>NC_089497.1:2938817-7738817 GCF_036850765.1 Saccopteryx bilineata | reverse complement strand
CAGTGCTGGCGGAAGCCGGCTCTGGTGCACAGCTCTTCCCTCCCGCGCAGAGGCAACCATAGGCTGTGGGTTGCTGTGTTGCTCCTAAAAGGCTGCCCAGCCAGTCCCAAGCAGCATCTGATACTGCCCTGCACCAGAGGCCTTCCCGAGAGGCTCCAGAACCAACTCCCCCAGTGGCCGAGCCTCAGATAAAACCAGAGTGGAGCCTGACCAGGCGGTGGCACAGTGGTTAGAGCATCGGACTTGGATGCAGAAGACCCAGGTTTGAGACCCCGAGGTCGCCAGCTTGAGCGCGGGCTCATCTGGTTTGAGCAAAGCTCACCAGCTTGGACCCAAGGTCGCTGGCTCGAGCAAGGGGTTACTCAGTCTGCTGAAGACCCGTGGTCAAGGCACATATGAGAAAGCAATCAATGAACAACTAAGGTGTCACAATGAAAAACTAATGATTGATGCTTCTCATCTCTCTCCATTCCTGTCTGTCCCTATCTATCCCTCTCTCTGACTCTCTCTCTGTCTCTGTAAAAAAATAAAATAAAATAAAATCAGAGTGGAATCCAGTTAGCTTCACAAGCAGAATATACAGAGGAAGATCTCAGCAGGCACCAGACCCCGCTGAGGTGAATTAGGAGGTCAGTAGCCACACAACAGCTGGTACACTGTGGTCAGGGTAGAGCATGACCCTCAGAGTGAGCCAGTCTGAGAGGGTTGACTGTAAAGCCAGAAGCCACGGCCACTATCACAGCCACCCGGCCCATGCAGGTTTGCATTGGATTCGGACAGTCAGTAAAGAAACAATGGAGCCAAAAACTGATGGGCCATCATCTTTAATCCTAGCTTGCACCCGGCAGGCAAGTAAAAACACACACTGGGCTCCAAAACCCACTCACATTCAGTGCTCACAAAGCCACTGACTTATCCGAGTTTCCTAGAATCAAAGGTTTCTAGCTCACCAGCCTTATTCACCTCTGTTCCCCATCTCCTTCCTTCTCCCAGATACAAACTCTGCACAAACTGGCATCTCACTCAGCACTCCGCCATCTTGGCTGCTTCTCCTGGCCTCCTCCACGTGGCCTTTCTCTGCTCTCCTCTGCTCTCTCCTCTAATATTAATCTCAGGAACCGAGAGAGAGCAAGCTCCTGTTCTGCCCTCGTTTTATAGTGTAGAAATCAAAACCTTTAATCCAATATACAAAATAAGGAAGTCGCTGATACAAAGTCACTTATCTGAGGCATAATTGGATTGTACCACCCCACATCAAAAAGGGTGGGAAAGGCTTAGTCCTAAAACCAAGCCCCAGGCTACAAGGATCCTGCCTGCCCACAGCCCTCAGAGACACACATTAATATCACCTGGGTGACGGGCTTCCACGTGGGCAACGCCATCTTTAACAAAGTGAGCATAATACATTTTATCTGCCCCACATTGACCCCAGGCATGAATGGGCCAATAGCGACCAAGACTCAAGCACAACAGGAGGGCTCACATAATACACACAAGGCACATTCCCAGAACACCCAGCTCAGGTCAAGGAGACTGTGCTAGCGGGTCCCAGGACACCTTCTACATCAGGTCAACTTACCAAGACCAGAAAACATGGCAGATCCACTTAATTCATAAAAACAAACACAAAGAGGCAGTGTTTCCCTTAAGATCAGGCATAAGACAGGGCAGTCTTACCACTCTTATTCAACAAAGTAACAGGAGTCCTAGCCACAGCAATCAGACAAGAAGAAATAAAAGCATCTAAATTGGAAAGGAAAAAGTAATATTGTCATTATTTGCATATAACGTGATACTCTGTATGGAGAGCCCTAAATATTCCACAAAAAAACAACTAGAACTGATTAAACAAATTCAGTGAATTAGCAGGATATAAAATATATATATATCTCCAGCCTGACCAGGCAGTGGCGCAGTGGATAGAGCATCGGACTGGGATGCAGAGGAACTAGGTTCGAGACCCCGAGGTCGCCAGCTTGAGTGGGGGCTCATCTGGCTTGAGCAAAAAGCCCACCAGCTTGAACCCAAGGACGCTGGCTCGAGCAAGGGGTTACTCGGCCTGCTGAAGGCCCGCGGTCAAGGCACATATGAGAAAGCAATCAATGAACAACTAAGGTGTCGCAATGTGCAATGAAAAAAACTAATGATTGATGCTTCTCATCTCTCTCTGTTCCTGTCTGTCCCTGGCTATCCCTCTCTCTGACTCACTCTCTGTCTCTGTAAAAAAAAATAAAATAAAAAATAAAAATTAAAAAAAAATTTAAAAAAATATATATCCAGAAATCAGTTGCAATTTTTTACACCAATAATAAACTATTAGAAATTAAAACTATGAACCTCATTTCATTTACAAATACATAAAACAAATACCTAGGAATAAATTTAACCAGGGATGTAAAAGACCTGTGCTCAGAAAATTATAAGACATTGAAGAAAAAAATTTAAAAAGAGCCTGACCAGGTGGTGGCACAGTGGATAGAGCATTGGACTGGGATGTGGAGGACCCAGGTTCAAAACCCCAAAGTCACTGGCTTGAGCACAGGGTCATCGGTTTGAGCGTAGAATCATAGATATAACCCCATGGTCGCTGGCTTGAGACCAAAGGTCACTGGCATGAGGTCCAGGGTCGCTGGCTTGAGCCCAAGGTCACTGGATTGAGCAAGGGGTCACTCACTCTGCTGTAACCCCTCAGTCAAGGCACATATGAGAAAGCAATCCATGAACAATGAAGGTGACACAACAAGAATTGATGCTTCTCATATCTCTCCCTTCTTGTCTGTCTGTCTCTATCTGTCCCTCTCTCTGTCTCTCTTTCTGTCTCTGTCACACACACAAAAAAAATTAAAAATATACAAATAAATGTAAGCATATATGTGCTCATGGATAGGTAATACCATTAAATTGTCCATACTACTAAAAGCAATCTATAGACTCAACACAATTCCTACCAAGATAATACCAATTGTATACTGCTCTGAACTGGAAGAAATATTTAAAAATGTATTTGGAATAACAAAAGACCCTAAATAGCCACAGCAATATTGAGAAAGAACAAAGTTGGGGGAGTTATGCTACCCGATTTCAAATTACAATGCCATAGTAACCAAAACAGTAGGATATTGGCATAAAAACAGACGTACAGATCAATGGAACATAATAGAGAACTGAGAAATAAACCCACACCTTTCTGGCCAATGAATTTGACAAAGGAGGCTAGAACATTTCATGGGGTAAAGCAGCCAATTCAATAAATGGTGTTGGGTAAATTGGACAGACTCATACAAAAGAATGAAACTAGAGTACCTCCCTACACCATATATGAGAATAAACTGAATAAATAAATTAAGAATAAAGGCTTAAATATTAAGATTCAAAATTATAAAAATTCTAGAAGGAGAGATTTTTCTCTCAGTAATGTTTTTTTATTGAAGTGTCTCCTTGGGCAAGAGAAACAAAAGAAAAAATAAACAAATGGGACTACCTCAAACTAAAATGTTTTTGCACAGCAAAGTAAACCATCAACAAAATTAAAGACAACCCACTGAATGGGAGGACATATTCTCTAGTCATACATATGATAAGGGGTTAATATCCAAAATTTATAAAGAACTTATGCAACTCAACACCAAAAAAACAAGCAATCCAATTAAAATATGGGCAAAGAACCTGGATAGACACTTCTCCAAAGAGGACATACAGTTGGGCAATAGACGTATGAAAAGGTGCTCCACACCATTAATCATCAGAGAAATGCAAATTAAAACCATAATGAGGCTCTGGCCGGTTGGCTCAGTGGTAGAGCGTCAGCCTGGAGTGCGAGAGTCCCGGGTTTGATTCCCAGCCAGGGCACACAGGAGAAGCGCCCATCTGCTTCTCCACCCCTCCCCCTCTCCTTCCTCTCTGTCTCTCTCTTCCCCTCCCGCAGCCAAGGCTCCATTGGAGCAAAGTTGGCCTGGGCGCTGAGGATGGCTCCATGGCCTCTGCCTCAGGCGCTAGAATGGCTCCGGTTGCAACAGAGCAACGCCCCAGATGGGCAGAGCATCACCCCCTGGTGGGCATGCTGGGTAGACCCCGGTTGGGCTCATGCAGGAGTCTGTCTGACTGCCTCCCCGTTTCCAACTTCAGAAAACTACAAAAGAACCACAAACGCATAATGAGATACCACCTCCTACCTGTCAGAATGGCTATCATCAATAAATCAACACACAGCAAGTGTTGACATGGGTGTGGAGAAAATAGAAACCTAGCGCTCTGTTGTTGGGAATGCAGACTGGAACAGCCACTGCGGAAAATAGTGCGGAGCTGCCTCAAAAAATTAAAACTATAACTGCCTTAAGACCCAGTGATTTCATTTCCGGGGATATATGTGAAGAAACCCAAAATACTAATTCAAAATAGTATATGCAGTTCTATGTTCATTGCAGCATTATTTACAATAACCAAGTTATGGAAGCAACCCAAGAGCCCTTCAATGGATGAGCGGGTTAAAAAGTGGTACATACATGTGACGGACTATCACTCGGTCATAAAAAATGAAATCTTACCATTTGTGACAGCATGGATTGAGCTAGAGAGCATTATGCTAACTGAAATAAGTCAGAGAAAGACAAATGCCATATGATTTCACATACATGTGGAATCTAAGGAACTATATAAACAAACAAACAAAACAGAAACAGACTCATAAATACAGAGCACAGATTGGTGGACGCTGAGGTTGCAGGTTTCAAACCCGAGGTCACTAGCTTGAGCAAGAGCTCATCTGAGGCCCTGGCCGGTTGGCTCAGCGGTAGAGCGTTGGCCTAGCGTGCAGAGGATCCGGGTTCGATTCCTGGCCAGGGCACATAGGAGAAGCGCCCATTTGCTTCTCCACCCCTCCGCTGCGCCTTCCTCTCTTCCCCTCCCGCAGCCAAGGCTCCATTGGAGCAAAGATGGCCCGGGCGCTGGGGATGGCTCTGTGGCCTCTGCCCCAGACGCTAGAGTGGCTCTGGTCGCAACATGGCGACGCCCAGGATGGGCAGAGCATCGCCCCCTGGTGGACAGAGTACCCCCCCATGGTGGGCGTGCCGGGTGGATCCCGGTCGGGCGCATGCGGGAGTCTATCTGACTGTCTCTCCCTGTTTCCAGCTTCAGAAAAATGCAAAAAAAAAAAAAAAAAAAAAAGAGCTCATCTGGTTTGAGTACAGGCTTGCCAGATTGAGTGTGGGATCATCAATATGACCCCAAGGTCACTGGCTTGAGCCTAAGGTCACTGGCTTGAGCCCAAGGTCGCTGGCTTGAGCAAGGGGTCACTGGCTCGGCTGGAGCCTCCCAGTCAAGGCATGTATGGGAAGCCATCAAAGACCAACTAAAGTGATGCAGCTACAAATTGATGCTTCTCATCTCCCTTCCTGTCTCTCTCTCCGTCTCCCCTCTTTCTCTCTCTCTCTCGCAAACAAAAAGAATGTTTAAGCCCTGTGCAATATATTTGGTTTACATTTTTTACATAATTTTCTTAATATTGATAAAATAAAAGTAAATGCTTAAGTAAACAGGAAAATCACAAATAGAAAGAACAAATTTGGTATTCTAAGTCATTAATTATATAAAGAAATTATTAGTCTAAAATGTAGAATTCATATATTGTTGTCATCCATTGCTGGTTATAAAGACTTAGTTTAAGCAGAAAACTATAGTTCAGTTGACTGATTCATTTACTAATTTTCTTTTAGTCTCTGTTCCTTACCTAATTTATACTGTGAAATAAAAGTTGAATTCAAACCTCATGTCTAATTTAAATATAAAAACTAAATGTTTAAGTATATTTAATAAAGATGCTCAATTCAGTATGATAAAAAAAATCTACCTCATCTAGTTCAAAAATGTTCCAGGAATCATACTGTAATGCCCAAACACAACACTATGTGCACGGCTTATAAGAAAATACATTTGTTTTATTTACCTTATCACAAATATCTGAGCTATGCTATGCAGGAAATTCATTAACTATAAAAGAAGCAAAAAGAGGCCCTGGCTGGTTGGTCAGTGGTAGAGCATCGGCCTGGCGTGCAGGAGTCCCGGGTTTGATTCCCGGCCAGGGCACACAGGAGAAGCACCCATCTGCTTCTCCACCCCTCCCCTTCTCCTTCCTCTCTGTCTCTCTCTTCCCCTCCCGCAGCCAAGGCTCCATTGGAGCAAAGTTGGCCAGGGCGCTGAGGATGGCTCCGTGGCCTCTGCCTCAGGCGCTAGAATGGCTCTGGTTGCAACAGAGCGACGCCCCAGATGGGCAGAGCATCACCCCCTGGTGGGCATGCCGGGTGGGTCCCGGTCAGGCACATGCAGGAGTCTGTCTGATTGCCTCCCCGTTTCCAACTTCAGAAAAAAAAAAAAAAGGAGAAGCAAAAAGAAAGAAAATCATATCTAATCCTATCCTTTAGACATACATTTGGGTTTACTATATTTAAAAGATTTGACAAATATTTCTTGACCTCCTACTCTGTGCCAGGTCCAGGGTTAAAGCCCCAGGACTGCTCGTGCCTGGGGAGGTGGGCAAAACCTTTGTGTAGTTAATCTCCTCCCTCCTGAGAGAATTCTGGCCCCTGCTCTGGGTTGTGAGACGTGGCCTGTAAAATCTGCTCCCGAGTGCTGAGCCATATTACCCATAAAATAGCCACACGTGTGATATTCTGAGGACCCTCGGGACCATTCACAGCACTATTTAGAACACAGGCTATAAAATCTAACCACACAATGCAAATGTAACTTTTTTCCCCCAATGGCTTTCAGTTTTGCTTGAACAAGAGAGGCTAAAGACCATGGAAATTTTAACAGAATGGAAAGCTGTTGTAATTTGTGTAATATACCTAATTTCCTTGCACAGGGATGCCAGTGGTGTAGATTGTGGGTAGTAAAGTGAGCATAGGGGTGGATTGTTGGGCAGATAAAATATATTATGCTCACTTTGTTAAAGATGGCGCTGCCCACGTGGAGGCCGTTGCCCAGGTGATATTAATGTGTGTTGGGGGCAGGCTGTGGGCAGGCAGAATCCTTGTAGCCTGGGGCTTGGTTTTGGGATTAAGCCTTTCCCACCCTCTTTGATGTGGGGTGGTACAATCCCATCATGCCTCAGATAGGTGACTTTGTATTAGAGCAGGGGTCCCCAAACTTTTTACACAGGGGGCCAGTTCACTGTCCCTCAGACCATTGGAGGGCCGCACTATAAAAAAAATATGAACAAATCCCTATGCACACTGCACATATCTTATTTTAAAGTAAAAAAACAAAACGGGAACAAATACAATATTTAAAATAAAAAACAAGTAAATTTAAATCAAGAAACTGACCAGTATTTCAATGGGAACTATGGGCCTGCTTTTGGCTAATGAGATGGTCAATGTGCTCCTTTCATTGATCACCAATGAAAGAGGTGCCCCTTCCGGAAGTGCAGCGGGGGCCAGATAAATGGCCTCAGGAGGCCACATGTGGCCCGTGGGCCGTAGTTTGGGGACCCCTGTATTAGAGACTTCCCTATTTTGTATATTGGATTAAAGGTTTGGGTTTCTACACTCTAAAATAGGGGCAGAACGGAGCTTGCTCTTGGTTCTTGAGATTATCATTAGAGGAGACAGCAGAGAGGAGAGCAGAAAGAGGCCATGTGGCCAGGAGAAGCAGCCAAGATGGTGGAGTGTTGAGTGAGAAGCCAGTTTATGCAGAGTTTGTGCAGAGAGAAGGAAGGAGATGGGGAACAGAGGTGAATAAGTCTGGTGAGCTAGAAACCTTTGATTCTAGGAAACTCGGATAAGTCAGTAGCTTTGTGAGCACTGAATGTGAGTGGGTTTTGGAGCCCAGTGTGTGTTTTTTACTTGCCCGCCAGGTGCAAGCTAGAATTAAAATGATGGCCCACCAGTTTTTGGCTCTGCTGTTTCTTTGCCGACTGTCCAAATCCAGTCCGAACCTGCATGGGCTGGGCTGCTGTGATGGTGGCCGTGCCTATTGGCTTTACACTTGACTTGCATTAAAGAAACCTGAAGTACAAATCAAACTCTTAAAATATGAACAATTGGGTGATTATTCTTATTTAAAAAGTGATCTTTACAAGAGAATTTGCTGCTGTTGCTTCTTACCTTTACTACACTAACTGAGTGGAGGTTACTGTGAGTTCTTTTCACTTAGTCTCACAGTGCCTTTGCCCTGCCCTGCCCTTCCTTCCCTCCCTTCCCTTCTCATCCCTTCCCTTCCCTTCCCATTCTTTTTCCTCCTCCCCTCCCTCCCTCCCTTCCTTCCTTCCTTCCTTCCTTCCTTCCTTCCTTCCTCCCTCCTTTCCTTCCTTTCTTCCTCCCTCCCTTCCTTCCTTTCTTCCCTTTTTTTGAGAGAGAGGAAGGGAGGTGGGAAGGGAAAGGAAAGAGAGAAGCATCAACTTCTTGTTCCACCTAGCTGTACAAACCCATTGATTTCTTCTCATGTGTGACCCAACTGGGGCTCTAACTGGTGACCTTGGGATCAGGCCGGTGACCCCAGGATCGAACCAGTGACCCGTGTGCTCCAGGACAATGCTCCATCCACTGCTCTACCAGCCAGGGCTACATTTTCAATTTAATTTACCAGAAATTCATTTGAAGTGTAAACTTTTGAGAACATACTGACTTATGCGCCAATAAATATCGCAGATTTTGGCTCCAGCTCGTGTCTGTGCAGGAATCTGGCTCCGCGACTTAGCCATGTTGTTTCTGCTCACATTAGCTCCATTAGAGGGCAACTCAAGAGATGGAGCGTCCAAACTTCGCCAGAATCGCATTGGTTTGCAGAATAGCTACAGCTGTGTTAAGATTCGTATCTTCCATATTAGCTTTTAATATTAAACTTTAAAGACCCTAAATTGATTTAGATTTCTTGAGAGGTTCTCAGATAGGTCTTTTCCTTGTCATCCTTTCTCCTGTGGCCCCATGTCCTTATTGGTATCAAAAACACTTTTGGGACTTCTTCAAAAATTGAAATATAAGAACATACAGGTCTAAGATGTGTGTGTCACCTTGCAGGCTCATTCCCCAAGGACACTTTCTCCTGGTCTACATTTAATTAAATAGAAGACCCACTACTGCTTAGCAATTGCCACTTTGACATATTCTATTCAAGGACTGATTACATTTTCTAACATTTGTGAGTGATATTAATATTCAAAAAAGAATCGCAAGGGACCATCTGGAGTTGGACGGAAAGCAAGTATTCAATGAGTGATTCTCATAATGACTGCCCAACGGTTTTGTATGTCGCTGGTAAGAGTGTAAATTGGCAGAACTTTTCTGGAAAGCAATTTTGCATTCCAAGATTTGATTTATTAATTCCATCTGGGGATTTATCACAAGGAAATAATCGGAGATATAAAGATGTTTGTGTAAAGATGCTTACCAAGGCGATTGGTCAATGGCAAAAATTAAGAAAAAAACGAAATACTCCTCCCCAGGAGATTGGTTGAATAAAATATGGCACCCATAGAATGCTGTGGCACAGATCGCTGGCTGCCCAATAGCCACTCTCCTCTTCCTTGTCATTAACAAGACCCTGTATTATTGCGGCCAGGAAATGTCCTTAGCTCAAAAATACTACATTTCACAACCTTCCTTGAAGATAAGGGTGGCCAATAAGCTTTAAGCAGATGTCCTTGGGTGGGACTTCCCACTGTCTGGATCGCTGCCTGGACCCAGCTGTTCCGATAACTAACATGATGGCTTGAGTTCCAGAAGCCACTCGGGAACAATGAGAAAAAAGCCAGGAGAATTACAGTGACTGCAGTTCAGACATTCTTGAACCACTGTAACAAAGCCATCCACTGCTCCTGTTCAGATGTCTCATTACCTGAGAAAAAATAAGCCATCGTATATTTATGCTAGTCAAACTCTGTTCATAGCAGCTGAACACGATTCCTAACTGACACAGGTGAAACATTTTGCAACCATTTGAAATCATTTTTCTGAAAAATAGACTGTGACTTTAAACAAGAAAGCTAGAATACAAAACTCTATATATGGTACATTCAATTTTGTTCTAAATTATACATATACATTATACAGGGTGTCTGTAAGGTCATGGTGCACTTTTGACTGGTCACAGGAAAGCAACCAAAGATGATAGAAATGTGAAATCTGCACCAAATAAAAGGAAAACTCTCCCAGTTTCATACCTATTCAGTGCAGTTTGATGTGGGCTCACGCACAGATTTTTTAGGGCTCCTTAGGTAGCTATCCCATATAGCCTCCACAGACTCGTCACTGACTGACGGCCTACCAGAATGGGGTTTCTCCACCAAACTGCCGGTTTCCTTCAACTGCTTATCCCACCAAGTAATGTTATTCCTATGTGGTGGCGCTTTGTTATAAACGCACCGATATTCACATTGCACTTTGGTCACGGATTCAATGTAGCGAGCCACAGAACACACTGAACTTTCCTCTGTACCGTCCACATCTTGACTGGCATGGCCGTGGGCTCTTCCCACTGTATACACGGCGTTACGTCATTATCTGCACATGCGCACATGCTGCCACATCATCCTACAGAAACTGGGAGGGTTTTCTTTTTATTTGGTGCAGATTTCACATTTCTATCATCTTTTGTTGCTTTCCTATGACCGGTTAAAAGTGCACCATGACTTTACGGACACACTGTATATGAATGAAAAAAACTAAAATATATTAAAATGTTAGTAGTGGCTGTCTCAGGCTTGTGGGTTATTTATTTACTAGGATGATTTACACTTCCATGCTTTCTAAATCTTCAACATTGAGAAATTTTTTAAAATGTTTTTAAGATTGCCCAGCACACACACATGACTGGTGAGAGTATAAATGTGTTAAATCCACACTTTTTGGAAAGCAACGGGTAAACATGGATGAAAAGCTTTTACAGTTTTCAGACTCTTGAACTCTCTCTTCCCACCTTGACTTATCTCTCTAGGTAAAACAATAGGAAACTCAGACAAAGCATCATGCACAATGATGTTTGTAACAATATTATTTTTGATGCTGAGAGAATGGAAACACTAAAGATCCAATTTTAGGAAAGTTTGTCAATAAATTAGAGCATACCCACCCTATATTATGAATACTTGGAAAGCAAGATTAAAGTGAGAGACCGAAGATTTTGGAACTAGTTTTCGGGCTATTCCCATGTACCTCGATATCCCCACCCCCACCCCCACCACCGGCAGCAATGAGGGGCATCCATGCAATGGGGAGGTGCCCTCTGATCCGGAAGACATTTCTAGCCACAACTGAAATTCGATTTTTATCTGAGTCTACGGCCAGAAAATAGTTTGGCTGAGAAGGGCAGAAGACTTTTCTAAATTACGTTTATGTGTGAAGAGCCCAGGCCGGAGGAGTTAGTCGTGCGGGTTGTGCCCGTCTGCCGCGGTAGCAGGGCCCTGAGTCGGGCTGCCTAGGTCAGGAGGAGGACACGGTGCCCCCGGGAACACGCCTGCTGCCTGCCCGCGCCTGCTCGGAGGGAGAGCAGCTGCTCCGCGCGCTCTGCCCACACGCTCTCGCCCCACTGGGGTCTCAGCGGGGGGCGTCTATGCACAGCGACCGCCCCGTCCCGGTGCCCACGCTCCCTCTCTCCATGTTTGTGCAGCCACGTGGGGAAGTGGGGTAGACACACGCAGCTAAGGGAGGGCGGGCGTCAGGGGATGCATGTTGCAGACTCCCGTCCTCTGTGGGAGCCGTTGGGAGGGAGCTCAACCAGTTCTCCAGAGGCTCCCCGGAGGAGGGAGCCCCAGTCACCCACAGCCGCAACCAGCGCAGTAGCACTCCTTGCTTCAGCCTTTCCTTCTCATTTCTGCCCTGTTTCCGGATTCCACTGCCCAAATAAATAACCTGCATCTCAGGCTCCACTTCCGCGGCAAGCCAGCAGAGACAGACGGAGTGTGGGAGCAGAGAAGAGAAAGAGAGGTACCAACTCCCAGTCACCCAACTTTGGGAATCCAAGAACATTAAGAGTAGTAACCCATTTCAGCCTGGTATGTTTGACCAACATTAAAAAAAATGGATTAAAGATATAGCAGAGTGCATAGCATGTAGTAAGGGTGTTTCATGTAACTTCTGCTTCAGGCATTCATACGTCTTCGTATAGGGACGATGCCTAATGCATTTCCCCTGTGGAGTGCACTTTACAAAGCTGGACGCCCCCGGATCAAGAGGGTACCACATGAGCCCAAAGTTTTCCTGTTCGGCTGCAGCAAAACCACCTAAATATTTATGAAAAACGTCTAATGACACAGAAAACTACTTACAAACCATGATCAAGATTGGGTCTAGGAGTGGTGGAGAAAATAAGTATAAAATATTGAATACAGCATGACTTCAACCAGGGAAGAGGAAAACGATGAAGAAAAAGACCAAAGCCATTCATTCAGTTCCAACTGTATCCAACAAGGTGAATGCTTACAACAGGGTCAGGAGAGTAAAGGCACTGAATGTAAAGTGAGCGTTCTCACATGAAATACGGGGCAAGCGGGGGCCACAGGGCAGGGACTCTGCCGGTGTGGTGCCACCGTGCCTGGCGTTGTGTTTGCTGAGCCAGAGGGAGGAACTGTGTGGTGGCCGAAGGCGTGAAAGCTAAGGGGTCCATGTTCACAGAGCCCAGTCTTACAAGCCGCAGCCCTGCCTGGCCCCAGGGAGGCGGGGAAGCTGAGTGACGGCCTCATTTCATGGGGCTGTAAGAGCCGTACACCTCCCAGCACTACGGTGACCTACCCGACCCTTCAAGGTCGCATTGCCATGGATCCTGCTGTCATCATCCACCCAGAGGACAATTCTGTGTGTATACTTTGGGGGAAAAAAAAAGTGTGACTTTTTTTTTCACTGCTTATTGAAAAAGCAGTGTAAGTTAATTGTAAAAGTCGTGGATGAGAAAATATTCATTCTGATTGCTTCTGGATAATGGGGTTACAGGAGGCACCGAGATTAGTGGGGACCTGAGGGCCTCTAGATCTGAGGGCTGAACTCTCCACCTACTAGACCTGCGTTTTATTCTCGCCACGGGCAGTGAAGCAAGCACTGCCATCCTTACATGATAGTGAGGAAATGCTTATTATTCACAATAGCCAATAGTTACCGAGCGATAACAAGGTTCTAAAAACAATGCTGAAAGCTTTACATGTATAATCTCATTTAATTCGCACAGCAACCCTGTGAAGGAAGGACAGGTATTGTCCCATTTTACAGGTGATAAAGTGAGGCTGCTTGTGAGGAAAGATGAACACAGCTGTATGGCTGCTAACAGCTTGCTTTCTCCAAGGGAACCATGACTGACTGTTGGCCATCCCAGGAATGTGGCCCTTGGAGAGTCCTTTGTGTTAACAATTAATGATTTTGTTATATACACCGGGGGCAATGAACCGTACCCTGCTGGCTTGTCTGGTTGGTTTACACTAATACTGTCTGATGGTGTACATCTGCTTTTATTGTTGGGTCCAGAGGTTTAGTTGCCATGGCAGATTTTGTAGCATGAAATGCCTAAGCTACTCAGGCCCCCACGAGAAGGTCTTGGGCCCTGAGACTCAAAGAGTCTTCCGTGGGCAGAGACACTCCATACGGGTCCCAGTGCTTTGAAGATGCACATATTTTTTTCTGATGCTTTTGCTCTGTATTCTTTACCAAAAATCTTACTGGTATTGGGTTTTGTAAGTTTTCACCGAGTGAAACACTATCCAAGACCATGCGATGAGAAGGTGGTGGAAACAGAAGTCTAGCCCAGGCAGCCTGACTTCCCGGATGGAACTCCTAACCATCATGTTCCGCCACCATAGAGCTAGAATATGGTAGGTAGGTACGGCGCTGCAAACTGTTGCTATTATTATTATAATTACTGCACTTCTTTTGTTTTCCAAATATTCTTTGATTATCAAAGGGAGAGATGGCTTGGAAATGTCCGTGGTTAAGAGATAGGAAGAAGAGGTGTGATAAAGAAAATCTACTACAAGGAAGTTAGTGTGGTTTAATATCGCAAAGCGGAGCTGCAGTCAGATAAAGTACGAGGCATTTTTACAGGAGAAAAATCTTCTCCATCTTGGAGTAGGCAAAGACTTGTTAGAGAGCACACACGAAATACAAATTACACAAGGAAAAACTGGCAAATCAGGCTTCATCAACATTAAAAGTATCTGCTCTTTCAGGACATTACGTAACTGAAAAGGTAACACACACTAGACAGAAATATTTGTGATATTATATCTGACAGAGGACTGAAATCAAGAATACATAAAGAATTCTCACAACTTAATCGCAAGAAAATATTAGAAGTAGGTAAAATATTTGAATTTGTGAATACTTCACCAAAGAAGACTGGGTATTCAAAAAGGCAGTGGAGTAGGTGGCTAAACTCACCTCATCTCAGGTCTAAACGGAAACTACGGCTGAATTCTAGAACAATCAACCTGAACAACCAGCTGAAAGCTAGCTGAACCAAGTCTTATAACCAAGGATTTACAGAAGAAGCCGCATCGAGACCGTCGGGAGGGTGGACATGTAAAAAGGGCTGGCCACTCTCCCACGGAACGTGGCTGAGATTTCGGAGGATATCTCCGCTGCAAAGGTTTCCCCAGAGAAGTGTGGGGTCTTAACCCCAAGCCAGGATCCTCAGCTCAGAGCACCAGAGCCAGGAACAGGCGCCCACATAACAGCTGGCTGGGAAAATCAGCCAGGATTCTGTCCACCAGAAAGGGACAGTAGTCAGCTACAGACGCAGGCCCCTTCTTAAAGCTCCGATGCACAAAGTCTCATCTACAGCCACTCACCCTGGGCTCCAGCAGAGAGGGGAAGACTGGATTAGATTCACGCGAGGAAACACTGAGGCTTGTGCTCTGGGGAGAGAGCTGAAGGAACAGCCGCCTGGACCCCTGTGCTGACTCACAGTCCCACACCGCAGACCAGATGCAGTTTTCGAGGGCGGAGCACACCTGTCCTTATGGCTTCCGCCTGGGGGAATGCAGTGGCTCCTCCCTCTGGACACCCAGTCAGTCTTACCCTCCCGATTCCTGGTGGCTCCTCCCGGCCAAGGTCTGAGCAGGATCTGGGACAGACTGAATTGTGTGGCTCTGCTCAAAGGGTCATTCCCTCCATCATCCCCCAAGGCTGACAGTCATCTCCCCTCACCAGAGAGCCACTGGACTCATAATCTTGACTGCCTATGGCCTGCCCTACTTAGATTGGGCTACAAGAAGGATCTTCAACAGACTGAGCTGTGCGGCTCTAGAATAGGGGTGGTTTTTTCTTCGCAAGACAGGCCAGTGCGGAGCTCTTGGCCTCTTTGAGCCTGGTAAACTGCTGGCCTCGCCATGACAACTGCCTGAAACCCTGCCCCTACAAAAGTGTAGGAGCACGCCGTGGGCAGCTGCTAGTCTTGGTGTACCCTGGGACATTTGCTGAGTGGCCTCAGACCCAACACGGACAGCGAGTTTGAACTTGTATCAATCTGGTGAACATCGCTTTCCAGTGCCTGCTGACTTACTGAGAACCTACCTCATGTATTTCAAGCACTGCCAGAGGCTATTTCAGTGACTGAGCGTAACAGGCAGCTAGCAGGCAGGGGCAGGTGGAAACAGGTGGAAGCAGGCAGAAATAGATTTGATGGTGCCTTTGGACTTTTGCTGACTTATCCTGGGGCCTGATGTTGGTAAAATAAAAGCCAGCCTTGGTGTCCAGCCTGCTTCTTCCCATGCACACCCAGACTGAGCAGAGGCAGCCACCAACTGTGGGTCACTTTGTAGTTCCAAACAGGTTGTCCAGGGCCAGTCACAGGCAGTGTCTGATCTCAACCTGCACCAGAGTTCCTTCCAAGAAGACCCAGAACCAACACACCCAGTTGCCTACTTTAGACAATATCAGAGCAGGGTCAAAAATCAGCTTCCACAGCAACATATCCAAAGATCTTGGCAGGCATCAGACCTTACTGAGGCAAATACCATTTCCTGTGGTCAGCACCTGCACTGCAGCTCCTACACTCTAGGTGGCGTCGATCCGCACACTCAGCCAGCCTGAGGGGGTGGGCCCCATAAATGAACTGGCCAATAGCAATCGACACTCATTTACAAAAGAAGGACTCGCATAACCCACACAAGGGACATTTCTGGAGCACCCAGCTCACATGATCAAGGAGGATGGGAACAACCCACAGCACACCTATTATATAGGACACCCTACCAAGACGAGGAGAAATAGCAGATCTACCTAATACATAGAAACAAACACAAAGAAGCAGCCAAAATGGGGAAACAATTAAACATGCCCTAAATGAAAGAACAGAAGAAATCTCCAGAAAAAGAGCTAAACAAAGTACAAGCAAGTGATTTACCAGATAAATCACTTGTAAAAATTCAAAAAATTGTTTGTAAGGATGCTCAAGGAACTTAGTGAGAAATCCAACAGTATATAAAAAGGACATAGGGGCCCTGGCTGGTTGTCTCAGTGGTAGCGTGTCAGCCTGGCGTGTGGATGTCCGGGGTTTGATTCCTGGCCAGGGCACACAGGAGGAGCATCCATCTGCTTCTCCACCTCTCCTCTTGCTTCTCTCTCTCTTTCTCTTCTCCTCCCCTCCTGCAGCCAAGGCTCGATTAGGGCAAGTTGGCCCCAGGCACTGAGGATGGCTCCATGGCCCCCACCTCAGGTGCTAAAAAGTGGCTCTGGTTGCAATCGAGCAAGGGCCCCAGATGGGCAGAGCATCGCCCCCTAGTGGGCTTGCTGGGTGGATCCTGGTCAGGGTGCATGCAGGAGTCTGTCTCTGCCTTCCCTCCTCTCACTAAATGTAAAAAAAAAAAAAAAAAAGGATATAGAAACTATAAAAAAGAACCAGTCAAAAATGAAGAATACAATGTCTGAAATATAGAATACAATAAGAGGAATAAAGAGTAGATTAGATAAAGCAGAATATCAGATCAGGAATTTGGAAGACAAAATAGCAGAAAGTACCCATCACAGCCGCAAAAAGAAAAAAAATGTGTCAACCCTGGCTGGGTAGCTCAGTTGTTTAGAGCAGTATTTTTCAACCGCCAGTCCATGGACTGGTGCTGGTCTCCCAGAAATTCTGTGCTGATCCTCACCAGTCTCCAAAAGAGTTAACCACCCTGATGTTGTATGAAGTTTATAGACCCAATGACTATAAACTCAATAATCTTCACACAACATCAGGATGGTTAACTTTTTTGCAGATTGACAAGAAATTTCTGGTGGATCAGCACTGGTCTGCAGACCACTGGTTGAAAAACACTGGATTAGAACATTGTCCTGGTACATCCAGGTTGTAAATTTGATCCATTGTGAGGCACATACAAGAATTAACCAATGAATGCATAAATAAGTGGGACAACAGCTATCTCTCTCTCTCTCTCTCTCTCTCTCTTCCTTCTTCTCTCTCTATAAAATAAATAAATAATTTTACAAAGAAATGTTTTTTAAAAAGGAATTTTAAAATATGAGTATATCTTAAGTGATCTTTGGGGCTACATGAAGCAAAACAACATCCACCATCATAGGAGAACCAGAAGGAAAAGGGAGAGAACAAGGGAGCGAGGACCTGTTTGAGGAAATAATGACTAAAAATATTTCTAACCTAGTGAAGGAAAAAGACACACAAATCCAGGAAGCACAGAGAGTTCCAAACAAGATAAATCCAAAGAGGCCCCCACCAAGACACATCATCATTTAAATGGCAAAGTTTAAAGACAAAGAGAAAATCTTACAAGCAGTAGAGAAAGATGTTAGTTACCTACAAGAAAGTTCCCATAAGACTGTCAGCTGATTTCTCAACGGAAACTTTTCAGACTGGAAGGGATTAGCATGAAGTAGTCAAAGGGATGCAAAGCAAGGACCTACAACCAAGACTACTTTACCCAGCAAGGCTATCACTTAAAAGAGAAGGAGAAATAAAAAGCTTTTCAGCCAAGAAAAAGCTAAAGCAGTTTTTACCACCAAACCAGCATTATAAGAAATGTTAAAGGATTTTTAAAATAAGAATAAGAAGAAACAGGAACATAGTTATAAAGAATAAAGTGACAATAAGTATGTATCTATCAATAATCACTTTGAATGTAAATAGCTTAAATATTCCAATCAAAGATAAGCAACCAGGCCCTGGCTGGTTGGCTCAGCGGTAGAGCGTCGGCCTGGCGTGCGGGGGACCTGGGTTCGATTCCCGGCCAGGGCACATAGGAGAAGCGCCCATTTGCTTCTCCACCCCCCCTTCCTCTCTGTCTCTCTCTTCCCCTCCCGCAGCGAGGCTCCATTGGAGCAAGGATGGTCCGGGCATTGGGGATGGCTCCTTGGCCTCTGCCCCAGGCGCTAGAGTGGCTCTGTTGCGGCAGACCGACGCCCCGGAGGGGCAGAGCATCACCCCCTGGTGAGCAGAGCGTTGCCCCTGGTGGGCGTGCCGGGTGGATCCCGGTCGGGTACATGCGGGAGTCTGTCTGACTGTCTCTCCCCGTTTCCAGCTTCAGAAAAATACAAAAAAAAAAAAAGAAAGAAAGATAAGCAACCAGTGAACAGCTAGAGTAAAGCAAGTACTTCATTTCCCAACCCCTCCTCTTTCTGTAAAATCAACAAATCAAACCTTTTTTAAAAAAAAGGAAAGCCCATTGTGTGATTGTACTTATAGAAGATTCCTGTGGTCCCCTTGGGATCTTTTGAAATGATGAAAATATTCTATATCTTAATTGTTTTAGTGGCAATATGAATATAGATATTTGTCAAAACTCAACAAACTACTCACTTAAAGGGGGTGTATTTTATTAAATATAAGTTATGCCTCAATATTATTGTTTTAAAAATATATTAGGAAGTTTTATGGAAAGGGGAAAGGTCAATATTTTTCTTTTTTTAGTTTTTAAATTTTACTTAGAAAATGAACTTTAACAGGGTGACATTGATCAATAAGAGTACATAGGTTTCAGGTAAACATCTCTATAGCATTTGAATTGTTGATTATGTTGTGTACCCATCATCCAAAGTTAAATCATTTTCCATCACGATATATTTGTCCCTCTTTATAACCTTCCCTCATCCCCTCCCCCACAGCCCCTTCCCTCTGGTAACCACTTAACTTTTATCTATGTCCATGAGCCTCAGTTTTATGTCCCACCTATGTATGGAATCATATAGTTCTTAGCTTTTTCTGATTTACTTATTTCACTCTGTATAATGTTCTCACCCATGTTATCGTAAATGGCAATATGGCATCATTTCTTATGGCTGAGTATATTCCATTGTACATATGTACCATATCTTCTTTATCCAATACTCTGTTGAGGGACATTTTGGTTGTTCCCACATCTTGGCCACTGTGAACAATGCTGTGACAAACATGGGGCTGCATGTGTCTTTACGTACCAGTGTTTTTGAGTTTTGGGGGGTAGATATTCAACAGAGGGATTGCTGGGTCATACAGTAGTTCTATTCTTAATTTATTGAGGAACCACCATACTTTCTTCCATAATGGTTGTTCTAATTTGCATTCCCACCAGCAGTGAATGAGGGTTTCTTTTTCTCCACAGCCTCTCCAACATTTGTTATTACCTGTCTTGTTGATAATAGCCAATCTAGCAGGTGTGAGGTGGTGTCTCTGTTTTCAAATTGGCATAAAGGCAGGGAGAAAATCCCTGGAAAATGGTTACGGGCTCCGTCAGTCGGGGATGACGGAGAGTTTGAAAACTCCAGTTCAGTAGATTGGAGGGTCAGACATGAAACTGTTGGAATGTGAGGAGGGAATACCTGACATGTAGAATGAACTGAGCTGCTTTGGATCCGGGGAGCACTGGATTCTGGCTCACACACAGAGTGGACCAGCCGTCATGCAATAACTCCCAACCTGTTAAATCCCAAACCCGGAAATCTAATCAACTCACCCATTATACCAAGGGTCCCCAAACTTTTTACACAGGGGGCCAGTTCACTGTCCCTCAGACCGTTGGAGGGCTGGACTATAAAAAAAACTATGAACAAATCCCTATGCACACTGCACATATCTTATTTTAAAGTAAAAAAACAAAACGGGAACAAATACAATATTTAAAATGAAGAACAAGTAAATTTAAATCAACAAACTGACCAGTATTTCAATGGGAACTATGGGCCTGCTTTTGGCTAATGAGATGGTCAATGTGCTCCTCTCACTGACCACCAATGAAAGAGGTGCCCCTTCCAGAAGTGCGGCGGGGGCCGGATAAATGGCCTCAGGGGGTCGCATGTGGCCCGCGGGCCGTAGTTTGGGGACCCCTGCATTATACTGTTTATGAAAGATAGGCAGTAATCGCAAGTAGAGGAACGAAAAGATTCACTTCATCACTATAAGAGTTTTATAAAAAACCAAAAAACATGATCTTGTCACCCTTCTCTAGGTTCTCTTATCAGTTCTCAGCTGTGGGTTCCCCTCCTGTTCACATGTTCACAGGGCATAAGACTCCTCATCTATTCACAGTCCCTTCCCTCCGTTCCAGGAGGACGGGTCCTCCTCCCGTGAGAGGCTCCCTGTGCTGTGAATTCCGCCTCCACCAGCATCCGCAGGGTTATTCTGCAGTGTGCATCTCCGATCACTCCCTCATCCCTGCCTTGCTTTTTGCCTTCACCAGCTGCTCTTAACTCCCAAAGCAGTTTCTCTAACCTCTTTTCAACGCCAAAGCTGTCAGACGTCTCAAGCAGGTCAGACCTTTCAGCCACTATTTCCTGATTAAACTTTTCTGCAATCTGGCTTCCTTTTCTGCTCCAAGGACCTGTGTCATGCCAAATCCAGTAGGATTCTGCAGACATACCCTCCCTACACTTTCGGCAGTATTTGACATCAGGGTCTAAGCGTGTCCTTATTGAATGTCCCTTCTGGGCTTCTGAGAAACTTTTCCTCCCGGTGTGCATGCTAGTGTTCCATCCTTCCTTTCCTCCCTCCCCTAAATCTTCCTCCCAGTGAGTCTGGATGTTCCCTCGAATGCCCGGGAACATTCCTTCCACTCCCTCTCTCTGGGCAGTACTTCTCAAAATCTAATGTTCAAATGACTTACCTGGCAATCCAGTTAAAAAGCAAAATCTGGCCCTGGCCAGTTGGCTCAGTGGTAGAGCGTCAGCCTGGCGTGCAGGAGTCCTGGGTTCAATTCCCGGCCAGGGCACACAGGAGAGGTGCCCATCTGCTTCTCCAACCCTCCCCCTCTCCTTCCTCTCTGTCTCTCTCTTCCCCTCCTGCAGCCAAGGCTCCATCGGAGCAAAGTTGGCCCGAGTGCTAAGGATGGCTCCATGGCCTCTACCTCAGGCACTAGAATGGCTCTGGTCGCAACGGAGCGACGCCCCAGATGGGCAGAGCATCTCCCCCTGGTGGGCGTGCCGAGTGGATCCCGGTGGGGCGCATGCGGGAGTCTGTCTGACTGCCTCCCAGTTTCCAACTTCAGAAAAATACAAAAAAAAAAAAAGCAAAATCTGATGGAGTAGGTTGGAGTTTCTACATTTGTAACAAGCCCCAGGGCAGGCTGATGCAGGGATGCACTAAGGACCAAGGTCTCAGCGAACAGAGCCTGCATTCAGAGTCCAAGACGTTCAAAGGCAACGCCAAACGCAGCTGGTCCAACATGAAGCGCTTGTGGGTCACAACTGACAAGCCACAGAGATGAACGTTCAGTGAGAAATATCCCTAACTTTATTATTTAACTTTTTTTTTTTGTATTTTTCTGAAGCTGGAAACGGGGAGAGACAGTCAGACTTCCGCATGTGCCCGACTGGGATCCACCCGGCACGCCCACCAGGGGTGACACTCTGCCCACCAGGGGGCGATGCTCTGCCCCTCCGGGGCATCGCTCTGCCCTGACCAGAGCCACTCTAGCGCCTGGGGCAGAGGCCAAGGAGCCATCCCCAGCGCCCGGGCCATCTTTGCTCCAATGGAGCCTTGGCTGCAGGAGGGGAAGAGAGAGACAGAGAGGAAGGAGGGGGGGGTGGAGAAGCAAATGGGCACTTCTCCTATGTGCCCTGGCCAGGAATTGAACCCGGGTCCCCCGCACGCCAGGCCGATGCACTACCACTGAACCAACCGGCCAGGGCCTTATTTAACTTTTTTAAGGAACCACAGTTCCCTCAGAATATTAGAAACTGACAGAAAGCACCATCCTCCACCATTGCAGATGATTAGGGTCGGTTTTCCATTCGAAACAGACGGAACAAGAAGGTGGAATTAGAGAGGAGGAGAGAGTTCTGCTGAATCGTCAGGCCGGAAGGCGCCCCAAACACAACAGTTTTCCCTAGAATATGTCTGGATCACTAGGTGATCAAAAGATTCAATCACTCTCCATTTAAAATAAACCAAACCTATACGCCCTCACATATGATTGTCCAGTTGTATCAGTGCCTTTTCCCATAGGTTGGGCTCTTCAACCAGCATTTGGATTTTAGACTCATCCTCCCAGACCCAGTCAGCTAAGCAGTAATTCAACCTTGATGGAAAGTCAACGGTCACCGAGGAAGACAACAGTCAGGGTCCTTCTGTGGCATGAAGCTCTGAAAGGCTGGTTTTCTCCGCCTCAATTCTTCCTATGTAGTAGAAAGATCTCTCCCACATTCAGGGAACTCATTCAGTTATTTGGGTCGGTGATTATGAAATAGCACAGCTGTACTGTGACACTTACTCGCCCACCAAGAGAAAAAGGTCATTTATTGCTCTTGGTACGTCAGCAGTAGACAGACATTGGATTGCGAATCTTCCACAAGTCTACTAAAATCTGCTCTGAAGGAAATAAGGTGGCATTAGAACAGAATATCTGGGGGTAATTTCTTGATGAAAGAAAGGCCTTACCTACTGGAGATGTTATTTTAGGCAACCAGAAAATAAAGATTGAATTATAAAGTAATTTTTTTTGTGTCAAGATGCAATTAATAGCTACTGGAATAGTTAACAAATATTGTCTTATCGCTGCTACTAAAATGAGTCAAAATTAATTTACAGTGGACCGTTTTCCTGAAGATGGAAAGAGTTAGTGGCTTTTCTATCATGAACACGCAACAGTTGATATTAACATTTGTCAAATACTAAATGCAAATATTCAGATAATTATATAAGGTCATAAGAGGTGAGGGAACAGAAATTTTCCTTTTGAGTTCATTAAGCAAAACCTGACACTTCTTTGAGTTATCTGATGGAGAATAATTAATAGGAAACAGAGATGAAGCTACACTTGATCTAGTAATAACAGACAGATCACTTCTGTGTCCCTGTATTCCGAACAATTCATCCGAGAGAGGTTCCAGGCTTGGGAGAGATGCTGTTGAAAGCGCATGACAAGGAGACATGTATCTCTCTTCATCACTCAATCTCTGCTCGAGTCACACAATGACAAACCTGCATTTTTATATTTCAGAGACTCAAGTGTAAGAGCTGTAAACAGTCCAAGTGTTGACCAGTCGGTGCACCCTGCCACCGACAGTGAAACTCCGAGGGGGGCACTGAGCCACGGTGGGAGACATGGGAATGGAAATGAAACACAACGGTCAGCCTTGGCTAGGCCACTTGCTAATCGTGTGATTCAAAATAGTTTTCCTAGCCTCAGAGATTCGTAACTCATACGAATGGAGTTAATATCACCAAATGCTTAGAATGATGAGGGTTAGACAAGTTACCATATTTCCCCATGTTTAAAACTCACACTTTTTAAAAAAATTTGGGGTCTATAAACTAGGTGCATCTCATACAGTGGTTGTAGAATTTTTTACGTGCATTTCTTACTTTTTCGCACTTGTTTTTGTGCTCATTGTTGAAGACAGTGATTCGTCATCAGACACAGATGAGGACAAGCTCATGGATGGGAGTTTTGACAGTGATGAGGAGTTGTATGAATTTTATGATGAATAAAACTTGCGCTCAGTAACGTTACATAATACATTCCCCCCCCAAACTTCAGGCCCCCAAATTAAGGTGCGTCTTATACCTGGGAGCGTCCTATGCATGGGGAAATACGGTAACACACAAAGCATGTCATCCTGTCAATGAGGGCTGCTGCTGCTGTTAGCAGGCTCACTTCAACACAATACTGAAAATCAACCATGGTTTTCCATTATCTGCAGAACAAAGTCCAGTGTCAACTGACAGGCAACAGCCTCCAGATTAGTTCACCTTCCACCCCATACTCGTTACCTCACTCACCCTGGAGTGTCCTTTGGGCTTTTCTATTTGTTGATTTACTCATTCAATCTTTTATTAGTTTAGCCAAGTGTTTATTGAGTGCCCATCGTGACACTGGTGTTGGGGTAAATGCTGGGGTTCCAAAAAATAATTAAGACATCATGCCTGCCTTCAGCGTGGGTCTGCCGGAAGAGACAGCTATCTATCCAAGTATGAACAATGCAATGGTGATGCTGCAACAAAAGGTGAAGTGCTAAGAGAGCATTTCATTTGGACCCTTGCCTCCTTCTCCTCCATTTCTGTGATAGAAATCCTATTCGGCTTTCCAAACCAAAACATTCCAAACACTGACCTTTTCGGCAGTCACCTGCCGAATGCCTACTTAACGTTCAGCCCCATGCCTAGTGTTGAGCGGCCATTAGAAATGGTGTTTTCCCAGCCCTGAATCGCTGCTCATTTATTATAGATCACATATTCTCTTGTACCTATTCTGTATTATGCCATCAGGAGTCTCTGTTCTCTCATTCTGTTTTGTGTTCCTTGAAATCAAGGCTTGGGTCTTCTTGGATGAATGCCCACAGCTGCTAACAAAGCAGAAGCAGATAGTAGATGATCAATAAATGTTTATTTATTGCTTCAAAGTCTAAATGCCAAGTTAAGTTAGAGGTTCAAAGTAAATTCTACGGAATGTTTAAAAGAACTAAATTGATTTAAAATGATGTATAACATAGGCTATTGGCAGTGGATAGCTGAACAGAAAAGAGGGAATGGATTCTGAGTAGACACTAACACGCTCATTTCTTTGCCCCGGTATGTTTCCTATAGGATGGTGGGCTTTCACCATTGGACACTAAGAGCGTTTTGTCTCAGGATGCATGAATAAGATATTGTCTTCACAATGGCATTCAAATTAATTAATTTTCATCTTGAACGAGTTGATATAAGTTTTCCAGGGCATATGTCATTATGATGATTTAAGTCCTTGATCAATTTCCTGTGCATTGTACTGAAGCTATTTCTATTTTTGTTTTATACCTCCACTTTCATCTTATTAAAATTATTTTCATTGGGATTAGTTTTTCTTTATGTAGAATTTTCTCCCTGGCCAGTTAGCTCAGTGGTAGAGCATCGGCACGGCATGTGGATATCCAGAATTTGTCTCCCGGTCAGGGCACACAGGAGAAGCACCCATCTGTTTCTCCACCCCTGCCCCTCCTGCTTCTCTCTCTATCTCTCTTTCTTCCCCTCCTACAGCCATGGCTCAATGGTAGCGTGTTGGCCCCAGGCACTGAGGATAGCTCCATGGCCTCCACCTCAGGTGCTAAGAAGAGCTCAGTTGCTGAGCAACAGAGCAATGCCCCAAATGGGCAGTGTATTGCCTCCTAGCAGGCTTGCTGGGTGGATCTCAGTAGGGGTGCATGTGGGAGTCTATCTCTCTGCCTCCACTCCTCTCACTGAATAAAAGAAAAATGAATTTTCAACGGAAATTAGATTCACCAGTCAAGCTGTGCATATCAACTTTTACTGATTATATATTTTGCAACCTTGGGCTTTCTTTTGTTGCCCTCATTTTAACTAATTCCAATTTCATTGGGGTCAAATTGGACATGTCCAAATGTTTTTAAGAAGGATTAATGTCTGGAGTTTTATTTTGTGTTGATGATTTCAATGAGTCTGATTTTCCATACCAACTTTTAGTTTTCATTATTACCAGGATGATATATTCTCAGCAAGTTTTTGCTTTTGTAATAAATTTTATTTGTGAGGAACATTAGCTGTTGTCAGTTGATTATTTCTCACAAGTCTAATGTCTGCTAGTGATTTGGTCAAATTGTCCTTGGGGTAAAAACAGCAGAGTCCAAATGATGCTGTCAATGGAAAAGGATCCCAATTTCCTTCTTCAGGAGTTATATGCGAGAGGTGCAACAGTTTTCCTTTCCACTCTTATAATACAAACAGCCTCTGGAAGAATAAGGCACTAAAATAGTACTTGGTGAGAGGCAAGTAACTGGGAGTCAATGATCTGCAGGACTGCCAGAGTTCACACCCTACCCCTACCATTAACTAGCTGTGTGACTTTTGACAGGTTACTTACTAATTTGTGCCTTAGTTTTATCCTCATTTTAAAAATTGGATTTTTGTGAGAATTAAATAAGTTAAACTCAAAATACTACTTGGGACAAAATGACAGCTCATGTGAAGTGAGATCCCACTATTATTATTTGTCAGTAGCATTGTTTCAGTGTTCCTCAAACATGCTGTTTCTATCTTTGTTCAACTCTGCCTTATTTCCTCTTCTGAAAAATGGGGCTGTTAACAGTGTTTGTCTCCTATAGGGTTGTTGTGCAATCGGAATGCTACGCAAGTGCGTAGCACCCTGCTAGCCCAGGGTTAGGAACTAAGTAAGCGCTTTGCTAGCTGCTATTATTTTTTTCACCTCAGAGTGAGTGAGTTTACAGCATCCTAATAACCTAGCCTAAAGAGCTAGTTCCCATAGAGAACATGGCAGAGGCAACACGAGAGCCCTTCAGTGCTGAGGCTGAAGGGCATCACCAACAAGCATGAAAAGATATCAAAAGCAAAAGGAAGTATGCAGATATTTACAACAATACTCTGCAACAATGTAAGCTTCTAGAAGGTGGAGATCTTTGTCCTTTTTGTTCTCTGCTAGGTACCCAGCACCTGGAACAGTGCATGGCACATTTTAGGCAGTCAATGAATATTTGTTGAATAAGTGATGAAACAAACGAATGACTATGAAGACTGTGGGGCAACACCGAATGTGTTTCTTATAATGCGAGATATCAAAACTGGACTACAATCACAGCTTTGCAGAAATCTGTATGTATATGGTGAAGACTAGACAGAAATGTGGAGAGCTGAAAATAGCTGTAGTTTTACACTGTCTGTAATATTGTTATATTGGTTTTTTATAAGCTGAAACAGCAAAGGTTAAGGCAAAAGGGGCCTTTTTTACAACCATGTCATAACTTTGTATAATATGGGGCACCACACCATGATCCTGTTAGAGTGGTCTTGAAAAATCTAATTGTGAGCAAACAAAAACACCCAAATTGACTTAAATCAATTAATCCGGACACTTGGTTATTGTTTACTTTTGATTTCAAGAGAAAAGCACAAAGGTACACAGACAAATGGAATACATGTGATGTGTAACACATACACACTTCCTTTCAGATTGTATCTTGAGCTGATTATCCATTCAACACAACCTTCTAGACTGTCTGCAGCTACCACGCAGTACAATGAGTATTTATGTTCATGATCTTCCTGGGGGCTCTGCGAGGACTTCGATCTTCAAAGATTCAATTACATTAACTATCCTATATTTCCTAAGGTGTTAAAGGGTCTAATGCAGTTTAGAAAGATTGTTTTCTAGGAAAAGATTTGAACAAAGGGTGTTGGGTTAATTTTTAGTTAACCAGAAAATTTAATTAACCAGAATTACTCATCCCCTAAACAGTTCCATTAAACGGGCTTTGATTGCACTTTGCTTTCTTGAAACTGCCGGAAAAGGTGCAGTCCTCGAGCCAGACTACTTAGGGAGGATTCGAGTGTTCTTAGTCTTTAGAACAAAAAGACAATGGGTGAAAAAAAAATCACATCCTCTTCTTGAATGATTCTCCGACTTTGCTTGACGTTGACCCTCAGATATGCTGCACAAAAGAACCAGTTCAGGAAGAGAGAAAACAAGACTTGGGGGTCTTATAGTTTCTATATAAAGCTGCCGTATTTCCCCATGTAGAAGACGCTCCCATGTAGAAGACGCACCTTAATTTTGGGGACCCAAAATTTGAGGGAAAAAAGTATTACATAAAGTTATTGAACTCGTTTTATTCATCATAAAATTCATACAACTCCTCATCCCTCTCAAAACTCCCATCTATTAGCTTGTCCTCGTCTGTGTCTGATGACGAATCACTGTCTTCAATAATGAGCACAAAAACAAGTGTGAAAAAGCGGGAAATGAAAGTAAAAAAATCTACAACCACTGTCTAAGACGCACCCAGTTTTTAGACCCCAAGGTTTTTGAAAAAGTGTGCATCTTATTCATGGGGAAATACAGTATATTAATAATCTCGTTTTGGGAAAACATACATTAGCCACTAAAATTAATTTCTTTTTATTTGCTTTCCAGATTAATGGTTCTTCTCAAACAGAAAACTGAGGGAGGATTTAGTTATTTCATTTGCAAAAGCTAATTGAAGCACATATTTATGAAATTAGACATGGAGATACAAGCCACCACTACCCACTCAGCCATAATAACAATGATTTTTTTTACTTATGAGACAGGATAAAAAGAAGAGAAATGAACATGTGCATGGTGATTTCCACCTTCCTTCTCGATCCTGTTGGTGCCATTTAGAAGTCTGTGTCTCTTGATGACAGTGGACGTAATACGAAGAGCTGAGAATCCCAGAGGGTTGGGAGACTGAGGAGAGAAAGGCCCCGTGTACTTGGCTTTGTGGGTTTTTTTACATGCTTATTTTCAGACTTATCAATGTTTACCTGAATGTGAATAGATGTAAAAAAACAATTATTTCTAAAGAGTTTGCAATAAACCTGTCGCCCCTCAGACCTCCGCTTCTCCCACCTAACCGGCTGCAGGCGTCCAGAGACACACTCCAGTGCACCTGCTTATTAAATCTGTCTGTGTCAGGTTTGCTGCCTGACCTGTGGCGGCGCAGTGTGTAAAGCGTTGACCTGGAACGCTGAGGTCGCCGGTTCAAAACCCCAGGCTTTCCTGGTCAGGTCAAGGCACATATGGGAGTTGATTCTTCCTGCTCCTTACCCCACTTCTCTCTAAAATGAATTAAAATAATAATAATAACTTTGCTGCTACAGCTATCCCACAGTATCCAATGGGGGGGGGGGTCCCAGGCCCCTCAAGTCCGTTATATAAAATAGCGGAGTATTTGTATATAGGCTACAGCAGGGTGTGCCACACATCACTTCACTGGGGGCGGCGGTCAGTAAAGTGCTTGGCGTGTGTCATATTCAAGTTTTGAAACTTTCTGGGATTAAAAACAAAACAAAACAGGGCAAATTTGACCTGCATGGCACAGCATTCCAGGTAAAGCCCTCTTTGAGGAAGTGTGTCTGTGACGGGAAGGAGGGGACCGTAAAGGTTGGGATGGATGGTGAGAACAACGGGGGGGGGGGGGGGGGGGGGGTGCGCGCGCGCGCATGCGCGCAGTGCTAACGGTGAAGATCGCAGAGAAAGGATGCTTGTAGCCACAGAAGAAGGACTCTGCTCAAGACAAGGAGCCCAGAAGGCTAGAGGGGGAGGAACACGCACCATGAAGGGATGTGCCGCGGAGGGAGGGTGGTCTGGTTCTTCCACGGAGGCGGGGGTGGGGGGTGGGATGGACGGAGGACGCTATGGGAGCCGGGTGGCACACTGCTGGGCTGGCGCTGGGCACAGAGTCAGAGGCTTGGGGAGAGCAGGGCACAAGGGAGGTGGCTAACGAACAGCAGCAGGACTCTGGTGGCCCTGAGTCTGCCCAGGCTACTGCCTGCGGTGGAGTTGGGGTCAGGTCAGGATCGGATTTGAGGTCTGGGTTGGGGTCAGGGTCAGGGTCAGGGTCGGGGTCGAGGTCTGGGACTTTCTTCAGCAGCTCCAGCCCTCTGGGCAGAAAGGTGGAAATGTGGATAACCAGATTTGAACAAAGTCAGGGACTTTCCAGATGAGCTTAGTGGAAGAAAAATATAAAAGGAGTCGAAGCTATGGGTCAGAGAGTAGCTGAGGTGAAGAGGGAAATTCATGATTTGTGACCCTGGCGGGGGTGGGGGGTGGGGGGCAGTGCGTCAAGTGCAGCCAGGAAGGTGCTTCCTACAAGAGATGTTCCTTATGGCAACTGCTGAGCTGCTGGAGCGAGTGCACTCCAAAGCCCATTGGCTTAACGCAGCAGAAGTCCCGCCCCCGCACCCACGTCAGGGGCTGACGCGGTGTTCCTGGCTGGGCAGCTTTTCCCACAGAGAACGCCCACTGCTCTCTGCTTGTGCCTCTGGTGTGTTCCAGAAGTTCTCTCCAAGGCCACTCGGGGGGTCTCCACGCAGTTAAAGGGGGAAAGACATGGACATCAAGTGTGAAAGCTTTTTGTGGCACAAGCCAGAGAGAGGCACATACAGGGGTCTCCCCTTATCCCAGATTTGCTTTCCATGGTTTTAATTACCCACAGTCAACCATGGTTCAAACATTAAATGGAAAATTCCAGAAAGAAACAATTCATAAGTTGTAATGGTGCGCTATTCCAAGTAAGGGGAAGAATCTCACTGCATCCTGGCTGGGGTATGAGCCCTCCCTCAGTCCAGCGTAGTCACACTGGACATGTGACCCATCCATTAGTCACTTAGAAGCCATCTAGGTGACCAGATTAGTTACCAGGGAGGGGGAGAGAGAGAGAAAGAGAGAGATACAATATTCATATAACTTTTATTACAGTATATTGTTACCCTTGTTCTCTTTTATTATTAGTTATTGTTGTTAATATCTTACTGTGACTATTTTGTAAGTTAAAACTTTTTTTTTTAAAGTAAGATGAAGAGAGATAGGGAGACAGACTCTTGCATGCACCCTGACTGGGATTTACCCGTCAAGCCCTGTCTGGGGCGGACACTTAGCTCAACCGAGCCCAGGGCCGATGATCAGACCAACCAAGCCACTGGCTTCAGGAGAAGAGAGAAAGAAGGGAGAGGGGGAGGGGAAGAGAAGCAGATGGTTGCTTCTCATGTGTCTTCTGATTGGAAATCAACCCTGGGATGTCTGCATGCCAGGCCAATGCTCTATCCACTGAGCTAACCGGCCAGGGCCTGGAAGGAAAGGAGGATCCCGCTGGCTCCAGAGTGGCCAGAAAAGAGTGGACGTCTGCTGCTCCCAGTGGTCACAAGCTGGGAAGCTTACTATTCCCACAGAATTCAAGTCTCTGGTGGGTGAGGAGGTGCTCAGACCCTCTGGAAGGGGTCAGCAGAGGTGTGGCTTTGAGTATGAGGACGCAGAAGAGAGAGGCTCAGTCAGGGCTCGAGATGGAGGCAGAAGAGTGGGGTTTTCTGAGGGGCGGGGAGGCCCAGGCTGGGGCAGGGAAGTTCCCACACGTCGTTCGGAAGGCCTCATGGGAACACCGGGCCCAGAGCAGGTCGGTCAGTCGACTTGAATTCCAATATAGCATCTGATCGTTGGAGAGGGAAAAAAAGGTACCAAGTACTTGCTCTGGGTTCATTGTCCCTGAGGTGGCAGGGCTCTGAGAACACAATTTAGATATGGAACCTGCCTGCTCACATCTCGAGAGCATAATAGCACGCACATCACACTGGCTTGTTATAATGTGTCATGAGGTGGTTCAGCTTAAGAGAAAATATCTTGTTGGTTTGGGGGCCAAAAAATAAAAAATAAATCAAGTCTGTAAAGACCATATGATCTGGGGTAGCAGTTTCTGTTAAAAAAGATGGGATTTTATAAGCAATCAGGGTAGGAAGCCTCGTTAGATAAGGCATAAATCTTTCCAAATGCTGTTAGCTGGCACAGAAGGATGCCAACTTTATTCTACTTTAACTAATTCTGCTACCCTAATATGCACGAGAGAATTACACCAACAGCTGTGATTAGTGGAGTGCATTAACATACCACCAACCCCGGGAAGAATCTCCTTTTCCGGTATTGACGGAGATATTTTCTGCTACCCCCAGACATTCAGTGGAATGCATGTGAGGCAGAAATAGCAATACGAGGAAGGTAGAGGGAGGAGAATTTGAGCTGCAAGAAGAGAAGAGAGGTAATTGTCAACAACTGTATTTTACAACAGGAATAATATCACCTTCTTTTTTTTTTTTTTTTTTTTTTACAATAGGACATGCTGTGTGGCATTATAGAGCACTGAGATGAACAGAGTATGTGAAGAGATACCAGTGATCCACGCTCCCATTTCCGTAGGGCAAGTATCGCTGATAGAGCTTGATTGGAGGGCAGTGTCCCCACTTGGCCTTTATGTACAAACCTCAAGAAGAGGTGTGTGACTTTTACAGGTGACTCTGTACTTACAAACTAAAGGAAGGAAAAGGCGCTGTGGTATACGCCTCACCACTTTTGAACGACTCTCTAGAAATAACGCTCCGCACTTTATAGTGAAAGTGGAGTTGACCTTTCAGGAAAGACCTTCTGTACAAGGCAATCCACGGTTGCCATTCCCTGGGGCGTTTGCCTAAGAAGGATTTTCCTGTGATTACACTTTAGAAAAGACGTTATTGCTAACAAACACCACCAGTTTCTATATCAAAACTGTACGGTCTGTAAAACCCACGCTTTGCACGTGCTGAGGTGTTCTTTTGTGGTGGAGAGGCGTCCTGACTTGAATGGGTGATTTCGTATTAGGCGGCAGAAACACTTGTATGAGGACACTGTGCTCTAAAAGCACTTTTTAAATTTTTTTATCACAAACTGTTTTGATGGTTTTAGCATCCATTGCAGACCACTTGATATTGTAAAAAGAAACTTAGAAAAAGAACACAGACCTTTCTTCTGTCTACTCAATACCAGCAATGTTTTGAGGGGAAAAGATTTAAACAAGGCTTGGAGGAAAGTCATCAACGGAACATTCAGTATTCTCTCTACTTCCTTTTCGAAGTATTGTAATTGAGGTCATTCTAAATCTTTGCAAGCCACCCTTCTCTCCTGTATGCTACACCCACTACCAGCAGATATTTATAGAAATAAAATAGTTCTCACATCCCTTCGGTCAAATTCCATGAGGTTGGTTCCAAATGAAAATGAATAAATAATGCTTATCTAGGCCCTGCAGATAATGCTCAGAAGCAAAAAATTGATTAGTCCATCAGTTCTGTTATGTGCTGACACTAACACCCTAGCATTTGAGAGGTTGGCTTATTTTAAGGGAAAATGGTTTAGAAGATGCAAGAAAAAAAAAACAAAAGAAAACCCCATTAATAGGTATTGATTTTGTTGTAACATTAGTTTGATAACTGCAACTGTATTTTAACAGTGGTGAATTTAGTTGTGTTAGTATGACTTGGTGAAAAGTTATGTCTATAATATATATAATATGCACATGCATTTCTCAAGTTTATCGTTTCAGGGTCAGAGGAAAGGTTTGAGGTTTGAAAGTCAGCTGCAATGATGTTGACATGCATTAGAAATCAATTCTCAGCCGTGGCAATTCAGACTGCTAAGGAGCAAATATGAATCTTGACCAAGTTATAAGATTCATCCTTTTTATCTTGCATTTTAAAGATTTCTCTATAGCAAAGATCTATGTAGCAGGTCCTCGAATAATGTTTTGTTGAATGTTGTTTCATTATATTGTTGAAAAGATACCGTAGGAGCTTAACTCTTGTGTATATAAACTATGGTGATACCGGTTTTGTTATATGTCATCTTGCCAGAGTTCCAAGAACCTATCAATAATGCTAAGTGAGGACTTCCTGTGCAGGGTGGGGCAAAAGCATGTTTACAGCTGTAAGTATGCAAAACACGGAGTTTATTCTTATTAGTTATTAATTATTGTATTATTTTCCTACTAACAACTGTAAACCTACTTTTGCTCTCCCACCCTGTAGTTGAAGTAATAAGGTTCTAACTGCAGTACTTTTTAAAAGTATCTGTGTTAAAATGTTACATTTAAGCTTAGACTACTCCTATGCTTTCTTTTTTTCTTTTTTTTTTTTTAGATTTTTTGTTATTGATTGATTTTACAGAGGCGGTGGGGGAACAAGAAGTATCAACTCTTAGTTGCTTCACTCTAGGTATTAATTGCTTGCTTGTGGTGTGTGTCCAGCCCAGGCAAGCCCAGGGTTTCAAACCAGTGACCTCAGCATTCCAGGTTGATGCTCTATCTACTGTGCCACCACAGGCCAGGCATAAGCTTTCTTTAAAATGTAAACATATCAAAGATCCAGAAAGCTGTCAACTTACATTTCTTTAATTCTTGATTTTTGAGGCCACAATCTTATTGTGTTCATCTCTGTAACCCTGGTTGCATGCATGATGTCACACACACAGTGGGTTTTCTATAAATGTCTGTTGGATTAACAAGTAAGTGAATGATGGGGTGAGGCTTTAGGGTGAGGGGGAATTCTATAATAAGTCACTTCCATTCCATTAGGGTTTAACCTGAAGCATTCTGGAGCCTCTTTAACAAAATCAATTGATTTTCACATCCACATACTGGCATGAATGCAGCCCTGAGCCCTTAAATTTCTTTGACAGGAAGAATATTACCACACTTAACATCGTATTATGGTTTGTTGAATGTGTTTATCTCTCTTAGAAGATTCTGAACTCTATACCTTTTCTAGTTCTATACTCCTGGCGCCTAGTGTGACATGTGACATGTGACAGATTATCCGTAAATATTCCATGAATGAATTAGAAGACTTCTGGAGGCCCTGGCCGGTTGGCTCAGCGGTAGAGCGTCGGCCTAGCGTGCGGAGGACCCGGGTTCGATTCCCGGCCAGGGCACATAGGAGAAGCGCCCATTTGCTTCTCCACCCCTCCGCCGCGCCTTCCTCTCTGTCTCTCTCTTCCCCTCCCGCAGCCAAGGCTCCGTTGGAGCAAAGATGGCCCGGGCGCTGGGGATGGCTCTGTGGCCTCTGCCCCAGGCGCTAGAGTGGCTCTGGTCGCAACATGGCGACACCCAGGAGGGTCGCAACATGGCGACGCCCAGGATGGGCAGAGCATCGCCCCCTGGTGGGCAGAGCGTCGCCCCCTGGTGGGCGTGCCGGGTGGATCCCGGTCGGGCGCATGCGGGAGTCAGTCTGACTGTCTCTCCCTGTTTCCAGCTTCAGAAAAATGCAAAAAAAAAAAAAAAAAGACTTCTGGAATTAGATCCTGGTCTTCTAGGGCCCGACCTAGTCAAGTCACAGCCCTGCTGTGGGTCACAGTTTCCTCACCCAAAACACGGATGGTTGTTATCTGTCTGTGACTCCCATAACCACACTAGAAAGAAACAGTAGGATGAAGAGTAGTGTCAAAGATTGGGTAACCTGTGAGAAACTCTTCTCTCATGCATAATTTCTTAGGAAGGAGAAGGAGGAAAGAATTAGCTCTTATCATATGACTTAAATAGCCAATTCTACAACCACACTGTGAGATAGAATGTTATTACTATTGTTAATTATGATTATTTATTATTATTTTGTGTGAAAAAGAGAGATAGAGAGACAGGAAGGGAGAGAGATGAGAAGCATCAACTCATAGTTGTCACACCTCAGTTGTTCATTGATTGTTTTCTCATATGTGCCTTGAACACGAGTGGGGGCTCCAGCTGACTCGGTGACCCCTTGCTCAAGCCAGCAACCATGGGGTCATGTCTATGATTACATGCTCAAGCCAGGGACCCTTTGCTCAAGCCAGTGAGCCCATGCTCAGGCTGGCAATCTCTCACTTTCAAACCCGGGTCCTCAGCGTGCCAAGTTGATGCGCTATCCACTGCGCCACCACTGGCCGGGCATTATTTCAATTTCATGAGTAAGAAAAACGAGCTTAGAGAGGTACGTAATTTGCGCATGATCCCACAGGTAGTCAGTGACTGGGTTCCGATTCAAACCCAGTTCTGCAGATGCCAGAGCCTTTTTATAGCCCCGTACGCGCATGGGCCCACCTGCTTCAGTTCTGATGAGAAAAGAGAACCAGTTCTCACTGAGGGTAGGCTATACCATCTTCACCTTGTACTACGGTGTTTCTTTTTGCAATTTGAATCAAGGTAAACTGTGAGAGATACTTGCTGGGAATATGTTTCCCGATTCTAGTTCCTCTGCTTCCATTTCAGGAAGGAGGTGGGAACTGAGGGCATGTCAGGATGAGGGGAAGAGGCTGTGCGGCAAACACGAAGCCCCCCCCCCCCCGTGGCTCCGCAGCTGGAGAGCAGCCCTGGGAGGGGCCGGCGGGGAAGGGGAAGGGACAGGAGAGTCCTCGTGGAGTAGAAGGAGGGCAAAGACTCTTCGCCTGGGAAAAGGGAAGGGAGCAGGTTGTGGGGATCGACACAGGAAACGACACGTTTGTGGTGGTTTCACGGAGGAAGTCCCTTAAGAATCTGTGCCCCGGGCACCCTGTGCCAGGTGCTCAGTGGATGCCAGGATGGGCACGGACCGCTGATACAGAACTTATTCTCCAACCTAACAGCAGACTTCTCATCATTGTGAGGACTATTCTTTCAGCCCTTTTCTGCTTGCTTTTGGTTTAACGGGTTAACTTTCAACATGCTATTTTTAGGAGCTATAAACTAAAAAAATTCTAAGATAGGGATCTCCATCTTAACCAAGTCAGACTGCCCCCATGCAATCACAGGAGCAGGATGGGATGCGTTTATTTCTGCTCTCCACAGGAAATCTGAAGCAAATTGGTGATACATTTGACAGGAAATACAAATGGATTTCTGTAATGCCCAATCTTCTCCTTGATGCCTTAGATTTTTCCAAAAGTGATGTGTTAATTCGCTATACTCTGATAACCTTATTTAACTGTCAAAATAAGAATTTTTGGAGCTCTGAGATGGCCACAGAGTTGCTAGAAATTACACTCACCTCCTCCTAGGACCAGACTGGAAGTACAACTATAATATGGAGGAGTTAGCCAGGATAATGAACTGAGACTAGCTGAACAGAAGAAGCCTTATAACTGAGGATTTACAGAAGAAGCCACATCAAGGCAGGTAGGAAGGGCAGAGAAGCAAGAGGGCTGGCCCCGGCTCTGTGGGCACCAGCTGAGGTCCTGGAGGCATAGCTGGGCTGCAGAGCTTCCACTGGGGAGTGTGGAGTCTCAGCCCTCAGCAGGGGCCCCCAGCTGGGCTCCCCAGCTCAGAGCACCAGAACCAGGAAGAGGCTCCCATATAACATCTGGCTGTGAAAACCAGCAGCAGTTCTGTCTACCAGGGAGGAATGGAAGTCTGCCAGAGACACAGGCGCCCTTTTAAAGGGCCAGCACACCAATTCTCATCTACAACCACTCATTCCGGGCTCTGGTGGAGGAAGGGAAAAGTGAACTAAAGTCGTGTGAGGAGAAACTGGGGTTTGTGGTTCTGGGGAGAGAGCTGAAGAGACAGCCGCCAGGACCCTGTGCTGAGCCATTCTCCCACACTGCAGACGCCATCTTTCTTGGGTAGAGAAATACCCTCCTTCTGGCATCAGCAGGGGCGGGGGTGGGGGGCGGGGGGAGCAATAGCCCCACCCTCCAGACTCGCTGTCACATCACACTGTGAAGCTCACGCCCTGAGGAGGTGTCAGCTGCCTGGGCCAGGCAGACTCAGGGGGTGTCAGTGACTGAGCTATGTGGCTCTGCGGTGGGGGCCAACTGCTCACCTCTCCATGAGCCTCACCCTGCGGGCTCCAGGCAGCTGCCGCCTGCTGAGCGCCAGCTCTCCGGGAGGTGCAGGCCGACTCGGGGGCAGAATGCGTTGCGTGGCTCTAGGCTGGAACCCTTTTTTCCCTCTCATGCCCAACTGGTGCAGAGCCCTCCCTTCACACGGCCGAATCGTGGTCTCTTTGGGCCTGACGAACTCTGCTGGCCTCCCCTGGTGACTCCCGGAGACACGGCCCCACTACAAAGGTTTGTGGGCTCCTGGCAGCTAGATCTGACGCACCCTGGAATTATGCTGAGCGGCCTCAGACACCGCCCTGGCACCAAGGTGGAACCTGTATCACTTTGGTGAGCACCACTTTTCCATACCTGGTGACTCACTGAGAACCTACTTCGTGTAACTTGAATGCCACCAGAGGGTCTTTCAGTGGCTGAGCCTCATGAGCAGCTGGCAGGAAGAGGCAGGTGGAAGCAGATCTTGGGGTTCCTTGGGCCTTTTACTTACCTGTCCCCGGGCGTGGTGCTGGTGGAAATCAATTTTGGTGTGCAGCTTGGTCATTCCCACACACTCCCAGGCCCAGCAGAAGAGGACACAAAGTAGGGATCACTTTGTAGCTCCAAAAAGGTTGCCCAGGACCAGCCATAAGCAGTCTCTGACATTGACCTGCACCAGGTTCCTCCCAAGAGGCACCCAAACCAACACACTCAATGGCTAGCTTTAGACAACATCAGTGCAGGGTCCGGCCATTCTCACAAACAACACATCCAGAGGAAGATCCATGCAGGCACCAGGCCCTCCGGGAGGTGAACTCTGCTTCATGTGATCAGCACCCACACAGTACCTTGTATATTATGATCGGCGTCAAACTCACAGACAGCCTGAGGATTGATCCCAGGCACAAACGGGCCAATAGCAATCAAGACTCAATGACAACAGGAGGGCCCACATAACCCTCACAAGGGACGTCGCTGGAGCACCCAGCTCAGGTGATCCAGGAGATTTTGCCACTGGGTTACACAGCACACCTATTACACAAGGCCAACATAGCAGATCTACCCAATACATAGGGGAAAAAAGCACACCAAGAGGCAGCCAAACAGGGAGACAAAGAAACATACCCCGAATGAAAGAACAGGAGGGATCTCCAGATAAAGGGCAAAGTGAAAAAAAGTCAGTAACTTACCAGATTCAGAGTTCAAAAAACGATTCTAATGATGCTCAAGGAATTTAGTGAGAACTTCAACAGCCTAAAAAAGGACATATACCTATAAAAAGGAAACAGTGAGAAATGAAGAATACAATATCTGAAATAAAGACTATGAAGCGAAGCAGAGAATCTTCCAGCAATCTGGAAACAAGGTAGCAGAAAACACCCAATCAAAGAAGCAAACAGAGTAACAATTTTTTAAAAATGGAGATTCCTTAAGCCACTTTTAGGACAACATAAAGGATAACAACATCTACCTCCTACAGGTACCAGAAGGAGAAGAGAGAAAGCAAGGAAGGAAGGACCTATTTGAAGAAATAATGATTGAAAACTTTCCAAAACTAGTGAGGGAAAAAGACACACAAATTTAGGCAGCACAGAGTCCCTAACAAGATACCAAAAAAACAGGCTCACACCAACACACATCATAATTAAAATGACAAAAGCTAAAGACAAAGAAGTAATCTTAAAAGCAGCAAGAGAAAGACAGTAGGTTACCTACAAGGGAGCTCCCATAAGACTGTCAGCTGACTTCTCAACAGAAACACTTCAGGCCAGAAAATGTTGTCACGAAATATTCAAAGTGATAAAAAGCAAGGACCTACAACCAAGACAACTTTACCCAGAAAGGCTATCATTTGAAATTGAAAGACTGTACCGGGACTTCTAAGACAAGAAAAAGTTAAAAGAGTTATTTACACCAAACCAGTGTTATAAGAAATCTTAAAGGGTCATCTTTAAGAACAAGAAAAAGGGAGAAAACCCCACAAGAACATAGTTGCAAAGAATAAAATGGAAATAAATAAGTACTTATCAATCACTATAAATGTAAATGGCTTAAATGCTACAATCAAAAGACATGGGGTAGCTAAATATTATATAAGAAAACAAACCCCATAAAAGCTGTCTATAAGATATCCATCTGAAGATGAAAGACACACACAGACTAAAAGTAAAGTAATAAAAAAGATATTTCATGCACCTAGCAATTAACACAAGGTGGGGTAGCAATACTTATATCAGACAAAAATAGACTTTAAGACCAAGGCTACAATTAGAGACAAAGGAGGACACTAAATAATGATAAAGGGAACAATTCAACAAGAGAATGTTACCCTTGTAAACATGATATATGCACCATAGGAGTACTTAAATATGTAAAGCACATTTTGATGAGGATAAAGGAAGATATTGACAGTGATACATTCATAGTAGGGGATTTTAACACACCACCGACATCAATAAATAGATCTCCAAGATAGAAAATCGACAAAGAAACAGCAGCCTTAAATGAAACTAGGTCAGATGGATTTAATTACCTTCAGAGCATCTTACCACAAAGTAGCATTCTTTTCGAGCGCACATGAAATATTTTATAGGATAGACCACATGGTAGGACACAAAATAAGCCTCAATAAATTTAAGAAGATTGAAATCATATCAAGCATCTTTTCTGACCATAAACGTATGAAATGAGAATTCAATCATAAGAAACAAACTAAAAAACACATAAAGACTTGGAGGCTAAATAGCATGTTACTAACTAAACAATGAATGGGCTAGCAATGAGATCAAGGAAGAAATCCAAAAATACCTTGAAATAAATAAAAATGAGAACACAGCCCAAAATCTATGGGACATAGCAAAAGTAGTCCTAAGAGGGGCATTGATTGAATTGCAGGTTTTCTTCAAAAAAAAACGAAACAAAACAAAAACAAACAAAAAGAAAAAACCAAGAGAATTTTCAAATAATCTAAATTTATACTTAAAGGAACTAGAACAAGAAGTAAAGCCCAAAGTCAGTAGAAGAAAGCAAATGATAAAGATCAGAGCAGAAATAAATGAAATAGTCTAAAAACAATACAAAAGCTCAGCGAAGCCAAGAGCTGATTATTTGAAAAGATAAACAAGATCAACAAACCTTTAACCAGACTCATCAAGAAAAAAAGAGAGAGGACCCACATAAATAAAGTCAGAAATGAAAGAAGAGAAGTCACAACTGACACCACAGAAATACAAAGAATTGTAAGAAAATATTATGAACAACTGTATGCCAACAAATCAAATAATCTGGAAGAAATGTAGAAACTCCTAGAAAACTGCCTTGACTGAGCCAGTGACCCCTTGCTCCAGCCAGTGACCTTGGGATCGTGTTGATGAGCCCATGCTCAAGCCAATGAACACATGCTCAAGCTGGCCACCTTGGCGTTTCCACCTGAGGACTTCAGTGTCTCAGGTCAATGCTCTGTCTCAAAATTTTAAAAATGGAACTGCCCTTTGACTAGCAGTCTTATTTCTGAAATGATATCCTAAGAAATCTGAAACATTAATTCAAAAGAATATATGCATCCCTATCTTCACTGCAGCATTCTTTACAGTAGCCAAGATTTGGAAGCGGCCAAGTCTCTATCAATAGATAAGTGGATAAAAAAACTGTGGTCCATTTAAACGATGGAATACTAGTTGGCCATAAAAAAAAAAAAAAAGAACATCTTACCTTTGAGAAAGCATGGATGGACCTGGAGAGGATTATGCTGAGTGAAATAAACCAGCCAGAGAAAGACAAGTACCATATGATCTCTCTCATATGTGAAACACAATGCATAATATGAACAAACAGGCCCTGGCCGGTTGGCTCAGTGGTAGAGCGTCAGCCTGGCGTGCGGAAGTCCCGGGTTCCATTCCCGACCAGGGCACACAGGAGAGGCGCCCATCTGCTTCTCCACCCCTCCCCCTCTCCTTCCTCTCTGTCTCTCTCCTCCCCTCCCACAGCTGAGGCTCCATTGGAGCAAAGTTGGCCCGGGGGCTGGGGATGGCTCCTTGGCCTCTGCCCCAGGTGCTAGAATAGCTCTGGTCGCGACAGAGCGACGCCCAGGACGGGCAGAGCATCGCCCCCTGGTTGGCGTGCCGGGTGGATCCCGGTCGGGCACATGCGGGAGTCTGTCTGACTGCCTCCCCGTTTCCAGCTTCAGAAAAATACAAAAAAAAAAAAATGAACAAACAAACTAAATAGAAACAAACTCATAGACACAAAGGAGAGACTGACCGCTGTTAGAGGGGAATGGTGGGGACTAGGTGAAAAAAGGGAAGGGATTAAGCAAAAAATAAAAATAGCAAAAACTCCACAGAGAAGACAACAGTATGGTGATTACCAGAGGGAAAGGGGGTGGGAGAGGGGAGGTAGAGGAGGGCAAAGAAGAGATAAATGGTCACCGAAAGATTCTCGACTTGGGGCCGTGAACACAGAATACAATATACAGATGATGTTTTGTAGAGCTGTACATCTGAAACCTATATCATTTTATTTTCCACTCAATAAATTAATGATGAGTAAAAAAACAGTTAAAATTTAACATACTAGGACACCTAAAGATACTGGGGCATGCTAAAGTAAATTCTTAGTTTCTCGGAATTCACAATATAAAGGGGAAAAAAGATTTCTTTCTTCCAATGCAATTTGAAAAATCTAAATTTATTGAGGAGAAACAAAGAGGAGAAGCTCCTGTAAAGGGTAAATTTGCAAGACGCCAGGTAGCAGAGGATGAGCTAAACAACATTGGTAATTGGTGGTTGGCTCAGCGGGGGAGAAGCCAAATGAAGCTGGAAATTTTCCTCCACACTTCAGAAAAAAACCATGCCTCGTTAAGATCTTGGTTCCGAACACCCATTCTCCAATAAAGGCCAGCAGGACTTCTTGGAGGAATGGGTAATTCGAAGACCCATATTTTCCTTTTGTATTATGGATCACGCACATCATTCTACATATCCCTTTCAGCGCTTGTTTGTGCAGCATGTTGTATATGGGTGTCTATAAAATATGCAGTCATCCTCCATTTGTAGTTATTTCTGGTATTTTGGCCATGAGAAACAGGGCAAAGCACAAGGGGTGATTGTGGGAGGGAAGAGAGCAGGGCTCACTTCTTCTCTACTCCTCAACTCCAATCTGTTCACATCTTCGGAGTTTTACAAAGTTCTGTAAAAGTTCCCACAAAGACAACTTTATACTCTGGGGACTGGTGAAGCCAACAGGAGAATTCTTCCTCCTCATGGTCACCGCCCCGGGACCTTCGTGCAAAGTAGGGAATCCTGTGAAGACCTTAACCTCAGAGACCTGTCACCCTCAGGGGCAATGACTTCAGTCCCCTGTAAGTGTGCCCTGTGTCCTTGGTCCCCAGGAGACCTAGTGGAGATTGACCCAGTGGGCAGTTATCGCTGCTCCCTGGCTGGAAGAATAGAAGATGCTGAGGAGCAAGCAGGCTTCCCAGCTCACTGGGGGGGGGGGGGGCGGGGGGCAGGCTATTGGCTACTGGACTGCAGCCTATCTGGAGGAAAGACTGCTCCATCTTTCACCACCTGTAGGACTGTTTCCCTGACGACTACCCCAGACCAGACACGGCCCCAGGGACTGGACCAGAGCTAAGGTGACCAACTTTTTTACAATGAAAAGGAGGACAAAAAAAAAATCGAAGAAAACAATATCGTAAATAAAAGAAACATTTTATTCATTGCAACAATAATACACTACAATATGATAAATGCATAATAAAAAACATTTGTAATATTTTATATTATAATTATGCTTATATGCCTATTAATTTTTAATAATAATTTTAAGAAAAAAGTACTCATTTAGATACAAATATGTCACACTACATGCAATGGATTGACTCTGCATCAATCAAATACGTACATTTAAGATTAGTCTTCCAATATCAGAAAGGAGGACATGTAGGAGGACACTTTTCAAGGGAGGACGGAACTTACAGAAGAAGAACTGTCCTCCCTAAAGGAGGATGATTCGTCACCTTACCAGAGTGCCTCTTGTTTTTTTTAAGGTGGTCTAGCAAACAGAGAGAGAAAGACCACTCACGTCACCCAGAACACACATCCAATGAAGTCAAGCTTCTCAAAGAGGCAGATGGAAAATTGATCAAAGAAGAGTGCTTTGAGATACAAGTAATCAAACAAACACACACATCCATACCACACTTTCAGAAGCTAAAAGTGCGACCTCCCAGCTAAACAATCCAGTAGATAAATGGGAGGGGATTCGCTAATGGTCTGACTAATCAGACGGAACAATGGCCTCAGAACAGAAAAAATGAAAGACAAGGAAATCATTGGGGAAGACGTAAGAGACTTGGAAGGGCACATCAAGGGCACCGAACCAGCAGACAATAGGTGCTCCAGAGGAGATGAAGGAACAGATGGAGGACAGGCAATAATTAAACAAATTAGGAGATCATTTTCCTGCAATGAATAAAAATCTGAATCTGCAAGTGGAAAGGTCTCAGCAAGTTCCAGAAGTGACTGATGAGCAAACATACATGTTTAGGCAGAGCTTGCTAAAATTCCCGACCTCTAACGAGAAAAAGAACAACTGTGCGTGCTTCTAGACAGAAAAACAGAACAAAACTTTCTTACAGAAGAAAAGGACTAAGACTCTCACAGTACTTCCCATTGGCTGTGGAGACAGCTAAGGCGGCTAAGGAAAAACTGGCAGCTCAAGAAGCCAGTCTCACCTGGTCCTCATTCACCAGACTGGGCAGCCAGTGTGCTTACAGGGTGCCTGAGCTCAGAGCATGAAGATCCTGTGTAATCCACACGCCCTGACTGAGGCAAAGAACTGTGGTGCTCAACTTTAAAGCGACTCTCCTGAGACTCTTGTGAAAATGCAGATTCCAGCTCAGCCCATCTGAGATGCAGCTCAGAGAGTCTTTTTTTTTTCTTTTTTAGAAAATTAATTTTAACAGGGTGACATTGGTCAATAAGTGTACATAGATTTCAGGCAAACATCAGTCCATTATTTGAATAGTCAATTATGTTGTATATCCACCACCTAAAGCCAAATCATTTCCCGTCACCTTATAACTGTCCCTCTTCACACCCTTCCCCCAAGTTCCCAGGTAATAGTACTCCCGCGGCCAGAGCCTGGACCACAGGCTCCACCTCCCCAGTGACCCTTGGGTTTGAACCTCTGCCTCTACCTAATCCAGCCTGCACGAGCTTCAGTCTCTTCATCTATAAAGTGTGGAATACGATAGTCCCTGCCTCACAGAGCTGTAAAAATTAAGTGAGATAACACAAATAAACTTCTTAAACTGTGCCTGACATGCAGTATTGGATAAGTATCAATTAATGGGATGAAACACCCTCTGGGGAAGTGTAATATAAGTGTTTAAAAAGAAAAAGGCTTTAGGACAGAATGCTGCAAAGGCTATTTTATTCTTGCAAATGAAAGTGTTGAGAATTTCAGCCAGTCCAGGACCTTGGGGGGTGGGGTGGGGCAGGGCCCAGCGCTGCCAAGGCCTCCCGGAAGAACAGAGGGGCGAGGAGGGCCATGCGGCAGGACTAGCTCAGGGTTCATCCTGTGGGGATAATTGTCAGCCAGTTTTCAGGTACTAGAGAAAATGTCTTTGAGAAGGTGTCAGGATACTAAAAAACAAACAAACAAAACGAACAGAATTTTCAGATAAACAAAGGAAAATAAAATGGTCAGGACAGAAAAATTATCAAACCAATAAGAAAAAATAAAGAATTCAATCAAACATTGATTTTAAAAATCTTGCTAGAGCCTGGCCAGGTGGTGGCAGAGTGAATAGAGTGTTGGACTGGGGCGCAGAGGACCCAGGTTCAAAACCCCAAGGTCGCCAGCTTAAGTGTGGGCTCATCTGGTTTGAGCAAGGCTCACAAGCTTGAGCCCAAGGTCGCCGGCTTGAGCAAGGGGTCACTCGGTCTGCTATAGCCCCCTGGTCAAGGCACATATGAGAAAGCAATCAATGAACAACTAAGGTGCTGCAATGAAGAATTGATGCATCTCATCTCTCTTCCTTCCTGTCTGCCTGTCCCTCTCTCTGTCTCTCTCTGTCTCTGACTCTGTCACAAAAAAAAAAAATCTTGCTAGAAAATGGAAAGTACAATCTATGAGCAAGGGAGACCATTTTTATTTCCCTTTTCTATTTTATTTATTGGGGTGACATTGGTTAATAAAATTATATAGGTTTCAAGGTACAATTCTATAACACATCCTCTGTAGATTGCATTGTGTGTGTTCACCGCCCCAAGTCAAGTCTCCTTCCATCACCGCCCATCCCCCCTACCTTCTTCTCCCTCCCCCACCCCCATCCCTCTGCTCACCATCATACTGTTGTCTGTGTCTATGAGTTTTGGGGTTTTTTTCTTAATTCCCTCACCTTTTTCACCAAGGGCTCCCAAATCCCTCCCCTCTTACCGCGGTCATCTCTTCTCTGTACCTATGAGCCTGTTTCTGTTTTGCTTGTTTATTTTTCCATTAGATTCCATACATGAGTGAAATTATATGGCACATGTCTTTCTCTGACTGGCTTATTTCATTTAGTATAATACTGTCTAGGTCTATTCATTCTGTCTCAAAAGGTAAGATATTTTCTTTTCTTCTTTCTCTCTCTCTTTTTTATGGCTGTGTAGTATTCCATTGTGTAAATGTGCCACAGCTTTTTTATCCCTTCATCTACTGAAGGGTATTTAGCTGCTTCTTGTTTTTGGCTATTGTAAATAACACTGCAATGAACATACAGACGCATATATTTCTTTGAATCAGTGTTTCAGGTTTCTTTGGATATATTCCCAGAAATGGAATCTCTGAGTCATAAGACAATTCAATTTTTGAAATTTGAGGAAACTCCACACGGCTTTCCACAGTGGCTGTAACAGTCTGCATTCCCACCAACAGTGCATGAGGGTTCCCTTTTCTCCAGATCCTTGTCAACACTTGTTCATTGATGTACTGAAAACAGCCGATCTGATAGGTGTGAGATGATATCTCATTGTGGTTTCAATTTGTATTTCTCTGAGAATTAGTGTTGTTAAGCATCTTTTCATGTGTCTATTGGCCAACTATGTCCTCTTTAAAGAAGTGTCTATTCAGGTCCTTTGCCTATGTTTTTAATTGGATTGTTTGTTTGTTTTTTATGTTGAGTTGTATAAATTCTTTATAAACTTTAGATATTAACTCCTTATCGTGTACATCATTGGCGAATGATGAAATTCGCCATTTGGATCCTTCCGCCAGTAGGTTGTGTTTTCATTTTGTTGATGGTTTCCTTCACTGTGTAAAAGTTTTTAGTTTGAAGTAGTCCCATTTGTTTATTTTTTCTTTTGTATATTTCTTCTTCTGTATCTCTTGCCAGAGGAAATATGTTCAAGATTTTACTGGCGGTTTTCTTCTAGGATGTTTGTGGTTTCAAGTCTTATATTTACGTCTTTAATCCATTTGAGTTTATCTTTGTGTGTGGTGTACGAAGGTGGTCTAGTTTTATTTTTTCATGTATCTGTCCAATTTTCCCAACATCATTTATTGAATAGACTATCTTTACCCATTATACATTCTTGTCTTCTTTGTTAAATATTAATTAACCTTAAAGGCATAGATTTATTTCTGGGGTTTCTATTTCATCCTATTTTTCTGTATCTCTGTTTTTATGTCAGTACTCTGCTGTTTTGGTTACTATGACCTTGCAGCATACTTTGATATCAGGTAGCATGATTCTTCCAACTTTGGTATTTCTCAAGATTGTTGTTGTTACTTGAGTCTTTTGTGGTTGCACATACATTTTTGGAATATTTGTTCTAGTTCTATGAAATATGCCATTGGTATCTTGATAAGAATTGTGTAGAATCTATAGGTTGCTTTTGGTAACATGAACATTTTTATGATGTTAGTGCTTTTTATTCATAAACATAGTATATGCTTCCACTTATTTGTACCTCTTTAGTTTCTTTCTTTGATGTCTTATAATTTTCCAATACAAATCTGTTACATCCTTGGTTAAATTTATTGCTAGGTATTTCATTCTTTGGATGCAATTGTAACTGGTATTGTTTTCCTAGTTCCCTTTTCTGATAGTTCATTATTGGTGTTTAAAAGTGCCACTTAGCCCTGGCCGGTTGGCTCAGCGGTAGAGCGTTGGCCTGGCATGCGGGGGACCCGGGTTCGATTCCCGGCCAGGGCACATAGGAGAAGCGCCCATTTGCTTCTCAACCCCCCCTTCCTCTTTGTCTCTCTCTTCCCCTCCCGCAGCCAAGGCTCCATTGGAGCAAGGATGGCCTGGGCGCTGGGGATGGCTCCTTGGCCTCTGCCCCAGGCACCAGAGTGGCTCTGGTCGCAGCAGAGCGACGCCCCGGAGGGGCAGAGCATCGCCCCCTGGTGGGCAGAGCGTCGCCCCTGGTGGGCGTGCCGGGTGGATCCCGGTCGGGCGCATGCAGGAGTCTGTCTGACTGTCTCTCCCCGTTTCCAGCTTCAGAAAAAAAATAAATAAATAAATAAATAAATAAAAGTGCCACTGATTTCTAGATATTTATTTTTAATCCTTCTACTTTACTGAACTTATTTATCAGTCCTAGGACTTTTCTTTTGGAATCTTTCGTGTTCTCTACATACAGTACCATGTCACCTGCAAATAATGACAGTATTACTTCTTCCTTTTCCATTTGGATGCCTTTTATTTTTTCTTTCTATCTGACTGCTGTGGTTCAGACTTGCAATACTACGTTGAATGAAGCGGTGAAAGTGGACATCATCGTCTTATTCCTGACCTTAAGGAAAACACTTTTACTTTTTACTCACTGAATAGGCTGTTGGTTGTGCGATTGTCATCTGCGGCTTTTATTACGTCGCGGTGATTTCCCTCTGTTCCCACTCTGCTGAGAGTTTTAAAATCATAAATGGGTACTAGGATTTCATCAAATGATTTTTCTGCATCTATTAATATGATCATGTGACCTTTACTCTTCATTTTATTTGGTATTTGACAATTACTGATTTGCAGATACTGTACCAATCTTGCGTCCCTGAAATAAATCCCACTTGATTATAGTGTATGATCTTTGTAATGTATTGCTGGATCTGGTTTGCTAATATTCAGTTGAGGATTTTAGCATCTATGTTCATCAGGGATATAGGCCTATACTTTTCTTTCTTGTAGTGTCTTTATCTGGTTTTGGAATTGGCATAACGCTGGCCTCATAAAGTGCGCTTGGGAGTCTACCCTCCTCTTCAATATTTTGGAATAGTTTGAGAAGAATATTTTTTAGTTGTTCTTTGAATGTTTGGTAAAATTTACCTGTGAAGCTATTCAGTTTAGGACTTCTGTTTGTTGCAAGTTATTTTGACTACTGCTTCAATTTCGTTAGTTGTAATCAGTTTATTCAGATTTTCTGATTCTTTCCGGTTTTGTTTTGGAAGGTTATGTTTCTAGGAATTTATTCATTTCATCTCGAATGTCCAATTTGTTGGCATATGGTTGTTCATAATATTTTCTTACAACACTTTGTGTTTCTGGGGTGTTAGTTTCTTCTCTTTCATTTCTGATTTTATTTAGTTACAGTCTCTCTTTCTCTCTCTTTTTCTCTCTCTTTTTGATGAGTCTGATGAAAAGTTTGCCACATCTGGCTTGCTTATCTTTTCAAAGAACAAACTTGGTTTCATTGATTTTTTTTTTTTGTATTCTCATTTATTTCTGCTCTGGTCTTTATTATTTGCTTTCTTCTACTACATGTGCCTTTGTTTGTTTTTCTTTTTCTACTTTTCCTGTAAGTGTAAAGTTATGCTGTTTATCTGAGATTTTTCTTGTTGGTTTTCTTTTCGGCAGGCTTGCAATGCACTCAGTTTCCCTCTCAGGACTGTTATTGCTGTGTCCTGCAGATTTGGGGCTGTTGTGTTCTTATTTTTATTTGTTTCAAGGTATCTTTTGATTTCTTCCCTGATTTCATTGTTAACCCATTCCTTGGCTGTCCAGAAGGTGGCTCTTTCTTCCACAGGTAATACTCCCTAAAACTCCTCGCGGCTCCCACCCCCACCCCCGCCCCCACCCCCATGCACAAGGCCAGATCTTCCCAGACTCCTCTCTTTAGCCCAGTCTGTGCACAAAGCTTCAGCTCTTTCCATGTAAATCACAAAGTCACATGACTGCCCGTAAAGGAAGTTGCGAAAGTAAATATTTTCATGCATACATGGAGCCATCCCAGGCGAGTATATCAGTAGGATAGATTCCTATAGGTGAAATTACTGGGTAAAAAAAAAATATGCCCATTAAAGTTTGAATCTTGATGTTTTCAAAATTGGTCTCCATAAAAAGCCTGTCCCAATCTGTGGTGTCTCCACACAGGGGATGAGAGAGCCCATTTCCTCACATCTTGCTGCAGTGATATAAGCATTTATAATACCATTTATCAGAATCTTTCTAATTTTTTGCCTATCGGGCCAAAAAAAAAAAAAAAAAAAAAAAGGAAGGAGTTTTCTGACATGCATCAGCCATTTGTATTATTTCTCTGATTGCCTGCTCAGAACCTTTCAGTCTGAAATGACTGTGGCCAAATGAAAGGAAACCATCTTCTATGGGATGTAGCGACAGAGAAAGTTTCCCCTTCGGTCACTGTCTCCCGGAACAGTGTCCTCAGCGAGGGCTCAGCGTCACCCCGTCTGAGCTCCTTCGTGACTCTCAGAGCTCTCTGAGAGGACATCCTGCCCACGAAGGTGTGTGATGCAGCACAAATGACTCATTGAGATCATTGTGAGAAGAGCTCTCACATAAGTATGTCAAAGCCAGCAGGGAGATTTTCTTCAGGGTTGGCTACAGTCATCTACACTGACTAATGCCTTCTTTATTACAAGGTTCTAAAGTCTTTCCAAATTTATCTGTTCACCTGCCTCCCTCCGCTAACTTTCAGAGAGGCTGGCACTACGCTGTTGAAACTCCACTGGATAATATTTAGCTACCCTTTTCTTAAAGATACCCAATTGAGCCAACACTGGGAGCTCACTTTATTCACTCATCTGTCCACTCAAAAAATATTTAGTGGCCCTGGCCAGTTGGCTCAGTGGTAAAGCATTGGCCTGGCATATGGAAGTCCCGGGTTCGATTCCCAGTCAAAGTACACAGGAGAAGCAACCATCTGCTTCTCCACCCTTCCCTCTCTCCTTCCTCTCTATCTCCCTCTTCCCCTCACGCAGCCGAGCCTCCACAGGAGCAGAGTTGGCCCAGGAGCTGAGGATGGCTCCATGGCCTCTGACTCAGGCGCTAGAATGGCTCTGGCTGCAACAGAGCAATGCTGCAGATGGGCAGAGCATTGCCCCCTGGTGGGCATGCTGGGTGGATCCTGGTAGGGTGCATGCGGAAGGAAGTCTGTCAGACTGCTTCCCTCCTTCTAACTTTGGAAAAATACAAAAAAATATATATGTATTTAGCAAGGACTGCACACGAGGCATCCTGAAGACTGAGGATACCGTAATGAACATAACTGACACGTATCCTGTCTTCCTGGATACACAGTTTAGCGGGAGACAGTAAGTTCAATGAAAAGACCATTATTATGCAGTGTAATGATTGAGGAAGCTGAGGTCCTTGGAGCTGGCTGGGTTGGTGTGGGCATGGGGAGGAATGCTCCAATCAGAGGAAACCACGTGTCTTTTATCAAAGATGTGTCATCACGATCACATGATGCTACCTACGCAGGCATGGAATCAGCAACCATGTCCTGTGGAAGCTTGAAGGATCCTGATACAGAATCTCTGGATTGCACTCAAGGTCAGGGGGAACTTATTTCACTAGGGTTTCCAGGAACTCTTGCCCGCCTGACAATGGTTCATTTGACACAAACAAGCTAGGCTGCAGGCTGGGCACTGTGAACACCTAACTGAATAAACCACCACTGCTAGCCTCAAGGGTCTCACAGGGGTGGGGAAGGAGACAGACAAATAACTATTACTATAATTCCACATGCGAAGTGCGGTGGAAGAGGAAGTGTACACATTATGAGATGAGAATGCAGGGAGGGGACAAACTCACTTCCCCAGGGAGTTGGGGAAGGACTCACAGACCTTGATGAGTAGATATCTACCAGGAAGTCAAATTGAAGAGGTTTACTTATTTATTTACCAGAAGGAACAATGCATGAGGAGCAGGTTCAGAACGTGGCCGTGGCCAGAAAACAGGATGCACGGTGGGAGGGAGAGAGAGTCAGCAAAACAAGTAGCATCAGCAGGCGAGGTCTCTGACTCATGCTTAACGTCTGGACTTCTGTCACCCAGAGAAGATGCTGAAGGTGTTACACAAACAGTGTCATGGCAACCGAACACCTGTGCAATAGGAGGCTTATTTTCAGAGCCCACTCTAAAGAGTTTAATCAAGAGTTTGGGTCCTGGCCAGGTAGTGCAGTTGGTTAGAGCATCGTCACGATACGCCAGGGTTGCAGATTCCATCTCCAGTCAGAGCACATACAGGAGTCAACCAATGAGTGCTGAAGTAGGTGGGACAACAAACTGATGTGTGTGTGTCTCTCTCTCTTTCTCTTTCCCCTCCTTTCTCTCTAACAACTAATAAATTAAAAAAAGAGTTTGACCCACCCCAAAAGATGTTTAATTCACCCTCTCCCCCTCCCCTGTTACAGCGCCAAATAATGCAATCCCACTGGGAACTGCCTACCCCAGGAGGTCCAGAAACACATTTGCCTAAAACCAGCCATCCCTGAGGCTGATGGTCAGAAACTAAAAACTATCTGCAAGAATAATAAAAGCCGGAGGTAAAAAGTGAGCGTCCCTGCAGAGGTACACAGGAATCGAAGAGTGAGGAGCAGGCAGACGAACGCTAAAGTTGTTACCAGTTTAGTGAGGATCAACTAGAGACTCAGAAAACAACCCCTCTTTGTATATGCCCTTCAGCTTTAGCTGAATACAACCCTGTGTTACCTAAGACGCTTGGAGAGCTCTCATCCCAGAGCTGACTCCAGGCCCCGTCTCATGCCCTCTCCAGCAGTTCCCAAGTTAAGGACCCCTCTGGATGAGGTTTTGTAGGTGAGTGTCTTCTTTTTTTCTTAGAAAGAGAGACAGGAAAGGAGAGGGAAAGGAGGGAGAGAGAAATAGGAAGAATCGACTCATACTTGTTTTATTTAAGTTGTTCACTAATTACTTCTCACATGTGCCTTGACTGTGGGGATCAAATCGAGCCAGCGACCTTGGGTTCAAGTCAGCAACCTTGGGGTTTTGAACTGGGGACCTCAGCACCCCAGGGTGACAGTCTACCCACTGCACCTACACCACTGGCCAGGTGGTAGGTGGATATCTTGACTGAACACACAGTCCAGAGCTCAGTGTCCAGAGTGGACACACCCAGGTAACAAGCCCCCATCCAGACTGTTGTTTGGCCGCCATACCAGCTTAAGTTTCAACTTGAGTCTATAAAGCCACAGAGAGAAATTCCCACTCTCCATGCAGTGAACGGACTGCACAGATTCTCTTAGACTTACGGGCAGTCAGGCAGCGCCTGGAGTCGCTGTAGTCTCGGGCTCTTTGCCTTTGGCCACAAATAAGCTCTTGCATTTAGCCCAGTGGGAGCCTAGGAGTGTTACAGTTCCCTGCGTCGGTAGCTGAAGTGACCAGGAAGCACCCCTGCCATGCGGAGCTGTAATGAGCTCTGGTCCTTACCCTCCATCATACACAAACGCGGGCACCTCCACTCAAAGCTTCCAGTGCCACTCTGGATGTGCCAGAGAAATATGCCTGTAGGCTAGAAGCCCTGGCATCGAGATAATGCCGGAGTGGCAGGGAGGATTTAGAGCAGAGAGGTGACGTCAGAGCTAAGTGACCCTTTCAGATGCAATTCCACACACGATAGGAAGAGCTGTTACCCACCTCTTCTTAGAAATGAAATGGGACTGGGTTTAAACAGCAGCCTGAGGAGTTAACGCTAGATTAAAGGATGCAGCAGGACCGCCGCCATTCTCCCGAGTCACCCGTGTTTGTTATACCGTGAGAGGTCTACTTGGGTAACCATCACAGTCCTCTGATTTGGAGACATCTGTGTAGTCGCCTAACATGCTCATTCATTATTTTTTATCCACAATACCCTGCTTCCTACAGAGCGGGCTCCCAGTCCACGTGGCATCACACTGACTTGTTAAGTGATGGTGGTCAGGGGGGACAGCTGATGTTCTCTGGAATCTGTTAAGTACAGAGCAGGTTTTCTCACTTGGCCTGTCCTGGGGGTCACGGGCCGGGGAGCTCTGATGTGTGCTTCTGCTGCTCCTGTTTGTTCCTCACAGCCCCCAGCTCCCAGACTCTAAACCAGGGGTCCCCAAACTACGGCCCGCGGGCCACATGCAGCCCCCTGAGGCCATTTATCCGGCCCCCGCCGCACTTCTGGAAGGGGCACCTCTTTCATTGGTGGTCAGTGGAGGAGCATAGTTCCCATTGAAATACTGGTCAGTTTGTTGATTTAAATTTACTTGTTTGTTATTTTAAATATTGTATTTCTTCCCGTTTTGTTTTTTTACTTTAAAATAAGATATGTGCAGTGTGCATAGGGATTTGTTCATAGTTTTTTTTGTAGTCCGGCCCTCCAACAGTCTGAAGGACGGTGAACTGGCCCCCTGTGTAAAAAGTTTGGGGACCCCTGCTAAACTGAGAAACTCACGCTCCCTCCCACGGAGGTCGTTGACTTACTGAATTTCCAGGAGAGAGATGTCACTTGTTCTGGCCCTTCGGAGTGTGAATCTACGCGATGTCCTTTAGTACAAGCGCACTCTCTAGTTGAAGGTCTACCGTTCTGTTTGCTGCGGGCTGTGGATTCACGACACAGGGCCTGGTTCTCCAGGCGCAAGCGTTTAACATTGCTGTACTGTCACCTTTCCCGCTCCCTGACGATACACCCTGCCCACCCTGGGCAAAGAGCCAGTTAATGCCTTGTTGGTTTGGTTTTTTTCTGTTCTGTGAACTTAACTATCTTGAGAGAAGAGGGGTGGACAACAGGAAAACATTGTCTTTGCCACGTATCTGAATTTAAACAACCTCGTAGCTTTACTAAGACTTCTTTAAAAATAAATCGCTGGCAGTGAATAGAACTCCAATCTGCATTGAATGCCACCAAGTCTTAAAATCCACTCTCTCTGTCAGGGTCCCGGCAGGGAACAGATGACTCACTCAGTGACCTCAGGAGTAACTGAGAGTTTAAGGGAAGGGTTATTTTACAAAGATGGGCCGGAGTTAAGGGAACCAACCAGCAATGGCTGAGCACCCAGGATGAGCCACATCGAGGAGCTGTTACCATCCACAGAGTTAGAAGGACCAGATGATGGGCCTGGTAAGAGCTGAGCTCTGGGAAAGGGGTTGCCTGGCAGCCGCTGTGGTTTGAAACAGAGGGATACAATCTCTAAAGCAGGGGTCCCCAAACTTTTTACACAGGGGGCCAGTTCACTGTCCCTCAGAGCGTTGGAGGGCCAGACTATAAAAAAAAACTATGAACAAATCCCTATGCACACTGCACATATCTTATTTTAAAGTAAAAAAAACAAAATGGGAACAAATACAATATTTAAAATAAAGAATAAGTAAATTTAAGTCAACAAACTGACCAGTATTTCAATGGTAACTATGGGCATGCTTTTGGCTAATGAGATGGTCAATGTGCTCCTCTCACTGACCACCAATGAAAGAGGTGCCCCTTCTGGAAGTGCGGCGGGGGCTGGATAAATGGCCTCAGGGAGCTGCATGCGGCCCGCGGGCCGTAGTTTGGGGACCCCTGCTCTAAAGCAAAGCCGGGCAGGGAATAAACAGCCCATCGTATCTCCTGACGGTGGCTCCCATTGGCTAAACCAGGGGTCCCCTGGTTTACTCTGTGTGTGTGTGTGTGTGTGTGTGTGTGTGTGTGTGTGTGTGTGTCAGGAGGGAGGGTAAAGAATGTTTCTGGAACATCCAGCGACTCACTGTAGCAGCAGGGTTCAACAGGAACAAATGGTAAGCCCCGGTTAGAATGATTCATCAAGAGTTCTTTTACAAGACGGCTGTTTGCAAAAGCGTGGGCAGGACGCAGTGGGGAGCCACAGGGGACACTGCCATAACAGGCAGTGAGCAGCCATGGAGCTGTTGCCTCCTTGGGGTTTTGATGCCAGTTCCAGTAGTGCGGTCCCCCCCCCCACACCACGACGCAATTGTTAGGTACCAGCTGGGTGTCCTACAGGTTAACTCGATTCTGACTATTTCTACTCAGAGATAGTATCAGTTATCACAGAGCTCAGTCTCACAACAATGTCCTTCACTTCCGGTGCCGATTCTATTCTAAGTCCAGGTTGTCACCTGTGTCTCTGGATGACGGGATATAAATCAGAGGCTCCCAAGACCCATCCCTTGGTTTGATTAATTTGCTTGAGTGACTCACAGAGCTCAGGAAACCAGTTTGTTCATTAGATTACTGGTTCACTACTAAGGTTACTGCAGGATACAAGTCAACAGCTGGATGAAGAGATACCTGGGATGCGCTTCTGGACCAAAGAGGGTCTGTCCCTGTGGTTTGGGGCCGGCAGCCGTGGCAAGGGAAGTGTTCTGGTTCTCTGACCTACAAGCTCTCTGGACTCCCATCTTTTTATTTTATTTTTTTATGGAGGCTTCATTATATATTTAGTGGACAGAGCTTCATTAAATGCCTGTCTAAATCATTGGCCAATGGTGACTGAACTCAATCTGCAGCCCCCCCCTTCCCGGAGGTCTGTTCCAATCCTCCAGGTACTGGTTGGCTTCCCTGGCCACCAGTCCTCATTCTTAGACTACCTCCGGGCTTTCCAAATGTCACTTCATTAACACAACACAAGATACCTTTATCTTTCTCAGCAGTTAAGGAATTTCAAGGGTTTTAGGAGTTCTGTGCCAGAAACAAAGGCAGACCAAATGTATATTTCTTATTATAAATCAGAATACCGCACCACCTAGTCCCAAAGAGACAGGGGGAGAATGCTGGCGTCAGAGCCCAGAGGAGAGTGTGTAGAGGAGGCTGCCGGAGGGGAACAGCAAGCTCTGGTGAAGAAAGGCAACCAGCCTAAGGGAGGGTCAGGGGTGTAAGTACCCCGACCTCCCCCTCATCCCACCTCCCGGACCCCCACAGGGGCTTCCTATTGGCCAAAATGAACGGGAGCCAGGAGTCCCTGCAGGCCAACCTCCAGACTAAGGACAGGTGGAGACTCTAGGGAAGTGAAAAGTAAGGTGGAGAACAGAGAGAGAGAGAGAGAGAGAGAGAGAGAGAGAGAGAGAGAGAGACAAACCAAAGACATCTGGTAAACCTGCTTTTAACCAAGTGCCTCCCTCCCTCCCTTCCTCTTTCCCTCCTCCCGCCCTCCCTCCCTCTTTCCCTCCCTCCCTTCCTTCTTTTCCTTCCTCTAAACTTTATTTTGTGTGTGTGACAGAGACAGAGAGAGGGACAGACAGGGACAGACAGGAAGGAGAGAGATAAGAAGCATCAATTCTTCGTTGTGGCACCTTAGTTGCTTATTGATTGCTTTCTCATGTATGCCTCGACCAGGGGGTTACAGCAGAGCGAGTGACCCCTTGCTCAAGCCAGCAACCCTGGGCTCAAGCTGGTGAGCCTTGCTCAAACCAGATGATCCCATGCTCAAGCTGGCGACCTCGGGGTTTCAAACCTGGATCCTCTGTGTCCCAGTCCGATGCTCTTTCCACTGCGCCATCACCTGGTCAGGCCCTCTAAACTTTATTAACCTTTGTACCAAACACTGTACTAAACACTCTCGCAAATCATTTGGATTAACCTTTAAAACATCTCTCCAAGGCAGAGAATATTGCTTTTCCCTAAGCTAGCATCCTCCATCATGTTGACCTTTCAGCAATTTGCAACTCTTTTAATGGAAGAGCTAAGAAGGAAGGAAGGGAGGGAGGGAGGGAGGGAGGGAGGGAGGGAGGGAGGGAAAGAAGGAAGGAAGGAAGGAAGGAAGGAAGGAAGGAAGGAAGGAAGGAAGGAAGGAAGGTCACAAAACCTTAACATAAGAAACTAATAAAGCAGTATTTATTAGCAGAAATTTTAAAATGTAAATTTACAACATGTCCTTATTATTAGGTTAACCAAGAAGAAAAATAATGAGATTTCTGATTAATGCAAAAGTTCAAAATCAGTTTCACTGTCCCACATTGGCCTCAACAAAGGCAAATGCTGAAGGAGTTTGAGGACCGCGGACACGACTTCTGGCCAAGCTCCCCTCTCGGCACCGGAGTCTGCCTGCTGGACCACATGAAGTACTCCTGCCGACAGCTACACGTTTCCGGTCACCTGGTCAGGAAATACCTCGTTCCTCTGTAAACTCATTCTGTGCGCCTCAGTTATCGAACACTGTGGAGCAGCTTAGCCCAGGAAGTGAAGCTCTTGTTAAAAACATAGAGATTTAGGAAACTAGGATGTGATGAACCACATTGGCATTTTGCCAAATGAACAGTTACTAACAAGGGCTAAAAAAAAAAACCCAAAAAACAAGTGCTGATTAGTAATCCCTGGCTTTACAAAACGGGTTTAGACTCAATCCTAACAATCCTTTGTGACAGACCAGAAAATTCCTAACCTTTTGTAGCTGTGAACAAAGTATTAGTCTAATCAAAATTTATTCATCAGTGCCTCTATTCATAAAGAAAAAAAATCCCATAAGAGTATTTATACTTAAATTTAGCAGACTAGAAATCTTCTAGGCACTCTCCATAAAACATAAAATTAAACTTGGAGCCTACTCGTGAGTTTCTAACGGTTAATGTTTGTTTTAAAAATGCTTTGCTTTGCCCTGGCTGGATAGCTCGGTTGGTTAGAGCATCCTTCTAAACACACAAAAGTTGTGGGTTCGATCCCTGGTCAGGGCACATATGGGAACACATCATGCTTTTGTTTCTCTCTCTCCCTTCCCCTCTCTCTAAAATCAGTTGAAAAACAATTTTCTTAAAGACTCTGATGTCAAATTTAGTCATTCATTTATTTGTCCATTAACAGATATTTGAGTGCAGGCCACAAGTCAAGAGCTGTCCTGAATTCTGGTGGAAAGTCTCAGGGAGCCAGACCAGCAAGAACTCTGGCTCTGAAGCTGAATGGAATTGACGTTCAAGTCTGGACCGCGTTTAGTTCACATAAAAGAATACCACATCACAGGGTGGGGCAAACGTGGGTTCACCATTGTTTGTGTGGAAAATAATGCAGTAATTAATAAATAATAATACAAGAATAAACTGTGTTTTGCATACTCACAACTGTAAACGTGCTTTTGCCTCCCCCTGTCTACTTACCCCAACTAGCCTTATATTTTTTGTCAATTACCAGAAGTTGGGAGGGAAGCTGCCCGTGGTTCAGCTGCCCGGACCATGGGGAGCCCCAACTCCGCTGTGCTCCTGGCATGTGTCATACTCATCACTCATGGTGACCAGATGACTCCAAGGGACAGAGGCCTGTGAGGAAATGGGCTGGTGATGGTGATGGTATTGGTGATGGTGTTGGTGTTGGTGATGGTGACGGTGATGGTGTTGGTGATGGTGATGGCTTTGGTGTTGGTGATGGTGTTGGTGATGGTGATGGTGTTGGTGATGGTGATGGTGATGGTGTTGGTGATGGTGATGGTGTTGGTGATGGTGATGGTGATGGTGACGTTAACAGTGATGTTGGAGGAGGGTTGTAATGAGTGACAAGTTCTGTTTGGGACATGCAGAGTCAGGGGACTCACCAGCACACGTGTCCTGTGGACAAGTAAGGCTACAGAACTGGATTTGAAGACAGAAGTCAGAGTTGAGGAGAGTAACTGACAAGAAGAGTCTAAATCAAGAGCCTAGGGCAGGGGTCAGGAACCTTTTTGGCTGAGAGAGCCATGAATGCCACATATTTAAAAATGTAATTCCATGAGAGCCATACAATATGTTTAACACTAAATACAAGTAAATGTGTGCATTTTACATAAGACCAACACTTTTAAAGTACTATTAGTCTCTGAATTCTTTTTAATAATGTTGTTATGCTGTTGCTAACCAATGATGAATAAAGTACTTCTTACCATTCATGTGACTTCTGGTGCTGCATAGTTTTGCTGATAGCTTTGTGGTCTGGTTGATACGTGGTGAGGTTAAGCTTCATGCAGGCATTAGGACTTCCATCTGTTAAATGTGATCGTAGGTTGGTCTTAACGTTCTTTAGATGTGAGAAAGACTGCTCACATGCATACATAGAGCCAAACATTGTCAGTACAGCAATACTCACATGCTACAGTGTGTGGTATGTGACGGGAAGCATGTTCCAAGTTCTGACAATCAGCTGGTCCGCAGGTTGAAGTTTTTTCATTTCTCCCCACTTGTGTTTGCTCACCAACTCTGCTTGCTGTCATGCAAGTCTTTCCAAATCTTCATTCAGTGACTTGAACTTATTCACCCACATGTGTGAGGCCTTCAGGTCAGCAGCTGGTAGCTCGAAATCTCTGACGGAGACACCGGGGATGTAACTCAGGTCAGTGCTGTCCACTGCACACTCATGTAGATGGGTGATGAACTTAAAAAGACGAGTGCGCTCACGAAATTCTCCAAAGCGTGCTTTAAATGACTGCAGGAGATTAGATGTGAGTGAAGCCTACTAGCTGCTGGAGATCAAGATGTTGAGCAGGGTCACTTGCTGTGCATGCATCTTTAAACTCTCCTAGTTTTTCAAAGTGTAGTAAATGACCTGTTTCAATGTCAGCGGCAATGAAGAGTTCCAGCTTGTTTTCAAATGCAAACACTGTTGAAGGGATAAGACTGTATTTCCAACACCTTGCATTTTCACATTGAGCTGGTTCAGATGTTCAGTCATGTCCACGAGATAGTAGAATTTCAGGAGCCATTCAGTGTTAGCTAACTCAGGATGCTCAACGTTTTTCATTTCAAGAAAAGTCCGGATTTCACTCAGACAAGCCGCAAAATGGCTGAGCACCTTCCCTCTTGACAACCAACACACATTGCTGTGCAGAAGCGGACCAGGATAATTATTCCCAACTTCATTTAGCAGTGTTTTATTTTATTTTATTTTATTTATTTATTTATTTTTGTATTTTTCTGAAGCTGGAAACGGGGAGAGACAGTCAGACAGACTCTCGCATGCGCCTGACTGGGATACACCCGGCACGTCCACCAGGGGCGACGCTCCGCCCACCAGGGGGCAATGCTCTGCCCCTCCGGGGCTTCGCTCTGCTGTGACCAGAGCCACTCCAGCACCTGGGGCAGAGGCCAAGGAGCCATCCCCAGCGCCCGGGCCATCCCTGCTCCAATGGAGCCTTGGCTGCGGGAGGGGAAGAGAGAGACAGAGAGGAAGGAGGGGGGGGTGGAGAAGCAAATGGGCACCTCTCCTATGTGCCCTGGCCGGGAATTGAACCCGGGTCCCCCGCACGCCAGGCCGACGCTCTACTGCTGAGCCAACCAGCCAGGGCCTATTTAGCAGTGTTTTAAACTGGTGATCATTTAAAGCTTGGGCAACAATAAAGACCACCCGAATGACCAGCGACATCACCTCAGCAAGCTGCTCGCCACACATCTGAGCACAAAGCGCCTCCTGTTGGATGCAGTGAAAACTTAGGATGGGTCTCTTTTTATGTTTATGAAGAACCGCTATGAATCCTCTGTTTTTCTCCACCATGCACGGAGCACCATCAGTATACACCGAAATAAGTTTATCCATCAGTAGATTTTTTTCTTTAACGAACTCAGTGAAAGACTTGAATAAATCCTCCCCTCTTGTTGTCTCTTTCATAGGCAAAACAGCAAGACTTTCCTCACATAGTGTGTCACCCACAGCATACCTTGCAATCATGCTGACCTGGGATAAATGGCTTACGTCTGTTGACTCATCCAAAGCGAGAGAAAAGAATGGTGCTACATTTATGTCCTTCCCTTGTGTTGCCTCAATTTGATTTGCCATCATGATGGTATGATCGTGAACAGTTCTTGCTGACAGAGGCGTGTCTTTTATTTGTTTGATTATCTTGTCTTTATCTGAAAAGTCATCAAAAAAGTTCATTGGCAACATCAAGCATGAATGTTTTTGGCATGCTCCCCATCTGTGAATGGCTTTTTGTTTCTCACAATTGCTAAAGCACCAGCAAAGCTAGCTGAATTCCAGTCACCTTGTTGGGTCCAAACATGGAGTTGCTGCTGACTAGCTTGCAATCTGCACAGTAGCTCTTGACATGCTTTCTTCCTGCTGTTCCCAACTGGATATTTCGATGCAAATGCAGTATGGCATGTGTCGAAGTGCTGCTTTATATTTGACCGTTTCATTGATGCAATTTTATCATTGCATATTAGACACACTGCAGAACCTGCTCTCTCCACAAAGGCGAATTCCTCTGTCCATTCCTGCTGAAAAGTATGATACTCCTCATCTTTTTTTCTTTTAGCCATCTTTTTCGTCAAAAGGGTTTCTGCAATTAGCTAGCTAACTACTTGATTAAAAGGAGGGAAGTTTACTTCCTGACCTCACAACGACCCATGTACGTTACGCATTATCCAATAAAAATTTGGTGTTGTCCCAGAGGACAGCTGTGATTGGCTCCAGCCACCCGCAACCATGAACATGAGCGGTGGGAAATGAATGGAATGTAATACATGAGAATGTTTTATATATATATATATATTTTTTGTATTTTTCTGAAGTTGGAAATGGGGAGGCAGTCAGACAGACTCCCGCATGCGCCTGACCTGGATCCACCTGGCATGCCCACCAGGGGGTGATGCTCCGCCCACCTGGGGTGTTGCTCTGTTGCAACCAGAGCCATTCTAGCACCTGAGGCAGAGGCCATGGAGCCATCCTCAGCGCCAGGGCCAGCTTTGCTCCAATGGAGCCTCGGCTGCAGGAGGGGAAGAGAGAGACAGAGAGGAAGGAGAGGGGGAGGGGTGGAGAAGCAGATGGGCGCTTCTCCTGTGTGCTCTGGCCAGGAATTGAACCCGGGACTCCTGCACGCCAGGCCGACGCTCTACCACTGAGCCAACCAGCCAGGGCGAGAATGTTTTATATTTTTAACATTATTATTTTTTTTATTAAAGATTTGTCTGCGAGCCAGATGCAGCCATCAAAAGAGCCACATCAGGCTTGTGAGCCATAGGTTCCCGACCCCTGGCCTAGGGAAAGAATTTCTTCTTAGACCTGAGAGAACACTCCCTCTGTAAACAGGGGGTGGTCCCAAAGGGGAGCTGACTGTGGATGGAACCACTGCAGTAGAGTAGTCTTATTAAAGTGGGAGGTGTGGTCTCTTGGGAGGGGGATTGGGGCCCCAGTGAATGATTAGAGGAAACAACTAGGGTGAGGACATATGAGGGCTGAAGGAAGCTGCCTCTGTGGAGACCATGATAAAACTCGCAGTGATTCAGTTCAGTGGACTCCTGAGGTTTCCACAGCAGCAGTTCAGGGGCTGGTGTGTGTGTGTGTGTGTGTGGTGGGGGGACAGGGTTAGAGGACAGGATGGCAGAGGGCTGGTGGCAGCCAGGGGACAATGGGGTCAGCAGTGTTCATGATGACCAGTTAGCAGGAGCTAACTAGAATCCAGACCAGGCAGGATGGCCACTTGGGGAACCCACCTTCCAGGATGAAGCCCCCAGGGGCCAGGCTGCTTCGCCCCCTGGGAGCACTGTCCCCTGGGGTTGCCCCTCTGCCTACAAGACCAACTGCAGGATTCCAGTGGTCCACGAGTTGTCACAAGAGAAAATAGACAAGGGACAATGGGAATCACAGCCAGGAAGAAGCTGCCTGGCTCCAGGTTCTCGCAACATCCTCCTGTGATAGAAGTTTACCTCCAGCTCCAGATTACGTTTGAGGGGTGAACTCTAGTCCCGCTGCACTGACATATGCTCTCTTATCTTTATGCTTTGTCTATTATTCTTGTATTTTTTTTTTTTTTGTATTTTTCTGAAGCTGGAAACAGGGAGAGACAGTCAGACAGACTCCCGCATGCGCCTGACCAGGATCCACCTGGCACGCCCACCAGGGGGTGACACTCTGCCCACCAGGGGGCGATGCTCTGCCCCTCCGGGGCGTCACTCTGTTGCGACCAGAGCCACTCTAGCGCCTGGGGCAGAGGCCAAGGAGCCATCCCCAGCGCCCGGGCCATCTTTGCTCCAATGGAGCCTCGCTGTGGGAGGGGAAGCGAGAGACAGAGAGGAAGGAAAGGGGGAAGGGTGGAGAAGCAGATGGGCGCTTCTCCTGTGTGCCCTGGCCGGGAATCGAACCCGGGACTTCTGCACGCCAGGCCGATGCTCTACCACTGAGCCAACCGGCCAGAGCTATTCTTGTATTTTTAAGAGTGGGGCTCTCCAAGACTCCCCTCTCCTATGGGAGGGTATTAACTTAAAAGAAAGGTATGCTGTTGCCTCTCTTAAGAAGTTCTCTCCTACCTGGTTCCAAGCAGCAGAGGCCCTGATGAAGGACGAGTCAGCCTCTCGTCAGCGGACAGTCACTCACACTTCCGTGGCCTTCCGGAGCCATCCCTGGCTCCCGGGAAGTTCCTCAAACTCCTGCAGCCCCACCGGCGGGGGGGGGGGGCACCAGACAAACTGGGAGTGACCGAAGGATGGAGACTCAAGTCCGAGGACAGTGGGAGAACATGACCAGAGGCTCCAGGGGTACTTGCTGTCAGCCTTCCGGTGGAAGGGACAGTGTCCCAAGAAGGGTTCCGAACGGCTGGAACAGAACGACAGCTCTTTTGTCTCTCCACATCTTCACTCGAGAAAAGGGCTTTACACTTCTCCTCAGGATGAGAGATGGTTTCTCTGGCCCCACAGAACTCCAGGCTCTTAGTTTGGAAGGTCACCGACTGGTCACCGGTCTAGGCAGTCACCCGAAGCAGTCAGCAATCCTGAAGCACTTGGCAGTCTTGGGGACGGGAACTTACTGCCCAGCGAAGCAGTTCAGCGCTGTCTGGACAGGCCCGATTCCCAGCCGTCCGTCCCTGACCCGGGATCGCCACGTGCGCCCAGGTCACTTGCCTTGACGCACCCCAGTTCTGTTCTCCGGTGCCGCATGAGCTGGATACTTCTGCTTTCGAGTGAGGATCCTTCCCGCGTTCCCATGGGCCACCCAGGGTTCCACTCACTCTTTCTTTTTTGAAACCCGACACCCCCTTCCGTGACACGAAGGGCTTTGGACTCCTGGCCACGCTGGTTCCCAGCGCTCCGTGCGGTCAGGCGAGCATGTGGCACCCAGACCCGGACACAGCACTTAGGCGGTAGGGGTGGCCGAGATGGAAGACAGTAGAACAACCTCCTCCTCTAAACCGGACACGGGGACACAACTGCTGCAGCCCACGACTGCGTTTGTCTCCTCCGCCCACCGAGGCTGTCACCCCGCCGCCTGGGGTTCTGGTGAACGGCCACGCGGCTCTGTCTCCTTCTTGGGCTTTCACCACTGCACACAGCCACGAAACTCTGTGGAAGTCTGGCGCAGAATCTCACCCTTCTTTCTGATCCCTGGAAATTTTCTTATCACCAAGTGCCACGATTGCTGCTCCCCTGAGGGACGTTTAGTGATGTTTAGTTTCGTTTAGTGATGTTTTACTAAGTCACCGCTGGGTGCCAAGAATTGCATTAGATGCAAAGGTGGGGGCAGAGAATACAAATGGGTCAGGGTGTGATTTCTACCCTAGGGCAGCTTGCGGGCTAGAGGGAAGAGACACCCGCCCATACCCGTCATTCCCACGTGATGTAGGAAGAATGACGACATAGAAACACAGTGGTCATGGCTGCCCAGGTGAGGCCCTCTTGACCTAAACTGGAAATTCAAGGAAGGGGTCCCAGAAAGAGAAGCCATTTGAATATTCAGTAAGAATCAGAGGATCCTGGGAAGCATGTGGGAACCGGAAAGGGCGGAGTCAAGGAGACAGGAAGCGTGGAGTGGGAGAGGGGAGGCTACAGGTTACTGGGCAGTGCTGGAGCACCAAGACCCAGGCAAGGGCAGTGAGGTCGCTGCAAACCTCGCTCTCCACTGTGGGCTTGACTCAGCAGGCGCTGGGGAGCCCTGATGTGTTTCAAGAAGATGGGAGAGTAATCAGATTTGCCTTTATCACTCTGGCCCCAGTAGAAAGAGTACATTTTTCTGATGGTTAGTCTGGGGGCAAAGCAAATGGGCTGGGAATACTTAGCAGTCTCAGGTGGCCGGTCCAGTAAGAGGTGTTGAGGGTGTAAACGCGGACAGTGGTAGAAGGAGGGGGCGGGTCCAGCATTGTACTGGGTATAATTGGCGGCCTTGGCTGTGGAGAGCCATGAGTGACAGGGACCAGCGGTAACAAAGATTCCAGAGTAACTACCAGAAGGCTGCACTGGAGGGCCAGCAGGGAGTGATACAGTCATCTGAGAGGGTGGAGGGGACGGCTGGGCAACCAGGAGTTCAAGTTTGAATATACGGAAAATAAGTTGCTTATTCAGTATGCAATTTTAATGTCCAAAAAAATAATTGGATTTGTGCAGGAGAGTGGGTTTGTCACAGAGGAGACCACGTTGGGAGATGGCGCCTTTGTTCCTCAGTAGGAGTGAGAACTGCGGGACCAGATGAGCAAGTCTGAGAAAAGTACATAAAGAAATACCCGTGGGAACCAGCGGACAACTGTGAGGAGCACCGATCTTGAAGGCGGATTTTACCTACAAGTTCAGCATGGGTCCTTCGGTTGGTACAGCCAAATTTCAACTTTTTGCCAACGTGTAAAAATCAGCAAATTTCACCTGAAATGGAAGATTTCCGGATTCCCTTAAAATCAGGAGTTCTGGACCCACTGGGCTTGCATTTTCAAAAGGCAACATTCAGCCCAAACGGAGCAGCAGCTTCCTCTTTAAAATGGGATACATGTTCTCCAGTTCTTTACAGCCTCTGCCACCCCCCCGCTCTGTAACACTACGGCGTGTGTCGACTCCCATTAATCATGACTACGGTGCTGCTCTTTCATATACTTGCTTCATTTGTTTATATCACTTGTCTGGCCCCGATAGATACTTGAGTTATTAATTCCCAACTGACAAAGTAAATAAAGTAAGAGGTCCCATAGAGAGACCAAGAAGCACAGTCAGAGACATGGAAAGAAACCAGAAATGTCCTCGCTGCCAAGAAATTGCAAGAATGAGAGGTTCAACAGTGTTCAGCACTATAGAGTGCTGTAATAAGATATGGATCAAAAAGTGCCCATTGGCTGGCCCTGGCCGGTTGGCTCAGTGGTAGAGCATTGGCCCAGCATGTGGATGTCCCGGGTTTGAATCCTGGTTAGGGCACACAGGAGAAGCAACCATCTGCTTCTCCACCCCTCCCTCTCTCTGTCTCTCTCTTTCCCTCCCCTACCCCTCCTGCAGACATGCCTTGAATGGTTCGAGCAAGTTGGCCCCAGGCACTAAGGATGGCACCATGGCCTCATTTCAGGTGTTAAAATAGCTCAGTTGCTGAGCAACAGAGCAGCAGCCCCAAATAGGTACAAGCATCACCTCGTAGGGAGCTTGCCAGGTGAATCCCAGTCAGGGCAAATGCAGCAGTCTCTCTGCCTGCCCGCCTCTCACTTAATAAAAAAAGAATTTTTTTTAAAGAGAAAGAAAAGTGCCTATTGGGCTTGTCCACATGAAGAACACTAGAGATCTCTGCCAGAATCCTTTCCAGCAGAGGGATGGATAGTAGAAGTGAGACCTCAGGGCTGAGAGGAGGGCATGGCAGGTGAGCAAATGGGGAAGCAAGAGAATTTTTCTCTCTCCGGAGACTTGGCTAGAAAAGGCAGCAGCAATCCGAAGAGCAGCCAAAGGCTATGGGAGGTGAAAAGGGCCAAAAGAGATTGCTCTTTGCAGAAGGAAGTCTTGGAGCCTGTTTATGGATTGCATGCAAAGAGCCAGTAGAAAGGAGAAAAATTGGTGATGTAGGTTTAAGAGAGAGCCTAATTAATACATAGAAGATGATGCCAGAGATGTATAGGCGAGGGGCTGGCTCTAACTGAAAAAGCAATTCTTTATTCCCAAGAATGGTGGAGAGGAGAAAATGATGGGAAAAGGTAAATTTGTAAGGTCAAATCCTTATGCCAAACATCTTTCTTAATTAAGTAGAGAATGAGTCATGCTCTCAATGTGAGAACTGTGAGTTCAGAGTAAAGACCTCAAGGAACGTGGCGAAGGGTTGTCAGGGTTACTGGGTTGGAAGGGAGGAGGTTCTTTGAGGACCTGTCACAAGGGTTACTGAGTGGCCTCGGGGCCTAGCTCAGACTGGAGGTTGGGAATCCTCAGTGATGTCCATCTGCATGGCTGAGGGATCTTTCTCTACCCTGGGGCACGGGTACAGATATGCAGAGCGTATACCAGGGCACAGGGCAACACTATCTTTAGGCATGGCACATACTATCGCTAAAAATATAGCCCCAGTGAAAAAGCGTGTGTCACTGTAATCTCTAAGGCCCTAACCGTCTAGGGACCTCAGGTGAACTTTTGTGTCATCTTCTGTACATTCCTGGAGTTTTAACAGCAGGAGGAAGGTAATACTTGGCTCAAGAAGGCTCTGACCACAGGGGGGTTTCTTTTTCATCTGACTGGAAGTGCTCATTCTGGCCCATGTTTCAGGGAAGCTCAAAGCGCAAGGTAGGGGCCAGAGCCTCGCTAAGGGGAGGGTCAATGCGTGCATGGAGAAGATGTTACCAAGAAAGAGGTGAGCATTAAGAGACAAAGGGAAAGAATGGAATTAGAAAGAGAGAGAAGAGAGGAAGGGAGGTGTTCGAAAGCACTGAGACAGAGAGAAAGTGAAGGATTACAGAACGGAAAGTGAGGAATAAAGCAAGAAGGGTAACCCCAGCTCCGGACCCAGGAAGCCGGGCTGGAAATCAGACCCTCTCTTCCTTCCAGCTGCCTTGGGAGCTGGTCCTGGGGCCCCATCTGTGAATCTCTCTGTTGGTGCCACAAATTCTGGGGGTGAGGGGAAACACGCCCATTCCCACCCACATCCTCCATCTCGCTGCTGAAATCCAGGCGTTTATATATATATTATTTTTAAATTAATTTTAATGGGGTAACATTGATAAAAGGTCAGTGTCAAGTAAGTGGGCAGTGGTGCCCCAGTCATCCATTCCTTTTGTTATCTAACCTCTATGTAAACGTAACAGGGCACCACTAGGCCTCAAAGCCAGGTCTGTTTTGTGTGCGTGCGAGCACGCGTGTGCATTTACACACACACACATAAAACAAATCGAGAGGTATAAAACTTTCTTCAACCACTGGCAGGTTATATGGCCCTCTGCTAAGCTCTCTGAGCCCGTGTAACATTGAAAAATTTTGTAAGTTAGATTCTGTTCACCTCATCATTGTACTAAGCGACCTTCCCTGAGCAGGAAGGTGCAAAGATCTCGCCATACCCCACCCTCAGGGAGCTGACTGACTCATCCAGGGAGAACAAATTGTGGCCGCCATATGCCAACGCCAGAATGCCTCTTAGCTGAGGGGCTGTGAGCTTCCCCTTAAAATATCTCTTAGGTGTTACCCTAGTTTTTTGTTTGTTTATTATTTTGTATTTGTTTTAAAGAATAGCTTTTTTTGAGACCCATCCCAATTTTTACCCCACCCTCAACATCTTTTCATTGGATGGCCTTCTCCTTAATCCCCTCATTTCTAGACATTCTGGAGTTCCCCACTGCGTCACAGGTCCCCAGACGACCCTCGCTAGTTCACGGGACTCAGCAAACAGTCACACCCCCGGCTAGGACTGATTCTGGTGAGCGGATACAAAGCTATGTGGGCAGAGGGCAAAGGCACACCTGTGGGGGAGTCTGGAGAAAGCCAGGCTTCCGGGAGGCCTCTCCCAACGGGCTCCCGAGGACGCACTACCCTGTTCCCTCAATGAACCGTGTCATCATGTGTGAACACTTCTTCCAGGGAAGCTCAGCAGACACGGAGCGTCTACCCTCTGCCTAATACGCAGCCAGATCCCGGGCTCCTGGAGGCAGAGCAGGTGTTCACACGGTGCAGGCAGGGGTGCCGCTCCGTCACTTTCTTGTCAACTGTGCGTCACTCCAGTTCCCGGACACGGCTAAGGGCTGACCCTGCCAGCAACCTTTCTAAGCACAGCAGCCTCGGGCCCGTTCCATTCGTTATTTTCTGGGTACCGATATTATTAAGGTATTTATGGGTTGTGAGAAATTGACTTTGTAACACTGTCAGGAGCACTGAACACTAACATGACAATATATATGTCTGTCTGGATGGAGCCGTCTCTGCTCGGAGAAGTACGCTCATGAGGCTAAGGACTTGGTCACGTTGGCGCAGCACCTTTAGCCACTGGCGCGGGGCCTCCCTCATCACAGGCGCGCACCCAATCCCGGCCGAAGGAGGAGGGGGCTCGGCAGTGACGCCCAGGACGGATTCCGGCAGGAGCTTCCCGGGAACACTCAGGGAATCCTGCTCCTCCGCGGGGGGCCGTGCCCCTCAGGCGGCAGGAGAGCCCCGAGTGCTTCTCAGAGGCGGTCTTGTTACAGAGGGGCCTGGCCGGGGCCCACCTGGAGTGGGGGTCCCTGGCGCCCTCGCCCGCCGCCGCCGTGGGAAGGAGACGGCGCGGGCTCGTGCTGTGTCCGCTCACCCTCGCCCTGTCTCCCCCAAACACAAGTCGGGGCCCCGGGGTCTTCCTGAGTGCCTCCCCGCTCTCAGAAGCACTGCTCAGAGCCAGCTCCAGGGTTTCTTAAGGGTAGACAAAAAACAAACAAAAAATAAAAACTATATTCCTTTTGAAAAACAACCCCGTGTGCAGCTGGGAGCAACCCTGAAGGGACTCGGGGCCGGAGAAGGATCTCCGGAGTGGAAAGCCGTTCGCACTGACTGACCCTCCAGCGACTCTCGTGGCAGCTGAATGGGGTCAGGCTTGCCGCTTATGTAACAGGATAGGAGGATTCAACTTCCAACGAGTGCGGCAAATTTCCCTAGAGCTGCCCGGGACAGGACGGAGCTAAGTGGTTACATAAACACATACGGAGATGGAGAAATTTTAAAGAGAGGCCGAATGCTCTGAGAGCCGTGTCACCCCCAGGGGAAATGAACTGCTGGGTCCACGCGCAAAACTGTTCCCCGTGCCAGACAAATCTCTCCTACAGTGTTATCCTGGCCCAACGAGAGGGGGGAATGACGTTAGCGACACATGTTTCATGACTCACTGTGCAGAAGAAAATAAGCAACACCTTTTATCTCAGGACGTCAGGTGAAAGAGAAGGTGACGCGGCCACAAATGACAGACAGAGGGGCGCCGTATCTGCGGTCAGACCCACGCGCCCGTGGGGCCTCCAGCAGGACACAGCCCACTCGAAAGGACCGATGGAAAGGGTTTACGATAAAGGGGCTCATTACAGAGGCGCAGACAGGTTAGTGGAACTGACAAGGGGTAGGGGGCACCCAGGGACTGACCCTCAGCACGAGGCTGAGACTCTGTTTGGGCCTGATGAGAACAAAAGGGGGATGTGGTCCTCCTGGGACCACCCAGCCCTGTAGCCCTGGAGGGGGTGCCACCCACCAGGAGCGGCAGCCGCCTGCGCTCTGGGTCAGAACCATAAGAACACAGCGGGGAGAGGGGCTGGAGGCCTGATGAGCATCCAGTCTCTCTTTCCTCCTACTCACCCGTCTGTAAGAGGGAATGCAGAGGGCAGCTTCCCAGGCGCAGAGCAAGCCAGGGAAGGGCAGAGAAGGCCAGGGAGCTGGAGAGGGCCCCCGGGGGCAAAGGTCTGCACAAGATCTTGCCCCACCCCCACTGCCTTCTGCTGCCACCAGAGGCAGACACTCACTGACTGTGTCAGACACCGTGCTGGGTCCTTTCTGTGAAGAATCACGCCATTCTTGTGATTTACCACAAAACTAACCAAGGTGAAGCTCCAGGGCCCCTCACCTGTACAGACATCTCTTAAGGTCCTTGGAGGGCTCCTAAAAATGACTTTACACAGTCATATTTTTTTTTCTTTTTTCTTTCTGAAGCTGGAAACAGGGAGAGACAGTCAGACAGACTCCCGCATGCGCCCGACCGGGATCCACCCGGCACGCCCACCATAGGGCTACGCTCTGCCCACCAGGGGGCGATGCTCTGCCCATCCTGGGGGTCGCCATGTTGTGACCAGAGCCACTCTAGCGCCTGAGGCAGAGGCCACAGAGCCATCCCCAGCGCCCGGGCCATCTCTGCTCCAATGGAGCCTTGGCTGTGGGAGGGGAAGAGAGAGACAGAGAGGAAGGGGTGGAGAAGCAAATGGGCGCTTCTCCTGTGTGCCCTGGCCGGGAATCGAACCCGGGTCCTCCGCACGCTAGGCCGACGCTCTACCGCTGAGCCAACTGGCCAGGGCCCAGTCATATTTTTTTTGAAAAAATTTTAAAGTAAGTGATGTTTAACCAATGAACCTGGCTGTTTCTTTCCACTCAGATGCCTCTCTCACCATGTTTCCTGCACGTCAGGTGCCATTCAGCATCTGTGGGAACTTTCTGGATCTGGCTAATGAGACGGCAAGGTGAGATTACACTTAATTTGGGTTCAGGGAGTATTTGGGAGTGTTTTACAACCACCCCAGGGTAGGAGTGGCTTCCAGCAACGCTCCTCTGTCCACCAGGCTGACTGACCGTGAAACAAAGCTTCAGAGCCAGGGACCACATCATGGTATGAGGGTGAGTGCAGCGCCTTGTTCTGGGCGTGTGGCTGTGGGAGGAAACAAGATTTCAAAGAAACAGAGCCCGAAGCTAGTCTCTGCAGAATGTTTCCAACCGTCAGATGTGTACAGTTGTAAGAGGTAGGCTGGGTTCTCACTGATGCCGAGACAAAATGGGAGTTCTCTCCCGGCAAGAATATACTGTCCAAGTCAGTGCACACAATCAGGCATGCAAGTCAGTGCCTACATGCTTGGATGGAAGTCAGGAGGCAGGCCTCGAGTTCCGGATGAGACAGCTTCTGTAGGTTTGTTCTTTAGCTGAATTTGTACATAAGTTGGAACAGGTACATTTACCTAGTGATCGCAGCTTAGACAGATGTTTGTCTCACCATAGTATTTATTTTTACCTTTCTGTGCATATATGCACTTAAACGTTTTCAAACCTACAGAGCCTATCTCATTCAGAACTCAGGGACAGCCTGTAGTAGAATTCCTGTGCCCATTGGGCATAAAGCAGTATCATCAGCCCTGCTTATTTGTAAGTTATTATAAGTTCTGTCCCTTATTCTGTATGTCATAAATCACACAAGTAAAACAAGAAAAACGTATATGTAAACACACTCTAAAACAATGCATCAATGTCTGGTGTGACCAGCACTGTAGTCAGTAAGCATTTCATACAGAACTCATTTAAACCTTCAGAAGAACCTTCTGAGGTGGGTATTATTGTCATTCTCTTCCTGGCTTTTATTTTCAGAAGTCTAAACCATTGTTGAAACCAAAATTTGAGACGAGAGATGAATACTTTTCTGAAAAGCACGGGGGAAGGAGGGCTCTTCTCAGAATAAAGCCCCAAGGTCCAGAGCAGGCTGCGGGGAGGCGCACGTGCAGCCCTGATGGACTCAGATCAGCGACACCAAAGCGCGGCGTGGAGGCACCGCCGGCATCAGGGACACCAAAGAGCGGTGTGCGGCGTGGAGGCACCGCCGGCATCAGGGACACCAAAGAGCGGTGTGCGGCGTGGAGGCACCGCCGGCATCAGGGACACCAAAGCGCGGTGTGCGGCGTGGAGGCACCGCCGGCATCAGGGACACCAAAGCGCGGTGTGCGGTGTGGAGGCACCGCCGGCAGCCCCGAGGGAGCAGCGGGGCCGGCCGGGCGGGGACAGACACTCCAGCAGAAGTTAGTAGAACATCTAGCAGGACAGAGGCCCAAAATTATAATTAAGTTCACTTATACAAATTAAAGAAATACATTCTGGGGGGACCTCTGAACTGGAGGACTAATACGAGGGGGCAAAAGTAGGTTTACGGTTGTAAGAAAACACAGTTTTTTAAATATTACTATTTATTAAATACTGTATTGTTCTCCAAAGGAACACCTATAAGCCTACTTTTGTCCAACCCTGTAGGTATGTACTTATTTATTTATTTATTTATTTTTGAGGGAGAGAGGGAGATGAGAAGCATCAACTCATAGTTGCAGCACCTTAGTTGTTCATTCATTGCTTCTCATATGTGCCTTGACTGGGGGGCTCCACTGAGTCAGCAGCTCCTTGCTCAAGCCAGCGACCTTGGGCTTCAAGCCAGCGACCTTTGGGCTCAAGCCAGTAACCACGGAGTCATGTCTATGATCTCATGCGTAAGCCAGTGACCCCGCACTCAAGCTGGTGAGCCTGTGCTCAAGCCGGCGAGCGACCTTGGGGTTTCGAACCTGGGTCCTCAGCATCCCACACCAATACTCAATCCACTGCGCCATCCTCTGGTCAGGCCTTGAGGTGGTACATTTAAAACTCCACAGCTGCTACTATATAACAGGCACTTAAATTTGGATTCCCTTTTTAAATGAAAAGAAAATCTGAAATTTGTGGCAGAAGCACAAATCACATAGTTCCAACCACTTCTAGCTAAGAGGTTTTATGAAGACGCCCAACAATATTTTTTTTTTTTAAATTTCGAACTCACCAAGCATTTCCCTCCCTGCTTCTAAAACTGGAAACCCAGGAGGTAACGCGCATCCATCTGCATGCCCGCACCTTTCTGAACGTGAATTTACATAGAATCCGCACCAGTCAGTCTGTGCAAGCGAGCCTGGCTCTGAGGCAGACAGACCCGCCTCCATGACAAGTGACTCCTGCTCACCTCACACTCACAAAGCTCTCACGAGAACCAGTGAGAAAGAAAAACAGTAGTCCGTTTAATTAAATTGTGTGAAAGTCTGAATTCGATCCATCCATGAATTAAGAACTAAGATCTTGAATATTGATTACTGTTCCCTGTATAAAAACTCCACAACCTGCTCCCAACGCTCTTTCTAATAAAGAATGGTGTCCCCTACCCAGGCAGTTTTTATTTTATTTTTATTTTTAAAGAGTTTACTTATTGATTTGAGAGAGAGAGAGAGAGAGAGAGAAAGGCAGGGGGAGGGAAGCAGGAAGCATAGCTGCTTCTCCTACGTGAGTAGACTTGGTAAGCAGGGGCCTCGGGGGCCTGGAACCAGCAACCTCACCGCTCCAGGTTGGCGCTTTCTCCCCCGCACCACCACAGATCAGGCAGTTATTTTATTTCAAAACAAATGAAATAAGTCCAGGTCTAAACAACAACGACAACAGAATATATTGCTTCCCCATCTCCCTTCTTGCAACTCTGCTTCTGGCTTCTGGTACCTTTCTGGCTGTCTCTATCCCAACCACCCTGTCCTAGTTGGTCCCTCTCCCCTGCTGCTCACTGTGACTTTCCTGCTTTGGGCAGCACCCTTGGCTTCCAGTACCTTTCCGCTCTGCCTGGTCCTCTTCCTCCTGCGAGCTAACCCTACCCACAGGCGCCGCTCTGCCTGGGACCTCACCCTGAGCCGAGCGAACCCGGGCATCTGTTTTCGTCTGCCTAGAAGTTACACAAAGCATTCTGTATGGAAACCTGAGTTAACTAATGCCCTGATTCTAATCTGTTGGGATGATTCGGTGGCCCGTATAGAGTTTGCACCCCAACCCAGCTCTGAATGAAGGGCTCAATAAACTTCTGACTCCACGCTGCTCTGTGTGGAAGCGTAAGGACCTGCCCTGGCAGTAACCAGCTAAGGAGGAAGACCTGAGTAGCCAGATGAGATTCGGGATTGAGGATTAGAGCAGTTACCTGCTAGCCTGATTATACCATAAGATAATTCAGGGAGCATTTAAATAATATTGAAGTCCTTGCCCTGTTCCACCTGATTTAATTGATCTGGTATGGGCCTTCAGATGGGTGGGGGGTTTTGGGGTTTTTTTGTTTGTTTGTTTAATTGTAGTAGAAAACACAGAATTTCCACAACCATTTTTAAGCATATAAGTGCAGTACTGTTGTGAAACAGATCTCCAGGACCTTTTACCTTTTATCTTGCACAGAATCTGAACCATATACTGGTTAAACAACTTCTCCTGCCCCTCCCCCCAGATCCTGGTGGCTACCTTACCACTTTCTGTCCCTACGAATCTACTTTAGGTATTTTGTTTAAATGGAGTCATACCGTATTTGTCTCCTGTGTCTGGCCTATTTCATTTAGCACACTGTCCTCAAAGTTCAGCCACGTTTTTGCATGTGCCAGTATTAGTTTGAGGCTAAGTAATATTTCGTTGTACGTATATACCACATTTTGTGTATCCATTCATCCTGTGAGGAGCATTTGGGCTGCTTCCACTTCTTGGCTATTGTGAACAGTGCTGCTGTGAACATGGGTGTGCAAACATTCTTCACACCCTGCCTTGGATTGTTCTGGATGCGTACCCAGCAGTGGGATTGCTGCATCACATGATAGTTCTATTTTTAATATCTTAAGGAACTGCCACACTGTTTTCCACAGCAGCTGCACCATTGTGCATTCTCATCAATAGGAGGGTTTCCAAATTCTCCAAGAGGGCAAGTCAACACTTGCTATTTCCTGTTGTTTGTTTTATAATAACCATCCTAATGGGTGTGAGAAATGATGGTGGTCTCCCATTGTGACTTTGATTTGAATTTCCTTCATGGCTAGTGATATTTAGCATCTTTTCATATGTCTGTTGGCCATTGATATATCATGTTTGAAGAAATATCTATTCAAGTCCTTTAGCCATTTTTAAATCAGGTTATTTGATTTTGTGGTTGTTGAGTTGTAGGAGTTCCTTAGATAGTCTGGATATTAACCCTTTGTCAGATATATGATTTGCAAATATTTTCTTCCATTCCATAGATTGCTTTTTCATTCTAATGACTGTGCCCTTTGATGCAGAAGTGTTACGTTTGAAGTATTAATATCTCCCTTTGTCTACTTTTGCTTTCCTTGTTTGTGCTTTTGATGTCATAGCCCAGAAAGCATCGCCAAATCCATTGTCATTAAGGTTTCTTTTCCCTTATATTTCCTTCTAGGAATTTTATTGTTTCAGTTCTTACATTTAGGTCTTCAGTTCATTTGGGGTTGATTTTTGTGTATGGTGTAAGATAAGGGTCCAACTTGATTTATTCATTTTGCATATGGACATCCAATTTTCCCAGCACTGTTTGTTGAAGAGACTTTCCTTTCTCCATTGAGTGGTCTTGGTGCCTTTGCCAAAGAATATAATTAATATAATATAATATAATATAATATAATATAATATAATATAATATAATCACTAATCTGTGTCTGTCTGTCTGCTAATTTCACACTGGATCATTGCAGTTTCGTAATAGCTTTCAGATCAGGAAGTGTGAGTCTTCTAAATTTGGCTTATTTGGTTTGTGCAGAATTGTTTTGGCTATTCGGAATCCCTTGAGATTCCATATACATTTTAAGATGAATTTTTCTATTTCTGAAAAAAAAGTGCTATGGGGTTTTGATAAGAATTACATTAAATCTGTAAATGATTTTGAGTCATATGGACAGCTTCATAATAATAAGTCTTTTCCTTCATGTACACAGACAGGATGTTTGTCCATTTATCTGGGACCCGTCAGAGGTTGCATGTCCCCTGGCCACAGGAATTTCTTCAGTGCTAGTCACGTTGCCCTTTCAGAGCCAATGAGACGAAAGAAAACTTTTCCTCAGATTTCTGAAGGAAAAAGCAAGCGCTATTCCCATGTGATTTGAACCTGGAGAGATGTAGAGACTGAAGCTGTTGTCACCATCGAGACAGGAAGCCTGGGAGAGATGTCAACACATTTACAGGCTGAGACCAGAGACGAGTGATCCTGAGCCTGGGTGGCTTCCTTCCAGCCTGACACCGGCACAACGTCTGAGCTTTGCAGTGATGTGAACCCAAACAATCCCCTCTATGCCTAAACCATTTTTTAGTTGGCATTTCTGTCATTTGCACCCAAGAGCCTCATAGATTGAGAAAATAATACAACTTTTCAAAGAGTGGGTGACCAAGCAGCCAGACTCAGGCCAGCAGTCCGGGCACGAGCTTTTAGTAACCACAGCACTGACCTTGGGCAGAACCTCATTCCTGGGGGAGGCCAGTCTGCAACTCAAAAGGCTGGCCCTGCTCGCCAACCTTGCCAGAACTGCTGCAGCCTCCGAGCCCGTCGCTGAGAGATCCTTGGCAGGTTCCTCTCCATTCCCTCCCCCTCTATCCCTTAGGCTTCCTGCACGCGTTCTCTTCTTCCCGTCAACACCGCTCTCAGGGAAAGATCTAATTAATTCGCTCACTCTGAGGTTTGCGTGACTCACATGTTCCCACTTGTTAGAATATCTGCATTTCAAAAGGGGACCAAGTTATCCAAATAATGAATACAATTTCTAGTGATGGAATTTTTTAGACACACGAGAGCAGTCATTTAAATGAAATGTTCAGTTGCCTTGGTTCACTGCACCGTCTTTGAAATCTAACTCACTGCAGACACGTGAATCTGTCTCCGCCCACCCAGCTCTGTATTGGTCATAGAACACAGTGACACAGTGCTTTGTTAACAATTATAAAATGTAGCAACTCACGGTCTCTTTTCCTTCTACGCAGAAAAGAGCCAACTGACTTCAGAAACATCGAACAAACGAAACCTCATCACCATTACCTGTATTTATCGCACACTTATTGTATGTTCCAGACGCTAGGCTTTGTCGTAAGAACTTGACATTACTGGATCTAATCCTCACCCACACTCCAGGAAGAAACCACACTATAAATGTCATTGCGGCTGAGGAAATGAAGGTGCAGAGAAGATACGTGATCTGTTCAAAGTGGCACCGGCTACTAAGCTGAGGAAAACTATAAAGAAGAAGAAAACGTTAGAGGCTCCAGGGTGAGACTGGCCTCCAGGGCTCCTCCCAGGCCCCAGAAGTCACAGCTTGGTATCTAAGGAAATCAGAAACTGAGAAATTACTATCTCATTTTTTCTTTTTCCTAAGTTGTCCTCTCATGCCTGGAAGAGCCAGCCCTGTACTCAGGATGGTCCTCATAACCTGAGAGCGAGACTGCTGTGTGTCCCTCCCGATCCCCGGTTAACTGAAATTACTATTGTAAAATCACAGAAGGTGGGTGTGCCCAATGTGCCATTCAAATGAGAGAGGCCCTGGCCAGGTAGTTCAGTTGGTTAGAGCGCCGTCCCCGTATGCCAACATTGCGGGTTTGATCCCCAGTCAGGGCACACACAAGAATCAACCAATGAGCGTGACCAGGAGGTGGTGCAGAGGACAGAGCGTCGGACTGGGACGCAGAGGACCCAGGTTTAAAACCCCGAGGTTGCCTGCTTGAGTGTGGGCTCATCCGGCTTGAACCACTGCTTGAGTTACTGGATTGAGCGTGGGATCATAGACATGACCCCACGGTCACTGGCTTCAGCCCAAAGGTTGCTGGCTTGAAGCCCAAGGTCGCTGGCTTGAGCAAGGGGCCACTCACTCTGCTGTAGCTCCCTGGGCAAGGCACATATGAGAAAGCAATCAACGAACAACTAAGATGCTGCAATGAAGAATTGATGCTTCTCATCTGTCTCCCTTCCTGTCTGTCTGTCCCTATCTGTCCCTCTCTCTGTTTCTATCAAAAAAAAAATCAATCAATGAATGCATAAATAAGTGGAACAATAAATCAATGCTTCTGTCTCTCTCTTTCCCTTCTTCTCTCTTTCTCCCTTCCTCTCTCTCTCTCTCTCTCTCTCTCTCTAAAAAATGTCTTCGTGGGAGGGGGATAGGGAAAGCACAGGAACTTTCCAAGGAAGTCCAAGCAGGGAGGAGCGCTCGGCAGAGCCCGTGAGACCAGCTGTGCGCAGGCGTCTGGGAAGCCGTAGGGGCCTGTTGCCGGCGGTCAGGGCGGGGAGGTGGACAGACAGGGTCCCGAGGATTTCTTATGCCAGGTTGAGGAATAATTCTTTGGGTGGGTGGGTGCGGGAATGGTGATGGGTGTTGTTGCTCAGATTTGCAATTGGAAACAAATAAAAATCTGTCAAAGTCTTTCGGGAAGTGTTAGAGCTGGGTGGGTGATGCCCAGGGGACTGCAAGCAGCGAACTGGTTTGGTCCGAAGTGGGGAGCCTCTCAGGAGCCAGAGCGCAGGCCCGGGGCTGCCGGGGCCAGGCTACGGGGCCATGGCCTTCATCAGACAGAGCTCACGAGGCAGCAGGGTGTGTGAGGCGTAAACTCACAGGCTGGGTCACAGATCATGTGCGGGGAGTGAACGAGAAAGACAGGCCAGTCTGCCTCCCCGGCGTCTGAGCTGGGAGGCCGAGTGGGCGGTAGGGTTCCCTGCTTCTCTTCCACCATGCCTGCAGGCTGCCAACGAGGGACAAGCGCGACTCCCCCATCCATGTCCGCCCCCCCCCCCCGTGCCATCCCCAAGGCACGGCCCCTGAGAATGCCTTCCTTATTCCTTCAGATGTTTTCCTCAGTTAACTTTTCAAACACATAGAAAAAGCATTTCTGCGCAAAGACGTATTGCCAAATCCCTGACGTTTCTGCAGAGAACGTTTGCAGGCAACCACGCGCAGCACAGTGTTGGGTGAGCCTTTGGGAGGGGAGGCACATCCCTGGGGGTTCATCCTGGGCTATGTCGCAGACTTCGCCCTTGCCACCGCAGTCACTGGCAGGACCCAGAAGTGGCAGTACCAGGTGCAGAAGGAACCCGGCAGTCATGAAATTAATCAACCTGGTCAATGGACAGTTCTCCTACGATAAGGGTAAGCTCACCTCCAAAGTTAAATATAAAATATACAGTGTGTCTGTAAAGTCATGGTGCACTTTTGACCAGTCACAGGAAAGCAACAAAAGACAATAGAAATATGAAATCTGCACCAAATAAAAGGAAAACTCTCCCAGTTTCATACCTATTCAGTGCAGTTCGATGTGGGCTCATGCGCAGATTTTTTAGGGCTCCTTAGGTAGCTATCCCGTATAGCCTCTACAGACTCGTCACTGACTGATGGCCTACCAGAACAGGGTTTTTCCACCAAACTGCCGGTTTCCTTCAACGGCTTATCCCACCGAATAATGTTATTCCTATGTGGTGGCGCTTCGTTATGAACGTGCCGATATTCACGTTACACTTTGGTCACGAATTCGAATTTAGCGAGCCACAAAACACACTGAACTTTCCTCTGTACCGTCCACATCTCGACTGGCATGGCCGTGGGCTGCTCCCCACGTACACGGTGTTACGTCATCATCTGCGCATGCGCACATGCTGCCACATCATCCTACAGAAACTGGGAGGGTTTTCCTTTTATTTGGTGCCGATTTCACATTTCTATCATCTTTTGTTGCTTTCCTGTGACCAGTCAAAAGTGCACCATGACTTTACAGACACACTGTATATTCCCTTTGGCATTCAATGCTCTGGACATGCCAACAGGCTTGTTTGCACGTACATTGGCTTTCAATTGGAAAATAAGCAATGGCAGCTTTTCTTTCTCCTGTGACCTGAGTGGCATTATTTCTTCACATTAAAAATAAGGCCAGTGTCATGAGAAGGTGGAGAGATGACTTTGATGGCACATGAAACTCCTGTTGAATGGGGTTTTGTGCTCTTTCCCAAACATAGTACATAAAAGTCACTCTCGTTTTCAGAGGAAAACCAAAGTCTACCACTTTTATGGAGCTAAAGGAAATCACCTTGTACGCACTACGTTGTACATGTTTCTATAGGGGACTCATGGGTTGGGAGTTGCCATCAAAGACTAAAATGGAATAAAATAGCCCCATTTAAGAACTCTAAATCATTCTAGAATTATGTTTCAGAGAGCACCTGTATCCAAGATACATTAGAATAGCAACTACATGTACTAGGACACCAGGCAAGAAAAAATGTAAGTCTTAAATTTGTCAAAAATTTAAGTCTTGCCCTGTCAGTTGGCTCAGTGGTAGAACATCAGCCTGGAATGTGGAAGTCCCGGGTTCGATTCCCGACCAGGGCACACAGGAGACGCGTCCATCTGCTTCCAGCCCTCCCCCTCTTCTTCCTCTCTGTCTCTCTCTTCCCCTCCCGCAGCCGAGGCTCCATTGGAGCAAAGTTGGCCCGGGCACTGAGGACGGCTACATGGCCTTCACCTCAGGCGCTAGAATGGCTCCTGGCTGTGCCACTTCTTCCAAAACATATTAAATGTATATATATAGTGGAGCAGGTTTAGGAAAAAGTATTTCTTGAGTTATATAATAGTATCTATAACTCTGTTAGACCAAATATTGAATTGATTAAAATATCCTATGTTTCTATTCTAAGAAGTTAATCCACGTTTAACTTCTTGCCTGAGAAAATATCTGGAGATCTATATGCTGAGTGGTGGCATTTCAATATAGTTCAGTTGTTTTTTTCTTTCTTCTAGGTATAATTTACATGTAGCAGAATTCTCCCTTCTTAGGTATGCAGTTCTAACAATTTTGACAAAGGTAACCCCACCACGATCATCACCCCACCAGGCTCCCTCCCGCCCTTTCATAATCAATACTTCTCTCACAATCATTGACATAATGTGTGTCCCAACAGTTTGCCTTTGCCACATGTCACGGAAATGAAATGACGCAGCAGGTTTGGGCTTTTCTCACCTGACAAACATTTGCGACTCGCCCGTTCTGGCGCTCACGGCCGTGGTCTGTTCCTCCATGTTCCTGAGAAGCCTCTCCTGGTGGAGACGGCCCACAGCCGGCTGGCCCACTCACAGCTGGTGGACGTTTGGGTTGTTTCCACTTTAAGGCAATTATGACTAAAACCACGACACACATGTGTGCACAGGGGTTTATGTGGCCGGAAGCTTTCCTTTCCTTCCTCTTTGGTAAATGTCTGGAGTGGTATCACAGGGTCACCCTGAAAGTGTGTCTTTAATTTGTGAGGGAACTGCTGATCTGTGTCCCAAAGTGGCTGTGGCATCTCCAGTCCCCATAAGACACGTGAGCACTCCAGCTGCTCCAACCCTCACCAGCACTGCGCATTACGGGTTTTTTAAAAACTGTAGTCATTTTAATAGTGGGTTATGGTATTCCACTATGACGTTATTTTGACTAATGATATTGAGCATCTTTTCAGGGGCTTATTCACCACCCATCTCTCTTCTTTGATGAAGTGTTTGTTAAAATATTTTGCCCATCTTTTTTTCTTGAGACATATGCTTTCTTGTTGATTTATATGTCATATATATAAATATTTATAGTATATATAAATCTACTATATATATTTTTAGTATATTTATATATTAAATATATAAATATATTTTATAACTATATTAAATATATTAATATATTTTAGTATAAATATATATATTTATAGTATATATAAATCATATTTATATATATACTATATATTATATACTATTATATATTTATATATTTACTATATATATTATATATATTTTCTCCCAGTCTGTGGTTCGCTTTTTCATTTTTTATAGTGCCTTTTAAAGAGTAGAAAAATTTTAATTTACCTGTTTTTTGTTTGTTTGCTTGCTTGTTTTTTTGTGACAGAGAGAGTCAGAGAGAGGGACAGATAGGGACAAAGAGACAGGAAGGGAGAGAGATGAGAAGCATCAATTCTTTGTTGTAGCACCTTAGTTATTCATTGATTGCTTTCTCATATGTGCCTTGACCGGGGGCTACAGCTGAACCAGTGACCCCTTGCTTAAGCCGGTGACCTTTGGGCTCAAGCTGAAACTTTGCTCAAACCAGATGACCCTGCGCTCAAGCCTGCAACCTGGGAGTTTCGAACCTGGGTCCTTCCACGTCCCAGTCCAAGGCTCTATCCACTGCACCTCCGCCTGGTCAGGCCCGTTTGTTTTTAATGTTACAATGTATACTCTTTTTCTCTAAGCGATCTTTACCTAATCCAAGGCCACAAAAACTTTTCTCCTGGAAGTTTGACATAATATACATTTCATTAATTTTTGAATCAGGCATGCTTTTTCTTTTTAAATACCTTTGTTAAAATCGTCTTTTTCATAAAAGGTAGTATGTTTCCTGTGTCGGGTACTATGAAAAAGCCATTGGCTCGTTCACCCTTCATTCCGAGGGATGTGGAGGTGCGAAGGAAAGCTCGGTTCTCTCGCGGATCCCCGGTTCATTAAATTACACCCGTTCTCAGCAGTGCGCCTGGCTCAGCGCCCAGGCGTTGACATCATCGAAAGACCCAGTGTGCAGTGTCTGATCTGGCCTGCTGGTGGTTTTCAACATGTGGCAAGTCGAAGAGTTGTGTCTCCCAAGTAGGGTGATTCCATCGGCTGCTCCCAGTCCAGCGTGGGTCCCCAGCACTCACAACCTCTTTACCCATCTGTGGCTGTTCATCCTGGGAGGAGACTTTCAAGCTAAGGCACGTACGGCCCTCTCTGTTGCTTGGTCTACAATTTACCTTTATTATTTTTTCAGATAAGTACTATGCACAGAGAGTACGCTCAGAGAAATCGAAAAGTTAATAAAGATCTTACATTCATTTCCATCTGAGTTTCCCGGCAAGGGACTCTTAACCTAGAAAATGTGCCTGGCATTACCCATGTGTAATGACACTGTCTTGGCAACAGGGTTTAAATGTCTGGCTGTACCACCGCACTGCTCCAGGGACTGGCCTATGTTTCACCATCCCAGGAATTGTTTTTCTCAGGTGCCCGAATAGGCACTTCAGTCAGGATCTCATGGGTGGACAAAATGTTTATTTTTACTAATAAACTGGAGGAGGGGGAGAAGGAGGTTTGGTAGAAGGAACACTGTTTGAGAGACTAACTTATGTGTGACCTACCCTAAGTTTGGCCAGAAAGAATCAAACCTGAGTAGGGGCCCACACTGCTAATGGCAATTACAGTCAGAGACATCATGTCTGCGGCAGCGAGGAGGAGGAAGGGAGCCCGGGTTCGGGAGAGGGTGTACAGAGAGCCTGAGCTGCAGCGAGGGCCCAGAGGCGAAGCCGAGACCCTGAGCATCCTTCCGACCAGACCTGTCATCCGGTCCTGCTCACCGCCAGAGGCCCATCCCCGGGCGGCGGCCAGCACGTGGCCCACAGTCCACCCGTGACAGGGTCGCCTGTCCGTGCTCCCAAACTCAGCTCGGCCCTCCTCACCCCCTCCAGTCCCTCTCCAGGAACTCAATCGCAGGAAGTCCAGCCGCCCAAGACGCTGTGGCACCTCTGGGATCGGAGGCGGGGGCCCTGGCCGCCGACCGGGGTAGTGACAGCGTGGAAAGGAAGGGCCCGTCCCCGATCCGGGAGGGACCGGGCAAGGCCAGCCTGAGCGCAAGCTCTGCGCGAGGGCAGCAGCGTTCCACACAGACGCCCCGAGCCGGGCGGCAGGCGGCCCCAGCACAGCCGTGCTCACGTACCCGACAGACGTGAGGCCCACGGCGGCCGCCACCCGTCCCGCACTCCGGTGACATCGCGGTCAATTTCACCTGGTGCGCTGCGCCCGGAGCAGCGCCGTGGAAAGAGCTGGAACTTGCGCTTCCCAGGAGTTTCCGTTAGAAACAAACAAATCGGTAAAAGGCTAAGAAAACTTTGAGAGCATAGACCAACACGTGACTTCCAGAGAGAAAGTAAAAAAAAAAAAAAAGGAGCTATCAGCGTGGCAGCCGCGGGGACAAGTCAGGCCGTCTCTGTGGGAGAAGCAGTCGCGCCTCCTGCAGGCCTGCGGCCAGGGCTTTGCCACGTGTCCTGGCGCCACGGCTACACACTCGGGACAAATACGGATGGATCTATTCTTAATCAAAGCCGGCTAGAAAGGAGGGCGCACACGGTACAAATGTGGCTGCCACCGAGTTTGTGTCCGTGGATATGAAAGAAATTTCTCAGAGGAAGAGTTGAGGGCTGGATCCACACACCCAATGTGTATATTACATTGTCCAAGTGCTGGTTACAGTCATGACACAAGGTTGGCCGCTGTAGGCTCATGGTTCAGCTCCTTGTGGTGTCACAGGAGCACCCACCAACCCCCACACTCCCAGCAGTGGTGACATTTTTTTTTTTTTTTTAGAGAGTCAGAGAGAGGGATAGACAGACAGGAACGGAGAGATGAGAAGCATCAATCATTAATTTTTCATTGCGTTACCTTAGTTCATTGATTGCTTTCTCATATGTGCCTTGACCGTGGGCCTTCAGCAGGCCGAGTAAACCCTTGCTCAATCAAGCCAGAGACCTGGGGTCTCGAACCTGGGTCCTTTGCATCCCAGTTCAACGCTCTATCCACTGTGCCATCGCCTGGTCAGGCCCCAGTGACATTTTTAAACCCAAAGACATCTTGTTGCTTTGGTCCCATTCTTACGGACTCATAAGATAACCTGGACTCCTTACCTGGTCTCCTACTATGTTTTAGCCATCTCTGTCCAGAGTCAGCGCTCAAATGGAGGTTTGATGGGAAGCTAAAACGTTGGATGACACAGAGCCTATGTTTCTAAGCAAGTCGCTGATTAAAATTAAAAAAAAAAAATGTATAGGGGAATTAATCTAGAGACCTCTTCAGCTGGCATTGCTCCATAAGTCAACACTTCTTGTCTCTGGAGGTTTGACAAGCTATAAATCCACATAACTTCTATAATCCAGCTCTTCACGACAAGAACGTTTTAGGAGACGTGGTGATCGGCCCGAGTGATCCTCCCACCCTTCACAGAGGAGGGGCAGGAGATCTCCTACGCGCCCCGGGGTGTCTGAGAAGAAATACGTTGGTACACAGAGCGCACTCAGAACAGAGCTGAGGCGGAGTACGTCCCCACGTGGGTTACATTTTTAATAATACCGCTACTGTTGTTCTGATGCACATCGTTGAGGAAACTGTCAGTATTTTAGGTGTCACACACCCACACAAAGGAAAATGTGTACACAACAATAATAATTGGTAATGACAGCATCAAACCACTTGAATCAAAGTTGGCCGTCGCGACACATGCACCCCAGGTTATAGCGATGAGGAAAATTAGTATCAATTTCCCGAACTAGGAGAGGAATCTGGTCCTTCTGTCACTGTTAACGTAGCTGTCTCAAACAGTGCCTTCACTCCTCCCGTCTTTAGGTTAAAGATCCTCTTCCTCCTCCCTGTAATAATAGCTCAGACATTCTGTGGAGCTGAGCTTTAAGGATCAACGCAGCCTCGGTAGAAGATGCCAACAAGAAACCCAGAAACATCCGAGGGTGTCGCACATCCTATTTGACAGGCCACTAGTGGCTGTGTCCCTCCACTTCCGGCTCTCGCACTCTAGCTACCCTGATAAAGACGCCCAACGCTAGCATTTACTCTAAATATCCCCACAACTGTCTGTCAACCCTGAAAATCCCTGCACTGAAATCGTTCGTCCTTCCTGGTCCAAAATCTGCTGTGGGTTCATCTGCATTCCACGAGAACTTTGTTTTCTTTTCCTTCCCTTCCCTCCACCCTTTTAATCCTCTCCGCTCAAGCAATTAGCTCTACAAATAATAGCTGCAATCAAGATGGAACACACGTGGTAATTTTCCCTCTAATAAATCAATCAGTTCTTCCTGTGGAGCGTGTTTTTTCCCCCCTTACAGTCATTAGAGAATTACAATGCTCCTTGAGGATCACCAGCAACTTGAATTAGTCAAGAGATGTCAATCAAACATACCAGATTTTGCTTTAAAGATGAGGGAAAAAAAAGTGATAGATTCACAAAGGGCTCTTGTCTCAGAATAGGAAGCTTGATAAACCCTTGTTGAATCTCTCTTAGAGAGTTCTTGGAATGTCACCATGCCTTCGGAAGAGAATCAAAGTCAGGATTACCAAGGCCAAATCAGACAGAACCCAGATACTAAAAATGAATAACTGGAATAATCAACCACTAGTATCTCTAGCTAATGGGTTAGTGCAGCCAAGAAGAAAGGAGGAGAAATAATGCAGCAAAAGGGCCAATATGAATTTCACAACTGGCTAAGAAATTCTCTTAGGAGGGAACACAAGGGTCACGTGGTCCATGCTGATCGCTGGGCCGCTCAGAGCTGACTTTGGGGCTGCAGGTAATGGGTCCTCCAGAGCCGAGCTCCCTTCCAGAACAGAAGCTCAATTCTTACCTCTTATTCCACCCACGAGTCCAGCTGAGGAAATGGTTCCTCTGGTTAAAATGCTTTGAGAATCACCTATGCAGCCAACACCACCTTTTCATAAACGGAGCAAGCACAGTGACTGGAGTCAGAAAAGCTAAGGGACTCTTAATTCAGTGATGGGCTTGGACGCAGAGCTCGGATCACCTTTTGTCCAAGTGCGCACGTACCGTGCCAGGCTGTCTCCTCCACGGAGGGCGCACGTCAGGTTAGAGTTCCCATGTCTTCAGATGGGGGCCTTTATTTGGTTTGTGTTTGCTTTTGTTTTTGCATTACTCTGAGAAAAAACCGGTGCAGCCCAGTTCGTGTGAGAAGAGGCATAAACTGGAAGCAAAAATGCATTGCACCCTTCCTCTGCAGTCTTCACAGCTGCCCTGGAGAATTCTATCATCCTCCAGAAGCCACCAGGGGCCTGGCGGAGGGGTGAGGGAGGAGGGAAAGACCTCATTCTATGGCGTTATGTCGCCAAATGCATTGCTATTAGGACGGAGGGAAGACTTCAGTAGCACACTTGGTGAAACTCGCTGACATTAATGACTCAAACTCCCAGAGAGACGGCAAGAAAGATGGTGTCATCACTGTCACTCAAGACATTTAAGATGGAATTTCAAAAGAAGGCTGTCAGGCGTGGTGACTGCCAGGTTCTGTTCTATCCCTCCCGGCGGGCGGATCACACACGCTTCTCCGCAGCCTGTGGGCGGTGAATAGGGAAGTTTGAGAAGAAGATGCTCAGAGAGGAGGGAGGTGGGCGTAGGACCCGAGGGGGGGCTGTCTCACCTCCGGGAGACGTCACTGGTGACATTCACGTGGTGACTGAGGGTAAGTCTAGGATCCAGGGCCTGGTCTTCAATGTGGGGTATGCTGAAACCCAAGCCTTATCAGGACATTTCAGCAAGACCACGCTCTTGGTGCTGAACAACATTCAGGATAGTGTGAGCTCTAAATGGCAGAGCAAGTTCATGGGTTCGCAATGAGAACATCTCTTCTGGTGTCTAGACACGCGCTGTCCTCGCTTCCCAGCCCCAGGGCACCCCTGCAGCCTGGTCGGCGACAGCGAGGCCGCCGTGCGCCAGCGGGCGGGCAGGAGCCCATGCTCCAGGCCTTGGCTGCAGGTCACCGCCTCCCGGGGCACTTAACACGAAGGCCGTAACTGAAACCAAGCGAATCTGGATCTCGGGAAAGAGGACCCGAACATCTCCTCAAGTGTGGTTCCAGTCAGCAGCCCGGTGAGACCCGCCCGGTTCGGGCACAGAGGGCACCCCGGGCAGGGGACCCTGTAGGCCTCGTCCTGCCCACACTGGGCCCCACGCTCTTGGATGCGATAGACCCATGAGCTTCTTTGTTGTGTTTAGTGTTTTTTTAAGTTGGGAACAGATATAACTTTGCCAATATTTTTTTTCTTAACTTGACAAGCAAGGATATTAAAAGTAAAATTACCATACTTTGATGAAAGAAATCTTAACAACAAAAATCAGGAAGGACTCAATTGCAGGGTAAAAGCTCAACTCACTATGCTGTGTTTATTTTTCTCACGTGTCTACAGAGGAGCGAAAATGTCACTGTAAACGGGGCAGACTTGGGGACGGGTGGGATCTCACTGCTTTCCACGCCAGTCCCGGCTTCTCTTCCCGGGCAGCTGGACACCCGTTCGGCTAGGTTTCGGTTCATTAAACCACTGACTGTCCTGCGCTAAAGATCACCGCACCCCACCCCCACCCCGGCTCATCCCCCCCTTTCCGTGAAAGTATTAATAATACTGATTCAATTGCTGCCAGGCTCAGAAATGTTCTGTCTCTTCCAAGAGCAGGATATGTTGATAGAATTAGAATTCTCCTTGGACGTTTTCAACTGAGGTTTCTAAAATGGGTGTGGCACAACCCCCCCCCCCAGATAACCGTGGTGCCCCCTTGTTGTTAGTGAACAATGATGACAATGACTCTTAAGTCCAGTGGAGAATTCATTGGGAGGCCGCATCACCTGTGATGAGCTGTGCAGTCTGTGTCTGTGTCAGCTTCCGTCAAACGAAGACTTCCTTCAATCAGAAATCGAACCTGGGTCCTCTTCTGATTCTCGTGCACACCCACGCTTCTGAGGCGGTGGCTGGTGTTTCCCGTCCTCCCCGAAAGGGACACTGGCATCCTTGAATCAGATGTATAGTAGTTGTCTATCTTTAACAAGACCGTCTCTGGCAAGAGAGGACAGCAGTGCCCCATCGTCCGAGTCCAGATCATAAAAGTGCCCCTCAAAGCACACACCACCCAGAGACTCATCCACATTGCTGATGGTGTGAAATCTTCATGTATTAATTTCTTCTAAGCTGTGATGCTTCAGAGTAGGTCAAGAGAACAGAAGCTAGCAGTCACATAACATGTGCTTTGGACCAATTGGGGTCATTTTATGTGAAGACATTTCTGTTCTCTAAGCACCCAAGATGTCTAGTTAATAGTGGGCTACTCTGTCCTTGTTACTCCCAGTTTAACCCAAGCCAAGGTGGAGAGCTTGCCATCTCCTCCAGATCATGGGCTGCGTAGAACTGCACATCAGCTTCCGAATTAGGAGACCTGGATTTGAATTTAGCTTCACTACTCCTCTGGGCAAGTGGCTTGACCTCTCTGGGTCTCTGTTTCCTTATCATCTTGGCCACCACCACCATCATCATCTTTGTTATCACTTTATATGGTATCAGTGAGAATTAAATAAGATAATTTAGATAAAACACCTAGCCAGTTTCCAGACAAATGAAGTTTTCACTAAAAGCTAAGAACCTTTGCTCTAATAGTCAGAGGCTGGCACAATAATGTGGCATACAATCGATACTCAATAAGTACACCTAACCCCCAGCCCAAGTACCACATCTGTTTGCAAGAGGAAGAATCTCATTGGAAATGCAGAATTAAAAAGCTGTCACTGAATTCTGAACTCAGTTTTCAGATCTTGGAAATTTAACCAAACTCACTTTGCTATTTAATCTTGCTCATGACTTTTGTCTCCCTCATGAATTATCTCTGCTGGGACCGTTGCTGTTCTGTGGCAAATTCTTAGAGACCTCTATCTGACTGTAGTCCCTTCTTCCCATGGCAATGTCCTGGTCTTCCTTACAGATTCTGCTACTTTTCCGACCCAGAATCACACTCCCTTGCTATTAATAGTCCTGAGCTTCTAAGGCAGTGGTTCTTAAAGTGTGCGCCAGGGCGCACTGGTGCGCCCTATGGTATTCCAGAGAAATATTTGCCTGTTGGGGACCAAAAAACCAACAAGGTTTTTGGAGTTTAGATTTTTGGGGGACAGAGGTGTGGGGAATTGGCTGTAAGCTGACAGTCTGCCCAACCCCTCACCTCACTTGCCTGATTAGGTTGCAAAAGGCTGTTAAGCTGTGGTGCTGGATTGTTTACACTACCCCCATGTTCCCAGGAAAGACTGGAGGCAAGTTTCTTCTATCCTTTGTTTGGTGTCAAGTTAAGATGATATGTATGGTGGGGGTTTTCTGCACTCAACACAATTAGGAGTAAAAAGAGAGGAATTCTTCAATGTATTGAAAGGAAATGAGAGTTTGCCTTTCAAATAAACGCCCAAACATTGAAGAAATCAGTAGGACACATCAGACTCATGTTTCTCATAACCATAAGAATGACTGTCGAATTTACTAAATCTTACTAAGAATGTATCTATATATATTAAAAGATAACTTTTTTGTTGTTTTTTTATTTTTTAACCCCTCTTTTTTTATGAATTCTAAAAAGCATAACTCAAAAAATGTAATAACATAAAAGTGTTTTTTAATGTCAGAATAAATTTAATTTTGTTGTTTTAATTTTGTTTAATTACCATAAAAGCATGCTTGGACTTTATATTTTTTTCTTTAATAATTTGACTTAATTATTATAACATATTTCTCAGAAATTTGTATACAGTGTGCCTACATTTATTTGTAGGATTTTAAATGCACCCCAACTTCAAAAAGTTTGAGAACCGGCCCTGGCCGGTTGGCTCAGTGGTAGAGCGTTGGCCTGGTGTGCAGGAGTCCTGGGTTCGATTCCTGGCCAGGGCACACAGAAGAAGCACCCATCTGTTTCTCCACCCTTCCCCCTCTCTTTCCTCTCTGTCTCTCTCTTCCCCTCCCACAGCCAAGGCACCATTGGAGCAAAGTTGGCCCGGGCGCTGAGGATGGCTCTATGGCCTCTGCCTCAGGCGCTAGAATGGCTCTGGTTGCAACAGAGCAATGCCCCAGATGGGCAGAGCATCGCCCCCTGGTGGGCATGCTGGGTGGATCCTGGTCGGGCACATGCGGGAGTCTGTCTGACTGCCTCCCCATTTCCAACTTCAGAAAAATACAAAAAATAAATAAAAATAAAAAATAAAATAAAATAAAGTTTGAGAACCACTGTTTTCAGAGAATCATTTAGAACCAAAAGCTTTGCACCAGCTCTGCATATTTTTTGTCTGCTAGGAAAAACTTGGATCCAATTCTGCATTGGTTCTAAAGCAAACACCTGGGAGCAAAGGAGTCAGGAGGACAAGCCCAGTGGTTGGTGGAGGGCACTTCCTCTCCAAGCAGGACGCAATTCAGTCTGAGATTTTGTCCTGCTACAGTTAATGTTTTTCAAAAGCAGTTAATGCCAATAAATAGACACAGGTCCTTCCTACCCCTGCCAAGGTTCCTCTTCTACCCTCCCCCCCAAAAGGAAAACCCGCAAAAATAAACACATGTCAATATATAAACTTCTCAAATTGCTGAAAATTTACCACAGTAGCCAAGCCTGCTTCTGAAAGTTTGAACTCACCCAATCAGACAAAAGGCTGGGGACAGGGGCGGCATCTATCAAGTTACAGTGAGGACTCCATCTGTCATCTTAGACCTTTGTTACCCAGCGACACATGAGGAGAGCCTGAGGCAGTTTGAACGAGTTTTATTTCACAGATTCTTAGTCTAAAGATTTCAAATTAGAGAGAAGTAGAAACAAACAAACAAAAAAAACAAAGAGAGAGAGAGAGAGAAGACAAGCCAGTGTGCTGAGGAAACCGCCGTCCTGGCATCCTTCTGACACTGAACCCGGCCGGAACCTCCCACGGTGGTGAGGTTGTCTTCCCAGCCGGTTCCCCCTGCGCCCGCTTCTACAATAAATGCAGTCCAGGGGGCCGTGGTCGCTCCTGAGGCACAAAGGTCTTGTTTCTGAAGCTCGCCCTCCTGAAAGCCACTTCTCATTATGCCAAGCCAGCAGAAGAAAGTCATTTTTTGCACGGCCGGGGTGTTAAGCTTCCTGTGTGCCCTTGGAGTTGTGACAGCCCTGGGGACACCATTGTGGATCAAAGCCACCTTCCTCTGCAAAACAGGGGCTCTGCTAGTCAATGCCTCGGGGCAGGAGCTGGACAAGTTCATGGGTGAGATCCAGTACGGGCTTTTCCACGGAGAGGGCGTGAGACAGTGCGGGCTAGGAACCAGGCCCTTCCGGTTCTCATGTAAGTAGCAGCCGCATTTTATTGTTGTTGTTATTTAATACCTCGTGGCAAGAAGTTATTTTTAAGATCCTTGCTCTGTCTATTACAGGACTTTTAAAAAAATATTTGAACTACCTAGGACTCTTCTGAGAAATCTCTTCACCCTAGTTGGTATTATTTTGTGTTTCTTTTACTTATTAGTTCATCCTTGCTGTTTTTATTATGACACCGTATAGTGACTGAGTTGTTCTGGAGTTAAACTTTTTGAAAAGATAAGAAACTAAAATTCTCCTTGAATATTCATACTGACCTAAGAAATTACAGGGCCTTTTCTTTTAAAGGGGGATGGACTTAGAGAAACAGAAAAGCTGTAAGAGATGATTTTCGTTTTGTACTTGGAAAAAAGGGTCAGTCAGTGCGGTGGGCTCCTGAACCAACCCCCACTGCCTTTCTTACCTTGTTCGTGACTTTGTTTTCCTTGCTTGGGCCTCTCCTGGTGATAAGTATTTTTTTAATCCAATTTGGAATCCCTCGGCCATAGAAATTTGAAACAATTGGCTGTGCTACCGGGAAAGAAATAGTTGCCTATTTAGTATGGAAAGTCAGCGAGCGACGGACCTCCCAGTCAGACGGAGAATGTGAGACACGTCCCATCAGGAGTTTGAGTTTTGTGAAATGGAAGTGTTACCCCCTGTATTTATAACCTGTTTATCTCAAGAAGAGAACTTTTTTTAAAATTACCATGTGAATAGGCAACTCATTAAATGAAAATTAATAAGAAGTTATTTGTTATATCTCTCACAGCATGCATTCAGAAATTATTATTATTTCAAAAGGGCTGGTTTGGAACAATCTTATGAAGACACAGCCAGTAAATTAGTGCATAAATCACTCTTCAGGAAAGGAGGCGACCGATTGAGGAATTTAAAATGAATTAGTATTTTGTCTGGGTATTTTTTTTTTCTCTCTAGCATAGGTAGATGGCCAAATTAATTGAATTTATTATTAACATGTGCAGTGTCTAATTAAATTTCAGTGCTGGCCTATTTATATTTCTGCAACAGTCCTTATATCTTCATAGCAGTCGTTGGACCCCAGCCTTCAGCTCACATGGCGTGTTCATAAGTGATAGGAATTTTCATAGAGCTCCAGAGATTCCCCAAGGATCCATCTTCAGCATTTTAAGAAATTATCATACACATTTGACGAAGTGGATACCGACTCTGTTCACTGAATGGTTTTAGTTTATGACGGTAATGGGGCTGTGAGCATTGTTTAGATTTCTTGGGGGGGGGTTGCATGGAGAACAAAACAGAATGTTGCATGATTTGCAACTATTACAAAATACAAAGAGGAAAAAAGACAAGTGAAATGATTGAACCGCGAGTCACTTGCTGGCATCTTAAAGCAGGAGAAAGGCGTCACACAGACAAATTTAGACCAAAGCAGGGAGCATACAATGACTTTGCCGAAGTCTTTGCACTTTCAACAGTGAAGTGTTTCAAATCAGTACTGTTTTCTGAGCCCTGACTAGGCACGAGGCACTGTTTGTCTCATTTAGTCCTCACTCAGCCCTGTTCCTCTGTGGTCCCACAGGTGGGTGTGGTGGTGGTGTCCCGTGTGCCCCCATCCCCTGTGAGGGAATTGATCTGCTCAGGCGTCTCTCCCTTTGCTGTCAGTGAGGGCACAGAGCAGGTGGCTCTGACCAGTGGCCTCCTCGACCTCACAGGTGGGCATTGAATAGGACCCTCCCTGACCTCACAGGTGGCCTCTGACCAGTGCCCTCCCTGACCTCACAGGTGGGCTCTTACCAGTGCCCTCACCGACTTACAGAATTGCATTATTCTTCATGATACTTAACACCCCCCACCCCTGGCCTAGTGGGACAATTTCACACTTGCTCGTTTGTCCTGTGGTGACAACCCTCTTCATACACCGTCCTAGACATGTTAAAACCACATTTGCTTTCAATGCTGAGTGAAGTCAACTTACAGTATAACTTTTTCTACCTCAGCAGAAGAGTATCTTTTTCAATGGGGCACAAGAGAAAGTTGGAAAAACAGTAAAATAAACAGATCCAGTGAACTCCCTAAAAAGCATAATATGCATTTAAATGAAACAGCCCCTCTGAGTGTTAAAACGCTTCGTAATCTATGTGCCTTCAGACCCACTGGGGCTGTTTACATTCCCCCTGCAATACGGCTCCCGGTCCCCACACTCCCATGCACAACGCCACCGCCACCACCCTGTCCCAGAGGTTCGGAGGTTCCGTTAACAGACCCGGGAGGGAAGGGAGCGCTCTGAAATTCTCCCTGGTAGAAAAGTGCAGCCTTGATCACCTGAAAGAGTAAGGTGCCTCACCCTGGCCTCCCAACGACGGCTTCTTCCCAGCAAAATTCGGAACCACCAAAAAACTCCGAGCGGCTGACTCTTCTCTGTGTCTTCAAGTTCAACCGAAAATTTGAGCACACCTCACTTTCCAGAACTTTCCTCACCCTCTGTTCCCTTTAGAAAGTGAGTGAGAAGGCCCTGGCCGGTTGGCTCAGTGGTAGAGCATCAGCCTGGCGTGCAGGAGTCCCGGGTTCGATTCCCGGCCAGGGCACACAGGAGAAGCGCCTATCTGCTTCTCCACCCCTCCCCCTCTCCTTCCTCTCTGTCTCTCTCTTCCCCTCCCGCAGCCGAGGCTCCATTGGAGCAAAGTTGGCCCGGGCGCTGAGGATGGCTCTGTGGCCTCTGCCTCAGGCGCTAGAATGGCTCTGGTTGTGACAGAGCAACGCCCCAGATGGGCAGAGCATTGCCCCCTGGTGGGCATGCCGGGTGGATCCCCACCGGGCGCATGCAGAAGTCTGTCTGACTACCTCCCTATTTCCAACTTTAGAAAAATACAAAAAATAAAATAAAAAAATAGAAAGTGAGTGAGCAAGCATTCGGGTTTGCAGATGCTTCCTGGTGAAGGAGGGACGGAAAAGCTGAAGCATCCAAGTTGTCAGTAGCTTTGTGGCCAGTCGTGCTCATGCTCTTGTGTCATCAGTTCCTACGAATCTATTTTTCCGTTCTGTCGGATTGCCACCTGTGACCTTGTTCGCCAGCTTTTCATTTAGCTCAGCACTGGCCAACAGCAGTATCAGGCAAGCGAGGAACACAAGCCACAGTAATTTCAAATGCTCTAGTAGCCATTTTGAGGGGGGAGGAAAAGGAAACAAGTGAATTTAAGTTTAACGACGTATTTTTTCTTAACTGAAGATGTCCAGAATACGGTCCATTTAACAGTGTTAATATTAAAAAAAAGAATGTGGTATTTTACCCTCTTTTCTCGGCACTAAGTCTTGGAGGTCTGGTGTGCGTGTTGCTCTTAGCGTGCTCTCAGCTCAGGCCAGCCACGGTCTGAGGGTTCACGAGCCATCTTTTTTTTTGTGGCTGGTTGCTATCCTGCTGGAGCATGCCAACTTGGATGGAGATTTGCTCTGAATAAGATGGGCAGTGATGCTGTCCGTATTCAAAACGAATTTTTGCTTGTTCCTTTACATACAGGGGTAGTCAACCTTTTTATACCTACCGCCCACTTTTGTATCTCTGTTAGTAGTAAAATTTTCTAACCATTCACCAGTTCCACAGTAACGGTGATTTATAAAGTAGGGAAGTAACTTTACTTTATAAAATTTATAAAGCAGAGTTACAGCAAGTTAAAGCATATATGATAATAATAATTACTTACCGAGTACTTTATGTCGGATTTTCGCTAAGTTTGGCAGAATAAATCTTTATAAAATAACTTACTATAGTTAAATCTATCTTTTTATTTATACTTTGGTTGCTCCGCTACCGCCCACCATGAAAGCTGGAACGCCCCCTAGTGGGCGGTAGGGACCAGGTTGACGACCACTGCTCTACAACGTTATAGGTGTTATGTTTATGCGCCACGTATGCGTAACTTTTTAAAACCCAGATACCTGGTGTAACAGGAGGGTTGAAGGACAGACCAGAAAAACAGCGAGGCAACGTTGTCATTTCTGTTCCTATTCAGCGTTCCCATTGACTACTCCATCTCTTTTCATTATAACCAGAACCTTCCCGGCCTGCATGCACGGTTAGACTGGGGGAACTTCCGCCTCGCTGACTCTGGCTGGTTCCCATTCATTTACGGGTCGGTTGTTCATTTTCTAGAGTTCACCGGCATTCCTCCCTAGCACGCAATTTCATTCATTACAGTGAAGAGCTGTCTTCCGTTCAAGGCAACACAAGCGGTGGGCTTAATTTCTCCTGCTGTGTCACCCGAAACATTTTAATGATGGTGTTTAAACTCTAAACACGCCATCGAGATCAAGTCTGCCGGGGCCGAGTCAGTGTGTGGGGGCAGGTTTCTGTTCTGGTGGCTGGAAACACTGCCGAGCGTCACCAAACACGACACCCAGGAACCCTCCGGTGTCAGTCATCCCCGGGCACGCTGACCGGCACTGCCCGGGCAGCTCACTGCGCTGGCTGGTAGAAACATCAGGAATCTTTTCCCTTCTAAGGGGGAGGGGAATGGGAGCAATAACATCACACCTATCACATATCCCAGCTCGCAACTTCAGTCATACAAAGTATTTTAATTTGACGATGAAAAATCTGTGGGAAGCTTAGCAGAGGCTCAGCCCCTCACGCGTTCGATAAGCTGCGTTGCGTTACCACGTCCGAAGCAGGTGATTCAGGCTGCAGAGGGGAGGTTGAAACTACTTCCACGGGGCGAGCGGGTGGCTCCCCAAACGTGTTTCGGGGTCAAGAGTCGGGATTCGGGATCTCTGTCACTTTCGGGGTCTCCTGCAAGTGCCCCTGCTGACCCCGCCTGCCCGCCCGCCTTCTGCAGGGGACCTCCTGGTCGCCATCCTCACACCTGCCCCCCGCCGGCGCCCGGGCACACCACCCGGAGCGGCAGAGGCCTTCTGCAGTACCTGCATCTGGTCATAGAATCCCCCCCCCAGCGGAAGCAGGTGTGGTGGGGGGTGAAGAGGAGTCTGTGGAGTTCACCTGCCCGGTGGGAGGCAGAGGGACGGAGGCGGCTAGCCTCATGCCACCCAGCACGCGTGGACCCCCCTGCCTCTTGGCTCAAGACAAGTCTTACTTACCCCTTAAAAACAGCCCAGTGAATGGCGATTTTGTTCTCCTCTCATTGGGGGGGGGGGGGGGGAATGCGGGAGGGGGCGGGATTATGCAAAGAAGGAGAAAATCATTTTTTCCTCCCCCGTCCTTTCCAGACCTTGCCACTCACTCTATTATTTCAAATCACCTTGTATTATAAGTATTTGAGAATGTGCATTTCTCTGCATGGGATCCTGAGTCCCGAGGAGGCGGGGGGGGGGGGGGGGGCGGCAGGACAGAGCATGGTTATTGTCTCAGAGAGGTACTTAGTAACTACCTGGTAAACAGACACGCTCGAGATTAAACAACCTGGGTTCGGGGTTGGTTTCTGCCACTCCCTGCGGATTAGACCTTGTGCCAGTCGTGTCGTGCCAGTTGCATCTATAAAATGGGAAGTAAGATGAGGTGATGTCTAACACTCCTCCAGCTCAAACTCTCTCTGATCTGTACAATGTGGGGCTGGCTTTTCTGGAAAAGGTCTTCCCATCTTTAAAATGGCATGGCCTTTCCCGTCTCAGCCTCGTAAAGCCATCCCTCACTGAGAGATTTTTAGCCCATCAGCCGAGTGGGGAGTTCTGTCTCCTGCTAATGCCACCCGCCTGTCCCCAGGTGATCTCCTTTACTCTTTGGTCCTCAAAGCTCATGGTTCTTGAAGTATTCAGAAATAGCTCCAATTTGTCAGGACCTAAATGAATTCCGTTATCAAAGTAAATGCTTCTTTTGTCGCTTGTCATATGCTTTTACTTTTTGCATAGAAAATGGCTGGTTAAAACAGGAGAGAAGGAATGGGCTGCTTTGGAGATCTAGGGAGTGCATTAGTAGGTTCCAGAGAGCGGGAGCAGCCACGGGCCCTCAACGTAGGTGGTCCTGCTAAGAAAGCAAGAAAGGACAGTCCACGGATGGCGAGAGGCTGACCGCCTACGTCCCCTAACTTGTTCTTTTTTTATTTTTCCTAGAAACCCCTCATCCATCCTCACGGAGAAATTCCTCTTTCCTGAATCTGATTTCTTAAACTGATCATGGCAAGAAGTTAGGAACGACCATTATGTTTAGTGCAGCAGGGTATTCTTTCCCCAAAGGAGGAACTAAGCCAGCAATTGGCCTGGAATTGGTGAGAAATAGGGAGAAAATGCTTCAGGGAAAAGAAACTCCTGGTTCTCCTCGCCTACTCCAGGAAGAGAACATTTATTTCTCGCTCCTCCCTAACAACTACTTCTGGTGTCCTTACCAGAAAAAAAAGTCGACAGAATCAGCCTTGAGAATTATAATTTTGTATGTGTGTGTGCGTGTGCACATATATGCGTGCGCGCGCGCACACACACACACACACACATACACACACCTCCCTTCCTTTTAAATTATCCTCCATTTCAGAACACTCAGAAGGCAAATGATAAGATGGTGGTAATATGTCCTTGTGTATCAATAATGACCCTAAAAGTAAATGGTTGAATTTACCAGTCAAAAGGCACTGAGTGGGCCTCGGGCGGTTTGCTCAGTGACTAGAGCATTGGCCCGGCGTGCAGACATCCTGGGTTTGATCCCCAGTCAGGGCACACATGAGAAGCGACCATCAGCTTCTCTTCCCCTCCCCCTTCCCCTTTCTCTTTCACTCCCGCAGCCAGTGGCTCGGTTGATTCAAGCATCAACCCCAGACAGGGCTTGTCAGGTGGATCCCGGTCGAGGTGCATGCAGGAGTCTGTCTCTCTATCTCCCTCCTCTCACTTACAGAAAGGGGGCACAGAATGGCTGGATGGTTAAATTACCCTTCACCCTAACAGCCAGTAACACCGTTGACCTGAGCTTACCTGAGAGAGACCGTGGAGGCTGACCCGGCTGTTACTGAAACCGCATGGCAGAACCTACGTGGGATGCTGGAACTAGCGCTGGGGCGTGAACTTTACCTCTTAAAGGATGACTCCAAAATTGTTCTCAGGATGTGCTGCTCTGCTCTCTTCTAATCTCTGAGGGGGACTCCTCTCCCCCACGGGCTCACAGACGACCCGGAAGAAAAGCCGCTGATTTCAGCTGCCCATCTGCTGGGCGCCTCAGAGGTGCCAGGCATCTCACGTGGATGATCTCCAACCCTCCCATGGAGGTGTTATGATACTGTTCCTCTTAAACCAACGCAAAGCCTGTAAACTCAGATCGGAACATTTCTCAAGGTCACAGAGCGAGGGGAAGCAGGCCGGGGATTGAAATTCGGATGCAGATGCTGAACCATGTCCACCCCTCTGCTGGACTTGGTCTCCTAACAGTATGCAGAAGGAACACAAAGAGATGAAGGAAAACGTAAGCATAGCCTTTGATTTCAACACTTGTTTTTAAAGTGATGTTGGGACTTCACAAGAGATTCTCATATATCCGTGTGATGGCATTTGGCCTTAAGACTTGAGTCCATTCGTTGCCTCTTGTTCATGTGTCATGAGCCCTGATTTCTAAGCCCCATCTTTGACCTTTCTTTGGAGGGTAAAACGGCCAGGCCAGGCCTGTTTAATACTCTAGGTTTCCCAGGTCACACACATTGCTCATCTTTGGGCTTTGTCACCACGTGGCTTTTCCCACGCTGCAGACTGTTCGTGTTGGAGGCAGAGATATCTGATTGCATATGTGGTTAGCTGACTGACGATCACTGTCAACGGAAATTGTCATGGCACAGTCTTCAAAGTTACTTACTTTGACTATAACAATGATTTCACCACAGCAATTACCAAAATGGCAAGGTCTTTCCCGGGGTGATGTGAACAGTTTCAAAACACAAGCAAGAATGAAAAGCAGATATCTAGCATTTTATTCACTTTCAAAATTTCCAAAAAATTCATGAAGAGCCAGTGGAGAATCAGAGCATAAACTGAAATCTTATTTTTTTTTTAAAGAAGAAGCTCATTTTTATCTCTTAAATATATCAAAAATGTCATAAAGTTAAAGGCATATTTTTAAAAACAAAACACATTCATATTTTTTTTAGGTGAGAAGAAGAGAGATAGTGAGGCAGACTCCCACATGCACACCAACCAGAATCTGCCTGGCAATCCCATCATGGACTGATGCTCAAGTGCTGAGCTATTTTTAGTGCCTGAGGCTGATGTGCTCTAACGAAGCTATGCTCAGCACCCAGGGCCACGCTGGAACCAATCAAGCCACTGGCTGAGTGAGGGGAAGAGAGAGAGAAGGGGTAGAGGGGAAGGGGAAGAGAAGCAGATGGTCACTTCTCTTGTGTGCCCTGACCGATGATTGAACCTGAGATGTCCATACGGCGGGCCAACACTCGATGCACTCAGCCACTGGCCAGGGCCACATTCACATTAAACAATGACAAACCTGCCTTTTATCTAGGCATGCAGCTAAATACCCAGACTGGTTGCAGTATGACACACTTTTTATTACTGGTTTGATAGAACAGACGAATAGTAAACTGCAGCTGGCAGACTAATTTATGCAGCATTCACATTCTCCTCCCTCCCAGCATGGTCTAGCTGTGGCGAAGTCACTCTCGGGATCCATTTCCCCAACATAATCATACCCTGTGGATGCGGAGCAGTTAAATGGGTTCCATTATCACAGGCACATATATGCCAACGTAGCTGCCGTCCCAAAGCCGCCGCGGGTGAGTAAGACTGGCTGATGGGGCCGCCTCCGAAACCGGCGTGAGCCAGGTGGCTCCACATGAGTGGAGAGGCACACAGGCGGTGCTGAGAGAATTGTGCTTTAAACGGTTCTATCATGCCATCAAATCTCCGCTTTGAAGTGCTGGGCTCCCTGACCACAGCCGCCAGCCGCCGGGCTCGGTACCGGTGTGAGACGGTGGTGATGTTAAAGGAGACAGGGGCATTGAGCACATGTCAGGGAATGTCCTTTGCTGGGTTCCCATAATGACTGGCTGCGATGGGCTAAAGGCAAAGTCAGATCAAGAGCATTTCTGTAAGAAGAAAGACATTTTCCTTCTTATTCCCTTTCAAGAAAATGAATAGCTGAGCACCAAGGGGGTCAGATGCAACTTTTTCTCTTTTTATCACACCTTTTATGTGAGGAAGGAGAAGTTGAGAAGGGAAACAGGACCTCTGAAGCGACCCTCGTGGCTTTAACGGTAGACGCTGCGATTCCTCTGTGAAAGAACGTGGCTGCTGCTCCGTGGCCAACATCAGAGTCAGCGGCTGCCCCCCCTCTGGGAGCTTCACAGAGGGCGTTACGCACCGGTGACATCAGGCCAGGTGGAAGCGGAGAGGGTCGGTGAGACCCGAACCGTTGGCTCAGTGGTCCACAACCCCGGCTACACTTGCGGTCTCCCAGAGAGCCTGTAAAACGAGAGACGCCAGGGCTGCAGCCCAGACCGACCGAGTCAGGGTCCCTGAGTCAGGCTCCATGGGCCGGGGCCCGAGCAGGGCCGTGGTGTGGAGCTCCCGGGCCGCTCAGTGGGCCGCCAAGGTTGGGCACTACTGAGGTGGGTGGTGGTCAAGGTGGGGGGATAGCTGAGGCCCTGAGTCAGAAGCCCTCGTTGTTAGGGATGGTGGGGGAACCAGGAGGAGGGCAGGGGGGCAGAAGCAGCATTCAGCACTATTTCCACACGGTTAGGAATGTTCTGGTCAAATTCAAGTTGGGATTCTCGACTTTTACTCTCTTCGCTGCTCACACACCTGGCCTCAGAGGGAATGAGTGATCGGGCTGGCGAGTCTGCAGTTAGAAACTGAGCGTGCTTGGTTCTCAGCCCCGGGCTCCCCTCTTTCCACATCTGCCCACCAGTGACAGGAGCCTGCTGCCCACCGGGTCAGGGCGAAGGGGCCCATGCCGCCCTGGGCAAGAGCCCTTGGGCCGTCTAGCCCTGCCTCCGACTGGGCGAGGCTGCCCACTTCAGCAGGACGTGGCAGATGGTGTCAGCCAGGTTCTCCAGCCATTTTATCGAAACCAATGCTAGCATTGTGACCTCCACCTGCCCGTTGCAGGTGGAAGGGGCCCTGCTCCATCCAAAGAGACTCTCAGGGCTCCTCTTTAGCGGTGCACCATCAGCCCGAGCGTCAGCTGAGACAGACCATTACAGGGCGGCCCAAGAAACTGCAGGAGGAAAACAGAAACGAGAACAATGTATCGGATGCCAGGGAAAGAGCTTACGGGTATCAAATGATTAATTAACGATAAAGCCAAAGCTCCGTGGTTATTGACAGCCAAAGTCACCTGCCTGGTCAGGGAATAAGAAGGAAAAGTCTGAACCATAACGACAGAATGTTCTCCCGAATTCCATCTGATCTAAGGACTCCCATGGGAGGACCTAGGGTCCCAATGCACAGATCTGTGCTCTGACCCCCCTGTGGGCCACACAGCTCCCACGCACCCACAGTGACCGGGCCTAGGGTGTGAGGACGCAGGCACGGCCCCTGTGCTGCGTCCCAATGCACAGATCTGTGCTCTGACCCCCCTGTGGGCCACACAGCTCCCACGCACCCACAGTGACCGGGCCTAGGGTGTGAGGACGCAGGCATGGCCCCTGTGCTGCGTCCCAATGCACAGATCTGTGCTCTGACCACCCTGTGGGCCACACAGCTCCCACGCACCCACAGTGACCGAGACGCAGGCACGGCCCCTGTGCTGCGTCCCAATGTACAGATATGTGCTCTGACCACCCTGTGGGCCACACAGCTCCCACGCACCCACAGTGACCGAGACGCAGGCACGGCCCCTGTGCTGCGTCCCAATGCACAGATCTGTGCTCTGACCCCCCTGTGGGCCACACAGCTCCCACGCACCCACAGTGAACGAGCTAGGGTTTGAGGACGCAGGCACGGCCCCTGCGCTGCACGCCCATGCCTCCCACCCCTCTCGTGGGAACACAGCTCTCCCGCACACAACTCTCCTCGTGTTAAAAACTACATACGTATTTAGGCAATTACTCAAAATTTACAAAGGGCTCCCACGCCAATGGTCTCGCTTGTACCTGGCTTGTGAGGCTATGGTGACATGGAAGGGGAAGTCCGCACTGAGCGTATGTCACCGGATGTCTTTTACTGGATTTTCGTGATGACTGGCTGCCGGTGGGCTGAGGGCAAAGTCAGACCAAGAACTGCAAAGTTCTAGGGCTTATTTCTCTCCCCCTCCACATTTCCAGGTAAGGAGTCTGAGGCTGAGGCAGACAGAGGTCCAGATGAGTAGTGAGTCACAGACCCAGATAAATCTCAAGCTCTTCTAACTCCAAAAGTTACTATGCTCCCCCCCCCAATCTGCCATGTGGCTTTCATTCAGCGCCTCATTATGTGTCCGCCTTCCCAACAACCCCTCCAACTGTCTCACCGGCTGTGATGGGAGGTGGTCCCGCCGCCCGATACTCTCAGTCGGTTAATTACAGGTGTTGATGGCCCTTACTAATTCCTGACATAAGAACCGTGAGATAAAAGACACGACTATCAGAGGGGAGTCAGTAGTATGTAAAAGGGTAGACTTATGATAAAATATAACAGAAGAACTCAGCAGATATAAATAAAATAAATTAGGCAACAGAAATGGAAGTCATAGATTCAGAGCTATCAAATATAAATGGATTAATGGCAAGCAATAAAGGAACATGCTTAAAAATTAGTAAAACCAAATCTTATGCTTATTACCTTCCAATGACCTATTGAAAACATCATGACATGACATATAAGACCCAAATCTTTGTATGTTAAAGGGTATATGTGCTTTCACACACACCCCCACCACCAACAACAAAAGATCATTGGGTATCTATTATGTGCCTAAGCGTTTTTCTGGACTGAAGAAGACATGAAGGGAATTAGAAAGAGTAGTTGTTCACAACGCAAACTCTAGCAGAAGTGTTTTTAAATGACCCACCATTTGTGAAAGCTATACAGGTGCATGTGTCAGAATGGGCTAGGTTATGTTTTAGACACATGCCCAAATGTCACAGAGTTAAATCAACAAAGATTTCTTTTTTGCTCATGGTCTATATCTTCAGTGATCAGCTCTAGGTCCAGTCCAGGACTGTTGAGTTGTGGAGACTTCCACACTAGTAACTAAATTCTCTGATCCCGAATAGACACATGTCACTTCCACTCATATTTTGTTGGCCGAGTCATGTCACATGGCCAAACCTAACTTCAGAGGGGCCAGAGGTACAATCTTCCCCTGAGCCCAGGATGGGGAAGAGCCGGAACTACAGACAGTTGAATAGCACTAATTACGGTCACAGTTACTGTGTTTGTTCAGAAAGCCCCACGAAGGGTTCCTCTCTGTCAGGGCCAGGCACAGGGAAGTCAGAGGAAAGCTCTTGAGGATCAGTTAGGTGTCACTAGATGGCATGGAAGAAACCATTCTGAACAAAGGAACAGTGTGAGCAAAGGTGCGAGGAGGCTACTGCGTCCAGAGCAGAGAACGTGGCTGAGAGAAGGACGTGGAGGAATGAGGCCGGAGAGGACGGCAGTGACCAGAAGTGAGGGGCTTGGCTTGCGGTCCTGAGCGGGTCGTTTTATCCTGCAGGCAATGGGAAGCCATATAGGGATGTTAGGCCAGGTGTCGGGAACCTTTCTGGCTGAGAGAGCCATGAACGCCACATATTTTAAAATGTAATTCTGTGAGAGCCATACAACGATCCATGTATGTTACGCATTATCCAATAAAAATTTGGTGTTGTCCCGGAGGACAGCTGTGATTGGCTCCAGCCACCCGCAACCATGAACATGAGCGGTAGGAAATGAATAGATTGTAATACATGAGAATGTTTTATTTTTTATTTTATTTTTTTAGGGTTTTGGTTTTTTTTTGTATTTTTCTGAAGCTGGAAACGGGGAGAGACAGTCAGACAGACTCCCGCATGCGCCCGACCGGGATCCACCCGGCACGCCCACCAGGGGGCGATGCTCTGCCCACCAGGGGGCGATGCTCTGCCCCTTCATGGCGTCGCTCCGCAGCGACCAGAGCCACTCTAGTGCCTGGGGCAGAGGCCAAGGAGCCATCCCCAGCGCCTGGGCCATCTCTGCTCCAATGGAGCCTTGGCTGCGGGAGGGGAAGAGAGAGACAGAGAGGAAGGGGGGGGTGGAGAAGCAGATGGGCGCTTCTCCTGTGTGCCCTGGCCAGGAATCGAACCCGGGTCCCCCGCATGCCAGGCCGACGATCTACTGCTGAGCCAACCGGCCAGGGCCTGTTTTATATTTTTAAGGTTATTATTTTTTTTATTAAAGATTTGTCTGCAAGCCAGATGCAGCCATCAAAAGAGCCACATCGGGCTCATGAGCCATAGGTTCCCGACCCCTGTTAGGCAGTATGTGAGGACAGAAGATGACTGAAAGAAGACCCGCAGAGAAGCGGGGAGGCCGGTCAGCAGGCCCCTTTGATATTGGAGGTCCCAAACTCAAGCGTTGTCAGAGGGGTGAGAAGGAGGGGGCATATTGCCAAAATAGAAGCAAAAATCAGCAGAACATGGTGACAAGATGGATCCCAGATTTCTGCTAGACAGGTCGTTGTCATGATTCACAAAGATAAGAAATATAGGAGAGAGATTCGAGGGAAGATGAAATTATTCTCGGTCACATTGAAGGGAGTACCAGTTACGGGCCGGCAACAAGAGGTGTCCCTCGGTGACGCAGATCTGGAGAGCTGGTGAGGGTCTGGGTCGAGCTGGATCAGTGGCAATCAGCAGACTAGACGGGGCAGCGGGAGCCGGAACTGAAAAAGGGGTTCCCCAGGAAAGGACACCACACGAGAAAATGGACAGACGTGTTCTAGGGAACGCCCACATGGATGGGGAGAGAAGGGGAGACTCGCAAAGGAGCCTGGGATGGGAGGGTCGGTGGGCCCGGGGAGCACAGCCGGGGAGCACACGGGGGGGAAGCATAGCGGGGGGAGCACAGCCGGGGGGGGGAGCACAGCGGGGGGGGGCACAGCCGGGGGGGGGAGCACAGCGGGGGGGGCACAGCCGGGGAGCACAGGGGGGGGAAGCATAGCGGGGGGAGCACAGCCGGGGGGGGGCACAGCCGAGGGGGGAGCACAGCGGGGGGGCACAGCCGGGGAGCACAGGGGGGGAAGCATAGCGGGGGAGCACAGCCGGGGGGGAGCACAGCGGGGGGAGCACAACGGGGGGGAGCACAGCCGGGGGGGGGGGAGCACAGCGGGGGGGGCACAGCCGGGGGAGCACAGCGGGGAGGGGAGCACAGCCGGGGGAGCACAGCCGGGGGGAGCTCAGGGGGGGGAGCACAGCGGGGGGGGGGGGGGAGCACAGCGGGGGGGAGCACAGCCGGGGGGGGGGAGCACAGCCGGGGGAGCATAGCGGGGGGAGCACAGCGGGGGGAGCACAGCCGGGGGAGCACAGCCGGGGGAACCTTCAACAAGCGAGGACTAGCCGGCGGTTCTCGGCACCACAGAGACATCAGATGAAAACAGTCCTTAGACATTAAGGCCACAGTGGACCCTTTCTAGAGCAGTCCTGATGGTGTGGTGGGGAAGGCAGGTCCTTGTAGAGACTAAGAGGGAATGGGAGGTGAGGACCCAGAGGAAGGCTGAGGTTGGGCGGTAGCTAGATGAACCAGGCTCAGTGCACGTGTGTGTGTGTGTGTGTGTGTGTGTGTGTCCAAGCGCGCTCCCACGCACCCCCACGCATGCACAATGGGAGGGTCCTGAGCCTCCAGCATGATTCTGTGTGGCGGGGACAGAGGAGTAGGGAGGGAAAGGCTGAAGACCGATCGGAGAGGCAGGTAAGAGATCGAGAAGGCACCCCGTGAGGGTGGAACGGGATGGGTCTGGGAGGACAGGGAGACGCCCAAGACTCGGACAAGAGAAAAACATGTTTTTCACTAAGAATGGAGAAAAGGTTGGCTATGGACCAAGGAAGAGAAGGCATGGGTGGATGGTGGTGGGGGGCTGAAACGTTGAGAGAATTCCCCTGGTAGGCTAGGGTTTCTCTGTGAAATGGAAGGGTTCAGTTCACTAAAGATGTTTCAGCCTTTTATAGCCGGGCACATAGCCCTAAGGGCAAGGGAGGTGGGGCTGCGACAGGGGCTGAGGAGTTGGGGTCTCTAACAAGGGACAGACGATGAAAAGACTGGAACGGGCTTTGCAGAATGAGGAGAGCACAGAGCAGAGGCTTGAGGAGTCGCACTCTGACCTGGAGAGTGGGGTGCTGGGGCAGGGGACCCCGCCCAAAGAATAGAGCCCCCCAGCGAATGACTGCGGAAGGGTGAGTTCCTACAGAGAGCACCCTGGGAACTGCGTTTTCCTTCTGAGTCGTTGACTTACACCTTCGCCCAGTTTCATCATCACAGACCGTGTTAACTTGAGCGTGACAGCCTTTCTCTGCATGTTGCGCGACTGTCGCCATGTCAGTCACCTCTCCCCTCTCCCTCCTGGGACGCGGGCACCTTCTGTCATTAGGACAGCAAAGGCAGCGATTAGTTCCGTCCAGTTCTCTGTCTCTGGCTGGATATCTTATCCGAAATCTCTGCTTCCCAGCCTTCTGGGAGGATGAATGGAGCTCTGACCCAGGGTTGAAACAGTGGAGTTTAATATGTGTGTAACAAAATATAACTGCCGTTCTTGTACACAGATGTATCTACACCCAGAGAGGTTATTCCCATTCATCATCCACCCCCAGAGTAAGAAAGAAAAAGGTATGCGCTTGAAGCTGTTCACGGAAACATTAGCTGTAATACCAGAATGACAGAGAACAGCAGTCTGTCTCATACCAGTCTGATGGGAAATCCATGCAGTTATCTAAATGGTAGTCGTGAAGACAATGACAATATTTATAACATGGAACATGCTTATATTCTGAGCAAAAAGGACAGAATGTGACCTCAAAACTGTGTTTTAGCCCTGGCCAGTTTGCTCAGTGGTAGTGCGTCCATCAGCGTGCGTACGTCCCGGTTGATTCCCAGTCAGGGCACACAGGAGAAGCGACCATCTGCTTCTCCACCCCTTCCCCTTCTCCTTCTCTCTCTCTCTCCCTCTCTCTTCCCCTCCTGCAGCCATGACTGGATTGGCTCAAGCAAGTTGGCCCCGGGTGCTGAGGATGGTTCCATGAAGCCTCTGCCCCAGGCACTAAAAATAGCTCAGTTATGAGCATGGCCCAGATGGGCAGAGCATTGACTCCAGACACGGTTTGCTGGGTGGATCCTGGTCAGGATGCATGCAGGAGTCTGTCTCTCTATCTCCCCTCCTCTCACTTGGAAAAGAAAAACAAAACAAAACACTGCATTTTGACTACAGTGATACAAGAAATAAATTTTAAGATGCATAAAGATTTGAAAAGAACAAAAAATAAATTTAAATCCTACTTTTTATGTTGGTAGAATTAGGGGTCAAGTTTTTATCTTAATTTCCATTTCACCATCATCATGATGTTTGTTAAAAAGAAAAGTGTCTCCATGAACAGTGTGAGCTTTGGACAAACGAGCAGGGACAGGTGAGGGGCGCAGGCACCTACCACTGGTCCTCCCACCCTGCTCACAGAAGACTTCTGTCGTGTCCGGGTCTGGGGTGAATTCCCTTCCCCAATCCCAAACTTTGCACCTGTCCTCAAATGGCAACCAGTTTCCATGCAACGTGGTGACAATCACCCAAGTATGCTGGATGAAAGTTCCAGTCTGGTTGCCAACAAGACCTTTCAACTGCCAAGAAAACCCAAAACAAAACAAGCAAACAAACAAACACTCAGACCATCCTGGGTTCTATCACCCTTTCTGGTGATCTCCGTTATCCCCGGTTCTCTCTGAACACGCTATCAGCCAGCTTCCATCACCACCAGCCCCCAGAAACATCGTACATCAAGGTCAGCTCTGACCGCCTGACTCAAGGGACACATTATGTTCTTAACCAGAACTCCCTATCACACCTACCACTGCCGACCCCGTACTTCCCCTCTGCCCTCAGCTGCTCCTGGACTGTCTGCTCCTCTCTTTTCCCTCCTCGCCAAGATGACGCCGATTCCCTTCACTCTGGCCCACTGGCCTCCACCTAGAAACCCGAGCCCCGCTAACCACCTCAGACTCCAGGTCTGCGATCTACCCCAAGCAAGGCGTATCCACCCCACATGGGTGTGTCCAGCAGCTACGTCATGCGTTCTTAACAGCAGCAAGCATCCCCCTACGGGGGTGAAAATTGGTTCTTGGAGGAAAAATAAATAACACCTTACTCTTTAAAAAGTGTAGGTATATTTAAAACACAGATATGAAAAAGTGTATATGTATTTAAAACATAGATATAAATATGATATAGAAACTAATATACAATATATCTGTGGTGTTAACATTTTCAGTGGGGAAGAGTAATTAGGAGAAATGCCTACAGAGACTCCTGGAATGGGGAGCAGCAATTTTAAAAAATGTTGAGAATTACCGATCTCACGGTGCCAGGTGTCCCCAGGAATACAGCCGTGAGTGAAAAAGACCAACACACCTGCCCTCACACCCTGGGGGAAACAAAGAATAAACAAGTAAATAAAAAACAGAATTTGTCAATGGCAGTTCTTGCTGTGTAGAAAAATAAAAGCAAAAGAAGGGGTTTGAGAGTGGGAGATGACTGGGAAGGGGTTGCAACTTTAGATAAGGTGGTTAAAGAAGGTTCCCTGAGAAAGTGGCATCTAAGTAAGACAGGGAGGTGATCGCACAAGACAGGAGGATATTTAGGGGAATATCCAGGCAGAGGGAACAGTAAGTGCAAAGGCCCTGTGGTAGGAGTATTCTGGGCATGTCTTAAGCACAGTAAGGAGACAGTGGCTGGGGAACATTGAGCAATGAAATGTGTAGCAGAGGAAGGCAGAGGTCTGGCAAAGAGTCCAATCATGTATGGCCTTGCAGGCCATTGTAATGATTTGAGTTACCTTTTGGGTGAGATAGAGTCCACTGGAGGGGTTTGAGCAGGGGATTGGTATGTGGTCAGCAAACTCATTAGTCAATAGAGCCAAATATCAACAGTACAAAGATTGAAATTTCTTTTGAGAGCCAAATTTTTTTAACTTAAACTATATAGGTAGGTACACTCCTTATCGAGGTAGCGCCCACACGTGGTATTTTGTGGAAGAGCCTCACTCAAGGGGCCAAAGAGCCGCATGTGGCTCGCGAGCCGCAGTTTGCCAACCAGGGCAATAACCAATTCTTTTTTAAAAGATAGATCCCTCTGGCTGCTGGGTTGACAGAAGGTTGTAGGATGGAGGGGTGGAATCAGGAGATCAGTTAGGGACCTCTTGGAGTCACCCAAGTGAGACATGATGGCGGCTGAGACCAGGGCGGGACGGGGGAGATGCTGAGAAGTGACCAGATTCTGAAGGGAGTGCCAGTCGGTTTTCCTGGGGGCTGCACATGAATAGTGAGAGTAAGAGAAGAAGCTTCCCTCGTGCCCTCTCGTGGTCAGTTTCTTTCCCCACTCGACTCTAGGCAACCGCTGACCTGTTGTCCTCATCACTGCGGTTCTTCCAGAATGTCATATACATAGAATCATACAACAGGCAGCCTTTTGAGTTTCCTTCACGGAGCAGAACGCATCTCCACGTCACCCACGCCACTGTGTGCCCGGTGGTCTGCTCCCTTTCATTACCGAGTGCTGCCTTGTCCCACGGATGGGTCCCAGCTTCTCCAGCTTCTCACCAGCTGCTGAGCGCTTGGGCTGTTTCCAGTTTGGGGTGAGTGTGAATAAAGCCCCTTGAAACATCTGCACACAGAGTTTTGCGTAGACATGTGTTTTTAACCCCTTTAGGCAAATATCTAGAAATGGTATTATTGGGTTTTATGTTAAGTTCACATTTAGCCTTCTTAGTACTGAAACAACTGGATATCTATATGTGTAAAAAAAAAATTTAACCTTGGTCATATATAAAATATTACTCAAGTGGATCGTATACTTAAATGTAAACTTAAAACTAAAAATCTTCTAGAAAAAAACACACAAGAACAAATTTGTGCCTTTGCATCGGGCAGAGACTTCTTATATTTGATATCTGTATATCAAATTTATATGTCTATTATACATGATACATAAAAGAAAAAACATTGCTGAATTGGAATTCATAAAAATAAGAACTGTTCTTAAAAAGACACTGATAAGAGAATTTAAAGATGAGCCTCAGGCTTGGAGAAAATATTTGTGAGTTGCTTATCTGATCAAGGGCCAGGCACGCATAAAGAATTCTCAAAACTCCGTAATAAGAGTAATACAATTCAATGAAAAACGCACAAAAGATAGGAACAGACTCTTCACCAAAAAAGCTACATGGAAGGCAGAGAAACTCACACACACACACACACAAAAGATGCTCAACAACATTAGCCATTTGGCAAATGCAAATAAAAACTACAATATAATCAATAACATGTCCACTAAGTGGCTACAAGTTTTAACAACCTGCCAAGCACCGGCCAGAAAGAGGGGCGATTGGGACTCGTGTCCATCGCTCATGGGAAGGGGATGGGGTTCAGCCGCTTTGAAAGACACGGCAGTTTCTTACAAAGTCTCGCACACAGGAGCTGAGGGTGGGGGACAGGTTGGCCACAGACGGGAAACAGGGAGTTTTGGGAAACGTGCAATTGTTCTGTATCTTCCTTGTGGTGGTGGTCACACAGCTGGATAAATATTTTTCAAAACGCAAGTAACTACACACCAGAAAAGTAGAATATTTTAGTGCGTTCATTTTACTTTAACTTTAAAAATGAAGAGAAGTAGCCTGACCAGGCGGTGGCGCAGTGGATAGAGCGTCGGACTAGGATACAGAGGACCTGGGTTCGTGACCCCAAGGTCACCTGCTTGAGTGCAGGCTCATCTGATTTGAGGAAAAGCTCACCAGCTTGAACCCAAGGTCACTGGCTCCAGCAAGGGGTAACTCAGTCTGCTGAAGGCCCACGGTCAAGGCACATATGAGAAAGCAATCAATGAACAACTAAAAGTGTTGCAACACGCAATGAAAAACTAATTATTGATGCTTCTCATCTCTCTCCGTTCCTGTCTGTCCCTGTCTATCCCTCTCTCTGACTCACTCTCTGTCTCTGTAAAAAAAAAATAATAATAATAAACATTAAAAAAAAAAAGAAGAGAAGTAAAAGCCAGGGCCTCCATGACACGGTATGACTTCAGGCAAGATACTTAATTTCTCTGTGCCTTTGTTTTTAAAAATCGATAAATTGAAGACAAAAGAGTGCCTTCTGTATATTGCTGTAAGAACTGAACGTGTGGACTTCTGTAATATATATAAAGTACCTGGAACGTAGAAAGTGCTAAATAATTATTGGCTGTTATTTTTTTCTTCTTACTACTACTTGTGTATTGCTCTTTGAAGAAGTTTGGAGATGAGATAATGGAGAGAAAAGAGGGCGTTGGGGACTTCGGGTGGTTTAAGCATGAAGAGGCTTAGCTACATCGATTCATAGACATGGTGGAAGAAACCAGTGATAAGAGAATGGGAAAGAGGAATTCCGAACACACAGCCCAGCCCTGTGCTATTGATGCGACATCAGCCACTTGTTTTAAGAAATAACTCCATTTCACCTGTCAACAGCTAATCAAGTAATTTCTGGGGAATTTCTGGAAGCTGGCAGTGATTGGCTGAATTAACGACAGCGCCTCCACAGATCAAAATGCTCAAGTCCTTTTTCTGCGTTGTAATCCTAAACCTTCAAATCCACCTCCTAGATACACAATATCCAATATCACTAAAGTGACCCCTTCCAATATTTATTCAAATGGGTTGCTCTCAGGTTCAACACAGGAAATGTCATAGCGTTGGTTGGAAAATGGAGGGCTGTCATCAGAGTTGTGGTTTGGTTGTTACAGACCCAGGATTTTTCATTAAAAAAACAAACAAACAAACAAACAAAAGAAAAGGAAAAGAAATCTGAGCCCTGGCTGGGTGGCTAAGTTGATTTGAGTGTTGTCAAAGTTGTGGCTTCTATCCTGGTCAGGGCACACACCTGAATCAACCAGTGAAAGCATAAATAAGTGGAATAACAAATCAATGTTTCTCTCTCTCTCTCTCTCTCTCTCTTTCTCTCCCTTCTTCTCTCTATAAGATCAATCAATCAATTGGGAAAAAAAAAAACTAAAAAAAAGAGACCTGATAAAATATAAATGAATGACTTTAACCTGCTGGGTGACTTCCTCACCACCGTGGGAATTTTAAGAGATATCATAAGAATTAGAATTCTGCACATCACTTATAGATTCTGGCTTTCCTTTCCAGGAGGCACGCCAGTGTAACTTCTTTCTGCGTTTGTTTCGATGTGGTAACAACCCCAGTTTTCAGAAAAACGTGCCCTAGCTACCCTGCAGAAGATGGAAGGCCCACCACTTCTTCTGCAGGGGCAGAGATAAAAGGAGGTGGGTTTTTGGTAACTGCGAGTAAAAACCAAGTCGACAGTTGACTGGGTGAAGAATAGGCACTTGGATTGGTTGAGCTGTCCCAGCAGCTGGAAGCTCCAGAGCACAGGCAGCTGCATGCAGCACCAGTCTCGCCAGTTCCCTCCGCCCCCCAGGACACGGCCCCGTGGACACTGCAGTCACCCACAGCCCACGCCCAGCACCTGGGAGCTGTGACACCCACATTGCCACCACCACACCTTCCACACAGAGCTGAGGATGCTTTTCGTTCTCTCTTTCTCTCCTCTCTCTATTCATCCACATCGTTTTCCCCCCACCAAGGAGCATTTAGTGAGCATCTACTACATTCCAGCCACGTTTCCAATACAGTAGCCACTAGCCACATGTGGTACGGAGCACTAAGTTAATGTGGCTAATGCAACTGAGAAATTAAGTCATTTTTAATTGATAAGGACTTTTAAAAAACACAACCACCATACCATTAACATAAGCAAGAAAAATCAATAGTAGTTATGTAATAATAGCATCTCATTTCCCCTGGTTATCTCAAAAATGTCTTTTATAAATGGTTTGATCAAGTCACAAACAATATCCATACATTGCATTTGGTGAATATGCCCTAAAATTCTTTTAATCTGGAACAGTCATAGGAGTAATTTATGTCTTCATTGATTCTCTGAATTATTTTTAAAATGTATTTTTGTATTCATTAAGTACATAATGTTTGCAGGGTGGTAAAGAAAAGGAAAGTTTTTTTCCCAAGCCCTGGCTGGTGGCGCAGTGGCTAGAGGGCCCCCGGAGTGCCGTCCCAGCTTGACTCCCGAGGTCGCTGGTTCGAGCCTGTCGGTCAGCGCACATATGAGAAGCAGTCAGCGGAACAACGAATTGAAGCTTTTCTCTCTCCCTCTTACTGCCTCTCTCTCAAAAGGAAAAATAATTTTTTCCTAAATAGTGCTAAAAGCTATATATTGAAATATCTCTCAGTTTCCCTGCCCAGAAGCAGGGTTACCAGGTTCACACATAACCTTCTAGAAAGAGTCTCTACTTACACCAACCATCCCTGTCCCTGAGGCTGAGGCAGGCTGGTGGTTAAACGTGAGGACGTGTGTCCAAATCCCTAGCCTGAGGCTGGGTATATTCTCTGAAGAAGGATAAACCGTGGGCATGTTATATTACCTCTGAGCATCAGTTGATCCTCTGAGAAGTGGGACGAATAATAGTACCTATCTTATGGGGTTGCTGAGAGGATGAAATCAGGTAAGTGAAGTAAGTGTTAGCAAGTCATTGTTATTATATACATTCCCTTTGGCTTGTCCCTAAATGATAGAATGATGTACGGTTCTCTTGATCTCTTTGGTTTGTTTTTTCATCTACCATCACATGTTGATGAGAATCCCACACCTGTTCTTATAGGTTCACATCATGGCGTGGACTCCCCGCCTTTTATTCCGTTGTACAGATGCTATGCTGAACCCCAGTGAATAGCATCACCATTTATTTGGTTGCTCAGGCCAAACGTCTAGGCGTCATCCTTGATTCCAGCCTTTCAACAAGTCCTGTCCTCTCTCCAAAGTATGTTCCGAACACGACAGCCCCTCACCACTTCTACCCCCGCTCCCACAGGCCGGGCTGAGTCTCTGGCCGCCGGATGTGACCCTCCCCCCTCCCCACCGGAACTCCCTGTCCCGTGACCCCCCTCCCCACCGGAACTCCCTGTCCCGTGACCCCCCTCCCCACCCGAACTCCCTGTCCCGTGACCCCCCCTCCCCACCGGAACTCCCTGTCCCGTGACCCCCCCTCCCCACCGGAACTCCCTGTCCCGTGACCCCCCCTCCCCACCGGAACTCCCTGTCCCGTGACCCCCCCTCCCCACCGGAACTCCCTGTCCCGTGACCCCCCCTCCCCACCGGAACTCCCTGTCCCGTGACCCCCCCTCCCCACCGGAACTCCCTGTCCCGTGACCCCCCCTCCCCACCGGAACTCCCTGTCCCCTTGCACTACTCCGCAACCAGGGCAGTATTCTTACATCATTCAGGGGCTGTGTCAGTCTCCTTCACTTAAAACCCTCCAGCGGCTTTCTCAGAAATTTAGAACTAAAAGCCGCCTCCTTCCCACAGTCACCAGGCCAAGATCCAGGATCCAGTGGGGGCGGCAAGCTGAGCTCGGAACGGCCATCTCCCTGCCGCCCCCACCCCTAGGCTCACTGCCACTCAGCCCAGCTGCGGCCTGGCCGGGGCTGCTCCTCTCCCGATCTCTACACGGCCGCTTCCCCTCGGCATTCAGGTGTGCCTCCCCCTTCACTCCCCCATCACTCCCCGTCCCATGACCCCATCCTGGCTCTCCACGCGTCATCACCCTTGTCAAGGGTCTTATTGTCACTACCGTGTGCCAGCCCCCGAGGCTCAGGGGCTTAAAACAAAAGTCTGTTCGTTCGGCTGGACAGTTCCTGATTGAGCCTCTCCTACTGCGGCAGTTAAATAGCAGCTGGGGTGACGTCATCTGGAGGCTCCGCTGGGCGGGATGTCCAGGTCTCTTCCCTCCCGTGTCCGGTGCTCCTCCAGGCGGCCACTCCCCCCAGCAGAGGCGTCCGGACTTCCTGCAGGGCACCTCTAACCTCCAAAAGTAAAGAAGTGGAAACTGCCCTGGGCCGAAGAGCTCAGCAGGTTGGAGCATTGTCCCAAAGCACAGAGGTTGCCGGTTCAATTCCAGGTCAGGGCACATGCAGGAACAGACTGATGTTCCTGTCTCTCTCTCTCTCTCTTCCTCCCTCTCTCTCTCTCTCTCTCACCCTCCCTCTCTCTAATATCAATAAAATAAGTGGACACTGTGGGTCCTCTCATAGGCTAGGCCTGCAACTGGCATGGTGTACCCTGCTGCCATATTCAGGTGGTCCAAGAGTCATAAACCAGCCCAGGCGCAAGGGGCTCGAGGAGTGAATTCTACCTCTTGAAGGGGAAGTTACGCATGTGTCAAAGCAGGAAAGGAATTAATAGTGGCCTTTAATGGTGGCCGTCTTTGGAAATAAGTTCTCACATTTGTTTGTTCACTTGTTAATTGTCTATTCCCATTAGGTTATAAGCTCCACAGACAGCAAAGACTTTGTCCGTCTCGTTCGATGGTTCTATTTCCATCCAGCACCTAGAAGAAAGCCTGGCACATAGTAGGGGCTCAGTGAATCAATTCAACACTTGATAAATGTTTGGGAAACCTAAACAGACTGAAAGAAACCTCCGCAGATCGTCTCTGTCCGGTTTGCTGCTGTTAACCGTGCCAATGCCTCAGCAGATAAGAGAAGCGCGAAACGGACAGAGCATTGCATTTCCTCTCCAGACAAGAATGCCTTACCCTGAGCAGAAAGCCTAGAAATAGACTTGGCGTGTTTTCCAAATGGAAAATATTTCTTGTATCTCCAGAAATTATTTTCCCACAGCTTGTGCTACATCAAAATATTGGAGTCGGCTGCAAATGTCCTATTCTTTAGAGTGGGGTAGGGATTAGAAACAATTATTTATTTATTTCTTTGTAGCAAAGGAAATATAAAATCCTCTTGCTCTTTGAACCCTCCCAGAATCCCCAAACTGAAAATGTCATTATAAATTAAGATAGATTTTTAAAAAGATGATGACAGAGAAATAGCATTAAAAGTTTTGGTCATCGCCTGACCAGGCAGTGGCGCAGTGGATAGAGCGTCAAACTGGGATGCGGAAGACCCAGGTTTGAGACCCTGAGGTCTCCAGCTTGAGCCCAGCTTATCTGATTTGAGCAAAAGCTCACCGGCTTGAGCCCAAGGTCGCTGGCTTGAGGAAGGGGTTACTCGGTCTGCTGAAGGCCCGTGGTCAAGGCACATATGAGAAAGCAATCAATGAACAACTAAGGTGTTGTAATGTGCAACAAAAAACTAATGACTGATGCTTCTCATCTTTCCGTTCCTGTCTGTCTGTCCCTGTCTATCCCTCTCTCTGACTCTCTCTCTGTCTCTGTTAAAAAAAAAAAAAAAAAGAGAGAGAGAGAGAAAGAAAAAAAAAGTTTTGGTCATCAAACTTATGTACAGTTTTTGGTTATAAAGCCAGCACTTGTTTATTTAAGTAATTACATACAACCAAAGCAGAAAAATAAAATTCCCTCAAATCTCTCCTTTGCTTGTTTTGACTGGCGAGTTCTATAAAATAACCCTGCGTTTAAATCTTTTTATAAGCCCCTTGCAAATTAGTGAGCACGTGTTCATCTGAAGGATTTGAGTGACTTTTGAAGTTAACAATACAGGGATTTAATGTTTTAAATTACACTTGCGGACGAGGGCTAATTAAATTTCTTCTAATCTTCGTTTCCTCTCCAGTCTTCCCGGATTTGCTCAAAGCCATCCCGGTGAGCATCCACGTCAACGTCATTCTCTTCTCCATGATCCTCATCGTCTTGACCATGGTGGGGACAGCCTTCTTCATGTACAACGCTTTCGGCAAGCCCTTTGAGACTCTGCACGGTCCACTCGGGCTGTATCTCCTGAGCTTCATCTCAGGTAGGAACAAAATCCTGCCCCCAAGGACAAATGTGTTTTTCAGTGCCGGGAGACGGGTCTTCTCAGGCAGAGAGTTGCTGCAGATATCCATACTGTATTCCTCCATACAGAAGACGCTGCCGTGGATAAGACGCACCTTAATTTTGGGGCCCAAAATTTGCAAAAATATATATATATATTACATAAAGTGATTGAACTCAAGTTTTATTCGTCATAAAATTCGTACAACTCCTCATCCCTGTCAAAACTCCCATCCATGAGCTTGTCCTCATCTGTGTCTGATGACGAATCACTGTCTTCGACAACAAGCACAAAAACAAGCGCAAAAAAGCGAGAAATGCAAGTAAAACAGTCTACAACCGCTGTATAAGATTCACCCAGGGTTTAGACCCCAAATTTTTCGAAAAGTGGTGCGTCTTATCCATGGGGAAATACGGTCAACATTCACCGTAGCATTATATAGGATAGCAAACATGGAGAAAATAGAATTATCCCACCATAGGGATTTCAATAAGTGTATTTATAACAGTAGTCTAGGTGCATAATTATGAGGCTGACGTTAAATTATGTTTGTGAATGAGACTCATTATTTCCAGAGAATAAATGCCCGTGTGGAGCTCGCCGGAAGGTCCAGGTGAGGCGTGGGTGTCGCCTCTACATCCCCCCACCCCCACACCAGACCGAAGGGGCGGCGTGCTGTCTTGTTGAAGGGCATTGACTCAGCTGGGCCAGAGGGGACACAGAGTCCATGCTCTGTGAACAGAGGGAATGCATGTTCAGCAGGGATCTTGAAGTGGGGTCCCTAGCCCTGCAGCACGGGCATCGCTGGGAACTTGGCAGAAAAGCAAGTTCTTAGCTGCCCCCCCCCCCACCGTCCTCCCAGACCGACTGAATCAGACACCTGGGTGGGGCTGGCCACGGGGGCTCTGATCCGCTCCAGGTGACTTTGACCAAGCTCCTGTTGCAGAGCCAGGGTACCAGGGAATGGGTTCAACGGGTGCTGGAGAATGGGAGAAACAGAAAGAAATCCCTGAGGGAACTCAGAAATTGTTGGTTCAGAAAACAGCTACCATCCCCCGGGGCCAGTGGTGGGATTCAAATAATTTAACAACTGGTTCTTTGCCCTAATGACTGTTTTAGGTATATAAAAAAATATATACTGAAAGGTAGTTTATCATTTCATGTATTTAATACTTAAATAAGAACAATAAAAGGGGTACACAAAACCAGATTATAAGAGTTTTAAAATATTAATAAAAATATTAAATAATATCTGACAGAAAAACAATACCAGTTGTCACCCCCTGGTTGTTTGGCACTTTTTCTTTTTATGTCATATGTTTGTTTACTGAAGCAACAAACATGAGGGAATTAAAATGCAGTATTCCATCAAAGGTATAATGAGTTTTATGAAATGAATAAGTAAATATTACAAGCATAGTTCCGTTAAATTTTTTTCACCTATGGATGGAATGAACATGACTATAGGTGCTTAGAATACACTATTGCACAGATGAATGTTTAAAAAGAATAGGGAGCCTGACCAGGCAGTGGCACAGTGGATAGAGCTTTGGGCTGGTAGGCGGAGGAACCAGGTTCGAAACCCTGAGGTTACCAGCTTGAGTGTGGGCTCATCTGGTTTGAGCAAGGCTCACCAGCTTGAGCCCAAGGTCACTGGCTTGAGCAAGGGGTCACTCGGTCTGCTGTAGACCCCCAGTCAAGACACATATGAGAGAGCAATCAATGAACAACTAAGGTGCCACAATGAAGAATTGATTCTTCTCATCTCTCTCCCTTCCTGTCTGTCCTTCTCTCTGTCTCTGTCTCTCTGTCTCTCTGTCTCTCTGTCTCTCTCTCTCTCTCTCTCTCACACACACACACACACACACACACATAAGAGTAAGGAATGTCAATTTGTGATTTCCACATTGGGCAGCTGCCCAGGCACCCACCTTAGAGAGAACCCTGATGACAAGTGCCATTTTAACAACCAGTTCGCCAAACTCAACAAAATATTAGGTATTGGTTCTGCCGAACCAGTGCTCATTGGCTAAATCCCATCACTGCCTGGGGCTCAGAGGACCAAGGGGAGAGTCTGGAGTTACCAGAACCTAGAGGCTTACAGGAAGGCCCAGGGCACTAGGTCTCGGACCGCGGAGGAGATGGCACTGTCACGGGACACCATGAGGTGGCCCTGGGTGTACAAAGGTCTGGGGAACTCCCAGCTGCACAGCCGGGACAAGTGCTCTTCCTGCAGCCATTCCTGCAGCCAGCAGGAGGCGCTGACTCGCCTCTCCTGCCCTCCCCCCCCCCCATGCAGAGCCTGGCTGCAAGCAGGTGACAAGGCCACACTAGGGTGGCGGGGGGCAGGGCAGCCTGTGAGTCCCAACCCCGCATCACAAAGCAGAGAGAAGAGCTGGTTTGAAGCCAAGACACAACAGCTTATTAACTGGCGCAGACACGCCACACTAGCTTCTGAATAAAATTCAGAACCACTGCTCATTTGAAAGACAAATTACTTGACAGTTCTAATGGACGGACAACCAAATGAACAGTATTTGCAAAACAAGATGACTCCGGGAAGGTGTCATTTAATCCACGTCCCAGATCTTAGCTTGGCCTTTGGCCAAGTCTACTGCAAAGGAAACGTGAGCACAGGACGTATGTGGGGACACGCAGACCCTGCTGCTGACACTCTGAACCTTGAACGTGCTGCAGAAGCAGGTGCTCAGTAAAGGCCTGTGGGTGAGGGAGGGGAGAGAGCGGCAGAGAGGAAGGAGCCGTCAGCAGACCTGCCTTGCAGAGGGCAAGGACCTAGTGTTTCCAGGTCATTGGTTTTTTATTTTTCTTTAAGCCCCAAATCCTTATTTTTAAATACCAAAATTTTCAATAGCTTTTTAGAAACAAGAATAAGGGTCAGATGGACTCACAGTTCGTAATCTTTGGGAATAAACCGTCACTCCTGAGTCACAGAGTCCCTCTTTCTCCTTCAACCTCCCGACCGTCCCCCAAAGCCCCTGGAGGTCTGGAAGGGTTCACCGAGAGCCGCAGTATTTCTGGAGTTCCCCAGCTCTAAACCCCAAATGTTTAAGGGTGGGGGGTTACAGCCCTTATCCCAGACACTCCGACCATGAGCCAGTCCGTTCCACACGCGGAGGCCAGAGCCCACGTGAGGGGTCCTTCAGGTCCAGGGCGAGTCACATTTCACTAGAGACCCCTCTTCCGCGGGAGGGCAGCTCTGTTCCACCTCCTGCCCATGTGGCCGCCCTTCCAGGCAGCAGAGACGCTTCCTCCTTGATCTCCTTCCCCTTCTTCTCCTGCTTTACCTTCTAGATGTCCCCCTTCCTTGTGCTGCGGTCATCGCAGGGCCATTTCTTCAGCTGTTGCGTCCTGAGCCATGAAGACAGGGAGAAGGGAAGGGAGGAGGGGGCCTCCCGCTGTCCAGCGGGACCTTCCGTACCGCCCGCCTGGGTAGCAGTGCTACGAGCACGTCCTTCTCTCTCCTGCTGTGCTGCAGCCGGACCCTGCACACGGAGAAGGGACAGGAAAGGGGACCCGCCTGGGTCAGGCCACCGGTTCCAGTCCCCGCTCTTCGGTGTGCTCTCCTGTGGCCCTCCTGGACCAGACGCCCCCTCCACGGCTCCCGGCCTCCGGCCTGGCTCAGCGGCTGCCTCCGCATTCTCCATGGAGCATCTCTGACCGCTCTCCCTGCTCCGCGAAGCCTGTGCAAGTCAGAGTGCTCCCTCTCGTCCTGTCAATCAGGAACTGGGTCTGAGAAACCGTGCCCCTGGTTAGGAGTGTGGTAGTGTCCGAACTGTCTCCCGCAATTCCTCAGTTCATTCTGGGCGGCAGTCTCTCCCTGGGCTCTACTTTAGAAGCACCTGCAGAGCTCTTCAAAAATACGATGCCGGGCCCCGTGACATCCTGATTTAGTTGGTGTCTCTGAGGTGGAGCCTAAGTGTTGGTATTTTCTTTTCTTTTCTTTTTTTGTATTTTTCTGAAGTGAGAAGTGAGGAGGCAGAGAGACAGACTCCTGCATGTGCCTGACTGGGATCCACCTGGCATGCCCACTAGGGAGTGATGCTCTGCCCATCTGGAGTGTTGCTCCGTTGCAACTGGAGCCATTCTAGCGCCTGAGGCAGAGGCCATGGAGCCATCCTCAGCACCCAGGGCCAACTTTGCTCCAATTGAGCCTTGGCTGTGGGAGAAGAAGAGAGAGAGAGAGAGAGGAAGGAGAGGGGGAAGGGTGGAGAAGCAGATGGGCGCTTCTCCTGTGTGCCCTGGCCGGGAATCTAACCCAGGACTTCTACACACCAAGCCAATGCTCTACCGCTGAGCCAGCCAGCCAGGGCCGCATTGCTATTTTCTTACCCTCTCTTCGGTCCTGCTAACATGTGACGAGCGTTAGGGACCACTGAAACAGGTGCACACACTCCAATTATCCAGCAAACCCTGAGTGAGTGCTAAGTGCCCATCCTTGTAACAGGCACGGCGAGCCCACAGTGAGTCAGGCACACGCTCTGCCTCCCGGAGCCCGCGTTATAGCGGGAGGGCCAGACAAAAGCGTGCACAGATGAAGATCCCAATACTCACGATCCGGGTGATAGGCTGCTGCGACAGGACCTGGGGGTGGGGAGTAGGGGCTTTGATACAGTGGTCAGCACAGCCCCTCCAAATAGCTGTTCTACAGACACAAAGGAGCTGAGGACCCTCAGAGAACTTCTCAAGTTCAGGAGCAAGCGCCCAGGAGGTCGCCTTGCTGTGGGGCCGGAGGGGAGGCCCGTGTGGCCAGGGGGTGGGCAGGGACCAAAAAATGGGAGAGAAATTAGTGCAGAGAGATCAGTGGATGCCAGTTAACGTCAGACCCCCAAAGCCTCGGTAAGTCTTTTAGAATTGATTCTAATTGCAATGAGAAGCTTGTGGAAGACTGTGGAAGATGTCAGATGGCTGATTCGCCTTCTAGGAAATGTCTGGTGAAAGACCAGGCTGCTCCCTCGCAGACAGAGAGGGATGAATGGACTCTAAGAACATTTTGAGAGTAGAGCCACATCGTTCTGCAGGTCGGTTATGCAATGAGTAGACAGTGGTGGCATTAACCAAGATAAATAATACAGGAGAGGAGCAGCTGAGAGTCTAGGGCACTAAAGAAATGGGGAGCGGAGCTCAGCGCTGCAAATCAGGCGTTTTGTCTGGGGCGTGTCCCGTGTGAGATCCCGTGAGGTGCGCAAGGGGGCTGTCGTCCCGTGTGAGATCCCGTGAGGTGCGCAAGGGGGCTGTCGTCCCGTGTGAGATCCCGTGAGGTGCGCAAGGGGGCTGTCGTCCCGTGTGAGATCCCGTGAGGTGCGCAAGGGGGCTGTCGTCCCGTGTGAGATCCCGTGAGGTGCGCAAGGGGGCTGTCGTCCCGTGTGAGATCCCGTGAGGTGTGCAAGGGGGCTGTCGTCCCGTGTGAGATCCCGTGAGGTGCGCAAGGGGGCTGTCGTCCCGTGTGAGATCCCGTGAGGTGCGCAAGTGGAGCAGTCAAGTAGTCGGTCGGAAATAGCATCTGGAGCTCTGAGAAGGGGTCTAGATGGAAACTATAGTTAGGAGCTGTCAGGCTACTGATATTATTTAAAGCAATGACAATGAATGAGATCATCTACAGAGAAAATGTAGTTAGAAAACAACTGGCCGAGGACCAGTCCCTAAGGAACACCATCAGTTCCTGTTGGGTTGAGGAGAAGGGGCCCCCAGAGGACACTGACGGGGTGTGTGTGTGTGTCCCGAGGAGGAGGTAGGAGGGCACTGACTGGGTGTGTGTGTGTGTCCCGAGGAGGAGGTAGGAGGGCACTGACTGGGTGTGTGTGTGTGTCCCGAGGAGGAGGTAGGAGGACACTGACGGGGTGTGTGTGTGTCCCGAGGAGGAGGTAGGAGGGCACTGACTGGGTGTGTGTGTGTCCTGAGGAGAAGGGGCCCCCAGAGGACACTGACGGGGTGTGTGTGTGTCCCGAGGAGGAGGTAGGAGGGCACTGACTGGGTGTGTGTGTGTCCTGAGGAGAAGGGGCCCCCAGAGGGCACTGACGGGGTGTGTGTGTGTGTCCCGAGGAGGAGGTAGGAGGACACTGACGGGGTGTGTGTGTGTCCCGAGGAGGAGGTAGGAGGACACTGACGGGGTGTGTGTGTGTCCCGAGGAGGAGGTAGGAGGACACTGACGGGGTGTGTGTGTGTGTCCCGAGGAGGAGGTAGGAGGGCACTGACTGTATGTGTGTGTGTGTCCCGAGGAGGAGGTAGGAGGACACTGACTGTATGTGTGTGTGTGTCCCCAGGAGGAGGTAGGAGGACACTGACTGGGTGTGTGTGTGTCCCGAGGAGGAGGTAGGAGGACACTGACTGGGTGTGTGTGTGTCCCGAGGAGGAGGTAGGAGGACACTGACGGGGTGTGTGTGTGTCCTGAGGAGGAGGTAGGAGGACACTGACGGGGTGTGTGTGTGTGTCCTGAGGAGGAGGTAGGGAACCGGGAGACCGCGGGGTCCCAGGGGCTGCAGGAGAGGATGTTCTCGCAGTCCTGGTCCACGGGGAGCCTGTGAACGAGTGAAGGGAGAGTGAACGGGAGAGGTGGGAAGGTGGCAGGGAGAGGGAACAAGGGGAGAGGGTGAAACACTTCCCGTGAGGCTCAGAGTACAGGAGGGGAAAGAGAGAGACTATACAAGCCAAGGAGGTGAAGAAAGGGAGGGAGCCGGAAAAAAAGAGAGAGAGAGAGAGAGAGAGAGAGAGAAAGAGAGCTGAGTATAGACGTAACTGGACCCAAAGTTTCCCCCCGGAGCGCGCTGATGGGTGAGTGCACGCCTTTACAATGTTCCCGCCTAGAAGCTTCCCAACAGGTGGCCGAGTCCCAGATCCCAGACCGGCATATAAGAGAGGGCAGGCTCGGCAGAAGTCTCGCCACAAACCAAGGGCAGCCCATCCTAGAGAGCTCAGGGAATACTCTCCGAGGACAGCGTGACATGTACCGACTCCAGCGAGCCTTTTGGAGGTGGATGCAAAACTCTAAGCTATGGACTCCGTGCAGACTGCGTTCCTACGCCCTCTCCCTTACAAGAGCATCACGCTAGGCGTTATGACAAGCAAGTCAAACAAACCAACCGACTGCCTTTCTTTAAAACGGGGGGGTGCTGCCAATAGGGGTCTAACTAATTATGATAGTTACAATTCGATCGGGCACGTAAATAAGTCACACACAGGAAACGTGAAGGCCGAGAAATAGAGGAAGGACACAAACAGAAGAATGCTAACGTTGCGGTGTTGGTATCGGTAACGTCCCGGCCTCTGCCCTGTGTCCAGGACACGCCCTTCCGCAACGGCCTGCATCTCGCCTCACCTCAGTTCTCGTGGAGGAGCTGTTGTTTACAGTCTGGGAAAAAGAAACCGACAGCCCAGCGTCAGCACCACGGAGCCTGAGAAAGGAGAAGACCAGGGTAGGAAAAGCCAGCGATAAAAACATCCTGCCAGTTTCTCAGCATAGACTGCAGAAAGGAGGAGGCAGAAGGAAAACAAAGCAGACAGCCCATGATGGCCAAGGGCAGGATCTGTTGTTTAGCTAGGCAGGCAGCACCGAAGGGCAGAGCATCGTCACAGGGTTTTGCTCCACGTCACTCACATCGCGGGTGGGGGACAAGGGCCGTTTCGCTCACTTTGCAGAGGGCTCAGCCAGGACCTGGTACAAGGAGATGCCGGACTTTGTTCTATCACAACTGCAAAGAGACTCCTTCCCTACTCCGAATGTGTGCGTCTGTCTTCCGTTCTGGTTTAATTAGAGTCAAAGCCCAAGTCCTTGCTGTGACCTTCAGAGCACCACTTGATGTGCCCACCCCAGAAATGTATGTGCGCGTGTGCGCGCGCGCGCGCGCACACACACACACACACACACACACACACACAACGGCTCACCTCCTACGCCTCTCTGCCCGGCTCTCTTCCTCTCTCCAGTCTCACCCCCTGGTTCCTTCACACTCGCTGTTCCCTCAGCCTGAAATGCTCTTCTCCTCAAGTGTTTATCATATTGCCCCATGTAGAAGACACACCCCTTTCCAAAAACTTTGGGGTCTAAAAACTGGGTGCGTCTTACACAGTGGTTGTGGCATTTCCAATGCCATAGATGGAACTGAGGACGAGGCAGTCTGTGAAGACAGGGATTCATCATCAGACAGATGAGGACAAGCTAATGGATGGGAGTTTTGACAGTGATGAGGAGTTGTATGAATTTTATGATGAATAAAACTTGAGTTCAATGACTTTATGTAATACATTTTTTTTCCCAACTTCGAGCCCCAAAATGAAGGTGCATCTTATACAGGGAGCGTCTTACACATGGGGAAATACGGTACCTCCTCACTGCCTGACTTCCTTCAGGAGGCATTAAAATGTCATCTTCTCTCTGGGGCTTCCCAGGCCCGTGTCCTCCCCTGTGTAGCACCTGCCGACAGACGAAAGAACAGAGGCATCCATCTTGCTGTTGCGTCTTCTCAGTCCCCACCAAGAGCTCCGCGAGACAGGGATTCCCGTCTGCCTTGTTCAGTGCCCAGAACAGTGCCAGTGCCCGATAAACTCTTGTTGAGTAAATGGACACAATAGGAGAACAGCCCTGCATATCTCCTGATAACAAGTGACATTCTCCTTTTCTGAAAAATCAATTCCCGTGAGAAAACAACTGTGTTGTTAGACCATTTCCTCTTCGCACAAATCACCCTTCTCGCCAACAGCTCATCTGCGAGGCTCAAGTGCGCTGGGGACCCTCAGCTCTCCGTGACAGAAGAGGAGGAGGCCAGGCGGAGCCCAGCTGGCGCTAAGCCTGCACCCACACCTGTCAGTGGAAACACACGACCGTCTTGCTCTCCACGATGACCTCTGGACCTGCTCTTAGGTCTTAGTTTGCTTAACTTGACTGTCTGCCCACTTTCTAGATGGTCGGCATCGGTCTCTAAACTCTGTGGAAACCGGGACCACGTCCATTTGGGGGAGAGATCCTTGCTGGGATCTCACCTTCAGCACCTGCTTTCTACTGAGATTGTGTCATTTCACAGAATACTAGCACCAACACCTGCAAAGTTGTGGCTTTCCCAAACCCCGTCGACCACCTCTCAAGCCTCCTTAAAAAGGGAAACTTTCAATTTATCATCCTGGTGTGGAAACGGAATGCCTCTGGCGTGTGTCATCTGCAAGAGCGATTAAAGATGACGTGTTAGCTTTCTGGAAATGCCGGCCATTACTTAAAATGGAATTGAAATTCTAATTTATTATTTCCCCAAATACAGTCTCAGCGATCATGGGAGAATGTGTCATAGATTTTCACCTTTGAGAACACTTCTCTACCAAAACTCATGGTGCCCTGGATGCCCTCAGATCCTGCAGGATGTACCCACCCAAACACAGCACAGTCACCCTCGGGGCCGGCCAGCAATGAGGAAGCAGCTTTTCTCCAGACTGCGACCTTTGTCCCCTGTCCTGTAAGGGCCGGAGGAGAGAGGAGCCCAATCCTAGACAGCCGCCAGAGGGAGGCGTGCACGTGCCCTGTTAGCACATCACAAAAGTTTGGTAATTGACTAATAATTCATGATGTGACAGCCTTATAACTCAGCAATCCTATTCCGTCATAAATTAACTCAGTCCTCAAAGTCATTAAAAGGGGGGGAATAACCCACCGCAGCATGAGCCAGATGGTGGGGAAATCAAACGAATGAAGGAAAAATGGCTGCTCCCTGAGTAAACCACTAGGCAGCACAACTTGGGTCCCGTGCCTGGTTATATTCCAGATTCCAGCTTGGGCAAGGCTTGGCAGGCTTTCCAAAGTCCCTACACTCTAACCTTTTTCTTTTTTCTTTCTCTTTTTTTTTTTTTTTTTAGTGAGAGAGAGACAGGGACAAACAGACAGGAGTTTAAGAGAGATGAGCAGTATCAACTCTCAGTTGCAGCTCCTTAGTTGTTCATTGACTGCTTTCTCATATGTGCCTTGACCTAGAGACGCTAGCCAAGTCAGTGGCCGCTTGCTCAAGCTAGTGACCTTGGGCTTCAAGCCAGCGACCATGGGGTCATGTCTGTGATCCCACTCTCAAGGTGGTGACCTTGGGATTTCGAACCTGAGTCCCCAGCATCTCAGGCCAATGCTTTACCCGCTGCGCCACCATCTGGTCAGACACTCTAACCTTTCTTGTCAGTCTGAGCAGTGCTGGTCAGATGGACAGACACGTATGGAATCTGTCCAGACGCCCCAGCTGAGTGTGGGCTTTCAGCGTACGTGGAAAACTGGGAGAAGGAAGAGGCAGGCACGCACACTTGACCCCAACATTTGTAAGGCCCTGGGCAAGAGTCTGAATGGAAGCTCACACACCCCGTGTCTAAACATGTTAAAACCACAAGCTAATAAACTATTCACTGACACGTGGTCTAGCCTCCTACCTTCACAAGCATCTCTCCGAAGGCCAGATTCAAATGCAAAAATTCTTGAGCCCTGGAAATTCCACCCGTGGATGTGGTGATGGGAGGCGAGCTGGACCCTGTCTGTCCTCTTTCCTTCCCATCCTGGTTCCGCCCACTTCGTAAAGGGCCTTCAGCATAAAGTGTGTGAACGCTCCTCTGCGTAGCCAGCTCTGACCAGGCCCCCAAACAGCTGTGCCTGGCACGACTTCAGGCCTCGGGGTAACAGCGCCACAGGGACTGGCCCGGGAACATACCCACGCGCCCATGGAGCCCTAGGAAGTGCTCAGGCTGTTTGGGGAAGGAATTCTTGGGCCCCAGGAGTGTATCTAGAATGTGAGTTGGGCTCCAGTCCCCTTGACTTCAGGGATCCCTTACATGGGGGAGGGCTCTCCAGGAGAAAGGGGGGGGCAGGACCCTCTACGTGGGGGGCTCAGAGCAGGACCGCCCGCTGGAGTCCCAGAGCCATACTGGACATGGGCTAAGCCCCGTTCTCACCACCATTCACATCCCTTACTCGCCTCTCCCGTGTTCCTAGCAGTCGGGCCACCAAAAGAAACACTCCATGTGCACTTGTCGGTCCATGAATCACACGGAGGCATCCCCGGTCTGGCCGCTCTTTCGGAGCCGTCGACAGAGAACAGCCAACGTGTTCTAAGTCCTCTGAGTGCTCTCCCATCTCCCTTCACATCAGAGGCTCGGGCTGGGTTTCTCTGCTCGGACTCGAAAATGACAGAGTGGACCACAAGGCTAAGCCCAGAACCCGGAGCGGAACCTCGGACCATCCTCTCCCCTCCTGGACCACTGAACGTCTGAGCTGTGGCACAAGGCTGTGAGTCTAAGACGCCCCGAGAAACTTTTACTTGAGGAATTTGAAATGCAGCCTCCCCAGGCCGCTGTCTCCTCAGCAAAGCAGCACCTTTAAATATTTAACCACTTGAAAAGGAAACCGAGCTTGAATTTTTCCTCTCAAGCAAGAAAGGAAATACAGTGTTTCTCTTGTCTGAAATTCACCATTCTTCTCAGACAAAGAAAAGTAGCATGGTAAACGCCAGGGTATTTTTTCCTCCTACCATTTTCAAATAAAAGATAAAGAGAAAACAGCGTGGCAGCCTTTTTGTTGGATCTCACCATAAAGGAAGAATGCAGGGTTGCTGGGGGGAGGCTCTGGGGCGAAGCTCAGAATGCAAAAATAAGCAGACCGATTTTACAAAGGAATGTTCTAAACAACCCACCCTCTGAGGCTAGTGGGAAGCGAAGGTTCAAGAAAATGATATCATTATTACTGGGGGGCTGGGTGTATGAAGGTGGTGATTAAGTTCATGGGGGCAGTCCTAGGCGGAATTCTAATAAAGAAACGGGGATTTCCCCTCTTCTGCTCACCTCCACCCTTACCCCGCACAACCCAGTCTGTCCTGCTACCCCAGCCCAAACCCCCCAACCCAAACCCCCCACCCCAAACCCCCCAACCCAAACCCCCCACCCCAAACCCCCAACCCAAACCCCCCACCCCAAACCCCCAACCCAAACCCCCCAACCCAAACCTCCAACCCAAACCCCCCAACCCAAACCCCCAACCCAAACCCCCCACCCCAAACCCCCAACCCAAACCCCCCAACCCAAACCTCCAACCCAAACCCCCAACCAAAACCCCCAACCAAAACCCCCCAACCCAAACCTCCAACCCAAACCCCCCAACCCAAACCCCCAACCCAAACCCCCCACCCCAAACCCCCAACCCAAACCCCCCAACCCAAACCTCCAACCCAAACCCCAACCAAAACCCCCAACCAAAACCCCCAACCCAAACCCCCAACCCAAACCCCCAACCAAAACCCCCAACCCAAACCCCCAACCCAAACCCCCCAACCCAAACCTCCAACCCAAACCCCCAACCAAAACCCCCAACCCAAACCCCCAACCCAAACCCCCAACCCAAACCCCCAACCCAAACCCCCAACCAAAACCCCCAACCCAAACCCCCAACCCAAGCGGGGCCTCTGGAGAGGGGATGGGGGCTGTCGTTTGCACTGTCGCTGCCCACGTCTGGCGTGCTCTCTCCGCACAGCCCAGCTGCCCTTCGCGTGGCTAGCTTCCTACAGCTGCTCCTCAGGAAACTGCCTTCCATGTCAGGTCCTCCCCTCCCGGGTGTGGCCCTCGTCTGTGCCTCCTCATCATTACACGCACTCCACTTGGTTTCCTCCTGGTTTTCTCTGTGTTCCCTGCCTGACTATCTACACTGTTCGAGCAGAAACCGCATGCACTGCCTTTTGTGGCTAAATCACCGCCACGATCCTCCTGCTTGGCATGTAATAAGCCTGGTTGCATACATGAATGAGTGAATTCATGAATGGGAACTTAAGCCACCATGTTGCTGCTCCCAGGGTATTTGAATGAACTACTTACGTGTAACTGAAGAACCAAAAGCACTGACCCCTCCCAAAGGAGTCACAGACCTAACGCGAGAGTATTTGGAGGAGCAAGGTGCTGGAATGCCTTCTTTTCGGTTGCCAACCAGATGTGGTCAGGGTGTGTGTGTGCATGTGCGTGCGTGTGCGTGCGTGTGCGTGTGTGTGCGCGCGCGCAGTGGGGTAAGGAATTGCAGGGAAAACTTATGAGAAAACAGTAAGATGTAAAAACCACAGGGACAGCTGCCAAATTAGTAAGCATTTATGCATGTCAACTCTAATATCCAACACTGATCATCTATCATCTCTATGATCCATGTTTTATAGATAAGGAAATTGAGATCTGGTGATTAAAACTGCTTAATTTCACAGGTGATGAAGCCAGATCGGTTTGACCTGCAGCAGAGCACCATCTCAGCAGGGCTCCTATGAACTGGCACCCTTCTGTGGTGGCCTGGCGGGCCATGGACACAGGCTGCAGAAACCCCGGGAGTCCCAGCCACCCACTGGGCTCCCCACCCTGCTCCCCTCCCCCCTGCTGCTGTCCCTGGGCCATCGCCCACCTGGGGTCCCCCTTCTCCACCCTGGGTGGGGGAGCTCGGGGGCACCAGTCAGCAGGGATGCCTCGTCAAGCAGGGGTCTCACCCAGATGGCAGCAGCACCGGGGAAGGATAGATTACACTGCCAACAAGTGAACAATGAGAGAGAAATAATAACAGTGGATTACACAAAGCAGATGTTTCATTTTCTCTCACAGACAAACCCAGAGGCAGAAGAAGTCCAGGGTGAGCTGGTGGCTCCCGGGACCCGGGAGCCAGACCTCTCCTTTCTTGTTTGTCCACAGTAGGTGGCTTCCATTTCTGAGCCCACCTGGAGCCCCAGCCACTGCTGCCCCAGCCCAGCGACAGGAGGAAAGGGCCCCGACACATGGACTCAGCGGCCCCTCCAGCCCAGGCACCCGCAGCCAGAACACGGGTCTTTATCCCAGGCAGCCAGGGGCCCCAGGGGGGGGGGGGGAATCCCCAGCGCAGTCAGAAACAAGGAGATCAGATAGTCTCTGCCCTAACGCCTCCTCCAGGGCCCCCTCACAGCTGTGGCCAGGTGGGAGCTGGGGGCGGAGTCAGCATCCGTCCGGAGGAAGTCCCGGGCCTGCACAGGGGGCATCCGACCACCGACCACCTGCATTTATCCCGCGCAGCCTGGGAAGTCTTTTGAGGAATTTGTTTCCTTGAAGCCTCACCGAAGCCGTGGTGGCTTCGTAGACTGATTTCTCCATTGCGCTTTTATTTTTTAAGCCTCAAATGGATGACTTTATTTATTTATTTTTATTTAGAAATTAAATGTAACGGGGAGACGTTGATTAATAAGAAGAGTACATATGTTTCAGGTGAACATCTCCTGATTGCGTTGTGTGCCCATCACCCGAGTCAACTCATTTCCTGTCCCAGTGTATTCATATCCCACTCCTTCCCCCCACCCCCACGTGCTTTTAAGGCGCCGGCAACGCTGCCTTCTCGGCACACACAGAGCCATCTCCCCATCTCTGTGAGATCAGCTTGACCCGCTGGCCCGCCAGTCTTGTCACTCAAAGCCACCACCAGACACTGCCACCACTCAGGTGGGGCATCAGGCTCAGGGTTACTAATTTGAAATGATGTACTTTTGCAGCAAAATGCAAGTGAGGATAAACCCCGGGAGAGGCTTTTTTCGGGAACTATGGAGCCCAACGCGTTCTCTGTTCCTTCTGTTGCAGGCTCCTGCGGGTGTCTTGTCATGATTCTGTTCGCCTCGGAAGTGAAAATTCACCACCTCTCAGAAAAGATTGCGAATTACAAAGAAGGGACCTATGCCTACAAAACGCAAAGTGAGAGGTACACCACCTCGTTCTGGGTCGTTTTCCTTTGCTTTTTCGTTCACTTTCTGAACGGGCTCCTTATACGACTTGCTGGGTTCCAGTTTCCCTTCGCAAAATCGAAAGACACAGAGACGACGAACGTGGCTGCGGATCTCATGTACTGACAGGCCAGCGCTTCCGGGGTCCTGGCGCCCCAGGCAGTGAGTGGGCTCGCTGTGCTCACTTGGATGCAGTGTAATCTGGTCCATCCTTTCAGATGCTCCAGCGAAAGCACCCAAACCCGCGGTGGTAACGTTTACAAGCCGTGCACAAAGGGCGCAGGCTGGGAAGGAAGGGGTGCAGAAGGAAGGCTTTGGAAGGTTACGTGGGCTGCTTGGCCGGAAGCTGCTTCACCCAGGTTGTCAAGGCGGTGGGCCGGAACGGATAAATTGTTACTCCATACACATATCAACCTGCAAAATGCATGCCCCATGGAAGAATCAGAAGGCAGGAGGGAATATATTTTAATAGAAACAAATACTATTTCTGACATAGCCACACATTTGTTGCAATAGACACCAGAAAACACAGTTGGAATTGCTTTCTTAAAATGGTAGTGCATTAACTGAGCTTTTTCTTTAAAGCTCAATGAAAGTACAGTCTTACGATCAACGCCTGCGGATTAAGATGTGCAAACCTCTAAAAGTAAACAAGAACAAGGAAACAAAGCTAAGGGTATCGTCCCTCCTGTGGCTGTGACCCCACTACAGTCACACGGTCCTTACCAGGGAGACAACTGCTAGGACCAATGAGGAATTGTGAAAAAATATTTTTTCCTAGTAAACTTGATACAAAACGACTCATTGGGGCTGTTGTTTCTAACTTTAGTGTCTCGAGCACTAATCTTCAATGATGAAAATTGTATCACTAGCTGGGATTATGGTGGTAGCACTGCGTCACCTTGGCTTTTGGCCTGGCTGTCACGAAGCATGACCCAGGTGGTTCTTTTGCCCCTGGACTGCCCATGACGTTGACCTGCAGCTGACTGAAGACCACAGCTGAGCCAGGGGCTAACCCTTCCTCTCTCCTCATTCGGCTGTCCTCAAGATAACACCCAGGAAGAGGCAGAGAATGACCCAGAACACGTCACCAGGCCGCACGCCAGGGTACGCCAGGGCTGCTCAGGACTTAGCTCCCACTCAAGGGTCTGGAAAGTGCTTGTTGAATAAAAACAACAACAACAAAAACAAACAAATGCCACTTTTTCCCTTTTGGAAAAAATTGACAAGAAACAAACAGCTGGGATATAACTTGCTCGGTGGTTACAGCCCACAGGCTGACATGAGACCACACCCTCAGGTCCCAGGTGCTCGGCCCCCTTCTGTCCTTGCGGAAATACACCCGGAGGATTTCTAGAAGCTGGGAGAGGGCAGGAAAGCACAGGGACAGCTACCCTGTGGGTCACGGGCCTGAGACCCCAAAGGCCAGTGACCCACACTCTCATTTGATCTCCCTCCCTCCCTCCTCAGAGGTCTGAAAAACTTCTAACACCAAGCTGTCTTTTCGGGAAGCAAGCCTCTGGTTGCACTCTGTTTCGTACAAAGAGAAATCTTCCAGCAGCAGCTGAAAAGCCAACGAGAACCTAACAGTCTTCTCCCCCAGGGAAGTGGAGGCGGGCCCTGGGCGCACACAATAATAAGGGGAGAGACGATTGGCCCTCGGAGGAGTCCACTAAGTGGTCTCCCCTCTTCTCTCAGGACGGAATGTGTGGTCTAAAAGCAGCCTCTGCTAGAGGGGTCTAGCCGGGAAGTCCCTCCGTGGCTCTCTCCGTGGAGATCAGAGGCTGTGTCGGACCCCCCCTTCCAGTACTCCCACGTTCTCACGGGGACACGGGTCCCCCCTTGCTGGCTCTGGGGCCGCAAACACAAGGCCACGGTCAGGCAGGGGCTCTGGTCCAGGTGGTGGGCAGACACCCTTCGTGCTCAGAACCTCAGCGCTTTTTAGGCGGCAGGGAAGAGTGGCGGAAGCATGAAGGCCCCCTGCGCAGGCCCAGCCGTGAACTTGGCAGGACCCATTCCCAGGACGGGACTGGGACCGGGATCGGGACCAGGAGCAGCAGAAGCCCCGGGACCAGTGCACCAACCAGGACAGGCTGCAATGACAAGGAGGGCACTTCGCAGATTCCAAAGGTCTTTCACTTGGGTCACTTTAGCGACTCTCACGGTGCACGAGTTTGGTCCGAGGCTCACGCATTACACGCCCCCGGGCGCCTCCTCGCCTCTCCGTCTGCGCATGCTCAGGGGGAGAGGCAGCAGGGGGAGGAGAGGGGTCACACTGGCCACATGCGGGTGCAGCGGCTTCCAGCCTGCCCCTAGAAAGGGTGTTGGTCCCAACCATCTACCTGTTAAAAACCCTGAACAAGAACTGAGGGGGAGACTGCGGGTGGGGTGCGGAGCAGCAGGGAGATTTACCCACTCGCTCAGTTTCTCTCAGCCTCTCCCCTTCCAGTGAGACCCAGTGTAGGTTAAAAATACGGTGGTTGTTATAGCAGCGCTGCTTGGAGACCAGTACCAGGCCGGCCGCCCCGGTCCTCTAACTGCCTCGCTGTCCCTGATCGCTTCTCTTTCGATATCCGGAGCCTGTGCTATTTGGGAGCTCAGCGTTGGATCTGGTGTGCCGTCCCTCCTCAACCCCCTTCACTGCGGTGGCTGCTCAAGGCTCAGGCAGATAAGCCCCCTCCCCTTGTCCGAGTGACAAGGGACAGAGGGGACCTAACAGGCAGAAAGCAAGACCGGCCAGGTCTGGGGCCCTAGATTCTGGGATAAAACTCCCCTCTCAGAGAAAAGCCCTCTTGCTCAGCAAAATGCCAATGCAAACTCAATAAACCTGGACTTTGATGTATAGACTTTGCAACACCCCCCCCCATGCCCATTTATGTAACTAGATACACTTACACTGTCACAACCCAGAGCCCACTGGGCTATGTGACAAGTCCAGAGAAACCCGAAGCTGACTGGACAACCCAAGGCAGAAGTCTCCAGAGAAGGTCCCCTGCATGGCCTGGAGGGCAGTATCCACAGTATCAGACCCGGGCTGGGGGTGCCCCGGGGGCAAACGGGCGCGGTGCTGTGCGAGCCACCTCACAGTTAAAGGCAAGCGTCTTAAAGGAGTCTTTGTCTGCTCAAATCTGGGTCTGGATTTTGACCCACTCCAAAGCAAACAGAGCGCGCAGCGAGGCAGCCGTGTCGGTCACTAGGCAAGAGCCCACTCCTGTCCCTGCTGGCCGTGACTCTGAATCTGGTGGGGAGTGTGCCCTGTCTCCTCCAGTCTGCTTGGTAAGGGGCACACGGAGGGGGTGGGCTGGGCCCCTCAAGCAACGCAAGCCCATGCCCTCCCAGAGCCAGGGGTCTCAGTGCACCCAGCTGCTCCTGTCACGGCAGGGCCCGCGGGGTCCCATCTGCCATGCCCTTATTTAGGCAAAAAAGTACTGTCCCTACCTCAGAGGTGTGGGTTCCAGGATGCCACAGCTCACCGGTTGGCATGAAATTGCTCTCCTTCCATTTAACCCAGTAGAATAAAGAGTGTGTCGTAACTCATGGAAGGACAGTGTCTGGTGCCCATCCCAGGCCAGAGACCCCTTCTCTTTTACTTGTTGCCATTTAGGTGTTCCCTTCATCCCCCTTGGCTGTCACCCTTTCCCCACTGGCTCTCTGTGGCCGACAGTCCTGTGTGTTCCCTATCACATTCTTCTTAGGCACACGGCTAAACTACGTTTCCCAGCCTCCTTTGCAGCTGGGTCTGTGAGTGAGTCAGGACTGCTGAAATGGAGACTTGAAGGGACCCACGCCACTTCCAGGCTGGCCCTGAGGAATCCCAAGCAACCCTTCCATCCTCTTATCCCCTGGCCCTGCAGCCCGGGAGACTGTGTGGTTCAGATGGCGAGGCTACAAAACAGAGGCAGGCATTGTGACCCGCACTGGGGTGTGACAAGAGCAATAAATGAACTTACTGTGAAGCCACCATGTTTGGGGGCTAGTTGCTACCGCAGCTTAGCCTCCCATAGCCCACCCCAAGGTCCTTTTCTCGGGGATAGCTCTTCTGCTTCGTCCCAGCCAGTGCCACATACAACACTTGACCTCTCAAGGTGTCACCTGAGGCCAGGTGTGCCCTCCCCCACCGACACTGAGCTGCTCATCTTGAAGCTGTGGCCCTCTGGCCACATTGCCTGTTGTCACCTGCTGAAATGAAGACCAGAGAGTGAACTTCCTGCATAAATCTCTAGAGTAAATAAACCGCTTCACTGGTGCTGGTATCCTTCAGGATTCTTTTCAAATGGCAGTCAATAACCCCCTTTCCATTCATTCGGAAAGGTCTCCCCCTGTATCTGCCCTGCAGGGGACTGGCCGAGGGCACGGGGCTATGATTTCAGGGAGGAAAGGAAAAGAGGGAAGGATTTTTTTTTTTTACTTGATCTTTGCTTAAGAGCAGAGAAGATTAGCCTTCAAGAATCCCCTTTCTTATATTTTTTATAGTTCAGTTTATTATTAAAGCCAGCATTTTTACAGTTTGCCAGTAAAAAAATAATAATCAGATGAGATTCCTTAATGACATAAATTGCCCCTCAAAAATCAACAATTATTTTAGAGTCTCAGTGTCCACAAAATGCTGTTAAGAACTCTGTACTTAATTAAATGCTGCCAAGGAAAGTTCTGGAATGCATCTAAAAGAGCCAGGAGGGAGGCTTCCATCATTACCTGGGTTTGGGGGTGTCGCCCAGGGGGGATGCTTAATCAAACAGCTCTTTTCCCTTCCACACCACCACTTTTCTTCACTTCCTGCCTCCTGAGAGGATTTTCCACAGTCCTGGGTCGGATTAGGCTTGAGCAAGGGTCCTGGGGCAGCACAGGGAATATAGTTAATACTATTGTAATAACTGTATGGTGACAGACGGTTACTAGACTCACCATATGGATCACGTTGTAAGGTATATAAATGTCGAATCACTGCATTGTACCCCTGAAACTAATACAGTATTGTATGTCCACTATACATTAAAAGGGGAGGGGCCTGGACCAGGTAGCTCAGCTGCTTAGAGCATTTGCCAGATACGCCAAGGCTGTGGCAAAGCTGCGGGCTGGATAAGTCCTGGAGCCCAAAGTAGTGTCCCTCCCGCAGGTTGATGGACAAAACCTACTCCCTGCTGTCAGCTTGGGCTTCACCCGGATGACAACGAGGACAGCTGGCCACCGACTCCAGCAGAGATCCTAGGTTTAACTCGGGAGTGCTTCTTCTGTCCCTCCTGCCCACCCCCACTCCTAGGAATTTTCTTGCTAGCTTAGAGCCAAAAGCAAGTTTATTCTCCAAAAGTGCACCTGACTCTAATTTACACCCAAACTAATGACTATTGAATTTAACATCCCTTTTTAAATTCACCTTTGTCACCCCTGTTCCCCGGAGCTTATGTGTAGCTAGCTGCCTGGCCTGAGCAAAGACCCCTGGAGTGCCCGGGAAGAGGTGGGCGGAGCCCCTGGGAAGAGGTGGGCGGAGCACCAGGGCAGGACAGCATGTGCAGACGCGGACTACCTTCTCATCGCGTCTCGTCACACACATTACCACTAGCCTGGAAAACCCCTGCTTCAGAGTGTCTTTTTACTCTGCCACAAACTTCCCGGGTGCTCCCCTACACAAAATATGCTTGTTATGCCCTTTTAAAAAATACACAAATAAATAAAAATGTAAAATAGATTCATCACATCAATTAGCCCTCTAAAGAAAAGAAAAACTTCCTGTTTTACTTAATAACTTGGCCCAGAGAGCATTTCCTATAAGGAACAAAAACTCCCTTGAGACGTCTTAAGCAAGGAGCAAGAGCAGAGGGGTGGGGGAGAGAGGGAAGAGAAATTAGGAGAGAAGAGAGGGGAATCAGCGTGTCAAAGCGCAGTCTCTGTCCAGATGGGCTCTCCTTGGCCAGGTGCCACCCGACTCCTCCCAGCTGCAGTGGGGAGGGAGGCATGAGTCATGGCTGCAGGGAGGGGCTGGGTACCAGGATGAATGTGTGCTTGGCAGGAGCGGGCGGGGGGAGTTCTTACAGAAGATGTGAGTTTGGTAGGCACTCCCCCCCCAAAACTGCCCATCATAGTAGGGTTTAAAAATTGTTCTGTGCCCTCTATAGTAATCTGTACTCCTTAGCAGTCTTTTGGTCTGATTTCTAGCCTTATAACGACTGACCAAATTTCTGTCACAATTTCTAACCCATTTTATTGTTTTCTAAAACTAGAGAACAGAATACACTGAGACACATTGAGAGAAAGACGTGGAACCCGAGGTTTACTTTTTCTGGGGTGTGTTTCATTCCCGGGCAGCCCAGTTGACTGAATAGTACTTCCCTTCTCTTCTTTTTTTCAAGTCCCTCTAGATGATTTCTACTAAAGAGGAAAGGCAGTATTATTTCTATCCTTATTCATCCTGTTCTAACACGACGGAATGTTCCCATCCTTCCCTGGTCTCCCCTCAGCCAGGTCGCAGCATACTGACGGCCAGACCCCGAGGGACGGAAGACGCTGGTGGAGTCAAATGCCCTGAGCTGAAATGGTTCTGATCATGCTTTCCAAACACACATTTCTATGCAAGACGCTGACATCCAGCCTTCTTATCTCCCTCCTGCCTTGCTTCCAGCTGTTCTGTGCATCACCTTAAGTTCTTTATCTCAGGAGACACATGCCAGATCAATAGCCACACCTGTGCCGTGTTTCATGCCTTTGCTGACTGCAGCGTCAGGGACTGACTCACCGTGGGCATCCTTGCCCCTAGTTACTCCCTGGCAACGGGATGTGAACTCCCACAGTCTCAGGCCATGGGATTCAAGGCGACAGATCTCTGGGACTCATCTGGGGGTGTCTGGCTTGTGATGTAGTCCTAACAGCACACCCACAGCGTGTCTTATTTTTGGAAGATTCTTAGAAAAATGTGTTTCTGGTCTTAGTGTGAGAATGTGTTGTTCTTCCAAAAGAACTGTTTGTTGTTTTTGTTTGTTTCAATGGGTGGGACCGTCACTCTGGGTACTGCAGTCGCTGGAAAGCCTGGTGCCACATCTGCGGCTCACTTGCTCAAAGGTCTAGGATTGTCACGGTACATGTGATATCCTAGTAACTAGCCCTATTCCCGGCTTGGTTTTGGGTTCCGCTGCTCTCCAGACTCCTAAACACTTATTTACTATCTCTTCTACTCCTATTTTAGAATCCTTCTTATGAATGTACACTACTTTTATAAGTTGCTTTAGGTTTTTTAGAACAAGGTGGAATATAAATTTTACAAATCCAAGACTTTCTGTACCCTAGGACTGTAAGGGTATTGATGTAAGAAATGGGTTTATAAGAGTTTACTTGAGCCAAACTGATCTCAAATGCTCCAGAGAATAACAGGTTTTCAGCTTCTTTTAGGTATTTGAAGGAGGGGAGGGAAGTGAGGGAGATTGGAGAGAGCAAGGCAAATACTGGATTAAGGGATAGTTAGCAAGATTATGTGCTCTCGTGAGGGTTCATATCCCCTTCAGGGGATACTACTTCTGATAGCTCAGAGGTGTGTTATAACCTACACGCACAAAGCAATGGACAGGGCTTGCTTAAAAACTTTCGTTAAGAAGTTATAGGTCTGGGCCTGGCCAGGTGGTGGCACAGTGGATAGAGCGTCAGACTGGGATGCAGAGGACCCAGGTTCAAAACCCCAAGGTTGCCAGCTTGAGCGCAGGCTCATCTGGTTTGAGCAAAGCTCACCAGCTTGAGCCCAAGGTTGCTGGCTTGAGCAAGGGGTCACTTATTCTGCTGGAGCCTCCCTGATCAAAGCACATATGAGAAAGCAAATAATGAAAAACTAAAGTGCCATAATGAAGAATCGATGCTTCTCTCTCTCTCCCTTCCTGTCTGTCTGTTCCTATCTGTCCATCCCTCTGTCTCTGTCAAAAAAAAAAAAAGAAAGAAAGAAAGAAAAAAGAAGTTATAGGCCTGGACGTCACTACTACCACAACCTGTCCAGTTAGGAATTTATTTATTCTTTTTTTTTTTAAGAAATTTGTTGTTGTTTTTTTAGATTTTATTTATTTATTTTTAGAAAGAAAGGAGAGAGAGAGAGAGAAGGGGAAGGAGCAGGAAGCATCAACTCCCATATGTGTCTTGACCAGGCAAGCCCAGGGTTTTGAACCGGCGACCTCAGCATTCCAGGTTGATGCTTCATCCACTGCGCCACCACAGGTCAGCAGTTAGGAATTTATGATCAGATCATCCTGTGAGGGTACTTTTCCTTACAAACTCTTTTTATTATTCACAAGCTCATAAGGAGAGATGTAAAAATATAGCCTGATTCTCAAAATGCTTTTCCTTTAAATCAGTTTTGTTTTGTCCGCTGAGGTATCCCCAGTCCCTAGAACAATGCCTGACCCAGGCTAAGCATTCAGTAAATATTTGCTTAGCTCAGTTGTGAGCATGGCCCCAGATGGACAGAACACTGACCCTGGATGGGGGTTGCCAGATGGATCCCGGTCAGGGTGCATGCAGGAGTCTGTCTCTCTGATCTCCCCTCCTCTCACTTGGAAAAGGAGAAAAAAAAGAAAATAAATAAATAAATAAATAAATAAATGTTTGCTGAATGATTATGGCCAATTCTCAACCCTTCTTTCTGTCCCAGAGACCTGACTGCTTCTAATCTTTGCTGAAGTCCCTAAACTCTTCCTACCATCCTGCGCATAGCCTGCTCCTTGATTTCCCACCTGACCTTGGACGGGGCGACTGTTCTGAGACCCGAGGTCTGCAGGTCTGCGTGCAGCCAGACCCAGCTCCCCAGTGCTCTGCCAGGAACCGCCCCCAGCGCGCAGGGGCTGATGCTGATGCCGGTTCTAATGAGTGAAGCACATGACTTACCAGGTATGAAAGTGCCACCGCGCCCCGCAGGGAAGACCAGTGCAGGGCGTGGCCCCTGCTCTCAGAACTCCCTTCAGGTTCCCAACGTCCCAGCAACGACACCGCCACTGAGACGCAGGCGTTCTTCCAGCAAGTGAGTCCAGCCTGAACCAGCTTGCGGTCGGACGTGGGAAAGAGACGGAGTTCTTCCTCTCACCCATTTTATGATGTTGGGATATCACCGAACTTTTCATGATTTGGTTTACTTTATCTGGAACTAATCTACATGTCCCCAGACTTCCCCAGAGGATGAACATAAATCACGCTCATTTTCTTTCATTTCCCAATTTGGATAGCTCTAAGCAGAAGGCCCTCCGCTGGCCCTGAGGCTGCTGTGAGGGAAGCAAGGACGGCTCTCCCACAGCAACGGGCTCTCCCACGGCAACGGGATCGCTCCCCAGGGCGCCCTGCAGCCCTAAGCTTCCGGAATGCACCGAGGTCTGCGACAGAGGGCGGGCAGGATGGAGAAGAGCCCCTCCCCAACTCCACTGCACACCCGGTCGTCTGTGACCCCGACTAGCCTTCTTTGTGTCTGGCTTATCACAGATCTCCTAAGAAAGCTCAAAAACAGACCAGCAGGCTGAGCGTGACACAAAAGCCACGTGCTTGCATTCTCTTCTGTCACAAGTCCCTCTCCCCTCCCCTCCCCTTCTCCCTCTTCCCTTCCTCTAGTCTCTTTCCCATTTTTCTTCTCCTCCTCTCCTCTCCTCTCCCCTCCCTGTCCTCTCTTCCCCCTTCCCCTCTCCTCCCCTCTTCTCTTCCTTCTCCTCCTCTCCCCTCCCCTTCTCCCTCTTCCCCTCCTCTCCTCTCCTTCCCATTTTTCTTCTCCTCCCCTCCCCTCCCTCTCCTCTCCTCTTTAGCTACCCAGCCACAGAATTTCGTTCTCCAACCCAAAAGGTGAAGCCTCATGCTTATCCGCTCCTGTCAGTGTCCTGCGGATGCACCCAGAAAGGTCTCAGCCCACACTCTGTAGATCCTAGATCTAATCCACAGCTGGGCTATCCACTGTGTGAAAAATGGCTCATCCAAAAGAACTCTACAACCCGCCATGGCTAAAACGGCCTCTGATAAAGAAATGCAGCACTTCCTCAGGGGCATGGCTCCCCCAGGCAGCAGAGCACCCCTGGGGGCCCCTCCACAGGGCATGCAGGGTGCGCAGAGGCCAGCGGGCCCACCAGCACCTGGCCGCCCCATGCCACGCACATCTGGGTCTGCACATCTGGGTCTGTTCCGTGCAGGACCTGCCAGGCAGACCAAGGAGACAAGAAGGTGGACAGTCAGTATTTTAAGCTCTTGTTATTCTTTACTCATGTAATAGTTGAGGTTTCCTCTTCCCTTTTATTCATCCTCCTTTATGTTAGTACTACTTTCCATTATTATTATTATTATTATTATTATTATTATTAGGGGGAGAGGCAGGGACGATCAGACAGGCAGAGAGAGAGATGAGAAGCATCAACTTGTAGTTGTGGCACCTTAGTTGTTCTTTGATTGCTTTCTCGTATGTTCCTTGACCAGGGGGGTCCAGCTGAGCCAGTGACCCCTTGCTCAAGCCATCAACCATGGGGTCATGTCTGTGATCCCACGCTCAAGCTGGCGACCTCAGGGTTTCGAACCTGGGTCTTCAGCATCCAGGGTAGACATCCTATCAGCTGCACCACCACCTGTTGAGGCCCATTATTTTTTTAAGCAGTGAAAGGTTTACATTTTCTTAAATGGCTCACTTTGGAAATGGAAAGTTTTTGTATAAGAAACCTTGGGGGCTTTCCAAATACACTCCATTCTCAGAAAATTCAAAACTCTATCTTCAGCATCTTGTGAGTTGCAAATACTCCAGACTCAAGTGCAATCAATCACTGCCTTCAGCTGTGGACTCACCCGGCACCCGTCAGAGGTAGGGAGGGCACTGTTGGCTCCGCCAGCCAACAGAGCCAGAGGAAGGCCTGTGCCAGGCCGGCCAGGGAGAAGTGCCCAGTGTCCCGGGGAAGCCAATCCTGGAGGCTGCATGGAGGAAGCAATCACTGATCCTGGGGAGAGCCTGTGTTCTGGGAGTTTCTCCAGCAGATCAGACATGGGAAATGGCCAAGCTAGATTCACAGGACAGCAAAACACCGTGCCGGGGCCTGTGGAGGCGGGATAGGTACAGAGGCTGGTCCCCCAACAGGGACATTTTACAGAAACCCCCCCAGGAGATGCCGAGTCCACTCAGGTTGCAGACAGACGCAGAAATGTTCATGAGACAAAAGGGTCAGGAGCTGGTCGTTGAGCAATAGCAGCTTTGCCATACTCCGAGTGGAGTTGGTTCTGCACTGAGCTCTCTCCCCCCTGCTGCAATAGATTGAATAAAATCTCTCTTGCCGTTTTTAACAAGTATCTGGGGAGATGTTTCTTCTCTCTTACACCACAGACAAGCCACCTACCCCCATGTATAAGACGCTCCCATGGATAAGATGCACCTTTAATTTGGGGGCCCGAAATTTGAAAAAAAAAAAAAGTATTACATAAAGTTATTGAACTCAGTGTTATTCACCGTAAAATTCACACAACTCCTTATCTGCGTGAAAAAGCAGGAAATGCAAGTAAAAAAAAATCTACAACCACTGTATAAGACGCACCCAGTTTTTCGAAAAGAGTGCATCTTCTACATGGGGAACTACAGTAAATGCAATGAAGTGAGTGAGAAGAGAGACAGCCTGTAGGACTAGAGCCTCAGGTGGGACTCAGAGCAGGAGGTCTGGGTGACTGGGAGGTGCCTCAAGGGGCAAGGGGAAACAGCCAGCTCAATGGGGGGAGTCAGGTCTCCGGTCTCAAAACCCCGAGGGCTAAGCCTGTTGTGCCTGCACGGTGTGCCGTGGGTCTGCACAAACGAGGTCGCCACCTTCACAGTCTGTGTGAAGAAGAGTCAGAGAGGACGAAGAGCTCTTCCCTTTGTCCAGAAAGTTCACCTCCTCGTTTCTTTTTCTGATACATAAAATCATTTTATTAGAAAAAGTGTTTTTTTGTTATGTAATTAAGAATTAAGGATGGTCCTGGCCAGGTGGCTCAGCGAATAGAGCATCAACCTGGAGTGCCAGAGGTCACACGTTCGACCCCTGGTCAGGGCACCTATGAGAAGCAATCAATGAGTGCACAACTAAACGGAACAACTAAGTGGAACAACAAGTTGATGTTTCTCTCTTTCTCTCCCTTTCCCTCCTCTCTTCCTCTCTCTCTGTCTCTGTCTCTCTCTCAAATCAATGGGAAAAAATAAAGACTTGAGGTTTACATGGTTGCCCTGGGAAGAGTGTACATCTATAAATTCATATTTTCTACACAGTGGCAATGATTGCTGTTGGAAACTTTTCTGATGGCCGATTTTAATTGGCAAAGAACACAGAAAGAGGAGGAAACCACAATTTACCTTCTTCTCGGAGGAGGTGAAAGGGCAGAGGGTTATAACACAAGGGCACCAAATGTTTAACCTTGCCAAATTTACCTGTAATACAATTACTGAGTGGAGATTCTTATAAGGAAGAGAAACTAACAAATTGGAGCAAAGAAAAGAAATGTATTGAAGGACTAAGGTATCGCGCAGAACACAAGGGCTGACTGGTCTCCAGGACTCAGGAAAGACTCCAGGCCCCTGCGGTGCAGACGGTTTCTATAGAGGTCAACCCATAAAAGGATTCTATATACTATCATCATGTGACCTTCGAGTCCAAACTCCTATTCCCAGAATAAACAATCAAGCCTGCTGGAGACTAGATTCTGTGCCTGAATCAACCAGCTGTAACTGGGATGAGGTCACGCGCAGACAAGTGTGCCCTCTGAGAGAGGGGCGAGGGAAGTGCAATACACAGGGCTCCCTTCACACACGTCTTCCCAGCAGGAAGCTTTACCCTTGATAAAGCCCAAGCACATTCCTAAGGCTCTTCACATCCTCTGTTACCAGGAAAGTAAGCTGAGTAGGGACTCTTTCCTATGATGCAATGATGCCTTCTTCCAGCTGAGGAAGACAAGGCTGACAAAGCTAAGTTGACTTACCCAGGATCACAGAGAGACAAAGTACAGGAGGAGGTACTTAAGCCCGTGTCTCCTGAGCTACAAAATGAAATATGCGAGCGTAGAAGTAGGAGAGATGAGTGACTACATGTGTTGGCATTTATAAATAATAGATCAGAACCATCAGAACTGAAGAAATGTGGCCACTTTTGCTTTTCAATTAATCTACTTACAAGAAGGCAGGGGAAAGGGGAGGAGGGGCCAGAATACAGATGGAGAAGAAAGAAAAGCAAGAAATAAACTCAGATCAAGAGGGAGACTCCCGGAATCAGCACAGAAACATACCTTTAAGGCGTTCCTGACAGAAGCTATTCGTTGTCCCTCAATAGCTCTTCTCCCCTTACAATGTAGTAAAAGCATTCTTAGCAAAATGAATGGCTGCTCTGCTAAGGGCTACATTTCCAATTACCCTTCCAACTTGTGGCCACATGATTCTGGCCTATGGGATGTGACCAGAAGAGACATGTGCAAAATCTGTGTCACACTCTTTTGTGTGTGTGTATGACAGAGACAGAGAGAGGGACAGACAGACAGGAAGGGAGAGAGATGAAAAGCATCAATTCTTCGTTGTGGCACCTTAGTTGTTCATTGGTTGTTTTTCTCATATGTGCCCTGACCGGTGGCTACAGCAGACTGAGTGACCCCTCGCTCAAGCCAGCAACCTTGAGCTCAAGCTGGTGAGCCTTGCTCAAACTAGATGAGTTCTCACTCAAATTAGCAACCTCAGGTTTCGAACATGGGTCCTCTGCGTCCCAGTTCAACACTCTATCCACTACACCACCACCTGGTCAGGCTGTGTCATACTCTTAAATGGCATGTCATTTACCCTTTTCCTCTTCCAACACTCTGGAATGCAGAGTTAATCATAGGAGGTAAAGCAACCATGTTGGACCACGAGAAGCAAACCAAGTATGAGGAAGGAAGAGCCAAAGAATGGAAGAATCCTGGGTTCCTGATAATCGAGAAGCTACCAATCAATCACTGCCAACCCAGATGTATTTTCAAGTTCAAGAACTATCTTATAACAGTTATACTGAGGAAATAATAAGATGTTCTGCATCATGCACAGTATCCCAGGAGGCACTTGGTAAATGCTAATGTTTCCACGATTGATATACAAGCTAAAAATCCAAAAGAAAAATTTGGTGTATTTGGCAAGGGAATCAGTAGTAATGCCTATGTCTTCTCTATTTGTTTACTTTAAAATTTTAAATGATTCTATATCAATAGTAAAATGATTACTAAAGTGTATGTCACCAGGGAACTGAGATAGCAGCAGAGTAGGTGGAAATTACACTCAACTCCTCCCAGGACCAAACTGTAATTAGAGCTAAAGCAGAGAGCGATCAACCTGAATAACCAGCTGAGGACTAGTTGGAGAGAAGAATTACAACCAAGGTTTCACAGAAGAAGCAGCATGGAGACTGGTAGGAACAGTTGAGACTCAAAAAGGGCTGAGTTCTGCTCCCCCAGGCAGCAGCAGCTGAGACCCTGGAGGGATCTCAGCTGCAGAGCTTCCCCCTGAGAAGTGTAGGGTGTGGATCCCCAGGCGGGCTCCCCAGCTCAGAGCACCAGAGCCAGGAAGAGGTTTTATAACATCTGGCTGTGAATATCAGCAGGGATTCTGTGCACCAGAGAGTCTGCTAAAGACACAGGCATTCACTTAAAGGGCCAATACACAAAACCTCATTGGCAGCCAATCCCCCTGGGCTGCAGAGAAGGGAGGGTACAGCAGACTAGATTCAGGAGAGACTGAGGTTGGCGGGTCTGGGGAGAGAGCTGAAGGGACAGTGGCCAGGATCCCTGCTCTGAGCTTCTCTCCCACACCACAGACACTGTCTTTCCTGGGTGAAGCACTGCTCTCCTTGTGGCATCAGCCTGTGGAATGCAGCAGTGCCACCCTCTGTCCTCCCTCCTGTCCCACCTTGTGGGGTTTCTGCTCTGCTGAGAACCAGCTGGGTAGGCTGGGGTTTAGAGATATGGGTAGACTCGGGGGGTGTCAGAGACTGAGTTTTGTGGCTTTGGGGCAGGAGCTATCCCCCCCCCACCTTCCTGCAAACCTCACTGGTGCCTCCCACTCACAAGGGGAAACCTGCTAGCTCTACTCTTCAGGCCCCCCTGGCCCCACCCTCCTGACTTCTAGTGGCTCTGCCCTGCCCAGGTCTGGGAGGAATTGGGGACAGACTGAAATGTGTGGCTTTGGGGGAAAAGCCACTCCCCCCACATTCTCCCAAACCAAACCAGCAACTCCTCCTCATTGAAAATTCACTAACCCACCCTCCCAAATCCCCATAGCCCCACACTGCTGAGATCAGGCTAAAGGCAACATCTATGACAGACTGAGTTGAGTGGCTCTAGGATGGGGGCCATTTTCCCCTCGCACCTCTAGCCAGTGCAGAGCCTTCCTTTCACACGGCCAAATCTTAAATTGTTTGGGCCTGATAAACTCTGCTGGTCTTACCCTGATGGCTCCCTGAGACCCGACCCCACAACAAATGTGTGCAAGCACCCAGTAGGTAGCTGCTAGACTTGGTATATATACCAGGACATTTGCTGACCAGCTTCAGACCCAATACTGACACAGCATTTGAACTTGTATCAATCTAGTGAACACCACCTGCTCCGACCTGGTGACTCACGGAAAACCTACCTCATGAAACATAAGTACCACCAGAGGCTCTTCCAGTGACTCAATCTAATGAGCAGCTAGCAGGTACAAGGCTATCATTTAAAATTGAAGGACAAGTAAAGAGCTTTTCAGGCAAGAAATATTTAAAGGAGTTCCTTACCACCAAATCAGTATTACAAGAAATGTTAGAGGGTCTTCTTGAAGAAGAAGGAGGAGGAGAAGGAGAAAGAGGTAGAGAAAGAGAAAGAGGAAGAGGAGGAGAACAGAGGAACATAGTTAAAAGAATAAAATGGAAGTAAATACCTATCAGTAATCACTTTAAATTTAAATGGCTGAAATGCTCCAATCAAAAGACATAGGGTAGTGGAATGGATAAGAAAACAAGACCCATATATATGCTGACTACCAAAGACCCACCTCAAAATAAAAGTTACACACAAATTAAAAAAAAAAGAATGAGAAGATACTCTATGCAAATAAAAAATTTTAAATGTTGGGGTAGTAATACTTAGACAAATAGACTTTAAAATAAAGGCTTTAAAGGACAAAGAAGGACACTCCATAATGTTAATGGGAGCAAACCAACCATGAGATATAACCCTGGTAAACATTTAGGCACCCAACATAAGAGCATCTAAATATATAAAGTAAATCTTAATGGACATAAATGGAGAGATAAAAAGTAATACAGTCACAGTAGGGGATTTTAACACCACATTGATGACAATAGAAAGATCTTCAAGACAGAAAATCAACAGGGAAACAGTGGCCTTTAATGACACACTAGATCAGATGGATTTTGTTGATATCTTCAGAGCATTTCAAATCAAAGCAGCAGCACATACATTTTTTTTTCTGAGTGCACATGGTACATTTTTTAGAATAGGCCATGTATTAGGACAAAAAACAAGTCTCAATAAATTTAAGAAGACTGAAATTATATCAAGTATCTTCTCTGACCTTAATGGTATGAAACTAAAAGTTAATCATAAGAGAAAAATTGAACACATTCAAACTCATGAAGGCTATATAACATGTTACTAAACAATGGGTGAGTTAACAATGAGATCAAAGAAGAAATCATGAAATAGCTTGAAACAAACAAAAGTGAGAACACAACAACCCAAAATATACAGGACACAGCAAAAACAGTCCTAAGAGGGAAATTGAGAGTATTGCAGGCCTACCTCAAGAAACAAGAAAAATCTCAAACATTGATCTTTATACCTAAAGGAACTAGAAAAAGAACAAAACCCAAAGTGAGTAGAAGAAATAATAGAGATCATAGCAGAAATAAATAAAATAGAGTAAAAAAATACAAAAATTAATAAAAATAAGAGCTGGTTCTTTGAAAAAATAAACATTGATTAACCATTAACCAGACTCAGCAAGAAAAGAGAGAAAAAATCTGAATAAATAAAATCAGAAATGAAAGAGAAGTTAGAACTGACACCACAGAAATACAAAAAATTGTAAGAAAATTTTATGAACAACTATATGCCAATAAATTGGACAATCTGGAAGAAATGGATAAATTCGTAGAAACATATAATATTCCAAAAATGCATCAGGAAGAATCAGAAAATCTAAATACAGCAATTACAACTAATGAAGTTGAAGCAGTAATAAAAAAAAATCACAACAAAATAAAGTCCTAGACTAGATTGGCTTTACAAGTAAATTTTATCAAACATTCAAAGAAGTAACACCTATTCTTTTCAAACTACTCTAAAAACTTCAAGAGGAGGGAAGACTTCCAAGCTCATTTTATGAGATCAACAATCATTATCATAATTCCAAAACCAGATAAAGACACTACAAAGAAAGAAAATTATAAGCCAATATCTCAGATGAATATAGATGCTAAAATACTCAATAAGATATTAGCAAACCAGATCCATGATTTGCTTCTACCACTTTTATTCAACATAGTACTAGAAGTACTAGCCACAGCAATCAGACAAGAAGAAGAAATAAAAGGCATCCAAATTGGAAAGGAAGAAGTAAAATGGGATATTATTTGTAGATGACATGATACTATATAGAGAAAACTCTAAAAAATCTACCAAAAAACAAACAAACCTCTACTAGAACTGATAAATGAATTCAGTATAGTCACAAGATACAAAATAAATATCCAGAAATCAGTTTCATTTTAATACACCAATAATGATCTATCAGAAAACAAACCTAAAAAAAAAATCCCATTTATACTTATATCAAAAATTAAAATAAAATACCTAGGAATAAATTTGACCAATGATGTAAAAGATTCATACTCAAAAAATTAAGAAAGCCCTGAAAATTAAATAAGACACTGAAGAAAGAAACTGAAGAAGATACCAGATACCTATGTTCATGGATGGGAAGAAGTAACACCATTAAAATGTCCCTATTCTGCCTCAGAGAAAGGTTTTTCATTACAGTACAAATAATACCTGTTTTGTTGTTCTGTCTGAATTTCCACATGTCTGAAGACAAATTTTTTTATATCCACTTTTGGCCATTTTGTACAATTTTGAAATAAAATTAAACCAATCCAAAAAGATGTCCATATTGCCCAAACCAACTTATATGATATATCCAATACAGTTCCACCTGTCACCAAAAAAAGCCGGGGCCTGGAACAAGTCTGCCTCACCCTGGCTGGTAGTTTGTGGGATTTTGACTTTATGCAGGAAAGGTTTCACAACATCTGAGTCCAGGTGACTTTGAGAGTACATGTATTAAAGCTGGGGACAGTGGAACAAAGCAAGGGCTTCGGGTAGAAGCAGCCACAGGAGCGAGCCTGAGCAGTGCTCTGCTGTGGCTCCCTAGAAACATTACAGGAAAGAAGTGAGCCAAGGCGGGGCTGCTTTTAGTTCACTGGCCAGAGAAAAAAGCGGCCTTGAAGACAGGTACAAGGGGCAAGCCCCAATGAGCCGCTGCTGCCTGCTGCCTGCTGCTCCCCTGGTTGCAAGTCTCCAAGGAAAGCTCAGAGCTCAGGAGAGAAAAATAAAGATGCCGCCCTGAGAGGGAAGGAAGGCGGCAGCACGCTCCAGAGAGCCCGCGCCACGGCCTTTGTCTTACGGGTTTCACCTCTCTTCTGCCTCGGGAACCTTAGGGGAGGTCTTAGGGAAGAGCTGCAGTAGAGGATCATCAGCTTTCCAGGTGTGATCTGTAATATGAGGATGCACTACAATGAGCGTCTAGAGGAGTCTGGGATCATTTCTCTGGTCAGCTTCCCTGCTTTACTTTTATCTTGGGTCTATCTGGCTCTAACTGGGTTTATGCTATTTGTCCCCCTGACTTCATCCACCCTTTGGTCTATCTGGCACAAATGGAACTAATTGGGTCTGTTACTTTTCTCCCTGACCAGGGTGGTTTAAACTACTTATTCCCTGGTCATGGAGGAGAGGTGTAAACCGCTTGCTCTCAAGTGTCTTTGGTTAGAGAAGATTAGGTCCTGCAATCCACTAGCTGGCTGTACACTGGTTACATTGTTTGGCCTTGTTTAATTACTTTGTCTCGGTTTCCCCATTCCATCTGCCAAGGAATTTTCCGGGCTTCTTACTGTCTTACCTCACTACCAAGACACCAATGGCTTAATTCCCAGAACTAGAACAAATAGTCCAAAAACATATGTGGAACCACAAAAGACTCCAGCTAGCCACAACAATCTTGAGAAATAAGAACCAAGTTGGAAGAATCATGCTACTTGATATCAAATTACACTACCGGGCCATAGTAAGCAAAAGAGCATAAAAACAGATACATAGATCAATGGACCAGAATAGAGACCCCAGAAATAAACCCATGCCTATATGGTCAATTACTATTTGACAAAGCAGGCAAGAGCATATAATAGAGTAAAACAGTCTATTCAATAAATGGTGTTGAGAAAATTGTAAGATACACATGCAAAAAAAAAAAAAAGAAATTAGGTCACCTTCTTATTCCACGCACAAGAATCAGTTCAAAATGGATTAAAGCAGGGGTAGTCAACCTTTTTATACCTACTGCCCACTTTTGTATCTCTGTTAATAGTAAAATTTTCTAACCCCCCACTGGTTCCACAGTAATGGTGATTTATAAAGTAGGGAAGTAACTTTACTTTATAAAATTTATAAAGCAGAGTTACAGCAAGTTAAAGCATATAATAATAATTACTTACCAAGTACTTTATGTCATATTTTCGCTAAGTTTGGCAGAATAAATGTTTATAAAACAACTTACTATAGATAAATCTATCTTTTTATTTATACTTTGGTTGCTCCACTACCGGCCACCATGAAAGCTGGAATGTCCACTAGTGGGCGGGAGGGACCATGTTGACTACCACTGGATTAAAGAGTTAAATGTTTCACTCAAAACCATAAATATCTTAGAAGAAATATAGGCAGTAAAATCTCAGATATTTCTCATAGCAATATATTTTTTGTGATATATCTTCTCGAGCAAGGGAAACAAAATAAAAAAATAAACTAATGGGACATCAAATTTAACAAGGTTGCACAGCAAAGGAAACAATCAATAAAATGAAAAGACAATCCACTGAATGGGAGAATGAAATACATTCCCCAATAATACATCTGATAATGGGTTAATACCCAAAATTTATAAAGAACTTATGTAGCTCAACACAAAAACAAAAACAATCTAATTAAAAAATGGGCAAAGGACCTGAATAGATACTTCTCCAAAGAGGACATACAGATGGCCAATGAACATAAGAAAAGATCTAATCATCAGAGAAATGCAAACTAAAATCACAATGAGATAACACCTCATACCTGTCAGAATGGCTATCATCAGTAAATTCACAAACAACAACTACTGGTGGGGATGTGGAGAAAAGGGAACCCTCGTGCACTGTTGGTGGGAATGCAGACTGGTGCAGCCACTGTGGAAAACAGTATGGAGTTTCCTCAAAAAATTAAAAATGAAACTGTCTTATGACCCAGCGATTTCACTAGTGGGAATATATCTGAAGAAACTCAGAACAGCAATTTGAAAGAATACATGTACCCTAAGTTGTTTACAGATATGGAAGCAGCCCAAGTGTCCATCAGTAGAGGAGTGAATACAAAAGCTGTGGTCCATCTACACAGTGGAATATCACACAGTCATAAAAAAGGAGGAAATCTTACTTTTTGTGACAGCACGAGTGGACTCGCAGAGTATAGTGTTAAGTGAAATAAGCCAGTCAGAGAAAGACAAGTACCATATAATCTCATTTATATATGGAATCTAATGAACAAAATAAACTAACAAACAAAATAGAAACAGACTCCCAGAGACAGAGAACAGACCGACAGCTGTCGGGTCAGAGCGGGGTGGAGGGCTGGGTGAAAAGGTGAAGAGATTGAGCAAAAAACCAAAAACCAAAAAACTCAAAAATTTATAAACATAGACAACAGTCTGGTGATGAGCAGAAGAAAGGGAGTGGGGGAGGCAGAAGAGAGAGAGGAGGAACAACGGTGAGAAAAGGAGGCCTGAGGTGTCCACTTGGGGTGGTGAGCACACAATACAGTGTATGGATGGCGTCTATAGCATTGTACCCCCAAAACCTATGTAATTTTATTAACCAATGTCACCCCAATAAACGCACTTAAAAAATAATACATTTGTAAAGCTATCCAAGAAAGAAACAGTATAATAAAATTGCAGGTATTTTCTAAAAATTAAAAACAATAATACTAAAACAAAAACAAAAAAACCCCAAAACAACAATAATAATAATAACTTATATGTCATCAACTGAAATTGTTAAATGCTTAGAATTTTAACACAAGTATTCCTCTTCAAGGAATTTATTTTCTTCTCATAGGGAAACTTTTTTCCAGATAGTTCTGTTATAAATCCAGCTACAATGACTGTAATTATATACTTCTGGCTCTTGTGTGAGGTGTTCTTCATAGACCAAACATTTTTTAAAATACAAAATTTTAATTACTGCTGTGAACATTCAATATTTTAAGCTCTTTATTATTAAAAAAGAATTCAAACACACACACAATGAGAGAACATAATATAACGGGCCCCCGCGCACCGCACCTCTGGCAGATCTGTGGGCGACGCTGCCTTCTCCGCACGGCCGCGGGCGCTTCCAACCCTCCCGAGTAGGGGGTTTCCAGGCATATCCCCCACATTACATCACTTCATCTGGAAATAGTGTGTATACATCTCAGGATAAGGACTCTTTTAAAAACAATCTCCTCATAGCTTTATAACACCCAATAAAGTCAATAATTATTTATTACCAGAATACAGTGTTTAATTTCCCTTCGTTATCTCATAATTTTTTTTAATTTATTCATTTTAGAGAGGAGAGAGAGGGAGGGAGGGAGAGAGAGAGGGGGGGGGAGAGAGACAGGGGGGAGGAGCTGGAAGCATCAACTCCCATATGTGCCTTGACCAGGCAAGCCCAGGGTTTCGAACCAGCGACCTCAGCATTTCCAGGTCGACGCTTTATCCACTGCGCCACCACAGGTCAGCCCATCTCATAATTTTTATTTTTATTTTTGCAGGATCCAAATAAATTGCATGCCTTGCAACCAGGTGATGTGTCTCTTTTAATGTACATATGACTAGACTTTGATGGGAAAGACCAAGGAACTTCCGGCTTGCGGGAGCCCTGCTGCTTGGAGTCCCTGTGACGTCCTCACACTGCATCTCTCAGCTAGACCTGCAACGGCTTCAGCCCAGGACCGCTGCCGGCCCCTGTTTTCAGGGCAAGTTCATCACCTTGGTCCTCAGGCCTGGGCCAACCCAGAGTAAGGGCTGGCCCAGAGTCCGGCATCCAATCCCATCTTGGGCCAAAGCATTTCTAGTCCTTTTCAGGACAGGCTTCAGCTAGGATAGCAACAGGACTCCTGGGGAGGGCCGGGTTTCCCCGAGAAGGAGCCCAGCCTGGTTCACGAAAGCCTGGAAGTTCTTCCCCAGGTTGAGAAGGCCGTGCTGAGAACGAGTGAGCTTGTAAAATGGTGTCTCAGAGACCTAAGAGAACACGTAGGACCATGGTCAGCAAACTTTCTCTGCAAAGGGTCCGAGAGCAACCATTGCAGCCTCGGCAGGCTGCGTGGCCTCTGTCGTATTTCTTCAATTCTGCGGTTGCGTGAGAGCAACCACAGGCAGGACCTACAAGAGTGCGACTGTGTTTGAGGAAAACTTTACTTGCGGGTTCAAACCTGAACTTCACATAATTTTCATGAAATATAATATGTATTACTATATATCTTATAATTATACATTGTTATATTATACTATGAAAGAGTGTAATCATTTGTGTCATGAAATATTCTTCTTCTTCTAATTTGTTTTCCACCATTTAAAAAACGTGAAAACTGTGAATGGCTTGCTGGCCAGATGTAAACAGACGGCAGATCAGATTCGTTGGCCTGTAAGCCAAAATGTTCCCAATCCCTGGTCTAGCCCAACCTTCTCAATTCCTTTTACGGAGAATTAAACTGAGGACCAGAGAGGTGATTTAATTCACCCAAAGCCACACAGCAAGCTGATGACAGTGGCCAAGTTAGAGCCCAAGTCTTTGTCCCTTGAAATGCATGAAAGAGTGGACTATGCGAGAAGCAGTATACTCAAGGATCACGCAAAAGGCCAAGGACAGAAAACGGGAGTTTCTACTCAATGCCATACGGATACATAGTGACAACAGAGAACCTGACTGCAGTGTGCGTTTCCTAGTAACCATAGCCTCTCTGATGAAAGATGGCTCCAACTTTGTTATTTATATCCTATTTCCCCATAGGGAGGAGGGTGAGGGATTTGTTTATATCTGGTTACAAGAGCCAGGGAAACCCAGATCTACCATCTTAGGATAGACACAAACCGTATAGCCACGGCTGCCGGGAGACGAGAGAAGGCAAGTATCGCTGTCGTGCACAGTGCTGTCCCTGTCACCAACAACAAGGGTCACACACAGCCATCGCTGACTGTGTGACATCAATAAATAACAGACGGCGTGAGGGGAGCGGGGCGGGAAGGGAAGCATTCCTATTTATACTCTCCGGGGGCAGTCATCACGAAAACCTCTCTGCACCTTGTTCGTTCCTGGGAGCATCTGTTGATGCTGCCTGCCTTTGGGCTTGGTTAGCACTGCTTTGCCTCAGGTTCCTAGAATTAGGTCCCTGGGTCTGATGGGCGTCCTTGGTTCCACAGAAAATGGGTGATCCGAAGCCCAGGGAGAGAGCACATAGCAATGCACAAAACCACAAGCAGCCTACCAGTGGACGGGGGTTCGTGGGCCCGAGTCGGAGATTCTATGGGGAATTGTGTAGAATTGACAAATTCGGCCAAAATCAGAGAACGTGAACCCTGAAGGGGCTGAGGTTTATCTACTGTTATCCAACATCTCCCCCCTCCTTTTTTTTTTGTACTTCCAGACGCTCAGAGAGGGTGAATGACTTCCATAAGATCACACGGCAGATTTGCTGAGCCCACGGCTCATTACTCACTGCCCCGTGACCTTCCTGTTGTCTGAACAGCCTGGGAAACAAGGCAGAGGCTTCCTCCAGGCGGGCAGAGGCGGAGCACCAGCCTGACAATAGGGCGGGGCCTCACCTCCGGGCAGAGGCGGAGCACCAGCCTGACGATGGGGGCGGGGCCTCACCTCCTCCCGTCCACAAATGCAAGCAGACAGCTCTGTGTCACCGCACAGTCATCCGGCATAGTTGGAAAGTGACATCTGTGAAAAGAATGAGGGAGATAAGCTCCAAAACCACCACCACTCCATCTGTGTGCTGCTTTCCCATCACTAAGGACCTCACAGCATCCCCGAGTTTTGTAATGACTGTGAGAGTTGGTAACCAAGCAGGAGTTGTTATCCCTGCTTTGAAGAGAAACGGCAAAAAAGTCATCAACCCCTGCCATGTGCCACTGTTCTAAATGCTTCTGAAGTAATGAATCCTCATAATGACCCACCAAGCTGGTTAAAATGGTTTCCTTATTTAACAAGAGTAGAAACTGAGGCACAGAGCGGTTAAATGATTGGCCCACGATCACTGACAATGTGCAGATATGGTGGACACACCCTAGGATGACCCCCCCCCCCCAGCAGGTCACGCTTCTGTGGAATATACTCCCCTGACATGGTGGTGGGACCTGTACTTATCAGCAGGATATGGGAGAAAGAAGGGCAGTTCATAATGATAAAGAGGTCAATTTTCCAAGAAGACATAACAATTCTTAGTGTGTATGCACCTAGCAACAGAGTATCAAATTTTGTGAGGCAAAAATTGATGGAATTGCAAGGAAAAAGAGATGAATCCACTATCATAGCTGGAGACTTTAATACCCTTGTATCAGAAATGGGCAGATCTAGCAGGCAGAAAATCAGTAAGGACATCATTGAACTCAACAACATTGTCAATGAATGGAATATAATTGACATCTATAGACTGCTTTATCCAACAATAGCAGAATACACATTGTTCTCAAGCTCACATGGAATGTGTACCAAGATAGAGCACATTTGGGCCATAAAACACATCTAACATAGTATAAAATGTCAGGTTGGGGCCCACATTTTTGGCCATACAACACACCTACCTGGTTGACTGGTTGACCTCTGAGAGTTGTTATGAAACTTAACAAATTTAAAAGAATAGAAATCATACAACATCTGCTTTTAGATTATAATGAAATTAAACTGGAAATCAATAACAGAAAGATAACTGGAAAATCTCAAAGCCTGTGGAGATTAAACAACATGCCTCTAAATTACATTACACATGGATCAAGCCCTGGCTGGTTGGCTCAGTGGTAGAGCGTCGGCCTGGCGTGCAGAAGTTCCTGGTTTGATTCCCGGCCAGGGCACACAGGAGAAGCGCCCATCTGCTTCTCCACCCCTCCCCCTCTCCTTCCTCTCTGTCTCTCTCTTCCCCTCCCACACGAGGCTCCATTGGAGCAAAGATGGCCCGGGCACTGGGGATGGCTCCTTGGCCTCTGCCCCAGGCACTAGAGTGGCTCTGGTTGTGGCAGAGCAATGCCCCAGAGGGGCAGAGCATCGCCCCTTGGTAGGCAGAGCATCGCCCCCTGGTGGGCGTGCCGGATGGATCCCAGTCGGGCGCGTGCGGGAGTCTGTCTGTCTCTCCCCGTTTCCAACTTCAGAAAAATACAAAAAATACCAAAAAAAAAAAAAAAATTATATTACACACGGATCAAGAAGAAATCTCAGGATAAATTTTAAAATACTTTGAACTAAATAAAAATGAAACACCACTTATCAAAATTTGTGAAATACAACAAAAATAGTGCTCAGAGGGGAAATTTATAAGCATTGAATGTATAGATTAGTAAAGAAAGATCTAAAATTAATAAATCAAGTTTCTACCTTAGGAAACTAAAGAAAAATAAAAGAGAAAACTAAACCCAAAATAAGGTGAAGAAAATAAATAATAAAAATCAGAGCAGAAATTAATGAAACTAAAAACAGAAAATCAATAAAAACAAAAGGTGGTTTTTGAAAAGATCCATAAAATCAATGAGCCTCTAGCCAGGCTAAGGAGAGAGAGAGAGAGAGAGAATGCAAATGACTAATATTAGAAATGAAAGCCTGACCAGGCAGTGGCACAGTGGATAGAGCATCGGCCTGGGATGCAGAGGACCCAGGTTTGAAACCTCGAGATTGCCAGCTTGAGTGCAGGGTAGCTATCTTGAGTGTGGAATCATAAACATGACCTCATGCTCACTGGCTTGAACCCAAAGGTCACTGGCTTGAAGCCCAAGGTCACTGGCTTGAGCAAGGGGTCACTGGCTCGGCTGTAGCCCCCAGGTCAAGGCATATATGAGAAAGTAATCAATGAACAACTAAGGTGTCATAATGAAGAATTGATGCTTCTCATCCCTCTCCCTTCCTGTTTGTTCCTGGCTGTCCCTTTCTGTCTCTCTCACTTAAAAAAAAAAAACAAAATGGAAGAGGGGACATCATTACAGATCTCATGGACATTAACAGAATAATAAAGGATTACTCTGAATAACTCTCTGCTCACAAATTTGTAACTGACCAATGCCTTGAAACTGACCAATGCCTTGAAAGACACAATCTGCCAAAAAAACACAGAGAGGCCATCTTTAACACAGCCAAGAACACAGTAAGGCCAAGGTGGTATCCCATCACCTTGAGTACGGTACATTATATGGCAAAGGTGAAGGAATTTTGCAGATGTAATTAAGACCCCTAATCAGTTTGACTTTTAGCTAATCAAAAGGGAGATGACCCCAGTTGGACCTGACCTAATTAAGTGAGTTCTTTGTAAGAGATTATAGGCTTCCCCCAAGATCAGAGACCTGAAGCATCAGAGACTCCCTTTTTTCCACTGTTCTTCAAGAAACAAGTTCTAAAGTCACAAGGAAAGAAATTCTGCCAACAACTCTGTGAGCTTAGCAGAGGACCCTGAGCCTAGATAAGAACTCAAGGCCTGGTCAATGCTTGGATTGCAGGCTTGTGAGACCCTGAGCAGACGACCAGCTAAGCCATGCCTAGACTCCTGACTCATGGAACCTGTGAAGTAATAAATAAGTTTTGTGTCAAGTGGCTCATCTACAGTAATTTGTTAGGCAGCAGTAGCTAACTTGTATAGTAGAGGAGCAAAGATTCCCAGCCAAACAATCCGACCCCAGGACATGTGTTTTAAATGCTGGTTCTTGGGTTCTTTCTGATCCCAAATGAGAGGTCCCCCACAAAACACCCGCCAAACAATTTTTTAATTCTCCCATCAACTAGGTGTCTTACAATCAAATACATTTCTTGACTACCTAGAGTTAGACTCCCCAGGTTTAAGAGCTCAGCTCATTTTAATAGCAAGTATCAAGTCACCTGTACTTCTGACCAACCAGCTATAAATTGGGGGTTCCTACACCCCCTTCTTCAGATTCAGTAATTTACTAGAATGGCTCAGGAAGTCACCTCGCTTATGCATGCCAGTTTATGACAAAGGATAAAAATAAACAGCCCAATGAGGAGGGATAGAGGGAGCGTGAGGTCCAGAAGGGTCCCAAGTACATGAGCCTATTCCTCAATGGAGCTGGGGTGTGCCATCCTCCTGGTACACGGATGCATTCAGCAACTGGAAAGCTTCCCAAGTCCCATGGTTCCGGGTTTTTACGTAGGTTGCATAACGTAGACATGATTGATTAAATCCCTGGCCATTGATGACTGGCTCAACCTCCGGTCCATTTCCGCTCCTCAGAGACTGGGGTCTGGGACCGAAATTTTCAGGGTTATCATCAGGGCTTGGTGTTCCTGGTGGCCAGCCCTGTCTGAAGCCATCGAGGGGACCAGTCAAGCCTCCCTAGAACCAAAAACAGTCTCATCGCCCTTGTCACTCAGGAAATTCTAAGGGTTTTAGGAGTTCTATGACAGGTACTATGGACAGTGACCAAATATATATTCTTCCATCATACTATTCAGATGAGGACTGGGACTCACACCAGCGACTAAGTGACCAGCCAAAGGCTACCTGGCCGTGACTGGGGGGCTGGCTCAGGGCCAGTGTCCCGGTCTGCTCACTTTAGGACTTTTGACTTCTAGCTCTATCCCGGCCCTGAGCTGCTACCCCTAAGGTACATAAAGGCAGGAAAAAAATAAAACTTGTAAGAGAGAATATTTAACATGTAAGAGACAAGAAAACATTGGTTAATGGTTAGGCATTTTCACATAAGGCATATTCATTATGATTCTATGAGCTAAGTCAAAGGGGGTAAGAAAAGTCAAGCTCAGGGAGATGAACATCTCCAAGGTCACAGTCATGACAAGGCTATTGGATTTGACCCTGGGCCTGACACGCTCTCTCTCCACACCAAAGAACAGAAGGAGAATACAGCAAAACCATCTTCAAGTTTCCAGTGGACTGGTAAAATTCTTTTAACAAGGACTATAATCAGGAAATTTCCATCTCCACAGGTATTAAAACTAAAGAAAATGAATGATAATTAAAGCATAAAGGATTTAATTTAATCCTAAGGAAGAGTTTTGCAGGGGTAAGGTTAATTAAGCACTAATAAGATTTTTTTTTTTTAAATCAAAGTCTCCAAAATTTCACTTCCTGATTTCTGTTTATGAAGCATCATATGAAAACAGCAAGAAAAAAGGTTGGGGATGATTTTGCAAACTGGTTAAAATGCTTGCAAGCACTAGGTTTTCAAATTTCAGTGTAAGACTAAATCGAGTCAATGTCTATAAAGACCAGTCATAGCTTTCTGGTAAACTATAGCAAATGTTAACAACATTAAGTTTTTGCATACTAATTTCCAAGTTTGGAATAAATCCTGGCTTTTCTCATGAAATCAGTGGTATTATTTTTCCAAATCATCAACAAAGAAAGCAAATGGATCCAGGTGCAGAGCCCTGCATGTACACAGCACATTTCCTTTCCAGGGGAATAATCTCTACACCATCACCCCCAGCCCCACAGCTCAGCTGCAAAACTCTCTTCCTCCGCTGGCCGGCTGAGTACTTGCTCTTTCTGCTGCTGCGGCAGGCCCATTGCTACCTGAGACCCCATATTCAGCCCTAGTCCATTGATGCACCTGGTGTAGTCTTGGGACAGAAGTTTTAGGTGATTTCATATGCCATGGGGTGGAGGCAAGGGCATTACAGATATTGAAGAGGGCAGCTCCAGGTCCTAGATATTTCTGTACCCCTCCCCTGCTCTATTCCTCAAGACCTGGCCCAGGATCCACAATCCCTTCTCTTCTCCCCCACCCCCCTTCTTACAGCCAAAATGCCCAACAAAGCGGTGGTTTCCTCTGATGTGGAAGAGTTACCTGCTTAACCCTTGGTGTATTCCAGAGGTCAGCCTTTCCATCTGTAGAACCTGATCAACATCTAACTGAAAAGAGAGAGAAAGCAGGGAAGTGAAGACAGCATTTTTCTTTTTTTTAGGAAGATTGAGACAGACAGACAGGAATGGAGAGATGAGAAGTATCAACTCATAGTTATGGCGCTTTAGTTGTTCATTGATTGCTTTCTCATATGTGCCCTGACTAGGGGACTCCAGCAAAGCAAGTGACCCCTTGCTCAAGCCAGTGGCCGTGGGCTCAAGCCAGTGACCATGGAGTCATGTTCATGATCCCATTCTCAAGCCAGAGACCCTGCACTCAAGGTGGCAAGCTCAGGGTTTGGAACCTGGGTCCTCAGCATGCCAGGCTGATGGTCTATCCATTGCAGCACCACCAGTCAGGCAGCATTTTTCTTTTAAATTAAAAAAGGCGGGACCATGAATTCTAACTAAGGAATAAAAGGAATAAGAGGGGTTGGGGGAGGGATGTTCAAAAGCAATAATGAAATTTGACCATATGTAGCAAAAGTCTTTATTTTTATTTATTCATTTTTTAGAGAAGAGAAACAGAGAGAGAGAGAGAGAGAGAGAAAGGGGGGAGGAGCAGGAAGTATCAACTCCCATATGTGTCTTGATCGAGCAAGCCTAGGGTTTCGAACCAGCGACCTCAGCGTTCCAGGTCGACGCTTGATCCACTGCGCCACCACAGGTCAGACCACAAAAGTCTTTAAAATGACCATAGTCTTTGATTCAAGCATTCCATTTCTGGGGATTAAACAATGGGAAGATAAATAAGGAATAAGTGAACTACCATTTTCATGGATTAGAAGTCTTGACATGGTAAAGGTCTGAAATTATCCCCATTTCACAGATGAATACACTGAGGCATAAAGAGGTTAAATAACATGTCCAAGGCCATAAAGCTAGTACGAGGTGAAACCATGCTTCAGAACTAAGCAATCTGGACCCAGAAGCCACGCTGTTTACCTCCCTGCTCCCCGCCCGTCCTCTGTGACCCCAGAGCGTTGGCCCCTCTGCGCGTGTCTCTGTCCTTCTCAGGAAGAGCAGGAACCGCATCTTATACACTGTGGCATCTCCAAGTGTCCATCCGGTACACGGGAAATACTCAATATACAATACAATATGTTTCTTAACCAAAACTATTTTTTAAACCAATAGGATGGTTTATCAGTAAGTTGCCTAATCACTGGAATTTATAATTCCACCTCCACAGAAATCTCTGTAAATCAGGACACAGACATAGCCCCAAATATACATATTTAATAGTGATTCTTAAGAAAAATAGATTTCTTAGCTACTCCCCTTTCTTGGTTTTGTTTTGGCTCATTAAATAATTTAAATGGGAGGCCCAGAATTTTATTTTTTTATTTTTATTCATTGACTTTAGAAAGAGGAAGAGAGAGAGAAAGGGAGAGACAGAGAACACTGATCTCTTTATCCGGGCACTCACCAGTTGACTCCCATAGGCTCCCTGACCCACAACCTTAATGCATCAGGACAACACTCCAACCAGCTGAGCTACCCAAACAGGGCCAGAATTTATTTAGTTTTTTAATGTTTATTTTATTGATTTTAGAGAGAGAGAAAGGGAGAGAGAGAAAGAGAGCGAGAGATAGATAGATCCGTTACTGTATGTGCCCTAAACGGGAATCGAACTGGCAACCTCTGCGTTTTGGGAGGGCAATCTACCCACCTGGATGCCAGGGCTCAGAATTTGTTTTTTAATATAGTTCTAAATAAGAAATTCAAAGACATTTCTGACCATTATATTATTTCAGAGAAAGAAGCAAGTAATTTCTTCTTTTTTTTTCCACACTGGGGGTGTCCAATAAATATTAAATACTGATACTACCATTAAAACTATAAAATTATAAAGATGAAAACAATAAATGTTGTTTTTTACAAAAAAAGAGGGGATAGATGGTTAAAGGAGGGAGATTAGAAGGGGTTTTTTTGTTTGTTTTTTATGTTGACAATAATAATATTAAATCGGGTATAAGTTTATGGAACCTGTGAAATGCTTAAACAACCACCAAAAATTAATTTTAAAAAGCTGGAGGTTTTCCCTGGCTGGTTGGCTCAGCAGTAGAGTGTCAGCCCAACATGTAGATGTCCCAGGTTCAATTCCTGGTCAGGGCGCACAGGAGAGGTGCCTATCTCCTTATCCACCCCTCTTCCTTCTCTCTCTCTCTCTCTCTCTCTCTCTCTTCCCCTTCTGCAGCCAAGACTTAATTGGAGCCAGTTGGTCCCGGGCACTAAGAAGAGCTTGGTTGCTGAGCAATGGAGCAATGACCTAGATGGGCAAAGGATCGCCCCCTAGGGGGCTTGCTGGATGCATGTGGGAGTCTGTCTCTGCCTCCCTTCCTCTCACTGAAAAACAAAACAAAACAAAAAACCTAGAGGTTTAAGAAACTGGAAACCCAAGCAAAATTGTTGACACCCAAACTCACCTTTGGTTTGTGTAGTGACTTGTGTTTCAAGGTCTGACCACTCCAGTCATCATAAATCCAAAGAGCGTCTTTGCTGTGACATCTTAACATTTCCAGGAACTTACAAAACTTGTGATCAGTAACGTTTATAGAGAAAATGACCTCCTGTTGAAGAGGTGCAATTTTAGTATTCAACCAAGACACTGACTGGTAACCAGTGTGTTTTTGATGGACACCATTGTGTTACTCAGGGTCCTCATAGAAACAGACTCCATAAGATAAGAGAGAGAGAGGGAGAGAGAGAAAGGTTTTTAAGAAGCTGGCCCCCATGACTGTGTGGCCAGCAATTCTGAAATACGCAGGCAGGCTGGCCACCTAGAGACCCAGGAAAAAGAAGGTGCTGCGGCTCAAGTCTGAAAGCTGTCTGGAGGCCTACTTCCTTCTGCCTCCCGGGACCTCAGTCTTCCCTTACAGCCTTCAGCTGACTGGACGAGGCTCGGGGGGTCAGCCGCACAATACAGAATAACTCTCTTTATTCAAAACCAACTATTTAAAGATTAATAACATGCAAAAAATACCTCCACAGCAACACCTAGACTGGTGCTGGACCAAAACCTGGGAACTACAGCCTAGCAAGTTAACACAGAAAATTAACTATCACAACAATCAATATTCCTTTTTAAAAATTAATTAATTAATTTATTTGTTTGTGTGTGTGTGAGAGAGAAAGAGAGAGAAACATTGATTTGTTGTTCCAATAATTTATGTATTCATTGGTTGAATCTTATATGGGCCCCGACCGACCGGGGATCGAACCTGCAACCTTGACGTATCAGGACAATGCTTTAACCAACTGAGCTACCTGGCCAAGCCCCATCAATATCCTTTATCATCCTAGTTATTACAGCTAACCTTCATTCAGCCAATTTGCTTCTCCCTGAAACAAATCAAGCCGTCCCCCTTCACACTGTGTGTGAGATTTCTGTGTACTAAAATCCACATCAAATATCCGTCGGCCTGTGTTTTCCTCGACCTGCATATGACTCGGTTGTAGTAGGTAGAGCTTTTTACATCAATAGAATGGCTTTTACCCGCTTTGGCAGAGCACTTCCTGTTCACAAACAAAAAGCCTTGGGCACTATCATGTTCCATCAGCATGCATCTCTCATCAGTGAAAGTATCCCAGTCGCTTTGATGCGGGGAAGTCATTGCGATCCTTTTGTTTACAAATCCGTGTCTTGGATTAAACATTCATGGCAACTATTCAGTGAACAAAAACACACAGAAGTATTCGACCTCTAATGAAAGTTTAATCGTGATCTGATAGCAGGGGCTTCCAAAGCGCCCAGGACAGCAAGCGTGTGGCGTGAGCTCCTTCCCGGTCAAAAGTGGGGGCGGCACTGTTCCACCTGTCCGCCTGGCCGCCTGTTCCCGGGTCCCCGCACAGCTCCGTGGACGGACCTCTCTCCCAGCCTAACCACCTCCTGCTTCCGGTTCCGCAGAGTGGCTATGGAGGTCTCAGACCAAGAACAAAGCTCCCAAGGGCTGGATTTGGAGGAGATAACTAGGAAAATTTCATTTCTTGACAGATGGAGGAAAATCTTTAGTTATGTCAGGTAAGATGTGGTCATTTTCTCACTTTTCTAGAACCAGAGAGACTTTAGGTATTTTGGTGATCAGTGTTTACGCTTGCTATATGAGAAGTCTCCATGATAGATCTACATTTGAAAGGCGTAACTATTTGCAGAAAAAGACGTCCTTAGCAAGGTTAGGGTTGAGGAGCTTTACAGATGGGAGGGTTGGATAGAGTCCTTTTCTTGATGTTTTCTCTTTCGTTTTTAGGTTGGGGGCCAATAATACAACTCCTCAGGTAATTATTTTTTTCTCAAAGCCTATGTGTTTTCCTCTAGTTGCTTCTTCAAACAACCATGTTATCAGCAAAATATTCTATGCACATAATGTCACTAAGGCACCTGGCACTTACTGTGTGAAGACCTAAAAGTAGAGAGCCTGGTCAAGGTCTTTTCTTGTGCTTTCTTTTTTCATAAACATCTCTTCCTACGTTTATGGGCGACTTTTCATCATTATAAGCACCATATGGTTATTATTTTAGAAAAAAGAAAAGTAATATTAGAACCTGGAGTCCCTGCACTTGTGAAATAACGCTCTCTTCTGACAACAAAGTGCTTCGGCGTCCCTGAAGAGAAGCAGTTTGGAAAATACTTATCTTTATTCAGCTTCTGAGAAATTGTTTTCCTTCACCCTTTTCAAAGGAGAGAGAGATGACTGAATTCTGGGTGTTAAAAGGCATTTTCAAAATCTGTTTTACAATAGAAGATGAAAAATGTCTGTACCTCGTGTCCCCCGGAAAGGTTAGAAGATAACAGACTTTGTATCTCAGACACTCATCCAATCATTGAACTAACACGGCACAGAAATATTAAGGTGATTTTCAGCAGCGTATGATTTGATCAGACAGTGGAATTATTAATGCTTTCACCATAACTTGAAAGCGCCGGGCCCCGAGGAACCTGTGATCAAAAGCCTTCTTTGTGCTATTCTCTTTACTGTCGTCTAAATTAGAATCGGGGAGCTAGTGATTCTACTTCAGTCCTGGAGATAGTCAATCAATAAATAAACCAATACCGAGTTACGCCTTACCCAGGTAGAGGAGACCCACCTGCGTAAAGGTAAAAGACCTTTTTCCATTTGATTTACAAAACGCGTCTGATCCAATCAGCGGCCTGCGACTTGGAACCTGTGTTTCTGAGATAAGGAAGCGTGTCAGCCTCTAGGAACCCAGAAACACTAACAAGGCCGTTGCCTTCACGCGGCAGCTCCCCACAGGGCAGACGGGTTTCACGGCGTGAGTGGGGAGGCGACGTAACTGGCAGGAGAGGTGACGCTAACTAATATCTCAACGCCACATCGTCAGTCAAGAAACAGAGGAACAGGTTTATTTTTCTTTACAGATGCGGGGGTGGGAGGTGAATTTTTTAAAGAAGGAAATCTCAGTCACTCACGGGGGACTAGGAACCAGAGAGAGTGAAAAGGAAGGCACCTGACTTCATGCGATGGCCGGTTAACAACATCGAGAAAAATCCCTCTCCTGGACTGAGAAGGTTTAGTCATTGTTTATAAAATGCTGTCCTCTCAAAACAAGACTCAGTGACATTTACATTCTTCTCTAAACATGATTTCCCGTCAAGGTCTTGATAGCATTAATTATGTTTCCATAGTTACTTCGTGTCACATGAAACTTAGGAGAGAAACCCCTTACACAGATGCTGGGGTTCTTCTGTCTCTTTTCTTGCTGTGTCTCACAATTTTCAGACATCTGGAAAAGGGAGACAGTAGTTTCTGGGGGGGAAAAATATCCAAGAGGGAGAAAGAAAAATGGGGGAAGGTCATCACAGCTCTGTTTGCTTTGTTTTTTTGGTGGTGGCACTTTACACAGACTCACAAAGACCGCCACGTGTCTGCTGATGAACATGAAGATGGACCAGGGATACCTCAGCCCAGAGGACAAGGACACTGGCCACCCAGTAGCCTTTGTTCCATTCCCAGCCCCTCCACCATCCCTTCAAAATCGGGAGGCGTCCCCATCTCCCTGGCAGTGGCCACGGTGAGTACGGCTTGTCAATTAAACATGAGACGAAACGTAATCTTCCCCAAACAACAGGGCTGGAGAATCCTATCTGCTGCCATGTGAGAGGATTATCGAAGGTAAGACTACACACGGCGGTTATTGGTAAAAGGAGAATATAATTAAAATGACTTATTTATAGTATTTTTTCAAGGACACGGGTGATGTTATGGTCTTCGCCTACTCCCCAACTCTGAATTTCTCTTGATTCGCTTCCTTGATTTGATGGTTAAATTGGCAGGAGAAAGGGACTTAAGGCCAAATAATTCACTATCAAAGGGAGGGTAGGTCAGCGGTCAAGTGCTGTGAACGTGTAAGACCATGTGGATGCTGAGACGGACCCGTCCCAGTATGAGCAGGAGGGAGGGAGGGAGGGGCCTCTGCCAGGCCCGGCCCTGGGCCAAGAGCTGGTCTCAGGAAGCAGGGATTTCTGGGGCCGCCAACTACTGTGCAGATTTGAAAAGAACCCAATATTTGGGGATCCAGGTGAATCTGGAAGCTTCTGGCCCTGAGGACCATTTGCTCAATTCAAAACTTGGCCAGGGCAGGGGTGAGGGACTGGGACGGACTCGCAGTGAGGAGGCAGAACTACAGCATCTCACTGGATGGCACAGTCCCGGGCGGCAGGCAAGGTCTCGGCAGACGTCCAAAGGACCAGCTGTCATGGTCGAAGCCACGTGCTGGGAACCAGGGGAGCCTAGTCAGGAGAGGAGCCAGGGGAATAGGACCCACCAGGGTCAGAGGTGCCTCCCACTCACAGCAGCCCTCCACATTCTAGAGCCACGGGCAGAGACCGCTCTGCGGCCCTGACAGGGAGCAGAAGGCACCTCTCCTGAGCTCCGGCGGTCCTGCCCCTGGGCCTGGGTGCAGGGACCTAGGATGAGCCTGGTGGGCCTGCCCCTGGGCCTGGGTGCAGGGACCTAGGATGAGCCTGGTGGGCCTGCCCCTGAGCCCAGTGCCAGGACCCGGGGTGAGCACTGGCTGCCCTGCCCCTGAGCCCAGGTGCAGAGACCCGGGGTGAGCACTGGCTGCCCTGCCCCTGGGCCCAGGTGCCAGGACCCGGGGTGAGCACTGGCTGCCCTGCCCCTGAGCCCGGTGCCAGGACCCAGGGTGAGCACTGGCTGCCCTGCCCCTGAGCCCGGTGCCAGGACCTGGGGTGAGCACTGGCTGCCCTGCCCCTGAGCCCAGTGCCAGGACCCGGGGTGAGCACTGACTGCCCTGCCCCTGGGCCCAGGTGCCAGGACCCGGGGTGAGTGCTGGCTGCCCTGCCCCTGAGCCCAGGTGCAGAGACCCGGGGTGAGCACTGGCTGCCCTGCCCCTAAGCCCAGGTGCAGAGACCCGGGGTGAGCACTGGCTGCCCTGCCCCTGAGCCCAGGTGCAGAGACCCGGGGTGAGCACTGGCTGCCCTGCCCCTGAGCCCAGGTGCAGAGACCCGGGGTGAGCACTGGCTGCCCTGCCCCTGAGCCCAGGTGCAGAGACCCGGGGTGAGCACTGGCTGCCCTGTCCCTAAGCCCAGGTGCAGAGACCCGGGGTGAGCACTGGCTGCCCTGCCCCTGGGCCCGGTGCCAGGACCCGGGGTGAGCACTGACTGCCCTGCCCCTGGACCCAGGTGCCAGGACCCGGGGTGAGCACTGGCTGCCCTGCCCCTGAGCCCGGTGCCAGGACCCGGGGTGAGCACTGGCTGCCCTGCCCCTGAGCCCAGGTGCAGAGACCCGGGGTGAGCACTGGCTGCCCTGCCCCTGAGCCCAGGTGCAGAGACCCGGGGTGAGCCCTGGCTGCCCTGCCCCTGAGCCCAGGTGCAGAGACCCGGGGTGAGCACTGGCTGCCCTGCCCCTGAGCCCAGGTGCAGAGACCCGGGGTGAGCACTGGCTGCCCTGCCCCTGAGCCAAGGTGCCAGGACCAGGGTGAGCACTGGCTGCCCTGCCCCTGGGCCCAGGTGCAGAGACCCGGGGTGAGCACTGGCTGCCCTGCCCCTGGGCCCAGGTGCAGAGACCCGGGGTGAGCACTGGCTGCCCTGCCCCTAAGCCCAGGTGCAGAGACCCGGGGTGAGCACTGGCTGCCCTGCCCCTGGGCCCGGTGCCAGGACCCGGGGTGAGCACTGACTGCCCTGCCCCTGGGCCCAGGTGCCAGGACCCGGGGTGAGCACTGGCTGCCCTGCCCCTGAGCCCGGTGCCAGGACCCGGGGTGAGCACTGGCTGCCCTGCCCCTGAGCCCAGGTGCAGAGACCCGGGGTGAGCACTGGCTGCCCTGCCCCTGAGCCCAGGTGCAGAGACCCGGAGTGAGCCCTGGCTGCCCTGCCCCTGAGCCCAGGTGCAGAGACCCGGGGTGAGCACTGGCTGCCCTGCCCCTGAGCCCAGGTGCAGAGACCCGGGGTGAGCACTGGCTGCCCTGCCCCTGAGCCAAGGTGCCAGGACCGGGGTGAGCACTGGCTGCCCTGCCCCTGGGCCCAGGTGCAGAGACCCGGGGTGAGCACTGGCTGCCCTGCCCCTGGGCCCGGTGCCAGGACCCGGGGTGAGCACTGGCTGCCCTGCCCCTGGGCCCAGGCTCAGGGACTCGAGATGAGCCCAGTGGACCTGCCCCTGAGCCCGGGTGCAGAGATCCGGGTGAGCCTGGCCGTCCCTTAAGCGCCTACAAGGAAACATCAGATCTAAGGACCCCGTCCCCCCACATCATCAGAGACAGGGACCCCAGCCCCACTGCTTTAATCACACATTGTCCCCTAGGCTGCACAGAGCCCCTCTCCACTGTCACCCCAGCAGCACCAGGGCACTGCGAGGCCCACTTGCTCCTTCTCGTCAAACATCTTCGCGCCCCAGTCCACCATCCCTCTTGTGCTCAAACGCCCAGTGTCACGAGAGGACCGGTCAGCGCAGCTCTCGCGAGACGCTCCGCTCAGGGGCCTTGTGGTCCCTGGATGGCGCCTGAACTCGCTGTGTGTTAGACACCTAGTGAATCCTCCCCTTTGGGTGAGGAAGACAGGTCACATGTCATCCTGCTAGTGTCCAGCCTCGGCGGTCACGCTGCCACACTGCGCGGGAGGAACAAAAGCTAGAGCAGCTATCTGTATTTTACCGGACAAGCTAATGTTTGTCATGAACAACCTCTAATACAAACGTAGGTAGCTTCAGCCTCCGAAATAAACTTCTATGGAAAATGTCCCTTTAAAATTTATATCTATATATCTGTATGTAGATACGTATACATCTGGAATAGGCTGCTTTGTGTGTGAAAAAGGGAGAAAAACGATATGATTGTCTAACCCGTATTTGCCTGTATGCACACACAGAAATTGCAGAAGACTTTGTAACGGATAACGGTGGGGGAAGGGCGGGGACAGGAGGGGGGTGGGAGGGAGTCTTTCTCAGCTACCGTTTTGTGCTCCAGATTTTGAACCCTTCGGATGTATGACCCATTATTAAAAAAAAACCACACACATACAAATCTTTAAAATGGGGGAGGGGGAGAGGAGAAGCGTTCACAGATGCTTCCAAAGTCTTCCAGTCTCTCCCTGTGTCGTTAGAGAGGCTGGGGCGTCTGGGCCTGAATTCCTCACTTCTCCACCAACACAAACGGGATACAATGGAGACCTCCTTCCCCACCCCACCCCCAGCCCCCCACCCCGCCACCCTTGTGACTTTTCCCGGGTCATCCTCTCCCTTTGGGAAGGGCTGGAAGACCAAAGAATCGGACCACTATAGCCTGAAACGGAGCTGATGGGAATACTCAGAAAGTCCCAGAAGTAGGGAAAATTTGATTTTCCTGAAAATAAATAAATAAATAAATCTGGACATGCTCCCGTCATGTGGGCCAGAGGCCAGCGCATCCTTTAAATAGCAGTCACCTTGATTAAACACAGCTCAGGACTCCGGGACCTGAAGATGATAAGCCTTGGGCTTCTGAACGTGTGTGTCCCAGAAGGCGGTTTGGAAGCGTGGCCGAGTCTAATCGACATTTGGGCAGTGCAGTTGCCCGGTAAATACCCACTGAAATATTTTTATTTATCTATTGACTTGAGAGAAAGGTAGAAAGAGGTAGAGAGAGAGAAGCATCAATTTGTCCTTGCACTTATTGATGCATTCATTGGTTGACTCTAGTATGTGCCCTGGGGATCGAACCCACAACCTTGGCATAGCAGGGCGATGCTCTAACCCACTGAGCTACCCAGCCTGGGTTTCTGACACCACCTAAGAACGCATTTTGTTGTCATCCTGCCATTTCTCCCCACTCTGTCTGAAGTAGAGATGCGTGGCATTTCCTGGCACCGCACACCCTCTCCGCTGAGAATCGGCTGCGAGAGCAGGGGTGGGTGCAGCGCCCTCCGCACTCTTGCTTCCCGGGCTCTCCTGCTCCTCGCCTTTTTGTGGCCCTATTTCCAATAGCACAGCCTCCTTCCTCCCCCGCAGCGTGACACGCTGTGGTGTGTGTGCTGCGGCAAACTTTGCGCAAGTGTGCCGGCCCAGGGGAGACTGTGGACAAGGGGAGCACCTGCCTCGGGCCCCTCCACCAGCCTGCCGCTGCCCGCCCTCCCGTGGGCATCTCCCACCCCCCTCCACGCCGGGCCCTTCCCCAGGACCCAGCCTGGAACGGGCTCCTGTAGCCTCCCTTCTCAGCAGCCAGCAGACGAAACCCTGGTGTCTTTGCCACGCCACCCAGCAGGATCACACTGAAAATGCAACACTGAGAGGTCAAACATTTTGGGGGAGACCCATATAAAAATGTAATAGAGGATAACAGGCAAAGAGGTGGCTTTCTGGGAGCAGGGAGCACATCCTGGCGCCCCAGCCGAAGGTCTGGCCGGTAGATGGGCCTCGGGAGATGTTTAATGAATTCATTAATTTGCTGCTCTGGACAATCCCCTAGCGAGGCATCTCAGTCCAGGGTGGTGACTGTCCTTCGTGCGCCCCTTTATGTACTGGCTCACCTTCTCCATCCTGCTTTCCGCCCAGGACGGGCTGTAGTGCCTCCATCAGCAGCGGTCCCCACCCCCACCCTGCCGCCCCACCCTGTCTGACTTCCTGTCGGGCTGGGCCAATGGGGTGTGGAGGGAGACAGAAGGGACACAGCGGGATGGACCCCTCCACCAGCTGCAGCCCTCCCCCAGCTGCAGTCCTCCTCCCAGCTGCGGTCCTCCCCCAGCTGCGGTCCTCCCCCAGCCACAGTCCTCCCCCCTCCCAGCTGCAGTCCTCCCCCAGCTGCAGTCCTCCTCCATCTTCCCAGCTGCAGTTCTCCCCCAGCTGCAGTCCTCCTCCCAGCTGCAGTTCTCCCCCAGCTGTAGTCCTCCCCCAAGATGCAGTCCTCCCCCAGCTGCAGTCCTCCTCCCAGCTGCAGTTCTCCCCCAGCTGTAGTCCTCCCCCAAGATGCAGTCCTCCCCCAGCTGCAGTCCTCCTCCCAGCTGCAGTTCTCCCCCAGCTGTAGTCCTCCCCCAAGATGCAGTCCTCCCCCAGCTGCGGTCCTCCCCCCGCTGCAGTCCTCCCTCCAGCTGCAGTCCTCCTCCCAGCTGTAGTCCTCCCCCAAGCTGCGGTCCTCCCCCAGCCACAGTCCTCCCCCCCTCCCAGCTGCAGTCCTCCCCCAGCTGCAGTCCTCCTCCAGCTGCAGTCCTCCCCCATCCTCCCAGCTGCAGTCCTCCCCCAGCTGCGGTCCTCCCCCAGCTGCGGTCCTCCCCCAGCTGTGGTCCTCCCCCCAGCTGCAGTCCTCCCCCATCCTCCCAGCTGCAGTTCTCCCCCAGCTGCAGTCCTCCTCCCAGCTGCGGTTCTCCCCAAGCTGTAGTCCTCCCCCAAGATGCAGTCCTCCCCCATCCTCCCAGCTGCAGTTCTCCCCCAGCTGCAGTCCTCCTCCCAGCTGCAGTTCTCCCCCAGCTGCAGTCCTCCCCCAAGATGCAGTCCTCCCCCAGCTGCGGTCCTCCTCCCAGCTGCGGTCCTCCTCCCAGCTGCAGTCCTCCCCCTGCTGCGGTCCTCCCCCAGCTGCGGTCCTCCCCCAGCTGCGGTCCTCCCCCAGCTGCAATCCTCCCCCCAGGTGCGGTCCTCCTCCCAGGTGCGGTCCTCCCCTCAGCTGCGGTCCTCCCCCCAGCTGCGGTCCTCCTCCCAGCTGCGGTCCTCCCCCAGCTACGGTCCTCCCCCCAGCTTCAGTCCTCCCTCCAGCTGCAGTCCTCCCCCCTCCTCCCAGCTGCGGTCCTCCCCCAGCTGCGGTCCTCCCCCTAGCTGCGGTCCTCCTCCCAGCTGCGGTCCTCCCCCTGCTGCGGTCCTCCCCCAGCTGCGGTCCTCCTCCCCACTGTGGTCCTCCCCCAGCTGCAGTCCTCCTCCCAGCTGCAGTCCTCCCCCCTCCTCCCAGCTGAAGTCCTCCCCCAGCTGCAGTCCTCCCTCCAGCTTCAGTCCTCCTCCCAGCTGTAGTCCTCCCCCAGCTGCGGTCCTCCCCCAGCTGCGGTCCTCCCCCCGCTGCAGTCCTCCCTCCAGCTGCAGTCCTCCTCCCAGCTGTAGTCCTCCCCCAAGCTGCGGTCCTCCCCCAGCCACAGTCCTCCCCCCTTCCAGCTGCAGTCCTCCCCCAGCTGCAGTCTTCCCCCATCCTCCCAGCTGCAGTCCTCCTCCAGCTTCAGTCCTCCCCCCAGCTGCAGTCCTCCCCCAGCTGCAGTCCTCCCCCCTCCTCCCAGCTGCGCCTCCCCCAGCTGCGGTCCTCCTCCCCGCTGCGGTCTTCCCCCAGCTGCGGTCCTCCTCCCAGCTGCAGTCCTCCCTCAGCTGCAGTCCTCCCCCCAGCTGCAGTCCTCCCCCCAGCTGCAGTCCTCCCCCCAGCGGCAGTCCTCCCCCCAGCTGCAGTCCTCCCTCCAACTGCAGTCCTCCCCCCAGCTGCAGTCCTCCCCCCAGGGCTCCCTCTCCTGGTTCAAGTAACCAGGCCCTGCCTCTGCCCTGTCAGGCCCAGGAGATAATACGACTCCTTATGGTCGCCAGCCCTGGGACTGCATCAGCCTTTGTGTTTCCCCATCGGTGGCCCACATCTTTACAAATAGTTTCTGTATTAAACTCTCCTCAAGTTAACTGTCCTGACTGGAGAGCGTGGCCACCGTTTCCGGCTGGGACCCTGCCTGGTGCTTGCGGGAAGCCCCGCCTTTGGGTCCTGGCGCTGCCATTTACTATGTGACCTTGGGCGAACCACTGAACTGCTCGGGGCCTCAAGTCCTTTACTGTCACAGGAAAGGGTTGAATTAGATTTTTTAAAAATTATTCAACAAACGCTTCTTGTGAGCTCCTGTGTACCAGGCACTACCCCAGACGCTGACGGATCCAAGGTGAACACAGTCCAGCCAAGAGCCCCGCACTGCATTCGAAGGGCAAGGACAGCGTTGTCTTCTTAGCACTCATGTCTCTAAGAATTTCTGATTCTATGATGGTCCAGTAATTTTTAAGGCAAGAAAAGATTTGTCTGACCTGTGGTGGCGCAGTGGATAGAGCGCCGACCTGGAATGCTGAGGTCACCGATTCGAAGCCCTGGGTTTGCTGGGTCAAGACACATATGGGAATTGAGGTGTCTTGCTCCCTCCCCCTTCTTTCTCTCTCTCTCTCTCTCTCTCTCTCTCTCTCCCTCCCTCCCTCCCTCCCTCCCTCCCTCTCTAAAATGAATAAATAAAGTCTTTTTTTAAAAAAAAGCAAGAAAAGATTTAGGAAACGAGTTTCAAGGAGAATTATTCTAGAAGGTCATGGTGGGTGGTGGGTGTGAGGTCGAAGAGGACTGAACTGGGCCAGCTTGTCACAGGGAAACTCTAAGCCTAGGGACAAGGGACAAAGCAGTCCAGGTAAGGAAATTAAACCCGTTGAGAGGAATGATTCAGGAAGTGTGTGTGTGAATCATCACCATCATCATCATCACCACAGCAACCAGGAAAAAGATTTTCATTACGATTCCTAGAAAACAAAGAGAAAAACTAAACTGTGCTTGATTGCATTACATAATAATGACCGTCACAGTCATTTATTAGGACCATTTACCGTGGGTGGGTGGTTTCCAGGCAGCACAACAACTTATGCAGATCACTGACTCTGTGTCAGGTTAACCCGGTCATCCAGTTATACTTGACAGGAAAGTAGGTGGGTAAGATGAGTCCCCTCTGCTGTCACTCTAACCAGTGGGGTCTGGCCTGAGAGGCCTGCAGCCCCTCTGTCCTACGCCTCCCCAAGGTGCATCTGGGCAGTGACACTCCCTAAGTCGGAGGTGGCAGCTGGCACCAGAAATAGGAGATGGGATGATGGTTTGGCTTGCAGAATTTTTCTAATTGAATTTGCATCCTAAGCCTTCTTCGTCTCAACAGTCTTAACCTCTCAGCTCATGCATGGCTTCCCCTCCCTCAGTCCTGCCAGTCTCTGGTCTCTTCCCATCTGCGTTAGGACTTCCTTCCTGCAGGCACCAGACGGCCCAGGGCAGACAGGCTGTGTTTCATTAGGTGACAACGCTCTGCGCTGACTCAGCACTTACCGGTCCAAAGCCCCTCCCTACCTCTTCTTTCAAGGACAGCTGTGATGTGGGCCGAGCAGGGGGACAAGCAGATAAAGTCTTACAGAGGTCAGCAACCTGTGCAAGCTCATGGTTGGGAAGGGGCATCCCTGGGGCTCCTCTATGCTGGCTGGTCTTTCTTCTGTGCTATGGAGCTTTGACATCAGGGAAACGCTCTCTGTCATTTTCGATCCTCTGCTGGGGATGGGCTGGGTTGGTGACGCAGTATGGGTCTCTTTGGCCACCGTACATACTGCGTCTGTGTCTAAGAGTAGCCTCTGATCTGCTGTGGCCCCGAGACACAGGACAGATCGTTCTTCCTTAGGTGCAGTTCTGGGCCCTGGCTCCCACTGAAACGTGCCTGCCTCTACTTCTCTGTGGAGACAACCCTCTCTTTGGAGGGTGGGAGCAGAGAGGGCTGGGAGTAATGGGTGATTCCCGCCAGGAAACCAGAGCATGGTCTGACAGGGGTGCAGCAGTCCGGGTGCTTGCTTCTCCTGCCTCTGTCCTTCTTAGGGACCCCGGGGCCAGCTCCATCCCAGCTGGGGAGAGGTCCCAGGCCCTGGGCCAGTCGGGCTCCATGTTCCTTGTCCAATGCCCTGACTGCCAGGGTCAGCTAGCTCCAAAGCACATTCCTGTCTTACTTTTCCATTACTTCCTGCCCTGTGGCCGCAGAACCCACACACACATACGCGCGTGCACACACATGCACGCACACACGGAGTTCTGGGCCCCGGCCCTGGACACCCTAACTGCCGTGTGCGTGTCTGCCGCGCTCTGGATGGCCGCCCTCCCCTCCTCACAGGCAGCAGGGTCTCTGCCGGAGCGCCGGGGCGTCCTTAAGGACCATCCCGAATACCCCGAGTTATCTCCTGGGACAGTCAGCCCCTGCTCCCTCCGGCAGGCAGGCAGGCAGGCAGGCAGGCGAGGACGGCGTGCGTTCACTCCCCTCGAACACTTCTTACCTCCTTTTCTAATCGGAAGGAGTGCGAGCCCCGAGAGAGATTTCACAGGCAACGGTTTCTAGCCGTAAGGCAACAACGTCGTTTTATTTCCTTCGTATCCTTTCTATTGTGCATGGCTAGTCATTTTGATTCTCGTCTAAGGAGGTGATAGCAAGTATCCCCTTTAAATAAGTGTTTTCTAAGTTATAAAGAATGGCCCAAACCGATGAAAAATATTAATTAAATAATGACCGGCGCACTGAAATGACAGCGGTGACAGGACAGCACCTGCAGGAGCACAGCTGGGCGGGCGGGGGGGGGGGGGGGCAGGGCAGCGGCGTTAGAACGGGAACACATCCCAGCTGTGCTTCCCACAGCTGGGCGACGTCCGGCAAATGCTTCTCTGTAAAAGGGGGACACTAATGTACCTCCCTCAAAGGGTTAAATTAACGTAACGAGTGTAGAGCACTTAGCCCAGTGCCTGGTGCATAGGAAATGCTCAATGCTGGATGCCATTTGCCAGCCAAGCTTACATGCCACCTCTTCCATGAAGCCTTCCTGAGGAAGTCCTCTCTCCTTCCTTTGTTCTTTCATGGTAATTTGAACTTGACTTATGGAACTTCACACCTCCTGTTATGGGGTATTAGACCTTCCCCACCTCTCTTCCCCACACTGGACCCAGCACGTGCTAAAGCAAGGGTCGGGAACCTTTTTGGCTGAGAGAGCCATGAACGCCACATAGTTTAAAACGTAATTCCGTGAGAGCCATACAACGACCCGTGTACGTTACACATTATCCAACAAAAATTTGGTGTTGTCCCGGAGGACAGCTGTGATTGGCTCCAGCCACTCGCAACCATGAACATGAGTAGTAGGAAATGAATGGATTGCAAGACATGAGAATGTTTTCTATTTTTAACGTTATTATTTTTTTTTATTAAAGATTTGTCTGTGAGCCAGATGCAGCCGTCAAAAGAGCCACATCTGACTCACGAGCCATAGGTTCCCAACCCCTGTGCTAAATGGTTAGTGGATCTCTGATTATAAGTGATTCCCTCTTTTTTTTTTTTTATTTCATGTGTTTGGTTTATAAAGGTTTGTTTCCATTTTTCTGGGAAGCTCTAAAAGACAGTTTCCAATCTCAATATACCATACAGTATTCTGGAAAACTTGAAAGGTTCTGGGGCAAGAGAACAGAGTGCCTGTTTAATATCACCTAAGCCACAATGGCACTCCGGTTACCAACACCGCGTCCCACCTATTACCTTTTATTCTGGCGTGAGACACGAATACAGGGACAGAGGCCTCAGGACAGAGCAGCGGCCTGTCACGCGTTACACAGAGGTAAAGGAGGGCTGTCCAGCAACGGCGGGTGAGACAGACCCAAAGGACACAAATCAGACGGGGACACCGAAGTGCCGGGGTGACACACTGAGCATTCAGGGTAGAGTAGCCTAAGCGAACCTGATGGAGTCTCTTGCACAGGACTTTACAATTCGTGAAATGAAGCAATACGTCACCCTGACTGGAGGAAGGGGAGCCCCCCCCCAGGATTCCACCACCTTACTGAAGACTGGCGGATGAGGCATGTGTCTGGTAAGAACTACCTTCGTTTAAACAAACCCTCCCCCCCCCACCAGAAGCTGCAGCAGAGCCTCTTTGGAAACACGGCCCGCGCCTTCAGCGACGACTGGGAAAAGGCCTGTTTCAGGTTCCATGCTCCGCATTCTGACCTGGCCTTTGCTTTGGAAGTGGGAAAGGTAAATAGCAGGTGACAATTTTCTTTTTAAATCCCAACTCCCTATTCCTCATTTGGGTTTCCTTTTTCCTTCCCGCCTCACCCAGGCGCATGCACGGTTTTATTACAGTCCCTCGTAGAAACGCACTGGCACTTTAAAACTGAACCTGAAATGGTAACAGACTGTTTAACAGTATGCTCTCCAGGTGGTAACCAATACTCCCACTCCTTTTTCTCCTCTCTCCCACTTCCTCAATTCCTAGTTTCCCTGGCTCTCTTCTCCGAGTCCAAGTCCTGAGTGTCCCCGAGGATTCAGAGGCAGGAGGCAATCTAGCAGCTTCTTTCTGGCTTGTTTAAAACCTCAATAATTCATGTCATTGATCACCAGTCACACAGAATGTCAAGAGCCAGCCATCTATTTCCTTACCTCCGACTCATGGAAAAGTTCGACATGACATGTAACAGGGGGCCTCGTGCAGGAGGGCATATGTCCCCAGGTGCCAGTCCACGGGGCTGGCTCCACACAGAGAGGCTGGTCACTGCGGAGTCGAGCCTGGAGGGACGGCGAGCCGGTGGTACATACACCGTCTCTCGCTAAGCCTAGCGCATCTATATCCCAGGAGGGAAAGGCTGCAGAGGATAGACCGTGACATCGTGTACAAGAGCTGTCCCGTCGTCAAGCCCTGCAGCCGGCCTCCCTGATTCATCCTCCCCCCTCCAGGGCGGCGTCCGGAGCATCCAGATGGCGGTCCAAGGATCCATCCTCAAACACCTGCTGTTGACGAGGGAGGGCAGGGGCCGCAGCTTCCGCGGGTGAGGGGCCGAGGGAGGGCAGGGGCCGCAGCTTCCGCGGGTGAGAGGCCGAGGGAGGGCAGCTTCCGCGGGTGAGAGGCCGAGGGAGGGCAGGGAGGGCAGCTTCCGCGGGTGAGGGGCCGAGGGAGGGCAGGGAGGGCAGCTTCCGCGGGTGAGAGGCCGAGGGAGGGCAGGGAAGGCAGCTTCCGCGGGTGAGGGGCCGAGGGAGGGCAGGGGCCGCAGCTTCCGCGGGTGAGGGGCCGAGGGAGGGCAGGGGCCGCAGCTTCCGCGGGTGAGGGGCCGAGGGAGGGCAGGGAGGGCAGCTTCCGCGGGTGAGGGGCCGAGGGAGGGCAGGGGCCGCAGCTTCCGCGGGTGAGGGGCCGAGGGAGGGCAGGGGCCGCAGCTTCCGCGGGTGAGGGGCCGCTGCGGCAGCGCTCGGAGGGGTTCCTCATTCCACAAGAAGCTCTGTGTGCTCAGTAATCACAGCAGGAAATCCCCCGGGGCCCCCCTAGAAAGACAGAAACCGGGCTGATTGTCCCCGAAGGGCTGCATTTCGTGACTGGGGACAGCTCTCCTGGAGCCACTCTCGAAGCTCAGCTGCAGAGTCACGGTGACGGTTTCTGTGCTCTACAGCAGTGGTCCCCAACCCCCGGGCTGCAGCCCGGTACCGGTCCATGGGCCATTTGGTACTGGTCCGCAGAGAAAGAATAAATAACTTACATGATTTCCATTTTATTTATATTTAAGTCTAAACGATGTTTTATTTTTTTTTTAAATGACCAGATTCCCTCTGTTACATCCGTCTAAGACTCACTCTTGACGCTTGTCTCGGTCACGTGATACATTTATCCGTCCCACCCTAAAGGCCGGCCTGTGAAAATATTTTCTGACATTAAACCGGTCCGTGGCCCAAAAAAGGTTGGGGACCACTGCTCTACGGCAAACCACCCTGTTAGGTGAAGCGAAGCCCCGGGTCTCAGGTGGGCGCACTGGACAATATTCGATGGGAAGCCCCCACCTGGGCGTGCCAGGGGGGAGCGCAGGGTCGACGAACACCCTGATAAGTGAAGAATCAATCTTTCTATTTCACCAGGCTACCAAAGCACCGAGTTTGGTACTTGCCTCTTTCAAAAAATCAGTTCAGATTGCTTTACTCTTAGAATGTAACAAACCCCTATCATTTGCAAAAACTCTATGCTTGATATTAGAGAAAACATAAAGAAGTCAAAAGACACCCTCAGCCCTGGGTGTCACTGTCCCACCTCAGCGAAGGGGGCAGGGACTTTGTACCTCCCACCCCCCTCAGGCAGGGGCCATGGCCATCCTTCAGGAGGGGGCGTTAAGTCCCAGGCGCTGCTGGACCAGGTGGCTCCAGCTCCTCAGAGAACGCTGGAAAGCAGGAGCCAGTCACAGCAGTACCGGAAAGAACCGGGGGACGTGCCCATCAGCTAAGGAAAAGGGGTCCCGGGGAATCCAGGTGGAATGCACAATACCAGCTGCACGGCTGCCAAGCAGTGAACCCGGTCCCAGCAAGTGGCAAACATGAACTGCATGGTAGCCAGCAACTGCCCCCATAGCCCACTCCATGAAGCCTTCCGGAACCTTCCTCGTCACCGCTCTCTCCCTTCTCTCCTCTCATCACGCCTCCTCCTATTCTCACCTGCTTCCTACTCGGGTTGGGGCGTACAAGGCTCCTTGTTACTCTGTTCTATATTGCCACAGGACTAAGTGGGCTCTGACTACAGCCGAGTTCCTCAGCCAAACTCTGTCTTCTGTTTCTTCATCAGGACAACAGTGACCCATGTAAAACACGGAGGAAACAGGCCGCGTACAGGTCTACCACCTAAAGATGGGCTCCCATTTCCTGGGAGGTTTGACAGCCTCAGGGTCACTGCTCACTGGAGTGTAATGGCTAAGAGTAGGGACCAGGAGCCAGACCACCTGCATTCAGATTGCTGCTCTACCCCTTTAAAGACGAATGAGCAGGCCTGACCAGGTGGTGGCACAGTGGATAGAGCACTGACCTGGGACACTGAGAACCCAGGTTCAAAACCCTGAGGTCGCCGGCTTGAGAGAGGGCTCATCTCACTTGAGCATGGGGTCGCTGCTTGAGCGTGGGATCATAGATGTGACCCCACAGTCACTGGCTTGAACCCAAGGTCACTGGCTTGAACAAGGGGTCACTGGCTCAGCTGGAGCCCTGGTCATGGCACGTATGAGAAGCAATCAATGAACAACTAAAGTAACACAACTACTAGCTGATGCTTCTCATCTCTCTCCCTTTCTATCTGTCTCTCTTTCTCAGAAAAGAAGAAAAGAAAAGAAAGATGAATGACAAGGGGCAAATGGTTCAACCCCTTTGTCTGCCTTTCCTCCTATAAAACAGGAGTAGGGATAGAACGCACCTCACAGGTTGCTGTGAGGATTACATGAAGCCGTGTGTGGAGTGTGGGAACCATGCCGGGCACATGACTACCCCAGGGTGGAGGGGTATAAGCTCTGGGTCAGTGAGGGCAGTCTGCAGGTGGCCCGGGACGTACAGGACGTGATCAGGCTGAGAGGACAGGCGTGCAGGCCCATGGTGCCTGAGCAAAGGCGCGGAGGGAGAATGTGGGAGTATGTTCAGGGGGCTGATCCAGCTGCTGGGGCGGAGGTTTGCACACTGGGAATCAGGGAGATGAAACTGGAAGAGCTGCTCTTGGGAAGGGCAGTGCTGGTTAAAGAGCTGAGATCAGTCCTGGCTGGCGTTCCGGAAAGAGGACAGGTGTGGGACTCGACGGGGCGACAGCACCCAGGGTGGGACCGGCTGAGATCACCAAGGGAAACAGTACACCACTGTGGGGTGCCCGTTCCAGTGACAGCGGGGAGGACAGGCCCTCTGGAGCATTCTCACAATGTAGGCTGATGAAGGAACCAAATGGACCGACCCTGTAGTCAGAAGGGATCGCAGAAGCAGAGGCCCCGGCCCTCGGCTGGGGGACAGGCCATCCCAAGGTCTCCCTCCCGCCACACCCCTGCGTTGCAGTTTATGTGCGATCAGCAAGCAGGAGCAGAAGCGAGCCCTGGCTGCAGCGCTCGCCGGTCTCCTGTGGGCAGCAGGGGACGCTCAGAAGGCCACCATCTGTCTTGTCACTGAGGACACTTCCATCGCCTCGAGTCCTGACTACACTGGGGACAACTTCACTGAGCGGGTGAGTGCACCCCCCACCGTCCGGCCAGGGAAAGGGCCGACGGAGCCTGACTGAGAACCAGACCCTCCCTGGAGGTGCAGCTGGAGCCTACAACGCCCGGTACGGGTCTGATGTGGCCAAGGTCACCGTCCCAAGAGGCAAGGACCAATGGTTGCAAGTGATGCCAGCAGCAAAAGTAAAGAATCCTCCTATGGATTCTTTCTTCCAGAATTCACCACAGTCAAGAATAGCCCATACCAGCCTGACCAGGCGGTGGCGCAGTGGATAGAGCGTCAGACTGGGATGTGGAGGACCCAGGTTCGAGACCCCGAGGTCGCCAGCTTGAGCGCGGGCTCATCTGGTTTGAGCAAAGCTCACCAGCTTGAGCTCAAGGTCGCTGGCTCGAGCAAGGGGTTACTCAGTCTGCTGTAGCTCCCCCAGTTAAGGCACATATGAGAAATCAATCAGTGAACAACAAACGAAGAATTGATGTTTCTCATCTCTCTCCCTTCCTGTCTGTCTGTCCCTATCTGTCCCTCTCTCTGACTCTCTCTGTCTCTGCCACACAAAAAAATAAACAAAAAAAGAACTGAGGGGTGTAGAAGTAAGACCAGCGGCCATCCAGTGTTACCCTGTGTGTTTTACGTGACCTTGTGTAAGACGATCCGCCAGTTTCCAGCAATGTGATTTCTCAATGAAACAAAAAAAAAATTTCCCTTGAGGTATTAACAGTGAGTCGACATCTCAGAGCTGTAACGTTCATCTCCCTTTTCATTTCTGTCTTTTATGCCCGATTTATAGCTCCGGCTGTTTGAAGTGTTAGAGAGAGAAGCCACTGAGAAATTCATCTATGATCATTTACAATGTGTAAGTGTTTAAGTATGGAGGTAATTCTTTTATGTTGAACTGATCTTACAGGAGTCATTTTTCTTCTTTTACAAAGGGTATTTTTAATGATGCCTGTTAAGAAAACCAGGTCATCTTGAGGGCGAAGGGAGGCCGGAAGGAGAGAAAGGAAGCCATCTGCCCCGCCCCGTAACCTAGAAAGAGGCAGATTGCGCACAGGCCCCTCAAAAATGCTCCTTTCTCCTTGGCTAATCAAACCCAGAAAATAGCACTATAGAGGGCATATACCAAGATTTCTTTATTTTAAATTTTGATTGATTGATTGATTGATTTGAGAGTGGGGGGGAGGAGAGGGAGAGAGAGAAGGAACAGGAGAGAGAAACATTGCTTTGCTGTCTTACTTATTTGTGCCTTCATTGGTTGATTCCTGTATTGTCCTGACCTGGGGAATCAAACCTGCAACCTTGTTGTATCAGGTTGACGCTCTAACCAACTGAGCTACCCAGCTAGGGCAGTCAAGATTTCTTTTGGGGGAAGAATGAATGTTAAAGTGTTAAAGCAGGCTTGCCTCATCTAATGAATGAAACACCAAAATGGTAGATAACTAAGGCTCCCGTCTAAATTGTCGAAATGAGCACTCACATTGACTCTTAAGGAAATCACTTCCGGTCTAAAAAAGGCGGACCAGTGTCCCCTCTTCTGTCAGCACCTTCCCCACAGTGCCCTCCCCTGGGTGATTCTGCCCCACCCCCTGGGTGGCATGGGGACAAAGTGAAAGACAACAATGGTTGAAAATGGAAGGTTTTTGTTTTTGTTTTTTCAAAGATTCCTCTGCAGAGAAAGAAATGAAAGTTGATTTTTTTGAAGACCAGGGGCCCCACAGTGTGAAAGCAGAGGTCCGTGGGCAGGATCGCCATGAAGCCATACAGCTTCAGATTGGACCGAAGGGGCAACTGGAACCCATGAAACTCACTGCGCCGTTCCTTCCGAAGGCCGCAGAGGCAGAAAGCTTGGGCGTGGATTCTCAGCCCCACTCACCATCTAAGACCTTGATTCAGCTGGTCCCCTGGGGCCGACCCCTCCCACTGTCTGTGTGCCAGGCAGAAGAATGGTCCACCCAACGAGGTCCACGCCCCAGCCCCTGGAGCCCGTGAGTGTTAAATGACACGGCCAAGGGGGGCCAAGGTGGCTGATCAGCTGACTTGAACATAGGGAGGGTGTCCTGGATGACCCCGCTGGGCCCAGGGTCATCACAGGGTCCTTACACATGGAGGAGAAAGAAAGGCCAAAGAGAGGGGAGGAGTGGTGTAATGTGAGAGGGGTGCTACCACTGTTGCCAGCGGCCCGGGCCCGCGGTGAGGACAGAAGACAGGGATCACGGACCGGGAATGTGGGCGTGGCCACTGACCGCTGGAAAGGGAAGGAAACAGAGTCTCCCCTCACGCCTACAGAAGGACCACCAGCCCCGCTGACATCGTGATCCTAGCCCCGTAAGCCCCATTTCAGTCTTCTGACCACCAGACCCGTAGATAATAAGGCTGTATTGTTTATGCCGCTAAATTTCTGCTCCTTTGTGATAGCAACGAGATACAAAATGCACAGAACTCCCATGATAGATTTTAAATAGCTGACATGAAATGTTAAGCTGGCAGCCTGCTTAGAGGCTCTTCCTTGTGGGCAGGAGAGGTCTAATGGGGTTACACAGAGAGAAAGAGGGGAGCCACGTAAGAAATAAATGGCCCTTCCAGCTGCAAGAGGCAAGCCCTTCCCTGTCTTCCATCTCTGCAACTCAGACCTAGGAGAGTCTGAGCCAATCGGAAGGACCCCCCACCTCTGCAAGGGATTCCCTGGAGCTGAGAAGCAGAGGGTCAGAGCTGAAGCTACACATAGGCTATCCCCTCCAAGGCTAAGCGTGGAGTTGCAATAAGTCGTGAAGGCCCTAAGTGGGAGCAGACGGCACAGCACAGCGCCGGTGGGCGTGGCACCGGGCTGCCCACAGCCAGAGCCACGCAGGGGCGTGGTCAGCACCGTTTCCCTAGCGAGCCAGGCGGAGCTTGGTGCGTACGTATGCTGAAGATCACTCCCTGACCAGGGGCTGCTCCTGTGATCCGCCCCATTCAGACCTTTACCAAACCCCGGGCACTATCAAAATGCACCCGTTCTAGGTCCCACCTTAAAGCACAGAGCTGAAGCTAGCGGTCGGAGGGCTACCTGTGAGCAGCAGACCGACTGTTATAGGTTGAATTGCATCCCCCCACCACCACCAAAAAAATAGAAGATATGGCCTGACCTGTGGTGGCACAGTGGATAAAGCGTCAACCTGGAAATGCTGAGGTTGCCGGTTCGAAACCCTGGGCTTGCCTGGTCAAGGCACATATGGGAGTTGATGCTTCTAGCTCCTCCCCCCCTTCTCTCTCTATCTCTTTCTCTCTCTCTCTCTCTGTCTCTCTCTCTCATCTCTAAAAAATGAATAAATAAATTTAAAAAAAAAAGAGAGAGAAAAAAAAAAAAAAAGAGTGTGAATGGAGACCTTCATGCCAAAGGTATAAATAATAAAAAAAAAAAAAAAAAAATAGAAGATATGTTTAAGTCCTAAGTCCCAGTACCCGTGAGTGTGCTCTGATTTGGAAGTAGGGTCTTCGCCGATGCTAGCCAGTTAGGATAAGATCATGCTGGATTTGGGTGGGCTCTAATCCAATGACTGGTGTTTTTATAAGAAGGAAATCTGGGCATAGACCCGACATGCAGGGAGAACTCTGTGATAATGGGCGTAGAGAATGGAGTGACGCATCTCCCCAACAAGGGGCTCCAGGAATGGTCAGCAGCCACCAGAACGTCAGGGAAGGGGGGCGTGGCCCCGCTCTGACACCTTGATTTAGAACATATGGCCTCCAGAACCATGACAGAATAAATCTGTCTATAAATAAATATTGTCATAAGTCATTCAAATGTCTGGAAATCGGTTATCACAGTCGTCAGAAAGGAATACACCTGTATCTGCTGACATTAACCCCATGGGGTTATATTTTTAAAAATATGAGTCACTAATAGTCAAAAAACAATTAGGAAATTCCACAACAAAACCTAGAGCCTGACCTGTGAGGGCACAGCAGATAAAGCGTTGACCTGGAACGCTGAGGTCGCCAGTTCGAAACCCTGGGCTTGCCTGGTCAAGGCACATATGGGAGTTGATGCTCCTCCCCCCCCCTAAAATGAATAATAAAAAATAAATTTTAAAAACCTAAATTTTAATTCCCCCTCCCCCCCAAAAAAAAGTAATTTCAGAAAATCTGGCTGCGCTGGACGTATAACTTGGCCCGTCCTCAATTAGCCAACAACAAGTCCATTCGACAAATTGGGATAGACGTTACCAGACAGGTGGAAAGGACTTTGCAGATGTGATTAAGTTTCAGATTTTGAGATGCGGGATGGCCCTGCTTATCCTGGTGGGCTCGATTAATCATAGGGTTTTATAAGGAAAACGAGATGGCAGGAGAGTCAGAGAAAGAGGCGTGACCCGGCGCAGAGGCAGAAGAGGCCATGGGATGTGGGGTCACAAGCCGCGGAACAGGACGGCTCCCAGAAACTGAAAAAGGGAACGGAAATTGAGTCTCCCAGAAAGCCTGCGGATGGGACACAGGCTTGCTGGGCATTTGAAGAGTCCAGTGATGATCCGTGATGGTTTAAGGCCCCAAGTGCATGCTCATCTGCTGCGGCCGCGATCGGGAGCTCCCATGCCAACGCTGTCCATGGCCCCAGCCCCCCAGCCCCCTGCCAGCTGGCAGCACACCCGTGCGGGTCCTCTATGGCTCCCAGGCACCGGAACTTGTCGGGCACTGGTTCCTATGGCACAGAAGTGCGTTCTCCTGTCGGGTCACAGAGAGCAAAGGGGACAAATGCCTCTGTATAAGGAAAAGCACGGGCCTTAGCCAATGCCCGAGAGCCCTGAATGCCAGCCGGTCAATACGGACTTGACCCAGGAGGCCGAGGGGACTTGACCCCTGTGCAGAAGGCTCTGTGGGGACACGCAGCCTGACCAGGAAAGAGACAGAGAGCTGCCTCGCAGAAGAAGTGGGACCGTGGACCTAGCGCGCGCTGAGCGCCAAGGTAGGTCACTTCGCTTTCTCTACAAACCCCGGGGAAGAGGCATTTTTATCTGCAGTTGCAGATGAGGAGGTTGAAAACTCAAAGACGTTGGGTAACTAGGAGTTTGTTCATGGGGAACTGGTTCTGAACCGAGGTCTGCATAAACCCAAGCTAGTTCTACAAAGCCCGTCCGCTCCCCCCTGAGGTTAATGGGGCAACCAGGAGGGGTGCCCTCCGGAGAATGGAAAGACACGCTGAATCTCGCCCCGCTGGGCAGAGAACACAGAAGTGCTGGGAAGAAAGAGAGGTTGAAAACCAGGAGAGTGAGGGAGCCCTTGGCGGGCCGGACGCCAGGGGAAGGCACCTGAGAGTGCGGACGGACCCGGGACACAGGAACAGCTCCGGCGGTCTGTCAAGCAGCTCAGAAAGAACGCTCTCCGGCTGCCAGCCCTTGAACTCGTGGCCACAGGCACACGTCGCTGCCCTGCTTGTTGGAAACGTGCTTTTCTTTTGTTTCCCCAACAGTTCAGTGGAGAAGGAAGCCATGGTGTCATCCTGTTTCTCTACAGCCTGATCTTCTCTAGAACATTTGAAAGGTAAGTTCTACAAATACTTTCTGACCAGGTGGTGCTGCAGTGGACAGAGCATCAGCTTGGGACAGTGAGGTCCCAGGTTGAAACCCCAAGGTCGCGGGCACGAGCGCGGGCTCATCTGGCTTGAGCGCAGGGTCACTGGCTTGAGTGTGGGATCATAGACATGACCCCAAGGTCGCTGGCTTGAGCAAGGGGTCACTAGCTTGGCTGGAGCCCCTGGTCAAGGCACATATGAGAAAGCAATCAACCAACAACTCAAGTGCTGCAAATATGAGTTGATGCTTCTCATCTCTCTCCCTTCCTGTCTGTCTTTCTCTGTCTCACTAAAAACAAACATTTTACAAATGTTTGCACTGTTTCTTCCTAGCTCTGGGGGGTCACATAAACCATGTAGTCTGTCGTTGGAAGATATTGTCATGCCCTATTGGAAACATGAGTGCAATATTTTCCTAGTGGTCACTCTTCTGTTGGTATGTCGTTTTCTGTCCTCCGTTGGCCACACGGATGGGTAAGTAGACATCGTCAGGAGAGTCTGAATCTGCTTTTCTGGTTCAGCAGGCAGTTCCTTCTTCTTGCAGTTGTAAATGTTGGCAGATGGCAGAGCTTTTTGTACATTTTCATATAACACATTTTATTATTCCTATGCACAATAAAATAGATTCAGAAGTGCTTATTTTGTCTGTATGATATGCAAAGCTCTGTTCTTGACACTGTGGAAAATATCTACAAATAAACGAAGCTAGGTCCCTGACCTGGGGCAGGTTCTAGTCTCAGAAAGACAAGAGGGACACAGAGCGACTGGGCAAGTCCCCGCCGGTACCTGATGTGCCGGACGAGGTGTAAAGACAGTGAATCTAGTGGATTCCCCAGGAGGAAGGGTCCCTGAGAGAGGCAGGGAGCCCCCGGAAGGGAAGAACTACCAGCCCTGAAGCAGCATTCCCAAAACTTGTCCTCTGTAGTTTTGTCATCGCCACCACATTTTTGTGGTCCGTGTTATCATTTCCTTAAATTTTCTTTACATCAACACAACATCTAAATATCAACTTCTTCAGAAATGTCAATATCCTTTAAATCATGTATTTGTGTCCCTGACTGGGTGGCTCAGTGGATGAAGCATTTTCCTGGTGCACCAAGGTCGTGGGTCCCATCCCTGGTCAGGGCACATATGAGAAGCAATCAATGAGTGCACGAGTTGATGCTATTCTCTCTCACTCCCTTCTTCTCTCTCTCTCTCTCTTAATCAAGGGGGAAGATTGTTTAATCATATATTTGCTGTGCTAAAGAAAATATATATTGAACACATCACTATAAAAAAAAAGTTTAAATGCTCACATCTATCCTATCCAAAATCATGCCATACTTTGAGAAGCTCTGCCTTGAATTATCCCTGACCTAGCCAAGGCAGCCACCTACCTGACCCAAGTCTTCAGGCCTTATTCGCAGAAGAACTTGACCTCTAGTCAAGAAGTTGTGAATGGATTTTTTTCACGAACACATACAGCTCTCAGACCTGCACTTAGCACCTCCCTCTGGATGACAGCAGGTGTCACCTTCCCCCTTGACTTGAACACTGTCCCGGGTAGAAACCCAACCCCTGGTCCCTGATGAAACAGTAGAGGCTGCCCTCTATAGCCGAGAAATGGACTTAAACCCCAAGCTGGCGTTGTCCATTGGAACTGTCTGTTCCGTTCTGCCAGCACTGTCTGGAGTAGTCATGTGTCACCACCCTAAGCCAAGTGTCCCTTGTCTCAGAGCGGCACCAGAGCACACACACAGGGACCCAAACATGTGAGGTCTGTGGCTTCTCCCTCCCCCTTCACCACTGTCACTGGCTGCTCCCACGTGCGCCCACAGCTTCTCCTGTGAGGCCCCAGGCCCAGCAGCTCTTCCTGTGGGAGGTGGGAACAGGCGAGGTACACAGGAGGGACAGTGAACAGCTGAGCCCAAGTGACTGCTGCTTTGTGTCAGCCTCCCTGACCAAATGCTGATGGCCTTTCCCGTTCTGCAGGCTTCAGAAGGACCTCGATGTCTCCACCATCCACCTGTTACAGCCACATGCTGGAGGCTTCCTATGCAGCCAGGTAGGTTGGAAGACTTGGGCTTCCTGTGGTAGAATCTGAATTAGGCTTTTTTTTTTTTTCCACTGAAAGTGCATAGCGATCAAGTTATCGTTGAAAAACTATATATGATGCTACCCTGAGTTTATCATCAGATTCTATCTTCCAACTTCCATTACAGTCCTTTCTAGTTTACCTCTGAGAGCCCTACATCCCTGAGGTTCTAGGAACATTAGAAGATATCTTGCCAAGACCCACCAGGAATCCCTGGTAACTGAAGGAAAAGTACAATAAAAACATCACAGCGTCATGCTTCTTAAATCTTAACTATGGAAACCAAAGTTTAACAGAAAAGTAAAAGGGAGGGTGAGCAGTAGGATCCAACTGGGCACATGGGAAGATAAGGGGTATGGCTCAAGAAAAAAGTCAACAAACTATTGTTTCAACCCCACCAAATGTTCATGGCATATATTTTTCCAGGTTTACATACCGGGATTTCATTATTTTCAGTGAAAATGGTCATATAAAAATTATTATTTAAAGAAAAAAGAGGCCCTGGCTGGTTGGCTCAGTGGTAGAGAGTTCATCCTGGCGTGTGAATGTCCTGGGTTCAATTCACGGTCAGGGAACACAGGAGAAGTGACCATCTGTTTCTCCACCCAGCCCCCCCCCTCTTTTTCTCTTCTCCTCCCACAGCCATGGCTCCATTAGTTCTAGCAAGTTGGCCCTGGGTGCTGAGGATGCCTCCTGGGGCCCTTGGCCTCAGGCACTAAAAATAGCTAGGTTGTGGAGCAACCAGCAGTGGCCACTAGGTGGGCAGAGCATTGAAAGATAGGGAGCTTGCTGGGTGGATCCAGGTGGGGGTGCATGTGGAAGTTTGTATGTCTCTCCTCTTCTCACTTAAAACAAAAAAGAAATTGAGTCTTTATATCATCACTACCTAAAATATTTGTAAAATATGTCATCTAGGCAGTTGTGAACATGATTTTAACTGGAAGAGCAAGTCCGAATGTTTTCAATGGCTATCAAAATGGAAAGTCTCAAGAAATACTACACGGCGTCCTGACCCGCAGTGACATCGGCTATTTGCAGTGGGGTAAGCGCGCCTCCGAGGGTGAGAGTCTTTCACAGGTGAGTGTGTCCCGGTTCTCAACCGCACAGGCGTGTGAATACAGTGACATCTGTTAAGTCTCTATACTAACGCAGTTACTCCTTTCCTGCATACCTTCCACCTACCACACATGCGTCTGAAACTTTCAGGTCTAAACAGAAGTATCCAACTTACTTGCTTCATATTATTCTATCTATTTTATGTATATAGAGGTATACAAATAATACAAGTAAAATGCAAATCATTTTTTTAAAAACAAACCGGAAATACACAGATAAAAGGAAAGTCCCCTCGCGAACACACCCAGCTGTCCGCCCCCTCTCAGAAATCAGTGCGCGGTGGGTAGCGGATGGATACCCTACCTATACTTTATTTATGCAAACAAATGCACATGTTCTATCTACTGCTCAGAGCCTGAAAAACACCACGGGGGGGGGGGGGGTCCACCTGTTCTTTTTGTTTTTGTTTTTTCGATTACAGTTGCCATTCACTATCATTTCATAGTCGTGTGAGGCGCACAGCACAGGGGGAGGCGCCCGCTTGTGAAAGTCCTGTCCCAGCTTCCCAGCTCGGGGGACCATGGCCTCCCACACCCAGTCCGCAGACGGTGCCCCTGGAAAGCACAGGGGATAACGAAGTGAGATGAGACGCCACAAAAGCAAAGAGGAGAGAGAGCAAATAGACCCACCCCCCCAAACCACAAGTCAAAGATGCTGTTGTGCTATTTTCGCAAAACAAAACAAAAACAAAAACGTTTCATCCTGAAACCCAGGGAAGGCAAGGTGGAGTCTGTGAAAAGCAACTAAGTCTCTGGAGTGTTCCTGAAAGGAGCTGGGATGTAATCCAATGTGACAAGGACAAAAAACCCCGGGGCCTCGCCATGCCCAGCCTCTCCTAACCATCAGCACAGCGAGGCCCCTGCTGCTGCCCAGCCTGCCCTCCACTCGCCTGTGCGTCTCACAATCCCCTTCCTGTGGGCGGGCTTCACACGACACTGCCCTTGTACACCTATGGCGTCATCCATCTGTCCTCCTCCTGGTCGCTCCAGCTACGCGTCGTATGAAATCAGCCTCTCACAAGACACCCACACCACTGTGCGTCTGGCGGCAGCAAGCCAGTGGCGTGCAGCTACCGCACAATTAGTAGTATACTCTGTGTACGGACGTGTTTGAAAAGTTTGCTTGTTATTCCTCAAGTTTGAAATCTAGGTCCATTGTAGAAAAACATGAGAATGACAGCTAAGATAAAAGTAAAAAAATCTGAACCCAATCTCATTACTCGGGTCAGGTGGGGGGGGGGGGGGAGTCAAGCCTTTCAAAAATGCTTCCTTCTCTTTTTCTAATATAATGTTCTCTAGTCTTTGTTTCTAAAACCCGCTTTTCTCATTTAACACAAATATCTTTGTGTGTCATTGAATACACATCCTTCACCACAGTTGGTGCAGAGCTCCATCCACTGTATGCATGGGAAGGTCTGTATTTGAATATGCCCCGCACAGGGAATGTGCCCTTGTTGTTATGATAACGTTCCTAATCACTTGCTCCAGATATTTTGGAATTCATTTTACAATCTGTTATACATATAATGACTAGGAAAACCAAGCCAGAGTAGGGGAGTTTTAGACTTCACTTTACATCCTCTCCTTCTCTTGCAACTACACAAGGTCCCTTGATGTCCACGGTCATGCACTTGGTGTCTACCAGAGCCCAGCAGCATGCCGAGACGCAGTTTGGAGGAAAATGGCAGGATGCACAGGGTGGGCAAGCTTCAAGGTGTGGCAGCACAAAACCCACAATAGGAATTTTAGTGCTTTGCTAATATTACCACGTTCTTATACAATACTATTGCGCTATATTCTCACTATAAACTGCAAACATTTAAAACAGTGTTGCTCATAGTTTAGTCATCTGAGTAGGTAACTCATAAGCTTTGCCACAGCGCCACCCCACCTCTGCAATTATTTGCTTATTAGTTTTCTTTAAATCGACTCGCTTTAAAAACGCAAATCTAACCTTTTCTGCAGCAGTAATACAAGCCACGGACTTGAAATGCTATTGTTTCCCCCAATACATATTTCAATAAATAAACATGTTTTATTTTAAAAGCTCCGCCGTGTGCCACTGGCTTCAGGCCGCACGCCCCCGGTGGTCACCTGCACCAACACACCCTCTGGAAACCTGGTATGGAAGCAAGGACGTTCCTGCAGCATGCAGACACAGCCCTGGCCCAGACACCCGGCGACTTGGCTGGAGGCCCCGCCCTGCCGTTCACAGGGCTGTGATGTAGGCCAGTCACTGACTCTCACTGAGCCTGCTTCCTCACCTATAGACTCGTGTCCTGACACCTGTCCTGCAGCCACAGGTCTGACTTGAGGAACAAACAGAGTCATGAGTGCTAAAGCCTGTTGGAAAGCCAAGAGGACCGATATACATGCAAGACTTCCAGTGGCAGACGAGGAAGAAGAAGAGGACACAGCTTTACCCAGTCGTGTCCATTCAGCCTCTGCGAATTGTCAGGCTCGATGTCCAGTACAACAGTGAAGTCATGCACAGGCCAACACACACACACACACACACACACACACACGCCAATTGTGATTGGAAGGCTGCAGGCAAGAAATGGCACAGCCACTGGGGAAGGCCACTGGGCAGCCTCTCACAAAACTAAACACTTTCTTAACACACAAGTCAGCAGTTCCCCTCCTTGGTATTTACCCAGAGGAAGTGAAAACGTATAGCCACACAAAAACCTGCACATGGATGTTTATAGCAGCTTTATTCCAATTTGCCCAAACTTGGAAGCAATCAAGTTGTCCTTTGTAGGTGATGGGTTAAATAAACTGTAGAGTATCAGTGGAATGTTATTTCTTCACTGGATTATAACTGACAGTATTTCAATGGAGGATTATTCATGCTATCAAGAAGTGAGCCTTCAAGCTGTGAAAACACATGGCGGAAACGTAAACGCATGTTAGTGAGTGGAGGAAGCCGATCCGAAAAGGCCCGGGACTCCCAGAGGGGCTGCGCCATTCTGCATTCCCACCGGCCAGGGTGAGAGTTCTCGCTGCTCCACATCCTCCCCGGCGTTTGTATTGTCGGTGTTCTGGCCGCTGGGCATTCTGATAGGTGTGCGTTAGTATCTCACTGTTGTCTGAATTGGCATTTCCCCCATGATCTAGGATGTGGACCATGTTTGCATATGCTTATGTGCATCGATGTGTCTCCTTGAGTCAGGTGTCTTTTAAAGTCTGGTCGCCTTGGAGAGCTTTCTCAGCTATCAATGTCCACATCGTACCCAGAACAGCGTCCGCTTCCTGTGTGGTCACCCAGGGCCCCGGACGAGAAGGCCCGGGCACTTGGTTTAGTGCTTTGCTCTCGCTATCTTTAAATTCTTAATACATTTTGAGCAAGCCCCCCCCCAACATTTTCATTTTGGACTGGGCCCCACACATTGTTTGGCCAGGCCTACCCGATAACTGTTTTATTTGGTCTGGGGAAAACCCTGACATCAGAATTTTTTAAAGCCTACGGGAGATTCTAACACCCCGTCCAGGTCAGAAAGGGCTGGTCTCGAGTTGGGCTGCCCCGTCTCAGCGCTGCTGACAATGTAGACCCGATCATTCTTGGTGAGGAGGGGGCTTTCTGTGCACTGGGGGGTGTCCAGCGGCATGCCTGGCCACTGCCCACTGGACACCAGTAGCACCCCCCGACACCACAGTGTGACAACCAAAAATGTCTCCAGACACTGCCAAATGTCCCCTGGGAGACACAATTAACCACTGCTCTAAAGGAAGGGGGGAGGGGGAGTCTCGTTATGTTTAGATCATTAAATCTATGGTGAGGAAAACTGGAAATCTAGCTATTTCAACTGACAGTACAAGAATGAGTATCTTCTTTTAATCAGCATCAGAACGGTTGACAGCTTTCTGTTTCCTTTGCACATTTACAAGGCTCTGAGGACAAGTTTCAGACCGTATCTTAGATTACAATTAAACAGGTGTTTGCTAAACAGATAGTAAGTTGCTCTGAGAGAAGGGACCGTGTTGAAGAATATGCCACCAAGGGGGGGGGGGCGAGGGATGGAGGGAGGGAGGAAGGGAGAGAGAGAAAGATAGGGAGGGGAGAGAGAAAGAGGGAAGGAGGGAAGGAGGGAGGGGAGGAGGGAGGAAGGGAGAAGAAGAAAGAGAGAAAGAGGGAAGGAGAGAAAGAGGGAAGGAGGGAAGGAAGGAAGGAGGGAGAGGAAGAAAGAGAGAAAGGGAGGGAGGGAAGGAGGGAGAGAAAGAGGGAGGGAGGGAAAGGGAAAGGGAGGGAGAGAAGGAGGGAAAGAGGTAAGGAGGGAGGGAGGGAGGAAGGGAGAGGGAGAAACAGGGAGAGAGGGAAAGAAGGAGGGAGGTAAAGAAGGGAGGGAGAGAAGGAGGGAGGGAGAGAAGGAGGGAGGGAAGGAGGGAGGGAGAGAAGGAGGGAGGGAAGGAGGGAAGGAGGGAAAGGAGGAGGGAGGGCGAGAAGGAGGGAAGGAGGGAGGGAAGGAGGGAGGAAGGGAGAGGAAGAAAGAGAAAGAGGGAGGAAGGGAGGGAGAGAAAGAGGGAGGGAGGGAGAGAGAGAAAGAGGGAGGAAAAGGAAGAGGGAGGGAGAGAAGGAGGGAAAGAGGTAAGGAGGGAGGGAGGAAGGGAGAGGGAGAAACAGGGAGGGAGGGAAAGAAGGAGGAAGGTAAAGGAGGGAGGGAATGAAGGAGGGAGGGAGGAGGGAGAGGGGAGACTCAAGAGTCAAGAATCTATCGGCATCCAGTACAACCGTTTCCTCTGGATCACGCTTCTCTCTACCCAAGTCAGCTCAGACCAATAGGACCATTAAATCATGCTCTAACAAAAATTACCTGCCAGTCTTCAAATAGTCTCCAAAAACAAAGTAGATGTTCGCCAGTGCCTTAGTGTCAGTGAAGAGGCTGAGTGGAAGGGGAAATGAGCGCTTCCTGCAGGACGAGGGCGCGTGGGCCAGGCCGCACGCCACGTCACCACACGTGCCCACTCCTGTCGGGTAGGGTCCAGGACACAGAAACGCTCGCGGTCAGCTCCGCAATCCGCACCGAAATCAAATCTACACCGCTCCCATCTTACCGACGTGACTTGTCATCCTTCCTTTGTGGCCTCAGCGCTCTGTCCCCAGGGAGACCCCTGGGAATCCTGGCCACGGTGAAAGTCACCTGAAATGGTACACTGACGGCTTGAACCCCCAGGATGTTTATGAAGTTGTCTCTGTTACGCTCTTGAAGTCCGGCGTCAGAACAAACGTATTAAAGAGCAAATACAGGCTGGCAGCTGGTTCTCTTACTTGAACTGCTGAGATCTGTGAATATGTTAGACACGTACATTATACATATAAAGTTTATTTTATCCGAAAGCGCTTTTTTATTCTTTCTCTATCAGCTCATTATTTTAGGATAAAAGTCATACATCACTCATCCACATTATTAATATAATTATCTATGCACTGATTTTATATGTATGATAATTTTATATTTTTTCACCACCCTTGAAAAGGGTAATTACAGAAAATAGTACAGCAGGTCCTCGAATAACGTTGTTTCATTCCATGGTGTTTTTAATCACAGCGTTGATGAGACGTCACCGAAATTTAACTCCTGTTTATATCCACTAGTCTGTGCTAAACTTGGGTTCAGTATCTGTTGTTGTGCTTCAAGCCTCAGAACCTCTCAACAGCACTGAGTGAGGACTTCCCGTGTATACAAAGCTTTTTTATTCACTGTTGTGCTCACACCCCCTGAATGTGCAGGTCCTGTATGCTGGCCTCTCTCTGAGCCCCTTACAATGATACCTTATTTCATTTAATCCTCCCTTCTACTCAAAGTGATAACCAGTGTTCATTATGTCTACTGTCTGTGGTCTGGTCATTCATTTAGGGATGAGAAACTCAAAACTAAGAAAGGTATAGGAATCTGCCCAAGGCCACCAGCGAGGTAAGTGTCAGAGCCAGGGCAGTGACCCCAGATCTAAGATACGAAGTCCACACACATTCCAGTCACTGTGCCATGCTGGCCATCATGGTCACCTTTATTTGTTTTCTGATGAAGTGGTAAATACAAAATGCCCACTTCTGGAAGTATAGTCTAAATAAGTGCTTTTATAATCTATCATATCTCCCTTTTATAACCTATCATATCTACCTATAGCTCTACCTATGGATGTAGACTTGTGTTACACAATCGACAGCGTTACGGGTGCATCGAGGCTGTGCTGTAACCTCGTGGCGGTGGTGGCTTCATGGGGAGGCTTTAGGACAGATGTGGGCATGCTCAACGAGCTAGAACTTCATCCGTTGGCTTCCAGGCTAAAGCACTCGTCAGTGTGCGCTGGTTGTGAACGGCAGGGGCTTGGGCTGCACACTGTCTGCAGTGTCTTGCCCCTACACCTGCTGGTCTGGCAGACCGCGCCTATCAGCCGTGTGCGAGGGGGACGCCCGGACCCGAAGACCCCTCTGACTGCAGCGTACCCGGGAGTCTAATGTTTCACAATGTGGTTTTGCAGACAGAAACACCTGGCACAGCAGAACGCAGCTCAGGAAAGAACCAGACGTGGGTTCTGAACAGTGCTCCCAGCACGCCTGGACCGACGCCTCCTTTCTGCTCTGAGGCAGGGTGACCCCATACGGGGCACCGTGACCGTGCCAACGGGGTGTGTGAGCGCAGGACGGGCGTCCGGGGGCTCCCACTCAGGATGGGTGCCAGAAACGGAGAGGTTAAATGTAGGTACCGATAACAAAAACCTCGCAGAAGAAAGGTTTCCGAGTTCACCAGACAACCCGCGTGCCGCCTGACCGATTCCGCGGGGGTGAAACCCAGCCCGCGACGTGGCGTCTGTCTCCCCAGAGCGAGCCTCTCCTTTCTCTGTGACAAAACTGCAGAGGCTGCAGAAACACACGTGTTTCAGTCCCCATGTCACTGCCCAGCGGGTGAGATTTAAAAAAATAACAGGAGGCGGGAGTTCGCGTTCGATGACATGGCAAGCCGCCCAGAGCCCGCCAGACTGGCAGTGCCCGCGGAACACAGCCGGCTCCCCACCAGACGAAGCGCCCTGCCGAGGCCTCCTGCCCCGTTTCTGCTGGAAAGACCCCGTTTCTGCGCGAGGCTGCAACACCTCAGTGAGAACAGAACGCAGTTTGAGTCTCACACCATCTGGAGCGCCTGGGGAGGCTCGCATTATCTCTGCACCTGCCGCCGAGAGGAAAACCCAGCTCTGACTGTTAGAAGGGACCAAAGCCATCTAGGTCTGCTGGAACAACTCCCCCAGCAGCCCTGGCACAGCACACACCGTCCCCGGGGGCCCCCCTGTCCCTCAGCACACTGTCCCTCAGAAGAGCCTGACGGGGAGATCCAACCATAGAAGTCCCAAGGGGAGCTGCCCCCGTGCACTCCGCCCCCTTCGCTGGGGAACAACCCGCAAACATGGCGACACGCCTACGGACGTGCTCACAGGAGCGACATCACTGCCGTGTCCCGGTTGGCAGAGAGGAGAGCCCGGCCGTTATCAGTTACACACGTGAACAAACAGTCCCCGGGAATCAGCAAAGAAAGCACGAGGTTGTTAACCCGTTCTGTTCAGACCACCAGTCTTGGGCCTTGGGACTAACAATATCAAGTCATTATTCAAAGGCACATTCTAAGTGCCACTGTTCTAGAAGGCATGGGGGGGGGGGTGACATGCACTCAGTTCTTGCCCTCTAGGGTTAGCATTTGTCCACCCTTTTTCCAGTCCTTATAATTTGACATCGGCTTAAACGATACACGTTATGAAAGGCTCTGTTGCTACGTGCAATGCTGAGCCTACCAGGCTTATTACACAATGAGTGAACTTAAGAAGAAAGGTATTTTATTTATAGTACCACTGGATCACAATTTAATTTCCTTTTTACCATGGCAACATGAGGCAGCACGCACAAATTCTGCATCGGCGGAATCTCACCAGTAAAACATATTTAGAATCCTGCTTGGCGGGGGGTTGGGGATGGCCAGGGGGGAGCTGGTAAACTATCTAAAAGCAATACAAATTCCTGACTGGAAATCCCAGACAGATTAGGTACTCTGCCGAGAAAAGAAGGGGCTGGGACGTGGGGCCGGACTCCGCCGGAGGTGGAGGGTGGGGTGGACGGTGCTTGGCTGTGTTTTTTAGGACTCGCTCTATGCCAGCTGTGTTCTCGGCTCCAATCATGACGCTCGCCTCTTAGAGTTAACGCCCGAAGTACCATCACAGTCACGGATGACATTTCCCTCACCTCATAATCTCCCAAGGCGAGCGAGGCTCTCCCCTGCTCAGTGGGGCGCCCCTGTGTGGTCACTCCAGGGGGCGGAGATTGTTGTGTTTATAACTATACACTTGACCCTTGAACGACATGCGTTTGAACTCCACGATCCACTTATACGTGGATTATTTTTCAATGAATACTTGTACTGTTTTCGATCCGCAGCTGGGAGTCTGTGGGTACTGAGAGCCAACTGTATGCCCTTGACCTGCACTGTTTTACAAAAGTGACTTCTTAGCATTAGCAAATTCTGGTGTCCACGGGGCTCCTGGAACGAATCCCCTGCTAATACTAAGAGGGACAGCTTAAGTTCTGGGTGACTCAAAAGTTGTGCGCAGATTTTCAACTGCCCACGGGGTCAGCTCTACCAACCCCCCCTCCCGCATTGTTCAAGAGTCAACTGTCCTTCATTTCCCTCCTACTCTAATAAAATCTTGAATAGTGTTGAGTCCGGGAGAGAAAACAGTTGCCTCGTTACATAAAGGCACCCTAGTGTGGTGCGAGCACCTTGAGGAGTATGTTATCTGAGTGCCAGTTGGACTTTGACTATGTTACAAAGATCCGGTGAAACAGTATCACGCGTCCGTATTCTGTTACATCAACCAGTCATACTTTACAGCAGTGGTCCCCAACTCCCACGCTGTGGACCAGTACCGGTCCATGGGCCATTGGGTACCGGTCCGCAGAGAAAGAATAAATAACTTACATTATTTCTGTTTTACTTATATTTAAGTCTGAATGATGTTTTATTTTTTTAAAATGACCAGATTCCCTCTGTTACATCCGTCTAAGACTCACTCTTGATGCTTGTCTTGGTCACGTGATACATTTATCCGTCCCACCCTAAAGGCCGGTCTGTGAAAATATTTTCTGACATTAAACCGGTCCGTGGCCCAAAAAAGGTTGGGGACCCGTGCTCTACAGGGACACGTGCTGGTTTCAAATCAGCCAGACTACCCACCGGAAGTTCAAAAAAGGAGCGGCATCGTAGTACGAACAGCCCTGAGTCGTTCCTCCGAGTTTTCCAACCCTTCAAAATTCCACGTCCTGCAGATCAGGTTTTGATTGCACGTACCGTTCGTACAGAAGGTGCCATGCAAGAAGGCCTAAGAAAGAAAATGCTTGTGTTATGACTAATGAACGCTACGATGTTGTTTGGAGCGTGGGGGGTGGATTCTGGGAGGTAAACATGTGCGGCAGCTTTCGTGAGGCATCCTCAGGGCGTCGTTTCCAATGCAGCCAGGGGGCGGCTTGCCTCCGTGTGAGATGTGAGGTGCCCACGTTCCACGCCCCCCAGAGGGGCCACCTGGAGTTTGAGTAGATGAGTAAACCCTGTACCCGCTCTGAGCAGGTCCAGATTGCGGTACTGGGCTTGCACCCCTTTCAAACTGTAAACCAAAACTGAGGTCGTTCCTTTCAAATACAGTAACAGAATTTTGCAGTGGTAGTGACAAGTGAACAGCGTAAAGACAAAAAGGCATTTCTGACTCAGCGCCTCGCCCACAGTGAAGAGTTTAAAGAAAAATGAGGAGATTTGAAAAGAGTTATTGAGAAATCAAGCTATCCAAGTTATTAGCCTTTAATGCTTGGGTTTACGAAACACGCAATACTGTTTCAAAGCTGGATGCTGCCTAAGACAGAATTTGTTCCTGAGCGCACAGTACAACCCTGAGGACTGAGAAGAAAAGAGACAGAATTCTCCCGTTCTGGGAAGACATGCCAGGGCTCAGGGTCCCGTTGCTCTCCCTGCTGTCAGGGGATGTTACGGCTTTTCCACGGAGCTCCTGTTTGTCTAAGTAGGGGGAAAAATTGTCTTGAATGTTAATGAGTATTAATGGCAATCTTAAAAAAAAAACAACCAACTATGTGCTTTCCTGACTCTTTAAACAAAATGGCCGCTATTATTAATAGAAGTGTGCTACAATATCATGATACCCCGGGGGCTACTGAAGTGTGCAGGACATCTTCACCTCGGGGACCCCAGAATGGCACTTCTGGGAATCTGATCCGCTAGGTATGAGAATTCCAGGCCCAAGCCACAGTTGCCTGGGAAACAAACTAAGAAACAGATAATAACCTGAGTTTAGCAGTAAGCTCTACTATATTAGAGCTATTAATATTAAACTAGTACATTCAGCTCTAAATACACTTTCACAATTGATCTGCATGTTCACATACAGATGTGTGTGTGTATTGTGAGTGTGAGTGTGAGTGTGTATGTGTTCACTTCATGTCCCAGCAGCTTCTTTCTACTATGTGTTTAAAACCATCTCTATTTCTGTCCTAAATAATCTTTCCCCCATAGTCTCAATGGCTAGTGTCGCTAGAAGTCCGGCCACGTGCTGGATGTGCTCTGTCCTCTCCTCGGGAGAGAAGTCATGACTCCAGTCAGTAACAAAGACCAACCGAAGTTCTCCTACCCCGTCCCTCCATCCACACTGCAGTTCCGCTATCATGCGCTCTACTTCACTTCAAAACCATACAAAGGTGTCTCCCACCTCCTCCAGGACGCCACCTTCGGTTTAAATAAAACCGGCTCCGAGTAACACTGCAGCACCACCACCCGGACACTCCATTCATCAGTGCAACCGTGCTCACCAGGCGGCGCGTGGGGTCTCCCTGCCCAGCCACGAGGGCACGTTTGGTCACGAGGACATATGTAGCAAACACTGCCCCCAAGCCGGCCAGGTGTGCTCCCACTCACCCGCGTTTGCTCCTCCCCCTCCAGGTGGGCAGCAGGCTGAAGACGCCGAAGTTCCCGATTTGGCTGTGCGACATCCGTGGGCGGCACAGCGTCCTTTTCAGCACCAACAGGCAGCTGCTGTCCGACTGGAGAGCGGAGCGGCTGTTTGAGCTGCACCTGTACGCGGGGCAGCACTCGCGGGGCGGGCCGGCCCGGCTCACCGTGGGTGAGCAAGCAACACGGTCCACTCCATGCCTTCACAGCGGGGAGCCCTGCGGGCGGAGGCGGGGTTTCAGAGACGCAGCCATGGGTGGGCGGGTGGGCCCGTGGGCCCAGGCACTGAGAGCAGGGGGTTCGAGGAGCACAGAAGAGCAAATAACTAATAGGTTAGACAAAAACAAACCAAAGGTGGCAGGAAATTCCTTCCCGAGGAGCCTTCTCCAGGCTCTTTTATCTCTGAGCACGTGGCCTTTCATGCGGGAGGAGCAGGAAAAATTAATGAATCGGGAGGAGGGGTTTCCAATTGGCCACCTCCAAAGGTCACATGACCATCCAGTGACACAAGTAACCCAACTGATTGTGCATTTCTGTTTAGATCAGTCACAATGCCTTTATGAGGGCCTACTAGGTGCCAGGCATCGTGCTAAACACTAGGGAAGCAACTGAGGAAAGGCACAGTCAGCAAACATGAGGAGATTCTAGTCCAGGGGAGAAGCAGACAACCACACAGGTCATTTCATTCACTTCCAACTCTCTCTCTCTCTCTACACACACACACACACACACACACACATATAATATATATATATACTAGAAAGTTCTGTCCGTTTTTGTAATAAAACAAAATACAAATTTTTCTTACCATCAATAAACTTTATTAAATAATATAATTGCCATTATTATTAATGATTTCTTGCCAGCATGAGGGCAATTTGTATATCCCATTTTTGAAAAATGTTTTATCTTTTGATGCAAAAAATTAAACCAGTGCTTGTTTGATATCTTCTTCATTTTTTAATTTTTTGCCCTTCAAAAGATTTTGTAAGGACAAAAACAAGTGATAGTCGGAGGGTGCTAGGTCCGGGGAATATGGTGGATGTGACAGACATGCTTCTGTAGCATTTCTCCCTTGTTGAAATTCGTAAAAATTACAGTGGCGTAAATGAACTTTATCAGTAGCTATGGGTACACTATGGCTTCACACATAAGACTAAAGTGAATCAACTTTGTTTTAGTTAATTTGCTACGTCAGTATGTATATATTAAGTGATAAAAATAGAGAGGCACACATGCACCAAATAAACATGTGCTTACATGTCGAAACTTGTTGTGATAGAAACGGACAGAACTTTCTGGTAGACCATATATATATATATATATATATATATATATATATATATTTTTTTTTAGAGCAAGGTAGTGGAGGAGTGGGAAGGGAGATAGATGAGAAGCATCAACTCATAGCTGCAGCACTTGTGTTGTTCACTGATGGCTTCTCATACGTGCCTTGACCAGGGGACTCAAGCAGAGCCAGTGATCCCTTGCTCAAGCCAGCCACCTTGGGCTCAATGGATGATCCCACACTCAAAGTGGCAACCCTGTGCTTCAGCTGGATGAGGCTCACTCCAGCAGGCAACCTCTGGGTTTCAAACCTGGGGCCTCAGCATGCCAGGTCGACACTCTATCCACTGCGTCACCATTGGTCAGGCTCAACCATATATTTTTTTAAAGCCATGAGGTAGAGAGACTAACTAACGGTGAGATGGCATTAAACACTGACCCTGTGAACAAGGGAACACAGGTGATGAGCACGGGGAAGTCTGTGTCAGGTCACTGGGCCACCAAGGGAGTCTTGTGGATTTGATCTGACTCCCTATGAACATCCCAGGCCTGTTCATTATTATGACTGACTCTGGAACAGGATCTCAGTGACTGATTTATGTGTGCAGCTCCTGATTCTTTCTCTTTAATATGAAAAATATACATTAGCCCATTTAATTTAAGAGGACATCGACAATGTGTCCCTTAAAAGGCGCTATCAGGGAAGCGTCATTTTTTATTAGCTCACGTGTGTCACAAGCATTCTGTCGTGGGCACTGTTGAAAGCTTGGTATTAAACATCCCATTAAATTCTCCCAAGGGTCATACCAGGGAGATACTGTATCTATTTTTACATAAAGGAAATGGAGGTGGCTAATAGTTACTAACTGAAGAAATGGGGCTCAGAGATATTCTGTACCCTCTCAAACCTTGTATGAAATAAATCTGGGCCTTGAACCCAGTTCTAGACCACCTTACCAGAATACCTGGCTCTTTACCCCAAAATGCAGACGTACCCATGGAAGCATCGAGATGTGAGAGCGCTCCTGTTTTCCTGTTTATCCCAACCACATCCGGTGAGCCACACCTGGCTTTGTGTGTTAGATCACGGCATTGCCACGTGTGTCACATGGCTCACCAATAGGCATGTTCTGAAACACACAGCTACCTGGCTTCTCTATGAGGCATCCTACACACACACACACACACACACACACACACACACACACACACACGCTGGCCGAGCCCAGCTCCCACCTGCACCACCTGTTGGCCTCCCTGCCCAGCTTCCTCTGGGACGGCGCACGCGCGCTGGGGACTCAGTGCCGCCTCTTCCTCCGCAGACACTCACTCCCATCAGTGGGAGAGGGACCCGTGCGAGGATGGACACGGACCACAAAGGCGGTTTTCCCCGGTGGAGATGGCGATCAGAACCAAGTGGAGAGAGGCCACCGTCAACTGGAATGGGACCGTTCCCTTTTCCTAAAGAGAGGGCCAGGATGCTCAACGAAGTGTCAGCACTGCGGGGACACAAAGAGTAATGGTGGGGGGATCGTTTCACAGCCACATTGCCCCAGAAAAACCCCATTAGCATATATTTTCTTTCTGGTCTCTGTGCAGCCCTCAGCAGCTGTTCTCAGCATTGCAATAGAAACATAGTTCCTCACAGGGAGGTCTGCAAAATGTGCCCTCTATACCCAGGTAGACTAGCTCTTTCATCTTATTAAGAAGAGCACGTGAAGTCTCTTTCCGGCATGTTCTTTCCAAACCGGTACTTTCTTGGTGCGGTTCTCCCCGGGGGTCACGGAAGCGTGCTGCTAGCTTGCACTTGGGGATGAAGTCATTGGGGATGTGTCAGCAGATTCTTAGTTACAGCAAGAACTCAAGCCTTCTCCGGGACTGCCTGGTCAGTGCAGCATTCCTTCCCAAGCTCACGTTTCATGCGCCCACATTAGCAAGTTCTTGTCATTAAAATAGTATACGGGCTGGGCCGGGCTTGATGTGGGCGCTATTCCTGGTGGGCTGGCGCCCGTAGCCATTGTCTTGTGGGTCCGAGTAGTCAGGCAAACACGCCGGAGACATTCCTTCTATCCGAGCTGGGTTTGTTTCTTTTCTTTCTAAGCTGGATTTAAATACGTAGACAGACAAGCAGTCTGAGAAAGAAGTCTGATTCCTAGACAAAATTAAATTATATATAAAAATAAAATCTCTTATGTTCTTATGTCATGTACTTTTTTCTTTAGTTTTTTTTTGTTTTATTTAGTCTCTGTTCAGCCCTCAGCAGTTGCTTTTAGTGTTGTAGGAGAAATAGTTCTTTTTAGAATATGATTTTCCCTGTCCTGTGGAATGCCTACACTTTTTGTCGAAAGAAATACACAGAAGGCCCTGGCCGGTTGGCTCAGTGGTAGAGCGTCGGCCTAGCGTGTGGAGGACCCGGGTTCGATTCCCGGCCAGGGCACACAGGAGAAGCGCCCATTTGCTTCTCCACCCCTCCTCCGCGCCTTCCTCTCTGTCTCTCTCTTCCCCTCCCGCAGCCAAGGCTCCATTGGAGCAAAATGGCCTGGGCACTGGGGATGGCTCTGTGGCCTCTGCCCCAGGCGCTAGAGTGGCTCTGGTCGCAACATGGCGACGCCCAGGATGGGCAGAGCATCGCCCCCTGGTGGGCAGAGCGTCGCCCCATGGTGGGCGTGCCGGGTGGATCCCGGTCAGGCGCATGCGGGAGTCTGTCTGACTGTCTCTCCCTGTTTCCAGCTTCAGAAAAATGCAAAAAAAAAAAAAAAAAGGAAAAGAAATACACAGAGTAAGACGTGTCTTCTTTCTAAAGGAGCACATAGGAACCATCTAGACCTTTCTTCTACCCAGCCCACCGGTCCACCAACTCACACACTTAGGGCTCTGCATTCACAAGCCAGAGGTTGCTTTGTGAAGAACAACTTTTCTGCACTTTTCAAGTTAATTGATTAATGCATTTTCATTTGGCTCGAAGAAAAATGTTTTAACTCAAGGAGCGTGCAGAAAATGAAAATTCAAGGTGAACATAAGTTATGTCAAAAGAGAAAGCCATTTGGCCTGACTTGCTGAGTACGGTATCTACGTCACGTCACGGGTGTTTTCATTCAGGATTTTAAATGTATCGGACAAATAAGCAAATCTCCAGAGACTTACCTCATTTGGTCTTAGATTAGCAACATTGTGTTTGTCCTGAGGTGCAGCTGGGTTATTGTTTGAGGGACACTGAGCTATTTCTAACTAAATGTGCCTTTTGGAGTAGACTGCTGGAAAGCTTATTGCCAAAGGAGAAACTGTAGCAAGTGCATCGTGAAAAAGCTCCCGGACACAGACAAGAGATCTCACGACAAGGGTCTCACACAAGGACGGGCCTTTCTAACAAAAACGGTCCAGTGGGGATTCCATGACTTTCCTGGATCAGTCCCGGTTCATCCTCTAGGACCAAACACGGGACATCTGCTCCCTGTAGAAAGAGGGCAAGATGACAGCTGTGGAGACAGCTGGCAGCGCCACCCAGCAAGGTGTTAGTTCTAACAAAAGGCTTTTTTTTTAAGTGAGAGGAGGAGAGATGGAGAGACAGACTCCTGCATATGCCCCGACTGGGATCCACCCAGTTGTACCCATCTGGGGCCGATGCTCAAATCAACCAAGCTATCCTCAGCACCTTAGGCCAATGCTAGGACCAACCAAGCTATCCTCAGCACACAGGGCTAATGCTCGAACCAATCGAGTCACTGGCTGTGGGAGGGGAAGAGGGAGAGAAGGAGGAGAGGGAGGGGAAGAGAAGCAGATGGTCACTTTTCCTGTGTGCCCTGATTGGGTATCGAACCCAGTATGTCCATATGCTGGGCTGACACTCTATCCACTGGGCCAGGGCCACGAAAGGCATTTTTTAATTGACCTCATTTCTGAATCTACTTTCTTTTGCTATTCTATTTTTCCTTTGAATTTGTCATTTATTTACAATATATGTTATTTTGCCATATTTTATAGGTTGCTGTAATCTGTCTTAAATTAATTCCCAGAACAAATCTATAAACAAGTAAAATAATAAAAGAAAGATTAAGCATCTATATTTTATACATAAAAGGATGATAATTTTGCTATGCAAAGGTATTAATAACTTTGTATGTCAAGGTTCAGTGAAAATAAGTTTTCATTTTATCTTATAAACAAGGTACCCAGTAATACTTGTTTGGTTTTTTAAGGTAAAAACATGTTATTTAAAAGTAGCTAGAAATTTCCTGGGACCCTCAATTCCCCTTTGAACTATCTGTATTTTGAGAAAAATGACTTTAATTGCCTTCCAGCTTCTCAAACATAGAGTGGGCAAAGCCACCAGCTTGAAGATGGAGACAATGGTTTTCCTGAGTAGTTACCTAAACTGACTGTGTCTTCCGTGACCTGGAAGGAGCTGTCCAATACTTCTCTTTTCCTCCCATGTCGACTTGGATGGGAATGTCCCTCAATATCACTTAAAGAAGATGTGTGCCACGTCTGTCCAAGTGCATCCCCACCAATGTCCAAACACCAGATGGGCCCAGGCCAGGGGGCAGGCCGACCTGCGGCTCCCCTGACTGCACACCAGCTGGGTTATCCGGGTCACGTGTAACCTTGAGTCACACCTGGGCCTGATTTCTGTGTATAAGGGAGTACCACAAACAAGGGACATTGTGGGCTATAGTAATTGCTTTGTCAGGGCCCTGGAGAGAACCATTTGTTCCCTCATCTGGGGACCTTTTCAAACCTGTGTGCCAGGCTGGAGGCAGGGGAGACCGGCGAGCAAGACCAGCCGGCCCCTCTCCTCCCACGGAGCTCAGGCAGGAACACAAAAGCAGGCTTTAACGACTACAAACCCAGAAACTGAGATAAGGGATTTCTGGTGAGTAATACCTTACAATAAAGGCCGGGAAGCTCAGGAAATGGCATCTCTGAGGCCTGGATGGTGAAGCTGAGGTCAGGAAGACTGAGTGGCGAATGTTAGGAGAGGGGCAGGGGGCAGAGAGGTACAAAGGCCCTGTGGTGACTGAGCTACAGAGAGAGAGCCGGTGGGGGTGCCATGCAGTGCAGAGGAGAGGCAGCTGGAGGGGCGGGAGTAAGGACCGCCACGAGGCAGCGGACATGAGGAGGCATGGCCAACCTCAGAAGGTTTTAAGTGGCCTGGTAAGATCTGCATTTTGGGAAAATGACTCACTGTGGAGCGTGGGTTGGAGAAAGCCCAGAGCTGACGCAGACACTAGTTAGAAAGCTATCGCAGTGGTCTTACACAAGACAGGGCCAGAACAGAGCTGGAGCAAGAAACGCAGAGCAAAGTGGGCCACTCAGGAAACACCACGTGGGGGGGGGGGTTAAATTGGACAAGGGCAGGAGATGGATTGTAGAAGGAGAGAGATGAAGGAGAAAGAGAACTCAGCAATGACTTTCCAGTTTCCGGTTTGAAAACTGGTGGAAGGTTGTACCTCCCTTGGATTTGAAAACTCGAAAGAACAATAGACCTGGAGAGCGGAAGGTCACAAGGTCAGTCTTGGCCATGTACGTTCACGCAGAGAGGGAGAAGAGGGGCTTAGAATGAAGGATGTGAGACTCACGGGAGGTCTGGACCGCAGAAGTCCGTGCGGGAGTCCCCGATGCTAAGTAACAGGACGGTCTTGTTACTTAGAATGAAACCGCGGAAGGAGAGTATGAAACGAGAAGAGAGCAGGGCCTAACATTGAACCCTGAGGGATTCCAGTGTCAGTCAGGTAAGGGGGCCGAGGAGACGCAGCAGGTATCAGAGGTGGCCCTCAGGTGATATCCAAGTAAAAGACATTTTCAAGCTTCTGGTTATATGATGCCCAGAATTTCTGCAACTTGTGGGACTCTCTTTATAGTAAGTGAATGAATGAATGAAGTCTTTTCAGTCAATGACTCCTTTTGTTAAAATTAACCAGAGAGGACTATTTATTTATTTATTCAATCCAACCAGTTATGTCTAGGATATCCACTTTAACTTGAATTCTATTGAATGTATTCATATCCCATCTCCTTCCAAGAAGGACTCAGGGTGGCTGATGACTGGTAAACTTTCAGAAGAATTTTGTACTTCTTCCCGGATTTTTGTTCGTTTGTATTTTTCCTGGAACCCAATTAAAAAAAAAAAAAAACTACTGTCCACAAGATGGCGCTATTAGAGTGACTTTATCTACTTTCTTCTCCAACAAAATTATCAAGGTAAATATGGGCAATTTAGTCATAATACACACACACAAAGTAAATAATTATAAAATTGATATAATAAATACATTTAATCTTGGTGATACGTCAAACTGGTGTCACTAAGCGTGGAGAGTAGGATGGGTCTCACCTAGGTAGGAGTCTTCCTCTCTCCTCCACTCCCATGTGGACAGCAAGAAAGACAGTGTTAGCCAGAATCCTTCCATGGGCACCACCCCCTTCCTGACCCAGGCACCACTGTCTCCCCCTGGACCTTTACAACAGCCATCCAAGTGCTCTCCTCATCTCTTCTCTCCTTTTTCAACCGAGCAATCGGTTCTCTTCTAAAATTTGAATCTGATCATAGGTTGGTAACTCATATCACAGTCACTTCTATGTACTTCGGACAAAATGCCAAAATCTTGGCATGACTTACAAGGGCTTAGAAGACGTAGCTGCTGACCAGCTCACGCCCTTCTTCTCCTCTTGGTGCTGCACCCAAGCCCAACTCATCCGCCATCCGGGGGCCATGCTCACGCCGTTTCCTCCGCCCACCATCATCCTCACCCCGTCTTGTTCTTCCGATCTCTGCATAAGAACACTTCTCCAGAAGGGCCCTCTCTGACAGCATTCCTGCTCTAACAGGCCTCCCTGCTTCTCTCCTAGCACCTCCTCCTTCTCCTCTACATCCCTCACCACGCTGTCAACTACATACTCACACGTATGCTCGTGGCTCAGGTGCCGCTGCCCCACTAGACAATGATTCGCAAGCTGTTTGGTCTCGGCACCCACTCTTGCTCTTAAAAATTATCAACAACCCAAAGAGCTTCTGTTTGTCTGGGTTGTATCCATTAATGTTTATCCTATTAGATATTTTTTAAATTGTTTAAATGGTTATTAACTCATTTAAAATAATAATAATAATAAAACCTATTACATATTAACCTAAAACTGTACAGTCATCCCTCCCAATATCGTGGTTCACTTTTCACGGTCTGATTGTATCGTGGATTTTTAAATTGTATAAGGTCTACCGGAAAGTTCTGTCCATTTCTATCACAACAAGTTTTGACAGGTAAGCACATGTTTATTTGGTGCATGTGTGCCTCTCTATTTTTATCACTTAATGTATACATACTGACGTAGCAAATTAACTAAAACAAAGTCGATTCACTTTAGTCTTATGTGTGAAGCCATAGTGTGCCCATGGCTACTGATAAAGTTCATTTACGCCACTGTAATTTTTACAAATTTCAACAAGGAAGAAATGCTACAGAAACATGTCTGTCGCATCTACCATATTCCCCGGACTTAGCACCCTCCAACTATCACTTGTTTTTGTCTTTACAAAATCTTTTGAAGGGCAAAAAATTCAAAAATGAAGAAGATATCAAACAAGCACTGGTTCAATTTTTCGCATCAAAAGATAAAACATTTTTCAAAAATAGGATATACAAATTGCCCTCATGCTGGCAAAAAATCACGAATAATAATGGCAACTATATTATTTAATAAAGTTTACTGATGGTAAGAAAAATTTGTATTTTGTTTTATTCCAAAAACGGACAGAACTTTCCAGTAGACCTTATATATATCTAATTTTGCATTGCGGATTTTTCGCTATATTATAGAATTTTGCGGTATATAGGTATTTTTATATATTTATTATTTTTGCAGTAAAAAAAGCATTTTCTAGCCTAAAAAACTGAAAACAATATAAAAATATAAAATATATTAATTAAAACATATTAAAAGAATATTAAATTGCAATAATATAGTATATTCACTGGTGATTACCCATATAGAATTTTATATGTTGTTAAAATTACATAGGTTTAAGAGTACAGAAAGTGTTTAAGAGCATAGGAAGTGTTTATAAGAGTGTGGGAAAGGTTAATAACAGTGTTAGAAAGGTTTATAAGAGTGTAGGGAGGGTTTATAAAGCCTTAAAATATATATAAATAATAAATATAAGGTCACTACTTTGCGGATTTTCGCCTATCGTGGGGGGTTCTGGAACTTAACCCCTGCAATAGACAAGGGACCACTGTATTTTGTTTCTTTAAAAAACAATATTTTCCAAAAATAAATTAGTGAAAAAAGTGGCATTATTTTACATTTCTGTAAATTTGTTTAATGGCCGACTCAATATGACACAGCTGTATCTTCACATCTGCCTTTGCACTCTATTTGTGATGCTATGTTCTTAGGCTGAAATACAGGAGGAAAACCAGGCCTTGCATAGATATTTCGTTGGTAAGCAAGAGGAAATTCAATAGCTTTGTGGCTTTTCTTCTTTAATCCTACCCCAAAACTCTATAAGTGGTCATTTCTTTTTCTTTTCTTTTTTTTTTTTTTTTTTTTTTTTTTTTAGGTGAGAGGAAGGAAGATAGTTAGGCAGACAACCACATGTGTCCCAACTGGGATCCACCCAGCAACCCCATCTGGGGTCAATGCTCAAGTACTGAGCTAATTTTAGTGCCTGAGGCTGATACGCTCAGACCAACCAAGTTATCCTCAGCACCTGGGACTGACACTTGAACCAATTAAACCACTGGCTGTGGGAGAGAAAGAGGGAGAAAGGGGGCAAGGGAAGAGGGGAGAAGCGGACAGTCGCTTCTCCTGAGCCCTGACCGGGAATAGAAACCAGGATGTCCATACACTGGCTGGTACTCTATCCACTGAGCCACCAGCCAGGGCATAGGTGGTCATTTCTTAAAGGTTAGCTGCAATGTGGAATCTGAATCCAGACCATTAAACTCGTCACACTGCTCCATTAAACCACACTTTAAATGGATTGTGCACGTCAGTGTATTTTTCTCGTGCATTAGTCATTTTAAAATTATTGACTTGTTGAATTATGAAGATCATTAAATGACATATTTTACAATACAATTTCCAAAAATCACGTTAGTTACTAATGAACTATTGCTACATAAAACAACATGGGTAGATTCCATAAACATAATATTGAAGGAAAGAAGGCAAACAGGAAATAGTGCATGCCATATGGTTCCATTTATTAATATATAGTTCACAAAAAGACAAAACAAAGACAAAACCACCACCTTGTCTGTGGTGACAAAGGTTAGGAGAGCGGTCACCTTTGGGAGCAGGGACCAGGAAGGGTGCGGGGGCACTGAGGGCTGCTCGTTACGTTACATTTCTAAGTCTGTATTCTGGTCACGTGGTTGTGTTCACTTGCAAAAATTCATTACAATTCTCCATTTCACTATGTTATTTTCTCTGTATGTATACTAGTTAATAAAAATATTTTTCTAAAATAGGACATTTGAGGATAGATATATAGATCAATGGAATGAGTCCATAGAAAACATTGGTACATAAAGACACATGCACCCCATGTTCAGTGCAGCATTATTCAAGGCGGCCGAGACATGGAAACAGCCAGTCAGAGTGTCTCTCGATAGAGGACCGGAGAAAGAAGATGTGGTACATATATACAATGGAATACTACCCAGCCATAAGAAATGATGACATCGGATCATTTACGACAACATGGATGGACCTTGAAAACATTATACTGAGTAAAATAAGTAAATAAGAGAAAGCTAGGAAGTGTATAATTTCACAAATAGGTGGAATATAAAACTGAGACTCATGGACACAGATAGAAGTGACGTGGTTTCGAGGGAGAGGGTGAGAAGGAAGAGGTAAAGAGGGACAAATACACAGTGATGGAAAATGATCTGACTTTGGGTGACAGGCACACGACACAATCAACAGTTCAAATGCTATAGAAATGTTGACCTGAAACCTATGTACTCTTATTGATCAGTGTCACCCCATTAAATTTCATTTCTAAATTTAAAAAATAGAACAATTGTGAGTTCAGAAATGAACGCTAAATTTCATGATCACTGATTTTTGACAAAGAGGCCAAGACAATTCAACAGGGAAAAGAATAGTCTTTTCAATTAATGGTGGTGGGATGACTATAGAGCCATATGCAATAAATGAAGTTGGATCCTTACCTCACACCAGACACAAAATTTAGCTTAAAATGGGTCAAGTTTTAAGTGTACAAGCTAAAGCTAAATCAGAAAATATTTGTGAATTTGTATTAGATTGTGATACCTGAGATACAATACTAAAAGCACAAGCAATAAAAAAAGATGATTGATAAACTGAACTTCATCAAAATTTAAAGCTTTTGTGCTTCAAAGAACCACAGAAGTCCATACCGGGAGAAAACATTTGTAAGCCATGTATTGGATCAGAGACTTGCATCCAGAATATATAAAGAACTCATACCTCAGTAATAAGACAACCCAATTTTAAACGTGCAAGTGACTTGAATAGACATTGTTTCCAAAGAAGACCTACAAAGAGCTAAATAAGCACACGGAAAGATCTTCCATATCATTAGCCATCAGGGAAACACAGATCCACACCCCACGAGCTAGAGCTTCACACCCACTGGGACGGCTAGAAATCAGGACAAAGGTTGGGGAGGGTGCGGAAAAGCTGGACCCCTGGGTCACTGCTGGTGGATGGAAAACGGCACAGCCACTTTGGAAACCAGTCTGGCAGTTCCCCAGAATGTTAAGATTACCGCATTAGCAGCAATTCCACTCCTAGGCGTGTACCCAGAGAAACAAGCACATATGTTCACAAAAGACTTGCACATAAATGTTTATATATCAGCATAAATTTTATTTTGATTGATTGATTTTAGAGAAGAAGGGGGAGAGAGAGACAGAAACATTGATCTGTTCCTACATGTGCCTTGACCAGGGATTGACCTTGACCTGGCAACCTTTGCGTATTGGGATAATGCTAAGTTGAAACAACCCAAAGTTCTATCAATTAATAAAGGGATAAGAAAAATATCATATATCATAAGCAGAATATGGCATACATAGGCGACTACTACATCTTGTTTGACTAGAACATACATGAACTTCCAAAAAGTTATGCTCGGTGAAGAAGTTAGTCATAAAAGATCACTCAGCCTGCCAGTGGTGGCACAGTGGATAGAGCATGACCCAGGACACTAGGACTCCGAGGTCTCTGGCTTGATCACAGGATCACCAGCTTGCGCGTGGCATTGTTGGCGTGACATCATGGTCACTGGCGTGAGCTCAAAGATGCTAGCTTGAAGCCCAAGGTCACTGGGTTGAGCCCAAGGTCGCTAGCTTGAGCAAGGGGTCACTGGCTTGGCTGGAGCCCCAATCACGGCACGTATGAGAAGTAATCAATGAACAACCACCCTGCTGCAACTACGACTTGACGCTGCTCCTCTCTCTCCCTTTTTGCCTCTGTCCCTGTCTCTGTCTCTCTTACCTGCACTAAAAAAAAAAGAAAGAAAGAAAGAAAGAAAAGAAAACCCCACATATTCTATGACCCCATTTATAGAAACGGCCAGACCAGGCCAACCTCTAGAGGCAGAAAGTAGATGTGTGGTGCGTCGGGCGGGGAGAGGCTGGGTGGGAGGAGAGGGGTCTGGAGAACGGCGGCTAAGGAGTACCAGGTTTCTTTCTGGGATGATGAAAATATTCTGAAGTTAATTTATGGTGATGGTTACATACTCTGTCCACATACTAAAGAGCCTTTACATAGGTATACATTATGGAATGTAAATTCCATCTCAGTAAAGCTGTTCATTTTTTTTAAAAGAGCTACTTGTATGAAGTACTGATACCATTCATTTGAGGCGGGTCGTAGTAAACTGATAAGAACCTGATAGATTTGCGGGGACAGAGTCGTTCTGTAACCAGAGTGCCCTGAGAGGCGTAAGTCCGTCTAGGAAAGGGAGACGGTGAAGATTTCCTCCCCACTCCCCGCCACCCCCAGCAAAACCAGCACAGCTCCTTACACAGAGACTGGTGGCCTGTTTCCCACCGTGAAACCAGCCCTTCCTCTCCTTGATCCAGTCCCTTCCCCTCGGATTAGCTTCCGTTCTGCCTGAGACGCTAGCCCCACAGGAGGGATGCGGCTGGCCCCTTCTCTCCCCGCACCCCACGCCTCCGTGGTGTTGGCGTGGCCGAGCACCACCTGCAGCCCTGCGGCAGGGCACACGCGGATCACCCCTCCGAAGCAGCCCCGGAAGCCACTGGGCACGAGAACTAACCAGACTCGGACCGGCAGAAAGACGGGGAAGCTGCCGGCCAAACGAAAGGGCAGGTGAGCAACTAGCCTGACTGCTACGTCACAGGAAGACAGGTGCACTAATAAGCAAGTTAAAAACCCAGCGGGGAGGGGGGGGGGTGCGCAGAGCCGGCTAAGTGAACATCAGCGACACTAGAGAAGGAAATCGCCCTTGCTGCTGGCTGGTTCTCCACACAGTCTCAGAGCACAGGCAGGTCAGCCCAGGGACAGGGGCGCCCCGGTGTGCACATGAGTCACTTCCGCACTGTGAATCCAGCTGGGAACGACATCAGCCAGACTCCGCACCTGCATTGCTAGGTAACAGAAAGGCAGGACGTTGTTATGTGCACAAGGCTGTGAGTATTGCTTTGAGTCGTCTGTAGCTGTCCCGGTGATGGGCCCGAAAAACAAAAAGCCAATTTGGGATCTCTTAATGAAGAACGAGAGCTCCCATTTGAAAGAAGGAATGGTACACCGTGGAAAACACTTCGCTCCGTGGGGAGAGCCGGGTCACTGTGCCCTGCACGCTCGCTCAGGCTGGGGTTGCGAGGGAGAGAATGAACTCATGGTGCAAGATTTTCATAGGTCCAAGGACGTAAGCAAGGCCTGACAGCCCTCTCTGTTCTGCCCTCAACATGGCACCCCTTCCCAGGAACAACTAAAGAGTTTGTGTGGGCTCTGGCCAGGCGGCTCAGGGGACAGAGCGTCATCCCTGTGCTCCGAGGCCGGGGGTCCATCCCTGCGCTCCGAGGCCGGGGGTCCATCCCTGTGCACCGAGGCCGGGGGTCCATCCCTGTGCACCGAGGCCGGGGGTCCATCCCTGTGCACCGAGGCCGGGGGTCCATCCCTGCGCTCTGAGGCCGGGGGTCCATCCCTGCGCTCCGAGGCCGGGGGTCCATCCCTGGCCAGGGCACTACGAGAAGTGACCAGTGAGTGCACATCAAAGTGGGACAGTGGGTTGATTTCTCTCTCCCTCCTCTCGGTCTCTCCCTTCCTCCCTCTCTCAATCAATGGGGGGAAATTCTTTTCAATTAAAAAAAAAAAAAAACGAAAGAAAGAACATTTGTGTGAACAACTGCCATGCCAACCTGCTGCCCACACCTGAGTGGCTTTTCCAGCTTCTTCTCCCTGGAAATCTTCAGAGATTTTCCGTAGTTTGATTGACCTGGAGTTCGCTACTAAATAATTGAAAACCATTTAGTTCCCTCTCAGTTTTTCTTTGCTCCTGTCTTGGGAGTCATCCTTTGGACTGAAATATAAAGTTAATCAGTCCTTTGATTGAAAGGTGTCTTTAGGGGAGGAGGAAGGGGGAGGGAGGGAGGGAAAGAGAGAGAGAGAGAGAGAGAGAGAAAGAAAGAGAGAGAGAGAGAGAGAGAACCTCCTCCAAAGTATCTGAAGACAGATTGGTAAGGGGCAAGCTGCTGGATGTAGAAAAAACGTAACAGGACAGACAGCCCAGCAGTGGTGCGTGTTTTACAGAAAACCCTAACAGATACCTGCTTACTCAGAACAGCTGACTCCTGGTAACGTCAGCCTCGCCATCTTGTATCAGAAGAAAACAATGCTCCCTCCCTGAGCCTGTTTTCTCGTTCGTCCACAGCCACGGCCCACAACCTAGTTCCGAAAGTATTAGGACTACAACAGCGCAGGACCTGCTTAGGCTCCTTCCGACAACAGCGACACCACTGGCCGACCTGTGGGGATGCAGTGGGTCAAGCGTCCACCTGGCACGCTGAGGTCACCAGTTTGAAGCCCTGGGCTTGCCGGTCAAGACACATATGGGAGTTGATGCTTCCTGCTCCTCCCCCCTTCTCTCTATCTCTTCTCTCTAAAATGAATAAGTAAAATAAAACAAAAAATATATAGTGGCACCATCATCACAGATAATAAAAAAAAAAAACATGATTCAAGCTTTAGTTGAAGTTTAACAGATAAGCATTCGGCATATGGTTGTAAACGTGTGTTCGTGCACCTGTAAAGACGTGGCCTTGAAGAGGACCACCGACGACTCTGGGTGCTGGCTGGGGTCCATTCGTGGCCCGCTGCTCCCTCTCTCCTCCTCACTCCCCACTCTCCAGCTGTACCGACGTAATTACCAAGTTTTTAAAATGATCATTTCATTCATGCAAACGCCTTGACATATAACTGATATTTTTAGAGCATCAATAAACACTCCGAGTGTGACCCAAAAAATGGCTTCCTAAGCGATTACGATTAGTGCTGAGGTATCAGGCAAACGATGACCAACTATTAAGTTTGTTTCTAAGTTATGACAAGGGACACCCTGTATGTGCAGTTCTGAACCTCGGGATTTTAGACGTGATGCCCCTTAGACGCTGAAGAATGGAATTTGGTGCAGGGTGGCAGGGGCCGTCGGACTTGTAAAAAAGGCCACTGTCCACACTGAGTGAGGCAGCATTTCCCCTGGGGCTTCAGCACCGGAGCATCCGGGCATCTTCACCCCACCTCAGACCAGCCCCACGGCACCCTGCGAGCCCCGCCCCTCCCTTTCAGCGCCCAGGAAAAGGGAGACACCCCCCCCCCCCGTCACCTTGCTATTCGGTCAAATACCAAGAGCCCTTTGCTACATCACAGGAGGTTCAGACTTAAGCAAAGGTCTCACATGACCACCAGGTCCCTGACCTGCTTCTCTCATCTTTGACTTCAATCCCCACTGGAAAGTACTCAGCTGCTAATAATTGGAAGTGCAGTTTACCCGCGCGAGAGAGAAAGGTGCACAAAGAAAGCACACGACAGACTCACCTCTGTCACTAGACTGCTTTTAGCAGATCAGCAACATAGTATTCACTAGACTGCATTGTAAAAGCGCATGAGGCTTGCTCCATGCTTTCCCCAGCACCAGCGATGGAGAAGGTCACAGTGGTCCCGAGGGGGTGGTCAGCAGCCATCTTCAGGTGAGGAGACAGATTCAGAGAAGGTAGGCAAGCACAAGTCTAGTAAATTGCGAGGCCGAGACACAAATCTGGGACTTGTGGGTTCATCCGGGGGCTCCTTCCACTTTCCCTCTGCTGCTGCTGGTTCTCTGTACCAGCGCCAGGCTCCCAGGGTAGTCGGGGAGGGGGGGAGGCCAGCCCTGGTGAGTCTTGAGAGATGTCGGAGAGGGTGACTTCAGAGCTGAGCACTGACCCTAACACCGTGTCTTGCGCGTTGGAAGCTCTGAATAAGAGTATGTTGAATAAATATGCAGCTCCTGTAAGCATCCCCTATTTTGCATACATGATATCTCACCATCACGTGTGTTTAAGGCCACAGGTAAACTCTCTCAAAGCAAAGACCATGTGGGGGAGGGGCTTCCCAGAAAGGGGTCCTCGCTGTGCCAGGGGCCATGCTAATGCGGGTGGCAGGGGGCTCTGTACCAACAATCACCTTTCCAGACACTGAAGGGGGGAGGGGTCATTATACTGTAACTTAGTATTTCTGTTGTTGTTGTTGTTTTAATCCCTAAATAGTCTTTTGGGACAAAACTGTCCATTTTGATATCAAAGCAAGTGTGCATCATAATGTATAATGAAGATCCCTAAAGGAAATGGGTGAGACTGGACATTGACTTCAACCCTGGACTGAATGCTTAATAAGTCACAAAAGATTCTCCATCGAAATATCACACAGCTTTAAACAACAAAGTCCAAGTCTTGGGGGTCTAGGAACAAAGTCCGGAGCTGCCTGCACAGTGGACTTGACTTCTCAATGTCTCGATGTCCCCAGCAGGTACCAAAGGAGGCAGGAAGGACAGTGAGGAGAGGGGCAGGGGAAGGCAGAGGTGACGGGCTGGTTAGGAAGGAGGGGCTGCGGGAATGCGCACATTTTTTTTAACCTAATAATTAAACACACAATGAAATAAAACTGGTTCTCTAAGGTGTTTGATAATTACAAACAGAAACAAAAAGTGAATATGAGAAGCCTTAGTTTGATAATATATAGAGACTATATTGTTTCGTAGGATCCCAGGTGTTAAGTACATAATGGGAAGTACTTTATTTATTTACATACTTAGAAAATGCTTCTGGCCCTGGCCAGTTGGCTCAGTGGTGGAGCGTCGGCCTGGCATACAGGAGTCCCGGGTTCGATTCCCGGCCAGGGCACACAGGAGAAGCACCCATCTGGTTCTCCACCCCTTCCCCTCTCCTTCCTCTTTGTCTCTCTCTTCCCCTCTCGCAGCCAAGGCTCCATTGGAGCAAAGTTGGCCCAAGCGCTGAGGATGGTTCCATGGCCTCTGCCTCAGGCTCTACAGTGGCTCTGGTTGCAACAGAGTGACGCCCAGATGGGCAAAGTATTGCCCCTGGTGGGCATGCCGGGTGGATCCCGGTCGGGCGCATGCGGGAGTCTGTCTGACTGCCTCCCCGTTTCCAACTTCAGAAAAAAAAAAAAAAAAGAAAGAAAACAAAATGCTTCTAGCACTTCTCTGGCCAGCAGAGACAAAAGGTCCCTTCGGAGCCGCTCTGCACCACGCCTGGTCACTTGAGGCCATGGGCTCCAGGAGCTTGCTGGGCTCCCAAGAGCAGAGAGTACCAATACACTCATCGGTGCCGACTCCCAGCCCGGGCACCTCCTTGGCAGGCTGACATCCGCCATGGTAGGAGCGTTTGCATCACAGAAACTGTCAAACAAGCGGGCTTTTATTTGCTCAGAGACCTGGTGGTTGAACATAAACTGATGCCCCTCCAGTCGAGGGTCCCTCTTGACAACAGAAATGTAGGGTGGTGGCCACTTGCGGCCCTGGAGGGGAGGGGATAACTGGTCCCTGTTTTTCGTGGAGCGTAACAAAGCTCCCCTCCCCCTGGAAGTAGGACTGGAGCGTTGGGGGGTGGGAAGATCTACTGGCATCAGGTGCTCGAGCTCTTTTGGGATCAGAAGGCTCTAGCATGCTCCCACCTGCTTACCGCAGCTCAAGTCAGGGAGACTTGTTAGGAGAAGTGTGGGCTGACTCCAGGCAAAACCCAGCATTAGCCAAGGGCATCAGAGTCATAATATAAAATGGCCCTGAGGAAAACAGGCAGAGATTATACCTGGTCCAGACTCAACCCAAAGGCCCTGAGGTTTGGGAGGGGCTGTAGTTTCCCCAGCGGTGACACACACACACACACACACACGTGTCTCCTGCTCCAGGAGCCGGGACTGTGAACCAGAAGCCAGCGTGTTTCAGAGAGCGCCAGGTCACGGGCCCGCCAGCACCGCTTGTCCGCCAGCACGGATCACCCGCCAGCACCACACGGCGATGCAATGAGGGGCAGAGGACCGGCCACACTTTCCGGTGCTACCCGTGCCGTGCCCGGAATCTGAAAGCAGAACTCAACCAGGATCCCAAGTAAACGCCCGCAGGGTCTCAACAAATGAGAGGAAGGGAGCTCCCCTTCAGAACTGAAGAGGGAGGCGCTGGGCTTCATCAAGCTCAGGAGGCGGCGGCACGGGGCGCCAGCCAGCACGTGATAAGCGGGACCGTGTTACACGCAGACGCAGGAGATACATTCAAAGCAGTAGGAACGACCATCATAAGATGTTGGTGTTGCGGACTTCCTTCACCCTCTATTTTCTACACTTATTTAGGAAGAGGAACACCTACGCCCTGATGTTTCACATTCACGTTCCCTCTAAGGGCAGGAAGGTACCCAGTCCCAGAGGGTCGGTGCTTTCGGGCTAATGGGAGAACCCCCAGGACTGCACCCCCCACAAGTTCTATCCACTTCAGGTCACTGGAGCTCAGCCGTGGGACAGGTGTGGGGCCTGTCACCAGGCTCAGCAGGACGGGGGAGATAAGCAGGTTGCAGCAGGATCACAGACTCCTAGACACAGCGACACATGAAGGTCACCTGCACGAGCTGCTCCCAGCACGTCCCTGGCACTGCACTCAGCGCGTGGGACCGCGGCTGATCTTTCATCTTTGCCTTAAAAAAATTGTTTAATGTCATGTTCTTACCATTAAAAAAATCAAAGGCAAATACAAAACTGGCCAAAAGATAATAGATAAAATCTCTGCGTATGATTTAAAGTAGGGACTCCAGAGTCAAGGTGAGACTCTTAACCCTGGCGGGTTGGCGCAGTGGTAGAGTGTCAGCCAGGCGTGTGGAAGTCCTGGGTTCAATTCCCAGTCAGGGCACACAGGAGAAGCGACCATCTGCTTCCCCACCCCCTCCTCCCTCTCTATCTCTCTCCCTTCCTAAAATCCATCAATTAAAAGAAAAAAGAAAAGGTGGTGAGAGTCCTGTGCTCTTTCTCCAGGCTCAGGGTCTGAGGGAGGAATTTTTGTTGGTAGGAGGCAGGGGCAGGGGGTTATTTTCTTCCCATATTAACTTGACTCCGGACAGATGTGTCTCCCACTTCTGGAAGCAGGTGCAGAATGCCAGGAACCTGCAGCCCTCCCCACCACCCCCCCATGTCAACGACAAGCTCCTGAGTGACAGACAGAGGCCAGGGCAGGGACCACACTCAACCGCAGACTTTAAAAGCTCCCTCTCTCCATGCTAACGTGGGATCAATGAGATCTTAATTGAAATATGCGGTGGAAGACTGTGCCGCTAAGTCTCTGCAGCGGTTAACACCTGCCGCCCTGCCGCCAGGAAGGGAGGGGCGGGGCGCAGAGGGCTCCCGGCTGGCCACGGGCACCTCACGCTCCCGCACGGAGATAACACGGGAGGAAACGGATTCACGTGGCTGATGGACCGGGACGGGGGATGCGAGGAAACAAGGTGTTCCCCAGAAAGCAGAGCCTGAGAAGTGAAGGCCTCTGTGTTGGTCCTTTATTAGAGAAGGCAATACCAAGAGCAGAAGTGAGGAACAGGGGAGTGTGTGAGAGGGAAGGGAGGAGCGAGCCTGCGGCACACAGAGCGCACCTGACCCCGCGGGCTCAGCTGCGCCCCTGAGAGGCCCTGGGAAAGACCCCTAAGGACCGTCCAGTCTGGAGGGAGTGGTCGCAGCACCCGTCCAGCAGCTCCCATCTCAGCTGGGAGGCCCACTGCGGAGGGTGCTGTGTGCCCTGCCCTCCCTGTGGTGAATTGAAGTGGGGTCCACACTCCCCCTGCTCACCGTCAACAGCGAGGCCCCAGACCAAGTGCAGGAGGTCATGAGGCTCTCGCATGAAGCTGGTGGCACCTGCGTCAAGTGGATGGCTGAGGGACCAGGCATGTCTGGTCAGCATTGCAGAGTCTGAACCTGAAGAGGTACTGGACTCCTACAGATGCTTCAAAACCCAGACCACAGCTTCCTCCCCCAGGGAACCTGTGAGGAGCCACTCCTCCGTCCTTCCCTCAATAACTGGCAAGTTATTCCAGCCAGAGAATCCTTAGAGTCCAGAAAATAAATTACCATTTACTAAACTAAAAAGCCAACTCTCCACTTGCGGCTTTAACACAACTTCCACACATCCCCAAGGCAGACTCTCTAGAGATTTTTAAAGTCTTGCTCACTGTGGCAGAATTTGTTACCCCCGAATAGTCATCCCCTTCTTCTATAGTAATATAGTGATACTTTTTTATCCGGGCACATGGCCTCCCAGAATGCATGTCTCGGGCTCTCTTACAACAAGGTGCAGCCACATCACTCAGCTCTGACCAACAGCATGTGAGGGGAGGAGAGTAGGGCTCATGCCAAGTGGGGTCCTTCCTTGAGGGGACAGAGCGAGTGCTTCCCTTGTTCTCTTCTCCCTGCCCCCTGGCGTGCATGTTGGTGGACAAGAGCAGACCTTCAAGATGAAGGAACAGAGACAGAAGGAGCCCAGAGGAGGAGAGGTACACATCATCCATTCATTGCCTAAGTGACAAAAACCGTGTTGACTGTCTCATACACACAGGACTCCCTATGTTCTCAGAACTCAGAGGGGGGCTGCGAGGATCAAAGACGGAGTCCCTACCTAGAAGAAGCTGTTTTCCTAGTGAGGAAAGAGACTGTAAAAAATTGTTCTCTCTCCCCCCCCCTCTCTCTCTCACACACACACACACATACACACACAGGTAAGACAAGTGCTAACAGCACTAACTCCAGGTGCTACAGCAGTGTACATGGGAAGACTTCCTGAAGGAGGTGTGTCCACGCTGATTCCGAAACAAAGCAAAGACGGCCCTGGGCAGGTGCTCAGTTGGTTAGAGCTCATCCCAACACACCAAGATTGCACCGGGGCACGTACAAGAATCAACCAACGAATGCATAAGTATGTGGAACAAACAAATTGATATGCTTCTCTCCCTCTCTCTCTCTCTCTCTCTCTCTCCCTCTCTCTCTCAATAAAAAACAAATGTTTTAAAGGCAAAGGCGTTAACGAAGTATGAAGAGCAGCGGGATCAGCATGAACAAAGACAGTAAGTTAAGAGAGCATTGTGCTCTGGGGGGGGGGGGACGCAGAGGGCCCCAGCGGTGGTGGCACTGGCCCCATGGCGAGGCGACCTGAGTTCCCATCTTCCCCTAGCGCTCACGGTCCCCAGGCAGGTTGGTCCCTTAGGTGAGTTACTTCAGCTGTGTCAGCCTCCTCGGGCGGCACTGGGACGAAATGAGCCGCCCCATGTAAAAGTCCTTGGCTCAGCGGTACCGAACAGGCTCGGTAAAGATTAGCTTACAAGAAGAAGGGGGTTCGGCAAGATTGAAACCCAGACGGCAAGCTGAAGAGTTATCAGAGAGCAGGCTGGGGACGGGGAGAGTCTGTGACCACTTCCTCAGAGATGGAGTTCCTCCCGAAGCCAAGGGCTCTAAGCAGGAAGCTGGCGCGGTCAGCTGGACTTCTGCCCGGAGGGCCCAGTGTGACGGCGGTGACAGGATCCGAAGGCGTCTGGCCGCCTCTCTAAACGGATTCCAGCTTTTCGCAAAGGAAGGCTCGCTGCCTTGTCTTTGTCTGAAAGGGACGCTTATCCTTTCTTCTGCCATTATCCCTCGGTCACCGCCGCAGTCCCCGCTCCCTGTCTCTCCAGGAAAACCGTCCATGCTCAGGTGACCAGGAGCTGCCCTTTCCGCCGGATTCGGGTCGGCCCCCAGGGGGCGCCCTCGCAGGCAGGGCGGAATTCACCGGAGCTCTTGTCAAGACGAAAACAGGCTCACGTTCCAGTCGGATGTTCCCCTGCCCGCATGTCAGACACACGCTCGGGCCTCTGCCTGCGTGTCTACGTCCTTCAGCGGACCGAGTGTACGGGACAGAGCTCTGGAAGCGGAGGGCTCCTGCTGGGGGACTTCTCGGAAACATCCCCACGGGTGGGCGACCACCCGGCTCGTCGTCATGATTTTCCTTCCTTCAGAAACGGCGAGTGCCAACAATACTGCGACTCTTTCCCTTTCATTAAAAAAAAAAAAAAATGCCAAACGTCTGCACACTTTCCTATAAAATACCTTCACGCGGCGCTAAGGCAAGTGAGGAACACAGGCCAATCCTTTCAGAAAGGCAGGGCGACTTTCTATTTCTCCAATCAAGATTCAGTGGGATCTCTCCATGGGCAGTGAGTGTACGCCAATCCGCCAAAGTCCTGACAGCTTCCCAGGAAAGACGGTAAAAAGCACCAGAACTCCATTTCCACGTTCTGGAAGGGTAACCAGTTAGGTCCACAGAGCCTCTGCTACAAAGGCACAGGCGACCCTTGGTCTTTGGATTACACTTTATAATAATGGTGTTCTGGCACGCAAGAAGAAAATCACATGAAACACACCAGGAGACACACACAACATGGGGATTCTCCACCTCTGGAAAGGGTTTCCACCCATTGTGAGTCCACTTCCGACCTCTCAGGCCCCTCCTGTCCAAAAGTCTAACTTTTTCATGGGAACTCACGGTTCCATCTCTCAATCTCTGGAGACTAGGTCCTGTCTCCTCCCAAGAAGGGGCCGTCTTCTGTGTGTCACATGTATGGCCAGTGTTCCATCGTAGCTTCTCCAGTACTTGTCTTGAATTATTCTAAATTAGCATTTTCCCATGGCACAGCAAGCAGGGGAAACACCACCTCTTCTCACTCTTTGAACGTCTCAGGGATCCTCACTCTCAACGCATTCCACAGATGGGCGGCAGAGCTACCCAGGACTCCGCCTCCGACAGACAGAGTGCTGGCAGCACGCCCTTTCAGAGCGGGAACAAATGAGCTTACCATACCTTCCGATGCTTTCTGCCTTGGAAAAGCAGAAATGGCTCATGCATAGACTGGGGCAAGCTTCAAGATGATAGTTACAGTTCTTCATTGTTGGGCATACATAAACTCATCCCATCCCCAGGGTATCTCTGAGAAATTCATGACTTATGTATCTCCACCATACTGAAGTTAATTATGTGCCTGTATCATTTCTTCTACCAGATTAGAAAGTCTGGGAAGGCAGAGGTTATCATTTATTGCCTTTTTACTTTTGGGGACAAGCTGGAAAATATAAACGTGTGTGTGTGAATTCATACACACACACACACACACACACACAACTGTATACCTCAGAACCCAGCATAAGGTCTTTTCTATTACACTATTTAGCTGTGAGAGTCAGGGAGGCAGAGAGACAGACTCCCACATGTGCCCTGACTGGGATCCACCCAACAAGTCCCTTACCCAGGGATGCCCTGCCCATCTGGGGCTGCTGCTCTATTGCTCAGCAACTAAGACATTTTAGTGCCTAAGGCAAGGCCATGGAGCCATCATCAGCACCCAGGGCCAACTTGCTGGAGCCATTAAAGACATGGCTGTGGGAGGGGAAGAAAGAGAGAAAAGGGGGAGGGAAAGGGGTGGAGAAACAGATGGCTGCTTCCCCTTTGTGCCCTGGCTGGGAATCAAACCTGGGACTTCCAGATGCTGGCTGATGCTCTACCACTGAGCCAACCGGCCAGGGCCAAACATATTATTCTGATAATCAGGGGAATGTTATTCTAAAAATTTTTTTTCACAAATGTTGAATATCCTTTATACCATTTAATACCCAAGCTATATTTAAATTTTCCTAATTGTCTCAAAAATATCTTTTCTTCAGTTAGTTTGTTGTAATTAGAATCCAAGCAAGGTCCATGCATTACATTTGCATTAAATCTATTTCAACCTAACAGTTTCCTTTGCCTGATTTTATTCCTGCCACTTATTCAGTGAAATAAGTAGACTACTTGTCATATAGTTCTTTTTATCTTTATAGCTATACAGAATACCATTGCAAGTGGACCATAGCTCTTCAACTAGTCCTTTATTCATGGACACATGCACTTTCTCTGTGTACACTGATAGTTTAATACTGCAGCAAAGAGTCCGTGTGTGTGTGATTTCACGCTTTGCCAGTAAATCTGTAAAATGGATTTCTAGAATTAGGATTGCTGGGATCGCAGGTAAATACACATGGACTATTGCTAGATTTTGTCAGATCCCGTCCCCAGGGGTTGTGCCATTTTCCTTTCCCACCGACAATGTAAGAGTTTGTTTCCCCAGAGTCCTGTCAACAGAGTTGTCAAACATTTTATCTGTTGCCAGTTTTACATCTCAAGAGTAGTTATGATTATTTTTTCTTCCCTTGAGTTTTGTTTTATTTTATTATTTTTTGTATTTTTTTTCCTGAAGTTAGAAGCGAGGAGGCAGAGAGACAGACTCCCACATGTGCCCAACCAGGATCCACCTGGCATTCCCACCAGGGAGTGATGCTCTGCCCATCTGAGGCATTGCTCTACTGCAACCAAAGCCATTCTAGCACCTGAGGCCACAGAGCCATCCTCAGTGCCCCGGGCCAACTTTGCTCCAATAGAGCCTTGGCTGTAGGAGGGGAAGAGAGAGACAGAGGAAGGAGAGGGGAAAGGGTGAAGAAGCAGACACATGCTTCTCCTGTGTGCCCTGGCCGGGAATCAAACCCGGGACTTTGACACACTGGGCCGACGCTTTACCACGGAGCCAACCAGCCAGGGCTGAGTTTTGTTTTTACTCATCTCAAAGGGTGGCTGTTTTCTCCCCGACATCACTAATGCTCGGAATCGTTGTCCTCTTAATTTATCATTGAATTCATATTGAATTCATCGTGAAGCCCTCGTTCCCCCCTCACTCCTGAGCCCTCAGTGGTGACTCTTGCGCCTCCACTGGTCACATACTAACTCACCCCAGTCCCACCTCTCTCCCTCTCTCCCTCTCTCCTTCTCTCCCTCTCTCTCTCCCTCCCCCTCTCTCTCTCTCCCTCCCTCCCTCCCTCTCTCCCTCTCACCTCTCAGGAGCTGCCTGTCTTTCAGCACAGGTTTTTCTTGCCTTGCCTTTGTTTTGAATGGAGCTAAACATTTTTCCTTCTGATTCTAAGCCATGTGCAATTCTTTTTCTGTGTCTTATTTGTTCATCTCTCTTGTCCATCTAAAAAAAAATCAGCCTATCTATTTTCAAAGGATGAGGCATCTGAGGAAGAATTTCAAGAGAGTAAAGCAAAGAGAGCATCAATTAGGAATCTGAATGCTAAAAATAACTTTCTTTTTCCATGTATTTAAACGCATGCAAATATTTTCTGCTATTCTCAGTACTCATGTCTAGAACTTGTCTTTAGCTGGAAAGGAAAGCAGCTTTGAGCAGACAAAGCAGTAGAGGGTAGTGATGCTGTACCTTTTAAATGTAACAAGAATATTTTCTAGGTTAGTCAGATTTTTGAGACACACTGGACCTAATCTCTGGATAGCATTTTCTTAGACTTAGTGTACATTGTTGCTAGTTCAGTTAAAACACTTTATTTATCTTGAAACATTTAGTTTAATTAGAGTAAAATCTCACTTACTTTAAATATTTTAATCTCCTCGTAATAAAAAATAAATAAAAGTTATAGGCTAGCTCTTGGGCCAATTCGTTTTTAGCTGTATTTACCTTTCTTTTTAATAAAATAAATTGGAAAAGTTAGATTACAGTGTTCAAAAAACTATTAAAGTTATTTCTGATTGTAATGCTAAATTCTCATAGAATTATTCTCCAGGACAGAAGGCCAAGGCTGCTATGTGCTCCCACATTCAATCACAGGAGGAACACCATGCCTTTATCGAACAACTTGGCTTCCACAATAAAATAACTTACCTTGTAAGCCACACATTGCATGGCATTATTGCAAATTTGAAATTAGCATATTGATTTCAATTTATTTATATAACTTACTATTCAGTCAAGGCGAGCCAGGAGCACGAAGGTGTGGTTGGCACAGGAATTGGGCCTCGGGCAGTCGTGGGAGTTGTTTGAGTCATCGGGCCCTTGATGAACTTTTTCATGTCTGTCCATGCTGGAGAAGACCCCCTGCTCTACTTGGTTCTCGAATTCAAATGCTAATCTCTTCAGAGAAACCCTCACAGAGGCAGCCAGAAATGACATCGTCCCAGCCACCTGGGCATCCCTCAGCCCAGTCAAGCTGACACATAAAACTAACTGTCCACACTAAGGCTTTTGTCTTCCTGACTGATGCTGAACAGGCCACTATAAAGGGAAGACAGATGACAGACACGTGAAGGGGGACAAGAACAAGCCGGGACCCACCAGCACCAGTGGGGGCTCAAAAGGCAGGCTGAGACCTACGTCACTCCCGTGGCCCCTGACTTTAAATGGTGGCGTGCAGAAGCCAGGGCCTTCTGTCATGCAGCTAAACACACATCCTTGCCCCGAGTCAGGAAACCTGACGTCGACCCAGCCGCAGCCTCTTGCAGACGTTTGTGCTACAGAACGGCAGCTGCTCCACTTCCACGTCCTGGGTCCACTGAGAACCCCCTTGGCAGTGGACCCGAGAGAGGAAATGCTAGGTAATGGCTTTCAGCCTAGCCAATCCGACGCATTTCAAAGCCACCACAGCCTATGCCCTGTCACCCGGACACTCAGGCACATGTCCTTCAACCATACTTAACCTCCAGCTAAAGACGAACGCAGAGTCATGCTCTTGCCTAACGTGATACGACTGCCCGGCACACGACCAACACCACACTGAGCCTTTCCCAAAGCGGGGAGGCAAAGTCCCTTTCTTGTCCTTGGGTGGTGGCCATTCTTCTCCTAGCTGATGCACACTCCCCTTTGGCTATCCTGTACCCAACATACCGAGATGTAAAGTTAAATACTAGTACACATTTTATGTTAGACAGTAAAAGGGTGAGAAGAGAGGAAGACAAAAATATTTGGTCGCTATGTAAAAGAAAGAAATACCCGTCAGCAAGTGCATTTTGCAGCTGGGTGAAGTGCTTATAAGTCTTCCCTTTCATATTCCTGTTCCCCTCATCAAACACCTCGGCCAGCTCATCACGATTCCCTGCCCGGCAGGGTGGCCGAATCAATTCTGTCGGGTGCGTGTGATTGAAACGATAACCGCATGGCTTTCATAATCTAGCTTACAAGTCATTTCTCAGCAGTTGTCCTAGCAGCCCTTGAAACGTGCCGAGTTCAAAGACGTGCATGCCACTGCTGCCGCCAGACTCCTTCCCCTGCACCACCTCCGCACAGCCACGCCTCACCTGATTGCACGGCAGTTCAGCGTGCTTCACGACGCTGGGTTTTTTATAAATCGAAGGTAAGAGCCTCTACTGGTAAAAAGATTACAGCTCGCGTCACTGCGGTATCGCTTCACTGTGGAGGGAGTCGGGAACCAGGTCTGCCATATCGCTGAGGTAGGCCTGTAAGGAATGGACTCACTTTCTATGTTACTAAAAATGAAATTGGGGAAATAAGTGACGCTAACCCTTGTCTCACTCTAGAAATAAACAATATGAACCCAAATATGTAAATTAATTTTTAAATCATATTAAGTTTATTCCTAATACCAGTTTAGTTTTTTTAGCACATGTTTATCAAAATTTAGAATACATTTATATTATTTTGATCATCTGTATACCAAAAAAATTAAAATAATAACTCAATTTAAATAATGTCTTAACGTGTAGAGCCTTAAGGTAACAGGATACAAAATGAATTAGAAAACTATGCATATATTTGTTGCAGAAAATACGACAGGGCAATCAATAAAAGACTCTGATGCATAAAAATATGCTAACGCCTGACCAGGTGGTAACACAGTGGACAGAACCTCGATCTGGATGCTGAGGACCCAGGTTCGAAACTCCGATATCCCTGGTTTGAGCACGGGCTCGTCTGGCTTCAGGGTGAGACCACAGACATGACCCCATGGTCACTGGCATGAGCCCAAAGGTCACTGGCTTGAGCTCTAGGTCATTGGCTTGAGCAAGGGGTCACTGGCTCAGCTGGAGCCCCCCCAGTCAAGGCATGTACAGGAAGCAATCAATGAACAACTAAGATGCCTCAATGACAAGTTGATGTTTCTCATCTCTTCCCCTTCCTATCTGTCTGTCCCTCTCTTCTTCTCTCCTTCTCTCCCTCTCTCTCTCTCTCTCTCACTAAATTTAAAAAAAATCAGCATTGTAATAAATGGAAAAGGGGTCAGGGAACAAGTTGGGATAATACTCAAATGCCTCCTTCCAGGCAAGTGTGAGGCTCGGTTAAGGTTCCGTCCAGAAAAACATACATTTAAGAAGGTTAACCAAGTGCTGCTACATTGAAAATTTTTTCCCTCTAATTCAGCCATAAGTGGGCCTCCAGACTGTTCAGCTACACAGATAACAACATACAACTCTGGGAAGTCTGACTCTACAGGGAAAATGCTAATTCTTGAGGTGCTGGAAGCAGCAATCAAGCAAAGACAGCGGCTGTGACCTCCTCTTTCAGAGTCCTCATTCTCTCACTGGGGTCTCGACCCTGACATAAAGAAATACAAGCAGGTTAGTGAGGAGCCTGCCCTTGCTAGTAACACAAATATTAAAATAGTTGCAGAGCCCTGGCCAGTTGGCTCAGTGGTAGAGCGTCAGCCCAGCATGTTGATTCCCGGTCAGGGCACACAGAAGCACCCAAGTGCTTCTCTACCCCTCACCCTCACCTTCCCTCTCTCTCTCTCTCTTCTCTCTTCCTCTTGCACAGCCATGGCTCCATTGATTCCAGAACATCAACCTAAGGGCTAAGGATGGCTCTGTGGCCTCTAACTCAGGTGCTAAAAATAGCTCGATTGTGAGCACAGCCCCAGATGGGCAGAGCATCAGCCCCAGACGGGGGTTGCCGGTTGGATCCCAGTCGGGGTGCATGTGGGAATCTGTCTCTGTATCTCCTCTACCATCACTTAAAAAATAGTTTTGGTTTTTTTCATTACTGAGGTTCAACTGGCAAATGTCGACTCTAGTTTTCCTACTAAGCTAGCATGATATTTCCGGCAGAGCTAGCTTCTCAGTTGTCAAAAGTTATTAAAAAGTCCATGTGGTTCATACTTCCCTATTTTATGTTCGATGCAAAGCTTTTCCCTTCTAATCAACCAACAAGTCGGCGAGTGCAGGGGCCGGAGTGGGGAGGGGCTGCAGGGGCCGGGGTGGGGAGGGGCGGCGATCTGCTCTCTCTCCGGCTCCCAGAGTTCCTCGGGTAGAGGTCCGGCCCCCAGCCTACTGCCCACAATCCCTCAGCTCCCGGCCAGGCCTGGGCTGCCCTGCTCAGGGCTTCTTGCTTCTGGAGAACCCCTTCACCTAGCAGGCTGCTCTCTGGACCCCCGGGAAGATCTTGGTCTAACCAGTCAGCGATGTCTGCCGCTGATGCCCCTCCTCCCTCTCCAGTTCTTTCCTGCCCTGCTCAGGTGGGGGGAGGGCAGTTCTCAAGTCCAGTGCTGAAGTCAGTGTCCAACCAGGAAACGATGGCTGTGATTGGCTGAATAATGGCCTCCCCTCCTCCAAGCACAGAGCAGTTGACATTTAGCCATCTTTAGGGAGACAAGGAAACATGGTAAGGTTTTGCACTTAATTTTGATGACATTTAAAATAAATAGTTGGCATAAAAATAAAAAAAAAACACCACCCTGAATAATATACTGCTCACAAAATTTAGGGAATATTTCAAAATAAATATGAAGCGATAAAATATCCCCTAATTTTTGTGAGCAGTGTAAGTTAGTCCTTAGGCCATAATTCCTCCTTGCGAAGATGAAAAAGTCACAGAGAGTAAAAATATCTGTTATCAATGGTGGGAAAAGGGGACCAGCTGCTGCCTGACCACAGCTGAAGGTGCCACTTTCTGTCAGTCAGTGGTACAGAAAGCAGAAAAAGACTTTTAAAAGTTTTGCAGCAAAACAGCACAAGGAGGGATTTTCCCCCTACGCTAAGGTTTGCTAAGTCCCTGAAAAGAGATCAGCTTCTTACCAACAGTGTGTCTCCTGTTTATAATGTGCAGGCCCTAAGCCGACCCAGCCCAGGATAAGTCAGGAGAGGACAGAGCAGAATCAGCCCCTGGAAATGCGCTCCTCTCTGAGCGGGGAGGGGCCCAGGGGGAGGAGCGCAGGGGGAGGAGCCCAGGGGGAGGGGCCCAGGGGGAGGGGCCCAGCAGGAGGGGCCCAGGGAGGATCCCACCCCCGTCTGGAGGGGCCCACCCCTGTCTGAGCAGAAAACAGCCAGCAGCTCTGGGAACACAGTTCCGTGGGGCCTGGTGTTGGTCACAGGACCATAAAGCTAATGTCCGATGCTGCTGGCCTGGGACCGGGTGTAAACATTTTCTCCACATGGAGTCTTGCCCCAGTGAGCTGGCCAGAAGCCCTGGCTTCTTCCTTTTGTTTCCTTTCCTAGGACTCGAGTTCCCACCTGTGGTGGCAACCGTCCTCCAAATATTGTACTAGGGTAGTGAGGTGACTGCTCTGAGAAGGAAACTCCACTCAGAACGTGACGTGCACTTACACCCGTTTTCCCGACCGAGGTGGGGGAGGGCTTAGTGCGAGGCCTGAATTCTCAGAGCCCAGTTTCAACGAGGCTGCTAGAATCTCAAGACTGCCCAGAGAAACATGAAGGTCCTTCAGGGTCAGGACACCTGGTGCCATGCTTTCCTGCTCGCGACTGAATAAGCTGAGAGAGTGGAAACTTCACAATAAAAAAGAAGTAAATAAGAGAAATGTTTACATAGTTAAAAATCATAATATGTAAAAAAAAAAAACCAGACCAAAATAAAATGAAGTGTGTGTGGGAGGATAAAAATAAAACTGATGAGAGACAATGGAAAAACATAACTTTCCCCCCTATCTTCATAGGCCCTGCAACTAAATCTGTCAGAAGACAGGTTAACAAGAGAAAAACAAACAGAAGTTTATGAACATGTGTATTTCACATACACACAGGAGTACTCAGTGATAAGTAACTCAAAACAGTGGTTGGAACTCAGGCTTACACCGCATCTCAAGAAAAGAAACAGGCCCTGGCCAGTTGGCTCAGTGGTAGAGTGTTGGCCCGGCGTGTGGAAGTCTCCAGCTCAATTCCTGGCCAGGGCACACAGGAGAAGCGCCCATCTACTTCTCCATCTTTCCCCCTCTCCTTTCTCTATGGCTCTCTTCCCCTCCCACAGCCAAGGCTCCATTGGAGGAAAGTTGGCCTGGGCACTGAGGATGGCTCCATTGCCTCCACCTCAGACACTAGAATGGCTCCAGTTGCAATGGAGCATGTCCCAGATGGATAGAACATCGCCCCGTAGTGGGCATGCTGGGTGGATCCTGGTCCGGCGCATCTGAGAGTCACTGCCTCCCCACTTCTCACTTCAAAAAAATACACACAAAAAAAGAAAGAAAAGAAACAAACATTTTTGGAGAGAGGTAACAAGACAAAAAAAAAGGACTTTGAGTTTCTAGTTTGGCCAATTGTGGGAAGGTAAATGTAGAGAGGAATTAATGAAAGGTTAGGGCTAGTTAGCAAAGTTTGTTATGTAGGTTCCTCTGGTATAGTCAGTCTCTGGGCTGTTAAGGTCTAGAGCAGGGGTCCCCAAACTACAGCCCACGGGCCTGAGACCATTTATCCAGCCCCCACTGCACTTTTGGAAGGGGCACCTCTTTCATTGGTGGTCAGTGAGAGGAGCATAGTTCCCATTGAAATACTGGTCAGTTTGTTGATTTAAATTTACTTGTTCTTTATTTTAAATATTGTATTTGTTCCCATTTTGTTTTTTTACTTTAAAATAAGATATGTGCACTGTGCATAGGGATTTGTTCATAGTTTTTTTTATAGTCCGGCCCTCCAACATTCTGAGGGACAGTGAACTGGCCCCCTGTGTAAAATGTTTGGGGACCCCTGGTCTAGAGTTGTCTCTGGTGATTAACTTCTGTCCTTTCTGATAGAGACAGGAGGGGGATACATTTACAAATGTATGCCCTGCTTTTAGGCAAATCAGGGGACAGCAGGGAGCTTTTCTTGTACCTGCTTATTCTCTATTCCCTTGAGATAAAAATCATCCTTATGCCTGAGCAGCACACTTTGGGGCGGCACACGCTAGTACCCTTCCAAAGCAAGCCACGACTAGTAAGACACAAGCAGGCAGAATAAGAGTGCTCAAATAGGTGAAAGACAACATCATCAAATAAACCGTAACCTGAATAAAATTGGACCTCCAGGTTCCACTTTTGGGGTGGAACAGCGCGGAATTGAACCCCGGTAGAAACCCACAGTCACTTCTGGATGGGACGGAGAGAAATAGAAGTCATTGCCGCTGGGAGAGAGAAAGAGGGAAGTCTCAGTGCCTGGACAGCAGGTCCGGTTTCTAAAAGCCTTCTTGGTGCATCTTATCGTCCAAGAGACCGCCTCTGAGCATCTGTTAGGAATTTCATGAAAAAAAAAATAAAAATAAAAAAACCTCATTCCTCTCCTCCATGTGGTTCTCATCACACCCAGCCGCGCTCCTGTCCCCTCTTTGTCGGGGGCACACTGGTCACATGCACGGCCTTTTTCCAGAACCCATACCGCCTGGTAAGTGACACTGTCCCCTGGGACCTGCAACAGCCACCTGTTCTGATCATTTTTCTCAAAGGGATCAACAGTCCCCCAGTCTAGAATTCTAACACATTACCACCCCTTTATAAACTATAAACAGTACTGCAAAAAAAAGATAAAGTATTTAAGAGGCTAGGGGTAGAAAAGTTAACCCTAAAACTGATTTTAAACTGACATGGCAGAGCGGTGCAGGTTCCAGGTTAAACTCGCACAGTCCAGGCCCTGCTACCCCCTGGCTGGCCAGGCTGGGGCCTCGGGAAACACCGAGACAGACATGTGAGGGAGGCCTGGGAACTGCAGTCTGTTGTTACCTCAGTATGAACTGACAAGGCTGAGCAGCGACTTAAAAAGGGAGAATATCAGTAAATACAGGGACGTCTAGTGATGCTATTATGCCACGTCAGGTCCACCTCCTGTGCCGGCTCCGATCGGTCCATTAGGGCGGCCGGGCCGTGCAGTGCTGAACAAGGCGAGGCTCCCCGCGGCTTCAGCTAGAAGGGAAACAGGGGTGAGTGGGCAGTGCGGGTCGCAGGTGGAGAGGAGGAGCCCCGCACGCACAGGGCACCCGCGGGGGCCTGGGGGCCGGCTCTCCGGAGAAAAGCCGGGTCTCCCCAGTCCAGCCAGGTTCCCAACGGCGTAAGCTCGACAGCCCGCAGCAGGCAGGCAGGTACCACGAATGATCAAAGGCAGTAAGGGCCTGTGCCCCCGGACACAGAAAATATTTTCACGGGCAAAGAAGGCAGAAGCCAAAGCCAACTAGCACGAAGAACATGGAGGTGGATTGCTGCGCCCGGAGAGGCTTTGAGAGGCAGGGTGCTCCAGGGAAGGTTCTAGCTCCCATCCTCACTCCTCCCGTGGCGTTCCCTCCTCTGTGTGCATGCCAATCACAGTCACGGGATCTCCCCTGCCCCTGACCCGGTTAGGATCCCAGGCTGACCCCATCCGTCAGTCGCTGCCACTCCCAGGGCCGGTCCAGCGGTGGTCACGTGGTCCAACTGGCCTAATCAGACTGCGGGAACGCCTTCTTTCATCCTTGATGGACAGGCTTCTTCTCCTTCCCGTGGACGTGAACAAGGAAGTCTCCAGTTCGGTCACTGCTGATCATCACCTTGCGACCAGGAGGGAAAGTCAGCTGGGGGACACTTCCACTGTTAGAGGAGGGAAAGGTTGAGAGAAGAGTGGGAACAGAGCCAGAACCCTCACGGAGGTCACACACTACCTTGCTTCTCAAAGTCTGACATGGGTCACACTGGGCTCTAGAGGAGAACCCATTCTCTTTCCTCTTCCAGCTCCTAGAGATCCTCCTGCATTCCTTGGCCGGTGGCCCCTTCCGTCTCCATCCTCAAAACCAGTCATGTCTCCTCTCTCTGACCGGGCTTCCCACAGCCACGCCTCCTTCTGACCATATCCAGGGAAGTGTTTCTGCCTTCAAAGACCCATGTGGTTCGCTTGGACCCAGGCCAATAATGGATCAGCTTCACGTCTTAACTGAATCACACCTGCAAAGTCTCCCTTTTGCCATGTAAGATGATAAAGTCACGGATTCCGGGACAGCTTTGGGAGGACCTTATTCTGCCCACCACACTGCCTGGTAACTTTTTCAGGCCCAGAGTCACACTTGGTGGTTGTATATTTCCAAACGGTAGATAGTAGTCAAAAAACTGTCAGGGGGAAAAAAAGAAAGTTTTTTCCATCAATAAAAAGAAAAAATTAAATGGATACTGCAATGAGCTCTATGTGATGAGAAATAATCTCTCCCTGGATTAAATGACAGACTATTCAAAAGGGTCTACAGGTTCATTTTAACCCAAGGAAGGCTGAGCAAAGCCCAAATTAAACTGTGTACGTTCCAGGAAGTCTTTGGAGAGCTTGCCATGTGAAAGGGAGGTCACAGGTGAGATTATATTTCTTATAACCCCAAGGACACCATCACTTTTATGTCAAGCTGGAAATGGAATAAAATGCTGGCTTCTGAAAATTGTCAGATCAAGGGGAACATCTTGACTGAGCAATGAAAAAATATATAACTCTTCAGTCACCTCCTTGATCCTTTTAACTCCGGGGATGGCGGTACAAAAGCTAACCGGGTCATGGAAATTAATGTACCCAGTCAAAAGGAACGCGTCCGCCCAGGGACGAACAGTGCAGACGCTGGCTACAATTAAAAGCTCTATTCTCTTAGCTTGGCTACTCATAGAGAAGGGGGAAGGGGGAATGGGGAAGGGGGAAGACATCACCCAGAAGAAGCAGTGAGGAATCTTTCCGGCTACATTTAAAAATTACATACACACACACACACACACACACACACATATGGCAACCTGCACAGGGGATTGGACACGGAGCTGGCTCATCATACGGGCATTGCAGCCCCTGCTGGACCAGTTAACCAGTGGTTCAGATTTTGCTCAATGGCTCTAACTTTTTAGGGACCATCCCTCATGCAATTTTTTTTTTATTCTAAAAGGATTTATGGGCATCTTATTTTAAAAATGTGTTAAAGAGAAAATAATACTACTTCCACTCCATGAACACACACACACACACACACACACTCACACACACACACTCACTCACATACATCCCTCCTCTGATGCTATCTCCCAAGGGTCAGTGGGTCCCTCCCAAACCTTGCATCTTGCCTGTGTGCAAACAGATATTCCTACATAGAGAGTTTTCATTTTTCCCTCCTACAAAAACTTTATATACTATGTTCAAGACTCCACAATTTTTTTTTCTTTTTCACTCCAGTCACCTGTCCTTTAGAGCACTTTACATAGATCTAATTCATTCATTTATACTCACTTAAATGGAAATTATGAATATGCCAAATTCTATTTACAGCAAAATAGTGGATGGACACTCAGGTGTGCCTCACTTAGGTTTTGTTTTGCCACTGAAAGATATGTCCCAAGCGTCCTTCATTATTTATTTTTCAGCTCTAACACTTTTCATATTTAAAGGCTATACTCTAACAAATGAGATTTGAGACAAAAATATTTTTTATTTTAAAATACATTGCTCTATTACCTTCCAAAGACAGTAATAATTTATATTCCTACACAACAGATGTGGGCACCTGTTGTCACACTGCCCACCGCACTGTCTGTTACAGCGTTGTTAATTTTTGTCACTTGATGAAAAAATGGTACTTCCCAGTGTTTCACTTGCATTTCTGAGCGCTGGTCAGATGACTGATTGCACTGTTAGTTAGTAACTAGGTCAGACTTTTCATTTGCAGAGACACTGCGCTCATGGGAAAAAATGGAGGAGTTGGACTAAGTCGTTAGCAGGAAAACGTACAACCACTGCCTGGAACACCATTTCCGCCTGAAGCCAATCAGTGCCTGACACGAATCCACTCTTCGGCCATCGTGTCATGCTTGGCCATTGTGGAAGGACCCCTCAGCCCCATTTTTAAAGAAGACTCTCAAGAAACTTTCCAAGACATCTAAATTGCAAACAACGGCCACCACCACAGAGGCAGGAGAGATCAATGTCAAGTTCAACACACACTTGTTTTGGACACCTAGGCATTGCCAAACCTGAACAGAGGCCAAGCTGGCAGTGGTGAGTGCCTCCAGCACTGGATGGGGAGGCGTTCTCGGGCTAATCACAACTTAATGTAAAAGAGAGGCTGGGTAGCACTGTGTACCGTGGGCACGAGAATCTAAAGGGACAGCATCCCAGATGGGAACCCTGAGAATGTCCCTAAGAAGGAAGAGGATAGGACGGGTCCCTGGGGTTCAGAAGTGCAGGAACTCTTGATCTGGGTAGGAAAGACATGACCTCGTCACCCACACCCCTTGTCCCCCGTCCTCACTGAGGCTGTGGGAACCAGGGATCCAGGAATGGGAATAACGGTCCCCCGCCCCCAATAGCCCCAGCTTGTTCTCATCTTCTCCAGAATTCACCCGAATAAAAACATTGTGGGGAAATAGAGAGGACATTGTGATTTTCCGCACCCTAAATCCACTAGAAATGGCCACGTGGGACTAGTAAGGGAGAATTAAATGATGTTTGAAAATGTGCTGAGAAGAGAAACTGCAGGCGACACGACAGGCATAAAATCTATGGCTCTCTTCAGAGAATTAGCTTTCAAGCCAGAAGGAAAACAAAAACAAATAACAAAAAACACCTTTTATTGCTAAAGCTCAGAATACCTACGCTTCGGCCCCCTGCGGGAACGGTTACATATTTCTCTCCCCGAAAGGAAGCGAAGCTTGGCGGAGGCGCGCGTCACCCCTCCTTTCTCAGGACATCGCCTGACCCCTAGTGGTCACAGGGCCGTCAGCACTTCTTGTATCTGACAGCTTGTCTGGGTTCTCACTTGTTAAAAGCAGCATTTCCTTTGAAAAAAACTGACGTTTGTCAATGACTACAGGAATGGGTCTCTGACTTTTAAGAAAGTCTTAAAAACAAGTAAACTTAAGCGAAATTACCAGAGAGGCCTAAACATCAAAGCACACAAGCAGTCCATTGTCATGTGACAGTGCCACATGCAATTTCTCCTGATTGGAGTTCCTCCCGGGACTGTACACTCAGGTTCCGAAACCCTGAGGCCTGTCCTTGAGAAGGGAGTAAAAAATCGCATCCAAGGTAACAGGGTGTCCACAGGTCCGCACATCCATCCGCGCCCACGTTGCTTGAGGCTTTGTGAGATAGGAGAGCCTGGGAACCAGGATGTTCTCACAGCCCTACAAAGCTCGGTGTCTTTCTGCAGCTGGTGCTGCCTGACTCAGTTTGCAATGGTGGGGAAAGGCAAGGGGAGTTTGCAGCACTGTGAAGCATTTTCGTGCCTCATGTGTTTCATGAAGCATTCGGCAAGGGGTGAGAAGAAGCGGAAAGCCGAGCAGCGGTTTCTGTCTGAACCGCACATGCGTGCACTCTGGAGTCGGCGCCAAACCCCAGCCAGTGCGGTCAGAGCCGGCTCAGGCGGGGCGGGCTGAGACTCCAGCAGGGTCTCAGAAACTGCCGCTGAAGACGTCTAGGGTGGGCAGGGGTTCCCAGTCTACACGCACGCGCACGTGCACAGCCCCCCCACACACACACACCCTGGCCTCAAGTCCCAGACTGCTCTCAAAACACACACACACACACACACACACACACACACCCTGGCCTCAAGTCCCAGGCTGCTCTCAAAACACACACACACACACACACCCTGGCCTCAAGTCCCAGACTGCTCTCAAAACACACACACACACACACACACACACACACACCCTGGCCTCAAGTCCCAGGCTGCTCTCAAAAGCAGAATGACCCCATTTCAAAAAGGGCAAAAGATCTGAACAGACACCCAAACCAAGCAAAATATACAGAGGGCAAATAAGTAAGTGAAAGGATACTCAATATTGTTTGTCATTAAGGAATTGAAACACAATAAAATAAAGTACCATTGAACTGTAACCCCAAGTATAAAATATCATAAATAACCATGAGTCCAGACTGATATAAATAAATGATTAAATAAATTAATGGAAAAGAATAGACACATCTCCATGATGAAGAATTTGAAGTAATTGATGTCAGTACTCCCTGATTAAGGCAGTAGAGCCCAACCTCCCACTTCCTAAGTTTGGGCAGCACCCCAGGGACAGGGAGGAGAAGGGACAGGTGTCACACAGTGAAGAAACCTGACTGCCGAAAGCAGGTGACTAAGGTCAGGGTCAGCAGGGACGAGCCACACTGAGAGCGTGTACCGTGGGCATGACATGATGAGAACAGCTCTTCACCTCCCCGAAACCCATAAGCCCAGTCTAATCATGAGGAAAACATCAAACAAATCCCAACGGAGGGCCATTCTACCAAACAGCTGACCAGTACTACTCAAATTTGTCAGTCATCAAAAACAAGGAAAGCTTATGGGACTGCCACGGCCAGGGGGCCCCAAAGGGGGTGTGACGGCCGAGCCTTATGCGGTGTCCTGGATGGAATCCTGGAACAGAAAAAGGACATTAGTCAAAAACTAAGGAAATCTGAATAAAATGCGGACTTTAGTGAATAATGTGACCCATGTTTCATACTAATTTAAGATATTCATAGGAAGGGAAACTGGGTTCAGGGTATATGGGAACTCTCTGTTCTATTTTTGCAATTTTTAAAAAATCCAAATCTATTCTATAATAAAAAGTTCATTCAAAAAAAAAGAAAGAAAAAAAAGTCAGATGAGCAACTCATCCTGGTTTGCCAGGACATTGCCAGTCTCAGTACCGAAAGTCTGCCATCCCTGGAAACGGCTCAGTCAGAGCAAAACCAGAAGGCGGGTGGCCCTGTGACACTGGAGCCCAGCACACAGACTCCTGGGAGCACCAGAATGCACTCCGGGGCTACAGCTTTCCCTTTCGGAGGTTTTGGTTATTTGTTGCCTAATTTTCCCGTAACTAACCTAAAAAGAGCAAGGCACAAGACAGTGAACATAGTACTTCTGGGGAACTATCCACAGCGAGGAAAGAAAACTCTCTCAGACATCATCGGGGTAACACCTTGACATTTCTCACACTGAACGCCCCGCCCCGTGGCGTGACAAACCATGAGTAATTCACAGAAGCAGGACTGTGGAAGCTCCCGGGGGCTCGTACAGCACGCGACCTACATGGTTCCAGCAAGGAATCGCCTACACACACACACACAAGAAGTCAGGGCTGTTATTTGACACTCTGTGAGAAACTGAGGCACGGGTGTTGGGGACCGAAAGCAAGGAATCGCCTACACACACACACACAAGAAGTCAGGGCTGTTATTTGACACTCTGTGAGAAACTGAGGCACGGGTGTTGGGGACCGAAGGCCAACAGGGTCTTTGCCATTTAGATTTTTGGGCCACAGAGGTGTGGGCAACTGGCAGTAAGCTGACAGTCTGCCCGACTCCCCGCCTCACTTGTTCTGTGAAGTTGCTAAAGGCTATTGTTTTCCACACCTTCATGTTAGCTGTGGTGCTGGATTGTTTATACACATCCTATTCCCCATGTCCCTCGGAAAGACTGGAAGCAATCCTTTGTTTCATGAAGTTAAGATGTTATATATGGTGGGGGTGTTCCGCTCTTGGTAGAATTCTTGGGCTGCCTTGGAAATGTGATCAAAAATCTCTTTAATTTACTAATAGTTTCACTTTGCCCTATAAATATAGCAGGTGGGGGGGGTAAAGAGGGCACTCTGTTCTTGCCATCAGCATTGCAGAGGCTTCCCGATCCCATCCTTTTTCTCTGTAAGTCTATTTTCTTAATTCCACACCATTCCCACTCAGGACCTGGAATTACTAGCTGCGTTGCTTCACGGCACACCGGGTAGCCAGAGTTGGCCTGGGACGGTTCACTCGGACAGCTGGCCAGGACACTGCTCTATTGTGCTACAGCATCACAAAAACACTGAAATATCACTGGAAATGTAGCAAAGTAGAGGGAAAAAAACGGCATTCCTCAGAACTTCTTTTAGGGTGGTCGCTGTACACAGCTGGAAGGAATGCGAATGCTACTACTCGCTCCTAGATCTTTCTAGATAAACAGAAGCAAAGCTCTTTGTCAGAGGATAGTTGCCCCACTGATGGTATGGTGACAGCTTGTCTAATAAATGTCTGGGGCTGACCTGTGGTGGCGCAGTGGATAAAGCATCGACCTGGAATGCTGAGGTCGCTGGTTGGAAACCCTGGGCTTGCCTGGTCAGGGCACATATGGGAGTTGATGCTTCCTGCTCCCCTCTTCTCTCTCTCTTTCTCTCTCTCTCTCTCTCTCTCAAAGTGAATAAATAAAATATAAATAAAAACAAAAACAAAATAAATGTCTTCTTGGTAGACTTACACACAAATGGATTTAGGGCCTACCTTTCAAACTTATACCATTTATAAATAAAGCAGCATCTGGAAGCTGATAAACCCTCAGGTTGGAGGATGCAGGAGAAGCCCAATTCCCTCCTACCTTCACAATCCACCCCTGAACCCCCACCCCCCAAGCGAGCATCAAATTCTAGCGGTGACCCTGGGGACTGCCTCCTGTAGGGCGGGTCCCGGAACCTGAGACATCCGGCTGTAGGGAGGCGACTGCGTGTGTGGGACCACTGGGTCCTTCTTTCCTGTCCGTCCCAGGCACAGAACTCCACCCTCCTCCAGTGAAGCCAGAGCGAGTCTCAGCTTTATTTAGGTTGGCGGGGCGGACAAACAATTAGCCTGAGGAAGCATCCACTAGCAGGAGCCAGTCCAGGCCGGGGAGGACCATGGGGTACGGCACAGGGCCCCAGCCGGAAGGATTCTGGGCTTAAATCCTGCTTGAGGCACTTACAAATGATCTCACTTTCAGCAAAATCTTGACCACTGCACCCCCTCCTTGCTCATCTATAAAATAAGAATAATTTTATCCATCAGCTTATTTTCAAGGGCGTTTGTAAAACACAGTGGTGGGGGTCTGCATTTTCTCTAAAGCTTGTCAGTGAGACTGTCTCCACACTCCTCACACCTGTGCTAGAATGTCAGCCCACCGGTTTCCACTACGGTCCACAGACGGCCTCCCCTTCCTGTGGGAAGGCAAGGAAGCGGCCAGAAGGCAGCACCGTCCGCCCCCTCATCCACACGGGGTCTTTGACTGCCCTGCTTGAGGCCCATCTCCCCACCACAATGGTGGAGCCCTCGACTCTAGCTTTAAAGACTGAACTCTACTGATTTCATCTCCTCTCCCGTGAACAGTGAGCCAGCCCTTACTAATTGGCATTTATTTGTTTATTTATTTACTCACTTACTTATTTTTAGGTGAGAGGAGGGAAGATAGTGAGCAGACTTCCCACATGTGCCCCAACCAGGATCCACCTGGCAACTCCATCTGTGGCTGATTTTCAAGTACCAAGCTATTTTTAGTGCCTGAGGCTGATGTTCGAGCCAACGGAGCTCTCCTCGGGGCCCAGGGCCACGCTCAAACCAGCTGAGCCACTGGCTGCTGGAGGGGAAGAGGGAGAAAAGGGGGAGATGGAGGGGAAAGAGAAACAGATGGTCACTTTCCTTGTGTGCCCTGGCCAGGGATCAAATCCAGGATGTCCATACACTGGGCTGACGCTCTATCCACTAAGACACGGACCAGGGCACTAATTGGCTTTTAAGCTTGCCTAAATGTCTCCTGTTCAAAAAAAAATATTCTTCCCCAGCCCCAGGTTCCGCTCTGAATGTCAGACTTCCCCACCACAAACCTCTTGTAAGCTGTGTCCATCCCCCCCCCCCCCCCCCCGCCCCGTGTCCAGCTCCTCATATTCCACTCCTCTGTCCAGCAGTCTGGCTTCCCTCCCAGCACTCCCCTGAAAGTGCTCTCCAAGCGCTCCGTTCACTCTCCCCAGCCTCCCAGCCTGACCCCTCGGTCACCCCCTTCCCTGCACTTTGGTGGCTTGGGGTCTAGATCTGCCCGCCCCTCTGAGTGACAGCCTCGGCCTCCTCTCTCTCTCCCCACGCACCGGGCGTGACCCCTCCTCTCACGGCAGCAGTTCCCTCTGCATGCTGAGGATGCTAAGGCTCTATGGTGAGCCCCACCCCCACCCCGTGGACCCCTCTATTCAACCCCTCGCGATGTCTCCACTGAGAGATAATTAGCCGGCCGGGGAGCTCAGCGGTTAACTTGTCCACGGCGCTGTGCTCGTTTCCGGGAGCTGCCTTAGGGAGACGCCGCAGGCCGAGTGGCTGAAGAAGGCAGACTTACTGCCCTGCAGGGCTAGAGGCAGGCAGCCCACGACGGTCACGGTCTCAGCCTCAGCGGGTCGGGCTTCTTCTGAATCCTCTCTCATTGGCTCACAGAGAGCCACACCGTCATCCCTCTGCGTGTGCACGTCCCTGGCTTTTCTTCGTGTGTCCAAATTTCCTCCTCTTACAAGGACACCAGGCGGAGTAGATTAAGGCCCACCGTAACAGCCTCACTTAACTTCATCATCTCTTTAAATGCCCCATCTCCAAATACAGTCACATTCGGGGGTCCTGGGGGTTAGTACTTCGACACACAAAGTTGGGGAGAGCACAGTTCAGCCCGTGACTGGCATCTATTTGGTATGTCAACTGGAGATGTGTGTGAACCCAAAAGGCTACTTTCAGCGTCAGCCTGACCATCGTCTCCATCCTCACACTTGGCCCTGGTATTCCGCCTGGGGCCTTCCCGGGATGCGGGCCTGCCCTGGTCAGCCCACCGCAGGCATATCTCCGAGGTCTGCTCGTGCCTCTCCACCCCTCTGCGACGAAGCTGGCCCAAGCCACCGTCTTCTCATGTCTGGATTATCACTGGGCCTCCTAATCCGTCTCTCCTCCCCAGTCTTGCCCACCACCAGCCCCTTCTCTGTGTGGTGTTAAAGCGAGCCTTGCCTGGCCCCCTCTAAATTTCTTTCGGTTCTTCAAATGCTTTGCTCTCTTCTGTCTGGGGGCCTCTGCGTGCACTCTTTGATTTTCCTGAGACACCCTCCACCTTTTCCCTGGCAAACTCTTACTTGCTCATGAGTTTTTAGTTCAAACATCACTTCCTCCAGGAAGTTCTCCCTGATCTCCCCCACCAAAGGGGTTGGGGGGGGCCTCCCTTGTATTACACTGCGTGATGAATCGGGTATCGCCTCCATAGAGATCGTGAGATCATACTCTTATCGTCTCTAGTGGAGGAGAGACCTAACCCAGGGAACGTATCTGCTGCTTTTCCCCCAAACGCCAACCACTGTATCTAAAATAGATACTCAAAAAATAGTAAATTAAAAAAAAAATGAGTGAATACAAGCATAGAACATGGCAAAAGTAATGAATCTACTCAGAGAAGAGCTCGGGCCTCGTGTCAGCTCTGCCTCTAACCAGCGACCGTGTCGGTAAGGCCAAAATGAAAATAAGGCCGGGCGGGAAGCTCATCTCTCAATGTCACTCTTGATTTGAAACAACCACGATTCTTTATCTGTGATCACAGGTAGAATATACGGAGCTGCACAGCCAAGAAAGAGACCTTTGCGTGTTATGGATTCAGACAGGATGTCAATAGCTTGATGGAAATATAAGAGGCCCAGGGAAGGCCCACAGAAGACAGAAGTAATAAACAAGAGTGCTCGCTGACACTAAAAGTTTTCTAAATCAAGCAGACTAAATAAATCACTCCTGACAGCGACCCAAAGAGAAGCCAGGGACTCCTGATGCAGCGTCCCGGGCCTCCCTCTCCGCCGTGTGGCTCTCTCCCTGCCTACTACGCAAACCCAGAGACTCTCGGTCTTAGTGTGTGGTGGGGGAGGGGAGGCCCTTAAAACTGAGATGATTAGGGATCAAGTCTCCAGATTTTCTCATAGCTTGAGGAGGTTTCTGTTTCCAACAAGGAAAACACAGTTTAAGTAAAGAAAACTCCTTCCTGGTTTTCAAGAACCAGGAGAGGGGAGAGGCAGGTAAAAAAAAATTTAATTAAGAAGGTCTCCTACCTGGCCGGTTGGCTCAGCGGTAGAGCGTCGGCCTAGCGTGCGGAGGACCCGGGTTCGATTCACGGCCAGGGCACACAGGAGAAGCGCCCATTTGCTTCTCCATCCCTCCGCTGCGCTTTCCTCTCTGTCTCTCTCTTCCCCTCCCGCAGCCAAGGCTCCATTGGAGCAAAGATGGCCCGGGCGCTGAGGATGGCTCTGTGGCTTCTGCCTCAGGCGCTAGAGTGGCTCTGGTCGCAACATGGCGACGCCCAGGAGGGGCAGAGTATCGCCCCCTGGTGGGCAGAGCGTCGCCCCCTGGTGGGCAGAGCGTCGCCCCTGGTGGGCGTGCCGGGTGGATCCCGGTCGGGCGCATGCGGGAGTCTGTCTGACTGTCTCTCCCTGTTTCCAGCTTCAGAAAAATGAAAATAAATAAATAAATAAATAAATAAATAAATAAATAAATAAGGTCTCCTCTAGTCCTGACCAGGTGGTGGCGCAGTGGATAGAGCATCAGACTGGGACACTGAAAACCCAGGTTGAAAACCCCCCAGGTCGCCAGCTTGAGTGTGGGCTCATCCGGCCTGAGCGTGGGGTCGCTGGCTTGAACCTCAAGGTCACTGGCTTGAAGCCCAAGGTCACTAGCTTGAGCAAGGGGTCACTTGCTCTGCTGTAGCCCCCCCAATCCCTGATCAAGGCACATATGAGAAAGCAATCAGTGAACAACTAAGGTGCCACAATGAAGAATTGATGCTTTTCATCTCTCTCTCTTCCTGCCTGCCTGTCCCTGTTTCTCTCTCTCACTGGAAAAAAAAAAAAAATTTAAAAATAGAATTACCATATGACCCAGCAATTCTATTTCTGAATATATACCAAACAGTACTGAAAGCAGGGTCACCCATGTTTATAGCAGCATTATTCAACATAACCAAAAGGTGGAAGTCACCCAAGTGTCCATGGACAATGAATGAGTGGATAAATAAAATATGGCATAAAAATATAAGGAAATATTATTGGGTCTTAAAAAGAAAGGAAATTCTGACACATGATAAAACATGGATGAACCTTCAGGACTAAGAGAGATAAACCAGTGGAGTCACAAAAAGAAATACCGTGTGACTCCACTTACAGGAGTAGTCAGATTGCCAGAGGCAGCGAGCAGCACGGCGGCTGGCAGGGGCCGAGGGGAGTGATGTGGAATTACTGTTTCGTGGCTACAGAGTTTCAGTTTCACAGGACGAAGAGTTCTGTGCGTGGATGGTGATGACGGTAGCACAACACTGAATGTGCTCTAAGCCACTGACGTGCCCACATAGAAACCGTTAAGATGGTAAACCTGATGTTATATGTGTTTCACCACAATTTATGAATAAGTAAATAAAATATCAATTTTTAGAAACGAAGATGCCTGGATCCCATGTCTGGGGAGTCTGATTGAATTGGGCCAGAGTGCCCCGTAGGCTTGGGGATTTCTGACACCTCCCGGGAGAGTCTAACGTGCAGCCTAGCTCGAGAAGCACTCCTACGGACCTGTGGAAACCACTGGTCTGCAGAGAGAGAACGAATCCGGGGCCATAATACCTGCTTCTCATCATTCAAAGTTATGTGGGTGCTGTGAACCTTGCAGAGCCTCGTTTTACTGCTTTATGTATAAATTTACCTGACAAACCTACTCCATGGTGTGTTGTAAGGATTCACTTAAGTTAGACTATGTGAAAGGATTTGTTTTTAATTTTTCCATTGATTTGAAAGAGAGAGGAAGATAGAGAGAGAAAGAAGCATCAACTCCTTGTTTTAGTTAGCCGTTCCATCTAGCTATGTACTCATCAATTGCTTCTCATATGTCCCCTAACCAGGGATCAAACCCACGACCTCGGCATGCCAGGATAATGCTTCATCCACTGAGCCACCCAGCCAGGGCCTGGGAAAGGATTTTATGCTTTTATAATCATAAGACATAATTAGGTGACAGAAACTAACAAGCACAAAGATGATTTGCTTTTCTGGCTGACATCTAGAGCCCTTTATTCAACTCCCGAAGTGGAATGAACCCCTCCTCCCCTCCCTCAAAAGTCTCATAAAACCTTGTTAGCACGTTTTGGGTAGCTCCAATCCTGTATCTAAGTGCCCTGTGCTTCTGTCTGCGACTCTGCGGACCATGGCCCCCAAAGGCAGGCCACGACTGGCTCATCAGCACAGGCCTCACGGAGCCCGGCACCCAGTGGGTGCTCAGTCAACACTTGCTGAATTGGGTTGAACTGCATACTTCACAGCGTGTAAACCTCAGGTGTTCGGTGCATTTCAAACAATATGCCCCGGTCACCAGCAGAACCGTTACTGTAGACAAGCTTTATTTCCATAAATAATGAGTTGAGCACACACAGAGCAAGAATGATGGCCTGGGAAACAGAGATAGTGTGATACATACCTAGGGTCACAAAGTTCCTACTGTTCCCAACATTGGAGCCACTCAGCCACATTCTTCCACTTTGGTGCAAATATTGGTACTGTTATTATAAATGAGAAGGGTTATCAAGTGTGAGCCCAGAATAACCCCCCATTTTTATAGAATGCAAAGGCATTTTTCTTTGGAGTTTTAAGAGATATTAAAGCAATGAGATGGGCCAGCACTCCCAACACACAAGACCATCCGCCCACCACTGAACTGTGAAAAGGGAGAGACAGGACTCCCTGCCCCTTCCCATCACTGTCACCCCACTCCTAAGCAGGGCACTGGTCCCAAAACACAGGCAGCTCAAAAAGGGTAACCTTGACATACAATACACAAAGGTATTGTGTAATTTCATTTGGCCTTCCATAAACTCCAGCCAGGAATATTAATTTGGGAAGAAATAAGGGTAAAGAAAATTTACTGAGTTTTTTATTTGTTTGTTTGTTTGTTTTAATGCAGGTCCTTTATTTTCTTATTTACATTCCCACAACAACTTTATCAGAGGGTACTATGTTCATTAACAAATAACATAGGGGAACCACTGACTTCAAGTGACTTCAGCCAATAGGCTTTCTTTCTCTCCCATACAAACCCCTGGAGGCAGGAGTTGCCTCACGGGCTCTGGGACCCTCTTGTCCATTCCTTTCTGTCTATTGCAGGGGTCGAGGCCCTATGGTTCACGAGCCAGATGTGGCTCTTTTGATGGATGCATCTGGCTCTCAGACAAATCTTTAATAAAAAAATAATAACCTTAAAAATATAAAACATTCTCATGTATTACAGTCCATTCATTTCCTACCGCTCATGTTCATGGTTGCAGGTGGCTGGAGCCAATCACAGCTGTCCTCCAGGAGAACACCAAATTTTTATTGGATAATGCGTAATATACACAGGTTGTTGTGAGGTCAGGAAGTAAACTTCCCTCCTTTTAATCAAGTAGTCAGCTAGCTAACTGCAGAAACTCTTTTGAGGAAGAAGATGGCTAAAAGAAAAAAAGAATAGGAGTATCATACTTTTCAGCAGGAATGGACAGAGGAATTTGCCTTTATAGAGAGAGCAGGTTCTGCAGTGTATCTAATATGTAATGATAAAATTGCATCGATGAAATGGTAAAATATAAAGTGGCACTTCAACACACGCCATACTACATTTGCATCGAAATATCCAGTGGGGGAAAGCAGGAAGAAAGCATGTCAAGAGCTACTGGCTACTGTGCAGAGTGCAATCTAGTCAGCAGCAACTCCGTGTTTGGACCCAACAAGGTGACTGGAATTCGGCTAGCTTTGCTGGTACTTTAGCAATTGTGAGAAACAGAAAGCCATTCACAGATGGGGAGTATGCCAAAACATTCATGCTTGATGTTGCCAATGAACTTTTTGACAACTTTTCAGATAAAGACAAGATAATCAAACGAATAAAAGACATGCCTCTGTCGGCAAGAACTGTTTACAATCGTACCATCATGATGGCAAATCAAATTGAGGCAACACAAGTGAAGGACAGAAATGCAACACCATTCTTTTCTCTCGCTTTGGATGAGTCAACAGACGTAAGCCATTTATCCCAGTTCAGCATGATTGCAAGGTATGCTGTGGGTGACACACTACGTGAGGAAAGTCTTGCTGCTGTGCCTATGAAAGAGACAACAAGAGGGGAGGATTTATTCAAGTCTTTCACTGAGTTCGCTAACGAAAAAAATCTACCCATGGATAAACTTATTTCGGTGTGCACTGATGGTGCTCCGTGCATGGTGGGGAAAAACAGAGGATTCGTAGCGCTTCTTCGTGAACATGAAAAGAGACCCATCCTAAGTTTTCACTGCATCCTACATCAGGAGGCACTTTGTACTCAGATATGTGGTGAGCCTGATGTCACTGGTCATTCGGGTGGTCAACTTTATTGCTGCCTGAGCTTTAAATGATAGCCAGTTGAAAACACTGCTTGATGAAGTTGGGAATAATTATCCTGCTTTTGACAGCAATGTGCATTGGTTGTCAAAAGGGAAGGTGCTCAGCCGTTTCGTGGCTTGAGTGAAATCCGGACTTTTCTTGAAATGAAAAACGTCCAGCATCCTGAGTTAGCTAACACTGAGTGGCTCCTGAAGTTCTACTATCTCGTGGACATGACTAAACATCTGAACCAGCTCAATGTGAAAATGCAAGGCATTGGAAATACAGTCTTATCCCTTCAACAAGCAGTGCTTGCATTTGAAAATAAGCTGGAACTCTTCATCGCTGACATTGAAACAGGTTGTTTACTACACTTTGAAAAACTGGGAGAGTTTAAAGATGCATGCATAGCAAGTGACCCTGCTCAACATCTTGATCTCCAGCAGCTAGCGGGCTTCACATCTAATCTCCTGCAGTCATTCAAAGTGCACTTTGGAGAATTTCGTGAGCGCACTTGTCTTTTTAAGCTCATCACTCATTCACACGAGTGTGCAGTGCACAGCGCCAACCTGAGTTACATCCCCGGTGTCTCCGTCAGAGATTTTGAGCTACAAGCTGCTGACCTGAAGGCCTCAGACATGTGGGTGAATAAGTTCAAGTCACTGAATGAAGATTTGGAAAGACTTGCACAACATCAAGCAGAGTAGGCAAGCAAACACAAGTGGGGAGAAATGAAAAAACTTCAACCCGTGGATCAGCTGATTGTCAAAACTTGGAACGCACTTCCCGTCACATATCATACACTGCAGCGAGTATTGCTGTACTGACAATGTTTGGCTCTATATATGCATGTGAGCAGTCTTTCTCACATCTAAAGAATGTTTAGACCAACCTACGATCACGTTTAATGGATGGAAGTCTCAACACCTGCATGAAGCTTAACCTCACCATGTATCAACCAGACTACAAAGCCATCAGCAAAACCATGCAGAACCAGAAGCCACATTAATAATAAGTACTTTATTCATCATTGGTTAACAACAGCATAACAACGTTATTAAGAAGAATTCAGAGACTTATTGTACTCTAAAAGTGTTGGTCTTACATAAAATGCACACATTTACTTGTATTTAGTGTTAAACATATTGTATGGCTCTCACAGAATTACATTTTAAAATATGTGGCGTTCATGACTCTCTCAGCCAAAAAAGTTCCCGACCCCTGGTCTATTGCTTCTCGGCCACAGGATGGAGGCTCTGTCCCCAGACATCATGGCGGGGGAGGTCCAGGCCAAGAAGAAGGGGGAGGGGCCATGCCTACTGCATGTTCCCCTTCTTTCTTTCTTTTTTTTTTTTTGTATTTTTCTGAAGCTGGAAACGGGGAGAGACAGTCAGACAGACTCCCGCATGCGCCCGACCGGGATCCACCCGGCACGCCCACCAGGGGCAACGCTCTGCCCACCAGGGGGCGATGCTTTGCCCCTCCGGGGCGTCGCTCTGCCGCGACCAGAGCCACTCTAGCGCCTGGGGCAGAGGCCAAGGAGCCATCCCCAGCGCCCGGGCCATCTTTGCTCCAGTGGAGCCTTGGCTGCGGGAGGGGAAGAGAGAGACAGAGAGGAAGGAGGGGGGGTGTGGAGAAGCAAATGGGCGCTTCTCCTATGTGCCCTGGCCGGGAATCGAACCCGGGTCCCCTGCACACCAGGCCGACGCTCTACCGCTGAGCCAACCGGCCAGGGCCTGTTCCCCTTCTTTCAATCAAAAAAACAGCAAATGTTTTCCTGGAAGGGCACTCCCACGGACTTCCCCCTTAGGGTCAGGAGAGGCCTGGCTCTCTTGCCAGTGACTTAGAGGGAGGTTTTCAGGAAAACTTTGAAGGAAGCACAGAAAGCAGAGGGCGGCAGAGGGAGGAAGCGAGGCACAGGTGTGGGCTCCACTTCGGCCCCCCTAGAGCCATCCCGTGCTGACAGGAGAGGCTCTGGCTGCCGAGTCCCCATGTCAGTCGGTGGTGGCGGGCTGCTTAGCATGCGGGGCGTCACCTCTGAGCCCCTTCCCTAGAGGGCTGCTCCTTGGGCTGAAAGCAACGCACAGCAGCTGGGGCACCGTGACATCACCCCGGTGGAGGAGAGCCCGACAGCCCACCGACAGCATCTTCTACCACATATGGTCCCAAGCTGGGTTGCATGTTGTCTCTTAGTATAATGGATGTTTGGACAGTAAATGTGTGTGTGTGTGTGTGTGTGTGTGTGTGTGTGTGTGTGTGTGAGATTCGACCTTTTTAGTGAGATGTAAATAACTTTCGGTCAACGGCGTCTTCCAGAACAACCCCTGAGACAGGCTTCTGATTTGTTAAAGCAGGGGTCCCCAAATTTTTTACACAGGGGGCCAGTTCACTGTGCCTCAGACCGTTGGAGGGCCGGACTATAAAAAAAACTATGAACAAATCCCTATGCACACTGCACATATCTTATTTTAAAGTAAAAAAACAAAACGGGAACAAATACAATATTTAAAATAAAGAACAAGTAAATTTAAATCAACAAACTGACCAGTATTTCAATGGGAACTATGCTCCTCTCACTGACCACCAATGAAAGAGGTGCCCCTTCCGGAAGTGTGGCAGGGGCCGGATAAACGGCCTGAGGGGGCCGCATGCAGCCCACAGGCCGTAGTTTGGGGACCCCTGTGTTAAAGAGAGAAATCTTTATTACCCCCCATTCTTGATGTCTCCTTCAATGTGAAAGGAATCCCACTGGTGCAAACTATAGTACTCAAACTTCTTGGTCTCAGGGCCCTTTTAAATTCTTAAAAATTATTGAGGATTGCAAAAGCTTTTGTTTATCTGTGTGATAGGTATGGCTATGGCTATGTACTGCATTAGAAGTTAAAACTGATACATTTAAAAATATGTATGTATTAATTTACTTAAAATAACAATAGATCCAGTAAATACTAACATACATAACTTATTTTTATCCAAAAAATATTGTATTTTCCAAAATTTTTAGCAAGTAAGAGTTTAATTGGTATATAGTCTTACAATCTCAACCTCTGGCCTAACAGAAGACTGCTGGATTCTCAGCACTGCTTCTGCATTCAGTCTGTTTGCAATCATTGTTTTAGTTGAAGAATATTAAGAAAATCCAGCCCTGGTCAGTTGGTTCAGTGGATAGAGCATCAGCCCGGTGTATGGATGTCCCCAGTCAGGGCACACAGGAAAAGTACCATCTATTTCTCTTTCCCTCCCTCTTCTCCTTCTCACCCGCTTCCCCTCCTGCAGCCAGTAGCTCAATTGGTTTGAGTATTGGCCTCAGGCACTGGGAATAGCTCAGTTGGCCCCAGCGCATCAGCCTCAGGTGCTAAAATTAGCTCAATTGATTCAAGCATCGGCCTCAGATGGGGGTTGCCAGGTGGGTCCCAGGTAGGGCACATGTGGTAGTCTGTCTCACTATTTTACCTTCTCTCTAAGGAGAGGAGAAGAGAGGGGACAGGAGAGGGGACAGGAGGGGAAGGGAGGGGAGGGGAGGGGAAGGGGGAAAAGAGAAAGGGGGAAGGGAAAGGAGGAAGGGAGAAGGGAAGAGGAAAGGGAGAAGGGAAGAGAAGGAAAGGGAAGAGAAGGGAAGGGAAGGGAGGGAAGAGAAGAGAAGGGAAGGGAAGAGAAGGGAAGGGAAGAGACGAAAAGGTAAGAGAAGGGAGAAGGGAAAAGGGAAGGGAAGGGAGAAGGGAAGGGAAGGGAGGGAAGGGAAGGGAAGAGAAGAGAAGGGAAGGGAGGGAAGAGAGGGAAGGGAAGGGAAGAGAAGAGAAGGGAAGGGAGGGAAGAGAGGGAAGGGAAGGGAAGAGAAGAGAAGGGAAGGGGGGAAGAGAAGAGAAGGGAAGGGACGAAAAGGGAAGAAAAGGGAGAAGGGAAAAGGGAAGGGAGGGGAGAAGGGAAGGGAAGGGAAGGGAAGGGAAGGGAAGGGAAGGGAAGGGAAGAGAAGAGAAGGGAAGGGAGGGAAGAGAGGGAAGGGAAGGAAAGAGAAGAGAAGGGAAGGGAGGGAAGAGAAGGGAAAGGAAGAGAAGGGAAGGGAAGGGAAGAGACTAAAAGGGAGAAGGGAAAAGGGAGAAGGGAAGGGGAAGGGGAAAGGAAAGGAATCCAGCCACAGAACTATATGATTGGAAAAGGGAGAAGTATTTTAATATTTTCAGATAATTGCGGATATTCTGCTTTGATACCACACCAAAACTCAACAAGTGGCACGTCCTACAGGTTAATTGCAATGTGGAATATAAAATATCGGTGACCTTTTCAAACTCTGTTACATTAAACTCTCTGACCTATCTTGAAGCTTAAATGGCTCTTTGTAACACCATGCCTTGAACACTTATGAAGTTTTGGTTCACTGGGTCAAGCAGATCTTCTAAATGTTGCCTCACTTCATTATATCCAAAACCACATTCATTAATATCACCATCAGTATCATCAGAAACACCTTTCTGTTTTGGAAAGCTATCAAGCTTAGGGTGGTGGATACAAGTTTTCTAAAATTCCAACTTTTTGCTTGTAAAGGCAGGTTTTATCATCAGCGACAAACACTGTCAGTTACCTGGGAGTGACAGCCACTTTGTTAGAGAGCCTGTTTGCCGGACGTCCAGGTCTGAATAACTGCGGCTGGTTGGTCAGTAATGACCAGCAAGTAAAAGGGTGCTCTGGTAGGGAAACCCAGTTCCGCTCGCAGCTCCCACAGCAGCGCGCGCGCTCTTCCTCTGGGCAGCCGCTGGGCGCCAGGACGTGGCCGCAGCGCACTCAACGGTCGGCAGAATGCAATTAACAACGCTCATCAAAGACATTTTAAAATGAAACTCTGGGTTTTCTTACTTTTTTTATTTTTCCTGAGTGTGTGGCAGAAAAGAATACAACACTTGCTGGTACTGTTTTTTTGTGTTTCTGCCCTGATTCACGCTAAGGCACAAGCAGTTGCACGCCTCTTCGTCTTGGTACTCTCAAATGCAAATGTTGACACAGGGAGAAAGGCAAACTGTCATCTCAGCATTGTTATGAAAGTACGTGTGACCCTGCTGAGCCCCGGAGCGGGTCCGGAGTGTTCTGAGGACTGTGCTTTGAGGACCTCTGCGCTAGAACGCACTGCCACGCCCCCTTTGGCTCCCTGCCTGCCAAAGGGCTTCCAGAGGCTCTGCGTGCTCACCTGCTTCTCAGTCTCAACCATCAGAATTCATTCTTCCCTCCCAGGGAGTGGACTAGGGTTCCCGCCAGTACTGAAAACCTTCCCGTTGATTACTATTTACAAAAACCTTGTTCAGAGCCTTTCTGTCACGCAGTTTGCCTCTGTAGGTAACAAGCTGCGTACAGCAGTGACCCTGGACCAAAAGGTTCATCGGACCCAACCTTAAACAACCCAAGGCTCTTCCCTGGGAAAGTGACACAGGTCTCATTAAATCCTGTCCCCTAAACAGGATTTGCCTTAGAGTTGCTCAACCTACTGGACTACTTGGCATTATGCCCCCGTGTTCTGGACTCAGCATCAGAATTTGGCTTTGACCGTTCAGCCCCGTGACCAGCAGTCATGGCAGAACTGCTGGCCAAAGTGCACTTCCTCCCAGGCCGGAGTGAAAGACCTGTTAGAAAATCAAACGTTCTGCCCTCAAATCCAAACCTTAAGCTGAGCGGCTCTGAGGCTGGAAATGATCACTTATCCAAAGACACTGTCTGGTAGCCCCTGCCACCTGCTTCCTAGTTCTAGCGGAGACCACCTTTCATCCATTTTTATCCTGTTCTCCAAGCTGACTCATATCCTACCAATATAGCCCCTTTTGCTAAAATCAGCCAGTCTGTTTCTGCTGCTTGTACCCAATGACTCTAATGGATGTAACCCCCAACGACTAATTGCAAACTCTACTCTAGGAAGCATAAAGTGCTTACAACGGCTCAAGTTGCAATTCTGCAGGCTTGAAAGTGTCAGGATCCATCAGGCACTCGTTCTGTGTGATTGAGGCCCAGGCTGGGACTCGTGCATCTTTTCATGGCTGCAGCATTCATTTCCACACTGCCTGCTGTCTGTCAAGCCTCGGCGGGAGCTCTTGCCACAGCCATTTCCTAGGGAAGCCACAATATTTCCCGAGCCCCTAAGATATAATCTTTCAATTATTATTTGATAGAGGAAAAACTATTTGTTGGATTTTTGTATCATGCTTTTAGCACCAGATATGCTTGGACACATTTGTGCTTTAGTGCCATGGTTGACTGAAGCCACATAAATCCACTAGGTTATTTAAATAACACAGGAAGTTTTCCAAGATGGGTATAAAGTAGGTGGAAACTTACATTTTCCTCCTCCTAGCACCAAACCAGATTTACAGCTAAATAATAGAGCTCTCAGCCTGAGTGGCGAACTGAAGGCTAGCTGAACAGGAGTATGATACCCAAGGGTTTGTAGAAGCCACACCGGAGACCGGTAAGAAGGGCGGAGACACTGAAAATGTTGGTGCAGGCACCCAGGTACAGCGGCTGAGAAGTTGGAGGGATATCTCTCAACTGCAAAAGCGCCCCTAAGGAGTGTGGGGCTGGGACCCACACTCTCAACTCCAGGCTGGGACCCCAAAGTCAGAGCACCAGAGCCGGAAAGAGCAGCCTGCATAGCAGCTGGCAGTTTAAATCAGTAGGGACTCGGTCCACCGGGAAGAGGAAGGAGTGTGCTAGAATCCCAGGTGCTCTGCTGACCAGGGGCGGGGGGGCCGCAACACACAGAAGCACGCTCTCGAGTCAGCATGCCGCACCGCCTCAGGCACCATCTTCCAGGGTTGGGCACTTCTATTCTTACAGCACCAGCCTGGGAGTGCACTAACCCAGTCCTCCAAACACGGGTGACACCACCCTGCCAGGCTTGAGGCAGAAAGGACCGTTGGCTGCCCCCAACAGCGACCTTTGGTGTGCTCCTCTGCAGAAACTCCAGGCAGACAGACAGACACTGGGCTGTGAGGTCTTGGAATGGGGGCCAGTCTTGCCCTCACCTGCAGGCCCAACCAGCACCACCCACACGGAGGCTGTTTTGTTCCACCTTCCCAGGTCCCAGTGCCTCCCCGGCTGGGCTCAGCCCCGTGGAGGAAAGGGACGCTGCGCAGGGCTGGGACCACTGGAGCGTGTCTCCCTCCGCGGCTCCAGGACAGGGCTCGAGTGGGCAGAGGGGGGCGCAGGACTCGCTCTCCTCCTCAGGCTCAGCGGGCGCCACCCCGACGGGGAGACTGTCTTGGTCACTCTTCCTAAGTCCGGGACAGGGCTCGAGTGGGCAGAGGGGGGCGCAGGACTCGCTCTCCTCCCACAGGCTCAGCGGGCGCCACCCCGACGGGGAGACTGTCTTGGTCACTCTTCCTAAGTCCTGGTGGCCCCAGCCTACCGAGCCGGCTCCTGCAGAGGGGATGGCGGGCCGCACCTCCCTGAGCCTGCGCTGCACTTTTTCTGCGGGAGCTACAGTTGGGGACCCTGGCAGAGACTGAGTGGTGCGTGCGGCTCTGGAGTAGGGGCCACATTCTCCCCAGTGAGTGCCTGACCCCACCGCTGCCCCCAAGTAGGAGACCCACGAGCCTCATCATCCCCCCGACCCCAGTCACCCCCACTTACTGAGCTGGGGCCACGTGGAAGGGGCGGTGTGGCATGGCCAGTGTGGGCCCACTCTACAGTCCTTCTTCAAAAGGCTCTGGAGGAAGGCCAGACAAGTTCAGGAGGGTGGAGGAGTCGCCGACAGGTGGGTGCAAACCTCAGAAAGTCCTGGCCCTTTTACAGTCTGCCCCCATCTCAGGGCTGCAAGAGGCCACACCTTGTACACAGCTTGGCCCCTCCCATGCACACCAGGCCCATTCAAGACTCAACGGCCAGCGGGGGCGGGGGCACATAAACCACACAAGAAACATTTCTGAAGCACCTGTCAGGTGACCCAGAAGACTGCACTACTAAAACCCACAAGGCACCTGCTTCAGAAAGCCCTCCCTCGTTACAAGCTTGGGAGTCACAGCAGATCTACCCAATACAAAGAGTCAAACACAAAAAGGCAGATAAAATGTACAGACAAATGAATCTGCCCCAAATGAAAGAATAAGAGAACGCCCCAGAAAAAGAATTAAGTGAAATGGAAGCAACCAAAATACCAGATGCAGAACATAAAACAGTGGTTCTAAGGATGCTCAAGGGCCTTAGGGGAAGAATGGGTGGTCTCGGTGAGAACTTAAAGAGCAAGTTGCACTAAAAAGGACATAGAAACAATGAAAAAAGAACTAGTCAGAAATGAAGAATCCAGTATCTGAAATGAAGAATGCATTAGAAAGAATCGACAGCAGGTTAGTTAATGCAGAGGATCAAATCAGTGATTTAGAGGACAAGATTACAGTAAGCACCTCAGCAGAGCAACAAAAAGAAAAGAGAATTTAAATAAATGAGGAAAGTCTGAGGGACCCCTGGGGACAACATCAAGTATGACAGTATCTGCATCATAGGGGTACCAGAAAGAGAAAAAAGTGGGCAAGGGATTGAGAGCATGTTTGAAGAAAATAATGGCTGAAAATTTTCCTAACCTGATGAAGAAAAAAGGCACACAAGTTCAGGAAGCACAGAGAGTCCCAATCAAGATGAACCCAAAAAGGCCCACACCAAGAAACATCATAATTAAATGGCAAAGGTTAAAAACAGAGACTCTCAAAATCAGCAAGAGAAAGACAGTTACTTACCTACAAGGGAGCTCCCATAGTCTGTCAGCTGATTGCTTAATAAAAATACTCCAAGCCAGAAGAGATTGGCATGAAATATTCAAAGTGATGAAAAACAAAAAAACTGCAATCCAGACTAATTTATGCACCAAGTTTCTTTAAAATTGAAGGTGAAATAAAGATCTTCCCAGAAGCTCCCCCCCCAAAAAAAATGCTAAAAGAGTTCATTACCATCAAACCAGTATTGCAAACAATGGTCAAGGCCTTCTTTAAGAGCAGGAAGAAGAAAAATAGAGAGAGCAATACAGTTATAAAGAATAGAACGGCAATAAATAAGTACCTATCCATAATCACTTTAAATATGAATGCTCCAATCTAAAGACATCGGGTGCGTGAATGGATAAGAAAATATGACCCAAATGTAGCTGTCTACAAGACACCCTCTTCAGAAGAAAAGATACACACAGGCTGAAAGTGAAGGGACAAAAAAATATGTATTTATATATTCCATGCAAGCGGAAATGGAAAAAAGAAAAGCTGGGGTAACAATACTTTATATCAGACAAAATAGACCTCAAAACAAAGCTCATGACAAGAAACAAAGAAGAGCCTGACCTGTGGTGGCGCAGTGGATAAAGGGTCGACCTGGAAATGCTGAGGTCGCCGGTTCGAAACCCTGAGCTTGCCTGGTCAAGGCACATATGGGAGTTGATGCTTCCTGCTCCTCCCCCCCTTCTCTCTCTCTGTCTCTCTCTCTCTCTTCTATCTCTCTCTCCTTTCTAAAAATGAATAAATAAAATTAAAAAAAAAAAGAAACAAAGAAGGACATAACATAATACTAAAGGGATTGAGCCAACAAGAGGATCTGACCTTTGTGAACATATATGCACCTGAATATGTAAAGATAATGTTGGACATTAAGGGAGAGATTGATAGCAATACGGTCAGAGTTGCGGATTATAACACCCCAGTGTAATCAATAGATATATCTTCCAGACTAAAGATCAACAAGGCAACAGTGACCTTAAATGACTCACTGAACCAGGTGGATTTAATTGATATTTATAGAAATTCATCCCAAAGCAGCAGGATATACACTCTTTTCAAGTACACATGGAACACTCTCTGAAATAGACCACATGCTAAGACACAAGAAAAGCCTTAAATAATTCAAGAAGATGGAAATCATATCAACTATCTTCTCTGACCACAACGACATAAAACTAGAAATCAATTACAATAATAATTTTTAAAAACCTCAAAAACACTCAAACACATGAAGGCTAACTAACATGTTATTAAACATGAATTCCTAAGATTGTGGGAACTGTTCTTTCTCCCACTTACTAATAATATGTATTTATTAAATCAATGTCTATATCTGCGTAAGAATTTGGCTGAAGACTTGCTTTGAATATAAACTAGTTAACAGTGAAATTGTCAGGAACTATCCATTGCCACTTACCTCTGAGATTGGGGGCTACTGACGCGTACCAGAAAGAATCCGCTTGTGAATGACTATTATGTGTTGAACTGCGTCCTTGAAAATGTTGTGTATTGAAGTCCTAACCCCTAGGACCTCAGAATGGGACCTGATTTTGAAATAGGATCTTCACAAAGGTAATCAAGTTAAAATGAAATCATTCGACTGGGCTGTAATCCATTATGACTGGTGTTCTTTCCAAATTTGAAGACAGGCACAGACACAGGGAGAGGGCCATGTGAAAAAAAGACAGAGATCAGGGTGACGTGTCTCTAAGGCAGGAAACACAAAGCTTGCCAGCAACCTACTGGGAGCTGGGGCGGAGGCATGAACAGCTTCTGTCTCTTAGCCCTCAGGAGGAACCAGCCCTGTCCATACCTTGATCTTGGACTTCTGGGCTACAGGACTGTGAGAGAATGGTGAGACTGTTGTTTAAGTCACCCCATGTGTGGCACCTTTTTATAGCAGCCCTGGCAATGACCAGTCCTAGGTCACTTTGTTAAAAGGTCTCAATAATTGTTTGGATCAGTGAATCCAGTTTAACAAGGGTTATAGATAGCTACTGTGTAATTCCTGAAACATCCAATTGCTTTAAATTATACTCCTGTTTAAAAATCTACCCAACAAACAATAACAGAATGATGGTTGGCACTACCTATTGATACATCTATATACTTCCTGCCAGCACTCTCTAGACCGTCTACCAGAGACATACCTGCAATCCAAGTTATGTTTATTGGCTCCTTACAACAAGGGGGAGGCACATTGAAGGAGCCACGGGGGTCTCAGTGAGCGGCTGTTAGAAAGGACTCAGATGGCATGGCTCCCGGGTGACTGGCCGACAGGTGGCATTAGTGCCAACTCCCCCTTTCATGGACCCATGAGATAACAGAGGAGTGCCTCTCCCCATCAAAGAGTCAAATGAGCCTAATCTAGTTTTGTGAAGTTCCCCACGAAGAACTTGGCTTCTTCAACAAATAAATGGTAGAGAAAAATAAAAGGGAAGAGAAACTTTTACAGATTCAAGAATTTTTATGGGACCTATTAACTAAATGCAGTCTGTGGACGCTGTTTAAATTTTGATTTGAAAAACAAAAACCTATAAAACGACATTTTTGTAGTTATTTGGGGAAACTGAATACCAGAAACTGTCTTTTACATGATATGAAAAAAAATATGACTGTTAATTTTGTTGGGTGTGATATGTTATTGCAGTTATATTAAGGAAACAAGTCCTTCTCTGTTCAAGATACATGCTGCAGTATTTATGGATAAAATGAGATCATATCTGGAATTTGTTTTAAAATATTTCAGAAAAAATTTTAAAAAGGAATTAAATGAAATGAAAAAGGCTGAATATTGATATGATGAGTGATAGGTACTTGGGAGTTTATCATACTGTTTTCCCTACTATTGTGTAGGTTTTAGTATCTCCATAATAAAATGTTTTTAAAAAGTATAATAAAAAGGAAAACAATCTATCTTTAGTTTTGTTATCACAGCCATGGCAAAGGTCGAGTGGTACATACATAAGTCAAAATTTATCAAATGGTACACGTTAAATATGTGTGGGTGATAGTATGTCAATTAGACCTCAGTTAAGTTGTTTGATAAAAGTCTGTTAGAGAACCATTCAAACTTGGCAGCCCAGCACAGATGAGAAGTTTTCACATACATGATCTCAACTGATGAGGAAGGCAGTGTTATAACTCTTGTTGCGACAACGAAATTCTTCCTGGCTTAAGGAACAAAATGAAGAGAGGATTGTTGCTAAGTCTAGTATTAATTTCCCCCTCCTTCCAAGCTAACAAGTTATCCTGTGACTATTTCATGAATGCTGGCAGAGGGCACGAAACTCCTGGACCTACCCGTGGCACAGCAAGCAGCATGAGCATCAGCATATTTGCCCTGGTCCCTTGACCCCGAATCCTTCAGAGGTGACACAGAATGACTCAGATGGATGCTCTGCACACAGTAGGCTTGCATCACGGCTGAGGAGCACTGAGCTTGGGAAATCCGTCACTTTTCTAGCAAGCAATAAGAAAACCTGCTCTTTATCCTGGAGGCAGACATCACTTCATCCCTCAAGATAGTTTGCTGTGAACATAACTATGAAAAATGGCCCAATAAAAGTGGTCAGGGCCTTGTGTTCTTAGCACACCCAGCATGATGTATAGGAGCAAGAGGGACCCAGGGAGGATGATCTCCATCAACAATTATCAGATAATGTAACTGATAAACTCCAGAGATGATAGATAGCTTCAGGCATGGCTGGATCAAGCAGCTCACATGATGCATTTATGCCCCTCTCCATCTCTCAGCAAATTTTCCACTATGCTGGCATTACTCTCAGAATGATTTGTATATGGTATAACTAACTACCCATCAGCCTAGTTTGGGTAACCCCTTTCCTTGATCTGTGGCAAGGGGGTAGACTGCTTTTAATCGGCCAAGGTCAGAAAAGCTTTGCACGTGGGGCAGGTTAGGTAGTACACAAAGTGCCACATGTAAAGAAACACCATTCGTTCCAGAACCACGGATCTGTATATGAACGACAACGATTTCCAACAGAAGGAAGACAAGCGTCCTGAGGAAGGTGCTGGATGGGTGGCCCTGGCCACGGTCATGTGTGCACCCCAAGCTGTGAGATGGCCTCAGTCCAACCCAAACCACACAGAGCAGCCCCCCAAACTGACACTGAGAAGCATTTACCAGGAGTGGGAATGGGCAGACAAAACAGCAGACGCCCACTACAGTACAGGCCAGTACTGGTATTCCAATTTTCTAGGTGGGGACACTGAGGCTCTGCAGTTAAGGAGCCCTCCCAAGTCTCATAAACCACAGGAAGGGACAGATTCTAATCAAGAAGTATCGGATTCCAGACCGTGCCCAGTTTCCATTCAACTATCCCAATTCCTAATCTTGAATGGGTCAAGTCTCAGCTTATTTATTTGGTGTTCAAATTTCTCCAATAAAGGCTCCCACTCTACCCACCTAATCTCAACTCGCATCATCAGAATGGAACCTGCCCTCATCCATTCCTGTTAGGAACCCGGGCCCCTTCAATCACTCTATTGGAAATAACCTTTCTCCCCAAAACTCAAAGCCTTGTGCTTTGTTAAACTCCACGTTCTGGCCACAAAGACAAAAGATTTTACATTTGTTTAAAGTCATCCCGACTCACCATGCAATTTCCCCAACGGGGCTTCAGTGCTGAGACGCCAAAGGTCATGACTTCCCTTGTAAGACACAGTGGCCAACTTTGGGAGCGTCTGGCCAACCCCAAATTCCTCTTCTCAGAATCCTCTCCACCTGCCACCAGCGAGGGAGGAGCAGTGGAAGCCAGATTGCAGGGCATGAGGGTAGCCTGGCCGCAGCTGGCTGGGCTGGGAACGGTCAGCTCACTTAAGCTGAGCCAATCAGCTTCCCTCTCCTGAGACCTGGGCCTGAGGCTGAGACCTGGGCCTCTCACCCCTGGGGGTGGCTGGAGTAGAGAGAGCCATAAACTGAAGGTATGCTGCGGACTACATTTGTCCATGTGCCCCGGGGCTATGGGCAGCAATGAGAGCCCGTTTGCAGGAAGAGGAGGAACAGAAAGACTGTGAGAAAGATCTGGTGGCAGGGCTCGGGAGCCACGCCTCCTCCAGACGAGCCTCTGGACAGGCCTGAGTCGCGTTCCACCTTGTGCAAGCCGGGGAGCCCAGGCTGACCTCGCCCTGGGCCGGGGCAGGTCTCACCGTGAGCTGGCCCTGCGACTACTCCTGGTGACCGCGCCCATAAGGGAACCCGTGTACACGCCATCACTCATTGCAGGCCATCCAGCCTCTCCTTTGCCAGGGTTAGTTCTGTTTGTCCTCTAGAGATGGCGAAAGGGGTGCTGGGGGGGGGGGGGAGGCCAGTGACCGGTGACCGGAGGAAGAGGCCCTGTGACCTACACCCGTGTTTTTAACCGCTGGTCCACGGACCTTCCAGCTGGTCTGCGAAAGCGTCAACCCCCTGATGCTGTAGGAAGATGACGGACCCAGTGCTCTTAGTCAAATTCGCTTATGCTCAGGGTTATCTCTGCCTTAGCAATCCCCGAAATGATTCTCCTGCTTTCACGGACCCCCGAGTGTAAAAAGGTTGAAAACCGCTGAGTCCTAGGCAGGGCCTCAGGAAGGCAGGCGGCCGAGATGGCAGGCGGAGAGACAGAACCAGGCCGGGCCAGTGTGGGCTGCGGCGGTGAGACCCCCTCCCTGAGTCCTAGCCAGCAAACAGGAGCAAGCGCGGGCCACTCACCCGGTCCCAGCAAAGGGAAGAAGCGGGGGAGGGAGACCTGGGGAGCAAGATCCTGGCCCGGGCTTTCCTCTCTTCTCTGAACCCCTGTAGCGCAGCCCGTGAAACAAATGATTAAAATCACCTGCTTCCCGTTAGGGAGGCCGAGTCTCCCGCTCATTGCCTTCTCTCTCCTCAGACTCCAAGACAGCCTCTCGTGGGACTTTTAACCCGACAGCACTGATACTGACGGCGAGGGATGAATGCTTTGAAGGTCTCAAGGTCATGTCAGTCCTGCTGGCTCTCAGCGGCTCCCGCTCTGTGTTGGGTCCTGCAAGGATGAGGCCACCTAGGGGCTCTAGATCAGGCTTAGTGACGTGGGGACAATGAAAACAGTATCAGGGATTCTCTCTTCCCTCTGCCTCTCTTCATTCTTCACGGAGGACGAAATGTTGTTTGTCTGGCCCAGGGAGACCTCTCGGAATACACAGTCCTGGGAGAACTGCGTGGCAGATCCACCCGTAAGGCGATGTCGACGGCTCATTCAGGAGGAGGAGGAGAGCGGGGGTCCACTTTGGGGTGGGACATAAAGGGGAGAGGCCAGACAACTCCGGAGGGGAAGCAGAAGGGTCAAGAGCTCTATGACAGATAATGGTCACCAGTCCCAGTCTCTGGACTGTTTTCTCTAACCCCCTTCTTTGATGGTCACACTCCTGTTCTTCCTTCGAGACTCAACGCAAACAGTGTCCCCTTTTCTTGCTTTCTTCCTTATAGTCGACCGTCCAGGAAGCCCGGGTTTCACCCTCCTCTCTTTTCCGGACTCTACCATGGCTTTTCTCACACTTGTTCGATTTTCAAAAGGATTTCTGGCAGGACAGACAGGCTGATAAGCACACAGATACCGGAATTAAAATCACCTGGGTCCGAATCCTGGTTCTGCCACATATCTCCTGTTTGACCTCCAAGATCCTTACTTTCTTCATCTATAAAATGAGATAATACAACATGACTCGTAGGATTTGTGTAAGGATTAAGCGTGCTTTAAAAGGTGTCAGGTATGTAGAAAGCACAGTGTTCAGGGTAACCTATCATAAATATTATTCCCCTGCTGGGCTACTGTCTCCCCAACAAGTTGAGTCTGGATCTGATTTAATCCTGGGTCTCTGAATGTGATGCTATTATTTGAACAAATCTTTACATTGGGTCAGCTGACAGATGGCCACGAACGAGCCCTTGGCTCACAGCTCCACCCTCAGCTCTGCCCCAGGACAGACTGTCTGCTTGTCCCAGGGAGCCCCCCAGCCTGTCTGGTCCCTGCCCTCCAGGGTCTCTCACGCTCTCCTCACACCCCGAGTTGCTGTTATGAGAGTACCAGTTTCGGCACGTAACCCCCCGGACCCCGAGACTTGGCTGAAGCTCCATGCCTTTCCACGGAGCGCGAGGACCACCCCCTCTGGCTGGCTTACCTTTTCCTGTGTCACTCATTTTGGCACCAACCCTATAGCTAATAAATCCCACTCTAACATAACCCCGGAAAGAAAGCCAAGGACAACACTTTTTTTTAATTACACAAGAAACACATGAATAGATTCTTATTTCAGAAAGAAAGAGGGAAAAAAGAAAAGATGAAAAAAGATAGAGAGATACAGAAAATACAAAGCAAAAGCTCCCCGTTCATTCACACTCGCCTGCCCCGCCCCGCCCCGGGAAGCCATCACTGGCATCGGAGCACTGGCTCCTCCCAGACCTGCCTACGCCCTTTAAGCACATAAAGTCATACTTTTGTGTCGGTTATTTTTGTATAGACGCGTCTTGGCTGCAGCTTGCTTTTATTCTAGAGCAGCTGGTTTTCCAAGCTGCAGAAGGTTCGGTAGGATGGCGTACGTAGTTCACTTTCCTGTTGATGGACACGAACGGACGTTGCTTCCAAACTAAACAACGAGTTCATTTTAGCACAGCTTCCATCACAGGAAATTATCATTTTAAAAATAAAAATTTAAATCAGAACAAGTAATAAGGCCCTGGCCGATTGGCTCAGCGGTAGAGCGTCGGCCTGGCGTGCGGGGGACTCAGGTTCGATTCCCGGCCAGGGCACATAGGAGAAGCGCCCATTTGCTTCTCCACCCCCACCCCCCTCCTTCCTCTCTGTCTCTCTCTTCCCCTCCCGCAGCAAAGGCTCCATTGGAGCAAAGATGGCCTGGGCGCTGGGGATGGCTCCTTGGCCTCTGCCCCAGGCGCTGGAGTGGCTCTGGTCGCGGCAGAGCGACGCCCCAGAGGGGCAGAGCATCGCCCCCTGGTGGGCGTGCCGGGTGGATCCCGGTCGGGCGCATGCGGGAGTCTGTCTGACTGTCTCTCCCTGTTTCCAGCTTCAGAAAAATACAAAAAAAAAAAAAAAGAACAAGTAATAAAAACATCATTCTGGACATTTTGGTGTTCCATTTTTTTATATATATATAGCTGTATGCAATAATCATCATAAAAATTGTATTCCTAGATTTGTTTCCATATATTTAAGTAGCATTATAATCAAAATAATTTAAGAGGGAAAATAAGTTACAGAGGGTCTACGATTTGCAATTCTTCTTTTTACAGACATTCTTTTTGGCCTTGGACAAGTGTATTAGTTATATTGTACTGTGTAACAAATCAGCCCCAAACCTAGTAGCTTGAAACAACAACATTTATTATCTCACAGTTCCTGTGTGTCAGCTTAACTCTGTTGTGGTCACTGGGTCCTCTGGCTCAGGGTCTCACAAGTGCAATCCAATCGTCAGCCAGGCCTGGGGTCTTTGCAGGCTATTGGCCAAAGACATTAGTTCCTTGTGGTGTGTAGCATCATAGGGCTACTCCCAACATGGCAGCCGGCTTCACCCACAGAGAAGGCCGGGAGACAGAGAGAAGGACAGAAGTCTTAGTCTTTTTGTAATCTAATCTTGGAAGTGACCTCCTATCACCCTTTGGCCATATTCTGTTTATTTAGAATGAGTTGGTAGGTCCAGCTCTCATCTGAAGGAAGGGGATTCCCCAGGGGAAGGACACCAGGAGGAGGTATCATTGGCACCACCTTAAAGACTACTTACCACAAGGCCCTGGCTGGTTGGCTCAGCGGCAGAGCATTGGCCTGGTGTGTGGAAGTCCCAGGTTCAATTTCCGCCCAGGGCACACAGGAGAAGCGCCCATCTGCTTCTCTACCCTTCCCCCTCTCCTTCTTCTCTGTCTCTCTCTTCCCCTCCCACAGCCAAGGCTCCATTAGAGCAAAGTTGGCCCAGGCACTGAGGATGGCTCCATTGCCTCTGCCTCAGGCGCTAGAATGGCTCCGGTTGCAACAGAGCAACACCCCAGATGGGCAGAGGATCGCCCCCCTGGTGGGCATGCCGGGTGGATCCTGGTCAGGCACATGTGGGAGTCTGTCTGAATGCCTCCCCACTTCTGGCTTTGAAAAAATACAGGGGAAAAAAATAATAAGTCTACTTACCACAAGCATCTTGGCCTCTCTGTACTTCAGTTTTTTCATCTGTAAACATGTACCTTATAGGAGACATCGTGAACATTAGAAGGAAAATATGTAAAGTGCTTAGAACAGTACCTGCCAGAGGGTGAACAACAAAGAAATATTCACTAAGTAGGGTACAGAAATACTGCAGATGCCTATAACTCCTCTGTGCAAGACACAGCACTAAGTTCACGGTGCTTGTTCAAGACAGACTTGCATTAAAAGACCTATAATTATTCAAAAGAAGTTTGAGCATGTGGAAATTACCCCAGAAACAAAAGTACTTTATAAAGATAAAAGTTCCCACCGTAAGTATCAAAGGACTTCACAGTCCCCTCCAAATTTCCCACAAGCTTTCCCCTTATTAGAAATTTCCACGCAGCAAGCCCCAGCGCATCCTGAGTCATCTCTAACCCTAAACAGGAAAAGCCAACCACGCTTTGCTCTGAAAATACACACCATTAGCCAGGTCGCAGAAGTTGCCCAATTTGCAAAACCACACAATTTGTAAGTTACAGAGAAAAAGGCAAGAACTTGTCTGTCTAGCTGGAGCCCTTCTCATCTGGCTCAGAAGTTGAGGTGAGAATTAGCAGCTCACCTGTGAGGTTTTGTGTTTTGTTTTGTTTTGTTTTGTTTTAAACAAGATTCACCCTGATATTCTAAGGAAAGAAAGGATCCTTGGGTAGTGCAGAGTGGGAGGTGGGTTCAGGAGAGGTGTCGTGCCTTGTACATGTCCCTTTTGTCCCATCCAGGATGCGGTGGGCGGGGGAAGCAGGCCAACCTGTCACACAGCAGATGTGGTTGGTCCATGAGTCACGAATCGGGAGATAACAAAAGGCAGGACTCCGCCTCCCCTCCTGCCCGGGTCACGGAGTCACCCATCAAACTGAACACAAGCCCAGCAACAGCAGCAATGCTCCAGGGCAGACAAACCTCACCACGGGGCGCGCAGGCCCTCCTGACAGAGGGTGCGCTAGCTCACAGTGTCCAACGTGAAAGGGACGCTGTCTTTCTTGAATCAAAAGTCCCAAGGAAAGAGGAAGAAGGAAGAAGGACTGGAAAGGCCAGCCCGACGGTGTGCAGAGGTCACTAATGTGTGTCACCCAGCAGGCCTGTCCTCTCCCATCCCACCTACCCTCAGCAACTGCCAAAGGACATTTATTATTATTATTATTACTATCCTGGTCAGCTTAATCAGGAGTGGCATGATGTGGAAGAAGCAAGAAGACATTTCTCCATACCATGGGACGCATCTGCGAGGGTAAGAGTGGATGGGTTAGGTGTGATTTTGGAAAAATAAATTCTGCAGAGAATTGCTTTTCCTGTTCTTTGTTTCAACACCTCTAAAACCAAATTATCTTTTGAACAACCAGGGCCTCGCTGGTTGGAAGACTGAAAGCCCGCGTCAACACGGCAAGGGTGGGCACCCCGATTCTCCAAGGAGAGCCAGTGAGCCCTGGGAATTGGGGACACCCACCCTGAGAGGCCAGAGGTGGGAGGAAAGAAAATGAGTCCTGGTAATACATTCCACTGGGTGGATGTTAAATTAAAAGTGGAAAATATTTTATTTTCTCCAATAAAAGTGAAACTCTGGCTGATTTTTCTTTGCTGTTGTCACTGTTGTGTTCTTTATGATATTAAAAGGTGCAAATGGAATAGAGTATGATTTCTTTTTTTTTCCCCTCTGAAGACCAGCTATAAAGAATTTATGTGCCCACAAAATTCAGTGCTTTATTACAGACTGTGCGACTGTTCTCTATGTTGAGTGTGTGCATCTTAACTCCTTAACCAGGACTATAAGTAGGACTCAGGCATAACTAAGAGGGAGATAGACTAGTAGTTGAAAAGGAGGGCTCTGGAGTTTTTCCCAAACATTATGAGCTGTGTGATCCTGAGCACATTAATTTCTCTGTGTCTCAGTTTAAACTATAAAAATGGCGGTGAGAACAATGGTACCCATCATGTGCAGTTGTTGCAAAGTCCTTAGAATGAACCATCCATGCCTGGCACATAGTAGACACTCAATAAACAGTAGTTATTATTATTTTGTATTCCCCTTTCCAAACTCTGCTGCAGCCATGTTAGAGTGCTTTTCAAAACCCCACACTGCGGTAAAAGTCTGATCAGGTCTACTGAGGTTCCGATGCACAACCCCCAATCCTCAAGTCCAGTGCATCCTCCCAACCCCCGAGTCCAACGCACCCCCCAATGCATTCTTTCTCTCCCTGTGCGCCAGCTCCTGCTACACTGCCTACACCCCCACCCCACCTACTCATCTGAAATCCCCTCCCAAGTGTCCCGTCATCTGCATCGCTCCCTTCCTAGAAGGGAAATTGAATGAGAACCCTTCTCCGAGCCCCGACAATGGTCAGCACACCACAAATGCTTGGGAAACCTCTACTGAAGGATTGAATGACATCGCATCTATTAATTTTTTTTCAAGACTTAGACCACATGCCACCAATTCCATGCATGTAGTCCTTCTAAGAAATTAAAATTAGGCCCTGGCCAGTTGGCTCAGCGGTAGAGCGTCGGCCTGGTGTGCGGGGGACCCGGGTTCGATTCCCAGCCGGGGCACACAGGAGAAGCACCCATTTGCTTCTCCACCCCCCCTCCTTCCTCTGTCTCTCTCTTCCCCTCCCGCAGCCAAGGCCCCATTGGAGCAAAGATGGCCTGGGCGCTGGGGTTGGCTCCTTGGCCTCTGCCCCAGGCGCTAGAGTGGCTCTGGTAGCGGCAGAGCGACGCCCCGGAGGGGCAGAGCATCGCCCCCTGGTGGGCAGAGCATCGCCCCTGGTGGGCGTGCCGGGTGGATCCCGGTCGGGCGCATGCGGGAGTCTGTCTGACTGTCTCTCCCCGTTTCCAGCTTCAGAAAAAAAAAAAGAAGAAAAAAAAAGAAATTAAAATTAAACTTAATTTCTTCCGGGCTCTCATAGCAGAGTTCTTAAACAGATGTCAATCATGGATAATCAATATTAATATTAAACATTCACTAATATGTATGTTTTAACAACAGCTAATGTTTAAGCAGTGCTTATGATGGGCCAGGTTCTTGGCATATATCGAACTCATTTAATCCTCACTATCCCAGCCATAAGACAGGTACTGTTTTCATTCTACTTTTACAGATGAGGAAATCAAGGCACAGAATTGAAAGAAATCCCAAGTCACACGGACGGTAGCAGAGGCCACCGTGTTTCCTGTCACTAACCCTCCAACAAAGAATCATCTGAATCCACCAAAGTAGCCCCTTCCTCCAATTCCAGTGTCAGTGGCTCCAAGTATGCAGAAAAGCAGTCTAACTGGAGCACAAAGAATACCCCAAATTAACGTGGGGCTCACTCTGCAAGGTGAGTGCCTGCACCTCGCATCCAAGCCTTTAACTCTGGCTGGAACCGCAGATGAGGACCCAGGGCGTGTTATACTGGAGGACCACCCGTTGTCACCCTGGGGCCTCACGACCCAGCCCACGTTTCTGGCGTTCCTAGCGGACCTCAAACTCCCCTTTTAGTCAACCCTGACCGTGAACTCCCTCCCCGGCCTACTAAGCAAGCCAGAGGCGCTCAATTCAACGAAGCCTTCGCCTTTCCGCAGGTAAAGGAATAGAGTTGACCTCCTCCCCACCGTGGGGAGCAGGACCAAGGAGTGGCCCAAACCTACTCTTAAAACAGCCCAATACCACGTCCCGTGCCCACTGTCCTGACCCCGTGTTCCAGACGCCTACCCTGCGCGCTGGTGACTCAACCCGGGGAAGAGAAACCTCTCGGTTTTTTCCGACCTGTCCAAGGGCGCCCGCGTCCCGTCCCGCCCATCACCCCTGCCTCCGCCCGCCCGAAGTTGTCTTTCTGGTTTCAGCCCAGGGGACGCGTTGGCGTGACTCCAGGAGGTGTGGCCAGAAGACTTTGGCGGCGCCTTCCCGAAGGGTGGGCCCCCTCCCCAACCCCCAACCCGGAAAAGCGACCCCGCGCGGCCGCGGAGTGGAGAGCGCGCTCCTGGGCGCGGGCCGGCCGCAGTCCGAGCGGGAGGCGCCACGCCAGGCGGTCCCCTGCACGGCCAGCTGGGGCCGGGCGGAGCCGGCGCCCCGTCGCAGGGTGGCTCTGCCAGTCCCCGCGCGCCGGGGCGGCCGCACACGTGTCCAGGCGTCACGTCCGCGCGCGCCCCCGGGGCTGACGTCAGCGGCCGCTCCAAAGGCCGTGTGCCGGGGTGTGCGCAGCGCTCGGGTCGGGGCCGCGACGCCGCGGGGCGCAGGGGCTGGGCGCGAGGGGTCCGGCGCGCGGGCGGCCGTGGCGATCGTCAGCGCGGCCCGGCCCCGAGTCTGCCCGGCGCCCGCCGTCTCCGTTGCCCTGTCCCGTGCTGGCGCGGTGGCGTTGACCGGGAGCCCGCCGCCCGGGGGGGCGCTCACCGCCTTGACCCCGGCGACCCGGCGGTAGGCAGGCGCCCACCGTTCCATGGTCGGTTCGGAGCGCGATGAGCCGCCCGTCCTCCACCGGCCCCAGCGCTAACAAACCCTGCAGCAAGCAGCAGCCGCCGCAGCCCCAGCACGCTCCGTCCCCGGCTGCGCCCCCGGCCGCCGCCACCATCTCGGCTGCGGGCCCCGGCTCGTCCGCGGTCCCCGCCGCCGCGGCGGTGATCTCGGGCCCCGGCGGCGGCGGCGGCGGCGGGGCTGGCCCGGTGTCCCCGCAGCACCACGAGCTGACCTCGCTGTTCGAGTGCCCGGTCTGCTTTGACTATGTCCTGCCTCCCATCCTGCAGTGCCAGGCCGGGCACCTGGTGTGTAACCAATGCCGCCAGAAGTTGAGCTGCTGCCCGACGTGCAGGGGCGCCCTGACGCCCAGTATCAGGAACCTTGCTATGGAGAAGGTGGCCTCGGCAGTCCTGTTTCCCTGCAAGGTAAGCCTGGTGCCACCTGCGCACCTCTGCGTGGCGATCTCCCGGAACTCCCGTGCCCTCCAGCCCACTCGCCGGCGCTGAGAGGCAGGTGACATCTCTGTTATTATTACTGTTTGTTTTAATATTTACACTTTGTCCACCCTCTCCCATACCCCACCTGTCCACTTCGGGAGTAGCTGTGGGCTGACAGTTGACCCAGCACTGACCCCAGACTAGTTGGCACGCGATCGTTGTTAGAACACATCACAGCTCTTCCTTGCAGCGCCCGTGTGCTCCGCAGCTGTGTGCTCGGGTGTGCGGGCCGCACGAGCAGAACTTGGACCGGGAAGCTGTCTGTGGGGGTTTGAGGAGGGAGGAGATAGGCGAGCTACACTCACCCTTCACCAGCTCTCACTCCGCTTGGCAGGATGGGTACGGATTCCTCCTGCACCCCGCCTGCCATGGCTGCCCCCGACACGTGGGAGCCCTTGGGAGCATAGCTAACAAGGGGTGGAGGGGCTCTCAGCCTCTTTCCCTTCTGCACTGGAGAGCGAGTGTGTGTGTGTGTGTGTGTGTGTGTGTGTGTGTGTGTACACACTTGTCTTATTATTTTTTTTGCTAAGTGAGTTGAATACAAAAGTTGATCAGGAATTTAACAGGAAGAGCAGGAGCTGTTACAGTTCTTTAAAGTCCATCAGTGTTTTTAAAGTTAGTTTAAAAAGTTATCAATGCTCTTGCAAAAGAAATACAGATCACTAAGAGAAGAAAAGTCAAGTGCAAGACCAAGATCCCTCACCACCTTCTCCCACTGTTAAGGTCGGGTGGTCATTGTGTATCTAACTGCGTATATATATATATATATATATATATATATATACATTTGTTGCTGAATTTAGAATCATAGTGTGTCAAGCTGTTTTATATACACGCACACATAGGCATAACTTTTTTTGCCCCCCAAAATGGCTTCTGCAACTTGCTCTTTTAAATTTGTATTATCACAACATATTTTTTTATGGCTAAAACATAGTTCTCCTTCGCTGCATATTAAGTGGCTGCATAGTTTTGCATTGTGTGGCCATATTGTCACTGCAGTTTGCCTACATGTCTCACTTAAAAGTCTTAAGGGGCGGTGTCAGAGCTGTACCTGTCTCTGTTACTTCATCGTAACCCAGAGCTGTGCGGTCAAGTCCACTTTCTGAACTTAGAAATGGAAGTAGTGTCATTAATACTTTTGAGTTTTGCTGTTGTTGTTTCTGTAGAAGTAGGTGCCCTGCCTCTTGAGCCGCGCCAGCTGTCTTGCGTTTATCCTGGGTGCTGCTTGTTTTTATAGGACAAGCGCTTATTTTTAAATTAAAAATAATCCGCCGAGAATTGAAGCCTGGGACTCAAGTCAGTAAAATGAGTGATTTAATTTGGTCGGCGCCCTACCACCGATCAAGTTTAAAATAGCATATTCAAATAAGGGTTTGAATTCGTGTTTGGACTGTGGGTTTTCTGTCAACCCTCAAAAATTACTCTGCCTTCAGCCTCTCCATCATCATGCTCCCTAATTCACCCAGCCCAATGGCTGTTTCTCATAAGGTATAGACAATGTCTTTCTGTCCTTTTCTTAGGATCATGAAGAAGGTGGTAGGTAGCCTAGTGAGCAGAGAAGGCTTGGTGATAGTGGACATAAGAGTGGCTCTTTGATGTTGGAGGAGATCTATTGTGGGGGCTGGAGTTTTGGGGGGGGGTTGCGCCACAGGATTTCTGAGGAGCCGTCTTCTCAGCCCTTCACTCTCCCCCAAACCTTTAATGGCCAATGGAAGAAATGGCACTAGGTGAATTACAGCTCACAGAGGAGCCTTTGACACCAGTCAGTATTCCCTCATTTATTTTCAAAAAGCAGTCTTATAAGATCATGGTTTTGCTCCCAAGAGAAAGTGAAAGAAACTGCTGTAACATCTATAGGAGGTGTGAAGTTTCACTTCCGGGACCTAGGATTCTGGTTCCTGTTGAAGTATATGTTCTTTCTAATGTCTAACAGGCTAGTGAAATCTTTCTGGAAGAGTAGTTCTCTTTGGAATCAGGGGTACCCGGCCTTTCTCTATACATCATTGATTTTGCAAGCTGTAAAAAAACAGGGTCAACCATTCCCCTCCAGAGCAGGGGCCAAGCTTAGACAGCGATCTTGCTGGCACTCACACGTGTGTGCGCGTGGGTGAGATGTGTAATGTGTATCATGCCTCAACTTCGGTGAACCAGCAATCCGAGCTGTTGACAGGGCAGCTCAGCCAGTTCGTGTGGAGAAACTGAACTTGGATGTGTGTAGAGGCCCAACAAGCAGCCGAGATGTGCTGCTGGTTGCGGAGGGTGAGAGCAGGGAGTAGTAAGGCCTATGCCAGACGTCAGCAAAACAGGTCTGTGTCCCCAGCCCTCTGGCCTGCGCTTGCTGCTAGAAATCAAAGGGACGGCCTGGTCACTGTCCCTCCCTTAGAACCTCTCTCATGGGCTGGCTGATATGAGAAAACCAATGTTGAGTGAAGTCCAGAGCCCAGGTCTCACGAGCTGCCTGGAGCTGCCATGGTTTGTCTGGGAGCACATCGTGGGGCCCTGATTCCCTCGTGTTCTTTAGTGGATTGGACTGCCCAACTTCCAAGGCCCCGTAGCGTCTAGCATTCCATGAAATGAAGAGAGGTTCTGTGGAATGCTTCTCGTGTGCCAGCTGCTTTGTATGGGTCAGCTTTTATTAGTTTGCCCTTTTTTCAGATGCGAAAAACTCGTGCTTATCGAGAGGTTAAGTGTTCAGTGACTTGTCAAGATCACACAGCCAGTGAGTGGGCCAGCCCATGAACCGGCGCCCCCCCCCCCCCCACCCCTCCTTTGTACTGCTCTCTAGGGAGGGATTCTGAAATGAGTTTGTTTCCAAGGCTCCAGATCATAACTCAAGGATGACACCAGTCACAAAACCATCTGGTTGGATGAGCTCACCCAATGGGCCTCTGCTTGGGAACATCCTGAAAAGACAACACACACGCTTACAATAAATTCATTGGCAGGGATTTTACAGGGCATGGGGTAGGAATATCGGGGTGGGGTGAGGAATAACCTACAAACCTAATATTTTGGGGGATTCCATTACATTTCTGCACTGTCCATGCTTCAGTTGGCACAAAAAAAAGAATGTGTTGCGAAATAGCTTCCTTACTTAGGTGTGGGCCCGCATGCTGCCGGCATCTCTGACAGAGGGCACCCACCCCATGCATTATTAGCTCAGGTCTCCTCTTGAAAAAAGGATCTCTATCAGAGTATGGCTCTGTGCCACGTGAGGCATTTTTAGTTCATTCTATGGCTTGTTCCGCGCCTGAGAAGCTTGGACATCCTGTTCCCCATATCTCAGACCCGCCCCTCCGGGCACACGGCTGTAGGAGAAGTGAAGGTTGACACGTCTGTGCCCCTGCTCAACATTTTATTTTAATACCAGCGGAGGCTTTCTCTCCACAACTGTGGGCAGTGCTAAAACCACTCCAGCCCATTGAACACGATGATATATTTTCTTTCCACTTTGTTTCTTTATTTCCTCTAAAAGTTTCTAGTAGTGTATCTTTAAATAATTATTGAACTGGAAAGCCTCAGTCAGCAAGTCTTTCCTGTGTATGGGCTGTGGCGTGTTGTTTTTGTCCCTTAAAAAAAAAAAGGCAAGTTAGATAACCCCAGTTGAAAGTCAAAAGCTCCCAGTGTGGACACATCAAGTCCAGTGGCTACCTTGTCAACAACAAGAGACAGTCAGCAGAGCCATGGCCTCGGCGGGGGCGGGGGGGCCCTGGGGACAGGACGGACGGTCAGGAGCTGGCACACATGCCACCTCCAGTGGGCAGCTTTCACTACGCTCGGTGGTTGGTGGGGTGCGTCGTGTGTGCAGCCATGCCAGACCTTTGGAATTTTTTAAAGAAAAGCCCAAAGAGTCTGGAGTTTGTTTAGTATTAAAAATCCCAATTTTTTTTTTAAACATGCCCAAATTCAAATTTAAAGCCAGCCCTTGCAGGCCGAGCCAGCCCTGTCTGCAGACCACATGCCAGCTGGCCGTGTGCAAGCCCTGGTCTGGCTTTCTCCTGGAAAGCGTTCACTGAGCCTTATCTGCGTGGACTCTGGAGCTCGGACAGCCCCGAGCAGTGTGTGGTGGCATAGCTTATTTCCATGGCAGCTTCATTTTGCCCAGACGTTGTTCCATCCCGGCCACCGGGAGCTCCGAACGCTGAGCCAGCGGCGCTGGGTCTGGCTCTGTGCCGGCCCATTTCTTTCTCGGCACCCTGTGTTCATCCTTAGGAGCAGGGGATGGGCTGAGGGATGAAGCCGAGGACCTCTTACAGAACCTGGTTCGCGGGACCAGGGAGGACAGCGCCTGCTGGGAGGTAGAACTGGGTTCTCATCCTGGCTTCGTGTGACCTTGGTCCGGTCGTGTGCTCCCCTGAACCTGTTTGCTCACCCACGGAAGAGAATGGAGATAATACCGAGCTGGTGGCTGGGTGCTCTGAGGTCACATTAAAAGGGAAGCAGAGGGCTTCTGCTTCACCGTATCGGAGAGAAGATGGCTGGCACCGGGGTGTTGCTGGGTGAGGGTGACTGATGATCTGGAAGTTGGAAGGGCTAAGGCAGTTTGCCAAGACCATGTCAGAGATCTCTTCTTAACCTCAGAAATCCCCCGAAGACAAAATAACTTCTGTGGAAACTGTCGCTGGCCCTCTCTGCGGGCTGCAGCCGACCAGGCCGGCTCACACTGGGGTCCTCGTACAGTGACAGTGGGGCTCCAGGCTTTAAAGCACGAGACGGAAAGTGACAGCATGTCAGTGTAACGTGAAGAACGAGCCTCACTAGAACGCTGTATAGGAGCACTGAAGTTGAGTGCCAATTCCCAGTGTCCTCGGCCAGAGATTGTCCGCAGGTCACCGTGGCCTGGAACTGGAGCCGGCTGTGGTTACGTCCAGTTGGTCGCTGGTCCAGCCAGAGTGAGCGCGAACCAGGAGGCACTGCAGGTCCGGCCCGTGAAGCCCCCCTCCGGCAGCCCGGGCCCCCGGGCGAGTGGCACAGGGCGTGACTGGACGCGGGGCGTCAGGATGCGATCGCACTCGGGACAGGACGGCCTGAGACGGAAAACGAGGAGGCTCCACACTTCTCCTGCTCCGGGGTGTCCTTGCAGTGAACCTCGGAGTGCGTTTCCTCAGACTTCCGAGAGGTACCGAACCTCCGCCAGCTGAACTTCGTGGGCGTCACCCAGGCCCCCGGCATCCTCTGCTGCTTCCTCCGAGCTGGGAAACTGCCGTTCTATGTCCATCTGGGTGGAGATTTTACAGAATGATTTTTAGACCCTGTAGTGTCTAGGAGATAAGTTTTCAGCCACAGACACTACAGAGGGGAATGGAAGACTCACCTGGCGTGACCTGTGTGGGCGTGGGCCCTACGTGAAAACCTGGAACCAACACAGCGGGCGGTGTCTATGGGTCAATCCTCCCCGCAGGCTGCTAGTTGTGAGGTCAGGCCTTACCTACTTGCGCCTCCTGGTCCAAATTCCGCTGCGACCGGTGGGTGACCTCTCCTCAAGCCTCAGTGGCTTGTCGGTAAAATGGGGTGATGATGGGGTTGTTGTGAGAATCCAACTTGGGAATAATTGGTGCACAGTGCCTAGCGCAGCTCCAGCGCAGAGCAACGCAGTGACAGACGTGCGCGATTCGCAGTGACAGGCGGCGACGGCCAGTGTCTGGGGTCAGGTCCAGGCGTGCACTTTGAAAAAAGAAGAAAAGGAGCCGTTTTTATTTTCTCCACCAGGGTCTCCCGCCGGGCTTCTCTTCCCCACACCCAACATGGCGGGTTCTCACAGAGCTGGGGACGTTGGCCTTGGTTTTTCAGTGATGAGACTTTTTTTTCTTTTCTTTAATGCTTTTCAAAGGGAAAGCCTGGTTAGATTAAGCAGCATTTTTTAACGTGTGTATTTTTTTTTTACACATTATAAAATAGGTTGTTAAGAGTGACCATTATTTTGAAATGTAGAACATAGAAAGTAATATAAAAGTATAATCCCCCTAGAAATAACCACTGTGCCAGTGTGCGTAGGTCCTTGCCAGCTTACCTTGACATCAATGGAATCTTTTGTTTAAAAAACAATACCAAAAAAGCACTGTGGCCAGTTGGCTTAGCAGTAGAGTGTCAGCCTGGCATGTGGATGTCCTGGGTTTGATTCCTGGTCAGGGCACACAGGAGAAGCGCCCATCTGCTTCTCCACCCTTTCACCCCCCCCTACTCTCCTCCCCCGCCCGGCCCCAGCAGCCATGGCTTAATTGGCTCCAGTGAGTTGTCCCTGGACCCTGAGGATGGCTCCTTGGAGCCTCTACCTCAGATGCTAAAAATAGCTCGGTTACCAAGCAACCACCCCAGATGGGCAGAGCATCACTCCATAGGGGGAAGGGGACTTGCCCAGTGGATCCCATGTTGGGCCAAGCACATGTGGGAGTCTGTCTCTCTGCCTCCCCTGCTCTCAATTTAAAAAAAAAGCAGGTAAGATGGAGAATCCACACTACTTCCTGACCCATTTTTACAGCCAACACATCATGGCTACTTCTCCACATCAACAGTCTTTAAGGTCATGTTTGATGGCTACATGGTATCACCATTTTATAGTAGTGCCAAAGTTACTTAGTGAAGCTTTTGTCTGTGGTCATATAAGTCATTGTTTTCTTATCGTGATTTAAAAAAAAATGCATTGCTATAACTGAATCCTTGTATATAAGAAAATAATTATTTCCTAATGATACCGTATTTCCCCATGTATAAGATGCTCCCATGTATAAGACACACCTTAATTTGGGGGCCTGAAATTTGAAAAGAAAATGTTTTACACAAAGTTGTTGAACTCAAGTTTATTATAAAATTCATATAACTCCCCATCCATGTGAAAAAGTGGAAAATGCAAATAAAAAATCTATAACCACTGTATAAGATGCACCTGGTTTTTAGACTCCAATTTTTTTTAAAAAAAGGTACATTTTATACATGAGGAGATATGGTAAATTCCTAGAAGTTGAATGGTAGGGCCAAAGGACATATGCAGCAATTAAAAGCTTTTGACAGCAGCCTGGCCAGGCGGTGGCGCAGTGGATAGAGCGTCGGACTGGGACGTGGAGGACAGAGGATCGAAACCCCGAGGTCACCAGCTTGAGTGCAGGCTCATCTGGTTTGAGCAAGGCTCACCAGCTTCAGCCCAAGGTTGCTGGCTTGAGCAAGGGGTCACTCGCTCTGCTGTAGCCCCCTGGGCAAGGCAAATATGAGAAAGCAACCAATGAACAACTAAGGAGCCACACGAAGAATTGATGCTTCTCATCTCTCTCCGTTCCTGTTCGTCTATCCCTCTCTTTGTCTCCGTCACAAAAGAGAGAGAGAGAGAGAGACAGCTTTTGACAGCAGAGCCAAATTACTTTCTCACTTGGAATCGTTTGCAATGGCGTGCCTGTTTCTCCCCAACACTGGGTGTTATCCTTTTGTTTTTCTTCATGCTGCTGCCCGCTTTGTCTCTTTGATACACCTTCAGGGCCAGAGGTAAGTCCTGATTGCCCACTACCTTTTCGTCATACCCACCCTGGCGGCCCCCGCAGTCCCAGACCCTCCCCTCCTAACAGCCCATGAGCCTGGCCAGCCGTTGCTTCTCCTCCCACCTGGTCCTGTGACACGGAGCCTGGCGGAGCAGCGGCCTTTCTGCAGTGGTGGGAGCCGAGCAACCCGGACCCTCCCGCTGCCGTGGTGGAGTCCGGGCTGCATTTTGAAAGATGAGTGCCAGCCTGCCCACAAAGAAGAGGAGGTGGAAGTCTGATGAGGTTCTGTGGGGAGGCTGGTGCTGTTGCCAATAGAGAACATTGCTTTACCTCATCTAAACTAGGTGTACTATCTCCTGTTACCCTCCTAACTACTTTTTTTTTGTATTTTTCTGAAGTTGGAAACAGGGAGGCAGTCAGACTCCCGCATGCGCCCGGCTGGGATCCACCCGGCATGCCCACCAGGGGGCGATGCTCTGCCCATCTGGGGCGTTGCTCTGTTGCAACCAGGGCCATTCTAGCGCCTGAGGCAGAGGCCACAGAGCCATCCTCAGCGCCTGGGCAAACTTTTGCTCCAATGGAGCCTCGGGAGGGGAGGGGAGGGGAGGGGAAAAGAGAGACCGAGAGGAAGGAGAGGGGGAGGGGTGGAGAAGCAGATAGGCGCTTCTCCTGTGTGCCCTGGCCGGGAATCAAACCCAGGACTCCTGCACACCAGGCCGACGCTCTACCACTGAGCCAACTGGCCAGGGCCCCCTCCTAACTACTTTTAAAGGAAGCAGGGCACAGTTAGTGTCCCCCTCTAAGAGGTTTTCCCAAAGTTACACACAGCTTGTAAGTGTGGGGAGCAGGACCTCCAGCCTGGGCCTGCCACTCACACGTCCCACAGCCGGTGCCAGCCTCCAGCCTTCGGGGCCGCCCATCACCCTGCCCAGGAACAGCAGTCGCTCTCTATCCCAGACTCCCCCGGTGGCTCTCGGAGGGGTGGCCATGGTACCAGAAGGGCCTTCTTTATTAGGGTTGCCAGGCAAAATACAGGATTCCCAGGTCAGTTTGAATTTCAGATGAACATATAATTTTCTGGTGTAAGTATAACCCAAACATCGCCTGGGACATCCTGTGCGTCCTATCTTTTCACTCGCTGAGTCTGGCGACCCTACCCCTGAGGTCTTCCTGGTGAGTGCGCTTGCTCTAGGCAAGAAATAAAGGTTGTTGGGGCTGTAGCCCTGATTGACAGGCTCTCCAGAGCGTTCAGGTGATACTGCAGATGATAAAGCCTGGCACAGAAGAGTGAGGGTGTGTTGGAAAGAGTGGGTGATATGGCAGCAAGCCTTGGACCAGCGCTTACTTTAAGGTGCTTTTGTTTGCTGGGCCCTACACCCTGAGGGGACCTTACAAAACTGGTTCTCCGAGACGGTGTGTGAGTGCCTGCTAACTCCGGCTCTGGTCAGATGAGAACCACACTTGGTCAAAAGTCAACTTTTGTTTAAAGTTTTGAAGATTAAAAATAAACCCCTGCCAGCCCAGGGAGTCTTTGTAAGGTTAAATGCACTCCCCCATTCCCAGAAAAGCAGGATGTTCTCAGATTACTGGGTAGTGTTTCCACCAAGATACCTCTAGTAAGAAAGCCTTCTGCAGCAGTGGGGTTTGTCAACTTTCTCAGGCAAAAGGAGGACTCGTTGAGCCTAAGATTTTAATTAGAATTTAAATAGGTAGTTTGTAAAGTTAAATGTCAGTGTTTTCTCAGTCTCTTCATTGTTGGACGGTTCTGGCTCCGAGTGACACTGCCTTCTCCAGTCATTACCTGTGAAACATCCCTGTGCTGTTGGTTGGTGAGTCTCCCTTCGCACTATCTCGTAGTGCAGGGGAGGAATTGACCATTTGATTTAAGTGAAAACTTGCTAAGACTCTGTAGGGCCGGTATTCACGGGCACCGTCAAAGCCGCCTGGCCAACGCAAGTTCAGGTTTGATTCGAATCGATTGTAAAGAAACAATTGAGCCAAAAGCTGGTGGTCCATTTTCCTTTCATCTTAGCTCGCACCTGGCAAGCGAGTAAATGCACCCAGCAAGCGAGTAAATACACACAGCAGGAAACACTTCCCTTTCCATTCAGGGCTCCCAAAGCCACTGACTCATCCGAGTTTTCCTAGAATCAAAGGCTCCAACCTCTTTGCCTCCATGTTGGCTGCCTCCTCTCCTGCACCTGGCCTTTCTCTCTCCCCTGAACAACGCGGTCTCTCTAAAATGGCCTCCTAGCTCCTCCTTTTTAAAACTTTTTCCTCCCGGGACAACCCCCTCCTCCAGCACACATTAGCATAACCAAGCCCATCCCAAGCAAGAAGGGCATTAATATTATCACCTGGGCAATGGGCAGCACCATCTTTAACAAAAAGAGTGAACAAAACCAGAAAATACAGCCTGACCAGGTGGTGGCGCAGTGGATAGAGCGTCGGACTGGGATACGGAGGACCCAGGTTCGAGACCCCAAGGTTGCCAGCTTGAGCGCGGGCTCATCTGGCTTGAGCAAAGAGCTCACCAGCTTGGATCCAAGGTCGCTGGCTCCAGCAGGGGGTTACTCGGTCTGCTGAAGGCCCACGGTCAGGGCACATGTGAGAAAGCAATCAATGAACAACTGAGAAGTCGCAATGCGCAACGAGAAACTGATGATTGATGCTTCTCATCCCTTTCCGTTCCTGTCTGTCTGTCCCTGTCTATCTCTGCCTCTGTAAAAAAAAAAAAAAAAGAAAAAAAGAAAAAACCAGAAAATACAGATTTTACAACTCATTTGCCCGACAGACTCTTACAGGAAGGATGCTAGCAAGATGCAGGTTGAGTATTATAATTAATTCACAAGAAGAAATTTCACTTTCTCCTGTTGCCCATGTCTGAACTCCTCCGTTGTTAATACTAGTCAAGAGATGAGTCATGGAGAGTGTTGTAGATGCACTCAGAGGTGACATGGGAGGCTCAGCTCAAGGTCACAGGGGACACGGGGTAGGTGAGTTCCAATTATAGCGACTCCGCCACTGGTTGTAAACACTCTGAGCAAGAGGACCTCGCAGCCCTCAAAAGGACTACAGCACCTTTGTTTCCTGTGTATGTAAAGTTTACGAAAAGCTATAAACACTCCCACCTGGAGTCGTTTATGTAAATAAAATATGTGAACTGCCTTTTGTCAAAAATTACAGAAACAAACCTTTAGTGACAAGTCCTGAATAAATCTTGACATGAGCTCAATCAAGGTCTATTGAAAATTTTTTTTTAATTTTTTCACAGTAAGGTTTTTAATTAAAGCGAAATCAACATGGTGGAGAGCAATTATCTCTTGGCAGTAAACCTCACATTCATTTACCAGCAAATAGTGGGTGGGTGGGAAGCACGCAATAAATCAGTAAATCAATGAACAAAATTAATAGGCCTATACGTTAACTGCAAAACAGCCTGCGATCACCCAGTGATATTCTGGGGACAGAGAAACATTTTTAGTTATAAAGAAGCTAGCTTGAAATGCTAGATGTCCTTTAAAAAGGTGATAAAATTTACAGTTTCACAGTAGGTTGAATTGTAAGTTTAACCATGAGTTGAGTCTATCCTATATACTAGGTTTAGCTACAGCTCTCATTCGACCAAGTCTAAAGAATGTTGAGAATCTAGACACCACAGCCAGTATAGTCCCCTGGCTATCTGCTGATCCTGCAGAAGTTACACTACCAGGAATTGCTCCTTCCTGTGCAATGCTGATAACCGATTCCATTTCTGAGTCCACTGCCCCAGTGCTACAGGGACTTGGGGGGTGGGGGGTAAGTTTCATTCCTGGAGCTCCTTTTTCAGATGTGGTCGGGAACTGGAAACCCTGGACCTTGCACTACAGGGGTTGTTGGCTGGAAACTGTACTCCGGGGCCACAGGCTTGTCAGGTGCCCCCAAGCCTTTACAAGAATCAGAGGAGCAAGGAGAAGGCTTTGGCTTCCATGGTGTCAAAGAAGTAAAAAAGTATTGTTTATTATAACCATTGATGTCTTCATTGTGAAACTTTAATTGGTTCACTCAAATGAGTCCCAAAAAGCCTCTAGTAAAAGAAAACCTTAGTTGTGTGTGTAAATATACATATTCACATACATATATATATGTACATATATGTATATTGGTATATATATATATGTGTGTGTGTGTGTGTGTGTGTGTAAATATATAAAAATAAATGTAGTTGAAAACTATTTTTCTTTAAAAAAACAACAAACAATATAATGGCCTGACCAGTGGTGTCGCAATGGATAGAGCATCAACCTGGGACACTGAGGTTCCAGGTTCAAAACTTAAGGTCACTGGCTTGAGCGCAAGTTCACCAGCGTGAGTGCAGGGTTGCTGGCTTGAGTGTGGGATCGTCAGCATGATCCCAAGGTCGCTGGCTTGAGCAAGGGGTTACTGGCTCAGCTTGAGCCCCCTCCCCACCCCCGTCAAGACACCTATGAGAAGCGATCAATACAAGTGACACAACTACAAGCTGATGCTTCTCATCTCTCTTCCTTCCCGTCTTTCTCTTTCTGAAAAAAAAAAAAGAAAGGAAAAAACTATTGTGATAAAACTTAATTCATTCAATCAAATTCTGCAAAAGGAATCTCTAGCCCAATAAAGAATAAATATGCTAATTCTATCCCTGGATTCTTTAATATTTTTATTCTGACATGATTCTAGACTTACACATCACTTGCAATAACAGCACAAAAAAATCCCCATATACCTTTTTGCCAGATTCACCAATTGTTCCCTTTTTTGCCTCATTTGCTTTTTCATTTGTGCTCACTCTGTTCAAACACATATACAGTATTTTTGAACCATTTGAATGAAAAATGCAGGCGTTCCTGCCCCTTTGCTCCTAAATACCTCACTGTATTTCTCCTAAAAACATTTTCTTATGGGCTCTGGCTGGTTGGCTCAGCAGTAAGTAGAGTGTCAGCAGGGCCTGCGGATGTCCCCGGTTCGATTCCCCATCAGGGCACACAGGAGAAGCGACCATCTGTTTCTCCTCCCTTCCCCTTCTTCTTCCTCCTCTCTCTCTCTCTCTCTTCCTCTCCCACTGCCATGGCTCAAATGGGTGGAGCAAGTTGGCCCTGGGCTCTGAGGATGGCTCCACGGCCTCCACCTTAGGCACTGAAATGGCTCAGTTTCCAAGCAACGAAGCAGTGGCCCCAGATGGGCAGAGCATCACCCTGTAGTGGGCATGCCGGGTGGATCTCAGTCAGGCGCATGAGGGAGTCTGTCTCTGCCTCCCTACCTCTCACTTCACTAAAAAACAAACAAACAAAAAACTTATGTAAGTAGAGTACAGTTATCAAAATCAAAAAATTGGACATGCGGTGGGTTCTGTTATCTAACCCACCACATGCAAATTTCAGCTCTTTTCAGGTCCTGTGTCTCCCACTTCGGGGCACACATCCCGTTGCCTTAGCTGTCACGGTGCGTGTTGTGACCCTCACAGCTTCCTTAGGTGGAAGGAAGGATTGGTTGGCTTTTGCTTATTCCAAGGTCGTCTCTTGGATTGAATTCAAAAGTTTATGAGCATCAACAACAAAATATGGACTGTTTACTTCGTTTTCCTTGAGGCATTCTCACTTGCGCTGGCAGATATTCTGCTGATCAATGTCACTGTTTCCGAGGAGGGAAATAGGCGGAGCAGATGGCCTCGTGCCCAGGAGGGACAGGCGTCTGCCCCATGCTCCCGGTTCCTAGGGCCGCCCCATAGTCAACTGTTGGGTGGAGTTCAGCAAATCATTCTTGAATTTCATGGACTTGCATTTAATTAAATAGGTGAACTGTTCTAAACCAGTCACAGAATCTGTGACCTTCATTCAACTAGCACCTGGCTAAGAAGGGTTATTATTCTGTCTTCCACAAACAAATAGAAGGCGACTGTGTTTACTGAATAAATAGCAGGTGTCCAGTGTTTGACTATATTTCTGATGTACAGGGTCCTGTTTTTATGTAAAGGGGCTTCTGTGCCCAAACCCTGCCTAAATTCCAACAAATACAACCTTCAGACCCTGAGCCCAGGAAAAGGATTAGCTCTGTCTTCTGACTTCTGCAAAGACGTAACAATGGGCACCTTGCCTTTCTTGGCAGAACGTTTGCACAAGACTTTTGAGACATTGTAATGCAAAAAGTTTCTCAAGAGAAGTCAGAAATACTGTTTCAACATTTCTTTCTCATTCTGCTGGGCCATCCTCCTCCCCACATAGGACATTCTTCTTTAGCTTTGGGCTTCTGTGTGTGGCCTTGTCTCCCCACCCCCCACCCCCACAGAGGTTTACTTAGGCTTATTCCCACCTCAGCAGCAGACATTCCCCGTGGAGAAATCTGGTTTACAGCTGGGCCCTTCCCAGCACCCGCAGGCAGCCCTCTGCGCACCAGCCCCAAGCTTCCCGGGCACCAAAGCAGGCATCTAAGAACCAGGCGTCAGGACCGATGAAAGCCGGCGTCCTTTGAACCCTTCTCGTCGGAGGGGCAAGCTCTAGCCAGAGTGCGGAAGGTGAAACCTCTGGCCAGAGGCGGAGAGGCTGGGAGGGCCTAATTACCGGTTCCTTATTTGTGAGGTGCGCTGCCCCGTCCCGAGGGAGAGGCCCTCAGGGCTGTTTTTCTCCGCTGCAGACCAAGAAAGGAGCTAATTTGAGAACCTGCTTCTAAAAGCAGTGTCTCTCTCCACCCTGGTTTTTGTGTCTGTTGGGTTGGCGGCTGGGGAATCAAGGCAAATGTAAATTAGTTTCTTTTTCTCAAAATATTCTTTGTTTGACTCCCAAGCTGTCCCGGGTAGCCAAAGAGAACCAGAGAGGTGGCGCGGACACAGGGCTCCGCCCTGATGTGGCCACGGGTGACCCCATCGCCTTGATGAGTCCGTCTAGCACGGGCAGCGCCCGCTCCCTGGCCCACCTCCACGCTTTGCTAACGACCAGGGCCTACCTGTGTGTGGGGCTGGCACTCCTGGCTGTCCTGGGCGGGGCCTGGGGGCGGGGCCTGGGGGCAAGGCAGGGCAGTGACCAGCCGGACAGGCCTCCCCGCGGGGCCCCTCCTCACAGCTATAATCGCGGTTGCCCAGCCCGGTTCTGTCATCCGTTGAAATCTGGGGCGATTTTGCCCCCACAGGAGACATTGGACCATGCCTGTGACTTTCCTGGTTGTCCTCACTGGCAGGAGGGGGAAGGGGGGTGAGTTGCTACTGGCCTCTAGTGTGCAGAGGCCGGGACGCCCTGGACGGCCCACAGTGCGCAGAGCGGTCTTCTCCACCGTGAGCATAAACTAAGGAGCCAAGTCCTTGCTTTCTCCGTCAGCTTTGCTTCGCTCGTCCTGCACCTGAGCCCGAGGGAACTACTCCATCCACAGACCTTTTGTCCCCAAGGAAGCATTACTTAGCCCTCCCTCCTCGCCCATCCCCAGTCTTCCTCTGCATGGTTGTCTCTTCATTTCTCCTGTATTTGAGTTCTTTAGTGTGGCAGGCCCCTCCCAACAGGAAACATCACAGGGCGGGATCTAGAAGAGCTGTTCAAACTTGAGAACCCCTGGAGCTGGTCGGGAGAGCTCTACCCCAAGGGCCAGGGCAGTTCGGGTTTGTTGCTCAGAGGCACCACTGAGGCAGTTTTCCATACAGTCTCTGTGTGGGGGGAATGGTCACAGACCCTGAAGCCCTCCCCCCCACACCCATCCCCTGGACGGGAACTCCTAACACTACTGTGTTCTGGATGTCATTCCAGGACAATGCTGAGACTGTTAGAAGGGTGAAGTGTGAATGCACTCATATGTGTATGTGTGTTTGAGTGCGTGCATGTTTAAAGTTTAGATCTTTTCTTTTTAAACTCACCTCTAATGCAGTTGTCATAAACGTGGCCCGGTGGTTCTAAAGACACACCCTCACCCGTGATGGAAAGATAAGGAATAGATACGGCATTCAAGTTCAGCTTATTTAGAAAAAGATTAAGCACCTAACACTAAAAATAGTTCAGTTAGCCCTGGCCGGTTGGCTCAGTGGTAGAGCGTCAGCTAGGCGTGTAGAAGTCCCAGGTTTGATTCCTGGCCAGGGCACACAGGAGAAGCGCCCATCTGCTTCTCCACCCCTCCCCCTCTCCTTCCTCTCTATCTCTCTCTTCCCCTCCCGCAGCCAAGGCTCCATTGGAGCAAAGTTGGCCAGGGGCTGAGGATGGCTCCCTGGCCTCCTCCTCAGGCGCTAGAATGGGCCCAGTTGCAATGGAACAACTCTCCAGATGGGCAGAGCATCGCCCCCTGGTGGACTTGCCGGGTGGATCCCTGTCAGTTGCATGCAGAAGTCTGTCTCTCTGCCTCCCTGCTTCTCACTTCAGAAAAATACAAAAAGAAAAATATCAATAGCTAAGCGAATGGAGGCTGTAGCAAGATTTTTTTCCCTTAAGGTCATTTTCCACACAAATGCTAAACAATGCCTTTCTATTTGCATAATTTGGGGAGGGACCCCGTTTCCTGTATTTGGGTTGAAGGAAGAGTGGGTGACTTGTAAGGCATACCAGGTAACTCAGAATATGGATATTCCTACGAGTGCAAGGTGATAAATATCTGTTGCACACCGAGGTGGTGGACATGACATGGGTGGTTCGGGGCTTCCAGTCGGGGAAGACCCGCAGAGCGTCTTCTGTACCCTCGTTGCCCAAGTTTATCTGGTTCCTGGAAGTGCCCCTGGGCAGCTGTTTCGTTGAGGGCTTGTTTCAGCCAGAGAATCGCCAGGCCTGGGTCAACTGTTGCTACTTTTACTGTGTGTGTGTGTGTGTGTGTGTTGCACACTCAGGGCAGAAGTGCCCCGCCCTTCACGCACAGAGCATCAGGAGAAAGGCTCTCTGCTCCCAGCTGCTCCCTAGATTTAAAACACAGTTAAGATGAGTTTGTTTATTCGGGCCTTATACCTGTTAGGAACGAGAAATGTGACTCTAGATGGCTAAGTAAACCTGTTTCTCCTTCGCATTAAATTTTTTACACCCGTGCTTTTAAAATTAGTCCATGGTTAAAACGATGAATAAGCAGATCCTCTAGGCAGAGTCAACAAGAGTGAAATCTCCGCCACTTTCTGTTGAGGATGATCATTACCCACGTTAGGTGTGGGGGAGGGCTGGGCTGGGTTTGTTTCTTTAAGCCACTCTTCTTCCTTATTAGGGAGGAGGGAGCTGGCCGGCTCTTTGCCTCTGCTCAGCGCCTGCCTGCCTGCTTGGGGTCTTGTATGGAAAAGGTGCTCAGCCTCTGCTGGATGCTAATGATAAACTCAGCTGTAAAAATTAGAATGTGACCTACTTAAAGTGTATAAGGGCTGGTTCCCTAAGGCAGGGTCGGCAGAAGCAAAGACAGCTGTCGGATTTTGTTAGTTTTTGTTTTGTTTAGCAGCTGAACACCTCATCCCAGAAAAGTGGCCTGGCCCCAGCCCCGTGAGGCACCTTTGTGACTCAGAAAGGGGGTCAGCCAGACCATTCACCTGCATGCTACCCAAACGTTGATGCAGGTTTTCTCGTCCCTGACGAGACAACAGTGTAGTGCTCTGGGCAGGTTTCTGCTTGTGGGCTGACTCTCCCTCTGTGAGCTAGGAGTGAACACGGTCATCCCCGTGAAGGTCGGGAGCAAGCATCTGGTTCCTTTCGGTGTGGGCTCTTCCCCTGACAGCTGTGATTTACCCCCCCAGGCATGCCATCCTCAGTGCAGAGGAGAAAGCGGCTTGGCTGGTACCCCAGGACGGCCGGATTTTACGGGCAGACCAACCACGTCGGGAAGCTTGTGTAGGACAAGCGCCGGCTGCAGGGCCCGCTTGAGTCCCCCTTCCTCCTGGGCCCGTCCAGAGGACCGGGCGCAGCTGGCCCTGTGCGGTTGGACTTGAAGAGGGGTCTGGGGACAGGTCACAGGGCTTTGCGGGAGGTACGAGGCCCTTCTCCCTCTGACCTCCCCGGCTGGAGCCGCAGGGACCAGCAGTCTCCAGGTTCGTTAGCAGCTCCTGGATGGGACTTCCTTCCACCCAGGAGGTGTGTGCAGAGCCCTTAGGGGGAGCTTGAAAAAGCCGAGGAGCTGAGGTGATGTTCCTGTCACGGGAGTGGTCCCCAGCCGCCTTGTGCCCCAAGCCTGTCACTCCAGCAGGCAAGAGCAGAGAGCCAAGGGGCAGCCTTCCCCACAGCCTGCCCCCCACCTGCCAGACCCCAGTGTCAGCCAGGAAGAAGGGGAGAAGACAAAAAAAAAAAGAGAGAGAGAGAGAGAATTATACTATTTTCAGATTTTTCTTTAGGGTGGAAACTAGTCTGGAGCTAACATATTCCTTGTCCAGTCCCACCTCTGAGCAATTTTAAATTCTTTAAAACTTTCTTCAGTAAGGAGGCAGACCAGCTTTCCTAGGCCTGGCTCAGAGGTTTTGTTTGAGGTGCTTACACGAAGCACGCTTTGGTGCCCGTGTTGGTGACGTTGGAACGGGGAGTTTGGAGTGCACAGGCTCCTGCTGCAGGCTCCGCCCCAGCTTGGAGCGTGACCATCCTCGTCCTGAGAGTGAGTGGGAACTGAGACTTTCACTCTTCTACACGCAGCTGCCCCCTCCCCCCCGCCCCAGCCAAGGTAGTTGAGCTAAGACTGCCGTTTAAGCCCGGGAGACCTGAGCGGGTGAGTGCCCCGAGAGGCTGGCAGCAGCGGTGCTTTCGAGAAGGCCCGTGGGCTCAGCATGTCTCTTTCTGTCCTCACAGTACGCCACCACGGGCTGCTCCCTGACCCTGCACCACACCGAGAAGCCCGAGCACGAGGACGTCTGTGAGTACCGCCCCTACTCCTGCCCGTGCCCTGGCGCCTCCTGCAAGTGGCAGGGCTCCCTGGAGGCCGTGATGTCCCACCTCATGCACGCCCACAAGAGCATCACCACCCTCCAGGGAGAGGACATCGTCTTCCTGGCCACGGACATCAACCTGCCGGGCGCCGTCGACTGGGTGATGATGCAGTCCTGCTTCGGCCACCACTTCATGCTGGTGCTGGAGAAGCAGGAGAAGTACGAGGGCCACCAGCAGTTCTTCGCCATCGTCCTGCTCATCGGCACCCGCAAGCAGGCCGAGAACTTCGCCTACAGGCTGGAGCTGAACGGGAACCGGCGGAGGCTGACCTGGGAGGCCACGCCGCGCTCCATCCACGACGGCGTGGCCGCGGCCATCATGAACAGCGACTGCCTGGTCTTTGACACGGCCATAGCACACCTTTTTGCAGACAATGGGAACCTGGGAATCAACGTGACCATTTCAACGTGTTGTCCGTGAGGCACCGCAAAACCCTTTGTGCGCTGTGCTCCACGGTCAGTAAAGGTTTTTACAGATGTTGTATTCGCTGCGTCTTGGCCAGTCAGGCCCCCCCCCCCGGGACCCCGTGTTCTGTTTGAACAGCCTCCCATCTGGCGTTGGCCCAGCAGGATTCATCGCACGGGGATGAATGCTGTGGGCCTGCTGGTCCTTCGGGGGCTGTTCTGTAACTTGATTATTAAATATCACTTCCTGAACAGCCCTTGATAGGTGGCGCAGGGCTCCGGGAGACCAGTCTGTCAGGGAATCGGAGGCTTCTTCCTGTCCCACCCCCCACCCTCTGTCGGTCCCTCCAAATTGGCCGAAAGCACAGTGACAGTCAGATGATTCCCTTCATCTTGCGTTTAGGGGGTCGGGATTGTTTTTAATGCATTTTCAACAGTGTTTCTCAAACTGGAAGGCTAACCAACATGCAGAGGGTCCCCCGGACCACTCGTCTTCAACGGGCCGGTTGGGAGAGCCTGGGAATTGAACACTCTCCTCGGGTCATTGTTTTGTCAACAGTCCAGTTTCAGAATCACTGGGTTAGCTTGTGGGGAAAGGACCCAGATTTTAAAGGTGCTTTAAGATCGCCCCTCTACTGCTCCTGTTTGTCCTCCCATAGCTTCACCCCCCCAGCCACCCACCCCCAAGTTAAAAGTAAACCTACCGCCCCACCCCCCCGCCCCAGGAGCTCACTCCTAAGATTTGGTGTCTCCCGTGTTTCTGTGTTGGACTGCCCAGGAAGGCGAGTCGCACGGCCCCTGGCAGTTCCCACGGACCTGGGTGTTGCTCCCCAGTGGCCCAGACGCCCTGTTTACACGAGCCCCCCTCGGAGGCCCTCCCTGGCGGGGTGGCAGGCAGGAAGGACGAGATCAGCAGAGTTGGAAAAGCTTTACAACCAAGTGTCATATACCTGCTATTTAAAGGAATGTGTTTGGTTTTTTTCTTCTTTTTTTTTTTTTTTTTTGCCACATTCACTTTAGTTTTTTAATAAATATTTTCCAAAAACGAATGTTGTACTTCATGTTCCAGACTGAATACTGGGTGTTTGTTGGGCACTTCCCCCCATGTGCGGGTGCAGCGACACGCCCCTCTGCCTCGAGCTTGGGGCTGCTCCCACAGGAGGGAACGGTCATCTGTCTGCGGTCAGGGCGCGGGGCTCGCTGCTCCACACCGTGGGCTGTCGTTGGGGTTACAGGCCTCCCTTGGAGCTGTCACGTGTCTGAGTGCCAGCATTTGTGCAAACAGGGTATCTCAAGCTTTACGGAATCGGAAGGAAGCACTGTGCCTGGAGCTCATGTAGCAGGGTAGAGCCAGGGTGACCGGCGCTCTCATCCCAACCCTAAACTCTCAGAAGAATTCAGAATGTCAGCCCTGCGTGCCCAGCGAGGGTTGAGGACTGCTCACCTTATTGGCCCAGTGGCACTGGAGTGGTTTTTGTTCCTTAGGGTGGAGACGCAAGGTTGAGTTGTTAGCCGGGATAGACTGGGCAGTTCAGGAATGGCCAAAGTAACTTATCTTCCAGGATAGTCTTCAGATAAAAGTGAAAAGTGGAGCCCTGAACAAAAGAAGGTGCTTAAAACGTCTCCGGTAAATGAGAAGAAATGACAGCTCTGGTCGCCACGTCAGTCACATTTCAAGCCAGTATCTAGAAGGACCGTGGGGGTGAAAGTAGGGTCCAGCAGCAGGTGGGTCTTGACCGTCAGGAGCAGGAGCTGACCAGGTGTAGCTGTCCAGTGCCGGCGTGGCCCCGGGCCACGTGTTCTGTGCATAAACGGCCGTCGGTCACCGCCTCATGGGCATATCTAACGTTCTTGTTATATGTGAAGGGGAAGCGAGGACCAGATTGGTCAACCAGGTACCAGAGGGCAAAGCGAGAATCACAAGTGGAATCAAGTTATTCCGAAGCATAAAGGTTTGCTCTTTAGCCCCAAGAGGCCGTCACGGGCCAGCAACCTCACAGTGTCCGGGCTGCGGCAATTCTGGCCTTCAGGCTCCTGACTCCAGATTCAAACATGGTTCTAACTTAGCAAAGGAAAATAACGTTTTAGGCAACAAAACTCTGAACTCTTACTTCCCAAAGTTATTTAGCTCCCTTAAATCTCTGTCACTTGGAAATCTGTAAACTTAGCATCTACTCTTACTTTTTTTTTTAAACTAAGCACTTTCTGCCAGAAAACACACACACACACACAAACCCAGGTCATATATTACCTGTTTTAGGAGGAAGTGAAAACAGCAAAAAAAGGATCATGTAAACTAAATGTGTTTTTATATAGTTCCAATCTCAACTGCAGTTTAAAACAACATGGACATTTGTCAAACTCATCACATGGTCCACTTACCTACCATTTTTTTGTGTGTGCGTGTGACACAGAGACAGACTCGGAGTGACAGATGGGGACAGACAGACAGGAAAGGGGAGAGATGAGAAGCATCAAGTCTTTGTTGTGGCACCTTAGTTGTTCATTGATTGCTTTCTCATATGTGCCTTGGCGGGGTGGTCTATATAGCATAGCAAGTGACCCCTTGCTCAAGCCTACAACCTTTGGGCTCGAGCCAGTAATCCCATCTTCAAGCCAGATGACCCCGTGCTCAAGCCAACGGCCTCTGGGTTTCGAACCTGGGTCCTCTGCATCCCAGTCCAATGCTCTATCCACTGCGCCACCGCCTGGTCAGGCACATACCATCTATTTTTAAAAACAATTTTTTTTTCTTCCTGCCCTAATTCTACATTCTAGTTGTGTAGAAATCAGTGTGTGCCTTATGATGCCTGAGCCATTCTAAGGAAAAATATTCTCAGAATACCTTGGGAAAAAACAGTCATTAATTCTGGCTGGCTGGAACCAGGATGTATGTATGTTACATTGGTATTTGAATTGTTCTATATTTAAACAATAAAAAAAATTTTTTTAAACTAGCCAGCTTTGAAATCAGGTGTTCCCAACCTTTCTGTGATGAAGAACTGGTCTTGGTCTCCCTGAGTCCTGATGATTTTACAGAGTAAGAGGGTGGAGTCCCCACAGGGAACTGTCCAGGGCAAGTGAGGGGAAAACGGAGGCGGGGTCCCTGAGCTGCTAACCTCACCCAATAGAGCCTGAAACTCCACCACCGGATTCAAACGGAGGCCCGGGCTGTGCGTCTCTGTCTTAGCAGCAGGAGGATGCGAGTCCCTCACAATAGCACCCCGAGGGAATCTTCCTTGTCCCTAACTTCAGGTTTGGGGGACTTGCGAGGTAGGCAGCAAGCAGTGTGACGTTCCAGTTTATCAGTTGACCACTCTGGTCCCAAATTTTCTAACCACATTTGAAGGTTTATTTTCTAATTCTTTTTTTTTTTTTACTCTAGTATTAATATCTGCAAGGCAGTCAAGCTGTTTAAAAAGTGAAGCTATGTAAATCCTTTCTCGGACGAGGTGGGTCTGGGATCACTGCGACCTAGCGTGTGTCAGCAGGTGAGTCCTCTCCGCAGCGGCCTCTCCGAGTCCCACCGTTCCGAGCCAGGCATGGTGACTGGGCATCGAGACCAGGTTTGCTTTGCAGTTCTGGCTGGAGAGGCCTGGCCTTGACCCTCCCTGGCTCGTGCAGCCTGTGTTTGACGTTAAGATGATCATTTCAGTGACCCGTGCTGGCCTGGAGGACAGGCGTCAAGAGTTCTTAAGGGATAGGAAATCTAGCTCTCTTTGTTGTTAAACCTCCTGCTTCTTGCTACTAGTTTGAAGCTGAAATGTTTGTATATATTTGTGAATACTTTTTCATTTGTCTTGGGAGTTCCTAAAGGACAGGACAGGGGAAGAGGTTAGACCCTGTCGACACCAACACCGGCCACCGTACCATCATTTTACAGAACGAAGAATGAATGAATAAATGAATGAATGAATGAATGAATGAATGCACTTATGAATTAATAAGACCTTCAGAGGGAAAACCACTGGTCCCAAAGCACACAGTTGATTAGACTTTTTGGTGATGATGACATGGGTTCTTCTGTAATGAGTAAAGGGAACAAAAATATAAGAAACTATTAAAACTACAAGCTGACATTTTATGATCCTCAAGGTGAATGAAGGAGAGTTGCTCCCTCCCAGTCTCGACTCCATCGAGTCCCCAGCTCCCCGGCCCCCGCTGGGCCCGGGCTGCCGGCAGCACTCCCGACTGCTGGTCTCCCTCCTGCCCCGGCCACCGCTGGGCCGGGCGGCCGGCAGCACTCCCGACTGGTGGCCTCCCCCCTGCCCCGCTCCCATCCATGCTGCACACAGGCAGGCAGAAGGCTCTTCTGAAATGGGAAGGAGCTCTTAATGCTGTTTGGGTTTGTCTCTGTATCCCTGGTACTTGGGCACTTAATTAATGCCTGGTTGAATAAATTAACTACCATTAGTCTGATAATAGCATCGAAGCCAACAATTATTATTATTATTATTATTATTGAGAGGCAAGAAGGCAGAGACAGACTCCTGCCCTGCAAGCCCCTTACCAGGCGATGCTCTGCCTGTCTGGGCTAATGCACCATTATTCAGCAACCAAACTATCTTAGTGCCTGAGGCAAGGCCATGGAGCCATCCTCAGCACCAGGGGCCAACTTACTCGAACCAATCGAGCCATGGCTGCAGGAGGAGAAGAAAGAGAGATATAGCGAAAAGGGGAGAGGGGGAAGGGTGGAGAAGCAGATGGGTGCTTCTCCTTTGTGCCCTGACCAGGAATCAAACCCACACACTGGGCCGACACTACCACTGAGCCAATCAGCCAGGGTCCAAAGCCAACAATTTAAGAGTATTTTTTTCTACCAGCACTCACTGGGGAATTTGCTCCAGGTGTGCAGGGAACAGAGCTGGGTGAAAACCTGATACTTGGAGGTGGGAAGAAAGAAACAAAGGGTTTCTCTCCCGTTGCTCTAGGCACGGGCAGAGATGCTGGCCTGAATGCCCTGAGCCCTGACATTACTTAGATCATCATGTTGCCTGACATTTAGCTAGATCAAAGGCAGACTCAGCTCTGTGTTTGCTGATGCTTGCAGAGGGCATGGGTCAAGGTTCCTTTGAACTGCAGGGAACGGGATCACAAGAGGAGATCAGCTTACGAAGGCCACCAAGATAACAGCAGGTACCATTTGTTGGGCACCTATTGGTGCAAAGTGCTCTGTCTGTACTAACCCATTTAATCCTCCTCATAACCCAAGGAAATACTGGTTTATTGGCCTCAATTTGGAGTAGAGAAAATTAAAGTTCAGAGAGATTATGTAACTTGCCTAAACTCACACAGCAGGTGTGAGCTGGGAATATGAACGCAGTGCAGAGTCCGTGCCCCTTGACCATGTCACATGGTGCCTCATTCTTGGCGTTTGGCTTGCCCCGATTTTGACCACCAACAGAAATAGCTGCTCCTTGGTAACCAGGATGGACAGGATATAGGGATACAGGACAGAACCGCTGTGCTTGAGACCTGCGTCCTCTCCTGTCACAGCGTGTTAGAAAGGGACTGAAGCCTGGAGATCACTCACCAGCAGCGTCAGCAGCGCCTGAGAGATTGTTAGGAATGTCGCATCTCAGGCCACACCCCAGACCCACCGGAATCAGAACCTGCATTTGAACATAACCCCAGGTGATCTGAATGCAGTTCCATTTGGAGAAGCACCAGTGGCGACCAGGGGTTCTCAACCCCCTCACTCCCTTAGAAATAAATGCCCAGGGAGCTTTAAAGCTACCAGACCCGAGTTCAAAGCCCCGGCAGCAGGGGCGGAGCTCGGGTTCTTTTTGAAGCCTGCGCAGGCGTGTCCAACATGCCGCAAGTGTTGAGGACCACCCACCTAGCCCAAGCCCACCGCCTCCCGTCTTTCCTTTGTCCCGCGTCTGGTGCTGCAGTCAACACAAGTGACTCAGCCCGTGTAACGGAAGGAGTGCGGGCTTTAGAGATTAAACAGGTCGAGATTTGGATCCTGATGCCATCATCTATTAGCAGTGAAGCATCAGGCAAATCACTAGCCTCAGCGGACCTCCGTTTCTACACTTATAAAAAGGGAGATAACATCCACCGTAGAGGGTCCCCGTGAGAATTAGATACACAGAACACAGAAGGAAAACACGGGCACAGCAGAGCCCTGATCCCTGAGGCTGCTCTGTCCTGCCCGTGTCAGGCCACGTGGGGCAGCAGGGGGCTAAGGGGCAAAGCCCGAGGCCTCGCGATACTTTCCCCCCTGTATTCACCGTGGAGCCAATGGGTCGCCATCACTTTTGTTAGTACTATGATGAAAAGGTGTGGGAAAGAGTGGTTGAAAGCAAGTTCTACAGGAAAGGAAGTCAAAGGGGCCTTCTTTCCATGTGCTTTCCACTGGCCCCCAAGCCCCTGGCCCCCCAAGGCGGTGCCCCTAGACCCCTCCTGCTCCCCAAGCCCCTGCGGCTAGACCCCTCCACTTCGCTCCGGTCCAGCCTGCTGCCCTGACTCTAGAACCATCTCTTACCAGTGATTGAAGGTGTATAATCAATGAGTTAATTTTTTTTTTTTTTTTTTTGTATTTTTCTGAAGTTCCAAACGGGGAGGCAGTAAGACAGACTCCTACATGCACCCGACTGGGATCCACCCGGCATGCCCACCAGGGGGCGATGCTCTGCCCATCTGGGGTGTTGCTCTATTGTAGCCAGAGCCATTCTAGCGCCTGAGGCAGAGGCCACAGAGCCATCCTCAGTGCCCTGGGCCAACTTTGCTCCAGTGGCCTCGGCTGTGGGAGGGGAAGAGAGAGATAGGGAAGAAGGAGAGGGGGAGGGGTGGAGAAGCAGATGGGCGCTTCTCCTGTGTGCCTTGGCTGGGAATCGAACCTGGGACTCCCACACGCCAGGCCGACGCTCTACCATTTGAGCTAACTGGCCAGGGCCAATGAGTTAATATTTTTAAAAATACAAACAGAAAACACTTACCATACTGCATTTTGATCTGTATTTTCTAGAACAGCACAATTAGCATGGGCAGAAATAGCCCCTTTGGAGAAATGCCTTTACTATGACTGAAACTCTGTAAGGTAACACAATATGTGACTTTGCATCCTTAGCTTTGAAAGTCCAGGACTTTTTTAAAGGTGTGGAAAGGAATGAGGTTTTCTTACTCTCCTTTTAGCTCTTTTTTTTTTTTTTAACATTTTTGTGTTAAAATATACATAACATTAAAATTGCCATTTTACTGGCTTGAGCATGGGATCATAGACGTGTGACCCCATGGTCACTAGCTTGAGCCCAAAGGTTGCTGGCTTGAAGCCCAAGGTCTCTGGCTTGAGCCAAGATTGCTGGCTTGAGCAAGGGGTCACTGGGTCTGCTGTAGCCTCCCGGTCAAGGCACATATGAGAAAGCAATCAATGAACAACTAAGGAACCGCAACAAAGAATTAATGCTTCTCATCTCTCTCCCTTCCTGCCTGTCTGTCCCTATCTGTCCCTCTCTCTCTGTCTCTGTCAAAAAAAAAAGTGCCATTTTAACCATTTTTAAGTGTACAGTTCAGTGGTATTGAGTACATTTACATAGCTATGCATCCTTTTAACAGTTTTATTCTTCCTTCCTTTTCTTCCTCACACACCCACCTGTATGTGCATGCAGTATAGTCATAATTTCATGGTTCAGAAACATTTCACATTTAAATTTAGAAGTGAAAAGGGGTCCCAGGGGACATTTTCCTCTCAGTGGGAGGAAACTTATTTGATGAGTGACAATTATGTGTCAGATACTTTCACACTTTATTCACCACAACCCTGTAAAGGAGAGAGGTGGTGTTACATTCTTAACAGACAAGGAAACTGAGGCTGAAGGAGGTACAGTAGCACATGCACATCAAGGGAGAGAAAGGACTAGCATTCACTCTTTTTTTGGTGAGAGGAAGGGAGATAGTGAGGCAGACTCCCGCATGCACCCCGACCGGAATCTATCTGGCAACCCCATCTGGGGCTGATTCTTGAGTACCAAGCTATTTTTAGAGCCTGAAGTTTAATGCACTCCAACAAAACCATCCTCAGCACCCAGGGCCGCACTCAAACCAATCGAGCCACTAGCTACAGGAGGGGAACAGAAAGAAAAGGGGGCAGGGAGGAGGGTAAAACAGATGGGCACTTCTCCTGTGTGCCCTGACTGGGACTCAAACCCATGCTGTCCATATGCCAGGTTGACACTCTATCCACTGAGCAACTGGCCAGGGCTTTTTTTTTTTTCTCAAGAAAAATTTTTCTTATTATGGAATGGATGAGCTATTGTTATAAAAAAATTTAATTTAAAAAATCATTCATAAACACCTCCCCCAGAAATAATCACTGATGCATTTTGAGGTCTTGTCCAGTTCCTTCCATATGCAGCATATTTCCTTTCACGGGATGCCACTGAAACTGGGACATGCCCTAACCAGCAGTGGCGCAGTGGATCGAGCGTCGGACTGGGACACAGAGGACCCCGGTTTGAAACCCCGAGGTCACCGGCTTGAACGCGGGTTTATCCAGCTTGAGTGTGGGGTCACTGGCTTGAGCATGAGATCATAGACACAACCCTAAGGTCACTGGCTTGAGCAAGGGGTCATTGGCTCCGCTGGAGACCCCTGGTCAAGGTGTGTATGAGAAAGCAACCAATGAGCAACTAACGTGCCACAACTACGAGTTGATGCTTCTCATCTCTCTCCCTTCTGTCTGTCCCTGTCCATCTGTCCTGTCTGTCTCGCTCTCTCCTTCACTTAAAAAAAAAAAAGAAACTGTGACAGGGGATGACATAGAGACATGACCAAATTGTTATGTGTTTTTTTTTCTGTGTATGTCTATATGTTGCTTGAAACTGTAACAAAAAAATTATTCACATATTAGTTTGTATTGTAAAGGAATAGAGAATAATTGGAAGTAAAACACAAAAGAATGCACTGATCAAAAAGGGAGAATTGTCAACCCTAGTAACACTGAAAATCCAAGAGTCAAAGATTGACTCATAGCCAGAACTCGTTTGGGTGGAGGATAAGGCACCAGCTGACGGGTATGTTTCCACTGTGGAATCAGGTATGTCAAGCTTTCCAAGAGGGATGCCAGGAAACCTCCCGACCACCCAGTCTGCTCCTGGTCGGTACCGGGGTCTCATTCTGTGCCTGTCATACAACTTCCAGAATACAACATAACTACCCATGTCGGTCGCTTACAGGGTGAGAATGTTCTGGGTACACTAATAAATGTTCCAACTCTCCAACCATTGTGGATGTTTCTGCTCATTAAATTAATTTCCAAATATGTCTGCATTCTGAGAGCTCTTTTGCTCTGTTGGCATCACCAAATTATGTCAATCAGGACACAGTCAATTTGAACTTCCAAATCTTTTCAGTCTGGACTCCAGATGATGTCACAGATCAATTGAATGCCATTTGCTGGAGTCCATTCTAGGATGGGGAGTAACAGGACTGCAGGAGACACCCCTGGTCCTACACGTTGTCCAATATGTGCCAGAAGATGTTGTCACTAACACCATTGTCAACACTACTGATGTTGTGCATTGGGACAGGGCCGATCTTGGGCCATTTAACAGCAGTGCGACATATCGGGGTGGGCAGACTCTGTGGAGACGGACTCAGCCACAGACATGGTGGAGAAACCACATCCAGCAGGCAGAGCACAGGATCCGGCTCCCACAGTAACAGAAGATGCTACCGGCTTCAGCAGCCATCAGCCTCAGCTAGTGCTGGGATGCACAAGGTCTGAGCAGAGCAATAGTCAAAAGGAGCCCAAGAGTGAGCGACTGGCAGGGATCCAGGGAGCTGTGGACCTCCGGGCAGTTCCTCCGCCGGCACCAGTACCATATTCCTGGTCACTCGGCTCGGTTCGTTCATTCATTCATTCAGAACTATGTATTTACCACATACCTCTTGGGAGACACTCCTCCGCGAGACTCTCGTGCTCCTACATCCCTTGCTGGGTATCGTCATGGATACCTGGGCCATTTCTCAGGGTTGTGTTGTCAGCAAGCAAGCTTGACAAATGAGATCGTCTCCATTCGGGACAAAAGGCAGGCTTACTGCTTCCTATAAAAGTCACCGGTTCCCCAAGCTCTGTGTTTCTCACCTGCAGCCTCCATCGGGCCCAAACCCTGCCTCCCATGTGAGAACGAGGCAAAGGAACCGGACGCAAGCCCGCGATGCTCCCAGAGCTGCCGTCCCGGGAGCGGTACCGTCCTTTGTTTCTGACCCTGGCCCCTGGAGTCTCGTCTCCTGCCAGCACCTGCGGAGCAGTGACAGGCTAACTCACTAGCTTGTCAGCGGCGGGTGGGACAATATTCCCCACCTGACAGTGCCTGGTTTGTGTGTCAGGTCTCACACTGGGTCTCGGAGATAAAGCCGTGCATGCGAATAGGCAAGGTGCCGCTTCTCCGGGTACGTGCAACACACAAACAACACGCAGAAGAGATAACAGCGGAGAGCAGGGCGTGCAACACACAAACAACAAGCAGGAGAGATAACAGCGGAGAGCAGGACGTGCAACACACAAACAACAAGCAGGAGAGATAACAGCGGAGAGCAGGACGTGCTTTGCAGAGACGGGAGGGGCTGACGTGCCGGAGGGGGTCGGAGAAGGCCAGGGGGGCACACCCGTGTCACACCACCTGGGGGGAGGAGGAGAGGGGGTCGGAGAAGGCCAGGGGGGCACACCCGTGTCACACCACCTGGAGGGAGGAGGAGAGGGGGTCGGAGAAGGCCAGGGGGGGCACGCCCGTGTCACACCACCTGGAGGGAGGAGGAGAGGGGGTCGGAGAAGGCCAGGGGGGGCACGCCCGTGTCACACCACCTGGAGGGAGGAGGAGAGGGGGTCGGAGAAGGCCAGGGGGGGCACGCCCGTGTCACACCACCTGGAGGGAGGAGGAGAGGGGGTCGGAGAAGGCCAGGGGGGGCACGCCCGTGTCACACCACCTGGAGGGAGGAGGAGAGGGGGTCGGAGAAGGCCAGGGGGGCACGCCCGTGTCACACCACCTGGAGGGAGGAGGAGAGGGGGTCGGAGAAGGCCAGGGGGGGCACGCCCGTGTCACACCACCTGGAGGGAGGAGGAGAGGGGGTCGGAGAAGGCCAGGGGGGGCACGCCCGTGTCACACCACCTGGAGGGAGGAGGAGAGGGGGTCGGAGAAGGCCAGGGGGGGCACGCCCGTGTCACACCACCTGGAGGGAGGAGGAGAGGGGGTCGGAGAAGGCCAGGGGGGCACGCCCGTGTCACACCACCTGGAGGGAGGAGGAGAGGGGGTCGGAGAAGGCCAGGGGGGCACGCCCGTGTCACACCACCTGGAGGGAGGAGGAGAGGGGGTCGGAGAAGGCCAGGGGGGGCACGCCCGTGTCACACCACCTGGAGGGAGGAGGAGAGGGGGTCGGAGAAGGCCAGGGGGGCACGCCCGTGTCACACCACCTGGAGGGAGGAGGAGAGGGGGTCAGAGAAGGCCAGGGGGGGCACGCCCGTGTCACACCACCTGGAGGGAGGAGGAGAGGGGGTCGGAGAAGGCCAGGGGGGCACGCCCGTGTCACACCACCTGGAGGGAGGAGGAGAGGGGGTCGGAGAAGGCCAGGGGGGCACGCCCGTGTCACACCACCTGGAGGGAGGAGGAGAGGGGGTCGGAGAAGGCCAGGGGGGGCACACCCGTGTCACACCACCTGGAGGGAGGAGGAGAGGGGGTCGGAGAAGGCCAGGGGGGCACACCCGTGTCACACCACCTGGAGGGAGGAGGAGAGGGGGGTCGGAGAAGGCCAGGGGGGCACGCCCGTGTCACACCACCTGGAGGGAGGAGGAGAGGGGGTCGGAGAAGGCCAGGGGGGGCACGCCCGTGTCACACCACCTGGAGGGAGGAGGAGAGGGGGTCGGAGAAGGCCAGGGGGGGCACGCCCGTGTCACACCACCTGGGGGGAGGAGGAGAGGGGGTCGGAGAAGGCCAGGGGGGGCACGCCCGTGTCACACCACCTGGAGGGAGGAGGAGAGGGGGTCGGAGAAGGGGGGGGCACACCCGTGTCACACCACCTGAGGGAGGAGGAGAGGGGGTCAGAGAAGGCCAGGGGGGCACGCCTGTGTCACACCACCTGGAGGGAGGAGAGGGGGTCGGAGAAGGCCAGGGGGGCACACCCGTGTCACACCACCTGGAGGGAAGAGAGGGGGTCGGAGAAGGCCAGGGGGGGCACGCCCGTGTCACACCACCTGGAGGGAAGAGAGGGGGTCGGAGAAGGCCAGGGGGGCACACCCGTGTCACACCACCTGGAGGCAGGAGAGCCGCCACCAGCGCAGGAGGCCCGAGGCGGAGCGGCCAGCGTGGCCAGAGCGCAGCGCGCACGGGGAGAGGGGTGAGGGAGGTCGGCAAGGACCCAGACCCTTGCCCGGTGAGCCTGGGGTCCGGTTTCCTTCCAGGGGCAACGCGAAGCCTCCGGGGAATGTTAAGAACCGTCAATAATCTGGTTTAATGTTTAAAACCAGCTCTAGCTGCTCAGTAGAGACAAACGATGGTTTGGGGCCAGAACGGAAGCAGGTAGGAAGTGACTGCACGAGTCCTGGCGGGAGATAGGGAGGGCGTGGCCTAGGATGGAAGGGCGTGGCCTAGGATGGGTGGGTGTGGCCAAGGGCGGGTGGGCGTGGTCTAGGATGGGCAGCCGCAGAGCTACAGACAAGTGGGAAGGTTCGAGCTCGTGTTTAAAGGGGGACTCGTCAGGAGTTGCTGGAGAATTGGATAGGAGGCCGAGCGGGGTGGTGATGACAGGGATAAGAAGAAAGGGAGAACCAGAGGGGACCCTCCTAGGTGTTTATCCTGAGCAACTAGGTCAGTTCCGTCTATGGACGGAAAGAGACTGGAGAACACGCGGTTCAGGGGAGCTATCCAGAGACCCAGGGTTAATGGCTGCAACCAAACCGCGGTTTTATGAGCCCGGCGTTCTGAGCAGAGGCCAGCCCTGGGTGTCCCTGGGTAGGGGCCACCACTAGGCCAAGGTCAAGTGCAGGCTGAGCTGGGTTCAGTACGTTTGTCCCAGGCGAGGCTGGCTGGGGAAGAGAGGAGACGCAGCAGGGACCACAGGCAACACATTCAAGACGTTGAAGCGGTGGCTTCGGCAGAATAGAATAGCGGGGACAGGTGACGGGTTTGTGCGGTTGGAGCCCCCAGAGCATGGTATTTTACAAGTAAGAGAGGGGCCAATGGAGGGCGCTGCAAACGCAATCACAATCGGGGTAGATTATTTACCTGTGCAACCAAGATGATCAAGAAGCAACCACTACTAAAACACACTGAAGTGAGAGGGAGGGCGTAACCTCAGCAAATGAACGGCCTGAAGCAAGCGGTGTTTAGGACTTGGGGACTGACTGTGCAGACCCAGCCTTGTCTAGGAGAATGGTATGAACCCAGCTCAGCCTACACTTGACCTCAGCCAAAGGCCAACGAGCAATCGCCGCTCAGTCTAGAACATTCCAGTCACCAGGGTGGTTTGCTCTTCAATAAGCTGTGGTGTTTTTCCAGTCTCCCTTAAAACCTGGGTGAAATTTTTCCTGAGGGCTGTCCAACTCCATTTTCCTGAGACACAAGTCCTAAGTAGTGCTCCAGTTACTGCCCCGGTCCCTGGAATGGTGATACCTAATAAGAGGCAGCTCAGAAAACAAGAGTTTCCATTACGTCAGGCAAATTTGTGGGCTACCCGAGTTCTAGAATTACAGTGGCTTCTGCTGACAACACGAAGACATGTCCCTTCCAGGGTGTGGCACACTCACTGTCCTCTCCTTAGCCCACCCACCCTCTTACCTGTCCCTTAGGAACTGGAGGGGACCCCTCTGGGTATGCATTTTCTTTCCTAGTCTTTCCAGCTAGACCAGTGGTCGGCAAACCGCGGCTCACGAGCCACATGCGGCTCTTTGGCCCCTTAAGTGAGGCTCTTCCACAAAATACCACGTGCGGGCGCTACCTTGATAAGGAATGTACCTACCTATATAGGTTAAGTTTAAAAAATTTGGGTCTTAAAAGAAGTTTCAGTCGTTGTACTGTTGATATTTGGCTCTGTTGACTAATGAGTTTGCCGACCACTGAGCTAAGCTACTGCTCCTTCCCCTTCCTCCATTCAAAACAAATCAGCCACTCACTCTGTGCTTGGTCCTGTGCTTATGTATGTCCTTAATATAGGTTAATCCGCACAAAACACTCTGAGGTGAGCATTATCATTCCCATTAACAAACGGAGAAAGTGAGGCTCAGAGAGGGGAGGTTACTTGCTCAAAGTCATCACACAGCTTTCAAGTGGTGGAAATGGGATTCAAACCCAGGACTGTGGCCCTTCCAACAGGGAGTCCTGCCCACCTGCAAGTGTGGCCGGGATACAGACTCTAAGGTCTGGCAGAGGCTTGAAAACTTAAGACAAAGAGGAAAGAGGCAAATGACAATAACACAAAAGGTGCCACAATTACGCAAGCAATGTCATAACAAACCAAATTAAGGTAAGAGGACACAGCACACTGTTGTGGAGTTCCAAAGGGATCAGAAAATGCTTTTTGGAGGAGGTGATACTTGCCACGGGCCTTGAGAGCTGAACAGGACTTCGCAGGGCTGAAGCAGTGGGGAGGGGGCGCAAAGAGAAAGGAGCGGCCCCTCCCGGACCAACCTCAACCCACTCAGGGCGTGGATGCAGCTGGTCCACGGCACGTTCCCCTGCCCCAGCCTCCCGGCTCTCACCTTGCCCTTATCCCTACGTCCCCAGCACCCTTGTAGAACGTTTACCAGATAGGGGCATTTCCCTGGTCCAATCCAACTTTAATTACTTTATTTTTAAATTTTTATTTATTGATTTTAGCGAGAGAGGGAGAGAGAAAGGAACATCAAGCTGTTCCTGTCTGTGCCCTGACTGGGGATTGAACCGGCAACCTCTGCACTTCTGGATGATGCTCTAACCCACTGAGCTGACCCGCCAGGGCTCCAATCCAATTTTAAATCAGCTTTTGCAAATCTCAGGAACCAGAAAGACAGAAGTCTCAGAGAAAGGCTTCTCAGGGCAGCCAATCCCTGGAGTTATTCTGAAATCATTCTGCTCTGGAATTCGGGGTCAGCCAGCCTGGGGGCAAAACCCTCTGTACTCAGGTTGATGGTCACCTCATGACGGTGGGGGCGTCTAGCTCCCATTGAGGGGAATGATATAGTTTCCTTCTCAAATTGTGTGAAGTGCAAAAAAAAAAAGTCCATGTTAAAAAATACCATTAGGTAAATCATAACATTGGCAATGCAGGCCGGGGCAAATGGGTTGACGGTTGAGCGGGTGAAACACGGAGCTTGTTCTTGTATTACTCTGTATTTCCTGACGCTTGTATTATTTTCCATATGCACAACTACAAACCGACCTTTGCCCTGCCCTGTATAAGAAGTGGCCACATTTCTGGGGGTGGCCTGCAGTGAGGACACTCTGGGAAACACTGCTTCTTGATGAGGGCCACGCCTGGGCTCAGACAGGGACCCTCCTGAGGCCCCCTGGCTTTGCCAGCTTGCAGCCTCCGCGTGCTTCTCTGGGCAGCAGGGACCCACCCCTTCGGGCTCCGGGTTCCAGTCCAGTGAGTCAGCCGGGGCTGGGCATAGACAGGGCTGACCCAGGAGGGGCCAAGGGAGGGGCCTGGTCTGGGCGTGGCTGCCTTCCTGAACCAAACCCAGCAGCGCCTTCACCTTCCCCCCTCCGACCGACCGGAGTCACGCACACACTCAGCACGCAGCGGTTTCCTCGGTAACCGCCCCGCCCCAGCAGCCCGCGCTCCCCTGACTCAGCATTCCTCTAGGCTCCCCCTGCTGGAGGAGCTGGTTCCTGCAGAAGCTGGGCTGCCCTGGAGAGAAGCAACAACCCACTTGCCCGTTAATTACATAGGTTTTGCTTTTTTTTTTTTTTTTTTAATTTTTGACAGAGAGAGGGTCAGAGAGACGGACAGATAGGGACAGACAGACAGGAAGAGAGAGAGAGATGAGAAGCATCAATTCTTCGTTGAGGCATGTTAGTTGTTCATTGATTTCTTCTCATATGTGCCTTGACTGGGAGGCTCCATCTGAGCCAGTGACCCCTTGCTTAAGCCAGCGACCATGGGGTTTCAAACCTGGGTCCTCCGCGTCCCAGTCCAACACCTTACCCACTGCGTAACTGCCTGGTCAGGAGGTTTTTCTTTTCAATATATATATATATTTTTTTTTTTTTTTTTCTTCCCTGGGGTGGGGTGCTCACAGGGCACTTTTGGAGTAGGTAACATAAACTTTAATAGATACATACAGTGCAATGGTTTGTAAGAGTCCTTATCCCTCTGCATTGGCTTTTCAGTGAACTGAACAACTTGTGGTTTAAATAAAAAAGGCCCAATGCGGCCCTGGCCAGATAGCTCTGTTGGTTAGAGCATCATCCGGCAGCACAGAGGTTGTCGGTCCCAGTAAGGGCACATGTCTCTCTCTCCCTTCCTCTCTGACTAAAATTAAACCGGGGATGGGGGCAGGCAATGCGGGGCAGGAGGAGGCAGAAGAAGGGAAAGGGGGATGAATGGTGAAGGAAGAAAACTTGACTTGGGGTGGTGAACACACAGTACAGTATAGAGATGATGGATTACAGAATTGTACACCTGAAATCTATGTAATCTTATTAACCACTGTCACCCCGATCCATTTAAAAAAATAAGACAAGAAAGGAAATAAAGTTGAGGGGAGATAAAAGGCCAATGCTTCTCGCAGGGACCCTCAGCTGCAGTCCACTGGTCCTGTGAGGGCACTCAGGCCAGGAGGCAGCAGAGGCCTCTCTCTGGGCCCACAGGGTCTGGCACGCGGGTGAGGGGGAGCTGCTGGAGACAGCACGTTCCCACACCCGAGACCGGGGGCCCCACGGGCTCCCTCTGTGCCCTGCGATTGCGATCCCCTGTGCTGTGCTGTTTTGCTTGCAAGGAACAGAGGTCAGTGAAGCCCTCAGATGACGCATTTGTTGTGACAGTCACAACAGTGGCAGCAGTCACGCTGGGAAGGCACCGGCTGGCCCATCCTCCCCACCTGCCTCCCGACCCTTTCACACCAGCTCTGGGCCTGCCAGGCCGACTCCTGGGTTTGGGATCCACTGAACTGCCTTGCCTGCTGGCCTCTAGTTGGACTGGTGGTTGGCGGGTATGGGCAGGAGATCAGAGCGAGGGAGGAGAGGGCTTTGGGTGTGTACGCCCTCCGGCCCTGCCCTGTAGGGTGCTGGGTGGCTGCCCTGTCCTGACACCATCAGGCCTTTGACAAGTAAACACTCCCTCCGGGCCGGCCTTGGGGTGTTCCAGTGGCCCGACAGCATCACCTGTGCACGTGGGTCCGTCCACTCTGCTCAGTCACCCCTGACAACCTGCAGGCTCTTCTCTGCATCCGCACCCACTAAGTCACTCAGTCACCACAGGTCTATGAGGTAGACAGCAGTACAACCCCGGTTTACAAATCAGGAAACTGAGGCCCAGAGCGGTCAACTGCTTGCCCAAGGTCACCCCGCAGTCAGCATCCAACCCCAGGCCGTGCAGCTCCCGCGGCTCTCCGGGGTCGGGACAGGAGCCAGGGGAGCGCACGGGTCCGTGTGTGCTCCCGGGAGCACAGACCCAGCCGTATCCATGGGCTTCTGAAGTCTGGAACGCGGTCAGACACAGGAAGATGCTCCAGGCCGGGTCTCCCATGGCTCCGGTCTCTGCCGCCTCCCCGTGACTCGGCCACCACATCCCCCACCCGCCCCTCCCCTCCCCTGCACCCTGCGTCCGTCTGCGCTTCTCGTCCCCGTGGCTTCTGCCCAGTGCCTGGAACTGGGCCACCCACCGACTGCTGCCGCCTCGAGGTCTCCGAGAGAGGGTCCGCTTCACGGGGCTTCCCTTTCCGAGGCTCCCTGGCCTGTCCCTGATCCCGGAGCTGCGGGGAGGTGGCGCTCTGCGGAAGGGCATCGGCAGCCCCTTGTTCGTGGCAAGGGAGACAAAGCTCCCCACGCAGAGGGTGGCCCAGCCGCTCTGGGTGGAGGTCGGCGCTCTTGTGGGCCGCGAACGACAGGCTTTCCGGCTGCTCCCAGCTGCCCCGGAGCCCTGGCTGCGAGCTGGTGTCCCCAGGAGCACTGAGCTGATGGGAAATAACTCGCACGTGGCCACGTGAGGCCGGGTGAGATGAGGCTGAGTTCCAGGGCGTCGGCAGCGGGGACTCAGGCCCAGCCCGCCCGGGACGGCCACACCTGCTCAGAGGTCCCGCTGGTCCTCCAGGACAGAGCCAGGCCGGCGGCAGTACACGGCCTCGCAGGCCCCTTCGCTGACCTCTCGGGGAGGGGCGAGGACCCCGAGTGTGACAGACCCCTCTAGGCACCCCCACCCCCGACTCCGGGAACCCCCCAGTTCCAGACCTGCGGGCTCACGGCTCTGTCTCTGCCCCAACCACTCCCTCAGCCCCAAAGTCCTTCTCTGCTTCTCCCAGCAAAGCGCCTTCCACTGAGGAACCGTCCCCAGGTACCCCGGCCTGGGCCGCTGGGCCGGCCCCCTGGGTGCCGCTGCCTGGCTCCTCGGAAGAGCCCTTCCCCGTCCACTCCCAGCTGAGCTGCCTGTCTCCTCCCTGAAGCCACGAGCTCCTCACAAGCAAGGCCTCGCCGGCTTCCTTCTCACGTTTTAGGGCCCCCACGCCGGACAGGCACATTCCAGAGAGTCCCCGGGTGAGTCTGAAAGAAAGGCACAGATGACGAGCACAGAACATAGTCGGGCTGGGACGGGGACGGTTGTCACCCAGCAAGCAGAGCCCGAGAAGGGGCGAGCACGCAGGGCATTTGGGAAAGGGGCCTCAAGGCGCGGGGTGGGGGAGGTGCTGGGGAGAAGGGCAGAGGCAAGGGGACAGCCAGTGTGTGTTTCCAGCTGGTCACCGCTGTGGGCATCTGTGGCTCCTGGCTGCTGGGGACTCGGAGCAGCTGTGCAGAAGGACCCCAGCACTACCCACCCGTCAGAACAGGGGCGTCTGCACCCTCCAGGGCCTACCCCCCATTCAGCAGAGGCTGCCCCACAGCATGCTAAGTCCCTTACATGTCCCAAAAGCAACCGGGAGACAAGTGTGTCCTCTGTCCCACACTGCAGGCTAGGGGAGCTAGGAGGGAGAAAGTGAGCGAGTCTCCACGCAGATTAAGGAGACATGACGGCCACGTGCGGAGGGAGCTGGCCGCCACAGCCGTGGCTGGAGTACGAGCTGGGCCAAAAGCAAGCGGGGCGTCCACACAGATCTGCACAGAGAGTGTGCGACGCTCAGGCTGGGATGCAGGGTGAAGGCGACGTCACGGGGGCCTTGACTGTCAGCCCAGAGCGTCCTGGGTCTATGGTAGGCTACCAAGAGTCACAGCGCACGTCTATGCCGCGCAGTGATATAAATGGCAGCGGCTTGAGTTAGTTAGTTCTAGTCCCCCCCCTCCATAAATAGTGAGCCTTCCCAAAAACCTCTCCAAATAACCATCTAATTTTAGGAAAAGCCAGCCCGTGGCCCCTCCCACTCCCATCAATCAACAGCCACGCCTCAGCCCCCGCGATGTAGAAGTACTAAGCCCCACTTGCCTGCATCTGTCTTTACCCTCCCGTGACGAAATCCCTATAAATACACTGTTAAATGTTTACTTCTTTGTGTATATCTTTAAGATCTAAAGACAGAGGGGACTTGGGAAACTTTAAGAAACCAGTCAAGAGGGACTTAACTTGTTGCAGCCCATAAGGGGTCTTTTGACATGGAGAGGCAGTCAGTTCCATTTGGTTTTCCAAAAACTCTTAGAAAAATGGTGGGTGAAAGAAACAACAAAAAAAACCCACCTGCAAGTTGGAAAAGAATCAAGAAGGAGGCACCTGGAGAGTCCCTGAGGTGTGCAACAACGTGACCTTGCAAACGAGTCTCCCAGGACACTTAGGAAGCTGCCTGGCAGCCCCGACCACGTGCTCTGATGCGTGCCCCAGTCCCACTGCGTGGGAGGCGCGCTCTCTCTTACTTCTGGATGCTGGTGGCATGTTTATATAAATATCCTGCAGGGTTGCTGGCTTTGTCTTTTTGAGATAAATTAGCTTCTCCCGAACAGTCCAAGATTAAAGGCAAGACGAGAGGTCTATTTTCTTCTGTGAGTCATAGCCCAGATCACCAAACAGAGTTCACCAAATGCTTTGAGCGGTGATGGCACCACTGAGACAAGATTATAGAGTTGTGGTGTGATGTTTAATTTTAACTTTTTGTCTGATCAAGGGCACTGCCACTGTTGATGACAATGTAAATTACCCATCACCCAGGAAGTCTGCTTCTGGGAATTTATCCTAAGGCATGAATAAAGAATTTGGGGTAAGATGTAGTTACAAGGCTGTTCACCACTGCTCTTTAAAAGAGCAAAAATTTAGAAACAGTATAAACTCCCAAAGGAGAGAGATTAAAGATAGCACCATCATACAATGGAATGCTATCTCCCACACTGCCATAGAAGTAAACACCATACACACACATATACATGCATGTTTTATATACATGTGTGTACACACACATACATATATGTGTGCGTGTGTGTATATGTATATACACATATATATGCATGTATATATGCATTGTACATGGACATACAGACACACACATTTATATATTATGCTCTGACATAAACTGAAAAGAATCTATAGTATTCTCCAGATTTAGGAGGATGGGATTATGAATATTTTAGATGTTCTTTTGCTTGCTTTTTTTTTTTTATTATGAGCATGAACTGCTTTTATAACATAGAAAGAATAAAGAATAGTCCCACCAACTGGGTTCCCATTGCTCGTGCCCAAGATGGTCATAGTGCCCCCCCCTCCCGTTCTAGCTTCAGCTCATAGAGCGGCTTAGTCCGGACGACATTTATCCGGCTTGACTAGGGCATGCACACACTGAAAACTTCTGGGGCACGTGACAGTGACAGTGGAGTGTGGTCCCTGCCCTGGAGGAAGTCATGTCAAGTGGAACACACATATGTCAATGTTAACTGTGCGGCAAGCTCAGAGAAGCCTGTGATTTGAAGCACAACTGAGCCTCCCAAGGACCAGACATGCTCAAGTGCTTCAAAAGGCAAGTGCTGCACTGATGTAGGCTCCCGAACACCTCCCGCCAGAGGGACCAGCTGACAGGTAAAGTGAAGTGTCCTCAAGAGTGGACAGCATGCCAGAGAGTGGTTATAGGCCCTCTCTACGGCAAGCACGCCTGGGCCGAATCAGAGCAATGCTGTGGCCATCCTTCCGAAAGCAACCTCTGATGTAGTGATGATATTTCTCTCCTATAGAAGAATGCCACAAGACACTATATTAAAGGAAGGCATTGCACCTTCCTTGATACTAGACATTTCCCATCTTCTGGTCACATTTTCTAGGGTGACGATTTCATTTTCATTGCAATTGCATGCTGCCCCCTAGTGTTCATTTTTATCATTGCACCCTGTGGTAATGGAGGATGGAACAGAAGCAGGTCTGTCAGTGCCCCCCAATTTCCCAGAAGGGAAAACATAAATATAGTGGAGATGTGATAGAACTTTCAAAAGTACACAGGTAGCCACTTAAATTTTGAAACAGAAGCCATGGCTCTATTTTTTTTTTTCTATAAGAATATAAAATGTGCTAATTTGTGTTTGGCACAATAAGAGGTAATATTTAGTGTACCCTTATCGTGTGCAAGGCACAATGCTGAGTGCATTGCATATATTAACTCATTTAATCCTCACAACAGTCATAAGAAGGGAACTATGAATTGGTCTGAGCTTGTGCAGTGCGTCACCATTCAAAAGCGAGGATAGGCCTGACCTGTGGTGGTGCAGTGGATAAAGCGTCAACCTGGAAATGCTGAGGTCGCCGGTTCGAAACCCTGGACTTGCCTGGTCAAGGCACATATGGGAGTTGATGCTTCCTGCTCCTTCCCCCTTCTCTCTCTCTGTCTCTCTCTCCTCTCCCTCTCTCTCTCCTTTCTAAAAAATGAATAAATTAAAAATAATAAAATAAATTAAAAAAAAAAAAAAGCGAGGATAGACAAAAACTGTCACCTGCACACAGAGCGCAGGGGGCCGTGCTTGCAGACAGTCACAGCGCCGTGCAGCACCACGGGCCGGGTCAGAGCTCTGCAGCGCTGCCACCTTGGCTGTTGCTGGTGTCTGGGTGACCGGTGTTAGGGCGACCTTCAAAATCACGCCGTGTTTTTTGTTGACAGCTTTATTGAGATAGCATTCACGTATCATACAACTCACCCACTTGAGGCGTCGTTTCAGGAGTTGTTAGTCTGTTCACAGAGATGTGCGACAACACCACAACCAGCTTGAGGTCACTCCCATCACCCCGAAAGGAAGCCACGTGCCCCTTAGCAGTCACCTTTCGTTTCCCCAAACTCCACTGAATCTACTCTCTCCACAGATGTGCTTCTTTTGCATCCTCTACGTTTCATAAAAATGGAACCACACAATATATGGCCCCTGGCTTCTTTTTTTTTTTTGTATTTTTCTGAAGCTGGAAACAGGGAGAGACAGTCAGACAGACTCCCGCATGCGCCTGACCGGGATCCACCCGACACGCCCACCAGGGGGCGATGCTTTGCCCCTCCGGAGCGTTGCTCTGTCGCAACCAGAGCCACTCTAGCGCCTGGGGCAGAGGCCAAGGAGCCATCCCCAGCGCCGGGCCATCCTTGCTCCAATGGAGCCTCGCTGCGGGAGGGGAAGAGAGAGACAGAGGAAGGAGAGGGGGAGGGGTGGAGAAGCAGATGGGCACTTCTCCTGTGTGCCCTGGCTGGGAATCAAACCTGGGACCCCTGCACGCCAGGCCGACGCTCCACCACTGAGCCAACCGGCCAGGGTCGGTCCCTGGCTTCTTTAACTTGGCACGTTTTCGAGGTTCATCCACACTGTGGCAGGCTTCGTTCCTTTTTCATGGCCAAGTAATACTCCCCTGTATGACTGTACCACATCTTAACTATCCATTTGTCAGTTTATAAACATGTGGGTTGTTTCCACTGTTAACTATGATGAGTAACATTGACATGGACATTCATGTACAAGATTTTGTGTGGGCACTTGTTTTCATTTCTCTTGGGCATATTCCTAAGAGTGGAACTGCCAGGTCATAAGTGACTCCATGTTGAACATAGCCAGAACCTGCCGGACTGTTTTCCAAAGTGGCTGCAAGTTTTACATTCCCACCACCAGCAGTATCTGAGAGTTCCAGTTTCTCCACATTCTTCCCAACACACGTCTCAGTGAGTGGGATGCAGTATCCCCTGTGGTTTGGTTTTGTATCATGTTGAGGATATAAAACCACTTCTTTTTGATACTGGTCTTACAGTAGTCACGCAGGCCAAATTAAGGTAATCTAGTCTTTTATTTTATTTTGTGTGTGTGTGTGTGTGTGTGTGACAGAAACAGAGACAGAAAGACGGACAGATAGGGACAGACAGACAGGAAGGGAGAAAAATGAGAAACATCAATTCTTCATAGCGGCACCTTAGTTCTTCATTGATTGCTTTCTCATATGTGCCTTGACCAGGGGGCTACAGCAGATCAAGTGACCCCTTGCTCAAGCCAGCAACCTTGGGCTCAAGCTGGTGAGCCTTGCTCAAACCAGATGAACCCGCGCTCAAGCCAGCAACCTTGGGGTCCTCTGCGTCCCAGTTTGATGCTCTATCCACTGCACTACTGCCTGGTCAGGCTAGTCTTACTTTTATTAATAGTCTAAACATACCAGATAAAATATGAGGAACAACCAGGAGAGATGGAGTTGAAATTCTGAAGATCATTCATTCATTCTTTTATTTAAGCCCGTTAGGTAGAAGAAACGGTTCTTGGTGCTGCAAAAAGGTGGACAGACACACAGGTGCAGTCTTTGCCCTCGCGGAGCTTACTATGCTGTTCGGGGACCCTGACTAAGCAACTGTTTACATAAGGAAATAATTAGTCCTGAAAAGCTCCGTGAACGAGAAGTAGCGAAGGCCCTGAGACATGTAACAGAGGGTCCTGACTGGCTGTAAGGGCTCATGGACGGGAAAGATGAGCCCACTGTCAGCACAGGGGCGGTGGCCTGAGAAGGTATGACATGGGGGGGGTGAGGTGGGGGTTGTGTGTGGGGGGGTTGCTGGACAGGTGTGAGAGAGCAAACGCTGGTGGTGATGGCTGCAGGGCAGGCACCAAGGAAAGAAAGCTAGAGACGCGAGCCGGACCGTGCAGCCTGCAGCTTGTGTTCAGTGTTTGGACCTCTCCCCCAGCAACAATATGAAGCCATTATTCAAAGGGTTTTAAGTTGAAAGGGCTGGCTAATGGGGTTGTGTCAGCACTTTTAACTGATCGCTCTGGCTGCAATTTGAAGAATGCAATATGTAGAATGCAGTTTAAAACAAGAGGGAATGTGGCCCTGGCCGGTTTTCTCAGTGGTTAGAGCATCAGCTGGTGTAAGGAAGTCCTGGGTTCAATCCCCAGTCAAGGCACACATGAGAAGCGACCATCTGCTTCTCTTCCTCTCCCCCTACCCCTTCTCTCTCTCTTCTCCTCTCACAACCAGTGACTCTACTGAACTGAGTGTCAGCCTCAGGCACTGAGAATAGCTCAGTCAATTTGAGCATCAGCCCCAGACGGGGGTTACTGGGTGGATCCTGGTTGGGGTGCAGGCAGGAGTCTATCTCCCCTCCTCTCACTTAAAAAAAAAAAAAAAAAAAATATATATATATATATATATATATATATATATATATATATATATATATATAAAGAAACAAGAAGGAATGTAAACAGACCCCTCAGGAAGCAATTTGGACTAATCCAGACCAGAAATAAAGGTAACTTAGCTCTAGGATGGGCAGACATTTTGAAGAAACTTGGTAAATAATCAGATGTGGGCCTAGGAAATGGAAGATGCCAAGGATGACTCTGCAGTTAGATAGATAATAGTGCCATAGACTTGGTCACAGAACCCCGGCAGAAGGAGCAGGCTGGGGACAGGGGTAATCAACTTCTTCATCCCTGAGGAGGTAACTTTGGGTGCCCAGGAAACAGCAGGTGGAGAGGTGGAGTGGGCAGTTTGAGATCCGAGTTTGGAACTCAGAGCAACATTCTAAGCTAGAGGCACACATGTGGGGAGGCTCAGGGTACAGAGGGTGAATGTGACCTGGGATGGCGGTGAGCTTATTTATGAGAAAGACGTAAAGTTAGAAGAGAAGCAAGCCCAGGGGTGAGGCGTGAGTCACTACAACACGTGAAGGTCATTTAGAAGAGAGTTGGCTAGCAGAAGCTGAGGAGAGATCAAAGGTGTCAGGTGAGAACTGGGACGTCACTCGAGTCAGGAGATAAGAGCGTTTAGAGGCGAGAGTGATCAACGTGATTGGAAACTGCCGAAAGAGGACAACTTGATGACCTCTGGGTTTAACAACAGACAGGCGACACTGGTGACATGATGACCACTGGATTGAACAACAGACAGGCGACACTGGTGACCTTCGTGAAGGAGTTCGGACCATGCCTCCCAAAGAACCACTTTGGCATGTGAATTATTTTGAGCTAAAGGCACTCAAGACCCTGTAAGCTCATGAGAAGCCTTTTCGTCTTCTGTAAAGAATTTAAATTAGGGGCCTTGCTCATGATAAGAGTTATGACCAGAGATAACTTCTTTGTTTTTTCTTGAGGGCAGAGGAGGGAGAGAGATGAGAGAGAAGCATCAACTCATAGTTGCGGCACTTGAGTTGTCCATTGATTGCTTCTTCTACGTGCCTTGACCAGGGGGCTCCAGCAGAGCCAGTGGCCCCTTGCTCAAGCCTGTGACCTTGGGGCTCAAGTTGGTGACCTTGGGCTTCAAGCCAGCAACCTCTGGGCTCAAGTATGCAGTTAGTCATAAAGTAGGGTGGCTGGTTCCTGGAACCGTAATTTCTCCATGACATTCTGATCTAATCGTGGTCTTTATTGCTCCTTGGGGTCAGTCATCCCCTCGGGGGGTGTGGGAGCGTCTGGCTTCAGCAGTTCTCCTGCATTCCTGGGTTGGGGGCTGGTGCTAAAGACGATCTGGGAAATGGGCTACATTTGGTGCCCTAGCAATCATATATAATATATATGTACATATGTTATTGATTGTATACTGTACTGACACCCTAGCAGTTGTTTTCTAACAAGGCACGCAGAGGGAAGTTTGATGGTGAGTCCTATTAGGTGGGTGACCTGTATCAGGGCCAGCTTCCCGTGGAGTGTGGGCAGGGAGCAGGCAGATGCACAACCCCACTATCCCTAGAGTTAGGCCACGGACACCGTACTGTGTGGTTGGAGTTCGTTAGGGTAGAACGACCCTGTCGCTTCACCCAGCCCGCTGAGCCGGTCCTATAACCTCACACTGCATCCCGCCTCTCTGTTCCCCTCCGGCAGGCCGCTCACATGTTTAGAAAGCGGTTCTCTGGGCTTCACCTGGAAATAAAACAACCTCTGACAAACGCTCTGTATAAGGGGAGAGAAGGAGTCTACCTAGGGAACTCTCCCAAGTTCACCTGAACCTTCCTGACAGACCACGCCCCCTCCTCTCTGCATCTGGCTGAGTCTGAGCCGCAGCCTCTCGGGAACTCCCCTGGGCGGAGCCCTTCCTGACAGACCACGCCCCCTCCTCTCTGCATCTGGCTGAGTCTGAGCGCAGACTCTCGGGAACTCCCCTGGGCGGAGCCCTTCCTGACAGACCACGCCCCCTCCTCTCTACATCTGGCTGAGTCTGAGCCGCAGCCTCTCGGGAACTCCCTGGGCGGAGCCCTTCCTGACAGACCACGCCCCCTCTTCTCTGCATCTGGCTGAGTCTGAGCCGCAGCCTCTCGGGAACTCCCCTGGGCGGAGCTTCTCTCGTCTTGAGCTGTGGGTTCTCCGCTCCGGTTTTATATCAACCTGAGGCCCCTTACTTTTTTCTAACAGGGACTACTTCAATATTACCTGTCTGCGGGGGATACCTTTCTTGTTTTCCAGGGCTATTTTGTTTGTTTGTTTGCTTTTAAGTACTGTATTTTTAACCTCAGAAAGCAAGGGCAGGGTTGTGTGCTCAGGCGCCCCCTTGACCTGGACTTCCTACTTGGGAAGCCCCCTTTCCCACAGCAAATCTTCATTTCCTCTCATCCGTCGTCCGAAGAAAATGCTTCTTTGATATTTCAAAGCATTCTCTGGTGAATTGGGTGAGATTGTGTTTTTAAGGAAATATGTCCTAAAAAGCCCCAAAAAATGCCACCAGTGTTGGCTCAGCTCTTACTTTGAATGGTCCTGTTACTATTCAGTTTGAAAGTGGGACAAATTTGGGGGGGAGATAAATGTGGGGTAACAGGTTTGGGTGCCAAACAGTTCCGGGCCCCCATCTGCCTCTGCCACACATAATTTCTGAGAGGTTCCCTAGGGCCCGTGTCCTTGCCTGTAGAAAGAGATACGACTGCCTGCCTTGCTTGGTTTTTGCAAAGATAAAAGCAGCGATGTGAGAAAGCTACTACTGTGTATGTACTGCTCCAAAGTCAGTTCTCAGAAACTGTTGATTTTGTTATTATCCTTGGTCATCTGCCATCGTGACCCAGGATTTCAGAAACAATACTTGGTGTTGGTTTGAAGCAGGGACAGAGACCTCGATGAACAGTGTATTGCTTTGGTTAGCTGTACTGCTGGAGAACAATCACTAATGACCAAACGCTAAATGCCGTCTAGGACTGCTCCTCAGTGTGCCTGTATTCTTGGTCCCTGCAACGTGTTTCCCCAGGAGGTCAGGTAAACAGAACTCCCCCAGGGATTCACAAGGTGGCTTCCACAGGGGAGTTCTTCACCCGTGACAGGACACAGTGATTTCAGAATTAAAACAAAACACCCCAGTGAGGTGCTGTGCCGAGGAACAAAGCATCAGAAGAGGAAGGTGGAGACCTAGGAGAATGGGAAACATGAAAAAGGACCCGTCCTACCACTGACTGAATTATTTGGAAAAATTTAGTTAGATAATTTTGGAGAATGCCCCAAATTACTACAAGAAAATGAAATTCAGTGAGGCAAAGGAACTTGAAAAACAATGGTTATTATTTACTTGTTACCAGTAGCGGGCATTTTAGCTAGTAAAAGCTCGTAAATTCCTGCCTTCCTCTCATGTCTATGAGAACTCAAGTGAAAGACGAAGCTACTTGTAGAAAGAATGCAGAATGTTTAATTACAATTCATTTAACTTCGGCCTTTTAAAAAAAGTTTGGATTGTTTTTAAGCTATTAAAGCAAACAATATGGCCCTGGTCGGTTGGCTCAGTGGTAGAGCGTTGGCCCTGCATGTGGATGTCCTGGGTTCGATTCCTGGGCCAGGACACACAGGAGAAGCGCCCATCTGCTTCTCCACCTCTCCCCCTCTCGCTTCTCTCTCTCTCTCTCTCTCTCTCTCTCTTCTCCTCTCCTCCTGCAGTCATGGCTTGATTAGAGCAGGTTGGCCCTGGGCGCTGAGGATGGCTCCATGGCCTCCACCTCAGGCACTACAAAATGGCTCCGGCTGCAACTGAGCAAGGGGCCCAGATGAGCAGAGCATCGCCCCCTGGTGGGCTTGCCGGGTGGATCCCGGTTGGGGCGCATGCAGGAGTCTCTTGCTGCCTACCCTCCACTCACTAAAAAAAATTAAAATTTAAAATCAAACAAACAAATAATTTGTTCAAAGTCGAGGCAATGTTTAAACACACATACCTCACTGACCCCACCACTAACAGCACACATGCACAGATGGAGTGGTGGTGAGTTAGTCCCAGAAGGAAATAACACATACTAGGAGCCTCCAGGACCCAGAAAGGGGTACTTTCTAAAGAACAGATATGATGCAAGCACCCGGGAAGAAAATACATAGTTCATAGTTCATAGAAAATAGAATTCAGAATCTTTTATGTGCATTTGTTATTTGATTGTTAAGTGTACTGTATTTAGAAGAATGGATAGCAGCTATGTAGGTGTACTCAAAGTTAACGTTATGTCTATATTTCAGGATGGACTATCACAGTTTGCATCCAAGAACCTCAGTATTCGTCCAAACAGAAGCAAGTTGGTTTCAAGACACGTTCAACAGAGCGTTGGCCCAGCGTGTGGAAGTCCCAGGTTCGATTCCTGGACAGGGCACACAGGAGAAGCGCCCATCTGCTTCTCCACCCTTCCCCCTTTCCCTTGTCTCTATCTCTCTCTTCCCCTCCCGCAGCCAAGGCTCCATTGGAGCAAAGTTGGCCCGGGAACTGAAGACGGCTCCATGGCCTCCGCCTCAGGCTCTAAAATGGCTCTGGTCACAATGGAGAAGCGGCCCCACATGGGCAGAACATCGCCCCCTGGTGGGCATGCCCAGTGGATCCAGCTGGGCACATATGGGAGTCTGTCTCTCTGCCTCCCGGCTTCTCACTTAAGAAGAAAACAAAAAAGACACGTTCAATAAGAAGAATGCTGGTGAGTAGTTTGATTTCTTAACTTTTTCTGGGCAGTGAGATGGCACATTGGAAAGAGCACAGTGTGGGCAATCTGCAGATCCAGGTTGGAATCCCAGCCCAACACTGGCATGGTGATGACTGGGCAAGGTGCCTAAGCTCATTCAGTCGCAGGTTCTTTACATGTTGGCAATAATAATACTGCTGCCACAGGATTCTTATGTAGATCAAAATGAGATTACATATTTAAACTCCTTGGTACTTCGTCTTTAATAAATGGTAGTGATTATGGTCACATCAAGAAATAATCTAGGCCCTGGCCGGTTGGCTCAGTGGTAGAGCGTTGGCCTAGCGTGCAGAGGACCCGGGTTCGATTCCCGGCCAGGGCACACAGGAGAAGCGCCCATTTGCTTCTCCACCCCTCCTCCGCGCCTTCCTCTCTGTCTCTCTCTTCCCCTCCCGCAGCCAAGGCTCCATTGGAGCAAAGATGGCCCAGGCGCTGGGGACGGCTCTGTGGCCTCTGCCTCAGGCACTAGAGTGGCTCTGGTCGCAACATGGCGATGCCCAGGATGGGCAGAGCATCGCCCCCTGGTGGGCAGAGCGTCGCCCCTGGTGGGCGTGCCGGGTGGATCCCGGTCGGGCGCATGCGGGAGTCTGTCTGACTGTCTCTCCCTGTTTCCAGCTTTAGAAAAATGCAAAAAAAAAAAAAAAAAAGAAAGAATCTAGGCCCTGGCCGGTTGGCTCAGTGGTAGAGCGTTGGCCTGGTGTGCAGAAGTCCCGGGTTCGATTCCCGGCCAGGGCACACAGGAGAAGCGCCCATCTGCTTCTCCACCCCTCCCCCCTCCTTCCTCTCTGTCTCTCTCTTCCCCTCCCACAGCCGAGGCTCCATTGGAGCAAAGATGGCCGGGGCGCTGATGGCTCCTTGGCCTCTGCCCCAGGCGCTGGAGTGGCTCTGGTCACGACAGAGCGACGCCCCAGAGGGGCAGAGCATCGCCCCTGGTGGGCAGAGTGTCGCCCCTGGTGGGCGTGCCGGGTGGATCCCGGTCAGGCACATGCGGGAATCTGTCTGACTATCTTTCCCCGTTTCCAGCTTCAGAAAAATACAAAAAAAAAAAAAAGAAAAAAAAAAGGAAATAATCCAGGCCCTGGCCGGTTGGCTCAGTGGTAGAGCGTCGGCCTGGCATGCAGGAGTCCCGGGTTCGATTCCCGGCCAGGGCACACAGGAGAAGCGCCCATCTGCTTCTCCTCCCCTCCCCCTCTCCTTCCTCTCTGTCTCTCTCTTCCCCTCCCGCAGCCAAGGCTCCATTGGAACAAAGTTGGCCCGAGCGCTGAGGATGGCTCTGTGGCCTCTGCCTCAGGTGCTAGAATGGCTCTGGTTGCAACAGAGCAACCCCCCGGATGGGCAGAGCATTGCCCCCTGGTGGGCATGCCGGGTGGATCCTGGTCGGGTGCATGCGGGTGTCTGTCTGACTGCCTCCCGTTTCTGGCTTTGAAAAAATACAAAAAAAAAAAAAAGAAAAGAAATAATCTGCCATTATATTTTGATATACATATTTATTTTTATTATAGAAGTTACATATACACACTGTTTTTAAGTGTCAAACTATTAAGAAATATATACTGCTCAGAAAAATTAGGGGATATTTCAAAATGAATATGAAGCAATTAAAATAAGCATTTGATTTTTTTTACTAAACAAAAATATCAGAAAAGCAAACGATAAGTCAAAGAAAGTTGTTCAATTATGCAAATGAGATGCAAAACCAACTTTTATTTCATTGGTGAAAATGCGCTGTACAAAAGGCTGAGAGTCCTGGAGTATCTGCACGTTCCCTGATCCCCTCATTTTTGTGAGCAGAATATATACAAGGTAAAAGTTAACATTTTAACTTATCCTAGTATTCTCCTCATAAATAATCTTTATGAATAATAGCCTTTCCCTTCAAGCTTTGTGTTTGTATTGTGTTATATTACTTATCCATCAGGGGCTTTCTGAGCACCCGCCATATGCCAACGCAGCGCTCATGGGCCAAACTCTGTCTCAGGGCAACAGCAGTGAACAACACAAACAAACTCCCTGTCCCACTGGTCTCCTATTAAAGTGCGGGAGATGAGGTAGTAAGTAAACACGTCATACATACAGTAGGTGATGTAAGTGCCAAGGAGAAAAATCAAGCAGATAAAGGGATAGAAAATGTTGGGCAGGAGGGACACAAAGCTTACACAGGGTGCTCAGGGAAATCTCCGCAGAGAAGCTGAAATATGGAGCAAAGACCTCAAGGAGGCGAGACAGGCAGCCGCCGCAGCCTCTGGGGAGGGGGGTGCCAGGCCCAGGGAAGGGCAAGTGCCCCCTTCTAGAAGGAGGAGGCATCCTGTGCAGCCACAGTGGAGGAAGTGAGAGGGGAATCTTAGGGTGTGAGGTCAAAGAGACAGTGAGGACCAGCTCTTTCTCAGCGGGAATGAAGTGGGAAGCCACGGAAAGGTTTGCAGGAAGGAGTGACACAGCCTAGCATCAGAATGGACCCAATATTTAAGAGATGTTCATTATTGCCAAAGTAATCTCTATAGTCAAAGTAATTCCGATCGGACTTTTCATTGGTATTTGACAAGTGGATTCTTTTATCTTATTTGGCAGCGTTAAAAGATGAACTGAGGCATTTTCAAATGTTTCAGAGTTTACTTGAGCAAACATTCATTTGAAATTGTGCAGCATCATCAGACCAGAAGTGCTGAAGAGCTCTCCACCCGCAGGAGCCTTGGGAGAGGTTTTCATCAAGACAGGGGAGCAAAACAAAGAAATTATTTGATTGGCTACAGCTTAAGTGGTATTCAGGGAAGCCAAGTTGGCTGTCTGTGATTGGCTGTTCTTCTCCACCCTGAGGCATTTGCAGGAACTGACTCTGGCTTGGGCTTCAGTTTGCTTACAGAGCACACGGGCAGAGGCAAACTGCTACTAGTGAACCAACCTTAGTGTGGAGGGTGCCCACGCCCTTTAGAAAAGCCCTCTCCGAAAAATATATGCAAGAAGTGGTGAAAAGGCAGGGTTTCGGGGCATTTAAACAGTATGTGTGCATGTGTGTATGTGGGTGCACACGTGTGTGTGTGTGTGTGTGTGTGTGTGTGTGTGAGTGAGATGGGCTAGGATCTCCAAACTAGAGAATGTTATATATGCCCAAAGCTTGTAATCTTTCCTCCTATAAATCCATCCTTTTCTCTTCAGAAAAAACGGATGCATAATGCAGAAAAGCCCAAACTAAGTACTTTATGTGAACTGGAGGCAAGAAATGTTTATCAGTCCAACTAGTCAGAACAATGCTCATGGTACAAATCACTTCCTCAATCTCCAATTTTCTCTTTCTCTCTCTTTAAAATTTAGTGTAGGACGACTTCGTACTGCTGTTTGAGCCTCGTCTGAGAACATTACCCCGCATCAGGTAGCTGTCCTTGCTGGCATTCAAACATGGGAGTCCTGCTTTAGACATTCACTTCCAGGAGATTTTAATTCCTTTTTTCAAAAACCACAATAGATGATGTGAAAAGCCATTTGATTATATGCACAGAAGACAGTGAACATACTTTTTAAAAATAAACAGGCGAAGAGCCCATTTAGTTGAAACAGTGCTCTGGATGGCCACATTGGTTTCCTAGTGCTGCTGCACAGAGCCCCACACAGTAGGGGGCTTAAAATGACAAAAAGACATCATCTCCCACTCTGAAGGTTAGGAGCCCAAAACCCAAGGAGGCAGCACGTCCGCCCGCAGCCCCGGGCCGCCCCCCCTCACTAGAGGGCGCCCTCTTGGGCCCCTGCCTGGGCCCTGGTCGCGGGCGCCGCCCTTACTCCCTGGCACACGGGGACATCGCCGTTCCCTGTCTCCGTTGCGCGGCGTGGTGAGTGTCTCTGGGCCAGTCATCTTGGATTAGGGCCCCACCCTAATGACCTCATCTAAACTTGGCTATATCTGCAAAGACTCCGTCTTTAAATAAGGCCACTTTCAAAACGACGTTTGTCCTATTTGATCATGTGAGTGGCCGATTAATGCCCGTGCTTGGTGGGCAAGGAACGGGCCACCTAGCAGCACATTGACCTGGGCGATTCTAGTGAGGGGCAACACATGAAATACATCATGTCATTTACTATCAAGCAACATTTACTGTTTGTATCACGCCCAAGTCTCTAAATCTTCTGGTCACCCTCCAGACGCTGGGTTGCCATTCTTTATTTACACATAGCACCTTCCTTCTTCTGAACCACAGAGGCTTTACATCCAGGGAAGATTCTTGAGCTTTCTTCTCTTGACATCCAGAGATGTCCCTGAACACGAGGAAAGCCTTGTGGCCTTTCTTCCAGGGGCCTGTCCTTGCGCTGGCCCCTGGGCAGGGCTGGGTCCTCCTGCCCGGCGGCTGGGCCTCCGAGGTCCTCTGAGATGCGGGTCAGCACTCGTCTGGCCCCGGGGCAGGGCTGGCTCCTCCTGCCTGGCGACTGGGCCTCCCAGGTCCTCTGAGATGCGGGTCAGCACTCGTCTGGCCCCGGGGCAGGGCTGGCTCCTCCTGCCTGGCGACTGGGCCTTCCAGGTCCTCTGAGATGCTGGTCAGCACTCGTCTAGCCCCTGAGCAGGGCAGGGCTGGCTCCTCCTGCCTGGCGACTGGGCCTTCCAGGTCCTCTGAGATGCGGGTCAGCACTCGTCTGGCCCCTGAGCAGGGCAGGGCTGGCTCCTCCTGCCTGGCGACTGGGCCTTCCAGGTCCTCTGAGATGCGGGTCAGCACTCGTCTGGCCCCTGAGCAGGGCAGGGCTGGCTCCTCCTGCCTGGCGACTGGGCCTTCCAGGTCCTCTGAGATGCGGGTCAGCACTCGTCTGGCCCCGGGGCAGGGCTGGCTCCTCCTGCACCACAGCTGGGCCTCCCAGGTCCTCTGAGATGCTGGTCAGCACTCGTCTGGCCCCGGGGCAGGGCTGGCTCTTCCTGCACCACAGCTGGGCCTCCCAGGTCCTCTGAGATGCTGGTCAGCACTCGTCTGGCCCCTGGGCAGGGCAGCCCCTTTCCCACGGGCAGGTTACAGCCCCACTCACGGTCCTCTGAAGCACCTCCACCTTGCTTCGCCCCAGGGGAAGGGGTGAAGAGGCCACAGGCAGAGGAGTTCACTACCAAGCCCCTTGTATGGAACAGGTGGCAGTGGGTCGGGCATTGGCAAGCGCCCCTTCAGCCCCACTCCGTCGCTTGGCAGCCATCCGGGGTTTTCCACCGCCATCTTCCCCTGACGTTGTCGGCTTTCAGCACTGCCGTTGTGTAGTTTCAATGGCCTGAAGGTCTTGCCTGAAGCTCTCGGATGGTCCTCTAGGGTGGTGAGACCCTGGCTGCACTGGCCACCTCAGTTGTTCACTGGCCCCAGGATGGACAGTTTGCCAGTCCCAGGGAATGGTTTCTATGACAAACACAGATGCCCCTGCGGTGTCCATGACCTGTAAGTCGTGACCTCAGGTCACCAACATGGCCATAGAGCATCAACCGCTCACTGAGTCACCTCAACTCCTAACTCCAGACGTCCCTTTTGCTTCCCTGGGCTTTCCCCCCCCCCCCCAAAGAAACAGTGTTAATTACTTTTGTGCGTGCGTGTGACATACAGAGACAAAGAGAGGAACAGACAGACAGACAGGAAGGGAGAGAGATGAGAAGCATCAAGTCTTTACTGCGGCACCTTAGTTGTTTATTGATTGCTTTATCATATGTGCCTTGACCAGAGGCTCCAGCTGAGCCAGTGACTGAGCTTGATCAAGCCAGCAACCTTGGGCTTCAAGCCAGTGACCATGGGGTCGTGCCTATGATACCATGCCGAAGTCGGCAACCTCGGGGTTTCTAACCTGGGTCCACTGCAACCCAGTCCAACACTCTATCTGCCGTGCCACTGCTTGGTCAGGCTGGAGTCCGCACTTTAGAACAAGACAAGATCTCACTTTCTTAGCAATGAGTCAACAGGCAAGAATCAGTGTCGGAACCAAAGTGAAGGTAGGTCCATTTTTAAAAACATTAAAGCATTTAAAATAATATGAATAAACGAACTTTTGTTAGTGTTATTACTGATAAATTATACTTATGTGTGAAAGATTGTCAGCTAAAATTTTTGGAATTCCATGAAAAAATACATAGTGAACGTTTCACATGGAGTTGAGGGAGTCTTATGCATTGTTTCTTCATCCTCAAAAATTCCTTCTAGTTCAGGCTTGGATCCAAGCAACATTTACTGAGCGTTTACACCGACAGCATGGTGCTGCTTTGAAGGTTTGGTTTTAGGAGTTTTGTACTGTGTTTGCTATTCCCAGTGCTACAGCCCTGAGCTACGTCAGGGGAATTGGCTTCTAACCATGTTCAAGACCAAGCATAAGCCCCATCTCCTTGGAGACACTTCCAGACTGCCAGGGCCTTGGCCCCGTGAGGCTCCATCCTGTCCCTCTCCGGAGGTCTGCACCCTCTCCTCTGTCCCTGCACTCGCTGAAGCCCGCCCCTCGAATTGGCCCATGGGGATAATGATTCCTACCTTATAGATGGTTGTGGAGATTCAGTGAGAGTGCAAGTTATTCTGCATGGTGCTTGGCATCAACTGAGTGCTCAGGCGGTGATAGCTCACCACAGAAGAAGAGTTTACCAATCACACCTCCATAAAGCTGAAATACATGCAAAGAGGTAGAATAGGTATAGAGAGGTCTGTGTGTATACATACAGATGTAGCATATAGCCTGACCTGTGGTGGCCCAGTGGATAAAGCGTCAACCTGGAAACACTGAGGTTGTCGGTTCAAAACCCTGACTTGCCTGGTCAAGGCACATATGAGAGTTGATGCTTCCTGCTCCTCCCCCTTCTCTTTCTCTCTCTCTCTCTCTCCCCTTCTCTCCTCTCTAAAATGAATAAATAAATAAATAATGTAAAAAAACCCCAAAAAACAAAAAAAACACCAGATGTAGCATATATTATGTGCGACTTTGAACAAGCCCCTTAAATTCTGACCTTTGTTTCATCAATTATTAAAGAAAAAGATTGCTCCAAACTTCAAGGGTATCTTCAACCTCTGCAAAGTCTCTATTTTTTTTTTTTAAAGTGAGAAGAGGGGAGAAAGTGAGACAGGCTCCTGCATGGGCCCTGACCGGGATCCACTCAGCAACCCCATCTGGGGCCGATGCTTGAATCACTGGAGCTATCCTCAGCACCTGGGGCCACACTCAAACCAGTTAAGCTACTGGCTGTGAGAAGGGAAGAGAGAGAGAGAAGGGGGAGAGGAGAGGAAGAGAAGCAAATGGTCACTTCTCCTGTGAGCCCTGACTGAGAATCAAACCAGGTAAGTCCATATGCCAGATAGATGCTCTATCCACTAAGCGAACCGGCCAGGTTCAAATTCTTTTAAGTTTAGTGGAGTATGACCTCAATTTTCAGCACAGGCAGGAATATCTCATAAACACAAACAAAAGGGAGAGTTCAGATTCAAGCAACAGAGTCTACAAGGCGCTATGAACTACTTCAGCCACTGCAGTCAGCGGTTTGGGCAGAGGCGCATTAAGGTCAGTTGAAGCCCCAGGCGCAGAAGAAAATATTGGGCCCCTTACATTATCAAAAAGTGTCAAGTTGGGGTTTTGCGGGGCCCTTCAGAAGTCAGGGCCCTGGGCACGCGCCTGGTGCTCCTGCCGTTAAATCGCCTCTGGGTTTGGGCTCCAGACATAGAATTTAGTCTAGAGCAGTGGTAGTCAACCTGGTCCCTACCGCCCACTAGGGGGTGTTCCAGCTTTCATGGTGGGTGATAGTAGAGCAACCAAAGTATAAATAAAACGATAGATTTGCCTGATCTATGGTGGCGCAGTGGATCAAGCGTCAATCTGGAATGCTTAGGTCGCCAGTTCAAAACCCTGGGCTTACCTGGTCAAGGCACATATGAGAATTGATGCTTCCTGCTCCTCCATCCTTCTCTCTCTTTCTCTCTTCTCTAAAATGAGTAAATAAATAAAAATAATTTTTTAAAAAAAAGATAGATTTAACTATAGTAAGTTGTTTTATAAAGATTTATTCTGCCAAACTTAGCGAAAATCCAACATAAAGTACTTGGTAAGTAATTATTATATGCTTTAACTTGCTGTAACTCTGCTTTATAAATTTTATAAAGTAAAGTTACTTCCCTACTTTATAAATCACCATTACTGTGGAACTGGTGGGCGGTTAGAAAATTTTACTACTAACAGAGATACAAAAGTGGGCAGTAGGTATAAAAAGGTTGACTACCCCGGCTCTAGAGCCTTCTTTTGGCATTTCCCATTCATGCTAAGTGCGTTCTTACCAAAAAGGTACAAAATGCACGCTCTCTCCTCCCCCCTCCTTCCTTAGAAATGAATTGTAATCAGAAAAAGAGTCACTTTGATGCAAAAGAAAGAATTTGATGTTAAAAGTTTTTTCTTCTTGTCCTCATGATCACCCTCTCTTGGATTTTTAAAAAATACAAAAGGGACATTTGAAGACATTCTCATATTTGAATATTCAAATAATATAGAAATATACAAAGTAAAAAAAAATCTTTTCTTCTATTCTTTTTTTATTAAAGATTTTTTAATTGTTATTCATTTTAGAGATGGGAGACAGAGAGAAAGAAAAGGGGGAGGAACAGGAAGCATCAACTCCTATATGTGCCTTGACCAGGCAAGCCCAGGGTTTGAACTGGCCACCTCAGTGTTCCAGGTTGAGATTGACACTTTATCACTGCGCCACCACAGGTCAGGCCGTTCATCTATTCTAACCCCTTTCCCAAAAGTAACCACCACTCAAAATGTGGTGTGCATTTCTCTTTTCTATGTATTTACAAATCATTTATAAACATCTTTTTAAAATAAAATTTGGATTATACTCTACCGAGTTTATTGTTAGAGGGTTCTACTATTTCGTTTTCTCCACGTAACAAGTATGAAAGGTTTTTCTGTGTCTGTTTTTCCAAGCGCGCTTGTCTGTTGTATCTGTAACTGTACATAATACTTCACATGTGCTATAGTTAACGTGTGCTCAATCTCACGAGCTCTCTGCAGTTCACACGGCCGCTCACGGTCTCCTCCTGGAAGCACTTCTTCCATTGCTTCCGGCTCACTCCTCTCCCTTGATGTTGCTTGCTTCTGGTTCTCCTTCTCCCCCTTCTTCCTAAATACTGAGGGCTCCCAGGGCGTGTCCTTGGGCTCCTCTGCTCTCTCGCTAGCTCGCCCGCTAGGTGATTTCACTGAGTCTCCCATCCTTACGTCTCTTGGACATGCTGAGAACCCTTTCTGTTTTATCTCCCATGAACTTGCACACCTCCTATTCCAACCCTCCACCTCCATTTGGGTGTCTAAGAGGGCATTAAAAATTTAACGTAGCAAAATTAAGACTTGACAGCTGGCTCCACCCTCCATCTTCGCTATCTCTGAAAATGGCAGTGGCATTCTCTCCAGTGTTCAGGCCAAATGCTTTGAGCTCATGACCCTCCTCTCTGCCTCACGGCCCCCCGTCAGTGATCAGCAGGTCCCGTGAACCCTGTCTCCCGACTCTGAGACTTCTCACGCCCTCCGGTGCTATCACTCTCGTCCGCCTCTTGGACCTGTTCCATCTCTGGTTTAAGTGATTACAGTATCCTCCTAATGAGTCTCTCTGCATCTGGTCTTCCTCGAGTCCATTCTAATACAATAGTTGGACTGCTCCTTTGAAAACATTGTCTGGTCAGAACTACCCAATGGCTTCTGATCTCACTCAGTAAGCCAAGGACCTATAAAAGGCCTGTAATACTGTATCTGACCTGGACTTGACCTTACTATGCCCTCTTCTTACTCACCCTGCTCCTTTTTCTGTTCCTAGACAATACCAGGCATGTCCCTGCCACAGGGCCCTTGCACTTGCTATTCTGGAAAAATAAAATGCTCCTCTCCCACTGAGCACAGAGCTGCCTCCCTCCCTCCAGGTTTCTGCTCAGAGTCCTTTCCTGAGCACCCCAGCTGCGCTGAGAGCACCTCCCCCACGCTGGCACTCTGAATGCCCCTTTGCCATCCACTACAAGTTTTAAGAGGTAGTGCTCTAGTTTTCGCTCACTTATGAACAGTGTATGCTTTCTGCTTTGATTACTTCAACTCAATAGTTACTGAACTTTTAAATAGATTAAAAAATTACCGTCCCCTTCTGGTTAATTTCTAAACGGTCAGGGAACATGGCTTACATTTCCCCTGCTGTTTAAAATGTCTTGATATTTTCTTTGTGGTTGATTGCATAATTTTTATGCAATGTATATTTTATGTTGTTGGTTTATTTCTGAGAAGTGTATAAAAGTCTCCCAATATTATCATGAATTTATTTTTCTTACTATTTCTACCAGATTATTCTTTTATTTACCTTGACACTCTGAGGTTAGGAAGTGGAAGATGTTGACTGCCTCCTTGGTGGGCTGCGCCCCTCAACCACGTGCCTGCCCCCCCCCACCAAGGTACTTGCTTGTCAGCTATGCCTACTGGATGACTCAGTGTGTCAGTGAGGGGGTTGGGGAGGAACTGGCAAAAATGTTAATATTCTCAATGTGTATTATTCCCAACTTCTCTTTGAATGGTCTTTGGCTTAACTGCTATTCTGTCTGATGTTACATTGCTACACCTGCTTTCTTTTAGTTAGCATTGCTGGTGCATGTTTTTCATCCTTAGGCTTCCCACCCTTTAATCTAGTTCCAAGTTGGATGTGTCTATGCGTCTCTTCCAAACAGCATATAGCTGGATTTTATGGCTTCCCTCAACAGAATCAGTCTTTTTTTTTTTCTTTTTTTTTTTGTATTTTTATGAAGTTGGAAACGAGGAGGCAGTCAGACAGACTCCCGCATGCGCCTGACCGGGATCCACCCGGCACGCCCGCCAGGGGGTGATGCTCTGCCCATCCGGGGCGTCGCTCTGCCGCGACCAGAGCCACTCTGGCGCGCCTGGGACAGAGGCCAAGGAGCCATCCCCAGCGCCCGGGCCATCTTTTGCTCCAATGGAGCCTCGGCTGCGGGAGGGGAAGAGAGAGACAGAGAGGAAGCAGCTGGGTGCCTCTCCTGTGTGCCCTGGCCAGGAATCGAACCCGGGACTTCTGCATGCCAGGCCGATGCTCTACCACTGAGCCAACCGGCCAGGGCCGACAGAATCAGTCTTTTAATACATTCTATTTAAACAGTTACTCTAAAGTTAACTTTTTAAAATATAATTATAGAATTAACTACCAGGCCTATAGTTATATCTTTTCCTGGAGAACAATAATTCTCTCAAATCCTTTAGGAAATGTTAACTATTTACATAGGTTCTAAAGTCTTCTGCTGGCCTCTAGCTGTTTCCTCGACTGGAAGCATCTCTGATAGGTCGGGTGCCTCTCGGTCCTGGCCTCCAATTTCTTCAAATGCTCGGTGATTTTTGGTGGTGTGCTCACTTTTGAGTTTGAGAACCCCCTCTCTGCTCACTGAAGTTTGCTTCTGATAACTGTGGGAAGGTTGCGTGAACCGCTGAGGGGGCGAAGGAGTCCCCAGCGCCAGGGCCAGCCCTGGCCAGGGCTCAGCACAGGGGTGGCGGGGGGGGGGGGGGGGGGGGGGGGGGGGGCTCAGCACAGGGGCCGCGGGGGACCACCTCCCAACCGCTGTCCTAAAACTCACCCCAGGGTCCCTCATGCCGCTGCCTCTGCTGACCTTGAGCTCAGAATGTGTTTACTTTGGGTTCGTGGTTTCATTTGGTCATATGTCACTCTGGGTAGGATCCTATCCGCTCTTTCATTTTTAGAAATTCCTTAAGATTATTTCTGCTGATGAAAAAAATTTTCTATTTCCTAGAACCATTATTGATCTGCTAAAACAAAGTGTTCTGTCATACTGTAAGATTTGGAACTGAAGGGAAGTTAAAACGCTGAGCCATTACAGTCACTCACCGGTCCCATCCTCCTTCCTTCTTCCTGTCCTCCCGGTCTCTTCATCCCGGTGGGGCGAGGATGAACTGAGCTTACCCTCAGCCTGCCCCACAGACCACCCCCAGGCGGGCCCTGAAGCCTGGGCGGAAGCCCCCACGCAGGGCAGAGCTGCGCTAGAGCCCCTTCCCCTCCCGCAGCTGCCCGAGACATCAGCGGAACCGGAACCACCACGGGCCACGCGGGACCGGGAGAGCCGAAGTCAAGGAGGGTCGGGGAGCAGGGAGTGCCGCGTGGCCTCCTGGAGGGCGGGCCGTTCTGCGGCAGGGAAAGGGCTTTCACTCGGCCCAGGTGCTGCCTTCGCTGAGGCGGGTTGTCCCCGCGAGTGCCCGCGGGCTTCGGGCTGGCGCTCAGCAGCTGCCCGGGATTGGCACTTGCCAGGGCAGGAAAGTGCGCGCGGTTGGGCTCCCCGAAGTCTGCGTGGGGTACCTGCTGGAGGCGTTGGGGAGCATCTACATTCCGTTTGCACTGGCCGGCCCTAGTCGCGCACGTCTCAAGGCGTTTCAGCTCCCTCCTGGGTCAAGTTAGAGTACCACCACCGCCCTGCTCACAATTAGGCTCCAGAGGAGCCCGCCCCAGTGAGCTGGAAGCACGTGTGAATTATTCCGCAGGCCAGGTTTGGAAAACATTAAAGCAACCTTCCTACCTTTCTTCACTGTCTGTAAACCTGATGGCCCGTTTTTACAATTCCGGTATGAAGCAAGATACAATAACAGCTATAAATGAAAAAAATTAACTAAGGATGATGGTGCTTTCATTTATTTCATTAATATTTTTTAGAAGGGGGTGTGGAAGGTTTCAAGAAAAGTGTAGAAAAATGATAAGGAAAGCCCGGTGATGGCACAGTGTATAGAGCATCAGCCTGGAATGCGGAGGACCCAGGTTTGAAACCCAAGGTCGCCAGCTTGAGCATAAGGGTCGTTGGCTTGAGAGTGGGATCACCCCATGGTCACTGGCTTGAGCCCAAAGGTCAATGTAAGGTATTTTTCCCTGCCGAGGAAGGAAGGGCGTAGCCACGAAGTGTGGAGTAATAAAAGCTTTATTTAGTACAGCGTTTCCCGGACGATGTTCCCTGGTCCCGGGGACAGAGGCCAGGGAAGTTGCATGGGGTGATCCGCATGGGGGATATTTAAAGGGTCTCTACGGTCAAGTTAATATGTGGTGAAATCTCACTGGCTGACAGACGGTAGCTCTTTTCCAAAGGACTCCTGGGAAGTTTCTTTATGCCTGCATGGGTGTGGGCGGCTCTAACCGAAGCTCCCAGGTCTGGTTTCTCACGTGACCTTTCCTCATTGTCCACCGACCTATTCCCACCTTTTGTGTTAAATAGGGGCGCCGTTATTTGTCAGGCTACTTCCTGCCGGTTAGGGGCTTCGTAGGGAGGGGAGATTGGAAGGTGGTGGCTTTGAGGGGAGTCAAGAGGAACATTTGTTTGACTGTGACTCTAGAAACTTCGCGGATGCGGTCCTGTAAGGATTTAAAAAAGAGGAGTAATGGGGGATCTGCAGGGTCCAGCCTTTTGGTGAGCTGGAGATGGGTAGGGCCCAGTGGTTCTGACTGCCAGTGGTCCTGCATGGGGGCAAGCTTGAGGCAAAACTGCATGTCAGGAGTGGCGTACGAAGTGGAAAGGAAGGGGTCCCATCCACTCCCATAACCGAGACCAGTGAGGGAACTAGAGGTCCAGAGTGTGATGGCAAAACAGAGAAGGTAGCCCCCGTGTCCACAGAAATGAGATGGACTTACCCGCTACTTGTAGCATTACCCTGGGTTTGGTGAGGGTGATGGGGGTCTCCAAGTCCAGGCCAGGTCAGTCGTCCATGAGGCCTAGGAGTTTGAGCAATGGGCCCGTCTGGCTAGCTTGGCCTCCCATTAGGGTGGCTTGTCCTCCACGTAGAGGCGCTGAGGAAAAGCCTGTTGCCCAAGGGGCAATTGCTCCGCCAGTGACTAGGCTGCTTGCAGTTGGGGCAGGGCTTAGTGGGCAGCCGTGGGCAGGGGCCCTGCTGGGATCAGTGACCCTCCTTGCCACATTTAAAGCAAGCTGCTGGTGGGGCTCCTCTCTGCGGCCCAGACTTGGGTCGGGAGCCTGCTATGCCTTGCCCCAGTTGCTCTGCCAGCCTCAGGGTTGCCACAAGAGTCTGGGTTTAGAGAGTTACCTTCTGCTGCATGCGGGCCTGGTGAACAGGCTCGGCCTTTTCTACTAGTTGCAACCATTAAAAACTTTAAATGCCATATTCACAGGTTTCGGTTAGGGGTTTGGGTGTGAGAATAAGAGGAGGGGGGCTCCTGGGGAGCCTGGCACCCAGGTACGGCCAGAAACGCCGGAGCCAGAGGCAGGACAAGGCCAGGCCTTCCTGCATGAAAACCAGGTTGGGCCGCGGGTTCAGGAGAACTGCAAACCTGGGTAAGGGCCAATGGCTGGCTGGCAGAGGGTGACCTGACGGAGGAGGGGCTTAAGAACACAGAGGAGAAAGAGGGATGGTATTTGCAGGTGAGTGAGAAGCAGGATCCTGCGGAGAGGGCAGGGGGCTCCTGAAGGGGAGAGACCCGAGTGAAAGGTCTGCAGAAGGACCAGAGGGGTTGGTTCCGAGAGAGGGGCGACCTCAGGGGTCAGGCAGGAGGGGGAGAGAGTCAAGAGTCAGTGAAGGAGGAAAGATTAGGAGTGGAGGGTTTAGGTGAGGTTTCTCTGGCCAAAAAGGGGCCTGCATGGTGGAACAGGTGGCACAGAGATTAGGATGGGAGTGCAAATACTAGAAGCCCTGAATATAAGGGATCTCCAACCAGTTCCAAGTTCTTTTGGTGATAAATTGGTGAGGATATTAAAATCGAAAGTCCCTTCAGGAGGTCACCTGGTCTGGTTATCCGGTGGGTTCTGTGGCCTGGCCACAGCGAAGAAGAACAGTTTCTTCTTTAGGGAGGGAAGGTGCTCTAGGAGCCTGTACCTCTTCGGCCACCCTCAGTCCTCAGAGTGCTCAGAGATGAGAACTGGCGTCCCACAACTCAATCTCTGGCCACCGGATGGTTACGTAAAGTGAGTCACTGAGACGTCTCCACAGGCACACATGCACTTGGAACAGAAAAGAAGTCCCTGACGCAGCTGCGATTTTGGACAGGGATCTCGATGGAAAGAACTGAGGGGAGGCTGGAGGTGGGGAACTTACCGCACCGGGCGCCGAAGTGGGTGTAAAGTCGGAGGTCCTGGTTCTTCCTCAAAAGAGAAGGGGAGAGGAGCAGTCCTTGCGGACTTCTAACTCCTCCCGGGTTTTGACTCCAAAGGTAAGGTATTTTTCCCCACTTAAGAAGGAAGGGCATAGCTACGAAGTTTGGAATAATAAAAGCTTTATTTAGTGCAGCGCTTCCCAGACAATGTTCCCTGGTCCCGGGGACAGAGGCCAGGAATGTCGCACGGGGTGATCCGCATGGGGGATATTCAAAGGGTCTCGTCTAGGGTGGTCGAGTTAATATGACGTGGTGAAATCTCACTGGCTGACAGTCGGTCGCTCTTTTCCAAGGACTTCTGGGAAGTTTCTTTTGGCGTGCATGGGTGTGGGCAGTTCTAGCCAAAGTTCCTGGGTCTGGTTTCTCACGTGACCTTTCCCCATTGTCCACTGACCTTACAGTCAATGGCTTGAAGCCCAAGGTCCTGGCTTGAGCAAGGGGTCACTGTCTTGGTTGGAACCCCCTGGTCAGGGCACATGTAAGAAAGCAATCAATGAACAACTAAGGTGCCACAACTATGAGCTGATGCTTCTCATCTCCCTTCCTGTCTGTTCCTCCTGGTCTCCCTCCCTCGCAAAAAAAAAAAAAAAAAAAAGAAAAAAGAAAAAGAAAAATGAATCACATTCAAAAGTAACCTACTGTTTAAATAAAGTTTATATAAATATTTTTCAAAGTCAGCAGTATTCATTAATTTTTTATTCAAGAGAAACCCATTCCTTACTCCAAATGTTCATGTTTCCTAGTTCAGGAACACAGGTCAGTTAAAATCTTGCATGGAAGTCAACCCAAAGAAATTCTTCCCATTCCAGGATCACTTTGCGACCCGACAGACAGACCAGGCTGCGCCACCGCCCGTCTCTCGTGGCACGGAGGCGGGACGAATAGCAGTTAGCTCCTGACACGTGGAATGAGGAAGCAGGAGTGGACATCACAGCCACTCGGTCCTCTCACCAGGTCCCTCCCCCCCCCGCCCATGACCACAGGGAAACAGTTCAGGGCAGAAAACCTCTGTGGGGTCACAGAAGTCACCAACAAGGCCTGACTAAAACCAGATCACTCCAAGATGGAGGGAAAACTGACCAAAGACTGACCCCCCACTCGTTACAGCATCATCACAGTGAAGACTGTCACTGGGTCTGCCCCAGCACCATACGGAATATGTGGGTTCTTGACTTGGTGTAGGAGAGACGTGTGAGTCCAGCTGATTTTGAGAGTATGTTTATTAAAGCTGGGGACAGTGAAACAAAGGCTAAGATAGAAGGGGCAAGGGTATAGCAGCCTGCTGCTCCCCTAGTTCCAAGTCTTGTGAGGACCCTTAATTTAGAAGGCAAAATACACTCCTGAGAAGGGGCGGGTAGGCGTGCTCAAAAGTCTGTGCACTGGGCCCTTGGTCTTAAGAGTTTTCCCGTTTTCTAAAGGTGGGAACTTTGAGGGAGGGTCTCAACAGAATATTCAACAGCTTTCCAGGTGTGTCCTTTAAAATGCTGATGCGTCAGAGGAGCAGAGCAGGGAGTTTGGGATGGTTCTCTAGTCAGCTTCCCTGCTTTACTTTTATCTCGGGTCTGTCTGGCTCTAGTCGGGTTTTGCTCTTTGTTCCCGACTTCATCCACCCTGGGCTTGGCGGTACTCTCCCTTTTCCATCTCCCTGGCCAGGGGGATTGAAGCCACTCACTCTCCAGCTGGGGAACACAGGTATAAACCATCTGCTCCTAAGTGTCCTGGTTAGGGAAGGTAAGATCTTGAGATTTATCAGCAGGCTGTTAATTGCTTGGCTTTGCTTAACTACTTTGCCTCAGGTTCCCTCATTCCGTCTACCAAGGTCTTCCCCTAGCTTCTTACTATCCCGCCTTGACACCAGCAGAAAGGGGCTGGAACACCCCGTACTTCCTGAAGGGACCCGACTAGGAAAGACGCCCTCCCGACCAGGACGCGGTCAGAATGGGCACCACCAAACTCACAGACTAAAACACATGAAGTCGCCCAAACTGACCACAGGTGCAACTCACTCGCGAGTGCTCCCACCTCCTGGCCTCTCTACGGAAACAGAACCGGCTTTGGTTCTCACTCTTTCTTGAAATCTCTGCTGCACGAGTCAAGAGCCTGGAGGCCACCTGCCGGGAAAGGCCCCAGACCCTGGAGGCCACCTGCCGGGAAAGGCCCCAGACCGGCCAGGGCAGGGCCAGCCCCAGGCGTGGAGCATGTCCAGTCATAGAACCGTCATTTCTGTAGAAATCTGCACATGCCCGTCATGGTTCAGCCACAGCGCACTTACAGACAGCTGCAGTCCTGGGGGTACAGTGATCCCCCAACAGCAGGAAATCACAGGCCCCTGGCCAGAGGCTCTGAGATTTCATTAGTTATATTCGTCACACCAGCCTCGTCCCTGATGGTGAGACGGGCTGTGCTCCAGCCGCGTCAGGTGCGTAAAAAACCTGTATTTTAATACCTTAAAAATAGTATCTCATTTCTAGATCCTATGGCCTATTAAAAGATGAAATTTAGCATTTTCTCATATTTAAAAAAAAATGTTTAGGGGGCAAATGTCATCAGCACATGTCCCTGCATAACAGACCTGCTCTTAGCAACTCAGGAGTAACAACAGAAGCAGCAGTAATTGCTTTAGGGTTTTCCCCTCTAATGAGAGTTGCCAAGACACAAAGAAGCAGTGGCCCAAGGGAGCGTGGATAGCAACGTGCAGGCCAGGTTCTAACACTTTCAGGAACCAAGTCAAGCCGCCTAATGCTAGCTCCAGCCATTCCAGATAATTCCCGAAGAGCAAAGAACTTGATCAAGCAGCTGATAAACATAAAGCCATAAGTAAACTTGTGTTAACCGATTATGACTAAGGAGATGGAGTCAACAGAGGCAAGAGTTAATAGATGACAAAACTAACCTAATCAAGTGAAAAACAGAATCCAAAGATAGGAATGCGACCCAGGGGCACCAGAGAACATTTCTGCGAATTGACGCATCTCTTCTCTCCCCTCCCCTCCCCCGCCCGGCCCCACCCGCTCTCCTCCCCAGCTATGGCGGAGGCCCGTCGAGAGATGAGGCCAACTCACCTGAGCAGTTCTGATCAGCACATTTGAACGCCTGAAGCCAACTCTACATTGGGTTTTTCAGTGACGTGAACAAGTAAATCCTTTCTTTTGGGGGAGGGAGGCTAATTAACCTCAGATTCCATTTCCCTAGTAATTTTAAACATTCTATTATGATTGCTACAATAAAATAAAAAGCATGCAATTTCTCTACTTAAAACTATAAAAATTTAAAGAGTTTTATGTGAATATAAAGATCAGTTGTCCCTATAAAATAGAAGCGTAACACGAGCATGCAGTCTGATTTACCCTGATCAAATCTAGCAATTCAAACCAGGTTTTTACACTGAAAGATTTCACCTTTCCTTTCAAAACACCCTTCCAGAAAGACTTAAACGACTAACACAACAAAGGTTAAAACCGCCCTGGCCGGTGGCTCAGTTGATTAGTGTTGTCCTCACATGGCAAGGTTGCAAGTTCCATCCCTGGTCAGGGCGCACACAAGAATCAACCACGGAGTGCACAGGTAAGTGCGACACCTAATCGCTATTTCTCTTTCTTTCTCTTCATAAAATCAGTATTTTAAAAAACTTTTAAAGGTTAAGAAACATGTTGCATTATTAAATTCATTGGGACAGTCAAGTCCTCAACTTCTTTTCTTAGAAACATAACCTGAAACTATTTTAAGTAATACCAAATATCAATTGTAATTGAAAAAATAATAAAAAACCCAATCTTCCTCTCATCTCAATATTAATCTCTCTCAGTTCCCACTTTACTGAATTCTTGTTCTTGTTAAGCAAACGTGCGGCTGGTTTCCTTCTGTTCCCCGCGCGCACTCCACTCCCTTCCAGGCCGAGTCCTAAGCCTGGCAGCCTGCTGTGGGACACAGCGCTCCTCAGCGAGGACAGGACCGCAGGTGGGAGCACCAGCATGAGCAGGAAGCTGGGCCGGAATGCAAATGGTCAGTCCCACATCAGAACAACTGGATCAGCATCTCGGGATGGGATGCGGGAATTTGTCCCAACACGTCTCAGGCACATTCAGGTTTTGAAACCACTGCTTGCTGTAGGCAGTATGTACAGAGTTATCAGGTGCTTTTTTGTTTCACACTTACTAAGCACCAGAAGCCATTCTCCAGTCTCAACTGAGTGTGCCGACTTCACACTCACCCTACAGTGGGTGAGGCCAGTTTGTTTTTCTTCAGAGTTGGCCTACTTCTATGTGCTCTTCTGAAGCCTAAGGAAAAGGACCCAGAATTGTGAAGGGCTCAGCTGACTCTTTTTAAAATACCTTTACTTTTTCTCTCTTCTGAAACCATTCAATTGTCTACACCAGTTCAAAGGATCATGCCCTCGTTTTCTCTCCAGACTTCGGGCTGAGAGCAGAGCTTCCCGGGGCATGGTGGAGGTGTTTCTCTCCGCCCCAGCCCCGCAGGGGCCGGCACAGCGCTGAGTCCCGCGGTGGGGCGGGGCGGGGCTCTGGCAAGCCGACCGCAGACCGCAGAACGCAGACCGGAGGCCTCGCTCAGCTCTGCCTGCGGTAGGAAGCCGTTGCCCAGTAAACGCTATCTGAGGACACAGGTTTAAAATTCCAGAACGGAGGGGTCCCTTTCACGAGAGCTTAATAAAAGTTTATTTTCACAATACTAGAGAGGTGAAGCCCCAAACTTGACAGTTCCTCGCGTCTCTCAAGAGACTTTGTAAAAGCTTTAATACTAAAGACCAAATCATGCTTTAAAATTCTGTAGGGTATTTTTTTAAAATCTGACTTAAAATATGACAATGATAAAATGCCAACAAATAAAGTCCCGAACAAAAAACATTCAAAATAAGACTCATCATTGGGATACTGCTCTATTTTGAGAGTGGGAAAGGCTGACCAACTGCTGCTGCTAACATCAGTGCCGTGGGCAAATCACGCATTAACTGTGAAAGTGTTGCCCATCCTGATACTGAGGTATAAAGCCATGTTTTGCCAACATTTTTAAATTAACCTAACAAATACTTTCTTCCACAATAGCAACTGTGGTAAAAACCCCAATAACATTAGCCAGCCTGCTGTTATGATCTACGGTCTTCTAATAAATCTAGTATACAGACATTTATAAACTATAGAGCCACATTCGTTTGTAAGCAACTAATAAATTCTGAAATGTTAGGAACAATACTATATTCTAAATAGCTTCATTTAAACTTTCCCATTTCTCTTAAATTTTTTTTTTATATTCATGCTTCCCATTAACTTTTCACTAACCTCCCATTAAATCCTACATTTAAATATAAAACAACAATCTTTAGATGGGTATCAACAAAACAGCTGAGTTTTGTCAGAGCCTAAGCTACCTCAAGCTACCCTCTAAAAGACAGTTCATTCGCCCAAGGCAAACAGAAAGAGTTGGAATCCAATCTTTGGCTCTCCCAGGAAGACCTGTCACATACATCAGAACACCCAAGGCTCAGGCTGCAAGGCCTCGATGCCCGGGGGTCAGCTGTCACTAGTGGAACGTCCATCGGCTGAAAAAGGAGCCTGCACGCTGGGCAGCGTGGTCACCTTGCAGAAGACAGGAAGTGTGAGCTGGGACAAACCAAGTGAACAAGGTATCCGCCCTCATCAGAGATAACCAAATGTTATTACACCTGACTAGTGATCCCCTATAAGTCACTTCGAGCTTCAACTGTGCTGACTCTGGCCACCACACGACTTGGGCTGACAGATGAGCCATTTTAATCGCTTTTCTGCAGACTAACTTCTTGTCAGCCAAAGAGCATAGTGCGTTCCACCGTGAGGCCAGCACAGTCGTGACCACTGCCAGACATGCATTCACCAAACAGTCCATGACAAGGCAGACAGCTGCGCTAAGTGTCTGGTGGACCCAAGGCTACATTATCTCAGGACTTCTCCACAAACTGACAGCTACTAACAAATCTGGACCTAACACTTCTCTTCCTATATGGAGGCCAAAGAATGTTATGACTGCTGCTATATAACCATTTTTCTACATTATGGTCCTATTTCTGCTAAACCACACTTACAGTCTTTTTAGAACTTTGAAATTCATGAAATAAAATTTTCAATTTTGTTCTTCAAATAGAATAAAATTCTGATATGTTAGGCAAATTAAACCAGACAAGTGATCTCCATTCATCAAATATTAATGTTATAAAAAAGTTCAACAAAACTTTCTTTAGCGAGGCAAGTTTCAATTATCCTAAAAATGCTAAATAATTCATTATTTATGTGTGAATCTAAAGTGTGTGCGTTATGAAATTACCTGTAAGTCAAAAACAGAAATTTAAGCAGATGACTATTAAATGTAACGTTAACAGGTACGCTGGGCAATAATTCAAAATTTTTATTTAACTTATATAGGCTTAGTTTTTTATTGAGTTAAGTATAAAGGCCCAGTTAATCGACTCATTAGATTGGTCAAGGCAAGACACTGGAACTGGAACAGGGCTTAAAAAGCGGTTGGTCTTTTAGTAGTTCTCTGGTGATCACACCGCACACGCGCACACACACACACACAAACTGTAGAGTCCTCTGCATATAGGGTTCCCCCCAGAACCTTGTACAGTGCACTGTTCACAATCTGAACTATTTTGAAACTATATAAATTGAACATGAGCAAATTAGAGATGTCTGATAAACTCTTATAAAGTACTTGAGAACTGCAGCTGCATTCCCAAAAAGATCAATTCTAAGCTATAAAAAAAGAAAAACTTCATAAAAATCAGAACACATTTAACAGATATCTTCGGGAAAAAATCCAATTCTAACACATTTTGCTACTTTTTCAAATATAACTAAGAAAAAAAGGTTAAGTAGTAATGTTTACATTTTTAAAAAACGATTGAGTGTGGGTTTGGGGGAGAAAAAAATAACTATACAGTATTATTGCACTCCACGAATGTGCAGAATTGCAAAATGGGCCAGCACTGAGAGCTTGTTCTGCACCGAGGTTTCCAAGAGGTACAACGCGCCTGCCGAGAGAGCATCTGGTCTGCACTAACAGCTCGCTGTCTTCAGTGCAGGCCTTCATGATGTCAGGCACGCTGCTCTTGCAAAACTCCCTTCATGCCTGAAAGACACACGCGAAAAACACTGGTTCAAACTCCGTGCTTGGAAAATCAACTCCTTGATAAAAACTGAGAACACCTCTGCTAGGCAAAAACTAACACTTCCCTCTCCATGTTTACACATATCTGCTTATCGGTTCTCTAGTTTGAGCATGTAAAGGGATTTGCATACTCTTAGGAACTAGTTATTTGCAGGGAAGGAGGGAATATGAATATAAACACCCTAGTCCAGGTGGTCTCCGGTTACACGTGAGACAGGGTCTTACTGCACAGAAAGATAAAATACCGTGTTACGACAAACATCTAAGCTGCATTTAATAGGCAAATGTACCTGGTCCAACTTACAAATTCAACCTCAGAACAAACCTACAGAACCTGCTCATTTGTAATCTGGGGACTGCCTGTATATCAGCCTGGCCATTAGAAGTTTATAGTAAAAAAAAAAAAATGATGTTACAAGCCCAATTATTAAGCCTCAACAATAACTTAGTACAACCTTACTTTATTTTGGCAGACCCAAACTCTCTTGATCTCTTCTAAGACGTAAGAAGCTAGATTTTAGGCTTATGGACCAAGAGGCAAAATCTAGGATATTATATAGGTACTTATACAACAAGATAAATTTAATTTCCAAAATTTTCTCATTTATAAAACTCAGAACTTTAGGTATAAACACTAAAATTTGAACTTAATATAATTTCCATGTCATAGTCTTTTGAATAAATAAAAAACATCCATCTGTTAAATCCCAAGTTAGAAACTCAAGTGGTAATACATGTAGTATCTATTATCTTGCTGATTTGTGATAAGGATTAACTGATATCTATCCATAGTTCTTATATATATATTTGTTTAAAGTGCCCTGAAGAAGAAAACAAAAAATACATGAAGTGCCCTCACAGGGGATTGAACCCACAACCTTGGCATATTCAGACAAGGCTCCAACCAACAGAGCTGTCCGGCCAGGCCTAGTTCTTACGTTTTTAAACTACTTACAAAAGAGTTTCAGTGCTGATAGGTGAGGCTAGGATCGATGGTGTGGGATTGAGTCCATGTGCACATTGAGCTTCATCTCGTTGTCAAGAATTTGGACAAGCTGTTGCATGGATGGAAGGTGGCCAGATTCCAGCTTAGACCACACAGGTACATCTATAAAAATAAATGGTACCAGGCCCTTAAATGAAATGATTCTGTAATGAACATTCACTCCACAAACATTTATTTTCTATGTACACAGATGGGGATTCAAACTTGAGCAGAAGAATTAAGCTTCTTGCTCTTAGGGAGTTTACAGTCTAGCATGGGAATAACAAAAGAACTATACAAATAGCTACAAAATCACAACTGTGTACTAAGAATTAAAACTAGATGCCATGAGAGGGAGATGAGAGGCTGGAAAGAGCTGCTGCACTTACTGTTACTAGAAGTAAGAGGTTATAGTTAAGAGTGAGAGATCGCTAAGTACAGGAGAAGGGAGGTGCAAGGGAGGCTGGAAAGGTAGGCAGGGACTAGACTGGGGGTCAGTGAGCTGTCAAGAGACAGATGTGAGTATATATTTTAAGCTCTAAAAGATATATAATCAGTCACAGCTACTCGACTCTCCTGGTAGCCTGAAAGCAGCAACAGGTAATATATAAGTGAATGAGCATGGCTGTGTTCCAATAAAACTTTATTTACAAAACAGGCAGCACGGGATATGGTTTATAAGGCCATGGTCTGCTGAGCCCTAGGCTACATCATGCAGGACCTTTTGGCCATGTTACATGTTTTGGTCTTCACCTTGAGAACAAAGTCAAGACATTTAATGAATTTGAGGCAGTGAAGCAAGATGAAATATGCATGTTTTTAAAAATCCCTGTAAGAAGCTAGATTTTAGGCTTATGGACCAAGAGGCAAAATCTAGGCTATTATATAGGTATTTATACAACAAGATAAATTTAATTTCCAAAATTTTCTCATTTATGAAACTCAGAACTTTAGGTATAAACACTAAAATTGGAACTTAATATAATTTCCATGTCATAAAATAGTCTTTTGATAATTTTAACAATTAAAACTGTAAAAACTATTGTTATTTCATAGGCCATATTTGCCAACCTGTGGTTTAGAGAATGTATCAGAAGGTAAGATAATTGTGGCTTAAAAATATAAATGGAAAGAAAAGACCACTGCAGCTTAGACTAGGTGGTGCCACGAAGAGAAGAGAAGTCGGTTTCTGAGAAAGGTACAAGGTGGACTTGCGAAGACTTGGTGGTCCGTTAGGTATGGAGAGTGAGGAAGAAGAGACGCGACCCTAGGGTTCTGCCATGGGCAACTGGGAAGAATGATAAGGGTGCCATGAATAAATGAGAAATGCCAGGGATGGAGCAAAGTGGAGCATACAGGAATTACAGGAAGCAGAACTGATCACCAGTTTGGGTGTAGGACCTTAAGATTCCTGGGTATATATAGCACCTAGAAAAGAGACCTAGAGCTCCCTAGAGCTATACACTCAGGGGTCATCCACAGATGCTATTTTAAAGCCATGACAGGGACCATATAAAGAGATAACAGCATATTAAGAAAAACAGAAAAGCCTGATGCTCATTATAACTTAATCACTTAAAATTTATCACAGAATGCAAACTATTCGGAACCCACCATTCAAAGTTATCTCAAATGCACCTGTTGACATACACTGGTTCTCAATCATGTTGCTCAAGAAGAAAACCATCATACATGCATAGACCTAAAAGAAAATGATTAAGTACAACAGGCAAAGTCATTTTATAATCAAAACAATGTGGCAACTTAAGACAAAGTAAACTTTTTTTTAAGACACAGTAACCTTTAAATAGCCTCGTTTTTATTTGCTAATTGCTCTTAACTCTAAAAGTTCCTATACAAACTATTACTGCTATTCCATACATTCAGTAACACACAAAGAAAAATGCAACATTAATTCACACAGCTCTATACATGTTGAATAACTTATAAATGATTTTCAAAATGCAGAGATAGAATTTCTAGCCATCTCTAGCCTTAGTATGTTTAACAAAAGAATACCAGCATAAGACGGGTTCATTATACCATTTTTATAATATAATAAATGAATTCACAAGAGATTACTGATGCAACAATCAGTAATCACATAGTCAATACAACCTGTCCAACTTCCAAACAACCATTGTAAGTCAAACTGTGCTCTTTGTATGTGGCCTTCCTCCCCATCCCGTGGAGTACCTAGAACCCCTGCAGTCTCCTAAGTGAGGGGAAGGGAAAGGCCTCATTTGCTCCGTAATGACACCAGTTTAGAGCCACACCTAAGGGTGTGAGCTGGTTGCCAGGGAAGCCAACCAGGTGATTGGAGCCTTGGTCATTTCAGCCTCAGGGAAGAGAAGAGGGGCTGCAGGTAGAATTAGCTGCCAACAGCCAACAACTGATATCTCCACAAAAACCTACACGGAGGGATTGAAGAGCTTCTCAGTTTGGTGAATCGCGCCGTAACAACGCAAGGACAAGCCTGGAGAAGGCATGGAAGCCCCTTCCCACATACTTGCCCCACGCATCTCTTCCAGCTGACTGCTTCTGAATTAGATCCTCTGACAATTACCTAGTCATCTAGGAACTGTTTCTCCAGTTCTGTGAGTCACTAGCAAATTAAACCCACGGAAGAGGCTCCTGAGCTTACAACTGGCTGTGTGTGTGTGTGTGTGTGTGTGTGTTGGTCTTGATTCTTAATCTGTGAAATCTGATGCTACCTCCAGGCAAATAAGTGTAAGAATTGAGTTCAATTCTCAGGCACCCTGCTAATTCCCAATAATTGTTGGTGTGTGGTGGAAATCCTCTGACACACACATACCTTTAAATTGGGTCCCTAAACTAAGGAAAAAAGTAGGTTAGAAAGCACTGGCACATTAAATTACATCATTCAACTTCTAATGTAAACCCTCTGAAAGAAAGACTAGAAGCTCCCTGATGGACTGGGTGTGTGTGTGTGTGTGTGTGTGTGTGTTTTAAGTGACAGGAGGGCAGATAAAGAGACTCCCACATGGGCACCAACTGGGATCCACTGGCAACCCTCGTCTAGGGTTGATACTCGAATCAATCGAGCTATCCTCAGTGCCTGAGGCTGATGCTCAAACCAACTGCAGCTGGCTGTGAGAGCAGGTGGAAATGGGGGGGGGGGGGGGCAGAAGCAGATGGTGGCTTCTCCTGTGTGCCCTGACCAGAGATCAAACCCAGACTCCTGCATGCCAGGCCAATGTTCTGTCCACTGAGCAAACTAGGCAGGGCCCAGAGAGGTTTTAATTTAACAAAATCACCTGACTGCAAGTAGGATAGGGAGAATGTCAATTCAAAATAAAGTATTTCAGAAAAATAAATAAAAATGCCCACCACAAATGAGAGAGAGTTCTCCCTGCCCACCTTCCTGCTGAGCGAGGAAGGCTCTGATTCCAGAGGGCCACCCTGGCATTTGGGAATGTGAGTGCACTCTCAGGGGAACAGTGCACAGGAACTGTCCTGCCAGCCACAGCTGTCCAGTGCATTCCCCTCCACAGCAGATCAACAATTCCAAATGTCTAGAGAAGCAAAATGCACTAAAGATATTTTGAAACCAGTAAAATTAAGAAAAAAACAAAATACTCTCAATAAGCACTTAACTTCCCAATCTTAACCCCATCAAATTTGTGTTTGTTACTAAGAGGGTAGAGACCCACTTCAATTAGAAGCAGCATCTGCGGCCGTTTATCTAGAGGTCCTGCCTGCAAGCAGAGCAGGTGGGTCCCTAGAGGAAGCAGCACAGCCCGGCACCAGCAGCGGAGGCTGTCTGGGCCTTCAAACCGGCGGTCTCATCAAGAGACAAGTAAGAGGAAGGCCCGTTTCTTACGGTGGACGGTAGCCCCTCCTGAAAAAATGACTAAGGAAAACAGATGAAAAGAGATCTAGAAAGACTGTATGCTGCAGAACTCTACACGGAAGACAAACGGAATAGCACACGAGTCTGAAAACTATGCTGTTTCAAGTGATCTGCTGAACAGATTCCCCATGAACAGAGAGTCAAAAGACAAATAAAAAACAGAGTATGTTTAGCTAGAAACAATTCAGTGGGAATCCTGTTTTTAATGTGAATAAACCCATTAATACCCATAAGGGTTGGTTATAAAAGGCCCATATTATGTATATATATTTTGCTAGATATGATTAGGCATAAGAATAGAATCAATATTAGGTTTTAAATTATTTTGTGCCCAGGTTCCACTAAACACCTCCTTATCCTTCAAATAATAAAAAGCTAAGACCTAATCATTCTCACATAAATATAAAAACTAAGGCCAAGGGAGATTAAGTGCCTTGCCCAGAGGCAAAATGTGGTCTGTGTGGAAAAAAATATATGTAAACAAGTAAATCAGCAACAAGTACTTAAAAAAAAAAAGAAAACTTCATTAAAACATTCCTTGACAACCTAAACACAGAGCTGCCAAAGCCCACGCGGCATACAAAGCCCACGCAGCGCACGCACCTTGTTTTCCTGGCCCCACTGCCAGATGGTGGGAGCCTGCATGCCGAAGACGGTGAAAGGGTCCTTGCCAACGATGATCAAGCCTATTAACACTAGTTTGAAGACGGACAGGAAAGATGCTATATGTCTGACAAAAGAAAAGAAAAACTCATCAGAAGCCACGATTTCTCATTTACTCCAGCATTTCATAACCCAAGTGAACGAGTACATTTTGTAGATACCGATTCTAACAGTTTTTAATTTTAACTGGTAAAAAAGATAGTAGCCAGTTTATTATAGTTTTAAAATGTAAAATTTTTATATATTTTAAATAAAAAGTTAACTTATAGGATCTATCTTATATCTATTTTATAGATATGATAGATGGACAGATACATATAGATATATATATATATAGTATTGGCATTTAAAAATATTTTTTTCCTTTCGGCCTAGCGTGCGGAGGACCCGGGTTCGATTCCCGGCCAGGGCACACAGGAGAAGCGCCCATTTGCTTCTCCACCCCTCCGCCGCGCTTTCCTCTCTGTCTCTCTCTTCCCCTCCCGCAGCCGAGGCTCCATTGGAGCAAAAATGGCCTGGGCGCTGGGGATGGCTCTGTGGCCTCTGCCTCAGGCACTAGAGTGGCTCTGGTCGCAACATGGCAACGCCCAGGATGGGCAGAGCATCGCCCCCTGGTGGGCAGAGCGTCGCCCCTGGTGGGCGTGCTGGGTGGATCCCGGTAGGGCGCATGCGGGAGTCTGTCTGACTGTCTCTCCCTGTTTCCAGCTTCAGAAAAATGGGGAAAAAATATATATATATATTTTTTTTTCCTTAAGATTTTATTTATTCATTTTGGGGAGGGGAAGGGAGGGGAGAGGAGGGGAGGGGAGAGGGGAAGTAGCAGGAAGCATCAACCCCCATATGTGCCTTGACCGAGCAAGCCCAGGGTTTTTGAAGCGAGGACCTCAGTGTTCCAGGTCGACACTTTATCCACTGTGCCACCACAGTTCAGGCAAAAAATACTATTATTTTAACAGTATTGAGTTTTATACCATTGGCTAATTATACAAATTTGGGAGTTCATGGTCTATCTCTACAGTCACAATTACAGAAAAAAACATCTTTTGAAGAGTTGTCATCTAGAAAATGATTCTTTTTTCCTTTTTATAGAAAAATTCTTCTGTCTGCTATTTACAACACTGTTCTCTGTACATTATTAAAACCAGCTAAGAAATTATAATAACTAAGGATAGTTAACTGAACCAATTCACTGAAGTTTATACAGTCAGACCATTTCCCTGTAAAGTACTGAAATGTACTCACCTATATATCGGCTGAGGGAGGTAGCTCTCCCCTTCGATGCGGATGTCTGGGTACCGCTGGCTGATGACCCGCATGTACTCCTCAAACACCCGCCTGTACCCTCAGGAAACACTGTGGGGACAAAGGGGCTTCCCTGTAAGTGATGCAGGGTTCCTCTGCAGTTAGACCGTGTCTAAAATGACCAAGACTAACAGTTTCTCAAGAACAGTCACAGATTCATAATGGTGGATGCTGGATGGTGGGGATAAGGAGGTTTTTTACAAAAATTTCACATAAATTTAAGTTACCTCACCCTCAAGTAAGTCCTTCCATGAGGTCAGACTTGGCAGACTTCGGTTACTGCTGGACAACAGCAAACCCCATACCTCCTCCCATGGCAGTGTGTCCTGAGCTCTCCAATCACTGCCTTTCCCAAAAAATCAATGACTACATAAACACTGAAATGAAAGCAATTCTTATTCACCTGAAATAAGGACTTTCAAAACTGGGGCACAAGAAACTCACACCGCAAGGCAGGAGACATGCAACTCCAGTTCCTATTCCCACGCTGCCCTAACTGGGAGCAGCCGCTCCACCACAGGAAGAGGACTCTCAGAGCCCTTCTGGTCTAAAATGGGATTCTACTTTGGAAAGGAAAACAAAGATTGGGAAGAGACTTTTCTGCAATATGATAGCAAGCCACACTATTATTCCAGAAATGAAGTCAACAGCATCCAATCATCTTCACTAAAATCTCTGACCAACTAACCATATGGTCATATGATTGTTACCCCAGCAAGAAAAGGGGAAATACCCACCAGAGTGCACACAGAAGAGAAAAGTAAGTATACCGACTAAAGCAATGGAAGACACAAAGAGATATCTCATATTCATGAATTAGAATTCATGTTGGCCCTGGCAGGTTGGCTCAGTGGTAAAGCGTCAACCCAGCATGTGGATATCCCTGGTTCAATTCCCGGTCAGAACACATATAAGAAACGCCCGTCTGCTTCTTCACCCCTCCACCCCCTCGCTTCTCTCACTTTCTTTCTCTCTCTCTCTCTCTCTTCCCCTCCTGCAGCCATGGCTAAATTGGAGCAAGTTAGCCCTGGGTGCTGAGGATGGCTCCATGGTTTCTGCCTCAGGCACTAAAGATAGCCCTGTTGCCCCAGAAGGGAGAAGCATCGCTTCCTAGTGCGCCTGCAGGATGGGTCCTGGTCAGGGTATAAGCAGGAGTCTGTCTCTCTTCCTCCCCTCTCTCACTGGACAGAAATAAATACATACATACATACATACAGTACACAGGTTCCTTCAATATTAAAACCATGCCCTGCAGGGTAGGTCAGTTAGCTAGAGCATTGTCCTAATACACCAAGGTTGCAGGTTCAGTCCCCAGTCAGGGCATGTATAAGAATCAACCAATGAATGCATAAATAAGTGGATCAAAAAATATCTCTCTCTCAAATCAAATCAAATAAAACAAAACAGAACTACCATTTTGATCTAGGCATCCACTTCTGGGTATGTATCTGAAAGAAATGAAATCACTAACTCAAAGATATACTTGCACTCACATGTTCATTTCAGCATTATTTACAACAGCCAAGGCATGGAAACAACCATGCCTCATCTATCAACAAATGAATGACTAAAGAAGACATGGTACATATAATACAATGAAGTATTATTGAGCCAAAGCAGGGGGGGGGGGGGGATCCTGTCATTTAGAAAACATGGATGGACCCTGACTGCTTTATGCTAAGTAAGTCAGACAAACAAAATTATTATTAGATCTTACTTATTTGTGGAATCTAAGTAAGTTGAACTCATAAACACAGAAAGCAGATTGGTGGTAGCCAGGTGCTGAGGGGTGGGGAAAATGAGGAGATGCTGGTGAAAGGATGCAATCTTCCAGGTTTAAAATGAATAAATTCTGAAGATCAAATGTACAGCATGCTGACCATCATGAACAGTACGGTGCTATCGGGGTGGGTACAGAGGGGAAAGACTGATGGAAGGAGACCGGACCTGGGTGGTGAACACACAGCACAATACACAGGTGACATGTTCTAGAACTGTCTACCTGAAACCTGCATTGTATTAACCAATGTCACCCCAATCAATTCAATTAAAAAAGCTCAATACTGTACTGTATACTCGTAAGTGGCTGAGAATAGACATTATGTGTTCTCACCAAAACAAAGGTAATTATCTGAGTTGGCGGATCTGTGGTAATCCTTTCACAACACCCCTTGGATACGCATTTCAAATCACTGCCTTAAGTCTATACAACTTCTGTTAATCGCACTCAGTAACTGGGAAGGAGGTGGTGCTCCCATACCAACAGAAGACCGTGCAAGCTCAGGGAAGACTGCTAAGCACTTGAAAACACTGAATTCTAAGGTAAGGAACACAGAAACATAAAGCAGTGAAGGTACCACTTGGCACAAAGAAAACATGATCAGCAACTAAGTGACAGTAGAGGGAAACCCTGAGGGCCAGCTGTTTAAATCAGTCTCAAGAGAATACATACTCACCATCACCATCAACCCAAACTAACAGCACCCAGTTTGCATCTGACGGGTGAGACAATCCAAATATTAACAGAGCTCAGTTTAAGAAAATTCACTTTTCACCTGACCGATGATGGCACAGTGGATAGACTTGATCTGGGACAGAGGTCCCAGGTTTGAAACTCCAAGGTCACCAGCTTGAGAGTGAGCTCATCGACATGATCCCCTGGTCGCTGGCTTAAGCCCAAGGTCACTAGGGCAAAGGGTGACTGGCTCGGCTGGAGCCCCGCAGTCAAGGGACATATGAGAAGCAATCAATGAACAACTGAAGTGCCGCAACTACAAGTGATGCGTCTCATGTCTCTTCCTGTCGCTCTCTCTCACTCTCGCAAAAAAAGAAAATTCAGTTTATGAAAAAAAGTGAGAAATTCATGTCTTTACAATGAACACTTCTACATTTAGAAAAATAATTCACAAAAGACTATGTTCCTATCAGGTAAAATTTTTTTTCAAAGTTATTTCTAAATATTTTAAGTATGTCAAAACTAAATAAAAGAATTTATAAATCTCTAAATACCTCATCTTTACTAAACAGTAATCTTATCTTTTATTACTGTTGTTAGATTAATTGAGTATTTTATTTTGCCACAATTGCTTTTTGTTTTGGGGGGAGGGTTTAGATTTTATTTATTCATTTTTATTAGAGAGAGGGGAGAGAGAGAGAGAGAGAGGGAGAGATAGAGAGAGAACAGGTGGAGGAGCAGGAAGCATCAACTCCCATATGTGCCTTGACCAGGCAAGCCCAGGGTTTTGAACCGGCGACCTCAGCATTCCAGGTCGACGCTTTATCCACTGCACCACCACAGGTCAGGCGTTGCCACGATTGCTTTTTAAATTTTTTTTTATTTTTAACGAGAGAGAGAGAGAGAGAGAGAGAGAGAGAGAGAGCGTGCCAGAGCCAGGAAGGGAGCTGAGGACCATCAATTTGTAGTTGCGGCACTTTAGTTGTTCATTGATTGCTTTCTCATATGTGCCTTGATGGGGGGTATTCCAGCCAAACCAGTGACCCCTTGCTCAAGCCAGCAATCTTGGGCTCAAGCCAGCGACCATGGGGTCCTGTCTGTGATCTCATGCTCAAGTCAGCAACCCCCGCACTCAAACCGGTGAGCCTATGCTCAAGCCTGATGAGCCCACACTCAAGCCAACGACCTTGGGGTTTCAAACCTGGGTCCTCAGTGTCCCAGGTTGATGTTCTATCCACTAGACCACCATTCGATCAGGCCACAATTGCTTTCTTATAAGAAAATTTTAATGATGCTTGTATTATAAAAATAATCTAGACTACCTATGTACCTATCTACCTTGAAACCAAGAAATGCCACCTCATTTCAATGACTAAGTTTGCAGTGGTGTTTATAATGGAGTTGATTATCTAAAATGATAGTATCTAACTTCTAATGTAATTTTTTCGGAACTAGAGGCCTCATTGAGTTGAAACTTCTTTTTTTTAATAGATGAACAGAAAAACACAAAGCCTAGAGAGATCAAATGACTTTTCCATGGTTATATATCCATATATCATTTATTAATTCACTCAAATATTTACTGAATGCCTACTAATTATCAAGAATTATATTAGGCAGTGGGTATGTAGCGGTGAGTGACTCAGTTGGGGCTGAGACAAGAATACAAACGTCGCGCCTGACCAAGCGGTGGCACCATGAATAGAGTGTCGGACGGGGATGCAGAGGACCCAGGTTCGAAACCCCAAGGTCACCGGCTTGAGTGTGGTATCATAGACCTGACCCCATGATTGCTGGCTAGAACCCAAAGGTCTCTGGCTTGAAGCCCAAGGTTGCCGACTTGAGCAAGGGGTCACTCACTCTGCTGTAGCCCCCTAGTCAAGGCACATATGAGAAAGCAATCAATGAACTTAGGTACCACAACGAAGAATTGATGCTTCTCATCTCTTTCTTTTCCCGTATGTCTGTCCCCATCTGTCCCTCTCTCTGTCAAAAAAAAAAAAAGAATACAAACATCGTAACATGAGCTCCAAGGCCCCTTCCACTAAACCTCAATAGAACAATTAGATAATGCAAGAGTTATCCCTCCTTCCCTGTGTGCAGGAAGCCCTTCCTCTCTGTCCACAATGCCACACAGCTGGCCTCCTGGTGCAGAGCTCTTGGAGGTTCTTCCCTAATGAAGATATAGGTTCTCCCTCAAGGAGCTGCAAGCCTGTGGATCCCAACAAGTCCCTCCCATATGCTCTGGGAGTTCCAATCCTTCACCAACAGAAGCCCTGCGCGCCCCACGAGAGAGCTGTGTCTGTGCAGACGACACTACTGGTGGGATCTTCCCAGGCTCCTGCTTTTCTGACTACCCTGGATTCTTTCTGTCCCATGTCTTCAGTTTAGTCTCAGATCTTTGCACCAAACTCCAAATAGAACTGGACCATAACCTTGAAATCCAAAAATGACTTTAAAACTGTACCTTTCTTACTTCTGAAAAATGAAGCAGTTTACCAAAGAAACATATTTTTAAACATATAAATAAACTTCTCTATATTTGCCCCCAGAATTGTAAAGAAAACCCAAGAAACTTTTTTCCCTATATAATTGTTTTCCTCAAAACAATTTTTCTGTTTTGAAACAACCAAACTGCTGACAGAAAACAAAACATACGTAGTGTTTATGACTGACGTGAAAGGCACTCACAGCGGGCAGGGAGCCAGCACTCACTCCGCCTCCACCTCCACCTCCACCTCCCCTCCACACCCAGCTCTTCCCAGTCACTCCGTCCCTTCTGGGCCAGGGAGTAAACTATGACTGTGTATAGGCCAACAATCGGTATCTCAACACCATAAGAAGATGCTGCAGCAGCTGCCCTTCCTTCTGCCTGGGGAGCGGAGGTCCTTAAGCAGATTTAAACTCTGAAAAGAAATCTTAATTGTAAGTCCTAAGCACTTTGCAAATCTTTCTGGTAATACAGAAATATCTTAACTATGGCATCAACTTTTGCAATTGCTCAATTTAAAATATTTTTCGGAAAAACAATTTTTTTCGAGCAGCTCCAGCTGTGGACCCGCTTGGCCCAGAGTGACCACAGGCTGTCGCGGAAACAGCAAACAGCAAGACGGAGGATCAGCACGAGGAGGAGAAGGCGCAAGGCCCACAGAGACAGAGAAGCTGCGTTAGAACAAGCGGCCCCTACTGCTGGTGCCCAGAATCTGGTCAAAGCACTGTCATCACGCAAATGACCTTAATGGGTTTAACGGGGAAGAATATTATCCCTAGATGACAGCTCCTGTTCCTGATCTTCCCAGCCTATGTCCCATCACACTCTGCACGCTGGAATTGCCCCTTCTCAGAAACTTCTAGTAAGAATACTCTTCTGTGTGCTGGGAGGAGCGATAAGCCCCACCACCTAGCCACTAAGTTAAAATATATATATTATTTTTTCCACATAATATTTTTCTAAAAGAACTTGCATATAAATTAGATGATCTATGTGTAACAAATAGAAAGGAAATTTAGGAAATATAGAAATACCTTGGCCTATCTGGACGGTACTTTAATCAACTGAGCTACATAGACATATGAACTGGGATTTTAAAAAGTGATTATCTCGCCCTGGCTGGTTAGCTCATTCCGTTAGAGTGTTGACCAAAAACAAGGTTGCGGGTTCAATCCCTAGTCAGGGTACAAACAGGAAGCGACCAATGAATGCACAACCAAGTGGAACAACAAATAAATACTTTACTCCCTCTCTTCCTTCTCCATCTCTCTAAAATCAGTAAGTTAAAAAAATTATAAAAAGTGATTATCTTCCCACAGGTGAACATTTAACACCCAAGCTATTGTGGGTCGAGGGTAATGAGACCTTTCCTAGGTCTAAAAAGAGGAAATACGTCAACCTTCAGAGAAGAGAGAAAAATGAAGTACATTTTTTAGAAGATCTTATCTACTGATTTTAAAGAAAGGCGAGAAAGAGAGAAAGGGGGGAGGAGCAGAAAGCGTCAACTCGTGCCTGCTTCTTGTAAATGCCCTGCCTGGACAAGCCTGAGGCTGGAACTGGTGACCTCAGGGCTCCAGGTCCACGCTCCTCCCGCTGCGCCACCACAGGTCCGGTGGAAAATGAAGTGCATTTCGTGGAGAAAAGTACTGCTCTGAACCAGAGAGCGAGTGGAGGAAGCCTTCTCAGACCTTCCAGGTGTCTACCTTCAGCTTGTCCTGAGGCGCAGGCTGCCCCCTGCCTTTGGGTTCTAACACTAATCTTTGGTCATTTAAAAATGCATTTCTTTTAAAAAAAAATTTTTTTTTATTTATTCATTTTAGAGAGGAGAGGGAGAGACAGAGAGAGAGAAGGGGGGAGGAGCTGGAAGCATCAACTCCCATATGTGCCTTGACCAGGCAAGCCCAGGGTTTCGAACCGGCGACCTCAGCATTTCCAGGTCAACACTTTACCCACTGCACCACCACAGGTCAGGCTTAAAAATGCATTTCTAAGTGCACTGGTCAAACCAGTTCAAATAGGTTACTGTTACTTGCATCCCAAGAATTTCAACTGATACTTCCCCCATGCTGTACCAAAATATCAGGAAGATGTTTGTAAGTACTGTGACTTCTAACTGTCTACAACAGGGATCGGTCTGAAAGCTCACCAGTCATCGAGAACGGTGTTTTTCTTTGTAATCTTTACTCCTTGTTCTCTTTAGTAGATGAAGTAGGAAGAGACATTTGTCTGGTGTATCACCAGCTCTAAGTGTTTTTTGCAATGAATTCTGTCTGAATAAGGTGCTATACAAACCATATAAGAAACAAGAGCTTAAAGGAGTAAATAATAAACTAATCTGATAAATGCTTTTTTAAAAAATCACAAAAAGGAGTGCTCACGTACAACAAAATATTATTTTCATAACCAAAAAGCTATTTTCATTTTTTTTAAAAGCTGAAAGTCAGAGTAAAGTTTCAAGGTTTATTCACCATTATTTCCCCACTTATAAGACTCACCCTTTTTGAAAAATTTGGCATCTAAAAACTGGGTGCATCTTACACAGTGGTTGTGGCATTTCTCAGTGGTAGTCAACCTGGTCCCTACCGCCCAAGAGTGGCGTTCCAGCTTTCATGGTGGGTGGTAGCGAAGCAACCAAAGTATAAATAAAAAGATAGATTTAACTATAGTAAATTGTTTTATAAAGATTTATTCTGCCAAACAGCAAAAATTTGACATAAAGTACTTGGTAAGTAATTATTATTATATGCTTTAACTTGCTGTAACTCTGCTTTATAAATTTTATAAAGTAAAGTTACTTCCCTACTTTATAAATCACTATTACTGTGGTACTGGTGGGCAGTTAGAAAATGTTACTACTAACAGAGATACAAAAGTGGGCAGTAGGTATAAAAAGGTTGACTACCCCTGCCATAGATGGAACTGAGGACAAGGCAATCTATGAAGACAGTGATTTGTCATCAGACACAGGTGAGAACAAGCTAATGGATGGGAGTTTTGACAGTGACAAGGAATTGTATGAATTTTATGATGAATAAAACTTGAGTTCAATAACTTTATATAATACTTTTTTCTTTTTCAGAAATCAGGCCCCAAAACTAAGGTGCATCTTATACGTGGGAGCGTCTTATACATAGGGAAATATGGTAAGTCCACAGTAACTAACATGATCTCTACCACTCACGATTTCTCAGATTTCTTCAATTCATCTTGATCATTATCAACATCCAAATCAGTCTCAGGTCTTTATTTTCTTGCCTCTCTCTACACCATGAAAACAAAGGCTGAGCAGCTGTAAATTTAAATAAACTCTGTTCTTGAAGTAGTAGTAGCCTACACTTCTTAAAACTCCAGTTACAATTTGGTTGTTCTAAAAATATAGCAGTGGATTGTTAAAGTAATAAAAATTGGAAAGTTCTGCTATATGCTGTTTATGTTTTAAAATCTTTACCTACTATTCTTGGTAAATTAATTGTCACATATTCAAATAAGTATTAATTGTAGAATTTAAACTAAAACAACTAACCACTATAGATCTGATTACATGTTAAATCAGATATATGGAGAAATTATAGCATGCAAACATCATGCCAAACAGTACCTGTGAGAATATATTTACACATAAGATACATTTACACATAAAAATCACAAAGGAAAATGTGAGAAGGAAACTTTAAGTTCTGATTAGAGAACTTCCTTATGTTCAATGTTTAAACGTCCAAATAAGCAGGATAAATTCTTTCCCCAGATAAGAGATTAGTGTCATCATACTTACCCAACTGTATTGCTCAATCAGTTAGCATAATAAACCAAACACTCAGGTATAGAAAGTGATGCTGCGCCATTCCTGAAGGCTTGGTCAGGAGCCCTGTCAGTCTTGCACAAGCCAGTACTGAATGGATCCTTACTGGGAAAAACGCATGGGTGCGCTCTCCCTCCGGGGGGCCTGCCTGCTCGTCCCCTTCCTCTGCTTCCCTCTCCCGCACGCATCTCCAAACTCGAAGGGTCTTCCACTTGCAACCAGGGGCAATGGGCAGCCAGCACAACGCTCACTGGGGCCTACCCCTTGGACCTGTCCCCAAGGCCCCCTTCTCTGACTGCCCAGACAGCCCAAGCAGCCCGCCTAGACCTCCTGCTGCTTTTTCTATCCGAAACCCTTCCTGGTTTCACTGTCCCTGCTTTAATAAAAGTACTTTCAAACAAAGAAAAGTTTAAATTTAAAAACATGAAGGTAGAGTAGGAAAATTGTTTTATTTTGCAGGCTTGATCTTTCTCCCTTCAGTTCCATTTGTGTGTTTGCTGCTTTTCTGTTCTATTAGCAATTATAGAAGTGGTACAATGAACAGAAAATCTACTGTTATGAGTTAAGAGTACTTACATGAAATATAAGGGACAAAAGCAATTGAAAGGAAGGTAAAAAATAGTTCTCTCCTTTGGAACAGTGGTCATTAATAAAAGACTGCATTTTACAGCACTCAAATTCCAAACAGAATTAAATTTTTTTCACATATTTATCACCGATTGTCTTACCTTTCTCTCCTTTCCCAAACACAATCTTGCAAATGAATATCCAAGACAGTTTACCAAAACCAGAAACCCAATACTCACCTTACTACAGACAGATCAATCTCTGGGGGAAAAGGCAACAAATAAGCTCAATTAACCCATATTTGGTAGGGCTACTAATAAAGGTATTTCTCATCTCATATTAAAAGAGAATCTAAAATACTTCTGTATGTAACATGCTTAGGGTGACTGCAAAAGAAAACTCTTATTAGACTTCTGGGATAAGTTTGTTCCTAAACCAAAAAAAGAAAGTAAGTATTAAAAGTTCAACTGCCTGACCTGTGGTGGCACAATGTATAAGGCTTCAACTTGGAATGCTGAGGTTGCCTGTTCGAAACCTGGGCTTGCCTGGTTCAAGGAACAAATGAAAAGCAACTACTATGAGGTGATGCTTCCCGATCCTAACCCCCTTCTCTCTCTCTCTCTTCTTCCTCTCTAAAATTAATTTTAAAATAAAGTTCAACTGCAGTACTTAAGATTAAAGGTTTAATATGAAGGACTGAATGCTCTTCCCTACATCTGTTTGACGCATTTTAATTTAAAAAAAATTTTTTTCTATTAACTGAGAAGTGGGAGGCAGGGAGGTAGAGAGTCGGACTCTGGCACGCACCAGACCGGGATCCACCCAACAAGCCCACTAGGAGGCGATGCTCTGCCCCTCTGGGGCCCTTGCCCTGTTGCTCAGCAACAAGCTAGTTTAGCACCTGAGGGGAGGCCATGAAGCCACCTCAATGTCTGGGGCCAGCAGCCAGCCTGGGGCCAACTCATCAAACGAGCCATGGCTGAGGGAGAAGGAAAGAGAGAAAGAGACGGGGTGGAGGGAGAGGTGAAGAAGCAGATGGTGGCTTCTCCTGTGTGCCCTGACCAGGAATCGAACCCACCAACAGGCTAGGGCCGTGTGATGCATTTTAAATACGTCATGAATATCCTTAGTGGAAGGTATACTTGTTATTTTGACAAGTACTCCAATACAAGAAACTGTAAAAGAGTATTTTGTGAAAAGCACGAGTGAAACCAAGAGCTATAAAAGTAGAAAATAAGAAAATTACAAAATTTGGAAACTGCAGTCTTTTTAAAACTACTTAAATCCCAAACTATCACATTTAAACCCTAACAATATTGAAATGTTTACAGGTTAGTAATATCACTGCCAGCTTCTAATTTAAAAAAAGGGGGCGGGGCCCTGGCCGGTTGGCTCAGTGGTAGAGCGTCGGCCTAGCGTGCGGAGGACCCGGGTTCGATTCCGGCCAGGGCACACAGGAGAAGCGCCCATTTGCTTCTCCACCCCTCCGCCGCGCTTTCCTCTCTGTCTCTCTCGTCCCCTCCCGCAGCCAAGGCTCCATTGGAGCAAAGATGGCCTGGGCGCTGGGGATGGCTCTGTGGCCTCTGCCTCAGGCGCTAGAGTGGCTCTGGTCGCAACATGGCGACGCCCAGGAGGGGCAGAGCATCGCCCCCTGGTGGGCAGAGCATAGCCCCTGGTGGGCGTGCCGGGTGGATCCCGGTCGGGGGCATGCGGGAGTCTGTCTGACTGTCTCTCCCTGTTTCCAGCTTCAGAAAAATGAAAATAAAAAAGGGGGGGGGGGTGGGAATCATAAAGGTTGAGCCATAACACCAAAGGGGATAAATGCTCGGCACATAATAAACAGTTTTAATTCATTTTTTTTTTATTGAAAATAAAAATCACAAGATGTTTAGTTTTCACTCTAAAAGTCTCACCATCTTCTTTTCTGACTGTTAAAGGTTAGCTGATTTTTTAAAATTTGATTAGTCTTTATAGATTAAGCAGAAAGCTACTTATATAGAATAAAAAGCCTAACTTTTAGTACACTCATGTTAATATAGCACGAGATCTGAAAGAGCTGATTTTAAATGCATTTTGGTACTAATCTGACTATCCTACCCTAAAAGAAAAGTCACCTTTTGCAATACAGCATTCTAATTTCTGCGATTTTACAATTTTCATTTTTTTAAAAATCTGAGCCTTTCGGACCTTCCCCAACCCCACTTTTATTATAATGCATTACAGCTCAGCTTCCAACACTGTACTAGGTAACAACAAAACCACTGACCACGTCAACTGCCGGGGTGTTTTGCTTACTTGTTTGTTTCTATTTTTCGGAATGGACAGGAGGAAATCTGAAAGGCGGAACGAGACGCAGGGCAGGCAACTCTGGGGAGGAGACGCAGTCGTCCCCGGAGCGAACGGAAGAGCAACGTACTCTCTTTTTTTCCAAAGACACTTTGGAAATTGCACACCGAGAGCCTGGGGCTGTGGGGGCCCCTTCTCCCTCCTCCCACACCCCCACGCCCCGGCAGGCAGGTCCCGGCCGGCCAACGAGGCGGCTGTCACTCGCGGGTCCCCTCCCACGCCCCGCGTTCACCTTCACTCCCGCGGGCAGCGAGGCCGAGGCCGCCAGGCACACCGCTGGCACCGGCGGGGGGAGCGGTCTGGGAGGCGCGGGGCAGCCATGGCGTGACACCGACAAGTGTCCCCACGTCCTCGCCTAACGGGGCTCAGCCTTCTCGCGCCCTCCCTTTCCCGATTCCCGCCATCGTTCTAGGCACCAAATAAAGCCGTGAGCAGCTGTGCTGGAGCACAGGGACCGAACAGTGTGGACAGGGGACGGGCGGCCGGGCCGCTGGCACTGCGCTTCCGGGCCCGGGGCGGTGCAGCCCGCTAGGCCGCGGAGCCGGGGCCTCGCTTAGCGGGGCGGACGCGGTGAGGCGGGCGCGGCGCAGGCACGCACTCACCAGATCTGGAACTTGAGCAGCGGCCCCGTGGCGTACTGCATCTTCAGTCTCTTGCTCGGCGCACCGCCTAGGTTGGCGGAGGCATCGCTCCGGACCAACGCCGACGCCGCCACCAGGAGCAGTAGCACGAGCCTCATCTTCTCCCAGCCAGCCACCTCCGCCGCACTCACAGCCGGACTGCAGCCAGCCCGAGGCCGACCGGGGAGCCCAGAGCTGCCGCCCAGCGCGCAGGCGCGATCGGCCAAGGTTGGGGGAGGGAGGCCGGAATGTGCCTGATCGCGCCTGCGCAGCCCGGCGCCTGCGCGTGCTTCCGGAGCGGAATGACCTGTTCACTGTCCTGACCCACCATCTTGGGTGTGTGAGGGGACACTGGACTGGAGGGAGAGGCCGGGAGGAGAAGGAGCAGCTGGTGGAGTGTCAGAGCAGACGGTGAATTGCAGCTCCCGCCACACCTGGGTTCCGCGTACCGTTTCATTAATTCAGACCTTTATCTGCCTGAGACGCAGGAACACCTACTGAACAGCTCCAGGTGTGGGAGAGCAAAGAGAAAGCCCACGCCCTGGTGGCTGGAATGCGTAATTCTTTTGGGGTGCCTTGCGGTGGACTTTCATTTGATCTTATAATACTGCTCTCTCGTAAAAGAATTAAAAAAAAAAAAAACCTTTGGAAATTTTCAATGGTATGCAAGAACAATAATTCTCTATTAGTGACCTTTAACAATTACTGGCGTTTTGACTTTTTTTTTTTTAAAGCTGGAAACGGGGAGGCAGACAGACTCCCGCATGAGCCCAACCAGGATCCACCCGGCACGCCCACCAGGGGGCGATTCTCTGCCCATCTTGGGCGTTGCTCTGTTGCGACCAGAGCCACTCTAGCACCTGAGGCAGAGGTCATGGGGCCATCTTTTGCTCCAATGGAGCCACAGCTGCGGAAGAGGAAGAGAGAGACAGAGAGGAAGGAGAGGGGGAGGGGTGGAGAAGCAGATGGGCCCCTCTCCTGTGTGCCCTGGCCCGGAATCGAACCCAGGACTCCTGCACTCCAGGCCGACACTCTACCACTGAGCCAACTAGCCAGGGCCACGTTTTGACTATTTTGATTGTCTCTAGCTCTAACCACTTCTCCCCCTAGGGAAGCAAATATCAGACTTCTCATCATTTTGTCCATAAATGTTTAAGCATGTACTTCTAAAAAATAACTTATTTAAAGACGAATTGACCAGCCTGACCAGGCGGTGGCGCAGTGGATAGAGCGTTGGACTGGGATGCAGAGGACCCGGGTTCGAGACCCTGAGGTCGCCAGCTTGAGTGCAGGCTCATCTGGTTTGAGGAAAAGCCCACCAGCTTGACCCAAGGTCGCTGGCTCCAGCAAGGGGTTACTCGGTCTGCTGAAGGCCCACGGTCAAGGCACGTATGAGAAAGCAATCAATGAACAACTAAGGTGTTTCAACGTGCAATGAAAAACTAATGATTGATGCTTCTCATCTCTCTTCATTCCTGTCTGTCCCTGTCTGTCCCTCTCTCTGACTCACTCTCTGTCTCTGTAAAAAATAAATAAATAAATAAAGACAAGTTGACCACAATACCACTACCCGACCAGGTGGTGGCACAGTGGATAGATTGTTGGACTGGGATGCGGAAGGACCCAGGTTCGAGACCCCGAGGTCGCCAGCTTGAGCGTGGGCTCATCTGGCTTGAGCAAAGAGCTCACCAGCTTGGACCCAAGGTCGCTGGCTCCAGCAGGGGGTTACTCGGTCTGCTGAAGGCCCACGGTCAAGGCACATGTGAGAAAGCAATCAATGAACAACTAAGAAGTCGCAACGCACAATGAGAAAGTGATGATTGATGCTTCTCATCTCTCTCGGTTCCTGTCTGTCTGTCCCTGTCTATCTGCCTCTGTAAAAAAAAAAAAAAAAGGCATTGCTTAACATCAAATATCCAGTCAGTGTTCAGATTTCTTCTGTTTTAGTAAATATTTATTTTTCCATTGTTCATTTATTCAAATCAGCATCAAAATGAAATTATTGGCATTAGTTGGTAGGTCTCTTGGTTCTCTCAAAGCCCTTAAAGCCAAGAATACATCAGGAATTGAAAAGTTTCCTTTACTATTCATCGTGGCAAAAAAGAACATATACCCTGGGGAACCAAGAGGAATATCAGTAACAGGGTATTGAAAAGATTATTATGGTATCTGGGCTTTGATTGGATGATTTGGGAAGACTGTTGGGGGTGGCAATGGAAAAATTGGTCATTCCTTTAAAATCAAGTCTCAGTGTCTATAAATATCAGTAATTCTGGTTTAGCCCAGGTATTGCAATCATAAAATACATCATATATGAGTTGGAGAAACAGTTGAATAGGATGTTCTCAATAAATGTATGTCCATAGTTCCTTTCATATCTAATAGCTCAAATGCAATACATGATCAAGTCTTTTTTTTCCTAATTTAAGGATGCAGTACAAGTCTGAAAACATTTCACAACAGTTCATTTCAGCTCATTTAAGCTTCAGAGACTATTATAAATCTTAGCTATCCTATCCTAAAGCAATAGGAACTGCAAAACCATATCTTAATGTCAATGAGAATGACCCTTTTGGAGTAGGAGAAAGGAAACAGATAAAAGTTAATGTATTTAAACTCACACACACCTACCCCAGGCCTGACCTGCAGTGGCACAGTGGATAAAACATCAACCTGGAACACTGAGGTTGCTGGTTTGAAACCCTGGGCTTGCCTGGTCAAGGCACATATGCGAGTTGATGTGTCTTGCTCCTCTCCCCTTCTCTCTTTCTTCTCTCTAAAATGAATTTTAAAAAAATAAACAGCATAAGCAAGGAGATAATTTGTGGATACAATTTTTTAATTAAAAATTTACCAGAAATTCTTTGCAATAGTGAATTAGAGGAGAAATATATTTCAATAGAATTTAATAAAATTCACCTTACTAATCGTAAAATTTCTCGGCAAACATCAAAGAAAATTAGTTTGATAAAAGGTATATAACAAAAAGTGCAAACATAATACATAATTTAAACCGTAAGAATATCAGGAGTGCTGTCCTGATACGCCAAGGTTGCAGGTTCAATCCCCAGTCAGGGCACAGACAAAAATCAATCAATGAATGTATAAATAAGTGGAACAACAAATCAATGCCTCTCCCCCTACCCCTCTCTGTTTCTCTAAAATCAATCAATTTTTAAAAATTAGAAGAGAATAAATCTTATTATATATATAATATATATATATATATCTCAGGAAATTCCATTTCAGTCAGAATCAGGTCAAGTATGCCCACTCTCACTGCTCCTATTCAGCATTGCGCTGAATTTTATAATTGCAAACTATATCTAGAAAATTTAGTAAGACAAAAATAAATAAATAAATAAATAAATAAGAAGTAGTAAAATATGTGGGGGCTACAAAGAAAGAAGCAAAACTGTTATTGTTTGCAAACAATATTATTATGCACATAGAGCGCCACAAAGAATCTACCAACTTTGAGTATAGCAAGGTTGCTAGATATAAACTCAGTTTGCAAATGTCAACCGTTATCTTTCATGAGTAATCAAAAAATGTAATTTTTAAAAGCTATCCCTTACAAATATTTCCTAGAATAAATCTAAAATGAAATGTGCAAAACCTTTCCAACATACACACACACACTTTTCTTCCTCACGCTTCAAGGCTAATGTCCTGTTTTTTCAGGGAGGTCTCTCCTCCCTGCACTGTATCCGTAAAGCACTCAGCACTGACCTCACCATACTTCACTGCAATCACTTAAGACTATTTGAGCCACTTCTGCTCTTAGCTGAGCTTGGTAAGGGCAGGAACTGTTATTCATCCTCGTAGCTCAGGTGACCATAGAGTTCTTGCAATAATAACAATGAGAATACAATAATAATAGGAACAAATAATATCAGCTACTATTTATCAAATGCCAACTGTATACAGGTGCTGACAAAAACTTAACACATATGTGTTTATTCATTTATTAAGTAAAAGTGACAAAGGTTTCAATGTATGCATGTCAAGGATGGTTTTGCGTTTCTTTTAGAAAATTAAATTTAATGGGATGACACTGGTCAATAAAAGTATATAGGTTTCAGGTGAATGTTTCTAAAGAATTTGAACTGTTGATTGTGTTGTGTGCACATCACCCAAAGTCAGATCATTTTCCGTCACCATATATTTGTCCCTCTTTACTCCCTTCCCCCCATCCTCTCCCCCACATATCCCTCCTCCTGGTAACCACTTCACTTTTATCTTTGTCCATAGGTCCCATTTTCATATCCCACCTATGTGTGAAATCATATAGTTCTTAGCTTTTTCTGGTTTACTTACTTCACTTAGTATAATGTTCTCAAGGTCCATCCATGTTGTTGTAAATGGCAATATAGTGTCATTTCTTATGGCTGAGTAGTATGCCATTGTATGTATGTACCACCTCTTCTTTATCCAATCCTCTATCAAGGGACACTTTGGTTTTTTCCATGTCTTGGCCACTGTGAATAATGCTCAATGAACATGGGTGTGCATGTGTCTTTGCTTACCAGTGTTTCTGAGTTTTGGGGGTAGATACCCAGTAGAGGGATTGCTGGGTCATATACTAGTTTGTAAGGCCAGTGGCTGTGGCCATGCAGGTTCACATTGAATTCCGGCAGGCGGTAAAAAAACAACTGTGTAGCCAGAGGATGGTGAGCCATTCCGTTATTAGAGTCTCGCAATGGCAGATGAACAAGCAGGTAGGGAAAACCGCCTCTCTCTCAGGGCTGATGAGCAAAAACAGGCCTGGGGGTGGCGAAACCCCTTCTCTGGAAAACAAAAGCAAACATGGCCCCTCCCAGTGGCAGTAGGCAATCCACAATCTACAATCTGCCACCCTGAGGGCAAGCACCTGCAGCATAGATTATACACACGTGGTGCTGCCCTGTACTCATACACCAATCCGGCAAAGTACAAACGAGTAAGCTTAACACACTTGTTTGCCCAACATTCCACCCCTTTAGGGTTGCTCGCTTCACAATCTATGCGACAGGTATCTTCTGCAGTGGTCCCTGTGCAAGGAGCAAGATACATTACATAAACAAACAGATGACACTCACAGCACAAGTTATATAATAACAATAATTACAAAGGTAATTATTGTTACTTTCTTAATGTCTCCCTGAGCACTCTGCCCAAAGCACTAACTGGAGGCCCATCACTGTTCCGGAGGGCATAATGCCATCCACCCCCCCCCCTGTCCCACAGTTGCAGCAACCAGGCTGCCAGGGACTCAGTGGGTCTGCCTGAACTGCACCCTCAATTCCATCAGCTCTGCCTGGGTGTAGGGCCGTGATGGCGAACTTTTTTATAAAAACCATCCACTTTTGCAGTGCTGGTCAACCTCGTCCCTCCCGCCCACTAGTGGGCATTCCAGCTCTCATGGTGGGCAGTAGCAGAGCAATGGTGCCATGATTGACCCCGATTGACCCACCGTGAAAGCTGGAACGCCCATTAGTGGGCGGGAGGGACCAGGTTGACCAGCATTGCAGAAGTGGGCAGTTTTTATAAAAAGGTTCGCCATCACAGGTGTAAGGCCAGACGATAGAGTGCTCTACTACTTGGGGATGGGGTCATGCCTGCCCCTGAGGGACTCTTGGCTGCTGGGTCTTTACCTTCTGGGCAATCACCAGCCAGGCTCTGAGTCTGCGGATGGCAATTTCAGCCCAAGCCTCCCCCTCAGAAGAGGAGGAGTCAGAAACGCCTGCTCCTGCTGACTCAGCGCTCCACTGGCATGAATGCAGCTCTGTCTTCTGTGCCCAGTTCAGCTCCTGCAGCTGCCAGCTCTTGGCCTGAAGCTGAGATTCAAGCTCTTGAACCCACAGTTGTTTCTCCAACAGCTATCGCTGCCAATGTGCCTCTTCCAGGCCAAACTGCAGCTTGTGAACCTGTAACTCCTTCTCCAGAGACCATTCCAGTTCATGCTATTGCTGGTGATGAGTCTCTTCTCGCAGGGCCATAAAAAACACCCAGCCCACAGATCCCAGAAGGACAAACAAGAGGAACCATACACTGGAGAACAATGACCACTCCTCTTTCCCACCCTTCAAGGCTATTGGAAGCTCCATACCAATCTGATCCGAAGCCTGCTGGCTGCACCACATGTAACAATGGCTGTGGCCGTGCAGGTTCACATTGAATTTAGGCAGATGGTAAAGGACCTGTAGAATTGGAGGGTGGTGGCCATTCTATTTATTAGAGTCTCACAACGGTGGATGAGTAAGCAGGGAGGGAAAACCGCTTCCCTCTCTCAGGGCTGACAAACAGGTCCGAGGAAAAAAACCCTTCTCCCACACACAATAGCAAAAATGGCCCCTCCCAATTGCAGAGGCAATCCACAATTTATAATCTGCCGCCCTGAGGGCAAGCACCTGCAGCCTACATAGTCTATACACACGTGGTGCTGCCCCGTGCTCATGCACCAATCAGGCAAAGTACAAGTGAACAAGCTTAACACACTTGTTTGCCCAACATAGTTCTATTCTTAATTTTGTGAGAAATCACCATACTTTCTTTCATAATGGCTGTATCAATTTACATTTCCACCAACAGTGAATGAGGGTTCTTTTTCCTCCACATCCTCTCTAACACTTCTTATTACTTGTCTTATTGATAACAACCAATCTAACAAGTATGAGGTGGTATCTCATTGTAGTTTCGATTTGCATTCCCCAGTAGCTAGTAAAGATGAGCAGCTTCTCATGTATCTGTTGACCATTTGTATGTCTTCTCAGGAGAAGTGTCTGTTCAGGTCCTCTCCCCATTTCTTAATCGGATTGTTTGGAGCTGAGCCTTGTGAGTTTTTTATATATTTTGGATATTAACACCTTATTAGAGCTATTGTTGCACATATCATCTCCCATTTGGTGGGCTGTCCATTTGTTTTGTTGTCAGTTTCTTTTGCTGTGCAGAAGCTTTTTAGTTTGATATACATAGTCCCATTCTTTTACTTTTGCCTTTAGTTCTCTTCCATTTGGGGTCAAATTCATTAAATGTTCTCTATGGTCAAGGTCCATAAGTTTAGTACCTATGTTTTGTTCTATTTAATTTGTTGTTTCGGATATTATATTTAGGTCTTTGATCCATTTTGAATTAATTTTAGTGTATGGAGACAAGGTGTAGTCGAGTTTAATTCTTTTGCATATGGGTTTCCAATTTTCCAAGCACCATTTGTTGAAGAGGCTTTTTTTTCCATTGTGTGTTTTTGGCTCCTTTGTCTAAGATTATTTGTCCATATATAATGTGGTTTTATTTCTGGGCTCTCAATTCTGTTCCATTGGTTTATATGTCTGTTTTTCTGCCAGTACCATGCTGTTTTGATTATTGTGTCTTTGTAGTATAATTTGAAGTCAGATACTATGATATCTCTGGCTTCATTCTTTTTTCTCAAGATTGCTTTGGCTATCCAGGGTTTTTTATGGTTCCATACAACCTGATTTTTTGTTCTGTTTCTTTAGAAAATGACATTGGGTTTTTAATGAGGATTGGATTAAATTTGTATATTGCTTTAGATAATATGGCCATTTTAACTATGTTGATTCTTCTGATCCATGAACATGAAATATTTTTCTATTTCATTGTGTCTTTTTCAATTTCTTTCAATAATGCTTTGTAGTTTTCAGTATATAGGTCCTTCACACCCTTTTATTCCAAGATGTTTTATTTGTTGTTGTTGCAATTGTAAAAGGAATTGTTCTTTTGAATTTGTTTTCTGAAGTTTCATTGTTGGCATATTAGGAAGCTATAGATTTTTGTTGTATATTGATTTTGTATCCTGTGACTTTATTATACTTGTTTACTGTTTCTAATAGTTTTTTGGTGGAGTATTTGGGGTTTTCTATATACAGGGTTATGTCATCTGCAAAAAGTGGTATCTTTACTTCTTCTTTCTCAATATGTATGCCTTTTATTTTTTCCTCTTGCCTAATTGATCTGGATAAGACTTCCAGTACTATGTTGAATAAGAGTGGGAAGAGTGGGCATCTCGTTCCTGATTTTAGAAGGAAAGTCTTCAGCTTTTCACCTTTTAGTATTATATTGGCTGATGGTTTGTCATATGTGGCCTTTATTTTATGTTGAGGTACTTTTATTCTATACCCATTTTATTGAGTGTTTTAAACATAAATGGATGTTGTATCCTATCGAATGCTTTTTCTGCATCTATTGATAGAATCATGTGATTTTTATCCTTTGTTTTGCTGATGTGATGTATTACATTGATTGATATATGTATGTTTAACCATCCCTGTGCTCCTGGAATGAATCCCACTTGATCATGATGTATTATTTTTTAAATGTATTGTTGTATTCAATTTGCTGTATTTTGCCCTGCCTGGATACATTAGTTGGTTAGAGCATTGTCTAGAAGTGCAGAGGTTGATGGTTTGATCCCTGGAACAGATCACATACAGAAACTGATCAATGTTCCTATCTTTCCCTCTCTTCATTCCTCTCTTGCTAAAATCAATAATTAAAAATATTTTAATTTGCATTTTGTTTAGGATTTGCTTCTGTATTCATTAAAGATGTTGGTCTGTAGTTTTCTTTTTTGTGTGTTGTCCTTGCCAGGTTTTGGTATCAGGGTTATGCTTTTTCTATTTTTTGGAAGACTTTGAGAAGGATAGGTACCAAATCTTCTTTGAATGTTTGGTAGAATTCACTAGTGTAACCATCTAGTCCTGGACTTTTATTTTTCAGGAGGTTTTTGATAGTTGTTTTTATTTCCTCTCTGCTTATGGATCTATTTAGGTTTTCCACTTATTTGTGACTCAGTCTAGGAAGATTGTATAGTTCTAGAAATTTATCCATTTCTTCTAGATTGTTAAATTTGGTGGCATATATATGATCCTTTCTGTATCTATGATGTCTGTGGTGATTTCTCCTCTTTCATTTTGGATTTTGTTTATATGAGTCTTTCCTCTTTTTTCCTTAGTGAGTCTAACCAGAGGTTTGTCAATTTTGTTGATCTTTTCAAAAAACCAGCTCTTTGTTTTATTAATTATTTTTTTAGTTTTTTTTTGTGTTCTTTATTTTATTTTATTTTATTTTTTTTTTGTTCTCTATTTTATTTAGTTCTGCTCTAATTTTTACTATTTCCTTCTGCTGATTTTGGGTTGCCTTTGTTCTTCTTTTTTTTTTTTTAGTTCTTTCAGATGTAATATTAGGTTGTTTCTTGATACAAGCCTTGAATGACATAAACTTCCCTCTCATTACTGCTTTTGCTGCACCCCAGAAGTTTTGATATGTTGTGTTATGATTCTTGTTTGTTTGTATACCTCTTTTGATCTCTGTTTTTATTTCTTTTTTGACCCAGTCACTTTTTTAGTAGCATGTTGTTTAAATTCCACATTTTTGTAGGTTTCTTTACTTCCTTTTTGTGGTTGAATTCTAAAGATGGTTAAAATTTTAAACTGTGAAGAAGAAAGGGGAGAGCATGAGCAAAGGCCAGGAGAGGGCTTGAGCATGACTCCTGTCCTGCAGAAGTGGTCCCTTTAGCGGCAGAATGTGGACTCAGATCCAGGACGCAGGTGGGACAGATTGTGGGTGGCCTTGAATACCAGGATAAGCAGTTAGATTTCTTTTTCCTACAGAAAATAGGAGCAATTGAGGATTGGTCACATCATCAAACCACTGTCTCAGTAAAACTGAGATAGAACTATGTTCATTAAGACTGAAGTAAAAAGTGTCTAATGGCAGGGAGTCCTGTATAACAGGGAGACAATTACTACAGAAGTCTTTGTAAACCACCTGGCAGAGTGCAAAATGAGAGCACAAAGGATAATGAGAATTGGTGGATTATTGAAAAAAGACTTAAAAATCACTACAGAATAAGAAAATAGTCTAAGTGGGGCCAGTGGGATGTGCAAAAGTAGGCAAATGGAGAACCTCCTTAAGCCTAGGTTTCTGCTACTGGGGCTCAGATATGTGGGGTATGGCTGACAGTTAGACAGGTTTGTGTCTGGGTGGGGACAGGAGGACATGGCATGAATGCTTCTGGGAAATAATGCATTTCAATAGAAAATAGGGCCAAACAACAAAACCCCAGGTGACAACAGAGCATAGGTATCTGGCAGAAAGATGATCCCAGCCTCAGTGTAGTGACTAGCATTCAGCTCGCAACCCCATCCCAGTCTAACTAGACTCAAAAAGGTAACAGGTTAAAAATGTGGCACAAACCTGACCTGTGGTGGCACAGTGGATAAGGCGCAACCTGGAACACCGAGGTCACTAGTTTGAAATCCTGGGCTTGCCCGATTAAAGCACATACAAGAAATAAGCAGTGAACAACTGAAGTGAAGCAACTATGAGTTGATGCTTCTTGCTTCCACCTCACTTCCTCTCTCTGTAAAATCAATAGATAAAATCTTTAAGAAAATGTGGCACAGGCCCTGGCCGGTTGGCTCAGTGGTAGAGTGTTGGCCCGGCATGTGGCTGTCCCGGGTTCGATTCCCGGTCAGGGCACACAAGAGAAGTGCTCATCTGCTTCTCCACCCCTCCTTCTCTTTCTTTTTCTCTTTCTCTCTTCCTCTCTCTCTCTCCCCCCCTCTAAAAAATCAACCAATTAAAAGAAATACAGATTACTTTTCTTTGAAAAGAAACTTAATTCCTAAGAGATTTGTGGAGGTATTCCCAAGGGCTGGATATGCAACCCTTCCTGGGGTACACAGTACTTTCTTCTTCCAAGAATGTGTACCAGCCCTCCGCCCTCCCCAGCTCAGACCGGAAGCTGAGAAGCCGTCCGGGGTGGGGGCGCTGACCCAGCCCCAGCGGCTCCTTCCTTCACTTCTCCCTGGCTCTCCCTCCTTCTCTGTCTACCTCGTCTATTCTCCTTTTCTCTGGAACGGCTCTTTTTCTTTCACTCCTGTTTCTACACTTTGTTTGGTTATCCTAGGAAAACCTGTCTTCTTTTCCTCTCTTCATTTTATTTGTAAACACCAAATGACCCCAATTACGGTTAAGTTTTAAGAATATTGAAACTTTATACCAAGGGAAAGAGAAGATAAGTTTATTGTGCATGCAGTAAAGAACCAATATCTACAGCACACAGAATGACCACAATCATCTTCAGGAATCTCCTAAAAATTCTTTTGTTCTACTATTTCCTTCATTTAAATCTGCTTCAATAAAAGCAACTTACAAAAAAATTCTCATTCTATTTTCTTATATTTCTTATTCTGGCATTAATTTTTAGAAATTACTTTTTAGTCCTGGCCAGATAGCTTGGTTGGGGATCGGTCCTGATACACAAAGCTTGTGGGTTCGATCCCTGGTCAGGACACATACAGGAACAGATCAATGTTTCTGTCTGTCTGTCTCTCTTTCTCAAATCAATAAATTAAAAAAAAAATCTTTAAAGTGCTTTAAAAAGAAAAACAACAACTGCTTTTTAAAATAATTATACCTAATTCTTTCATTTAAGGGTTTCCCGGGCTCACCTCAGCAGCAATAACTGCTTATACTCTTTCCTCTCTGGGGAAACGCATTCCATTTTGTAAGCAGTTAACCTACAAACGCATCTTCAGACATGGTTCATTGGCAGCCAGCAGATCATTGACAGAACTCCAAAGAAGTTTAGGAATAAGTTTGAAATTTAAGGGGCTAACGAGGGTTAATTCAAGAAATTTGGCAAAAAAACAACAACACACACAGTTTGGCAATGAAAAAAGAAAGAGCAGCATTGCAGGCTATTAAATCGGCAGGTTTCAAGTGAGGGAGTGCATGTATGTATTTTCCAGGTATGTTCTAAAATTTCTAGTTCCTTATTAACTCTCCTATGCCCTGGGCTTTGGGATCCTGTAGTGGCCGCATCAGGATTTGTGTTTTGGGTGAACCCTGTAACATACTTTTCATTTTCAAATTCATTTAAAAGATAAAGATGTCATAGGTCACAAAATGTAAGAAACCATTAGAAGCGGGCTTTTCTGACTCCCAATTTAAGATAGTGAACGAGCAGATACATTTGCCTCTCTCTTATCTCAGCATCTGGGAAAGGACAGGAAAGTGCTAGAAGCGATGAACCCATCACAACATTAGAAATAAGGCAGTTGAGCCTGACCAGGCAGTGACACAGAGGATAGAGCGTCGGACTGGGATGCGGAGGACGCAGGTTCGAGACCCCGAGGTCGCCAGTTTGAGCGCAGCCTCATCTGGTTAGAGCAAAAGCTCACCAGCTTGGACCCAAGGTTGCTGGCTCGAGCAAGGGGTCACTTGGTCTGCTGAAGGCCCGCAGTCAAGGCACATATGAGAGAGCAATCAATGAACTAAGGTGTCGCAATGCGCAACGAAAAACTAATGATTGATGCATCTCATCTCTCCGTTCCTGTCTGTTTGTCCCTGTCTATCCCTCTCTCTGACTCTCTCTCTGTCTCTGTAAAAAAATAAAATAAAATAAAAAAGAAAGAAGGCAGTTGACCAGGGACTGGACACTCTAGAAAGCAGAACCAAATGGAACCATACTGATTGGCTTACCTCTCATTTCCGCAGCATTCCAGGCGAAAAGGGTGTAGACATGGTGGAGCCCTAGACAGGCTCCAGGAACCAAATAAAGCAATAGGAAATGAAGGCGTGGGCTACGGCGCAGCAACTCCAGTGGCCAATTAGCACCGGCAGTTGGCCCCCTTTCAGGGGTGGCTGCCGGGTCAACAGGTTGCCACAACTGCTGCGACATCCCTGCCTGACCCCGAACCTTGCAGACAGCTGGGCTGTCCCCCGTGGGATGGTCATCTTGTTGCTGGGGCCTGACACCGGATGTGATGGAGGGGTCACAGACAGTGTCAGGAGGATGGCTGTTAGGGGATGGTGTCTTCAGGGGATGGTGTCTTCAAATGGACAGCTGCACAGTCAAGAATAACACACTCACCTTTCAATTTACTTTTGGAAAACTCAACTTCTTACTTTTTCCACTTGTTTTGTAGACTTTCCGATATGAAATTTCTTTTGAACCAGGTATATTAGTCTCTACGTGGTAGGGCATATAAACTCAGGGAGTGTACAATTTAGTTTCTAAAAAGTGGCATCACATGGTATCTAAAGCAGATTGGGTCATAAACTTCTTTCATCTTTTTTTTCTTTAATTCTAAGATTTTTTTGTCATTGTTGAATTAATTGGGGTGCCTTGGTTAATAAAATTATACAGGTGTCAGTCCTGGCCGGTTAGCTCAGTTGGTTAGAGCATTGTCCTGAAAGGACAAGGTTGCAGGTTCGATCCCCGGTCAGGGCACACACGGGACACAACCAGAGAACGCACGACCGCGTGGAACCACAAACAAGGGCCTCCCTTTCTCTCCCCTCTCTCTTCCTTCTACTCTGTCTCTCTGAAACAATACATCAAAAGAAATGAAGCCCTGGCTATCCTGGTGGGGTAGCTCAGTTGGTTGGAGCGTCATCCTGGAGTACGAAAGCTGTTGGTTCAATTCCAGCTCGATGTTCCTGCCTCTCTCCAAATAAAATTTTTAAAAAAGAAAAAAACCTATATGTTTCAGGTGCACAATTCCACAACACATAAACTGTAGACTGTGCTGTGTGCTCCCCGCCCCGAGTCAGGTCTCCGTCAGTCACCCTTTACCCCCTCTCCCCTCCCCGACCTCCGCCACCTCCTTCCCCTCGGGTAAGCACCGCACTGTTGTCTGTCTATGAGGTCTTTTTGTTTCGTTTTTGCTTTTGTTTAGCCAAATTCCCTTTACCTTTTACCTAAGATCTTAAAAAAAAAAAGGTTTAGGCATAAAAATGCCAATTTGCACACTCACCTAAGTAATTTGATCATACTTCCATTAAATAGAAATAACAGTACCAAGTGTGAAAATTAAGCAATATATATCAAACAGGTAAGGTTGGTGAAGAAAAAAATAGTAAGAGAGCATTTAAAATTCTTAACATGATGTGATCCAGCAAGTCCACTCCTAGAATTTATACAGTGAAGACGGTAAGAAGCAAAACCAGTATATATTATGATTATTTCCCTGTCATTTTGTACCCATGTACAGTAGGGCTTAGCAAAGGTCTTCTGCAAAGAGTGGGAAGATAAATGTTTCAGACTTCGCAAGGCAGGTGGTCTGTCGCACCTGCTCAGCGCGGCAGCTGCGGCCTGAGAGCGGCCAGGGCTGTCACCAACACAACCTTTTTAAAGACACAGAAACCTGAATTTCATACACTTTTCTGATCCCCAAGTAATTGTTTTCAGTGTTCAACCATTTAAGAACTTAAAAACTAAGCCGTGCTGGCCTGACCTGTGGTGGCGCAGTGGATAAAGGTCGACCTGGAAATGCTGAGGTCGCCGGTTCGAAACCCTGGGCTTGCCTGGTCAAGGCACATATGGGAGTTGATGCTTCCAGCTCCTCCCCCTTCTCTCTCTCTGTCTCTCCTCTCTCTCTGCCTCTCCCTCTCCTCTCTAAAATGAATAAATAAAAAATTAAAAAAAAAACAGAACTAATCCGTGCTGCACAGGATTTAGCCCAAGGGCTGTTGTTCACTGAATCCTGGTACCATTCCTTTAAAGGCTGCATGGAATTCCATTCTATAATTATAAAACAAATTTTAATTATATATTCTGATATGATACATTTAACGAGATTATAAATTTACAATTCACTAGTATAAACACCAGTAGGATGAACACGTTTTTGTGGTATAGTTTTACACACATCTTTATTTTCTTCAGGCAAATTTCTAGAGGTGAACTATCTGGATCAAAAAGGATATGCAGCCTGACCAGGCGGTGGCGCAGTGGATAGAGCGTCGGACTGGGATGCGGAGGACCCAGGTTCGAGACCCCAAGGTCGCCAGCTTGAGTGTGGGCTCATCTGGTTTGAGCACACTTCACCAGCTTGGACCCAAGGTCGCTGGTCTGCTGAAGGCCCGCGGTCAAGGCACATATGAGAAAGCAATCAATGAACAACTAAGGTGCCACAAAGAAAAACTGATGATTGATGCTTCTCATCTTTCTCTGTTCCTGTCTGTCTGTCCCTACCTATCCCTCTCTGACTCTCTGTCTCTGTATAAAAAAAATAAATAAAAAATAAAGGATATGGAAAGTTCTAAGCAACCCTGCCCTTCTTTTTGTTACCTGCCTTTGACTTATCTTTCTTATCTTTTCCTCACCTCTGCTTTTTATTTCATCCTCTTTTCTAGCTCTTTTGACTCATCTCTCTTAGCTTTTTTTTTTTTTTTTTTACATTCAGGCCAAATGATTTTGTCCCAACTGAAGCTGAGAAAGGCTGTCAAGTTCATGGTGTTGCTGCCCCTACTTGAGTTCACAAAGGAAGATGAATTATTCTCTCAGTAGGACTGCATTGCACCGGCAGAATAACAATTCTGTAATGACACACGAGAGAGAAAAGAACAGGTTTGTAAATGTTTCCATTGCTGTTTAGCTGGAAGGGAAGTCCAAACGTTAGATTCTATCTAGACTGCTCCCGTCCTCTACTTAGCTGCCAAACATGATGAACCATCAACAAACCAAACTTTCTTCCTAAATATAATGGAGTACCCCAAAGAGATACACGTTACCTCCTAGTGGGGTTTTTTTCCCCCTCATGAAGTCCTTCTGACTAATTGGTTGTACTTGACTTTTAAACCACCTGAAATGTATACACCCACCCTGTACAGTATTAGTTTGCTTTTCTCACAATTCTGAAGGCTGGAAGTCCAAGGTCAGGGTGCCTGCATAGTGACGTTCTGGCGAGACAAGTCTTCCTGGCTGGCTACCAACTGCCGTCTAAGTCCTCATGTGACAGAGAAAGAGAAAGCCTTCTGGTGTCTCTTCTTCTAAGGGCACAAATCCCATGATGAGACCCCAATCCTTATAACTTTATCTAACCCTAAGTACCTCCCAAAGGCTCTATCTCCAAATACCACCACAATGGGGCTTAGGGCTTCAACATGAATTCTTGGAGGGGGACACAAACATTCAATTCATAACACACCCCAGCCCACCTTCCTCATGCCAATTTCATATTTAAGTACCTTGATGAACATTTTTAAAAAAATATTTTATTTATTGATTTTTAGAGAGAGGGGAGAGAAAGAGAGAAGGGGGAGGAGCAGGAAGCATCAACTCCCATATGTGCCTTGGCCAGGCAAGCCCAAGGTTTTTTTGAACTGACAACCTCAGTGTTCCAGGTTGACGCTTTATCCCACTGCGCCACCACAGGTCAGGCATGGATGAACATTTTTGAGCAATTATACAGTGTTGTCCCCAGACAACCAATATTTGCTGGCTTCTCAATTAACCGGTATGTGTGCGATCATCTATTATTTGTATCTAACATATCATTACATTTTATTCAAATGACTGGGCAATGATAATAAGATAGTGCTGATGCTTGGAATAAGAACCATTAGTCTTACAAATTTAATACTGAAGACGTCAGCATCATGGAGGAGGGAAAGACACCTTTGTTTCTGCTCTTAGATTTACAATTCAACACTAACTCAACAAAGAACGCAGAAACGCCTGAGGCGGGGGGGGGACTGGAATGAGTAGGGGAGGCAGGGCGGGTAGGACAGGGACGGTGCCACAGACGCCGTTCAGCACCCACCAAGGCTCCACCTAGTGAGTGTGCTCACAGTGCAGGACTTGGGCTGCAACCTTCACTCTACAGCTTGGTGCGTAGGAGGGGCTGGCGAATGCCGCTGGCACAGGAAAGGCTCTGCGTGGGGGGCCTGAATCTGTGGGAGCTGTCTCAGCCACGAAAGAGAAAAGATTGCCATTTGCAACAACACGGGTAGATCATGGGAGTAGTACACCAAGTGAAGTAAGTCAGACGGAAAAGAACAAGAACCATAACACTCCTATGTGGGATAGAAACAAAAACAAATACAAACAGAATGATGGCTCCCAGAGGGGACGGGGCTGGGGGCGGGTACCGAGCACAAAGCCTATCAAACGTATGGTGACAGCAGGCTCCGACCTTAGGTGGCGAGCACCCAACAGAGCACTCAGACGCACTGTGGCTGGACACCTGAAACTTGTGCTAACTGGTGTTACCCCAATAAATCTCCTAAGTCTAACTTAATGCTGATTTATAAAAGATGAAATTTATGAGGTGAGCCAAAAGCAGAAAATATTTAGCAGATGCCCACAGATGTGTTGTGTTCAAATGTAAGCAACAACAAAACATTAAAATCGTATGAAATTACAGTGAATACTGTGTCCATAAGGCAAGCTGTAAAATATTAACATTTTAAATTCCATGGGGATGCACACCCCCTACAACAGAAAATAAAAATCACTTGACTTCCACATATATTTTCAGGAAACTGAGAGTCTGGGCTAGGGATGTGGTTCCCAAAATTTGCCAACACACTAGAATCACCCGGGGAATCTCTGAAGAACACTGCCGCCTCATTTCCAGGACCAGTCATTGTTGTTTAATTGGCATTACGGAGTTGGGCACTGGGTGTTGTGAAAGGTCCTCAGATGACTCTACTGTGCAACAGAACTTGGGCATCACTGGACTGTTATCCTGGGGATTAAAAAGAAACCTCCAAACTCTCAATGACATAATAAGTTGACTCCTCATTCGTGCTACAAGCCCGCCGTGAAGACACACCCCGCCTACAACAGTGCTCTCTCAAGCTCAGGCCTCAGGCCCCCACAGCAGCAGGAGGCGTGAAGGATCACACATGGGCTCTTCAATACTTTTGCCCAGAAATGACACGCTTCACTTCTCTTAACATTTCAGTGGCTGAAGTGTCACTTAACCACACCTTACTTCAAGAGGATGTGGAAGTATAGTACCCCCACATACCTAGGAGATAAAAACTAGAAATATTAGATCAAAATCTCCAGTATTTTAAAAGTGAATATACTGTATAATGAATGGGGCCCTGGCTGGTTGACTCATGGATAGAGCATTGACCCAGCATAGGGATGTCCTGGGTTTCTTGGTCAGAGCACACAAAGTGACCATCTGTTTCTCTTCCCCTCCCTCTCCCCCTTCTCTTCTCCTTCCCCTCCTGCAGCCAGTGGCTCCATTGGTTTGAGTGTCGGCCCAGGCATTGAGGATAGCTCATTGATCTAGGCATTGGCCTTGGGTGCTGATAATAGTTTGGATGATTTGAGCATCGGCTCTGGGGGGGGGGGGTTGCTGGTTAGATTCTGGTTGTGAGAGTCTATCTCTCCTCCTTTCACTTAATAAAAAAAAAACAACTGAATGCTTTGTTTTAATGATTTCCCCTGGTGCTAAAGACTAATTAAATGTTTTTGTCTTACCAAAGTTTATGCTGAAACTTAATTCCCAAAGTGATGGTATTTGGAGGTGATTAGGTCATGAGGGCAGAGCTTAATGAATGGGACCAGTACCCTTATAAAAGAGAGCCCAGAGGGCTCCCTCCCCTGCTTGCCTGCACAGCAGGATGGCTACACACTGGAAGGCAGGACCTCCCCAGACACCAATCTGCAGGGGCTTTGGTCTCGAGCCCCCCGCCCCCAGAACGGTGAGAAACAGACGCGTGTGTAAGCCGTCAGGCCTGTGGGACTTTGTCACGGGCGTCTGGATGAATGAAGACGCCAGGCCACACCTTGTGGTACCAATTCTCAAGTGTCTTCAGTTTCCTTACATTTCATTTCCTGAGCCAATCTCACCTTCAGAAACAACTCGACATTACGAAAGGGTACTCTGTATTTTCTCTGTAACCGGCACTGTACCCAGCAAACACTGGAACAATGAATTGGTCAAGTAGCTTAAAACAAAACAAAACAAAAAAAAGGTGCAGTCTGACCAGGCAGTGACGCAGTGGATAGAGTGTTGGCCTGGGACGCAGAGGACCAAGGTCGGTGGCTTGGGCAAGGGGTCACTGGCTCACTGGAGCGCCCTCAGGCACGTATGAGAGGCAATCAATGAACAACCAAGAGTAATGCAATTTGTTAAACTGCCAAGCCAAAAAAAAAAAAAAAAAATTACCTTGTGTCAGAATGAATTATTAAATATTTTATTAGAAAAACAATTTCTAAAGTAATATATTGAAAAGCAATCTATTTGTGTCAGTTTCTATTATTAGAAATAAATTAACGTTGAAAGCAATTATATGTTCACAAGTATGCATGTGCGTGCACACAAACACTCTTCATACTTAATAAAATACCACTGAAATTTAATGCATCAGGTTGTTACTAAATCTTATCAGAAACTTTGGGGCATCCGTGAACTCAGATATCTGTTTGTGTTTGTCTCTCAAGGTGTTTCTAGATTCCTTCCCTTCATCTATCAGTTTAAACATTAGCTCTGGAAAATGAAAACCTCTATCAACTCAAATGAAATAAAAATAGTCTCAAATGTAAACTTGATGAGAATAATTGTGATGGATTCCAAAACCAAATGTAAGTTGGTTTCAATAGCCAAATGTCTTGATTATCATTGTAGCTCTTCTCTATCACATGGAAAGACAACCGAAGCAATCGAGGATGAGTACTGACTTCATCCTCTTGAAAGTCAAATGCGTGGATTAGCCGTGCATCTTCTCTTCATCACGTGGGAAGACAACCAAAACACGCACAGTTCACACTGGAAAGAACCTTATCCTCAAATCACTAGTTTTATTATTTGAAATAGCAAAATAAAATGTTTTACTATTTTCTATTTTTAAAGGCTTTACTTTAGAACTAAAAATAATTTACTTCAAATAATCCATATAATAGAAACAATTTAATACAATTACTATAACCTGAGTTTTAAGGATTTCTTTAAAATAATATTTTAGGATAAAGACAGACATATTATACGTTCAAAAGACAATTTACCCAAATTTGCCACCTAAATTAATACAAGACTTCTTGAGTGAGAAACTTATAAAGCCAAAACTGATTAAATTTAAAATGTCTTTATTCATTTATATAGTAATATTATCCCCTATTATAAAACAATGATATTTGTCTTTCAATCTGTCAAACTTAGCGAGAAAATTCATGTGTCTCTTTTTTATATCATATGTTAAAATGAAACAGGATGCAAAAATTTTAATAGATATTATTAAATAATTTCGCATATATGCAGAATCTTGGAAAAATGGTTAAAATCAGAGATGGGTGGTAAGTGTGGACACACGAATATTCTGTATATACCAATGAACTTAATAGAAGATGTGTTTTCATTGATTTCTGGTAACCAGCTTGCTTTCTGTGAATCTTTAAATACCCAATTCCAAATCTTCCAGCTCCTGGAGAAGGGCTTTCTCTTTTTGAATTTTCTCCAACTAGAAAAGTTTAAAACAATCAAGTTATTAGAAATAAAGTAATTATTGGCTTTATAGCCAAAAGAGCATAGAAGAAACCAAAGAGAGTATTTCTGACACTTGGTCGGATCCACTGCTAAACACTGATTTCAAAGTGTAGATTAGAAACATTTTGTCATCTGGTGTGGATCCAGGCAACAAAGGGCAGAAACTGTCTCATTGCGTTCCTTTAGGTCAAGTAAACGCTCCCCTGGGCTTAGAAGTGTTGAGGAGAGGAGGGGGAGACGGACAAGAACAGAGCGTGCAACCTGAGATACAGGAAGGCAGACTACTCGTCCACGTAAGTAACACTCGTATTAATCCACCCGTTAGATACAGTGACTTTCTTATTGACCACGACCTATATCATGTCCCCCCACTCACCCCTCCATGTTTAAGAGTGAAACCATTAAAAAAAATCATATGGCATACAACTTCCAAAAGAAGCATTTAAAATCCATGGGCTCTTTCACCGAATGAAACAATCACTTATAATAGAAAGGGGGAAGGGTAGTCATGACTGAGCCCAAATGGAAAACGCAGAAGAGACCTGATTCTTTTCTAGCTGCTTTCCGGTTGCTGCCTGTTCCTTCAGTTGTTCAATTGCTTTCAGTTTCTGCAAACAGTAAATACATTATGAGTCAAGAGAGAGCAAGAATAAGTCATTTCGAATGCAAATTTCCTTAAATAACAACTCAATCATATGAAGGTGAAACGTGAAGAAGGAAAATCAATTATCTTACATTTGTATTAAGAATAGCCTGTTAAGCCCTGGCTGGTTGGCTCAGTGGTAGAGTGTTGGCCTGGTATGTTGATGTCCTAGGTTTGATTCCCGATCAGGGCACACAGGAGAAGCGATCATCTGCTTCTCCGCCCTTCCCTCTCTCCCTTTTCTCTCTCTCTCTCTCTCTCTCTCTCCCCTCTCCTTCCACAGCTAAGTTGAAGCAAGCTGGACCTGGGTAGTGAGGTTGACTCACTGGCCTCAACTCAGGCACTGAAATGGCTTGGTTGCTGAGCAATGGAGCAGTGGCCCCAAATGGGCAGAGCATTGCCCCATACAGGGCTTGCTTGGTGGATCCCGGTTGGGGTACATGCAGGAGTCTGTCTCTCTGCCTCCCCACTTCTCACTTAAGAAAAATAAATAAAATAAAATAAAAAGAATAGTTTGTTAAAATGCTGAGGATGTTTTTAAATGTTTGTTTAAATGTTTTTAAATTTAAATGTAAAATCAGGTATGTTAAGAATACGGGAGGATGTAAAGTACAGCATTGGGAATATGGTTAATAATATTGTAATTACTATGTATGGTGTCAGGTGGTGCTAGACTTCCTGGGGAAACCACTTTGCAAGTTATATAAATGTCTAAGCACTATGACGTATACCTGAACCTCATCTAATACTGAATGTAAACTTAAGCTATTTATTTATTTATTTATTTTTTTGTATTTTTCTGAAGCTAGAAACGGGGAGAGACAGTTTAGACAGACTCCCGCATGGGCCCGACCGGGATCCACCCAGCACGCCCACCAGGGGGCGACGCTCTGCCCACCAGGGGGCGATGCTCTGCCCCTCCGGGGCGTAGCTCTGCCGTGACAAGAGCCACTCTAGCACCTGGGGCAGAGGCCAAGGAGCCATCCCCAGCGCCTGGGCCATCTTTGCTCCAATGGAGCCTCGGCTGCGGGAGGGGAAGAGAGAGAGAGGAAAGAGAGGGGCAGGAGTGGAGAAGCAGATGGGCGCTTCTCCTGTGTGCCCTGGTGGGGAATCAAACCCGGGACCTCTACATGCCAGGCTGATGCTCTACCACTGAGCCAACCGGCCAGGGCTTTTCCAAGCTTTTAATGAATGTCATACAGGTTTCTGTATATGTATATATGTATATATGAACATATGTATGTATGTAAATATGTCACCAATTTTACCATTATTTTTGCACCTCACTGTGCCTGGATGACATCTTTGGCGCTCACACAAACTTAACAGGTGCAGGCTGCGAAGGGTGCGGGCGGCCTGGTTTACCTCCACAAACCGGTGGCAATTTGACAAGCTAATAAACTTCTTTTTGTCTCTGTTTCCTCATCTTTAAAACTGGGGTAAAGGTCTGTTCCTACCCGTCTCACACGTGTCTAATGAAATACTGAGTATAAAAGTGTTCAGCATATCTCTGTACAAATGTACATTATTTCTTTTTACCCCCAAAATCAATAATAAAGAGACTAACAATCATTAGAATTTGTGACTAGAACTTAAGCCAGTGCCGCTTGTTACTGTGTTTCCCAGTGAGAAAGCCACGATCCCGGCAGCCATAAACTTCTTTTTTTTTTTTTTTTGTATTTTTCTGAAGCTGGAAACTGGGAGAGACAGTCAGACAGACTCCCGCATGCGCCCAACCGGGATCCACCTGGCACACCTACTAGGGGGCGACGCTCTGCCCACCAGGGGGCGATGCTCTGCCCTCCGGGGCGTCGCTCTGCTGCGACCAGAGCCACTCTAGCGCCTGGGGCAGAGGCCAAGGAGCCATCCCCAGCGCCCGGGCCATCTTTGCTCCAATGGAGCCTTGGCTGCGGGAGGGGAAGAGAGAGACAGAGAGGAAGGAGGGGGGGGGTGGAGAAGCAAATGGGCGCTTCTCCTGTGTGCCCTGGCCAGGAATCGAACCTGGGTCCCCTGCACGCCAGGCCGACGCTCTACCGCTGAGCCAACCGGCCAGGGCCTATAAACTTCTTAGATGCCTATCTTTAGACATCTAAATACAACTTTCTGCAGATAATGCTCACACATTTCTTTCCGGGAACGCATCTGACCCGTATTTCACCTCACCTTCTTCAGGTTCCGGATTTTTCTGTCCGCCTCAGGGTCTCCGGAAGTTGACTGACTGACGGTACTTCGTGCCGAGCTCTGTGGGGCAGGAGCAGGTGCCAAATCTGGGCTCTTGTCACTTTTTGCTTCCTGCAGGAAATATTTTCAAATATTCAATTTTCTAAAGTGAAAACATTAAAGTGTTTCAACCAAAATGGTATTGGTATAGAAAATGCAGAAACCAAATGAAGAATAAAAGATAAAATGTAATTTTATCTTTTCTGCTACATTCTATATAAAAAGAGGGTCTGAGTTTAAGGCCCCATGAAGTATGTGACATCATTCCACGAGAAGGACAATGTGGCTTAAAAACATATGAGAGTTAATGACATCCACATGGTTTGTACTGTGATATTTGTCACAGGGAACACTGACAGACCTAGATTTAAAGTAACATAAAAAAATAAATTTTTTTTCAATATTATGTTAGAATAAAAGTCACCTTAGAAGATAAATCAGGAGGTACGTGTATCAGCCAGTAAATATTCAAAATTTCTAGATATTTTGGGAGATGCTGTTATATGACTGTTTGGGAAATGTGAGAGGGCTTGTCTGATGAAGAAAGTACGTGAGCCTCACTCTTGTGTCCTCCAAAATGGTAACGGGGTCGCATGATCAAGTGCCTGTAAGGATGGCGCTACAGGACAAGTGCTACAGAGATATCTCTATAATCAGGTCAATCAAACTCCGCACCAAAGTGCCACCGAAAACGCCTCTCCCCTGAAAAGGAAACTACATTGCTCCCAGTGTGATCAGACCTCAGACCACCTTTCTAGCCTCACCCCTCCTCACCGACGGACTCTGAGCCACATTCATTTCCCCTACAAGGCAATAAAGTCTGGTTTCTCGGTCTCTGTGCACACCTCTCCTGTTGACTGTTCCATGTGCTTCACGATCAGACCTCAGACCACCTTTCTAGCCTCACCCCTCCTCACCGACGGACTCTGAGCCACATTCATTTCCCCTACAAGGCAATAAAGTCTGGTTTCTCGGTCTCTGTGCACACTACTCCTGTTGACTGTTCCATGTGCTTCACGATCAGACCTCAGACCACCTTTCTAGCCTCACCCCTCCTCACCGACGGACTCTGAGCCACATTCATTTCCCCCACAAGGCAATAAAGTCTGGTTTCTCGGTCTCTGTGCACACCTCTCCTGTTGACTGTTCCATGTGCTTCACGATCAGACCTCAGACCACCTTTCTAGCCTCACCCCTCCTCACCGACGGACTCTGAGCCACATTCATTTCCCCTACAAGGCAATAAAGTCTGGTTTCTCGGTCTCTGTGCACACCTCTCCTGTTGACTGTTCCATGTGCTTCACGATCAGACCTTGCACACCACCCCTCCATTAGACCGGCCCTGAGGCTTCCTCGTTCACTGTGCTACTTGTGGCCCCAGAATAAAGTGTGCTCTACTACACAAGCTAAATAAATGAAAGAGAAGGAGAATGACATTCTTTTTGTATTTAAGACGAGACATACATTTTGACAAGTGTTTACTACCCTCTCACGGCCAGGTGGCTCATTTGGTAAGAGCGCTATCCGTCAGGGCACGTACAAGAAGCAACCAACGAATGCGTAAACAAGTGGAACCACCAGTCTGTGTTTCTTTCTCTCTAAAATCAAGAAATTAAACCAGAGGCTTGATTGCCCTCCAGGTAGGGATTCTAGTTCTTTACAGAGTTCCCGTGGAATACATAAACCCCAAGCATCCAAATCTTCTGATTTCTGAGTTCTGCACAGAATCCTCTGAATTCTCAGAGCGGGGTGGGGGTGGGGGTGGGGGGGTGTTGGAACAGGTGTCACTCCTAGATTCCCAAATCGGAAACTGTGCGCCCGAGGGATTTTAGAGAGTGCAAAACCAGAGTCGCTTTTTCTTTTTCAAGTCACGTTAGTGGCACCTTTTTGTACACTCTGCAGCAAACGTTGATCCCACACCTCCTTCTGTGTGAAAAGTCACAGCGAGCACTTTCACAGAGGATTCAGAGAAACTGTTCAGCTTCGACTCGTAAGGAGCCTCCTCTCACAATATACAGTTTGCTATTTTTCATGATAAAACTAAAGAAGAGTAGATAAAAGAAGAGAGATACTGTGCTTATTAAATTTGCTTTTGACATCAGATTAAAAAAAATTAATTGTAGTTGTAATGAGTTGAGAGAACATGAGTTTTTTCTACTACAAAGGAAGGTTAATGTTATAAATGTAAAAAACTATTAAAGTTAAGCTAAATATGAAATTGAATTTTCTATCATTTTAAATAACCAACACTGAGTTAAAAGGGCTGCATATAATTATACTTAAATTCTGGTAATTCTCGCCTGACCAGGCAGTGGCGCAGTGGATAGAGTGTTGGACTGGGATGCAGAGGACCCAGGTTCGAGACCCCGAGGTCACCAGCTTGAGCGCGGGCTCATCTGGTTTGAGCAAAATCACACCAGCTTGGACCCAAGGTCGCTGGCTCCAGCAAGGGGTTACTCGGTCTGCTGAAGGCCCGCGGTCAAGGCACATATGAGAAAGCAATCAATAAACAACTAAGGTGTTGCAACGCACAATGAAAAAACTAATGTTTGATGCTTCTCATCTCTCTTCGTTCCTATCTGTCTGTCCCTGTCTTTCCCTCTCTCTGACTCACTCTCTGTCTCTGTAAAAAATAAAATTAAAAAAAAATTCTGGTAATTCTCTGGAAAGGATATGGATAAGGTAAAATTAAAATTTTGAGTTTGTTATTTTGGTATCACTGATAAGCTGTATAGAACTACCTCCAGTTGATAGCAGGACTTGGTTGGACTAGATGCACCTGACTCCTTTTGCTCTGGTCACTCAATTCAGAGTCAGAGCTGAGAAGGTGTGGTCCAGGCGATGCCGCCACGGTAATCTGCCTCTGTTCTATCCCTCGGACACCGCTTGTACTAGTCCAGCCTGTCGTCTCAAAACTGCCTACTGCCAGCGTTATCCTGCGGGCAGCAGTCCTTCGCCATCACTGGGCAGACGCGCAGAGCGCAGCTCCACAGACGATGGACTAGTAATGGTATTACCTTTGGTCTATAACACGCGTGGGTGTGTGCATGGCTGTACCGGGTGGAGTGCGGGGCTTGTTTCTGCAATTACTATGTTTTACATTAATGGCACTAATTGTGTTTTTGTTTTTGTGTTTTTTCAAAAAAGCCACAGAAGCTCATTTTTAAAAGAAAGTCCAACTCTTTTAATACTGATTTTTATAAATAAGAGATACTGACTCCATGACCTCTGATGAAAATTTTATCAGAAAAATACACACACACACACACACAACCCCAATATTTTATTACAAAGGGACACCCTAGCACAGGACCAGTGATAATCATACTGAAGATCTGATAAAAGGAAACAATACCACTAGAGCATAGGGTTCTAAGGTAGATGAGTTTCAGAAGGCCCTTAAATCTCTATCAGAAAGAACCCTGTACAACTGCTATGGAAAATAATACAGAGGTTCCTCAAGAAATTAGAGAGAACGAGCTATCATATGGGCCGGCGACCCCATTTCCGGGTATACAGACAAAGGAAACAAAGTCACTATCGCAAAGAGATGCCCGCATTCCCAGGCTCACTGCAGCCTTGCTCGCAATGGGCAGGTATGAAAAACCAGCTAAGTGATATACACGATCTCTGCATAGATATACATCTTTTTACAAAAGGGACGTTCTGCCATGTGCACCAACATGAACGAAGCAGGGGCATCGTGCTAAATGAAATAAGAGAGAAAGACCATGCACACCGTGTCGCTGTGCGTGTGCGAGCTAAAACAAAGTGAGACTGAGAAAGGCAGAGCAGGGCGGTGGCTGGGGGCCGGGCGGGGCAAGGGGAGAAGCTGACACAAGGGCTGATAGGACTGTCCCTAGGCTGTCCCTGAGGGCTGCCGTCGCACGCAGTGACGACTGTCCACAGTGCAGTATTGTAGCATTAAAATTTGTTGAGAGTAGAACTGGGTGTTTTCATCACCCCAAAAAGATGAATGTGAGGTGATGGACCTTTAATTTAATTAATTCGATTGTGGGAATCCTGCCACCATATATATGTATATGAAATCATCATGCTATATACACTTTGAAAATTATATCTGTCAATTATATTAGCTAAAAAGATATTAGCTAGAGAAAGACTAAGAAGGAATCTCACCTACTAGGGTTATAAAGATACGGCCAGGCCTGACCTGTGGTGGCACAGTGGATAAAGCGTCGACCTGGAAATGCTGAGGTCGCCGGTTCAAAACCCTGGGCTTGCCTGGTCAAGGCACAAATGGGAGTTGAGGCTTCCAGCTCCTCCCCCTTCTCTCTTTCTCTCTTCCTCTCTGTTTCTCTCTCTCCCTCTCTCTCTCCTCTTTAAAAATGAATAAATTAAATTAAATTAAATTAAAAAAATTAAAAAAAGAAAAAAAAATCAGTTTATTAAAAAAAAAAAAAAAAAAAAAAAAAGATACGGCCAACTTGTGACACTCAGGGCCAGCAGAGGTCGCTACCCACGGTGATGAAAGGACAAGTCCCGCTTTTCCACGAGTCTAATACACGGAGTCGATTCGATTATTTTGCTCAAAATAACTGACTAAACCTGAGCCATTTAATGATATTTGTGGGTGGAATCTATTAACTACAAAAGAGCACACTGATTTTTTTAAGTGCAGATTTTAGCAGAATATGGTTACACAAGGCAATTCTACACCTTAAAGGAGTGAGCTGCCTACCAAAACACATACGCACATTCAAGTACTGCCAGCCAGGCCGCACTGTCTGAATCTCAACTGTGTCGTCACCGGACCTCACCCCCCCCCCCCCAGTCCCGGTCCCACAGGCCTGACTGTCACCACAGGCCACACACAACGGTGATGTCAGTTATCATACTGGTCTAGTTTTGCAACTACAAAACCATATATCCAATTATTTCAGAACAATCCATTGTTTGGGTACTTCAGGTATTTAGATTCCCAACTGAATAATTTCCTACAGCAATACGATGCTGAGTGACGACACTTGACGTTTTCAAGAAAGCGAACCAGCCCACTTCACAAGGGTTTAACCACAAAGGTCCACAGCAAGCAAGAGCCTACGTAATCCCACGAGGGTTTCGGGTTTGCAGGTCGGATGCGTCTCCTCAACCTCCTCTATACATTAGAACACTTAAAAATTCAGTCGAGCCCTGGCTGGTTGGCTCAGCGGTAGAGCGTTGGCCTGGCGTGCGGGGGACCTGGGTTCAATTCCCGGCCAGGGCACATAGGAGAAGCGCCCATCTGCTTCTCTACCCCCACCCCTCCTTCCTCTCTGTCTCTCTCTTCCCCTCCCGCAGCCCAGGCTCCATTGGAGCAAAGATGGCCCAGGCGCTGGGGATGGCTCCTTAGCCTCTGCCCCAGGTGCTAGAGTGGCTCTGGTCGCGGCAGAGCGACGCCCTGGAGGGGCAGAGCATCACCCCTGGTGGGCAGAGAGACGCCACCTGGTGGGCGTGCCGGGTGGATCCCGGTCGGGCGCATGCTGGGAGTCTATCTGACTGTCTCTCCCCGTTTCTAGCTTCGGAAAAATACAAAAAAAAAAATAAAAATTCGCAGTCGAACACAAAAGAAAGACATTCTGACTAAGTCTAAGTCCAACTTCATTTTAAAACCTAACAGTCAGATCGCTAGGAGGACAGACTTGCGGCTGAAGGCCAGCTTCCGGCCTGTTCTGAAGAGCCAGCGGCGAGTACCTGCTTGGCGGCTCTCTTGGCCTCGTGTCTCCTCTGATTTTTGAGGGCTGTCTTAGACATCGCCTTCTCGTTTCCGGGCTGCGGCTTCATGTTCTGAGGTGGTTCCTCCTCATGCTGTGGAAAATGTAAAATAAACGACTTTAAAGTACAGTCCATGTTTTTAAAAATTCATACAACGAATTACACAACTTTGCTAGTAAGGGATAAACTTATTTTGTCAAATTTCAGATCGCTAGCAAAAATATTTCCAAACTGGAGTAGTAGGCACACTCCAATGGTCAGGATGGATGCAATGAGGATCTTCCAATTAGTTGATAGGTACCTCTCACATAACACCTGGCAACAGTCACTCCAGTTCTGATTGAACAATGGAATAATTTTTAGTATATTACTGAGACACGATTTATATGCAATTAGATACCAACAACAGTTTATTCAACAATCTTTTTGGATCGACTACTGCAACAGAAACCCCATTTCCTCATTTGTTTTTTTTCGCATTAAGAATGATTTGTTTGGGCCCTGACTGGTGGGCTCAGTGGTAGAGTGTTGGCCTGGCATGTGGATGTCCCAGATTCGATTCCCAATCAGGGCACACAGGAGAAGTGACCATCTGATCTCCCCGCCATCTCTCTCTCTTTCTCTCTCTCTCTCTCTCTTCCCCTCCCACAGCCATGGCTGGAATGGTTTGAGCAAAGTTGCCCCCCACCCCGCCCCCCTGCTGATGGCTCCACGGCCTTGGACTCAGGTGACAAAATAGCTTGGTTGCTGAGCAACGGAGCTGTGGCCAAGTCCGGCAGAACATTGCTTGGTAGGGGCTTGCTGAATGGATCCCAGTCGGGGTGCATGCAGCAGTCTGTCTCTGCCTCCCTCCCTCCCACTTAATAAAAATACATAAATAAATTTGTTTGATCTCTACTTGCAAAATCAGGGATTAGGAGATTAAAAATAAAAGCAAATAGAAAAACTTAAACTGCTTGACCAGCCTGACTGGGCGGTGGCGCAGTGGATAGAACATCGGACTGGGATGCAGAGGACCCAGGTTCGAGACCCTGAGGTCGCCAGCTTGAGCCCAAGGTCGCTGGCTCCAGCAAGGGGTTACTTGGTCTGTTGAAGGCCCGCGGTCAAGGCATGTATGGGAGAGCAATCAATGAACAATTAAGGTGTCGCAATGCTCAACGAAAAACTAATGATTGATGCCTCTCATCTCTCCGTTCCTGTCTGTCTGTCCCTGTCTATCCCTCTCTCTGACTCTCTCTCTGTCTCTGTAAAAAAAAAAAAAAAAAAAAGGAAAACTGACCTCCCCTAAAATCAAAACAAAACATGCCAACTGCCTGACCAGAGGTGGCACAGTGGATAGAACATCGACCTGGGATGATGAGACCCAGGTTTGAAACCCTGAGGCCACCGGCTTGAGAGCAGCCTCATCTGGCTTGAACAAGGGGTCAGCAGCTTGAGTGGGGGATCATCAATGTGATCCTGAGGTCACTGGCTTGAGCCCAATCAAAGCTGCTGATTTGAGCAAGGGGTCACTAGCTCAGCTGCAGCCCCTCTCCACCTCCCGCCCCAGTCAAGGCACATATGAGAAGTGACACAACTATGAGCGGATGCTTCCTATCTCCCTTCCTGTCTCTCTTGCTAAAAAAAAGCTTAAACAGATGTAAAAGAAACAGATCCAATAGGAAGGGATAAGCAATTGCATAATTATAAATCCTAGATTAACATAATGAAGTGGCCTACAAAAAACTAAAAAGCTTGTCAGATTATACAATGAAGACAATCATTTCCCTTGTTGGATATGTATATATCAGCTATCAACTATATTGCACGACAGAAAGAGGGTGAGTGAGGTACAGGGTCAAGGAGAGTCTAATGCTCTGTACCGTACACTACAGTAAATAACACTGTACCGTATAACTGACATCTGCTGAGAGAGTGGAACGGCAACGTTCTCACCCAAAACAAAAAAACTCGTCTACCAACTGATTCTCTGGTCATTGCTGTTATCTTCGTGTTAACTGTCTCTCAGACTCTGTTACACTGGGCACAGCCAAAGGGCCGAGCTCCATGAAGTTTCCTGAGTACTAGTCTCAGATCTGCGCTGCACTTGTAAGGGCAGTGAGGAAACAGCAGGGCTTGCACACTGCAAATACACAGGAGTAAGTAAGAGAACCTACTGACTCATCTTAGAGCTGCATGAATGACTTCAGGTCATCAACGTCTGCATGTACCCATGTCCCACTTGACAAATGAGCACACGGGGTGGTGAGAGTAGGGTTACAGTTGAGAGCACGTGAAACACAGTTTATTCTTTATTAATGACTGCATTATTTTCCATATGAACAGCTGTGAACCTACTGTTGCCTCAGCCTGCGTATAAACCCTCACTTGTGGAACAGAGACACTTGGAGGCCAAGCCTCTGTCACTTCTTTTTCTCTGGTCTCCACTGCATACAACAGGAGTTAGGATATACTATATAATTAGTGCTGAACACTTGCTTTACACATCACAAGTCTTTCATAGTGGGCTCTTCTATAGCACCTTGCTTTGGTTTCTACTCATGAGAACTTAAAAAAAAAAGAAAATGACAAGGTAATTAAAAATGATGCAAGTAGGAAGAATGAATTACAGATTTCTTCTGCACCCTGAGCTCCATGTAGCCACTGACAGACTTTCATTTAAGACAAAACAACAACAACACACAGACAAAAACAAACAATCCACACAGCTACTATGGGGTCATGACCTTTTCTGGCTTTAGTACTACATGCCCACTGTACCTAATTTCATCCTTATTAATAAAATTTGATTCTTTAGTTATATTAAATATTATGTGACTGTTTTGCTGAACACATAATGAAAGTGAAGGTTTTTTGGAAAGCCAAGAAATACTGCTTTAAGTATAATTTATATATACATTTTTACTTATTAAAAAAGTAATTGTTTTCTTCAGGGAAAAAAATTTCAACATTTTTTCTTTCTGATATGTAACACACCTTCTTCTTTTGTGACATTATTGACAAGAACATCTTTATTTAGTAATTTCTTGACAGAATTTTCTTTGCCATTTACCCAAGTCCTGGAATTAGATACAAAAATGTCTCATTAGTGGTTACTTTGGCTAAAATGATTTGTTAGGATCCCATAATTACCATGTCACAGAGAAAGGTTAAGTTCCTACCTAGTTTTATCATTTTCAAACTATAATCATTCTACATTAATTTCTCTAGCTTCCTCCAACAAAACAGACCTCCCCAAATCCCCCCAAAACTAGCTTTATGAGCCAGAGAATAAAACTATACACCATTTCAGAAGTTTTTCTTCTTGTGCTATCTTATGCAGATTTAAATAGCAAGATAGGGTGAGGTTACTTCTGTTTTTATCTTAGGGAAAAAAAATTTCAATATACACAGGAGAAATCTAAAGAATACACTATACTCTCTTTTTTGATGTAAAAAACATAAATAGGGGGCCCTGGCCGGTTGGCTCAGCGGTAGAGCGTCGGCCTAGTGTGCGGAGGACCCGGGTTCGATTCCCGGCCAGGGCACATAGGAGAAGCGCCCATTTGCTTCTCCACCCCTCCACCGCGCCTTCCTCTCTGTCTCTCTCTTCCCCTCCCGCAGTCAAGGCTCCACTGGAGCAAAGATGGCCCGGGCGCTGGGGATGGCTCTGTGGCCTCTGCCTCAGGCGCTAGAGTGGCTCTGGTCGCAACATGGCGACGCCCGGGATGGGCAGAGCATCGCCCCCTGGTGGGAAGAGCGTAGCCCCATGGTGGGCGTGCCGGGTGGATCCCGGTCGGGCGCATGCGGGAGTCTGTCTGACTGTCTCTCCCTGTTTCCAGCTTCAGAAAAATGCAAAAAAACCCACAAAAAAACAAACAAACCATAAATAGGGCTTAATTTGTTAAATAAGCTTTTACATATATTTACTAAATAACTTACTACAACAAAGCCGTTTATACACACACAGAACACTTCAAGCAGGTATAGCCACTGCTACTTTTCAAGGAGGAGGAGGTTGCGCTTTCGTTTGAGAGTGCTAGAAGTACAAGGAAGGCAAGGCAGTATTTTATCCTCTGAAATATCCTCCCGCCTGACCAGGCGGTAGCACAGTGGATAGAGCGTCGGACTGGGATGCAGAGGACCCAGGTTCGAGACCCCGAGGTCGCCAGCTTGAGTGCAGGCTCATCTGGTTTGAGGTAAAGCCCACCAGCTTGAACCCAAGGTTGCTGGCTCCAGAAAGGGGTTACTCGGTCTGCTGAAGGCCCACGGTCAAGGCACGTATGAGATGAGAAAGCAATCAATGAACAACTAAGGTGTTGCAACACGCAATGAAAAACTAATGATTGATGCTTCTCATCTCTCTCCCTTCCTGTCTGTCTGTCCCTGTCTATCCCTCTCTCTGACTCACTGTCTCTGTAAAAAATAAATAAATAAATAAAAATAAGAAAAATAAAAAGAAATATCCTCCCTAAGTGTCTAGTAATTGTCACTATATACATATCCCATTACTTGGAACAGTCCCAGCTGGTGCCTATCATATCGTCACCTTTCTAACAAAGGACCACCACAGGGGCTCGGCCGTGAACAAATCCTTCCTCCACGACCAGCCTGACCCAGCGGGTGTCTGAATTTTAGCCCACGATCTACAAAGACACTGTGACACCGCAGTCATTCTCAGACGTGCAAAATGTGACGTTTCAAATTAACTACTCTGTCAACGAATGGGAGCTGGTCCCACTTTCAGCAACGGGTTCTGAAGAGTTCACGTTCTGATCAGGTCCTAAGGGACACACGAGTGTGCCTGCCTGAGAGAAAGACCGGCCCAGAGGATCCACGCACTGGAAAATCATTTCCGGCCATAGCAGGAACACGTGACTCACCAGTTTGGAACTGGCGCCCGGTTTGTTCCTCAGAGCTGGGGGTCGGTAGGCTGTCGCAGCTTTCGGTTCCTCACTGGGTATGTTGCTCGGAACGGCCTGGTATGTTATTGTTCTTGCTGGGAAGACTCCATCTAGAAACGGCTGCCAGGAGACCTGCCACAGCTCCGCCTGTGCCGGCACCTCGTACTTGTGCAGGACAGCGCCGGTGTAGTGCCAGACCTTGAACCCGTTACTGACACGCAGCCTGGGCGCGCACGTGGCCGTTAAAATGTGCTCGCCGTCTGGGCACCAAGCAAAATACGTGGCGTCAGAGGCCACGAGTTTCGAGATGAGTCTGTAGTTCTTCACATCCCACACTTCCATCTGTCCCCGCAGGTTCCCGAACCCGGCCAGCACCAGGATCTGTCCGTGGGGGCTGTAGTAGGCTGCGTTACGAGGACCGGTTCCGAAGTCAAACACGGGGTCACATTTCAAGTTGAAAACTGTAGCTTTGGCAGGCATGAAACCGTACACAGCACAGAACTCAGCAGAACTAGAATTCCAAGCTACATCATAAATGGGGCCATTTTTTGCTAAAAAAATAACATAAAAACTAGTATCAACAATAAAGAATTATATAAATATATTTATTAGCACAAATTGTAATCACAGAACACCCAAACATGTCGAACAGTAAAAGAAGAAAATCCAAAAATTTCATAGTATGTTACAATTAAATTTTTACATTATACACTATAAAAATGTATAATCACAAGTTTACTTAAGAATCGCTAATAAATCTTAACTTTTTTACATTTTGACAATGTGAGCTCATATTAGCATAGGTTATTACTACCAGTTATTAACAAAGTAGTTTTTACTGAACTAGGTAGCAGTATATGCACACATAGTAATAAAAACATATGCTGCAGTCCTGGCCGGGTAGCTCAGTGGGTTAGAGCATCTTCCAGACACACCAAGGTTCTGGGTTCAGTACTCAGTCAAGGTATACACAAGAATCAATCAATGAATGCACGGATAAGTGGAACAACAAACTAATGTTTCTCTCTCTCTCTCTTCCCAAAATCAATTTAAAAATAAAACAGTCCTGGACAGGTAGATAAGTTGGTTCAAGCATCATCCTGATACACCAAGGTTGTGGGTTCGATCCCCAGTCAGGACACATATAAGAATCAACCAATAAATGCATAAATAAGTGGAACAATAAATTGATGTCTCTCTCTGTATCCCTTCCTCTCTCTCTTTAAATCAATCAATAAAAAACTAAAATAAAAAAAGGTCATTATTTAAAAATAAAATAAAACAAAAATAAAGACATGCCACAAAAACAAGTCCCTCTACACAAGGCAACCCTTTGGTATATTTCCTGCATATGCTTTTGAACTATTTTTGTTGAAATTAAACGTTTCTCTCCTAATCACACAGGAAAAGCCCCCAAAGCTCCAAACCTTTGCTGTTTCATTCTAACCCTTTCTTAGAGATCTTTCCCATGTATGCACATCACCATCGGCCTCACTCTTCCTCAGCTGCCCTGTGTCCCAGGACAAACCTTGCTGCACATTCTCCACTGTGTGTGTTCACAAAACATCTGCACAGTGGAACTGCCAGTCAGAGGGCGCCCGTGCTCACTCACTTGATGACATTCTGCCAGAACGTCCTTCCAGGACTAGCGCCGATCTACACTCTCGATCATTTCTGACAGTACAGAACCCCTCACTCCAGTCACGCTGTGTGGGTCCAATCCTTACCTCCGCCAACCTACCGAGGTGAAAAACTCCATCTTGTTTTCCTTCCGATCTCTATGAACTAAGCACTTTTTAAATATATGTACTCATAATTTATCTGTGGACTATTTTTATTTATTTTTTTTTTATTTTTTTGTATTTTTCTGAAGCTGGAAACAGGGAGGCAGTCAGACAGACTCCCACATGCACCCGACCGGGATCCACCTGGCATGCCCACGGGGGGGGGGGGCATCGCTCTGTTGCGACCAGAGCCATTCTAGCGCCTGAGGCAGAGGCCACAGAGCCACCCTCAGCGCCCGGGCCAACTTTGCTCCAATGGAGCCTCGGCCGTGGGAGGGGAAGAGAGAGACAGAGAGGAAGGAGAGGGGGAGGGGTGGAGAAGCAGATGGGCGCTTCTCCTGTGTGCCCTGGCCGGGAATCAAACCCGGGACTCCTGCACACCAGGCCGAAGCTCTACCACTGAGCCAACCGACCAGGGCCCTTGGACTATTTTTTTTACTGTCCCATGGCTCTTTCTCTTCAGTGATGGGTCTTTCATTGATTTACCAGCTATATTAACAAAAGTCATCTTTTCTCATACTATTTTTCTGTCAAAAAAAAATTTCCACTTTTTGTTTTGCTTAATTTATGAACTCTTTTCTTCCCCCAATGTAGAAATCTACACTTTTTATATATTCAAATTCATAATTTTTCCCTTATGACTTCTGCCTTGTTTGGAAAATCTTTTTACACTTTGATTAGAAAAAAAAACCCCTGAAATTTTTGCCTCTCTAGTTCTGTAGTTTTAGGTGTAATTTTTATTTTTTTTTGGCCCAAACTGGATTTTATTTTGCTGAAGAGGCAGCATTATTAACTTTCTGTTCCAAACAGCCAGACAGCTGTCCCCAGGCACATACTGAAAAGTCGGTATTCCCCAGCCCCAACTCCCGCGCTGTCTCCAGGGCCCCGGCTCTGCAGCTCCAGAAGGGGGCGCTCTTCCTGGGTCCTGCTCTGCTCACTGACTAAGTGTTCTACCCACCAGCCAGAACCAAGCGTCTTAATTACAACTGCCTTACATCTTACTATCCAGGAGTACCAGACTCTCCTGCCCTATTCTTAGACGGTTCTGTTCTGTCCTTTTAGAACTGTACACTTTATCTTTGGATCTGTTACACCAACTAGATCTTTCAGGATGTCAAGTAATAGTGGGAAGGGGGGGGCGTTGCGTTTCTGTGGGAGGGCGAGCGCGGAGGAGACCGCCGCCGACATACTCACGAAGCTGCACGACCGCGCTCTCCCCGTTGGTCGCCATGTAGTGCAGCGTCTGTTCCCCGTAGTAAGAGGCTCCTGTCTTGTCAACATCTGTACTGGCTATGACCAACACAGCGGTAGCTGTAACAGGAAAAACCTTCGTTAGATTTAAAACACAAATTAACCCAATGGCGATTACAACAATATATTCAACGATGTTAAGAGAGCCAGGTCCATTTTCATTAAACAAGCGGATACTTTCTCTCCCCACACAGGAGTACAGGTTTAATTCAATACTTGATAAACAAAATGCGGGATAAAATATGTCTTCATACCTTTTTTATTCCACAGCATTGTAACCTTATCCGCTTTAAAGAAACTTTTATTGGCTAAGGCTGCGTGTGGTCCGTCAAAGTTGGGATACTGATACAATCTAACAAATGAAGGCGCACCTTTGCTTCCTGGAACATAAACAGCCACCTGAGATACACAGACAGAACTCATTTTATTTTCTGAAGCACATAAACTGCGACGAACATCACTAAAAACTAGAAGGAGGTTCATCTTACGATATTCCAAAGGAGCAAACAAAAACACAGTAATTACCTTGTACGGTGGGGGCCCCGGTGATAGTACAAAATCATTAATTTTTTGCAAATGCAGTTTATTTGCAATTGTATCTTTAAAAAAAAAAGGAAATGGTGTTAGATTGATGAGAAACGCTAAGTCATATGTTAAATTCTGAATGCATTATAAAAGGTTAACTACACACTGATGCTGCTCACTCTAGTCTCGTGAGGCAGAGCGACATAGTGGAAAAAGCATGAGGCAGGAGGAGCAAGACGACCTACCCTTGAATTCCTGCTCAGGCGCTTACTAGCTGTGCACACTCGGGCAAGCGATGAGATTACACACCTAATTCCCAGCGACTGATTTTTCAAGAGCACAGTGCCAGGCACATAGTTGGTATTCAATAAATGTCAGTTCTCTTCTCTTTAATCACTAAAATGAAGTAGTTTTAGAGCCCATTAGATGGAAAAGATGACGTTTGCCTGCTAATACAGAGCGTGGATATAGATATTCTATAGTTAATTTTATGACAATGATGATCGCGAGAAGGGTAACAGTGGCTGGTACTGAGCACTAACTCTGTGCCAGGCAGTCAGAACCCAGGTTATAAACAGCACTGCCCCCTCATTAATGGGATCAGAGCTATTACTTTTCCTTTGCTCAAATGAGGAGATCAACAGCTGTTCAAAAGTAGCCTTGCTTTGGCCGGCTCAGAAAGAGGAAGGAAGACAAGCCAGCAAGTGAACCCCAAACCAGTGGGGGCTGGAATGAGTCCCAAAAGCAGGAAAATGAAGGATGCAGCCGTCAAGATGACATGAATTGTGCTCATAATTAGCCTGCATGCCATCTTTAGTACATCTGAACAGTTATAAATTCCTACTCTACTTTCACACTCAATAGTGTACGGTCACTAATGGGACAGATACTCTAAGGACAAAAGCAACTGAAAAACTTTAAATTATTTTCAGTTGTCCTGTTACTGGTACTACTGTTGGTATTGCTCTTCTAAGAATACTATGTTGCCGATGTGCAACAGAGCAAATGAATAATTAGGTGAATGTGAAATTCTTGACCTGTCACCCCTGGTATCCCGCAGAACCAGAATGCCTGGAGTTGGAAAAGAAAAGAAAACAAAAAGACATATAGATGTAAGATATAAAAGAGAGAAGAGAGAGAGAGAAAAAGGGCCTAGAAACAATGATTAAACACAGTAGCAATAAGAACACTTTACACCCAGATTGTGGTCTCTAAATAACATTTTCCACTAAAAGAAACCAGAGTCTCTTGGAGAACTGACTGATTCTAGGTGTTTTGCAAGAAGTGACATACAAAATAATCTTAGAACAGCCTGTCTTACCATACTGCAAAAAAGTTATTAAAGACTAATTGACCAATGATGAGATAATTTGAGCTGGTAAGAATAATAACTGCAATGCATTGAAAAACACCCTAACTGTTTAAATCCATAGTTCATAAAAGTGGGAGGGAGGAAACGAAATCGGCTGCAATGGAGATTACTAGAGAAAGAACTCATTATATTAAAAGTGACAAAGGAAAAGAATATTTATCTTGCCTATCCCATATAAGTGGTACTAAGTAACCCACAGTAGATGAGAAATGTCTCTTTATAGAAGTAGTGCAGCTAATACATGAAAAGGGGGGAAGGTAATCAGAACAGCACCAATTTGTAACCTTCATGAAATAATGAATCTAGGTAGTGAACATTAATGTCAGCTAACCCTACGAAGTGAAAGGCAGTAAGACAGAATGTGCTTCTTGAGAAAAGAATTCATTTCTACCTTATGACATATTCTTATGCTCATCTCCCCCCAAAAAGAAGAACCTGGAGCTGACCAACTCCAGATCCAAATCAGTTACTTTCAGGGGGCAGGTGAACATGTTAAATTAGAGGATGGGATGCAATTCAAACAATAAGAAAATATACAGGACAAACAACCTCATTTAAGTAATAAACCGCGGGTGGGGGGGGGAGATGAAGAGGGAGCCTGTGGCTTTAAAGAAAGTTAAACGCAATAGAAATCGATTGCAGTGTGAGAAACCTTATGGTGTCTAATTTTGTATTTGAAATTCTATAAAATAAAACATTTGTATCACAGAATTTCAATAGGAAGTAAATTCAGAAAGAGATCTTTAAAAGTCTTAGCTTAATAGAAATTTAATAGTTATAAAAGAAAACCTTTGAGGTACAAAATTTCACTAGCATTTAGATTTATAAGTTATTCAAATGAATTAATATAACAGCAATTATTAATACATATTTTATGCTTACATATATAGTATATACATTAATCTACAGCAGGGGTAGTCAACCTTTTTATACCTACCGCCCATTTTTGTATCTCTGTTAGTAGTAAAATTTTCTAACCACCCTTCGGTTCCATAGTAATGGTGATTTATAAAGTAGGGAAGTCACTTTACTTTATAAAATTTATTAAGCAGAGTTACAGCAAGTTAAAGCATATAATAATAATTACTTACCAAGTACTTTATGTTGGATTTTCACTAAGTTTGGCTGAATAAATCTTTATAAAACATCTTACTATATAGTTAAATCTATCTTTTTATTTATACTTTGGTTGCTTTGCTACCGCCCACCATGAAAGCTGGAACGCCCCCTAGTGGGCGGTAGGGACCAGGTTGACTACCACTGATCTATGGCAATGTATTAATAATATATTAACAGTATTTTGGAGAGCTCTATTATACCATATAAGGCAATAAAAACCATACACATTTAAGTAAAAAATAATGCCATTAATCTTTCCATACTGAAATTGTTATTTTCAAAGAAGTGAACTTCATTGTTGACATTTCGGGCACAAATAGCTTCATCCTCTGACCAGGATGGACACCTACATTGAAAACAAAGAATATAAAAAAGTTTTAGGCAGAACGTGACATTACATGTTAACAAAAAGTTTGTGATACTGCTTATTCTTTAAGGAAAAATAGTTATGATGTTAAGTCACTTACTTATATACTTTTTACTTATTTACTTTTAATATTTATAATACTTTTAGTACTTCTACTTATAATACTTTTAGTCAGTATATGTAACAGAAGAAAAATATTATTCCTTTTCAGTCAAATCCCAAACAAAAGGAAGATCAAGTGTTTATTACATTTCTACAAAGTGCTTAAAGATCTAGATTTTGGTCTGACAAGTTCTTTTCTAAACCAATACCAAAGAAACAAGTACTTTACAATGAAAGTATTTAAAACATATTGTAAATAGTAAGTACTTATAGTACTCACCAACTTTGTATCTTTTTCTGGATGAAAGACTTCAAACAGGCCCCAGTTTTCACATCGTAAAGCTGTAGGTTGGGAATCCCAGCTGTGCCATCTTTAGAAGCTGAAATAAAAACAAAAATTTTTTATTGTAATTGTCTCCCAGCACTAGTAAAAAAGATTTTGTTCTTAGAGAAAAATTTAAATGAGATTATACAGATTAAATAAGAGATGCTTTAAATCAGGGGTCCCCAAACTTTTTACACAGGGGGCCAGTTCACTGTCCCTCAGACCATTGGAGGGCGAGACTATAAAAAAACTATGAACAGGCCCTGGCCGGTTGGCTCAGCGGTGGAGCATCGGCCTGGCGTGCGGGGGACCCGGGTTCGATTCCTGGCCAGGGCACATAGGAGAAGCGCCCATTTGCTTCTCCACCCCCCCTCCTTCCTCTCTGTCTCTCTCTTCCCCTCCCGCAGCCAGGGCTTCATTGGAGCAAAGATGGCCCGGGCGCTGGGGATGGCTCCTTGGCCTCTGCCCCAGGCACTAGAGTGGTTCTGGTCGTGGCAGAGCGAGGCCCCGGAGGGGCAGAGCATCGCCCCCTGGTGGGCAAAGCCTCACCCCTGGTGGGCGTGCCGGGTGGATCCCGGTCAGGCACACGCGGGAGTCTGTCTGACTGTCTCTCCCCGTTTCCAGCTTTGGAGAAATACCAAGAAAAAAACAAACAAACAAAAAAAAACTATGAACAAATCCTTATGCACACTGCTCATATCTTATTTTAAAGTAAGAAAACAAAATGGGAACAAATACAATATTTAAAATAAAGAACAAGTAAATTTAAATCAACAAGCTGACCAGTATTTCAATGGGAACTATGCTCCTCTCACTGACCACCAATGAAAGAGGTGCCCCTTCTGGAAGTGCAGCGGGGGCCGGATAAATGGCCTCAGGAGGCCGCATGTGGCCCGTGGGCCATAGTTTGGGGACGCCTGTCTTAGATGATGAGTCTCCTGTTCTTCCTCTTCCATGTATGATGATTAGTTAAAATGCTTTTTTAAAAGTTTATTTTAAAGGTTATTATTCTGAATTTTTGAGAACTTCTCTATCCAGTGGTTATTTACTTTACAAATTTTCCCTTGGCTTTTTCTTTCCCTCTGTCTCACAAGAGATCTTTTCATTAACTTACTATTCCCTAAAATTACTTAAAAGTTCATTATATTTGGGGCATATAAGTCATTGTTGATTAAAAATATTCACACACCATTTACTATCATAAAGATTAATTATTTTATCTTATTGGGTTATAAACTCTCTTCTTTCCCTATCGAATTGAATTTATCCTGTTAGAATATTTTGATAATTGCAAAATACTTACTAGTGTAAGGCTGCCATGTTGCCAGGACAGTGTTTTTTGGTGAGAATTCAAGGCAAACTGCCTTTGGGAGGTCGAAGGAGTGCAGTAGTTCCTTGTGAGCGACATTGATAATATTGACTCTGGTTTCAAAAGAAATTACTTCAGCAACAACATACTGTTTCACAATAGCCAGCACTATCAGAAACATTCATTCCTCTTCTCTTATTTTTTTTTGTATTTTTCTGAAGTGAGAAGTGGGGAGGCAGAGAGACAGACTCCCCCATGTGCCCAACTGAGATCCACCCGCATGCCCACCAGGGGGCGATGCTCTGCCCATCTGGTCTGTTGCTCCGTTACAACCAGAGCCATTCTAGTGCCTGGGGCAGAGGCCATGGAGCCATTCTCAGCACCGGGACCAACTTTGCTCCAATGGAGCCTTGGCTGCGGGAGGGGAAGAGAGACAGAGAGGAGAGGGGGTAGGGTGGAGAAGCAGATGGGTGCTTCTCCTGTGTGCCCTGACCAGGAATCAAACCCAGGACTTCCACACGCCGGGCTGACGTTCTACATTCCTCTTTTCAAATACAGTTCACTTTTTTAAGTGTTCATTTTTCATAAATCAATTTTCAGTTAGTTCTAGAAAATATCCAATAGACTCCTGAAATGAAAAGTATAGGCCCTGGCAGGTTGGCTCAGGGGTAGAGTGCCGGCCCAGCATGTGTAAGTCCTGGGTTTGATTCCCAGTCAAGGCACACAGGAGAAGTGACCATCTGCTTCTCCACTTCTCCTTCTTCCCCTCCTGCAGCCATAGCTCCACTAGTTCGAGCAATGACCCTGGGTGCTAAGGATGGCTCCATGACCTTGCTTCAGGCCCTAAAATAGCTTGGTTGCCGAGCAATGGATCTGCGGCCCCAGATGGGCAGAGCATCACCCGGCAGTGGGCTTGCTGGATGGATCATGGTCAGGGCACATGAGGCAGCCTGTCTCTCTGCTTCCTTGCCTTTATATTTTACCAAAAGACCCCTATATCATCAGGCTGTTGGGAAATAATATGAAATTAGAAGACACATTAGATGATTCCAGCTTCAGCTGAAAAGGAAACAAGAGGCATTTAAGTGAACAGAGCTAACCTACCTACAGACAAGCTAAGGTATATCAAACCAAAGAGAAAACAGAGGAGCTAAAACAAAAGTATATTTATTTTATTATTTTTTTCTTCTTAGCTTAACCAACAGGCATCTATTTCTCAAGTTCTTGAGGCTAAGAAGTCCACGGTCAAGGTGCTGGCAGATTTGGTTCCTGGTAAAAGCCTTCCTTCCGTCTTATAGAAAGCTGCCTCTGAGTTCTCACATCACAGAGACAAAGGGTATTTTACATTCTGAGTAAATGAAAGCTGTAGCAAACAGCCAAGGAAATCAGCCGAGAGACGTCTGATAGCTATTAACATCTCGGAAGCAGTCTCCACCTGACAGACTGGAGGATTACTGTGGTACGATGCGGTAGAGGTGACAATAATTATGTAATAAATATGTAATAAAAAGCAGTTTCCATCTTTTTGGAGGCTTTCTATGTACCACGTTCTGGTCTCACCACTTTATGTACATTTTCTCATTTTATTCTCACAACGGTCTTATAAGATAAGGATTACCACTTCCACTTCACAAATGGTGAAAATGAAGCTTAGAAAAAGTCAATGATTTGCCCAAGATCATACTACTGAGAAAAGACAGCCGACATTTAACACCAGCGGGGTGACTTGCTATCATGTACTCTTTGGGGTTAAAAAAAATAGATAATCGCCCAACCTATGGTGGCGCAGTGGATCAAGTGTCAACCTAGAAACACTGAGGTCGCCAGTTCGAAACCCTGGAACTGCCTGGTCAAGGCACATATGGGAGTTGTTTCCTGCTCCTCCCCCCTTCTCTCTCTCTCTGTCTCTCTCTCTCCTCTCTAAAATAAGTAAATAAATAATATTTTTTTTAAAAATAGATAATCCATCTTAGTCCAGAAATCGCTTAAAGTTACTTTATTCTACTCAATTTTGAGGACAGTGGGTTTAGGATAAGCAGGAATTGGTAAGAATACAAGATTACTGCATATTGTTTTAACACACAGACACACAGCAGTTTTTACAACTTACTGTAAATTACATATTTCTCAATTATTCAAAGCTCTCTTTTCTGTAGTTCATAACTTTTAAATAGCTATTCTTTGTTAAATGAAGGGTGTTTATTTTTAAAAAATTTTAAGTGAGAGGAGGGGAGATCGTGTGACAGACTTTTGCATGAGCTCAACCAGGATCCATCCGGCAACCCCACTCTGGGGCCCATGCTTGAATCAACCCAGCTATTTTTAGTGCCTGAGGCTGACGCTCTGACCAAGGAGCTATTTTCAGTGCCCAGAACTGATGCTTGAAGGAATTGAGCCTGAGCCACTTGCTATAGGAGGGGAAGAGGGAGAGAAGCAGGTGGTCGCTTCTCTTGTGCGCACTGACCGGGAATTGAACCTGGGATGTCCATATGCCAACACTCTATGACCAGGAATCGAACCCAGGGTGTCCATACGGCAACGCTCTATCCACTGAGCCACCAGCCAGGGCTATTTTAAATTTTAAAATATCACATATTTAAATAAAAATCAGTTATAGTTTTTGAATTAGTTAACCATGAACTCAGCAAAGACCACAGTAACTACATCTGTTCTTCTTGCCCCAGGAACACTATCTATCATTGTGACCACAGCACTTTAAAGAAATAAATGCTAGATCCAGGTACAGAAAATATCTACTAAAAAGACAGACATAACATAAGGGAACACAGTAGAAGAATTCGGAGTCGAATCCAATAGAAAGCCAAATGGAGACATGAAGTAATAAAATAATTACAACATTTGCCAAGGTAAACAGATTTATTCAACAAAGTCCAAGAACAAGGCTACCATAAAAGATAACAGACAATGAAAAGAAGCATGATAGGTCCCATTAGATCCGTGATGGCGAACCTTTTTATAAAAACCGCCCACTGGCCAGGGCCAGTTGGCTCAGTGGTAGAGCATCGGCCTGGCGTGCAGGAGTCCTGGGTTCGATTCCCAGCCAGGGCACACAGGAGAAGCGCCCATCTGCTTCTCCATCCCTCCCCCTCTCCTTCCTCTCTGTCTCTCTCTTCCCCTCTCGCAGCCGAGGCTCCACTGAAGCAAAGTTGGCCCCGGCGCTGAGGATGGCTCCATGGCCTCTGCCTCAGGCACTAGAATGGCTCTGGATGCAACAGAGCAACGCCCCAGATGGGCAGAGCATCGCCCCCTGGTGGGCATGCCGGGTGGATCCGGGTCGGGCGCATGCGGGAGTCTGTCTGACTGCCTCCCTGTTTCCAACTTCAGAAAAATACCAAAAACAAACAAACAAACAAACAAACCAAAAAAACCGCCCACGGCCCTGGCCGGTTGGCTCAGCGGTAGAGCGTCGGCCTAGCGTGCGGAGGACCCGGGTTCGATTCCCGGCCAGGGCACACAGGAGAAGCGCCCATTTGCTTCTCCACCCCTCCGCCGCGCTTTCCTCTCTGTCTCTCTCTTCCCCTCCCGCAGCCAAGGCTCCATTGGAGCAAAGATGGCCTGGGCGCTGGGGATGGCTCTGTGGCCTCTGCCCCAGGCGCTAGAGTGGCTCTGGTCGCAACATGGCGACGCCCAGGATGGGCAGATTATCGCCCCCTGGTGGGCAGAGCGTCGCCCCTGGTGGGCATGCCGGGTGGATCCCGGTCGGGCGCATGCGGGAGTCTGTCTGACTGTCTCTCCCCATTTCCAGCTTCAGAAAAAATGAAAAAAAAAACAAACAAAAAAAAACCGCCCACTTTTGCAGTGCTGGTCAACCTGGTCCCTCCAGCCCACTAGTGGGCGGTCCAGCTTTCATGGTGGGCAATCGCTGCGCTGTTTGGTTGCTCTGCTACAGCCCACCATGAAAGTTGGAAAGCCCACTAGTGGGCGGGAGGGACCAGGTTGACCAGCACTGCAAAAGTGGGCAGTTTTTATAAAAAGGTTCGCCATCACAGCATTAGATAGCACATTTCTATTAACTTGTCACTCAAATATTATAAACTGAAATGTGAATTAAAAAAAAAAAAGCCAAATACCCAAAATCAGCTCACCAAAATAAAATAAATAATAATAAAAGAAGAAAATTTGGGAATACAGCCTTTCATTGAGGCTGAGATTGAAACTGTCAACACTGGAGATAAGAGTCAACATGATCACACACTTAAGAATTTGAGAGTAGTAGTTCATTGGTTGGATTTAATATTTTAAAAAGTATAAAAACTGAGCAATATTTTAAGTTATAAAAGCTAATTCTGCCCTTGCCAGGTAGCTCCACTGGTGAGAGCATCATCCCAAAATGCCAAGGTTGTAGGTTCTATCCCCTTCAGAGCACGTACAAGAATCAACCAGTGAATGCATAAGTAGAATAAGAAATCAATGTCTTTCTCTCTTTCTGTCTCTCCCTTCCTCTTTCTAAAATCAATAATAAAATTAAAAAATAAATGAACATTATCATTTAAAAAAACTAATTCTAAAAAAAACCTAATTCTGCCAGCTTATAGTTGAATCTTTTAGTATTAATTTTCAAAAATGTGTTTAGTCCAATCTGACCTGATATTTGAAAGACTAGACTACATTACCACTATGTAAAAATAATTTAAAATGTACTTTCGAAACTAATGTATTTTCCCCTTTAAAGAAACCTAAGATACCTGGTTAAAAACAAACAAACAAAAAACAACTTTACGCCACACAACAAATACATGGACATTTTCCTGGTTGTGTGAACTGAAATGTTATCCTGTCTATGGAAAAAATTAAAAGAACTGGTTTTCTTAGCAAAATTATGAGCATTTAATCAAAAAAATTTTTGTAACGCTAATTTAAAAATATTACTGTTTTATGGAATATTTTATGGAATAAGACTATATTAAACATATTTGAATAACTTACAAAACATATACTCTCATATAAAAAAACTAATAGCAATAACTGCAATGTTATTTAACAGTAAAGATAAAAAGAATCTAAATCTAAGGTTAACAAGCAAAAAATTATTCTCTGAGTTAGTGCAGAACTTAAGAAATCCTTACCAATAACCTGGAACGCTGTTTACAACAACCTCTCAGGTTATTAGCATTCAATTAACTGCCCTTTTTCGGGTTGCTTCTTAATTAGAAGTAACTGGATAACTCAAATGGATCCTGGCACAGAAACAGAACCCAACAACTTTGAAGGTATTCCATGGAAGTTTTGTCGGAGATAACGCTTAACCTCATCATGACATTGAAAGTGGACTTTATTAATGACACCCAAATACGCATTACTCAAATAATGCCAGTGATGCTTTACATGCAAGACACACATCCCCATATACAAACCAGCACTAACTTTTCTCCGTTGCCCCAGGCAAACAAGGTCCCATCCTTACTAAAGGTGTAGGCTTTGCAGTTTTTCCCAGATTCCCTGAAAAGGACAATAAAAAAAGTTCAAATTAATAAGCATTAATGCTTTTCAAAAAGAAAAACATTAAAAATTCACAATCTTACCATTAATAATTTAATGGCTCAGAAGTTATGTAAATTTTAGAAAATAATTCCAAAATGCTTTTGTCTAACAAAATACTTTATTTCTTAAAATGCGGTGCCAATGACCACTGTAAAATAATTTGGAAACTGAGTTTATACCAACAGGTCAATATTAGGAAAGAAAAATAGCCCTTTTGGGTGAATATCTTTGTACGACAATCCTAAAAATGTAAGCGGAGGTTGCCAGCTGTCAGCCCTGAAACTGAGAAGGCCAAAGGACTTCCAAAGGGAGACTGTGAAGAAGGCCCAAGACCACTCGCAGTGGTGAACAGAATATCTTCAAGTGACCAACTGCCCCTGGATTTGAAGGACAAATACCTTCCATCAATTTCTCATGTGTAGAGACAGGAACTAAAACATTACATTAAATGCAGGTCTTTACATTAAATGCAGATGCAGGATTCTGTACAAAAACAGACCTGTGGAAAACAGACTTCTTGGCAATATGTTATCAAATGATCAAAATTCTAAGTACTGTATCTTTCAATTGGAGATGGTGACTATGATTACATTTCCCAGGGACAGCGAAGACCCAATGGAAACGTGTCTGTGTATACAGGGACATGTCCACATGTAGTCAAAGCATTAGAACTTCATGGCTAATAAATATTGGAATTACTAAATAACAGTGCACTGAGCACTAACAAATACATTCCTTTTGAACTGGTTTCTGTCTGTGCACTAATTCATCTGAAGAGGACATCTGTGTTTCTGCAATCACACAATAATGGCAGCTTATACTCAGTGGTTACCAAAACATTATTTTTTCTCCCTTGTACTAAACAGCTATGACCAAGATGTTCTCTCTCCTATATTGTGTAACTCATTCCTGACTCTGGAGGTGGGACTTCACAACTATCACATTCCATTCATTCAGGTTTGGGCCTCCGTTCCAGCCTGCTGAGATCTAGTGACACCTTGACTTTCTTAGTTATCCCTTACAGCTTTCTCATAAAACATCATCTTAAACTGTCATCTAAATTAAGTGCTAAGAACACTAAATGAGCTCTGAACAAGGTCCTGCAGCTCACCAACAGTCCTTCCTTCAAACGAAAATCAACTCATGAATCAGCTGATTTCACAGCTCTGCACCAACGACAACTGTCTTTATCATCACCGAACCAAAAGACTGCATCACTTCTCAGACACTTCGCCAAAAGCACGCTCTTGGGCCTACTCTGATGTGTCTGGAAACCCTACTCAGAAAGGAAATGAGATAAGCTTAAAACCATTTGTTCTTAGCAAGCTCATTTTGATTCTAATAATCTCCCCCTTACATCCCGATTATAAAATGTCCTTTTAATAACTTATTCCATGATTGTGTTTAAGGTTGAAGGCAACTGTAGTATCCAGAATTGAATTCCTTTCTCAATCCTAGCAATTAGGAAATTTTGTCTCTTTCTTCTGGTATAATCTTTTAAATGAAAAACTTCAAATATACAAAAAAACAAAGAAAGAGTACAATAACCCACCCATGTACCTATTACCGAGCTTAAATAATTATTAACTCATGGCCCGTTTTGTTTAATTTACTCCCTACTTTTATATTTAATGACAGAATATTTTCAAGCAAAACCAGATCTCACATCACTTTTTGCTGTATTACACTACACATCACTAACCGATGAGGGCATTTTTATTTATTTATTTATTTTTTTACAGAAACAGAGAGAGAATCAGAGAGAGGGATAGATAGGGACAGAAGGAACAGAGAGAGATGAGAAGCATCAATCATTAGTTTTTCGTTGCAACACTTCAGTAGTTCATTGATTGCTTTCTCATATGTGCCTTGACTGTGGGCCTTCAGCAGACTGAGTAACCCCTTGCTCAAGACAGCGACCTTGGGTCCAAGCTGGTGAGCTTTGCTCAAACCAAATGACCCTGCGCTCAAGCTGGCGACCTTGGGGTCTCAAACCTGGGTCCTCCACATCCCAGTCCGACACTCCATCCACTGCGCCACTGCCTGGTCAGGCGAGGCATTTTAAAAAACATAATCACCACCATGCCACTTCATCTTACATAATTAACAGCAATTCCTTACTATCATTTAATACCCAGTACTTGAGTATCTCAGTTTTTTAAAAGCTCCTCAGGTCACTCTAATATGCAAACAAATTTGAGAGCCATTTATCCGAAAGCTTGACTAGAGCCAGTTTTGTTTTGTTTTTTTTTAGAGAGAGAGGGACAGAAGGAGAGAGACAGAGAGAGACAGAGGGACAGACAGGAAGGGAGAGAGATGAAAAACATCAACTCATAGTTGCAGCACCTTAGTTGTTCAGTGATTGCTTTCTCATATGTGCCTTGATCCGGGGACTACAGCAGACCGAGTGACCCCTTGCTCGAGCCAGCAACTGTGGGCTTCAAGCCTGCAACCTTTGGGCTCAAACCAGCGTCCCTGGGGACATGGCTACAATCCCACGCTCAAGCTAGCGACCCCATGCTCAAACTGGTGAGCCTGTGCTTGGGGTTTCGAATCCAGGTCTTCTGCATCCCAGGTCAATGCTCTATCCACTGCACCACCACCTGGTCAGGTCAGTCAGTTTTCTTTATTTTAAATTTTTACCTTCGAAGAAGGTAAGTACCATGTAGCTCCTACTGCCGGCCCCCGAAGGCAGGCGACGCCTCCTGGTTCTCCTCTCCGATGCCGAGACTGCACTCACTCACTCAGAGCCTCCTCAGAGTCACCTGACCGTGCCCGCTCCCGGCGGCAGCGTTTCCGTGAGGAGACCCGGCCGCCACATCTCACACCGCCGCTTGTCTCAGCCTCGCCAGGAGGGAGGCCCGGATTTCAGCACGGCTTCCATTCTGCCAACTGCAGTAACAGGAAGAGGAGCTCGGGCATGCAGAGCCAACCCTACCAGACCATGGGAAGCTGCGGCCGCAGATAATCCCCTACCCTTCCTCTGCACACAACCGACTGGGGGCGCAGAGGCTCCACACCGCCTCTCTGGACACACTCCGCCTCCGCGTGACTAAGCGCCCTGGTGTACTGTGGGAGTCTGCGGGCAGCTCAGCACATGCGCGTTATATCTGCTTTCATTTCTTGCCTCATTTCCTTTCCTCCCATTCTTGATGCCTCGGATTGTGGACTGCAACGGAGTGCAACATGAAAGCTTTGGCACGGAACCCTGTTTTCTTTCTTCTTCCTTTTTTTCCCCTTCTTTTCCCAGTGAGAAGAGTGGAGATAGAGAGACAGACTCCCACATGCATTCTGACCAGGATCCACCAGCAACCCCCGTCTGGGGCCGATGCTCTGCCCATCTGGGGCCATGCTTGCAACTGAGATATTTTTAGCACCTGAGCTGGAGGCTCCACGGAGCCATCCTCAGTGCCCAGAGCTGATGTGCTCGAAAAAATTGAAACATGGTTGTGAGAGAGGGAGAGAGAGGGAGGAAGAGGAAGGGAAGGAAAGAGAGGGAGAGAGATGGAGAGAGATGGAGAGAGATGGAGAGAGAGGGAGAGAGAGGGAGAGAGAGGGAGAGATGGAGAAGCAGATGGTCACCGCTCCTGTGTGCCCCGACTGGGATTCAAACTCGGGACATCCACATGCCAGGCCTATGCTCTACCACTGACCAACCAGCCAGGGCCAATCCTTGTTTTCTATAGTGCTTTTCACACGTTAATGTGCACATAGATCAGCCGCGGGTCTGGTTAGAGATTCTGACTCAGGGAGCTGGGCAGGAGCTGAGACGCCCCGTCCTGCACGGGTTCAAGGTGATACCCACAGGGCTTGTCTTGGGCCCGTACCGCCTGTATCAAGATTCTAGAGAACTGAGTCTGATGAAAATTGATCAACACATTCATGTGATGTCAGGCGGATTATGCAATTCCTCACCAATAGTTCATCCTCCACTTTCGACATCTTTTAATGATCATTTGTCTAGATCGGTGCTTCTCATAGTGGGGTCCCCAGACCTGCAGCATTAGCATTACCTGGGAACTTGTTAAAAATTCCACTCCCTGATCCTCACCTCACATTTAATAAACCAGAGAATCTGAGCAAAGAGCAATCTGTGCTTTAACAGCTCTTCGGGCAATCTGATGCCCGCTGGAGTCTGAGAAGCACTGGCGCAGGGACTCTAGAACGGCACTGCGGCTGGGAACCACTGCGGCTGGGAATCACTGCGGCTGGGAACCACTGCGGCTGGGAACCACTGGCGCAGGCACTCTAGAACGGCACTGCTCCGCAATTTCCTCAGAATACGAAATACTGATTATCTAGCCCATCATTCCTTCTGCATTAACTGGAATTCTTCCAGAGAGAAGTTCTTCTCATCACCAATTTGGTTACTCTGAAGAAGTTTATACAGGAAAGGTAAGTTTATACAGGTAAGGCTGATTCCTTTCCACTGATCAGCTTTTAAAGCAATGAGCAAGAACACATCAGTCTCCAATGTGGACCAGTAAGTTTTGGAGAAAGGGGGATTCTGAGGGGCATCTTTATATATTTGACATGTCTTAGTCCCGTTAGTCATAATTCTTAATGCTCAAACGTTCCCATCTTAGGCTGGTATGAGCCCCTTCAGGTTGACTTCTGCAGCCCTTGAACAAAACTCCATTAACCTTTTCCTTACATTCTGACACTAGACGTCTCTAGCTCGATTTGTACGTTTTCTGCCCTAGACCTGGAGTCAGCTACTTCTCCAAGGAACTGGCTCCTTTAGTGAGGAACGGTATTTAGAGATCACAAGCTGGGAAGCAGGGGTGTTCACTGCTTCTAGACCTTTACAGCAGACAGAACTAAGAATTACACGAGACTTTATGCAGAAAAAAACCATGAGTTTATACTGACACACACAAGTCTATCCCTTCACTGTTATGCTGAATATCTTGGTTCCTAATGACATAGATTTAAAATGATAGTATCAGTTATCTATTTGAAAAAACAAAACCACCGAATGAATTTAAGATTTTTTTCAGGTCATCATATGGTTATGCCACCAACTTAATAAAAAGCAAAGCTCCCTTGTTTCCGTTTTCCATTTTAATTTCTTAAATTTTAAAACAATAACATGGTCCAAAGTCAAAACTATCTATACCCAAGTTCACTCACAGACATGTCCCTTGTGTGCTATATCCGTTTCACCCTATGGATCAGGGGTGGTCAACCTTTTTATACCTACTGCCCACTTCTGTATCTCTGTTAGTAGTAAAATTTTCTAACCGCCCACCGGTTCCACAGTCATGGTGATTTATAAAGTAGGGAAGTAACTTTACTTTATAAAATTTATAAAGCAGAGTTACAGCAAGTTAAAGCATATAATAATAATTACTTACCAAGTACTTTATGTCAGATTTTCGCTAAGTTGGGCAGAATAAATCTTTATAAAACAACTTACTACAGGCCTGACCTGTGGTGGCACAGTGGGATAAAGCGTCGACTTGGAACATTGAGGTCGCCGGTTCGAAACCTTGGGCTTGCCTGGTCAAGGCACATATGGGAGTTGATGCTTCATGCTCCTCCCCCTTCTCTCTCTCTCTGTCTCTCTCTCTCACTCCTCTCTCTCACAAAAAAAAAAAACAAAACACAAAACAAAAAAAAACAACTTACTACAGTTAAATCTATCTTTTTATTTATACTTCGGTTGCTCTGCAACCACCCACCATGAAAGCTGGAGCGCCCCCTAGTGGGCGGTAGGGACCAGGTTGACTACCACTGCTACAGATGATTCATGTTTGGTTTACCCAATTATTGTTTCTTTTTGAGACAAATATATTTATACTCATTTAGCTGTACATTTTGTATATTTTTTTCATATTTCCTTCCTTTTTTTATACCTTTTTTATGCTGTAATTTCATGAAAATCACGAGCAGTGGTCTGGCTACCACATGTGGAAGTTTTCTTCATTCCCTGAGACAAAATTCTTCTAAGCTAGCAGCCTGAACTCAATGACACTACAGTGTACACTTTTTCTTTTAAACATGCTTAAGCTAGTATTTTCACATCTAAAGATCACTTTTCTTGATAGAGTATATGCATTCTTTACATCTTCTCTTAACACTACATATAATATGTCCCAAAAACTAGCTTGTTCTTTCTCTTTTTTCAGAATATAACGATAAGAATAATGTAGAATGTATTATATAGTTCCCACTAATGTCACTCAACAAAATAAACCATACCTTGGCAACACTGTACTTTCTGTAAACTGTGGTGGTCCATTCACCATGTACAGTCCTTCTGATCCGCGAACTAAAGAAACAAAAACAGAAAGAACCACCATGACTTTGTTAATAAATACTCAGTTATCACAAATATCTTAAAAAACAAAAAGCTTCCAGTCAAAATATTAATGAAAATATTAAAATCTCTTAGAACTATAGAATGTTAGCATTAAAAGAGGGTATTTTTCTTACCCTCCTGCATCAAATCATGTAACTGGTGAGAATAAATAGGTAATGCAATAGACTGAATGTCTGTGCCGCCCCCAAATCCTCAAGTTGAAACTCTAAACCCAGCCTGATCTGTGGTGGTGCAGTGGACAGAGCGTTAACCTGGGATGCTGGGGCTGCTGGTTTGAAGCCCCAGGCCTGCCTGGTTGAGGTACACACGGGAGGCAGCTATGAGTTGATGCTTCCTGCTACCCCCCTTCTCTCTCTAAAATGAATAAATGAAATCTTTTTTTTTCTTTCTTCTTGTCCAAATGAGTGGAGGAGAGATAGAGAGACAAACTCCCGCACGTGTGCCGACTGGGATCCATCCAGCAACCCCACCGAGGCCGATCCCCTGCCCACTGGGGCCATGCTTGCAACCGAGCTATTTTTAGTGCCTAGGGTGGAGGCTCCACAGAGCTATCCTCAGCATCCAGGCCAATGTGCTTGAACCAATCGAGCCATGGTTGCAGGAGGGGAAGAGAAAGAGAGAGATAGAGAGAGAAGGGGAGGGGGAGGGACAGAGGAGCATTTGGTTACTTTTCTCCTGTGTGCCCTGACTGGGAATTGAACCCAGGACATCCACACAGCAGACCAATGCTCTACCACTGAGTCAATCAGCCAGGGCCAATAAATAAAATATTAAAGGGGGAGAGGGGAAGAAAGAAAGAAACCCTAATCACAATTTGATCTTTGAAGGTGGGGCCTTTGCGAGGTAATTAGATCATGAGGATGGAATTCTCATAAATAGGATTAGTGCCCTTTTAAGAAGAGCCCAGAGAGCTGCCTAGCTCTCTCTCTGCCACAATAAGAGGTTGGCAGCCTGTGCCCTGGAAAAGGGTGCTCACCAGCCCATGCTGGCATCTTTCTCTCAGACGTCACGCTCCAGAACCATGAGAAACCCGCTTCTATTGTTTACAATCTACCTCGTTTGTTAAAGCAGCCCAAAGTGAAGACAGGTAAATACCTCTCTTATTCCTTTTCCTATAAACATATCAATTTAGTCTCTAAGGAGACTACTTCAGTAAATCCACTTTTCTCTGTTTTATAAGAAATGTAAGCATGTGCACTGAGATATTATCTTTTCACCTTTTTAATGTCATCTTCAGAATGTGTGGGTGTTGGACACAGAATTAGAAGCTGAGTCTAAATTCAATCTTCTTTGTATCAGCTTACTCTCCCAAGTAACTTTTTACAAATAAAAATAATTTTAACTGCTACAGGCGACAATGCAGTTGTGCTGTAGTAGAAAAGACTGAACTCAGAGGCAGACGTCTGCTCCGACCTTGCTGTGGAACCCTGGCTACATCGCCACCTCTAATCTGTTTCCTAATCTGTAAAAGTAAAAATACTGGGTCAGAGGGTGGCTGTGTGATATACACAAAATAGTAACAAACATACAGTATATATTCAAAGTTCTTAAAAATATAAGGCATTTTTAATATATTTACAATTATTCAAATTAAGAGGGTAAGGGAGATTAGAAGTCTCCAATGATAGCAATATCCTAAAATATTGTGTGAACAAAATTCGATATAATAAGCAAAAATATCTACAGTACAGAACTAGATTCTTCTTCGCAAATGGTTGACTTAGAAGTGTCTAAAGTTGAACTGACTAAACTCATTCAATAGGAAATAAATTCTTATTGCGGGGGGCAAAAAACCACCTCCCAGACCCTACACTGAAATACTGGCGATACAACAGGAGGAAAAATCAGCCTTGTCCCTGACCTCATTAACCAGATGATTAGTCACACACATGAAATTCTTTAACTGTTTTTGGTGCTACAAAGGAAAGATACAAGAGACAAATAGAGTGAATAATAAAGAGTTCTGATTTAAAAATGAAAGGTTATGACTTCCGGTCAAGATGGCAGCGTAAGTAAATGTGGTACTCCCATCCTCCTAAAACACACTGAAGTACTCTAACCTACAGAACACACTGAAGTACACTAACCTACAGAACACACTGAAGTACACTAACCTACAGAACAACCTGACACCTAGCTGAATGGAGGTCCTACAACTAAGGACATGAAGAAGCAGCCACACTGTTACTGGTAAGAGGGGCGGACATGTGGAACAGGCTGGTCCCACACCCAGGCACGGCAGATAACAATCGGGAGGGCTATCTCCACTGTGAAGGCCCCAAAGCAGCTCCTCCAGCCTAGGGTTCCAAAGCCAGGAAGAGAATCATTCCCATAACTTCTGGCTGTGAAAATCAGCAGGAATTGTGGCTGAGGGAGAGGCTGCTGGAGTCGCAGGCGGTCCTCTTAAAGGGCCCCCTACATGGGCTTACTCAGACTCCCTCCCTCTGGGCTCCAGCGCTGGGGCAGCAGCTTGAAAAACACTGGGGACATAAGAGGAACTGAACTATCTTGCAGCTGAGTAAAAGCCGAGGGCAGCTTCCTCCTAGACAGAAGGGCTGGCAGAGGCCACTGTTCCTTTGCTGAGCCCTCACCCCACACAGCAGACGGGCAGGCACCATGTTTCGATCTCCATCCACCTGGCCAAACTGTGAGCCCTACCCTGCTGACTCTGAGACCTGCCCCACCCAACTTTCAGGCCACCCATGCTGTTTCCAGTCGCTTTTCCATATGAACAACCTGTCCTGGCTCATTCTTCAGATGTTTCTAAAACCTCTCAAACAAGCAGCATCTGGCCTCAGTGAGCCCTGCACCTCTCCTAAATGGCCCAGGCCTGGCACTAGCAGCAGCTGGTGTTGGTTCACAGCCTGGTCTCACCTGGGCGCCTCCAAGCCCAGCACAAGTAGCAGACATCTGTGTATAGCTTTGTAGTTCATGCCAGGTGGCCTGGGGCAGAACACAGGTGGTGGCTGACCTTGGTATGCACCTCCCTGGAGGCCCCAGAGCTACTACTGCTAGTGGACAGCATTAGACCACGTCAAAGTACCACCCAACCACTCCCACAGTGACACACTCAAGAGGTGGACTCACCTGACAAGGCAGTGGCACAGTGGATAGAGCGTCGGACTGGGATGTGGAGGACCCAGGTTCGAGACCCCGAGGTCGCCAGCATGAGCGTGGGCTCACCTGATTTGAGCAAGGCTCACTAGCTTGAGCCCAAGGTCTCTAGCTCAAGCAAGGGGTCACTCGGTCTGCTGTAGCCCCCCGGATCAAGGCACATATGAGAGATCAATCAATGAACAACTAAGGAGCCGCAATGAAGAATTGATGTTTCTCATCTCCCTCCCTTCCTGTCTATCTGTCCATATCTGTCCCTCTCTCTGACTCTGTCTCTGACACCAAAAGAAAAAAAAATAAAAAGAGGTGGCCTCAACAGCACCAGAGCCCTGCTGAGGTAGTCTGCTCTGTGGGGTGGATTCCGCACAGCTGAGCCTCCACGGTGGTTGCAGGCCGGTGGTCACACCAGTCCTTGCAGCTGATCGGACTGGGGGCAGATCCCTCCCATCGGCATGCCAACAGCCATCAAGGCTCATCTGCACACAGCCCATAGGGAGTGCCCCTCGAGCACCAAGCTTGGATGATCCCGGAGGCTGTGCCACTGGACCCTCTACCAAGCTGGGAGATGCAGCTCAGCCTAATCCACAGAACAAATGCAGGGAGGCTGCTAAAATGAGAGACAACGCAACATGTCTTAAATGAAAGAACAGGACAAAATGCCAGAAAAAAATCCAGACAAAATGGAGAGAAGCAACCTACTAGATCAGAGTTCAAAACACGAGTTATACAGATGCTCAGTGAATTCAGCGAGAACCTCAACAACATAAAAAAGAACCAGTCAGTAATCAAGGACTCACTAACTGAAATGAAGAATAATATACAGGGAATCTACAGTCGAGTAGATAGAGCCAAGAATCAAATCAGCTATCTGAAAGAAAAGGAAGCAAAGAATCATCCAATCAGAACAGCAAAAAAAAAAAAGAGGACAATGTAAGGAGCCTCTGGAACAACTGCGAGTACACCCACATTCTCATCATGGGGGGGCCAGAAGGGAAAGAACAAGAAATTGAAAACCTACTTGAAAAATAAGGACGACAAACTGCCCTGACCTGGTGAAGGAAATGGACATCAGGAAGTGTAGAGAGCCCCCAACAAGATGAACCCAGAGAGGTCCACACCAAGACTCATCATAATTTAAATGCAAATGCTTAATAACAGAAAGAGTTTTAAAAGTAGCAAGAGAAAAGCAGTTAGTTAATACAAGAAAGCTCCAAAAAGACCATCAGCTGATGTCTCAACAGAAACTTTGCAGGCCAGAAGGGAGTGGCAAGAAATATTCAAAGTGATGAAAAGCAAAGACCTAAAGCCAAGATTACTCTACCCTGCAAAGCTGTCATTTAGAATCAAAGGACAGATAAAGAGCTCCCCAGACAAGAAGAAACTAAAGGAGTTCATCACCACCAAGCTAGTAGTACATGAAATGTTAAGGGTCTTCTTTAAGAAGATGAAGAAAAAAAAGAAAAGATAAAAAAATGAATAATAAAATGGAAATAAACATATATCTACCAACAATTGAATCTATAAAGCAAAATAAGCAAACAAGCAGAACAGAAACATACTGATAGATACAGAGAACATTTTTTTTCCCTTTAGCGAAAGGGGGTGGGGGAGAGAAGGCAAGAGAGGGACAGACAGGAAAGGAGAGAGATGAGAAGCATCAATTATTCATTGTGGCATCTTAGTTGTTCATTGATTACTTTCTCATATGTGCCTTGACTGGCGGGGGGGGGGGGGATCCAGGAGAGTGAGTGACCCCTTGCTCAAGCCAGTGACCTTGGACCCAAGCCAGTGACCTTAGGCTTCAAGCCAGAGATCTTTGGGCTCAAGCCAGCGACCATGGGGTCATGTCTATGATCCCACGCTCAAGCCAATGACCCTGCACTCAAGTTGGTGAGCCCACACTCAAGCCAGGGACCTTGGGATTTTTTTTTTTTTTTTTTTTTTTTCCCTGAAGCTGGAAACGGGGAGAGACAGTCAGACAGACTCCTGCATGCGCCCGCCCGACCGGGATCCACCCGGCACGCCCACCAAGGGCGTCGCTCTGCCGCTACCAGAGCCACTCTAGCGCCTGGGGCAGAGGCCAAAGAGCCATCCCCAGCGCCCGGGCCATCTTTGCTCCAATGGAGCCTTGGCTGCGGGAGGGGAAGAGAGAGACAGAGAGGAAGGAGGGAGTGGGGGGTGGAAAAGCAAATGGGCGCCTCTCCTATGTGCCCTGGCAGGGAATCGAACCCGGGTCCCCCGCTCGCCAGGCCGACGCTCTACCGCTGAGCCAACCGGCCAGGGCGACCTTGGGGTTTTGAACCTGGGTCTTTTGTGTTCCAGGCCAACACTCTATCCACTGTGCCACCACCTGGTCAGGCCAGAGAACATTTTGATGGTTGTCGGATGGTGGGGGATTGTGGGGCTAGGTGATAAAGGTGAAAGGATTTACAAGTGCAAACTGGTAGTTACAAATAGTCATAAGGATGTACAGTACAGCTAGGGAATATAATAAAAAATATTCTAATAATTATGTACGGTGTCAGGCGCGTATGAGATTTATTGGGATGAACACTTAGTAAGTTATATAATGTCTAATCACTGGGGTGTACACCTGAAACTAATAAAATAATGTCAACCGTAATTGAAAATAAAAAAGGTTTAAACCAAAAATGTTATGGAGCACGTATGTCCTTGATGAAGCAATCTGTGTGCTGAGATCTGATGAATGAATAGCAGTTCAAACGCCAGGAGAACAGTAACACGAGCAATGCCTCCATGGCAGGAGAGGTGATGGAGCATCCGGGGAGGGAAAGGACGGCTGCATGGCTGGAAGGAGCTGGAGCCAGAGGTCAAGACAGGGCTCCGACCCAGCAGAACCTCGTGGCCTGGGGCCTCAGAACGATGCGAGACTTCAGGGGGAGTTTAAGCAGACTTTCAAAGCCAGATCTGCGTTTTGAAAAGGCTGGTTTAGAGAATAAACTGGAAGGGATAAGAGTGGATGTGAAGAGACTAATCAAGACGGTTCTAAAGTACAATAGCTCCACAAGAGATTAAAGAAACCTGGACTAGGGCTGGGGCAGCGCAAACGGAAAACAAGGAGTGTTCAATATGTAAGACAGCGGTTCTCAACCTGTGAGTCGCGACCCACAGGTTGAGAACTGCTGATGTAAGAGGTAAAACTGACAGGACTTCGGACTGTTATTCTTTTATGAGCCAGAGTTCTTGTTACCAGCAATAGCGTAAAAGCTGAAATGAAGAAAAGGCTTTACTGAGGTGCACAGCCAGTTACAGCGGGTCCCTTTCCTTTCTGCTGGCTGTCTGCAATCCTTACGATCTTCTGATGACCGGGAAGAAGCAAAGCCGGGAGGGGCCGCTCTCCGCTCCTGCTTTAACCCACATTCCCCTTCCCTTCCCCAGGGACCCTCTCAGATAGCTACTGTTCTACCTGAGAACTAATTGGCTCAATTTTCAGGTATCAAAAGTAACACAATGTACCCTCCTAAAGTCAATAACTTAAAGTTAGAATGAAACAAGATAAACACCATCTTGTTTTATCTTGATGAACAAGATAAAACTCTGTATCCTCATGGAACTTCCATTCCAGTAGAGAGATGGAAACTAAGTAAACACATAAATGAATCATATGTTTCTTGTTAGACATCCACAAATATACAACTGGCTACCATGTCTCCTTATACTGTAGGCAGAACACTAGAATGAGCTGTCAAACTGTTGTGGGTAGCTTGCCCTTGAATAAAATGGAGCCTAGCAAAGTATTCTGTGTATATATCAATATATCAAAATCTAATGTCCTTTAGAGAGAGCAGGCTCAAGACGATTTCAAAGAACCGCCGTCTCTTGCTACACCTTGCATGAAACACTAAAGATTAAAGATATCTACCCTAAAAACTAGCAACATTTATAAAATGTTTTGTGCCAGAAAATGTTTTCCTAGAAAATTTAAAAACTGTGAAGTTCAATTCTTTTCTTCTCTGTTGATATGAAAGAGAGGAAGGCAGAGAGGGAAAGACAGAGAGAGAGGAAGGGAGAGAGAAAGAGAGAAGCATCAACTTGCTCTGCTTAGCTGTGCACTCACTGATTGCTTCTCATTCTCATACGTGTTCTGACTTGGGCTCCAACGGCAGGTTCTGGAACAACGCTCTATCCACTGCACCACTGGCCAGGACCAAGATTCAATTCTTTAGCATCCAAATCCTCAACCGCTTCTTAGCTTTGTGACTATTCTCACTGTACAGGCAAAACAGTGCTATTTCTTATCAGCAAGTCCCCTCTGCAATATCACGTATGATACGGGCCATTCTTTTCTTAATACTGTAATTAAGGTTTTAACAAACACTTACTTGGTGGATTAATAAAAAAACGAATTTCCCACACGCGGGAGCTCAGTTACCAGATCTCACTTTAATCCTAGGTTGCATAACATTTTGTCACCCTCAGCAGTCTGGCAGTCTCTCCCACCGGCTGCAGTGGCACTTGGAGACACCTGGGAGTGCTTTCGGAAGCCACATGCAGGCTCAGGAAGACAGAAGGGCACACCATCGGTGTCGTCCCCACAAAGCTGGGGGGAATGAGTGTGCCACAGGTGACGTGATCACGCCACATTCTACTGACTTCACCGCCGGCCCAAGAACAGATGCCTGAGGTGGCCGGCAAAACAGAAAAAATAAAGAAGCTCTCCTCCATCAGCTGCCTGTGTTCCCACGGCCCTTGAACCAGTGACCTCGGTCCTCAGACTTGCTGTTTCCCGTTATCACGGACCACAATGCTAACTTACGGGAACACTCATGGTTTTCAGACATTATACTAACGTGGCAGCTGTTCCTCTGAACCCACTGAGCTGGCCTTCTGGCCACAGCACTGGCAACTCTCAGGGTATGAGAAGCAACCAGTGTAAGGCTCTCCTTTTCCAAACGCCTATTTCATACCCATACCCCAAACTCAGACAGGTGGATGTCCCCAAAGGCGTTGCTCGACTAAATGTTTGTGTACCCCACCCCGCCAATCCATATGCTGAAATGTAATGTCTTATGCAACTTACGGTATTTGCAGGTGAGGCCTTTTATAAGAGAGACTGCAGGGAGAGCCCCGCCCCCGAGCCAGGTGAGGACTGACAGCCGTCTAGGACCCGGGCAGCTCCGTCCCGGGCAGCGGTGCTCACGAGACACTGCCCCTGCCAGTGCAATGAGATTGGACTCCCGGTCCCAATTCAGACCGGAGGGGGGGAAACCCCACTGAACTCACACTCTTTCATGTAGATTGACCCAAAATCCTAAAGGCAACACCTGAGAGAAAAGTCAGTGTGCACAGCGTCAGGTCTCCCCTGCTGGAGCGCAGTCTCCCGCGGGTTTCAGTTCCCGGAGAAGTGAAGGATCTGGAGTCAAATCAATTGGTTGCTTTTCTACACGCACATGTTCACATTCTACATAAAGAGCACTTTAAAAACAAAAACCCAAACGTTATATGTTCTATGATTTCATTTACAGAACACTCTTGAAATGACAAAATCACCACGACAGAGGACAAATCAGCGGTTGCCAAGGGGCAGAGCTGGAGGAAGGTACCAAGTAAAAGGTCAGTATCTTCCTTGTGTTGATGGAGCAGTTCTACATTCTGACAGCGACAGTTACATGAATCTACACGTGATAAATCTCCTTAAACTGCACACACACACAAAGTGGTGAAACCCTAAGAAGGACTACAGTGTAGCAAATACTACTGTATCAGTGCCAATTTCTTGGTTATGATAATATACAATGGTTATATAAGACACCATTGGGGAAAGCTAGAAGAAGGGTCCATGGAAACACTCTTGACTGGTTTCACAACAGTCTTAATTATAGCAAAATAAAGGGCCTTTAACAAGCCTATTGTTCTGGGTAATGCTTCCTTCACAAAACGGCAAGAAATTAAACCACTTGAAAGCTTTTCAACATAAATTAAAACCAAAAGTTGAATAGACCAAGATTTTTGTACTAAGGTAAAACAATATATTCTACAAGACAAAAGTACCCATTAATATTAGACAACCTTCTTGCTACATGATGCTTTATAATACAGTATGTCCGTAAAGTCATGGGGCACTTTTGACCGGTCACAGGAAAGCAACAAAAGACGACAGAAACGTGAAATCTGTACCAAATAAAAGGGAAACCTTCCTAGTTTCTGTAGGATGATGTGGCAGCATGTGCGCATGCGCAGATGACAATGTAACACCGTGTATACAGCGGAGCAGCCCACGACCACGCCAGTCGACATGTGGACGGTACAGAGGAAAGTTCAGTGTGTTCTGTGGCTCGCTACATTCGAATCCGTGACCAAAGTGCAACGTGAATATTGGTGCGTTTATAACAAAACACTACCACATAGGAATAACATTACTCGGTGGGATAAGCAGTTGAAGGAAACTGGCAGTTTGGTGGAGAAACCCCGTTCTGGTAGGCCATCAGTCAGTGACGAGTCTGTGGAGGCTATACGGGATAGCTACCTAAGGAGCCCTAAAAAATCTGTGCATGAGCCCACATCAAACTGCACTGAATAGGTATGAAACTGGGAGAGTTTTCCTTTTATTTGGTGCAGATTTCACATTTCTATCATCTTTTGTTGCTTTCCTGTGACCGGTCAAAAGTGCACCATGGCTTTACGGACACACTGTAGATGTGCCTATTTTAGGGGAACTAATTATCAACTGAATTCACTAAAAAAATCTTGAATCATTATAGCTCAAACATCTAAGACTATTTAAAACAAATATTTTACTTCACACCTCCCTTCACAGAAGCATAACTATGAGGAAGTGCTACAAGACATGGTGCCACTAAAGATACTTTTCTGGGTTTAATCAGCTTGAGCAACTTTTTGTATAAATTTGAATAAATATACAAAGTGTAAGAGAAGAAACACAAAACTGAGTTCATAACATAAGACAAACTGTATTATAAGTTCATGAAAGCAAAAATAAACATAAACTCAAAATAAACTCCTTTCAATAACTAAAACAATTTTTTTCTACATAGAGGACTTTCCAATGAGGAATTGATCTTAAGTCGCAGTGACTGAATGTGGAACAGTGACCAGAATGTGGAGCCAGCTTGACTGTGCATTGAGACTGAATATGATTTCTTGTTTTTAATGATTTCTCTTTTTAGTCAAAGGGAATCTGGCAATATGTTTGTTTTATTAGAAAGAAACATCTAGATAATGCAAACAGTTCCTTCATTAAAGCAACACGTTAAGTGCCAGAGTTTCACACAGAATAACTGTTTGAAAACAGTAATTATATTAAATATTGCACATACATAATATATTTTTAAAACTTTCCAGGATACTCACAAATAATTTCCTGCTCTAGGCCTGAGTTAATATGAGAAAATGACTAGGCTTCAACAAACATGGGCCCTATCCCGGGGATATGGTGATTATTATAATAGATACCCTTTCCAACCTTTACACCCACTGAAGTACATTTATCCACTTAGGAAAACGACCCAGGTTTTAATAAATGAACTCAATGGCCTCAGATAGGCAAGCTGATTATGACGTCATGGTTTCATGGAAGGCCACTACTGATTTCCGTGCCTCGCTTCCAGGGCCCCCTTTTTAGGTGACTCTAATTCTCCACTGGAACCATCCGGGGGTGAGTACGTAATTTGGGCCTGGTGATCTGATTAAAAATGGACTGATTCAGAGATGAACAAGGGCCAAGCCACGCTAAAGACGCCCAGCCTTGTGACTGGCAGAAGTGTGTGCTCTTTCCCACGGGGCTGCTGAACCGGCCGCACGCACACCTGGGGCTCCCGTGCGGAACGTCAGCCTGAGGACAAGTTTAATTAAGGAGAAGTCTAGAGTGCAGGATGAAAAACAGCAGATTTTTTTAATCATCCAAGTATCTACATGTGACAATACTGAAGCTTTGAGGTTACATCAAGTTTTCTGAATTAATCTTTTCACATGCTTTGGCTTTTTGCCATTTCCATTGAAAAGTCGAGACTAATAAAATTTACTGTGTAATCTCCAAATTATTCACAACTCCAAATCCCACGGGTCTGAGTTTAAAAGATATTCTGGAAGTAAAATAATCGGTTTGCTAATTAACATGTCTATAATAAAAATGTTTAAAAGATTAATCATGTGGACGAAAAATAAGCGGTGCTATGGAAAGTCACCTCAGAGGGTGATCCGATCATAAAGTCCTAACTGGGCAGGTCATGGTGGGTAGTCACCTCCCAGGTCTATTCGTTTTCAGTGCAAGGTTAATCTTTGCCCTAAGCAAGCCCTGTCCACTGCAACTAGGTTAACACACCTTTGGAATAAGCACTCTTAAGGAAGCAGATAACCTTGTTAACTACCCCGTAATCCAGTCCCCACCTTGCTTTCTCCCACCTTCAAGTAATCCTTCTTAAACTCCTTCTTTAATTTCAAATGCATAATAGAAGCAGCAACACTATTCTCTGGAGCAGGGGTCGGGAACCTATGGCTCGCGAGCCAGATGTGGCTCTTTTGATGGCTGCATCTGGCTCACAGACAAATCTTTAATAAAAATAATAATAATGTTAAAAATATAAAACATTCTCATGTATTACAATCCATTCATTTCCTACTGCGTATGTTTACGGTTGCGGGTGGCTGGAGCCAATCACAGCTGTCCTCCAGGACAACACCAAATTTTTATTGAATAATACTTCACGTACACGGGTAGTTGTATGGCTCTCACAGAATTACATTTTAAAATATGTGGCGTTCATGGCTCTCTCAGACAAAAGGTTCCCGACCCCTGCTCTGGAGCATTTGAGGTCTTGTTTCCCCTGCATGTGTTGTCAGTTTGGCTCCAACTCTTTTTTTTTTTTTTTAGGTGAGAGGAGGGGAGATAGTGAGGCAGACTCCTGCATGTTCCCAGACCGGGATCCATCCACCCAGTAACCCCATGGGGGGGGGGGGCAATGCTCTAGTACTGAGATTTTTAGCACCTGGGGCCATGCTCGAACCAGTTGAGCCACTGGGAGGAGAAGAGAGAGGGAAGAGGGAGAGGGAGGGGGGAGAAGCAGATGGCTGCTTCTCCAGTGTGCCCCAACTGGGAATGGAATCTGGGACGTCCATACATCTGGCTGACACTCTATCCACTGAGCCACAGGCCAGGTCCAGCTGAAATGCTTATAAAAATTCTCTACAGGTTTCAACATTTCTTTTGTCAACAATCAGTATGTTTTAGTGGAGAAAAAAAAAAGACAATAAAGTTGAATGACTGAATATAATCCTGACTACCAATTGCCAAAAGACTTTAATCATTTAGTCTCTCTGGGCTCCTATGATTATGAAAAAATGATGGCGTATGCTGACTACATAACCTTTCAACTCATACAAAGTTCTTGATTTTAAGCATTGTAAAAAAAAAAAAAAGTTGCCCTGGCCAGTTGGCTCAGTGGTAGAGCGTCGGCCTGGCGTGCGGGGGACCCGGGTTCGATTCCTGGCCAGGGCACATAGGAGAAGCGCCCATTTGCTTCTCCACCCCCACCCCCTCCTTCCTCTCTGTCTCTCTCTTCCCCTCCCGCAGCAAGAGCAAAGATGGCCCAGGCGCTGGGGATGGCTTCTTGGCCTCTGCCCCAGGCGCTAGAGTGGCTCTGGTCACGGCAGAGCGACCCCCCCCCCCCCCCGGGAGGGGCAGAGCATCGCCCCCTGGTGGGAAGAGCATCGGCCCTGGTGAGCGTGCCGGGTGTGGATCCCGGTCGGGCGCATGCAGAAGTCTGTCTGACTGTCTCTCCCCGTTTCCAGCTTCAGAAAAATACAAAAAAAAAAAAAAAAAGTTGTCATTCTTGGTTAATTCGACTATACTGTGTTTATTTTTCATTAATTTATTCCTCCATTAAACCTTTAGAGCAGGGGTCCCCAAACTTTTTTTTTTTTTTTCTTTCATTTTTTCATTTTTCTGAAGCTGGAAACGGGGAGAGACAGTCAGACAGACTCCCGCATGCGCCCGACCGGGATCCACCCGGCACGCCCACCAGGGGCGACGCTCTGCCCACCAGGGGGCGATGCTCTGCCCATCCTGGGCGTCGCCATATTGCGACCAGAGCCACTCCAGCGCCTGAGGCAGAGGTCACAGAGCCATCCCCAGCGCCCGGGCCATCTCCGCTCCAATGGAGCCTTGGCTGCGGGAGGGGAAGAGAGAGACAGAGAGGAAAGAGCGGCGGAGGGGTGGAGAAGCAAATGGGCGCTTCTCCTGTGTGCCCTGGCCGGGAATCGAACCCGGGTCCTCCGCACGCTAGGCCGACGCTCTACCGCTGAGCCAACCGGCCAGGGCAGGGGTCCCCAAACTTTTTACACAGGGGGCCAGGTCACTGTCCCTCAGACCGTTGGAGGGCCGAACTATAAAAAAATTATGAACAAATCCCTATGCATACTGCACATCTTATTTTAAAGTATAAAAACAAAACGGGAACAAATACAATATTTAAAATAAAGAACAAGTAAATTTAAATCAACAAACTGACCATTATTTCAATGGGAACTATGGGCCTGCTTTTGGCTAATGAGATGGTCAATGTGCTCCTCTCACTGACCACCAATGAAAAAGGTGCCCCTTCCGGAAGTGCGGCGGGGTCGGATAAATGGCCTCAGGGGGCCGCATGTGGCCCACGGGCCGTAGTTTGGGGACCCCTGCTTTAGAGTATACCAGGCACTGTACTCGGTATTGAAAAAAAGGAATAAGACTCTACCCCTACAATCAAGGAGTTCAAAGGGTTTTTTTTGTTTTTGTTTTTTTGTGTGTGTGTGTGTGGCAGAGCCAGAGAGAGCCAGAGAGAGGGACAGAAAAACAGTAAGGGAGAGAGATGAGAAACATCAATTCATTGTGGCATCTTAGCTGTTCATTGACTGATTTCTCATATGTGCCTTGACTGGGGGGTACAGCAGACCAAGTGACCCCTTGCTCGAGGGAGCAACCTTGGGCCCAAGCTGGTGAGCCTTGCTCACACCCAATGAGCCCGCACTCAAGCTGGTGACCTCAGGGTCTCGAACCTGGGTCCTCCGCGTCCCAGTCCCAGTTGCACTCTATCCACTGTGCAACCTCCTGGTCAGGCAAGGAGTTCAAAGTTTTGTAGGAGAGAAAAGCAGCTAACTAACTAGTTATCCTATGTGATAAGTAAGAAAAGAAATTCAAGTATATATATATGAGGTACAAGGTAGCTTGAAGAAAGACTTTCTGGGAAGAGTACGGAAAGGCTTCACAAAGCAATAATGTCTGAGGTGAATCTTAAAAGATAAAAAGATGCTAGCCAAATTAAGAAAAAGAGGGTAGTCCTAGGTTGCAGAAATGTTGTTCAAGTGTTTTATAAGCAGTTCAGTAGAGATGGAGCACTAACCAGGATGGAATGGCAAGGAAACAAAATGTCAAGAGCTACTCAAAGGTTATAAAGGATTCCACATGCTACGCTAAACAGTGTAAGATATTTTCCACTGAGGAACCGACCTCACAAACAGGATGAAATCTGCCCTGTAAAGTGAGGAACCACTGCTCATATTAAAAAGTAAGAAAATTTATCAGATTTTTAAAATGTGCTAATTTTTAAAATTAGAGTTCAAATAAGCATTTAGTATGTCAACATTGTGAATAGTATACAAGCTACCCTTGTTAAGCTAGAGAAAAATGCATTACAAATTATACAATTATGCCTTTTAACAGTATCTGCCTGGCATATTTTCTAACAAAGTTTAGTCAGTATTTGATACATATCTGATGAATAAACTGGTACGGACTGAATATGAGTGAGCACAGTGTATAAATAACAAAGATCTTAAAATGCAGAATGGCAAAAACTGCAAAAGCTAAGAAGTTTCCTTTCTAGCCTCAGGGGCAAATAATCCCTTTCCACCAAAGGAAACGACCTGTCTCCTAATGACTTCTTTTTCCTTCTACTTGAGTTAAGTCGTCGGGGATTTAATCGAAGTCTTCTTTTCCCTCCCAACTCTCCCGCTCCTTACTTGATACTCACAGAGACTCTCAGCCATGATCCTAGTCCAGAATCTTCCCTGACACTGTCCAAGACTAAGTTTATTTATACCGTCTCCAACATTATACACTCCGCCTCGGCTTCACAATCTCAGCAATCCTCTCATATTCTAATTCTAAAATGCTCATAGCTACTTCAACACCAAACATTGCTGGTTTGTCTCTAGGACGCTCACTGCTACCATCCCAGACCACACTCTCATCCCGTGAAAAAGTGTACTTCCACAGCTCCACTCTTCCAAGTCAGTTCTACAAAGTTCATTCAAGCAAGGATTACAAAACTTGGTTTTATTACTTAAATAGAAGGTGTGGTCATTCTCACGGACTGAGTCACGTATTCGTACTTTTATCCTTATTACAGAGCTAAATGGCTTCACACTGTCAAAAAGGTCTGTCAACAGAAGTTCGCGCAATAGGAGTACTGCAAACCTAGGGTAACAAATTCAGCTAGCACGTTCTGTCATCTTCCTTCCTCCACTCCTGAAGAACTCGAAGCAGCGGGAAGAATGATGGATGAGCAAATGGGAGGGGGAATGCAGAAGCCCAGGGGCGGGAGACCTCACTTCCGAGTGCCACGCTACCGCACGAAACCCGAAAGGCCCTCCGACTCTTCCGCAATCCACAAGAAGAAGCCGGCCAACCTTCAAGGCTTCTAAGCCCGTCCCCATGGACAAAGACACACAAAACAACTGCTCTGAAGAAACCGTCTTTGCTCGTTCAGAGCTCACCTGTTAGGAGCGGCGTGGACGGCGCCATCTTGTCCCGGAAAGAGAAACCCAAGCTTTCGTGTCAGAGTTCACGACGGCCAAAACCTGCCGCTACACGTCTACTCAGGCGCGGAGACAGCAATTTTGTATTTCCGAGGTCACCGGTCTCGGGGCCGACTCACTTCCGTTTGGAGAGAGGCGTAGAAAAGGAGCCCCGACGCGCACGCGCAGCTCTGGGGCCACGCGCCGCAGAACTTGGGAGGGCCGGGCTCGGGTCCCCGCGCCCGCCCCCGCCCGCCCTCGCTCCCTTCTTCGGCAGGCGGAGCCCGCACTTCCGCGGGGCGGAGTCCGCCCAGTGCTGACGTTGGCAGCCGAGCCCCAAGTAGTCGGAGCGCACGGGCTGCAAGGTCTGCTTGTTGCGTTGCGCTTCCTTCCTCTTCGGCTCCACGCTCCCGGCGGCGGCGGCGGCGGCGCGAGCCTGTGCCGGCGGCCTGCTGTCCTCCTCCCGCGCCCGCCCGCCAGCCGGTCCGCGCGGCGCCCTCCGTCGGTCGGCGGCCCCCGCCCGCCCGCGCTCCGTGCCTGCAGCCGCCGCGCTCGGGCCCAGGGCCGGAGGCAGCGCCCGCCCGAGAGCCTCGTCCTCCCGCGGCGCGGGCACCGGGCGCGGGCCGCCGCAGCGGCCGACGGGCAGCGAGCGAGCGAGTCCCGGCAGCGCCTGGGGCAGGTGGCGGCGCCGCGAACATGGTCGCCAAGCAGCGGATCCGCATGGCGAACGAGAAGCACAGCAAGAACATCACCCAGCGCGGCAACGTCGCCAAGACCTCGGTAAGGCGAGGGCGGCCCGGCGGGGTCCCCCCGCGGAGCGGGGCTGCGGGGCGCCGTGGGGGGCTCGGGGCGACGGCCCGGCGCCGGGGGGAAGGACTGGGCCCGGCCTGCGGCTCCGGCAGCCCCGGGCCGGGCTGCGTTTCTGCATTGGAAACGGTGGGCTTTCCTTTTTGCAGAGAAATGCTCCCGAGGAGAAGGCGTCCGTAGGACCCTGGTTATTGGCTCTCTTCATTTTTGTTGTTTGTGGTTCTGGTAAGTGTTGGGGGCTGCCGTTGGTTGGAGGTTGGGTGACGGGTTTGGGATGACGTGGTGACCCATCAGTGGTGAATCTTAACCGCGTAGCTCTCAACCCACCTGCCGGGAGCTCCACTGAGAGGTTTCATCTCAGCCGATGTACTTGTCCCACATATGCACCGAGGGGGTGCCCCAGAAACTTCCCCCAGCTGGATTTGTGCTCACGGGACATCCGAAAAGGAGGTCAGGGTCTTGGTAATGGTCAAGGTGGAAAAAATTTAGACCAAAACAAAGAACAGAAACATCTCACGAAAGGAGATAGAATGTTTTGCCAATCTCATTATCAATCCCTTTACAAAAAAGAAACGCGTGAACGTTATGTCCATATGGTTAGTCGAACTTAACATGTCCCAGAATCTTAACATCTTTATATCAGAACTGGGTATATTTTACAGGGCAAAGCTAGTGCAAAGAATTGATTCATCATAGAAGAAACGTGGCAATTTGATATGTGACAAATGTCTTTAGATTAATAAAGGTTTGACATATGGTAAGAGAAACTCGTTTACAGGCAGCCTGCTGCTAAGAGTAACAGACTCCTGCCTCCGCAAATGGTTTGCAGAATGTCTTTCCTCTTCGCTTTGTTATCTTACATAAGCTGTTGATAATTGAAGTACATGTTTCTGCTTTTCATATTCTGACATTCTAAAATTATTGAGGTTTCTTTTAAACATTTTATTTGCCCTGTCTCCTAAACTTACTAATTAGAAGCTTTCCTGATAAATGGCCAAGAACCAAACTATATATTTATATTATCTAAAGATTATTGAACTTCAGCTTTGTGAGAAAGAGCAAACATGCATGTAGTATATAGGTCAGGCCTTCAGAGGACACTTAATGTTTAGCAATAAACCAAAATAATTTTGTGCTTGAAAAACCTGTTTGCTTTAGAACTTGCAAGTACCTTCTAAAATGATCACTTATTTTCAAACTCTGGGACACTTGGACATAAAACTCAAGCTGAGACTTAAAAAAATAACATAGGGCATTCGATTGTTTGTTGCAGTAGGCCTGTCTTCATTTTTTATTACAGTGAAGTTATATAATATTTGCAAATAATTGTTTAAGGGTATTCTTGGTCTCAAATTACCTTAATAAGTATTTGCCCCTTGCCAGACATATTTTGTATAAAACATGTTTTAATATTTGCTCTTTCTCTTTTCAGCAATTTTCCAGATTATTCAAAGTATCAGGATGGGCATGTGAAGTGACTGACCTTACGATGTTTCCATTCTCCTGTGAATTTTAACTTGAACTCATTCCCGATGTTTGATACCCTGGTTAAAAACAATTCAGTAAATCATCCTGCCTCAGAATGAGTTTTCATATCATCATTCATCTGTCATTCCAAGGTTTCTTCACAAGTCATTCCAAGTTTTCTAGTCCATACCACAGTGCCTTGCAAAAGCACCACATGATTAAAGCAATAAAATTTGATTGTTAAGCTACAGTAGTGGACCCTGCTTATTCAGTCATGTAAGAATAAGTTTTTCTTTATGTGGTTATTAAAACAGTAGACAGTATAGATAATTAGATTAAGTCTGTATAGGCAGGGTCTAGATTTTGTTAACCCTAATGTGAAAATGCAATTAGCTTAATTTAAAATTCGGAATCTTACGGTTTTTTATAGCTAGGCACTTTATTACAATATCTGGAAAGCACACTCCCAAATACAGGGTCATGAAACTCCTGTTATTAGGTGCTTGTTAATGGAATAGCTATACAGTTAGCCTAGTTTTTCTACAATCTTGAGCACCTAGAAAACTTTAAAAGCTAAATGCCTAATGTAAAGGGAGATGCTTCTAGCCACAATGTTATTTTAACAATATTTCTGTTACACTACCTTGGAATTTGCATGAATGAATATATTAAACTTAGATGCCATAAGAAAACAACTTGATTGAGCGTTTTGTAACTTATATCAGTCACTTCAGTTTCACTAAAAGCTGTCATGGTGGAGTCAAGTCAGGGAAGGTTTGTTTATGTCACCTTATATTTCACCAGATTTACTTTAATATATCAACGCAGTCTACTATACTAGACAACATTTTAGGGAAAAATACTACTAAAAATGGATGCCTCGTGAGGGCATACTCTCTGAGTCCAATGTGCCAGAAGACATCTTAGCATGTGACTAGCACTGTTAACACCAAAAGGGCACATCAACTAAAAGGTTACACTCAGTTTGGAAATGCTTTTTCTAGGTTTATAATTAAGTTCTGTTAGAGTTCTAGATATATCAGACTAATGTATCGGCTGGAATGAAATGGGTTTCCTGATAAAGATCAAGCAGTCTTTAGTTTTCCCTTTGTTGTATGATCTCATGGGTTCTGATTGATGGGACTTTCTTTTTACTCATGGTGAGGGGAATGAGAGGCAGGTTGGGGCTTTCTGGTACTTCTGAAACTGCCGGTGTGGGCTAGTTCAGTACCCAGCTGTGAAGTGGTGAGAAAAAGCCTGGGAAGTGTCTCTGTATTAATACATTGGAAAGAAAGCTGCTCCTTCGCTTTGTTAATTGCCTCAGGATATTTCTTTTTAAAATAAGCTGTTTTAAGAAGAACAGAAGGGAAATCTACCTAGTCTACACAGCGTGAACCTCAAAGAGCTCCTGGCGCCCGGAGTGGGGGAGGGGGTGCTGGGAATGTGACTGCTCTGGAATAGGGAAGGGGTCAGCTGACCTGGGGCCAGCAGGTTTTTATCTTCATTGTTACAGCTTTTGTCACCCAGGAAGTCCACCCCTACACTTGTTTCCCTCTTTGCAACAAGAGTCTTGATTAACTCGATTGTGTTGTAACATTAAAAATGAAAGTTATCATTCTAAATTTATAGCAGGTGCCTTATTCTTTGCTTTGAGTCAAACCATTCCATATCAGAATTTCCCTTGGTGTACTGTAGATAATTGACTTTAAGATGTGGGTTTTTCTTTTTCATGTACAATGTCTTGATTAATTTGACTTAACTTGCTATAGCAAGCAACCATTTACATATGTAAAATTGCATTCCCTTTGTATTTCATATGTGATTTTCCAATTGAGTGCATTTTATATTAAGGATGGATTATGCATGTTTGGGTCAATGAAAACTATGTCTTACTTGATTTTTTCTTTAAAAATAAAGTTCCCTGAATATTTGATGTTGTCTATAAGAAAATGATTGTGCAATCTTATCTGAGTGTACTTTTTAACAATTAATGGAAAATGATTTTAAAGAATCCTAATATTATTGTTGTACTTGAAATAAAATAAATAGTACCCAGACACACAAATTTAAGTTTTTAACTGGCAATATATAGCAAGAAAACATAAAAGCACAGTGAAGTGCAATGAGTTAAGAACTTCCCCACCTAGGAGTTACCCACATGTCAGTTTTATCCAGTCTGGTTCAAGGAAAAAGCACAGTTTTTAGTTTTTGTTTTTCAGCGAGACAGACGGACAGGGAGGGAGAGAGATGAGAAGCATCAACTCTTTGCAGCACTTTAGTTGTTCACTGATGGCTTCTCATATTTGCCTTGACCGAGAGGCTCCAGCTGAGCCAATGACCTTGGGGTCATGTCTGTGAACCCACGCTCAAGCCACAGACCCCGCGTTCACGCTAGTGAGCCCACGTTCACACTGGTGAGCCTGTGCTCAAGTCGGCAACCTGGGGTTTCAAACCTGGGACCGTAGCATCCCAGGGTAACGCTCAATCCACCATGCCACCTCTGGTCAGGTGCACAGTTCTTTTGACCTCCCTTTCCCAATTGAAGTTGAATTTTTAAAAACTTTATATTTATTTTAGAAAGAAGGTAGTGAGAGAGAGAGAGAGGGACAGGAACACAGATCCATTCCTGTAGTGCTCTGACCGGGGATCGAACCAGCAGCCTCTGTACTTCGGGACAGTGCTCTTAGCAATTGAGCTATCCAGCCAGGGCTCCCAACTGAATTTTATATGTCATCTAATATTGCACAGTATGAGAATAAATGCTGTATTGAGATTACATTATTGAATTACTCTTTATAATTTAGTACATTTCAAAGGGTTGCCTGGGATTTCATTGTATCTGGTGGGTTGTGTATAATGTTCCTCAAAATATTTGAGTGGGCTTCCAGAATAAAAGATTTTCATTGTAACAATATGCACTGTGATGGCCTTTGACTTAAAATCTGTGCGCTCAACTGCAGGGCCAGGGCTCTCTCTCCTCACTGAGGCTGCTGGAGTTCTGTCGCACAGATTACCACGTACTGTTGGATTATGTTCGTGGAAGGTTCAACAAAATTTTATTGTGCTTTAGCATCTAAAATTTAGAACAAATTTTATACTTAGAAATTGTTTGGGCCCTGGCTGGTTGCTCAGTGGATAGAGCATCAGGCTGGCCTATGGATGTCTCGGGTTTGATTCCCAGTCAGGGCACACAGGAGAAGCAAATATCTGCTTCTCCCCCCCCCTCCTCACCCCCGTCTCGTCCCTTTCCTCCTCTCCCTCTACCCGTCCTGCAGCCAGTGGCTCAGTTGGTTCAAGAACAGCCCCAAGCAGTGAAGATAGTTTGATCCGGTCCGAATGCAGCAGCCTCAGGTGCTAAAAATAGCTTGGTACTGAGCATCGGCCCAAGACAAGGTTGCAGGGTGGATCCTGGTTGGGGTACATGTGGGAGTCTACCTCACTATCTCTCTACCTCTTGCCTAAAAAAAATTGTTCGGAAGTCTCATTCTTTTCTACCTACTGTTTTAGTTACTTTTATTATTTGTTGTAGACACAAACCACAACTTCAAGAAGTAGGAGCTGGGTTCAACAACACATTCTATACCACTCAAAAAAAAATTCTTCCTCGTCTGAACATAGTCCTACTCTAGCTGCTTGTACTGCTATATCTTCAAGTTGAATTAAGATAAAAATATCCGGCCCTGGCTGGTTGGCTCAGTGGTAGAGCGTCAGCCTGGCGTGCAGGAGTCCCGAGTTCGATTCCCAGCCAGGACACACAGGAAAAGCGCCCATCTGCTTCTCCACCCCTTCCCCTCTCCTTCCTCTCTCTCTCTTCCCCTCCCGCAGCCAAGGCTCCATTGGAGCAAAGTTGGCCCAGCCGCTGAGGATGGCTCTATGGCCTCTGCCTCAGGGGTGCTAGAATGGCTCTAGTCACAACAGAGGACGCCCCAGATGGGCAGAGCATCGCCACCTGGTGGGCATGCCGGGTGGATCCCGGTCCGGCACATGCAGGAGTCTGCCTCCTCATTTCCAACTTCAGAAAAATACAAAAAATAAAAATTAAAAAATTAGCCCTGGCCGGTTGGCTCAGCGGTAGAGCGTCGGCCTAGCGTGCGGAGGACCCGGGTTCGATTCCCGGCCAGGGCACACAGGAGAAGCGCCCATTTGCTTCTCCACCCCTCCGCCGCGCTTTCCTCTCTGTCTCTCTCTTCCCCTCCCGCAGCCAAGGCTCCATTGGAGCAAAGATGGCCCGGGCGCTGGGGATGGCTCTGTGGCCTCTACCTCAGGCGCTAGAGTGGCTCTGGTCGCAACATGGCGACGCCCAGGATGGGCAGAGCATCGCCCCCTGGTGGGCAGAGCCTCGCCCCTGGTGGGCGTGCCGGGTGGATCCCGGTCGGGCGCATGCGGGAGTCTGTCTGACTGTCTCTCCCCATTTCCAGCTTCAGAAAAGAAAAAAAATAAAAAAAAAAAAAAAAAAAAAAAAAATTAAAAAAGATTAAAATATCCTAATTTGGAAAAATAAGTGTGCAATAAGAGGCTATCAAGTTAAGCTGAATGGAAAAATTCAACTATCTGGACTTAGGTAACTCAAAGTAAATTTATATATATTAGAATCAATGATGGGCCTGACCAGGCAGTGGCGCAGTGGATAGAGTGTTGACCCTGCACCCAGGTTCAAAAGCGCGAGGTTGCCTGAGCGTGAACTCACTCAGCTTGAGCGCGGGGTAACCAGTTTCAGCACGGGGTCGCTGGCTTGAGTGTGGGATAATAGACATGACCCCATGGCCACTGGCTTGAGCCCAAAGGTCGTTGGCTTGAGCCCAAGGTCACTGGCTTGAGCAAGGGGTCCTGGCTTGGCTGGAGCCCCCCAGTCAAGGCACATATGAGAAAGCAATCAATGAACAACTAAGATGCTGTGACTACGAGTTGATGCTTCTCATCTCTCTCTCTTCCTGTCTGTCCCTCTCTCTGTGTCTTTCTCCTTTGCTTAAAAAATAATTTTTTAAAAAGATGAAAAGACATGGGAAATTTTGTCCAACTGCCTTCCTTTATAGATAAATAAAAAAGTTCATTCAATGAATATTGGGTAACATGTACTGGGTACAGAGACTGAGCTGCGAATGTAGAGCCGGGGAAAGGACAATGACTATAATTTTGGTAAGTATTTCCAAGGAGAAGGAAACCAGACGAAGGCTGTCTGCCGTCACAGAGCCGGTTGAGGTCGAGTAGAAACGAGAAACAATGCGTTTTGAATGCACCCTGTAGAAGAAACCCAGGAGTGACAGCAAAATACCACACACAACATGTCTGTTTTCGTTAGCTCTTTGCTTCTGTTTTTAGAAAAGCTCTCAATATTTTTTCATGCTGTTAATTCAAAGAAGGAAGAGAAAAAAATATATAAAACTTATCCCTTTATGGATGCAAGGTATTTTTTGAAAATGAGTTGAAGTGACAAATTTACTACTGGCATTTTCCATATAGCCCGGAAATGCAATGCTCAAATCACCAGTCTAATCCACTATAGCATTCAAGAGTACACTTTTTGAAAAGTATTTTTGCTATAATGTCACTGCATCTAAAAGTTTTTCATCTGTCCTGTTGAAAAATAAGTCTTATTTGATAACCCAGGAGTCAAAAATGCCTTTCTGTGCCCTCCATCGCTGCCTTTTATAACAAAGGCTCAGTGGATAAATCAGGTGTGACTGCTTTTCCAGTTTGCAAATTTCTACTTTGCAGTGCAGACAGAATTAGAACAAATCTGCAAAGTTAATTAAAACTGTGTCTATAACAGGGTTTTCTTCTTTTTGCAGTGTTATGGAGGAAGTCAAACAGGAGAATGAGAATGATTGATTTCAGAGCTAGAAGGAACTTGAGAAATGATCTTAGGTCCTGGCCGGGTAGCTCAGCTGGTGGGAGCATCGTCCCACTACATCAAGGTTGGGGGTTCTGTCCCCGGTCAGGGCACATACAAGAGTCAACCAACAAATGCATCAACAAGTGGAAACAACACATCGATATTTCTCTTGTTCCCCTTCCTCTCTAAAATCAATAAACAACAATTTTTAAGAAGAAATGATTAATTTCTTTATTTTGTACTTGAAGAATCTGGCCTACAGAACTTCTCTTTCCCAGGACCAACGAGCCTGTAGCAGGACAAGGGTTAGAAAACTGGTTTGCTGATGACCAGTCTGGCACTTTCATGTTTTGAGCGCCAAAGAATTATATAGGAAGGTCTTTCACTTCCAGAGCTGATATAATAATCTCAGGAACCCCCACGAATGTTCTCTGAAGGCAAATCTGAAGAGTTACTAAACGTGAACAGCTTCCCTCTGCCTCTGGGACTGAAATGACTCTTCAGCTTTGATTTTCAGGATGTTTCGCAACCTGGCAACAGCCCACGTTTCAGGCGGGCTCCCCGCAGCTTCCCTCTGGGCCGGTTCCAGCCCCGAGAGTCCGCTTTCACTGTCGAGACTCCCTGCCCTTCCTCTAAGCGTTGGGTTCATGGCCCCTTCCTCACACTGTGGAGACTCCCTGCCCTTCCTCTAAGCGTTGGGTTCATGGCCCCTTCCTCACACTGTTGAGATTCCCTGCCCTTCCTCTAAGCGTTGGGTTCATGGCCCCTTCCTCACACTGTTGAGATTCCCTGCCCTTCCTCTAAGCGTTGGGTTCATGGCCCCTTCCTCACACTGTTGAGACTCCCTGCCCTTCCTCTAAGCGTTGGGTTCATGGCCCCTTCCTCACACTGTTGAGACTCCCTGCCCTTCCTCTAAGCGTTGGGTTCATGGCCCCTTCCTCACACTGTGGAGACTCCCTGCCCTTCCTCTCAGCGTTGGGTTCATGGCCCCTTCCTCACACTGTTGAGATTCCCTGCCCTTCCTCTAAGCGTTCGGTTCATGGCCCCTTCCTCACACTGTTGAGACTCCCTGCCCTTCCTCTAAGCGTTGGGTTCATGGCCCCTTCCTCACAATGCTACCTATCCTTCCAAGTCTAGCTCAAGTTGCCCCTCCTCGGTGAGTTTTTCCTTGACACGGCAATCAGAAACACTGTCTTTGGGATCTATGACCCGACTCGTTAGCCTTTATTATAGTGCCATGTCTATTAGTTTTATTTCTTCGTTTTTCAGCCAGAGTATGGAATCCTTAAGAACAAATGCCATAGTTTTCTGTTTCACTCTGTCTTTTTTAAATTTATTTTTATTTTTTTAAATTATTTTTATTTATCCATTTTAGAGGAGAGAGAGAGAGAGAGAGAGAAAGGGGGGAGGAGCAGGAAGCATCAACTCCCATATGTGCCTTGACCAGGCAAACCCAGGTTTTGAACCGGCGACCTCAGCATTCCAGGTCAATGCTTTATCCACTGTACCACGACGGGTCAGGCCTGTCTTTTTTTTTTAATGGACTTCCCACCCCCGAGGCTGAGGGAGCTCACCATTCTAGCTGAGTGATCAAGTGAAAGAGAAGGATGCAGGCCCCCTCATATCAGAACAATCTGGAAAGTGAGGACGGGAAAGTCATCCTCCCCTGACAGAACAGTTATCCTAACTCCTTCCAGTCCCGGCCACCTCTACGTACTGGCCGCGCTCGCACCAGAACTCAATCTGCCCGTGACACCAACGCCCCAGCATAGGTCTGACATTTAGAAATAGATCAACCTTGGTATTTACTCCTTTAGTCGTATTTGAGGACCGTTCATAATAAGCGTCACTAAGAAAAGCAGAAAGCGCCTTGGGAAGAAAGCTGACACCTCGCCGCACCCGTCCATCCGGTTATCAGGGAAGAGGCAAACAACCACACTCGCTGTTTAGAGCAGGGGCCTAGGGGCTGTCAGCTGGCCTCTGTCCCCAGGCGTCACCCAGGGCACAGGAAAGGGCCAGCATGCCTCACGGGGCGCCCTTCTCTGCACCAGACCCCGAAATCAGAACGGCTCCGTAGTCCTGCCACCGCGTCTAGTCTCTGGAAGGGATAGCTTGTTCTCCAGAAATGAATGTTCCACAGTAAGGCCCCACCACGCTGACTAACATCTGGGATGTGGCAGGATTACCAAACCGGATTTCATCCATTGTGCAAGGGAGTTTGCCAGGGCCTGTCTGGGAAAATGCCGTCTGCACAGACATGGGAAGAGGAGCGCTCAGCTCCTGGCACCCAGGAGTGCCCTTGGACCTGATGCTAAAACTCACATGCATCTGGGATTGAGCTAGATCCCAACTTCCAACCAAAGCCGCATCGTGAAGATAGGCACCGGGAGTCCCAGCGCCGGTTTCTGCCTACCTCCAGCCCTCTTCGCCCGTCAATTACAGTTGGCTTACATGAAGAAGGGGGTGCCACGGGAATGAAAACCATCCCCAAATCTTGAGTCATTCCCGCTTGATGGAGAATAGCATCAGAGTGCGTTTCAAAGTGAGATCCCTTCCATTTGCTAAAACATGACTTAAAGCCCGTCTGCGCTGCCAGGTACACACACGGTTAAGCGGACCAGTGGAGATGAACTCCCAGCCTGGGTCAAAGCCTTAAAGGAGTAATCTCCTATCACTCAGCATGCGGCTAGAAGACCACCCACACCCTGGAAGCCTGTTAGGAATGCAGAACCTCAGGCCTCACACACAAGGCCATTGAATCACAACTTTGATCGACAGGGGATCCCCAGGTGAACTGTATGCAAATCCAACGTGGAAAGTGGTCAAGGGGGCTCCAGGGCTCCATTCTCCTCTCCTAGGACGGACAGGAAGCACCTACCCTCTCACGTCACTGCAGCTGGTAGGACACCTACTGAAAGTAAGAGCAAACTGAAAACTTAAAAAGACTCCATGCAAATAAGAGTCACTGAACTCTGAAGGGCAGGAACAAGGAGAGCTCTGACAGGGTGACAGGTCTTCCTCTCTGAACGCACAAAAGGAACAGTGGCCTCTAGATTTTACTTGGCGGGACGTCACCAACTTTCTTCGGATCACCTACTCATACATTTTGAACTGTACTTTTACCTTTTCAAAGTTTTGCTTCTCAGAACTTGTAGCCCTGTTAATCACATTCAGCTAATCAGCCCTGGCCATGGAATACTTTGCATATCCCAGGTTCTCAAGGACAATCTGTTGTTGTACTTGGAAAAGTGAAGAGAAACCAGGAGACCTGCAGGTTGGGGTTAAAGCAGGCCGAGAGTTGTGAGTACACAAAAGATTTTGTTCTTGTATTATTTCCATATGGAAAATAAGTCTCAAAGGCCGCCTGCCCACAGGGGCCTCTCCCTGCCTCGGGGCCCTTGCGACACCCTTCCACGACTTCCCATGGAGCTCTGCCTCCTGGTGAAGTGTGGTGAGGGCACCCACAGATAATGCCACCGCAGACCCGGGTAAATACAGAGGCCCATAGACCTGGCCCTTGAAAAGGCTTTAAATTCCATGAAAAGAAAACAAACAAACAAAAATTAGAGAAAATATATGAAGTTTGATTTACTACCTTGTCATTTCTACGATAAGTTTAGGACTACAGTCAAGTTGCAAAGACAGTGCAGCAAATTGCTTTACTATCCCTCAGGTAAACATCTTCCGTAACCACAGTCCATCTGTCAACACCGAGAGATTAGCGTTGGAGCAACACCATGAACTAAGTTAGGAGTTCATTTGGATTTCACGGGTTTTTTCACTAATGTCCTTTTCCTGGTTCAGTATCCAGTCCAAGCTACCAATGTAGCCTTCATGCTATTTTTTTTAAAGATATACAAATTGTGCCTAATTTACACATTCTTGCCGGCAGTGTATGAGGGTTTTATTTTCTCTACATCCCTGTCAACATTTGTTATTACTGATTGTCTTTTTGATTCTAGTCATCCTAGTGGGTGTGAAGGGCTAGTATCTCATTGTGGTTTTGATTTGCATTTCACTGATGACTAATGACTTTCATGTGCTCATTGGCCACGCGTCTATCTTATTTGATGAAGTATCTAAGATTGCAGACCCTTTGCTCATTTTTATTTTATTTTGGTAAGAACATTTAATATAAGATCTCTTCTGTCCACTTAAAAAATTGAGTTATTTACTATTGAGTTGTAAGATCTCTTTATATGATTTTAGATATAAGTCCTTTACCAGACATATGATTTGCAAATATTTTTTCCTTGTCTATGGGTTGCCTTTTCAACTTTTTTGATAATGTTTTTTGAAGCACAAAAATTTTAAATTGGTCCTGGCCATTTGGCTCAGTGGTGGAGTGTAGGTATGGTATGTGGATGTCCTGGGTTCGATTCCCAATCAGGGAACACAGGAGAAGCAATGATCTGCTCTTATACTGCTCCTCCTCCTCTTTCTCTCAGTCTTTCTCTTTCTCACTCACTCTCTCTCTCTCTCTTCCCTTCCTGCAGCCTTGGCTGAACTGGTTTGAATACGTCACTCTGGGCACTGAGAATGGCTCTGTGGAGCCTCTGCCTCAGGCACTAACAATAGCTTGATTGTGAGTATTGGCCCCAGATGGGTTTGCAAGGTGGATCCTGGTTGGGGCACATGAGGGAGTCTGTCTCTTTATCTTCCCTCCTCTCCAAGTGAGAGGAGGGGAAAATGTTTTTTAATTAAATTTAGATGAAGTCCAATTTATCTACCTCTTTTGTTGCTTGTGTTTTTGGTGCCATATCCAAGAACCCATTGCCAAGTTCAAGGTCATGAAGATTTACTCCGATGTTTTCTTCTAAGGGTTTTATAGTTTGGGCTCTTACATTTTAGGTCTTTGGTCAATTCTGAATTAATTTTTGTGTATGATAGGAGATAAGGGTCCAATTTCATTTTTATGTGTGTGGCTATCCAGTGTCTCAGCACCATTCGTTGAAAAGGCTATCGTTTCCCCATTGAATTATGTTGGCACTCTTGTTGAAAAACTGAATTTACCATATATACATGGGTTTATTACTGGACCTTCCATTGACCAACATATCTAGCTTTATGCTAGTAGGACTATGTCTTGATTACTCTTGCTTTGTAGTAAGTGTTTTTTTATTTTTTTAATTTTTCCACTGATGAAAGGGGGAAGAGAGAGCGGGAGAGAGAGAAGCATCAACTCGTTGGCCTGACCAGGGATTGAACCAGCGACCTCAGTGCACAAGCCAGACACCAAGCCAGGGCCCATAGGAAGTTTTGATATCAGAAGGTGTGAGTCATCCAATTTTGCTCTTCTTTTTCAAGATTATTTTAGCTATTCTGAGTCTCTTGAGTTTACACATGAACTTTATGATCTGCTTGTCAATTTCTACAGAGAAGCCAGCTGCCGTTCTGGGAGGGGTGGGTTGAATGTGTAGATCAATTTGGGGAACAATGCCATTTTAATGATCCTACGTCTCCTGATGCAGGAACATGGGTATCTTTTTATTTATTCTGGTTTCCTTGCATTTCTTTGAACAATGTCTTGAGTTTTTGGAGTACACATTTGGCACTTTTGTTACATTTCTTCTTAAATACTTTATATTTTATTTCACCATAAATGGAATTACTTTCTTAATTTCATTCTTTGTTTGCTCAGTGCTACTATATATATAGAAATATTTATTTCTGCATATTTATCTTATATCCTACAACCGTAATGAGCTCAGTTAAGTGTTTTAGTGGGTTCCTTAGGAATTTCAACATACAAAACTATGTTATTCGCAAATAAAGATGATTTTATTTCTTTCTCTTACAATCTGAATGTCTCTCTTTTTTTTAAGTGAGAGGAGTGGAGACAGAGAGACACACTCCTGCATATGCCCCAACTGGGATCCATCTGTCTGGGGCTGACGACACTTTAACCAGTCGAGCCACTGACTACGAGAGGGGAAGAGAGAAAGAAGGGGGAGAGGAAGGGAGAGAGAGGCAGATAGCAGATGGCTGCTTCTCATGTGTGCCGTGACCAGGGATTGAACCTGGATGTCCACACATTGGGCCAATAATGTCTTTTATTTCTGGTTTGTTTGTTTTTTTCTAATTACTCTAGATAGAACCTTCAGTACAATACTGAATACAAGTGGCAGCAGTTTGGCTATCTTAAGAGGGTGTCCTAAGTAGATGATCTCACGAGGAAGGCATTGGGTCTGTCACCACTAAGTATGATAATGTTAGCTGTGGGTTTTATGTAGGTGCCTTTTTCAAGAAGAGATTTTGGTTTGCTAGTACTTCCCTGAGGACTTCTGCATCTACATTTATAAGTGGGAGGGAGAAGATTTGGTCCATTTCATTACCCACTGCAAACGGAATACATGTATACACACACACACACACACACACACACACACACTTAATTGCATTAATTTAGACCGGCAGGTGTTTTTTAAAAATCAAGAGGTGCACTGTATAGTCATCTATCTAATCTTGTTCCTAACGGGTCCGATCAAGCAGCAAGCGAAAGGCTCCCAGAGAAGCCAGCTGCTGTGGTCACACTTAGCCCATCAGTTCACTCTTCCTTCCTGTTTCCATACTTGAACTGCAGTGCCTTGCTGAAGCCTTGTGTTATCATCAAAAGAAACCTCTTGCCAGACTATGGATCCCTTCTTTCCAGTTGGAATGACATCTGAATGCTTTTGAACATAGATAGCAGTTTTGTGAAGTCTTTGCCAAAGATTTTCTGCCTTGGAAAAACCTGGCTCTCTGGAGTGGCCTCCCCACAATCAGTTGCCATTTCATCTCCTCCCAAATGAATGAACTGATCTGGAACTACCAAACTACTTTCTTTGAAAATTTTAGGCCCTGGCTGGTTTTCTCAGTGGTAGAGCGTTGGTCTGGCATGTGGATGTCCTGGGTTCGATTCTCAGTCAGAGCACACAGGAGAAGTGACCATGTGCTTCTCCACCTCCTCCCCTCCCCCTTCTTTTTTTTTCTCTCTCTCTCTGTCTGTCTGTCTCTCTCTCTCTTCCCCTACTGCAGCCATGGCTTGATTGGTTTGAGCATATCAGCCTGGGCACTGAGGATGGCTCTGTGGAGCCTCCACCTCAGGTGCTAAAAATAGCTTGGTTGCAGGCATGGCCCCAGATGGGGAGAGCATCAGTCCCAGACTGGGGTTGCTGGAGGGGTCCTAGTCAGGTCCATGCGGGACTCTGTCTCTCTATCTCCCTTCCTCTCAACTTGGAAAAAGAAAAGAAAAAAGAAAGTTTTAGACAGGAAGCTATAAATTGTATTCAAAATAGAATTTATAGGTCCAAAAGTCCCAGACTGACATTTACTGTAACACGGAGTCAGGAGCTCTTTCTGACCTTTCCCTCAAGACTGCATGTCCAGAGGCATCAGACCCCGGTCCGACTGGATTCTCCCGTGACTGGGCATATTGCATCGCCATACGGACTTCATTCGGTGCACAAACAGAGCCAAAGAAAAGCTTCCTTTAGCACTTAACTTCGGAAAAGTGATGCTCTGATAAGAGTGTTGGTGTAATTTTTCTTCTTCTTCTTCTTTTTAAAAAATTTTATTTGTTGATTTTAGAGAAAGCATAGAAACAGATAAAGGCAATGGGGTGGAACAGGAAACATCAACTCGTAGTTGTTGTTGCTGCTCATGTGTGCCTTGACCGGCCAAGCCTGGGGTTCCCATCTGGTGACCTTAGTGTCCCAGGTCAAGGCTTTCTCCACTGCGTCGCCACAGCTCAGGTTAGATTTTATTTCTTAAAATGCATTTGTCTGGTTTTGGCAGCAGGATAATATTGACTCTAGAGGGAAAAAAATGGGAAGCGTTTCCTCTTCTTTTACATCCTGGAGGGAGTTTATGCAGGGTTAGTGTTAATCCCTCTTTAAATGATTGGTAACATTCACCAGAAAATGGCAGTCATTTCACGGTATGTACACATGCACTATCATTATGTTGTATACCTTAAACTATACAATACTATATTTAAATTATATCTCTATAAAATTGGAGGGGAAACTCATCAGCAAAACCAGTGGGGTATGAACTTTGTGAATAGTTTTTTAAATTACAAGTTCAGTCTCTCCTCGTTTAGGTCTATTTGGTTATTTCTTCTCGACTCATTGAGCTTGCGTCTTTTAAAGATTTTGTCCATTTTATCTAAGTTATATAATTTCTTGGCATATAAGTGTTCATAATATTTCCTTATAATTCTTTTTGTTTCTTGTAAGGCGAGGAGTAATGTCCTTTCTTACATTTGAGCCTTTTCTCTCTCTCTCTCTTTCCTTATTAATCTAGCTAAAGGTTTGTCAACTTTGCTGTTCTTTTCAAAGAACCCACTTTTGGGCTTACTGATTTTCTGTTTTTCTATTCTCTATTTCTTTAATATCTGTTCTATAGGCATTGGTATTCTTGGCCTGCTTGTCTGAGCATGAAACCTGTGCTTTATGACTGAATCTGGGTGAAGGTCAAACCAGAAAAATGACCCACAGCTCCAGCTGCCTGTTTCCATGAAAGCCAATTACATGACACAGGTGCTGGGGAGAGGGAAAGACTGTATTCAAGTGCTGGCGGGAACTCCTGTCCTTAAAATCCCATCTCTGGCCCTGGCCAGTTGGCTCAGAGGTAGTGTCAGCCTAGCATGTGGGAATCCCCAGTTCAATTCCTGGCCAGGGCACACAGGAGAAGCGCCCATCTGCTTCTCCACCCTTCCCCCTCTCCTTCCTCTCTGTCTCTCTCTTCTCCTCCCACAGTCAAGGCTCCATTGGAGCAAAGTTGGCCCAGGTGCTGAGGACAGCTTCATGGCCTTCACCTCAGGTGCTAGAATGGCTCTGATTGTGGCAGAGTGACGCCCCAGATGGGCCGAGCATTGCCCCCTGGTGGGCATGCCGGGTGGATCCCGGTTGGGTGCAGGCGGGAGTCTGTCTCTCTGCCTCCCTGCTTCTCACTTCAGAAAAATACAAAACAAAAAACCCCCCATCTCCTTGTCTTGGTGCAGGCAGAGATTTTTAAAAAATTTTATTTATGCATTTTTAGAGAGGAGAGAGAGAGACACACACACACACACACAGAGAAGGGGGGAAGAGCTGGAAGCATCAACTCCCATATGTGCCTTGACTGAGTAAGCCCAGGGTTTCGAACCAGCGACCTCAGCATTTCCAGGTCGACGCTTTATTCACTGTGCCACCACAGGTCAGGCCAGGCAGAGATTTTTATAAGGAGGAAGAAGGAGGAGGGAATTAACAAAATAGAACAAAGGAATCCAAAGGAGGGGGTTGAGAGCTCTTTGCTGAGGGGACTTAGCACCATTTGTTCAGATTAATGGATGAAGGCCCCACCACTTCCAGCGCTGGCATATCTGGACGTTGGAGTCTGTTCCTTTGGTTGTTACAGGAACAGAAGCTAATAATGACTTATAAATTAAAATTTTTATTTCATGGAACAGGTGTCCACAGATTCCCCCAGTCAAGCTGCCCTTTTTGGCCTTGAGCAAGTAAGAATCAGAGCTGCAAGCCCAGCGAGTTGGGAGTGAGGATACGGGCAGGAGCCTGTGCTTACCCTTCCTGCCGGATGTTCACCCTCGCTGTGCATCAGCCAGAGGGGCAGGTTTTCAACTGTAAGGGGAATTTAGCCAATGGTGAAAGGACAGGATTAATTACATCAGTGGTCCCCAACCCCTGGGCCGCGGACCGGTACCAGTCCGTGGGCCATTTGGTACCGGTCCGCAGAGAAAGAATAAATAACTTACATTATTTCCGTTTTGTTTATATTTAAGTCTGAACGATGTTTTATTTTTAAAAAATGACCAGATTCCCTCTGTTACATCCGTCTAAGACTCACTCTTGACGCTTGTCTTGGTCACGTGATACATTTATCCATCCCACCCTAAAGGCCGGTCCGTGAAAATATTTTCTGACATTAAACCCATCCGTGGCTCAAAAAAGGTTGGGGACCACTGAATTATATACCATTGATTTGTTACAGAATACCTAACTCTGATTACCAAACTAGTAACATCGAATTATGGTTGCAAGAGCAACAAACTGGATTTAACGTTTTACAGGAGTCCTTTTATAAACTGACTTTGTTAATATATATATATTAATATATATAATATATATTTTGTTAATATGATATATATAATAATATATAATATATATAATATATTCTTACTTAGCTCTATTTCATGTCTAGTCAAACAAATGCCAGTAAATCAGTAGCATAGCATGTTTATTCCCCATAATAAGGGGAATCAGATCTCAGTATTCTCAGCGTACCAGACCCAAGGTGGAGCCTGTGCCTCACAAGTAGGAGCCCGGTGGAAGACGGGAGCCCTGTGTTTTTTTTTGTTTTTGTTTTTTTTTGTATTTTTCTGAAGCTGGAAACAGGGAGAGATAGACTCCTGCATGCGCCCGAGTGGGATCCACCCGGCACGCCCACCAGGGGGCGACGCTCTGCCCACCAGGGGGCAATGCTCTGCCCCTCCGGGGCGTCGCTCTGTTGCGACCAGAGCCACTCTAGCGCCTGGGGCAGAGGCCAAGGAGCCATCCCCAGCGCCCGGGCCATCTTTGCTCCAATGGAGCCTCGCTGTGGGAGGGGAAGAGAGAGACAGAGAGGAAGGAGAGGGGGAGGGGTGGAGAAGCAGATGGGCACTTCTCCTGTGTGCTCTGGCCGGGAATCGAACCCGGGACTTCCACACCCCAGGCCGACGCTCTACCACTGAGCCAACCCGCCAGGGCCAGCCCTGTGTTTTTGGCTGCATTCCTCTGTAGTGGGGTTTCTGCCCCTCTGAGTGGGGATGGGGGAGGGAGCGGGTTGTTCAGATGCCACAGACTCTCACTGTTCCCACTGAGTGTTAGGTTTTCTTGAATAAAGTTTTCTTCATTAACAGTATTTATTGCAGTATTTGTTGCAGACCATTTATAAAGAATTGAATTTTTTAAGTGATTTTTACCAATTTCACTGTGGGACCATTACATTGCCATGCCAGAAATCAACCTTCGGGGATCACTTTTTCATTTTTAAGTTTGATTTTTATAACTATATAACATGTTTACATGATTCTAAAATAAAATAAAGTCTATGGCCCAGGATGGTTAACTCTGAGGATATCTTGATAGGAATTTCATTGAATCTACAGATCATTTTGGGTAGTACAGACATGTAAACGAACATGATATATGCTTCCACTTATTTGTATCTTCTTTGATTTCCTTCTTCAGTGTCTTATAATTTTCCAAGAACAGGTCTTTTACATCCTTAGTTAAATTTATTCCTAGGTATTTTATTCTTTTTGAAGGAATTATGAATGGGATTGTTTTCTTAGTTTTCCTTTCTGATAGTTCATTATTGGTGTATCAAAATGAGACTGACTTCTGGATAGCTACTTTGTATTCTGCTACTTTACTGAATTCATTTATCAGTTCTAGTAGTTTTTTTGGTGGACTCTTTAGCGTGCCCTATATACAATATCATGTCATCTGCAAATAATGACAGCTTTACTTCTTCCTTTCCAATTTGGATGCCATTTATTTCTTCTTCTCCCTGATTGCTGTGGCTAAGACTTCCAGTGTTATGTTGAATAAGAGTGGTGACAGCAGACATCCCTGTCTTTTTCCCAATCTTAAGGGAAACGCATGTAGTTTTTGCCCATTGAATACAATGTTGGCTGTGGGTTTGTCATATACGGCCTTTACTATGTTGAGGTAGGTATGTTCCTTCCATTTCCACTTTGCCGAGTCTTTAACCTAAATGGGTGCTGAATTTTACCAAATGCTTTTCCTGCATTTATTGATAGGATCATGTGATTTTTATCCTTTATTTTGTTTATGTGGTATATCACGTTTATCGATTTGCAGATACTGTACCTACCTTGCATTCTTGGGATAAATCCCACATGATCATAGTGTATGACCTTTGTAATGTATTGGAGATCCAAACTGCCAATATTTTATTGAGGATTTCAGCATCTATCTATGTTCATCAGAGGTATTGGCTTATAATTTTCATTCTTTGTAGTGTCTTTATCTGGTTTTGGACTTAGGATAATGCAGGCCTTGTAAAATGAGCTTGTGAATCTTCCTTCTTGAATTTTTTGGAAAAGTTTGAGAAGGTTAAGTGTTAATTCTTCTTCTTTCTTCCTCTTCCTCTTCTTCATCTTCTTCCTCTTTTTCTTCTTCTTTCTTCTTCCTCCTCTTTTTTTTCTCGTTCTCCTCCTCCTCCTCCTCCTCCTTTTTCTTCTCCTCCTCCTTCTTCTTCTTGGTGTTAATTATTTTTTGAGAGTTAGTAAAATTCACCAGTGAAGGCATCTGGTCCAAGACTTTCGTTTATTGAGAGTTTTTTTTATTTCTGCTTCAATTTCACTTGCTGTAATCTGTAAGATTCAGATTCTCTGATTCTTTCTAATTTGGGCATATAGTTATTTGTAACATTTTTTATTTCTTTGTTGACTTTACTTCTCTTCATCTCTGATTTTATTTATTTGGGTCTTTTTTCTTTTTTAAAACATTATTTTATTTTGCTTATTTTTAAAGTTCTATTCCTGTTTTCTATTGGATTGATTGAGATTTGGAGTTTCTGGATTTCTTAAGGGTAAAATCTATCTCAACAACACTGAGATTTATTTATTTATTTATATTTTTCTGAAGTGAGAAGTGGGGAGGCAGACAGGGATCCACCCAGCATGCCCACCAGGGGGCGATGCTCTTCCCATCTGGGGTGTTGTTCCATTGCAACCAGAGCCATTCTAGCACCTGAGGCAGAGGCCATGAAGCCATCCTCAGCACCTGGGCCAACTTCTGCTCCCATGGAGTCTTGGCTGCAGGAGGGAAGAGAGAGATAGAGAAGAAGGAGAGGGGGAAGGGTGGAGAAGCAGATGGGTGCTTCTCCTGTGTGCCCTGGCTGGGAATTGAACCCAGGACTTCCACACACCGGGCCGACGCTCTACCGCTGAGCCAACCCGCCAGGGCCAACATGGACATTTATTAATATAATTTCTACCTGTGGCTCTTTTTTATTTAAGAAATTGGAGACTATCTTTTTATTAAATTGTAGTTTCTTCCTTTCCTCCCAATTTAGGGATAAATTGAGAAAGGGTTATTCATAGAAGTTAAAAAAATAATTTTAATTCCTAATCATAATTCAAGTGGACATAAAGCACACAAAACTGTAATTTACAATCTATAAAGCTTCTGAAAAAAGTTTTACCTTAATCTTTTGTATTGTAGAAATATTTTGTAAATATCTACCATCAATAGATTTTTCAAAATCCCTATTTCTAGGAAATACACACTAAAGTATTTAGGAAATAAAGACTCATGATGCGTTGGCTGATCTGCAAATTGTTCAGAAAAACAATTATAGATAGCTAGAAGAAAGAAAGAATGATAAAATTGAATAGTATAAAATGTTAATGATAGGTAAATCAGGATAAAATGTAAAAAGCAAATGACTATTTTGGTATTATATTATATTTGCAACATTTTATAACTTTGAAATTATTTCCAAAGAAAGTTTTAAAACTTCATATTTAGCAAAATATTTATTTATTTTTTTATTTTATTATTATTTTTTTAAATATTTTATTGATTGATTTTTTTTAGAGAGAGAGGAGTGAGAGAGAGAGACAGAGAGAGAGAGAGAGAAGGGGGAGGAGCAGGAAGCATCAACTCCCATATGTGCCTTGACCAGGCAAGCCCAAGGTTTCGAACCGGCGACCTCAGTGTTCCAGGTCGACACTTTATCCCACTGCGCCACCACATGTCAGGCCTAGCAAAATATTTAAAAGAAAGTTTTATTCACACGAAGTTTAAAAAGTAAACTAATACATTAGGCGCCACCCAGTGCTCAATGTCTGCAACTACTATCAAATCCAACCTCTCAGACTGTATTTTGAAATGGCTTTTTGATTATTTATGGTGGCAACCTAAGATTAAGAAAATAATGTATGTGATCAAAATTAGTAAAAAATAAAAACCAACAACAAAACCCCACAATCTACTAAAATATTAAAAAAAAGAACCATGCATTGTGATATCAAATGCAGATTTCTGCTTCCCTGAAATTTTATCAGATCTCAAGAGGACATCCAAGTAGCTGGCAAATAAAGAAAGACTCTGATCAGTGAGAGGACTGTCAAACCAGGAACTTACATATACCCCATGACAACTGTCGGGCATCTCATTTATACAAGACATTCAGATGTGTCAGGTGAAGTGGTCACAGCAAGAAGACCAATGACACTTTTTCCTTTATCTTTGTATACAGCAGATGTTGTACTTTTTTTTTGTTTGGTTGGTTTTTTATTACCCAAGTGTTGGGCAGATAAAATGTATTATGCTCACTTTGTTAAAAATGGCGCTGCCCACGTGAGGCCGTCGCCCAGGTGATATTAATGTGTGTTGAGAATCCTTGTAGCCTGGGGCTTGGTTTTGAGATTAAGCCTTTCCCACCCTTTTTGGTGTGGGGTGGTACAATCCAATCATGCCTCAGAGAAGTGACTTTGTATTAGAGACTTCCCTATTTTGTATATTGGATTAGAGGTTGTGAAGCTACAATATAAAATGGGGGCAGAACAAGAGTTTGCTCTCTTGGTTCCTGGGATAATTAGCATGAGAGAGCAGAGGGAGCAGAGCAGAGAGCAGCGGAAAGAGGCCATGTGGCCAGGAGAAGCAGCCAAGATGGCGGAGTGCTGAGTGAGATGCCAATTTGTGCAGAGTTTGTATCTGGGATAAGGAAGGAGATGAGGAACTGAGGAGAATAAGGCTGGTGAGCTAGAAACCTTTGATTCTAGGAAACTCAGATAAGTCAGTAGCTTTGTGAGCACTGAATGTGAGTGGGTTTTGGAGCCCAGTGTGTATTTTTACTTGCCCGCTGGGTGCAAGCTAGAATTAAAGACTATGGCCCATCAGTTTGTGGTTCTGCTGTTTCTTTACCGACTGTCCGAATCCAATGCGAACCTGCATGGGCCGGGTTGCTGTGTTGGTGGCCCTGGCCGCGGCTCCTGGCTTTACACCCAAGTAAATTCCATTACAGAAAAAGAACAAAGTGGATTTAGCATCTGACTTCAGGTGAATTAGTATCATGAGTTTTGAAAAAAGCATAATACTTTAAAACAAACGTTGAAAACAATCTGTTTAACAAACTTCACTCATGTTAAGGATGTTTTCGTCTTCCTCATGGATTGTGGTTACCATCCAAATCATGCAACAATCTTTAGAAAAATTAGAATGTAAAATGTTGAGTCCCATTAAGGTATCCTCAATGTCATCATCATCATCTCCAGCATCAAACTGGATTTTGGCATCATCCGTGGGAACTAATGTGACCTGCCTTTGTGGCTTGTTCTGGAAGCTCAAGATATGCTTAGATGTCCAGGCTCGTTAAGCAATGTAATGAAAAATGACCTAACTTTGCTATCTAGTACTGCAAACTCACCAATATAATGTCTGAAGTTCTTATCCAACCCTTTGTTTTCTTCAATTTCTCCTGATCATCAAAACACACTGTTTCTAATCGTTCATTTCCCAACATTTGCTGAGCTGGGCCTAGCGGACCATTGTCCGTGAATACTATCCCCTGGTTTCAGATTCATTCTCGTTCTTACATCTGCACTTCCCTTTATGTTTATTCTCGGGCATGGCTGCAATGGAGGTCCGGCTCTCTCTCCCTTCCGGCGCCTGGGGCGCAGCAGGCATGGGAGGCGGGGTGCTGTGCGTGCGCGTGGGAGCATCCGCGGAGGTTTCCTGTCTCCCTTTCCGGTCTCTGGGTTTCAGGTGTACATCTCACTTCTGTTCCCTCAGCGAACGCTTTTAAAGCTTAACCAGGTCTCTTTGATGAAGTCTGAAGTTCATCTTTACTTCTACTTTGAACAAGACCTTAAAATGCTTCATTTCAATCATCCCCCGTTCCATATTTTATGTTGTGTAGAATTTTTCCCCCAAAGTAGTTATTATTGATTTTTAAAAATGAACATGTGCTTTTTTCTTTTTAAGATTTTTGGGGTTTTTTTAGAGAGGAGGGAGAGGGTGAGGGAGAGGGAGAGAGAGAGAGAGAGAGAGAGAGAGAGAAGGGGTAGGTGCCGGGAGTACTAATTCATAGTAGTTGCTGTTCGTATGTGCCTTGACTAGCAAGCCCTGGGTTTCAAACCGGCGACCTTGGCAATCCAGGTTGATGCTATCCACTGCACCACCACAGGCCAGGCAGCGTGTGCTGTTTTCCATTGTTCCATGTTTACCAGTTTCTTACCATGACTTCTTACATCTCATTCCTTCTGAATTCTATTTTTGTCTTCCTGAAATACATCCCTTAGTACTTCTTTCAACAACGAACAGTGAGCTAACCGTTTATTGTCTTTTCTTTGTGAGTAACATCTATTTTCTCTCAGGGTTCTTATGTCATAAAAGATTTTCTCTTTGTTTTTGGTGTGTTTTGGTTTCACTGAGGTGTCTGGGGCACTGGTCTATTTTTACTTTTCCTCATTTCCCGATCATACTAATCCTTGAATCTAATGATCCTTGAATCTGGAGGATATATGTCTCTCACCAAGACTGGAAATTTATCTACCATTAATCTTTTTTTCTTTCTTTCTTTCTTTTTTAAATTTTTTTATCAATTTTAATTTATTGTGTTAACATGGATTCAAGTGTCCCACTCAATAGAACTCCCTCACCCCACCCCCGTGTCCCCCATTACCCCTCTTTGTCCCCTCCCCCTGACTCCCTCCCCCCTTCTGTTTGGGATTTGGTGTCCTGCTATCTGTACCTGTGTGCTATGTATATATCATTGCACTACTCCCTTCACCTTCTCCGGTCCCATCCCCTCCTCCCCCTGACTCCCTCCCCCCTTCTGTTTGGGATTTGCTGTCCTGCTGTCTGTACCTGTGTGCTATGTATATATCATTGCACTACTCCCTTCACCTTCTCCGGTCCCATCCCCTCCTCCCCCTTCCCTCTGACAGCTGTCCCCCTGCTCCCTGCCACCCCACCTCTGCCTCTATTCCGTTCCTCAGTTCACTTTGTTCGTTAGGTTTCACATATGAGTGAGATCATATGATAATTTGTCTTTCTCTGCCTGGCTTATTTCACCTATCTGCCATTAATCTTTAAAACTTTCTCTCTCTTCATTCTTCCCTCCCAGAATTTTTATTTCCAGTATGTTTAACCTTCTCGCTCCATCTCCTCAGTCTCCTAATCTCTGTCTTCGTTCTGTCTCTTTATCTCTCTGTGGAGTTTTGGACCATTCGCCCTATCAATCTTCTAGCCTGATAATTATCTCTTTAGTTTTCTTTAATAGCCTTTAGTCATCCAGTGTATGTTTTTAAAAAAATTTCAATAACCTTTTTTTACCTCTACAATTTTTATTTAATTCTTTTTCAAAATTTCCCCTCAAATTTGTCTTATAAAATCAGGGTCTTATTGATTTCTTTGGTTTCGACCATTTAAAAATATTTTAAATAATTTTAAAAATAATTATTTTTTTCCTCCTTTAGTTTGTCATTTTAAAATCAAGTTCTGGTATTTGAGAATATTCACTGACTCTCACAAATGGTGAAATGCTTCCGCATGCTTTATTTTTACAGTAAATTCATTTGTATCGGGGGCTGTATTTTCTGTGAATATTGTCAGCGGCCTGAGTTGTAGAAACTTTTTTTCCATAGAAGAGCACTGGAAGCCTCAAGGAGCCGGGAGATATCACTAATGTCACACTATTTTATGTTAATATCTCTTTAGAGGGTGGAGGTAGAGTCCCTGGATCACATTCTTACACCAGAAAGGAATGAGGGATTAAGCCCAGGATTTAAAAATTCTTAAAAACAAAAAATGAGAATTTACATACCCCCCTATTTCTCACCCCCCATTTTTAACCAGTCCTGACAAGAGACAAACTTTCTTGACATCATTGACTTGGTAGACACATTTCATTCCATCCACTCTTTCCCTGAGAGCATAGACCTTCAAAGGCTCAATGTATTCCCCCCGACCCCTCACCCCTCAACCCTTGTGGAGCCAAGACCTCTGTCTCTTCTAGGACAGCCTAGGACGGTCTACTGTGCTACTGCTCTGGTTTCCACGCCTTCTTGCCTCAGTCCCTCGGAGACTTACGGGTTCCTTCATTAATAAGGAGCTATGTAAATCTTTAACCTGTGCTCACAAAAATGAGGGGACCAGGGAACGTGCAGACACTCCAGGACTCAGCCTTTTGGAGGGTGCATTTTCACCAATGAAGTCAAAGTTGGTTCGCACCTCATTTGCATAACTGCACGACTTTCTTTGACTTGTCTGCTTTTCTGATGTTCTTGTTTAATAAAAAAAATCAAATGCTTCTCTTTTTTATCGCTTCATATTCACTTTGAAATATCCCCTAATTTTTGTGAGTGGTATATCTAGATAAGAGTTATGATTTTAGCTTGTTTTTTTTTTTTTTTTAATTCTCCTTTAAGGAGGTCAAGCCTCCTAATCCCATGAAGAGGACTGGAAAAATTTACTCTTCCATTGAAAGAACTGCTAAATAAAGTATCACAATAATCTCCTTAAGTGATGGTTGGGAAATACCCATGGCAAGATAGGTTGTGACGTTTGTAAATTGTGTTTGTTCTAATTTTGGGTCCTTAGTGCGTTGAGGCTTCAAGGATTCTCTTGCAGGATTAAATGCAGAAGCAGCCAGAAGTCAACCGTTTTCCAAAAGCCCAGAGAAGTAATACAGCTGGAGGTAGTGGAGGGTGTCGGAAGAGATGTGCAGGGGTGCCCTGGGGCTGGAAGTGACGAGGGACAAGTGCTGGGGTGGACACCCTGGAGGAGACTGCCCAGTCCCCGGCTAGGTGTGGAGGCTGAGAGGCCCCAGTCCCACAGTGGGCAAGGACCCGGATGGTGTCTGGGGAAGTCCTGATGGACGGCACCGAGACCCAAAGTCCCAGTCCATGGATATCTCGGGGAGCTGCCTAGCTCAGGAAGGGGAGAGGCCCCATCGTGACTGAGGCGGCACCTCTCCGCTCCCCGAGTGGCCCGAGAGTCACAGCACAAAGCAGATAACCCAGCCAGAGAAGGAGAAAGGAGAGTTCAAGTCGGAGGGTCCGTGTCCAGTGCGCAAAGCTGAAGCCGGGTGTTCGAAATGTTTGATCACCTAGGAAGCCCTTGCTACGCTAACCGGTAATCGGGCACAGCTGTGGTTCTCAAACTCCAGCATGCACGAGCTGCCTGCAGAGCTCCTTAAAACGTGGCTTCCTGGGACCCCCGCAGAGCTTCCCGCTCCCGCTGGCCTGCGCTGGGGCCTGAGACTTCGTGTTTGTAACGAGTTCCCCAGTGAGGTTGATGCTGCTGGTCTGGGAACAGGACACTGGGAGTTAGTGTGCATGTGTGTTTTTCAAATACTTTGTTATTAGGCATCTTAACCGCTGCTACTATGTACTAACGTAGCGTGGTGTCTTTTACCAGACATTTCTGTTTTCTTGACTTTGGCTCTGTTTATTTTCAGATTTAAAAGTGGAGCATTTGGGGTTTATTCGCTGCGTGTTAAAGGCCCACATGGAGAAAGGTTCCAAGGCTTGCACTTACTTTACAGGGGACCTTCGTTTTTCAGGAAATTCCGTAATTAAAAGGATACTTTGTGTGACCTCTACCAGTTTATAAAGTTTTCTCATGTATTATCTGGTCAGGGTATTTCTCTTAATGTAAATGTTAAAAAAAAATATATCTTCTGTCTCTTAGCAGCAGTCCTTTTACAGATTTATCACAGATCTGGGAGTAACTCCATACTGCCTCCTAGTGACTATATGTAGGTATAACATCTATGATGTTACAAAAGGTGTGCTGAAGGCGTAATGAGGGGAAGCACGGTGGAAGAATACTGATCTCAGGACTCTGTAATGACGCCCCATTTCCCCAGGCTTCTCCAGCTTGTTTCCTCCAGCCTCCTTCCCAATAACCCTTCATCTGGAAAGAGAAAAAGCCTTAACTACAGAGGAAAAATTTTCTTGGATAAATTCTGACACTTCAATGCCCATATTCCAAAACTGATTGGGGCCACTACCATTTCTGTAATTCTGGGCATCTCCTGAAGCCGCAGCGCACCCCACGTCCTGCCTGAGGTCTCCTTCCTCACAGCCTGAGTGGAGGGGCATCGGGACCCACCCGCAAGTCCTGGAGTGCACAGCCCAGACCGTACTCGGCCTTCCGTGCAGGCGGAGGGACAGCGGGAGGTGGGGGCGGGAGTCTAGCGCGGGAAAGAAGTGAGATTTGATGGACAGGAAACAGAATAGCTTGGTCTTGGGAGAAGGTGATCCCAAAATTTCATTCCTTGCCTGAGCTGTGAAATACGAAGAGAGGTAACTTGAAAGGAATAAAAAACAAACAAAACCTGGCCCTCTAGAGAGCAGTTAAAATCAGGACGTAGAAGATAGGGCAGCTTCCAGGATCTCTCCCTTCTCCTCTCCTCCCCTGCCTTCCCCTTCTCCCCATCACTACTGTACCGCTCACAAAAATTAGGGGATATTTTAACACGAATATGAAGTGATAAAATATCCCCAATTTTTGTGAGCAGTGTATTTTATCGACTTGAAATCAGTTGTAACTGCCCTGGCCGGTTGGCTCAGCGGTAGAGCGTCGGCCTAGCATGCGGAGGACCCGGGTTCGATTCCCGGCCAGGGCACACAGGAGAAGCGCCCATTTGCTTCTCCACCCCTCCGCCGCGCTTTCCTCTCTGTCTCTCTCTTCCCCTCCCGCAGCCAAGGCTCCATTGGAGCAAAGATGGCCCAGGCGCTGGGGATGGCTCTGTGGCCTCTGCCTCAGGCGCTAGAGTGGCTCTGGTCGCAACATGGCGACGCCCAGGATGGGCAGAGCATCGCCCCCTGGTGGGCAGAGCGTCGTCCCATGGTGGGTGTGCCGGGTGGATCCCGGTCCGGCGCATGCAGGAGTCTGTCTGACTGACTGTCCCTGTTTCCAGCTTCAGAAAAATGAAAAAAAAAAAAAAAAAGAAATCAGTCGTAACTAACAACTGAAGGCAACCTGGAAGGGGAAAGTTAGACGTACACGGGAGAGAGAAGCATTGCGACCCAGTTTGCTTTAGGGATGGGAAAGTTCTCAGGCTAACGAGACCGGTGGGAGGCTGCTTTTTATTTTATTTATTCTTTAAAACATTTGAAAAATTGTGACTTACCTTATACACTAAGGTGAGAAAATACTCAGTGTACAACTGAATGAATTTTTCACATATATATGTGCGTGCACACACACACACACACATGCACACGCACATGCACACACACACTCTTGTGCCCCATCTTCCAGGTCAAGATACCATGTGTTTTCAATATCTCAAAAGGCTTCCTCATGTCTACTCCCAGCAATCCCCCCAAAGGTAACCCCTGCTGACCTCCGCTGCCAGTGCTGACCTTGGGCTCAGCATGAACAGAATCGTACAGTCCTTACCACTTTGTGTCTGGCTTCTTTCACTCAACTTTATGTCCTTTAAATTTACCCATATTGTTGCATGTATCAAGAGTTTGTTCCTTTTCACTGCATTGTATTTCCTCTCTGAATGTAGTACGATTTCTAGTTATCCCCTCTACTATCAGTAGACACTTGAGTTGTTTCCAGTTTTTTGCTATTATGAATAAAGTTGTTATGAACATTCTTTTTATTTATTTTTAAGCTTTGCCCCCCATTGATTTGAGAGAGAGAGGAAGGGGGAAAGAAAGAAAGAAGGGAAGGGGGAGAGAGAGAGAGAGAGAGAGAGAGGCATCAACTCACTGTTCCACTTAGTTGTTCCATTTAGTTGGGTGCTTATTGGTTGCTTCTTGGATGTGCCCCTGCCGGGATCAAACCTGTGACCTCGGTGTGCTGGGACAATACTCTATCCACTGAGCAACCTGGCCAGGGAGATTTTATTTATTTTTTAATTGATTTTAGAGAGAGAGGAAGGGAGAGAGGGAGAAACATCAATTTGCTGTCCCACCCATTTATACATTAACTGGTTGATTCTTATATGTGCCCTGACCAAGGATCAAACCCATAACCTTGACAAGAAAAGGCACTAGAATAGGGATTATGGGTCACTTCATGGTGTTTGTGTGTTCTGTGCCACTAAACAGTCTTAGAAAAAAGTCCTAGTACCTGTGTTACACTGTGACCCTCTGACTACCTGTCTTATCCTCCTTGTGTAGTCTTCAGTTCCTCTATGCCTACTGTCTAACGGAAACTGAATCACTTGGCTACTTGGGGACATTTCAGCTGAGAACACAGTAAAGAATTAGACAGCACCATCAAATATAGCCACTTAAGCCTGACCTGTGATGGCGCAGTGGATTAAGCGTCGACCTGGAACGGTGAGGTTGCCAGTTTGAAACCCTGTACTTGTCTGGTCAAGGCACATATGGGAGTTGATGCTTCCTGCTCCTTCCCCCTTTCTCTCTCTCTCTCTCTTTCTCTCCCCTCTCCTCTCTAAAATGAATAAATAAAAAATTTATAAATATAGCCACTTATCAGAGGTACAATTTTTTACTAGTTGAGATTTTACGTAACACTACATGTTCGCAAAACGTTGTGGCTCAATTGAGTCAAGCAAGCATTTTCCAAATCCTTTGAGGATTTCTATTTTCATCAGTTCAGTGCCCTGCACTGGACAATGAACTCTCCAGATCTAACAGATGATAAGGAAAGAGGGTTATTCTTGGTCTGTAAACGGTAGTTTGCCGCTTTAAAGTGTTTTCAGTGAGCATCCTTCATCATTGCCAAGGGGACCAAATAAACATCTAGTATATCGAAAGAATGACAGCCAGTGCCTAGGCATTTCTGGTTAAAGAACCAAGAAAACGAGCTCCACAGTTGCAGAAGGAATTCAGCCCCAGCCTCAGTAGTTAGCCCCAGACCTCGGGCCTTTTCTTTTCTTTTTTTATTTATTCATTTTAGAGAGGGGAGGGGGAGAGAGAGAGAGAGAGAGAGAGAGAAGCAGGAAGCATCAACTCCCATATGTGCCTCGACCAGGCAAGCCCGGGGTTTCGAACCGGCGACCTCAGCGTTCCGGGTCGATGCCTTACCCACTGTGCCACCACAGGTCAGGCTTTGGACCTTTTCACTATCATGACTGCCAGTCACATAGATTTCAAAGGCACCAATCTCTGAGGAATAACTAAACAGAATTTACAGTAGGGCTCGGTGTCTCATTGCGCACTGGGGAAGTGTTGTGTTTTGCAACTCAGCCGCCTTGACATCTCTGGGCATTTTATCTTTTCTCTAGCTTCTCTTGCCTCCTTGTTCTTAATGGAAGTTGGAGCCCTGTATTCGTATGTTATTATTATAACCTTAACACTCAAGCTTCTCCTGTGGCTGGGCCTTAAGTGTTCGTCTGGGACTTTGCTTTCCTGTTCACTTGTCTTATCTTCTTTGTGTAGATCCTTACTACAACCTGCTTTTCAGGCACTTGCTTGTCCCAATTTAAGTGGTGTTGCCAGCCTTCCAAGTGGGCCTGCACAGGACTATAAGTGGACCTGGTGCCCCGTCTGACTCTTTCCAACACTGACAAGCTCAAGAGCAGGGAACCCAATCACTACTAAAGGGCTGTTTCCCACGGCAGGCATTCTCACACTCTGGCCTGCATCAGAATCACCTGAAGGCACGCTGAAATGAATTATCGCCGGGCATGACTCCCAGATTTCCAATTGAGTAGGTCTAGCCAGTGGACGGCAAACTCATTAGTCAGCAGGGCCAAATATCAACAGGACAACAATTGAAATTTCTTTTGAGAGCCAAATTTTTTAAACTTAAACTATATAGGCAGGTACATTCCTTATGGAGGTAGCGCCCGCACGTGGTATTTTGTGGAAGAGCCACACTCAAGGGGCCAAAGAGCCGCGTGTGACTTGTGAGCCGCAGTTTGCTGACCAGGTGTCTAGGCCGACCGAGCTCAAAGAATTTGAAATTCTTTTTATTTTCTTTCTTTCTCTCTCTCTTTCTTTCTTTCTTTCTTTCTTTCTTTCTTTCTTTCTTTCTTTCTTTCTTTCTTTCTGAGCGAGAAGGAGAGAGGGAGAAAGTGATAGGGAGAGAAAGGAAGGGAGAGAGATGGGAACATCAACTTGTAGTTGTGTCACTTTGGTTGTTCACTGATGGCTTCTCATACATGCCTTGATGGGTGGGGGGGAGATTCCAGCCAAGCCAGTGACCCCTTGCTCAAGCCAGCAGCCATGGGACCATGTTGATGATCCCACATTCAAGCTGGTGAGCCTGTGCTCAAGCTGGTAACCTCAGAACTTCAGCGTCCCAGGTCAATGTTCTATCCATTGCGCCACCACTGGTCAGATGAAAATTTGCATTTCTAACAAATTCCCAAGTGATGCTAAGACTGCTGGTCTAGGGATTACACTGAGAATTAATGCTCAAGGGAAAAATATTAACATTGAAAAGAACCACTTCTTACATGTATTATTGGCCACTTCTATATAAAGCACTTCTAAGTGCTTTACTCATTTTATCTTTACAACAACTTTTGTTTTTTCTATTTTCAAATGAGAAAACTGAGTCACAGAGAAAGGAACTATCTTTCTCAAAGTCACACTGTAAGTGCTGGTGCTGGGCTATATGAGTCTGGTCAGGCATCCCCAAACTATAGCCCGTGGGCCGCATGCGGCCCCCTGAGGCCATTTTTCCGCCCCCCCCCCCCCGCACTTCTGGAAGGGACACCTCTTTCATTGGTGGTCAGTGAGAGGAGCACTGTATGTGGCGGCCCTCCAACGGTCTGAGGGACAGTGAACTGGCCCCCTGTGTAAAAAGTTTGGGGACCCCGGGTTGGTGGTCAGTATCAGAGTCCAGAGGCTTATAGTACCCTCTACAATAGTGAGTCATATATCTGATGGCTTGAAATGAGTATATTTTTCATATAGTCACGTATGAACCTATTAAAACCTTACGGTTGATTAAGAAAAACAACCGTGGTTGTTAATAATAAGCCCGATGGTACATTTCCCACCAAATCTGTTCATTGTGGACCAGAATAATGAAGAATAACATAACATTTTTAGTGCAAAAATTTAAAGTTGATTTACCTCTCACAATGAAGAGCACCTGGCACAGTTTCTTTTCTGTCTTCCATGCTCTTGATTTTCCCCCTTCGATCTTCAATCACCGCAGTATTTCTTCCCCGTACTTCGATCACCTGTGAAGATGTGGCTTATTACCTGCCTTCTCCCCGAACAGTGGCCCTTTGTCTCTCTCTCTGCTACACTGATGCTTTAATCTGGGCTTTTCCAAGAGCTGAAATTGAAAAACATTATTGATTTGTGAGTTTGCTGCTTCGATGGCTGCAAATTAGGACAAATTACGTCCTTTTGGGTCTCCACACCTGTAACCATGACCGTCTGGAGCAGGAAAGGTCTTGAACCCAATAGCGCTGCCTTTCACCTCATTGAAGGTGTCGCTGATCGTAGGGAGGACCTTTATTTTAGGAAAGGCTTACCTTCTTTTATTGTACTTCACTTTATTGCACTTCACAGATATTGCTTTTTTTAATTTTAATTTTTTGCAAGTTAAAGTCAAGATCCTCCAGCAGCAAAAAAGATGATGACTCCCTTCATTGTGCCGGTCTGGTACAGAACCCGCAGCATCTCCGAGGGATGAGTGTAGCACTAAGAACAACAACAACAAAGAAAAAGGTGCCAATTAAACCGTGACCCAGCGCCTCCACTGAAGTCCCGATGCCATAATTGGTCACACTAACCTCTCATTACTTTGACAGTTCTTTCATCTATTCTGAGGGATTTGGCAGAATCGCCAAGTTCATTCAGGTGCATTTCTTGGCATGCGATGCCCAGTGATCCCCCAGCGTGGCTGGGCACGTGAACCACTTGGGAGTCTTGTTAAGATGCAGATTGCGCTTCAGGGGGTCTAGGGTGGGGCTCAAATCCTGCACTGCTAACCCACTCCCGACAATGCCACTGCTCTGCGCTGACACTGCTCGCCCAGCAGAAGGGACAGGCAATCTGCCACACGCATCTCTTGACCTAAATGTAACACTTTTTCCTGTGCTCGAGTGCTTCTTGTTCAGGTTTCTGAAGCACTAGCTTCTTCTTTGCAAAGAAAAATGTAGGGTTGCCTTCATTCCTTCAACAACAACCAATACATGCAGTTGCTTTACCAATATCAAACAAAGGTCTCCCAGCCTTCACTTACTAGGCCTTTCTTCATGGGCAACGACTCTTTTCGCTTCAATATTGGACCACAGTGTAAAGATTTTGAAGATACTTCAAAGGGCCGGTAAAGCTGAGCACATCTAATAATAGGACAATGCAAACAACTCAACAGGAGGGAAGAGGCTAAGGATAGCCGTGACCAAGTAAGTTCATGACCGAGCGCACAGGCGATGAGTGACAACTGTGTCACTGCTGCCGCCGGACACTGAGCGCAGGACACAGTCAAGCTGCAGGACTCACTCTGATTTCTCTGCAATGTTAAAATATGAAAATATATATAAAGTATATATAAAGTTATATATATATATATAAAGTATAATTCTGGTCTATTAAGAGAACAATAATAATAGGAGGGAAATGAAACTGTCTAAAGTGCCTTGTCCGTCTTTGCTCATTCTTTTTTTTTTTACAGAGACAGAGTCAGAGAGAGGGACAGACAGGGACAGAGAGATGAGAAGCATCAATCATTACTTTTTCGTTGAGCGTTGCAACACCTTAATTGTTCATTGATTGCTTTCTCATACGTGCCTTGACTGTGGGCCTTCAGCAGACCGAGTAACCCCTTGCTCGAGCCAGCGACCTTGAGCTCAAGCTGGCGAGCTTGGAGTCTCGAACCTGGGTCTTCCGCATCCCAGTCCGACGCTCTATCCACTGCGTCACCGTACTGTCAGGGGATTTGCTCATTCTCAACACACTGCTTCTTTACTACAGGTGCAGCCCGTGCCCGAGCCAGCAGCAGGGAACAGCAGCGCCGCCCTTCCTGCCCTCCAGTGGCTTACAGTCCAGTGGGGACCCCGGCAATAAAGAGATGACTTCAATCCTCATCGCTTGTGGATTTCATATCTGTCCAGAGGAATTGAAAATGAGTCTTTTTTTTTTCTAGCCCCATGATGGGTTTGTGCTCTAATTTCCAGCCACCAGGTGGAGATCAAACAAAACTAATTAAAGTATTCCCTGTCTTCTGCTTTAATACCCAACAATTCCTGAAGCTAAATCCAGGGCACGGGGAATTATTATTATTATCTTTTTGTCCTGTGAGTGAGCCACGAACCTCCTAGGGTATAAAACCTCGTAGATCTTAGCCACATGCAAATTCAAAACAAACACAGTTTTTTTTGTGTGTGCTTATTTATTTATTTATTTATTTAAGAGAACCTTAATGTGTTCAAATCAATGAATGACTTAAATTAAAATTGGGAAGCCTGGCTATTTAAAATACGTATGACAAAAGTAAATCTATCTCCATGCTACCTTATTGCAAGCTAGAGGAGGAGTGGGACGAAGTAGAGAAAAAGCATGGGGGGAGGGAGGAGAGAAAGGGGAAGAAAGAAAAGCAGACACAGAGAGGCCGATAGGGTGTGAGACACCAGGCGGGTGTGCAGGCTGCGGAAGCAGACGAGGGTGGGGGGAGGGAGGCACAGAACGGGTCGAGGCCATGTCTGCCTGCGGCCAGCACCCTTTCGGTCCTTCTCCTTGTCCCTGTGCATGGGGGGTCCTTCTCCTTGTCCCTGTGCACGGGGGGTCCTTCTCCTTGTCCCTGTGCACGGGGGGTCCTTCTCCTTGTCCCTGTGCATGGGGGGTCCTTCTCCTTGTCCCTGTGCACGGGGGGTCCTTCTCCTTGTCCCTGTGCATGGGGGGTCCTTCTCCTTGTCCCTGTGCACGGGGGGGTCCTTCTCCTTGTCCCTGTGCATGGGGGGTCCTTCTCCTTGTCCCTGTGCACGGGGGGTCCTTCTCCTTGTCCCTGTGCACGAGGGGTCCTTCTCCTTGTCCCTGTGCACGGGGGGTCCTTCTCCTTGTCCCTGTGCATGGGGGCGTCTGGGTGGCAGGCCCACAGAGCTCTTCCAAAGCCCGGCCGACCTCCACGCACCCCCTGTCTGAACTGGGGCTGGGCTCTGCTGTTATCTGCAAACTTCCAAGTTTAATGTTCAAATGGAGATTTCTTTTTCCTCCTTAAACATGGAAAATGTCTCAACCCATGTAAAGAGATCACTTGAGCTTTTAAAGTCCCCTCTTAGTAATTTTACAAAGTGCTTGCTATTCAGAAACAGGTAGCCTTATATCAAAAATATTGTTTTTAAGTGAGGGGTTTTCATTCCATCAGATCTTGGAAGTTGCACCAATTCCAGTGGCCACAGCTTGCCAGTCAAACCTGTTGTCTGGGTTTGAGAGAGCCGTCCAGGGTCGTGCGCCCGCATGCCTGGCGAGAGCCCTGTGATGGTGCTCTGCAATCCGAACAAAGAATTTCCCTCCGGGGCACATGGGGGAACAGCTGACCCTGCTTCCTGCCTCTTGAAGCATCCAGTCTCTAAATTCACCACGAAGTGGGGGAAGTGGCCCTGTGTCTACAGCTCACTTCTCCGTATCTGCCAGGAACTGGACGTGAGGAAATTCGGAACCGGATCCCAGCTCCGGGCAGCACTTCTCTGTGAAGGTCTTAGCATCCACATGCAGTGTGCAGCAGCCTGTCTGTCCGGCACAGCTGTCACGGTAACTAGAGAGTAGTATCCCTGGGGGTTGGAACCAGCCTCAATTTCAAAAAAGCCACTGCACACGTGCTGGGAGTCCTCACCTACATGGTGGGGCTCAGAGCTGGTGACATTACATCGTGTGAAAGTTGGTCCTCTTGTGAAGAAAATGCAGCCGTGTTCACATTTTCTCCCTACACCATCTGGGGATTTAAAAAAAATGGAGCACCCCCACCCCACAAAACACAACCCCCCCCAAAACAAAACAAAACAGAACAAAAACCCTCCAAAACCCCACACAAACACTGTCTTTCTATTTAACAAGTACTTACTTACTTGTAAGAGCTTTAAAACAAGAATAAAATGGCCTCACCGGAAGCGGCTTTGGGACCTTGGGCTGCTCGATGTCTCTGAGTGTTCGAGTCTCCAAGCTGGAGCCCACATCCCTGGTGCTCTGGCCAAGATGACCCCGTGGGGACTGGAAGATGCTACACTGCTCACAAAAATTAGGGGAAATTTTATCGCTTCATATTCACTTTGAAACATCCCCTAATTTTTGTGAGCAGTGCACTTACTTTCCCCCCATCTGAAAAGTAAAGAAAGACGTTAAACTTCACTAGTGCTTGGTAGGTGGGTCAAGAGAGTACAGGTGTGCCATCTATAAATGTACACATTTTGGAAGTGCACGCTCAGAAATGTTACCCTGCTAATGGCGTATGACTAAGAAAGTGTGGGGATGGCTGAGCTACGCCCCCAAAGACGAGGCTAGATTTGGTGTTTGTTTGTTGTTTTCAAATTACTGGTTGCAATTTGGTGTTTGGTTGCATAATCAATTTAGTGGAATTTTTAGAATGAGATAAAATATATCAGCGTGCACTGCTCACCGTAAGCATTAAGTACTGTTCTGTGAAACTTTTCGGATGAGTACGCTTGAGTACCCGGTGCTGATGTAAGATTTCTCTCCTACTGCGGCTTGAGGTTAAAATGAAGTGGAAAATAACTGGACTAGAGCGGCGGTTGTCCACAGTGTCTGTTCTTCAAGTGTCGTCCTTGGGCAGCAGCAGCAGCAGCACGTGGGAATTTATCAGGAAGGCAAATTCTCCCATCCCCCGCCCCCGGACTTTCTGTATCAAAGAGTGGGCATGCAGCCAAGTAATTATGGCTCAACAAGCGCTCCTGGTGGCTCTGATGAGCGCTGGGGCTTAGAGCCACTGGCCTGGAACATCCCCAAGGACTCATCTGGTTACAAGAGTTGCAGACTCTGTTAAGATAGTCCTTTAGTAATGTTTTTCAAGCTTACCTGATCACAAGAATCACCTGGGTGATTGACAAGCCCCTCAGGGATCCTAACTGAGCAGGTCTGGGCGCGGAGTGAGGGGCTTGAGGTCTTATTGTTGACAAATCCCCTCTGATGAATTCTTGTGCTCAGACCAGTTTGGGAGGCAGTTTCACCAAGAAATGTCGAAAGGAGAGAGGCAGTAGGACATCACCCTTTCACAGAGCAGACCCGGTGTTAGAGGGACGCCAAGGTCAAGGCCTGGAAACGAGCAATTCAAACGGGACATTTAAGGGCAAAGAATCACCAACCCAAAGAAGTGAGCCTTCTTTCGTTTGGAGTGAGCAGAGCCTGAGCGTCCCTTCCGAAGAGCACGCCTGGGGTTCTGCAAAGCCACCGTGGCTTGGCTCGAGCAGGTGCTCAGTAGCGCTGGCCAGTGAGCCTTCGCCCCAGACACTTCGTCCTGGGCGGGGAAGCAGCTCCTGGACCCAGCGGCTTTGGGGCAGGCCTTGGAGCCCATGTTCTCACATTCCTTCATTGCTAAACCAGGTACATTTCAAACACCTCAGCAGGGAAGAGACCTGTTGGGAAAACGGCTGTGTTAGGCTTGCTCGCTGGTCTACCAGCTGCAAGCACTTCGCTTGATTAGCGCTGAGCAGGGGGCCACGCCACGTGGGGTATAGCCTATATAAGGCTACAGGTGCTTGCCTCAGGGTGGTGGTGGTTGTAGATTGCCTGCCCACCTCTGTGAGGGGTCATTTTTGCTGGTTGTAAGTTTGCTTGAGAAGTGGTTTTCCTCTGCTGGTTTGCTCATCTGCCTTTGTGAGACTTTATTAAATGGGAATGGCCCAATGCTTTCCAGTTCCACAGTTCCTCTGCTTTCTGCCTGAATACAGTGTGGACCTGCCTGGCCTCGGCCACGGGAGTTAAAAAACCCCACTTTTAAAAGTAACTATCACAACTGACTTGATTGTCTTGCTGCTAAAACTACATGCCCACTTGACTGTAATTAAAACTAAAATTTTATACAAATAATGTCTGTACAGCCTGACCAGGTGGTGGTGCAGTGGATACAGCATCAATCTGGGATGCTAAAGACCCAAGTTTGAAACCCCGAGGTTGCTGGCTTGAGCCCAGGCTCACCAGCTTGAGGATGGGGGTGCTGGCTTGAGCGTGGGATTATAGACATGACCCCATGGTCACTGGCTTGAGCCCAAGATCGCTGGCTTAAAGTCCAAGATCACTGGCTTAAACAAGGGGTCCCTGGCTCCACTGTGTCCTCTGCCAAGTCAAGGCACATGTGAGAAAGCAATCAATGAACAACTAAGAGCTTAAACTACGAATTGGTGATTCTCAACTCTTGTCCTTCCTGTTTCTCTGTCTCTAAAAACAAAACAACAACAAAACAAATAATGTCTGTATATTATACATGTATTCAATAAGAACGTATGTAAAAATCCGACCACCTTCCGATATCCCCCTTCCATTCTTAACCTCAATCCTCCAAATAATCATTGCTTAAGTATCCATACATATAGCCTTTAAAAACCAGAATGATTACTGATGTTATGCTGTAGTTTCCCGGTAGACTCTAGAGCAGGGGTCCCCAAACTATGGCCCGCAGGCTACATCCAGCCCCCTGAGGCCATTTATCGCCCCCACTGCACTTCCGGAAGGGGCACCGCTTTCATTGGTGGTCAGTGAGAGGAGCACAGGAAGCAGATACTGTGCAGACGCCGCAAAGCGCTGCGTCGCTCACGTACAGTACTACTTCCGGTGACGCGGGATGCACGTGTCACGGCTCCGGAAGCAAGTCATATCACTTGTTACGGCTAGCAGTGACAAATATGGAACCGGACATTGACCATCTCATTAGTCAAAAGCAGGCCCATAGCTCCCATTGAAATACTGGTCAGTTTGTTGATTTAAATTTACTTGTTCTTTATTTTAAAATATTGTATTTGTTCCCGTTTTGTTTTTTTACTTTAAAGTAAGATATGTGCAGTGTTCATAGGGATTTGTTCATAGTTTTTTTTATAGCCCTGCCCTCCAACGGTCTGAGGGACAGTGAACTGGCCCCCTGTGCAAAAAGTTTGGGGACCCCTGCTATAGAGCATGGGTGTTTTGCTGGGTTATTACACATCTAGTCAATTCTTTTGAACACCAGCAGATTTAAAATACTGTATGTAATGTCTGTCAAATTTAATTGACCTCAGAACACTTTTAAAATGAGAATGTTTTCTGACTCTTATCCACAAAAACTTGAGGCAGACAACGTGTGCTTGGATTCAAGGGCACAGCTAGACAATGTCTTCCAAACAGATGAATGCTGCAAGAAATGATATAAATTTAATTTATTGCATTAAAAAATGTTTATGACAGGAAGAATAATAAAGATGAAAAGTTAAATGATTGTATTTTACAAAGAACAAAGTATACTGAGATTAAGTGAAATATTTTCATTTTATTTTTTTTGTTATAAAATGTGACATAAAAACAAACCCTTAAAATATAATAGTATTTTGGGGTTATTCTATCACATAACTAAATCGCTGCAATAATGTTTTGGGGTAAAACCCTTCTGTGTGGTGAACTATCAGATCCCTTGTAATATGTTGTCTCAGCAGAATATTTTAAAAATCCCATTTTTAAATATAAGAGCACTGTAACAAAGGCAAGAAGCACATAAACAATAAAAACATTTTATGATCTTCATGTATTCCTGATTTAGATGCCCTAAAAATCCTTAATTATACCTTATTAGTGCTCTGCTGATTTTTCTAGAATCTGATGGGGACAGTCATTCATTTTTATGTTGACGTGTTCAACCATTTTCCTTTTTAATTTGCATCACATCTTTGAACTCAAAACTGTTTTTCACTTAAAACTTTTTCCTTTCTGCCTTATATCTACAAGGACCAAGCCTGCACATTGTAAGTGTAGAATAGTGCCTAGAACATCAAGGGGGAACCCCAAAGGGGCGTGGCAGTTCTGAGCTATGACACCTGTCGCAGAGTGGAGCGGTGGCCACCAGAAGAGTGTGTGACCAGGACTGAGTATGTTTCCCAGGCAGGCACTTAGATTATGGGCATTGTCCTCCTGCAATTTCCTAGCATTCTGGGGTAGAAAGCAACCTTGGTGTTTGCTTAGGCTTGATAGTTTAGGACACAATTGTTACATTTAGCTTAGGCTCCATAGTTTAGGACACAATTGTTACATTTAGCTTAGGCTTGATAGTTTAGGACACAATTGTTACATTTAGCAAGGGAATAAGTGAAGTCTAGTGAGAGGCTATAGATTTAACTTTGGGGTCAATTGGTTTCTGATATAAGAAGCAAAATCTTGAATCTGGGTTATCCAGCTCAGGACGGAGGCCCAGGGGAGGGTAATATTCCTTTACTTAGATGTCTGCTATGAATTCACTTACTATTGGCGAGGGAGGAAACATCCCTCCGTCCCTTTCTACAAGACTTTGTAACTTTCTTTTATGATCTACAGAAGCATTCTCCTCTCTGTTATTTTATTCAACCCTTAGAAACTCTGTGAAACAAGTGTTGTTGCCATTTTACTGATAAGAAATTGAGGCCCGGAGTGGTAGAGGGACTGACTTGCTCAAGGTCTCTAGAATGCAAACTTGTACTTGTTTGATGTCAAAGCCTGTGCTACTGTCACTATGGCAGGATTTCCTGTGTTTCAGTCATTTATTCACTGTTAAAATTTTGCCACATATACCACAGCTTCATTTTTTGGTTAAGGTATATTTTGAAATCGATTCTTCCCCACCCCTCTCAGTTTTACATAAGCGTACTATGCAAAAGAAGTTTCATTAGGCCCTGGCCGGTTGGTTCAGTGGTAGATCGTCGACCTGGCGTGCAGGAATCCCGGGTTCGATTCCCGGCCAAGGCACACAGGAGAAGCGCCCATCTGCTTCTCCACCCCTCCCCCTCTCCTTCCTCTCTGTCTCTCTCTTCCCCTCCCGCAGCCAAGGCTCCATTGGAACAAAGTTGGCCTAGGCGCTGGGGTTGGCTCCATGGCCTCTGCCTCAGGCACTAGAATGGCCCTGGTTGCAACAGAGCAATACCCCAGATGGGCAGAGCATCACCTCCTGGTGGGCATGCCGGGTGGATCCCTGTCGGGCGCATGCGGGAGTCTGTCTGACTGCCTCCCCATTTCCAACTTCGGAAAGATACAAAAAAAAAAAAAAAAAAAAAGAAGTTTTATTAGTATCGTTAAAGCAGGGAATAATGACTTTGCAAAAGGCAAGGATGGTTTCCAGACAGTGAGTTTTCAGACCCGCACGTCTTTGGGTGCTCTTTCCTAATGCCGGTGGTGGGCCTGAGAGCCAGCCCGGTCCTTCTCTGCTCTCCCAAATTCTGTCTTTATTGTGTGGCCTTACAAGTCTCCGGGGTCCAAACTCACGGGCAATTAAAACATCAGCTTAGGTACTGACGGGTAACTAAGTCATTTCATAAGGTAGGAGTTTCTCAAGTTTTGATTTTGTCAACATTGAAGAGAGAGCTAATTAAGTTTTCAGCTTATCGACCACTAAAGAATAATATCTGAAAAGACATCAATCACTATGTGCATTTTGGGGTAGAACTCAAAAGAATTCAAAGGTCGACACTGTGGTAACAAAGCTCTGATTCTCATCTCTCTATGTCAGCGAGGCTCTTCCTTACGTCAGCGAGGCTCTTGAGAGGTGACATCTATAAAAGTGTAAGAGAAACGGAACTGATGGTAAATCTGTCTCATTCAATCAGGAAACAATATTCCTCCACGGATACATTAGTTAACTTAGAAAAGTTATCAACCACTGTCACCTCATTAAGATATCTGTGACCAATGCAGCTTTTCTTTTTTCTTTAATTATTTTTTTATTTTTTCTGAAGTGAGAAGCAGGGAAGCAGAGACAGACTCCCGCATGTGCTTAAACGGGATCCACCAGGCATGCCCACCAGGAGGCGATGCTCTGCCCATCTGGGCCGTTGCTCTGTTGCAATGGGAGCCATTGTAGTACCTGAAGCGGAGGCCATGGAGCCATCCTCAGCGCCTGGGCCAACTTTGCTTCAATGGAGACTTGGCTGCAGGAGGGGAAGAGAGAGACAGAGAGGAAGGAGAGGGGGAGGGATGGAGAAGCAGATGGGCGCTTCTCCTGTGTGCCCTGGCGGGAATTGAACCCTGCACTCCCACATGCTGGGCCAACACTCTACCACTGAGCCAACTGGCCAGGGTCAGCTTTTATTTATTTATTTATTTTTTTCTTTTCTTTTTTTTTTTTCTGAAGCTGGAAACAGGGAGAGACAGTCAGATAGACTCCCGCATGCGCCCGACCGGGATCCACCTGGCACGCCCACCAGGGGCGATGCTCTGCCCACCAGGGGGCGATGCTCTGCCCATCCTGGGCGTCGCCATGTTGCGACCAGAGCCACTCTAGCACCTGGGGCAGAGGCCAAGGAGCCATCCCCAGCGCCCGGGCCATCTTTGCTCCAATGGAGCCTTGGCTGCGGGAGGGGAAGAGAGAGACAGAGAGGGAAAGCGCAGCGGAGGGGTGGAGAAGCAAATGGGCGCTTCTCCTGTGTGGCCTGGCTGGAAATCGAACCCGGGTCCTCCGCACACTAGGCCGACGCTCTACCGCTGAGCCAACTGGCCAGGGCCCAGCTTTTATTTTTAAGTTTGAAATGTGTCATGCTTTTTAATATGTTTAGATTTTTTTTTGATTCATTGTATCCTTACATAATTACAATGATATAGTGATCATTAACTGAGGAAAACTTCATGGTCCCCGGTAACAAACACTGTCCGCGTCTGCTCGGACTGTCGTAACAAAGAACCTTAGACAAGACGGCACCGAAGCAACAGAGGTTCAGTCCTCAGCGTGTGGAGGCTGCGGAGTCCGGAAAGCACGCTGCTGGTGGACTTGCTGGCTGGTGGAAACTTGCTTCTTGGTTCAGAGGTGGCTGTCTTCTTACTGTGTCCTCACACGGTCGGAGGGGAGAGGGATCTCTCTGGAGTCTCTTTTATAAGAACACTAATCCTGTTCATGAGGGCTTTACTCTTGCGACCCAGTCACTTCACCTCCTAATAGTCCCATTGAGAATGAAGGTTTCAACACACGTGAATTGGTGGGGGGCACAAACATTCAGTCTACAGCAAAAATACACACTGATTCTTAGATTTTTATCACAGTAAGCAGACCAGGGTTATCGAGACACCAGGCTTAAGACTATTTCCATGGGTCAGGGTTTCTTAACCAGAATGCATCATGGGGCAGTTTATTCTCTGTTGTTGTTTGTTTGGGGGTGCTTTCCTGTGTTTTTAAGAATAATTAGCAGCATTCTGGCCTCTACCAACTAGATACCAGTAGCACAACCCTGCCACCTGGCCAAGTTATAACAACCACAAATGTATCTAGATATTGCCGAAAGTCCCTTGTGGGGCAAAGTCACCCATGGTCAGAACCCCTGCAGCAGGTCCCAGTCTTGTGGAAGGAGTGAAGTGGGAACTGAAAAGTTAGGTAGAAAAAGAACCACACGCCACCTCGGCCTGTGGAAGGAGAGCTTGCTCACTGTCAGTTGGTGACGGGTGTCTACGTAGCCTACGAGGTGTCCATTCTGCTGCTTCCTGTCACCATCGACGTGGGAAACCAGTGTTCCTTGCTGTGGTAGGTTGACTTATGTCCCCGCCCCCAGCCACAAAAGGTAAGGTTTCACCCCCACAACCCCCCGAATATGGCATTATTTGGAAATGGGGTCGTTTCAGAGATAATTAAGTTAAAGGGAGTCATGAGGGTGGGTTATGAGCCAGCCTTGCTGTCCTTCTAGCAAGGGGAACCGCGGACAGACACAGGCACGCACAGCAGGAAGCCGGTGAGCGGGTGGCTGTGTGCAGATGGCGGCACACAGCAACGGGGCAGAGGCAGCCGCACACCTGGACGGCTGGGGTGGCTGGTCACCGCAGGAAGCCCTCTGCTTGGCTCCCAGGGGAACCACGGCTCTGCCAGCACCTTGGGTTTGAACTTCTAGCCTCTAGTTCTGTTGTTTTAAGTCACCCAGTCTGTGGGGTTTGTTGTTGCTGTTAGGGCATACTTGCTATAAAAACAAAACCATAAAAATAAGTCCGTGCTCTGTATGTTAAATCCCAGCTAGATGCTTCGGAGCCGATGGGAGCTGGGCCTCCCCATCCCGTCATCGAAAGGGAAGAACAGCCGATGTCACAGCCCTGTGCCTAGTGGCATGATTTGCGACAGACAGACGGGGCGAGCGCCCATTGATGGACGGGTAAACAAAATGTGGCCTACCCACAATGGAACATCGTTCCCACTTAACAGGGAAGGAAATTCTGGCACATGCTACGACATCCATGAACCTTGAGGTCATGAGGCTAAGCAAACTAAGCCAGTCACGAGAAGACAAATCCTATCTGGTTCCACTTAGCCGAGGTGCTCAGGGTACTCAGGTTCACGGAGATGGAGAACAGAAGCGTGGAGGTACCGTTTCATGGGCAGGAAGTTTTAGTTTGTCGAGACGAGGACAGCTCTGTGGGGGGTGCCGGTGACAGTAACACACAATGGAAACATACGGAGCCGAACCCTTCATGGTTAATATGGCAAATGTGATGGTGTGTGTTTTATCACAATTAAACAGAAGAGAGACGAGCCAATGCTAACAGAGATGCCAGAGGCTGAATAGCACAAAACTGCGGTGATCTGTTCACACAAATTGAGAGCAGAAATTTGGGTAGCGTTCTGTATGTACGAGTCAGCATTTGTTTCTGTGTGATGAACGCCTACACAGGTCACCTCACAGGGTGGGACACTCTGCCCCTTCCCGTGTGGTGAACATCCCCTAAGAAAGGGTGAAGCCGGGCCCTGGATCAGTGGTGGAGCATCGGCCTGGCATGTGGAAGTCCTGGGTTCGATTCCCAGCCAGGGCACACAGGAGAAGCACCCATCTGCTTCTCCACCCCTTCCCCTCTCCTTCCTCTCTGCCTCTCTCTTCCCCTCCCACAGCCAAGGCTCCATTGGAGCAAAGATGGCCTGGGCGCTGAGGATGGCTCTGTGGCCTCTGCCTCAGGCACTAGAATGGCTCTGGTTGCAACAGAGCGACGCCCCAGATGGGCAGAGCATCGCCCCCTGGTGGGCAGAGCATCGCCCCCTGGTGGGCATGCCGAGTGGATCCCGGTTGGGCGCATGCGGGAGTCTGTCTGACTGCCTCCCTGTTTCCAACTTCAGAAAAATACAAAAAAAAAAAAAAAAAAAAAAAAAAAAAAAAAGAAGGGAGAAGCCTCACAGAGCCGGAGCCGGGGCTTGAACCCAGGTCCTCCAACCTTTCCTCCAGTACACTCTCCTTAGAATACGGACAAACTTTCATTCTGAAATAATGACATCCGATTCTTAGGTGTTGGGCCAGGAAGCAAGGCCCAGCAGCCTTCCTTGTTGGGTGGGCGGTCCTCAGTGGAGCGTTTTGAGGTGAAGAATAGAGAAAGAAGAAACATTTTTGGATTCTTGAGTTTCCAGGGGCAGGTTGGGGACATCTGAAACACAAGCAGAGTGCCGAAGGGAGAAGCAGTGACCAGAAACCATCAACGCAGTCCTTGTTGTATCATCCCAGTGTAACCGAGCAGGAAAAGCGAGAATCCGGGCTTGAAGAAGGCCCCTTGGGGAACGGAAGGTATCTGATAGTTGTCTGTGTTCTTCCTGCTCTCTCTGATTCTTCTGGGGCCTCGGAGCACGGGCAGCTGAGCTATTCGGTGATAGCTGGAGACAGACACTTAGGGGCATTTATTTGCGAGTTAGAAGGAAGAAAGGTTGGGGATCATTCTGGTAAGTGTGAATGGGAATAGTTTTCCAAACCAAATATTATTTGAAACACCATTCTTTATGCTTGGACTGGAAGACACATTTTTAAATGTGAGTTTAAAACTAGTTTTGAAACTGTCTTAAGCAAGGGTTGTATAATTTCTTTGAAAGCTGGGCCTGATTAAAAATGCAGTAGGGCACAATCAGACCCTTCATGCCGCTGATGTGAGTGCTGCAGGAGGGGCGGAGCCACACAGGGAGCTTCTGGCCCGCCCCTGAGAGCCGAGGTTTCAGCCGGCCTCCTCTGGCAGCTCCTGTGTGTAGGAGGTGGGGGCGGCGGGAGGGGAGAAGAAAAAGTTAAACGATAACTTTTAAGCTGAGATTTTCTTTAAAATACTCCATGCTCACTATGGGCCAGGTACCGGTTAAGCGATGTACATACTTTGTCTTGTTTAATACAACAAACCTGTGATGTGGTTATCTCAGGCTACATTTACAAGTTAGGACATGAAAGAATAAAAAATGTCTAACATCAACGTGAACCCCCACTTATTTATGCATCCATCCACCCACCTGCCCATCCATCCACCCACCCACCCACCCATCCACTTATCCATCCACCTACCCATCTATCCACCCATTCATCCACCCACCCATCTATCCACCCATTCATCCACCCATTCATCTGTCCACCTACCCACCCACCCTCCCATCCATCCACCCACCTATCCACCCACCCATCCACCCACCCACCCATCCACTTACCCATCTATCCACCCATTCATCCACCCATCCACCCACCCACCCTCCCATCCACCTACCCACTCTTCCATCCATCCATCCATCCATCCATCCATCCATCCATCCATCCATCCATCCATCCATGCATCCACCCACCCATCTATCCACCCATCCCCCCCACCCTCCCATCCACCTACCCACTCTTTCATCCATCCATCCATCCATCCATCCATCCATCCACCCACCCACCCATCCACCTACCCACCCATTCACCCATCCACCCACCCATCCATTTAATAATAGTACTAAGAACCAGGAATGCCCCTATGAATAAAAAAAGAAGTTCCTGCTCTCACAGATCTTACTTTCATGGCAACCTGGTTTGAAGTCCCCCAGCTCTCCAAGGGCAAAGGGGGCTGCTCGTCCAGTGTGCCGCCACCCTGTCCTGACCCCAGCCCAGGCACCCTCCCACCCCAGATTCCGAGGCTGTTCATGCCAAGTCCCGCATGTCGGTCCCCAAGGCCTGCTGCCCTTCCTCCTGCTCCCTGAGCCCCCCACTCCGTGCCAGCACTCATGAACATTCAAGAGTAGAAGCTTGTGCTAACTAGTTTTTCTTCCCAAGGTGGTTATGGGAGCAAAGGAAACTTCCAGGAACGCTGCCTTTCTGGATGAGTCAGCTGTCATCACAGTCATTACCTCACGCTGGCCCGGCCGGGGCTGGGAAGCTGAAGTCAGGGAGGAAACGCAGACTCACAGGGCTGGAACTCGAGCTCCCGAGGGCCTGGCCGTGTTCCTGCCGCCGGTGCCAAGTCTTTGCTTGTTGCTCCTCTCTGGAGAACAGGACGGGAGGGCGTGCGAGACTCCCCCTTTAAAAGGGGGTGATATTCCTGGACAGGGGCTCCTTGTCAATCTTTCTCCACGCGTAAACGTTTAACAAGCACCGTGAACTGGGGGAAGGGGTGGCTTTGGGGGGAAGAAAGGGAGAGAAGGTGGGCTGGAGGGGGTGGGGTGGGGTGTGGCTACAAGAGAGCTACACAGTCCCCGGTTCTGTGCCAGCCATCTGGGTCCCTAAGCTGATCCCCCAGCTCTGACACCTCTCCTTGTGTCCAGGGTAAGACTGTAGAATGACAGAGAAACACACCCTCGTGGAGTCAAGGCATGGGTGACAGAGGCAGGGGTGCACGTGGGTGCGGGCATCGCTGCATAAGCGGAAGTGGTACCCATCCTGCCGTGGTTCTCAGGGAACTTCCTGGCTTGTTGTAGCTTGTAAGGAGGCTAGCTCCAGTCTGCACTTGGCAGAAAGTAAGCACACAAAAGTCCACGGCTGTTCTGTTCGAGTAACTCCCCACTCCCTGGACCCTCAGGGCAGCCTGACCTGTTTTCTTCTGGCTGCTGATGCGGCTTCTGAGCCAGCCCCCACTGTGCCCAGATATGGATTTCCTACCCTCGTTCCCTCGGGGCACGGGGCACGCTTGACTCAGGAGATACTCCACTCAGCAGTGAGCAGACAAGTCTTCAGGGTGCCATTTCCTGTCATCAGCTTTTTGGGGCTTACAATTTCCTGGCATCTCCTCCCCCCACTTCCCCCCTCCCCCCGTGAGAATCCCTGAAACATGTAACGCCCTAGATCAACCCGCTTTCTTTCCTCTTCCTCCTTCTCAGAATAAAATGTTAGAGTAAGTCTTCTTTAATCACTCATTCACTTTGATTCCTTTCTAGCTACTCAAGTTAGAAATAAACTTAGAAGTAAAAGAGAAGAATCAAGTTCCTACCGTCCTTATAGGAACTGTGTCCCTCAAGGTAATGGGGCAGTTGATACAGGCCCGTTTCTCCTCAGAGAAGTGTTTCACTAATGACCGAGAATCAATGAGACTAGGCTGTGACCAGGCAATGATTACCAGCGCTGTCAAAATCACGGAATTGAGACTACCGGACATTATGTGATGGAAGTATACACCCTTATGAATTAATCTTGACAAAGTATAAACCCAAATACGATTAAGCTTCTAGATCTAACTAACTTACAGAAAATACAGGTGACAGATGATTCTACAAGAATGCAATTAGGAAAATTCAGACCTGGGAATAGCTACAGGACAAACAACCCGTATTAAAGAATTTCAAGGGGAAAAAAGAGAGAGAGAGAGAAGATTAAGAGAGTTAAGAGACACATTAACCAATTGTGATGTGTGACATTGTTTTGAGCCAAATTCAAACAAATGCACTATAAAAAAAATTAAGACAAGCAAGAATATGTAGACAATGAATAGATGTCCAATGATATTAAGGGAATTATTAATGTTGAAGTAGGGTAATGGTATTATGGTTATTTTTTTTAATAAAGAGTATCTTTTAGGCTCTGGCCAGTTGGCTCAGTGGTAAAGCATCAGCCCAGTATATGGACGTCCCAGGTTTGATTTCTGGTCAGGGCACACAGGAGAAGTGCCCATTTACTTCTCCACTCCTCTCTCTTCCCCTTCTCTCTGTCACTTCCCCTCCTGCAGCCAAGGCTTGGTTGGAGCAAGTTGGCCCTGAGTGCTGAGGATGGCTCCATGGCTTGCTTCAGGCACTAAAATAGCCCTGTTACTGAGCAACAGAGCAGTCGCCTGGTAGGGGGTTTGCCGGGTGGATCCTGGTCAGATTGCATGTGGGAGTCTCTCTGCCTTCCTGCCTCTCACTTAAGAAAAAAAAAATCTTTTAGAGAAATATATTCTAACATAATATACAAGGGTGAGCAAAAGTTGTTTGTATGGAAAAAGACATGCAGGTTATAGTGATTAAAATAGCTTTATTAACTTAAAAGACTGTCAACACAACTGTAAACCTGTATATATGGATAAAGTATTATGATATCTTGAATTTCTTTCAAAATAACTCTGAGGATACTGGGGCAAATGGGTATGAGTGTGAATAATACAAGAGTGGCCATGACTAGGTAATTGTTTAAGCTGAGTTATAGCTACACAGGAGTTTATTATATGCTTTACTTTTGTATATGATCGAAAACTTCCACAACAAAATGATACATTGTAAGGTTAAATCACTGGAAGAATGGCCGTGGAGTATAAAAATGAATGAGAAAACAATTCAATTAAATAAAATCCAGGATAAGGGTAAAAAAATAATATAGTTGCCTGACCCGCAGTGGCGCAATGGGTAAAAGCGTTGACCTGGAACGCTGAGGTCCCCGGTTTGAAACCCTGGGCCTTGCCTGGTCAAGGCACATATGATGCTTCCTGTTCCTCCCCCTTCTCTCTCTCTGTCCCTTCTCTCTAAAATGAATAAAATCTAAAATAAATAAATAAATATAATAAAAAAATAAAAAAAACACAACATAGCATTTTGAGCAGATATCGCCAAATGAGATGGCAGAAATCATCCCAGCATGCCACAGTCATGATCATACTTGGGAACAGAGGAATCTATCTATTAAAAGACGGAGTGGGTTAACAATTTCAGCTATGTATTTTCTTTTTTTTACATAGAGAAAACCCTAAGAAAATGAAAAGGAGGAAAATGAGAGAGAAAACAAATGATAAACAGAAATGAGGTAAAACAGCAAGGAGACAAGAACGGAAACATTTTCAGATGGAATGGGAATGAACGTGGTTATTGGTGACCGTGATGGGAACGGTCCGGGGGGTGCGTGGGAAGCCCCACGCGAGTGACAGGCAGGGAGTGGGGGGGGGTGGAAAGCAAGCAGAGGTAGCAGAAAAAGCAAGAGGAGAAAGCACACGCCCAGGTGGAGGAGGAGGGTGCTTTATTTATCATTTATTTACCTATGGAGCTTGCCTAAGCACTGGTGCGATGAAGCCAGCAGGACTGGAAAAGTGGAGAAGACGGCACAGAGGGGCCTCGGTCCTGGGGAGTGGAGAGGGCTGAGACCCAGAGCACCAGGGGGCACGTTAGCAGCAGACAAGAAGAAAACACCTTCTATTTTTATTTTTTACTTCTAATTTATTAATTTTGTCATTACACGAACAATACATGAATGCATACTCAAAAGACATCAAACATTACAGTTAAAGCTAACGCACTCCACCAAACTAGTGTTAACTGGCCTCTACCTTCCAGACCCTCTCTGTACATTCCTGTAATACACAAGTCGGTACTTACGAAGCACGCTCTACAGTATTTGTGTGTGAATGTGTGTGGATTGTGTTGTGTTTTAGCATCAATGGTGTCATAGGTAGTACATGTATTGTCCTTCAATTTTTCTCCCCCAAACTTAAAAAAAAAAAATTAACATTGTATCTTAGAGCTCTTTCCATGCCGGTACATGTAGGATTCTCATTTCTTTTTTGTTGCTGCCTACCATTTTATAACACATACACCATGCTCCATCCTCTTGATGTGTATTTTGTATCTCCCAATTTTGTACTCTTACAAAGCTGTCATCAATATCATTGACAAGCCACCTGGTGAACACAAGTGTGTAGAGTGTGTTCCACTGAAAACTGTTGAGTCACAGGGCATGTGCATTTTAAATTTTAATGGTTCATGGCATTTAAACGTGGCCGTGCCAATTCCCACCGGCAATGCCGGGTTCTGGTGTGTCCACACCCTTGCCACACTCTTGATTTACAAGATATTTTAAATATTTGCCGATTGGATCTGAGACAGTTTCTTGTGTTTTCTTGAGCATTTCCTTTATTTTGCCGAGACTGGGCACCTCTTCCTACAACCTAGTTGTAAAACTTTCTGCTCACGTGCATTTCACAGGGAGAGTTCTAAAGAGCAGGTGTGATCAAGAGCTGAGGACTCCCTGCTGGTTGAGATGGAGTTCATTTTTTATGTGTTAGAGACCTACACTTACTCCCCCCCCCCCCCAAATTAGTTATGTTGTTTCAGTACTGTTTGTTAAATAAACTTTTCTTTCCCCTGCCGAGGTGGAAGGTCACTTTTGTCATTTACTCAATGGAGACTTGCTTTTGTGTCCAGGTCCCAGCACTTGTCAAATTTATGTTTGGCGTCAGGCACCCGAGTTATTTTTAACCTGGCTAGCTGAACGGCAGCTGATGTCAGCCAAGAAAACGTGTTGTTACGAGACAATTGATGATATGGTTCATGGCATACAAATCCTATTTGAGTTAATATTGATTTAGATCTGTTCAGTTGTCTACAGACCTGAAGTATTAAAAAAAAAAAAAAAAGAAACTTCTCTCTCTGATTGGTTCCTCTTTTTTTTTTTAGGGGACACCTCATAACTCAGTGGAGAGATGGGGAGGCTTGTCACCAGTGATTTACAGGTTGTCTCCTGGCAATGTCAAAGAATGTCACGTGGCGTGACAATTTTACTGTTGATTGACACGAATCTTTCATTCAACAGATATGAGGCCCACAGACTATGGCTGACATACACTTTGAATAGCACGGTAACTTTTCCTTTTACAATGGACGGACGACGAGCTCAAATCAGGGTCCGCTCATCTCTCTCTCTCCCCACAGTCCGGTGCACAGCGTTGTACTCTGTGTGCCAACTGCCTTTCAACAGTGTTTCTATAAGATACAAAGTAAAACCCCAGCTTCTCAAACACAAAACCTTCACTTTCGAGGCTTGACAAAGTCATACATACTTATTTTTTTCCGTCCATTTGCCACCTGATACATTATATAGATGCATTTTTTTTTTTTAAGTAGAAGCACTGAATTATAGATACAGGGACCTGATATTATTTATGCCCAGGTGTGGGAAAATGTCCCCTTCCTGTCCGTGCACTTTCTCGGGGGCACTCTAGTGACAGATGGATTGCGTGCTTGCGGAATGACAGCATGACGGTGACCTGGAAAACATTTCAGGTGGCAGTGGGCAAGAAGAGTACCCTATAGTTGTCACATAGCTGTATCTCAGGCACGCAAAAGAATGAAATGGAAAGATAAACTCAGCTTCTTCTATGAAAGGAGACGTGTGGCCCAGCCTCAGATATTTTTGTGGATGACCTTTGCATTTTCAGAGGGATGGGTCCCTTTGGCTTCTGCGGACAATGTCTCAGTACAGAAACTTGGAGACTTAGAGCCTGTTTTATAGCTCAACCCATGACATTAGACCATGGGGAAATTCTCCAAACTGACCAAATCTATCTGTTTCCTCAGAAAAGGAGAAGGAAAAATAAAGCGAATTCACCATCTAAGTAAGCTGAACAAATTCTATGACCAAGTAGACCAGGCCAGTGCAAAATACCAGCTTCTATTATCCTTACCAATCCTGAAAGGCTGTCTTTACTTTGTGATGATTCTGTTAAGGAAAAAAAAAAAAAATCTATATGACCTTTAGCTTGCTCTGTATAGTGCCTCACTTAGCGTTCATCTGGGAACACAGCATGTCATCCCGACTGTAGGCCACTACAGAAATTGTTAAAATAGTACAGTAATCTCTCCACTGATGAAGGAAACGTACATTCGGAGAACAGACCTTGCTTCCGAAATTCTGTGATCTGGTGTAGAAATATATGAAACGGGTGTATTCTGGAATATTGGAAAGGAGAAAATAGGGTTCAAATATATGCAACTCAATTATAAACTATGAGTGTTGCTAGGAAACAGAAACATGGACTTCTGGGCTTGCGGCAGGAAGAGGTGAGAAAAAGGTCCAGTCTCACTTAGGTGAGAGATGGGCTTGAAGGAAAGAAAGGAGCCCTCTGAATTGGATTGTGGCAAAGAATGCAAGGTTGAAGCAGGACCTATTCTGACATGGGCTCTCAGGACCCGCAAAAGGATACCCAGAACCCCTAGTATCCTTTCTGGGGAAGTAGGGCCAGTTCTGAGGGACAGGCTTTGGACTCATGCTTCTGGGCCATCCTAACCTTAGTCACCATGAAAGGACTAAACTGGGTTTCCCTTTACAGCCGACTTTATACAGTGACGGCCAAGGCTCCATCGCCCGACTCCTACTCCCACTCCCCTTTGGCTAAATTCTTGAAACTTCTTTAACAGGAAACAAAGACTTTCATTTCCTAGAGATATATGACTGTCGGAGGAAAAAGTCTGACTCAGACTTTCTAAGACTTGCAGCTCTCTGATCTTCCCTTGGAGCCAGAAAGAACAGGAACCTGATGCTGGGAATGGAATGTTCTTTGTGGAGGAAGAAAACGGTACAGAAAGGCCCAGGACAGACTTCTTCCACGAGCAGCACGAGGTGGCCTGTGTAACTTGGCTTATCCATTCTTCCTTGCCGGGAGAATCATTGTCCCTCCTCAGTGCGTCCTCAGCTCCCAGTTTCAGCCCCCAGCTAACTCCCATCTGCCACTGGAGTGATTCATTTTTCTAAAATTGCAAATCTGACTCCAGTCCCACTGCTTAAAATCACCCCGTGAATCACCCATACTTTGTGAATGAATACAGAAGCCCAACCAGCACGGCAGGCCGTGACACTGATCTGTGGCTGACCAAGTGGCTTTAGGTTGTCCTTCGAAATGCTGAGTTTTCTTCCTCTGGGACCTTCGAGTGTCATTCAGGCGGCATCTCTTGAGGAGACCTACCCTGACAAAGCCATCCTTGATGGCCTTCATTATCTGATGATTTGCCTCTAACCTTGTCTCAATGGTGAGTGTTGAGGGCTGGTTTTGGCCTTCCAACAGGATTCTCTAAGAAAATGGAGCCGTGTCACCAAGTGCCTGCCGTTGAACTAGAAAGTTGCCCTTTAAAGCAGAGTATGGGACTCCAGAGCATCTAAAAAACTGTTTCCAGAAAATGAGTGATTCCCAGTTCTATCTTTCATGGAAAGAAACATTTTCATGAAGAACAGCGATTTTGGTTATTCTAATCTTAAGGATCGCCCCTTCCTCTCTAAAGGTCTAAGAGTGACTAGGGTTTGGAACTTGGGGAAATACAATCTGTGATCTGGGACAATCCTTTGTGAGGAATGGTAGTTGTGACTATCCATCACTGGGTGCTTGACCATAAAGCATTCTTGTTGTAATACTTCTCCTCAGCTCAGAATTTTGGGAAAAGCATTGGAAATATCCAGTTCAAGTTCTTGCACGTAAAGCCCAAAGGGGAGGGGGGTGCAGCAAGCTGTGGTTACACTGGAACTACCTCGTGTGAACTTTCTCTGGGGAAAGTGAGGTTTGTATTACAGACACATGGCCATATCACAGACAAAATTTTCTACCTAGGATGTTCTGCCGGGCGGCTAAAGCAAACTAACAGAAAACTTATGCAGCACCCTGGTCTGTGCACATGACTCTGAGAAAATTATGGATGGCATTCCTATGAGGACTGTGCTTCACTGGCATCTTAATAAATTAATATTCCAGCTGCGTAGAGCAGAAGACCTTAAATCTCTGAGGTACAACTGAAATTTATGTCAGATCCTAAACAATCAATTGGAATGCCTGATGTTTACAAATACAGGTATATCTGATGCTGAAAAGTATGATAGCTTTTGCACCCTTAAATTGGCCCCGATTTGGAGTGGGGGGCGTGCCTTATGAGAGTAGGTTTGTTTGTAAAGGCTTCCTTTCAGTTATTTTTGGGGTGTATGTGGGGGAAATTGGGTTCAAAGGGAAGGGAGGAAAAAGAGCAGAGGACAGGCACAATTAGAACTTTGCATTTTTGAACACTGCATCGTGAGTTTAGTATTCTCATGCCATTAAACTTAAAAGTGTACTAATATTTAAGGCTCTTGATACATACATACTGCCAGATTATTCTCTTGAAGTACACAGGAAAGCCTGTCTTTCTACATTCGGTCCTGCTCAAGAGAAGAATTTGCTAAATATTAATTTGCATCACTTAGGTCACTATCTGTTGAATCTTTAGAAACTGCCATTTCTTCTGTGAACTATCCATATTTTCTATTGTTATTTTTTAAGTGTAAAAGTGATGTTTTTAATTACCATCTTAAATGAACATTGATCATTTCCTTTGTGACTGTTCTTTGTTTATAAATACTTTTTCTATCCCCAGAACCAAAAGTTGTTTTCCAATTCCTGTCTTTCCTAATAGTAGCGTTCCCCCTCCCGTATTAGCTATCATGCTGTTCACACTTGAAGGGCACAGCTAGCGAGCTGTGTGGTTCACATTCCGACACAGAAATTACACTTTCTTTTGGGTTGCTTTTTCAAGACTGTGCACTTAGGTCCTGTAGTTATTTCTGATGTTATCCATTCACACTAAATTTGTTTATATTGAACAATATATCCTGCAGCACAACTGGAATATAAAGCACTAGGTAATCCCACATATACCCGGTTTTATGCATTTAGTTTTGTGGCTACTCTGATTAAGTTTTTATTTTAAATAGATAACTCTTATTCATCCTCTTTTTAATATGAAGACTTATCTTTTGGTTCTCATGAACTCCTGATTAGCTAGCTGGCTGTTGATACAGAGCATGTTAATTTCTATAGGCACCTTTCTAAGAATTCAAGTAAATGTTTTGGTAGACAAGGATTTCCGACTTAATATTCAAGTACAAATATTGCTCATCATCCTTGCATTCTTTAGATTATTTTACCGTGAAAATTTAAGAACTATAAGTCATAAATAACAAGTTTTCCTTTAAGGAATATTTTGAACTGTGAAAATACAAATCTAATCAAATTAAATTTTGAACACATATCGAGCCAAATAGTTCAACAAAACTGCAGTTTAATTTCAGAAAATGTGTTAAAATATATATATTTATACATCAATTTCTGACATATACTTAATGTGTTAGTATACACAAAATGATGCTTTCTCTTGAAACTGTATGAAATGTACATTTTAATTTAAATACTCAGTATACACTGCACTTTATCTGCATGTTGCATTTATTAAATACATTAAAATCTGCAATGTAACAAAACGTTTTCTGCATACGAAATTCAAAACACCATTTTAAATGAACAAAAGATGGCTCACTTCGTTTTTTTTTTGTTTTTTTTGTATTTTACAACTAGTGTAGAGTACACTAGCTCAGCCCCACCATACTACCTGTCCATTCTTTTTATTTGACATTGTTCACAGACTAGTACATATTACAATAAGAGTGCTGGATAAAAACATGAGGTACGAAAGTGGTTCAAAGAGTATAGGTCATGCAGATCATGCTAGACAGCAAAGAAAATTGTGACCAAGAAAACACTAAATAAAAATACATAAAGAATGTGCATTATAAAAAAAACAAAACAAAACAAAACAAAAAAAAAAACAACTCCATTACACAGCTTTGCTTCTTTGGTTACAAAGTAGGTTGAACAATTTCACAGCTTTTTATTCCCACCCCCCTCAAAAAAAAGTCATACGAAATGTCAAAAAGCAGAGGAATCGTGGCAATTTCTCTATTAGAAAGTAGAAACAAATGAACAAAGTTTTCTTCATCAAAATAGCCCAATTATTTATTATATCACAATAACTGGTGACTACCTGTACAGTTGCACTATGTTCTTCATACTTACACTATACAAAATTTACATTCAAGCTGGGTCTTTACTCTAAAAATAAATACCAAAGGTAAATTGCCATTAGTGTTAGAAATATGCCAGGATTCTTTTGTTCAATTATTGCCTAAACGTTTTATCCATTAAATGTAATCCTGTCTTTCAATTCCTTTACTGATACTTAAAATTATTCAAAAAATTAAAAAAGTTCTGTGACATTGTTCATGTACATTATGAAAATAGCAGCCCTGTAATAAATAAAACACAAATAAATGAAAACTTATGTAGGCAAATGTTACTGATATTGAAAAGAAAGTGGCTCTTTAGATGAACTGTTATTGATAATACGACAGGAAGGCTCAGGGTCCACCCGTGGGAGAGAAACGGGGACGAGCCACCGAAGCTCGCCGCCCCCACGCGTGCGCACCTGGTACAGTGCGGCCCTGGCTGGCTTCAGCAACCCCGTCTGTCGTTCTCCTTGGGTAGTGACGACAGAGGACAGAGGACGGGACAGCGACAGCGCTGCGGGACGTCTGAGAGAGAGGAGAAGCTCTGGTAGAATGATTGTCTAATACTGAAAAGGCCAAACGCACAACCGAAGCATGGCTACTTGCTTTCGTATAAAGTGGAAAGAACACCAGTGGCACACAAGGACAGACTGCTTTCAGTTTGTTTCTTAACGAGGCAAGAACGCTTACGCGGAGGAGACATTCGGCTGCGGGGGCTGAGCCGCGCCCGCGGGCGGCTGCGCCTGGGATGGGCCGCCGGGCCCGGCCTGCGGGGCGGGGAGCTGGGACAGCTGCTCGTTGTTCGAGAGAGACTTTAACAGTGCATTTTCCCGTTCAAGTAAAGAGTTTCTTTCAACTAATTCTTTTATTTGTTCCTTTAGAACTTCCACTTCTTCTCTTACTGCATACATCAAATGGCTTTTCACCAGATCCTGTGAGAAACAAAGTTGGGAATGTCAAGAAGAGAGAAAGGGGAAGGTGTCGCTTGGTTCGGGCCTACCTGGTGCCTTAAAACACGAGGTGCTTTTTCGTATTAGTTTTCCTGCTCTTGCTTTTAAAGTTTCTATTGTATCTTAACTGGCCCTAAGGGAGATAGGATGTAAAAAAATTTCTAAACAGGGCAGCAAGCCCAGGTTTATTTTCTGAATTTGGAGAGTTTCTCCAAAATACTAGCTCTTTAAATTGTCAATTATAAGTTTAGAATTAAAAAAAAAAAGTTTGACATGCTTAGATGCTGGACTAAGAGAAAAAAGAATATTAAACTGTCTGATGTTAAAACAGTTCTATAAACTACTTATATAGTACTGCTTTAAGAGATTAGGTGAGCTGCAATTTCTAACTTCAAAACGTTTTTTAGAAACATATAGTTTAGCCTGACCAGGCGGTGGCACAGTGGATAGAGCGTTGGACTGGGATGCGGAGGACCCAGGTTCGAGACCCCAAGGTCCCCAGCTTGAGCGTGGGCTCATCTGGCTTGAGCAAAGCTCACCAGCTTAGACCCAAGGTCGCTGGCTCCAGCAAGGGGTTACTCGGTCTGCTGAAGGCCCGCGGTCAAGGCACATATGAGAAAGCAATCAATGAACTAAGGTGTTGCAATGAAAAACTGATGATTGATGCTTCCATCTCTCTCCGTTCCTGTCTGTTCCTCTCTATGACTCTCTCTCTGTCTCTGTAAAAAAAATAAAAAAACAAAATAACCCCCCCCCCCCAAAAAAAAACAACACATAGTAAGACTAATGGTCCTTACTTACAGCTTTACTACAGTTTAAATAAACTTGAATCAAAGTATTTTATATAATATGAACAGAATATCTTTAAGGGAACAAAAAACGTTGACAGTGAAGAAATCAGAACCAGAATCCACAGAAACAAGTCTATTAAATATTAGAGCAGAGTAAAACACACCTGTAAACCAACAATGGAGGACAAAAATGTCCAGCTGAAATGTTCATTTTAACACTATTTTGTCTCTATTTTTTAATGCTGAAATATTTGGGAGAACATAATGCATTTTGATCATGTACTCCCCCCCAATAAAGCCCTTACCAATATAGTAATAATGCATGAAATGTAGATGTTCAAATGGGGAAAACATTTACTCCATTGTTATTTTTAGATTAAAAAATCTCAATGTTCTAATATCTTCAACTAAGTCTCATTATCAAAAAATATACTTTAGTTATCACAGTTTAAAGAAATTAGGTGTTATTTATTTTATTTATTTATGTTTCTTTAGAATTGACCAAAACCAAGTGCTTCACATAACCAACAATCTGAAATGACAGGACAATAAACTCTTACTCACCATTGCTTGTTCTATTTTGTTGTCAATGGCCACACCACCTCCCCCAGATGCACTGGAAAAAATTAGAATAGTTCATTAAATTATTCTAAGAAATGTAATCTGCCTTCCAACTCTTAAAATAATTAAGAACATCTGTGTTTTACAACAAAACAAACCAACAAACAAAAAAGTCATTTGAAGCTTATTAAATAGATCTATTCTCACCATTTCAGTACTCAGAGTTATTTTAAAAATGAGGACATCAATAAATAAGTTACTACTAAAAATCCTTTCTGGTTTCAACTTTTCTAATATGGCTATGACTAAATATGCTACTTTAAAAGTCACTCTCAATTTTACTCAGGAGTTCTCAATTCAGTGAACTTAAAAAGACAAATTTTGAATGAGCAGTATCCTCTGTCCATACTTCTTAAAATTCATTTACCAATTATCTACCCTAAATTGCCTTTCAGGTGGAAATCCCAGTAGTTACTTATTGCATTAAACTTCAGATGATGAATTTTCTTCTGTAGATTTGGTATTTTAAATACCTGGTTTGAAAATGTTTAGATCTGGCTTATAAAAATAGTTCAGAGGGCTTTAGGGTAAACAGTACTCGAAGGGTTGGTTAACAAGGAACTCACACTCCGGCAGACCTACAAGCTTTGATTGTAGGTTACTAGCTGGAAAAATCACCTACTAAGGTATGTAGTTTGGACCAGTTTTTCCTGGAAATAACTGGAAGCAGTCTAGCTGGTAGGTACACTTAAACTTCAAATATCAGCGTAGCATGTGTATGATCGTAACACAGAAGGCTGGATAACTGTCATCTTTGGCAGTCTACACTGTCCCATGTATTAACTTAAATAGTAAAAGAGTGAGGATCTATATCCTTTTCTTGGTGTTTTTAAAAATTCTAAAGAACAGTTATTAGGTTTTCATATATAGACAAATCTGATACTTTAATCCACTTCATCAATACAAAAAAAAGGTCTTTAACCAATTTTATATAAAACTTTACTGAATACTCTTCATAAAGTATATCCCATCTAAAAAAACCTGGATTCCAATAAATATCTTAAGACTTTAGATGGTGTAGGCCCTCAATATTATTTCAAACTGGGGTTCAGAAATATCTGTCTGATGTAGAAATTCCTTTTATATTATAATTCAAGTAGATCAGGTTATAATTCTAGTTCTACCTACTACTCATGTGACCATTAGCAAATCAATTAACTACAGAACTTCAGTTTCTCATCTGTAAAACGAAGGGATTGATATCAACGCCTCACTGGATTCGCCACTTCTAAATCCTCAAAACTCTGAATCAATATGGAAAACATTAAGCTTGTTTATCTGAGCAGTAACTACATTAATCAAAGCATACTACTTCACTTTTTGCTGCTATTACTTCTAAGATGAAGAGGGGCTTCTATATACCTAAATAATTGGAAAGGATATGTATTATATATATTAATAATATACATATATCACTAATAAATACTCATATTGGCCACAATTTGGTAAAAATGATAGTGATAGGCACAATTAAACTTTGCTTGCCTGACCAGTGGTGGTGCAGTAGATAGAGCATCAGCCTGGGACGCTAAGGTCTCACGTTCAAGGCCCTGAGGTTGCCAGCTTGAATGTGGGATGATCAATATGATCCCATGGTCGCTGGCTTGGACAAGGGGTCACTGGCTCGGCTGGACACCCCATCCCCACCAAGGCACGTATGAGAAGCAATGAACAACTAAAAGTCACAACTATGAGTTAATGTTTCTCATCTCTCTCCTTTCCTGTCTCTCTTAAAATATATATATATTATAATAGATATATATAATATATATTTATATTATATATAGTTTGCCTGAGAATCTTAGATTACACGTTCAATTCTTTCAACACATCTGTTTTAAACAGACACCTTAAATGCTCACTGTAATGCCAGTTTTATAATATTAACAAGCAAACTAAAACCCCAAATCCTTAAAAAAGGGCCCACTACTTCTTTTGATAATATAAAGTTAGTAAATTTCTAAACCATTCCCTTAGCTAAGACACAATAATTAGCATGCTATTCTTTGATGATTTAATAAATTCGAGTCCTGACTCAGCCCTCCTTTAATAGAGGCGGTTTTCAGAACATAAAGAAATGTTGAAAACGTGTCCCTTAAAAGGTATTACTACTTCAATTTTGTTACGTGTTGCAGTTTAGTAGAATTAAATCAGTCACAGATACAAGTATTATCACTGTAGTGACCTTTGTATTTTGGAGGTGTTATTTGAGAATTCTATGACCAACTGCAGTGGTTCACAATCCTAATGCCAGAGTCACACGGAGGTCTTGTTAACAGAGGTTTCTGGGCTCCACCTACGTAACTGCTTCAGGAGGTCTGGCATGCGGCCAGAAAGTTACATTTCTAACAAGTTTCCAGGTGATGCTGCTTCTGCTGCCCTACAGACCATATCACATGTACTTTGAGAACCACTGGCTCAGAGATGAAAGTTGCAAAGAGAAAGAGTAATAAAAATGAATCTATTTTTAGATTTGCGCAGTAGCAGTATCGAAGCCAACAAGGTTTCATCCGATGCATGATTATTGCTAATTGAAAACCTTAGCCCAGTCTACAGAACCCTCATGGCCGTGAACCCTGAGCTCTGTCATCTCCTCTCCTCTCCCCATCCATCCAGCATATCGCATTATGGTCTTACATACCTAACTTTCCATCTGTGGAATACACCTTCTCTCAGGTTTCCACGCCTCTGCAGAAACGGCTCCCTCTATGGAAATGCTGACAGCCCCAATTCATCTGGCTATCTTTATCTTGTTCCTTAGGAGCTCCCTCGCCATCTTTTCTGTGCTGCCCTGATCTCCTAAGGCTGTACTAATTATTCCACCCCTCCTGTGGTCCATTAATCTTCACAGACTCCTTCTAGGGCATAACCAGAACATAGTCTAGCAAATTCTGGCTTCTCCATATACTCACTGTGAATTCTGGGAAATCATTTACTCTTTCTAGACCTCATTCCCCCCACCATCTAAAAAAGGATTATATGCCCTAATTCATAAATCCCTGTGATGATTAAATGAGTTTCAACAATACTATTACTGTTAACTCCGTGCTCCTTGAGGGAGGCACCTGGCCTCCCTTACCTGCATGAGGAGTGGACAGTGCTTGGCACCTGGGAGCTCAAACGCATGCTGCAATGACACACGCATGCTGCAAGAGTCACTATGACAGCGACGGGATCTCAAACAACAGCTGCTTTATACTAGGACACCATTACAAATTTCTGAGTCGACTAATCAGTAGTTTTGAAAGTGCAGTCCCTGGACCAGCAGTATCAGCATTACTTCAGAACTTGTTGGACTGTAGATATTTGGTACCCTTGAATTAGATACCCTTGAGGCGGGACCCAGGACTTCTACTCTAACAACTCCTCCAGGTGATTCTGATAAAAACTAGTTTGAGGGTCACTGCTTTAAATAGCCTGATTTAAAATAAAGGCATCAATATGGTAGGTTGTCTTAAACAAGCATTTAAGTGGGTATTCTATTTGAAGATCACAAAATGTGGTTTGAGAATATTGTTTCAATGAGGGCAACAAGCTTTTTATTGTGTTAAATGTCAACATAGTGGTTTCAGCTTCATGTTCTCCTTTAAAATGAGAAAGATCAATAGAAGCAGAGTAATTTTCTTCCGTTTGCTTCCTTGACCTGACCTGACAGTAGTATATATACTGTACCTTTTCTTTGTTATTACTGCATTCACCACACTATAACGTGATGCTTAACCAGTTTCTGATCTTAAGTTCTTTAATGGAAGGCTTCCTAAGACTTTATAACTATTCTTGTAGCCTGACTGGTAGTGGCGCAGTGGATACAGAGTCACCCCAGAACGCTGGTTCAAAACCATGAGGTGCCAGCTTGAGTGCAGGATCAGCAGTATGAGCCCAAGGTCACTGGCTCGGCTGGAGCACCCTGGTCAAGGCACGTATGAGAAGCAATCAATGAACTAAAGTGCAGCAGCTATGAGTTGATGCTCCCCCCCCATCCCTTACTGTCTCTGTCTTAAACAAACAATTCTTGTAAAATTTTTATTTGTTTTTTGTTTTTAAAGAGAGGCAGAGAGAGAGAGAGAGAGAGAGAGGTGTGTTCCTGTACGTGTCCTGATCAGAGACAGAACCAGAATTCTTGAAAATTTTAAGCACTATGTACTATATAAAGGTAAGGGATAATTGAAATAAAAAAACTTCCGGTTTACTCTGGGTCACCCTTTTAGAATAAAATCATACCCCGATAAGCATTTACTAAATGAATTAAAAATTGTGGGATGGAGAAAATGGACATAAATATAGAACTGTGGGGGAAAAAACAAGAATGACTATATTTTTTGTACAATTGATTTTTACTTACTGGAATTGCAGCCCCCAAAGAACTGAATGAGCAAAAATTTAGTTTTAAGAAGTAAACTGCAACCCCATTCAGAGGAGAAGTAACACTCAAGAATCCAGGCCACAGAGAGAGGGCATGGCTTTCCATGCTGCTCATAGTTTAATCCAGTGGTCGTCAACCTGGTCCCTACTGCCCACTAGGGGGCGTTCCAGCTTTCATGGTGGGCGGTAGTGGCGCAACCAAAGTATAAATAAAAAGATAGATTTAACTATTGTAAGTTGTTTAATAAAGATTTATTCTGCCAAATGTAGTGAAAATCCGATATAAAGTACTGGGTAAATAATTATTATTATATGCTTTAACTTGCTGTAACTCTGCTTTATAAATTTTATAAAGTAAAGTGACTTCCCTACTTTATAAATCACCATTACTGTGGAACTGGTGGGCGGTTAGAAAATTTTACTACTAACAGAGATACAAAAGTGGGCGGTAGGTATAAAAAGGTTGACTACCCCGGTTTAATTCAGCAAACAGGCTCCTGCCCATAAGCTCTCCATCCCAGGCCTCCTCGCTCATACCAAACCCGCTCAAAAGACAAGGGGCCAGACAGAAGCCTACAGCTTCCCAAGTTCCCCACAGCGTCATTGTTCTTAACAGACTTAACTGCTCCACTCATACTCTCAGCTCGGAAACTTGGTACAAACCATCCCGTGTTTCCTTCTAAAAATTAAAACCAGAGTCATGCTAACCTGATCTCATGTTAAACAACAACTATGAGGAATCAACTTTTTCTTTTTTAAACATTTATTTATTGATTTTAGTAAGAGAGGAAGGCAGAGAGGAGGGGAGAGAGAGAGAGAGAGAAACAGAAAGAGAGAAAGAGAGAGAGAGAGGAACACTGATCTGTTCCTGTATGTGCCCTGACTGGGGATTGAACCAACAACCTTTGTGCTTCGGGACGATGCTCGTCTAACCAACCGAGCTATCCTGCCAGGGCAGTTTTTCCTAATGTGGACAGAGCCTTTATGGCTATTTGTTTAAAATAAAAATAGTACAAATTTCTTCTCTTACATTTGACTACTTTTTCTTCTGTTCTTCCCTCAGTACAAATCAACAAGGTTGAGAAAAAGCACACTTACACGACTGCCTACTTTGTGGCAGGCAGACATTACTTTGAGTCCTTACTACAAACATGAGCAACACTCCCATTTCACAGTTGAGAAAACTGAGGTCAAGTAGCTTACTCAAAGACATGATGCTAGGGACAGGATTCAAACGTAGACCTAATTAGAGTCAAAACACATGCTTTTTCTACCATAAGAGTAAGAATGTGAGAGAAAGCAAGTACTAATAATGACCTAAGAGAAATAGAGTTGTGTCTGAAGAGTGGTGTGAGTTGTGAAACTAAGCATGGATACAAAGATTAAAACTGTTCATAATTGCCATTTATCTTATCTCGCACATTCCTAGAAGAGGTTCAGCTCTGAGAACAAGGGAGGTAACTTCTTGGAAAAGGCACTTACTCAGTGATCTTTAGACAGCCAGGAGAGTTTACCTATTCACTAAGAACAAATGTTCTTTTGGTGTGTTAGAAAGCTGAAGACATCTTTAAAATATATGTATCTATACACAAAATATTGCAAAAAAAAAAAAAAAAAAGACCATGCTTTACTCAGACCCTTCTAATTCTCTGTGTTGAGTCACTATCACAAAATCCACTACTAGAATTTCCCAAATTACAAAATCAAATCTTTTGTATTAAGAACTTCTTTGATTGAGCTGGCAAATCTGATATACTTATGTTTAAGCCTCCTTACCCAAACCAGGTAAATATGATTCTTCATAAACAAATAGAAACTACAATCATTCTTAAGAGGCCAGTCCTCAGGAATCACCTACTGTATCCATTACACATCATCTATAACTTTCATCACCATGCCTCCCCACCCCACACAGTAAACTCTAGAAATAACATCACTATCACTAAAAAGCAATAATTCTAACCTGTGTAACATTTTGCTTCTTGCCTAAGAAATACATGTTTTGTTTTCTGAAAAGAAACCGTTAAGCTGATTTAAAAAATAAAAAAATTGAATGATCCTAGTTTAGCAAGCTTGTGAAAGTAGGAAAAAAATCCACTCTTTGTAAGAGGAATTAAAAAAAATATTTATAGTTTTACACTTAAATTAAGAGGAAATAGTAATTCTCCTTACAAAAAAGGCTAAATAGAGAAAATTCATGCACACAATCTCTGGCCAAATGCAAACTTCTATGATTAAGAATAAAACTATCAGAGCTAATAGTAAATTAAGATATGACTTAAAACTTTTATGTATTCTAATTATCAATAAGTTCTACCAACACAAAAACAATGTTACATTTCATCATTTAAAAAAACTCAGAAATGACCCATGGGAATTTTTAATACCGGTTACACAAAGTAAGTGATTTTTATGAATGATGAAAGCTATTATTCATGTTAAACAAAGCAGTTAATGGATGCTCACATAACTAAACACTATAATTTTCTCAAGCAACCATTCTTACAATAGTGTGGAAAAAAACTTTTACCAAAGAGTTGTTAAAAACCCAGCTAAATATTTATATCAAGGTCGATACTTGTTTTCAGCATCTACAAAAACTTGCTCATCAATGCCCTCAGAATATTTTACATTCATCTAATTCATTTTAGGTCAAAATCTTGGCCAGAAAAGAATGTTTAAAAACAAATATAAAGAAAAAGGTACCTGCAGGATTGTACTAATGCCAGCTTCCTGGCTTCAGATGTTACTCTGGCCTTTCTAATTATATGTCCCAAATGTAGAAAAATAAAAAATAACTTCAATGATTTCCGTAAAATAGAAAGTACTTCTATTAATCTATGTGTAAGGCTAGAAGCCCAAGAGAAAAATGGATAGAATTCACATGGACAGTTCACAAGAAATGACATGTAAAACACTTAACCTCTCATTCATAATGGAAATACAAATTAAAACAATAATGTAATAACCATTTGCCTAAACAGACTGGCAAAACAGTATATTAAAATTTAATATACGGTTAGTGAGGCTGTGGGAAAATAGGCCTTCTCATGCAGTGCTGCTGCAAGTGGTATAACAGGTCTAGAGGGCAGTTTCGTTTTATCTAACACAATTTTACACACACACACACACACACACACGCTAGATCCACTCTGTGAGCCAGTAATCTTGCATCTGGGAATTGATCTTATAGATATTTATACATACAAAAGAAATAATGTATTTACAGAGCAGCACTGTTTATTACAGCAAGGCTCCTGCCAACAGGGAACTAGTTAAATAAATCATGGTAGAGCCATCCATCCAACTTGAATACTACCCTACCCATCTATAAAAATCCCACGAAGATGCATTTCTGTGTACTGAATTGGAAATTTTGTGTCCTGGAGACCTTTAAGTAAAGATACGAATGTGTGTATATTAGCATTTGTGGGAAGGGAAAGATGATATCATACGCTGTATTTGCTTGCATGTGCATAGAGAAACTAGAAGGTACACAAATACAAACTAAGAAAGTGGTTATCTGGGAAGGCAAAAAGATGGGAGATGGGCAGAAAGAAGTAAGACTACTGTCACTGAGTTTTGGAGAAAACCCATTCCAAAATGAAAATGACTCATGAAGTTATTACCCTATCCAGTGTGAACTCAAGACATGAACGAATGGCCAACAGGAAACAGAATAGGGAGAAAGGACTCCATTTTCTTTAGAAACTATTTCATTCTAGAAGATAAGGTACTCTGTTCCACATAAGAAACAACAATCAATGTTAAGTTCTATTTGTGATTTGTAAAATTTATTTCCTTGGTTTAGGGGTGAATTATAGTCATTTAAAACTATGGTGTAAGTAATGTCCATAACTCCCGGTATAGTTATTTCTATTCAAAGTGATTCTGGTAAGTAAATAGCATAAGTTTGTATTAAATATACAATAGGCTATGTAAACATACATAGTAAAAATATTACATTAAAACTGCATTTCAAAGAAGGTCCAGATAAGATTAATATTAACTTTACCTTCTTTTTCTAGATCTCTTCACATTTCCAAGTTATGATATTTGGAGGAAATTATTTTAGTATTTGGTAGTAAAATTCTGATATAGTTTTTTCTTGTAAAGCCACTTTAAGTAAACAATTCAAAAACCAGCTTAATGTTTTCTATTAAAACATTCAAGCCCTTGGCCAGCTGGCTCAACGGTAGAGCATCAGCCCAGTGTGTGGGAGTCCTGGGTTTGATTCCCGGTCAGGGCACACAGGAGAAGTGCTCATCTGCTTCTCCCCCCTCCTCATCTCCTTCTCTCTCTCTCTCTTCCCCTCCTGCAGCCATGGCTCAAATGGTTCAAGCTGGATGCTAAGGATGGTTCCATGGCCTCAGATGCTAAAATAGCTCAGCTGCCGAGCAACAGAGCAATGCTCCAGATGAACAGTACAGCGCTCCAGATGGGCAGAGCATCGATCCACAGGCGGCTTGCTGGGTGGATTCTAGTTGAGGTGCATGTGGGACTCTGTCTCTCTGCCTCCCCACCTCCCACTTAATAAAAAAAATTAATAGATAAAATTCAAGATGGGAGATATACAACTTTAGTCTAAAACACTAGACTGATACAAAACTGAAATATGCACAGAAGTTTTACCACTACAACCCAAGTATTCCAAATAAACTGAGAAAGTTTAATATTTTATTATTTTAAGTTAAAATACTTAAATGCTATAAGAACACGAAATCATATCTACCTAAGATAAATGAGTCTATGCACGAGCTAGTTATTTCTTATCAGGATAACATTAAGCAAGATTTGACAGGATGAAAAATGTATTTCCTTCCTCTGAGTCAGAGTGAAATAAGAAAGGTGTGAGAAAGGGGTAGGAGGAGGCGACGTTTCTTCAGTGGTGGAGTGCTTACATTTAGAGTAGGCACTCTTGAAAGAGATTTCATTGCACTGTTTACACAGCAGCAATACACATGTGATGACAGCACAATTTCATTACCAGGGAATGAAGGATACATGCTAAGGGGTTTAAGACCAAATTAAAAATCTGACACTGGCTACTTAAAAATACTTTCGGGAGACTAGAAAAATAGCACATGACTGACAATGATCAAGATGGAGCTGTACCCTGGTACATAAGAGTAAAAAGGGGAAAGAGATTAGACAGGATTTCAAATTTTGTTTTTATTTCTTGTTCAAACACTGAACAGACTCTAAACAACATAGTTATACGAAAAGGAATAAAGTGTAGGTAGTTCCATATATTCATTCTGGATATTCTAAAACCATTCCTTAGACTTTTGGGATAGAAGCTGATTGGCAACCAGCTTCTAAAAACATCAGAATTTACCAATTAAAGTATGCCATAATCTAGTAAATGATCTATGATTTTTCAATACTGATTGTAAAAACTATCTTTCTAAGAAAGTACAACTTTTATTAGGAAAGGAGAGAAAAATTCAATAAAAATTATTTTTTTAGATTTTTAAATTTATTTATTTTTAGAAGGGGGGAAGAGCAGGAAGCATCAACTCCCATATGTGCCTTGACCAGACAAGCCTGGAGTTTCGAACCAGCGACCTCAGCATTCCAGGCTGACACACTGTCCACTGTGCCACCACATGTCAGGTTTGATAAGGATTGTTAACATAAATTAAGACATTATAGACCTCAACAGGAGTTCAGATTACTTCAGCTGTGTCAGGAAAAGAGGGAAGACTTAGAAAAAGCCTTCCTGGGAAAGGACTGCATGTAACAGCCATTTTGTTATCAAGATCAATTCTCCTTCAAAAGGCTAACACAGCCTTCCTTCCCCTTGACTACGAGGAAACAGCACTTACACTGCCTGAGGAAATTCTCATGGTGTAAGTGCACAAAAATGAACAAAACTGGAGGATCAGGGGAAAGAAAAATAAAAACCCTAGTAAGATCTGTTTCATTTCACAGAACAACAAGCACTGACTGTTCTGACATAAAAATGGGCTGGGGGTGGGGTGGGGAGAGAGAATCAGAAACTCTCTTACTAATGATTTCTAAGGCTAACCACTGCCTTCTTTCTCCCATTCCAGATGCCAGCTCCACTTTGAAACTGGGCACCCTAAACTCCCTGAGACGCTCCATGGTTCACCTGCCCTCTCTTTGCTCATTCTCTTACTATTTGAATACTTCTGTGGCTATCCCACCGTTCAGCTAAAATATTTTCCACAAAGGCTTCTTGAACCCTTCCAGCAGTAGTATATAATAAATAAATAAATAAATAAATCGTCAAACTACGTTAGAAAAGTAAAACAAGAGAAGCAGCCGAGTAGGCCATGCCCCACACCGCTCCCGGCACTTGCCACACAGGCGCTGTAGGAACAGCTGCACCTGTTTCGTACAGCACAAAACCCACTGGAGGCCGGCAGCCACCTACTGAAGACTTCGTGTGCTGCAGGAGCAGACTCACAGATCATGCACTGGGAATGTGAGCACTAAATGTATAGTTGCCCTAGCTGTAACACAAGGCAGTTGTACTGGATCATCCCCAAAGCTATTTCCTATGTGTAACAGGGAAATGATTTTTTCCCAGCAGTCCTTGGCTATGGCTAATGCTATCATTTTAAAATTGAGGAAGTATTCTTTAATTTCATTCCTCCTTTTCAGTCTGAAACCAAACTTGCCATATGTTCTTGCTGCCTAATATGTAATTCATATATATCTAGGTAATCCAAATTCCTCTGGAGGCAATGAGTCATAAACCCTGAACTAACGTTATTTCCTATATAGCCAAGTCTCAGTAACATTTATCTTTCTTGATGACACTTTTGTAAAAAAGGGTAAATCTCAATCTGTCCCCTCTGCACAATGTCCAACACTTGATGAATACTGGCTGGAATAATATGAAGCTGGACAGTGTCCACCAGTGGGAAGATCATTAGATGTGGAATTAGTAAATAATGTGCAGCCTGGCCTTGCCTCAGCTTTGCTGCATCCTGAGGCAAATTACTCTCCTTGGGTCTTTTCCCTTCATCATTAGTTTCAAAATCTTTTATAGAACTTAGTGTAACCAATCATGAAATGTGATTAAAAATTTTTTTTTAAATTTTTTTTGGTCTAGGGAGTGGTAAGAGGGATAGACAGTACATTTAAGACAGGTACGGAAAAGAAGTTCCCTAAGCAAGCAAGGTAAGGAGGTGCAGCAGGACACTACAAGATGCTTGGCCGTGGACATTAGACAAGGTCAAGTGATCCAGTATTCACAACTGAAGCACAGAGGATCTGTGAGAGATCAGGGGGATGGTAGGATGAAGGACAGGGACTCACCTATAATAAAAAAAATGCCAAGGGGAGATGATTCATGTGCTACAGGAAGAAAGCTAGATTTTGTTGGGGGTGATGAGTATCAGAGGAACCTGGGAATAAAGATGAGAAAATGAGAAATACAAGTTCCACTTGAGACTGAATTCTGAGACACCTGAAATGTAGATGCTGGAAATTTGAAAAGGAGGTTGCTGGAAACAGGTACCTAGAACTCAAGAGTCACCTCTGGCCCAGACATGTAGACTGGAGAGCTGTCAGAAGGTGGCAGCGGCTCAAACCGAGAGAGAGGAGCTTGCTTACACAGGGAGAAGGCAGACGGGGTCCAGCACTGAACACCAACACGGGAAACGTATGACTGCCTTTGTATTTGCCGTTTTTCCCTCAAGCTTTCTACTACTCTTTCCGACTAAACAGCTGTTCCTGAACAAATCCTCTCCCTGCCATTTCCACAACAAGGCTTAACCAAATGAGAGAAAAGAAGACTATCCCCTGGAATACCAACTGCTAAATATTAGTGAAGAGCACAGATAATTTTGCTCATTTCATAGAGAATCTTTTCATTTATGTCCATTATTTGAAAGTGCAGAGATGTTACTTAAAATAGTATTATAGAAAAAGAATAATTCTATGGGCAATATATTTGACAAAGTGAAATTATATTAGGCTAGCCATTAGGATCATCTGATCAAAACCCAGTTTTTGTTCCTTAATTGTTAATCTTTCTTTGCTACGTTATAACCCTTCCTAATTTTTCCCCAAAGTCCAGGGATAGTGATAAATAAAAAAATAGAGGTTACAGAGGAACTGTTTCAAAACAGGGATTAACCCAGAAGAATAAAAGTAAGAGTACCATTAGATTTTTAAAGAAATGGTTGCTTCATTCACATTTAAAAATGGGTCAGTACTAAGCATGATCATCACCCCTAATAAAACGAAGATAATTTTATATTAGGGGAAAAAAATCTGATCTATTTTACCTTTAATAAACCAAATGTTTTGCATTTCGGACGTTTCAAAAATTTAGAGTGGCTTGGGTTTGAGCCAAGCATCACACTGCTCATCTTCAATAAATATAAAGAAAGTACTGGGAATATACACTCTGAAGAGTTAGTTTCGTGGGTTGTCAGTTTACTACCACTTCTTACCTCTCTTGCTCTCTACTTCATTCTGGGGTTAAGAGAGTTTACCTCTTAGCACCTGTCCACGCAAAAGGCTGAATTCTCAAGGAATAAGGAAGTGGCTAAGAGCACACGCTTTAGCATTACATAAACTGGTTTTAAACCCCAACTCCACTACTTACTAGTGGGGTGATCCTAGCAAGTTAACATACTGATACAAGTCCCCTCATCTCTAAAATGGGGTCAAAGGATTGTTGTGAGGATTATATGAGACCTTTGATAATAGTAAACACTTAAAAAAATTAGTTTCTTCTTTTGTTTGGATCAATTTAGACTTTAACACTATATAAGGTCTACTATCTCAGTATATCTTAAATTATAAATAAAGCAGTGAAGTATAAATAAAAATCAATTATAATTAGTATTAAAAAAACAGCCTTTGTAAGTATGTCTCACCTCAAAAATAAAATAGTCCTGGTTATGCCTTAATTTTACTTGATTTCTTTGTATTCAATTAGTCACGTTAAAGATTTAATGCAATCATCCAGCACCCATTCATGATCAAAACTCTCAGCAAAGTGGGAATACAGGGAACATACCTCAACATGATAAAAGCCATCTATGAGAAACCCACAGCCAACATCATACTCAATGGGCAAAAATTAAAAGCAATCCCCTTAAGATCAGGAACAAGGCAGGGGTGCCCCCTTCACTCTTATTTAACATAGTCCTGGAAGTCCTAGCCACAGCAATCAGACAAGAAGAAGAAATAAAAGGCATTCAAGTTGGAAAAGAAGAAGTAAAACTATCATTATTTGCAGATGATATGATATTGTATATAGAAAACCCTAAAGTCTCAGTAAAAAAACTACTGGACCTGATAAATGAATTCAGCAAAGTGGCAGGATATAAAATCAATACTCAGAAATCAGAGGCATTTTTATATACCAACAATGAACAGTCAGAAAGAGAAATTAAGGAAACAATCCCCTTCACAATTACAACCAAAAAAATAAAGTACCTAGGAGTAAACTTAACCAAGGAGACTAAAGACTTGTACTTGGAAAATTACAAAGCACTGATAAAAGAAATCAAGGAAGATACAAACAAGTGGAAGCATATACTGTGCTCATGGTTAGGAAGAATAAACATCATTAAAATGTCTATATTACCCAAAGCAATCTATAAATTCAATGCAGTACCAATTAAAATACCAATGACATACTTCAAAGATATAGACCACATATTCCAAAAATTTATATGGAACCAAAAAAGAACACAAATAGCCTCAGCAATCTTAAAAAAGAAGAATAAAGTGGGAGGTATCACACTTCCTGACATCAAGTTATACTACAAGGCCATTGTCCTCAAAACAGCCTGGTACTGGCATAAGAACAGGCATGTAGATCAATGGAACAGAACAGAGAACCCAGAAATAAACCCACAGTTCTATGGACAACTGATATTTGACAAAGGAGGTAAGGAAATACAATGGAGTAAAGACAGCCTCTTTAACAAATGGTGTTGGGAAAATTGGACAGCTACCTGCAAAAAAATGAAACTAGATCACCAGCTTACACCACTCACAAAAATAAACTCAAAATGGATAAAAGACTTAAATGTAGGCCGTGAAACCATAAGCATCTTAGAAGAAAACATAGGCAGTAAGCTCTCGGACATCTCTTGGAGCAATATTTTTGCTGCTTTATCTCCACAGGGAAGTGAAATAAAAGACAGGATAAACAAATGGAACTATATCAAACTAAAAAGCTTTTGCACAGCTAAAGACAAGAACAGAATAAAAAGACAAACTACACAATGGGAGAACAATTTGACAATACGTCTGATAAGGGGTTAATAACCAAAATTTATAAAGAACTTGTAAATCTCAACACCAGGAAGACAAACAATCCAATACAAAAATGGGCAAAAGAGATGAATAGACACTTCTCCAAAGAGGACATACAGATGGCCAATAGGCATATGAAAAAATGCTCAACATCACTAATCATTAGAGAAATGCAAATTAAAACCACAATGAGCTATCACCTCACACCAGCCAGAATGGCGCTCATCAACAAAACAACACAGAGTAAGTGCTGGCGAGGATGTGGAGAAAAGGGAACCCTCCTGCACTGCTGGTGGGAATGCCGACTGGTGCAGCCACTGTGGAAAACAGTATGGAGATTCCTCAAAAAACTAAAAATCGAACTGCCTTTTGACCCAGCCATCCCACTTTTAGGAATATACCCCAAGGACACCATAGAATGGCTCCAAAAGGAGAAATGCACCCCCATGTTTATGGCAGCATTGTTCACAATAGCGAAGATCTGGAAACAGCCCAAGTGTCCGCCAGAGGACGAGTGGATTAAAAAGCTTTGGTACATATATACTATGGAATACTACTCAGCCATAAGGAATGATGACATCGGATCATTTACAATAACATGGATGGACCTTGATAACATTATACGGAGTGAAATAAGTAAATCAGAAAAATAAACTAAGAACGATATGAATCCATACATAGAAGGGACATAAAAATGAGACTCAGAGACATGAACAAGAATGTGATGGCAACAGTGGAGGGGGGTGGGGGGAGGGGGTATGGGGTGAAGAAGGAGTGAGGGGTTGGGGGAGGGGAGGGGCACAAAGAAAACCAGATAGAAGATGACAGAAGACAACAATACAGCGCAATCAAATGTCAAAATAATCTAGAGATGTTTTCTCTCAACATATGTACCCTGCTTTATCAATGTCACTGCATTAAATTTAATAAATTAAAAAGATTTAATGCAATCACAAAATATATGCTATTAAATTTTTTTACTTGAGATATAAACTTAAAGTATTACTTATTAGCACAGCATTCCTGTGGACTGAATTTTATTAAAGTTCTTACTGATTCTCTATAGAATCTTAATGTTTCATTGTATAGGATAAAAACAATCTTAACTTCCTGTGGGAAGTTCCAAAGGCCAATGAGATATAATTGAATTAATTAAAAAAGAATTCCAACAGTGTTTAACTAAAATTATCCCACGCCTTCCTTTAGTGTTATGTGAAATTTCAACAATAAATATTACTCAACACACATCAAAAGAGTGGGAAAAAGTGTTGCTTTGCTTCAAAACCATGTATTTACTTGAGAATCACTGCTTTGTAATGACCTAATTTAAAAAGGGATTCTGGTATAGGACAATCAAGTATAAAGTAGCAATACTATAAAATCTAAAGGGTTTTAAGGTTTTCTTTTTATTCAATCAAACAGAACTGTACTCAAATAGGTACACTGTAAAAGCTTTTAACAGCTAACAACCTTTCCTCATTTCAATACAGAGCCATGTCCTTGAATTCTAGCCAGTAACTCTATAAATATATAGTAAGTGATAGAATTTTACAAGTTTGTAAACATTAATTTGTGTAAAATTTTATGATGAATTCTAGATGTCCATCATAACCTGAAAATCTGTGCATTCAATTTAGATTCTAGAATCAGACTCTTATTTGAAATAAAACACTTCACTTACATTCTCTTTGCTCTCTTCCTTTCTTGCCAAAAGGCCCCGGCTCTCTGTGATTCTTCCGCAGATAATTTGAATATTTTTCTTGAATTAAACCATAAAGGCAGAAACTATGTCCACCTCAAGGGTTTATTTATTACAATACTTGGTATATAACTGATGTTAAACATTTAATTGAAGTAAAGATGGAATAAAACTTATTACATTTAATATGTTATCTAATTATATTTGTAAGTTCAGTATGTTAGGCTTATTATGCCAGTAAGAAGAACTAAAAAATTAATTAGCTCTTTCAACTACTAGAAACTAATTAGGCCCTGGCTGGTTGGCTAAGCAGTAGAGCATCAGCCCAGCATGTGCATGTCCTGGGTTTGATTCCAGTCAAGGCACACAGCAGAAGTGCCCATCTCCTTCTCCATCTCCCACTTCTCTCTCTTTCTTCCCCTCCACAGCCATGTCTTGATTGGTTTGAGTGCATCAGTCCTGGGTGCTGAGGATGGCTCTGTGAAACCTCCACCTCAGGCACTAAACACAGCTCACTTGTGAGCATGGCCCCAGGTGGGCAGAGCATCGGTGGATCCTAGTCAGGGTACATGCGGGAGACTGTTTCTCTATCTTCCCTCCTCTCACTTAAAAAAAACAAAACAAAAAAACAAAGAAACTATTTAGAAGAGTGTCACTAGAATTCAGTAGAAGCAGGGAGATCTCTTAAGTCTTTTTCTCCCTGACAAGACACTTTAAATATAAATACAAAAATAATAAACCTTTTTTTGTGATGTTCCTTATGTCTGGTTGTTACTCACTAAGGAGAAAGACAGTGTAGTAGTAGCTGTATATTACAGGTAACTTAAGTGAGGAGAAAAACTTAGGTTTGAGAAATAAGAGTTAAAGCTCCATGGATTTTCAGGTTACTTTTGACAAAATTATGCCAGTGCAACTTAGCAGTTCCATATATGGATATTGATCATGGTGATGACAGTCATAGAAGACTTTTTAGAAAATAAAGTGAATTTTAAAACCTCTTAATGTTCTACCTATTAGATAAAAACCTTGAAAAAGATATTTTTATGTTAGAATCATGAATTTAGGGAGAAATCATTTTGTAAACCTAGTAAAAGGCTTAAATGCAGAATCATACCTTGTAAATATTCACATGGGTTCGCTACTCTACAGACAATGAGAACTGACTCTAAAGGGAAGAAATAAGAGAAATCAACAGCTGCCCTGAGGTGGAAAGGGAAGACCGAAAGCTTGCTGGTTTGGTCAGGTCAGATAGAGAAGAGAATTCAAACCCTCATGCCTTTAAACATGCCTCAAATAGAAGTGCTAAGTGAACGAGATGCAGGAGTCTGAAGAATTCAGATGCACTGATTCACTCTTTCCACACTCGTGGGTCAAAGTACATCTAAAGGAGTCCCATGAAATCTTTGCATCATCACAGGAATCATTAATTACCAAGTGGAAAAACATCCTTGTGATCTCTAGTATATTGAACAATGTCTGCTTACCTATATTTATTGTCTCATCTATTTTTGGAAAAAAACAAAAAATATCTTTAGAACTATTTTTTACTAACAGCAGTAACTATGGCCATGAACAGGAACCTATATTCTTGATTATGGCAGCTATGAAACCAAGTAACTAATCAGAGAATGCTCTCAGCTTAAAGTCTCCACTCAATGTGCAGCGCAGCGTATATTTTCACATGACCCTAATCCCTTCACTAAATGCTTTTAGTGATGGCAATCATCTGGTTTTCCTGCTTCACATTTTAGATTCTCTGTTGTACAGGAAGGGTTTAGAAAAGGTTTGAACATAAAATGGGAAAAGAAAGAAGACCAGGATTCCAAGATAAATATCACTGGAAGTATTCAAAGGTTAAATGTCAACTTGAAAGGTGTGTTGTAGACATAATTCAAGGATGAGAAAAGTAGCTAGAATAAATGACCACTAAAATCCCTTCCAAGTCAGATGTATAATTCTGGACTCAGAAGATAAACTGAGAAATGGTATTGAACAAAAGGCTTCAGCTATGAAGCCATACTCATCAATTTGAATTCCAACTCCACCACTTTTACAATATGACTTTACCAAGTTACTTAGACTCTCCAAAGGATAATTAATGGGACCACATACTGGGATTCTGTGAGCAAATGCATTAGTTTAGTGTTGGGCACATGGTAAATGCTCAATACGTTAACTATATAATTTGTATTGGTAAGGTTTAGTAATAAAAATCTAAATAAATATCATGAAACACAAAGAACATTAACTTAGAAGTCAGGTGGTTTGGTTTCTACACCTGCTCTTACCTTTAACTGTGTATAATAATTTTAAACATTTGTTCCAGATACCAAATTTTGAGACACTACAATGCAAAGGGATTTTAACGTGCTTGAACATTTATAAGGTGCTGCTAATAGGGTTAGGATATCAAATAAACATAATTCTAGAGTTTGAGGTTACAGTCTAGTGCAGGAGATAGGTAAGTTAGTGTGAGAAATGCTAAGACAGGTTAAAATTTTGCAGGATATTTTAGGGGCACATAATCAAGATTTAGGGTCAGGAAAGAATGTTCAGTAGAGGAATTGCCACATTTGGGTAGGGATAAAAAGCGACACACACAAAAATGTTCCCCGTGAAAACAACAGTAGGTATAGTTAGCCATGTTAGAAAGCTCAAATAATGAAGCGCAGTTAGACAGTTGTTGCATTTCCACGTAAGAAAGGACTGTGCTCTGAATGGGGATGAGAGGTGAAAAGGCTGCAGAAATACTCAGGAGACAAGCATGGCAGTGCTACGTGGTTAACTGGCGATGAGACGCCAGGGAAGTCTGAATGTAAGGAGAGATTCCCAGGTAACAGGTTTGAGTGCTTAGACAGCTTCCTATAGCGTACAGGGGACACCCAACACCATCTATATTATATGCCTTAGCTTAGCATGATGGAAAATGTAAAAAAGAAGGTCTAGACAGCATCCTGAGGACACCAGTAACACTTGAAATGATAGAAAGGAAAAGCCTGCCAAGCGTACTGAGAAGAAACAACCAGAGGCAGAAAGAAAAACGGGAAGGAATGGTTTCACAGATGTCAAAACAGCAATCCAAAACTCAAAACCCATGACATATCACTATGAGATTTGTGCAAACAGACAAATATTTGGAACACTAAAAACTCCTTAAAAGCTACTTATCCATGAATGCAAGTATTATTATTAATGCAAATATACTAAGGTCAGGAAAGGAATATGCGAACACTAAGAGTAATGGGGTAAAAACATGCGTTAAGTTTGATTGTTCTCATTCTATTTCCCAAACTACAATTTCAATTTTGAAAAGGCAAATATGTATATTTCTACTAAAGGAGCTGACATACAAATTAATTACCTAAAAGACTTTTAAAATAGGATTCTCATATTCTGCTGACCTATCAAGCTGTCTGTATATTTTTAACCAAGGCCCTGAACAAATAAGTTTCTACTTGATCTGCACACTATTTCACTTTAACTGAAGACTAAACAAATTCTTATGGTTCCACTATTTTTTAAGTAGTACTGTTATTGTGCATTTAACTTTAAAGCCATATTTAGACAAAGAAACTTTATTTTAAACACTTAAAAATAGGAAAACAGGGCCCTGGCCGGTTAGCTCAGTTGGTTAAGAGGGTCATCCTGAAAGGACAAGGTTGCAGGTTTGATCCCCGGTCAGGGCACACACAGGAAGCAACCAATGAATGCACGACTGAGTGGAATAACAAGTGAATGCTTCCCTTCCCTCTCCCCTCTCTCCTTTCCTTCTCTCACCCTACAAACAAACGAACAAACCCATGCATGTCCTGGCCAGACTGCTCAGTTGTCCAGGAATGTGGAGGTTGCTGGTTCGATTCCCCAGTCAGGGCACACACAGGAGCAGCTTGATGTTCCTGTCTCTCTCTCCCTGCCTCTCCCTCAAAAAAGGGAAAACAGTTATAATGTCTGGAGCTCATTTGAGAATAAAATTAAACTAATCAAAAGAATTCGCACAAAGTAGGTGATCAATAAAAATTCCATGTATTCAAAAAATAAATTTTGCTGCATAACTATTTTAAAGTAGACATAAATGAAAAATTTTTTTTTTAACATATTGCACCAAATCTTAAGACAAAAGATACTAGACATTAAGAAAGAGGTCCACCCCAGTCTTTACAATCTACTGCATTTACTTTGCTTCTTGTGTGTACTCTGCTAACATTATTATGAAAATTTAATAAAAACAAATTTTAATAGAATTATTCACAACTAAGGACAAATGGGAAACTGATGTAGCACTTAGTAGAGCGTTTTACATGGGATTCATCCCCTTACCAAGAAACATCAAAGTAGCTTTTTAACCCCTTTCCCAGGGTTTGCTATTTATATACCCTAAATATTACAGTGAGTTCCTTAATGGTTGTCCTACAATACTATTCTAGTAAGTACTAAAACTTTTATAATATATAATAAAATGGGCTTATAATCATAAGCATTACATCTAAATAGGTTCTTATTGCTCAATGTCACCCATTACATTTAATTTCTAAATAAAAAAATAATTTTGAGCCTGACCAGGCAGTGGTGCAGTGGATAGAGTGTCGGTCTGGGATGTGGAGGACCCAGGTTCGAAACCCCAAGGTTGCTGGTTTGAGCAAGGGATCACTCACTCTGTTGTAGCCCCCTGGTCAAGGCACATATAAGAAAGTAATCAATGAGCAACTAAGGTGCCACAACGAAAAATTGATGCTTCTCATCTCTCTCCCTTCTTGTCTGTTTTTGTCCCTATCTGTCCCTCTCTCTGTCTCTATCACAAAAATAAATAAATTTGAATAGGTTATTTTCTAATGTAATAAAAACAAAATTTTAGATAGTAAGCAAGTTGCCAAATTTACTACTTTGGCAAGTGCTTTAAAAAGATGGTTTTACAACAGAGGATGAACCATCACTAAATTCAAAAGAAATCAAATTTATGTATTCACATCAATATACAGTATCAATTCACTCATTCTCTTATCCTTCAAGTTTTCCAGGATTACTCTGCATTCCAATTTGCAGAGTCAATTGAGAGCCCAAGTTCTATTCAGAAAGCTAGATTTGAATCATAGCTAACAGCTCTGTGACCTGAGCAAGTTACTTAAGTTCTGTAAAACTTTCAATCTCCTTCTCCGTGAATTGAAGATACTGATAGTATGCATGTATAAATATGTATGTCGTTTGTTTATTTATTTATAGGAAGAGGAGTAGGAGGAGGGGAGGCAGAGACAGACTCCTGCACGTTCCCCGAAGGGAATCTACCAGGCAAGCCCACTAGGCAGTGACGTTCTGCCCATCTGGGGCCCTTGCTCTGTTACAACCATAACATTTGTCAGCACCTGAGAAGGAGGCCATGGAACATCCTCAGCGTCCGGGACCAACTCGCTCTAATTGAGCTATGGATCCAGGAGGAAAGGAGAAGAGAGATAGAGAGAAGAAGGGGGGGTAGGTAGAGAAGCAGATGGCTGCTTCCTCTGTGTGCCCTGACCGGGAATCAAACCCAGGACAGCCACACTCTGGGCTAATGCTATATACCACTGAGCCAACTGGCCAGGGTCCTGATAGTATCTATGTAATAACATGGCTGCTGTGAAAATTAAATAATGTGCCAAAAATATTCAGCTATGTCTCACAAGCAGTACCACTCAGTATCAGGACACATCTATACTGTGTAGAAATCCAATCAATATCTGGGCACAGAGACTGACAGTATGACATTCTTAAACTAAAAGGAAGTAGACTCTATTTGTTCCATCGGTCCACTTATAATAAATTAGCCTTAGATAAATACAAGTAAGTTACAATGTATTCATTAAAAGTTTCTTTAGTAAGTTACACATTTAGGTGTCTAACAAGTCTTGTCCCTTAGACACAAATATTCAATAGCAATGCTACACAATAACTTTTGAAAATCTGACAAACTCTGAACCTTACACTGAAAACTGAACATACAGTAATGTTCAAGCCAAAATTTCCTAAGGGTCTTATCCCCTGAAGCTAATGGTTTTACAACAGAGGATGAACCATCACTAAATTCAAAATCCCCTTATCTTATTAGTCACCCCTGACTAATAAATATGGATATCTTACACTAAAAATTAGAAATTACTTTCCTAATTACCAAAGTTATATAATTTATTGTAGAAAGTGAAAAAAAAGTATATAATATAAGGGACAACTGTTGTTAGTTTGTTTTATTTCCTTCCAGACTTCCTCTGACTTCAATTACTGGTTTAAGAAATCTCAGTTTATAAAATATGATCAATAGGAAATCATAGAATACCCTATCAAAAACAAATCAGAACATTATTCAAATGATAAGGATGGGTGGGTGGGTAGGTAGGTAGGTGAGGGAGTGTGTGTGTATGTTTAAGATAGAGAGTAACTCATCTCTGGTTAGGAATGAAGTCAGAAATAGATATGGTAGCTTGTTTAGATGATAATTGCAAATAATCTTAATAGACTTGCAGGATCCGTGCACCACATTTAAATAAAAATATTAATTCTACAATTGTATGACTTCAACATGTAACGTAATCCAAGTTTTTTTATCTGAAAAATATGATCTTCAGAATGCAGACTAAGATCTCATTCTAATCTAAACTGTATTATTCCAAGAATCTCTTTCCAAAGTACAGCTGTGTAAAAACAAAGCAAAATAAATAGGCACACAAAACAGGTTAAAATTTTTTTGTTTTCTAAGCCCTAAAATATAATTCCAAAAGAAATGTTTTAATTTTGGGGGCATACAAAAAATGTTTATTGACTTCTAACATACTCTGATTTGATATTGGCATCTTAGGTGTTCTCAATCTAAGAACTGAGAAAATTTTCTTGGCTTTATGTTTAGAGAGACATCAAGAAGAATGATGCTTTATTAAGAAAAATAAAATCCCCAAAGCAATAAAATTAATTAAACTTTAGTGTATGAAGGAAATGATTGAAAATTTATTTTTAAAGATTAACTTATTATTTTTCAAATAGCTCCTGCAATAATAACTAGAAAGTATTTGGGGCTTTCACCTATGTTATAATAAGCATCTACAGCAGATGCAATAGCAATATTTAAATAATCTTACTATAATATAGGAGGTCACTTTATTTTAAAAACTGATTATTTATTAAACACCACTGTAAAGATATGGCCTTTAGCTTCATGAGACTTCAAAAGGATTACATCAAGTATTTAAAATTCCAAGTTTTAACATATTTAATACTATACTTAGTTATACAATGTGCCCATTTTGTTCATCAATATTCATCTCAATACAATAACATCAGGTATAATACATAAAATCTAATCCATTAAGTCTTACCAATTTATGACCTGATGAGACACTCTTGTGGACAACATTCAGTCCTTAGAAGCTAGAATAACCCTCCAACCATGTGAGGGCATCACAACTTTTAAACTTTCGGCTTTCGATCATTATAATGTCACATTCCTCCTCCGATGCTGAATTCTAAAAAAAATTCTAGCAAAGAGTTTAAGTAAATAAATGTTTTAATCAAATAGCCTTTAAAAATCTTTTATAGCAAAGTGTTATGCTTTACCATGATCACACAACTGATATTTTGTACTTAAAAGTATTTTTTTAATGTAAAATAATTTCATATTTAATCTGTATACTTCAAACTTTCAATTTCAACATGGACTTTCAGGCCATCAGGAATACTTGTTAGTAAAGAGTCAACAGAAATGGAATCAATTATAGGTTTAAGCTCATGATCCAGAAACTGATGGAACACCGTAACTTGCTATGGACAACTTTGTAGTCCTACAGAATGGCACTGGAATTCTACTGTTTGGTCCACATCCATCTATGCCTTTCTTGGCTTATAGCACAGATGGCTGGATCAGTAATAATCTACACTGATCATTTAAATGCTCAAGATAGCAACTTTTGTACCTAAATCCTAGTCTGTCCCTACTACCCCCAGTTTCAAAATTAGACATCATGGTGGGAATAATAAAATGTCATTTATGTGTTCTATTCAGAAGTGGTCCTACTGTTCATCTGTATGTGGGCACTAAAGCAAATTGACAGTAGGGAGGTATAATCATGGTAACAATTATTTCATTAAGACTATAATCTTAAATTTATTTTTTACAAGAAAGCTTTCATTTGGGCATCTATTTTAATCAGTGAAGGGTAAAATCAATATTTTCTGTCTAATTGTCATTTATACTTTCAGTTGTTAGTAATCCACAAAAAAGGCAACCCACAGATTCAGGGGCATATTTTTGCCTAAATTAACCCCCTAATGATGTAATGGGGTGAGGGGGAGGGGAAAGAAGGAGGCCATTGTTAAGGAAGACCAATATGTGCAAAGCTAGAGAAGGCTCAAAGACAGCATTGTGAAGGAAACTCCGGCCACTCTGGAGATATCGGCCCCAAATGTAGGGACTGGGTTATGCTGTTCAAGGTTTTAACTTGCAGAGAAATTTTTCTATCACACATGGTCATTTAAAGTATCCCGTATAACCTGAAGAACTACTAGGATTTTTCCAATTTCCAAATATCTTCCCAAATGTAATCTCACAACACATTTGACTTCAATAAAATCATTCAACTTCACTGTCATTTGTCAAAGCACAGCCTTATAATATAATCACCTGGTGAAGGCAAAAATCCATATTTATGAGGATAAATAATAATTTAAAGTTGTGGTCATTTCATCAAAATATTACTGAAATGGTTTTTGAAAATTTAATGCAACTCGTATTTCCTATCAACCAAAATACTACCAGATATTTTTAAATGTTACTTGGATAATTTACACTTTGTGCGACAAGTCCCGTGAGACTACACAGCCTGGCCACATTGAGCAAAGTGAATGCTTTCTGAAATACACGGCTTCTGGTCATCTGTCTCGCCTGTAAAGGCTTTGAGGAGTTAACTGGTCATTTAAGGAGCAGACTACCTGATATTTTGTTAAAAGGCCTGCCAACCACAAACACTGTTATGCATAAATGTTTGGATAGCCTTTAGAAAACAGAATTTAAACCAGCCATAAAAAGCAAATTTAGTTATTTCACTATGTAGCTCACAAAATTTTTTTTAAGTGATATGCATGATACAAAACTATGGTAAATTCTGGAGCTATAGACATTAAAAAAAATAGAATTTCTATATCAAAATTTTCCTGAGCATGCATTTTCAAATTTAGAGGGGGTCACATATGAGTTTCAATTACTAAATTCCAACATAAGAAAATCTTTATTAAAAATCTGAAATAAAATTAGGTAACTGATAGGTTTGTGGGTGAATTAAGATTAATCAAGATTGCTATCAAAAACAAATCCTGATCATTTCTAAATTATCATTTCATTCTTTTTCAATTTGTGAGAAGGAAAAATCTCATTTAACTGAGAATATGCTATTTAAGTGCTTATAGTATAGTCCAGCAAGAACGAGGCTTAAGCTTACCATTATTTAGCTAGTTTTATGGCAAATTTGTATTAATAGAATAAAGCATATGGGGGCAAAAAGGAGGATGATTTGCAACTTCCAAGTTATTATTTGAAAATTGCTATGTAAAATCAAATCTAAGAGCATTCTTAAAGGAATTTATTATTGAATAAATATGCTTAGCTTCATTTAATACGAAATTTCATTTTGAAGTGCAAACCACATTTTTTAAAAAGTTCACTACACTGTTTTGAGAAATCCTAGACATGATAAATCAATGCTTACTTCTCCAAAGATCAGAAGTGTTTATTTTTGAGTGCAGAAAGAGGAAAATGGAGAAAGCTTGTATGACTCCAGTAAATTACATACAGACTTTCCATACATTATGTATTGGAGAAATAATTGGAGAAATAATACTAGAGATAGCAAAAATAAACTTATGGAAAAAAATTAGTCCAAATATAACAGATACAATGAGAATGCTGAAAGACTGTGTTCCAAAAAATTCACATATTAAAAGACATACACAATTACAGGAAACCTCACAAATCTGTGGTTTAGCCAAGATATTAAATATAAAATAAAAGGTTGATTAGGCATATTATGTATTATATCAAATGCATCAATAGGTGGAAGATATGCAAAATGCATAGAAGAATTTCATTAATACAGCTTTGAAAAAACAATTCTAATACTACTTAGGTTATTAACATTTTTAATAGATCATGTTTATTCACAATGTCTTATACTTCTCATTCTTTCAAAAGTAGAAAGGTTACAGAGATACAAAAAATAATTTGAAACTGAGGGTGAGAAAAGAAGATAAAATGAAAACACAAAAATGGGAAGCCAGTTATATATAACTCAAATATATATAATAAGGACCTGAAGGCTTTGCTAACAGAAAGTTGAATATTTAACACTGAGCTTTTATCAGTAACAGCTAACATAAAGGAAATATACCTGTTCTTATAATTTAAGATACTATCACATATTATGCTTTTAGAATTGATACCCCATTTCTTTAAACAAAGTATGTCATGAACATCCCAGACATCTATTAATATTTTTTTCTCAAAAATCTAGCAATATGTAAAACAAATGGCTGCTGCAAATAAACAGAAATTTTCTGAGACTCAATGGTTAATAGTCACTGTGAACAAAGGGAATGGGATTAGTCAGACCAAGTCTTTTCCTTCCTTGTTTCCCTTCTAATAGTGTGTAGGTCTTGGGAGAGATTACTTGTCTTTATTTTGGTATTACCAAGGAGATATGTAGGAAAGATCTATATTTGGACTCCAGGACATAGGTTATACACACTACTATTTCTGGGCTAAATATCACAAAAACTAAGAAAAAAAATTTACAATGTGAGCATCTGAATCTTTTAAGTAATTATAATCTTCAAACTTAGAAAACAGTCAGGAAACTAAATGGTATAAAATGCTATTTCTTAAGGATATTTGTCAATGAATATACAGTTTAAATTATCACATGCTTAAATTTGTCAAATATGAAAAATATTTTAGAAGCAGTCAACTGAACCTCAACACAGCTAATTTTTGGTAAGCTAACATATATAAGTTCTCTTATCAATCACAAAATCTAATATAGTTCCTGATTTCAGTGATTTAAAATTATATATGTGTGCATGCACACACACACACAAATAATGTTGGCTTATAATGTCATTTCTCTCATCTATTATCAACTCAAATCCTAATGAAAACAAAAAATTAAAATTTCACTTAGTATTTCTTGCTTCCTTTTAAAAGGCTGCCAGACTATCTGCAGATTTAAATATATTGAAGAAGTATGAGTTTAAAATTTTAAATTACTGAGAACCAGAATGGAAACAAGATAAAACAGATGTTTATATCATACATATTTGTTCTGGTTCAACAATTCCAGGCTATATTAAAATTTTCTTCTCATCTAAACAAGTTCAGCAAGAGTTTCTTCTTAAAAAGCTATGCTACAGAGTTCTAAATTCTATAGAAAAACATTAATTGGGTTTAGCAAATTACTTAACACACAAACACACATGTTTCTGTTCTGTTCAGACTTGGGTTTACTTCAAATCTACTTGGTCAAAAGTATAAATAAAATAAACAACAACAACCTACCAACTATTTCCAACTTTTTAAACTAGTTCTCAAATTTCATCCTGAAAATAATTACTGTGACCTGTCAAGAGCAGGCAGGCTGTGGTGACTTAAGTTGAGAAAATCATTAACTAAAGTGGAAGGTAGTAAACACTTGAACAGAAGCATATAATAATGCATGAGCAATTAATAATTTCTCATCATCAATTCTGAAGTCCGTTTATGTGCGAAAAATAACGTAAGCATGTCAGGAATGCCATTTCAGCTAGCCACAGAAAAGCTAAGAGGAGAAGAAATGCTATATATAATCAGTAAGTCAATAGCTCCTCAAACTCTTGTAGCTTTGATTTCTCTACGAATCTGAAGGCCTGAAGTTCCAGCTGTATGTATCCAAGTATCCACCTTGATTTCCCACCATCTCAGTTCATCCACAAGTAGCTAAAAACATCTCATCACTATTTTCTTCTTCCCAAACCAACCCTTTCACTAAAACTTCCAATGGTACCACCATTCCCTCTACTAGGTTTGACCTTTTGGAGTCAGATCTGACTGCTTCCCTATCATATCCAACAGCTGCTAAATTGTATAACTCCTACCTTCTGATAACCATTCTTTCCTCATTGCCATTGCCTAATTGAGGCCTTCATTACCTCCAAATGGCTGATGCACCAATCAAATTTAATCATCTTTCTCACATAAGCCCTGTTTTTTCACAGTGGTTTACAGAATTTCCTCCAACTGGAATGTTCCCTTTTCCTCATTTCTTTACTCTTCATGACTAAACTCTAGGCCTTTCAGCTTCCAACTCAAAAAGCTACCTTCTAATGAAGAAGCCTTGACTGATCCCTCCAGCTGTACTTGAGAGGCATAAAATGCTTGAATTTTAAGTTATCACTTCCAATCATGTGATGATCTTTCTACCTATCTTCTTCCATATTAAGAACCTGCTCATTGGTTGCCTTATTTAGGACCACTACTTAATTGCCTAGAATACGAGACTTCCATTCCTTAAGCAAATATATAACTCTGAGGTCTTATGATTATCATGGCCAACAGTGACAAAAAAAGAAGTAAAGGAGCTCAATTCTAAGGCTTTTCTTACCTTTTTTCCATACAGAACTAAGTAAGGGAAATAAAACTAAACAAAGTAGGGATTTTAAAGTAATTGGCTCTAAATCTCGCTCAAAGTTAACATTCCTGATTAACAGCCAGGAAAACAGCTTTATTTTTTCTAATGCTTGCAAGACTACTTTCCAGGGGAACCATCCACTCTCAGACAGTAAGCTCAAGCCTGCCTGCTGAAACACTCACCTGGCTTTTGAGACAGAGTATACAGAAAGCAGACTGTCTAGTTGGCTTTGTATTCAGCGTAACTATTCTACAGAAACAGAGCACAATAGGTCTGTCACCATTTCCCTGTTTAGTTCTAGAAACACTGCCTAAAATTTCATTAGCTTTGGTGGCAGGCCTGTCATTTGCTAACCAAAACTAAAAATGAGTCAACTAATACACTAAGGCAGGGGTCTCAAACTCGCGGCCCGCCGAACAATTTTGTGCGGCCCGCAGACTAATCCACGAAGTTCAAAATATTTTGGATAAAATTAAGTAAGCCTAGGGGCCTACTTGTATTTTTCATTTCTCTAGCATCCTAGCTAGATATAGGCTTAGTTAACAGCAGTTGTGATGCGAACTACAGTTTCTGGTCGTTTTGTGACACTGAGTAAACTGCATGTACGATTGTGCTTGTTGTACTGATTTTTTTTTGTTTTCAACTGCAGTGAGAAAAGTGTTGCATAACAGTTGCCTTTTGTAGACCTAGCGCGGCCTGCTGAACGGCTGTGATCTTGCTCTGCGGCCCACATGCTGAGTTGAGTTTGAGACCCCTGCACTAAGGTATTTTTTACTCTACCTATTCAACCTTCTTCAATTTACATACAAGTCCTTTCAATTTCTGTACCTGCTTCAGGTTATTAAATTTATAAATGCTGTCAACCAGTAACAGCTATGACTTCCTCCTTTAGTGTCATTTGGACATTTTTTAATCAACTCCTTAGGTTTTCACCTAAATTTGAGATCCCTGGCCGGTTGGCCCAGTGGTAGAGGGTTCATCCGATTTGTGGATGTGCTGGGTTCGATTCCTGATCAGGGAACACAAAAGTGCCCATCTGCTCTTCCACCCCTCCTCTTCTCGCTCTCTCTCCCCTCCACCTCCTGCAGCTATGGCTCAATTGGAGCGAGCTGGCTCTGGGCACTGAGGATAGATAGCTCCATGGCCTCTGTCTCAGGCCCTGAGAAGGGCTCAGTTGCTGAGCAATGAAGCAACACCTCAGATGGGCAGAGCATCACCCCCCCTAGTGGGCTTGCTGGGTGGATCCCGGTGAGGGAGTCAGGGAGCATGTGGGAGTCTCTCTGCCTCCCCTCCTCTCACTAAAAAAAAAAAAAAGATCCAGTATTACAAAGTGACAGTTTGTTAAAAATGTGTCTAATTTTTAGTGTCTTTGATTATCTTCTACTAGCTATTCTGAACTGGAATAGGTAAAAATGTAATCAGATGGTAAGTTATGTAAGTACTAGATACAAATTATTAGGGAATATATTTTGGGTGGTTTTAAAACAGTTCAGATTCATATCTTCAAGGTTCTTAACAATATAATCATTAAGAGAGAACATTAAACCATTAACATCTCAAACAAAGTAACCACTACTGGTGATTCTTGAAAATTATGTAGTTCAGATCTACAATTATGCTGAATCATAGGGACAAATCTCAAACATTCTACTGGGCAAAGGGGACAGAAACAAAATACACAGTGTATGATTCCACTTAATGGAAGTTAGTTTGAGGATGGGAAGTGATAGGAAGGGGTCATGAAGAAGCTTGTAATATTCTGGTATCCTGATCTGAGTGTTGCTTACACAGGTGTGTTCAGTTTGAGCTGTACACTTATGAGTAATAGTGTAGTTTTCTGATACAAATTATACTTCAACAAAAAGATTTTTAAAACGTCTTATCACTGAGCATTTAAAAACTAGATTAGCCAAGTTCTGAAACCCGAGTTTTACCAGTTGGGTTGACAAGTGCTGGTGGGTGTTAATGATGAACTGAAGCTTCTTGGAGTCTGAGTAAAACAAAACAGTTTCATACAAGCAGCTGTTCTGATTTACTCCTAATTTCAAAAATAAAATCTCAAAGAAAAAAATGATAATAAATACTGAAAGTCTTTTCTAACAAACTGCCTTAGTTTAAACAAGAAGTTTTTTAATCTAATAATTTTTAAAATAGCTATAAATGAATAAGTTCTGTATAAAATTTCAAGTATAATCATCCAGTATCTAGTAAAAAACACACCATAAACTAAGTTCATAACCCACATGGACTATTTTCCTTAATTATCCCTCTTAACCCTCTGAGTAGTACAAATGTTCATAGACGTCCTCGTGCCTCCTGACCATCCCGAGCACAGTCATACATGTGGAAGGCAACATTAAAAAAATGCAAATGTATGTTCTTTTTGTTTCCATAAATTGATTATCATACAAACATGATTTTAAGTTAATAAAACTGTAACTGTAACTAATTTCATTTTTTTGAAAAAAAATTCCCGGGCTCAGCGAGCATGAAAAAAACTCACTCCTCAGAGGGTTAAAATATTGGTGCAATCATAAGGAAGGACAAGAAAATGTGAACCTAGCAACTATTACTCTCATTTGTTAAGTACATTTATGTATTTTCTTCACTAAGGCAGTACTGCAAGTTGTCTATCAACTGGTTAAATCCTTAAAGCTACCTGATTTCTTTGTTTAGTCTACCTGACCTGAAGTTTCTTCCCTCTAGTACTTGTTTACCTTCCTGAGTTGATAGTTAAAAGAGAGTAAAATTGTTAATTTTTTTTAGCAAAGGAGAGAGAGAGAGAGAGAGAGAGAGAGAGAAAGGGATAGACAGGGACAGACAGGAAGGGAGAGAAATGAGAAGCATCAACTCGTAGCTGTGTCACTTTAGTTGTTCATTGATTACTTTCTCACATGTGCCTTGAAGGGAGGGAAGGGAGTTTCAGCTGAGCCAGTGCCCCTTGCTCAAGCCATCAACATGAGTTTCAAACCTGGGTCCTCAGCATCCCAGGCTGATGCTCTATCGACTGTGCCACCAAGGCCTTGTCAGGCTGTTGCTAAATCCTTATTCAGAGCTTTGGCAGACAAAGGACTCATCGTGAGTGTTTGCTCCCCAGTGTTCATCAAGGTAAGTTTCTATACAAATTCTATTGATTTAACAAAGCAATGCCAATAATTAAATTTGGAAAGCTAGTCTTTAAAGCAGAAAAATAGTCAAAATTTAAAGCTACTATAATAAAATGATACTAGTCTATGATATCACTACAAATGAACTTCTTGATAAGATAATCCCCAGGAAGTTACCTATGGAAGCTATATTACTCATTTTCATAAATAGTCTATGCAAACATTTGGGCTTCCTAAGAAAGGCTTGTATTATTTTTTGAGACATCAGTATCTATTCCTTTTATATTTGGTGATCGTTTCAGCGATTGATTCCCCGAGGACCCTGCAAATAACAAATGGGGGAGCCAGAAAACAATGATGGTACCTACAGGAAAAGAGAAAGAAGAGAGAGTATCTAAACACAAGCAGAAGCAGACTGACTGGTGAAAAGCTTCTCAACCTGATTAATTCTAATTTAAACGGGGAAGAAAACAGAGGGGCCATGAGAGAACTTTTAAGTCAATGTGAGAAAAGTCCGTTAGTTACTTATATTTTGATTAAAATATACGCTTTGAGAAGAATCCTGCAGTAGCAGTGATGGCCGAATGCTTAAGGCGGAAAAAGACTCCAGCCTTCTTTCCCAGTAAGGCAAAACCAGGACGTGCAGATATCTAGGGCAGGTCTAATGAAAACTGGCACAGGGCTTAAAGCTGCCCCTACTGAAAATGATTTCCAAAATTTCATAAAAAGGAGCCTGAAATAGGCAAATTTATACCTCAAAGCAAATAGATGATGTAAGGGATTCACAGTTTCTTAAACTCCTGAATGATTCTATTTAATAGAATCATCCCAGCGAAATGCTTACTTGTCAGAAAAAAATTAGAAAAAAAATTTAAATTCTGAATTTATAATAGCCAAAAACAAACAAGGCAATTTGGTGAGATCTAACACAAACAAGTTCAGAAGTTTATATGTAATATTTTTAAAGCTTAACAAACACACACATTTTCAACCCTTGTCTACAATGAAAAAGAATAGTCCCACAATACCTTTTTAGCTAATTAAAGTCTGGAGATAACTGCCAAGTGAAGTAGTAAAGAGTTGGAATTAATAAGCTAGCCACTTACTACCCACTACCCTTCTCAATTGAAAATTAAATAAACTGATTAAAAAGTTAAAAGGAAGTCAGTTTCTACTGGGTTGGCTGGTCACCTCAGTACCAACAGGCCAACTGACAGTGAAAATGGCTGATTTAGAATATGAATTCTGATTATATACTGGCTTTGACATACTATAGACAAGTATCTGTTAACTTCTTTGGCTCTGGACAATAGGCTCCAAGGAGAAGAGAAAGTATTTTCAACCCAGGAGAAACTACAGATACAACAACTTGCCTCATTTCTGATACTTTAAATGTTTCTGCTTATCTAAAAAAGAAAACAGATAAGGAATATTTAGCTGTAAAAAACAAATGAAGAGCAGGCAATTTCTATGGTTGTTTTATAATGAAACAAAAGATCTTTCAGTATTAAATCAACATTATAAAAAAATAAAGCTCAAATTTTTCTATAGTGACTTGATGAAAACAATATATTTTCATACTGATGTCATGGCAGCTCATGACAGCTCTTTGAAATAAATCACCATACATTTGAAAACTATTCTTACATTTCTATATAGAGTGCTATTTTTTTCTAAGGGAAAAATGAAAGCACACACCAGAGTACTCACCCTGGCTACATCTGGTAAGCCATTTGAATAATTAAACCTTCATACTTGTTTCATGCCACAGTCTACATTTATGTCTTAATTTACTGCTATAACTGAATTATTTATTTTAGCCGAACAATTTAAAAATTGAATTTATAAACTTGGTACTATAAATCTTGAAACTTTTTGCTTTACAAGTAACTATTTAAAAACATTTTTAGTAACTAAGGAACACATCACCAAAAAGATACTTTGTTAGAAAATTTCTTTAGAGTGACACACACAGCAAATCAAGCCAAAGAATTAAAAGACTGTTACCATTTCTAGGCAATGCAGATCATGTGTTAACATGATATGTTAAGCATGACATACACTTAGCAATACTACTTTCTAATGAAAGACACGGAGTGAGTCCACGAGTGTTACCCAGACTATGCCAGAGGACACAAATGCGTTGCCAGGCAGAGTTAAAAGAATTTTACAAAGCTTTATGAGAATTTAAAAAACATCGTTAGTGCTGAACGTCTATTAATTAGCAACAGAACGATGGAGTGCTAATAAATATTCAGCAAAATAATTCGACAGAGCATATACTATAGAATGTGTGTAAGCAGAAAGATAAACCAAAGGTCTTTTACCATAAATAAACTCGACTCCATTCAATATTTTTAAAAGTTAAAAGTAAAATTTACACAACATTTCTGTGAGAAAACAAACTGTTTTAGGGGTTTACAAAACAGTAATACAGATCTACTGAATTCTAGCAAACAAGCTTGTCAGGTCAAATTTCTCGCCAAGAGTTAAACAATTACTACTTTGATTCTTTTGACTTGTCCTGCCTTCAATTTCTTAATATAAAGTAACATTTTGCTTTCAGTCACTAGGCTCTTACAAAGAAATAAAAATAGCACAAAACTAAAATAACTGTAGGTAGTTTATTTTACAGATATATACATTAAAATACACAAGAATAAGTAAATATTTCATATAATCCAACAGAATATGTAAGTCTTTCCAAAAAATAAGTATAATTAAAGGTTCAGTAAGAAGAAATGTTTATATTCTGTTTATAATATAGACTGTCCTTTTGGTTTATTTTGCTGCTTTGTCCCATGCTAGATACGTGATCGGCCCTCTGCTCCAAATAACAAAGTTCAGCTGTGGTGATGAGAAACCAGTACAGTGCAAAGCAATCCATGCATACACCTCTGCATGTATGCATTCCACATGTTAAGTATTCATACCTATCCCAGAGGCTCTTTGATTCCTGAAACGTGTTCAAATGGAACGCTTGGTAGAAAGCAGTTGAAGGATTCCTGTGAGATCCAAGAATCAAATGGAAACGAGGTTGAGAAAATACAGTCAAGTCACTACTTTTCAAAAAAAGATGGAAGATTTTAGATTTCTACTACAGTGTAACTGCTTCAACAAAAAGAGGAAAAAACCATAATAAGGTTGCTTAAAAGCATTCTGAAAGAAATTAAAACTAGACAAATTCCAGAAATCTTACAATTCAGGATCACAGTTATAAAAGAAAGAGTTAGTAGAAATATTAACTAGTATTCAACTGTGTGTGGATACACGTTTATACATATATGAATGTGACCAGTTCATTGCCTACTGAACACTACTCTGTATCAGATGTCTTCATAAATTCCTCTATATTTAGTGGTTTTATATAGCTGTCAGAGGTACACGAAAGCAAGTTGTACCTTCATAATACAAAAATTCTTTACAGGATCTATCTGATAGAGTTTGATGATGAACAATGAGTCCTTTTCTAGACTTGACAAAATTTCTGCCCTCAGCATCTATTTATTTATGTGTGATTTCTCTGGGTTAGGGCAAAAAAAGGTGCTGAAACTGTATTGCAGGTTTCTGATTTCTAGCATTAGTACTGTGTACCTTTAAGGGGTAAGAATTTATGCACCTTAATTACATTCCAGTTCTACTATTCCCTGGGGACATAATTCCCTAGGGTTATAACCATAGAATCTTAACTGATGGGCTCATCTGGGCAAGCTCCCAGCAAGCATGATTCACCTCACATCTCAGGAGTGGCTTCTCAAGGGACTCAACTTTGACAAACCTGTTCTCTAACAGCTCCTCCTCCAGATCAGCATATTTTCAAAGTCTCTCAAACCTCCAACCTGTACGTTAGGGAACTAACAAAATCTTGAAACATCACTTCTAAAATTCTCAATCCATGCTGTAGCAGAACAACAGCAGCAAGTTAAGAATATGAGTGCTTATTATGTACCAGACACTACTCAAAATGTTTTACATTTATTAACTCAATTCCACAACAGCCCTAAGAGGTAGGTGCTATTACCATTTCCATCTCACAGATAAGAAAGCTGGGTCAGATAGAAGAAACTTGCCTTATGTCACCGAGTTGGTAGGTGGAAATCTGGTCCCAGAGTTCATACTCTTAAACAACTATGCGAAACATAGAGCAGAGTTTAATTTTAATCTCTCTAGGTCTGTCGCTGTGTCAGTGAAATGAGAATATTCCTATCTAGCTTTTGCAGGGTGGCTGAAACGGAGACTGTATGTAAAGCTCCTGGCACACAGTGCTCAATAAATGACAGCTATCATTTTATCACCAAAAGGAGGTTCAGGCAAAGTATGACAATTCTGAGACCCTAACAGGTACCTTAGGAGAGTGTCTGCAGAATTATTAGTACAGTAAGAAAATTATATCACCATTCTACTGGAATAACAATGAAATGCCAATGATCATCAAATAAAAACAATTAACAGAATTTCATGACTAAAGATCAGATTAAGACTCATTGTATTATCTATTGAATTTTAAAAAATATTTTTAAAAAGACTTTAATTTTAACCAGTAGGATACCTCTTAGATGATCCAAAACTAGGAACGGTAGACAGACACTAGATGCCACAGTGTCACCGAAGCAACTGTTTTGATTAATTAGTAGTCTTCAGTATGTGCACTACTCTTTGCTTGTCCTACTTCAATTCCTTTCTAGTCTTTTAACCCTTTCTTTACTTTTCTCTTGACCAGGTCTAAGGCAATCAAAAGCACCGATTAAACCTACTAGAATCAAGAAAGGATTAAGAGGCTGCTAACTACTATTTATTTAACAGCTTGTATCCTCTCAAGATATATTTGTCAGGCCTCTTTTTTTTCACTGTACTTAAAATCAGTCTGCCAAATTAAATGAAAGCCAACTGAACCAATTGAAAACTGAATTTGGCATTTTTACAAGGCTTACCCAGACCATATGGGGAACAAGCGTGCTATTCACACAGGTTTGTTTGGAGACCTTGGGTTTAACATAAACAGAATGACTTTAAAAAGAGGGTAATAAATACAAGAGAGTAAAAAAGAGTAAAATTGGAAGTTATTCTGCAAGTTTGAAATTTAAAATTCATTAAAGAGTATTTACAATATATTTATAAGGATGACATTCTTTAAAACAACTTCAGATCCTGACTTTGGAAAAACATATATATATGTATCTTTAATTTGAATCAAATTCATATGCCAAAAAAATCGGTTTTATATGAAGACAGGATTGAAGTTATAAAATTCCAATATTTTTATAGCATAGACTAATAATGAAATGTTCTTATAAGTCAAATGTATAAGTGAAAAAAAGAACTGATCTGATCTGCATTAGTCTTGGGGTTAGAAGAAACCCTGTGAAATAAAATACTATAAATGGACCTAAATTTCACAACAAATATACTTAGGTTGCAAATGTTTGCAGTTAATAATCACTTACTACATATATTCAAAATGAAGAAACTATACAGAGTTACACAGTCTATGTACTACAGAAAAATTTTTTTCTTCTTTTTCCAAGTGAGAGGAGGGGAGATAGACTCCTACATGTGCCCCCACCTGGATCCACCCAGCAATCACCATCTGGGGCCGATGCTCTGCCCATCTGGGGCTATGCTTGCAACCGAGCTATTTTTAACAGCTGAGGCAGAGGCTACACAGAGCCATCCTCAGCACCTGGGGTCGATGTGTTCAGACCAATCAAGCCATGGCTGTGGGAGGAAAGAGAGAGAGAGAGAGAGAGAAGAGAAGAGGAAGTGGGAGGGATGGAGAAGCAGATGGTCCTTCTCCTGTGTGCATCAACCTGGAATCGAATCTGGGATCCATAAGCTGGGCTGATACTCTACCACTAAGCCAACCGGCTAGGGCCTACTACAGAAAAATTTAAATAGTGCATATTCCAAGGATAAAGAATATACTATAAAAATATATATAATATATATATAGTTGTATAAAATATAAAAACTTTTGTTTTTGGAGTACTCCAACTGGGATGTTATCCATAAACTGAGGGATTTTTAGCAAAGAGTAATAATAATTAGCCTCAAAATATTGATTAACAAACAGATTAAAGAAATCTGTAAAACCTAGCTGATCAACAACTTCAAAATAGCCATTTGTAAATACTGACAGGCCTGATCATTTTTCAAGACCAATGGAACAAAGTATATTATTTTTTCACTGAGTTTATCTACTAAATAGTTCATCATGTTAATTTCCAAATACACAAAAGTAACACAGAAGAAAGCTGATTCTAATGTGACCTATGTCTACTGGCTTTAATAAGATACCATCTTCACAGGGTAACTAACTAGAATAGAAAAAAAAAAACCAAAACAACTGCACATATATACTATACCTCAAAACTAAGCTACAAAAATCACTGAAGTTCAAAGGATGAGGTACATTCATGAGCTCTTGAACTCAGCAAATTTCTTCTTATGTCAAAACTCAGCTTTAGAGATCTTTAAATAGAAACCAGGGAACAACAATAAGCAGAGGAACAAGGGCCATCTTCAACATTTTATCTAGGGATTTTAAACAATTAAAAATATCCTTTAGGTAAAAGGTTAAAATACAACAGATCACTGGTTACAGTAGGTTTTTCTTCCTCCTATCTTACAGTCAACAAAATAATAAAACAAAACTAAGTGGGAACATCCAAGAGCACTGGCTATAGACTCAGAAGGCCTGAGCCTGAATATATGCTGTCACTTAATAGCTCTGTGACTCAAATCCTCAGAGCCTCAGTTCAATTCATAAAAAGGGGATAAAAACACTTCCTTAGAGTTACTTAAAAGATCAAATCAGATTATGTACACATAGGGCCTAACACAAGCTTGGTTTGTGTTTAACACAGGGTTACAGTTTCCAAGTCTTGCTGTATTTAAAATCAATTTTGGTAGACTACCTTAACATATACTAAAATATTTCATCATTATTAAAGTACTATTTGAGGCAAACAAGCTACTTAAGGCAAGAAGAGTCTTTAAGCTAGAGCTAGATATATAAACTCTTTAGTACTTTCCATTGGATGAGAATCCTGACTTCTGGGACTCAGAGCTCCCTTAGGATTTCCTTATACACAATTTTATCACAAGATTTTAATTAAAAATAAAATACTCCCTGCAAAGTAAACTGTAATGGTTCCAAGAACATACTACTTTAACAATAAAAGCTTCAAGAAACACCTTCAACAGCAACTATATACACTAATGATAAAAATCTCAATTTCTTACCATGACATTTAAGCCCTTCACTCTAGTTCCCATCAAATTAATCACATCATTTCCTAAATATGACATATTCTCACTCTTCCACATTGTTATACAAACTGCCTTCTCCCTCTACTTGGAAAATAATCCCCTTCTTTCATCAGTGACCTCATATGAATGACCCTTTAAAGATTTCAGTTAAAGAGTTAGTTTCAGAAGAATGCACGAGAAATATCTGCTTGCTCTGAAGACAGAAACTGGGTGGCTGGAGGAAAGAGGTCTCACAGAGGCTTTCAATTTAGACTCTTGGTACATTCTGAATTTTTAACTGTGTAAATGTATTACCTATGTAGAGAATAAATTAATTTTAAGTTTAAGGCAGTCTAACTACTTCCTCCCCACACCAATTTGACATATGGATATCCTAAATTGTTCCCATTAGCACCTTATATTTACTAATTATTTTCATACTAATTATTTTCAATGATGTATGGTTGCCATACATACTGCCTTACATTAAGTATGGACTGTTCAATTACTTGCAAACTCCTTTAATTCTCTCAAACTCTCAAAGAGAGGTATTATCCACATTTTTCCTATGGGGAAACAAAAGGCTTAGGGGCTAAATAAATGGCTCAAGGACAAATGCCACAAGTATGCAGCAAAGTTGGACCTGGTCCCAAGCCTGTCTGACTCCACTGTCTATAATGGTCAGTCATATAATATGCTAATGCATAATTAAACCCACCATTGATTTTCTTTGAATAAGAGCCTCTGTCTTCTTTTTTGTTTTTGTTTTGTTTTCAAAGGCTAGGTAAACCATATACCAGGGGTCGGGAACCTATGGCTCGCGAGCCAGATGTGGCTCTTTTGATGGCTGCATCTGGCTTGCAGACAAATCTTTAATAAAAAAAAATGTTAAAAATATAAAACATTCTCCTGTATTACAATCCATTCATTTCCTACCACTCTTGTTCATGGTTGTGGGTAGCTGGAGCCAATCACAGCTGTCCTCCGGGACAACACCAAATTTTTATTGGATAATGTATAACGTACCATGGGTCGTTGTATGGCTCTCACGGAATTACATTTTAAAATACGTGGTGTTCATGGCTCTCTCAGCCAAAAAGGTTCCTGACCCCTGCCATATACCAAGCAAGGATTTGTTTTGGTTTAGCTTACAAAATCATTTAGTAAAACTGAATTCTAATTCTACTTTATAAACCAGTTGGCTTTAAACTTTGCTTTGGGTATCTTTCATTCATAAATTAAATAATTTACTTGTGTAATAATAAGGAAGGATAGCCCAAAATATTAAAAATAATACTTAAAATACACCAGCAGTATTTACAAATAATTGACACATTAATGTTTCTCTTCTATACACATCAATACTCTGGTCAATTTTAGTGAAAGGCAATGGGAAGGGAGGCTTTACATAATTTAACACTGGGACTTCACTTATGTATCTTGCCTTCACTTAGTATATCTTAGCATGACATTTACTAATAACCTGTGTACTAGGTGAATTAAAATAAACTCAATGATTCACAGAATTTTCACATAACCATCTTGAGTATATGTACAACTTAAAGGATGAGAATTCATTCTTTTAAATGAATGTTAGTTTGGGTACAAAGAAAACTAAGAACTTTTATGATTTTTGGCATTCAATTTGAGAGGTAAACAATCTAGGGTGACAGAGGTGAAATTTAATTCACTTGATTTAGAAGTAGAAATTATGCACATACTTTTTACAGGTAAAGCAGATAATCAATATATCTTAATATATCAGTCAAATTTGAAGTGCATACATCAAAATATATTACAAATGTTAGGTAATGATACAAATCTGTTACTATTCCAAAATCTTTATGGAAGAGTCCCCCAATATTTTGTCTTAAGAATTAAGAATAACAAATATTGAGTAATTTGATATGTTCAAGAATTGCTGTGGAAGACCTAATTATAACAATGATTTAGGGACCCATATTCTTGTGGATGTAGTAATTCATATTATACTCTCTAAAAGAGCACCCTCAAATCACAAGTCCATTGGTTTAGTATTTAAAAAAAGCAAATTTAAGTGATTTATTCCAGTTCAAGAATTCTTTTACATATACTCTTTTAATAATGTCAATTATAAACATTTCTTATTAAAAATCTGCTCTTCCATTAAGAAATTACTTAGGGAACATCATCATTCAGGCTACATTTAACCAGACAGATTTGTAAAGCCTCTCCTTTCTCATACTCAAGTATTTAGAGTAATGGAATTAAGAAATAAACAGTGTCTATTCAGAAAAGGAAATACATACATACTGGTTAAACCATGGTTCCACACTATTAATAGGTGTTCCTATTCCTTCTGAGACCACATTTCATGTCATTTCACTGTATTTTCTGTCTTGGTTATCTGCCATCACTCTCTACCTTGACATACCCCCCACATTTTGCCATTTTAAGAAAGAAAAGCCCAGATCCTTTCATACTCCCCTACCAGCCATTCCTTAGGAAAGTGATTCATTCTGGTTTCTTTACTATCTGATTGGTGGGGCTGCTCTCTATTATTGGAGGACACTAGATAGATAGCATGACTGCTTCCAATCTCTTTTGGTGCAGAGAAAGACTGACTAAACACTCCAAATTAGCAAATACCAGATCATAAATCTAGTATCATGTTTTACTATTTCCAAATTAGTGCTATAAATAGATTGGTATTACGTTTATTCTCAGGACTTAGAAAACACATATATCCTACCAGTACTATAAAAAATGACTTCTCATAAAGGCAATTAAGTTCAAGATCCTCTCCTTCCCCTATAAGAAAAAAAGAGCAACTAAAATAGTTACTACTTTACAAGTCCAAATGTTTTCTAAAATGTTAATCAATATTCAACTTATGTGATTCAGTTCAGACAAAAATTTAAACAATATATGTGTCACTGTGAATAAAAAAGGCCATAATCCTACTCAATCCACTCTTGGTTTCAGAAACAAGCACTTTTGGATCATCAGCCTTTCTGGAAATCTATGGCAATTTCCTTAACTTAGAGCCATCTGATGACTAAAATATACTTTAAAGTATACTTGAGTCATCAACACGGCCCTCTGATGAATGTATCAACATCAGTTTTTATAGTAAATAATGTAACCAATACATAGGATTTTACATTTTGATTACAAAATCCATGATAAAGAGCACTTAGATACAGGTGTAAGATGGTATCTAGTGGGTGATATAAGCATTACCTACAAAACTGGAAGGGCAAAATTACCTCCATAATTCAATCTAAAGAAAAATAAGCTCCCAAAAAATAGATTTAAGAAGCTTTCATTTTTAAAGATTAAATGTAGTAATAGTAAGACTTTCAGAGCTCTAAGTGTCTACAGAGTGCAAGTTTTCCCTCCTAATATGCATTTACATGTATATATGATAAATCTTTATCTCACATACATATAATTATACAAACAAAATTTGTATTTATAGCACATACCAGGACATGCCCATAACCATTCACAATTTATACTTTATCAGTAGTAATTAGCAAACTACACAAATAAAACCACGAACAGATATAGAGATATTTGCCACTAAGGGATCCTTACAATCAGGTTTCAACAGTCTTTTGGTTACAGTTGACAGTTCACAATTGCAGCCATTCCTAAGAGTTCCTGGAATGTAGCCTACAGAGTTCACACTGGTCAGCTATCTATGGAAAATTATCTGTACTGCATTCATTTTCAAAAAGGGCCAGTAATATTTTGTACCTCCCCAATTTACCAGCCTTTTAAATGCACAGGTAGTTTAAACACAGTTTGTACTACTCACTATGAAACTGGTCACACATTTTTCTATAAACTATATTTTCAACCATCATATCCTCCAGTTTACACAAAATCAATTTGTTGAAGCTCAACAAATGATCATATGTCTAATGAGAAAAGCTAAGAACAACTTTATGGTAATTAATAATATATGGCAACATTAACCAAGAACTTTTTAAGACTTTCCCTTACTTAGTATGTGCAACCTGTTTAAAGGTATGATAACATAATGATGTATTAATATAATCTTTCCTGATTCTTTAAAATAAATGATCTCTAAATGAGCCAACATAGGGCCTTGTATTAGGTAATGGAACCAAAAATCACGATAGTTTTCAATATATCAACCTAAATCACCGCAATCATTTTTGTTAATTTTCCTTTATTTTCTCAATATTTTTTTAAAGCAAACACCTTATTGATAGGTATTCTCCTAGAATCTGAAATTTGTTTCAACCCATTCATAAACTTTAAGTTATAATTACTCAAGACCTCTCACTCCAATGTTTTGTTTGAATGACTAAATAAAACTGGATGCAACCTCTATAATTTTATTAACCAATGTAACCCCAATAAAGTCAATAAAACTTTTTAAAAACTATATGCAGATTTTAATTTAATAAGGCAACCCCAAATCACCATATTAAAATTACGGTACTGTTAATACTTACTGTCTCAACAGTATTCAACTCAATAATTTAAACCTACACCTGGACAAATTGTGTTATATAATTTCAAGCATACAACTTTAAAATCCCCTTTTTTACAAATCTACTAAAAAAACTATTTCTACTTAATGGATTTATTCCTTCACCAGGTATGTCGGTCCAGTGACAAAATAGTCAAATGTGGAAGATTACATCTTGGTACTAGCATGTTAAATCAAAAACCAGGGAAAGACTATAACAAAAATCAGAAGTGCATATTTGATATGCAACACAGATTTTAAGACTGGTGGGGGAGGGAAATACCACACTTAAAATGGTACTACACACACATCAAAATTCCTACACTGGATTTATTGTAGGAATTGATAGCAGCACTGGTACAGTAGTATCTGTAGTTTAAACATTCACACGTTTAGAAGTGAGATTGAATTTATCAACTCTTTTAATAAAGAGAGAAATAAATGCATCTTTGAGATATACCCTAAAGAATACATCCCAGAGTTTCCATCTATCAAAAAGATCTCTGCTTTGTGCCATACCATCATACTAGTTATGGGTAATGTAATTATACATGCTATAACTGAAAGGTGTGAAGAAGTGAGAAATACATTCTTCATTCACAGGTGTGCATGTGTTTGGGGAGTGGGAAGTGGATTGGAAAACCAGTCATCATTTCTTGAAGAAATACAGGGACTGTGCACAAAAGGAACAGACAGGTAAGCAAGTGTTTATCCATTAACCTATCAGAAAAAATGGCTTCTGGCAGCTAGAAAAGGAAAGATCACCTGTTGACTATTACCAAAGGTGAACAATTAAACTCAATCTGTATTTTAGGTGTGCCCCTATGTGTGAAAAGTGATATCTGGGGGAAAAAAGGAATTTTTCTGAGTGTCTTGTAGAATCAATTTCTTTACTTGGTAGTCCCATCTGTTTAAAATTTTCTCAATGACTAGCTAGCTGAGCTCACTTATGGACATGTGGTATTATTCACTAAGAGCTCTCAAATGGAAGAATCCCCACAAGCAAGTCACCTACAAAAAAAGATGAACTTTCAATTACAAAAAGCAGAGAAGATGAATTTCAGTGAGCATTTTCCAGATATTTTCAACAGAAGTGTATAAAATACAAAGCTAAACAGAAATATAAAGAAAAGAATGTGAAGGAACCCAGAAGAACATGAGAAAAAGCTTTAACAGATTTCACTGTATTCTACATACCAATTCTAAAAATCCATAAAAAGTTTTGATCTTTTAACACATCTAAAATTAATCTTTCTGAAAACAAAACCCCAAGCAAAAATGTCTACCTGTGAAGTACCTAAAACTTTCTTTATAACTTATACATATAATTTTAAAGCTTTATAATAGTTTTTAAAAGTTTGCATTAGATATATTAAGTTTTCATGTGACATGTTCTCAAAACAATTTAGAACCCTCATTAAACCATAACCAAACCTCAACTGCTGTAGAATTGATATGGCAAATATACAGCACTTTTCACTTCACCCATTTAAAAGGCTTCCCTTAAAATAGAGGGAACCAAATGTTGACATTTACCCCTTTCCTTTAAAATTACTCTAATTTCAAGAACTATAGTTTTACTACCATCAGGATCTATCTCATACCTCCCTTTCCTATAGTAAAAAGATAGAAGATAAAAGCATCTTCAGATACACTTTTGCTTTCAAAAAAGTATCTTAAAGAAGTCACTGGGAAGCCTCCTGACTTTCTACTCTCTTTCATTAAAAGGCTGAACTTGAAGATATGATCTTCAAAGCGGGATTTGACATTTCACCATTATCCCTCCTCCAGTCTTTCCAGATACTCTGGGAGAGATAGGTACCTTGCATGGATCTTTCTCTACTAGAGGGCCTTTTGGTTTTCCAGAATGGGAAACGTAATTGTCTCAGTCTCAAAACTCACACTCACAAGTCTGCCAAAAGTGTTCAAGTGTGATTGCCATCTAAGGAACAATCGTATCGGCATAACCTACTAGTTACCACCTCTAAATTGAGAGAATTAAGATTAAATTCACGTTTCTAAATAAAGTGTTGTATTCCTGTCGACTCCAGGACTTTTAAGCAACTGTGACAAGACACTCTCTCACTACACACCTTCACATCAGCAATCTTAAACGAACGTTTTTTCAAGAACTGATAAATCGATTTTACTAAACACCAACTGTTATATTTAAAACTCGTAAGGGCCTCAAATTGAAAAAGAACTCACCCAAAGCTGCATCCTAAACTACAATGTTTGACCAAACGTTACTATCAAGTATTTTAAATAAGATTTCCATACCTGTCTTCATCACCATCAACAGGAATGGCTATGCTGAATACAGAGGTGGTCAGACTGTTCATGGGTGTTAACTGCAGGGGGTTTGCCAGGCTCTCTGCAACAGGAGGCTTCACAACAGGCTTATTTTCAGCCACGAGAGAAAGTGGCGGTTGAGGTAGGGGTTCCGATTTTCTTCTGGTATCGTCAAACTGCCCGACGGCAGACTGCGGCTGAGTCTGGAACTGGCTTAGGTCGGCCTGGGGTAGACTGGTTGGTGCACTGGGCGTGCCCTGCGCTAAGGGCAGCCCGCCTGGCGGGACCACGCCGCTGCTCCTGCTGACTGGCGCGTGGCTGCTCAGCTGCGGCGGCTGGCCCAGCGGCGCGGGGACATTTGGCATGGTAACAGAAGTTGTGGACACACTAGGCACGCTTGGGGCGGGCACGGCGGCAGGCACGTTTGGAACTCCGGGCACCACGGCGTGAGGGCCCCCAGGCCCGACCCCGGCGGGCGCCATGCCCGGCTGCACCCCGCCTCCCCCAGCAGCCGGCTGACACGGCGCGGGTCCCGGTCCCGGGGCCACGGTTTCGGCGGGCAGGGAAGAGGCGGCCCCCACCTGCGCGGTCCCCGAGGAGGCGTTCTGGCCGGTGCCCGAGGGCTGCTGCTGCTGCAGGTACTCAGTCGGGCCGGAGGGCTGGCCGGGCAGCAGATGGCCGGGCGGGACCTGAGGCTGGGGGTATGCAAACTGCGGGGGCGGCTGCGGGGGCAGGGCAGGGCCGGGCGGAGCCGAAGCGACAGCCGTCGGCGTCGGACCCTGCCCGCTGGACGCCGGGGGCACGGCGCCCGGCCCGGCTCCCTGCGGCTGGCTGGGCGGCCCGGCCGGGGCGCCCGCGAACGGCGGCAGCGGAGCCGAACCCGGAGCCACAGCCCCCCCTGCGGGCGGCGGCGGGGCCGGAGCGGGCAGGCTGCCCTTCTCCGACGGGGGCAGCTGTGACACAGCAGTCAAGCAGCTGTCAGGCCCCGAGTCGGGCCCGTGCGCCCCCTGCACGGAGGCCACCAGCACCACCACCGAGCCCCCGGTGGCGCCCAGGCCGCTGTCTCGGTCCGCGGTCTGGTCGAAAGTACTGCTGTGCCGGATGCAGTCCCCGGACCGGGTCAGCACGCTGCTGTCCGAGTCCCGCTCGTAGTACTCCATGCACGTCCACCGGCCGCGCCGGTACGGCTCCCCGCTGCCGTGGTCCAGCTTGATGACGCGGAAGCGGGAACTGCAGGCGGCGGGGGGCTGCGGAGGCGCCGCAGTCCCGGGCCCCGCACACGGGCCCGCCACCTGGGGGGCGCCCGGGGTGGCGGCGGCGGCGGCCGCCAGAGTGCCGGCCAGCGCCCCGGCCACGCTCCGGGCCGCCACGGCTCCTCCTCCGCTGGCGGGAGCGGCCGCCAGCTGCCCGTCAGGGACGGGGTTCGGGGAGACCGTCCCGGGAGTCTCCGCATCCCCCACGTTGTTGAGAGTCTCTTCGGAGGAGCTCCGCTCGCACACCTCCTCGGGGCCGTAATCCGTGGCCCGGGACACGTCGAAGATCTCGGAGGAGACGTCCTCCGTGCGGGACTCGTCCGGGTCGTCCAGGCTCTCGGTGTCCTCGGTGATGCTCGTGGCCACCTGGGCCGTGGTGACACTGGTGATCTGGAAGCAGCTCTTCTTCTTGGCCGGCATCTTGGACATGGTGAAGAAGGCCGGAGGGCAGGGGCGCTCCGGCTCCTCTGCGAACTTGCTGAAAAGCAGGCCGGGCGGGGCCGGGCCCCCAGAGTCAAAGTCCGAGTCCGCGCAGGGGTCCGAGGCCCGCCGCCGGGGCAGTCACGGGCTGGTGCGGGCGCCCGCCGCTCGGGGAGGCATCCTCCGCTCGGGTCCCTCCGGGGTCCGGCTCTCGGCGCGGCGCCGGCTCCTCCTCCTCGTTCGCCTCTCGCGGCCGCGGCGCCTCAATTCAATCCCGCGGCCGGCGGAGCGGGCGCGATCCCGGGGCCGGGCCGGCGGCTTCCGGCCCCCGTCTGCCGGCCGCCGCGGTCAGCAGGCCCGGCTGGGGGTGGGAGTGGGCGGGCGGAGGGGCGGCGGCGGCGTGGGGGGCGGCGCTGGTCCGCTCGGGCTCCCGGACGCCGAAGGGGGCGAAGGGGCGGCGGGCCCCGAGCCGGGCTGTCGGCTGCGGCCGGCTGGCGAGCGGCCCTTCCTCGCCGGCACTATCCGGAGCGCAGCCCCAGGGCCATGTCGCCCGTCTCCGGCGGAAACCCGCTCCGGGGGAGGGAGGGGAAGGCCGGCTCGGTCCTCCCCTTCCAGGGGGAGCCACCCCCGCGGGCGGCGGCGGCGGCGGCCCCGGCCTCCCCTCGCAGCTCCTGAGAGTGAGGGGCGGCGGCCGGCCGGCGAGCGGACGCGCTCCGGCTGTGTGAGGTGAGGTCGCGGCGGCCGCTCCTCCGGCTGCTCCTCGGTGCGCCCGGTTCGCTGACCCTGGAGAAACTGAAATTCAAACTGCTGAAGCGGCGGCTGCAGCTCCCTCCCCTCGGCCAAGATGGGGCTGAAATGGCCGCGCCAGGGATGCTGGGAGGAGCAGCGGCCCCGCTGCCGCCGCCGCCGCCGCTGTCGACTAAAATGCCGCCGCTGCCGCAGCCACCGCCAGCGCCACAGCCGCCGCCGTGCCGTGACGCACCGGCGTCGTGACGTCACCGCCCCGCCCCCTCCGGTTTCCTGCAGTGTCGGGTGGAGGCTTGAAGGAGGGAGGCGGTGGGCGTGGCTAAGGCTTAAAAAGAAGGAGCGGTTATTTTATTTAAATTTTTTTAAATTTAAATTTTGTGCAGTAAGTCTTTAAGAACCGAAGTGCTAATGACGCTTATTAAATTCCAAGCCTAGAGAAGCTTGCAGCCAGACCAATCGGATGTTTTTTGTATCTGTTCCGAGGAGTGAAAGAGGTCGTGTGCTGTGTCTAACGTTGAGCACAATCTTAGTGAAACAAGGGCGATAGAAATGGGGTCTGGGGGATTTAGCCAGATTAAAGAGGGAACCGGCTGGAGGAACCAAATCACTTAGTCTTTCCTGAAAGTAAATGTTGACCACTATAGTCAGAGGCGTGAAATGTTGAGAGAAATGCGGATGATTAACCAAGAATAGCAAGCCAGATTGAATCAGAAAAATGATCTTTCAGCCAGAAATTCTGTCTCCAACAATGGCATCAGGAGATGGTTACTTGCCCAGGGTGAGGTCAGTTTAAAAAAAGATTAGAGGTTACCAACATATTCCTAATTTTCCTACATTTGCTGTGATTCCAGCATATGAGAGTTCATTTAAAGTCTTGAGACTGTTTTCACTTGCCCCAGGAAATCAGCTTATAGGCTCCATAAATGTAGAACCTACTGCGTTAAATGGTTACAGTTCTTTCTTTTGTTTATTTTAAAACTCTTAGTTGGAGCCAGAGTGTTATATGGTTTGGATTGGGCCATGAAAACCAGAACAATTCAGCAAGCACCCTTTCCTGTCCCAGTACAGAGAGCAGCAATGAAGGTACTGGCAAATTTATTATGTTTTAGCTACTTTCAGGCAAAAGAAAGTGGTAAATCCATTCTTTTAAATAGTTTTTTTTTTTTTTTAAATGAGGAAGAAGGCTCTTGAACTTTGACATTCTAATGCATCTTTTAGGTAAAGCTTAAGAGTGTTGCTGGAGATCATGTCATTTCTATGACAGCTTTAGAGTCATGTGATCACTTACATAAATCAGTCATTATATTCAGTTCTTTAATCTTTGAAGAGTAGAAATACTTCCCCCCCAAAGGATATTTTGATAATTATAATTTACAGAGAATATTTTAGGTCCTTAGTTGTAAATAATATATGGAGATACATCTTTTAACCTTAGTAATCATGTGTTCCAAACCTAAGTCACTGAGATCAGGATGTGAAATAAAACCACATTCCTGTTTTTCAAAGGGACAGGGAGAATAAAGGAACAAAGTGTAACATTATGCTACTATTGTGGCAGAGAGAGCTAATGGAATATTTCATTTCTGAATCTGTAATTTCAGTAATTGTTAGAGACATTTTTTTTTTCATCAATAGGTTAGGTCACTGGTTAAATCCTATATGAATTTATAAAAGCTTACTGTAATTTTGTACTGATTTACCAGATGTTAAAAGTGGTGATAAATGCATGATGTTGAGCATTTAGCTTTTGGAAGAATAAGTATTGTATGCCTGCTTGTCCCATTACATAAACTTCTTGCTTACTTGCTAGGGTACTCTTAGATCACACAGTTTAAGGAAAATCTTAATCTATAAAACCATTTCTAGGATTTATTATAAAATTAAAGTGATGATAAAGATAATTTAGAAGAGATCGTCAGTAAGTGGGCTATATTTCTGGTAAGAATGGGGTTAAAATGTCACATGATGGTAAAAAAATATAAAGTTAAATATTTTACTTATATGTTGAAGGCTTTGTGCGTGTTTAAACTAATAAAATAGTTCTCTTAAAGTAAGTTTTCCATGCATTTTAAAGGTCCTAGTTTCTTTTATACATTTGCTCCTTAAAAATGTAAAGATTTCATTGCATAAAACTCCTATAAATAATAAGAATTTCAGTTGTTGCAAGTATGTTTGAAATCATTTTAGAGATAGTCAAAAAGTTGTATAACTATCAAACTACAAAAAGCTCTGTGATTCATGGTTGGTCCACAAAGGATTAAAAGCCTTCACATAATTAATTAAAATAATAGAAAGCAGGATTTATATGCCAGTATGTGTGCTGTGTGTGTGTGGAGAGCTGATAATGAGTAATCATGGTACCCTAACTCACTGGACATGGGGGGATTCCTGGAGCCCCAAACCTCAAAACCAGGGGTCTTAATGCAATCCTAGCTCCAAGCCTGAGCCGGAAACCACAGGTGTAAACTGTGGGAATCTCTGATTACCGCTCCAGAGTCCCCAACTTGACTGTCCTATACCTGGTACTTCCCTCAAAGACAGTTTGAGGGAATGTATGCAAAGTGCATTTAGGAAGAATGATGCAGAGGGGTGGGGCGGGGAACCACTTAGAAACTAAGGATTTCAGACTGATGAAAAAGAAAACTACTGCAGCAAGATCTTTTCATCATTTGAAAGCACCATACCCCCGAATTCTACTAGCTTTCCAACCGTATCAGTACCAGATGGTAAATAGTCATAAGATCTTGGAATGTGAGCTGCAGATACTCAAGAAAAACTGTTTTTTGAATGAATGCATAGTGTATTTAAAATAGTAATGGCATGTTAATCTAAACATGCTGGGATAGAGAAAAGAAAATTGTACTTTTCGTAAAAATTAAGCAACTGCTTAGGTTAAGAGAAGAAACCCTTTACAACTAATGCTGTCAGTCAGACAGTGATATTTATTGATCACTGCCTGTGTGCAATAGGAATTGGACAGCCTGTAACCCAGCCAACGAGTTTCACTGGGGTTTAAAAATAGCTTTTATTTATTTACTAGGTTTTAATCACCAAATTGTTAGAAAAATAAAAAAATGGAAGACAGTTGTCATGTCCCAAAAAGCATTTGCTTGAAATAAATATCAGTTGTCTAAACAATCAGCTCTTGATTTATTACTATGATCTTCCTAGGGTCCCATCTCTGGAAGAATATCTTATTAATAACTCTTTGTAGAGAGGCCACTATGTAATATTATCCAAAAAGGGAAAAATTAAATACAATGAAAGAAGGATTAATGCTAATGAAATTCCATAAATACTTTTATAAAGGAAACATAATCTGATTAAGATGCCCGAATTTTACTTGAGAATAAAGTGTGTGACACAAATGTTCACACTTAAGAAAAGTTCTACAAGATACTTCTAGAGTTTGCTATACTACAAAACAAATAGTGAAGATTTCCTTGAATTTCAAAGACCTTTGAAAGTCAGGCAAAACACAGCAATTTGGTGGAAGAAAATGGGGTGCATTTTGAACTAATAACAAATGTCCCATTAAAGCCTGTTTTCTTTTAGTATGGAACTTAATTTAGAATCCAAGATATTCTGTGGTTCTGAAATCTAGCTTAAATGATGCAGTGTATGGCAACCTTAGTAGAAAATCTATTAATGACTATATTTCTTCTTTATTAACTTTTATATATTGATTTTTTAGAGAGAGAGGAAGAAAGGGAGACAGAGACAGAGAGAGAGAGAAAAACAGTGATTTGTTTTTTCACTCACTCATGCTGTCATTGGTTGGTTCTTGTATGTGTCCTGACTGGGGATCAAAGCTTCAACCTTGTGGAGAAGACACTCTAACCAACTGAGCTATCCTGCCAGGGCCTTCTTTTTTATATTACATGTGACGACCCGGGATAAAATGAAAGAAATCTACATTGCCTAATTGGAAAAACTTGAGGTCAAGAACACACTCTAGTTTTCCTATAAACTTGTTTTGTGATTGCACACCAGTCTGTTAATCACTCAGTTTCCTGTGACTAAAAATAAGCAATATAGTGCTGATGAGGTCTTAAACAACCAATACCACTGACACAGTGGATGGGAAAAGATAACACATGTAGCAGTGTTTTGGCAGCATTGGGAGAAAGGAGTATAATTCGATGTGATACTATTGGCAATCATGTTTTCAATGCCATTTGTTAGTTAAAAAAGAAAACCGTTTCTAAGGTATTCATGATTTTTTTAAGAAGCCATATTCTATCATAGATGAAGTAGTTATTTACAGATATTTAGTGGTATATCCTTTGTAAGGTAAATCATCACCATCTGTTTTGTTTTTCTTGTGTATATAAATTTGGATTGTATGAGCAGGTGGGATTTTGTATCTCTTTAACTGGTGGGTGATATTCTTGTAATTTTAAGTTGTAACTTTAACACAAAAGAACATCAAAAGACATTGCCAATTTCTAGACTTCTGCATTATAGTTCCTTCTGAATGTTGCTATTATCAGCTTATAAAGTTTTTATGGTACTATATACAATGGACTATTACTTGGCCATAATAAATGAAATTTTACCATTTGCGACAGCGTGGATGGACCTAGAGCAGTGCTTTTCACCTTTTTCATCTCATGGTACACATAAACTAATTACTAAAATTCTGTGTCACACCAAAAAAATATATTTTTTGCTGATCTGACCAAAAATCTGTGTAATTTTGATTGAATTACATAATAATGGTAGTAATTACCTACCCTTTTTGCTCTAAAGTGACATTTTTAAAAAATCAGGTGCCTCTACTTATCTCTAAGAATTGCTAATACAGTACCATGAATTAACCAATCAGATGCAAACTTATTATATGATGTGTCCAATAAGATACAACTCTGTTTTATGACTTATATATTAAAAGTTCAAGACAGGACATTCAAACCAGCCAATTATTGTTGTGATGGCTGGTGTCATTTTAAAAATATTTGACAATCAAAGGGAAAAGAGGTCAGTGGCCCTGACTAGTCAGGCACAGACAGTACCCAGGTTACAAACAAGATATACAGTGTGTCTGTAAAGTCATGGTGCACTTTTGACCGGTCACAGGAAAGCAACAAAAGACGATAGAAACGTGAAATCTGCACCAAATAAAAGGAAAACTCTCCCAGTTTCATACCTATTCAGTGCAGTTCTATGTGGGCTCACGCACAGATTTTTTAGGGCTCCTTAGGTAGCTATCCCGTATAGCCTCTACAGACTCGTCACTGACTGATGGCCTACCAGAACGGGGTTTCTCCACCAAACTGCCGGTTTCCTTCAACTGCTTATCCCACCGAGTAATGTTATTCCTATGTGGTGGCGCTTCCTTATAAATGCACCGATATTCACGTTGCACTTTGGTCACGGATTCGCATTTAGCGAGCCACAGAACACACTGAACTTTCCTCTGTGCTGTCCACATCTCGACTGGCGTGGCCATGGGCTGCTCCGCTGTATACACAGTGTTACGCGTCTACATCTGCACATGCGCACATGCTGCCACAGCATCCTACAGAAACTGGGAGGGTTTTCCTTTTACTTGGTGCAGATTTCACATTTCTGTCATCTTTTGTTGCTTTCCTGTGACTGGTCAAAAGTGCACCATGACTTTACGGACGCACTGTATTCTGTAGGCTTGCTCTTAAGTAAAATTTGTATGTAAGTTGGAATAAGTACATTTACCTATTAAATGCAATTTAGATAGATGTTTGACTTAACATAGTATTTACTTTTACTTTTCTGTGCATATAAATACTTAAGCATTTTCAAATACAATGTTAAATAATCTTGGATGATGCAGAAGATGATGGACTTGGAGAGTACGGGACTGGTGTTACAGTCACGGTTTGATTCTGCTGCTGGAGTCAGTGTCTTGAAATAGGCTGCAAGGGAGGCCTGTACAGAGCTTTTCTTCTCATCAGAGATAACCCTTTAGCATCTCAGAACTTCTGTGTGGTAAACTCTGGTGATCCTCTCTGTGTCAGGGTCTCGCTCCTCTAACTTTGCCTATCCTGCTTCAGCGAGACAGAAAGCATCAGCTAACTCTTTTATAGAGAACTTCTTCAGTTCTGGAGTTTCTAGGTCCCTGTTTTCTTCCCAAAATGCTATCATCCGCCACTCTCTTACCCTAAGGTCTTCATTGGTTAGTTCTGTGCCATGAGAGTCGAGTAACTCTATGATATCATTTTCACTGATGTCCATTTGCATTTGATTACTAATAGCCCTCATGGTGCTTCATTTTTGAGTACAAGTTGTAGGTAAGTCAGATGTCTGTAACTCAGGGACTTACTGTATTGGATATTTTAAAAAATTGGGGGGCCCTGGCTGGTGGCTCAGTGGATAGAGCATCAGCCTAGCATATGGAGGTCCTGGGTTCGATTCCTGGTCAGGGCACACAGGAGAAACTACCATCTACTCCACCCTCCCCTTCTGCTGTTGCAGCCAGTGGCTTGATTGGTTTGAGCATAGCCCTGGGCCCTGAGGATAGCTCCATTGTAGCATATCACCCTCAGGCAGTAAAAATAGCTGGGTACTTGAGCATTGGCCTAGATGGGGTCACCAGGTGGATTCTGGTTTGGGTGCACACAGGATAGTACAGATATTTTAATGATGTTAATTCTTCCTATCTTTGGACACAGTATATGTTTTCATTTATTCATATATTCTTCAGTGTCTTATAATTTTCCAAGTACAGGTCTTTCACATTATTTGTTAAATTTGTTTGTAGGTATTTTATTTTATTTTGTCATGCAATAGTAAATGGGATTGTTTTCTTAGTTTCTCTTTCTGATAGTTCGTTCTGTGTAAAACTGCAACTAATTTTTGGATATTTATTTTGTATCCTGCCACTTTACTGAATTCATTTATTACTTCTAGTTGTTTTTTTGGTGGAATCTTTTGGGTTCTCTATGTCATCTACAAATAATGACAGTTTAACTTTCAATTTGAATGCCTTTTATTTCTTCTTCTTGTATGATTGCTGTAGTTAGGACTTCTAGTACTATGTTGGATAGGAGGATGAAAGCAGACACCCATCTTGTTCCCGATATTAAGGGAAATGCTTTTAGATTTTGGCGATTCAGTATGATGTTTACTGTGAGTCATAGATAGCCTTTATTATGTTGAAGCCTTCTAGTCCCACCTTGCTGAGTTTTTATCATAACTCATGCTAGATTTTAGCAAATACTTTTTCTGCATCAATTGATATGATTATGTGATTTTTATACTTCATTTTGTTTACGTGGTGTATCACATTTATTGATTTGCAGTTATTGACCAACCTTGAATCCTTGGAATAAATCCCACTTGATCGTACCTTTTAATGTATTGCTGAATCCGTTTTGCTAATATTTAGTTGAGGATTTTAGCATTTTTGTTTATGAAGGATATTGGCCTATAATTTTCTTCTTTTTGTAGAGTCTTTATCTGGTTTTGGAATTTGGATAGTGCTGGCCTCATAAAATGAGCTTTGGAGTCCTTCCTCCTTCTTAATTTTTTGCAGTAGTTTGAAATAGAGAAGGATAGGTATTAGTTCTTCTTTGAGTGTTTGGTAAAATTCACCTGCAAAGCCATATAGTTTAGGACTTTATATTTTGGGAGGTTTTTTTTTTTTTTTTATAACTGCTTCAATTTCCTTAGTTGTAGTTCGCCTATACAGATTTTTAATTCAGTTTTGGAAGATTATATATTGATACATGTCTAGGAATGTATCTGTTTTGTTTAGTTCCAACCTGTTGGCACATTGTTGTTCATAGTCATTTCTTAGAATTTTTTGTATTTCTGTAATGTCAGTTGTTACTTTTCTTTCATTTCTTATTTTATTTGTTTTGGGTCCTCTATTTCTCTCTCTCTTTTTTCTTGATTGATAATCTATCTGAAGGTCATTTTCACCTGGCTGAATGAACTATTTGTAATTTATAGGAACCAAGGGTTGAAAGGTATGGATGATCTTGGCTACTTTGTATTCACAGATTATGTTTTAATTCCAAAATAACTAGCTCTTTAGTCACTGAACACAAAACACTTTTAGCATTTGATGTTAGAATACTTGAAATCCTACTTTGACAGCATTTATACTCATTAAAAGCTCAACTCATGATCCATGTTTGCGCAAGGACTTGGGTGGTACTTTAAATGGCTATATAATAAGCTTGCTTCCCTACATATTTATACTTACTCCCCTTCCCCATCTGTACAGTGGGATCTTTGGAGAAGAAGAAAGATAGTAGAAATATATAGGTGGAAGATGCAAAATTAAGGTGAAATATTAACCATAGAGTCAATTCAGTTGTGGCCATCATATTCCTGAGTAATTAGAACCGCATTACTATGACACTCATTTTGTGGCACCTGTTTTTATACTAAATTGATTAGATACAAATATATTTTCATCTTCAAATATTTAGAAGATTTTTTTATCTTCATCCCATTTTATTTCTGGTGTTTGATACTAATCTTTTTTTTTGCATATTGCATATGTTTATTCAACAACTAATCTAATTCTAGGTTTTTAGATGATAAATACTACACTCATATCCATTTTACAAGTACTCTATTAATACAATGGTTCTACAAGGTAAGGAGAAAAAAAATCAACCTGTCCCACAAAAATGCATCTTTTCAAGAAAGATCAAGTATGGGGTAAAGATTCATATTGGTCAAGTACTCACTGCTGAATCTCTGTAAGCTTAACTACTATGTTTAAAATAATTTTGCTTATTACTGTTTCCTTTGAAATACTTTATTTTGGTGTAAAAACAAACTTCCTAGAAACGGCAACTTTATAGTTTGAACAAACAGCTCCAAATATCTGTTTGTTCATTTATTCAATGTATATTTAGAAGGCGCCTATGCATAGGCTTCTTTGCCACGCTTGTGAACAACAGTTATGAACCAGACCAGAAAAGGGAAGCCCTTGTTCCAGTGGTGGGATTCAGCTGGTTCACGCCAGTTTGGCAGAACCGATACCTAATTCTTTGTTGAGTTCAGTGGCCCTGTTGTTAAAATGGTATTTATCATCAGGGTCCTCTCTAAGGGGGGCACCAGGGCAGCCGCCCAACGTGGAAGTCACAAACTGACATTCCTTACTCTTCTTTAAGTTCATCTGTGCAACAGAATATTCTAAACGCCCATAGGAATGTTCATTCTGTCCATAGGTAAAAAAAAAAATGCAAGTGAGGACGCCAGTCAAGAAGCAATATGGCAATACCTTAAATAACGGTTTTATTGTTTTTTTGGTCAGGTATTATTTAATATTTTTTCATTCATATTTAAAAATATTTTTAACAGAGACAGAGAGAGTCAGAGAGAGAGATAGATAGGGACAGACAGACAGGAACAGAGAGAGATGAGAAGCATCAATCATCAGTTTTTCGTTGTGACACCTTAGTTGTTCATTGACTGCTCTCCCATATGTGCCTTGACCGCGGGGCTACAGCAGACCGAGTAATCCTTTACTCAAGCCAGCGACCCCGAGTCCAAACTGACGAGCTTTGCTCAAACCAGATGAGCCCGTGCTCAAGCCGGCGACCTCAGGGTCTCCAACCTGGGTCCTCTGCATCCCAGTCCGACGCTCTATCCACTGCGCCACTGTCTGGTCAGGCTAAAACTTTTTCTTATAGCAAACTAGTTTTGTGTACTTCTTTTATTATTCTTATTTAAGTATAAAATGCATGAAATAATAAACTGTCTTTTGGTATGTCATTTTTTTTATACTTAAACACAGTCATTAGGGCAGAGAACCGGTTGTTAAATTATTTGAATCCCACCACTGCCTTGTTCTAATAGGCCTTATATTTTAATAGGGGAACAGATAGCCAAGGAATAAACAACTAAATGTGGTCTTTTCAAATACTCCTAAGTGTTACGAAGAAACAAACTAACAGCGGAAGGTGGGGGGCAAGGGCACCCCGGGCGTCTGGCAGGTGCGCCTGAGGAAAGGCGCTTTGAGCCGAGAACAAGCAGTGTTTAAGGCAGAGAGCCAGGTGCAGACAGTGGCCCTGTGACAGAAGCTAGTGTGTGGCGGGCAGGAGGAAGGTGGTATCTGAGGGGGGGGAAAAGCCAGACCTTATGGACTCTGGGGGCCAAATAAAAGAACTAGCGTTTTATTTTAAATGCAACAGGAAGCCAAAAGAAGATTGTAAGCACAGGGTTAACATCACCCGATTTACATGTAAAAAGTAACCTTTCTTATTTTCTTTCCCTCTAGTAGTTTAGCGCATATTGAGTATTTTGTTTAGACAGGTCTAACGACGTCTCTTACAGAGTCAAAGGTAAGTTTACTTTTATAGGGCCATAATATTATATCATACAGAAATGGTAGAAATATTTAAGAATTTACATGACATTTCTTAGGCAGAGACTTAATAACGTTATAGCAAAACTACTAATTAAATCTTAAATCTTAAAAAAAGAGAAAGACAGAAAATTTTTTTTTCTTCAGTGAAACCCTAAGTAACTTAACGGCAGTGATTTTGAGAAGAACTTGAAATGCACCACTTAAAAAAAACACCAAACCAACCACAACTCTGAACAACAGTGAAAAAAGAAACCATTTTGCTTAAATGTAATTATTAAATAAGTGTGAGAGAACCATCTGACAAGGATAACTTCTAACAAGTAGAGCTAATTTTAGGGAGGCTCAGAGCTGAGCCTCCTTTTTTCGATGAGATAAAAATATACATAGGTAAATCTAGGGACACTTTGAAACATTCAGATCGTCATAAAGGAGCCACAGAGAAGGTAACTGATGGAAGAGGTAGGAGGCGAGACCACACATTGTGGTATTGGTGGGTCGCCTTTCTTTTAGAGGGATACACGTGTCCTATTGTTTCATTTTTGTTAAGTATTACTCTAAAACTCTGAAGTGATTTTATGACTAAATTATAAAGTTTATGAATATTGATCATATTACTTTATAATAGCACCATGTTATGGGTTGAAAAATATTACCTATATAGCCCACCTAATCAATGAACTTTATTTCTAGTTGACTTCTATTTTCAAAAATCAAAACTATTTTGAAGATGAATGTTGCTATCGTTTAATGATATTTTTAAAATGCTAAATATGGTAGAATATAAAATTTTAAAACATTAAGCAAAATTGTATCTCATCATTGAAAGAAAATTACATGCATAGATAGGAAAAGAATTTTGGGGAAATATATCAGAATTTAAATAGGGGCTATCTCTAGGTAATGAAATAATAGGGTTTTTTTTTTGCCTGACTTTAAAATATTTTCCAAATTTCCCACAATAATAACATATGATTTTTATGTAAAAATTGTACCCACACACATCACCTAAACCAAAAGTAAAAGTATAACGATAGATAACAGTTTAGTTATGTGATGAATGTCTCTTCATAATCACTATCCAAAGATAAATTGTCCCTCAGAAATAGTATGTATTTGAATGCCATCAAAAGATATTATTAGGAATAATTAGTGCCTTTTGTGGTTGAATTAAATTAATGCAAAGATACATTAAAGAGTTAATTTATGAAATAGGCCCTGGCCAGTTGGCTCAGTGGTAGAGCGTCGGTCTGGCGTGCAGAGGTCCTGGGTTCAATTCCCGGCCAGGGCACACAGGAGAAGCGCCCATCTGCTTCTCCACCCCTCCTCCACTCCTTCCTCTCTGTCTCTCTCTTCCCCTCCCTCAGCGAGGCTCCATTGGAGCAAAGATGGCCCCGGGCGCTGGGGATGGCTTCTTGGCCACTGCCCCAGGTGCTAGAGTGGCTCTGGTCGCAGCAGAGCGATGCCTCGGAGGGGCAGAGCATCGCCCCCTGGTGGGCAGAGCGTCACCCCCTGGTGGGCGTGCCGAGTGGATCCCGGTCGGGCGCATGCGGGAGTCTGTCTGACTGTCTCTCCCCGTTTCCAGCTTCAGGAAAAAAAAAAAAAAAAAAAAAGAGTTAATTTATGAAATAAACAGGGAATTGAAAGGACATAAAGGATAGAAAGTAATTAAAATATGAGAAGGAAAATGGGGTGTCTGAAACCTTTGATCTGTTTGTAGACTCTGTAGCATTCTAGCTAGCTTCCTGTCCTTGGACAGGTCATAACCTCTCTGGGTCTCATTTTTTTTTTTTTTCTGGGCCTCATATTTTTATCTGTACAGTCTAAGAGGTTGACTAAGAAGATGACTCTTTTTGGTTCTATAATTTTATGAATCAAGACTCTTAAAGGACAAGTTTATAGTGTTGGTTTTGCATGCAACAACCTGCGCATAAATACATTCACAATTTTTTTTTTTGCTACAAATTTGGTAACCCTCAAATTTGCTAGTTATTGTTTGATTCCACGAAGTACTCTTCTGCCTCAGGACCTTTGCAAGCACTGTACTTCCTGCTTTTCCCCTGAAATATTTGCATGCCTAATTCCCTCACCTCCTTCAAGTTTTACTCAAATGTTACCTTTTCAGTGAGACCTACCCTGGCTGTGCTATTTAAAACTACAAACCTCTCCCATTCCCATCCTTTTTTTTTTTCCTGCTTTATTTTTCCCAGTGGCACTTACTACCTTCCAATATGTTATTTACTTATTTTGTTTGCTGTCTTTCATCCTACACTAAAATAGGTTACTCCAAAGAAGGGTGAAGACCTCTTTATTTTGCGCATTCTTATATTCCCAAGGCCTGGCACATATTAGATTATCAATAAATACTGTATAATAAGTAACTTTTCTATTTTTACAACATCCTACATTTTCATTCAATTTTATGAAAGTAACAAAATAAGTATGTCCCAAATTATGGAACATTGTTACAGTGGGAAATTTCCTGCAAAACCAGGTATTTTTATTAATCGTATCTTGAAGAGGAAAAGAAAATCATTTTACTTATTAGACAAAGATATTTTGGCCTGACCTGTGGTGGCGCAGTGGATAAAGCGTCAACCTGGAATACTGAGGTTGCTGGTTCAAAACCCTGGGCTTGCCTGGTCAAGGCACATATGGGAGTTGATGCTTCCTGCTCCTCCCTGCCCCCCCTCTCATTCTCTCTCCTCTCTAAAAATTAATAAAAAAAAGTAAAAAAAATAAAAAATAAAATAAAAAAAGACAAAGATATTTTAAAACATTTTATTGAAGCAATTTTATTATTTGCAGAAATTTCAGAAAGTAGGAAAGCTATATATTGGATCATATGCAGAAGTATGCTGTAGAAAGTAACGTTAGTATTCTGAGACTACGGCACTTCGGTATTCTGTAGTAAGCATAAGGGTGAAATTTTGATTGAGGTACACATTCCTCTGACACAGCTATTTTTAAATTATATTAATTCAAGTCTACTTTAAATCACATTTTTGTACACATAGAAAAAATTAATAAATATAACCACTCCATGGGTAAAAAGTTCATATTTAGTTTTTTAAAAATGTTAGTCTATAGTTATGTCACTATAGTCAAAAACCAGTGGGGGAAAAGGGCTCTATTTTGAATTCACGGAGTCTAAATTCTCTGAATTAATGAATGCCGAGGCTAAAGAAATGTCTTTTCTAGTCTCCTCTGGCTTTGATTTTTCCTCTGTTTGGTTTGGCTGCTGTCATACACATACTTGTTCTCATTAGGGTTTGAATTTCAGAGCTGGCTTTGCTCTGCCAGGGGAACAAATGTCTTGCCATGTGATACTAACTTGCCATTATATCCTGAAGCATTTGTAATCCCAAAGGCAAAGAATTTACGGCCAGTGCATGGAAGATGCAACTACCACCTAAAAGAAGCCAATATGAAACATTATTTTCTTGTGGCTAGTGGAGTTTTCAGGCAACTGGAACTCAGAATAATCAGCTAATGAACAAAAATGAATTATTGTTAAGAGACTATTTTTATTTGGTATAAAATAGCTAATGTTTCTAGTTGGTTGATAATTTTTATAGCAACTGTGGTATTTGGCATGTCCTAAACACCTTTGAGGTAGATCATTGTACTCTGCAATAGTTCTGAAATAAGGGAGAATGATACACAAGTCTTGCTGATACTCTGTAGCGGTGTAAGAGCATCATGTAGCAAGTACTTGAAAAACACTACAAAGGTTCTTCAATAATTCTCTAGCCAAGTAGGAAATTGAGCAGATGCATAAGAGGAAAATTCAGCAGTACTGAAAGTCAATCTCCAAATTAAAGTTTGGTCAGGATTCCAAACTTAATTGTGTTATTCTTTAAATAAATAAATAAGTAAATAAAAAGTCAGTGAAGCTATTTAAATAGCAGAGTCACTATTAATATTCATAAAAATAACATGGCATCATATTTTTTGGAGTTTTGGACTTTCGTATACTTCTCAACTCCTTTTTCCTAACTATTCTCCATGAGATATTTTTTCCTTTTTTTGTGTGGTGGCAAGTATTATTTTAGTTTGGCCAGAAAGCTAAGGGAAACAACTCTTAAGAATAGCAGTCAATAATTGTAAGAACTCATCACAGATCAGTTTATAGCGCTGATAAAATCTTGCATTTGTGAAACACTATGATTGTCAAACTCTTGCATGCATCACATCATTTGATCCTTATAATTCTATATCTATGTGACCTTGGGCAAGTCATTCAGCCTATGGTCGTGGCTTCCAGTTGGTAAGCTGCATTTAATAGATGCCCTCTACAAAGTCTATGGGAATGCTCCAGAATTAATAATAGAGTAGTCCAACACATCATGAACTTTTTAAAACAAAGGTATTATTATAAATGTAAGGTATTATTATTCCTCTAACTTGGGAAACAAATGTAAAGAGACTAAGTGAGTTGACCTTAAGTATTTAACCACATCAATTCCCCCTCCCAAATACATAAAACCATGGATTAAAATGTTTATATTTATAATTTAGACAAAAAGCATGAGTATTTTTTATCACAAAGGACAAACTATTGCCTCTTAAATGGGAAATAGTAATTTCTAAAAAATATAATTAAATATTCATTCTGAACCATGAACTCACTACTTTCATTTAAATCCATCAAACCGAATATGATTTCATCAGTATTGATCAACATTCAAGCTACATATGACAACAGATAACAAAACCAATTTGTTTGAAAAGATATCTTATTTGGGCCTGGCTGGGTTGTTCAGTGGATAGAGCATCAACTCTGCATGCCAAGGTCACAGGTTCGATCTCTGGTTGGGGCACATATGAGAAGCAATCAATGAGTGTATAACTAAATGGAACAACTAGGTGGAACAAAAGTTGATGATTTTCTCTCTCTCCCTTCTTCTCTCTCCAAATCACTGGAAAATTTACAAAAGAAAAGGTACCCAATTTGGAGGTAACTAATCCCATAATTTTTATGACTTACATAAACTGAAGAAACAATAGGTAATATTTTGATAAAAATGATATTTTCCAAATATATAATCAGAAAAAATATTTCATAAGCATATATATTTATATATGACTTTCCCATTCTGTGTATATATGTCGAGAGAAATATAATAATGAATGACAACACATATTCATCTGGGTTCCTAGAAAATGGATAAAAAAGTGAGCAGTAGAGAGAGATGAAAAGGAATGAGGGTTTAACAAGTGCCAGGCAGTAGGGTAGACCCTTAAATTGTCTTCATTTAATCTCTACAACAATCTAGTGGGGTAAGCATTATCAACTCTCACTCAAAGATAAAACATGTGAACCGCAACGCATTGAGTACGACCTCCAGAGAGCCTCAGGATCAGAGCCACAGGTGAACTGGATGGAACTGGGGGCCCCAGATCCGTGTTTTCTCCCTTTACACCGTTTTATAATTTATGAGCCACCAGATTAGATATTCCCAAATTTGTGAAGAAGAACTCCTTTGCGGGTTTTTGTTTTGTTTTGAGATCTTGTGGTGGTGGAAAGAGAGGCCAGGAGAAAGGGGCTCGTACAGATGAACTCGGGGAGAAGAACCGCTGAAGTGAGGTCCTCGAGTGGGGAGGAAGCGGCGGGAGGTGGCACTTGCCGTGTGAAGGAAGCCGTGGGCCAGAGCGGTCTTTGGAATGCACCAGTTGACAGGGCTGGTGGTTGGAGCTGCTGCTGCGGTTGGACAGGGCTCTAAGGACTTACCGTGCGCTTTTATTAAGGAGTGGAACTGTAATAATATGAGATAAAGGATTTTCTTTCTCTATTCCTAAAAAAAAAAAAAAAAAAAAAAAAAAAAGATCCAGAAAGCAATTGAGCAATTGGAGGTGTTGGTCCACAGTTCTATTTCAGTTAAAATGAAGATGCATCTTTAGCATCTTTAGCTGGAATGTATGTGTAATAGTCTTGGAATTAGACACTGTATGGTCAGACTATCTCTGCACAGCAGACAAGCACATTCCCGGGATACCAGGCAATATTTTCAACAGGCTGCTGCTGTGTCCTGTCCCAAGGAAGAGAGTCTTTGGTTCTTGTCCCAACTCTGCAACTGGCAAAGCATCTCACTTCCCTGGGCCTCTGTTTTTCCTCCTCTGAAAAACAAGGAGGCCGAACCAGATAATTCTTACACCCCCTTCCAGTCCTTCTGCTTTGTGACTCCAGGAGAAAAAGAACAGTAATCATAGCTTATCCCTTAGGCACTCCCGGGGAATAAAACCAAAGCAGTCACCTTCCAAGGTAAAACTCTGTCTGCTATTCAAATTTAGTGTCCAACGATTTCAAGTCCATTAATCCTGTAGTCTTGCCAGGAAGCAGTTTTTTGACATTTCCATACATGTATGAATGTATTTTAGCATTGCTAGACAACTTTTTTGTAGGCTGAAACTCTGCTGGGAGTCGATTCAAAAAATTTTTTTTACATCTCATTTTGAAATTTCAGGGAATTATTTTGGTTGTCCTATGTAGGCGCTTTTTAAATCTGAAAGGATTTTGTCAAACATCCCCAAAATTACACTCTGCCCTTGGAAATTATTTTAGGGACAATTGCTTGCTATATGAAAGGGAATAGATGAAAACTTAAATAATATATATATATCATTTATATATACCAATATATACTATATATATATATATACATGTATATATATATATTTTGTGACAGAGACAGATAGGGACAGACAGATAGGAAGGGAGAGAGATAAGAAGCATCAATTCCTCATTGTGGCACCTTAGTTCATTAATTGCTTTCTCCGGGTGCTTTGACCGGGGGCTGCAGCAGAGCCAGTGACCCCTTGCTCAAGCTAGTGACCTTGGACTCAAGCTGGTGACCCTGCACTCAAGCTGGATGAACCCTAGCTCAAGCTGGTAACCTTGGGGTTTTGAACCTGGGTCCTCTGTGTCCCAGTCCAAAACTCTATCCCCTGTGCCACCACCTGGTCAGGCTATATTTTTGTTATTCAAACATATACACCTTAATGATGATTCTGTGCTAAATGGAAACATTTTGCTGTAGTGTCCCTTTATGCTTCTCTACTGCATAATGTTCATTAGCTCACAAGTGGGTGGATAATCTTGCTAAGAAAACAAAACGACTTTTGATTGTATGAAAATATGGATGCATGTTTTGGAGTCACATTTGCTCGGCACAGCCACGTCGAGTCCCTACCGACGTGATGAGCACGGCCTACTTGCTGAGGTTACAAGGATGAGTCAGATATGCTCTCTGCCCCAGGAAAATCAACAGCAGAAGATGTTTGTTGTTTATCTGGGAAAAAAGTGTTTCTGTTATATTACCTCATTTGAACCAATGAGGCGCTATTACTTTCTTTATTTTACTCAGAGGAAACTGAGTCTCACAAGTTATTGTAAAAGTCAACTTATTACTACTTGCTCAGTATTTGTGGTCCTAATTGAAGAAAGGCTGGGACTTTTTCTTGTTTATCCTTTTTGCTCTGTTGGCCCCAGTGCCTAGCACAGAACTTGGAACATAGTATGTTCTTAATACACACTCGATAAGTGAATAAGTATTGGATTATTAGTATATCCAACAAGTATTGGATCACAGATAAGCATTAGTTGCATTAGACTTCTCACTCTTCAGGCGAGTGCTCTTTCACTCTGTCTTACAGCCTATTTAATTGTGTCTGTTTAGTATTAATATAATAGGTACTTGAGGTCTGGGAAAAGAATTAGGTACTACCTAATTTTTTAAATAAGGAAAGAGATTGCCTTTTTTTTTCTTTCTTTCTTTTTTTTCTTTTAGGCGAGAGGAAGGAAAATAGTGAGGCAGACTCCCACATGCACCCTGACTGGGACCCACCCAGCAACCCGATCTAGGACCAATACTTGAGTACCAAGCTATTTTTAGCACCTGAGGCTGATGCACTCAGACCAACTGAAATATCCTCAGCACCTGTGCTCAAACCAGTTGAGCCCCTGGTTACCGGAGGGGAAAAGGGAGAGAAAGGGGAGAGGAAGGGGAAGGAGAAGCAGATGGTTGCTTCTCCTATGTACCCTGACTGGGATTCAAACTTGGGACATCCATATGCAGGCCGATGCCCTATTCACTGAGCCAATGGCCAGGGTTGAGAGTGCCTTCTAAAAGCAGAACCTGAACAACCTTGCAAAAACATCTAGATCTTGAAATGTAACCATCAATGTATTCTTTTCTTTATGAAGAAGCAATTGTCATATATATTGAGCTTCCCCATTGTTCAATGGTTTGAAATAATTTTGAATTGGCCATTAGAAGAGATGGAAGCAAGTTTAAGAGTCTAGCAGTATTTTGTGCACTTTAATAGTAATTGCTGATATATATTTATGAACTCAGTTATGGCTAATGCTAAGATAAAGGGTTATTAGCACTTTAGAATATAAGAATGGAATTCAGAATGACCTTGGCAAAATTGCAAGTTGTTAATCCTAGAGAGGACACATGTAGAAGGGAAAGGCAAATATAGAATAACTACAATATGCAACTGTGGTATGAAGGAATTCAGAGTACCAAAATCTGATAATTCTTGTATCACCTTCTTCAGATGTTAACTGAAATACTCTTGTCAGTCAAGGGCCTACCAATTTAAGGGATTTGGAAAAAACTGTATGAGATTCAGAGAAAATAGAAAATAATTAAAAGTTGGAAATTTGGGGGTGTCAAAACTGAGAAAAAAAGTTGAATTTCAGTCAAGTAAGGTCTCAAAACTTTTTGCCTCTCAAATACACATTCTTAGAAACTGCTCCAGGTTGCACTCTACCAAAAGGACGGAATTAATGGAGATGGAGAAAGACGATGGATACAGGACACAGGCAAAAGGTGCTCTCAGGAGAGAGGGGTGAGCCCAGCTGGCAAGGAGGAGCCTGGTGTCCAGGACCACCCATCTGGCTGATGCGCATTACAAGGTGTGCAGAGAGACTTCCTTAAGAAGATGAAGATGATAAAATCCAGATGTGTTTGAACATTTTAAGGGAAAGGTTAAACAACTGATGGAGAGTTTAGGTTCACTAATATCCTATGTACTATCATAGTGGTAGTACATAGGATATTGAAAAACACAAAAACAAATTCCAGGATACAAAAGTTTGAGACAACAAAACAAGAAATATAGTGTGTGTGTGTGTGTGTGTGTGTGTGTGTGTATGGCAGCTTAGCTAGAAATAATATTTAGAGATACTGAATATAATATAAACACTAAATATTAATTGAGCATAAGTCATTATCTAATGACACTGAGTGGATGAAGAAATGAGAAGGGGAGATGTGTGTGATGGGGAAGGAAAAGGTGGGGAAGGAAAGCTACATCCTAGAAATTGCCTATACTGTGCTTGACCTTGGCTGGTTGACTCAGTAGAAGAGTGTTGGCCCAGTGTGTAGATGTTCTGGATTTGATTACTAGTCATGGCACACAGAAGAAAGTGACCATTTGCTTCTCCACTCTTTCCCCTCCCCCCCACCCTGTCTCTTTTTCTCTCTTCTCCTCCCACAGCCATGGCTTGATTGGTTGTAGCACATTGGCCCTGGGCACTGAGGATGGCTCCATGGAGCCTCTGCCTCAGGTGCTAAAAATAAGCTCGGTTGTGAGCATGGCCCCAGATGGGCAGAACATTGGCCCCAGACAGGGGTTGCTGGGTGATCCTGGTTGGGGCACATGCAGGAGTCTGTCTCCCCTACCCTGACTTGAAAAGGAAGCCAAAAGAAAGAAAGAAAGAAAAGAAAGGAAATGCCTATACTTGAAACCTCAAACGAGCGATATAAGCAAATAAACCATACTTAATGTTGTGGAAGCCAACACCAAAAAATTAATCAATGAATTAGCCAAATAAACAAAATGAAATGGCTAAAAATGTTGAGTATGGGTTGCCTTGGGGAGGAGGGAAGGGCCTGCTATTTTTCACAACAAACCCCATAAATTGCTTTCTTTAAACTATGTGATGTATAAATTAGATTAAAATGAGCAAAAAAAAAAAAAAAGAAATCAAAATTATATAACTACATAAAAATATAGTGAAGAGATGACCTAATAATATCCAGATGGGAAATTTGTCTTTTCTCAGGGCGGTAACTGCTTGTTTTGTTTATGAAGTCAGGATTTTGGTTAATGCCGTGTTCTGGTAAGGGCTGTTCCATGGGTGTTTCTAAACAGATGAGGCATTTCCTTTCCTGAGGTTGTGTGGGCCTAACAGTTCATAGGCAGCAGCCTGGCGTGCCTCAGTGTGGTTGTGACGCAAGGCGTCGCCCTGGTTCCTCCGCCGGGTTCCTTGTAACTCTGCGCCACTGGCAGGGGCAGTAGGAAGGGCAAACCACTGGCTTGGGAGACACACAGACCTGAGGTCACACTCCAGCTCAATCATATGCTATTTGTGTGACCTCAGAAAAGGTACCTAACCGCTCTCAACCATCATTTCTTTATCTGTAAAATGGGGCTATGTGCTACCCACCTCATAGCAGGGGTAGGTGAGTAAACAAAATTATGTTTATAAAGTACTTGGCAGAAGCTCAAAAAATGTTAGTTCCTCCCCCTCACAGGTTCAGAGCAATAATCATTTGAATCATATTATAATGATGTCTACTCAACTCTAACATAATCAGGTAGAGAATTAAGGTGTATATTTAAGTACATGTTTTCTTTATATGATATTTTAAATTACATGAAACAACTAGTTCTCTCATCTTAGATGGATATGCTTTAAGAAGAATTGATTTGCTCAACTTAGATACCTATTGTATTTTGATGGCTTGTAGACACAACCTGTGTGTTTATGTGTTCCATATGGCCCGGTGCGGTGAGAAGACTTCAGAAATGCTCAAGGCCAGGGCTGTAGGTGATGAAATAGTCAAAACATGCCCCATCCATCCAGTCTTCCAAGTTGCTCCATAACCCCTGAGACCTTGTGAATCATGGTTTATAAACAACTATTCATAAATACAGGCATTTCCCCTAGGGTATTATTTATGTGAGGCTGTTAAAGAGCAATTTTTTTTTTTTTTTTGCATTGCTAAGTATTAACTCTAGCACCTGGCTCACAAAGGCAGAGAGATGGAAGGGTGAAGGAGAATCCACTTTAAAAGACAGGCTGAAGAGGCCCCATCGAAGATAAGTCTTCCTAGGGAACAGGGACCAAGTGACCCCACGGTCCCCACAGTCCACTCAACAAGGGGAAAGGACCCCGGTTGATGAAAAGCAACCTGCCACTCACTCAGTTTTGAGATTCTGCCCCAAATGAATTTCTAGATCAGGGGTCAGGAACATATGGGCTCGTGAGCCAGATGTGGCTCTTTTGATGGCAGCATCTGGCTCGTAGACCAATCTTTAATAAAAAAAAAAATAATAATAACGTTAAAAATATAAAACATTCTTATGTATTACAATCCATTCATTTCCTACCGCTCATGTTCATGGTTGCGGGTGGCTGGAGCCAATCACAGCTGTCCTCTGGGACAACACCAAATTTTTATTGGATAATGCATAATGTACATGAGTCGTTGTATGGCTCTCACGGAATTACATTTTAAAATATGTAGCATTTATGGCTCTCTCAGCCAAAAAGGTTCCCAACCCCTGTTCTAGATGAAAAGATTAAAGAAAAAAAGTCTCTATGTTCTTGCCTCTGAAATCTGCTTGGGCATTTAGTAGTTCAGTGCCTGTAACAGGAGAGTCTGTTTTCACACCAAAATTCTTTCATCCAATAAAAATATTTTCATTTTATGTATTTTTTAATAATGCAACCAGTATTATTTTTATTTTTCCAGTGTCAGCTCACAGTAAAATAGATTTCTCACTTTGGGTCAAGGTGAAAAAGCACTGAATTCCTACTTTGTGTTATTCCCTTTTGTTGACCTAAAACAGGAACAAAAATCCTTTCAATCAGCTCTCCCAACACATTGACAAAGCCTGTTGTTACCTGTGGGTTGATATTAAACCCAGAATCCATTTTGTTTGATTGCCTTTACCTGTCTGCCAATGACATTACTTATAATGATCATTATACTTGTCCTTTAAGTTTTTCTATATAGACCAGTGTTTATGGTTATTGAATATGTATAAGATAATTGTTAATACTCTTTTGATGGCTAAGGTAAATGTTATACTAGATGTCAAATAAAAAAAATGAGACCAACAGCAAAACTAGGATCCTGATGATTCAAAGGATAGAGATAATCCGAGTGTTTTTCTTAATGAAGACAAAAGATTCGACTTTCTTTGTTTTACCTGCTCTCCCCTATTTGGGAAAAATCTGGCCTCAACTCAGATCCCATGGCTACAGTATTGCCTGATCCCCAGTGGTCAATAAGATTGACTTCCTAGGAACGAGCCTTGCACCTGGTTATAAGGTTGGTCACCAGTGCATCTTTTGGATGGATTTATGACCAAAACGGGGAAGTGTGGAAGAAAAGAAGAGATTCCATGGACAGTTCCCTCACAGAGTGATGTGATCGTAAATTCCTAACTGGGCAGGCTGTGATGGTGGGTAGTTATGCCCAGATTGTATAATGTTTTTTAGAAAAGCATTTCTCTTCCCCTTTTGCAAGCCCTGTCCACTGTTTCTGTGCATCTAGTAACCTAGTTAACACACCTTTGAGATAGGTAGCCATCCTCAAGAAAGCACAGAATTGTGTTACTGTTTCATAATCCAATTCCTACCTTGCTTTCTTCCAACTCCATGTCCGTTCCCTCCTTAATGTCAGATGCATAGAAGAAGCCGCAACACTTGTTCTCAGGAGCACTTGAGATCTGGCTCTCCAGCATATGTCATCAGTTTGGCTCAAATAAACTCCTATGAAAATTCAAAAATAATCTTCCTATTTTTTTATCAATTGAATCCATCTGTTCCCTGAATTGAGCACCTGATGGGCTCTGGGTACACCAGGTGACTGAGACAGAACAGTGGCTGGCCTGGAGAAGCTCATTTTCTATTTCAGGATGATGGTAGAGGGAGAGGAACCTAGATTTGCAAGTGGGCAGTGATGACAAGAATGATAATGAAAACAGGAACCAAGGTTAAAATACCACAAAAACTAGTAAGGTCAACCCTGGGGCTTTCCAAAGAAGGCTTCCACAGATGGAGTGAAGTTTTGGTTCCATCTCAAAGGCCTGGCAAGAGTCTTGCAGTCAGGAAAGGGGGCGCTGAGAACACCTGTGAAGGACAGCAAAGGAATAGCACAAGGTAAGGGAAGCAGGTTTCAAACCCAACAGAATGTGTGGGCAACAGCATGAGAATCCATGCGGCTAGAGTACCCAGGGCAAAGGTCAGGAAACTTTTGGGCTGAGAGAGCTATGAACGCCACATATTTTAAAATGTAATTCCATGAGAGCCATACAACGACCCATGTACATTAAGCATTATCCAATAAAAATTTGGTGTTGTCCCGGAGGACAGCTGTGATTGGCTCCAGCCAACCATGAACATGAGCGGTAGGAAATGAATGGATTGTAATACATGAGAATGTTTTATATTTTTAACGTTATTATTATTTTTATTAAATATTTGTCTGTGAGCGAGCCAGATGCAGCCATCAAAAGAGCTACATCTGGCCCTGGCCGGTTGGCTCAGCGGTAGAGCGTCGGCCTGGCGTGTGGGGGACCCGGGTTCGATTCCTGGCCAGGGCACATAGGAGAAGCACCCATTTACTTCTCCACCCCCCTCTCCTTCCTCTCTGTCTCTCTCTTCCCCTCCCGCAGCCGAGGCTCCATTGGAGCAAAGATGGCCCGGGCGCTGGGGATGGCTCCTTGGCCTCTGCCCCAGGAGCTAGAGTGGCTCTGGTTGCGGCAGAGCGATGCCCCGGAGGGGCAGAGCATCGCCCCCTGGTGGGCAGAGCGTCGCCCCCTGGTGGGCGTGCCGGGTGGATCCCGGTCGGGCGCATGCGGGAGTCTGTCTGACTGTCTCTCCCCGTTTCCAGCTTTGGAAACACACACACACACACACACACACACACACACACACACACACACAAAAGAGCCACATCTGGCTCACGAGCCATAGGTCCCGGACCCCTGACCTAGGGGAAAGTGGTAAGAGGTGAAAAATAAGAGGGAGACCATCCCATAGGTAAGTCGCAGGGGTGGTAGGCTCCAGGATGTACTGTACAGATTGTACAGAGAACACTGCCGGCAGTGAGGACAGGCAGGAGAGAGTGAGAGCGCAGAGAGGTGAGAGGGAGGTCGTGAGGTATGCCAGTAAGCATCAAGGAGGGGAGGAGAGGTCATTAGAAATCCTTCTAAAATGTAAAATACTATGGGAAATCACAAAGAGATATTTATTATTGGTAATGTTATCTGTCCTACCTTGAAGTCTGTTGTGGCATTGCATCTCCCGTTCAATAAGTATTTTGCGTGGCCAATCTAATGCACAATGCCATCCACAGCAGGTATGTGCTACTGCCAGCCTGCCTCCTCACGAGGTCTCAGGATCGATTGTGAAAGCTTGTCTGTGGGACAAGCTTGTCTTAGTCTCTTTATTGTCATTTTAAAAATTTATTCATTATATTTTTTAGAGAGAGAGAGGAGAGAGGGAGGGAGAGAGAGAGAGAGAGAGAGAGAGAGAATGGGGGGGAGGGTGGAGCAGGAGGCATCAACTTCCATACATGCCTTGACCCAGGGTTTCGAACCGGCGACCTCAGCGTTCAGGTCATCGTTTGATCCACTGCGCTACCACAGGTCAGTTGTCTTACTCTCTTTAACCACTGTAAAATAAACTAAGATCGACCATTTGGTTTTCTTTATCCTGCAGAAGACGATGAACTTAGCTTCTAACACAAAAGAAAACGTCCACACATGCTCCGTGGGATTGGTAGAACGGTGAAATGTAAAGGATGCCGGGATTCTGCAGGCTTCTCGCTTAGGTGCAGGAATGCTTTGCCGCGGCATTTCCGGTACTCCAGGCTTGCGGTAACATGCAATCACATTCGACTTTCTTTTTACCTTCATTATAAGGAACCAAGCGGTACTTCTGATTAGATTGGTAAACATTTGTAAGTAGACATGTTTGGATTTGACAGTGATTTAACTAACGACCTGTGCTAAATCCATCAATGACACAGCTGAGGAAATCATTCTAGGGAGACGTTTTACTGTCCTTCGCTGCTCCCCGGGCCGGAAGCCACAGGAAATAGTGCATTGTGGTGTGTATTTCCCCGCAGGATTTCTTGTGTCGTTCATTGTGCAGAATTTTTCTTTCCAGCTGCCTGTAGTTCACATTTTTGTACTTACTTTTCCCTCCTGGATAATTTGATGAAGTCAGTTCCTTAGAGCTAGAAAATGTCTTTTTATTTTTTTGTAAGATCAGGGTTTTTTTTTGTGTTTTTTTTTCCACCTCAACTGAGAGATAAATTTGATTAAACAGAAGAGATTTAAGTAGCCAGAATTAATTAATCTGACATATGAAATAACCATGCTTGCAATATGAAATAGTTATAAGATAATTTTAATAATCTAATAGGATATGTGGTTTTGGCTAAATGAAAATAAGGTCTGTCAAATTTGGAACCGTTTAAGATGTAGTAAATGGGGTCGTGGAAAATAAAAATAAAAACCACCCTTTTTCTGAGAGAGCCTCACTATTATTTTATTAAGGTATGGTTTTTACTTTAAAGTTTCTTTGCATTTCTTTTCTTTTCTTAGTTGCCAGCATCCTGTATTGGAGAGTGAAACATTCCCCACACTCTTAATAAATGGGAAAGTAGTGGAAGAGACTGCTTTTATGTCAGAAATACTATTCTCATGTTAAATGACTGTGTTTTACAATAACTGTCAGTGGTTCTTCAACCCTGCCTGTGCATTAGAATTATCTGGAGTACTTTAAAAAAAAGAGCAGCGAAGACGCCACCCTCAGAGTTACTGACTTGATTAGTATGGGGCAGGGCCTGGCTGTTCACAATTCTTAAAAACTCCCCAAGCCGACTCCCAGCAACAGCAGAGGTGAAACCGCTGACCTCTGTGGTCTTTCATGCAGGTATTCCCAGGCGCTATCTCAGCCTGCTGAATCTGACTTCCCTATCGCCCGCTGAAGGGCAGCTTCGGATGGGATAACTGTGACGTTCACCTGCGGCAGTCTCAAAGGGCGGGGTTCAAGATGATTTACTAGGGCAGGGGTCCCCAAACTTTTTACACAGAGGGCCAGTTCACTGTCCCTCAGACCTTTGGAGGGCCGGACTATAAAAAAAACTATGAACAAATTCCTATGCACACTGCACATATCTTATTTAAAAAAAAAAACAAAACGGGAACAAATACAATATTTAAAATAAAGAACAAGTAAATTTAAATCAACAAACTGACCAGTATTTCAATGGGAACTATGCTCCTCTCACTGACCACCAATGAAAGAGGTGCCCCTTCTCGAAGTGCGGCGGGGGCCGGATAAATGGCCTCAGGGGGCCACATGCGGCCCGCGGGCCTGTAGTTTGGGGACCCCTGTACTAGGGTGTAGGAAATGTATGAGGACGCCTGTCTCTATTTTTCCTTCTCGTTCTCTGACAACATCTGTCTTTAGAATACTTTATGCTGCACATACTTTATTAGTACAATAGACTTTTTTCTTCTCTTTTTCTTTTTTCTTTTTTCAGATGAGGATATGCCATTAAAATGTTCACCACCTCTGAGATGAGCAGAATATAAAGCATCCTTTTCCCATTACCTAGGTTTCAGTGCATTGCCATCACCAAGCGCAGCTCAGATGTTGGCTTTTGTGCCTACTGATACCTGCAGAGTCTTTAAAGGCTATGGTGGAGTCTTCTAGGATGTCTGTCCTCTACGCCACTGCCCCAGAAGAAGCAGTATTATATGAATAGTCACAGAATATGCATATCTCTTGCCAGATCTCTGCCCTTTCATAGTTCCTGATAACTGCCTCATGCCCTGGCCCCTTCTCAGAGTAATAGTTTCTCTCACCCTTCTGAGTCACTCTATAACGCATAAGCGCTTTTGGGGACAGTGACAGGACAGGCTTTCGTGTGGAAATATCTTCAAACTATCTTCTTGATATTAGGGAATATAGTAATATATAATAATTTTAAGACATATAATCATTATGGTTATTTAAAAAGAATAGGAGGAATTCTTGTTTTTTAAAGGTTAATACTGTAATATTTGCCGATGGAATGAAACAGTATATGGAATGAGCTTTAAACTAATACGAGAGTATATTTAACCACATTAATTAAAAAAAATCATATGAGAGGGGGAAAATAGGTGGAGGTTGAATGACGCATTAAGTAACCAGCGTTTGACGATTATTGATTCAGAAGGGGTGCACGAATGTCATTATTCTATCCTGCTTGCTTTATGGCTATGTTTAATTTTCTGTATAATTTGGATATCCCAAACTGCAGCACTTGGGCCTGAATTATTTCAGATGTGGCCCTGGCCAGGTAGCTCAGTTAGAGCCTCGTCCTGAAACACCAAGGTTGCAGGTTCCAGCCCTGGTCAGGGCACATACAAGAATCAACCAATGACTGCATTAATAAGTGGGACAACAAATCAAAGTTTCTCTCTCTCTCTCTCTCCTTCCTTCCTTTCCTCTTTCTCTAAAATTAATCAATCAATAATTAAAAAACAAAAAGAACAGAAAACAGTTTCAGATATGGCCTCAGGCTGTGTTCTACGGCGACTTCTGCCCCTTCTGGGCTGTCTTTCCCCTTCCACTCTATTCTTGCCCGCCCCCATGTCTGTCGTCTGTCTTCCAACCTGCTGCTGACCCTCACTTTCTATCAGTCAGCATCCCCTTTTCTCCTCTCTTTCATCTGCCTACATGCTTTTCCTATCAAATAATTTTTTTCTCTGCCTTGCCCCAAATCGCCTTCAGACATCAAATATGTACTCAAACTGAGTCATGCTCTCTGACCATAGCCCCCCCATCCCCTCCAGGGGTCTCCAAACTTTTTACACAGGGGGCCAGTTCACTGTCCCTCAGACCATTCGAAGGCTGCCAAATACAGTGGTCCTCTCACTGACCACCAATGAAAGAAGTGCTCCTTCTGGAAGTGCGGCGGGGCTGGATAAATGGCCTCAGGGGGCCGCATGCGGCTTGTAGGCTGTAGTTTGGGGACCCCTGCTAACCCCTTCCCCCCTCCTGCACTCCCCTCCCCCCCTCTTTGCCTGCTGGCCAGCCCACAGCACAGCCTCCTCTGCCTATTTCTGCTCTGGGGGTGAGTGTGTCAACAGGTCCAGGAGTGCAGCTCCCCTCCCCTCACTCCTCCTGGGGGCTAATTCTCGATATCCTGCTCCAGCCTGAAGTCTCACCCCGTGTACCTGCCTCTCCCAGCCTCACGTCACAGTCCTGCATGAGGGGATTTTAGACACTTGCAGATGGCAGGGGGGGTGGGTAGGTGACCTTTCTGCTTCCTCTGCTAGGCCCAGTGGAAACCACCTCCTGTCTTGTCTCCCTGAAATGGGAAGTCTAGATGAAGGTTTCAGAGTTTCTGCTGGGGGAATTTTTAGGATGTCTATTGATTTTTCTGAGGTTTATACTCTTTTAAGATATCTGAGTTGTCACGAAAGTCCCTAAATCATTTATCTTCATTGTTGGAATGACTCCCTCATAGTCGGAGAATTTCGGGGTTTTCAGGTAACTTGCATACGTGTAACCTCATTGGCGCCATCACACATTGCTCCCCCCTGCTCTGCACGTTCTACCAGGACAGGTGAGAAGGCCCCTCGCAGCCCCTCCATTCCCTCCACTGTCTGGATCCTGGCTTTTTTCCTAACAGCTTTCTGGTTCCCCACCCCTAGCATGACTATTAGATGTTACATCAGCATTTCCTTTTCCTCCACTGCTCCGAGACCCAGCTCGGGGACCACACTGGGCAGCGTGAACAAGCCAGCATGGTGGTGTTGGCAGCCGCATGCGTCTTGACCTCTAGCTCAGCCTGGGCTGGGGGTCCGAGGGGAGGGGCTGAAGCCAGGAGCGGGGAGAAGAAACCACTGCTGCTCACTTTCTCTTCTCCCTTCGCACTTACAATTTTAGAGCAACCAGAGGCACATCTTCCTCTGTAAGTGAGGCCTGCACTTCAGCCTGTGTTTCAAGGGCGCCAGAAGCATAGGACCTTTCTAGCTGCACCTGTACCCCCCTGGACTGAGACCAGATAAAGGGAGGAAAAGGAGGAGGCCCTAGGGCAGTGCAAGGCAGTCCTAGAAAGAGGGGGGGAAAGAGAGAGGTGAGCAAAGAGACAGGCAAAGAGAGAGAGGAGGAGAAAGGAAAGGAGGTGGAGGAAAACATTTATTCTTTTATCTGTTTATTTTAGAAGAAGGCTAGATTAGCCTGTGCCTTCATTAAAATGCATTTCACAGACTTTTTTTTTTTTTTTTAAAGATTTTATTTATTGATTTTAGAGAGAAGAGTGAGAGAGAAGAAGAGGGGAGGAGCAGGAAGCATCAATGCGTTGCTTGTCGTATGCGCTTTGGCCAGGCAAGCCAGGTGTTTCAAACCTGCATCTTCAGCATTCCAGCTCGACGCTTTCTCCACTGCACCACCACAGGCTGATGAGATATTTAAAATGTTCAAATGGCAGGTGAGCTATTGATCTACTAGGATTCTATGGGCAAAATGAGCCAATTCTCTAGATACTTGCTAAGCAAGAAGTTCCTGAAGAAACAGTCATTTGTTGACCACATTTATCCAAGTTCACTTCACAAAATTTCCATCATATATTTCATGTAATTTTTATTTCCTATTAGTTTGCCGTTTTGACTGTTTTCCAGGCCATTGAAGGTAATTGCCTACAGCTCTTTCTTTTTGCCTGTACAGACAAAGTCTATGTGTTGATTTATTTGATTCATTTTTCTTGCATAAATCCTGGTAGGACCACATAAACAACACTTATCTGTCTTATTGCAATGGTGGTGTGTCTACTTGACAAAGCCCAAGAAATACAGAAACAGTACAAAAAAGACAAATAAAAGACCCGCCCCTGTGAGAGAATGGTCATTCCTATGTGGTATGCATCCATTCCAGACAGCCTTCTACACCCGTATCCATCGCTCCCCGTCTCCTTCCCCCAGTAGGGACCATGGTGTCCATTCCACGCCGCACCATTCTTTTTATCCAACATTACGCCATAGACAGAGTCCTACGGACACAACAGAATTTTTACAGTATAAATTTGGTTGCAGCCTAACATACAGAAAATTGCGCACATTGTAATTCTGAAGCTTGATGAATGCCCACAAAGTAAACACACCCATGTAACCAGTGGGACACAATAGGCACCTCAGAACAGAACATACTGGCACCCCAAAAGCTTCTCTCACACCCCCTTAAGGCACTATGCTTTCATCTCAAGTGTTACCGCTATTCTGACTTCTGTAGCATGAACTCCACTCCCTCTCCATTCTCATGTTGAACTTCATATAAAAGGTATAGTTATAAAATAAATGGCATATTGTAAAATATAAAAGCTACAGTTGTAGGGTTTTTGTTTGTTTTTGGTCTAGCTCTTCTCATCATGATTGTGAAACTCATTACATTTTTGATTATAGGTATAGTTTGCTCACTGTAATTGAGGTACAGTATGCTGTGGTATGCATACATCACAATTTATTTAACCGTTCCATTTCTGATACTTTTGTGTTATTCGCCCTTCCTGAGCTATTATGAATAGTGCTGCTATGAACATCATTGCACATAGCTACTAGTGGACACATGCACTCCTTCCTCTGATAGAAAATGGACTATTGGGTTATGTCATAGGCATAGATTTAGCTTTACTAGATAGTGCCAAATGGTTTTCCTAAATGGCTGTACCAATTTATACTCTCACCGGTAATATATAGGGCATCCGCGCATTTCACATTCTTGCCAACGCTTGAGACTTTCAACTTAAGAAGGCAGGCCATTGAAGGTAATTGCTTTAAACTCTTCTTTTACCTAGACAGGTAAGGCCCATATATTTATTTATTTTTGTATAAATTCTACAGGAGTATATCGATCATCTTTATTTTTTTTATTACCATGATGATATAGTCTCTTAAAGAAATCCAAAAAAATTTTGGTCATTTGGATGCGGGGGAGGTTCTTGTGGTTTTCATTTTCATTTCATATGTTTATTGGATACAATCAAATGAGATCATATGTTTCATTTGAATACCCTGTTTTGTAAAATGCCTGTTCAAGTCATTTGCTTATTTTTATCTCTTTTTATTTTATATTGACTTATAGGAGTTCTTTATATCTTTGGATGAGTCCTTTGTCAGATATGTACTGCAAATATCTGCTTTCACTCTATGGCTTACCCTTCTTTCTGAATGCTGATCTTTCGTGGGACAGAAGTTCTTAGTTTTGATGTAGCCCAATTTAGCAGTATTTTCTTTTATGGTTAGTGCTTTCTGTGTCCTGTTTGAAAAATCTTGGCTTGCCTGACCAGGCGGTGGTGCAGTGAATAGAGGGTTGGACTGGGATGCAGAGGACTCAGGTTCGAGACCCTGAGGTCGCCAGCTTGAGGGCGGGCTCATCTGGCTTGAGCAAAAAGCTCACCAGCTTGGACCCAAGGTCGCTGGCTCCAGCAAGGGGTTACTGGGTCTGCTGAAGGCCCACAGTCAAGGCACATATGAGAAAGCAATCAATGAACAACTAAGGTGTTGTAACGAAAAACTGATGATTGATGCTTCTCATCTCTCTCTGTTCCTGTCTATCCCTATCTATTCCTCTCTCTGACTCTCTCTCTGTCCCTGTAAAAAAAAAAAAAAAAGAAAAAAAAAGAAAAAAGAAAAATCTTGGCTTATTTTAAAGCCACAAGGATATTCTCTTATGCATTCTTCTAAATATCATACATTTTACCTCTCATCTTATATCTACAATACATCCAAAGTTAATTTTTATGTATAATTTAAAGTAGATTAAGATTTTTTCATGTTATATATCTAATTAACACAGTATCATTTTTCAAAAAGGCCATTCTCTCCTCACACAACCTAAGTTTTACAGCATTTCATCATATAAACATGCCACTTAACAGGTTGAGAAAGCATTTTAATCGAGCATTTTGTGTATTCCTCCTTGATATTTGGCCTGAGCGACTTCCAAAAAAAAACACCCCCAAACCCCCCATAAACAAAAAAATTGCAGGAATGAGTGAGGTACTTTATAAAGGCTAAATCTTGAGAGTTTAGAAACTACCGAGCATTTGTTAAAATATGATTGAAAATTCTTAGTTTTTCTGAGTTGACTTTCACAATGCAAAATAAAAGGCAGACTTTAAAAAGTGAATTTTGCCTGGAGTCTTGTTTCCATCAATACTTTTGGGAGCTTAGGTTAATTTTAGTTAACAGTGATGCTGTTCTGATTTTATTAGATGTACATTAATCAACTGAATAATGAAGTTACTATTTTCTACTTTGAAGACCAGTTTGGGGAGTATAACAAATATACTGTAGCAAAGGAAACTTGGTTTGAGAGTGAATTATAAATGTTAACATTTATTGTTATTATGCTACTAGCATTCATTTTCTCAGTGACTTATTTTGTGGCCTCTTTATTGAGATGACTCATAATTTTAGAGGTATTAGAAAAATGGAAAGTTATGAAGAGTTATTTGACAAAGATGGCTATAATCAAAACTTAGCTAGAAGTGAGTTCTGTCTATTCTCATGATGTAAGTGTGAACTTTCTGATTGAAAGTTAACATTTTCATAGGGTTAGGACAAGCGTTTTGCATGACTGTATTTATTAGAATAAACTTGATCAGGAAACATCAAGTTCTTCAAGTGGAATTTAAATATTATGAGATAGCCTGTCCTGTGGTGGCATAGTGGATGGAGCATCAACCTGGAACGCTGAGGTCACAGATTCAAACCCTGGGCTTGCCAGGTCAAGACACATATGGGAATGTGATGCTGCCTCCTCCAGCCCCCCTTCTCTCTCTCTCTCTCTCCTCTCTAAAATGAATAAAAAATATAAAAATTAAAAATATAAATATTATAATATAGCTTGGTATGGGAAGAACTTGCTATTAGTCTTATTTTAGCTACTGGGAGACTGTCGATGGAGTTAATTAACTTCTGACATGGATTTTTCCCTCTTTATTAAGTGTCTATATTATTATGAAGTCTAATGTATTTTATTCTTGAATAATTAATCTAAAAGTGCCTAATACTTCTGCCGTTTAAAATGCTTGTACTCCAAATAAGCAAGATAGGTTTGCAATGAATAAGCTTAATTGTTTTGAATTTGGTTGAACAGAAATGATTAATTTTAATTTTAGAAACCTAATTAATCTTTTGGTGCATAAAAATGCATTCAGATTGGGCTTTAACTTTTAGTAATTAAACTTCTTATTTTTCGAAAAACTTAAATTAGTATATATTTACACATACTTATCCTTTCATGTATTAATCCATTTTAGTCCTGTTGAGATGATTTTATGGTGAATAAAGGTGGTGAAATTAGGTTGATTGAGACTTTTGCACCCTTTCTAAAATTGAAATTGAAATTGTTGAGGTGACATTGGTTCACAAAGCCAGAAAGTTCACAAAGCTAGAACATCATCTGCACACCGCGCACCTACTAGGCCGAGCCAAGCCTCTTTCTGTGCCCACTTCCCCCTTTGTCCACGTCCACCTGTAGCCCCGCCCCCTTTCCTTCTGGCCATCACCACACTGTTGTCTGTGACTGTGTGCTTTATATCTGTATGTTCTATGGGTAATCCCCTCACCTTCTTTCATCCTGTCCCACCCCACCGCCCCCCTCCGACAGCTGTCAGTCTGCTCCACGTGTCCATGCCTCTGTTTCTATTTTGTTTTGTCAGTTTATTGTATTCATTAGTTTCCACCTATAAGTGAGGTCATATGCTACTTGTCTTTCTCTGGCTGGCTTATTTCACTTAGTATAATACTCTCCAGGTCTATCCATGATGTCACAAAAGGTAAGATTCCCTCTTTTTTTACAGTTGAATACTATTCCATTTTGTAAATGGACCATGGCTTTTTTTTTTTATCCATTCATCTACTGATGAACATTTGGGCTGTTTCCAAATCTTGGTTATTGTAAACAATACTTCAGTGAACACAGGGTGCATAGATTCTTTCAGATTAGTGTTTCAGGATTCGTAGGACATATCCCAGAAGTGGGATCACTGTGTCTGAAGGCAGTTTTATTTTTAATTTTTTTGAGGAAACCCCATAATGTTTTCCACAGTGACTGCACCAGTTGCATTCCCACCAACAGTCGCATTCCCACGAACCTCTTTCTCCACACCCTTGCCAGCACTTGTTGTTTGTTGATTTATTGATGATGGACTTTCTAAAAGGCATGAGGAGATTCTCATTGTGGTTTTAATTTGCATTTCTCTGATGATTAGTGACATTGAGCTTTTTTTTTTTATATGTCTATCAACCATCTGTATGTCCTCTTTGGAGAAGTGTCTATTCAGGTCCTTTGCTCATTTTTTATTTGGGTTCTTTGTATTCTTGGTGTTGAGTTATATAAGTTTTTGTTTTTTGTTTTTTTTTTTGCTTTTAGAGAGAGGATAGAGGGAAAGAAAGGCGGTGGCAGGTGGGTGAGTTGGGGGAAGAAGCATAAACTCATAGTAGTTGCCTCTCTTGTATGTGTCTTGACCAGGCAAGCCCGGGGTTTTAAACCGGTGACCTTTAGCATTCCAGGTTGATGCTTTATCCACTGCGCCACCACAGGCCAAACAGGCTTGTTTTTAAACTTCATAAAAAACTTCTTAAAGGGTCAGATAGTAAATATTTTAGGCTTGCAGGCCATTGTTTATGTTGTGACCACTCAACTGTGCTGTTTTATATCAAATTGTGTTTCGCTGAAATGTTATTTACAGAAACGGGCAGCCAGCAGCAGGCTATATCAACCCCCAGGTTGGGGTAGGCTTGACTCTGGTGGTTGCTTGAGCCTCATTGCTAGGGTGTGACCCTTCTGAGTTCTCTTCTGAATGACCTTGGTGTTTAACCAGCTCTCGCCCTTCTGCCTGGTTGAAACTCAAAGGTCATCCTGCCTGGAGTTGTGTAAGTTCTTTATATATTCTGGAAACTAATCCCTAATGAGATGTATCATCGGCAAATATGTTCTCCCATACAGTGGGTTGTCTTTTCATTTTGTTGACGGTTTCTTTTGCAGTGCAAAATCTTTTTAGTTTTTGTAGTCCTTTTATTTTTTCCTTTGTTTCCTTAGCCCTAGGAGACATATCAGCAAAACTATTGCTATAAAAGATGTCTGGGATTTTACTGCCTATGGTTTCTTCTAGAATTTTTATGGTTTTGTGACTCCTTTTCGGTCTTTTATCCATTTTGAGTTTATTCTTATGTGTAGTGTAAGTTGAGGTCTAGTTTCTTTTTTTTTTTTTTTGCAAAACCTGTCTAATTTTCCCAACACCATTTATCGAAGAGACTGTCTTTACTCCATTGTATGCTCTTGCCTTGTTTTTTACAAATATTAATTGACCATTAAGGCATGGGCTTGTTTCTGGGCTCTCGTTCTGTTCTATTGATCTATATGCCTGTTCTTATGATAGTACCAGGCTGTTAGGATTACAATGACCTTGTAGTATAGTTTGATATCAGGTATTACGATACCTTCAACTTTGTTCTTCTTTCTCAAGATTGCTGAGGCTATTCAAGTTATTTTTTGGTTCCATATAAATGTTTGAAATATTTGTTCTAGATTTGTGACATATGCCATTGATGTTTTAATAAGAATTGCACTGAATCTATAAATTGCTTTGGGTAGTATGGACATTTTAATGATATTAATTCTTTTTTAAAATTATTTTTTAAAGATTTTTATTTATTCATTTTAGAGAGAAGAGAGAAAGAGAGAGAGAGACAGAGAGAGAGAGAGAGAGAAGGGAGGTGAGGAGCAGGAAGCATCAACGCCCATATGTGCCTTGACCTGGCAAGCCCAGGGTTTCGAACTGGCTCCAGGTTAACGCTTTATCCACTGCACCACCACAGGTCAGCCTGATGTTAATCCTTTCAGCCCATGAACACATATATGTTTCCACTAATTTGTATTCGATTTCTTTTTTTAATGTCCTATAATTTTTCAAGTGCAGATATTTTATCTCCTTGGTTAAATTTACTCTTAGGTACCTTATTATTATTTGCAATAGTAAATGGGATTGTTTTCTTAATGTGTCCTTCTGATAGCTCATTATTGGTATATAAAAATGCCACTGATTGCTAAAGATTAATTTTGTATCCTGCTACTTTGCTGAATTCATTTATTAGATCTAGTAGCTTTTCAGTGGAGTCTTTAGGGTTTTTTATATACAGTATCATGTCATTTGTGAATAGTGACAATTATCCAATTTGGGTGCCTTTTATTTCTTCTTGTTGTCTGATTGCTGTGGCTAGGACTTCCAATACTATGTTGAATAACAGTGGTGAAAGCGGACATCTCTGTCTTGCCCCTGATCTTAGGGCAACACATTTAGTTTTTGCCCATTGAGTATGATGCTGGCTGTAAGTTTATCATATGTGGCCTTCATTATGTTAAGGTATGATCCCTCTATTTCTACTTTGCTGAATATTGTTATTATAAACAGATGCTGGATGTTATTAAATGCTTCTTCTGCATCTTTGATATGATCATGTGATTTTTATCTTTAATTTGGTTTATGTGATGTATCATATTTATTGATTTGTGAATACCGTACCAACCTAGCATCCAGAATAAACCCCACTTGATCATGGTGTGTGATTTTTTTACTGTATTGCCAGATCCAGTTTCCTCTAATATTTTGTTGAGGATTTTAGCATCAATGTTCATCAGGGATACTGGCCTGTAATTAATACTGGCCTATAAAAGTCTTTCTTCCTTTGAATTTTTTGGAATAGTTGGAGAAGGGTAGGTGTTAGTTTTTGACTGTTTGGTAGTACCATATTCACCTGTAAAGCCATTGGTCCAAATCTTTTGTTTGCTGGCAGTTTTTTGATCACTGCTTTACTTTCATTAGTTGTAATTGGTTTATTTAGGTTTTCTGATTCTTTTTGATTCAGTTTTGGAAAGATTGTATGTTTTTAGGAATTGATCCATTTCACCTAGGTTATTCAATTTGTTGGCATGTAGTTGTTCATGGTATTTTTTTTTTTTGTATTTTCTGAAGTTGGAAACGGGGAGGCAGTCAGACAGACTCCCGCATGCGCCTGACTGGGATCCACCCGGCATGCCCACCAGGGGGCAATGCTCTGCCCATCTGGGGTGTTGCTCTGTTGCAACCAGAGCCATTCTAGCACCTGAGGCAGAGGCCACAGAGCCATCCTCAGTGCCTGGGCCAACTTTGCTCCAATGGAGCTTTGGCTGTGGGAGGGGAAGAGAGAGACAGAGAGGAAGGAGAGGGGGAGGGGTAGAGAAGCAGATGGGTGCTTCTCCTGTGTGCCCTGGCTGGGAATCGAACCCGGGACTCCTGTATGCCAGGCCGACGCTCTACCACTGAGCCAACTGGCCAGGGCCATGGTATTTTCTTATAACCCGCTGTATTTCTTTGGTGTCAGTTGTTACTTCTCCTGTTTCATTTCTGATTTTATTTATTATGATTCTTTCTCTCTTTTTTTCTTGATGAGTCTGGTTAAAATTCTGTCAATCTTATTTATCTTTTCAAAGAACCAGCTCTTGGTTTCATTGCTATTTTGTAATTTTTTTGTCTCTATGACATTCATTTCTTCTTATTGTTTCCTTTCTTCTACTTACTCTGGACTTTGTTTGTTTGTTGTTGTTGTTTTCTAATTCTTTTAGGTGTAAGGTTAGATTGTTTATTTTAGATTTTTTTTCTTGATCTTTGAGGTAGCCCTGTAATGCTATGAACTTCCCTCTAAGACTGCTTTTACTGTGTCCCTTAGATTTTGGGTTGTTTTGTGTTCATTTTTATTTGTTCACAGGTAATATTTAATTTCTTCCTTGATCTCATTGTTAAACCATTCATTGTTTGATAACATGGTATTTAGTCTCCATGTTTTTGAATGGTTTTCAGTTTTACTTATTGTAGTTGATTTCTAGTTTTGTACCATTGTGATTCGAGAAGATGCTTCATATGATTTTAGTCTTCTTGAATTTGTTAGACTTATTTTGTGTCTTAGTTTACTGTAGTCTATCTATGAAAATATTTAATGTGCACTTTAGAAGAATGTATGTTCTGCTGCTTTGGAATGAAATATTTTGTAACTATCAATTAAATTAATCCGATCTGGTGTGTCATTTAAGGTTGCTGTTGCCTGGTTGATTTTTTTGTTGGATGATCTATCTATTGATTACACTGGGGTGTTAAGATCTCCTGATATGACTGTATTGCTATCTGTCTTTCCCTTAATGTCTACCTAGATTTTCTTTATATACTTAGGTGCTCCTATGTTGGGTGCATATATATTTACAAGTGGTATATCCTCTTCCTGAGTTGATTCCTTTAGTATTATATAATGACCTTCTTTGTCTCTTGTTATGACCTTTGTTTTGAAGCCTATTTTGTCAGATATAAATACTTTTTTTGTTTGTTTCTTTTCATTTACATGGAATATTTTTTCTATCCCTTCACTTTCAGTCTGCATTTAACTTTTATTCTGAGGTGGGTCTCTTGTAGACAGTATACACAGGGTCATGTGTTCTTACCTATTCAGCTACCCCATCTCTTTTGATTAGAGCATTTAATTTAATTCATATGTAAAATCATTGTTGATAATAACTTATTTATTGCCATTTTATTCTTTATTACCATGTTTCTCTCTCTCTTTATTTCTTTTCTTTTTTCTACTTCCTAAAGCAGGCCCTTTAACCTTTCTTATAATACTGGTTTGGTCATAATGAACTCCTTTAGCTTTCTTTTTTTTTGGTCTGGGAAGCTCTTTATTTCACCTCCAATTTTAAACGATAACCTTGGTGGATAAAGTAGTCTTGGTTGCAGGTCCTTGCTTTTCATCACTTTGAATATTTCATGCCAGTCCCTCTGTCCTGAAGTGCTTTTGTTGAGAAGTCAGCTGACAGCCTTATGGGAGCTCCCTTGTAGGTATTTAACTGTCTTCCTCTTGCTGCTTTTAGATTTTCTCTTTGTCTTTAACCTTTGCCATTTAAATTGTGACATATCTTGGTGTGGATCTCTTTGAGTTCATCTTGATTGGGACTCTCTGTGCTTCTTGATGTTGTGTGTTTTTCCTGCACTAGCATAGGGAAGTTTTCAGCCATTATTTCCTCAAACAGATTCTCTTTCCCTAGCTTGCTCTCTTCTCCTGTGGCATGGATGTTGTTATGCTTGATGTTGTTATGCTTGACGTTGTCCCAGAGGTCTCTTACACTTTCCTCATTTACAAAAAAATTCTCTTTTCCTTTTGATGCTTTGCTTGGATGCTCACTGTTACTCTCTCCTCTGAATCACTGATTCGGTCCTCTGTTTCATGTACCCTGCTGTTGATTGTTTCTAGTGTGTTCTTCATTTCAGATATTGTATTCTCTATTTTTGACTGGTTCTCTTCTATGGTTTCTATATCCTTTTTAATACTTACCATCTCTTTGTTTAAATTCTCACTGAGATAGTCCAATCTTCCCTTAAGGCCCTTGAGCATCCTTAAAACCATTGTTTTAAACTCTGCACCTGGTATTTTGGTTGCTTCTATTTCATTTAATTCTTTTTCTGGGGATATCTCTTGTTCTTTCATTTGGGTCATGCTTCTTTGTCTCTCCATTTTGTCTCTATGTATTATGTAGGTCATTTATGAATCTCAAAGTTGTTCTGATGGCATTATGATGAAGTGTCTTGTCAGGCTCAGTGGCACAATGTTCCAGATCCCCTGCGCTCTGTGTTCCGGGAATGTTTCCTGTGGGTTGTGTGTATCCTCCTGCTATAGTTGAGCCTTAAATTCAGTTGGCCTTGTCATGGGTGGAGATAACCTTTCAATCTGGCCAATTATAAGGGTAAACCTCAATTATTGTGTATGAGATGCTGTGCAGGGGCTGCCCCTGGGAGGTGGGGTTGTTCCCAACACAATCTGGTGATTGCAAGAATCCCCCTTTGGGAGTGCCCTTGTGTGGCTAGTTGAGTCAAGCTCTGCTGTGATCTGGAGTCCACTACTGGTTGTGCTGGTTCTGGGGCCACGTGGGTGAGGTTCAGGTACAGGTCAATGTCAGATATTGTGTGCAACTGACCTTGGACTGTTTTTCTGGAGTTACCATGCTGTCCACTTTTTATGGCTGCATCTACTGGGCCAGGGTGTGTCTGGGAGGAGGCAAGCTGTGTATTAGAGTCAACTTCCTCCCACATAGAGGTGGTGACAGATCTGTAAAAGGACCAAGACTCCCTGAGGTCTGCCTCCACCTTTCAGCTACTCCACCTCTCCCTAGTGTTGCCTGGTCTTCCTCCAGAGACATCTAAAGAAAGACTGTAGAATGGGCCCAAGCTGGCCCTGAACCCCTTCTACAGACTGTGAACTTGGTAGGGCAGAACAACCAGGGTGGGGAGGATAGGGCTAGTGTGCCCCCTACTTGGGGATCATGTAGTTAGGCACAAAATTAAGGGAAAGTGGCTCCTACTCCAGAACCAAACCACTCAGTCTCTGCCTAAGTCTCCAACTCTCGCTCCCCCAAGAAGAGCTGCTGTAGGTTCAGGTTAGGGGCAGCCAACCATCCCCTCTGCTCAGCTGCCCCAGGGTCAGGAGGACAGGTGAAAAGAGTCTCCCACTGAGAGTGATGCCAGCTGAGCCCACAGAAGGGTGATAATCATTTTATCCCTGTCCTAGACAATAGTCTCCTAGGGACTAACAACTTTGACTGCCCCAGCTGTGAGCTGGTTTTCCTCCCTCCCATGGAACTGAGCCCAGTGGGATGGGGTATTCAGGGCTTGACAGGGATGATCCAAAAAATCTTCTGTTGGGGATGGTGCTTGCAAGCCTCTAGGAACGGGGGCCAGCACTTTTTCCTCTTCCCAGGGTGGTATGGGCTGAGCTGCCAGGGAAGATAGCAGTGCTCCTCAACCCAGCACACACCCCAGCACTTGCCCATCTGGGACCTGGACGAAAGCTTTCCTGGGAGACATGGTCTGAAAGTTCCAGCTCTACCCAGCCCTCTCGTCCCCCCGCATGACTGAACTCAGCAGGACGGCATGGCCACACGTTTCAACAGGTGGCGGGAGGGGCGCGGGCTAGGTACTTAGGGTGAGGGAAACTGGCCCTCTTTCCATAGCCACACGGTTTAGTCACTGTCTGAGTCCTTGCCAAAGGCCTCCCCAGAAAGAAGTGCCCCCAAAGTCACTGCTGGGTGCAGCCAGCAGACCCGAGTAGGACAGTGTGGCCTCGCCAGCAGCTGGAAATGGGGCGGTGCACTGCTCAGGTGGGTGCTGTGTCAATGGGAGTGCTTGTCTCTAGGGAGACGGGGTCTGGGTCTTCCAGGCAAGCTGAGTGCTCACTGATTTTCTCCCCCAGATGCTATGCAGGCTCCTCTTCCTGACTCTGCTACTCTGGGTTGGGGATCCCTGTGTGGGGATTAGACCCCATGCTCCTGGGGGAAGTTTTGCAGCCATGATGTCCCTCTAGTGTCTCAGCCCTGCAGGGGGGCCAGCCCTTTCCACAGCTCTGGCCTCCTTACCAATTTCTATGTGGCTTCTTCTGTAAATTCTTGGCTATAACATTTCAGTTGCAATAGCCTTCGGTTGGTTATTCAGGTTGATTGCTCTGTAATTTAGCTGTAAATCTGGTATGGGTTCAGAAGAAGTGAGTGTAGTTTCTACCTACTCTGCCGCTATCTTGAAATTTAGAGTCTTGCGCCCTTTGCTTTCATGCGTACAAACAAAAAGTACTCAGTATTTTCAAAAATCATATCCCTTTATTTATTTTGATGCTTCCACTGAGAAAAATGTAACTGGAAGCTGGAGGTTACCACAGCAAAGCATGTAGGTTGTAAAGAGTGATTTAGATCAGAGCTTCCCAAAGTGTGTTTCACAAAATACTGGTTCACAGAATTTAAGCAACGTTGTGTTCAAACAGAACAACACACACACACAGTGGTCAAATTAAGTTGAGAATAGAAGTTAACCGGGTTTTCCACACACTGAGTCATTCAGGGCATTTAACGTGCTGTTATACGAGTGCCCAGGTGGTGGTGGTGGTGGGGGGTAGAGGGTGGGAGTCATGTAAGAGCAGCTGTGTTTTCCAAATTGAGACATCAAGGTGACTACATGGTTTGGAACAGCGTTTCTGGAACATTCTTCAAGAAATATTGGTTTATAAAACCTGCTTCACCCTGAGGTTACCAGTTCAGTCTAGCCCCTGACTGCACCCCGCAACTCCCCAAAGATCTCAAGTCTAACATGCACCTGAGACTTTTGGTGCTTTTCTCGGCCTTATATTCCTGACTGAAAAGTCGGCATCATCCTGGTTTTTCTATGGGTTGATCTGAGTCCCCTTCTCAGCCCTGAACTAGATCCTACCTAGTCCCTTCCTTCCTTCAGCAAACGCTTGTGGGCTCCTGCCTCTCCCTTAGCCGGGAACAATCTTGCCCACGACGTTCCTGGGCATGACTGGCTCCTCGTCAGTTTTTCGCTTCAGTCCCGCGATGTGACCACTTTTATGTTGCTCTTCCCCTCCCTTACTCGTCTTTAGCATCTGGCACCACTTTAGCATCTTCATGGCACTTGTCACTATCTGCCAATATTTCTTTATGCATTTATCGCTTTGTTCATTGTTTGACTTATCCCCACTGGACCTTAAGCTTCAAGATACCAGGGACTTTGTTTCTCTTGTTCTTTATATTCGCAGTTCCTTCAACTGCGCACGACAGACGGTGGGCCCTGGAAAGGGCCCGCCCTTGTGGTCGGGATGTGCCTTCCAAAGGGAGAGGGACACGAACATGGCATGCCACGTGTTACACGCTGTCCTAGAGGGAACCGTTTGCTGTCATGGGGCCGCCAATGGGGCACTCTGCTCTTGGGCAGCAGTGGTGAGGCGAACAAAGATGTCATAGAGGACTTTGTACAGGCACCTTCTGAACTGGGTCTTAAAGGCCAAGTATACGTTTGTGGTAAAAAAAAAAAAAAAAAAAGCCCCTGCAGAGGCTGAAGTTGAGTTAGATGATTCAGAAACATGCTCGAGGTCCAGGGAGGCCAGGGCAGAGCGGAGGAGTGGGGCCGGCGAGGCTAGCTGGAGAAACAGGGACGGACTGGGCGGCTGTGCTGAGGAGTTGGCCCCTTCTGCTGCACATGGCGGGGGGCAGTACAATGGGCAGGACTGTGTCCTTCAACTTCGTGTTCTACTTCTGCCGGCAGAAATGATGGTGGATAGGATGGCGAGATCCCATAGGTGGGGAGGCCAATTGGAACCCTTTGAAACGTACAGAACTAATTAGCCCTTAAGAGACCTACCCGGCACTTTGTCCTTTCCTTCCTTTGCCCATAGTTGTGGCTTTGGTGGAAGACATCCTTTCCTCTGTCTCCACACGCTCCAGTGCCACCTGTTGTTTGAGGCGCAGCTTGGATGACTGAATACGGGCACTGTGGGTGACAGAGAACCAAGCGATAACGCTGGCTCTGTTCCTGAGGGGCCATGGCAGGAGATGATGCTGATCATTCGTGCATTTGCTTGGGGCGTTTGGGACGATACAGAACTAGTCAGTGTTTTGTTGTTACCTCCATACCAGACACTGTAGGAAATGCTACATTTACAAGGATTATCTATTTCATCCTCACAACCACCAGCACGATAGCTTTATATGATGGATTAATCAACTGAATCACAGTATTATTAAGTTGTTCAAAGAAACACTTCCGTTAATAAAGATCAAACGTGGAATCTTGGAGGGTTGACACTGGAATCCTTGTAACAGCATTAGCTTGTAAAGAGCATTAGCTATGGGTCAAGAGACCTTGATTCTAGTTAATAATTAATAGTGACCATAGACCCAGCTCATTAATGGAGTAAGATAGGTGTTATCACCCCTATTTTAATAGTAAAGCTGTTGTGAATTTGAGGGTTTTAATTCATTGTACAAGGCCACGCAGCTTGGGATTTGAACCCAGGCCTCTCTGATTCCAAAGTCAATGATTTTCTCCACTTGGAAATAAATGCTCTTCCTGGCAGCTCTGTTACTGATTCACCTGGATGGTCCGTGACTTTAGACTCTGCGGTCCCAGCTCGGTCATCTGTGAGACGGCAGCACCGGGATGCGTGGCATGGAGGAGCCGCGCTGCGCTCCGCTCTGCGATCTGAGAGCGTCCCGGAGCTCCACTGGCTTCCTCCCTCGTTATTCATCTTCACTGCGTTGGGCTGGATTCGCCCCTTCGAGTAGTGAAAGGAAGGAATATGAGTAGAGACAGCCTGGACAGGTAAGCGGCTGGGAAGGGGGGTGGGGTGGAGCGCACAGGGCTGGCTCCCAGCCAACTGGACACTGACGAGGGAATTGAGGTGATGACAAGCTTGAAACCAAGTGCCATGCAGCCCTGGCTGTGGAGGCGACCACCGGGGAAACGGTCACGGAGTGTCCAGGTCGTTGAGAGGCCCTGTGAGAATCGCGAGGGGATAACAAAAGGTGTGTCAGCAACCAGTGCATGTGGCAGGGGCTGTGGGGAGAGCGCTGAGAATGGGACTCAGTGAAGCCAAACCAGGACTTAGTGGATCGTCTGCGGAGACAACATTGTGCCGAGAATAAAGGTGGAGAAAAGCAGGTCAGTTGGGTGACACCTGATCAAGGCAGCCTGTCTAAAATGGAAAGATCACATGCCATCTGGGGACATTTCCTTGGAAATGCGTTTGCAGCGAACCCAGGCTGTAGGAGATAAATCGCCGGGAATGCTTTCAGCAGGAGATGCAGGTCACGTTTATTATATCGTGTTTATTTGGGGCTTTGAGGGTGACAATGAACAATTTGCCGCCTTTGAATTTTCATGTCAGGGAAACAAAAGCTTTTTTTTTTTTAATTTATTCATTTTTAGAGAGGAGAGGGAGAGACAGAGAGAGAGAAGGGGGGAGGAGCTGGAAGCATCAACTCCCATATGTGCCTTGACCAGGCAAGACCAGGGTTTTGAACCGGCGACCTCAGCATTTCCAGGTCGACGCTCTATCCACTGCGCCACCACCGGTCAGGCAAAACAAAAGCTTAAAAGAGGAGAAAGGGTGACATTTGAAGGGAGGGAGGGAAGAAGAAGCTTCATTGGCACTTGATAAAGAAAAAGAAGTAGGAAAACAGAATCCTTGTGGGACAATTCACCTGCAATGCAACCGTGATAGAGCGTTAGAACGAAAGGCCTCGCTCAAGAATCCTGGGGCCTCTGCAATTGCTTAACTATCTCTGTCTGAAATACGGAGGCAAAGCTTTTAAAAGAACAAGTCATAGACCCAGGAACATTCCTGTGCTGGAGTGCTCTTTTGCATTATACATTTAACAAGGTTCAGTTCTCTTTAGAAGGGTGAACCTTGTCAGATTTTCAAAACTGGGGCCAGTCATTGGAGATCTCTAACTCATTATCTTTCGGTCTGATTTTCTCCACCTTGAATAAGGCTAATTTAAGCACAGCATGCTTACCATCTATAGGAGAGACGGATTACACACCAATTCATGTTAAATAAGAAAAAGATTGGCGATATTTTAACATGTAGATAAAGTGATAGGAAGATATAATTTACATTTCTAGGGTCCCACATGCTTTGGAATGAACTTCTGTGAACGTGTGACCTGTGATAACGACATAACCAACCCATTTTTGATGTCACAACCAGGACTCTGTGAAGATAAAAACAGGAAGAAAGAAGATGTTTTAGGGTGAATGATGACAAAATGCAAAATAGTTCTCAAGAGGCCAATGCATTAATATATAGTAAGGTAGAAACTTGAGACTTCACAGATGGTAAAGTGTTTGGGAGAATATGGAGCCTTCCTTAAGCAAAGGAACACACAGAACACAGTGCCCAATGCCCAGTGGGCCCTCAGTAAACCTGCCTTTTCCTCCGCTAAGGAACACGGGGAAGGAGAGGCCGTGGGCTTTCTTATTCACACTTTCATCGGCCCGAAAGACTGAAGTTACTGCAGGGAAGAGAACCCGTGTGTCCAGAACCAGGTCAAATTCATTGAGGAAAAGGGTGAGCAAAGGAGGCTATAATATCTACTGAGCATCTACTTTGCTCCGGGCACTTGACTATGCGTCAGCCGTTTTATTTCATGCTCGCGACAGTCTAGTCTCCATTTTGATGAGACGGACAAGTGTGAAAATCAGTCTGAAGTCATACAGCTGCTAACAAGGCCAAGTTGGGGCTTGTTTCAGATGCACCTTGCGTTCTCTCTTAGACTATCCAAGCTTTACTAATCGTGTCAGTCATTCAAGGGCCGCCCTGATGCCAGAGGAGGTGGGCGCTGCAGGAAGATCACCTGGCTGACGCACTTCAGGGCTGATGTCCAGACGTCACTCACTCCCGCCCTGACGTGCCTTTGAGTCAGGCAAGAATAATACTGTTTTTCTTCTTGCAAAGATGATATGAGTCATTCAAATCTACAGACAAATAAAAAGAAGAAAATAAGAGAAGTCACCGAAATCTTGCCACCCAGAGATAAACAGGGTTAATATTTTTATTATGTCTTTTTAATGCTTTTTTTAATGTTTATATATTTGTAAATATTAGGTCTACACAGAATATATATTTTACAAAAAGTGTTTACAAGGTAACCTATATATTTGAGATGCAAACTGATTTTTGCTCAGTTAGATGTCATGGGAACGAAGTGTTTTCTACCTTAAAAACTATTAGGACTGATACTATAACAATACTTTTATAAACAATTCCATTTGCGTCAATGAAAGTGTCATGATATATACTAAATCTATTGAGAGTGTCAGAGGAGAAGTTAAACTACCAAGTGTTCACACTATTTATAGCTTCTAAAATAGCATTTATCATGTGAAGCATACTGGCCTAATCTCACACAGATTTGATGTCCAACGCTCAAAATCAGCACTGAAAGGGCTGGGTACACAAAACCCAAATGTGTTTCCTTTGCAAGTGGAATTTTTATATACTTCCAGTCAGTGCAAAGACCACAAGAGTAACTTCTTTTGGGATAATATGAAACCTTAAATTATGTGATTACTTTAGTCTGGCTGAGAAAAGCAATATTCAAGGGACACTAAGACACATACTATTCACCCTCCCTTCCAGGCAACTCGGTGCTGTCCTTGGGTCGACAAGGTCTTGAGGCTGCCGTGCATTCACACGTCCTGAAACACTGACTTCAGTGAGGAACCCCGTAGGAAGCATGGATGTGACTGTCACCCTTACGTTTGCTGCAGTATATTTCTACCCTGAGGACCGCGTGTACCACACCACCTGATGCTCCCAACATTAAACTCTTTGGGAGAATTTTAGATTTTAGTGCCAGAAAAAAAGAAAAAAAAGTGTCGTGCTGAGAAACTCATGAAGCGTACTTCTTCCTTTACCAAAATAACAGCATTCTGAATGGTTGTGACCCCTATCTTCACCATCACCAGCCAAGAAACTCTGAGCCAAAGCAAATAAATTATGTTAATAACGTTAACATGTTTGCAGTTTCCTTCTTTGTGGTATTGCTTTCGATTTCCATTTATTATCCTCATTGTTATGTTTGTATAGAAAGGACAATCCTTCCATTTCTTTTTTCTTAACTTAGAAGGCTAAAGCACATATCTTTCTGTGAAAGGAGTGTAATATTCTAAATACTATATTTTACCAGAATAATTTATTTTGTTCATTTCAACTTGCTGCGTGTACAATCTCTTGGATTTTCTCTTGCTACTTGGAATTTGGAAAAGGCATCAGGATGTAGCTCGCTGTGGCCCTGTTTTTAATACTCTTCCCTGGCCACTAATGAGCCCTCCTGACCTAAAGACTAAAGCTTCTCTTTGGCTCAGAGAAATTTTCTTCTCGAATTTCTTTGATGACTGCTTCCCCTTCATCTGATCTGTTTTCTCATGCAGCTAACTTTTCCTCGGAATTAAACACTTGTAAGGTGGCCAGCTCATCCCAGTTTGCTTGGGACTTGGCCGGGTTTATTGCAAACCGGGACAGTTGGTTAACCTACCCTTCGCTAAGCTATTGTCCCTAAGAATAGTGGTTTCCTAGCTATTTATAGTAACAGAGTAGGTTTCCATGTGTCATTGCTAATCCACTGTGGACTGATTTTTTGAAAATGTAATAAAAAAATGCAACAAAAATGAAATAAAAAGGACATAAGAATGCAGGTCTCGTGGGAAGATCGTTAGGAGGTTAAAAGACGTACAGTTACTCTGCCCGGTGGCTCCGGAAGTCGTAAGTGCTGTCTCTGGGTTTCTGCAGGCAGCGGGTGAGATCTGGTGTCAGCCTGGGGCCTGCACGTTGAGTGGCCCTGCTCTAGGGTTTCTCTCCTCGGCCCTGTCATCTCTCCCATCTCCTCCGCTCCGCACACAGCTCTCCCCGGCCGGCACTAGATGCCTCCTTTGTGTTCCAGATACCCCGTGACGTTGAGCTGTGTGCTTCTTACCAGAGAGGGATGGAAACTTAACTCGTCTTCCCCTGCTCAGCAGGTAGCGGACGGCCCAGCGAGGAGTTTGTTGAGTTCATTCTCTATTGGGACCGGAAGAAATGTGCACAGCCTTAGTGATGGGTGTCCCGGGGTGGGTGAGATTGTGGGGACTGTCTTTTCTCTGTTTTTTTCTTTCTTTTTTTTTTTATTGCATTTTTTAGTATTCCCTACATTGTTCCTAACACACATATACTTTTTAAATGGGGGAAATTAATCATTATTTCACAACTGATGTCGTGGAATAGACACTATCTATCTTACGGTTGTGGTCAGTAAAAGGACCCTTTTACAGTGCAGTTGAACTGTAGGCCAGAAGCCTGCTTGTGCTGAGAAAAAGAAAACAGCACTAGGTAATCGCTGTCCCTCCGAGGATCAGGGTCCTAGTATCATTCTATTTGGATTGGGAAAATCATCAACAGAGAGAAATAACAAATTCTTGGATGCAGTCAAGGAAATGTTGTAGTACAAAACTTCTCCTATAAATAGAGGATAAAAAGTGTTTTCCTTTTGGCCCTGTGTCCCTTGGATGTTGTGAAGTTCACCAGCCGCATCGTTCGCATAATTCAGGCCCTGCAATAACTGGATGTGATTATTTAAACTACGAGTGATGGGGCCCGGACTTCCCGAACTAGACAGCAATGCTGTTTGAAAGGGCAGTTCATCATACTTTAAAAGTGACTTATCGGTAATGTACAATATGACTAATTTAGTAGCTAAGCAGTTTCATTGTGCTCTTGGTGTCAGTGGAATGCCTGTCACCTATCCAACAGTTAGTCATAGTGCATAACTGTGAGGTGACATCACAGTGCTGCAAGATTATTGGCTGAAGAAATGAAAAAAAAAAAAAAAGTTTCCTGAACTGTCAGCCTTTCCTGTGTCTGGTTGAACAGCTTGTGCTGTTACTGCAGCCCAGCCGGAGAGCAAAGGGAAAATGTGCATCCAAGTGACAGGCTGTCGGGGTGTCACTGAAAACCACAGCGTGTAGCACATGGAAAAATCCTCCATCCTGTCTTGTTATGAGGTCTCTTCTTTTGGCATGGGACTCCCCGTGCCAGTTAAGGGGTGGGGTGAGGGAGCCCAGACCGTGCCACACTCCTGTGAGAAGGGCATGCCATTTTTTCTGAGAACGTTACAGTCTTCTTCCTTTTGGAGGGAAGTTTTTTTTAAAAAAATGCAGGGTAGCATTTGCTGTGCACATGGACACAGAAGAGGTGGCCAGGCTGGGACCCAGCTGAACGCCTCTCACAGTCTAAAAGCCTGGCTTCTTTCCAAGGGCACTGGTAGTCCTGCTTAATCACCACGGAATATGGAATACACAGCGCACATGGAAGTAGATAATACCATTACCCCCAATTTGCAGATGAGGAGATGGAGACACTAGCACCACACAGCTGGTAAAGAGTAGAACCAGGATTTGAACCCACGGAGTTGAGCATTAGAGTGCACACCTTTTTTTTTTTTCTGTAAAGATTTTATTTATCGATTTGAGAGAGAGGAGAGAGAGAGAGAGAGAAAGAGAGAGAGAGAGAAGGAGTGGAGGAATGAGCGACAAGCATCAACAAGCAGCAGTTGCTTCGCATATGTGCCTTGACCTGGCAAGCCCGGCATTTTGAACCCTGGACTTCAGAGTTCCTGGTCAACACTGTATCTACTGCGCCACCACAGGTCAGGCTAGAGTACACATTCTTTTTTTTTTTTTTAAACCAAGCCACTTTATTTATTTTTTTAAATTATTTATTTATTTATTCATTTTAGAGAGGAGAGTGAGAGAGAGAGAGAGAGAGAGAGAGAAAGGGGGAAGGAGCAGGAAGCATCAACTCCCATATGTGCCTTGACCAGACAAGTGCAGGGTTTTGAACTGGCGACCTCAGTGTTCCAGGTCGACGCTTTATCCACTGCACCACCACAGGTCAGGCTTAGAGTACACACTCTTAACTGTTGCCCTCCACTGCATCCTTTATAACAAGGACTAAACCAACCACTACTGCTTCCTCCTACTAAATGCTTTTTATGTGACAGGCGCTGTTTATAGCCCTCATATCCTTCCATGAACTCTGCGCCGTAGATTGGGAAAGTGTGATACAGAGAAAATAAGTCACGCGGCCAGTAGGTAATAGAACCAGGATTCAAACCCAGGTGCTCTACAGCCAGACTTCATGCTTTTAGCCACCACACTACACTGCTCTTCACGGCTCCTGTGTGTTGAATGCCTACTAATGTGTAATCCTCACAAAAGTCCTGTGCAAACCTGCATTCCCTGTGTTCCAAGATAATACTTGCATTAGGCATTATCATTACCACCCCGATTTATAGATGAGAAAACTGAGGCTACCAGAGTTGGGGTTAGCTTGCCAGCTTCCAAGAAGCAGCGTCAGAATTCTTCCAAGCCCACTGGATCTACCATACCACCACTCTCTCAAAAATCCAAACTTAGCCCCTGGCCGGTTAGCTCAGTCGATAAGAGCGTCTCCTAAAATGGCAAAGTTGCGGTTTGATCCCGGGTCAGGGCACACACAGGAAGCAGCCAATGAGAGCACAACCAAGTGTAACAACAAATGAATGGTCCTCCCACCCCTTCCTCTCTCTGACTCTCTAAAAGTTAATAGAATTAAAAAAAAAAACCCACAAAAAAAATCCAAACTTATCATTCTGATGCAGGAGCCAGAACCTATATTAGGTAGAGGACCGAAATGTCCGGAGTCACTGAGCATCCTGGGAGGGCGGGGCCTGGCAGAGATGCTGGAGGACCCTGGTGGAGAGATGTTCTCCCTTGAGTAGGTAATCTCCGTCTGTGGATTCTGGGTGACCTCCCGAATGTGGTCAACTGCCTTCTCTCCCTTTACTCCCCCTTGTCTTTGCGTGCCCCTCACCGGCTCCAACATCGCACTTCTCCGTGCTCCTTGGGTCAGTACAGAGCCTCGCCCTCGCGCGGGGCTCCCGTCTCGCCTCGTGAGAGAGTCCTCCCCGCCCCCACGCTGATTCCATTTCATAGCACACCTTCCGCTCTCGGGGATGTGGCCGCCCGGGAGCCTGGCGTACGCTTTCAGAGGACGTTAGAAGGTAATGTGATTAGTGAATTTAATTTTGCTAAAGTAGAAAAGTATCAACACTGCACATGTGTTACCTGTTTAACTGTACAGTATCGATGTCCTGTCTTCAAGAGTGGAATAGGTTTAAAAAGTCTAAAATCAAAACAAGAAGCAAAAACAAAATAACAAACAAACAGTTAAAAAGGATGGTTTGACTATTACAAAAATTATTTACCTGAGAGCTTTTACGGGCAAAGAGTCCTTCTTAGATGTTAATTTATTAAAGAAAATAAAGTGGCCTGACCAGGCGGCGGCGCAGTGGATAGAGCATCAGACTGGGATGCGAGGGACCCAGGTTTGAGACCCTGAGGTCACCAGCTTGAGCGCGGGCTCATCTGGTTTGAGCAAAGCTCACCAGCTTGGACCCAAGGTCGCTGGCTCCAGCAAGGGGTCACTAGGTCTGCTGAAGGCCCGCGGTCAAGGCACACATGAGAAAGCAATCAATGAACAACTAAAGTGTTGCAATGAAAAACTGATGATTGATGCTTCTCATCTCTCTCTCTGTTCCTGTCTGTCCCTATCTATCCCTCTCTCTGACTCTCTCTCTGTCTGTGTAAAAAAAAAAAAATACAGAAAACAGAACACCAAATATCAGAAAAAATCAGAAATCAAAACAGAAGAGGCAAGTAAATGAAAAAAGAATAAAATTTTTAAAAAATAAAATAAAATAAAGTGTAACTATTTATTCATTTATGAAAAATTTATTTTGGGAAGTAGAAGACAAAAATATGCATGACACATCCCTGCATGTACCTAAATACTTTGAACAAAACCTTCAAGTGCTAAAAGAATGAAGCTAATTGGAAGGTAGTTTTGGTCCAAGAAAAAGCAAACTCTTTGGATGAAATGATCAGGGAAACTTCAAGAGCAGATAGTTGGCTGAAACTAGATAAACTGGTAGAATTACAACAGATTGAAGTTAGAAGTTAAGGAAAGGACAGTTCATACAGGGGAGACAAAAAGACAGGATGAGACAAAAGACAGGATGAAGACAAAAAGGATGAAGGTATACGGCCAGGTATACAACTATGAAGTAATGTGAGAACGGTCTATGAAAATCTGCAGGGATGGCTAGTTATTTGTTCTGCTTTTTATACCAGAGATTAGGATGTAGTGGGGAAGTACATCTCATCCATAAATTAGAAAAGGAAAAATCTTATCGTATGAATGTGCTATGAGCTCATCATCTCCTAAACCCATAAATCTCCCTTCAATGAAGAAGATAGGAAAAAACTCAACATCCTGAATAACTCAACAGCACCCAGAAGGTGTGCTCATCTACAGCTCACTCTGGTAATTCTCAGCGGACAAGGAGTGTACTCCTGGGTCATCGGACCTCCTGAGTGTCCACAGGTCAACCACCTGTCTTCCCTTGTCTCAGTCCTTATTCCTGAAAAATGACAAGGTCTTTCTATTTAGAGAGTGGGTGAATAATGCATAGAAGTGTCTCTGAAGGGTGTGAGGTGCTAATCAGTGTCTGGGGTGACTCTATTAAAGCCAAGACAACCTTAAGATAAATGAGTTCATTTTGGCATTTTGATCACTCAGTGCTTTGGGATATGGTCCAGATGAGGTCACCTCATTCATTAATTCATCCATCCATCCATTTAGACATTGAATGTGACCCTGGCTCCCAATGACCCCATCCCTCCTGAGATGCATGCCCTGAGTGGCGTCCTTCCACACTGACCAGGGTCGTTCTGTGTGACCAGCAGAAAATGGCAGAAGTGATGGTATGTCACTTCTGAGATAAGCTATTAAGATTACTGTGTCTTCCGCCTTGCTTTCTCTTTTGGACCACTTGTTCTGGAGGAAGCCAGCTGCCATGTCACGAGGACAGTCTGTGACTTTAAAAAGGCCCATGTGGTGAGGAACCGAGGCCCCCTGCCAACAGCTGAAGAAAAATTGAGGTCTTTTGTCAACAGCTATGCGAGCAATCCATCTTGGAAGCAGATTCAGCAGCTTTATTCAAGATGCTGGGTCACCGTAGCCCTGTTTGACACCATGATTTGAACCTTGTGAGACTGAGCCAGAACCAGCCATCTAAGTTGCTCTTGGGCTCCTGACCCTTAAAAATGTATAAGATAATACATGTTTGCTGCTTTAAGCTGCTAATTTTTGAGGTAATTTAAAATATGTAGCAATAAACAATATACCTACCATTTGTTTGTTTTTGTGCCAGGTGCCGAGGATGAATACTATTTAGATTTTGCCCTCTAGATGCTACCAGAACTCCGCCCGACAGCAGCAGATACACGAGCACTTACTTACAATGTGGTACAACAGATGCCATGAAGGCGATCTCTTACAAATACCAAATACGGGGAGCATGGCACATACCAACTCTATTTGGAGAGAAAAAGCATTCAAAAAGGCTTTACAGAGAGATTGCTGGGGATTAATCGCCAGGAAAAACCAGGACTTTTCCAGCCAAAAAAAAAAGGGGGGGGGATAGCGTGGACAAAGATTTGGAGATGGAAGAGCCATGGCATGTCTCAGGGAATGTGCCCCGTTCCCTACAGTTCTGGCCAAGGAGGCACGTGATGGGTTTCTTTCTAAGAAATGAATTTATTCTCAGGTACGAGAAACCATGGACAGGGTTTAAGCTAGAGATTGACATGACAACGTTTTAGACAGATAGCTGTGGCGGGTGTCACCAGAAGGGTCTAGTGAGACTAGAAGCCGGGAATGATGGGCCATCTGGAATACCACTGTAGTTCTTGTCAATAGCTACTCCTGTAAGAGGCGAGCGAGGTTCTGACATGACCATGGCGCTCATATTTTTCTCACTGATCTTTTAACTCAGGATATATTTATATTTTATAATAATTTTTACTTTTTTGTTTTTTATTTTGAAATGATTTTAGTTTTACTAAAAGTTGTGAAACTCATGCAAAGAATTCCTAATTATGCTTCACCCAGCTTCCTTAAATGTTAACATTTTATATGACAAAAGGATAATCACTCAAATCAGGATATTAATATTGATGCACTTTAAACTAGTTTACTAACCTTATTCAAATCTCACCAGTTATTTAGTTAGTGTACTTTTTCTGGTCTAAGATTCACATCTTGAGGGTTTTTTTTCTTTCAGATTTTCTTTATTGATTTTACAGAGAGAAGGGGGGGCGAGAAATATCAATGTACAGTTGCTTCCCTTTAGTTGTTTATTGATTGCTTGTCGTACGTGCCTCGACTGGGCAAGCCCAGAGTTTTGAACCAGTGACCTCAGCGTTTTAGGTCAGCGCTCTATCCACTGTGCCACCACAGGTCAGGCAACACCTAGTTTTCAGTTATGTTCCCTTAGTCTCCTTTATTTTATTTATATATTATTTTTATTTTTAAATGTTTATTGTATTGACTTTAGAGAGAGAGGAAGGGAGAGAGGGAACTGGCGACCTCTCTGCGCTTTGGGACGACGCTCTAACCAACTGAACCAGGGCTTCTTAGTCTCCTTGAATAGGGGACAATTTCTCAGCCTTTCTTTGTCTTTCATAACCTTGATACTGTTGAAGAGTACCACCCAGTTCTTATGTAGAATGTTCATCAACCTGGATTTAGCTAATCAGATATTTCTTGCAGTTAAATTTAAGTTATGCCTTTTAGGCAAGAGTACCACAGAAATAATGTTATATGTCCTCAATGCAGGATACTAGAAGTCATATGACATGTCTCATTCTTGGTGATGTTAATTTTGATAACTCGGTCGAGGTTATGTTTGCTAAGCTTTTCCACTCTAAAAGTTACAGCGATTCCCTGTGTATTTAGTATTTTGTGAGAAGATCCTTTGAGATTATACACACTGCTGTTTTTCTAAAACAAACTTTTTTTTTGCCTACTCGCTTGAACTACTGGTGCCTGAAGTAGGATTACTTTGATGCTTGCCAAATGGTGAAAATCAAGAGATTTTTAATGGTGTTGCTTGGTGATTTTCAAACATTTTCCCAAGTTCTCTGGTACTCTAAGAGATGGAGCCTAACTCCCCTCTCGTTGTGTGTGGGCTCCATACTTAGCGCCTGTCTCCTGGTGAAGAGAATATGGCAGAGTGACTCCCAAGACCAGATCATCAACTGTGTTGTGATTTCCTCTTTGCTCTCTCTCTCTCTTGGATCACTCACTTTGGGGAAGTCAGCTACCATGTCATGAAGACACTCACAAAGCCACGAGAGAAGCTCCCTTGTAAGGAAGCACTAACTTGCAAGGTTAATGAGTGAGCTGCCTTACAAGTGAACCCTTGGGTTCCAGATAAGCCCTCAGCCGAGTGCGGCCTTGACAGGTATCTTGAGCTCAGCCTCCTGAGAGACCCTGAGCCGGGACCGCCCCACTGAGGCACGCCTGGATTCCTGACCTACAAAACGAGTGGCTGAGATAATAAATGCTTATTGTTGTAAGCCACTGATTTTTGATATCCTTTACTACACAGCAATAAACAATGACTTCATCCTGGTAGTTCAGAAAGATATCATCAGAAAAATGTAAAAGAAGAACAAATACTGAAAAGAAAGTGTACCCCCCATTGTGGGGTAGGAATGCATATTAGAATGATGACAAGATCCTACGTGTCACCGGGTCAGCTACAATGAAAAATCCTGACAGTACCAGGTGTCAGGAATTCTCAAACACTGCTGGTCAGAATGTAAATTGGTTGTCATTTCAGAAAGCAGTTTGACATTATCTAATAAAGGTAAACATACACATACCACCAGATAAGTTAGCAGAATCTTAGCCCTAGACACACAGGCAACAGAAATAGGCACACATGGACATCAGAGGACACACGCATGAATGTTCATCGTCTTACTCATAACAGCCTGAAACTGGAAGCAACCCAAGGATCCATCAGCAGTAGAATGTGTGAAGAAATTATGAGACGTATTCACTCACTGGAACACTGTGCAGAACGATATAAATGTGGGTGAGTCTTAGAAATAAGGTGGACTAGAAGAGACCCAGCACAGAGGGGTATATGCTATATGATTTCGTTTGTAGAAAGTTCAAAAGGAGACAGAATTAAACTATTTTTTTTTTTTAGGGATACGTAGGTGGTAAATTCATTAAGAAAAGTAAGAAAAGTGAAGGCCACCGAAGTCAGAACAGAAAGGAATGTAGGCGTTGTGATGGGAAAGGGGCCGTTGGTGGGACTTCCAGAGGTGTGTACAGTATAGCATTTCTTTTTTTTTTTTTTTCTTTAAAAAAATCATTTTTATTGTGATTTAACTCACATACAAAAAACCCTAATGTAATCATATGTATAATGTATACATATAGGTAATGTATAATGTAACCGGTACATTAGTTACATAGATGTTGACTTTGATGTTGACTTGGTAGTAATTCGAGGAACTGTACATTTGTATTCTATGCAGGATGTGTGTGATATTTTACAGATTAAAAAGTTAACAATAGAATATGAATACAGCTGATCTTGGGAACCAGATCTTGGGAACCAAAATGAGTCAAAGCGAACACAAGCTAGCAATTAGGGCTCACTTAAGAAACAGCTGGCATGTGTTGGGAAAGAAGAATGAAGGTGGGGCGCGGTGGATGAGGAGCTGCCCTCCCGGCCTCCATGCGGAAGCATCTCTAGGTGGCCCAGCTGTCAGGCCCTGGCTGGCAAGGCAGCTCTCAAACCTGAGCAGCACGACCTAGGGCAGGGGTCCCCAAACTACGGCCCGCGGGCCACATGTGGCCCCCTGAGGCCATTTATCTGGCCCCCACCGCACTTCTGGAAGGGGCACCTGTTTCATTGGTGGTCAGTGAGAGGAGCATAGTTCCCATTGAAATACTGGTCAGTTTGTTGATTTAAATTTACTTGTTCTTTATTTTAAATATTATATTTGTTCCCGTTTTGTTTTTTTACTTTAAAATAAGATATGTGCAGTGTGCATAGGGATTTGTTCATAGTTTTTTTTATAGTCCGGCCCTCCAACGGTCTGAGGGACAGAGAACTGGCCCCCTATGTAAAAAGTTTGGGGACCCCTGACTTAGGGGCTTGTCACCCCGAGCGCAGAAGGCAGGGGGTGCCCAGAGGAGGGAGGCTTGGTACTAGCAAAACCAGGAGGACGGAGCTTTGAACCCATGACCCCGTGTGTGCGGGTCATTGCCCGGGCTCTGCTTCCCCACACCTTCTTTGGACACTCGGCAGCCTGTGTGTTTGTGACAAGCTTCCCTTCCTGCCATCTACCCCTATCTAAGGCCAAGGCAGGTCTAAAGGGCAGCTTTGTTGACTCCTGGTCTAGTCAGAGGTGTTTCTATCATGCCTGCCTGGCTGAGGGCCTGTATACCTTAACCCTTACCTCCAACTGTCTGAAAGGTTTCTGTCCTGTTGAAGAAGCTCCTATTACCACGCTGGTCGTCAGTGGTGTGTTTTGGGTGAAGTGGCCTTTTTGCCCCTTACGTAGCACAGTGTCAGCTCTGGTATGGTGTGCCCTGGGGAGAAGGTGTCAGGTGACTGTAAGAAAGGCAGACAGAAAGAAAACCCACCCCAGGTGATTCAGATGTGACAGCCTGTATCCTGTATGACAACCTGCATTCTCTCCCCACCCCGTGCCCCACGGAGAGCCACCCATTGACAGGAAGGCCACTCACTGGCAGATATATGATCTATCTGTTCATTCATTTATTGAAAAACTTCTTCTTGATCTCTAGCAATGCGTCCTGCCCTGGGCCAGTGCTGATGACTCAGCGCTGATGGAACGCATGAACGCGCCCTCCCTCGTCCCGGGCATGTCATCTTTGCTTTCTCCCCTAAACTCCCAGGGCCCCCCTGACACTTGCCATGGGGGGAGCAGCAAGCAGCAGCGGCCGAGGACCGCCTTTCGCCTCTGTAATGTCCCTTCCTGAGTCCACGCAGTTCCTACCCCTCGCCAGCCCACTCTCTGCCTCTCCGAGAGTGGACTGTCACTTTTTGTTCTGATAAATCTTGCCACTATCTCTTAAAAAACAAAAAAAAAACAAAAACAAAACAGAACAAAACACCAGGCATGAGCCCTGCCCTTTTGGACTGGTTTTAGTGCAGGATACACATTAATGAAATCAAGCAGATAAATGCAAACTCACCAGTCAGGTAGTTCTTATAAATCTGGATGTTTTTTCCCATCAAGAAGAGAGGTAAACTGAGGAATAGCTCAGTAATTATGATTTTCAAATATATGCTGAATTATATGGATGAGAATGGCTAGCTGTTTTCCACTGAGAAAAGACATTAAAAAAGACATTAAGAAGGAGGTTTGATGTAGCATAAAGAATTTAATGTAATACGTATTATTATCAGGCCTTCCCTGTGTCAGGCATAGTTTTAAAATACATATATATCTCACTTAAAATAATGATATTATATAGGTATATACATATGTCAGTGATTATGTATATAATAGTGATTATATGTCAATATTTATTAAACATATAAAATAAACCATTATACAACCCTATAGAGTTAAGAAATTAAGACTCTGGCCCTGGCCAGTTGGCTCAGCGGTAGAGCGTTGGCCTGGAGTGCGGGGGACCCGGGTTCGATTCCCGTCCAGGGCACATAGGAGAGGCACCCATTTGCTTCTCCACCTCCCCCTCCTTCCTCTCTGTCTCTCTCTTCCCCTCCCGCAGCCAAGGCTCCATTGGAGCAAGGATGGCCCGGGCGCTGGGGATGGCTCTGTGGCCTCTGCCCCTGGCGCTAGAGTGGCTCTGGTCACAACAGAGCGACACCCTGGAGGGGCAGAGCATCGCCCCCTGGTGGGCAGAGCATCGCCCCTAGTGGGCGGGCGCATGCGGGAGTCTGTCTGACTGTCTCTCCCTGTTTCCAGCTTCAGAAAAATACAAAAAAAAAAACCAACAAAAAAAAAGAAATAAAGACTCAGACATGAAATGACTTAGGTCACACAGTTAATATACATATAAGTAGGACTTTATTGATATACAATTTACATAGCATAAAATTCACCCTTTCAAAGCTCACTATTCCATGATTTTTAGTATCTTTCTTTAAAGTACTATTTAAAAAAATTTTTATTTTGTTATTTAGTTATTCATTTTTAGAGTAGAGAGAGAGAGAGAAAGAGAGAAGCAGGGAGGAGCAGGAAGCATCAACTCCCATTTGTGCCTTGACCAGGCAAGCCCAGGGTTTTGAACCAGCGACCTCAGTGTTCCAGGTCGACACTTTATCCACTGTACCACCATGGGTCAGGCTGGTTTTTAGTATCTTTAGTGAATTACTACTATCTAACTTTAGATCATTTTCATCATCACAAAAAGAAACCATTACATGTTAGCTTTCGCTTCACACTCCTCCTCTTCCAGCCCCTGTTAATCATTAATTTCTACTTCCTTTCTCTATGGATGTGCCTAAAATAAACATTTCTTATAAATAGCGTCATACAATATGTAGCCTTCTGTGTCTGGCTTCTTAGAGCTATTCATGTTGTAGTATATATCAGTATTTCATTTCCATTTATTGCCAAACAATGCTCCATTATACATCTATTCCACTTCTTGCTTGTCCGTTAATCAGTTGACGGACATTTGGGTTGTATCCACCTTTTGGCTATATTTATGCACAATGCTGTATGAACATTTGCTTACTAGTTTTGTGTGGACATACGTTTTCATTCCTCTTGAATATAATTTAGAGAAGGAATTTCTGGGTCGTATGGCAACTCTGTAACAACCTTTTGAGAAATTGCAAGGCTATTTTCCACAGTGGATGCAGGGTCTAAGGGTTCTAACTTCTCAGAACTGTCACTAGCACTTGTTAATATCTGTCTTTTTGATGATAGCAAGTCTAGCGGGTGTGAAGAGATTTTCATTTGCATTTCTCTCATGGCTAATGTTGTTGAATATTTTTTCATGTGCTTATTGGCAGAATATTATGTATAATGTGATAAAAAATTTTTAAAACGCAACGTATCAATACTCATACAAATGCATATGAAAAGCGCACACACACATATATAAAGCATATTAGTAGTGAGCAGAGCTGAAGACTAGGTTCATAGGAGATGTTTACTTCTTAAGTTATACCTTCTGCACGGTAAGCAACAGGCATGCATTTCTTTTATAATGAGAAAAACAAAGCATGGCTAATAAAAACAAAAACAGCAGCAAACAGACAGAAGCAGATCACCCCTAACTCTGTAGATCCAGAACACATCCCAGCTCTATCCTCCCGACTTCTTGTGTTGAACACTGCAGGGAGCCGTGTAGGGAGAGTGTTTCAATGACTTCCTGAGCTATGTTTTGGGATGCATTTTCCCACAGTAGCAACGTTATGAAAGGGGTGAGTTTCCGAGGCTAGCCCGTTCTGTGACAGGGTAGGTGTAGGCTTCCGGGGCTACCTTGTAAAACCAACCACCAAATTTAATGCTGATCCTAAGTGTCTATGTGTTCTAGTGTCCAGATGCCCAGCTTTTGGAATCCATCCTTGTAATCAGTAGAACTGCCTAACCAAGTGATCTAATGAATGACTGTAAGATGTCGGTTGGAATGTGGCATGTCATGGCAACGTGGACGTGTTCAATGTTTTCAATTCTCTTTCACCATAGAATGCTTCTTTGATGTCTCACTTGCTGTTTGTGTAGCTCCTAAAGGCAACTGTGTTTCTTTCTTTCTTTCTTTCTTTCTTTCTTTCTTTCTTTCTTTCTTTCTTTCTTTCTTTCTCTCTCTCTCTCTCTCTCTCTCTCTCTCTTTCTTTCTTTCTTTCTTTCTTTCTTTCTTTCTTTCTTTGTATCTTTCTGAAGTTGGAAACCGGGAGGCAGTCAGACAGACTCCCGCATGCGCCTGACCGGGTTCTACCCGGCACGCCCACCAGGAGGTGATGCTCTGTCCATCTGAGGCATTGCTCTGTTGAGACCAGAGCCATTCTAGCGCCTGAGGCAGAGGCCATGTAGCCATCCTCAGCGCCGGGGCCAACTTTGCTCCAATGGAGCCTCGGCTGCAGGAGGGGAAGAGAGAGACAGAGAGGAAGGAGAGGGGGAGGGGTGGAGAAGCAGATGGGCACTTCTCCTGTGTGCCCTGGCCGGGAATCGAACCCGGGACTCCTGAACACCAGGCCGACGCTCTACCACTGAGCAAACTGGTCAGGGCCTACTGTGTTTCTATTTTAGTATTGTGGGAAACAAAACAGCATACATAAATCTTCTGATGTTTCATATTTTATTTTTTTGGAAGAGATCAATTTTTCAGAATGTGGAGAAAATAAGCAGTTCTTTTAGAAACAGATTTTTTGTTTTGTTTTGTTTTCCCTTCAGACATTTATCCTGGAGTGAATATTTATGGCCTGTATAGGATCCCTTGAAAATAGAAATGCCACATTCTTGTTTATATGCAACACTTATTTATTACAAATATGGCAAGAAATACTAACTTAAAATATTCTTAAGAATGAGTTCAGAGAAGCTTAGTTTAGAATTCATCTATAGCTTGAACGCTTTAAGGGAATATTTGGGCCAATTTGTTAATTTACTGAGATGTTGAAATATATGTAATGATTATTCCGATTCTATCTCTAGGCAGAAGGTTACTCTCAATGGAAAAAAACCCCAAAATACCTCCCAACAATATCTAAGGTTATTGAAATGTCATGCATATAAGCGTCCAGGCTCCATTTGCAATTTCTACATGTGTGTAGGATCTGGTGTGTGTGTTTGTGTGTGTGTGTGTGTGTGCCCACACACCCACATAATTTCAAAATTACTTGGAATATTAACAAAGAATACCCTTCCCTTCCGTGTTAGTGAAGTACTTTTAGCCAGATAGATGGCCATTCTGTGAGACCTAGCAAGTATCTTGATAATGACTATTTTATGCCCTGAGTTAACTGCTTGGGGCCCATGGCAGCTTGCTCACATCAGACAGTGAGCGAGCAACAGGCCCCATGGAGAACAGAGCATTTCTCTGTTCACAGAATTTGGGGCAGCAGGATGAACATATATGCACGGTATACTTTGAGTATTTTTATAGGACTCAGTAAAAATGTATACGTTCATAGCCTCATGAGCACACAGCTGTAAATAGGGGTGTCTCAATAGTTTCGTGAATTTTCCTCACTAGCTAGTGAGTTCTCTGGTATATTTTACAAACCCGCTACTACTCCTGGATAGGAAGTACTTAATTTCTGAGGGTTTAACAAATATCATGTTTCACCTAAACAGTAGAAATTATTTCAGTACAAGGACAATTTTTGGTTTTGATTGTAATTTTTATTATTTTAAAAATGAGTAATACAGCCTGGCCTGTGGTGGCACAGTGGATAAAAGCTGGAATGCTGAGGTTGCCGGTTCAAAACCCTGGGCTTACCTGGTCAAGGCACATATGGGAGTTGATGCTTCCTGCTCCTCCCCCCTTCTCTCTCTCTGTCTCTTTCTCTCTTCTCTTCAAATGAATGAATAAAATCTAAAAAATTATATAAAAAAATAATAAAAATGAGTAATGCATGTTTATACTGAAGCCATAGAACATACAAGTAATTAAAAAGAAAAATATCACACGTGACCCCACAACCTGGAGATAGTAACAACCATAATCAATCTGATGTATACATCTTTAGATTTTTTTCTATGTGCCTTTTTACATGCGTAATGTTTCACACTAATAGATCATAGAGATGACTTAGAACCTGCAAACCCTGCTTCCCAAAATTTATTATATCATGGATACCTTTTTGTTTCCAGCATAATATTTAACAGCTGTTATGCAAGGGAATTCAGGGATTCTAATTATATGGGACCAGGGACTCCTTGCCCCAAAGATCGTAGCCCCTCCAGGATCTAGCCTGTAGACCCACTCCCTGGAGGGAGCGGTCTACATCACTGTGGCGCTGAAGGATAGCAAGGGGCAGCTGTCTCAGGTGGCTGGATGTCCGTGTGTGTGTGTGTGTGTGTGTGTGTGGCACTTTACAGTGTGGGACTGAGCTGGGGGAGAAAGAACTGTGGAGTTCAGGGCATCAGCCAGGGACCAGGGGCCAGGGTCTGGGGATGGTGTTCCCTACCCTACCATCGGGGATTCTAAAGTCAACCCTGCTCTCCAAATAACTTTGAAGCTATGTATTTCAAGGTAAAAAGATAGAATATATTTAATTTAATAGTTAGATTGCTTTTATAATTTCAAAACGTTTTGCGTAGGATAGGTCCGTGGTCCTCCGTTTGCACGAAAGGTAAGCCCCTGCAATAAGCAAGCCTTAATATGTATAAATATATTTGATGACCTCTCAGTTTCTAGAATGTATATTTTATTTGGTTTAATAATTTACCCTTTTCTTGTGGATAAAAGGGAGGAGTCCATAAAAGTTAACAACTAGTTGAGATTTATTCATTGACTAGTTAAGATTCAGAGTAACATGGTATTGAATGAAACCTTACCATATTCCACACTCCCCTGGGTACAGGGACAAGAGGTCAAGACTCCTGTGGGCTTACAGTACCCTGGGGACCACAGATTTGTGTTTTGGGGACACATAGGGATACACGTGTCAGTCCAATGTGGACAAGGGTACAGACAGAAACCACAGAGAGAAAGGAAAAATCTCTAGTTTAGGGTCCTGGGATTAACTAACTAATGTGTTCAACTCGAACCTCACAGTATTGTTCAAAAGCTGGAGAAGCCACCCCACTCAGGATGAATTGTTGTAAACTTTTAAATAGCTTAAAGTTTTGAAGTTGAAAAAAAAATAAATTTGGTAAATCTGTCCCTTGACAAAGTGATCATTCAGGAATCAACTTTCAGCGAGTCATTTTCGACAGACAGGCTTGCTCACTTCCTCGAGGGGACACTCAGATCAAGCTGGAGTAGAAGGGACCGCGGTGGCGTGAATGGGAAGGACCAGGGTGAGCTGATGAAGGGAGGTATTGTGTGCGTCCTCTGGAGGCATGGCATGGCGTGGCGTGGCGTGTTCTGAGAACAGCCAGTCTTTAGAAGTGCTGGAGTAAAAAGAGCGAGGGAGGAAACGGGAATGGACAAAGCTGGAGAGAGAGAGAGGCAGAGCCGCAGTCTGGAGGGCGTGGTGGCCCTGGGGCCCACGGAGTTCCATCCCCTACCAAGTGGAAGCTGCTGAAGGTTCTGAAGGCAGGAAGTGGGGACGTCAGATGTGCACTTTAGACAGATCGTGACGGCAACACTGCGGAGGAAGATTGGAAGGGAGTAGTCCGGGAGGAGAGAGTCCCCTGCTGAGGAGGCAGGACAGCACGGGGTTGCCTTGGGGGCAAGTTCTGCATTCAGACTGCTGGGTGGGATTGAGCACCTGCTTCTGTTACTTAGCAGCTGTGCATTTGGGCAAGTTCCTTAGCTCTCGCTTGACCTGGTTTTCTCATCTGTAAAACGCAAATTACAATAGCTGTGACGTTTAAGGAAACAATACCTCTAAGTGCTGGGGCACAGGCTGCCATCTAGAAAGCTCTCTATAGGTGCTAGCTATTATTATTACAATGCAATAATGATTATCTTTCAGGAGTTCAAAAGAAAGAGAAGGATGATCTCAGCTAGGGTCGCGGCACTGGAAACTGCGAGGAAGGGAAAGGTCAAGTGTGGATTGGACAGGACTTTCAGTTGGTTGGACTCAGGGATGAGGAAGGAGGTTTCCCACTCGAATGACTGAGCAAAGGGCATTGGTGCCACAGAAGCTTGGGAAGGTTGGGGCAGGAACAGGTTGGTGGTAGGAAGTAAGAAATCCTGTTTTGGATACGGTAAGTCTTACATACTCACGGGTCATAAAGGTGGAGATGTCCAGAAGACTGATGGTTATACAAGCCTGGAGCTCAGGAAGGAGAGAGAAGGCCCGTGAGCCAAACACCAGGGTAACAGACTCATGGACCAGAAATAGCGTCACTGACATAACACAAATTTTTTCATCTGTTTGGCCCTTGGTGCATGACTTCTGTTAGTACCTAAAAGGGAGGTACTAATGGTTATTTCAGGGGCAACTTCCAGCATAAAATTTTTGCTGATAAATCCAACTGGGTAGGGTCGCTTTACTGTGAGAACCTTTGTCATTGACTGAATGTTGGTGTCTCCCCCCACCCCCCGCCCGGTCATACACATGTTGAAGTCCTAACCCCCAATGTGATATTTAGGGCTAGGGCCCTTGAGAGATAACTAGGATTAGATGAGGTCATGAGGGTAGGGCGTGCTGGTCTGATGCTAGCGAAAAGAGACACCAGAGCTGTGTGTGTGTGAGTGTGTGTGTGTGTGAGTGTGTGTGCATGGGGGAAAGGCCATGTGAACACAGGACAGGATGACAGCTCTCAACAAGCCAAGAAGAGAGCTCTCGCCAGAAACCAACCCTGCTGGGCCTTGAGTGGGGACTTTGGCTTCCAGATCTGTGAGAAAGCATGTTTTTGTTAAGCCATTCAGTCCATTTTGTTGACCAAAACACCCTTGTGTAAAGGATTCTTTGTGTGTCCCCTGTCGGTTTCCTGCCATTCCTCTCAGACACAGGCAGCTTGAGGGCAGCTTCTTCACTGGGCTTATGTTAGTTTTCCCTGCAGAGCCCTGTTCTGCCTGCCATAAATGCTCGATAAATACCTTACGGCCTGAAAGATTCAAGATCATGCCACACCATCTATGAAGAGGGCCACAGAGAACGAGCTTAGGGCAGCGTGCTAGGCAGGATCCTGGGGCCAGTCAAGACTGGAGTTTTGGTGAAGACAGACAGGTTGGTGTCAATATGAAATCTAGAGATTACAAAGAAAAGAGAGTTTCCCAAAGACCGGTGGGGAGAGCGGAACGGGCACCGTGTCCACGTAGTGCATATATTTTCTTGAGCCTTCTGCACTACACAAGCCATTAGGTAAGATTACACTGTGGCTTGGCTATTTCAAATTGATTTATTGAAAAAACGATTTATTGAAAAATCTTTATAGTTTTTGAGTTAAGATTTGTCTAAAGCAAATGAGTAAAGTGTTAAAATCAACAACGGTTTAGGGTCCTTAATAATTTGATGAGATTCTATTGAGAGAAGAACAACATCCAATCAACCGACCAAAAGCTAAAGAGGACCGTCTCCCTCCAAAGAGATGGAACAAAACAAAAACCACACGACACGGACTTTGTTTATTTCCCTTCAAACTCTCATCAGCTGGAAATCATTTAAAGCTGATGGAACGTTCTTAACTGGAGACTCAGGGTGATTCTGTGGTTCTCCGTGGGATGCCACGTGCATGCGGGCTGTCCTGGCAGGGACACAGGGAGCTTGCGCCGAATGTCCCCAGGTACCCATGTGAGAATGGGAGAAGTGGGGGTGAGGTTTTCAATTTTTTTCTCCAGAGCATCTTCCATCACCACTAGGAATTGTTAATTTCCTGAGAGCTACCAAAGGCAGGGTTGTCGTAGCATCATCCTGCCTGAAGCCCCACAGTGCAGAGGATGGAGGTGGAGCATATTGGTGCCGACCTGTCCACCGAAGAAAAACCAGAGGTGTGCGGATCAATGGACCACACTTAAAGCCCAGCACCGTGGGAGCTCTAAGACTTGAACTTTCTGATACGGGAGCCGCTAGCCATGTGTGGCTAACCAGCACTTGGAATTTGGCTAGTTTGAGTCAAGATGTGCTGTGAGTGTAAAATACACACCAGATTTCAATTACTTTTTTTTTTTTTTATTTCTTCAAAAGACCATAAAATAACTCATTAATACTGGCTTACATTGATTACAGGTTAAAACATTTTGGCTGTATTAGGCTAAATCAAATATTATTAACATTATTTTACCTGTTTCTTAGTAGTTTTTCAATCTGGCAACTGGAAGACTTAAAATTTTATATAATAATTTTAAGGTCACATTATATTTCAACGGGCAGGTGCACATCTCGGCCTTGACGGGATGCGGAGTTTCTAGGAGTTTGTCCCTTCTCACATGAGTCATACTGGACAGAGTATAAAGGCAGGTTTATGATTGGTGTCAGAGCCTTCAGCACATCCGGAGAGGCTTTGATCTCAGGCTCACAAGCATTCATTCTCGCTGAGTAGCTGAGGAAGACTAGTATTCTTAGTCTCATTTTACAGATGAGAAGATTGAGGCTCGAGGATATTTAAATGATTTGCCCAGGGCTACCCAGGGTAGGAGGGCAGAGCTTAGAATAGAAACTGTGAATCACTATCATTAATCACACTTCTAACCAGTAAACAATATTTTTTCTTCCTGATTAGGTGAACTCCTTCAAGGTAGGGGCCATGCTTTGAAAATGCTGTTTCCAGCTTGTAAACACTGAATGCTCTGTGAACCTGACACAACAGAACTGTTTTTGGTACCAGGGCTACCACACTTGGGCATTAACAATTAGGTAAAGCACAAAGGACATGACTAAGTGGCTTTTTGAATTATACACAATTTTTCATACTCTGGGGAAGGAAGCGTTATTATGCCTTGCTTTGGAAGCCAGTCCCTCTTGTGATTCATTCACCTGCTTTTGAAACTAGATGTCCTGGGTCTTACTTTGATATTTTGGAGGGAGAACGTTCTGACCGAGAGCACGTTGGTGTGGATCTGGATCCGAGGCCGGGCAGCGGAAGGAGGCGCCCCCACCAGCGCTGTTCCGTGGTAGACCCAGGACGGAGCTCTTGTACAAGCTCAGGCATCAGGGCTCTGGAAGTGGGTTATTTCAAAAGACCGTGCCTCCCCCCCCCCCCCCCCCCCCCCCTAGACATTTCTGAGGAAAGGCCATCAGAAACAGACATGAGGCTCCTCAGTTAAAAGCTACAAAAAGCCAACAGGTTGTTTTTTCTTTCTAGGCTTGATATTAATTTTTTTTTTTTAAATGATGAGTAGGAAAGAGAAGAGCATAAAATCTACTACGGTCTTACATTCCCTTTGATTGAGACTGATCTTCAATACCACTCTAAAATACAGGGCCACTCAAGTCCATGCCTTTAGGGGTGGGATTAAGGAGTTACAGAAACCATTCATTCACTCACTCACGCATGCATTCAACAATATGTACTCTCTATTGTATATTCGAAAAATATTTATTGTGAACGCATGAGTGACAGGCTTCTGCACCCCCCTCACTCTGTTCCTTGTGAAAGCGCTTTGAATAAAATGTACAGTTTTTCAAGAACGGTTGAAGGATGATGCTCATTTTTGTCCATACATTATTATGTGTGTGTGCAAAGGCTGTGTTCACACACGTCCTCTCTCCTTCCTTTGCCAACAGAGTGAAGCCTGATCAGTTCCCACTGTGCCGTCCCATCCCTGTGACAGGAAATACGACGGGAGCGCTGGGAGGTTTTTAATTATACTCACAGTTGCCTCAGATAAGGGGAGCCCACTTGCAGGCACAGGTCTTAGAAGAGACAGATTCATTCCTTCATTTCCTTCGCCTTTGGCTTGAACCAGAAGAAGGGCTTTAGTGAAATTCTCACACACTTCTCCGCCCTCCCCACCAACCGCTGCGCGGCTGCTTCCGCGGGAGAGGAGTTTCAATAGCGTTGCTGTCCTCCATACTAGGCTCAGAATGGGAGCGGGGAGTGGGGGGAGAACAGGATGGAAAACGCTAGAGACTGCACCCTGGACTCGGCGCTTGCTGTTTCTCATTCCTTCAAAGCTGACGCATTCCACTGTGGGGGTCGGGGTGGGGGCTGGAAAAAGGGCGAGACAGAGATGATACGTGCAAGTTAAATCCTTTACAAACTTTCCCCAAAATGTTCACTGCAAATCCCTTTGGTCACCACTTCCTGCCATTCAATTTTGCCCAGATGTATTTGAACATTTCCTGATTGTTGAAAGCCATTCAACGTCCCACCACCAGAACACGGTGATAGTGATTCTAACACATCTCTCTTGGCAGGGAAATCAGGAAGACTTTTTTTTTTTTTTTTAACAGTGATCATTGAACTGTGCTGTATAATGGATGATTTGGCCACAGGTGACTCTGAGGTTGAGCTCTCTCGCATGGATTTCGTGGGGATTTAGTGGGCACGCGCTCACGCCCAGGAGACGCGCAGTTTTAGAGAGGGAGGCATGCCATGGATTGATGCCTCCAGGAGAAGGTCTATGGAAGCAAACCATCTTTCAGCAACTGGGCGAAGCCAATGGCGGTTAACCAGCCAGGGAGTATTGTCTGTATGACAGCGGAACAGGCAATGGAAAAAATTGTTTTCAGCTCAGATCTTGGTCTAATAAAACTTTATGCAAAGTATACATTGTCAAGTGCTGATGAGTTGAAGCATGAGAACACAATCACACGTGAGTGGGGTTAATACAATGATGCTATTTTGCAGCAGAGCAGGGAGGAAAGGTGGGGAAAACAATAGACTAATGGAATTCGGGGCTGTTAGGAGGTCAGAAAACAAATGTTTTTCCTTCTTTTTTTCCTTTTTATTGAATTTGTTGGGGTGATGCTGGCGAACAAAATGATACAGGTTTCAGGTGCACAATGTCTTTTCTGATCTGATGGGCCCCCCGGAGACAGTTCTTGGAACTTGGCTCTGGGAAGGTCTGTACAGCCGCGGCCACCTCCCCTCCCCAGTGGCAGCGCGACACCATGGGGGGCCAGCAGTGGGGCCTTCTGCCCAGGCTCTGATTCATGCTGCAGAATAACAGTCTGCTCCCCGTGCTCCGAGCACAATGAAGGCCCTCTGAGCTGCCACTCACGCGGGCCCGCTAACACTCGCCGCCCTTGTTTCTGATTCTTGGCATTGTTGGGGCAGGGAGTGTGGGGAGAGTCACACACTTCCCTGCTGGGAAAGGCAGGGCCTCTGGCAGCCCCACAAGTCATCAGATGGCCTAGGCAACAGCAGGAGCCAGACTTGCGAGAGGGGAGCTCACATCTCTTGGCAAACTCGCCCAACGTTCAGGAATTCGGGGATTGCGGTTTCAGAGAGTCTGGTCTCTGCCGTCACAATCTCCCAGCTCCAGAAACAAACAAACAAACAAAAGCCTCATTAAACATTCTTTTGGCACGGCAGACTGTTACAAAGTCTGTCTGTCGCGCCGACATCTTTCTACCATCCTCCAAACGACAGGGCTGACAAATTCCCAGCAGCCCCAAGGCGTGCATCAAACTCCATAATCTTCACCTGGTTGGAAAAAAAGTGATGTTAGCAAAGGTGGTTGATCTGGGGTTGTGGCAGGCAGACAGAGGACATGGTGAATACTGCAAGGAGCAAGCTTATTGCCAATGTTTACACTATAGACAAAAACAAGTGACATGTCGAGCACATCACCCCTGGAGTATACTCATCCCAGGAGGGAGCAAAATAGCCTTCACTGCATGGTATATTTGCACCTGTAGGTAACCCCCAAGCAGTAGGGGGTTCAGCCGGTTTGCACCAGTTTGGCAGAATCGATTCCTAATTTTTTGTTGAGTTCGGTGGACCGGTTGTTAAAATGGCACTTGTCATCAGGGTTCTCTCTAAGGTGGGTGCCTGGGCAGCCGCCCCATGTGAAATCACACGTTGACATTCCTTACTCTTTTTCAACATTCAGCTGAGCAACAGCGTAGGCTAAACATACGCCTGTAGTCATGTTCATTCCGTCCACAGGTGAAAAAAATGGCAGATGAGGACGCCAATCAAGAAGCAATATGGAAATGCCTTAAAAAAACAGTTTTATTGTTTTTTGTCAGGTATTATTTAATATTTTTTATTAGAATTTTAATACTTTATCACATAATCAGTCTATTTTTGTGTACCTCTTTTATTGGTCTTATTTAAGTATTAAATGCATGAAATAATAAACTACCTTTCAGTATATCTTTTTTTTTTTTTTTTTTTACATTTAAAACAGTCATTAGGGCAGAGAACCTAATGATTTGAATCCTAGCCCTGGCCCCACGGCTTGTCTCAGAGCACAGACTGCTGCTGGTTCCCAGCCAATTTAATGGGTGAAAGAGCCCAGGAAACTAGTTTAGGATAAAAATAATAGCTACTGCTTTGTGAGGCACTATGTCCTAGGGATTTTAAGCACATTAGGTAATTCAGACCTAATGGCAGCCTTGTCAGATAGACACCGCCGTCCCTGGTTTATATCTGACTGAGGAGCTTGGGGCCCAGGGAAGAAGTCGGGAGAGTTCTGGCCAACTCCAAAGCCAGTGCTCTTAGATGCATTGTATTAAAATGCTTCTCTGGGGCTGAAAGGAGACACAAACCTAAGGACATGAAGCAAGTGGCGATTTCTTTTTCCCCTCCAGAACTCTGTTTTCCTTGAGCTTGCATTAGAGCTTCCTCTTAAAGGAATAACTATGGTTGTTGCTCTTTGCACACAAGCTATGGCATCTGACACTGAGGAAAGCAGCAAGCATTCCCATTTCTGCTGAATGAGTCCAATTTGGACCCATAAACTGCAGCTTTGTAACAGTTCTTTGTCTCCTCCTCAGTAACGGATGTCTGGACACACCACGTCAGCCAGAATGTCAGCCCTCTCTTGACCCGGCACACACGTAACATGAGTCACCAGAAGGACTGGAAACTCAGGGTCGGAAAAAGCCACTGCTGTTCAGTTGATACGGTTAGAAATATTCGGGCGGCAGCCCTGTGCTCCTGGATATAGCTTATTCATTCATCTGTTTATTCATTTAATAAATATATATTTGAATATACTTACATAAATACAAAATGCAGGGTAAAAAGTTCAACGAGTACAAAATAGTACATTGAAAAACAATTTTCTTACCACAGTCTCCCAGTTCCTTTGCTTAGGGACAATGACTGTCACCGGTTTCTTGGGGATATTCCCAGAGATATTCAAGGCCTATGTGTACTTTTCCCTTGGTTCTCATCACTGTTATTGAACCCTTGCTACAACCTGGGCTCTGGTTTATATAAAGTGACAGTTAAGACTTGGCCCCGGTCCCTGCAGAAGAGAGAGACCCATAAACCACCGGCCACCATATGATTGATACGTGCCCTGTTGAGGTACTGATGGGGGTGGCGGTGGTCTGAGTAGGTCAGGGTTGAAATGCCTGTATGTCTGGTAATCTGTCACAGTCAAGTGTTGTTGCTGATCGAGTGCCAGCATTTGCAGCTTATTTAAAAAAATAGATTAGAGCTTATTCCTGTGATAACCATTTATTCCCGTGATACCAAATTACTCTTCTATTTTCTGTTGTGAGTGAAGAGGAGAGGTGTGTTTCATGCAGACTTGTGTGTGACCCTGGGCGTGCCCTCTTGGAAGTGTAATCTGAAGCGTGTTCTAGGGGTTGAAAATGTCAGACCTCCAGGGAGTTGGGGGCATAATCCCCTCCTACAAGACCTCTAGAAAGTTTCCCCTGAATAATATATGCCTCCCATTCAGTTGGGGGTGTTGGTCTCCAGTCTCCTGGTTTTAAAACATGCACGCTTACAATGTAAGCGCAGGGAAGTGAGGAAGTGGCCGAGCCACCCATCTGGATCGGATACAGTATGCGACGGTTGCGCACTGGGAGGCAGATGACATTCTGCAGATTTAAGAGACAGCTGGATCCCAGGCATGTGGGTGCAAGCTACTGGCGGAAGGCTCGGAGCAAATCCTTCCAATCAGCTCAGATTTATGGGAGCCGCTCGGGAGCTGGTAGACTTGAAGAGGGGCAGACAGTGGGGATTCGGTTCGCAGAGGGTCCGTGTGGGCTTCCGTGCCCCTGGATTCACACCCCGGATTGCGTATTACTTCCAATGTGATTGTCAGCCGGCTCCAGACTCGGATGCGACCTCTGCCCGATGTCTGATAGGCGCGTTAAAGAGAGGAAACACAAAATGGCACGAGTCAGTTGCACGTGCTGCCCAGTCCAAGCTCAGACGTGGCTCTCGTTCACCCCTCCGGTCAGGGGCAGAGAGGGCTTTGCAAACATCCAGGACCCTTTCGGAAAGCCTGGTCTACACCTTGCCATCGGGAGAAAACCCAGAACTGGCCAGACGGGCCCTGTGGCGGTTTCTAACCCGCTCACCTCGATGCCGCTGTCCTAAGAGAGGAGGTGGCCCAAGGGCGTTCGCTCCTTCCGAGGGGCGGGCGGTGCGCTGGTTGTGGTGGCACGCAGAACTGCATCTCGGAATCATGCGCCGTTGAACTGCTGAGGTCAGGACCATAAAATGCAACCTTTCCCAAGGATTTCCTTCCTCGGGATCCCAGCGGCGGCCGGCTCCACGGTGCAGTCTCTGTGCTCACTGAACTTTTCAGACCATGTCAGAAAATTATCATAAATATAGTTTTCTGCCATTGCTAATGAAATCCATAACTCAGATTTGTACAGCTAATTAAACTATACTTGAAAAAAAATTAAAATATGTTATTACCCTTTGTGAAGTCCACTGTAAATGTTATGATATGGGTTATGGGGTTTGAGAAGATTTTTTTTTCCATTCCTCCCTTTCTCCCTCCCTCCCTCCTACATTGCCCTCCTCTCTCCTTTCCTTCCTTCCTAAAAATAATATGGAACAGAACTAGATCTTGGTGAAACCTTGCCTTCTCACTGAGTTTTTCTCTCTCTAGCTGAGTTAAAGCACACAAAAAAAGTGCTTTTGCCAAATACCTTATAGGATCCTGTCAATTTATTTCTTCCCTTGCTTTGAAAGTGACCCCCAAAGAGATGAAATTACTTGCATCGATTCTTACAGAAAAGCAGCCAAGGTTTTATTAAAAACACTGCCTTTCGTATTCTTGCATATTTTCTTCCCCTTTCTAATACGGGAGAATATCAAATGTAAAGGAAATAGAAACGTAAAACCGTGCTCCTTTTATCTTTGCTCTATTTCCAAAATCTCCCAACATGTCACCTTATTTTTCTTTATTAAAGTTTAAAGAGGAGCAGGTGGAATGCTGCATGTGCATTCTGAGGGCTCGGGGGACTCAGGGTGGGCCATCTGCATTGTCATTCATGAGATTCCCGTAAGCTCTCACCCTGGGTTGGACCGTGCAGAACGTTTTTAGCACATGGTGTGACTTAAAGGAACCACGGAGCTAGGGGACACATTCAAGCTCACGGGTTTCCTACAGAACTCAGAATTCCAGAAGTTCATGTTTCTTGATGTGACTGGATTCTTCAATTTTTAAGAAAAAGAGATGAAAAAATAAATGTCATCTATATGTGGTTGAATCAATGAACTTTAAAAAACAAGATCAGGGTTTCTCCTGAAATGCATACAATGCATTCGTCAGTATTGCCTGGAACAGCAATTCTCTTAAATACATATGAAAAATAATTTAGTGATTAACAAATAATTTAACATGAGATGTGTGATAACCTGGGTTTCTTTCTTGCCTTTCTTTTTCTTCCTCAAAAAATTTCCAGGCTAATTTTGTTCACTAAAACTGGTCCCTGTCAAAATCGACCTCTAGAAGCCATGCTTACGAAGCAGACTGTAGCAAAATAGGAACAAAGTATCTGGATAACAGGTTAACTGAAAAAAAAAAACCCAAAGAATTTAAAAGTTTATGTTTTTTTAAAAAAGACTAAAAGGAAACATACTGAAATATAACCTAGAATAATTTTGAAATACATATTTTTCTTTCTGTAATTTGGGACAATTACATTTTCAAAAACAAAAAGACCAACTATATTTCTTATATTTTTAGTGAGTCTGATTTATCCTGGACCATCCTGTAATTGAAGATGTAAACCTCTGACTTTTAAAAATTATGTGCCTTAAACTTCAAATAGCTCATCAGAAACTGTAATGGTGACTGATAAAATCTCGGCCCTTAAAGAAAAAAGATTGGAGCAGTACAGTATGTGCTGAGATGAACATTCTGGCTACTAACTCCGTGGTTACCACACCTGAGATTTGATCAGCATGACCCTATTGCACGTGGTGAAATTCTCAATCCACAGAAAGCGTCCCATCTTGATTGAATTCGCCGGATTGAGCATGTCGTCCCCACAAAGCCAGGCGCAGTAAATCAGGCGGAGAAAGCTACAGGTCCTGTCAGACTTGAGTGCATTCCTTTCCCCTCCGTGATTCCTTAGTTCAAGAGGGTTCATCCCTCGGGAATGTTTTCACACTCTTTTGGAGATGATGCCAAAACCTGGGGCTCTGACCGTTTGACAAAAATCTGATTTTAATCCTGAGATAGAGAAAAAAGCTGATTCTGGGAAGGACTACATTATCAAAGGCAGTATAATGTAGCAGAGTTAAGTTAACCCGCAGGTCTTGGGGAGGTGAGAATGCCTTTGAACTTGCTGGGAAGTTTAACAGCAAGCGTGCAGATTCCTGGGAAAGGATCTCTTACTGACAGAGAGGATGCAGAACGTGTAGGTAGCTTCCCAGCGGGACGTAAAGGCAGAATCCATCCGCTCCAGAATCCGCGTTTCAGTCTGAGGGAGCGCGTAAACGCAGAGACGTTCACGGGTGGTGTTGAAAGTAGTATGATACATACCAAAACCAAGGAGCGGGGCAGATTCATTTTCCTTTAGTAATATAGGGACCAGCACCTAAAATATCAGCTTGGACAGGGAATTCCTTGGACTTGGTGGAACTGAGTCAGGAGCCATCAGGGAAGATGGTGATTCCCTGGTGCCACATTGAGCCTCTCCCTGGGGACTGTTTTTGAAGGCAGGGGCTGCTGGCAGCAGAGCAGGCCAAGGGAGGAATGGGAATGAGGGTGAGAACCGGCTTCGCAGTCATATCCTTCTCGTGTGTGTGTGTGTGTGTGTGTGTGTGTGTGTGTGTGTGTTCTTTGCTTTTCCTTTGCTCATTTGTTCAGCAAATATTTCAAGACCTCCTCTCTGTGTGCGGCATTCTGCTGGGCATTTTGGATTCGAAGATGAATACGGGACAATTCCTGCTCCAACAGAGTCTGGAAGTAATTTCAAATACTGACCAGCTTCCCACGCCTGCTCTGGTCAGGGGCGGCAGCTCAGAAGGGCGATGCCCCATCCCGTGTTTTATAATATCCTATTCTATCTCGAATGGCAAGGCAATTCTCGTTTCACACAATTTTACTCCGTTTAATAAAGACAGCTCATTAAATGTTTGAGAGTGGCCTGAGCAAGTGGTGGCCCAGTGTATAGAGCGTCGGCCTGGATGTTGAGGACCCATGTTCGAAACCCTGAGGCCACTGGTTTGAGTGTGGGCTCATCCATCTTGAGCATGGGGTGACCAGCTTGAGTATGGGATCATAGACATGACCCCATGGTCACTGGCTTGAGCCCAAGGTCATTGGCTTGAGCCCAAGGTCACTGACTTGAGCAAGGGGTAACTGGCTCAGCTGGAGCCCACCAGTCAAGGTACCTATGAGAAAGCAGTCATGAACAACTAGGGTGCCACAACTATGAGTTGATGCCTCTCATCTCTCCGCTCTGTCTGTCCCCATCTGCCCCTCCATCCCACTTAAAAAATGTATAAAAGTGGGTTTAATTTTGATGTTACTTATAAGGTTTTTTTTTCCTACTGAATATATTAATACATTAGAAAAGAAAATCCTGCATCAGGTCTTCCATGCTGATATATTTCTCTCTCTTTTTAAATTTTTTCTGAAGTGAGAAGTGGGGAGGCAGAGAAACAGACTCCCGCATGTACCCCACCAGGATCCACCTGGCATGCCCACTAGGGTGCAATACTCTGCCCAGCTGAGGTGTTGCTACCTTGCAACCGGACCCATTCTAGTGCTTGAGGCAGAGGCCATGGAGCCATCCTCAGCACCTGGGCCAATTTTGCTCCAATCGAGCGTTGGCTTTGGGAGGGGAAGAGAGAGAGTGAGAGAAAAGAGAGGGGGAAGGGTGGAGTGCAGATGGGCGCTTCTCCTGTGTGCCCTTACTGGGAATCAAACCCAGGATATCTGCAGGCTGAGCTCTACCACTGAGCCAACTGGCCAGGGCCCTCTCTTATTTATTATTTTTTTAACAGTATGGTTCTTACATTGATTTCATGAGCTTCCTCTTCCATATGTTGAAATCTATGGGTAGTATTAGAGATTTGACCTGTTGGGGGAGATTGATTATTTTCAGTTAGACATGTAGCCAGTTTAAAAACACCTGCTAAAGGGTTTTTGTTTGTTTTCCTATAAAAAAATATTAACTGGCAGCCAGCCATACAATTAAAATATAAAGCTTTGCAAACAAGCAAACAAACAAAAAACCCAACAGTGTTTTGTCCTACCCAATCCTCTCTAAAGGGAGAAGGAAACACTTCTGTAATTTTCCAAGAAGTGAAAAACAGTTAACATTTTAAAATGTCACATCACACTCATAACCTATAATATAGTATGTTTCCAGAAGAGCCATTTTGGATGGGATTTTTTTTTTAAATAAATTTTTATTAATGGTAATGGGATGACATTAATAAATCAGGGTACATATATTCAAAAAAAACATGTCTAGGTTATTTTGTCATTAAATTATGTTGCGTACCCCTCGCCCAAAGTCAGATTGTCCACCGCCACCCTCTATCTAGTTCTCTGTGCCCCTCCCCCTCCCCCTAACTCTCTCCCTCCCTCCCTCCCATGTCCTCCCTCCCCCCACCCCTGGTAACCACCACACTCTTGTCCATGTCTCTTAGTCTCATTTTTATGTTCCACCAATGTATGGAATCATGTAGTTCTTGTTTTATTCTGATTTACTTATTTCACTCCTTATAATGTTATCAAGATCCCACCATTTTGCTGTAAATGATCTGATGTCATCATTTCTTATGGCTGAGTAGTATTCCATAGTGTATATGTGCCACATCTTCTTTATCCAGTCTTCTATTGAAGGGCTTTTTGGTTGTTTCCATGTCTTGGCCACTGTGAACAGTGCTGCAATGAACATGGGGCTACATGTGTCTTCACGTATCAATGTTTCTGAGGTTTTGGGGTATATACCCAGTAGAGGGATTGCTGGGTCATAAGGTAGTTCTATTTGCAGTTTTTTGAGGAACCACCATACTTTCCTCCATAATGGTTGTACTACTTTACAGTCCCACCAACAGTGAATGAGGGTTCCTTTTTCTCCACAGCCTCTCCAACATTTGCTATTACCCGTCTTGTTGATAATAGCTAATCTAACAGGGGTGAGGTGGTATCTCATTGTAGTTTTGATTTGCATTTCTCTAATAACTAATGAAGCTGAGCATCTTTTCATATATCTGTTGGCCATTTGTATCTCTTCCTGGGAGAAGTGTCTGTTCATGTCCTCTTCCCATTTTTTTATGGGATTGTTTGTTTGTTTGTTGTTGAGTTTTATGAGTTCTTTGTAAATTTTGGATATTAGGTCCTTATCTGAGCTGTTGTTTGAAAATATCATTTCCCATTTAGTTGGCTGTCTGTTTATTTTTATATCAGTTTCTCTTGCTGAGCAAAAACTTTTTATTCTGATGTAGTCCCATTCATTTATCTTTGCCTTCACATCTCTTGGATGGGATTTAAATACCTATTTTATGCTGCTAGGCTTCAACTACTTTGACTAACAATCTCAATATTTATTGCTTTATGGAAAACTTTAGTCTCTCAAAGATGCTATATTAATGGGACATTCGGGCTCCTAGTGATCCTGCCTCTGCGTATTTAGGCCCTGTGCTGCCGCCTCCCATCCTGTATCAGGATTGGTCTGTGCGACAGAAGACTAAGGGGTGGCATGTCCTTTACCGAGTGAGATCATTGTGGCTTTTGCCTCTCAATCTCTCTCTCTAATCATGACCTCTGAGGGACATCAGCTGTTGTGTTGTGAGGACACTCAAGCAGATCTGTGAATCATCATGTGGCAAAGTACTGAGGCCTTCTGCCCACAGCCGTGGGAAGGAGCCATCTTGGAAGCAGATCTTCCAGCTCTGGACGAGACTTCAGATGAGACCGCAGCCTCTGCCGACAGCTTGACTGCCGCATCATAGTCAGAGGGACCCACAGCCAGAACCACTCGACCAGGTCACACCCCAGTTCCTCACCCATGGAAACTGTGGCAAATCATAAATGTTTGTTGGGTGAAGCTGCTAAGTTTTGGGGTAATTTGTTATGCAGCAATAGATAACTAATACAAGGCCCATCAGACCTGAGGTTTGGTTGATTCTCTGATTGATTTATTGATTCTCTGATTCTCATATCACACTGGTAACATTTTCCATGTAAAAAAAAAAAATTTTCCTGGGAGGCTTGGGAAGTTTTAGATCTCCTTAGTTTCCTGCACATTAATTAATCACATGCATTAGCTAATACATTTATCCATCTATAAGCCTATGTATGTATATATATGTAGTTAATTCATTTTTATAAATATTTTAAAGTTTGTTTTCTATTTTAAAGAAAACAGTGCTTTTTATAGACACTGTGAAAGACAAGAGTAATTGCCCCGAGTTTTAACACCTCACCCCTGTTAGATTAGCTATTATCAACAAGACGGGTAATAGCAAATGTTGGAGAGGCTGTGGAGAAAAAGGAACCCTCATTCACTGTTGGTGGGACTGTAAAGTAGTACAATCATTATGGACAGAGAGAACTACTGTCGACCTCTGAGGGAGTCCCTCGGCTTTTCTTTCAGGATGTGTGAAAACCAGTTGTTCCATATACTGTATGCCATGTTTTCAACAAGCCAAATTCACTTTCCTTAATAACCAAACCCAACAGCCCTGGCCAGTTGGCTCAGTGGTAGAGCGTCGGCCTGGCATGCAGAAGTCCCAGGTTCGATTCCCGGCCAGGGCACACAGAAGAAGCGCCCATCTGCTTCTCCACCCCTCCCCCTCTCCTTCCTCGCTGTCTCTCTCTTCCCCTCCTGCAGCAGAGGCTCCATTGGAGCAAAGATAGCCCGGGCACTGGGGATGGCTCCTGGCCTCTGCCCCAGGCGCTAAAGTGGCTCTGGTCGCGACAGAGAGACGCCGTGGAGGGGCAGAGCATCGCCCCCTGGTGGGCAGAGCTTCGCCCTCTGGTGGGCGTGCTGGGGGGGGTGGATCCCAGTTGGGCGCATGCGGGAGTCTGTTTGTCTCTCCCAGTTTCCAACTTCAGAAAAATACAAAAAAAAAAAAAAATAAACAAATAAAACAACCAAACCCAACAATGTGCCTTGCTCATGCATCTCATGCTTCTCATGCTCAAGAGTGACAGTTCTCAGGGACATCAGGTTTGACCGTGCCCCCAGTGTACAGAGAACTGTGAGAGTGTCACGTGGCTGGAGCCAGGCCCAGGCAAGCAGTGACCGGTGCCCGGGGGTGCCGGGCACACGAAGATGATTTATCCCAACTGGCGGTCCTCTCTGGGTAGTTTCTGCTTTATTTTCAGTCCTCACATGTGCGCGAAGGGCCACGCCCTTCCTCCAATAATGCATACGTATCACCATGGACTCCTTCAGGGATCTGACACTCCTTTGTTCCCTGTTCCTCCCCGGGCTGTCTACGGGTGTACCGAGATGCTGACCAAGCACTCGTATTGGGATCCTTCAGGTGCTGGGAATGTGTCCATGGGCTCACATGCTTTCACAAAATCTGCAGAAGTGAGGAACGGCGATCAGAATTGCTTAGCGGGGCTGTTTCTTCCACTCTGCCCCCCACCCCCACCCCAGCGCACACACTTTCCTTTACGCAGGGTGGTGTTGAACGGTCACAGGCATCTTATTTTAAAAAATTTTCAACTTTAGCCTGACCTGTGGTGGCGCAGTGGATAAAGCGTTGACCTAGAACACTGAGGTTGACGGCTCAAAACCCTGGGCTTGCCTGGTCAAGGCACATGTGGGAGTTGATGCTTCCTGCTCCTCCCCACTTCTCTCTCTCTCTCTCTCTCTTCTCTAAAATAAATTAATTAATTAAAAAAAAATAAAAAAAAATTTTCAACTATATTTTCTTGATGTGGCCTGAAAAATTGTATAGGTTTCAAGACCTAAAACGTTGGGTATGCCTCTTAGTCTCTGAGTTGGAGGGGAGGGGGTGTTTCACTTGTTTTGCACTGTGGACATAATTTATTATATTTTAGACTTATTTGCTAAATCATTGGGAATTTCAGAGCCATGAGTGTTGGAGGATTAAGGGTTTCTAATGAGCTCAGTCTGTCCTAAATGGTTGTATGCAGAAACTGTGGGTCCTCAAGGGGCCTCCCCCTCTCTGTGCTCACAGAACCCTGTTCCTTGACTTTTGGACACTCTTTGAAGACAACGATTGTTTTTTGTCGTCCATCTGACCCCTCGGTTAAGAAATAATCAAGCAAATTTAGCCTGCTCAATGCAAGACCTTTGAACAAAAAAGGAATGCAATGTAGTACCAACCAGGTGCATGATTTAGTCTGAAAAAGACTGTGCTACTCTCTGAATGGTTATCTCATCTGTTGATCAGAGGAATTTATTCTACTTTTAAAACACTGTGTGTGTGTGTGTGTGTGTGACAGAGACAGAGAGAGAGATAGAGAGAGGGACAGAGAGGGATGGACAGGAAGAGAGAGAGATGAGAAGCATCAGTTCTTCGTCATGGCACCTTAAGTTGTTCATTGATTGCTTTCTCACATGTGCCTTGACCGGGGGGGAAGGGGACCACAGCAGACCAAGTGACCCCTTGCTCAAGCCAGCGACCTTGGACTCAAGCTGGTAAGCCTTGCTCAAACCAGATGAGCCTACGCTCAAGGTGGCAACCTCGGGGTCTTGAACCTGGGTCCTCTGCGTCCCAGCCCGACGCTCTAGCCACTGCATCACTGCCTGGTCAGGCTTAAAACACTTTTTGAAATTTAAGCCTTATGGCCATGATGGAGAAACACAGCTCAGGGGTCCCGGGCACAGCGGGACAACCAGCCCAGCAGCCTTGTCTTGGGAACCACTGCTGGGCTCTTGCTGGCCTCACCCACTGGGCTGGAACAACAAATGAATGTTTTCTCTGTCTCTCTGACTCTATCTCTCTCACTCTCTCACCCTCCTCCTCTCTCCATTTCTCTAAAATAAATCAAGCATCTAATCCAGAGTGCCTGTACTAAGGAACAACAGTTTCCGGCCCCGCCCCTTGATTAGCCCATCCCCCTCCCCCCAATTCCCTTTTAACGGTTTCTCTTTTTAGCTCTTCGGCACTTTTCTCCATATGGTTAAAATAATATGTTTATGCCATAATTATTTATTATTTATATATCTTATTATTTATCATTGCTGTTTATTTGTTTTATATTTTATATATTTGTTGTTTTGTGTGAATATAAATGTAAAGACACGTGATGCATTTGTTTTTTATTATTGTTTTTGCCATAATGGGATAATGCCGTAACTTTCTTTTTTTCTAACCATTGAGGTGTAATTGACACACAATTGTATTTAAGCGAACAGTTTGAAAAGTTTTGACATTTATATGCACCATTAAACTATCACCACATCAAGATAGTGAACGTGTTCGTCATCCCTGAAGGGTCCCCTGTGTCCCTTTAAAATCAGCCCTTCCACCTCTCTGCTGTCTCTGGTCTGCTTTTTGTCATTACCGACTAGTTTTATTTTTCTACAGTTCTGTATAAATAGTATCATAAATTATGTACCTTTTTTTTTCTGTTTTTTTTCATTCAACATAATTAATTTGAGATTTATCTATGTAATTTAGTGTATCTATCATTCATTTTTCTTTATTGCTAAGTTGTATATTCCATTGTATAAATGTAGCAGAATTTGTTTATCTATTCATCTTTTGATGGACAGTAGGGCTGTTTCCAGCTTGGGGCTATTACATATAAAGTTGCTATGCACATTTGTGCACAAATGTTTGTGTGGACATATATTTTATTTTCTCTACCCTCTTTCAATGAAACTTAGTCTTTATTATCTAATGTCCAATGTTCTGAGCGCCCTTGTTTCGTATACTTTGTGTTTTTAGTTGTTTCAGGCAAGAGTGTAAATCTGATTTTATATATATCTTTGTTTATAGTTTCCTCTTATTTTGTCTGTTCTCTCTGGAATTTCTATTTACTGAACAAATCCTCTTGGATTTATTCAATACAATTCATCCTTTCTTCCTCATTTCCAGTCTACATGTATTTTCTATTTTTTTGAAGATCTCTTTGAGCTTATCTTTTAGTCTCTTTATTGAAATTTTTTCTTAAACTACCATATTTTTAATTTCTAAGAACTCTTTTTTTATTCTTAGGTCATTCCTTTTTAACAGCATCCAGTTCTTGAACTATAACCTTAATATTTTTTATTCTCTCTGAGCATACTAGAGTTAAAAATATCATTTTCTAGTAAATCTTTTTAAAATGCGCAAGTTTGTATGTTTTGCATGGACAATGAATCTGGACATGTCCTCAGACATATATTTCTCAAGGGTTGGCATTTGTAAAAAATCTACCAAGAGACATTTTTCCCCCTCTTGGTAGATGTCAGTTTCTTTAGCATAGGCTGACTTTTCAAAATATGGAGTCCACATGTTCAGAATATGTACTTGCTCACTCAACTGGACCAGCTGCTGCATTGAATTAGCTGTAGTGAGGGTTATTTTTCTCATTTCAAAAATTTGCGAGGTTCTTTCCTTTTTATTTTACATTTATATTCTGTATGCAAGTTGAGGACTGGAGGCCGAGTGGCTAATATTAAAATAAAGTTTGACGAGAGTCAAATGGGGAGACTTAGCTGCAAGGACAGAAACTGTTGCACGAGTTTGGGAACTGACCGATACAGTCCCCAGAGTTCTCCTGGAATGTGGGCGCTGTGGGAAGGAGGTAGGAGAGGGCTGTAGTCAGCCCTCTTAACATCCACCTTCCTTCTAGACAGACAGCTGAGTGATCTGACTGCATGGTTATTCAGACTTTTAACAGTATATATATGGGAACTGACTGAGCACTGGAATGTTCGCCAGCTTTTAAAAATAATTCATATCTTCATTTCTAAATTTTTTATAATGAACACGATTAATTCTGTAATACAAACATAACTTATTTAAAAAGTGTATAAGGTTTGCTCTGGGTCTGTATTTACCACACTGAAAGTAGCAGAAAAACAAGTAAAACAATATAAAGGAAAAGACCATTTTCACCCCAGGGCTGATGGCTATAGCTAAGATACAAAGATCCCATTCTGCAATTCACTTGGGTCAAGTATGTGATGAAAAGAGAGGGGTGGGGGAATAGAGTGAAAATGTTGGGAGGATGTAGGGAAGGAGGTAGGAGAAGAGAGGAGGAGAGGCCTCAGGTATACTCTTCTGCTCTCCTTAAAGCTCCCCAATGGTGGAAATGTTGCTTTTGGAAAAAAAAAAAAGTGGTCTGGACTTGCAGATGAAATATAATTGAAATTAGACATCTGAACTTTGAGGCTTACTGTGGTGCATACTAGTGAACCAGGTTTCTTGACCTGGTATAATACTTGAGAAATGAGTTACCCGTGTAACTCCTGGCTGGATGGTGTGTCCTCACCGATGGCCCAGTTAGGCAGGTGGCATTCAGATCACCCGTGCCGCCCAAGCAGCCTCTGCTTTGGAGGGGGCTTTGGAGAGGAGGCCGACTTCTTCTTACTGCACACCCGTAAAATCAACACTTCAGTGGGACCCGTCCTGAAAGTTTTACTCAGAGGCTTAGTTTAAGATGCCTCAGGATTGAAAGGAGTGGATGAACCACATCAGCACAGACTTGCATTCATGAGTGTTAAGGGGACATGGACTAAAAGTAAAATTTTGATACAGTCTCAAGAGAACGAGAGCCAAACTTTGGGAACTGGTTCTTTTGAATTCTCTCCTTTGTTACAAGAACGATAAGTATTATTCATCAGAAAGAGTCTTCTTTTTGTGGGATCCTTGCAATTCAGGTATTGAATCCCAGGGCATTATGAACAAATACCAATGTTTATAAATCTTGGGCCTTGAATGGCTTGTTGGGCTGTATTTCAGTCTATTTGAGTCACATGACCATCAACCGGCCTCAGAGATTTATTTTAAAATTCTAACCCTAGAGTGTTTAAGAAGACTTTGAAACCAATCTTTATACTTAAGAGGGATCAAGTTCCAGAACTGCAAAATTCAAACTGCAATCTTTTATTGGACTTTTGATCCAGTGATTATTGCTGAAAATGAATTAACAATACCTAATAATAAACCAAAGGACAAATTCTAACTGCACTTGCCTCCCAATGCATGGTATACCCCTAAATTGAGTACTTTTTAAGCTTCCAATGAGTGCAATGACTTGCTACCTCTTGTCATAACTTCTTTTGTACTACCACTGTCAGGAATGGCCACTTCTTTCCTTTGTCTGGATTCTGAGAGCAAGGACTCAAACTACCCCACCTCTCTCCAGACAATCCTCCAACACAACTATAACTAAACAGCATAATATTTAATGATGTATTTTTTTTGTATTTTTCCGAAGCCAGAAACGGGGAGGCAGTCAGACAGATTCCCGCATGCGCCGACTGGGATCCACCTGGCACGCCCACCAAGGGGGCGATGCTCTGCCCATCCAGGGCGTCGCTCTGTTATGACCAGAGCCACTCTAGCGCCTGAGGCAGAGGCCACAGAGCCATCCTTAGCTCCCTGGCCAATCTTGCTCCAATGGAGCCTCAGCTGCGGGAGGGGAAGAGAGAGACAGAGAGGAAGGAGAGGGGGAGGGGTGCAGAAGCAGATGGGCGCTTCCCCTGTGTGCCTTTGCCGGGAATCGAACCCAGGACTCCTGCATGCCAGGCTGACGCTCTACCACTGAGCCAACTGGCCAGGGCCAATGGTGTATTTTTATGAGCAGGTTGCCTTGGTAATGCAAGCTTGTAAGAAGCATAATAATACTAGCTCATGTTGTTGATGCTTGTTGTGTGCTACACACCCCTCTAAATGTATTTATTGCCTGTATTAACTCACTTAATCTACATGACAGTCTGGTCAGGTTATAGAGATAGAGGCTGAATCGTGTCCTTCCCCCAAATGATGTTGATATCCTAATTCCTTAATGCCTTGAATATTTGGAGATGAAGTCTTTACAGAGGTAGTCAAGTTAAAATGAGGTCTTTAGGGTGGGCCTTAATCCAATATGACTGGCGTCCTTATAAAAAAGGAAATGTGGATGTGGACACAGACATAGGCAGAGAAGATGATGTGAAGAGACACAGGGAGAAGACCACTCTCCACAAGCCAAGGAGAGGGGCCTGGAGCAGAGCCTTCCCTCCCAGCTCTCAGAAGAGACCGAGCTTGCTGACACCTCGATTTGAGATCTTCAGCCTCTAGCACTGTTTTTATACAATATGTTTCTATTGTTTAGTCCGCCCAGTTTGTGGTGCTTTGTCATAGCAGCTCTAGGAAACTAACACAACAGTACTGTTGTTGTGGTTCCCATTTTATGGTTGAAGAAACAGAGAGGTTAAGTAACTGGCCCACAGTTGGACAGCTAGTAAATGTGATAAGAGCCCAGGCAGTCTGGCTCTAGGGTTTGCTCTTCTAAGTAGCTGAGATTTTCGACATTTCTGAATTCCTTTGTTGCAGGTAACGCCCTCGGTTTCAGTTCCCACCTTAGAAGGGGAATTGCTCCTTCGGCGGGTGAGGCAGCCTCGTAGGGGCTCGGAGAGGAGAAATGAGTGCGTTTTGTCTGGGAAGAGGCAGAGGTCTGTATGGAAGGGACCCCTTGGGGGAGGCAACGTGGAGCTGGGCTTTGAAAAGTGGAAAGAATTTTGGCAGGCGGTTAAAATAGCAAAAGGTTTAGAGCTTCTTTTGCTTTGTTGAATGTAGTTGGACATCGGGTTTAATTTTAAGACTATCCGAAGGGAGGAGAAACACCAGAGCCCCAGAAATGTGCTTTGCAAGATTACTTGTATCAAATGAGGGAATAGCTGTAGATAATAGTATTTTTTCAGCTTTTCAGTTATACTCCAACGGTCATTGGCTTAAAGTTTTATAAGCCCGCGTGACCAATGGGGAGTAGTCTTGGCAACCTTAATTGAATTCTCAGGGGCAGTTGGATATGTATCTCAGGAACCGGGAGCAGTAGGCAAGGCGGACTGAAGTCTCAGGATCAGTCACCCCGCTGTGCCGTCCTTGAGGTGGATCTGGATCTCAGTCATATTTCACTTGGTTAATGTTGAAAATTGGTAGCTTTCTGATACTATTTAGGGCTTCCATCTTCTCTTAAAAAGAAAAAAGGTTTGGCAATACTGGGTCGGCATTCCTTTGTACATCAGTCGGGGAAGGTTATCCTAAAGGGTGGTAACAACAGACTTGCGCATGTCGTAAATCAACACGGGAAAACTTTGATTCTTTCCCTTGTCGAAATCGACACGTCAACGTAAGCTCAGCAGCTCCACTCCGAGCAGCGGCCCAGGGTCCCAGTGGCTCTTTCCTGGGGTTCTGCCAGATCCATTGCACAGCCCCCAAGATAGCCCTGGGCATCTTCACTTCCGTGGGAAGAAAAGAAAAGAAGAGTATCACTGGGAAGGACGTTTTTCTTGGGCCAGGCCTGGATGTAGCATTCATTCATTCGTTCTGATGATATTGGCCAGAACTCAGTTACATGGCCCCACCAAATTATAAGGAAAGCTGAGAAATGCACTCCAGCAGGAAGGAAATGAAATCGAGTTTGGTAACCACAGAGCAACCACATACGTATGTGTTCTCCAGTTCCCACCCAGCCTTCTTCACTGATGTGCTATCTACTTAACATCTGTAGGCTTTTGAGTTTGTAATCCTCAGTTTAGGTATTGTGAGTTGTAGTGGAAATTACCTAAATTTGGGATTGGACAGGCATATGTTTGAAAATTCATTGACCACAGTATTGCTTAAGGTAATAGTGCTTTAAGAGTCACTAAATAACACAGTGGCTTAAGTGAGATTGAAATTGCTCTGTCACTTAAAAGTTCAAGTTGGTAGGTGATCACAGGGTGCAAGGGCCTTCTAATATATGGGGTCACTCAGGAACCCAGGCTCCTTCTATCTTTTTGCTCTGCCATCCTTGAGGTTGTACCCTGGTCATGTGGTTGAATATGGACTACCATCACCACCAATGGGAGGAAGGAAAGAGGAATTGGAGGGAATGACTTGGAAGCTAATCACACTCCTTCCTTCTACTCACATCTTGTTAAACAAAATATAGTCATATGGCCGACAAACCTCCAAGGAAGATTAGAAAAGGGAGACCTTTGGCTGGGCATGCGTGTGCCCAGCCATAACTCGGCAACTTGAATTATTAAGAGAAAACAGGGAAAACAACTATCAGTAGGACACAGTCACTTAATATTTGTGTGACTTTGAAAAACGCTCAGTCTCTGTGACCCACATTATTTATCTGTAAGAAAGTGGTAATAAGACCTTCCTGTATGAGTTAGGAATGTGTTGGCAACAAATAACAGAAAACCTACCTACAGTGGATCAAACAAATAGAGCTCTAGTTTCCTTATATAACAGAGATCTGAAGGTAGGTTGTTGTTAAGCAGGTTGATGATATTTGGAAATATGTTTCTATGACCCTCCCCCCACTTCTTTTTCGGTCCCAAGCCAGTTGATCAAAGGCAGGGGGAAGGGGAAAGTAGACAGTACCATTTGCATCTTTTACCTTTACCAGGAAAAAGCAAAATGCTTCCCAGACATTCAGTTAGTGAAAAATGCATAAGATCGCCAAAGAGTTACTTAATCACTCTGAACCTCAGTTTCTCCACCTGTCACATGGGCTGCTCATACTTATCTCATGAGGTTGTTGTGAGAATCGGTGACATAATATTGTTAATATGACGTGATGGATGCTCAACAAAGGGAAGGGATTATTGTCTGAGGCGGCGGAAAGAACATGGGTTTTAGGAATGTGACTTTGATTAAACTGTATGCCTTGTTTAAATCTGTTTTCTCCTCTCGAAAAATGGGGATAATAATTCCTTCTTTACAGGGATGTGGTGAAAATCAGGTGGGATTTTGTATTCTAAGCACCTGGCACATAGAAGCAATCATTTCGAAGTGTAAGCAGGAGCCATCTTGACTTTACCAGGAAGTAAATGGAGACTTGGTGTCTATAACTGAGCTAGTTTCTGCCAGCACACTAACAGAGGGTTGGAGCCGCATCACCACGATGAGGAGAGTGCAAACACCAGTATGGAGGCCTGACAGAGACAATTAACATAGGTCAGATCAGTAAAGGGACTGTAAGTCACGTCTGGTTAGCCCCGCTCTGCCAGAGACAGACAGCGAGCCAGGTGAGTTTGAACAGGGCTTTGGTTACCTGCCCAGGCAGGAGGCTGGACCTTTCTCAACCACACAGCTCTGGTGAGCTCTGAGAGCCTGGAGGTGACAGACTAACCGTGGGAGGGTCTTACAAGCAGAAGACCCAGGGCAGGGCTCCAGAGGATGCCTTCTTAGCAGAGAGAGTGAACAGCTGTGGTGGAGCAGGAAGATGCACCAAAAAATGCACATGAGGTCAGCCTTGTGAATTAAGTGGCTGGAGGTTACTTCCTGGGGAACAAATGGTTAGCTAGAAGAAGAGGACTTCCCTCCTTGTAAGTCCTGGGCAGGTTTTGTTGGGAATAGAGACATTGATGGGGCAAGATTAAATGTACTTCAGTTTACTCCACCCAGTCTGCTCCACTCCCTCCCTCCTTCCCTCCCTCCCTCGCTCTCTCCCTCCCTCCTTCCTTCCTTCAACAGCTTTATTGAGATACAATTTGTACTTCATAAAATTCACTCATTCAAGTGTACAGTTTAATGGTTTGTAGCATATTACAGAGTTGTATAACCATTACCACTATCTAAATACAGAGCATTTCCAACACTCCCAAAATACAACCTGCACCTGTAAGTAGTCATTCCCCATTTCTGCCACCCCCCTGTGCCCACTCCGCCACCCCAACAACCATTAATCTACTTGCTGCCTCTAGGGATTGGCCTACTCTGAACAGGTACATACATGGAATTATTCAATATGTGGTCTTTTGTGACTGGCTGCTTCTTTGATTTAGCATTGTGTTGTCAAGGTTCATCCATTTTGTAGTGTAAATATTTCATTCCTTTTAATGGTTGAATACTTTCAACTTGAATAGATATACCACATTATAGTTATCTATTTATCAGTGTAGTTAAGAGAGGGTCTCTCTCCACCTTTTCAATATTATAAATAATGCCATTATGAACATTTGCCTATGAGTTTTGTGTGAATATATAAGATTTTTCATTCCTCTTGGGTATGTACCTAGGAATAGAACCGCCGTATGATTTGGTCACTCTGAGTTTAACCGTTTGAGGAACTGCCAGGCTGTTGTCCACAGTGGCTGCACCACTTTACATTCCCACCACTCTATATGAGAGTTTCAATCTCTCTACATCCCTGATACCACTTGTTTTGTCTATCTTTTAAAAAAATTCTTGTAGTTATGCTAGTGAGTGTGAAACAAAACTCCTTGTGGTTTTGCTTTGCATTTCTCTGATGACTAATGATGTTGAGCATACTCACCTTCTTACAGGAGCAAACTGAGTGAGTCCTTCTGTAGGAAACCACGCAGCTTATGAGGCAAGGAAAGGGGAAGAAAGAAGCCTACTTCATCCCAGAATGGCTTCTGAGCAGAGACAGAGCTTACGCTCAGTCATTCAGAGTAGGACTAAGAAGAATTGGGAAGGGGTGTTCTGAGCCTGTTGGCAGTTTGCTTCTGGTTTCCCAACTTGGGTCACAGAGGTTATTGCCATGTCCAGGGTTGAGGGATGGAGGCTCCTGCTCTAAGTGGAAAGTTGGTTTAAGAGGTAAGGTGGTTAATATCGTCAAATATTCAGGAGTGTTAAGGCTGCCCAATTGACTTTGCTGAAAACAAGTTTTATGAACAAGGTCCAGAATTTATCAGGTGCCCTGGAAAAGCCTTAGGCAGAAAAGATTGAGTGTTTAAAGCTCTGGTTCCCAGCCTCTTGCTGAGTTCCCCTTTTCTAGGAGCACAGATTGGTAATTAAAGACCCCAAATTACTGCAAGTAAATAAGCAGAGAGTTTCACGGCCATCTCCCTGGAACTAGATGGAACCGCTTCTCCCTCCCGCTATACCTAGGCACCAAGGTCACGCAAGGCGGCTGCTTCCTGCCAGGGGTGGGGGAGGGACACAAAATGAGCCATGTTACCACGGGTGCTCAGGTTTAAAGCACTATATTCACCGCTACTTCCTCCCCCACAATTCCCACTTTGCCTCCTCTACAACCATGAAACAAGGTAGTAGATCTGAGATCTTCATAAATCTTGCCTAAGTGCAATTCACAAGGAATTCTCTTTGGGATAGTTCCGAGCAGTAGGAAGGAAAAAATCCTCCCCCTCTGCCTGGCAGAGTAGGAAAAGATGGAAAGAAGGGAATGCCTCCTTCAACTTCTGGCAGGGAGACCTCCCCAGGGAGAAGCAGTAACTCACAGCTCTGCTGTTTGTTCTTTGAAGTGGGAGAACCTGGTATTTCCCCCCAAACCACCACCATCTCTAACCACACTGTAATGGCTCTCTCTGATGGGGAAGTTTTGGACGGGGTGGGTGGAGAGCACAAACTTTTTACACAGGGGGCCAGTTCACTGACCCTCAGATTGTTGGAGGGCCGGAATATAAATAAAACTATGAACAAATCCCTGTGCACACTGCACATATCTTATTTTAAAGTAAAAAAACAAAATGGGAACAAATACAATATTTAAAATAAAGAACAAGTAAATTTAAATAAACAAACTGACCATTATTTCAATGGGAACTATGGGCCTGCTTTTGGCTAATGAGATGGTTAATGTCCAGTTCCATATTTGTCACTGCTAGCCGTAACAAGTGATATGACACACTTCCGGAGTTGTGACGCGTGCGTCCTGCGTCACCGGAAGTAGTACTGTACGTGAGCGACGCCACATACAGTATTCTCACTGATCACCAATGAAAGAGGTGCCCCTTCTGGAAGTGCAGTGGGGGCCAGATAAATGGCCTCAGGGGGCCGCATGTGCCTCGCAGGCTGTAGTTTGGGGACCCCTGGCATAGAAGCTGGTTTACCATGGGAACACCAGTTGTCTGAATGGTCTGCCTCTTTGAAATGCCTGCAATTTTCTTCATCAAAGACCCACTAAATGGAATCTGACTTTCAGGTATTCTGAAAACCTATTTAGACTTTCAGCAACTTCCCTAGCTTGAGCACTTAGACAAATAAGAAACCTGTAAGATCTATCCCATTCTGTGCCTGTTTCAGGGAAATTCCCAGCCACGAAAGGCATGAGTCATGTTCTGTGGAGAGGGGGAGTTGGCTGTATCTCTCGGAGTGTTGGTTAAGGAAGAGGAATGAAGGTAAAATGAATGATCTTAAAAGTCAGGAAGGGAAGTTGACACATGCATGTGCTGCAATTCAGGACCCAGGTCGGATTTGAAATGAAAAATACTTGGTATAAAAAAGAGGACAGGAATAAAATATTTCTTTTGGAGTGTTCTTTGGTGGGTGGGAGGTAGGGTGGGGAGAAATGGTGTGAGCAGAACATACCTTTTTTTTTGATGACTCATATTCTAATACAAAAATGAATGGTAAATCCCAAAACTAGTCCCAAAGCTATCCATTTTCCTAGAACCAAGAATTTATTTTCAATTTTAGTTTTAAAAAACTTCGTGTTATTTCATTTTTTTTTCAGATGTGTTTCCCAACCAACAACAGTTGACTATGACTTTCTCTTGTCGGAGTAAAGGGATAAAAGGCAGTGGAGAAGAGGCTGTAAAGGGTCTGCCACCAATTCGTAGTGCTGTGTGGTCCAAGAATCTAGAAATCAAAGACATTCCTGGTCATCACCCTACTATCATTAATCCTTTTGGGTTCTTAGAAAGATTAAGATAATTTACATGAAAGTTTTACTTCGTCAAACTCACCTTGTTAATCGACTTGCTGGAGGGAATTCACAGCTTCACTGAAAGTTAATGAGTTCTTAGACCGAAAATTGGAGCATGTGTAACATATTTGTAGCATTTAGCAGAATTATGTGGGAGGTTAGGATGCTGTCACGATGCTGATTAGGTAAAAACAAAACTATTTACATGCCAAAATAGATATAAAAGCATTCTTTCACATGAATAAGAAAAATAAACACAATATTCTGGAAGAGGTTGTACAATCGTTTGGTAAAAAAATTACTTCACCGAGGGTAAAGACATTAATGTGTATATAATAACTTACTTTGACATCCGTGCTATTTTATTCTGCAAATGAGATTTGTAAAATTCAACACATTTACACAGTTGCTAATGGATACTTAAAAATCATGAGAAAGTCTGTTAAATCAACCGTAGTTTAAAACCAGAAGCAGGGTCCATTATGTGCCAAACATTATCATACAATAATTCATTTCAGCATGCATTGCTTGAGTTCCTACTGTATGCCAGTCACTGCACCAGTTTCTGAGTATATGTTGAAGAACTAGAGAGTCACATAGGCTAATCAAAGAACAGAAGTTTAAATTAAAACTGCTTTAGAAAATCAAGATTGACTAATATAATTATACAACACAACCAATTGGATGTTACACATTTTGCTATGTTCTGATTGAAGGGTGACTTTTTTTCATGTGACAAAATATCAGTATTTGCACATCAGTGTCCACATGGGGTATAAAATAGTGTGTGTATCTTGTGGTTTATGAATGTTCATTAATGATAACTCCCTGAAGCCTGCAATTTAGAAGTGGTTCACATTCCTGAAGTTTGTTTACAAGTCACTTGTTCGGGGGGTTGATTTCCAAAGCCAATCAGCAAGACCTGTTTAACCTATAAAGTAGCTGAAATAAAGCACCAGTCTTATAATTAGAATTAACCACTGGGTTTAACAATGTGGCTAAGGCTGAGGGCATTCAAAGTTCAATCTATGGTCGAGAAGTACATTGTTTTTCTAAAAGCAGCATGGAGATGGGAGTGGGAATATTCCCCTAGTTTTAAGAGAGCCACCTAAGCCGGGGCGGGTCCAGGTGTTGTGATGGCTGGCCGTGGTTCTCAGCAAGTCCAGAAGGGCAGTGATGTAAAGGCCATGTGTCAGTCAGAAGTTACAAGTCAGGCAGGGCCTGATAATTACGAGAAATGATCATCATACCAGGCCGGAACATGCCTTGGATACTTCTAAATTAAGAAAACCTAGTCATTTCAGATAAATTAGAACAATTTGCTAGTAAACCCACATGAATTTGTAGTTCATCTGCAGTAGCTCAGAGTAGGTTAAACTTTACTGAACACCTTGTGGTGATAGGGAATAGACCTGTGCTCTTTCAATAAAAGCCACTGGCTTGGTCAAGAATAATTGTTTTTCCTGAGGAATGAATGAAATGGGATGTTGACTCCTTACATTACAACAGCTGGAAACAAAGCCAGTTGAGAAATGAACATCTGGATTTCAGCTCCACACAGTAATTTCCCCCTAAAATCTCTTTCAAGAGAGGCTCGAATTCTGACTTTTCCATATCCTTCTATGGCCCCAGGCCATCATCCTCATGAGTCTAACCAGAGGGGTTTTCACATTCAATGCCCTAAATGTTCTGGTTCTGAAAAGAATGCAAGAGCTGTTATTTCTAAGTATGTATCTATAAATAGTGCTAATTAAAAAGCTATTTACAGCATTGGGCAATGATAAAGAATGGTAGTTATGAAATATAGGGGTGGAGTACAAAAAAACTAACCAAATGCTCAGTGTGTTTGGAGTTCTGCAATCTGAACCTAAGATCACACCTGGTATGAAAAAGTCCTGAGGTGTCTGCCTTGTTTATTCTCGGCCCAGGGTATTTCAAAGCAAGTAATAGAAAATGTATGGTTGGAAGTCTATCGGCCGGGCTCCCTGAGCAGAAAAATCGAAGCCATTTCAGGTTGTTCCAAAGGAAGAAAATTGATGTGGAGAGTTTAGTTACCTAGGCAATGGAAGACCTGGGAAGCCAAACATAAACTCTAGACAGAAATTCCAGAGATGAGCAATGATAGGAAGCTTATGGCTGGAGAGACACCTTAAGACTGGTGAGACAACAGCATGAAACCAGGGTCACCTAGTGGGAACTAGGACTATAGTGGTGGCTTCTCAGTTGGAGATGAGATCATAAAACTGGTGCTGGAAATAACACAAGACATAGGGAAAGATATCCTGGTTTCTTCTTTTCTCCTTCATTCTAGTGCCCATGCCTTTCATTGGCTGAACCGAGTTGGAAACCAGAGGTCAAAAGGAGGGACCTCTTGGAAATGCAGTTCCCTACAACCAAAACAGAGCACTGGATTCATACGAGAGCAAACCAGTGGTGGACTGTAAGTCACAAACCGTTTGTATTTAGTATAATGCAAAATGTTAACAAACCACCTTGGAATTAGTAACCCCTTATATTATCAGCTCTGCATTATTTCCATAGTTGCCTAGAAAACATTACTGTATCACCAATTTAATTGCTGATTATAAATTTTATTATTTTTGGTATGAAAAGTGTTTGTTAGTATAGGCACGGGAAATAGAATTCAAAAGTTACAGAAGGAGGAGAGATGTCTGGTCAAGATGGAGAGGGAGACAAACTCAGTGCCCACCTCTTCCCATGACCCCATCAAAACTGCAACTAAACTACAGGACAATCATCACCAAGAACCATCTGAAGATGAATTGAAAAGAATTCCTATAACAAAGGATATAAAGAAACCACAGTGAAATTGGAAGGAGGGGTGGAGACCAAGAGGGGCATGTTCCATTCCCACAATGTGGCAGTTAAGAACTGGGAGAGATAGCTCTGCTGAGAAGGTCCCTCTAAAAAGAGAGGGGCCCTAGCCTCACACCTGAATCCCTAGCCTGGGACATCAGTGCTGAGAAACAGGAGTCTATGTGACATTTGGCTGTGAAAACCAGCAGGGATTGCATCTGAAGGGTCAGGGTGGGCTGCTGGAGACTGAGATAACTCTTAAGGGATCTGCGCAGAGACTCACTGGCTCACAAATCTGCTCGCTATAAGCTCCAGCACAGGGACAGCAGCAGCACAGCATCAGGGACATACAAGGAGAAAGCTGACTATTCAGGACAAGGGCTGGAGGGTCAGGGTTTGGAGCAACACTCTCTGGGCATGGAAAGGTTGACAGGCACCATTGTTTATTTGTCAAGCTCCCCTTCCATTCCAACCAGCTGGCTTAGTTAGTGCAGGTGGGTGCCAAATCCGTGCTCGCCATTAATCTAGCTAATACCATTGCCTCTGCCCTAGTGATTCCCTAAAGCCCTGTGCCACCCAACTCATCTACCTGGCCCAAGATTCTTCCAGAGGTTCTTCCATACAACTAGCTTGCCTTGGCTAATGCTGTGGACTTTCCCCACATCTCTCAGAATCCCACAATCCCCAAATAAGCAGCAATGACTTCAGTCTGTCTTATAGCTCTTGTTGAGTGGGCCCTGCCTAGCACAAGTGGTGACCAATCTCAACTTAAATTACAACAGTCATCAGATCACTGCTACTTGGTCTGGGCCTGGGGCATAGCTTAAGCTAAATAGCCTTAAGCTCAGCACAAGTGTTGGCTGTCCAAAGCCCACATCACATCATGGTGCTCTCCAAAGGGGCCCAAATGCAGCGCAAGTTTACAGTGTAGCCTCTCTCAAGCACCTCTAACCATAGCACAAGTGGCAATTAACTGTAGATGACTTTGTAGCTTTTATGAAGAGACCCCAAGCCCAGTGCAAGCAGCACCCACCTTGGCCTGCACGGAAGCACCTCCCAAGAGGCTACAAAACCAACACATCTGGTGGCCAGATGCAAACGACAACAGAGAGCCACCAATCAGCTTCACAAATGACACACGTGATGGGTAAACTCAGTTAGCACGAATGTCCCATTAAAACAACTTCTGCTCTATGAGGTCAACCACTGCACAACAGCTTGTCAGCTGTATTCATCATGGTCAGCGATCACAGCCAGTCAGCTGAGTGTCAACCCCACCTATCGATGTGCCAACAGCAACTGAGGCTCAACTACAACAGGAGGGCACATACTACCCAAATAGGGGACACCTCTGGAGCCCCTGGCCAGGGTGACAGAATGACAGTCTAACTGGGCCCCACAGGACACTGTGTACATAAGGCTACTCTATCCAGACTGAGAGACATAGGATATTTACCTAATACACAGAATCATACAAAGGGAGGCTGCCAAAATGAGGAGACATTAGAAACTTGTCCCAGATGAAAGAATGAGACAAAACTTCAGAAGAAGAACTAAACAAAATAGGGAAAAGAAATCTGCCAGATACGAGTTCAAAACATTGGTTATAAGAATGCTTAATGAATTTAGTGGAGGAATTGATGAACTCAGTGAGAACTTCAACAAAGAAATCTAAACATAAAAAAACACACACTCAGAAATGAAGACTATAATAACTGAAATGAGAAATACATTAGAGGGAATCAACAGCAGATTAGATAAAGCAGAAGATTAAATCAGTGATGTGATATTGTAACAGAAAACACCCAGCTGGAACGGCAAATAGAAAATAAGACTAGAAAAAATGAGGTTAGTTTAAGGGACCTCTGGGACAACATTTAGCATACCAACATTCACATCAAAAGAGTACTGAAAGGAAGAGAGAGAGAGAGAAAGGGATTCAAAACCTATTTGAAGAAATAATAATAATAAAAAAACTTCTTTAACCTGGTGAAAGAAATAGACATGCATACCCAGGAAGTGCAGAGAGTTCCAAACAAGATGAACCCAAATAGGCCCACACCCGGACACATCATATCTAAAATGCAAAATATTAAAGGGAGAATCTTAAAAGTACCAAGAAAAAAAAACAGTGTTATGAAGTAATGTATAAGGGAGCTCCCATAAGACTATCAGTTGATTTCTCAACATAAACTTTGCAGGCCAGAAGGGATTGGCATGAAATATTCAAAGTGATGAAAAGCAAGAACCTACAACGAAGATTGCTCAACTTGGTAAGGCTATCATTTAGAAATGAAAGAAAGATAAAGAGTTTCCCAGACAAGACAAAGCTAAAAATGTTCATCACCACCAAACCAGTATTTCAAGAAATGTTGAAGAGACTTCCTTAAGAAGAAAAGAAAATATCAAAAATATGACTAAGAACACATAGGAAAGAAAGAATTCTCACTGCTGAAGGGAAACACTTGGTAAAACCAGTGTATCAACCAACTATAAAGCTAGTACAAAGGTTAAAAGACAAAAATAAGACCAGGTATAATAACAACAATAAACTAAGGAATACACACAAAAAAGTAAAGAGGAATGACAAAAACATAAAAATGGAGAGGGCAAGTAAAAATTGTAGTGAATTTAAAAATGTGTCAAATTTAAGTCAACATCAGTTTAAAACAGACAGTTATAAACATAGCTTAGTATATATGAAGCATATGGTAAACACAAAGTAAAAACTTATAGTAGATATACCAGAACAAGAAGAAACTATTCCAAACATAACAGTATAAAAATTCATCAATGTACAAGAGAACAGTAAATGAGAAAGAAACAGAGAAGAACTACAATAGCAATCAGAAAATAATAAGATAACAATAGCTATATACCTATCTATAATTACTTTAAATGTAAATGGACTAAATGTTCCAATAGTAAAACATAAGGTGACTAAACGAATAAAAATAAAAACGCCTGTATACATGTTGCCTACAAGATCAAAAGACACACACAGACTGTAAGTAAAAGGGTGAAAAAAGATATATCATGCAAGTGGAAGTTTAAAAATCAGGGTCAGCAATACTTATATCAGATAAAATAGACTTTAAGCCTGTGTAACAAGAGACAAAGGAGGGCATGATAAAGAGATCAATCCAATAAGAGATTATAGCTTTCATATACGTGTATTTATCATAGGAGAACCTAAATATATAAAGCAAATACAGTATTGACAGATATAAGGGAGGTATCAATAGCAAAACAGTATTAGTAGGGGATTTAACACTATATTGACATCAATGAGTAGATCATTTAGACAGAAAATCAACAAGAAAACAGTGGCCTTAAATAACACTTTTGACCAGATGGACTTAATTGATATTTTTAGAGCATTTTACCCCAAAGCAGCAGAATATACATTCTTTTCAAGTGCATATAGAACTCTTTTTTAGAGAGAGGCAGGAAAAAAGAGATAAGAAGCATCAACTCATAGTTGTGTTGCTTTAGTTGTTCATAGACTGCTTTTCATATATGTCTTTATTGGGGGGGCTCAAGCTGAGCTAGTCACCCTTTCTGCAAACAGTCACCTTGGGCTTTAAGCCAGTGACCTTTGGGCTCAAGCCAGCAACCCTGAGATCATAATGATGATCTCACACTCAAGCCAGCAACCTCAGGGTTTCAAACCTAGGACCTTAGCATTTCAGATTGATGCTCTATCCTCTGTACCACCATCAGTCAGGACACATGGAACATTTTATAGAATGGGTTACATGCAAGGTCATAAAACAAGTCTTGATAAATTTAAAAAGAGGCCCTAGCTGGTTGACTCAGTGTATAGAGTGTCAGCCTAACATATGGCTGTCCTGGGTTTGATTCCCAGTCAGGGCACATGTGAGAAGTGACCATCTGCTTCTCTGCCCTTCCCTCTCCCCGTTTTCTCTCTCTTACACTTTTGAAGCGAGTGGCTCAATTGGTTCTAATTGTCAGCCCCCAGCACTAAAGATATTTTAGTTGGTCTGAGCATTAGCCTCAGACACTGAGGATAGCTCTGTTGATTAGAGCATCGGCCCCAGACGAGGATTGCCAGGTGGACCGAGGTCGAGGTGTGTGCAGGAGTCTGCCTCACTATCTTCCCTTCTCACACTTAAAACAATAAAAATAAGTAAATAAATTCGAAAGGATTGAAACCACAATGAGCAAATACTATGATGCAATAGTATAAAATGAGAAATCAATTATAAGAAGAAAACTGAAAAACACATAAACACATGGAGGATAAAGACAAGCTACTAAAAAGTGAATGGGTTAACAATGAGATTAAAGAGTAAATTGAAAGATACCTTGAGACAAATAAAAATAAAAACATAATGATAAAAAAATCTCTAGGACACAGCCAAAGCTGTTTTAAGAGAGAAATTCATAGCAACACAAGACTACCTCCAGAAACAAACAAAAAAGTCAAATAAACAATTTAACATTACACTAAGACAAATAAGGAAAAGTATCAACACAGCACAAAGTGAGTAGAAGAAATGAAATGACAAAATAGAATCTAAAAAACAATACAAAACATCAATAACACCTAGAGTTGATTTTTTGAAAATATAAACAAAAGATAAACCTTTAACCAGACTCATCAAGAAAGAGAGACAGAGAGTGATAGAGGACCCAAGTAAATAAATCAGAAATGACAGAGGAGAAGTGACAACTGATAGGACAGAAATACAAAGGATTTTAAGAAAATACAACCATTATATGCCAACAATTTGGACAAGCTGGGGGAAAAAATGTATAAATTACTAGAAACACACAATCTCCTAAGACTAAATAAAAAAGAAACAGAAAATATGAACAGTCTGATAACTACTAACAAAATAAAACCAGTAATCATAAAACTCCCAACAAAGAAAGTCTTGGACCAGCTGGTTTCACAGGTGAATTTTACCAAACATTTAAAGAAGAATTAATGCTTATCTTTCTAAATTATTCCAAAAAATTGAAGAGAATGGATGGCTCCCAAACTCATCTCCAAGGCCAGCATTACCTTGATACCCAAAACCAGAAAGAGATTGAGCACGAGAGAATTATAAGACAATATCCCTAATAAATGTAGATGCAAAAAAAAAATCCTCAAAAAATTTTAGCAAACCAAATTTAGCAATACATTAAAAAGATCATTCACCATGATCAAAGAATATTTATTCCTGGGATGCTAGTTGGTTCAACAGCCACACAACAATTAACATGACACACCACATAAACAAAATTATGAATAAAAATTATATAATCATATCAATAGATTCAGAAAAAACATTTGACAAAATCCAACATTCATTCATGATAAAATCTCTCAGCACACTGGTGATAGAGGGAACATACATTATAAAAGTCATGTATAACAAACTCATAGGTATCATCATACTCAAAGGTGATAGCTAAAAGCTTTTTCTTTAAAACCAGGAACAAGATAAGAATGTCTACTTTTTTTTTTTTTTTTTTTTTTTTTTATTTTTTTTTTTTATTTTTTTTTTTTTTTAAAATTTTTTTTTATTTATTCATTTTAGAGAGGAGAAGGAGAGACAGAGAGAGAGAGAGAGAGGGAGAGAGAAAGAGAGAGAGAGAGAGAGAGAGAGAGGAGACAGAGAGAGAAAGGGGGGAGGAGCTAGAAGCATCAACTTCCATATGTGCCCTGACCAGGCAAGCCCAGGGTTTTGAACCGGTGACCTCAACATTTCCAGGTCGACGCCCCATCCACTGCTCCACCACAGGTCAGGCAGAATGTCTACTTTTACCACTTTTATTCAACATAGTACTGGAAGTTGTAACCAAGCAAACAAACAAAAAGAAAAAGAAATAAAAAACATATAAGAAAAAAAGAATAAAACTGTTATTATTTGTAGATGACATGATACTATATATAAAAATGCCTAAAGATTCCATCAAAAACCTAACAGAAATAATAAGTGAATTCAGTAAAGTCAAAGGATACAAAATTAATATTCAGGAATTAGTTGCATTTTTATACACTAATAACAAACTACCAGAAAGAGAAATTAAGAAAATAATCTCATTTTTAATTGCATCAGAAAGGATGAAATACTTAAGAATCAGTTTAATCAAGAAGGTAAAAGACCTGCATACTCAGAACATTATAACACAATGAAGAAATAAATTGAAGAAGATAGAAAAAAAAAAAAAAAAAAAAAAAAAGGAAGGCTCCACTGTGCTCATGGATAGGAAGAATTAACATTGCTAAAATATCTATACCACCCCAAACAATCTACAGATTAGTTCAATGCCTATCAAAATACCAACAGCATTTTTTACAGACTTAGAACAACTAATCCTAAAATTTATATAGAACCACAAAAGACTCCAGCAGTCAAAACAATCCTGAGAAAAAACAAAGTTGGAAGTATCATGCTACCTGATATCAACCTATACTACAAGACTACAGCAATCAAAACAGCATGTACTGCCTGACTGGTGGTGGCACAGTGGATAGAGCATTGACCTGAGATGCTGAGGTTGCCAGCTTGAGCGTGGAGTCACTGGCTTGAGTGTGGGGTCAGAGACATGATCCCAAGCTCACTGACTTAAGCCCAAAGTGACTGGCTCCACCGGAGTCCCCCTGCCCCCCCCCCCAATAGGTCAAGGCACATATGAGAAGCAATCAATGAACAACTCAACTTATGCAACTACAAGTTGATGCTTTTCATCTCTCTCCTTTCCTACTTGTTTTTCTCTCTCTGTCTATGTCTCTGAAAAACAACACCAACACCACCAACAAAAAACCCAGCAAGCATTGTTGGGTGTGGAGGATATTATATTGATGGGACACTTGAATCCATGTAAACACAATAAATTTTAAAAATTAATAAAATAACCTAGCCTGTACTTGCATAAAAACAGACACATAGATCAACGAAGAGAACAGAGAGCCCAGAAATAAGTCCACACCTACTTGGTCAATTAATCTATGACAAAGGCAGCAAGAACATGCAATGGGGTAAAAACAATCTATTTAATAAATGGCAGTGGGAAAACTGGAAAGATATGTGCAATGGAATGAAACTAGACCACTTTTTAAAAAAATAATTTTATTTGTTAATTTTAGAAAGAAGAGAGAGAGAAAGAGAGAAAGAGAGGAAGGGGTGGGAAGAGCAGGAAGCATTAAATCGTAGTTGCTTCTCATATGTGCCTTGACCCAGCAAGCCTCGGATTTTGGACCAGTGATTGCAGCGTTTCAGTTTGACACTTTATCCACTGCTCCACCACAGGTCAGGCAAAGACCACATTATAAAAAAAACAAACAAACTCAAAATGGACTAAAGACTTAAAAGTAAGACCCGAAACCATGAAACTTATAGAAAAAAACTTAGGCAGTAAACTCTTTGACATTATTCTTACATCATTCTTTTTTGGTTTTTTGGATATGTCTCCCCAGGCAAGGGAAACAAACAAATAAACAAATAGGACTATATCAAACTAAAATTTTTTTGTATAGCAAAGGAAATCATCAACAAAACAAAAAGACAACCTACTAAATGGAATAAGATATTCACCAATGATACATCAGATAAAAGGTTAATATTCAAAATGTAATAGGGACTCAAACAACTTAACTCCAAAAAACAAACAATATGATTAAAAAAATGGGCAAAGGACCTGAATAGGTATTTCTCCCAAGAAGACTATATATATAGACAGTCAGTAGACATATGAAAAGATGCTCAACTTCACTAATCATCAGTGAAATGCAAATTAACACCACAAGACATCACCTCACAATTGTCAGAATGGCTGTCACCAATAAATCAATAAATAAAAAGTGTTGGTGAGGACGTGGAGAAAGGAAAACCCTTGTGCACTGTTGGTACAATTGTAAATTGGTGCAGCCAGTATGAAAAGCATTATAGAAAAATTCAAACAGCCTGACCAGGCGGTGGCGCAGTGGATAGAGTGTCGAGCTGGGACGTGGAGGACCCAGGTTCGAGACCCTGAGGTCGCTAGCTTAAGCGCGGGCTCATCTGGTCTGAGCAAAGCTCACCAGCTTGGTGAGCAAGGGGTTACTTGGTCTGCTGTAGCCCCATGGTCAAGGCACATAAGAGAAAGCAATAAATGAACAACTAAGGTGCCGCAACGAGAAACTGATGATTGATGCTTTTCATCTCTCTCAGTTCCTGTCTGTCCCTGTCTATTCCTCTCTCTGACTCTCTCTCAGTCTCTGTAAAAAAAAACAACCCAAAAAAACAACTATATGACTCAGCAATTCCACTTCTAGGTATTTATCCAAAGAAAACCAAAATTCTAATTCAAAAAGATATATGCAACCATATGTTCACTGCAGCATTATTTACAGTAACCAAGATATAGACACAAGCCAAGTGTCAATTGTTAGGCACACAGAGAAAGAAGATGTGTTACGTATATATAATAAAAGATTAGCCATAAAAAAATGAAATCTTGTCATTTGTGACAACGTGGTAGAGCACTGGAGGGTATTATTCTAAGTAAATTAAGTCAGACAGAGAGAGACAAACACCATGTGATTTCACTTATATGTGAAATCTAAAAACAAAACAAAACAAAATAAATGAACAAACGAAACAAATAAACCCGTACAGAAAACAAATTGCTCATCAGATGGGAGGGGGCAGTTGGGGAACGAGGGAAAAAGGTGAAAGAGACTCAGAAGTCCAAATTGGCAGTTACTGAAATAGTCACGGGATATCAACTTCAGCAGAGAGGGATGGAGTCAGTACATTGTAGTAGTGGGTATGGTTCCAGACTGGGCTGGTGACTTCTTAAGGGACTTAACCACAGCAGATGTTTCTTGTCTCCTGGTTCTGGAGGGCAGACGTCTGAGAGAGAGGTTCCAGCAGGGTTTGCTCCCTCTGCGGGCTGTGACGAGGGGACCTGCTCCGGGCCTGTCCGCCAGCTTCGGCGGGCTCGCTGGTCAGCCCCGGCATTCCCCGGCTTACGGGAGCTTTGCCCGGACCTCGGCTCTCTGTTCACATGGCCTTCTTCCTGCGTGTCTGAAGGTAGATGACTGTATAATCGCTATGTTGTACACCTTAAACTGGTACAATTTTGGATGTCAACTGTAATTAGAAAATAAAATTTTTTTTAAAATCTTTAGAAAAAGCTCATATAAGTAGCGATGGCTCAGTCTCCCCTTACCACCCTTAGCCACCTTGTTCCCTTGCCCAGAGGTCACCTCTCTGACCAGTTTTCTTGTGTATATGTCTACAGATCTCTGGCTATGCTTGTCGATATGTCTATGTCTACCGATGTTTCTGTTTATATTCATATCTCAACCTACATATTGTCTATAAATGGAAAACCTATAATTCCCTTCACCCAAAGGTAGAAGAATACTATATGCACTGCTCTACTGACCTATACTTTAGAGCCCACTAAGAGATACCAATTTAATACCCAAGATATTTTTTCTCTTCAGTAATGAAATGAGTGAGCCCATTGGGTCAGTCACGTGCTCAGGTGACGAAGCACTGTGAATCACTGGGTTTGCAGACACCCAACGTTCAACCAGTCGTGCAAAGAATCCTCCATGGCAGTAACTCAGCAGAAGTTTTGTCAGGTCTGTCAGGATGATTCAAGGGTTTGGAATGACTCATTGGGACTTGGGTTACATAATCTTGACTTAATCATATTGCTTGGAGCAAAGGTAAGTCAAAGTTCTAAACCCTGGTGGCTCGGTATCTCATCTGATCACTGTCAGAGTAGTTCTCTGCCCAGCAACAGTGCCCGGGTCAGAGAAAAGTCGCAAATGCTTCAGATCACACACCAAGATAACACGGGTTAAAAAACAGTGTATACGTATATGTTTATGTGTATGTACACACACGTGTATATTCAACACAAGTGCATACATATATTCATCCATATTACACATCAACACCGGAAGGAAATGGATTTGAGAACTTCTCACACTTCTGGAGTGGGAATACCTTTACGAGCTTGAAATGATAGAAGAAATTACAAAGATAACAACAAATTGAATTGATTATAAAAACGCCGATATGTTCTGCACATGAAAGCACAGGAACACACAAAAAGATACAACACACTGGGAAAATACTGTAAGCGAGTGTGACAGATAAACGGGTGATGTCTTAATTTTTTCAACACATTCTATGAAGACGTATTGTATGGTCAAAACAAGAGTCGCGGTTCTGAAGTTAGACTTCCTACGATGCGAACATATTTGGGTCTCAGTTTCATTTGTAAAAATGGGGGCACTAGTAATACTTAGTGGGGTTTTGTGAGGTTAAAATGTGACCTTATCCACATGTATCTCCATGAAAAACATTTTAAAAGAAAGTAGTCAAAAACAGAAGTCCCAGCCTGACCAGTGATGGTGCAGTGTATGAAGAGTCGACCTGGAATGGTGAGGTCGCCCTTTCAAAGCCCCGAGGTCGCAAGCCCTGAACAAGGGCTCATCAGTGGGGGTGTCGCTGGCTTGAGCAGGGGAATCATCCACACAGCCCCAAAGCTCACCAGCATGAGCCCAGAGGTTGCTGGCTTGAGCAAGGGAATACTAGTTCGGCACCGGTCAAGGTATATAAGCAAAGCTCGATGCATAACTAAAGTGAGAGCAACTATGAGTTGATGCTTCTCACTCTCTCTCCTTCCTTCCTATTTCTCTCTCTCTCTCATGCTCTTTCTCAAAAAAACAAAATAAAAAACAGAATTCCCATGACACTAACATAACACAATCGAATGTGCCTACATCCAGCTGATCTTCACCCCAGACAGAAGTCACTTCATTTTGGTTTCACGCTGAGATATCCTCATGAATTTGGGTAACTAGTGACTACCATTTCCCCTTCTCCTTTGTTATTTTGAGAACACTTGTGATCATCTTGTCATAACGTCCATTTCTGGGTTTGATTCTAAAAAACTGTGTCTTAATTTGTTAGAGCACACACTGAAGATGAACAGCATTGTCATTTAAGCTGTTCCTGGGTATGGCTGTGCGGGGAACCTGGGTAAGTGGGCAGCGATAGCTAGTCTGTGGTCCATTCACCAAAACGCCTGTGCCCTGGGTGCAGACAGAGGAACACAGAGGTCCTCTGAAGAAATAGCTCCTTTTTCAGTGTATACAAAGGTGTCTTATGAAGTCTGAGCTTCTCTGAATAGTCTCAAATTAACATTTTATTTCTTTAACTGATTCTTCAACCCTTAATCATTTTCTTGATAGAGCTCATCATATTAAAAGAATGATGAAAACTTTATATTAACAATTAGCCCAAGGATTTAAAATACAAGTTCAGCTTAAGCATAGTTGAGCATCGGCTACGGTAAGAAAGAGTTCTGGTGTGCTGAGGAATGCACGCCATGAGATAAAGAGCTATAATCGAAAAGAGCAAAAAGTTTGATACCTTCCATGGCATTGATTATATTTGGGGAAATGACACAAATTAATTCTGATTTTTATACTCCCGGATAATGGAGTTAACATGGGGCTAGGATGCATCTGGCATGTAATTGCTAGGGCTGTTGGGTGTGGTTCCACAGGTAAATTTTTCCACTCAAGTCCTAATTGAGATATTTTCAAGCAGGTGTAATTCTTGCTGTACAGTGGATGTTACACAAGACGTGCCTTCTCATCTGTCATTAGGCACGGTTTCAGTGGTTAGCCATGCATCACCTTCTAATTTAAGAAGACATCTATACTACACTTCACGTTGTTAAAGCTGGAACACACACAGTGTGTCACTACAGTCAGTAGTGAGCCATTAAAAGACAATACTGAGCATAGAGGTGAGGGACTGATGTACTTAGAGAGGGTAAGGATCTCACAGAATGCTTAGCATGGGCTAACCCCAGGGGCCTGAAAACATCAAAAAGATTAAGCAAGACAGGGAGGGAAGAGGGAAGAGAAGGGAAGCAGAGGCAGGATTTGAAGGAAGGTGGGGAGAATATGGAAAGAGGGGAAAAATTAAGGACAGACTTCCTGAGAGAAGGTGTGGTTACCTGGAATTTCCAGGATAAGGTCATGATATTTTTAGGATATCTCTATGAACAAGACAGATGAGTTTATGAAAACAGGCTTTTTTTTTTTTTGGTTTTTGTTTAGTTTTGGTGATGGCAAGGAAGGATGTTTGGAAGAGAATGAAAGCGACTAGCTCTTGATAAGAGATTCTGAAACGCCACCCAGCCATTCCTGACTTAGACAGTTGGCAGGCATATTCTCGGTGGGTTTCAATAAGGGGAGCGATCAGCACTGAATAGGGAAAATGCGGCGTGCTTTGCTTCCGGTGACTCTGAACCCTCTGAGAGGGGGAGGGAGGATGGAATGCAGGTGGACTGCAGCACTTATTTTTTTTTAATTCATTTTTTTTTAGAGAGGAGAGAGAAAGGGAGAGAGAGACAGAGAGGAGAGAGAGACAGAGAGAGAAGGTGGAAGGAGCTGGAAGCATCAACTCCCATATGTGCCTTGACCAGGCAAGCCCAGGGTTTCGAACCGGCGACCTCAGCATTTCCAGGTCGACGCTTTATCCACTGCGCCACTACAGGTCAGGCAACTGCAGCACTCAGATTCCCCCTGGCAGCTCGGAAAACTTCCGAGTCTGTGAAGACTCCCGTCCTTGGCTGCATGAGCAGTTTGCATCTACTCATGCAAAGTTGCCGAGCCACAGCAGCATTGAGACCAGTACAAGTCCACGAAGGGCTGAGGCAGAAGGAGAACCTGCAGGGCTGGTATGAGCAGAGTGTGGGTGGACCACGCTATACACACATGCTACAAGTTGGGTGGGGAGAAGGAACCTGTCAGCAACAACCATGCCACATCTCCATCTCTGCCTCTGATGGCCGTAGCTTTGGGGCAAACCTTTCTGAGTTACCGGGGTAACATAAAGTAGTAAAACAAACCCACAGGAGGCCATGGAAAGTTCTTAAATTACATTTAAGCCTGAGATCTAGCATTAACGTCAAACTACTAAACTACATCAGTTGACAAGTAACATTGGACTGATCTCAATGATCTCATCAATGGTTGTTTTTTCTTTTCTTTTCAGCTAGAATACCTCCTTGAGACTAGTATCTCCCCCTCCCACTCTGATGAAATGAGTGTAGTCTACATATTTTATCAGGAAGATATAGACCCTGAGGTTAAACCCCAGGTCACAATGAGACACCCATCATTTACCATTATCCAAGACAAGCAGCTCCACTGTCATGACAGTAAACATATTTAACATTCATGAAATGACTATGGTGACCTGGGCACTGTGACCAGTGCTTGCACATATTGCATAATGCAAGCTGGACACATTCCTTTGAAATAGGTTGTAGACTTGCAAAGGCATGCATCACATGCCATTTGGGTCAACGGTGGCCCATGTCTATGACCGGGATCCCATAAGATTATAATGGAGATGAATTTCCTGTAAGAAATCTAAAGACATGGTTCAGGAGGGATTTTTTTTTCTTCTGATGGGAGCAGTATCCATGCACAAATGACATCCCAGATGGTCAGTCACTGACCTGTTCCAGCAGAGGGCCTGTCGCCCCGCGCTGCACGGTCGGACAGTGAGATGGCTCTCCAAGATGTGGCTTGATGCTCTTCATAGTGCATTGCGGTGAATTCTTCGTTGGGACCTACAGTCCCGCACAAGGCACGGGGCCGCTGGAGCTGCCTTCACAAGTCTTCAGTGCCACCGCCACTTCAGTACAAGCTTCCTGTGGCCGTGTGGAGCCAGCCTGTCCCCGTACTTTGGAAATATTTTCAGGTTGTAATGATGTAAAGCACAGATAAGTTGTATTTCTTCCATCAATTCAATACCAGAGAGAGATCTTTGTGCCCAATAAGGTCAATGGAACAAAACACAAATTTCCCAAGTCAAATTAGTGAGTCCTTAGTTCTACACTCTCTCCACGTTAAACACCCTCTACTTGAATGAACACCGCAAAGCCCTTAATCTGACCACTACTTCAACATGCAGTTACCAAAACCACAACTTCATTACCATCTTTATGTTCCTGTATCTTGCTATCGTTTTTTTCTTTTATTTTCTTTTTTATTAAGTGAGAGGCAGGGAGGCAGAGAAACAGATTTCTGCATGTGCCCCGACCAGGGTCCCCCTGGCAAGCCCTTTATGGGGCGATCCTCTGCCCCTCTGGGGCTGCTGCTCTACTGCTCAGCGACCGAGTTATTTCAGTGCCTGAGGCGAGGCCATGGAGCCCTCCTCAGTGCCTGGGGCGAGCTTGCTTGAACCACTTGAGCCATGGCTGTGGGAGAAGGAGAGAGAAAAGAGAGAGACAGAGGAGGGGGAGGGGTGGGAAAGCAGATGGTTGTTTCTCCTGGGTGCCCTGACCGGAAATCAAACCTGGGACTTCCACATGGTGGGCCGACGCTCTACCTCTGAGCCAACCTACCAGGGTTGTATCTCTCTATCTTGATTTTGAATGCTACTGATCCTCAGGCCACCTTTCACTCCCTCCTACCAGTCACTATTGTGGTCATCCACATCTTACCCAGTTAGTTTCGCCTTCATATTTCCAACCAACCCAGCCCACATTATTCACAGAACAGAATTGATGGTTTCAGAGCTCTATCTCTGATCCCGTGGTAAGGAACCGGGAGAGGGCTTGTGGGACAGTGTTCATAAAGTCTACAGTCATGCCAGTATGCCCTTGGCCTTCACACTCACTCACCACTCACTCACTGACTCACCCGGAGCGACTGCCAGCCCTGCAGGCCGCGGTCATGGTCCGTACCGTGTCCCGATGCACCGTCTTCATCTTTCATATGATAGTTTTCCCATACCCTTTCTGGGTTTAGATACACAAACACTGGCCATTGCGCGAGCCTTGCCTTCACCAGTCAGTACAGCAACATGCCGTGCGGGTTTGGAGTCTAGGAGCATAGGCTGTCCCATGTAGCCTCGGTGTGCAGTAGGCTGTGCCATCTATGTGTACATGCACTCTGATGTTCACACACGGAACTAGCTAAAGTCACATTTCCCAGAAAGTATTGTCATCATTAAACAATGCATGACTGTATTTATTACCCTTATTGTACAGTTGAGTTGCCCGAGTACTAGAGAGGTTAAGAAACTGGCCCACGATCACCTAGCTAGCAAATGTCAGTCACCAGGACATGTTGACACTCCTTCAGAATTATTACACTGCGCTCCCAACCTAAGGGAATCCTAACCTTAATGTAGTGAAGTAGCAAGTGGGGTCCGTTTACCTGCTGCAGCTTCCTTCTGGTATCCTCATCCGTGAATTCAGACTGGTTTTAAACATCACCTTGGAAGCTTTGAGTTTTTCCGTGCGCATGGAATACACATTAGACCATATCCCTACCAACACCGGGGGCATGAAGGACTATTCCCAGCAGCCTGCTGAGCACACCGCCATCTCTGAGTTCCCTGGTGGGACCTCCAATGCGGATTTAATGTTCCTGGGAAAGAACTACCCTCCCTCCATCACAGAGCGCAGCTGCAACACTGTGAGTCTATAATTCATGACACACTGGGAAGGAGGAAACCACTTTATCTATGGGGCTTGGGCTCAGTGATAAGGGGCAGTAGAAGTGGGTTTTTTTTCTTTCCTCATGCTTGGCAGAAGTCCAATCAAGCTGCTGACCGGCTCCTCCCATGGCCAGAGGCTTCAAGGAACTTCTGGGGCTGGAAAAAAAAAAAAAGAAAGAAAGAAAGAAAGAAAAGAAAACTATGTCACCCAGCAGGTAGAACATGGCAGGTGATAGATTACACACCCTTTTTGCCAGAGCCTGGCTTCAGACGTCCCTTTTGTTAGGACTGTGTAGTTTCTTCTCTAAACTTAATATTTTTGAATGGGACAGGAAAGTATTAAGGTGGTTTAATGCCAAGTCTACAAAAGAGGGAGCTTAATTCCCAATGGTTTCTCCCCCTCCTTAGGCTGGGTTGCCCGTGGGTCAGTGTTTGAGACGCAGTTAGACTTAACCCAGCTGAACGAGGCAGTACCTTGCAATTTGCTAGTGATCTGGAAAATGTTCATGACGCCTGTTAAGTGAAAACAGCAGCTTATAAAACAGCAGTGCATTCAAAATATGCACAGAAAACACTAGAAAAAAAATGGATGCCACAAAGTTAATAGTGGTTACCTCTAGATGGTGAGAATATGAGTAATTTATTTTCCATTTTACTCTTTATGCAAACGTTATATATTGAGTGGCTTCCATGATTGGAGCGTAGTAAGTTCTCGATCAGTATATATATATTTATGTTTTAAACACACATGGTATATGAACATCTGTTTCTTTTCTAATAAAAAATAGCGATTTTTCAAAGACTTCTTCATACTTACTTAAAAAAAGTTTTACCTCCTTGAAAAGAAATTCCAGTGCACAAAAAATCCCAAGTTCATACAAAAGAACTAGGAAGTGACCATTCACCTTACAAATGGACCCACCACATGGTGTTTTTAAGTAGAACGCTCTGCGGCCCTCAATAGCTGATTTAATTTACATGAACTTGCCTTGATAATGAGGGAGTGTAAATTAAAAGTTGGTAAATCAGGCCTGACCTGTGGTGGCGCAGTGGATAAAGCATTGACCTGGAATGCTGAGGTCGCTGGTTTGAAACCCCGGGCTTGCCTGGTCAAGGCACAGATGGGAGTTGATGCTTCCTGCTCCTTCCCATTTCTCTCTCTCTCTCTCTGTCTCTCTCTCCCCCTCCGCCTAAAATGAATAAATAAAATCTTTAAAAAAATAACTTGGTAAATCAGGCTAAAATTATTTATAGGCCTTTTGGTTTAGCTTTCTAATCCGAGCTGGAAGCAGCAGCGAGAAAAGTGCACCGTGCCCACGAATGTCCTTCCTGCCCTGACACATGCGCGCACCGTGCTTGTAGGCCCGGCGCTCCTGGAGGCTCAGCAGGCCGACCTGGCTGCAGGGGCTCCTGCCCGCCCCGCACCCCCTTCCCCTCCTGGAAGCCTAGCTGCTCTGAGTCCGTGTTAGGTGCATGGGCTCCAGTGGTGGGGGCAGCGGCCTGTGGGGAGTGTGAGCGGCGGAATGACGCTCTGTAGCCTGGTGTCATTGTCTCATGTTTGTGCGTGAAGAACAGACTAAGATGGACCTCCCCGCTTTCAGAGTCAGCCACAGGGCTCGAGCGTCCCTTAGAGGGGGTTCTCTGTGGCCCACAAGGGGTGTGTGGGATGCTCAGACCCCGTACTCTGCTCCTGCGGGAGTGGGAACCGTCAAGGGTTCAGGGACAGACACAGGACCCCGCTACAGCCAGGGGCGGTGGGAGGAGAGCGAGGCCAGGGCTGGTGTGCCCAGAAGAGGCTTGGTGTGCCCACCTGAGTCCGTTTCTACCCCGTTCTTAGCACGTGGCACGCACTGGGCGAGCCTGGGAGACACAGGTGTGCCTCTGGAGCGGCTTTCTGACCCAGGCGAGGCAAAGCCTATGGAAGTACCCACCGCCCTTGATATTGGAGGAGCGAGAGGAGCGCCGACTCAAGGAAGTGTCAACAGCAACGTGGAGCGTGCAGAGGAGACTTCGTATAGGAGAAAAATGCTTTCTGCAGTCGACAACATGAAAAGGGGTCGAGGACTGAGACTGGCAGGAAAGGACCCAGGGATGTGGGGTACCCATGGACGGACCAGCCTGCGCAAAGGCCCGGAGCTGGGAAACACAGCGCCTGTCTGGCTGGGGTGTAGGTAGAGGTGAGCACAGTGACACAGGCGCGCCCACGCAGGGCACGTGCCATCTATAGAACAAACAATTGTTTTGTTTTGTTTTGTTTTGTTAACTACAGAAAGAGCCATATGTCCCATGGGCATCTTTTTCTAGCTTATTATTACTTTTAATGTACAGGTCAGAGGTCTTTAGTATGTTCACCGGCTGTGCAACCATCACCACTTCCAATCCCAGAACATGTTTGTCATTCCAAAGAGAAGCTCCACGCTCACAGCCCTCGCCCCTCTCTCCCCAGCCTCTGACAATCACTAGTCTACTTTCTGTCTCTGCGCATCTGTCCCTTCAGGACAATTTATATTCACGGAATCACACAATATGGGGTCTTTTTTATCTGGCTTCTTTCATTTAGTATTATATTTTCAAGGTGCATCCATTTTGGTTTTTAAATTTTTATTTTTATTGAATTTGTTGGGGTGACATCGATGAATATAGGTAAAGAGGTTTCAGGTGCACAGTTCTGTACTATAAATACATTATCTGTCTATTGTATTGTGTGTTCACCACCCCAAAGTCCATTTATATCCCCTTGCCCTCCTCTACCTCCCCTGACTTGCCTTCCCTCTGAGAATCGCCACACTGTTGCCTGTGTCTATGAGTTGTTTGTTTGTTTAATCCCTTCACTTTTATTACTCAGCCCCCCCACGCCCCTCCCCTCTGACACCCGTCAGTTCGTTCTCTATTTATGAGTCTGTTTCTATTTTGTTTGTTAGTTTATTTTGTTCATTAGATGTCAGGTAGGAGAGAAATCATATGGTACTTGTCTTTCTCTGACTGGCTTAGGCCACTTAGCATAATGCTCTTCGGGTCCATCCACACTATTCCAAAGGGTAAGATTTCCTTATTCCAGTGTCTAAATGTACCACAGCTTTTCTACCCATGCATCTATTAATGGGCACATGAGCTTGTCTATTGTATATAATTCTGCAATAAACATAGGGATGCATATATTCTTTTGAATTAGTGTTCGGGATTTTTAGGATATATTCCCAGGAGTGGAATTGCTGGGTTATAAGGCAGTTCCATTTTTAATTCTTTGAGGTAACTCCAATCTGCTTTCCACAGAGGCTGCACCAGTCTGCCTTCCCACCAACAGTGCACAAGGGTTCCCTTTTCTCCACACCCTCGCCAACAGTTGCTGTTTATTGATTTATTGATGATGGCCATTCTGACAGGTGTGAGACGATACCTCATTGTGGTTTTAATTTGCGTTTCTCCGATGATTAGTGACATTGAGCACTGTATAATATTCAAAATTGTACTTTTGTTCCATTAGGTAAAATTTTGAAATGTATCTACCACGTGAATTTGAGTCTCAGATAAGTAAATCTTGGCCTGAATCCACAACTCACTTCTTCAAACAACTCTTTCCCTGAACTTATCTTTTAATGCCCTTGTCCCAGACCACAGCCCTCATCCTCTTCCTGGGCCCCACTTCCCCTCCCAATTACTATAAACCCTCCTCTCAAAAATGTCCTGAATCAGTACTTCTCTTCTCAAAACTATTTCCAAACCACAGCCACTGGCCTTTCTTTCTAGTTACTTTATCCCCCAAACTACAGCCCTCCTTTTCAAAACGTCTCTTTAAACTATTTCAAGAAGTCTTGTGCCCTAAATCCGTATCCCTGAGCTGCAATCCACTCCCTCAACCCGAAGGACACACATGTCCTGTCATTCACCAGCGGGGCGGGCTGGATTCTGGGAGAGAAATGCCCTGGTGTTGTGTCTGAGCCCTGGAGGGTGTGGAGCAGCAGGAGAGCTCTGTGGGGAGAGAGATGTGAGAACTATGATTGAGTGCCCCCGGGATAAGCCCCAGCTGTGGGCAGCTCCCTGCACTTGGCTGGGCTTTGATTTTCTCATCTGGCGTGCACTCACAGGAGGTTCTTAGCAATAACATTTGACGGCTGACGTCAGCTGAAGGACTAGAATGAGGTGACCTCCAAACTCCTTTTAGCTCTATGTAAAACACTAGTATCTCTGTAGTCAAGATGAAGAGGATCAGCAGAACTTGGGAAGTTTGAGTTGTCTGACCAGTTATCTCCATTTTGTTCTTCACTTTGCTAATTTGATGAAGTGTTTCTCTCTCTCCTTCTTTTTTCTTTCTTTCTTTCTTTCTCTCTTCTTTTCTGTCAAGGAATTTTACTGGAAGAAGACATAAGACAGATATACTTTATTTTCTCCTTGGACCTCCAAACTTCTTGCCTGTATATCTGTCAGTGTGCTGCTAATGAAAATAGCTCCAGTTCCATGGGAGTGAGCGTGAGGACAACGAGATCCAGAGACGTGAACTCCGAGTCCAGGAAGTCTGCCCAGGACGGCTCCAACTTGCTCAGAAGGCACCAGTGAGAGTGAGTGGCCGTGCTTAATAAATATTTGTTGATTGATTAAAGAACATAGATACTGGGTATACCCTGATAAAAGGATCTTGGTAGCTCTAAGTTTATATACAAGGAACCAAATTTAAATGAATATGTTGATTTCAATGAACAAATGACCCTTCCCAAAAAGTACTAAGATTTTTTAACTCAAAAATGCACCACAGATAAAAATGTAAAAAGTTGTTTAACTTTGAGAAGAGTTAAACTTATACGACTTTGAGAAAAAAATGTGAGAGAAAATCTTTATGACCTTGGGCTAGGCAAGGAATTCCCAGATAAAACACTAAAAACATAATACACACACACACACACACACACACACACACACACAGGCCCTGGCTGGTTGGCTCAGTGGTAGAGCGTCGGCCTGGTGTGCAGGAGTCCCAGGTTCGACTCCCGGCCAGGGCACACAGGAGAAACACCCATCTGCTTCTCCACTTCTCCCCCTCTCCTTCCTCTCTGTCTCTCTCTTCTCCTCCCACAGCCAAGGCTCCATTGGAGCAAAGTTAGCCTGGGCGCTGAGGAATGCTCCATGGCCTCTGCCTCAGGTGCTGAAATGGCTCTGGTTGCAACAGAACAATGCCTCAGATGGGCAGAGCATCGCCCCTGGTGGGCATGCTGGGTGGATCTCGGTCGGGCACATGAGGGAGTCTGTCTGACTGCCTCCCCGTTTCCAGCTTCGGAAAAATACAAAAAAAAATTGATATATTGTTCTTCAAGAAAATTGAAAAATTTGCTCTGTAAAGGACACTCTAAAGACAATGAAAAGATAAGTTATGGACTAAGACCAAATTTTCAGAAATTACATATCCATCAAAGAACTTGAATTTAGAATATATAAATAAGTCTTAAAATTTAATAGTAAAATAAAAAGCAAAACTACACAAAAGATTTGAACATATATTTCATTTAAAAAGACAGAAAATACATAGTACTTGAAAAAAATTGTTCAAAAGTATATCAATCGTTAGGGGAATGAAAATTAAAACCACACGATACTAAGTAGAATGACTAAAAATAAAAACAAAACAGATACTTCCAAGTGCTGACAAGGATGTGGACCAGCCAGAACTTTCACACACTGCTGGCAGGCGTGCAGAACGGGATCACTACTCTGGCAAAGAGTCTGGCAATTTTTTATGAAATAAACACGCACCAACCAACTGACTCAGGATCCCCACTCTTAGGTATTTTCCTAGAGAAATGAAAATGCAAGTTCACCCCAAAAAAGCTACCTTCAAATGTTTTCATAACCGCATTATTTATAATTGCCAACAACTGCAAAGTACCAGCATGTTTTTCAGTGAGTGGACGGACAAATAGACGGTGGGCTATCCGTACAATGGACTACTACTGCAGCATAAAAGAAAGGACCAAGGATACACCCGGTCATATCAGTGATGTTCTAATGCATTACTCTGAGTGAAGGAAGAAGGCTCAAGAGGTTACACAATATATAATTCAATGCATATGACATTTGGAAAAGCCAAAAGTACAGAAGAGAGTTGTCAGAGCCTGGGGATGGCTAGCGGGTTTGACTCCAAAGGGGAAATATTAGGAACATTTTGGGGATTAGGGAATTATTATATATCCTGATTGTGCTGATAGTTACATACATGACTGTGCATTTACTAAAACTTACAAAATTGTAGAGCGAAACAAGGGGGGTGGTAATTGTATGTAAACTGGAAAAAAAAAAGTCTGCAAGTAATGAAGGTGAGAAAAAAATGAAGTCATTGGGGAACTATGCTGTTGGTCACGAGGCTTTAATTTTTACTCAGAATAATCCTGCTTTTGATGTTTAACTTTTGATGAGTACAAATGAACATTTTGCTGATACTATATTTACACAGCAGCTGAGGTGAGCCTTAAAGACATTTCCAAACACAGGGCAGCTGTATCCCCTCGCCTTTCCCAACCGGGCTACTTGACACTCAGGATCCTGTGACCTCGGAAGAATGACGGCGGCCCAGCCAAACAAAGCCCTGATAACACCACGCCCTGCACTTTTCACCTGAGCAAATGTCACCAGACCTCATGCACGTCATTGGCCGTGGGGAGTATGTTGGCCTGAACGCAGAGTCCACAGGAGGCTTCCACTAGCTCTTGGGCAAATCCTTCCTGACCTTGCCCCGCTGATTAGCCCCTAGCGTGATGACAGGGGGGACCCAACCTGGGAGCTGCCTCTGGGCTGGGCTCACCTGGGACAAGCCAGATTTCCCGCTCCATTTCTCCCCCTTACAAAACCTATCTGGATCCCCATGACCATTCATTGTTAAGGAATTAAAGGTCTCCTTGAGAGTCTTTTGTGTCCTTGCCAGGCTCTTGCGACCGCTGGTCCTCGGCCAGCCCAAGGCTCCGTCCGGAGGCGCTCAGGGAAGTGAGAGAAGCCGTCCGAGTTCACAGACCATGCTTCACCTCTTAGTTCTCAAATTACCGCCCTCCTGAAAAGAAATCATCCGTGTCTCACGGGAGCAGCTGGAAGTCCGGGCTGTCCACGAGAGCTTTTGTGTGTTGGTAGTCTTCCAAAGTTTATTGTATGAAGCATTAGTTCTTCTTTGGAGTACATCATGTGTCTGGATAATGAATAAGTTTCAGAATGTAACTAACAGACATTCCATTTGGATTTCCAAGGCTAGAAGAATTCACAGGCGCGCACACACACACCCCTTGCAGTGTAGGTGAATTTTCAATCAATACCGACTTTCAAAGAAGTACTTCAGGGCACTGAAATTTTAGAATCTAGAAAGAGTGGGTGGTATGTGCTAGCAATAAGCTGTGATTCTGCATCATCAGTCACATAACCAGGAAGCCACACATTTAAATTCTGTAAGTCACTTGAGCTCCTCGTAGCCTTGTTAAAGATGTGGCTCTGGGCCCAGGTTCCCTGCAATTGAGTCCCACCTTTCCCCTCTTAAGTTAGTTGTAAATATCAAATGAGGGACAGCACTTAGCGCAGTGCCTGAACCGGAAGCTTTTGCACATTGCGCTTGGAACTTACTGTGAACACTGTAAGAAATTACTGTGTCACCGGAAGATGTTTTTGCAGTTACTGTAAAACTGCTTTTAGAGATACTGCTTGTTTTGTCTTTCAATGTGTCTGTGGAAAATACTCTCTTATTAAATTCATGGTAGATCATTCAAGCTTAGAAAAGCAAAAGGAAGCCTTCTCCTCCTTAAGAACCGATGGGCTTCCTTCAACGTGGTAAAGGCAGATGAATAACTGATTCCTATTTTATTTTTCTGCTTTTGCTGTCAGGAAGTGTGTTTTTAATCTTCGTTTGCAGTAGCAATTTTGAGTTTAATAATGATAGTTAATTAATAACTCTCATTTTTAGAAAGCTGATGTTTAAGAGCATTTGGGGTGCCATTGTCCAATCCGTGGCCTAGCTCCAGAATGCAAACCAGAAGGGGGCTGTTACTGCCGATAAACAGACCTGAAATTAACAGGCTTTTGTTTGTTTGTTTGTTTCTTTTTCTGACCACCTGCTTTATTCCTGCCATGACTATGACCTATGTTATATTCTCGTGTCCCCCAGATGAAAGTATAATCTACTGTTACAGATTTCAGCAGCTGTTAAAATTACACAGTAATTGTCCGTTCACACTGTGTAGAGTCACACTGTGGTCAGTATGCTGCTGGTGCACAAAGAAACATCTAGACGCTAATGGGTACTCATTAAATCAGACGCACTCACACAAATGCTCTGATTGACCCTTTTTTTTTTTTCCTTTCTTTTTGCCTATACTGCAGTGCTGTGGAAAACACACAGCCAAGACTTCCTGGGAAAGGGCCTGATTCCCTACCTCCTCATGACCATGCACAGGAGCATGAAGAGGATGAACGGACAGAAGTCCCGCCTCTACCCCGGACCCCCGGGGCAGAGGATAGCCACAGAGCACCCACCCTGGGATCACAGTTCCCTGGGACCCCAGGAGAGCTTTATTTATAATTCATCATCTGCGCTGAGATATCTCTGAGAGAGAATGGAGACACGATTATTAGTTTTGCCAGCACTACAGGTAGAGTTATACCTTCCACAAATCAGCACGTGGGCTTGCCGTGCCTGACAGAGCCAGATCCGTGGGAACCTGCCCGGAGTGGTGGTGGGGCACTGGGAAGGCCTTTGAGTCAAAACATTTCCACTCTCCCCTTTCCTCATTGATGACTTACATTCCATCAGTACTGATTTGTTCCTTTGGATGAGAGGTTCTAAATCAGAGGTGATTTCCTGCCCTGACCCCCACCCCCTGCATGTGCCCCGACCAGAATCCATCTGGCAAGCCCACTAGGGGGCGATACTCTGCTCATCTGGGGCCCTTGCTCTGTTGCAACTGGAGCCATTTTTTAGGACCTGAGGCGAAGGCCATGGAGCCATTCTCAGCACCTTGGGCCAACTTGCCCTAATCGAGCCATGGCTGCAAGAGGGGAGGAGAAGAGAGAGAGAAAAGAAGGGGGAGGGGTGGAGAAGAAGGTGAGCACTTTTCCTATGTGCCCTGACCAGGAATCGAACCTGGGACATCCACATGCCCAGCTAATGCTCTACCACTGAGCCAACCACCCAGGGCCAAATGCTATAAAAATGTTTACCTGAAACCTATGTACTCTTATTGATCAATGTCATCCTATTAAATTTAATTTTTGAAATAAAAATTTAAAAAATGTAAAAGAAAAGATTCTATGTGTCATATGTCATCATGCAAATTAAAACAACAATGATATTACTACTGACCTACTAAAATTATAAAAATCAAAAAACACTGACACCAAATGATGGAGAAGATATGGACCAACAGGAAGCTTCATTCATTGGTGGTAGGAAGCAAAATGATGCAGTCACTTTGAAAAACAGTTTGGCAGTCTCTTACAAAATTAAACACACTGTTACCTTACAATTCAGCAATCGCAACTCCTGGTATTTATCCCAATGAGCTGAAACTTATATCCACAGAAAACTTTGCTCATAAATATTTACAGCAGCTTTATTCATCACTGCCAAAACTTGGAAGCAACCCAGATGTCTTTTAGTAGGTGAATAGGTCAGTAAACTGTGGTACATCTATACAACGGAATCTTTCTCAGGGCTAAAAAGAAATAAATGATTAAGCCACAGAAAGACATGGTGTAACCTTAACTGCATATTGCAAAGTGAATGGAGTTTATCTGAAAAGTCAGTCTGCTACATATGGTATGATTCTAACTCCATGGCATCTGGAAAAGGCAAAACTTCAGAGACAGCGAACAGATCAGTGCTTGCCAGGGATTAGGGACAGGTGAAGGACGAATAGATGGGCACGAGGATTTCTAGGGCAGTGAAATCATTCTGGATGATTCAGTACGGGCACAGATCCATGTCATTATAGATTTGTGAAAACCCAGAGAACGTATAACGCCGAGAGTGAGCCATGATGTAAACGGTCGACTTTCGGTGATAATGATGTATCGATATGCCATCAGTGATAAGGAGAGCACGCCACTCAGGTGGGAGAGCAGGAAGGTGGGGGAGGGGCTGGGCACCCGGGATGAGGGCAAGGGTGCCGGGGAACTCTCGGCACCTTCTGTGCAGTATTCCTGTGACCTTGAAACTGCTCTAAAAAGTGAAGTCGATTGAAAAATTCACGAGGGGAAACACATTAAGTTCCTCATATTTCGTATTGAATGATCTTATCAAACGGTAAGAGAAAGTGATGGGGTGAAAGGTCTGCCAAGGTAAAAATATCACTAGTTTTAGAAATGTGCCTCTGCTGACTCTGTCATCGTGACCTCGGCGGTGGTCCAGAGAGCAGGGAAGTGACTGAAACTCCCCGGCGCTGTGAGAGAAGTTAGAAAAATCATTTGCTCATTTCGCCAACCAAATTTTAGGAAGCACTTGCTGTTGGCTGAAGCCTCATACGTATATTTTCCCATGGATTCTCCATGCATAGGTACGTGGTGTAAAAGAGACCATGGAAGCCGACTTTGGTGAAGCCATCCGTGTCTCCAGAGACCAGCATTTTAGCACCAAGGCTCTAGATCGAGACCAGCATCACTACAATGTGGACTATGAGCCTTCAACTCGGGCTACAGCTTTTTCCTATGCTCCATGCTTGGTTCTACTCAATGATTATGGATTCCAGTCTCCAATCTTGTGGGTTCTTCCAGAACTGCAGCAGTGTTGAGTTTCGGAGAGCACACAGAGCGGGAAGTCAGAGATGTTCTACATCCTACATCTTGACACGAGTCAGAGAGAAAGAAAGTCAGTGGTCCAGAGACACAATTCTGTGAGTGTGCCATGCGCGTCAATTGCCGACTTCTGTATTCTTCTACCGTCCCAATGTAAGCCACACACCTTGTGGGTTTTCTTCCAGGGTTTGTCCTGGTCCCACTGACTTCAGATCTCAGAGGAATACAGAGCGTATCCAAGCAACGTCCAGTAATACTGACATAGTTATACTGATGACCCCGAGTCCCTGTGGAGATGCCTCATGATGGATATTGAAACAGGGAGAAAGAACACTTAAATTGATGGCGGAATTAACATGTGGTGAATCTTGGAGAAAGCCATGTATATATTTGTCTTATTCCAGGCAGCTGTGGTGAGTTTTTTCCTCATCCCATTCCCCAACTCTGAGAATCCTTGATTTTCCCCAAAGTAGCATAATTTTCCTGATGTAAACAGCAGAAACCACTGCAATCTTGCCTCAAACATTGGGCTCAGAAGGAATCATTTTCTTGTGGAATTTCAATTAAAGTAGCTGACTGAGTATCCAATCATTTAGGATTATAACTCTCTGAAACTCTCTATGAAAAATATTGTTTTTTTCTTTCTATTTATAATTTGGGGGTAGGTGAAAGAAAGGATCAGTTTAGAGACCATTAAGCTACCCTCTCCTTCTAACATTTTTTCCCCATTTTCCTCTGTTTTAAGTTTCTCTATTTTAAAGTTTTAGATTCTTTCTGTTTATGACTTGTTTCTTTTTTTTTAATTTATTTTTTAAATCATTGTTTATTTTTTAATTACAGTTGAAAGACAGTATTTTATTAGTTTCAGGTGATTAGATATTATATAACTTGCTAAATGATGATCCTGATGAGTCTTGTACCCATCTGACGCCTTGTTTGTTTTTCCTATTCTGTACTGTACATCCCCATGACTATTCCATATCTACCAATCTGTACTTCTTACTCCCTTCATATTCTCACCATCTTCCCAAACCCCCTCCCGTCTGGCAACTGTCAAAACGTTCTCTGTGTCTATGAGTTTGTTTCTGTTCTGCTTGTTCATTTATTTTGTTTTTTCTATTCCATTGTTGATAGATATGTATTTATTGACATTTTTTATCTTTATTTCTTCTTCTTCTTCTTCTTCTTCTTCTTCTTCTTCTTCTTCTTCCTCCTCCTCCTCCTCCTCCTCCTCCTCCTCTTCTTCTTCTCCTCTTTCTCCTTCTCCTTCTTCTTCTTCTTCTTATTGACCCTTTAACATTTCATGGAATACCGGTTTGGTGGTGATGAATTCCTTTAGCTTTTTCTTGTCTGGGAAGCTCTTTATCTGTCCTTCAATTCTAATGATAGCTTTGCTGGGGAGAGTAATCTTGGTTGTAGTCTTACTTTTCATCGCTTTAAATCAGTAGTAGTCAACCTGGTCCCTACCGCCCACTAGCGGGCGTTCCAGCTTTCATGGTGGGTGGTAGCGGAGCAACTAAAGTATAAATAAAAAGGTAGATTTAACTATATAGTAAGTTGTTTTATAAAGATTTATTCTGCCAAACTTAGCAAAAATTTGACATAAAGTACTTGGTAAGTAATTATTATTATATGCTTTAACTTGCTGTAACTCTGCTTTATAAATTTTATAAAGTAAAGTTACTTCCCTACTTTATAAATCATTATTACTGTGGAACCGGTGGGCGGTTAGAAAATTTCACTACTAACAGAGATACGAAAGTGGGCGGTAGGTATAAAAAGGTTGACTACCCCCGCTTTAAATATTTCTTGCCACTCCCTTCAGGCCTGCAGACTTTCTGCTGAGAAATCACCCGACAGTGTTATGAGAGCTCCGTTGTAGGTAACTAACTGCTTTTCTCTTGCTGCTTCTTAAATTCTCCCATTGTGTTTAAACTTTTGCATTTTAATTATGATGTGTTGTCTTATTGTGGGCCTCTTTGGGTTCATCTTGTTTAGGGCTTTCTGCACTTCCTGGGCTTGTATGTCTATTTCCTTCACTGGGTCAGGGAAGTTTTCTGTCATTATTTTTTCAAATAGTTTTTCAATTCCTTGTTTTCTTTCTTCTTCTTCCGATACCCCTGTGATGTGAACGTTGGTATGCCTGAAGGTGTCCCAGAGGCTTCTTACACTATCTTCATTTTTTTGGATGCTTTTTTTCTTTTTGCTGTTCTGATTGGGTGCTTTTGGCTTCCTTATATTCTAAGTCACTAATCTGAGTCTCAGCTTCATCGGCTCTACTGTTGATTCCCTGTGCATCATTCCTTGTCTTAGTTCTTAGTTAATGTATCCTTCATTTCTGGCTGGTTCTCTCCTATGCTTATTATTTCTTTGTTGAAGTTCTCACACTAAGTTCCTTGAGCATCCTTATAATCAGTGTTGTGAACTCTGTGTCTGATAGGTTGCTTGCCTCCTTTTTTTTATTTTTTATTTTTATTTTTTATTTTTTTAACAGAGACAGAGAGAGAGTGAGAGAGAGAGGGATAGATAGGGACAGACTGACAGGAACGGGGAGAGATGAGAAGCATCAATCATCTGTTTTTTCGTTGTGACACCTTAGTTGTTCATTGATTGCTTTCTCACATGTGCCCTGACCGTGGGCCTGCAGCAGACCGAGTAACCAGCGACTTTGGGTCCAAGCTGGTGAGCTTTGCTCACACCCGACGAGCCCACGCTCAAGCTAGCAACCTCAGGGTCTTGAACCTGGGTCCTTCTGCATCCCAGTTTGATGCTCTATTCACTGCACCACCACCTGGTCAGGCTTTTTTTTGTTTTCTTTACAAATTATTTATTTATTTATTTATTCATTTTAGAGAGGAGAGGGAGAGACAGAGAGAGAGTAGGGGGGGAGGAGCTGGAAGCATCAACTCCCATATGTGCCTTGACCAGGCAAGCCCAGGGTTTCGAACTGGCGACCTCAGCACTTCCAGGTCGACGCTTTATCTCACTGTGCCACCACAGGTCAGGCCTCCACTTTGTTTAGTTCTTTTTCTGGAGATTTCTCCTGTTCTTTTATTTGGGACATGTTTCTTTGTCTCTGTGTTCTGTCTGCTTCCCTGTGTTTGTTTCTATGTATTAGGTAGAGCTTCTTTGTCTCCCAGACTTGGCAGAGTGGCTTTGTATAGTGTCCTGTGGTAGGGCCCAGTGGCCCAGTCTTCCCCTGTCACTTGAGCTGGGCACTCCAGGTATGTCCCTGTGTGGGCTGTGTGCACTGTCCAGTTGTGGTAGAGCCTTGATTTCTTTTGGCATCACTGGGAGTGATTGACCCCAATGCCAATCAGCTTTGAGGACTGGCTGGGGCTACAGCAGAGGAGCTGCTGCGCAGGGGCTGACCCAGTGGAGCAGGACTTGCTTCTGTGGGGCTTTGGCACTCACCAAACCTGCCCCTTGAGTGTGTCACTCATGGGGGTGGTAAGGTTGTAATCCAGCCTGGCCTGAAGCTGCCCATGGGGTGCACTGGCTCTGAGGCCTCCCAGGAGGTGCAAGGTGAGCCACTGCCTGTGTCTTGCCTGGGGCCACCCAGAGCACTGTGCAGATGGCTGCTACATGACGGTGCCCAGGAGAGGCCAAGCTGTGACACGAGGTGGGCTACTGCTGCCAGGCCTGGGGCCGCTGAACAAAAGGTGGGGAGCATGCAGAGGCCAGACGCTGTCTGAGAGGTTGTATTAAAATCTGAAGCACGGGCCAAGACAGCGTGGGAAGCGAAAGCTCGGGGGCCCACAAGGTGGGGAGGGCTGGGCCTCAGCGAATCTCCAGGTGAGGCAAACCGTGTGGGCCAGGTTGATGCAGACTCAGATATGGCACCCGCCTGCCGATCCTGTGGGCGTGGGGGTCTCAGGAAAGGTCCAGTGGCCTCTGCCAGCACTTTGGTCTTGCAGCAAGCTGTCCCCCAGCTCTTGCCCTCATACCTGAAATCCAGTTCTTCTTCCCCATGTAGCTCTGGTTCCTTTCATGCTGCTCCACCCGTGCTGGAGCTCAGAGGGAGTGAGTCTGATTGTGTGTGGCCCCTTTAACAGAAGCTGCCTGGGACTCCAGCCGCCCTCTGCCTCACTCAGCCACAGTCCCTGCTGGTTTTCACAGCCCAATATTATGGGCACTTTTCTTCCTGGATCTGTGACCCTGGGCTAGGGGTCCTGGTGTGGGGCTGGGACCCCTCACTCCTCAGGGGGAACCCCTGCAGCTTAGCTATCCCTCTTGATTCTAAACCACCACACATGGGTGTGAGACCGGCTCGTTCCATGTCTCCATCCATCCTCTGAGTCTCGAAGAGGCTTCTTCTTTAAATCCTTAGTTGTAGGACTTCCGTTCAGTTATATTTCAGGTGGTTCTGCGTGACGGTTGTTCTGTAGTCTAGTTGCATTTTGATGTGGTTTTGGAAGGATTCCAGTCCTGCGTTTGCCTACACTGCCATCTGACCGGAAGTCTCTGGTTTCTCTTACGTCTCCTTTCACTGCCTTTTCTTAGGTTCAGTCTGATGCCTTTTTAATTTTCTTCCCTTTACTAGAACATTTTCTATGGGCACTTTTCTACTTATTTCTACTACCATTTACTCCTGCTTTTGGTGCCTAATCTTCTCTTTGCAAGTCTCTGCTTTGTTCCTTGCCACCAGTGACGTTTCTCCTGGAGATTTTTCTTTCTCTCAAGAAAATAGGGTATGAACCTATGATGCATTTTCATTTGTGGTGTCTGTTCATTTCTTGAGTCCTCTGGTTTGGGACTTAGTATCTTCTCTCTCCTTGTCACGGATCCCATCTGACCTCCTGGAGTTCTTACAATCTGCCATGATGTTGTGGCCTAACCTAAGTAAGAAACTAGGAAACAAAACAGAAACATATGATAAGAAAAAAAAAAAACCAGATTATTATCCACTGTGATGTCTTAAGGTCTCCTTTCGTTGGGGGGTTGGGAGGTTGGCTGACAGAGCCCCTCTTCCAAGGTGTCCTCTGCAAATGTATTGATACTTCTTCTGTCTTGATGACATGCGCATTGGAGGAGTTTCTGAAAGAGACATTTCGTAGGCTCTGATGATCTCAGGAGGAAATTAGACAGGGTGGCCCAAACTGTCAGAGCACGAAGAGTGTGGCAGTCCGGGCAGAAGGGCAGGGATATCACAGACAGAAGGTTAGGGAACTGAAAGACAAACGAGGACTAAAATATCCTGTCAAGTAAGGAAGTCTAAGTGCGGGTGGAAACACGAGGGCTGTGCCTGTGAGTCCCCCAGCAGTTGTGTTCATGACTCCAGCCTCACTCTGATGAATTTCTAACCAGCAGTGGAGAAGCACGCTGGGTTCGCCACACAGATCAAGCATCCTCTTAAAAACACGGGTCCCAGGTTCCCAGACACCTAAGTGTCCTAACGAACAACAGCAGGAACTTTAATTTGCATACCAGGGATTAACAATTCAAATTTTCTGTGTAGCAAGCTACAGATAGAACCCCCCCCCCCCCACACACACACACAGAAGTTAACAGTTTTGAATCAGAAGTTAACAGTTTCGAATTGTTCTTGAAAAAGGTAGGGCATTAGCTTGGGAAGGAAGGGTTCTTTCTGTAGTATTTATGTGGAAGAGAATTGGTGTGTACTACGTAGACTGCAAACTGCTGTGTCATATACATTCACTGAGGGCTGGAGGGCTGTCTTTGACAAACTTCCAGCCCCACAGAACCTAGTGCAGAGCTCTGCATGCTGCCAGCTCTTAACAAATATTTGTTGAGTCAACCCACAGATGAAGTAATTCCAGATCTCAGTGAAGTCGGGAAGCACCCCACACAGTGGGGCGTGCCCCTGGAATAAGGTGAACAGGCACATGCAGGCGAGGGGATCTTCGCTTCCTGGATTTGCTTGTAATATAGGGACAACAGGGACAGTCCCTTGTTCCTGAGCATGCCGGGTGAATCGGCACTCACAAGTCAAGGTCCCAGTTTATAAAGTGCTCCCAGTTGGACATGGACGAACTCTGTAAGGACAGCCGTGGATCACTCATCAGGGGCCTTCAACAATCAAGCCTGGCATTGCAGACAGGCCTCATTAGGTAACGGGACAGGTCCGGCAGTCCAGGGGAGTCCAACAAAATCGAATATGAAGAAACCGAAATCACGGCTTTTGGACACTTCCATGACCAAACTGACATATAAATCTGATCCAAAAAGCCATTCCTTTTCCCCACAACGTCAGGGGCTGTAACGCTAAACTAAAAGAATTTTTTCATTTTCACGGCTGGACAGATTTTGAAAAGTGAAGGGGACAAAACGGAAATGCCCTGCGACACAAGAGTGGCTGGAGAATCGACAGCATGACTCAGCTGCCCCCGTTCCTTCTGACTTGTACAGCCTGCCCGGGGCGGGTCTGGTGACCAGTCGGTGACTAAGCGCGCGCGCACGCCGCGCAAGTGGAAGGAAACGATGATGGTGATTTCTTATCGGCGGTGATAATCATATCAGTGTAACAGTCATTAAGTGTTGGCACAGCTCTCATTGGAAGTAGTGTTTCTACAACATGGACCTCGGGATTGCTTCTCGCACCTTTGTTACCTGTAAGCCAGACTTTGGCCCTCCTCGTGACACAGTATTTACTGCGGGGGCAGGGCCACGCACCGTGCTCTCGTTCCTGGAGGTAGAAGGAACCAAGGGCGGAGAGAAGCAGCCTTGCCGGCGGGGGTGGGTGGGGGGTGTCATGCTGCCCAAGCAACCCTAGGGAAGCCGAGAAGTTCAATCTCAGGATGGCTTTTTTATTTTTCACTGACAGGATCACATGTAGATCGGATGGTCTGATTGACTTCCTGGCCTCACCCCCTGACCTCACTCCACCACGGCCTCTGATAGAGGGGTCATTCAGACGCGATGATATCATGGTCTCCCACGTGATGATGATGATGGTGTGTGTGTGTGTGTGTGTGTGTGTGTGTGTTTGAAAGATCCTTACATGATGTAAGCCACAAGGCTCAAGTTTGCTACAAGCCTGTATGTTGGAAACTGCAGTTTCATATGCATTTTCTTTTTTTTTTTTTTTTTTTAAATTTTATTTATTCATTTTAGAGAGGAGAGAGAAAGGGAGAGAGAGAGACAGAGAGGGAGAGAGAGGAGAGAGAGACAGAGAGAGAGAAGGTGGGGAGGAGCTGGAAGCATCAACTCCCATATGTGCCTTGACCAGGCAAGCCCAGGGTTTCGAACTGGCAACCTCAGCATTCCCAGGTCGACGCTTTATCCACTGCGCCACCACAGGTCAGGCCAATAATTTTTTTTTTTTTTTTTTAGATTTTATTTATTCATTATAGAGAGGAGAGAGAGAGAGAAGGGGGGAGGAGCAGGAAGCATCAACTCCCATATGCGCCTTGACCAGGCAAGCCCAGGGTTTCGAACCGGCAACCTCAGTGTTTCCAGGTTGGCGCTTTATCCACTGCGCCACCACAGGTCAGGCTTCATATGCATTTTCTTGATTAGTTTTATTTACTGAAGTATCACAGTACCTAATAGCTATACAATATTTGCAATTCCTCCTCACTGAGCCTACGTGAAGTCTCTAACACAGAATGCTGTGGCTGAATTTAGATATTCTATACTGAGATAGAGCACTGATTTTTTTTTTTTGAGCGAACCCTGTCCAATAGATTGTCGTATTTATTGTCAATATCACAGTTATCTTTTTACTTCTTTCTATTTTGTTGTTTAAAAATAACTTTAAAAAAATAACCTTAGAAGCAACACATACAGCAGAAAACGTGGGAAACAAAGAAAAACCCAAAGGAGGCAGGTGTCCAGGTCACCCTGAACCCTGCCCCTCACACAGCGTTGTTACGATGGCCTAGGCTTTAAAGTATACTGCTCACAAAAATTAGGTGATATTTCCAAATGACTATGAAGCGATAAAAAAAAAGAAGTGTTTGATTTTTTTTTATTAAACAGGAACATCAGAAAAGAAAACAACAAGTCAAAGAAAGTGGTTCAATTATGCAAATGAGATGCAAAACCAACTTTGATTTCGTTGGTGAAAGTGCGCTGTAGAAAAGGCTGAGAGTCCTGGAGTGTCTGCCCGTTCCCTGGTCCCCTCATTTGTGTATTTGAAATGTGTATGTATCTTTTGTTGCCTGACAAAAATTGTATCATATTATACTTAAAACTCTGCACTATTTTCCTCCCTTATCAATGTATCAGGGCCGTTTCCTCACATCAACCAAGATCCCGTTTAATAAACTTGCGCCGTTCCCGAACGGCCGCACGCATGCTTCCTTCCATCGCCCGTGGAAACGCAGCCCCGCGAGCAGGCGCTTTGCCCAGACCCAGAAGCCACTGTTGGCGTTCTCAGTAGAGGGTCCTCCCCTTAGGAATGCGGAGCTGGTGGTGCCAGGTGTGTCCTTGACCTTCTGGGCAGAATGGAGAGAGCTCTTCTATTTTCTCAGGCTTCTGCCTGATAAGGGGGACCAAACAGCCAGATGCGAGATTTATGACTCAGGAACCTAGTTTGTTTGCAGTTGTTTGGAGCTCCCATTCATGCTCTGATCCCTTTATCCAGTTGCTGCCTTATTTTAGAAACTCAGCTACCGAAAATGACACCAGTCAACCAATCCCGAAAGGCTCTGCTTTGTACCCTCCTTATGATTCTACTTCCGTTTCTTTTCTGTTTTCTGTTTCTCTTCTCAGGTCGTTTCCACGAGAGTGAGCAATATCAGTGTTCCACATTCGCCTAGCACTTTATTTCTTCGAAATAGAGTTGGAATCACATCTCCATTTGTTGTTTAAAAAAAAAAAAAAAAAGTAAAGCAAGCAGAACATCAATCTCAAAATCTGGGACGGTAAATGAATGGCTATACATCTATATTTATCATGTTTGTAGAATGTAAGTTTTAAACATACAAGCCTAGTTTTTAAACATTTTCTGTCCAGTATATTAGTTAATAATTCTTGAAGTTATCAGACCCTGAAGCTATTTATTAGCGAGGTGATTCAGCAGCTTGCTTTATCTTTCAGAGCCTGGGTTTTAACAGTCCCAGGAAAAAGTCTGTATCACTGAAAACAGTAAGTTATCCCCAGACATGACATGAGGTAATGATACTAATAACAAAATAGCGATCGCATTCATACCAGGCCTGTTCCGCCTACGTACTTTCCATATTTTATTTCATGAACTTCTCAAAACCACTCTGAATTATCGGTACTATTAGAAGAAGCCCCATTACCGCAGATGAGGAAAATGCAAGTGAGAATTTTTTTAAAGCTTAATTTTTGCCTGTTTTTTTCCTGCCTTTCTCCTCTAAGACACGTAGTAAGAGTTGCAACGCTAACGCTCCCCTGTCAAAGGTAACAATGACACTATTAATGGGAACGTGAATTATCTTTCACTGAGTGCACGCTGGGAGCCAGGTACCTTATAAACATCTCTGGATAACATGTGGTAGATTGCACTTGTAGTCGCAATACTATCTCGCTCCCTCCCACGTGCTCCCCGGCTTTGTGACCTTGCTGTGCCCCCATCTGGAGAAGTCTGTGTCTCCGTCTCCTAACATCTCCGGGCGGCCCCTAGGACTGCTTTGACCAGGAGAACATGGCAGAGGTGACATTGCACCAGTTTCAGGACCCAGGCCACGAGAGCCCAGCTTCTTGTAGACCCTGTCTCTCCGAACGCTGGCTGCTGGAAGCCTGGCACTGGGTAAGAAGTGTGATCACCCTGGGCCCAGCAGACTGTGAGCAGCCAGACCCAGATGGAGAGGTCCTAGAACAGGGGTCCGCAATCTAAGCTACCGTGTATTTTGTGGGGGCTTCAAGCTAAGAAGGGTTTTGATATTTTTTAAAAATTGTTTGGGGGAAAACCAAAATAATAATAATATTTTGTGACATGTGAGATGTATATGAAGTTTATATTTCGGCATCATCAATGAAGTTTTATTGAAACACTCAATTGTTTATATTATCTATGGCTGCTCTTACACTACAGGGTTAAATGGTTGTGACAGCTATCATAGGGCCCTCAAAGCCTCAAATAGTGACTACCTGGACCTTTACAGGGAAAATCCCTTTCCCCGGCCCCCTAACCACCGCCAGAGGATGAGAGGGAGAGACCAGAAAGTACCCAGACACTAACACAGGTGAGTGTATACGAAGGTCATGCGAGTCAGACCTCTAGCCCCAGCCAACTCAGCTGCTGTCACACAGAACAGAGACAAATTGCTCAGCCGAACCTCCAAATTCCTCACCCAAACTATCAAAAGCGAAATAAATGGCAGTGTTAAGGCACTAAGTTTTGGGAGTTTGTTACCTAGCAATGGATAACCGAAACACCTCACCACCCTACCCTGTGAAAATAAAGATTCTCCACGTATTTAGATGAGGAAACAGAGGCTCAGGGTGATTAAATAACTCATTCAAGGTCACACAGCTGGTCAGTAGAAGACTGGAATTTTAACCCAAGTTCTTTCACTTCTTAAGCTGTATCAACGACATGACTAACCCCATAATATTCAACCTTCTCTCTACGGTTATGCATTTTATGCCAATGTCAGTCTTAACTCATTCAACACGTGTTTGTTGAGAACTGTCATCACACGTGAACACCGCACTAAGCTTTGTGAGGAAACGAGAGATAAATTCAGATGGAATCTGAAATGTATATTTAACGCTGCTTAGCTAAAGACGATCAGGAGTTCCAATACCATGATGATGTACAAAACATGAAAACTCCAACTCAGCACTTAAAAACGGTGTTCATCTCACTGTTTTAAGACTTTTTGTGGTTGTTAAAAAAAAGTCAGCAGTCGGTGAATGCACGACTTGAAAACTCATTCCACCTACTTACAAAGTTAGGTGCATGTTAGCCTTTAAAAAGAAAAAAAAAAAGCAATCGGATTAACTGTCTTTCTCCATGTTCAGACCAGATGTAACCACACCTGAATGGAAGTCACGCAGCTGGAAACCATTAGGCGAGAAAAGCAATGAAAACCAGGAAGCAGAAGCCTGGAGAAAGTGGTTTTGAGGGACCCGCGTAAGGAGTGTGAAGAGAGGTATTAAAGGATATTCCAGGTTGTTTGCCAGTGTTCTTCTGAGGCCCTGGCGGAGACGGCTCACTCAGCGGAGCGGGGACGGCCATCGAGGTGAAAGCCAGTCAGAAGGCAGAGGCAGCCGCGAGACTCAGGGCCGTTCGCTTGCTTACTAAGGGCCCCTCGGACACCCTACTTAAGACTTGGCTTCCTGATGGCAGAAACATGACACTCGGTCAGTGGCATGCCGGAACCGGCTCAGACTGGCGCGCAAGAGCTATTGTTAAATTTTCTGGAATTTTTGCAAGCCAATCGTTAAATCTTTGATTGCCTGGAATCAGCCGTGGGAGGAGGGTTTAGGGCGCGAAAAGCCAACTGTTGTGGGTCAACTCTAGCTATGCATACGTTTTTTTAAAAATTAAAAAAAAGAAAAGAAAAGAAAAAGAATTCATTCTCATCAAGAGGTTCTGTTCCGCCCCCTCAGAGTAGGTGGGGCGTCAGCGAGCCACTCAGCCGACAAAGGAAGGGTAGTTATTCTGGCAGAAAAAGGGAATGTTTGCTGAAGGAGGAAGGAAGTGAATTTTGGCAAGGCAGGTGGAGGGAGGTGTTGTTTTAGTGCGGTGCTAGAAAGAAAAACTTTTTACTAATTAAAACATTGAAAAGTATTATCAAAAGGATGTTTGGGGACCAAAGTTAGACTCGTTTTATTTTATGCATAGATGAAGAACTCTTGATTTCATGGTTACATTTCTAACATCTGCCCCCCCCCCCCAAATTTCCGAATATGGTGTGTGTGACAAGATTCCTGATTACCTGCCACGATGGGAAAATCGGGAATCTTCTACAATAATATACGCCGTCGGCGTCCCGCCACGCCATCTTGTACTACTTGAGACACGTCTCTTAAAAACCTGATCTTTCCCAGGATCACATTATAAAGCAGACAAATCTCAAACATCTCGTGGAATTTTGAACTACGTAGCTGTTAACTCCGATCCTGTATAGTTTAGTTAGATAGAGGTAGCAGCCAATAGCCCAATGTGGCTTTATAAGTGGACTCTAATGATCTAGGCAAGGTGGTTGCTTTTCCCTGCAGATTGTTTTATGTTTATTACAGTGACTCTCAATCATCTGGAAGAAAAAAATAATTTCCCTGATGGGATAACATATGATGATGGTTCCAGCCACATGTTTAAAACAGTTAACTTTTTATCTTTTTTATAAAACCTGATTCAAGACACACCACGACCTCAAGGAGCGCTGTGGGGTTTTGTTTTTTTTTTAATAACGATCCGTGAGCGAATCTTGTAAATATATGAAGTGGGACCAGGTCGGTTCTTTCTGGATGTTTTGTGTTTTTGAGACACTGTGAGGAAAACATGTCCGTGTTGCTTTCCACGGAGGGTGGAGCTAGCTCCCCAGAGCCCACGGCCTTGTGTGCTGTGCGCGGCTGGGCGCCCCGGACGTGGACACATCTGTAAGCAAACCGGTGCGCCACAGTGGGAGAAATCCATTTCTCTGAAACGAGAGCCTCTCATTCCTTTGTTCTCCATATTTCCTGGCAACGTGTCCACAAGCACATGCTATTAACAGATGGTGGCAGGCATAATTGGGATTTTTATCATAACATATCCCCCAGGCTGCCACCACGCACCAAAGAAGCGAAGATGTATGGGCTGGTTCTTTCACAGCGGGATTAGAAACATCAACTTCAAACTTCCGAAGGCGCCCACTTCAGGCTTGACTGCTCAGATGTGGTTTTTCGTCAGAAGTCCGGAGCCCCCTTCAGCCTTGATATCAGACTCATTCATATCAGAGTCCTTTTAAGATCAGTGGTTCCTACAAGAGAGATTGGTTTCCGCAAGGCTGGGGCGATCTGGTAAGTTAAGGCATACATCTGTGCAGCAGAGCTGAGGCCCCTGGGATTGGCAAGGAGCCCTGAACTTTGTATCACAGACAACTGTGCCTCAAATCCGCACAGATGAAAAGCGCTCCTTTGCTTAAGCCCAGACTTATATGCTGAGCAAGGAAAAAAAAAAAAAAAAAAAAAGAAGAAGAAAAAGACAGGAATAAAGTATGGAAAAGAACTTATCCAAAGAAGCCAAGAGGCTCTTCAATTTTTTTTGTTATAATGTTCAAATCTAGTGTGTGCCTTCCCATAGATAGCCTGTCTTCTCAGAGAAAGTTAATTCCTTCGTGATATATAGATCTCTAAAGAAAGACTGTTGTAATGTCCCTAAAATTCTCCTGCGTTCACATGGCTTGTATTGTCCAAAGAATTTGAGAGAATATTCTGTAAAAATATTCGACATGACACCCACGATAATTAGCATTGCAATACTGTCCTTCTGTCAGATGCCTGAGCATTGCAATCTGCGAGGTCAATTGGTGAAGCTTACATTTGATGGTCCTGTCGCTAAAGAAGTCCGTCAGAAAACTTGAATAAAGATGGCCGTGGTTATCGCTGATGGTTCGGAGCCAGGACTGACTCTGAACTCAGATGATTTGGTTCAAATCTCGCTTTTTCCTACCATCTAAGTGACTATGATCAAGGTACTCAATTTTTGTTGTTGTTCTACTTATCTATGCATTCATTGGTGGATTCTTATATGTGCCCAGACTGGGAATCAAACATGTAACCTTGGCATCCCGGGACAATGCTAATTAGGCTACCCAGCCAGGGCAAGGCGCTCAATGTTCTTATAAGTGGGCATGAAAATATTACCTATCTTATTTGTGAAAATTGCCAGTAAATGAAGTAATATATGAAAAGCTCAGCATTAGTGCCTGTGTGTATTATGCACTCAATAAATGTTAGCTAGCGTTACTTATTATATAAAGCAGCATGGGAGGCCAGGTACACAATTTTCAGGCAAGTAAAAATGTGGAACTCTTAAAAAATGTTGGTAAAGGCATTAAAATAGAAAGCTTTTCTTTTCTTTCTTTCTTTTTTTATTCCATGACCTCTGTTTCTCTCGCCTTTTCATGATGTATGTTGTTAATTAATAAACTTTGCTTTTAGGCCAGTTTTAGGTTTACAGAAAAATCAAGTAGAAAGCGCAGAGTTCCCACTGACATCCTCTCACGTTTCCATTGGAGCCAAGTTGGCCCGGGCACTGAGGATGGCTCCATGGCCTCCACCTCAGGCATTAGAATGGCTCTGGTTGCAATGGAGCAATGTCTCAGATGGGCAGAGCATCCCTTCCTGGTTGGCATGCCGGGTGGATCCCGGATGGGCGTATACGGGAGTCTGTCTGACTGCCTCCCCACTTCTAACTTCAGGAAAATACAAATAAATAAATAAATAAATAAATAAATAAATAAATAAATTTTTGTACGATCATACTCTGGATGGTCAGGAGGCACAAGGACATATATGGACCCTCATACTACTTAAAGGGTTAACATCTTGCATTAGTATGCATTTGTTATATAATCGATAAACTGATATTGATACATAATTAACTAAGTCCATAATTTATATTAGAGTTCACTTTTAGTGTGGTACAGTTCTATGGGTTTTGACAAATAGATAGTTGTGTATCCACCATTACAGTATGCATACACAATGGTTTCGCTGTCCTAAAAGTCCCGTGTGCTTCAACCAGTCACTGTTCGTGTAAATTCCTGCAAACCCTGATGTTGTTATTGTCCATATAGTTTGGCCTTTTGCACAATGTCATATGGTTGGAATCATACCAAATGTGGTTGCTTTAGTCTGGCTTCTTTCACTTAGCAATAAGCATTTAAGATTCTTCCTCCTGGACTCACTGTGGCATGATACTAATTTCTTTATTGCTGAATAATATTCCATTGTATGGATGTACCAGTTGTTGATCCATTCACTGACTGAAGGACATCTTGGTTGCTTCCAATTTTTGGTACGATATGAATAAAGTTGCTATAAACATTGATGGGCAGTTTTTCTCAGTGTAGACATAAATTTTCAACTTATTTAAATAAATATCTAAGAGGTCAATGACTAGATAATAAAGTAACACTCTGTGTTGCTTTGTAAGGTACTGGAAAACTGTCTTTGAAAAGTGGCTGACCGTTCTGCATTCCCACCAACAGTGAGTGTGATTCCTGTTGCTCCACATCCTTACCAGCATTTGATGTTGCTACCGTTTTGTATTTTAACCATTCTAATAGGTGTGTAATAGTATCTCGCTGTTGTTTTAATTTGCATTTTTCTAATGACATGTGATGTTGAGCATCTTTTCATCCACTTATTTGCCTCTATAAGTTTTCTTTGGTGAAGTGTATGTTCAGGTCTTGTGACCACTTTTTCATTTTCTTTTTCTTGTTGAGTTTTGAGAGTTTTTTTTTGTGTGTGTGTATTTTAAATACAATTCCTTTCTCAGAGATATCTTTTACAAATATTTTCTCTCAGTTTGTGGCTTGTCTTTTTATTCTCTTAATGGTGTCTTTCATAGAGCAGAACTTTTTAATTTTAAGGAAGTCCAACTTATCAATTTTTTTTCCCATGAGTCATGCTTTGGGTGTTATATCTAAAAAGCTCATTGTCAAACCCAAGGTCACCTAATAGAAAAAAATGTATTTTTTTTTTCTCTACCCTCATTCCTGGCACAGAACTCCAAAAGCCCTTGAGAATTTCCTAAGTTATAAAAGTACAAGGAGCATATTTCATTCTAATATTTGACCTTTGACCCCAGTTTTTGACATAGAGCCTCCAGCTCCCTTAACATTTCCTTGATGATGGAAGTATCTTTTGTTCTAATAATAACAACAAGGCAGCTCTTGTTTAGCTCCTGGGTAGTTTCACTTATTTTTATTTTTTATTTGGGGATGGTGGTGGAGAGAAACAGAAAGGGAGAGAGAGGGGAAGAAGGTAGGAAGCATCAACTCATAGTTGCTTCACTTTAGTTGTTCATTGATTGCTTCTCATGCGTGCCTTGATGGGGGGGGGTGATGGGCTCAAGCCAAGCCAGTGACCCCTTGCTCCATCCAGCGACCTTGGGCTTCAAACCAAGGACCTTGGAATCATGTCAGTGATCCCACACTCCAGCCAGTGACCTTGCACTCAAGCCAGAAACCTCGAGGTTTTGAATAGGGGCCCTCAGTGTCCCAGGTTGACACTCTATCCACTGTGCCACCACCAGTTGGTTAGGCCCTGGGTAGTTTTAGGATGGGGGCTAGTCACCAGAAGGACCAAGCAACGATTAGAAGCTTGGGACTTTTCATTTCTTCCCTCATCCTCAGTAAGGGGGGAGGATCTAGAGATTGAATGAATGGTCCATCATGCCTACATGACAAAGCCTCGTGAGAAAACCCCAAAGCTGTGGGGTTCAGACAGTTTCTGGCTTGGTGAGTATGTCCTAGTGCTGGGAGAGGGCTGCACCCCAGCTCCATGGGACAGAAGCTCCTGTGCTGAGGAACTGTCCCCCAAACCTGGTCCTACGTGATCCATCTACATGTTCATTTGTCTTCTTTATCATATCCTTTAATAATAAACCAGGGAATGTACACAAACACTCCTCTGAGCTCTGTGAGCTATTTTCACAAATTATTGAACTGAAGCTGTGGGTTGTGGAAATCCCAGGTTATGCCTGGTCAGTCCGCAGTACAGGTGACAACGGGGGACTTCACATTGGCATCTGAAATCGAAGGGAGCATAGTCTTGTGGGACTAAACCCTTAATCTGAAGATCTGACACTATCTCTGAGCTAGATATTGTCACAGTTGAATCAAATTGTAGAACACCCAGATGGTGTCAGAACACTGCTTCCCGTGTGACAAACCCACACGTGTGGTGTCGGAAGTGAAATGAGTCGGGGTAGTCGTGTGGCAGGAGAGGAGAAACCAGGGGAGATTTTTCACACACCCGGGTTTTCTACTCTATTATCTTCTAGAGGTTTTGGAATTTTGTATTTTACATTGTCAATGTAAGAAATGTCCCAGACTGTAGAGAATTTTTGTAAAGGGTATATTTAAGTCAAACTGATCACGTATGGTGAGGAGAAAGATCTCAAATGCTCCCGAGAAAAACAGTTGGCAGCTTCGTTTATGCGTTTGAATTTAAGGAGGGAAGTAAGGAAGATTATGTGGAGTGGAGGGATTGGATTAGAGGGTAGTTAAGAAGATTTATGTGCTCTCTTGAGGGTTGGTTACGGCTTATTTAAAAGGTGTGTTAACCTGGATGCACAGAAACAAAGGACAAGGCTTGCTTAGGGCAAAGATAAACCTTTTACTAAAAACTTATATGCCCCCACACTCTTCTGGCCCTTCGTTCTGCTGCAGGGTTTCCTTTTCTTCGCCTTCTGTCTCTTATCCTTTCTCGCTCTTCGGTTCTGTGGTGTGAGGAGGCAGAATCCTCTCCTCACCCAGCCCTCGCCTTTCTTCTTGTACCCGCGCGGTTCTATTTCTCTCCGGCCGCCGCCGCCGCCGCCGCCGCCGCCGCCACTGCTGCACAGCTGGTGTCGGTGCCGCGCATTTCCCCCCACGTCGTCCCCGCAGCTTATGGCCCAGGCCGCCTTGGGTATTTCTGCTCAAGGTAACCACATCCCTCTTTAAAAATTCCGCCGAAAAAGAGAAGACGCTTGCCCCGACTCTTTGGGCCGTTATCTCCCGGCGAACTTTCTGACCAAGTATATACAACTACCCTGAGGGTAAGGAGAAGTGCTGCATAGAGAGCAGTTCGACTTCAACGCTGAGCCGCCTTGGGAACCTAGCTGATGGTAGGGGTGTTCCATCTCCTAACTTGTCCATCGTGGTCTTTGGAACAGCAGCATTGGCATAACCTAGAACAAAAATGCATAAGCTTGGCCCCGCTCAAACCTTAATCAGCCTGACCAGGCGGTGGCGCAGTGGATAGAGCGTCGGACTGAAATGTGGAGGACCCAGGTTCGAGACCCTGAGGTCGCCAGCTTGAGCGCGGGTTCATCTGGTTTGACCAAAGCTCACCAGCTTGGACCCAAGGCCCCTGGCTCAAGCAAGGGGTCACTCGCACTCGGTCTGCTGTATCCCCACGGTCAGGGCACGTGTGGGAGGGCAATCAATGAGCAACTAAGGTGTCGCAATGAAAAACTGATGATTGGTGCTTCTCATCTCTCTCTGTTCCTGTCTGTCCCTGGCTGTCCCTCTCTCTGACTCTCCTTCTGTCTCTGTAAATAAATAAATAAAAACTCTTAAAAAAAAAAAACTTATATGCCTGGGGCATGACTACCCACCATGACCTGCCTAGTTAAGAATTTATGATCAGATCACCCTGTGAGATTATTTTCCATGAAACCCCTTTTTCTGTCCATAGAATTTAGGTTTATCATTCATCTTGAGTTAATTTTTATAAAAGGTATGAGGTCATAGATCAGATTTTTTTTTCTTGTGACAGTGACAGAGAGAGACAGAGGGAGGGACAGATAGGGATAGACAGACAGTAAGGGAGAGAGATGAGAAGCATCAATTCTTCATTGTGGCACCTTAGGTATTCATTGACTGCTTTCTCATATGTGCCTTGACGGGGCGGGGGGGGGGGGGGCTTCCGCACACCAAGTGACCCCTTGCTTAAACTAGCAACCTTGGGCTCAAACTGGTGACCCTTGCTCAAACCAGATGAGCCTGCGCTCAAGCTGGTGACCTTGGGGTTTCAAACCTTGGTCCTCCACGTCCCAGTCCAATGCTCTATCCACTGTACCACCGCCTGGTCAGGCTAGATTTTTTTTTTTTTTTTGCATGTGAATGCCCAGTTTTTCTAGCACCATTTATTGAATAGATTATCCCTTCTTCAATGAATGACCTTTGCTTTTTCAGAGGTCCCTTGACTGTATTTGTGTGGGTCTGTTTCGGAGCTCTCGGTTTATCCTGTTTTTCTGTTGGCCTCTGCTCTCACTGATACCACACTGTGCTGATGGTGTAGCTTTCCAGCCACTCTGGAAGTCATGCAGTGCGAGTCTTCTCACTTGGTCACTCTCCAGCGTTCTGACTACGCTCGGTCTTTTGTCTCTCCATATGAACTTTAGAATCATTTTGTCAATTACCACAAAATAACTTGCTGAGATTTTGATTGGGATTGCCTTGAATCAAGTTGGGAAGAACTGACATCTTAGTAATATTGAGTTTTCTTAGCCATAAACATGGAATAGCTCTACATTTATTTAGATCTGTTTTTATTTCTTAAAAAAATTTTTTTTCATTGATTGGAGAGAGGGCGGGGAAAGGGAGGAAGGAAGAGGTAAGGGAAGGGAGAGAGAGGGAGAATCATCAACTCATTGTTTCACTTAGTTGTGTACTCATTGATTTTTTTTTTCTAACTACCCTGATGGGGGTCGGGGTCAAACCCATGAACTCTGGCATGTTGAGTCTATGCTTTATCCTTGATTTCCTTTATTAGAGTTTTATAGTTTTCCTCACATTGGTATTATACAGATTTCTGTTAGATTTACACCTATTTTACATCATGGTATTTTTTGTTTGCTACTTAATGTTGTTTTAAGTAAATAAAAATTAAAATTTTATTATGAATTTTACCATTTATCGTATAAATTTTACCATTTATTGTATATCATGCAATGCCAGTTTTAGATGCAAATATAAGAACACTTAGCTCATATGTAGAAATCGCAAAAATGATACAATTTTTATTTCATACCTTGTGCATGCATGTGTATTTTGCCCTTGCGAGAAGACTAGAAAAGCTGTACAAAATTAGTTGAACTGCTTTTATTTCACTTCTCGACACTCACACATTCTACTAAAAGTCTCTGCCTTTGGCTCACTGACGGCCGAGGAGGACTGAAAGGAAAGAGACTTACGGGTTGCCTTATCTTTCTCTTTCCTCTTATGGCATCATTTTTAGCATAAGTGGGTAGCTAATATAGAGAAGTAACAGGAGTAATAAAGAATATACTAACATTCCCTGATCACTCATGAGTCTCAGAATGCCACTGCCTTCTGTGTTTGAGGCAAGTTCTGGTTTAAGTATAGAAGCTTGGCCTCTGAGAGCTGTCAGCACCCCTTGCTCACTCGGTCATAGATAAACACACTTACTCTGTACTTACATTGGTTTGTGCTGACTTCCTGAGCATTGTAGGTTCACCAGAATTCTGTGCCAGTGAGCATCTTGTACGCTATGCAGATGGAGTGGCAAGGAACTGTGGTGGACATAATTATTGCATGCATCTCTTCTTCTTATGTGCCCCCTCCATTATCCCCTTGGACTTCACTAACAAAACACTCACTCAAAGGTAAGATTATTAAGGACTTCAAGATATCTGTGAAGTCAGTCCTCCTAATAACTGAGAAGCAGTGGGTACACAGGCAGTGCACCTGGCCACCGAGGCTGCTAACTGACTAGAGAATAAGGAGGCCTCAGCAGAAAAGGTCACAGAATTCATCTCTGGTCCAAGAAACTAGGTCCCAAAATGTAAAGTGACCGGTCGGGATCATACAGGTAAGTAGTAAGATGGGAACTCCTTTTTCCATCCAAATAACATGGTTGAAATTCACTAGGTGATATTATTCAAGTTTTCTATGCACAGAATTCTGATGAACATACAATGCTTCAGGTCTGTCAGCATCCAAAAATTTATTGAGCTTGTCTTAATGCTTCTGGAAACGTCCAGGTTCGCACATTGGGAGTCCAGCCAAACCCCAGAGCAGCTATGACTGTCACAGACATAGTTTTAGCTGGCAAAACTTGATGAAGGAGAGACTAGTCATAGTGATTATTTTGGGGTACTTGGCTTTGGTCTGCTGGAAAATAGAAAAGGACGCATCTCTTTCACGAGGGAGAGAAGTGACTGGCGTGTGTGTGTTCTTATAGCACCTTTTGCCCTCTGAGTGAAGGTCAGATACAGAGAGAATATGAAATTCGGAAGAGACCTTAGAGATAAACATCTCGTTTCTACCTGGGCTCTGTGGAAACCAGAGATCTCACAAAAGTGCTTTAGGGGATCCACAAATATTTAACTAAATTTACTTTGAGTTACTTTAGAAACTAAAAAAAAAAATGTATATAACTTAAATGTGTTATAGATCAGAGTTTGATGCAGTAGAGATCACAGACTGATTTCTTCAGTTGTCTCATGAGAGAACATTACACATTTCAACTTAAGAAGAAAATAGGTATATCTCTTTTATCTGTTATATGTATTGGGGGGCCTGTGAGACTTTATTTTTTATTTATTTTTATTTATTTTATTTTATTTATTCATTTTAGAGAGGAGAGAGAGAGAGGAGAGAGAGAAGGGGGGAGGAGCTGGTAGCATCAACTCCCATATGTGCCTTGACCAGGCAAGCCCAGGGTTTCGAACCGGCAACCTCAGCATTTCCAGGTCGACGCTTTATCCACTGTGCCACCACAGGTCAGGCTGTGAGACTTTATTTTATGAAAGGGTTCCCTTGCACAAAAATAAACTTTAAAAAACATTCATCTATTCATCCTCTTTTTTTTTTTTTTTTTTTTTGTATTTTTCTGAAGCTAGAAACAGGGAGAGACAGTCAGACAGACTCCCGCATGCACCCAACCAGGATCCACCCGGCAAGCCCACCAGGGGGCACGCTCTGCCCACCAGGGGGCGATGCTCTGCCCCTCCGGGGCGTCGCTCTGCTGTGACCAGAGCCACTCTAGCACCTGGGGCAGAGGCCAAGGAGCCATCCCCAGTGCCCGGGCCATCTTTGCTTCAATGGAGCCTCGGCTACGGGAGGGGAAGAGAGAGACAGAGAGGAAGGAGAGGGGGGAGGGGTAGAGAAGCAGATGGGCGCTTCTCCTGTGTATCCTGGCCGGGGATCGAACCCGGGACTTCTGCACACCAGGCCAATGCTCTACCACTGAGCCAATTGGCCAGGACCTATTCATCCTCTTTTATGTAAACCTCTTAGAACAGTATGACTGACTTCATAAAGATGCTCAACAAATATTAGCTGTTACTATTTCCTACGAATGTAGAGATTGAGTCCCATGCTGTCTGAGTGACTTGTAAAACACATCCAGATATATAACAGCAAAACCAGAATTCTAGCTTGTGTCCTGACTCCTAGACTCCTAGATCTTTTCTCTTTTTTCTTTTCACTCTATTACAATTGCCTCCATATCCCATCCCCAACTGAGCAACTAAAATGTTTAGCCTGGAAGGCATGAACTATTCGTTTTTTAAGTGAGAGGAAGAAAGAAAGACAGACTCCCTCTCACATGCACCCCGACTGGGATCCACTTGGTGACCCCAGTCTGGAACTGATGTTCGAATCAACTGAGCTGTTTTTAGTACTTGAGGCGGACATTCTGAGCAACAGGCGATCCTCGGTGCCTGGGGCCCACATTCAAACCAATGGAGCGAGAGGGGAAGAGAGAGGGAATGGAGAGAGGGAAGGGAAGAGAAGCAGATGGTCATTTCTTCTGTGTGCCCTGATCAGGAATTGAACCCAGGACCTCTATATGCTGGGCTGATGCTCTATCCACTGAGCCAACTAACCAGGACAGGCATGAGCTATTTTTATTGTCTTTTTTATCTTACTGTCTTTTTAGTCTTGAACAAAAGTTGAGAAAGAGAGAGAGGAGGAAGAGAGGGAGAAAAGAAAGAGAATGAGGAATCAGAAAAGGAAGGAAAGAAGAAAGAAAAGAAGAATGGGAAAGAGAAGAAGAAGAAGGAGGAAGAGGAGGAGAAAGAGGAGGAAGGAAAGAGGAAAAGGAAGAAAAGGAAGAAGAAGAAAGAGAAAGAGAAGAAGAAGAAAAAGAAAGCAAAGCAGGAAGCGAAAGGACAGAGGAGGTCTTTAAAATATGTTTGCTTATCCCAAAGCTTCCTTATAAAGAAGGTTAGGGAACGAGTTAGAAATAGCTCCAGTTGTATGTTAATTATACCTCAATAAAATATAAAAAATAAATAAAATAAAAGATACATCTAGATTTCATAAAAAAGATCCCTGATCCAACTCAAAATCTCAACAAGTTATTTTATGAACATTGACCAGCTGATTCTAAACTTTATAGGAAGAGGCAAAAGGCCATAACAGTCAATACAATATTAAAGAAGAGAAAAGTTGGAAGACTGACGTACCTGTCTTCAAGACTTACTATAGAGACCTCTGGTAAAGATGGCAACCTAGGTAAGTGCAATACTTGCTTCTTCCCATAACCACATCAAAAGTACAACTAAACTACAAAACCACCATCATTCAGAACTACCTAAAATCTAGCTGAATGGGAGTGCTACAACTAAGGACATAAAGAAGAAGCCACACCGAGACTAGCAGGATGGGTGGGAATGTGGAATGGGCTGGTCTCACCCCCACGTGTGGCAGGTAAGAATCAGGAGGAATATCCTGGCTCACGTGAACAGGAAGGCTGTGCCACTGGGCCGTATAGGACACCTATTACATTAGGCCATTCTACCAAGTCTGGGTGATGTAACAGCTCTACCTAATACACAGAAACAAATGCAGAGAGGCTGCCAAAATGAGAGACAGAGAACCATGTCTCAAATGAAAGAACAGAACAAAATTCTAGAAAAACACTAAATGAAATGGAGATAGATGAGCAATCTACTAGATGCAGAGTCCAAAACACTGCTTCTAAGGATGCTCCATGAACTTAGGAGAAGGCTAGATGAACTTAAAGAAAACTTCAACAGCGTAAAAATCGTCATGGAGCACACACACACAAAAAAAGAGAGTCAGAAATGAAGGCTACATTAAGTAAAATGAAGAATAATTTACAGGAATCAACGGTAGAGTAGATCAAGCCAAGAATCAAAACAGTGATTTGAAATATAAGGAAACAGAAAACAGCCAATCAGGACAGCAAAAAGAAAAAAGAATTCAAAAAATGAGGATAGTGTAAGAAGCCTCTGAAACAACTTCAAGCATACCAACATTCACAACTTTTCTTGAAGGAAAAAAGAGAGAGAGCAAGAAATTGAAAACCTATTTGAAAGAAATAATGACAGAAAACTTCCTTAACCTGGTAAAGAAAATAGACATACAAGCCCAAGAAGTGCAGGAAGTCCCAAACAAGATGAGCCTAAAGAGTCCCACAATAAGACAACACATCATAATTAAAATGCAAAAGTTTAACCACAAAGAGAGGACTTTAAAAGCAGCAAGAGAATAGCAGTTAGTTTCCTACAAGGGAGCTCGCATAAAAATGTCAGCTGAGAAATCAGAAGTTGATTTCTCAACAGAAACTTTGCAGGCCAGAAGGGAGTGGCAAGAAATATTCAAAGTGATGAAAAGCAAGGACCTACAACCAAGATTACTCTACCCTGCAAAGCTGTCATTTAGAATCAAAGGACAGATAAAGAGCTTCCCAGACAAGAAAAAGCTAAAGGAGTTCATCACCACCAAACCAGTACTACATAAAATGTTAAAGAGTCTTCTTTAAGAAGAAGAAAAATAAATAAGAAATGTAAACAATAAAATGGGAATCAAGCCTGACCCATGGTGGCACAGTGGATAAAGCATCGACCTGGAACGCTGAGGTCGCCGGTTCAAATCCCTGGGCTTGCCTGGTCAAGGCACATATGAGAGTTGATACTTCCTGCTTCTCGCCCCCTTCTCTCTCTCTCTCTCTCTCTCTCTCTCTCTCTCTCTCTCTCTCCTAGAATGAATAAAATAAAGTCTTTAAAATGGGAATCAATACATATGTATCAACAATGGAATCTATAAAAAATAAATAAACGAACAAGCAGAACCAAACCAGACCCATAGATACAGAGAACATTTTGATGGGTGTCAGACAGGGGTTGGTTAGGGAGATGGGGGGGGCAGGGGAACGGGGTTAGGAGGCACAAGCTGGTGCAGAGTAGGCCCAGGGTAGTCAAGTGCAGCACAGGAAGTACAGTAACTAGGGTTCTCATAGCTGTGGATGGTGTCTGCTGGGTATAAACTTTATTGGGATGATCACTTAGTAAGTTATATAATGTCTAATCACTGGAGTATATACCTGAAACTAACATAATATTGTTTGTCAACTGTAATTGAAAAATTTTTAAATGATAAAAAAAAAAAAAAGACTTACTATGAGTTACAGTAAGTAACCAGAGAGTGTGGTTTTGATAAAAATAGACAAATAGATAATGGAGCAGTATAGAGAGCCCCAAAATGAACCACCTAAAATATAGTCAATGGCTTTTTGTGTTTTTTTTTTTTTTCTACAGAGACAGGGAGGGAGAGTCAGAGAGACAGATAGATAGGGGCAGACAGACAGGAACAGAGAGATGAGAAGCATCAATCATCAATTTTTCGTTGTGATACCTTAGTTGTTCATTGATTGCTTTCTCATATGTGCCTTGACCATGGGCCTTCAGCAGACTGAGTGACCCCTTGCTCAAGCCAGCGACCGTGGGTCCAAGCTGGTGAGCTTTGCTCAAACCAGATAAGCCCACGCTCAAGCTGGTGACCTCGGGGTCTCGAACCTGGGTCCTCTGCATCCCAGTCTGACGTTCTATCCACTGCGCCACTGCCTGGTCAAGTGTCAACGGTTCTTTGATAAAGGAATAAAAGGTATATAATGGAGCAAAGATAGTTTTTTCATCAAAGGGTGCTGGAAGAATTGGAGATTCACATTAAAAAAAAGAGAGAGAGAGAGAGACTCCAGACACAGAACTTCCGCCTCTCACAATACCTAATCACCCTTTTAGACTCCTTCTAAATCCCGAGAGCACGTCATCTTACCTCGCCTGCGATCCCATCCCCATCTTGCTTTCTCCCACCTTCATGTAATCTTCCCTAGGTTCCCCCTTAATCTCAGCTACATAAACAAAACCGCAACACTGCTAATTCTCTGGAGCATTTGAGATCTTGCTTTCTGGCATATGTCCTCAGTTTGGCTCAAATAAACTCATAAAAATTCTCTACAGGTTCAGAGGTTGCTTCTGTTGACATCAGCAAGCCTCCAATACATTTCAGCCGTTGTTGTTTTCTTCTCTCTCTTTTTCCTGTCATAACTCAGAGCCAAAGAAACACCTGGCAGGTTCTGGTGTCCCTTCTGTATTCTTCCTGGGCTCTAGCATCGTTTTTGTTATGACTTTTAGGCAATGTCGTAGACAAAAGAGAAGGAAAAATATCTCCTGTGTAGGTAAAGAAATGAATTAGGGACATAAATTTGGCCCTTGAAGATGGTAGTCAATGTTTTTAAGAGAGAGAGGCAGGATAGGGAGACTGCTTCAGTCTTGGGGTGATACAAGAAAATTAGTGGCAGTCATTGAAAACACCAGGCTACAGGACTCTACCTTTAAGGAGATGAGGCCTGGTTAAATGAAAGGTTAAATATTTTTGTCATCGCTGAAGGATCTGGGCTGACAGAGCAGCGGCCATCTTGAGCATCACTGACCTCTGACCCAGAGAGGACAGAATGCCCTGAAGACTCTCAAAACAACAATGAAATGCTCTGATTTATTTTGTAGGTTTTTTTTCAACTTGTTTGTCAGAAACATTCACATGGCCTGAACCAGCCAGAAAGGGTCAAGAAAGTACAGTCTGACCATGTGCCTGATTGTGAGAGATAGAACTATTGAGTGAATAGTGGCTCTAGAAAAACCTGGAGAAAATATAAATATTTGTAAATGTGTAGTAGATTCAAGAAAACAAACAGACAAAACATTCTAGATTTTCCAGCAAAACCAACACTTTTTGCTAGATCTTAATAATATATTCTCAATGTGGGATCCACTGACAGCGGAAATTTTCTGAGCTCAATCAAGACCCAAGCATAGAGCTGACAGGAAATGAGTTTGAACTAGGCTGGAAGTGACCACGTATCAATTATTCACAATGTACTGTTTATCACATTAATTTTTAGATCCAAGGACGTCCTTGTGCATGAGGGATAATTTTCTTTTTCCTCAGAAAGCCCATGGACTGGTTTATGGCAGCCAGATAGCCTGCATTTTCTGTGACAATTCTGGTTTTAAATATTCACCCCTCTTTCCTCCTAAGGACACGTATATCTGTCAGACCAAGGGTCCTAAATTTTGGTTAGAGATGTGGTCTCTCTTTCAGGGATCCAGGAGAGAGACAGTTGTTTGGAGCCTAGAGAACAGGGAAGAGCCCACAGCCTCCGTGAATTAATGAATGGGCTTCTAACTCCACCCTCCAACTCTACACACAAGTTTAGAATATCCAGAAATTCCTCTTATAATAACTTGGAGTCGTTTATACAGCCTTTCTGAGGATGTTCTCTAAACATTCTTCTCTCCTTTCCTCCATCAGACACTTAGTCTAATTGTCCCCTTCAATCAGCGGAGCCCCATCTATACCTTGATTCGCGCTTGTCCATCATGCAATTACAATTTTCACAGTATCATACCAGGCTTTTCTTTAGGTAACTTGTCTTTCTAGAGTCAGAACTCCTTCAAGGTAAGGCCTGCATAAACAAATAAATAAATGAGAAAAGAGTAAAGACCAAAACGCTTTGGGAAAGGTTTAAAGGTATTGTTAAAATGTTCTCTGGACAAATCTACACGACAACTGCTGAGAACTCAAAAAAATTCTTGAATTAATGAATTTGTGTTTCACAGGTTCTTTCCTGATTTCTTACGTTCTGCTTACATCTTAAAGTGATTGTTGAGAAGAACACAGACTGATCAAATGAACGAGTCTGCAATCATAGCTGTTTTTGTAGGCAGGTTCTGGCCCTGCCATCCAGGACTAGGCTGCTCGCTGGTAGTTTTTTTTAGCAATAGAGATAAACCAGTTGCCCAAATTCAGCCATCTCTAACCTGCTCCCCCTTGTGGTCAGCGTGAGATATTTTTTTAAGGTGGCTGCTTTGGGTTTCCTCCCCTCTGTGGTTTGGAATTTTTTAGCACCATGTTCTGACCTAGAAATGCAATCATTCACAGATCAAAACAGAACTCAAAAGCAGATCTTAGAAGAGTAGACTCAGTCTAGCGGGAACGCAGAAAGACCTGGGGAGCCGGTCCGTTTTCTCCCTGTCGCTGCCTTTGCTGACTCGCAACTTGACCTTATTCAAGAATGAGCTCAGGGCCCATCCCATCCAGGAAGTTTGTCCTGATTTCTCACTCTCTGGGTTTGAGGCTTCACCTCCTGGCTTCCTCTGTAAGAGGCCCATCACTCTGTGTATCTGCTCACTAGGTAGTCATCCCCACTGGACTGCGAACCACCCGTGGGAGGGAGGGAGGAAGGAACCGTGTCTTGCGTCTCTTTATTCCAAAACATCTCGGGTGTCTGCTCTAGAGCACATGTTTGGTAAATGTCTGTGGAAACAGACAGGCGGTTCTTGCCACTAAAACCTGAGGCATGATGCCTTAGGTCTCAATGTGATCATTTATAAACTTACAGAAAGACTCTGTGAGTCTGGCACTGTTTCTATCACCAACATATTTTGTAAGGCTTGCTCCCCTTTCGACTTTCAAGCCCTCCTCTGTGGGTGCTTTTGAATATCATTTTGGTTCTCTAGAGGGTTGAATGCTACAAGTAACGATGTGTTAATGCTGCAAGAGCGAGGGGAATATAGCCCTGCAATTACCAGCAAAGGTGGAACTGGAGAGATGTCTTTATGGTATAAATAATTGTATACATGATTCTTTTCGAAGAAAAACATCTATTCTATGAAGAGGTCAAAATAGTTCTTATTCATATATTTTTCAATATGAAGACATACCAGCTTATCGAAAGTTCTGGAATATTTCCTCATATTGGCCGGGAGCTCCCTTAACGAAATTGTCTCAATGTCTTAAGTTTCAATGGCATCTGACTCAGGGACTTCAAAGCATTGTTTAGTAAATACAGGCATACGTTGTTTCATTGCACTATGTTTCATTGTGCTTCACAGAGATTGTTTTTTTAAATTTTTGTTTATTGATTTGATTTGTAGAGAGAAGAGAAGGGAGAGAGAGAGATAAAGAGAGAAATATCAATTTTGTTGTTTCACTTATTCATGCTGTCTTTGGTGGTCAGGGTATGTGATCTGACCCAGTATCAAACCCACAACCTCGGTGTGTCTGGATGCCGCACTAACTACCTGAGCTACCTGGCCAGGGCCAAGATGGTGTTTTTTTACAAACTGAAAACAAGGCCCTCTTACCAGCAAACAGATTATAACTCAGTGATGGCTCTGAAGGTGACTAGCCATTTTAGCAACAAAGAAAATTTTAGTTTAGGTATACACATTGTTTTTTTTAACATAGCGCTATTGTGACTGACCTTGGTGGCGCAGGGAATAAATAAAGCCTAGACCTGGAACGCTGAGGTCGCCCGTCGGAAACCCCCGGCTTGCCGGGTCAAGGCACAGACGGGAAGATACTATGAATTGATGCTTCCTGCTTCTCTCTCTCTAAAATCAATAAGTAAAATCTTTAAAAACATAAATAAATAAACACAGTGCTATTGCACACTTAATAGACTATACTATAGTGTAAACATAACTTGCATATGCACTGGGAACCCCCACCAAGTCTCACTTTCTTGGGGTGGCCTGGAGCCACACCCGTGACTTCTCAGCAGTATGCCTGTCTTCAGTTTGCGTTCAAGACATGTGAGGGTAATGAAAATGTGAAGACAGGTTACTAAGCTTCCCCCAAACAGGTTTTAAATTTCTTCACTGAATCAATGAATAAACAGTGAAAAATGCGTATGATGGTGAATCTAAGAACATATACTGTTAATGTAGAGACTGCTGTATAACAAAACTGTGTCCAAACTATCTGAGCTCTAGAAGACACCAGAAAGATCACGTGAGTTTGGCGGGGAGCCCAAACAGGAATTCAGTGTCTCACCCATCTATTCCGGTGTGTGGGGCCCTGGGTCCATCAGAGGCAGGCTGAGGGGTGGCCCCATAGTGCCAACTGCTGGCCTTGTGTCCCTCTGCAGCGGGAAGCACTCAGAAGCGGCCATGCCTGGACAGGGTCCCTTGAGAAACAAGATAAACGTTTTTCTCAAGTTAAACTCAATTTGGAAGCCTATGGAGAAAAGTGACCGTTTTTGTTTTTTTTTTAAGAGCTTTTTAAAATTTATTTATTTTATATTTTTATTTATTTATTCATTTTAGAGAGGAGAGGGAGAGAGAGAGGGAAAGAGAGAGAGAGAGGAGAGACAGAGAGAGAGAGAAGGGGGGGGAGGAGCTGGAAGCATCAACTCCCCTATGTGCCTTGACCAGGCAAGCCCAGGGTTTCGAACCGGCAACTTCAGCATTTCCAGGTCGACGCTTTATCCACTGCGCCACCACAGGTCAGGCATGAGAAGTGACCGTTTTCGATGGGCATGGGCTAATTTAAGACAGGAAGAACCTGCAATGCACCAGAAAACAGAATTTTGAGTAAAGGAAAGAAATAGAAATGCTTTCGGGTAAGAGGACCTTTGTTGTCGAGCAGTTTTCTGTGTACTTATCTGTTGGAGAACAGCCTGACTGGCGCGTGGAGCGAGGCTGTTATATGCTCGGGACTGCAGATTGACGTGTGAAGCGGCCGGTAAGGCGGTCCGCGCTCGCCGTTGCTGCCTCTTCCCAGGAAACGCAGGTGCCTGGAGCTCTGGGGACAAGACTCCATGTGCTTCCGGAAGACTAGCCCGGAAGGGGAGCCCCGTTAAAATCACGAGGGCCTTGTCTTCTGAGGACATTTTATTTTTTGCTAACTTAAAAAAAAACTTGACCAAATATCAAAGACTATTTCCTATTCACCTTGGGAATATCTAATAAGTTGAATTTCTATTGTTTTGGAGCTCTAATAAATAATAAAATGTCACTAACTTTGTGAAAACAAAGATCTGGGCTGTTTGTTTGTTTGTTTGTTTTAAAGCAATGTATATATATTTCCAGTTTTTGTCTCCTCCTAGGAAAATGATTGTATATTCATATATCAGAGCCACTGGTCGTTTTCTGAGGTTTGGAGATTTGACAGAACGTGACACAGAAGAGACACTCAGTAAATACCTGTGGACTGACAGATAGTTAACAGATAATCACTTTCAGGGGCATGGTCAAAATTTCCACTTGGGTTATAAAAAGTTTATCTAATTTATTTTAATCACAGTAATACTTTTACCTAAAGTTTTTCTTTCTTTTTTTTCATTTGGATTTCCTTGACCTCTGAGAAAGGTTGTTTTAAGCCATCCAAAAACTCACCTCCGAAATTTCTGAAAGAATGTGGTGGGTGAGATTTGCGTCACAATCGTGGGGGCCATTTGTGGGGTGTGTGTGGGGACAAAGAGGACTGGCCCCGAGTTGACCATTGTTGAAGCGGAGTGATGAGTACATTGGGGTGCATTCTACTAATATTTTCTTTTGTATATAATCTGAAAATTTTCAATGTCTATGGCTAAAAGAAAAAAGAAAAGATTGGTGACATGTAATAGCGTTCCATGTTTCTCCCAAGTGTTTCTCTCTCCCGCCAGGCACCTCACTTGAAAAGCAAAGGAGCTATCAGAAAAAACTAAGAACTACATGAACCCATGCATAGATGGGACATAAAAATGAGACTCAGAGACATGGACAAGAATGTGATGGTAACAGGGAGTGGGGTGGAGGGGTGGGGAGGGGGCGAGGAAGGAGAGGGAGGGGGTGGGGGGAGGGGAGGGGCACAGAGAAAACCAGATAGAAGGTGACGGAGGACGATTTGACTTTGAGTGAGGGGTATGCAGCATAATCAAAGGTCAAAACAATCTGGAGATGTTTTCTCGAAACATATGTACCCTGATTTATCAATGTCACTGCATTAAAATTAATAAAAATAAGATAAAAAAAAAAGCAAAGGGGCGTGGGGGGAGCTTGTCAAGGCTGCAACAACATGCTAGTGATGCCTCCTCCCCAGGCCGGAGGCTCTCTGGGCCGAGAGGAGGGCTCTGGAAGACCTATGGTTGAGCACCCTGCTCAGTTCCCTCTTCCTTCTCTTCTGGATTGGGTGGAAATGACGTTTAGTTTCGGCAGCCCGTGGTGGGGGGGTGGTGGCAGGGGAGGGGGCTCCCACTGAGGAAGGGGCCACTAGCATCTTTCTCCTGTTGTCTCTATGTCCACTCTGAACAATTCAAATCAGCTGCTGCGGCCGGGCCTGAGTTTTCATTAATTAGTTTGGTGATCGTGTTGACAATGTCCCTCTTCTTCAGCCTCTGAGAAAAGCAAACACATCTAACTGTTTATGTAGCTACTAGAAGAAAGACAAGGTTCTTAGAAACAGAGCTAATGTGCCTTGACCAAATCGTATTGTGCCCTGTTGGTTAGACCGCCCCTGTCCTAAGCATCTACTTTGTGAGTGTTGTCTTTGATCACGCTCACCTGACTGGTAAGTGTGTAGAGCAGGGGGGCCCATGGGCCGCATGCGGGCCCCTGAGGCCATTTATCCGGCCCCTGCCACACTTCCAGAAGGGGCACCTCTTTCATTGGTGGTCAGTGAGAGGAGCATAGTTCCCATTGAAATATTGGTCAGTTTGTTGATTTAAATTTACTTGTTCTTTATTTTAAAATATTGTATTTGTTCCCGTTTTGTTTTTTTTACTTTAAAATAAGATATGTGCAGTGTGCATAGGGATTTGTTCATAGTTCTTTTTTTATAGCCCGGCATTCCAACAGTCTGAGGGACAGTGAACTAGCCCTCTGTGTAAAACGTTTGGGGACCCCTGGTGTAGAGAAAGGAAGGACGATGTCCTGGCCGGATAGTTCAGGTGGTTGGAGCATCGCCCCGAAGCACAGCAGTTGCCATTTCGTTCCCGGGTCAGGGCACACACAGGAACGGATTGATGTTCCTGTCTCTCCCTCTCTCTCCCCTCTTCTCTCCAAAATCAATAAAATAAACATTTGGAAAAAAATAAAAGAAAGGTAAGAAGAAATTTCAAGGGTGTTTTGGGTCTTGCCTTGGAAGAGTTTTGCACTCTTCCGGTGTCTGGACTTGCTTATATAGTAATTAAACCAGCATTCGCCTTCATCTCTTCCTCTCACTAACAAATGCTCAAACACGTGTAGAATACAAGGAAATCCAATCTGTCCCTCAGAAGTCCCCTCTAGGCAGTATAAAAGGAACCTAATGTATTTGTAACACGATAATAATGTAAAAATGGGTTTTGTCAATTGGAAATGATGAACTGTAGGTTAACAGAATCAGAGAATTTCTAGAGATAGAAAGATTAAAACGTAAAAAAGCCCGTGGAGCCTATTCTGGCTGAGCTCCTTACTCTGCACAGTGAGGTCACTGAGACCCCCAGAACAGTGACTTGTCCACCACCGCAGGTTCCTTCACAGAAAAGCAAGAGAGTCGGTTCTGCTCTCTTTGAAGAGCTGTTTCACAGGGTTTGACGAGAAGCTACACTGAACGTGTCCATAATTCAAATGTCAGTGACTTATCGGAGCTACGAAAAAACGAAGTTGAGCTCCGCACTTTTACCAAGAAGACTTATACCGAGGAGTCTCGAGCTTTAGAGCTAGCCCTCTGGGAGACAACGTCACGTTTCTCTTATGGAAAAAAAAATACGGCAAATCAGCCGCGAAAGGATCCAGTTCAAGAAGTCAGTCTGTATGCATATGGGAAATCAAAATATTATTTTCATATTTGAAGAAAATAATTACTGTTAAAGTTCATCTTGTAGAAGTCTCCTTTCAGTAATACTTTCTTTAGAAAACACACACACACACACACACACACACACACACACACACAATTTGAGATGATAGATTCAGACCCAAGTCAAATATTCTCCATGCATCGTATAGATAAAATAGAAATGGCCAGCCGGGGTCTTTGCAGGGTAGAGGTTCTTTTTATATTACCAAGTGAAATGCATTTAACTTTTTAGTTCTATGGAAATAATAAAATACTTACTAGAATCAACTTCTCTTTTTCTTTTGAACTGCATGTTATTTATACTATTTAAAACTACTGAAAGAAAATAGAAAGAGGCAATTTAAACTATTAACATCAGTTGATCTTTTTTTTTTTTTTGACTTATTTCCACCCCTGTCACTACACATAGACGCTTTTCCCATCTGAGTGAAACAGAGACCACTTTGAATGGGAGTGGTTTTGAACACTAATCTTATGGTTCGGGCAGAGTGGGGGGAAAAGGAGAGAAAAAAAAAGGTAAGGAGGGCAGAAGAAAGACATTCTTTCTAACAACCCTTTAAAAGTAAGATTCTTGGAAATATTTAACTCTTGTAAACGCTGGCTCACGTATTTGCCAAGTGCTAAGAGAAAGAATAAGGGAGACGGTAATAGCAGGCCATAAAGATGAGAAGAAGAAAGGCATCCGAGATAAGTCTGAGGAAAGAACAGTGCCCTCGTGTAAACACTGGAGAAGGAAGCAGGCCATAAATGTCCGGACGGTGGAGCTGTGAAGCACTTGACCTTCAGTTCATCTGCGGACGATATCAAATAAATAACATCCTATACTTCTTGTTTTGATTCCAGTTGGCTCAAGTGCATGAACTTTAAGAACTAGGTCATCTATTTCTTTAATTGCTGTTGAGAAAATTGAACTAATTTTACCACGTATAACCCTGATTACCTCTCAGAGGAATCTTCTGAGACTATTGGAGGGTTAGTAGGCCTTTGTAAATGAGCGGCGTACTGTGGACATTATTTTAAGAGCCCCGGAGCAATGCTATAAACCAGTGGTGGTCACAACTTCTTTTTGCACTCGATCCAATGGAAGAAGTACATTGTACATCACAACACACACACACATATGTGAATCTAAACTATTGACATAAATTTTCCTGAAAAAAACACTTTTGCTTACTAGGTATGATGGGCTCTGATATTTTCCATTTCACTCTAATAGTATTTTCCCCCGAAAATTCTGGTTTAGAATTCATTTATTGGTTTTACCTCCCAAACTGAAGACTTGAGACTCAGAGTGTGAAACACACACGAGCACATCAGGGTGCTGGATACACTTGACACGAATCTGAGATTCAAGTATTAATACATTTGATTTGAAGCAAACAAGTTTTGTAGGATTCAGAAGTTACTAAGTTTGATTTATTTACCATAATGTAAAAATTTCCCCCTTTTTTTGAGTCAAGCATTTATTTTATTTTATTTTTATTTTTATTATTTTTGCAGTCAGTATGTGCCTCATACTGGTAAAAGACAATTGGGCAGGGTGGCTCTTTTAAATATTACACATTTTGCAATGAAAATAATGATTTCTCAGTTCTAGGAGGTCCAAGTATGAAGTAGGGGCCTGAAATAAGAAAGAAAGGAGTCTAAGTGGACGATGGTGAGCGGGACTTGGCCACAGCCTAAAGTAGTAAAGAGTTCTGAAAAATTGCAAAACACTCACTGTGATGTTGCACTTTCACTATCGAATTTACTTTTCCAAAGGACAATGAACCCTTCCAAGAATTTCACAATTAGGGGAGCATAAAGTGTTATTCCCTCATTCATTAAAAATATATTTACTGAATATCTACAATATACCCAGAAATCTAGAAACAAGCCCGATAAATAACCTGTCCTCAGCATGACTGTAATTTATGAAAGGAGAGGAAAGATCAGCTAAGTGTCCGAACACAAAGCAGACAGTCTTCTCCAATAAGTGGTGGCTCTCTCTGCTCACAGGGAGCTTAATTCCTCCAAATGGCAGGCTATTTCTATAAAATATTTTTTTTTTATTTCTATATTGGACAGCTCTGGTTGTTAGGAAGTCCTTTGTATCATATTGTTTTCTCAGTAACTTCCACCACCAACCTGATTTCTGTCCTCAGTATATTCACACAGGTTAATAAGAAACAGATTTGGAGCAAACTCAGCTTTACTAGATTGACACGAAGAAAAGGCACACACATCTGAACACACCAGGAAAATCCAAGAGGGGCCCATTCCCTGGCATCTCAGTTTGAGGGAGGTCCCTCCAGAATTGAATCCTAAAATAGAATCAGAACCATAGACTATTTTAGTTGACAGGGATTCTGCGAAGACTATTCAGTCAACGTCTATAATTCTTCCAATAAGAAAATGAGTTTGCAATGTAATCCACCGGAATAGTTCCTGGGAAACATGGTTCCGATTTCATTAAGCGCATTCATGGGAAAACGGAGTTCGCTTTTCAGAAATTTAATTGGGTCAGCTTTGCTGAACAGATTTTTTTCCCCCTGAGGCTGACATTTGATCTAGTTCAGCCCCCTAAATAACCTTCAATATAAAGCTCCTTGCTTTATTATGAAGAAAATGTGTAGGTAATATCCGCCACTACTGAGCTAAAATTAGGAAGAACAACTACAAACAACAAATAAATTGTAGAGCACGCATTTGCAAGCTATGCATTATTATTGTGATATATAGTCATAAGCTTCAAAAAGTACATTCACAAACCTGCCTGTTTAAAGCATCACAAGTATCCTTGAAGAAGATAGTTTTAGTCCCTTATTTCATAAAAGGACACCAAGGAAGAATACTCTTACACTCATAACAAATTAGAACAGGAAATGGGTGTGGTGGCTTTCTAATCTAACTATAGTACTTGATTTTATAGAACCCAAGGCAGGAAACAGTGGAGTCCGGACTAGAATTTAGGAACCAGACCCTTAGAAGATTTCTTTGTCCAAGATTCTGTACGTGCTTGTCAGAATCCTATTGGGGTATTTTGTAAGTCTCCTTAGGTTCTTGTACATATGTATGAATGGAATCGTGTTATATACATTTTACTTTCTCATTTGGTTATAACCTGGACATCCTTCTATGTTGATACCTATGCTGTGATCTCACTGTTGTTTCTGAAGGGAGATGCAATTGACCATCAGTAGATACACTCCAGGGTAGCCATACCTATTATTAGTGGCCACAGTCCTGACCCATTCGTGTCCAGGCCATACTGACTTTGCAATATTTTGAAGAATTATTCCTAGTTCTTTCTCTGTATTCCGACAATAGGGTGGCTGAATCTTTCAGTTCTTCAATATAGCTCATCGTAGTTCTCAACAAATCGAGACCTCAACCAAGGCTCGAACAACGTGGCAAGCCTGCAGGTCTTCACAAAGCCAGGTAGACAGTCTGGCGTTTTGAGAGCAAGACAGGTCTTCCTGTCGCTGCCTAGGTCAAATTTGGAAGTTGGATATCTGGCAACAATGGGTAACATTTGTTCTTTGATTTTCAAAAGAATTCCAACTACTAGTGAACCTTCCATGGGCATTATAATGACTTTTACTCATTTGAACTTATTTAAAGGAACTGTCTTACTTACTGATAGCCTGCAATAGTTAACAAAGCAGAATTCCTCCATGGCGTCTTTAGTCATACGCACAGTTGAGCAGAATGTCCTTTTGATGGAGACATCGGAATGGCTGACAGGTGCAATGGTGTGATTGATGGCAAAAGCTGATGTTTGTCATTAGTTGGTGGAATTGGATAAGAAAATATTTTGAAAATTCTTCTTAATTGTACCCCCAACTATAGTTTTGGCAAAATGAATGAAAAGTGATTTTTCTTTTTACTTCTACTTTCGAGATAGAAAAACTTCACCCCCCCCATGAATTTCTGATAATTTTCTAATATTATTCCATTGCATGTGTGGCAAACACTTGTGCCTTGCAGAATAATAAACCGATAGAATTTAAATTAGATGTGCATGATTCTGACTCAGCTGTCTGTGGAGATGGTAGCCCCATAGTGCTGCTGTGGAATGTCTGGGGATTTACAACACACTGGATGTTGAATCTTGTCTTCTAGAGGACATGAGAAACTGTGGTTAATGTTTCTTCTTTCCTCCTGTTCTCATCAGCCACCCTGAAAAATAATAATAATCATGTAAAAATGAGGAGTACTAAAGCAAAGTGTCCAGTCCGGCTGGTCAAGCAATGCATGAGATTACAGCTGGGAAGAGAGCTGTCATTGTTTTGCCCAGGGACTTGGTTTTCCTAGATGGCTAATAAATTAAATTTTTGTTTCTCTTCCATTGACATACTTGTTTACAGTTGCAACCATTTGAAGGTTGCCCATTATGAAATCTAATCAAATTTACTTTGATAGTCCCCAATTATTTTTTGAAACCTTCTCAATTTATGGGCTGGAAGAAATAGACTAAAAAATAGAAATATATTTTCAGGGCACAAAAGCTCAACTTTTGTACTCTTTTACTATCCTGTCAAGACAAACTTTAAATTAAGATAGAACTTACACTTATCTGCAAACAGAAAACATTCTGCTCATGTTATGACATAGAGCAGTGTATGTTACACCACATGGATGATGACATCACATGTAGCTAACAAACATGTCCTACCCGGAATTAATTGTAGGACTACCTCTCATACGAACATATTATAAAGAAAAAAAAATTGTACATGATTTTCCAATGACAGCATAGCCCTCCCTGGAAGTTGTTTTACTACCCACAATTTTCTCCTGTACCAACATGCTTATTGATAACATCTACATATTTGCTCTTAGATTCTTTTCTTTGATCTAAGAAAACTGAATCCTGTTTGAATAAAAGTAAATGCCCTTAAGAGGGGTTATGTGTAAAGATGGTATCAGTCATTAACACCATAGCATAAATTGTTGAATTCAGGTAATTACCATTTTATTCCTAGGCCCCTGAGGGCCTGTGTAGGGCTCAGTGAGAGTAAAGACATGCCCTTGAGGAGCATTTGACCTTTGTTACCATTTTGTTGGGCAATATTAGACAGGTTGGCTCAATTTAGGGCTCAAGTTTGTCATTTGTGAATTGAAAGGATTGCGTTAGACAGACAGTGTTCTAAGTCTCTGGGGGTTTTCAGGCTCCCCGTTTGGGAAGAGAAAGAACTTCATTCTTTCTATATTAGATCTTATTTATAAGGACGAACCACCTACTTGGTGGTTGACCCTTCTGAGTGAGAGGAAAATTCCGTGAGAACCTTAAGAACTTCCACAAATAACTCTACTCCCCAAATGTCACATCTCTCTAGGAAATACCTTTTCTGTCCCTTTTAAGGGAAAAGTTTGACATTCGCTAATTCCATTGGCCACATCTCAGCAAGCAAAATGTAGTTTAAAAAACACACACACACAAGTATAAGAGAAAGTAATGTTCTATGAAATAATCTTACCTGATACAAAGAAACTCTAAATACAAAATACATTATTATGCCTTTTAGCTTTTTTCTCCAACCCCTAACTTAGAATCTTTGCTGGAGTTGTTCCAAAATATCTCTTAATAATATCAAAAGAGACATTGGGATACTTCCAAAAGTGCTTTAAAATATTAGGAAGTGCAAAGTCACTACATAATTAATTTGAACTGACAAAAACAGAGAAGGGAATCATTTCTATGATACTCAGACCCATTCTCTTCTTGGGTTAGGAGTAAGAATGGAAAAAGTTGGAGGCTATATAGGATAAATTACCCTGGAATCCTTTTTTCATTGGGCAGCACAGAATTTGAAGTTTGACAGAAGATAACTTCACCTCCCCCCACCTCAGCTGACACTTATGATTAGAATGAAGACAAATGGGCAAATTTACAAGGGCCTCAGAGCAGCTACCATAAAGGTGGAGAAGATGAGGGTTAATAGTTTGAGGAATCTTAGCATCCTGGTGCTGGTCCCGACTGACAGCATCTTTGGTCAAAGGTCTGAGACATGACATCCATGTTATAGGGGACAAACAAGGGTTAGGGAGGCAAGAAGAGTGTCCCAGAGATTAGAGAGATGTAGGCGAGCACAGGTGAATAACCAGCGATGGCTAGCGTGAGGACTAAGGTACAAGTCAAATTGGCTACGATCTTTGAACTGCTTGGGCTTGCGAGAGACTTCTGGTCAAGAATCAGCCTGGATTTGAGGTGTGTGGTAGGTGTAAATCTTGTTTTCAATTTCTCTGGAGATTTCTTCTTTGACCCATGTATTGTGTAAAAGTGTGTTGTTTACATGTATTTGAGGATTTCCCCCTTATCTTCCTGTTATTGATTCCTAGTTTAATTCCATTGTGGTCTGAGGGCAGACATTGTATGATTCCTATTATTTTAAATTTGTTGAGATATATTTTATGGCTCAAAATGTGGTCTGTCTTTGTGAATGTTCCATGTGAGCTCGAGAAGAATGAGTATTCTGATTTTGTAGGATGAAGCAGTCTATAGATGTCAATTATAGCCAGTTAGCCAGTTGATTGATGGTGTTGTTGGGTTTAACTATGTCCTTACTGATTTGCTGCCTGCTGGGTCTGTTCATTTCTGATGGGTGGGTGCTGAGTCTCCAACTACGAGAGTGGATTCATCTGTTTCTCTTTCCAACAGTCTTCGCCTCAGGAAGTTTGACACTCCGGTGTAGTTGTATACGCATGAAGGATTGTTATGTCTTCTTGGAGAATTGACCCCTTCATCATTATGCCTCTCTTATCTTTGATAACTTTCCTTGCTTTAATGTCTGAAATTAATATAGCTACTCCTGCTTTTGGTTCATGTTAGCATGGTATTTTTTCCCTTCTATAGTTTTACTTTTAATCTGTATGTGTCTTTATATTTAAAATGGATTTCTTATAGACAATGTATAATTAGGGGTTTTTTTGACCCACTTTGATAAACTCTGTTACTTTTTTTTTTTTACTTATTTATTTTTATTGATTGATTTTTAGAGAGAAAGGATGGGGAGAGAGACGGAGACAGAGAGAGAGAAGCCATCGATCTGTTGTTCCACTCATTCATGCCATCACTGGTTCATTCTTGTATGCGCCCTGACCCAGGATGGAACCTGCAACCGTGGCATGTTGGGAACACTGAGCTGTGAGCTACCCGGCCAGAGCGTACAATCTCTGTCTTTTATTTTTTAATTCCGTTGATTTTAGAAAGAGGAGAGAGAAAAAGAAAGGAGGGGAGAAGTAGAAAGCATCAACTCATAGTAGTTGCTTCCAGTACGTGTCCTGACCAGGCAAGCCCAGGGTTTCTAACCACCAACCTCAGCATTCCAGGCCTCAACCAGCATTTGATGCCTCAACCACTGCATCACCACCAGGCAGGCAATCTCTATCTTTTCATTGTTGCCTTTTGATCACTGATGTTCAGAACACTTGCTAATAAGTTTGAATTAATAGTGATCGTGTCTGTTACTGTTTTCTAGCCCTTGTTCTTTCTCCCTATTTTTGTCTTCCACACTTCTGCCTTTTGTGGTTTTAACTGAGCATTTTATATGATTCTGTTTTCTCGCCTTTTAAAGGCATATCAGTTATACAGTACTTCTTTTTCTTCCTTTTGTAATGGTTGCTTTAGACTTTGCAATATACTTTTATAACTGGTCGGAATCTACTTTTGGATCACACCATTTCCTGGGTAGTCTGAGTAGCTCATACTAAGGAAATAACCCCAATGCTTCCCTCCCATCCCTCATGTCATTGCCACCATTCATTTCACACATATCTAAACATAGGTAAGCCTATATATATTCATAAAATAGCTACATAAGCATACATAATCAAATATATTGTTGCTATTATTATTTTTATCTGTTAAATCAATTAAGATTAGGAAAAATGTTTTTATTTTATCTTTAGTTATTCCTTCTTTGATGCTCTTTCTTCTTTAAGTAGACCTATATTATTTTTCTTCTCTCTAGCACTTTTAACATTTCTTGTTAGGCAGGTCTAACAGCAACAACTTTCTTCAATTTCTGTTTGAGAAAGTACTTATTCCTTATTTAAAGTTGAAGGTTAATTTCACAGGGACAAGTCTCGATAGGTACTTTTTTTCCCTCTCAACACTAATATTTCACTGTACTTTCTTCTTGCTTCCATGGTTTCTGAGGAGGTTGAATATAAATCTTAGCTCCCCTATAGGTAAGATTTCCCTGCTCTGGCTTCTTTTTATATTTTTTCTTTATCTTTGACTTTGGTTGTTTAAAAATGATATGCTTGGGTGTAGTTTGGGGGGGCATTGATTTTGCTTGGTGTTCTCTGAGCTTCCTGGATCTGTGGTTTGTTTGTGTCTGACATTCATTTGGGGGAAATTCTCACTCTTAAATACCACTTATGACTTATCATTTCAAATTGTTGAAATGATCATTTCAAACATTTCACCCTTTCTTGTCTCTCTGTCTTCTCTTCCTGGTGTTCCCACTCTATGCCTGTTACACCCTCTGTAGTGGTCTCACAACCCTGGGATATTCTATTTTGTGTTCTTCGGTCTTTGCTCCCTTTGCTTGTCAGTTTTTCACATTTCTACTGAGATATCCCCAATCTCAGAGAGCCTTTCCCAAGCCTTGTTCAGTCTAATAATAAGCTTGTCAACGGCATTCTTCATTTGTGTCACAGTGTTCTTGATCTCTGGCAGTTTATTTTAGTTCTTTCTTAGAACTGTCACCTCTCTGGTTTCATTGCTCATTTGTGCTTGCATGTTGTCTGCTTTCCCCAGCAGACCCGTTAGCGTGTTAATCAAAGTTGTCTTGTAGTCCTGGTCTGATCATGGCCACATCCTTACCATGCTTGGTTCCCATGCTTGCTCTGTCTCTTCAAATGTTTGTTGTTGTTGTTTTGCCTCGTGGTACACCTTGTAATTTTTTTATTGATAGCGAGACATAATGTACCAAGTAAAAGGAACTGCTATAAATAGATCTTCGGTAATACGTTGAGAGGTGTGGGCTTAGGGGAAGCATCCTATCGCCCTATAATCAGGTCCCGGTCTTATAGCGAGCCTACTCCTCGGAACTGTAAACGTCGGGAGTATATCTCAGTATCTTTCCTCTCCCCTCGGGTGGGACAGAATAGCTAGAGAGGGCTGCCACTGAGTACAGGCACGCCTCCGAGAGACTGCAGGTTTGTTCCCAGACCGCCAGAATAAAGCCAGTATTGCATTCAAGTAAGCCACACAAATGTTTTTTGTTCTGTTTCCTAGTGCATATAAAACTTACATTTGCACTATACTGTGGTCTTAAATGTGCCATATCATTGTCTTAAGAAACACTGTACATGCATTAGTTAAAAAATATTTTATTACTAAAAAAATACCAGTGATCATCTGCATGTTCAGAGAGTCATAATCTCTTTGCTGGTAGAGGGGTCCTGCCTCGATGTTGACAAAAATGCACCGTCTGTGAGGAGTAAGAGAGCAGAGCACAGTGTCACAGGGCGTCTGCGTTTCCCTGCCCGGGCCAGTGAGGCCAGGATAACACCCCAGCGGTCCAGGTTCCGGCAAACTAGGTTCCCTGGGGGGTGGGCCTTATTAAGAAGAACAGGGTGCTGTGACATAGTTTTAAATGATTCTTTTTTTTTTTTTTTCCCTTCTTCACTGAAAAACAAGGGAGGACTTTTCTCTCATATTTTCTGTGAGAACCGGGTTGAACCCTGAGAGGTAAATCTCGTTATACTGGAAGTGCCCCCAGGCCTGGGTCCTGCTGGAGTGTTGAACCCTCGGGCTTGTCCCCACCGCGTGGCCAGCTCTCCCTCAGTGACAGGTTCTTCTTCCCAGGCACCTTCCCGTCTCCTCTTCTGAGTCTCCGCCCCACAGAGCCGTGACTCCCTGCGCTCGCCGATCTGTCTCTCCAATACTGAGCGCAGGGTTGGCCTTGTGTCCTCCCCACTCTGATGGATCCAAGAAAAGTTGCTAATTTTTTTTTTCTTAAGTGAGAAGCGGGGAGAGAGAGAGAGAGACAAACTCCCACATGCGTCGACCGGGATCCACCCAGCATGCCCACCAGTGGGAGATGCTCTGCCCATCTGGGGCTGCTGCTCTGTTGTTCAGCAATAGAGCCATTCCAGCACCTGAGGTGAGGCCATGGAGCCATCCTCAGTGCCCAGGGCCAACTTGCTCCAACTGAGCCATGGCTGCAGGCAGAGAAGAGAGAGAGAGAAAGGGAGAAAGGGGAAGAGTAGAGAAGCAGATGGTTGCTTCTCCTCTGTGTCTTGACCAGGACTCGAACCCGGCACATCCGCACGCCAGGCGGACCCTCTACGGCTGAGCCAACTGGCCACGGCAGTTGCTGACTTTTAAATCTGTTCAGCTTTTTACTTGTTAGGACAGAGTGGTGACTTTCAAGCTCCTTATATGTAGCATCACTGACAAACCTTTTTAGTCAGCATGTAGGAATTTAATATAAATATCACAAGAACCCAGATGAATTCTCATTTTAAATATTTTACTCCAACTAGGAGAATAAGAACAAATAGCAAGTACTTGGTTGGCGGGACGGATGGGTTGGGGATAACGAAAGCTCTCTTTCCCTTCCCCAGGCTACCCAAAGTCATGGCCTATTTTTTTTTTTTTTCAATTTATTGATTTGAGAGAGAGAGAGGAACATCAATTTGTTCCTGATGTGCCCTGACTGGGGGTCGAACCGGCAACCTCTGCGCTTCCGTCTGGCCCTTCTTTCATCTTTGCAATCCTTGGAAAGGCACCATTCACAGTGAGGGGCTTGGCTCAGGCTTGGTCTTCTGTGAGGCAGTAGCTATCAAATAGATATATTGCTAGTTCATAGATACTCAGAGGATTTGCTCTGTGTGTGATGTTGTGTTGTTTTTTCTCCATAAATCTAAGGTAGGTATCCAGTGCCAGTTCTATCAGTTCTAATCTTCTCCTTACTTTTTTGAGTAGGAAGTAATAGAGCATGACTGTCCTATAATATGGAGACTTTCCTAAGGGGTGGGGGGCTGGGGAGGAGAAAAGCAGGCTAGTCTATTGTAGGGGGGAAAAATAGCCAAAACCACAGTGTTTTTATATTAAAAAAAAAAAAACAGCCAAAGAAATACAATATTTTGTGCTACCTCGACAGTGCAGCGCAAAGTACATCATGCAATGTAAATTGTTGACTTCGGCCGAGGCCTGGGAAGGGTTCTCCAAGCCCGAGGTGAGAAGGCTGTGTTGTCATGGAGAACGGAAGAGACAGGCTGATAAAATCAGCTCATGCTTCCAAGTATCATAGCGGTGGCTTCTGATTTTCCAGGATCTCTCCACTCCGTCCATGAAGCCGCAAGGTGAGATCATTCGGAACATTTTATATGAACTCAGGGGAGGCTTGATAACGAAGGAAGCGAAACATGAAAATGTAATCTGGTTTTCTCAACACTTGGGGCCGTGGACTGTTTGGGACTCAGGAGGAAGGAGGCGGAGCGAGAAGAGCTGGGAGAACTGCTTGCACGGGGGCAGCCATGCCGGGGGTCCGTCTAGTGGGCGGGAGCGACCATGCCGGGGGTCCGTCTAGTGGGCGAGCCATGGTTCTCCCAGGCCGAGGTAGCAGCCCGGTTAGGGACCTGCCCGGAACAAGGAGTGTACTCTGACCTCTGGGGGAGGGTTGCCCTCGCGGGAAGCCTCACCGCGTCCCGTGTGTACGCTGGGTGACTAATATTTATTATAGTGCCATGTGATGGAACAGTGAGCAAAGGTTGCCCTTGCTCACCTTGGGTTTTCCACCCCCATTGCTCCCCTGAGGGAAAGGGACGTATTGCTGGCCTCCCTTGGCAGTGTTTGAGCTACCTACGAACGTTATTTTATGAATAGAGTTCAGAAACCCGGGCCTGAGTTAGGACAGCTTATCACATATATTTATTGCATGCTGAACCTGACTCACCTGTTGCAAAATACTGGATTCTCCCGGTATTTCCTTTGCTGTCGTGGCTGTGCTTTGATTGGCTGTGAATGATGTCATTACGCTGTTTACTCTTCTCAGTGAAGGCAAAGATCTGAGTGTGACGTGGGTGTGCACATCGCATCAGGCAGTAGGAGAAACTCTATGTGTGGATCTTGAGCCATGTTGCAATCATTTTCTATGAGCCTGGCTTGTGGCAACTCAGTGAAACACATCAACTCTATGCTCTTTGTTATTTACCGCTTTCAGAATTTCTGTTTACCATGAGTCCTTCTTCTTGGACTATCTAAGTTTAGTATTTGAACTCTACTGTTAAAAAGCTGTGTCTTCCAAAAACACAAGGCAAAATACTAGGCATAATTTGAAAAGAGATGAACAGAATTCTGCCTTGACAACGTTTTAAGACAAGCAAGCTTTGTTTATCATTGAAAGTTGAATTGTCGGTCTTCCCAGCTCATTGCCACAAAGCAGAAAATGCCCAGAAAGAAGACATTTAACTAGGTGCTTTTAGAAAAATATTAGCAAATCTCACATACTTAGAGTAGGTAAAGTACTGTGCTAGTAATTCTAGACAAGTAGGAAAAAGTTTCACTATCGACTTGACTGTAAAGCTAAGTCATAGATAAAATTGAATGTTTGCAACACTATTCAACTACACTGCTCACAAGAATTAGGGGATATTTCGTAATGAATATGAAGCGATACACGATCCCTTCATTCTTGTGAGCAGCGTAGATGTCATGAAATAGACCTAAAGGTTTCAGGAGAGGCGAATTCTATCAAAATGTCTTCGAAGTTTTTATTTTCTTTTCTTTTTTTAATGTACGATTTCATCCTGTTCTATACAAAAATCCAGAGATTTTGGTTGCACAGTCAAAATATGAACAATAATTTTCCACAATTACTTTTATTATAATTTGGAGGTAAAATGTCCAATAAAATATTATGGAGTCCAATTAAATAAAAATTGCATTTAAGAATCCAAGGAACGCGCTGAGGCAACATTCAGCTTTATGATAAGTAGTATTTTTATATCTTTTTTATCCTACCCACATAATAAGCCTAACAAATATTTGGGTGATGCTGACGAGAGCTATTTTACATGATTGAAGCATCCGCATACTGAAATGTTCTTCAAGGTCAGTCCTCGTTTCACTGGGGTCGCCACAGGTGCATCCCTCCTTCAGGGCATTCGGCACAGCTTGCTCTGTCAAAACACCTGTCCTGGAAAGAATTCAACATGCATTGTTTTTATTATACCACCTTCATATTCTAAAAGGCCAATTTACATTACATGGTTGAACATAATTTTGGATTCTCATTAGAGTGTGTGTTTGTCTTGAACCCATTAGCTTTTCTTTAATGTTTATTTTATTGATTTTAGGGCAAGGAAGGGAGAGAGTGAGAGAGAGACAGGAACACCGATCTGTTCCCGCATGTGCCCTGACCAGGGATTGAACCTGGCAACCTCTGTGCTTTGGGACGATGTTCTAACCAACCGTGCTATCTGGCTAGGGCTAAACTAAACTTCTTCTTTTTTAAAACTGTGACTTGTGTTGTGTGTTCATTTATATAAACTTCTTTATATAAACATTTATAGATATTAACCCAAATTTTTCAAAAATATTTAAAATCTTGAACTTCAGAGATAAAAATCACTATAAATGTATTTGAGCAGTCCTTGAAAAGATTATAAATCACTGACCTGTAATGTGCTTTGTGAAGTCAGAGCGTGGACAAGACCCCAAGGACCTAAAGACACTGTCTGGCCCACCCCCCAGCCTGCCTCCAGACACTCCCTGTGGTGGGGAGCTCCCCCTTCCCGATAGCACTAACGGCTTTTACAGGAAATTGCTGGTTTACTTTGATCAAAGTTTTAGCCTTTCGGGGTCTCAGTTTTTAATTTGAAAAGGTGTTCCAGACACTTTTTGCATTTCTACTATGGATCAAGCACCCCCAAATATTTGGAGGGGGAACCAAAGCAGGGTATAAATAGTGAAAAGGAAAAAAATAAGGTGCAGATAAATTTTAGTCTTTGAGGATACAAAGTTCCAGGAGGCAGTAGTCTGAAGTCGCAGACTGGGACATAAACAAACAGCTATGAAAACAGTACGATGAGCAACTTAATGAGGTACATGGGATCGTGGAAACCCAGGGAGTGCGCTATTTGGTAGGAAATCAAGGTGATGATTTCCTCTGAAACCTGCCAGTGGCTCTGCTGTCTGGACCAGAACATCCCTCCAGGTGGCTCCTACTGGCTTCTGTCCAGAGACCACTAGACTGTTCACTCCTGTGATAATAGGGGCCCTATCTATTTTGTTCATCCTTTTATCCATATCACCAAACCCAGAACCTGCCATATGGAAACCCACAGTAAATATTTGCAAGAGAAAGAAAGAAAGAGAGAAAGAGAGAGAGAGAGAGAGAGAGAGAGAAAGAAAGAAAGAAAGAGAAAGGAAGAGGAAGGAAGGAAAAGAGAGAGAGAGAGAGAGAGAGAGAGAGAAAGAAAGAAAGAAAGAAAGAAAGAAAAGGAAGGAAGAAAGAAAGAAAAAGAAACCATATCCACAAGCTAATGTGGAACTACTAGAAGTTATATAAACTAGTGATGTGTTCTTCCTTCCTTTTCTTTATTACTCCGTCTGGAAACATAATTCTGGTAGCAATGAGGACATGGCTCAAAGAAGACTTGGGTGAACATGGTCATATAGGAGGGTACTGCAAAAATTCAAGCAAGGACTAATAAGGGGTTGAAACGGGGTGATGGGAAGGATACTGCAGGTGGGGAGCTTTGATGACTGGGTACAATGTGGAGGGGTGAAGGGGTAAGAGAAGCTGAGGACTGCTTTCTGAGTTCTGGTTTTGTACTTCTGATCAAAATAAGACGCATGGGATGAGGAACAGTTTCTAGAGGAAGATGGTAAGTTCAGCTTCGGACATGTTGCCTTGAATTTGTGGGTAGTAAGGTGGGGAGACCCCCTGGGCACTCATCACACAAGGTCTAGAGCTGACCTTGCAGACTCTGTAGTTGACTTCCCAACACCTACTCCGCTCCTCTCGCAATGTGATTTGGGAGATGGACCTCCTCTCAGAGATAGGCCTGACTGATCTGGAAGTACTGAGTGAAAGTGATCCTACTTGCCCGGAGTTGTTCAAAAATGGGCATGTGATCTAATTGCTGTCAACGAAAAGTCACAAGATGCTTCCGGGAAAGGGGTGGAATCCAGGCTCTCTCCCCCGATGGATTTGGATAAGGAAGCCTACAGTCTTGGCGCTCCTGACAACTTTCCCATAGCCACAGAGGTACCCACCCACAGGATGAGGCCAACTGGGTGGCTGGCAGAGTGAAGACAGAGAGAACTTGCTTCCTTGGAGACATTGTTGAACCTGTGCACCAGCCATCTTAGAAGCTTATACCACTTCTGAACTGCTTCTTCTGTGAGTGTTTCTGTATCTTTTATGATCATTTGGGTGAGGGTCTTGTTAACAACAGTTGAAAACATCTTAACTGAAACAGCTGAAGCTCTACATTTGGTTGTCACCAGCCAGTGAGCGCCAGCTGTAGCCAGGGACGTTAAAGAGATTACCTGGGAAAACTAGGATCAGAATGGTGGGCACCTTACACTGATGATTGTATACAATTCTGCATTCTAGCCCATGACTCCAGATGATTTTTAGTCAAACAACCTCCCTGAGTTTCTCCTTCAACAAGTAGGCTTGTGACCCTAAGCATTCCTCAGGTCACTTAGCCTTTCTGTGTTTCGATGAGTTCAGCTCTGAATTGGGGGTCTACATTCAGCCTATCTATCTATGTAGGCAGACTCAGGTTTTTGTAAACTCTAACAGCAGTGGTCCCCAACCCCTGGGCCGCGGACCGGTACCAGTCCGTGGGCCATTTGGTACCGGTCCACAGAGAAAGAATAAATAACTTCCATTATTTCCGTTTTATTTATATTTAAGTCTGAACGATGTTTTATTTTTAAAAAATGACCAGATTCCCTCTGTTACATCCGTCTAAGACTCACTCTTGACGCTTGTCTCGGTCACGTGATACATTTATCCGTCCCACCCTAAAGGCCGGTCTGTGAAAATATTTTCTGACATTAAACCGGTCCGTGGCCCAAAAAAGGTCGGGAACCACTGCTCTAGAGCATACACAGTTTTGAGAGGTCCTCCTAATAACTGGGTACGGAGCCTTGGAAGGAACAAGCACAAGTGAGGGACCAGAACGTCCAGGTACATCGTCCTCTGTGTGACTTCAGGGTTACCAGGTGGAATGAGTGAGTAAAGCGCGTAACATGCTTGGCACGTGGTTAGTGTTCGACAAAGGTTAGCTGGCACGATCAGAAATAATTTAGTACGTAACTGAGATCTAGACGATGGAGATACACAGCAGATACATGTGCCGACCGGATTTTTATGTTGCTAGTTTTCCCTGTCTCCTCCCCTCTGGGCAGAGAGCTCGGTCACGCTACCTGTAGGGTCCACTCAGCCATCCCGGGCGGCGAGCGTTGGCTCACAACACTTGATGGGGCACACGAAAATGTTTTTATTTCTTTTAAAATCAGAAGGTTAAAAAAAAAAAAAAAAGAACTTTTAGCTTGAAAATAATATTTTAATACGCAATGGAAGCATTTTCGTCTTTATTCCAATGCCCTAACGAAATCTAATTTTTCGTGTGTTTTTTAGGGAGGAGGAGACCCACAAAGACAAAAGTTCCCGGGGCTCCCAGATCTGGACGCAGCCCTGCTCTCCTCTCCCTTCGTGCGGCTTTTCTCCTCTTTCCAGCCTTTTCTCCACCTTCACCCCTCCCCGCCCTCCTGTGCTGAACCATTTACTTATTACCCTCCTCCCTCCAGCCTTTTCCGGCCTACGTCCGGAGGACTGTTGTGTACCATGAGAAAAAAGAAAAAACACAAACAAGCATTTTCCTAGGGCTCTCTTTCCTTTCCTCTTTCGGCTGTTTAATTCCGCAGGGTCTCACTTTCCGGCGTGCGCCCCGTAATCCCTTTGAAGAGAATGGAAGCCCGAGACCAGGCAGCGTGGGGCGCGCCTCGCGGAGCCTCCGCAGAGTGTCTGCTGCGGGGCCGCAGGGAGGACCATGGACCTTCACGAGATTACAGAGCCGCGGAGGCTTCCCGCGCAGTGACAGCTCACAAGAGAGAAAGCTGCATTTTTTTTTTTTTTTTTTTTTTTTTAGATGCAAGTCTGAGCGTCATGTATGGATTCATTCTTGGGCTCAAGCCAAGTTACCATGGGGGCGAGATGCAATCTATTATTTTTAGGTCCTATTAGGTAGGGGTGGGGTTGTAGGCTATTATATATTTTAGGTTAAGGAGAAGGTAAGTTTGACCAATTTTAGATGACCAAATTTCCTATTAGGCACCTCCCTTCAAGACTGATTTTGAACTATCATCACGTCTAGTTTAGGCTCTGGGAGAACTTCACATTGGAAGCATTCCTTAGTTCAAGGGGATTTCACGCCTGGGTAAACTGCACGTTGTATTGTTCTCCAGCTTGCTGGCCTCACTGAGGATCCCCCCTGGCCCCCGCTTCTTAGATTTCACAAATAAATGAGTTAAAGAGGAATGCAGACACACCAAAGCCAGACCAGCGCTTAACTCCCTCTTCCAACAGTCCCCTGTCCCGAGGGAGAGAGACATAAAGTAAGAAATAAAGTAGGAAGTTTCCTGTCTCATGAATGCCTTGAACTCTAATTACTTCTTAAAAAACAGGTTTAAAACAAAGACTTTTATGAATAATGTACAGATCGTTCAGATTGCAATCTTGAAACGCTGGCATGGGATACGCCTCTGATTGGCCATATAAATTCACACTGATCACCCAGGATGATTGCCAGATGTTTACTCTGCATGTAATTAAATTTTGGTAAAAATTACAATTTATTCAGCTGCTATAAAAGGGGAAAAAAAACAACTCTCATAAAAAAAATGAAAGAAATGTTCATTAAGATACTGTTTTTCCCATAGGAGTCCCTCCCCTCATGACAGAAATCTCTTTCCTCAAAAAATCACTGGCTTTCTTAAATCCATTCCTGATTTTAACCAAACAAGAGAAAATAGCGCTAAGAAATATGAGGGATGGATCGCATCAGACCCCTCATTTGGGAGGAAATTGCCACAGAATTTGCATGACAGAATTGAAGGTTGGTACAAGTAAATGAATGAGTCCGTGTTCGCAGACGTAAAAGGGAATAGGAAAGTGTTACAATGGGCGCTGACGTTCAATCTTCAGGGAGAACTAGGGTGTCCTGGAAAAACAGGATATGAGCATTGTCTTTTTATGTGTTGCGAATAGAAATAATGAGTTTGAGAGAAATCTGTGCAATGCACTGACCAGAACATGACAGAGTAAATACACAACAGCCCCCGAAGAGACAGGTGCCACACAGTGAAGAAGGAACAAGAGTCAGGTACACAAGAATAACAGTTCAGAGACACAGAGTCTATAGACACAATTTGCATATACCAGGGAGAAGGAGACGGTAGGATGATCAAACACCGAGTAATGAAGCACACGGGAAACACCGTAGGAGCGGAAGGAGGCGATGAATAATTTGACAAGAGGGAAAGGATGAAGAGGTGGAATGAGAGCAAGCGCTCGGCATCAGTTCTGTAATGACCCGTTTCTCATGAAAAATGCATCATCTGAGAAGGGGATGATTCTCCTCCGCTCTCACAATACTTTGATTTGTGTGTCTACAACACACGGAGCCCACCGGGACGCCGCCAGTGGATTCAGAGCTTCTAGAATGATCAGCTGGAGACTGCCGTCTCAGACACCAAGTGCAGTGTAAATAATTAAATGCAAATGCAAGTCAGCTAACGCGTTTACTGCCTGTGCGCCCCCAGAATGAAGCACGCGTCAACGGCAGGATAGAACTGTAGGCGCTTGACAGGAACGCAAAGACCCAGAGGGGCCACCATGGTAATTCAGGGTCACGCACTCAGAAAAGGGAACATATCATTAGCTCAGAAGCTCTTAACCTTTTTGGGGAATAATAGACTTTGCATATTCGAAGAAAGTCTCAGACTTTTTACCCAGGAAAAGACACATTTGTGGGTACAAACATATTTTTATTTATGGCAAGAAAGGTTAAAGATCTCTTGAAGTCTGTGCCCACCATAGTTTAAGATCTTAAGAGTTCTGAATTTCACAGAGATACACGTAGGATTAGGCCACCGCTTAAACTGCTTACTGATTCCTCCCGCTGCAACTTCAGGAATTACTGGAATTACTAAATGTAAGTAATGAGAGAGTTAGGCACAGATGTGGTCCCTCTGTGAAATCTTTATTAAAAGATCAACTTCCTCAGCCTACCAGCAGAGTTTGAATTGTTGGTTTATGTGCTCTATAAAGAAATTTTGACTAATAAAATGCATATAATACAAACTAATAAAATAAATACTTGAAGGAGATAGGATGAAAGGAAAACATGGGTAGAAAGACAAAATCTGGTTCTGGCTGGTTGGCTCAGTGGTAGAATGTTGAGCTGGCATGTGGAAGTCGCAGGTTCAATTCCCAGCCAAGGCACACAGGAGAGATGACCATCTGCTTCTCCAACCTTCCCCCTCCCCTTCTCTCTCTCTCTCTTTCCCCCCCACAGCCATGGCTCGATTGATTCAACATCTACCTTGGACGTTAAAAATAGCTTGGTTGTGAGCATGGCCCCAGATGGGCAGAGCATCAGACCCAGACGGGTTGTCAGGTGGATCCCAGTCAGGGCACATGCGGGAGTCTGTCTTTGTATCTCCCCTCTTACTTAACTCAAAAATAAAAAAGACAAAATTTCGAGATAAAAATTGACAAAGAAAATATCCTCACAGTAAACATGACTTACAAAGCTAAGACAGAGGCATGCTTAATCACAGGACTTATAATAACCCATAAAATAACAACTAATCTATTAGAGAAATGCAAATCAAAACTGCAATGAGATACCACCTCATACCTGTTAGATTAGCTATTATTAACAAGACAGGTAATAGCAAATGTTGGAGAGGCTGTGGAGAAAAAGGAACCCTCATTCACTGTTGGTGGGAATGTAAAGTAGTACAACCACTATGGAAGAAAGTATGGTGGTTCCTCAAAAAACTGAAAATAAAACTACCTTATGACCCAGCAATCCCTCTACTGGGTATATACCCCCAAAACTCAGAAACATTGATACGTAAAGACACATGCAGCCCCATGTTCATTGTAGCATTGTTCACAGTGGCCAGGACATGGAAACAACCAAAAAGCCCGTCAATAGATGACTGGATAAAGAAGATGTAGCACATATACACTATGGAATACTATTCAGCCATAAGAAATGATGACATTGGATCATTTACAGCAAAATGGTGGGATCTTGATAACATTATACGAAGTGAAATAAGTAAATCAGAAAAAACCAGGAACTGCATTATTCCATACGTAGGGGGACATAAAAGTGAAACTAAGAGACATTGATAAGAGTGTGGTGGTTACGGGGGGAGGGGGGAGAGGGAGAGGGAAAGGGGGAGGGGGAGGGGCACAAAGAAAACTAGATAGAAGGTGACAGAGGACAACCTGACTTTGGGTGATGGGTATGCAACATAATTGAATGACAAGATAACCTGGACTTATCTTTGAATATATGTATCCTGATTTATTGATGTCGCCCCATTAAAAAAATAAAATTATTTAAAAAAAATAACTAATCTAGTCATTGAATGATTGGTTAGGGAATATAAGGCTGCAAGTAACACAAAAGCAAGCTAATAACGGTTCACGTGAATTGGTGGTTATTATTCTAGCGTGATAAGAAATTCAGAGGTGGGCAGTTGTTCAGTCATATTACCAGAAAGACAGGCTTTTCCCAGCTGTCTCTGCTTTGTTGTCTTGCTTTCCTTGACTCTTGTAGCCTCGTTGCCCCAAGCGAGCTGCTGTGCCTCGACATCGCGTGGTGACCACGGCCAGGAGAACGGGGAGAGCAGGCTGTAGCACTCCCCATCCTGTGGGTTTCTCCTCGGGAAAGAACTGCCCCCCCGAGAAGCTTCCTTGCAGACTTCCTTCTATACCTCCTGGCCAGAGCTGGGGCCTAAGAGCGCCGCTCCGTGTTACGAGAGGCTGGGAAGTGAGTGTCTGCCTTTCTGGACCTTTATAAAGAAAGGTGGGCGAGAAAGTCCTTGGGAACGGCCTTGGGCTAGTGTCTTCTGTGCACAATAGTCACAGTTACCCGATGTTGAGCAGCCTCATTCCTGGGTGTCTTCAAAACGGGTGATGGCGCAGACTGCGTCCTAAGCATCAACCCCTGCGGTGAATGTGGCAGCGCCCCCCCGCCCCCGCTGTGTTCATGGGACTCCCCGTTTCTCTCTAGGGGTTGCCGCTCGGGCTGATGCACCAATCTGGAGAAGGTGTAACGAATCAAACCAAGACATCACGTTCACGGCCCTGTTATAATCTGGTTTAATCCAAGGGTAAGAGTTCATCTCTCCAGAGTAATATATGGACAGCAACCCCCTCAAACCATCCTTCATGTATTATATCTCACGATTACACTTAGACGGGGATGGGCCCACACGGAGTTTAAGGCTGTCACCTCTAGCGCAAACCTCCCTGGGGTCTGGCAGTCTGCACTGCTGAGGAGGGCAGACAGACCTGCTTTAGCAGCCAACGCGTGAGAGAGGCGGGCTGAGGGCTCCTTCTGCAAATTCAGCAGCAGGAGCAACGCAGATGCCCGAGGGCTGAACAGTCACTGGCTGGTGAGGATGAGCCCCAGAAAGAGTCACCACTCTTTCTATACTCTGCTCCCCTAGCCCTCGGTCTCTACCTCGGCGGTGGTAGCAAGTGCAGCCCAGATTCATGGAGCTCTGTCACTGGCTATGAGCCGACTCATTTTCCACAAAGCCCCAGACCATGTCATTTTTCATGATAGAATTAGGTGTGCTTCCAGAAAATTTTAGAAAATAAAATATTTTTTATTGAAGAGTGCACAGTAGTTGCTTAGGAAATATCTGGAGGGACAGCTTCATACCAAGAAATCAATCGCACCTGACTTTGTGCTATTTTCAGTAGCAATTACTTGAAATAAGCACTATTTGAATTCTTCTCGCTTGAAAAGTGGAATGTTAGGTGCAATGGGTGACACACCAGAGGATAAAGGGTCCAGGGGAGGAAGACCCCTTTTCCCTCAGGTAACCTGTGATGTGAGCTAGTTGGGAAGAAGGGCATCTAAAATATATATCTGAGGCCTGACCTGTGGTGGCGCAGTGGATAAAGCGTCGACCTGGAAATGCTGAGGTCGCCGGTTCGAAACCCTGGGCTTGCCTGGTCAAGGCACATATGGGAGTTGATGCTTCCAGCTCCTCACCCCCTGTCTCTCTCTCCTCTCTCTCTCTCTGTCTCTCTCTCTCTCCCCTCTCTCTCTCCTCTCTAAAGTGAATAAATAAAATAAAATAAAAAAATTAAAATATATATCTGAGAAAAGATACCAGAACATCTATATCACCGTTGTTTTAATAAAGGGCAAATTCTACATTGGGCAGAAAAGAAAGCACAATTTAATCATAGTGCTTTTGTGTCTAATTTTATGTTTAATGTCGTTGGCTTGATAAAAAGATTAAAGTTTATGACTTGTTTTATAAATAAAATGAGTTGGTGAATGGGGTTTCCTGATGTGAAATTTTAAAATATTCCCGTGAAATATATTTTTCATCATTATAATCAAGTTACATCTTTTGCATTGATTGTTTAAATTAGAAACAGAAACAATTTGCTAATGGTTTCTTATGTTATAGACATGAAGGAGGCATTCCCATCTTGTTTGGGGTTTAGTAACAAATGGAAAACAATGTCATACAAATGCCATACTTAGTTGCAAGAAGAACAGAAAAAAATGAAAGATAAACAAAACGTGATGAGAACAAAAAATAACTAACTTGTCACAAAAAGTTAAAGAACTAGGAGGTGGGATATCAGTTCTCTGGGAATATAAAATTCTAGGCAAAGAATTTTAGATTTCATATGCTAAGAAACAGAGAGTTCAATAGATGATTGGATAAAGAAGAAGTATACATATATACTATGGAATACTACTCAGCCATAAGAAATGATGACATCGGATCATTTACAACAACATGGATGGACCTTGATAACATTATATTGAGTGAAATAAGTAAAACAGAAAAAACTAAGAACGATATGATTCCATACATAGGTGGGACATAAAAATGAGACTCAGGGACATGGAAACAGAGAGTGGTGTGCTTTTAAAAAATACTATTAGATGATAAAGTCTTTGCGAGTAATAACTGCCTTCCAGGTGTACACTCCCCCACTACTATTTGCATCAACAGCAAATAAGAACTCACCCTTGCTCTGCCTGGGACCAGGGTCTACTAGAGAGGAAGTGGCGTTTACACAGATAGTTGTAATGGAAGGTGGACGGTTGTACGTCCCACAGCAGGACTATAGATCAAGTTCAGGGGATTCTGATGGGAAGGATTAGCTCCAGCTGTGGGACATACATGAAGAAAGGCTTCATGGAAGAGGTGACATGTGAGCTGGACACGGGGGGATCAGCAGCAGGGTGACACAGGGAGATGGAAAGAAGAGGCTTCCCGTGTAGCTGAAGTGTTGGGGGTGGAACGAGAGAGGCATATGTGCAGAGACCGGGCAACAGTCCAGCTCCCCTGGCCCATAAGCTCATGAAGTGGAGAAAGAAGGTTGAAAACATAAGTCGAGGTCAGATTTCGGAGAGTCTGTAAGGTCTGGAACGAAGGTGACGTGGACTTTCTTTGGTAGATAATGAGGCGCAGTCCATTGTTTCTCTGAGGACCTGAGATACAACGTTTTAAAAGTGGACGAAGCGCCTGACCTGTGGTGGCGCAGTGGATAAAGCGTCGACCTGGAAACGCTGAGGTCGCCGGTTCGAAACCCTGGGCTTGCCTGGTCAAGGTATATATGGGAGTTGATGCTTCCAGCTCCTCCCCCCTGTCTCTCTCTCCTCTCTCGCTCTCTGTCTCTCTCTCTCCCTCACTCTCTCCTCTCTAAAAATGAATAAATAAAAATAAAAAATAAAAAAAAGAAATGTTTCTCTTTAAAAAAAAAAAAAAAGTGGACGAAGCGTCAGCTGAGCTGAACCAGGCTGTCGCTCTGAATGCTCTGAAGTGTCGAACATGGTGTTAGGATGTAATAAATGTACAAATATATATATATGTGTATATATATATGTATATATATATTAATTGGCTATTGAGAACTACGGTGAGCAGGGAAGCCATCTAAGGAATTGGTTGAGAACGTCTGACATCTTCCAGGGAACAGACCAGGGGTGGACCAGATGCTCCGTCCACATGCGCACCCACACCTGGTCATTCTGCACGCTGCCTGTGTCCCCAGACAACAGGGCTCACGGCCTCGTTTCTCAGACTCCCTGGCAGCCTGCGTGTGAGGTGGCGCTGTGAGTTTGGAAGGTGAAATGCAGACGGAGGCCCACCCCTGTTTCTGTGGCCGTGGCCAGCTCTGGCAGACATGAATTTTTGCTGGGGACAGACTTCATCCCCCTGTCAGGTGACCAGCTTCGTAAATGTGGGACAACTGTGAACTTGGCAGCAGTTTCTTGACCTCTGGGTGTTAACAGTGATTCGCTGACCTCTCTGCATCACAGCCATAGGGTTGTAACCTCGAAACCTAAACGCATCACGATCTTTCTGTCTCACGGGGCTCCTGGCGGACATGGCTCCAAGCTCGCCCAGTGATCCAGGGGCCCCCATGCTCTGCGTTAATTCCATCTACTCGGGATGCCTGATGTTGCATCTGTTTCGGTGTTGAGCCCTGAGTGGAACAGGAGACAAGGAAAATGCATAGAGGAGGGCGAGAGCCATTCAAGGGACACGTCGTTAGAAGATGGGAGGGAACAAATCCACGTCAGGCCTTCCTTTGCCCCCCGAAGGGCAGCCACCTGCCTTTCAGCCTGGCTCTGTGCAGGCCCTTGTTCTCAGTGCTCGCTCCCTCTCCCTCAAAAACAGACACTTCCCCAACTACAAAAATGATACATATTCACCATAGGAAACCTGAGATATATAGTAGTCTTGTCCTAGGAGGGGGATACGTTCCAAGACCCCCCCCAGTGGGTGTCTGAAACCGCAGATAGTACCCAACCCTCTACAGGCACATACTGTGTATCTCTATGCGTCCATCCCCACGATAAAGTGTAACTTATAAATTAAGCAGAGTAAGAGATGAACAACAATAACTCATAATTAAATAGAACTACTATAACAACATATTACAGTAAATGTATGTGAATGGCTTCGAAGCCGCTAGGAAGAAAATAAGAGTTACTTGAGCGCAAGCACGGTGATCCTGCCACAGTGGCTCTGCTAACTCGGACAGCTGCTGAGTCACTCGTGGATGGGGAGTGTGTACGACGTGGATCCTCTGGATAAAGGGGTGAGTCACGGCCCTGGGGTGGGCGGGGCGGAGTGAGGGACCATGGGAGGTTTCATCATGCTACTCAGAACGGTGGGCGACTTAAAATGTATGGAATTTTCCATTTCTTATTTGCAGACGGTAGTTGACCATGGGAAACTGAAATCACAGAAAGCCAAACTGTAGATAAGGGGGAACCACTGTGCTGAGAGTTATAAAGATGGCAGTAAAAATCCCCCACAGCTCTCCTACTCAGAGACAACTTCTTGAATCAGTCAGGATGAGGCTCATCTGTCCATGACAAGAGAATTCAGTCTCGCCGTAATGTGAGTGAGGCAGACATCTATGTCTTCCTTTCACGTAAACAAGATGTATGGGTAAGTGAGCCGGAAGTGGTACGGCGGGCCCGTGACCACTGGGAACCCAGGCTCCTCCTCTCTTGTAGCTCCTCGGATATGAGCTTCCACTTTGCTGTCCTAGATGACTGCTCCAGCTCATTCTGTCCATCTGCGTTCCAGCCGGTAGGAAGGGAGAAAAAATAGCAACAAAGAGCTCGTCTCCTCTCTTTAAGGAAATCACACGTGATGTTTTGCTTATATTCCTTTGTTCCCAGGGGTCACATCTATTTGGAGGGGGAGGTGGGCCGTGCGATCCATACTCCGCGTGGCTGTGTGCTCAGCTGAAGACGGAGGGCTGCATCCCAAGGGAAGAAACAAGACAGGGTTTCAGAGAGCTGTTCTCGTTCCGTCACCATCCAGTCCCCCTCCCGTGGGAGCTGCCAGTTTTCTTCTTCTGGGCCCCTCCGGTACCAACACCACCCCCATCCCTGGAACGTTACTATTAATGCCACCTTTGGCCACTTGGACTTCTCCTCCCCCGCCCCCAATGCCTGGAGTATTTTGCTCGGAGCACTTCTTGTAGCATTAGTTACTTTAAAAATCTCTATCGAGGCTGGGGCTCCCGCCTTCCCCTGTCAGCTCACATGTCTACCTGAACATTTCACACCCTACTGGGCCCCCGGGCCAGACCTCTGCCCCGCCTCTTATCAAGCTGCGGTGACCTGGACCACAGGTCCCTTTCCAGGAGCGCCTCAAGCTGTGTTGCCCTTCCCCTGTCAGCGGGTCTTGGAAACAACCATGTCCTTGAAGCTCTGTGGCCCTGCTTCAGCGCTCTGTGCATCCCACAGGGTGCTCCGGCCCCGGCCCTAGCCCCTCGCTCTGTGCTTGACCACAGCTGCAGGCCATCACCACCATCTTCCTCTTCTTCTCTGACTACATGGATTGGGGCGTCACTGGTTAATATAATTATACAGGTTTCAGGTGCCCAGCTCCACAACACATCTCACACTGTGTTGTGTGTTCACTGGACGCCAGGTGAAGTCTCCATCCATCACCATTTACCTTCCCTTCTTCACCTGCGTGTCCCCCACCCCCACCCCCGGCACTCACCACGCGGGTCACCTTCTGTGTGTCAGCTGCCCCCACCCCCGGCACTCACCACACAGGTCACCTTCTGTTGTGTCAGCTGCCCCCACCCCCGGCACTCACCACACGGGTCACCTTCTGTGTGTCAGCTGCCCCCACCCCCGGCACTCACCACGCGGGTCACCTTCTGTGTGTCAGCTGCATCATGTCCAATTTCCAGCTGCTATCATTCTGTCGGGGTCCTTTTCAGTCTGTGAATTTTTCTCCGACCGTATTTTTCCTTTTTCTTTTCTGCTTCTTCTGCTCTTCTACATCAAGTCCTTTTCATGGACTGAAGCACCTCTGACCGCAGAAATATCTATATGGAGACAGACATTTATTCAATGCATTCTGCTGATGAAGTTTCTCTCTTGACTCCCTTCCGGCTAAGCAAGACTCAACGAGCATCTTCCTGCGTCCTCTGAGACCCGCCGTGGGTCTCACCTACGATATTTGGGGCTTCCCAAAGCGTAAGGCTTTGAGATGCAGCCCTAGGCCAGTCGACTTGCAAGCTACTCCCTAAAGAAATCCCCTGGCTGTGAACATTTCTGTTGCCTAACACGGCGGGGATACTTTTCAAGGAAGGGGAGGATCGGGTCAACACAGGTCCACACCTAGCCTCCGTGAGTGTGAGAGACAAGCAGAGGAGAGTCCGCTGGGCCTGCAGCAATGGCAGGAGTCCCGGTTCTGCCGCCGAAACAAACAGCTTTCAGATCTCACTGGTTTCCTTGCTCCTGCTACTTGTCCCTTGTGGATTGGCAGGGGGACTGCGACCTTATAGATGTCTGAAGACCTGGGCTGATGGAGGAGCTTTATCTCAGCCTCTGGTGGTCTCCATCTCAGTGAAGAGAGCACTCTGGAGGGTCTTGTATCCATAATTCCCTCCCCCAGCCAGGAAGAGACCCATGTAACATCTATTTGTTGGCTAGAGCCGGTCACATGGTTCTGCCCGGCCACAAGGAGACGAGGAAGTGTAACCACCTGTGCTTGAAAGGGTGAAGAACCGGAACTATCCAGGCGTCCCCAAACTATGGCCTGCAGGCCACATGCGGCACCCTGAGGCCATTTATCCAGCCCCCCACCACACTTCCAGAAGGGGCACCTCTTTCATTGGTGGTCAGTGAGAGGAGCACTGTATGTGGCGGCCCTCCAATGGTCTGAGGGACAGTGAACTGGTCCCCTGTGTAAAAAGTTTTGGGACCCCTGAGTGGTCCCCAACCTTTTTTGGGCCACAGACCAGTTTAATGTCAGAAAATATTTTCATGGACCGGCCTTTTAGGTGGGATGGATAAATGTATCACGTGACCGAGACAAGCATCAAGAGTGAGTCTTAGACAGATGTAACAGAGGGAATCTGGTCATTTTTAAAAAATAAAACATCGTTCAGACTTAAATATAAATAAAACAGAAATAATGGAAGTTATTTATTCTTTCTCTGTGGACCGGTACCAAATGGCCCACGGACCGGTACTGGTACACGGCCCGGGGGTTGGGGACCACTGATTTAGAGAACAGTACTATTAACGTTCATAGAGCCCAACCAGCGGTGATGATTCACAGGCCACTCTCTGACTCAGATCACTTGAGACAATTGCCATCCATACTTCTAAACCTCTTTGTGTTTTAATCAAACGAAACCACTGCCAATATTTTTTCTCCTAATCACTCTGTATCCCTTTCAAATTGTTCTACTTCAAGGTGAGATGTTTGGAGAACCCGGGTGTGAGCCCCAGGCCTGTGTCAGCGCCTCTGCTAACATCCTCGGCACTGGGGTTCTCCTTGAGCATCCTTCCCAGCCACACACACACGCACACGCACACACACACGCACACACGCACACGCGCACACGCACACGCACACACGCACACGCACACGCACGCACACACGCACGCACACACACGCACACGCACGCACACGCACACACGCACGCACACACGCGCGCGCACACACACGCACACACACACGCACACACACGCACACACGCACACACACACACACACACACACGTTACCCCGGGTGCCGCTTGCATGCCTCGCTGTCTCAGTGGATAGCAACAATACACAAGGGCACCTCACTGTGGGAAAGGAACCGCCGTCCGCCTGCCAAGGACAAACGCAGGCGCACAAAGCAATATCAAGCAAGACTTCACATCAAAGGGAGCCCTGCCTGGGCTTGCCAGGAGCAGAGCCGCCTCCGCAACCCGCTGTGTTCTCAGGGCCCACGGGGCTCCCGAGCTCCCACCGGGCCCCCTGGTCCACCCAGCGCCCCTCTTCTCCCTGACACCTGGAGCTTGGGCGCCTCCTTGGTCTGGCCTCGGCCACGTGGTCGGAGCAGAGCGCCGAGTGTTTGAGAATGTCGGGCGAGGAGGAAGGAGAATCCACGAGAAACGTTTATTCTGAGAACCCTGGTGGAGGAGACCGGGGCGCGTGACTGAGTTCACTCAGGGCAACAACAACACGGAGTTCAGAAGTGTGTGCCGACGGCCCCAGGGAGAGAGCACAGGAGGAAACCTGAGCTGTTGAGGGAGGAAGGAGGCTCTGTGGACAGAGGTTCCGGAGCTGGGGAGCCAAGGCCGGAGAGGGAAGGGCGGCCCTCGGCCCACGGACCTCGCCGGAAGTGGGGCGTCAGACCGAAGCCCCGAACTTCAAGTTCTACTTTCGTATCAACAGAAGAATTCTGTAGCTTGAAGGAAAAGGAGCTCTAGGGGAACAAAAACATGACAGGGACACAGAAATAAATTTTATTTCAGAGAACAGGTAAGGCTTGCCATTCTGGTGGCTACATTAATCCTCAAAACACAGTGGACTTTTTTTTTTTTTTTTTTGAAGTTTTAAAGTCAAATATTGGGAAAGCTGTAAGGAAGGACTTAGAGATTGTGTGTCCAGGTTTTTTGTGGGTTTTTTTTTTTTTTTTTGAGTTAAGAAACTCTGGCCCTGGCCAGTTGGCTCAGTGTTAGAGCATCAACCCAGCATGTGGAAGTCCTGGGTTTGATTTCCCTTCCGGGCACCACACAGAAGAAGCGACCATCTGCTTCTCACCCCTCCTTTTCTCTCTCTCTCTCTCTCTCTCTCTCTCTCTCTTTCTCTCTTTCTCTCTCTCTTTCTTCCACAGCCATAGCTCAATTGATTTGATCACAGTGGCCCTGGGCACTGAGGATAACTCCATGGAGCCTCTGCCTCAGGTGCTAAAAATAGCTCAGTTGTAAGCCACACCAGATGGGCAAAACATCGGTCCCAGCTGGGGTTGCCAGGTGGATCCCAGTCAGGGTGCATGTGGGAGCCTGTCTCTACCTCCCTTCCTCTCACTTGAAGAAGGAAAGAAAGAAAGAAAAAGAAAGAGAGAGAGAAAGAAAGAAAGAAAGAAAGAGAAAGAAAGAAAGAAAGAAAGAAAGAGAGAAAGAAGAAAGAAAGAAAGAGGAAGGGAGGGGAGGGGAGGGGAAGGGGGGAGGGGAGGGGAGGGGATGTCAAAGGAGGTTTTCACAGTCACACAGCTGGAGAGTGGCAGAGCTGCAGCCACAGCCCTGAGCTCCTGGCCCCGGGGAATGGTGGCGCGTCCTAGTCATGGCATGTGATCAGATCTGCAACTTCATCCAGTACAATATTTTTAACACAGTGGCTTCAACCCTTTGACTAAGATCTTCCACTGTGGCCAACCCTACTGCCCTGTTCCAACAACTTCCCAGAATGGTAGTAATTAGAGCAAAGAAAAAATAATGGATAGGGCCCAGAAAAAATGTCACATTTCTTCAAGTGAGGAGAGGTGGAGATCATGCATTTATACAATTTCCTCCTTTTGGGGCGTTTCACGTGACCTTGGGTCCATGAAGGGGGCTCAGGCATTCCACGATGGGGGGAACATTGTATCTTTTCCTAACCTCCCACTGAAAGGCGACATTTCCTTCATTATGAAACCACAACAGTATTTGCTGTGCTTGGACCTCCTCACTAATAGAAATAACAAACAGTCTCATAGGATAGCAATCGTGGGAGATATCTTGAAAGATCTTTCCTCTCATTACCATTCTGCAATTACAGTAGTTGTTCGATCTCCCACTAGATCTTTTATTTCATGTTTAATCCAAAAGCACAGACTTTTATAAATATTTTGATAACAGGCATTATTCTGAGAGGGGGCCCATAGACTTCCCCTGGATACCACAGGGACCCTGGCATTGAAGATGAGGAACCCTGAAGTGTGAAGGAAGAATGAGCGTCAGGTTGCTGATACCCATGTCACTCAGTTCCCTGTCCCTGTCCCATCATCCTGCAGACTGAGAGTGACAGACATGCTCCTTTGTCATTCTGGGTTGGAGAATGACAGTGCCTCTTGCCACAGACTGTGCTGGCATTCTAGGGGCGCGCCAGCCTGTGAAAGCCGGTAAGACTACGTTACAGAAGGTGACAGGAAAGAACCCATTGTTTGGCATCATTATTAAAATACAGGTTGACAGGAATTTTGTGACACTTACACTGAGAAGGCTGTGTGTTCACAGGTCCCAGGGAAACGAATTTTTCTCAGGGAATCAGCACTCCAAAGTCCACTCAAAAAAGTAAATCAGTTCTTTTCAAAGATGGCACAAGCTGGCTTGGCATGGCAAATACGTGTTCAGGAAAAAAAAATAAACACTTTAAAATATCAAGGCACCATTTCCCAACTCTCAAATAGGCCCGGAATGTTAGAGATAATTATTCTCAGGATTGGTGAGATGTAAGGAAGTATTTTCTTTTTCTTTTTAATAATTTTTAAAAGACTTTATTTATTCCATTTTTTTTTTCAGAGAGAAGAGAGAGAGAGTAGGAAAGGGAGAGAGAGAGAGAGAGAGAGAGAGAGAGAAGGGGGAGGAGCAAGAAGTATCAACTCCCCTATGTGCCTTGATCAGGCAAGCCCAGGGTTTTGAACTGGCGACCTCAGCGTCCCAGGTCAACGCTGTAGCCATTGTGCCACCACAGGTCAGGCAGGAAGTCTGTTCATAAGCTGCCCGCAGGACCGAGACTGCCCGCACCACTTCTCTGGACTCGCTCTTCACCCAGTAATTTCACTTCTAGGGATTTATGCTACGAAGAGAATTACAAAGACTGTTTCAAGGATCCTCATCCTAATAAGACTAGTTATGGAAACAAGATTGGAAACAACACGAATGCCAACAATATGAAGTTGTTTTAATAAATTATGCCAAACCTGGAGGACTAATTGTTCTGCAGCTCATTGTTTAAAACAACCATTCCAAGAATATTTAATGATATAGGGAAATGCATAAATATATAATATTAGGCTGAAAATGCAAGACATAGATCTCATGTGTGAAATCACCCTTTTTAAATTTTGAGAAATATTTGTTGCATTTCTCTGCAATCTTATGTATATGCATATGCATGTAGACTACCTATGTGTTAAAAAAAACAACTGGAAGGAAATGTTTCAAAGTGTTGGCAGTCTTCAGGCAGCTGTCTTTTAATTATTTTTGTTTGCTTCTTCCTCCCTTTTTGTCTTTCCCAACCCTGGGCAGAGCAGTAAGACGGGGCTCCGTACGTGATGAGCTGGCCCCACGGGCTGTTTGCAGGGCCTTCTTGTTGCTGCAGACAAACGTTTGTTTTGCTGGTTGCTACTGAGTGTTATTTTTCTCCTAACCTTTGCGCTCTTTCCTCACCATTGGCTTCCAGATGTCTGCTTCCAACCAAGTTCAGGGCACTTAACTCATGTGCACCGGCCCCTCGAACTTGGATAGAACACTTCAGAAATGACCAGGAAGCTGCCAGTCTAATAGCACCAACATGCGTGTCAACAGAAACCTCCTGGCATAATGAACAATAGTTCAATGGGGAATTGGAAGCTTTGTCAACAAAGCCGAGGATGGAGCTTAAAATAGGGCAGGGCTCCCAGGAGGTATCTGGCCCCTTCGCTCTGCCCCTCTGACTGCTTCTGCCGACTTGTGCTGGGCGCCTCCTGGGGGCCAGGCGCGGGGACGGGAAGTAAGTCTCGCAGAGCCGCTTAACCGTATTTATTTATTTATTTTCATATTTGTTTGAAAGCGTGACATTTTCGGTCTTCAGTGATTATTTAGTATGTTGTGCATACATTGGCTAGGGGGAAAAATAAACCTGTTGGGGTGAATGAGGACATATTTCCCATCGATTTTACCTTGACGGCTACCTTCTGTACGGGAAAGCTGGTTTCAAGGTTCTCTTACTTGGCGATGCCATCTTGAATTTTGAGAACACTGGAGTCTCTATTCCATTCCTCTTCTCTTGCTTAAACTTGGATCGATTTTCTCCTGTGTGAAGTTTAAAATAATAAAAGCTGAGAAACCATTTACTCAACGCCTGCTGTTGCGTAGCAATCTAACAAACAAGCCCCTTTCCTCTGTGAGGAACTTTCCAATAAAACAAATCACAAAGATTGTGTTTTAAACAGATGATTTCAAGGTTCTTTTTTTTTTTTTTAAGCTTCCTTAAAAAAAAAAAATAGAGGCCAAAGATTTCTGGCAAAAACTCAATTGACTTTTTAGTGAGTCACTTCTCCAGCTACTGCGGGGGATTTGAAAACTTTCTCGTTCGCCGTGAAGCCCCGGGGGCTGAGCTGGACACGTGGGAGCGAGCCAACCAAAGCGGGACAAGCAGTAAGAAGTAACGACTCTCGCGGAGTGCTCCGTACCGGCTGCACGCCAGGCCCCCTGCCGTGGGAACCGTCTCCTCTCCTCACACCTCTTGCTCTGGATCCCCACTTGCAGCCCCGGACCCCCCTCTGCCCAGGAACAATGAGTGACCTGTATGGAGTGTGGCAAAGGGCTCTCTGTCCCAAGGGCACTGGCAGGAGAGAGGAGGGAGGAGGAGGGAAAGATGGAGACTTCTTTTCCTGGCTCTTTCCTCGCTGGTTACAGCAGGTTGGCTCTGTCCCTCCAACCCAGAGTCACAGCCCCTGCCAGGCGGCCCTAACCACCCAGCTCCCCTCTCCGCCTCCAGCAAAGGCTCCTCGCCCTCTGCCCCTCCAAGTCCCCGGCTGGTGAGAGCTGCCTGCTGGTTCCAGAGGATGACTCCATCCCTGGTGGCTGCGACCAGCCCTCCCCAGATCTCTGCACAGACGGTCCTTGTTAACCCTCTCCTGCCAGCCCCTGGGTCTCCTGCTGACCTGTCACCCCCGCACCCCCCCCCCCCCCCAGGAGACCGCTGATGGTTCTTGTTAAGAAGATTGTAATAACCCTTAATTGACTGTTACTTCCCAGCTTATTTTAGGTAGTATTGCAAAAACAAATCTTTCTACAGCTGTGCTAAGACACTCAATCGAGCCCCACTGCCCACGGAAAAGTATTTGAACCCATCAGCTTAGACTTTCCTGAGCGCTTAGCTTCGGTCAGGCAGTTTGCGCTCGTGGTTGAGACAGGGAGTCAGTCTCCTCCGCCACCTGACTGTCCCCGCATCCGTGTCCACAAGTGCGCTCACCCTGGTGACCTCCTGAAGCCGCCCCCCCACCCTTGCCCGTTGGCCTTCCCGCCCTGGTGTTTTCATGTGGAATGTCTTCCTAGGCATTAATTTGGGAAATACATTAGATGCCACCTTGCCGTACATCCTCTAGTGTTTGGGGAACATTATTTAAAAATTTTTTTAATTAAAAAAAAAATTTTTTTTTTTCTGAAGTTGGAAATGGGGAGGCAGTCAGACTCCCGCATGCGCTCGACCTGGATCCACCCAGCATGCCCACCAGGGGGCGATGCTCCGCCCATCTGGGGTGTTGCTCTGTTGCAACCAGAGCCATTCTAGTGCCTGAGAGAGAGGCCACATAGCCATCTCAGTGCCCGGGCCAATTCTGCTCCAATGGAGCCTTGGCTGCGGGAGGGGAAGAGAGAGACAGAGAGGAAGGAGAGGGGGAGGGGTGGAGAAGCAGATGGGTGCTTCACCTGTGTGCCCTGGCTGGGAATCGAACCCGGGACTCCTGCACACCAGGCCGACGCTCTACCACTGAGCCAACCGGCCAGGGCCACATTATTTAAATTTTAAGTTTTTTGTCTTTTCAAAATCATAGGCTTTGGCACAAAGTTCTTTTGACCTTGACTATAAACTCCGCCAACATTGGGGACTGTGTACAAGTTATCGGCCTGGTAGAGTCTCTTCATTCAAAGGTGGAAGGGTTACAATACTGCTTCCCTCAGCGAGGGTTACGTTAACATGTAGAAGACTCATTACAGTGCCTGACCAGTTGCTGGCGCAGTAGGTGGAGCGTTGGCCTGTGAGCTGCCGGCCTGGGTGGCTGGCTTTGAGCTTGGGATCATGGACATGAGCTCATAGTCGCTGGCTTGAGCCCAAGCTTGCTGGCTTGAGCAAGGGGTCACTGGCTCAGCCAGAGCCCCGGGGTCAGAGCACATATGAGAAGCAATCAGTGAGCAACTAAGGTGTCACAAGGAAGAGTTGATGCTTCTCATCTCTCTCCTTTCCTGTCTGTGCCTCTCTCTGTCTCTCTTGCTAAAAAAAAACAAAACTCATTACATGATACGACAAATAACTACACTGCTCACAAAAATGAGGGGACCAGGGAACGTGCAGATACTCCAGGACTCTCAGCCTTTTGTACAGCGCATTTTCATCAGTGAAATCAAAGTTGGTTTTGCATCTCATTTGCATACTCGAACAACTTTCTTTGACTTGTCGTTTGCTTTTCTGATGTTCCTGTTTAATAAAAATAAAGCAAATGCTTTTTTTTATTGCTTCATATTCATTTTGAAATATCCCCTAATTTTTGTGAGCAGTATATTATTTTGCTTTCCTGTCGTCGTCTCCCCTCCCCCTCCCCCCCTCCTGGCTTTTCTTCAACTTGGTCTCAAAACTAGCTAACTTTTATTGAGTGCTTATTATGTGTCATGTACTAAGCATCTTGCACACATTAATATCCATCAATCCCATGTCCTAGTATTTCCCCTAGTTTACAGACGTTGAAACCGAGGCACCAAGGGGTTAAGACGCTCGCCCAGGTTTACCAGGGCCTAGGACGGGCGCATTAATTCACAGCCAGATGGCACAGGCCCCGCTGGAGACCAGGTTTCCGTGTGTCTTTTGCAGGGCCGCAGGGGAGGTCTTGCAGATCCTCGGTGTTCAGTCCATGTTGATTTCACTCCAAGAGGCAGAGCCAAGGAAGCTGGTGTTGGATGAGGCAGGAGTGAGCGACGCGCACGGTGCAAGCAGCAGCTGCTTCTACGCAGGGGGCAGTCATGTGTGCAGCCGACACGGAGCTGGGGTGCAAGGTCCTGGCGACTGAGGACTGCGGCGGCCACCGGATGTCCCAGAGGCCCCGCTGGGGGCCAGGCCGGAAAGGGGAGAACCCGAGCCAGCAGGCCAGCGCTGTGGAAAGCTGCGCACAGGACGCCTGAGCTCTCGGCCGTCCTGCCGGCTCTGCGGAGACTGTAAATCTCCCTCCAGCCTGCGGTCACACCACGCAAGCACCTTGAAAAACGCTTAGACCTAAACCGATGGGCCTCTTCCTGCTGCCTTTCTTACCTGGGCCAGCAACCTCAGAGCTCTCTGGGATTTCTGTTAAAAAAAAAGCACACAGCGCCGTCCTCCACCAACACAATTGTTGCTCATGCCAAGCGTGGGACATATGGCCGAGCATCTGGGAGGGGACAGATGGTCCAGGCGTGCTGGCAGGCTGCACATGCTTCCATCAGAAGGCCAGGCGGCGGTAAATCATGTGTACGCTTTCTCTCCTCCTCTCCCCATAGCAAAGCAGAAAGGAGACAGTTACCCTCAGCACCATCATGCTGTTTGAATATGCCAAAGCTTGTGCCTCAGACACTTACTGACATTTCCTTAAATATCATTTTAATATCTTAGCCAGGTCAAGCATACCAATAGCATTACAGAGCTTGCAAATCAATGCCCCAGCTGTTTTGGTTTTTTAATAAAACTGAATGTGATCTCTTTTAAATGATGGCTTTCCGCCGCCCCCCCCCCCAGTCCCTCTGCCCCCCTGGTTTTCTGCTAGGGCTCTCAGAGAGCAGGCCTGTGGGCAGCCCTGGGGTCAGAGCTTGGCTCTGGGCTCTGACAGAGTTGGTGTGTGTGTGTGGGGGGGTGTTAGGAATCAAACACTTGCTGGATTACTGTCGTCATCTTTTCCAATCCTCTGCATCAATATCTGGTGATCTGTGTCATTCAAAATACAACTGCATGTTTTACTGCCGTTTTTAAGGAGTGAATTTACCGGGATGTTGCTGAAGAACTGAAAGGTTTCGGTTTCCGCAAAGCACACTGGTTAGTGTCTTCATCTGGGACCAGTCCAAGTGATTTATTCATAATGTTATTAGAGATCTCTTTTTCCAGGGAAATTCCTTGTGTCTGATTATCAAAGTAATGGAAACGGCTAGAGCCCCTACCAAGAATTCAATCATAGGCATGTGACTTTTGCCCCCTAAAAAAAATGGAATATGTAAAACTGTCATCGACAGTAACCATCCTGGCCACTGGAAACCCACAGTCCCCAGTTCTACAGGGAAGCCCTCGTGCAAATTCAAAAGTAGCCCTGTCACCTATGAGGTCCTGGTGGGGGTGGGGGGGTCCAGTACAAATGGGGGGGGTGCCTATAAATCAGGCTTTTACAATGATATTAGTTGACTACGACGGATGTGAGTCATAAATGTGACACCACAACGAACAGTCCAGTTCTTGAGGATGTATTTGAGGACTCTTTGATTGGCTTTGAGAAACTGTAGTCCTTCCATCAGGAAAACCTCATCTGCTTTGGCAACTTATTACTTTTATTTTCTAATAGTTTGTACGAAATGCCTAAGCTTCCTCCACCCACCCAGGATTTTGCCTGGGCTGCGTTAGTGCAGGCTCGTGTGTTCCCTGGGCCTGCAGAACCCGACGGGGTGCTGGAGCCCCAGCTGGGCCCCGGGAGAGGCCTCCTCCTCCAGCCTCCCCGCCTCCCTTCTCACAAACCAGCTTAGAAGCAACTGAAATCCACCCCACCCCACCCCGCCTTTTTCTTCCTGACCACAAGCAAAGTTTTGTCTCCTTGGTTCTCTGAAAGTTATCCATTCCTGAATTTTACCCTTAACCACAGGGGAGGAAAGGGAATAGCTGAGGTCAGGAAATATGGGAAGAATGCTAACAATTTACCACTAAAATATACATTAAGAATATTTTCAGCAAGTATAATCTCCACGTTGAACTTCTAAATCTAGACTTGGCCTGCCACGTGACCCTCTTCCCCTTTCTGTGTGCTCCTTTCGGCCTCAGCCCCCTCCTTTCTGAGGGACGCTCAGGGAGCGGTGGGACTTATTAAAAAAAGAGACGAGTTAGGTCTCCCAAGTTTTCCGCCTTATTCAACATTTGGCTACACTGATTACATAAATACATGTCAAAGATGTTAGGTTAAAATAGTTGTCTTTTGCTTGAGCCAGTGAATGAGTATCATCAGACACTTTAATTGACAGCATAAAAACAAAGATGAAAATATGTGCACAGGTAATGCCTTCAACCGAATAACTAGTCCTGTTCATAGAAATCCAAAATCATAGATACGTCTGCTTTGAAAGATTATCAGAGAAGTTAGGATTGGAGAGAGACTTAGAGATCCTCTCATTCAACCCCTTCATTTTATATGGGATGCAATTAATGATCATTACCGTTGCCAGTGGAGAAGTATCGTTTCGTTCAATCCTGACAACCCCCAGAGTGCGTGACCCCCACTTCAGGCTGGGACGTGGTGGGTACAGACAGATGGAGTAACTCGCACGAGATGAAGCCGTCGATGTAGGTTTCAAACTCAGGGCTTTCAGGTTTCTGACCCGAGAACCCCCAGGCAATTGAACTTTAATCTCATCTTTGCCTCGCTCTGGGGCGAGGGAACGGCTGCTACCTGCTCAGCTTCATCCATTCTTTCCTTTTGACATGGCACCCCCTCCCGTTGGCCTTGGCCGTAGCTTGGCCCGGAGCCGCTGTCACGATCTGCCGTAAACCTGCCTGTAGCCAGTCCCTCCCCAGATGCACAGGCAGGGCTGCATCTGTCGCTAATGGGATTTCCAGATTTCTGCCTCTTCGTGAGCCCCCGCTTGGCAACCTCGCGTCTCCGTGAATCTAATGTGCGAGTCGTGCCCCTCAGCTGTTCCCGTTTGGCGACAAAGCGAGGATGTCTGTGGTCAGGTGAACCCTGAGGACAGGCATCCTGTGGAAAAAATGCCCCCCCCCGGCAGGGTTTGGGTTCCTGAGTCCGTCCCCCCCAGGGCTGGGGCTCCCTGGAGAATGCAACACGGAATGTGCTGACGGTGACCCTGGACACATCCAGCTCTCGGCTTCTGTTTCTACGCACCTGATATATTTATTGTTTCTTTGTAAGTGAACTTACCTTAGAGGTGTTTTTCTCCCCACCCACCCCCCTTTGATCTCAAGTGACATGTTGTCACTTGAAGGTCACTGTCGTAGTTAACTGTGTTGTCTTTCTGTATTACCTCTCATAGCTGTAAAAAAGAATTATGTGAGCAAAATGATGGAGGGATGAAGAAAAAACAGAGAAGAGGCTGGAATGCCACCCCCTTTTCTTTTCTGACCCATGCAGGGGGCTCTGGCCATGCTTAGTTACCACAATTGTTCTACATCCCAGCCTACCCGCTTTCCTTTTAGAGCTCTACCCCCTTTCACGGCGTGAGATCTTAACTGACAGGTCCACATACCCAGCACGCCCACTCGGGAGGCTGAAGGGGCAGTCCCTGTCTCAGAGGGCTGAGATGTGTGTTTAATGACTTCACTGAGAACGGCGCCTAAAACACATAGTAACTGCTGAGATTCGCTCTTCTTCCTTAGTTATTGCTCCTCCTTATTGTGTTCTCGTTTGCCTTCTCACCTCTGTGGTTATTACTTGATGACTGTCGTCCTGTGGCAGCCAGGACAGGGCATTGTGCCTGAACTTGGCCACTCAGATTCTCTCTCCTGGCATATACAATGGTGTATGTTTGACACAGGACAGAAGATGTGGTTGGATTTTTTTTTTTTTTTTGACAGAGACAGAGAGTCAGAGAGAGGGACAGATAAGGACAGACAGACAGGAAGGGAGAGAGATGAGAAGCATCAATTCTTTGTTGTGGCACCTTGCTTGTTCATTGATTGCTTTCTCATATGTGCCTTGATTGGGGGGCTACAGCAGTCAGAGTGACCCCTTGCTCAAACCAGTGGCCTTGGGCTCAAGCCAGCGACCTTGGGCTGAAAGCCAGTGACTATGGGGTCATGTCTATGATCCCACGCTCAAGCCAGGGACCCCACACTCAAGCTGGTGAGCCTATGCTCAAGCCGGATGAGCCCACGCTCAAGCCGGATGAGCCCGCGCTCAAGCCAGAGACCTTGGGGTTTCAAACCTGAGTCCTCCGTGTCCATCCAGTGCTCTGTCCACTGCACCACCACCTGGTCAGGCTAGATTATTATTATTATTTTAATTGTGAGCTATGACAACACTGAAGGAAGAGGGCGTTCAACTACGTTAACTATGTACAAATAATTATGAGTGCCCACGAAGCACCACCGTCAGGATTTTAGCTTCCTAAAGCCCCCTGGGTGCCTCTGACCGGCGGAAAGCCCTGCTCTCATCCAGGGACAGCTTCACGGGCGTGCGAGCCGAGCAGCAGCCCAGGGCTCCGTGCTCAGGAGTGTCCTGAGCTGTAAGGGCCACCAGCGCTAGGACCTCTGTCCCCTAGCCCCCAGAGAGGCCCCGTTTCCTTCTGCTGCTCCCCTGGTACGCTTGACTTTGCTGAGGTTGGCAGGGCTGATTTCTGTTGCTTGCACCCAGAGAGACACAGCTGTGCCCCAGAGTCTCCCGGTCGGGAAAGCAAACAGTGGATGACTGTTCTGTGCCTAACCCCAAAGTCTGATGAGTATTTCAGTGGTTTGAGATTTAGTTTAAAACCAGCGAACATCCAACCTGACTAATCCTCATTTTCCGGAGGAAGAAATTGAAACTTGAAGTTGTGAAACCAGTTCCCATGTTTAGAAAAAAATTACCTTCAGGACACGCCGTGAAGTCCCAACTGCCTGACAACAACACTTTTCTCTTTCCAGAAAAGTTGCTTCGGGTTGCTAACGGCTGACCCCTTGCTTGGCGAACTCCTGTCCATAACATGCGAATGAGGCGGGATCCCAAGCCGCTGTGTACACATTGTCTCCCCGTCCCCTTCACCTTGGTGACCAGTACAGGGCTAGGCATGTGACACCCTCCCCCCCAATCCAAAACTAATCCTTCACTGGAAGGCTTGAGAACCAAGAACCAAACATCATCAAGAGTGCTTTTGCTTGAACCGTCAGGGAAGATGATCTCTGGTCTTCGGGGATCCTGGAAAGACAGGCGCAGGGCTGCCAGGGTGTGGGGAGAGCTCTCCTGCAGAAGGAGGCTGAGGCCAGCACAGGACAGGCAGCTGGCAGCAGCCACGGGCGGTCAGAGCTCTGGGGCACCCAGGGGCTGGGGGCTGATGGCGGCGTCAGCGCAGGGGCGGGGAATGCTTGCCACCGCGCGGCTCCGAGCCTCGTGGCCCCCGGCGTCTCGGAGATCATTTCAGAGCTCCGCTGAGCTAAGCGCTGTCACCGTGGAGGTGGTTCCCTATCTCTCCTCACTGCCCTGCGTGTGTTAAAGTAAGCTTCCAACGCCCGCCTCCGCCTCCACCGTGAGACCTGGCGCCCGGAGTGAACCGTATTGACAACCCCGGTCTTGGTCATTTAACTTGAGAGCCTGACAGGAACCCTGCCGCAGGCTCCCTGTGCTCAACCAACCGCTGTTCTTGCCACCCGGGGAGCGTCCCTGTGCCCGATCCCCGAAGGTCCGGTGTCAGTGCCAACCAGCCACGCCAAAATGCCAGCCCAGCGACGGAGATCCAGCCAGAGCCACCTGCCGCGTGGGAAGACGGGCCTGGGGGGCCTGATGTCTCCCCCCATCTCCCCTCTCTCTACTCTATTTCAGGCACCAGAACCCTTGGCTGGGTTGAGGCTGGCCCCCTGCTTGCAGCCTGGTTCCCCTCGACGCCATCATCACAGAGCCACCGTAGCAAACGTGGCAAAATTAATACAAGAGTGGCTACCCGTTGCTCTCAGGACATGACCCCAAATTCTGAGTGTGCGTCTGCGCTTGTTTATGACCTTGGTCCTTGCTTACTTCCCCAGCTGTGTTCTCACCACCTTTCCCCTCCTCCACCCCAGGGCTCACAGTCTCTGCTCCTGAGCCAAACCCTCTGCCCTGGACTCACTCTTTAACCCGCTCACCTTTTACATGGGTTTCTCGCCCCTTTACCTTGCTGTCTCCGACTCTTCTGTAAGGGTTGAAGGTCCCTCCCTTCACGAGACTTTCCCTGAGCCTTGAAGACTGGGGTGCACCATCATGCACTGTACAGAGTCCTTTGTTTTCAAGTAGGACAGCCCTCAAGCAGTCTGCCTCTGAGCTGGCCGGCTGTTCCCGGAGGCGGCCTGGCTCATAGGTGGTGCGTACATGGATACACAAGATGAGGGGAGTCAGTGGCACACTTCTGGAGCCAGAGCCCAGGGCTATGGAACGGGCCAAGGGAGATGACAAAACTGGATGAGCAGCTGGGACAAATGTGGCCCCTGGTCTAGCAAGACCCCTGGGAACTGTGAGTTACTTGGTAAACCACCACTTTCGTCGGTTTCGTTTAAGGCAGTTTTGCAAACCCATTCGTCTTCTTTTCTTGCATGTTTTAACTGAAAGAAACTATAGCCCTTCTCAGTCATTCATTACTGACATGTGAGACAAACCGCCTATTTCATCATTTCTAAACAAATAAGCACAACAGTCAGATGAGGATGCCTGGTAAGTTGTTTTTAGAATTTCAGCTTAGGAGTCCATTAATTTAAATTGACTGGTGGGAGGACCAGGTGCAAATGGTTAAGCAGATTTCCTTATTCTGCTAAAACAAGAGGACAGTAAGAAAATCCAAACTGTCACCTGACCTGTGGTGGCGCAGTGGACAGAGCCTTGACTTGGAACGCTGAGGTCACAGATTTGAAACCTGAGGCCAGGTTGAGCCCAGGGTCACCGGTTTGACCCTGAGGTCACCGGCTTGGCTTGAGCCTGAGGTCACCAATCCACTCAAGGAACATTCGAGAAGCAATCAATGCACAACTAAGTGGAGCAACAAACAAGCTGATGCCTTTCTCCCTTCTGTCTCTCCCTCCCTCTCTCTCCTTTCTTTTCTGTCTCTCTCTCCCTCCCTCTCTCTCCTTTCTTTTCTGTCTCTCTCTCCCTCCCTCTCTCTCCTTTCGTTTCTGTCTCTCTCTCCCTCCCTCCCTCCCTCTCTCCTTTCTTTTCTGTCTCTCTCTCCCTCCCACTCTCTCTCTCCTTTCTTTTCTGTCTCTCTCTCCCTCCCACTCTCTCTCTCCTTTCTTTTCTGTCTCTCTCTCCCTCCCACACTCTCTCTCTGAAAGAAAGGAAGTTCAGAATGTCACCTCCATCCTGACCAATGCAGAAAGTACTGATGGATAGATGGCAGTATGTTTTGAATGGATAGAGGAATATAGTTGGTTTTCTTTTTCCTTTTCAAACGCCCTTCTTCAGGAGAACATGGAAGGCGGCATCCCGTGTTTGAGAGCGTTGAGCTGACAGTAGGATTCTGGGTACCTCACCCGACTTCTGGGAGCCCTAGCTTCTCCATCTGTAAAATGGGAATAGCGGTAACCAGTCAGCTTCCCTGCCTGTTGAGACACCACAGGCGAGTGTTTGAGAAACAGCTCTCTAGAAGCCAAAGCCACCTGTGAATGCAAGGGAGTATTAACCCCGCTCACCGTGGCTACAAAGGACACAAAGCCAGGGACACTGGAGTGTGTCCGAGCAGAAGTCATGAGATCAAACTCATGTCGTACTAATAAGCAGGAGGGAAACACAGAAATCCCATTTTCTTTGAACAAAACTATTATTTGGAGTAAATCCCTCCCTTCCATCCCCACGGATTGTTTTCTACTGTCCTTGGGCATCCCGGGGGGGTTTCATAGGATTTTCTGTTACTGTATTTCCCCATGTATAAGACACACCTATTTTTGGAAAATTTGGGGTCTAAAAACTGGGTGCATCTTATACAGTGGTTGTAAAATTTTTTACTTGCATTTCCCGCTTTTTCATGCTTGTGTTTGCACTCGTGTGGATGGTGATTTGTTATCATACACAGATGAGGACAAGTTCTTGGATGGATGGATGGATGGATGGATGGATGGATGGATGGATGGATGGATGGACGGACGGGCGTTTTGACCATGATGAGTAGTTGTATGAATTTTATGATAAAAATACTTATTGAGTTCAATCACTTTCTGTAATACATTTTATTTCAAATTTCGGGCCCCAAAATGAAGGTGCGTCTTATAGATAGGAGCATCTTCTGCCTGGGGAAATACGGTCCATGTTCCTTGATTAGTTTAAAACACGTTGGCAAAGAACTACAGTAATTCAGGCTTCCCTTTCTCCTCATCACAGAGAGAAGACAGGAAGGAATGGTCGAGAATGTCTTTCTATCCAGTTAGGACTAGACTCAGGAGAATCACCAGGCATTCACACAGCTAACCCCTCCCCCCCCCTGCCATAGCAGACATCAGCAATCAATCACAGCACCTTTCTCCTCCTGACGCCTGGGGGCAGCCACAGAGCCCTGCCCAACCCAGTGGTAACTTGATCACATTAGGGCGAAATCCATTTGTCGTGCCTGGGCCAGGCACTGACACTGATCAGAAGCCTGACTCTCACTAATCAAATCGATAAGTTGCTATGTAGGGATACCCAACTGAGAAAATCAAACCAGCAACTTACAGGTCTGTGACGTATTCTTTCATTTCAGAACACGTCGGTTGCACTTAATTCAAAGCAAAGCAAAGCAAACAGGGTAGCAGAGTTAACCCAAAATGCCTGGGTTGTAACCCCAAGGCAGCTCCTCTCTCTTCTTCTAGCCGCTCAGGACATTCGATCCTCCTAATGCCATTAGCTGTTGGCTTCAAACAACTGTGAAGGAGGGGCGAAACCTGACACGGGAGCTGGCCCTGTTGACACAGATGCACCCCCCCCCCCCCCCCCGCCACGTTTGGTTAGGGGGCAAGGAGCCTGGTGGGGCCCCATCTCAGGAATGTGTAAATAAAGTGACATTGACACAGACCTTTAGGACACTTGCAGGTCCCATTCTAACCCCCCTTAATGCAGAGCTTCCTAATCTTTATTGGAAATGGCCCCCTTTTGGCAGTCTGCTGAGGTTTACACGGGCCGACCCTCTCAGAATGTTGTCTTTAAATAAGGCAATAAAAGAAAACATAGTGGGTTGTAAAGACGTCTTGATTATATTGAAATACAGTTATTGAACTATTTTTTAACATCTGTAACGTAATATATGTGCTTCTTTATTAAGCATTAAGTAACGGCATCTAACTGTAGGTCAAATAACTCTCATAACTTTGGAATAGAAATGAAGGCAAATATTTTGAGATATCTGGGACAACTGTAATGTTCTATTAAAATTATCTGTGATTTTTGGTTGGTGACAAAGTGACAGGTTCTGATGAATAATATTCTGTGATCACTCTTAAAATTAAAAAGCTGCTAAATTTCAGAAAGAGGTTAGTAACGATAAAGACAGGTTGTGTGTGTATGTGTGTGTGTGTGTGGTTTGTTTTTTTTCTTCCTGCACCCAACTAGTTCATGAACCCTCTAAATTATGTCCTGGGATCCCAGCTACAGACTTGGGACTTAGACACATGGGGTCATGGGGAATCTCTGGGCTCTGAGGGCAGCCTTTCGACTTCTAATTCCTCACTTAGAAAATACCTTACACAAAAGACAAGGGTCTCATATGGATTGCTTGGCTTTGCTGTGAGACTGCCGCTCCCTCCTCTTTAAAAAGGGGGGTCCCCTAGCCTTTCAGAGCACCCCCTTGAGGGCCACGCAGGCACCCACACACTCTCCGGCACGGACACCGTGCGCCCCACTGAGATGTGAGGGAGGCTGAGCAGGTGCAGCGGCCGGACCCGCAGAGCTAAACGGTCTGGGCCAGGCCGTCAAACCCTGCAGCCTCTGATTTCTGGAGCGAGGATTCAGCTCTGTCACTCACGGTCACTTTCTGTCCCTGGCAAGTTGAAGGGTGAAAGAGGCCAACAGCTCTTTCTACGTGTGACTTGAACCGGAGGCCCAGGAGAGGAATCTCGCAAACGATCGGGGGGGACTCCTCCAGGTCTAGCGGGGTTGACTCCACGCAGCCCCTGACCGGGAGGGTTTCTGTGGCCTTCTGCCCGGGAGACTCGAAGGCGCTAGATGGACCCCGTGCCCATCTGGTGCTGGCGGGAGCTGCTCCAGCAATGCACCATCGGAGCGTTGGGAGCACCAGGTATGGCCGTTTAGTGGTTGATTTTATACCAGATCAAGAGACATCATGGATGTGTCCGTGGGAATGGGACTCGGGTAAGAGGAACCATTTTAGAAACTATTGCCCTTGGGTGCAACAGCCTCTGACCCAGTATAACTTACATTCACATGAGAATTTAGATTATATTTTTTGTGACAGCGTTCCAGTGGATTAATGACGTATTTTCATTGTAATTTTATTTCTCTTTCTGTAAGTGATCACAGAACGGCTACCTAGAATTATTTGATATCCGAAAGGTAACTCCTGAGCGTCAATTACAGTACCCATCCTCCTCTAGCAGTAGGGGAGCCCGTAAACAAGTCGATGTCTCCTGGACCCAGACTTACTTCGGTTCTCCCATGTGGGCATCATTTATGATGACGGTTACAAAACTGCGCTTCTGGGGCACCTTGCCTTTTCCAGGATTTAGGAATGCTGGCGCTCACATGTGCACAGGGCAGGGCGTGAGCAGACAGGACTGTGTCGGTCTCCTTTGAAGAACCTGTCTTTCTGCTCAGCTGCCTTCTCCCCACTGGAACATAAACCGCTCGGGCAGTATTTGCTCAGGTAAAGATGCAAACAGAACAGAAGCGAAGGGAATAAACATTGAAAATCCCTCTTCCTTTGCCAACCTCGAATCCCACTCCCCCGGCCAGAGGGGCGTCTCTTCCCAGAACTCTGTCTGGGTGTTTATGTACGTGTACGTAAGTAAATGCATAGAAAATACAGAAATGCATGTAAAACACATATTTTATTAAATAAATGGGGATGTGTTATAATTATATATTTTTTCCATGATTTGCTTTTTTGTTTAACACTATTTCTTCGCTATGTTCTACGTGTTTTACGTATCGATCTATCTGACTTAGTCTTTTTAAAGACTACACGCTAGTCCACAATGCAGACGGACGCTACTTGTTTTAGCCATTTCCCTGCGCGTGGACTTTCGGGGTGTTTTCAGGGTGGTTTTTTTGTTGGTTGGTTTAGCTGCTGTTAAGAAAAGTGCCTCAGGCCCTGGTAGGGTAGCTCATTTGGTTACAGCATTGTCCAGATACACCGAGGTTGCAGGTTCCATTTCTGTCAGGGCACTTACAAGAATCAACCAATGAGCCTGACTGGTGGTGGCACAGTGGTGAGAGGGTCAGCCTGGGATGCTGAGGTCTCAGGTTCGAAATCCAAGGTCACTGGCTTGAGTGCAGGCTTACCAGCTTGAAGCCCAAGGTCGCTGGCTTGAGTCCAAGGTTGCTGGCTTGAGTCCAAGGTTGCTGGCTCAAGGTTGCTGGTTGAGCAAGGGGTCACTGGCTTGGCTTGAGTCCCCCACCTCCTGTGAAGGCACATATGAGAAGCAATCAATGAACAACTAAGAGTGCTGCAACTATGAGTTGGTGCTTCTCATCTCTCTCCCTTCCTGTCTGTCTCTCTCCCTCACAAAAGAAGGCTCGACCAATGAGTGCATAAACAAGTGGAACAACAAATTGATGCCTCCCTCTCTCTCTAAAGTTAATTGGAAAAAAACAAACAAACAAAAAAAAATTACTCCAGTATTATTCTACCTCCCTTAAACTGCTAAAAACCATCAGTGGGTGTGATTTTTTTCTCTCTCTGCTGGCGTAAGAGTGGGGGCGGGGAGAGTAGCAAAGGGAAAGGATACAATCCTGTTTCTTCCTGCTGATGAGCCCCTTCCCTCTTCCCTGCCCAGTTCCCAGTTCCGTGCACAGCAGGAGAGAGCGCCCTCTGCTGGGCATGCTCTGCCCTCCCTCCCTCTCGCCTGGGTAACTGTCAGACTGCCTCACCTCACCCTCCACCTCCCCAAAGCCCCACTCAGCACCTTTGGTGGGTCAAGGGCCCCTCCTCCGTGCTCCTGGCCTGTTCTGTACCCCATGCTATTTTAAAGTTATCTATCTATATTTCTGGCCCCTGAGGGGTGGAAAAAAGTGCACCATGTTCACCGTGTATCCTCAGCACGTTGTACCATCATTAGCAGGTGACAGGGGCCCAGGGACACAACTGGTGCCCTGAACTGAAGGGCCGCTGGGTGAGCAGCTCCTGACACGGTGCAGGCTTGGTCTAGCTACCTTGACGTCTGTGTGGAAGCCACAACATCAGATGGCGGGTCACCTGGATAGCCTCTGAGCCCAGGACAAGGTATACAGACGACAAACATAGCATCGCAGAAAAGTTAAAACACCAGAGCCCTACTGGCCTTGGCCAGTCCCTGCTCCGGCCCCTCACACGCCTCTCAGCACAGGGATCGCTCGGATCCTGGCGGTAGAGGCTCCAGGGAGCTGACAAGACCAATGCCTAGTCTGCAGATTCTATTTTTAAATTTTATTACAATCTTTACGGGTGCCTTGCCCATATCTCTCGGGCAGGTGCCTCCGACCCACCCCAGGGCCTCTGCGAGGGCCGGCAGGATCCGAAGGTCTTCCCAACACCCTCACACTCCCTCCTGCCCGTGACTCACCGCTGGGGCCCCACTGGGGCCCTGATGGGACTGCATTTCTCCAGCCTGCTTGAGCACAGGGGGGGGGGGCGAGCAGGAAGCAAAAGAAGGCCAAGGGCACGGGCAGGGCTGGAGGGAGTCCCTCAGAGGCGGGTGTGGGGGGGGTCAGACCCCAGGGTGGAGGGAGTCCCTCTGAGGCGGGCAGGGGGGGGGTCAGACCCCAGGGTGGAGGGAGTCCCTCTGAGGCGGTGGGGGTGTCAGACCCCAGGGTGGAAGGAGTCCCTCTGAGGCGGGCGGGGGGGGGGTCAGACCCCAGGGTGGAGGGAGTCCCTCTGAGGCAGGTGGGGGGGTCAGACCCCAGGGTGGAGGGAGTCCCTCTGAGGCGGGCGGGGGTCAGACCCCAGGGTGGAGGAAGTCCCTCTGCAGCGGGCAGTGGGGGTCAGACCCCAGGGTGGAGGGAGTCCCTCTGAGGCAGGTGGGGGTCAGACCCCAGGATGGAGGGAGTCCCTCTGAGATGGGTGGGGGTGTCAGACCCCAGGGTGGAGAGAGTCCCTCTGAGACGGGTGGGGGTCAGACCCCAGGGTGGAGGGAGTCCCTCTGAGGCGGTGGGGGTCAGACCCCAGGGTGGAGGGAGTCCCTCTGAGGCAGTGGGGGTCAGACCCCAGGATGGAGGGAGTCCCTCTGAGACGGGTGGGGGTGTCAGACCCCAGGGTGGAGAGAGTCCCTCTGAGACGGGTGGGGGGGTCAGACCCCAGGGTGGAGAGAGTCCCTCTGAGACGGGCAGTGGGGGGGAGGGTCAGACCCCAGGGTGGAGTGAGTCCCTCTGAGGCAGGTAGGGGTCAGACCCCAGGGTGGGGGTCAGACCCCAGGGTGAAGGCCAACACGTTGAATCCTGAAGCCCTAAGTCATAAGGTAGGTGGGGGGGGTCCGTCAGGGAGATGGCCCTGCAGCCGGAGTGGCCGGGGGAGGGTGACTGCCTCTCGGGTACGAGCCGGGCCACTGACCCCATCCTGTCACCGGGTCGCTGCTCCCTAATTCACCCTGTGCCGCGATTCAGGAGCACACCACCAACAATGGCCACCGCTTCCTGAGCTGGCTGTTACTGCCGACCAGTCAACTCTGATCGCCACACAGTGGCCCCAGCGGTGAGGACAAAGAAGGAGAGCAGGAGAGCAGATGGAGGAAACAATGGGATGGACTGGCTCTTCTTCCTCTCCACTCTGCAGAGAAGCAAGCTGACACCCAGGAACCGCTGGAGAACCCGGGGAGGCCTCTGCGGGGAGCTCAGCCTCTGCCATGCTGGCCTCCCGGTTTCCTATGCCCCGCACTTCGAGCAGGCACCTGCCACCTGGTGGCGGCATACTCGCTGTCTAGGTGGGAGATGTACCATGGCTGAAATGTCTCTTCTGCCTGACCTGCCAATTCCTGTGTATTCGTTTTATTCGTTGAGCACACGTTAGTTCTTTTTCAAACGCAAATGTCCCTGGGAGAGGCAACACGACCTCACCAGGAACCACTTTATTAAACCTTTTCTGTAAAAACAAATTGAGCAATGTAAGCTGTGGGCTAACGAGGGCTTGGGAAAGAGGGGTGTGTGTGTGTGTGTGAGTGTGTGTGTGTGTGTGTCTCAGTTTCCAATGCTCCAGAGGGAATACAGATGCCGAAAGGGAAGAGATGGCTCTGGGTTCGCTTTTTGCCTAGAGACTGTTCTAACATGAGGGACTTCCCCTTGAGAACGTACATGGCCACTCTGGTCACAAAGTGAGATATGGAGTCACCATCATTCATGTCCCAGACTGGCCGCTCCTACGGCCGGAAACTCCCGCTGACCCAGATGATTCTCAGCAGCCCACAGGAAGATGAGTCTACGCTGATCCTCAGATTAGTTCTCTGAACTGGAAGACTGCCAGGGAGATGTGTCAGCAGCTCTCCTTGGTAGCAGAAGGCAGGGGAGCCTGTCTTTCCAGCACGGTGTATCCTGGCCCAATAGCTCATTTCTGGGCTCCCGAAGTCACCTGCTTATTCCCAGGCAGGAAGGAAGGAGCTGCTGCCTTCCCCCACAGGTGGATTTCCAGGGTCACTGCCTAGCTGCCCAAGCAGGGCTCCTCCACACTCTGACAGCTGCCTCTGTTCTGCTGTCTCTACCATTCATAGGTATTTGGAGTTCCTTCTAAACCCTGCGACGTCTCCACATTTGTACTTGGCTGGAAGAGCCCAGAAAAAAGAAACAGGGAAGTGGTACTACAGCCACTGAGCAGGCTGGGACTGTTTAAAGCCTTCTGGCCCTCTCTTTCTCTTCATGTCCCTTGTGAGGATGACTAAAAGAAAGTAATATATCCGAAGCTCTCTGAGTTCCTTGGGGACAGGGATGATGAGTGCCCAGATTCTGTGGTGGATACAGGGCATTTAATAATGCCACTGATGGTTAGACTTTGCCTCCTTGACAGAATTTGATGACATGAATTTCCCGAAGGTCTTCTCTGAAATGAAATTTTCTAAAAGTCAACCCAAGTGGAAAACACAGGCGTCTTCCCATAGTGACTGCACCGCGGCAAGGTTGTGCTAAGCCTAAGGGGGTGGGCTGCTCTTCTTCTGGGACACGGAGAACTCTTTCTCTCCAGAGCGGCTGGGGCTGGAGCAGTTCACGGGAAACACGAGAGCAGAGCTGTCGACTGACATTCCTATGCCTAATCCTCATCCACATCTCATTATGATGTTTTTTTCAAGACAGACCATCACTAAAACCAGGCTCTCATGTACAAGAGAGTGGGAGTGAGAGGCACGGTGGTGGTGGGGGGGGACCATGATCATTATGAAAATAAGAGCAGTCACCAATCATCCCAACAGAACTAGAGAAACAAACCTTGATTTCTGTTTCTCAAGGAAAATCTCTCTTTAAATTGTCTGCCAGGCTTCAGTGAAATCCTAAACTAAGTTATTTATACACTTAAAGCATGGGAATCTAACATAAAACTAAACATTTTTAAAATAGATACATGGAATGACAGTGTGGACAGGCGGGAGAAAGGTTTGGTAAGTAGACTCTTTGTAGGATAGCTCAGCCTACCCGGATCCAGACAAAGGAAGAATTTAGAACTCAGCAGCGTAGCTTCTCTGTGGCTACTCGGACATTCTTCAGTGGCTCTGGTGGTTTAAAAAAAAAAGAAAGAAAGAAAGAAAAGAAAAAGGGTATAACCTTTTTCAAAAAGACTAGGGGCTCCCACTCCTGACTGCTAGAAGTCACAGAAAACCGAGACTATTTACACTGGCACAACCGGCGGAAGGTTACACCAATCCTATTAAGGCTGCAGGACCATCACCTACTCCCGAACAGAATGAGTAATTCTGTGCTATTTTTGGATGGTGTGGTTCTTTAAAACAAAGTGATAAATTAAAGTGACCTCAGTAATGCAGCAAAAATGTTAAGCTGTTTTAAGGCAAATGGAAAATGTGGTCTTTGTGTACAAAGGGAGTCAGCAGATGGAAAGGTTTGGAGCTGGCTCCCAGCTGAGTTCAAAAGAACTTCAGCCAGTCGGTCAATCTGGTACTGAACTTGGGAAACTACACCGTGCCCAGTATTGTGCCCCGGGCACGAGGAATGTGTAATTAAAGAGAAGGGATTTGTTGCTGTTGCTGTTGATTCTGAGCCCCCAGTTAGAGACGGGCACTCTGCTTGTTCTCCCGTGTTACAACCCCAGCTTGTCTAGCTCAACTAGCATCCGCCCCTTCCAGTTGTCCCGGGCTGTGCAAAGCAGCCTGTTCTGGGTCTCTGGCGGATCTGTCACCTCTCCCCTAAGGCTCTCCAAGTCCAGGCCGTTTCTCCGGATTTCCCTTAGCGAATGCCTACATCCCACGCAGCATTCGAGGTCGACAGCGTGAACCTTGTCGTTCCCTAACGGCTTCAGCCTGTGCCGGGGGCTCCTTTCTCTCCCCGTTCATTGCACTCAGTGCCGGGCCCCGCGGAGGCGTCTGGACCAGCGGCAGGGAGAGGGGGAACATCTCAAGAACGGCCGGGGCAAAGGCCGATGGAGTGTGTGCCCCGCGGTGCTGGGGAAGGAGGCCAGTGAAAGAGAGCAGGGGACCAGGGAGGAGGAAGAAGGCGGACCCAAGTTCAAATCCAGCTCCCTCCACTCGGGAGCTCAGTAAGATGAGGGGAGCAATGTCACATCTGGCAGGCTCCGGTCCCGGTCCTCTCGAAGACTCCCACAGAGGCTCCTGTGAGTGACCACCCGTCGTGCCCGTAAAACCAGTACAGGAATGTGTGTTAAACTCGCCGGACCTAAATCAGAGTGTGCGCTTCGGTGAGGAGAGGATACGGTACAGGGGGCTCCGGGGACGCTTTCGTAGTCAGGTCCCCCAGCATGGCCTCCACAGTCCCAGGCAGGGTCCTTCCTGCTCCTGTCGCCCTGTCGCAGGTGAGGTCTGGGGAGGTGTATGTATGTGTGGGTGTCTGGCTCCCTCACTAGGCAGCGTGCTTGCAGGACAGGAACATGGTATGTGCCCTCACTGTCGTGTCCCCAGCGTCCAGCCACAGGTGGGATAAATGAATGAGTTCACCCTCAATGAATAAGTAACATTGTATTTTATTATTTTTTTTTAAATTATAAAATTTATTGGGGTGTCATTGGTTAATAAAATTATATAGGATTCAGGTGTACAAAGCTATCCTCTGTACTGTGTATTGTGTTGTGTGTTCACCAGCCCCAGGAAGTCTCCCTCCATCCCCGTTCCTCCCCCCTCCCCCTCTTCTACCTCCCCCAACCCACTTCTCTCGGTTGTCTGTGAGTTGTTTTTTGTCTGTTTGTTTAACCCCTTCACCTTTTCAGCCAGCCCCCAACCTCTCTCCCCTGGCAGCTGTCAGGGTGGTCTCTGTATCTGTGAGTCTGTTTCTATTCTGTTAGTTCATTTTGTTCATTAGGTTCCACATATGAGCGAACTCATACGGTACTTGTCTTTCTCTGCCTGGCTTATTTCACTCAGCACAATGCTCTCCAGGTCCATCCGCATTGTCTCAAAGGGTAAGATTTCCTTCTTTTAACGGCCGAGTAATATTCCATTGTGGAAATGGACCACAGCTTTTTTATTCACTCATCTACTGATGGACACTTGTGCCGCTTCCCGATTGTGTCAATAACGCTGCAGTGACCTCTGGAGGCTGCTGTGTCTTCAATGGCCTTTGTCTTTTCTCCCTTGTCCGTGACTCAATCCCCTGCATAGACTCAAAACTTCAAGATGCAACAACATTCGTTACCCTGACGTGGGCAAGAGCAAGGACAGGCAAGGTTTCTCTCAGCAACTTGTTTTTCAGTGTCTACTTCATTTGGAATAAACGAGGAAATAGCCCAGAAAAGGCTGTAGAGGCAGCTACTCCTGCCCCTGGTAACATACTCTCACGTGGGAGGAGAGTGCCCCTGGCGTTTCCCCTGGCGATGCCGAACGCTGTCTTGTAGGTACAGAGAGACAACCGAGGTAGAAGCAGGGACCCAGGCTTCCCAGCAACACAGGTGGACGAATGCCGCGGGCTGCGCGAAGGACAGGAGAGCCGCAGGTCGGACAGGAACGGGGTCAGTGTGCTGTCGTCAGGGGGCGCAGTCGGGAGACTTCTCTTCCAAGCTCCTTGTAGCCTTTGGTCCTCCAAGTCACGAATCGATGCGACTTCATTTGTTGTCAATAGTTGCCTTGATTTCTCTTTTTTTTTTTTCAATTGAAATGGCTAAATTTGTAGGGTCCAATAATTCTTTCCACCGAAGAAATCACTAAACAGAAGACTGGCATCCGGTGACCCAGAGGCGCACGTCGGGCCCTGTGGGCCCCTGCACCCAGGGACCTGCACACCCCCACTTCCTCCTCCTGCCTCTCTTCCTGCGACCTCCTTTCTCTCCTACTGTAGCCCTGGTTTTACAGTCTCTTTTGTCAGACTGTTGCTATCCCAGCTTTTTTCCTTCCCATTTGCATGAAAATATCTTTTCCCATCTTTTTACTTTTAGTCTGTGTGTATCTTTTATTCTGAGGCGGGTCCTTAAGCCCAGTGACCAGCTTCAGGCAACCTCAAAGAAGGATCCGAGAAGCTTCACAATTCTCTATGCAGAAAATCTTGGGAAGCACCAGATCCCGCTGAGGCGAATTCTGCTTCGTGTGGTCAGCACCTGCACAGCAGCTCACGTGCTGCGGTCAGGGTTGAACCTCGCAGTCAGCCAGCCTGACGGTTGGTCCCGTGCACGAACGAGCCCATAGCAATCAAGACTCGATTGGAACAGGAGAGCCTACAGAACCCACAGGACAGACATTCCTGGAGCACTCAGCTCAGGTGATCAAGGAGACTGTACCCCTGACCCCACGGGACACCTACGACATAAGGCCACCCCACCAAGACTGGGAGTTGGAGAAGATCTTTCTAATGCATAGAAACAAACACAAAGACGCGGCCATAATGGGAAAACAAAGAAACCTGCCCCAAATGAAAGGGCAGGAAAAATCTACAGAAAAAGAGTGAATGAAATAAAGGTATAAAATAAAGCAAACAATTTCTTGGATAAGGAGTTTAAAGAAATGGTTATAAGGATACTCAATAGCATGGAAAATGAAATAGAACTATACAGAAGAATCAGTCAGACACTCCCTCACAGACACACTCAGAAATAATACTATATCTGGGCACCCCCAAGGCCCAGTCAAGTTGACACATAAAAATTAACCACCGTCTATGTGTTCATTCAATGAATCGTCACAGAAACCCCATGCGGTTGGTAGCGCTGTTCTCATATTCGGGGGAGCCAAGATTTCAGCCAGTCTGACTTCAGAGCCAGCAGTTCAACCAGCACCGAACAGGTACTGCACTATTCCACTCTGCCTTGGAGAACAAGCCCAGGGCTTCCCTTTGCATTTGCAAATGATTTTCATTTTATTTTATTGAAAAGGATAACTTAGCAATATCAAATAAAAATGTTTAAATAGTTTATTTTTTCTATGTGTTACTTTCTAGTCCTTTTTCACTTTCACATGTCACTTCAAAAAGGGCCCTCATTAGTCTCCAATTTACTTAGAAGTGAGGATGGCATAAAGAGTGTCATCCTCACCTGGTCTTTGTTAGCCATTCAGTAATAATGATACTGCCAGTAGCTATATGACATTATTATTACCAATTAATTTTATTAAGTAATTATTATTTATTTATTTTTTTGGTGAGAAGAAGGGAGCTAGTGAGACAGACTCTCCATGTGCCTCAACTGGGATCCAAGTGGCAATTTCATCTGGGGCCAATGCTCAAGTATGGAGGTACTTTTAGCACCTGAGGCTGATGTGCTCCAATGAAGCTATCCTCAAAACCCAGGGCAACACTGGAACCAGTCAAGCCACTGGCTGTGGGAGGAGAAGAGGGAGAGAAGAGGGAGGAGGAGGGGGAGAAGCAGATGGTCACTCTTACTGTGTGTCCTGACCTGAAATCGAACCCAGGATGTCTATCCACTGAGCCACTGTCCAGGGCCTATTTAATAAATTCTTAATGTATTCTATTTTCTTGGGTTGTTATGTATTTTCTTAAACATCAGGGGGGGGGGAATATATTTGCTACTTATCAGAGAAGACACATACATCAAGTTCTCTTCTTATCAAGGAAGTAACAAGATGTCAAATGCTGGATTTGAGGGCTAAGGATATAGATAATTTTCTTTTGGTCTCTTTTCTTACTGCCTTTTAAAATATATCATAATGGAAAAAAATATTTTTTAAAAATTTATACACAATTATTGCATTAATTAAAGCAAGACAAAACTGGGCCATACACCCCATCAGGAGCACTTCCTGTCACTGCAGGGTCCTCAGGGCTGCTCCATATGTCACCCCCACTTCCAAAGACTCCGCAGCAGCTCTGCTCACCACGCTCCAGACCACAACAGAGGCAGAGCACAGGGATCCCAACTCGTTACCGACTTCCTCCAAGATGATTCATTATTTAGTGACAGACCAAAGAACAGACTCAGGCTTCCTGATTCCCTGTGCCCTTATCTGCTAATTATATCCCAAACGAGCCAGCTCTCTGCAATCTTTCTGAGGAGACTTCATCATGTGCCTGTCCCCACTTTGCAGCGGGTTCACAGGCTCTTGGCCATAGGAACATAAACGTAGTCATCGGTGCCGAGTCCGCTGAAACTTGGTGTCCCCTCCTCGCCCGTGGCAGACATCGTTAATGGAACAGAGAACGCTTGTTCCCGAGCACGGCTTTCCTTCAGAGCCTTCCCAACACGGTGTCCAGGCGGCCACTGCAAGGAGTTGGCTCCAGGGAGGAGTGGGCTTGCGGCTCCCGGATGGAGAAGAGCTACCAGCAGGGGTCCCTTGGCCTTGGTTCTTCACCCATGCTGGCTACAACGCTGCACTTCTTTCTCACCAGCAGAGGGAGTCGCGCCTGACCCGCTGGTTTTGCACGGTTAGAAACCCTTAGATGGCTGGCTCACGCGCTCAGAGCTGGGCTCCTGACGGTGCCCAGCCCAGCCTGCCGACTCTCTGTCCAGTGCTCCTTTTCCCACTCCGCCTGTCTGACTCTGGGCTTCATCAGGCAGAACGGAGAACGTGTTCTGGGACAGGACACGTGTAAACACTCCTCCATCACGCTGGCCGTGGCAGCTTGCCAAGACAGGACCGAAGCCAGATTGAGTGGGTCCTTCAGCCTGGTGACCCCGGTGGAAACAATCCCCTGATACAGACCAGAGAGCGCCAGAGAAAAATGTGCTGTCCTCCAGAGAACAAAGCCTCCGATGATTCATCCCTCTGACCCCGGCGGCGACTGAACACTGGCGGCCGGTCGTTGGGACGTGGCTGTCAGCAGCTCTGCAGGAGCTCTTATCTGGACGCTTGTCCTGAACACAGAATGCCCTGCTTGCTTCCTCATGGTTCCCAAATGTTCAGAGGCTTCCCGGACACGCTGCTCTGGCTGCCCTCGCGATACTTGGCAAGGGACCCTTTTCAAACGTCAAAGAGTCTGGGGCCAGGGTGGACCTCTTTGTTCCTCTGGACCTTACTTTTCTCCTCCGTAAACATCAGAAATTGGACTAGCTGGTCCCAAAGATCCCTTTTGAACCTAAAAATCCTTTAACAGGACACATCGGAGGGAATTCTTTAAATAGAAAAAGTTGTTTTGAGTTTCCTGTATCTGAACACTTGGCTGATGACCGACACACTGATGGGGCCAGGCAGGGAGGAGGGGACAGGGCCTGGCAGCAGACACAGCCTCTGCGGAGGGCCCAGCAGGCTCCCGTCCACTGTCCCCGCCACACTGGGAAAACTGCTCTTGCTCAGATCACTCATCAATGTTTTTGTTGTCAAATTCAGTAAACCCTTATAAAGTAAAAGAAAAGTAAATTATAAAAGCCCTATGAATATGTTTTAATGAAAAATCAACAAAGCAAAATATGTACAAATACAAAATCATACGAATATCTATAAGCAGGCACAAGTATAACATTTTTTAGGGGGAACTATTCTAGGTTTAGTTCTTTTATTTTAATTTTTTATTTATTGATTTTTAGAGAGAGAGGGAGAGAGAGAGAGAAAAAGGGAGAGAGAGAGAGAAACATTGATTTTGTTCCATCCATGTATGTACTCATTGGCTGATCCCTGTATGTGCCCTGACCAGGGATCGAACTGCAACCTTGGTGTACTGGGACAGCGCTCGAAACCACTGAGCCACCCCGCCAGGGCTGTTTTAGTTCTGTTTGTACGGAAATGGGATCAAATAAAGCACATGACTCTGTAGCATGTCTTTGTAACAATAATGCATCTTGGAGTTCTTTACCGTGTCAGCCCATGGAGTCTTTCTTTTGAGCTGCTGCAGAGGGTCCGCTGTGTGGATAGATCATGCTTCGTTCACTCCTCTCAGCCACTTCTTCACTGACGGAGATGTAGTTTGCTTCTAGGGTGTTGGCATTTCAAAAACTGTTGCAATAAACTAATATTCTTGTGTATGTATTTGATCATTTCTCTAAGATGGATATATCTAGAAGTGAAACTTTTGAGTTTACAAAAATGCCCATTTTACATTTTAAAAAATTCTGCCAAGTCTTTCATCAAGATGATAGTACCAATGGGAATACCCATTTCTCCATGTTCTCATTGATCTTTCTTTTAAAAAAAAATATTTGCACTTTCTTTATTACTGGCAAGCTTGAGCACATTTACATATGCTTTATGGCCATGTATGTATTTTTCAGGGATTGCCTATCTATACCCTTTGCTCATTTTTCAGTTACGGTGCCTTTTTTTTTTCCTTATAAATTTGTAAGAGTGTTAAAACCTTTATTTATTTATTTTTACCATTTTTGAACTTATGTATTCATCATCTAGCTTCAATATTATCAACTCCTGGCATGGACCCAGGGAACAGACAGGGGCAGCCGTCAGAGGGGAGAGGGACCGGATGGAAGAATGGGGAGGGATTAGCCCAAAGCATAAACACAGAGCACACAGGACACAGACAAAAGTGTAGTGATGGCTAGAGGGATGGGGGAAGGCAGAGGAGGGGGGCGTTGGGGATGGAAGAGACCTCGCTTGGGGCAACGGCGCACAGAGCGGGGTGCAGACGGTACTTTATTGACTTGTACACTTGAAACCTGTATGGTTTTGTGAACTAATGTCATCCCAATAAATTCAATTAATAAAAAAAATGTTATCAACTCCTGGCCAGTATATATTCTCCCATTCACTTCTACATAATGCAAGGATTATTGTGAAGTAAACGCCCAACACATACTGTTTCCTTTGTTAATATATATTTTATTAAGTAAATCTGAAAGATCATAGCTTTTAAAAATATCCACAGTGTTTTTGTCATATCTAAAGAGAAAAACAATTCTCTTGTACTATCTAATATTCAGTTTCTATATTTCCTCTGTTAGCTCTTACATTTAAAAAAATAATTACCTCAGTGTCATCTAATGTCCAGTAAGTGTTTCAATTTCCTCCATTGTCTCATAAATCTTTTTTTTAACAATTGGTGTGAATTTGGGTTCAAAGAAGGTCTATAAATTTTAATTGGTTAATATACTTTGTTATGTCTCTTTTAATTCAAAGGTTCTTCTTTTTATTTTTTCCCCCTTCTTTTCCAAGAGAGAGGAGGGGAGATAGAGAGACAGACCTCTACATGCACCCCGACTGGGATCCACCCGGCAATCCCTGTCTAGGGCCCATGCACTGCCCATCTGGGGCCACACTAACAACTGAGCTATTTTTAGCACCTGAGGTAGAGGCTTCATGGAGCCATCCTCAGTTCCCGGGGCTGATGCACTGGAAGCAGTCGAGCCATGGCAGTGGGAGAGGAAGGGGGAGGAGGGAAGAGGGGAAGAAGCAGATGGTTACTTCTCTTGTGTACCCTGACTGGGAATTGAACCCAGGACATCCACATGCCAGCCATTGCTCTACCATTGAGCCAACCACCGGCCAGGGCCAGGTTCTTCTTTTCATTTGTTGAAGAGTCCTAGTTATATTTCCTTCAGATTTTCCCACAACTTGGATTTTGCCGATTGAATCTGTGTCATTTAAATGTGCTTGTGTCCTGCGTACCTCTTAAATCCTTGTAGAGCGCAGGCTTGATCCGACGCAGGACCAGGGTTCTGACAGAGATGCTTCCTAGGAGTGCTGTGCGTTTCCAACAAGGCCACACAGTGCCGGGTGTCTCTCTGGGAGGTCAGTGGCCATTCGTGATTGCGTTGGCCTGGGTCCACTCAGGAAGCAGAAACCCCACGGTAACTCAAACAAACAGCATTTAATATCGAGAATTATTCACCGTAATGGGAGAGTAACCATGGAGATGTAAAGAGATGTCTAAAGCGCATCCTCTATGTAAGGCACAGTGCCTTGCCAGGGGGGTGGGGGGCTTGGAAAGGGGGGCTCCTGGCCAAGGCTGGGGCTGGGGCTTAGCTGGCCAAGGTGAGGCGCAGCACACTAGAGCGCAGCTGTGTTCATGGGGCTGCCTGGCCACAGCACGGCCGCAGTCCCCGGGCGAGCAAGGACCCTGTGGGCGGGCAGGCTGAGGCTGCTGGGCCCCTCCATGGGTGGAAGGCCTGGTGTGCGTCATTCACACTGACCGGGCAGGGGCCTGAGCGGGGGGGGGGGGGGGGGGGGGGGGCAGAAGGGGGCAAGACACAATGTCCTAGGGCCCAGGCCGGCTGAGGCTGGAGAACAGTGCACAGGATGAGTTTGGCCTCCACAGGGGGTGTGAGGACTGGGAGGCCACAGGGTCCACATCACAAGTGCTGAGACAGGGTGGTCACTGGGCCCAGGATGTGGCTCTGAGGTCTCTGAGGGACTGCATAGTCTAAGCACGTGGCCGGGGCAGAGCACACACTGTTGGCAGGCCCTGCAGCAGGAGCAAAGAAAAAACAAACTCAAGACTCTTGAGACCAAGGAAAGGGCCTTTCCTCCTGCAGTGTCCCTCCAGCGCCCTCTACTGACAAAGCTTAATATTGCACTCCTTGTAGGAAATGCTCTGAGTCCAAATCCATTATCACGGAGCAGGTATTGAAGGGTGCCGTGGGGGCTGAGAGGCAATAAATTGATAACTGACACAACCCTCAGTGACTAGGTGTGTCATTTCATTAGGCTTACAGAATGGCTATATTCTAATTCTAGCTATTGTCATATATTAGCTGGAAAGCTTTTACAGAAAGAAACGGTAGGCATCTCTGGTTGCCCTGGCGACACAGCGTGTACAAGAACCTAGCTCTTTCTCTGCTGCTCCCATTTTTCCTCTCCTCACACACGTTAGGTCCCAGTGGTTTTGCTCATTCACCAATTGTGATCTGAGCTCTCCACTGTTAGCCCCATGATCTCCTGTTCTCTCTGGTCAGTCCCACATCTGACTTCAGGTCAAAGCTATGTTCTTACTACCTGCTGAATCCTGGCTTCGTCCATACATCTCCTGAACAGAATGTATGGGAAGTGAAGTTTTTCATTTTCAAATTACGTCATCTTCACCAACACCGTGAGCCATGAATGCCGCTGTCCTGGCTTTATGAATGGGGACCGGAGGCTTAGAGACGCGTGCAAGTGCACCCAGGTCTGCAGTGGGCGATGCGAGAGGTGGGATGAGAACCGAGTCAGCTCAGCCGTGACTCATGAGAGAGAGCTCGCCGGCCTAGGACTCAAAGCCTTCTGCTTCTTCCTTTAAGCTCACTTGTCTCCTGGCTTCTCACTGGTTCCCTGTCTTCTTCTGCATTCCCAGGTCATTAAAAATAGTCTCCCAGCATCATCATTAAAAACTCTCTCTCTCTCTCTCTTCCCAGGGTCACCTTTTCCAATACTATTCAATCGAGGTCTTATTTCCAGGCTGGGGTTTCTTCCAGGACAGCAGCCTAATGCCGTTTAATTGCATTTAACGCCATAAAATTTCATTGCCGTTTATTTTCCCTGGGCTCAGGTTATTGGGACAGAACCCTCCCCCCCAAAAAAAACCCCTTTCTGGTTTTGAAGATGCTGTTTTACTTCCCCCAAGATCACCACCCTACCCCGCCCCTCCTTGCAATGCGCACACAGAAGGGGACGGGGCAGAGGTGCTCACTCTTCCCGGAGGCGCTGAGCGGCTCAGGGTGCCGGGAAGGAGGGAATCGCGATGTCAGACCTGGCCCGGGCGTTCAGACTGGCTCTCGTCACTCCCTGCTCTCAGGAAACCGTAGCCGGCTGAGAAGTCCTGCCCTTGCCCGCTCCGTACGGGCTGCTGCCAACTGTATTAAAATCTTTCTTCTCCTCTCTTCCTACTCAAGTTCATACATTTCCCTTCCACAACTCACTGGCGGCTTTTCCCTTTCTCTGGAGTCATCTCCTCTGCCCCATAGCTGTCACGCCCACCTCCGGGTCTCCCTGTGCCCCCTCCCCTCTATTCCTTCCTTTTGGTCCATGACCCCTCCCCCTTTCCTTCCTCCTACCCAAGCTTTACTGGCAAAATCAAACAGAATAACAAAAGAGTGGGAAACAAGTAAACAGCTGCCCGCCCTCGCCTGGAAGTCTCTGGAAATGGCTTCCCTCACCTCCACAAACAGAGCCTCTCCGCCTTTCCAAAGCGTCTGGCCCTCCCTCAAGGCCAGTGCCCTTGACCATAGTCATTGTGCTACGAGGAAGGTAAATCCGGGCAGTTTCTATTTTTGGATGCGATTGTGTTTCTGGAAGAGGCCATACATCACATAATAGGAAATCCTGAGAGTGTGAAGACAGTTTCCTGCCCGCTGAAGGGCTGTTGCCTTTGGCTGTTCCGACCAGAGCAGAAAGCTTTGAGTCCGTGGGCACAGGTGGGGGTGGGGGGGTGGGGGCTGCTTCAGGGAGGGGTAGACCAGACAATGAAACGAGGGGTCAGGAGAGTGAGGGTTGTCAGAGAAGGTGATTTAAAACCGTAAGTGAAAGCAAGTATGTTGTAAAACCCTGTCAGAGGCTGAAAAACACTCACCACTTTATATAAAAATATCCGCAGCAATGGGGTCAGCCAGGGCAAGGCACTGTCTGGCGCAGCATGTGCTGTTACACACGCGGTCCCTCGTTCAGTGGATACCTCATGGGTACTGCTCAGTGGTGATAATTATGAGTCACAATGACAATGACAAGGATAGTAATGATGATGCTGGAGAAAGTCGCAGTTACTTTATTCAGACCTAAGAACCTGGAGGCTTGGGGGGTCGTCAGGAGGTTCTGAAGCCGCGCTTCTAACCCTTAAATGTGTGTGTGTGTGTGTGTGTGTGTGTGTGTGTGTGTGTGTGTGTGTATCCCCTGGGATCTCATTATCTCATTAACATGCAGGCTCTGGTCCAGCAGGTCCGGAGTGAGCTTGAGAGTCTGCATTGCTGATGGACGGCCCAGTGAGTTCTGCCCGCTGGCCAGCGCATGCGCCCTGCCGGTTCCCGGCAGTGGGGGCGGGGGTGGGAGGCATGGGGGCAGGGGAGCAGGGCTGGGGGTGGGTCTCGGGAATGCCTAGTCACGGTGAGAGCCGGGACAGGTCCTAAAGCTGATTGGTACGGAGGCGCTCTCTCGTGACTGAGGATCCATGTCCTGGTGAGGGCACACGGAACACCCTCTTTACTAAAGTGAAAAAGGATCCGCTAGTGGGGGAGGGGGCAGCAGCCCTGAGAAGTAGAGACGGGGCGGTCTTCAGCAGGCTGAGCCAGGCTACGGGAGATGTGGTCCCAGTCGGGCTCCGTTCTCCGGGGGTATGATAGCATTCTGGAAAACCACAGGCCACGTGGAGGCACTTAACCATCAGACAAAGTGAAAGCAAGTGGAAAGCAACCCCGCAGCCTCGGCCTGCGAGGGCTTCTGGTGATGACCGACTGACCACGGAGTGCCTGCGGGTAAGGACATGGGCGGCCAACGAGGGGACTGCTTGACCCGTGTGAACCAAAGGGTCAGGAACAGCTGAGCAGGGGTTGGAGTCAGCGGCCACGATGGAAAATCACAGTCTCTCACCTGGTTTTTACAAGCCAGTCAGTCCGCAGACCCAGAGCTCACGGATTGGAAGGGAGGCCAAGTTCCTCCAAAGAAGGGCCCTGCAATTGAGCACATCAACTACACCTGGTAGCCTCCCGCAACGCCCCCCTTGGCCCGGCAAGGCCCCCCGTGGTTCCGCAACGCCCCCCATGGCCCCGCAACGCCCCCGTGGCCCCGCAACGCCCCCGTGGCCCCTCAGTCCCTCCACAGTGGGGGAAGGAGGCGGGCAGGCTCATCAGTCAGCGGAGCCAAATATCAACAGGACAACGACTGAAATTTCTTTTGAGAGGCAAATTTTTAAAACTTAAACTATATAAGTAGGTACATTCCTTATCGAGGTAGTGCCTGCACGTGGTATTTTGTGGAAGAGCCACACTCAAGGAGCCAAAGAACCGCATGTGGCTCGCGAGCTGCAGTTTGATGACCAGGGACCTAGACCTTTCCAGGATCTGAACTGGCACTGAGTACAAGAAACCCAAAATCCACCATGGCTTCCCGAGAGTGGAGCCCATAGAACCAGGAGATAAACGGCCAGGTCAGTCTCAAAATGGTCCAGTGGGTTTGTTCTCCCATGCCAATGGTACACTGGTCGACCAGTCCTCCACAAAGAAGCTGGAGAAGAACAGGAAAAGGGAGAGGAGAATGATGGGGGGGGGGGGGGTAGCAGAAGAAAAGAACAAATCCTTGATCTGGATACATGACATTTGCTTGTTTCTGTGTTGTAACAGTCCCCACGATGGCCAGTTTCAAGCCACCAACATGAAGTCATGCAGCATGAACTTGGGGAAAAATGAATAAACAGGACAGGTGCATTGAACTGGGCAGAACTCATCAGGGAGGCTGTTTGAGCTCAGGCCAGGGCCTGTGGCTGTTCTGCTGAATGATCCCTTTCCTCCTGTGACAGGGACACCGCTCACCACCCAAGCCTTTCAGAGACTTGACCGTAATCATTGGTCTAGCAGGGGCAGCCCCTCTGGACAGACAGCAAACACTGTCTAGCAAGATGTGTGGCTCGGGGAAGGCCTCTGTCTAACCTCTGGGGGGCGGGGGGGGCAAGCCACAGGGAACGACTTCTGTCCCCCAAGGTTCTAGGGAATCTGAGAGTCAGAAAGGCTGTTGGGCGCAGTGCCTGGCCTCCCAGCTCGGATTTCAGGGTTCCGCTCCCTTCTGACCAGGGCCCTCCCTTCCCCGTAGGGTTCACACCAGACTGGGACTCCGTTTGCCCGTGTGACTCCAACAACACGTGGACAGTCAGCTCCGAGACCCGGCTTTCTCCCTGGCCAGCCCTCTGGCGGCAGGAGGCGAGTGTTTCCAAACGCTGCCCTGGCAGCCTTCCAGCTTCGCGCTGGGCTCTCAGCTGACGGCTGGCTGGCTGGCCTGGGCCCTCGTCTCCTTCCTCCAGGGTTTCGGAAATTGCGGTTAACAGGAGCGACCCAACGCTGTGCTGTCTTGCTGCCGTATTTCTGACACGCCCCAGGCAGTGCATCCACCGACAGCCTCCTTCCAGCGGGCGCCGCGGGGGTTCCCTCCCAGGGAGGATCTTACAGAACTGGTTATGGGCAAGATGAGGATCTTCCAGAACCTTTAAAACTCCACGGAACACCAACAACTGGGTCTTGTGACCACTGGGCTTATAAATGGTCCAATTCCAGAACCCATCTGGAGGGTCTGCTTCCCAGGACCGCCTCCTGCATCGCCCGGCTCAGGTTGGGCTCTCCGGAATGGGAGCCTGGAGCCGGGATTTCAGCGCCTGCGCGTGGTTTATCTGTGTGTGTGTGGGGGGGGGGGGGAGCACAGGGAGCACTGGCAGAGGCAGGGAAGGGCAGGAAGCCAATGAATGCTGTGCTACCCTGCAGGAGCGCCCTGGGGGACACTGAGAAACACTCTGGAACATTCCTCAGTGTTATCCACCTGCCCCCAGGGGAAGAGTGAGCTGACTGACGTATTTATCCGTCCACACCTCAGCTGTCCTTGCTTGAGGGCTGCGTCAGTCAGTCCTCAGTCAGTCAGGGACATTCACTCCCTGGCAGCCCAAAACAGCCCTCAGCAAAGAGAAAGTCGGATGTTTACAAAGCAGCTAGCGCTGTTTTGAGGCCAGTGCCAAGGAGCTATGGGCTGGGTGTGCCAGCCTTTGCAAACCTGGTATCCTAAAGTTAATCTAAGGGTCACCCTACCCTGGTGGCAGTAGCAATGCCAAAAACAAAATAAAACACAAATGGAGGAGACCCCTCTGAAAAGCTAGTAGCCACGGCCACCATCACAGCCGCCTGGCCCATGCAGGTTCGCATTAGATTCGGACAGTCGGTAATGAAACAATGGAGCCAAAAACTGGTGGGCCATTAGCTTTAATCCTAGCTTGCACCCGGCGGGCAAGTAAAAACACTCACTGGGCTCCAAAACCCACTCATTCAGTGCTCACAAAGCTACTGACTTACCCAAATTTCCTAGAATCAAAGGTTTCTAGCTTACCAGCCTTATTCACCTCTGTTCCCATCTCCTTCTCTCTGCACAAGCTCTGCACAAACTGGCTTCTCCTTCAGCACTCTGCCATCTTGGCAGCTTCTCCTGTCCTCCTCCACGTGGCCTTTCTCTGCTTTCCTTTCTATGCTCTCTCCTCTAATGCTAATCTCAGGAACGGAGAGAGAGCAAGCTCCCGATCTGCCCTACTTTATAGTATAGAAATCAAAACCTTTTAATCCAACATACAAACAAGGAAGTCTCTGATACAAAGCCACTTATCTGAGACATAATGAGATTCCTCATGAGAGTGCACCACCCACATCATGCAATCAGTCAAGGGTGTGGGGAGAAGTTTAGGCTTAAAACTAAGCCTCAGGCTATAACGACCCGTCCTGCTTATAGCCTGTCCCCCACACCCAGTGCAAACTATAAGCGAGCAAACATATGTATCATATTTACAAACTTATTTGACCAACACCCGCCCAAAGGAGGGTGGGGGGAAGCTCTTGGGGAAACAGATCAGGGCAGAGGCAGGAGACCTTGTTGCTGGGACCCCCGGGGGACACAGTGTGCAGGAGACACAGTCCCCGCTGGAGAGCTAGGTTGCTGCCCTTATGTGTGGGGTGGCTCACCAGGTCACCTCCCCTGGGGGACACAGTGTGCAGGAGCCACAGTCCCCGCTGGAGAGCTAGGTGGCTGCTCTGCCGTGTAGGGTGGCTCACCAGGTCACCTCCCCTGGGGGACACAGTGTGCAGGGGACACAGTCCCCGCTGGAGAGCTAGGTTGCTGCCCTTATGTGTGGGGTGGCTCACCAGGTCACCTCCCCTGGGGGACACAGTGTGCAGGAGCCACAGTCCCCGCTGGATAGCTAGGTGGCTGCCCTTATGTGTGGGGTGGCTCACCAGGTCACCTCCCCTGGGGGACACAGTGTGCAGGAGCCACAGTCCCCGCTGGATAGCTAGGTGGCTGCCCTTATGTGTGGGGTGGCTCACCAGGTCACCTCCCCTGGGGGACACAGTGTGCAGGAGCCACAGTCCCCGCTGGATAGCTAGGTGGCTGCCCTTATGTGTGGGGTGGCTCACCAGGTCACCTCCCCTGGGGGACACAGTGTGCAGGAGCCACAGTCCCTGCTGGAGAGCTAGGTGGCTGCCCTTATGTGTGGGGTGGCTCACCAGGTCACCTCCCCTGGGGGACACAGTGTGCAGGGGCCACAGTCCCCGCTGGAGAGCTAGGTGGCTGCCCTGCCCTGTGGGGTGGCCCACCAGGTCACCTCCCCTGGGGGACACAGTGTGCAGGAGCCACAGTCCCCGCTGGAGAGCTAGGTGGCTGCCCTTATGTGTGGGGTGGCTCACCAGGTCACCTCCCCTGGGGGACACAGTGTGCCGGGGCCACAGTCCCTGCTGGAGAGCTAGGTTGCTGCCCTGCCCTGTGGGGTGGCCCACCAGGTCACCTCCCCTGGGGGACACAGTGTGCAGGAGCCACAGTCCCCGCTGGAGAGCTAGGTGGCTGCCTGTGTGGGGTGGCTCACCAGGTCACTTCCCCTGGGGACTCCCACTGACGGGGGAGAGTGACCCGCGGGGGGAGGAATGTGACCGGCTCCTGCTGCAGGTTCACACGGGGCCTTCCCCGTGACAGTGCCTGGCCCCTGTTAGAAAGACCCCTGAGAGGGACCGCTTGGGTGAGACTCTCAGGCCCATGCTGGAGGTTATTTTGATGTACAGTTTGTTTTGGGTTTTTTCTGTAGGACCCCTCAGTTGTATTGAAAAGAGCCTCTCCCTGCACTGGCGTGGGGTTTTCAGAGTGCTTTCTCTTCCAGGGTGGGGCACAAGGAGACTCCCAGCTGTGACTCTGAGAAACACAGAGGTTATGCTGGTATTATTCTTTTTTTTTTTTTTTTTTTTTCTTTCTGAAGCTGGAAACGGGGAGAGACAGTCAGACTCCCGCATGCGCCTGACCGGGATCCACTCGGCACGCCCACCAGTGGCGTCGCTCTGCCCCTCCGGGGCGTCGCTCTGCCGCGACCAGAGCCACTCTAGCGCCTGGGGTAGAGGCCAAGGAGCCATCCCCAGCGCCCAGGCCATCTTTGCTCCAATGGAGCCTTGGCTGCGGGAGGGGAAGAGAGAGACAGAGAGGAAGGGGGGGGGTGGAGAAGCAAATGGGCGCTTCTCCTCTGTGCCCTGGCCGGGAATCGAACCCGGGTCCCCCGCACGCCAGGCCGACGCTCTACCGCTGAGCCGGCCGGCCAGGGCCGCTAGTATTATTCTTTATTAATCCGTGTCCTCTTTCCCACACAAACAACTGTAAACTGACTTTTGCCCCATATGGCCTGAATTCGGTTGATCCTCATAACAACCCAGCGAAGACAGGGGAGGGTGGATATTTCAGTCCTTGTTTTAAGGATGAGAAAATCGAGACTTCGTGAGGTTACATGAGTAGAGGGGAGGTCAGAGAGCTCGGTGGTGGCGGAGGGGCGGCGTCCGCTCATGTCTTTGGATTCTGTGTCATTCAGTGCTTGTTTTGAGACCGGCATCCGCCCATAGGGCGTCTCTCCCTGGGAGCTGTTAGGGAGCACCTTGGTGGCAGAAATGTCTGGTTGGCTCTGGCATCCCCAGAGCCTGCCCATTCTGAGTGTTTAATATCTGTCTGTTCATCAAACAAATATTAACCCCCCACACACACCCCTGAAGACTTGTAAAGGGATATAGCAGCCTCTGTCCACTCCCTTTCTTTGTCACTGCTCCCAGCGAGACTTACATATGACACACACACGCGTGTACACACACACACACTTCAATCCTGCAAACCATGCTCTGCCGGATGCTTCTTGGAAACCCTTACCCACTATAGAACCTGAGAAGTCTAAGCAACAAGCGGGACGCAGAGAAACCCTCCCAATTCTTGGGCGACCCACACTGGTTGCCGGGGATGCCTGCAGAGCTGGCCTGGCCCAGAGAACCCTGACCGGCGCCTGACAGTGTGCAGAACCGTCCAGCTCCTCGCTGGAACCTGCTCTCCGGGTCGGGCCTCTCTCCGCAGGGGGGGGGGCAGTGCGAGGCAGTGGCCGCTGGAGCCATGCACAGCAGGACTCAGGAGGGGACATCAGGAGTGGGGCAGGGACCGGGGAAACAGAGCAGAGCGGACGTGAGGAAAACAGAACTGCGGACTAAAGCATATGAGAACAGGGTGAGATTTTCATTGACCATATTTTATATGAAAAATAAACAGGTGGGTAACTTGCATCTTTTTACTTAGCCCTATTCTGATGCGGTTTTTTTGGGAGGTGGGGAGGGGAAACAAACATACATTATATTCATAATTAAGGGTGAATAAACATATACTTAAGACAAATGGGGGAAAATATGACAAAGCAGGGAGCTAGATTCCGCAGTTGCTCTGGCTGTCCGGGAAAAGTCCTGTCGTTGGGAGGCACTGCGTCCAGCCCCCCCCCCTTCCCCGTCTGTGCCCCTTTTCACTGTCTCCTGTCCGGTGAATTGTGGTCGCCTTCTGAGCACACGACCTCTAGCCTGGAGTTCGGCAGACACGAATGAACAGCTGACAGTGTCAACTTTTCCCAGTGAATCTTGACGGAAGCTGTTAGCATCTCCACTCCTTTGTGAAGATAAAGCTGTAAATGACCGATAGTATTAATGAGCTATAGATTTAACTATTAGAACATCATTAGAAACCATAGTGAAACTGTTTTAGTTGCCTGTTGGAAGCCTCCGTCTAGACGTTTTTGTTCTGTGTATCCTGAGAGGCACAGCCTCATGGAGCAATGAGAAGGATGCTCATGAAATAGCTTCGTTAAACCTCCTCTATCTGATAGGATCCTTCTCCTGCAAACCATGGGGACCCAGTACGATTATTACAGGCATCAAAGTGTTTTGCTTAAGAAATCGCCCTCTGGAGTTCCTTCAGGAAAAATAAAATTAATTTATGTCATGCCCCTTTGGGACTCCACACTTTTCTGGAAATTAATCTACCCTTGGGGGATAAGACTCACCGTCTCCATTCAGGGCTATTGTACCAGAGGAAGGAGAAGGGAACACCAGGCCTCGGTGTGGGAGGTGAAGTTCTCCAGGCGATGGGAGACGAGGCTGACCACCCCAGCTGTCCTTGTGCTGTGCCCTGGGAGCCCTACCCCAGGCCTCTGCTCACAAACACATAGAAAGGGCTTAACATCTGTACAAAAGGCCAGAACACAGCGCTGGAGTCACCGGGCATCTGGAGGGGGGCCGGTGAAGAATTCATTCCATCTCTCTTATATTAGGTAACGGTAAGTATTGTTGGGTGCGTAGGAAACATCCGCGTACCATCTCGGTCACATATCCAGTGACAAGCTTGAGTTTGCTTCAGTCAACATCACTTTTAAAAATCGGGTTGTTTTTTTTGCTTAACGTGGCTCCTTGAAGCCAGGCCTCAGAGCTTTTGAAAATAAGCCCTTCAGAGTCTTGCCAGTCACTATCCCTGACTTTGTTTGCAAAAGAAGGTGATAAAATTTTTTTATGACCTGTTTTATAGCCATTCAAAAATTTACACCATTTGAAACTGTACCAACTGTTCTTCTTTCATTGACAAAAGGGATGTTGGCCACTGCCTGTGATAGGGGGAGACTGACTTCAGTGGGATGCCTGCAGGCCTGTACCTCACAGTAAGGGGCTCTAGTTTGCACCCGTCATTGGGGTACTCACCTCTCAGCGAAGAGCCTGGAGTCCTCCTCCCCCTCCCCCAGGAGTCCGCAGGTCGTACATTCTGCAGGGCTCGCTGCCTCCTCGTTCTCTGCTGGCCACACCTCGGGCTTCATTCCTGCTTCTGGGGTCCCGGGAGCCAGATTCTGCCACCGAGGAACAGGCCTGTCAGCGAGGCAGGCATTGCCACCCTCTGCAGCGGAGTCGCTGCCCGCCTGGAGGACACCTCCTTTACTGCCCGCAAGTCCCCGCTACGCAGTGACACCACAGATGTCCCTGACGATGCCTCAGGCTCCCCAGCCTGGAGGCCTCGGGAAGTTGGAGTGTTGGAGCACACTGCTAACTCACTGGGAGCACCCCACTACAAAGCACTGCGGGGAAGCACTCTTCCACGCTAGACTTAAAGAGTCTTCTCCACTCGTGTCCCCCTCAGCCAGCTCCTCAGGGACAGGGCAGAAGGGGCCCCAGCTCGGCAGGTATGGAGTGCCCTTTGCTGACTTCGCACCCAGGGCCAAGCTCTCGTGGAGCTCACGGGGGTCAGCCACAGACTTCTGCAGGTGGTCCAGGGTCCCTGCCCTAGGGGGTCTGTTACTGGTGAGATGTGGCTAACAACGTCCTTGCTTTCCAAAGTGGAATATCTAAACGGTGTTGCTGAGGTGGCTGGGAAACCGGTGTTACTGGACTAAGTGTCCAATCACCCAAGGTGACTACTCTTAAAGAAACAGCACTCAATTGGACATTGAGCTTCTCGTGTGGGAACAAGCTGCCTCCTCCTATCCCTCATCTGAAGTTCTCTATCTGCAGATCCACAGTGCTGCTGCAATCCAGAAAATGCCAGTTTGATGCTCCGGTGAGTCGGCCTGGTATTGGCTTTGTGAGTGGGTTGCTTCGAACTTTAACCAGTGGGGGCTTTGTACCTCTCGTTTGTTTTCGGCCCCTCACAACTGAGCAGCGTACATTTTGCTATCTCACGGTTCTGTGTGCCAGTGATCACGTGGGGTCCAGCCGGCGGGCTGTCAGCTGGGGCTGTCGGCTCATCTGAAGGCTTGATGGGGGAGGGTCGGCTTTGAAACTCATTACACGACTGCTGGCAGGGGGTAGTTCCTTGTGGGCTGTCGGACCGAGGACCGTGATTCCTGGCTGCCTTTGGCTAGAGCTCTCCCCGGTTCCGTGATGCATGCGTCCTTCCATTGGACGGCTGTTACAACGTGGCAGCTGGCCTCCCTCAGAGTTTGCAAGCAAGAGAACAAAAAACCCCTGAGATAGAAGCTACTAGATTTCTAACCTAACCTTGGGAGGGACATCCAATGACGTCAGCCACAATCTGTGTCCATAAGTCCAGCCCGCACTCCAAGGGAGGAAGTGACACGGAGCATGAATACCGGGACGGAAGCCGGTGCTGGGCCTCTCAGAAGCCCTTCCCTCCCTCCACGCCTGTCCCATTCTCTGTGGCTCTGTTGGGATTATGCACTGGCTTCCCTGTCACTTTAGGAGCAGAGCATTTCTAGATTCTGGTGAGCCTCTCCTTTACGCTCACTCATTCACTCCTTTATTCAGCAGGTGTATATTAGGGCACGCTACGTGCCATGTTCCGTGCTGGGTACTGGAGGGCCAGTGGGGAAGAGCTCTTGCCTGGAGCCCTGCATCCAGCTTCAGTCCTCTCAGAGGCCAGCGGGTGCCTGATGGCCCACTTGGTTCAGCCAGGTCACAGACAGAGTCACCCGTCTGCTAACAAGGCTTCCTCCTGACCCCGCCTCCCCCTGGGGCACCCGCCTCCTCACCTGTCCCGCTTCCCAGCAGCTAGAATGTGTTTCTCCGTCTCGACCCTTCCAAGTTCAGCTCACCTACTGTATTCTGAGTGATGGAAGCTCTCTGGGCCTCAGTTTCCCCACAGGGTACTGCCGTGTGTGACAAGCTGCGATGACGTGGGAAAGCACTGAGAACAGCGCTGGCAGTGGCAGACCTGTGGACTGTGGCCTCCCCAGTATTGCGGCTATTCTGCACATCTGTTCAGGCAGCTGCAGAATTAGTCACACTGCCGCAGACGGGCCACCGTGTGACCGGGAACCTCGATAAAAAGACTGCCTGTCTCCTCCAGCCTAATCATCATTTTGAAGCTCTTTTCCTGAAAGCACATCTGATTTCATTACAGAAACCTGGACTTTTTTTTTTTTTTTAACCAGTACTGGTTTTCCTCAGAGGTTCTCTACTGCCTCCCTTCCCCCGCTCAGAGCGAAGGCTGTGGCTCCCCTGTCCGCAGCTCCCACGTGGCCTGGTCCCCTAGGCTCAGGCGCTGCTGCAGCAGGGGTGGGTGGGGCTGGGAGGTCAGTTTCTAGCTCACTGGGGTGCCTGGACACGGGCCACACGGGAAGTTGCACACCAGCCATTCGCTAAAGCTCACAGGGAAGCCAGCGCCAGTACTGAAGTTGGGGTCCCCATCCTTGAGTTGCTGGCGAGCTCTAAGGAGGGAGGAAGTGCCTGGAAGGAATAGGTCAGCTGCCCCCCCAGCCCCATGTTTCCGAGTCCTGGCACAGCTGGCACAAGCAGCTGGCTGCCCACGGCTCCTGCTAGGCGCTGCTTTCCCTGCACAGAGCAGGGGCAGCGTGGGAAGGGGGACAGGTGTCCTCTTGGTCGGGCGGGCGGGCGGAACCAGCCCTGTCACTGGCCAACCAGAATCAGGATCCGGAGGCCCCGCTCACTTCTTGTGGTAGAAATAGGTGTTCGCACTCTCCTCTCGGCCTCCCCTCTGTGGGCTGATGAATAAATGGTTAAGGACGTTGGAATGCCTGTTGCTGGTCACCAGCTAAGATGACCGCAGCCATAGAGGAGGGAGCATGGGAGAGGTGGCCCGGCGTGAATTTAGAAGTGTGGTCCTTAAAACGCAGAGGTCTGCAGCTCTCTCCCCGGTGGGGGGTGGGCTTCGGGGAGTCTTCTCCCTGATCTGGCTGCACCCACCTTCCCCTTTCTGTTGTGTGCCCGTCCTGCTCTCAGGATTTCCTCTCCTATCCGCTCACCCCATCACCCCCTCCCATCATCTCTCCTGCAAGCTCATCTCCTCCTCCCAGGTCCCACCCAATCACCCTTGGAGCTTCCATCTGAGAGGACCCCTCCTCCCTCCAACCCCTGACTCTGCTGCAGCTGTGCTTGGGGGCGGACGGCCGAGAGCAGGGATGGGGTGTCCCTCCACCCCGGTACCAGGCAGGCGGGCCCAGCTTCTGTGCATGAGAGTCACAGGCACTGAGAAACAGAATGCAGAGAATTTTCTTAAGGGCAGACGTGATTGGCCTTGGAGCTGGGTAGGGGGGTGTGGGCTGCTGATACCTCAGCCCTGTCCTCGCCCCCCACTCCCTTCTGCATCCGGCTCCATGTCTCCCCCTAGCGGCACCCTGGTCTCCGCCTGGATCTCTACTACTATTGGACAGCGATGGGGGAGTAGCAATTATCACTCAAGCAATCTTCAGATACACAGAGATTCCCTACAACTCAGCAACAAAAAGGCAAAGAACCCCATGAAAAGATGGAATAGGGACTGGAATAGACATTTCTCCAAAGAGCACATGTAACAATGCTCAATACTATTACTCACCAAGGAAATGCAAATCTGAACTGCAATGCGCTAGCCCTTTATAGCTACTGGGATGCCGAGAACCAAAACAATGAGGAAGAAGAGTGGGCAGGATGTGGGGAGCCCAGGACCCTAGCACACTGCCAGGGGGAATGTAAACCTGAAAACAGGCTGTAGGAAACAGTTTGCCAACTCCTCAAAAAGTCAAACCTACCATTACCATATGGCCCAGCAATTTCACTTTTAGGTATACACCCCAAAGAATTGAAAACAGAGACTCAAATAGATCCTTGCATCCCGAGATTCATTGTAACACTATTCATAGTATCCAAAAGGTGAAAACAACCCAAGGGTTCATCAACAGATGAGTGGAAAAACCAAATACCGCAGAACCCAATACGATAGAATAGTATCCAACCACAGAAAGGAAGGAAGTTGTGACACGTGCTACAATACGGATGAGCCTTGGAAACGTTTCGCTACATGAAATAAGCCAGTCACAAAAGAGCACCTGTCGTATGATTCCATGAAGTGAAAGATCCAGACCACACAGACTCATAGAGACAGAAAGCAGGGTGGAGGTTGCCAGGAGCTCGGGGGAGTGAGGGGCAGCTATTGCTTAACGGGCACAGCGCTTCTGTTTGGGTTAATAAAACACTTTTAGAAATAGTGAGTGGTAACGACTTCACATCATTGTGAATGGTCACTACATTATACACTTCAACATGGAGAATTTTGTGATGGGTACTTTACCACAATAAAAAATTCAAAACAAAAATAAAAGAAAGAGCACTCCAATGTGCGGTTGTATAAACAAAGGGCTCTAGAGGTGGAGTTGTCTGGAGGTTGAATTTATGGGCCATTTCCTGAAAGTATGACCATAGGCCAGTCTGACACCCCGGACACCTCCTAGAGTCCGGTTTCCTCACCAGGCAGCAGCAGAGTGAAGCACAGACAGGCAGAGGCTCTGTCTACAGCCACCTGGCTCCTACTCGCAACAGACCCCCTTGCTCTGTTTACCCCACCTGTAGAACACAGATCGCACTACTTACCTTACTGGGGTTTTGTTAGGACTGGATGAATTAATTTGTGTAAAGTTCATTAAAATAGTGCCTAGCACATGAAAAATGATCAGTAGGCCCTGGCCAGTTGGCTCAGCGGTAGAGCGTCGGCCTGGCGTGCGGGGGACCCGGGTTCGATTCCCGGCCAGGGCACAGAGGAGAAACGCCCATTTGCTTCTCCCCCCTCCCCCCTCCTTCCTCTCTGTCTCTCTCTTCCCCTCCCGCAGCCAAGGCTCCATTGGAGCAAAGATGGCCTGGGCGCTGGGGATGGCTCCTTGGCCTCTGCCCCAGGCGCTAGAGTGGCTCTGGTCGCGGCAGAGCGACGCCCCGAGGGGCAGAGCATCGCCCCCTGGTGGGCAGAGCCTCGCCCCTGGTGGGCGTGCCGGTGGATCCCGGTCGGTCGGGCGCATGCGGGAGTCTGTCTGTCTCTCCCCATTTCCAGCTTCAGAAAAATACAAAAAAAAAAAAAAATGATCAGTAAATATTAGCTATTAAGTGGAAGTCAGGTGGGGAGGGGTGGAATTGATTTAGAGGTTTGAGCAGTGACCTTATTTCAAAATGAAAAATAAAAAACCAGTCAAATACAAAAAAAAACAAACAAACACCAAACATTCATCTACAATAGCATTGTATATAAAAGCTTTATATCCCCTTCGATGTTTAGATTTTGCAAGTTTCGAGTAAGTTCATTGAAGCTTAAATTTTTCTTCTCTTCCTTTTCTGATGCTGCTATGCTGGTTCCCTAAGGGTCTTTTCAGTTCGCCTAAGTGGTAGTTCACACTGGCTGTGGGGAGAGTGGTCAGAAGGCAGTGGCGCAGTGGATAGAGCATCAGCCTGGGACGCTGAAGACCCAGGTTTGAAACCACGAGGTCACCGGTTTAAGCATGGGGTTGCCGGATGAAGCACGGAATTATAGACATGAACCCATGGTCTCTGGCTTGAGCCCAAGGTTGCTGGCTTGAGCAAAGGGTCACTGGCTTGTCTTGAGCCCCACGGGTCAAAGCACATATGAGAAAGCAATCAATGAACAAATGAAGTGCCACAATTATGAGTTGATACTTCTCATCTCTCTCCCTTCCTGTCTGTCCGTCTCTCTCCTTCAGAATGAAGAAGGGGGAGGAGAAAGAGGAGGAGGAAAAGAAAGGAGGAGAAGAAGGAGGAAGAGGAGGAGGAAGAAGAAGAGGAGGAAAAGAAAGAAGGAGAAGGAGGAAAAGAAAGAAGGAAGAGGAGGAAAAGAAAGAAGGAGGAGGAGGAGATTTTAAGTCATTCCAGATGCAGAAAAATTCATGCTTGGGACACAAACTCATTCACAAAAGGCCAGGAGACCCCTTCCCTCATCACAGTAAAATCCAGCACCCCCCCAAAAAAATTTTTCAAGACGACGCCCAGGAGGAGGAGCTGTCACTGAGATGCTATTACGGTTCTGTGGTGCCCCCACCCTCGCTCTGCTGGGTTTGTCTTCTGGGGTTGTCATGCTGAGAAAGGGGGACATTGGTAAACATTTGAAATGCTTTGGTTATAAAGGCTTTTTTTGTTTCTTGTTTGGCAAGATGACAATATTGAAATTAAAAAGACAAACCTCCCCAAGTGGCAATGGCCAAGAAACAAAGCCCGTGCCGAGTGTCCCCTTGGCACGCACTGCGGGCAGCTTCACAGCAGAGCGGAGCTTGGAGGTTAAACTGAGGGGCCGGGGCTCTGGGGGCAGGAGGAAGACAATGGAGCCGCCTGCCCGCCGGGGGTTCTGTACCTGCCTCTGTTGTTGGTGACAGGGTTGCTAGCTTATTCTAACACTGGAGTCTCCGCCTGGAAGGGGTCACGGATGGTTCTCTCTGCTGCCCTCCAGGGCACAGTGGGCAAGTGCAGCTTGTCTCCCTGCCAACAGAGGCAGATTTAACAGCGGGCGCACCGGACCCACGCCCTGGACCCTGACTTCTGAAGGGCCCGTGCCCTGGGCCCCGCCAAACCCCAACTTGACATCTTTTTTGAACGACACCAAGTTTGGTTTCCTATGTGCAATTTTCACATGAATAGTACATAATATCTTTTATTTATTTAGAAATACGGTTAACATGTATTTTTATTTTCCCTGTTGTTGTTGTTTTTTTTCTAAGGGGCCCAATATTTTCTTCTGCGCCTGGGTCCTCAACCGACCTTACTCCGCCTCTGGGAGGGAGGTTTTATTCAATATCAAGGTTGATTTGGAACAAGAGTGTGACAGTCATGAAAATGAACAGTAAAATGAACTGGATTTTAGAAAGTGCCCTAACCTTAAAATATAACGGTTCTATGCACTCTGGACACACGCAGAGTTGCTCAGCCTTGAAGCTGCTGACGCTGGGAGCCAGCTAATTCTTTGTTGTGTGCTCTGTAAGTTGTAGCAGCAACCCTGGCCTCTGTCCGCTAGATGCCAGTAGCAGCCACCTGCCCTTTCAGTGGCCCCTAAGCCAAGACCATCAAAAATAACTCCAGGCATTGCCAAACGTCCTTGGGGAGAGAATATCGCCCCCGTGGGAGAACCACTGCTATAAAGTGTTATATTCAAATTTTGAAATCATTATTTAAGACAGTAACAGCCAAGCTAGAAAAATAGTCCCAGAGAAGGGCAATGATTACATGAAAGCATTTATTGAACACGCATAACATGCTGATGAGGAGCATTTAAAAAGCAAAGTCCTTGGGTCTCAAGTGTCCATTAAATCCCATTCAACATGAGTTCTTTAATAATCTTCAATTATTTGAAGAGCTTTTGATTGAAGATGGAACAGAGCAAGGGTGTGAAAGTTACAGAGGAGTAGATTTCAGGATATGCTGAAAACCTTTCTTTTCATTGCTCTTTTTTTTAAAAAAAATCAAAGATTGTATCAGGGTACTAAGTCAATAGTAAGAGCCTCTCTCTTTTACCCCAGTTCCCTCCCCAGAGGGGAGGTCACCACAGGTAATAGTTTGGGGAGATTTCTCCAACTCCCTCAAGTGAAATGGATTTTTTTTTTTTTTGTATTTTTCTGAAGCTGGAAACGGGGAGGCAGTCAGACAGACTCCCGCATGCGCCCAACCGGGATCCACCTGGCACACCCACCAGGGGGCGATGCTCTGCCCATCCAGGGCGTTGCTCTGTCGCAACCAGAGCCACTCTAGCGCCTAGGGCAGAGGCCAAGGAGCCATCCCCAGCACCCGGGCCATCTTTTGCTCCAATGGAGCCTCGGCTGCGGGAGGGGAAGAGACAGAAAGGAAGGAGAGGGGGAGGGGTGGAGAAGCAGATAGGTGCCTCTCCTGTGTGCCCTGGCTGGGAATCGAACCCGGGACTTCCGCACACCAGGCCGACACTCTACCACTGAGCCAACCAGCCAGGGCGGTGAAATGGATTTAATGTGAGAATGATCACAATGGCCCAGGCTGGTAGGCCCAGTGGTGGAGCATCAACCCAGCATGTGGATGTGCCAGCTTTGATTCCTAGTCAGAGTACTCAGGAGAAGCGACTGTCTACTTCTCCACCCCCTTCCCCTTTCTCTCTCTCTCTCTCTCTCTCTCTCTCTCTCTCCCCTCTCTCTCTCCTCTCTTTCTCTATCCCTTTCCTACAGCCATGACTCGATTGGTTCAAGTGCATCAGCCCTGGACACTGAGGATGGCTCCATGGAGCTGCTGCCTCAGGTGTTAAAAATAGCTCAGTTGCAATCATGGTCCCAGATGGGCAGAGCATTGGCCCTGGATGGGTTGCCAGGTGGATCCCGGTCAGGGTGCATGCTGGAGTCTGTCTGTCTATCTAACCTCCTCTTACTTGGAAAAAGAGGAAAAAAACCAAAAAAACCAAATGATCATAATGTCTTCCTCTCCTGGCAAATTAAAGAGAACATGAACCAGACAAGTCACAGGCGTCCCACCTGCTTCACCTGTTCTCTCTCCCATTTGTGAAGTCCTTCTGCCCCACTGGTCCAAGACTTAATTTGTGTGTGTGTGTGTGTGTGTGTGTGTGTGTGTGTGACAGAGACAAAGAGAAACAGAGAGAGGGACAGGCAGACAGGAAGGAAGAGAGATGAGAAGCATCAATTCTTTGTTGCAGCACCTTAGTCGCTCATTGATTGCTTTCTCATATGTGCCTTGACTGGGGGTCTACAGCAGACCGAGTGACCCCTTGCTCAAGCCAGCGACCTTGGGCTCAAGCTGGTGAGCTTTGCTCAAACCAGATGACCCTGCGCTCAAGCCAGCGACCTCAGGGTTTTGAACCTGGGTCCTCTGCGTCCCAGTCCGACACTCTATCCACTGTGCTACCGCCTGGTCAGGCTAATTCTTTTTTAATTGTAAAAAATTTCTAACCTCCACAACAAAAGAAAAAGAGAGAGAGAAAAATTAAAAACAAAAAACACTTACAGTCCCACCACCCAGATGTAACAACTACTGTCAAGGTTTTGCCACATCTGTGTCATGTATCATTTCTTTTCTTCTCTGAAGTATTCTAAAACAGATCTCAGACATCATATTATTTCAGTCTCACATACTTCAGTGTTTTTTTTTTTAAAAGTGTGTGTGTGTGTGTAATTCCAAGACGTATAGGCTGGAAAACAGGAAGGTGGGAAATGAAGGATGGAGCTGGGAAAAGATCAAGCTGGAGGAGAAGGGGAAGGGCGGAGGGAGGCAGAGAGAGGAGAGGAGGAGAAGGGGCATGTGTCCAAACCCGCAGGAGCAGGAGCAGCTGGGCGGGGGATGAGAAGGAGGTGGGGAGGCCGGGGAGACTCTGACTTTCATCAAAAGAGGAGAGACAAAAGGATACTCGAAAGATTATTGTGGTCACACTCAATCACCCTTAGATTCCTTTGAAAGACTCAAATAAAGACCAAATGTTAAAACCTAGGGTTTTCTTCTTCTTTTTTCATATTTAAGTGTTAAAAATCTGACCCTTCTCCGTTTGAACCATGTAGGACTTGTCTCCACCAAGGTACATTAAATCTGTTAGTTTATCTTACAGAGAAAGTGGAACACGTGATTTTCACGACACACTGGAGACACCTTAGAAACTGTTTTTCTTAAGATTTCCTCCCAATGGGCCCGACACTGCTCTCAGTAGGTCACCTGAACAATCTTGTATAAATTCCCAATAATTGTATGACACAAGGGACATTATTATTCCTGTTATACATAGCTCAGAGAGGTTTAAGGGTCTTACCCAAGGTCACTGTTTTTCGGGGAAGAGCCAGGTCTTGAACCTTAGTCTACCTCATCATTAGTGGGGCTCTCAACCGCTCGTTCACGCTGGGCTAGAAGGCTGTGAACCCCCTGCTGCGGGTGGGACACCCACCCGACAGTGGCACAGAGGGGTTTGTGGCTCGTGCTGTTGGAAAGGCCACCTCTCTAAGTGTACACTCCTTTCTCGGAGTCCCAAGGGCTTTCTGTCTTTATTCACTCTGGAAGGGCAGGGCCAGAGAGATGAGTTCACCGTTCATGAACGTGACGAGCTGGAAGGGACTTGTCTTAGTCCGTTTAAGTCACTGTCGTGAATTACCATGAATTGGGTGGCGTATAGACGACCGAAATTTATCCCCCGTGGTTCTGGGGGCTGCAAGTCTGAGATCAGGGTGCCAACACGATCAGGTTCTGCTGAGAGCCCTATTCCGGGTTGCAGACACATGGTGGAGAGAGCACACTGGCTCTCTGAGCCTTTTATAAGATCATCAATCCCATTTATGAGGGCTCTGCTATTATGGCCGAGTCACCCCCCAAGGCCCCACCTCCTCATACCATCACAGTGGAGATTAAGATTTCAATGTATGAAATTGGGGGGGGGGAGGGGCACAGACAGCTCATAGCAGGAATGAATTGGTTCAGAGCAAGAACTCTGTTCTCAAATCCTGCCCCTGCCCTTCCAAGCTCTGGGACTGGGGACGAATTGCTTAACCCTTCCAGGTCTCATTTATCTCCTCGGCAAAGGATTCGTTATTACAGGAAAACAAGGGTTGGAGGTAGGTGGAGAATGAGGGAATAGGGATGGTTTATGGCACTAAGAGGGGACAGAACGTGAGAGGCAGTGTGTCCAATGTAAGTCTCACGTGCTGGGTGGGTGGGGTCCACCTGTTGTTCTGCCTCTGTTGGGGGGCTTTGAGGAGTCTTCCATCCACGCCCCAAAGTCTACGTCACAGTTTCTGGAGTGTGTCTCTGCCACTGGTGCCGGACTTTGTGGGTGGAGAGCACCTCAGCAGGTAGAGGTGTGGCTTCGCGGATTATGCATGGAGCTAAAACCATCTAGTGCAGAACATCTTAATTCAGCCCAGTCAAGTGTCAAGGGTGAACACTGCTCTCGCCCTCATGGTTCAACACTGTAAAACACAGCTCCCAAGGCGAGGCTTACAGAGACCACCCCGAGCACACGGAGAGGGGTGAGTGATCGTGCGACCCCCGGGGCTCCAGGGGCCGTCTTCACAACGTCGCCAGTGTGGGTGGCGCCCCCTTGTGCGAGGCACCATCTCAAAGAGGGTTGCTTTTTAAAAATCGTACTGGTTAAAATTAAAACCATTATGGAAAGGTCGTATTCTCAGCGGTTAAATCCAGATGCCTCCACAAATGAGACAAGAGTAGAGAAACGAAACACTAAGTTATTTGGAGAGAAATCAATCTGTTCTGGCTCGAAAAATAAATAACAAAATGACTCGGTCTCCATTTGAAGAATGAGTCCAGTTTCTCCCCCTCGACCATTAATTCCCTCAGCTATGTTTTCCCTCAACGTTTTCAGGCGTGAGGAAAAGGGGGGCCAGTACGGTAAGCGATCGTGTGCATTCCGCCGAGTACTCCGCAGTTGTGAGCATCTTGCCGGATATGCCAAATGTCCACTCTTCCTCTCTCTCTGTTTATGTCTGTGCCAGGTTCGAGTTCTTTCTTTCTCTGTTTATGTATGAAAATATACTTACGTATTTTCTGTTCTCTTTGATGTGAAAGTAAGTCACCGATGATCATGACACTTCACCCTTAACTACTTCATCACACATCCCCAAACACCATAACTGTCCTCGAAAATGAAAATTCCATAAAGTTACATAATAGCAGTGTTCCCTGTTGTACTCCAAATTGACGACTTTTGTAGAAAAGTTACATTATTGTCACTCAACAATAGATTTAATTTTTTGCCTATTCCCTTTCATTTATTTATTTATTTTTATTATTATAAATATTTTTTTAAGTGAGAGGAGGGGAGATAGTGAGACAGACTCCTGCAAAAGCCCCAACCAAGATCCACCTGGCAACCCTGTCCGAGGCTGATGTTTGAATTAATTAAGTTATTTTTAACACCTGAGGCTGAAGCTCAGACCAACAGAGCTATCCTCAGTGCCCGCAACCAAGGCTGGAACCAATCCAGTCACTGGTGCAGGAGGGGAAGAGAGATAGGAGGGAGAGAGGGAAGAGGAGAGAAGCAGATTGTTGCTTCTCTTGTGTGCCCTGACTGGGAATTGAACCCAGGACGTCCATACGCCTGCCAGTGCTCTATCCACTGAGCCACCTGTTTCTTTTCAGTCTTTACCTTGTTGAATATTCTTCCCTATAACATCACCAAAACAAAGTGTAGATAACAAAGTTCAGTTGATTGCTCACTGTGGTCAGGGAGAATGACACCCCAATGGAGCCTGATGGAGTCTTACAGGAGGAAGGTGCCTGTATGTTTCCTGAGCCTTTGAAGTCTGCTTTAAGGGGGGCCTTTCCATGAAAGGTGGGGGATTGAAGAACGGGATCTTGGTGGGACTGGGATAACGTGTAAGAGTCATGGCTCCAGACGTCTCCAAGGTCTAAGATTCTGTGAGTCCTTGTGCTATAGTTTCTTATCCCAAAGCACAAAGCAAAGCCTTCTGGGCCAGCCCTGAATCTGAGGATGCTGCACAGCCCACCAGCCCCCTGAGGTCAACCCCAAACCCGCAAAGTCTCGGGCGCCTGCGGGCTACGCCAGCCAAGGGGTTTGACTCTGTGTTTGGCTCTTGACTTCTGGGACACTGTGACTTCAGCTGGGGATCTTGAATATGTTCCGGTTCTTCTTTCAGTTCATAGAAGTGAGTGTTGCGTTTGGGAGGGACACGAAGGCGGTCAGACGGGGGGAAGGCCACTCCAGGACTGGCACGTACACAGCAGGTAAGCGAGGACCTTGCCAGGACTACACCCAAAATGGGAACTTCAGGATTTAAAAAGTATTGTAACAAAATCAATATAAAAATCAATTGTATTTCTATACACAAGCAAAAAACAGCCTGAAAACAAAATATATACATATATATATATATATATATATAAGCATTATATTAAAAATAGCGTCAAAATAAAATGAGAAATTATATGGCTATTCCTCAAAATAATTAAAGATAAACAATTCACTTCTGGGTATATACGCCACGAACGAAATGCAGTTCTGACAGATGTGGGTACAGCAGTGCTCCCAGCAGCAGCAGCCACAGCAGCTAAGAGGGGAGAGAGGCGGTGTGGTGTGCGCACCCTGGAATACGACCTGGCAATGAAGAGAGGCGCGGTGCTGACGCACGCCGCCACCCGGACCAGTCTGGAAAACACAGTCACTGAGAGAGCCAGACACCAGGGCCATGTGTTGCACGAGTCCATTTATACACAACGTGGAGAACTGGCACATTCCTAGAGAATGAAAACAGGTTGGGGTCTGCCAGAGCCGCAGGGGAGGGAGGAAGGGAAGTGAGTGAGTGCCAACAGGGGGAGCTCCTCTTCGGAAGCTTGAAGTGTTCCCGAATTCCATCACGGTGACAGTTTCACAGTTCTGTGAATCTACTGAAAACCACTGAGTTGCACACTTTACAATGGTGAGTTTTGTGGAACAGGGTAGGGCAAAAGTAGATTTACAGTTATCTGTATGGAAGAGTAAGACAATAATTAGTCCATAATAAACAACACAAGAGTAAACTCTGTGTTTCCCAGACTCACAACTGTAGGTCTACTTTTGCTCCACCCTGTGTATGAATTACATGTCAATTTTTTTTTTTTAAATGGGAAGCTGGGACAATAATATGTCTTCTGTTGCCCAAACAATGAGAGGACTGAAAGGAAGTGATGTGAGCTCTCTGGATTTACCCTACTGGACACAACCTTCGTATCTCTAAGGTGGACGTTCAGGGAGTCATCCTTAAAGTGACCTCCGGATCGGGGTGGGCCCACAGCTCCTCACACTGACGTGGCGATTTCTTGGTATATATTCCAAGTTGTTGGAGAAGGGATTTGATAGGGCCAGCCTGGAGTAGGTACTTAACTCCTCAGCCAGAACAATCCCAACAACTGAGGGGAAGGGCAGCGTCGGAGCAGAAGGAGGAACTGCTGCTACACCCCCCACCCGGACCTGTGAGCCGTGGCCAGGGCAGGGGTCCCTAGGAATAATTACGATTGGTCCGACTGTGCACAGAGACAGGAGGAGAGGAGGGGGCTGGCCCCAGGGGAGGGGACAAAGTAATGCCTGTGTGCTTCATACACAACGTTAATTTGTGAGCTAAAAGTCCTGTATAAATGTTATCAGCCGCTTCGGGAGAAAAGTTTTGCTTCTCCAGATAGTGGAGGTAACCAAGGCGTTAACCCGGGCCTGGCCTGCCGCCTGCCTTTGGATCTGCCGCCCCTTCTTGACCCCTCTTCCCCGCCCCCCATCCTTCCAGAGAGAAGACTCTTTTCCTCTTGACTCTGCCCAGGATGGAAGAGGGGAAAGAAGGAGGCCTCGCCCTTCCGTCCACCAGCTCTGAACTAAGAGGCCGTAGGTAGTACGGGTACCATGTTCTCTGCATTATCGCCCTTCGGTCCTTCGTAGAGTGTTCCATACACTGAGTAAGGGACGCAGCCTCGTCTTGTCACACTCATGGCAACCCTTGGTGAAATCCGTAGTAAGACATACAAAATTCCTCCCAAGACTGGCTGCGAGGAGTTAACACCACCTGCGTCAGCCAGAATGCCATTTGCTGCTCCCGACTGACGCCCCAAAATGACAGGAGCCTGAGCAAATTAGGAATTCGCTTGTTTTTGCACTTAACATAAAACCTAAAGGGCCACAATCTCGGGTTCCCACGAAGGCTCCCCCGTGTCACCAGGGACCTAGCGCCCTCTGCTTCTCTGCTGTGCCATCCTCACCACTGGCTCTCGTCTGCCGGTGGGATGTGACCGCAGGTGGGGCTCCAGCCATCACAGCTGCTTCCCACATCGCCAAAGGGTTCAGGGACTGCCTGCAAGTCCCACCCTCATGGATGACCTCAGTGGGAAGAGAGGCTGGGAATTGTGGCGTTGTTAGTCGCTCTGAGTAAGAAGACTAGCTTCAGTCAGAGAGGAGGAAGGGGGAGAAGGAATGTTGGAGAGGCAACTCACAGCCTCGTCCAAACCATCTGCTTGTGTCAGACGGGACCAGTTCAGGGAAGCCCCAGGAGACCGAGGGTGGGAAGGGTAGTCGGGCCTCCCAGGGGCGGAGGGCAAGGACCAGGAACCGTAGATACCGGGAACCCAGGAGGCCACTCTGGGAATCTCTTCTGGGGCTATGTGGTGTCTACTGTGTTCTTCACTCACCATAATTACGTCCAACATTTATTTCTCCCCCATCCAGTTTTCTGTGACCCTGTGCACAAGGTGGAGATGGTCACCCCCAGTTTCTAAGTTCTCATGCTGTTCCATAAGGAGACCGCAGGGCTTTCTCTGACTTCCACCTTGCAGCTTGCCAGGAAAGAGAATCCAATTATCTCCCTTTGGTTAGGGGTTACTCCTGGTCCGATTGTCTGTGGTCAAAGGGCCACACACTACGACCATGACCGCTGGGTCTGAGTGTGTGTGTGTGTGTGTGTGTGTGTGTGTGTGTTGCAGTAAGAAGGAATGATTCTCAAAGGAGCACTCCTCAGCCAGAATGGAGGCTGTCTCCTATAGTAAAATAAACTTCAGTTTATAAAAACACAGAGAATCAGCCCTGGCCGGTTAGCTCAGGCAGTTACGAGTGTCGTCCGGAAACAGCAAGGCTGCGGGTTCCATCCCCAGTCAGGGCACACACGGGAGGCAACCAGTGAATCCATGACTGAGTGGAACAATAAATGAATGCTTCCTTCCCCCTCCCCTCTCTCTCCCTTTCTCTCTCTTGTCTCTCTAAAACAATAAATGAAAAGAAATTAAGCCCTGTCTGGGTAGCTCAGTTGGTTGGAGCAGCATTCTGGAGCACCAATGTTGCTGGTTCAATTCCCCGGTCAGGGCACACACAGGAGCAGCTCGATGTTTCTCTCTCTCTCTCTCTCTCTCTCTCTCTCTCTCTCTCTCTCTCTCTCCCCCTCCCTGCCTCTCTCTCTCAAGAAAAAAAAAATAAAGAAAAAAAAAGAAAAACAGATAATCAGAAATTTCAATTTAAAAAGTCCCCTGTGGACTGACCAGGCAGTGGCACAATGGATAGAGCATCAGCCTGGGATGCTGAGGACCCAGGTTCAAAACCCCAAGGTTGCTGGCTTGAATGCGGGCTCACCAGCTTGAGCGAGGGTTCACGGGCTTGAACGTGGGATCATAGACCTGACCCCATGGTTGCTGGCTTAAGCCCAAAGGTCACTGGCTTTCAGCCCAAGGTCTCTGGCACAAGCAAGGGGTCACTGGCTCAGCAGTAGACCACGGTCAAGGCACATATGAGAAGGCAATCAATGAACAAGTAAGGAGCTGCAACAAAGAATTGATGCTTCTCATCTCTCTCCCTTTCTTTCTGTTTGTCCCTATCTGTCTCTCTCTCTCTCTCTCTGTGTGTCACAAAAATAATTAAAAATAAAAATAAATAAAAAAATAAAAAGTTCCCCCTGACAATATGAAATCCTCAAGGCCCTGCCAGACCCGATATGCGGTCTAAATCCAGACCAGGCGAAGGGCGGGAGAGAACCAACATCAGTCTTCAATGAAGAGCTTTACCTATCATGAAGTCTTCACCAAAGTTTGCCATTTATTTCGAACTGGGTGGGGAGACCCGGCTAACCAAAATCTCCCACTGTCTGGTCTGCCAACTGAATAAGGGCTCACTGTCCTCCCCCCCCCCCCCCCCCCCCCCGAGTCCTCAATGGCTCTGGTCACACAGCTCCCCGTCTCCACCAGCGGGGTGGGGGGGTGGACTACCCTCTAGCCCCACCCACCGCATGTAATTGCTGGCAGCTGTGTCTTGAAAAGGGCCCCTTCCCTACGTTTCTCCTGCTGAGGGAGCTGAATTGCTTCATTAGCATTTGGGCCATGTTACACGTTCGAGTGTTGGTGAGATATTTGGATTTCAAATGAGGTTGTTTTTTTTTTTAAAAAAAAAATTATGACTTTTTTTTTTGTTCTGAACATGGCAAGCCTCCATTTCTGTAATGATTTTTGTGTACATGGTTGCCATTGAAGGCGGATTTGCATCTTTGTTCATTTGTCATGCAAAGATGCACAGAAGTGATGGCTATGGGCTGGCCTAGTTATTAGAGCCTTTTATGTTTGTGAAGAGCAAATTTCAAATGACTCCCTAGAGGAGCTGTGTCTATGGGTGCCCCATCGCCCAAGAAGACAGAGTCAGTCCCAAAGGGTGCTTGGTGGGGGGAGGGGAGGTGTCCCCCTACGCTAAATTATAGGTTTCCCTGAGCCATCCCAAATGAGTGTACCATTTAAGGAAGAAAAAAACCCAGTGAATTTGTCATTAAAGTTTGGCTTTAAGATAAGTTCCCTCACCTGCCCTTTTAAAGAGATTTATGTCTAGCCTGACCAGGCGGTGGTGCAATAGAGCGCTGACTTGGGACACTGAGGACCCAGGCTCGAAATCCTGAGGTCGCCAGCTTGAGCGCGGGCTCATCTGGCTTGAGTGTGGGCTCAAAGGCTTGAGAGTGGGATCATAGACATGACCCCATGGTCGCTGGCTTGAGCCCAAGGTCTCTGGCTTGAGCAAGGGGTCACTGGCTCAGCTGGAGCTCCCCCACCACCACCACCCAGCTCCAGTCAAAGCCTGTATGGGAAGTCATCAATGAATAACTAAGGTACCGCAACTACAAGTTGGTGTTTCTCATCTCTCCCCCTTCTTGTCTGTCTCTGTCTCTGTCTCTCTCTCTCCCAAAAAATGAAAAAGAGAGATTTATGCTCTAAATCATTTCTCAGGGGTTTTCAGGAGCTAAAGCCACAAGCAGCCCCATTTCAGCTTGAAGCCCCAGGACCGGAGGAATTCCTCGTGGCATCTGTGTATTCACTGCTCTTAACAGAACTCCGGTCAGCACGAGCGTGACCACGCGCTGTGCCGGAAGGACTTGCCTTGGCAGTTACCCTGTGCAGCTGCAGGTGCCCCATGTGACCCAGATCTTGCCAATGAAATGTAAGCGAAAGTCATCGAATGAAACCTCCCGAAAATCTTTTCAGAAGAAGCAGGGTTGCCTGCACTCTCACAGGCCTTCGTCCCTTCCCATTCCGCCCTGGCCTCCTGTGCTGTCCAGAACACTGCGCAGTGGCTGCGGGCACTGCCACCCTGTGCGGATGTGGGGCGGGACGGCAGAGGGAGCCCGGGTCCCTGATGGCAGCCTGGACAAGCTGGACCGCCCCCAGCTGCCCAGCTCTGGACTTCTGTTATCTGTGTCAGCCACTAAATACGGGGTCTTGTTATGTATAGCCAAACTTATTATTATTTTTAAAACATTTCTTGATTAGAGAGAGAGAGAGAGAGAGAGAGGCATTGATTTGCTGTCCCACTTATTTCTGCATTCACTGGTGGATTCTTGTGTGTGCCATGACCGGGGGTCGAGCCCTCAACCTAGGCTTCTTCTGGACGACTCTCTAACCAGCTGGCTGAGCTGCCCTGCCGGGGCCCAAACATATTCTTAATTGGAACCCTCCCTTAGGGCAGGGAGAGGGCTTTTTGTTTGTTTGATTTGGGCTCATTCTCATTATCGATTACTGCATAACAAATTATTCCAAAACCTGAGGCTTAAAGCAACAGCTATTTTATTATCTCTGTTGGTCTTGAGGGTCAGGATTTCAAGGCAAGTGTCCGCTGGGCAGTTTTTCTGCTCTGCGGGGCGCTGACTGGGGTCCCTGGGTGAGACTCCGCTGGGGGACGGGCTAGTCTGGAGGGTGCAAGAGTGCTTCACCCACGTGTCTGGTGCCTCTGCAGGGAAGCCCGAAAAGCCCCGCTCAGTGGGGTCTCTCAATAGGCGCCCTGGCCCATGACTTCTCCACCATGAGTGTCTCAGGCCGCGCAGATGTTCTGTGGTAGCTCCGGGCACCCAGAAAGAGTTCCCAAAACATAGAGGTTTTCAGTTTCTCACACCTGGGCCTGGGAGTTGGCACTGCAGTTACAGAGCTTACTAGAGCCTTAGACCTCCCTCCAGACTGGGGTGAGCTGTCGGTGGCCACCGTTAGTCCCCCACAGAGGCAATGAGCCTCGGGTGATTTTGACAAAGTTTGATCTGCAGGCGAAGAATAGACAGGGATACCTCTAGGCAAAGGCCCAGCATTCACGCCCTGTGTCTGTCAGGTGTACGGAGTGTCCACCAGGGGTCAGACCCCACCCTAGGCGCTGGGATGGGATGATAAACACACACGACCAACAGGGTCCGTTCCGCTAAGTCCAAGGTTTTCACTGGACATACAAGAGTAGACATACAAGATGGGGCTACCACTAAGATATCTTTGAGAATATATGGTGACTGCAATGGTTACTTTTATGAGTCAACTTGACTGGGCTAAGGGACACCCAGACAGCTGGTAGAACATCGTTTTTGGGTGTGTCTGTGAGGACGTTTCCAGAAGAGGTTAGCATGTGAATCGGTAGGCTGAGTACAGGATACGGCCCTCAGCGATGCAGGCAGACATCAGCCGATCTGTTACGGCCTAAACGGAATGAAGAGGCCAGCGGCCCCGTGGCTTTGCTCTCTCTGCTTGAGCTGGGGCAGCCATCTTCTCCCGCCCTTAGCCAGCGGCCCTCCTGGCTCTCAGGCTCCCGGACCTGGGCCAGGCCTTGCAGCGTGGTTCTTTGGGCCCTGGCCTGCAGACGTGGCCTGCAGACGTGGCCTGCAGATGTGGCCTCCAGATGTGGCCTCCAGACGTGGCCTGCAGATGTGGCCCGCAGCTACACCACCGGCTCTCCTGGGCCTTTAGCTTGCTGACAGCAGAGATCCTGAACTTCTCAGCCTCCTGAATCGCACAAGCCCATTCCTCGTAATAACTCTCTTTCTGTGTCTCTAATGATCTCCCTTTGGTTCTATTTCCTGGGAGAATCCTAACGCAGTGACCTCCACTGGCTCCTGTGACAACATAAAGATCCTGGCCCGTGGGTGAGATGTCTTGAGTTTTCTCCAGTGTGGTCTGCGGATTTGTGTGCCTATGAGGAAGTCCAGCAGTGTCTTCAGGTTTCAGTTTTAGTTATCATCACTAAAATGATGAGACCGGATTTTATCATCTCTGAGGTCTCTCCCATTGTGAAGTTTTATGGGTCCAGGAAATCACTATTTATGATCATTAAAAGAGCTAGACTCATGACTTCTTTTCTTAATTCTTAAAAACAACTTTTTTTTTTTTTGGTCATCAAATTCCACTGCACTTTTCTTCTGCATATTTTATTCATTTATAGAGCAAACCTGCTAGAGAACTTGATGTAAAGTCAATATTTTTATGAAAATTAAATCTTCCTAGCTAATTTGATTTTTCCTGATTTTCCCTGAGAACTTGTTCTTTCCAAATTTTCCCTGCTGTTCTCATTTTAAAATTGTAATATAAAATGTTTCCACTGTCACTTGAGCAGTGGTAGTGCAGTAGATAGAGTGTCGACCTGGGATGCTGAGGTCCTAGGTTCAAAACCCCAAGCTCACTGGCTTGAGCACGGGCTCATCCAGCTTGAGCGTGAGGTCGCCGGCTTGAGCATGGAATCATAGATGTGATCCTATGGTCACTGGCTTGAGCCCAAGGTCGCTGGCTTGAACCCAAGGTCACTGGCTTGAGCAAGGGGTCACTGGCTCGGCTGGAGTCCCCCAGTCAAGGCACATATGAGAAAGCAGTCAATGAACACCTAAAGTGCCGCAATGAAGAATTGATGCTTCTCATCTCTCTCCCTCCCCCCTCCTTGTCTCTTTTTCTCACTAAAATGTTTCCGTTGTCATTGGAACATGAAAGCTGACTCAATGTGACCAAATGTTCCAGGGTTCACTGGGCTCCTGAAGCACAGGATATCTGAGAAGTCTTAGCAACAAGGTGAAGGAACAGGAGCCGCAGAGGGAGTAACTTGGAGTTCGGTTAAGAGACGGGAGCCCTGCACGACTGAAAGATAAATGACTGGCCGTGTAACATTGAACTTGGTGGCGGGAGACCCAGCATAGTTACTCCTTTCAGGGAACTGAGTTTTGCCTTTCCGCCCTAAAGACTGGTAGTAATACTACGTAATTTAATCCCCCGGAGACTGGGGCTGTCTAGTGAGTTCATGGAACACCTAAGTGACTCAGCCCTATGATGAATCTTAGGGACTTTGAGAGTGTCAACAGAAAATCAGAGGTCGGTAGTCATTAAAGCAGTAAACACTGATTTTGTTCAGGGCTGTTGCCATCGGGGGAAAGAGACCTCAGTGTAGAATACATCATGGGCCAGTGGGAATTTATAGCTAAGAAACAGAGTCGGAGTGAGTGGATGGAGAAGTACTCAGAGGAAGTATCAGGGGCTAAAGGGGCTGCTCTGGTTACAGGGACCTCAAACAATTCTTGCCCAAAATAGGCCAAGGTGACCAGATATCCCCAGGGAATTATGGAGGAATAGTGATTAGATATTCAGAGTGATCAGACATGGAGCGTGAGAATGCTTGGTAAAATGACTTAGCAAAGTTCTGCTAAGACTGAGTTTTATAAGAAAGTGTTCAGATGAGCCTAGGAGAAGGTTCTGGATCCCGAGTTAAGTTTGGTCAAGCAGAGAAGCTTTGTCAAGAGGAGACAATCCTGGGTTTCTGAGGGACAAACAGTATGTATAATTTTTGCTTGGACTTCCTATAGTATTCTGGGTAACTCTATTAATGATTTTACAATTATGTTATGGATGTGTTATCTGGGTTTCTGCTGATAGAAAAATACTATCTGTAGCCCATGCTTTCTACTATTACATTAATACTGTGTGCTACTGTGCAACATTCGTAATTTGTTTTGAGAAATAAATAAGGTGTAAGAACTTCCTATAAGTCTGTCCTTGGGCTCTATTCCAGCAGATGACCTTATAAAGTAAGAGGGCCTCTAACAGAGGACTCTGTGACTCATCAGCAACTAGTCTCCTTTGGGTTGGCCCAAGAAAGAATCAGTGCACGCAAAATGACATTTTTCCAGTGAACGATGTTATACTAAAGATTCACTCAATGGTAGTAATGCAACGATCAGGATATTTATCAATTACCACATGCCAACAGTGTGCCAGACACGTGCTAGAAGCTTCTGCACACATTGTTTCTAATCCTCACAATAGCATGGAAGATCGCATGGTCTCCAGCCAAAAAGACTGAAGTTGAGTCTTCGTCCCACTGAGAGGTGGGGCTGGAACTCCAACCCAGCCTGCCGGCTGCTAGAGCCCAAGCTTTTTCCATTCGTGTCCTTATTGGATTACCCTTTGGGGGCGATGAGAGAATTCAGAGAACACCGCAGAACAGTTACTCAACAAACAATTTGTAGTTTGCTCACTTGGCAACAAAAGCCGAGACAATCAGGCAGCAATTACACTGCTGGAACCGGATATTTTCCCTTTAAGGTTTATATGGTAACTGCCCTGTCTCGCATATTTCTGGAGTCCACAGAGCGCTCTGTCACCGCAAGAAGGGCTGGCTGCTCAGGGGCTGCTGGAAGCCGCGGCAGAGACCGGCTGTGTCTGTCTGTCTGGCGGGTGCCAAGTGGGAATGCCCCACAGTTCTATCAAGCAGTACTGCCTCTTCAGATCGTCTTTGCTTTTGAATTTACAGCCTCCTCCGCTCCCCTGTCTTGTGAGTGAATTCTTCTCTTCTACGTCTCTTCTCTGTCACCCTCGCTCTTCTTTACTGCCCCCAGGGCCGCCCCTGCTGCCATTCACTTGAAAACACCCCACAGTCACCACCACCCAAGACTGCCTGGCTGCCCTGACTCCCGTTTACCCAAGATTACTAAAAATATATAATAAATAAACACCCCGAGAAAACAGCTCTTTCGGGAATGACTGTCTCAGTCCAGATGCACGATTGTTTTCCTCCTCCTCTGCTGGGGGCTTGCAGATGGTCCGTCTTAATTCAGGGCTCTTGTCATTAAGTGGTGGAGAATAGATGATTCAAACACAGATCACTGGCAAAAATGTAGTATTTTAAAGAAAACATTTTGTTTAGAAAATTATATTCAGAGGAAGTTGTAAAAGTAGTGTAGAGAAGACCTGTGTGTCCTGCGTCCAGTTATCTCCAATGCTAACAGTTGACGTAAATATAACACAGTGTCAAAACTAGGAAACTGACCCGACCTGTGGTGGCACAGTGGATAGGGTGTGGACCTGGAACGCTGAGGTCGTTGGTTCAAAACCCTGGGCTTTCCTGGTCAAGGCACATATGAGAAGCAACAACTGTGAGTTGATGCTTCCCACTCCTCCTCCCTGCTTCTCTCTCTCTCTACTCTCTCTTAAAAAATCAACAAATAAAATCTTTAAAAAAAGACACATCTGGCCCTGGCCGGTTGGCTCAGCGGTAGAGCATCGACCTGGCGTGCGGGGGACCTGGGTTCAATTCCCAGCCAGGGCACATAGGAGAAGCGCCCATTTGCTTCTTCACCCCCACCCCCTCCTTCCTCTCTGTCTCTCTCTTCTCCTCCCGCAGCCAAGGCTCCATTGGAGCAAGGATGGCCCGGGCGCTGGGAATGGCTCCTTGGCCTCTGCCCCAGGCGCTAGAGTGGCTCTGGTCACGGCAGAGCATCGCCCCCTGGTGGGCAGAGCGTCGCCCCTGGTGGGCGTGCTGGGTGGATCCCGGTCGGGCGCATGCGGGAGTCTGTCTGACTGTCTCTCCCCATTTCCAGCTTCAGAAAAATACAAAAAATAAAATAAGTTTAAAAAGACACATCTGATAAAGGGGATATCATCTAAAATATACAAAGAACTCTTAAAACTCAACAATAAGAAAATAAACAATGAGCAAAAGACCTGAACAGAAACCTGACCAAAATAAGATGTAAGCTGGCAGATAAACATATGAAAAGGTTCTCGGGACCATTAAGAAATAGCAAAATCCAACTATAAGACACCAGCGCACACCCATCAGAAGGGCCCAGCTCTGGAACACCAGCACGCCAGTGTTGCCACCCACGTGGAGCCACCGGAACTCTCCTCCGTTGCTGATGGGAAATGAAAAATTGTACAGCCTCCCGTGAGGACAATTTGCCAGCTTCTTACAAAACTAAACATAATCTTACCGTGAGACCCAACATTTGCATTCTTGTGTCCACACAACAATCTGCACGTGGAGGTTGACAGCAGCCCAAACTTGCGAGCAAGCAGAAGACTCGCTTCCGGCGACTAGCGGGTAAACAAAACGGGGTCCACCCAGAGAACGGACTGTAACTCAGCGCTGAAAGGAAATGAGCTGTCCAACCATGAGAGGATATACGGGGACTTTAAATGACTGGATTAATAAATTGAAAGAAGCCAATCTGAAATGGCTCCCTGTTGCGTGATTCAAACTAAATAACTTTCTAGAAAAGGCAAAACTAGAAAGAAAAAGGATCAGTGATTTCCAGGAATGAGGGTGGAGCACAGAGGGTTTCTATAGCAGCGGAACTACTCTGTCTGACACGACACCACAGTGAGGGGCACCGATGTGTGTCGTTAGACATTTGTCAAAAGCCACACAATGTACAACATCAAGCACGAACGCTCACGCAAATGACGGACTTTGAGTGATGACGATGTATCAGTGCGCGCTTAGCGATGGTCACAATGTACCATTTCGGTGGGAGATGTGGATGGGGGGGGGGGGGGCAGAGGCTGTAGATGTGTGCGGGCAGAGGGCCTAGAACTCTCTGCACTTTCCGCTCAATTTTATTATGAAGCAGAAACTGTTCTAACAAAAAGGCTATTTAAAGAAAAGAACATTACCAGAAGCATAAAGACTCAACAAAATAAATACTCTAGCCTCCCTGCTTCTCACTTAAGAAAAATACAAAAAAAGAAAAAGAAAAGAAATAAGTCTAACAAAAGATTTCCAAGACCACTTATGGAAAATTAGGAAGTATTATTGAGAGAAATTAAAGAAAATCTATATACCTAGAAAGATAGGCCATGTTCATTGATTGCATCCTTAATACTTTAAAGATGTCATTTTTCTCCAGTAGCCTACAGATTTAATGTAATCCTGTGGTTCTAAGTTTTATGTGGAAATACAAAGGGTCAACAATGGCCAAGACACGTGAAGAATAAGGTGAGAGGACAGATCTCCACCAGATGGAAACACATTATAAAGGTCTGGACATCAGGACAGTTTGATATGGGGGTAAAGTAGAGCAATGGGACCAAACAGGTCATTCCAAAGCATATACAGTACTTAAAAGAACACTTGATTTTTGACAAGGCTGGAACTGGAGAATAGAGAGAGGAGGACTGCTTTCCCAGCGAACAGACCTGGGACAATCAGAAATCCACACGGAAGAAACCAGAGCACGGGGCTGCCTCCTCCCAACACAGCGCAGCAACTGCAGGGTCAAATGCAAAAGGCAAATCAGTAAAGCGTGTGAAAGATAACATAAGATGGTATCTTCTTGTCATCAAGGTAGAAAAGTATTTTTTTTAAATAGGACATGGAAAACATAAACCATAAAAAAGATTTATAAATTGGATCCTATCAAAATGAAGAACCTTTGTTCATCCAAAGAAATTATTAAGAGAGTGAAAAAGCAAGTCACGAGAAGGGGATATAGCTCAACGTATGTCACTAATAAAGGCCTCCTAACTAGAATACACAAGTCACTAGGAAAAAGAGAGGTCATAGAAAAAGAAATGGCTAACATACTTAAACACATAATTTACAAAGGGGGATATCCAACTAGCCAAGAAATATGTGAAAATATATGTGACTTCACTACTAACCAGAAAAATGTAAATTAAAACACTATCAAATATCACAACCACTCCCATCAGAATGACAAAAATGAAAATGGTTGTAGGAGCAAGAGAACCCTCATATAGTGTTGGTAAGAGAGCAAATCGGTCGATCCCACTTTGGAAACCAGTTTGTCCTTATATATTAAAGTCGAAGACGTGCCAACCTATAACTCACCAATTATAAACAGGTGTTCAAATGCTCCAAAGTCACATATGTTCAGGACCCAGTTTATGTGGCCCCCAAATTTCTCCGGACATTGTCAAGTCCTCAGACCTTGATTCTACAACAACTGAGCCTGCGCGTTGTGGTGGCGTTTGCCCTTCCAGGAGGACACATTTCTGTAGTCACCGATGAGCGAGATCTTAAAACAACTTCTGCTTCTTTCCATCCCCCAGTCCCCTCCCAGCCAAAGGTGGGGTCCAGCTTCGACCTCATACTCACTCCCACGGCCCGGCAGCCCTGGCTTTTTTGGTCATATAATAATATTACATATAATTATGTAATATTTATAATATATACACTCATACAGTATTTATACTATATATTATATAGCATATGACATATTGTATATGCATAATATATTACATTTATTATTGAAGTAACACTGGTTCATAGCATTATATAAATTTCAGGTGTGCGACAGTGTAATTCAGTGTCTGCATACTGCTTGCTCCCCACCAAAAGTCCAGCTTGCTTCTGTTCCGCTGCACTTGAGCCCACTTGCCCTCCCCCGCCCCTTCCCCTCGGGTAACCACTCTCCTGCTGTGTGTCTCTGTGAGCGAAGCCTGTTCACTCGGTAAACCTTCGGGCCGCCGTAGGTCTGATGTAGGAACAACGCTAGGTGGCGCTCCTCGTCCTTCCTGCTCGACTCCCGGGCAGCCGCCGGGCAGCCGCAGGGCTCCGCAGCTGCTGGAGGAGCCCGAGGCCGGTGCCTCTGCACCCCCAGCCTCCCGAGGACGTGGTCCTGAGCCCGCTGGGAAGAAGCCCAGACGCTTCCCTCTGGGGCAGGGTGGGGCGCATCCTTCCCTTGGGACCGCTCAGGAGCTTAAGGAGTCTCCCAGGCGGCCGTCTTCTTCTGCCTCTGGGCGAGTGTGAGATCTAATCCTTTCAACCCTGCGGCTCACAATTCACTGCCTTTTCCTTCGGGACTCCAGGGAAGCAGAACCCATGAACTCCTTCGCAGGCGGCGACAGCCTTGACTTGATCCTTCTGAGTAGCAAACGTTTTCCGCTGCACACAAAGAAGGGCTCAATGCATGTTTATTGTCCACTGAACAGCAGCACTGCGTCGCTGCAGAGGAGGGGGAGGGGATCAGCAGGACAATGAGGGAAGCGCGGGTCTGTAACCTGCATGGACAGGAGGCACCGCTCCTGGAAGACCGAGACCTCCTCCCACTAAGTTGCAGATTCCTGGTGGGGACAGTCTCAGCTCCAGTGTGTACCCTGACCGGGAATTGAACCCGGGACGTCCATACACCGGGTGGAGATCTATCCACTGAGCCACTGGCCAGGGCTTGCCTCTTCTTTCTTTACTTGGTTTAAAACATCTGCTTATTTCCCCCTGGCAACATAGTCCCACTCTGTCACCTCCCTGCCTACCTATCTAGTCCTGTGCTTATGTTCAAGGGCTTTGAGAGAGCCTATGTCTTATACATATTTATAAACCCAACAGAACTTACCTGAGCAACTTTTCCAAGGAAGATGTTTAACAACCATATATTTAAATAATAGATTAATTAATGTGCTACCTTCTAACTGTACCTGAAGTTCTTAAACGTAACTGCCTATCAGAATCAAACTGGAGAATTTGTTACTATATCAACATTTCTGAGAATGGGTTTCAGAAAATCTGTATTCTTCATAAGCTTCCCCAGTGATTCTGAAACAACCAGCTTGATCCCAGATTGCAGTCCGGCGTTTGAAAACCCGTGTGGCACTCTTTCTTGACCCCAGGATCCTGTACTGTCTTCCCTCCCTCTCACCATCCCTGTTGCCCTAACCATTTTCTCTTAGCATCCCAAACTGGCAACCAAATTATCTATCCTGAGATTCTCAGTCTGAGACCAAGATATGCCCCCAAGTCTAGAAATCGGTAAGCTCCACTAGACATCAAAACCTTCCCCTCCCAGTCAGCTCCTACCTACAACTGGGGGATTCCACACTCAAATAAGAAAACCAGAGACCCGCTTCCTGGTTATGTTTCGCCATGTTGCGTGTTTTACCCAGCGATAGACCTCTGAAAGTCTCCACACCGAATTTTGTCTTTCAACTGTCTTCACATCTACCTGGTAGTTGGGAATCGCCCATTCTCAGATGACCCGAGTTCACTGTTTCCTCAGGCCGACCCCTACCTGCAGCATCCTCTTTGTGGGAGCTTTTTGCAGACAGGCTGTTAAAGTAGAACAAACAGGTGCCAGAGAACTGCCATCTGGTTTCTACACTGCAGATGCCCACACAAGCCTGGAAAAATCTAGCTGGGGAGGAGGCGGAAGATCCTGGGGGCTGGTGGATAAAGGGAGAAACGAGAAGGGTACTTTTCCTTCCCTTCGTGTTCCTACAGTTGGGCCAAATCACCACAATTCAAGCAAAAGCGCGAGAACTCTTATCACTGCTAAGTAGAGAGATCTGAAGGCTTGAGAAGGCAGCCTTATTTGTGTGCTCTATGTCCCAGAGATGCCTACCGGCCACCTGGGTAGTTCTTCCAGCCCCAGGGATGGAGTTCTTTGCTAATCACTTCCACATTTCCTCTTGCTTCTGCTTTCTGGCCAAACTGCTGTTGTGACAAAAGGAACAAGAAGACTTTTCATCCATATGTATGTACCTGTATGTATATGTATCTTTTTACTCTACAGATATATATATGTCTATCTGATATACATATATATATATATCTTTTTTTCTTTTTTTTCTTTTTTCTTTTTTTTTTTTTCTTTTTTCTGAAGCTGTAAACAGGGAGAGACAGTCAGACAGACTCCCGCATGCGCCCTACCGGGATCCACCCAGCATGCCCACCAGGGGGCGACGCTCTGCCCACCAGGGGGCGATGCTCTGCCCATCCTGGGCGTCGCCATGTTGCGACCAGAGCCACTGTAGCGCCTGAGGCAGAGGCCACAGAGCCATCCCCAGCGCCCGGGCCATCTTTGCTCCAATGGAGCCTTGGCTGCGGGAGGGGAAGAGAGAGACAGAGAGGAAAGCGCGGCGGAGGGGTAGAGAGCAAATGGGCGCTTCTCCTGTGTGCCCTGGCCGGGAATCGAACCCTGGGTCCTTCGTACGCTAGGTCGACGCTCTACCACTGATCCAACCGGCCAGGGCTTATATATATCTTTTTACTGTACATGTATATGTGTGTATACATACATAGGGTTATTTTTTACATTTGCTCAAGACAAAAGACAGGCTATGAACATTTACTTTGATTTTTAAAACTTTAGAATTTTAGACCTATAAGAAATCCTGGAAATTTTTTGAGCCAACCAGCCCTTTCAGAGGAGGTAAAGTGGAAACTCAGCAAGGCAAAGCGACCCGCCCAAAGTGTGCATGGGAAGTTAGGACCGTATCTGTGGTGGTCTCAGAGATGGGCTCTCTGATGTCTCTTAAAGCAGTGGTCCCCAACCCCCGGGCCGTGGACCGGTACCGGTCAGTGGGCCATTTGGTACTGGTCCACAGAGAAAGAATAAATAACTTACATTATTTCCGTTTTATTTATATTTAAGTCTGAATGATGTTTTATTTTTTTATTTTTTTATTTTTTCCATTTTTCTGAAGCTGGAAACAGGGAGAGACAGTCAGACAGACTCCCGCATGCGCCCGACCGGGATCCACCCGGTATTCCCACCAGGGGCGATGCTCTGCCCATCCTGGGGGCGATGCTCTGCCCATCCTGGGCGTCGCCATGTTGCGACCAGAGCCACTCTAGCGCCTGGAGCAGAGGCCACAGAGCCATCCCCAGCGCCCGGGCCATCTCTGCACCAATGGAGCCTTGGCTTCAGGAGGGGAAGAGAGAGACAGAGAGGAAGGCGCGGCGGAGGGGTGGAGAAGCAAATGGGTGCTTCTCCTGTGTGCCCTAGCCGGGAATCGAACCCGGGTCCTCCGCACGCTATGATGTTTTATTTTTTAAAAAATGACCAGATTCCCTCTGTTACATCCATCTAAGACTCACTCTTGACACTTGTCTCGGTCATGTGATACGTTGCCACTAAAATTAAACCCATAAACTAGAAAAATGAGTGAAAAACAAAATTCCATCGAAAGTTTTTTTGCAAAGTGGAAAGGGCCAGTGAGGAGACAGAAGAAGAACCTACGACCTCAAAGAAAGAAAAAAAAAAAAAGGCTTCATTTAACAGACAATACAGGAGTTCTACTTGAAGTATGGATTTATTGCAACTGGTCATTCTCGCGCACCAAGGCCGCTCTGCATAATATGTGGCAACTGCTAAGTAATGAGGCGATGAAGCCTTCAAAATTGCTTCGCCAACTTGGAGACCAAGCACCCTACTTTAAAAGACAAGCCTTCTGAGTATTTTGAAAGAGAAAAGTATGAACAAGAAGGACAGAAACAATTACTGGTGGCCACTACATCAATAAGTGCGAGTGCACTGAGAGCATCATACTTGGTGGCTAATCATATTGCGAAGGCTAAGAAGCCATTCACCATTGGTGAAGAATTGATCCTTCCAGCCACTAAAGACATTTGTCGTGAACTTCTAGGAGAGGCTGCGGTTAAAAAGATAGCACAGATGTCTCTTTCAGCTACCACCGTCACACGGCGCATTGAGGAAATAGCAGAGGACATTGAATCACAATTGTTGGAAAGGATTAATAAATCACCGTGATACACTCTCCAGGTTGATGAATCTACAGATATTGACAACAAGGCAATGCTACTTGTTTACGTGTGTTATCTTTATCAAGAGGATGTGCATGAGGATATGTTATGTGCACTATCATTGCCAACTAAAACCACAGCCGCAGAACTATTTAAATCGCTGGATGACTATATATCAGGAAAACTGAAATGGTCTTTTTGTGTCGGCATATGCACAGATGGAGCTGCTGCCACGACCGAAAGGATGTCTGGTTTAACTACTCGGATTAATGAGGTTGCACCTGAATGCGAGTACGCATTGTGTCATTCACAGGGAAATGCTGGCTAGCCGAAATATACCACCGGAACTTAACAGCGTATTGAATGATGTCGTTAAAGTTATTAACCACATCAAAGCACACGCCCTTCGCTTGCGCCTGTTTGAGCAGCTTTGTGAGGAAATGAACGCGGAGCACAGACACCTTCTCTTATACACAGAAATAAGATGGTTATCCCGAGGGAGGTCCCTGGCCAGAGTGTTTGAATTACGAGAGCCGGTGCAGAGATTTCTCTCGGAAGAAAAGTCACCGCTAGCAGCACATTTCAGTGACGAGGAATGGGTCGCAAAACTCGCTTACTTATGCGACATATTTAATCTCCTCAATGAACTCAATCGGTTACTTCAGGGGAAAATGACATTTGTCTTCAAGTTGGCAGATAAAGTAGCTGCATTTAAAGCCAAACTGGATTTGTGGGAATGACACGTGAATGGGGTATATTTGACATGTTTCAAACATTTGCTGGAATTTTGGAAGAGACTGAGCCCAAGCCTTCATTGTCCCAGCTGATGCACGACCACCTGTATTTGCTTTTCAAAGAGTTTGAACGCTATTTCCCAACCACAAAAGACCCACAAATTGCCAAGGACTGGATCCGTGATCCATCTGTCAACAAACCAGGTGAATCCAGCGTGTCTATGCAAGAAGAGGATCAACTACTGGAGATCGCAAATGACTGCGGCTTTAAAAATATGTTCGAGACTACAACTCTGCCGGTGTTCTGGATTAAAGTCATGGCAGAAACCCCTGAGATCGCTACAAAAGCACTAAAAACCCTGTTGCCATTTCCGACATCCTATTTGTGTGAAGCGGGATTTTCTGCAGTGACAGCAACCAAAACAAAATTACGGATTAGACTGGACATAAGCAACACACTTCGGGTGTCATTGTCTCCCATTACCCTAGATGGGACCATCTCGTTGCAGAGAAACAAGTTCAGGGCTCCCACTGATTTAGCGTTATGGTTGTTGAGAAATAGGCTACTATCTCTCAATAAACATAATAAATAACCCTTAACTTACAATATTCATAACAATGATGAGTTGTATTTTTCATGCACTTTATATTTGTTTTTGTGTTGTATCTTATTTTTAAGGCATGTTTAAACGTTACCATAGCAACTGGAAAGCGTTTGGAGGCAGAGAGGATGTTACTCATGTTATGTTGTTGGTGCGATGTTAAGAGGACGCTTCTAATAAAGTTGAATACAAGTACACAGTGGATTCATGTTTATTTTTATTGTTGTAGGTTCATGATTGGTAGCGAGCCTGAACCTATCATGTTACATATTGATGTCAGACATGAAACGTTGTCAGAATAACAAATTTAAATACAGCCTGAATAATGAGGACATGCTCGTTCCTCCTTTAATTTAGCCCAATAAATATCGTAAGTTCGACAATTATATTTAAAAATACCACAGTTTTGGCCCTGGCTGGTTGGCTCAGCGGTAGAGCGTCGGCCTGGCGTGCAGGGGACCCGGGTTCGATTCCCGGCCAGGGCACATAGGAGAAGCGCCCATTTGCTTCTCCACCCCCACCCCTCCTTCCTCTCTGTCTCTCTCTTCCCCTCCCGCAGCCAAGGCTCCATTGGAGCAAAGATGGCCCGGGCGCTGGGGATGGCTCCTTGGCCTCTGCCCCAGGCGCTAGAGTGGCTCTGGTCGTGGCAGAGCGACGCCCCGGAGGGGCAGAGCATCGCCCCCTGGTGGGCAGAGCGTAGCCCCTGGTGGGCGTGCCGGGTGGATCCCGGTCGGGCGCATGCGGGAGTCTGTCTGACTGTCTCTCCCCGTTTCCAGCTTCTAAGAAATAAAAAAATAAAAATAAATAAATAAATAAATAAAAAATAAAAATACCACAGTTTTTACGCCGGTCGCATAATTTTATATTGTACATTTATCCGTCCCACCCTAAAGGCCGGTCCATGAAAATATTTTCTGACATTAAACAGGTCTGTGGCCCAAAGAAAGGTTGGGGACTCCTGTCTTAAAGGAAGGATTTGCTGTTTCTGTTGCTAGGAGGGCAGTCGGGTGGGCAAACAGCCTTTAGCGTCCGCCTCTTCCGTGTCCCCGCAGTATCAGAGAGTGGCCTCCCATCTGCACTGACTGGTGGAGGTGGAAGCAGAAAGCCCCGCCCCTTGCCCTCGTGTGCAGTACCTGGAATGGCCGTGTCACTGCGGAGGTGCACGCAGAGTTGGCGGAGGCTGTCGGCGGTCAGCGGGCCTGCTTTCTCCATGTGCTTTCCTTCCCCCTTTTCAGAAATGTTGATCCCCAGGGTACAACCGAATAAACATTTAGCACACTAAACTTCATCTCAGGGAGTGCTTCCAAGAAAACCAATCTTAAATAAGACTTAAAATAAAAACTGGTTCTTGTTAAATGTCCATGCTGGAAGAGTGTGTGTCTGTGTGTTCGTCCTTGGGCTTATACGGTTTATTTTGTTTTTGTTTTTTTACTTTGTTGTTGTTTTTTAACAAAAGGGACAGAGACAGAGAGAAGGACAGATAGGGACAGACAGACAGGAAAGGAGAGAGCTGAGAAGCATCAGTTCTTCATTGTGGCACCTTAGTTGTTCATTGATTGCTTTTTCATATGTGCCTTGACTAGGGGGCTACAGCCGAGCCAATGACACCTTGCTCAAGCCAGCGACCTTGAGCTCAAACAAGGGACCATGGGATCATGTCTATGATCCTATGCTCAAGCTGGTGACCCAATGCTCAAGCCAGTGAGCCTGTGCTCAAGCTGACAACCTCTGGGTTTTGAACCTGGGTCCTCTGAGTCCCAGGTCAATGCTCTACCCACTGCGCCATTGCCTGGTCAGACTATACGTTTTTTTGTTTTTTGTTTTAAATGCAGAATAAATGATGGCTCTGGCCAGTTGGCTCAGTGGATAGAGCATCATCCCAGTATATGGATGTCCTGGGTTCAATCCCTGGTTAGGGCACACATGAAAAGCAACCATTTGCTTTTCTACCTTTCCCTCTCCTCGTTCTCTCCCTCTTCCCCTCCCGCAGTCAGTGGCTCAGTTGATTAGAGCATCAGCCCCAGCACTGAGGATAGCTTGGTTGGTCCTAGCATTGGCCTCAGGTGCTGAGGATAGCTTGGTTATTCAAGCATCGGCCCTAGTCAGGGATCATGCAGGAGTCTGTTTCTCTATCTCCCCTTCTCTCACTTAAGAGAAGGAGGAGGAGGAGGAGGAGGAGGAGGAGGAGGAGAAAGCAAGGAAGGGGAGGGGGAGGAGGAGAAGGAGAAGAAAAAGAAATGACGAGGTTATATGACCAACTAGAAAATAAACACGCATATACAGTGCAGTACATTAATCATGCCCAAACTTACCCAAATTAACCTGAAGTTCTTAAAGACCTAAACAATGACTATGCATATAAAAAACAGGCTTCCATTTAAAACAGTCTCGCAAACTTGACGTTTGAAAGGGAAGTCTAAATGTATACCACGTTTTCAACCCACTTTGCAGATAAGTTATTTTCATCTCTCAACTCTCCTATTTACATCCTATGGACATTCTGTTGTCAGTGTACTGACATACTGACACTTGAGAACTCTTCGTTCTGAGCCATTTCTCTTTGAACATTTCTCACATGCCCCATCTACTCCTGCTCAAGAATGAAAAGACCGGAGGGAGGAGGGAGCAGCTAATATAGCTAAAAACAGAGTTGCGTCTTTGAGGAACAGATAGCGTTACTGCGTTGTAGAAAGAACAGACTGCTACTTTCAAATACATGGCCATTTCATAACTCTACAAGACCCTCAGTTTGTTTCTCAGTAGGGAATAATCAGGGCGGAGAAGAAGAAAGGGAAAAAATACTAAGGAATACAAGTAGAGGAAAACCTGTACATTTTAGAGAACATTGACATAAAACATGGTAATAAAAAAAACAAACAGATTATGAAGAATTTCCTTAGACCCTCAATAATGTCATCTGTCATAGTGTAATACTGGATATTTTTAGTTTAAAATGATTATTATATTTTATGTTGATGATTTATCAGCATCATCATTTGGGGCCAACTTTTATATATATATATTTTTTATTATTTTATTTTGTTTTTCTTGAGACAGGCAGGCAGAGAAAGGGACAGGGACATCGAGCTGCTCCTTTTTGTGCCCTGACCAGGGAACCAAACTGCCAACCTCACACTCCGGGACAACACTCCAACCAACCTGTTTGGCCTGGGCTGAATTTTTTTTCTTTCTTTCATTCATTCATTCATTCATTCATTCATTCATTCATTCATTCATTTTAGAGACAGAGAGAGCAAAAAAGGGAGAGGGGAAGAGATAAGGAAGCATTCGTTTGAGTTCCACTTAATTGTGCATTGTTTGGTTGCTTCCCAAGTGTGCCCTGACCGGGGATCAAACCCACAACTGTGTCATTTCCAGCAACATTCTTTTTTTTTTCTTTTTTTTTTGCACTTTTCTGAAGCTGGAAACAGGGAGAGACAGTCAGACAGACTCCCGCATGCGCCCGACCGGGATCCACCCGGCACGCCCACCATGGGGCTATGCTCTGCCCACCAGGGGGCGATGCTCTGCCCACCAGGGGGCGATGCTCTGCCCATCCCGGGCGTCGCCATGTTGCGACCAGAGCCACTCTAGCGCCTGAGGCAGAGGCCACAGAGCCATCCCCAGCGCCCGGGCCATCTTTGCTCCAATGGAGCCTTGGCTGCGGGAGGGGAAGAGAGAGACAGAGAGGAAGGCGCGGCGGAGGGGTGGAGAAGCAAATGGGCGCTTCTCCTGTGTGCCCTGGCCGGGAATCGAACCCGGGTCCTCCGCACGCTAGGCCGACGCTCTACCGCTGAGCCAACCGGCCAGGGCCCTCCAGCAACATTCTTAACAAACTGAGCTAACTGGTCAGGGCCTATCCTCTATATTTTTAATAGAAACTCCATAACATTTTTTAAAAATGCAATAGCTTTGACAAATTTCACACAATGAGACTATGGGGCATTCTTCCCCCGCGATGTCGGTCTGTAGCACGCGTGCTCAGAAGGACTGACCTGTACGGAGCGTTGGCGCTGCGCCAGACCCTGTGCTTGGCATGCCCACGGGTCGAGTGTGTACTTTCAACCTCCACTCGTGTGCCAGTGGTTCCTGGATGGAGGCGTGGCCCTTTGCATGTCACAGCTGAGGAAACCGATGTAGAGGTGACTCCGGTCTGGGAGGCAGCTGTCATCTCTGCTTCCGGTGATGACTCAGGTAACACGACCTGCAGCCTCCCGGTCGCACGCAGAGTGGCGGTTCCTCGTGCAGAGAATGGAACCCTCCGCTAGACCGTCTCCGAGAACTCTTCTTCCTCTGAAATACCTTGATTTTGTGCTTCTCTGTTTTGGTCCTAGAAAGCTAGACTTTTGGGTTTCCTAAAACCTTTCCTTTTTGTTTTCTCTTTCATGGAAAACAAGTTGGGCTGTTACGATAAAAAACAACCTCAGCATTTGTCTGAGGGGCCAGGACTCGGTTTCCTGCAGAATTTGTCCTGGAAGTTCATATTTCAAACCACACACACACACACACACACACACACACACACACACACGGAGGGGTTGTGGCTGAGAGGGTCACTACTTCAAAAAGAAATATATGTCTAGGCCTGGAAGGGGGCAGACTGTAGAAAGAACTTCCCGGGCAGGTGAGCGGGTGTAGGAGAGGGGGAAGCACACGCCACCACGTGTTTCTTTCCCTTTTAGGAGGACCATCTGCTGAGAATCTGAGCGTGAGTGGGATGGGAAGGATCTGGACTAAATGAAGTGAAAGAAATGCTGAGAAATCTTTGGACTGAGCAAATTTCCAGACAAGCAAAGGGAAGTCATGTGATTTGCCCTTCTGGGCCCACGCAAGTACATATGTGGTTTCTTGGAGAGCCAGCTGTGAGGCGTGGTCTCTGGCGGAAGGCGCGTGATTTGAGGACCACGGGAATAAAGGACCCGCAGCAAGGGGCACGGTGCTGTAAGCATGCAGACTTTGGGGCACTCAGGGACTGCGCTGGAGCAGAGTATGGTTCTCTCCGACAGAATGAGGAAGAGCCTTCGAATGAGGAAAGGATGGAGCTAAAGCTCTCGAGACCTTATCATTTATTTATCATGATACACACGCTGCGACCCAGGGCTCTGAGGCTGCTTTACAAAGGTCGGTGCTCTTGGGGTCGATGCTCAGGGGACTGGAAATAGCGTGAACTTTAGGAACAAGATTGATGTTCAAAAAGTATTCCCGGCCCTGGCCGGTTGGCTCAGCGGTAGAGCGTCGGCCTAGCGTGCGGAGGACCCGGGTTCGATTCCCGGCCAGGGCACACAGGAGAAGCGCCCATTTGCTTCTCAAAAAAAAAAAAAGTATTCTCTTTTGGCCCTGGACGGTTGGCTCAGTAGTAGAACATCGACCTGGTGTGTGGAAGTCCCGGGTTCGATTCTTGGTCAGGGAACACAGGAGAAGTGATCATCTGCTTCTCACCACCCCCCCTACCACGCTCTTCCTCTCCTGCAGCCATGGCTCAATTGATTTGAGCATGCTGACCCCCAGTGCTGAGATGGCTCTGTGGAACCCCTGCCTCAGGTGCTAAAAACACCACATTTCCCCATGTATAAGATGCCCCATGTATAAGACGCACCTTAATTTTGGGGCCCAAAATTTGAAAAAATTGTATTACATGAAGTTATTGAACTCAAATTTTATTCACCCTAAAGTTCATACAGCTCCTCATCACTGTCAAAACTCCCATCCATTAGCTTGTCCTCACCTGTGTCTGATGATGAATCACTGCTTCAACAATGAGCGCAAAAACCAGCTCGAAAAAGCAGGAAACGCAAGTAAAAAAATTACAACCACTGTATAAGACGCACCCAGTTTTTAGACCCCAAAGTTTTTGAAAAAAATGTGTCTCTTATAAATGAAGAAATACAGTAGCCTGGTTATGAGCATGGCCCGGAAGGGCAGAGCATGGGCCCCAGACGGGGTTGCCAGTAGATCCTAGTCAGAGCGCCTGCGGGAGTCTGTCTCCCCTCCTTTCACTTAAAAAAGAAGGTATTCTCCTTTACTCCCTTCAAATAAGAGAACACACGGGGGGGAGGGGGCAAAAACTTCCCAATTAAGGCACTAAGTGGTAATCCTTGGGCCCTTCAACAATCTGTTTGGAGGGTTGTAATATTAATTCATCGTGTCTTCTAAAACTGCTGATAAGCTTTTTATGTGAGAAATTATGAAACAGCTGAATTAACAAGCTTATCCGCTGTTTTCATAATGTCTCAGTTAAGGTAACATTTGTAACAAAGGACACTCTGAGATGCAGGAATTAAAGGGTGACTAGGAAGCAGGTTTTGTAGAAACCTACCAAACAAACCCAAACAACCCCCTTAGAGGAAAGCAGCCGCGAGACAGGGGCTCAGAAACCGAAGGAAAGGGAACAGAAAATCTACCCGGGGTTATTTTTAGCAGTCATAACTTTAAGTTTTCTGTGTGAAAAGTAAAAAAGAACTCCTCAGAATGGAAACTAAGATGCATCACTGTGAAAGAAAAGTAACGGTGAGAGCTTTCAGGGACTTGACAGATTCAACTCTCTTTAAAAAGGGCTTTGTTCTCGCAGCCAGACTGAGGACCTCCTCTCATTCTCCCTGCCTTGCGTTTTTAAAAATGGCAAAAATCTGCAAATAATAAAAGAGTTTTGAAAGTGTTTCTTTATTATTAGAAACTCAAGTTTCAAGCCGGAGGCAGGCCTTGGGTCGTCCCCGGATATAGCCAGGACTGAGCCCACTGCCTGAGTGTGAGCCACGGGCCTGGGGCATTTGTGCCCTCTTCCATCGTAAATCAGATCGTCTCTGACAGTCTGCTTGGTCCCTGCTTTTCCGAGAGGAGCCAGCTTCCATCCCTTCTTTTTGGTTTGTGAGTCTCTGTGCATGCTCTTAAATTCTGCCCTCTGTGTACTTTAAGAAGGCCAGAAATGAAGAGCACTGGAGCAGAAGGGGCCTTTGCCTTCTTTCCCTTTAATAGAAAATAAATAAATAAAAATAAAATGGAAGAGGAGGAGGAGGAGGAGGAGGAGGAGGAGGAGGAGGAGAAGAAGAAGAAGGAGAAGAAAGAAGAAAAGAAAGAAGAAGAGAAAGAAGAAGGAAGAAGGAGGAAGGAGGAAGGAGGGAAGGAAGAAGAAGAAGGAAGAAGAAGGAGGAAGAAGGAGAAGGAGAAGGAGGAAGAAGAAGAAGGAGGGAGAAGGAGGGAGAAGGAGAAGGAGAAGAAGAAGAAGGAGAAGGAGAAGAAGGAGAAGGAGGAGAAGGAGGAGAAGGAGGAGAAGGAGGAGGAGAAGGAGGAGAAGAAGGAGGAAGAAGGAGGAAGAAGGAGGAAGAAGGAGGAAGAAGGAGAAGGAGAAAGAAGGAGAAGGAGAAAGAAGGAGAAGGAGAAGGAGAAAGAAGGAGAAGGAGAAAGAAGGAGAAGGAGAAGGAGAAGGAGAAGGAGAAGAAGAAAGAAAGAAAGAAAGAAAGAAAGAAAGAAAGAAAGAAAGAAAGAAGGAAGGAAGGAAGGAAGGAAGGAAGGAAGGAAAGAAGGAAAGAAGGAAAGAAGGAAAGAAAGAAAGAAAGAAAGAAAGAAAGAAAGAAAGAAAGAAAGAAAGAAAGAAAGAAAGAAAGAAAGAAAGAAAGAAAGAAGAGACTGACCGGGCAGTGGTGCAGTGGATAAAGCGTCAGCCTAGGATGCTGAGGACCTAAGTTCAAAATTCCCGAGGTTGCTGGTTTGAGTGCAGGCTCACCTGGCTTTAGTGCACAGGCTCACCAGCTTGAGCGCGAGGTCGCTGGCTTGAGGAAGGGGTCAGTGGCTCTGCTAGAGCCCCCCCTGGTCAAGACACATATGAGAAAGCAATTAATGAACAACTAAGGTGTCACAACTATGAGTTGATGCTTCTCATCTCTCTTCCTTCCTGTCTGTCTGTCTGTCTCTCTCACTCTTGCTAAGAAAAGAAAAGAAAAGAGAAAAGAAAAAAGAAACTGAACAGCCGATGGGCCTCTGCCATGCAGGGCCCGGTGGGCAGGATGAGGCGGCCCCCACGGCTGATTCGCTCCCCCGTCAGGCGGAGAGCAGCCCAGAGCTGATGGCGTCCAGCTGGACAAGCCGGACAAGCCACCTTCAGAAAGGCGGTCTCTCCGGGGGCCTCTGAGGACCTGCCTGGACTGAAGCTGCCAGGTGGATGCTGCGTTGGGGGTGTGAGCCATTCCAGCAAGTGAGAAACCTCTCGGTACACATCCTTTTCGGAGAGTAGCCCGACATGCCACCATCTACCGTGTGTGGCCACCGGGCAGCTCTCAGGCCCATCTAGGCAGTAGCTGTCCCTGCGAGGTCACCTCTTTCCTCCCCGGGCAGGGCCCAGACGCAATGCTGGGGACTGGGAACCTGGGAGCCGGTCTGGAGGCTTCAGCACTAACATTGTTAGTAAGGATTTCCCCCTTAAATGAATTTCCTCAATTCCATGGTCGCTTCCTACAGCCACCATTTCTCTTCCGGATGACTGTGCCTGCTCTGAGTTAGTCTTGCTGCCTTGTTGGTCAAAAAAGTTTGTAAAATATAAGTTTTATGTCTGCTCGCTTACAGTTTGCACTGGGGGCTGGGCAGCGCCCGGTGGTCTGTGAAATTGCAAATTACCTTCCTGCTTGGGAAGGGCTATTGTCTTGCTAATGTGTGCTGGAAGGGAGGTTTTTGAGCCAGAAAGTTTTGAAGAGAAGAGAAGGAAAGGGAGAGAGAAGCCATGTTTGCAGGGAGAGCAGAGAGAATGCAGGGTGCAGAAGAAGAAGTCATGTGCCGAGAGGGAGAAGGTGTGCAGATGGGGAACCAGAGCTGAGGGGCTTTGGGAGCTCCGCTGAGACTGGTGGGGCCTTTGATTCCAGGAGAAACCGGAGAAGATTCTCCTGGTTGTGAAACCAGAGGGAAGTGTTTTCCCTGTGTGTTTGCTTGTTGGCAGGTGCGAGACTGTAATAAAGGAATGACCCCCTATTCTTTGGCTCCACTGCTTCTTTACCATCTGTCCAAATCCAATGGGAACCTGCATCTGCAGGGCCACGACAGCCAAGTGCAGGTCATACATACCTCCAAGCCCTTCTTTCCCCGACCGTCTGAAGAATCTTCCCAAACCCCAAAGCTGACTGTGGCCTCCCACACGCACAGCCCTTCTCTGCTGGCCCCTCCTTCTCGGATGGGCACCGAGGCCCTCAGGAATCTGGCTGGCCCTGTCCTGGCTCCCTCTTTATCCCCTCCCCTTCTTCACACTCACCCCACCATTCAGGGCTCCACAGATCTTCCGCCTGAACCAGCCTTTCCCATTCCGATCCGCCGGTGCCCCGGGCAGACTCATTCCCGGATGTCAGACTGGATGTCTCCTCCCGGGAAAGACTTCTCTGGGCCGCCCCTCCCCCACTGCCCCCACCCGAGTCAGGCATCCCCCCGCGGGGCTCCCACAACCCCTTCACTCCTGCCAACAGGAAGTTGGGCTGTGCACGTGCCCATTGTCCTCACAAGAGTGTGGACTCCTCCAGGCGTGGTCCAGGGTATGACCCTTGTGAGAGCTCAGCGCATGTTTGGGGCATGAATGAAGGTCTCAGTGACTCAGCCAAGCAGGAGGGAGGAGCCGCCGGCCACTAGGAGAAGATCTGGCCGCTTCCTCCGTCCACGTTCCCTTCCTCGCTGAGGTCCTAGCCTGCCAAGGCGCCTCGGTCCCTCTGGGGCACCCAGGAGGAGGGTGAGAAGAGGGCGGCCTTTGTTCCTCCTCCAGATGGCTAGAGCTGGGAGGGAGCCCAGCAGCTGTGTTTGGGTGGCGGGTGCACGTGCAGATGGCCTGGTGCCTGTTTGCAGACAGCCCAGAGGCCGTGCCCCGGCGCAAGGCGCTCTTGGAGGTGAACCCAGCAGCAGAGCGGCGGAGCACAGGCCAATGCTGCCCCCGCGCCCGCCGTGGGAGCGCTCACGGCTGGAACACTGGCTGGCTGCCTGGATGTCAAGGCCCCCAAAAGAGGATTCTTTTATGCATAAGACCCTTGTGTTTCTGGTGGTGGCTTTTAGCATTTCCATCTAAACACAGACTTTCCTCTATGAAAATTCTTAACTACCATCACTTAAACTTGGTTTAACACAAATAAGCCTTCTTAGATTTTAATTTCATTTTCTGCAACTTTTGGCAACCACTGAATTCTTCACCTAATCGATACCTGTTGGGAGGAGTGGGGGAGGTAGGGTTGTGGTGGTGGTGGTGGTGGTGGTGGTGGGAGGGCTTCATTATGGCTCAAAATATTTACACCCAGAACATGATATAAAGCCTAGTAATTTGTACTAGGGTAGCAGTCACATGCTGACGCACAGAGATTGAAATGAGCTCACTGATAACCCTCGTATCATCAGAAAATTCTTTCATTTAAAAAACAAAAACCCACGAGCAGCATGCGCAGAGGGTGAGGGTGACTCCATCACCACCTGGCTGACGGCCCCACCTCTCTTGACCCACCTCTCAAGGCCAGTCAGCCCCCAAAACAAGGCTCAATGCCACACTTGTGACACTTAGGAAACATCCTCCAAGCCTGTGATTCTTGAATCATCCATTCTGGTCATCTCTTTCCTAGCCAAACACGCACACCATGGTTTGAAATCACTCTTAAGTTTCTGCATGAAGTAAAGCAGAGCCACTGGAAGATGGAAGGTCATTGTGCCGTCACGTGGCTTAGGTAGCAATGAGCCACGCCACCGAAGTGAACTTGAACAGCAATGAAGAATTCAACCCTACGAAGAACCGACCGGGGACAGCCCAGTGAGGGAAGTGGAATGCTCTTCTTTCATCCATCACCCTGCTCACCTCCCCCACTAAAGTACACTGCTCACAAACATTAGGGGACATTTCATCACTTCATATTCATTTGGAAATATCCCGTAATTTTTGTGAGTAGTGTACACTTCCCCACCCACCAGCTGAAGGGAGCCCTCTCACACTTGAGCATTCTAAGATCCATGATTCTTTTTTTCTTCTTCTTCTTTTCCAAGTGAGAGGAGAGGAGATAGAGAGACAGACGCCCACCTGTACCCTAACTGGGATCCCCTGGAAAACCCCATCTGGGGCCAATGGTCTGCCCATCAGGAGCCATGTTCACAACTGAGCTATTTTTAGCACCTGAGGTAGAGGCTCCACGAAGCCATCCTCAGTGCCCAGGGCTGATGCACTCAAACCAATCAAGCCATGGCTGCAAGAGGAAAAGAGAGAGAGAAGAGGGGGAAGGGTGGAGAAGCCGATGGGCGCTTCTCCTGTGTGCCCGGATTGGGAATTGAATCCAGGACATCCACATGTCAGGTGGATGGTCTACCACTGAGCCAACTGGCCTGGGCAGATCCATGATTCTTTAAAGCACCTGTAACACAACAGAGCTGTGGCCAGACGGGGCTCTGAACTTCTTTCCTGTGCCTGACACTCTAGTGTCCTCTCACTGTGGGTTCCTGGCTGCCAGACGGGCTTTCACCTGAGAAGTCCCATGCCGTAACATCAAGCTATAGGGGGCTATTGAGATAAACATGTTAAAGCAAGTGAAATGAAGTAAACGGACTATTCAGTCCCTCAGTCGCAGCGGCCACCCTCCAAGTCCTCGGCAGGCACATGCTGCTGGTGGCTGCCACGACGCACAGGACAGCAACGAGGCCCTGGCACCGTCACCGTCCAGAAAGTTCTGTCGGGTCGCGCCGTGGAAAACGACTTCGCTAGACAATTCGCCTCGGTGTCAGTGTAGGCTTGCTTGATTTTATTACTGAATCGGCCGTTGTTCGACTTTATCCATCAGTTCAGTCGGGCTGACTGCGCGCTCAGGCAGCTGTTGAGGGGACGACAGAAGGGACTTGTTTCCTGAAAAGGCAGTGCCTGTAGTAAAGACACGGAGCGTGGCCATCGCTGACAGTGCACTGAGAGCATACGATCCAGACACCGCGCTGAGCACTCGGTGTGTGCTGTGTCCGAATCTTTACAATGCCTCTCTCCCAGTGCAGCAGGAGAGGAAACGCTTCGCAGAGGTGGGAAAAGCCTTCAGTGTGTGTCTTTATCTGATCGGACCCTGGCTGTTGCCAGAGCTCAGACTCTGAAGTCTGACAGCCCGGGTTCAAGCGAATGGCTTTGGGCAAGTAACCTTCTTTGTGCCTCAGTTTCCTCACCTGTAAAATGAAGGAAATAACTGGATCTTTTCTACAAATTGTTGTAAAAATTCGGCGTGAATAGATTGTGAAACATACTGGGTTCTGCCTGACCGGGCGGTGGCGCAGTGGATAGAGCATCAGACTGGCATGTGGAGGACCCAGGTTCGAGACCCCGAGGTCGCTGGCTTGAGCGAGGGCTCATCTGGTTTTAGCAAAAAGCTCACCAGCTTGAGCCCAAGGTCGCTGGCTCGAGCAAGGGATTACTTGGTCTGCTGAAGGCCCGCGGTCAGGGCACGTATGGGAGGGCAATCCATGAACAACTAAGGTGTTACAATGCGAAACGAAAAACTAATGACTGATGCTTCTCATCTCTCCATTCCTGTCTGTCTGTCCCTGTCTGTCCCTCTCTCTGACTCTCTCTCTGTCTCTGTAAAAAAACAAAACAAAACCCTACTGGGTTCTGAGGAGCCAGTGTGTTCTAACGGTTGTGGTGACTATTACAGGTAAGGAAGCCCAGGGAGACGGACACCTTCCCAGGCACACGGCTAGCAGCGGCGGCACACTCTCCGTCATCAAAGTGTGCAGCGAGTGTGCCGCGGGGGCTGCCGGCTTCCAGGCTTTCCGGCTTGGGGACATTTGGAGAATTACCTCGGGGGTCTCCAAGCTCCCTGCCACTCCCAGCGTTCTCAGAGACTTTTAGCCCGGAAGGCAAAGGCAGGTTTCCCTGTTATGTCAGAGAGAATCTTTTGACCCAGTGGTCTGGACCCACAACAGGACACGTGCTCTCCTATGAGAGACAGTAAAGCAAGGAGAACGGACTGGTTAGAAAATTTTTTAAAAAATATCAGGGGATCCTGGCCCTGGCCGGTTGGCTCAGCGGTAGAGCGTTGGCCTGGCGTGCGGGGGACCCGGGTTCGATTCCTGGCCAGGGCACATAGGAGAAGCGCCCATTTGCTTCTCCACCCCCCCTCCTTCCTCTCTGTCTCTCTCTTCCCCTCCTGCAGCCAAGGCTCCATTGGAGCAAAGATGGCCCAGGCGCTGGGGATGGCTCCTTGGCCTCTGCCCCAGGCGCTAGAGTGGCTCTGGTCGCAAAAGAGCGACGCCCCGGAGGGGCAGAGCATCACCCCCTGGTGGGCAGAGCATCGCCCCTGGTGGGCGTGCCGGGTGGATCCCGGTCGGGCGCATGCGGGAGTCTGTCTGACTGTCTCTTCCCGTTTCCAGCTTCAGAAAAATACTAAAAAGAAAAAAAAATATTCGGGGATCCTGCCTGACCAGGCAGTGGCGCACTGGATAGAGCATCAGACCGGAGCACAGAGGACCCAGGTTTGAAAACCCCAAGGTCGCCAGCTTGAGCGCGGGCTCATTCAGCTTGAGCGCGGAGTTGCTGGCTTGAGTGTGGGATCATAGACATGACCCCATGGTCACTGGCTTGAGCCCAAGGTTGCTGGTTTGAGCAAGGGGTCACTAGCTCGGCTAGAACCCCTTCCCCCACCCCCCACCCCCAGTCAAGACCCACACGAGAAGCAATCAACGAACAACTAAAAGTGCTGCAACTATGAGCTGATACTTCTCATCTCTCTCCCTTTCCTCGCTTCTCTCTCTCTAAAAAAAAAAAAAAAAAAAAAGGAAAGAAAAAATAAAACCCTGATGAGGTGGTTCTGTTGGTTGGAGTGTCGTCCCAATAGGCCAACGTTGTGGGTTCAATATCTGGCTAGGACACATATAAGAGTCAACCAAGGAATGCATAAATAAGTAGGATAAGAAGTCAATGTTTCTCTCTCAAATAAATAATCTTTCTAATGTAAATAGAGTTAACAATGTGTGCCTGCAGTTTATTGCTCAACTACCCTCTGAAAAACCCTAGCTGGTGGCGTTGTTTGGACAAAGCTGGCTTTATATGTGCAAGGGGACGCTGATTACTGAGGGGGTGTGATTTGCAACTGGCCAGCTGCGTCCTCTCAACCTTCTGTTCCTGGCCCTTCCCCAGTGTGGTCTCCATCAACTGTGACTGTGCCACACTATTAAAGGTTTAGTTCGTTCACTGGCTGAGTTTTTGTGTTGTTTGTTCTTCTTTAAAATACAAGCACCCTTGGGAAAAACATAGTTGTGGTTTAGTCGCCAACACATTATCTCACCCCGTTCCTTCATGGAAGCACCCAGGAGAAAAAAGGGGGGATTCTGGGAATAAAGACCCCAGGACTGGGTGTCAGAAGCCGGGCAGTGCTCCGAGGGTCATCAGTTACTTTGTTCCGAGCCTCAATTTTGTTATTTATAAGAAGCCTGATGGGGGTGGTGACATCGGTCTGCCAACCTCACAGCTCAGCAGGGGGATCGTGCAGGTGGGGAAGGGAGGGGCTGTAAACGCCGCCCCCCACCCCCACCCCCACCCCCGGCCTTTGTAATCAATCAGCCAGGCAGCACCCCATGCTGGGTGCTGTGGAGGGTCCTGAACAGGTCATTTCACCTCCGCTGCATGCAGACCTGGAAGCTCCCGTTCTCTACACATTCCTGTGGGAAACACCAACTGGGTCTTGTGAGGATTGTTACCCCCAGCGTCTTGTTACGACAATTCCAATCATGTGTAAAAGTTGAAAGAAGTTTACAGCGAGCGCTCAAATACCCGCCACCTGGACTCTACGATGACCAGCTTGCTATGTGCTTCACCACGTATCTCATCTATTCAAACCGGGTTCACCTGCGTGCTGCTTACTAAGAGAATTGATCCGGCAACCGACACGTGCAGGCGAGGAAACCAGCTCGGGCTCCTTTCTGGCCTCCCGCCTGGGCCTACCATGCACGAGAACCCCAACCCCACCACCCCTCACCCTTTCAAAAAGATAAAAAGGTACAGAAGAGATATATTTGGTACTGAAGAGATATTAGGTACAGAAGAGATAAACCAGTAACATCTTAATGGTCCATGCTGTCCATTCTAGGTAAACCACGCGGAGTTTCATATTTAGGCAAGAACAGGAAGGAAGGGAACGTGAGGGGTTTCCTTTGGTTTAAACGTTATGGACATGAACAGAGAGGTAAGATGTATTTTTGTAAACAAAGCAAGGAGCCTGACCAGGCAGTGGCACAGTGGATAGAGTGTCAGCCTGGGATGCGGAGGACCCAGGTTTGAAATCCCGAAGTTGCCGGCTTGAGCGTGGGCTCATCTGGTTCGAGCAAGGCTCACCAGCTTGAGCCCAAGGTTGCTGACTTGAGCAAGGGGTCACTCGGTCTGCTGTAGCCCCCCGGTCAAGGCACAAATGAGAAATCAATCAATGAATAGCTAAGGTGCCACAATGATGAGTTGATGCTTCTCATCTCTCTCCCTTCCTGTCTGTCTGTCCCTCTCTCTGACACTCTATGTGGTTCGATTCCCGGCCAGGGCACATAGGAGAAGTGCCCATTTGCTTCTCCACCTCCCCCTTCCTTCCTCTCTGTCTCTCTCTTCCCCTCCCACAGCCGAGGCTTCATTGGAGCAAAGATGGCCCGGGCGCTGGGGATGGCTCCTTGGCCTCTGCCCCAGGCGCTAGAGTGGCTCTGGTCACAACAGAGCGATGCCCCTGGAGGGGCAGAGCATCGCCCCCTGGTGGGGCAGAGCGTCGCCCCTGGTGGGCGTGCCGGGTGGATCCCGGTCGGGCGCATGCGGGAGTCTGTCTGACTGTCTCTCCCCGTTTCCAGCTTCAGAAAAATACAAAAAAAAAAAAAAAAAAAAAAAAAAAGGAAAAAATAAACAAAGAAAGAAAGGAAGAGAGACTTGCCTATTATGAAAAGTCTTGAAATAAAACAATCTCTCCCTCCAACCCTCAAAAAACCACAAAAATATTTGAACAGCCCTGGGTATTGGTCTAAACTCTGAGGGACCCACGAGAGCCGCAGGACGGAAAAGTACTGTCTTGTAACAGAGCAAAGGCGTGTCTCCCGGGGGTTGGGGAGACAATGGTTTGTAGCAAAGAGGAGAAGGTTCTGGAACAGAAGCACTTTGATAGATAATAAGAAACACCTCAAGGAAATATTGAGCTGTGTTTCCCAAACTTAGTCTCTTTCTTTTTCTTCTTCTTTTTCCAAGTGAGAGGAGGGAAGAGAGACAGATTCCTGCATGCACCCCAACTGGGATCCACCCGGCAAGCATGGGGTCAAGAAGAAAAAAACACACATGACCAATGTCAGCAATAAAAAAAAAAGGAGGGGTCATAACTGTAGATCCTAAATATTTTTTAGAATTTAAGGGGATAATGTAACAACATTATGCTAAAAAATTTGACAAAATTGTTGAACAAATTCCCCGAGAAACACAAGTTATTTAAACTGACACAAAAGAATGTAGGAAACATAAATAGTTCTGTGTTCATTATTGATTGAAAAAGTTGAATTTTTAATTAAAAACCTCCTTCAGCCCAACTCCCCTCCCCACAGAAAAACAAAAAACAAAGAAATCTGCAACCTCAGATGACTCTGTTGGTGCATTTTCTCTGAACATGCACGAGAGAATGAACACCCTTCTGAAAAGGAAAGGAGAAACCCTTCTAAACTAGTTTTAATAAGCCCAGCATAACCCCGATAGCAAAAATTGCCAAGGATATTACAAGAAAGAAATGTTATAGGCCATTTTGTCTGAGATTGTCAATACTAAAATCCTAAACAAAAAATATTTGTAAATTGGATTCAGTGACAAATAAATATTACACATCATGACCAAATAAAGTCTTATAAAGTTACAAAATGGGTTTATTATTCAATAACCAATGTAATTCATCAAATTAGCAGTATAAAGGATAAGAATCATAGGATCAATTCAGTACATGTAGAAAGAGCATTAGACAAAATTCAACAATTATTCATGATAAAATGTGTTAGCAAACTAGGATAGGAAGGGAACTTCTTTAATCTTGTAAAGAGAACCTTTAATATACCTATAGATAACATTAAATAAATGGTAAAATACTGAACTCCTTACCCTTGAGGCCAGAAGTAAGACAAGGACATCCACTATCACCACTCCTATTAAACTTACGTTGGAGGATCTATCCAGTGCATTAGGTGAAAATTAAATAAAATAAAAGATATGAAGACTAGAAAGGAAGATGTGAGACTTATTATTCATAGATGATATAATTCTACATGGAATTATCCAGCCATCTTGCTATTAAGAGTAGACCATTCAATATTGTTATCAATTCTCCCCAAATTGATCTATAGATCGAATGCAATCCCAATAAAAATTCCAGTTAATGTTTTTGTGTAGAAATTTTGGAAATACCAATGGCTTAGTATAGCCAAGACAATCTGGAAAAGGAAACACGAAAGATGAAGGTTTTCACTACCAAATTTCAAGATTTACTGTAAAGCTACAGTGATTCAGAGAGTGTGATATTAGTCTGAAGATAGGTAAATAGGTCAACAAAAATAAACCACAGAATCCAGAAATATGCCCTCATATATAGAGTTACTTGGCTTGCAATAAAAACACAAAGGCAAATGACAATGTTTTAATAATGGTGTTATAACAATTGTATATCTTTATGGAAAAAATGGAAATTGACTTTTACCTCACATCAAACACAAATTATTAATTTGATACTAGACCAATCAATATAATAAGGGTAAAATAATAAAGCTTCTAGCAGAAACATAAGAGCATATTTTTATGAACCTGGATTAAGGAAAGATTTACTAAACAAGACATAAATATTACAAACCATAAAAATTAATGTATCAGACATCATTAAGATGAAGAACTTCTGCTCACCAAAACCAAGCCATAGCCTAGGAGAAAGTATCTGCAATGCACATGCCCATTAAAGGATGTTTGTCCACATGTATAAGGGACTCCTATACACCAGTAAGGAAAAGGCAAACACCTAAATAAAAATGGGCAAGAGCCTCGAACAGACACCTCACAAAGGAGGCTATCCAAATAGGTAATCATCGTAGGAAAGGGTCCTCACCATTATGATTTCTCAGTGAAACGGAAATTAGACAACACTGAGGTAATCCATCCAAATGGCTAAATTCAAAGTCTGATGACACAAATGAGTACTGAGGAGGATGTCAAGCACCTGGAGTTCTCACACATTGCTGGTGAGAGGATAAATTCCTACAACGCCTAGGAAGCCGTCTAGCACTTTTTACTAAAGCTAAATACATAGTTCTGTCCTAACATTGAGCAATCCCGCTCTAGGTAACTCCCCGGGTGGAAGGCAGCTGGTCTCCACTGGAGGTCATGGACAAGGATGTTTAGAGCAGCTTTTCCCATCATAACCTCAGATTGGGAACAACTGAGATATGCATCAGCAAGAGAACAGGTAAGTACGTGCTGGCCTGTGTACACGGCAGAGTGCTACACAGTAATTTAAAGAACACACAGAGCGGCCCTGGCCGGTTGGCTCAGCAGTAGAGTGTCAGCCTGGCATGCGGGGGACCCGGGTTCGATTCCTGGCCAAGGCACATAGGAGAAGCGCCCATTTGCTTCTCCACCCCCCCCCTCCATCCTCTCTGTCTCTCTCTTCCCCTCCCGCAGCCAAGGCTCCATTGGAGCAAAGATGGCCCGGGCGCTGGGGATGGCTCTTTGGCCTCTGCCCCAGGTGCTAGAGTGGCTCTGGTCGCGGCAGAGCATCGCCCCCTGGTGGGCAGAGCGTCGCCCCTGGTGGGCGTGCCGGGTGGATCCCAGTCGGGCACATGCGGGAGTCTGTCTGACTGTCTCTCCCCATTTCCAGCTTCAGAAAAATACACACACACAAAGAACACACAGAGCGACGTGAGTACATCTCACCGATGTTCGCTGAGCAGAAGAATACAGACACACAAAAGGTACACACGGCATGATCCCACTTATGTGAAATTCAAGGAGAAATGGCGTGCTTTATTTTATAGCCATTAATCTCAAATGAACAAGAACGTTGCACCTGTATGGCATATTAGGATAAAATAATCTCTGTTCATGACATAAATGGGCATAAGCAAAGACATCATTTGTACCGACCATCTGCACACAAAACCTTAAATCTAATCACCATCTAATGGGAGAGGCTGCGAAAGAGCGTGATGTTCTTAGAAATCCATAAAAAGCCAGGAAAAAAAAAAGCCCTCAGCACTCAGCAAACATTACATCCCAGATCCCTGTGGTGGAATAATATTTTAAGATATTACCTACCCACTGGGCTCCTACCCGGCCCCAGGATTTTCCCACAGCCCTTCCTCCCACTCCAGCCCAGTGTACTCTGCGGCCAGCAGGGGCGACCCAGCGAGGGGGAGGGAAGCCTTTGTAGTTCTAAAAGCCTCACCCACGGAGAGAAGGAGGGAGGGCGAGAGCACAGAGCCCAGGAAACTGATCCCCAAGAGTACATGATGATCTGGCCTGTTCTTCCCACTCTCAGAACCAGCTCTACACAATTCCCTGAATCGATAGGAGCAAAGGACAGGGCGGTGGGAGGAATACAACAAGCTGGCCCCCCAAAGAGGTGCCCTGTGCCCAACCTCCCTGGGCTGCATCCCGGGGGTGCAGGTGGGAGGCATGATAGCAACCCCAGAGAGGTCAGAGGGGTCTGAGGGCAGAAGGTGACCAGTCTCACTCTCCAACTGGACCCTGAGGAGTGGTAAGCCTCCTCCATGTTTCCTGCACCGAGCAGGAAGACAGTGATGGCTGAACACGGGCACGGGGGCTGCCTCACAGAACTCCCGCAGGCTTGCAAGCAGAAAAAGGGAGGTGCGCCTAGAAGGGGACCCGAGAGCGGGCTGAGGGGAGCAACCAGCATGCGCTTGGAGAGGCCCAGAGCTCTGACCTGGGCCTGAGATCACAGCGCCCCTGTGGACCCAGGAGGCGAGGGAGGGCGGTGCCTCTGAGAGCGTGCCCTGGGCATGGTTGCCAGGAGCCAGCGGTCCCTTGCCGTCGTGGGGCCCAGCCTCAGCCTCGGAGCGCAGGAAGAGCCTGACTTCACTGAGACTCAGTCTCTGCCACCAGACAGGACGCAGCTAAAACAGGAATCCAGTTAAGGAAAAGCAAAGAAAGTTACATTTCTATTGTAACACGAGGCGGGACATGTCCTGGGGTCTGCACACTTGACATTTCTCTAAAGTGCCAGCCTTCGTTCGGTTTTGCTGTATTCTGATTCTCAGCTTCTCGGACTCTCAGAGGCTGCACAACGCAAGCGGTGTGGAGACTGTGGGTTTCCCTGTGCAAATCCCACTCGAAGACGCGGTGCAGCGTAGGACGGGTGAGGCGGCCTCACTCACTTCTGGGACCGGTGGCCACACAGAAGCAAACCTAGGAGAACTCCCCGGTTTCCTCTGCCAAGCCCTTTGATGGGGGCTCTGCCTGTCCCCGTGCAGCACTAAGCAGCAGCGAAGCCCCTGAGAGAGACCCGCCCAAGGCAGAGAGGCTCTCCGAGGCTTCCCCACGGCAGGATCGAGAGGCACCGGGACAGGGGGAGGCAGACAAGGTCTCGCTGGAGACCCGGACAAGGACTTGGTCGTTGATGGTGGGATGTTACCAAGTGTGCAAGGCATGAAGCCAGCGGGTGGGGAGTGTAAAGTATTCCCTCTCCCCCAGAAGAAAGGAAGAGGGCTCGGAGCCACAAAGTGTGGAAGAACAAAAGGCTTTATTGAGTACAGAGCGCGCATCCCGCCTGGCAAGGTTCCCTGGCCCCGAGGTAAAATGGAGGCCAGGGAAGTTGCAAGGATTAAACTGCATGGGAGATATTTAAAGGGGTCCCTCTAGGAAAGTCAGCTAACATAACGTGATGAAATCCCACTGGCTGGTAGACGGTCGCTTTTTTTTTTTTTTTTTGTATTTTTCTGAAGCTAGAAACGGGGAGAGACAGACAGACTCCCGCATGCGCCCGACCGGGATCCACCCAGCACGCCCACCAGGGGCGACGCTCTGCCCACCAGGAGGCGATGCTCTGCCCCTCTGGGGCGTCGCTTTGTTGCGACCAGAGCCACTCTGGCGCCTGGGGCAGAGGCCAAGGAGCTATCCCCAGCGCCCGGGCCATCTTTGCTCCAATGGAGCCTCGGCTGTGGGAGAAGAAGAGAGAGAGACAGAGAGGAAGGAGAGGGGGAGGGGTGGAGAAGCAGACAGGTGCTTCTCCTGTGTGCCCTGGCTGGGAATCGAACCCAGGACTTCTGCACGCCAGGCTGACGCTCTACCGCTGAGCCAACCGGCCAGGGCAGACGGTCGCTTTTTTCCAAATGGTTCCTGTGAAGCCTCCTTTGGCGCGCTTGGTTGTGGGCGGTCCTAGCCAAAGTTCGGGGGTCTGAGTTCCCCACGTGACCATCCCCCATTATCCACCGACCTTACAGGGAGGACGTGCAGCCTTGCGGACGATGGTGTTTAAACTTCACGGTGTTTAAACAGTATAAAGTGCAGATGATTGGAAACCACTAGGAGACGGTTGAGGTTGGACCCCTGTTGGATCACGGTGATATGCAGCCAGTGTTCTTAATAGTAAGCAACAGCAAGCTGTCCATGCTGGGGGATTTCAGCCGAATGACGTTTATTAACAGGGCTGGGGGGTAGCTCACGGAAATTGCAAGGAAGCCAGAGAACTGGACTTGGGGTCTACAGACTTGGAATGATCCCCCAAACTTCAAGGCAAGTCTTCCTGCAAGCTGTATCCCACGGTTTGTCTCAGCTGGCGGGGGTTCCAGGTCCCGGCGGGTGTGTCTGGGAGGTCAAGGCCAGGTCACGCACCTGCAGTCTGGGGAAGTATGTAGTTGCCACTTGAAGCTTCCATGGTGGGTGGTGGGCTTTCTCTGACACGTTGACCCAAAAGGAGGAGGCATTTCTCCGGACAGTGAAAGGGGTCATCGGCTGGGGAGCCAGGAGGATGGCACTTACCGGCCACCGAGATCAGGTACCTCACCGGCCCGACCCAGGGTGCTGGGTTCGGTCTGTAGTGCTTGTTAAAGGTGAGGACTGCCCGTCACTTCCCCTGAGCTGCCGACTCAGAATGGATGAGAATGAGGTCCTGCAATGGGCATTTTTTAAACCAGCATCCCAGTGAGTTTTGTGTACCTCAAGCTTGAATATACACCCCATCGGTTCACAGGTGTACCTGATAATCACTCTGGCTATCAGCATGTGTTGGAAGCATTTCTGCCTTCCCACCCAGGTAACCAAGGAAAAAGGTGTAACTCTCTATATGGAGGTTGTCCATTCTGTGACTTCAGAGTCTAACAAGCATTAGTTTGAATACCAGTCTTACTCCGTATAGCTCTGTGATTCACAAAGTTACTTCATCTCGCTGAACCTTACTTGCTTCCTCTGTGTGCTAGGCTAACAGCAGTGCGAAGCTGCATTCATTCCGGTGGGACAATCTGTGCTGCTGTAACAGCCTAAAGTCTTAAGTCTTTTTTTTTTTTTTTTTTTTTTTTGTATTTTTCTAAGTGAGAAGCAGGGAGGCAGAAAGATAGACTCCCACATGCGACCAACCGGGATCCACCCGGCATGCGCACCAGGGGGTGATGCTCTGCCCATCTGGGGTGTCGCTCTGCTGCAAATGGAGCCATTCTAGCGCCTGAGGCAGAGGCCACAGAGCCATCCTCAGCGCCCGGGCCAACTTTGCTCCAGTGGAGCCTTGGCTGCGGGAGGGGAAGAGAGACAGAGAGGAAGGAGAGGGGGAGGGATGGAGAAGCAGATGGGTGCTTCTCCTGTGTGCCCTGGCCGGGAATCGAACCTGGGACTTCTGCACGCCAGGCCGACGCTCTACCACTGAGCCAACCGGCCAGGGCAAACAACCTAAAGTCTTGATGGATTAATATAAAAACAGTTTTTTCTTTTGTTTAGACCAGGCTTAATTCAATTTCTTTCTCTTGGGTAGAACTGTGTGGTGGACACAGCTGGAGCCTGGGTTCTCTGTGCAGAAACTCTGGTGTGGGTCTTTAGGAGGTGGTCAGTGACTTCCTTCTAGGGAGGCGTGATGAACACAGTTTCTTCCCAGAGGTCAGGGGTGAGACACCTGTAGGTTTTAGAGACAGCATCAAAGGCGGTCTTGGCGAAGCTGCCCAGCGTGGCAGGGCAGCCCCTGGCCGAGATGTAGCAGTCGCCCCGCTGGCCATCAATTGCACCTTCTTGGGCACAGAGGCTGACACGATGCCAGTGTCCCTGGGAGTGGCACGAGGCACCCCAGCACAGAGCCACAGCGGAGGTCACCTTGCAAAGGGACAGTGTGGGGTTTGCCCATCTTGTCACCCCACCGGCCTCACCGCACAGGGACAATAGAGAGCTTGGGCAGGATGACAACTCTACAGGTGGCAGTGGCGACCTCCTGGGAGCACTCGCCACTCAGGCCAGGCTGGACACCACTAGGAGACGGCTGAGGTTGGCTCACTGTTGGATCATGTCCCTTGTAGTCCCCAGTGGCGACAAATGCCAGGAACCACGTCCTCCGGCCAGCACGGGTCTGCCTTTGCCCCAGCCTACTCTTTAAAACTTCGTCCTTGAGGGACGCCCTTAGGAAAAAAATTAATGACCTCAGATTCCTTGATGGGCAAGAAGAGACAGGTCTCCAGGGCCTTGATCTTCATGACCAGGAGGCGTAGCTGGGTGAAGGAGACCCACTCCTTGTCCTTGGCCGTGAGCTCTGTGACCTGGGCCAGCCCGGCTGCTGCTGTCAGCCCTCCACGGAAGCCGCTGTGGCCCCCGTTCCAGGGCTCCAGGCCCTCCCACAGCACCGTGTCCTCGCCATTCGGTGTTTTCTGGGAGAAGAAGTACAAGTTTATTTCTTGTTCTCTGGGTGGGTGGCAATGGATGGCTCTCCTGAACCGCTCTCTCTGAACCTGTGGGCTCTTTCCACGGGCACAACTTGAAGTCCTTTGCTGGAAGTTGTGTAGGTGAAGAGAGAGAGAGAGAGAGAGAGAGAGAGAGAGAGAGAGAGAAAGAAAGACTATGGGAAGTTGGCGGGGGGCATATTCCATCTGCCGGGATGTGATCAACCCAACTCCAAGGGAGTCTTGTTCCCCCGGGAGCCGAGAAGCACACATCCTGGGTAGGATACCATTGGTTTCAGCCACAACCATGTCTTAGGATTGCCGTGAGAGCTAAACGAGCAATGCATATGAAGCACCTACAAATGTTATTACTTTTAATCCCTTTCACCTCGACGCTCTTGGTTTTTGCTGCCGCTTTCAGAGAGGACAATGCCAGATGGCCAAGTTTTCGTGGTTTCAGTTACCGCAAATACCGTGTGCACCCAATCCGTCTATTCACTCTCCTGGCTGCGCAGCCTGGCCTTGGGAATGGTGACTGCGATGGGCCCGGGGCTGGCTGTCCCGCAGAGGCCTGGCGGTTCTCTGAGGGGACGTGCGAGCAGCCTCGGCCCAGGGAGCCCTGCTGCCCACCCGCAGCGCGGCCGCCTCCCGGCCGCATGGACCAGGAGCTGCTGCAGGCCACCGGGCAGCGTGTGCTTGGTCCTCCTGTTGCTCCCACAACTGGTGTCGGGCACCTATTCCGGCCCGTGCAGCCTCTGCGCACCTGTCAGTGCTTCTGGGTTCCCCCCGGGTCCACTTAATTTTGACATAGTGGTCAGACTGGTGCTAGATGGACCATGGTCTTGCACTTCAGGAGAGGGCTGAGAGTAGCCATGGTGCCAAATAAGAGACGGCCGCCACCTCTGTCGCCTGCACCCAGGAGGCAAAAGAGGAAGGCGATTTTCATCTTCTGTTTCCTTTTATTTTATTTTTTTTAACATAACCATGGATACAACATGAATAGACATTCACTACAGAAAAATTACAAAGTACACATAAGGAAAAGAGTAAAGTAATATCACCTATAATCTCACCACCTAGACATGATAGCAATTAAATTATGGGCCTTTCATTTCTTTTACAAAAATCAGATTTTACTGGGCACATCATTTTGAAGTTTGTTTGTTTGTTGTTAAATGTAATGATATAGTACAACTCGCTTCGGTCATCATGACATTCTGTTCCACATTGTCATTTGCAACAATTATGTGGTAGTGAGTGTCACCGATGTACTATAATATTTTTAAAACACTTTACCAATCGTTGGGCATCCTTACTTCCATAATCAACACCACGACACTCAGTTGATGCTAAAGCCTTGCGCACATCCTTGGCTACGTCATCACCAGCCTGGGTTTTTCCACTTCCCTCAGCTCTCCGCGTTGGAGCGGGGCGTACTGAGCAGAGAACACCTGGCTGGTCACGCTCGCTGGTCATTTAATCAGACATCCGGATTGGAACCGGTGGAACAGGTTGGATTTTAATGCCATAAAAACAAGCCAACCCTAGCTTTGACTCTTAAAATTATTCTTGTTCCCCAGAGAGTATGCCCCCAGCTCAAACACTCCCTGGCACACAGAACAAGGGAACAGCCTCATGCCTTATCTCATACCTTTAAGAGAACACACTGTCATCTTTGCCTGAGTCAAGAGAAGGAGCCCCTGGCTGCGTGGGCTGTGGGCTGTGTTACTATTTATGTAACACGCTTTCTATGCGCTCCAGGGTGCCGAATGTGTCAAGCCAAGGAGAGTGACTTGAAAGATTGCATGTGGGATCGGTATATAAAACGATTTGAAATATACCTTTTTTGTACAATGAATCTTCTTATATTACATGAAATCTACAGATCAGCTTCCAAACAGAAGTTTTTGTAATATGGCCAAAGAAGACCCTCCCCCTAAAGACAGTTTCATAAGCACAATTCCGCTCCTCCTGGATCTTTTCTTACGCTCGCCCCTGGTTCGGCACGGCCCAGTCGGAGGTTAGCGGAGCTCTGAAAGGACTGTGCCACCCCTTAGCTGTAACGTGTCCCGGCTCCTTGGCTGGCTTCACTGGATGAAGTTCCAAGCCCCTCAGCACATGTGATTTCCCTGTCCTGCCGTGTCTGGTCCCAAACCTTCCCCTGCTTTCTTAGTGATCCGCTATGGAGATAACACCTTATAATTGGTTTAAATGTCCGTCTCCTCCTCCCATAACTTGTCTTTTTAACCACAGTGTTGCAGGAAACGCCACCCAAAGGGAGGATCATAGACGCCCAGACAACTTATGGAGGAAGAAGAATTTATTAGTAGCCAGCGGAGCATGTGAAGTTAGTAGCACCAAAGCACGAACTCCCCAAAGTGAGATTTCTTACATCTTATGTATCTTTTACAGTGTCCATGCAAAGGGCACGTGATTCCATTGTCTGAGGTCCTACGTGCACCTCGTGACACCAGGTGGGATGGGGGGGTTTGGGCGGGGCTGCAAGGGGGAAGGGGTGTCCAGACCCCTGGTCCTATCTGTTTACAGATCCTATTTTTCTCATGAGTACTGTAAGCGTCTCCGAGAGATCAGTTAGAGATCTATAGGATGTGGATAATCTTTGACTGGCTGTCGCATCTGAGAACCTCGTGGCTGGTGCACAGGTGGCAATCAATAAGTGTCATTAATAACAGCTAACGCATGATAAGAAGGGTTAGTGTTTATCATGTTCTAAGAGCTTCCCATGTGTAAACCCGTAATCCTAACAGCAGTGCATGGTTTGGTACTATCATCGTCCCCATTCATGGATGAGGAAACTAAGGCTCAGAGGTTGAGCAATTTGCCCAAGATGACAACAATCCATAGATGGTAGAACTGGGATTTGAACTGAGGTTCTTAACCTGTAGTGAATAAAATTCATTGTGGAATAAATGGCGTTAAGCATGTCGTGGGGACAGAGACCACACGTGGGGAAGTACTTCGGTTTTCTCGATAGGTCCACAGGCTCCATGGACTGGCTATTTCTGTTTAAATTGTTTTCACCATTTAGTAGCTTTGCGAGTTTGGAAAAGATTTTTAAATCTTTCTTAGCCTCTATTTTCCCATTTGTAAAATGGGGATAAAATTGGCTCCATTCTAATTAGATTACCATGAACATTAAATGATGCAATCCTTATTCAGTGCCTAGCATACCATAAGAGCTCAATAAATACTGCATACATAAAGCTATTATTACCAGATCATGAGACTCATACTTACTGCTGTTTTTCTGGCCTGAAATGAATATTTAAAATGCCTTGGCAAACGGGACATTCATTCTCCAGTCACCTGCTTTGCGTGTGTGTGTGACATGAATATGAAATGACAAAGTCCCTCGTCCACCTAGAGGGCCTCCGTCAGTGTGTTCTGCACAGTCATTCATATGACAGTTTCCAGGGCAACAACAGAAAGGGCTTCGGAGTCACCACTGCACGACAGCTCTCGGGGACCCTCTAGTTCCAATATTTCATGAGTCAAAGATCCAGGCCCCTTCCAGCCCTCGGGACACCGTGAGAACTTGGAACTTGTGCCAGGACTGGAAGCAGCTCCACCCAGCACCCAGAAAAGAGCTCCCCCTTCACCCCTCAGCTGGTAAGACACCAGCATGCGGCGTCCACCCCACGAGCCTGTTTGGACTCAACCTTCCAGTGACTGACTACATTCTCGTTTAGTTCCTCTCCCACCAGGAGGGAGGTTTGCCCGTGACCTCAGATGCCCTCTTGTTTTATTTCTAGTGGGTCTAAGCAGCTGTGCCCTGAAAATACAGCTCCCACTGGAAGAAATGTGATCTTTTTTCTTTCATCATGGAAGCTCCAAGTTCAAGCCAGAAGTAAGCTGAACTTCTGAAGAGGAAAGGGAGGAGTCAGCCAGCTCCATTGAGAGGGGCGCCGGGACAAAGCACGGAGAGTCCTCAGAAATGAGGGTCCCTGAGGCTACGATGACACCGGTGCATGCAGAGCCCCACCCTGCACTGGCTGGGAGCTGTGCTCCTCCACCCCAACGTCTGGCGAACCCAGCCTTGGGTATCAGTCAGACGTCATCGGTGAAGAAAGGGCCTGGGAGACACAGTCATCTGCCTGGGATCACGGAGTCAGAAGCCTCCGTGAGGCTCGGCAGTTTCCTGTCCTTCCAGAGGAAATGGTCGCTGGGACGGGGCACAGACGCACGGAACCTGTGTCAGAAGGTGTTGGTCAAATAAGTTTTAATTATGATATATGTTTGCTTGCTTATAGTTTGCATTGGGTGTGAGGGACAGGCTGTAAGCAGGCCGGGTCGTTATACCCTAAGGCAGGGGTCCCCAAACTACGGCCCGCGGGCTGCATGCGGCCCCCTGAGGCCATTTATCCAGCCCCCCACTGCACTTCCAGAAGGGGCACCTCTTTCACTGGTGGTCAGTGAGAGGAGCATAGTTCCCATTGAAATACTGGTCAGTTTGTTGATTTAAATTTACTTGTCATTTATTTTAAATATTGTGTTTGTTCCCGTTTTGTTTTTTTACTTTAAAATAAGATATGTGCAGTGTGCATAAGGATTTGTTCATATTTTTTTTTATAGTCCGGCCCTCCAACGGTCTGAGGGACAGTGAACTGGCCCCCTGTGTAAAAAGTTTGGGGACCCCTGCCCTAAGGCTTAGTTTTAAGACTAAGCCTTTCCCACCCTCAGTGACTTTGTATCAGAGACTTCTTTGTTTGTATATTGGATTAAAGGTTTTCATTTCTACACTATAAAGTGGGGCAGACTGGGAGCTTGCTCTCTCTCAGTTCCTGAGATTAGCATTAGAGAGGAGAGCAGAGAAAGGCCACGTGGAGGAGAGAAGCAGCCAAGATGGCGGAGTGCTGAAGGAGAAGCCAGTTTGAGCAGAGTTTGTGCAGAGAGAAGGAGATGGGGAACAGAGGTGAATAAGGCTGGTGAACTAGAAACTTTTGATTCTAGGAAACTCGGATAAGTCAGTGGCTTTGGGAGCCCTGAATGGAAAGGGAAGTGTTTTTTCATTGTGTGTATTTCTTGCCCGCCAGGTGCAAGCTAAGATAAAGATGATGGCCCACCAGTTCTTGTCTCCGTTGTCTCATTACTGTCTGTCGGAATCCAATGCGAACCTGCATGGGCCAGGCGGCTGGGATGGTGGCTACGGCCACTGGCTTTACAGAAGGGCTCTACCTAGCTGTGCCCTTCTGTCTTACTGGGGAGGAACCAGGGGTCAGCGTGAACCCATTTGCCCCTGGTCACAGGGTGACAAGGTCAGAGGATGACTGCCGGTCCATTGTTCTGTCACCCTCACGGGGACACTTCCTGCCTCCTGCGGCAGACCACCCCCGGCCCTTCCATCCGACCCACCATTCCTGCCTGACAGGACTGACGCAGGCTGTGCGTCAGAGTCGTGACACCTCGGTGTGCTACAGAGCGGACAGAGGAGATGTGACAGTTTCATAGGAACTGTTACACCGTCTCTTTTTCTGTCTACTTGTGGAAGTAACTTTCATTCTGGACCCTATATATAGAATTAAATTTCCACCAAAAGAGAGACCACAGAACACCCCCGCCCCCCTTCTCCCCCGTCTAGGGTTACACCACCCAGGGAGAAGCTTTAGGTAATCAGAGGGGGCGGCCAATAAAGTTACCAAACACTTGATATAACCATTCTCTTGCTACATGTGGCTAATGTTAGCAACATTTTCTTAGTGAGAGGAAAAAAGAGAGAGAGAGAGAATTGTTATCGGGATGCTTCATAACTTTGAGTCTTTACAGTATGCAGGCAGTATTATTTAATTCTCAACAACACCAACAGCAGGTGGCTACTGTTATTACCATTTTAAAGAAGGGAAAATCGAAGCACAAAAAAAAAAAGGTTACCTAACTTGCCCAAAGCCTTGCATATAGTAAACAGTCTGACTCCAGAACGGGACTCTTGGTCGTTCTTTTGTTAACCTGCCTTATAAAACTGGGCGCTCTCCCTTCCTCACATGACTTCAGTCGATCTCCTCAAGTTCTGTTCTCCTTCTCTAGGACTAAGTTAAACTACCCCTTCAAGTATCGTGATTGAGCAAACACCTGAACCAAGTTGGTTTGTAACTATGGAGATGCTGGTATCCGATTAATTTGCAGTTTTTTACAAAATGCTGCTTTGGCAAAACTTATTTCCTATTTGAACGTGCTCCGTGGGACATAAGCAATGTTAGCATGTTGGTGTATTTCCTTTCTGCCATTTTCTTTATTTTATTATTTAACACGTACAGAGGGGGAACAGTGCTCTTCTCTCTCGCTAGGTTCCGCGCCAGAGGCTGGGCAGTGCAGACTATCAAAGGACAGGTCAACAGGAGGATGTGCGAGTTTCTTCGTGCGCGCCACGGGCACGCACACTGGGGAGCTCAGTAATGAGTCACTTAAAGGGGTGCTCAGAGTTTGGGGCTAATATTACCATCCTAACAAAGGATCAGATAAATTATAGATTAGGGCAAAACAAAGGGAAGGGGTTTGGGGCTTCTGGGGGCGGTCAGTTGTGGGGAAACTAATGGAAGATTACAGCTATTTCAGTAAGATTTGCTTGTGCAGACTCATCTCGGGGCCCCTCTGTCTCCAGTGAGAACAGGTGCTCTGATCTGGTCCCGGAGAGGGGAGGGGGGACGCTTCCACCCAGGAAAATTGATATCTTGCCTTATACACAGACGGAAGAAGGGCAAAGAGCTCTTTCTACGCTTGCTGCTTCTTAACCGTTTTCAGCTTAAAACAGTTATTATGCCAAAATGGCACCTTTGGGTCCCCTTCACATGATAGGGATGCTTTCAATTTCTAACTGCCTCTTCCTCTCCTTGTTATGTAATATGTTGTTTGGTGTGGTTATGTAGTCTTTATAACTGCCAGTTTTCAGTGCACAAATAACATTTCATGATAGAACACGTAACATTTATGATAGAAACGTGAGTAGGTTTCTGTCAGAATCTGCTCACGGTGATGGATAAATAGGGCATCTAAAACCTGATGATGAGATGTTTGGACCTGTCCCAAATTTCTCCTGTTATCAGTGCCACTGAATTGCATCTTTAAATTACCAGATATTTTTTATTCTAGTTTAGCAAAGTTTGAATTCTCTTAAGGAGGCGCAAAGCACGGTTTAAGTCTTGGTGAGTTTAGGTAGGAAGAGTTTGAGGAAATGCAGATGTGTCCTGAGCCAACCCAGAAGCCCCGGTCAGCTCAGGGAGCCACGGCCTGCGTAGATCGGTAGCCACGAGAGCGGCGCGTTGCCGCAACAACCGAGAGAACAGGTACACGCGATTTAGGAAGGCCGGACACATCACCAGGTCTCAATATTCCATCTGGAAAGACAACAGTCATATGTAACACAAGGAGCCTGCCTAGCCATCTATCTACACAGGAGCAGCTTTTTCTGAAGATGACAAGCTCATCACGATCCCCAGATCACCAGGGACATTCTCAGTTCTTCGCAATAACCCAAGTGCACACAAGCGCATGCGCAGGCAATCCAGACGGGACCATTTTTTTTGCTCGTTCCTGCTTGAGAGGTGAGCGACCTTGGGATTCGGAGTCCGGAAGAACTCAGGATCTCAGCCTCATCCCTTCTCACCACTAAGACTGTTACTGAATGTGACTGTTTCTCAGTCTTCTCACATGGTGATGTGGGAATTGCATTTAAGGAAATGATTACATGACTTTAAAGAAAAAATACTTTAAAAACCACAACACAGTACCTAATGCGAGCTCTTAATTGTGAGGGCATTTAGAAATGCGAGCTTTATTATCTAATCATTCCCCATCTCAGGGGCTGAGGGTGGAACTGATCATATCCAGAGTAGTTTGCGAGTTTTCAAACCTAAGATATTGGTGAATGCTGCTATCTATCTCCGGCCGCAGGAGATCCAGAAGAAGGCGTGGCACACCCTCAGCCTGTCCCACGGGCGTGCGGAGTCTGAGCTGCCCGTCTGCAGGGAACTGAGCAGCTCTCCGGGTCGCGGGCAACCAGAAGAGCATCCCCTTTGCTTTCTTGCTGAGGTGGTGGGAGCCCATTTTGCTCAATTACTTTTCTACTGGATCCCTTGGATCCCCGTGAATGTCTGAGCCTGTGAAACTCCTGGGAAGTCATGATTAAATCTTGGCAGTGTCTTCCACCTCCTTGCCCACCCACTCAGTAAATTTAGGTGCCAAATTCTTTGGTTCTGTTCTTTCAAATGAGCGTCCCCTCCCTGGGCCTCCAGCTGCTGCCCTGAGCTTTCTCCACGGTACACTGCCTCTCGCTTTGTCTAGTGTCATCACCTATTTGGCCTCCCAGCTTCCTGTTTCCTCATTTCAACCCATCACTGACAAAGACGGATTATAGTCCTAAAATAATACCACAATTTTTGCCTCAAAATAATCTGCTGTCTCCAATCGCCTGATGAATTAAGTACAAACTATTCTAACATTTTCAAGGCCTCATACAGAATGTCCAGGCAGCAGAGACTGCTGAGTTTGTCTCTCTTCCTTAACAAGGACTGTTTTTCTAGTGAATGTTAGCTAGACATATGGCTGCTCTGAATAAGGACTACATTTCCCAGCCTCCCTTTTGGTTAGGTGTAGCCATGTGACTTAATCCTGCCAGTGAGGTGTAAGAAGGGATTCATGCAAATTCTAGGAAGTACCTTAGGAGAGAGACCCCTGTCTTCTGCCTTCCCCTTCTTCTTTCCTGCTGGCTGGGATGCAGATGCAGTGGCTGACACACTGGCAGCCACAGTGAACAAGAGATGACAGCGACATGCTGAGTCTGATGGAAACCTGGTTCTCTGACCCTGTAGAGCAGTGGTCCTCAACCTTTTTTGGGCCATGGACCGGTTTAATGTCAGAAAATATTTTCACGGACTGACCTTTAGGGTGGGACGGCTAAATGTATCATGTGACCGAGACAAGCGTCAAGAGTGAGTCTTAGACGGATGTAACAGAGGGGATCTGGTCATTTTTAAAAAATAAAACATCATTCAGACTTAAATATAAATAAAACAGAAATAATGTAAGTTATTTATTCTTTCTTTGCGGACCGGTACCGGTCTGCGGCCCGGGGGTTGGGGACCACTGCTGTAGAGCACATAAGTCCTGAATTCACTATCGTGGGACTTCTTTTACATAGAAAAGAAATAAACTTCCATCCTTACTGTTTTGTTTTACTGTACTTTTCTACATATGCATTTGCACAGCTTTATTGAGGTATAATTGATATACAAAAGAAAAAACTGCACATATTTAACACACACGATTGGACAAGTTTGGACATATGCATACCATCACCACACTCCAGGTAATGGGCATGTCCATCATTTCCAAAAGTCCCTTTGTGACCTATTACAGTTGTTGTTAACATGAGATCTGTTGTCAACAAATTGTAAGTGCCCAACATGGTGTGGTAAGCTCTGGGCACTGTTGTACGGCAGATCTCTACAACGTAAGTAACTGGCATAGTGACACCTATACCGACTGAACTACTGCCCACTCCCCACCCGCCAACCCCTGGCGGTCACCTTTCCGTTCTCGCCTATGAGTGTGGTTATTGGAGGGGCTTCATCGGAGCGTAACCACGCTGTGTTTGTTCTGCCGGCACATGGATCTGTCACATGGCGTATCCTCCTGGTTTACCCACGTTGTCACAGAGGACGGGCTTTCCTTCTTTCTTTTTAAAGAAGCTGAAGAATATTCTATTGTCTGACCATACCACTTTTTCTTTATCCATTCACCTGTTGAAGTCGCGTGGGTTATTTTCATATCAAGTGAATAGTGTTATAGTGCCCATGGGAGGGCAGATCTCCTCAAGATCCCGATTTCAGTTCTTTCAGCTATCTGCCCATTAGTGGGACTGAGGTCAGAACACGCATTTTTAAGAACAGATTTACTGAGATATCATTTACATACCATAAATATCACCCTTTAAGACTGCTGTCTGCTTGAAGATTTGTCACCTACCCTTTGGACCCAGAACTTTTTTGTTTATTTATTACAGTTAGCCTTTATAGTTATTTATGTACCTGTCACATCTTTTCTACTCATATCCTATACTACTTGGCACTTTAAAAGGCTCAATTGTTTATTTGTTATTTAAGACTTGGTATGCTGATTATATTTCTAAATGTATAAAAATATTGGTTAAGTTCTAATTCCAAAATGAGAAAAAATAAAATACTATATTTGAGAAACCTATACATACTTTGACTTGTCCCTAGAAAATGGATTTCTACTCAACGCAACACACTGAATTTTAAAAGTTTATTTAGAATAGAATTGAAAGCAGGATCTGAATTAATAAAATTGTCAATTGTTCTTTTATTATGCACATACTAGTTAGATTCTTGACACAGAAAAAATATGGGACATCTCTAATGGTTAGTTAATATTAGTCATTGCATTTTGCAAATGAGGAAACTAAAGCCCAGAATTTTAAAAAGTATTATTTCAGGAAATGGTACCTCAATATTCAATACTGTCTAGATTTTAATCATAACCAGTTTCCTTCACTATGAGGATTTTACTTCTGCAGCATTAATCAACACTTCTCAAAATGTGGTCTGGTCCTGACCTGTGCTGGCGCAATGGATAAAGCATCGACCTGGAATGCTGAGGTCACAGGTTCAAAACCCTGGGCCTGACTGGTCAAGGCACACACAGATAGGAGTTGAGGCTTACTGCTCCTCCTCCCCGTCTCTCTCTCTGTCTCTCCTCTGTAAAATGAATTAAAAAGAAATATTCAAAATATGCTGTGTAGAAGACTACAGATGCTTGATTAACACGTAGGTTCTGGCCCTGCCCCATACCTATGAATTAGTCTCTGGGATGGGGCTCTGGAATCTGCATTTTTAATGAGCCCTTCAAAAGATTTTTTGGCACATTGGTGTTTGAGAACCTCAGCTCTCCATAATTAGTGATACAGTAAACCAGAGGACCTCAGCCCTGGCCAAGCCTCAGAAGCCTTCATGTAGCTTGAATTACCTTCCTCTGCACCCCACCGTGAGAGATTCTGAGGTGTCAGCTTTGTAGACTGCTGCATTCTACTCTCACTTAACCAAGGCTCAACTATCCAGAGGTTTGGGATACATTTGACCCCTGAACAACACAGGTTTGAACTGCACGGGTCCACATAAATGGGTATATTTTTTCAACAAATATTCAGTCAGCCTTCCACATCCATGGTTGTGTTAGTGTAGATAGCTAGATATTAATAAAGGCAGGGAGCAAAAGGAATCGGACTTCATTAGACATCATCAGCTAACAGAATCTGACAATAAGCCTGCTTGCTTCATTCTCTGCCCTTGGGGCCTAATCCCCTGAAGCAAGCAAGAAGGATCATTATGGGGAAAAGAAATAAAAACAGCAGGAGAAATTCCTCTGCTGGGCGCTTGCTCAGTAAAAGTCAAGATGGCCAGGGAGGTGGTTCTACTTTGAGGCGTGCAACAGTAAGAACCAAGATGGCTACCATAGAGACCTGTCAGTCTAGCCTAAGAAAATGATCTGATTGGATAAGGGACACAGAACCTCAGAAAATCTAGGAAATAGACGGATTAGGGGCAGGAACCAGTAGAAGACCACAAAAGATTGGGAAACTGATTGGTTAGTTTGAAAAAGCATATGGTCTTTCTCAAGCCCAAGGTAATATAATCAGCCTATCAATGGAGCTAGTGCACTCTCTCTCTCTCTCTCTCTCAGAAGCGCTCACCCTTGTGCTCACGTGTTCTCTCTCCATAGCAGTGAGCAGCTAGCAACCACCCAGACTCCAAATACAGCACCAGCCAAAGCACAACAGGGAATAGAGACTTCGCTAGCCAGACAGGAACAAAAGCTGAACTAGACTGAGCTTTGATATAAACCGAATCAAAGGCACAGACTTTCTGGGACAGACAGTCCCACCGTGAGACATCGGGAACCCGGGGAAGCCTCCTATTTTCAACCAAATAAACTTTACCACCAAACCTCGACCTCCCTTACGTGTCTGCTGGAACGCTTTCCCTGTGACTCTGTGAGAGGACTCATTTCCACCAGCCTCAGTTTCACAGCCGAGGATTTAATCAACCGCAGGCCAAGAAACAGCACATCTGTTCAATCTGCAGTTAGGAGTCCTCGGATGCGGATGGCCAACTTTATGCACTTTTCTATGCTATTTTATATAAAGGACTCAATCATCTGCATATTTTCGTACGGGGAGGAGCCAACCCCCCCGTGGGTACCAAGGGGTAACTGAAGTTTTTGAGTGGTCAGAAGTTATACTTGAATTGTCCACTGGGTGGGGGTCAGCAACCATAACCCCTGCATTGTTCAAGAGTCAACAGTAATTGTTTAGTGGACTATGCGTTTGGATGAAAAAGCAGTAAAAGATTTTTGTAAGAATCTAACATTTCACCTTAGGCATTGAATAACATGTGGAAATAGATAAGATTTCTGTATGTTCTTCAGGCTAAGCCTTCCTGGCCATGGAGGAAAGTTGGAATATTACATTTTAGAAATATTTTCAACAAGAGGGTATTAATTTTCCAAAAGACCACTAGAAAAAAAAAACACCTGTTAATCAAGAAAAACTAAGCTTCTTGGCCTCATTGTAGTGAGAGAAAACATCACCTTGACATCCAGGCTGTCTCAGAAAGGGACAGCTGAAGGGGGATATTCGGAGGGCTTGAGGACCCGGGATGAATGACCGCAGCAGCTGCGGGTGGTTAGGCGGGGAGGAGAGGGTCTTAGACTGGCTGCTAAGCAGTCCCTCTGAGAAGTCATTTTAACTGGTTCTCAGTCTTCTCCTCCAGGAGCAAGTATTTCTTAAACCAAGTCGGTAAATTATTTGGTCTGGCCCCCAGGATTGTTAAACACAGAAGAACAAGTACCTTTGTTGTCATTCTAATTTCATCCTAATGAAAATATTTGCATGAAGCCTCAATTATCTGTAAAGACCCACTTTCCAGAATTCTACATTCTGTAAGCACTAGGGTAGGGTAGCAATCAACATTTGTATTTTATTTAACAGTTTACAGAAAGATTCACATACCTTGTAATGTCTTTTGATACAACTTGTGAAATACTATAGTTAAGCCATATGCTTTAACCTTCCCATTTTACAGATGCAGACATGAAAACTCAGGGAAGTTACACTACTCACAAAAATTAGGGGGTATTTCAAAATGAATATGAAGTAATAAAAAAAGAAGCATTTGATTTTTTTATTAAACAAAAACATCAGAAAAGCAAACAACAAGTCAAAGAAAGTTGTTTGATTATGCAAATGAGATGCAAAAGCAACTTTTACTTCATTGGTGAAAATGCACCGTACAAAAGGCTGACAATACTGGAGCGTCTGCACCTTCCCTGATCCCCATGCTTTTGTGAGCAGTGTATATAACTTGCCCTAAAAGTAAAGTGCTTTACCTAGGAATGAAAACCTGGTACCCAGACTCCAAAATCCACAGTCTTCAATAGCACTACACACAGGTTTTATTATGTTATACTGTAGGATTAAAAAAGAAAGAGAGAAAACGAGAAGGGAGGGGAGGGAAGGAGAAAAGGGAAGGGGAGGAAGAAGAGGAGAGGGGAAGGGGAGGGGAGGTGGGGAGAGGAGGGGAGGGGAGAGGAGGTGGGGAGGGGAGAAGAGGTGGGGAGGGGAGTGGAGGTGGGGTGGGGAGAGGAGGTGGGGAGGGGAGGGGAGGTGGGGAGGTGGGGAGGGGAAGGGAGAGGAGGTGGGGAGGGGAGAGGAGAGGAGGTGGGGAGGGGAGGGGAGAGGAGGTGGGGAGGGGAGGGAAGGTGGGGTGGGGAGGGGGGGTGGGGAGGGGAGGGGAGAGGAGGTGGAGGGGAGGTGGGGAGCGGAGGGGAGAGGAGGTGGAGAGGAGGTGGGGAGGGGAGGTGGGGTGGGGAGGGGAGGTGGGGAGGGGAGGGGAGGTGGGGTGGGGAGGGGAGGTGGGGAGGGGAGGGGAGATGGGGAGGGGAGGGGAGGTGGGGTGGGGAGGGGAGGTGGGGAGGGGAGGGGAGGGGAGGTGGGGTGGGGAGGGGAGGTGGGGAGGGGAGAGGAGAGGAGGTGGGGAGGGGAGGGGAGAGGAGGTGGGGAGGGGAGGGGAGAGGAGGTGGGGAGGGGAGGGGAGAGGAGGTGGGGAGGGGAGGGGGGGTGGGGAGGGGAGGGGAGAGGAGGTGGAGGGGAGGTGGGGAGCGGAGGGGAGAGGAGGTGGAGAGGAGGTGGGGAGGGGAGGTGGGGTGGGGAGGGGAGGTGGGGAGGGGAGGGGAGATGGGGAGGGGAGGGGAGGTGGGGTGGGGAGGGGAGGTGGGGAGGGGAGGTGGGGAGGGGAGAGGAGAGGAGGTGGGGAGGGGAGGGGAGAGGAGGTGGGGAGGGGAGGGGAGAGGAGGTGGGGAGGGGAGGGAAGGTGGGGTGGGGAGGGAAGGTGGAGAGGGGAGGGGAGGTGGGGAGGGGAGGGGAGGTGGGGAGAGGAGGTGGGGAGGGGAGAGGAGGTGGGGAGGGGAGGGGAGAGGAGGTGGAGAGGAGGTGGGGAGGGGAGGGGAGAGGAGGTGGGGAGGGGAGGGGAGGTGGGGTGGGGAGAGGAGGTGGGGAGGGGAGGGGAGATGGGGAGGTGGGGAGGGGAGAGGAGGTGGGGAGGGGAGGGGAGATGGGGAGGTGGGGAGGGGAAGGGAGAGGAGGTGGGGAGGGGAGAGGAGAGGAGGTGGGGAGGGGAGGGGAGGGAAGGTGGGGTGGGGAGGGAAGGTGGGGTGGGGAGGGGAGGTGGGGAGGGGAGGGGAGGTGGGGAGGGGAGGTGGAGAGGGGAGGGGAGAGGAGGTGGGGACGGGAGAGGAGGTGAGGAGGGGAGGGGAGAGGAGGTGAGGAGGGGAGGGGAGGTGGGGAGGGGAGAGGAGGTGCAGAGAGGAGGGGAGGTGGGGAGGGGAGAGGAGGTGGGGAGGGGAGGGGAGGTGGGGAGGGGAGGTGGGGAGGGGAGGGGAGAGGAGGTGGGGAGGGAAGGGGAGGTGGGGAGGGGAGGGGAGGGGGAGGGGAGGTGGGGAGGGGAGAGGAGGGGAGGGGAGGGGAGGGGAGGGGAGAGGAGGTGGGGAGAGGAGGTGGAGAGGGGAGGGGAGAGGAGGTGGGGAGGGGAGAGGAGGTGGGGAGGGGAGAGGAGGTGGAGAGTGGAGGGGAGAGGAGGTGGGGAGGGGAGAGGAGGTGGGGAGGGGAGAGGAGGTGGAGAGTGGAGGGGAAAGGAGGTGGGGAGGGGAGAGGTGGGGAGGGGAGAGGAATCTGGGAAATAGCCCTTGAAGGCTGTTTAATGTAATTTGGTTACAGGAATAGTTGAGAGAAAATTATACAGAAGAAGCTATAACAGGTCAACAGTAGAGCAATAATTAAAGTATAAGTCAACCGAGCTATAAGAAATAAACCACGGCTCTCTGCGCGCCCAAACCACTGCACGGCACTTTTGTCTTGGTTGCTGTCAGGTTTTCAATGCAGACAACCTGGAAGCAAGCTCTGTGGGTTCCACAGTATAAAGTCTTACAAAGTTAAAGGTGCTTTTCAAGTTCACAAAGACTCCCTTCCCACCCACCTCCCCCAAGCCGGACCAGGAAGGTATAAAGCTTTTCAAGTGGAAACTTCCTGGTGGGGCTTAATGGACTGTGTCAATTCCATTAATGGCATGAAATATTCCACATTTCCAAATGTTCCTTTAAATTTCAGATTTGTCTAAATGGGTGTTTTCAGATAAACAAATGCCACAGTTCCTTCTGGACTAGAAAAGCACCTTCTATGGTAATCTGGAGAAATAGCTACAAAGCCACATGAGGGGAGATATCACAGAGATCATGGATATAGCATATATAATTAGCTATCCCTTAGGAACTGAATGTCCAAAAAGATTAATTAAACATCCACTGCTTCTTCCAAATGGAAAAGCTCAGTGGTGCCACGTGCTTTTCTCCAGGGGGCGCAATACTGCAAGCTGGAGGCTCTCAGCCCTCTCTGTGCATTAGGCTTCTGCTGTGCAGGCCTCCCACCAACCTGGTCAGGTATTTCCATTCCCCAGTAATTCCAGTGTGGGGCTAGAAGTTCCCGAAATGTGGTCCCCGACCAGCAACATCACCATCACCTGGGAACTTTCTAGAAATGCAAGTTCTTCAACCCCACCCAGGCCCCTATGTATCAGAAATCCTGGGGGTGGGACCTAATTGTCCGTCTTCTTCTGTGCTAAAGCACTACTAAAAAGCCCTGCTCTACATGAAAGGGCCGTATCCCTTTACCTGCAGCTTAAGGATCACAAGCCCACCCTGCCTCAAAAACTGCTCCAGACATGTGGCTTTTGTCTAAAGACAGAAGCTACTGTTGACAAAGAGCTCTGGCTTTGAGGTGAACTGCAAAGTACCACGGAAACATAAACTGTGGGGCTTTAGGGCAGAAGAGGACGTGGAAGTCCCGGCCCCAACCCCAGGGCAGGTCCTGTGAGGCGAGCTGGTCTCCTACCGAGTCTCTCCCGGGGGGACCACGGTCAGTGACCATGGCCAACACTTGAAGGTTGACTCCTAGCACATATGACACCTTCTGACTGCGAGGTGTTCTTCAGGGATCCGCCTCTCCCCATCCAGTCCCTGGACGAAGCCAGAGTCCTCTCCGCTCCGTCGCCTTACCTGCCCGGCGACACACGCGTCGCCCTGGAGGACCATCGAGACCCTTGGCCACGTACTTCCTTCCAGTCTTCATTTCCAGCGGCCTTCCGCTGTCCTCATGCTGGACCATTCCTGCTTGCAGATCTCCTAGACGCACTCACTCAACCACCCGTCTCTGGCCCTTCGCCTCCTGTCCGTCTGGTGTCTTCCCTCCAATGCCCCTGGTCGGTCTCACCCGCCCCTCCCCTCGACAAGCTCCTCACTTTCTAACTCTATTGCTCCTCCTGAGAGAATGCGTGCCCCTCCGTCAATGACAGGGAATAAAAAATATACCTGTTTCATGTCTCAAAACACACTTCCCATCACTGCTGTTTGAGTGTCATCGTTCTCCTGGACTCCCTGCCGCCCCAACGTGACGGAGGAAGTCCCTTGCGCTCCCAAAGGCGAACCTCCCCAGGTGCGTTCCGGTCTCTCCCTCCGCCCCTCCTCTACGCAACCGCGTGCTGCCCGAAGCAACCCTGATCCTCCCACCTTTCCAGGGTTACTATAGCAGCGGGTGCTTCCTGTCAGCTGTTCAGTGAGTCCGATCGGTCCTCGCTGAATCCTTCCCGGTGAGAAGACACATAAAGTCATTGTTTGATTCCCAGTCTCCCCGCTCGTTCTTCCCACGGGAGCTGCCTACATCTCCTCCTCTCTCTCACTGGGTGCATCGCTTGTTCCATTGCCATTCCTCCCCTGGACCGTGTCCCCACCACTGTCTGTCACCACGGAGCTCCGTGTGGTGAAATCCAGGCCTCCCTCCCACCTCCTGCCTTGTCATCCCCACTTGGTAATCCCCACTAGAAGATAAATGTCGTGAAAACAAAATCTTGCCTGACCAGGCGGTGGCACAGTGAGTAGAGCATCGGCCTGGGACGCTGATGAGCCAAGTTTGAAACCCTGAGGTCGCCAGCTTGAGCACAGGGTTGCCAGCTTGAGTGTGGGATCGTAGACACGACCCCCGTGGTCACTGGCGTGAGCCCAAGGTCCCTGTCTGGGCTGGAGCCCCCCAGTTAAGGCACACATGACAACATCTTTGTCTGGTACCTGCTGTATCTGCATCCCAGAATAGTTCTGGCACATAGTAGGTACTCAATAAACATATGAATCACTCAAGTTTTTAAATTCTCATCGCATTAGAGTGCATGGAGGGAAAGTAGAACATAGAAAAAAGGCACAAAAAGGATGAAAGGAAACAGGTGAAAAGAACTTGAATGAAACAGGGGCTCTACCCTCCTATCGGGAACAGCCGTGATCAGGAAGGGCTGTGGTTCCCCTGAGGCCATGCTCTCTCCAGCTGGCCTGCCCACCTTCCCAAGCTCTCCTTGCGTCCCCTCTGCCAGAGGCCTTCCCCTCCTCTGGCTTTGGTGGTATTGTCACTCCTCACACCGCCCTCCCTCCCCAGGAAACGTCAGCAGCGTCGCCTCCCGTCTGATACCCACACCACCTCCCAGTGAGATGCCCGCAGCCTGGTCCCCTCTTCTGGGCTCCAGCCCCACATCCTCACACATCCCAGCCTGCCCAACACCTCCACCTGCGTGTCCACTTCCCCATCCCCCGTGTTTCCCGACTTTCCCTCGTTCTCTTTCTCAGCAAGCCGCACGGCCTTCCGCCTGGTGACTCGGGCTAGTTATGCTCTTGGTCAAAGAGACAAGAAAACTCAACGCTGTCTTTTTGTTTCAAATAAGAGTGGTACTATTATTTTTAAATGTTAGTTCAATATGTTTGTGTTTTGGTTGCATCAGTCACACCATAATGAAAGGGGGGAAAGAACAGGATCCTGAGAAAGACGAAAGTATCAGTCAAGTGCATTTCAGCGTGGCCGAGTGCAAGGAATTGTGTTCTAAGGCTAACAAACGAAAGTTGCCGACCCAGGGCCGGAGAAACCTAATAGCCGCCATAATTGTGTCTGCTGGGTGAGGATCATTTAAGTAACTTTATCTGGGCAGGACATTTGGAGTCTGGCCTGTCTTAGGAGCTGACACGCTCCCCTTAGAGAGAGAGGGCTGGGAGAGGCTGGGCCCGGGCGGGGGGGGGGGTCCCACATCCTTCCCACTGACTCCGGGGTTCTTGTCCTCATAACTCCTGCTTCCTTCGGCCCACGGTGTTTCACGCCTGATGGGGACCCAGCCCCACTAAGGTGTCAAATTAGGTAACCTCACGCTTAGACAGTGACTCATTTGGGTCAGGCCTGTGCACTGGGGCTCAGACAGGCCTCCATTTTGTGCATTTTGGGGGGTGATGGGAGGTAGAAGGAGTTGGATTGTGTTGGGAAAGGAAATGTAGTGTTTGAACTGAAAGCATCTTTGTGAGGCTGTCCTTTTGGACAATTTTTTGCCTGGCTGCCTCGGTGCAAAGCTACGGGGAAGCCATTGCCCATTAAAAAAAAAAAAAATTATTAGATTTTGAAAGATGTCTGTAATTGTGGCAACAACAACAACAAAAGCTTGATGTCTCACTAAAAAGACTTTAGAATTAGACCAAAAGAAGATTTTTAAAGGGGACAAAGGGTTGTGATGGTCCTCTGCAAGCTTCTGGAGGGGGCGGGAGCTGGTTTATCAGAAGCATTCAGATACAAAGCCAGTAGGTCTGTCAACAAGAATGGCTGCATTTAGCTAAGGAGACTCGGGGCCGCTGGACACTGGCCTCGGGGGCTATGGCATGGACACGGGCTTTCTGTCACAAAGACCAGCTCCCTTAGCTACGAGTCCTGGCATTCGGGGTTTTTCCTCACTTTACACACAAAGCCTTGAACTTTCCCACTTTCCAACATGTCCTGGACGACAGCTGGGACGTATTTCTGAGCCTCGGAATCTCTGGAATTCAGGTGGCATTCCATCAGGGGCGTGCTGCCCAGCAGAGCAGGGTGGACTCCGCCCGCTCTCCGGGGCTGAGGGGCCTGAACTTGTTAAAACTCATTTCTGTGTTCCCTGAACAAAAACGCGCACATTCACGTAATGTTTTCCTCTGCTCGCAATATCTCAGGCTTCCTGGGATCCCCACGGTGTGACCTCGATGACCTCGTGTGTTCTCGCTGGCAGACTGGCCGTTTCGGTTGGTACACACCCAGTGGGACCCGTCTGCCTCACTCGCTGCTCCTGCAACAGGCCTGGCTGGACGCAGGAGGGAAAGGCCGGCCCCTCTGGACCAGCTGGCCCCTCCGGATCCGAGTTCCAAGACTGTATTTGTGTCCTGGGCTGAGCCACTGTCCCTGCTGCTCACAAATAGGACGGCCAGGCGTTCACAGAGACGGACACGCACACACGGGACCCCACCTTTGGCTTCCGGATCAGAGGGTCAGCGGTGTCTTTTTTATTTTGTCTGCACCTTGACATTTTCCAGTCCGGGCCAGTCTGCAGACAAATGACCCGCTCCTTGTCAGACCGCGGGCTCAGGCGACGGTGGTGGCCGCACCTGGTTTTCCCGATGCCCGCCAGGCAGTCTTCTCCCACAAGCCTCTCACACTTCCCAAAAGGTGACGTGTTAGCAGTCTGTTTATAAAACTGCGAAGGAACATTGTCATGAGGTGCGAACAGAAGAGGTGCTGGAGGGGAGAGGAATGTTTCCCACCAGGTGTGTCAGCACTGGCACCTGCCTCCCAGGTCCCTGGGACACGTCTCTTACTCTGCATGGCCCGCCGGGCCTGGTCCTGGTCCCGGTCCCAGTCCCGGTTCTGGAGGGGCAGTCTGGGCCGAGTGGGGCCCGGGAAGGCAGACACACAGTGGTGAACACTCGGCTCGGGTCCAGGATGACTGGGCCTGTCAGAATCCACCACTGTGTCTGAGAAGTGATTTAAAGTCCATGCTGAGGGGAACTTCTCTGATCACAGCAGGAGGCAAGAGTCCCAGAGGTCAAGGGTCTGCGGAGTTCAAATACCCCTGGCTGACTGTAGTTGCCCCCAGCATTATATTAAACTTGGACAGGCCATCAAGCAAATAAAGACTCCCTTCAAGGCAATGGTGATGAATCAATCATTTTCGGGAGCAGTGGCCACTGGGGCGTGGACTTCAGGAGTGTCACACGGTTTTCTCTAGTGACTTACCCAGCTTGCTGTCTGCCACCTTGCTTTTTGAACCTCTTTGGGGAAATCCCAGCATCAGAAGTTAATGTCCTGGGTAGAAGCTGCCACAGACCAGCGCGGCTCCTAAGAACTGTGCGGAATGAAGGAAACAGACTTATTAAGAAAAAATGGGACCAGAAGGACTCTTCAAAATGCTGATGGCAATATCCGAGTGCCCCACAGCCCCAGTTTGCTTTATTATATAGCCATATGCAAATCAAGGAAGTCCTTGATACAAAGTTACACATCGAAGCTAAAACAGGAACTCTCCCAAGGCATAAACAGGAATCCCCCCACCATGTATAAGTGAAATCAACCAACATCTGAACAAACAAAGAGTAAGAGGAAGGGCATGTAAATTGCTTCCAGCAACTTAAGCAAGCAAGTGAAGTAGGTGCAAATACTCAGCTTCATAGCCAATATGGCGGTGAAGGGGGGAGAACTTAGCCTTTTGCTAAGCCCCAAATCTACAAAGGCTTTTTGCCATTTACGGTCCATAACAAGAAGCTACCATCAGAGATTACTCATCAGGTCTGGCAGCAGCCACTGGTGCCCACATCCGGGGAGACTGCTTTCTCGTTCCTGCGGGGGTCAGACCAGGCTGTCCCCGACATCCCTGGGGGTCAGGGGGCTAAGTGCTGACGGATTACCCCCTTGTCTTGTGCTTCGTGTTTGAGTTCAGAAAAGCGTCGAGTTGTAAGGTGTTCCGAGCACCACAGGACCCCTGGCCCTAACCTCAGTCAAATGATTGTGACCGGGGCACGCGCCTATCCACCTCGGAGCCGAGACCCTCTGGGCCTCCACTGGACTAAATGCCCTTCAGTCTCCAGTTTACATTCTGTTCACTCATTCTTTATTTTTATTATTTTTTTAATTTATTTATTTAGTTTTTGTATTTTTCTGAGGTTGGAAACGGGGAGGCAGTCAGACAGACTCCCTCATGCACCCGATCAGGATCCACTCGGCATGCCCACCAGGGGACAGTGCTCTGCCCATCTTGGGCCGTCGCTCTGCCGCAATCAGAGCCATTCTAGCGCCTGAGGCAGAGGCCACAGAGCCATCCTCAGCGCCCGGGCAAACTTTGGTCCAGTGGAGCCTTGGCTGCGGGAGGGACAGAGAGGAAGGAGAGGGGGAGGGGTGGAGAAGCAGATGGGCGCTTCTCCTGTGTGCCCTGGCCGGGAATTGAACCCGGGACTCCTGCACTCCTGCACGCCAGGCCGATGCTCTACCACTGAGCCAACCGGCCAGGGCAGTTCACTCATTCTTATTCACCACTCCTTCGGTTTAGGATGATCGCTCCTCCCTGTGCTTCTCCCTGAGCGGCCTCGGAGCCCAGTGAGAGCCCCCAGGAAGGTGCAGGTTTGGTCCACCGTTGTCTGCTGGCCTTGCTGCCCTCTGCTGAGCTGTCATGGCTGCCACCAGCTCTTGGGCGTCCCCCTGTCCCTGCTGCATCCACTGCAGGCGGTCCACACAACCAGGAGGGCCTCTGTTTGGTCTTCCGTCCGTATCTGCACTGCTGCCCCCACCCCAGAAGCTCAGAAACGCTCATCTGCGTGTATTTCCCCTGAGTCAGCCGGGACGTGCAGGGCCCCCTCACCGTCGCCACTCTGACGCTCCTGGGCCACGCTGCCTGCCGTCACAGCCTCTCCTGGGAAGCCAGGCCATGGCGTCACTGCTCTGGGACCCTTCTGAATGTATCTGGGGGGTTTCCATTATCCCAGCCTGTCCGGCCCCAGAGTGTGCAGCATGGATCTCCCTTCCGGAAAGACACTTGCCAACCGGATACAAGCAGGGCATCAGCTGACAGGCCCAGCTATTTGTCCCTGCACGGGCAACCTCCGCTCCGGAACCCCCCTGGGCTGGCAGAGACCTTGTTCCCACCCTTCTTCTTCCCTGCCCTGTGGCCAGTCCTCTCTCTGTGTTTTCCGCAGGCCCCCCCTCCTCAACCTTCTCCCCCCACGGCTATGCACTTCTAACTGCATCCCAAGGGCCCTTCCGCTTTCCCAGGGGCCACCAGCGTCTGTCTAACCCCTAGTCAGTTCCCTCCCGTTTCCCTTCTTGTCCCCGGTCACTTACATTTATTTCCCTGGGCTGAGAAGTGGACATGGCATCACCCTCCCTCTCGATGCGCTGGGACCTCCTGTCATCTCACATGTAGTCCTCAGGGCCACTGACCCTATTTCGTAGATGCAAAGGGCTGGTAGATTCAAGGTCACCAAGGTGCCACACGGACCACGTGCCCGTGACGTACCAGGGTCCCAACTAAAAAGAAGGGGCTACAATATTTTTTTTCTTTCTCTTCTTCTTTTTCTTTCTTTTTTTTTTTTTCTTTTGCCTGCACTCATTTACCCATTAAGGGTCACTGGTATGTAACTTATATGACTGTTAACTGTTATATTTAGGACAAATTGATTTCTAAAACTTCATAGAGGCAGCTGAGCTCTTGATTGACTGTTCTTCAGGATAGCTGAGTTTACTGATTATGAAAGGCCTCAGGGTACTGCTAATCACCATCCACACTTTGATTAAAAAAAAAAAAGTCTGGGAGATGTGGTTTAAAAATGGCATAAAGAAGGAGTTTAGGCAGTGGCCGGTTGGCTCAGCGGTAGAGCGTCGGCCTGGCGTGCGGGGGACCCGGGTTCGATTCCCGGCCAGGGCACATAGGAGAAGCGCCCATTTGCTTCTCCACCCCCCCTCCTTCCTCTCTGTCTCTCTCTTCCCCTCCCGCAGCCAAGGCTCCATTGGAGCAAAGATAGCCCGGGTGCTGGGGATGGCTCCTTGGCCTCTGCCCCAGGCGCTAGAGTGGCTCTGGTCGTGGAAGAGCGACGCCCCGGAGGGGCAGAGCATTGCCCCCTGGTGGGCAAGAGCATCACCCCCTGGTGGGCAGAGCTTCGCCCCTGGTGGGCGTGCCAGGTGGATCCCGGTCGGGCGCATGCGGGAGTCTGTCTGACTGTCTCTCCCCATTTCCAGCTTCAGAAAAATACAAAAAAAAAAAAAAAGAAAAGGAGTTTAGCCTGACCCAGCAGTGGCACAGTGGATAGAGCATCGGATTGGACACAGAGGACCCAGGTTTGAAACCCTGAGGTCGCTGGCTTGAGTGTGGGCTCACCAGCTTGAGCATGGGATCATAGATATAACCCCATGGTCGTGGTAAGGTCTCTGTAGCGCAGTGGATATAACCCCATGGTCACTGGCTTGAGTCCAAGGTCACTGGTTTAAGTAAAAGGTCACTCGCTCTGCTGAAGCCCTCCAGTCAAGGCACATGTGAGAAAACAATCAATAAACAACTAAGGAGCCGCCACAAAGAATTGATGCTTCTCATCTCTCTCCCTTCTATCTGTCCTTCTCTCTGTCCCTCTCTCTCTCTCTCTCTCTGTCTCTGTCACAAAAACAAACAAACAAAAAAAACCCCAAGGAGTTTAATCTGTGTTTGAACTAATGAATGAATGAATTATAGGATATAAGAAATGTAATAGCAGAGAAAAATACCCTTAATGGTGCTAATTCATCTGGCTCAGTATCTATGACTTGTACAGCCGTAAGGTGAGAATTCTGGTGATGGACTGAGATATTCTACTCATGATGAAACCCCAAGGAATTGACAGAAACTGGCACTTCTGTGGAGATGGCTTGTTTGCTGTGGAGGAAACAGAAAGACGACAGAGCAGGCAGCCGTGGGCTAGAAGTTGGAATGGGCACCCCGCCAGGGATGGAGCTGTCTGTGAATTCAGGTTCTGCACCAGTCAACTGTTTAATCGTTTAAAGTAGCTCTGATTGGTGATGTGCATCTAGGACAGTGCTTCTCAAAAGCGCAGGCGCGTGTAAATCCGAGAGCATCCGCTAAAGTGCAGGTTCTGATTCCGCAGTTTCAGGTGGGACCTGAAACTACACTTTTAAGAAGCCTCCCAGGTGACACCGTGAATGCTGCCGGCCCGTGGGTCTCGCCTGAGTCCCAGTGACTCAGAAAGACGCAGAGAGCTCCATGCTCAGGGCCAGAGGCACAGAGCCTATTTCGAGAACTTCTTCTCTCTCATTCCTAGCCCACGCTTTCAAAGATTCTTGCAGAAGTCCAAGGGCAGCTGGCAATGTCCACTTTGAATGTTTTTATTGAGAAAAGTTATCGAGAAGTGAACAGAAGCTACAGAGCCTACAGCAGCTTCGTGTCTGTTGAGCCATCCTCTCTCCCAACCTGCGAAAAATGTTTCCAGAGTGAGAGTGTGTGCCACTAAGATGGCTTCGTTTGATGGATACGCATAGCATTGAATGACCTTGAATGGACAAGGATATTACTACTCCCTGATTATATCAAGGAGGAGGTCTCTGTTGGGTGCTAGTAAGTCTCTGAACACTTGTCTCTTTCCCTGTATGGGGATGTGATTGGTTGCTAAGATCAGAAGGGCAAACTCAAAATGTTCTCAGTAACTAATGGGAACAGCAAGGGCGGGGCCTCTGCCTGGGGCTCTCCTGTGCTGACCTCCCTCTGGGGCGGGATTTGTATTTGTGCTCAACATTGGTTCCAGTCAACATTCAGAAGAAGAGATGCATTCTCTTCCAGGGGTTCCCAAAAGAGAGAAAATACTCCCCCCTCTCCCCAGAGCCTCCAGGAAATTTCCCCTGTTTTCATCAGCGCACATTGGTTCACAGGCTTCAGTCTGAAAATCCCAACAGCCAGGAGTAGCCCGAAGCATTCACCCTAGGTCCCTGGCCAGAGGACTGGGGGCGGGGCGGTCAAACCGAGAAAGACTCTCTTCACTGGCTGGGTGCCCTTTGGCAGATAACAGTGTCTGGCTTGATTTGAATAATATGAGCGGTGGTTGTTTTTTCTTTCTTCTTTTTTTTTTTTCCAGTTGCCCTCTCTGGGTGGCAAACGGTACTGATTTTCTAGTCACCGTTGAAATAAGAAGTTTTGTTTTGAATGACTTCTATTTCAGGTAAAAAATGTAATTTAATTTAGAGGAAGAAAACATAGAATAGAATACATGATGCATGAATGTGGTAACAATTACGAAGGCGATGAGAAAACGAGACGTTCGAGAACTCGCGGGAAGCTCCTCCTCCCTGGCTGACGGAGAGCGGCCGCTCTGAAGACAGCGGATTCGCGGGAAGGGGCTGGCGGCGACAGCGGCTCAGTGTTTGCAGCTGTGGCCCGAAGGGTTTCCAACCCAGGATGGATGTCTCAGTCTGTTTGGGCTGGTTAACTCTGTCCTACAGGCTAAGCAGCTTGTAAACAATAGAAATTTATTTCTCACAGTCGCGGCGGCTGGAAGTTCAAGAGCAGGGTGCCATCGTGGTCTGGCGAAGGTCCTCTTCTAGGGTGCAGACTGTCTGTTGTGTCCTCACTTGGGGGAGGGGATGAGAATGCTGCCTTGGGCCTCTCTTGCAAGGGCATTCTCCTTCGTGAGGTCTCTGCCATCGTGACCTCCATGACCTCCCAGAGGCGCCATGTCTAACACCACAGCATCGGTCACTGGGGTTTCAGCGTAGGGCTTCGGGGGGCACACGAACACTCAGGCCATAGCACTGGATTAGAATCACGTAGGGTTTTGATAAAGCAAATGCCAGGGCCCCACCCCACAAAGATTACCAGTGGTCTTCCACGGGGTCTGGGTAGCCATATATATTTTTTTTAATTTTTTATTTTATTTTATTTTTTTTAAAGAACACTTCACAGAGTATTCTAATATATGGCTAAAGTGAGAACAGCTGCGTTGGAGAATCCTTTATTGGCGGTTTAAAGGAAGATGGTGTGGCCGATCGCTAGGCTGTTTCCATCCCAGAAATGTCGTGTGCTGTCTGCACCCACTAGGAGTCCAGTGCAGGAGAACGGGGCGGCGTGCGCTGCTGGCCAGACAGAGGGGACAGAGCTTTGCTGTCGCCAAGGTGACTGCGGCACGTTTTGGAAATATCGCTTCTCAAGCAGCGTTCTCACAATAAACTTGCAAGGCTGCTTATTAATGTAAGAAGATGCTCATGATAGATTGCAGTGTCTCTAGTGTGTGCTTTTGGGGAAAAGGCATATATTAGGGCCTGGAGTATTTGTAAACTAGTCTAAAAAAACACACACACACAAAACTCAATGTTGCTTTTGTAATTATATTCTTGGTAATAAAAATATTAACCTAAGGGTGTTCAGCTTCGTTCGTCTGCTCCAGATCTTAGCTAGGGGGTTGAAGACGGGCACAGTTGCTGGGAAACCAGTCATACGGTTTCGTCGTGCAATCATTGTCCAATTTACCCAAAAGGTCGTCCACGGTGCTTTTCTGCTGCTTATGGCATTTACAAAATGAGCTGCCTCGCTCCTCCCTGGCCAATAGTAAGATCGATATAATTTAGGAGCTTGCTAATCCACTTCCACACTTCCTCCCCACAAAATTACATGAGTACCTTTGGCCTTCCTTCTGTGTCATAAGAGCATTGACATTGTTAATTCAACTACCTTGTAGCATAAGTGAATGTCAACAAAGGTGCTTTGTGTTTCTATGTTAAGAACTGTTAAAAAACGAATAAAGAGACAAGTTAAGTGATAACAAACAAACGTTGAGGCTTCCCAAAGTAGACAGTCTCCTTTCATGGAATTGTAAAATGGGGCAGAGTGGGACGTGTTATAGGATAAAAAAAAATAAAGAACAAGAAAGAGAAATAGAAAGTATTTGATGAACTGGGACCTCGTAGTCAGCCTTGTCTGGAATGAGAAGGCCCACAGCTGGCCTGGCGTTGGGGGACCGGCAGACCGTGCTTCCGGTCAAGCGCACACTCGCAGGCACCTGACAGTTATCTGAGCGTCGGGCAGGAGCAGCTCCATCTTGGGCCTGGAACACGATTTCAGCAAAACTAAACGTGAAAGGCGAACGAACATGGATGACACCCAGGTGCCGAATGGACCTTCTGCAACTCCGACAGGTGCCTGTCTTGCTAAGGAGGCTCCCAAGATGCCCCGGGGCTGGTTCAGGTGTGAATGACCTGTTGAAGATGGGCCATCAGGTGGAAGAGAAGGTGCCACCACCACCATTTGCTCCACTTTCCATCCTGCTGGCAGTTTTTATTCAACATTCATGTAGTCAACAAATGTTTATTTAATACCTACCTGTGGCAAGCTGCCCCCACTGAGGTAACAAATGTGCACGTACAGTTCCTCCTTGAAGGTTCAGCCCAGGCCAGAAGCCAGGCCTTCATCGCCAGCTAGAGAACTCTTAGCATGAAGCTGACGTTCAGTTCCAGGGGACAAGACTTCTACTGGGGACCATAACACGCAAGTAGGAGTGGAAGAATGGACGTCCTTCGGCGGTGTCAGTGTAACTTCTCTCCTGGGGTGAGGTCGTGTCCCTGGGCTCCTCCAGCAGGCATGACTCGGTCCCAGCTGTGGTTTCCTCCCTGTGCCCCCAATCGCCACCGCCCCTCACGCCACCGCCCCCCCTCACGCCACCGCCCCTCAGGCCACCACACCTCACGCCACCGCCCCCCCTCACGCCACCGCCCCTCAGGCCACCACACCTCACGCCACCGCCCCTCACGCCACCGCCCCCCCCTCACGCCACCGCCCCTCACGCCACCGCCCCCCCTCACGCCACCACACCTCACGCCACCGCCCCCCCTCACGCCACCGCCCCTCAGGCCACCACACCTCACGCCACCGCCCCTCACGCCACCGCCCCCCCTCACGCCACCGCCCCTCACGCCACCGCCCCCCCCTCACGCCACCGCCCCCCCTCACGCCACCGCCCCCCCTCACGCCACCGCCGCCCCTCACGCCACCGCCCCTCACGCCACTGCCCCTCACACCATCCCCTGACTGTTCCAGGAGCCCAGGTCCTTGGTGTATCTTCAACATTTGTATCATTTTTCCCCCTCCTTTCAAAATGTGTATCTTTTGTCACACGTCATTAACATAGAGACTTCACTGACTATTCCGGAATTGCATCTGAATGTCACTTTTTCACTTATACATTCCGCACTGAAGTGAACGTTTTGTCTAGAATTTTTTTTATAAAATTTCCAGAGCATTTTATTTTATTTTTTATTTTTTATTTATTCATTTTAGAGAGGAGAGAGAGGGAGAGAGAGACAGAGAGAGAGAGAAGGGGGGGGAGGAGCTGGAAGCATCAACTCCCATATGTGCCTTGACCAGGCAAGCCCAGGGTTTCGAACCGGCGACCTCAGCATTTCCAGGTCGACACTTTATCCACTGCGCCACCACAGGTCAGGCCTTGTCTAGAATTTTTTGCTTTAAGAATTTAAAAGACAGGAAGTTAATGCATAACCTAGATCAACGGTACGTCTTGTTGCAACCATACTACGTCCACATAGGGTCTTATACCACGATACACACAAACACCGGGACGCTGAAACGACCAAGTTACATGATGGTCGCCTGTCAACGATATTCAGAGGTATCAGAAGGATGTGTTAAAAATAGTAACATTATTTCAAGTGATAGAGCAAGTCCCTGAGCCTGACATCCTTTGCAGTGTGATAGCACATTGACAGGATACCGAACCGCGGAGAAAACCCACGCATTGGCACCTGCCTGCTAACTAGCCAAGCTGTGCTCCATGTGTGTGTGTTTCAATAGACTGTTACTTTTCCTCCAGTCTTACTTTTTGACCGGTGTGCACCGAAATGCACGTTTTAACTGGATGCTGCTTTATGAAATATTTACTTGTTCCTTGCCATATCCTCTGAAATTTACTTGTTCCTTGAATATCCTCTGAAATTCAACACAGAAAGGGACGGCGTCGAGGGTTGAGGCGCGAGGCGATGTGCTCCCTCTGACGCGTCAGCGCCGAGGATTGTGTGGTGAGGTTTGTGTGCAGAGGAAATTACAGGGGAAAAGTCGTGCGGAACAAACTAGGGCTTGTCAGATTACCGTTTCTCTTTTTAATGTAACATTAGAGGTTACAGCCCCGACAAGTTTTCTCTAGCTTCCTACTGAGAAGCCCTCTGTCCTTACTGAGGCTTCGGGCTTGCACACCCACGCCCGAGGGAGGCTTTGTGTGCGTTGCTGGACGCTGCCTTCACTTAAAAGGGTTCAATGTTGTAGCCCTGGAGGGCAATTCATTCATTTAGTTTCCTTTGGTCGAATGGCTTCTGGGCACTTACTTTAGAGGAGTATCGATCATTCGGCCCACTAAACTATTTGCGCAGAGGCAGATGAAACCACTTTGTGCCTTTTGTAAAAATCCTTTCAATTATAGTTGAAAGAGATGTATTTACACCTGCCTATGCTGCCTTCTGTGTCTCCGCTCTCCTTTCTGCAGAGCTGAGCTTCCCTCCATCATATCTCTAACGGGTGCAGGTCCCCGTGATGGCGATCAAACGCAGGAGGAAATGCCGGGCTGTTGCAGAACTCTGCTCCGGTCCCCTTCTCAGATAGTCTTGAGAGCTGTCCCCACACACAGCAGGTCCTCCCCTTCTCAGATAGCCACGAGAGCTGTCCCCACACACAGCAGGTCCTCCCCTTCTCAGATAGCCACGAGAGCTGTCCCCACACACAGCAGGTCCTCCCCTTCTCAGATAGTCATGAGAGCTGTCCCCACACACAGCAGGTCCTCCCCTTCTCAGATAGCCACGAGAGCTGTCCCCACACATAGCAGGTCCTCCCCTTCTCAGATAGCCACGAGAGCTGTCCCCAAACACAGCAGGTCCTCCCCTTCTCAGATAGCCACGAGAGCTGTCTCCACACACAGCAGGTCCTCCCCTTCTCAGATAGCCACGAGAGCTGTCTCCACACACAGCAGGTCCTCCCCTTCTCAGATAGCCACGAGAGCTGTCCCCACACACAGCAGGTCCTCCACTGACATCCTCTCAGTGGGACACCGGTGAGGGGCTGGAAGGACTGCACTCCTGTTTTCATCCATTGGCCTGAGGTGAAATCGGTTTTGTTTACACGTCATCTCGCTTGTGGTTGCAGAATCCGTGGACAGCTTAAGGAAGGACTTCCCTGTACCCCAGCTCCCCCTCCTACCAGACTCTAGGGAGGTCCGCACTTCCTGCCGGCCATAGGCGGGGAGTGGTCATCAGACTGGCTCCGCTGGAGAGAGAGGGATGTGGAAGTGGTGTGTGCCCTCTCCCCAGACACAGTGGGCGCTTTACAGACACAGTAGGTGCTTTACAGACACAGTGGGTGCTTTACAGACACAGTGGGCGCTTATCCACATCCTCCTTTCCTTTCCCACTCCTATCGTGACCAGCCGCGGTCCACAGCATGGCTGTCCTTCGGCCTGGCTCCCGGACAGACAGCCACAAGGAAGGGAAACAGAGCTCCTACTGCCAGGTGACAGACACATGGCCTAATTATAAACCTTAGCTGTGCTAAACTCTGTGAAGGGGTGCTCTTTGTTACAGGAGCATAACCCACACTCTCCTATGACATCTTTTGTTTTGTTTTTTTTTTGTTTTTTTTTTTATATGATCTTTTTTATTTTTTTTATTTATTCATTTTAGAGAGGAGAGTGAGAGACACAGAGAGAGAGGAGAGACAGAGCGAGAGAAGGGGGGAGGAGCTGGAAGCATCAACTCCCATATGTGCCTTGACCAGGCAAGCCCAGGGTTTTGAACCGGCGACCTCAGCATTTCCAGGTCGATGCTTTATCCACTGCGCCACCACAGGTCAGGCCCGACATCTTTTGTTTTAAGATTCTCTTATGAGCACCAATGGAAAAGGAATTTGGTTTAAGAGTCACAATAACCAAATGAGAGTATCGTCCCTTACCTACACGGAGCAAATTCATTCAGGTTCTGTGTTTATATACTGAGCCCCGCAGAAGTGTCTCCCTCTCTCTGTAATAGCTTCCTTATTAAACAAAAGGAGAAGTCAGGGACCTTGGGGCCACCAACCGCCATTGCCTGTTTCATTTGGAGGTTTATTTATTTATTTTTTTTTTACAGGGACAGAGAGAGAGTCAGAGAGGGATAGATAGGGACAGACAGACAGGAATGGAGAGAGATGAGAAGCATCAATCATCAGTTTTTTGTTGCAACACCTTAGTTGTTCATTGATTGCTTTCTCATATGTGCCTTGACCGTGGGCCTTCAGCACACCGAGTAACCCCTTGCTTGAGCCAGCGACCTTGGGTCCAAGTTGGTGAGCTTTGCTCAAGCCAGATGAGTCCATGCTCAAGCTGGCGACCTCAGGGTCTCGAACCTGTGTCCTCAGCATCCCAGTCTGACGCTCTATCTGCTGCGCCATTACCTGGTCAGGCTATTTTTTTATGCCAATTTTATTACTAAAGAATATGTTGTCCTGAGCAAGTCACGGCACTTTTTCCGGCCTCTGTTTTCTTACTGTGGAGAAGGACAAATTAAAACTGGGAGAAATTAAAGCAACAATAATCTGCGCTTAACGCGTGGTTCACAGAAATCACCCAGAATACTGAGTGGAGCCCAGACCTCAAGACGTCTGGCTCTTCTTGTGGGTTCTGTGTTACCAAAGCGTAAAGCCATTTTGTCATAGATCTATATGTTCTTGCAAGAGAGGGGCCTAGAAAAAGGATTTTTCAAAGAAATAAAAGTATTTAAAATTTTGGTGTTTTGTTTCTTCTTTGTATTTTTGTCCATTTTTTGTTTGTTGGCTTGTTAGTTTGTTTTAGTATGTGTTTGATTCAAGGATAATCTATCTACATCCGGGAAACACACAAGTCCTAAGAGAAGAGCTCGGGGGATTCTCTTTCACACAGTGAACACACTCGGAACCAGCACCCCGAAACCCTCCCCTGTCGCTACCCCCTGACGTGGGGGGTCCACCATCCTGACTTCCACCAGGCTGACTGCTAGCAGTAGTGATTCACTTTGCCGCGTTTTAACTTCATTTAAGAGCGCCGGATGGTGAGCTCGGTGCCGTCCTCCCTTATTGAAAGGAGACCTACCTGTGTCTCTGCGCGAAGTCCCGGCTAGCTCACTCTCCTCGCTCCGGAGTATTCCGCTGCCTGACCTCAGCACGGCCCACCCCGGTCCACTGTGTGGGAGGCTTGGCACGTTTCTACGTTGGAGCTATTATTAACAGTGGGCATTTGAATGCCTGCCTTTTGGTCAAGGAAATATGATTTCCTTGTATTTTCAGGTTAAGGTTTTAGAGGGTAGACATCCTGACACTTACGCAGGGGATCTAGGTCTGCGGCAGGAGACTGCATCTTGGAGCATCTCCGTAGGGGTGAAGAAGAGGGAGCAGCTCTATGGTCCCAGGGCCCCAGGTAGGGAGCGCGGGAGAGAGTCACCGAGGGAGGGAGGGGAGGGAGGAGAGGGAGGGGGAGGGAAACTCTAGGGAGCTGGAAGATGAGTGCAGTTGATCTCCCTCCTCCCAGCAGGAAATGCATTGTTCCTTTAGTTTAATCCTTGAGCCTCAGGCAATGACACTGAGTGGAATTCCCAGGGAAGCATTTTCTGGACCAGCATTGCTGAGCTGTGTCAGACAGAGTGGGCAGTCAGCAAAAAAAAAAAAAAAAGATAGATACTTAGAAGGAAAATATTTTTTTTCTTAGACTTGTTATTTAAACTTGAAGGAATGCTGTAGACAAACACAACATGTCAAATACTAAATAGAAATGCACCCAAGTTCACACAGGAGACAGAGCAGAGCGGGAGCGACCCAGGGTTCACCTGCCTCCTCTGTCGGGAGATCGGGGGCTCACAGCCCTCCTCCTGCACATGCGACGCTGGGTATGTAATCGTGTCAAAGAAATTGAAGCTGATCCTTAAGCATGACTTTTTCTTTATACTTTTCTGCAGAAAACCATGAAATGATAAAAGAATAAATGAGAGGCAGCGTGCCCCTAAGCTGGTCAGTTGCAATGTCGTACTGGCTCTCATCCCTGAAGCGTGGCGCCCTCCTGGGCCTCCCAGACGCAGGGGCGCCCTGCTGCCAGCCCACCTCACCCCTCCCCACCGCAGCCTGATTGACAGCTCCTCTCCTTCACAGCTGGTGCCCTGCTGAGCCACCGCTGCCAGCTCGAAGAAAGCAGCTGTTTAGTCCACTTCATGTAACCGATTGAATACTTGACACGCATTCTCTCTAATCCTCCTGACCATTTTGAGCGTTATTGTCCCTGTTTCGCAGATGAGAAAGCTGAGGCTCGGCAAGGTTAAGATCCGTGGCTTAAAAAAGACGCAAAGTCACTACTTGGACAGACGCATCCTCTTGCCTTCCGTCTTTCGGGGGGCGGGGGGGGGTGTCTCCGTGCTGAGACTCACACTCTCAAGCCAAGGCCATGGCAGCTGAGCAGATGGTGCCTGCTATCCTGAGAGCACTGGTTCATATCAGAAGGCTATTTTGTCCCTTCACCCCAAGGGATGTGTGACAATGTCTGGAGACAGCTGAAGGGAAGGAGATACTACTAAAATCTAGTGAGCAGAGGCCGGGAATACTGCTGAACATCTTCCAGTGCACAGGGGAACCCCACAGCAAAGAATTCCCTAGCCCAAAATGTCCACAGTGCTGAGGCTGAGAACGCTGCCTCACAGAGTGCTTTGCACATCATCATGTTGCAGGAAAATGGCACCTGAACAGAGGGTAATAGACACCCAGGCAACTTAATGGAGGAAGAAGAATTTATTAGTAGCCGGCGGAGCACGTGAAGTTAGTAGCACCAAAGCATGAACTCCCCGAAGTGAGATTTCTTATATCTTATGTACGTTTTACAGTGTCCATGCAAGGGGCACGTGATTCCATTGTCTGAGGTCCTACGTGCACCTCGTGACTCCAGGTGGGACGGGGGAGTTTGGGCGGGGCTGCAAGGGGGAAGGGGTGTCCTGACCCCTGATCCTATCTGTTTACAGATCCTGTTTTCTCATGAGTACTGTAAGCATCTCCGGAAGATCAGTAAGAGATCAGTTAGAGATCTATAAGATGTGGATATTCTTTGACTGGCTGAGTCAGTCATTCCTGCAGGCCCCTCCTCCTGCATCCTTTTGGTTTCTCCCCTCTCAATAATGGTATTTATTACATTTAGAAGAGTGATAGGTTGTATTTGAAGGGGGCAGTGAGGGATAATTGAAAACACATCGAGAATCAGAAGGTTGGCCCTGGCCGGTTGGCTCAGTGGTAGAGCGTCGACTTGGCGTGCAGAAGTCCCGGGGTTGATTCCTGGCCAGGGCACACAGGAGAAGCGCCCATCTGCTTCTACACCCCTCCCCCCCTCCTTCCTCTCTGTCTCTCTCTTCCCCTCCCGCAGCCGAGGCTCCATTGGAGCAAAGTTGGCCTGGGTGCTGAGGATGGCTTCACGGCCTCTGCCTCAGGTGCTAGAATGGCTCTGGTTGCAACGTCCCAGATGGGCAGAGCATCGCCCCCTGGTGGGAATGCCAAGTGGATCCCGGTCAGGCACATGCGAGAGTCTGTCTGACTGCCTCCCCATTTCCAACTTCAGATAAATACAAAAATAAAAATAAAAATCAGAAGGTCTGTGTTTCAGTCCAGGTCCCTGTCAACTAGCCTCATAGCATTATGAAAACAGACACTCTAAACCTCCATTACCCTATGAGCAAGGAATGATAATAGTGTCTGCCTTATTTATTTACTTACTAATTCATCGAGTTTTTATTTATTACCTACATTGTGCCAGGCACCTTGTTAGACACTGGTTATGTGACAGGGAACAAAGTAGGTAGGCATTGTCCCTGCCTTTGAGTAACTTGAAAGGAAACAGAGCAAGATAAATGGAACTGTGAGAGGCTCTGATAACCTAGAGCAGTGGTAGTCAACCTGGTCCCTACCGCCCCCTAGTGGGCATTCCAGCATTCATGGTGGGCGGTAGTGGAGCAACCAAAGTATAAATAAAAAGATAGATTTAACTATAGTAAGTTGTTTTATAAAGATTTATTCTGCCAAACTTAGCAAAAATTCAACAGAAAGTACTTGGTAAGTAATTATTATTATATGCTTTAATTTGCTGTAACTCTGCTTTATAAATTTTATAAAGTAAAGTTACTTCCCTACTTTATAAATCACCATTACTGTGGAACCGGTGGGCGATTAGAAAATTTTACTACTAACAGAGATAGAAAAGTGGGCGGTAGGTATAAAAAGGTTGACTACCCCTGACCTAAAGAAAGGACACCTCTTCTAGTCTTGGGAAGTCAGAGAAGCAACATCTAGACTCACAACTGGACAACAAGAAGTTAGGCAGGAAAGAAGGCAAAAAAGTGGAGAGTGTCAAAGCCCAGCAGTGAGAAAGAGCATGGGACAATCACGGAACTGAAGAATGTGCAGTGTGACTGGAGTGTAGAATGAGAAGGGAGGACCTAGGTCCGCCCTGGGAGGGGCGCAGAGGTCAGATCCTAGAGGGTACTGTGAGCCAGGCTAAGGAATAGAAACTTCAGCCCGGGGCAGAGGCGAGGGAATGAAAGGTTTGAAAAGCAATGGGATGACTCTGGCCGGTGGCTCAGTGGATAGAGTGTCAGCTTGGAGTGTGGAAATCCCTGGTTTGATTCCTGGTCAGGGCACACAAGAGAAATGACCATTTGCTTCTCCTCCCTCTCCCCTTCTCTCCCTCTTCCCATCCCGCAGCCAGTGGCTCGATTGGTTCGAGTGTGGCTCCTGTTGCTAAGGATAGCTTGGTTGCTGAGCGCATCAGCTTCAGGTGCTAAAAATAGCTCAGTACTGGAACATTGGCCCCAGATGGCGTTGCTGGGTGGATCTAGTCAGGATGCATGCAGGAGTCTGCCTCACTGTCTCTTCTCCTCTTGCCTTAAAAAAAAAAAAGAAAGAAAAGAAAAAAGAAAGAAAATGAAAAGGAAGCAATGGGATAACATAATCAGATTTGAGTTCCCAATGAGACTCAGTTCTCAATGAGAGCCCTCCTGCTGGCTTCAGATCAGGGGTCCCCAAACTTTTTTCACAGGGGGCCAGTTCACTGTGCCTCAGACCGTTGGAGGGCCGGACTATAAAAGAAACTATGAAAAAATCCCTATGCACACTGCACATATCTTATTTTAAAGTAAAAAGACAAAACTGAAATAAATACAATATTTAAAATAAAGAACAAGTAAATTTAAATCAACAAACTGACCAGTATTTCAATGGGAACTATGCTCCTCTCACTGACCACCAATGAAAGAGGTGCCCCTTCCAGAAGTGCGGCGGGGGCCGAATAAATGGCCTCAGGGGGCCGCATGCGACCCGCGGGCTGTAGTTTGGGGACCCCTGCTTCAGATCATTTAGGCTGCAGGGTAGAAAAATGGATTCTAATCACTCTAGGGACTGGGAGCCCAGATGGAAGTTCATCACTGTCCCAGAAGAGGTCATGGTGACTTCAACGGAGGTAGAGGCAATGGGAGAGAAAGGGGACCCTGGTGTCTCTTCCTCTTCTTACAGGGGTAATAATCCCATCCTGGGGGCTCTACCCTCATGACCACATCTAAGCCTAATTACCTCCCAGAGCTCCCACTGTCAGCTACCATCGCAGCAATGGAAGTTAGGACTTCAACATATGGACCTGGAAGAGACACAGACATTCAGTCCATAGCGTGATCCCTGAGGCCGTGCAGACTGGTCAGCCAGAACCCAGGCTCTGCGACCGGACTAAATCCTGGTTCTGCCATTGACCAGCCATGTGAACCTGGCGAACTATTTAGACTTGCTACACCCCAGGCTCCTCATCTATAAAATGGGTTAGGTACAGGATCAATTTCATAAAGTTGTTATGAGAATAAATTAGTCAATACACAGAATGGCTACTGAGCAGCGCCTTGGTCATACAAAGAGCTCAATCAGTGTGATTATCATTGTTCCCTTCTGAATCCAGGTATGTCTTAAATCAATCTCTTCTCAAAATACTTAACCTGGTTTACGCGTCCCAGCAGCTTTCTCCTTCTACCCCAGCCTTTGGTTGAACCTCCCAGTTGAAGAACAAAACAAAGCTGTATTTATTACACAAACAATGTTATAGTAATGGGGATTCATGAAGGACATGGCTGAAATTCCTGGGGGTGGGAGAGGGAGGGAGGGCAGGAGGGAGGCATTTCGGAAGTTCTGCACAGTCATCGCAGGCTGGGGACAGAGGGAGGCTGCTGCACCCCGGTGCTGTTCCCTACATGCAGTGTTGCTCTTTTTCCCGTTTCCAGAAGCTCTATTTAGCCATTGTAATTTGTGGTTCTCTCCAAAGCTAAGTATAGAGCAAAGCATAACAGTGCAAACGAGCTCGTGCTGAGCTGAAATGAGTGGTGTTCTCTCACCAAATTCTGTGGCGAGCTCTGATCCCTTCTTTAATTTCTCTGCTATTTTCCCAATGTTGCGTCCCTGTTCCAGAAGTCCTCATTTCATCTTGGCTGACCTGGCTTTTCCTACGCTGGGAGAATGACCAAATCATTCTGCTCCCGACCCCCTGCCACACCTCTATTTGGGGTTTCCGGCTCCCATTCTGGGTTTGTAACCAAGTTAGCAGTGATTGATTATGGCGAGAGGCTGTCACCGAGTCAGTACTGGAGAGGGAGTGACTTGTCAGAACATGTTATTAGAGGAAAACCATGTCCAGAGCAGGAGGAGAGAGGGTGAGCAGGCTCTCCATACTCACTGTACTTGCTTGGGAACTGATGGAGTCGTTTCTTTGACTTCATAACACACTCTTCCTTTTTTATTTTTAAGATTAATATTAGCCTCCGACAGAAGGCAGGAAAGTTCCCTGCCTGCGTGGAGACACAAACACTGTGTTTACACTGTAAGCTCCCAGAAAGGGCAAAACACTGATGCCCGCCATGTCACAGGAACTCAGGAAACACGAGTTAAAGTCTGCAGGCAGAAAGAGTCGTGCTTAGAAAAGACACTGGGTTGGACATTGGTAACCATTTGGCAGCTTTACCAACTATGTTGTTTCTATGATCGGATCTTCCTACCCCCCAAAAAATAATGTCAAAAGAGGCAGGAAATGGAGACGGAAAGAGACTTCACTCGGGGCAGAAGGTGTGCAGATGGTGTTGGATGGAGCTGTGTACTTGAAATCCGTGTGGTTTGGCGAACCTTGTCATCTCAATAAATTAAAAATAAATTAATTAAGATGCTCTTCTCCCCACACCCACTCTGCACGGGGTCGCCCTCAGCCCCTGAGCCCTCTGCGTACCTTCGCTTTCTCTTCCTGAAACAGTTCTTCCCACAGGGGCGCCCACTGCCCCCACCCGCCCCATCCAAACAGTGCCAAGTCACCTGCCCACGGGAATTAGTCCCGCCTCTGGGCGGCCCCACAGCTCTCACCCCACCCCTTTCTCATCCCACTCCCCTGTCCACCTTCTAAACTCAGACCCAGTGCTGGGGAGTTGGGTAGAAGAGGCTATTTGGGGAGAGATCCCAGGAAGCTTTGAGGGAGTAAAGGGGACGAGACCAAAAAAAAAAGAAAGCTAATAATGTGCTGTTTTGATGAGCAGTTTACTTCGGTGGGCGACCAGGCTCTACCCCGTTGGACACCCCTTGAGATCCTAGGTGGGGTGGCACTTGCTTAAAAGAGTCCTACTGAAGGGCAGAAAGCAGCCATCCTCCTGGGATGCGAGCTGTTCTGGAGCTGCCAACTCTCCCACACGTCGCCTCCGCCTCCAGCTCCTGAGCTGCTCCAGGGCTAAAGAATGCCTTCCTGTGGAGAGATGCTGGAAGCGTGGCCTCTAGGAGAACTACCCAGAATGAGAGGAGGCGGAGGTGGGAAAGATGTGGACCTGACAAGGACAGCTCGCTACAATGGCATTAAACAAATACATATAGAAATACTATGTGCCAGAGAGTGGACAGATGGGCCTTGTTCCTCATCTTGGGGAGCTGACAGTCTCCCAGAAAAGATCGGCAATGGGCCTGGCCTGTTTGCTCAGTGGTAGAGTGTCAAACCAGTGTGTGGAAGTCCCAGGTTGGATTCCCGGTCAGGGCACACAGGAGAAGTGACCATCTGCTTCTCCACCCCATTTCTTCCCCCCTTCTCTCTATCTCTCTCTCTTCCCCTCTCGCAGCATGACTCAGTTGGAGAAAATTGGCCATGGGCTCTGAGGATGGCTCCATGGCCTCCGCCTCAGGCACTAAAATAGCTCAGTTGCCGAGCAACAGAGCTGCAGCCCCAGATGGGCAGAGCATCACCCTGTAGGGGGCATGAAGGGTGGATTATGGTCAGGGTTCATGCAAGAGTCTTTCTCTCTGTCTCCCCACTTCTCACTTAAAATTAAAAAAAAAGAGAGAAGAAAAGATAGGCAATAAACAAATAATTACAATGAGGGTGACGAGTATATTGACTGACACCATCCACGTCTTATCGCCGTTGGCACCCCTCTACCACCCACTGAGACAAAACCTGTCATTCGATTCTTAGCTGATTAGATTTTTATCTTCTAAGAAGGGGAACTTCATTTTTTTATTTTTCCTATAGAGTATAGAGACCAAGAATAATTCTGATGAATTTTTGGGGGGTGTCATTTCATATTCCGGTTTGATGGATCAGGTGTGAGAGACATGACAGGAAATGGGAAATGGAAATGTGGAGACACAACCTGCTGATTCCTTTCAATTATTTTTCTTGAAGAATGATCTGTTCAAATAGCTAAGTAGATTCTTGATTCTAGAAAGCAGAAGTAAAAGTCCATTTCCTTGCCTTGTCTGATAAATAAGACTCCGTGAATGCTGAAAAGAAGCTCAGAAAAAGGAAAGGGGAGAAAAAAAAACTGCCCTCTAAAAGTGGGCTGTTCTGTTCTGACTTCCATTCGAGATGAAGAGGCTGAGTGAGACAACCAGCGGAACTGAGGGCCACAGTACTTCAGGTTTCTAGAACTTTAAAAATAGTGACTTTGAGGACTTCCAGTTTCCAACCCGGCCTGCGAGGAACTTGGGATACACTCAAATGAATCGGAAACTTGTGTTCACACCAACGCCGGCGCGAAGACGTTTAGAGCAGCTCGACTCACGGTTGCCCAAACCTGGAAGCAATGAAGACTTCCTTCAGCAGGGGAGTGGATGCAACGCTGCAGGGCCGTCAGGATGAGGGGCTGTTATTCAACGCTGGAAAGAAATGAGCCGCCAAGTCACGAAACACACGGGGGAAGCCTGCGCCTGTTTCTAAGTGAAAGAAGCCCGTTGGAACGGACTATATATGGTACAGTTCCAACGCCAGACATCCTGGGAGAGGTAGAACTTTGAAGACAATAAAAAGAACAATGGTTGGCAGAGATTGTGAGGGAGAGAAGTAGTAGGCAGAGCACAGAGGATTTTTAGGATGGTGAAACTATTCTGTATGGTACGACAATAGCATATATTGATATATATATATATATATATATATATATATATATATATATCAATATATACACACATTGCTGACAAAAACTAGGGGATCAGGGAACGGGCAGATACTCCAGGACACTCAGCCTTTTGTACAGCGCATTTTCACCAATGAAATCAAAGTTGGCTTTGCATCTCATTTGCATAATTGAACAACTTTCTTTGACTTGTTGCTTTTCTGATGTTCTTGTTTATAAAAAAAAAAAAAAAAATCAGCCTGACCAGGCGGTGGCGCAGTGGATGGAGCGTCGGACTGGGATGCCGAAGGACCCAGGTTCAAGACCCTGAGGTTGCCAGCTTGAGCGTGGGCTCATCTGACTTGAGCAAAAAGCTCGCCGGCTTGGACCCAAGGTCGCTGGCTCCAGCAAGGAGTTACTCGGTCTGCTGAAGGCCCCGGTCAAGGCACATATGAGAAAGCAATCAGTGAACAACTAAGGTGTCGCAACGAAAGACTGATGATGGATGCTTCTCATCTCTCTCCATTCCTGTCTGTCTGTCCCTAACTATCCCTCTCTCTGATTCTCTCTCTGTCCCTGTAAATAATAATAATAATAATAATATCAAATGCTTCTTTTTATCACTTCACATTAATTTTGAAATATCCCCTGATTTTTGTGAGCCATGTATATGTATGTATGTAGCCTAAGTATGTAGTCTCTCTATACAGGTATTCTATGGTTTCCATTATATATATACATATCCACTATTGTATATCTCCACTGTTGTAGTGTGTGCATATGGATATATATATATATATATATGTCAAAACTCATAGAACGGTACATCGAGTGTGAACCATAATGGAAACTGTGGACCTCGGGTGATAATAACGTGTCAGTGTGCGCTCACTGATTGGAACAGGTGTGCCACTGTGGAGATGCTCCTCGTGGGAAGACTGTGCATGTGTGGGGACTGGGAGTCTGTGGGAACTCTCTGTGCCTTCCGCTCAATTTTGCTGTGAAGCTAAAACTGCTCTAAAAAAATTAATCTCATTGATTAAGTAAAGATTGAATTGTTAGAAACACAAACCTGTATTTTGCCAAATTAAAGATACTTTTTCTTTTGGAATCATGGCAACACTAATTAACTTCAGGGTGACATAATTTGACATGAGAATTCATGGTGCCTTTTTACATTTATATTTAAACTACATGTAATTCAATAAAGTACTTATTATGGATTCTACTGCCACTCACTTTGACAAGAACTATTGAGAAATATTAATCTAAAAATACATAGTTCAGAGATGCTAGATCATCTTTATTCATGAAAGGATGTTCCCAGAAGCAGTCTGGGCTTCATGTACACGACTGTGCTTCCCTGCATTTCATTCCCGTTTGCTGTCTCCGCCTTCCTCCCTGAGCATACGGAGGGCTCCGCATAATGGTCCAGGATTTGCGATATACATATAGAAAGCAGTCCTAACTTGCTTCGCATTTTTAAGTTCAGAGTATGTAACTGTTAAACTATTTATATATTATTCTAAATACAGGTAATAACTGTTCTAGCAGTCTTACCTATCAACCACAGACGTTTTATCCACGGGGAGATTAGGCAACTGAATGATCACCCTTGTGCCCTACTCTGTGAGAACAAGGATGTGAACACATTTGGGGGCCAGCCTCACCTACCTGCTCCATAGAGTCCAAGAGTGTTTCGTTGATAACCAGCGCTGTCTTCTCCTGTAACTTACCCTGAGTAGCACACATTTTTAAGTGGGATCACCAAGACTTTTGTTTTTATGGGTTTTTTTTTTCTCCCTACTCTGTTTTTAATAAGTTTGTATTATGGGTGCCATGAAAACCTTGTGGGACAGGGACAGGGTATTTGTTTGTTTGCTTGCTTGCTTGTTCGTTTGAAAAGCTTCTGTAGGAGGGGTTTCTCTGAACAATTCTTAACCACTCTTGCTCTTTGGCCCCCTGTGGCAATCTGGGGAGACGTGAGGACGCCTCCCAGAAACAGATCTGGAAAAGAGACAAGCTTGCTCTTTGGATAGAGTGGAAGCCGGGGTGGCACCCTGCGCTCCCAGCACTGATGGAGAGAGTGAGTGAGTGAGTGAGTGAATGGGCAAGCCAGGAAGGGAACTGCTGACGGGTTCTGCCTGGAGCTCCCAAGAACGCTGTGCTTTGTCACAGCAAGTACCCCGAGGCCGTTCCGGGCCCTTCTTTTTCATCCTGTGAGGGTTCCAGTCGGGACATCTGAAATATTAAATGTCTGCATTTGTCACAAAGCTGGTTTAATTTGCAGACTTTCACAGACAAGAGGTTAGAGCAGTGGTAGTCAACCTGGTCCCTACCGCCCACTAGTGGGCGTTCCAGCTTTCATGGTGGGTGGTAACGGAGCAACCAAAGTATAAATAAAAAGATAGATTTAACTATAATAAGTTGTTTTATAAAGATTTATTCTGCTAAACTTAGCGAAAATCCGACATAAAGTACTTGGTAAGTAATTATTATTATATGCTTTCAGTTGCTGTAACTCTGCTTTATAAATTTTATAAAGTAAAGTGACTTCCCTACTTTATAAATCACCATGACTGTGCAACTGGTGGGCGGTTAGAAAATTTTACTACTAACAGAGATACGAAAGTGGGCGGTAGGCATTAAAAGGTTGACTGCCCCTGGGTTACAACCTGACAGAGGACATTGCTCCCAGAGAGTCCCTCCCACTCGAAGGCTCAACGGGGCTCCAAGCTGGGCATCATCAAAGACCCTGCCAGGGGCTTACTGCGACTTAAAAACAGCAGAACGTCCTGGCCCTAGCATTCGGCGGGGCCCTGGGCATCTGAGTGCAAGGCAGGAATTCACAATGAGAAAGTTACTGCGCCCTGTGCTGGACAACCTTTCAATTAAAGCTTTTAGCATTTTCCACAAGCAGACCCCAGGGGTCAGTCGTTCCCAGCGCCGGCTTTGATGGCTGGCCGGCTGACACAGCACATGACCCACTCAGCTCACCGCAAACACTGCAGCCTCTCACAGAGAACTTTGCTTCCACAGACGGCTCCCCATGCTCCACACAGACGTGGGTCGAGAAGCTTCAAGAAAGTGTATTGTACTTAGACGAATGCGGACAGGCCAACGGGAGCAGAAACTCTTCCTGTCGCGCGTTTTTGTCTTTGAGTCATTTCAAGATGAAGAGAAGAAGCACATCCTATGGCCGTCGTGTCACAGACCGGGTGGCGCCTTGGTATCGAGCAGAACGGACCCGATTAAAACGATTAAAACCCCAGGCGGCTACTGACCGGTGTGGCTCCGCAGGCCAATCACTTCATTTCTCCAAGTCCCCCTTCTCTCATCTCTGCGATGGGGGTAACATGCCCATCTCGTAGTTTTCATTCCAATTCAAAGCAGGAGCCTACCTAGTCAGTACCTAAGGTGTAGTCGCCATTTCTCGTGGGTCTAACTGTAAGGAGCCGTGTGTACAAATGCTATTATGTGTGTATGTGTGCATGTATATACATACATACATACATAATCTATCTAGCCAGCTACACATATTGTACACCCATATATGAGCTGACATTTAAGAACTAGAAAATTGCGTACACACATCTCAGATTTGCTGTTTCCTTTGAAAGTAAAATCAGAAGGTCCGGCAACATCAGGCTGCGTCTGAGTGGCACCCGCCCCTCGAGTCACGACAAGTGTGTACAATCCCATGCTGCCTGGACCGCTTCGCCTGTGCCGGGCTCAGCCTTTTGGTCATTTTCTGTCTGCACTGCCCCCTACCTCCCACCCTTGTGGTGAGAACTCTTCAGAAAAGCAGAAGCAAACTCCGGTGAGATAGATGTGGCTTCCCGTGAGGGGCTGCTTTGTCCGTCAGCTCGCGGGGTGGCTACACTCGGAAGAGAGGGGTCCAGAGGAGATGAGTCTGTTCTTCCAATCAGGAAAATTTCCAGTCTAACCCTGCTCCCCAAGGCCTTCTCCTCTGCGCAGATGGTGTTGCTGGGGGTGGCGGGGGCAGCCATGAGTCCCCGGATAGATACTATATTTCAGCTCTGACAGTGCTTCTCCAGTCGGAGGGTGTCGATAACTCGGGAGACTTTGTTTCGGTTGTTACAATGATGGAAGGTTACCACCTGCAGTCAGAGGGTTGGGCCAGCGTGGTGGGTCCCTTGAGAAGTGCAGGAAAATCTCCCGCAGTAAAGGATTTGCTCTATCCTTCGCAGCTTTTGAACGCCCTGCCCGATATTCACGTAGGTGAAAAACTTAAAACCAGCTGAGCGTAGAACCCAACTCCATTAATACATACAAATATTGTACAAAGTGTTCTCAAAGAGTTTGAATAAGCACGGAATTTTCTAGGAGTCCGGTACTGCATAAATTGAGAGAAGGTGTGTGTGTTCTTTCCTTCTTTGGAAATTTACCAAGAATTGGTCTCCATTTCAGAAACTACCCTAAAGCATCACTGTTCAATATATCTGGGGTTCCCTGGCCGGTTGGCTCAGTGGTAGAGCGTCGGCCTGGTGTGCAGAAGTCCCGGGTTAGATTCCCGGCCAAGGCACACAGGAGAAGTGCCCATCTGCTTCTCCACCCCTCCCCCTCTCCTTCCTCTCTGTCTCTCTCTTCCCCTCCCGCAGCTGAGGCTCCACCGGAGCAAAGATGGCCCAGGCGCTGGGGATGGCTCCTCGGCCTCTGCCCCAGGCGCTAGAGTGGCTCTGGTCGCAACAGAGCGACTCCCCGGAGGGGCAGAGCATCGCCCCCTGGTGGGCAGAGCATCGCCCCCTGGTGGGCGTGCCGGGTGGATCCCGGTCGGGCGCATGCGGGAGTCTGTCTGACTGTCTCTCCCTGTTTCCGGCTTCAGAAAAATACAGGGGAAAAAAAAAAAAAAAAAAAAAAAAAAAAAAAAAAAAAATATATATATATATATATATATATATATATATATATATATCTGGGGTAACAACAACTCAACCAGTTGAATCAGTCTGCCTGTGTAGAACCTTCATTCTGGGTGTTTTTACCTGCAGCAGCAAATGTCTGGTTATTTCATTATTTCATTCTCATTCACAATGTATGGACGGGGAAAGCTTGTACTTCCATGGAAAACGATCTACACTTAGCACGCTCGTCTGGGTCATCTGATTCTGGTTCCATGGGAACTATTCTACAACTCTGTAAAATGTAGCTAACTGATAACAATGCAGAATAATTTTTGACCGCAGACTTCCAAATTCTGTCCTGTCTGGTAGAGGTTCAGTTGACCTCTCTTCCCCGCTGTTGAAGAAACTCCTATAGTTTTGACTATATTGTACATCATTCCAGTATTCCTGATCTAGTATATGTATGTGTCCATGCTGTGGTTTTTCTCTTAAGCAGGTTATAAGATTTGCCTACTTCCTCCGTTTTGAGTTAATTAAAATATATACATATGTTCATTTTTATATCTGGATGCGAGTCGTGAGTTTTACCTGTTTTCTCAAATTACCTACTAACAGTATTCTTTCTAGGTATTTGCTAATTGAGATACGTACCTTAATTGAAAATTCCTTTACTTCTCCTTTAATATAGGATGTTATATTTATTACATTTTAATGTGAAATATTTAAATATCATTTCAGGAGAATAAAAAGGGCATTCAGATATTTGTTATAAAAGGGCACATTATTTGTTATAAAAGGTATGCATGGTTTGCAATCACAGATTCCCAACAGAAATTCTCTGAACAAGCCCACATGTGTAACTGATCAGCTGAGTCATTATTTTCCCCAGTCAGACAGAAAGTTCTAGAGCTGCCTGCTATCTAGAGTGACCATTCAGCTGTGAATTGTTTCTGAAACCACTTCCTTGCCCCCAACTCCAGCTCAGTTTAGAGAGGACAGTTATAAAGTAGTCCCTAATGAGACCCACTAACCCAAATTTCTGCTTTTTTTTTTTATATTTCCCCCCAGACCATCAAAACCAAGCAAACCGTTGCTTGGCGATCTTGGGGAACACCAAAAAAAGATCAACTGAAGGCACTTTCCCTCATTCCTCCTTCCCTGAGACATTTACTTTCATCCCATGATGAAAAGCCCGCGTGGAGTCCACGTCACCCGCGTCACCCCCAGGCAGCCCTGGTCCCCACCTGCAGCCCTGCAGTGACTCTTAGGCTCGAGGATTGGAAAACACTCACCTGATGTCACATTTTAGAATCTAGAAAGGGTGAGATTTTAGGCTGAAATTTCTTTATTGCTTTATTTATTTATTTATAAGTTTTTCATTGAGCCTGGCCTGTGGTGGTGCAGTGGATTAATCCTTGACCGAGAATGCTGAGGTTGCCGGTTCGAAGCCCAGGGCTTGCCTGGTTAAGGCTCGTATGACAAGCGGTCAGCGAACAACTAAAGTGAAGCAGTTCTGAGTTGATACTTCCTGCTCCCCTGCCCCTTTCTCCCATCTCTCTGTAAAATCAATAAATAAAATCTAAAAAATAAAAATCCATTGATCTGAGAGAGGAAAGAAAGGAGAATAAGGGGGAGGGGAGGAAGAGAGAGAGAGAGAGAGAAGCATCAACTCATTCTTCCACTCAGTCATTCCACTTAGTTGTGCACTCATTGGTTGCTTCTCAAATGTGACCTGACCAGAGATTGAACTTGTGACCCCAGCAAGCCAGGACAATGCTCTAGCCACTTAGCCACCCAGCCGGGACTGGGCTGAAATTTTTCTTAGCTCAGAAAAAAAAACAAAACAGTGACGTGGCTCACCATCTTGATGCCATAAATTTCACCCTTGCCGCTGTCTGGGAATGTGTCCAGCTGACAATGACGAATGAAAGAGGAAAAAAAATCCACTCCTGGTTTACTACTAAAATAGCCTTATTTCAAGATATCGCTGTTTTTTTCATTAAACAAGCATTTATTCCCCCCCCAAAAGTACAGAAGAGCTTAAAAAATAAAAATAAACTTTAGAAAATTTATGAGCCTGTCGTATAGCTGGCTTTATTTAGAGGATGATTTGCACGTATTTCTTTCCTTCTACCTACCAAAAGGAACATGCATAATAAATGAAACTCATCTTGGCAGGAAATCTATCAATAAGGCTAACTTAAAATGTAGACAGGGTAGCAAGTATCCATATGGACATCAAAGGGCTTGTTCTTAGTTCAAAGACAACTGACTCACACAGGACCTGAGCTCCTAGACAATTCCTCTCTGAAGAACCAGGTAGAAGGAAATCTCAGCAATTTAAACAGCCCCATTCTGATAGTGCCTTTTAGGAATTCACGTTTAGGATCACTTATAGCACAGGAGCAAAGGTGGCCCTGGCCGGTTGGCTCAGTGGTAGAGCGTTGGCCGAGCATGTGGATGTCCTGGGTTCAATTCTCAGTCAGGGCACACAGGAAAAGCAACCATCTGCTTCTCCACTTCTCCCCCTATCCTGTCTCTCTATCTCTCTCTCTTCCTCTCCCACAGCCATGGCTCAGTTGGAGCAAGTTGGCCCCAGGCACTGAGGATGGCTACATGGCCTCACCTCAGGCACTAAAATAGCTTGGTTGTCAAGCAACGAAGTAACGGTCCCAGATGGGCAGAGCATTGTCTTGTAGGGGGCTCGCCAGGTGGATCTTGGTCGGAGCACATGCAGGAGTCTGTCTTTCTGCCTCTCCGCTTGTCACTTAAGGAAAAAAAACCGGCCCTGGCCGGTTGGCTCAGTGGTAGAGCGTCGGCCTGGCTGCAGGAGTCCCGGGTTCGATTCTCGGCCAGGGCACACAGGAGAGGCACCCATCTGCTTCTCCACCCCTCCCCCTCTCCTTCCTCTCATCTCTCTCTTCCCCTCCCGCAGCCAAGGCTCCATTGGAGCAAAAGATGGCCCAGGCACTGGGGATGGCTCCTTGGCCTCTGCCCCAGGCGCTAGAGTGGCTCTGGTCATGACAGAGCGACAACCCGGATGGGCAGAGCATCACCCCCTGATGGGCATGCTGGGTGGATCCCGGTCGGGCGCATGCGGGAGTCTGTCTGACTGCCTCCCCGTTTCCAGCTTCAGAAAAATACAAAAAAAAACAACAAAAACCACAGGAGCACAACTGAGGCTAGACATGGCACTGTGCTGGTGAGCAGGAGCTCAAGGCCTGGGCAGCTTGGGTTCAAACTCTGGTACCGGCACTCACAACTCAGAGTTTGTGAGATACAGAAATTCCCTTTGCCTCTGTTTCCTCATCTGTAAATAACGACAGCATACAGTGCTATATAATGTTACATATCATATGCGGAGCTGAGCAGAGTATACTATGAGATAATCCATAAAAGTTCTTAGCATTGTGCCTAGCATTATTATGATTATAAATTAGTGAAGACAATTTTTTAATACTATAAATTGGTGAAAGGCCGAGGGCAGAAATATGAAATAGCATCATGTTAGAGACGGGTGATTTTAAAAGAGCAGCTTCTCCAAAAAGGAGATAAGAAAATAAGTCCTCAGAAAATGATAGAGAAGTTTTGGGGTTTTAACATGAACAAATCTGTTTCTCCCTGAGGCTTTACTCTTTTCTCGGCCTAAGTCCTCCATCGAAGACTGTACTGAGAAGGGCTCTGAGCTGCAAGGAGGAAAAGGGGGCTTTCTTATTGATTCTATTGAGATTAAGTGTGTCCCTAAAACACAACAGACAAAAACCTTGGGAAGAAAAGGCTTTAAATGTCTTCAGTAGTAAGACACTTCCTAATGCTTCAATTTCTTAAGCCATAAAATAAAAAGTGTTAGAGCCAGTGCAATAAGCCAAGAAAAAGAAATAAAAGGCATCTACATTAAGAAGGAAGAAATCAACTTATCTCTCCACAGATGACATGATCTTGTATGTACAAACCCCTAAAGATCCCCCACACAAAGAAAACCTGTTGGAACTGATAAACAAATTTTTCCAAACTGCAGGGTTCAAAGTGAACACACACAAATTAATTGTTTCTGTACACTAACAATGAACAGCCTAGAAAGGAGAAATAAGGAAATGGTTCTATTTGCAATAGCATCAAAAGAATGAAATACTTAGGAATAAACCTACCCAGGAGGTAAAAGTCTTATGTGCTGAAAACCATAAAATATTTCTGAAGAAAATTAAAGAAGACACAAACAAATGAAAAGACATCACATATCCATGGGATTAGAAGACTTACCATTGTTAAAATGTCTATACTACCCAAAGGAATCCACAGATTCAACACAATACCTATCAAAATCCCAATGGCAGACTTTGCAGAAATAGATAACTTCATCCTAAAATTCATATGAAATCTCAAGGAATCCCAAACAACTGTAATAATTTTGAAAAAGAAGAGCAAATTTAAGGGACTCACACTTTTTCATTTCAAAATATATGATGAAGCTACATTAATCAAAACAGTCGGCTACAGGTATTCTGACAGACAAATACACTAATGGGATGGAATAGGGAGCTTAAAAATGAACACTTGCATGTATAATCAAATGACCTCAAACAAGGGAGCCAATGGGGAAAGGACAGTCTCTTCAACAAAAGGTATTGGAAAATGGGATATTCACATGCAAAAGAATAAAGTTGGATTCTTGTTTCATACCATTTACCAAAATCAACTCTAAATGGGTTATAGATCAAAATTTAAGAACCCAAACAATAAAACTCTGAGAAGAAAATACAGGAGGAAATCTTTATGATGTTGGGTTAGCAATGACTTCTGGCATATGACACAAAAAGCATAGGCCACAAAAGAAAAAACAGGAAAATGGGATAGGTTAAATTTTAAAACTCTTGTGCATCAAAAGACACAATCAACACAGCAAAAAGGCAACCTGCAGAAAGGGAGAAAATATTTGCAAGTCATAGATTTGATAAGGGGTTAATATCCAGAATATATAAATAACTCCTATAGCTCAACAACAAAACCTTAGACAACCTGATTCAAAATGTGCAATGAACTTGAAAGGACATTTTTCCAAAGATTATATATAAATGGTCAACAAACCTATGGTAAGATGCTCAACATCACCAATCGTTAGAGAAATACACATCAAAACCACTATAAGGTATCACCTCACACCCATTAAGATGGCTGCTATAGAGAAGGGAGGGAGGGAGGGAGGGAGGGAGGGAGGGAGGGAGGGAGGGAGGGAGGGAAGGAAGGAAGGAAGGAAGGAAGGAAGGAAGGAAGGAAGGAAGGAAGGAAGGAAAAAGGTAAGTGTTAGTGAGGATATAGAGGAATTGGAACCCTTGTACACTGGTAATAGGATTGTAAAATAGTGCAATCACTATGCAAAACAGTATAGAGTTTTCCAAAAAATGAAATAGAACTACTATATGATCTAGTAATCTTACTTCTATGTATATATCCAAAAAAATTAAAAAGCAGGGTCTTGAAGAGATATTCGCACACTCATGATTATAACAACATTATTCACAATAACCAAGAGGTGGAAGCAACCCAAAGGTCATATATATGTATATGAATAACACACACACACAAACAATGGAATACTATTCAGCTATTCAGCCTTAAAAGGAAGGAAATCCTGTCACATGCTACAAAATGAATAAACATTGAGGACATTATGCTAAGTGAAATAAGCCAATCACAAAAATACAAATATCCTGTCATTCCACTATATGAGATATCTAAAGCAGTTAGATTCACAGAAACAAAGTACAATGGTGAGTACTAAGGGAAAGCGGGAAAGGAGTTGTTACTTAGTGGGAATAGTGTTTCAGATTTACAAGATGAAAAGTTCTTGGAGATCTGTTTTTTTCTTTTGTTGTTTGTTTAGTGAAAGAAGAGAGAGAGAGACTGAGACAGGCAGGAAGGAAGAGTGATAAGAAGCATCAACTTGTAGTTGCATCACTTTACTTGTTCATTGATTGCTTTCCATATGTGCCTTGATGGGGGGGTGGCTTGAGCCCAGCCAATGATCTCTGGGATCCAAGCCAGCGACCTTTGGGCTCAAACCAGAGACCATGGGGTCATGTCTAGAATCCCGCACTCAAGCCAGTGACCCTACAATCAAGCCGGACGAGCCCATGCTCAAGCTGGCGACCTCAGGGTTTGGAACCTGTGTCCTTACCGCCCTGGGTCAATGTTCTATCCCAGGGGTCCCCAAACTACGGCCCACGGGCCGCATGTTGCCCCCTGAGGCCATTTATCCGGCCCCCGCCACACTTCCAGAAGGGGCACCACTTTCATTGGTGGTCAGTGAGAGGAGCATAGTTCCCATTGAAATACTGGCCAGTTTGTTGATTTAAATTTACTTGTTCTTTATTTTAAATATTGTATTTGTTCCCATTTTGTGTTTTTACTTTAAAATAAGATATGTGCAGTGTGCATAGGGATTTGTTCATAGTTTTTTTTATAGTCTGGCCCTCCAACGGTCTGAGGGACAGTGAACTGGCCCCCTGTGTAAAAAGTTTGGGGACCCCTGCTCTATCCACTACCATTATCAGTAAGGCTTAGAGATTTGCTTTATAACAAAGCTAATATACTTAACACTACTGAACTGTACACTTAAAAATGTTTAAGGTGATATATCTCATGTTTTTAACACAATTTTAAAAATGAAGAGTTCAATCAACAATTTTAAAAATGAAGAGTTCAATCAGGTGCATGTAAAGGATTTGGGAAGATTCCTGACATGTAGCAAATGTACATTAAATGCTTAACTATTAGTTACACTGGGGAACAAATTTTTTTTTTTCATTTTCTGTTGCATGAGGTTTTAGAACTGTTTCTATATATTTCTGCATCGCTGATTCCAAATCTGAAATCTGTTTTTTGGTGCATGCTCTAGTTTTTATGCAATTTTAATTTCTTTTTGTTACAGTTAATGGCCTGCATTGGTTTTTAAATTGGAGTTAAAGGGCAACGACTCTTGGATTGAACATAACCACAAGGCAATTAATGTTTTACAAACATCACTTTTACATAATTGTAGTTGTTTTTAAATGTAAAAAATTATTATCTGATAAAAACACCCTCTTATTTTGTTTTAAGATTGAATCATGGCTTCTTCGAGTGGGCATAAATGTAAGAATAGTCCTGACACCTTCTGTTATATATGTGGCTGTTACACACTTCAACGTCAAAGGCGCAATATTTCATCATTTGTCACACATGCATATTTTGCCTATTTTCAGGTTCCCCTTGGTGATCAAGACAAGAATTGGGCTCCTCATATTGTCTGTCATAATTGTGAGGAAATGCTTTGTGACTAAACAAAAGGAAAACACAAAGGAATGCCTTTTGGTATTCCCATGGTTTGGCATGAACCTAAGGACCACAGCAGTGACTGTTATTTCTGTCTGATTCATACAAAGGGCATCAGCAAGTAAAAACGGCATATGATCAGATATCCTAATATTCCTTCAGCAATATGACCTATCCCACACTCTGAGACACTCCCGGTTCCAGTTTTCAATGGTTTTATTTCTTCTAAGAACAAAGAAAGTGAACATGGTGATCAAGTGTATTTTGATAAGATGCATGAGGAAATGGTTGTAGAATCTGAAGGGTCTTCTGATGCCAAGCAGTCATTAACCTCTCAACAGTTTAGCCAACTCGAATTGAATGACTTAGTAAGAGATTTGGGCCTATCAAAGAAAGCAGCTGAGTTATTAGCCTCCAGGCTTCAAGAAAGGAATGTACTTCACCGGTCAGCTAAAGTAACCCATTCCAGGAAGCATGAACAAATTTTCATGGACTTTTTTTCCGAAGACAAACACTTTGTTTACTGTCATAATATTGGTAGTCTTCTCAGCCAGCTAGGTGCTACCACTTACAGTCCAACAGAATGGTGGCTATTTCTTGACAGCTCTAAACAAAGTCTGAAATGTGTTCTACACAACGGTAATGTTTATGCAGTGGTTCCAATTCATTATTCAACTCATCTGCGAGAAGATTATAATGACATAAAAATTGTCCTCAACTTTCTGAAGTATAAGGAACATAACTGGATCATTTGTGTGGATCTTAAAATGGTCAATTTCCTGCTAGGACAACAGAAAGGTTTCACGCAGTATCCTTGCTTTCTGTGTTTGTGGGACAGCCAAGCTCGAGGGAAACACTGGACACAGAAGGAGTGGCCAAAACGTGAAGCTCTGGAGGTAGGGATGCAAAATATTGTGAATGAACCTGTAGTTAATCGAGACAGGATCGTTTTTCCCCCACTTCACATCAAACTTGGCTTAATGAAGCAGTTTGTTCAGGCTTCGAATAGAGAAAATGAATGCTTTCAACATACTGTTTCTGCTTTTCCTGCCTTGTTTTTCAAGAAGAAAAAAGCAGGTGTATTCGATAAACCTCAAATACATGACGAAGAATTTGCCAGGAAGATGAATAAGGAGGAGAAAGCAGCATGGCAGTTTTTTGTGGCAGTTACAAAGAACTTTCTTGGCAACAAAAAAGCAGAAAACTATGAACTTCTGGTTCAAAGGATGCTGTTGGCTTTCCACAACATTGGATGTAACATGAGTGTTAAGATTCACTTCCTGAACAGTCACCTTGATAAGTTTCCCGAAAATCTTGGAGCTGTTAGTGATGAGCAGACTACTGCTGGAGCATCAAACGAGATTGTCTTCAACAAGTACACAAATGCAAGAGCTACAAATGCAAATTTTTGCCTGAATAGAATTTAAATAAGTTTTGTGCAAATTTTATGATTAAAATAAGTGTTTTAATATGTTCTATTTTGAAATTGTAGACAAATTCTGATGCAATCATATCTTTTAGTATATTAGTGTATTTACTACAGTATATAAATTATTATATTCACAAAGATGATGCCCAAGAAGACATTCTACTTCATTATGTTAAACTAAATGTTGAATATTTTACGATAAGATGAAAACCTAAAATCTTGAATTGCAAAAAAAAAAAAAATGTAGCTTATAGAGAAAAACTAATGTCAGATTTGAGATCAGCACACTCGAATTAGGTAAGAACAAGTGTTTTTGTGGATGCAACAAAAATTTTGTACCCCAGTGTTATTAATTGGGTTATCAAATGTTAGTCCTCCAACATGGCTGGGCATTTCTTTTCTTTTTCTTTCTTTCTTCTTTTCTTTTTTTGAGAAAGGTAGAGAGAGAGACAGGAACATGGACCTGTCTCTGTATATGTCTTGACCCAGGAATTGAATCCAGCAACTTCCACACTCCAGAAGGGTGTTCCATCCATCCAATCCTGCCATCCAACCCCGCCAGGGCTTGACTTATACTGAGTTTTAGAGAGACAGAGAGAGGAAGGGAGAGAGAGGGAAGGGGGAAGGGAAGCATTCATTGTTGTTGTTCCACTCAGTCATACCTTCCCTGGTTGCCTCCAGTGTGTGCCCTGACTGGGGATTGAACCCACCACCCTGTCGTTTGGGGACAATGCTCTTAACCAGCTGAGCTAACTGGCCAGGGCTGCTGCAGCCGGGCATTTCTGACTCACTCCTGTAACTTCACTCGGCTACTTTCTCAACCCCCGTTTCGGACTCTGGTGTTCTGCTCCCCCTCTCCGTGCAGTGGGAAGGGTGCAGCGTCCCATCACTAGAGAGAGCAGGAGGGGCTCCAGGCCTGCCGTCCCTGCGCTGCTGGGCTGTCCCGGGGAAGGTACAGTCCACCTCTCGGCTCTGTCCGGCCCTGGGCTCTGTGTGTGACACGCAGAGAGACGCGCACGGGATAGTCCGGTTTCTGCTCCGGCCTTTAGGAACCGCGTGGGTGGTGACTGGGGCGACCTGCCGATGGGAGGAGTGAGCGGCCAGGTCCCGGCCGTGGAGAAGCAGAGGGCAGTGAAGGCTGACCACAGAGTCCGCAGGAAGTAAGGCTGTTTCTGGAGCCAAGGGCCAGTACGGTCCCCAACGCCGGGCTGAGGGAACGCTCCGAGCTGCAGAGGCTCGGAGCATTCGCACTGCTGGGCATTTCCTGAAATTACTAGTTACACTCAGTTGAATAAGCACCCCTAAATGCAATTACGAATGTATTATATGTTAACTTCACGAATGAGCTCGGGGAAAATACTCATTATCTTGTCTCTCTGGGAGGGACTACACTTACTTCCAGGCTTTGTGTTCGTGTCACAGTTGGAGGAGACACACCAGGAGGGGAGGGCCCGAGCTCCCCAGCCCTGCTGGGCCTGCCTTTCCAGCTCCCACGCCCACACACAGAGCTTGTCACCCCGACTTCCTGCGCGCTTGGAAGCCCTCCCTGAGAACGTGTGAGTGGCGAGGTCGGGAAGGGCGCCCTCCCGCCGGGTCCCAGGAGCACCCCCACAGCAGGTGGCCTTCAGGGACCCCCAGGTGGTGGCTCCCAGTGAGAGCTGGGCCCCTGGGAAAGGCAGAGGCCTCAGAAAGGGCGCGGTGGGGACTCCTGGCCCCCCAGGGGAGCCTCCCAAACCCGTCCTCCCCCTTTTCATGGGAGAAGGTAAGCCCACAGGCTCCCTTCCTCCGCCTCTCCCCTTTCACAGCTGTGAGGAGCACCCAGAGGGCAATAGGGTTCCAGGCTTCAGCTCCTTCCGCAGAGGAGTTTCGCCATTGGTTTGACAACCAGCTGTGCCGGCACTCACTGTCCACTCGGAGGTCCTCACCCCTTAGCAATCTACATGAGGGGCTTTGTGGCCTCCTCACTCCAGGTGACGCCCCCACGTCAGCCCTGGTCGCATAACCTGAGGGCTTGTCAGCCACGCAGAGCCCCCCCGGAACCCCTGACACAGAATCTGAGTGTCACATGGACCTCTGGGGCGGGGGGGGGGGGGGGGGGGGAGGAGATTCGGATGTTAGTTTGGGCAGCACTGACCTCAGGTGAACTAACCTGAGTTCAAAGTCCAGCTCCCCCATTCAAAGCAAGTCACTACCTCTCTGAGCCTGGGTTTCCGAGTCTATAAAATGGAAATAGAACTAGGTCCCACCTCACAGGCTGTTGCGAGGAGAAAGTGTGGTGCTGTGTGTAAACCACAGCATGAGGTCAGTGCTCAGAAAACCATGCCCGGAAACGCTGCCCCGCCCAGTTGGGGACGGAAGGGCACCTCAGCTGCCTGGCCTCCTCTCTTCTCAGCCTACATTTGCAACAGTTGATTCATAACACTTAACCTGGGGGTGATGGTGAGAGGCAGCTTTAATACATCTCAAAGACCACCAATGGGATTCACTGACTGTCCTCTTGCTCGAAACAGAGAAAACAAATTCGGTCTTCCACCAGTCACCCACGGTGGCAGTATAAAGCCAGTAGCCACAGCCACCATCACAGCCGCCTGGCCCATGCAGATTCGCATTAGATTCAGACAGATGGTAATGAAACAATGGAGCCAAGAACTGATGGGCCATCATCTTTAATCCTAGCTTGCACCTGGCGGGCAAGTAAAAACACTCACTGTGCTCCAAAACCCACACATTCAGTGCTCACAAAGCTACTGACTTATCCGAGTTTCCTAGAATCAAAGGTTTCTAGCTCACCAGACTTACTCACCTCTGTTCCCCATCTCCTTCTCTCTGCACAAACTCTGCACAAACTGGCTTCTCCTTTAGCATTCTGCCATCTTGGCTGCTTCTGCTCTCTTCCATGTGGCCTTTCTCTGCTCTCCTCTCTAATGCTAATCTCAGGAACCGAGAGAGAGCAAGCTCCCAGTCTGCCCCACTTTATAGTGTAGAAATCAAAACCTTTAGTCCAATATGCAAACAAGGAAGTCTCTGATACAAAGTCACTTATCTGAGGCATAATGGGATTCCTCATGAGAGTGCACCAACCTACATCATGCAATCAGTCAAGGGTGTGGGGAAAAGCTTAGTCTTAAAACTAAGCTTTAGGCTGTAACGACCCTGCCTGCTTACAGCCTGTCCCCCACACACAATACAAACTATAAGCGAACAAACATATATCATATTTAGAAACTTATTTGACCAATAGGCAGCCAGACCTAAGGTGGCCCTCTCATCTCTACCTCAGTCGTCACACACCTGGGGTGAGCCCCTCACCCTCGCAAAGGGCTGACCTGTGTAATGCATGAGACTGCAGAAATGACAAAGTGTGACTTTCAGAAGTCAGTCATGAAATGCCTGGCAGTTCCTGCTTTGCTTTCTTTCAGATGGTCCTCTCTTAGAGGACCAGCCACCACACCATGGGGACACTCGAGCAGCCCTACCCAGAGGTTCACAAGGTACAGAACGGAGGCCTCCTGCCCACAGCCATGGGGAGTGTCACCTTGGAAGTGAATCCTGCAGCCCTAGTCCAGCTCCAAATGACTCCTGGCTGGCGGCCCCAGGGAGCGGTTTAGACACCCTCTGGAGAGATCCTGAGTCAGCACCTCCCGGCACAGACATTCCGGGTGAGGGAAGAAATATTCATTGTTGCAAGTTACTGTGGGGGGGTCATTTGTTATGCAACAATAGATAACTAATACATCCACGATTGCAGCCAGATGTGTGCGTGTGTGTGTGAGAGTGTGTGTGTGTGTAGTCTTTCCCAAAAAACCCTCATATCTAAAAAAGAAGAGAATGAAATTCCCTTTTGCTCTCATTTGATAAGGCATTCCAAGAGTTCCAGACAAGCAGAAAGCAAGCAGACTCGAGATAAGAAATGTTTGCAAAGGCGACACATCCTCCCTGCCTCCTCTTAGGTTTTGATGAAAGGAATGGATTAACCACTCCATTTCCCAGGAGGAGAGAAAGCATGCCTGACAGCTTCCCTGCCACAGCCTGTGTCCCCCACTCTCTCGGCCTGGGGCAGCAGGCTGACCCGGAGGACACCTTTGGGAGAAGGCACTCACTACCCGTTCTCAGCTTGGCCCGCCCGCCCTCCCAGCTGCAGGGAAGGCGGACTGCAGCCCCCGTGAGTGGGGAGAAGGGGAGAAGAAGGAAGAAGGGGGAGAAGCGGGGAGAAGGGGGAGAAGCAGGGAGAGGGGGAGAGAAGGGGAGAAGCGTGGAGAAGCGGGGAGAAGGGGGAGAAGGGGAGAGAAATGGGGAGAAGCAGGGAGAAGGGGGAGAAGGGGGAGAAGGGGAGAGAAGTGGGGAGAAGTGTGGAGAAGCGGAGAAAGGGGGCATAAGCAGGCCCTGCAGGGCAGGCTGGCAGGGGTGTGCCCCTTCCACGGAAGCTGTGAGGACTCTTAAATTAGGTGGGGTATCAGGATCCATGTGCCACATGCTTAAGCTGCGTCCTCCAAGCCAACTTTGTCATTAGCAAGGTGTCAGTCTGATCTCTGTCGGTGTGAGTTTGTGCCTACCTCTCCGTTGGTTCCAGATTTGGAAGAGTAAGGGAGGGGTGTTCCTAACCTCAGTAAGAAGCACGGACATCCAACCCAAATATAAGTTATTCTACATTAATTGTTTATGGCCAGTCATCCTCAGCAATTTTCCAGCTATTGTTCCTTGTGCCACCGCCAAAGAAAGAAACTTCTGGTACATCCTAATTCCAGCTTCGCCTTCTGAATATAATCACTAAATCCTCGCCGTGCTCGGCACGGGGAGAAACTAGGGGCTGAGGAAGCCAGACCACCTCAGTCACAGTCACAACAATGACACCTACCACGCACTGCAGTGCTATTTACGGGTCTCTCCTTTGACCTTCCTGATAACTTCATGAGGTACCTGTCACTCGTTCCCACTGTCTGGAGGGGGAACCTGAGGCTCAAAGAGACGGCTTATCCTGTACATAGAAATGGCCGAACGTCCTAGGATCTGAGCCCGTGTCTGGCTGGCTCTGAAATCTCTTCTGTTTCTAATTCATAATGCTACATTGTAACTCGACTTTAGAACCCAGTCCTTAGTTTAAGAAACATTATTTTAATTCTGACCTAAAGGGTCAATTCAATAAATGGAATTGCATCCCTGGCTGGGTAGTTCAGTTGGTAGAGCATCAGCCTGAAGCACAGAGGTTGCCGGTTCAGTCCCCGGTCAGAGCACATACAGGAACAGACTGATGTCTGCCTCTCTCTCTCCCTCCATTCCTCTCTCACTGAAATCAATAAATTACAAAATAAAAAATTTTAAATAAATAGAATTTATGCTCTTTTTATTAGTAATTTACACAGCCCGACACCATGCAAAAGTAAAGTCTTCTCTTTAAAACAGTGGTACTCAACCTTTTTTGGGCCACGGACCAGTTTAATGTCAGAAAATATTTTCACAGACCGGCCTTTAGGGTGGGACGGATAGATGTATCACGTGACCGAGACAAGCGTCAAGAGTGAGTCTTAGACGTAACAGAGGGACTCTGGTCATTTTTAAAAAACAAAACATCGTTCAGACTTAAATATAAATAAAACGGAAATAATGTAAGTTATTTATTCTTTCTCTGTGGACCGGTACCCAATGGCCCATGGACCAGTACCAGTCCACGGCCCCGGGGTTGGGGACCACTGCTTTAAAACGATGGTATGCCAAGTGCTTTCATAGCATAGCGTTACTAAAAGTGGAAATAAATGAACAAACCGAGTTTCAGAGAAGCATGGCACTTCTGGTCTGAGAAGGTTTTCGAATATCATCAAGTCCGGCCCTACCCCCTCCATTTACAGATGAGGAAGCTCTCGGAGAGATTAGATCACTTCCTAGTAACTCAGTGGTAATCTGTAAAAGCTATGAGTAACCCAAACTGCTTATATGACTACTGAGTTAATTGTGCAGAGATTTTTATTCACAGGGGTCTTGGTATTTGGCCATCCAAGTGCTGACATAGACCCTGGCCAACCAGCTCGGACGCATGGCGCGGGTCCGAGACACTCAGACAGCCAAGTCGGTAAGTGCTCTGTGCCCCAAACCCCTGCCGCTGCTTCGAAGGCAGGTGTAAGAAGGAAAGATACATACAATTCTTCCACAGACCAACAAAAACATTGGGTTTCTCTCCATCCACGCTTTGAATTTCAGCTTTTATAGTGAGTCACAGAACGGTGAGAACTGGGGCCTCTGGACAGAAGAGACCTGAATACGTGCACAATTAATTACAAATGTTTAAGAAGGCCAGTTTGCCCCCAATGCAAACTCGGACGTCGTGTAAGCATGTTGGATTCGGTCCGCGTTGGAGGCGGCTCATTGCTGCCACAAAACCCATCTTTCGTAGCTAAAATTGACTTAGAAACTTTACTTCTGACGCTTTCAAGAATTTCCTTGCCATGTTACCAGGAAACAGCAACGTATTTTGAAAGGAAAACGACTCCCACACTTTCCTGATATAAAGGACCCATTGCAGCGTGAGGAAGCCTGGATTTACACGGTCCCCTCCCATCCCCGCGGGGCCCCGCCCGCTCAGACCCAGGGCAGCGGGGCCCCTGGCCAGCACCGCCGCCGCCCAGCGGGAGACACGTCCAGCACTGTAGGGCTCCGGACTTCACCTCATTGTCTGCTAATGCCGCTGCGATGGCCCGGGGACCAGGCTGCAGCTCGTGCCTGGCACCCTGCGGTGTCTCCTTCCCCTTGCTGTTCTTCCGGGTCCTTCGGGCATGGGGTGCGAAGCAGTGAAAAGAGCCGACTTCCAGGTCAGAGGGTCCGAGCGCGCTGGTTTCCCTGCCAGGATCCGTCCAAGCGCTGCGGCCTTGGAGACGATGAAGGGCCGGTGTCTCTTTACCCTCCGGCCCTTGATTGCCTCACCTGTGAAATGGGAACAAAATATCTCATAGGTAGAGCTGTTGTGTGGACTAAAGGAGATGATACTTGTCTCACATCTAACACAAAACTCGTCCTGTATATGTTCCCTTAAATCAGAGTTCTCCCTCCCAGTGATCCCTCGGAATCAACAGTTTCTAAAAACATCCATGTACAGGACCCACGACCAGGGGGTTGACCTAATTATAGATTTTGCAAAGCTCCTCCTGTGACTCTATGGCCCCAGCCAGGTGGCTCAGTGAATAAAGGATCGCCCCACACACCAGAGGTCGCGGGTTTGACCCCAGTCAGGGCACATACAGGAAGCAATCTATGAGTGCACAACTGAATGGAACTAAGAGCAACCACAGGGTGATGTCTTTCTCTGTCCCCGGCCCCTCTCCCTCTCTCTCTCTCCCTTTCTCTCTCCTCTCTCTCAAATCAATGGGGGGGAAACTTTTTTAATTAAAAGCTCCCCTTGTGAATCTAATGTGCAGCCAGGGTCAAGTACCCACAGACATAAACCTTTCTCCCTCTCTTCCTGGTTCCCACAGTCCCTTATGGAGATGACAGTTATTCATCCAGTACGGTTCTGTCCCTAAGCTGACTCCTTGCCGGAATCGGACTCAGGACCTGCCACCCTCGGTCCCCAAGCATTGCGATGTATTCAGGTTATCCCGTGGCAGCTGCACATGTTTTCAGTTCCTTGTATTGTACCAGGCCTTTTAACACATCTGTTAAAATATTTAAATCTCAATTAATCTCCATTTTTAAGCCTTTCAAATAAATGATATTATTGGCTCCATTATTCAGAGTAAAAAAAAAAAACTGAAACTCATAAATGTACAATTTTCTCAACAAATATTTATTGCATGCCATAAATAGTAGGTGCCAGCCACTGCTCTAGGTGACACATCGAAGTGACACGTCTAGGTGAACAAGCTTGCCAGGGTCACACAGTCTTAAGAGAGGGAGCGTGGGTTCCACCTCAGACCATCTGAGTCAATGTTAGCATTGCTCAGCCCAGTGTCAGGACCCTGGAGAGGCTCGTGTTTAATCACCCCTTCCACCTTTTACCCTCCAGGGGGCGCTACTCACACCATGTACTGCCTGAATGGTGATTTCCCCAAGTTGTGCAAGCCAGCTGCCCTGTCTTTTCCATCACTGCCATTTCACAGCTGGGGGAACCAAGGCACGTAGAACCAAGCTGGTGTCTCCCAACCCTCAGGCTGTTTCGCTAGCTAGCTTCCAGGGGACAAGGGGCCCATCCTCTGTTAGGTTAGGCCATGGCCTTGTGTGCTGCCAAGGTGTCTAAGCCACATCAAACCACGGCTGAGCCCTGCCAGGCAGGCCCTCCTGTGGGAGCCGGTGCCCTGGGGACAAGGGCGGGCAGTGAGTCTCACGGTTGTAGGTTCCAAGCAGAGGCCAACCCTCGACATGTGGTGGTTGTGTCTCTTCAGGATTATAATTAGCCGGTATTGCGTCGCTTGCTCAACCAAACATATGAAAACACAGTGTCCGTGTCCAAAGGACGAAATATTGTTAGGTTCGGGGAGGTGTGCTGTGGCTGCCAGAGTCTAACTCTTGGAGGAGCAGGAAGAGGGAAGTGCTGACAGGGTCCCTGTGAGGCCAAGAACAAAGAGATCAGCACAAAGCTGAGCAAACATCCTGCATTCCATTGGTTAGAGACCTTTAGCAGAAGTTTATGTTTGAAATTCGCCACTGAGCTAAACCCTTCCCCTGTTGCTACGCTGCGCGCGACCCTCCTAGCGCATAGCAAACTGCCACATCTGCTTCTGTATAATGCTTGCTCACTTAGGATATATAAGGACCTAGTTATAAGCGCCAGGCGCGACTCTCGTTGGCAGCCCCTTGTGGGTATGGTGTCTCCAGACGCCTTGAGAGTTTGCCCCTGCGCAGGTTAAACTTGGCCAATAAAGTAAGATCTAAACCCCTGAAAGTCTCCGACGTTTGTTCTAGCGCTTGGTGGATGCAACAAATATACCAAAAGACAGCGAGGAGACGGGACGTGTCAGGAGGAAGAGGGTGAGCCGCTCCCTTCCCTGCTGTTCCGGGGTCTGGTTTGCCCTGAGAGCTGCTTCTGCCCACAGCTGCTCCCATCGGGCGTCCCTAACACCACGTCCTGCAGCGCTGGCTTGTCTCCGCGGATGCCACATCTCCCGCTGTTCCCTCTGCCCCGCCCACACTTCTGTAAGGGGTCCCTTCTGAGACGTCTCTGACTTTGAACTTTCTGGAGGTGAATTTGGTTTCCTGCCAGGATCCTGACTGAGAAAGGCAGGAAACTTACCATTCACTGCATATCCTTTTTGTATCATTGAGATATCGAGCCATGTGCCCGTCAGGCCAGTAGAAACGGCACGTGTTAAAAAAACAAGTCATTGCACCGAAACTCCACCTTGACTGGTCTAGATCAGGAAGTTCCAAAGAGCATCACTAATGCACCGGTCTCCGTCAGGAGTTAGCATCCCCTCATCTTGGCTGGCTTTAACCCGATGCCAACAAGAAATCGTGATAGGCCCTGGCCGGTTGGCTCAGCGGTAGAGCGTCGGCCTAGCGTGCGGAGGACCCGGGTTCAATTCCCGGCCAGGGCACACAGGAGAAGCGCCCATTTGCTTCTCCACCCCTCCACCACACTTTCCTCTCTGTCTCTCTCTTCCCCTCCCGCAGCCAAGGCTCCATTGGAGCAAAGATGGCCCGGGCGCTGGGGATGGCTCCTTGGCCTTTGCCCCAGGCGCTAGAGTGGCTCTGGTGGCAACATGGCAACACCCAGAATGGGCAGAGCATCGCCCCCTGGTGGGCAGAGCGTCGCCCCTGGTGGGTGTGCAGGGTGGATCCCGGTCGGGCGCATGCGGGAGTCTGTCTGACTGTCTCTCCTTGTTTCCAGCTTCAGAAAAATGGAAAAAAAAAAAAATCGTGATTTATTTTCTTGTATCCCAGCCCGGCTGGTGCCGCTAATGGGGGACTTCCTGGGGGACAAGGACCACAGGGGATGTTTGCAGTGCACACAGTACCTGGGTAGCCAGGGGGTGATGGGATGCCGGGTCACTCTCAGCTTTGGAGTCACACACACTAAATTCACACCACATCAGTGCTACCTGCTCACTTTGATTCCATGGACCTCCTGTCCCTCCTGGGCCCTTTAGGGGACACATCCCATCACACAAAAGGACTGTGCAGTTTGGAGACGGCCCCTTGCATACCATGAAGGTAAATACTTTTCCATTCTTTCAGAAGCCTGAGAAGCAAACAGTGAAACTCTTAGCTGTTTTCCTTCCCATAACTGTGCGACAGACCCTTGCCTGGGGCGGAGCCACACCCCTACAGACTGGAGTAGGACGCCCCGGGGCCAAGCATGGGGGGGAGGGAGGGCTGGGACCGAAGGCGCTGACATTTAGAGGACACATCACATGTAAATAACGATTCTGAAAGCTTAACATCTACTTAGCAAGAGTAATGGCTTCAAGTGGAAAGCCGCCAGATGGTGCGCACTGTTAATAACGCCCATCTGTGAGCCCGATCATGAATTATAGAACTGGTTTGGACGAGAACATCTCCTGCTGTCTGCCCAGTTGCCACACTGTCCCCCGCTAGGTCTAGGGGTTGGGTGTGGGTGAGGCAGGCTGAGGCACACGTTGCTTTAAAATAATACTATATAATATTTTTACATAATAATACTCACTGCTCATTTTTGCATGCTCATTTCTTTTTTCCTATCTCCGGCCTCCAGAGGGCCGTGTCAGGACCTCCCACGTCACACCCCGCCTGCCACGAGCGAGGGACACAGGAACACCTGGCTGCAGGCAGGGCGCTGTGCCCGGTGTTGCACGGAGCCAGCTTCTGACCAGCCCTGGCTCTGCCGCCCTGACTTCTGGCCTCCTCCCCTTCACCCGGGCTCCTGACAACGGCCTCGGGTTCTCTCGTACCGAAGGCCACTTCACCGCTGCTTCTCCACCCGGACCCTGCAAACCCGGGCCACCTGACGTCAGAACACTCCGTCCTTGGGCCCCCAGGGCTCAGTCCCCTAGGGGCAGAACAGGCTCCGTAACCCTCACAGGCCCAGACACTTCATCCGTACGGATACTCCCCGAGCTGTGACGGTGACCCTCACAGGCCCAGACTCTTCATCCGTACGGATACTCCCCGAGCTGTGACGGTGACCCTCACAGGCCCAGACTCTTCATCCCTACGGATACTCCCCGAGCTGTGACGGTGACCCTCACAGGCCCAGACACTTCATCCGTACAGATACTCCCCGAGCTGTGACGGTGACCCTCACAGGCCCAGACTCTTCATCCGTACGGATACTCCCCGAGCTGTGACGGTGACCCTCACAGGCCCAGACTCTTCATCCGTACGGATACTCCCCGAGCTGTGACGGTGACCCTCACAGGCCCAGACTCTTCATCCGTACGGATACTCCCCGAGCTGTGACGGTGACCCTCACAGGCCCAGACTCTTCATCCGTACGGATACTCCCCGAGCTGTGACGGTGACGACTCGTGCCAAGAGCCTTCCCGAGGGCAGTGATGGCACCAGAGGAAGCCAGTCGGGGGCCGTAGCCCCAGGACAGTCTGCTCGCTATTCCCAGGCCCCAAGCTTGCTGCTTGCGTGGCTTTCTGTCTCGGCTGCGGGGAGTCCCCTCCCCTTGCTCCCTGGGGTGCACAGCCCTACTCGACACCTCCCCCGTGAGCCTCCTGACGACCCCACGCAGTGCTCCTCCTTCCCAGCATCCCGGCCGGCATGGCACCCGCCGGCTACCCTGTGCCCTGGGCTGCCCTCAGTCCTCTTCCCGTGTGCCACCCTGTCTCTCAGATGGACTCCTAGACAGTCTCCGGAGAGCCGTGCCCGGGGACTTGGCACCTTCTCCCATGGCGTGCTGACCCAGAGCTGGGAAGACACAGGAGCATGATTATTTCTGTTCACTGTGCAATTAGTGCATCTTGTCCCGTTGTATCCGCGGCCCTCAACCCCCACTGTGCACCAGAACCAGCCAGGACACTGTCAATACCCAGCTTCTCAGGCCCCGGAGATGCCAATGAGCAGCTCAGCGTGAGGGCCACCATACTGTATGAACCAGGGTGACTCGCATTTGTGCTCTAGACCAGTGGCCCCCAACCCCCGGGCTGCAGACCGGTACCGGTCTGTGGGCCATTTGGTACCGGTCCTCAGAGAAAGAATAAATAACTTACATTATTTCCGTTTTATTTATATTTAAGTCTGAACGATGTTTTATTTTTAAAAAATGACCAGATTCCCTCTGTTACATCCGTCTAAGACTCACTCTTGACGCTTGTCTCACTCACATGATACATTTATCCGTCCCACTCTAAAAGCCGGTCTGTGAAAATATTTTCTGACATTAAACTGGTCCGTGGCCCAAAAAAAGGTTGGGGACTGCTGCCCTAGACACTTCAGTTTGTCTCCTGGCTGCACTTTCACCACTTGAACATTTCAAAGTATAGCTTACAAGTTAAAATCGCCACCCTCAGCTCCTCTCTTGGGGTAACACAGAAGGTGTCCTCTGCGGGCAAGTGAAAATTTCCTGCCCTTACCTCACTGGACAGAGTCGGCCTGTAAAGCACCAGCCGAGTCAGTCCCCTCAAAATGAGACCGGCGTTCATCAAGGAGCCACCCCCCAAGCGCCCGCATGCAGCCAGAGTGTCAGCACTGTGACTTCCTACCTTCCCCCAGGTGAGTCAGACAGAGAAGAGAGCTGGCCACCAGCACGGACCAGACGTGCCTGTATGCGTTGGGGTCAACAATAAGGAAGGGTAAGAGACGAGGAAGACGGAGGAAAAATAAGGATGGCGAGCGAATGAGGTCATTATGACAAAATGATTGAATGGCAAACACGTGACCCCTAATTAATGAGGCTTTGATGGTGTTTCCAAGTTCCGCTGCACTGAAGCAGCCCAGCGAATTCTGTATCCCCTGGAAAAATTTTAGAGACATTCTATTTTGAAAACTTCTGCTAACAAGACAGAAAAAAAACAGCCTTGAGGAATATATTTTTCTCATTTGCGTCTTTTCGGTTTACGGCAGTTTTAACTGCTGATGAAAAGAAATCATGAGTTAAGAAGGAAAAAAAAAAACAAAACCCAACAACCCACAGAACTCTCAAGCAGTCAGGGTGCTTTTAAATGTAACTTTCTGTAAGATGGTTAAAAGAAAAAATAAAAGGTGACCTTGAAGAAGTGTGCGGCGTAATGGGCTGGCCTCTACAAGTATGGTTTTCAAAATTTTCCATCAGGCACCGGTAAGTTCTAAATATTCTGTCAGATCATTGTCTTAACAATTCCTCTGAAAGCTCTCTTTACCCGTTCAGGACCAAGAGAGCTGTTGCACTTTGGTATATTATAAACTGTGGAGCTGCTTTATTGAGGATCTATAACTTCCACTGTTTCTCTGCAGTGTACAGTTAAACTATATTCTAGAATATCATCCTTGTCTTCTGCACCTACCCAATCATTCTTTTTCTTTAAATTTATCGGGGTGACATGGGTTAATACAGTTATATAGGCTTCAGGGGTACAATTCTATAACACATCCTCTGTATACTGTACTGTGTGCTCCCCACCCCAATCAAGTCCCCTTCCTTCACCATTTATCCCCCTTCACCCTCCTCTACCTCCCCACCCTCCTTCCCCAATCATTCTTTTCATGAACAAAGCTTTCATTACTCATGAATCTTTGGTATTGAATGGCTTGCTTATTTCCTTGGAAATCATTTCAGGATGTTGTTTTCATTAAAATTTGCCATTTTTTTCTTCTACAGAGAAGACACACGCTGGATGACCACACTGCTCACAGACCCCTCTAGGAGGGACACACTTTCACTCCCCCCTCTAAAATGTCCACCGAGGCCAAGGATCACCAACAATGAGAAAAGGCTCCAATGTGAAAGAGAGTGGCTCAAACACAAATACAGATTTCCCCGCCGTCGGAAAATAGAGCTTTCTTATGAAAACTTTCGTAAGCCAAAATGACGTAGAGCAAAGAAGCAGTTACCACTAATTTGTATAGAAAATTCTTGAGCTTTCCCAGACCCAAAATGTAACCTATGAAATTATGCCAAAGAGCACTAACATATAGTAAAAGCAGGAATGTTATGATAAATACACAGCTCATATAAAGTAGCGATAACGTATTATAGCAGTTTTGCTCACCAGGGTGGACTGCCTCCAGGATGGCTCAAAACAGACGCTAAAGGCTATTTTTGCTTTTTGCCTTTTTTGGTAAAAGTGAAAACCCCCTTAGGATTTCTTTCAATTAGCAAAAGCAGGTACCGTTGACCCTTGAACAATGTGGGGGTTGGGGCACCAACCCCTCATGCAGTCAAAAATCTGCAGGTAACTTTTGACTCTTCAGGGGGCTCTTCTCATCCATGGGTTCTGTTGCCCTCAGACTGAGACAGTATTTTTGATACACAACTGGGATTCCTCAGTTGTGAATCCGCAATTAGGAATGCAAAAACACCGTTTTCAATCTGCAGTTGGTTGAAGCCACAGATGCAAACCCTGTAGATATATCCAAGGCCAACTGCACTTATTGAAAACACTCCGCAGTTCAAACCCATGTTGTGCGAATGTCGACTGTACCAATGTCGGTCTTTCATAAAAGCAAAGTGATGTGAAGCAAACCTTCAAAATGTGTGGAATACCTGTATACAGGCTAAAGGGATACAGACAAATGAGAGATAATGAAGCAAGCAGAAGGAAACATGGGAACTTTCTTATCTCTCAAGAGAAAAGGGAAGATACTGCATCCATTAAAAAAAAAAATCAAATCTGGGGAAAAAGATACAATCAAATAACAAAAAAGAACTCATAAAAATTTAAACTATAATAGCCAAAATGAGAACTTTAGTAATGACATGATAATAAGTCAAGGGAACCTATCACAAGTAGAATAAAAAAGAAGCACACACATTAAAAAAAATAAAGAATAAAAGAGGTTCAACAGCCACCTCTCATCCAGAATAGGGAAACAGGGGTGCATAGTGAAAGGAGGAGGAAACGAAGCAAAAATTGTCCAGGATTGAATGATGTGAATTTTAGGTGGAAAAGAATGGGTTCCAGGAAGTCAGTCATAGTGACTTTCTGAACAGGGACACATGGGGTGGGGTGCAGGAACCCAACAAAGTCAAAGCACTTAAAAGTTCTAGAACAGCAGGGATAAGGGATAAGGAAAGATCTTAAAGCTTCTGGTAATCGTTTTCTTTCAAGTTTACATCCAGTGGAACAAGAATTAAGATGGCCCCCACTTTATCAACAACAATGCTAGACTCTAGAAGACAATGGAGCAGTGCCATCCAAATTCTACAAGACCTCAACAGTTTAACTCTATCCCCCTTTCTTAAGCAAGTATTAAAATATATACACACACACACACACACACACACACACACACACATACATACTAGCAAAAATAGGAAATGAACTAATAATCAAACTCATTGATTCAAAGAAACAAGAGATCCACCACGAGGGGGAAATTCAAGGCCAACATCTATGGCCAGATTGGAAGAGGTCAGAAATCTCTGAAAGTTTTCCAAAATAGTAATAACAATAATAATAATAATAATAAGTAAAAAGAAATTTCCAAAATTAAAGTTCCAATTTATATTTCCTTTAGTAACGTTTAAGAGTTCTAGTTGTTTCATCTCCTTGGCAATACTTAATATTGATATTATCAGTTTTGTTTTGTTTGTTTTTTTTTAACTTCAGCCATCTGGTAGGTTGTACTGGTATCTCATTATGGTTATTTGCATTTCTCTGATAATAAATGATATTGGGTACCTTTCCATTTGTTTATTGACCATTTGGTTATCCTCTTTTATGCCTGTTCAAGCCTTTTGCTCATCTTTTAAATGGTGGTGACTTTTTCTTTATGAGAGTTATTATTACAAAGAAAAACAGATAGAAGGTGACGGAAGACAATTTGACTTTGGGTGATGGGTATGCAACATAATCAAATGTCAAAATAACCTGGAGATGTTTTCTCTAAACTTATGTACCTTGATTGATCAATGTCACCCCATTAAAATTAATTAAAAAAAAAGAATTATTATATTTTTTGTATTCTAGGTTTTTCTCTGTCAGGCTTGCCTTTATACCTTCTTTTTTATTTATTTTTTTATTTTTATTTTTCTGAAATGAGAAGGCAGGGGCAGCAGACAGAGTCCCGCATGTGCCCAACCAGGATCCACCCGGCATGCTCAATAGGGGACGATGCTCTGCCCATCTGAGGTGTTGCTTCATTGCAACCGGAGCCATTCTAGCTCCTGAGGCAGAGGCCATGGAGCCATCCACAGCACCTGGGCCAACTTTGCTCCCATGGAGCCTTGGCTGCAGGAGGGGAAGAGAGAGACAGAGAGAAAGGAGAGGGGGAAGGGTGGAGAAGCAGATGGGAGCTTCTCCTCTGTGCCCTGGCCAGGAATCAAACCCGGGACTTCTACACGCTGGGCCGACACTCTACTGCTGAGCCAACTGGCCAGGGGCTATAGCCTTTTAAAGATCTCTTTTTATGAATAGAAGCTATTTGTAAATTCCAATTTATCAGTGTTTGTTTTTATGGTTTGTGCTTTCTAATATCCTATCAATGCTGAAGTTTTTGTTCCAAAATTGGTATTATTCCATACATACTTTTTATAACATTTATAAGCTTACCAATACAATACAAAGCATTTAATGCCATAATATTTCTTCAAGAAGGCTTTTTAAAATGACTACATAGTATTCCATTGTGTGGTTGTGTCATTTCTTACGTAACTCAACACTTACTCTTCTATATTCAGATTGTTTTTTAGAACAGCAATTTTCAACTGGTGGGCCGCAAGAATTTTTCAAACATGCACTACCTGACTATTCAGTCAGGGGCATTGACCTCTTTTCCCTCAGACTGTCAAATTTAAAAATGGCAACAGCCAACACAACAATAGCCATCCATTGTGAATGAATCAAAGTTATACCTATTTTCTTTTGTCAGAGTGGCAAAAAATATACTTTTTTGGTGTGCCTCAGAATTTAAGTAGTTAGCTTATGTGTGCCACGAGATAAAAAAAAAGGTTGAAAATTGCTGTTTTAGAACATTATTTAAATAAAACTATAAAGGTCGTGGGTGCATTACAAATTAGAAACCCAAGATTTTTAAAATCCAAGTTTGACGACTTCCAATACTCATTCCCCAGTGAGTACTCAGGGAGCACCTAACATTTCTTCAGCACTGTGCCGAATATTCTAGGGGGGGCAAAGAGAAAACTTAAGATACGACCTGTTTCTAAGAAGCTGACAACATGTTCAGTGGTCCAGACTTCACCTGTTAGCAATTTACGACTAAGGAATGGCTCGGCTGTTAATAGCCGTATGTGGGACAGGTGGGACAGGAGGCAGGCGGGCCTTCGAGGAAGGAGTGGGTCTTCAAGCTGCTTCCCATGACGGGGTGAGCGTTCCACAGGGCAGAAACTGCCGAGTCACGGGTGTGTCTGAAAAACAGAGGCGTCGCCCCACGTGGGAAGTCAGGAGAAATGTGGATGAGCTGTGGGACACAAGAATGGACAAGTAAGACGAAGCTACGCTGATGAGGATGAGGTCTCTGACAGGAGAGTCTGGGATTTGGTTCCGTAAGCAATAGGCCCCGTGAGGCGCGGGTGGGGACCCAGGATATCACACTGCAGTTTGGGAAGTTCCTTAAGGTGAGCAGCAGGTGGGCACAGGTGAGTTCAGACAGACAGGTTAAACTTTATAGGGCTAATCCAGGGGCCCAGGGATGGTTAGCTTAAAATAAAATTTTATATCTATGATGCAATTTTCAAAAGAAACAGAAAACTGGCTATTGGCCTCCACAATCTCTTACGTAATTCTAACCAACATCCTGAGTTAGGTTTTAAGTGGCATTTCAAAGAGAAGGACGACGCCTCGGCAATAATTATCAAGAGATCACTACCGAGTGTTGTCTCTAAAAAGGGTCTAGAGACAGGAAGATTTATGATTCCGTCCCCGTTTGGGGGAAAAAGGAAAAATAGGACTGACTGAGCGAGCACTGTCTTTTTGCTGTACTCACATAGGAAAGCATCAGAAGCTAGTGGTCTCAGTTCACATTCTGAGCTGTGCCATTTTGAGAAGTCATGGAACCCCTCCGAACCTCGATTTTCTCTTCTGTAAAACGGGAATAGTCATAATTAGGAAAATACCTGTCCCATAATAAATGTTAACTGTTACTAACTGTGAGCTATCAATGTTGTTTTTATAGGTTCATTAATCAAAGTACTGACTGCATAGGGGTCATTTATATTAGAAAGAATACTGTCATTTATTGCAGTGGCAAAGACGGAGTCAAAGGATGTTGTGGGTAATAGTTAGATAACCACGGGGAACTTGATCCAAGGCTCTGCTGAGGGCAGAGCACCATCCTTGGCTTTGCGTCTGTTATAACTATGGCGTTATTCATAGTCATCAAGCGCTTGGTTTCTACAGCACCTAGGACTTGGAGACAAAGCCAGGGGACATATGTATAGGTATATTTATTTAATCGTGGGAGACCTGGCACATATGGTGACAGGCATGGTGTCCCACTAAGTGGGACGATATGCATGCCTCCTCCCGGCTTCTATAGAGGGACCGCTATTCATCAGAGCTGGGGCACTTCCTTCAGAGAGCTTCCCCCGCCCCGGAATGGAAACGGCACACTGGCAATTTGTACACAAAGGCCAGCCCACGCTTGGCCTTGCACACTCACTGGGAAAACTGCGTTCAGTCTGTTGTTAGTTATTCATGGACATGCTCCGGTTTCGGATGGGAGTCCTGTGGTTTTGTTTGTTATTATTAGAGTACAATTAGAAAGCAGCAAAGAAGGAACTGAAGGGCTGGCATGTAAGACATCATCTAGCTGACAGATCATTCTGTGTGTGAGTTTTCAGTTCAGTTGCCATGTAAAAATAGTGGTAATTCCCACAGCCCTGTGTTTGGAGTGTGCACACTGGTCCTTGCCAGGACTGTCCAGCCGTGCCCCCACCTTCCTCCGGTGAAATCACCTACCCATCACCCACCCTAGGAGAATTCAACCTGCCCTGCAGAGACACTGTGGCTCTGGATGCATGAACACCTGTCTCTCGAAGCAGTGTCATTTATGTTACTCTGTTGGAACATCTCTTCATTAACATCTAATGAAATGGCATAACCAAACAAAATTGCTTTGCCGTAGAATCTTGATTCAAAAAGAATACTGTCTCCAGCCAATCGGGCAGCCAGAATCGTTTCTCACCCCTTAGTTGGACAAGTGCCTAAATCTAAATAAGATTTCTTTCCAGATAACATAGTAGCTCACATCTGCAGAGGATGATGAGCACATTCACAGGACCATCACATCTGATATTCACAAGAAGCGAGAAAGAATGACAAGGCACGCGTTGTAACACTCATTGTACAAATGCGGACTCCGAAGTCCAGGAAGATGAACCGATTTAGTCCAAATCTCACAATGAGGAGGGGCGGGAGTAGAGCCCGAATTCAGTGCCCAGTATCGATCCTGTTCACCGCTTCCTGCCACTTCCAGAAATGTGCTTTGCCAAGGAAATCGGGCTTTGTCTTCGATAATAATGAGTTAAATCCCTAAATAATAAAGAATAAAAATAAGTCGTTTCTTCAAGTCCCAGCAGGAAAGCAAGCGTGATACTAGATTGCTTGGGCATAAAATATATAAGAAACCTAATGCTGTCATTTTGTTGGTTGGATTTCCTCATGGGATCAATTCTGTGCTCACCTTAGTTCAACCAACCTTGACCTGAGCAACCGCTATGGAGCAAACAATGTGCGAGACACTGAAGACACAAGAGGGCGAGTTTCAGACCTTGTCCCGACAGCCCTCGGTGGAGACAGAAAAGCCAACAGGTAATATTTCACGGCACTCTAGACACTGTGGTAGAGAGGTGTGTCTCGCTGCTAGGGAGAACCGGAGGAGAAGCTGGGTGGGTCAATTCAAGTGTTTCCAAAGGAACATCTAAGACTAGTTTTGAAAGATGACTAGGCGTTTTCCAAGCAAAGAGGAGAGAAAAGAAATGAAGATAGAAGACAACAGGAGTAAATACAGTTTCTGCTGAGCAAAGAGGTGGAGGATCATTTTAAAGAGGAATGGCATGTAATCATGATAACAGCTAAAGTTCCCATCGCGCTTACCATGTGCCAGGCTCTGTTCTAAGCACTTGACGTAGACAAACATAGTTAATCCTCAATAACTGCTTTGGGAGGTAGATGTAACCACCATCCCCAATTTTGCAAATAGATAGTGGAGGCACAAAAAATATTAAGCAACTTGGCTTGTCGCATGGAATACAACATGTCGCATGGAATACAACACTTGTGAACACTTTGCTGTATCTCCTGTCAAAAGAGTGGTGGGAGGGAAGAGGGGAGAAAGGGAGGGAGAGGGGAAAAGAGAGGAAGAGGACAAACATAGAAAGTTTCCAAAGAGAGAAACAGACATGAGCAAAAGTTTGAAAAACATATAAATGGTAGAGAAAAAAATAATCGAAGGGCTTTGCTCTGGAAAAACGGGCTGAGTCGGCAGTCTGGAGGGACTGAAGCTCAGTGTGAATAAGGAGCCTGTAAAGTAAGCTCAAGTAAGAATTTTCTGCCGATTGGAAGGAAGCTGTGTCAGACCCGCATCACCCAGGGCGCTCGTCAAGCCCCCTTCTTGCCGGCTGGCCTCCTGGGAAACGTTCTGACCCGTCAGCACACGCGGACAGGTTATCAGGGTGGCACACGAGAAGGACACATGGCTCCGCTGGAATGTGTAAGCCCTTTGAGGGCCGATGGTCTGTAAATACTGATTGACAGCCAATTGTGTTCAGTGCTATCACTAAGATGAGTAAAAACAAATCAGAAACACATTGAATCGTTGTTATGATGCATGGCTAACAGGTAAAAATTCAGTAAGTGAAGTTTTATACTTTTCTCTTTTTTTAAGGACTCTAGGTGAGCAGTCACTAACTATGAAGTTCAACGTTAAAACCGTGGTCCACTTCTGGCAAGGCAGAAAGAACTTTGTCATATGTGTTTTAATTGCTAATCTTGCCCTCATTTTATCTTATTTTTTCAGTGCTTATCTCCTCTCCATATTCACTATTTCCTTCTTAAGAATTTTGTTGCATTCTATGTAGCTCTGAAAATGATTGCACATTCTTTTGCAATGAGATATGGTAATAAGTAAATGTATACATAAACCAGATGTTACTTTGAGACCCCTTAAAGCTTTACTTAAAATTGCTTTCCCTTAATCCAGGGACCTCAGAGATCCGCATGATCCTCACACTCGTGTGGGCCATGGTAGTTCCCACTCATTCATTTATTTATTTATTTTACTCATGCTTTCAATGAGTATATTTCTTGACCACCTTCTACATCCAGGTATTACATATACTGCTCACAAAAATTAAGGGATATTTCAAAGTGAATATGAAGCGATTAAAAAAAAAAGAAGCATTTGGTTTTTTAATAACCAAGAGCTTCTGAAAAGCAAACGACAAGTCAAAGAAAGTTGTTCGATTATGCAAATGAGATGCAAAACCAATGTTTACTTTATTGGTGAAAACGCGCTAGACAAAAGGCTGACAGTACTGGAGCATCCCTGGTCCCCTCATTTTTGTGTCTAGGCAATAACAACACAATGGTGAAAACTACAATCGAGTCCCTGCCTTGGTGGGACTTACACCCTACTAGGTGAGAGGTAGGCGAACAAGCAAACAAAAGTACGAGAATGCGGTGCGTAAAAAGATAGTTTCAGACAGTGAAAAGTTTGAAGACAATGGAACAGCATAGCATGAGGTGCTGAGATGTGGAGAAGAGACTGTCAGTGAATTTCCCCTGGCGGTAGGGGGTGGTGGTGATCACGGAAGTCCTCTCTGAATAGTGACCACTGCCTGCGACCTGAATGGTTCGCTTGGTGGCCTGCAGATCCCAGGGCGGGGTTCCCAGCACAGGGCAGCACCAAGGCTTTGAGGCAGGGCTGAGCTTGTCGTGGTGAAGGCGAGGCAGGGAGGGGTCCGCAGGGCTGGCCAGGAGGGACCAGCAGCTGTCAGGGAACGGGAAACAAATGGCGCTGTCAAAACCCAGAGAAAGAGATGGTAGTTGACTCTTCGTGGGGGTCTGACGGACCTGCTTCATGATTTTTAAAGACCAGTGTTTCTGTTCTGTGGCGTGAAGACTAGGCAGAATTAGGAGGCTTTTGTCGTTGTCCAGGGGACAGAGAGTGGCCGCTGGGACTACAACAAGGTGTTAGACACACCGGTAGAAATGGGGGGAGGGGCGTTCAGGTTCAGAGATGGCGGAGATGGGCATCTTCTACCCTCCAGCCCAGCCCCACCTACTCCCCGCACAATAAATCCAACTGCACCAAGACTGTAAATTTTGAAATTTTACTTAAGATTTGTGGGGCCAGATGGAGGGGCTCACTTAGGGGATATGGGGGCATCTTTGCTAGGGACACTTTGTCTCGCTTTGCCCTTCTCGGGATCCATGGCGCCCCCCTGTGACCTCCTGTCTATACAAACCCTCTGCCATGTGCCGTCCTGTCCCCGCAGCCGGCTTCCTCGGAGGAGCCAGGCCCCTCTGCACGCGCCTGTCGTCGGGATCACTGCAAACGTGTGACGCCCTGGACGCCTCCCACACTCCACCCTCAATACTGTTCACATGTGAGTCGTTTTCCGGCTGACTGGGCGATATGCCGTGATGGGTTGCAGGCCTTTAATTTGACGTTTATTTTTATTTCATGATTTTATTTATGGTTTGCCTGTGATCTAGTCAATTTATTTTTCAGGCCTCGACATTCTGTAGCCCATGGCGAAGCTTGCGTCCTCTGTGCCCGTGCAGTTTCCTGTTTTCAACGGCCGTGACCAGACTGCCTGCGTGGCCCAGGCTCGCCGGCCTTCTGGCGGACGACACCGCGTCCCTGTCGCTGCGCCCACACACAGAAGTCGTGTCGGCTCCTGCAGCGTCAGCGGGATTCCCTGACACACACAGTGCAGACACCCCTCCCGCACACGCCCCCCTCGGGGGCCCTGAGAGGGCAGACAGGGCTTCCCGTGCAGCCCTGCTCCTACCACGGCTGCTCTGCACCCCCACCCTCCCCCACTCCCGGGACCCTGGGCTTGGGGCGGTCAACTCAGACCTCGAGGGCGCAGAAACTCTGGGCTCCGGGTGTTCCACAGCGAACTCCGGGCTGGCATGGCCTCCACTGAGGAGCCCCATGGCGGCGGAGGGTGGGGTGCTGTTCCGGCCAGAGAAAGAACCCGGAATCTCGGGGCAGAAAGTTGAGGACAGACCAACAGCCTGACCTGTGGTGGCGCAGTGGATAAAGCGTCGACCTGGAAATGCTGAGGTCGCCGGTTCGAAACCCTGGGCTTGCCTGGTCAAGGCACATATGGGAGTTAATGCTTCCAGCTCCTCCCCCCTGTCTGTCTGTCTGTCTCTCTCTCTCTCTCTCTCCCCCTCTCTCCTCTCTAAAATGAATAAATAAAATAAAATAAAATAATTTAAAAAAGAAAGTTGGGGACAGAGCTGGATACATGTGAGAGGAGGTGAAGGGGCAAGAGCACAGTGAAGGGCCGGCCACACAAGCCCCCCTGCTCCCTCCGTTCGCGAGCCGTTCCCATGCCTGTCCCGTCACTGCCCCTCCCGCTGCTCCTTCCCGGGGGCCTGCTCCACGTGTGCAGAGTTTTGAACACACTGGCTTTAGAGCCAGTTTGCTTGGGCTCAAACCCCCGCCCTGGGCATGCCTCTTCAGACGCTCAGGCCTCAGTTTCCTAAGTTGTAAAGTGGGATACCAGTTCCTACTTCACCAGGTTGTCGCGAGGTTCCCTGCAACGTGCTTAGCGTACAATCAAGACCCGTGAATGTTCAGCTATTGTTATTTTAAAGAATTGTCGAAACAGGATCATGAGATTGCAGTGTATTTTAATGTTGACATTAATAAATTATCATTTTAACTCAAAAAACACAATGGTGTGTTAACTGTGCTATTCACAGGTAATGACCAAAATTCTGGTTTTGGTTTTTGTTTTTAATTATTAATTCATAGCACCGAAAAGGTTCAATCATAGGACACAAGTTAGAATCAAATGAGAAGCATCTGCGTTTATAACTTTATTTATACATCTCATTTGAAAACAATGCCAAAAGTCTAAATTTGAGGTCTTTTGTGAATGTTTGTCTCCAGGCCAAATGCTTTTCCCGATCCCTGTCTGACCCCCACTCCTACCCTCATTCGTATCTTAAAATAAATTGAGCGCATTAACGTGAGGAGTTGGAACAGACTCCACTTCCTGTCTCTCTGATTTCCACATTAGATAAATAGGGCACAAGACCTTTCATTCTGTAATTGGGTGATTTATGTGTGTTTGCATATATCAGATAACTGTATCTATATACAGCTCAAGATGCAAACGTGGTGGGGTGGGAACAACTGAGGTCAGGCCAGCAAGTCCCCAAGGAGAGCGCAGCGAGTAGGGGAGGCGAGCAGGGGAGGTGAGCCTCCACTGTGGGCCGGGTTTGTTTTAGCGCAGTCTGGTTGTACGCCCAGGAGGAGCTGTGTGTAACCAGCAAGGCGCGGATGATTTTCCCCCAAACGGCACTTCACAGCTACGCACGTGACCCTAAATGACAGCAGCGCCCCATGTAGGAGCCTGGGAGGGACGCAAGGTGCACGCTGCTGCGTGGTGGTTTCCCTTGGAAACGCCAGAGCCGCGCTGGGAGGGCGGAGCGGGCCGACCCGGGGGGACCGTGGCTGGCAAAACCCTGAAACGGGAACCTCAGGGGCCCTCCGGGAAGTGTAGATGAAAGCCTCCCTAGGGGAGAGCTGACTGGTTGACCTTTCCGAGGCTCTTTTATCCTTCAGAGTCTATGGGTTTGATGTCGTGTTGAGTCTCTTTCAGCCTCCTCTCAAGAAGAGTCAGTGAGTATGAGAAAAGTGTCTGGTTATTTACTGATGCCCTCTAACCCTAGAGCAACGAAGAAATGTCGTGGTTATTCAAAAAATAAGAATTCCAACAAGAGGAGAAATGGAAAATTTTCTACTTTGCAACCTTAAGAGTTGAAAATGCCTATGGAGAAACACGTAGTGAGAAAATACACTTTTTAAAGATGAAAGACAAGGCACCATCGCTCTCTGCACAGAGTAGGAACACAGCACGTTTCAGAAGAGGGGACGAGTTGTGGAGGGACACAGGCTTCCACGTCTTAATGTCAATTATTTTGGAAAAATAAAGTCAACAGATAATGATGATAACTTTAAACATTGATGATACTTATTGAATGCATTTTATGTCAGTTCTCTATTGTTGTGTAACAAACCACTACAAAACGTAATGGCCTAAAACAATATTTTATTATTTCTTAGGACTTGATGGGTTGATTGGGCTCAGCTGGGTGGCTCTTCTGCCCCACGTGGCATCTGCTGGGGTTGGCACATCCACGATGGCTGCCTGGAGCCTCAGCTGGGATAGCTGGGACAGCTAGGGTTTGACCTGGCATTTCTCTCTCTCTTCAGGGGTTCTGTCCAAAAGGATACCCTAGCTTTTTTATATGGTGGCTCAGGGCTCCAAGGGCAAGTGTCCCAAGGGGGCAAACCTCTATGTGCAAGCACTTAATAAGACTCTGCTTCCAGCCTGGCCTGTGGTGGCGCAGTGGATAAAGCATTGACCTGGAATGCTGAGATCCTGGTTCAAAATCCTGGGCTTGCCCGGTCAAGGCACACACAAGAAGCTACAAGCTGATGCTTCCCACTCCCCCGTCCCCTACCTTTATTTCTCTCTCTCTCTCTCTTTTCTCTCAAAAATCAGTAAATAAAATCTTAAAAAAAAAAAAAAAAAGCCTGACCAGGCGGTGGCGCAGTGGATGGAGCATCAGACTGGATATGGAAGACCCAGGTTTGAGACCCCACGGAGCGCGGGTTCATCTGGTTTGAACAAGGCTCACCAGCTTTAGTCCAAGGTTGCTGGCTTGAGCAAGGAGTCACTAGGTCTGCTGCAGGCCTTCCCCCCCCCCCCCCCCCCGTCAAGGCACATATGAGAAATCAATTAATGAACAACTAAGGAAGGAACCACAATGAAGAATTGATGTTTCTCATCCCTCTCCCTTCCTGTCTGTCTGTCCTTATCTGTCCCTCTCTCTGACTCTCTGTCTTTGCCACACACACAAAAAAAAGACTCTGTTTTCATACCACTTGCTAGTATTCCATTGGCCAAAGTAAGTTACCCAGCCAAGTCCAGAGTCAATGTAGGAGGGAAGTAAATAAGGATCTCAACACTGGTTCATACGGCACGGTTCATTTGGGGCCACCAGGGTAACAGTCAACCACACAACATATATGCATGCTTGTGTTGAACATTTTACATCAATTCATCCTCTTCTAAAATCAAAACAACCCTCCAAGGTTGACATTACTTAGAATCTTCGTTTCAAGAAGAGAAAACTTAGACACAAAGAAGTTAATGACTTTATTACCCAATGTCACACTGGTAAGAAGTGACAGCTGGGGTTCAATTCAAGCCATCTAACCCTAGAGTCAGAACTCACAAGCCTAAGGCCTAAGTACAAGAATAAAAAATTATACACCTTGGCCAGTTAGCTCAGTCAGAGTGTCATCCTTAAACGCTAAGGTTGTGGGTTTGATCCCCAGTCAGGAAACACAGGGAAGTGATCAATAAATGCACAGCTAAGTGAAACAACAAATGTTTTTTCTCTCTTTCCCACTCCTCCTTCCTCTCTTTCTCTAAAATAACAAAAAGGAAATTATGAACTTCCATAATATACTGCTCACAAAAATTAGGGGATATTTCAAAATGAATACAAAGCTGTAAAATATCCCCTAATTTTTTGAGCAGTATATTTCGATAATATTTGGTTAGCAGGTCTACACCTTGCATAGCATTTAGAGGAATGTTGTCCCCCTTTTTCTAAGAGAGGTCATGAACATCTTCCCTCCTGAAAGAGTTGTGAACCAACAGAGAGCTAGATGAGTTTCATGGACCTGGGTTAGGATTTTTTTTGTTCTTACTCATCACTCAATGACTTAATTTCCTCAACTATAAAATGAGAAGGATAATAATATCTAAGTTACAAGGTTGTGGTAAAGATTTAAGGAGATAATATCATGAGCATAAAGGATCTAGAATGTTCCTGATGTATATAAGGTGTTCATAGCCCTGTATAAATATGGATATTAGACAAAGCTAACCATGGTAGGACATGTAGGAACAGAATTTAAGGAATTCATGAACACCGACATGAACTCCCCAGAGAATGACTACCACAGTGAATTTTAGCCGCAGCATGGACTGATATGTCTGCCCACGCTGGGAAGCACGGACCAGAACAAGATCAGAAATATTACTGGTCTGAACCGCCCCACCATAGGAATATCAGAAAAAGAGATACCATGGTTCCTGGCAGCCCCAAGACTGGAATCCTCCCAGAACTAGCCTGTTTAACCTAACCCAATTTGACCAGGCTCTATTATCCACAAATTTAACCCAGCTCTCCAAGGACCTTTTAGGATAGTCCCAAATTCGGGAGCTCTGTGCTAGCCCTGTGAGGATCAGTTATCTAGTCCTGGTCCCATTCCAATGCAGAAAACTATTTTGACCCTAGTGGAGATGTGGAAAGAGGGAGAAAGGAAAAACCAATTCATCATGGGTGACTTCCCCAAACTCCCTTTCTGTCTCCGGCCGTGCCAGCAGCTGTCTGCTGCTCCTGAGACGGCTCAGCTGCGAGAAACAGGACCCGCGCTTCCTCCTTTGGGTTTTTGGTTTTGCTTTGTTTTGTTTTTGAATGATGGCTTTTTCCATGATATGATAGTCCCAGCTCTGTACGTGAGTTATGGTAGCTTTGAATCACAGCCACAACGGTATGGGGGGGGGAGGGTAAATCCCTCCCTGTCTTCCTTTATCTCTGAAGCAGTCGGGAAGCAGCGAGGAGGCCACTTCCCCAGAAGAGCTGAAGTAATGGCGGGGGGTGTGTCAGTGCCAGGAGAGGCAGCTGGCGGCAGGCTTTGCTGTCAGGCCCTCAAAAGCCAGCGTGTTATTGTACCAACCTCCCTTCCCCAGATGCAGGAGGAAGGGCAGAGGGAAAGAGGGGGTGAGTGAGGAGACGGGGATGAGGGCAGACTCTTAAAATCTGCTCCTGCCACTTAGGTCTTTGGTAGCATATTGCCCAAACACTGCTCTCCCAGGGCTGAGGGCAGCCCTCCCAGGGCAGAGCTGTAGGGTTAAGGAAGTCTCCCATAACTCATTAAATGTGTCCAGCGCCTCGATCCGGTGCCATGGTTTCCACCCTCTCAGCTCTGTAAACACACGGCAGTCGTCTCACCTCATTCAGCTCAGTTTTGTCGTCTGCGAAATGGACGTCGTGGCAGCTACATCCCAGTGTTACTGGGGTAGCCGACTGAAGTTGTTTGCACCTTCCTTTCTCTCGTCCTTCTTCCAGGCGTCTTACCAATTCTGCCCCCACGTGTCCCCGAGCCGGACTCTCTGCGCCCTCTCATCCTGCTGACCACTGTCTCTCACCCGAGCCGCGGCGGGAACCCCCAGCAGGTCCCCTACTTTAGAGAGCTGGGGGATTTCCAGAGCCCACAGGACCCTCCTCCACCTGGAGCTCTTTGCTCAGTCCTGCTGGCTGTCAGGCCGCATCCAAACTTCAGAGCCGGGCCCCGCGCCTCTGGCTTGGCCTTGTGCACCTCCCCACGCCACCGCCCCCCATTTTCCACTCACAGGTGGCCACTGGTCGGAGGCTGGTGTGACGTTTGAGAAGAGAACGAAAGCTATCCGTCAGAGGGCAGAAGTAAGAATCCACAAGATTCGGGCAACGGTGTGGTCGCCTGGAATGGTGGCTGAATGCCGAGCTCTTGGTTGATGTTTCTGGGTGGAGTTTGTGGTCAGACCCCGTATCTTGGTCCTTGGCAGACCGTCAGCTACGGTCTGTTTCCGAACAAAGGCATTCCCTGGTCATCTTCCTCCAGCTTAAAAGACTAGCTTGCTCGTTATAATTTTTAAACAAAGTAAAAGCGAGCAGTACTCTTCAGCTTTGATTAGAAAATTCCAAGGAAGGCTAGTTAGTCCCTGGAAGAGGCAAACGAGCTTGGAGGCTACAGGATGTAGCTCGGACGTCACCGTGTGGCACAGAGATGACACTGTGGGGTCAAACACTCTCGCTCCACGTGGGCTCCTTCAATATCTGCGTTTCAAGGAAGAAAGATGATTATTTGAGTGGAGAGCTTTACATCCTAGGCAGGAAAGGGTCAGAAGCTAAAGGACAACTTTGGAAACCACATGAGGACCACAGACTTCTATGTCACGATCAGGAGGAACAAATGACCGACACAGGCAATACCTGGGAGACTCTCAAAGGTGTTAGAGTATGTGGAAGAAGTCAGGCACAAAAGGTTGCATACTGCATGACTCCGTTTACTCGACACTGTGGAAAAGCAGAACTTCAGAGACAGACGGATCAGTGGTTGCGGGACGTGGGGGAGGGGGACTGACTCCAAAGGCACAGGAGGGAATCTGAGGGTGATGGCGCTGTTCTGGGTCTTTACTGTGCTGTTATCACGAGACTGCGTCAACACTCAACTAACTGCCCATCTATAAAGGGTGAATTTTACTGTGTGCAAATTATACCTCAGTAAGCTTCACACACACACACACACACGCACACACACACACACACACGCGTGCACACACGCGCGCACACACACACACACACACACACACACTCATTCAGGACTGTCCTGCTAGAACTAGCTGGAATCAGGTGTCTAGGAAACGGCTGTGGGGTGTTGCTTGTGTTATCCATTAAGATTCTGTGGCAGATTTTGTTTGTAATAAGGGTTCTGCTACGAAAAACATTCAGAAACCACTGGGTGAGATTAACCTCATGTCCGTGGGGCGCAGCTGAGGTGTCTTAAGAGCGCAATCCTCTTTCTGTTGTTTTTCTCAGAGGTGTCTTACTGCAAGACAGAAACCAAAAGGAGGGGAGGAACTATACACATTTACTCTTCCTGAGTGACCCTCAAAGTGTTTTCTGTTCCCTGAATTCAATCGTCATAGGAACCCTGTGCTCTCACCTGACCTGTGGTGGTGCAGTGGGTAAGGCGTCGACCTGGAATGCTGAGGTCGCCGGTTTGAAGCCCCGGGCTTGCCTGGTCAAGGCACATACGAGAAGCAACAACTATGAGTTGATGCTTCCCAATCCACCCTCTGCCTCTCTCTAAAATCAATAATAAAATCTTTAAAAAAATAATAAAATAAAAGAGAAAATCAAGAACCCTGTGCTCTCTATATTTGGGAGCAAAGGCTTGGAAACCGCCTCCCGTCGCCGGCTTGGGGGTGGGGGCATCAGAAGGGCGCCCCCCCCCCCTCTGGAGCCTTCGTTCAGCCAAACCAGTGTTAGCAATGGGAGCGCAGCAACACATGGGCTGGGAACGTGGAGCAAGCTGGGAAGTCGACTGAATAAATCATCCCTGCAGCTGTGCTTTGGCTCCCAGTCCCCGACAGCCCTCCTGAATGCCAGCTGAGTGACGTGCCGTGGCATTTCCTTCCGTGGGCTGGTGTCCCCTTTCCACAGTCGCCAGTGCCTGTCCCTGCCTCCCCCTGAACCCCCGTTTCCTGTCTGGGCCCTGGAGGTGTTAGCTTTTATGAAAGCTGTTCAGGCTTGCTGGCAAATGCTGGAACTCACGGTAGCCATTGGAAGATGAAATTCCTTCTTCCAGGGACATTTCACATCACATGGGCAGGTGGCTAAGTGCTCAGTCGTCCTTGGAAGTCCAGACCTCCTGTGTCACCCGTCCTCTCTGGGACTCTTACCTCATGCTGCTCGGGACGTGTCCTAACCCCTCTCTGTCTCCCCCTCCTGACCGCCCACACAGCCCCTGGAAGCCACCATCGGACACGGCTCCTGCTGCTGGCCCCGTTTCTGGGCTCCTTTTCCTCCCGGATGCCAGGGACAGCACCCCCTCCCCCACTCCTCCCGGGTGGGGCTGTGACAGCCTCCCTCACCCTGCCCACTCCCTGTTCACGGGCCTCTCATCACATTGTCTCCAGCTAAACCCGTCCACTGTCTGATCTGACTTCTGTCAGGGAAGCGACCCTTACAGTTCCCTACTGCACAGTCTAGAGCAGGGGTGGTCAACCTTTTAATACCTTCCGTCCATTTCTGTATCTCTGTTAGTAGTAAAATTTTCTAACCGCCCACCGGTTCCACAGTCATGGTGATTTATAAAGTAGGGAAGTAACTTTACTTTATAAAATTTATAAAGCATAGTTACAGCAAGTTAAAGCATATAATAATAATTACTTACCAAGTACTTTATGTCGGATTTTCGCTAAGTTTAGCAGAATAAATCTTTATAAAACAACTTACTATAGTTAAATCTATCTTTTTTTTTTTTTTTTTTTTTGGTATTTTTCTGAAGCTGGAAATGGGGAGAGACAGTCAGACAGATCCACCCGGCACGCCCACCAGGGGCAATGCTCTGCCCACCAGGGGGCGATGCTCTGCCCCTCCGGGGCGTCGCTCTGCCACGACCAGAGCCACTCTAGCGCCTGGGGCAGAGGCCAAGGAGCCATCCCCAGTGCCCGGGCCATCTTTGCTCCAATGGAGCCTTGGCTGCAGGAGGGGAAGGAGGGGGGAGTGGAGAAGCAGATGGGTGCTTCTCCTATGTGCCCTGGCCGGGAATCGAACCCGGGTCCCCCGCACGCCAGGCCAATGCTCTACCACTGAGCCAACTGGCCAGGGCTAAATCTATCTTTTTATTTATACTTTGGTTGCTCCGCTATCGCCTACCATGAAAGCTGGAGCGCCCCCTAGAGGGCGGTAGGGACCAAGTTGATGACCACTGGTCTAGAGTGACTTGTCGGTGGCCTTGGGAAAAAACTGAAACTCCTTTATGCCCCAGGCCCCCGACCGCATGTCCTCCTACCCTCCTCTTGTCCACCAGGTTCCATCCCGTTCCCACATTGCCCCGTGTGGGGCCCTTCGCGTTTGCTGTTCCCATCCGGAATATTCTTTCCCCACATGTTTGTGCAGCTGTCTTCTCCCATCCTGTTCTTTGGTCAGATGTCACCACTTCAGAATGGCCTTCCCAGGCCACTCTAGATCCCCAGCCTTCTCCCCAGACCTTCTCCATCCATTACCCTAGTCTGCCTTTTTTAGGTCTCATCACCGTCTCAAACTTGACCAGTTGTATGTGTGATTGTGTCTGCTGTCTGTCTCTCCTCCGAGCTGGTGGGAACCCTGACTTAGTTGCTATTATTTGGTCGTGGCTACAGCCAGACAGCGGTGACGGCACGCTCACACGAGTCCAGTGAAAAGAGGTTGATAAAGGAACCATTCAGACAGATGACGGTGCGAAGGATGACACAGTCCCCTGAGGCTGGTGACACCGAGTAATCAGAGGGCTTGCCAGGACTACGGGAAGGTGGCTGAGTGGAGAGGCTGCCGGACAGGAGCTGTGACCTTCAGCGGCAGACCTGCAGCAACCGGCAGGGAGGCAGGCCGGCCGGCCACTTCCGCCTTCCCTTCCCTCCCATCTGCTGCGAGTGCTTCCCACTCTCTGGTGGGAAGGTGGGGGCCACAGAGTGATGCCACCCTGGCAGGCCTGCTTGCTGGAACATGGAACAGAGTGACGAGGATGAAAGAGCATGCGCCATGGAGTAAAGACAGCCCGGGCAACACTGGGCCGGCCGAGTCCGGGACAGCACTCTGTGCCAGGCCACCACACCTGACAACCCGGAGCATCACTTCTGTAGAGCTGTGTGTGACATGGTGGCCCTGCCTGGCGGCCAGGTCTCAGAGAAAGAGAAACGGAATGAACTCATGAATTCCTGTGGGTCTGGCTTCAGGTTCTGGGGACTGACGGGGGACCCTTTACTCCCTTCTTCCTAGGAGACAGTCGGAGCACATAGAGCCACGCTGCATGGTGGGCTTCCTGAAGGAGGCTACCAGGATCTCAGCCCCGGCCCTCGCAGACGGAGAGAGAGAATTCTCGTGACTGCTCTAGGTTTGTAGGTTCCGTGCCAAGAACATTTCTGAAGTTGAAGAACAATCTCTATTTATGTGCGGCACAGAAACATGAGATTGTTTTTGCATTATGTTGGGAGGCAGAGAGGAATCAGGTAGCAAACTGGCAACTCCTCTGATTTGTCATGGTGCGTGGAGTTCTCCAGGCTTTGTGGGGGTGGGGACAGGATCTCCACTGGCCGGTCAGGCAGGGAAGGAGCCAAGCCATTGCACTCGGCTGCCCTCAGTCTTTAGCAAGGTGTGGAGTTACCATGGTGACGCAGAGGGAGCAGGTTGATATTGAAGTGGAATTATTCATCAGAAATCCCCCTTGAGTGCCTACTAGGTATGGGAAGCGGCAGGGATTCACAACAAAGCGAAGACAGAGGTTTGCCTTCCGCCGCAGACCACGGTTGGACGCGTGATTAGGAACCGGCGACAAGGGGCATGTTCCACTGTTTCTGAGGGTGGAGTGGGTCACACTGTCAGGAGGGTTTGAACATTAGGCTAGAGAGTAGGATGTCGTGATGGAAGCTGCTGCCGACACAGCTTCCCCCATTTCCTCAGTTAGGACAGGTGGAAAGAGGATGTGACGTGGGCTGGCCGTGGCCGTGGCCGTGGAGGAGCAGGGCAGGCAGGCAGGACTGGCGGCCAGGGTGGACAGCTCAGGCACCCCGGTTAGAGCAGCGTGGTTTCCTTCCAGAAACAAACACGACAGAGTGGCGCACAGCGGCAGGCTCCGTGCGGCGGCATTGCTGGGTAACTTTCATTCCCAGCACAGCTCTCCTGCGCTTGATCCCTGCTGTGTGACCCGCAGGAAGGACGTTGTCCTCGCTCTCAGTTCCTGCGCGTTAGCTTCGCTGCAGGAGGAAGAAGACCAACCACCTCACCCGCCTGTGTTCATCTCTGGTGGGAGTGCTGTCTCCCCATAAGGAAAGCGGCTGCATGCTTGTTGACCGAGGACACCAAAAAAACACACAAAAACCTCAAACCAGAGATTCCATATCCTCTGGGGACTTCCACTTCAAACTTAGGATGCTGAAACTTGTTCATTCATGCCAGAAAGCCCCCCGAGGAGCCAGCTGATAATAGATTAAGAATTTACTTTCTATATAAGATTTGCATGTGATAAGGAGGTCTTCACCCAACATTTATGGAGCCTTGTCTTGTGCCAGGCATGGAAGATACAGAGATGAGTAGGTTGGGCAGATAGCACCCCCGGAAGCCTGCAGCCCAGTGCAGGGGGGGGGGCACAGCAATGGTGACGGAGACTGGAACCAGGGGGCAGGGAGAGTGTATGGGGTCTCCCACCTGCCTCTCCGTCCTCCTCCTGCCCTGGGGCCTGGTTTGCAAGGGCTGCTGCTTCTAGTTGGCCCCGGGTATTAATTCTCTGGGAGTCCTCATCTCAGAATCACAGCAGAGGGGCTGTTTCCCTGCCCCCACCCCGTCCAGTGGCCCTCGCCATACAGCTCTTTCCTCTGGGGTCTAGAACCTTCTCTCCGCTGCTCCTTTCTGGCCTCTGGGATGATCACGGTTCTAGCCATCCAGTACGTGGGGCGCTGCTGCACCATCACCTTTTGGTTTCTTTCAACCCCGTTCACACCTTTCCAACTAGCCATCTCCTTCCTGCTGGATTCTGAGAGTTAAGGAAGATTTCCAGGGAGAGGGAGTGCCTGCGCGGAGAGGGACGGGGGTGAAGGGTGGGGAGGGGCGCTGAGAAGACACGGGAAGACATGGAGGGAAGGGAGGCCCCGAGCGCTGCAGACGCCGGGCATGAATCCTGGACTCTCCTTTAGCCCCGGCGTCCACCTACCAGGACACCGAGCCCGCACCTCCGACGTCCCTGCCGGCAGTCTCTCCAGCCCGCCCCTTCTCCGCGGTCCCCACCCCCCGCGGAGTGTCCTTCCCGCTCACCGCCCCAGCTCTGCAGTCATCCTCGCAGACCCGCTCACAGCCTGTAGCGTTTCCTCCTAACCCGCCGGATAAATGCACTCCCCGCCCCGTACGACCGACGTCAGCTTTCCTTTTGTGCCTGTATTCTTTATTACTTTTCTGTAAAATGGGAAATAAACGTGGTGAGGAACACTGAGGGCGGGCACGATGATTACACGAGAATAGCGTGCCTTACGCAGAGAGCTCTGGTCGCGCAAAAGTAAAAGCTCCGGCGGGTCCCAGGAGGCGAGTTTCTCTCCGGAGTTGCAGGTCTCGGCCCTTAGCTTTCAAAACACGGAGGGGCATTTTCTCCATTAGACACGGTGAGTATGAAAATGCATTATTTGTTTTAAAATCAGAAGAAAATGGAATAAAATAGTAGTGAGTATGGCCTGGATGACATTCATCTTTTATACCAAGGCAATTATAATATATGAGTTTAAATCTTTTTTTTTTTTAATTTTAAGTAGAGAAAGGACTCCAGGAACATTCAAGTGCCCAAGGCTGACAGAAGTCAACTGTCTCAGTTTCTCCTGTCGTCCGATTATTGTTCCAATGGGTAACTTGAGTTGAATTGCTGTAAGCCAGACCGTGTGCTATACCGAGTGAAACCTAAAGAAGAGTGAAGGGGGGGCTCCCTGATCTCGGGGTGTCACCAGGCACAGCACTGGGTGACGTAGGGTGGAGACAGAGGACAAGACCTGGCATAATGCGGAGAGAGGTCCTGTCGCCTCCCAAAGCCGGCGATGCGGGTGTTCCCAACACGTGATCCCAGTGTGATGAAGCCCGTGGCTCCAGAGGTCAGCGACACAGCACTGTGCATTGTGCCATTTTCCAAGTCAGGAGCCTGAAGCTAAAAATAAATAAGTAATCTTTTTTTTTTTAATATATAGATGATTACACATAGCAGGCGTCCCCAAACTATGGCCCACAGGCCGCAATGTGGCCCCCTGAGGCCATTTATCCAGGCCCCACTGCACTTCTGGAAGGGGCACCTCTTTCATTGGTGGTCAGTGAGAGGACCACTGTATTTGGCAGCCCTCCAATGGTCTGAGGGACAGTGAACTGGCCCCCTGTGTAAAAAGTTTGGAGACCCCTGTCTTTTTTTCTTTTTTTTTTCATTTTTCTGAAGCTGGAAACAGGGAGAGACAGTCAGACAGACTCCCGCATGCGCCCGACCGGGATCCACCCGGCACGCCCACCAGGGGCGACGCTCTGCCCACCAGGGGGCGATGCTCTGCCCATCCTGGGCGTCGCCATGTTGCGACCAGAGCCACTCTAGCGCCTGGGGCAGAGGCCACAGAGCCATCCCCAGCGCCCGGGCCATCTTTGCTCCAATGGAGCCTTGGCTGCGGGAGGGGAAGAGAGAGACAGAGAGGAAAGCGCGGCGGAGGGGTGGAGAAGCAAATGGGCGCTTCTCCTGTGTGCCCTGGCCGGGAATCGAACCCAGGTCCTCCGCACGCTAGGCCGACGCTCTACCGCTGAGCCAACCGGCCAGGGCTGATTTTCCCTCTTGATGTTGGCAATGCGTCATGCCTGAAATTAATCTTGATTGTGCTGAGCTACCTAACACATATATAAACTCTGAAAGAAAGAGAGTAATGTGCAGAAGGGGAGGGCATCTGTGGGTTTTACCACAGGAGTATCCAGGGAAAATTTCCGTCACTTGGGGCAAACAGCAAAACAAAAGAGAATTATTAGAATACTACAATGTGTTCTAGCAACTCTGGGTGGGCAGCTGTAGCTTATCTCTAGGGCGTGGAATTGTGAGTAATTTTCTCTTCTTTTAGCTTATCTCTCCATCTGCTTCTGTTTTTGAACATCTGCAAATTTTCTCTCTAAAAATTAATACAATTTTCCAAACCCAGCTATACAAATTACAATGTCAGCCACTAAAAAATTTCTTTCAAGAAAATAATTAGAAGTACATGATGGGGTCATTTACAAAACTAAAAAATGAAAATAAACTAAGTATTAATCAAGACAGAATTGATTAAATACATTTTAGCCTACCTTTAAATGGTCATTAAAAATTATTATCAAGATTGATATTTATTGATATGGAAGACATTCACAATATTGTTAAATATAATGTACAAAAATGTATAAAAGAGTATACATGACATAATTCCTTTCTAAAAAAATTTAAATGTCCTTTTTAGGACCAGAATGGATATACATTAAAATATCAGCAATAATTTTGTAGTGTTAGAAATACAGGTAATTGTTACATCTCTGGATTTTTGTTTCTAGTTGTATTTTTTTTTAGCTTTATCTTTTTATTCATTTTTTAAGTAGAAAATAAACCAATTCTGGCAGGTTGGCTCAGTGTTATAGCGTTGGCCCAGTGTGTGGATGTCCTGGGTTCGATTCTGAGTCAGGGCACACAGGAGATGTGACCATCTGCTTCTCCATCCTTCCTCCACCCCTTCTTTCTCTCTCTCCTCCTCCTCCCACAGCCATGGCTCAATTGGTTCGAGTGTATTGGCCCTGGGTTCTGAGGATGGCTCTGTGGAGCCTCTACCTCAAGCTCTAAAAATAGCTCCTTTGTGAGTATGGCCCATATGGGCAGAGCATCGGCCCTGAATGGGGGTCACCAAGTGGATCCTGGTCAGAACGCATGCCAGAGTCTGTCTATCTCCCCTCCTTTCCCCTGGAAACAGAAGGGATAAAAATGAATGGAAGTAATTCTACTTTTTTAATTAGAGTTGAAGAAGATTGTCAGATGCCCGTCACACAAAAAGTTTTAAGAAATATTTCCTCTGAACAGCATGTCTTCCATTGAAACCTAATGTGATTTTGAAAGAAGAAACAAAGAAAAGTACTACTGCCACAGCTTTGATATCTCTAAGATCTACCAAATCTTTCCCCTATGAAACCCGCTTCTCCTTTCTTTTATTGTGGCCATTCTTGAGCTCAGAAACTCAGGCACTTGTCACCCAAACCAGTGTCACAGTGGCTATCATGACTTCATGGCTAGAAGGAGGGTATGTTTAGAACAGGCTGGGGGACAGGCATGCCAGGCAGGGGGAATGGTGTGGACAAAAGCTGGGAGTTGAGAATAGGCACACTGTCTTTGGAAAATAGCAATGAGACCCCAGTGGATAAATGAAGAGTTTGTGAGCAGATTGGTGGGTTCGATAAAGTGGGGCCAAGTAGAGGGTCTGAAATGTCAACCTGAGGGGCCCTCGGTTTACCTAGGATGTCATGGAACCACTGGGGTTTCTGAGTATCAAAAAAACAAAAGGTGCCTGACTGGGCGGTGGTGCAGTGGATAGTGTCGGACTGGGATGCGGAGGACCAAGGTTGGAGACCCCAAGGTCGCCAGTTTGAGCACCAGCTCATCTGGCTTGAGCAGAAACCTCACCAGCTTGGACCAAGGTCACTGGCTTGAGCAAGGGGTTACTCGGTCTGCTGAAGGCCCGCGGTCAAGGCACATATGAGAAAGCAATCAATGAACAACTAAGGTATCGCAACAAAAAAACTGATGATTGATGCTTCTCATCTCTCTCTGTTCCTGCCTGTCTGTCCCTATCGATCCCTCTCTCTGACTCTCTCTCTGTCTCTGAAAAACAAAACAAACAAATTTTTTTAAAAAGGTGATTAAAATTTTAAAAAGACATTCGAGGGCTAAAAGCAAAAATACCAGTTTTAATGCTGTTGTTTGTATATGAAATGAGAAGAGTCTGGATTAAGACAGAAATAGTGGGAGAGAAAAGATGACAAATGAGAGACCTACATATTAGGGGTCTCCAGAGAAACAGAACCAGGAGAGTTCATGGATGGAGAGAGAGGGAGAGGGATTTAGTCTAAGGAATTGGCTCACACAGTAATGGGAGCCGACAAGTTCCGAGGTCTGCAAACTAGGCCCAGGAGAGTGGACAGTGTGAGTTCCAGTCTGAAGGTGAGTAGAATGAAGACCCAGGAAGAGCTGATGTTTTAGTTCAAATCAACAGCAGGAGAAGATCAGTGTCCCGGTGTGAAATGGATCAGACAGAAGGCGTTCCCTCTTACTTCTCCGGAATCAGTCTTTTTGCTCTGCTCAGGCCTTCGACTGATTAGATGGGGCCCACCAGGCTGGGTGGGTGGGACAATCTGCTTCAATTAGTCTACTGTTTCAAATGTTCATCTCACCCAGAAACACCCTCACTGACACACATAGAAGAATGTTTGACTAAAAGTCTGGGCACTCTGTGGCCCTATCAAGTTGACACATAAAAATTAACCATCTTACTTTCCAAAGGAAAACCGTTTCACTATGTCCATGTGCAAGGAGCATATCCACAGGTATTTCCCACCTCCGGGAAGTCACACCTCCTTTTACCTCAGACACAAGCGTGACACTCTTCTGTGACACAAGGGCCACGGCTGTGACGTCCACCACTGAGCCCTCGGGCAGGTGTGAGAGCAATGGCCGGCGCCCATAGATATAGAAACATCTGTCTAGACACACCTGAGAACTTCCCAGTGATCAGCTGGTATTGTGGTCTTCTACCCAATTTAAAGACAAGGAAAACCGAGGCCAGGAACATTTAAGTAACTTGCTCAAAGTCTCATAGCAACTAGCAGCACAGGCAGGACCAGAAAGGGAAGCAGGCTTCTGAGCACCAGCTATGGACTAGGCCACGAGCCAGGTTCTCATTATCCATGACTGTGGTTAATCTTCACGGTAACCCTAGATGCTGCTATTATTATCCCCATTCTGCAGATGAAGAAACTGAGATTTAGAGGGATGAGAAATCTTGCCCAAATTAGACAAGGAGACTCGGATTGGAGCTCATGTCTGTTTGACTCTAAAGTCCCATGCTGCGTTTCACTGGTGATGAGAAGTCACATGAGCGCAGAGGGAAGAGTTAAATGTGACCAAGGACAGCAAACCAACCTAGCACAAATAACTAAAGTTAATGAGCCAAAAAAATTCCAATTCACTGTTTGGCGTCTACGAGCATCAAGTTCTTTCCCCACGGCTCAGCCCTGCGGTTTATCCCAGGCCTGTCTCCTGACGCTTTCCTCTTCCGTCCCACACACGGGCCTGTAGGCAAACGCTCGCTGCTGCTGGGAACCCCCAGAAGGGCTGGACTCTTTTGATCACGACAGAGAGGAACTCAGTGTTAGCAAACTGAAAGCAGAGATCCCAGCTGTCAGAGAAATTCACACTTTGCCTGATGCCTACTCCCTTAAAAGCCAGGCAGCCCTAAGTCACCAGCTGGCTGACTAATTAGCAGAAGATTCTTTGCACGGAGAACTCAGAATGAGCCTCCAACAGTAAAAGCAAGGTCAGCTCTTTGGAATCGCCTTTTTTTTCCTCCCTTACAGGACACATCTCTAAACGGGAACACTTTGTGAGCAAGCTTCACCGGGGTCTTCAATTTCATTTCTTCGATGTGGAGAGATCAGTGGATGAAGAGAAACAGAAGCATTGGAAGCTCCCTTAGGAGTCCTGTCCACCCTCTCTGCTGGCCTCCCGCCATGTCACCCTGCAGGGGAGGACAGGAACCTACAACCGGGCGGGACTGGTTGGGGCCGTGTTGCTCAGGTTCCCTCGAAGTGAGACGTCTGTTCCACCTCCTCACCTATGGGCACCTACTTTCCCCCAGAGTCCTTTATATGATCCTAAGGTCTAGCTACCCAAACAATTTTTAAATTCCCAAAAGCCGCAGCAGACGTTTGTATGACGTCAAAGCGCCTGGGCCCCCCTTGCGGAGAGGTGTCCTGTGCCAGCAGGTGAGGGCTCCCGTTCCTCCAGTGCCAGCCAGATGCGCCCTGTCCAGCTTTGTCTGCACTTCAACTTACACGTGACAGCGGGTGCTCTTGACCGCCCCTCCCCCCTCAAGGAAATAGTTGATGTTCTCAGATTCGACCTCTGACTGGGCTCTTCTGTCCACACAGACTCAGGGAGAGGCCTCCCTCGGAGACTGGGGGGCACCGAACTGCACGCCTTTCAGAGGAGTCTGGGTGTAGAGGCACGATCCTCTCTCTCTGCAGCCGGTTTACCTCGTCCCTGCGGGCCTGAGCCCCACGCGACCCGGTCGGAGGAGGGCAGTCAGCAGACAGAAGCTGCAGCCCAGAGCACAGGGCAGGGCGATAGCGAGAGCAGCAGCTAGGGCAGCGGCCGGCCGGCCGGGGACCGCAGCCAAACGCCGGGAACACTAAAGCTGTTGCCGTCCCCGTGATAACGCTGACTTGGGTCTGATTTTGCCTCCAAGCTCCAGCGGTGCAGGAACTGAGCCCAAAGCAGTGTCAGGTGGCTGCGGCCGGCCGGGAGGCCAGGCCACCGCCCAGTGCCAGCTAATGAACTGACCCGAGAGAAAGGAGAGAAGGCTGAAGAAAGCAGTGAGTCATGCCCCACCTCTCCCGGCCAAGGGCTGATAGCCCTGCAGACAATCGGAGCGGCGACAATTACCACCAGTCCTCGTCCCCTTGGTTTTGGTGGCACTGATCTATGCCACAGTCTCCAAGCCCTGGCAGGCTCGGAGAGGGCAGAGGAGACATTCGCCTCTGCGTGCGGATTTCCACAGTGTAGGTACTGTTTCTGCTGCTATATCAGAGACAATCCGTCACAACTAGGCTGTGAGGGCTTCTCTGTGGTGCTGTTCCTTTGCAGTGGACACTCTGCATTGTAAAAGACACTTTTTCTGTTCTTCTTTGTCTCAAGCGGTGATTCACATAGCTATTACTCCATGCTTGTGGTCATGATTATATAGCAGAAGGGTGGCTTCATTTCTATTTAAGCAAGCAGCCAGGCTCAGTGATCTTTTTGAAGAGTACCATACTTGTTACCAAAACCATGTGTTTTACAGAATGCTTAGTAGTAAGGGCAGCTCCAAAATTTCTACGCAGCTGGGGCTCAGGGCGCTGATATGTTTGGAAATAGGAGGCCGGACACTGCATTTGCACGGCCCCTTTCAGGACCTGGAGCAAACATCACCCGACCCTCTTGGGGTGAGCAGGGACTGGAGTCCCCCCACCCCTGTGCCCTCACTGCTTAGCTGAGTCTAAGATCTGTCATCTTTTCCCACTCCTCCGCAAGGAGAGTTTTGTTTACGTTTAGCATTTTATGCTCAAATCAGTTTTTCAGTTGATTTCCAGTATGTTTGTTTCCACCTACAACTTCCATCACGGTCATGAGGCACCCTTGACTCCTCTCTTTTGAACCCCCCTATCCCTGGGCCATCCCCCCCCCAGTCACAGATTAACGTCAGGGCCGTCCTCTCTCCCCTAGACCGTTGTAGAAGCCTCCCACCTCCCCCGTCCCCCTGCCGCCTGCAGGCACCCTCCTAATGTGTATTCCAGCCAGCGGCTCCCTTCTTCACAGACCTCTGTGCAGTCCAGTCTGACTTCCTTCACATGACGCCTCTGGGCTGCGGTGGTGTGGCCCCCTTTCAACCATTTTCAGCAAAATGAGAGGCGTTCTTCCCGCTGGGGCGGAGGTGAGCGTAAGGAAGGCTTTTATCGTAAAACACCTCCATGCCTAGTCCTTGCGGAACACATCAGCGTTCGGCGGCTGCCCTGCTGCTGACTGGCTTCCAGGGGGTAATCTTGACGCCAGAGATAAGGATAATCATTTATTTGGTTCTGTCCAGAAATGAGCTTTCTTAGGCTCTTCCCAAGGTCAGCCCGGCGAAAGCACAGGGTTTCAGATCACGGCAGGCCACACAGCTGCACGCCTTCCCAGGTAAATGCCTCTGACATCAGACACGGGCTTACACTACTTCTCGGCGTTATGAAAGCTTTGAAGGACTGGAATAAAAATAGCCAGTCTAATTATCCACTCTGTTCAGAAGCTCATGACTCAAGGACAGGCCTGTTCGACAGCAAGAGGGAGAAACCCACGTGGGCCCCACTGAGCCCCGTCTGCCCTAAACGATGCGTTGTGCACTGGGCTTTGTGCTTGACGACTGAGGCCTATGGGCGTACTTCCTCCTTAGGCCTTGAGACCCGTATCAGTCATTTCTTAAAGACGGAAGGTGACAGCAGGCACACTCTTACTCTAATGAGGAGAGACCCAGGTAGGCCTCAGAACTAAGTAAACGGGGAGGGGCCAGCTCTTGGCAAAATGCTCAAGAAAATGTGTTTTGTGTCCTCGGCCACGGCCTCCCACATAGGATCCTTCCATGACGCCTCACCAGAGCAATGTGGGGACAGTACGGGGAAGGTGGGCAAGGGGTCCACAGCCTCAGGTAGTCGGATGACTTAGCACAAGCCGACGCCATCCGGTCTGTCCCAGGCCACTGCCTCCCGGGTCCCTGTCAGCCAGCAGCCTCCACTTCCAGCCCCTGACAAGGGGAAGCCCATGATGTCTGCCTTTGTATCAAGGGCTTCCGCCTCAGACCAGCTGCTTGTGCTTCTCTCTCGGAAGCCTGCTCGTGGGAGTCAGCCCCTGCAGGTGTGGCAAAGATGTGTGGTCAGGCTCCCGTGGGGGCTCATGTGGACGCCTTTCCTTTCTTGTGGGAGTCAGCCCCTGCAGGTGTGGCAAAGATGTGTGGTCAGGCTCCCGTGGGGGCTCATGCGGACGCCTTTCCTTTCTTGCAGACATCTGGATTCGTGAACCTCTGCTTGCCTTCTGGGACCAATGCCCGCTCCTGTGGGGCACCTCCTAGTCTGGGTGCCACTTCACCCCGACTCTACTCCTGGACCACTTCAGAGCTCAGCCTGCCGTGCCCAAAGCTAAGGCTCCCACTGGCCCTTGCCAGTGACTCGGCCAACTCGGAACAGCTCCGGGCGCTACCTCTCTGAGCCGTGCACGTGGGACCTGCATAATGTGCTCCAGAGACGGGCTAGCAGAAGGGGGCGGGGCTGGCATGTCGCAAAGGACTGAGGAGCTGCGGGCGAGGGGAGAGAGTGGCACGACAGAGAGGGCCTGTGGGGGACGTTGCCTGCCAGCACCGGGGGTCACAGATGTGTCTGACAGTCCCTGCTTGAGGCCTGTGTCCCTGGCCAGGATTGGAGGCAGCTGACTCAACCAGTAACACCACTCCTGAGCCTCTCTCCACCTGGTGCTCTCTGGGGGGACAGGAAACACCCTTGAACTTGAAGCGAACAACCTCCTTTCCTCCGTATCCCACAGCCCTTCTCCAGTAATGGCCAGGGTGCAGAAATCGAGGCAGAAAGCCTCAAAAAGAGTAAACAAACAAACAAAAATGTCGCCAGCCACAAACAAAGCTCAGCTATACTGCTCACAAAAATTAGGGGATATTTCCAAAATGAATAGAAAGCGATAAAATGTCCCCTAATTTCTGTGAGCCGTTTATCTTGTGCACCTGTGTGTCGTTCGACATGGACACCGCTCTGCACGTTTACAGAAGGAGAGCAGAGAGGACCATGGGAACTGGACGGTCAGAACGGAGCCCTGCTCTCTGGATCCTGAGTCATTACCTGAATGAATAAGCCCCAACCCCGTGCCCTTGAGGCAAAGGCCTCCGCACAATTGCAGGACTGACTCCAAAACCCCCGTCAGCCCCTCCTGGCGGGAGGTCAGAGCCAGCAGCCCTCGGCTCACAGGCTCTGCTCTCTTTCCCTCTCACGAGCCCCAGCAGACACCACAAGCAGATCCCAACCCGAACAAGCGAAGATGCCAGGGCTCACTTGAACATTCAAAGATCAATGCAATTATAAGCATCTTTGTACTTTCAACAGACTGCTTCATGATTAACGGGAAATTAAAGCCTGTTCTGAGCTCTCGCAATCTGGTGTCCCGTAATTGTATTTACTGCTACTGCCCTGAATTTGAACACTTGGGAACAGAGATAATAAATAAAGGATGTGGCAGGTCCTCGGCATGATTCCTTTCAAGTGGGACAAGGGTGGCTTTGAAGGGCTTTGCCGCTTGTTTGAGACACCTGAATTCTCTGAGCCTTAGCTTTGTGTCACCAAAACAAGGACGGTTACACCAGCCACCTCGGCTTCCACTCTGCGTTAGTGCCAGTCTCTTCGCCAAGGCATTTACCACGTAGTCGGTCCATCCCCGGGCAACTGTGCCTGTAGCAAATGACATACCGCCCACCACTATCACCAGCCACCTTGCTAATTTAAAGTCAGAAGAGACTGTGGCAACTCTATGAAATTCCAAGCCACTCAGATCAAGAAAGCTGGAGCTGCCTGACTAAGTGGTGGCGCAGTGGATAGAGCGTCGGCCTGGGATGCTAAGGACCCGGGTTTGAAACCCTGAGGTCACCAGCTTGAGCGCGGACTCATCTGGCTTGAGCGCAGGCTCACCAGCTTGAGCATGGAGTCACGAGCTTGAGTGTGGGATCATAGATATAACCCAAAGGTCATGAGCTTGAAACCCAAGGTCGCTGGCTTGAGCCCAAGGTTGCTGGCTCAAGCAAGGGGTCACTTGCTCTGCTGTAGCCCCCCGGGTCAAGGCACATATGCGAAAGCAATCAATGAACAACTAAGCTGCCACAACTATGAATTGATGCTTTTCATCTCTCTCCCTTCCTGTCTGTCTGTTGTGTCTGTCTTTCTGTCTCTCACTAAAATAAAAAATCATTTCTTAAATAAATTTTTTTTTAAAAGGCTGGAGTTCATCCTGAGATTACTCTAGTAATAACAAATTTATATCAGAGCTATCCTGGCCAAATGAGTAACTAACAATCCCGCTTTTAAAGGCATCTAGTTGTCAAGCCCATGATCGTCCTTGCTGTGCTATTCCAGAACTTAAATAACGACAAGAACAGTTCAGGTTCTCTCCTGTTCCGCGCCTAACGCCCTCACACTGCCGGGTGCGCTCTTCCTCCCGCTCAGCCTGCCGGGAAGCTCAGCACGTTAACCTCTCCAAACATGAAATCACAGCAACGAGCAGACACAGTGCTCGCTCGTCTGTTTCTTCGCAGGTCATTCGTTTCATCCTCACAGCAACCCCAGTAAATACCGTTCTAAACCCCCCCTCACAAGCAGGACGCTGAGGTCGGAGGCCACACCCAGGCGGAGCTGGGATCCGCCCCCGGGCGCCTGGCTCCAGGGTCCACGCCTACACTCGCCTCACACCGTTTTGCCTCTCACGTAGTTAAAATCTCTGCCTGGCGTGCTATTTGCAAATTTACTTTTTTGTTTGTTGGTTTGTTTGTTTAAGTGATTCCTGAAGAAAAGCCAGAACTTTTTTTCCTCATTATTTAACAAATAAATGTAAGCCCAAGATCAAAACTTTCAGAAAGGGTCTTTTGGTCACTGATGGAGAAGAGTCCTTGCCACTGCCAGACGAAGCCAGCGTGGGTCCCCTCGCCGTCTAACTGCCAGGGAGCGCGGCACCCAGCCCTGGAGCGGCAGCAGGAGCCCGCTGGCCAGTGTGGACACGCAGGAGACCACCCACGTGGACTGAAGAACCCAGCGGAAGGGTCGTTTAGGTTTGTACCGCGTGTTAGAGGCCCTCTGGCTGTTCCACGTCATTCACTAACTGGGCTGGGCAGAGAACGGTGGCTCAGACTCTACCTGCCTGTCCTCATTACACACTGCACACACCTGCACCAAGCACACACGCATGCACACACACAATTCCTTTTCATTTCCTTATTGTAAGCCACTACAATAAGTTCCTGTTTGGCCTGTCCTGTCTCCCCGGACTTCTCATAAACAGAGAAATCCGCTGTCCTAATCGTCCACCTCCCTAGCACATTTCCAAGCCAGAACCAGAAACTAGAGAATGCACATAATTTAAGTACATAAAATGTACTTGATATCTATCATCTAGCAAGCTATCATCTAGCTAGCTAGCTGTCCAAGACGGACGTGGATTTCAGGTCACAACCTTAGTGGTTTCAATAGATAACTTTATGTCGTCTCCAAATAATCAAACGTAGTGTGTTACGTGGAAACAATCTCAGTCAAAGAGGATTTCTTCTTTCTTCTAAGCGGCTGGGGGAGGACTGTGTGCCCCGACATTGGGTTGGAGGGGGTGCCCGGTGTGGGTCATTATCCACCCACGGAATGAGGCATCTGCCACTGTCTGGGAAGAGAGCCCCTGGTGGCCCGGAGCTCGGTTTCCTCGGGGGCCCTTGCCAGGCTCTCGTGCTGCCCAGGGCACAGCCATCACTGAGCTGCTGGGCTGGGCACCCAGGGCTCCCACATGGATGGGTGATTCCCGCGGCTTCTGCTTCTACCTGTTTCCCAACCTGAGAGTAGTTTGCTGGGGGAAGGGAGTAGAGATACTCACCACTCAGATCTTATGACTTCACCTAGTATTTTTTTTTTTTTTACCCTCCTTTGTACTGCCTGCCCAGAGCCTCAGCCTGCAGAAGGGAGAGTGCTGGAAACCGCTCTCAGGCCACACGAGCCGGTCGCTGCTGGCTCTCCAAGTCTCTTTGTTTCCCCCTCCCCCTAACCTGTAAACTTTCATGGGGGGGGGGGAGAGGGGAGAGGAGTGGAAGGGAAAACTTCCTCTTTCTTAATAGGATTCTTCGATCCCCCAGCCCTCCGACTTCTCAAACACAAATGTTTTTTCTCTGCTACAGTAACTTGAGGCAAAGAGTTCTGTGCCCAACTGACACGGTGGGGGACCACGGGAACCACGGGAACACAACACGCAGGGTGTTGTTCTCATCCGGTCATGCGTTCCCATACGGGAGCGCAGAACAAATGCCTGCCGCCTGCGTCCCAGAGTGATATATATGTATATGTACTCAGAACACAGGGACTATATTTAAGCATAGAGGCATGACTCACCCAATGTGGTTTTAGCCCATCAAGTAGAGTGCCATGACCAGCGCGGGGGAAGTGACGACCTGAGTGGGGGTGATGGAGGATGAAGGAAAACACAGAGACATAGAGGGAGTTTGGGCCAGGTGGGACCGTGTGCTCTGATGGGGACACAACGACTCCAAGCCTGTTTCCAGCCTGGCGACCTCTTGGGGCTTCGAACCTGGGTCCTTTGTTATCCCAGTCCGACACTCTATCCGCTGTCACCACTGGCCCCGCTTTTGGCGTCAATGCCACGAACAACCTGCACGTTGTTTCAGTGACCTTGCCCTGCCAGGTCCCTCGAGGCCCAGGAGGGCCCTTCCTCTGCCCTCAGCTGCCCGTGGGCCGGGCGCGTTCATTTGCAGTGGCTCTCTACGGGACGGCTTTGGCTGGAAGGAAATCCATGGATGAATACTTCTCTCTAATTTTTAAATATTTAAGCCACAAGCATTTTATTTATGTTTCTAATTTAGGGTTTGTAGGATATTGGGAGAAATGGAGACACAGAAGATGATGGTTGATGGCCAGGTAGGTAGATAATAGGTAGATGATGATAGATGATAGATAGATAGATAGATAGATGATGGATAGACTTCTCATCACCAGTTACAGAAGAATTTCTGACTCAAGCACCACTCTGGAACAGTTAACTCACCACAACCCCACCATGTCATTTAACTTTATTAACAGTCTTATTCCATCATTAATAAGAGCTTTTAAGTGCTCAGATACATGGCAGATATAAAATCACAGATCTCAAATAATGAAGTTGATTGTGCTTGAGGCTTAAATAGTGGTTTCTTCGTGAATAAGACACTTTTAAATACTAATCAGGCCGTGAAGAATTTACAGTTCTTGTACCAAATGCCACGGTTCAGGATATTTTTCTTGGCATGAAATTGCCATCACGCTTGATTCAGACACACCTAGAAAAAAGTCAGATCTTATAGGATCCTTCTATACAAACTGTTTGCAAAAGGAGCGTTGGGGGAAAATAGCAAATCCATCTTAGATTGGACTGATCACATCTTTAACTTAGCACTACTGACTACTTTAAGTCAAGAATTCAATTTATTTCCCCCTAAACATGCAAAGGAAATATTCCTCCTGTGGGAAAGGAGAGGGGAGAGATGTGACAGCTTCTGGTTACTTGTGTCGAGGGGCAGGACAACTATTTAGAGAAAAAATACCCCATTCTTCTGACAAGCCTGAACTTTTTTTTTTTGTTTTTTTTTCATTTTTCCGAAGCTGGAAACAGGGAGAGACAGTTAGACAGACTCCCGCATGCGCCCGACCGGGATCCACCCGGCACGCCCACCATGGGGCGACGCTCTGCCCACCAGGGGGCGATGCTCTGCCCATCCTGGGCGTCGCTATGTTGCGACCAGAGCCACTCTAGCGCCTGAGGCAGAGGCCACAGAGCCATCCCCAGCGCCCGGGCCATCTTTGCTCCAATGGAGCCTTGGCTGCGGGAGGGGAAGAGAGAGACAGAGAGGAAAGCGCGGCGGAGGGGTGGAGAAGCAAATGGGCGCTTCTCCTGTGTGCCCTGGCCGGGAATCGAACCCGGGTCCTCCGCACGCTAGGCCGACGCTCTACCGCTGAGCCAACCGGCCAGGGCAAGCCTGAACTTTGAGAGGGAAAACTCCTCTTTCAAGCTGTAGAACAGGCGATTGTTTTTATTTCTGAATATGTAAACACTGTAAATTCTAAACAATTAAGATTTAGGGAAAATGCTCTGGCCGGATAGTTCGGTTGGTTAGGGCATCGTCGTCCAGAAGCACAGAGGTTGCCAGTTCGATCCCGGACAGGGCACAGACAGGAACAGACTGATGTACCTGTCTCTCTCTCTCTCTCTCTCTCTCTAATGCCAATAAAAAAAATATAAAAGATTTAGGAAAAGTGGTTTTGGAGGAATTACTTGGAGGGGTGATAGGCAGAATCCTGGGGAAGTGCCCTGAGGTAAGGGTTGCCAAATTTAGCAAGTAAAAAGGCAGGACATCCTGGTCAATTTAGATAACTAAAATTAGATAATTTTAGATAACTAATATAAGGCACTCACAAACATTGCACAAAGCATGACTAAGCTAGAATTATTTGGAGACAAAGAGTGGCCCCTGAGTGAACGTTCAGTGGGAATATGGGTGCCAACCAAAAGAGGAAACAGGTGACCCCTGCATCCACTGAGCCCTGGGCGTGCCGGCCGCAGAGCGTAGCTGAGAACCTGCTTCCTCCCACAGCACAGGGGGCCTTGACAAAGCCAGCGGCAGACAGGCAGGCGGAAATGGTGCCCCTAACCTGAGCCTGCCTTGCCGCTAGCCTGAGCAGCCTGGCACAGCGATCCAGTGCCAGGGAGGGACGAAAGGGGGAGCAGCAAGCCCGGGAGCCCAGGGTGGCTTTCTGTCACGCCGCTCTGGGACCGGGGTTTAAGTCACCCTCGCGCACAGAACCTGTTCTCGCGAACCTCCTCGGTTTCTGTGTGTTTATAGCTTTCATTTTCAGTCTTCTTACGCTTTCCTCTTATTCCTCAGGCAAGTTTAATTTTTGAAAATCCCAGCATCTGTCTCTACGTGATTAACATCTAGGTCTTTAGTCTTGATCATCCTCATCAATCCCTCTTCTTTGTGGTAACCACAGTGTGTGTGTGTGTGTGTCTCTCTCTTTCTAAAATTAACCATATTGAGGTATATTTTATGTGTAACAAACGTCACCATTTTATGTGTATATGCATGAATTCTGTGCATTTTGAAAATGTGTACAGTTGTATAACCACCACCACAATCCAGATTACAGGACATGTGCATCCCACCGAAAAGCTCCTTCGCGGGCAATCTGCTTCTCCCGTACCTGCGCCCCGGCACGCACTGTTCCGTTGGCTGTCACTACAGGCTGGCCTTCTCTGGAATTTTCTATAACTGGAATTATATTGTCTGTAGTCTTTTGTGTCCAGCTTTTTTCACTTTTGCATAATGCTTTTGAGGGTCATCTCTGTTGTTGTATCAGGTGTTCATTCCCTTACACCGCCTTCCATATATTTTGTTAGATTAATATCTAAGTGTTTCATGATTTTAGATGCTTATTATGCAAATGTTATTTTTTATTTCGATTTCTAATGTTTTATGGATAGCATATAGAAACAGAATGTGTTGTTTTATATTGACATTGAATCTTGCCAAGTTGCTAACTTTTTTATGGAGATTTTGGATATTCTTTGACTTTTTTTTTTTAGTTGAGTAAATGTTTGGAGAGTCTTTGACCTTTTTTTATATAGACAATTATGACAGCTATGAATAGAAACAGTTTTACTTTTCTTTCCAATTTATACGCATGTTATTTCTCTTTCTTGCCGTATTATACTAATCAGGACTTCTACTACAATACTGAATAAGAGTAGTGAGAGTGATGGTAGCTGTAGTAGGTATGCAGTAGTTGCACAGAATGTTACATGTGTACTTAATAAGACTGTATATTCTGCTATTAGGTAAAATGTTCTAGAAATGTCAAATAGGTCAAAAGACACTTGAAACCAATATCATAATGTCAACTGTAGTATAAAAAATAAATGAATTTTAAAAATTAGGTCAAAAGGGCAAAGATACCTTTTATCAAGTTGAGGATTTCCCCCTCTATTTCTAGTTGGCTGAGAGTTACAATATGAATACATGTTGATTTTGCAAATGCTTTTGTTGCATCTGTTGAAATGATCTCGTGCTTTTTCTTCTCTATATTGTTTTGATAGGATTAATTATATTGACTTTTTCAGATGTTGAACTGAACTTAAATTCTTATGATAAACCCCACTTGGTCATGATATATTTATTATCTTTTTATAAAACTGGATTCCATTTGCTAGCATTTTGTTTCAGGTACTGGTGTCTAGGAAAATTGGTTTGTAAGAATATTGGTCTGAAGTTTTCTTGTAATGTCTTTGGTTTTGGTATCAGAGTAATACTGGCTTTACAGAATGAACAGGGAAGTGTCCCCCACTCTTCTAATTTCTGGAACACATTGTATAGAATTGCTCTTATTTCTTCCTTTAAGGTTTAGTAGCATTCACCAGGGTAGCCATCTGGGCCTGGATTCTTCATTATTGAATGGTTTTAACCATAAATACAATTTCTTTAACAGTTCTAGGGCTAGGGTTATTCAAATTGCCTATTTCATATTGGATGAATTGTGGTCATTTGTGCTTTCCAAGGAACTGGTCCATTTTATCTAAGTTGTCAATTTTATGCATGTAGAGTTGTTTACAGTATTTCCTTATTATCATTTTGATGTCTGTAGGGTCTGTAGTGATACCTTCTGTTTCATTTTTTATATTGGTGATTTGTTTCTTCTCTCTCTTTTTTTGTCAACTTTACTGATTTTTAAAAAAGAACCAGTTTTTGTTTCTTTGATTTTATCTTTTGTTTTTCCATATTAAATTTCATTGATTTCTTCCCTTTTCATAAATATTTTATTTCTTCTGCTGGTTTAATTTGCTCTTCTTTCTAAATATAAGTCTTAAATTCTATAAATTTTCCCCATTTTGGCTGATATGCTGTGTTTTCATTTTCATTTAATTAAAACAATGTTCTTATTTACCTTGTGACTTCAGAAAGGTTACTTACATACATGCCTTCAAATGGAGGCTATGTGCCCGAAGCCTGGCCGCTACAGAAGGTAATCACCCAGATGTGTTTCATATACTTGTTACATGTCATAGTAAACTATAAGCAGAGTGATTTTCTTTGGATAATTTAACATACTATCACAGTATCATTTTCAAAAACTTAAAAATATAGCACTTGTATAAATATAAAATAAACATGTCAAAATTTTATTTAGATCATTGATAAGAAAATTCTTAAGATGGTAAAGCTGGTGAGAAAAGCATGGGGGAAACTGGGTATTTACAGGCAGTAAAAAAAAAAATGAAAGAGGCCTTGGCCGGTTGGCTCAGTGGTAGAGCATCGGCCTGGCGTGCAGGAGTCCCGGGTTCGATTCCCGGCCAGGGCACACAGGAGAAGCGCCCATCTGCTTCTCCACCCCTCCTCCTCTCCTTCCTCTCTGTCTCTCTCTTCCCCTCCCGCAGCCAAGGCTCCATTGGAGCAAAGCTGGCCCGGGTGCTGAGGATGGCTCTGTGGCCTCTGCCTCAGGCGCTAGAGTGGCTCTGGTCGCAACAGAGCAACACCCCAGATGGGCAGAGCATCGCCCCCTGCTGGGCATGCCGGGTGGATCCCGGTTGCGTGCATGCGGGAGTCTGTCTGACTGTCTCCCTGTTTCCAACTTCAGAAAAATACAAAAAAAATTTAAAAAAAATTAAAAAATGAAAGAGATTACTAGATTAGATACAAAATTGGTTATAAAATCACAGTCTTTGAGGATATCTTTTCTATCAGACAGAAATCATTTACATCTCTACCAGACAAGAAAAAATCCACAAGTTACATGTAATTTCACAAAGTCTGGGAACATTTAATGTTAGTATAAAAAATGAGTTGAATCAAGACACATTTCCCTAGACAATTAAATGCTGATTGGTGGGTTTGTTAAGCTATGCCTCAATATGATAATAAAACGCTGTGTCTTTCAGTGAATCAACTAAGACTTCTGTGATCTTATTTTCAAGTTTTTCTTGATTGTTTTTCTTAAAAACACACTAGGAAACCTATTGTACTTGTGTCAAAGCCTTTGACAAGGGTGAGTGCTAATTGTGTGGGTGCTGTAACTTATGTAAGATTGGGCTCTTTTTTTTTTTAAATGCAAAAATATTTTAGTTTTACAAATCTTACAAGAATAGATAAACATAAGAATCCGTGGTTTATGTTTCTCCAGGACCTTGAAAGGACCATGCACAAAAGGGTCCCTGACACTTAAGATACATTAAGCTTCATTGTAAATTTCCTTTGCCTTCGATCATAACATTATTTTAGTATTAAAATAATATAATAAAAATAATAATAATATAATAACTGGTGGGAAAGAATTTTCTTTTTACCTTAAATCTCAGTCTATAATCAAGCATCTTTAATTCTGGTTTAAATATCACCAACCTGAATACCTATGATTTCCTGAGTTACCTAATATAATGTATCATGTTAGGATCACTCAGTTCACTGACCCAAGTTATTAATACGGGCAATTCAGTTGAATGGATTAACCACATCTTGCAAAGTATCTCAAAAATCTTATACTGGCCCTGGCTGGCTGGCTCAGTGGATAAAGCATCGGCCCAGTTTGTGGGCATTCCAGTTTCAATCCCTGGTCAGGGCACACAAGAGAAGGGACCATCAACCTCTCTTCCCCTCCCTCTCCCTCTTCTGAAATTCTTCCCCACCGCAGCCAATGGCTCGACTGGCTTGAGCGTCAGCCCTGGGCTTTGAGGACAGCTTGGTTGGTCTGAGCAGATGGGGCTGCCGGGTGGATCCCAGTTGGGGCACATGTGAAAGTCTGTCTCACTATCTCCCCTCCTCTCACTTAAAAAAAAATCTTATACCAGGAAATATCATATATGCAGACATTGAATTTTCACTGGCTAGGAGACATTAAGGGCCAGTGTGACTAAAAGGATTTAGTTGTGTGTTGTCCACCAGTGACAGACTTAAGATTTTTAATGAATTGTGTTCTCAGCATTCTCTTCTATCCCCATTCACTAAAAAGGCTTCTGCACATACATACTTCCCAGCCCCAAGCTCTGCCTTTAGGAGACTAGCTCTTCCACCTATTGGTGGAGACTTGGAGTGTGAGAGAGAGGGGGCAAGGAAGAAAGAAGGGAGAGGCAAGGGAGTGTGAGAGCACAAGTGTAAGTGTACTGAGTGCTTCCTGTGTGCCACACACCAGCCTAAGGGCTCTGCATGGATTAACAAGCCAGGGGCAGGAGCTACTCCTCTCCTTATAATACAGAAGAGGAAACAGGCCCTGGCCAGTTTGGTCAGTAGTAGAGCATGGATCTGGCCTGTGGATGTGCCAGATTCAATTCCTGGTCAGGGTACACAGGAGAAGCGACCATTTGCTTTTCCTCCTTCCTCTCCCCTTTCTCTGCCCCCCACCCCCACCAGCCATGGCTTGACTGATTCAAGTGCATTGGTCCTGGGCGCTGAGGATGTGCCTCTGCCTCAGGCACTAAAAATAGCTTGGTTGGGAGCATCAGTCTAAGATGGGCAGAGCATTGGCTCCAGACGGGGATTGCCACTCTAAAACTGGTGTATCCCAGTCAGGGCACATGAAGGAGTCTATCCCTCCTCTCATGTAAAAAAAAAAAAAAGAAAGAAAGAAACAATGATGAAATAATTTTCCCAGGTAAAGCCAAAATCTACATATTTCTATCCCAAAGCAAAGTAACATTCAAAGAAACACAAAAGATTCTGTTTCTTCTTTGTAGGTCCTTTGAAAAACTTAAAATCCTTGAAAAACACAGAGTTTGTGTCTATTATTATTAATAAAATCCATTTGCTTCTCCAGCTCTCTAATTCTGTGTGCCTTTGGTTCCATATCACAAAAACCCAACTCAAACTTTCTCAAGCCAAAGGGGTTCTGGTGAGGCTCTTCGTAAGCAGGTGTGTTCTCCCTCAGGTACTGCTGGATCCAGCAGCTCTAGCGATGCCATCAAAGCTGTGTGTGTGTTTCTCTCTCTACCTCTGGGCTCTGCTTTCCTCTGTGTCCTGACTTTTCTTTCTACAGGCAGTTTTTCCCATACTCCCAGGGAAAATTGCCTCTGGCGGACCCAGGCTCATATAATCTCTGCACTAAGACACCCCCAGGGTAAGTCAGACACCTTTTCTTTTCCAGTGTTCATACATCATGTCACAGGGAAGGCCAGTGTCCTGAAGAACTGAGACCTCTGGTTGACTACCTGAGGCCTTAGGTGGGAGATCATGAGGGAAGGTCTTCCAGGGCCGCATGGAGTCTGGGAAGCATACTGCCTCAGTTGGCCTTCCTGCAATGCCCTCCACCCCCACCCGGCTCTCCCCATGAGCCCTTGCCCGCCCCAGATCTCCAGCTGGCTGGCTTTGCTTGGGGAGGGTGAAGTAAAAAACATACTGCCCCAGAGAAAACGAAACGTGCTATGATCTGACCAAGAAGACAGAATACCAATCAGAGGAAGTCAGCCCGTGCTCATGAGATCCTGACCTGCTCTGCTGGTCCCCTCTGCTGACACAGTCCTCCTCTCTTCCTCGCCGTTCAGAGATCACCGTCTGACACCCGACAGGCCTGCCTGGATCTGCCCCCCTCTCCACAGATGTCACTCTAATCCACCGCTCCCGGAGGCCACGGCCCCTTCTGACTTAGACGTACAGTCAATCACTGACGTTGTAAGGTGATTTGTTTCACTAAGCACTGCCCACCCAATAATATTCAGACTCAAAGTCTAAGCAAGCAAATAAAACCTACATTCTAGTATAAATTAATTGTAACATAAACACACGACTGTCCACAGAGGTCCATGTTTCCCTGTGCTAGCCACTGTCGCTCAGAGCCAAGGATGTCAAACACTCCCACTGACCACACACCAGACCATCCGGGTAGAAAATCCGAACCTGACTGAAACCTATACACAAAATTCCATCCACAAAGAGCTATAAGTTGCGTTGTTATTGTTGTTGTTTTAGCCTGAGACGCGTGGGTAGCAGCTTCTCCTCAAAGGGACTGATTAGGACTCAGAATGATCTCTCTTCCTCCAGTTGTCCGAACCCAATAGCTGGCCAGACCACATTTTATCCAATGTCACCATAGCTGAGCAGCCCCTCTTCAGTGTTCTTAAACAATTCTCTTTCTCGACGTACTTCCTCTCTCTGTAGTAGCAAGAACACTTTCTAACCCCTTACCGTAGTCGTCTTTGACCAGTTCTATCTGCATAGTAAACCCTCGGATGAGCGCCGCCCCCGCGATGAAGGAGGGAGGATTGTATGGTCCGGTTGGTGGAGCAGCACCTCAGACGCTACAGATCGTGGGAGGAGATGGAGCACGCCGTTCCTTCTCCGGCACTGGGCGGAGGAGGCTGCTCTTAAACCCGCTAAGAGCTCGCTCCGCTCGAGAGCGGCAGCCAGGAGATCCCACTGCTGGGCCAACCTGTGGTTCTTAAATGGGTTCGGCCCACAGGTTGCCCTGTGTTTTCTCCAAGTTCTTTCTTGTCAGCAAATGAGCTCATCCTTCACCCCCCATTTTTCACCCCAAAGTGTTGCAAGGTCTACCTGCGCCCTGCAAGCAACACGGAGTGTATTTCCAGTGGAGTGAGACGCACTATCCACGCCTGTATTTCTCCCACCTTCTTCCGGTAGGCTTGGCACCCATTCGTGCCCAAGCCTACTCTCCAAGGGAAGGGCTTCGCTAGTGTGGAAATGCTAACTGATACACACATCGCCAGAGTTTGTTTTCTTCGTTCTGTTGGTGCCATGGGTCCCCATGGGCCCGAACAATAGGAGCTTGCTGTACAACACGCTACTATAAAATATTGCCTTCCCGCCTGACCTGTGGTGGCGCAGTGGATCAAGCGTCGAACTGGAATGCTGAGGTCACCAGTTCAAAACCCTGGGCATGCCCGGTCAAGGCACATATGGGAGTTGATGCTTCCTGCTCTTCCCCCCCCCTCCTCTGTCTCTCTTCTCTAAAATGAATGAATAAATAAAAATAATTTAAAATATTGCCTTCCCTTCCTGTCTTCCTTAGACTCATGTTTCTCTATCAGCCGTGATCATTGTTGCTAAGGCCCCAGGGACGGCTCAGGCTGTGTTTCCAGGATATCCACATACCTTGGAAACAGTGTGGACTGCTGAGTGGAGCCCATTTGAAAGTCCTTTTGCATGAGGGTTAAGAACTAATGGGAAAGACCCCTAAAAGAAGGAGAATCAGTGTGGGTATGTGAGCAAAGGTGAGTGGAGGGGGGATTCTGCGTACAATGGAGAGGGCGGGGCTCGCCAGGCCCTCCGGATTGGCCTTCCTGCAACGCCCTCCACCCCACTGGCTCTCCCCTTAAGCCAGGGGTCCCCAAACTACGCCCGCGGGCCACATGCGGCCCCCTGAGGCCATTTATTCACCCCCCACTGCACTTCCGGAAGGGGCACCTCTTTCATTGGTGGTCAGTGAAAGGAGCACATTGACCATCTCAGTAGCCAAAAGCAGGCCCATAGTTCCCATTGAAATACTGGTCAGTTTCTTGATTTAAATTTACTTGTTTTTTATTTTAAATATTGTATTTGTTCCCATTTTGTTTTTTTACTTTAAAATAAGATATGTGCAGTGTGCATAGTTCATAGTTTTTTTTATAGTTTGGCCCTCCAACGTTCTGAGGGACAGTGAACTGGCCCCCTGTGTAAAAAGTTTGGGGACCCCTGCCTTAAGCCTTACCCCTACGTCTCCGGCTGGCTGGCTTTGCTTGGGGAGGGTGAAGTAAAAAACAAAGGAGAGGCATTTCAGTTAAAGCTCCAGAAGGAGGGCTTTGAGAGCAGAAGGGCCACGTAGCCTGTGTTGGAGGGGGGAACGCCAGTGGACATCAACATCAGGGGCATCCTGGGAGCCCAGCAGTGCCATCCAAGTTGCAGAGCCAAAGCCACCTGGCCCAGCCTGGTGCTGCCTGGACGGACAGAGCCAGGAGGATGTCACAGAGGACAGGGGCAAAGCCGCGGAGACACGTTATGATCACATCTTACGGCGGTTGCCCTGACCCTGCAGTGTTTGGGGGTAGAATGGTGTGGGGCAGGGGTGGGAGGGATGTATAGCTCGAGTCCCTGTACTTCTGTGATTAGAGGCAGAGTCCAGAAAAACTTATTATTTCTGTGATTCTGTTTCCCCCAGGTGTAGTGTGGAGAAAGAATGAGATTCATACTTACGATAACAATGCATGTGTTCAATTGTCTGTGAGTTGTTCACCCCCCCCAAAAAAATGTATTTTTGACTCTAAGTTGCTCCATTTTCTAGTCCTTACATGAGCTGATGTGTGGGATCAGTCCAGTGTTTCTTTCATTGGCGCTGAATTGTGCACCATTTCCAACAGGCCCTACAAGTATTGAGAGGCAGATCGGTCCAGAGATTACGATACTGGTTTCAAACACCAAATCCACTTTCTGCGGGGTGAAGAGAGCAGGCCAGACCCTGAGCCGAGCTTCCCCTGGGTGGCCCTTTTAGAGACTGCAGTTTGGGTGCCTGCAATTATTGGCATTTTTGTTGCTAATTACTCCCGCCTTTGGTGCAACCAGCCACTTTCGGGTGCAATTACCCCCCCCCCCCCCCCCGGAAGCAATTGCATATGAAAACAGGTCTGCACGTGCAGCTAATGACCACCAAACAAAGGAGGCTGGAGAGGACAACTTGGCTCATCGCGTCCGAACTCCAGCTTCACCCGCGTGCCAGCTACAGGAGGCGCAGCCGTGGGACAGGGCCCTGCGTGGTACAGGCAGCCGCGCTGCGTCCACCCTTCCCTAATGCGGTGCGAGAGCATTAGATTGTGGGTGTATTTCATTAGAAAAGAACAACTCTGCTGGGCCTTTTGTTAAAGCCAGTTCTGGATATTAAATCGAGCCCAAAGGCTCTCCAATTAAGCATGCAGGCTCCTAGGTCATGCCAGATTCTAATGAAAGTTTCTTTTTCCAACAATAACACTGACACATCCACCCCGCTGACTTATACTGTGCTCACAGGTCTCCCTCCCTTGTCCCTCTCCACTGGATTTGCCTGCACAAGAACGCTTCAGCCTTAGGATTGGGAATGACAGTTTGATGGGCTGACACGGGACGTCTGACTACCAGGAGCAGTGGCTCCAATGGGCGAATGTATCCAGCATTTTATATGAAGCATGGCAGGGTTTCCAGGAAGCCCACATGACAGACAATTGTCTATCATATCTTGTTGCCTGCTTCCAATTTTAGATTAGAAATGAAAAATTGGACCACCTCTAATTCCATGATCGGACTATATTTCTAGTTCAATCAAATTACACTCACACACACACACTCACACACACACACACACAGCCTATGGCTACCCTACTGTGCCCATAGCAATTCTGTTCATGGAGACAGGTGAGCCCACAGGCTTTGCGGCCAGAGCACCCTAACCTCCTCCCCTGTAAAATGAGAGCAGTCGCAGGCCTGCCTCCTGGCGCCGTGACAATGACTGAAAAAGCTAATCCGAGAAAACACGTAGGACAGCGTCCAGCACTCCGTCCACGTTGACGGTTTTTATCATCGCCTATGACGTTGTGCCGCAATGATGTATTTCTAGATCTGCCTCCTCTCTGAATTAAGAAAAATTATCCAAAACAAGATAACCATACCGTGTTAAGTTATCCTCAAGCATTATCTCACACGCAGGCCTAAGGAGAAGGTAACTTTGTTTGACCTATTACTTTCTATTGACTAGAGGCCAGCTTTGGGAAAGTTCAGCGTTCATTTGTAGAAGGTTAATAATGAATTTTAAGCAGTAAAGAGTAAAACTCTTCCTGGCCACGTAGTGGTGCAGTGGCAGGGGTCCCCAAACTTTTTACACAGAGGGCCAGTTCACTGTCCCTCAGACAGTTGGAGGGCTGCCACATTCAGTGCTCCTCTCACTGACCACCAATGAAAGAGGTGCCCCTTCCGGAAGTGCAGCGTGGGCCGGATAAATGGCCTCAGGGGGCCTCATGTGGTCCGCGGGCCGTAGTTTGGGGATGCCTGGAAGAGCGTCGGCCTGGGACGCTGAGGACCCAGGTTTGAAACCTCAAGGTCACTGGCTTGAGTGCCAGATCATAGACATGACCCCATGGTCTCTGGCTTGAGCCCTGAGTTTGCTGGCTTGAAGCTCAAGGTCACTGGCATAAGCAAGGGATCAGGATCACTGGCTTGGCTGGAGCCCCCCCACCCCCCCGTCAAGGCACATATGAAGAAACAGTCAATGAACAACTGAGGTACCACAACAAAAAATTGATGATTGATGCTTCTTATCTCTTTCACTTCGTGTCTGTCTGTCCCTGCCTGCCTGTTTGTCTCTCTCTCACTCTTTAAAAAAAAAAAAGAGTAAAACTCCAATAAAAATAAAAAAATTAAAAAAGACAAAAGTTGCCTGCCCGGGTGGTGGCACAGTGGATAGAGCGTCGGACTGGTATGCGGAGGACTCAGGTTGGAGACCCCAAGGTCGCCAGCTTGAGCGCGGGCTCATCTGGTTTGAGCAAAGCTCACCAGTTTGGACCCAAGGTCACTGGCTTGAGCAAGGAGTTACTCGATCTGCTGAAGGCCTGCGGTCAAGGCACATATGAGAAAGCAATCAATGAACAGCTAAGGTGTCGCAACGGAAAAACTGGTGATTGATGCTTCTCATCTCTCACCGTTCCTGTCTGTCTGTCTCTGTCTGTCCCTCTCTCTGACTCTCTTTCTCTCTGTCCCTGTAAAACAAACAAAAAAAACAAAAACAAAGACAGAAGTTAAGGTGTTCAGGGTTCTATAAGACATTACCAGTTTTGTACGGAACTTTGCAATCTTAATCCAACATGTTCTTTTTCCTGCTGACCACCGTTAGCTGTATTTTTCCTGTCCTCTTGTGAACCAGCTTCACCACTTTGTTGATCCCTTCATTAGTGAATTGTCTTTGACACACACTCATTAGGTATTTATCTGAACTCATGTTTTTATCTTTTTAAAAACAGTAGTCGTTGTCCGGAGCGGGGTTCGGAAGGTCTGGGCAGGAGCGGGACAAGCGGAACTCCTCGCCAGCGCTGCTGGCCCAGGTCCGGAGACAGTGCCTGGACTTGGAAAACGTCTGCGCAAACACCCGCCCCTGTGAGCACACAGCGGGAATTACTCCTTATGCCCCTCCCTCCAATCCCTGCATTTTCACAACATAACCTCCAGGATGCAGAGGGTCTGACTCGGGTGGGGACTGTTAGTAAACCTTGCTCATCACAGTGACTGGTTAAATAAGAAGTGATCAAGAGGGCAAGGGGGGAGGGGAAAGGGCTCCCCAATAATAGGAAAATATGATGGTTAGGATGTCAGAACTCAGCCACCTGCGATGCTTATGGGGCCCCGAGCCCCGCAGACCCCCCATGACAGGACCCTCAGCGATAGGGTGACCCCAGCGCACTGCCCTTCCTCTTCCCCAAAGCCAAGGGGAACCTCCCTGAAGCGATCTTGGGGTCAGAGAAGTGAGTCACAGCTGGCTTTGCAAACACTGTGGGGACTTTTAGCCTGCTGCTTTGGGGTATCCCACCTTCATGGGGCATCTTGTATTAATAATTAACAAGCCGTAAAGTCTCCATTACTAGAAAAATAAAATAATCCATGTACCTTGTATGAATTTGGGAAGAATCGTGCGTGTCTAGTGGATCTCAACCCTGGCGGCACAGGAAGATGGGAGCGGGCATGGAAACACGCCTGTGTCCGGGTGTGCCCTCTGGATGGCCCGCTGCAGAGTCCAGGTGGGAGCAGGCATGGAAACACGCCCGTGCCCGGGTGTGCCCTCTGGACAGCCCACTGCAGAGTCCAGGTGGGAGCTGGCATGGAAATACGCCTGTGCTCAGTGTGCCCTCTGGACGGCCCGCTACAGAGCCCGGGTGGGAGCGGGCATGGAAATGCGCCCGTGCCCGGGTGTGCCCTCTGGACGGCCCGCTGCAGAGCCTGGGTGGGAGTGGGCATGGAAACATGCCTGTGCCCAGTGTGCCCTCCGGACGGCCCGCTGCAGAACCTGGGTGGGAGCGGGCATAGAAACATGCCTGTGCCCAGTGTGCCCTCCGGACGGCCCGCTGCAGAGTCCAGGTGGGAGTGGGCATGGAAATGCGCCTGTGCCCGGGTGTGCCCTCCGGATGGCCCGCTGCAGAACCTGGGTGGGAGTGGGCATGGAAATGAGCCCATGCCCGGGTGTGCCCTCTGGACAGCCCGCTGCAGAGCCCGGGTGGGAGCGGGCATGGAAATGCGCCCATGCCCGGGTGTGCCCTCTGGACAGCCCTCTGCAGAGCCCGGGCGGGAGCGGGCATGGAAACACACCTGTGCCCAGTGTGCCCTCCAGACAGCCTGCTGCAGAGCCCGGGCGGGAGCGGGCATGGAAACACACCTGTGCCCAGTGTGCCCTCTGGACGGCCCACTGCAGAGCCCGGGTGGGAGCGGGCATGGAAATGCGCCCGGGCCCAGGTGTGTCCTCCAGACGGCCCACTGCAGAGTCTCGGGTAGGCCTGGCCAGGAGCATCCTCAGTACCACACTGTGTCCTCAGGGGAACAAGCCATGGCAGCCACAATGCCCTTCAGGTGCCTGGGAAGGTGTTGCTGTTGGCTGTCAACTCCGCCAACCATTCCAGCAACACCTCAGGTCTGAGTGTCTCCAGTCACTGTAGGAGTGGCAGATTTTCAAAGAGTAATTTTAATTCTCTGTACTTTATAACGTTAATGTCCAGAGATGGCTTTGGAGGGAAAAGTCTGTGGAAACACCAGGCAGTGACACGTGAGGCCTGGCCATGAGGCGTGACTTCCCCCAAGAACCTGGGAGTAAAAAGAATAACACTCCCCCTGAGGCTGAAGCTGACAAAAGTCCACGTAAAGTGGATAGAATGAAGCAGCTGAGAAATGATAAGTATAAGTATGGGATTCGGAAGGGCTTTTTGCAATTTCCTTTTACAAACTACTTTTTTAATTGAGATATTAAAATACTTCTAAAAATAAAAGGTGTCGCCTTGAGAAACAAAGCTATGAGATAAGAGCATAGAGCCCCCCATTCCCCACCCCCTTCCGCAGCCCACTTCTCGTCCTGCTGGGGGAGGGGGGTTGCCTGGGAGATGGGGGTGAGGAGAGCTGGCTTCGGCCCTCCATTAACGACGGGGACGCCTCTGTAGGACTCCCGTCCTTGTCCGAAGGTTTATTCCAGGCCCGAAACAATTGCGAAGGTGCCGGTGAGGTGAGGAAGGTTGGGAAGAATAACGTCCAGCACTGTAGGAAGATGTCAGTACAGGCCAGCAAGAGGAACGCCAAGTGCAGACTCCTGTCGGGAAGGAAAGGGGAAAGGAACGGAAGGACAGCTAAGACAGAGCGAGCAAGGGCCAGCAAGCCTGTGAGACGAGGCGTGGCCACCACGTGCTGGCACTGAGCCGGGTACTTTCCATGTGCTGTTTTATGCAGTTTTCAGGAGAGCCCACCGCAGTGGGGGTCGCGGCCCACATCTCTCAGGTGAGGGTCTCTTTACTGTAGTGACGCTCAGTCAGCATCTTTCCCCACTCCGCCGACTTTAGATCATTTCCAATTGTGATGTCAGGGAGGGGAGGGCACAGCAGGTGCCTGAGGCTGGATGCCTCTGCGGGGACAGAGAGGGCCCTGAGTACCTCCAGAAAAAATGAGCCCCAATAAAGAAGGAGGCTGGGCCCCTAAATAAGCCCAGGGAAAACCAACAGACCAGGAACACCCACACTGGACTGTGAGTGAGCAAGAAACAAATTTTTACCCATCCATCCATCCACCCATCCATATACCCATCCATCCATCCACCCATCCATCCACCCATCCATACACCCATCCATACACCCATCCATCCATCCATCCATCCATCCACCCATCCATCCATCCATCCGTCCATGCATCCATCCATACACTCATCCATACACCCATCCATACACCCATCCATACATCCATACATCCATCCATTCACCCATCCATCCACCCATCCATCCACCCATCCATCCACTCATCCATCCATCCATCCAACCATCCATCCATCCACCCATCCACCCATCCATACACCCATCCATACACCCATCCATCCATCTATCCATCCATCCACCCATCCACCCATCCATCCATCCATCCATCCATCCACCCATCCACCCATCCATACACCCATCCATCCATCCATCCATCCAACCATCCATCCATCCATCCATCCATCCACCCATCCATTCAACAACCACCTACATTGATTTGCTGTGTGTTGGGCACTGTTATAAGGCCTTTTAAACATAACTGCTTTAGTACACAAAGCAACATCAGGAGGCATGTGCTAATATTATCCCCATTTCATACATGAAGAAACTAGCAGGCAGAAAAGCTAACTAACAAAAAGACAACTGTTGTTCTACACCACTGATTAGAAGTTGTACTTATATCTGTTACAACGATGAGGTTACCCTAACGAATACAGTGTCACTATGTTGATATTTTCTATCCAGATTTACAGGAATAATTTTGTCAAGAAGTGACAAAGTCCAGAAGAATGACTTCAAAGACATTAGAAGTGAGTTTCAAAACACATATCACAGCCCTGGCCAGTTAGTTCAGTGAGTTAAGAGCATCATCCCGAAACAACAAGGTTGCGGGTTCGATTCCCAGTCAGGGCACATATAAGAAGCAATCAATGAATGCATGACTGAGTGGAACAACAAATGAATGCTTGTCTTCCCCCTCCTATTTCTCTCCCTTCCTCCCTCTGTCTCTAAAAATCAATCACTCGATAAGTAAATAAACCCTGGCCAGATAGCTCGGTTGGTTGGAACGTCATCCTGGTGTGAAGGTTACACATACAGGGATGGACTGAGCTCCGTGTTCCTGCCTCGCTTAAAAACAAACAAACGAAAAACCACAGATCACATTGTAGCGTGGCTCAGTGCAAAACATCTATGACAAGGATGAGTTTATCTGGATGGTGGAGAGGGGGAATAATAAGTTGACAACTAGTAATTTTTTTTAAGGGATTGATACAATTTTACCTTAAAATCTCTTGTGAAATTCACTGTCTTTTAAATAAAATGATTAAGTTCATCATTCAGATCCTGGTGCCCAAGCGTATTTTTATCTGTTAAATGAAGGATGGGGACTGGGGAGCTCGAAGTACAATCCAACATCAACATTAAGCAACAGTGTTAAATTTCCCCTCCTTCAGGCCATCTCAACACAGGAAATTTAAAGGAAAGGAAGAGTAATTGATTTCATGAACAGCTCCCAATCTCAAGACCAACTCTGAGCCTCTGACCTCAGTCGTAACTCTGAGCCGGGAGCAGAAGGCATACGTCTGTGGAAGCGTGGGGGTGTGTATAGTTTCCCGCGAATGGAAAAGGACGGTAACCACACCTTCAGTTTGCTATCATTTTTTTAAAAAGTATAACACAAAGAGATGTATGACCTGTGTACCTTGGGTGCAAGGACACACAGTACTGCGACATCCAGTGTCTAAGAGGAAACGTATCAGAGCTGCAGAGACAATCTGACTTCCTCTCTCTCCCATTGTTTTCAGCTGCCCTTCGTTCTGTCCTCTTAGGTCCCCTCCTTGGGGCCTCTGGCTCTGTAATTCTGCAGTCCCACCGCGTGACATTAAGTCACCTTTCCTCTTGACAGCCCTGCTGCTTTCTAGTGTCCCTTTTCTAACTCCGCAGAGATAGGAATCTCATTCCTCAATGAAAACTGAGGTTGGGACACAAAGTATCAGTGGGAATGCACTTAACTGGCAATGAAACACGAGGATGATTGGAGGAGCCACATAACTGACTCCAGCCCCAAAACGCAAGTCTAAACCTGGCATAACTATTACCTTTCATTCCATGTCAGAACTGAACCGAAATCACTAGCTTTTGAAGGTTTTGTGACATTTAATCGAGTATTGCAGCAGGCGCCTGAGAATGATGGTGTTTACAATTGTCGTCGGAAACCACCTGCACTGCCTCTGGCTTGAACCCAAACCAAACCGGAACAACCTTGGGTGTAACTAGAAATTAAAACCCAAGCAGAAAAATGTCAAGTTCTGCTCCATGCCGGGAAAAAGCAGCAACTGCTATTGATTTTATCAAGTCGACTTAGTAATCTCTAAAACAGGGGTCCCCAAACTCTTTACACAGGGGGCCAGTTCTTGTCCCTCAGACCATTGGAGGGCCGGAGTATAAAAAAAAACTATGAACAAATCCCTATGCACACTGCACATATCTTATTTTTAAGTAGAAAAACAAAACGGGAACAAATACAATATTTAAAATAAAGAACAAGTAAATTTAAATCAACAAACTGACCAATATTTCAGTGGGAACTATGCTCCTCCCACCAACCACCAATGAAAGAGGTGCCCCTTCCAGAAGTGCGGTGGGGGCCAGATAAATGGCCTCAGGGGGCCGCATGTGGCCCGCGGGCTGTACTTTGGGGATCCCTGCTCTAAAATCAAACACGTCTGAGGGTTTGATTTTACCCTTCAGATAAGTAGATTGATGCCATAAGCTAGTTAGATACCCAATTTTCTAATCTCTCTCTCTTTTTCTCTCTATCCATCCTCCCACCTTTCCCTCTTTCCTTCCTCCCTTCCTCCTTTCCCTCTCTTCTCCCAGATCCTCTCCCTCTTTCCCTCTTCTTTTTTTTTAACTTTTGATTGGGTGACGGAGGTGGGAGGGGACAGCCCATCAAGACTCAGCCCCTTTACAATTTCTCCCTTAAGGGATCCAATACATACTTTCTCATAAATTCAACTCTTTGTCTTGGTCTGTAATTTCCACTTGCTGCCTCTAGTTTTAGCCTCTCACCTGAATTCCAGGTCTACAGGACACATTCACACGGATGTTGTATCTCGTCCCCAAGAAAGCTCCATCCATTTCTTCTCCTGTGGAGAGGTGGAGCCTGTTCCCTTACTCCCTCCGATCAGGGAGGGGCCCGCGGCTGCTGTGACCGGCAGAATAGAGTGGTTGCAATGCAGTGAGACTTCTAAGGGTTGGTTTCCAGGAACCCTGCGACTTCCACCTGGCTCTCCAGGAAGACGAGTTTGGGGAAAAACCAGCCCTGGAAGAAGCTAACCACCATGAATAAATCCGACCATCCGAAGACCACCATGCTATGAGGAAGCCCAAGCTAGCAAGGAAGAGGCCGAAGAGAGAGACAGTCGCCCAACCAGTCCCCACAGGGCCCAGATACCGCAGCCCAGCGCCAGACACACAAGTAAAGAAGCCATAACATAATTCCTGCTTTGGCTGCCAGAGGACTGCAACCCATGAGGAATCCCGGGTGAGTACTGCCCCGTCGGGCTTGAAAGACCGCAGAACGGCGACCGATACCAATAAACGGCTGCCTCGCGTCGTGAAGTTAGATTCTCATCTCCTTGAAGACAGAGAAATCCCCAAGGTCGTGTTGTGTGCGAGCACCCCAAGAACGCTGAGGTGACGCAGACGGGGTCCTGGCCCTTGGCATGTTCACGGGCTGGTGGAAGGATGCCCGCCTGCACCCCGCATCCCGCGCCCTGGGGCACGGAGGTGGGCTAACCACGGGACAGGCCGGGGCTCTGGCGGCCCCCGCGCTGGGCTTCCTGGAAGCAAGGCCGCACGGCTGTGGTTCGGGAGGAGCGTGAGAATCAGGTCTAGAAAGTAGCAGGTAGAGGGGACTGTAAGCTGCTCACCCCGACCCACACCGCCTGGGCCTCCTCTTCCTGGGGCACATTCAACGCGAGACCCAGCTCAATATCCAAAAAGCCCTGCAAAGGATTTTCAACACATTCCTGAAGTGTTTAACACAGGCCTAAAGCAAGAGGCACTGTGTGACTCACAGCAGATGATCCGAAAGTCCCTCCTGGCCATCTGTGCCTCTCTGCGCAGCTGCCACTCAGAAGTCCCTGCTGGCTCTTGGCCATCCTTCCTTCGCAGACTCTGCCCTGATCTCCTCCAGCCCGGGCTGTTCCCTCCGCCTCCGGCCTGCGCTCCGCCCTTCACGGGGAGACATATTTAGCTCTTCTCAGTCTCTTCCGACTCATTGTTTATTCTCAGCAGCAACCCCAAGCCAGGCTCCGAACCTCCCTAGAAAGGAAGGTTGGAGGCGGCTGCAAACGTGTATTATTATTATATACTTCTTCTTCGGCCCCATGGCAAGTGCCCCCTACGAAAGTCCCGCAGGTCACCTTCCAAGCCCACGACCCACCCAGCCGATTTCACCCAGCCCTCCTCTCTGACTCCTCGGACACCCCTGAGGGGCCGGGGTGGGGGTGGGGGACGCTGAGGCTGCCTGTGAGACCTGCTGGGTCCTTCCGAGGATCTTCTAAAACAATGACCTTTGACCTCTCTTGGAGACGCATTGTGAACAATGAGTTTTCACTGCAGCTAAGTAGACAGGTGCAAACACGCACGGGCGAAACAAGAGCTAATAAAAGACGACTTAACCTTCACTCTCTATTTTCTATCCCATGTACATCATTTAAAATAATAACAATCATCACTTAAGAATATATAGCAAAGTACACACAGATGAAATGCTGTGAGGTCTGCAACTGGCGTCAGAATAAGGCAGACAGAGGTCTGGCGTGCAGAGGGAACCAAACTGACTCTGAGGAGATAACTGTTGAAATCGGGTGGCAGGCCCATGGCGGCACATTACATACCGTTCTTTCTAAGGCTTCGTATATTTGATCTTCTCCATAACAAAACATTTAAAGCAAAACAAAACTACTGGTCCCACTCACTTGATTTCACACTCCGTCCATAGGCCAAGAACTACGTTTTGTAAAATACCTTCTAGAAAACCTAGGAATTGGGAAATTGGAAACCAAGTGACAGGGAAACGCATCAACATCCACACTTAACCTCATACACACACCCCACCCCCAACCTGGGTCTGGTTCTCCTCCCAGGCCCGTGAGATGGGGGGTGGGCAGCATGTGGCTTCCCCTGGGGGGAGGGGGCAGTACAGTGGCTATTCAGCTGTCTCTCTCTTTGCCCAACGGAACCTACACTGTAGTTCTCTCCAGCCACCAAGATTCAAGTCTGGCCTGACCTGTGGTGGCGCAGTGGATAAAGCGTCAACCTGGAAATGCTGAGGTCGCCGGTTCGAAACCCTGGGCTTGCCTGGTCAAGGCACATAAGGGAGTTGATGCTTCCAACTCCTCCCCTCTGTCTCTCTTCTCTCTCTCTCTCTCTCTCTCTCTCTCTCTCTCTCTGTCTCTCCCTCTCCTCTCTAAAATGAATCAATCAATAAATAAAAATTTAAAAATTAAAAAAAATTAAATAAAAAAAAAAGATTCAAGTCTGTGTCTTGTGAACTGAGATCTAGACATTAAAGGATTTGTGTCTGAGGCTCACAGCCGCCCAGTCAGACTGGAAGCAAATTAGGGGACATGGTGACCCAAGCCATGAAGAGATGCCGAGAGGGCTCAGGATGGCACAAGAACCTGCTCATTCATCACCCACAACCAACAGCTGATCACCACTTCCGCTCCTCGGGTGCCCTGCTGTGCCCCCGCCCCCCGCAGTGGTCTTGGCAAACCTCTGTGTTAACTCCATCCTCTTCTTCTAATTAGTTTATCAAAGTGAGAGTTCAGACAGCGCTTTGGTTTGTGAAGGCTGTTCACTATCTCTTAGTCACAAGCTGCTCTGGACTGGCTTTGACGCCGCTTCTCCAAAGCTCTTGGTCACACTGTGCCCGGTGGATGGAGCCGCCGTCCCCTGTGTCTGAAGGCATGACTGGACCAGTTCTCTGCTCCCTTTAGTGCGCAGCTATGAGCTCTACATAGAAACCCCGTTTGAGTGAAAAATCTTCCCATCATGGAGGCGATTCTGCTGTGAAAAAACAACAGAGGATTCCGGATTTAGAGTCCGCAACGCTACCCGTGTGGACCCACACTCCTCGCACCTGAAGCCTGTCATCTTCACAGCTCAGGGTTCCACTCTCCGCCCCTACCACACTCCCTCCAGTTTCTAACAGCAGAGAGCCTTACTGGTGGTTCCCAATACTTACCACTAAAACCACCACAGCATCCCAAACAGCCTCCCGTGGTACCGGGCACTAGGGACACCTGTAAAAATTATACGGTTAAAAAAAACTAATACGGCAGAGCAGGCAAAATGCGTGAAAAAGGTGTGAAAAAACAGCCAAGACAGTCCTGTACAGTTCTGTTTTAAGTAAACAACGGCAACAAAAAAAGGAGGTGGTTGTCACACCCAATCTGGACATGACAGTGAGCTTTAGCAGGAATACGGACAGCTGAGCTCGTCAGCTGTCCTCCAGGGGTGCTGTTCAAAGCTTACAGTTGATGACAAGTTGCCAACCCCTTGAGATATGACCTTCGCTGAGGAGTTTGCTGCCCTTATGAAACAAGGCAGACTCCTGGTTGAGGCAGGATGGCTCATGACTCTTACCTGTAATGTGGAGGGTGCGGCCCCATGTCCTATCTAAGCCAGGTGGCTGTGTAGCCCTCCTGGCTGGCGTTGACCGGACAGTGACCGATCGCCTCAGGAGAGCCCTGGCTGTGTGGCTCCCGACTGCGGACCTGCACAGCCTGTGACCTGTTAGATCCCCTGAGTGGGGAATGGCATGCGACACCTGCACCATCATTCTTGGAAGCCATCAGCAAAGAAATTCAAGCCCAACCTTCCAACTCCTAACCAGGGACATGGGGGGGGGGTAGGCCCCTCAATATGCTACTGAATTATTCTGAGTCTACAGTGTGTCCGTAAAGTGATGGTGCACTTTTGACCGGTCACAGGAAAGTAACAAAAGACGATAGAAATGTGAAATCTGCACCAAATAAAAGGAAAACCCTCCCAGTTTCTGTAGGATGATGTGGCAGCATGTGCGCATGTGCAGATGATGACGTAACACCATGTAGGGAGGGAATGGGGGGAGGGTAGGGGCACAAAGAAAACCAGATAGAAGGTGACGGAGGACGATTTGACTTTGAGTGAGGGGTATGCAGCATAATCAAAGGTCAAAATAATCTGGAGATGTTTTCTCGGAACATATGTACCCTGATTTATCAATGTCACTGCATTAAAATTAATAAAAATTAAAAAACAACAACAACAAGGAGCAAAGAAGAAGCCACAACAAACCTGGTCACAGAGAGACAGACATCTCTCCAGCTCCAATCAGCTCAAGACACAGCTGAAAACAAGAAGTGGAGAGGAGGGGCACTAACTCAGGTCTCCATGGAGATCTGAGATACACCTTCCCCTACTGAAGCTGAGAAAGCAACCTGCCCCCAGAGTCATTAACTGGCAGAAGAGGACTTCAAAGCCTCAGGTCACTCCCATCACATTCCTGGATACAGTTTCAAATAAGCCCTCTGCTGAGATAAAATAAACAAGACAATCGCCTGTTAAAAAAATAAACAAATCAAGACTTCAAAGCGGCCCAAATCCGAAAGTGGATTACAAATAATAGCTGATGCCAACCCAAGAAGACCTAGAAATAACACAATTGAAAACTGGAGGCAGACAACAACAAGCCTAGACTCAACCAGCTCTACAAATAAAACACCCAAATACACAGATACAATGAGAAGACAGAAAAGTGCAATCCAAATGAAACCACAAGAGAAACATTCAGAAAATGAACTGAGTGATATGGAAATAACCAAACTTCTGGATGCGGAGTTCAAAATAATGATTGTAAGGATGCTTAGGGATCTTAGAACAACAATGGATGGTCGTTACGAACACCTAAATAAAGAAATAGCAATTTCATTGCAGCATTGTTCACAGTGGCCAAGACATGGAAACAACCAAAAAGCCCTTCAATAGAAGACTGGATAAAGAAGATGTGTCACATATACACTATGGAATACTACTCAGCCATAAGAAATGATGACATTGGATCATTTACAACAAAATGGTGGGATCTTGGTAACATTATACAGAGTGAAATAAGTAAACCAGAAAAAACCAATGATTCCATACATTGGTGGGACATGAAAACGAGACTAAGAGACATGGACAAGAGTGTGGTGGTTACCTGGGGGGGGGGCACAGGAGGGAAGGAGGGAGAGGAGAAGGGGGAGAAGGAGGGGCACAAAAAAAACTAGATAGAGGGTGACGGAGGACAATCTGACTTGGTGTGATGGGTATGCAAAATAATTGAATGACAAGATAACCTGGACATGTATTCTTTGAATATACGTACCCTGATTTATTGATGTCACCCCATTAACATTAATAAAAATTTGTTCATAAAAAAAGAAATAGCAATTATAAAAAAGGATATTGAAATATTAAAAAAGAATCAGTCGAATATGACAAATACAATATCAGAAATGAAGACAACAATGGAAGGAATTAAAAACAGTATGGATAGAGCTGAGGATCGAATCTGTGAGTTGGAGGACAACTGGAATGAAGGCATGAAAGAAGAGAAGAAAAAAGAAAAGAGACTCAAAAAGTCTGAGGAAAAAAATAATAAAAATAAATAAATAAATAAATAACACCGTGTATACACAGCAGCAGCCCACGGCCATGCCAGTCGAGATGTGGACGGTACAGAGGAAAGTTCAGTGTGTTCTGTGGCTCGCTAAATTCGAATCCGTGACCAAAGTGCAACGTGAATATCGGCGCGTTTATAACAAAGCGCCACCACATAGGAATAACATGACTCGGTGGGATAAGCAGTTGAAGGAAACTGGCAGTTTGGTGGAGAAACCCCGTTCTGGTAGGCCATCAGTCAGTGACGAGTCTGTAGAGGCTATACGGGATAGCTACCTAAGGAGCCCTAAAACATCTGTGCCTGAGCCCACATCAAACTGCACTGAATAGGTATGAAACTGGGAGAGTTTTCCTTTTATTTGGTGCAGATTTCACATTTCTATCGTCTTTTGATGCTTTCCTGTGACTGGTCAAAAGTGCTCCATGACTTTACGGACACACTGTATTTCAACAAGACTGCAGAAGGGTACTCTTGGCTTATAAATATAGAGACTGACTCCTGGAAGAAATTACAAACCATTCCCAATCCCATAAAGGAGACAATGAAAAGCTTGCTGTCATCTCTCATAATAATTTACACACAAAGATTAGAGATTCTGGTGGTAACGTCAGGAACTACGGTAACCCACCATGGTGGGACCTCAGTGAGCCCTCTGGTTTTACATACCGCACCCCCTGCGGGAGCCTATTCCCAACCTGCCTTCCAGTCCCACCCCCACGCCCCACCAGCTCCCTGGAGACGCCCCCAGGGCAGAACCCTCCTGAGTCACCGGCTCCTTCAGCTAAGACACGTGCTGACCGGCTCACGGGGCTCTGAGGGTTCAGACTCCGCACCCGGACTCGCTTCCCCTCCCCCAGATCGCGCACGCTCAGCAAGCTGCTTCTTTACCAGGATGCTGCTCTGAAAATGGACACTAGCCCAGCTTCGCTGAGGTCATGTTCTGGGCTCCAGAGTCCCTGGCCCGTGGGGGCCGGGGAGGAGGTCTGGTTTAGGACTAGGTCATAGGACAGCCCATTATATATTAAAAATCTGTTTATACCTAAGAGTTTTCTCTTCATTTTAAAAGATATTAAAACATTTTTATGGATCCTTAAAGACATCGTGTGCCCTGGATACTGTGCCTGTTGGGTCTAAGTATGTGTCAACCCTGTCTGGAGGTGCCCCTGGTAGTGTCCGTACATGGGTGGGGCTAGGATATTGCGGAGACGGAGGTCTGCAGACTGTGTTTCCTTCCGCCTGGCCGGGGCCCCAAGCTTCCGGTCTCGGCCGGGACTGCCGAATCTCCACTCACTGTGAAGAAGGGGAGAGTGAGTGTGTGTGAGGGACGTGTCATTTCCCACACGTGAGTCACCCCAAAACTGTTGTAGTAACAGAGGATTACCGTTTCCAATTTTAAAAGGAAACGCACTGAAGCTCAACAGAAATAATCATGTGAAGAATAGATTTTTGTCCTTCGTTCCGCAGACATCCCTGCAGATGCCGGAGCGTTAGAACACTTTCAAAGACGTTTACAAAGCTACCTCCAGAATCTTGGGCTGAGTTATAATATTTTTCAGCTGTTGATTATGTATCCAGTTTTATGACCCACTGAGCTGCAAATAGAAAGACATAAGATTGGCAATGCCTTCTACAATATTGCACATTTGTCATTTTCAGAATTTATTACCAAGAGACCATCATAATGTTCTTTGTCACTTTAGTTCTAGTTCGCTTCTTCCTACCTTATTCTACAGGTCTGCCGATGGTCAGAATTTAAGATGCCATCCTGAAATTTCCTACTCTTTTCAAAAGTCATCTTAGTGCACTTGAGCCTAACCCGGGGTGGCAGTCAGGATACTTAGCAGTGTGCCAGTGTGCGGGCACTCCGACAGGATGGGGGGAGGGGCGCTACTAAGATTGCTATCGTTGGAGAGGAGAAAGTAATTTTCTCTCTATCCTCCTGGGTTCTTAGCTGAAACACTCCCCCTCCCACCCCATAATAAAAAGATTAACAGGAGAAAAACAAATTTAATTATGTATGTATGGGGACCCCACAAAGATAGAAGACTCAAATTGAAGCCAATATAGCATCCTGAGCTAAAAAATGGGATAAGGGCCTGGGGCTTCCAAGGGGAGGGAGGGCATTCACAGGAAGGTGAGCAGAGCAAATGCTTGGGAAACAAATATTTGCCCTGCCCAAGCAAATAAGTCTCTGAGATGAAAAAGTTACCACTGGGCCTGACCTGTGGTGGCGTGGTGGATTGAGTGCTGACCTGGAACACTGAGGTCGCCGGTTCGAATCCCTGGGCTTGCCGGTCAAGGCACATATGGGAGTTGATGCTTCCTGCTCCTCCTCCATCTCTCTCTCTCTCTCTCTCTCTCTCTCTTTCTCCCTCTCTCTCTAAAAATATATAAATTTTAAAAACCTTTAAAATTAAAAAAAAAAGAGTTATCACTGGGAATAGCTCTCTTCCCAGTGTGCCAGGGAGAAGAAGTTTTTCCTGAGTCAGCTGGGTCTTGAGTGCCTTCAGCTCAAAATAACCACAGGCCGAGGCGGCCCGTCCTGAGGTTGCCCGCCCAGAACTCCGTCCTGGCTTTGGCAAAAGGGGGCAACTACAGCCTGTGGGCCAGGTTCAGCCCACCTCCTGGTTTTGTATACCCCGAGGGATAAGAATGGTGTTTTATGTCTTTAAAGGGTTGAAAAAAACAAGACGAAAGGAGAAAATATTCAGTGACGTGAAAATCGTGTAAAATTCAAATGCCGGTGTCCGTAAGCAAAGTGTAATCGGATCACAGCCGTGCCAACTCATTTGCAGGTTTTCTGTGGCCGCTTTCATGCCGAAGGGCGGAGTTGAGTATTTCTGACAGAGACCATATGTCCCACAAAACTGAAGAATTTACTGTCTGTCTCGTTACAGAAAATGTGTATTGACCTCTGGCTCACTGTTGCCGAAGGAAATACGGTTCTTTCACGGAGTCTCAGGAAAGGAATTTGGGGGACTCAGCATCGGAGAATTTGAGGTATTGCGGCAAGATTTATTGGAGAGAAAACAAAAGGCTTCTCCCAGGTGTCGGATGTCTGGTCCACAACCAGGTGCCTCAGCTCCGAGTCTGCGGAAGCCCAGCCTCTGCACAGGACTGCACCCACACTCATCAGTCCACAACCCAGTCCACAACCAGGTGCCTCAGCTCCGAGTCTGCGGAAGCCCAGCCTCTGCACAGGACTGCGCCCACACTCACCAGTCCACAACCAGGTGCCTCAGCTCCGAGTCTGCGGAAGTCCAGCCTCTGCACAGGACTGCGCCCACACTCACCAGTCCACAACCAGGTGCCTCAGCTCCGAATCTGCGGAAGTCCAGCCTCTGCACAGGACTGCACCCACACTCACCAGTCCACAACCCAGTCCACAACCAGGTGCCTCAGCTCCGAGTCTGCAGAAGTCCAGCCTCTGCACAGGACTGCGCCCACACTCACCAGTCCACAACCCAGTCCACAACCAGGTGCCTCAGCTCCGAGTCTGCGGAAGCCCAGCCTCTGCACAGGACTGCGCCCACACTCACCAGGCCCAGAAGGGCCAGGACCCAGAGACGCAGAACGTCTCTGTGTCTCAGTCCCACATCTGCTCGTCTACTACTGAGGCCCGATGGGGCCTGGGTGGTGACTAGCACTGAGCTTCCGTCCAGGCAACTGCCACACCCAGGCCTGTGGGGCTGCTCCAGAGAGAGAACGCAACGCAACTGGGGCCTTGGGTAAACTTTAATTATATCTCCTTGGTTTGGGGAAGGAGCAAGCTTTTCTTCAGACTCACCAATCTTCTTCCTAGCCTTTCTTTCTTTCTTTCTTTCTTTCTTTCTTTCTTTCTTTCTTTCTTTCTTTCTTTCTTTCTTCCTTCCTTCCTTCCTTCCTTCCTTCCTTCCTTCCTTCCTTCCTTCCTTTCTTTTCTCCTCTTCTTCTTCTTCTTCTTCTTCTTCTTCTTCTTCTTCTTCTTCTTCTTCTTCTTCTTCTTCTTCGAAAGGAGGATAGATAGTGAGGCAGACTTCAGCATGTGCCCCAACTGGGATCCACCTGGCAACTCCACCCAGGGCCAATGCTTGAGTACTGAGCTATTTTCAGTGCCTGAGGCTGTCATGCTCCAATTGTGCTACCCTCAGCACGTGGTGCCACACTTAAACCAGTTGAGCCACTGGCTGTGGGAAGGGAAGGTGGAGAGAAAGGGGGAAAAGTGCGGGGGAGAAGCAGATGGGCACTTCCCTTGTGTGCCCTGAGTGGGAATTGAACCCAGGACGTCCATACACTGGGATGATGCTCTACCCATTGAGCCACTGGCCAAGACTTCTAATTTTTCCAGAGCTTCTACTGGCCCCTCCCTCAATCCAATTATTTTCTTACATCTTCTGGGGTTTTGTGCCCTTTTCTTATCAGATCCTTTCCCCAGAGATTCCCAAGCTAGGCTCCTTTTATGGTCAACCTTTTGGCTCCCACCACACATGCCTCAAAGTTCTCTTTGCCATCTGCTTGTCCTGCACGTGTGCACTCGGTCGAAGCGCCTCTCCCTGTGCCATCTTGGCTTCTCCTGCTCATGGTCCCAGCAAAGGAATTTCCCCCTTGTGAGCTGTCCTTCCCCCCAGTAATCTGGGCGAATGGGCCAGTTATTCCCCAGGGCGATTAGAAAGCTGTCCCTTTGGCAGAGGATGCAGCTGTCCCCTGGGGTGTCTGGGAAGCTGTCATTTCCCAACTTAATTAAGCTTCACCAGCCTACGCTAACCTTAGAGTGTAAGAATTTCCACAAAGGATCAGAGCCACAAAATTTCGTCTAGTAATCCCATTACCGGAACCCTTACCCAGAATAATACTGCTAGTTAACCTCTGCTGACCTCTTCACTATGTGCTGGACCCTGTGTTGGCTGTTTTTATCCATTATCTGCCTTAATCCTCACAACAATCCAGTGAGGTCGATGACGTCACGACCTCCGGTTTCTGCAGGAGAAGCAGGAAGCTCGAGGGCAGCTGATTGGCCAGCGGCTGCCCTTAGCAGCTGCGCTCACTGAGATCCACACTCGAGACCACCTCGTGCCAGAGCGCACACCCATCAGCCAGGCTGCCACTCGTCCTCACTCCGCACGCTGGTCTCGGTGTTATTGCTCTGTTGTCAAGATTTGCATGAGACTTACTAACTGCTGTTCACATTAAGGCTTCCCTTTATCTGTCCTAATATGCACCTTTTCCAACTCCACAAGCACGCTGGGTCTGACAAACCTGCTCTCGATGAGTCTGTGTCCCTCCATAGCTTCTCTTATTGCGTGTCCTGGAGCCTGTCTTAGCCTGGGGGAGAGGCAGTCTCCGATCTCTGCACATCGGGGCCCCCTCTACCCTCCACGCCTGCCACGGCTTTGCTTTCGTTTCGTTCAAGTGCACTGCCCAGAACAACATATGATATCCCCGCGTCGGTAAACTGCCCAGACAGGGCTGATGTCCATTTCCTGGGTCTTCCTTAAGGATTCTTTGCGTTTCTCTGTTGTTTTGTTTTATTTTCTTGTGGCCACAGAAGCAAAACAAGGCAACATTTTCAGCTTAGAGTGACTTTCCAGTCCCGTTCCAGGACCCTAACTTTATGAGCCAAGAGCTGAGGATCCGATTACACTGCTCACATCAGTTTTCTCGGAATCGCTTCGATAGCATTTTCCTGCATAGTTCGAATTTTTTAGTTCTCATCTTAAAGGGAAAGTTGCGTGTGTCTCTGTGTGCGTGCGCACGCGTGTGTCTGTGTGTGTGCATGTCTGTGGGCACCGCGGAGGGCTGCCCAGCGAGGCAGAAGGCCTCCATTCCTTTGCAGAAACTGGAGCTTCCAAACATCTCCCCGAGAATACCAGACGCAAGCTGACCTCCCAGCTGGAAATCGGCCGACTGTTCCCATGACTCGTGGCTCTAAATACATCTTTTAACAATCAGGCCTTCACTTCACAGGCGTGGGCGTATCCATCACCTGAGCAGCGTGGACCAAGCAGATACTTTGTAAAGGCTCCCACTGCGTCCAAAGAATAGAAACAATATTTTGATTCACAAACATTATATCCTGTCTTCTTAAATGTCTTTTCTGAAACGTGAGTCAATCTTCATGGAAGCGTGTCTTCAGAGGCCACAGCACAACTGCCCGTTGGCCGTCACGGGCTGACCCTGCCACAGCTCCCCGAGGGGGCGCGCCCAGGTCTCCACGGTAATCGGTCTCACACGCTGTGTGATAGGAGATGGTGTCATTCCTCCAGCTGGATGAGAAAGACTGTGTGATTCCTGCCTAGCAATTCATCTCCACAATGAAAAATTCCTTCTGGGCACTCATGCAACTTTTTCAGTTTCCTGAAACGTTTTGGGTTTTGGGTTTGTTTGTTTTTTTGTATTTTTCTGAAGTTGGAAATAGGGAGGCAGTCAGACTCCCGCATGCGCCCTACCGGGATCCACCCGGCACGCCCACCAGGGGGCAATGTTCTGCCCATCTGGGGCATCGCTCTGTTGCAACCAGAGCCATTCTAACACCTGAGGCAGAGGCCACAGAGCCATCCTCAGCGCCCGGGCCATCTTTGCTCCAATGGAGCCTTGGCTGCGGGAGGGGAAGAGAGAGACAGAGAGGAAGGAGAGGGGGAGGGGTGGAGAAGCAGATGGGTGCTTCTCCTGTGTGCCCTGGCCGGAAATCGAACCCGGACTCCTGCACGCCAGGCTGACGCTCTACCACTGAGCCAACCAGCCAGGGCCAGTGAAATGTTTTTTATTACTTCTCTATGACGGTCTTGCGTATTCCACCTAATCAGCTAGTTCTTTACACGTAAACTTCTCTCTGTTCCTTTTTGGAAAACCTAACAAAACTTTCATCTACTCTCACTGTTCAACACATTTTCTATCTTATATTGTGGGGGTTTTCTTCATTTCACTCTGTTTTGTCCTTTTAGAAAACCAATGTCAGAATATATAAAATCAACGCGTTTAAAAAAATGTTTATGTAATAAACATCCCCAAGTGTGTGGCCAGTATCCACACCTAACACCTGGGCCCACTGAGGACCAGCACACACATTTCTCAGGTGGTCAGAATTCCACAGAAAACAGACTGCCTTGCCCGGCTTTATTAGGACTCATACAACTTCATCAATAAATGCCATACATTGACAATCGATTTATTGAAACTTGGTATGGACCTTGTGTCACAAAACCAGCCAGCAACTTCAGAGGAGGCTCCCAAAGCATTTATGGACAATCAACGTCTAGGGATAAGGGATCCAGGTGACATCAAGGCCAGACTCAACCGAAAGCACCCAGAACTGAGAGCCCACGCTGAACAGCGGCTCGCTGTTCCCAGGTTCAGCGGGGCCTGCAGGAGACAGCCTGACACTGGACTGCAGCCTGTGAACAGTATCCAGCCCGTCAGAACCTTGAGTCAAAGTGAAGAAGTCATGAAGCTGGCCGAGCTGGAAAAGGCGAATCAACGCTTTCAGTCGTGTCCGAAATAGCTGGATGCTGTGGGTCTCTAAGCTTGTAATGACCCATACTGACTAGAATTCTCCGGAACTGGGTAAAGAAGGACATGTGGTCTTGAGTTTTCTGTGCGTGCACACTGTGCAGTGAGCAGCAAGACAGAATGAAAGACTGCGAATCCCAGGGCTGCCTCTTTTACAGAAGATTTTCCTGACCCTTTCAAAAATCACAGAGTGGCCCTGGCCAATGGCACAGTTGGTAGAACATCATCTTGGAGCTCCGAAGTCATGGGTTCGAGTCCTGATCAGGGCACATATGAGAAGCAATCAATGGATTCACAACTAAGTGGAACAATGAGTTGATGTTTCCGTCTCTCTCTCTCTCTCTCTCTCTCTCTGTCTCTCTCTGGCTCTTCTCTCCCTCCTTTCTTTTCTCTCAAATCAATGGGGGGGGGTTAAAAATAAAGTTACCCTTGGGGAAGAAAAAGGATCACAGAATGTTACTTATCATCTAGAAAGGTCGCCCTGGATAGGGTGCCTCTAATATATAATATTAGGAACCCAAGTAACCAGAGACAGCTTATATTAAGAGAACCATTTGCAGATAGCTCTTGAAACAAAGAATTTCTACAATGTTGGTATCTACCTGTTTTATTATTAAATGCAGTATACATTTGAACTCTTATCTGCTTTTTAAATTTTTCAACTACAAAATACCACAATAAAAAAGACAGAAAGAAGAGGGTAACAATGCCACCCCGTGCTTGTCATGTGGTCATTTCTTGCTCCTACAAACAACCGTGTAAGAAACAAGCTGAAAATTACCACTGTTTCTTATACATTTTCAAACTTTCTATTTATTAGAACTTTTTATATCCTCATTAACTGATTTCCTAGATCAACCTCATTATTGATAATGCTATTGTATGCAGACAGGGAAACATCATCATAAACATGGAACATTTGTACCTAAAAACCTCTCACATGTCAAAACATACTATCACCCATCAGCTTTGGAAATAAGAATGTATTTTTCAAATTGGAACAAACAATCTTTTTTATTCTAGTTTAAATCACTTTAAAAATATTTCGTATTTAACATATTTTACACAATCTGTTCATTGTTCAGTAGAGCACTTTGAGGGCAAACTCAATATGTAGACCTTGGTGTCATATAGAATAATCAAAATTAGTTATTTTCTTTAAAAAAATAACTTGAATCAAAAAATTAAATTGATGCTTTAACATTAGAAATTGACTCAGAGACCTAATCTCTCTGATTTTTGTGTAGCAAGATCCTTTCCAATAGTAATATTGCTAATACCTTTATCAATGACTTACTCGGACAATGTCTTCATAAAATACAATTTAGAGTTCTGGTTCTGATTATGGCCGACAAGCTTATATCAAACTAATATTCCTGCAGATAATAATAATAAACTTCAGAAAAAAATACTTAAAAACTATCATTATAAAGCAGCGGGAGCAGCCAAATTCTGGCAGAAATGGAAGAGAATAAGGAAGAATGCGATTTGCATTAATACAGTTTTGTCCCTGAAAGTATCAACCCCGGTTTAAACTTCTCAGAGTGGCTAAGATTCAAGTGGAAAACAGCAATTTTGTTAACTTAGAATGTCAAAGGACTAAGTTCAAAGCTGCTTAAAAACACCTGGAAATTAAAGGAGGAAATCCCCCAAAAGAGGGAGACACAGGAGAGCCCTAAAATCTGGGGATAAGCCCCTCTAAGTCCTTGGCTGATTTCTGATCTCTGCATGTGTGGGAGAGGCTTCCAGGAGCCCTGGGGAAGCAGCAGCTCCAGGGCCATGAAGCTAAGCAGATACTTCATTTGCCCTGGAGTACGGGGAGACTGAATTTAAAATTGTGAGTTCTGCAAAATTAGAAAGGCTGGTACATACCTTACACCGAAACAGACCTGCTCTGTATTAGCTCAAGTCTGCAGAAATTCAAGGTGATTAATCAGTCAATAATTAAACTGATGATTACAAGAAAAATGAATACTGTTCAGAGGAAGACAACACAATCCAATGTCTATCACATATTAACCATAATGTACACTATACAGTTTTTAAATTAGTAGATAGGCTAAACAGGGGACAGAAAGCATCCACTAATTTAAACACAATAAAAGTTTAATATAAATAATGATTAGATAGGATATAACAGTAATTATAAAGTTGTAAAGAGAACTACTCTGAGGCTGAGACAGTACTCAGGAAGAACAAACTAGGAAGGGAGTCCTCTTCCCAAGACTGGGGTTCAGACCTCATTGCAGAAGGTGTGGTTATAATGCAACGGCTGGCAGAGAAATCTGCTGGGTGGCCCAGTCCAGAGCTGCTCTGTAGCACACGGCAGCAGGAAGCAGTCTTTCAGGGCACAGGTGAGCCGAGACTGGCAGGTGGGTTCGTAGAGGGAGAGAGGGAGGGTGTTGAGAGCCTGAACGCTGGCAAAGTGACACAGCCTAGGGGACGCAGTGTCCGTGTCTGGAGGGTCTTAGGAAAACAACTCTCTGGGGGTGCCGGCCAGCCAGGGCAGGGTCAGAGCACCGTGGCCAGCACAAGGACCGAAATATAGCAGTGTCTGCATCGGGAAGACAACAGGACACAGATCATCGGCACGTAGGCAAATTGAGATGAGGGGCCACTGTACCCAGGGAACGGAGGCACCTTCCCCAGTGTAAGGCCTGCAGGTGCCACTGTCCACCCCAGGAAGGGGCGGCACGGCGGCCAGCAGGCCTGGGAGAGCACTGGCCGCTCACGGAAGAACTGTGCGTCCCCACCCACACACATGCCAAAGGACACCGAACAGGAGCGGTTAAAAACAACCGAGCATATTGAATAAGGAAGAGAAATGGAGAAATGCCCTTCCTCCAGCCCCGTGTTTCCAGCCTCCTCCACTAATAAAACTTAACATCATGCTCTTTACATAGAAGAAATCCTTAAACAGTCGATCCATATTTACAGAGCAAGTACCAAAGGGTAAATTTGGAATGAGAGACAATAAGTTGATAACAGGCACACTTGCAAAGAAACAAGAAAACGTCATCTGAGGCTAAAAAGAAAAGCCTTCAGTAGAAATCAGCCCGGGTATTAAAGATGGGAATTAGCAGGTGAGGACTCTGCCACAGCTACTATAACTATGTTCCAGAGCTTAAAAGAGAAGATGTCACGGTGACTGAATAGATGAGAAATGCCAGCAGAGAAATGCACACCATTAAAAAGAGAACCAATGGGAATTCTAGATCTGGAAATAAAATATCAGAACTTAAAATAAATTACTTAACAGTATATTAAAAAGGAGAAGAAAGGGTCCATAAACTTGAAGCCATATCAATAGAAATCATCAAATCTAAAGAACACAGAGAAAAAAAGATTGAAAAAATAAACAGAGACTCAGTGGCCTATGGGACAGTATCAAGGGGTCTCACATACAGTAACTGGAGACCTTGAAGGACAGAAGACAGAAAATGAGGCAAAGGAAATATATTTAAAGAAATAATGATGAAAAACACCAACTTAGAAATCCAAGAGTCTCCACAAACTCCAAGCGGATAGATACAAGAAAAACCACACCTAGAAAAATTATAATCAAAATGATGAAAACTAAAAATAGAAAATCTTGAAGTCAGCTAGAGGGGGGGGGAGAATATATATATATATATATATATATATATATATATGGTCTTCTACTGGAAAGTTCTGTCCGTTTCTATCTCAACAAGTTTCGACACGTAAGCACATGTTTATTTGGCGCATGTGTGCCTCTCTATTTTTATCACTTAATGTATACATACTGACGTAGCAAATTAACTAAAACAAAGTTGATTCACGTTAGTCTTATGTGTGAAGCGATAGTGTACCCATGGCTACTGATGAAGTTCATTTACGCCACTGTAATTTTTACGAATTTCAACAAGGAAAAAATGCTACAGAAGCATACTCCCCGGACTTAGCACCCTCCGACTATCACTTGTTTTTGTCCTTACAAAATTTTTTGAAGGGCAAAAAATTCAAAAATGAAGAGGATATCAAACAAGCACTGGTTCAATTTTTCGCATCAAAAGATAAAACATTTTTCAAAAATGGGATATACAAATTGCCCTCACGCTGGCAAGAAATCATTAATAATAATGGCAATTATATTGTTTAATAAAGTTTATTGACAGTAAGAAAAATTTGTATTTTGTTTTATTCCAAAAATGGACAGAACTTTCCGGTAGACCTTTACATATATATATATATATATATATATATATATATATATATACACACACACACACACACACATATACACACACACACACACACACACACACATATATATCACATGCAGGAGGAAAAGAACACGAATACAGATCACTTCTCTTCAGAAGAAAAGAAAAATGGAGGCTGAAGCTAATGAAATGACATTTTAAAGTGCTGAAAGAAAATAAAAACTGTCAACATAGATACTTCTAGATAAACCAAGACTGAGAGAATTTGTCATGAATAGATTTGTACCACAGAAAACATTAACAGAAATTATCTGGCTGAAGTGAAGCAGCACTGAATAGAAATTTGAAATTTTGGAAAGGAATTAAGAGCACTGGAAATAAAAAATATTTGAATAAATATAAAATTTTTTCTTCTTTTAAGTTATTTAAAGAACAGTTGATTGTTTAAAGCAAAAATGTATAACATTGTCTTGTCGGATTGATCGTCTACTTAAGATATATGACAATTATAGCACAAAGGATGGGGTGGCATAAAAATTTATACTGTTGGAACAGAACTACGTCTAAATAGACTGTCATAAATTAAGATGCACATTATACCCTTTAGACCAACCAATAACAAATTACAAAGAGATATATCTAAATAATGGCAGAATCTAAATAAAATACTCAAATGTGTTTGATAGCTCTTATGAAGCCAGAAAAGGAGAAACACATAGAAAACAAATAGCAAAATGTAGACCAAATTCAACTGTATCAGATATCACATTAAATGTAAATGGATTATGCAATTTAATGAAAAGGCATAGAACTATTCAATATTTAGCTGGATTTTGGATTCTACAAAATCAAGACCCAGTGCTCTCTCCAAAGGATAGGTTAGCATACAATTTCTTTCTGAATGGATATTTCTTAATTTCTAACATAATGAAATTAGAAGCATTCCTAGTTTTAAGTAAATATGTTTTAGATATTTGGAGTTCAGTTAAGCTGTTAAAGTTTCCTCGGAGGGTCACAACCCGCTGAACAGATGGAATTTGAGAATCTCATGAGACCAACTTGTTTCTGCTGCTGCCAACTGATTGTTTGCATAACCTCCTGCTCCCTCTCTATCTGTATGCATTAAAAATGTCATATTCAAACTTCAGATGTGATCTAATATCTAAAACCACTTTTAAGCATATAAAATTGTGGGTTGACATTCTCATAGTCTTGCATGAAGACCGATATGATCAGTAAATATACAAATCACTGGCCTAAGAATCCAACATTCCTCAGGGGCGTTTCCTGCCGCTTTAGAGGCTGTACACGGAGGCTGGAAGAAGCTCCTGGCATCTGCAGGGGAACAGGGGTCCAGCCCACCGTGCTTTGACCCCCATCTCTTCTAACTGGCAGTGGGACCTGAGAAAAGCTGCCTAACTTTTTTTTTTAATAAATAAATTTTTATTTTAATGGGGTGACATCAATAAATCAGGGTACATATATTCAAAGAAAACATGTCCAAGTTATCTTGTCATTCAATTCTATTGCATACCCATCACCCAAAGTCAGATTGTCCAACGTCACCTTCTATCTAGTTTTCTTTGTGCCCCTCCCCCACCCCCTCCCCCTCTCCCTCCTTCCCAAGTTGCCTAACTTTTGTTTTTCTCATGTATCCCTTCCTACGTTTAGGAGGATGACTAGATGCTTAGGTTCTAATCAAACCACCTCCCTCTAACTAGGTAGCCAAGGGCCAGTTGCTGAAGGTCTCCATGCCTTAGCTTCCTCATCTGTACAACAAGTATAATCAGAGCCCTGCCCTCACAGTTGATGGGGACCAATGGCGTGGGTATTTGTAAATCACTTAGGCCTGGCCTTAGGAGGCACGAAGTAACTGCTTGCTAAATAAAAGAAATACCTGCCTCATTGGGCTCACATAACAATTCGTTAAGATAATTTAAATAAATCACATAGCTGACAAACAGGAAGTACTCAACAGGAGTTACTGTTACAGGAGGTGCTGTGGGGTCAGCGTGCTGCAATCAGGAACTGTCTTACTGGCCCGCCTCCTGTCGGGCACTGGGGAGAAGTGTCTGTTCGCTAATCATGACAGTCGACAACGTGTATGCATTTTTTTTTTCTCTTGATGGACTACACAATCAAATATAAAAGTGGTGGCTGGCCCTGGCCGGTTGGCTCAGCGGTAGAGCGTAGGCCTGGTGTGCGGGGGACCCGGGTTCGATTCCCGGCCAGGGCACACAGGAGAAGCGCCCATTTGCTTCTCCACACCCCCCTCCCTCCTTCCTCTCTGTCTCTCTCTTCCCCTCCCACAGCCAAGGCTCCATTGGAGCAAAGATGGCCCGGGCGCTGGGGATGGCTCCTTGGCCTCTGCCCCAGGCGCTAGAGTGGCTCTGGTCGCTGCAGAGCGACCCCCCGGAGGGGCAGAGCATCGCCCCTGGTGGGCAGAGCGTCGCCCCTGGTGGGTGTGCCGGGTGGATCCCGGTCGGGCGCATGCGGGAGTCTGTCTGACTGTCTCTCCCTGTTTCCAGCTTCAGAAAGATACAAAAAAACAAACAAACAAACAAACAAACAAAAACCTTCTTAGAGGTCCCCTAAGAAGTTAGAAGTTAGAAAATCCGTGTGCGGAAGGGGTTGGGAAGAAGTAACGCTGAGAGACACGAAGGTGGCACTGAAGATGGTTCACAGCTGACGCAAACGTCCATGAAGAAGTAGGGCTCTAGCAATGGCTGCCTCCGGCCTGGCGATATCGGCTGCAGGAGGGAACGAGCTTTCAAAGACGGCAGGCGGCGGACAGACTGGCGGCCGCGGCGCCCCCGGGGAGCTGGTCAGAACTGCGGCATCTCGGGCCCCTCCAGAATCAGAACGAAGTAGGCCCCTGGGTGATTCCCACGCAAAGTAAAATTTGAGAAGCCTCGTGACAGAATGCTGTCACTGACTCCCGGAGTTATGTTGAGTAAACCGTGTGGATATTATTGAGATTTGGGTAATAGTATGCATTGTTAGAGTGACACACTTTTCCCTGAAGATGCAACTTTAAAATTTGGCTTGCAGGCATGATTTTATTATATCCTGTGGACAAATTTTTCTAATCGAAAGCCACTTGTGGTTTTTAAAGTCGCCGAGCAGGTTGGTTTTACAGTTGATGTCACAAGCATTTCTCAGTTTCATTCAATGAGGGTTGCATGTTTTTTAAAATAAAAAAAAATCATCTTTTTTTTTTTTTTTCTGAAGCTGGAAACGGGGAGAGACAGACGGACTCTGGCATGCGCCCAACCCGGATCCACCCGGCACGCCCACCAGGGGCAACGCTCTGCCCACCAGGGGGCGATGCTCTGCCCATCCGGGCGTTGCTCTGCCGTGACCAGAGCCACTCTAGCGCCTGGGGCAGAGGCCAAGGAGCCATCCCCAGCGCCCGGGCCATCTTTGCTCCAATGGAGCCCTGGCTGCGGGAGGGGAAGAACTAGACAGAGAGGAAGGGGGGGGGGGGTGGAGAAGCAAATAGGCACTTCTCCTATGTGCCCTGGCGGGGAATCGAACCCGGGTCCCCCGCACTCCAGGCTGACGCTCTACCGCTGAGCCAACCGGCCAGGGCCAAAAAAATCATCTTTGAGTCACTAGTTCCCCCTCGCTCGGCCTGCAGATGAGGAAGGAAGGATGCAAAGAGGTGTTCCTGGTCCGTGCTTCTTCTGTGCTAATGAAACCACAACTCAGCGACCTTTAAAATAGAGTGTTTCAAGGCTAAATATTTTATTTGGATGTCTCTGAAGGGCTAAAATATTTCTATTGAAACTCCCTGTGAGAAAACATTCTCAATATGAAACATCTGTTTTTGGTCATTTCAGTTAAAGGCTACTATTTGCACAGGGCAAGAAGGTGATGGCGTGTGGCTGTAAGTACAGTGTTTCCATGACGCAGTGTTCCTGAAGAACTGGGCAGAAGTACCCGCCCCGTCAACGTGGTCCAAGCATCCCCGACATACCTGGGAATGTGTGTACCTGGAAGCCTGCAACACTCGCTTTCTCCCTTCCTCTTTCTTTTTCTTTCTCAGAGTGAAGGGTGGAGAGAGTTTGAGTGGGGTCGGAAACCCCCCAGAAGCTCAATATCAATGGTAAAGTGTCTGGAAAGAGCCAAGGGAGGCAGGAGTATCAGCCTTAATACTTCTCGGGAGGGGTGATTATCAACAGATCGTTCTATTTCTCTTTCTTTCTTTTTTAGAGAAAAAGAGAGAGGCAGGGACAGACAGACCAAAAGGGAGAGAAATAAGCATCAAATCATAGTTGCGGCACCTTAGTTGTTCATTGATTGCTTTCTCATATGTGCGTTGACCTGGGGGTTCCAGCCGAGCCAGTGACCCCTTGCTCAAGCCAGTGACCTGGGACCCTGTCAATGACCCCACTCTCAAGCCAGTGACCCCACACTCAAGCCAGCGACCCTGCACTCAAGCTGGCAACCTGGGGGTTCAACCCTGGGTCCTCAGCATCCGGGATGAGGCTCCACCCACTGTGCCACAGCCTCGTCAGGCCAAAAGATCTTTCATATGATTCCCTGGCCCAGAGTGAAGATGACCAAAGGCCTGCCGTTGACTGTGGCGTGGGTGTGGGGCATCCAGTCCCCCTTTTGCAGAGTGAGGGGTCTGAGAGTTGCGCCCACTGGTGTAATGTCCCTTGTGCAGAGCACTGCAGCTCCAGAGCTCACGGTCCACCCTGCAGGCTCTCAGCCCCGACTGCACCCTGAGAACCACGGGGGGAGTTTTGTCATTTTATTTCTCTCTCTCTCTTCTTTTGCTCAATCTCTCCACCGCTCCTTCACCCAGCCCCCGCCCCTCTGACAGTTCTCTATCTGTGGGTCTCTATCTGCTTTCTGTGGGTCTGTCTCTATTTTGCTCATTAGTTCATTTTGTTCATTAGGTTCCACATATGAGAGAGATCATGTGGCACTTGTCTGTCTCTGACTGGCTGATGTCACTCAGCATAATGCTCTCTAGGGCCATCCGTGCTGTTGCAAAGACTAAGATTTCCTTCTTTCTTTCTTTTTTTATCAGAGTCATATTTCATTGTGTAAATGTACCTGGGAGTTTTAAAAGTTACTTATGCCCAAGTTTCACTGCAGCCATTCTGATTTACTTGCTTTTAGGTAGGGCCTGGGTGTTGAGATGTTTTAAAGGGCCCCTGGGGACCACTGTCCAGGCCGTGGGGCCGCAGGAATCGCCCCCCCTCCCTTCCTCAAGACGCCCCCCCCCCCCCAGTCCTGTTGCAGCTCCTCTAAGCATCCGACTCCTTCTCTCCCTCCCGGTGTTGCTGTCTCAGCAGCTGTCCAAGGCTGAGCTCTCTTGTGACCTGAATGGTGTCCCTCCAAAATTCGTACCCTCCAGTGCCTCGGGGTGGGGCCGGACCGGGAGGCGGGACTTTTCAAAAGGTAATTAAGGTAAAATGCATTCGTATGGGTGCGGCCTGATCCAATGTGGTGAATTTACCAGAAGGGGCGATTAGGACACAGAGAGGCACAGAGGGAAGACTGTGTGAGACAGTGTGTCGCCTACGGTGCCGAGGAGAGAGGCCCTCAGGAGGAACCAACCCCGCCGACACCTGGATCTCAGACTGCCGGCCTCCAGCACCGTGAGGAAGCACATTCTTGCTGTGAAGCTCCCAGTCTGTGGTACTCCCTGTGGCGGCCAGAGTGACAAAGACAGAAGCGGTCCCAGTACAAAAGGTGCCTTGCGTCAGGGTCCTCCTCTCCGTTGATTGGTCTTTAATATCTGAGCGAGCTTTCTGCACAGAGAATACCCACAGTGATATGAACTCTGCTCGATGCTCAAGGGGCTGAGCTGTTTGGCGCTAATAAAAAAATTGATTAAATTCCTTTACTTTAAATTGAAATTGCAAACCCAATATGACTTACATTCTTTTGAACACTTCAACATCTTAAATAGCAGATGAAATACACAAATATTATAGCAAGACTTATTACATTTAACTTTATTCTAAATACCAAACGGCATATGTTAAATTTATTTCTTCATTAAAGTTGAGTTATACCTGCCTAGCACTATGGATGAACTTATTTCAGTAATATTAGTTTAATACCTTGTAAGTCACAATTCCCACCAGGCCCGCAAACCCACTGAGGGTCTGGATTTTTAAAAATGTCTTGGCCCTGGCTGGTTGACTCAGTGGTAGAACATTGGCCTGGCATGTGGAAGTCCCGGGTTCGATTCCTGGCCAGGGCACACAGGAGAAGCGCCTATCTGCTTCTCCACCCTTCCCCCTTTTCTCTCTTTCTGTCTCTCTCTCTCTCTCCCCTCCCACAGCCATGGCTAATTAATTCAAGCACATTGGCACCAGGTGCTAAGGATCGTTCCATGAACCTCCACCTCAGGCACTAAAAATAGCTCGGTTGCGAGCATGGCCCCAGATTGGCAGATAATTGGCCCCAGATGGGAGTCACCAGGTGAATCCTGGTCGGGGCACATGTGGGAGTCTGTCTCTCTATCTGCCCTCCTCTCCCTTGGAAAGGAAGAAAAACAATGTCTTGGTCAGGCCACAAAGTTTCATTTGGTTCCCCTGAAGTGAATTAAATCCAAGCCAACATTACAGGGACAGCCTCTTTCTCTTGTTGTAAAACTTAGCTGCTTCATTACTTAGTTATTAGGTTACTTGGTTGTGAGGTTCCTTAGTTGTTGAGTGATTCCTTTTTCTAGATTTAAGTTTGTCACCAGAGTTTGACAATTGCCTCTGAAAATAATATATTTTAAGTCTTACTTGGCCAAGCTTATGCATAGCATACCCACAGAATGGGATGGACTGATCTGGTGTATTAGGGTTACAAACAACATATGTGTCTTTTTTTTTTTTTTTTTCTTTTTTTTTTTCATTTTTCTGAAGCTGGAAACAGGGAGAGACAGTCAGACAGACTCCCGCATGCGCCCGACCGGAATCCACCCGGCACGCCCACCAGGGGCGACGCTCTGCCCACCAGGGGGCGATGCTCTGCCCATCCTGGGCGTCGCCATGTTGCGACCAGAGCCACTCTAGCGCCTGGGGCAGAGGCCACAGAGCCATCCCCAGCGCCCGGGCCATCTTTGCTCCAATGGAGCCTCGGCTGCGGGAGGGGAAGAGAGAGACAGAGAGGAAAGCGCGGCGGAGGGGTGGAGAAGCAAATGGGCGCTTCTCCTGTGTGCCCTGGCCGGGAATCGAACCCGGGTCCTCCGCACGCTAGGCCGATGCTCTACCGCTGAGCCACCGGCCAGGGCAACATATGTGTCTTTATTGGTGTTCTGTCACCATTAGTGGAACCCCTGAGGTCTCACGCCCTAGGAATTGAGTCTCTGTGCTTGGCAACCCTCTGCAGGGGATGCAGGAAATGTATCACCTTGGAATACACCCCTGAGCCCTCTCTTTTATCTGGCCATTGTGAGTGACCCCGGTGCTGACTAACTGTTGGGCCCCTTTCCATCTCATTGTTCTACACTTTCTGCTCGCTCACTAATTAGAAATTCATTCCCCTCCATAGACTCCACTTGTTTCAATTAACCTTAATATTGTCTTTTTTATGCTGAAAGCATCACATCACTACCAGCACCTGAGTTTGAGTCACATAAAAAGTGTCTACTAGTTAACACCAGAAATACCTTGTTCAAAGAAAAGGCCTTGTTCAAAGGCTGTGACCAAGCCCAGGCCTCCTCCGCCTTCACTCCCACCTGGGGGACCGGGAGAAGGGCAGTCTCCACCACACAGGCGTGGGCTCTTCTGTGAGGAGCAGGTGAATAGAAAGGACAGGGTGTCTCTCTTCTTCCTCGGCTGATTTCAAACCCGTCCAGGGAGGCTAACGGCAAATGCAGGCAGTCAGGCGGGAGGTACCTGTGAGACCAGGCTGAGCAGAGCTGCTCTGGGGGCTCACGTGACCGCCCACAGCCCAGAGTCAGGGGGGAGACCCCCTTGTCCATGGTAATGATGGGGATGAGGGCTGCCTTTTATTATCTGCTCACTTGGTCCAGAACCTGTACTCTTACTTCACAGATATTACATGCACTGTCCCATTTAATAGTCCTCCAAATAATCTTTTGAGCTAGGTACTATCTCTATTGTGTAGATAAGAAAGTACAGCTTAGTGAGCCTAGGTACTATCCAGCAAGCAGTGGGCAGAGATTGATCTAATGGCTAAATGTTTCTTATTTTATCTATTTACTTTTTTCGCTTGAACTTTGTCACTGAGGTAAAATGCACACGGCTGGACGGTGTCATTACTAGCATGCCGATGGATGAACTATTGCAGGGTGAACAGCCTGCTGTAAGTAGCCACCGTGTGGACCAGGGAAATGGATGTCACCAGCACCTCAGAGACCTTCTCATAGGCCTCGTCCCCAAAGCCTAGCCACTGTCCTGACTTCTAACACAGATTAGTTTTGCCTAGTTTTTAACTTTATATAGTAAATTCAGTCATATAGTATGTACTCTTTTGTGCCGTTTTTTAAAAAATTAAACATTATGGCCTGACCAGGCAGTGGTGCAGTGGATAGAGCATCAGACTGGGATGTGGAGGACCCAGGTTTGTCAGCTTGAGCACGGGCTCATCTAGTTTGAGCAAAGCTCACCAGCTTGGACCCAAGGTCGCTGGCTCGAGCAAGGGGTTGCTCGGTCTGCTGAAGGCCCATGGTCAAGGCACGTATGAGAAAGCAATCAATGAACAACTAAGGTGTCGCAACAAAAAAACTGATGATTGATGCTTCTCATCTCTCTCTGTTCCTGTCTGTCTGTCCCTGTCTACCCCTCTCTCTGACTCTCTCTCTGTCTCTGTAAAAAATAAATAAATAAGTAAATAAATAAACATTACATTGTGAGCCTTTCCCCTAATGTTGTATGTAGCAATATTTTCATTCATTACCACTACAGTATTGTATTCCATCATGTGAGTATAACAATTTACTTACTCTCCTGTCAATTACACTCCTAAAAATACTGTTATGAAAACTTGTAAATGTCTTTTGGTGCCAAAACGTGAGCATGCTTTTTTTGGGTGTTCACCTATGGGTGGAATGGATACACCCTAGGACATATATGTTCAGCTTTAAGAGAGCGTGTGCTTCACATAAGAGCAGGGGGTGTGTAATAGCAACATGACTTCTTCCTGGTGATATTAACCAGGATCCATCCCGAAGGTCGTGTCTGCCGGTTTTCTCCACCGTGAAGTTACTACTTTTCCTTTCTCATATTCTACTCAGTAGAGGTGAGTCACCACGTCCAGCCACACTCAAGGGGAAGGAAGTTCCACCCCATCTCCTGAAGGAAGGAGTGAGAAAGACTTTGTAAGCTTAAAACCACCATGAGAATTAGTATTTGGGGGAAATTTTCTAAAGCTATTCAAATACTGTGTTTCTCCTAAAAGTGACATCCACTAATTTTGGCACCCACCAGTGGGTCTTGCTTTCGGCAGTTACGACTGTGGTATCTCAATGGTCATTTTCTATCTTTCTCATTCCTTCCACACGTGGCACTGACAGGTCTTCTGTAAGGAAGATTTGTCCCTTTTTCTTCATTTATTTATTTATATCAGGATAGAGGCGTGAATGTTTATTTGGGGGATTATAATCCAATACTATCATTATTTATTTATTTGTGTATGTATGTATGTATATATGTATTTTTAAGTGAGAGGAAAGGAGATAGTGAGATAGACTCCCCATCTGGGGCCAATGTTCAAATCAACCAAGCTATTTTTTTAGTGCCTGAGGTCAGAGCTTGGACCAACCAAGCTATCCTCAATGTCTGGGGCCAACGCTCAAACCAATCGAACCACTGACTGTGGGAGGGGAAGAGAAGCAGATGGTCACTTCTCCTGTGTCTCCTGACTGGAATCGAACCCGGGACAACCATATGCCCAGCTGATGCTCTACCGCTGAGATAACCGGCCAGGGCTCATTATTTGTCACTCAGATTGTTCCAGCTTTGGTTACTGGGAGCTCTTTCCATTCCCATGTGCCTTCGACATACCCCCATCTCCCTACCTTATAAAGCACTTCTTTCTTTCTCTTTCTTTTCATTCTTCGGAAACAGCTTTACTGAGGTGTAATTCGTGTGCCACAAAATGAACCGTTTTCAGCCTGTGTGCATGTTCAACTGTAGGAGGTTTCGTGTTCATCATCTCACGTCAGGGATACATACTATTACTATGATTTTTAGTATCTTCACAGAGTCGTGGGACCACTAGGACAATTTGCAAATATTTCCATCATCCCTGGAAGAAACCCCGTGCCCATGTAGTCTGGCCCATGCCCACTCTCAGCCATCGCCCGCCACTAATCCACTTGTGGTCTCTGTAAATGTGGCCTTCCTGGAGACCTCACTTGCTTTCCGGCACTGTAAAGAGCTCTAGGCCCATACTGTATTTTCCCTGCCTGTGCCCTAAAACCATCACTTCTTCAAGGAGCAGGAGTCTGTCTGTGGGAGAATGGTATTTAGAAACCAAGACCTGGCTGTTAGGGGTACTTGTTGCTACTTGAGTGTCACTGCTTCCAGCTTCTCCCAGTGGACAGAGGTAGGAAATAAATGTACACACACTAACCAATGTGTACACACGCATGCCTGTGTGTGTTTCTGTTCCAGCGCCCTGTCTAGCTCTACACTGATATAAATATAAATTCGTGCTGAGACTATAACTGCAGTCCAGCACCACATGGTTCATTCTGTCATTCTCTCTTGCTTACTGGTAATTTCCTTCTCTGACAGTGAGAAAGCTAGTTCTACTTATGTACAATATGTTTTCTTATTCAACACTAATGTTGAATAAGAAAATGTGTGTTGGGTACCCTTAGAAAGGATATGTCCAGGTCTTTACCACTAGAAGCTGTGAATGTCCCCCTTATTTAAAAAAGGGTCTTTGCAGATATAATTAAGTTAAAGATCTCAAAATCCTTATCCCAGACCATCTGGATGGGCCCTGAATCCCAGGAGAAGCGTCCTTACAAGAGACGCACAGAGGAGAGACTCACAGGGAGAAGAGGCCACAGGGAGCATGAGAAGGGGTTGCTGCAGGTGGTGGCGGTGAGGTCAACGTCCTTCAAATATCAAATGACATTTTAAGAACAGCTATCTTTTAACATTCACTTTAAACACTGCTTTTATTTTATTTTATTTTTTTATTCAGTGAGAAGAGGGGAGGCAAAGGCAGAGCCCCGCATGCACCCCAACCGGGATCCACCCGGCAAGCCCACTAGGGGGCGATGCTCTGCCCATCTGGGGCTTTGCTCTGAGCTCTTCTTAGCACCTGAGGCGGAGGCCATGGAGCCATCCTCAGTGCCTGGGGCCAACCCGATCCAACTGAGCCATGGCTGCAGGAGGGGAGGAGAAGTGTGAGATAGAAAGAGGGAGAAAGAGAGAGAGAAGCGAGAGAGGGAAGGGTGGAGAAGCAGATGGTCGCTTCTCTTGTGTGCCCTGACTAGGAATCGAACTCGGGACATCCACACACTGGGCTGACACTCTACCACTGAGCCAGTTGGCCAGCACCTAAAAACTGCTTTTAAATGCAGCCTATCCTTGTTCAGTTTACACTTTCTGTTCTCTAATCATCAGTACATTTGTGGACCCAGAAACAATTTTCCTTAGAAGTCAAATCTGAGCTTTATTAGAGGAAAACAAAAACAAATAAACAAAAAATAGTACCCTTAAAGCCTTATTTTAATACTTTTTTGAAGGCTGTCTACTTAATTAAATTAAATTTCATGGCTTGCCATCTGGGACTGAGATCAAGAAAAATTAGACATGCTATCTCGTTTTTTTGGGGGGAGGGGGGTTCTGCTGGAGTGCCGCCTGTCTCTCATGTATCAGATAACCAGTGTTCTCAGAGCCTCATGCCCTGCCCCTTGGAATTCTGCAACAAACAACTCTCAAGTTCAAGAGTGACTTTCCCGGAACACGGTGCTCCAGGTAGGAGTCCAGCACCCTTTCACATCTGGTAACTCAGAGGAAAGGAATCAACACTCACAGGACGTTCTCTCCCAGGCAGCGTGACAGTGAGGAAAACATGGGATCCTGGCAGCCTCCGTGGCGTGACTTAACGTGTTATCGCGCTGGCGTGTAACAAAACCAGCGGAGCCATTCTCCACGGTGCTGCCAGTTCGGTTATTACTGCAACAGGCATGCAGAACACAGCCGTGGTTTCCGCAAGTACGCGACTCACTGTGGAAGACAACACGGATGCACCGTAATGCCCGGGGGCTGCGGCGGGGCAGGAAAACTGATGCTCTGGGGAGCACACGGTTCGGCTGGGAGTGACGGAAGCTGGTTTCAGTAGCTTATCCAAACAGGCGTTTATTTATCTAATGTAACCAGAGTCCGGAGTGGGCAGTGCAAGGCTGTGAAGCTACTTGAGAAAGCAGGTCCCCTCTTCGCTCCCACTCCACCCTCCTTAGCATCATCCCAGACAGCTGCTCTGTCTCTGAAACGCATCAGCATGGTCTGAACCAGAGGGGGGCCAGGTTACAGGCAGGATGCTCAGGCCAGCAGAACAGTGCTTCTTTAAAGCGTTGGGAAGTATGTCTCCACGAAATAACTCCCATTTCAGCTCACTGACCAATGGATCAGATCAAAACCCTAGCTGGAAGGGCATTTTGGGGAAGCAATTCAAATTTCATTTGCTGTTCCTCCCTCCTGCCAAGCAAATTTATGATTGTTGCCCGACCAGGTGGTGGTGCAGTGGATAGAGCGTCAGACTGGGATGTGGAGGACCCAGGTTTGAGACCCCAAGGTCACCAGCTTGAGCGCGGGCTCATCTGGTTTGAGCAAAAGCTCACCAGCTTGAGCCCAAGGTTGCTGGCTCGAGCAAGGGGTTGCTCGGTCTGCTGAAGGCCCACAGTCAAGCCACATATGAGAAAGCAACTGATGAACAACTAAGGTGTTGCAACGAAAAACTGATGATTGATGCTTCTCATCTCTCTCTGTTCCTGTCTGTCTGTCCCTATCTGTCCCTCTCTCTGACTCTCTCTCTCTCTCTCTGTAAAAAAAAAAATTATGATTGTTAGCAAGGAAAAGATAGCAGATACTGGGTAAACAAGTCAGCAATGTCTAGCACGTCTGATTAAGTGCCACATTTTATATTGTAAACCCTGCTGTTAGACCTGCGCACGCCTCTGAAAGTTCACCACCATACAAATTGTAACCAAATTTTCTTTTGACTCTTGTTTTTCAACTTACTTGATTATTCAATCAGAATGGACAACCTCTGATACATCCATTTGATGGACGGATTACTGCAGTCATTCCAAAAGACAAATGTGTAGCAAAAGGTCTGCCCAAGCACTGCACAAAACAGTGTCCGCGTGACTAACGAAGACATGGAAAAGATGCACGCCTTTGCCATTGGAAACATGCAAATGAAAGCAGAGGAAATGACTATTCCGTTCCCAGCAAAAGGTTTAAACTTAAAAAAGGAGATTATATAATACCAGATGTCGGCGAGGATGTGAGCTCTGGAAACCTTTCTGCATTGCTGAAACATTGCTGGCGTCGGGGTGAAACGGTGCCGTCTCTTCGGAATGGTTCTATCTGCTAACCTGCCCCAATGCGCTAGCAACCCCACTCCTAGGCTTTGCTGACCTCTGCTCACCAAAGTACACGCATAAATGTGTTTCCGTTCAGAAGAGCAAGAACATGGAAACTGAGCAAAGATGCACCAAGAGTAGAACTGATAAGTAAATTATGGTCTAGTCATGCAGCGGAATACTATACAGTAATGAGAATAAACAAACCAAAATTACATGCGATAATTTGGATGTCTCTCACAAATGTATCTGTGTGAAAGAATCCAGATACTGTCACAAGAAAGGACCAGTAGAAACCATTTTGCATAAAGTTCAAAAATGGGCAAAATTATCCTATGACTTCAAAGAAGTCAGAAAGGTAGTTCAAATTCTGAGAAGAGAGTCATGCTGTCTAACGGGCAAGGGGACTCCGGGACCCTGATACTGACTTGTGTCTGGATTTGGATGCCGGCTGATGGGAAATTCACTTTGTGGAAATACATCAAGGTTTCTAGTTATGACTGATTCACTTTTTCTGTATGTATATTATACTGCAGGAGAAAAGAAGAAAAAGTCACAATTATATATTGCTGTTATAATAAGATATATCATCTTTTGTCTACAGCCAATTGTATCCAACTGTGCTTTGGATCCCAGACTTTTTTTTCTTAATATTCCAGAATCCTGACATGTCATTTATCTTCCTTTTCTCTTGTATCTTTAACAGCTCCTTCTCCACCAAAGTCATGTCATCAGCATTTAATCATGGTCAAGATTCTCCGATTAAAACAACCACCACGACCTCCCCTTATCCATATGTTCCCTGTGGCATTATTCTCTCCTTATACGATCAGAATTAAAAAAAAAAAAAAAGTTTAGAGAAAGGAGAAAGGGAGGGTGAGGGGGGGAGGAGGAGCGGGAAGCATCAACTTGTAGTAGTTGCTTCTCATATGTGCCTTGACTGGGCAGGCCCAGGGTTTTCAATCAGCGACCTCGGCATTCCAGGTTGATGCTTTATCCACCTCACCACCACAGGTCAGGCAGTCAGAATGTTTTAGTGGAGAAAACTTGAATGCCTGCCTTCCACCTTTTCCCTTTGTCCCTTGCAATCTGGTTTACTTCCCCACCCGTCATCTAAATCTGTGTGTGCCAACTTTCTGAAACAGCCTCTGTGTTGCTAATCCAGTGAACATGTTCATCTGCCTCCTATTTGATTCCTCAGCATTATTTGCTACTCTTGACCGTTCCTACCATGTGGGCATTCCTTGGGCATTTATGACCTACTAACTTCTAACTTCTCTGGCCACGCACTCTGCCTTCGTCATCTTCGTCACGTTCTGCAAACGTCATCTCCTCTACTCATTTCTGAAACGTTACCTTGCGTCCAAATGGCTCTGCTGAACTGGAGCTGTGTATCTGAACGCTGGGCGACACTTTCACTTAGAGGCCTCTCAAGTATTGAAAAGTCAACCAAGCTCAACATCTCCCTCAGTAATATTGCTCATCTTCCCCCTTTTCTTGTCTCAGTAAGTATAGCACCGCATGGTAGCCAAGCCTGAAACCAATGTTCAGTCTGTAATTATTGAATAAAACACAGAAAACGCAAAATTGTAGGTATGGCTTCTGCTCCCAGCGTCATGGCGGACTAGACATTATGGGGGACTCATCTCACTGGAAAACAACCAGACACTGAATCAGAAATGTTTTCTTAAATATTTTCCTTGGCTCTCAGAAATTAGAAAAATCTTCAAAGACCCCTCTTCACCCCAAACAAGAGAACTACATCTTGAGCAGAAATTCAAGTAGGGGTTTGTGTGCAGGAGATGGGGTTGCTCTGAGCGCAAACGCCAACAGCAGCTGTGTGGGAGGGGTGACTCATACACTTCTGAGTTGGGGGCACCTCTGAAAGGGTCCCAGGTCACCAGCACTCCTGGGCACAGGGCAGAAGCTGATGTAAATCATCTTTGAAAGAAAGCGTACTCAATTGAAGCCATTAGAATTTCCACGTTATGATCAAGGAAATATGGATTTACAATCTATACTACTCACAAAGCACACAAGGAGGTAAACCACCATGGGTGAGATAAAATAAAACAAACAAAAAACTTATTTAGGCAACGGGATTGTCAACGTATAGAACAATTAAGTTAAAAAATGTTTGAAGAAATAAAGTATAGAACCACAAAAATGGGCAAGCAGTAAGAAACTATCAGGAATAACAAGGAAGACTTGAATAGCAATAAAATAAAAAGTCTAAAAATAAAAAATAGATTTTTAGAAATAAAAAATAAAAATTCAATGTAGGGATTTAACAGCAGATGAAACAGTCAAAAAGTGAACCAGAACATTTCGTTGAAATTATGCAGAATGTAGCACAGAGAAGTAAAAAGACAGAGAATACAAAAGAAACCAAGAGATAGGAAGAACAGGAGGAAAAGGAAATATTTATTCTGAACCCTAAGAGAATAGAGAGAACTGAGGAAAAGAAATAATCGAAGATATAATGATTGAGAAATTTCCCAGAGAAATCACAGATGTAAATCTATTTATCCAAGTAGAGTAAAAACAAAACAACCCAGCTATAGACACAACATAGTGACACTGGAGAACAGCAAAGACTAAAAGATTTCAAAAGAAGCCAGAGAAAAAGAACAGATCATTAATAAAGGTGCAACAGCCACGATGAAAATCAAAACAAATGGAATAATATCATCAAAGTGGCAGTCTTGCATTGTAGACCTTTTATTTTTAAAGAATACAAGTGACATAAAACACTTCAGATAAACAAAACTAGAGGGTTTATCACCAAGAGACTGCCATTAAAATAACTTCTTTAGATTTACTTTAGGAAGAAGGAAAGAATCATAAAATAATGGTCTGAGATATGAGAAGGAATGATAATAAAATAAAAAATGTTGATGTGTTAACAAACAACTGTGTAAAATAATAGCGTGGAGAGGCATGGCCAGATTTAAAGTGCTCTACGGTCCCTGCATTGCACGAAGGGAAGGTTTAAGATATTAAGTTAAAGCTTCTTTCTATTAAATATGCATGGTAAAATTTCAAGAATGAATTTCTATTCAAAAAGAATAGAAATTGAACAAATTTCACATGAATGAAAAATTAAAAGGATAGACTGGCTGTTAATTGAAGGACCAAAATCCAGCTCTGTGAAATTTCACAACAGATCTCTAAAATTTAAGAACAGGGAGAGGTGGGAGAGAGGGAGGGAGGGAGAGGAAAAAGAGGAGAAGAAATAAGAAAGGAAAGACAAGGGAAAGGGAAAAGGAGAGAAAAAAGATGTCAGATAAAGATCAATAAAGAGAAAACTGGCACAGCGACCTTAATTTTTCACAAAATCGGTTTTAAGACAAAAATCGGTATTGGTGGTAAAGAGGGCCACTACCAACCATAGAGGTTACAATCCTCAGAGAGAAAATAAAACAATTTTAACTTGTATGTACCTAATAATTTCAAATTATAGAGCAAAAATTCCGAGTTTCGAGGTAAAATGGAGAAATCCTGAATTGAAGGTACTCCTTGTTCTTTACTGGAAAACCATAAATAAAAGCAAGTGAATACAGTCACAAGATAACATTTGTATAGCTTGTGGGGCTAAAGGTAATTTTTCTCCATTTCTAAACCTTTTCTTGATTGTGTGAATTTATATAATTAAAAAAATTTAATCAAAAATGAAGTGGAAAATTTAGTTGAGGGCTTAGTTAATTATGGATTTACTATATTTGGGGTAATTCTATGCAATAGTTTAGTTCCTAGGACATTCTTTATCAGTTTGAATACATTTTAACAATGACAACTTCTTGTTTCTTTGTATTTTGTTAAAGTGTCAAGTTGAACTTAAATGGCTGAAGCATCCTCCCACTGATAAATTAAGGAATCTGATTTACCACAGTTTGTTTTCATGAATAAGAATAAAAGAATTTTGAAAAGAACACCCAATAATGCACTCCAGATTTAAATATGCTGTTACCAACTGCCAATGGCTACATCATTCCGGATACTTGTATCTGCTTCTGCCCAGCCATTGCTATTATCATTGTATGGATCAATTACCCTAAAAAAAAAAAAAAAAAAAAAAGAGCGAGAAAGATACAGACTGGTAATTCTTTTTCTCATATTGATACTCCCTTACTTTTTACTGCTAATATTAAAACTCCGTGTTTTTACCTCTCTTTAAATCTTTGGAAACATTTGTAGTAAGTAGTAATTGTATGAAATAGCTACAGATCCTTGTATACAAATAGAAAATAAGGCAACATAATATTTTATTTCCAGACTATTATCTTGTTATATCAACATGTAGGGAAACTGGTTCTAAAGGAAACAAGCACAGGATTATTTTAGCATAGTACTGAAAACACAGCCTCTCTGTGGATATATCATCTAAAAATATAAACTGTAAAACCTAGTCTATTATACAGAATACATTTTTCATAGTTGTTTAAATCTTACTATATGCTTCTCTGGGAAAATAAAACACTACGTTGGAAAAGTAAAGCAGTAATTTTGGAATGTATTGTTACATTTTGACAAATATAGAAAAAAAGGATAGAAATTCTAAATTCTCATGAATTTTTTACCCAGTGGATGTTTTAGAATCTTTTGAGATTTGAATCAAGGGTATTTAGCCGGTCTACTCCATTTTTCTGTTTAAAGACAATAATAAAATAAATAGAACAAAATGCAATTATTTCCCACTCTCTGATATAACAAGATAATAGTCTGGAAATAAAATATTAAACACTTAAGAGTAGATTAATAAATAAAACTCAACCTCAATATGCTTCTTTAAACTATCATTTTATTATTGGTCTTTCCTCTCAGTACCAGTGTTTATTGCTTAAATTTATTGCATTATGTATACCAAAAACACAAATCATAACTGTACAGCTTAATGAACTCACAAAGTGACCGTTTCTGTGTTATCAGCACAGTTACATCAACTTTTAAGGTGATAAATCGCTAAAATTAAAGGATTAAACCCATCAACAACCACTACAAAAAGGCAAAGTAGTAAAGAACGAGTAAGTGTAATCAAATCAGGTAGGAAAGATACTTGCGAATTTGAAACAATTTTGGGCACACACTTTATACCACATAGGTATTTCAAACCATCTGAACATTGATGGACACAATATGTCAATCTGATAGGTTCCTGACTTGGGGGAGGGGCATCTATTGTGTTCCCCCCTCAGCAGTAGCTGTACATTTCAAAGCAAACAGTAGAAAAAATATTCGACTTCAGAACCAATTAGATTGCTTGGCAACGTTTTTTCTTTTTTCCTGAGCTACCTCCTGTCACACACTGTGTACCACGCACGATAACTTTAAAATTGAAAATCAGCTTTTTGACTTTTAAATGCTTTTTCTTTTTTTTCTTGATTGGTAGACCACTTCTGTTCACTTAAAATAGAAATTGTAGGACGTCTTCTCAACCCAGAAGTTAGTGAAGATGTTGCCAGATTCACACACAGGTTCTCTACCCAGTTTACCCTGTAAAATGTTTTTTAAAGGCCATTTTCAGATTTGGGTCCCGAGATTATTGTACCTTTCAAAAACAAAATGATTACTGTGTTCACTCAGCGAGCCCTTTCATAGGTATTTAATTCTTTGCATTTGCAGCGATTTCTTCGACCTTCCAATAACTTTCCCAGTTAATAAAAAAATAGTTCACATTGTTTGGCATTGACAAGCATTGACAAGTGATGGGGAACAGATAAGGCGGGAGGGGTTCCTCCAGTCAAAGCATCCACAGAACGCGAGGTCCCTGGTACCCAAGCGAGGCAACAATGAAGGAGCCGCAAAACTCAGTCGTTCCTGCCGGCCACCAGCGCCGGCTCTGATTGCAGGTCGCCCGGGCGCCCGCCCGCCTGCATTCAACGGCCGGGGGACAGACGGGTCCGGGAGAGAGGATCCCACTGGGGACGCCGGAGATGCGCGCGGGCGATTCTTGTCACAGGCCACCCCCACCGCAGACAGGAGTGAACGCTCCGCATCCCGTCACCAGGGCAACTCCGCAACCCGACACCGGGACTCAAGACGCCGCATCCCAAACCACCGGCCGCAGGAGAGGCGCATCACAGCACGGCCGCGGGGACTCCGGGGCGCCCCAGACGTCGCCGTCCCCCGGGTGCTTCATGCGACAAGGGAGACGCCCTGTGCGCGGACCCCGGGTCCGAGGCCGGACCACCCGCAGCGACCCGCCGCGCTGGGCCCTCGCTCCCGGCACGTGGCGTCCGTGATTGTCCCCGAGCGGTATCCCTCCGCGCCCCCGCCCACCCCCGCCTCAGTCCCCCTCTCCCTTCCCGGGACCCTCCGAGCCGCGCGCGGCGGAAGGATCGCACGCACGCGCGCGCACGTCCCTCCGTGGCGGCGGCGAGGTGGGGGCGCCGCGGCCGGGAGCAGCCGCCGCCACCGCCGCCGCCGCCGGCCCAGCTGTTCCTCCGCCTCCCGGCGCCGGTTGCCAGGCCCGCGCTGCGGGCGGGAACCCGTCCGTCGCCGCGTCGCGCGTCCCCCCGCGCAGCCCGCGGGGAGGGGGCGGTCGGTGCCTGCGCAGAGCCACCTCCTCCCGCCCCCGCCCCGCCCCCCGCCGCCGCCGCCGCCGCCGCCGCGCCCGCTGCTCTCCGTCCCCGCTGCAGTGCGAAGGGCTCGAAGATGGCCGGTTGGCAGAGCTACGTGGATAACCTGATGTGCGATGGCTGCTGCCAGGAGGCCGCCATTGTCGGCTACTGCGACGCCAAATACGTGTGGGCAGCCACGGCCGGGGGCGTCTTCCAGAGCATCACGGTGAGGCCCGGCGGCGGGGCGCGGGGCGCGGGGCCCGGCCCGGACAGCGCGGGGCCGCCGGCAGGTGTGCGGGCGCCGGCGCCGGGCTGCGGCTGCCAGGCCGGCGGGGAGGCCGAGGCCGGGGACGCCCCCTCGCTCGGGGTGCGCTGGCGGCGGGGGCGGCGGCCGGCTCCCGGCTCCCGCGTGCCCAGACCGGCCCGGGCGGCCCGGGGAGGGGGGCGCCCGTCCCCGCGCGCGGCTCCTCGGCCGCCCCGCGAGCCGAGCCCCGAGCTGTGTCGGGCGGGAGCGGGGGCCTGCGGGGCCCAGCGCGGGCGGGGACCCCGGCGGCCGGGGTGGCCTCGCTCCGCGGCAGCGCGCCACCCGCGCCCGGCCCCCGGGATCCTCGCCGCCACTTGGCGGAGGAGGTTGGCCGGTGCCCGGGCCTCCGGGGCTGGCGAGAAATGGACGCGGGCGGCGTAGGTGGGTTCGTGAATCCCGACTTCAGCCCTGGCTCTATAGGATTCTTTTTCTTCTTCTTTTTTTTTTTTTAACTTTCCAAGATGGCGAACTGCCATTGATTTCTCTCCTCCTCCTATGGGGGGTTCATCGATATACCGTTATCCCCAATTACGCAACAGAGCTCTAAAAAGGGGGATGCTTTCCTGGGGTTCCCAGTAATCCGCGAACGCCAGGGGGACGCCTCCCGCCTCCAAGTCCCTCCCTCCTTCGCGATGGTAGTAAGGAACTAATAAAGCCCGTTTGTGCTTCCCGGTGCCTTGTGGCTTCACGGTTTTTCCTTGGTGGCCACACGTGTGGAGAGTGTCACTAAGCCTCCAGCGCTGCTTTATTGTTTTTGCCTCTTTCTGTCCAGGGCTCTTTCTAAAAATTGTAACGATTGTTTCCATTGTAGGACTATTCCCTTAATAATGTCTCTTACCCTCACGCTCGCTTCCCATCAGACGCCAAAATTCATGCCCCCTGTTAAGGTGCTGCCGATTATTCCTGCCCTGCTTAGCACGGTGTGAGGTCTAACTGTGTGGAGCCCTCGGTGCTAGGACTGAAGGGCTCCCCTAGCCGCAGCGGACTACGATTCTTGCAGAGAATTGACATCTGGTGATCAACTTTTTTTTTTTTCCTTCCTTCTGCAGCCCTCCTGTTTTTTGTGTGTGAGTTCCCGCTGTCTGGCTGGGAAGATTGCAGGACTGGGCTTGGAAATGGCTGGGGCCTGCTATGACTCTGCAGTTCTGATGGGGGCGACGCCTTCCTTATTCATGGAATGTTAGCGTGCACGTTTTTGTCCTTTCCCGTCCTGGTGGCTGCCTCAGTTTCTTTCCAAACCCCCGTCCATTTTCTCCTCTTTGACCGTTGCGTGCTGCAGTGCTACGGACATTTGCCTTGGCATTTGCCAGAATGGAAACTAATGACTGGGGTGGGGGGGAAGGGAAGCTGGAGAGAAAAGGGAGTAGTGACTAGAAAAATAGGAGGGAAATATGAATTTGGGAATATGCTGAGGTCTGGGGTTTGAAGTTCGTGCTGTGGAGGAGATAGATGTCAAGGTATCTGAAGCGGGGGGAACACCTGCTATGTTTGCGTGGCCTTTATTTCAGGAGACTTTCAAGCAACTTTAAAGTTAATGCAACATGACTGATTAGAACGTGACTGAATATGATAGATGAGTTGTTGCGGAAAGTTTACAAGTTTATAAGCACCTTGGGTCCCACCTGACTTGATACAGTTTATAAATGACTCTTAAGTTTGTCATTTATCTAGTGTCAGCTACGAACTCTAGAGATTCTTTTTATTGATTGGCCTTAAGTTAGTGGACTACACTGTGAAACCTGATTACTGTGAAACATGTACTCACATAGGATTAGGTAATCGTTAGAATAGAAGAAAGCTGGATTTTATATTAGTGAAAAGTGGGTGTCTTGTACTGCTACTAAAAACTTGGTACACAGTCTTTCCTGATCTGTTGAGGCCTGAAAGGAATTAACTATAACTTCATGTTTTCTTTTTTCTTTTTCTTTTTTTCTCGGGGGGGGGGGCAGCCAGTAGAAATAGATATGATTGTAGGAAAAGACCGGGAAGGCTTCTTTACCAATGGTTTGACTCTTGGCGCGAAGAAGTGCTCCGTGATCAGAGACAGCCTGTATGTGGATGGTGACTGCACGATGGACATCCGGACGAAGAGCCAAGGCGGGGAGCCCACGTACAACGTCGCGGTGGGCAGGGCCGGCAGAGGTAAGCCAGGCGCTCTTCGGGTTCAAGGTTGCATGCCATGTTACAACTTACGAAGCAGTTTCTTTAACATTTTGAATAAAAGTGATAGTCCATAATGGCTATTAAGGTGGTTTTTGTGAGCTGCCCAGCACTGAAGGGGGGGGACACTGCTCTCAGGGGACTCACTGCAGCGGCTGCGTGACCGGCCTCACCTCTGCATCCTGCCTTGACGCTAAAACGGGTTCGTAGCAGCTCTCGAGTGTCAGCTTTAGTAAATGAAAATCTTTCTCTCAAACCGCTTGACTGGCCCAATGATAATCTTCTTTCTTTCTTTCGTTTTTTAAGATTTTGTTTACTGATTTTTAGAGAGAGGGAGGAGAGAGAGAAAAAGAAGGAAGGCAGGGGGAGGAGTGGGAAGTATCAACTCACAGTTGTTGCTCTCACGTGTGCCTTGACCGGGCAAGTCCGGGGTTTTGAACCGGCGACTGCATTCCAGGCCTGCGCGTTCGCCGTCGTGCCACCACCGGTCAGGCTGTCCGGGATAATCTTAATGTGTATTCAGATTGGTAGGTTATTTTAGTCCCTTTGAATCTACCTTTGGATCTCTTCCTTTTCTTTCTTGCTTCCATTCATTGCTCAGCATAAAAATGGAAAAATTAACAGGGACTCACTTTTCTATTAGAAACATTGCTGGGGACTAGAGAAATAATTGGAATAAGTTGCCCCTCTACTAAAATAGTTCCAAAGATTTAAGTGTGTCTGTGATCTAGATTTGAAAAGTAGGAAATTATATTTCATTAATACGTTTGGTCCAGAAATTGTGGTGTCTTTTGACTTGTCAACCCTGCAGAAAATCTGACTGCACTGAGTAATAAGTAAGTCAGGCTGCTTTTTCAGAACTTTCAAAATTGAGGTTGATTATGGTATGAATTCACTGACAAGTATATTTCAATGTGTTGACCTGTGTAAACATTTTGTAAATGAAGAGGGCTCGTGTAGTCTCATGGAGCGGACTTGGCTTGTCTAAGTAAGGCCCGATCTACCGTGTGAAGGATCTGGAAGCTCCTGAGCTGCAATTTACTGTCATGGTCCTACCAGCTCTCTGGGGTTGCCAGAGTTACTTTCTTACTCTGGTGTGAGTTGATGCATATGATTATTCTCTGTAGGAAAATTAGGTGACTCAAATAATAGACAAATCTCTTTAAATATTAGCTGAGCTCAGATGAACATAAAGAGCATCAGCCACGTGACACACAGTGTGAGGTTTTCAGACCGTGGAGCGTTGCTGACATCTAGTGGCGAGGAGCGTCAAGTCTGACGAACATATTTTGGGGATAGAACTTTCACCTGCATCCTAGAAGTTGTTGGAACTAGTCAGTCTATTTCAGGAGTTTAGACTTATTTAAAAGCAAAGCTAGATCAGTGAGGGTATCAGCAAGCATAGCCGTAAGTACTTTCATTGGCCTTTTCTGAATAGCACTGCAACTTTGGTCCTGCTTTCCAGAAGTAATAGGCACACGTGGCCTCACTGGTTAAGACTCAGTAACGGGTAATCAAGCTTGTTAAATTGGAAGAATTCTGTAAAAACAGTCACCAAGTTTTTTAAGTTTATATTTTTGGAGCAAGTCTAATATGTCTTTGTCAGACTAACCAGAAGTTTCTTGCCCTCGAACAGAAGCTAAGCGGTCACCCTTTTCCCCCGGCTAGCGTAGATACTTTTATAGAGTGCTCTGGTTGCTCTGGCTGCACTCCAGGATGCAGTTCGCAGGGACAGTGCTGTAGCGTATAACTGATCTGAGAGTTCTCCGTTTGGAGACCTGGTGGACTTCAGTGCTTGACAGTTCATGGAAAACTAACTTAATGTTCACTTATTAATGCAGGTCTGTCTGCTAAAACTTATGTGACTTTCTTGATTAACACTTCTTTTGAAACCCTTGTCTTCTTTCTCTTTCAGTCTTGGTCTTTGTAATGGGAAAAGAAGGGGTCCATGGAGGCGGATTGAATAAGAAGGCATACTCAATGGCAAAATACTTGAGAGACTCTGGGTTCTAGCTGCTAGGCAGACTGTTAAGTATTAGGGAGAATTGCTCTTAAACTTTCCTAGCTGTAAGCTTGAGTCTTAATTCTGGAAACTTTACTAGCAATGCAGGGTGATGGGGTATGATCCTGTGTCTGCTTTGTATCCCTCTGTTGGTGGGGAAAGGTGTCTTTCTCTCTGCCCCCCGAGTAATTCTGTTCGCTTCTGTTTTGTCCCCTGTGTACTCCAGCATTGGTTATAGTCATGGGAAAGGAAGGGGTCCACGGAGGCACACTTAACAAGAAAGCGTACGAGCTCGCTTTATACCTGAGGCGGTCTGATGTGTAAGCAGCCTCTCCCATCTACCTAGCAACTGTCTTCATCAGCACCCAGGCACAGTCACAGTGCTGCCAGCCTAAGATGGTAGCCGCCTTTTCTTTACCTGTTTTCTGATGTCATGGTTCCTGTTTGAGCAATGCATCATTTGTATGTAACCGCAGTATGTAACCAACCTTTATCTGGCAACATAATTGCAGCACAACAATGATTTGCATGAGACCTTGAAATTTGGGGGGAGGGGGCATGCCAACATGGGCATCACTTTGTTTTAGCAATCAATGGGATATCGATGACTAAAATAAGCTCATAAGCAAGGTGCCGGTGTACAATCTCTGATTTGGTCAGTCTTCAGCACTCTGAGCATCAACTCCGCTCACGTAGTCTCCCCTTGCAGCGCATGGTTGGGAGGGGAAGTGCATGCATCTTTCCTCCGCTCTTTTCTCACCCCGCCCTTCGCACATAGGTATTTGGTTTGCTCCCCCTTCTTTTCTGCAGTGCCTGGTTTACTTAACCAGTTGATGCTCCCTCTTGTGGATGAGCTATTGAGAGCTGCGGTAGTTGGCTTTTAGTATTGTTGTTGCACTTGAGGAGACAACCCTTTCTTCATAGTGTCTACGGGACACAGGACAGTGCAACTGCAAAACCAGAGCAAAAGGCACCTCCCTCGTGCCACGCCCTCCCAGTACCGCCCCGACTGCGCCCCAGGGACCGGCCATCGCTGCAGTAGCTCAGACTTCTGTTGCTCTCTTTTCTTTGCACACCAGCTCTACTCTTTAGTCCAATTGTGAAAGGCTGCCATTATGGACATTAGGTATCCCAACATAACCATCTGGAGTGTGTCCACTTTGTTCTTCATAGGACCAATTTTTATTTGCAGCTTAAGTTTTTATATGAAGTTGCATTATTGTGGACTTGGCTGTCTTGTGATGAATTTTTTTCATATGTATTCTGTGCCATACTATTGTTCAAATAACTGTTGCTATTGTGAGATGGATTTTAACTGACCTATTAAAGGTTTCTTTTGAATGGCACTATTTTAGGGACATTCTAGTACTTGCTTCTATTGTTTGGGCCTTGTGGATAATGTACAGATTTAAAAACAGATCTTGTTGCTGATTTGTCCATTTCTTTCCCTGCACTTTGTTACATCTGGGATACAGTCTAACTCATCTGATTTAATATGCATTTAAAAAAATGCCATAACTATTAAACACCTTGTTTACAGACAGATGAAATAAATTTATTCCAACCAAACACTCTGTGCTCCTGTTGTTTATACGACTGGTTGGCTACTGTTACAGCTGACGTGGACACAATGGGAACATACAGAAGAGGCCACGCTCTGCCTTTTCAACAATCCACTTCCTGTAGTATTTACTAGAAATAAAATCAGTGAGTGCCTGGGAACTTTGTAATGGTCTTTATTAAAATGGCTTTTAGTTATCTGAGGCTCATGGCCAGGCACATGGGAGAAAAGTTAATGTAGCCTTTAGAAATGAAATCCTTTTCTTTTGTTGCTGGTCTGTCGGGAGTCCGGTGGGCAGCAAGGGACCCGGGACCAACAAGGGCTTCCACGTCGTGGCTTCTGTGTTGGGCTGGGCCACGCGACTTCTTTGGGTTGGGAGGCTGTGTCGGCAGCTGCAAGCCTCACCTAAGGAAAGACACTCCTTCGGCAGCTTATAAAGTAACTGGAGGTTCTTGCAGTTCCTGGCTTCGGCATGTTAACTCCAAAGTTTAATCCCAAGAGGTCAAGGTCCCTGAGATACATTGAAGGTTAGTAAGTATGTAAGTTTAATAATGTTTAGAGCAGGGGTCTCAAACTCATGGCCTGCGGGCCGCATGCGGCCCGCTGAACAATTTTGTGCGGCCCGCAGACTAATCCACAAAGTTCAAAATATTTTGGATAAAATTAAGTAAGCCTAGGGGCCTACTTGTATTTTTCATTTCTCTAGCATCCTAGCTAGATATTAGCTTAGTTAACAGCAGTTGTGATGCGAACTACAGTTTCTGGTCGTTTTGTGACACTGAGTAAACTGCATGTACGATTGTGCTTGTTGTACTGATTTTTTTTTTTGTTTTCAACTGCAGTGAGAAAAGTGTTGCATAACAGTTGCCTTTTGTAGACCTAGTGCGGCTGAACGGCTGTGATCTTGCTCTGCGGCCCACATGCTGAGTTGAGTTTGAGACCCCTGGTTTAGAGAAATCATTACCACGAGCTGGCAAGCAGAAGTTCAGAGCGGGCCTGTAAGTCAAGCTGGGGAGCTGGTTAGAGGGCCGGCTCTGGGCTCTGGAGTTCCACCTGGAGAAGCATGACAGCATAGGCCCGGCAGGCCCCTGTGGAAACCACGGGCAGGTCGCCTGAGTCCCTTAGGTCCCGCTCTGAGAAACGGCACAGGGGTCAGGGCGAGCACTGGTCTCTCGGCCTCACTTCATACACTGCAGAGCTGGAGGGCTTCCTCTGACAGTGCCGCCAGGCGGCAGCCCTGACCTCGTCCGTACAGACAGGCACAAACCCGTCTGGAAGGCAGTGTCGGGCCACTTTGACAGTTGGGTAGGCACACCTCAGAAATCGTAAAACAAGAACAAAAACCTCAACTTCCTGACCCATTAAGATCCGTTAAGGAACTAAAGGTCGGTCACATGAAAATTTGGTTGGGTTGCAATGATGTGGAATTTTATTATAAGATGTTCACATTTTTAGCTGTAAAGAATTGTTAGGCTAACTAATTAGCAGCAACCAGGACGGTGAAACCCTTAGTGAGTGAACCTGTGAGCAGGTGTGTGTATATATGTGTGTGGAGTGTGAGCAGGTGTGTGTATATGTGTGTGGAGTGTGAGGTGTGTATGTGTGTGTGTGGAGTGTGAGCAGGTGTGTGTATATGTGTGTGGAGTGTGAGCAGGTGTGTGTATGTGTGTGTGGAGTGTGAGCAGGTGTGTGTATGTGTGTGTGGAGTGTGAGCAGGTATGTATATGTGTGGAGTGTGAGCAGGTGTGCAGGAGGTGGTAGTGGGCTTCTGCATCATTAGTGTGTGTGGAGTGTGAGCAGGTGTGCAGGAGGTGGTAGTGGGCATCTGCATCATTAGTGTGTGTGGAGTGTGAGCAGGTGTGCGGGAGATGGCAGTGGGCATCTGCATCATTAGTGTGTGTGGAGTGTGAGCAGGTGTGCGGGAGATGGTAGTGGGCATCTGCATTAGTGTGTGGAGTGTGAGCAGGTGTGCAGGAGGTGGTAGTGGGCATCTGCATCATTAGTGTGTGTGGAGTGTGAGCAGGTGTGCAGGAGGTGGTAGTGGGCATCTGCATCATTAGTGTGTGTGGAGTGTGAGCAGGTGTGCAGGAGATGGTAGTGGGCACCTGCATCATTAGTGTGTGTGGAGTGTGAGCAGGTGTGTGTATATGTGTGGAGTGTGAGCAGGTGTGCAGGAGGTGGTAGTGGGCTTCTGCATCATTAGTGTGTGTGGAGTGTGAGCAGGTGTGCAGGAGGTGGTAGTGGGCATCTGCATCATTAGTGTGTGTGGAGTGTGAGCAGGTGTGCGGGAGATGGCAGTGGGCATCTGCATCATTAGTGTGTGTGGAGTGTGAGCAGGTGTGCAGGAGGTGGTAGTGGGCATCTGCATCATTAGTGTGTGTGGAGTGAGCAGGTGTGCGGGAGATGGCAGTGGGCATCTGCATCATTAGTGTGTGTGGAGTGTGAGCAGGTGTGCGGGAGATGGTAGTGGGCATCTGCATTAGTGTGTGGAGTGTGAGCAGGTGTGCAGGAGGTGGTAGTGGGCATCTGCATCATTAGTGTGTGTGGAGTGTGAGCAGGTGTGCAGGAGGTGGTAGTGGGCATCTGCATCATTAGTGTGTGTGGAGTGTGAGCAGGTGTGCAGGAGATGGTAGTGGGCACCTGCATCATTAGTGTGTGTGGAGTGTGAGCAGGTGTGCGGGAGGTAGTGGGCATCTCCATCATTAGTGTGTGTGGAGTGTGAGCAGGTGTGCGGGAGATGGTAGTGGGCATCTGCATCATTAGTGTGTGTGGAGTGTGAGCAGGTGTGCAGGAGATGGTAGTGGGCATCTGCATCATTAGTGTGTGTGGAGTGTGAGCAGGTGTGTGTATATGTGTGTGTGGAGTGTGAGCAGGTGTGCAGGAGGTGGTAGTGGGCATCTGCATTAGTGTGTGAGGAGTGTGAGCAGGTGTGCGGGAGATGGTAGTGGGCATCTGCATCATTAGTGTGTGTGGAGTGTGAGCAGGTGTGCGGGAGATGGTAGTGGGCATCTGCATCATTAGTGTGTGTGGAGTGTGAGCAGGTGTGCAGGATATGGTAGTGGGCATCTGCATCATTAGTGTGTGGAGTGTGAGCAGGTGTGCAGGAGATGGTAGTGGGCATCTGCATCATTAGTGTGTGTAGAGTGTGAGCAGGTGTGCGGGAGATGGTAGTGGGCATCTGTATCAGTGTGTGTGGAGTGTGAGCAGGTGTGCGGGAGGTGGTAGTGGGCATCTGCATCATTAGTGTGTGAGGAGTGTGAGCAGGTGTGCGGGAGGTGGTAGTGGGCATCTGCATCAGTGTGTGTGGAGTGTGAGCAGGTGTGCAGGAGATGGTAGTGGGCATCTGCATCATTAGTGTGTGTGGAGTGTGAGCAGGTGTGCGGGAGATGGTAGTGGGCATGTGCATTAGTGTGTGTGGAGTGTGAGCAGGTGTGCGGGAGGTGGTAGTGGGCATCTGCATCATTAGTGTGTGTGGAGTGTGAGCAGGTGTGCGGGAGATGGTAGTGGGCATGTGCATTAGTGTGTGTGGAGTGTGAGCAGGTGTGCGGGAGGTGGTAGTGGGCATCTGCATCAGTGTGTGTGGAGTGTGAGCCGGTGTGCAGGAGATGGTAGTGGGCATCTGCATCATTAGTGTGTGTGGAGTGTGAGCAGGTGTGCAGGAGATGGTAGTGGGCATCTGCATCATCAGTGTGTGTGGAGTGTGAGCAGGTGTGCAGGAGATGGTAGTGGGCATCTGCATCATTAGTGTGTGTGGAGTGTGAGCAGGTGTGCAGGAGATGGTAGTGGGCATCTGCATCATTAGCGCAGTAAAGAATGAAACCAGCCATTGGCCCCCCAGCCACAGTTTCATTAGAAAAACACTTATGAAAACATGCATGTAGCTTTGCTTCATACTGAATTCTAGGAATTTAACCTACGGAATTGCAGCTGGACAAAGTCATACACCAGAATAGCCGCCACCTGGCATTACTTCTAACAGCTACACTTGGAAAAGTACGAGGTTGAACTTGGAGGGTTATGGTTGGCGTAAGTGATTTTCAGGATGAAATAGTCATTGCAGAATGACGAGGAGGTGCTCGCCAGTGGATGTTACACAACATGAGGGCATAACCGTGTCACAATACAGTGTCAATATAGGATATAATATACATATATTTTCCATACGCATTTTCTGGAGGCAAAGCATCACGATAAATTTATCTCCGATTAAGTTTCCGGGTGACTATCCTTTTATAATCAGAAGACTGGGGCCAAACACATGGATTCCAGCAGGGTGAGGAACGGGATCAGTAGGCAGTCACCAGACATAAGACGCCACAGTGGCAGGAAAAGACGTTTCCTTGCCATCTAGAAGAATGTTACTTGTTCTTAACCGTGAAAAGCGAAAAAATATTTTTCAATTATGGGAGGTATTGAATAGAAATCAATTTTAATTTGACTTAATATCCTCCTTTAAAAATTGTATAGTTCCACCCTGAAGGCATTATAAACGATTTCAACCGGTTTAACAAGTAACAAACCTAGACAGTGCTATTTAAATAAGATACTTCATAAATTTTACAACTAAAAGTGACAGTCTGGAGTTTAAAAATATTTTACCTCAGAAAAACTCCAAACTCCACTTTAAGAAACAAGGCCCTCTGAATACGCATTATAGTGACTTAACATTTCCTCATTTTAAAAATAAGTTTTAGGTATGATATTCTTATCACTTAATAACTGTAAGAGCTATCGTTTCTTATAGATTTACGTGCCAGGCACTGAGTTCAATGTTTTGTCCTCACACCCTACCTTAAATAAAAAGCAGTGATACAAACGACTGCCTCCTACAGCTCCACCAGCTACCCCAGTGAACAGGTGTTCAGTTGCTCGTGCCTGTGTTCTGTTTCTAAAGGAGGGGTGGATGGAAATGTGGTGGTATCAGACGGTGGGTACTGAACTCAAAACTTACTTTCATAAGCAGGAAAATAATTTTTTTTTTCCATTACAAGATATTTTTCTAAAAAGTAATTCAGAAAGTGAAATTCCCCCAATGGTGTTTATTATTTTTTCTATTTTTACAACCAAGGCTCCCATACCTCGTATGCTCACTGGTCCCTCACTTGCTTCTGTGCGGACGGGTCCACGTCGGGGCGGCCCTGGGCAGACTCAGTCCCATCGGGGCTGTAAGCGGTCATCCGGTCATCGGGGCGGCCCTGGGCAGACACAGACTCAGGGCTGTACGCAGTCATCCGGTCATCGGGGCGGCCCTGGGCAGACACAGACTCAGGGCTGTACGCAGTCATCCGGTCATCGGGGCGGCCCTGGGCAGACACAGACTCAGGGCTGTACGCAGTCATCCGGTCATCGGGGCGGCCCTGGGCAGACACAGACTCAGGGCTGTACGCAGTCATCCGGTCATCGGGGCGGCCCTGGGCAGACACAGACTCAGGGCTGTACGCAGTCATCCGGTCATCGGGGCGGCCCTGGGCAGACACAGACTCAGGGCTGTATGCGGTCATCGGGGCGGCCCTGGGCAGACTCAGTCCCATCGGGGCTGTACGCGGTCATCCGGTCATCGGGGCGGCCCTGGGCAGACACAGACTCAGGGCTGTACGCGGTCATCGGGGCGGCCCCGGGCAGACACAGACTCAGGGCTGTATGCGGTCATCGGGGCGGCCCCGGGCAGACACAGACTCAGGGCTGTACGCGGTCATCGGGGCGGCCCCGGGAAGACACAGACTCAGGGCTGTACGCGGTGGTCGGGGCGGCCCTGGGCAGACACAGACTCAGGGCTGTATGCGGTCATCGGGGCGGCCCCGGGCAGACAGAGACTCAGGGCTGTACGCGGTCATCGGGGCGGCCCCGGGCAGACACAGACTCAGGGCTGTACACGGTGGTCGGGGCGGCCCCGGGCAGACACAGACTCAGGGCTGTACGCGGTGGTCGGGGCGGCCCCGGGCAGACAGAGACTCAGGGCTGTACGCAGTCATCGGGGCGGCCCCGGGCAGACACAGACTCAGGGCTGTACGCGGTGGTCGGGGCGGCCCCAGGCAGACAGAGACTCAGGGCTGTACACGGTGGTCGGGGCGGCCCCGGGCAGACATAGACTCAGGGCTGTACACGGTGGTCGGGGCGGCCCCAGGCAGACACAGACGGTCCTGTCGGGGCTGTATGGAGCTGTATAAGGTGGTCAGGGCGGCCCCGGGCAGACACAGACGGTCCTGTCGGGGCTGTATGGAGCTGTATAAGGTGGTCGGGGCGGCCCCGGGCAGACACAGACGGTCCTGTCGGGGCTGTATGGGGCTGTATAAGGTGGTCGGGGCGGCCCCGGGCAGACACAGACGGTCCTGTCGGGGCTGTATGGAGCTGTATAAGGTGGTCAGGGCGGCCCCGGGCAGACACAGACGGTCCTGTCGGGGCTGTATGGAGCTGTATGGAGCTGTATGGAGCTGTATAAGGTGGTCGGGGCGGCCCCGGGCAGACACAGACGGTCCTGTCGGGGCTGTACAGGGTCGTCGGGGCAGGCCCGCAGGGACACTGTTGGGATGATGCTGGCTGCAGTTCTAACTTGAGGAATTACCTAATTGCTTGTGAGCAGTTACCTTGTGTAAGATTCTAAAGTGGTTTGTATTTATCTGACCTAAACTACCTCCACCATCGGACCTTTACGGCACTGCACAGAAAAATAAGGCTGACGCAGGTAATGCTCTAGTACAACAAATCAAGTTCTTAAAATGGAAAACGTGTTTATTAACATTGAAACTCCCTTCATACAGGCCATATAAAAATTCTCAGCATTTTGATTATGAGTAACTCGTATTTTCTACAGTTACAATGATGTATAATACTTTTTAGCTTTTCATAATACATTGTTTACATCATTAGTTCTGTTAAACATAAGCAATTATTTTCAAATCCAACACTCGACCCCTGTCCTCTGAACACAGTTGAGCAGGGCTGTCTGTCCGGCGTCAGTGGCTCTGAGTAAGAGGTATATGATCTGCATGTTAACAGGTGCTGAAGTCTGGGGTCTGTACAGCTGTCCCTTTTTACTTGGATCACAACACACACCCTTAAGGATGCTGAAATTCAGTAAGTTAAGCCCAGTGACGTTTTGCTTGAGCGCACAAATCAAATTCATACATTACACTTGAGTATGAAAAACCTTCAAACTTGAATCTGCAGCAATACAGACTGTTTCTTTCAGGATAAGACTACTTAGGAATAGAAAGGAAAAAGACAGCTTTGAGTTTGTAATGCCAAAGGCTCCCAGGGACACGACACTCCCCAAGGGGTAAGGACCGAACTTCCATCCTCCTTTGTCCACTGGGGCCCACGGAACAGTCCCGCTGACCACCAGAGTGTTCGCTAGTATCTGTGTGGTGGGTCTGGCTCAGTACGATGACGTAAACCTCTCACTGCACCTGCAAGTTCTGCGTCTCCTCTCCCTACCTTCCTGGCCAGCTCTGCCAATACTACCTGAACCCACTCGGAACCATTGTTAAAATGGGGTGGGGGGCGGGCGGGACATGTGCCTGTGCTTGAAATCAGGGAAAGTGCCATCCACGTTCGTGAACACGAGGAGGATCCTGTGAGGCAAAGCAGGGCTTGCCGGGTGGATCCCGGTCGGGCGCATGCGGGAGTCTGTCTCTGCCTCCCCTCCTCTCACTAAAAAAGGGGGGGAAAAAGAAGAAAAACAATAAATTAAAACATGAATTAAAATAGCTAAATCTGAAAATGTATTCTTTGAAAAGACCAATAAAATACACAAAATTCTGGTGAGCCTAATATAAAAAATTGAGATCCTAAATATTCCGTATTAGAAATGAGAAACTAATCCAGCCATATGTCTGAGGGAGAAATACAGACAGACCACTACGTACAATCTGTGCGATCATTTGACTTAGAAGGAGGTGTCTGGAGCGACCAATATCCGTGGGTGAAATAAAAAGCCATTAAGACATCGCTACTTCTTAAAAGTCACAAAATAATTTTGTAGGCAAGTTCTTTCAAATTTCTAAATTTAATAGATGGTTTCCTACCTACTTAAATTGTTACAAAACAATTAGAAGCATAAGAATCTTTCCAATTTATTGAAGGTAATCTAACCATAATAGAATATCTGAAAATGCACATATAACTGATCCTGGTGTCACTGACGGCTGAGATGGGACCTTCTAAATAACACGCTATCCAATTCAACACAGAAATACATTGAAAAGGCCCACCAGCCTCAAGAGATGCTTTCTCACAGGAATGCAAGGGGAGGTCAACGTAAGGAAATCCTGAGCAGCTGGTCCACTGACAGGTCAAAGGAGAAAATAACTGTTCTCTGTATGTTTTTTTGTTTTATTCATTTTTAAAATAATTGTAAGGAAATATAGAAATGAATCCTTCTAAGAGCTGGCATTCTGGCACCAGCTCTTCCCTTTGCTTCCCCCAGAATGTGCCAGGTGCCTCCTTGAATGAGGTCCCACCTCAAGCATCACCACCGCTGTATCTAAATTAAGATTTCTGTTTACTATGGTATTACCTAATTGTTTCTGAAAACACTTGTCACTTTGTGAAGTTATCTTGTTTCCAGTCTCTAAGCTTGCTTATCTCCTCCCCCGCCCCCACGATCATCCCCTCTTCCTCTCTATTCCACCACACAGGACACTATAAACCCTATGGAAACAGGAAACTGACCTACCTCGCCAATGGACTCTGTGCCTAGAACTCTCAGCAGCTTAAGTGATTTTAAATGGAAACATCCTTTTCAGTAAACCAGAAACAGAATTTAAAAGTGCCAACTAACAGCCAATGTCATGCTTAGGGGTGAAATGAGATGTTTTCATTGTGATCAGACACTAAACCAGGCACCATTTTACATTATTCAGAACACTGTTCAATCTGAAGCCAAGGGGCTGAGTTAGCCAGAATGAAGGCTTCTACCGCCTCCCGGAGATGTCCCTGGGTTGTGATTCCTGCATTTACAAAACGAAGATAATGAAATATGGACAGGATAAAACTCGTTTTAAATCTTAGCTCACTGAGTTCCTCTTCTGCAACAAGTGAGGATGACAGCGTGTGGCCCCTTGAGTGGCTGCGACTGCTAACGGTAGCAGCGTGACAGTGTGGATGAGTTCAGTATTAGTCACAGAATGGGATACAGACGTAGAAAGGGTTTTTTTTCAGTTACATGCTTAGTTTTTAAATGCTGGCCTCCTCGAGTGCTTTCCTGCCCTGCAACTCCTCTGCTCACCCCCTCGTCCAGCAGGCCCTGCTGGCCCTGAGCTGTCTCCGTACTCCGCCTCTCCCGGAACTTTACACAGTTGGAATTAGACAGCAGATAGCCTTTCTAGGTTGCTCTTCGCTGAATAACACACATTAGAGTTACTTCCAAGTCTTTTCATGGCTTTATAGTTTTTTTAAAAAGCACTGAATAATATGCCATTGTCTGGAATTGAGTGAATATTCATGTTGGTAACATTGGGAACTAAGATTTTTCAGTGTAGCTGAAGTGAGCTCCAAATGTAAGATCAATGAGGTTAAGTTAAAAAAAAAACCCACAAACTTAAATAGAGAGTATAACTATAATCTTATGATCAATTTTATCTTAAATTTTTTTTCCCCAGTTCTGCCTACTTAAAAGTCCTAAAAATAATGATTAACCTAATAGCAATGAGCCCCTCTAGGGTCCAGATTGTGGTTCTAAAAATAATTTATCCAAAAGAAACCAGGATGGCTGATTACAGGCCTGGCTCAGAAAATATATAATATAAATCTAAAATAGGCCCTGGCCGATTGGCTCAGTGGTAGGGGGTTGGCCCAGCATGTGGATGTCCCAGGTTCGAATCCTGGTCTGGGCACCCAGGAGAAGCAACCATTTGCCTCTCCATGCCTCCCTCTCCCCTTTCTCTCTCTCTTCCCCTCCTGCAGCCATGGCTTGATTGGTTTGAGTGCATCCGCCCAGGCACTGAGGACGGCTCCATGGTGCCTCTGCCTCAGGCACTAAAAATAGCTGGGTTGTGAGCACAGCCCCAGATGGGCAGAACATTGGCCCCAGACAGGAGTTACCAGGTGGATCCCAGTAGGGGTGCATGTAGGAGTCTATTTACCCTCCTCTCACTTGGAAAAGAAGAAAAAAAATCTAAAATGGTTTTTTATACTAGAAATCAAAGAAGCTTCAAAGACTACTAGTAAGTTCCTGTAAAAATGAAAGCGTCAACCTGAACAAGTCCTTCCAGAGCAAAAATAGGCTACGTGTAGCACCAGTAGGCCCAATGGTGATGAACTAAAGCACATCAAATATGCTGAAATCCACGAGGTCACGATAGTGCTTAACAAGAAATGATGAAGAGCCTTTGAAGTATGCTCAGAAAAACTATTACAGTGGTACCCTGAGATACGAACAGACCAACATACGAATTTTTTAAGATACGAGCCGCAACTCAGTTCATATTTTTGTTCGAGCTCTGAGCGAAATTCCGAGATATGAGTTGTGATTTGGGAAGCTGCTGCTAGTTGGCGCTTTGGCGCACGGGTCCAGTATCTGCAGTTTGATATACGAGTTGACTGACTTATGAGCTCGGTTACAGAACGAATTAAATTCCTATCTCAAGGTACCACTGTAATTTGAAAAGCTGTAAAGAAAAAGAATTCAACATCTGTCATTCCTTTCTTATATAATCCACAGCTCAGTAGAAGCCAAGAAGAAACATTCCATATCAACAACTCTAGGTAACTTTATGGAGATGGGAGTGGGCTTAGCTCATGCTAGCTGACCACAGCACACTGACAGCGTGTGCAAAGCACACCATCTGCATACTGCGATCTAGGTTTTAACTGCAAGCTCTGCTGAGAATCGTTTTGAATGCCTTGGCTACATTTCATTCCAAAATAAGAGCTGGTCTGATGCTTGAGTCACAGCGCCCGTCTGTTATTACTTACTAGTGAAATGAATTACACTCCTGCAGATAAACACTAGATCAAAAAGTGAAAGACAAACTTTCAGTAAGATTAAACTGAAGAACACTAAAAATAAGTTCTTTCTACAGAAATCTGCGATGGGAGCAACAAACTCAAACGACGTACCTACATGAACACGTTCCAGGGAGCCAGCCGGCGGCCCGAGGGGTCAGACCGTGTTGGCGAGGCTGTAGTCCCGGTCACCGCTGGACTGCAGCTGGACCACGACGCTGTGCTCGGCGCCCTCGTTCTCGGCCTCGCTGCTGTCCGTGTCCTCGTTGTCATCTTCCTCGTAGTCTGAGGACTCGGTCAGGTTCTGGTGCGAGCGGGACTCCGCCAGGGCCCCGAACGACTGGGCGCTGCCGGCCGCCAGCGGTCTGAGCAGGGGCGTGTGCTCCGATGCCTCGTTCTCCTCCTGGCTGCTGTCCGAGTCTGAGTCCGAGTCGCCTTGAGAAGAAACCACTTTTTGCTTGCAGACGGGACAGGTTTTTTTGGTTTTAGTTAGCCAAGGGTCTACACACTTGCAATGATAAGCTGTTGAAGCAAAACATACACCTTTAGGTACTATACTGTGGTTGTGAGCAATTCTGATTTTTTACCATGTTCACCAATGTTCTTCTGATTTATATGCATCATGTAGGAATAAAAGAAGAAAAGTTTGTTCAATTTTTAAAATACACCTCCATCCTTTAATGAGACCACTAGCTAGTACAGGGCCTGGCTTTTAATGTGCTAATAACTATGTTCTGTCTTCCCCTCTAACATTGAACCTAAATACAAATGTGCTATGCCAATCCCAAGCAGTGTCCTCATCATACCATGGGCACAGGGCAGGATTCTGAGCTTGTCTCCATCTTCATATTCATCCAAACAAATGGCACAGACATCATATTCATCACCTGTGACAGAAAAGAATAGGTAAAATTTATTCAAAGATGTAGAGAAGTAATCTGAACTATTCAAACTTTTCAACTTAGTTCTTCCTCAGTCAAGTTACTTTAAACGCCTTTTGATTTATTCACCTTTAAACGACACCTTTTTTCCCCCAGATCAGGGACCTGACTCAACTAGAACTTCAAGAACCTCAAGTTTTAATTTAAATAATTAACCTTTTACCTAAAATAAGAAATTTAAAAATGTCAAGTGTGTTTACCTTAATATCTTTCCAAAAGATTCCTATAAAAATAATTCCATTAGTGTTTTATGTAACTATTAAAATGGTAGTTCTGAAATAATTTATGGCACAGGCAACACAATTTCACTATTTAGATTCTTTCAAGTCTCCTTAAGTAAAAAACGGAAACATGTTAGAACATACTCAATTTTAAAAAAATATACTAGTGAATAGAAACACATCTGGAATGAGACACACTGAGCTTCAAACCTCTGACTCGCCAGTTCTGTGGACCCTGGCATGCTGCCGGCCTCGATGCCCAGCTCCTGTATCTGGTAGAAGATTCTATCTGCCCCGCAGGGCTGGAGGACGAAGTGAGGTCATGCACGTGGAGGGCCAGCAGGCGGTACGCACGGAATGGTGTTTATCATTAATATCACTGCCCTGATTTAAATTTCTTACTATTGAACCTACGACCTTGAACATGGACATTTACGAATTCCTAGCTCTGCTGGAACTCCCGCGTAAGCGGTGCGGGCTTTAAGGAACTCGAACTGGCCCTCTTCCATCATGTGGCACACAGTCTCGGGTTGAGTCAGTGGTGGCAGTGACCACTGTGACGGCTTCCAATTCCCAACCTCAGGGCACAGACTCAGTGTCCCGCTCACACACAGTAACGACCTTGGGAGGCCCGTTAGGAATAAAGTCCGTGTCTGTTACCCATGCAGACTCGGCCCAAACCATTACCAGATAGATACTAGAACACGCACAACAAACAGACCTCTTTACTTTAAATGTCAACTATCACTGTAACCAAAACATGCTAACATCAAAATATCACTAGCTTAAACTTAGGTTACTGGAAAGAAATTACAAGTGTAATATTTATAAAGTTACACAATTTTAAACTGCTTCAGGATTTTGGAAATCTCTTTTTTCATCATAAAAGAAATGTTTAATGACACTAATACTTTATTGACGACTTTCAGTTAAGGGGCTGTTTTTCTTTTTTTTTTTAATTATTTTTATTTATTCATTTTAGAGGAGAGAGAGATTGAGAGAGAGAGAGAGAGAGAGAGAGAGAGAAGGGGGGAGGAGCAGGAAGCTTCAACTCCCATATGTGCCTTGACCAGGCAAGCCCAGGGTTTTGAACCGACAACCTCAGCATTTCCAGGTCAACGCTTTATCCACTGCGCCACCACAGGTCAGGCAGGGGGGCTGTTTTTCTAATAATCACCACACCATTTGTTGAGCTGTTTGTGAGTGCCAGGCACTGTTCTAGGCACCCCACCACCACCACCGTATGAAGCAGGTATTGTCAGTCACACTGACGCACAAAGGGACGTGCAAACAGAGATTAGGACACTTACACAAACACAAGGTCACAGAGCTGATAAATGGGTGATGAGAATTCCAGCCGGGTCTGTGGCAATCAGGTCTGTGCACGTGCGGGCTATCACCTGCTAGCGCGCGCAGTGAGAATTTCACATTTAAATAATCCCCTTTGATTCAGAGTGTATAAAGGGTAAGAGGTTAAGAAATACTCTTCACCAGCCACTTACTGGAAATTAAAATGTTTCCAATTCATAAGCCTGCAAAACACTCTTGGCTTTCAGATGTCACACATGGCAAAGAAACAAAGATTGTTTTTTATTCCTATTTCCCATACTTTCATATTTTTATAAGCCTTTCTAGGATGTTACAAAGTAGCAGCTCTATTCTACAACGTTAAGTAAATGTCTTATACAATGCCAATGACAACAGAGCATGTGCAACATGGAAACAAGACTCCACTGAAGGAGAGAGAATTCTGTTGGCAACTTTGCAGGGAGCGGTGAGGAGGGAGGAAGGGGGGAGGAGATGTGGTAATTACTTCATTAATTGACAGTAAAAGTAAACTACCCTAGAAACCATAAATAAATCCATATAACAAGCTTAAAATCCAAGCCTATGCATTGGTATCAGCGTTGACCAAATTCCATTTTTTTTAAACCTAACCTTTCCCTGTATTCTGAAAGGCCTTTCTCTATTAGTTTTTATTGGCTCTAACTTGGGTACATTATGCAGATAAACTAAAATTGCACCTAAGCTCGTTCTGAATAAAGAACCAAACAGATTCAGAGTTGTCATTATTCTGAAGTGAAAATTCAAAGTTAAAAGGATTTTAGAATGTTAAATATTGTCAGACCACAAGGACTTAGAAAGCATTTCCTTGTACTGAGTACTATAGGCTTCTGTTCTTTTTCATTATTCCTTCTCAGGCCACTAGAAAATTGGTGTACAATACTCTTCCACAGCTAACTTCAACAACCTCGGAGTTAGGCATGGCTTTAAATCCTTATGTAACCTAACTCAATAATTATTTCATTTTCCTTCACATAAGGGCATTTAAACAAAAAACTTGAGCAGCCATACAGCTAGGGTTTAAAGTGGAGGAAGCCCCGGGCCTCCATTACTTTGGCATGAGGCAGAATTTCTTCTAGATGACTTCTGCCTGTTCACTAGACTGGGCTAATATTTATTAACTCTCTATGTAGCAAAGGTGACTATTAAAAAATCATACATAAAAAATATATTTCTATGGACTTTAAAAATAAATCATAATACTATTACCCCACCTAACAAAAGGAACACTAATTTCTTAATATCATCCAATACTGAAGGCATATTCAGATTGCCTCAACTGTCTCAAACTGCCTTTCTACAGATGATTTACGCAAACTAGGATCCAAACATTATCTCTAATGTTTTTTTTTAAGATCTATTTATTGATTTTGGAGAGAGGAGAGAGAGACAGAAAGAGGGAGTGGCAGGAAGCAGTAGTCACTTCACATGTGTGCCCTGACCCAGCAAACCCAGGGTTTCAAACTGGTGACTTCAGCGTTCTAGGTCAACGCTCTATCCACTGCGCCAGTACGGGTCAGGTGCACCTGATGTTTTTTTTTTTTTTTTTTTTTTTTTAATTTTTTCATTTTTCTGAAGCTGGAAACGGGGAGAGACAGTCAGACAGACTCCCGCATGCGCCCGACCGGGATCCACCCGGCACGCCCACCAGGGGCGACGCTCTGCCCACCAGGGGGCGATGCTCTGCCCATCCTGGGCGTCGCCATATTGCGACCAGAGCCACTCTAGCGCCTGAGGCAGAGGCCACAGAGCCATCCCCAGCGCCCGGGCCATCTCTGCTCCAATGGAGCCTTGGCTGCAGGAGGGGAAGAGAGAGACAGAGAGGAAAGCGCGGCAGAGGGGTGGAGAAGCAAATGGGCGCTTCTCCTGTGTGCCCTGGCCGGGAATCGAACCCGGGTCCTCCGCACGCTAGGCCGACGCTCTACCGCTGAGCCAACCGGCCAGGGCCGCACCTGATGTTTTTAATGTTTGGATGGTGCCTTGTTTCTTTTAACCTAAAACAATCCTGCCTCTTCTGTATCCCTTTTTGTTAAAGAAACTGGATGCTTTGCCCCCTGAATGTGTCTACATTTGGATTTGGGTGACTGCATAGAGCAGCAGTTCTCAACCTGTGGGTCACGACCCAGGCGGGAGTCGAACGGACAAAACACAGGGGTCGCCTAAAGCCATCGGCTTAGCCCTGTGTTTTCTGATGGCTTTAGGCGACCCCTGTGTTTTCCGATGGCTTTAGGCAACCCCTGTGTTTTGGTCGTTCGACCCCTGCCGGGGTCGCGACCCACAGGTTGAGAACCGCTGGCATAGAGGATTGTTTTTTAGACTGCTGCATCACTACATTAATCCTTTTAAGTTCAGACCAAAATTCTGCTGGCTCAGTGGTACCTTTGTGCAAACTAAGGGGGGAAAGAAACACTTCCACAAGGTACTTTATTGCTATCTGCCAAAAACTAATGATCACAAATATAAAAATCCCTGACAAGGAAGAATGAACGTTAACTTCCCAGAGCTGGGCAGTGGAGGACCTGTGCAGGAAATCTGGTGATATACACACTCTATGACTTAGTGGTTTCACTCCTAGGTAAACAAATGATCCGGAAAGACACATACATATAACCAAGGTGGTAGAAAGAAGAAGAGGTAGCAGAGGGTGGAGGAAAGGGCAGAGACTTCCAGTGACTGGTCTGGCATATAAGGAGCTTAGAAGTTATTTATCACTTCTGTACTTACAAGGAAAAAGCTAAAAACAAAAATTGTTTTTGAAAATCAACAGCTCTTCTTAGATCTATGGAAGGGATGAGTTCCCGGGTAAAACTGCTGTCGACAAATCAGACAGGCGGGCTGACATAAGCACAGCTGACTGCAGCAGAAGCCCAGCAGCAGAGCACGCTGCAGGGCCCCAAGCAGGGTAGAGAAACGGACCTGTGACTGACGCGGGAGGCTCCGTGTGGGCGAGGTGAAGAGCTGAAAACTCCAGGGAGGTTTCCTGCTACAGCGTGTAAGGAGCTGAGTCACCCTTCTGTCCTAACAAGTGAAAAGCTGAGCAAACTGAAAAACGAACAAGTCTTAGATCCATCAGAGAAGTAAACCCACAGGGCAAACTCCTGTCCCCAAACTGGATGACCAGACAGGCAGCTACAGAAAATCACCATCAGCAGAAACCCCGAGTAACACACCCACGGGAACCAGCACCCAGTGGGAACCCTGGACAGGAACTGAAGGGCCAATGGCTCGTCCGTAAAAGTCTGTGAGCTCAGCTGACAGGGAAGCCTGACGCCCCTGTTCCACCCTGTGGAGCTCCACCAGGTTCTCGCTGGAGTCCTGGAGAAGCAAGTTCCCGTGGGCTTCTGGTGGAGACAGAGAGAAAGAAGCCATTTTGAAATATGCCAGAAACTACAGTTCTTAACAAGCCTGCCCTCAGGAGAAACTACCTAACCAGATAACCTACTAGTTTGCTTTTACTTTATTTTTTACATTGATTTTTAGAAAGAGAGAGGAAGGGAGAGAGGAAGAGAGAGAAAGAAACATCAATTTGTTGTTCCACTGACATGCATTCATTGTTTGCTTCTTGTACATATGTGCACTGGCCGGGAATCGAACCGGCAACCTTGGAGTATGGGGACAGCCAAATGAGCTGCCTCCCCAGCCAGGGCTTATTTTAAATCAGAGTCTGACTGACATGGGAGAAGAGAAACACCCAGCTCCACCCCCTGCAGCTATTGGGTGCCATCAAAGCTGGGAAAAACTGAGGCACCGTGATGTTCCCAGCCACAACCCACGGGCTCATTAAAACACAGACAGAATCACGGGGCTGTGGGCTCTTTGGGCTCTTTCCACCCCCTATGCCTTTACCAAAAACTTATTTCCTGGAGGCAACTACACTGGCACCTTGAGATACGAGCAGACCAACATACGAATTTTTAAGATACGAGCTGCGGCCCAGTCGGTATTTTTGTTCGAGATCCAAGCAAAATTCCGATACAAGTCGTGATTTGAGAAGCTGCCACTAGTTGGCGCTTTGGCACACGGGTCCAATATCGGCAGCACAACACCAGCATCTCGTTCTTTCTCACATGTTACCCGCAGAATCAAGTAGAATCTCATGCACTGTACTCGTTCTTGCATAATTTTTGCATTTTTTACTAACGTTTTTTGTGTGCTATCATGGGACCAAAGAAAGTGAGCGTAAAGCAGTGGTCCCCAACCTTTTTTGGGCCACGGATCGGTTTAATGTCAGAAAATATTTTCACAGACCAGCCTTTAGGGTGGGACAGATAAATGTATCACGTGACCGAGACAAGCGTCAAGAGTGAGTCTTAGACGGATGTAACAGAGGGAATCTGGTCATTTTTTAAAAAACAAAACATTATTCAGACTTAAATATAAATGGAAATAATGTAAGTTATTTATTCTTTCTCTGTGGACCGGCACTGGTCCGCGGCCTGGGGGGTTGGGGACCACTGGCGTAAAGGACAGTGCTGAAAAATATGTAATGTTAAGCTTAAAGTTAAGAACATGCATTTTTTTACAATTAAGTTTTTGTGGTTTCATTTTAAGTAAAGAAAGTGCAGTTTTAGTTTTGTTTAAAGTTAAGAAAATGCAGTTTTAGTTTACATTTAGTGTTAAAGTGCAGTTTTAGTTTACGTGTCTACAGTGCCCGCATCCCTTCCTCCCCCCCCTCCTCCGCCACCTCTGTTAGCCACACTCGTCAGTCTCCACAGTAAGAATACAGTACTAAATAACACTTTTTTATTTTTTCATATATTTGGTTATGCATTGGTAAAGTATATATAATATGTGTATTGTGTGTTTGTTATTAAAAACGTCTTTTTTCATAATTTAGGATGGTTTGGGGAAGTTTCACAGGGCTGGAACAGATTAAATCTATTTCAGTTATTTTAAATGGGAGAAATATGTTTGATATACGAGTTGACTGACTTACGAGTTCCGTTACAGAACAAATTAAACTCTTATCTCAAGGTACTACTGTAAAAGGTGAAAAGAAAAGAAAAGAAAAGAAAAGAAAAAAGAGAAGAGAAAAGAAGGAAGAAAGAAACAAAAAGAAAATCTAATTTAAAGAGACAGAGTAAGTGTCACAACCAAATTCAGATATGGCAGAGATGTAGGAGTTAGCAGACCATGGATTTAATACAACGTGACTAATATGCAAAAGGCGTCTGTTAAGATAAAGCAGACAACATGCAAGAACAAATGGATAATGTAGGCAGAGATGAAATTTTTGAGAAATAAAAAGAAATGCTTAGAGGTAAAAAAAAACCCCACATATTAAGAATGACACTGCCTGACCTGTGGTGGCGCAGTGGATAAAGAGTCGACCTGGAAATGCTGAGGTTGCCGGTTCGAAACCCTGGGCTTGCCTGGTCAAGGCACATATGGGAGTTGATGCTTCCAGCTCCTCCCCCCTGTCTCTCTCTCTCTGTCTCTCTCTCTCCCTCTCTCTCTTCTCTAAAATGAATAAATAAAATAAAAATTAAAAAAAAAAAGAATGACATTAATGGGCTCAGAAGACAGGATGCGTTGGCAAAAGTCTCTGATCTGGAGGATGTATCAGCAGAAACATACAAAGCCAAAAAGCAAAGAAAAAGCCTGGAAAACAAATAGAATACCTAAGAACTGTAGGAAAACTAAAAAAAAAGGGGGGGGGGGGTATAGCATATGCACAATGAGAATACCAGAAGGAGAGAGAACAGAAGCATCGATATCTGAAGAAAGGATGACGGGCATTCCCTCATGTTAATGTTAAGACGGCAAACCGGAAATCCAGGGAGGTCGAATGAAGGTGAGTAAACTGGACATATACATGCTATAAAGTGGATTAAGCTCACCAAAATCTTGTCACTAACAGAGGTAAGACAGAAATGCAATTCAGAGAGAGGAAAGTAAGCCACATTGACGTGGAATGCATACACAGACGGTAAAACTTCAGAGAAATGAAGGATGAAATCATGGCCGTCAGCCCAGTGGACGACGGCTCCCAGTGTGGACACAGGGATTACGGTCAGAAGGCACAGCGGTTTCTGGGCTGCTGGCAATGTTCTAGTCCCTGAACTGGACGGTTCCAGAAACACGTCATACGCTTTTCTGAATTCACATTATCCTTTACATTTTTAAAAAAGGGATGTAAAGATAAACACTACTCCATACAGATGAGCAAGACTAGAGAAAAATCACTTATGCTCACTGGTCCAGAACCAAGAACCTTCAAGGGAGGCTCACACTGCCACAACACATAGATTTCTGCAAACTATGTTCCAGTGCCCTCGTCTGTCTGCCTGCCCCTCTTCTAGAACAATTTTCTCTGCCTTTCTGTTCTTAAGACCCCAGCATATCCTGCGCTGTGATCGCCTTCAGCTGATGGCTGGGCTTCCAGCCTCGCTGAGAAAGATGGAAGAACACTTCCCAACGCCCCCGGTCAACACCCATCTCTCAGCAGCCCGCAGTGGCAGGCCCCCCTCAGCTCGCTGCCCCTGCGCAGACACGATTCCAGCGGCTCCCCCGTCCCCGCCCACAGCACACGCTGCCGATTCGATTCCAGCGGCTCCCCCGTCCCCGCCCACAGCACACACTGCCGATTCCAGCGGCGCCCCCGTCCCCGCCCACAGCACACGCTGCCGATTCCAGCGGCTCCCCCGTCCCCGCCCACAGCACACGCTGCCGATTCCAGCGGCTCCCCCGTCCCCGCCCACAGCACACGCTGCCGATTCCAGCGGCGCCCCCGTTCCCGCCCACAGCACACGCTGCCGATTCCAGCGGCGCCCCCGTCCCCGCCCACAGCACACGCTGCCGATTCCAGCGGCGCCCCCGTTCCCGCCCACAGCACACGCTGCCGATTCCAGCGGCGCCCCCGTCCCCGCCCACAGCACACGCTGCCGATTCCAGCGGCGCCCCCGTCCCCGCCCACAGCACACGCTGCCGATTCCAGCGGCGCCCCCGTCCCCGCCCACAGCACACGCTGCCGATTCCAGCGGCGCCCCCGTCCCCGCCCACAGCACACGCTGCCTTCCGCAGACAGGCTGGCCCAGTCTGACCCAGCTCCCCCGCCAGCTGACCCCCCACTTCTCTGCTCCCTTTTGTAGTTCCTTTTCCTGAAAACATCGTGTGGTTACTGTCTCCAATCTCACTCCCATTTTCTCTTAAATCCACCTAATCGGGTTCTTGGCCTGACTGTTCTGTCAAAACTGCTCATCAGGATCATCAGTAACCTCTAATGGTCAGTTGTCACTCTCAGGAGCGTCTGACCTGGGTTACCTCTCCTGCTCCTTGATGGGTCTGGATCCCTTGTTTCCGGTAAACAGCCCCCTCCCGCGCTTTCCGGTCTGTGGCTGGTCCCCCTGGCCCCCTCCTTGGCTCCGACGCAGCTGCCCTTCGCTCAGCGCAGGCACACCCCCCAACCCGCCACTCACTGTCCCGGTGAGCCCACCCATTCTCGTGATTTAAATGTCTGTATACCAGTACTTCCAGTTCACACCCCTTTCTTAAACGCCACTCACTTATTATGCCTGGTAAACAGATCAAATCCCACATGTCCAAGACCAATTTCGCACACTTTCCCCAAACCCTGCTCCCCCATTACTGGCCGCCCTTGTGTCTCTCCAGGGCGCCATCCTTCCTGCTGCCGAGACCACAGGGCTGACGTCATCCCGGTTCCTCTCCCCACATCTAGTCCCCAAGTGAGTCGGGGTACTGCACCTTCCCACAGCCAGGGTCTCAGACATCTTCAGCACCCCCACGGCCAGCTGCCCTCCCCCTTGTCCGAGCACGTCTGGGTCTCTGCTGATACCCTGACTCGTAACACAGGAGCAGAAAGATCCTTCTAAGGTTCCATTTCAATCTTACGTTTCCTCTGTTCCAAACCCTTCAGTGGTTATGCATCTCACTCAGAGGAAAAGCCAATTATGTGTGCCTTTTCTAGGCCAGGACAAGAGCACCATTACTTTTTTAAACATTTTCTTTTTCTGAGCTTAGGAAACAAAAATAAACACATAAAATGGAGCCTAAAGAAGTGAGTCCTAAAGCCAGGCTTCAAACTACTTCTGGTCCATGAAGAGCTCCTGCTTAACCGTCACTGTATGGTAACCGTGCAGTGCCTTTTTATAAACGTCTTATTTCTTTTAACATAGAATTTTCCCATTTTTCATAAAATTATGGTTATTGTAATTGATAGGTTTTTAAAAAAGCATTTTATTAACTTGGAAAATAAAAATCTAGCAGAAGTTTTAATGACTTCTCTGTTCCTCCTTTCTATTCTGTATGCATTTTCTTTGTGGAATCAAAAAACAGACCATTTTTAGGGGTATGTGGAACCGCACAGTTTGTCAGCTGCTGGGCAGCAGGTGACCCAGTGTGTGCCGGCACCGAGAGCTCACTACGGCACAGGCGGCAGGCCCACACCGCTCCCAGCTCTGCCATCGCTGGCTGTATGGCACTTGTCACGTGCCTCTCGGACCCACTAGTTCTTCATCGATAACACCCAGTACAGCACCCATTTCATGGAGATGTGAGCGCTAAACAAGATGACACACTTAACACGTAATGACACGTAACAGCAGCCTGCGTGTTCAGTTAACGCAGGTGACCGCAGTGCCGTGCGGTGGGAGGTGGAAGATGGGTGCAGGCCCCCCCCCAGACGGAGAAGTACTCACCCACTGATGTATACAAGTGCTGGCACGTGGTGGTAACAAAGCATTGGGCTGGTTAAATTGTTTTTAAATTCTCTGCAGACCATGGACCCTACTTGCCTTCTCTGGGACACAGCACAGCAGAGACTGCCTGCCATCATTCGCTGTTAACTGTGAGGCACAGTGCACAGCAGGGATTTAGAAGGTGGTGTGGCCACCATGCTTTTTGTTTTGTTTTTTCTTTGAGAGAAGCATCAACTCGTTCCACCTGGTTTGCCACTGACTGCTTCTCACATATGCCTTGTGGGGCTCAAACGGGCCACGTCAAGGTCGGGCCGGGGCTCTTGGGAGCCGCCAGCACCCTTGGGGCTCCAGGACGACGTCCAGCCACTGCACCCTGGCCAGCACCCCAGTCACCACGGAGTCTTAAATAAACTAAGGGTAGTTACTTAGAAAATAAAAATATTCACCCTTTTTGAATTTATGTACAGGGAGTTTCTTAAGTTGATCTTTATGAAGTCTGTTTCTTCTAGCTCTGTGTCTGTCCTGGACAAATTTTGTGATCTAAAAAGAAAAAATGAAGAACCAGATATTAAACATACAAACAGAAAATGGCTATTAAGTAACAAATATCTTTTAAGTTTCTGAATAGCTGCTAAAAATCAATTCAATTTAAATTCTAATGGCAATATTAAAGCATTAAATTACATTAGTGATTACCCCATTAAATTATCTTTTGGATTTTTATTCATTGATGTAAATTATCTTTAGTGTACTCTGACTGAAACATTATACATATGCTTGTTTGAAAAAATACAAATGACAAAACTATAGGCCACAAAGGTCAAGAAGAGTGGGAGGGTTGAAATTCCTGCACATTACAAACAAAAAAATTACCGTACTTTCAGTTCTATCATAAAAATACAGACCACTACTACTACAAATATTCAAAATGTCAGATAACATACAAAGATTTTTAACTATAAATTACTATGCTTGCAAGAATAAAAAGCAAGACCACAGGACTAGAACTAAATGCCAAAACCAACATCCATAAAAGAAAATTTTGACAAATTTAACTACATCAATGTTAAGGACTTCTGTCCTCAAATGACATTGTTAAAAGATAAAACAAGTCATAGATTGGGGAAAAATATTTTCAAACTGCATATCTGATAAGGGATTTGTATCCAGACAATAAAAAGAACTCAAAACTCAATAATAACAAGACAACTTATTAGAAAAATATGGCAATGGCCCTGGCCAGTTGGCTCAGTGGATAAGAGTGTCAGCCTGGCATGCGGGCATCTCACACATGAGAAGCGACCATCTGTTTCTCTTCCCCTCCCCCTTTCCCTTCTTGCAGCCAGTGGCTCAACTGGTTCAAGCATTGGCCCCTGAGGATAGTTCAGCTGGTCCGAGTGTTGACCCTGGGCACTGAGGATAGTTCAGTTGGTCCAAGCCAGGCTCAGGCACTAAAAATAGCTCCACTGATTGGAGCATCAGCCCCAGAGGGGGACTGCCGGGTTGATCCCCCGTTGGGGCACATGCAGAAATCTATCTCCCCTCCTCTCACTTAAAAAAAAAAAAAAAAAAAAAAAAAAAAGATGAATCTGCAGACCCAAGAGTAGTGCCTAGTTCATCCTAGGTGCAAAATAAATAGTTGCTGAATGAAAGGGGGAAAACCTCAAAGTCTACTTCTCTGAAAGGCAAACCAGGTAAACTGACAACACTGTGCAACACACTGATGGATATGAAGAGAATTCATTCCACATAGAGCAGAAATTCTCTTTAAACTGTGATATGAAGATGTAAGCACTATAATCACTTTATGCTACTATATTTGATAACAAACAAAACACAATTTCTTAGAAATATAATTTAGAATGGAAGTAGCCAATGAGCTGAATGCCCAGGTAACTATGATAAAGGTCAGAAGACCTAGATGATTTTATAGGCAACTTTCACCAAAAAGTTAAGTAAAAGATAATTCTAATTATAGAAAAAAATATTTTAGAGAATAGAAAATAAGAGAAAGCTTCAATTTTATGGAGCTAGTTTTACTGTGTCTAGTTATTTTTACATTATTTAAAACAGTAAAATATACATAACAAAATTTATTATCTCAACCATTTTTAAGTGCATGCGAATTATGCAGGGTGGGGCAAAAGTAGGTTTACATCGTTTGTATGAAAAATACTACAATAATAAATAATCACACAAGAATACGCTGTTTCACGTATGCACAGCTCTGTGGTATCAGTACACCTAAACTATGTGTTCCCATCACCACTATCCATCCATAAAATTACTCTCATCTTGTAAAACTGAGCAATTAAACAGTAATTCCCCCTTCTCCCCAGCAACACCCATTCTACTTCTGATCTCTGAATGGGACGACTCTGGGTACCACATAGAAACAGAATCATACAATATCTGTCCTTTCATGACTGGCCTATTCATTTAGCACAATGTCCTCCAGGCTCGTCCATGATGTAGCCTGTGTCAGAACTCCCTTCCTTTTTAAGGCTGAATAATAACTCCATTGTATAATCCAGTGGTAGTCAACCCGGTCCCTACTGCTCACTAGGGGGCGTTCCAGCTTTCACAGTGGGTGGTAGCGGAGCAACCAAAGTATAAATAAAAAGATAGATTTAACTATAGTAAGTTGTTTTATAAAGATTTATTCAGAGCCCTGGCCGGTTGGCTCAGCGGTAGAGCGTCGGCCTAGCGTGCGGAGGACCCGGGTTCGATTCCTGGCCAGGGCACACAGGAGAAGCGCCCATTTTCTTCTCCACCCCTCCGCCGTGCCTTCCTCTCTGTCTCTCTCTTCCCCTCCCGCAGCCAAGGCTCCATTGGAGCAAAAATGGCCCGGGCGCTGGGGATGGCTCCTTGGCCTCTGCCTCAGGCGCTAGAGTGGCTCTGGTCGCAACATGGCGATGCCCAGGATGGGCAGAGCATCGCTCCTGGTGGGCGTGCCAGGTGGATCCCAGTCGGGCACATGCAGGAGTCTGTCTGACTGTCTCTCCCTGTTTCCAGCTTCAGAAAAATGCAAAAAAAAAAAAAAAAAAAAAAAGATTTATTCTGCCAAACAGCGAAAATCCAACATAAAGTACTTGGTAAGTAATTATTATTATATGCTTTAATTAGCTGTAACTCTGCTTTATAAATTTTAAAAGGAAAGTTACTTTTCCCTACTTTATAAATCACCATTACTGTGGAACTGGTGGGCGGTTAGAAAATTGTACTACTAACAGAGATACAAAAGTGGGCGGTAGGTATGAAAAGGTTGACTACCCCTGGTATAAACATACACATTTTGTTTATTCATCATTGATGGACAATGGGGTTGCTCCTACCTTTGGCTGTTACAAACAGTGCTGCTATAAACACAGTTTCAACTCCCTACTTTCAATTGTCCTAGGTGTACACCCAGGATTCCAGTTGCCGGGTCACAAGGGATTGCCTAGTTCTGAGGTCAAGATTATTTCAGCTCCATAAAACTAAAACTTTCTCTTACCTAGACATTCAAATGGCTAATATTTTATTTAGGATGTCTGCATCTATGTCCAAGTATAAAACTGACTCATATTAGAAATCTGAATAACACAAAGTGCAAAGACAAAATTTATATATCATAATCAATTAGTTAACCCCAAAAGTACAGGATTTTTTAAATTTATAAAAAAAAATTAATGCAATCAAACTTAATAAAGAGAGAAAACAATGATAATTACAATAGATAGAAGACATAATTCAGCACCCATTATTTATCTTTAAATGCACTAAAAATTTGGTTTCTTTTATTTCTAATCCTTATACTATAGCTTTTTTTTTCATGTTTTACCAGAAATTATAACACAATGCTAATACCAATTGGCATCCTTTTTTGTTTCTGACTTTCAAGAGAAGGCTTCTAATAACTTACCACTTAATGATATTCAAGTTTTTAGTTAATAATCTCTATCAGCTTAAGGGTATTTACTTCTATTGCCAGTTTGCCAAGAATATTTCTTGTTTGTTGTTCTAAGTTTCTATACTTCCTTGTTTCTACACTGAAAACTCAAGAGATTCAACAAATTCAAATTATTAGAAAAGGAGAATTCAGCAAGTGTTTACAAACAGAAAATTATTATATAAAAATCAGTAATGGCCATTGTCCAAGCCATGGTTTCTAAATAAAACTCTCACGACAACAAACCAGGGCTCCTTGGAGAAACGTCTGATTCTAGGGCTAGGACAAGAAAAATGTAAGATGAGTCTGAAGGTTCTTATATATAGTATCAGACATAAAGAAGGACTTAAAAAAGAAAAACAAAAAAAACGAATGGGTCAACGAGACACAGAAGCAAGCCTAACACAGCCCCCAATGGTCAAAGAGCAAATCATTTAAACAACAAAATTAAACACTGTAGTATTTTACCCCGAAATGTACATACACGAGTACTTATTAATATAAATAAATAAGTGCATAAATAAATGCCAAAAGAGATAAACCCTCCTTACAAAAGAATTCTAAATCATTCGCATAGCAGCCGCTGCCACCTCGGGCCGTGGGCCCATTTCCTGCCCCTCTCCAACTTCAGGGCGGGCTCACTGAGTGCCCTGCCTTCCAAGGAGAACAGAACAGAGAAGGGAAAACAGGAACTTCACAGAGGAGAGAGGTGAAGCTGGCGAACACCGCCTCAGCCGAGGGTGGACAGTCAGCCTGGCCAGTGACGTTATGCAGAGATCAGTACCCCCGGCCCGTTATGATGAAAACAGCATCTCGCCTCGGACCTTCTCTCTACAAACCCGGGATCCAGTCTAACCCTAAGAAAAATGTCAGACTGAGAGACATTCCACAGGATGCCTGACCAGGACTCCTTAAGACCGTCAAGGTCATGAAAACTGAGAGTCTAAGAAACTCTTGTGGATCAGAGGAGACTAGGATGACGTGAAGTAACGCAACACAACCAGGTACCCTGAACTGGGTGCGTTCCTGGGAAAACGGGTGAGACCCACACGAAGTCTGGGCTTTAGTTACTGGTAATGTACTATTGTCAGTTTCTTAGTTTCAACAAAAGTACCCTGATAATGTAAAATGTTAACAATGGGGGATGAGGCCCTGGCCGGTTGGCTCAGCGGTAGAGCGTCAGCCTGGCATGTAGAAGTCCCAGGTTCGATTCCCGGCCAGGGCACATAGGAGAAGCGCCCATTTGCTTCCCCACCCCCCTCCCCCTCCTTCCTCTCTGTCTCTCTCTTCCCCTCCCGCAGCCAAGGCTCCATTGGAGCAAAGATGGCCCGGGCACTGGGGATGGCTCCTTGGCCTCTGCCCCAGGCGCTAGAGTGGCTCTGTTCTCAGCAGAGCGACCCCCCCCCCCCCGGAGGGGCAGAGCATCGCCCCCTGGTGGGCAGAGCGTTGCCCCTGGTGGGCGTGCCGGGTGGATCCCGGTAGGTCGCATGCGGGAGTCTGTCTGACTGTCTCTCCCCATTTCCAGCTTCAGAAAAATACAAAAAAAAAACCCACAAAAAACAAACAAACAAAAAAACAAACAATGGGGGATGAGAACTCTCTCTTTGCGGTTTTTCTGTAAATCTTGATGTTGTTATTGTAAAATTAAAAGTTCATTGTAAAAAAATCAATAATGTTCTATAGACTAGACTAGTAATAACCAATTAAAAAACGCAATTTCAAAAAAGTCTTAACAAAAGACAAAAGATACAGAAAAAAAATTATTAAGCTGATAGATATGAAAGCCTAAATAAATGAAAAGAAATACCACAGCACCATGGGAAGACCAACCACTTCAAAGATGTCATTCAATCTTTAAATTAATCTATAAACTCAATACAAGAAGAAACTTACTGAATGTTGATAAGATGCCTTATCAAAATAAATGAAGTTAGAACAGTAGGACTTGTTATATCTGCAAATCTCACTTCATATCTATCTTAATAGAATATAGAGTGCCTCTCAATCTGCTTTTGCCCAAAGTTTGTTTTCACATCACGTACCATTGGCCTCCAGAAACCTCCGCAATAAACCCCGAGAGACGAAGAGTGCGTGACAAAGGCAGACAGTATCTCAGTCTTGTTATGAAGCTAATTTTGACCCACTAACCCACAGTCCTGAAACCAGACGTTGGTAACCACTGGTTCGGGAGAAACAATGTGTCATTCCACTTCACCTAAAGCCCTTGTGCTATTTTTTATTTACATTTCAGTATGAAAATTTTCCAACACAGAAAAGAGTTGAAAGATTTTTTGTAATAAATATAGCCACTAGGTAGATTCTATAATTAACATTTTACCATGCTACTTTTTATCATATCTCTATCTATCCCTCTATCTACCCATCAATAAATCTTTTTTTTCCTGCAACTTTTTACAAAATACAATGCAGAGATCAGTATACTCCCCCCAAATACTTCAAGATGTATGTCATTACTTAGAATTTAGTAATTTTTCATGGTAAAATTTACATACAATAAAATGCCTAAAATTTAAGTAGACGATTTGGTGATTTAGGCGTTAGTACAACCCAAACCTCTTCTACGATTCGGGCCATGGCTCACAGCCCAGACAGACTCCTCCTACCTGGCCCCTCCCAGCCCCCAGAAGCAATCACTGTTCTGATTTTCTACCCAGTTATCTTCGCCTTTTCCAGAACCAGTACATGAATGGACTCATACAATTTATACTTTTTAATGTTAAGGCTTCTCTTAGTCGATGCAATGTTTTCTGGAGATATCTATATGTCTTTAAAGTATTAAAAACTCATTTATCTACCATGAAGATGACAATCAGGATGAGACAGATGCCCACGATGATGAGGAAGGGGATCAGGTAGTATTCCAGAGGGAGACTAAATTCTGGAACTAACACGATGTGGCCCCTGGAAGAAAAAAGTGAATCAATGAGAAATACTAAGAATTGCCAAATTACAATGCTAATGAAAACCAAACATATTTTTAAAAAGCATTTAGACATTACAATTCAATCCATCAGGCACATCTCACTTCCTAATATATGATTTCCAATGACTTAAGAGGTGAATTTTTCGCCTGACCAGGCAGTGGTGCAGTGGATAGAGCGTCAGACTGGGATGCGGAGGACCCAGGTTCAAGACCCTGAGGTTGCCAGCTTGAGCAAAGGCTCATCTGGTTTGAGCAAAGCTCACCAGCTTGAGTCCAAGGTCGCCGGCTCGAGCAAGGGGTTACTCGGTCTGCTGAAGGCCCGCGGTCAAGGCACGTATGAGAAAGCAATCAATGAACAACTAAGGTGTTGCAATGCGCAACGAAAAACTAATGATTGATGCTTCTCATCTCTCCATTCCTGTCTGTCTGTCCCTGTCTATCCTTCTCTCTAACTCTCTCTCTGTCCCTGTAAAAAAAAAAAAAAAAGAGATGATTTTTCCATATTTGCCAAAATAATTTGTCAATATACTTAAAAGAAGCTTTCAGACTGGGAAGGCGAAATCATCCAGTCAGTACTTACTCTGTCCATCCTGGAAACCTGTCATTTACTGAACTTAGTGTGCATACTTTACATGCAAAATCAGCACTGAAGTAATGGCTACCTTGGGCAGTGTGTCAACAACAACTGCACCCCAACCAAATTACTGTTCACCAGCTCCTCCTACGGGAAAGCTCTAGAGCCAGACTGAAGAGAACACACTCGCCCCTCCCCTCATGCCTTCCTGGACTGTTTACACCAGAGTCAGTGGACACAGCCTCTGTTCTCCGCATTTATCTGTGAAGTACGGCATGGAAGACCGGTGACAGAATCCAAGGAGTTGTAGCTTCCTCTCTACCGCTTACCTTATCCATTACTCAACTAGAAAAAAACTACAAGAATATGTCTGCTGTCAGGGGAGGAGTGGAGAATGCCACATGCCTTATTCCCCTGTTTGTCAACATGTTATTAGTTACTGTCACATTACTAGTGTAAAAACTGATGGGGACTTATGAAATGGAACTTATCAGAACAGGCATACTATTTGTGTTGGGTGAGCAAATTTTACATGGCAGCCAAAGCCTGCAGTCGGCAGTTCCGCCGTGTGGCTGATTTCTCCACGGTGCTCCGGCGCTACCTGGCTAACGAACATGGCGCCAGCAATACCACCTGGTCACCCACTGCCGCGTGAGCCTTTACAGAGCAAAGCGAGGTGCTTCACCACACAAAGATTAAGTGCAGAACAAAAATTCTCAACTTTACAGAAGAAAGTAAGACTAGGCCGACTCTCCTCCCCCACACAGAGACACAGGCTATCAGAGTACTTAAGAAAAACAGTATAAAGAAAATGATTTGTATTCCAAAGTGATTTTTAAGTCTTCATGCTGTTATTTATTATACTCACATCCAAAGAATATCAAACTTCACCAGAAACAAAAACAATCAAAAGAGATTATACTGGAATTCCTCCCCCAAAATTTAAATATTCTGCAAAAACTGTCGAGATGGCTAGAATAAAAATAGCTCTTTACTTCAGTCACTTCCTGGCAGACTAGGGGATGACAAAGAATCACATGCGGTATTTGTATCTTCACATAAAACACCGAGTGGCGGGTACCTCAGCAGGGGAGAGGGACAGGCAGGGCCTGGGCAGCTCTGTCTGACCCCACCTCTTCTGCACAAGGCCAGCTCTGTAAATAATGCCCCTGCTCTTGGCAGGAACCCTCTGAAAGCAGCCCAGGCCTATCAGCAGTGGGCCTTTAAGGTATGTAAAAGAGCCTTCCTATGAGATGCTTGGTCCTGGGCACACCTCCTGCTCACGCCCAACCCCTTGCGATAAATGAACACTGTTCAGGGTTGAAAACCGACTACAGCATATCCTCAATTCAAAACTCACAGCATCTAAACACCTCAGCAACAGCAAAGCTTACATCTCAGACTGTTTTCTCTTCTTTCGTGATTTCCTAAGGGACATATGGCCGAATTAGATAAAGAAATGAACACTGTCCTATGAGGAAAGACCCACAGAAAAAAATGGAACTAAAAGAACAGAGCAGGAAGACCCAGGGAACCAGAAATTAAGAGACTTTACTGGAAACTCCCGGCTATGTATAACCACAGGAATGCAATCAATTCCAGAATTTTCGAGCATTAGGATTCACAGGCCTGTGTTCTAAACGTCGTATGAATGCTTGCCAATCCTATCTCAAACCATTTTAGTTCAATGGAAAGACATACTGTGAGGATTTTTAAAGGATCTACAATTGATAGAAGATTTTAAGCATCTTAAATTGAAAGCCAAATGCACATTCAAGATGTGCTTTTTCTCAACCAAACTGCTTGTGGTGAGAGGGGTGGCAGAGACGACCCTACAGATGGAGAACAACAGGGTGTCGGTCCCCTAGTTCTATTTCAGTCTCCTCTGTCTGCCAGACTCCCCAGCGGAGCCCGCAGACGGACCCAGTTCATCTCAGATCAGTGGTACTTGGAAAAGGAGAGGCTGACATTGCGTCAGTATCTTACCAGAAGACCTCCACGTCCACCCCTAAATGTAATCCACACCCTGAGCTCTGCAGCCAAGATGTGATCACTGAAGCAGAACCCTAAGCAACCGAAGAAATAGTGTCCTGTTCTCTTGTCCATGAGTTACCAGGCTAATTTCAGACCACGTGTCTCGGCCTCAACTTTATAAAAATAATCACTGTCACTTCCCAACCCCTCTGCTGACACACAATCTATTGCCTTGTTGTCTGTTTTCCTATCCAGCGCCCACCATCTTGGATCAAAGAGCTCTGGCCAAACTACTGGGCTCCAGTGGACACACACCAAAGTCTCCCTTCCAATAAACAACTCTCTGGCAATGACATGTCATCAGCCCAACTGCTGCACACCCTATTTCAATGACAACTTGCCTGAACTTGTCCCTTTCAGACAAGGCTCACCTCCAGCAGCCAGCCTGCCTTCCTCACTAGACAGGCCCACCGTGCAGTCCCGGGGCCCCACCTGTGGCCCCCGTCTGCCACCCGCACTGAGCTGTGTCCTGATGAACCGTCCTGAGACAGCACATTTACTGAACATGCTGTCACCGTGCCTGGTGCCACGGGCGGAATGAGAGCAGACGGAGAATGACCAGGATTCTTTGTTCTAACCCCTCATTTTCAAAAGAGAAAGTAGGTCCATGAGAAGTAAGTGAGCCCCAAAGACCACACCCCAGCAGTATCTCCAGTACACACTGCTACTCACTATGATCAAAAATAATTCTTTCCTCAGCCCACAACTGTCAAAAGTTGTATGTCATCCAATGTTATTTTTCCTACTAAAAAGTTACTAAATGTTTTTAAAATTCCATTTCTTAAAAAGAAATAAATGACATCAAAGAGTTTACAAAAATGTTCTCTACAAATAAAGAAACGCTAATTGAGCCAATGAATTTTCTTATCACAGTGATAAATAATCAAGAAGACAGATACATGGTATTGGCAAGAGTTGAGAAAGGAAAGATAACTGGCTCACATTTTTTGGAGGACAGGAAGATAACTGTTCACTACACTTTAAAACCATTATCCTCAGGACTTCCACTTGCAGGTGCTTTTGTTAAAAAACATTTGTACAACTGCACAAGAGGTATGATCAAGGATATCGTCATAACACTCGGAAATGGGCCACGGCTGGAGAAAAAGGATTGAGAGCAAACACTTATGAAGCACTGACTTTGTGCCAGGTGTTCCTTAGGAATTTGATCGATGTGTTTAATCTTCACAGCAGTACAGTGTCATTTATAAGATGAGGGAGGCTATGGGCCGGACGTGATACACTTTGTTGAAGGTCTTACAATTAAGAAGTGATGTAAGCCAGGATTACAATTCACACAAGTCTGACTCCATGCTTATAACCAGTGGTTATTCTGGTTAAGTAAGTAAAAGTATATCTAAACGATAGACTGCTACACAATTTTTTATTTATTGATTGATTTGATTGATCTGAGAGAGGCAGGGGGAGACAACGGCAGAAATATGGATCTGTTTCCGTATGTGCTCTGACCAGGGATCGAGCTGGCAACCTTTGCGCCTCAAGATGCTGCTCTAACCAACCAAGCTGCCCAGCCAGGCGATACTATTCTTTCTAACTGTGGTTAGAAGAATGGATAATAGTTTAAAAGAAGTACAATAAAAGAGCTATTGATGGATAATTTCGTAATAGGATAAAAAGTGAGAATCTTACTTAAAGAGGAAACGAGCTTTCTCACTGGAGTGAGGAACAAGACAAAGATGCCAGCTACCAGCTATCTCCACTACTATTAACACAGTACTCATCAACGTGGTTAGATAAGAAAAGACCATTAGAAGCATAAGAATTAGAAAGAAAAGAACAAGAGGGACCTGGAACACCTGGTCACACACCAACTAAAAGGACCAATTAGAACAGGGGTCTCAAACTCAACTCAGCATGTGGGCCACAGAGCAAGATCACAGCCATTCCGCGGGCCGCACTAGGTCTACAAAAGGCAACTGTTACGCAACACTTTTCTCACTGCAGTTGAAAACAAAAAAGAATCAGTACAACAAGCACAATCGTACATGCAGTTTACTCAGTGTCACAAAACGACCAGAAACTGTAGTTCGCATCACAACTGCTGTTAACTAAGCTAATATCTAGCTAGGATGCTAGAGAAATGAAAAATACAAGTAGGCCCCTAGGCTTACTTAATTTTATCCAAAATATTTTGAACTTTGTGGATTAGTCTGCGGGCCGCACAAAATTGTTCGGTGGGCCGCATGCAGCCTGCGGGCCGCGAGTTTGAGACCCCTGAACTAGAAGCTCCTAGGTTCCCATCAGAAGTCAGGATTCAAGTTGAAGAAGTCTGAAATGGAACAATGCGAACATCACGAAGGATGGTAACTGCAACAGACTAAAGCATATAAAATAGGTTTCCACTCATGAGTTCATGATACTTAAAATATATATATTCAATCATCTTTGGAAGATGCTAGTGAACCAACTCACTTTGAAAAACAGTAAAGGAAAAGAATCAAGTGTTCATCCTGTCTTTCCTAAACATGTTGAATATCAAGGCAAGCACATAATTGCTAAGGTACAAGTCCTCCTTAGAGAAGGACTTGAAGTAATAAATGCAGTATAATATTAAATGACTTGCATCACAAAGACAGAACCAAGCGCTGTGTCTCCTGGTGGAAATACACACCACCACATATAAAGTACCTGTCTCCAGGACCCAACACCTCCTGAGTTGGAAGAAACCTCTAGATCTAATGATCAGTTTACAGAGGAGATAAGTAACAAAGGAATATTCTAGACCAGGGGTCCCCAAAGTTTTTACACAGGGGGCCAGTTCACTGTCCCTCAGACCGTTGGAGGGCCGGATTATAAAAAAAACTATGAACAAATCCCTATGCATACTGCACATATCTTATTTTAAAGTAAAAAAAAAAACAGGAACTAATACAATATTTAAAATAAAGAACAAGTAAATTTAAACCAACAAACTGACCAGTAATTCAATGGGAACTATGCTCCTCTCACTGACCACCAATGAAAGAGGTGCCCCTTCCGGAAGTGCGGCGGGGGCCGGATAAATGACCTCAGGGGGCCGCATGTGGCCCGCGGGCCGTAGTTTGGGGACCCTTGTTCTAGACACTGCCCAAAGATTCAGTCAGAAAAGCCCAGTGGGTAGTAAGAATTCACAGGATAAATTAGAAAATAAATAAATAAAACAAGACATAAGAGCTACTGCAGTATATGGATATTTGGAATATTAAAAATGTTTTTAAAGAAAGGATTTCAAAGTTGGGAAAATCTGAAGACTGAAATATGTTTTGAAATGCATTAATGTTTCTTAAAGGTATGATAATGATAATGTGATTATATTTTTTATATAGCCCTATCTGCCAGTGATATATCCTCAGATATTTACTGCTGAAATCATACTGCACCTGGGACTGGCTTCAAAATAATCATGGTGTGGGGAAGAAGGGGAGTGAGACGGGGTCAGGGGATGAGCGTCCCCAAAATCCTGGCCACGAGTTAATAATTTTGGAACTGAGTGATGACATTCATTCCAGTCATTTCCTTATTTTAAATATGTATTAAAGTTAGGTTAACAAAAAGCAGAATGAACTGCTGACTAGGTAAGAGGCAAGCAGGCAGGCCGGCCGACAGCTGTGTGGGGCAGATCTGGGCTGCAGCCCCTTAGGCATGGCTCTGAAACCTACAAAGCTTTAGAAATAATGTCTGCAATTACTTGATAGTCAATTTAAACTGACCTGACATGATAAAATACACATTCACTGCAGACATGCAGGAGTGGGCAAAAGTAGGTTTATACTTGTAAGTACATGAAACACAAGTCTGTCCTTGTATTATTATCTGTTCTTCCATATGAACAACTGTAAACCTACTTTTGCCCACTCCTGTGGATACTTTGTTGATGGGATGCTCCCTCAAATCCTATTTGGGATGTTACTTAAACTCTTAAAAATCTGAAAAACTTTTAAATCCACAATACAACTGTTCCTAAGAGTTGAAATAGGAAAATGTGTGGGCTTGTATCAACATAGAAAGCGTCTCAATATTAAATAAATTAAGCATGTTACAACATACTATGTATTCCTTTAGTTCTGTTTTATGAGCACATCATCACTAATTAGTGATGAGTCAAATATGGGGAACAATTAAAAGCTTTCTATAAACAGTAGCTGTTGCTAGAGAATGGCATCATAGGAAATTGCATTTAATTACTTTATATTTCTGAATTGTTCCTTATTTTGCGAACACATATGTATTACTTTTCAATTTAAAAATGTATGATTTTACAACTAAAAACAAGACTCTTTAAAATACATATTAAAATATACAGAATTTTTCTAAATGAGGGAACAATATTGAGGTAGAAGCAAACACTAGTCTCTCCCCTCTACTAACTACACAAACAGGGCTGACACAATAGTATCTTGACTATTTTAATAGAACACCCAAAATTACATCCCCCTAACTTAATAAAGATGTTCTTAGCATATCATATGTCAGCAGTTTCTTAAATATCACAACGAAATAGGGAAAAGGGCAAAAACAGGAAACAGAAAACCTTCCCCTCCTCTTTTTACTCATTTTCAAACTCAAATATTCATGGATTTATTCCCCCTACATAAGAGGAATAAAATTTCATTGTGCCAGTTTCCTCTTTAGGCAAACACATAGCAAGAGATCAGAATAACCTAGAGTCTTGTGAGAATGAAATGGGTAAGAAATGCAAGTCTCGGTTTCATGGGTGCCCGGCACTTGCTAACTACTGAATAAATATTCCTGCTTTTATTATTCACATTTTGACCATCCTCTTGGTCAAAAGCCTGTCCCTGCCCACTACCTTTTGGCATCTGTGTCACGGAAGAAGCCCTTAAGTTTTGAGCGGCGTTTTCTGTAGTAGATGAGACAGCTATGTCCTAAGTGAGCTTCTGTTTCTGTGGTACCTTGATAATGAGACCAGGCGTGGGCGATTCCATATAGAAGTTTTTATTCCAAATCAAACTTTTTAAACTTGCAAACAAACTTCCTGCCTCTGTAAAAGTTAGTAACTTAATATACTGTTTTGAAGTGTTTATAAAATAATATTTTCATATAATATAAATCTCTTAAAGTGTCAAATTTAAATCACATTGTTTCTAAATACTAACGGTTTGATTAAACTATTAAAAATGTTTTTTTTATCTTTTTAGCAAATGGGTGCTTTAACCTCTCTAGCATGAAGATAGTTTCAGTATATAATCACACACAAAGAAAACATTAGAATATAATAAGTATTAAAATCATGATGACTGAGATAACAGCACAATACAGCATTCTAAAACATAATCTTTATGAAAACATAATCTTGATTACAACTAACATCAAATTTCACGCAAATGTAAAGAAAAATTTTAATCTACATGATTATTTTCTTATATTCATTACTTACCCTCTTTCATATGTGAATTCATCTCTCAGAGAATTAGCTGATGATTCACCAATAAAGACAGATGGTATGTCAATTTTCTTTAGTACACCGACTGTATAAAGCAATAATAAAATTATTCTTAAAAGTATACACTTAATGTACAATCCACTTAATTTCCTTCTAATAGCAACATATGCAATTGGAAACAATTACAAGCAATTCAAATTGCATACTGGTTGATATTCCCAACTGTAGATTTACACCATCATCCAAGTGGCCAAGAAATACTACATTTATTGTAACGAAAGCTACCAGTTTACAAGTATACATTACCATGCTATCTCAATAGTCCTATGAGACTGGGATATAATTATTTTTAATATTCCCATTTGACGTATCCTTTATAGACATAATTAACTACTAGAAAAGGAAGAAGAGAGAGAAATCTTAAGTTTCCTTTCCACACTTAATTCCTAAATGAAAGAGTGGAAAAGCTCGTTTCACATACCCATTCCCCGGAGAGGTTCAGCCTAAGAATGTAAAGAGAGAGCACTTTACAGCAGGCTGGGAAAGGACAGCACGCATGTGCGGCTTCCCAGAAAGGAAGAGAACGCAGAACTGAGAAGGCGCAGCACAGGAAAGCTGGGCGATTTCTACTTCCTCCTCACCCGGGAGTTCACGGGAGAGCTTGGTGTTTGGACGGGTGTCTTAGGAAATTTGACTCCTACACCTATTTTACAAAACCAAAAGCAAGTGCAAATGCCAAAAGAAACCGTAGAAATTACCCGTTACTCGGGAAGAGAAATAAACACAACCCTCTTAAGGTTACTATAGAAAAAGCAGCCTTTCTGGACGTTTCATAAATGAAATCACATGACATGAAAAGAGAAAAGAAAAGAAAAAGCCTTTCTTCAGCTGTGAGTTAATTTCACAGATTCAGCTGTAGAGAAAGCCCATTTCTTTCATTCTATGTTTTTCATGATAATTTGTTCTACATTTCTTTAAAAATGCATGTTCATTATTTTTTTTTGAAAATAATAAATACACATTTTAAAGGGTAGAGGATACAAGTAAAGAAAACAGAACAAAATCAAAATCTTTTCCACCCAGAGTTTTTATTTGAATAAACCTTTGTTTAGACAAATGTATATAATTATGTAACCACTATCACAATCAATATATAGGATATTCTAACACCCCTCAAAATAATTCCTTTCTACCCCTTTATAGTCAACCCTTGCCCCCCGAATCAGCCACCACTCATGTGTTTTTCTTTAATCCTTATAAAAAAAAAGTTTTAATGCTTTAAAATCTTGGTACTCCTAGCATGGTCAGGCGGTGGCACAGTAGATAGAATGTCAGACTGGGATGCAGAAGACCAAGGTTCAAAACCCCGAGGTCACCGGCTTGATCGAGGGCTCACCAGCTTGAGCACAGATCCCTGGCTTCAAGCCCAAGGTCACTGGCTTGAGGACCAAGGTCGCTGGCTTGAGGACCAAGGTCGCTGGCTTGAAGCCCAAGGTCACTGGCTTGAGCCAACCTCCCCTCCCCCACCCCAGTCAAGACACGTATAAGAAACAATCAATGAACAACTAAAGTGACACAACTGTAAGTTGAGGCTTCTTACTCTTTCTCCTCTCTCTCTCTCTCTCTTGCTTACTCTTCCTGCCTGGCTCTGGCTCTGTCTCTCTCAAAAATCAATCAATCAATAAAAAAAAGAATGGAAAGAGTTCTACTCAAACAAATGCTGGCTTATACTATAAAAATATATTTTGGTCAGGGAATCCAGATATTTCCTATTGAAGATATAGTTACTTAAAGTCCTAAATACAGGCCCTGGCCAGTTGGCTCAGCGGTAGAGCGTCGGCCTGGCGTGCGGGGGACCGGGGTTCGATTCCCGGCCAGGGCACACAGGAGAAGCGCCCATTTGCTTCTCCACCCCCCCCCCTCATTCCTCTCTGTCTCTCTCTTCCCCTCCCACAGCCAAGGCTCCATTGGAGCAAGGATGGCCCGGGCGCTGGGATGGCTCCTTGGCCTCTGCCCCAGGCGCTAGAGTGGCTCTGGTCGCGGCAGAGCGTCGCCCCCTGGTGGGCGTGCCAGATGGATCCTGGTCAGGCGCATGCGGGAGTCTGTCTGTCTTTCCCCGTTTCCGGCTTCAGAAAAATACAAAAAAATAAAAAAATAAAATAAATAAAGTCCTAAATACATTCCAACGTGGTATATCAGTCCATAGGTTTATGTCTGCTCTTTGCTCCAAGCTCTTTTTTGAATGTATGACTCAATGGAACTTACTAGCAAGAGATGCTACTGCTATGTACTAAAAGGAAAACAAAAATAAACTACCTAATCATGAATGCTGGTGGTGTATTTTGGGTTCTGAACCAATTTCGTGTGTGTGTGTGTGTGTGTGTGTGTGTGTGTCTCCCTCCCTCTCTCTCTCTCTCTTTCTCTCTCCCATAAACCATCAGACAACTCCAGTGAACTCAGGTCGGATGCTACATAGCTGAAGACAGCATTAGATTCCACAGGTTAAGGGTTCAGTGTCACAAGACCAGACCCCCCAAGACAGAAGTCAATTGCAAATCCACTTGTCACTGTGCTTCTGATTGACCAGCTCCAGATGGGAGGTTCCATCCCCTCGCCCGCTGGGTCCAGTTAATTTGCTAGAGCAGCTCACACAACTCAGAGAAATAGTTTCCTTACTGGATGACCAGTTTAGTAGGAAAGAATGTAACTCATGAACAGAGAGACAGGTGAGATAGAAGGGGCAAGGGAGGAGGAAGGGGCGGAGCTTCCACGTCTGTGCAGGCACCCCCTCCCCCAGCACCCCCACTTCTCCACTCGCTCACCGACCCAAAGCTTCCAAAAGGCCATCTTGGGTTTTTTTGGTTTTTTGTTTTGGAGGCATCATTACAGAAGCACCATAATAATAGTCATGCCCCAGGCCCTCTCTCCTCCCTGGGGGTCGGGGGTGGGACTGAAAGGTCCAACCCTCTAAGGCAGTGGTCCCCAACCCCCGGGGCCGCGGACCGGTACTGGTCATGGGCCATTTGGTACCGGTCCACAGAGAAAGAATAAATAACTTACATTATTTCCGTTTTATTTATATTTAAGTCTGAACGATGTTTTATTTTTAAAAAATGACCAGATTCCCTCTGTTACATCTGTCTAAGGCTCACTCTTGACGCTTGTCTCAGTCATGTGATACATTTATCTGTCTCACCCTAAAGGCTGATCTGTGAAAATATTTTCTGACATTAAACCAATCCGTGGCCCAAAAAAGGTTGGGGATCACTGCTCTAATACATGGCTGGTTCTCCTGGCGACCAGCTCATCTTTAGGTGGGGTCCAAAGTCACCTCAGCCACAAAGCAGACTTCTCTTATCATCCTCGCTAAATTAAGTGAAGGCACACAGCTTAAAAATTACTTTCTAGGCCCTGGCCGGTTGGCTCAGTAGTAGAGCCTGGCGTGCAGGAGTCCCGGGTTCGATTCCCGGCCAGGGCACACAGGAGAAGCACCCATCTGCTTCTCCACCCTTCCCCTTCTCCCTCCTCTGTCTCTCTCTTCCCCTCCCACAGCCAAGGCTCCATTGGAGCAAAGTTGGCCAAGGTGCTGAGGATGGCTCTGTGGCCTCTGCCTCAGGCGCTAGAATGACTCTGGTTGCAACAGAGCGACGCCCCAGATGGGCAGAGCATCGCCCCCTGGTGGGCATGCCGGGTGGATCCCGGTTGGGCGCATGCGGGAGTCTGACTGCCTCCCCATTTCCAACTTCAGAAAAATACAAAAAATAAAATAAAAATTACTTTCTAATTAAAGGAAGTTATGTCATTAAAACTGGCTCATTTTCCTTACACGCCAATATTGAGTACAGAGTAAGGGACGATATTTTCATTTTAAGTGAAGAGCTATAGGAGTGCTAATGTATGTCAAGGGGCTAATAACCAACTGGTATTTAAGAAAGCACAAGTACGTGGCTTTGGAATTCCACAAGAATACAGGAGCCTCACATCTAAAACGTACTCTTGTGACTAAGTAAGTCACGAAAATTCTTTGATGGCATCCTTAACTCGGCAAGTTTATCTCTATTAAAGCTTTGGTTTTCCACCAAAATATCAACACATCTTCTAAAATGAACCATGTTAACTTAAAAAAAAAAAAAAACTAACTGTTCAGATAAGAACAAGTCAATTCAAATTCTACTGTGAATAAAATTGTCCCAAAGGGGTTAAGAATTGGGAATCACCTTACTGATGGAGAAGAAATTTTGTTTTAACATAAAATGAGAGAAAAAATGTCTTGCTAAGCTTTAGTTCTAAAGATCTGTCAAACAGGAGAGAAGAAAAGTGATACCTGTACTTACTGTCGTTGGATCCCATGCTAATGAGGTCATCAGACTCAACATTATGAACTATGGCTGCTTTGAATCCGGCTCTCTGAGCATTTAAAACCTGCAAGTCAGAAAACAGTCATGAGAAAGAAAGTGCTTTGTCACAAAGTCCCTCAGCTTCAACAAATATAAGTCAACAAGTCTCTACCATATACCTAGGACTTCTTACATATCATATAGGTACATATGGATAGATCTCAAGTGTGTTCTTAAAACATAAATGGATGTTTTTCACTCGACTGTCAAGAACTTCTTTAGGTATCTTCTTGATTTCATTCCTGGCATTAAGTGGAATGAGAAGCTAACAACAAGGTAGTTAGGGTTCAAAGCAACAAACCCATCTAGCTCCAAAGAGGTAGAGACGTGCTTTGATCAAGTTCGATTCGTCAACCCTTGGGAGTTCAAACCTACCTCCACCGCTTATCAATCGGACAAGCTGGAGCATTTTCCTGTCTTATTCCTTAGTTCCTCCCATTTTAAAATGAGAATGATAACAGCAGTATTTTCCTAATGTAAAACAATCCTTAAAAAATTAATAGCATGACTAACATGTAAAAACGAGTCAAATGAAAGCCATTTTCTAAGCTGTGTCAATGATGATGGCTTTAAAATTCATTTCGAACACTGTGAAAGAATTAAAAATACCTCCAATCTAAAGTAGCTTACTTTGGTTCTATCTCCCTGTTTCATCTTTCCTAAAGCTAGTCTCCAAAATAGTAACTTCTGCATCATAAGAGGATGCTTGATTCACAACAGCAGCCATTTTTAATCTAGTCAATCCTAATTTTATAATAATATAACCTTTAGCTTAGTTCACTATTCCAACATTTTTATTAGAAATGTTAAAAAGTCACTTAATATTATTAGGAAGCTGAAAGAATACAATGAAATGTATCAGATTATGAGTAATTCATGCAGAATAAAAAAATATAGGGGGTCCTTGGGCTACGACAACCTCCATATACAACATTTCAAGTTTAGGACGCTCACTCCCATGAGAACAGAGGCTTACGCTGCTCCTGCGCACGCACGGACCGCAGGCAGCAGAACACGCGGTACCGCAGCACGTCTGTGTTCTTAGGTTCTAGACTATGATTTTACAACTGTGTTAGGAGAGGTGAGTGATTCAGGCTAGGGTGTGTTTCAACTTACAGCAAAATTCAGTTTACGTCACTGTCGTACCAACGGAACGGTGTCGTAACCTGAGGATGACTTGTACATCAAAATTCATGGGATGCAGTTAACATAGGATACTTGACAAAATCAATACCTGTCATGATAAGAACACTCAACAAGCTAGAAACAGAAGGGAACTTCCACATCCTGATTAAGAGCACCTGCTAAAAACCCATGGCTAACACCATACTTAAGAGTGAAAACTGAACACTTTCCCTCTAAGAGAAAAGAGACCATGATTACTATCGTGACACTGCTGTTCAATGTCATCCAGAAGGTTCTTGCCAGGGAAATTAGGCAATCAAATAAAATAAAAGGCATCCAGTTGTAAAGAAAGGAGTAAAACTATATTTTGCAATGACATGATCTTAGACTCAGAAAATCTTAAAGAATCTACAAATAAACTATTAGAATAAATGAGTTTGGCAATGTATCAGAATATACATATATACCAACATTGAACTACCCAAAATAAAAATCAAGGGGGGAATCTCAAATATAGCAAAAGCACTAAAAATAAAACGTGTGTGTGTGTGTGTGTGTGTGTGTGTATTTAACAAAATAAGTACAAGACTTGTACATTGAAAAGTCTAAAAACAATGAACTGTATTAAAGAAGACCCAAACAAATGTAAGGTATTCCATGTTCATGGACTGTTAAAGTTACAATACTCCTAAACTTACCTAAGATTTCAACTCAACCCATATAAAAGTCCTGACTGGCACTTGCTTTTTTGGAAAAATGAACCAATCCTAAAATTCATAGAGAAATTCGAGAGACTCAGAATAATCAGGATAATCTTGAAAACTGAATCAAGATAAAGGATTCAAATTTACCCATTTCAAAGTATTTCACAGAGTTAGATTAATTGAGACAGTGTGGTATTGCTTAAGAATACACATACAGAACAACGGAACCTAATTAAAATGAAGGAAAAAATATTTCACATGTAGAATTCCTGTCAAAATGTCTACTTAAATCTAATCACAAGGAAACAATCAGACAAAGTCAAAGTGAGGGGCATTCTGCTAAACCACTGGCCCGGATTCTTCCAAATATCAATGGCATAAAAGACAACTACAGGATGGGGAACTTGTTCAGCTGACCATGAGAGTAACTGATACAGATTTCCCTTCCACCATAACTAACTAAAAACCTGGACAGTTTATGAAACAGCTGCTTTCACACACTGGATAACCAGTGCAGTACCGTCCGAGAGAGAGAGAGAGAGAGAGAGAGAGAGAGGCGACGCCTACACACGCCCTGGCTCTCCCTTAGGAGCCTGGTGGACCACTGCCTCGCAGAGCCGCGCAGGGCAGGGCACAGCACGACAGTCCCCCCTGCATTCTGTACAGAGAGCTCTCAGTTCAAAGCAGCGGGGATGGCTCGGATTTGAATTTCCAGGCCACAGTACCAGAGGAGGGAAAGTACTTCAGAAATCTACACTGGGACTCCGTGGGTCTGTGGTTGAATATAAAGATGTGTAAGTAGGTGCACAGTGAGACTCTAGGAGGCTAGAAAAGCACTCCCACTGGGGATGAAACAACTATGACAAGCTTAAGCTGAACAATTCTGAGAGTTCAAACAGAGTCATAAGAATTTCAAGTTCTGACCAGGCAGAGAGGGGAAACTACTATGAACCCCCAAGACGTTCAGAGGAAACCCTAGAAGAAACACAGCTTCGTAGCAGAGCTAAAACAGTACTCTTAGAGCAAAGGCCACTCTTGATCAACTGAAACTTGATCGAGCCTCAGTGTGTCCAGGTGGTGGCGCAGTAGATAGAGCATCGGACTAGGACTCAAAGGACCCAGGGTCAAGACCCCGAGGTCGCCAGCTTGAGCGCGGGCTCGTCTGGTTTGAGCAAAGCTCACCAGCTTGGGCCCAAGGTGGCTGGCTTGGGCTGTAGCCTCCTGTTCAAGGCACATATGAGAAAGCAATCAATGAACAACTAAGGAGCCACAACAAAGAACTGATGCCTCTCTTTTCTCTCCCTTCCTGTCTGTTTGTCACTATCTGTCCCTCTCTCTGTCACACACACACACACACACACACACACACACACACACACACACAGCCTTTCAAAAGACCAAACTCATCAGCAAGTAACTTAACTGTCAGCAAAACAAAATTAGTTGGTCTTTAAAAAAGACAACAAAACCCAGACACTCAACAATATAACACAATGGCCAATCAAAATTTACTAGACATTCAAAGAAACAAGAGAATGTGACCTATAAACAGGAGAAAAATCAGTTAAGAGAAACAGACCCAGAAATGACACAAATACAGAATTAGCAGACAAGAACTTTGAAACAGCTATTACAGACAATAACTTATTATAATTGTATTTATTTACAATAACAATATAAACTATACAAAAGTATAAATTATGTTCAAGGATTTTAAAGAAAACATGAATATAAATAACACTGAGAGGAAATGGAAAAGACACATGTACACACACAAACAAGCATGCATTTTAAAAGATGCAAATAAAACTAGAGAAGAAACATACCATATCAGCAACACAAAGTTCACTAGATGGACTTAACAAAAGATTAGACAGGACAGAAGGCAAGATCAGTGAATCTGAACACAAAGCAGTAACAATTATCTAAACCAGCGGTTCTCAACCTGTGGGTCGCGACCCCGGCGGGGGTCGAACAACCAAAACACAGGGGTTAAATATGTATTTCCGATGGCTTTAGGCGACCCCTGCGTTTTGGTCGTTCGACCCCCGCCGGGGTCGTGACCCACAGGTTGAGAACCGCTGATCTAAACTAAAACACTGACGTAGAAAGGTAGGAGAAAACAGATCAAGAACGACTGCAGAATACCAGGGACATGACCACTAGTTTGATGTGTGACCCATGATTGGCTTCTGGAATGGGTAAAAACAGAACAGCTACACAGGACGATTTAAGTACAATTAGGAAATATAAACACATATATTAGTAGATAGAATATGCTACCTAAAAACATATTATATATATATATATGTATGTATGTGTATATATATATATATATAGAGAGAGAGAGAGAGAGAAATGCTATATACTATTTACACATGGTATTTATCCATTTTAAATTTAGTAAGTGTAACTGAGTTTTGTGGACAGTAGGAGAAAGCTGCTGTGGGAATGAGAAAGTCATAGACATAAAAGATGGAGCTATTTTTAAAAGTTTAAAAAAAAAACACTTGAGAATTACTAACAACGATAACTTCCACAAGATACCTACCTATGTTTTCATTTTGTTAAATAAACCACAAGTCTCTGTCTTGAGAGCAGTATTTTTTAATACCCATCTGGGTACTCTGACAACCTGATAACATTTTAATCAAGCCATCTCATAATTAACTTTAAACAGAATAATTTTCAACTGCCAGAGTTCATTAATAAACTTACCTAATTTCACCATTTCTCAAAAAGACAGAAGTAAAATCCTGCTTCACTTAAAGATAAATAAAAATCACAATACTAGAAGACTAATTTTGTAAAAATTTATATATTTTTTAAAATTACAAAAGATCGTCTTCTCACACTATTTGGTAAAACATTATCAAAAAACTAAACCAATTATCACTTGATAAACAGGAATCTGATAACATCTAGAGCAGGGGTAGTCAACCTTTTTATACCTACCACCCACTTTTGTATCTCTGTTAGTAAAATTTCCTAACCGCCCACCGGTTCCACAGTAATAATGATTTATAAAGTAGGGAAGTAACTTTACTTTATAAAATTTATAGCAGAGTTACAGCAAGTTAAAGCATATAATAATAATTACCAAGTACTTTATGTTGGATTTTCGCTAAGTTTGGCAGAATAAATCTTTATAAAACAACTTACTATAGTTAAATCTATCTTTTTATTTATACTTTGGTTGCTCCGCTACCGCCCACCATGAAAGCTGGAGCGCCCACTAGGGGGCAGTAGGGACCAAGTTGACTACCACTAGGGGGCAGTAGGGACCAGGTTGACTACCACTAGTGGGCGGTAGGGACCAGGTTGACTACCACTGCTCTAGAGCATCCCGAATGCCAGACTTTATGTTCCTTAAAGAACCGCCTTGTTTATTTGTATATCTCTCAAGCCCAGATATAGTGTTAGATATAGCCTAGATATAATGAAGAATCTCACTGACATAAATACTTGTTTAATCAAACTAAATCAAAAGGTAACTGCCGATCCAGCCCTAACCAGCAAGATATATGTCACAAAACAAAATTTCCTTCTATCTGTTCATTAGTCTCTCCTAAGATATGAAAATTTTTACTTCAGTCTTTGTGGATAAAAATGTTACTGAAATAATGTGCATTTCCCCAGCTTTCCAAGTAAAAGACACCAAATATAACTTGACCTTTTCCAGTGACATGAACACGCTTCACCAGACCTTAGCTGGTTTTCTCCTGAACGTTGTGTCAAATATCACTTCCTCTCTCTCTCTGAGCTTGCTCCTAGTTGACAAGTACACTGCTCACAAAAATTAGGGCATATTTTATAGCTTCATATTCATTTTTGAGATATCCCCTAATTTTTGTGATCAGTATAGTAATCATTTCAGCCTCACTCCAACCTTGTTAAAAAAAAAAACAAAAAAAAACCTGAGAAGTAAACCTAAGAATTCTAAATTAAAAAATAAAAATTAAGGCTATAAGGCAGGGGTCGGGAACCTTTTTGGCTGAGAGAGCCATAAACGCCACATATTTTAAAATGTAATTCTGTGAGAGCCAAACAATGACCTGTGTACATAAGCATTATCCAATAAAAATTTGGTGTCATCCCAGAGGACAGCTGTGATTGGCTCCAGCCACCCGCAACCATGAACAGGAGCGGTAAGAAATGAATGGATTGTAATACATAAGAATGTTTTATATTTTTATCATTTTTTTTATTAAAAATCTGTCTGTGTGGGCCTGACCTATGGTGGCGCAATGGGATGGAGCATCGACCTGGAACACTGAGGTTGCCGGGTTCAAAACCTTGGGCTTGCCTGGTCAAGGCACATGTGGGAGTTGATGCTTCCTGCTCCTCCTCCTTCTCTCTCTCTCTCCCCTCTCTCTAAAAATCAATAAATAAAATATTTTTAAAAAATTTGTCTGTGAGCCAGATGCAGCCATCAAAAGAGCCACATCTGGCTCGCGAGCCATAGGTTCCCGACCCCTGCTATAAAGGATCCATGAGAAACTGTTAGGAAAAGTACATGATTTCAATGCTGCAACTGTGCAACATTTATTGTGGTAGGACAGAGGCATGCGCTCTTCTCTGAATTTAGGTGATGTTCTGAGTGTTTATTTTTAACAAATGGCACTCTACAACTGTGTATCTTTAGTTAGGCTTAGTTAGGCTTAGGAGATAAGCTGAATTTGTTTCTTTAGAAAAAATTTTGGTAAGGCCAGCAAAATCTGTATTTGTATGCAAAGCCATAGTTATTTGTTTCAAATATAGCAGAAAACAGAAGCCAGAATCCCTGGAACTTGAAACAATCAACATGACTTGATGTTATACTTCAGTGGCAGCATCTGAAAGCCAATCTCTGGCACGTGGGAAAATAACTTTTAAACATATGGGTAGTGAAAATTGTGGGTAATAAAATAACTTACTTTGGTAAACTTTTATGTAAAAAGAAAAGTTGTATACCAGAGAGCATCGGAAGTAGTACAGGTATGTACTGTTTTATAAAACTTTATAATAGTCTGTATGTTGTTATAACTGGGGCACAAGTAAAAATAAATGTTGTAGTGTGGGCTGCAGTCAAAACGTCTGAAACCCACTCACAGTCAGTTCTTAATGTTCTGCAGGTTGGCTGCAGTCAACACGGAGATCTGTAGTATTCCACTCGCTGCAACAACATCCTGCAACACCCATCACAAAGTCAGTCATTCGTGTACAGGTCTTTGAATGTGCCTGTTTCCAATGAATTTTACTATTGCATCTGGTACATGATTTAGTCCTAACGATTAAAACTAATCTTTTTCTCAGTGACATTAGGTAAACCTAACTAGGAAGACAAAATGGCGCTGGAGTAGGCGGACATACCAACATCCACCTCCCAGAACCAAAGTGGATTACAAACTAATTTTAAGAACTATCATCTGGAAAAACCAACTTTGTAAACTAGGAGGACTCTTCACCCAAGGAACACTGAAGAAGCCACACCAAGACAGGTAGGAAAAGCAGAAATGCGGAGAGGGCTGCCCAGCTCCCTGGAGAGAACGGCAGCCGGGAGAGACTCGCGTGGCGGGAACTTAGTGTATCCCAAGGTTCTCTTTACCACGCCACAGTCACCGAGCTCCAGGGAAAAGCAACCTGGTCTCATCTCTCCAGGCAGAGGAGAACAGAAGCTCCATCTCCACACAAGCTGCAGATGGCTTTTCCAGTCTACATGAATCATTACCAGCTAGAAGCAGTGGTCATTGGGACTTGAACGTGAGCTGCAAAGTATAGAATTGTGACAATTCCAGTGCCATGCGGACTTTTCTTGGATGTGGACTTTTCCTGGACTCCTGCTCTTTGTAACAGCTCCTAACAGACAGAACTGGGGTTGGGTTGCATTTGCAGGGATTTGGAATGGTGTTGGTGCCAACTTGGACTTGGTGAACATGTTAAGGACACTACTCTTTTATGGATTCTTGCTGTATTGGCCAAGAGTTTGCTTAAAGGCTTTAATCACTGTAAAAAAAAAAAAAAATAGAAGACTGGATAAAGAAGATGTGGCAAATATACACTATGGTATACTACTCATCCATAAAAAATGATGACATCGGATCATTTACAACAAAATAGTGGGATCTTGATAACATTGTACAGAGTGAAATAAGTAAATCAGAAAAGACAACAAAAAAATGTATTTAATTTGGTAGGATTAAGACTTTTTTACCTTTTTCTATTTTGTTACTTTTGTTATCAGGAGAAATAAAATACATGTAGTTTTCAAATTACCCACAGTCAAATACTAAAGATGTTAATTCTATTCTGTAAATGTGTGCTAATAAAAAGTTTAGATTTTTAAAGAATCTCTTACAAAAATAAAAAAACCTAACTAAACATTTATGTGCAGCTATTTCTGATGCGTGTTAGTTTGAAGATACTTAAAAAGAACAGAGAACGTTTAGCCTGACCAGGTGGTGGCACCGTGGACAGTGCATCAGCCACGGATGCTGAGGACCCAGGTTTGAAACCCCAAGGTCTACAGCTTGAGTGTGGAATCATAGACATGACCCCATCCATGGTCGCTGGCTTGAGCCCAAGATCACTGTCTTGAGCAAGGGGTCACTCACTCTGCTGTAGCCCCACGGTCAAGGCACATATGAGAAGGTAATCAACGAACAACTAAAGTGCCACAATGAAAACTTGACGCTTCTCATCTCTCTTCGTTCCTGTCTGTCCCCGTCTGTCTCTCTCACTAAAAAAAAAACAACTTTTACTTTATAATGAACTATTACCAATTTTTAAAAATGACATTAGTTAGCCCTGGCCAGTTGGCTCAGTGGTAGAGCATCGGCCTGGTGTGCAGAAGTCCCAGGTTCAATTCCCAGCCAGGGCACACAGGAGAAGCGCCCATCTGCTTCTCCACCTCTCCCCCTCTCCTTCCTCTCTGTCTCTCTCTTCCCCTCCCGCAGCCAAGGCTCCACTGGAGCAAAGATGGCCCGGGCGCTGGGAATGGCTCCTTGACCTCTGCACCAGGCGCTAGAGTGGCTCTGGTCGTGACAGAGCGAGGCCCCAGAGGGGCAGAGCGTGGCCCCTGGTGGGCGTGCCGGGTGGATCCCGGTCGGGCGCATGCAGGAGTCTGTCTGACTGTCTCTCCCCGTTTCCAGCTTCAGAAAAATACAAAAAAAATAAAAATAAAAAAAATAAAATAAAAATGACATCAGTTAATAGCTCCCTAAATACTTAATTTTCATTACTGAAGTTTAAGAAAGGGTCCCACACGACGGTCTCCAGTTACCTGTGCACATTAAAGTACATTAGCCCTGGTCGGCTGGCTCAGTGGATAGAGCATCAGCCCCACATGCAGACGTCCCAGGTTCGGTCCCAGATCAGGACACACATGAGAAGCGACCATCTGCTTCTCTTCTCCTCCCTCTCTCCCTTCTCTCTCTCGTTGCCTCCCGCAGCCAGTGGCTCTGTTGGTCTGAGCATCCGCATCAGGCACTGAGATAGCTCGGTTGATTCAAGAGTCAGCCCCAGACAGGGTTGCTGGGTAGATCCCAATAGGGTCGCATGTGGGAGTTTGTCTATCTCCCCTCCTCTCACTTAAAAAAAAACTACATATTAAAATGGAAGACTGATGCAAGTTCACGTGATAGGATTCATATCCATGCAAACCTTAACTGTTTCTCATTCTAACACAGAAGCTCATTTCAACCCACCCACCACTGTAAATAAAGTTTGATGGGAGAACACTGTGTGCAGCAAAAGAATAACTCCCTGAACTTGCCATCAGCCTACTGGCTGGAAATTTGCAACTAATGGCAGGGACTGTGACGCTCAGCGCCACCCGGTGACAGACCTCTGGTCATCCTCCTCCCCTGCCTGCCTATTCATTTTGGTGTTTTAGGCAGTGAACTAAAAGCTCAACTCCAGAGCAGCTGAAGTAAGAAAGACAAACCCATGAGTTTTCTAGGCTGGAATCAAGAGAAAAGAAAAGAAATATGTATCATGGAACAAAAAGAAAAGGCTCTACCTGAAGAAACAAGAGCCTGACTGTGGGGGCAACAGGGGATTGAGCGTCGGCCCGGGACGCTGACGGTCCCAGTTAAAGACCCTGAAGTCGCCAGCTGGAGCACAGGCTCATCCGCTTGAGTCGAGGCTTGCAGCTTAAGCACGGGGTCAGCGGCCTGTGCATGGGCTTGCCAGCTTGAACACAGGTCACCAGCTTGAGCACAGGATCATGGACTGCCGGGGTCCAGCCCCGGGGGGGGGGGATCCAGGGGTCCCACAGGAGGAGACGGCGTTGGCGAAAATGGAGTGAGAGCGGAATTCTTTTCTTTCTCTTTATTCTCTGGTTAGCATTTACTGCCAGGCATCTCTCCCAAATGCTAGTATAGCTCCCTTTTTATACACGCACACTGAGTTACAATCACATGGTGTTAATTATTGCTTTTGTTTCACTATGTTTGCATGTTTCCTGATAACAGTTAATTTACATCTATGAGTCACAAATCAGGTAGCAAATCATTCAAAATACAAAATAAATTGAATAGCGATAACAACATCAGTAAAAGCTTTTAGAGTATTAGTTCTAAAAGTTAACTAACTTTACTGCTGTTGTGAGTTAAGGGGCAGAGAGAGATTTAGCAGACGACTAACAATGGACCACCGCTTGCTTGCTCAGGTAAATGGCCTTGAGTTTATGCAGTGTCCTACTTTTTCTCACAAGATTCTAAAAGGTTTGCCTCTAAAGAAATTAACATAACATTAAGAATAGCTTTCACCCAAAGATATGCAGAGTGCACTTGCAAGATAGCCCAGCAGCAACACAAGACATTCCATGGATTTCCCTACATTTTTAAATCTCATGAGAACATCTCATTGAGAAAGCCTAGCAATTGCCTTTAGTCAAAAGACAATTCTCTTAGTAAAACATTTTTTTTTCTTGCTGACTGTGCTCTCATCCTAGGCCACACAATGGGCCATTCTACTATACCTTACCTAAGATACTATTGTCTAGTCAAATATTACTTATTTATTATATTTAAACACTAGTTAAGTTCTGACTCTATTCTTCTCAGAATATACCACTATTTGCAGATCAAATAAGCAAGAAGAAAGGAATGTTTCTCTACTTATCCATGAAAAGGCTAGGGAGGAAAAAATGTTAAGTGAAGGCCGAAGGGTGCTCTGTGCACAGCCACTGCCTCCTAACCATTCACAAGTCACAATCTATACTTTTTAACATGATTAAGAAGGAATTCTCCTACAGACTTAACCCTTTACGAGGGATATCATAGCCAGCCTCTTATGTCTATAAGCCCAGTTCAAGGGGCTTACAGGCTTTTCTGTGGAACTCACACCCTCTGTCTCATTTCCAAAGAAATCACTACGAATCTACAGGGAAAGCATGGTACTATTATCCCTGTGCCATAATTAATAGCACACACCCAGAAAAGGGGGGATATAAGGCCAGATTAATTCAAAAAGTCAAAGGGGGAAGTATCGTTGTGCCTTTCCTTTGCAGTGACTTTGTCACCCCTCAGCCATTGGTCTTCTCTGCTGTGACTTTGTCAATCAGCAGTTTTTGATCTTCTTCTGCTGTGACCTTGTCAGCCAGCAGTTGTGGGTCTTCTTCTGCTGTGACCTTGTCAGCCAGCAGTTGTTGATCGGCTCCCGACAATGGACATGATCCCAAGGTTGCTGGGTCTTTTTGTTTTTTGGTTTTGTTGTTGTTGTTGTTTTTTTACAGAGACAGAGAGTCAGAGAAAGGGATAGATAGGGACATACAGGAACGGAGAGAGATGAGAAGCATCAATCATCAGTGTTTTGCTGCGACACCTTAGTTGTTCATTGATTGTTTTCTCATATGTGCCTTGATCATGGGCCTTCAGCAAACCAAGTAATCCCTTGCTCAAGCCAGCTGGCGATCTCGGGGTCTTGAACCTGGGTCCTCACCATCTCAGTCTGATGCTCTATCCCAGCGGTTCTCAACCTGTGGGTCGCCTTTTCCGATGGCTTTAGGCGACCCCTGTGTTTTGGTCATTCGACCCCGGCTGGGGTCGCGACCCACAGGTTGAGAACCACTGCTCTATCCACTGCGCCACTGCCTGGTTAGGCGGTTGCTGGCTTGAGCAAAGGGTAACTGGCTTGGCCTAAGCCCCCCAATTAAGGCAAATATGAGAAGCCATCAATACACAACTAAAGTGAAGAAACTATGGATTGATTCTTCTCATCTCTCTCCTGTCTCTCTGTCTCAATCCAAAAATAAAAACAGGAAATGCACTTCTATCACTGGGGTCTGCTATGGTCTTATCAAAAAATCCTTCCCATCTCAACCCTTTCAAACACAAGTCAGAAAATAAGCAGCTTGAATAAGCAATCACCTTATGGCATGCTTAACATCATCATCACTTCATTACAACATTTGAAAGCACTGTAACAATATTAGAAAGAGGAAACTCCTTCATGAAGATCAGATGTTAAACTCACTTACTATAACCCCTGTGCTAATAAAATCTAAACACGGAGAGTTTAGCACATTTAACACAGCAGGACAGACACTGGTGGCTCTGAGGCCAGGTCCCTGACCGTCCTGGCTACGCACACTGGGTTTGGGCAGTTCCAGCTGCCTCAACAACTGCCAAAAGTGAGCCCCTTCCTGCCCAGCCTCCCTCCCGGTCCTGGGGGCCACAGGAGAACAGCTGCTCCACGGGAGACAGTCGCGGGCTCCAAGAGCATTTCATCCGCATTACATGAAGTTCAGTCCTGTAAGGTCAGTCCTTCCCGCTGCCTGCAGAGCGTGTCTTTCCCCACCACTGGCAGTGCCTCTGGGTAATCTGGATAGCTGGACTTTAAAGCAAAAGAATGCGTGGGGAAGAGATTTGTAAATAATTACCGGAATAACACAGCTTCATTGAGTTAGGATAAAGTACATGTTATTTTACCATTTTCATCTTTTTTCTGTCACTGAATATTACCTTCCTAATTCTTTTGAAAAAGAAGAATTTTGGCCCTGGCCAGTTGGCTCAGTGGTAGAGCATCAGCCTGGCGTGCAGGAGTCCCAGGTTCGATTCCCGGCCAGGGCACACAGGAGAAGTGCCCATCTGCTTCTCCACCCCTCCCCCTCTCCTTCCTCTCTGTCTCTCTCTTCCCCTCCTGCAGCCAAGGCTCCATTGGAGCAAAGTTGGCTCAGGCGCTGAGGATGGCTCCATGGCCTCTGCCTCAGGTGCTAGAACGGCTCTGGCTGCAGCAAAGCAATGCCCCAGATGGACAGAGCATTGCCCCCTGGTGGGCATGCCCGGTGTATCCCGGTAGGGCGCGTGTGGGAGTCTGTATGACTGCCTCCCCGTTTCCGGCTTCAGAAAAATACAAAAATAAATAAATAAATAAATAAATAAAAGGAAGAATTTTCCTTTGTTGTTTTAAGAGTGAATAAATTTGTGTATAAAGAAACCTAATTATTAAAATGCTGATGTGTTTATCAGTTAAAGGGTAGAAGTAACAAATGAATAAATTAACTAAATAGTAGCATAAAGCTGTTTAATCCATATATGGGTAGAAAAATTTCTATCCACCAAGTAAGTATCCCTGACACATTCTTTCAGTGGATTCTTTTAAACATAATTCTGAAGTAGATGAATAACAGATGCTATACATTACCTTGTAGCTGTATGTAGAGAAACGTAAAAAAATTAAATAATGGCATTAAATAATTTTCAGATAATTCCAGAGATTAATTTCTACCCAAGGTCATACCTACTTGCTTGGTACTACTGAAATAAATGCGCAGTTCTGGGGACACCATGTATGAGCCAGACACCTGACCGAGGACAATGAAAGGTAATCCTAGAAAGGGAAACCAGAGGCTATTCTGTAAGATAAAGAATATTTTGCAAAAAAAAAATTACATATATATTACTTATCATTATGACCTTAGCATCCAAATAACACAAAAAAGTTTATGGTAATTTTTTTAAAATTCTGATAAAACATTTGGACCTACAGAAAAGTATTTGTGGGACAAATGAATACCTAGATTTAGAAATACATGCCTGACCAGGCGGTGGCGCAGTGGATAGAGCGTCGGACTGGGATGCGGAGAACCCAGGTTCAAGACCCCGAGGTCGCCAGCTTGAGTAAGGGTTCATCTGGTTTGAGCAAAGCTCACCAGCTTGGACCCAAGGTCACTGGCTCAAGCAAGGGGTTACTCGGTCTGCTGTAGCCCCATGGCCAAGGCACATATGAGAAAGCAATCAACGAAAAACTAATGACTGATGCTTCTCATCTCTCTCCGTTCCTGTCTGTCTGTCTCTATCTAGCCCTCTCTCTGACTCTCTGACTCTGTAAAAAAAAAAAAAAAAAAAAATACATAAGAGCATTTAGTTAAATGCACATGAAGCCAAAGAAGGTTCCAGTAATATGGTTTATTCCCTAACCCAGTTAAACTTAATTGTAAACACTTAGGGTTTTCTAAATTAGTTCATTCAGCAAATATTAATTAACCATCCATCAAGTACCACAAAGTATGAGGCATTAGACCTGTAGAATATAAAAAGTTATCTTTCCGCTCACAGAGACTGACATGGGATTAAATTAGTGCTATATAAAAGAAGTGATCCATTCTGCCTCGGAGAAAAATCTGGAAAGGGTTCCACAGGTTTCCTAGACAGACAAGCAGAGGGGGCATTACGGATGACGAATATGGTCAAAACCAAGACAGAAGGAGAGAGACTGCCCCATATATGGGCCTTGTGAATTCTTGAAGGTTAAGGTTGAGAGGTCAGGGGAAGTACAGACGTGACCTGACAGTCAGAAGTCAGGTCAAGTAGGGGTCTGTACCCCAACCAAGTTTTGTGAAAGTCACATTCCAACAGAAAATGATGATGAACCTATTCCTTCCGCATCCCAGTCTGACACTCTATCCACTGCGCCACCACCTGGTCAGGCGGACCTATTCCTTATCTACAACCTACATGCATCTCCGTCTATGCCCCCCAAAAACGTGGAGGAAATAGTATCTGTCCTTTCAGCCTCTTGATAATGGCTTAAAATACGGCTTTGCAGCTGCATTTTTTTCAAAAATAATTATTAGAGCGTAAAACGATAAAATTGGGAAGTACATGCACTGCATCATTTCTGTTTACCAAGCTTCCTTAGAGTTCGGTTAGAAATGAAGTCAGTGGCTACCCAAAGAAATAGTTGTCTTTGTATTAAAACCACATGGTAGCCTGACCAGGCGGTGGCACAGTGGATAGAGCATCGGACTGGGATGCCGAGGACCCAGGTTCGAGACCCCAAGGTCGCCTGCTTGAGCGCGGACTCATCTGGCTTGAGCAAAGCTCACCAGCTTGGACCCAAGGTCACTGGCTTGAGCAAGGGGTCACTCGGTCTGCTGAAGGCCCATGGTCAAGGCACATATGAGAAAGCAATCAATGAACAACTAAAGTGTCGCAACGAAAAACTAATGATTGATGCTTCTTATCTCTCTCTGTTCCTGTCTGTCTGTCCCTACCTAGCCCTCTCTCTGGCTCTCTCTCTGTCCCTGAAAAAAAAAAAACCCAAAAAACCACATGGTAGAAATATCCTGGACTGTAATGACAATGGATGGTGGATGGGTTTCTGACAACTAATCTTTACTCAGCTAGAAAAAAGAAATGTGTACAGTTTTGAAAAATTCTAGTTTACATGATTATCTTAATGTTCCTGAAATAACCAGATATTTTTACAAGTTTTTAAATAATGTACTTCCCACTGGGATACTGATACAATCCTTGTGAGAACTCTGCCTCAGAATGCTAAAAGTCATTTTTCTAACTGAAACATTTAACTATTTAAATACTAAATATTTAATATAAAATTAATATTAATAATATTGATATTTAACATAGCCATAATTTATTTATCCAAGAGCCAGCAATTTTTTAACTTTAAATACCCAGGACTAATATTTCCAAAGAATTCTATTTTGTCACAGTAAAGAACAGCATTGTGCAAAAATAAACAATATAACATTGTTTTGCTTTTCTTCTCAGGAGCCTGATATTTCAGAGGCTCCAGTTCCCAGTGTGAGTAAAAGTGATTGTTTTCAGAACAGCTGGCGGGTAATCAATAGTTCTCACTGGCCTTCTGGACACCCACGTGTCCCCAGTTCTGTTTCTGAATGCAGGCTTTGCTGTGTCTCTTCAGGGCGAGATAAATTTAAAGGCTCAGATGTGCTTCTCCCCACAGAAGATTAAAACTTTTGTAAATGCTCTTTATTTTGGACTGCACAAATAACGCAGTTCCCTAATGTGCGCCCACCGTCTTGCTTGGCTATCTCCTCTATCTACGTCCAAACACTGGGGTAGCTTCTGATCTGCTGTCTCCACTATTCTAACACATAACTTCACTTCATTGTTATGGAGAAAATAAAAGATGTCTAGGTTTCCTTAATTACGGTACCATATTCATCTCTGAAAGGAAAACTAAAGAGTTTACAAAAAGTAAAACCCTAGAATACCCATAACCATTAATCGTTTGAACTATCGTGATAAAGATTTTTACTTCATTCTTTTCTCTTGTGCTGTCATCAATGAAAAGGGTTCCTTTCTCTAAGGGAAGCTTTAAGAGCTTTTCTCATTTGCCTGAGATAGTCTGTCTGAAGTGGTCAGTTTGGACAAAAAAAATAGCCTTGTAACTACTAACAACTGCAGCATTCTGTATAGTGCTGAATTAAGCTTCTCTCGGTACTCAATCCCAGCTTGCTACATCAGGAAAAGGGAAAACTTCTCCTTTCTTAAGTCTATGCATTCATAGAAAACTGTGGTTATATGATAAATGAACCACTATTTATTATCCACAAAGAGTATTCATTTGTAATTCAGAAAAAACACTGTACATAAACGGTAAATTAGGGTCCATAATACAGAGCTTGATCTAATCATCAATATGAATGTCCAAAAAATACAGGCATAGATTTCTGACCTGAAGGTTACGGGCAATAAAGCTAATGGCCGCCCGCCAGTGACTGCCCTCAGAAAGGAAACGGGTGAGACACGATTGTTTCTCCAGTAATGACGGTCTCCTTACCAAGTCACGTGACCTCCGCAGGTGACCTTGACTCTTATTCTTGTGCACTGATGGAACATTTTATTCCTACGCACTACCATAACTTGAGCTGTCCTTTCTAAGCCGAGTTAGACCTTTTACCATAAACTGACACTGAGTGTCTACATCACGATGTGAATCACCAGCAGGCTGCAGTTTATGAAAACTCAGTGCAATGGTTCATTTTGTGTGTCAGCCCCATGGGGCTAGCAGTGCCTCGCTGGCTGACAGAACATGATTTTGCGGTGTGTCTGTGAGGGGGTTTCTGGAAGAGAATGGTATTCGATTCAGTAAAATGAACCAAGATTAGTCTCCACTAGTGTGGGCGGGCATCGTCCACTTCACCAAGGGCCCAAACCAGACAGAGCAAAAGAAGGGTAAACTCCCTCTCTCTGGTGAGTCCGAACAGCCAGTAATTCCCGGGCTCCGGGCTCACAGCCCAACCACCCCGGGGGCCGGGTCTCCGGCGCAGCCTGGATTAGAGCGCGGCCCCTCAGCTTGCGGTTCCTCAGCTTGCAGACTGCGGGCCACGAGGCTGCCCGGCCGATTAGTAGGCATCTCTGCCACTGTTACCATCAATCAATTTGACACCAATGGCACTACCCAGGGAGGGACAGGGGGACTGTTCTACATGTTTTTACATGGACATGTTTATAAAGAACACACTATACCCCTAAGTAGAAGGCTTACTACCATCCCACGTAGTCTGACTTACCGAATCTCTACTGCTCTCCTATTGTGCACTAGGATACAAATTAAACGTGAACTCTAAACACAGGAAGCTCACATAAGTGAAACATACAATTAAAAAGCAGTAATGTGACAAAGAGCAACGAGGAGGTATTTGCAGAGTGGGAGGGTGGCACACCGAGCTGGGTCGACTCGTTCTGCCAGAGGGGACAGAAAGAAAGTAAGGCTTCCAGGAGAACACACCCGCGCCAGCACTTAGATGATGCAGCTGTCAGAAAAAGGTCGTCGGAGTCACCTGGGCCTCACAAGCCCACCTGCACACTTCTGGGCTGTGCTCCACCCTCAAAACTAAGTATTCATTTACAGGATTTCCCTCAGTGTCACAGCGAACCACCTCTCATCCGCATCTACAAAAGGAAGGTACAAAGAAAGTAAAGGTATTCTGGTTTCTACTTACCAAAGACTGAGCTGAGCGCGAAATTACACAGTGCAACAGTGTAACAAACCTCGGAACAGTGTAACAAACCTCGTAACCGTGTAACAAGCCTCCACAGTGTAACAAACCTCACAACAGTGTAACAAACCTCACAACAGTGTGTAACAAACCTTGTAACAGTGTAACAAACCTTGTAACAGTGTGTAACAAACCTCATAACAGTGTGTAACAAACCTCATAACAGTGTGTAACAAACCTCGTAACAGTGTGTAACAAACCTCGTAACAGTGTAACAAACCTCGTAACAGTGTAACAAACCTCACAACAGTGTGTAACAAACCTCACAACAGTGTGTAACAATCCTCATAACAGTGTGTAACAAACCTCACAACAGTGTGTAACAATCCTCGTAACAGTGTGTAACAAATCTCGTAACAGTGTGTAACAAACCTCACAACAGTGTGTAACAAACCTCGTAACAGTGTAACAAACCTTGTAACAGTGTAACAAACGTCACAACAGTGTGTAACAAACCTCGTAACAGTGTGTAACAAACCTCGTAACAGTGTGTAACAAACCTCGGTGTCAGCAGCTAGTCTGTTTCACTTTTCAGAGGCAAGAAATTCATGAAGTACCAAATAATATTTCATTGTTTTGGAATAATCTATCTATAATTTATTACAGCTTCGTTTTAGAACAGATCTTAAAACGGTTTAAATTCAAACTACTAAAAACAACCTAAGAACTCTGAAGAGCAGGAAATCGACTATATTTGACTTCAGGCTCTAATCTACTTCCCACTTTAAAGGCGATTAAGAGTTAAGATTTACCAATAAAAAAATGGGAAGAGGACATGAACAGACACTTCTCCCAGGAAGAAATACAAATGGCCAACAGATATATGAAAAGATGCTCAGCTTCATTAGTTATTAGAGAAATGCAAATCAAAATTACAATGAGATACCACCTCACCCCTGTTAGATTAGCTATTATCAACAAGACGGGTAATAGCAAGTGTTGGAGAGGCTGCGGAGAAAAAGGAACCCTCATACACTGTTGGTGGGAATGTAAAGTAGTACAACCATTATGGAGGAAAGTATGGTGGTTCCTCAAAAAACTGCAAATAGAACTACCTTATGACCCAGCAATCCCTCTACTGGGTATATACCCCAAAACCTCAGAATCATTGATACGTAAAGACACATGTAGCCCTATGTTCATTGCAGCACTGTTCACAGTGGCCAAGACATGGAAACAACCAAAAAGCCCTTCAATAGAAGACTGGATAAAGAAGATGTGGCACATATACACTATGGAATACTACTCAGCCATAAGAAATGATGACATCAGATCATTTACAGCAAAATGGTGGGATCTTGATAACATCATACGGAGTGAAATAAGTAAATCAGAAAAAAACAAGAACTACATGATTCCATACATTGGTGGAATATAAAAACGAGACTAAGAGACATGGACAAGAGAGTGGTGGTTACCAGGGGTGGGGGGGGGGAGGACGCAGGAGGGAGGGAGGGAGAGAGTTAGGGGGAGGGGGAGGGGCACAGAGAAAACTAGACAGAGGGTGACGGAGGACAATCTGACTCTGGGTGAGGGGTATGCAACATAATTTAATGACAAGATAACCTAGACATGTTTTCTTTGAATATATGTACCCTGAAATATTAATGTCATCCCATTAACATTAATAAAAATTTATTAAAAAAAAAAAAAAAAGAGTTAAGATTTATTACTAACATACAACAGTAACAGTATCTACTATTTACAAAGTGCTCTAGATTTTCACCCCCCTTCACAGTTATTAGTTTTATTCCTTAATAAGGTTATTATGGAGGTGTTATTTCTTTCATGAAATAAAAGGAGCACATACAATGCAGGCACAGTCCAAAGACAGATCTGCAAAAACAGTATTGAAAGAATCAGTGCTTAACCGGCGGGGGTGCAGTGGACAGAACTTCGCATGGGACGCTGAGGTCCCCAGCTCGAACCCCGAGGACTGGAGCACAGGCTTGCTATCGCGTGCAGCACAGGTTGCTGGCTCGAGTATGGGATCATCAACAGGATCCCATGGTCTCTGGCTTGCCTCAAGGTCACTGGCTTGAGCAAGGAGTCGCTGTCTCAGCTTGAGCCCCCCTAACCCTTGTCTGTCAAGGCTCATATGAGAAGCAATCAATGAACAATTTAAGTGAAGCAACAACGATTCTCATCTCCCTCCCTTCCTGTCTCTCTCTCTAAAATTGATTTGTAAAAAGTGAAAGAAAAGTATCAAAAAACACTCCTTTAGTGTTGCACTAATAATGAGGGTGAGGGAATTCCCCCAGCACTTTGTTTTACTATCTGAAATGCCAGCTTAACCCACTCTGGGGAAGATGAACTTTACACAGGCAAGTGGATCAGCTTATTACAACAGAGAAATCCCCATGTCAACACAGACCCAGATCTAGGAAGTGGAACAGGAGGCTGAAGACATAAAACCAAAGGTTAACATTTCCATTCCTCCATTAGGTCAGGCAAGATTCCATCACTCAACCGCAGTTCAGAGATGCCCAATAACCACCTGGAAATTCTTAGAACCAGTAGTAATTATTTATGTCCTAGCAAATTTGTCTGTTGTCCATCTTATTAAAACTGTGACTCATAAAACCAATGGCATGCCCCTCTTCGTACTAGCTGCTGAAAGCTCAGAATACATTTTGTAGCAAGCGAGGAAGACTGATGTATGCTTGCTCCTGTATTTCCACCCTCACCATCTCATCTTGCTTTTGTCCTCACACTTTCCATTTTTAAATCTGAATTGTGTAAACTTTCTTAAATCCTTACTGAAACAAGAAAGAAAGGATTTAAGATACTAACTAAACATACAGAAACAAAAAAATATAAAAGCAAACATTACCTTTACATCAAAATTGCAATCAAGTCTCCTAATTAACACGATGAAAGCGCCAGACGAGTTGTCTCTTAGCGGCGGAGGCACTATGGGTTCACAGGCATTCTCGGGTTTTGAAGTAATCAAAAAACCCTGAAAAAGAATTGGTAGTAAGTTTCACTGTTAGACCTCCCAAAAATGCAACGCAACTTGCTTCGGTAAATTTCTTTTCAATTTGTTCCACGCGTTATGCGTTATGCTACATGATTATCTGGCAATAGTTCCTAACTTTCAACTGCCAACAACTGCAGAACTTCTAATTAGTACTTGGTTTCAGAAGCATTTTGTTTTTTTAAGTAAGTTCTGTTTCTGCTATTGAAGTCTGTTAAAAAGTCACACACAAGTCATTACCTCAAAACAAGCATGTTAGCATGTTGGTATATTTCCCAACAATGAGGGACATTTTTGAATCAAGCAAAGACTTCCTTTAAATTAATTTTTTACTAGTCTCATTTATTTGTTTTTAATTGAAATTAATTTTTAAACTGTTTTTATATTATCAAACAATGAAAATGTACAGAATTTCTAAAATTTATTCCATAGAAACATTAGTTGGCCCGGCCTGTGGTGGCATAGATAGAGCACCAACCTGGTACCCTGAGGTCGCTGGTTCGAACCCTCAGGCTTGTCTGGTGACAGGACACAGGACAAGCAACCAATGAACAACTAGAGTGAAGCAACGACTTCTTGCCCTCCCCCCACTCTGTAAAATCAAAAATAAAATCTTAAGAAGAAACATAACTGGAGTTCATAAAGGTGTATGGCCCCGGCTACATTGTTTTTCAGTAGCAAAAACCTGAAACCATGCACATCAATAAGGTAGCCATTTAAAATATTATAATATATTCATTCAGCAAAAAAATAATGAGGCCCTGGCCGGTTGGCTCAGTGGTAGAGCGTCGGCCTGGCGTGTAGAAGTCCCGGGTTCGATTCCCGGCCAGGGCACACAGGAGAGGCGCCCATCTGCTTCTCCACCCCTCCCCCGCTCCTTCCTCTCTGTCTCTCTCTTCCCCTCCCACAGCCAAGGCTCCATTGGAGCAAAGTTGGCCCGGGCGCTGGGGATGGCTCCTTGGCCTCTGCCCCAGGCGCTAGAGTGGCTCTGGTCACGAGGCCCCGGAGGGGCAGAGCATCACCCCCTGGTGGGCGTGCTGGGTGGATCCCAGTTGGGCGCATGAGGTAGTCTGTCTGACTGTCTCTCCCCATTTCCAGCTTCAGAAAAATACAAAAAAAAATAATAATAAAATAAAATAATAATGATGAAACCGATTAAGGTAACTCTGGCCGGTGGCTCAGCAGTAAAGTGTTGTCCCTGTGTGCGAATGTCACAGGTTGGCCTCCCAGTCAGAGCACACTGATGAGCGCACAACGAAACTAAACAACTAAGTGAAACGAGTGGATACTTCTCTCTCTCTCACATCAATGGAAAAACTTTTTTTAAAAGAATGAGGCAAAAAAAAAAAAAAAAAAGAATGAGGCAGCCTGACCAGGCAGTGGCGCAGTGGATAAAGCATCAGATTGGGACACGGAGGACCCAGGTTCGAGTCCCAAGGTCACCAGCTTTAGCGCGGGCTCATCTGGTGTGAGCAAAAAGCTCACCAGGTTGGACCCAAGGTCGCTGGCTCGAGCAAGGGATTACTCGGTCTGCTGAAGGCCCGTGGTCAAGGCACATATGAGAAAGCAATCAGTGAACAACTAAGGTGTCGCAATGAAAAACTGATGATTGGCCCTGGCCGGTTGGCTCAGCGGTAGAGCGTCAGCCTGGTGTGCAGGGGACCCGGGTTCGATTCCTGGCCAGGGCACATAGGAGAAGCGCCCATTTGCTTCTCCACCCCCCCTTCCTCTCTGTCTCTCTCTTCTCCTCCCGCAGCCAAGGCTCCATTGGAGCAAAGATGGCCTGGGCGCTGGGGATGGCTCCTTGGCCTCTGCCCCAGGCACTAGAGTGGCTCTGGTCGCGGCAGAGCGTCGCCCCTGGTGGGCGTGCCGGGTGGATCCCGGTTGGGCGCATGCAGGAGTCTGTCTGTCTCTCCCCGTTTCCAGCTTCAGAAAAATACAAAAAAAAACCCTGATGATTGATGCTTCTCATCTGTCTTTGTTCCTGTCTGTCCCTATCTATCCCTCTCTCTCTGTCTCTGTCAAATAAAAAATAAAAAAAAAGAATGAGGCAAATTTATATACACTATTTGAAAAGATGTTCATAAGAGTTGCTTTCCCAGAACTACAGGATGGTTTGACATCAGTAAATGTATTAGTATAAGATGTTATTTATTATAATAAATATAGTCATATAAGATGTTATATTAATAAGTGTTATTTATAATATAAAGTATTACTGTATATTGATATTAACAGAAAATATTAACTTAATAGATTAAAATAAAAACCAAATGACTATCTTAGCAGATGTAAAAAATGCATCAAGATGATCAAATTCATTATTTCCATTAATAAAAAGAAATGAAGCAATTAAAGCTATGACAAGTTTCTCTGGCCCTGACCAGTGGTTCAGTGGATAGAGCATCAGTCTGGCATATGGACATCCCAGGTTTGATTCCCAGTCGGGGCATATAAGAGAAGCGGTCATCTGCTTCTCTCCCCTCCTCTCTCCCTTTCCTCTCCCTTTTCTCCTCCCTCAGCCAGTAACTCGACTGGTTCAAGCATTGGCCTGGGCGCTGAGCACAGATCGGTTGGTCTGAGTGCATCAGCCTCAGATGCTAAGGATAGCTCGGTTGATGCAAGCATTGGCCCCAGATGGGGGTTGTCAGGTAGATCCCAGAGCGCATGCAGGAATCTGTCCCACTGTCTCCCCTCCGCTTAAATAAATAAATAAATAAATAAATATATAAAGCTATGACGCATTGCCTCAACAACAGTCAGTAAGGTCTATTGGTCACACAAACAAGCTATTCCAAAGATTTAGCAATTTCTCCTGCCTTAAATTTCATTGCTTAGCTTGTGATAGGGAATGTTTTTGCACATTTCAGGACTAAAATGCATCATATCTTCATTTACTCATAAAATAATTCTCCTTTATTTCACAAAGAGTTTGGTTTTAACTGGGGCTGTGGTTATCATTTCAACAATGAATACTTACTTCTCTCATATTGAATTTACACCCTGCTGGTCTTTTCTGCACCTTCATGCATACATACTTTTTGCTTTAATGCCAAATGACATAGTACAGTTCTTTTCAAAACATTTATAACAGCAATAAAACTGAACCTGTGTAGTACTACTAAGGCATTTAACGCAACCGAAGTAAAGACAACATTAGCAGGAAGGCCAAATGTCCCATGTCCTGGTGACGACAGCTCCATCACCATGACTGCCACCTGGTGGACATCAATTGAAAGACATCTCCCAATTTCAGGGATGTTAAAACATGGGAAAATAAAACGCATCTTAGAATCAATAAACTTATAGTATTAGAATCAATAAACTTATAGTATTAGAATCAATAAACTTATAGTACGTACAGACTAAAAAAAGGGGGGTCTACAAGTGTAACTTCCAGAGGTTTTTGCTTTTAAGCTTTTTAGTACTGTGAATGTGTTATGACAAACATGTAAAAAAGGTATGTATAAAACGTACATAAGCTAAAAGTACAAAAAAGTATTAGCATCAATTAAAAATTGAATTCTTTAAGAACACGGGTCTTAAATTATTAAACATTATATTTCCTGTTGATTATGCTAAAGAATAACTTGCTAAAACAGCTTACTAGTTCCTATTCTTCCTTCAGACGTAAGTCACATAAAACTAAATGCAAACTTACTTTCTCTCATCCACAAAGTCTATGAGGTAGAGCAACAGGCTTGCCAATGAATTTGGCAGAAGCTTCTTAAATAGGAGTGGCCCAAAAGGTGCTGCTGCAGCCAGGCCCACATGCCCAGCATCTCCCTCGAGGACCAATTCCTTCTTATGGAAAGAATGCTTGCTCCAAAATCAAGAATTCTCCTCTTCTGACAGTGGTACTCTGCAGGAAACCCAAGAAAACTGCCTGGGCCTGGGAGACCCAGAAGCTGGGGGCCCACCTTTCCTCTCTTTGTGGCTATAATTCTCTGATGACTAAACAAGGTGCTGGGCAAAAACAGCGCATGCAGACTGGCACCTGGATTACCATCAGAGGCATAACGCAGGTAAGTTCACAATATATTAGTATGTCGCTTTTCAAAAAGCTTTTGTGAGTACACAGAAAGCCAAGTGCACAGCTTATGATTTTTCAACTTAATGACTTTCACAAACTGACCACAACTGAATCGGGACCTAGAACGTGAATAGCAAGCACTCCAGAAGTCCCCTCCCCTCCGCCACTCACTGCTCCCCGGCCGATCCCCAGGTCCATGGCAGGAACTTCCAAGAGCTTAGACTAGTGTGGGCCTAATCTGACACTTAACATGAACAGAACCACACAGTATATACAGGAAATGCTCTTCCAGATTTCTTTCTGCCAGTACTATATTTGTGAGATTCAACCCTGCGGCTGATAGATTTTTCACTTTCATTTCTATGTAGTATCACATTGTGTGAATATGCCAAAGTTTATTCTTCATTTATAAAAATGAACAAGCAAGGATATCAAGGCTGATTCTGAAATTTGATACAAATACCTCAAATGTCAAGATGTTCACCTTTCTGTCCCAATTTTTACATTCAAATCTAGACCAGGAAGAGTTACACTGATCAATCAGACTTTATCAGCTAACATTTTCCTAACATGAGCCACATGATTCTCTTTATATCAACAACTTTCTAGAATGTTAAAAATAACCACAGCCCTTTTGTCTAACTTGTTATTAGATCATTCTTCCAAAACCTACCAGTAACTTTCACTTACAGTACACATTTAATCTTTTTCACAAATGGTCGATTGCTCTCCTCCTGTGCAGAAACATCCTGTAACCAAAATCCATATCACAGTAAGTTCTTTTAACACTATGCTCCAAATACATTGGTCATATTCCATGAGGTCTCTGTTTACGCAGTAGGATGGTTAAGACTGAGTCCCTACTCAACTAATATCTGAAAAGCATGAACGTATCCAATAAGATAAAACAAAGTATAAGCAGCATGTACCACAACTGCACAGAACAGAGCACATCATTCTAACTATGGGAGGCAGTAACAGAAAAGATAGTGTAAGCCTTGGTTCTGACATTTAGTAACAGAAAAGGCAGTGTAAGCCTTGGTTCTGACACTTAGTAACAGAAAAGGCAGTGTAGCCTTGGTTCTGATAGTAACAGAAAAGGCAGTGTAGCCTTGGTTCTGACACTAGTAACAGAAAAGGCAGTGTAGCCTTGGTTCTGACACTTAGTAACAGAAAAGGCAGTGTAGCCTTGGTTCTGACACTAGTAACAGAAAAGGCAGTGTAGCCTTGGTTCTGACACTAGTAACAGAAAAGGCAGTATAGCCTTGGTTCTGACATTTAGTAACAGAAAAGGCAGTGTAGCCTTGGTTCTGACACTAGTAACAGAAAAGGCAGTGTAGCCTTGGTTCTGACACTAGTAACAGAAAAGGCAGTGTAGCCTTGGTTCTGACACTAGTAACAGAAAAGGCAGTGTAGCCTTGGTTCTGACACTAGTAACAGAAAAGGCAGTGTAGCCTTGGTTCTGACACTTAGTAACAGAAAAGGCAGAGTAGCCTTGGTTCTGACACTAGTAACAGAAAAGGCAGTGTAGCCTTGGTTCTGACACTAGTAACAGAAAAGACAGTGTAGCCTTGGTTCTGACACTAGTAACAGAAAAGGCAGTGTAGCCTTGGTTCTGACAATTAGTAACAGAAAAGGCAGTGTAGCCTTGGTTCTGACACTAGTAACAGAAAAGGCAGTGTAGCCTTGGTTCTGACACTAGTAACAGAAAAGGCAGTGTAGCCTTGGTTCTGACACTAGTAACAGAAAAGGCAGTGTAGCCTTGGTTCTGACACTAGTAACAGAAAAGGCAGTGTAGCCTTGGTTCTGACACTAGTAACAGAAAAGGCAGTGTAGCCTTGGTTCTGACAATTAGTAACAGAAAAGGCAGTGTAGCCTTGGTTCTGACACTAGTAACAGAAAAGGCAGTGTAGCCTTGGTTCTGACACTAGTAACAGAAAAGGCAGTGTAGCCTTGGTTCTGACACTAGTAACAGAAAAGGCAGTGTAGCCTTGGTTCTGACACTAGTAACAGAAAAGGCAGTGTAGGCCTTGTTTTGACACTAGTAACAGAAAAGACAGTGTAGCCTTGGTTCTGACACTAGTAACAGAAAAGGCAGTGTAGCCTTGGTTCTGACACTAGTAACAGAAAAGGCAGTGTAGGCCTTGTTTTGACACTTAGCTGTATTTCAGCTGGGCGCCAAAAGCTGACCCGACTACTACAAGTGATCTGACTGATGTAACAACAAATAGGAACTATCACTTTCTTTTTAAGTTAAAGATGTAATTGGCCTTATTACAGAATTCCTGAATACAGCATCCCATCTAGCAAACAGAAATGTGCTCTGAACTAGCACTCTGGAACCTGCTGTAGACTCCTATCCATGCACTGGAAAACCAGGTTTTTGGCAAGTACACCACAGTTGTTTCAACAAATTTTTGACACTATGACTAAGCTATATTTCTTTTTTTAAAAAGATTTCATTGATTTTAGAGAGAAGAGAGAGAGAGAGAGAGAGAGAGAGAGAGAGAAGGTGGAAGAGTGGGAAGCATCAATGAATAGTAGTTGCTTCTCGTATGTGCCTTGGCCAGGCAAGCCCGGGGTTTGAACCTGTGATGACCTGTGTTCCAGGTCGACGCCTTAATACTGCGCCACCACAGGCCAGGCTAAGCTATATTTGTACTCCTTTTAGTACCTACCTTCTAAGACTCCAGGGCACTACATTAGCATACTGACCGTCAAGCTTCCTGCCACCTGCAAAGTGGACAGCCCTACTTCCACGTCCTTCTGCACATCACTGAGGAGTGCACTAAGACACAAATACGAGGGTTACGCATGAAGAGGTTTCCAAAACCTCCTCACAAATTAGGTTTTATATTTGTAACATTATTCAGAGTGGTGACCAAGTGTCTTTCAACCTCAAAGGTATTCTCTCTCACCTTGTATACATGGTCACTATTCTCCCCAATAACCTTTCTTGGTTATATATTTTATCAATGAGTAGATTTTAGATTTTAAAAAAAATCTAGATTGAAATATGTCATACTAGATGCTTCCAGTCAAGATGATGAATAAACACTGCATCTGTGCCCTGGCCATGTGGCTCAGTTGGTTAGAGCATCGTGGTGATAGCCAAAGGTTGAGGGTTCAATCTCCGGTCAGGTCACATACAAGAATCAACCAATGAGTGCATAAATAAGTGGGACAACAAATCAATGTTTCCTCACTCACTCTCTTTCTCTTTCTCTCTCTCTGTAAAGTAATTAATTAAAACAAAACAAAACAAAACCACTGTGTTTCTCTCCTCCCATGACCACATCAAAATTACAACTAAATTATCGACCAATAATCTGGAGAACCAGCTAAAGACTATTAGAACTCCCGTAAAGAGGGAATAAAGAAGCCACATGGAGATTGGTGTCGGGACGGGGGAGCCGGGAAGCAGGAGGGGTCTCTCGGCTACAAAGGTCCACGTGAGGAGTGGAGAGTCCTACTGGGGGCTCCCCAGCCCAGGGCTCCAGTGCTGGGAGGAGGAGTCCCCACATCTGGCTGGGAAAATCAGGGGGGCTCAGTCCAGGTGGGAGGAGGGGCTACTGGAAACGCAGCATCCTCTTAAAGGGCCCATGCCCAGCTCACCTGCTCACAAACACTCATCTAACGCTCCAGCGACCGGACAGCAGCGTGAGAGGTGCGAGACGCACAGGGAGAAACTGAACTGTGTGGCTGCAGAATGAGGGCCGGAGGGACAGCAAATACTGTTCCTGCGCTGAGCCCTCTCCCCATACGGCCTGCGGGCACAGGCCCTGCAGACTTTCTTAAAAATTCCCAAGGGTCCACAGACCCTAGGCAGGCGACAACTGGCCTCACTGTGCACTGTGCCTCTTGCTGAAAGGCCCGGCCCAGCACTGGGACCAAATCAGAATATTCGTGACCAACGCTCGTCCCACCCGTGACTCCGAGACCGAGCCCCGTCTGAAGCCCTTTCACCAGCTGCTCCTCACAGGCAGCTGCCCTAGCCCGCGTTGCTGCATGGCCCATCTCCGTGGCCCTGGGGCCTCTCCCACAAGCCTCCGGGCCCAGCACAGGCAGCGGTGACCTTGGCCAGGACAGGAGCCCCATCGAAGAGGCACCAAACTCACATACACCCAGTGGCCGGCTTCAGACCACAACAGGGCACCACCCAGTGGGCTCCACAACCAGCACCCCGAGGGCAGTCTCGGCGGGCCCGCGCCTCACAGGCGATCCGGCTCCTCGAGGTCCGCCCCGCACAGTGGCTCCTGCACTGCGGTCATGGCCAGTCCTCCCAGCCGGCCAGCCCCACCGACTTGCCAGCAGCAGTCAAGGCTCAACTACAAGAGGAGGGCGCGCACCACCCCCCGAGGGGCACTCCCGGAGCCCCTGGTGGAGGTCAGGAAGACACGCCTCTGGGCTCCCCAAGGCACCCCACCCCCACGAGGGACACTCCCGGAGCCCCTGGTGGAGGTCAGGAAGACACGCCTCTGGGCTCCCCAAGGCACCACCACCCCCACGAGGGACACTCCCGGAGCCCCTGGCGGAGGTCAGGAAGACATGCCTCTGGGCTCCCCAAGGCACCCCACCCCCACGAGGGACACTCCTGGAGCCCCTGGCAGAGGGGTCGGGAAGACACGCCTCTGGGCTCCCCAAGGCACCCCACCCCCCCGAGGGACACTCCCGGAGCCCCTGGTGGAGGTCAGGAAGACACGCCTCTGGGCTCCCCAAGGCACCCCACCCCCACGAGGGACACTCCCGGAGCCCCTGGCAGAGGGGTCGGGAAGACACGCCTCTGGGCTCCCCAAGGCACCACCACACTGGGCCCCCCGAGGGACACTCCCGGAGCCCCTGGCGGAGGGGTCAGGAAGACACGCCTCTGGGCTCCCTGAGGCACCACCACACTGGGCCCCCCAGGGACACTCCCAGAGCCCCTGGCAGAGGTCAGGAAGACACGCCTCTGGGCTCCCCCAGGCACTACCACACTGGGCCACTGGCAAGCCTGCGAGAAGTGTAAGCTCTACCTGATACCTGGAAACAAACACAGCGCGCACAGAAACACGTTCCAGATGAAAGAACGGGGAAAACTCCAGAAAAAGAACTAAACCAAATGGAGGCACGCAGTCTGCCAGAGTTCAAAACACTGCTTACAACAGTTCAAGGAACTGTTCAGTGAACTCAGGGGAAGAAGAGATAAAAACGTCTCCACAGGTTTGAGCTTTTTTTTTTTTTTTACAGAGACAGAAAGTCAGAGAGACGGATAGACGGGGACAGACAGACAGGAACGGAGAGATGAGAAGCATCAATTATTAGTTTTTCTTTGTGCATTGCAACTCCTTAGTTGCTCATTGATTGCTTTCTCATATGTGCCTTGATCGTGAGCCTTCAGCAGACCAAGTAACCCCTTGCTCCAGCCAGCGACCTTGGGTTGAAGCTGGTGAGCTTTTGCTCAAACCAGATGAGCCCGTGCTCAAGCTGGCGACCTCGGGGTCTCGAACCTGGGTCTTCCGCATCCCAGTCCAACGCTCTATCCACTGCGCCACTGCCTGGTCAGGCAGTTTGAGCATTTCTTACATTGACACCAGCCAACACCATAGCTAGTATTTCACTAAAGTATGTGACTAGTAACTATAATATATAGCGTACAGTTGGTCAGCCAGAAAAATACAGCGTCCGACTTGGAGAAACAGTCTGGCCAAGGACAGATAACTCCTTGATTAGCATGGGTAGAGGCAGAGTCCAAATATTTTGAGTTCAGACCACAGAGCTTCTGGTCAGAGAAAAGGAGACATCCACCACAGGTCTGTGGCCACGTTCATCCTTTATCAAGCCAGTTCCACTGGGGGTTCTGGGTTTTCCCTCTAAAATCGTTTGGAAAGTGCTTATGATAATGTGAACATCTTTATCCCTTCACAAATCCCTTGCTTGGTAAATCCACTAGAAAGAATTCCACTATAACAATGAAGACACTTTTCATATACACAAATGGTAACCAAGTATGAACTTGGTGAGTTTATCAATTTACGAGCTAAAGCACTGCGTCCTCAGGGGAGAGACCCAAGAGTCTGCAGGGCACACACCCCCTGATGCAGGACTCTGAAGGGGAGTGGGACTGCCAGGCACAGGCAAACAAGGCAGGAGGAGGCTGCTTCCTCTGCAGGGCACACACCCCCTGACGCCGGACCCTGAAGGGGAGTGGGACTGCCAGGCACAGGCGAACGAAGGCAGGAGGGGGCTGCTTCCTCTGCACACTGCTGGTTAAATGCTTCAGTGACAGGCAGTCACACCATGCTGGGAGTTTCAAAAGTAATTTCAAATCATGCTTGCTTTGGCAGCACATATACTTAAAATAATTTTAAATGTTTTTTAAAGCAAAAAGTGACGGTACTTAAGAATTTTTAGCCTGACCTGTGGTGGCGCAGTGGATAAAGCATCAACCTGGAAATGCTGAGGCTGCCGGTTCGAAACCCTGGGCTTGCCTGGTCAAGGCACATATGGGAGTTGATGCTTCCAGCTCCTCCCCCCTTCTCTCTCTCTCTCTCTCTCCTCTCTCTCTCTCTCTCTCTCTCTCTCTGTCTCTCCCTCCCCTCTCTAAAATGAATAAATAAAAAAATAAAATAAAATAAAAATAAAAAAAGAATTTTTAAAAACAGAACTGAAAATATTATGTGATACGTATACACACAATTTCATGTATTCTAACCTATATAACATAAATCTTCATATTACCTTGGAATGGGTAATAGAGGTAATACTCTCTAACCATGACCCCAGAGGTAGAAGGAAAAAACAGGAATTTTTAACTACAAAAACAATTTTTATAGTAAAAACAAAATTTTTGAAACCTTAAAGTTAAAAACGGGAGACAAACTGGGAAAAATGATCTGAAGCATATAAGGCAAAGAACAGGTTGATATTTCCAATATATAAAGAATTCTGCTCTGGCCGTTTGGCTCAGTGGTAGAGCGCCGGCCTGGCATGCGGGAGTCCCGGGTTCGATTCCCGGCCAGGGCACACAGGAGAAGCACCCATCTGCTTCCCCACCCCTCCCCCTCTCCTTCCTCTCTGTCTCTCTCTTCCCCTCCCGCAGCCGAGGCTCCATTGGAGCAAAGTTGGCCCGGGCGCTGAGGATGGCTCCATGGCCTCTGCCTCAGGCGCTAGAATGGCTCTGATTGCAGCAGAGCAACGCCCCAGATGGGCAGAGAGCGTCGCCCCCTGGTGGGCATGCCGGCTGGATCCTGGTCGGGCGCATGCGGGAGTCTCTCTGACTGCCTCCCCGTTTCCAACTTTAGAAAAATACAAAAAAAAGGAAAAAAAGGAAAAAAAAAAGAATTCTTACAAATCAATAAGAACCAACATCTTAATTTAAAAACAGGAAAAGAGCACTAACTACCCCCTCACCCACATACACACACTAGACATAAAACATTAGAATGGTCAATACTCTTTAGGTATTTATCAGTTGACAAAAACTTAGTAAGATCTAGGTATGAGGAAAAGGACAGACCCAGATACTAGGTTTGGAAGGACAACCCAGAATATCAACAAAATGTTAAATATGTGTTTCGTAAACAAAGTAATTCTACATTTGGAAAAGTATCTTATGCAAATAAATAGACAAATACACAAGGATAAAGACATTCACTATAGCATTGTTTATAATAGCAAAAATTGCTATCTAAATAGCCACACGAAAAATAAATGAACATTCAAAAATTCATAGTTTTTTATTTCAAAACTACGCAGCCATTTCAAATAAAAACGTACCTCCTCTATTAGCATGAAAATATTTTCTAGATATGTCATTAAGTAAAAAAGGCAGGTGACCAAGTAGTATGCTTCTATTAGTGTTAAATTCCGACTCAGTATAAGTAAACATTTACATGAATGTACATGCACACACGTCTACAAACTCACATACAGCACAGACTCTCGACAACAGGTCTGAGACTCTGCACACCAACTCTTAACAGTGGCCAGTCCAGGGCCTTGCTCTCTCTTCCTCACACAGAGGGAAGGGTCAAAGGCTGCGCAAATGAACACGCACACATTTTATAATAAAAGGAACAAGGATTTCATTCTTTAAACAAATAAAGAAAAACAAAATCACCTTATTAATACCTGTGGCTTCGCCATATATTACTATTTTCTTACCTTTAAACCTTCAGCTGGAAGTCTATAACCAAATCTTGCTGGAAGGTCATCAAATGTCTGAGACACATTTTCAAAATTATACTAAATGTAAAATTAAAAATAATCAAGTTACAACCAATTTACACATAACATTCAAAACAAAAAGCTTATTAAATTGTTATCATTTCCACAATTCTGATTTATTAACATAGTTTATCACAAGAAAAATAAGTTTATAAATGCACATCAACTGAAATAACAAGGAATACATGCAATTTACTACATATACAGCTGCTTAAACTGGATTTCGAAGTCATGTAATAATTAAACAACAGCAATACATCTGTAACATTAAACTGTCTACTATTTTCTGAGTTTTTCCCACAGGCAATAATACCCTAGAGTAAGGAATTTTCTAGACAGATTATTTCCCAGCAAGAACTCCATTTTATTTTGTCTGTTATGAGGGCCTGACTTAACAGAAGAGACGTACAGGATTTCCGGCTCTGGTTATGAGAAATACCTTTTCCCCAGAGGAAGAGGAGCATCGAATCATACTTTCAGAGCTCTGCCATTTTAATATCTGAACATTTTTATCTATGGATGAACAACAAGAGAACGAAAGTCAAGGAAGTGCATGCATAGAAAGAGCTGAGGGCATTCAAACTCATTTTAACAACTTTCCCCTTCCTGACAGAGTCCTGGGCTGCAATTTGCTACAGTACCGATCAGTCCTCTACCAAAACAGAACAAGGGTTCCCTCTGCTTTTAGAAGATAATGGTGGTCCTGGCCGGTTGGCTCAGTGGTAGTGTCGGCCTGGCGTGCGGAAGTCCCAGGTTCGATTCCCAGCCAGGGTACACAGGAGAGGCGCCCATCTGCTTCTCCACCCCTCCCTCTCTCCTTCCTCTCTGTCTCTCTCTCCCCCTCCCGCAGCCAAGGCTTCATGGGAGCAAAGATGGCCCGGGCGCTGGGGATGGCTCCATGGCCTCTGCCTCAGGTGCTAGACTGGCTCTGGTCGCAACAGAGCAATGCCCTGAATGGGCAGAGCATCGCCCCCTGGTGGGCGTGCCAGGTGGATCCCGGTCGGGCACATGCAGGAGTCTGACTGCCTCCCCGTTTCCAGCTTCAGAAAAATAGCAAAAAAATACCAAAAAAAAAAAAAAAAAGAAGAAGATAATGGTAAATACTCATTGTGAAGTGAGTTTACTGTATTATTTAAAAAGGTCTCCTCTGCTATATGGAAGACAAGAGAAACAAGAAATACTGATGAAACTAATCAAAGATGTTATCTGAACATTAACTTTTGAACAACTAACTTTTGAAACAGACAAAACGTGTAAAGTGAATTAGGAGTTAAGCTTGTTGCCAGTAACTGTCGGCAAAAGACAGAAACACTAGAACACATTAGTTCTGAATAGAGATAAAAGGACAGAACAAAGCCAGAGTGTTGTCTAGAGAGCAAAGGATGGAAGGACCACGCCAACCTTAAGTATTCACAAAGCATGGGTTAGGTGCACATCCGGATGTCACCCCAAAATCAAACACTTCCTGGTGATCCCCATGTTAGCCTCATAGGTCATCTGTCATCTGCAGCCCATGCAGATAAATAATAGCTCTCAGGTTAACAGCAAGTCCCAGCTGTGTTCTTGTGTAAGTACCTGGCGTCTCCCCAACAGAGCAAACAAAGGTTGGGCCCAGGCACCTTCCACCTGTCAAGTCCCCTTGCTAATCCTCAACTCAGGTCCTGGTACCCTCACTGTCCCCAGGGCAAGCTCATGCAGCACAGGCAGGCTGGACGGACTCTGAACAGGAAAGAGGAATTGGGCCGTGCAGTGCCCGCACCCCCCGCTGCCCTACCCTCTGTCAGCATACCCATCTGCTACCTGCGCTTCTCACTGCGCACCTGCAATTAATCCGATCAACGTGTGATTCCAGCACCTGCCAGTGCTCCCTGAGCCCACCCACCAGGGTTACCGCTGGAAGTCAGCACTGCCTCTGGGTAATTCCCCTCCGTGACACTAATCCACATCTGCAGAGTGCTTGCTCTATGGTCACAGAGTGCTACTACATCCATCACCACATGGATCATTTCTCTCTCAGGTAAAAGGCCTTTCTCTAATTGACTTAATTCAATTATGATCTGCTTGGCGTTGAACTTCAGGTCAGGCAGCAGTCCTTTTCTTAAAAGATACTTTCAAAATCAGGAAATGGAAAATCTACAACTATACAAAAGTATTCTTATTTCACTTCCTATTTCTGAGGAGTTTCACTTTTTTGACTAAAAGTTCAGAAATAAAATATTGAGTTTGAACTATAGTACTCAACACCAGGACTTGGAACCAGTTCTGTTACTGAGTGAGACCGATGTTGAAATTGCTCTGTCTGCCTGACCAGGTGGTGGCGCAGTGCATAGAGCATCGGACTGGGATGTGGAAGACCCAGGTTCAAGACCTCGAGGTCACCAGCTTCAGCACGGGCTCATCTGGTTTGAGCAAGGCTCACCAGCTTGGACCCAAGGTCGCTGGCTCGAGCAAGGGGTTACTCGGTCTGCTGAAGGCCCGCAGTCAAGGCACATATGAGAAAGCAATCAATGAACAACTAAGGTGTCGCAACAAAAAACTGATGATTGATGCTTCTCATCTCTCTCTATTTCTGTCTGTCTATCCCTCTCTCTGACTCTCCATCTCTGTAAAAAAAAAAAAAAAAAAAAAATTTAAAAAGAAAAGGTCTTTACCTTGACCAGTTCTCTACTTTGACAGTAGTCTTAACAAAAGGTTTAATTTAATTTAGAAAGTAAGAGTTATCGAGCATTTATGACATCATGCTACACACTTACCAGGAATTCACCTACTGAACACTTACAACCCCATCAAGTCAGACTCTGTGGCCAGCATCCTAATTTAGAGGGACCACAGGTACCAAAAAGAACTGGCTCTAGTCAATTAGAGGAACACGGGTTCCAACCCAGGCATTCTGGCCCCAGAACCCTGGCTCTTTCATCAAGTCTCGTTTTCCTAAGTAAAGACTTAAGAAATGTGAAATTCAACGCACATCCCGCCTCCACTGCCAGGGCTCTTCGCCGCCATGCTGTGTGATCCGCCCCCTCAGCCCTGGTGCCTGCTTCTCGCCTGCTCTGCCCGCTGACCCTCACCATCACCTACTTAGCAGTGAGTTCTCTCCGACAGACCCCCACAACAGAATCAAAAGGCAGACAGCCGTAAACCCAGACGGGGCTGCGTGACTCTGAAGCACACAAGATGGATCCTACTTCTCAACGAGACCGTGGCGCTACTCAAAGCTAACAGGTCACTTGTAGCCCGTGGCCTCAGCCCTGATCTGGCGATCTCTCACGGGTCATGTCCCTGCCAATTCTAAAGCTCCATGTCCTCTCACATTTCCTTTTTTGTCAAAGGAAAGAGATGAAAGACAGAACTGCTGACAGAAACAACAACGTGAAGTGCCCAGGAATGAGAGCTAGAAAAGAAAACACAACAGAACTAAGTCTCTAAGGCACAGCTATTCATCAATTCAGAGTGACCAATCCCTACTGTGTGACCTCCCTACTGGGTGACATCCCTGCTGGGTGACATCCCTACTGTGTGACTGGCAGGAGGCACCAGGAACAACGTTTAGTGCCTCCTTTTCAGGTTCTCATGAACTAGGGAGCTTGCTGATTAGTTAGCAACATGCTCAGTCGCATCTCCATTAGTCTCCTAGCACTCACACTAGTTGCACAAATAGTGTTGTCAGGGAATTAACAGTTAAGTGGGAGAATTCAGCTGCCAAACATAAAATCGCCTGGCAAACAGGATGACTGAAACTATCCTTCCAAAGGCAGAATCCTTACACCTGTCCAAAATGGAGCTAGACTCAGTCTTGACCAGCTTACTCAAATCTGTATCGCTGCAAACTCAGACTGAAGGGATGCTCTTGTTCAGTCACAAGGAAGAGCTCATTTTTCTCCCTCCTGACTCGCTTCCTTTGCACGACTGAGTTGCCACATCCGGTTCTCAGGCTGGGTATGCAGTTCCTCTTTTGACCAGTGACCTGCATTCCCCACCCACTGCCCTGCACCTCCGCCTGCATTCCTGTCCACCCTCTCTCTCCACCCTCCCTCTCTCTCTCTGTCTTCCCCCTCCGCCCCCGGCCCCCGCGTGGGCACAAGACCAGGCTGCAGCAGCTGCCACGCGCTGGTCCCTTCACTACATGACACCAACACACACTCCGCAGCCCGCCCGAAGCACAGGCTGCACAGATGAACAGAACCGGTGGTCCTTCCACACCTGCTGCTCTGCTCGCCTCTATTAAACCACACCCGGGCAGTCTCATACACGGCTCGAGGGAGGCAGTGAAGGACGCGGAGAATAACATGTAGTTATAAATGCAGACACCACGTTTACTGTGTGTCAGATACCTCACTGAGTCATCAGCACAGCTTATACATAAAGGAACTGAGGCACCTGTAGTGGCTAAGTAATTTAATCAAGCCCCAGCCCGATAGCTCCACTGGTTAGTACACTGGCCGGAAGAACAGAGGTTCGATTCCCGGTCAGGGCACATACAGGAGCAGGTGTTCCTGTCTGTTTGTCTGTCTGTCTCTCTCTCTCACCCCCTTCTTCTCTGGCCAAAATCAATAAATAATTTTTTTCAATTTTCAGAAAGTCCTTTGATCAGGACCACACACACAGCCCTCAGTTCCCCGAGCAGTCCAACGACAGCCATTTACCCCGTCCCCTCACAGCTGAACCACAAGGGACAGCCCACTTCCGGTGAGAAAGAGGGCAAAAAGGAGTGGCAGACGTGAGAAATAACAGAAAGAGGGAAGGAGGGCGGGGCAGCGGAAGAAATCAAAGGAGAACATGTAGACAAGAATGTCAGTCAGTCCATAATCCTCTACCTCATTTCAAAAGCCATCTTGAGACTATGCCAAGGACTCTGGGGACCAGTGTAGAGGAGAGAGGTTTGAGTAACAATGGACTCCTAGTTCTACTTCCATTCCAACTCAAAACTATCTACTTTTCTAGAAAAGAATCCACCAGTCCCTCCTGGAGAGGGTGAGAGAGAGGGAGAAGCCTCACCGGGAGTAGGCGTGCTGCACCTTCCAAACCACGGGACAGAGACCAGCGGGTCCTCCCGGGACGGAAACCAGCGGGTCCTCCCGGGACAGGAACCAGCGGGTCCTCCCGGGACGGGAACCAGCGGGTCCTCCCGGGACAGGAACCAGCGGGTCCTCCCGGGACGGGGACCAGCGGGTCCTCCCGGGACAGAAACCAGCGGGTCCTCCCGGGACAGGAACCAGCGGGTCCTCCCGGGACGGAAACCAGCGGGTCCTCCCGGGACAGGAACCAGCGGGTCCTCCCGGGACGGGGACCAGCGGGTCCTCCCGGGACAGAAACCAGTGGGTCCTCCCGGGACGGGAACCAGCGGGTCCTCCCGGGACGGGAACCAGCGGGTCCTCCCGGGACGGGAACCAGCGGGTCCTCCCGGGACGGGAACCAGCGGGTCCTCCCGGGACGGAAACCAGCGGGTCCTCCCGGGACGGGAACCAGCGGGTCCTCCCGAGCGCTGCAGGGAGCCTGGACCTCCCGCACGCGCTGCGGGACGCGGGCCCAGGGCTGAGGACCACCGCGAGCTCTGGCCCCTCTGCTTCTCACCATTATGATGTCAATACAAATAACCCCTTGTACCAAGAAAGTGGAAGCAGAAACCCTTGGCCCAGTACCTGGAGCACAGATGTGCACAGGGACACAGCACACACAGTCCCCTCCCAGACGTGAGGAGCAGAAAACAACGACACTTCCCAGGGTCGGGGGCAGGAGGCCGGAGCCTCGATAGGGCACCTAAGGGTCTGAGCAGCTCTCGTCTCTAGAACCGTTTCTGTCCGCACAACAGACAGGACCGCTGTGCTCTTCTGGCTCGGTGACGTTAACCTCCCTTTACTATTTTCTATGGACATCTTGCACAGTTTTTAAAAATAACATTACCCAAGTCATTACAGATATACTAATTATCAGTCACGGGAGATTCCACAGAAACACACACACACAGATGCGCGTGCACACGCACTCTCGGGAGCCCACCGACAGGGTCCTGACTGTACATCAGATCTCACGCTAGATGTGAAGCAATAAGAAGACGAGTAAGGTCCTCCTCTTTCAAGTGACAACTATGTGTATGTGCCCCATGTTTGCTGTAGAGTCCATCATTCAGGACTTCTTAAAAGCTTCTCCTCTAGGGCTGTTTTTAGACATGAGTCAATGTTGCCATACTTACTGCTAAAATGTCCGCCTCCACAGGCAGCAGGTTGAAGAACGCGAAGAGCTGCACGGTCAGGAGGGTGTAGACCTGCGTGGCCGACAGCACCAGCATCCCTATGGAGAGCAGCATCTCGCCGTGGTCGCCTGGAAGGCAAGTGGCAGGTAAACAATGAGCTCTGCTGCTACGTCCCCGCAAACCAGTGACTCGCTACATTCACTCCTGCTGTCCAAAACAGCTCTTCTAATTATAAATGTGGTAACATTAAAATTAAACACATTTCAAAAGCATAAGAATTCATACAGGTTTAAACATGTAGTTCAACACCCAAGGTGAGTCAATACAAAGCATTAAGACAGGGTGGGTGAGTTACTTGAGGGTGATGCACCATTTGTTCAAAATTAAATGGAATCAACAAAACAGTGTAGAGAGACGGAAGGGGAGAGGAGCCTGAGATTGTTAAATGCAAAACAAATGCAAAACACAAAGTTCAAGCAAATCAACAACGAAATTACAATTTAGGAGCGAGGGGGACAGTGTGAATGTAGTCTAGATATTAGATAGACATTTTTTAAACAATTGTTAATTTTCTTCGGTATGATTGTAACCACAGAATCAGCTCCAGCTGGCCTTCTCCTGTTTCTGACTGAGCTGCTTCTCAGGGACAAGAGAACAGAACTGTAATCATGCAGTGGAAGGATGCGCGGAGGAGACTTAACCTTCGATAACAACCAGAACCACCACCACCAACCAAATAGGTAGATCGGGACTAGAAATGTTATCACCAGAATCCTTTCAGATCCAATGTCATGAAGCTTTCCCCTATATTTCCACTTAAGAGGTTTCTACATTTGATCCATTCTGAGTTAATTTTTGCATATGCTATAAGATAGGGTCCAGCCTGACCAGGTGGTGGCGCAGCGGATAGAGCATCAGACTGGGATGCGGAGGACTCAGGTTCGAGACCCTGAGGTCGCCAGCTTGAGCACGGGCTCATCTGGCTTGAGCAAAAAGCTCACCAGCTTGGACCCGAGGTCACTGGCTCGAGCAAAGGGTTACTGGGTCTGCTGAAGGCCTGCGGTCAGGGCACATATGAGAAAGCAATCAACGAACAACTAAGGTGTCGCAACGAAAAACTGATGACTGATGTTTCTCATCTCTCTCCATTCCTGTCTGTCCCTATCTATCCCTCTCTGACTCTCTCTCTGTCCCTGTAAAAAAAGAAAAAAAAAAAAGACAGGGTCCAATTTCATTCTTTTGTTTGTGGCTAGCCAGTTTTCCCAAACCTATTTGTTGAAATAACTATCTTTTCCCCATCAATGGTGTTGGCACCCTTGTCAAAAATCATCTGACCATATATGTAAAAGCGTATTTCCAGGCTCTCTATTCTACTCCTCTGTTCTCTGTGTCTGGTTTTTTTGTTTTTTTTTTTCGCCAGTACCAACTGTTTCGAATACTGTAGGTTATAAAATCAGACATGATGGGACCTTCAACTTTCTTTTTTGTCAATATTGTTCTTGGCTAGTTGAAGTCCCTTGAGATTACATATGAATTTTTGAATAAATTTTTCTATTTCAGCAAAAAAGTTATTGTGATTTTGATAGGGATTATACTGAACCTATGTATTGTTTTAAACAATATTGATGTCTTAACAATATTAAGGACCACCAATCTATGAACATGGGGTGCCTCTCCATTTATCAGTGCCTTCTCTAATGTGTTTCAGCAACACATTGTAGTTTTCAGTGTACAAGTCATTTGCCATCCTTGGTAAATTTATTCCTCTAAGTATTTTATTCCTTTTGATGCTATTGTTTAAAAAGAAATTGTTTTATTTCCTTTGGGGATTGTTCACTGTCAGTATTTAGGAAGGGAATTAAATTTTGCATGCTAATTGTCCATCTTGCCATTCTGCTGAAATCCACTTATTAGTTCTAATAGGTTGTTTTGGGAAACCTTTATGGTTTTATGCATGTAAGATCATGTTGTCAATAAACAAATTATTTTACTACTTCCTTTCTAATTAGCTGCCACTGATTTCTTATTCCTGCCTAATTTATCTGGCTAGGACTTCCAGCACGATGAGGAACAGAAGTGGTAAAAGCAGGCATCCCTGCCTTGTTCTTGGTCTTAAAGAAAAAGCTTTCCATCTTTTACCACTGAGTATGATGTAAAATATGAATTTTACACATATGGCCCTTATTGTGGTAAGGTGGTTTCCTTTTATTTTCAGCTTGTTGTGCATTTTTTTATCATGAAAAAGTGTTGGATTCTGTCTAATGCCTTTTCTGCATTGAGACAGTCATGTGTTTTTTCCCTTCAGGCTGTTGATGTAGTATATTACACTGATTAATTTTCTATGCTGAACCGTCCTTGCACTCAACAAGTAGTCCGACTTGCTCATGGTTCTGTTTAACTTGGTTTGCCAGTACTTACTTAGGATTTTTGCATATTCATAAAAAAAATACAACCATACCTCAGAGAAGTTGCAAGTTTGGTTCCAGACCATTGTAATAAAGTGACTATCACAATAAAACAAGTTGCACAAATTTTTTGTTTTTCCAGTAACATAAAAGTTATGTTTATACAATACGGTAGTCTATTAATTATGCAATAGCATTATGTTTAAAAAATTACCTTAATTTAAAAATATTTTATTGCTAAAAATGCTAACCATCTGAAGCTCCAAAGAGTCATAATCATTTTGCTGGTGAAGTGTCTTGCTTTGATGTTGATGAAAACACAGTATCTACACAAAGTGCAATAAAGCAAAACACAATATAACGAGGTACACCTGCATCGGTCTGTAGTTTTCTTGCAGTATCTTTGTCTGGCTTTGGTATCAGGGTACTGCTAGCCTTATAAAATGAGCTAGGCAGTGGTCCCTCCTCTTCAACTTTTTGGAAGACTTTAAAAAGGATTGCAGTTCACTGTTCTTCAAGTGTTTGGTGGACTTCGCCAGGAAAGCCATCTGGTCCTGGGCTTTTCTTTCTTGGGAGGTCTTATGTTATTGATTCAATCTCCTTACTAATCAGAGGTTTACTCATATTTTCTGTTTCTTCATGATTCAGTTTTAGTAGGTTGTGTGTTCCTCAGCATTTATCCATTTCATCTAGATTATCCAAATTTTTGCTCTAGAATTTTTCATATTACTCTATTTCTGTAAAATCAGTATTAGTGACCCCCTTTCATGTCTAATTTTAGTTGAGTCATCTTTTTTCTCCATAAACCGAGCTGAAGATTTATTAATTTTATTGAACTTTTCAAAAAATCTAACTCGGTTTTGCTGATTTTCTCTTGACCTCATTTTTGAGGACTTGAGCACCCTGGCTGGCATATGTGATTATCTGTCTGACTTACGAGCACAGATGACAGTTACTCATCAACTACTGATTTAGTAATTGCAAATTTTCAATTTTTCCCCAAGCATCAGAGTAATCTAAACTCACACCTAAATCTATGACAATATTATGTAACTCAAACTCACCTACACAAAATTACATTCTAGAATTTCATTTTACAAATGAAGATGCATTTAGTAAGTATTTAAAACCAACATTACTTTCAGGGAATTCCTTTCCAAATTACTTAATTCTAAAGATGACTCACATTAACTACCTTACTGTCAAATACCACTAACGAAACAGCTAACCAATCTCCATCTCTAAAACAGCAATTCTACCCAGCCTCAGGGGCGCACACCACCCGTCCCCAATGTTTCATGGATACTCAGATTGATGTTCCCCCGACAGAAGCAAGTCTTGACTACTGCCCTAAAAATTACCAACCATAATCAAATCAAGAACATTGCTACTGTTAAATGACAGAACTCATGTCCTGTTCCTCTCCCAAATACACTTCCTTCGTCCTTATACAGATACAGGCAAATGGGTTGTCCTTTTCAATATTAAATATTATTAAGCATTATGCATAAAAGTAGAATTAATAAATTGTGGTATATACATATAATGCAATTCTCTACAATAATAAAAATGAATGACAGCTACATGAACATAGATGAATGTCACAAGAATAACCCTGAAAGAAGCAAGTCACAAAGAATGCAAACACTATATCCCACTCATATAAAGTTCTTTAAAAGGCAAAACAGATGATAAATATTCACATTTAAGAGGTAAAAACAAAAAAAAATGAGGAAGTCGTCATCATAAAAATCAAGATAGTGAATACCTCAAGGGTAAAAAAGGGACGTGTGATCAGGGAAAGGGTGCTTGCAGGAAGCCAGCAATGTCCGGCGCTGTGGTAAGATGGGAGTTTACGTCACAATTATTCTTTATACTGTATGTGAATGTTGTATGTGCTCTTCTGTACTTATGCTATCTAACCATTCTTGAAAAGAAAAAAATATAAGGACCCTTGCAGGTTGGTTCAGTGGAAATAGCGTCGACCTGATGCACCAGAGGTCGCAGGGTTGACCCCTGGTCAGGGCACGTAGGAGAAGCAACCAGTGGGTGCACAACTAAATGGAAGTACTAAGCAAAACAAGTTGATGCTTCTCGCTCTCTTTCTCTCACTTTCCCCCTCCCCCTCTCTCTCCTTTCCTATCTCAAATCAATGAAAAATTTTAAAAATGAAAAAATAAGAATAAAGCAGCCCGCCATTGTAAATAAGATTTACTTTTGTTTTGTTTTTCTGACTACATGTAAATATTATGAAAGCTAGCAAGCACTAGCCTACCAAGATCACAAACACGCCATGAGAGTCAATATATAAGCAACTATTAAAAACTAGACTCATGTTTGACCCCAGAGATAAACCTTCTCATTCAGAGACGTTAGATCAGATCTGGTCATCTGTATTATTCATATTATTGACATGAACTACAAGTGATTCTTAACCACCAGGGAAGTTTGTAAAATATGCTTTATGACAGGGGTCCCCAAATTACGGCCCGCGGGCCACATGCGGCCCCGAGGCCATTTATCCGGCCCCCGCTGCACTTCCGGAAGGGGCACCTCTTTCACTGATGGTCAGTGAGAGGAGCATAGTTCCCATTGAAATACTGGTCAGTTTGTTGATTTAAATTTACTTGTTCTTTATTTTAAATATTGTATTTATTCCCGTTTTGTTTTTTTACTTTAAAATAAGATATGTGCAGTGTACATAGGGATTTGTTCATAGTTTTTTTAATAGTCCGGCCCTCCAACGGTCTGAGAGACAGTGAACTGGCCCCCTGTGTAAGAAGTTTGGGGACCCCTGCTTTATGACATATTACCTGGGAGCCTGTGATAAAAATAAATGTTCCCCGGCCCCTCCCCTCCCCTCAAAAGTCAGACAGAAAGCTTATTATTATGCTTTTTAGAGAAAATGTGCCCTACCCCTGTCTGATAGGCTTAGTGGATAGAATGTCATCTGTCACACTGAGGTTGTGGGTTTGATCTCCGGCCAAGGCACGTACAAAAAGCAATCCGTGAGCACACAACTAAGTGAAACAATGAGCTGATGCTTCTCTCTCCCTCTCTCCCCCTCCTTCCCCCCGTCTTGAATCAATGGAAAAAAAATTTAAATGTCCCCTAGTGAATCCTTATAATCAAGCCAAAATTAGAAACCACAGACTGCCATGTGGCATACCAAGCATTAGTCATGGAGTTCTTGTAAGCCAAAGAGGGGTGGGGTAGAGGGGCAAGTCAGTAAAAGGAAAGAAAGAAAAAGAGTAAGAGAAATGCTAACAAAAGTACACTTCCTAATTCTCTCAAATACCACTGTTGTCACATACTGCCACAGGCTGCCAATTCCAGCCACATTCCACTCAGCCAACTTGAAAAGCCGACTGACAACTAAACTGCTTTCATGGATATCAGAATCTTAAGCACCACTTAAGGAAACACGCAGAAAATTCCGGTTTTCTAGATTATCAAATGTCACGCCCAGGGCACTTCGAAGCATAAAATCTCCTGAACCAGAATTGTTTATGATGCTTCACACAAATGTCACCACCATTACTACAGACAAAGCAGTAGAGAGCTTAATTTTGTGCCAGGTGCTCTGTTTAGCATCCGACATGAACGCTCTTCCACCTAACCCTCAGAACAACCTTGTGAAGTAAAACAAAAACAAATGAACACAATGCAGTCTTCTTATCATCCAGTTTCCTGCTTGAGAGGACTCCACTTCTATGCAGAAGCACTGGACACTAGGTGACGGTCCCTAACCTATTACCTCCAGCCCCGCCCTCCTAATTCATGCATAATTTCGGAACAGAAACTCAGCGTGCCAAGCATGCCAGTGAGCCCTACGCAGTTTGGTATCCAGTTCTCTGGTCTACTGTGTTAATGGAGGGTTATGGGTACAGATCAAGTGGTTATCATGACTGTTTCTTTAGAATACTGCCCCAGAGGACTGTTCCTGGCTTTCTTTTCTGTACACCACACTCCCACCTGACAAATGTCTGCGACCCGCCTACACACCTACCACGCCTCACTCCTTAGTCTCCTCTACACTCTTTATCATACACACGTCTGTCTGCAACCCGCCTACACACCTACACCTCACTCCTTAGTCTCCTCTACACTCTTTATCATACACACGTCTGCGACCCGCCTACACACCTACACCTCACTCCTTAGTCTCCTCTACACTCTTTATCATACACACGTCTGCGACCCGCCTACACACCTACACCTCACTCCTTAGTCTCCTCTACACTCTTCATCATACACACGTCTGTCTGCGACCCGCCTACACACCTACACCTCACTCCTTAGTCTCCTCTACACTCTTTATCATACACACGTCTGCGACCCGCCTACACACCTACACCTCACTCCTTAGTCTCCTCTACACTCTTTATCATACACACGTCTGCGACCCGCCTACACACCTACACCTCACTCCTTAGTCTCCTCTACACTCTTTATCATACACACGTCTGCGACCTGCCTACACACCTACACCTCACTCCTTAGTCTCCTCTACACTCTTTATCATACACACATCTGCGACCCGCCTACACACCTACACCTCACTCCTTAGTCTCCTCTACACTCTTTATCATACACACGTCTGTCTGCGACCCGCCTACACACCTACACCTCACTCCTAAGTCTCCTCTACACTCTTTATCATACACACGTCTGTCTGCGACCCGCCTACACACCTACACCTCACTCCTTAGTCTCCTCTACACTCTTTATCATACACACGTCTGTCTGCGACCCGCCTACACACCTACACCTCACTCCTTAGTCTCCTCTACACTCTTTATCATACACACGTCTGTCTGCGACCCGCCTACACACCTACACCTCACTCCTAAGTCTCCTCTACACTCTTTATCATACACACGTCTGTCTGCGACCCGCCTACACACCTACACCTCACTCCTTAGTCTCCTCTACACTCTTTATCATACACACGTCTGTCTGCGACCCGCCTACACACCTACCACGCCTCACTCCTTAGTCTCCTCTACACTCTTTATCATAATACTCATAACTTCCTATCATGCTATATACTTTGCTTACACGTTCTATTTATTGTTCAGTGTCTATCTCTGTGACAAGAATACAAACTCATCCAAGACAGGAATCTTTATTTTATGGGTGTATCATGAAGTATCTAAACAGTGCCTGGTATATATATTAATAAATATAAGGGACTTAATATTTACAGAATGAGTGTACACATGACCTTTCTCCATATTATCTTCTACAGAGCCTCTGAAGGCAGCCACCTCTTAACTACGGCAAAAAATAAAAATAAAAAAAGACCTGAACACTAAAAATGCATAAATTACATGAAACAAAACAATTAGTTAATGTATGTAAATTGTGGGTGGGACTCTATATGGTCTTTGTTTTGTTTGTCCCCCATGTTTCAGAATAAAAAACTAAAACCTTCTAGTCTATTTCATTTTATATAACAGACACCAAACAAAAGCCTAAAAGAAAATACAAGGTATTCTAGCACGACCTGTGGTGGTGCAGTGGGTAAAGTATTGATCTGAAACTCTGAAGTCACTGGTTCAATACGCCAGGCTTTCATGGTCAAGGCACATATGAGAAGCAACTACTACAAGGTGATGCTTCCTGCTCCCCTGCCCCTCTTTTATAAAAAAGAACGAAGGAAAGAAAGAATATAGTATTCTTAGTAGAAATTTGTTTCATTTGTTCAAGTTTTCTAAGTGTGCTGTAATTATTTCTTCTGAAGTAAAATGTGTCATCAAAGCAGAACAAAGGGCAGATCCTGAGCTAAGAATGAACAAATCCAAACTGTCATTTTCTCTCTTAAAACACTCAATTATTCTCCAAGACTCCATCCCCGACTCCAGGCTTTGTAATTATTATCATTGCCACAAATGTCCAACGTTGCAGCCATTGGGCTTTGAGGGTGTGAGTCAGGTGGCAATATAGTTATGTGACCCTTAACGAAGGGGATATGTTTTGAGAAATGTGACATTAGGCAATTTTGTTGTTGTGGGAACATCACAGTGCATTTACACAAACCTAGACAGGGCCACTCCCTAATGTCGGCAACTGTAACACAATGGCAAGTATCTCTGTACCCAAACATATCTAAACACAAAAAACAGTACAGTAAAAATACAGTATAAAAGATTTTTTTTTAAAAAAAGGCATACCTGCACAGGGCATTTAGACTACACTGAACTCATTAAAAACTCTTCAATAATAAATTAACCTTAGCTTACTGTAACTTTTAGTTTATAAACACTTTTAAACTTTTCAACTCTTCTGTAATAACACTTAAGACACAAACACATTACACAACTGTACAAAAATATTCTTTCTTTATATCCTATTCTACAAGCTTTCTTCTACAGCTAGTGCTCGACTTACGACCACGATTAGTTTCGACAGACCAGTCATAACACAATTTGGTTGTAAGTTGAGTAAGCTATAAGTACAGTACTGTGAAATGATGTTATAAAAATCTTTAAGTCATATTTTATCATAATTTCTTTTCATTATTGTTATATATCATAATTTTCTTTGTTCATTTTATGCCATTTGTATCATCTTTATACCATTTTGTTTCTTATTTTTATATTCGTCAGGTTTTAGTAAAACACTGCATTACCAGTACAACTAGTTTAATATTTGCAAAGACAATTTCCTCTTGGTAGACATCTTGGGAGGGGTTTGATGAAAAATATCCAAGACACAAAACACAAATTGCAGTACCGAGTCTGGGATAACAGTTGAAATGGTGCTCGCGGAGATGGTCCGCACTGTTGTACGCCCAGCTGGGCAACACTTGCGTAGCCAGACACGGAGCAGTCGTGGCTAGCGTTTGTGGTTGTAAGTCGAATGGTCCTAAGTTGCATAGGTCGTAAGTCGATCAATATGTGTACCTTTAAATTATTTTATTTTATTTTTATTTTTTTCCAAGTGAGAAGAAGGGAGACACAGAAACAGACTCCCACATGCACCCCAACAGGGATCCTCCTGATAACTCCCATCTGGGGCCATGCTTGCAACTGGGCTACTTTTAGCACCTGAGGTGGTGCCACGGAGCCATCCTCAGTGCCTGGGCTGGTGTGCTCAAACCAACTGAGCCATGGCTGTGGGAGAAGAAAGAGGGGGGAAGAGGAAGAGAGGGGATAGAGGGATGGTGGAGAGGGGGGAAAAGGGGTGAGGAGAGGAAAGGAGAGAGAAGGGGGACAGTGGGGAGAACGGGGGGGGGGGGAGAAGTAAGGAAAAGGAGGGGGGAGGGGATCGGGATGGGGGGGAAACAGATGGGTCTCTTCTCCTGTGTGCCCTGACCAGGAATTAATTGAACCTGGGACTTCCACACGCCTGGTTGACACTCTCCCACTGAGCCAACTGGCCAGAGCCTTAAATCTTTTTTTAAGTTTTCCAACATTTTTATTAAAAATCAAGACACAAACTAACAGAAAACGTTTTTGTTACGAATGAAGACACATGAGCCTAGGCTTACTCAGGTCAGGTCGTCTCCCGCCTCCCCTCCTGTCCCCCTGGAAGGTCTGCAGAGGCAGTTCCACTGTGCAGCTGCTGGCTCCGATGAGAACACCTTCCTCTAGAACACTTCCTGAAGGGCCTTCCCGAGGCTCTTCTCCAGAAGATAGCCTTCTTTTTAGAAATATTCAATATATCCCTGGTGGTTTGCTTGTAAAGCAATTAATGTACCATGAACACGCCTCTCAGGGAAACCTTTTGGTGTTGGGCCGTGTTTTCAAACCTTTTAAGGAGGCTGACTGAAAAGCAATACTATCACTGCTTTTCCGCTTCTATAGTCCTTAATCACTTTTCATTCCGTTTCCAGGTCAATTACTCAATGTGGCCTCTTACTGGCAACATCAGCGGTGCATTTACATGCTTAGGGGCCAACACGAGATTAAATCAAACACAAAGGGAAATGATACGAGACACAAGGATAAACACAAGAGGTGTGAAGCTGCTGCCAGCCTAATAATTTGTTTCACAGCCAACTGGTTAAAAAGTAGAAAGAGTACACTCTAAAATATAATATAGTAAATACATAAACCAGTAATAGTACTTTATCAATTAATCATGTCAGTAATCACAAATATCAAGTATTCAATAGTATGTACTGTACATAACTTGTGCTATTTTACGCTGCAGACAGCACAGTGGGTTGTTTATGCAAGCACCACCTCAAACATGTGGGCAGTGCAATGCACTACCACGTCAGCAGGCAAAGGGGTTTTTCAGCTGCCTCCTAATCTTACGGGGCCGCCCACGCACATGCCGGCCATCACTGACCAGAAGGTCATAATGCAGCACATGACTCTGCACTGCCATCATCCAGAGACAGCCTGACACACTGTGTATCACGGGGTACCAGCACCCCATCTCCATTGGCGAGGAGCTCGGCACAGGGCTCAGGCCCAGAGGCATGACCACACCAACACCAAACGCGCCACTGTTTAGGTCTACCTCCTAGAACTCCACCAGGCACCAAATCTGTATCAGCAGGGGTTCAGTCAAGAGACAGAAATGACAGAGTAACAATCACTAAACTGTGTTAGGACAGTAACTATAAAGATGTAACCAGGGCAGGAGAAAGGGACCCCAAAGGGGTATCAGGACACCTCTGGGAGAGAGGGGTGTGTTCATTAACTTCATTATGGTACTGGTTTCATAGTTTTATGTGTGTGTGTGTGTGTGTGTGTGTGTGTGTGTGTCCCAAAGCTTATCCAAGCATATGCTTTAAATATGGACTACTCGTTACATGTCAACTGTAAGTTGATAAAGCTGTTTTTAAATTTTTAAGGAAAAAAAATAATTAAACTACGTTGGGAAAAGGGCTGAGGATACCCAGGGATCCACGTGGCAGGCGGGTCCCCCACAGGCGGGTCTCTCACTGGAAGGTACGGCTGCAGCACATCAGGGGACAGAAAACTGCACGGGGGTTTCCCAAGCCAGAGCTGGTCTTGCGCTGCGGGGCACGCAGGACACGCAGGACGCACTCCGGGGCGCACGCCAGCAGGGGTCCTCAGGGCACTGCAGGCACGGACGAGGCCTGGCTAGGCAGGGTCCCCCGCGGAACGCCACGACCAGGTGGTCACCAGGACTGGAGTGGGGCTACGAACTCAGGTCTCTGGGCGCACGGTTGAGAAAGAGCAACACCAGATGTCCCCAACCATAAACTGCTGACAGACCACACGGGGGGTGGGGAGGGGGGGAGGCAAAGAAAAAAAGGAAAGCACAGCTCAGGAGGACTAGAAAGGAGAAAATCCTTCCTCCGTTGTTTCCTCCAGCGTTCATTCCCCTCGAACGCCCGACAAAGCTAGCGTCACGCTCTCTGTAAAGAAGTGATTGAGTCCAGTCCATCTCTGCAGAGCATGTACTGAATGGTGAATTTGAAGAAGAAAATAAATAAATTGGCAACTGGCAGTTATCTTTCTATTTTTAACAGTATTTAAATAAGGCAGTCTTCTCTCACTTATCACAGCGAGATGCCCTGGCCGCACAGCTCAGCTGGTTGGAGCATCGTCCTGAAGCAGAGAGGTTGCTGGTTAGATCCCTGCTCTCTCGCTTCCTCTCTCTAAAACCAATAAAACATTTAAAAAAACAATAGAGAGAAAGAAAAAAGTGAACATATATGATCATTAGTGTGTTATCAACAAGCAGAATCTAAAAAAATATCTAGTCTCTTTGAAATATCATTTATTTTTAAAAGTCGCATAAATTTCTTATTCTGGTCCTGGCTAGTATCCATGTGTGTTTTAAAATAAAACTTTTAAATTACACAGTCGATTGTTAATGCTCATCGGCTTCTAGAGACTGCCTACACGCCTTGGCTCCTGGCTCTTCCTCCATCTTCAAAACCAGCAAAGGCAGATTGGTTCTTTCTCACATCATGTTATTCCAAACTCCAGCAAAGGCAGATTGGTTCTTTCTCACATTATGTTATTCCAAACTCTTCTGCCTCCCCCTTCTACACGTGAGGACCCTTGTGATTACACGGCCCACCTGGATAAGCCAGGATAATCTTCCCACCCAAAAGTCCTTAGCTGAACCACATCTGCAAAGTTCCTTTTGCCATAACATATTCATAGCTCCCAGGTATTAAGGGAAGGGACATCTTTGGGGGTTATTATCCTGTCTACCAGTCATTATCCCATTTCTCACTGACTTTTCAATTTACTCATGGATTGCTGTTTTAGTCTTTTACAGTTACTATTATTATTTTGATGCCCAATTGTCCCCAGTTTGGCCAGTAGAGGCTCATTCAAAAGGCTCCTGTGCCTTTCTGACATGTTCCCATCATGCTTAAGCACTTCTTTGTTTTCTGCCACCAGATTTCTGGTCCTATCCATTCTTTTCCTGCCCCAGCCCTGAAACCAGCCATTTCTCCAAAGAGAATGTCCTTGTTTGTAGTCATCTTAAAGTGAAGTATTTGTTGGGTACAGAACATTAGATCAACAACTTACTCTCAAATAATTAAGGGGGAAAAAAAGATCTCTGTACTATGTGTACAACATAAAAGATACCTTGTGATTATTTCAAAATAAGTAAATAATTTTACTTTAATTGCACATCTTTGAAAGTTCAAAACAAATTATTTGAGGCCTGTCTAAATATTAGTACTGCAGACTAAAAATTTACCATCTACAATAATCACTGTGGTTTCTTTCAGAACCTGACAAACTGAATTTAGCTTCTGAAGTATAACTGAGCCTGGCCTGGGGAGGCACAGTGGACAGAGCCTGGCCTGGGGAGGCACAGTGGACGGAGCCTGGCCTGGGGAGGCAGTGTAGATGGAGCCTGGACCTGGGGAGGCACAGTGGACAGAGCCTGGCCTGGGGAGGCACAGTGGGTAGAGCCTGGACCTGGGGAGGCACAGTGGACAGAGCCTGGCCTGGGGAGGCACAGTGGACGGAGCCTGGCCTGGGGAGGCACAGTGGACGGAGCCTGGCCTGGGGAGGCACAGTGGACGGAGCCTGGCCTGGGGATGCACAGTGGGTAGAGCCTGGCCTGGGGAGGCACAGTGGACGGAGTCTGGCCTGGGGAGGCACAGTGGACAGAGCCTGGCCTGGGGAGGCACAGTGGACAGAGCCTGGCCTGGGAAGGCACAGTGGACAGAGCCTGGCCTGGGGAGGCACAGTGGATAGAGCCTGGACCTGGGGAGGCACAGTGGACAGAGCCTGGCCTGGGGAGGCACAGTGGACAGAGCCTGGTCTGGGGAGGCACAGTGGACGGAGCCTGGCCTGGGGAGGCACAGTGGACGGAGCCTGACCTGGGGAGGCACAGTGGACGGAGCCCTGGCCTGGGGAGGCACAGTGGACGGAGCCTGGCCTGGGGAGGCACAGTGGATAGAGCCTGGACCTGGGGAGGCACAGTGGACAGAGCCTGGCCTGGGGAGGCACAGTGGACGGAGCCTGGCCTGGGGAGGCACAGTGGACGCAGCCTGGCCTGGGGAGGCACAGTGGACGGAGCCTGGCCTGGGGAGGCACAGTGGACGGAGCCTGGCCTGGGGAGGCACAGTGGACGGAGCCTGGCCTGGGGAGGCACAGTGGACGCAGCCTGGCCTGGGGAGGCACAGTGGACGCAGCCTGGCCTGGGGAGGCACAGTGGACGCAGCCTGGCCTGGGGAGGCACAGTGGACGCAGCCTGGCCTGGGGAGGCACAGTGGACGGAGCCTGGCCTGGGGAGGCACAGTGGACGCAGCCTGGCCTGGGGAGGCACAGTGGACGGAGCCTGGCCTGGGGAGGCACAGTGGACGGAGCCTGGCCTGAGGAGGCACAGTGGACGGAGCCTGGCCTGGGGAGGCACAGTGGACGGAGCCTGGCCTGGGGAGGCACAGTGGACGGAGCCTGGTCTGGGGAGGCACAGTGGACGGAGCCTGGCCTGGGGAGGCACAGTGGACGGAGCCTGACCTGGGGAGGCACAGTGGACGGAGCCTGGCCTGGGGAGGCACAGTGGACGGAGCCTGGCCTGGGGAGGCACAGTGGACAGAGCCTGGACCTGGGGAGGCACAGTGGACAGAGCCTGGTCTGGGGAGGCACAGTGGACAGAGCCTGGCCTGGGGAGGCACAGTGGACGCAGCCTGGTCTGGGGAGGCACAGTGGACAGAGCCTGGCCTGGGGAGGCACAGTGGACGGAGCCTGGCCTGGGGAGGCACAGTGGACGGAGCCTGGCCTGGGGATGCACAGTGGGTAGAGCCTGGCCTGGGGAGGCACAGTGGACGCAGCCTGGCCTGGGGAGGCACAGTGGGTAGAGCCTGGACCTGGAGCACTGACCTTGCGGGTCTGAAATCCCAGGCTTGCCCAGTCAAGGCACATACAAGGAACAATTACTAAGAGCTAATGCTTCCCGCTCCTCCCTCTCTCTCCCTCCCTCTCTCTTTCACCTCTCTCTCTCTCTCTATAAAAATCAACAAATAGCCCAGGCCGGTGGGCTCAGTGGTAGAGTGTCTGCCCAGTGTGTGGATGTCCTGAGTTCGATTCCTGGTCAGGGCACCAAGAAGAAGCAACCATCTGCTTCTCCACCCTTCTCCCTCCCCCTTTCCCCCTCTCCCTCTCTTTCTTTTCCCCTCCCGCAGCCATGGCTCGACTGGTTTGCTGTGCACTGTTCCCAGGTGCTGAAGATGGCTCCTTGGAGCCTCCGCCATAGGCACTAAAATAGCTTGGTTGTGAGCATGGCCCCAACAGGCAGAGCATCGGCCCCAGATGGGGGCTGGTAGGTGGATCACTATCAGAGCTCAAACAGGAGTCTGTCTCTCATTTTCCCTCTTCTCACTAAATAAACAAATAAGTAAATAAATACCTCTGAGAATAAAGTTATTCATGTTTATTCATAACAAAAATTTAAGTATTTTGAAACAAAATATTTAAAAGCTTCTATCAAGGAAAACTAAGAAAGGGAAACTAAAATATAATAGTGATAATTTATATATTCAAATCAACCTCCACGCCAATCAATTTTTCTTCTTCATGGATCTCTAAACCGGATTTGGTATAAATACGGTTTATGCCTCAGGCTTTCTCTACAACATCAGAACTTAAGTAACAAATAGTAAGAATAACCTTTAAGTGAATTATTACATTCACACCTTTCTCCAAGCTTAAAGAAAACAAAATGAAATATTTTATCTCCTATTATAATGCCCAAGCATATGTAACATACCAGAAATGCAATAATTTAATTAAATAATCATTCAACACTACGCTATAAGAATACTCAATGCTATTTCTATTCAGGATAATCATAATTAGACATCAGAATTCTTCAGTGTTGCAATTTCCACTTTCTTATTTACCTATATAATCCAACTCATATATGTAAGAAAGAAAAGAAATGACTACTGAAATCAATGTTATACACAAAAATCAGTTGTGTTTCTATACACTAGCAATAAACAACTCAAAAATAATTTTTTTTTTTTTTTTTCTGAAGCTGTAAACGGGGAGAGACAGACTCCCGCATGCGCCCGACCGGGATCCACCTGGCACGCCCACCAGGGGGCGACGCTCTGCCCACCAGGGAGCGATGCCCTGCCCCTCTGGGGCATCGCTCTGTTGTGACCAGAGCCACTCTAGCGCCTGGGGCAGAGGCCAAGGAGCCATCCCCAGCACCCGGGCCATCTTTGCTCCAATGGAGCCTCGGCTGTGGGAGGGGAAGAGAGAGACAGAGAGGAAGGAGAGGGGGAGGGGTGGAGAAGCAGATGGGCGCCTCTCCTGTGTGCCCTGGCCGGGAATCGAACCCGGGACTTCTGCACGCCAGGCCACCGCTCTAGCACTGAGCCAACCGGCCAGGGCTCAAAAGTAATTTTTTTTTAAATTCCTTTATAAAGGCATCCAAACAATAAAGTGTCCAGGAGTCAATTTACTCAGGAGGTGAAAAGAGGTCCGAGATGGCGGCAGTGGAGGAAGGCGCTGAGCCGCCCGGCCCAGAGGAAACTGAGTCTCCATGTGCACAGAGAGCAGGCCCTCCTGTGAGACAGGAGTGCAAACAAACAGTGCCTCAGCCAGGGCGAACGAAAGAGAGGGAGCAGGGAGAGCTAGGAAACCGCAGGGGCTCGCGAGCGCGGGGCAGCTCTCCAGACTGCAGGTGCCACTGAGCACAGGAGCTTACACACCCTTCTTTCCCCGGGGCAAGCAGAAGCTCTACTTCAGGTGTTCCGCCCCTTAGGACCTCCCAGCAGCCCACGCCCAGCCACAATGCCCAGGCACTCCCCCCACCAAAGGGAGATAAAGGATCATAGGGCGTCACCACACGCTTCCCACCCACAGCTGCTCCAGTCAGCCAGGGCCCCCAGGTGCCACAAGGGACTGCCAGGCTCCAGCTGACCTGCCAAACGATGCAGCACACACAGCCTACACAAGACCGCTCACAGTAAAACAAAAGAGAGAAAGTGTAGAGAAGGCTGGGGAGCCACGGGAGCCCTCCAACAGCTGCAGGCATTCTCTGGGACTGAAGGTGTCGGTGACAGCCATTGCACACGTCCCCCTTTCACCCCCACAGGGTGGGTGAGAGCTTACCCAGGAGCTCTGGCCTATCTGCAAGGTCATTGCAGAGCATTCCCGAAACACCCACCAGGCCCACTCCGGCTCGAAACAGAGGGAGCGAGCAGGATCAACAGGTACTACTACATGCACCTGGCCTCGCCACTCAGGGCGCTTCCAGCTCAGCGGGTCAGCGCCCCAGTCACCACAGGCATCTGCTCGGCTCCAAACGGCCTGCTAAAGCCACCCAGCACACAGCCTGTATAGAGACCACATTCACACCAGCACACAGCCTGTATAGAGACCACATTCACACCAGCACACAGCCTGTATAGAGACCACATTCACACCAGCCACTTTCTGAAGACCGGCAGAGAGCTCTTTTGTCTAATTCACATACATATAACCACAGAAAATCAGACAAATGAATACAGTATTTCTCAAATCAAGGAACCAAAAAAATCCCCAGGGAAACAAACCCTAAGGAAACAGAGATAAGTAATTTGCCTGATAACTGAATTCAAAGGAAGGCCCTGGCTGGTTAGCTCAATCAGTTAAGAGAGTCATACCAAAACAAGGTTGTAGGTTTGATCGCCAGTCAGGGCACACACAGGAAGCAACCAACAAGTGCATGACTGAGTGGAACAACAAATGAATGCTTCCCTTCCCCCTCCCCTCTCCCCCTGTTCCTCTCTCCCTCTGAAAGTCAATAAAAATTAAGCTCTGGCTAGATGGCTAGGTTGGTTGGAGAACTGTCCCAAGCGTGAAGGTTGCTGCTGCTTTGACTCCCCAGTCAGGGCACATAAGGAACAGCTTGATGTTCTTGTCTCTCTCTCAAAAAAAAAGTCATAAGGATACTCACCAAACTTTAGAGTAGAACAGAAAAATTTAGGGAGAACTTCAACAAAGAGAAAGTTTAATAAATAATTTAGTAGAGCTGAAAAATAGAATAACTGCAATGAAAAATACATTAGAAGGGATCAGCAGCATATTAACCAATGCAGAAGAACAAATCAGCAACCCAGAAGACTGACTACTGGTTAGCAATCAGAACAGCAAAAAGGAAAAAAAATAATAATAAAAACAGTTTAAGAGATCTTTGAAATAACACCAAGCACACAAACATTCACATTACAGGGATCCTAGAAAGAAGAAACAGAAACTCTATTTAAAAAACTAATGGCGAAAACCTTCGTAACTTGGGAAAGAAAACAGACATCCAGGTCCAGGAGGAAGATTTCCAAACAAGATGACTCCAAAGACATCTACACTAAGATTTATTATACAGTCATTTAAATGGCAAAAGTTGCCTGCCCTGTGGTGGTGCAGTGAACAGTGTCCATCTGGGATGCGGAGGTCCCAGGTTGGAAACGCTCACCAGCTTAGCAGGAGCTCACCGGCTTGAGGGCAGGCTCACCAGCTTGAGCACGGTGTTGCTGGTCTGTGCATGGACATTGACATGACCCCATTTAAATGAGACGTCCAAAATGAAAACGAGATATCCAGGACATTCACAGAACTAGAAAGCAGACTGCTGGTGGTCGGAGCTGGGAGGAGCAGGAAATAGGAAGGAACTGCTTAGTGGGCATAGTGTTTTATTTTGGAGTGATAAAAATGCTTTGGAGCTGGACAGAAGTGGTGGCTATATAAATGAACTGAATGCCATGCAACTGTTCACTTTTAAATTGTTGATTATATGTAACCTCAAAAAAGACTTTAAAGCAATTAATGATTATAATACACATTAGACAAATGTATAAAACCTCAAAAAAGACTTTAAAGCAATTAATGATTATAATACACATTAGACAAATGTATAAATTACAAGCACAGTTCTTCCTTTCTAAAGGTCAAACATATAATTGCAAGCACAATAATTAGGCAAATAAAGATCAACATTTGAGTTTACTATCTAAGCAAGATAAGAAATTCAACTCCTAGTCTCTTTCACAACATGATTTAGAACTATTCACCAATCACCAGTTGTGGTCATTTCCCCCTAGAAATTCATTCCCTCTATAAAATTTAACTGGATAGCTTGTTCATTATAATGAAATTGAGCTTGAACTAGAGTCACATTCAATTAATTCAACTTCAACAAGTTTCTAGCCCCTTAGAAATGATTATAAGTCAAATTTTTGTAGCTGACCAGAAGCAGCTCTCTTATTTCAACTAGCAGAATACCCATGTGGCTATGAACACTGAAATGTTTTCATGTTGCATGTTTTCTAAAATTTTCAGGGTTACTCATGCCCTAAAACCACAAAACTGACACTTCCTCAAACTTTATGTCAGCATTAAAAGACTGATTTCCTCAAGTAGGACTATAACACTGAACTAACTAGAAATAACACTGAACTAACTAGAAATAACAAAAATAACTTCCTCATGAATCATTCCCTTAGGAGGAATATAAAGGAAGACAGAAAAATGCCTGATTGTGTTACTATCTGCGCAAAATTCCTCAACAGATTCAATAACTTTCAGAATGAAGTCCACAAGTAAGTTGTGACTTCCCACAGAAAGTGGTTCACGACTGGCCCTACCTGGGACTCCAGCTCTCTCCCTAGTGTCCCTTCTCAGATCACATGATCCTCCTTCACCCAACCGTTCATCATGTGCCATTTAAACCGTCCATCCCTCCCATTATTATTTTCTAAATCTATTTTTACTTTATCTTTTCGATCTCAGAAAGAGAGGGAACAAGACAGAAACAGACACAACGATCTGTTTCTGAGTACAGTATTCTTTCAAAACTCCCTGAAGTTAAGGACTAAACCTTTTTGACCTCATATACTCAGCTCCTAGGACAATAATCAAAGGCTGTTGTAAAACTGAAGTATGGAAGTAAGAGTAACTATTAAAACCCACTATTAGTGTGTAAAATATTAGTTTATTTTTTCCTATATAACATAAGCAAAAGGGAAATATATATAGACTATATATTAGGCTATAACTTGCTTTCTTTTTTTTTAAATTACAATGTGGCCTTACTAGTAAATAACATTAAATAGATAACATCAATTTTGTAAACACATTTTTAAACATCTTGTTCACTAATAAGAGTATAAATTTAGTCCTTCTTATTAGTCAATGAAAAGCTCGTGATCAGCTCCATATTATCTGAATTTTAAGTGAAACACTACTGCAATAGATATTTTGTAAGAATCTTAAAAGCAGGTTTTTTAAACTAGAAAATTCCAATTACCTCATCTTACAAATGAGGAAATGAAATGAGAGAGGTCTAGTTATTCATGCAAAGTCATCCTTACTGCTGTTTTCAGCTACAATATAACCTTATTGACATTTCCGCCTCACAGGCAAGCCAGGCAGCGCGATCCACAGCACCCTTCTCTTCTTCCTACCTTCAGTCTAGTGCGTACATGGGCGAGTCCTTAACACTGGCTACATTTAACTGATTGATTTATATTTAAGATCTGGCCCCAACCTTAACACAGCCTCCTCCTCCCCATCATAAACACTTAATTAGTACCTACACTTACTGATCATGAAATACATCTAAGTCATTCCAGTGGGAAGAAAGGGAAATGGAGAGACACACAGAAGACATTGTCCCTGCCTTCAAAGTGCTCTACAAAGTCAGATCCGATCTGGTATGATACTTTTATTACTGTCATCTGTTTAAGATGGTGTTTTTATAGAGTACATGAAAAATCTCATTATGTTCCATTATTAAAATATACCTTATTTGTCCCACTTGAAGATAAGCCCCATGAGGTCAAGGACCTTGTCTCTTGGCTCACTCATGTAGGCCGTGCCCAGAACAGTTCCTGACATAGAAGGTACCTACGTATTTGTTGAGTGAATGAATGCTTTAGAAAAACCCATGAAAAGCAGAATCCAAGTAATGTTTCCAACTATGGTGTGATAGAATATGTCAACTTTTTCTTGTCCTACTGTTTGTGCCTAATGTTCAATTTTTTATTTGGCCAGTTACTCAGGCCTTACATTTCAAGGAAGTAAAAACAGTTCAGAGATAGATAAATTATAGTACTTAGTTTAATATCATGCCCTATTCACTGCATCAAATTCTAGAAACTGCCAAGAGAGCAACCAACCTACCAGCCCTTCAGACCTTACTTAGTCACTTATTTTTTTATTGATTGATTTGAGAGAGGAAGGGAGGAAGAGGGAGAGAGAGAGGAACATAGATCTGTTTCTGTATGTGCCCTGCCCAGAGAGAGAACCAGCAACTCCTGTGCTTCAGGGCGACACTCTAACGGTTACCAACTGACCTATCTGGCCAGGACAGGAGTCACTTTTCCAAGTGTAGAGAGTCTCCCGATAGTTTTCTTCCCTTCTCAGAATTGGTATCATCATCTTACAGAATGAGGAAACTGAGGCCAGAGAATGGGTGGTTCATTCACCGAATCCCTCTTCTTTCCACCACACCAATTAGCCTGCTCTCTTTCTCTTTGAGGTTCTTCTTCCATAATCTTAGCAATAAGCACAATACAGTCTCTCTAGGTCCCTGTTATTGCTGCCCACATTCTAAAATGCTCTCTGATTTTAGAAGTTTTACTATTAATCAAGTGAGGTCAACAAAGGAGGAGTGAAATAATAGCAAATCTGCCTGACCAGTAGTGGTGCAGTGGATAGAGCGTCAACCAGGGACACTGAGGTCCCAGGTTCAAAACCCCAAGATCCCAGACTTGGGGGTGGATTCATCTAGCATGAGTGCAAGTTTGCGGACTTGAATACAAGATCATGGATCCCAAGGTCACTGGCTTGAGCAAGGGGTCAATGGCTCTGCTTGAGCCCCCACCCTCCGGCCCAAGGCAGTAGGAAAAGCAATCAGTGAAAAACTAAAGTAACACAACTAAAGTAAAACTATAAGATGATGCTTCTCATCTCTCTCCCTTCTCATCCTCTCTCTCTCTCCCTCTCAAAAAAAAGTTACAAATCTGCTGATGTCACAATTCACATTCAACTGTGTGTATAAATGCCTGGCACTATATAAAAATCACAGCATCGTTCCAAGTTCTTAGTTAGCCTCCAATTTGTTGGCTCTTTTTTGAATAAATATAATATGCATTACAAACACCTATTAATATATTATATGTAATTACATAATCTTCATACAACATCATGATGATGAACTCTTTTGCAGACCGGCCTGAAGTTTCTGGCAAACCAACACTGACCTACCTGCACACTGGCAGTTGAAAGCCACTGATACAAAGTTCTTAGGTGGTACAGTGGATAAAGCGTCAACCTAGAATGCTGAGGTCGCCTGTTGGAAACCCAGGACTTACCTGACCAAGGCACATACAAGAAACAACTACTACAAATTGATGCTTCCTACTTCTCTCCCATCTTTTTCTCTCTTCTCTAAAATCAATAAAAATCTTGCCCTGGCCGGTTGGCTCAGTGGTAGAGTGTCGGCCTGGCGTGCAGGAGTCCCGGGTTCAATTCCTGGCCAGGGCACACAGGAGAAGCGCCCTTCTGCTTCTCCACCCCTCCCCCTCTCCTTCCTCTCTGTCTCTCTCTTCCCTTCCCGCAGCCAAGTCTCCATTGGAGCAAAGTTGACCCGGGCGCTGAGGATGGCTCCATGGCCTCCACCTCAGGTGCTAGAATGGCTCAGGTTGCAACAGAGCAACACCCCAGATGGGCAGAGCATCGCCCCCTGGTGGGCATGCTGGGTGGATCCTGGTCGGGCGTATGCGAGAGTCTGTCTGACTGCCTCCCGGTTTCCAACTTCAGAAAAATATAAAAAATATAATAAATAAATAAAATCAATAAAAATCTTTAAAAAAAAAAAGAGCAAGCCCTGGCCAAATACACTGCTCACAAAAATTAGGAGGATGTTTTATTGCTTCATGATTATTTCAAAATATACACTATACCTGTCATCACCTCAATAATGCAAAAGTTGTGGGTTTGATCCCCGATCAGGGCACATACAGGAAAAGATCAATGTTTCTGTCTTTCTCTCTAAAATCAATCAATAAATTTTTAAAAATAAAGAAAGTGCTTAGAATTGTATGTGACCCATAGTAAATAATCGATGTTAGATTAGTTATTATCACTGCCCTTGCTATTTTTAGGCTCTGATGTGTAAACTCTGACAATACCAATTATATGTTCTTGCTGTTTCCAAATCAACTTTTAGATACTACAAAAGCTTAATACTGTTTTGTTTGTTTGTTTTTTTACAGAGACAAAATCAGAGAGAGGGATAGACAGACAGGAATGGAGAGAGATGAGAAGCATCAATCATTAGTTTTTCATTGTGACATCTTAGTTGTTCACTGATTGCTTTCTCACATGTGCCCTGACTGCGGGCCTTCAGTAGACCGAGCAACCCCCGCTCAAGCCAGCGACCTTGGGTCCAAGCTGGTGAGCTTTGCTCAAGCCAGATGAGCCCGCGCTCAAGCTGACGACCTCGGGGTCTCAAACCTGGGTCCTCCGCATCCCAGTCCGACGCTCTATCCACTGCGCCACCACCTGGTCAGGCTGTATTTTTTATATATGCTCAATAAAGTTACAGAATACATGAATTTTTAAACAATGATTTACTACCATCCTGTATTAAAAGAAATTCACTTGTCTATTAATTTAGTTCCCTCTTTTGAGAAAACAATGTTTACCAATGTTCCTCCCTTTCTGTCATGTGAAACTACCATATGCAATGCCATAATGGTAGTAATATGTCAAATGATGCAAAACACTATTTTGATTCAAACTCATTTGCCTTCTGCTTCACATTAATTCCCAAATTTTAAAATGTCCAAAATCATACTATTTTTTCTATTCCTAGGTCATACCAACATGAAGCACTCCACAATATCTGACCAAGCCATTTCATTTTCAAGCATCTCTATGGCAATCACTATAAAACATAAAATGCCTTCCTATCCAATTTATCACAAAGACATAAATACCCTTAGTCCTACCCTTACTTTGTTAAAAATTAGTGCCTGAAAAACTTCTATTACACCTATGCTACTCTAAGATGCAGAGAAATATAAAAAGAAGGGTATGGAATGCTAGTATCAAAAGGCTTGAGAGAAATGAGCTTTAAACAAGGACAGATGAGAACTTATACTCTAAAGTTCATATACTAAAACCTCACAAACCAAGATTCTGTCCACATGACTCACTATTATTACACATGGAGACACCAAACTGGCTGGTGTCAAATAAAGGTAGATGTAAAAAATACATTAATAAAATGGTTGTCATTTTTGACTCAGAAATAACTGGGTCTTAACCAGTTTTAAAAAAGAAGCTTAGCCTGACCTGTGGTGGTGCAGTGGATAAAGCATCGACCTGGAATGCTGAGGTCGCTGGTTCAAAACCCTGTACTTGTCTGGTCAAGGCACATATGGGAGTAGATGCTTCCTGTTCCTTCGCCCTTTCTCTCTCTCTCCCCTCTAAAATGAATAAAAAAAATTTTTAAAAGAGGTTTAACTATGTAACATTTTATTTCAATTAACTCTTACAATTCTTCCCTATTTACAGATACTTTCACAGAATTGGTAAATAAAAGAGCTGAAAACTGAACCCAGCCTGACCCCTACATTTGGGATCCAGCATTTTGACATAAACCACTTTAATACGGTATACATTAACATCTTCCTCTTCACCCACACATATCCCAGAACAAAAGCTTCCTAAAATATTTAAGTCTATGGGATGTCCTCTGATCTCTCTCTCTCTCTTCCTAATGTTAATGTCATGCATTAAAAGGATTCCAAAATCTGCCTGACCTCTGGTGGCGCAGTGGATAAAGCGTCGACCTGGGAACATTGAGGTTGCCGGTTCAAAACCCTGCACTTGTCTGGTCAAGGCACATATGGGAGTTGATGCTTCCTGCTCCTCCCCCCTTTCTCTCTCTCTCTCTCTTCCTCTCCCTCCCTCCTCTCTAAAATGAATAAATAAAAATAAATTCTTTAAAAAAAAAAAAAGGATTCCAAAATCCGTTAATAACTTCCCATGTCCCCAAATTACACTTACTTCCTGTTTCAAGTTTCTTTTTTCTCTTTATTTTGCTATCCCAGTCCAGTTTTGTTACTCTGAAACGGAGCTCATCTCCCCAACCCATTAAAAATGGTCCTTAAATAGAGTCTATGCTTCAACCTGGACTGGATCAGTTTCTCCACTAGAACTCTTGGGGGGCGGCACACCCATCGTGTCACACTGTATCAAACTGCAGATGTTCCCCTCGGAAAACATCAGACCGCCGCTGAAAGACGTGCCTTTGTTTAAGTTTCTGCTGCATCACTGACCAGAAACAGAGCGGGCAACGTTTGGAGCAACCAGAGGGCCTGAGCGGCTGCCCACGGTGCTGGGAACTGAGGGCGCAAGGGCAGTTCTGGAAACTGACTATTGCGGAATGAGGACAGAACATGCATTTGACTCCGTGGCTGCCACCCAAGTTATGCGGGAGTGCTTCTGGGTTCGCCTGGCTCCCCTGCCGCCGGCCGGCCCCGCTCCCTGGGACAGACGCCTTTCCTCGGGCCGGGTCAACTCAACAAGCCGGGCCGAGCCGCACGCTCCGGGGCAGGGGCGGACGCGCCTGGGTCCCCAGCACGGTCACGTCCCACCTTTGACCGGAGCTTCCAGCGGGGCGGGGGGACTAGAAGGGGAAAGGTGGGACAGAAAGAAGGTGACAGCGCTCTTTTTCAAAGAAAACATTAGAGTCCCCGCCACTAAAGTCGAGAGATGTCGCCTGGGGACTCCGCGACAAGTGCCCGGCCAAGAGATGCCCTGCAGACACCTCCCGCGCCCCTGTCACCTCAGCGGGGACGCGGGGAACCAAACCGATAAACCACCAACTCAGCGGGACGGAGGAGGGGGGCACTCGGCCTCCCCAGGGTAAAGCTCCCCACCCCCCCCCACCCCGCTTGTGATTTAATTTCTTTTATTTTTAAGCCTTTCAGGAAAAGTCTCCTTTCCTGCGCTCTCAGCCCCAGGAGGAGCAGCAGAGCCCTCGGAGCCCCGAGGCAGGCGAGGGGGTGTGTTCCGGGCCCCGCGCGCCGCCCCGCCCCGCCGCACTGCCCCGAGGCCTCCGCGGTCTTTACCTGAAAGCCGGATCCCGCAACACAAACGGGCTCGCCGGCGGCGTCGCTGCGGGAGCACCCCCTACCCGGACTCCATGACCGCACATCCGCACCGAACCCCCGGGCCCGGACTCGGAGCTGGGACGGCGGCGGCGCCGGGCAGGCGGAAGTTCCGCCCCGCGCGCCTCATTGGCTAGCTCCCGAAACCCGGAGGAAGCCATTGGCCCACAGAGCTGCTTGCTAAGGCCCTGCCCACTCCTGCCGGGCGTCACTGCCCGCCCGGGCCCGGCCCGGCCGGCTCGAAAACATGCCTAGTACGCGGAATGGAGCTCTTGGCCGCGTGATGGGTCTTCCCTCGGAGGGAGGAGCAGGATGGACACACTTCTGACTAATTTCGTCAAGGGAGGGAGCGAGCTGGCCTAGAGGACAGTGCTCCCGGGAGTGGGGGCCGGAGGGGACCGGAGGAATCAGGAGGGCCGGGCGGCCGCCCTCGCCCGTCGGGCTGTTGGGCAGAAGCAGCCCGAGAGCCAGCTGGCGCTGGTGCCGGCATCTCAGTCGCTTCCCCGCACCCACTCGCCCCCCGCATTAGAGGCGGGACTAGGCCTCGCCCGTCCGCACCGCGTCTGCGCCGAGAGCGGGATGGGTGGGACCGAGGCCAGCGGGCTGTCGGGCGGCAGCAGGGGCCACACGCGAACCCTCTGGCCGGCGGGGGCTGCGCTGCTCCGTGCGCCCTCGCGCCGGCCGGGCCGGCCGTCGACTCGGCGGAACCAGACCCTGTGATGAAGCCCTGGGTCTGACTTTTCATACCTTGGCCTTCATTTGATGAACCAAAATAACAAAACAAAAAAGTCTCCTCCCCTGCTGCCCTTCTGGTAAACAGTCCCCGTCCCAAGCGTTCCCATCTTAAACCCAGCTAGCTACTTGGACATTTAAGCGGGTCGGACCATCCACACTGATAAACCACTTGCCAATTAGCCACTGGAATAAGGCAATGAAAAATAAAAGAAGTAGAAGCAGTGGGCTTACTGCAGCGATTGCTGAAGGGCCTGAATGAGAAGGCCAGGAGACCTAGATACCGGGCCTGCTTCTGCTTCCAAGGAAGGCGCTTTTTAAAGGCCTACGGGGGCTTCGCATCCTTCGACATCATCTTTTAAGCAAAGGAGGGGTGAGAGGCTGCTGTCACAGAAAACACCTATAGAATACCCTTGGCTGCAACTTTTAACCTTTATTATTCTGGGGAGGCTTGAGTGGCTGAAAAACAGAAACGAGAGGAAGGCTTCCTATTATATATTTTTTGGGGCCTTTGAGCTTTGAACTTTGTAAATACTGTCTACTCAAAAGATCAATACAAAAAAATTAAAAATCAAATTACAACGAAGTAACAAAGGTCATCAAAGGTATTTTCCTCTTCTATGTACACCACGACTATATATTCTATATATTCTTAAATTTCACCAGTTGTAAAAACAGTCAACACAATACACAGTCCTGCCTTTAAGATACTCATAAATAAAAGTCAGAATTGGGAATATTACTATGAAGTCTAGAGTAATAAGAGTAAACATAATTGCAATATCTATAAGCATTTCTTCATTATCAAATTTGGCTTTATATTAAATCATATTTCTTGTATGACCTCGAAAAAAGTAAGAATAATGTTCACATATTACAGGTTAACTAACAAAGGAGAGTTCTTATTCTGTAAATAAAAGCACTTTGAATAAGAACATGTTAATCTGACTCTTCTGCTCCTCAGGTTATAATTGGTATAAACAAGGTAAAGTACTATTTGTATTGCATTTAAGCCAACTAACTGTGCTATATCCCAAAGAAGTGCAGTATTTATTCACTCCAAAGTGTTGAATAAGGGTAAATTGGAAGAAAATTGAGTAGAAAATATGTACTAGTTTATTAAAGGTAGGTTAAGACAGTAAAGTTGATAGATATTATAATTATGATTTTCAAGAATATAGGGCACATGATATTAATAGCCACTAATTATCTCCTTATAAAAACAAAAGAGGCCTGACCTGTGGTGGCGCAGTGGATAAAGCGTCGACCTAGAAATGCTGAGGTCGCCGGTTTGAAACCCTGGGCTTGCCTGGTCAAGGCACATATGGGAGTTGATGCTTCCAGCTCCTACCCCCTTCTCTCTCTCTGTCTCTCCTCTCTCTCTGTCTCTCCCTCTCCTCTCTAAAATGAATAAAAATAAATAAAAAAGAAATACTGGTCAGTTTGTTGATTTAAATTTACTTGTTCTTTATTTTAAATATTGTATTTGTTCCTATTTTGTTTTTTTACTTTAAAATAAGATATGTGCAGTGTGCATAGGGATTTGTTCATAGTTGTATTTTTTTTTTATAGTCCTGCCCTCCAACGGTCTGAGGGATAGTGAACTAGCCTCCTGTGTAAAAAGTTTGGGGACCCCTGCTCTTAAGGTTACTATAGAAAAAGCAGCCTTTCTGGACATTTCATAAATGAAATCACATGACATTAAAAAAAAAAGAAAAGAAAAAGCAGCCTTTCTTCAGCTGTGAGTTAATTTCACAGATTTGGCTTTAGAGAAACCCATTTCTTTCATTCTGTTATGTTTTTCATGATAATTTGTTCTACATTTCTTTAAAAATGCGTGTTCAGACCTGTGGTGGCGCAGTGGATTAAGCATCTACGTAGAACACTGAGGTCACTAGTTCAAAACCCTGGGCTTGCCTGGTCAAAGCACATATGGGGAGTTGATGCTTCCTGCTCCTCCCCGCCCCCTCTTCCTCTCCCCTCTCTAAAATGAATAAATAAAATCTTTAAAAAAATGCGTGTTCATTATTTTTATTTGAAAATAATAAATATACATTTTTTAAAAGGGAAGGCTACAAGAAGAAAATAGAACAAAATCAAAAACTTTTCCACCCAGAGTTTTTATTTGAATAAACCTTTGTTTAGACAAATGTATATAATTATGTAATCACTATCACAATCAATATATAGAATATTCTAGCACCCCTCAAAATAATTCCTTTCTACTCCTTAATAGTCAACCCTTGCCCCCCAAATCAGCCACCACTCATGTGTTTTTCTTTAATCCTTATAAAAAAAGTTTTAATGCTTTAAAATCTTGGTGCTCCTAGCCTGGCCAGGTGGTGGCACAGTGGATAGAGTGTCGAACTGGGATGCAGAGGACCAAGGTTTAAAACCCCAAGATCGCCAGCTTGAGTGTGGGGTTGCTGGTTTGAGCGTGCGATCATAGACACGACCCCATGGTCACTGGTTTGAGACCTAAGTCGCTGGCTTAAGCAAGGGTACACTCGGTCTGCTGTAGCCCTCTGGTCAAGGCACATATGAGAAAGCAATCCTTGAACAACTAAGGAGCAGCAACAAAGATGCTTCTCATCTTTCTCCCTTCCTGTCTGTCCCTATCTATCCCTCTCTCTGACTCTCTCTCTATCTCTGTCAAAAAAATAAAAACAAAAACAAAATTAAAGCAATTAGATACTATCATTATTACTTTTTGCTTCTCATATTGGTAATATTTGGTGTTAGTGAAGATGTTGGTTTGACTGTAAATTACCAGCATTCCATTTTTAGAGATAAATTTGGCAATGTCAATTAAAATTTAAAAAGTAGCCCTGGCAGTTTGGGTCACTGGATAGAGCATTGGCCAATCCTGGATTCGACCCCTGGTCAGGGCACACAAGAGAAGAGACCATCTGCTTCTCTCCCCTCCCCTCTTCCCCTTCTCGCTTCTCTTACTCTTCCTCTCCCGCAGTCAGTGGCTTGATTGACTCAAGCGTTAGTTGTGGGCACTGAGGTTAGCTCAGTTAGTCTGAGCATCGGCCTCAGACAGGGGTTGCCAGGTAGATCCCAGTCAGGGTGCATGCAGGAGTCTATCTCACTATCTCACCTCCTCTCACATTAAAAAAAAAAAAAAAAAAGTAAAAAACATACTCTGAGCAATGCCAGTACTAGGACCTTATGCGACAAAAATAACAGCATTTCAGGCCCTGGCCGATTGGCTCAGTGGTAGAGCGTCGGCCTGGTGTGCAGGAGTCCCGGGTTTGATTCCCGGCCAGGGCACAGAGGAGAAGCGCCTATCTGCTTCTCCACCCCTCCCCCTCTCCTTCCTCTCTGTCTCTCTCTTCCCCTCCCACAGCCAGGGCTCCATTGGAGCAAAGTTGGCCTGGGCGCTGAGGATGGCTCTGTGGCCTCTGCCTCAGGTGCTAGAATGGCTCTGGTTGCAACAGAGCGACACCCCAGAGGGGCAGAGCATCGCCCCCTGGTGGGCGTGCCGGGTGGATCCTGGTCTGGCGGACCCCGGTCGGGCGCATGCGGGAGTCTGTCTGACTGCCTCCCCATTTCCAGCTTCAGAAAAATACAAAAAAGAAAAGAAAAGAAAAGAAAAAAATAATAATAACAGCATTTCAGCATGTGTGCACTATCAAAACTTTAAAAACAAAATAAATGATTATCAATAAGGGAATGAGACATTCATTGAATGGAATTCTATGTAAACATTATAAAGAATGGAGTAACTTCTCATGAAATTTAACTCGGAAGATGTCTAATGCACATTAAATGTAAAGAGCACATTGTAGAACAATGTGTATATTATGATCTCATTTCTGTAAAATTGAAAAAGTATTCCCATGTGCATATACATATAAATTAACATCTGCATAAACATTAAAAAGTCTGATAGATAGGAACCAAAATATTGACAGTGGTTTCCTCCAAAGTGTGGGATTCATGCCTCCCTTCTTTTGCTCATTCATTCATTCATTCATTCAGCAAATGTCTTTTCAGTGCATACTACAGTCTGAGCACTGCTTCAGTCATGGTGGATACAACAGGAAAGTGGACAGAATTCTTGCCCTCATGCAGCTTACTTTTTTTTTTTCAATGGACAGAGAGAGAGAGAGTCAGAGAGAAGGATAGATAGGGACAGACGGACAGGAAGGGAGAGAGATGAGAAGCATCAATCATCAGTTTTTTGTTGCGACACTTTTAGGTGTTCATTGATCGCTTTCTCATATGTGCCTTGACCGCGGGCCTTCAGCAGACCGAGTAACCCCTTGCTTGAGCCAGCGACCTTGGGTCCAAGCTGGCGAGCCTTTTTTTTTGCTCAAGCCAGATGAGCCCGCGCTCAAACTGGCAACCTTGGGGTCTCGAACCTGGGTCCTCCTCCGCATCCCAGTCTGATGCTCTATCCACTGTGCCACTGCCTGGTCAGGCCAGCTCACTTTTTAATACAGGGAGTCAGACAATAAAGAAGATACAGTATTTCAGATGGTGACTATGTTCTATGGAGAAAAATAAAGCAGAGAAGGGAGATGGAAGGGGAATTTGCAATTTTAGATAAGGGGGGTTGAAGTGTAGAAGAAACACTTTACATCTTTATTTATTTATTTATTTATTTGGCGGGGAGGGAGGGAGAGAGAGAAAGGGAGAGGGAGAGGGACAGACAGACAAGAAGGGAGAGAGATGAGAAGCATCAATTCTTTGTTGTGGCTCCTTAGTTGTTCATTGATTGCTTTCTCATATGTGCCTTGACAGGGGTGGGGTGGTGTTGGGGCTCCAGCTGAGCCAGTGACCCCTTGCTCAAGCCAGTGACCTTGGGCTTTAAGTCAGCAACCTTTGGGCTCAAACCAGCTACCCTGGGGTCATGTCTACTATTCTACACTCAAGCCAGCGACCTTGTGCTCAAGCTGTGTCCTGTGCTGAGCCCATGCTCAAGTCAGCGACCTTGGGGTTTGGAATCTGGTTCCTCTGCATCCCAATACAACACTCTATCCACGGTGTCACCCCCTGGTCAGGCGGTGTGTCATTTTTGTTATTTTTCCCCAAAGACTTGCTTTGAGTAGTACGAATGTTCATGTACATCCTCGTGCCTCCTGACCATTCATATTCATAGTACAATCAATTTATTTTAAAAATGTGTAAGGCAACATTAAAAAAAGGCAAATGTATGTTCTTGTTTCCATAAGTTGGTTATCAAACAAACATGATTTTAAGTTAATAAAACTGGAACTGGAACTAATTTCATTTTTTTAAATTTATTTATTTTTATTTATTTATTTTTTGTATTTTTCTGAAGCTGGAAACAGGGAGAGACAGTCAGACAGACTCCCGCATGCGCCCACCAGGATCCACCCGGCACGCCCACCAGGGGCGATGCTCTGCCCCTCCAGGGCATCGCTCTGTTGCGACCAGAGCCACTCTAGCGCCTGGGGCAGAGGCCAAGGAGCCATCCCCAGCACCCGGGCCATCTTTGCTCCAATGGAGCCTCGGCTGCGGGAGGGGAAGAGAGAGACAGAGAGGAAGGAGAGGGGGGGTGGAGAAGCAGATGGGCGCTTCTCCTGTGTGCCCTGGCTGGGAATTGAACCCGGGACTTCTACACGCCAGGCCGACGCTCTACCACTGAACCAACCGGCCAGGGCCCTAATTTCATTTTTTTAAAATAACCCACTCAGAGGGTTATGTTTGCCTAAGGGCCTTTGAAAATTGGTTTGCATTTCTGAGTACAAACCTATAGGGAAACCTGATAAAATGCAAATTGCTTATCTGGGAGGAGAAATCTCATTAACCTAGGTGAATCTTACCCCGTGAGAGAGCAAGGGACTCATTGGTGAGGGACAAAAGTTAAGAATTTTAACAGCTATTAAAGCACACCAAACTGATTGCATGTCCTTGGACACAGGGACCAGGCCTGCAGATGGTGTTTTGCAGTCTTGTTGTGTGCAAAGCCTGTGATGACAAAGCTGGCGATGACTGCAGGCCCCTTCCCAGGCTGGCCCCTTTGGCCTCTCTGAGAGGCTTGGAAGGAGCATGAGGAGGAAGGAGGAACAATGGTTTGCCATCTGCAGGCAGAGCAGAGGAAGTACAGGCAGCACTGCCACAGAAAGATTTCAAGTTAATCGTGAGACTACCACGTACTGGATGTCTGGTCTGGTGCCGCAACTATGAGTTGATGCTTCTATCTCTCTCCCTGTCTGTCTCTCCCCTTCCCTGCCTCTCTCTCTCTCTCTCTCTCTCTCTCTCTCTCTCTCTCTCTCCCCCCTCTCTCTCTAAAAAGAAAGGATTATTCTGAATTCTTTGACAGTTCATAGCTCTGCATTTCCTTAGGATCAGTTATTAGAGATGTGTTAGTCTCCATTGGGGATGTCATGTTTATGAGAGGTGTGTATATGGGTATGTGTACGTGGTCCTGGATTCCATAGGTTGGTCTCTGCATTTGGCGAGAGGTCTCCTCTTCCAGACTTTGGCGGAAACAGTTCTTCACCAGTCAGCCTAGTTTGGGTTTCTGGACGTGTCTACTGGTAACGTCCTTGGGCAGGTGGGGTTTGCTATTAGGGTCTATTTTGGGGCAAAGCAGCTCTCTAAGCCCTGAGGTCAGGTCGGTGGTGTGCCACTGGCTGCAAACCACTGAGCAGGACTGCTGGCTTGGTTCCGTGCCTGAGTGAGGCTGCAGGATGAGGTCCAGGATTGCCTGGTGCTCAGTCAGACTCATCAGGCAGTCAGGACCGGACATTGTATTCAGCAATAGGTGGGCTATGAATTAGCGTCCCTGCTCCGACAGGGCAGCAGGACAGTCCCCAGGGCCTACATGGCCCTTGTCCGGGGACCCAAATTAGGCAGACTGTGCACTGAGTATCCTGGTCAGGTGAGGCCACCAATTTCACTCTGAGGACAGGGAAAGACACAGGCTGTGTTCTCTGTTCAAGTGCCCCCAGAAGCAGGGCTGTGGGGTGCCCTGTGCAGCTTCCTGTGTGGTCTGCTAAGGTCCCCAGGTCAGGTGTGCTGAATGTTGTCTTCAGCAATAAGTGGGGCTACAGATTAGTGTCCCTGCCTGGGTGCAGCAGCAGAAGCAGTTCCAGCGACCACGGGGTCATGTCTATGATCCCGCACTCAAGCCTGTGAGCCCACGCTCAAGCCGCAACCTCAGGGTTTCAGACCTGGGTCCCCAGCATCCCAGGTCAACACTCTACCCACTGGTCATGCAAGTGAGAACCCTGTTTGTGTCATATCCTCTCTGCATTTAACTCTGAGTGGCCCACTGCTCCCACCTCCCAAGAGCGGGCGTCCCCTCATCCATAATGGCAAACAGTGTAGCCCTGCCCTTCACTGGGCCCTGCGTGTAACACAGCTGCTGGAGACGGCACATCCAGTGGAAGGCAGGACTGGGAGATTGGGGACACAGGGGACAGGGGGCACAACAGGGCTTTCCAATCCTTAAGGACACTGGTGACAGCCATCACTTCCTCATCACCCTTCCGAAAACGCGGTGGTGGGACTAGCAACCCCACCCACCAGCCCTCCCCAGCTGAGCCCTATCTTAGGACACTGGCAGCGATCTGGCCCCTCTGGGTGCGGGCAGCCCGGTCCCAGGCAGCCCCCCAGTCCCCGAGGCTGAGACAGCCCCCCAGTCCCCGAGGCTGAGACAGCCCCCCAGTCCCCGAGGCTGAGGCAGCCCCGGCCCCAGGCAGCCCCCCAGTCCCCGAGGCTGAGGCAGCCCCCCAGTCCCCGAGGCTGAGACAGCCCCCCAGTCCCCGAGGCTGAGACAGCCCCCCAGTTCCCGAGGCTGAGGCAGCCCCCCAGTCCCCGAGGCTGAGGCAGCCCCGGCCCCAGGCAGCCCCCCAGTCCCCGAGGATGAGGCAGCCCCAGCCCCAGGCAGCCCCCCAGTCCCCGAGGCTGAGGCAGTCTGGCCCCAGGCAGCCCCCCAGTCCCCGAGGCTGAGGCAGTCTGGCCCCAGGCAGCCCCCCAGTCCCCGAGGCTGAGGCAGTCTGGCCCCAGGCAGCCCCCCAGTCCCCGAGGCTGAGGCAGTCTGGCCCCAGGCAGCCCCCCAGTCCCCGAGGCTGAGGCAGCCCTGGCCCCAGGCAGTCCCCCCAGTCCCCGAGGCTGAGGCAGCCCTGGCCTCAGGCAGCCCCCCCAGTCCCCGAGGCTGAGGCAGCCCTGGCCTCAGGCAGCCCCCCAGTCCCCGAGGCTGAGGCAGCCCTGGCCCCAGGCAGCCCCCCCAGTCCCCGAGGCTGAGGCAGTCTGGCCTCAGGCAGCCCCCCCAGTCCCTAGAGCACGGATTCAGGCTTTGAGTTGTCCCCCCTCCTACCCCCCGCAGAGACAGGGAAAGTCAGAGAGAGTGACAGATAGGGACAGACAGACAGGAAAGGAGAGAGATGAGAAGCATCAACTCCTGGTTGCAGCTCCTTAGTTGTTCATTGACTGATTTCTCATACGTGCCTTGACTGGGGGGCTACAGCAGACTGAGTGACCCGTTGCTCAAGCCAGTGACCTTAGGCTCAAGCTGATGAGCCTTGCTCAAACCAGATGAACCCATGCTCCAGCTGGCAACCTCGGGGTCTCTAACCTGGGTCCTCCACATCCCAGTCTGACGCTCTATCCACTGCGCCACTGCCCAGTCAGGCCGGACTTTGAGTTTTTGACCACAGAAGGCACAGGCCCAGAAAGGGGTTGTTCGGGTTGCAGAGCTTGCCAGCGTCAGAGCCAAGAGCAAGGTCACTCCCTCCTCACCATCTTCCCGTGGGTGTGGAGTCTCTCATGGCAGCTGAGGGTGGGGTGGGGCTGTTATTCCCAAAGTTGGCCCCGGTTAAGCGTCTACGGCCATACCACCCTGAACGCGCCTGATCCCAAAGTTGGTCCCATAATAGTAACTGTCTCACAGAAGAGCTTTGGGAAATGGTCTATTCCTGTGTTAGGAATGACTTTAACCCTCCCTTCCCCCCTCCCCCCCCCCAAGGTGAAAAGAAGACAGTGCCCATTCTTTCCTGCATTTGCATAAAAGCTCCAGAAGGAACTGGTATATCTGTTACCTTCAAGAAGAAAACTAGATGCCCTGTGGGAAGAGTTACTTCTGTGCCATCTGAACATGGAGCCATGTGAGCACATGGCCTGTTCCAAATAAATACCCTTTAGACAATATTCCTGAAACCTCGGGCTGGGAATTTCAGAACCAGTCCCTCGGTTCTGCCCCACCTCTGCCACACACCGTGTCTGGACAGCGCCGTGAGCTCTCAGGCCATGTCCTCCACTGAGGAGTCTGCGTGCGCTGATCGGTCATCTGCCAGTCTCCCTTCAGCTCCGAATGACTGATTCCAGACTCCCCGGGTGGATCCTAAAATCCAGGGAGGGGGGAAGGGTGGGACACGTCTGGAGTCCTGAGAGAGTCCTTCTTTTGTAAATCTTGGCCCGGGGGCGGGGGGGGGGTGTTTGTTTACTCAACTAGAAGCCACCCCCTTCCTGGGACCCAGGCCCTCAGACCACGCTGCCCGGGGCTGTTCTGTAAGCCCGGAGGAAGACAGGAGATGCTGACATGGGGAGTGCGGTCCACAGAACGCAGCTCTCAGAGATGGACGGACAGACCCAGGTTCAAATTCTGGGTGGCCTTGAGCTATAGTCATTTCACCTCTATGGGCCTTAACTTCCTCAACCATAAAATAAGAAGAGCGACATCACAGGTTAAAAGAATCGCACGAGATAACATGGAGAGCACCGGGTGTGCAGATGTTCTGCCAAGGTCCACTTCTCCTGCTCCCCCCTGCTTCAGAGCGGATGGGCACGGGACACAGGAGGCTGGCGTAGCTCCTATGCTCTGTCAGTTGGTTATCTTATGGAAATCCGTGACACATGGCCGTCTTAAGTTGGTTCTGCTGCGTTTCTGTTGCTGCAGACCCAAGTATGGAGGCTGTGCCCACCTCCCTGCCCACCTAGGACTTCAGGGGGGTCCTTTTGCACTCGTCTACATGGCACCAGCAGTGGGCTCTGGAAATGGCACAGGCGGTCTCCACCTGGTAAGCAGTGGAGTTAGGGAGGGGCGCAGGGAGAGACGGAGAATGTCATCACTTCCCACAGGTGGCAGCAGAGGACCAGGGCCTCGGGGTGCAGGGATGGGGTAAGAGAGGTCTGCCTTGTAGGGAAATGAGCTATTTTCTCCAGGACTCCAACACTTACAGGTCTCTGATCCTTGACTTTTCTTGTTCATAAAAACATACCTCTACGTCACAGGTTTATTGTGATGATTAGATCAGTGACCTCGGAGATGTCCTGTGAATACGAATTTTTCCTTCCTCTATTCTTAGGAAGGAGGTAAAAGCATTCAGAGAGAAGGGAACATTCACACCACCCTTTAGAAAATGGACCTGCAGAGATTTAACTAATGTACAACACACAGGAGGTTACGAGATGGCTATGACACAAGACTAGTCCCAAGGCACACAGAATCAGCCAAATGACGAACTGTTCTTTTTTCTGTGTGGTAGACTGATGACCATAAAACACAGGGGGCACATGGATCGTGGTTCTTACTCCGTGACACTGAAATGAGCAGTGAGGTGGAGGAGAGCTGGTTTCTATGCATCAGAGACTAGGGCAACTCCCAGCTTTCAGAACAAGAAAAATGGGGGCCTTTTATTAAACACTGAGACAGAAGTCAGAGAACACCCGGCTGAGAGCGGGCCTGTGCCAGAACCTCATGGGCTGCCGAGCCCAGGCACAGGCAGGCCCCTCGCCTCCTTCAGAGCGAGAAGGGGCAGCGGGGTGGGCACAGGCAGAGCAGGCAGATGGAGATGAGAGCCCGTGAGTACACCCAGGTCAGAGAACAGCGAGGCGAGGACCCGAGGCCACCCAGGCTTTTCCTGTGGCTGCTGGCAGCTGTCTGGGGAGACCGGAGAAGCTGGCTGGGGGGTCTGCGGAGAGCCAGGAGTGGGAAGGGTGCTCCTGAGGACAGCAGTGCTGGCGGAGGAAGGCAGGTGACAGAACTCTGGCTGCCTCCAGCGACCTGTGATAGGGCTCTGGGCCAATCCTGAGAGTCAGAAGGGAGTGGCACCAAAAAAGGGGACATTTTTTTAAAAAGAAAAAAGGTCTGATCTCTACGAGGCTGATGTATTGGAGAGATGCCTCGTCTCAGGCTCAGAGACATGCTGGGGCTCTGTTCTGGTGACACAAAGACCCACACAATGGTGTCCTGCCCTGCTGGTAGGAGGGATCAATGTGGCTCCCAAGGGAATCCCCAGGCCTCTGACAGCAATTCTTCTAAGGCCCCCTCCTCCTCCTGATGGTGCCGTGTCTCTGACGCCCACGGCCTCAGTGTGGCTGTGTCCTCGAGGGAGCTCACAGAAGCCCACACATCCCGAAGTTACCCTATTTATTTTGTCTAAAACTTAATCTACTTTTCTGTTTGAGTTGGAATGTAGAGGTGTAACTTTTCCCCCTCAGATAACTATAGTTTTATGGCTTTCCACACTCCTCAATGGTCCTGACATCCAGGGAAGCCACCCTGCCCAGAAGCAGGAGGATGTCATACAGCCACGGGTGACCGGCAGAATCCTGGAGTCCCAGAGACATGGGGCCGAAGTCCAGCCTATGGCTCCTTCACGAGCATCCTGGGCAGACCACTCACCCTCCCTAGGCCTTAGGTCCCTCATCTGCAAAAGGGTGTGCTGCGTAATTCCTGACTCCAGGGCTATTATAAGGCCTAAATGAAAACTATGTACGATGTCTGGCCAGCCACATAAAGCACATGGTGGTAACTATGACGATGATGACGATGCTGAGCTGTTAGGCTCGCTGGGCTCTGGAGGGCTAAAGGCCCAGTCAGCCCACCCTCCGGGTCACCTTCCATGACCACGGAGCCTGCAGCTGCAGGGCAACCAGCAAGGTCCTTCTCCCAGGGACCCCGAGCTGGGGCAGGGAGGGGAGGAGCCAGCACGACCTGGGGGGGGGGGGAAGAGGAGGGGGGGAGGAGCCAGCCCGACGGGGGGGGGGGGAGAAGAGGGAGGGGAGGAGCCAGCCCGACGGGGGGGGGGGGGGAAGAGGGAGGGGAGGAGCCAGCACGTCTGCGGGGGGAGAGGAGGGAGGGGAGGAGCCAGCACGCCCACGGGGGAAGAGGAGGGAGGGGAGGAGCCAGCACGCCCGCGGAGGAAGAGGAGGGAGGGGAGGAGCCAGCACATCCGTGGGGGAAGAGGAGGGAGGGGAGGAGCCAGCACGCCCTCAGGGGAAGAGGAGGGAGGGGAGGAGCCAGCACGCCCTCAGGGGAAGAGGAGGGAGGGGAGGAGCCAGCACGCCCGCGGGGGAAGAGGAGGGAGGGGAGGAGCCAGCACATCCGTGGGGGAAGAGGAGGGAGGGGAGGAGCCAGCACGCCCGCGGGGGAAGAGGAGGGAGGGGAGGAGCCAGCACGCCCGCGGGGTGGGGGGGAGAAGAGGGAGGGGAGGAGCCAGCACACCCTCAGGGGAAGAGGAGGGAGGGGAGGAGCCAGCACGCCCGCGGGGGAAGAGGAGGGAGGGGAGGAGCCAGCACATCCGTGGGGGAAGAGGAGGGAGGGGAGGAGCCAGCACGCCCGCGGGGGAAGAGGAGGGAGGGGAGGAGCCAGCACGCCCGCGGGGGAAGAGGAAGGAGGGGAGGGGCCAGCCCAACCGCGGGGGAAGAGGAGGAGGAAGTGAGAAGACCCGGCAGGAAAGAAGCTTCCTTGGAAATACTGCGCCACTTCTCCACCAGGAAGTCGTCTGCTGTTTGAGTCGTGGGGGAGGGGGGGGGCCCAGCCCCAGGAGCCAGGCCCTCTGGGTGGACACGGGTGTAGCCAGGGACAGGGCTGAGACCCGGACCAGGGAAGAGTGGGTGGGGAGCATCGACGGCCGGGGAAGGGACGTGAGCTGCGGTGGATGTGACCATGGTGGTGGTGACTACCTAGCATGGAGTCCACCCCGCACGCTGAGGACACTGATGAGCTCGCTGCTGATCCGCTGCAGGGAGCTGCTCAAGCAGTGGATCTCAGGGAGCTGGGGCTCGCTGTCCGGGGTGACTGAAAGGGAAGAGGGTAGTGAAGAACTCAAGTTTCCCGTGCTGACGCATCTCCAGAGAGGAAGGAGAGGGGGAGGGGTGGAGAAGCAGATGGGCACTTCTCCTGTGTGCCCTGGCTGGGAATCGAAGCCGGAACATCCACCTGCCAGGCTGATGCTCTATCGCTGAGCCAACTGGCCAGGGCCCCTAATAAGTTCTTAAATGGTTATTATCAGTGCTCCAACGACCTCCACTATCACCATCGCCCCCACTGTCATCAGGCGGGACACAGAGGAGCAGTGAGAGGGCCCAAGGCGGCCCGGGCACACCCCTGGGAAGCTGGCCACTCTACAACAGCCCCTTGCCCTCTGCTGCCCCAGAGCCCGGCTTAGGGGCCCCAGGCTGACTCAGCAGCTTCGAGCACCATCAGAATTGCAATGGATTAAGTATGAGCTGCCAGGACCCTCAAAGGTCTGTGAGCCTGGCCTGAGGTGACACAGTGGATAGAGCATCAACCTGGAACGCTGAGGTCACCAGTTCAAAGCCCCAGGCTTGCCCAGTCAAGGCACATAAGAGAAGCAACTACAACTTGATGCTTCACACTCCTCTCCCCCTACTTTTATATCTTTCTCTAAAATCAATAAAGTCTTTAAAAAAAAAAAAAGATCTATGAATACAACTAACCATAACGATGAAGTCTCTGGCTTCTCAATGCAGTTGGTATCAAAGCAGTACAAACGATAAGTCATTCTCATGTTGAGTGTGCACACACAAGACTTTCAGTCACGAACGAGGCCTCCAGTGGCGGAATGGACAAGCAAGATACCGACTGTGACATTTCGGAAACCTTACTCATACTCTTCACCTAGAAAGCAAGAACACCGCCACCTTGCACATCCCCTGTGGGTACTGTGAGGACCAGGACTGCTACTGGAGAAGGCCTTCTGCATTCTGTGCTGTGGGTACTGTGAGGACCAGGACTGCTACTGGAGAAGGCCTTCTGCATTCTGTGCTGTGGGTACTGTGAGGACCAGGACTGCTACTGGAGAAGACCTTCTGCATTCTGTGCTGTGGGTACTGTGAGGACCAGGACTGCTACTGGAGAAGGCATTCTGCATTCTGTGCTGTGGGTATTGTGAGGGCCAGGACTGCTACTGGAGAAGGCATTCTGCATTCTGTGCTGTGGGTACTGTGAGGACCAGGATTGCTACTGGAGAAGGCATTCTGCATTCTGTGCTGTGGGTATTGTGAGGGCCAGGACTGCTACTGGAGAAGGCATTCTGCATTCTGTGCTGTGGGTATTGTGAGGGCCAGGACTGCTACTGGAGAAGGCATTCTGCATTCTGTGCTGTGGGTATTGTGAGGGCCAGGACTGCTACTGGAGAAGGCATTCTGCATTCTGTGCTGTGGGTATTGTGAGGGCCAGGACTGCTACTGGAGAAGGCATTCTGCATTCTGTGCTGTGGGTATTGTGAGGGCCAGGACTGCTACTGGAGAAGGCATTCTGCATTCTGTGCTGTGGGTATTGTGAGGGCCAGGACTGCTACTGGAGAAGGCATTCTGCATTCTGTGCTGTGGGTACTGTGAGGACCGGGACTGCTACTGGAGAAGGCATTCTGCATTCTGCGCACCGCCTCATAAAGGAGCTGCCTCCATCCTCATGGAGACAGAGCCTCCAGCACTGCCCAGCGGGCCCGGAGGAACTAGTGCGGCTGCCCTGGGGCGTGGGTAACCGCTCTCCGCGTGCCGCAGCACCAGCTGAGGGCGAGTTCCAAGGGTGTGCAGCCCTGGTTCCACCAGTGCCCCCGCCCAGGGCTGGCAGGCTGTCCCCCAGGCGGCTGACCTCCTCCAGGTCCTTTCGCACGTCCTCCCAGGGACTGGTGCCAGTAGGTCTCTGGCTGCATCCGGAGCCCCGGCCAGGTCAGGGGACCAGTGCTGCAAAGCAACTGTTACAGCCCTCTGCTGCCTCTGCCTGGAGCACACCTGCCGCACCTGGACCCTCCTGGTGCTGCAAAGAGCTCCCCCCTCAGCGGAGAGGTGGTGCTGGGAGCTGTGGAGAGACAGGCCAGGGCGGGGCGGGGGCTGCTGGAGGGCGGGACTAGAGCTCTGAGAGCCGCTGCTTGGCCACTGGACCACGTCCTCAGCAGACCCCCCCCCCAGCACGGCCCCTCGACCACGTCCTCAGCAGACCCCCCCCCCCGAAGCACGGCCCCTCGACCACGTCCTCAGCAGACCCCCCCCCCCAGCACGGCCCCTCGACCACGTCCTCAGCAGACCCCTGAGCACGGCCCCTCGACCACGTCCTCAGCAGACCCCCCCCCCCGAGCACGGCCCCTCGACCACGTCCTCAGCAGACCCCTGAGCACGGCCCCTCGACCACGTCCTCAGCAGACCCCTGAGCACGGCCCCTCGGCCACGTCCTCAGCAGACCCCCCCCCCGAGCTCGGCCCCTCGACCACGTCCTCAGCAGACCCCTGAGCACGGCCCCTCGGCCACATCCTCAGCAGACCCCTGAGCACGGCCCCTCGACCACGTCCTCAGCAGACCCCTGAGCACGGCCCCTCGACCACGTCCTCAGCAGACCCCCCGAGCACGGCCCCTCGGCCACGTCCTCAGCAGACACCCCCCCCCCCCGAGCTCGGCCCCTCGATCACGTCCTCAGCAGACCCCCCAAGCACGGCCCCTCGGCCACGTCCTCAGCAGACACCCCCCCCCCGAGCTCGGCCCCTCGATCACGTCCTCAGCAGACCCCCCCAACCACGGCCCCCCGACCACATCCTCAGCAGACCCCCAGAGCACGGCCCCTCAACCACGTCCTCAGCAGACCCCCCCCCAGCACAGCCCCTCGACCACGTCCTCAGCAGACCCCCCCCCCCAGCTCGGCCCCTCGGCCACGTCCTCAGCAGACCCCCGAGCACGGGTGCTGGGGCTGGGGCCGGGGCATGCACAGGAATGCCACCGTTAAAGGCACCGAGACCTCCCACCCTGACCCGGAAAGGCCTCTGAACCGGTGCTCCCACCAGCCTGACGCTCAACCTGGCACCAGCAGATGCCAACATGCTGTGTCAACAGTCACAAAGGGCATGTGCTTGGCTTGCCAGAAAAGATGCCTAGGTCCTCCACCGCTCTTCCTGAGCCACACCCCATGGGTGATTGTGTCACCTCATCTCCGTTCACCCCAGCTGTGTGACACAGGCACGCCCGCCCCCCTTCATGGGACCCTCAACCCAAAACAAGACAGGCTCTCAGAACTGACCTGTCCAAGGACAAGCCAATCTCCTCCTCGTTCTGGGAGACAGGAGAAAGTACCTCTTTGCTCCGGCTCTGAGGGTACACGGTAGGAAAGACCCACTGAATGCAGCACAAGCAGACACAGGGCAGGCTGGGGGCCTACCACCCTCCTGGGGCCTGGACACAAACGGCTCTGCCAGCTCCGGGCGCTGACCCTTAGAGCTGTCACCTGATTGGTGGAAACCAGGGCCGGGAATGGTCAGGAAGGAGGCTCAGGCCCTCTGCAGAGTAGTGCCAGGACCCTGGTACCCCACCCCTCCAAGTGCCTCGTCCCGTCCTGGGGCCCAGCCCAGCCATCCTGTCCCTCCCGAAGCACAGAGCCGCTCACTGTCCCCAGGGATTCCATCAGGTCCTCCCACCATCTGGCCCAGAGCATGAGGCCGCACTGGTCTTCCCCCCAGTGGCTCTCCCAGTGCGTCCCGCTTCGTCTGAGCCTCCAGGTCCCTGTGACAGGAGTGGGGTGCAAGCAGGTGAGACAGGCTCACAGGGTGAAGCAGGCCAGGCAGCACACTGTGAGGGCCCCGGGCTGGGCTTCAAGCCCCTACCTTAGGTGGGAGGCAAGACCATCACCACCCTTTCACTCCCTTCAAAGTCCCCGAGGAGGAGCTGGGGCATGAAGGGAAAACCAGGAGCCCCAGCCGTTCATGGCCTCTACCCTCCCCACTCCCCACCAAATGCTGCAGAGGAAGCACCTCTGGTTGCTAACTGGGCCCTGAGAGCAGAGGTCACAGGGCTCGCATGAGGCCTGGCGGCTGAGTGCAGGGCGCGCTCCCCACCTGATGTCTTCCTGCAGCCTCTGCTTCTGAGCCACCTGCGGTGCCAGCTCCTCCTTGTGGCCAGATGCCACTTCCCACGCGACGAATCTATTCGGGAAATGGTACGAAATTGAGTGAAAGAGACTTAAAGACATATACAGGATGGGTTTGGGAGGATGCCGCAGCTCCTTGCCGACGGTCACTACTGTTTGAGCCACAAAAACATGGCCGCCCCCAGAAAACACCTGTCTTTATTTTCTGAGTAAGTTGGGCCACTAGTAATTCAATGAAGTTTCCAAGGCAACTCAAGGACAGCCCCCACCATACTAGTCAATCTAACTTTACACCAAGAAGAAACACGCTCCTAGTTCTTCCGGGGAGCATGGGCGGGCAGGGCAAGCACTGAAGCAGAACCCTTGTCCGCTTCATTAGGCAGGTGAGGTGGGGGGTCGGGCAGACTGTCAGCTTACAGTCACCTCCCAGCACCTCTGTCCCCAAAATTCAGACTGAGAATACCGTTGCCTTACTTTGTCCCCAGCTGCCCGAAGCTCGCCGACAAGTCTTAGCGGCTGCTGGTTTGACTCCAACAGACAGGTGAGCTCCCGGTTTGCCTCCTCCAGGTGCTGACAGTCAGCTGTGATTTCCTGTGACAGAGACAGAATAGAAGCCCCTGGAGAAACAGTGGAAGAAGGCAGAGGGCAGGGACAGAGGGTGGGGCTAATGGAGGTCCCACCTCTGGTCAGGGCTGTGCAGAGCGCGCCCCCCACCACTGCCCCACTCCCTGAGGCTCCTGAGCTGGGCCCCCCAGTGTGCTACTTGTGGAATGACCCCAGTGCCCGGGAGGGGTCAAGTAAACCAGAGGTCTGGTGTTGTGGGGGAGGGAAGGGAATGGAGATGGGGGAGGGAGGAGAGGGGGAAGGTGAATGGGGGAGGAGGAGGGAGGGGAGGTGGGCAGTGAATAGGGGAGAGGGAGGGGAGGAGGGAGGTGAATGAGGGAGGAGGAGGGAGGGGAGGAGGGAGGAGAGGAGGGAGATAAATGGGGAAGAGGAGGGAGGGGAGGAGAAAGGTGAATGGAGAGGAGGAGGGAGGTGAATGGGGGAGGAGGAGGGAGGGAAGGAGGGAGGTGAATGGGGGAGGAGGAGGGAGGGGAGGAAGGCAGTGAATGGGGGAGGAGGAGGGAGGGGAGGAGGGAGGTGAATGGGGGAGGAGAAGGAAGGGGAAGAGGGAGGTGAATGGGGGAGGAGAAAGGAGGGGAAGAGGGAGGGGAGGAGGGAGATGAATGGGGAGGAGGGAGATGAATGAGGGAGGAGGAGGGAGAGGAGGAGGAAGGTGAATGGTGGAGGAGGAGGGAGGGGAGGAGGGAGGTGAATGGGGGAGGAGAGAGGGAAGGAGGGAGATGAATGGGGGAGGAGGAGGGAGGGGAAGAGGGAGGTGAATGGTGGATGAGGAGGGAGGGGAGGAGGGAGGTGAATGGGGAGGAGGGAGGGGAGGAGGGAGATGAATGGGGGAGGAGGAGAGAGGGGAAGAGGGAGGTGAATTGAGAGGAGGGAGGGAAGGAGGGTGGTGAATGTGGGAGGAGGGAGGGTAGGAGGGAGGTAAATGGGGGAGGAGGAAGGAGGGGAGGAGGGAGATGAATGGGGGAGGAGGAGGAAGGGGAGGAGGGAGGTGAATGGGGGAGGAGGAGGAAGGGGAGGAGGGTGATAAATGTGGGAGGAGGGAGGGGAGGAGGGAGGTAAATGGGGGAGGAGGAGGGAGGGGAGGAGGGAGGTGAATGGGGGAGGAGGAGGGAGGGGAGGTGGGCAGTAAGTGGGGGAGGAGGAGGAAGGGGAGGAGGGAGGCAGGAGAGGCAGATGCTCCTCACTCTCCAGCTCAGTCTGCCTCTTCGCGTTAAACAGGTGCTGCCTCTCCTTCCGGGCGGTCTCCTCCTGAGGGGCAGGAAAAGAACGGGGCTCCCTGTCCATCTGCAGGCTCATCCTCTCTTGGGCAGCAATGACTCCAAAGTCAAGTACACCTGGACATTCTGTCCCCTCCCCCACTGCCCTGGCCCAGAACACAGGGAAGCAGAGATGTCCCAGTTTGGGGGCGGCCAGTGAGAAAACCGCACTCCTGAAGCTGTCAGGCTCCGTCCTGCTGTCCCAGCACTTTCTACCCTGCATGGAGGTGGCCCCAGATGCCTGCCCAGGGCCCCCACCTGCTTCCAGTGCTGAAGCCACAAGTCCTCCAGCTGCCGGTCTTGCTTCTGCCTCAGTGTCTACAATTCCCGCTTGTGTTCCCTTCGCAGGCGCTCCAGCTTCAGCTCCCAGGTCACATGCTGCAGGTCAGCCCGCAGCTTCCACTTCTGCACAAGGGCGGGGCCGCCAGTGGGAGCTGCAGTGGCCCTCACACCCCTAAAACCACAGCCCCGACCCTGCCGCCTGAGTCAATAAGATCAAGGGCCCCCTCAGTTCCCAAGGCCAGCTCTCCCAGGACAGCACCGGGGACAACGGGGTCCTGCCCCAGAAAGCCTGCACCCTCTCTGCCGCTGACCCAGAGGCTGCGTAGCGTGGGGAGGAAACGCCCTGGGGAGCCTGCCACCCTCACTGTCCCTTCAGCTACAGCTGCCCTTCCTTAAGGGAAGAAAGGTCATGAATACATTGTCACTAATGTTCAACAAGGTCAGAACAGGTTAGGAAGGGAGTAACTACATCTCATCCTGACCCACTACTTCTGCCGCAGGAAAGACTGTACGAGGAGTCTGGGGTACCGGTTCCGGTCCCGGGAGCAGCAGCCTAGGAGCCCCAGGCAGAGGCCCGGGTGAGGCTCCAGTCAGCCACCCCACTGTCGCGTACCACAGCGGAAGCAAGCGAGCCCGAGGGGCTGCCACTCAGACACTGGACTTTCCCACCCGAGGCTCCGGGTGCAGATGGGCACATGGCACCTACCCATCGTTTGGCTCTTGCCAGGCTGCTTTTGGTGCGCTGGGATTTGGGTTAACTCTGGTGGCATGGTGTCAGGGTGATTAAACCTGAAGCCTAGCTTCTGTTCACCATGCTGCTGTGCCACGTACCACCCAAAAGCGTGCTCACCCTCTCTCCAAGGGAGAATTAAAAAATAACATCAAAAAAGTGGTTAGAATGGTAATCTTTATGTTGTGTCCCTTTTACCACAATAAAAATAAAACCCGAAACCAGTGCCTGGGCTGCACACCCAGACACGGTGACTCAGGTGGGGTTGCTGAGAGCCGGGCTGGGTTTGAACAAGCTCTGCAGGGGAAGCTGATGTGCAGCTCAGTGCGACTCCGGCTGTGGGCAGAGGGGGCGAGCGGAGGAGTGGTCTCTCTGAAGGCCTTCTGGGGGACACTTGGAGTGTGCACCCCAATCCTCTGTGGGTTTGCTAATCTGCAGATTCTGATCCAGTGGGTCTGGGTGAGACCCAAGACTTTGCATTTCTAACAAGCGCCTAGGGGATGCTAGTGCCGCTGGTCTGTGAGCCACACCTCGAGTACTGAGGCTCTGGAGACCGACGGTGGCCTTGTCTGTGCCGGACAAAGGAGACATCTGGAAAGGAGCAGGAGGACATTTAAGACGATCGCACGGACACAGAGTTCAGTGACAAAGGGCAGGAGCTCAGCCGACCTGTGGCTCAGCCTCTGGGCACAGTTGACACAGGCAGGCTGTGGTTCAGCGAAGGGCAGACTGAGGTTAGAGGGTATCAGCACACAAAAGTTGGCTCTGATGTGGCTGCCCCTTGCCCACCTGGGGTCCCCTGCACATCTTAAGAGGGCCTGATGGAGAGAGATGGGAGGAGCCAACCAGGAGCCCTCCCACAGCTGCTTCCCCAGGTCTCTCTCTTCCCCGGCAGCCCTGGGGCCTGGGCTGAGCCTCCGAGAACCCAGTCTCACCTGTGCCCCGTGGGGTGCTGGGAGCTCTATCGGACAAGACTGCTGTCCCCTGGCCCACAGGAGTTGGCCCTTTCCTTTCCTTCGTCGGGTAGACATGGAACAGCTCTGCCCTTGGCCACTTGTGTCTGAGATGCTGGTGCCTGGAGTTCCACAGGTCATGAAGAGAAGGGTTCTTTTGGGAGGTAGGACCCATGTCCTGGAGCAGAAAGAGGAATGGCAGTTGGGGGATAACTGCTGAAAAACAGGGGGAGGGGTCCTCAAACTCGGCCTGGCTCCCCACCCACTGCTGACACCAGAGCTCAGGTTTCTGGTTTCCAGGCAGACTGCGTTCGCTTCACACTCATTCGCACACTGAAGGCCATCGGCGGGAAAGGTCGGGCTCACCTGGTCCTCACACCCTGTGCATCCAGGGAAGGGGTGCCTGTCGCAGGCTGTCTCCCAGCATGAGTCACCACGCAGGCAGGAGCGTATTAAGGCTGAGAATTCTACTGGGTCTAAAAGAAAGTGTATTTCTGGACCATGACCACACCAGGCTGAGGCCAGGAGAGCCAGCCCACGATGTGCCCCATTGGAGGGGCAGCAGCCTGTGTTGTGTGTAGGGGTCTCCTCCCCACACCCAGTGAGCACTCCAAAGACTCACCTTCCTAGGAGGCTGTGCTGCAGGCTTTTGGAGGTCTTATGTCGAGTGCTGGCCCAGCTGGCAGACAGAAGTGTGGACATGTTTCCTGACTGCTGTCCAGATGGGCCGTCCCTGTTCCTGTTCACTTTGTAAAATTATTTTTGCCTGTTTATTTCTTGTTTTTCATTATTTTCTTTCTTTTTTCCATTTTTATTTCTTTTTTCTTTTCATTTTTCTTGCTTTTCCCCTTTTATCATTTTTTATTTTCTTCTCCCTTTATTTAATTTTTCTGTTTTTTTAATTTCATTTTTCTTTTCATTCCTTTTGTTTTTTTGTTTTTATTTTTTCTTTATTTTATTCCACTTTTAATTGTCTAAGTTATAATTTTATCTCAATTTTTTCTTTATTTTTTATTCTCACTTTTTTATTTTTCTCATTTTTCCTGTTTTATTTCTTATTACTTAATTTTCTTCTTTTTTTACTTTTATTACCTTTTTTCCTTTAAAATTTTTTCACCCTTTCTTCTTATCTTTTTTCTTTTTTTCAGAGGTCTCTATTTTCCTTTTTTAATATATTTCTTTTTTTTTTTTTTTTCCTTTTTAGAAGAGAAAGGGGTAAGGAGCAGGAAGCATCAACTCCCATATGTGCTTTGAACAAGCAAGTTCAGCTTTTGAACCGCCAACCCCAGTGTTCTTGTTCAATGCATTATCCTCTGCTCACCACACGTCAGGCTGGTCTGACTTTTGTATCTTCTTTCTGAGCTGGGATATGTGAGTAGCCCTGCCTGTCCTGTGTCCTTCAGAGTATGAAGGGGAGAGGGAGTTGAGGTCTTGAGGACTCAGACTATCCAGATAGGCCTTCCTTTACTTTTTTCTTTTTATGTATTTTTGCCCTATTTGTTTTTGTTTTTTTCCTGTTTTATTTATTCCACTTTTTGTTTCCTTTATTCCAATTTTTGTCTCTTTTTCCTTTTATTACGTTTTTCTTTTTTCTTTCTTATTACTCTTTTTTTTCTCACTTATTTTTTCTTCCTTTTTCTCTATTTCATTTTTGTATTTTTATTCCTTTTCCACCTTTATTTTTTCCTTTATTTCCTGGTTCCAATTTATATTTTTTACACATTTTATTTCTTGCTTTTTTTTCCTTTTCAATTTTTATTCTTCCTTTCTTTGTTCTTCCATTTCTTCTTTGCATTCCTTTTCCCTTTTTTATTGGTTTCTCATTTTTTATATATTTATCATATTCTTTTCAGTTTTATTCAATTCTTTTTTTGTTTTTTCTACTTTCCTTATTTCTTTTTGCTTTTTAATATTTGTTTTACTTTATAGCTTTTGCTTTTTTATTCTATCCCTTTTTATCTTTTTATCATTTTTTCTTTATAACTCATTTTTACTTTTCTATTACTTTTCATTTTCATTTTTCTTTATTTATTTTCATTTTTTTGTTACACTTTATAAATTTTTCCCTTTTCATTTTTGTTTTCCACCTATTTCTCTTCTTTTTATACATTTTTATTTTTTCTATTTCTTGTTTTTCTTTTTTGTTTTCTCTTTCCCCCTTTTTTTCTTATTTCTTCCTTTTATCTTCCATTTTTTCTTCGTCTCATTTTCCCTTTTTTATTTCTTGGTTTTTCTTTTTATATAATTTTCTCTATTATTTTATATTCCCACTTGTTTCTTTTGTAGTATTTTATATTTTTATATTTTTCCTTTTCTGTCTTTCTTTCTCTTTTTTCAATTTCTGTTTTCCATTTTATATTTTCTTTTCTAGTTTTTTCTTTTTGTTTTTTATTGACTTTTATTTTTTACTTCTTCCTTCTATTTCTTTTTTCTTCTCCTTTATCTTTCTTTTCCCTTTATTTCTTGTTCTTTACGTTCTAACTTAGTTTTTCCCTTTTATTTCTTTCTATTTTTCTTTTCTATTTTCCCCTTTCCATTTTCTTTTCTTGCATTATTTTTATTTCCATCTTTTTCTTTTTCCTTTTAATTTTTTCACCTTTTTTATTCAATCTTTTCTTCACTTTTAGAAGATGCTGGGAGGAACAGAAATCATCAACTCATAATATGCCTTGAATATGCCAGGTCAGGATTTCGAACCACCAACCCCAGCATTCTAGTCTGACTCACTATCTTCTGAATTCCAAAAGCTCAGGTCAATGTGGCTCGTTAAACTTCTCTCTGGCTGTAAAAGTGAAGTACATGGCTGCTGTGTGATCTGCAGAGAAGGGAGGGAAGAGGGTGGGGAGGTCGTGAAACCTCAGACAGTCCTCACCACAGAGCCCTGATCTCCAGTTGTACTTTCTCGCACATCACCAGAAGCCTCCGGCTGCCACTAGAACGGATGCAGGTATCAAATCCTGTGCATCCTGGTGAAGGGGTGCCTGTTGCAGGGTGTGTCTCCAAACACACAGTCACCCCACAAGCAATCATGTATTAAGGTTGAGAATTCTATTGGATGCAAAGGAAGTATATTTCTGGACCGTGACCCCACCGGGCTGTGGTCAGGGAGGCCAGTCCAGGATGTGCCCCATTGGAGCAGCAGGCAGCCCGTGTTGTTTTTGAGTGTTCAAGGGTCCCATGCCCCACAAGACTCACCTTCCTAGCAGAGCAGTCCTTCTTGCCGCTCCTCCTGTGGGGGAGAAAAGAGGGTGTGGCTTAACCTCCAGCTGTTCTTTCTGCCTTAAGCTCAGAAGCCTAGGTCTGCCCCCATAATCTGCAAGAAGCTGATCTTCACTAGGCTACGCATATGGCCAGTCCAGCTGCAGGTTCAACATCTGCATCACCGAGTCCAGCTCCTCAGAGACCAGGGCGACTCGCCCAGAGGGGTCCCTGCCCTCCCAACCTTCCAAGCTCAAAACCTTCCAGCAGAACTTCAGCTTTCTTCCTACAGCCAAGGCCCCATCCAGATAGTCTTAGCTTTTTGTAAGAGGGCACCTCCAAACTGTCTATGGGGGTGGCTGGTTTGGGGTGTGGGGCATGTCCCAGGCACAGGGCAAGGGCTCCTCTTCTGGATGAGGGGGACAGTGCCTGGCCACATAGAGTGCAAGGGGTCCGCAGGGGAAGATGCCCCGAGTTTACTCAGCCCAGCCACCCCTTTGTATTCTCAGCTCAGAGAGCCTGGGGCCTAGCATGGACGCACAGGAGCTTGGGACATTTTGTCGGGCCTGTGCTCAGTCCCCAGAAAGGGCATCCACTGAGTGATTTGGGCCAGATCCCAAAAGGCTGAGAGCTGAATGTGGAGAGGGGAATTCCCGGGACACGGGAGGGCCCACCGGGATCACCTGGAGATGATGTCTGCCAACTCCTTGGGCCTGTGCCCATTCTTCGAGCGGCAGATGTATTTTTTGGCAGGATCTATATATATGGGCACAGGCTCCTGATTCTGGGCACCCTTTTTATTGTGACCCAATGCAGGGCATTTTTTTGGAGGTGTCAGGGGAGGAAGGCTGTAGGGGCAGATACTCCAGCGGTCCATGTTGATGGAGGCCTCTGAATTGCTGGAAGCGGTCCGCTTGCCACGGGTAGAGGGAGGGACAGGGTGGAGGATAGGAGGGGAGGGTGGGCTGGGTGGGTTAGGGTTCATGGGCAACCTTGTTGTTTTGTGGACCCTACACGGCCTGTGTTTTCCCATGGGGCTGAAGGGTCTCTTGAACACCTTAAAAAATCTTTTCCCAGTGAGAGGCCGCAGCCATAAATCAGAGCCGGGCGCCTGCCAGGGGTAGAGGCCAGAATGAGGTGAAGGGGGTGGGAGATAGGACACAGGTTTATGTTTTCTGTGGACGGTAGGAGCGGTGAAATGGGGATGGTTAGTGCAGCGGCGACGGCGGAGACGGCGTTTTTTGGGAATTGTGGGTGAGGGAGAAGAGAGATTGGCAGTGCCACGACTGGTGGGAGGGCCTCTTGGGAGGGCAGTACCTGAAACGGACAGGGGATTGGGAGAGGAAGGGGGCCGGGGTCTCATAGGGCGGATAGGCAACTGGATACCGGTGAAGGGGCAAGGAGCATTAAAAGGGGGCCGGGGAGGGGATCTAATATAAGGGATATAAAACTGGGCACCGCTTGCGGGTAAAGGGGCAAGGGAAGTGGGAGAGGGAGGGCGTTTGCTGGGAGCAGCAGTTGAGGAGGATGGGAGATAAAAAGAGGAAGAAGGAGGTGGTTTGCTGGGAGCAGTAGCTGAAGAGGAAACAGCATGGAAAGTGGAACGGGGAGGGGCTTTGCTGGGGAAGAGAACAAACTGCGTACGGAATGAGGAGGTAGGGGGATGGAAAATGGAAGGAAGAGGGGGTTTGCTGGGGACAGTATTTGAGGAAGGGAGGAGATGGGAAGTGGAAAGAGGAGGCAGTTTTCTGGGAGCAGTAGCTGAGGAGGAAGAGGCAAGGGAAGTGGAAGGGGGAGGGGCTTTGCTGGGGAAGATAAACTGGGAATACATTGAGGAGGAAGGGGGATGGGAAGTGGAAGGGGGAGGAGCTTTGCTGGGAGCAGTAGCTGAGGAGGAAGGGGGATGGGAAGTGGAGGGAGGAGGGGCTTTGCTGGGAGCAGTAGCTGAGGAGGAAGGGGGATGGGAAGTGGAAGGGGGAGGAGCTTTGCTGGGAGCAGTAGCTGACGAGGAAGGGGGATGGGAAGTGGAAGGGGGAGGGGCTTTGCTGGGAGCAGTAGCTGAGGAGGAAGGGGGATGGGAAGTGGAAGGGGGAGGGGGTTTGCTGGGAGCAGTAGCTGAGGAGGAAGGGGGATGGGAAGTGGAGGGAGGAGGGGCTTTGCTGGGAGCAGTAGCTGAGGAGGAAGGGGGATGGGAAGTGGAAGGAGGAGGGGCTTTGCTGGGAGCAGTAGCTGAGGAGGAAGGGGGATGGGAAGTGGAAGGAGGAGGGGCTTTGCTGGGAGCAGTAGCTGAGGAGGAAGGGGGATGGGAAGTGGAAGGGGGAGGGGCTTTGCTGGGAGCAGTAGCTGAGGAGGAAGGGGGATGGAAAATGGAAGGGGGAGGGGGTTTGCTGGGAGCAGTAGCTGAGGAAGAAGGGGGATGGGAAGTGGAAGGAGGAGGGGGTTTGCTGGGAGCAGTAGCTGAGGAGGAAGGGGGATGGGAAGTGGAAGGAGGAGGGGGTTTGCTGGGAGCAGTAGCTGAGGAGGAAGGGGGATGGGAAGTGGAAGGAGGAGGGGGTTTGCTGGGAGCAGTAGCTGAGGAGGAAGGGGGATGGGAAGTGGAAGGGGGAGGGGGTTTGCTGGGAGCAGTAGCTGAGGAGGAAGGGGGATGGGAAGTGGAAGGAGGAGGTGGTTTGCTGGGAGCAGTAGCTGAAGAGGAAACAGCATGGAAAGTGGAAGGAGGAGGGGCTTTGCTGGCGAAGAGAACAAACTGCGAACGGAATGAGGAGGAAGGGAGGTAGGAAATGGAAGGAAGAGGGGGTTTGCTGGGGGCAATATTTGAGGAAGGGAGGAGATGGGAAGTGGAAAGAGGAGGCAGTTTTCTAGGAGCAGTAGCTGAGGAGGAAGAGGGAAGGGAAGTGGAAGGGAGAGAGGCTTTGCTGGGGAAGATAAACTGGGAATACATTGAGGAGGAAGGGGGATGGGAAGTGGAAGCGGGAGGGGGTTTGCTGGGAGCAGTAGCTGAGGAGAATGGGGGATGGGAAGTGGAAGGGGGAGGGGCTTTGCTGGGAGCAGTAGCTGAGGAGGAAGGGGGATGGGAAGTGGGGGGAGGAGGGGCTTTGCTGGGAGCAGTAGCTGAGGAGGAAGGGGGATGGGAAGTGGAAGGGGGAGGGGCTTTGCTGGGAGCAGTAGCTGAGGAGGAAGGGGGATGGGAAGTGGAAGGGGGAGGGGGTTTGCTGGGAGCAGTAGCTGAGGAGGAAGGGGGATGGGAAGTGGGGGGAGGAGGGGCTTTGCTGGGAGCAGTAGCTGAGGAAGAAGGGGGATGGGAAGTGGAAGGAGGAGGGGGTTTGCTGGGAGCAGTAGCTGAGGAGGAAGGGGGATGGGAAGTGGAAGGAGGAGGGGGTTTGCTGGGAGCAGTAGCTGAGGAGGAAGAAGCATGGGAAGTGGAAGGGGGAGGTGCTTTGCTTGGGGCAGTAGTTAAGGGTGATGGGGGATGGGAAGCAGCAGAGGGAGGGTGTTTTCTGAGAACAGTAGTTAAATGGGATGGCGAATGGGATGTGGAAGGAGGAGGTGGTCTGCTGGGGGCAGTAGCTGAGGAGGGAGGGGCATGGGAAGTGGAGGATGCAGCCGGTTTGGTGGGGAGGATAGGAAAGTTGACACAGGTTGAGGAGGGAGGGACATGGGAAGTGGAGGGGGGAGGTGGCTTTTTAGGGAGAGTGGGAAAATGGGCACCAGCTGATGAAGAAGGGGCAGTGGAAGGGGAAGGGAAAGGGGGCTTGCTAGGGGTCGTAGCTGAGGGGGAAAGGGGATGGGAAGTGGAAGCAGGAGGGGTTTTTCTGAGAACAGTAGTTGAACGGGATGGCGAATGGGAAGTGGAAGGAGGAGGTGGTCTGCTGGGGGCAGCAGCTGAGGAGGGAAGGTGATGGAAAGTGGAGGGGGGAGGTGCTTTGCTGGGGAGAATGACAAACTGAGATCGGATTGAGGAGGAAGGGGGATGGGAAGTGGAAGCAGGAGGGGGTTTTCTGGGAGCAGCAGCTGAGGAGGATGGGGGATGGGAAGTAAAAGACGGAGGTGGTCTGCTGGGAGCAGCAGCTGAAGAGAAAGAGGGATGGGAAGTGGAATGGGGAGGGGCTTTGCTTGGGGCAGTAGTTAAGGGTGATGGGGGTTGGGATGTGGCAGGGGGAGGGTGTTTTCTGAGAACAGTAGAACGGGATAGTGAATGGAATGTGGAAGGAGGAGGTGGTCTGCTAGCAGCAGAAGCTGAGGAGGGAGGGGCATGGGAAGTGGAGGGGGCAGCCGGTTTGGTGGGGAGGATAGGAAAGTTGACACAGGTTGAGGAGGGAGGGGCATGGGAAGTGGAGGGGGGAAGTGGTTTTCTAGGGAGAGTGGGAAAATGGGCACCAGCTGATGAAGAAGGGGCAGTGGAAGGGGAAGAGAAAGGGGGCTTGCTAGTGGTAGTAGCTGAGGGGGAAAGGGGATGGGAAGTGGAAGCGGAAGGGGGTTTGCGAGGATTAGTATAGTCACCACACTGCTTCTTCATGGCTAATGAATCAACAGAGTGAGAGCAGGATCCACCATGGGGCTCTGGCTTCACCCTCTGTCTTTGTGACGTCATAAGTAGAGACCTATGGAGAGACTCCAGGAAGCCCCGCCCTCTGCACATCTGTTGCCCTATAAGGTAGCAAACCAAGGTCTTCTGTGTTCAGCACACTTTACTTTCATATGGCTTTATGTTAATTTCAGGTGTAGGTACAGTGGTTAGACCATGGTATGATTTACAAAGTGTCCATCAGATACTTCCAGTATCCCCTGGCAACACCCATAGTTATTACTACATTATTGACTATATTTCCTGTGATTTACTTTACATCCCTGGGACTATTTTGTAACCATGAGTCTGTACTTCTCAATCCCCTCACCATTTAAATCGAGTCCCCGAACTCCCACTCCCTTATGACAACAGCCGGTCTGATTCTGTTATGTTTGTAGATATTGCCTTTCAAATTCCACACAAAAGTAAGATCATAAATTGTCTTTCTCTGACTGATATTTCACTAAGCATAATAACCTCTTTGTCCATTGAATATGTCAGAAATGGTAAGATTTCATTTTTTGGTGGATGTGTGGGGTAATATTTCAAAGCATACATGTACCACCCTTAAATTATTTTTTTCAGGTTTTTAAAAAAAATTTTATTTAGAAAATTAAATTTAATGGGATGACATTGATACTCACAAATATGTAGGTTTCAGGTAAACATTTCTTTAGCATCTGAACTGTTGATTATGTTGTGTACTCATCACCTCATGTCAAATTATTTTCCGTCACCGTATATTTGTCCATCTTAAAATGTTTTAATTAATTCTTTAATTCAATGTATTGGAGTAAAGGTTCTGCTGTGAAACTCAATAAAACATCATCCGCACACCGCATCGTGTGCCCACTGCCCCCCCGCCCCACGCAAGTCCTCTCTCAGCTTCCTTCCCCCACGCTGCCCGCCCCCACCTCCTTCCCATCTCCCTTTTCCTCTGGCTGTCACATGGTTTACTTGGTTTGCTTCCTGTACTGCCTATTTTAAATAACTGCATTAAATAGAGGGGTGCATAATTTGTTTTGAAATACTGTTTGGGTCTCTTCAGATATTACACAGAATTGGAATCACTGGGTCGTAAGGCATTTCATCTTTAATTTGGGGGTACCCTCCATACTGTCTTCCATGGTGGCTGCAGCAATCTGCATGCCCACCAACAGGGCATGAAGGTTTCTTTTCCTCCACATCCTCACCAGCACTGTTGTTTGCTGATTTTATTGAGGATTGCTTTTCTGTCAGGTGTGAGGTGGTAGCTCAAGGAGGTTTTAGTTTGCCTTCATTCTGATGATTTGTGATGTTGAGCTCTTGCATATGTCTACTGGCCACCTGCATATCCTCTTTGGAGACACGTCTATTCCGGTCCTTTGCCCATTTTTTAATAGGATTTAGGGGGAGAGGTGTTGAGTTGATGAGTTGTTTTTTTTTGAATAAATTTAGGATTGTAACCCCATATCAGATGTATCATTGATGAATGCGTCCTCCTATTCAGTGTGTTGTCTCTCCATTTTGGTTTTTGTTTTGTTTTGTCTTTTTGTTCTTGTTTTTGCTGTGCAAAGACATTTCAGTTTGCTGTTGTCCCGTTTGTTAGTTTCTTTTTTTTTTTCCCTTGCTTGAGGAGATAATGTCAGAAAAAGATACTGCTATAAGTAATGTCTGAGGTTTTAGGGCCTGTGTTTTTTCCTAGGATATTTATGTTTTTTAGTCTAACATTGAAATCTTTTATCCATTGTGAACTTATTTTTGTGTATGGTATAAAAAGGTGGTCTAGCCCTGGCCAGTTGGCTCAGCGGTAGAGCGTCGGCCTAGTGTGCGGAGGACCCGGGTTCGATTCCCGGCCAGGGCACATAGGAGAAGCGCCCATTTGCTTCTCCACCCCTCTGCCGCGCCTTCCTCTCTGTCTCTCTCTTCCCCTCCCGCAGCCAAGGCTCCATTGGAGCAAAGATGGCCCGGGTGCTGGGGATGGCTCTGTGGCCTCTGCCCCAGGCGCTAGAGTGGCGCTGGTCGCAACATGGCGACGCCCAGGATGGGCAGAGCATCGCCCCCTGGTGGGCGTGCCGGGTGGATCGCGGTCGGGCGCATGCGGGAGTCTGTCTGACTGTCTCTCCCTGTTTCCAGCTTCAGAAAAATGCAAAAAAAAAAAAAAAAGTGGTCTAGTTTCTTCCTTTTATTCAGTCTTTATTTCTTTCCTTCTTTTTTTTATTTTGCTCATATCTGTCCATTATCCCCAACATCATTTATTGAGTAGACTGTTTTCCCCCCTCTGAGGTTCTCCACTGCTTTGTCTAATAACAATTGACCAGTATTTGTCAGTTTTATTTCTGGGGTCTCTATGTTGTTCCATTGATCCATATTTCTATTTTTATGCCCATGCCATGTTGCTGTGATTACTATAGCCTAGTGCCGTGATGGCGAACCTATGACACGCGTGTCAGCACTGACACGCGTAGCCATTTTTGATGACACACGGCCGCATGTGGCCGCATACCAGAGAAGTATGGGGCCGCATGCCAAGAAGGACATTTCATCCTCGGCTTCTGCATGGCCAGGTGCAGGAGCCGAGGATAAAACATTTGCCGTTTGTAGACACTCTGTGCCGGAGGTCTGTAGGCCAAAACAACAGAACTCCGGCACAGAGCATCTAGTTCTGGGACTTCCGGTTAGGCTATTAGGGGATCTCTGACCTCACTTCAGGCTGGTGGAGCAGGGAGCAGCAGAACGCCATGGGGGACGCATCTCTGGGGGCCCTGTGATCGCCATTACCAGCAACCACATAACCACAGCAACCATCATCCAATCCACTGTTCTGGGGTGTCGTGGATTTCTAATTGACCATCATTACTGAGATAAGTGAGGGGGAGGCTGGGAGAGGCGAGGGCCTGTGCTATGGGTGCCGTTTCCCACCATTAGAAATAGTGGCAGCCATCTTAATTTCCATAAGATGCAACTTGCAGAATTTCAAGACAGCATCTGGGCTCAGGTGTTTGTCAGCTTGAGGTCAAAGCTTGAGAATCTGGAAAGGTGCTGCTTGGAGAATCAAGAGGAGTGCCACTACGAACAGGAAATTTGGAGCGCCTGGAACCAATTACCAGACACTTTTAGCACCCTGAAAAATATAGCAATGGCTTTACTCACAATTTTTCCCTCTACGTACTTTTGTGAGACCTTATTCTCAGCGTTAAATAATATCAAAACCAACAAAAGAAACAGATTGACAGATGAAGTTAGTAGCGCTTGCTTGGGCTTAAAGTGTACAAAATACCAACCTTCAATTGAAGATTTAGCCATTGAAATTCAGCAACAAAAAAGTCACTAATAGGCAGGTTAGTTAAAGAATTCCCCCTCCCCCTCACTTATCTTAGTTCACGGCACCCACACAGGTTAAATAATATCAAGACCAACAAAAGAAACCGACTGACAGATGAACAAAGAAGTCACTAAGCAGGTAAGTTAAATAATTAGTTTTTGGTTTATTAAATAGTTATATATTACAATTATAAATTTTTGTTATTTAAACTATAAATATCGCAAAATTATGGTTTTTTTCTTGAAGTGACACACCACCCAAGTTATGCTTGGTTTTTTAGCGAATTTTGACACACCAAGCTCAAAAGATTGCCCATCACTGACCTAGTGGCATAGTTTGTTATCAGGTGGCATGATACCTCCAACTTTGTTCTTTTTTTTCAAAATGACTTTGGCTATTCAGGGTTTTTCCTGATTCCATATGTACTTTTGAACTCTATATTTGTTTTAGTTCTGTAAAAGACACCATTGGTATCTTGATAGAAACTGTTGTGGCTGTGCTTCCGGTAGTATGGATACATGAACAATGTTAGCTCTTTCTGTTTATGAGCACAATATATGCTTTCATTTATTTGTATTTTCTTCAGTTTCTTTCTTCCATGTCTTACAGTTTTTTCCAAGTACAGGTCTTTTGTCTCCTTAGCTAAATTTCTTCTTAGGTATTATTTTAATGCAAATTAAATGGGATTGTTTTCTTAGTTTCTCTTTGTGATCGTTCATAATTAGTGTATAAAAATGTTACAGACTTCTGGATATGTATTTTGTAACCTGCCATTTTCTGGTGAAATTTTTAGTGTTCTCTAACTACAGTATCATGCCATCTGCAAATCAGGACAGTTTCACTTCTTCCTTTCCAATTTGGATTCCTTTTATTTCTTCTTTTAGCTGACTGCTGTGTCGAGGACTTCCGGTAGGTACTATGTTGAATAAGTGTGGTGAAAGTGGCCATTCCTGTCGGTTTCTGATCTTGAGGGAAATGCTTTTAGTTTTTCCCTGTGGGATATGGAGACAGTAGAAAGATCAATGGTTGTCAGGGGTTGGGCCCACCTGGATGACCCAGGATACCCGCCCTACTTAAGGTCCATAACCCTAATCACATCTGAAGAAATGTCTTTTGTCTTAAAATGTAACTATTCACAGATTTAGGGATAAGGGTGCGGACGTTTCGGGGAGGGGCTCATGCTGCCGACCACAGCAATATGCTCGTGTGAATAGTTGTACACAGATGTCCATAGCAATTTTATTTGTAATCACCAAAAACTGGAAACAAACACCATCACGGGAGTGGATAAACAAATTGTTGTATGTCCATACAATGTAATGCTCCACAGCAAGCAGTAGAATGAACTGCAGAATGATACATGTCACCACATGCATGGGTCTTAAAGTGATTATGCTGTTTGAGAGAAGCCAGGCCTCTTCCCGCAAAGCAGTGCAAACCGGGTAACTCCATTTGTATAAAATTCCAGAAAATGCAAACTAATCGATAGCGACCGGAGCCAGGGGTGAGGTGTGTCAAGGAAGACCTAGTGGGGGGGGGGGGGTTACAAAGAGGCTTAAGCAGACTTTTGGGGTGATGGGTGCATCCGTTACCTCGAGGGGGATCATGGTTTCATGACTGTATACATATGGCTGTTTATCACACTGCACACTTTAAATGTGTGTGGTTTGTTGTATATGTCAGTTAAACCTCAATACAGCTGGTATTAAAAGGCATTTCTCTACAATGGGATACATACTTCATAAGAGAAAACATTAATATGCCAAGAGTTAAATTGTTGAAAGCAGATGGTGGCGAGACAGGTGATCCTTCTACTATTCTTTTAACTTCCCGAGATCCTTGAGAATTTTCAGAAGAAAAAGGTTGGGAGGAAAGCACCCAGGATTTGGGGCCAGACCTCCAGGGAATCAAGTCTGATTCTGTCACATCCTAGCTGTGTGAACTCAGGCAAGCACTGACCTCGTGCACCTCATTCCATCATCCGTGAAACAGGCCCGATCATCACGCTGAGGTCACCGGATCGTGTGCACAAAATGAGACTGACGTGCGGAGCCGGCTGAGCAGGGGCCTGGGATGTCACGAGTGCTCACTCCATAAAGGTAGCTGTCCTTGTCAAGTTAGTTCCCTTAGCTGAGGGACACAGAAACCGAGGTTGACAGACTAAACTGAGGTCATACAGCTATTGTCAAATCTGAGTCTGAACTCTCTCTTTTGAAACATTCACTGACTACCACACTTCTGAGAACCATGAAGCTAATAGTTCATGGCAAGAGTGGCCAGGACTCCGCCCCCACCCTCACCCCACCCCACTCTGGACAACAAAGGAAGCCAGACCTAGCACCCAGATGTGTTTTTTACAGGGTGAATATACATACATTGCATAGCTGGTCATTTTCAGTTTGAGGCTAAGGTCTGTCAAAACGACATGTTTTTGTAGACAGGTGAGATTGCATAGGCTCAAAGTCCATGACCAGAACTCTTTCTTGAAAGTGGAATCAGATTGTACAGATACATTCCTAATAACACATTTATTTGGTTACTTCAACTTGTATTGAAGCCTTAAGACCTCGAAGGGTCACATTAGGGTTGCCCAGGAGTGTTCTGCGTAGGCTCCATGTGTAAGCGCTCAAGACGTACCAGCCAAGGGATGCTCCGTTGAGCCTGGAGGTGAGGGGAAGTGTTCTAGAATGGGGGAAAGTCTTGGGCAGTCAGTCATTCCCCTCTCAACCTTTTGGGATATCGCCACTTAATTTGGTAAGTGGTTTTTGTTATAAGGAACAGAGGGGCGTAAGGGCAGTCTGAATATGATTGGAGAGGAGAGGAAGTTGAAAGACAATTACCGTGAAGGAGAGAAAAGAAACTTTGGAGGATCATGACCTTTTACTCACCTTTTTATCCATCTTCCTCCCCTCCAGCCGGGAACACACACAGTAAAAACTCAAGTCTTTTGGTGACCATTACTTGAGAGGTATATGTGCTGTATATCGGAACAGCGAGATAAGATGTCTCACCACACAATCAATTAGCCAAGTTAAGAAATTAGGAGTCTTTAATTAGCCGGCTACGCAGACCACATGGAAACTTACGTTGTTCAAATCAGTGTGGCCCCTGCACACAGTCTGGGGTTAGGTTTTATAGAGAGAATCACATACTGACTGAGGAATGGGGAGGGGAGAAAGCATAGCAGTAAAACAGAGCAGTGAAACAAGTTTTCTTACAATGTTTATCTACAGGGTTAGTTAGGGAGAAACATTCTGAGAACACCTGCTACTTCACAAAGCTAGCCCAAGGCCCCAGTCCGGGGAAACCAGCCTCAAGGCCAATAGGGAGTAATTCACTTTCAGAAAAAGTAAGTCCTGCTAAAAGTCTCTTTGTTTTAGAGAAAGTTAAGTTTGCAAAATTTTATTTATGTTACAAGCCTTTCTTTTCTACACTTCAGAATTACTTATTGCAAAGAATTCCTTCTAGCGAGGAGACCACAACAGCTGCTCGGGACATTGCTCCGACTGGCTGTTCCAGCATGGCCCATGTGCCACCACACACTGCTTCTGGTGCACAAGGAGTGTAGAGTTGCGAGGAAGGGTTTGGAAAATTCTGTAGCAATTTGATGGAGGGCTTTGATGTCTGTCCTAATAAATTTGAGGCTTATATTATGCACATTATTATTATTATTGTATTTTTCTGAAGTGAGAAGCGGGAAGGCAGACAGACTCCTGCATGCGCCCAACTGGGATCCACCTGGCATGCCACCAGGGGGCGAAGCTCTGCCCATCTGGGGCATCGCTCTATTGCAACTGGAGCCATTCTAGTGCCTGAGGCAGAGGCCATGGAGCCGTCCTCAGTGCCCAGGCCAACTTTGCTCCAATGGAGCTTTGGCTCTGGGAGGGGAAGAAAGAAAGAAGAGAGTGAGGGGAGAGACAGAGAGAAAGAAGAGAGTGAGGGATAGAGAAGCAGATGGGCACTTCTCCTGTGTGCTCTGGCCAGGAATCAAGCCCGGGACTTCCACACGCCAGACTGATGCTCTACCACTGAGCCAATCACCCAGGGCCATCTTTATTATCTTATTTTTCTAGTCATTCACTTTTACTGAATTTTAGAAGTGTGCAATAGATTAAAAATATTATTCATTTCAAAGATAATTTGTATAGTTTTTCTTATGCGTCAAATCCAAATATATTCATGTGAGACCAACCATCATTTTTTTACTGCAGTCACAGAGACTCCGCAGGTGAAAGAAAGGCTTGAAAGCCAGAGTTAGTTCAGAGGGGAGTCAGTCAGGAAATCCTAACATTCCGTCAGGTCGGGGGTGAGGGGGACGTAGGCAATGACTTGGAGTTGTGGAGTCTCCGTGACTGGGGGCCTGGTTGGCACCGTTCAAAAGAATAGTAAAGACCAGAGAAGAAACAAGGAGAGGGGCATGCCGAGTTCGGTTTGGGAACTTTTAATTCATACGGCCGGAAGATCCCAGGGGTGGAAGGGCGGAGGTTTTACAGCAGGCAGTGGAACCTGTAGGCAGGGAGGAGAGAGGTCAAGCTAGAAAGAGCCGCTGAGGCCAGAGGGAGTGAGAATACACCTTGGTATTACGGTGCTCAGTGTGCAGTGTGAGGTTCCCAGTGGGCGCCCCCCAACCCCACCTGCACAGCGCCCCCCACGCACCACCCCTCCCAGCTTCCGCAGGCAGGCGAGGACCAGGCTGGCTTCTCCGCCCTCTCACTCACGTACCCAATAATCCCTTTTCGGTTTTCAGCTGCCTGGAAGGGAGGCAGCCTGGATTCCTTTAGGAAGAGTGCAAGGTGCTCTCACAGCAGGCGGTGTCCGCACCCCAGTTCCTGCCTGTGGGGACCACGGCAAGGGGACAGCTGAGAGGTGGTGGCTCGGCGGCGGCTGTGGCTTCATGCGGGAGGCCTGCAGTGGCCAGGGACTGGGAACGAGACTGATGGGGCTCAGCCAGTTCCCTCTGGGGATACGTCACACCTTCAAAGCCCTTCCTGCTGTGGGCACAGCGCCCTGGCTCCCAGGGGGCAGTCTGCAGGAGGCCCAGCCTCTCGGGACCACCTGCAGAAGACAAGGACGGCGCCCCTGGCAGACGGCTCCAGGCTGGAAGAAGCCAGGGACTGCATTTACTCCGGCCCATCCTGGGTGGGGCAGGGAGGGCGGTCAAGTGCTGAATTATGTTAGAGGGGAAGCTGACATTTAAAATCAAGAGTGGAAAGGAGTTTAGAGGTGAGGAAATTCGGGGCTCAGTGAGAAGAAGTGAGGTACCAGGACCTCGCAAGAATGGGGCAGCTGAGCTGGGACTTGGGCGAGTTCCCACTCATTTTCTTCTTCCCTCCCTCTTTCATTTCGTTTTTTCTTCCCTCCTTTTCCCCTTCCCTCCTTTCTCACTCCTTGCCTCTCACTCGTCCATCCATCCATCCATCCATCCATTCCTCCTCTCTCTTCCCTTCCTTCCTTGTGACATTTATTAAGCACCCGCTGCGGACATTCATGACAGTGGTACCCAGACTGGCGCCTCTGCCCTCTCGGAGGGGAGGCACCAGGACCTTTTTTTTTTCTCATTGCATTTTGAAACAGAGCTATACCCCGTGGCTGGCATCAGGATGAGCCGCAATGATTAATGACCTCCTGTCCTGGTGTGACCCTGAGAGGACACATGTGGCAAGCTGATGACTATTCCATTGAGATCCCTCCCCCTGGGCGCTCCCCTAAATCCCAGCCTTTGGAAAGCAGAGAAAAGCATTCAAGATGCAGAATTCAGTGTCTCTCTCTGTCTCTGTCTCTGTCTCTCTCGGCCCCAGGAGTGCTGGACTGGAAGTTTGGGGGTGGGTCAGTGGCTTACAAAGCTCCCAGGTGGTTCCAATTTGCGTCCCGTGTTGTAGACCGCGCTGCCCACCAGAAATGTAACCTGAGCCAATGACATTTAGAAGTTTCCATTATTCACATTAACAGAGGCGAAAGAGAGCAGTTAATTTAATACCACCTATTATTTAGGCCGTATATCCAAAATGTTGCCATTTAAATGTGTAATCCAATGTTAAAACATGACTCATGAGCTAGCTTACATTTCGAGTTCTGTACCAAGTCCTCGAACTCTGCCGAGCATGTCACGCGTAGGGCACCGCTCAGTTCAGACCCACGCATCTCAAGGGACGAGCGGCTGCCCCGCGGCACACTCACCTGGCACGGCAAGCAAGCCCCACTTCACCGGTGAAGAGACTGAGACTCAGAGATGAAGGGACCAGCCCCAGCCGCACAGCTGTCAGGTGGCCAAGGAGACCCACGCCAGGAGTCCAGGCTGCAGCCTGATGCCCCGTTCCACCTGCAACAGCGCCAGGTGCGTCCTGGCCTCCACGTCCTGTCGGGAGACTTACAGCCAGATGTGGAGAGGGGTGGCAGGGAGCAGGCCCTCGGGTCCACACCCCGTGGCTGAATGACCCCGAGTCTGGGTTCCACGGGCTCCCCTCCGTGGGGCCGGACCTGTCCTCGGGGATGAGTTCTCTGTCATCCGCGCTCTCCTGTCCTGCCTCCACGGCAGCAGCTGGGATGTGGGTGGGTGTCTTTGCCCAACACGCATGCCTTTCCCAGCACCGAGCTCAGGGCACAGCAGAGCACCAGTGGGACTGCAGAAACCAAGGGGCACCCCTAGGAACCTCTGAAGACAGCCCGTTGGCGGGACAGAAATACTCAGGAGTCCCAGGACAGGGGGCTCTGGGGCAGTGGCCACTCTGTCCCCATGGCTTGGACATCCCCTCCTGGTGGCTTTCCCCAACAGACCCCCTGTCAGGTCTTTGACGATGGACTCTCAGTGGCCCCCAGACACCCCCGCGCTGCTTTACTTTCTCCGCCATTTGAGGAGTGGCTGGTGTGTTAGCGTCTGTCTTTCCAGCTGGAAGGATGACAGCCAGGCAGGTGGCTCTCAGCCTCCTCTTAATCCCCTGCTGACCCACCCTGATGCCCCTCGATGCCTGAGGTGGGCTGATGCACAGCTGGCTGCTCCGCAACCCTTGTGGAATGAATCCGCGGTGCAGGTCACAAATTCAAGGAACCGGAAAGGGTAACGCGGCTTCTAAAGCCTCCACACTTCGAACGGGATGAACATGGGCCTGGTTCATGGAAGAACCGGTACCAAAGGCACAAGGGAGGGAAAAGCCACGGGATCATTTCTGGAATCCGATTAATAGGGTTTGTTCCCATTTTCTCCGTAGAGGTTGCACAGTGTGCCGCCTCCATCAGCTTAGTGCCGTCCCCTGGGGGGATCTTTGGCGATCGGTAAAATTCACTCAGCGTCTTGGGACCCAGCTTTCCAGCTGAGGCATCCCCCGAGGGGAGGGGAACAGGCCATGCCTGGTGCTGGGTAGCAACGCGCGCTGTGGGATATCATAGACACGTAGTCTCTCTAAACCTTCTGCATGTGTCACCCTGCCCTGGGGTCTGGCTCCTGGATGACCCAGACGCACATCACACGACTGCCGCAGCCTGGGCAGCCCTCCCCGGGTGCGGGTGACCCCTTTCCAACACCTCCCCAGCCAACGTCCCAACAAGCACTTTCTGAAGGGAGCCAGCCCTTTGAAGTCTTGTAATCCTATTTGAAATTTCAGAAATATACTCAGAAAATATATGCCATCGAGTTTCCAGTAGATGCGACAGGTGCCTGCTGAACAGAAGAAGACTGTATCTAAACTCTGGGGCAGTGAGAAACCTCTGGTTTCCAAAAGAGGCCAATATTCCTCACTAACAAAGCTCAAGAATATTTACCAGAAAACATCCAAAATATCTAGCATCCAACACAAAACAACAAACAAACAAACAGGGAACTTGAAGATACAGCAAGTCACAAAATAACCCACAAGAGAGTAAAGATCGAAAGGTAATGAACAGAGCATCTGTGAGCTGGGGACAACAAGCAGTCTAGTACACATGCTGGCCGGTAGGGAGAGAGTGTGGGATGGGCAGGCGGTGGAGGAGGGAGCTCTGATGACACACCCAGGACCTTCGCAGCTCCCCCCTCTGCCTGTCTCCGGAGCAGATGAGGAACTGGTCCTCGAACCCAACCCGGGGAGTATATGGCTGTACTGTCATTAGCACACCATGGGGCCATGATCAAGTAACGATGGGAACTGTGTGTCTTCCATTTTGCAGACTCCCGTTTCCATCTGGACAAAGGGAGGGGTGACGTGAGGAGGAGAAGGGTGGACTGTGCTGGAACAGAGAGACTGTCTCTCCCCTGCTGGGGCAGGTCTATCCCACTGTATCTACCGCATCTCGTGCCGGCCTGCTGGGTGCAGTCCACGGGGAGCCACCACAGGAAACCAGAGGGCGGACACTGAGTGCGGCTGGGCCACCTGTCCCCCAGCTCCCTCCCTCCAGCGGTGCTGGGGGCTGGACGCACCCCTCAGCCTGAGAGCAGCAGCTGGTCAGGAGGCTGTGCTCACTAACCCTCCTGCCCCCTCTCTCGGGACTCCAGTCCTGGTGACGACTTCTGCCCAGCCTTTCAGGCCACGGACGGTGACAGACCCTGTGGCAGCAGCCGCAGGACACTGTGCACGTTCTCGTTTCTCTGCTTCACACCAACCCATGTGCCCAGTGATTCGAGTGGGAGGAAGCCCCTGCTGTGCCGGGAAGCTGACTCCAGAGCAGAAGCCCCGCCGGTCCAAGTGCGCCTCCACCTCCCAGAACGGGGCGACACCCAGACACCGGTGCCCCTTGCGTCCCGAAGACTCTTCCTCCGTCTCCACTTGTCACCCCTGCACCATCCTTCAGCTCCCGCCTGCCAGTCACCCTCCTCCCCTGTCCCGACAGCTGTCAGCCTGCTCTCCATGTGTGAGTCCGTCTCTATTCTGCTTGTTAGTTCATTTTGTTCATTAGAGTCCACACGTGAGTGAGATCATGTGGTGCTTGTCCGGTTTATTGCACTCAGCCTGAGGATCTCCAGGTGAGATTTCCTTCTTTCCTATGGCCACGTAGCATTCCACTGCATAGATGGACCGCAGCTTTTGTATCCACTCATCTACTGATGGGCACTTGGGCTGCTTCCGGATCTTGGCCATTGTAAATAATGCCACGATGAACACAGGGGTGCATAAAATCTTTCGAATGAGTGTTTCAGGATCTTTAGGATAAATTCCCAGCGGTGGGATTGCTGGGTCAAAAGGCAGTTCCATTTTTTTTTTTTTTTTTTTTTTTTTTTTTTTTTTGTATTTTTCTGAAGCTGGAAACGGGGAGAGACAGTCAGACAAACTCCCGCATGCGCCCGACCGGGATCCACCTGGCACGCCCACCAGGGGCGATGCTCTGCCCACCAGGGGGCGATGCTCTGCCCCTCCGGGGTGTCGCTCTGCTGTGACCAGAGCCATTCTAGCACCTGAGGCAGAGGCCAAGGAGCCATCCCCAGCACCCGGGCCATCCTTGCTCCAATGGAGCCTTGGCTGCGGGAGGGGAAGAGAGAGACAGAGAGGAAGGAGGGGAGTGTGGAGAAGCAAATGGGCGCTTCTCCTATGTGCCCTGGCCGGGAATCGAACCCAGGTCCCCTGCACGCCAGGCCGACGCTCTACCGCTGAGCCAACCGGCCAGGGCTCCATTTTTTATTTTTTAAAAATCACTCCATACTACTTTCCACCGTGGCTGGTTCCCACCAGCAGTGCACGAGGGTTCCCCTTTCTCCACACCCTTGTCAGGACTTGTGTGTTGGTTTATTGTTGACAGCCATTCTGACAGGTGTGAGGTGATATCTCCTTGTGGCTTTCATTTGCATTTCTCTGACGATTAGTGACGTTGAATGTCTTTCATCTGTCTATCGGCCATCTGTATGTCCTCTTTGGAGAAGTGTCTATTCAGGTCTTTTACCCATTTTTAAATTGGATTATCTGTTTTGTTGGTGCTGAGTATCTAAGTTCCTATACATTTTGGGTTTTAACCGCTTGTCAGGTGTATCACTGGCGAATATGTTCTCCCCTTCAGTGGGTTGTCTTTTCATTTTGTTGATGGTTTCCTTTGCTGTGCGACTTAATAGTTTGATGTAGTCCCAATTTGTTTATTTTTTCTTTTGTTTCCCTTGTCCAAGGAGATACATATAGTATACAGGTGATGTGGTACAGAATTGTACACCTGAAACCTATATAATTTTATTAACCATTGTCACCCCAATCAATTCAATAAAATTTAAAAAAATCAAGCTGTGAGAAACACAAAGCAGGGCTGGGGGGAGGGGCACAGGCTGGCACCTTTCGGCTCAGTGTCTTCTCTAAGAGCCCCTGGCCCTTTGCCACACCCAGACCCCCGTCTGCGAGTGTGTGAAAGTGGGCTAATTGATGCATTTAGACCTCCAATCATCATTTTCTGGGTTTTTGTCACTTAACCCGGGAGAGGCAAATGTACATAGTTACTATCGCTCTGGCGAAGACACACACACCCCCACAGCGCTGCCTTGCCCTCACGTTATTTTTCCTCTCCCGATAGGGCACTTGCTTGGGTTTTCTGAACGCTGGGACCTGCTCAGATGACATCTGCAAGCTCCCAAGAAGACCTAGCAATTCCTATAGCTGCCCACGTCTCTCCCGAGGCGGGAGCGGAGCACCTGGCCCGTGCTGCCGACTCAGGCCTGGGGGCGCCCTGCACCCAGACACCCAGAGCCTCCCCCGAGCTCCGAACAGCTCCAAAGACAAGCAGCATCCTCGCATCAGCCCTGGCCTTCATTTCTTATCGTAAAGCAGTCTACAACCAAATGCCCATTTCTTCTCCCATGTGTCCCCCACCCGCCCCCTTCCCTCCATTACTCAAGCCCTCCTGCAGTGTGATCCACCCGTCTCCCCCCTGGCCCCCGGCTGAGGCCTCCTGCTGGGCTCAGGGCCCCTCTGCTTCTACAGGGCAGCCGGTGAAAACCCGTGAGGCTGACCTGGCACACCGTCCCAAGGTTCCCTCGTGGTTTTCAGGCTGACAGCGCCCCGTCCGTCACGGGGGCCCCAGCCTGCCTCTCCGTGTTTGTCTCACCCCCCTCTTCTCTCTCTCTCCGCCGTGGCGTGTCTCTCTGTGTGACAGATGCCCCCGTGAGCTCCAGCCGCAGGCCTCCCTTTGCAGGAGAAACAGGTGGTTTCTTCCGCGGGGAGCACGCGCTCCACTCTTCCTCCACCTGCTCAGCCCCTACGTTCTCAGAGTTCAGCCGAGGCAGGTTCTCGGGGAGGTCCCGCTCCACGTCTCCACGTGGCACGCCGGCCGTAGACCCCTCCCTCCGAGTCCCTCTCCTCCGCAGCCCTTTCCGCAGCGCCTGTCATCGTGCCCGTGTCACCCTGCCGAGCGGCTGGCTTCCCAAGCGCAGAACTGTGTCTGGGTTTGCTCTCGACCGTACGTATAGGGTGGCCGGCTGCCCTGGTTTGCCAAGAACGGAGGGATTTCCCTAGGAAACGGGGCTTTCAGTGCTAAAACTAGGAAAATCACTCTACTCCTGTATTACCAGCTCATTAAGTGTTTGCTGAATGAATAGCCACTCGTAAACACTAACTGAGCCGTCAGCCCAACGACCTAACCGAATCTCTGCTTCTTCTCAGCACAGCAGTTCCCAGTTCGAGGAGGAAGGGGAGGGGACACCTACGTCCGCCTCTCCCGGGCTTGCCGGGCGGTTTCAGGTAGACGGGGTGCTTTCTCGACTCCTTTGAGGGGCACAAACCAGTCCGAAGAGCTGTGCAGGGGCGTGAAGACGACATGCGAAGTCTAGGTGCCCCTCCGCAGCCCGCGATCGAGGGGCGTGGGGCAGACCCTGGGAAAGATGCAATGCCGAGGGGAGGGAGGCAGAGAGCACAGGTAAAGGAAGAGCAGGAACAGAGATACAGTCAAGCTGGAAAGGTTTGCTAGGACCAACTCCACCAGAGGAAGTGCAACATCGGACTGACCACCACTCCTTCTGAGTCTCCCTTCTGCACAGACCTTTTTTTTTTTTTTTTTTTTTTTTTTTGAGGGATGCAGGGAGAAAGAAAGGGACAGACAGGAACATCAGGCTCTCCCATGTGTGTGTCTTGATGAGGGAATCAAACCCACAACCTCCTCACTCCAGGACGACGCTCCTACCAACCGAGCCATCTGGCCAGGCTTTAATTTTTTTTTTTTTTTTTTGTATTTTTCTGAAGTTGGAAACGGGGAGAGACAGTCAGACAGACTCCCGCATGCGCCCGACCAGGATCCACCCGGCACTCCCACCAGGGGCGAAGCTCTGCCCACCAGGGGGCAATGCTCCACCTCTCCGGGGGGTCGCTCTGCCGCTACCAGAGCCACTCCAGAGCCTGGGGCAGAGGCCAAGGAGCCATCCCCAGTGCCCGGGCCATCTTTGCTCCAATGGAGCCTTGGCTGCGGGAGGGGAAGAGAGAGACAGAGAGGAAGGAGGGGGTGGGAGTGGAGAAGCAAATGGGCGCTTCTCCTATGTGCCCTGGCCGGGAATCGAACCCAGGTCCCCTGCACACCAGGCTGACGCTCTACCGCTGAGCCAACCGGCCAGGGCCAGGCTTTAATTTTTTATTGATATTTAGAGAGACAGAGAGAGGAAGAGAGAGAAAGGAAGGGAGAGAGAGGGGAGGGGAAGGGAAGCATTTGTTGTTTCACTCTATCTATACTTACAAAAAACATCGTGCTGGCACAACCTGTCTGGAAAACTGACAGTGTTTACTGAAAACAAACTTAAACGTACCCTGCAAGCTGGCAACTCCATCCCTAGGCAGATAACCCAGCGAAATGAATACAAATCACCAGACCTCATACACACAAATAATTAAACAGTTTTAAACAGTACAGCCCCAAATTAGAAACAACCCAAAAGCCCATCAGTAGGAGAATGCATAAATGAGGGTATGAAATACTACACAGAGAAGGAGTACTATATAGAAATAAAAAGAATCAGCACGCAGAACCATGGATGAATCCCATAAGCAGTATGTTGAGCAAACGAGCCACACATAGAAGGTACCTACCATATGATGCCCTTTATTCTGAAAGTCAAGAACACACAAAACTGCCCTGGCCGGTTGGCTCAGCGATAGAGCATCGGCCTAGCGTGCGGAGAACCCGGGTTCGATTCCGGCCAGGGCACACAGGAGAAGCGCCTATTTGCTTCTCCACCCCTCCGCCGCGCTTTCCTCTCTGTCTCTCTCCTCCCCTCCCGCAGCCGAGGCTCCATTGGAGCAAAGATGGCCCGGGCGCTGGGGATGGCTCTGTGGCCTCTGCCTCAGGCGCTAGAGTGGCTCTGGTCGCAATATGGCGACGCCCAGGATGGGCAGAGCATCGCCCCCTGGTGGGCAGAGCGTCGCCCCTGGTGGGCGTGCCGGGTGGATCCCGGTCGGGTGCATGCGGGAGTCTGTCTGACTGTCTCTCCCTGTTTCCAGCTTCAGAAAAATGAAAAAAAAAAAAAAAAAAAAGAACACACAAAACTGACCTCGCTGATAGAGATCAGAACAATGGCCATATCTGGAAGGGCTTGTTGACTGGCAAGGGGCGTGCAGGAACCCGTTAGGGTGCTGGAAATGTTTCACATCCGGTCTGAGCGGCGATTACATGGATGTCTGCAGCACAAGCCATGTATGTGAGATGAGCTCTCCTCATGCATTTTCCAATATATTTCACCACCCAATTCCTCTCCAAGAGAGCATTACGCAAGTGGACCTCCCCAAACCACACTCATGCTGACCTGAAATGCAGGTGCGTCTGCACATTGCCGTCCTGCCTCGCGTTGCACTGGGCCATAATAAGCACTTATTGGGTGTTTGAAAAATAAGCTCATTTTTAACATGTATCTGTTAACACTCACCAGTATTTCCTTTCTTATGTTGACAGCCTGATTTTAAGATGGGCTATATAATTTTTTTCAATGAATAATTTTCTAGTCTTTTTCTAGAATTTTAGTTGATCTCTTTTCCTACATTCTAGTCAGAGATGCCTCACCAATTGCAAAGATTGAAGACATGGAGCCCCTTTTCTTCTTTCAACTTCATGGTCTTGAGGTGTGCCAGCATGACATCTCCGATTACTCTCACCACTAGGGGGCAGTAACCCAGCTGAAATAAAGGCCAGCGGAGAAAGGCAACTAGAACAATTTAGCCTTGTTTTTTCTTTCCACCTCATAAACTGAGCAAAGGAAAAAAACACACAAATTTATATTTCTGCTGTAATACTAGCACCTAATAATACCTCATATGTAGTGGATGGGACCTGAGATTTGATCAGAATTGTGTTTTCAGTGACATCTGACACTTATTTGTCTTTAAATACAATATGATAGTGCATTACTTTTATTTTTATTTATCTTTTTGCATTACTTTTTAAACATACTTTTAATATTGTCAATTTTATCATCCTGTCTAATATAGGTCCCCTCTACCCCCAGCTGTATATCTTGCCAAGTAAGTCAACTGGAGTCTTTATGGTTGTCATTAAATTGTTTCTTTTTTTTTATTCCCTCTGATTCCATTACCATCCAGTCCTCTATGACACTTTTGATGTCTCCCTCCCACATGTCAAGTTTCTCCTTCTCCCTTTATTTTTATTTTTTTATTTAAAAAAAATAATAATTTATTTTTAGAGAGTGGAGAGAGAGAGAGAAGGGGGAGGAGCAGGAAGCATTCACTTCCACATGTGCCTTGACCGGGCAAGCCCAGGGTTTTGAACCAGCGACCTCGGCATCCCAGGTTGACGCTTTATCCACTGCGCCACCGCAGGTCAGGCAATATTTGCACTATTGCTATAACTTGAAATGGTAACTGTTGGCCATGTGTGAGCGCTATGAACATTGAAGATATGTCTCTATTGGCTAAATTCCAGAGTGACCTGGGACACCTGTGGAGGAGAGTAGAGATTACGATGTTTCTTGTTGTTGTTGTTGCTGTTGTTGCTATTAGCCTGCAGTGTAAGAAGACACTAGAAAAACACCTTTTGGAATATCTTTATAAATCTTCCCTGCAATTGCGCACCAAACCTGAGTCTACAAGCTTGCTAGTCAGCTAATTTGGGTTTTACAAGGAACTGTTAAATTCTTAAGCAGAGGGACAACAGCTCTGTTCCATTTACATGTTTCTGTTGATCCTCTTAGTTCAACCTTTTAATAAAAGATACGAACCTGGTTAAAATATTAAAGTTCACAATGGTATAAAATTTACAATCTTTATACCCTTCATCATCCCCCCCACTCCCAGTCATCAGAATTAACAGACTGCTAACAGCTTGTTTTGTTTCTGGTACAAATTGTAAGTCACACATCCTCAGCTGCATTTGTCAATCTCTGACATAACTAATGACTTCCCACCATGCAAGATGACGAATGTAACATATACTACTCCCCTCCTCTCCATTTTTGATAGTATTGTTGTTTTCAGTTTTTTTCTAACCTCTAGGACTTTAAAGTATTAAATCTTTACTTTCTGATTTGTCAATTTTAGTGACTATTAAATTATAAAAAAATTAATGCATTTCTGCTTCTTCCCATCTCTTTATTCACCCTTTCCTCTCCCAATTAGCAACAAATTATATAACAAGTTATATTAATACTTATAATATATATTTCTATAAAGTCACATTGTTCTGCCAAGTTTTATTATGTTTGTATTATATCCGTAACTATAATGAACTTTCAGCGCTTTGGGTATAGGTTGATTCTAAAAATTGAAAAACAATAAATAGTGCTCATAATTTCTTGCTAAGACCCCAAAATGGGACTGGATTTACGCATGAGAAAATCGATCCTGTGTTTGTAAAACCTGACTCCTGAAAGATGAAGCTTTCAACTCTCAGTTGCCTTCAGTTTTTCTAGGTTGGGCTCAAAGGCCACACTTGCTCGATTCCTCTATTGCTTGCTTTCTTTGTTCTTTTTCTTTTTGCTGGAGAAACTCCTGAGGTCATTATTTCTTATAGATCTCATGGGAAGTCAAATTTCTGAGTCCTTGCCTCTCTAGAAATTTCATAATTTTCCCTCATACTTTATTCATCATAGGGCCTGGCATAAATCTACAGGTTGAAACCTACTTTCCTCAGCACTCTGAAGACACTGAGCGCTTCACTGCATCCAGGGCCCAGCACTGCTGGGCAGGGATTCTCAAGCCCTCTGATACTGGCGTGTTCCCACCCTTCACTGCCTCTGCCCTTTCCTGCAGGACTCCCAGAGTGGCTCTTTGGCCTCTGGGATAGCTTCAAGATTCTAGGGGTTTACACGCTACTAAGCAGTCCTTGGACAGAATCTACTTACTTCAGCATTCATATCTGTCATTTCCAAGAACCAGTTCTTGTTCTCTGCTGCTGTTCAAATCGTTGTGTGGGGTTTTTTGTTTTTCTTTTATTGTCTTTGTGGGTACTCTTATACTCACTGTTTCTTTGTTCTTTTCATTTCTTCATTTTTTTCTTTCAGGATCAGTTGTTCTGTTTGTTTACCTGAGTCCTTCCTCTTCCATGCTGCTAATTGTCCTCAAGTGACTGGTAATCCCTGGTCATCTGTTTCTATTTACAAACGAATGACTGTCAGGTAGCTAAATGGAGTCCTGCAGCTGAATTAATGCAGGTGCCGGGGTTCGGGTCACCCGCTGCAGCAATAGCCAATAAGCAGAGACTGGATCTGAGAGGGAAGCAGGCGTCTTTACTCAAGACTGCCAGCAGCCCGAGGAGACAGGCGCACAGCCTAGCCCAGAGCCTGCCTCACCATCTCAGCTGCGAGGGCTGAGGATACGCACTTTCAGGTGAGGTTAGTACAATGGGGGGCATGCAGTCAGCCATAAAGTAGGGGGGCGGGTTCCTGGAATCGTAATTTCTCCCTGGCGTTCCTATCTAATCATGGTCTTTATTGCTCCTTGGGGTCAGTCATCCCCTCGGGGGGTGTAGGAGCATCTGGCTTCAGCAGTTCTCCTGCATTCCTGGGTTGGGGGTTGGTGCTAAAGACGATCTGGGAAATGGGTGACATTTGGTGCCCTAGCAATCATATATAATATATATGTACATATGTTATTGATTGTATACTGTACTGACACCCTAGCAGTTGTTTTCTAACAAGGCACGCAGAGGGAAGTTTGATGGTGAGTCCTGTCAGGTGGGTGACCTGTATCAGGGCCAGCTTCCCGTGGAGTGTGGGCAGGGAGCAGGCAGGATGCACAACCCCACTATCCCTAGAGTTAGGCCACGGACACCGTACTGTGTGGTTGGAGTTCGTTAGTGTAGAACGACCCTGTCGCTTCACCCAGCCCGCTGAGCCGGTCCTATAACCTCACACTGCATCCCGCCTCTCTGTCCCCCTCCGGCAGGCCGCTCACATGTTTAGAAAGCGGTTCTCTGGGCTTCACCTGAAAATAAAGCAACCTCTGACAAACGCTCTGTATAAGGGGAGAGAAGGAGTCTACCCAGGGAGCTCTTCCAAGTTCACCTGAACCTTCCTGACAGACCACGCCCCCTCCTCTCTGCATCTGGCTGAGTCTGAGCCGCAGCCTCTCGGGAACTCCCCTGGGCGGAGCCCTTCCTGACAGACCACGCCCCCTCCTCTCTGCATCTGGCTGAGTCTGAGCGCAGACTCTCGGGAACTCCCCTGGGCGGAGCCCTTCCTGACAGACCACGCCCCCTCTTCTCTGCATCTGGCTGAGTCTGAGCCGCAGCCTCTCGCGAACTCCCTGGGCGGAGCCCTTCCTGACAGACCACGCCCCCTCCTCTCTGCATCTGGCTGAGTCTGAGCCGCAGCCTCTCGGGAACTCCCCTGGGCGGAGCCCTTCCTGACAGACCACGCCCCCTCTTCTCTGCATCTGGCTGAGTCTGAGCCGCAGCCTCTCGCGAACTCCCCTGGGCGGAGCTTCTCTCGTCTTGAGCTGTGGTGTTCTCCGCTCCGGTTTTCTATCAACCTGAGGCCCCTTACTTTTTTCTAACAGGGACTACTTCAATATTACCTGTCTGCGGGGGACACCTTTCTTGTTTTCCAGGGCTATTTTGTTTGTTTGTTTGTTTGCTTTTAAGTACTGTATTTTTAACCTCAGAAAGCAAGGGCAGGGTTCTCAGGCGCCCCCTTGACCTGGACTTCCTACATGGGAAGCTCCCTTTCCCACAATAATCTTCATTTCCTCTCATACGTCGTCCGAAGAAAATGCTTCTTTGATATTTCAAAGCATTCTCTGGTGAATTGGGCAAAATTGTGTTTTTAAAAAAATGGGTCCTAAGAAGCCAAAAAGATGCCACCAATATTGGCTCAGCTCTTGCTTTGAATGGCCCTAGAACTGGCAATTCATTGTCAAAATCTGGAAGAAATGACCACCTTTTGCCCAGCCCTGAGCACCGGGCTGTGAAATACAGTTGGTGACCCACACCTGTGCTGGCACCGAGGGGCAGGAAACCCGACCACTGAAAAGAAGGTAGAAAGAGGCTCTGTCCCCCCCCCCCCCCCCCGTCTGCTCTGGCTCAGAGATATCTGCAAAGACACGGCCAACCAAAAACAAGACAAAAAATGGAGCAGCCGCTCTGTTCCCACGGCGACGCTCCCGCCCAGCGCTGTCCCCTCCTCCGCCACCCCTGTCCCATCCTCAGCGGAGCTCAAAGAGCGCCAACAGATACCGTCTGAAATTCCTCTTATACGTTTCCCGAGTCCTTAATCCCACTTTGCTTCCCTGTTCCGATGTGGTGTCTGTTGTTCCTGTCCGTATATTTATACTGTCCCTGCATCTGTCACTGTCCCAAGGTAATATAAGGTAGTGCCGGGTGCTTTAGAAGATTGACCTAAAGACCGGCCTATCGCATGACTCCTCCAACTCACTGTTTTTATTTAACACTGTTTTCCACGTGGGTTCATACTAACTGCTCCATGTGTTCAACATACTTCCATTTTTATCCATTCTTCTCCACTCAAATCTTTCTTCCTCTGGCTCCAGCTTTTCTGAGTGACGGCCGTCCCGCGTGCTGGAAACATTCCTAGCTGTCCCTAGAGCGCTGCCATGTTCAAACCCAACGGAAATAGAGTGTGCATGTGCCAAGGGGTGGGTCCCCGAATCCCCCCTTGGGAAGACACGCCCTGTGGAGCATGACGGGTGGACCCACGGGTCCAGTGGCCCGAATGCGTAACCAGCATGAAGATAAAGCCAACAGCTGCTTTTTTATTTTTTAAGCCCTGGTAGACTGGTTGGCCTGGGCTGCACCACGGCAAAGACTCCTCCCACCACAAGGCAGGGCCCTGCGTGTTTCACTATTTGTGTTATCATTTTAGAACCCCCCTCCCCCCCATCAGCTCTTTGGGGATCAAGGGGAGAAAGCCGTAGTGGACACTGGTGGGGACTGGCCACGCCGACTGCGTGCAGCCCCACGCCCGGCTCTGCACCTGGCTCCCTCAGAAGCCCTTCCGCCCAGGCCTGAGTCCGTTCCAGGAACACAACGGGGTCACCGTCCCACTCTCCAGCCGCTGTCTGTGCGCACAGAGTGCGTATGACTCCACGGTTTTTATTTCCTCCACGCACCTGAGAGCAGAATTAACCACGTGTGTGGAAATGAATGATACATGCATAAGACGTGTGAGAACCTTCTCTCTTTTCTTCCTATTTTAGCAGAAGCCTTGTCTGCCATTTGGGTGCCGATTTCTATTGTCTGAACATACGAGCGAGGAGTTACAAGAAATGTCACTGCCACATCACTGTGCACTGCCTGTTGACTCAGCGCCTTCCACTACCATGTGAATCCCAAACCCCAGGGCTCAGCGCTGAGCCAAAAACATGCCTTGTCAACGTGACACAGAAGAGGTTGACCTTGAAACGCATTGTGCCAAATGGAGCCCTGCTCCTGTCACAGCCTCCACCCGCCTTCAGGCAGCCGCCCTGGGTTCACCCTGGTTTCCACATCCGAGCTCTGGTCCAGCCGCCCTCCTCCGTCGTGCACACACCTTCCTCCCGGGCGCCTGGGTTCACCCTGGTTTCCACATCCGAGCTCTGGTCCAGCCGCCCTCCTCCGTCGTGCACACACCTTCCTCCAGGGCGCCGGGCAGGCCCCCTCACGCCCAGCAAGCCTCCCCTTCTCACCCTGACACTGCCCTGGTTCACCTCCCCACAGTGACTTTTCCCACTCGTGAGAAATTCCTTTGAAATGCGGAGCTAACGTGGGTCTTTGGGGCTATTTCTCAGGTCAGTCTTCTGCTCTACTGGTTCCAGATGGTTCTAATCATCCCTTAGTTTTACATTGTTTGAGGGGTTTTTTCAGTAATATAGGCACATGATTTCTTCCTAACTTCAAAGGGTACAGAATGAAAAGTACAATTTCTCCCCAGACCCACCCCCATCTCAGACTCTCCTTCCCCAGAGATTCCTGCCGAGAACAGCTGGCTGCATCTCCCCGGACGGGCTCCTTCCTCTGAGCAGAGAAACGGACATCGGTTCACTGAGAAGCATCAGCTCAGGGCGATGACACTGAGACCCCTTTATCTGTGTCCTAGCCCGGCTCTCCCACGGAGCTCCCCATCTGCTTCCCCTCCTCAGCACTCCTGAGCCTGGAACTCTCCTGCCCTTTCAGTTACAATTCATTTTAACTCGTTTGAGATCCCCACATCCTCTCCCTTCTCCGGGGTGTAGACCCGGCACTGCCCCCTGGACGTGGTGCTGGGGGGGGTGGTGGCGCAGCCCAGCCCCGGCTCCGGCCCAGGGTTCCGGAGGGACAGCAGAGATCCGGCCCAGGGTTCTGGAGGGACAGCAGAGATCCGGCCCAGGGTTCTGGAGGGACAGCAGAGAGCAGCAGGAATCGGAGCAGCCGAGACCCTGCGACGTCTCTGGCCCCCGTGGGTGGTCAGGAGGCCCCCCCCCCCCCGGTCGGGCTCTGGCTCATCTAGCCCCTCCCACACCGACACCGCTACTGTAGCACTGTGCTGACCGGGGGCCTCCGTGTGGGGGGTGATCTCCCGGAACGTGCTCAGCCTCCCCATGCCGTCTGGGGCCACCTCAGAGAGAGGCAGCTGTGTCTCGCTCCAGCCCCACTGACCAGCCGGGTCCCTGTTATGAGCTGAATGGTGTCCCCCCCCCCCCCCCATTCATCTACTGAAGCCCAAAACACCGGCACTCGGATCGTGACTGTCTTTGGAGAAATGGTCTTCAGGGAGAGGACCGGTTTAAAACGAAGCTGTCACCGTGAGCCCTAATCCAAGCTGACTCTTGTCCCTTTAAAAAAAGGAAATTTAGACACACAGAGAGCCAGCAGGACTGCACACACACAGAGGGACGGCCCTGTGAGGGCACGTGAGATGGTGGCCGGCTGCAAGCCACGGAGAGAGGAGAGAGGCCGCAGAAGAAACCAGACTGGCCAACACCGTTGATCTTGGTCCTCTAGTCTTCACAGGAGAAAACAAACGTCAGCCCTGGCCGGTTGGCTCAGCGGTAGAGCGTCGGCCTAGCGTGCGGAGGGCCCGGGTTCGACTCCCGGCCAGGGCACACAGGAGAAGCGCCCATTTGCTTCTCCACCCCTCCACCGCGCTTTCCTCTCTGTCTCTCTCTTCCCCTCCCGCAGCAGCCAAGGCTCCATTGGAGCAAAGATGGCCCGGGCGCTGGGGATGGCTCCTTGGCCTTTGCCCCAGGCGCTAGAGTGGCTCTGGTCGCAACATGGCGAAGCCCAGGATGGGCAGAGCATCGCCCGCTCTGCCCCCTGGTGGGCGTGCCGGGTGGATCCTGGTCGGGTGCATGCGGGAGTCTGTCTGACTGTCTCTCCCTGTTTCCAGCTTCAGAAAAATGAAAAAAAAAAAAAAAAGAAAACAAACGTCTGCAGTCTAAGCCCGCTGGTTTGAGGCACGTTGTTATGGGCGCCCCAGTAAACTGATCCGGTCCCTCAGCCTACACGCTCCCTTGGACCGGAGGCGGCCTGGACCACCTCACGGCTTGAGCATCCAACCCTCTCCTTCATCTTCTTTTACATGAAGATGATCCAGGACCCTGCGAGTCCACCTCCCGTTTTTCCCAAGGACCCGGGCAGCTGCAGGTGGGGCTGTCCCCTCCCTTTTCCTCTTCCCCTCCCCCTCCTCCTCCTTTTTCCCCTTCCCCTCCCTCTTCCCCTTCCCCTCCCCCTTCCCCTCCCACATCCCTCCCCCTTCGCCTCCCTTTCCTCTTACTCATCCCCTTCCTCTTTTCCTGCCTCTTCCTCCTCCTCTTCCCATGCATACTGCCCCCCATCCCTTCCCATTCCTTAGCAGTGGATGACCCTGCAGGGCTCCTGCTCACAGAAATCCGAGGGCAGACATAGCCCCTGGGCTCAGATGACCTCCGAACCCTGCAGCACCAGTTAAACCTCCCAAGAGGTCACTCCGCACTGGCCCTAGCAGCACGGTGAGCCTCCAGGGGGATCCCATCCAGCTGGGAGATGAAATGTGGGCCCCCCTGCTTCTTTGGGGAGCCCCACACCTAAGAACGAGTCTCCCAGAACCCTTCACTGCGTCTCAGGAGACTGGACCTTGACCACTGGACTCACTCCATTATCTTTTCATCTAAGCATACGTTTTATCTCAAATGACCAATGCTTACATCTGTTAAGCTGTGATCTCTCTTTGCTTTCGCATAACCTCTGAAAGCATCTGAGGCTTTATTCCCCAAAACTGTGCTGCGTCGATTTTTATCAGGACCTCTGGGTAACCGAACCAAAGTAAATTTGAAAACCGCCCTGGAGAAACCAGAATATCTTTCTTTTTTTATTATTATTTATTTATTTATTTATTTTTTACAGGGACAGAAAGAGAGTCAGAGAGAGGGACAGACAGTCAGGAACGGAGAGAGAGATGAGAAGCATCAATTATCAGTTTTTCGTTGTGGGACCTCAGTTGTTCATTGATTGCTTTCTCATATGTGCCCTGACCGTTGGCCTTCAGCAGACCAAGTAACCCCTTGCTTGAGCCAGCGACCTTGGGTCCAAGCTGGTGAGCTTTTTGCTCAAGCCAGATGAGCCCGCGCTCAAGTTGGCGACCTCGGAGTTTCAAACCTGGGTCCTCTGCATCTCAATCCGACGCTCTATCCACTGCACCACCACCTGGTCAGGCTGTCTTTCCAGCTTCGTCCGGGGCCTGGACTAGGATGAGCCCCCCAGGCATCCCCGCTGCAAACTCGCAGGAGACATGTGGTCTTGGGTACCAGCCCCGCACTCCCCGGAATCTGGCAATGGCTGCCTCCTGGAATGTGGCACCTGGTGGCCTCACTTGCCTCCTCCTTACCCAAGTCCCCGCTCTGCTCCAGCTCCCAGGCCAGGTGCCCCTCTGCCTGGGCCGTAAGCTCAGTGCTCTTCCTCTGATCGCCACCTAGAAGCCACGTGCTGGGGCCCCTCCCTCCAGAATGCCCACCCAGCCTCCCCTCCGCCCTCACCCCCCCAAGCCTTGCTCCCCTCTCCCTCAGCTAAGCGGCTAACGTCCGTCCAAGGAATCTATGGCTGAGTTTTAAACAGCCCACCACGAATGCTAACGCTTAATCAGTAGTCCTGGGCCTCGTTTCAGGAAGACAAAAATCAAAGAAATTGCTATGCTATCAAACAACGAAACCACAGTTAGTGACATGCTGCCTCACAGCCCGAGCAGAGTTCTAGCAAAGCAGATTTTTATCTAAGGGTGAGCTACCCTCTCACACGGCCCTTTCTAGTTGGCAGGTGAACAGCTTAGCTTAGTATTGGTTTAGGTTCCGGACTGAGGATTTCTGGAGCAGACGGTGACGTCACAGAGGCACCTGCTAGGGCTTCCGTCACCCAGAGCCATCCCATCTCCACACCCCGCTCTCTTCCTTCCCCACGGACCACGCCCATGAAGGGCAGGCATGTGTCATATCCCACAGTTGTGTTGAAAAGCATGGCTTTTTACTGAAGGTGGCCAAATGACTTCGGGGGGAACAGGACGACTTATGTCAACAAGGTTCCAGAGAGGTCCTGGTCCTGCAGGCAGGCCCGGGTGGCGGTCCGGCAGGGCTGTTCTTGCTCAGAGGCTCCTGGTCAGCACCGGCCTGGCGGCCCCCGTGGACACCCCGCTCTCCCCCACTCCTCTGGAAGCAGCCCCTGCATCCTGACCATGTTCTCCCGGCCTCTTCGGACAGCAGAGCAGCAAAAAACACTGCGAGCAGCATCCTCACTGGTCAGGGTGTTGTTTTGTTTAATTTGCATTTATGGTTTAGAGCAGTGGTTCTCAACCTTTCTAATGCCGTGACCCCTGCAATACAGCTCCTCATGTTGCGGTGACCCCAAACCAAAAAATAATTTTGGTGGCTACTTCATAACTGTAATTTTGCTACAGTTATGATTCGGAATGTAAATACCTGATATGCATTATGTATTCTCATTGCTACAAATCAAACATAATTTAAACATAGTGATTAATCACAAAAACAATATTTAATTATATATTGAAAAATATTTATTACTAATTTCAATAAATAACATTTCACCATGGCATAGCATGGGTTTAAATATAACAACAATTGCAAATAAATAACATTTCACCATGGCATAGCATGGGTTTAAATATAACAACAGTAATATAACAGTAAACAACAGTGCAATATTTTGCAACAGTATGCTGCCAAATTCAGTGAGATGGTTGTGGTTGCTTCTTGCTTACCGATTCAGAAATTCTTGGGGCAGTCTTTGCAAGGGCACAGCGAAGATCATTTTCCACAACAAGTCTACTTCGGTATTTAGACTTGATTACCAGCAAGCTGGAAAACCCTGTTTCGCAAAGATATGTTGTTGGAAAAGGAAGAAGAAGGCACAGCACAGTCTCAGACAGAATAGGATATAACTGTTAACACTTAATCCAGATTTTGTCAGTGGCATCGTAGAGAAATCTGTTCTCGCTGCATCATTGTTAATTAGGTCAATGAACTCTTCTTGCGCTGCCTCCGGAACATCTTCAACTTTCACTGTGAATGGACTTCTGGCAAGTGCAAATGGGGTGTCAGGTAGATTAGGAAAGTATGATGAAATTTCGTCTGCAAGCATGTGCAAATGTTCTTTCACAGAAGTCGAGAAGCCTTAAATAGTCAGCTGTTTTGGCAACTGTGCAACCAGCTAGATGCGCCAAACAATGCTCTGTTATTTCACACTGAAGTCAGATGGTTGTCAAGAGGAAAAGTTTTAAAACGTGTCTTTGAGCTTCGTGATGAACTGAAAACAATTTTTTTTTTAATTTTTTTTTTTTTTTAATTTTTCTGAAGCTGGAAACAGGGAGAGACAGTCAGACAGACTCCCGCATGCGCCCGACTGGGATCCACCCGGCACGCCCACCATGGGGCGACACTCTGCCCACCAGGGGGCGATGCTCTGCCCATCCTGGGCGTCGTCATGTTGCGACCAGAGCCACTCTAGCGCCTGAGGCAGAGGCCACAGAGCCATCCCCAGCGCCCGGGCCATGTTTGCTCCAATGGAGCCTTGGCTGTGGGAGGGGAAGAGAGAGACAGAGAGGAAAGCGCGGCAGAGGGGTGGAGAAGCAAATAGGCGCTTCTCCTGTGTGCCCTGGCCGGGAATCGAACCCGGGTCCTCCGCACGCTAGGCCGACGCTCTACCGCTGAGCCAACCGGCCAGGGCTGAAAACATTTTTAAATCAGAAAGCAAGACCGCAATTCGAAGCACTTTTTAGCGATAAAACTGAGCTGCAGAAAATAGCTTACGTGGTGGACATCTTTCTCATCTTGAATGACTTAAATTTATCACTGCAAGGACCAAATGCAACGTGCCTCGATTTGTCCGAAAAAATTAAATCATTCCAAATGAAACTTCAGCTTTGGAAAAATAAATTGGATAAAAATAAAATTTACATGTTTCCTACATTATCTGCCTTCTTTGAGGAACATGACATTGAGCCAGACTTCTATAAGAGGCAGATCTTTTACACTGCAGAATCCGCACAGCAGATTCCTCAGTGTGAGGCCTCTTTCAGTCCATTGGGGGTGGCGGATTCCACCTGTGGAATTTTTCTGCTCTAGGAAAAGTTCTAGCGTGGAAAAAATTAAGCAACGTGCTCTATATTTGAGCAGAATCTGCTGCGGCCTCCCATTGACTTGAATAGGAGAGGAAGAAATGTGTTGGAAACTGTCATTTCTCCGCCTCTTATTGAAATCAAAAGGAGGCTGCTGCGGATTGTGTGGTAACCTGAGATTCTCGGGAGCTCTCTTCCACAAAATCCGCCGCACTCCCAATGAAATCAATAGGAGGCAGATTCAATGCCGGAAACCGCTGATTTCAGCAGTTTCCTCATTCAGAATATGGGAAAATAGTGGGAGATATGGGAGATAATTATACATTGGGGAACAGTGTGAACTACATCTTATAGTGGTCTCTTATAAGACCAATATAGTTCACACTGTGTAAATGTATGGTGCTTTGTGTAAGTGTAAGCTGCTCTGTGTACTGTGTAATGATTACACACAAAGCAGCTTACACTTACACAGTATTATGTGTATGGTGTGTGTACTGTTTTTACATTATTAACCTTTTTTACACCAGCAGGCTGTCTCACAGGCTCTCTTGGCTCTCCGCCTCTTGCCTCTGGGCCTCCTAGGCTCCTGTCCTCCGGTGCTTGCTGCACCCGCCCACTGATGACGTCAGCAAGCGCCGGACACACGTAATGCACTGCTATGGACTGTGGAGCATTCCCCCCACTTCCCCCGCCCCTGAGGCCCTGGACGGATGATGCAATCACGTCTGCGCATGACCGCAGGCATTCAGTTTGGAACGCACGTCCATAACGGCGTGCGTTCAAGCTAAATAGCGCTGCTGCAGACGGTAGCGCGGCTTCTCAGCGGCTAAAGCCGTCAGAAATACATCCTGTTTGTTAATTTGCAGTAATACAAATAAATCATATGGCTTTCTGAATGACAGAGTCACTGTGACACCCGGCCAGCTACGTCCAGACACCTCTCCCTCCTCTCCAGCAAGCTGACATCACAGAATTTAACCTTGATGGCCCATGAGCCCTATCCTCTGTTGCCCTCTAGTGGACAGAAGTGATACAGCAGCCAGCATCGTCCTGAATCCAGAGCTGCCTGGAGCCCTCATTCCAAAAATATAATAAACCCACAGAACAAACCGCCCCTTCCTCCGTGGCGTGGCATTGGAGTCATTATACCAACCAATGGGACATCGACTGAGGAGTCACACTGGTTTTCTACTGTAGAAGTCTGCATTGCAGTAGAATAAGTAGGAGTCCCCGAGCCGTTGGTGAGATAGAAAGCAAGCAGGGAGGCCTCCACATCACACAACAAATATGTCATTCAAAAAAAGGAAAAAGCCCTGGCCGGTTGGCTCAGTGGTAGAGCGTCGGCCTGGCGTGCGGAAGTCCCGGATTCAATCCCCCCTAGGGCACACAGGAGAAGCGCCCATCTGCTTCTCCACCCCTCCCCCTCTCCTTCCTCTCTGTCTCTCTCTTCCCCTCCCACAGCCAAGGCTCCATTGGAGCAAAGTTGGCCCGGAAGCTAAGGATGGCTCTGTGGCCTCTGTCTCCGGCGCTAGAATGGCTCTGGTTGCAACAGAGCAACGCCCCAGATGGGCAGGGCATCCCCCTGGTGGGCGTGCCGGGTGGATCCTGGTAGGGCACATGCGAGAGTCTGTCTGACTGCCTCCCCTTTTCCAGCTTCAGAAAAATACAAAAAAATATAAATAAATAAATAAATAAAATAAAAATAAAAAAAGGAAGATTTAGAGGTGTTTTTCTATAATAGACAAGTCTATAAACTTTACTGCCCGAGTTCTTCAGGAGACAAGTAGGCATTCATCATAAGGAGGCAGATAAACAACGAAATAAAACAGAAAACAGCCTCCACTGAGCAACGCCCCCCGCCTCACGGGCCAGCTCATCCGAGACGTTATCACGTGCACGCCTGAGCACGGGGTTTTGTTTTAACAAACAGAGGACCGCGTGCTGCATCTCCCTGCACAACCTGCTGCTGGACGGAGCTGTTCTGAGGTCACGGCCGGCGCATGCTTTCTGACGCCAGTTCTCCCGTGCGTTTCGGTCACTCAGCGTGTGCGGCAGGCTTGGTGACCGGGCGGTCCAGGCGACCTTACCTGCGGGTCTTGTCTGCAGCCCCCGCTCACCTGAACTTCCCAGCTGGCTTAACTGAGCAAGTGACCCAGCGGAGCAAACCGTGTGACCTCCCCACGTGCTGTCTGAGAGATCAGTCTCAGCTACGGGGGGGGGAAGGGCAGGAACACTGCCTCGGAGGGAACGGCAGGCATCGTGGTGCCTGTGCAACTGTTTGAGACCCACGACAGGGCTGGATTCCAACTTGTGGCTGTGGCCATCTATCCCTGCGCTAATAAAGACACTTTTCAATTACGTCTCCAGGAAAGTCTTTCCCTAAAAGTGTGGAAGACGTTTAACTCCCGGAGGAAATTTCAGAAGCAACCAAGCTGCACTCCCTTAGAAACCACATGCAATCCGCACGTCCCCGGGCTTGCACAGTGCACCCCGCGCTGCACACACGGCCGGGAGAGGCCCGCGCTGCACACACAGCCAGGAGAGCTGCACACACGGCCAGGAGAGCTGCACACAGGGCCGGGAGAGCTGCACACAGGGCCGGGAGAGCTGCACACACGGCCGGGAGAGCTGCACACACAGCCAGGAGAGCTGCACACACGGCCAGGAGAGCTGCACACACGGCCGGGAGAGCTGCACACAGGGCCGGGAGAGCTGCACACATGGCCGGGAGAGCTGCACACATGGCCGGGAGAGCTGCACACAGGGCCGGGAGAGCTGCACACACGGCCGGGAGAGGCCCGCGCTGCACACACAGCCAGGAGAGCTGCACACACGGCCAGGAGAGCTGCACACAGGGCCGGGAGAGCTGCACACACGGCCAGGAGAGCTGCACACACGGCCAGGAGAGCTGCACACAGGGCCGGGAGAGCTGCACACACGGCCAGGAGAGCTGCACACAGGGCCGGGAGAGCTGCACACAGGGCCGGGAGAGCTGCACACACGGCCAGGAGAGCTGCACACAGGGCCGGGAGAGCTGCACACAGGGCCGGGAGAGCTGCACACAGGGCCGGGAGGGGCCCACGCTGCACACACGGCCGGGAGGGGCCCGCACTGCACACACGGCCGGGAGGGGCCCGCGCTGCACACACAGCCAGGAGAGCTGCACACAGGGCCGGGAGAGCTGCACACAGGGCCGGGAGAGCTGCACACAGGGCCGGGAGAGCTGCACACAGGGCCGGGAGAAGCAGCCCTCTTGAACGTAAGCCCGGCAGGAGGCGTGCAGGGCCGCGCAGCTCGCCCGGATTCCAGGTTAGAGAAACACTGAAAACTCCAGGATGGTCGTTAAGTGAGCATGATGGGGACGCATTGTTTCCTTGTAATGACTTTAAATGGAAATTGCAATTCAATCACAAATAAAAGTCCATTGTAGACAGCGAGGCGAACCAATCTGTTTCACGGATTCCCGGTGATTATCAAATTAGCGGCTCCTCGTTCACCACCAGCCACGCTCAGTCTCCTTGGGCTCTAAGGGCCCTGAACTGCAGCTTCGCGGGGACGCCACTGGGGCGGGGGTGGGGGCGGGCCGTTCATTAAGCCTGTGTTTCAGTTGTGCTTTTAGCTTTCCTGCTTCTTCCTTTCCACTGCCTGGCCAGGTAAAAGGGGGGTGGGGAAGCATCAGAGGAGTGAGAACTCGCACCTGAACTGGTTCTCAAAATTGCACACCACCAGCGGAAGGCCTAACACCCACCCGGCTCCCAGCTGCCTCCCGCTGACCTGTCTCCTAGCGTGCTCTCCTCCTGGGCTCCTCTACAGCCACACCATCCTGCCCACCGCCTCTCACACCAAGCACACTCCTGCCTCAGGGCCTTTGAACCTGCTGTTCCTACTTACATCTGCAAAGGTGACCGCTCCACTTCCTTAGGGTCCGAGTGCAGATGGCCCCTCCTTGGAGAGGTTGGTTTTCCCCGGCTGACCCTGGTCTACAGTGGTCTTTCTTACCTCGCTGTGCTTTGTTCTTTCTTCCCAAGATATCGGTACCTGACCTATTTCTTGTTTGTTGTTTGTTTGTTTGTCTTATTGAATGAACCCAACTTCACTCAGGGAATCCTGACGGAGAAGGTGCGGCGCGGGTCAGGTCTGGGGGTACCTGTGTACCTGGGAACCCCTGGCACTCCCTATGAAAAGCTCACCGGGGGAGATTCCAGGGCACATCTGCGTTAAGAACTGCTGGTTCAACGGATATTACAGCTTTTGCAGTCAGAGGGTCCCGATGAAAATCCCAGCTTGGCAGGCACGGGCAGTACAGCTGTCGCTGAGTCAGAAACACGGCAGCAAAACCACCGCCTCCTGAGGTTGTGCGAGGACAACCCCAGACCGTGGACGGGAGACAACCTCCCACGCTGGAGAACGCAACAAAAACATCCGTCGTTACTGACTTTTCTAGGCAGACGAACTTCTTAGAGAAAGATGATTGTTTTTTAAATAATAAAATGCAGGGGTATATTTTATGAGAACCCCAATCTGTCTGCATCAGATTGTTGGTTTCTGGTAAACTCCAAACTGTACATCCCTTTTTCTTTTTATTCCCATAGGCAGTGCAAAAGAGAAACGAATAGCATGTATCGATTCTTGGGCCAAATAACTCCATATTCTGACATTCCAAGTGGCCGGCAGCGACTCTGCCTGCACCGCCTGGGGGTGTGGGGGGCTGGGTGAAGAAGCCGCCTCTCTGCCCCCTCCCCCGCACGCCCATCCTCCAGCCGAGGGTCCTGAATGCCTTCCTTGGTCCTGCTCTCTCCCTTAGATGGGAGGGTGGGTGATTTGATGGACAGGTGGATCTGGGGAAGGTGCTGCTGCCTGGAAACCAGGGGGCGGGGCAGCGTGTCAGGAAGCATCAAGGGGAAACGGGCCTTTTGGGAACCTTCAATCTGATCACAGGAGAGCCCTGCGCACCCTCCGAAGGGGCGGGGTCCTGGGTCATAAGAAGCAGTCGGTGACCTGAGGAGCCACAGACTCCGGCAGCCGCCTGCACCACAGAGGAAGGAGGTCTCTGAACAGGAACTGGGTTCTGTGATAGGAACTGGGCCTCCCAGAACCCATGCATGCCCGCCTTTTATGACAGAGATCGCCAGGAAAAGAAGTGGAACACACACAGGTGAGGACATGCTGTTATTCACGTCTACGCAGCCACGAAAATAAATACTGGATAGATGCACTTCTATGTGAACAAGGCTTAGCCAGGGTGAGTTGGGTTAAGAGCGGCATCTAGTGGAAAAACTTGCCAAACTACTTTTCTGTCCCTGGAACATCGCATTAGCACCTCACATTACTCCACAGGAGGATAGCCAAGCTGTCCCGAAGCCAATGTCTTTGAAACTGCACCTAAAACCCTGTAAGTACACTCTCTATTATGAAAACAGGAAGGGGGCTGACAGACTGGGACTAGTTTTAAAACACCTCGGTAGGAAGAAAGTGATGAGGAAAGGAAGCAGAAAGACAAACTTTTGTCCCAATTTCTTTAGCCTGGTGTAAAAATTGTCCATCAGATGGGGAGAGAGCGATTTGAATTTATTGTGAATTCGTGAGTCGGACTTTTCAGACTGGAATCCGGTACAAAGCAGGGGTCACTGTCTTGGGAAGCCCTACTGAGTGGCCTGGCCAGGGACAGTTGGTCTCTCTGTCCTGTGCTGCCCAGGACTCCACTCTGGGCCTGAATCTATGAGGTTCTGCCAGTCACATGTCCCAGCTTACACCGGGCAGGGCCACCTGGATGCCACCTTGGGCATCTAATGTCATGTACTTGCACCATTTTTTCTGTCCCTAAATTCAGGGCACATCACCTAACACCCAGTCAGAGGGAAACAGAGCCATTGAAGACTGGCTTGCTGGAACTACAGAGATGACATCTGCCCTGTTTGACTGTCAGAAAGAAGTTATTCTGCTTTCTGATGTCCTCTGAGATGACAGTTTGTTCCTCCACGACCCCACCCCTGCACCCCCCAACCCCGCACCCTCACACCCCCCACACCCCATCCAGGAGCAACCACTTGTTTATATAAATATTCAGGAGGATGTGACCAGCCCCTCACTCAGTCGAGTCCCCATCCCTCTCTGTGGCCACCTGCTCATCTGTTCCTGTTGTGACACAGCTGCCTGGGTCCCGCCCCTCCGCACACGCCTCTCCTACCCACCTCCTCACCGGACTCCCGCAGCCCTCTCACCGGACTCCCGCAGCCTCCCCATCGGACTCCCGCAGCCCCCTCACCGGACTCCCGCAGCCCCCTCACCGGACTCCCGCAGCCCCCTCACTGGACTCCCGCAACCACCTCACCGGACTCCCGCAGCCTCTCCACTGGACTCCCGCAGCCCCCTCACCAGACTCCCGCACCGGACTCCCGCAGCCCCCTCACCCAACTCCCGCACCGGACTCCCGCAGCCTCCCCATCGGACTCCCGCAACCACCTCACCGGACTCCCGCAGCCCCCTCACCGGACTCCCGCAGCCTCCCCACCAGACTCCCGCAGCCCCCTCACCGGACTCCCGCAACCACCTCACCGGACTCCCGCAGCCCCTCACCGGACTCCCGCAGCCTCCCCACTGGACTCCTGCAGCCTCCCCACCGGACTCCCGCAGCCCCCTCACCGGACTCCCGCAGCCCCGGCCCAGGGTCTCCATCCATCCCTGGGTTGCCCCACCCAGGACCTCCCGCCTGCGGCCTCCTGTGCTTGGCCTGAGACTCACGAAGGGAACACCCCTTTCCCATGAGCCGGTTCCCACCGGGGCGGCCGCTCTGCCAGAATCATGCCCGTGATAACTCCCACGCCAGGTCGGCACCCTGCCGTGGGTTCGCTGGGAAGCTCTGTTGAGCCTAATGGCATAATGCATTCCAGTTTGTTTAAATGGTTAAATCAGATTACAATGTGCATTTGGCCAGAACAGAGAATGCTCACCTGTGTGCCTTTTTAATTCATACATACACACAATGCTGAGACCCAGAAACACAGTGTAAAAGTTAAAAGTTTTCAAAGCCACGTGGATGACAATCAACTACAGTTAGAAGACGTCACTGAGCCAGCTCGGACTAATCTAAGTTCAATTAGCAAGAACGGCTGGCCTTGCAGGCCCGAGGCGGCCTCACTCCACGTCCCAAACCTGGCTGCAGAGTCACAGGCAAAGCGTCAGGAAGAGACCCAGCCCTGGCCCAGGACCTGGACTGCACAGGCCCCGGGCCAGCCCGGAGACCTCCCTGCAGTGTTGGAAGCCGGGCTGGGGGCGCAGCGCGCAGCTCACCCTGCAGAAAGGCCCCACAGAGCGACTTCCGCTGGTGTTTCCGGCCCGCACAGTCGGGCGTCTCGCTCATCGTCCCTGTTCCCAGACCCCGTGTCTCGCTGGCACTGCCACTGACCTACGCCGTGTACAATCGGCTTGCACTTCTGCAGACATGAAATTTGTTTTCTGAAAAATTCTGTCACGACTATGAAATCCTGGCTTTGAGACGTCTTTTCTAATACTCAATATAGTAACTACGCACCGTTAGATGCTGTTCCTCAGTGCTGTTCCCTGTCACAGTAGCATCGCTCGTGTGCCACGGAGGGAGAGCTACAGCCCTTGAGAAAACACAGGCGGAAGGAAATGACCTCTGGCCCGACCTTCCCTTCCCAAGACGGCCCTGAGGGAACTCGTGACTAGGAGAATTCTGCATGCAGGAGCTCATCCTTGGAACTGGACTAGGAACACTGAGAACGTCTTTTCGGATTGGAAGCGGTGAAAACCAGTGGCCACTACCTCTATAAACCCTTCCCGCTGAGCGGCCTGGCCCCGGGGACTCGGGCACCTGGCCCAAGTCTACAGAAAGTGGGGTCTCCATTCTTGATCCAACCTGTCCTCCCTTTAATCGATTACTGACTAAGTCCCTGGGGTAGGGCCTGGGTATCCAGTTAACAGGAAGCCCGGGTGATACTATGTATCACACCATTTCCCTTTCAAGACCGTTCCCCCTAGCTGGGAACCCCCAGGACTCCCACCAGCTCCCTGCATGCACTGACGGACAGGACGGAAAAGCCACGCTGGTGCTGAAGATTCTCGCTGCTCAGGTCAGAGCCGAGGCTGGTGCCTGGCCCGGCTCCCGGGATGCCGCCCCCTGCAGGCTGTCTGCTCACACTGCACCTGTCCACCTGCCCGTCGACTGCGGAAGGCCTGCTTCTTCCTTCACCCTTCTTCTTATTCTGTTCTTCCCTTCTTAGCAGTTAAAAATAAACGATGTACTTGTTTTCTTATTTTGAAAGCATATATATTTGTTACAAGAAAAAACCAGAAAGCAAAAATAAGTAATATATGTAAACTTACTATTTTTTTAAGCGTGAGAGAGAGAGAGGCAGGAAGGGAGAGAGGTGAGAGGCATCAACTCATATGTATTAGTTGCGGCACCTTAGTTGTTCATTGATCGCTTTCTCATATGTGACTTGCCCAGGGGACTCCGCCATGCCGGGGACCTTGGGCTCAAGCCAGCGACCAAGGGATCATTTTGATGATCTTAGCTGGTAGCCTTACGCTCAAACTAGCAAGTCTGCACTCAAGCCGGATACCTTAGGGTTTCGAACCTGGGACCTCAGCGTCCCAGATCAACGTTCTAGCCACCGCGCCACCACTGGTCAGGCATGTGTAAATGTTTGTTTAAAACTTTATTTAGGCCCTGGCTGGTTGGCTCAGCGGTAGAGCGTCGGCCTGGCCTGCGGGGGACCCGGGTTCGATTCCCGGCCAGGGCACATAGGAGAAGCGCTCATTTGCTTCTCCACCCCTCCCCCTCTCCTTCCTCTCTGTCTCTCTCTTCCCCTCCCACAGCCAAGGCTCCATTGGAGCAGGGATGGCCCGGGCGCTGGGGATGGCTCCTTGGCCTCTGCCCCAGGCGCTAGAGTGGCTCTGGTCGCGGCAGAGTGACGCCCTGGAGGGGCAGAGCATCGCCCCCTGGTAGGCAGAGCGTCGCCCCTGGTGGGCGTGCCGGGTGGATCCTGGTCAGGCGCATGCGGGGTCTGTCTGACTGTCTCTCCCGTTTCCAGCTTCAGAAAAATACAAAAATAAATAAATAAAAACTTTATTCCTTTTTTTTAGAGAAGAGGAGGGATATAGGAGAACAATTTCAAGAGGGTCTCATTCCATATTACTCTCCCTTTCAAGGAAAGAAATCATTTCTATCAAATCTATAATTTTTAGCCAAACCCACAGACCTTTTCACTGCCCAGTGGTTTACTCACCGGTTCACTCTCTCACCTAGGTCGGGGTTATGCTCTGTGATCATGGCTGCCCTAAACACCGGCCTCTGCCCCGTCACCGTCCCTCCTCTGCCCCATCATTGCCCCCTCCCCTGCACTGCCTCAGTTCTCTCCCCACGCTCATCGCCCGACACTGTCAAAGGGCTGACTGTGCATTTCTGTCTGGTCCCCGAGGGCACAGACTTTGTTCTAGCTTGCCCACAACTGTATTTGCTGCACCTGACACATTGGATGATCCCAAGAAATATTTTCCTTGTTAAGATTTTAGTTACTGATTTTACAGAGGAAAGAGAGAGGGGGTGGAGCAAGAAGTATCAACTCATAGTTGCTTCACCCTTGTTGTTCACTGATTGGCTGTCATATGTGCTTTGACCGAGCAAGCCCAGGGTTTTGAACCGTCAACCTCAGCGTTCCAGGTCAATGCTCCATCCACTGCGCCACCCCAGGTCAAGGCAGAAATATCTATTTGTTTGACTGGCTCCTTAAAGCATACCTCTTCCCTACTCAGTTCCCTCCTCCGTCCCCTCGGTAGTCCTCATTCACCCCAGAATTAAACCGAATTCTACGGCAGGACATTCGGGCGAGGGGGTGGCCATCACCTCCTTTTCTGGCTTTGTCTCCTGTCACACGCACCGCCACCTGCAGTGGGCTCTGGACTCCCGTTCAACTCCCTGGCACGCCCTCCACCCTCAGGCCTGCGGTTCCATCATCATTTACTGGAAGCTTCCTCGTCTTTCAGTAACTTTCTGACACGCTCTCTCACCCCGTCGCAAAGGTTTCTGTGTCCTCCCTCGGGTCCCGGCCCTCCACCCTTGGGTCCCGGCCCTCCACCCTCGGGTCCCGGCCTCCTCCCTCGGGTCCCGGCCCTCCTCCCTCGGGTCCCGGCCCTCCTCCCTCGGGTCCCGGCCTCCTCCCTCGGGTCCCGGCCCTCAGGGTCGCTCCCTGTCCTCTGACAGCAGGTGCACACCTCTTACAGGGTGTCCTTGGTTATGACAAACTATCTCTCCATTTAACGTTCTCTGTCGGCAGACAGAGCGTAGGAACTGCACATTCACTCTTCTACCTCCCGAGAACACAGAACAGGGGCCCCAAACTCAAATACCTAGCACAACGTAAGGCTGGTAATGGGTGCATTAGTGCGTGGGCTGCCACAAGATGCCACAGACTGGAGGCTCACACACAGGAAGTAACTCTCTCACAGGTCTGAGTCTGAAAGTCCAAGGTCAAGGAGCCATCGGGATGGGCTTCCGGTCAAGCCTCCGCCCCTGGTTTGCAGACGGCTGCCTGCTCCCCGCGTCCTCATGTGGCCTTTCCCTTTCCTCTGGGCACACGCGGAGAGAGACAGCCCTGGGTGGATGCCTCTTCCCCTTCTCACAGGGACGCCAGTCCTCGTGACCTCGTCTAACCCTAATCACCGCCTGCAAGGCCCTATCACCAACCACAGTCACCCGGGGGGCTAGGACTTCAGAATATGAATGTAGCGGGCCCAATTCCATTCAAAACAGTAGGCGAGACGGTGCTCAGGAGAACCAGAGGGCAGTTTCACATCCGTAGGGAGTGACTTCTCATTCCAGCACACGGCCTAATAGTCCCAACCCTCAGAATTGAGAAGAAGCTAGAAATCAGAGTAAGTCAGAGGCGAAAGCTCTTCATTTTAAAACGTCAGTAACGAACAAAAACACGTCTTTATGTGAACAAAACAAGCTCTGCCCGCAGGCAGGATTCTGCCTTGGGACCAAGCATTGGCAATTTCCTTGTGAAATGCTCACTGATCAATGTGATATCATTTGGGAAACTCTGAAAATAAAATGATATGGTGGGGAAAGGTGTAACTTCTATCTGTCTTATACAAAGCCCGCCTGATCCTCCCGTTTCTCTCTCGCCTTGTCCGTCCACGAACACGTTGCGCTGACCCTGCCTGCCTCTCTGTCCCGACCTCCCCTACCCAGCCACAGGGACCCAGGCAGACCCTGCTGGAGTGTGGGGTCCAGTTCTGAGGTCTGCAATTAACGGGGGAGGGAGAGGGACCGGGGTCCGTTCAAAATAAAGCCACAGAAGTGGGTAGAGGTCTGATAAACAAAGGTTGGGACAAGTTAAAACAGCCAAGGTAATTCTGTTTAGAGGCCAGAGGGTTACAGGGTTAGCCAGCAAGGGTTTTCAAGTCTATTAAAGGCCCATGTCTAGAACAGTAATGAGCTGCTCTCCCTACTGAGAACAGAACAAGTGAAAACAGACTCCAAATGCAGCATGGGGACTTGGATGTCCCTTTTCCTAACATCATAATTATTTGTAAGGACTTTCTGTATTTAAATGAACCTTTACAGTGGAAAAGGTTTTTGTTTTGTTTTTTTTTCATTCATTATCTCCCTACAGCCACAGAATGGCTATAACATTCTGTGATTCTAAAGAAAGTTCTGTTGGAAATGTTAATAATGAAAAGCTGCATCATATGGTTTTAAAAAAAGGACCTTTATCTCCATAAGACGGTGATGTGACGTTGCTCACTCGATGAAGAAAGAACATGCTATCTCTGTGTTTCCCTAGAACATCCATTTTCACACAGGAAGCAAGCGAGACCCAGATGACGTTGGTAACACGCTCAAGGCCACCGAGGGCTAGAAAGAGCCACGCTTCCTCCACGGCACATCCTATAGTTACATCTCAAGAAACTAGGTTTCCTCTAATAAATGAGAAAGGATGAGAAAAATATAATAGTGATCACACATGAACAGCCTCTCTCCTCCCCTTTCCACCACTTCTCAAGATCATTTCTCTGCCCTCATATTGCCTAATTGTGTTTTTCTTCTTGTTGGACCTTTAAAGGCACTCAGTGTGGTAGTTTAATGTGACTAACCACTATGAATAAGAACGAGAGTAACTGTCAACACTAAATCAAAAAGACTGTATCTAAAGGGTTTGATAAGAGGAGGTTCTCCCACTTAATTACAGGCCAGCAATTGTTCCTGCACGTCTGGAATCAGGGACACGTACACAGGAATCAGCAAGACTGACACTGGAAGAAGGTTTGGTTGAGAGCAGGACCTTGGAAATAGCTGAAGGTTCGACTTAACTTATTGCTGCTGTTTCTTCTAGTGCCGCCTGCTCCGTGCCACGTGCTTGGTGCCCCCCCACCCCTGTTCCCCTCGTGCTCGCTGCCGCCCCCACCCCCCACCCCCGGGTTCCCTCGTGCCCGCAGCCGCCTCCACACCCCCACCCCCGGGTTCCCCGTGCTCGCTGCCACTCCCGCCCCTGCCGCCACCCCCCCACCCCATTCCCTCGTGCTCGCAGCCGCCTCCACACCCCCACCCCCGGGTTCCCTCGTGCCCGCTGCCGCCCCCACCCCCGGGTTCCCTCGTGCCCGCTGCCGCCCCCACCCCCGGGTTCCCCGTGCTCGCTGCCACTCCCGCCCCTGCCGCCACCCCCCCCCACCCCATTCCCTCGTGCTCGCAGCCGTCCTGCTCGTCTGCTGGCTGCCGTCCTGCTCCATGCAGACCCGTTGGGTTTTGTCCCGCTGGGTGCTGTCCCACTCGCTGCCATACTGCGGGTTCCGTCTTGCTCAGTCCTGTCCCGGGAGTTCTGTCGTGCTTGGTGCCACCGTGCTCGGTGCTGACACACTTAGAACTGGCTTCAACAGCATAAAAATGGATGAGGACATGGATCCTCTTCTCATGAGTAGAGATGACGCTATTTACCAGGGATTCTGTCGCAGAAACGTGGAGCCAGACAAGCCCAGGGTCAGCGCCGACTCTCCTTCTGCTATGAGAACTTGTCCAAGAAACATCATCCCTATAATGAAGATAAGAATATCAACCCCCGGCCCTGGCCGGTTGGCTCAGTGGTAGAGAGTCGGCCTGGCGTGCGGGGGACCCGGGTTCGATTCCCAGCCAGGGCACATAGGAGAGGCGCCCATTTGCTTCTCCACCCCCCCACCCCCCCACCCCCGTTCCTCTCTGTCTCTCTCTTCCCCTCCCGCAACCAAGGCTCCATTGGAGCAAAGATGGCCCGGGCGCTGGGGATGGCTCCTTGGCCTCTGCCCCAGGCGCTAGAGTGGCTCTGGTCGCGGCAGAGCGATGCCCCGGAGGGGCAGAGCATCGCCCCCTGGTGGGCAGAGCGTCGCCCCTGGTGGGCGTGCCGGGTGGATCCCGGTCGGGCACATGCAGGAATCTGTCTGTCTCTCCCCGTTTCTAGCTGCAGAAAAATACAAAAAAAAAAAAATATCAACCCCTGATGTTATTGTAAAAGTTAATTAACGTAAGACATATGACACAAATAGTTTTAGCACATAGTAAGCTTTTGACAAGTGGCAACTATTGCTACCATTAAAATAAGAACAACAACATCTCCACACCTGTAGCCTTCTCAAACGCACACCTCCATAGTCCAATCAAAGAAACTTAGCTTGAAAGGAGACATCTGCAACCTGGAATACGGTGGCAAAAGCCTTCTGGGTTTTGTTTCAGAGATTGTACACAGAGGTGGGTTCATTGTATCCTGAGCAGCCCCCTCCTCACCTCACCTCCTACCACCTGGTCTCCTGGGTCTTCCTCCTGCGGAGAACGCCCACCCACATGTACCACCCTCTGCCCTGCCCCAGTCACAGTGCAGCCACGTCCAGGCAACTAATCTCTAGTTGGTAGATGAGGTGATATATTTTTTTAATTTTTTTTTTTTTTTAGCAAGAGAGGAAGGGAGAAAGAGAGAGACAGGAACATCAACCTGTTCCTGTATGTGCCCTGACCAGGGATCGAACCCACAACCTCCTTGCTTCAGGACGGTGCTCCAACTGAGCTATCTGGCCAGGGCGGTAGACGACGGGATATTTAAAGATACCCAGGAAAACTGGGTCATCGCCAGCCCACCACAAAGGCCAGAGCAGCACTAAGCTCCTGACCACCCCACTGCTGAATGGTGGCCGGCCCCTGCCCTGCACACGAACATGGCTAGTGAATTAACATTAGCTTTACTGCCTGTCAATTATGTTTACAGACCGTCCCAGGAAACGGAGGTCAGTGTCATCCTGGAGGGACCCTCTGATCAGAAGTCATAGTCTCAGGTTTATCAGAGAGATGATACATTCTAAGAACTGCCCGGGACACCCCAGGCTTCTGGCAACATCTACAGCATTCGGGCTGGGGTGACCTGACCTGAAGGTGGCACTTGGATGCTTGGTTTGTCAAGCAGGGGACTGTCCGGAGGACCGATGGCTCCGTAAGAGCCTAGCGATGGGCTGATGTACCTCGGATACACAGCCGGCGAGTCTACTCTCTGTGGATCACTTCCGGCAGCGGCAATAAAGATAAAGTGCTTTATAATGTATCCATTCATTTCAATACTGTCAGTAGCGATGTCAGACAGTGGTTCCTATCGGAAAGGACTGAATTGCCTTTGGAAATGTGTTTTCTTACAGGGATTAGTTTGAGAACCAAAATGAGTGGGCAAGAGCTCCCTCCCTCCATTAAGTCATCAGTCAGCCTGGCAGAAGTGCAACCGTGGAAACAAATGAGTTACAGGTGTGCTGGGTTTCTGTGTTGGGTCTCCCTGAGGGCTTACTCTGGGCTGCATCCAGTATACTTCAAAATGTTTGTAGTACATCATGCTTAAACAGGTTTGGAGTTTCTAGAAAGTATCAGATATGCACGAGACCGACAGCCTAAGGAAGAGAATGTGGTTCCTGAGCTGTCCTCACCGAGGCTTCACAGGTGCCAGCTACCTCCCCTGTTCCAAAGCTGTTTTCCCTTCTCTCTTCCAGGAAAAAAAAAAAGAGGGGGCGCCCAGCTGTCTCTCCTGCCTTAAACTCCCGCCCGCCACCATCCGCCATGCGGTCTCTTCTAGGAGGGTCCACCGTTAAAGTAGCTCATCATCTTCCTCCTCCCCCACTCCCCACATTAGCTCCTTTTTGAACTTTCTTGTTTCGTTCATTGAATTAGCATACATTTATTGGAAACCTACTGTGTGCCAGGTACTAAATAAGATCATTACTGTCTATATTCTTTTACCTTCTTGTGAGGAAACAAATACTAACCAGACTAATGGCTAAATACTGACACACTGTCAGTTGCGGCAGGGTACGGGGGTGGAGGGGGAGGAGTGGGCTAGCGAGGGAAGGTGACTCAAACGCGGGCACACTTTAACAGTCGCTACAACTCATCCCTCCACCTCTGAGCGCCTGCAAGAACTTCCAAGAAGGCAATATTCTCATTTCAACCAGTGTGCTGGTCGAAAATCTCAATGTTGACTCAGTGGTAGAGCATCAGTCCAGGCTGTGGATGTTCCAGATTTGATTCCTAGTGAGGGCACACAGGAGAAGTGACCATCTGCTTCTCCTCTCCTTCCCCCTCCCCTTTCTCCCCTCCCTCAGCCACAGCTCAATTGGTTCAAGTACATTGGCCCCAGGTGCTGAAGATGGCTCTGTGGAGCCTCCACCTCAGACACTAAAAATAGCTCGGTTGCGAGCATGGCCCCAGATGAACAGAGCATCAGCCCCAGATGAGGGTTGCTGGGTGGATCCCATTTGTGGCTCATGTGGGAGTCTATCTTTCCTCCTCTCATTTGGAAAAGGAGAAAGGGAAAGAAAAAAAAGAGAGAGAGAGAGAGGAAGAAAGAAAGAGAAGGAAGGGGAGGGAGGGTGGAGGGATGGAGGCGGGAAGGAGAGAGGGAAGGGGAAGGGGGAATGGAGGGTGAAAGGGGAAGAGGGAAGGAAGGAGGGAGGGGAGAGGGAGAGGGGAAAGGGGTAGGGAGGGGGAGAGGGGAGGAGAGGGAGGGAAGGAGGGGAAAGAAAGTCCCAATGTTTACTAAGTGGAGAGGGACAGGTAGGGATGAAGATGAAGCCACAGCCAGGCACACAGAGAGCAAGGACGATTAGGACAGAGGGACCGGCAGGTGTGAGGTCTAGAGGTGGGATTATGCTTCTTGTTCCAGGACCGGCCAGGAGACCGGATCCGTGCGCCTGGAGAAGGGTGGGCACGGTGGGTGAGGGGCGGGCAGGGCGCAGTCTCTCAGCTCGTTGGTCCCTTCCAGGTTGGAAACGGCAGTGAAAACGCAGTATCTTCTACATGTCCCTCCCTTTCCTCGATCCAGCCATCACTGGGGATCTTCTCCCATCCAAGTGCTAACCAGGCCCGACCCTGCTTAGCTTCCGAGATCAGAGGAGATCGGGCGCGTTCAGGGTGGTGTGGCCGTAGACATTGGGGGTCTTCTCTAAAGGATGATTCTCTACACCTGCCCTCTGTGCTCCCCCACCTCTCACCTGCATCCGGGCTCCATCCCTTCAGCCTGGGTTACTCAAGAGCCTCCTAACTGGCTTTCCAGCCCCGCCGCTCCTGTGGTCTAATCGCTTTACTCTAAGCTTCCAGATTAATCTTCCCGGAGCATGGCTTTCGTGATGCCTCTCTCTCCCTAGCATTTCCCCGCAGGCCAAGGCACAGGCCCCCTCGCCCTCACCTCCCCCGTCCCTCCCTGCACCCTTCTGGCCAGCGAGCCATCCATCTAGCCATCGCTGTCTCTCGGTTCCCACCTTCTCCATGCTGGAGACCACCACCCATTACGCTGTATTCCACGACCACACTCTCAGCCCTTGAAGTGCAGCCCATGAACCACGTTAAGCCTCCTCTGAGCATCCCAGCCCAAACCGGACTGTCTCCTCTCCTGAGCACCCGGTGCACGGAGTCATTGATACCCCCACCTGATGTCGGGCTTCCTGCACGGCAGGACAGAAGGCCCACTGTTCCTCCCCTCGTCCTGGCTCACTGGTTAGTCTGAATCCAGCGGGGGCAGGAGCAGGCCCTCGCCACCCGGTGCCTCGTCTGAGTGCCGCACACACACCAGCTGTGACTCACACGATGGGCGAACAGGGAATATTAACAAAGAAGGATTGCGGGTTTGCCGGTGTTGAACTGGGTGAGAAAAATGACATCAAATGATCCTGTTGTATCTACAAAGCCCTTCCTTTCTCCACAGGCAAAATGGGCTCTTAAGTGCAGGGTCACGCTCCTCTTTCTCGGAGGGACGGTAAGCCCAGCAGCATGGTCACAAAACATCTCATTTGGCCTGGCATGTGGATGTCCTGAGTTCAATTCCTAGTCAGGGCACACAGGAGAGGCGCCCATCTGCTTCTCCACCCCTCCTCCTCTCTTTCCCTCCCGCAGCCAAGGCTCCATTGGAGCAAAAGTTGTCCTGGATGCTGAGGATGGCTCCATGGCCTCTGCATCAGGTGCTAAAAAAATGACTCTGGTTGCAACATTGCAAGGGCCCCATATTGGCAGAGCATTTCCTCCTGTCAGGCACATGTGGAAGTCTGTCTCTGCCTCCCCTCCTCTCACTAAAAAAAAAAATCTCATTAACATCTCGTTTTGCTCACGCCCTACACATCCACTCACTGGCCATGCGAGCAGGTGTCTCGCGTGTTCATGTTGAGCACTGGGCGCACCTAACTACAAACTCCCAGGAGTAACTGTCGGGGGTAGAACCCAATGTGAGCAGGTGCCGCCTTCGTGGGCCGACGGTCGCCAAGGCTGACACCCCGAGGAGCCCCGTAAGAGGGAGAACACGAAGACCTGTCCCTTAGTCTTGACCAACGTGGCAAGGCGTGGTGACGGCAATGCTCCGCCCACGTGGACAGTGCACACTGGAGCCGATGAAAACGCAGGCAAGGTTTAAAAAGCCTGCGTGGTTATGGAGAGAATTTAAAATCTCAATCTTAAACAGAAAGCTTTCCAACAAGAAGCTAGAGAAAACTTTTCCCCTTTGGAGGCCTGACGGAACTGAACGGTCCGGACAGTGTTTTATGTGAACTCTTTGAACTTAGCACCTGCCGGCTCCTTTGAACTCTTAGCTTTCAAAATAATAATCCTGTTTCCTTCCTTTTTACAGCCAAGTAGTTTTCCACTGTGTAAATGTACTTCAGCTTTCTTATCAACGATGGAGACTCGGGCGGCTTCCGAACCTTGGCCGTTGTGAATAACGCTGCAGTGAACATAGAGGTGCACAGCTGAGTGGGACAGTACCTGCTTCCCTTCCACTGCTCTCTCTTCCTCTCTTGTCTCTCTAAAAATCAATACAAATAAAAAAATATAAAAAATTTAAATACAAATTAAGCCCCAGCTGGATAGCGCAATGGGTTGGAGCATCATCCCAGAGCACGGAGGTTGCTGGTTCGATTCCCCGGTCAGGGCACACTCAGGAGCAGCTGGATGTTCCTGTCTCTCTCTTCCTGCCTCTCTAAAAAAAAAAAAAAAAAATAAAAAAGGAAAGGAACTTCTTTAAGCTTTTCTGTCTTACCATCTGGGGAACTCACTGTTGAGCTTCTCACCATTTTATCAACTAGCTGACAGAAATGGAGACCGTGAGGTATCATCACGTCCCCAGCCTCCAGAGTTCCATGTGGCTCATGACTGCAGGCGGCCTGTGTGTTGTGAAGGCGGGAAGCATGTCTAGGTCCAAATGTTGAAAGGTTTTATTAAAACGGTTGCCACTTGCCTGACCTGTGGTGGCGCAGTGGATCAAGCATCAACCTGGAATGCTGAGGTCACCAGTTCAAAACCCTGGGCTTGCCCGGCCAAGGCACATATGGAGTTGATGCTTCCTGCTCCTCCCCTTCTCTTTCTCTCTCTCTCTTTCTCTCTCTCTCTCTTCTCTAAAATGAATAATTATTTAAAAAAAAAAACAAAAACGAGTGCCGCTTGCTTTCGAAAGCGCTGACAAAGAGGCGACGCCACATGAGGGGGTGACCCCTGAAGACGGAATGAGGGAGGTCACGAGGAACTCTGGGCTGAGCTGAGCCTGTCTGTGTTCCTTGCCCTCACTTCGTAACGTACTTCTGAAGTACATACTCTTATCTAATCTGGAGCAAACAGCGCAACTTTAAATCTCTTCCATCAGCCAAGAACAGATTCATTCTTCAAGAGACATCTTGACCAGATCATCACAGTCCTCTTTCCAGAGAAACACTCAGCAAAAATCTCCTGTACATTGGCAAAACACTTTAAAATCAGTCATTCCTCCCCATTGCGTTGCTAGCTCATTGCAGATCGGGATGTTTGTTGAGTCCGGTGGACATGCTGTGTCCCTAATGTCCCCATAGATGTCCAGATCTTTTACTGGGCCAAGGTACACCAAGTGGTTGGATCTAAAATAACTGCTTTGTTAAAAAAAAGAGTCATTTACAGGCAGAATGGCTATTTCCTTAGCAAAAGAACAAAATCTATTTCTCACCTGGGCCCACATACGGTGTTAGCTCTACGGGCCCCAAACGCCATTTCTGAATGTAAGCCGTGTCAGCGTCTAGTGCTGAATGAAGCCAGGCTAATACACTGGCTCTTGTTCACTGGAGTATTAAGTACATTATCATTTAATGAAACGATTTTAACTTCAGCCACACACACACACACACACACACACACACACACACACACTGCCTCTCCATTGACTCCCCAAAGGCAAACAACATAATTAAAAAGAAACATAACTATGAAGCATCACTCAGTGCAGATGATTTTCACAGGACAGGTTAAATCCCTAAGTTCTGTCTCAGTGAAGGCCACGTGTGATTTTTCCTACAAAGATAAATCCAGACTGGCAAGCACCCTCTGCTCACCCTACCAAATGATCTCAGATGGACACACAGACATTTTGCTTACTACAATGCAATGTACTATAGAGTTAACTACCATCATTTCACAAACAGTCCTAGCGGTCCATTTCAAAATTATGCTGTGACACATTATCTTTTAAAAATATATCATGTTAATTGTTTTCTCTTTATTGCAGGCTCAAGTGAAGTTATATTGACTTCGGCTTACATGATTAAGGTATAGACACGGAAGTCCTTGATAGAGACCTAACGATCACATTGCCACAGGGAACCATAAATAAACACAAACGAATCAAATTTCTCACTCAGTTGTGTGTTATTTATTACCTTCCACACAAACACACACTAGTTTAAACTGACGTCTGTTCTGAACCTTAACTCTGAATCCTTTCATAATACAATTTTTCCGAACGCCTACTTTGAAAATTCTAAGATAAAGAAAATTAAAATTTCCCTGGCTAGTTGGTTCTGTGGTAGAGTGTCAGCCCAGCATGTGGACGTCCTGGGTTTGATTCCCAATCAGGGCACACAGGAGAAGTGACCATCTGCTTCTTCACCCCTCCCCCTTCTCTCTCTCTCCTCTTTTTCTCTCTCTCTCTTTCTCTCCTGAAGCCATGGTTCAAATGGTTTGAGAAAGTTGGCTCCGGTCACTGAGGGTGACTCCATGGCCTTGCCTCAGGAGCTGTAATAGCTCAGTTGCCAATCAACAAAGCAGCGGCCCCAGATGGGCCGATCATCACCTGGTAGGAGAATTGCCACGTGGATCCGGTCAGGGCGCATGCAGCAGTCTGTCTCTGCCTCCCCATCTCTCACTTAATAAAAAATAAATTAAAAAAACACTAAAAACAAGAAAATAAAAATTGACTCCCTAATCAAGATTTTAAAAGAATAATAAATTAATACATTTTTAGGCATGTTTCTTAGTGTGATGCTACTTTCTGGACAATTCTAGCAACTTAACAATTCTACACCCATTCCTCCCAAATTTGACACCTTTGAAAACAGCTCTTCCTCAATAATTTTTTTAAAGCGACAAACACCTATAACTTATCGTCATGTTTCTTGGTAAACATATTTAATAATCTAATAATTTTTTTAAAAATCAGTATTTTTTTTTTTTTTTGCCTGACCAGGCAGATAGTGCATTGAACTGGGACATGGAGGACCCAGGTTCAACTTCCTGAAATCCCCAATGTTGCCAGCTTGAGCTCAGGCTCAACTGGTTTGAGTAAGGCTCACCAGCTTGAGTTCAAGGTCACTGGCTTGAGCAAGGGATCACTCGCTCTGCTGTAGCCCCCAGTCAAGGCACATACGAGAAAGCAATCAATGAACAACTAAGGTGCCATAAGAAAGATTTAATGCTTCTCATCTCCCTCCCTTCTGGTCCGTCTGTCTCTATCTGTCCCTCCCTCTGTCACCAAAAAATATATAAATAAAAAATAAATCAGTCTTTTTTTTTCTTTTTAACCCCTGTCCTGAAAGACCTCAGAGGCAGCCTCGGGGATGTGAATGCCTCTGAGATGCCTGATCGTGTGAAGCAGGGAGCGGGCGGGACTCGGGCACAGACGCGGCACGCGTGACAGTGGCAGGAGCTGTACATGCCCTGCAGTGGGAAGCAGCTGTCCACAGACTTCAGAGCAAACGGCAGTTCATTATCCAGCTTCCCGCGCAGCCTGGACTCACCAGGCAGCTGTTAGGGGAGGACACGCGGGCTCTGCCCCCACAGAACGTCAGCAGCTCCTGTCATTGTTCCGCTCGGCTCTCTTTGGGGAGAAATGCTCAGGGTCTCAGCTTGGTTCAATTCAAATTAGTCCGAGAGCCTTCCCAGAGGGCGTCTCAGCACAAGCTTTATTGCTTCCCCGGGAGCAGGGCTTAGCATGCTGCTTGCATGTGGCACAGGCTTTGCATTGAGTGCCCCACGTGGGGCACGGCCATTTGAACTTTCTCTTCCCCGTTGTTACTGGGAATTCAACCTGGAGGTCTGCATACTCTGGTGGAAAAGGAAATGCTGCTGCTTTTTCTCTCCCTCTCTCTCTCTCTCTCTCCCTCTCTCCCTCTCTCCCTCTCTCTCTCCCTCTCTCTCTCTCCCTCTCTCTCTTTCTCCCTCTCTCTCTCTCCCTCTCTCTCTCTCTCCCTCTTTCTCTCTCCCTCTCTCTCTCTCCCTCTCCTTCTCCCCCCCCTCTCTCTCCCTCTTTCTCTCTCTCTCTATCCACCCACCCACCCATCTCACTTTTTAACTGAGACAGAAGACTGTTTCTTCCTGGCACTGAGCAGGTGAGACGTCTTGAGTGTTCTCCGTAGCTGTGGCCAGCGGTCACTGCACGGGCGTGAATCCTAGCAGCGCTGGCTGGTCCCCAGTTTCCCAACCCAGCAGCTTCTGTCTCTAACTTCACCGGGTTCCAGAAGAGCCACAGAAAGTGCCGAGAGGAACCAAATTTATTCTTGGCCCTCCTAACACCACCTCCCCACCAGTGTATGGGTGGGAAGCTCACCTTGTGCTTTTTGGGGCCCCGGGCCCCTTTCCTATACAGATGCGGAACTCAGCCTCTTTGCACAGTGTCAGTGGTGCCTAAACGACAGGGAGGTCCCCTCCAGGAAAGAAGACGGAAGGGACAGAGCGATAGGGGTCAGGAAGCTGATCAGAAGAGTTGAGAGGAAGATAACTTTTATTTTATTTATTTTATTTTATTCTTTCAAGTGAGAGGAGGGAAGGCAGAGAGACAACTCCCGCATGCCCACTAGGGGGTAATGCTCTGCCCATCTGGGGCCCTTGATTTGTTGCTCAGGAATGGAATCATTGTCATTATTTTTAGTGCCTGAGGCAGAGGCCATGAAGCTGTCCTCAGCTCCCAGGGCCAACTTTGCTGGAACCAGTTGAGCCATGGCTGTAGGAAGGGAAGAGGGAGAGAGAGAAGGGAGAGGGATGTAGCAGATGGTCACTTATCCTGTGTGTCCTGGCCAGGAATCGAACCCAGGACATCCACACACCGGGCGGACGCTCTTCTACTGAGTCAACCGGACAGGGCCACTATTTTTTCTAAAAAGGGAAAACAAAAATGGAAGTACAAAACTGTTTGATATGACCTACACTAACTTCATCCCCTCTAGAAAAGTCTGCCTTTAAGTACTCTAAGTTAGCAAGGTCTGACTCTTAAATTTGCAAAGTAAAAAAAAAAAAAGGCACTCAAACAAAACTTTTCTGCATTTGCTGACCGCTCATTGCCATTCACTTCAATCAGCCCCACACTGTTCCTGGACGTGTCCAAAGCCCCAGGTGAGGCCTTGCTGATTGGGAGCAGTTGGTGACCATGCACATTATATGCAAAGTCATTTTCTGGGGACTTCAAAACTCCAGGACTCTTGTTCCTGCACCTCCGGGAAGAGCTTTTATCCTTCTAGTGTGCAAAGTGTTCTCAAGCTGCCTGCAACACGTGCTTGTGTGCTTGCGATGTGAGCACTCGGAAAAAAGAAATTACAAAAATGTATCAATTTTCTTTAAACATGTTTCTCTGCAGTTTTCAGTTCATCTTGTATTATGTGCAGAAGGGGAACTTATCACCAAATTACTCAAGAGGCATAAATCTTTAGTGTTCTTGGTTTCCTTTAGTGACTTTGCTTTCTTCTAAAAGGGTCTGAATACCTCTGAAAAGCATGCTGGATAAATTCCCAAGATGCCAGTCTGTGGCCAAAATGCTCAGAAGCGATTGCCCCAGCGGCTTCCTTTTTCCTGAGCCAGAGGGGGCAAAGGTGCGGGTGCCTGAATTCCTGGCAAGCGTGTGATTGTCCAGTGTCTGGGCTCTGTCTTCGAGGGAGATGCTGAGTGGACGATGTTAAACTAAGCTGCTTTATGTGGAAAGTACAGAGGTCACCAGACCTGGAGTTCCTGGTCTAGAAGACAGTGTTTAATCAGTGACTCATAAAAGCTGAAAATGGAAATGTCCTTGAGAGATTATAAGGTGCCGAGACCTGATCCAAGAATAGCTGCTATGGTACCCCTACCAAGTGATGGTATGTTCAAACAGTCTGGGGCAAAGAATCAACTCTGTGAATGTTCTCTGTGTGAAAATAGTCTATACACACGTACACAACTGTGATTCATATCCGACAGACGGATAATCTCCACCATATGAGAGGAGCTGCCGTACTCCACTAAGAGAAAGAGCAATAGTCCAGTAGAAAAATGAGCAAAAGATGTGGGAGTAAAAGAAATATATATAAACGAATAGATAAGACACTCAAGCTCACTATAGTAAGAGAAATGCAAGTCAAAACTACAGTGACCCTGACCAGGCTGTGGCACAGTGGACAGATCATCAGCCTGGAATGTCGAGGTCCCAGGTGTGAAACCCTGAGGTCACTGGCTTAAGCTCGGTGTGGGCTTATCCTGCTTGAGCGCGTGGCCACCAGCTTGAACATGGATCAGCATGATCTGACGGTCGCTGTCTTGAGCCCAAGGTCGCTGGCTTGAGCAAGGGCTCACTGGCTCGGCTGGAGCCCTCTGATCAAGGCACGTATGAGAAGCAGTCAAACTAAAGTGATGCAACTATGAGTTGATGCTTCTCATCTCTCTCCCTTCCTGTCTATGTCAGTCCGTCTCTCTCTGTCTCATTAAAAAAAAGCCTACACTGAGATGCAATTTTTCAAATATCTCATAATACCTATATGAATATAAATTTTTACAATCCCTACAGAAGGAAATTTATTAATCAAAGTAACACATACATACACACACATATATACATGTATATACATATATGCTTTTACTCATTACCTCAACTTTAGTGATTTTCACATATGCAAAATGTTCTTTATATATGGATACTCACTGCAGAATTATATTTGCTAACAAAAGATGTGGAAAAAACCTAAATACCCACCAAAGGAATCAGGTTAAATAAACTGTAGCATATCCATGCTTTAAAGAACTATGCAGTTATAATAATAATAATGGAGGTCTTAATGTTCATAATAGAAAGTTCTCCAAACTAAATTAAGAGAAAAAAGAAAAAACAAGACACCCTCAGCAATCCAAGAATAGAGGAGAACTTCCTCAACTTGAACATGAATAATGCAAACAGCTGCACCTAACAGCATACTGAGTGGGGAGAAACTTAAAGCTTTCGCACTAAGATCAGAAACAAGAGAAGCATGTCCGTTCTGACCACTGCTTTTCAACATCGCACTAGAAGTCCTAGCTGAAGCAATAAGACAAGAAAGAAAAGAAGAGGCGCACAGATAGGGAAGGAAGAAATAGTCTTTGTTTGAAGATGATGTAATCATCTTTGCAGAAAACCAAGAAAAAGACCCAAAAAACTCCAGAATTAATAAGCAAGCATACTATGGTTTTGAATACGAAGTTAATTATACAGAAGTTGATCACTTCACTATACACCATCCATGAATCAGTGGAGCTGGAAATTTAAAAACACACTACTGTTTACATTAGTACCCCCAAAATGATACACTTAATTATAAATCTAACACAGTATGTGCAAGATCTATATGAAGAAAACAACAAAATTCTGGTGAAAGATATCAAAGAAAAGCTAAATAAATGCAGGAACATTTCACAGTCATGGATATATGGAAGAGTGTCGGGAGCCGATCAACGACTGCTGGCTGGCAAGGTCACAGCAGGAGAAGACCCACAACTGCTGGCTGACAAGGTCACAGCAGAAGAAGATCAAAAACTGCTGATTGACAAAGTCACAGCAGAGAAGACCAATGGCTGCGGGGTGACAAAGTCACTGCAGTGAAGACCAACAGCTGCGGGTTGACAAAGTCACCGCAAAGGAAAGGCACAACGATACTCCCTCCTTTGACTTTTTGAATTAATCTGGCCTTATATCCCCCCTTTTCTGGGTGTGTGCTATTATTTGTAGCACAGGGATAATAGTACCGTGCTTTCCCTGTAGATTTGTAGTAATTTCTTTGGAAATGAGACAGAAGGTGTAAGTTCCACAGAAAAGCCTGTAAGCCCCTTGAACTGGGCTCATAAACATAAGAGGCTGGCTATGATATCCCTCATAAAGGGTTAAGTTTGTAGGAGAATTTCTTCTTATTAATCATGTTAGAAAGAATAAAGTTAGAACCTAACTAGTGTATGAATATAGTAAATGAATAAAGTTTAACTAGACATTAGAATCTTAGGTAAAGTGTAGTGGAGTGGCCCGTTGCATGGCCTTGGATAGGAGTGCAGCTGGCAAGTAAAGAATGTTTTGTTAAAAGACTTGTTTTGTCACTGAAGGCAGTTGCTGGGTTTTTCTCAGTGGAACGTTCTCATGAGATTTTTGTATTTGCCTAGAATAAGGAGAGGAATGTGGTGGGATTCATAGCAGCAGTAGCAACTAATGCCTTCTGATATTGTGTTGCTGCTAGCTATCTTGCAGATGCGCTCTATGTATCTTTGGGTGAAAGTTACTCTTGATACTATGTCAGTTTCTTATAGCAGGCCTTTTGTAGTCTCGTGGGAAAAGAATTAGGACACTGCATGAACTCAAGGCCATTTGCCTGAGCAAGCGGTGGTCCTTTTGCTAGCCCTTGATGATTTCATCTGCTATCTCTTTCTGCGCCCTCGACTCACAACAACAGTAATATAGAGTTATTAATTAGTACTAATCTTTTAGAATTTTGTACCAATATTGTTATTACTATTCAAGTTATTGTATAACTGTACTTTGTATAACTTACCACCTGATTTGTAGTTTATAGATATGAATTAACTGTTATCTGGAAATATGTAACCACAGTGAAACTAAAACAATGATGTATTCAAAATACCATGTGATTGTAACTTAGTGTGTGTGTATAAAAAAGGAGCTGTACTAGCATTTAGAGGAGATGCCTGGCAGTAAATGCTAACCAGAGAATAAAGAATTCGGCTCTCTCACTCGATTTTCGCCGACGCCGTCTCTTCCTGTGGGACCCCTGGATCCCCCCCGGGGTTGGACCCTGGCAGAAGAGTCAATAGTGTCAAGATGTCAGTTCTTCCTAACATTGTCTATAGATTCACCACACCTCCTCAAAATCCCAGGAAGCTATTTTGTGGAAATTGGCAAACTGGGTATGAAGTTCAGAGGCAGAAGTAAAAGCTAACTCAGTATTAAAAGAGAAGAACAGCGTTGGAGGATTGACACTACCTGACTTCAAGACGTACTGTAAAGCTACAATAATCAAAACAGTATGGTATTGGCAAAAGAATAGACCAACTGATCAATGGAATCAGAACAAAGAGCCTCGAAATAGACCGACATTTAATATAGTTGATTTATCTTTGACAAAGAGGGAAAGGCATTATAATGCAGAAAAAAATAATATTTTTAAAAAGTGGGGCTAAAACTACTGGACATCAACATGCAAAAAAAAATATTCTAGATACAAATCTTGCATCTTTCCCAAGCACTAACTCAAAATAAATCATAAACCTAAGTGTAAAATCCAAAACTGTAAAACTCTAACATAGGAGAAAATTTGCATGACCTTGGGTTTGGCAATGACTTTTTAGATAAAACACCAAAGGCACAATCCGTGAAAGAAAGAACTGATAAACTGGATTTCATTAAAATTAGACCTTCCTGCTCTGTGAAAGGCTCTGTCCAGAGATAAGCCACAGCCTGGGAGAAACTTTTTGCAAAAGACGTATTTGGGGAGGGACTGTTACCCAGAATATACAGAGAACTCTTGAAACCAAACAGTAAGAACACAGACAACTCAATAAATGGGCCAAAGACCTTAACAGATACCTCAAGAAAGAAGATATACGGATGCTAAATAAGAACATGAAAAGATCTTCCACATCATAGATCATCAGAGAAAGGCAAATTAGAACAACATGAGATACACATGTGTTAGCATGGCCAAAATCTGTAACCCTGACAACACCAAACACTGGCGCCTGGTGGGAATGCAGAATGGTGCACACACTTTGGAATAGTTTGGCGATCTCTTACAAAACTAAACACACTTTTACCATATGATCCAGCAATTGCTCACCTTGCTGTTCACCCAAAGGAATTAAAAACTTATATCCATGCCCTGGCCACATAACTCAGTTGGTGAAAGCGTCATCTGGAAGCATGGAAGTTGCCGGTTCGACCCCCGGTCAGGGCACATACAGAAACAGATCAATGTTCTTGTCACTCTCTCCTTCTCTCCTTTTCTCTCTTGTTAAAAATCAATAGAGAAGTTTTTTTTGTTGTTGTTGTTGTTGTTGTTGTTTTTGTATTTTTCCAAAGCTGGAAACGGGGAGAGACAGTCAGACAGACTCCCGCATGCGCCTGACTGGGATCCACCCGGCACGCCCACCAGGGGGGCGACGCTCTGCCCACCAGGGGGCGATGCTCTGCCCCTCCGGGGCGTCGCTCTATTGCGACCAGAGCCACTCTAGCGCCTGGGGCAGAGGCCAAGGAGCCATCCCCAGCGCCCGGGCCATCTTTGCTCCAATGGAGCCTCGGCTGTGGGAGGGGAAGTGAGAGACAGAGAGGAAGGAGAGGGGGAGGGGTGGAGAAGCAGATGGGCGCTTCCCCTGTGTGCCCTGGCCGGGAATCGAACCCGGGACCCCTTGCACGCCAGGCCGACGCTCTACCACTGAGCCAACCGGCCAGGGCGAGAAGTTTTTTAAAAGAAATAAATAAAAATAAACGTATGTCCTTGTAAAAACCAGCACAGGAAAGTGTATATATGGCAACTTTATTCATAACTGCCAAGCTTGGAAGCAAACAAGATGTCTTTTAGTAGGTGAGTGGATAATCTGTTGCACACCCTGACAATGGAATATTATTCATTGCTTAAAAGAAATGAGCCATTGAGCCCTGAAAAAAGACACGGAGGAACCTTACGTGCATATTACTAAGGGAAAGAAGTCAGTCTGAAAATCTACATCCTGGGTGATTCCAACTATAGGACATCCTGCAAAAAGCAGAACTCTGGAGACAGTGGAAGAAGAGGGTTGGGAAGCCCAGGCTGGTTAGCTCCATCGGTTAGAGCATCAGAGCATCATCCCGAAATGACAAGGTTGTGGGTTCAATCCCTGGTCAGGGCACACACAGGAAGCAATCAATGAGTGCACGACTGAGTGGAACAAAAAATGGATGCTTTCCTCCCCCTTCCCCTTCTCTCCCTTCCTCTTGCTGTCTCTCTCTCAAAAAAATATAAATAAATAAATAAATAAATAAATAATAAATAAAAAATAAAAAATAAAAAATAAAAAATAAAAAATAAAAAATAAAAATTTAGTCCTGGATGGCCAGATAGTTCAGTTGGTTGGAGCTTCCAATGGAAGTGCTGAGGTTGCCGGTTTGATCCTCAATCAGGGTACATACAGGAATCTCCGTGTTCTTGTCTCTCTGTCTCTCTCTCCCTGCCTTTCTCTAACAACAACAACAATAATAATAATAAAAAGTGGGTGAAGGGGGGGATAAATAGGCAGAGCACAGAGGAATTTTATAGCAGTGGAAACACTTTTGTATAATATTATAATGATGGACACACATTATTATATATTCATCTAAAGTTTAAACCCATAGAATGTACAGTAAGCATGAACCCCAAGGGAAACGATGGATTTGGGGTGATGACCATGTGCCCGTGCAGGTTCGCTGATTGTAACAGATGTTCCGCTGTGGTGAGGGACGCTGACGGTGGGCAGGTTGTGTGTCTGGGTGGGGCGGTGGGGGCGGACACAGGATCTATGGGAACTCTGCACTCTCTGTTCAATTTGCTGTGAACCTAAAACTTCCCTAAAAAATAAAGTTTATTAATTTTTTAAAAGGCAGGGTACCAGCTATCAAGATGTTCAGGGGGTAGCATTTGCATAAAATGTATGAAACATGAAAATATGAACAGATGTGTTCATATTTCTTACATGTGCACCAAATGTCTATGTAAATAGCTGTGGGCAGCAGGGCAGGGGTTGGAAGAAGAGTTTCCACTATACGTCTTTTTAACCTCAGAAAGCAAGGGCAGGGTTGTGTGCTCAGGCGCCCCCTTGACCTGGACTTCCTACATGGGAAGCCCCCTTTCCCACAGCAAATCTTCATTTCCTCTCATACGTCGTCCGAAGAAAATGCTTCTTTGATATTTCAAAGCATTCTCTGGTGAATTGGGCGAAATTGTGTTTTTAAGAAAATCTGTCCTAAAAAAGCCCAAAAAATACCACCAGTGTTGGCTCAGCTCTTACTTTGAATGGCCCTGTTACTATTCAGTTTGAAAGTGAGACAAATTTTGGGGGGAAGATAAATGTGGGGTAACAGGTTTGGGTGCCAAACAGTTCCGGGCCCCCATCTGCCTCTGCCACATAATTTCTGAGAGGTTCCCGAGGGCCCGTGTCCCCGCCTATAGAAAGGGATACGACTGCCTGCCTTGCTTGGTTTTTGCAAAGATAAAAGCAGTAACACCCCACAGCCCTGCAGTCCCTTTATCAGCTTCCTGAAGCCACTGGCAACACAAGCAAGGAAAGCGGAACATGTGAACAGTGGAGGACAAACTGTCCAAACCTCCCCTCACACCCCCTCCCCTCCCGGAGACAGGAGGGGCCGTAGGTCTGCAGAAAGAAAAAAAAAAGAAAAAGAAAAACAATCGGGTGCTTTTCACATAAAAGCTGAAGCTGTAAAGGTCTACAAGACACGAAAAAGCCAACGTGGGGGAGCTGGTGACGTGGTGTCTATGAGGTCACGCTGCTTTGCCAGCTAATCAATCCTCTCCCTCCAGCACGTTGTCTGAAGGTCTCTGTCCTCCGGGAGTCGCTCCTTTGCTTCAGCAACACCAGCTGGTGAGGGGAGCATCTCCTCCATGTGTCCTCCCATGAGTCATGTCAGTGGACGGCCAGCGGCCCTCTGAGACTGAGGTAGAGAGACGGGGGCTGTGGTCAAGCGTCCCGCTTGGGGTCAGGGGTGCCATCAGATGTTGACCTTCACTCTGCTGTTTTCTTCACCCCCCCGACTTCTTTCCCTCCGTAGCACTGACCGCTAGTCCTCGTTCTCACTCTCTATTGGTGTGCTGTTGGTCTCTGGAAAGCGCACTGGAAGCTAAGGAGGGTAGAGGCGCGCTGCTTTGTCCTCAGTGCTTAGCAACGGGCCCAGCACTGTTGGGTCCCTCAGTAATGCTAATTAAATGAATGAACTGTTCAAACATCAGGGTACTTTCCCCTGTCCCACTCTAGTTCTTTCAACTAGATACTCTCGGCGAATACTAACGCATTGCACATTGCGGTATCCTAGAAGAAAAGTTTATCTTAGCACAAAATACGCACTGTTATCAGCATTTTCTTCAGCTAAGAAAAAGAAAGCTGTCTCATATTTTTAACCAAATAAGTCACGACTAAAGATAGGGTATTAGAAAAAAAAAGGGGGTCTTTTACTCTAAATTTCATGTCTATATCAAAGACAGAAATCCCAGGCTAATCAACAGGGCACTTTCTAGTATTTACCAAGATCACCCTTTGCTTTGGAAGACAGGTTGATTTATGTCTGATTTCTTGGAGGATTAAAACAGAATTATCCTTGCCCAGTATGCTCTGTCACTGGTTTGCATATAGCAATACAAAGTCATCTGTTAACTTTGTATGCGGATGTGTCTCAGAGCTTATAAAATAGATTGGTCCTTCACAACAAAAGCTTTCGTTTGGGAAACTTCCACCCGGTATGGTCAAGATCACACTTTTTGTATCTTGATGTTGCAATTAAGTATCATCAGGCTTTTCGGAAGTAAAGAGCCCCTTGTTCTGACCCACTTTGCACAATTTTCAGCCTGGGTCATCAGAAGGTCCCAGTGTGCCGGGCATTGGACCGCACAGCGTACCGTTGGGGGACCGCAAGGACCATTTAGTGATGGTCTCTGCCCCCTGGAATTTGCACAGCGAGAGGAAGCAGCACAGATTTACGGACACTCAGGTCCCCCGCAGCAAGAACTGTTGACTTTTCATTTGTAATCGGAGAAGCTTGGCAGCAGAAACCTGTTTTTTCTGGGTTTACCAGAACTGAACTAAAGTGGAAAATGTTATTTGCTTTAACGAAACAATTTACTCTTATGCAACCTTAAATTGTGTCAATCAAGCAAATAAAGGAAGAAAGCCTCATTTATAAAACTGGCTGCGTCTGGTTTCACTTCATTGCTTCTGGAGCTCCAAGCGGTGGAGGAAAAAAAAAAAATGAAGATTTTGTTGCTGGGTATTTTTCTATTTTTCTGTAGTACCACAGCCTGGGCAAAGGATAAGCATTATTACATTGGAATTATTGAAACAGCTTGGAACTATGCCCCTGACAATGAGGGAAGGACACTTATTTCAGTTGACACGTAAGTCCCTGTTTTTATTGCTTATAGATCCAATTTATAAATAATCAAAAAATTAAACCAACACAATGAAATATTGATTTAATTTGTTTTATACAGAAACTGCACTGTGTGGACTTGAAACCCAAAACATTTTAATAAATGCCCTCTAAACTCCTGTTTTGTTTTGTTATTTTGGGGTTTTTTCTTTTGCTAGTCTGCCCTACTCCAGCCCCCTTGGCCCTTAGGAATTGTGTGGGCTTACGCCCTCTGGGGTTGTTACAGTATCTCCCATCAGGGGTCAGTCCTTTTGTTTGTTGATGCAGATATTTGGTTAATTTAAATAATGACCATATAAAATTCTATGCTTATTGTAGAGCGTGTACTGATTATTATTGGTGAGGATAAACATTTTAATCCTTTAAACATCATTTATAGAAATCAAATACGAGTTGAACAAATAAGACAGTGCCTACTACTTGTTGGCTGACTGTGGACAGTTGATTGAATTTATCTCTCAGCTTCAGAATCCTACTCTGTAAAAGGAGGAAAATAAGGATTCCTACTAAGGTTGTTTGAAGAGTGGGTGCTAATAGAGCTCTTAATATTCAGTGCTTGGCACATGGTACATGTGCAAAAAGTGTGAGATATCTATTATGATAGCCCCCCAAACTCTGTGTGCTTAACTGTTCTGATGTTTCCGTTGAAAGCCTCTTATTCAAGCAGTGGTTACCACACAGAAAAACAAGGGTGGAATTGTGCACTTGAAACCTGTATCATTTTGTTAACCAGCGTCACCCTAATGAAGTCAATAAAAAGGAAAAACAAGCCAGAGCCTACTTCTCCTTGAAGTTTTTGTAATGCAAGTTTACGTACACTAAGGCCCTCGCTTTTAATGTTAATAAACATTTACCACCACATTGAAATTTTGCATTCCAAGACAATGTTCACTACATTTTAAAATGTATTCCCATGACCATCAGCTGCTAAGATTGTATCTTTAAAAATAGCTTCACAAGGATGCCAAATTTTATCATTGTTGACTGTTGATGGGCAGATACTATTCTTATTAATTTTATGTATGTTTGAAATTTCTCACAGTAAAAAATAAATGCATAGATGATAGTACTATCTAACTGTTGTTATTAGTTTAGTAATATCTAGCCAGGAAAATTTCTGACCGAAAAACAACTCACTGTAAATAAAACTAATTCATCTTACAATTATTTTTTTAAACCTAGTTTTGAGGTAGTGTTTTCTTCTTAGGACTATATAGCATATTCTCACAGTTTCACCAAAACCATTATTTTGTATGGATTCAATATTTTCCCTGATTAAATGTCATGTAAATTAGATGCATTTTTTATTAGGAAACCAGACACATAAAAAAAAAAAGTCAGATGCATTAATAATAAAAAAAAAAGTACTGTCTTACTCCATACTCCCAACCACCATCCTTCTGCCATTATTCATGATCAAAAGTCAAATTAGCTTTGCTTTAATAAAGAAAGTCCTAATTCTAGAAATTAAGAACAGAACAGAGAGGAAATTTGTTAAGAATTGTTTCTTGGGGCTGGGGGTGGGGATGGTAGGAAAAGAATTTCTTCCTCCTGTCTGTGCAAGGAAGGTTATGCAACATTGTATTGGTTTGATAATCCCCAGTGGCTTCAACAACAACCTAGAGTCACATAAACCCTAGAAGGCACTGTTTCCTCTGTGGTTTTTTTAAGAAATATATCTGAATAGTTAATATTGTCAACAAGAGCTTCAACAATGTTGCCAATATTATGTGGACAGCCGGCAAGGAAACAGGATTAATCCTGCAAACACAATGCCAACACCAAGGGTGAGCCAGGAAGTGGATTTTTCCAGGAGCCTCCGGACAAGCACCCAGCCCACACCTTGTGAAAACTTGAGCAGAGAACCCAGTCATGACCTGCCAGATTTCTGCCCCGCAGGGCTGTGCTGTAACAAATGAGTGTTGTTTTATGCTGCTGTGTAATAATTCGTGATGCAGCAATAGAAAACTTACCTGCTGTGTCTCAATTAGTGAAACCAGGAATCCAGAAACGTTTCACATCTATTACCCACATTTTAGTAACTGTGTATAAGCATCAACCGAGGTCACTTGAGTGCATTTTGAATATAGGGGAGAGAGGAGCATTATCATTATCTTACTAAAGGCAGGATAACATTTTTAAAAATTCCCCTACCATTAAAAAACAAAAACAAAAATACACACTCCTGGATTTGACCCTACTTGAAATTATAGGAATTGGTTATACAGTTATAGAAATTGGGGGATGGAAAGGAAAGATGTGATTACTGAAAGGGGGACATATCTATTCTAATGAAGAGAAGAGAGCATGTTACAATGGTCGATAGGAAGAACTACCATGAATGTGAATTATTTCTTGGTTCAAAGAACAGCTATAATAGATTCTTTTGATGGAATGTCTGACTGGCAAACTTCCTGCAAGCTTCCAGTAACTGACCCTTTGTCCCCAAGCTGAGCTCTTGTAATTAAATAGACATTTTCTAGTGACCCTTTGATGGTCACTGGGAGACAGAACATTAGCAAACACACCTCCCCCAAAGTGTCACATGATATGAACTATTTCTCAATTTGGTTAAGCCTTTAATTTGTTTCACCTCAAAAGACGAGATGTGAAACAGTCTGCATATTGCGAGCTATAGAAGAGCTCCGCATTTTAAAAACCCTGAGCATACGATGACTTCAGACCAATTATTTGAAAATCATTGTAGACAAAAAAAAATCCAAAAGCTTAGGCAACACTCCTTTTATTTCAAGAAATGATTAATAGTACAGGAGAATTTCAGTGCGATAAAAGCATTTTATCAAAGCTGACTCTATCGAAACAGGATGAGACTAAGTGCTTGAAAGCCATGTTCAGTAAATATAAATACATTATATATTATATAATAGTTGTATATATATTATATATAATGTAGATAATTGGGTCAGATCCTCTGGCAATAGAAGTGTGTACAGGCCCTAGAGACAAGTTTCTCTGGGGTTTAGATGCTCCTGTGAGACTGAGTGGTCCAGGCTCTCCTGCAGGGGCAGAGAGGGCTCCTCTCTCTGCCCTGGGAGCTTCGCAGGTGCGGCTGTGGCCTGCAGCTGCTACGCTCAACACCGGCTCCGGCTGCGGAGCCCCCGCTGCCGCACCACACCCAGCGGCCCTGCTCCTCGGCTCCGTGCTAAGGTTCAGTCTGATGTCCCATTCACCCCGCCACAGGCCTGGTCCCTGCCAGCTGGGGAAACAGACCCTGCCGTCCCTCTGTCTCACGCTCTCGAGGAATCCCACCACCTCCGGGGCTGCGCATCTGGGAGCCTTTTCCTTCACCTGGAGCCCCCCTACTCCAGCTCCCACTGAGCCCGGAGCAGCATCAGAGCTCACAGGTGGGGAGGACTTTCATCAACACCATGTCTGAACCCCAGCTCAGATGCTCAGAACCAGGCTCTGTGGGTTTGGGGCTCAAGACCTTATTTTTTATTTTATTTTTTTTTAATTTTTCTTGTATTTTTCTGAAGCGAGAAGCAGGGAGGCAGACAGACTCCTGCCTCTACCCGACCAGGATCCACCCGGCATGCCCACCGTGGGCAACGCTCTGCCCATCTGAGGCTGTTGCTCTGTTGCAACCAGAGATGTTCCAGCACCTGAGGCAGAGGCCATGGAGCCATCCTCAGTGCCCGGGCCAACTTTGTTCCAATGGAGCCTTAGCTGCGGGAGGGGAAGAGAGAGACAGAGAGGAAGGAGAGGGGGAGGGGTGGAGAAGCAGATGGGCGCTTCTCCTGTGTGCCCTGGCCGGGAATTAAACCCAGGACTTCCAGACGCTGGGCCAACACTGTACCGCTGAGCCAACTGGCCAGGGCCAAAACCTGACATTTTATCAAGGTCTTCAGTAAATTCTTATGCACAAGAAACCTTAAGAAAAATTTAAGCTAGAGCCCTAGGTTTTTTAAAAACGAAGTTTTTTAACTTGGCAGCAATGGAAGCCCGGAGCTCCCAGACTAGCCGTCTTCTCGTCTTGAGGAAAGGAAGGGAAAATACCTCTCACTCCTTCCGATGCCCGTACAGTGGAGGAAACGAGATGATGTCTGTTCCTCAGCCGGGTCATTTGGGGCCCCACAGGGGTTGAGTGGGAAGTGGAAAGGAGTCCGAGGTCCCTGAGACAAAGTGGTCAGTGCACATGCACACCCACCTCATCAGCCTGAGTGTCGGTTGTCCCCTGTGGGGACCTTGGCTGACGGCTGTGGACGAGCTTGCCCAAGTCCAGGGCTGAAGTCAGACCCCGCAAACCACTAGACGGCACTGCCCACTGAGCTCGCCCGGCTTCTCTGAAGGACGGTAACTCGAGAATCAGTTCCAAGATTTGAATACCAAACTCACTTTCACTTTCCTTTCTTCTTCTTCTTGTTTTTTTCCCTGGCTACTGTTTACCTTGGTGATATTTTGAATTGAATGTATTGGGGTGACATTGGTTAATAAAATTGCCGTATTTTTCGCTCCATAAGACGCACCACCTGACCATAAGACACACCTAGAGTGTTAAAGAAAAAAATAAGAAAAAAAAATATTCTGAATCAAATGATGTGTTAACATACATATTTAATAAAACACTGTATTTTTCGCTCCGTAAGACGCACCTTTTTTCCCCCAAAAGTGGATGGGAAAATGTCCATGCATCTTAGGGAACGAAAAATACGGTACCTAGATTTCAGGTGTGCAATTCTTTTTTTGAAAGATTTTATTTATTGATTTTAGAGAAAGGAGAGAGAGAAAGGGGGAGGAACAGAAAGTATCAACTCACGGTAGTTGCTTCTCGTGTGTGCCTTGACCCAGCAAGCCCAGGGTTTTGAACCTGCAACCTCTATATTCCAGGTCGATACTTTATCCGCAGGACCACCACAGGGGAGGCTCAGGCACACAGTTCTAGAACACATCATCGCACATGGTGCTGTGTGCTCACCACCCCAGTCATCTCCTTCCATCACCGTTTACCCCCCCCTGACCCTCTCCTACCTCCTTCTACCCCCCTTGCACTTTGCTAATATTTTTAGGAAAGTTTTAAGCACCTGTTCACCAGCCACTAATGAGAAGATAAACATTCAATGTTTAGGTATTCTTGGTAGCAAGGGACTTAAAAAGCACAAGGGTAATTTGAATCCAAAGGTAATTTTAAAACCCATACACATGGCACACATCCATTCCCATCGTGGTTTACTGCTATTAAAAGAAGAAAGAAAAGTGATAGAATTTAGCATCATTAATTTATTTTAATCTCAGAAAAATAGACACAGACATCCAAATGTCCAGACTGATTGCTTACAAACTCAAACTCTTCTAGTAGCTGAGAGAGGGATATCTTCTGTGAGAAATGTTTTCACGGCTCCATCTTCATATTTCACTTTAGTTTTATGACCGAGTCCGCAACGCTTCTGCGTCTTCATGTAAAAATCTTGTAGGAAATACTCCGGTAAGGTGCGTGGTATTTCTGCAGACCCTTTGCAGCTGGCTCTCTGCCCCACACCTGCGGTGGGACATCTCCTGTCGTAAACATCACGGGGCCGAATGCCAGCTCCCTTCTTCGTCCTCTGAGGGCCACCACTACAACCACAGTGTGATGATGGGGTCGGGTCATTCATTTCTCTTTGATTGTCATGTTACCTTCTCCTTCGCCCCCAGAAGTTTTGGGTTCTGACAGAGTGGCTGCCTTCTCTTCCTCTACAGGGAACAGTCCAATATCTATCTTCAAAACGGCCCTGATCGAATTGGAAGATCGTACAAGAAGGCCCTTTACGTTCAGTACACGGACGCGACCTTTAAGACGATGATTGAGAAACCTGTGTGGCTGGGCTTCCTAGGCCCTGTGATCAAAGCAGAGACTGGAGACACCGTGTACGTTCACTTGAAGAATTCCGCCTCTTGGCCCTACACTTTCCATTCCCACGGGATCGTTTACTACAAGGAGCACGAGGGTAAGCTCAGCTCCGGGGCTATCTGGACTTTCCTCTCACTTTTAATTTCTTTTTTCTTTGTATTTTTCTGAAGCTAGAAACGGGGAGAGACAGTCAGACAGATTCCCGCATGCGCGGGACCGGGATCCTCCCGGCACACCCACCAGGGGGCGACGCTCTGCCCACCAGGGGGCGATGCTCTGCCCCTCCAGGGCGTAGCTCTATTGCGACCAGAGCCACTCTAGTGCCTGGGGCAGAGGCCGAGGAGCCATCCCCAGCGCCCGGGCCATCTTTGCTCCAATGGAGCCTCAGCTGCGGGAGGGGAAGAGAGAGACAGAGAGGAAGGAGAGGGGGAGGGGTGGAGAAGCAGATGGACGCTTCTCCTGTGTGCCCTGGCCGGGAATTGAACCCGGGACTTCTGCACGCCAGGCCGATGCTCTACCACTGAGCCAACTGGCCAGGGCCCCTCTCACTTTTATAGGAGGAACACTTCTGAACCTCTAAGGTTATGGACTCCACTCCAACCCGGTTCCTCTGTGGTTTATCCCTGGAGTGTTTCATTCATAAGTGCTTTGGTTCCTCACGATAACGCTGTCTTCCTCGAGGGTGTGTTGTGTGCGTGGAATGTGGAGGTGATGGGATTTCTGGGTGGACACACACCGTGAGAGGCAGTGAGAGTGGGACTTCTGTCCCAGTGCCAGCTTCTTTCAGCCAAGACTCAGAAGAAGGCCAGCGAGCAGTGTGCACGGAGGCCAAGACAAGGCAGACACCCACAAGGGAGAAGCAGGGCTCAAGACAGCGACTGTCTTATCCTGGAAGACAGTAAACATACTGTGACCACTGTCACCTCCCATCCCGACTCGGGGTGAACTGTCACAGCTAAGGCGGTCTGGGTACTCTCACACATCTGCCAAAGGATGCATGTGGCTGGGTGACCCCAGAGTCACATCTGAGACCCAGTTAACCAAAAGGTCATCTGAATGTGCGACTTGGAAACCTTAGGTTTGGTGATTGTCATCTCGTCCTCAGGTCTTGATGATGATGATAACGATGACAAGAAGTCGGTGTTTTGTTGTGCATAAGAGCAAGGGCTTCAAAATAAACAGATCCAGGTGTGAGTGCCACCTTGCTTTTTACTGATGGGTGACCTTGGGCAAGTTACTCAACTTCTCTGTGCTCCAGTTTCCTCATGCGTCAAATAGGGGCAATGAGAGGACACAGTCAAGTCCCCGTACGTGTCAGCTCTGATCATACGCAACGGTGCTGAGGCCATTTTACCGGGCACTGAAATGATAAGGGTCCAGTCTGAAAATAAAAATTAGATTGGACACATTCCTTCTCTTCTTCTTTTTTAAAGACTTACGGTTTTAGCAAGTGAATGTTTTAATCACGTGGTTTGTTTCCTTTTTCTGAACCTAACAATTACATGCATGGCCTAGAGACTGACTACTAGCTTATTTTTCATTACAATTTTACGGTATACTAGTGGATCAATAATTTATAAGGGATAGTTACTGTATTGTGGCTATGTTACAAAAAAAGTTCATATCTTTTAGAGATACCTACTTGAGAATTTAGGAATGAAATAATACGATGTCTGGGGTTTGCTCTAAAATAATGAGACGGTGACGGGGCGACAAGAAGGGGTGGGGCACAGATGGACCAAGCCTGGCCGTGGTGACGGGGCGACAAGAAGGGGTGGGTACAGATGGACCAAGCCTGGCCATGGTTGATCCTTGTTGAAGTGGGCAGGTGGGTACATGGGTGTTCCTCCTAGTCCTCTCTCAACCTGGGCTCATGTTTGGAAAATTACAGAATTAAAAGTAAAATAATAATTTTAAAAAAACCCATGGTTACTTCAGAGACAAAAATCTGGTATCATATAAAACGCTTCATAGTCTAAGAGAGGACAGCCGTGTTTTCCTACTTCCAGACCATGACCCGAGGAGAACAAAAGTGGTTCTTTCCATTACAACCCAGAAGTCACTATGTTCCTGACGTACCTGTTACTGAAGACTCAGCCAAGTGTGAGAAATCGTGCTGCCCATTCTCTGTGAAGCTGCCAGACCCTCCAGCCTCTCATTCCTCCCTGCTCGAGTGGGACATCGCTGCGTCCCAAAGGGGGCACATTCTCGATGTCGAATGAGTGTTTACTGGGTCAGTTAGTTAGCGTCTGTTCTCTCACATAAGTTCCAACCAAGTTCAGTCGAGAACTCTATTGCCTGTCGCTTCCTAGGGGCCCTCTACCCTGACAACACCACAGAGCGTCACAGAGCCGATGACAAGGTACGCCCGGGGGAGCAGTACACGTACACGCTGCGCGCTACCCAGGAACACGGTCCCGCCGAGCAGGACGGCAACTGCGTGACCCGAATCTACCACTCGCACATCGACGCCCCGCGAGACATCGCCTCGGGGCTCATCGGCCCTCTAATACTGTGTAAAAAAGGTACGCTGTCTCATTATCGCGAGACATCGCCTCGGGGCTCATCGGCCCTCTAATACTGTGTAAAAAAAGTACGCTGTCTCATCATCGCCCGGGACATGTGACCAAGAGAAAGAGGCAGGGCAGGCAGCTTATTTCTTTTTTAATTCTTTTTTTTTTTTAAGATTTTATTTGTAGATTTGTAGATTTTAGGGCAGTGGGGGGTGGAGGGTGGAGCAGAAAGCATCAACTCACAGTAGTTGATGGCCAAGGCAGTTTATTCTTTTTTTTTTTTTTTTTTTTTTTTTTTTTTATTTATTTTTTCTGAAGCTGGAAACAGGGAGAGACAGACAGACTCCCGCATGCGCCCAACCGGGATCCACCTGGCACGCCCACCAGGTGGCGACGCTCTGTCCACCAGGGGGCGATGCTCTGCCCATCTGGGGCATCGCTCTGTTGCAACCAGAGCCACTCCAGTGCCTGGGGCAGAGGCCAAGGAGCCATCCTCAGCGCCCGGGCCATCTTTGCTCCAATGGAGCCTTGGCTGCGGGAGGGGAAGAGAGAGACAGAGAGGAAGGAGAGGGGGAGGGGTGGAGAAGCAGATGGATGCTTCTCCTGTGTGCCCTGGCCGGGAATCGAACCCAGGACTTCTGCACGCCAGGCCGACTCTCTACCACTGAGCCAACTGGCCAGGGCTGTTTATCCTGTAACTATAAGTTGAGTATTCTCTGTTGTGACTGAATAGGTCAGGCAGAGGCAGTGAGTCTAGAAAGAGAGGGAGAGAAGAGCAGGGCAGGAGAAGGAGAAGAAGGAGAAGTAGAAGAAGCACTCACACCCATTGCCTGAGCTCAAGGAAATACGCCGTCCTTGGGCTCAGAGGTGCTGCTGTCTCTAACTCCCAATGCTGCCGAAGACAGGTATGGCTATCCAGTGGGACTCCCTTCGGGGCGCTCCATGGGGCTGGATCTGTGGTGATCTGTTTGGTGTTGGTACATGCAGTATCAGCGTTTGTATTCCTACCATCCTGGAAAAGACAGCCCAGATCAAGAGCTTGAAATCTAATTCTTACTTGAACCATCATTACTCACCTTCCAAGTCTTGTCTTAGTTTGTGGCCCCACACACCAGAAGATGTATACACACAGCGTTGAATTCCAACGTCTACGTTTTGCCAAAAAAGCATTTAACAGTTAGGTGGCTAGTGAACATCCAAATATATGAGTGTCTGCCTCGCTTGGCATGCTGAACACGACACTTCCTAAGTGTGTTCCAATTCTGTAAAACAGGAGTGACTAGTCCAGATTGGTGGTTTATTAGGAAAATAAATAGTAAAAAAAATTTAAAACTATTAATGATGTGTTAAAACACACGCTAAAGACTAAGTTATGCTCAAAAGCAATTTGCATTTCAGATACTCTGGATAAAGAAAAAGAAAAAAATATTGACCAAGAATTTGTGGTGATGTTTTCTGTGGTGGATGAAAACCTCAGCTGGTACCTCGATGACAACATTGAAGCCTACTGCTCCGAACCCGAGAGAGTTGACCGAGACAGTGAGGACTTCCAGGAGAGTAACAGGATGTATTGTAAGATCACCAAAGATATGTGAACTCTATCGCACTTTTCTTCATCCATGACTTCTGCTAGGTTTGGCTCCTCGTAGGAATAAGTAGTTTCAGGTCTGTGACTCTGATAACAAATCATACTGGACATGCCACTTCATATTTAGCTAAACAGATCAATTCAAAACTCTAAGACAGGGGTCCCCAAACTACGGCCGGGGGCCACATACAGCCCTCTGAGGCCATTTATCCGGCCCCCGCCGCACTTCCACATCTTTCATTGGTGGTCAGTGAGAGGAGTACAGGATGCAGATGCTGTGCAGAGGCCGCAAAGCGCGGCGTTGCTCACGTACAGTACTACTTCCGGTGACGCGGGACGCACACCTCACAGCTCCAGAAGCACGTCACATCACTTGTTATGGCTAGCAGTGATAAATATGGAACCAGATATTGACCATCTCATTAGCCAAAAGCAGGCCCATAGTTCCCATTGAAATACTGGTCAGTTTGTTGATTTAAATTTACTTGTTCTTTATTTTAAATATTGTATTTGTTCCCGTTTTGTTTTTTTACTTTAAAATAAGATATGTGCAGTGTGCATAAGGATTTGTTCATAGTTTTTTTTTTATAGTCCGACCCTCCAATGGTCTGAGGGACAGTGAACTGGCCCCCTGTGTAAAAAGTTTGGGGACCCCTGCTTTAAGACAGGTAAAGCCAGATTCACCACATTGTTCCCAAACTGGGGTCGAGATTCAATAGCATCCATTATGGATTGATGCGTGTGTATATTACAGTTCATATTTATTCTCCAAACTCATTCTAAAAAGCATTTGAGGCAGCTTATAATTATGAAACGAAAAGCTTAAAATTATGCTTCTATTGTAAAGCCTTGACCTAGGTTTAGGGAAATCGTGCCAATGTTATTTATTTTACACATACATTGTTTTGTATGTTTCAGTTCACTTCATTTCTTCCAGAAATGTTTTCTGTACTGCCTAGGCTTCTCTCTAATTCTCAGAGACCAAATAATGAGCTCAGTAAGGTTTCCTTCCTATCACTCAGAATTTGCAAAATCCCTTTACGCCAACTAGACGGGTAAGTTTTGGGTTTTGGTTATGGGGCTATGCCTCTTCAAAATAACTTTTACTAAGAAAACGGAAGGTACAAAAATAACTGTACTGCCGAAGCAGAAGACTTCTTAACCAAGTACAGGTCTCCGTTTCCAACTCTGGCTTATTCTGGCTGGAAGATCCTCTCTCTGTACTTTAATCCTGCCTCTGTTATGTGTCAATACAAACGTGTTTATAAAAAGATTCTCAAAATTCTAGTCTGAAGAAGTCTCCGGTTCAGTACCTCGGTGGCACGGGCCGCTTTCACGGACTCCCCAGAACCAATCTCCACCTACTTCCAGGATCACCCCGTTTGAACAGTGACCTTAAGTTTCTTCAAAGTGTCTTGGGCCATTTCGCTTCTAAATATTATTAAGTCTTTGTGGCTCTGGTCAGTGGTCCCTACTGCCCTGTCCCTGTACTTTTTCTTTCTCCGTATCTCTTCTAATTTTGTCTTCCAATCCTAAAAAAAAAACACATTTCACTTTACAGTAGAAAAATTCTGATAAAAAGAAATCACCCATACTACCACCAACAACATAATTAATGATCGACAACTAAAGAACCATCGTCTTTTTTCTATTCACTATATGTATGTTGTGTATATATGCACAAATTTGCATTTACAAATAAACACACGTACATACCAAAGTGTACAGTTTATAACAAAAAGAGCAAACGGGCTTCCTCTTCAGTGTTGCGTTCATCTACTAGTACTATGTCGACAAGAATCATGAAGCTGAATTTAGGTACAAAATTAAAGAGTGCTGTGATTGATTAGTCATGTCTGCTCTGGGTTTGAGAGGCGGGAGGAATAGCAGCACACAAGCCAGGTTTTATCTATCGCTAATTGATCTGTTTCGGTAGAGGTGGCCGTCACTATCCCAGGCACTAATGTCTGTTCGTCGCGATCTCTACGCTTGACTTACAGCTGTGAATGGATATGCTTTTGGAACTCTCCCAGGACTCTCCATGTGTGCAGAGGACAGAGTGAGATGGTATCTTTTCGGTATGGGGAATGAAGTTGACGTGCATGCAGCTTTCTTCCATGGCCAAACACTGACAAACAAGAACTACCGTATTGATACAATCAATCTCTTTCCTGCTACCTTTTCTGATGCTTTGATGGTGGCCCACAGCCCTGGAGAGTGGATGCTTAGCTGTCAGAATCTAAACCATCTGAAAGGTAGGACATCTTTCCCTGAAGTTAGCTGTCAGCTAAAATAAAAAAAAAAGAGTCGTGTCTCAGTTGCATTACTAATGGAGTCATCATTAAGAATCAGAAAATAAAAAACAACAACAACAAAAAAAACCAAAAAGTAAAAGCTAAATATCTTTGGAATGATACAAACTTTGAACTGGTAACTTAATTTTTCTTATGATTGTATGCATCATAATGTAACAAAAAAAGACTAAAAGACTGGAAAGTTTATTAAAGCAATAAAATCTGAAAATATATTAATTTTGGGGAAAGAATAATTGTCTTGAAAGCATAATACTGCCCTCAAAGTATAGTACTTTAGTCACTCAGTTTGTAAAATATATCTATACAATATTGGGAGCACCATCATACTTGTATATCATGCTGAAATTAGCCTGCTTTTTTACTTGGTTCTATCCAGTAGAGCCAGTTTGTTTTTTATTTGCACCCACAGCTATTCCTTGGTTTAGCTGGATAAATCCCTTCTCCATCCCTTTCCTATAATGTGATCAAACATTCCTAGTTTTGGAAAAATATTAGTTTGTGATATTGGTCCCCCGAGGAAAGGACGTTTAATCTGAATCTTGGGCTGTGTTACTTTGACCTTCAGACATAGTCTCACAGAGCAAGTGTGACCTTGGCAGCAGAAGGCCTAGAGCAGCAGGTACACAGCCATTTGGTGGGAGAGAGCAAGAATTACCGATGCTCATGCTATTCCATCCACTCTGCCTCCTCTGCATCTTCAAATACTGCCGAGCCTCTCTTCTTCACTTACCTGTTAACGTCTCTTTGTTTCTCATCAAAAGACCTCCTAAATGAAAGCCCACAGAAACTTGTCCTATATTTGTATATATTTTTAAAGTGAGAGTAGGGGAGACACAGACTCCCATATGCACCCCAACCAAGATCCACCTTGCAACCCCCATCTAGGGCAGATGCTCTGCCCATCTGGGGCCATGCTTGCAACTGAGCTATATTTTTAGCACCTGAGGTGGAGGCTTCATGGAACCATCCTCAGCGCCTGGGGCTGATGTGCTCAAATCAATTGAGCCATGGCTGCGGAAGGAGAAGAGAAAGACAGAGACAGAAGGGGAGGGGGAAAGGTGGAGAAGCAGATGGGCGCTTCTCCTGTGTGCCCTGATTGGGAATTGAACCTGGGACTTCCACAGGCAGGGTCAACACTCTACCACTGAGCTAACTGGCCAGGGCCTGGTCCCATATTTTAAAAAATACTGACTAATATCTCTTCTCTATGTTGGTTGTATAGAGAAGTTTAAAAAAAAAAAAATGACTGCTTGAATTTTCCTGTAGTAGTAATGTATTTAGAGGTGTTTGCTCTAGTCTGTAATACCGTTTCTAGCTGTCTATGGCTTCAATTCCCTTCTGCCTTTCACCGGCCGTGTTTACAAGGCAACGGGAGAGGGACACTCTGGCTCCATTAACAGCTCTTTTCCTGTGTGGTCTGCAGCTGGCTTGCAGGCCTTTTTCCAGGTGCGAGACTGTCACAAGCCCTCATCAGAAGAAAGTATTCGCGGGAAGCATGTGAGACACTACTACATTGCCGCGGAGGAAATCACCTGGAACTATGCGCCCTCTGGCACGGACACCTTCACCGAAGACAGGTTAACAGAACCTGGGAGGTAATTCAGAATACAAGGCCATTCCTCGCAAATAGGGCTCCCCTTTAAAAAATACCATCAGGTGTTCGTTTGGAAATTAAAACTTTAATCGGCGCTTTACATTAACTAGTTTGCTGAATGTTTATTAAGGTATTTGGGATGAGTCTAAGCAAACTGGCATTTCTCTTATGATTAAGGGATGTCGAACATCTTTTCACATGCTTGTTGGCCATTTATAGAAATGTTTATTCAAGTCCTTTGCTCATTTTTTTAATCGGGTGGTCATGTTGCTGTTGAGTTATAAGAGTTTGTTATATATTCAGGGGACAGTAAGCCCTTACCAGGTGTATGCTTTGCAGATGCCGTCTCCCATTCTGCAGATGTTGTGGTCACTGTCTTGATCAGGTCCTTTGGTGCACACAAGCTGCTCCTTGTGCGGGTCTGGTGACTTCCACAGCCTCCCGGCCATTCTTCCGGTCCCTGCCTTCCTTTCCTGCTCCCATTGTGGACTTTCAAAAAGGTCCATGAGGTTGTGCCACCTCCCTGCTTCAGGTCTCCACTCCAATACTGCCTCTACAGAGAGGCTTTGTTGGCCATTCAACTACTTAGAAAGCTTTAGGGGTTTACTCAACAACACACCAGTCAGGAGCTGGTCTGGCTCCAGCCAGGGGACTCCTGAAGCAGACATGGAAGGTCCAGGTGGCCTGCTGTCAGATGCATGGACTCTTTTTTTTGTGTGTGTGTATATGTGTGTGTGTGTGTGTGTGTGTGTATACACACACACACACACACACATATATATAGTATTTTTCTGTAGTGAGAAGTGGAGAGGCAGAGAGACAGACTCCCACATGAGCCTAACCAGGGTCCACCCAGCATGCCCACCAGGGGGCGATGCTCTGCCCATCTGGGGTGTTGCTCTGTTGCAACCGGAGCCATTCTAGCGCCTAAGGCGAAGGCAATGGAGCCGTCCTCAGCACCAGGGTCAACTTTGCTCCAATGGAGCCTTGGCTGCGGGAGGAAAAAAGAGAGACAGAGAGCAAGGAGAGGGGGAGGGGTGGAGAAGCAGATGGGCGCTTCTCTTGTGTGTCCTGGCTGAGAATCGAACCTGAGACTTCCACATGCCAGGCCCGATGTTCTACCACTGAGCCAACCAGTCAGGCCATATGCACTGACTGTTAGAACTGCATCTCTGACCCAGAAGGCTCCTAGAAATCATGGATTTGCATTTCAAACTGCTTAAATGGACACCTCAGTCAGATGAGGCTTCTCCAAATCAATATGGCCAAACCTGAACCCATTCTCTTCCCCACAAATCTGAGGGGTGATACTACTCTCTGTGAGTGGTACCACCGTCCATCTACCAAGCCTCAAATCTGAGCTCCAGCCTTGACTCCCTCCCTCCTTCGCCAATCCCTTCTTCTTCTCTCATCACAAGCTGTCTCACTCGAGCCTAAACACCTCTGAAGGCTGTTCCTCTCTGTCCTCTTTGCCAAGACCTCTGAAGTCATTGCTGCCCCTCCTGCTGGGTCCCCCTACAGCCTGGCATGTCCTACCACGTCCTCCAGGCAGCAGCCCAAGTGATCCTACTAAGATGTGAATCCTCGCCTGACCAGGCGGTGGCTCAGTGGATAGAGCGTCGGACTGGGACGCGGAGGACCGAGGTTCGAAACCCTAAGGTCGCCAGCTTGAGTGCGGGCTCATCCGCCTTGAGTGTGGGCTCACTAGCTTGAGCCCTAGTTCGCTGGCTTGAGCAAGGGGTCACTCCATCTGCTGTAGACCCCTGGTCAAGGCACATATGAGAAAGCAATCAATGATAAGCTAAGGAGCTGTGATCAATTGATCCTTTTCATCTCTCTCCCTTCCTGTCTGTCTGTCCCTATCTGTCCTATCTGTCCCTCTCTCTGACTCTCTCTCTGTCTCTGTCACACAAAAATAAATAAATAAAAGATGAGACTCCTCAATGCTTCATCTTCCCAAGCTTCTCCCTGCCTTGGGATGGAGCACAGACACCTCCATGAGTGCTTCCTGCCCGTCCCTCACCCACCCACCCCCCACTCCTCCACCCTGCCCCTGCGCCCTGTGCTGCTGTCCATTGTGTGCAACACACACAGTCAGTCTCTCCCCCGAGCCTCCCCACAGGCTGTGTCCTGCTTGTGAACACTGCCCCACCCTCCCTACCAAACTCACGCCATCTTTTTTTTTTATTTCTCTGAAGCTGGAAACGGGGAGGCAGTCAGACAGACTCCCGCATGCGCCTGACCGGGATCCACCCGGCACGCCCACCAGGGGGCGATGCTCTGCCCATCTGGGGCGTTGCTCTGTTGCAACCAGAGCCATTCTAGTGCCTGAGGCAGAGGCCACAGAGCCATCCTCAACCCCCGGGCCAACTTTGCTCCAATGGAGCCTTGGCTGCGGGAGGGGAAGAGAGAGATAGAGAGGAAGGAGAGGGGGAGGGGTGGAGAAGCAGATGGGTGCTTCTCCTGTGTGCCCCAGCCGGGAATCGAACCCGGGACTCCCGCACGCCAGGCCGACGCTCTACCACTGAGCCACGTCATCTTTTTAACAGCACTTCTCCCTCTCGATAGTTTTTGAAAATCACGTCCTCTGGAAGCCTTTGGGGCCTCTCTCCACCATGTTCCCCAATGCCAGGAGCACTGCTCCATAACACCCAGGCTAACTCCCTGCGCTTACAGGGAGGGGTTCCTGGTCTGTCTTCCTGGGTGGCTGTCAGGTTCACCCGGACAGGGACGGGACCGGCTTGCTTATGGTTCTGTCGTCAGCACAGGACAGAGGTCCTAGCTTACACCAAGTGTTTCACACCGTTGTCAAATAAAAGAAGAATGGGTGTGAAGTCAGGTGCCTTTCTAAGATTGGATATCTTCATTTGTCACAAGGGAAGAATATTCCTGACTTTGTTGCGTTTCCCTGGGAGTTTCAGAAAATAAATAAAAGCTCCCGATCGCCTGGTTAGTGCTGACACCCAATAAGCAGCAACTACTGTACTTTTAAGCATTCCAGTCACTTGTTTAAAGATTGGAGTTTAGAACAATTCGTCAGCCGTCAGAAGCTGACATGGGCCCTCTTGAAATCCTTTTACTTCACTTTGAAGAAATGAAACTGCTTTGCCAGGGCTCTCTATTCCTTCTCTGCACGGCCTTCTGTGAAGTAGCCTCATCCCGCCTGCTTCTGTCTGTCTGAGGTGCTGGTAAACCTCAGGGAACAGAGTTTCTCTCTCCGGTTAGTGCCCTGCGGGAACACCTGCTGCCCTTAGCCTTCAGCTCCCCACTCAACACTCTTCCTTTCGACAGTGACTCAGAGGTGTTCTTCCAACGTGGTCCTACGAGAATTGGAGGCTCATACAAAAAGCTGGTTTACCGTGAGTACACGGATGCCTCCTTCACCAGCCCGAAGGAGAGGAGCCCCGAAGAGCTGCACCTTGGCATCCTGGGTGAGTGCTTGCAGATGTAACGGACCGTGGACCGTGTGTGCTCTGGCCCTGGGCTACACCAGCCTTGGCAAAAACAGGATGTGCAGGTCCTGCAGCGTGACTTCTACATGAAACTAGGGCTGCGGCAGGCCCATCGTCAGTAAGGCATAGCAGTATTTACATTTCCAAGTGGAAGCTATCGAGAGTAACGCTTCCTCGTTAAAAACCATGCTGGCTTCCATCATGACGTTTTGTTTCTCCGCAGAGGGAAGGGGAGTTGTGTGTTCAGGGGACAGACAGCATTGTAGACGAGGAAGCTCGTAGCCTCTGTTTTTAGCTAAAAGATACATTCCTGTAGAAATAAACTCCAGGCTACTGATGAGACAGGCTGGGTTTGTCTTGGTACCTTCTGTAGGCTGCCCTCAGACAGAGCCCAGAGACCTGTCCTTGCTCAGGTAGGATAGCAGAGTGGGTGAATTCAGACTGTCCTCACTCTTCAGCTGTTAGCTGTGTGACCTCAGCTTCCTGTGCCTGTTCCCTTTCTATAAAATGGGAACAATAATAACAGGAATGAATGGGCCTTCCCTCATAAAGTTGTTGTAAGGATTAAATGAGTTAATTCACATGAACACTCAGAAAAACACACAGGAAGCTCTCAATAAATAGCGTTTTACATATTGCATAAAGTACTTTTGTACTATGTATCTATGTTTTCCTCTACATTTGGTGATCGTATGAATCTTGGCAATGGGAAATGCACAGGTGTTGTTCTTCACGTCCAAGACAGTTGAATTTACCCCCTTTGGCTGGCCAAGGTTTTATAGCAATCCCCTGATTCTTGAGGTGGCATTCCCCCCAACTCTTGAGAGAGCTAACACCCGTCTAGCCACCGGAAGACTAGCATGAACAGAGCATCAACCCTGCAAATAGTTTTTTTGTAGATGTATAGAGATTGTGGACTGACTTGGATAGAAATGCTACCGAATTTTATTAACCCAAAGCTGAATCAAAAAGCCCTGCTCATCTCTCTCCGAGCTCACCCTGTCAAACTGATAATGGACTTTCGAAAACCAGGCTTGGTATCTGCCGCAGACAAGAATGGTGCTCACCGTGGTCCTCGCTACAGAACAAGCCAAAGAAAACAACTGTCTCATGTATTCTGTATGCTGTGTGCCCAGAAGGACATTCTTTCTTTGTCCCTAGGTCCTGTCATCTGGGCAGAGGTGGGAGACACCATCCGAGTCACCTTTCGTAACAAAGGAGCGCATCCTCTCAGCATCGAGGCAACCGGAGTGAGAGTCAGTAAGAGCAATGAGGGCACGTACTATGCCTCCAGTCACAACCCCCAGAGCGGAGGTGAGTGCGTGCTCTGGCCAGTCTATGCGTGACCCCCCGCAGTGCACTCACCTGGCCCTGGGAGGGGGGGATGGTGGTCCCACCCTGGCAGACACTGAAGGCAGGCCCCCCAGGCCCACACCCAAGCACACTGCTCAGACACCAGTGGGGAGCAAGGACATCCCTCCTCCCAGCATTTCCAGCTGGGTTATGGAACACTGGCCTGCCTTCATGGGTGGTACTTATTTATTATTCAGTTATTTAAAGTGAGAGGAAGGGAAGCAGAGAGACAGACTCCTCTCCTGCATGCATCCAACTGGGATCCACTCGGCAAGCCCCCTACGGGTGGGATGCTCTGCTTATCTGGGACCGTTGCTCAGCAACTGAGCTATTTTTCCTGCCTGAGGCAGGAGGCACCACAAGCCAAACTCAGCACCTGGGGTCAACTTGGTCAAACCAATTAATGGCTGCCTGAGGGGAAGAGAGAGAGAGAGAGAAAGAGAAAGGGGGGAGTGGTGGAGAAGCAGATGGTTGCTTCTCCTGGGTGCCCTGACCCTGAATTGAACCCAGGACATCCACACACTGGGCCAACATTCTACCACTGAGCCAACTGGCCAGGGCCTATTTGGGTGGTTTTTAAATTTTAAAAAATGTGCTTGCAGTTACCGTATAAGAATATTGGATGCTCATTTTAGAATATTTGAAAAATATAAAAAGGTATAGCCCAAAGTATTACTCACAGTTCTATAGAGAACCACAATTATATTTTACATAATTTACCTACTCTTTCATTTGTTTATGTATAATAAATATTTTAAATATGGTTGAAGTTGTGGTATATAAATATACTTATCATTATAATTTTGTACCCAGAATTTGTTTCCTTAGCATTATAAGCACTTTACAAATATAATTTAAATGATCCACAGTATTCCACCATATGGATGTATTGAGGTGTTTTTATATGTCAAGGCTGACCGATACAGGCTGGCGGCTTTGCCACCGCTCGCAGAGTGACCGTGGGCAAGTTACTCAGTCTTTCTGGCCTCCGTTTCCCCCAAGTGTAAAATTGGGAGGTTTAAACGGGATTGTCAACAAACTCTCCTTCAGTTATACAATTATTTTCAGTTCAGTTTTATTCAGTGGAATATCCACTGGTTGCCTCCTATATCATTGTGTTGTTCTAGCTGATAGAAGTATACAGTCAATGATTGCCTTCAAGAAGGTTAAGTTGTATTGGGGTAAGGGGGGGAGGGGGTACTCACAATACAACATGAAAGGTGCAAGAGCCGTTCTTAGCGGCTCTGAGAGCGCAAAGAGCCGCCCTGTCCTCGACCATTCAGGCTGCTACAACTAAATGCTACAGGCTGGGGTGGGGAAAAAACCCACAGAACCTTATTTCTCACAGATCTGAGGCTGGAAGCCCAAAGTCAGGCCGTCTTCTGGGTCTCAGACTTCTTATTGTGTGCCCACCTGCTGAAAGGGCTCAGGAACTCTGTGGAGCCTCTTTTATAAAGTCACTAATCCCCTTCCGGAGGGCTCCACCCTCATGACCTAATCACCTCCTGAAGGACTTACCTTCTAACACCATCCCATTGGGCGTCTGGATTCCAACGTGTGAATTTGGGGGAGGGGAAACACAAACTTTCTGACAGTAGCAGGAGCCAGTCTCAGACAGAGGTTTAGAGGAGGCCTCTTGGAAGAAGTCCCACCCCTCGGTGACCTGACAGGAGCACCAGTAGGATTCCGTTCTAATTCCTAAGGCGCTCAGAAGTGGGTAATCCTAGACTACACCGCATCTGCTCTGTGGCTCACATCGCCACTGTACCAGGTACACGTAATGTCACCAATGTTATCTTTCTTCAGATGTGCCTCCTTCTTCAGCCTCCCAGGTGGCTCCCAAAGAAACGTTCACCTATGAGTGGACCATCCCTGAAGAAGTGGGACCCACTTACAAAGACCCTGTCTGTCTAGCTAAGATGTATTATTCTGCTGTGGATCCCACCAAAGATATCTTCACTGGGCTCATCGGGCCAATGAAAATATGCAGGAAAGGAAGTTTACACGAGAATGGGAAACAGGTGAGACGAATGAGGGAGAATGAAAATAATTTCCCAGCCCCTCTGAATTATCGTTATTATAAAGAGATTTCTGAGTTTTGAGGCTGAAAGGATTCTACACATAATGTTTACTATATAATTTTTTCAAGCTTATCACATCTATATTATGCAGAGACTCTCTGACTCACATGATTGTTCCAAGATGAGCTGGAAGCAACATTTTCCTTGGAATCTGACATTTTTTTGTGATACAATTACACATAAAATATTTACACACACGTAAAAGAAGTTATTAATGGTAATGTTATTCAGCATTCACTGAGGAGAGTATTGCTTAAAATATTTTTCAGAACTGAGAAAATGACTCTTAGACCTAGAAATAGAAATATCTAGCCCCATTATTGTTTTTATGAACCTTTAATAGATGAGAACTCATTTTAAAATGCCTTCAGTGTAATTATCAGAGCCTAGAATCATCATAATAATTCCTTAATATAATCAGATTTACAATCAATGTTTACATTTCCCCAATGTCTTTTGTTTTGCATTTGTTTGAATAAGTAAATAACTCACAGTCAGTTGACATATTTCTCCAGATTTTTTGTTGTTGTTGCAAGAGTCATTCATCCCGTCGAAGTTTCCCATGTCCAGATTTTACTGACTGCATTCCTGTGGTATCATTTAACATTTTTCTTTCACTTTCCATTTCTTATAAATCCATGGTTAGATTCCCTGGTTTGATCAGATTCAGGCCAAATTTTTTGTTTGTTGGTCTTTGGCAATTACCACTTCACGTGTGGTACTGGGTACTTCTGTCAGGGAATAGATACTACGGAAGTATCTCTCCACATTCAGCCACGGATAACCATTTCCCAGACGCACAAACTAGTCGAGTAGCCATTTTCTCCACCACTGTGCACTTGTGTCAGGGAATAGATACTACGGAAGTGTCTCTCCACATTCAGCCACAGATAACCATTTCCCAGACGCACAAACTAGTCGAGTGTTGCACACTAGTAATATTCTGATTCCATCACTCCTTTGTTTATTAGCTAGTCTACTTCTATAAACACAAACTACCCTCAGTGGACTCTGTGCTTACACTGAGGTGTGGATTATATAGGAAAGGAATGACAGGTGTTTAATTCTTTTTCTTTACAAGTTTTCAAATTAATAGTTTTCCTGAGCATACTTCAAAGGCTCTTGATCATTTCTTGTTAAGCACTATTGTGACCTTGTGGATTTCAGCATATTTGATGTGCTTTAGTTCATCACCATTGGGCCTACTGGTGCTACACATAGCCTATTTTTTGCCACTGGAAGAACTTGTTTAGGTTGACACTTTCATTTTTACACGAACTTAGTAGTCTTTGAAGCTTCTTTGATTTCTAGTATAAAAAACTATTATAGATTTTTTTTTCTCTTTTTCCAAGTGAGAGGAGGGGAAATAGAGAGACGGACTTCTGCATGCGCCCCAACTGGGATCCACATGGCAACTCCCATCTGGGACCAATGCTCTGCCTATTTGGGGCCATGCTCATAACCCAGCTATTTTTAGTGCCTGAGGCAGAGGCTCCATGGAGCCATCCTCAGTGCCTGGGCCTATGTGCTTGAACCAGTTGAGCCATGGCTGCAAGAGGTGGAGAGAGAGAGAGAAGGGGGAGAAGGAGAGGTGGAGAAGCAGATGGGGACTTCTCCTGTGTGCCCTGACCAAGAATCAAACCCAGGACATCCACACGCTAGGCCAATGCTCTACACGAGGGGTCCCCAAACTTTTTACACAGGGGGCCAGTTCACTGTCCCTCAGACCATTGGAGGGCCGGACTATAAAAAAAAACTATGAACAAATCCCTGTGCACACTGCACAGATCTTATTTTAAAGTAAAAAAAACAAAACGGGAACAAATACAATATTTAAAATAAAGAACAAGTAAATTTAAATCAACCAACTGACCAGTATTTCAATGGGAACTATGCTCCTCTCACTGACCACCAATGAAAGAGGTGCCCCTTCCAGAAGTGCGGCAGGGGCCGGGTGGCCCACGGGCCGTAGTTTGGGGACCCTGGCTCTACACTGAGCCAACTGGCCAGGGCCAATTTGTTTTGTCTTTTAATATTTACTTTTTTATAATTTGATTTTTAAAAATATTTAGATATTTACACTTATTTTTATTTAGTTTTGTTTAAAATAAAAAGCATTTCAGACTCTCAATATGTTTATTTATATTCCATGTGTCATGACGCATTGTGTTCTCATGGACGTTATTTACTAAATATGTGATAATTCATTTTTGTTTCCTTTTTAATAGTTACTTGGATCAAATATGACCTTTTTATATTCCTTTCTTTAACCTTTTGCCCTTTTATTGGTAATTTTAAGTTTTCTTATCTTATCATCAGAAAAGGTGACTCATAAATGTTTCACTTTAGTTTTCTCTGTAGGTTAGAATATAAAGTGATTGTAGCATTTCCTATTAGAAACTTCACCCATCTGAAAATGTCTTTTTGTTATTCTTGGTCTGATACAGAATTTTAATAACAATCTTTTTCTCCTCTAAACCATACATGCTACCCACTCTTTCTCTGATACTTACTGTGGTAGAGAAGTCCCATGATTTCCACTATTATATATTATCATTATGTCTCCTCTTTTATAACTTCTCTCTAAAATCATTGCTATGTGTATATTTTTCATTTTTGAATCTTTTCTTTTGGTTTATGGGAGAATTTATTTATTTTTCAGAGAAAGAGACAGAGACAGATAGGAAGGGAGAGAGATAAGAAGTATCAACTCGTAGTTGCAGGCCTTTAGTTGTTCATTGATTGCTTTCTCATATGTGCCTTGACTGAGGGGCTCCAGCAGAGCGAGTGACCCCTTGCTCAAGCCAGTGACCTTGGCCTTCAAGCCAACTGACCTTCGGGCTCAAGCCAGTGGCCATGGGGTCATGGGTATGATCCTACGCTCAATCCGGTGACCCTGCACCCAAGTTGGTGACTCCGTGTTCAGTTGGGTGAGCCCACATTCAATCTGGAGACCTTGGGGTTTCAAACCTGGGTCCTCATTGTCACAGGCCAGTGCTCTATCCACTGTGCCACCGCCTGGTCAGGCTATGGGAGAATTTCTTAAGGTCATCTCCATAACTGATTTGAGTTTTCTTCAGCATCTAGACTTCAAGTCTCTACTTCAGCTGGATTTTTAAAATTTGACAATTATAGCTTTGCTCTGAAAACAATCTCAGGAAAAAGACATGCAGTGATCTCTGATGAAATTTTCTCTGCTTTGCAGTAGTGACCAGCTCTCAGATTAGATGCTTTGGAGCCTTTGACTGCCTTCTTCTGACCTACTGAACCATTTCATAGACCAGAGAGCATTTCTACTTGCTTATTTTTCACCTGGGATGGGGAAAGAGGACGAGAATGTTTGTTCAGACGCCTGGTTGTGCGAATTCTTGTTCCAAGGCCTCTGGCCTGTGGTTCCTTCCCTCCCAGCATTCCTCCCTCCAACCGGCAAGCCCTGCTTTGCCTCACAGGATCCTCCTCGTGTTCACGCACGTGGATGGCACTTTCCCTGATTTCAAGCACAGGCACATGTCCCGCCCGCCCCCCACCCCATTTTAACAATGGTTCCGAGTGGGTTCAGGTAGTATTGGCAGAGCTGGCCGGGAAGGTAGGGAGAGGAGACGCAGAACTTGCAGGTGCAGTGAGAGGTTTACGTCATCGTACTGAGCCAGACCCACCACACAGATACTAGCGAACACTCTGGCGGTCAGCGGGACTGTTCCGTGGGCCCCAGTGGACAAAGGAGGATGGAAATTCGGTCCTTACCCCTCAGGAAGTGTCGTGTACCTGGGAGACTTTGTCCTTCATGCCCTTTCTTCACTTCTTTGTTTTTGTTTTGATTTACAGAAAGGCGTAGACAGGGAGTTCTATTTGTTCCCCACAGTCTTTGATGAGAATGAGAGTTTACTCTTGGACGATAATATTAAAACGTTTACAACCACACCTGATCAGGTGGATAAGGAAGACCCAGACTTCCAGGAATCTAACAAGATGCACTGTGAGTATGACCTCGTCCATGAGCTGTCAGGGTACTGCGCCTGACACTGCCAAGGTACTGCGCCCACGAGCTGTTGGGGTACTGTGCCCACGAGCTACCAGGGTACTGCGCCCACGAGCTACCAGGGTACTGTGCCCAACGCTGCCAGGGTACTACTGTGCCCACGAGCTGTTGGGGTACTGCGCCCACGAGCTGTCAGGGTACTGCGCCCACGAGCCGCCAGGGTACTGCGCCCACGAGCTGCCAGGGTACTGCTGTGTTGCGCAGAGCACTTTTCGTGATGCCGAAATCCCAATAGCTTTGCCTGTTGTTCAGTTTTCAATAAATGATCCAGTACAATGTGGGGTAATATCTCTGGTGAGTTAATGTATTGGTTAATTCTCATCTCACTTAACTCAGGATAAAACATACAAATTATGTCAATTAGATGCACAGTCCTTAAAATGCAATCAGCATTGCCCAGGGCTTGTCGGAAGTGCACCCTTTGGGCCCCCACCCTGACCTACTGGATCAGAAACTTCGGGTGTGAGGCCGTAGTCTGTGTTGGACATACCCTTGGGGGTCCTGACAGAAGCTCACTTTTGAGAACTACTTGATTAGATGATTTTCTCTTCTGTGGCTGAATAATGGCAGGCTTACTTTATTATTTAATGTTTAGAAATGGTCTCAGCTCCCAGTAAACTTCAGTGACTCTCACTCTTGACTTCACAACAGAATCCCCTGGGTGCTTTCAAAAACCATTAGAACTGTTTCTTAAATGCTCAGGACAACCCCAGAGGTTTCTATTTAATTGAAACCTCGCCTCAGATTTGTTTTGGGTTCCCAGTGTATTTCTAAAATGCAGTTAGAGTTATGAGACAATACTCTAATTGTTGAAATACACACACACTAATAGACAACATGAAATTATTGTAGTGAGAAGAAAAAAATGTAAAATTGTGTTACAGATGTTTTTTTAGTTGGATTGATATTAATTATATTACTTACAATCTTTATTTATTTATTACTTTTCTTCTTCTTCTTTTTTTTTTTTACACTTGATCTTAGGCAAAAGGCCAAGAAACGATCTTTTTTTTTTTTAAATGAGAAGGGGAGATAGAGAGACAGACTCGCACATGTGCCCCGGCCAGGACTCACCCGGCAACCCCCATCTGGGGCGATGCTCTCCCATCTGGGGCCATGCTCGCAACTGAGCTGTTTTTAGTGCTTGAAGTGGAGGCTCCATGGAGCCATCCTCAGCACCCAAAGCTGATGTGCTTGAACCAATCGAGCCCTGGCTGTGGGAGGGAAAGAGAGAGAGAGAGAGAGAGAGAGAGAGAGAGAGAGAGAGAAAGGGGAGGGGTGAAGCAGATGGTCACTTCTCCTGTGTGCCCTGACCAGAAATCGATCCCGGGACATCCACACGCCAGGCTGACACTACCACTAAGCCAACCAGCCAGGGCCACCCACAGTCTTTAAAATGTTCCTTTGGATTTTGCATTTTTTTGCGTTTTGGAGGAGGCAAAGATACTATCTGTTGAAAACAGCCGTGAGAGAACGCTTCCTGCAAATACTCTGCCCGATGGATTCAAGCTGAATCAGAGAACTTTTCATCTAGAACGACAGACCAGTCGCAGTATCCAGTGTCCACCCAGGAAGAGCTGTTCCTACCCCTCTGTTTGGGTGTGCACAGTGTGGCCCTTAGAGAACCGAGCAGCGAGCAGCGGCTGGCTGGGAAGAGCATGAGATTCCCAGGGGCGGAGCTTCGGGCCCTTAGAGAACCGAGCAGCAGCGGCTGGCTGGGAAGAGCGTGAGATTCCCAGGGGCGGAGCTTCGGGCCCTTAGAGAACCGAGCAGCCTGTGCACAGTGTGGCCCTTAGAGAACCGAGCAGCGAGCAGCGGCTGGCTAGGAAGAGCGTGAGGTTCCCAGGGGCGGAGCTTCGAGGACTCTGTCCTTGGCTCTGCTCTGTGGCCCGGGCTGCTCAGGAGGGTGCATCCAGGAGTCGCAGAGCCCCTCCTGACACACGGAGGGTCAGAGAGGCCCACGTGGTTCTTTAAAAACTTAAACAGCATTGGCTCTGGCAAGCCTGGGAGGCGGTTGTGTGGTAGGACAGGAGGTAAACCACACTCATGGTGTTGTCTCCACCTTTCACAGCCATGAACGGATTTATGTACGGGAATCAGCCGGGTCTCAACATGTGCAAAGGAGACTCGATCACGTGGTACCTCTTCAGCGCTGGGAACGAGGCCGACGTGCACGGGATTTACTTTTCCGGCAACACATTCCTGTCGTCGAGAGGAGAAAGGAGGGACACAGCCAACCTCTTCCCCCAGACGAGCCTCACCCTCGCCATGCAGCCAGACACCGCAGGTGGCTTTCTTTCAAGTCCTGACACGTCTCTATCGGGGCAATTTCCGGGGTTCTGGGTTAACATCCTGCATTGGGTGATAAGCTCATCCCTGCCCCAAGCCTCCCAGGACCCCTTCCTTCCCCGGGAAGTGGCCTGGGCCACTGCCAGCTGCAGGCCAGACAGGTCCATGTCCTGTTGTCGGCGAAGGGGAGGGAGTGACAACAGAGGAGACCGGATTTCTCCCATTTCCACAGAGCAGGACCCGTGAGCATGCTTCTTTTGTGTTTTGATCCTTTTAAGGCTAGCTGGCAAATCAGACTAGAAAGGGGATGACTCCCTAAAGGCGCTGGTGTCTGATTCTCATCATTTCTTCATCCCCTAGATGTAGTGTTTGCTTGTCAGTTTGTTGCAAGTGAATGAGTATCTTATACCAGAACGATAGCCATGCAAATGCAGAGAGTCCTGCAGGTCTGGGTCTGATGGAATGAAACAAACTAAGACAAAGTGAAAATATGCTAACTGGCTTCAGCCTTTAGGTTATTTTTATTTATTTTTTTCCTTCTTTTCCAAGTGAGAGGAGGGGATATAGAGAGATAGAGTCCCACATATGCCCTGACCGGGATCCACCTGGCAATCTTCATCTAGGGCTATTGCTCCGGCCATCTGGGGCCATCCTTGCAACTGAGCTATTTTTAGCACCTGAGGCAGAGGCCTTACAAAGCCATCCTCAGTGCCTGGGGCCAATGCACTCAAACCAATTGAGCCATGGCTGAGGGGGGGGGTGGAGAAACAGATGTTCACTTCTCCTGTGTGCCCTGACTGGGAATTGAACCCAGGACACCCACATACCGGGCTGATGCTCTATCACTGAGCCACGGCCAGGGCCAGCTTCAGGTTTTATTTGGTTCATTATGTGTCACTAAAACGGTAGACAGGTCCAATGTCTCCTTTTCCTTCACTCATTAGATAAGTGTAAATATATACCCGTAAACAAAAGAGGTAAGGTGTCTGCCTTCATACGGCTGATAAGGATCCTGAAGAAAAATAGGCAGGAGAAGGGTCTGGTGACAGATGTGGGGAGCTGGGAAAAGATTCTTGAAGGAGGTGACAATTAAAGAGAGGTTTGAATGAGATGGGTGCAAGGGCCAGGTGTATGCTCTGGAAAGAAATGTTCTGGCCAGAGGAAGCAGCAGATGCAAAGGGCCTGGGGCACACACAACCTGGACCTGTGGCTGGAGCAGATAGAGGGGGTGGGCAACGGGGTCAGAGGTGTGAGAGGCCAGCTCATCTAAGCCAGGCCACAGCAAGGACTTGGATGTTGATCCTGAGTGACGTGTGGGGAGCCACCGAGGGCGCTGAGCGAAGAAGGTGTGACACGCTTTCTTGTTTACCTTTCAAGGGACTTTTGATGTTGAGTGCCTCACCACCGACCACTACACGGGCGGCATGAAGCAGAAGTACACTGTGCACCAGTGCAAGCAGCTGCCGGAGAACCCGTACCTGTACCTTGGAGAGAGGACCTACCACATCGCGGCGGTGGAGGTGGAGTGGGATTACTCCCCGAGCCGGCAGTGGGAGAGGGCGCTGCATCGTTTGCAGGAGCTGAAGTAAGTCTCCAGACTCCGCTTCCCAGCTCTTTCGTTTTCTTTCCAAGAAGGAAGAGTTAAGTTAAACTGCAGTAAAAACAGTTGCGTTAAAACAGTAACAACAAGCTCTGGCCGGTTGGCTCAGTGGTAGAGCGTCGGCCTGGCGTGCAGGAGTCCCAGGTTCGATTCCCGGCCAGGGCACACAGGAGAAGCACCCATCTGCTTCTCCATCCCTCCCCCTCTCCTTCCTCTCTGTCTCTCTCTTCCTCTCCCGCAGCCGAGGCTCCATTGGAGCAAAGTTGGCCTGGGTGCTGAGGATGGCTCTGTGGCCTCTGCCTCAGGTGCTAGAATGGCTCTGGTTGCAACAGAGCGATGCCCGGGATGGGCAGAGCATCGCCCCCTGGTGGGCATGCCGGGTGGATCCTGGTCGGGCGCATGCGGGAGTCTGTCTGACTGCCTCCCCGTTTCCAGCTTCATAAAAATACAAACAAACAAACAAACCCCAGTAACAACAAAGTGTTTCCTAGGAATCCTCATTACTGTCTGCTTCTCTCAAAGGAAAATTTCCATGTATCTCGTGATTCTGTGTGGTCACTCATGTTTCTTTCTTTACTATTGGACTGTCTTCTCACATTCATGTGCCCTTGTCATGGATTTTCTCTTTTTCTTCTCCTTCTCCCCCTCCTCCTCCTCCCCCTCCTCCTCCTCTTCCCCCTGGTCCTCCTCCTCCTCCTCCTCTTCCTCCTCCTCTTCCTTCTCCCCCCTCCCCCTCCCCTTCCCTTCCCCCTCCCCCTCTCTTCCCCCTCCCCCTCCCCCTCCTCCTTCCCCTTCTCCTCCAAGAGAGGAGCAGAGAGGAGATAGACAGACTCCCACATGCACCCTGACCAGGATTCTCCCGGCAACCCCCATCTGGGGCCGATGCTCTACCTATCTGGGGCATGCTCGCAACTGAGCTATTTTTAGTGCCTGAGGTGGGTACCCCACGAAGCCATCCTCAGCATATGGCGCCAACATGCTCAACTCAATCGAGCCATGGCTGCAGGAGGGGGAGAGAGAGAAGGGGATGAGGGGAAAGGTGGAGAAGTAGATGGTCACTTCTCCTGTGTGCCTGGACTGAGAATCAAACACAGGACATCCACACACCGGGCAGACGGTCTACCGGTGAGCCAACCAGCCAGGGCCTTGTCACTGATTTTCAAACTTACACCAAAATTAATGCCTCGATTCAGAGCTAAAATATTATTTTCTTTACCAACTACTTGCCGTTTGTCTTATCTTTTCTCCAAAGATTTTGTCATTAGGCTAGTAATCAGTTATTTTGCATTCTTAAAAACTATTATGTGTGAAAGAAAACTTTAAATTCTTGAGAGTGGTATAGGAGATACAGTCTCTGCCTTCCCGAAACTTACAGGAAAATGCAATTCAAAACCACCCATAACAGGCCCTGGCCGGTTGGCTCAGCTATAGAGCGTCGACCTGGCGTGCAGGGGACCCGGGTTCGATTCCCGGCCAGGGCACATAGGAGAAGCGCCCATTTGCTTCTCCACCCCCCCCTCCTTCCTCTCTGTCTCTCTCTTCCCCTCCCGCAGCCAAGGCTCCATTGGAGCAAAGATGGCCCGGGCACTGGGGATGGGTCCTTGGCCTCTGCCCCAGGCGCTAGAGTGGCTCTGGTCGTGGCAGAGCGACGCCTCGGAGGGGCAAAGCATCGCCCCCTGGTAGGCAGAGCTTCGCCCCTGGTGGGCGTGCCGGGTGGATCCTGGTCAGGCGCATGCGGGAGTCTGTCTGACTGTCTCTCCCCGTTTCCAGCTTCAGAAAAATACAAAAAAAAAAAAAAAACCCACAAAAAAACACCCATAACAAGTGCATGATGGGAATAAAAAAATAAGGTCAGTGTGGACAGATGTAAGTGAAGGGTGGTGGTTGGAGCTCTGGAAGCATTCCGTTTAGAGCAGCGTCCCCTACACTTGTCATTAGCCCTGGTGTCCTGTCCCCAGCACCCTCGTTCCGTCCTCTCCTACACCATGCACCAGCTCTTTGCGGATGTGATTTAAGAGATCAGGGTGGGCGTGTGTTCAGATCCGGGACGCACAGCATGGCCGGTAGCCTGTAGCTAAGCAATGGTTTGACTGCGACTATACGATCTGTGACATAAAGGAGAGCCAGGTTGCTTCAGTGATTGGGGTAAAACCGTCCAAAGGCCGCCGGAACCATTAGGAGTCCACAGAAACTTGAGGTGAAGGAAACATCTAGAAAAGCATGCCTGTTCCCGTCCCTATTGGCCAGGAACGTTGTAGCATCCAGAGGACAGCTCATTGGTGAAATCTGGACCTCAATTCCACTTTAGAGCTATAAATAAACTTGAGGTTGCCCTGGCTGGATCGCTCCGTTGGTTAGAGCATTGTTGGAAGCACAGAGGTTGCCGGTTCGATCCCCAGTCAGGGCACAGACAGGAGCAGATTGATGTCCCTGTCCCTCTCTTGCTCGCTCTCTCTCTCTGCCTCTCTCTAAAATCAATAAAACAAACAAACAAAACACCCATTAGGGATGACCTCCTGTAGTGTGTCATCTTAGGGGAGAGGAGGCTGAGGCTCCGACAGGCAGCGGCCAGCTGGAGGTCATGGCAGTGGCTGAGTGGGCCAGGGAGGGATGGGACCAGCGCTGGGGAGGTGTTCTTCCTGCCCCCGTGTCTGTTTTCAGTCCTGTTCTTCCCTGCTAGGAGGGGAGAGCGGTCTGAAAAACGAGCATAGTGACTTCAAATAAGAACTGCATATTTATTTAAAATGTAAAACTTTTTGTTTGTTTGTTTTTTGTATTTTTTTTTTCCAAAGCTGGAAACGGGGAGGCAGTCAGACAGACTCCCGCATGCGCCTGACTGGGATCCACCTGGCACGCCCACCAGGGGGCGACGCTCTGCCCATCTGGGGCGTTGATCTGCCACAATCAGAGCCATTCTAGTACCTGAGGCAGAGGCCACAGAGCCATCCTCAGCGCCCGGGCAAACTTTGCTCCAGTGGAGCCTCGGCTGTGGGAGGGGAAGAGAAAGACAGAGAGGAAGGAGAGGGGGAGGGGTGGAGAAGCAGATGGGCGCTTCTCCTGTGTGCCCTGGCCGGGAATCGAACCCGGGACTCCTGCACGCCAGGCCGACACTCTACCACTGAACCAACCGGCCAGGGCCTAAAATGTAAAACTCAACATCCACTTTCATTAAGACAAATACTAACTTTAGATGCGTGCGTGTGTGCGTGCGTGCGTGTGTGTGTGTGTGTGTTCTTTTTTACAGTGTTTCGGACAATGCCTTTTTAGACAAGGGAGAATTTTACATAGGCTCGAAGTACAAGAAGGTCGTGTACCGGCGGTTCACTGACAGCACGTTCCGCGTCCCGGTGCAGAGAACAGCAGAAGAACAACACCTGGGCATTCTAGGTACCTGACCCCGGTTCCGCGGGTGTGGGGTAGTGACCCGCTGCCGCATTCAGGGACAGTCCCAGTCCAGGGCTTTGATTTTCTCGGTTCACATATCAAAGACCCTCAAATAAAAATAGGAGGGTTCTTCTTGTTGTTCAATAGATGCTGTTTGCTTCATGAGTCACTTAATAAAGCCAATTTGAACTTCAAAAAATAAAAAGCTATTTAATGTAAATGAAAAGCCTACAAATAGGGCATAATAAAATATTTATTTGTGTCAGAAACAACATATTATCCCATATACTAATGAAAGTGTATATATTTGGTGTTTATCAAACTGATGTTTATAGTTTTGGTGAAATTCCTAGAAATGGCTTTCTAATGAATTTCTTAACAAAATTGTCCATTATTCTTTCATCCCTCCAAAAAAATAAAAAGCTATTTACTTTTAAAATTAAGATGTACATGGTTAACTCCAAGAAAAAGAAATGTACATATAGATAAGAAAATAAGGAAAGAGAAAAGTGTTATTGTGCACAAGGTGGAGGGGGGGAGTTTCCTACAATTTTTCAGGAACTTTTTTTTAATATATCAAATTTAATGGGGTGACACTGATCAATGAGAGTACATAGGTTTCAGGTAAACATCTCTGTAGCATTTGAACCGCTTAATTCTGTTGTGTGCCCATCACTCAAAGTCACATCATTTTCCGTCATCGTATGTTTGTCCCTCATTACTCCCCTTACCTCCTGGATCGGAAGAATCAACATAGTTAAAATGGCCGTACTACTCAGGAGTTGATTTAAGACAGAAAAGTCTCAGAACTTGTCCCAACACTGGTCCTGGGAATTTCCTAGAAAATCATCAGGTGCAGGGGACCCCCCCTCCACCCCCCACTGTGTTCACACACTTAACAGAGTTCCTTGGGGCTCGGTCATCCTCAGCCTCCAGAGAAAGACTTCCCCGAGGGAGAACGCAGTGTCGCTGGGCCACAAAGTGCCTAGGAGAACCTAGGGCGAGGAGAAATGGTAGCCGCACTCACCCTTTCAACGGGCCGGCGTGCCTGCGTGTACCAGTGCACACTCGGCAAAGTCTGGAAGGCCAAAGGCTCAGAAAGGAGAGCAGGTGCTGCAGGCGGACTCCTGGTCAGCCGTGGGTCACCGCTGACTCGGCTCGCTGAGGCCATTACGCTGCAGGGGGCGCATTCAGGCTCCGATCCCCCACGGGACGCTAGATGAGCCACACAGCATCTAGAGGCAGGCATGACCGGTGTGTGTGTAAACCTGAGTGCTACAGCGTGAAGCCCCAGGGCGGGGTGGGGGGGTCTGACTCCGGCTTCAATGCTGAGAAAGTTCCCCCACCTGTGCGGTTGTGACTGAGTCACAAGTCCCAGTGTGACAGGCATCACACCCGCTCTTCCTTTTCCCTCCCGCCAGGTCCACAGCTTCATGCGGATGTTGGAGACAAAGTTACTATTATCTTTAAAAACATGGCCACGAGGCCCTACTCAATCCACGCCCACGGGGTGAAGACAGAAAGTGCTACAGTGACTCCGACTTTACCAGGTACTGAGGGTGGGGGCTGGGGGGTGGGGGTGGACAGTGGTACTGTAGGTTTCGTAGGTTTTGCAGCTTTTTCACACATGGCTGCTATCAGAAAAGGTATTCCTCTGAAAGGAGTGTGACTTGAGAAAGTGAAGGAGGTGGTCCAGAGGGGACACAGGGCGGGGCGTCTGCGTGTGCGTGTGCGTGTGCATGTGTGTGTGTGTGTGACTTCACGCTTCCACCAGAAAGACCTACAGCATGGGGAGGAAAACCGCAGCCGGTGCTAGAGGAGGACCAACCACCGGTGCTAGAGGAGGACCACCGGTGCTAGAGGAGGGCCGCCGGTGCTAGAGGAGGACCAACCACCGGTGCTAGAGGAGGACCACCGGTGCTAGAGGAGGACCGCCGGTGCTAGAGGAGGACTGCCGGTGCTAGAGGAGGACCGCCGGTGCTAGAGGAGGACCGCCGGTGCTAGAGGAGGACCGCCGGTGCTAGAGGAGGACCGCCGGTGCTAGAGGAGGACCAACCACCGGTGCTAGAGGAGGGCCGCTGGTGCTAGAGGAGGACCGCCGGTGCTAGAGGAGGACCAACCACCGGTGCTAGAGGAGGACCAACCACCGGTGCTAGAGGAGGACCACCCACCGGTGCTAGAGGAGGACCGCCGGTGCTAGAGGAGGACCAACCACCGGTGCTAGAGGAGGACCAACCACCGGTGCTAGAGGAGGACCAACCACCGGTGCTAGAGGAGGACCACCGGTGCTAGAGGAGGACCGCCGGTGCTAGAGGAGGACCAACCACCGGTGCTAGAGGAGGGCCGCCGGTGCTAGAGGAGGACCGCCGGTGCTAGAGGAGGACCAACCACCGGTGCTAGAGGAGGACCAACCACCGGTGCTAGAGGAGGACCGCCGGTGCTAGAGGAGGACCGCCGGTGCTAGAGGAGGACCGCCGGTGCTAGAGGAGGACCGCCGGTGCTAGAGGAGGACCGCCGGTGCTAGAGGAGGACCGCCGGTGCTAGAGGAGGACCAACCACCGGTGCTAGAGGAGGACCGCCGGTGCTAGAGGAGGGCCGCCGGTGCTAGAGGAGGACCGCCGGTGCTAGAGGAGGACCGCCGGTGCTAGAGGAGGACCACCGTGCCGGGTGAGCCTGCAGAGGTGCTCTCGGCCCCCGGGGGGCATTCCCCACCCAGAACGTGGCTGGAGGTCTCCGCGCCAGCGCCTGAAGACAGGACCCCGAGGGTGGGGGGAGGGGGGCACCACTAGAGGTTTTAAATCTCTGGTCTGCTCCTCCATCGGGCATGTGCTGAGAACTCGGTCCACGTGTCACAGAGGAGAAGCTGAAATCGTCTAAACTACAGGGTGGGCTCCCATCTGCTGGCAGCACAGCTGGCTTCCGGGAAGGGGCCCTTTCTCAAGTCATCGAGCACGAGTTCCCAAACACGGGGCGGGGCAGAAGTAGGTCTGCAGTTGTTCCTGTGGGAAATAACACAGTAACAAGTAATAATACATGAATTAGCTGTGTTTGTGCATACTCCCAACTGGAAAAGCCTACTGTCCCACCCTGGATAGCAAGTGAGAAAAAAATTAAGAGTTGCTCTTGTTGACTCAGGGGGATAGAAATGAGAACTCCAGCTCTCACGATCCTCACAGCCTTCCTAAGGAGATCATAAATGTAAAATGTTGTTACAAAACGCGCTGTGAAGAAAAATTGGATGCAGCTGAGAGAGCCTAAGGGACAGTGGTAAACTATTTAAGGGAGGGGGGGGGTCAGGAGGGCTTCTTGGAGGAGGTGCCGCTGGTGAAGTCACCTGTGTGATGAGAAGGAACGGGGAGCTAGTCCGGAAGAGCATTCTAGGTCCCGAGCCGGGAGGGGACACAGGGCTTGTCAGGAGCAGCAGGAAGACCAGAGGCAGGAGCAGAGCAAACAGGGGGAGGCTGAAGAGAGGAGTTGGGGTGGGGGACAGAGCCGGCCGCCAAGGGACCGAGCGGGACCTCACAGGCCGCGGTCAGGACCTTCGAGTTTATTCTAAAAACCCACGTGAGGTTTGAGCTGGAGGGTGTTGATCCTGTGAACACATCTTAAAGGACTGTCCCGGCTGGTGTGTGGGTCAGCGCCTGCAGGGGACAAGAGTAGAAGTGGGGATCAGCTAGGGGCTGTGGCAATGAGCTGGGTAAAAAACTCGGACCTGGGTAAAAAACAAGGAAGACTCAGACCGGGATAGAAACCACTCAAGACTGGGCGTCAGGGGATGTTAGGGAAAGTGGAGGCATCAGGACAGCTCTGAGGTTGGGGGCCTGAGCACTTGGTCACACAGCAGGATGGGGGGGGGGGTGGAGGAGGAATGCCATCATTCAGCTCATTGAGTAAGAGGACAGCCTGCCCTGTGGTGGCGCAGCGGATAAAGCACCAACATGGAACGCCGAGGTTGCTGGTTCAAAACCCCGGGCTTGCCCGGTCACAGCACATATGGGAGCTGATGCTTCCTGCTCCTCCCCCCTTCTCTCTGTCTCTCTTTCTCTCCTCTCTAAAATGAATAAATAAAGTCTTAAAAAATAAGTATATAGAGGAAAAGAGACAGATGTCGGGTGTTAAAATCTACGCTTTATTCTCAGTGACATGTTTTGCTTAGGAAAAGCGTGGGGACACGGGGGCAGGTCCGACAAGGGCTTGGGGGAACCGGAGCCGTGTCCCCTGAGACCCTGCTGAGGTCTACAGACATGGAGGAGGCGGGGCGCAGCGGGGCTGAAGGCCAAGGCCCCGTGGGCAGCTGCTGCGCAGGGAGCCCTGAGGTCAGGCTGGGGAAGAGCCTGGCGCAAACAGCAGGGCAACGCCTCCACCAGACAGGAGGGCGGAGCCATGGCCGCCTTCCAGGTGTCAAGGTCCAGGGTATGGTTCTGTGGGTGACACGATCTGTGATCAAATGGTGTATGTTATGACAGCACAGGAGGAGCTGGGGAGGAGGTCAGTGACCCGTGGGCTCCAGGCCCAGTGGCCCTCCGGCTGCTGTTGTGCAATCTCTGATTACTGTAACAAAGGAGAACGGGCAGGTGCTGGGAAGCCCAAGGCCTGGCCCCAGGCGGTCCAGCCCGCAAGGTGCCAGCTGGCACTGTGGGGGACGTCCCTGGAGGGTGACCAGAACAGAGAAACCCACTTCGAGCTAATTAGAGATCTGGTGCAAAGCTTCTTCAGGTTGTGGTGCTGGAATCACCATGGAAACCAGTCCAGGAGGAGCTTGGTGCCCCAAAGGCATAGAGGAGCCCCAGTCCCAGGCTGCAGGTGTCTGTGGAAAAACCAGACTTAGTCCCCGGGAAGCCAGACAGGGGACGAGGGCGGGCTCACAGCAGACTCCCTCACGCAGGAGGTTAGGGGGAGCTCTCCATGCTGACTAATTCTAAGTCAACCGCTCCGGGTGGATGGTCTTGAACACGAGTTACCTAAGGTGAGGCAAGAGAAGGGTGATAAAGTCGGGCAAGTCCAAGGTGACAAGCTCTGCCTGGGTGGGTGAGATGGAGGGAGGCACCCCTTGCTTCTGAATCCTGCTTGCACGGACCCGGTGTGCGCCCAGAGTGTCCCTACAAGGGCGACCTTAGGTTCTGGCCACCCGCGGGGGTAAGGGAGGTTTCTTTGTTTGGCTTCCGGCACCTGTTCAAGCCTCTGGGCCCAGTCTGATCCGGCCGGGTCCGGTGGTCTCTGGGAGCTACGAGGAGGCTTGCTGTCACCTCCTGAAAGCCACACAAACGAGGAGGGAGAACACTGTTAGGGTCTGGGTTTGGGGTCGGACCGACCGTGGCGCCGTCTGGGCCTGGCAAGGCTGCACGTGCGCCGAGTCCCACTCGTTCGCCGCGACAAAGAAGATGGAAAAGCGTATCTTACAGTTTGCCTAACCCTGAATCTGAGAATAATTTTGGTTACCACTTGTTTTTAAATCTAACATCCTTCACATTTCCAGGTTTGGGGTTACTAGTTATCAAGACTTAGCAAGCATGTGTATATGTAGAATACACATGTATACGTGTGTGTGTGTGTGTGTGTGTGCACTGCTCACAAAAATGAGGGGACCAGGGAACGTGCAGACACTCCAGGACTCTCAGCCTTTTGTCTGGTGCATGTTCAGTGAAATCAAAATTGGTTTTGCATCTCATTTGCATAATCAAACAACTTTCTTTGACTTGTCGTTTGCTTTTCTGATATTCTTGTTTAATAAAAAAATAATCAAATGCTTCTTTTCTTTAATCGCTTCATATTCATGTTGAAATATCCCCTAATTTTTGTGAGAAGTAAACAGATGTGTATGTACACAAATGTAACCAGGTACATTCGTGCTCGATTAATTTAGGTGAAACGCGCACCTACCTGTGGGAAATCCCGGAAAGGTCTGGCGCTGGAAGCGAGGACTCCCCCTGCATTCCGTGGGCCTACTATTCAACTGTGGATCGAGTTAAGGTAAGCCGGAAGTCGTATGTGTTCCGTGAAAAGTCCCAAAACAGACACACAACTGAAGGAAGCTGGAGTCAGAATTTTCCTGTGGTCCAGTTCTATGGTAAATGCCCCGGAAAAGTCAACTGCCCTGCAATTCACTTTGGTTTCTTTCTTTCCTTTCCTTTTCTTTCTTTTTCTTTTTCTTTTTATTTATTTGGTTTGTTTTTAAGCCGCTCTGTGGCCACTGACACGGGCAATGCAGCTCTAAGTGTTAGAACGACATTTTATTTCCCTTTCGTATCAAACCACATTAAACACAGAGGTCTGAGAAACTGGGTTTCAGAGCTCTGTTATTACACGGGAACAAAAGTGCTGATCTCAAACCCGTCCATCACAGCGAAACCAGGGCTGCTGTTGATTAAGTATTTCAAAACCACAGAACGCTCAGCAGTGACAGATCAGAACGGGTCCCACCTTCTTCTGTGGAATTAAATCTCTAGTCCAAATCTTCCTCCTGAGTTCCAGACTGACCCAATCAGTACACCTGCTGACTAAACATCTCCACCCGCAAGACCTGCAGGCCCTGGAACCTCAGTAACTCTCCAATGGAAAGTGACACCTCCCTCTGCCTCCTCCTGTACTTCCTGTTGGAATAACACCGTAAGCACCAAATCCACTCCGTTGTTCAAGCCAGATCCCTCACCCCCAGCTCACCCAGGGAATTCACCCACTGACATAGATCTCAGCCCATGGCCTCTCTCCATCTCCATAGAGCAGGTCCTTGCAACTGGCCTCAACTACTGCCAAGGCCTCCTAGTCTCCAGGCTCTCCTCACTCCAAGCCCTCCTTCATTCCACCAGGATGACTGGTCTAAAATGCAAATATGCTGTCATTCCATGTGCAATATCTCTTTCATTTTTGTTTTGTTCTTTTAAGTGAGAGGAGGGGAGGCAGACAGACTGCCGCATGCACCCAGGATCCACCTGGCAAGCCCTCATTACTGGGGGATGCTTTGCCCATCTGGGGACGTTGCTTGGAAACTGAGCTATTTTTAGCACCTAAAGTGGAAGCTCCAGGGAGTCATCCTCAGCATCCAGGGCTAACTTGCTCAAAGCAATTGAGCCATGGCTGCTGGAGAAGAAGAGATAGAGATAAAGAGAAGCAGGTGGTCTCTTCTCCTGTGTGCCCTGACTGGAAATCAAACCCAAGACATCCACATGCCGGGCTGATGCTCTACCACTGAGCCAACCTGCCAGGGCCCATGTGCAATTTTTAAAATGCTCCCTATGTCCACAAAATAATCTAAAATTCCTTAACATAATACAGCTCAAGGGTGCTTCAAGACCTAATCTGCCTCTACTAATGTGCAGCCAAACTGAACTTCCCACGGATTTTAGTCAATCGTGGTCTTCCTCCTCCGTGTTCGTGGCACTGTTCATACCTCCGTCACAGCCAGTGGGTCATTCCTTCTATCCCTCTCTTTTTCCTGCTGGACTGGGTTCCTGCAAGGCAGACATGTTAATCCGCTTTATCTCTGGATTTTCAGTGACCGGCATGGTGCTTGGCTTATGGAAGAGGCAAACCAGCATGGTCCATTTGGGGGTCCTTTTACACTGCTGCTCATTTGCTGAGCCAGTGCACCCACACAACCCCCTGCAGCTCACCATTGTTCCAATTAACAGCTTCCCGTGGGAGGTTGCTGACTCAACAGCACCTCATTAGCAGAGTTTACTGCCTCAGTCTTCCCAAAATTCCTGAGGTTGTGGGCAATCAGGTCCCCGTTCTCAGAAATCCTGACCTGTAACCCAAGGATGATGTACGTTTCTGCTTGTTTTCAGGATCTCTATAGTGGGTTAATTGGCCCACTAATTGTTTGTCGGACACATTACCTGAAAGTATTCAATCCCGTGAAGAAACTGGAATTCTCCCTTCTGTTTTTAGTTTTTGATGAGAATGAATCTTGGTACTTAGATGACAACATCAAAACATACTCTGAGCACCCTGAGAAAGTCAATAAAGACAGTGATGAATTCATAGAAAGCAATAAAATGCATGGTATGATACTCTATTCTAAAACCTTTCCTTTCCCCCTTTCCTACTTTTTTTTTTTTTTAAGAAAGAGAAAGGGAGAGAGTGAGACAGACTCCCGCATGCGCCCTGACCAGGATCCACCCAGCAACCCCTGTGTAGGGCCAATGCTCAAATCAACTGAGCTATTTTTAGTGCCTGGGGCTGACATCCTCAGTGCCCACGGCCAACAATCAGTTGAGCCACTGGCTGTGGGAGGGGAAGAGGGAGAGAAGGGGGAGAGGAGACGAGAAGCAGATGGTCACTTCTCTTAAGTGCCCTGAGTGGGAATCAAACTCGGGACATCCATAGGCCAGGCTGATACTGAGCCAACCAACCAGGGCCCACTTTCAAATAAAATGACTTTGGATAAATGATTCACTGGCTTCATTTTATAATGAACCATGCCCAACCTCACTTTGTAAGTTCTGTTCAGATTCTGTTCAAAGCAGAAAAGGGGCTGTATTCAAAATGATCAACTTCTCTCCCAGTTCCAAAGTCTCGTTCCCTTTTAACTAAATGCACAATCAGAACCAAGGCTTTTGGTGGAAAAGCAGTGTGACGCGACTGACCTTACAGTACCCATCTCCTCGTGTCGCGAGATAACGTCTGTTGCCTGGAAAAAGTTGCCATTCCTTCTAGTCATCCCGTTTTCTGTGAAAGCGTGGCTGGTTTCAGATCTCCCGAACACTAACAGGAATCCTGTGCTTCCCCCAGCAATTAACGGAAGAATGTTTGGGAACCTGCACGGCCTCACCATGCACGTGGGAGATGAAGTCAACTGGTACCTGATGGGAATGGGCAACGAGATCGACTTGCACTCGGTGCATTTCCACGGCCACAGCTTCCGATACCAGGTAAGAGCCACGCAAGGGCGTTCTTCTCGCTCTATCTGAAGGTGTTTTCATGCAAATGAAAAAAAAAAAAAAAGACTTCCTCAGAGAGACTGAGGAGAAACTGGACGTTCCGAGAGAGAAATATAATATAAATATATTTCCTCGGGGTGGCACACGGCAGTGCCCGTTGCCATGGCCGACCTTGGTGACTGCCGGGGCTCTCTTCCTGGGATTTGCCATCTTGAGTGGTCGTTCACGGAGTGCTGCTCACTCACTCCTGGGCGAGGCGTTGGAGTAGAAGGAAGCGTTGGCAGACGGTAGGAACAGTCGCATAATGGCGGATCAGAGCGGAGAGAGGACGTTGCTTATCAGTGTTGCTCGTTCTGAACTCTGGGTCTTACACGGCCCGAAGCGAAGCAGAACACCCGTTGGGGCCCGAACCGCCAGGAGGTACCTCCATCTCAGTCCTCCGACCTCTCACGCCGTGCTGATCTCAGCGGAAGTCAGCGGCCCCTTCGCAGATGCTTCTCACTGACCTTTGAGTTAGTGTAGGAAATTCAGAAACCACCAGAAAAGCAGAGAAGGCCTTGTCGTTCCCTGTATTGTGGATGTCCCGTTCTCAGCAGACCTGCCAGCCTTCCCCTAACGGAAGTACGGCCAGTGGCTGCGTGTCTGGGCAGGACGGGGCGCGAACGGCCCCGGGTTCCGCTTTCCCGTGGGTCTCCTTTTCTGCTCCCTCAGCGCCCTCCCTGCCCTGGAGTCCCTCAGGGCGGGTGCAGCAGCAGGGACCTTAGGGCTGCGACAGGGCCACAGCTCAGCTCCCTGAGTGACGCAAGTGCTCTGGCAGAAAGGCTGGGTTAATGTCAGAGGCACCGGCGGTCCTGAGTGATGGACGTTGATCGCATCTTTCCTTCGCGCTCACCTGGCGGCCCAGGGCGCCAACAGGAATTCACGGACCCCACGCCTCCCTGTTTGTATTCAACATCGAAATATAAGGGGGCTCTTTTATTTTTTTTTAAATAGATCAATTTTTAAAAATAGATCCTTTTTTTTTTTTTTTTTACAGAGACAGAATCAGAGAGAGGGATAGTAGACAGGGACGGAGAGATGAGAAGTATCAATCATCAGTTTTTCGTTGCGCATTGTGACACCTTAGTTGTTCATTGATTGCTTTCTCATGTGTGCCTTGACCGTGGGGCTACAGCAGACCAAGTAACCCCTTGCTCAAGCCAGCAACCTTGGGTCCAAGCTGGTGAGCTTTTGCTCAAACCAGATGAGCCCGCGCTCAAGCTGGCGACCTTGTGGTCTCGAACTTGGGTCCTTGGCATCCCAGTCCGACGCTCTATCCACTGCGCCACCGCCTGGTCAGGCGATCCATTTTTCTTTTTCTTCTTTTTTTAAATTTTTTTATTTTTCTGAAGTTGGAAACGGGGAGGCAGTCAGACAGACTCCCACATGCGCCCAACCAGGATCCACCCGGCATGCCCACCAGGGGGCGACGCTCTGCCCACCAGGAGGCGATGCTCTGCCCCTCTGGGGCGTCGCTCTGTTGCAACCAGAGCCATTCTAGCGCCTGAGGCAGAGGCCAAGGAGCCATCCCCAGTGCCCGGGCCATCTTTGCTCCAATGGAGCCTCGGCTGCTGGAGGGGAAGAGAGACAGAGAGGAAGGAGAGGGGGAGGGGTGGGGAAGCAGATGGGCGCTTCTCCTGTGTGCCCTGGCCGGGAATCGAACCCGGGACTCCTGCACGCCAGGCTGACGCTCTACCACTGAGCCAACCGGCCAGGGCCACGATCCATTTTTCTTTTTTTTTTTTTTTTTTCATTTTTCTGAAGCTGGAAACAGGGAGAGACAGTCAGACAGACTCCCGCATGCGCCCGACCGGGATCCACCCGGCACGCCCACCAGGGGCGACGCTCTGCCCACCAGGGGGCGATGCTCTGCCCATCCTGGGCGTCGCCATGTTGCGACCAGAGCCACTCTAGCACCTGAGGCAGAAGCCACAGAGCCATCCCCAGCACCCGGTCCATCTTTGCTCCAATGGAGCCTCGGCTGCGGGAGGGGAGGAGAGAGACAGAGAGGAAAGCACGGCGGAGGGGTGGAGAAGCAAATGGGCGCTTCTCCTGTGTGCCCTGGCCGGAATCGAACCCGGGTCCTCCGCACTCTAGGCCGACGCTCTACCGCTGAGCCAACCGGCCAGGGCCACGATCCATTTTTCTTATATCCCTGAGCTGTCCAATGAAAAATCATCTGAATGAATTCTCACAAATAATCAACATTATACACACACACAAATATATTTTTTTGTCATTTTCAAATTAAGCACAGGGGCGTCTATAGTTCCGATGTCTTTGACATTTTCCCTGGGACATACCAAACCCTGGAAATGTTGCCAAGAACACCTGGAACCTGGTTACTGCACTGCCACGTGACTGACCACATTCACGCGGGAATGGAAACTACTTACACCGTTCTGCCAAATAAAGGTGAGTATCCAGTCGGTAATTCTAGAACGCGCACACTGCGAGTATAATTAAGATAGACGCAGTCTTTTGCCTAAATACTTCCCCCAAGATGAAGCATTTGTGAATTTGCTGTTCTTTTTTCCTTCTCTATCTCTGAACAGGACTTTAAAATTTCTTTTTTAATTCTAAATCGTATGAGATAGTGCTTTTCTGACAGTTGGTTCTGAAAAACAGCACCAGTACTCTCTAAGCTAGTACAAACTGACACCAATTAGATGCGCTATAATTATACTTAAAATGGATATAAGAGCTGCCTTGTTACATTTATAAAGAAACTAACCATGGCTTACAGACACATTTAATTTCTTTCTTAAAAGAAAACATTTTTTTTACATTGCACCCTGATCCACCAAAAGCACCCTCGCCTGCAAAATAAAAAATAAAAAAATCCCCAAATAATCAATATAACTTCAAACAAGCAATCAGGCAGAACAGTGTCCTTCTCGTTCTGGAGGGGAGGGTGTGTTCTTGAGCACTTTCTGTGAGACCGTCTCAGTCTGTGTGGGCTGCTATAGCGAGATGCTTGCCTGAGGAGCTTAGAAAGAACAGATACTTATTCTCACTGGTACCGAGGCTGTTAGCCCGGGGTCAGGGTCCCAGCGTGGTTGAGTGAGGGCACTTTTCTGGGTTGCAGACTTCTTGTCTTGTCCTCTATGGCAAAAAGGGCAAGCTAGCTCTCCGGAGTCTCTTTAACAAGGGGACATAGCCCACGCACGGGGCTGCACCCTCATGACCTAATCACTTCCCATAGGCACCCCTCCCTAACACTATCGTCTTAGGCATTAGGTTTTCTTTTTTCATTCTTTTTTCTTTTTTTTCATTTTAGTTAGAGGAGGGGAGGCAGAGAGAGACTCCTGCATGCTCCCTAACCAGGATCCATCCGGCATGCCCACCAGGGGGCGATGCTCTGCCCATCTGGGGCATTGCTTTTGTTGCAACTGAGCCATTCTAGCGCCTGAGGCGGAGGCCATGGAGCCATCCTCAGTGCCCGGGGCCAACTCTGCTCCAATGGAGCCTTGACTGAGAGAAAGAGAGAGACAAAGGAGAGGGGGGAGGGGGGAGAAGCCGATGGGCACTTCTCCTGTGTACCCTGACCAGGAATTGAACCAGGGACATCCATATGCCAGGCTGACTCTCTACCAATTAGCTAACCGGCCAAGGCTCTTATTTTTTTATATAAGTGAGAGGAGGGGAGGCAGAGATACAGACTCCCACATGCACCTTGACCGAGATCCATCCGGCAAGGTCACCAGGGGGCGATGCTCCTTTGGTCAGCAACTGAGTTATTTTTAGTGCCTGAGGCCAGGCCAGGGAGCCATCCTTGGTGCCAGCAGCCAACTCACTCAAGCCAGTCAAGCCATGGCTGTGGGACGGGAGAGGGGGGGGGAGGGGAAGGGTGGAAAAGCAGATGGGTGCTTCTCCTGTGTGTCCTGACCAGGAACAACCCAGAACATCCACATGCTGGCTGACATTCTACCACTGAGCCAGTCAGCCAGTGCCAAGGGTTTTCAACATATAAAAATTTTGGGGTGCGGGGAGGGGATGCAGGAGTGACATCAACATTCAGATCATAGCACAGATCCAGGAAAAAATAGAACATAAATTCCCTGCTCCCCCCACCCCAGCAACACTCCCTCCCTCACAGGAAGGCAGACAGACAGACAGACACACACACCAGAATCAAAACACAGGAAAGGCAGTGTTTATCCTTCTGTGGATAAACACTGACACAATGTATCATGTGCAGTGAAACTCCTGCTCTGTGGTTGCAGGCTGGCCTGCGTGGCTCTTTCCGGGCTCTCTTCAGAGCCCAGAATTGTTGCAATCGGCCTTGGTGGTGGCAAATCCAACACGGGGCAATTAATGTAGAGTCAACAACTTCTTGTGTTTCCTTCTAAAAATAGACACAAAGGAAACATTTAAATAGAAGAAAATAGAGAAGTCACTGATAGATCAACCGTGAGTGCAGATGAAAAGTTTTCATTTCTCTCGGGTCTAAGATCAACTCCTTGTCCCGTGAAAAACTACTTCCATCAAAAGCCTTTATCACAAGGACAGGGACTGGAACACCACCCGGAACACCCAAGGACTCAAAACAGGCAAAGTTAACCCAGGTTTCACGCCAGGGAACCGCTGAGCCAGGTGAAGGGTCAAACTTGAGGAAGAAAGCCTCAGTCTGCAAAGAACATCTTGAGCACACACGTTTGCCCATCTAAGGGGTGGTCCCGCTCAGAGAAAGAACTAAGGGTGGGGGGACAGAGAGGGAGGGAGTTCGGGCACGCAGGTGGGCAGCGTGCGGAGGGAGGGCGCTGCCCCAGGCTGGTCCTCCCAGACACTGAGGCTCCTTCGCCCCAGGAACCCAGACCAGGGGGTGGCTGCGTGCTGGGTTTTCAGAAAGGGGAGATTGTTTTAAAAAGCCATGGAGAAAATTGTGGAACAAATAGAAAATGGCAAGGAAAAAGAAAAAAAAATATTGGAAAAAAAGGTTCAAGAGAAATTTGGCATTTACAAAGAAAAACAGGTACGGTGTGGTAGGGCTGAAAGCAGCAGTCGTGAGTAAGAAAAAGTTTATATACAGAAAAATGGGGAGTGGCAGCTATCAGTCTGAATTATCTGCAGATAAATTTGATAAGGCCTCACGCAAGTCCACATTAATCCTGAATCCGAGAACAGTTCCTTCCTACTGTGACACAGACAGGCGAGCTCTGGAGGTTGGAAGGACGTTTTGAAATATTATGCACCGGGAGACACACAGTTTCCTCTACCAACCAAACGAAAACAAAGCCGTCATCCTTAGTAAAACACTTCATTTCTCTGACCAGAGGAAGCGTAAGAAAGACCTCCTATGACAAATTTTTAAAAAGCTGTTTTTTTAGACTCTGATATTCTTATGACACTCACAACCTTTTGAAGCACAGAACAGAAAGCTTGCTTAGCCCTACGTTCCTTACAGGCAGGGACGAGGTATTCTTTCTTCTGGTAAATACCAAACCCAGTGCCGTGTTCCGCTTGGTAAATAGACTGCTCACATATAAATTAGCAGATATTTCAAAATGACTATGAAGTGATAAAAAAAGAAGCATTTGATTTATTATTATTAAACATCAGAAAAACAAACAACAAGTCAAAGAAAGTGGTTTGATGATGCAAATGAGATGCAAAGCCAACTTTGATTTCATTGGTGAAAATTCACCCTACAAAAGGCTGAAAGGACTAGAGTATCTGCCCGTTCCCCGATCCCCTCATTTTTGTGAGCAGTATATCTAACCACCTATTCATTCAATGAAAAGGAATTTTACAAACTTCCTTTGGACATCAGGTCAGACTTACAGAACAGTACTGAGAATCCCACATGCCCTTCCCCCAGCTCCCCTAGGCACTGCATTTTGCACAAGTGACACTGGCTTTTTTTCATCTCCCCCCATCTCCCTCTTTCCACATACACCTTATACATATATATGTGTGTGTAGTAAAAATACATTGTAAGCCCTGGCTGGTTGGCTCAGCGGTAGAGCGTCGGCCTGGCGTGCGGGGGACCCGGGTTCGATTCCCGGCCAGGGCACATAGGAGAACCGCCCATTTGCTTCTCCACCCCCACCCCCTCCTTCCTCTCTGTCTCTCTCTTCCCCTCCCGCAGCCAAGGCTCCATTGGAGCAAAGATGGCCCGGGAGCTGGGGATGGCTCCTTGGCCTCTGCCTCAGGCGCTAGAGTGGCTCTGGTCGCGGCAGAGTGACGCTCCGGAGGGGCAGAGCATCGCCCCCTGGTGGGCAGAGCGTCGCCCCTGGTGGGCGTGCCGGGTGGATCCCGGTCGGGCACATGCGGGAGTCTGTCTGACTGTCTCTCCCCGTTTCCAGCTTCAGAAAAATACAAAAAAAAAAATACATTGTAAATATGCTCGTGTTTCCTAAAAACAAGGACGTTCTTGTACATAAAGAAAACACAGCTGTCAAAATCAGGAAGTTAAAAAATCATCCAACACTACAGACCCTTTCGAATTCCAACCGTTCTAATCGTGTTCCTCGTAGAAAGAACTCTGCTCACGCTCCGAGTCCGGCTGGCACGGCCTCTCGGTCTCCTTAGTCCGATCAGTTCCCTTGGCCTTGGCCTTCCACAACTTGGGCATTTTTAAAGAATACCAGGCAACCGCCCTGTAGAATGTCCTGCGGTGTGGACTTGTCTAATGTTTCCTCGTGATTAGATTCAGATGGTGCGTTTTTTGGCAAGACACACACAGAAGTGATACTGCTTTTCTCAGTACACATGTCAAGAGGCGCATGATGTTGATGTGTTGTTCCCTGCCTGGTCATGTTAACTTCGAGCCTTTGTCTGCCAGGTTTCTGCAGTGTCATGTTACTGTTTTTCCCTCTATAATTAATAAGGATCGGTGGTGGTGGTGGGGAGTAGTTTTCTTTTAAATAAAGCAGTACTGAAATGAAAGATGTGTTTCTAAACATACAACAAGCAGAAAAATATAAATGAATCAATAAAATATTTTGAAAAATTAGAATGCGTTTCGAGCATCATGCACTAATTTTTTAAATCATGATATATAATACTATTTTTAATAATGGTTTCAAAATTTCTTTTTCTATAGAGACCACGTCTGGCCGAAAGAAATAAATTGGTGATAAGTGAAAAAAAACCCAATTAAACAGAACATTTACATTGGAATGGCTATATGCATTAAAAAAAAGAATGAAAACACACTTTGGTGCATTTGTGGGGAAACCGTGTTAAACTGTTTCACATGCAAAGATCAACACACTGTTACCCATGTTGACTTTAATATACTAGGTAACATGTTGATAGACATAGGCCATTCAAATCACCATCATTGGGGCTTACAAAACTATTTTTAAAAAGTCTATGACCAGACGTTGTCCTGGGTGGGTCCTCAGAGGATTGCTACTAAGATTCATTGAAATGTTTCCAATCATTGGGTTCCCCTCCATCGCTCTGACGGGCTGCTGACACCATTCCAAATGAACCAGTGGACAGAGTGGTACAGAAAGTAAAGTTTAAAATAATATATAGTGAATTAATAAATAACAAAATAAAAATAAAAAGATTCCAAATCTGGTAGGAACCCTGGAAAAAAACAGTCAAAAGGGCATGAACTGGAGAAATGCAGAGTTAAGAAACAATTCCAGAGACTAAATCCTGATAAACGTTTTCATCGGGGAAAACATTTCCCCATAGAGTCGTGGCAGGTGCCAGGTGAGCAGCCTCTTCTCAGCCTCACCGAAAGTCCAAACACACTGTCAGTGAGCTGAACTGGGACTCAACACTGTTTAATACGGGGTTAAGAAAGAAGACACAGTTGTGAATACAATGATCTATTCCTTTATTTTCACATATACTCAAGCTACAAGAGCAAGAATACACATCCACAAATAAAGAAACAAGGCTTCGGCGGAAAAGCATGCATTCACCAGATCCCATCCACAGCCCCAGAAGAAGAGAGTTCACTTGGTCAACTTCTACTCCACTTGATTCAGAGAGAAACACAGCATGTGTTTTAAACGTTAACAAAAAATAAAGTTTGCAGTCTTTCACTGTGGGAAAACATGAACCTCTTACTCAAAGAAAGCTGTTTCAAAAAGTGGCCCAATAGAAAAAAAAAAAACTGGAAAACTCAAGAAAATCAAATTATGGACCATGTGGCGTGACATTCTTTCACACTCAACTTGCAAAATGGTTCTTTGTGTTCCTGGGATGAAAAAGATAACGGTCATGTCTCCAACAGCAGTAAATAGATGTTTCTTGAAATAAGACCCAGTCTCTTCCTTTAAAAACAGATGCCTTCTGCCCGACCAGGCAGTGGCGCAGTAGATAGAGCGTCAGACTGGGATGCAGAAGGCCCAGGTTCAAGACCACGAGGTCACCAGCTTGAGTGCAGGCTCATCTGGTTTGAGCAAGGCTCACCAGCTTGGACCCAAGGTCGCTGGCTCCAGCAAGGGGTTACTCGGTCTGCTGTAGCCCCACGGTCAAGGCACATATGAGAAAACAATCAACGAACAACTAAGGTGCCACAACGAAAACCTGATGATTGAAGCTTCTCATCTCTCTCCGTTCCTGTCTGTCTGTCCCTATCTATCCTTCTCGCTGACTCTCTCTCTCTGTCTTAGTTAAAAAAACAAACAAACAAACAAACAGATGCCTCCTTTGGGGAAGTTCTTGGGCCTTGTCACTGTTGTACAGTCTGGACAACGAAACAGGTTTGGGTGATGAATGCTGCGACACCGTAGGAAGGGCCGCAGCCAGAAAGCGTCAGCGGTGTACGCACACATTCAGTGTAAAAATCCTATTTTTACCTGGCGTTCAAATTTTTAAAATTCAGTCTCAGATGCTATTGTACTAGCTTTCTTTTCCATTGATTTCTGAGAGAGAAACGGAGGGAGGGAGGGAGTCTGAAGCACCAGCGTCTTGTTCCACTCAGCTGTCCCATCTCCTCCTGCACACATCGGTCGCTTCTCGTACATGCCCTGACCGGGGGCCGGCACCCGCTGATTTTCAAATGATACCTTCAAGTCAATGATTTCTTTTGACTGCAGTAAAGAAGATAGGGCAAGAAAAACGCCACGGCGCCGTCTTCCGGAAGGACATTCAAGAAATCCCGCAGTTCTAGGTCCACAGCCACCACGGACAGTGTTTCTGTTCACAGGAAAGAGGAACTGAGTTAGAGCTACATGTCTTTCATCCACTTCTCTTATCACTCAACCAGCTAGAAGTTCGTTCAGGTAACAAAATAATATAACTACAAAAGGAAAAAAAGTCTCATAAGTTCACATAATACTTCCTACTTTTTATTCCTTCTAGAATCTTTTGAAGTTTATTTTCTGTTAAGCCCCATGAAATTTGGACTTACTATATATTTCATTGCTAGATTATTACAATTTTTTTCAACAAAATTCTGTTTTATAGAGAAAAAATACAATCATTTCAATACTGTTTTTAATGGCGGAACTATATTGCAACCAATTAATCAAGACTGTTTGCTAGGACGGCAAATACTGTTAATTGTTGGATAACCTTTTCCTAAATCAGTTCCTCTGTGAGATTTTCATGTGATTAATGAACACAAAGCCGTTTTCATGAGCAAACTTTTGTTCCCTCAAACTGCAAAATAATGAGCTCCAGTGAACATTTTAAACAGTAAGGAATTTAGCAAACACTTTTGAAAAGATTATATAACTTGACGAGGATTGCTTCCTGTTAAGTGCTGCCCCCTGCTGGGAAGAGAAGGACTGTTCCCCAGTAAACACCCTTGAGAAGTCACTCCCTGAGTGACCCTAGCGTGTCCACCACTATTAACTCGACTTGATAAAGCTGCTCGGCTGTGCGTGCGTCCGCCCAATGTTACCCATCCAATATTCAGCAACCTAAACTGCCCTTCACACAAACGAGTGGCACCCCCTTGCTGCTAAAAGCTCATGAGTAGAACAGTAGTGATATACAGGAAGGATCCCTCGCTCTGGAATCAGACAGACTTGGGCAGAGATAAGACTCTCTAACTTCAGAAAATCATTTAACTTCCTGAGTCCTATCTTCCTCATCTATAATGTCGTGTTCCATCTGCTAGCTTCCAGAGCCCTTTGAGAATTAAACACAAGGATGCACATTTAACATCGGAGAAACATTAACAATAACTAACTCATTTGTAACACCCATGTAAAAAACATGAATCACCAATGCTTCCCTACCAAACCAGTTTACTTAGCCCAGATGGGGAGCCTCTAAGTAGTATCCTCCATAGAAAAGAACCTGGTTGGGGCCAGTGCACAGGAGTTAAGAGAGCCAACAAGTCCTGGCACTGCCCAGTTCTCTCCTGCCAACCGGTGTGGGGCTAATAGAGACTATAACTCCCAGAAAATGGGCAGCATCTTAATCCTTAGAGTTCCTTAAATCCTCCAGGACGCCTAGGAAATGTTGTTTAAGTATTGAAAACACTTATTTCTGGCTGGTTGGGACTTTAAATGATTACTTTTTAAACTGCTTTACGTTTTTATACTTGACTCCGTCATGAGAATGTGTAATAAGAAGCCCAGTTCATGATTAGAAAACCAGTACCAAGTATTTCCTTGAAACGAACAAGCCAACAGAAACCCCAGATTTAGCGGCTCTGCATGACACGAGGGTTCTCAGCCCGTATGCTTTTGCCCCCCAAGGGACATCTAACAATGTCTGGAGACATTTCTGTTTGTCATAACTGGGACAGTGCCATTGGTATTATGTGCATAGAGGCCAGAGATGCTGTTCAACATCCTCAAATGTACAGGACACACACACTTTTGGGTCCAGAATGTCAATAGTGCCAGGGTTGAGAAACACTGCTGAGTCGAGACAAGAATTCCAAGCTCCTAAACATACTACGTCCCTGAGCTCTATTCCTAACCCTACGGTCTTGCAATCCTAACATTTTACTCCCGAGTTACCCCTGGCCTTCTCGCCAGTCCCAGGATGTTACAGACACTGCCTTGCCTCAGCTCACTCCGTAAGCAGCAGATCTGGAACTCAGTTCCAGTTCTCCAGGCTCCATCCCCGCTCGCGGCTGACAGAAGAACGCCCCTTGAAAGGAGACCCGTAGTCACTCAGACTCTCCCTTCGGAATGAAGCCGTAGTTACAGAACGCCTTCCAGGTGAGTCACGCTGCTGGTCGGGGGTGCAGACTGGAAGGTGACTGGAGCACTGACCAGCTCTCCTAGTACCGCAGTCTAATGCATCCACGTGTGTACACAGACACAACCGTATTTCGAAGATACAAAAAAATGGCACATGTGGAGGAATGATCACGGGTAAGTTAGGCGGGCAGAGTCTGGGGAGGTGGATCAGAAAAGTATGGAGAGAAGAAAACAGGCAGCAAGCTCTGGGACATTTCTCACAGCGATATTGTTTCTGAGACATCGCCTTGGGCAACAAAAGAAAGGGAAACAAAAAAGGCAAGTGGAACTACAGCAAACTAAACAGTTTTCTGCACAGGAAAGAGAGCTGCCAACAAGATGAAAAGACAACCCACTGGAACAGAGAACGTATTTGCCAATAATAATCTGATAAGGGGTTAATATAAAATTCATAGAGGAGTTAGAAAACTCAACACCAAAAACACAAGTAATACAAATAAAAAATGGGCAAAGGACCCGAATAGACACTTCTCCAAAGAGGACATACAGATACCACTAGACATATGAAAAGATGCTTAATGTTACTAATCATCAGAGAAATGCAATTATAGCCACAGTGAGATGAAGATCTCACACCTGTCAGAATGGCCATCACCAGTGAGTCAGAGGGTGTGGAGGAAAGGGACCCTCCTGCACTGCTTGTCGGAATGCAGACTGGTGCAGCCACGGTGGAAGATAGTCTGGAGTTACCTCAAAGAATTAAAAATGGAGCTGCCTTATGATCCAGAGATTTCACTTCTGAGAATATATCCAAAGAATCCTGAAACATGAATTTCAAAGAATCTATGCACCCCTATGTTCACTGTAGTGTTACTTACTTACAATGGCGCAGATCAGGAAGCGGCCCAAGTGCCCATCAGTAGATGAGTGGATAAAAAAGCTGTGGTCCATCTACACAGTGGAATACTACACAGCCATAAAAAGGAAGAAAATCTTACCTTCTGCTACAGTATGGATGGACCTGGGGGTTATTATTATGCTGAGTGAACTAAGCCAGTCAGAGCAAGACAAGTACCATATGGTTTCACTCATATGTGGAATCTAACAAACAAAATAAATGAGCAAACGAAATAGAGACCAACTCAGAGAGAGAGGAGGGAAGATAAATGGTGACGAAAGGAGAACTGGGGTGATGAACACACGATACAATACAGATGATATATTGTACAACTGTGCACCTGCAACCTATATCATTTTATTCATCAATGTCACCCCAATAAATTCAATAAAAAATACAGACAAGCCCTGGCTGGTGGTGCAGTGACTAGAGCACCATCCCAGAGCAGTGATGTTGCCTGTTTGAGCCCAGGATCACTGGCTCGACCTCAAGGTCACCGGTTCAAGCCCCAGTCAGGGAATGTATGAGAAGCAATCGATGGGTGCCCGAAGTGGAACAACAAGTTGATGTTTCTTTGTTTCGCTTTCTCTCGCCCTTCTTCTCTCTCAAAACTTTTTGAGTACCCTAACGATGTGACTGAGGTACGAAGACTTGGGCCATCTCACTGGAGAATGAAACCAAAAATGACTCAAGGAGATGGGAAAGAAGTTAGTCTCAAGTCACCTCCTCCCCATCATGAATAGGAATCTTTAGAGAAACACCCAAAAGTAGCCACTGGCTCTGCCTAACATTTTATAACTCAATGACCTCTGCTGGGAAATCCAATTCTCACACTATCAATTTCTAATGTATTATGCATACTGACATCAGTATAACCATACCTCTGTCTTCAGGCCAAGAAATAACTAGTGATGTTAACACAGAAGAGTCAACAACTTGATAACCATACATCTCTCAAGATTTCCAAATGATTGTGCATTATTAAAATTCAAATAACTACCAATGCCATAAAATACTGCATAGTTGAAAGACAACTTTTAGATCCTTGAGAACCTTATCATTCCTAAATACTTGCTTACAATTAGGACTAGTAATGAGAATCCTCTTAATTTCCTACGTGAAGTAATAAATTAAGCACTAAGATCAGTAATAAAAATGTAATTGTTCTAATGAAAAATCAAATTTTTAAATTACTGAGGTTGTGAGTTTCCATGGCTGTGATAACTTGTTAAGTATGTGAAGAGATGAACTTAAAAGCATCAGCTCCATAGCTGGAAGAAATGAACGAATCATCAAACATGATGGGGGACGTAGGGATGTTGAGAAGAAGCTCTCCAGACGATTCTAAGAGCCTCTTCACCTCACTTGTGAATCTCATGAAGAAAACACAGAAAGCAGCCTGACCAGGTGGTGGCGCAGTGGATAGTCAACCTGGAACTCTGAGGACCCAGGTTCAAAACCCCGAGGTCGCCGGCTTGAGCATGGGGTCACTGACTGGAGTGTGGGATCACAGACATGACCCCATGGACGCTGGCTTGAGCCCAAAGGTTGCTGACTTGAGCTCAAAATTGCTGGCTTGGCTGGAGCCCCCTCCAATGAAGGCATATATGAAAACCAATCACTGAACAGCTAAACTGTTACAACAAGTTGATGCTTCTTATCTTTCTCCCTTCCTGTCTGTCCCACCCCCTCTCAAAAAAACAAACAACAACAAAAAAAAAACAGAGAAAGAAAATTATGAAAACTAAAACTAAGACACAATTAAATTTATAATCAAGCAAAAATGATCGCTACCTTTCAAGGATGACACGTAAAGTTGATACTTCTCTCCTCCACATTTTATTCTCTGACAAAGTTCAGGCAGTAGCTTTTTCCACCACAAAGTCTATCTTAGGAAAAAATGAATAAGTGTTAAGTTTGGTGCATTTTACATTAAGATTTCTAACAAGAATAAGAAGTCCACGCAGGGAAGTACAGGGCAAAAATACCTCACTACAGTTAAGGCAACAAACTTTGTTATAACAGAAATTCTATGAGCTGGCAGTGTTCTGCTTAAATTATAAAAGATTTGTAGCTTGAAAATCTAATAATATGTATGTGGTGCATATGTACACGGCTATTTGCAAGAAGAAACATATCCTAGATCATCTCTTAGGTGGCAGGGAGGGAGGGAGGGAGGGAAGGAAAGGAAGGATTAAAGCCTAAAACCCTAATTTCTAAACTAAAGACCATGTAGCACAAAAATATTTACCCATCATCATTATGTTTCCCAAATCTTCAGGTGAGAGCCCACTTCATCTTCAAATGAGAGATTTTTTAATGGAGATAACCTACCACCACCGTACACTGTAAGAGCCTCAAATACAACTCAAAACACACAACAGGGGCCCTGGCTGGCTGGCTCAGTGGTAGAGCGTCAGCTGGCATGTGGAAATCCCAGGTTCGATTCCCGGCCAGGGCACATAGGAGAAGCCTGCTTCTCCACCCTTCCCTCTCTCCTTTCTCTCTCACTCTCTCTTCCCCTCCCATAGCCGAGGCTCCATTAGAGCAAAGTTGGCCCAGGCGCTGAGGATGGCTCTGTGGCCTCTGCCTCAGGCGCTAGAATGGCTCTGGTTGCAACAGAGCAACACCCCAGATGGGCAGAGCATCGCCCCCTGGTGGACATGCCGGGTGGATCCCGGTCAGGAGCACGCAGGAATCGGTCTGACTTTGTAAAAATACAGAACAAAACAAAACAAAGAACCATACAATATGTTAAATATTATATGTGTGCTCTTCTGACCTGCAAAGTCCTGTGTAGCTGGATTGGAGTAATTTGTTCTCATTTTGCACAAGAGACAACAAGATGACCAAGTCTGGTTATCACCGATCAAGCCTGAAACACGCAATCTGAAGAGCATACCCGGTTCTCGTCCTTGAGTTCGTGGCTGGCGTAGGGGATGACCGCTTCCGGGCACCTGTCCAGCAGCGCGTCTATGCACTGCTCGTACTCCTTCAAGCGCGTCCGACACAGGACCTGGACGCTGAGGCCAGCGGCCGTGTCTTCGGAGAGCGGTTCCAAGAACGGAACCGCGGAAGCGATGTCAAATGAAGGGCCACAGAGAAGAGACTATGAACAGAAAAGTGAAGCGTTATGGAAGGAGACACCCACAAATCTAAGCACAAAATACAGAGCACAATTTATTAAAAAAGACTATAAATCTCGCCTGCCAAAAAACAAAAACAAAAATAATGCCAATTTTATAGCATATGCATCTGGTGTTAACTTTAAGTGAAGTATTAATATTCAAACCACCTCTAGTTCAAAGGATAACAATCTGTTTCACATAACACGATTCTCTCTGATTTGGGTAGACGGCATTTTAAAACTAAGGGGACTGCTTCAGGACTCTCCTAAGGAAAGAATCAACAATGTGGTTACAGCTTGATGTCCAGTGACGTCCACCCCAAGAGTCTTTACAATACTAGAAAACTAGAAGCAACCTAAATGTTACCCAAAAAAGGGCTGAGTAAACTATGGTACATTTGTATGAAGGAATATTAAACAGCTGTCAAAATTGTTTTCAAAGGCTACTTAGTGACATGATAAAATGAGTAAAATAATTTCAATACTAAACCACCTTCAGAAGCTGCCCAGCTGTGGAAATCCACATGGGGGCACACACAGGGGCGCCTTAGGAGGGCACAGAGCCCGAGACAGGGCTCCTCAATGAGCGGTGGACAAAGCCCCCTCGCTTCCTAATTCCTGTGTGTTCCCACTTGTTTCTATTTCCCATTATTTCAAAAACCTGTTATTTCTAAAGTTTCTACAATAAGCATGCGCTGCACTACACACATAACCAAAAAGAATACTTAACACTCGAGAACTAAAGCAATGGTTAAGAACCAAATGATTTGTTTCGACACCGTTTGCCACAAGCTGATTCACAGAGTGGGCTCAGTATTCAGAACGGTGACCAGTATTTTCCTTTTAAGCATTTTAGCTATAAATACACTTGACTCTTAGCCATCCAGATCTGAGGTGCACAGGTCCACTCTCTCTACATGCAGATGTTTTCAACTGACCCGCACAGTTCAAACTGAGTTAACTTGCAGCTGGCTCTTATGTGCTGAGAGCCGACTTACATTATATGTGAGTTGTCCCCTCTGCAGGCCAGGGGTGCCCCTCGCCCCCACGACGTCCAAGGGTCAACTGTACTACTCTTGACTCTCCCACCAAAATAACCTCCGTTTTCCCTCTCGTCTGGATAAAGGTGAGATGGTCAAATACCGATTTTCTTCTTCCTGCATCTTTTTTTGTTACAGCTTCTCGGGCTCTTGGGAGGACATGGAATGTGAACTATCTCTTCACGGTCGGCGTGATTGTTTTATTCCAAACTTCTACCAAGGAATGGCTAAGAAAATAAGGTCGGTCCCTTTACTTCCCGCGAGTTTAATAATCATCTTCGTCTGAATAATTTCCTGACAGTGAGATAGCAAACATGACGTAAGGGGGCCCTCTGCCCCTCAGACGATCTCCCGACATAAAAGAAAACAGATTATTTCTGTACTCAACTTTTGATTAATGGAGACAGCGGAGCAGGTAGGCAGGAGCAAGGCACAGGTAACCCGAACTATGTAGTTAAGGCTTCGTACAAAGTGTAACCGATTACCCGTGAACTTTTCCATAGTTTTATCGATATTATCAGAATTTATAAGTAAGAAACCAGACAACACATATATTAGTAAATAAAATAAAAAAAACAGTCCAAAGGTTACTATTACCTTTTTTTTTTATTAAGTGGAGGCAGGGAGGTAGAGACAGACTCCCACATGCGCCTCGACGGGGATCCACCCGGCAAGGCCCCTACCAGGCAATGCTCTGCCCTCGGGGCTGCTGCTCCGTTGCTCAGCAACTGAGCTATTTTAGTGCCAAAAGCAAGGCTATAGAGCCCTCCTCAGTGCCCAGGGCCAACTTTGCTCGAACCATTCGAGCCATGGCTGCAGGAGAGGAAGGAGGGGAATGGAGAAGCAGATGGTCACTTCTGTGAGCCCTGTCTGGGAATCAAACCTGGGACATTCCGATACCAGGCCAATGCTCTACTGCTGAACCAAACAGCCAGGAGCAACCACTACTCTCTAAACTACTCTGAATGCTGTCTGTGTCTTAGCAGACTGCTCCACTTTCTCAGTACTGGCCTCCAGCATGAGCACGGCCGACCCCTTCTCCGGTCGAGTCCCCTTGCCCGCAGCCTACACTGCAGTGAACGGAGCACTCCGGCTTCTCCGCCCGCACAGCCGCTGCGGCTCGGAGGAGGGGGTGGGCGAGGGGGTGGTGAGGGCCCATGACAGTTCTGGGAAAGGGCAGGGCATTTAACAGTTACTGTGCCATTTCAAACAGCAGCTTTTTGACACGTAGATGATTTCTCTATTGTTTTTATTTCAACTTTTGCACAAATGTGGTTCCTGTTGACAGTGGCTGAGGACAAGAGACTCACATCAAACCTGTGTGGTGGTGGTGGTGGGGGTGGGGTCACAGCATTTTGAAAAAGTGGAGATGGATTTGAACTTCTCCACTCCTCTAGGGGAGAAGCATGTAAAATCTGTTTTGTTTTTTGTATTTTTCCGACGTGAGAAGCGGGGAGGCAGACAGAGTCCTGCATGCGCCTGACCAGGATCCACCCAGCATGCCCACCAGAGGGTGATGCTCTGCCCATCTGGGCGTTGCTCTGTTGTGGCCGCAGCCATTCTAGCGCCTGAGGTAGAGGCCACAGAGCCATCCTCAGCGCCCGGACCAGGTTTGCTCCAATGGAGCCTTGGCTGTGGGAGGGGAAGAAAGAGATAGAGAGAAAGGAGAGGGGGAGGGGTGGAGAAGCAGATGGGCGCTTCTCCTGTGTGCCCTGGCCGGGGATTGAACCGGGACTTCCATATACCAGGCTGATGTTCTACAGCTGAGCAAACCAACTGGCCAGGGCTAAATCTTTTTGTTTCTTTTTGTTTTTTTTTACAGAGACTGACTGAGAGCCAGAGAGATGGATAGATAGGGACAGACAGACAGGAAGAGAGAGAGATGAGAAGCATCAATTATCAGTTTTTCATTGCACATTGCGACACCTTAGTTGTTCATTGATTGCTTTCTCATATGTGCCCTGACTGTGGGCCTTCAGCAGACCGAGTAACCCCTTGCTCAAGCCAGCAACCTTCGGTTCAAGCTGGTGAGCCTTGCTCAAACCAGGTGCACCCACGCTTAAGCTGGCAACCTCGGGGTCTGGAACCTGGGTCTTCCACATCCCAGTCCGATGCTCTATCCACTGTGCCACTGCCTGGTCAGGCTCTTTTTGTTTCTTGAGGGTCATTTTGTTCTTAATGATTAAGATGAACTGACCCACAGACCATCTAGAAAGAGCTATTATCTTTAGGAGAATGATTTAGGGAACTTTCTCGGCTGACTACATTTTTCTATCCTTTAATACCGTGATGGTGAACCTTTTTATAAAAACCGCCCACTTTTGCAGTGCTGGTCAACCTGGTCCCTCCCGCCCACTAGTGGGCGTTCCAGCTCTCATGGTGGGCCAATCGCAGCTCTGTTTGGTTGCTCCACCAACTGCCCAGGGTGGGTTTCTACAAGCAATAACCACACTGACAGCCATTCCCGGTGTTTAATCAGGGGCCGCAAACTCAAAAACGTCAAGAGGCCTGGGCAGCTGGGTGGGGGGAACAGGGACACCGCACCCTCAGTGTGCAGACCCGGAAGACGCACAGACAAGAACGGTGGCAGGGGCGACAGCGTGGGCACTGCCCAGAGGGGAGCCACTGGTCCGTTCAGGCAGCGAGGGCCCAGGGTTGCCAGTTCCGCCATATTTTTCAAGAGGCACTTGAAACTCAGAATGCTTCATTTAAAAATGTCCATTTTTCTTTGGCCCTGGCTGGTTGGCTCAGCGGTAGAGCGTCGGCCTGGTGTGTGGGGGACCCAGGTGCGATTCCCGGCCAGGGCACATAGGAGAAGCGCCCATTTGCTTCTCCACCCCCCCCCCTCCTTCCTCTCTCTCTCTCTTCCCCTCCCGCAGCTGAGGCTCCATTGGAGCAAAGATGGCCCGGGCGCTGGGGATGGGTCCTTGGCCTCTGCCCAGGTGCTAGAGTGGCTCTGGTCGCGGCAGAGTGACACCCCAGAGGGGCAGAACATCGCCCCCTGGTGGGCAGAGCGTCGCCCCTGGTGGGCGTGCCAGGTGGATCCCGGTTGGGCGCCATGCGGGAGTCTGACTGTCTCTCCCCGTTTCCAGCTTCAGAAAAATACAAAAAAAAAAAAAATGTCCATTTTTATCGTTTGGTCAATACAGTGGACAGGCCAAACAAAACAGATCCAGGGTTCTGGTTGGTCCCTGGACCACTGAACTACATTAAATAAAATCATATCCACAGGTAGCCCAGCCCGATCCACCCAACCGAAGTCAAAATTAAACCTCAATTCTCATTTCCACTCAAAACACTGTCCCAGAATTCTTACAGGATGATCTACATTCTCTACTCATACTTCTTTTTTTTTTTAAAGTCCTTTTGGGAGCCAGGTGAGCTGGCTGCTTGGACCTCTTGCCTCTAACATAGAAGGGAGTTGCTGCATGGGGCTGGAGGCCTGCAATGTAGGAGGGAAGACTGAGAAATACCCGGATCCTGTCAACAGAGCCCTGCCACATGTTGCCACCTGTGCACGTCACTGAGCGTTTTCAAACACATGCTGAAAACGAGGCAAGATGGCCACGTGACCTTGGCACTCACTCACGTACTGGTCACGCCCCCCCCCCCCCCCCCCGTCCCGTCCCGTGAGCGGGTTCAGGCAGAGGCGGGGACCCTTCCGGAGCGCCTGAGCACGCCCACCTGGGGACTGTCCCGCAAGGTCATAACTCGAGATGGACAGAACACCTGACCTCCTACACTATTCACAGCCTGCGTTTAATTAGGATATGTAGAGTCACCAAAAAATGAGTCATTTTTAGTTACCTGTAATTTGGAGAGATCATCTGTGTAATTTTTGTCAGCTAAGGAATCGGATGATAGTAAGACATTAACCCATGGATAGATTAGGCCATAATGACTGCAGGCGTTTATCTAAAATATAAAAGAAATGAACATAAAATTCAACAAGACAAGATGTTCTTCATCCGTTCCAGAAAGAGCAAGCAATCAGTAATCCCAGCGGCGTTGCAGAACGAAGTAGACACTTTCTTGGGAGCGGGAAACGCGGTCTTTTAGAATCTATTCCCCTGGGAAAAGCTTCAGCCTTCCTGCTTCTCAGTGAACAGATCAGCACTAAATACTTCCTCATACCTTAAAATAGTCTGATAAGAGTGTGGTGGTTACGGAGGGAGGGGGGGGGGAATGGGAGAGGGAAAGGGGGTGGGGAGGGGCACAAAGAAAACAAGATAGAAGGTGACAGAGGACAATCTGACTTTGGGTGATGGGTATGCAACATAATTGAACGACAAGATAACATGGACTTGTTATCTTTGAATATATGTATCCTGATTTATTGATGTCACCCCATTAAAAAAATAAAATTATTAATTAAAAAAAAGTCAAAAGAGGTACTTTCCAGCAAAAAAAGAAAAGAAAGAAAGAAACCAACAGTACTTTTAAGCTAATACTCAAAAAGTTAACAGTACACTACTAGAAGGAATTTTTTTATTTCTACCACCTTCCTTGAGAAACAAATCCGCTCCTGTAAATGCTCAAGGCAGTTCCCATAGAGCATTGCTGTGTGAAGAAGCTGGTGGCTCTCCGGGCAAGCTGGGGCCCCCTGAGAGGCAGGGGGGTGGACGGAGCAGGGCAGACAGGCTGGCAGCAGGTGGGGAGGGCTCCATCAGGCCCAGAGCCGCTGACGGGACAGGGTGGTCTGAGACAGCTGTGTTCGTGTTCCCCTTCCTGACAGCCCCGAGGAAGCCCCTTCCCTCAGGCGAGGGCTGCTGATGTCCCTCTGCCGGTCTGTAACAGAGGAGCAGCGTGGGCACGCTTCGGAATATCAAGTTTTTTAAAGCGTGTGCAGCTTCACTCATGGACAAGTTTTTGTCTTTACTTGTTTTAAGCGAGAGGAGGAGGAGGAGAGAGAGAGACAAGCTCCCGCATGAGAGAGAGAGAGAGAGAAAGAGACGGGTTCCCACATGCACCCCGACTGGGATCCACCTAGCAACTCCAGTTTGGGGCCAGTGCTTGGACCAACCAAGCTGTCCTCCACAGCTGGGGCTTGACACTCAAGACCAACTGAGCCACTGGCTGTAAGAGGGGAAAAGAGAGAGAAAGGGGAGGGGGAGGAGCAGAGAAGCAGATGGTTGCTTCTCCTGTGTGCCCTGACCGGGAAGTGAACCCAGGATGTCTGCACTCCCGGCCAACATCCATTGAGCGAACTGGCCGGGGCTAAAACGTTTGTAAGTGTATTTTTAACTCCTGATTTTAAAAAAAAGATATCTGGTCATATAAATTAGGTTTGACTCAAAGCCATGAAAAAGAGGAAAAAGGTACCTTACTGTAACGTGTAACAGATCGTCCCGTCCTCTTACCAGGTCCTTCGACGTCCGCAGCGGCGCGGTGTCCGGGGGCTGCCTGGTCGACAGCCTCCAGGTGTACTGGGACGTGAGCTTGGAGAAGAGGCCCTGCAGGAGCACCTCCGGGACACGCGCCGCCAGCTGGGCTTCCCAGAAGTCCACCAGGAGCTGCGGGGCCGCGCCCCCATCCTGCCCGCAGAGCACCTGGGACACAGCGAAACGAGTCCCAGCCCCCGATGGACAGACAGCACGGCTCACCGTACAGCTGTCTGAGCAGCAAGCACTCCGCCCTGTGGCCACGCCCTTAGTTAGTCAGGAGCGTGAGTGCCACGGAGAAGCCGGCGTAGGCGTTTTAACAGGAAACCGGTTCTACCTTGCGTGAATGGAACTTCTCTAGATGTATTCTTTTCATCTATACTTGTATACGTCAGTTATGTTTAAGTTTGTTTGGTTTTTTTCAATAAACAAATGAAAACTCACTTCTCTCATTCTACTCCATGCCCCCCCCCACCCCCCACCCTGCCATCACCACCAATTTCATCAGGACATCCAGAACAATGGACGTTTTCAAAGTGACAGACCTTAAAGAAGGAGTCTGCTTCTTCAATGCCGATCCTGTTGTTCTTCTGCAAGCCCAGGACGGCACCGACGAGCAAGCCGGGCTGAGTCTCCTTCAAGTGAACGGCAAGCTCGGTTGGAACTATCTGTCCCTTCTGCTGAATCAACAGCCGAGGTTCAAGAATAAAGCCACATACCAACTTCATCTTAAGATTAAAAAAAAAAAGGAATAAAATGTACTTTGTATTACATCTTGGAAATACATGCTAGTACAGTCAACATGAATAATTAATTAAGCTACTAATAATCTCAACCTTTTTCTTTTAACGACAAAGATCAGTTTGTCTAAGAAGAACATCCTTGTTAACTGTCCTCATGGAAGTTACTAATATTTAATTCAGCATCAAGATGCCCTGTTTTTGGAGAGAGCTTTACATTTCACAATAATATTAAGCTTTCTCAAAATTATGGGAAGAAAGTTCCTCTTTCTAGAATGCCGCTCTTCCAAGCAGAGGACAGCTCAATGATGACTTGTTTTTCCTGTCATGACAAAATATCATTTGTCCCGCAATAAAGCACGCCTGCTCTTCTCGTTTTGGAAACCTAAGTCACACTGCGGGCCTGTGACCACTGTCGGGCAGTAACACAACAGTGCAGGGCAGTAACACAACAGTGCAGGGCGTGTGACCACCGTCAGGCAGTAACACAACAGTGCAGGGCGTGTGACCACCGTCGGGCAGTAACACAACAGTGCAGGGCGTGTGACCACCGTCGGGCAGTAACACAACAGTGCAGGGCGTGTGACCACCGTCGGGCAGTAACACAACAGTGCAGGGCGTGTGACCACCGTCGAGCAGTAACACAACAGTGCAGGGCGTGTGACCACCGTCGGGCAGTAACACAACAGTGCAGGGCGTGTGACCACCGTCGAGCAGTAACACAACAGTGCAGGAGCGTGGGATCGGCGACCGACAGCCTACTCTCGGTCTGGGCTCACCGGCCCCCAGCAGCGCGGTCCTGAACAAGTTTCTTCACCTCTCCTTGCCTTCCTTCCCTCTCCGGTAGCATCTATTGATACCTTACAGCACTGTCGCAACAATTAAATCAGAGAACATACGCCAGGGGCCCTGACTACCCCTGGGACAGACTGAGTGCTCAACTCATGTCACCCCTTCATTTCTTCCCCCAACAGTGAACATCTTTGCCTCATGCCCCTTTTCTTTGCTACACCATTCAGATGCCCAACCCTCCACCCAGTCCTTGGTGATCTCCCTAAGAGCAGGCTGTTTCTGCAGCCCCTGGACCCCCAGGGCCCCCATGCCCCACCTGCTGTACTGGAAAGCACTTCCCGCTCTCAGGGGGCAGGCCGTGCCCTCCTGCCGACCGTCGGCTCGGGCGGGCTCTGTGCTCCCTGTGCTCTGAGCCCACCTGACACTCAGCTGAAAGGGCTCTGGACACCCACTGCTGCCTTTTATCATTTTCCTTTTTCATTCGCGAAACCCACAGCCCACGCACGTCCACTCTGGGTCACTTCCCTTCTAATATCAAACTGATTTGTTTATTTTTTTTTTACAACTAAGAACAAAATGAGCTAGACAGAAGCCAGAGGAGAGCTAACCACCTGAGGACTACCGGGTCCCCGTTCAGGCTGCTGCTGGAACAAGGCAGAGCCCGTACCTCCGGGTGGCTTTCCATTTCCCTTCTGTACATGTCACGATCTCCCATTCTCAGAGCCATCGCTGCCTTGGTCAGTGTGACTAAGACCGACGAGAACCCAGAAGTGTCCAGTGTCCGTAGGTAGCTCAGGGCGGTGTGAGGGTCGATGCTCCTCATGGCAGGGCTGCAGAGGACGTGGGGCAGCTGCTTCGGCTCGGCCGCGTGGAACATCTGGACCACCTTCATGGCCAAGTCCTTCGGGGGAGCGTGGACGAGCAGTAAGAGGTCCGCCAGCCAACAGGGAGCAACAGAATCAGGAATAAAAAAGAAAGAGAAAAAGCCAAGATAACAACATTCCAGTTAAAATAAAATGAAAGCATTACGTTTCAATTGACAGAGTTGGTCCTGGCAGGTTGGCTCAGTGGTAAAGCTTCAGCCCGGTGAGTGGAAGTCCTGGGTTTGATTCTCAGTCAGGGCACACGGGAGAAGCGCCCATCTGCTTCTCCACTCCTCCTCCTCCCCCTTCTCTCTCTCTCTCTCTCTCTCTCTCTCTCTCTCTCCACCTCCCACAGACATGGCTCAATTGATTTGAGCACATCGGCCCCAGGCACTGAGGATGGCTCCGGGGAGCCTCCACTTCAGGTGCTAAAAATAGCTCGGTTGCGAGCATGGCCCCAGATGGGCAGAGCATCCAGACAGGGGGTTGCTGGATTTGTCCCAGCTCAGGGTGTATGTGGGAGTCTGTCTCTCTATCTCCCATCCTCTCAACTTGGAAAAGGAAAAAAAACCAGACAGAATTGGTGGTGGTGATAATGTAGAAATCTCAGATGACCTGCAGTAATCTTTTTGACAAGTTAAAATGAAAATGAAGCAGTGAAAATATGTACCAAATTGTGGCCAGCACTTCTAACGTTTGTTGTTGGGTTTTTTTTTAAGTGAGAGAAGGGAATACAGAGAGTCAGACCCCCACATGCGCCCCGACCAGGATCCACTTGGCAACCTCCCCGTCTGGGGCCGAAGCTTGATTCAAACGAGCTAGCTGTCTTCAGCACCTGGGGTCATTGCTACAACCGAGCAAATGTCTGTGAGAGGAGAAGAGAGCGAGAAGGGGGGAGAGGGAGGAGGAGAGAAGCAGATGGTTGCTTCTCATGTGTGCCAATGGACATCGAACCCGGGACGTCCACATGCCAGGCTAATAATGCTCTACCCACTGAGCCAGCCAGGTAGGGTCCAGCACTTCTAATTTTAACAGGTGTTCAGAAGAAGAAAATAACTATTGGATTAAGTTAATCCAATAAATACTGGAAAAGTCCATTATAAAAAATTATATAGCTTAGTACAAAATAAACTTCTTATTGGGGTAATTTAGGATAAAATTTCATTTCTCTCAAAATCTTAAAACACTTGGTATCACACTAAGTTTGCATATCTGTATTCATCTCTTTTTAAAAAAAAACACACAAAGGGTTCAAAATAATCCTTAATGATGTGTTCCGGTCACCAGGCCAGGCTATTGTAAGCGATGCTTTGGACATGTAGAGTGGGTGACCGGGCCCATGGAGGGGGCTGCCCACAAGGAGTGGGGGCTGCCCACAAGGAGGGAGGCAGGCCCACATTCTGCGTCACCCCCCGAAGGACAAGCAGCTGGTACGCTGGGTGGGTCACTCAATCACAATGGACCGCATCACCCCGTCCATATAATGAGAAAGTACGAGAAGATGATTATAAGTTCCATTCCAAGCTGTAATTCCACAAGTATTAAAGAAGAAAGGGGCACACTGTTTACCTTTTTTAGGAAAAGAAACGATAAACTGCTCACCAAAATGGGGATATTTCAAAGTGAATAGGAAGCGATTAAATATCCCCTCCTTTTTGTGAGTGGCATATTACCAAAGAAACATATTTGGAAGTTGGCTTCTAAACAGTGTGACCTAAAATAAACAGCTCACATGAACAGTTAACAACAACAACAACAAAGATGAGCCGTAATAGAAAACTATATGCACTTCACTTAATTCTTCATCCAGGTTTTCGTAGAGAGAATGGCTAACGTAAAAGATCAGTCCCCTCTCGTATCTCTGCGACCCGTCCTCAGCAGCCCAGTCCACTCGAGCCAGAACTTCGGCCATAGACAGACCGGACATCTTGTAGTAGGGCAGGGCCAGGTGGGACTCCTGGGTGTCGAGCCTGAAGGAAGGGAAGCAGAGAAGCCTCAGCTCTGTCATCTGTAAACCAGGACAGCGATCACATCTGATAATAAAAACAGAGCATGCTCTCCAGATGACATGAATCTTAAACACTTCCTCCTGTCCTTAGTAGCTGAAATGAACTCTTAGGTCTCATTCTGCGAAGTCATTCTACTTAACATAGCTCTTTCTCCTTGCTCATGGTAAAAATAGAAAAAAAAATTTCATTAAGTGAATTTCATTTTCATAATGTGGCTCCAAAAGAATGTTTACACGTAGGGAATGTCTGTTATATTAATTTATAATCATTCCCATGGGTCAAGTAAGCCTTTGAAACAATCATATACAAAACAATGTGTCAACGTCGTCCTCGGAAATAAAAATCGCCGTTTGTGCCTTTCCTTTTCTGACATCGTAGAAGCACTGACTACTCAGATGAAAACCCCAGACTGTCCAGGGGGCACGTCTCCCTTAGAGCCAACGGGGAATAAACTAGTAACACAGCTGTCTCGGGGATCTTCGCTGGTCATGCTCCCCCCCCCCCCATCGTCCCCACCACATCCTCACCTCAAGGCGTGAAGAGAAACTTCAGATTCACCCAGTAAGTGGTGGCAGACTCATGAGTGGAAGACGCACTGCTCCTTTAATGAACTGGACCTACCTGAAGGCGGGCACACTCACCTGCGAGTCTCTGAGCTTGGCACAATACCTGGCACCCAGCACGTGCTCAGCAAACGAGTGAGCAATAAATAAATAAGTAAATGAGCCGCCTCCCCTCACTGGACCCCTACCGAGCCGGGACCAATCAGAGACAGAAAAGCTAGCAAGGACACCCGCAGCTCAGGACGTCTTGTCTAACAAACCTCCATGAAGCACCACCCACCTGCTGTAGCAGTCCCCGAGGTGCCCACAGCTGTCCTTGAACGCTTCCAGAAGCTCTGCCTCCTCTCCCGGGTCCAGCCGCGCGGTGTCCAGCAGGGCGGCGCGCACGAGCAGGTGGGCCTCGCTCAGCAGGTGGATGCAGCTCTGGGTCTTTGTGGTCTTGTACGCGGTGCTGTACTCCACCTAGAGCAGAACCGGCCCGCGGCCCGTGTTGCGGCACGAGGACTCCTAAAAGCTCCCCAGTGCTTACGACTGTCTGTGTATTCTGTGAGGCAAGCTAATATGTGGACACGTTAAGTCCTAAGAAATAAAAAGCGGTCATTAACCATTCTGACCACGCCAAGCTTAAGGGTCCCTGCCCCACAACCGCCCCGAATCTCTGAGCCGGTTTTGCACACACACTTGTACAAAAACAGTGCTTGTCGTTAGAGAAGGGACACACGATACTGTAATATAATACTAACAACAGTGCTAACTTGGCAATAAAGCTAGTGAGCATGGCTGAAATGTTAGCTTTTTTTTAAAAAAGCTCTATGCTTTAAGTCTTTTGTGGAGTCAGACTGAGTACCCCTTCTTTTAGTCTCCGTTGGTGAATTCAGATTCTGCACCTATTTCTGTAAATGCACTGGGGCTGATAAAAGCAGTCACTGGCTCTCTGAGCTGACCCGTGTTCTCGGTAGGCAGATCGCCTGGTTCTAGCGGAAGTCTGAGAGTCTCCATTAAGCAGAACTACAAAGAGCAGAGCTGCTGCACTTACTGGTAGTAAGGTGCCAGGGACACATCCGGCAACACCTTGACCAGACTGATCAAGATTAACACGGCGGAGAGAGGCAGATGGCTCTCCTGCACCTCGTGCTGCCACCGCCCCCCAAAAAACACACCCCACACCACTGCGTCCACGCAGTATTCTGGCCAAGAGGAGTATCTAAGCTAAGCATGAAAGAAATTTAAAAGGTGGAAAGGGGAAAGCACATTTTTGAAAAATGTGTATATCATAAAAAGCAAAGAAAGGCTGTGACCTGTTCCAGACTGAAGGAGGTGCAGACATGGCAAGTCCACGCCCCGACGCCAGAGTGGACCCTGACGGGAGTGGGGCAGCCTACCAGACCAGGACAGGGTCAGGTGTCAGAAACTGAATGTGAACCACAGATGGGCTGTGTCGATGTCAAATTCCGCAGCATGTGACTGCCCTGGGGCTATATGCAAATATCCTGATTCTCAGGAAACAGACACTGAGGTATTCAGCCTTTGACTATGACCCATGCCATTTATTTTCCAAAGGACCAGGAAACAGCGTGTGTGTTTGTGTGTAGAAAGTGCAAGAGTGCAAAGAGAGAGAGGCAGGGGGGGAGGGAGAAAGGGAAGAAGGGAGGAAGAGAAGGAGAGAAGGATAGAAGGAGAGAGGGGGGTGGGGGGAGGAAAAGAGGAAGAAAGAGAGGAAGGGAGGGAGAAAGGGAGGGAGAAAGGGAAGGAGAAAGGGAAGGAGAAAAGGAGGGAAAAAGTAGGGAGGGAGGGAAGAGGGAGAGAGAAAGGGAGGGAGGGAGAAAGGGAAGAAGGACAAGAAGGAGGGAAAGGAGGAGGGAGGGAGGGAAAAAACGAGGGAGGGAGGTAGAAAGGAAGAAAAAGAGGAAGGGAGGGACAAAGGGAAAGAGGGAGGAGGGAGAGAGAGGGAGAGAGGCAAAAGGGGTTATGTGTTGACTGAGAGTAAACCTGTGTGGGCATACAGGGTTTAATTGTACTGTTCTTATTCTTGCAACTTTTCTGTAGGTTGGAAATCAATTAGTTCAAAATAAAGAGTTTTTTAAAAATGCCAGGGATGATCTGGCACCTGTCACTTTTAGAAAAGGAGCAAGAATGCCCACCCAGGGCCCTACTCACAGGACCACTCTCTAGACGCTGCAGGGCCCAGGGACACCTGCTGATGTTTCAGACCCACCGAGTGGAACAGGATAAATGATCTAAGGTTTCTCTCAGCTCCATGTCCTGGCTCTCTCTGCTAGGGATCAAAGTAAAGGTCAAAGGCTATTTATATCTAGACTGCTCAATCAATCCTTGTGGAAGTTCTGTAGGAATAGAGTCTCATTTTAGTGAAGGGAATTTCTCCTGCCTCCTCAGATGCCAGGAGCTGGGAAGACGTAATAAGACACCCTCCCCTCGCCCCCCGGCAGACAGAGCGCTGGTCGGGGCGGGATGCTGAACATAAGGTCATTTGGGGGCATCCGCTCCACTCTGTATCTCCACAGGTAAGAATGAGAAGTCGGAAAGAAGTACCATTTCTCTGTACAGCTGCGCTGGCGAGATGGTATTCACAATATACAAACTCCACCCAGCCTCAGCTGCAGGGGGCGTTCTCTGCTTGTTAGTGCCGGTACCTTGTCTGGAACTAAAAGCAAAACAAAGGACAAGAACTGTGAGAGAAGACATGTTATTAATTCATAAACGGCCACTTGAAATGGCAAATAGGAATACTTGACACCTAGAAGAACATAACCATGAAATCACTTTCATTTAGTGTTTCCTTCAGTAATAACTGTCCAGTCGAGCCTCACAGAGTACTGTCTGGTCACAACGCCACCCACACAGGCCATGGCTTTGAAGAGTCTAGAACTGAGGAACTGGTACGACCATCCCCAGTTCCAATCCCTCCCTCCCTCCGGCAGTCTCCCTCAGGCAGAAAGCTCACAGGTCAGGCAGGAGCCCTCACAGGGAAGAGAGGCCGGGCCGTGGGCGGCCCTGTGCCCGGGGTCCCTCCTGCGCGTGGCCTTCGTGAGTCCGGCAGACGCTGCGACAGAGCGGGGATCCCGACACGCCCGCAGCTGGGACACGTGGGATACACACAGGACACACACGGGACACACACGGAACACACACGGGACACACACGGAACACACACGGGACACACACAGGACACACATGGAACTGCAAGTCTGCCCACAGCACGGTGCTCGCTCCTGCTTTCACCACGTGGTGCATTTCCTGTGGTCCACACACGCTTTGTAACGTAGACCTCGGACCAAACAAATTTTCAAATAAACCAGAATTAAAAAAAAAAAAAACCTTTTAAAAGACCTAATACTTGACAGATGTCAAATGTGCAAGATGACAAGTTGCTTTCCCCCTCGCGGGAAGCTTTTGAGACCAGAGGGACCGCTCTGCGCGCTGTCTACAGGATCACCTAACCGAGTCGGCCTCCTTGTCCGATCGGTGGGACAAGGATAGGCACGAGCAATTCAAAAAGCAAAACTCACGTTAAAAAGAAAAACCAAGGTCCAGCCTGACATACGTTACGTCTCTTCCTCCAAAACAGGCTTCTTAACGTCCTTCGGTTTTCCACAGAGAGGTGTTCAAATTAGGGCGCATTCCCTACCAATGAGCTCACAGTACAGAACACATCAAGCAGAAGGGACAGCTAGTCTGAAATCAAGCCTTCGGTTCTAAACAACGCGGACGCAGAGAACAGAAGTGTCAGCCAGGGGGTCAGGGCCACCCAACTGCAATTCCATGTTAAGGTAGATCAGCACATCTCTATAGAACATAAATGTGATTCAAAGCAAGAAATAAATACAGTGTTAATTTCTTTTGAATTGAAATTCCAGAAAATAATCTTTGAATAAAAAATGCAAACACTGAAAGGTCCCCAGAAGAAAAACACATAGCAAGAGATCGATTAGTTTGGGTTAGCCCTGGCGGCCCGTCTTTCCCGCTCATTACACAGGAAAGCACACCCTTCGTAGCTTCTTCGTTAAAATACCAGATTTTTGCCCTGGCTGGTTGGCTCAGTGGTAGAGCGTCGGCCTGGCGTGCAGGAGTCCTGGGTTTGATTCCTGGCCAGGGCACACAGGAGAGGCACCCATCTGCTTCTCCACCCCTCCCCCTCTCCTTCCTCTCTGTCTCTCTCTTCCCCTCCCGCAGCTGAGGCTCCATTGGAGCAAAGATGGCCCGGGCGCTGAGGATGGCTCTGTGACCTCTGCCTCAGGGGCTAGAATGGCTCTGGATGCAACAGAGCGATGCCCCAGAGGGGCAGAGCATTGCCCCCTGGTGGGCATGCCGGGTGGATCCCGGTTGGGTACATGCGGGAGTCTGTCTGACTGCCTCCCTGTTTCCAGCTTCGGAAAAATTAAAAAAAAAAAAACCAGATTTTTATTGAAACTATTTTATAATTCATATTCTCTTAAAGGTTCCCAGGTCAACTATAAAAGCTATTACAGACATCATTAAGACCTTATCGTCTATCTCTGGGAAAAGAACACCATAGAAAAGCCTCCTCACAATTCAAACTTTTGATTAAAAAAAATAATAACCATTAAAGTAAGATGCACACGAAATACACCACATAACAATTCAGTCGGGGGACCATGGCGGGAGTATCGGGGGCAGGGGGTGCTTACAGGAGCCGCCTGGGGGACTCTCTTCTGTCTGGAAGGGGCTCTGGGTCCGCCTTGGTCAGAAGGATGATGTGGTCCTTAAAGTGGCAGATGGCCTTCAAGCCTATGAAAAGCTGCATTCTTAGAGCACAGACGTCCATGCTGACAGGCGGGCAAGCCTAGGAAAGGAGAAAATCACAGATATAACCAAGGAATAAGGGAACGTGAACTTTCATCTTCAAAAATCCATCCGTTTATCTGATAAAGTCTCTCTCCTGCTCCAGCCCCACCATTTAAAAAACCCTCAAATTCCTATTCCTAATCAGAGCGAGGAGGAGGATATCCAAGCTAAACTTATGAAACCAACTATTTCATATGTGCCTGCCAGAGAGCTCCTCTTTCTGAACGAGTTCCGAAAGTGGGTGACCGTGAGGCCCCTCACGGTTGTGGGGACTCCCCAGGGCTGCTGGAGGGCTGCCACCCAGGGAAACCCCACTACCAGTGGTCTGGCTTAGGGGGACGCCCAAATGGAGTGTCTGAACGAAAGGAGATACTGCAGAAGGACATTCCACTGCACAGAGAGACACACAGAGGCTTCTGGGTAGACAGGTGTGCAGGACAGAAATGCCTGAGTGTTCAGACGGCCCCTGGCTCTTAGGTCCTGCAGGGCTGACAGGCTGGGGTACGGCAGGGGCACTGAGGGAAGTAGCCCCCGTCCCTGCAGGGAGCACCAAGTCAGCTCTCTGGGTGCTCACACCACGACACTGCCAGGCCCAGGCCTGCTCCTCCTAACACTGCCTTCATGCAGAGGTCATCTTCCTCGTCCCTTTGTATACCATGCCTGGAGCACTTCTACCTGTCTTTTCTTTTGTCTTTTCCAAGTGAGAGGAGGTGAGCCAGAGAGACAGACTCCTGCATGAGACTGGACTGGGATCCACCTGACAACCCCTGTCTGGGGCGATGCCCTGCCCATCTGGGGCCATGCTAACAACCGAGGGAAGCACCTGAGGTGGAGGCTCAACAGAGCTACCCTCAGCACGCAGGGCCGATGTGCTAGAATCAATCAAGCCACGGCTTCGGGAGGGGAAGAGAGAGAGAGAGAGAGAGAGACTGAGAAGGGGGAGGGGTGGAGAAGCAGAGGGCATTTCTCCTGTGTGCCCTGACTGGGAACTGAACCTGGGATGTCCACATGCCGGGCCAACCCTCTACCACTGAGCCCACCGGCCAGGGCCTACATTTTCATTGCTAAGAACAGTCAGCTGGCCCTGGCTGGAGCTAAGGAGCAGGAACCTCAGAGGAAGGGGAGAGAAAGGTCAGGGCACGGTGGGCCAGACTCCGAGGCTGTGCGATGTTCCTCCGACCACAGCTCCCAGAGCCCGAGTCCCAAGCCGGCCTGACGACTGTGCGCTCCCGCGGGTGGCACCCAGGACGTCGCAGGGAAGGGGACCTCGAGGAAAGGCCATCACCACCTTCCCTCTGGGCCACGTTTAAGGACGGGGGTCGGGGCAGCATCCTCTCCAGCTACCCGCCTCTCCTCCCTCCTCCCTCCCCTCTTCCTGGTTCCCTCCGGGCTGTGAGGCTCTGAGAGGAACTGACGTTACAGTTTATTATCCAATGTAGAGTGATCTCCCCTCAATCCGCTACATACCCCTCCCTCCACCAGCACCACCTGGGTAAGCCTGGGTCTCTCTGAGGGCTTCTGCTTGTTTTTAAAGGCACAGTGTGGGGAGAAGAAAGGGACAAAAGGCCATCAGCGTTCGGTGTCTACCAGGGAAATAACCTTTATCGTTAAAATAATCCCCGGAAGAGGCTCCGTGTGTAACGGAACCACAGACGGAAGGACAAGGGGAGCTGTGACTCTGGCCTCCCTGAGGCTGCAGGTGGCAGTCACCCTGGTCAGCAGCAAGGAGGATACCAGCAGGCGACCACGGAAAAGGGGTGACCGACACCTCAGGGCCTGTAAGATGCTACCACACAGCCTCATCCGGGCGACAGTGACGATGGTAGGGTACCCCGGCCACAGCGAGCACGTCAGAGAGCCGCTTAGTGACGTGACCATCACCACTGAACACTTCTTCTTCCAGGAAGAGGCGTTCTGCGTGCCTTTGTTTGTGACAGACATAAACTCACTTGTGAAATTTGGGGGTTTCCTGCAGCCTGTATCTTCACAACATGCATCCACTCAAGTAGCGTCTATGTCAGAGGTGAAGTATCATGTGACGAAGACCATTAAAACGATTGGAATTTATATATTTTAGATTTTATCTAGTCTGACCAGGCGGTGGCGCGGTGAATAGAGCGTCGGACTGGGATGCAGAGGACCCAGGTTCAAGACCCCGAGGTTGCCAGCTTGAGCGCGGGCTCATTTGCTTTGAGCAAAAGCTCACCAGCTTGGACCCAAGGTCGCTGGCTTGAGTAAGGGGTTACTCGGTCTGATAAGGCCCGCGGTCAAGGCACATATGAGAAAGCAATCAATGAACAACTAAGGTGTTGCAACGTGCAATGAAAAACTAATGACTGATGCTTCTCATCTCTCTCCGTTCCTGTCTGTCTGTCCCTGTCTATCCCTCTCTCTGACTCTCTGTCTCAGAAAAAAAAAAAAAAAAAAAAGATTTTATCTATTTACTTCTGAGAGAGGAAAGAGAAAGAAAGAAGAGGAAGAGCAAGAGGCATCAACTCCCATATGTGCCTTGATCAGGCAAGCCCAGGGTTTTGAACCCGCGACCTCAGCGTTCCAGATGGACGCTTTATCCACTGCACCACCACAGGTCAGGCCGATCAGTATTTTGTAAGCACAGAAATTCAAGGTCAGAACATACAGAATTTCACCATAAACTGCCTGTGTTTATTTTGTGGTCAAGAGCTTTTCAGAGACTAAGCATCCTAAAAATGAGGTTATTGATCTAACATCTCCGTTAACTCTTAGGTTTAGTCTACAGAAACACAAGGGGTTGCTGAAAGCTTGTAAAAGAACAAAAGAATTTATAGGCAGACCTGATAACAATGTAAAGAAATTATTTTAATGCACTTAATTCAGTTTTGTGTTTTGAATATACTCATTTCTGAACTGCTTCATTAATACCTATAAATAATTGCCACCAATATTCCGTTAAAAAAAGAAATGGTAGTTTACTGTGGTTGGGAAGTTCTCTCTGAAGCTACAGGATACACGTTCTCTATGAAACTCTTAAAACTACGCACGATCCCTAAATTGTAAGTGAAATGTTTTCAAGATAATCTTAAATACTGTCATCTAAACCATGAATCGAAACAGGCTTGCTATTTTACATTCAAAAGTTCTCTTCCGAGGAACAGGACCCCAAGACCTGAGCTGGCCCCTCGCTCGGGCCCGAGAGCGAGTCTGCCGGCATTCACACGTCCCTCTGCGGCCCTGCGGTGTCGCCGCCGTCACCAGCCAGTTCTGACCTTCAGGGTGGAGTCCACGTAGGGGTCCTCCTCACGGGCCGCCGCTGCGCTGCACCGCACCGTGAAGCACTGCAGGTTGTTGCTGGGAAGAGGAGAGAGGGCTCTGAGCACGGCGGACGCCCACACCGCGTGCCCACAGCGGGGAGAAGACGCAAGTGTTTGTCGAGTGCTTCTCACCAAGGAGAGCACCTCGGAACCTGAGAGAGTGGTTTTTAAAACATAACCGGCCCCCACCTTGCCCCTATTGAATCGTAACCTCCAGGGGCTGAATCCAGACTCCTGTGCTTCTACAGAGTCCTACGCGGGCCCCTGGCACACTCCCGGTTGAGACCGTGGGTCGGGGTCAATGCCCTCACTTGACAGACAAATGTTGCGCCCGGGATCAGTCCAAGGTACAGAGAGCTCACTATCAAAGCCGAATTAGAACCCGAATTCTTGACTGTCGCCTCTGTCCCGCTCATCTCGGGACACAGCTGAGCTTGGGTGGTGCTGGCCGTCACCCAATGCCCTTAGACGATGCGCACACGAACCCAGTGTGGGACACCAGAGACTGTCCGGTGAGACCTTCAGAGTGACCGACTCCAGCAGACTGTCTTACAGACGGGGGCATGGAAGGTTTGTGACTGGTGTAGGCCTCCCGGGAGAACACAGCCCCATCAGGTGGGGGTTCCTCCCCCCCCCTCACTCCTCCCCCTCTGTCTCCTCCCCCACCCCCGGCTGCTCCTGCTCGGTGTGACAGCCTCAGGACCCCACAGTCACACACCATTGACGTCTACTGACTGGTGGGTAAGTCAACACTGTAATATTGACATGAAAAACAGGGAACTCAGGCCCTGGCCGGTTAGCTCAGTCTGTTCAGAGCAGAGTCCCAAAACAACAAGTTTGCAGGTTCAATCCCTGGTCAGAGCAAACACAGGAAGCAATCAACAAATGCACAACTGAGTGGAGCGACAAATGAATGCTTCCCTTTCCCACCTCTCTCTCTCCCCCTTCTTCTCTCTGTCTTGTAATAAATAAATAAATAAATAAATAAATAAAAATATTAAGCCCTGGCTAGGCCAGATAACTCTGTTGGTTAGAGTGTCATCCTAGAGTGTGGAGGCCGCCAGTTTGACTCCCTGGTCAGGGCACAGACAGGAACAGCTCAAGCTTCCTGACTCTCTCTCCCTGCCTCTCTCATAAAAAAAACAAAACAAAACAAAACACAAAAAATGTTAACTTAGACCCGATTAGGCGGTGGCGCAGTGGATCGAGCATTGGACTGGGACGCAGAGGACCCAGGTTTGAAACCCCGAGGCCGCTGGCCTGAGTGTGGGCTCATCCGGCTTGAGCACAGGGTTGCTGGCTTGAAGGCCAGGTTCACGGGCTTGAGCAAGGGGTCACTCACTCTGCTGTAGCCGCCGGTCAAGGCACATATGAGAAAGCAATCAATGAACAACTAAGATGCCACAGCAAAGAACTGATGCTTCTCATCTCTCTTCCTGTGTGTCTGTCCCTATCTATCCCTCTCTCTGTGTCTCTGTCTCTATCCAAAAAAAGAAAAAGTAAAAAATAAGTTAACTTAGGCCTGACTGCTTGTGGTGCAGTGAATAGTGTTGACCTGAGACACTAAAGACCCAGGTTCAAAACCCCAAGGTCACTGGCTTGAGCGCGGGGTGACTTGCTTGAGCGTGGGATCTTCAAAATGATCCCATGGTCACTGCCTTGAGCCCAATGCTCACAAGCTTGAGCCCAAAGGTTGCAGGCTAGAAGTCCAAGGCTGCTGACTTGTGCCCAAGGTCACTGGCTTGAGCAAGGGGTCACTGGCTCGGCTGGAGTTCCCAAGTCAAGGCACATAAGAAAAAGCAATCAATAAACAACTAAAAGTGATGCAACTATGAGTTGATCCTTCTCATCTCTCTCCCTGTCTCTCTCTCTCTCTCTCTCACACACACACACACACTTTAAAAAAAATACAGTTAACTGAAAAACTGCTACAAAACCCATCTTGTAATGAACACTCAGCAATAATTTTTAAATACAAAATGTGGGAGAAGTAAATGAACTCTGTTATAAAACAAAAGGCTAAAGCAAATCTGACAATAATCTTAATATTGAAGAAAAACTCCCTTTTTTACTTATTTTCTTTTTAGAGAGAGGCAGAGAGAGAGACAAGAACATTGAGCCATTCCTGTATGTGCCCTGGCCGGGGATCGAACCAGCAACACCCGTGGTTCAGGACAGTGCTCCAACCAACCAAGATATCCGGCCAGGGCTAGACCTACTTCCGTCACAAGAAAGGTGCTGTATTCTGACACGTGCCCTGATGGCAGGCGCTGCACAGTGGAGCTAAGAGGCATCATTCAAGGCTCTCTGCGCGCTGGGGCTTCCGCTTCAGCCTCCGCCCGCTGCCATCTCAGCCCATTTCCACACAGGTCGAGGACACAACCTCCAAAGCCACGAGAACAGAACAGCACCTCCTTTCAGGCACGTGGAGTGGACTGAAGTCACTGGAAGGGGCTTTGAGGCGCTGAGGAGCAGCACAGCCCCGGTCGACGGGCCTGAGTGACAGGTGAGAGCAGCCACGACCAGGAAGGTCTAACGCAGGCAGCTAGTGACCGTCGGGGTCCGGACGTGCAGGCTGGCCCCTCTGACTCACCTCCACCCCTGTGCTCAGGCTGCTGGCTGTGCTGGGACACGGAGGAGCAGTGTAACAGAGGAAGGGAACGGGAATGTGCCGGCCTGGGAAGGTGCCCGGGGTACGTGCTATGTGAAACAGCAAGTTGGTAAACAGTGGACATATAATCCACTTCTATAAAAAAAAAAACACAGCTTATGTACTGTTTTAAAAAAAAAAAGTCATATGAGGCCCTGGCCAGTTGGCTCAGTGGGAGAGTGTCAGCCTGGTGTGTGGAAGTCCCGGATTCGAATCCTGGTCAGGGCACACAGGAGCAGTGCCCATCTGCTTCTCCCCCTCTCCCCCTCCCCCTCTCTCTGCCTCTCTCTCTCTTCTTCTCCTGTAGCCATGCCTCAACTGGTTCGAGTGCACTGGCCCGGGTACTGAGGATGGCTTCATGGAGCCTCTGCTTCAGGTGCTAGAAAGAGCTGGGTTGCCAGCACAGCCCCACATGAGCAGAGCATCAGCCCCAGATGGGGGTTGCCAGGTAGATCCTGGTGGGGGCGCATGTGAGAGTCTGCCTCTCTATCTCCCCTCCTCTCACTTGGAAAAGAAGACGAAAAAAAGAACCTAAGAAAATTCCTTAGTTTAATTTCCAAAGCCCTGAGCTACATTTCAGCTTCTTCCTATCTAAGGAACCACTAGACAATTTCGGAAATGGAGACCTGGTACCTCCACAAAGTTCGCTTAAGAAACACACACCAGCACTTCCCCTCACCCGAGAGAGGGAGGGGGGGAGCACCGCACCAGAAGTGGGCCTCAAATCCCCAGGGGCGCCTGTGCTGTGTGAAATACACCCTAGCAGCTGCTGGAGTCTGATGATGCCACTCAGCTGGGGGTAAAAAAATCACTGTCCTTTTAGAAAGTAATTTACTCAACGATACAATTAATTACCAGTTGCTCCTACAAAACCCTCTGACACAGGCTTTGTTTATAGTCTCCCCTCCATCCCCTCCTCCATCCCCCCATCACCCTTCTCCTCCCTCGCCATCCATCAAACTCTGTCTTTCAGGCCTCCCTCCAGACACACAGATCTTTCCCACGTGACTCCGGCAGAGGTCGCTTCTCTCCGCCCAGCGCCCACACCGTCCTCACGAAGTCGTCAGGCGTCTTTCCCAGACCTCCCCGTGTCTGTGCCCTGCCTCCGTGCCTCTGGCCCCCTGAAGTTGTTGCTGTAGAAAGCGGGTGGTGTGCCTCCTTCACGGCTGCTCGGCCACAGGGCCCGACGCAAGCGCCTTGCACATCATCTAAGCCCTCCCCCAATAAAAAAACCAAACCAGGAAATAGAACCAAAAGCATCACTTAGTGCTGAGATAAAAGGCAGCGAGGTCCCAGTCCTGCTCAGGGCCCCAGTTGACATGCCCACACACCAGGGTAAGGCAACCCCGAAGACGTCTGCCCCCAACCAGCAGCATGACCTTGACCAAGCTCAACCTCTGGACTGTCTCCCCACCTGTACCAACCCGAGGGTACAACCAGATAGTCTGTCTGGCGCCTTCACAGTCTAAACCAGGGGTCCCCAAACTTTTTACACAGGGGCCAGTTCACTGTCCCTCAGACCATTGGAGGGCCGGACTATAAAAAAAAACTATGAACAAATCCCTATGCACACTGCACATATCTTATTTTAAAGTAAAAAAACAAAACGGGAACAAATACAATATTTAAAATAAAGAACAAGTAAATTTAAATCAACAAACTGACCAGTATTTCAATGGGAACTAGGCTCCTCTCACTGACCACCAATGAAAGAGGTGCCCCTTCTGGAAGTGCGGCGGGGCCGGATAAATGGCCTCAGGGGGCCGCAGTTTGGGGACCCCTGGTCTAAACAGTACGAAGCAGTCTAACTCATACAGAAAGGACAAAACAGCAGTGAAAAAGAATCAGGAAAAAACCCCGAGTCTCCCTGACCGACCCCACTGCCCTTCTATGAGAACTCCCAGGAACACCTTCCCTCACGAAGAGCCTCCCTCTTTCCCACAAAGATCCCCATCCAGTCCAAGATGATAATAAAACGAAAGCACAGCCGGAATCTAAACCGCTGGCGTGAAAAGCGCAGGCGTGGGCTGTCAATAGACAGATGTAGACAGGAAATCGATGGTGCCGGGTGCCGGTTCCCACAATCCTCACGGGGGGCTTTGGACGGCGCCTCAAGAATTGACGGAAAAAGAAGCGACTCCAGAGGCCAGCAGGCGACACCATCGCCTACCTTGTGATGACGTGCAGGAACTGTGGTGTGAGCACCGCCTGCTGAGACCTCTCGGGGTACTGGTACACCGACAGCAGCTCCACCGACTTGACCACCAGGTAGAGGTAGCCCGCGTGAGGCAGCGAGAAGAAGCAGAAGAGACTCAGCAGCTCCTTGTCCCGAGACCGGGTCCTCCTCTTGGATGGAAGAGAACCTGTAAGAGAAACAGAGACGCAGATGTAAAACCGGTAAATGAAGGGAAGCGGTATCTTGACCTTTCCAGGGAAAAACGTCTATCGAAGAGTTTGTTCAGATAGCGTTGCTCTTTATAGAAGAATGCCACGAAAAGGGAGTGATGTAAGTAGAATAGCACCGTGTTGTGGCTTGTAATAAAGGAGCAGATAGAGGTGGGGATCACTAGAAGCTATGCACATCACAAAAAAGAGTCGCGGGCACTGCGCACCTTTTAGCAGAGCTCAACGCTACTTGTGGCACCTAATAGGTAGTGACAATAACGAGCCGAACAAGACTAAGTCGAGGCTAGCCCCGTCCACAGAAGTGTAACATGAGCCACACATGTGTTTTCAAGTAATCACAGCACAGAAGTAAAAACAGGCAAATTTTTACTATGTTGTATTAAAATCAACACAACCAAAATAATATGACTGTTTCAACAAACAATCCACAAAAACTTAATGAGATATTTTATTCTTTTTTTGGTAGTTAAGTCTCCAAGATCTAGTGAATTTACACTTACAGTACATTTCAATCTAGACCGGTCACATGTGAGGTGCTCCATGGTCACACGCGACTAATGGCTACCCTACTGGAAAGTGCGGCTTTAGACAGAACAGCCAAATCACAGGGGAAAGCAGGGGGGGGGGGGCCGAGGAAGGCCTTAAGTGACAACATGGGGAGTCAATGAGCAAAAGTCAGATCGTGAGAAGTTCCACAGTGTTAGTCCCTTCTCCAGCTAAAGAAACTGCAAAGAAAAGACAAAAAGAGAGGGGGAGCCTACATATTAAAATAGACTTTAAGGACACAGCGAGGACACAGCGACCAGTTGCAATGTGTGAATTACTCAGGGCCTTTTGTTAGAGGCCTTTCTCCCCAGGGAGCACTCACTTCAGGGTGTAACTGGATAGTCCTTTTTCTGATTTGATTAATAGCTGTCCACCTCCCCCAGGAGCCTACAGCCTCCATGACTGCAAGCACTTAGCCTACATTGCTTCCTGTTGCTTCCCTAGTATCCAGCACTGTCCCCAGCATGGGAGGAACTCAAAAAGCATAGGTTCTCAATTTCCACCTCTCTCTGGGCAACATCCGAAACTGTCAAACAGGCCGGGACTAAGCACGGTACCCAGTGCCGACCGTCAGTTTTCTTTGCTGGTTAGATTCCTGGAAAGCTTTTCAAAAAGACAGCTGCCCAGGCTCCATAACTGACTAATTTAAGTCAGAATGTCCAGTATGTAGAGCCTAAGCATTACTACTTTTTTTTTTCTTAAGTGAATAGCGGGGAGGCAGAGAGAGAGACTCCTGCATGCACCCCCGACCAGGATCCACCCAGCAAGCCCCCCTATAAGGTGATCATCTGCCCATCTGGGGCTGTTACTCCATTACCAAGCTACTTTAGCACCTGAGACGGAGGCCATGGAGCCGTCCTCAGTTCCCCGGGCCAACTTTGCTCTAACCGAGCCATGGCTGTGGAAGGGGAAGAGAGAGACAGAGAGGAAGGAGAGGGGGAGGGGTGGAGAAGCAGACGGGCGCTTCTCCTGTGAGCCTTGACCGGGTATCAAACCCAGGACTTCCACATACCAGAATGATGCTCTACCGCTGAGCCAACCAGCCAAGGCTGGGCATTACTATTTTTAAAAGCAGCCCAGCAAACCCAGTGTGCAGCAAGGCTGAACACCACTGCTCTAAGTGAGTCTCCCCTCAATCCACCCTCTCCCCCTTGCTCACGGGCTGCTGTAAGGCGTCAGCAGGACACCCAGCTGGAGCCCAGGCAAGGGCAGCAATTGCAGGGCTCTGACTGCCCTTTTTTGGATCTAGTGACCATTTTTCAAAAGGGGAAATGGCTCAGTGGTAGAGCGTCGGCCTGGCGTGCAGAAGTCCCAGGTTCGATTCCCGGCCAGGGCACACAGCAGAAGCGCCCATCTGCTTCTCCACCCCTCCCCCTCTCCTTCCTCTCTGTCTCTCTCTTCCCCTCCCGCAGCCAAGGCTCCATTGGAGCAAAGATGGCCCGGGCGCTGGGGATGGCTCCTTGGCCTCTGTCCCAGGCGCTAGAGTGGCTCTGGTCGCGGCAGAGCGACGCCCCGGAGGGGCAGAGCATCACCCCCTGGTGGGCAGAGCGTCGCCCCCTGGTGGGCGTGCCAGGTGGATCCCGGTCGGTCGGGCACATGCAGGAGTCTGTCTGACTGTCTCTCCCCGTTTCCAGCTTCAGAAAAATACAAAAAAAATAAATAAATAAAAAAAAGGGGAAATGGCTTTTGCCTGTCACGTCCTCTCCGTGGCTTCTCCTAGCAGACACAACTTCCCTTCTCAGCACTGACAGGGACTTGGTGCGGACTTGTCCAAGGCTACAGGGACACTCACAGAGGAACCTAACCTGTCACCACGTCAGCCGACCCTCCCCGCCAGAGCCTTTTCCACTCGTGGCGCCGGGTCACGGGCACACCTACCTGTCTGATAAATGGGGAGCAGCTGAAGCGAATGCAGCTTTATGTCATCAGAGAAGGCATAGGACGAAATATCCGGAGCGAAACGTCTGTGAGTGTAAACAGACAGAGAGGGAGAGAGGTCTCACTTCCGTGCACGTGAAGCAGTTCAATCACCAGTAAATGCCGGCGAGCAGAAAGCTCTCTAATACCTGTACAGCAGATGCTGAACACGGGCATATTTCCTTTTCTCCCCGTCTAAGCCCGTGGACTCCAGTGTCACCGACAGCCCAGACTGTTCGCTCTTCTCACCCAGGAGTTCCGTGGGCTTCTGGCAGAAAACAAAGTCATCTGACTCGAGCTGCAAAGGTTCATTACTGATGCCTTAAAAAATAATATGGAAGAAAAATTAATAACTCCAAATACCACTTGAATGAAAATCAGATTTCAGAACATCCCCCACCAATGAGACAGAGCGGCTTTCATTTTACTTATTTATACACACACGCACCTCACGTGTTAAACAAGGCGTGTGGTTTTGAAGTCTTAGCACTTGGTTGCTTCCTCCTCACAACTGCTCAATGGGACTCGTTACCAACCCCATTTTACACATGAGGAAACTGAGACTCAGAGATGGTACTCTGAGCCTAAGGGCATGCAACGAGTAAATACAAGAACTGAAACTGGAAACTCCGCATAGAGCCAGTTTCATTATTTCCTTCTTTCTTTCTTTCTTTCTTTTTTTTTTTTTTTTAACAGGGATAGAGAGTCAGAGAGAGGGACAGACAGGGACAGACAGACAGGAACAGAGAAAGATGAGAAGCATCAATCATCAGTTTTTCGTTGTGACACCTTAGTTATTCATTGATTGCTTTCTCATATGTGCCTTGACCGTGGGCCTTCAGCAGACCGAGTAACGCCTTGCTTGAGCCAGCGACCTTGGGCTCAAGCTGGTGAGCCTTGCTCAAACCAGATGAACCCACGCTCAAGCTGTCGACCTCGGGGTCTTGAACCTGGGTCCTCGGCATCCCAGTCCAACGCTCTATCCACTGCGCCACCACCTGGTCAGGCTCTGTTTCTTTATTTCTACGGACAAATAGTATTACTAAAATACATTTGCACACTACGGAATAAGACCCAGGCAGCCAGATCACAGGCCCAAATCCCGCATTTTAGAAACAAATCTACAAGTAGCGTGGTTTGGCAGCCCAGAGCACTGCAGATGCCTGGAAGTAAGGGTTTTGGCCACACCGAAAACAAGAAAGCAACCTGGTCAGTTAGTTACCTTCTCCCTGTTTCCCTGGACTGTTGGTCTTATGTGGATGGCGGTGGACACTCTCTCCGTGGTTAGGGTTAGACTCCAGTTTCAGGATTAAGACTTCTAAGTCTGACACGACAGCCACATAGTCAGCACAGAAAGAAATTTCCACAGGAGTGATGTTATGTATGTGTATAATTAAAGAACGCTCAAAGTCCAACGATGAGAACTCTTCATTAACGACCTGATACTTCAAGCTGAATAAGACTAACTTATTTGTGCAGCCAACAAGAAGGTCTCCTTTCACAGGACAACAGGAAATGCACAAGGGGGCCTCAGAGAGCGGCATTTCGATAATAGACATCTGGTCTCGGAAGGTTTCTTGGAAGGGGGCCTGCGCGTTATGTCCAACCATTCGGATACACACTCGTGAGTTTTCGGTTCTCTTGCTTCTCCAGTTCACATAAGCACGCAGAAACATAGCTTTGTTCTTCTCTTCGATTGCTACCAAATAGTCTCCTGAGAAGGAAATAAGATTATACTGAGGATTCGTAATTAGAAAGAACCACTTACCTTGCATCGTGAAAAAGAACCGTTAATGAATTCTAATGGGGATGGTAGCATAAATGATCGAGTAGAACAAAACCCAAAGGAACCAAATCTTAGGCATATTTTTAACTGACAGCATTTAGGTTCTGAAATACAATCTCTCTCCACTTAATGTCTTCAGATACCATTAATTATTCATGTAGCTTACTTAGAAATTTTACATTTTATTCCTTATAGGAGCTCTAAGTGTTTATAGGAGCTCTGAACCTACCACTCCAACAAAACTGTCCTGACAAAGAATTAAGTAGTATCGGCATGATGTTAAAATTAGGTATAAATTAAAAAACTCTGGCCCTGGCCAGTTGTCTCAGCCGATAGAGTGTTGGCCTGGCATATGGACATCCCGGATTCGATTCTTGGTCAGGGCACACATAAAAAGCGACCTTCTGCTTCTTCCCCTGCCTCTCCCCCCTTCTCTCTCTCTTTCTCTCTGGCAGCCAGTGGCTTGACTGGTTCAAGCATCAGCCCCAGGCACTGAGGATAACTTAGTTGGTCCAAGTGGGGTTTGACTTTAGCGCTAAAAATAGCTTGGTTGATTTGAGCATGGGCCACAGACAAGGGTTGCCAGGGGGATCCCAGTCTGGGCGCATGCAGGAGTCTGTCTCACTATTTCCCCTTCTCTCACTTACAACAAAACAAAACAAAAACAAAACGGAAAATGTTTACTGCTTGAGTAAGAAGCCTGCAAAGCATTTACAGGAAGTATACAGTATACATGGCTGACATAAGATTCATTCTATTTTTACAAGGGGAGATTTGCCACAGAAGAAGATTTTGGGTACTTAGAGCTTGAATCCTCACATCTAAGTTACTGTGAGTGGGAGGAAAAATACCAAAAAGAAAAGGCTGAGACATGGAAGACAAATTATCAGCATTTCCGCATAGCTAGGAGTTCGCTATGTGTAGACAAACAGAAGCTGCTCCCAGGAGTTTAAGTGTAAGCGAGGCCTGAAAGGGACCCCTAAGCAACATGACCCAGGCTAGTGCATTCCACATGACTCCTGAACTTCCTTCCAGACGGCAACTGGATTACACAAACACATCTTTGTTTTTCAAGGCCTCATCAATGAGGTCACCATCCTGTTCGCAAGCAGCCAGTATGGCTGTAGGTCAGTTGTTCTCAATCCTGGCAGCCCAGAGGACTAACACTGGTTCTCTGGGTCGTGGTCCTGGCATTGCTATTTTTTAAAGCTCTGCGGGGAAATCTTAAGCACCAGCAGTGTCATCCACTGTCTCTAGAATCTCCACTATTGACAGGCAAGAAAGAGTGAAGTTGACACAATGCCTGCCCCTTCCATTTCTAGAATAAACCATTTGGAAGAATGGGACAGATCATGGAAACAGTGCATTTCTGTCTGTCTGTCTCTCTCTCTCATATACACACTAAAGTTGAGACTGCTGAGAGTTTGCCACTCAGCGCCCTCTCCTGTGCCTAAAAGGGGAGGGGAAAACTACCAGTATGGGGAAAGGCTTAAAAAAGATTTCATAAGAAATCCCGAAATCAGAATCTTCTGCTAAAAGAAAACTTACAGAGCTAATAAATGGTTTCCAAACTGGTCTGTGGACCAGTTCCGGCCTCTGTTGATGTCTCCACTTCTCAAAAAGAAAAACTACTAACACTGCAGTAAGCCGGTCAGAAAGCAAAGACGTCTAACATTTGGAGCTGGTTTTCCTTTTATAAATAATGGTGACAGTAAATAGAAGGGCTCCTCATTTAAAAAAAATATATGATCTTCAGTTGAAAAGAATAAACAGATACTATGTATGGTAGCCCCATAGTTTTTTTAACTGATCCGCAAAATCCTAGTGTCTAGAAATCACTAATCTACTGATTCAACGTTTGTTTTGTTTTAAACAGACACTTAGACCCAACGTTTCTATGCACTCACACCCAACCAGTGGCAGAGAAGGGGCTGGAGGGAGATCTTCCATCCTCCAGTTCCAGGTCTCCACTTCATTAATAGGCACTTCAGCCACAGCCACGGGGCAGGGGGGTCCCCACCACTGTGAATACTGCAACTCACACCTTTATACCCTCTTGAAAAGTAGGAATCAAACTGGAAGAGTTATTTATGAGGTGGTTAAAAGAATCCTATGGTGAATCCTTTTGTACTCTGAAAAAGTACCTATTATTAGGTGTTGGAGTTTCCTACAAGAGGGATACGCACACCCACATGGAACCCCTTGGGACACTTCACTTTCCTGGTGGCAACATTGTAGCGGATGCTGCTCCGGCTACTTGGGGTTGGGCGTGGGGTTGCGCAGAGGGTGGTGGTGGGGATGGGTTATAAGACCCAAGCTCCACGCACGTAGCTATTTAATCAGCATATAACGTGAACTTTCTAAAATCGACAGAGGGTAAAGGAAGAGACTTAGAGGGTAAAGGTAGAGACATAAAAGGGTTAGTTTGGCCATGAATTGGTCGAACTGTTGAAGCTGGGAGTTCAGGACACTATTCTTCCTACTTCTGTAGGTGTTTGACCTTTTCTCTACTAAAAGGTTTTTGTTTACTTTGTTGCTTTTTAAAGCGTCTGGGTCGTGTGCCACCCAGCCATCCGCAGGCGGGCCTTGCTGCCTAGGGGCGTGCATGGAGGAGGAGCCCGCAGCATCCTGGGCCCTGCACCAGCTCCCGGCGGTGGTTGCCAGGACAACCGCTCAGCGGAGCGCAGGTTGACCGAGCAGCTGGCCCGGGGAAGACCGGCCCGCAGTTCCCGGAAGCACGGAGCCCCCACCATCACCAGCTGCCGTTGGGGGCGCGCGGTCCGCTGGGAGGAAGTCCCAGGCGGGGGCCAGGCGCCCCGACCCCTCGTGACTCACCGGCCTCGCTGTAGGCCAGGCGCAACACCCGGCCCAGCGTGGAGAAGGCGCACCGCGGCTGGCACAGCTCCTGGCCCGCCACCGCGAACGCCTCCACCTTGCAGCCCGCCGCCACAAACAGTGCATCGGAGCCCCCGCCGCAGAACCGCTCGGGCTCCAGTTTGCAGGGCACCACCTGCTGCGACCCGAACGGGTGCAGGTTGTACAACTGCACCATCCCGATGACCTGCTGTGGCCCGTCCGGGCGCCGGGGACCCTCGCCGGCTACGGAGGTGGGACCACTTCCGCGACCCGGTACACACTGCCCAGTCACGTGAGCGTGGGCCGGGCCCGCCCGCGGCTCCGCTTCTTAAAGAGGCAGCTGCGGGGCGAGGGTGCAGTCCAGGAACAGGTCACACCCGCTGGGCGCCGCCCTGGGTCCCCTGGCACTCAGCCGCCCAGTCCTGGCCATGCAACACGCTCAGCGTTGGCAGGCGGAGGCCCTGCTGTGTCTTGTTCACCTTACCGCTTGGGGCCAGGCGAGATGTGTAAGCGCTGGAGTGCCTTTTAATATTTGATCACCTGCTCTGCACCATTCGTACTTGCTTCTGGGGGCATCACGCATGCCCCCCCCCAAATAGGGACAGACCCCCTGGAGGACAGGGCTGCAAAAACTGAAGCTTGACGCACACAGCTTGGTTCGAGACTAAACGCACCCAAGAAGAGTTGCTCAGAAATACTTTAAATTCTAAAATGGTTTAGTTGGAAAGAGCAGTGCCTAGAAAATGTTTGGCAAAAAAGCTTTTGCTGAATGAAAGAATTGTAGACGTTATCTAGTGAACTCCATGAGCCCCAGAGAATAAAAAGACGAAGGGCCAGAAACTCACTGGCTCTCAGTCCTAAAACTGTCCTGCAATTTATACCTTGTTTCTATTTCTGACATCTGTGGTGTCTCAGAGTTCCCAGTTACAACCCCCCACTTTTTTTAAACAAATTTAGAGGAAGCAGGTATTGTGACTACTCTCCGTAGTTCATCCAGAAAATATGTATATCTGTATAGATTGAGGGGTGTTGCTTTTGGCCAGGAACACAACTGATAAAGAGCAGAATTTCCTTCCGTCAGTTTCCAGTCAAGCTACCCTCAGGAGCCCTTTCTTTTCTTTTCTTTCTTTTTTTTTTTTTTTTCTGAAGCTGGAAACGGGGAGAGATAGTCAGATAGACTCCCGCATGCCCCCGACCAACCGGGATCCACCCGGCACGCCCACCAGGGGCGACGCTCTGCCCACCAGGGGGCGATGTTCTGCCCCTCCGGGGCGTCGCTCTGCCGCGACCAGAGCCACTCTAGCGCCTGGGGCAGAGGCCAAGGAGCCATCCCCAGCCCCTGGGCCATCTTTGCTCTAATGGAGCCTTGGCTGCGGGAGGGGAAGAGAGAAACAGAAAGGAAGGAGGGGGGGTGGAGAAGCAAATGGGCGCTTCTCCTATGTGCCCTGGCCGGGAATCGAACCCGGGTCCCCCGCACGCCAGGCCGACGCTCTACCGCTGAGCCAGTACCCCTAAGCCATATTCTTCTTGCCTTCATCCAACCAATAGGGACTCCAGGAGACAACAGGTCCATCAGATTCAGTGAGGCAGAGATGCCACGGAGCGGGTGGCTGGGGCCAGCCAGGCAAGGCTGAAAACTCACAGAAAGCTACTGTAGAGAAAAGCTGGCCTCCCTGGCCGACAGCTGGGCTGGATAGAGCTTCATCCTGAAGCACAGAGGTTGCCACTTACTTTAGGGCACTACGGGCATACAGCAACGTTCCTGTTTCTCTCCCTTCCTCTCTTGCTTAAATCATTAAATAAAAGAAAAACAACCAGCCTAACTGCCCATACTCATTTGTTTTAGATATCATACTCATGAACAACCCCTTTCTTCACTTAAAATACCTGCCATATTGTCCTTTTTTATTAAATTTAATTTCTATTTTTTGTATTTTCCCGAAGTTAGAGAGGCAAGGAGGCAGTCCGACAGACTCTCGGGTGTGACTGACCAGGATCCACCCGGCATGCCCATCTGGGGTCTTGCTCTTGGACTCATTCTAGCACCTCAGGCAGAGTCCATGGAGCCATCCTCAGCACCCAGGGCCAACTTTGCTCCAATGGAGCCTTGGCTGTGGGAGGGGAAGAGAGAGACAGAGAGGAAGGAGAGGTGGAAGGGTGGGGAAGCAGATGCAGATGGGCACTTCTCCTGTGTGCCCTTGGTGGGAATGGAACCCAGGACTTCCACACACTGGGCCAACGCTCTACTGCTGAGCCAAACGGCCAGGGCCCTTATTAATTATTTGTAACAAAATTGTAAATTTTGATTTATAAATTTTAGTATCAAAATTGTAAATTTGATCAAAATTATAAATTAAAATTTCAAAAACTATACTTGGCTGCCAGGGAGCTCCCACAATCACATAGAGGCTTTCCCAGGGTGAGGCTTACCCACTGCGCTTCAGACGTGCTGACCCCTGAGATCCCCCAGATGTGGGAGACTGGACTGCAGCGTCTGTAACAGTGGGAGACTGCATTCCTGCTCTCCCCACAGAGGAAAAACATTTTCAAAACTAAAAGTGCAATTTCATGGTAATTTAACCTGCAGTTAAAAAGTCTGTTTAGGAGAGAGAGAGGTTACGATTTGCTCAAATCCTGGACCCCCAATCCCTTCTAGAGACTGCCACCTCTCCCTTACTATACGGCAGAGGTCCCCAAACTTTTTACACAGGGGGCCAGTTCACTTGTCCCTCAGACCGTTGGAGGGCCGGACTATAAAAAAAAAAACTATGAACAAATCCCTATGCATACTGCACATATCTTATTTTAAAGTAAAAAACAAGACGGGAACAAATACAATATTTAAAGTAAAGAACAAGTAAATTTAAATCAACAAACTGACCAGTATTTCAATGGGAACTATGGGCCTGCTTTTGGCTAATGAGATGGTCAATGTCCGGTTCCGTATTTGTCACTGCTAGCCGTGACAAGTGATGCAAGTGTGCGGCGCCACCACATACAGCATCCGCATCCTGTGCTCCTCTCACTGACCACCAGTGAAAGAGGTGTCCCTTCCGGAAGTGCGATGGGGGCCGCATGCAGTTTGGGGGACCCCTGCTATACGGGTTCCTGTCATTAGCTCATCTAAGAGTCTCAGGAAACAGACGTGTCAGCCAAGAGAAGGTGGGCGATGTGCCTAGTTCCATGTTTGTCAGGAGCTGTGACCAGGCTGCCCACTTGCATTCCTGGACCAAAGCAGGGGCAGCAGTGGGTCCCTCCTTCCCTCCCTCCCTTCCTCCCTCCCTTCCTTTCTTTTTTCCTTCCTCCCTCTGTCCTTCCTTTTTCCACCCTCTCTCCCTTCCTTCCTCCCTCCCTCCCTCCCTCCTCCCTTCTTCCCTCCCTTCCTTTCTTCTTTCCTTCCTCCCTCTGTCCTTCCTTTTTCCTCCCTCTCTCCCTTCCTTCCTCCCTCCCTCCCTCCCTCCCTCCCTCCCTCCTCCCTCTCTTCCTTTCTTCTTTCCTCCCTCCCTCCCTCCCTCCCTCCTTCCATCTTTCCTTCCTTCCCTCCTCCCTCCCTTCCTCCCTCTTTCCTTACTTTCCTCCCTCCTTTCCTCTTTCCTTCCACCTTCCCTTTTTTCCTTTCTTCCTCCCTCCCACATTCCTCCCTTTCTCCTTCTCTCCTTCCTTCCTTCCTTCCTCCATCCTTCCTTCCCTCCCTCCATTCCTCCTCCTCTTCCCTCCCTCTCTTCCTTTCTTCCTCCCTTCCTCCCTTCCTTTTTTCCTCCCTCCCTCCTTCTCTCCCTCCCTCCTTTTTTTTATAGAGAGAACAGAAACAGAGAGAGAAAGATGCCAGTTCATGAGGGGATTCATGAAAAGGTATAGACGATGGAATATTAGTCAGCTTTCAAAAAGAATGAAATGTTACCATTTGTAACAGTATGGATGGAGCTAGAGGGTATTAGTCTGAGTCAGTGGTGGGCAAACCCAGGCTGGCGAGCCACATGCTCACTCAACTCCTGCATGAATCGCCTGCCTCCCTTGCACTGCGTATCCTGCCCTGCGTCTCCTGTCACCTGACCTGCCTACACCCCCCCCTCCCTGCCCACCAGCACGTGGTGTTTTGTGGTAGAGCGGCACCCAAGGGGCCAAAGAGCCTCAGTTTGCCAACCACTGCCCCAGAGAAAGAAGCAGAAGGTATTTTGTGGTTCCCAACCTCTGTGGGCCTTGTTTTCCCCACCTGAAAAATGAAGAATATGAAAGCTGAGGCTGAAAGCTGATTACCTTGGAAAGCAGAGGGGAAAGGGGAGGGGAGAAGGGGGAAGGGGAAAGGGAGAAGGGGAGGGGGGAAGGGGAGGGGGAAGGAGGGAGGGGGAAAGAGGAAAGGGGAGGGGGAAAGGGGAGGGGGAAAGGGGAGGATGAGGGGAAAGGGGAGCCATGAGTGCACTCAACTCGTGCCTGAATCCCACCTGCCTCTTACACCACCACCACCACCACCACCCCCGTGCTACCTGCGCGCCCCACATGGTATTTTGTGGAAGAGCCACACTCAAGGGGCCAAAGAGCCACATGTGGCTCTCTAGCTGGGGTTTGCTGACCACTGGTCTAAGTGAAATAAGTTAGAGAAAGACAAATATAATAGTATTTCACTTATATGTTGAATCTAAAGTACAAAATAAACGAACAAACAAAACTGAAACAGACTCCTAGCGACAGAGAATAGACTGACAGTTGCCGGAAGGGAGGGCTGGGGGGGGGGGGGCGGGTTAAAAAGGTGAAGGGATTAAGTACAAACTGCAGTTACAGAACAGTCAGGGGGATGTCAAGTACAGCCCGGACTATAGTCAATGACACTGTAGTGACTATGTGCGGTACCAGGGGACCACTGTGTAAAGTATGTGACTGACCACTGTGCTGCACACCTGAAACTAATACGTACAAAATAATATTGAATGTGAACCATATGTGAAGAATAAAAAATGTCAGAGAATAACCTATCAAATAAAATTGTTCTAAGCAAAACAAAACAAAACACCTCACACATACTTGCAATTACTGGCTTTGTGCTGCTTTTGTTATGACAGTGTATTTCTAAATTTTTTTTTTTTCATTTTTCTGAAGCTGGAAATGGGGAGGCAGTCAGACAGACTCCCGTATGCGCCTGACCGGGATCCACCCGGCATGCCCACCAGGGGGCGATGTTCTGCCCATCCGGGGCGTCGCTCTGTTGCAACCAGAGCCACTCCAGTGCCTGGGGCAGAGGCCAAGGAGCCATCCCCAGCGCCCGGGCCATCTTTGCTCCAATGGAACCTTGGCTGCGGGAGGGGAAGAGAGAGACAGAAAGGAAGGAAAGGGGGAGGGGTGGAGAAGCTGATGGGCGCCTCTCCTGTGTGCCCTGGCCGGGAATCAAACCCAGGACTCCTGCACGCCAGGCCGACGCTCTACCGCTGAGCCAACCGGCCAGGGCCCTAAATATATATATATATATATTTGTATTTTTCTGAAGCTGGAAACGGGGAGAGACAGTCAGACAGACTCCCGCATGCGCCCAACCGATCCACCCAGCACACCCACCAGGGGCAACGCTCTGTCCACCAGGGGTCGATGCTCTGCCCCTCCGGGGCATCGCTCTGCCGTGACCAGAGCCACTCTAGCGCCTGGGGCAGAGGCCAAGGAGCCATCCCCAGCACCCGGGCCATCTTTGCTCCAATGGAGCCTCGGCTGCGGAAGGGGAAGAGAGAGACAGAGAGGAAGGAGGGGGGGGGTGGAGAAGCAAATGGGCGCTTCTTCTATGTGCCCTGGCCGGGAATCGAACCCAGGTCCCCCGCACGCCAGGTCGACGCTCTACTGCTGAGCCAACCGGCCAGGGCCCTAAATATTTTTAAGAAAGGATTTATTCTAGAGAAAAATCACATGGTAAAAACTGGAAGGTTGACAAAATGCTTGAAGTGACTTCCTTGTTTGTGGGCCAGAGTAGTGCTAGTCCAGGTAATACATAAAGAGGGTATCTGATTGAAAATAATCCCATTTTGTAAAATCTTTCTTTCAAGTGAGCCTTTTCATTATGATTATTTATACTCACAAAAATTAGGGGATATGTCAAAATGCGTATGAAGCTATAAAATATGCCCTCATTTTTATGAGCAGTATATATCTTAAACCAAACAGACATCTCACACTAAATCGGGTTCACAAACCTCATGCAAACCAGAACTTCCTAAAGAGCATGTTAAACTGCCTTTTGCTGTCTCTCTCGCCCACCATTTTTGATTCCTTAAGTCTAAGGGGGAGTCAGAGAAACTGCTCTTTCTAACAAATTCCCAGGAGAGAACTAAGGCTGCTATCTCCTGACCAAACTCAGAACCATTCTCCAAACTGTTTGGGTGGGTGAACCTGAAATCTTATTAAGGCAAACAATCAGTTGCATTGGTAACCACCTCATGAAATAGTTTTAAAAATAGCTTCCTTATTTTAATACAGTGTACCATCCACAATACAGTTCAATTTGACATCAGAATAAATCAATGCACAAGTCAATAGTCATTGACTTTGGAAGCGTGTCAAGAGAATTAAGACGTGATTGTCAAGGTGATGTGCTTTCTAATCCCGCCTTTACGACTAACTGTGGTCTTGGTGCCAGGTTTCAATCTCCCTTGACCTGAGTTTCCACATCTGCAAACCGAGGGGAGCAAGCAGGATGATCCCCAAGGTGTCGTCCACCTCTGAAAGTACCTGATGATTCTTTGATGCTACTGCGTGCGAGCCAGTGTGCTGAGTGGAGTAGGAGAATGTGAGACGGAGGTTGCTCCTTAGCTGGTGAGATAGCTGCATCCCTCAGCTCACCAGCCCGAGCCCAAGGGAAATCCGAAATAAGGGTGCCTCAGGATTCCGTTCCGGCAGAGTGATGTTGGGTGGGCAAACCTTCTCTTCCCTGAGTCTCGGGCTAAGGGAGTGTGAACCCATTCTCTAATATTAATAATATCTTGAACAGAGGAAACCTCTCCATCCTTTTCTTTCCTCTTTCCTTCCATTTCTTTTTTCTTTCCCTTTTTGATAAATATTTACTGAGCCCCTGGTAAGACAGATGGAAATTCCCTGAGTAAACTCAGGTCAAAGAGCCTGGCACCAAAGCATATCAGCTGAACAAGTTACTTGACCTCACCAGGCCTGTTTCTTCACCTGCAATATTGTCACGATGAGCCCCGTATGAAATAATACACATAAAGCTTTTAGTGAAGGCCGTGCCACACAGTGAGAAAATAAATATTAGATCCCCGTATCTCCCCGGAGCAGACAGCGTTACATAGTGCTGAAAACCCAAGTAATTGAAGAACAAACCATGGCCAGAAATGCAGGCCTTGGAGAGCAGGGAATGAGGGAGGGACGGAGAATGGATCCAAACACGCCTGGAGAGAGCATAGACCACACAGGGAGAAAGGGGGAATGTTACTGTTTTCGGATTAGGAAGTAGAACAGCATAGTGACTAAGAGTTTGTGTCCTGGGAGACACACTCCCTGGATTAGAACCTTGGTTCTGAAATTTACTAGCTGTGTTCTGCGATGCTGGGCAATTATTTAACCATCCCGTGTCACAGTTTCCTCCTTACAAAATGGAAACAGTGATAGCCTCTAGCCTCTTATTTGGAAGAATAAACCAGCTCAAACCTGTTAAGAGGAGGACATGCCTGGTGCATTAGAAGAGCTTCGTAATTAGCCTGACCAGGCAGTGGTGCAGTGGATAGAGCTTCGAACTGGGATGCAGAGGACCCAGGTCGAGACCCCGAGGTCGCCAGGTTGAGCGCGAGCTCATCTGGCTTGAGCAAAAGCCCACCAGCTTGAACCCAAGGTCACTGGCTCCACCAAGGGGTTACTCGGTCTGCTGAAGGCCCGCGGTCAAGGCACATATGAGAAAGCAATCAATGAACAACTAAGGTGTTGCAACGCGCAATGAAAAACTAATGATTGATGCTTCTCATCTCTCTCTGTTCCTGTCTGTCTGTCCCTGTCTATCCCTCTCTCTGACTCACTCTCTGTCTCTGTAATAAATAAATAAATAAATAAATAAATAAATAAATAAATAAATTTAAAGAAAGAAGAAGAAAAAAAAAGAAGAGCTTCGTAAGTAAAAGCTGCTGTGATCATTTTTCAACCTAATTCCCTGGATCCTCCAGTGAGGCCCTTGTTCCTGGGAAAAGTAAGTGGCACATTGTTGTCTTGAGTGGGAGGTGCATCAAGCATGCTCCTAAATTCTTTTTTATTTTTTTTAGATTTTATTTATTCATTTTAGAGAGAGGAGAGAGAGACAGGGAGAAGGAGAGAGAGAAGTGGGAGGAGCAGGAAGCATCAACTCCCATATGTGCCTTGACCGAGCAAGCCCAGGGTTTTGGACCCAGGCCCTCAGCGGTCCAGGTTGATGCTCTGTCCACTGCGCCCCCACAGGCCAGGCCTCAAGCAAGCTCCTAGAAATGCTCCCCTGGGGACTTTGCGTTTCCCCTGTGAAGCTGACACTTAACGAAGTTCAGATCAGGTTCCTTTGTTAAAACTGAGAGGTGGGCTTCAGCCTGCAGTTCCCAAGTTTTGCTGCAAGTTAGAATCATGGGGGGGGGGCTTTTAAAAGGACTGATGCCCCTATGGCACCCTTAGCAGTGAAATAAGAATGTCTGGACACAGTGGCCAGGCATTAGCGTCTTTTAAGGGTCCTGACAAATCTGAGCACCCACTGGCTCAACAGACTCTCTTCCCTTCTGTGTTGAGGGTGCTGAATAAGTTGAAGCTTTATATCTGGGAAAGTTTCTTTCTTTCTTTTCTTTTTTTTTAAGTAATGTGTATAAAACTGTGAAAGTAACAAGGCAGTCCTAAAGTAAAATGCTTTTCGGACTGTCAGTAGTGACCTCTGGTGGTGCAAGAACCTATAATAACCTGATTTTCCTGCAGGAAACGCTGTTGACACAGGGAAAAGGGTCAGTGAGCCCCTCCTCTGCCCCGCACCCTCCACGGCACACATACACCATCCAGAAAGGGAAACTGAGGCCTAGAAGAGGAAGTGGACCAAGATCACAAAAGGACCCTTGACAGCCGACAGCTGGGGAGCCGGAACTAGCCTGGTCTCCAACTTCCTCTTCCTGTCTGGGGGCCTTCCCCCACAGTCGTCTCCCCTTCTCAGCCCCCCGTAGTGAGCACCCCCAGTGTGCACCAGTAGCTTCTGGTTCTCCTCCTAGCTCCTAACCACGACCTGGATTCCTGCAGGTCCTAACACGGGCCGTCACTGACCCTAGTGGGAAGTGTCCCGGAGGACTGAGGTCTCCCCTCCCCCCTGCCTTCCAGCTGGTTGTCCCCTGTGCCCTAGAAGGTCAAGGTTGGATTGCCAGCTAGGGAAGTCTGGCCCACTGGGCCTCCTGGTTAAGGAACACCGCCTCCATTTTACAAGCGAAGGGAAGAAGGCCCCATGAAAGGGACTGCTTGGCACATCCTTCTTGTCACACTCCTTCCCTCTGTCCTGAATCCGAGGGGTTTCCTGGCAAGCGGGGAAACTGAGGCCCAGGTACAGAGCTGTCCCCGTCCAGGCAGGCTCCTGAGAGCCCAGCGCTGGCCTGTCTCACCGGCGCTGCCCCGGCACTGGGGGTGGGGGTGACATGCTCAATAGGAGGTAAGGATGAACGTGCCAGAGGACAAGGGAGAAGTGTGGGACGGTAGGGTCTGAAGGAAGACACTGGGATGCCGGTGTGGGAGGGGCGAGGCGAGGACTTCGGGACTAGCGGGTGGGGTGGGGTGGAGCTGATTCTAGCACGAGGACTCCTGGAGGGGAGCCCCTGAAGCAGAAGTGGGGGGCACTGAGGACTGCAGCTCAGGAGCAAGGGAGACTGTAGCCCCGCTTGGGTGGCTTCCTCGGAAACACACCGAGAGCGGCCAGCCACTCCACCGCCCCGCCTCGCCTAACAGGGCAGACGCCCCAGGGCCACCGCAGGCATGACTTCCACCATCCTGGACCTCTGGGCACCAGAAGGCCTGCCCAGCCAGTGTGAGCTGAAGACCTGGGCCAGAGAGACCTGCCCCCTCCCGATTCCTCCACGTCTTATAACTTCTAATGACATCGTGATCTGATGAGTTGTGGCAAATATATAAATGTAATGTGCCCAATCGTCCTCCTTTAGGGAGGACAGTCCTTCTTTTGTAAGTTCCATCCTCCCTCTAAAAGTGTCCTCCTACATGTCCTCCTTTTTGATATTGGAAGACTCATCTGTAAATGTCCATATTCGATCAATGTAGAGTCAATCCAATGCATGTGATATGATGTATTTGTATCTAAATGAGTACTTTTTTCTTACAGTTATTATTAAAAATAAATAGGCATGTAAGCATAATGACAATATAAAATATTACAAATGTTTTTATTATGCATTTATATTATACTGTATTATTGTTGCAATGAATAAAATATTTACGATATAGTTTTCTTCAATTTATTTTTGTCCTTTTCATGGTAAAAAAGTTGGTCACCTTAATAAACGAGGCTTGCCAAACACCTCGGTTAATCTCTGCACATCTCTTTAGAGAAAAGTGTCCCGATAGCTGGTGAAGCCCCCGGCCCCCTGGCTTTCAGGGAAACACAGCGCTGGATGAATAACATGGTTTCCCCGAGGATTCTGTGACTGTGAACAGGCTCCAACTCCGCGTGCCCAACTCTGCAGGCACACGGCCCACCAGAGCCTGGAACTCGACGTCCCGCCAAGCAGGCAGGCACGTGCCGTCACCCCCAGACCTGGATTCTTGCAGCCAAAATGCAGGTGGGAGGGACTATTACTCCTCCCTCTACCTCTTAATCGAGGGTGTCTCTGGGCTCCCTGAGGATAGGATTTATTTCTTCCAGAGGTTACACCAGGGGTCCCCAAACTACGGCCCCCGCAGGCCGCATGCAACCCCCTGAGGCCATTTATCCAGCCCCCCCCCGCCGCACTTCCGGAAGGGGCACCTCTTTCATTGGTGGTCAGTGAGAGGAGCACATTGACCATCTCATTAGCCAAAAGCAGGCCTATAGTTCCCATTGAAATACTGGTCAGTTTGTTGATTTAAATTTCCTTGTTCTTTATTTTAAATATTGTATTTGTTCCCGTTTTGTTTTTTTACTTTAAAATAAGATATGTGCAGTGTGCATAGGGATTTGTTCATAGTTTTTTTTTATAGTCTGGCCCTCCAACGGTCTGAGGGACAGTGAACTGGCTGCCTGTGTAAAAAGTTTGGGGACCCCTGGGTTACACCCTGGGAAGGGCTAACAAGCAAACTGACAAAACAGCCTGGGTCAAAGGGTCTGTGTTTTCATTGCTGCATTCTACAAGAGCTTGTGGGTGGGGGAGGTTTTCTTAGAAGGATCAGTATGTAGAAGCCTCGCGAGGGATATGGCCAAGGCCAAGGTCCCTGGGGAGGTGTTGTCCACAGGCCTAGAAAACAGAGCAGAGTTAATCAGTAGAACGTCGTTATTTTGTGAGGAGAGAGGTGAGATTGAGGAGGTTAAGGACCACCTAAAGCAGGATTGAGAAATGGAGACGTCATCCCCAGGGCAGAATGTAGATATTAGTGATAGGTGAAATGGCTCCTCAGCCACCATCTTTCTTAAGAACAATGCAGGCCTGAAGGAGGCGGAAGGACTGGCTTACTCAGTAATCCAGCTCAGACCTCCGTTGCAGCTGGATGCTGAGAAGGGACGATTGGATCAGGGCACAGACAATTTTAAGAAACTGTGGCACCACACCCAACCACAAACAGAAGTTTTCTTGCAGCTGCCTTTCCCCAAGTCCCTTCCACGAATCCATATAACCCCTGCCCCATCCCTCCCTCGGGCTGACACCCTTTGCTGGTCTCAGCCTGCCTGCACCCAGGCGCTTTTAAAATAAAATGTCCTTGTGGAACACTCTAGCAGGCGTCCCCAAATTACGGCCCCCGGGCCGCATGCAGCCCCCTGAGGCCATTTACCCGGCCCCCCCACCGCACTTCCGGAAGGGCCACCTCTTTCATTGGTCAGTGAGAGGACCATTGTATGTGGCAGCCCTCCAACGGTCTGAGGGACAGTGAACTGGCCCTTTGTGTAAAAAGTTTGGGGACCCCTGCTAGCCTCATGTTTTTGTTTTCAGCCCAGATTTCTGCCTTTCAGGGGTAGTCAACCTTTTTATAAAAACCGCCCACTTTTGCAGTGCTGGTCAACCTGGTCCCTCCCACCCACTCATGGGCATTCCAGCTTTCATGGTGGGCGGTAGCAGAGCAACCAAATGGCCCCACTATTGGCCCACCATGAATTCTGGAACTCCCACTAGTGGGCAGGCGGAACCACGTTGACCAACACTGCAAAAGTGGGCGGTTTTTATAAAAAGGTTGACAACCCCTGCTAGGCAGTAGCATTCCCTGCTCTGTATCAGGTTTTAGAATAATTTGATTCCATTGTGAAGCTGATTTGTAGCAGTCAAGAATTCATGGCGAGAAATTATAGTGGTCTGGGCTAGAGTAGGAGCAGTGGAGGGGGATATTATGGCAAAGAGCAATCTCTAAGAGATAGGCAAGAAAAAGAGTGGTTCCTGGTTGCCTGGGAATGCTGGATTGCTTTACCCCCCCCCCCCCCCGTGGGTATGGTGGTGCCATTGTCTTGATAAAGTAATTCGTACCCCTGTGCCTGAACATTGTTACACAATGATGTCCTTATCTATAAATAATCTCGATCTAAAAAAAATAAACTGAAAGAGACACCTCGCCATCTATACAGGAGGTGCATGTGGAACACATCATTTGTAACATATTGATAAACAGGCAAATGTTCACGCAAATGCACGTGTTAGATGGGGAGAGCATAAGAGTCAAACTAGGAGCGAAGCTCACACTTCCCCTGACACACCGCCGGGTCTCTTCCTTTTCACTGTGTGCCCTTGGGTAGTAACCTAACCTCTCTTGGTTGAGTTTCTGAAAGGTAACTGCTTAGGCAGTATGCTTGTAATGAAGATGTGACATTTAAGTATAATCCTTGCCCTGGCCAGTTAGCTCAGTGGTAGAGTATCGTGTCGGCCCAGCATGTGTAAGTCCTGAGTTTGATTCCCAGTCAGGGCCCACAGGAGAAGCATCCATCTGCTTCTCCACCCCTCCCCCTCTCCTTCCTCTTTATCTTTCTCTTCCCCTCCCGCAGCCAAGGCTCCACTGGAGCAAATTTGGCCCCGGGCGCTGAGGACGGCTTCATGGCCTCCACCTCAGGTGCTAGAATGGCTCCTGTTGCAATCAAGCGACACCCCAAATGGGCAGAGCATTGCCCCCTGGTAAGCATGCTGGGTGGATCCCAGTTGGGTGCATGCGGGAGTCTGTCTCTCTGCCTCCTTGCTTCTCATTTCAGAAAAATACAAAAAAAAAAAAAGTATGACCCTTAAGTACTAAAGCATTTTTACTGTTTGTCTTTGGGTGATGGCACCGGGAGATGAGAGATGCTGCGTAAGGAGAGAGGAACCCTGCACGATAATTTAAAGTGAAGTAGATGCCCTGGCCAGTTGGCTCAGTGGTAGAGCGTCAGCCTGGCGTGCAGGAGTCCCGGGTTCGATTCCCGGCCAGGGCACACAGGAGAAGCGCCCATCTGCTTCTCCACCCCTCCCCCTCTCCTTCCTCTCTGTCTCTCTCTTCCCCTCCCGCAGCGAGGCTCCATTGGAGCAAAGATGGCCTGGGCGCTGAGGATGGCTCTGTGGCCTCTGCCTCAGGCGCTAGGATGGCTCTGGATGCAACAGAGCGATGCCCCAGAGGGGCAGAGCATCGCCCCCTGGTGGGCATGCCGGGTGGATCCCGGTCGGGCGCATGTGGGGAGCCGTTTCCAGCTTCGGAAAAATGAAAAAAATAAAAATAAAAAAAATAAATAAAGTGAAGTAGAGAGAAACATTGAAGCTTGCTGTGGTAGTCTTCTTGTTTTGTTTTGGATTTTTGTTTCATATTTTAGTTATAGTTTGTTTGGGGCAGAGACAATACCCGTTAAGGAAGATTCTTGCTCAGTGTAGCATAGATTGTAAAGGACTACTGGGACGGCTGGTGGACAGCAAGGCAACCCCTTGACTAATTAACGTTTAAAAAAAGCATATCAAGGCTTCATGTTTAGAAAATATTAATCCTCTTGTTACTTTTGTAGGCCACCTCAGATTCTATATTGAATTCTATATTCTTTCTGCATTTTGATGGATAAAATATCATTTGTTCTATACAGTCTTGCATTAGACATCTTTTTAACCAAAATAAACACTGTGTTATCTTTAGAATGGTCTTCATCTCTGTGACCTGCTCCCCCACCAGCTTTGAAGACTCCTGCGAAACACCCGTTGAAATCCACTCCTCTTTGCCCTCCGGCTTAGCTGCGACCTTGTCCATGAAGCCTCTGAATACCTTTCCCCTAGTTTCCAGGACACAGTGTTTATCTCTCTTACGCTATTCTGTTCTCTCCCCTGCAGTTTAGTGATTTGTATCTCTTTCTGTACACCTTCCTGCTTTATAAGAATGCAAGACATGCATTCTTTTCTTTTGTATATTGAGAGGGCATATATTACCCATATTTTATATTGACTTAATGGCCATGTACTATTCAATTTTTTTTCTTTTTTTTCTTTTAAAGCTGGAAACGGGGAGAGACAGTCAGACAGACTCCCACATGCGCCCGACCGGGATCCACCCGGCACGCCCACCAAGGGCTACGCTCTGCCCACCAGGGGGCGATGCTCTGCCCCTCCGGGGCGTTGCTCTGCCCCTCTGGGGCGTTGCTCTGCCGTGACCAGAGCCACTCCAGCGCCTGGGGCAGAGGCCAAGGAGCCATCCCCAGCGCCCGAGCCATCTTTGCTCCAATGGAGCCTTGGCTGCGGGAGGGGAAGAGAGAGACAGAGAGGAAGGAGGGGGGGGGGGTGGAGAAGCAAATGGGCGCTTCTCCTGTGTGCCCTGGCTGGGAATCGAACCTGGGTCCCCCGCACGCCAGGCCGACGCTCTACCGCTGAGCCAACTGGCCAGGGCCTCTTTGTAGTTTTTAAAACTTCCTAAAGAACCATTTAAAATGGCAAGTTTAATCTTAATTTTAGAGTTAGCATAGGTATGGTTGCAGGATGCATTAGTTTGGTGAATTGTAATAATACTAAAAATTGATTTGCTAATACAATATAGTTTAAACATTAAAAATTGTTTTTGATAATATCGAAAGTACATTTTAGAGTTGAAGTTTTGGCCTTTGAATTCCCTAGCAATAGAGGAAGCAGAAAAATACACTGCTCACAAAAATGAGGGGACCAGGAAACATGCAGAAAGGCCAGTCCCTTCAGCCTTTTGTATAGTGCATTTTCACCAATGAAGTAAAAGTTGGCTTTGCATGTCATTTGCATAATCAAGCCACTTTCTTTGACTTGTCATTTGCTTTTCTGATGTTCTTGTTTACTAAAAAAGAAAAAAAAATCAAATGCTTTTTTTTATTGCTTCATATTTATTTTGAAATATCCCCTAATGAGAAACTGATATCAAAATAAACAGACAGCCAACTATATGGGAACTGATATTTTCAAACGACAGCTCAGATAAGGGCCTAATATCCAAAATTTACAAAGAACTCATAAAACTCAACAACAAACAAACAAACAAACAATCCAATAAAAAAATGGGAAGAGGACATGAACAGACACTTCTCCCAGGAAGAGATACAAATGGCCAACAGATATATGAAAAGATGCTCAGCTTCATTAGTTATTAGAGAAATGCAAATCAAAACTACAATGAGATACCACCTCACTCCTGTTAGATTAGCTATTATCAACAAGACGGGTAATAGCAAATGTTGGAGAGGCTGTGGAGAAAAAGGAACCCTCATTCACTGTTGGTGGGACTGTAAAGTAGTACAACCATTATGGAGGAAAGTATGGTGGTTCCTCAAAAAACTACAAATAGAACTACCTTATGACCCAGCAATCCCTCTACTGGGTATATACCCCAAAACCTCAGAAACATTGATACGTGAAGACACATGTAGCCCCATGTTCATTGCAGCACTGTTCACAGTGGCCAAGACATGGAAACAACCAAAAAGCCCTTCAATAGAAGACTGGATAAAGAAGATGTGGCACATATACACTATGGAATACTACTCAGCCATAAGAAATGATGACATCGGATCATTTACAGCAAAATGGTGGGATCTTGATAACATTATAAGGAGTGAAATAAGTAAATCAGAAAAAAACAAGAACTACATGATTCCATACATTGGTGGAACATAAAAATGAGACTAAGAGACATGGACAAGAGTGTGGTGGTTACCAAGGGTGGGGGGGGAGGGAGGACATGGGAGGGAGGGAGGGAGAGAGTTAGGGGGAGGGGGAGGGGCACAGAGAACTAGATAGAGGGTGACAGAGGACAATCTGACTTTGGGCGAGGGGTTTGCAAAATAATTTGATGACAAAATAACCTAGACATGTTTTCTTCGAATATATGTACCCTGATTTATTAATGTCATCCCATTACCATTAATAAAAATTTATTTAAAAAAAAAAAAAAAAAGAAATATCCCCTAATGTTTCTGAGCTATATATTTACCAATCCTTTTATATTTATTAAAATAGGAAGAACTTTGGCTATGGCTGTGTCATGAACCCTAAATAATTCCGTGTGGTCCAGGGCAGTGCTTCCCTGAAGCTGGGAAAGGATCCTGAGCAGGAAGCAAAAGAGGGGGCTGGTTCCCTGCAGGCCTGATGCTTCAGTGACTCTGGTCTCCTGCCATGTAGGAGCGCTCAGTGAGCCAGGGCCGCACGGAGGAGGACAGGCTTATCTCCTGGGAAAGGCCTGTGTAATCTGGAACACCAGAGATATCTCTGAGCGGGAGTAGGGGCCCCAGGGCCTCCTGGTTCTTGATGAAATAACTCAGTCTGTCCCAAGGCCGAGTATCTGGGAAAATGACCGGCTCTGGAAACAGTGTTGCTCTGCTATGTGGGAATAACCCTACTGGTGAGTAACAGAAAGTGTCTCCATCAACAGTCTTCCTTGTTACGTGCCAGAGGACTCATCGGATAAAAACGTCATTTCAACAGTAATAGGAATAATAGGAATGAGAACATCATTGACTGCTTGCCTCAAGCCAGCCACTTGATCTTCATTATATTTAAGAAGAATTTTATTTTGCATTTGTTCTACGTTACTGCCAAGCTGTGGTTTGTACCCGGGGAAGCTGCCCCTGAATTAGGTGGAGGTCCTAGTTAAGTGTGAGAAACTTCCATTGTAAATAATTTAGTCACAGAAGATTTTATCTTCTATCATTTCCTTTGCCTTGTTTTTAGTTTAAAAAACAGTTCAGAAATATATTATATCAATGTTAAATTTCCCGATTTTGATCATTGTGCTGTGATTAAGAACAGTGTTAAAATAAATGGTGTCAAAATGAGGAAACTTTTTGCATGGCTTTTTGCAAAGTTTTCTGTAAGTTAATTAAAACCAGAAAGTTGGAAAACTTCATAATCTCCTTACCGAAATTTATATCTTTTATTTTCTCATAGCAAAATCATACTATGTGTTTGCTATAGAGAACACTTTACATGCACTTAAGCAAAAAAACTCCCAGAAAATGAAAATTCCCTAATTCAGCCAGCTACAGGTACTGCTGTAAACATCTAGTCTAAATGTATTGAGCTAGATGTGGATGCGGATGTAGAGTAGGTATTCATTTCAGTCAGTGAGTCTATTTGCAAAGATAGAATTTAATATTTTATTGAACTAATGTGTCTTAAACCTTCAGGTTACCTAATGGGAAGTAACGTAATATAGCCACTTCCCAGTACTTCAGTCCTTTTAAGATTTAAAGTCAATTAAATTCAGGTTTCCAGTTCAGCCTTCTTTTTCTTACCCTGGAGGGAGCGATGGCTGTGTCACCCTTGAGGCACCAGCCTCTTGCTTCTGCTCACTCTCACTAGAACCGTGAACTACTGAAAGCCCCCCGCCCATATACAGTGCTGGAGACTGCCTGGGGACTTCCTTAGGCTTGGCCAGGCTACCATGGGATCCCTTCACTGAGCCACCTGACTAGCCTTTCCTCCTTTAAGTGCCCGGGCACATTTCTGGTCTCCGAGGCTCTCTTTCTGAGATCTGCAGGATTTTGAAGCCACTCTCCAAAAAAAACGAGGTACAGCTTCCGTTTCTTGTGGGATCTCCAGAAACTTGGCTAGGCTATGTGTCATCTGTCCTTTGTGCTGCTTGGCCCGATGTCTTGGCATTTCAGGACCTTTCCCTAAGATCCACTTGGAGATTTACTCTGTGAAAATTCCCCTCCTTCATTGAGCGTCGTCTCTGTGTTCTTCAGAGTGAAGGAAGCAAACAAACAAGCTCTTCCAGCATCCTGTGTTCTTCCAGAATCTACTAGTTATGGCGTACACTGGGAGGTTTTTATATTGAAGGCAGACTTTTGGAAATTCAAATACTTTATGTATTTTGCTTATGGCCAAGAGCTTCAAAACTCTATTTTGTGAGTCAACTATAAAACTTTTTTTTTGAGACAGCTGTGAAAATTTGATAATGGACTATTAGAAGACACTAGGGATTGATTTATTATTAATTTTGTTGGATGTGAAAATATGCAAAGTTTTTAGAGAAGAAAGTGGAGGCTGTTATAGACAGGAATGGGAGGCAGGGGACAGATGATAAGCCATACATACCGTTCTTTCATTTTGTGCTCACAGCAGCGAACAGGGGACACGATTAATCTGTGTACAGTGGGGGAGGATGAGAAAGAGTGTTTGGGATGGCAGGTGGTGGCTGGAGGAATGTTTTAGTCTTTCCCCACCATCAGCACCCATATTGAAATCAATCCATGAACCCCGTTGGTTCTCTTCATTTCATCACCTCCCCATGTTCCAGGCCACCAATGTGACTTACCTGGACACACTGTTTCCTAATTATCACCTAAGCAGTCTGTTCCTGTTTCCTAACCATTCTCCACAGAACTGCCAGAATGCCTTTTGTAAAACCTAATTCAGACGGTCAACCTCCTGCTTAACACCTTCAGTGGCTTTCTACTGTGCGTAGTGGAATGCAAACTCTGCCCTAGGCCCTCGGTTTCTGTGTAATCGGCCGTCATCCACCTCCCGCCCTCCGAGTGCCTCTCTTCTCCTCACACACCTGTTCAACACACACCTCACTCTCTGGTTCCCCTTGTCTTTTTTCAGTTACACATGTTCATTTCTCAGAATACACTATCTACTGGGATAGCCTTTGTAAAGCCAGTAGCCAGGGCCAGGGCCACCACTACAGCAGCCCGGCCCATGCAGGTTCGCATTGGATTCGGACAGTCGGTAAAGAAACAACGGAGCCAAAAACTGATAGGCCATTTTCTTTAATCCTAGTTTGCACCCGGCAGGCAAGTAAAAACACACACTGGGCTCCAAAACCCACTCACATTCAGTGCTCACAAAGCCACTGACTTATCCGAGTTTCCTAGAATCAAAGGTTTCTAGCTCACCAGCCTTATTCTCTTCAGTTCCCCATCTCCTTCCTTCTCTCTACACAAACTCGACACAAACTGGCATCTCACTCAGCACTCCGCCATCTTGGCTGCTTCTGCTGGCCACATGGCCTCTTTCTGCTCTCTGCTCTGCTCCCTCTGCTCTCTCATGCTAATCATCCCAGGAACCAAGAGAGCAAGCTCCCGTTCAGCCCTCATTTTATAGTGTAGAAATCCAAACCTTTAATTCAATATACAAAACAGGGAAGTCTCTAATACAAAGTCACTTCTCTAAGGCATGATTGGATTGTACCGCCCTACATCAAAAAGGGTAGGAAAGGCTTAATCCCAAAACCAAGCCCCAGGCTACAACGATCCTGCCTGCCCACAGAAACACACATTAATATCACCTGGGCAATGGCCTCCAAGTGGGCAGCGGCGCCATCTTTAACAAAGTGAGCATAATACATTTTATCTGCTCAACACCTTGTTGTAACATTTTAATCAAACTAGTACAAACTGCACCCATACTTTTGTGTGTGACAGAGACAGAGAGAGGGACAGATAGGGACAGACAGACAGGAAGGGAGAGAGATGAGAAGGATCAATTCTTCGTTACGGCACCTTAGTTGCTTATTGATTGCTTTCTCATATGTGCCTTGACCTGGAGGTCTACAGCAGAGCAAGCGATCCCTTGCTCAAGCCAGCGACCTTGGGTCCAAGCTGGTGAGCCTTGCTCAAACCAGATGAGCCATGCTCAAGCTGTCAACCTTGGGGTTTTGAACCTGGGTCCTCCGCATCCCAGTCTGATGCTTTATCCACTGCGCATCTGCCTGGTCAGGCTAAACTGTACCTGTTTTAAAAATAAAAAAAGGATGATTCAGTGAAAAGAGTGTTCAACAGCTAGATCTGGGATGTAAAATAGTGACAAGATGGACAAAATTGCTGACTTTAAATAGCAAATTTTTAGCTTAGTTCGATCTGGATTCTTTTACGATGGGACAGGAATGGTTATTACACATAGGTCTCAGGTCTCGCATTTTCACGTTTGGAATTTCATCTTTCAATCTAATAAGCACAGCTTTATTAATTTTACACTCAAATAGTTTTTAATCTGGGTGTTTTCTGGCATATATTTCAAGACTTTATTTAGAGTCTGCCAAAAATGGAACTCTATTGCCATATTTGCCTCCTAATACTTACAGAGGAGAGTAAAATAATTTAAAATAGTTTGAATGCCTCTTCATCTTCTGTTTAGTAAAACAAAGGAAAAAATTGCTGCCCAATTGATTTCTCATTCCACTACTGGTTCCTGTTTACAGATCACAAGAGGGAAGAAAATGAACAAATGCCTCTTGAAAAAATGGTTTCATAGACAACCGCCAGGAAACAGCACGGCCAGTAGCTTCAGGTTCTGAGGGAGAACAGTGTGGAATGAAGAAGATAAACTGAAGAGAAAGAGGATGGGTGGCATCAGGAGGCCTCTGCAAGCTGATGGCAAGACAGAGCAAAACAGCGGGGGGGTTGCTCGATTCTATAGTCATATACTAATAAGGAAGTCTCTGATACAGTCACACATCTCCAAGGCAACCCAAGAATTCTCCCAAGAGCAGAAACCCTCCACCTAGCATAACTGAAATCAACCAACATCTGAACAAACAAGGGGTGAGAGAAAGGACATGTAAATTGCTTCTAGCAACTTAAGCAAGCAGTGAAGTGGGGGATGGGATGAGTGCAAATACTAGGCTTCATAGTCAATATGGAGGTGTGTGTGTGTCTGTGTGTGGGGGTACTTAGCCTTTAGCAACCTAACCAAGCAAGTATGGTGGGTGCTGGCAGCCTGTCAGCTTACTACCAGTCCCCCCACACCTCTGTCCTCCAAAAATCTAAACTGCAAGGATCCTGTTGGCTTGCGGTCCCCAACAGACAGCTTTCACACTCCGATGAGCTATGAGCGAAGTGTAAAATGGATCACTCTGTGAAGGGCCAGTGTCAATAGGGATCACATTCACAAATACATTTCCCCTTTGATATTGCAATTCTCTTTTGCAAGTTGGGGGGGGGCGGCAAAGAGATCACTGCCAGCACGAGAGCTCCCGGGGAGGGGGTGTGTGTGGGGAGGGGTGTGTGTGGGGAGGGCGTGTATGGGGAGGGCGTGTGTGGGGGGAGGGTGTGCGTGTGTGGGGAGGGGGTGTGTGCAGGGGCGTGTGGGGAGGGCATGTGTGGGGAGGGGGTGTGTGGGGGGAGGGTGTGTGTGTGTGGGGAGGGGGCGTGTGTGGGGAGGGGGTGTGGGGGACGGGGTGTGTGGTGGTGTGTGTGGGGAGGGGGTGTATGGGGAGGGGTGTGTGTGTGGGGGGGGCTTCCAACCCTCCTGCTGCTGCTGCACCAGCATAGAGACTGCTGAGTGGCTGAGCCCCCAGGCGGAGGACGGGCCCTGCCAGCCTCCCCGCTGTGTCTGAGCTTCGGCTCCAAGACCAGAGGGAAGCAGGCTTCCCGCAGGGGCGGCTGGAACCTAGGGGGAAACGGGGCGTGCGCCCACCGCTTTGAGCGATCACCGACAGTCAACTGCGCTGTCCCCGCAGTGTATGGCTCCCTTCTACAAGCGAGAAATATTTTCCTTAAGAAAAAGAGAAGAAAAGATGGAGGCCCTGGCCAGTAGTCCACCCACCCTACACCAAGGTGGCAGGTTCGACCCGGGTCTGGGCATATACAAGAACCCACCCTGATGCATAAATAAGTGGGGCAGCAAATGGATGTCGCCCTCCTCCTCTAAAATCAACAACAAACACCTTAATAAAAAGTGCGTGTGAGAGGGAGAAGGAGGGGTGCTCCTTAAGCCTGAGTAAGACTGGGTCTCTTCTGGACTCAGTGCCTCCTGGTCAGGCACCGGGGGTGAGACTGTTTTGAAGGCACCGCACAGGGTCAACCGCAGGGAACGCCGTGACCCGGCGGGTAAGTGGCGGGGTTCAGCAGCGGGAGGCCCCATTCCAGGGAACCGCAGAGGAGAAAGCTAGAGGCGGGGCGGGGGCGGGGCCTGAGGACGGCGCTGAGGCTCCGGGCTTGCGGGGGACAGCAGCGGCACGGGGAGTCGTTTCCCCTCAGGTGGAGGCTGCGGGCATCAACCCCACAGGCGGCCACCGCGCGTCACCTGGCAGGGCTGCGTGACTTTCCCGCGCCTCCGCCTCGGAGGCGGGGAAGAACCCGGATGAAACCACCTCGGCCGCCGCGACCCCGCCCCCAGGCTTTGGATCGCTACGTGGGGCGGAGTCGCCCTTCCTCCTTCCGTACACTGATTGGTTCGTCGTCGCAGGGCCCTCCTCGTGATTGGGCGTTCCCAGCGCCAGTCAGGAGGCGTCGGCGGTCTCTCAGACCGCGACTGGAAGGAGACGGCGCCGACGTCTAGTGAGGCTGGCGGCATCTTAGCTGGCGGCCGTGCGCTCTTCCTCTGGCGCCTGGAGCGACGGCGTCCCCCGCTTCCCGGCTGCAGGCTCTGGAAGGAGGCGTAGCGAGGCGATTCGAGGACCATCCCGGGCGCCCGAGCGTCCCCCTCGTCACCCGCCGCGCGCCATGTCCTGGATATTCGAGAGGTGAAGGGGGCGGAGGCGGCGGCAGCGGCCGGGCGGTGTCCCACGGGAACTTGACCTTCCTGGCGTCCCCTTCGCGGGTCCCGTGCGGCGTGTGCAGCAGGGGCTCGTTTTGCCGGTGGCGGCTGCTATCCCCGCGGGGGGGAACGAATGCGCCGCCGTGGCCGGCGAGGGGCGGCTCCGCGGGGAAACCTCGGTCCCGGCGGGCAGGGCAGGGCCTCGGCCTGGGGCTGTCCCTCCGCAGCCGGGGACCTGGACCTCGTACGGCGGAACACCCAGTCAGCAGGACGGGGACCGCGGTGCATGCGACACCGGGGCGGACCGCCCCGGCCCCTGGGTGGCTCCCGCGTCGCGAGCCCGGACGGACGTGCACACGCGTGTGTGCAGCGGACCGCAGAGAGGCCTGCGCGACCCGCGAGGCCGGCGCGGGGGTCGGGGCGCGGATCCGGTGTGAGGGAGCGGGGAGCCGGCCTGGAACCCCGCAGCCGACCGCCCCGTTCCCTTCCGGCAGACCCGAATGGCTCCGCCCGCGCGTCCCTGCAACCGCCTATCCTCGAAGGGACTGCGGGTATCCGTCCTCGGCCCCGGGGAGCGGGAGGCGGCCGGCCGGCCCCCCGGGGTGGCCTGGCTGGGAGGCCTGCGTGGAAGAAGGGTTCTGCCGGGAAGGAACGGGAGGGGCGGGTGCTGGGCGGACGGTCGGAACCGCGAGACGCTGCTTCCCGGGGTCGTGCCAGCGAGGGGAGACTTGCGAGGCGCTCCTTTCAGTCTCCGTGGAGAGGTTGACGTAGGGACAGTTCCGGCATCCCGTACGTTTTCACTGAGTCGGGCCCCCGAGGAAAGCGGTTTGTGGGTGCGGGCTGAGCTTCTCGTTCTCGAATGCGCGTGGGTGGAAGAGGCGTCACTGAGCAGGTGGGGTTCCGGGCGCCGTCCCCCGCTCGCTGCCATCTCCGCCTTAATTAGATAGCGGGACGGACACTGCCTTCATCTGACACACCAGTTCCCGCGGCGGGTGTCATTTGTTGGAATAACGGTGGGAGAAAACAAGGCGTGAAAACAGGGTATGGTCTTTGAGATGTGCTTGGTTAAGTTTCTTTTCCCTCCGCCTGTTTTTCTCCTTTTTCCCCCCCAACAGAGATCCTGTTTGGAAGTACTTGCAGACGGTACAGCCTGGAGGAATCCATGGAAATTTTCCACGGCTCTCATATCCCACTTTTCTACCCCGTTTTGAATCCCAAGATATTATTCCTCCAGATGACTTCCTCACTAGTGACGAAGAGCTAGACTCAGTGTTATTTGGAACTTTGAGAGGTCATGTGGTTGGACTAAGCTTTTACACAGGAGTAGTGAGTATAACCTTAGATATTAAGTTAAAATGTGATTTATGGTATTAATCTACTAGGAAATAAGAATTAGAAGGTGATATGTGTATTTAATTTTTTTTTTCTAGTCATTGGAATATACTTGGCTAAGAGATAAATATCTGACTGTATTCTTTCACATTTGTACCATACTTATACAAAACGCTTTTTTTTGTATGGTCTCATTTTTTTTTTTTTTTTGTATTTTTCTGAAGCTGGAAACGGGGAGAGACAGACAGACTCCCGCATGCCCTAGACCGGGATCCACCCGGCACGCCCACCAGGGGGCGTCGCTCTGCCACGACCAGAGCCACTCTAGCGCCTGGGGCAGAGGCCAAGGAGCCATCCCCAGCGCCAGGGCCATCTTTGCTCCAATGGAGCCTTGGCTGCGGGAAGGGAAGAGAGAGACAGAGAGGAAGGAGAGGGGGAGGGGTGGAGAAGCAGATGGGCGCTTCTCCTGTGTGCCCTGGCCGGGAATCGAACCCGGGACTTCTGCACGCCAGGCCGATGCTCTACCACTGAGCCAACCAGCCAGGGCTGATTGTGAAAAGTTTTAAACATGCATAAAAGTAAAATAATACAATAAACTCCATATACCTATGATTCAGATTTAATAGTTATCAAGATTTTTGCATGTTTGCTTCATCCTCCTTTTTGATGTGTCCTTGTATACCAAAATTCTATTACTTTACACCTATAACAAAATTAAGAACTTCTTCTTATACTTGTTTAAAAATGTATTTCTATAGTTCATTTTTTTCAATTGAGAGAGAGATAGGAGGGGGAGAGATGAGAAACATCAACTCATAGTTGAGACACCTTAGTTCATTGATTGTTTCTCATGTGCCGTGATATTTTTCATCAAATTTAGAAAGTTTTCAACTATTCCTCAAATATTCTTTATTTTTTCTCTTTTTTTTCTTTCCCTTACGAATATGCTGGTCCCAAAGGTCTCAAAGCCTCTTTATGTTTTTTACATTCTTTTTTCTTTATGTTCTTTAGACCCTATAACTGTTCTTCAGTCTATGTACATATATCCCCTATTCCCCAAGTACAGCATTTCTAGGAAACTTTGTAAACTGAAAGGGGTTAAAGCAAACTAGCAACAATCATTAATTTATATGGGAAAATTTTTGAGCTTTTCCAAATTCTACATATGCATAATGTTTATTTCCTTCACTGTGATCAAAATGCATAACAGCATCCAACTTGACACCGAATGTAACACTCTTACAAGCCCTTAGGCTTCTCTGATAAAACTTAGAACCCCCCTTGCTAATGATGCACAGGTGCTCACAGACACAGTTCCGAGCTCTGCCGGCTTGCCGCAGAGATGCTGAGTGTAGTTCCCTGGGGAGGTAACTTGGTTGTGCCCCTCTTGCAGCTCCGGGCGCACTCTGCCTTCTAACAGCTCACTGCAGAACAAACGCTGTTTTGCTTTTAGCCTTTTGTTTTCTTGAAAGCGAGAGTCCTCTTCAGGAATCTTTGAGTTAGAAACAGGCCCAGGACTAACATGTAGGTCTTGAAGGTGAAGCAGCGTCAACTCAAACTTGAGAAAGGTGGGGATACCTTCCGTTTCTGTTGACCTGTCTTCAGCTTCGGTCTTTCTTCTGCCTGCTCATACCTGCTGGTGAGCCTCTTGAGTGAATTTCACTTTAGTTGTTATACTTTTGACTTCAGAATTTCCATTTGGGGAGATAGCTCTCATGCTTTCCATTAGTTCTCCCCCCTCCTTTATTCTTTAAACATGGTTTACTCTACAGGTCTTTGAAGATATTTAAAATAAAAACAAAACAAAACATTTTTCTAGTAGGTCACATATCTGTTTTTCCCGAGGAACAGTTTTTGCACTGTATGAGCTCAGAGGTCACACAAAAACAGCTCTGCAGGCGGGGGTCTTTTGGAGAACCATCCTGCAGGTCCAGTGGGCCAGTTGTCTGGGAGTGAGTCTCGAGAGATTTGGCTCCCTTGTGCGCTCTGTCACTGCGCAGTGCCACCAGGGATCCCTGCAGGCTGTTCTCTCTCTAAAGGCTGTTGTGCAGCGGAGAGCCGAAGGTTGGGCTGGGGCTCCGACGAGTCCACTGTTTTTCTTGAGTTAATATTCCCCTTGTGGGCCCTGGCCGGTTGGCTCAGCGGTAGAGCGTCGGCCTAGCGTGCGGAGGACCCGGGTTCGATTCCCGGCCAGGGCACATAGGAGAAGCGCCCATTTACTTCTCCACCCCTCCACCGCGCTTTCCTCTCTGTCTCTCTCTTCCCCTCCCACAGCCAAGGCTCCATTGGAGCAAAGATGGCCCGGGCGCTGGGCATGGCTCTGTGGCCTCTGCCTCAGGCGCTAGAGTGGCTCTGGTCGCAAAATGGCGACGCCCAGGATGGGCAGAGCATCACCCCTGGTGGGCGTGCCGGGTGGATCCTGGTCGGGCGCATGCGGGAGTCTGTCTGACTGTCTCTCCCTGTTTCCAGCTTCAGAAAAATGGGAAAAAAAAAAAAAAATATTCCCCTTGTTTCTGCAATCCTTTTGCTAGTGTTCTGAGTTCTGGAAGAGTTGGTTCTGACAAGTTTTTTTTGGTGTTTTTTTTTTGGTTCTGACAAGTTTTGCCAGTTTTTTCTTTGTTTTTATGGAGGAGAGAGTTTTTGGAAGTCCTTACTCATCCATTTTCAATAATGTCGCCCTCAGGTAATTTTTAATCAATTGAAATCAGAATGGCTTGAGTTGACATCTGCTTCCATTTTCCTTATTCCATTTTTGTTCTTACTGTGATTAATGCCTTTCCTTCCTCTAAAAGTTTTAGAGCCTGATGAATTCAGGCTTAGGAACCAGCCTGCCTGGATTCAAATCCTAGCTCTGCTACTTCCTAGCTTTATGACCTTGGGCAAGTTACTTTTCTGTGCTTCACTGTGTGCATCTATGGAGAAAATAAGCAATATCTACCAAGTCAGTCTTTGTAATATGCTTAGAACAATGTTTGGCAGCATTCAATAAAGATTACTTGTTTTCAGAAGTTATGGTGTTGAAAATTTTAGAGAGTGTGAAATCTGTTTAGTTTTAATTGTGTTTCTTAGATATCAAAAATTTGTTAATTTTCAATGAATATAAGTTAGAAAATATTATCAAAGAATCATTAAAATTTATTCTTTAATATTTCTGTAGAATAATGAGTCCAAGAAAATGTATATTTCTTTCGTAGTGTTACTCAGTAGACATTAAAAAAAAGACTGGAAATTCCAGATGAAGTATGATGAAGAAAGCTATTGCTCTGTATTCATTGTTTATAACATCTGTTTGTTGTTTTTGTTAGGTCAATAATAATGAAATGGTTGCGTTACAACGAGACCCCAATAACGCCTATGATAAGAATGCAATTAAAGTAAACAATGTGAATGGAAATCAGGTTGGCCATATAAATAGAGACCTTGCGGCAGCTGTTGCCTATATCATGGACAACAAATTGGCACAAGTTGAAGGGTAATGTACCTCAGAGTTTAATAATGTTGAGTCTTTATAGTTGCCCTGACAACTTATATCATTATACTTTTAGTACAAGTTTAATAAATGTTTCAATTCTCCTCTCATCTACCTCCACTACCCTAGCTATTTTCTTACTTTCCTATTGAATTACTGCCTTGGAGAAAGGTAGACCTTCGGTATATATATTAGGAAGTTTACACTGTCTCCAAAGTTTCATTTATTTATATTTATATTTACTTATTTTTATTTTATTAAATGAGAGGTGGGGAGGCAGAGAGACAGACTCCTGCATGTACCCTGACTGGGATCCACAAGGTAAGCTCCCTGTTGGGCAGTGCTCTGCCCATCTGGGGCAGCAGCTCCTTTGCTCAGCAACTGAGCTATTTCAGTGCCTGAGATGAGGCCATGGTACCATCCTCAGCGCTTGGGGCCAACTTGCTCAAACCATTTGAGCCATGGCTGCAGGAGAAGAAGAGAGAGAGGAGGGGGAGGGGTGGGGAAGCAGATGGTCACTTCTCCTGTGTGCCCTGACCGGGAATCAAACCTGGGACATCCACACGCAGGGCTAGTGCTCTGTCACTGAGCCAACCAGCCAGGGCCTCCAAAACTGTTAATGAATAGATTTGGGCATTTGGAAGGGTTAGTGTAAATCAGAGGTTGTAAAACTGGTAGCCTGTGATCTGATGTAAGTGAGCTTAATTTTGCCTACACAGTGTTTAAAGTTTTTTCATTTTTTTTCCAATATATATTAATATCTGGATACTTTACATTTTATACATGTTATTTTTTTCCTAAAGATCAAGTGTTTCCTCATGATATTAGTCCACTGCTGCTGAGCAGCGGATGTGACTTATCCACGGTGGGCCCGCCCTGTTCTATCCCCTCTTCCTTGGAGCTCGTCTCCTCAGTTACCTTCTACCTTTTTTCTTCTAGGCATTTGTTTGTGATCTTGATTTAAGTGTGGCATGTTTAGGATATGAAGTGGTGAGTTTGGAAGAGAAAGGCTCAGCAATGTCTTCTCAGTTAATGTCCTTGTTTTCTTCTTTCTCAGTTCATCGGGTATTTCAAATACTGAGAATAAACTTACGGTGGATCCTGGATTAGAAATCGTTCTTGCAAATCATTTCCCATTCTCAAGGGTTTCTATGCTCTGGTTCTATTAATGAAATCTATATCTTCTCAATTAAGCTTATATTTTACTTATCTTACGGTCTTGATTCTCGGCTATGCTTGTTTTCAAACACTGCTTTATCCCGTCTTCTCAGTTTCTCCTGGCATTCTGTTTGTGAAAACCATCTTTTTCTTCTGATTGCTGTTGATCCTATTCCCTGTTGTTTTTCTTGCTGTCTACTCTGCCCAACCAGTTCCTCCCTGTTTTATTTCATGCAGAATTTGAATGTGCTACTTAGAATATTTAATAGATAATGGGAGTAAAAAGTGATAACATTCAATTTCTCACTTTTTTATTCTTAAATTCAATAGGGTAGTTCCTTCTGGTGCTAACAATTTATTTACCATGCCTCTGCATATGACTTTTTGGGGAAAAGAAGAAAATAGAAAAGTGGTTTTAGACCGGTTGAAGAAACACGGATTTAAATTGGGTCCACCAAAAAGTAAGTTTAGGGTTTAATCTAATATTTTGATATTATAATAATGTAGGAATTGTGAACATTTACTTTCCTAAGTAATATTTTATGTTCATTTGCTAAAGAGTTTGTGCTGAAGGTTGTATGTTATAACCTTTTTTTTTTTTTTTTTTGTATTTTTCTGAAGTTGGAAACAGAGGCAGTCAGACAGACTCCTGCATGCGCCCGACCGGGATCCACCCGGCACGCCCACCAGGGGGCGATGCTCTGCCCATCTGGGGTGTCGCTCTGTTGCAACCAGAGCCATTCTAGCTCCTGAGGCAGAGGCCATAGAGCCATCCTCAGCGCCCAGGCCTACTTTGCTTCAATGGAGCCTTGGCTGCGGGAGGGGAAGAGAGAGACAGAGAGGAAGGAGAGGGGGAGGGGTGGAGAAGCAGATGGGTGCTTCTCCTGTGTGCCCCTGGCCGGGAATCGAACCCGGGACTCCCGCACGCCAGGCCGACGCTCTACCACTGAGCCAACCAGCCAGCGCCTGTTATAACTTTTTTTGGAGTCTTTTTTCTGTTTTATTTTAAGTGAGAGGAGAGGAGATACGTGAGACAGACTCCCACATGTGTCCCAAGCAGATCCACCCAGCAACCCGTCTAGGGCCGATACTTGAATCAACCAAGCTATCCTCAGCACCTGGGGCCAACACTTGGGCTACTGATCCACTGTCTGCGGGAGGAGAAGGGAGAGAGAAGTGGAAGAGGAAGGGGTAGAGAAGTGGATGGTTGCTTCTCATGTGTGCTCTGCCCGGGAAACGAATCTGGGATTTTGCACACTGGGCAATGCTCTATCCGTGGACAGGGCTTTTTTTGGAGTCTTTTTAAGAAAATTTCTGCGTATTTTCTATACACGCATGCACACACACAGACAGGGAAGTCCTTTAGGCTCCTCTAAATTCCTCTAATGATAATATCTGGAAATCTTGATTATAAATGTTCTCTTTGACAAATTATAGACAAGAATCTCGTAATAGGGAATGAAAAATCATTATTTGTTAGGCAAATGTTTGTTCAAATAATGTGCAATTTCAATAGTATGCTTTTTGAATGAAAGGAGTTAGCTTTTAAAAAACTTAAAAATAATTTCTAATGAAGCTTATTTGACAAGTTTTAAAAGCTGTTTACTTAAAGGTAGTCTATTTTATGTGGTGATCGTATTTTCCTTTTGCGAGTGACAGCTTTCGGATTCAGTGTGGAAAGTGGCTGGGGCTCCGGAAGGGCAGGGCCGAGCTGCAGCACACCCGTCCACGCTGCGGTGCTGCTGACCACCGAGCAGGTGGGCGTTCTCTTACTTGGTGGTGTAAACGAGTAAGATACATGTGCATGTGCTGGCCTCAGTGACATTCAGATACATTGTTATGATGTGGGGAGTAAATAGAATGTATATTGCAAACATACATGCACTGAAACACACACATTGCTCTATGTGCATGGGATGTTTAATATGTTTTGATGTTTTTGTATTGTTTGAAAGTTTTAGAACGTGCAAATTATTTTTAAAAAAATCAAAGTTTGAAACGTTCTTTCTGTAAGGTTGAAAATGCAGTGCTAAAAGAATTAATTCCAGTTCTTTGGCATCACTAATTCTTAACTTTGTCTAATTTGCAATCCAGGAGACTGTTAGGCTGAATTAGTTTGAAGAAAAAAAAGGATATAAAAAACAATAATGCAGATCAATCTAGAAATAACATCAAACACTTTTTTTTTTTGTCTCTACTATTGTCTAACTGTAATTATTGTATCTTCCTTGCTCATTGTTAGAAGGGCTTGAGCCCTATCTGGTGAGTAAGCCCCAGGTCACCTCTCCTAACTTTAGATTTGACTTGCTTTCTTCCAAGCTATTGCTGTGTGTTCATGTGCTAATTTACACAAGTAATTGTAACGCATATATGTTGCTATAAAACTTGACTAGATCAATTTAGCAACTAACTAAAGAACCAACTAAATTATTAGCCTAAGACTGCAACCATCCTAATGCTTGCTAGCACACAGCATTTTTTTTTTCACTGCACTAATAATAATAAATAGTCATTGACTGAAAAGAAGTCAGTTGTACCTACTAGGATCTACCAGAATGGTTTGACTACAGCTACGTAGTAGAATCACATTTCAATGGCAGAAGGAAACTTAGAGACACCCTAAATCTCTTTCATTCCTTTCGTTTAACAGGAGTGAGATACAGGGCCGTAAACATTCAGTGTCTTGCCCAGAGTTATATGAAGGTGTACCTGTGACAGGACTGTGACCGAGGCTCAGGAGTCACAACTCGGTTCTGTGTTCTGACTAGCGCAGTGACCTCTTACATCTGAAGCATTCCTCATTCTGTCCTCAGTGAGCAGTGTAGTTTCTTTAACAACCCATGTACCTTTTGTTATTCAGCTCTTAAAGTTAATGAAATGATTTGAACTTTTGAGTTAAGTGTAATTACTATTGGAATTGGTTTATTTCATAGTTTTCTTGTTATTTGTTGTAGCTTAAAACAGAATTTGACAAATTGTTTGAAGATTTAAAAGAAGATGATAAAACTCAGGAAATGGAACCAGCTGAGGTACTGAGCCAGTATTTTCTATCTATGACTATTTGGAATTTAAAAATATGCTGTTAATTTATACATTTTTATCACAAGGTCAGCAGTTTTCCAGATTCTTTGTGGGGGGGTTGAAGAGAGGGCTTATTGTACCTCTGTTTATGGCGTTCCTTTTGTTTACAGGCTGTTGAAACACCACTGCTGCCGCATCAGAAACAGGCACTGGCCTGGATGACCTCTCGGGAGAACAGCACAGAGCTCCCCCCGTTCTGGGAGCAGCGGAATGATCTGTACTATAACACGGTGACAAACTTTTCTGAGAAGGATCGACCAGAAAATGTTCATGGAGGAATTTTAGCTGATGATATGGGTTTGGTAATTATTTTTCTTCTTGAGTCAGTAAACTTTTCTCTTGTGATTATGATTTTCTGTAGAAAGTAATTTTGATGTAGATAGAGATAGGAATATGTTGTTGCCATTTTGGGACTAGATTTCACTTTCAGTGTAGAACCTAGTTTTCTTCACGGTTTTCACTTAGGATAATGGTAAGCTTTTTTATTTTTTTGGTTGAGTTAAGGTACAATTAAAATAGTGTAATGATATAAGCATGTGTTCCCCAATTTTTTTGTGAGGAGAGACAACAATGTTATATGAAGACATTTATAGTATATCACATGTGATACGCAGAGTATTAAATGTACATTTATGATTCCTTACACCAGCAGTTTTTATAATTTTGGGTTTCAGGAACTCTTAAAAATTACTGAGTGTAGAGAGCTTTTGTTTCTGTGGTTTATAGCTATTGCTGTGTATATAAGAACTTAAAAATCATGTTTCTGTGTTGCTAATTAAAAATTTAGCTATGGAAAATAATGAAAAGTTGCATGTTTTCATTTAAATAAAACATACAAGATATATCATGTTCTTTATACTTTGTAGGTAAGTCATAGCTTTCAAATGTTAGAATTATCTTTAAATGAAATTTAATAAAATGATCACCTCATGTGTATACTAGAATTATTAATAAATTTTAAATTAGCTTTGAATATATAGTTAGCAAAAGTTGTAGTTTAATGATAAAGTTATTAGTTCAAGGTTTAATGTAAAATGTTAGAGCAGCTGTCATTCAATAAAATGACATTTCCCAGACATGTTTATAGTGTTTTGTGAAAGTAAATCATTTTTAATTTTTATAGTGCAGTATGGGAAAGTATTTAACTTAACGAAAGACTTCATTAATGCATGTTTTATTTAATGTAATAGTATACTTCTGTGGCTTTAAATGCTATTTAATATACTGCTCACAAAAATTAGAGGATATTTAATAGCTTCATAGTCATTTTGAAATATCCCCTAATTTTTGTGAGCATTATATTTGCATACTTGATTTTAAAATTGGTTTCAGATGTTCTCTGGTCAACTGGGTTTCAGCATCTGACCATTTGTCTTTTTTAAATATTTTAAAGGGCAAAACTCTTACAGCCATTGCAGTAATTCTTACCAACTTCTATGACGGCAAACCTCTTCCTGTTGCAAGAATTAAAAAAAGTCAACTAAAGAAGGTAAAGTATTCTCTCTCTCCCTCTACCCATCTCTCCCTCCCCCACTCCTCTTCTCCCCCCTCCCCTTCTCTTCTGTTCTTCCTTTCCCCTTCCCCTCCCCCCTCTATATCCACCCCCCCTCCCACGTCATGGCTCAATTGGCTTTTCACTTAATGCAAAGCCCTTTGCTCCAGAATAAAGTAACCATTGAAATACAGTGGTCTTTATTATGTAGTGTAAAGCAATGTAAAATAGGGTGCACTTTAAGCTTATTTCAAACTGACTGCAGTACCATGTAAGAAATACACTTTTTCATCCAGGAATGCAATATTAATGATGAATCTATGAAACTTGGAGGAGGCAATACCTGTGAAAAGACAGATGGACTAAACAAAGGTAAACTTTAATTTTGATTATGACTATGTTGTATTGGAATTTTTCTAATTTAATTATGTAATTCCAGGTCTGGCTTTGTTCTATATAAACACTTCAGATCTCTTTTTCTAAAGAATTTCACGTGGGCTGCTGGTCAGGAACAGTTCCATCAAGGAGGTGATGAGAACTTGGGTGGTTGTACACCAGGCACAGAAGCTAGGAAGAGCATTTTTGGTTGAGAAAAATATCCTGTGAAAGGCAGTAAAAGAGCGAAGCACAAACCCAGACTGTAAAGCATGTTCTGTTCGGGACCTCAGAGTAGTTATGGTGTTTATAATTCATGTGCATGGATAGCAGGGGGTCAGAAAAGAAAGTGAGGTTAGCAACACACTCTGAAGTCAGAGGCAAAATATGGCAGATGCATGGCTGTACTTAGTAATCACTTCACAAAATTAATTTCTGCAGTTTGATTAGAGCTGAACAGATGGAAAATATATACATATTTTTTTGTGATAGAGACAGAGGGACAGATAGGGACAGACTGACAGGAAGGTGGGGGAGAGATGAGAATTATCAATTCTTTGTTGCGGCACCTTAGTTCATTGATTACTTTCTGATATGTGACTTGATGGGGCTTCAGCAGACTGAGTGACCTTGTGCTCAAGCCAGTGACCTTGGGCTCAAGTAGTGAGCTGTGCTCAAATCAGATGAGCCTGTGCTCAAGCTGATGACCTTGGGGTTTTGAACCTGGGTCCTCCGCATCCCAGTCTGATAGTCTATCTAGCTGTGTCACAGCCTGGTCAGGCTAAAATTTTTTTATTTTTATTTATTTTATTTTTCAGAAGTGAGAAGCAGGGCGGCAGAGAAACAGACTCCTGCATGCGCCTGATCGGGTTCCACCTGGCATGCCACTAGGGGGCGATGCTCTGCCAATCTGGGATGTTGCTTGGCTGCAATTGGAGCCATTCTAGCATCTGAGGAGGAGGCCATGGAGCTATCCTCAGCACCCGGGCCAACTTTGTCCAGTGGGGCCTTGGCTGCAGGAGGGGAAGAGAGAGATAGAGAGGAAGGAGAGGGGGAGGAGTGGAGAAGCAGACGGGTGCTTCTCCTGTGTGCCCTGGCCGGGAATCGACCCGGGACTTGCACATGCCGGGCCGACGCTCTACTGCTGAGCCAACTGGCCAGGGCTGGAAAATATTTTAAGGAGAGAATAGTAGGTGAGAATTAGAAATGCAGCTGTGCACTCTTCTGTGCTTGGGGGTTTGAGAGAGAAGAGAGGAAGAGAGCAGCGTTGGAAAAGGGTGTAGAATCAAGGACTACTTTTTGGTTGGTTTTGAGTTTAAGAAAGAAATCCATGTATAGGAAGATTCTGGAGGCATTGGCAAGAATAAATACTTTGTAGGTCTGTGGCAGGCAGTGAGAGCAAGAGCTAGGTCGATGGGTTAGCCTTGGAAGGGAAGGAAGTATGGGTCAGGGAAGAGAGGAAATGGAGTGAAAAGATGGCCACGTTGGAAGTCTATAGATGAGGATACCTGGCTTTCTTTGTAACGTGAAGTAGGTCATCTGCTGGGAGTGAAAGGAGTTAAGAATCTAGGCTGAGGATCTGATGTCGTAGAGATCACTTGTGAGAGGGTGGGAGACTGTGGTATGTAAGAGGGTTGCTAAGTGACACGATGACAGTGAAACTTGAAAATGTAAATTTATAATACCATCTCTTCTGGTTACTTTCTTTCCAGCAGGCTAGGTACCCTGGTAAATTTAGCCAACGGGGGGCTTGGCCGTATGACTGCAGGGGAAAGACTGGGTATAAAAAATTGAAGGTGCACCTGACCAGGTGGTGGCGCAGTGCATAGAGCATTGGACTGGGATGTAGAGGACCCAGGTTCGAGACCCTGAGGTTGCCAGCTTGAGCCCAAGGTCACTGGCTTGAGCAAGGGGTCACTTGGTCTGCTGTAGCCCCCCAGTCAAGGCACATATAAGAAAGCAATCAGTGAATAAGGGGCCTCAACAAAAAATTGATGCTTCTCATCTCCCTTCCTGTCTGTCTGTCCCTATCTGTCCCTCTCTCTGTCTCTGTCACACACACAAAAAAATAAAATTGAAGGTGCTGTTTAGTGATAACAAACTGGAATAGGAAACAAGTGGAGTCGTCTGATTGAAAGCAGGAATGAAGATGTTAAGAAAGTTGTACTGCTGAGTTGGAAAGCCAGGATTTTTAGACGGATACCGCTACTTAAGAATTTACTAATATTTTGTATATTTGTCCTTTTCTTTGAAATAGAAGAATCTAGATATAGCGGAGAACCTAGTATTTCAGACGTCAAAGGAAAGAATCAATACCCCAAGTCGGAATTGTCTAGCTCCCGCCCCAAAAGGTAAACTCTTACTATGGTTTGATTATATGTAATATCTTAAACTCTTTCTCAATTTTTTATATATAGGAGAGATGACCATTATGTCTGAGTTCATATACATTCTGTTATTTATAACTAACAAAAATCACTCTGACTTAGGGCACTTAGGCTGTTTTTTTATAGATGAAGAAAATAATTATAAAATAAGTGAATTGGTAATTTTTAATCCCTTGTTTTTCTGCCACTTTTTCCTGTTTCACATGGAAACTAAGATCTAGTGTCTGGGCTTTTTGTGTTTGTTGAGACTTCAGAAGAGCTTTCTTTATGAATTTTAGGAAATGAAAAGCAACCTGTTTATTGGCTGGCTTGACAAAAGCACTACCGTCATTACGGAGAGTGTTATTAACGTAGACCAGAGGGGATGTTTGAGTGAAACACACAGTGCCTCTCTGATCTCAGCTTGAATCTGTTAACTTGATAATTTTATTTACCCTCTGAAGTGAATTTAAATACCTGGCTTTTGTTATATTGTCCTCCATCAGCATCTGCTGTAGCCTCAGATCTGAGTTTCTGTTTGCTCTCTCACCACAAGGATGTCCAAACTGGGTTCTGCTAATTGTTGTCTGTCATTAAGACCTGTCCACCAGGAACACAGAACCAGGACTTGGCAGTCATCATCTTCCTGAACTCCAAATCTGACACCTGAACTGACCAGGAAACCGAGCAACAGTGTTGTTAGGTGGCCCAGATCTGACTTAAGGACATAGAAATAATAATAATGAAGACATGGGAAAAACTGGAAACACATATTACCCACATTGCACCACATACAGTGTCCGTAAAGTCATGTGCACTTTTGACCGGTCACAGGAAAGCAACAAAAGACGATAGAAATGTGAAATCTGCACCAAATAAAAGGAAAACCCTCCCAGTTTCTGTAGGATGATGTGGCAGTATGTGCGCATGCGCAGATGATGACGTAACACTGTGTATACAGCGGAGCAGCCCACGGCCATGCCAGTCGAGATGTGGATGGTACAGAGGAAAGTTCAGTGTGTTCTGTGGCTCGCTAAGTTCGAATCCATGACCAAAGTGCAACGTGAATATCGGTGCATTTATAAGGAAGCGCCACCACATAGGAATAACATTGCTAGGTGGGATAAGCAGTTGAAGGAAACTGGCAGTTTGGTGGAGAAACCCCGTTCTGGTAGGCCATCAGTCAGTGACGAGTCTGTGGAGGCTATACGGGATAGCTACCTAAGGAGCCCTAAAAAGTCTGTGCGTGAGCCCACATTGAACTGCACTGAATAGGTATGAAACTGGGAGAGTTTTCGTTTTATTTGGTGCAGATTTCACATTTCTATAGTCTTTTTTTTTTTTTCAAATGTAAGAAATGTTTATGAACATATTGTTATAATGTCAATAAACCTCATATTTAGTCAATAAAAATTCAAATGTCAAAATTCCCAATATTTTCTACAGATTAAATGTAATAACAATTAAAATCATAACTGGTTTTTTGATAGAAACCAATAAGCTTATTTTACAATATATAGAAAAATGCAAAGGGTCAAATATAGCTAAATCTTGAAGCAGATTAAAAATGGGAGAATTTTTACACAGTTGTATTGCAATACATGTTAAAAACTACTTTATTTAACACTGAATGGTATTGGCGTAAGAACAGATAAATAGACCAATGAAACAGAAGTCAAGAAACAATCACTTCATTTTTGACAAAGGTAGCATTGCAGACTAGTGACAAAAAATTGGCCATTTTATTAAATGGCCCAGGCATGTTGAAAACCCAACTGGATTTGCACATGAATAAAGTGATTCTCAGCTCCTACTTTATACCATACTGAGAAAAGAGGATGGGATGGGAAGCCTCTTCAATGCTGATGGCAATATCAGAGTCTGTCGTCTTTTGTTGCTTTCCTGTGACCGGTCAAAAGTACACCATGACTTTACAGACACACTGTATTACACCCGATACATGGACACTTACTGTGCAGCAGGTGCTGACTCAGGGCCTTTGTTTGCACTAACAGTATGTCCAGTGAAGTGGATGGTATCTTTATTTTCCAGGGAAGAAATTGAGGCATAGAACACGACTATATATCTTACCTAAGTCACATAGCAAATAAGTGGCGGAATGGGGATTGGAGCCTGGTCTGACCCCGAGTCCCTTGTTCTTAGGACTGGACTTCTCCCACACAAAATCTACATTTTTCATTGTGAATTATTTTTTGGCCTCTTAGCTGCTTATTTCATTATATTGGAACTTTTTGCTTTGATGAGTCATTTCTTTAATTTCTTTTTCTAGTTTTATTTAAGTGTTTGAATGGAATTGAACTCAGGATTTAAATGATTACTATTTTAGAAGAGCTTACTTTTTCAAATTGATTTTAATGATAGTGGTACTGTCTTTTGTATAGTAAATGCATCTGGTTATGCTAAAAGCAAAAATGCTTTTAGCAAGTTGGACCTTTATTTGTCAAAATTTTCCAGCTGATTTTTTTTCAAAAAATAAGCAAGGGAAGGACAAAAAAAAGCATTTGTATTGCATTTGTCTAACGTTTTTATTTATAATCATGTTGTTTTGGGTTAAGAAAGTTGTTGCATATACTCATTTTAGGAGAAAAACTGCTGTCCGGTACGTTGAAAGCAGTGACTCGGAGGAGACAGAAAGCAGTGAATTGCCACAGAAAGTGAAAGGTGATGTAGAGTGGGTTTGATCTGAGGCTGCGACCTGCCTTCTGATTCCGTTTGAGTGTTTTTGTATTTGGTTGGTTGTAGGCAAACTGAAAAACGCGCAGTCAGAGACGAAAAGCAGAGGAAAAGGTATGTGTGTGCCTCTCACTGTCTGTAATCTACACTTAGAAATTATTAAAGAAACACTCCATTGATTATCTCTCTCAGACTTGGAATTCTTTAGTAATAGGCCTTATACATGATCACTGTTTGCCTTTGAACTATTCATGAAGCTTACCAGGGGTGTTGAATGAGGCAAATTGAAAGAATAGGTTCAAAATAAGAAAAAAATATTTAAACCAACTTGAAACAAGACAAATTTTTCACTACTTACAAAATGACTTTAGTAACACCTTAACTGGGTCTGTCTAAATTGTAATTTCAAAAGTAGGATTGAGAATATGTTCCTGGAATTACTGTTTATATTACTATACAGATGTAAGAATAATTAATGTCTTTACTTTTTCCTTTATCTTTAAAACATTCACTTTTTTTTCTTCTAAATCAGATCATAGTGTATTCCTAATTAGTTGAGAAATTGTATTGCATTTGGAAAATAATTCATCTCCATTGACTGATCTGAAAATTGGGCATCCTTATTATTAGAGGTCGAACACCTGTTTGTCGGAAGCAGTTCTCCTGCCCGGGCTGAGTCACTGAGCACGTGGCTGCGCCCCTCTCATGGCTCTTCTCAGAGAAGGCAGCCGTTTCTGCTGAGTGACCGCACTCCTCTGAGCGGGAGAGACACGCTCAGTGTGCTTAGAGCAGAAGAGACCGTTTCAGCTACCAGACAGCCTTTTCCTCTTTTTTAATAATGTGAGCTCTTAAGGGAACCTGGGAGAGGTATTCTGTTTTCTGTCCTCAGAAAGAGCAGGTCCCCAAGCACAGGAGAGAGTGAGTTTAGGTGTCCCAATCACCCTGTCTTTCCCCTCGAGCAGGACGGAAGGCGAGAGAAGACCCGGAGTTCCTGTGTGAGCTCGCCGCCCCGGCCCCCGCAGCAAAAAAGGTGTTGAGAAAGGGTCGGTAAATCTGCTGTTTGTTTTCTTTTTCTATTAAAAAAGGATTTAAATGAGAAAAGTTATAAAACCATATTATCAGAAATTAGGAAATAGAGAAAAGAAAAAACACATGCCTGACCATGTGGTGGTGCAGTGGATAGAGCATCGGACTGGGATACGGGGGTCCCAGGTTCAAGACCCCGAGGTCGCCAGCTTGAGTGCGGGCTCATCTGGTTTGAGCAATGCTCACCAGCTTGGACCCAAGATTGCTGGCTTGAGCAAGGGGCTACTCAGTCTGCTGAAGGCCTGCGGTCAAGGCACATATGAAAGGGCAGTCAATGAACAACTAAGGTGTTGCAACGAAAAACTGATTGATGCTTCTCATCTCTCTTTGTTCCTGTCTGTCCCTATGTGTCCCTCTCTCTGACTCTCTCTGTCTCTGTTTAAAAAGAAAAGAGAAAAAACACATAATCCCATTTTTTAAAAAATTACCTTTTGGTGTGTTGTTGTTCCAGTACCATTTTCTATTTTATTTTAGTTAGGTCAGCCTGACCTGTGGTGGCGCAGTGGGATAAAGCACCGACCTGGAACACTGAGGTTCCCGGTTCGAAACCTTGGGCTTGCCTGGTTAAGGCACATATGGGAGTTGATGCTTCCTGCTCCTCCCCCTTCTCTCTCTCTCTCTCTCTCTCTCTCTCTCTCTAAAAATCAATAAATAAAATATTAAAAAAAAAAAAAAAAAAAAAGTTAGGTCAGAAATGATGGGAGGTGATCCTGTACTCATGTGAGTAGCAAAGCTGTATCTTCTAGTGAAGGCCCAGAGCAGTTCATGGCTGCTTGAATCTTTTATTTAGTTAGGATTAACTCAGATTACAACAAAGGTATACTATATTGCTCACAAAAATTAGGGGATATTTCAAAATGAATATGAAGCAATAAAATATCCCCTAATATTAGAGACAGAGAGAGGGACAGATAGGGAGAGACAGGAAGGGAGAGAGATGAGAAGCGTCAGTTCTTCGTTTGCGGCACCTTAGTTGTTCATTGATTACTTTCTCATATGTGCCTTGACTAGGGGGCACCAGTAGACCAAGTGACCCCTTGCTCAAGCTAGTGACCTTGGACTCAACCTGGCGAGCCTGTGCTCAAACCAGATGAGCCCCGCGCTCAAGCAGGCGACCTTGGGGGTATTTTTTTGTATCTCTCTGAAGCTGGAAATGGGAAGGCAGTCAGACAGACTCCCGCATGCGCCTGACCAGGATCCACCCAGCACGCCCACCAGGGGGCAATGCTCTGCCCATCTGGGGCGTTGCTCTGTTGCAACCAGAGCCAGTCTGGCGCCTGAGGCAGAGATCATGGAGCCATCCCAGCGCCCGGGCCAACTTTGCTCCAATGGAGCCTTGGCTGCGGGAGGGGAAGAGAGAGACAGAGAGGAAGGAGAGGGGGAGGGGTGGAGAAGCAGATGGATGTTTCTTCTGTGTGCCCTGGCTGGGAATCGAACCCAGGATTTCCACATGTCAGGCCGACGCTCTATCACTGAGCCAACCGGCCAGGGCCGACCTTGGGGTTTTGAACCTGGGTCCTCCGTGTCCCAGTCCAGTGCTCTATCTACTGCGCCAAACTGCCTGGTCAGGCAGCATCCCCCAATTTTTTTTTTTTTTACAGAGACAGATTCAGAAGGATAGACAGGGACAGACAGATGGGAACGGAATGATGAGAAGCATCAATCATTAGTTTTTCATTGCGCATTGCAACACCTTAGTTGTTCATTGCTTTCTTTTTTTTTTTTTTAATTTTATTTATTTACTTCAGAGACAGAATGAGAGTCAGAGAGAGGGATAGACAGAGACAGACAAGAACGGAAAGAGATGAGAAGCATCAATTATCAGTTTTTCATTGCAACACCTTAGTTGTTCATTGATTGCTTTCTCATATGTGCCTTGACCATGGGCCATCAGCAGACCAAGTAACCCCTTGCTCGAGCCAGCGACCTTTGGGTCCAAGCTGGTGAGCTTTGCTCAAACCAGATGAGCCTGTGCTCAAGCTGGAGACCTTAGGGTCTCGAACCTGGGTCCTCAGCATCCCAGTCCGACACTCTATTCATTTCGCCGCCGCTTGGTCAGGCAGCATCCCCTAATTTTTGTGAGCAGAATACTTGGTATAAGTAGAAGTTACTTTTCACTTAGGAATGTTACCGATCTTTATTATTATTTATAGTTTTCTGTTTTGTAATTGATAGGAAAACGACACTACTTGGAAATCTAGCTACTTGAGATAGAAAGAAATTGAACTAGGGATAGGAAGTTTGGGGCGGGTTATATCTCTCCCTTACTCTCTATTTTACATGTTGCAGATTCAGCATACAAAAGTTAACTTTCATGGTAATTATGCCAAATGATGCAGAGAACAAAATTAATGAACACATAATTCTAGATAAGAAGTGCTGGGAAGAAAATAAGGGGGGGTAGTTGAGGGAAGACCGGCTGACGGAGCCTGTGTAAGGTGCTGTTTGAGCTGCACGGAAGGATGAAAAGGGCTAACTTTTGCTTAAGACTCAATTAGGAACAAAAATGTAGGTGTTTCAGATAGATTATTCTTGACCCCAGTTTCAGAGATTTTAACAAATGTGGAACTTCAAGTTGAGATAGAATTAAGTTCCCACATAAAGTCTCTTCTGTCACAGATGCATAGCCATAATATAGGAGAGAAACTTAAAAATTCATAGCTGAGATAAAACCAAAATGAATGTATTTCTTGAAGAGATGAGAATAGAAACAAAAATCAGTGCATAGAGACAGAAGCCATATATTGTGGTAAATAGTGGTTTCTTAAATAAGACACAAAAACTCATAGGAAAAGAGTAAATTCAACAACATTTAAAATTTCTATTCACCAAAAGGCACCATAAACACTGAAAAATGTTAAGGCTAAAGAAGATAATTGTTAAGTAAAATTTATAATGGATTATTGATACCTAGAATATGTAAAGGAACCCTCTACAAGACAATTAGAAAAAACAATACCATAGAGGAATACTCTTTAAGAATATAAATATATAAACTCAAATAACAGGTAAACATAGGAAAGTATATACAGATCCAGTCATTGGGGAAATACAAATTAGAGGCACACTGAGATACCGTCTCAGCCATCATATTACAAACATTTAGTCTCAGCACCAAGGTAGTGCAGCAACAGGAGCTCGTGCACTGCAGATGGGCTTGGAAGTTCCTGTGGGGAGCAGTGAGGCCAGACAGACTGAAGCTGGGCAGACCGCCACAACTAGAGATTCCTACAAGGAGATGGGAAAGGGTTTTCATTGATGCGTTGTTTTAGTGAGATACTGGGAGTAATGTGAATACGACCCAGTAGGGAGTGGTAAATAACATTGGGGGGTGTCTTTCTGCAGGCTGCCTGTGTATCCTCACCATGGGGCAGCTGGCTTCCCACAGAGGCAGTGACCAGAGTGAGAGAAGGGGAGAGCGTTTCAGGGAGAGAAGCTATATTTTTTATAACAATCTCATAAGTGATGTGTCACTTCTGATACCTGTTGGTCACAGACCAACCCTAGTAGTGAGTGGGGTGGGCCTGCACAAGGTGTGGCTCTCAGGGAGAGGATTATCATTGGGGCTATCTTGGCGTTTGGCTACCACATTATCTATAGTACAAATTCAGATCAGAAAATGGTGTAAAACTAATGTTCATCTTAGTGAAAATACCGGTGGCTATTCCAGGCTTCCTCCTCGTGCCCCCTTCCAGCCCATCTCTGCCTCCCCCATGAGCCGACACGTCTAGATACTGAGTTGTCTAAAATGGCAGGGTAGAGCTCTAGTTGCGGTTCCTTCACGGCTGGAAACGAGGCCGTCTGCTTCATTTTAGTTCTTTGTGGTTTCTCTCTTCATAAAGGCACATGCTGTCCTTCTTTACTGACTTTGTATAATGTTCATGACACTGGTTTACCCTTTCAGGAGCACCTGCCCTAGAGGGTGCAAAGAAAACTGATGTGAAGAGACCACGAACAACACTGATCATCTGCCCACTTTCTGTGTTAAGCAACTGGATTGTAAGTCTTCACAGCCTTCTAAAAATGTGAAGTAATTTGTATTTGTCTTACAGGATAAAAAGTATTTTGTTAAAGTATCATCCATTGGGAGAAATATGCTTGGCCATCACTTTATATCTAAGGTTAAGTAATTGTTAGGTGACTTAGAGATATTGCCGAATCAAAGCAATAAAGAAATCATCTTTGAAGTTCTATAGTAGGGAAAGAAACATCATCAGTTGCTATAAGATTCGTACTTCTACATCTGCCATTTCTGTCCCTCAAAGTAGGAAATGTGTATGATTTAGCACCATGAGTGTAACAGTTGGGACCTCTTCTCAGAAAGAACCCCCTAACCACTTTGTAGAACAGCGTAGACAATTCAGTGAGCCCTTCGTGCACTCAGGTTTTCCCCGAGTTCTCTGTATAGAGTTTCTCATTTCATCCTCACAACTGTTCTCATTTTCTAGGTGACCTAATTGAATCACAGAGAATGAAGTAGTATGTCTAAGGTCATCCAGCTAATCAGTGACGGTGCTAGGATATGGTCTCCAACATTCTGACACTAAAGCCTATGTTTTTAAGGCTGCTCACCAGAAAATTGTGTGTGTGTGTTTCTTTTCCTTTCAGATTACTTGGCTCTTCTAAAACACTGCAGTGGCATGGAGTGTCTGTGGGATGTGTAAGGAGCTGCCTGGTTGTTTCCTTCCCAGTCTGAGCTGCATGCTGCACGTCACAATGAAATAGTGACTGCACGGGAAGCACTGGACGTAGAGTCCACTGGGTGTGGGCTTCTGTGCCTGTCACCTCCCCGAATTTCTGCCCCGCTCCTGGCCTTTCCTCCTCTGGTCGGAGAGGTGGGACCAGTGCCTCAGTTTACACATTGGATTCCGTCATTTCCGGTCTTTGCATTTTATCTGGTATTTTCCCCTTGCTTGGTTATTCAGCCTGTCTCCATGGGCCCTTTCATGCAAAATACTCAGATCTTCATCATTTTCAAATGCTTTCTTTGGATTGTCTCACGTTTAAGTTGCTATTCTGCTACTTTCCTTATGTGGTCATACTTTTTGGGGTTTAATTTCCACTTTGTGCTTTTGCTTAGTAACTTCTTAACTCACTGTAATCTGGTTTCTGCCAATAATTCTCTCAGTTGTATTGGAAAAGATTAGTAGTTATTGTTTATTTGTCAAATTCTGTGGCTTCTTTAATTTCTTCTTCGCTTTTATGTATCCTTGCTTTCTTTGACTTACCTTTTTTTGTAAGTTTTTGCTGTATTTTTAAAAAAATAAATTAGGTCTCCTAATCAATGTGCCATTTTCCTCTTAGAACTAGAGTGACTTTTTTATAGTTCTCTCTTGCTCTTTTAATTTGAACAGAACTGTGCTTTTTCTTCTTATGGGTGGTCGATCATGGGAAGGTTGTACATGGGTACTTGGATGACAGTTTATGGTGACATTTACAAGTATTAATGGACGTATAAACAGCAGAACTGATTTTTTAAGAGCTTAGGATGTGGAAATGTATTTTAAAAATGAGTATTCGCCTGACTAGGCGGTGGCGCATTGGATAGAGAGATGGACTGGGATGCGGAGGACCCAGGTTCGAGACCCCAACGTCGCCAGCTTGAGCGTGGGCTAATCTGGTTTGAGCAAGGCTCACCAGCTTGACCCAAGGTTGCTGGCTTGAGCAAGGGGTTACTCAGTCTGCTGAAGGTCTGCGGTCAAGGCACATATGAGAAAGCAATCAATGAACAACTAAGGTGCCGCAACAAAAAACTGATGATTGATGCTTCTCATCTCTCTTCGTTTCTGTCTGTCTGTCCCTATCTATCCCTCTCTCTGTCTCTGTAAAAAAAAAAAAAAAAGGGTACTCAGTTTTGTATTACAATTTTATATTTGGAAAATGGCCAAAGCTTTGGTAATGTAAACCTTGGCAAAATTTTGCTTACTGAGGTTATGGAAAAACTGATTTTTAAAGGAATGTGGGATAGCTGGGCGTTTAGGGAGTCCTGGCCAAGAATTAGGCTATCATCATCTCTCAGCAAGCTGTTCTTTTCCTGGCCCCGAGTAAGTGACTGGGCACCCTAATGTACCGGCTAGAACTACCTTATTCTACTTATCTTCAAACATGAGCAGGACGCCAAGGAAAGAGTAAGAATCCAGCCTCACTTCCACCTCTTACGTTTTCTAGATGTTAAGAGCAGTAATTCATCCTCCCATTGCAAAGTGAAATAACACCCATTTCATTCATACATACACACATAGACACGTAACCTGGCACAGTGACTAGAAACTCAATGTTGCAGTTCTCCTCTAGAAAAGTTCATTTCTTTCAGGGTTAAAGCTCCCACAGACATGCTCTGTTCCATCCCCAGCAATTGCATGGTTCATTTTTCTCACACGATATCCATGCTCCTTTTTTCTTTTTTCTTTTTTTTAATTTTTATTTTTTACAGAGACCGAGTCAGAGAGAGGGTTAGGGACAGACAGACAGGAACGGAGAGAGATGAGAAGCATCAATCATCAGTTTTTCGTTGTGACACCTTAGTTGTTGATTGATTGCTTTTTCATATGTGCCTTGACCGCTGACCTTCAGCAGACCGAGTAACCCCTTGCTTGAACCAGCGACCTTGGGTCCAAGCTGGTGAGTTTTGCTCAAACCAGATGAGCCCACGCTCAAGCTGGTGACGTCGGGGTCTCGAACCTGGGTCCTCCGCATCCCAGTCCGATGCTCTAGTCACTGCGCCACCGCCTGGTCAGGCTCCATGCTCCTTTTTCCCTGCTCTGACTTTGTTTGCATTTTATTACTCTTCATTATATCTTATTTTGTAAGGCATCTTTAAAGCTTCTTGTAAGTAGAGGAAATGAACATAAATTAAAATTTTTAAATTGACCTTGAATTTTCTTCTTGAAACTTTGACATTCTTTGGCCTCTCCCAAAATTTTATTTTCTACCTCATCTTTCTGACCCATCTTTCTCCACTTCTGTTTTTCTCCCATGGTTCCTATATAGTCTGCCTTTTTTGTTCCCCATAAAATGTGTCACTTTTTTAAAGCATTATGAAAAATTTTAATGAGATTTTCCTTATTAAGATTCAAGAATTTCAAAATGTGCTTTACTTTTTATTGTTCAGCTGGAGTATTTGTAATCACATCACAGACATCATGTCCTATCTCCTAATAGAGGCATAGCCTGCTCTTTAAATATCGGTGTTATACAGGCTCTGTTTTCTCATTGCATGTGTTCTCCTTGGAGCAACCCTTCTGTGGGTTCACGTACTGTCTGCTGAACACTTGAAAGTCTGTATCCACGCTTGCATTATAGGCCAGTACTTAACTTGTCCTAGTATATATACTTCCCCAGTCACATATTCTTTAGTGACCCAAAGTTTTGATTCTATAAAATACTCGTAAAATACTCGTCATCGCTGTCTTATCTTTATACCTGCTTTCCCGTCTTTATTTTAAACTTTCCTCTATCTTTATCACACAGTTCTTCCAGACGATCATTTTAAGTAAAAGTGGCTTGTCTTCTCTTTATGAAGGTGTTCTGTATTTAAGTAGTCACCCTGTCCCATCAGTTCCTTCTGAGTGTCTTCCTTTCCCACCCTTTCACCTGGTCCTAACGCCATTGGGTTTGGGGCTTCGCCACCCTCACCTCAGTGGTTTCCCAGCTGTTACTCCTGGTGGCTTCTGTCTTTATTCTAATCAGACTTTTTTTTGTTTGTTTGGACTTACCCGCATAGATTGTTTTCATGTTTAAAAAAGAAACCACTTGAGTTTTAAGAATAACTCATGTCCTCAAGGAGGGCAGGGACTGGTCCTTGTGTTCTTGATGGCTGTGTGACCTGCTGCTTCTTGCCTGGCACACAGTAGGCCTGAGCTGAGCACAGTGGGTGCTCGGCTTCAGTCTTTGCCCACTGTTTTGAAAATGTCGGCTGTTGGTCTTGCACCATTTAATTTTGTTATTTTTAAGTCTAGTAAGTAACTGAAAGCATTAAAGATCCTCTGTGTTAAAATACTAAAACAAAAAACTAGTGACTGTTTTGAAGGAGCTCTGTTCTTTTCTGTTAAAAACGAAGTGGCCACTCATTGGTAGGTCCAGGCAAAATTTACATAATGTGTTACAGCATGTATGGCAGTTTTCCTGACAGTGAAATAGTAATTGGTGTTATCGTTGCTGTTTTAGTTTGTACTGTGTAGATTTTATGTCATTTTAGTAGTGTGATTTGTGACACTACTCCCAGGATATTACTTTTCACACGCCTTTTAAACCTGGCACTAATCCGCTTATTATTCAAGATGTTTCTAATTTTCTTTTAGGACCAGTTTGGACAACATATAAAAGCAGATGTGCACTTGAATTTTTATGTTTATTACGGTCCTGATCGTATTAGAGACCCAGCTTTGCTTTCAAAACAGGATATTGTTTTGACGACATACAACATTTTAACTCATGACTATGGTGTAAGTATGCAATACTCAGAGATTTTCAGAAGTTCAAGAAATATGCTTCAGGTTTCTAAACTGTTATCAAGTTTGAGTTTTATACTCTTCCTTTTTTTTCTTTCTAAATACTTAAGAACCTGTCGGAAATAAGTAGGAAGTTATGTTGTAATAATTTGCAAAAAAAAAAGGTTGATTTTACTTTAGACAATAATATAGGAATACTTTCTATTTAGAACACTTGAAGTTAAAATTTTAAATTTGTATTGTAACTAAGTATATGTAAGAACTATAAATGAATTTTATCTTTTGAATATTCTAGAATATATTCTGTCACAATGATTTGTCTCAGTTTAAAAGTAAGCTATTTTTGTAGCGGAAATATGAGTTTCCTAATTCATTTAGAAGTCTAATTGTTACTTGCCTGTAATTCCAGTTATGTTTTTCAAAATACCTTATTGTCAAAAATTCTATCTTCTGATAAGAACATTTACTTTTCCATAAAAGAAAGTAGTTGCGTTACAGTCAAACAATCCTGCTATAACTGGTAATGTTGATACTGTCACTGGGCTGTAACCGGAAGCTGCATAGCTCAGTGTTGAGCCGAGGTCGCAGCAGTGTGCTCCGCTCCCTGGGGGGGGATAGCCTCTGGGCCACATCCTGCTGTGGGGCTCTGAGCTGCATGCCCCCACCTCAGCACCTCAGTCTTCTCTTCTGTACGAAAGGAATAACAATACTTCAGGAGCTTGTGAACATTCGATATTTAATGTTTGTAGTGGCTAAAGCAGTACCTATCACATAGTAAGTTGATTATTGAAAAATAATAGCTCATATTACATAAAGTGCTTTCACTTTCCCGTGCTTTTAATTCATATGGGACACTTATTTCAGATGAAAGGTGACAGTCCGCTACATGGCATAAAGTGGCTGAGGGTGATCCTGGACGAAGGCCACGCCATACGGAATCCCAATGCTCAGCAGACGAAAGCTGTGCTTTATTTAGAAGCAGAGAGGAGATGGGTGCTGACGGGTAAGGACAGCATTCTGCTTTTTAAGACATTCCCAAATATGTGTCATTAAGTAAGTTAGTGAGGGGGCCACTTTGTAAACTTTAAGTTGCTATAAAGACTGTTCCAGAATTAATCTGAGAAATTTAATAAAATATTTTGATTCTTCCTAATTGCCCATGATATAGCAAGATTTAAATTAGAGTTAATTTATAGGACAACCACTAAACTTATTCTTGAACCTTGGAGAGTCACTAGACATTTTAATCCTCCAATCAGAATCTTGATTTCTCTATTTCTTCTTGGAGTCTGTTTGCTTTGCTAGAGGATGAGGAAGAGAATGTAACCTCAAACTAGATTTTTCCCTCTTGCTAGTGCTATCGATTTAAAAATCAAATAAATGGATGTTCTTGATACAGAGAAAGTTGAATTTACTGGGTCTGTGGTCTTTTTCTTTGCTAGAATAGCAAGTGTGAACTGAAAATCAGGAATTGTGTATTTTGAAGTGTATTTGTCTGAGAAGGAATGTAGTCACAGCTGGCGGGGGAGGGGTATGTGCTGGGGACAGTGCCCAGTGCTGACCAGGGTGTTGGCTCAGCCACATGGCTGTACTTGTTCACATTCTGGTTGTAGAAATATAACAACTTCCTGTTATTTCTAGGTACTCCGATTCAGAATTCTTTGAAGGACTTGTGGTCTCTTCTTTCCTTTTTAAAACTGAAACCGTTTCTTGATAGAGAGTGGTGGCACAGGACCATACAGCGTCCTGTCACCATGGGAGATGAAGGTGGACTCAGGTAAGTGCTGTCCTGATCGCTCATTATACTAACTGCAAATAACTGAGCTGCTTGAACCAGTTTCCACTTCGTCAATATTTTAACTTGGCTGTTGGCTTTCTTCTCCAAGAAGTGTTTGTTTATAGTTTCATGCCTTTGACACTCAGAACCTAGTGATTCTGGTTGCGGGACACAGATTTCTCACTGCCACTAAAACATAAACCTTCCCTGCCCGTGGTTTCAGTCAGACAGAAAGGAAAGGCCGAGCTTTGTGGTTTGTGCGTGTTCTGTTACTCCGGAAACCTCCAGTCCTAGATTGAGTAGTGACAGGAGAAACTTGACATGCTCTGAGGGTGCACTATGCACTGAAGTCTGCTCAGGTGTCTCGTGTAGCTGTATATACTGGTGACGAGGAGGGCGTGATGGTGGTGTCAGCGGGAGCTATAAGAGAAAGTCATTTCTGGCGGGCTCGGGGGAAAGTGCATAAATAAAATTCAGCGTGGTGGTAGCCATTTTGCAAGGCATTGGGCTAATGTATTTTAAGGTGTTTTTTTTTCTTTTTTTGCCTAGAATATTCATTTTTAAACAGGGTTAGAGTAATGCATTTATGGGTTGTAAAATAATTACTGTTATTTTTTTAACTGAATTTATTGGGGTGACACAGGTTAACAGTTATCCAGGTTTCAGGTGCACAATTCTACAACACACCTCTGAACCCTGTATTGTATGTTCACCCCAAGTCAGGTCTTCGTCCATCACTGTATCACCATTTATCCCTCCAGTACTGCCAGCCTCCCCACCCCCACAACCCCCACACTCGTCTGTGTCTGTGAGGTTTGGTCCTTTATTGCTCCATCCCTCTACCCCCCTCACCCAGCCTCCCCTTCCCCACCCCAGTAGCTGTCAGTTGGCTCTCCATATATGTCTGTCTCTAGTTTGCGTGTTAGTGCATTTTGTTCATTAGATTCCACATATGAGTGAGATCATGTGATCCTTGTTTTTCTCTGCCTGACTTACTTCACTTAGTGTAATACTTTCCAGGTCCATCCATGTTGTCTCAAAGGTAAAGTTTCCTTTTATGGCTGCATAGTATCCCATTGTGTAAATGTGCTGTACAATATTTTAAAAGATGGCGGCTAGCATTATAAAAAGTGAAAGAGTGGAAGATTTAAGAAAAAAGCAGAGTGCATCACACATAGTATTTTGTGAAATGTTTGTGTGTGTGCGTTTCCTGGATGGAGTAAATGTTACTGTGGCTTTTCATGAAAAACATTCAAAACCCACTAACCTGGTTTGCAGTACTTCTTATTTGATTCCTTAGAACCAGCTATTTAAATTCTAATTAAGGGATTGTATTTATATTTGTGTCAGGGAAAACCTTTCTGCAATCCTTCCTTTATCCTGTTCTTGAGAAGGGGGAGTATAGATTTATAGAACCTAGAAGGCACTTGTCCCTCTTCTGGGTCATCACATCAGGTTTTTATCTTGTTCATTACTTTATAAAAGTTGATTATGTATGTTGATTTTCATATTACTGAAACTTTCTGAAATAAGATCTTACTCATATTTATATTTTTATGATATTTAGTATAACACCTTTCACTTAATAGCGCTTATTAAGAATTTGAGTATTGAACATGGGTGAGTTAGCTGAAGAATTGAGAAGTGAAAAGGTTAGTGATGAGAACAAAAGTAGAAGTATAAAGAGTAAACTGTTGTGACAGGAATTGAGGACAAATTTCAGTTCATTTGTTGCTGTAATTTTGTATTTGTAGAACATGTCTGATTTTTTTTAAAAAAACAGAGACAGAGAGAAAGTCACAGGGACAGATAGGGACAGACAGACAGGAATGGAGAGAGATGAGAAGCATCAGTCATCAGTTTTGCATTGCGACACCTCATTGATTGCTTTCTCATATGTGCCTTGACTGTGGGGCTACAGTAGACTGAGTAACCCCTTCCTCGAGCCAGCGACCTTGGGTCCAAGCTGGTGAGCTTTGCTCAAACCAGATGAGCCCGCGCTCAAGCTGGCGACCTCAGGGTCTCGAACCTGGGTCCTCTGGATCCCAGTCTGACATTCTACTGTGCCACCACCTGGTCAGGCTAACATGTCTGTGATGATCAGATTGGATAAAAGCCCAATTAAGAGATTAAAAAAATTTTTTTTTTACTTTTTATTTTTTTCCAAATGAGAGGTTTTTAGGTGAGAGGAGGGTTTATAGTGAGGCAGACCTCCTGCTTGCACCCTGACTGGGATCCACCCAGCAACCCCATCTAGGGCTGATGCTTGAGTACCAAGCTATTTTTAGTGCTTGAGGCTGAAGCTATCCTCAGCACCTGGGGCCATGCTCAAACCAATGGAACCACTGGCTGCGGGAGGGGAAAAGGGAGAGAAGAGGGAGACAGAGAGGGAGAGAAGCAGATGGTGGTTTCTCCTGTGTGCCTTGATGGGGAATCGAACCCGGGATGTTGTGGCTTAAAATACCGTATTTTTTGCTCCATAAGATGCACCTAGGGTTTTAAGGTGGGAAATAAGAAAAAAAATATTCTGAACCAAGTGTTGTGTTAATAAAATATACCACAATATTTCAGCAGTGTAAACTCAACAGCAGTATTAACAACCATCAGCACTGTTATTAACAAATGAGAAGAGACTTTGATGTTCAAATATTCTTCTAGTTGTCCAGGAACCCGCAGTAGCGGAAAGAAATGGCCATTCGCTCCGTAAGACACATGGGCATTTCCCCTCCACTTTGGGGAAATAAGGTGCGTCTTAAGCGAAAGACACGGTACTCTTTTTTAGTTCTTGTTGAGTCAGCTTATGTAATTTGTTTTATTTTCTAGGCGTTTGCAGTCCCTAATTAAAAATATTACACTTAGAAGAACAAAGACAAGCAAAATTAAAGGAAAACCTGTTTTGGAATTACCAGAGCGTAAAGTATTTATTCAGCAAATTACACTTTCAGACGAAGAGAGGAAGATTTATCAGTCTGTGAAAAATGAAGGCAGAGATACTGTTGGAAGGTATGGAGAAAGAAAGCCACTTAAGAAAATACTTTTTACTTTGTTTCCCATTTAACTGTGTATGTTTTTAAAGATATGTTAGCAATAGTCTGAATTATAGTGAAAGATTATTGACTTCTTTAACTGTAGTATATTTAAACTACTTTCTATGAATTAATGGCTGAAGTGAATGACTATTATAATTTACCAGAGAAGTAATTTCTTAAGTTAGGAAAAAATGTGAAGTTTACATGAAAAGGCAGGTTCTGATTTGCTCCTCGTCAGAAGACCTTGCTTGCGTCTGTTCCCGACTCCATATCCCAGGAGTGGCTGCAGCACTGGGAGGTGGATAAATAGGGAAAGGGAACGCACTGACGACCAGGACTGGGAGGACTGTCCGCATTCGAGAGATAAGAGATGAAGAAAAGCCGCTTGCAGAGTTAATCAAGGGGGGAAGGGAAGGAAGTGGAGAAGATGTTAGAGAATGTCCGGAAAGGCAGCACAGTCACGACAGGGAGCGCTTGGCAGTGCCCTGTAGCAGTGAGGCTTAGGGAGGGCTCTTCACTGTGGGGGTTCAGAGGTCCCCCTGTCTGCTCTCACAGTAATTCACCAGAATAATGAGTTTAGTAGCCAGGTTGTAGGACTAAGGGGCAGACGGCTGTTACAAAGTCTGACAGAGGAAGAAGGAAGACTGATAGGGTCAATGTGTGGTTTCTGGATGAATTATTTGCTACTTTTATTTGGGTGACTGTCTTGAGATGGAGAGAACATGGGAAAGATCACAGATACAAAAGTGAGTAAAGCAAATTGGTGGAGAAAAATGGAGTGGGGGGATAATATCAGAACAATCTGAAATATGAGACCAAGGTATTTGTGAGATCAGGGTGGAACTTCAGGAAGGTAGAGAGAATTTAAATTTTTAAGAAAGGTAAGGTGTTTAGAGTGCTAGCAAGGCTTCATGTAGTATTGGACTGTTGGTCAAATAAGTTTGTAAAATATGATTTTTATGTCTGTTCCCTTATAGTTTGCATTGGGGGCTGGGCAGCACCAGGTCTATGTGATCTGTGAAATTGCAAATTACCTTCCTGCTTGGGAAGGGCCATTGTCTTGCTAATGTGTGCTGGAGGAAGGGTTTTTGTGCCAGAAAAGTTTGAAAAGAGGCAGAGAGAAGCCATGTTTGCAGGGAGAGCAGAGAGACTGCAGGGTGCAGAAGGAGAAGCCAGTTTGTGCAGAGAAGGGAGAAGGTGTGCGGATGGGGAACCAGGGCTGAGGGGCTTTGTGAGCTCCGCTGTGGCTGGCGGGGCCTTTGATTCCAGGAGGAACCAGAGAACATTCTCCTGATTGTGGAACTGGAGAATGCGTCAGGGCTTTGGGAGTGAAAGGGAAGTGTTTTTCCCTGTGTGTTGCTCTTCAGCCAGTGGGAGATTTTAATAAAAGAATGGCCCACCATTTTTTGGCTCTACTGTTTCTTTACCATCTGCCCAAATCTAGTGAGAACCTGCATATGAATGGCCCTGATGGTGGTAGCTCCTAGCCCTGCATGGACCCACATATAAGTTGTCAGTATGACTTTTCAATAACACAGAAATCTGGGGATAGGCGTTGATTGATCAAGTGGATTGAAGTGACTGGCATTGGTAGGTGAGAGATTTCGGTTCAGCGGGAGCCTGGCTGACGTCAGTGGCGGTGGGAACCTGCGTGAGGAGGAGACAGTGAAGGCAGAGCCGGTCTCAGAAGTAGGGGTCTTCAGAACGCAAGAACTCCATTCAGTGAGTGACCGAGTAGGGTTCGTAGGGATTAGGGATGCTGAGAAGATTGCGGTAGCGGGAGGTCTCAGCAGAGATTTCAGTGTGGAGAGGCACAGAGCAGCGGGGTGAACTGGACTGTGTCACAGCTAGTGACTGACAGCTGGTGTGTAAACTCAGGCATTGTGGGTCCACCTTGTAAGTTTACCCTTCACAGTGAGGAGCCACTGAGCCATTTCACCCACAGGTGTTGTAAAGTACCAAAGGCTACAGAATTAATATTAATATTTTAGAAGGCTTGGAGAACATTTTATTAATTTAGGTTAAGAGAAATTGTGAGAATAGTCTCTGTGCTGTGTGATTAGCATAACTAGGATGGCTCTTGCCATTGTATTGTAAATGAAAAGGGAAGGAAGCATGGATTCCCTGACATTCCACCACACCTGTGGGGAAAGGGGTGAATGGCTAGCCAGGTGCAGGAAGAGAAAAGCCAAAATAAACCTTTTCTTATAGCAATGAGTCATTTGCGGGCATTTTTCCCCACCGAAACTACCTCTCCTATGTAAATGTGTGTGTGACTCTGGACAGAGAGATAGCAAATAAACACTAAATAATATAGGAATGCCTTTAATATGTAAAAAGACATCTTTCTACCATTATGTTGGCTTGTAAACTTTGTTTTCCCCCAAATAATGTATAGCTTGCAAATTGAACGTGGTCCTATCATGTTAAAGGACATATGACTATAACCAATAGCGATAAGGGGCTCCTAATTGCAATTTTTGCTTCTATACTTCCCACTTACAAAACTATAAAAACTAAGTAGAACAAAGGGCCGGCGCGCTCTCCGTCAGATTTCTGTCGGAGTTCCCGCCGCTTGGCCAAGCTAGACAATAAAGCTTTAATGTGTAAACGACGGACCTTGCTTCTGTCTTCCATAATTCGGGTCCCTCCGAATTTGGATTAACAACAGTATGTTGCCTATTCTTACATTTTTGACTACTTAGAAGTATTTGTTCCAGTGATATTACTGTTGCTTACAACAGCGGGTACATGTTTCTACCACTTCCCATAGTATTCTGAATGCTGACAGTCTAGCTCTAGAGTCTGCTCTGACCACTAGGCAAAGTTTCTTTTATTGTCGTACTACTTAAATATCAGATTGACTTAGTGTGTATAATTTTTGGATTTCCCAATTCTTCAGAACCTATGTTGTTGTTGTTTAACTGTATTTTACATTGAGTTTTTCTGTGGAAAACTCTGATTTCATTTATTTCTTTAGTTGAGGTCCAGCCATTTGACTAGGACCTCTCTCTGTTGATTTTTTTCTGAAATATTTACTATTTATATCTGTGGATTCCAGGTCTTTCCCCCACTTTTCCTGGAACATTTTCTTGTTTTCTAGTCCATTATTATATTTTTCTCTGTGTATGCTGCGTGTTCTTTGTTTTTCTGTAGGATTCATTTTATTCTAGTCGTTTACATCTTTCTGTTTAACTTCGCTTTTCTCAGGTCTTTTCCCCACATCCTTTCCTCGCTTTTCCGTGGCTGGCCTCACGTGCTGGCTCTCCCTCTCCCATGCTGCCCTGGGCTCCTTCCCCCTCGAGGGGACCTGGCTTCCTCCTCTCCTTGGCTGTGGGTCCTCCCTTTCACAGCTCTGTCTCTGCCTCAGCTTTTTTCTGCTGAGTTTTCTTTCACTGCTGTTTGCGCCCTCACTTGTTCTTTGATGTTGTGACTTTGTGTGAATGTCTTGAGTGTTTTCTGAACTCATTGTGCCCCAGATGAGGAGGAAGTAGCTCTGTTTAGTCATGACTCAGGGTTAGTTACATGTAAGTGCTTTTAGGTTTTACCTGTGCTCATGTGACAGATCGGAAGCTTTTAAGGTCCCTTCCAGTGTGGAATGCAGTGTCCATAGTGTTTTCTGGAAACACAGTAGGTCTGTGTGTTTCCTTATTCAGCTTACCTGCCCTCCTCTTGGTGTAAAACTGTCCAGGGAAGTTCAGGCCCCCAGCCACTCAGCTGTGTTTGTGCTTGCACGTGAGAGGAGCTGGTTCTCACCTCCAGCTGGGACGGCCCCGGAAGAATGTGCTCTGGGAGGCCTGTGTGCGCTGAGTCCGACTTCCGGCCTCTCCCGCCGCGTCTGCTGCACGTGGCGGCCATTTCTCATGTGGTGTGCTTTTATCTGACCAGTCTCACTCCTGGGTCCATTATAGAGTTTGCTTTTCTGTCTTTTATTCTTGTTTTGATGTGATTTCCAGAGAATAGAGAACTATGTCATTTTTATTCCGCTGTTTTAAAATTGGAAAGCCTGTAATAGTTCCATTGTCGCCTGTAGGTATTTTAATGAAGGGACCGTCCTTGCGCACTACGCTGACGTCCTGGGGCTTCTGCTGAGATTGCGGCAGATCTGCTGTCACACTCACCTTTTGACCAACGCAGCGTCCCCCAGTGTCCCCTCAGGTAGGCACATCGGATTGGTCTACGCCATAGTGTGTGTGACAACATGTAACTCAGAGGGAGAACGTTTTCATATGGCTTAAATTTAGTTTATTTGTCAAATAGCATTGTTTTGAGTATAGGGCTCAACTGGGGATATATCCAAAACTCTCCTACTAAAGAAATGGAATATTAATGAGGTCCTCCAGGTTTTCCCCTGATGGATACTCTCAGGTGAAAGCTTCACACTGGCTCTACTTTTCATTCTGTGGTAGCACGTGCAGACGGTGTTACAGTGATGTGTCTGTGTAAGCTATATTATGTGGGTTGGCTACTATGTTAGCATCTGAATTTTATCTTAAAATTTCAAATTTAAACCATGCTTTTTGCCTATAATAGAAAAAGACTAAAACTACTCAAGCAAAACATTTTCCTGTATTAGGAAGATGAACTTGTCCAGTCATATTACCAGTTAGGCTCTGGAATGAGTTTTTCAGCCTTTTCTCTAGGAAATGATGCACCAGATGTTCTACGAAAGAAGTTAATAAGGAAGATGAAGTTCATTCTGAGCTCAGGCTCCGATGAAGAATGTGCAGTTTGCTTGGATTCTTTAACGGTTCCTGTCATCACACATTGTGCACACGTCTTCTGCAAACCCTGCATTTGCCAAGTCATTCAGAGCGAGCAGGTGGGTGTGTGCGAACTCCGGACTTGGGGTTTCACGGAGCGGTGCACCAGTTAAGAGTGTAATGAAAACTCAGGGCTGAGAGTTTTGCAGTTAGATATACTAAAGTACCTTTTGAGTGAATCATACTGTCATCTTAGTAGGTGACATACTTCTTATAATTAAGCCCTTTTTAACATAAAAAGACATTTTTGGTGTCATGTTGCACAGTGTCCTAGTTCTAATTGTTTATTATTATCCAATGACTAGATTGATAATGTGAGCTACAAAGGTAATTTTAATTTTTTAGTGAAATAGATCAAGTTAACTCTTACAATATATTTTTACTTATTCAGTATATCTAAAATATAAAAACTTGAGATACTTTATATGATTTTTTTACCTTAATATTTTATTAATAAATTTAAGTTCAAAATCCAGTTCAAAATACCATACTTATAGTACATCTAAATATGGCTTTGTCATATTCAAGGGCTTATTGCTCTACGTCACTATTGGCTATGGCATTGATTAAGGTAGATCTAGATTCTTATGTACGGTAGAATTTTTTGAAGTGAAATAATCCTTTAAGCAGTTCTTCAATTAAGGTAGAATTTTTAAAAACATTTTTGTTGTGTAAAGTCCATATAGAAAAAATTGTCAAAGTCGTGCTTTTCCAGCTCAGTAAATTATGAAGTATGCACGTCCTAGTAAAGACCGCCGAGGTCTCCTGGAGTCCTGCTGACCATTGACCCTGTCCCTCCTCCTCTAAGGGGGCCCCATTATACCAACATCCTTCCGACACTGCTTTAGTCCCAGAATCTTTTGTACTGTAATGGTATTGGGTATGTAGTTATTTAAGAGATAATCTTATTTTATTAGTGTGTCTTGGAAAATTGGGCCCAACAGATACTGCTTTGAATGAACCTGTTAGTATTTAACTGATCTAGACTGGATTTACAAGTCATTAAGAAGGAAATAATTTTTCTTCCAGATAGTTCCAACTAGCGAGCTGTGTTGTAGTTAGATTCAAGAGACCGTGGTTCATGGTTTCTTTACTTGTCTGCAGATTGTGTAACGTATGTTACATCAAGTGCTTGATGCTAGTCAAGGTCCCACGCTACTGTTCTCTTTTACCCTTCCCGCTCATCACGTGAGAACATGCCTGCCTGTAGATCAGCACATGCAGACCGTCTCCGACAGGAGGTTGACGAGAGGGTTAATGCAGGGCTTGCCGTCAGACTCAGAACTTAGAGTGCCCTGAGCAGATTTTATGTCACTTTGTATTTCTGTTCCTCCAACAAGTGTCACTCATACTTTGTTCTTTCTTATGTAGCCCCATGCTAAGTGCCCTTTATGTAGAAGTGACATTCGTGAAGACAGTTTACTAGAATGTCCTCCAGAAGAACTGGCATATGACACTGGGAAAAAGTCTAACACGGAATGGACATCCAGTTCAAAGGTAAGGTATTTGAGTATTTTTTCATGTTTACATAAAGAAACATCTTGTATAAAAATAATAATTACGCTTTTAATTCGGTTATTTGAGTGATACACTTCGTTGCTGATCACTGGCTGACTTTCGGAGGGCAGTGAAAGTTTTGGTCTTAATGTAAAAGTGGGTGGTCTTTTGCCTGTGCATTTTGGGGAAATAACATGGCAGGACCTTTCTCTTCATAAGAAACAATTTTGGATGTATTTTTGCCAATTCAAAGTGGAACTTAATGGCATCCTAATTTTTTTCAGATCAATGCTCTGATGCATGCATTGACTGCCTTGAGAAAGGAGAACCCCAACATTAAAAGTTTAGTTGTTTCTCAGTTTACAACGTTTCTGTCTTTAATAGAAACACCACTCAGGTGAGTTTAACAGTGTTTCTCACTGTCAGTAAAAGGATTTTTATGTTTTGATTTAGATAACAAAAAGTTATGTTTTACCAGTTTTATTCATTTCATCTGTCTAAAATAACATGCAGTCACAATAAAGAATATTTTCTGCTTGACCACGTGGTGGCGCAGTAGATAGAGCATTGAACTGGGATGTGGAGGATCCAGGTTCAAAACCCCGGGGTCGCCGGCTTTAGTGCGGGCTCATCCAGCTTGAGTGTGAGCTCACCAGCTTGAGCGTGGGGTCGCTGGTTTGAGTGTGGGATCATAGATATGACCCCATGTCACTGGCTTGAGCCCAAGGTTGCTGGCTTGAGCAAGGGGTCACTTGCTCTGCTGTAGTCCCCTGGTCAAGGCACATATGGGAAAGCAGTCAATGAATAACTAAGGAGCTGCAGCGAAGAATTGATACTTCTCATTTCTGTCCTCCTACCTGTTTATCCTTATCCCTTTTTCTGTCTCTGTCACTTAAAAAAAAAAAGAAATTTTCTAGAAGCATGGGATTTTAAAGATTAAGCCTGAATTTATTGAAAAAGAAACTGACCGCAGGGCCTGCCATTGTAGTAGATGGTTAGTACGTATCTGTCAGAATAAACGAGTGGGGGATTGGTGACATGGAGACACTGTAGTTACTGAACATGTGTTTATTGTATGGGGAGTGTGACTTGTCTCTCTGCCTCCTCCGTTAGAGCCTCTGGATTTGTGTTCACTCGTTTGGACGGTTCAATGGCCCAGAAGAAAAGAGCTGAATCAATTCAGTGTTTTCAGAGCACGGAAGCAGGCTCTCCAACCGTAATGCTTCTGTCCTTGAAAGCAGGAGGGGTTGGTTTGAACCTCTCTGCAGCTTCTCGAGTGTTTTTAATGGATCCGGTAAGTAATTCTGTAGACTTTGCTATGTTATTATTTCTATAAAAAAAATGAAGAATAAAAGCAATTTGTCCTTTTAAAGTCAGCCGGTGTTCATAGTTATAATCGATTGTGAGAATCTCTGAGGCAAACTTCCGAAATAGATCATAACTGACTGAATGTATGTTGAGGGCTTGACATAAGTAAACTGAACCTGAGAGAACGTGAGCGGATCAGTGGTGCTAAAGCGACCTCTGCTCCACTTGTCAGGCCTGGAACCCCGCCGCCGAAGACCAGTGCTTCGACCGCTGCCACCGACTCGGCCAGAAGCAGGAGGTTATCATCACAAAAGTGAGTTTGCAAGCCACTTACTTTAAAATCAAGTTGGTGAGGGTTTCAGGTTATACAGACCTTGCATGGATACATTCTTGTAAAGTGTAGTTACGCAGAGCCAAGTAGGAAGGTCACCCTTATTCTCTTCAGAGGAAACCAGCACCTGTCGTCGGCCACGTGCTGGCCGAAGACCCTTTCTCTGCCGTTCCTGCTCCCTGCGGGCATCTCCTTTGGAGGTAGTTGGGGCCGTCCTGTGTTCTGTGGCGTTTCCGCCCTCAACAGGGAATACTGGAGACCGCCGTGCAAGTGCATGCAGATCACACCTATTTTTGTTTTTCTCTATCGTGGTGGGAGAAACATATTAAAAATATTAAAAAGTATTTCAAGTGTCCAGGTCAGTGGTAGTCCATGGACATAGCTTTTGCTGTCCTGACCACCATCCACCTGCGGACTTGGGCACCTCCCGCTGAAACGCCGTGCCCATCAGACGTGACTCACCGCCCCTTCCTGTTCCCCTGGCAGCTGCCCTTTTACTTTGTCCCTGAATCTGACTACTCTGCAAACCCGTTCTTTTTAACACCTGCATACAGGCACACAGTTTACCCAGTTCAGTTCACCTGCTGATAGAACGGGGCCGTCGTGAGCATTGCATTGCGTGCATCTCTGTGCATCTATACAAGTATTCTTCAGGAAGGCTAAGAAGTAGACTTCTGGGTCTAGAATTGTTCGTTACATAACTTTTGAGTTGTTTTCAAAATAGTCTTCCTGATGTATGAGAATGCTGCAGATATATACTTACGTGATGGTCAGAGATGTGCCCTTCTGATCTGCACGTAACAGCCTTGAGCATGTTCACGTATCTGCTGTCCAGTAATATTTTTTCCTGTGAATTGCTTGTTTATATCTTTTCCCTACTTTTCAAAAAGTACAAATATAGTTTTATGGTATAAAGGGCTTCCTTATATTTTATACATTGTAATTTTAAATGTTGTGTTATGTGTACTGGGCATGGTTATACCAGGGTCTTGGTTACCTTTGAACTTTTTATGTCCTTTGTTATGACAAAGTTTTAAATTTTGTATAATTTAAAACATGTCAGCCTTTTGGATTTTAAGGTTTTGCTTAGAACAGAGGCTTTATAATCATTTTAAAACAAATATACATTTACTTCTGATTCTTTTGAAATATTTTTTTTTGGCTTATGATTCATGATATGGTTTTAATTTTATCCTTTTTTTTTTTTACATCTTATATTTATTTTTTTATTCATTTTATAGAGGAGAAAGAGATGGGGGAAGGGGTGTGGAGCAGGAAGCGTTAACTTCCATATGTGCCTTGACCAGGCAAGCTTAGGGTTTCGAACAGGCGACCTCAGTGTTCCTGGTTGATATTTTATCCACTGTACCACCACAGCTCAGGCACTAATTTTATCCTTTTTACGAAGAGCCATTTGCTTCATTGTCAGTTGTTTGGAAAGTCTTTTTTTTTTTTTTTTTTTTTTTTTACAGGGACAGAGAGAGTCAGAGAGAGGGATAGATAGGGACAGACAGACAGGAACGGAGAGATGAGAAGCATCAATTATTAGTTTTAGTTGCACGTTGAGACACCTTAGTTGTTCATTGATTGCTTTCTCACATGTGCCTTGACCACGGGCCTTCAGCAGACCAAGTAACCCCTTGCTCGAGCCAGTGACCTGGGGTTCAAGCTGGTGAGCTTTTGCTCAAACCAGATTAGCCCGTGCTCAAGCTGGTGACCTCGGGGTCTTGAACCTGCATCTTCCGCATCCCAGTCCGACGCTCTATCCACTGCGCCACCATCTGGTCAGGCCATCTTTTTTTTCTTTTGATTTGAACTTTCACTTTTGCCATAAACATTCATTTATACTGCGTGTGTATTTTGTGGATTCTCTCCTGTTCCGCTGATCTTCTTTTTTTCTATTTCCAGGGAAGTATTACTGTTATAATTACTAAGACTTTTATACAGTCTGCTTTGATATAAAGTATGGCAAAGTGCTGTCATTACCCTTTTTGAAAATTTTATTATTATTTAGTCTTTTTGAAAATTTTTATTTACTCTTGAACTTTGGATTAGGTTACCAAATCTCATCTAAGAAATCTTGTTTGAGATTTATTGAATTTGATTTAAGATTTTTTTTAATATTGATATATGTACTTTTATTTTTTTAAATTAAAGGTTTTTTTTATTTATTTATTTTTTACAGGGACAGAGAGGGAGTCAGAGGGAAGGATAGACAGGGACAGACAGACAGGAACAGAGAGAGAGATGAGAAGCATCAATCATCAGTTTTTCGTTTGTGACACTTTAGTTGTTCATTGATTGCTTTCTCATATGTGCCTTGACCGTGGGCCTTCAGCAGACCTAGTAACCCCTTGCTCGAGCCAGCAACCTTGGGTCCAAGCTGGTGAGCTTTTTTTGCTCAAGCCAGATGAGCCCACACTCAAACTGGCGACCTCAGGGTCTTGAACCTGGGTCCTCCACATCCCAGTCCAGCGCTCAATCTGCTGCGCCACCGCCTGGTCAGGCTAAATTAAAGTTTTTTTAAAATTCATTTTAGAGAGGAGAGATGAGAGAGAGAGAGAGAGAGAGAGAGAAAGGGGGAGGAACAGGAAGCATCAACTCCCATATGTGCCTTGACCAGGGAAGCCCAGGGTTTTGAACTGGTGAAAGAACTTTTCTATTAAGAGTGTTCCTATACAGGAACTTGGGTAATATTTCTATTTATTTATTGATTGATTGTGTTTCAACAACATTTTATAACACAGCTTTGGTTATTACAGTAACCAGAACAACTTGGATAGTGGTGAGTAGCAGTAGTGACAGTAACCATTCTTGGCTTGTTCCTGTGTCATTGTTCGGAATGCTTTTATTGTTGTATACGAAACAGGTTACTTTTGATAAGTTTTTAGTAGATGCCCTTAATAAGTAAGGTTGAGGACATTTATTTCTACATTGATGAGGATTTTCTTTTATCAGGAATAAATGTTGAATGTTATCAAATGCTTCTTAAGCATCTGTTGAGATGATCACTGTAATTTTTTGTGTTACGGATTGTACCAGATTCTTGCATTTCTGAGAAAATCTTACTTGGCTTTTTAAATATGATAAATTGATTTTGCTAATATTCCAGTTACAAAGCTGCCTATAAAGTTTGCTTTTTGGAGTGCTGTTGTTATTTCATGATGGGGTTTTAAGATATAATTTGGGCCGTGGCCAGTTTGCTCAGTGGTAGAGCATTGGTCTGGTGTATGGATGTCCCAGGTTGGATTCCCGGTCAGGGCACACAGGAGAAGTGACCATCTGCTTCTCCACCCCTCTCCTCTCTCTCTCTCTCTCTTGCTTTTTGTTCCCCTCCTATAGCCATGGCTCGGTTGGAGCAAGTTGGCCCCTGATGCTTAGGATGGCTCCATGGCCTTGCCTCAGGCGCTTAAATAGCTTGGTTGCTGAGCAAGGGAGCAACAGCCCTAGATGGGCAGAGCATCGATCGCCCTGTAGGGGACTTGCTGGGTGGGTCCTGGTCGGGGTGCATGCGGAAGTATGTCTCTGCCTCTCTGCTTCTCACTAGAAAAAAAAAAAGATATAACTTGTGAGCCATATCTGTATAGCAGAAAACCACACTGAGTGATAAGGGAAAGCAGTGCTCATCTCTAGTTATATTCTGTTCTAAATAGTCTCACCGTATATTCAGGGAAAAGGGGAGCTAAACAGTTTCTAATTATTACTGACCATTTTTCAAAGCTACATAGTCCGGTAAGAATGTAAACTAATGTTTTCATCTTCTCAAGTGTTCATTTATTTTTAAAGATTTTAAATACTGTGACCTAAAAAGAACTTGACCAATTTTAACTTTTTTTTTCTCTTATAGTTTATTGTGAAGGACTCTGTTGAAGAAAATATGCTGAAAATACAAAACAAAAAGAGAGAACTTGCAGCTGGAGCCTTTGGAACTAAAAAAACAAATGCTAATGAAGTGAAACAAGCTAAAATTGATGAAATTAGAACTTTAATTGATTTGTAATTGGTGGCACTTTGGTGAGATTGTTTGATCATATATATACAGAAATTTTGGAAATGGAAAAATAGTTTTAGAAATGAGACCTAGTGAGTATGTCTTCTAAAAGGGGCTTATTGTTTTATATCCGGGAAGAGGTGTGGCTGACATATAAATCTCTATATGAACCTATTTTTAAGGATATTTCAAGTAGCAATAAGTTCTGTTACAAATGGTGGCCTAAAATGAGTTTTTTGAGAGAAGTTACTTTGTTATTCAACTTTTCATACTATCTGCTGAGTATTTTCATATACCTTGCCAAATACTCAGCTTTTTCATATTTTAGAGAAGGTTAGACCTTTTATACTTTTGACCAAATGAAGAGTTATTTTTTATGTTGGACCCATTTGGTTTTTCAACAAAGCCTCCATTCTTGATGCCGTGGAGTCAGCAGTCCTGTGAACAATTCATGAAGACACAGACTGTATATGAGATTGATTTTATGATTTCCAAAAACCATATTTGCATTCCAGAATCAACCTTACAATAAGAGACCAAAGTCCAGGTTAGTAAGTTACTTGTAAATATTTAAGTGACTTGCAGATTTATGTTCATGAAGAACTGAGGGACTGTGTTACAGCACTCACTGTGTTCCTGTCGTAGTGAGGCGTGCTGACGGCCAGTGAAATGTAAGGATGTGTTAGTGTGTAAATACAGTCTGGGCAGAAAGGGAACCAAGTCGACCCAATTTGACTTAAATATTTAAATTATGGAATGGCTAAATAGATATTTCTATATATAGATAATTTTTATTTATGTAGGGCTTTCTTTGCAATAACTTGCTACCTTTTTACAATTCTGAAGTTGACTCTAGGTGAGGGGTGTGGATGTGGGTGGAGGTTGGGCTGACTGACCACAATCATTCCAATGCTAAAAGACATCTTAATCCTGACTGGAAAAAGTTCTTTGTTGTGTGTAGAATCAGAATTTGATTTTGGACCTTCGGTTGGTTAATTCATCCTGCCATCTATCATAGAGGTAATCATCTTTTTGTTAGTAAACTCACAGGAGTTGCCACAGAATTCTTGTTGATTCTTTGAACCATTTAGCACAAACAAGCTCTCCTTTAGCAGTCAGGTTAGGTAGTCAGTGGGGTTTTGTCCTTACGGGAAACTTTTTTTCTTTTTAATCCAAAGAGATTCATTACTGTAACCAGAGGAGCTTCACGTGAGATGATGCAGACTTGAGAATACCTTCTGTTCTACTTAAGTGTCAGGAGTGAGTTGGCTGAAGGCTAGGAGGTGGGCGGCAGCGTGGTGTTCTAGGGCGCTCCTCTAAGCTGTGTGCAGACCTCACTGCTGCCCTCGCCTCTCGCTCCAAGGACACGGGTTGGTTCCGCAGCAGGAATTTTCCATCCCTTTTCTCTCTGGAAGGTGAGGCCGGGCTGACAGGACAGCGGCTTTGCGGGGACGAGAGTGGCTGGTCCTCCAGCATCAGGGGCAGCGGGGCCTTCTTTACCTTGTAGGGCTAGCAGTGTGCACAGTCAGGCTGCTGGGACTCCTGCCGTGCGGGACGTGGGGTTCTGTCCTCACCCTCCAGAGGGGGGCGCTCAGTCAGAACAACACGGCCCAAGCTCCTCTGCTCACAGGGAGAGCCTGCACACTCACCAGGAAGGCGAAGTCTTGGCTGCTTTACCCAGATGTTGACACACCTGTGTTTTAAAACACATTTGGAACAAATTTGGCAAGTCATTTAAAAAATATGTCTTTGTATAGTTCTGTTCAAGAAAAAACAAGTTGAATTCATCCTGAGAACATATATAAACTACTGGAATGAAAAGCTCACATTATGCTGTACTGTTAATTGTTTCATTATTATGTAGAATAACAGCTTTAGAAATATGTTGAAGGTATTGTATTCCCAACTTGTGGTTCAAACAGAATTTTATTTGAAATTTAAAAATCAATAAAGATTTCAAAAATTTATTAGCTTTGTCAGTGCCATAATTTTAATGACTTTACAGAAAATTTAATCTTTCATGAATATCAAACTTCTATGAAGATGTCTATATTACAGAATTACTTGGTTTTTACTGATTGTAAATAAAATATGATGAGTAACATATTCCTACCACCTTTTTTATCTTGCTCAATTTAACTAGATAAATTTCTTGTTCAGCAGTCATAATTGTACAATTTTTTAGTTTATGCTAAATGTCTTGATCTTCTAAAATACTAGTTCCAGTTATTTTTATGTCTATGATACTACACAGATGTGTGGTGGTATCATGAAGTCACATGTACTCTGCCTTGTAGATTTTGCCCTAATGACAGCTCTACGGTGGGAAATAGTTAATCAAGAAAATCTGCTTATTACCAGTGAGTACCAAGGAAATTATCCTTCAGAAGTACTTGCTTGTTTGTTTGTTTTTGAGATATCAAAGGCACTGGTGTATTTTTTCTTTGTTTTACTCATAATACTTGCCTAAGTTCTACTCACTGGGATTTGGAAGATGCATTAAAAACACAAGGACAAGTTTTATGCTTGGCTTATTAACAAGAACTCACATTTTTAACCTGAAGTTTTAAATTATATTAACTTTAAAATATTTGTGAAATATGTAATGTAACAGTTTACCCTCATTTAGTTCATTGAGGCTATCATTCATCATCTTTCTTACATATTCTAGATTCTGGGTTTCATACCTCATTTGTGTGGTACTTCTGAATAAAAAGCCAAAAATACTGGTGGCTGCGTGCAATTGGGGCCTGCCCTGTGGTGACGCCCCCTTCAAAGGGACCAGGGTTGGAAGCCCTGCTGTACACAGGCATATCCAGCAGGCATGTCTTTGATGTTAACACATTTCCACTTCTTGTGCAGTAATAAGAGGGAGCAGTCTTCTATATAAAATTATAATTTTCTGCTTTCAAATGTTGACTCCTGCCTGACCTGTGGTGGTGCAGTGGATAAAGTGTCGACCTGGAACACTGAGGTCGCCGGTTCAAAACCCTGGGCTTGCCCAGTCAAGGCACGTATGGGAGTTGACGCTTGCTGCTCCTCCCCCCTTCTCTCTCTGTCTGTTTCTCTCTCCGTCTCCTCTAAAATGAATAAATAAAAATAATTCAAAAAATAAATAAAATGTTGACTCCTTTTACATGATTTTTTAAAAATCTGGTATTTTAATTGGTAGAAATGGGATATTTTTCTCCCATCCAAGTACTAAGCAGGCCTGACCCTGCTTAGCTTCCGAGATCAGACGAGATCGGGTGCATTCAGGGTGGTATGGCGTAGACGGGATATTTTTCTCTGTTCCAGCTCTCAACCTTCCTGATAAGAATGTTCTGACATTTAAAAAAAAATTAAATTCATTTCTTTTAAATTTGTAAATTGATTTCTATGTGAAAAGACAATGTTAATGATAATGACATACATAATTTAATGTACGTGGTTCATTAACCTGAGCCAGGTATCCAAAATTTGATAACTAGGCTACATTGGGACTTCTTTACATTTAGAACAACAGATGTCAAAATGATTTCTTAGACTGGTGGTTAAAACAAATTCTAGGGTGTGTCTTTGCACATTTGAAACCGGTGTGATCAGAAGTGATATAAGAGTTATCAAAGAGATACATGGTTAAATGTGTGCTCTGTTGACTAGAGCAGAGATGCTGGTCTAATGTTCTGGGAGGTATTTACCCTTTTTGTTAGGGGAGGGGAGGGTTCCTTAATAGTACACTGTAGGTTTTTAAAATATTTTGCACTGGTATCTGATAGATACGTGAATTCCAAACTGCCCTCTTGATGTTCCGCTTATCTGTCAGACCTCACCCTTACTGGACTATTGACCCTGAGACAGAGGAATTCCAAAAAGTTGACAACCCGCCCCAAGGAGGGGCTCCAGACATACCAGGACTTTTGGTTCAACACCCACATGCTCGAAGCCCCCCAAGGAGGAGCACTCCGGACATACCAGGACTTTTGCCTCAGTATCCCCTCAGGCTCTCCCAAACACTATATAACTCGCCCCTAGTCTGTAACCGGTGCTCTTCTCCCCCAGGAGGAGTGCCCGGCAGGGTTCCTTTCTTCCTTTCAATAAAGCCTGTTACTCTGGTCTTTCGGACTCCCATGGATTCCAACATTTGGTGCCGAAACCCGGGACAGGGTACTAACTGCCTGGACGATCCCTCTTCGCCGTTCAAACTTACAACCAGGGAAGCAATGGGAAGCGGCAGCTCGTCCCGGGCTTACTCCCTGATTCTGTTTGGATGTGTAATTGTAGGTCGATTGGCCGGCAGTCTAACCCTGTCCTGAACCCCTGCTGGACCAGAAGGTAAGGAGTTTCTCCCTTCCCCTTCCCCGGTTGGCCTCTAAATTTCTCTCTAAAAACACCCCTTTCTGGTCGGACGGTTTTCTCTGACACGCCTCACGTTTTGAGGGGTTTGACTCAGTCTCAGTGGACTGCACGGAAGACTAGGCGCCTAGCCAAACCTCTCCACTCTCTCGGACTTCTTGTCCTCGGAGCTCCCTGACAGGTGGTGACGACCTCTATCAGGGGCGACTCCCCCACATGGAGATTCTCTCCTCTTGAGACAGTGACAAAAGGCGGGGACGCCCCCTCTTGCTCACCTGTCTCCACTCTGGGCTCTTCAGGGTCTAAGCCTTCCGACCAGACCCCTCTAGGATGTCTCATAAAAATCCTCGCCAAATTCGGTCTCTCAGACCTTAAACCAAAGAAATTAATCTTCTTCTCTAACACGGCATGGCCTCAGTACAGACTAGACAATGACTCCCATTGGCCTGAAAACAGGACATTCGATTATAATATCCTAAGAAATCTTGACAATTTCTGCCACCGGACGGGGAGGGCATCAGAAGTTCCTTACATGCAGGCTTTCTTCTCTCTTCTCTCCTGTCCTTTCTGTTCTACACGCAGGCCGGTTTTGGCCAAAGAAACCTCACCTAAAACCTCTGCTCCTAATCTTTCCTTCTCCGCAGACTCCCAAACTCTCTCCTTCTCCTGCCTGACCCCCAGGGCACCCCTCTCTTGGGACCCCTCTCTAGTCTCAGCAAATCTTTTTACTGGAGTCTCTTCCCTCCAGAAAGCCTCTTTCCTTCACTAAATCCTGTTTTCTCATTCATCAGTCTCTCTTTCTCCTCCCCTGCTGGCCAGGGGCCTCTCCCTTCTCCACTGTGTTCTTCATCCCCTCCCCCCTCCAAAGAAGCAAGCTGTGGCTCTGGCTGCGGTGCCTGTCTCATCTCTGACCTCTCTTCCCTCCTTACAAACTGCAGTTCTGTCTCCTCTCTGACCCCTCCTCCCTCCTTACAAACTGTGACTGCCTCTTTCCTCCTTGCCCTCTCCTCTCTCCTCAGAGCTCTAAATCCTTTTGACTCCTCTGACCATGTGGCGCCACACCAATACTTTAACCTCCTCCTCTCCTCCTGCAGATTCTGACTTTCCTTCTTTCCATCCAGCTGCTCACACTGTCCATCCGTCTGCTTTCTCTCTTCCTTCCCTCTTTGCTGGCAACTCCCTGCCATCTCGAAAAACTTAAAAAACAGAATTGTATATTAAGTATGTGAATAAGTAATCTGTCTTGTCTCATTGTTTGTCAGAAACTATTTCTAGTGAATTGAAACAACTAAAGCGCGCTCATTTAAATTTCTTAATTCATAATATGTGAAGTCTTTGTTTAATGTGTAACTGTGTCTGTTTCTAAGGCCTTAAACCAGTAATTACCCACCTCATAAACCAGGTTTACTCATCCCCACGGACTCTCCCTGCAATACCCCCATCTTTCCTGTTCGAAAACCTTCAGGAGCTTATCACCTTATACAAGCCTTACACCTAATCAATGAGGCAGTAATTCCCCTCCATCCAGTGGTCCCTAATCTCTACAAGTTACTGTCACACATTTTCTCAAACACCACTCACTTCAGGGTTCTAGACCTCAAGAATGCCTTCTTTTACCATTCCTCTACACCCTGACTCTTACTTTCTGTTTGCCTTTACCCAGACACTAATGCAGCCCAGCAGTTTACCTGGATTGTCTTACCCCAGGGGATCAAAAACAACCCACACCTGTTTCGGCAGGCACTAGCTCAGGATTTAGCAGCATGCAATCTCAAAACTAGTACTCTCTTATAATATGTAGATAACCTACTCCCCTGCAGCCCCTCCCTGCCTGCCTCAAGGAGACTCACCACCACCCTTCTTAACTTCCTCGCTATGAAGTGTTATCCTGTCTTCTCTGCTAAGGCTCAACTTTATTCTCAGTCCCTAGTCTATCTATGCATTACTTTAACCCCCACCACCTGAAGTCTCACCCTAGATCAAACTCAGACCCTCCACAGTCTCCAACCACCTACCACAACAGATCAAATATTTTCTTTCCTCAGTCTAATAGGCTTCTTTAAACACTGAAATCCCAATTTTGCTCTCTTAGTCAAGCCCCTCAGTGAGATCTTCTGAGCATGGCTTTTAAGGTCTATAATGACCAAGGAAGTAACAGAAAAGGCAAATAAGGCCCAAAAGAAGTCAGGAAATACCAACTTTTGGCTCCAGTGCCCTAAGGGGTTTCACAGCATTCTACCAGGACCCTGCTCCAGAGTGGAAAGAAAGGTCACTGAACTGAAGCCTGCCAGGCTTCCTGGCCCCACCGGTGACACACCTGTGCTGTGGAAAGAGGGACATGAGAAGGTAAGCTGCCCCCTTTCTCCATGGAGGGAGGGTTCAGTCTCTCCTAGCCCTGCTCCAGCTACCTGTGACCTGACCTTGCCCAGCGTGCTGGGAATTGCCACTGAAGGCCCAAGGACATCCTTCACGAGCCTAAGGTATTTCTTCCAAGTAGCAGATAAACTGATCTCATTTCTTGTAAACACAAGGGCCATCTACTATGCCTTGCCTGAATATTTAAGTTTTATTTATCCCTCAAAGATCTCTACTGTGGGTATTGACAGTCTGATTTTATTGCTTTATTTAACATTTAGTATCTCCTTTGTTTCTCTTATCTCAATGCCCCATGCCTATTATAGACTGGAACCTGCTGGTAATTCCAGCTAGAATCAGTGGTCACTAGGACTTAAACTCTAACTGCAAAGTGTGGAAATGTAACACCCTTTCCCTAAGTACTTGCAGGTTTTATAGGTCACTCAGCAAACTGTTCAAACACTGTCCAAGAGGCACTTCCAGCAGTACATCACCCAAGGACTGACTTTCACATGGACAGGTCCGCACACCGTGATCCTGACAACTCCCACTGCTGCTAAAGTAGAAAAACAGCATGCCTTACTCCAATCACAAACCAGAAGCTGGTTGGTCTACGTATGGCAAATATATGAAAAAACTAAGGACTCTTTTAATCAGGCTTTGGGAAAAGGGAAACTAGGATAAAAAGAAAGTCAACTTGATTGTCACTAGAGGTTAAAATTTTTTAAATCAAGAGTTCTGACTAGAAAGGAATTGTATGGTTTTGATAATAGAAGGTATAAGGTATGGAAATACTTTTGAAAGAAAAAGGAAAAGCAAGTTGTTATGAAGGCCAGTTATTTCTGGATAAGAAAGTGCATGAAAGTTAAAGGTTTATGTAAGTTGTAGAAGGTTTGTGCAGGTTGTAGGAGATTTGTACCGAGAAAAAAAGAATTTGTACAGTCAGAAAACTGGTTTTCAAAGAATGTTTAATCAGTCACCCTAGCTAACAATCCTCTACCCTCCCCACTTATTAGGATGACTCTTTCCTCCACCCTGACCATCTGGAGCTCAGAAACAGAAACAAAACCGACCTCTTGTCCTTCTATTCTCTATTCACCTTTCAGCCTGCCTCACCAAATCAGGAACTTTCTACTCGTGTGGGACCAACACCTATCTGCGTCTCCATACTAATTAGACAAAAACCTGTACCCTAATCTATCTCACCCTAAATATCAACCTAATCCCACCCCATGAGCCTCTTCCAGTTCCTAATACACTATCCATCAATGTAAGGACCAAACAAGCTATACAGGTAATTTCTCTTCTTATTGCTTTAGAAATCTCTACAAAAGTAGATCTAGGGGCAGGGGGACTGGCCACTTCCCTGTCTTATTCCTACTTTCTCTCTCTCTGAAGCCCAGTGGATTTGTATACATGGAATCAGTGGTTTTGTGCAACCTGGGCGTCTTACTATTGCCTTTCATTAGTTCACTCACTCTCCTATTTACTTTTCTAACTTTTAAACCCTGCCTCTTACATTTGTTTACTAGTTTCTTACAGAACTGCATGCAGACCTTCGCCAATCAGAAAACTGGAAAATCTACCTAACCCTACACATCAACCCTGTAACCTGCCCTCGCGAAACAGAAAAATCTGAAACCCTATATCAGCAAACCTCCTAAATCCTATCTTTCAACCTCTACAGGTCCCCTAACTCTAAAGCTCTCCCATATTCCTGAAGAACTAGGAGAATAAACAGCAACACCTCTTAACGCTTCTCAGTCTTTTTCCCTTCACATAGTAAGGGGACAAGATCACTGGGTCTTCTTGGAGCCTACAAACAGGCATGAAACATTTCTTTTAACTCAAGCTAACTGCTCTCTCCAGGGCCAGGAAAGAATATCTCTAACTTTACCATGGAAGAACTTTCATCCCTGCTATACAACCCTCCTTATCTCTGCATTCCTAATCTCCAAATACTTGCCCCCTTCTTTATCAAATTCCTACAGGTCCGGATGAGAGAAATCTCTAGGATTACTTACAATCAAATGCTCCTACACTCCTATTCCCTAGTACCCCAAGGAGAACTTCATGAGGGAAATATCAAATAGGTAGGGATGACAGCAGGAAGAAGCCGCCCCTCAGCCCGAGAAGTTCCCTCCTTAATGTTCTCCAAACCCTCTTCCTCTTTACCACACATATTCAATCCTTCTAAAAATCTTACACCAACAGGTTTCCTGTATTTTAAAATCTCCACATGTCCTCCCACTTGAAGGGAACCAGACCAGCACGTCTCATGAGGCTCATCCAGGAGACCATGGATCACCATGTCACTCTGTTCACTTGGCACTAGCAGCAAGCAACTAACAATTATTACCTCGCAAAAATTTTACTTCCTCACTCAGGTTTCCAGAGACATCACCTGGTTCAGACCTTACAGCATGGAAATTGATGACCTCCTTAACTGGATGAAGGACTTGGCTTGGCAAGATTCCCTTCTTGAGTTCTCTCCAGAAGAAGCAATAATTTTCCAATTTTTTCTCCTCTTTCTCCTCATCACCCCTCACCATATATTATAAAATTAATAACTGCCTTTCTTTTATATGTAACCACAGAGTCGAGAAATGATAGATACGTGAATTCCAAACTGCCCTCTTGATGTTCCGCTTATCTGCCAGACCTCACCCTTACTGGACTATTGACCCTGAGACAGAGGAATTCCAAAAAGTTGACAACCCGCCCCAAGGAGGGGCTCCGGACATACCAGGACTTTTGGTTCAACACCCACATGCTCGAAGCCCCCCAAGGAGGAGCACTCCGGACATACCAGGACTTTTGGTTCAACACCCACATGCTCGAAGCCCCCCAAGGAGGAGCATTCCGGACATACCAGGACTTTTGCCTCAGTATCCCCTCAGGCTCTCCCAAACACTATATAACTCGCCCCTAGTCTGTAACCGGTGCTCTTCTCCCCCAGGAGGAGTGCCCGGCAGGGTTCCTTTCTTCCTTTCAATAAAGCCTGTTACTCTGGTCTTTCGGACTCCCATGGATTCCAACAGTATCAACAGTTGATAAAGGAAAGTTCAGTTCAATAGTTCCTGAGAAAAGGTCTAATGCAGGAGACTTAATATGCTTCTTGCAGATCCGGGTGTAAAGAGAATTAAGATAAACACTTCTGGAGGGGGGAGTGTGTCTTATGGAGCAAAAAATACTGTAAATACCTATCAAATACTTGTTCCTCTTTCGGCTTTCTTACAGATTTTTACTTAAAGGAGGTTGCATTTCACAGTTATCAAATAACATACCCACGTTTCAAGTCGATTGTAACCCACTTTGTATCTAATAATCAGAGGAGAAAAGCAAACCATGGCAGTGTTCTAGGTCAGGCAAGTCTTCCTTAGCTTAATGCCCCGTTTCAGTGAGAAAGGTCAACAGTGCACGGTTCATTTGTAGATGTTATTTAGGATGTTTCCTGTATCGCTCAGCTGAGACTGCCTTCTGTAAAGCCTTCATTCATTAGAAGTTGAGTCCCCTGCTATGCAACAGGCAACCATCTTACCTCTTCATGCACCTGCTGTAAGCCTGACTCCCTGCTGTGGTCGGTGTAAATGTCTCCTTAATGCATCAAGTGTTCTCAAATGTCCCTGCAGTGCTTGAGACTTACTTGGAGTGGAGGTTCTGTGACCTCAACTCAAGCTGTTGGCTAGACCCTGTTGAGACAAGCCCCGAGGAACTGTACTTACAATTGGGTCTGGTGTTTTTAGGAGCAGCCAGGTGGGGCCTCGGGCCCATCATCTTCCATTGCTCCCTTTTCCTCACTCTTCACATCCAACCGGCGGCAGCTTCACCGCTGGGACCCTGGTGAAAGGCATGCTGGGCCACCGTCTCTTCCCAGGACCCCCTCAATAAACTGATGGGCCATCAACTCTTGTCCTCACTCAAACTATTTCCTACCAGCTGCGAAATGCAGTGTTCTTAAAACGTTAAGTCTTGGAGGTAAAAGCAATCAGACCGTCTTTAAGAAAAGCTGTAATGGATGAACAAAACAAGAGTGAAACTTACTACTTCATAATGACACTATTACAAAACCCCCTTAAACTACTATGGTCGCCTTTGAAGAATGCTAGGAAACCAGTTCCTTATTTTGCACACCTGGGAATGAAGGGAAAGAACCGAGCATTTATAAACATTTCACCTAATCGGAACATCACCATTTTGAAATCCCTGATGAAATAATGTATTTAGGTTAGTGGTTTTCAACTGCCAGTCCATGGATCAAGTATGTCTGTGAGTGTAGACGCTATCATCTATTTTTTTAATTTTATCTTTTGTGACAGAGGGACAGATAGGGACAGACAGACAGGAGAGAGATGAGAAGCATCAATTCTTTGTTGTGGCACCTTAGCTGTTCATTGATTGATTTCTCATATGTGCCTTGACCGGGGGGCTACAGCAGAGGTAGTGACCCCTTGCTCAAGCCAGCGACCTTGGGGTCAAGCTGGTGAGCCTTGCTCAAACCAGATGAGCCCACAATCAAGCTGGTGACCTCGGGGTTTCGAACCTGGTCCTCCGCGCCCCATTCTGACGCTCTTAACACTGTGCCACTGCCCCGTAAGGCTAGGTGCTATAATCTTTATGTAACATCATAGTGGTTAATGCTTTTGTGGATTGGCTGTTGTAAAACATTGTTCTAGGTAACGATCATCAATAGTTAATATCAGGTAACCAGTGACTTGGAAGTAGCTAACATCACTACAAAGTATTTCTGAGAAACACATTATAGGGAAGCATCGAATTCCAGTCAACAAAATGCAGATGTGGGTGACTACAGCACAAATAATTGGATTTCTACAAATACACGGAAGAAGACAAGGAACAAAAGGTTAAGGTAAGGAAACGAGATTCTACTAGAGATGTGTCAGCCAGTTGTACCGTATGGGCCTTACTTGGACCCTGATAACAAAGTGGAAATAAAACAAAAAATAATGGAGACCTTTTGGCATAGATAGCTTTTTTGGTGTGATGATTTTCTGAAAGATATATATGGAAATAGTTTGTGTGAAATTTCTTCCATGGGATTTGCTTCCAAATAGCCTGGTGGTGGCAGGTGGGGGAAGGGCTGATGGGTATAGAGATGTAACAATGTTGAAGCAGGGTGAGGGGAGTTCTTTCTACTCTTTATTTTCAAGTGCATCTGTCATTTCTGTTTCATAAAAAATTAGATGTATGCCTGACCAGGCGGTGGCGCAGTGGATAGAGCATGGGACTGGGATGTGGAGGACCCAGGTTCGAGACCCCAAGGTTGCCAGCCTGAGCGTGGGCTCATCTGGTTTGAGCAAAGCTCACCAGCTTAGACCCAAGGTCGCTGGCTTGAGCAAGGGTCTGCTGAAGGCCTGCGGTCAAGGGACATATGAGAAAGCAATCAATGGACAACTAAGGTGTTGCAACGAAAAACTGATAATTGATACTTCTCATCTCTCTCCGTTCCTGTCTGTCCCTTTCTATCCCTCTTTCTGACTTTGTCTACATCTAAAAATTAGATGTAGATTACACGGAAGAAAGGTGAATTGCTATTGAGTTTAGAAGGAAGTCCAAACACATCCCGTCCCTTGGCCTATGAAACCCCTTCCTACCTCTCCATCCCGTCTCGGAGTCCTGTACCTGAGCAAGTTCTCACCTGCTCCAGGCCTCTGCCCACGGGAACCTCCTTCCCTCCTCTCTGCTATCCCAGCACCTCTTTCTGGGTCATTAGTATTTTATATAGGAGGGCTTGCTTGACCACCCTGAGGATGGCTTTTGCCTGTTAGTGTCGTCAGTGTCCTTTAGCATAATTTGTAATCACGTTGGGTTTCTTTTTGGCCTGTGTTCCCGACTAGACCGTAAGAAACTATCTGGTAGTCCTGTGTTTCTGCTGCCTGCACTCTGTGACCTGGTGATTACTTAGTGCTTGTTGAATGAAGTAGTCTGTGGTGTCCGTCTTAAACGTGTAGTGAAGCCACGGTGACTGAATGAAGACTTTGGTAGCTGTTACTTCAGGAATAAGCTCGGGTACTTGGTGGGAACCAGATGTCTTTGACCGCTGGGATTATGAAAACAGAGCTGAAGTGAACTTGGAAATCATACACAGACTGTCCAGAAATAAAGGCTCGTTTGTATGACTTGCAAATTACTTGTAATGAACTCAATTTCCATCTTTTCTCTCTACACTGGATTCCCCTGGAAGAGCTCAGCCTGCCCACAGTGCTGAGATCCCCAGGCAGGAGGATGCCTGGTCCATGGGGCACAGCCTGGGGCGGCGAGGCGCTGAGCTCTCCGGGCGGGAGGGGGCCGGGTCTGAGGGGAGGCACCAACCTCCTTGGACTGGCTGGGGGTACTCGAAGGGAGGCGCTGAGCTCTCCGGACGGGAGGGGGCGGGTCCGCGGGGAGGCACCAACCTCCTTGGACTGGCTGGGGGTACTCGAAGGGAGGCGCTGAGCTCTCCGGGCGGGAGGGGGCCGGGTCTGAGGGGAGGCACCAACCTCCTTGGACTGGCTGGGGGTACTCGAAGGGAGGCGCTGAGCTCTCCGGGCGGGAGGGGGCCGGGTCTGAGGGGAGGCACCAACCTCCTTGGACTGGCTGGGGGTATTCAAAGGCCGCAGCAGCTCGCTCTCTACCAGTCCACATGATTAGCTTTTCTTCAGAAATAACTAGATTTTACAATTTTAGGTGAATCCACAGGTTGAGCTCTTTCTTGCCTCCAGGGCTCCCTACCCTTGTGCAGTTATCTACACACCCAACAGGGCTGCCCTGTGTAGCCAGTGGGGCAGTGTGGACATAAAGGAGGCTGACCTTGAGGATTAGGTCATCAAAACAATTGCAACTTTTGCCCAATTAAACTGGAGTTTTTTTTTTAAATTTTATTTTTATTTTAATTTTTGTGAGAGGAGGGGAGGCAGAGACAGACCTGCATGCACCCTGACCCAGATCCACCCAGCAACCTGTCTGGGGCTGATAATCTGCACATCTGGAGCCATGATCACAACTGAGCTATTTTTAGCACCTGAGCGGAGGCTCCAAGAAGCCATCCTCAGCACCCAAGGTCAACTCACTTGAACCAATTGAGCCATGGTTGTGGGAGAAGAAAAGAGAGAGAGAGAGAAGGGGGAGGGGTGGAGAAGCAGATGGTCGCTTCTCCTGTGTGCCCTGACCGGGGATTGAACCCGAATCATCCACATGCCAGGTCAATGTTCTACTGAACTAACTGGCCAGGGCCAAGTTTCTTCTTGCAATGGTCTGTTTTCTTCAACAGAGGGATTTCTGCATAGTCACTTCAGCTTTAAAAGGTCACTGCTTCCTGCCATTCCCAACTCTGCCATCCTTGCCGCCTAGAATCACCTCTACATTTAATAAACGTGCTTTTAAAAGTTTTTATAATTTTTTCACAGATAAAAGCACTAGGAGACACTGGGGTCCAGTGCTGAGTCTAGCGGCCCTGCAATATGACTGTGTATGTTCAGACTGACCATGAATTGAGAACTGAATGGCTCTAACATTCTAAGTCTGAATAACCCATGTAATATGAGATGCGACGTGGGTGACAGGTGAGAGAAATTCGATGTCACTTTTATCTACCAGATCTGTCCCCGTCACTGCAGATCACCAGATTTAATCATGCTTGAGCTATCTGGACACCAATCTTTAAAGCCAGTATTCCAGTATCAAGTTTCACCCTGGTCTTAAAAACACTGGCAAAGTCCCCACTACGTTCTTTCACGGGGAGCAGGAGTCCCTGACGAAGTGAGACACGGAGCTGCAGCAGTACGTCTTTATTATCCATACAGGCGTCACGCAGGCGGCCGGCGGGGGCACAGAGCTGGCACCGCACTTCCCAGGCCGCCCACGGGGCAGGAGAGCCCATGAGCAGCTCCCACACTACGACTACGGAGAGCACGTGAACGCCGTGTGCTGACCTGTTTCCGGACCGCGCGGCGTGGTGGCCGGCCCATCCCCCGAGGCAGGACTGCGGTCACCCCGGCAACCCCAGCACAGCTGTGCGGGGCGGGCTAGCGCGGGGACGCAAGTGAGGTGGAGACAGGCACCGTGTCCCCGTCTGGACACCGAGGGGCTTGGCGCCTGGCTCTGTGCGTTCTAAGAGCTGATAGAGCCACCACAACAGCGTGAGACTAGGCTTCCCTGACTGCATAGCTCGGCCATCGGCTTAACGGAGCATTCCTGAAACGTGAGCTGCGGGAGTGCAGGTTAGAAAACAGAACACTGTGCCTGGGACAGGACTGCTGCCCAGCCCTACCCCCTGTCTACAAAACCCCTCTGCCGGGTTCAGTGAAAGCCTCTAGCAGCTGGAACAGACCCAGCGAGTGTCGGGGCCTGCCACGTGGGCGTGTCCACGGGAAGGCAGTGCTTCTACTGGAGGTACGTGTCCAGTTTCCTCTTGATGTTGTCAAAGGAGTCTGCGCCCATGTAGTCAGCCTGGCCCTGTTCCCAGCGCTCCTTCCGTTCTTCTGAGGACACAAAAGGCTGTGCTGTCGTCGGGCTCTCCCCAAGGGACAGATGTGACATGGCTCCTGAGACACCTTCCTGGAAAGGAGAGCAAAATCAGACTCCTTGAGCGCTGACATTCAGACTGTTTGGAATGCAGCACACTGAAGAAGGTAACAGCAGCCAGGAGGACTTGTCATGCAGAGTCACAACAACCGAAAAGCATTACATCAAACAGACGAACAAAAAGACACAGAGACACAAGGGCCGGTGGGTTTTTTCCTAACAAAATGAAGACGTCTTGACTCGGTGACAACGCTGGGGAACAGTGATTGGGTTGATGTTGAAGTTCTGCGTACCTCTCTCTCTACAGAAGCCACAAGGGGAAGCCAGGGCACAGACCAAGTCTGAGAGCTGCAAACAGTTCATTAGAAAGCGTAAGAGGAGGGACACGCGAACACAAGCCTCACGATCAGTTCTCTCTGTGTGGGCTCAGGAGGACTGAGGACGTAAACCCAACGATACCTTAGAGGCCCGGCTCCAGGAAGAACCTAACCAGAGAGCCGCCCCCTACAGCCGTCCCATTGTAGGAGCGGGAGCGACACTTTCAGACCCGGCGTCCATCTCATCTGCCTGTCCAAACTGACCACTACCGTGGAGCATCTGGTCCCACAGCTTCTGCTAGTGTCACCAGCTTAGCGTCCCGCCTGCACCTTCCTTGGTTCCTAATTTTCAGTCTTTGGGTTGTGGAAGGCACGAAGGAAACGGAGCACCCTACCCTCAGTACACTCTCATCACATGTAGACATGCAAGGAACTGTAACTGGACCACAAAGCAGTGGTCGACGACCCTTTTACGCTTGGGGACCGCTGAAAATAGGAGCATAAGCGAATTCGACTAAGGTCACTGGGTCTGTCACCTTCATACAGCACCAGGTGGCTAACTCTTGCAGACTGGCACGAGATTTCTGGCAGACCAGTCCATAGAGGCAACGAGAGTAAGAAGGAGGCTCTCTTCCTGTCTCCTTTTCATAATTTCTTCCAAGTGCCAATAAGTGAAATGGCTAAAATCTCCACCAGAGCAAAGAGAACTATCTCTTATAACCTTCTAATCTCTTATAGCAAGGTTATTAACTGATCAGTTAGACTTGATTATATTTCACCCATTAAGCTACTCTTTACAGCTTAACATGGAATATAAAGGTTTACTTTTAAAAACATTTTTATTGAACTTACTGGGGTGATGTTAGCTGATAAAGTGATGCAGGTTTCAGGTGCACAGCTCGCTCTCTCTCTCTCTCTCTCTCTATATATATATATATATACACACACACACACACATCATCATCATCATCTGTACACTGTATTGTGTGTTCACCACCCCAAGTCAGGTCTTTACCCTGTTCCACCTCCTAAATGTTTGATTTCTCATCCCTTTCCAATTCTTCCAAAAGAACCAACCTCAGAGGGAAGCCGTCAGAGAAGACACTATGCAGTTTGCTACTGTAAATTTTACTGTCATCTTTTTCTAACAAGACTTCTTTTTCAGGATTCTATATACGGTGTAGAGTACACAAACATCGGCCAAGTGTGTTTATATGTCACGTTGTTGTAACTTTCATTGGAAACACATTCTTCTGAGCAGACGGCAAAAATAAAGTAGGTATCTTGAAATGTCTGCAGTTCCGGAAGCACGAAATGTGGCATTCTGTATTTTTATGACTCGTCTCAGGACGCTGGGCTAAGAGTGTCCGCTCTGGTCTTTGCTGGTGACGCTTCTCCGTTCGGAGATGGACACTTTTTCCCATCCACAAAATCTATTTCTTTGTTTAAAGTGCCACCAAATACCCAACGACTACTGGCATACCAGGTTTTGAGAAAACACAGCCTTCAGTTAGCTGGAAGAAGGCGGCCAAGCTTACCAGGGTGAGTGCGGAGGGGGACGCCCCGACGAGTCCGAGCTCCTGCAGCTGAGGCAGGACGCCCGCGGTGAAGGTGTCCCACCACAGGCTGAGGAACGCTGGGTGGCTCACGGTGGGGTCCTGGGGCTCGCCCCTGATGCTCTTTGTTTTAGGATCGTAGGTGTAATTCCACGGTTTGATCTGCCCCAGGAAATGCACCACTTTGGCATTTGCGCCAAACCTGCCGAGGGACACAAGGCGAGAGAGAGGTCAGCAGCGCTCTGGCCGGGGACTGACTGTGTGCCTGCCCTGCAGTTGGGCTGCCCAGGGAGCCGAGTTCCCTGAAACACTACCTGTGCTTTATTTATTTACTTCTCTGTATTTTCCAAAGTGAGAAGCAGGAGGCAGGCAGACAGACTCCCGCATGCGCCCGACCAGGATCCACCCAGGAAGCCCACCAGGGGGCGATGCTCCATTGCTGGAGCCATTCTAGCGCTGGAGGCGGAGGCCATGGAGGCATCCTCAGCGCCTGGTCAAGTTGTTCGAATGAGCCGTGGCTAAAGGAGTTGAGGGGGGTGTGGGGGGAGGGAAGAGAGAGAAAGGGGAGGGGTGGAAAAGCAGATGTGTGCCCTGACTGGGAATCCAACCTGGGACTTCCACACGCTGGGCCGACTCCCTACCACTGAGCCAACCAGCCAGGGCCTACGTGTGCTTTTTAAATGATTCCATGGTATGTTAAATACACACAAAAAATTAAGAAAGTACCAGTGGATCAGTGCAGTGACCAAAATATCGCTTTGCTGTGGCCAGCAAAGGCATGGCCTGTTAGAAAAGCACTTGGTGTCACCTACTCAGGTAGAAAGTGCTCACACTCTACAACCCGGGAGCTCGGCTCCCGGGCACGTGCTCTGCAGAAACTCTTATTATACGCGCGACAGGAGGCGCGAGCAAGCTGTTGGCGGTGGCAGCTCTTTCTGAAAAGGCATGAAGCACCCCCTGACCACGTGTGAGGGGAGGACCTTGCCGAGCACCTCTGCCTCACGGGCGCTGGGCCTGCTCCCCACCAGCGGGCCGTGGGCAGTGACAGCGTGCCGCAGAAGGGCGGTGGTGTCTGTTCGCCCGCTCTGAGAAGCTGCGACCTCTGTGGGCAGAGAGGCCTAGGCAGCTGGCCGGGTGCGGAACGGGGAGTGTGGAGCGGAGTAGTCACCCCGCCCTGCTGCGGACCAGCCAGGGCGGCCGGTGGTCACCCCGCCCCTGCTGCGGACCAGCCAGGGCGGTCGGCGGTCACCCCGCCCTGCTGCGGACCAGCCAGGGCGGCCGGTGGTCACCCCGCCCCTGCTGCAGACCGGCTAGATGTCAGCTGTCCAGGCCCACCCACCAGTGTGGGAGCAAGGGGAACATTGCTGAGGTCTTAGGGTTATTTGTCCTGTGTTTTTCATTCAAAAAATACTGAGTATCAGTTATTAAGTATTCCCACTTGGTAACTGCTCTTTGCACTTGTTAGGTTTCTGTCATTTCTTCTCTAGAAACAGACCCACACTCTCAGCTGGCTGCAAGGGGAGGACTGAGAGGGGGGCTTCTCTGTCTGCATTTACATCTTTCTCTTGCAAAACATTTAAAGCTACTATTCCACATGCAATTTCGAAAGCAAATGTCACTCTTCAAAGCTTGAAATGGCTCTGTGCCTCTCCTATGTAATGAAGTCCTCATTACATATATGACCTGGTCCTTCACATTCTATGGTTTTACTTATTTTTATTTTTTATGTAAGAAGAGGGGAGATAGTAGGACAGACTCCTACATGCTCCCCGACTGGGATCCACGCAGCAATCCTCATCTGGGGTAGACGCTCAAACCAACTGAGCCACTGGCTGTGGGAGGGAAAGGAGAGAGAGAGAGAGAGAGAGAGGGAGAAGGGAGAGAAGGGGGCAGGTGGAGAAGATGGTCACTTCTCCTGGGTGCCCTGACCAGGGATCGAACCTGGGATATCTACAGGCCGGGCCGATGCACAATCCACTAAGCAAACCGGCCGGGGCCACATTCTATGGCTTTAAAAGGGTAACTTCTGGTATATTCATTTCATGGAATACAATACACTGATGAACCGAGTGAACTACATATACACAGCTACATACATATGTAGCCAATAAAGGAATTTTTAAAGTATGCTTAAAAAAAGAAATATGGCCCTGGCCGGTTGGCTCAGCGGTAGAGCGTCGGCCTAGCATGCGGAGGACCCAGGTTCGATTCCCGGCCAGGGCACATAGGAGAAGCGCCCATTTGCTTCTCCACCCCTCCGCCGCGCTTTCCTCTCTGTCTCTCTCTTCCCCTCCCGCAGCAGCCAAGGTTCCATTGGAGCAAAGATGGCCCGGGCGCTGGGGATGGCTCTGTGGCCTCTGCCTCAGGCGCTAGAGTGGCTCTGGTCGCAGCATGGCGACGCCCAGGATGGGCAGAGCATCGCCCCCTGGTGGGCAGAGCATCGCCCCTGGTGGGCGTGCCGGGTGGATCCCGGTCGGGCGCATGCGGGAGTCTGTCTGACTGTCTCTCCCCGTTTCCAGCTTCAGAAAAATGGAAAAAAAAAAGAAATACATCTGAATTCAAATAGGAATACATATGAATCCACTTATGTAAAGGCAGAACAAAACTAAGTACTTTGAAGAGAGCAGGAAACTATCTCAGTACAATTCCCCAGTACTGGGTCTCGGGGCGGGGAAGCAGGGGAGCCGCAGAAAGGGGCTTGCAGGGTCCTGGCTGCGCCCCACTCCTGAGTGGCGAACACTTTAAAAACCGCACGTCATTCGCGTCCTCTCTGTGGCATGCACACTGTACTTCACAAGAATGACTTAAGAGTGGTCATGCTCCAGCCTGGAGGCAGTCTGTGCGTAGGAAACTGAAGAATACAGGTGACTACCAGGGCTAACAGGAAGGGGGCGCAGTGCGGGCCCCAGGAATCCAGGGGCGGGGGGGGCGGGGTCACTGAAGGCGAGGTGCCCCGGGCAGGGGGTGTGGCCTCAGGTTTGTACACAGACGGGAGCCAGCCCGGTGAGAACACGTAGTTCTAGCAGACAGCAGCTCTGGGGCGACAGTGCCTGCGAGCAAGGAGGAAGCTCTCATGGAGAACCCGGCAACACGGGGCGGAGCCTCGCCTGTCGGGCTGGCTGTTAGATTTTAGTGGATTTATCCCACAGAAAACTGAAGGATTTCATCATAACATACAGGTCAAAATGCACTCTTCAGGTAACCTTTCCTAGCTCCTCAAGTTTATTTATGTATCTATTTTAATGTCAGAGACCTGTTATATAGCCACAGTTATCTCAGAGTTCGCTATGCTTAGGGTCAAAATTATTTAAGCACGTGATTGGGAGTAACAGTCCTGCAGAGGAGAGGCTCCCAGAGGAGAGGCGGAGTGCCCAGAGCTATCGGGCTGCAGAGGCAGCGTCTGGCACGGCTTGGCCTCGGTCTCAAGCCTGAGCGCCCTTCCTATCTGACCGTGCTGCCAGTCCAGAGCCCATTGTAAATGTCCTCCTAAGGGTGACGACCCCACAATGCATTTCTTCTGAAAATGAAGTGGATGCCTGATATCCCCAAGCTAGCTCTTCTTCTTTTTTTTTTTTTTTTTTGAAGCTGGAAACGGGAAGAGACAGCCAGACAGACTCCCGCATGCACCGGACCGGGATCCACCCGGCACGCCCACCAGAGGGCGATGCTCTGCCCACCAGGCCGATGCTCCACCGCTGAGCCAACTGGCCAGGGCCTAGCTCTTCATTTTATACTGAGTGTATCAAACACAGACACACAGACACACAGAGAAACACACACTGTCACACCAATAACTTGCAATTTTACCCTTAAATCTGTTATGTGTAAGGCGTCATGCTCAGTGCCTGGTCACAAGAAGCTTTTGTCCAAACGGAGATGAGTCATCCAATAAAAGTAATGAACAACGGCACAAGCCAGGCAACAACTCGGGCCACCAGGGCAGGCTGACGCTAAGGACCATGGAGGTTCCAAAGCAGCAGCACGGTGGGGACTTTCAGAAGAGGCTTTGTGTAGGCAAGCTGGGCCGGACAAGGTTAGGACAGATGGGCAGGATTAAGACAACAGCCTTCAACAAATGTCCAGTGACAGCAGGGGAAACCATCCCAGCCATGCAAATCCTAAGGTGAAGGCCGGACAGAGCACAGGTGACGGGGCACGGCCTCCGCCTGCTCAGACACGCACTGCTCCTAACTCGACCTCCCTCCTGGCCGGGAGCCCGTGCGCCCTGCCGGCCTGCCCTGACCCGAATGTCTCGGCCTATGATTCGCTTAGTCCTGATACGAATGTCATATACACAGTCATGACAGGACAGGTAGAATACTCATTAAATTAAAATATGGACTATATTCCTATCTGAACTACTCTCCTGACACCCTGCAAATAATTAAGCAAGTGACAGCTAACACACAGGATGGGCAAAAGCTGGTTTACAGTTGTTTGCATGGAAATCAATACAGTAGTGAGTAATAATACAACAATTAACTGCTTCGCGTACTCTTGACTGTAAGCCTACCTTGCCCCCGAGTACCAAGTACTCACTCACACCAGACCCCGGGTAACGTCTGCTGACCTCCCCAGTGAATCCTCAGACATCTGTGCGTGTAGACACCAGAGCACAAGGAGTTAAATCACCTGTCAGGATCACAGGGCTGGGGGCACCACAGTGCTGGGCTGGAGCCCCAAGACTCCACTAGGCCCGCTGGCTCCCAAGCCCAGGTTTTCAGCCACAACCAGGCTGTTATTTTAATGCACTCCCAGAAATATAAGAACATTTTCTGAGAGTGACATTTGTTACTTCATGGGATTAACTCCATGCCTATAGATGGCCAATCTGAAAGTTGGAAAAAATATGCCTAATGAATTCCAAAAGAACTCCAAATATAAAAGTAAGTAACTGATAGGAAAGAAAGTGACAGAGAAATCCACGCAGCGCTGGTGCAGAAGCTCCTTGCTGAAGGAGGCAGTCTGCATCCGGTTCAGAGTGCAGGAGGGAAGGGAGCAGACTGCATCCGGTTCAGAGGGCAGGAGGGAAGGGAGCAGACTGCATCCGGTTCAGAGGGCGGGAGGGAAGGGAGCAGTCTGTATCCGGTTCAGAGGGCGGGAGGGAAGGGAGCAGTCTGCATCCGGCTCAGAGGGGGGGAGGGAAGGGAGCAGTCTGCATCCGGTTCAGAGGGCGGGAGGGAAGGGAGCAGTCTGCATCCCGTTCAGAGGGCAGGAGGGAAGGGAGCAGTCTGCATCTGGTTCAGAGGGCGGGAGGGAAGGGAGCAGTCTGTATCCGGTTCAGAGGGCGGGAGGGAAGGGAGGAGACTGCATCCCGTTCAGAGGGCGGGAGGGAAGGGAGCAGTCTGTATCCGGTTCAGAGGGCAAGGGAGGGAAGGGATGGATGGTGCCCCTGCTGGACACTGTGCTCAGTGTCCCAGGGTCTCCCCAGCACCTCCCTCCCTGGGCTGATCCTTCAGAGCTCACGGGGGGGGGGGGGGGGGGGGGGGGGGGGGGGAGGGGCACAGCAGTCCCACTGCCCTCAGAAGGCCACCTGGTGCTGTAAAGCCAGGCTCCGCTGGGCGGGACTGCATACCTCAGCCTGGGAACGTCTGGCCGCAGGTGCCTCAGGGCTTCTGCCACCTCCCTGAATGCCGGGGTCATGCTGCCGAGAGACCTCAGGTGGCCCTGGCACGGACAGTCCGCACTGCGTTTCACTGTGGCTGACCTTCCTAAAGCCAGGTCTTCCACTGCCTTCTTAATGCTAAATCAGTGTTACCCTGTGGCCAGAGGGAGGACCCCTCGCCCCAAATTACCTCCTTTACTTGTTCTACCCCAGCAACGGAAAACTGTCTCCCCCGGAGAGACCCTCTACAGACATGCAGTCCTGGCTTTAGGACAGTTTCTGAGAAGCCTATGACGTAGGAACTAAGGACGTAAGGGGTCCCGAGGCTGGAACGGCCCTTCCCGCCTGAAGGTGAGGCACCTTTCCGCTGCTGGAAGACGGAGTGTGGAGGGACACTTGGTGAGCAGGATGGTGGACGGCTGCCTGGGGTGACGGGCCCTCCCAACAGCTACCCAGCAGCAGCAGAATGAATCACAGAACGCACGGATGACCTGAGCAGGCACCTGCAGGGCAGGAGTGCTCACAGAGCTTCAGAGACGTGGGCAGGGGAGGAGAGCTCTGCTGGGCTAGAGGCCCAGGCAGGTGCCCCGGCTCCGGCACAGGAAGAGGGGGCACTTTCTTCCGGGAACATCTGACATGTCCATGGAGATAGACGGGAATAGCAAGAAAACACACTGGGGGGTCAAGCCTGCTGCAAAGGGCCTGGGTGAATCCCTGGACACAGGGTGTGGGCCGGCCTAGCCAGGGCCCTGTGAGGGTGGACAGGTGGGGGTGGGCGAGGATTACCGCAGCGGCCACACGGGAACACGGCTGGGGGCGGGGGCGTGAGGACAGGCTGGGGCTCTGCACAAGGTGGCAGCCCAGGGTCATCGGGCAGGGGGTTAGGGGGCCGCTGGGCCTGCCACGGGCTCCCTGGTGTGCAGGGCTGTGGGTGGTGCCCTTAGAACTGTGTCCCTGTGCACTAACCGTGCAGACGGGCCAGGGTGCCCGTCACAGCAAGGGGCCTGGAGGGCTTGCCCTGTTGGCTTCCACAATAAAACACTGTCTGCAAAACGACAAGCAAAAGGTTTTAAATGCTGTTTTTACATCTAGAGTTTTAATGAACTGAGAGATGAATTTCACGCAATCATTTCTGCCTCAGCCACGTCACCTGAGGAATGTTTTCAAAAATCATTTTCTATTATTTTTAATCAATTTACTCTTGTCATTTATGAAAATCCAAAACAGCCATGTCAAAATAGGAGTACAGACCATAAGTATAAGAGGAAACTACTTATTTAAAATAATATTTTAACCTAAATGCAGATTTGGGAGTCTTCCGTATAGAAGGGTAACCCATGGTATTTTTCTGGTTTTCTCTCTCTAGTCAGGTACCTGTTGAGATTGATGTCATCCGGCTAAAAGCAAAATAGCTGATGAATAAGAAGGGGAAATGTTGATGGCAGGAGAGAAACTCAACTAACCTTGCTTGACCCAACAAGGATATCGGAAGATTCACTGACTCACTGCCTGATTTATCCGCCCAAACACCAGCCAGGAACAATTTAAAAAAGTTCGGAACATATCACAATTGTCTCCAAATTACTGACAGCCATTCATTCTGACCCAATAACGGGGATTTGTCTCAGCTTGCACACATCTCCTAAAATAAGTGTTCTAATTTTAACTAGCCAGGATCTCACAAGAGACGTCCAGATCACAAGACACAGTCTGCACCCCAGCCAGCAGTAATACTGCTTATGTTAGCCGTTAGAATAATCCCAGTGACCTGACGTTACCAAAGGGTCAGGGAGAATTTTTCACGACGAGTTCAGCGGCTGAGAAACGCAGCCAGGAACCTGTGGCCCAGATGGACTGCCAAGGACAGAGGGCTGACCCGTGACAGCGCACACGGGCGCGGCCGTGCGGTGTTCAGTTCGGCACCGAGAACAGGCGCAGCGCTGCTTGTGCGACCCTCCCCGGAAAGCATGACCTCCGGGCAGACGTGCTCTTGTGGATCCCCAACGGCCGCCGCGTTCTAGGTCCAGTGCCAGGTCCCCGCTGTCCTCTGTCCAACCTCTCGCATCTGACACCACGAGTCAGTCCCCTCCTGCAGAGGGTTCCTCGGCCTGGCTTGGGCAGCACCTGGCCTCACTGGGCCTCCTTCAGTGAGGCTCTGACCCAGGTCCCCTTCCCAGTCCCCGTCCCTCGCTTTCCCGCCTCTGCTGCACCCTCAGGACTCCTCCGCCATAACCACGGTTCTGGTCGCAGCACCGGGCTCCCGGCTGCGGGCATCACTCCCATGCCGACAGCTCCACTCCTGCAGAGACATCTCACCCCTGTCCCCAGCTCCCGTCCTCACGTCTGTCCCGCTCAGCCGCAGAGGCCCAAGCCTGGGACAGCCACCTCTGACAGCCTTCTTCCACATGGCACCGAACAGCTGACTGTTTCATAAGAAGCTGGACATCTGGGTTTCATGTGAAATTCCTTCATTTCTAAGCACTGACAATTCAGGAAAAGCCACCATGTAAGAGACACACAGGTGTGCGGCACAAACAGCGGGCAGCCCGCTGGTCTGCCAGTCGAGGAGGGGCAGCAGCCGCCCCTCCCGTGGCAATGGCGCGGGCACTCATGCCCCAGCCTGTGGTCAGGGCAGCCTGTGGAGGCCGCTGGCCCGGGGGGAAGCCGCAGCTCGGGGAGGGCCAGGCAGGACCGCAGAGGAGCAGCCGTTGGATCTGAGGACGGCCACCGACAGCAGGCAGTTCCCGGGGGGGGTGCTGGAACGGCCAGACTGCCATGCTGGTAAACGGCACACCGCGGCCCCACAGCATCACCAATGCCCAGAAAGGGGGAACCGACATCCACGCCACCCCCTCGGGGCTCTCCAACACTCAGCCACGATGGACTCAAGTATGAGGATCAACAAAGAGCTGAGACAAGAAAGGTCTACGTCCACAGCAGCAGCCAGGGCTCCGGGCGAAGGGGCAGGGTGGGGAGAAACGAGCACAGAAAGGCGAGGGCTTCCGTGCTGGTCGCAAGGGCAGTGGGGACCAAGGTGTCTCACGGATCAAAACTGCAGTCGATCAGACACACACAGGAACAGAAGTCAGTGCGCTGCAGGTCCACCTCCATCATGGAAAGATTGATCTTGCGTATTTAGTGAATTAGCCACATCCGTTACAGGTGGGGAGGAGCTCGGATGGGCTCAGGAGGGGGGAGCAGTGCGCAGGGACAGGAGTCTTCGGGTTTCCGGACCTGGTGACCGGGCCGGGCCGGGTCAGAGCTCGGGTCACACCCTTGCACAGGCATGATGGCAAGGTGAAACGCTCGACTGGAAATTACTTGGTAAATCAAGCTCCATTTGGTAACTGATTTGTGTGGCCGTGGGAAGCCACACCAGGACCTTCCTGAACTTTGCGTGTGGCCTCACACCCCACGGCGTGGCACGCACGCTCAGCCAGCCAGCTCGGCGGGTCTTACAGGGCTTGTTTTAAAAAGACTAACGATATCCTGGCTAACGCTCTGCACAAGCCAAACTCCACGCTGCACAGTGAAATAAACAGGCCCTCTGGACGGAGCAAACCTGGGGGACACGACTCCGCCCACAGCCTGCTGTCTCCCAAACGGCGGGCAAGGCTCCTCCAGAAACGTCATCTCCCCAAGAAGATGCATTTATGATTTTGTCTCTCACGCCTACCTTACAAGTGACCTTAAAAATGACTAAACCAAGCCATGTGGTTCTCAAATTACTCTGTATTAAGAGGGTCTTGTTAAAAAAACCTGATTGAATCTGGTTTTCAGCGGCCTGACCTGTGGTGGTACAGTGGATAAAGCGTTGACCTGGAACGCTAAGGTTGCTGGTTCGAAGCCCTGGGCTTGCCCGGTCCAGGCACATATGGGCGTTAATACTTCCTACTCCTCCCCCTTCTCTCTCTCTCTCCTCTTTAAAATGAATTAAAGAAAGTCTTTTATAAAAGAAATCTGGTTTGCGTTTTCATTCCAAGTGCTAAGACAATGAAGTACGTCTCCTTCACATCCTCTCCCACCCGATGGTGTGCAGAGAACTGTGTGATGTGCTTCTGTCATGGCTCCAATTCGTTAGGTCTGCTTCCTGCTGGGCTGCCCCTCAATCGCCAGCAAGGCCACGCTGTTCTCCGACGCCCCTCGCGCTCCGGTCCTGGGCACCCGAACACTGCCATGGTGACCTCACAGCACAGCTGCAGGTAGCTGGTAGGCTGTTCTCCACCCCTCCCAGGACGCCCGAGTGGCTCTGAGCCCACCAACCCCCGGTTTCTCACTCTACCTGTTGTCACCATGCTGCCCCGGGGAAGGCCAGCCCACCACTGAGCCACTGGGTCCTAAGCCCCCCGAGGAGCCGGCAGGGGAGCTGCATTCAGACCGGGGCTCTTCGTGGAGCCCTGCGGCCGTCCAGCCGGAGCGCACAGGGCAAGTCTATTTCAGCTCAGAAAGGGTGTGGCACAATCTCACATTAACTCAAAAAGAAAGAGAAATGTAGCTATCTGCCTTTTCAGTCCTTCTTAACTGTAAGAAGAAAATGCAGAGAAAGTGTCTCTGGAGATGGATCTTGGCAAAAAGAAACGGAACCAACAACAGCAGTCTGGGGCGGGGGGGAGGGAAGAGAGCGAGTTCTCTGAGCCCTTTCACACTCCAGGCAGGGAGGTGCCCAGAGGAGACCTCACCTAGCGCCGACCCCCGAGGGGGCGCGGCACAGACGGCCACATTCCCTCCTGTCGGCCCCCGGCCAACTGACGTCCGGCTGATGGACGGAGCTGCCCCCAGTCTCCCAGTGCGTCATCCACGCTGCGATCATGCCAACGAACTAAGGAGATTTCCTAAATTAGCACGGATTTGTTGAGCCAGGAGAGGGAACAGTCCTAACCATTTTGGTAACTTAGATGTCAAACTATTTGTCTGAGAGACTCACGGAGAGCACATTAAAAACACTGGGTTCCTGAGAGAGGGGCCAAGGTTCTAGCACGCAGGCCTACCCCCCCCCCAGAACGCTGCTCCCCCCGTTTTTCTTTGTCAGAATAAATGCAAGCAGTGTCTGCGAACCGGCCGTCAGGGACAGGTGCCGTGTGTTTTGTTTTGTAGGAAGAGGAAAATCGGATGGACTCCAAGCGAATGGTAGGGCAGGGGAGACGGGTGCCCAGCACCGGGGCCAAGGGACGTGAAAAACACGAGTCGTTAAATGCCAGGATGAACCTGTTTGAGGAGTGAAACCACCTGGAAGGATGTCAGAGTCACGTGTGCCCAACACCCCCCCAGGACACGTGCTCCCCGTGAAGAGCCCTGCAGGGCGGGGGAGCCGCTCCCACGACCCACGCTCTCCCCTGCGTCTCAGCTTCTTGCCTGCCCAGCTGAGTCCAGTCAAGCCAACTGCTGAGTTACAGGCAAATTCAGTGTGGGGTGGGGGTCAGCTGTCCACCCTGGCAGGGTCAGGAGGCAGCCAGGACCACAGAGAATCAGACCCAAATTTGCAAGCAAGACAGGCTTGTTCTTTATGAGGCCAAGGGCCGAGGGGTGGGGAGTCTTCTCACACTCCATCAGCTGACAGCGGCTCCTGTTCTGTTTGCTTTGCTGGACCCGCGGCCTACAGAACAGGGAGAGACTGCCTGCTTCGTGCTGGAAAGGGGAGAGGACCCAGAGGCTGTCTTGCACTGGAGGCCGAGGCCAAGAGGACAGTTAGGGGAAGCACACAGATGCCTACAGTCCTCGTCCGGGGCCAGGTGGAGTCTGCCCAGAAAAGGAAGCACTTGTGCCACAAACCTCCAGGCACGCTGGCTACTGCGGTGCAGGCCCAGAGAGCACGCTGGGCAACGGCATACGGGAGAAAGGCCCCTTGCTGTCGGGTCGCCCAGGAGTGCCCGCGGGCACAGACTCTGCAGAGCAGGCCCAGCTCCAGGAGCTTCGCTGCCCTCGCTGTATCTCAGCACCCAGCTGACAGCGGCCTCTGCTCAGGGCACCTGACTCACCTTCTCGGTCTGACATGAGCGTCAGAGGCTGGGGGATGGCCCGGGCGCCCACCGCGAGGCCAGCGCTGCAGCTCGGCTGTGCGAGCTGATGAACTGGGGCAGTCCCAGGGGCGGGGCCGGACGAGCACGGTGCCAACCACACAACCACAACAGCATCCCTCCTCCCTCCCCCCATGAGCTCCTTCCTCTCAGGACAGGCCCTCCAGGCAGGTTGGTTGTCCCTTGTTTTGCATGTGGGGACCTGGGGCACGGAGCAGCCCAAGGGCAGAGCAAAGGCCATGCCCCACCCTGTGGCTCAGACACCACCAGATGCACCCCACCTCTCAGACAGACGGACTGACAACCTGACGCTGCCCGAGTGCCAAGGGTGGCCGCCTGTTCTCACCACTGCACATGCGCGCTCTCGGCGAGCTCACCGTGGCCTCTGTGGGGCTCCGAGGCAGAGAGGCCCAGCCTGGACTGAGCCAGAAGCTCAGTAACTGGTAACCACGCAGGGAGTGGCCACTCCAGGGTGGGCATGAGGGAGCCCAGCTCCACAGCCCCCACACTGCACACCACACTGTCAGCATCTTGCTGGACCCCCACGACCACGCGGAGGGAGCTGTTCACACCCTCTCTTACAGGTGAGAGCACACACTCAGCGGCCCGCCCGCCCGAGACGGAGCTGGGTCTGCACCCAGTCTGTGCTCTGGACCGGGAGGCACAGCAGACTTCAGCGAGGTGCAGGCACCCAGGAACCTACAGCCCCTTCCCCCACAGGGCAGCGAAGTGTGCTCCGGGCACAGAGTGAGGGCTGGCCACTCGCCTCTCCCCTCACAGCCACGCTTCCTGTAAGGGAGAGGCCCCCCTCAAAGCCTCCCACCCGGTCCTGCCCTCAGACTGCAGCCCACCCCGAGATCCTGACCCCACTCCCCGTCCTCACCACCCTGACAACAGGGAGTGAGTTCCCACTTACGCTTTAAATGCTGGGAGGTAGGAGTACATAGAAATGCTGCTCAGGTTATAAATAAACGGCAGGTGCTTTCTGATATCTGCTGTCGCCCAGCTGCTAAAAAACGTGTTCAGTAAACCCTGGTCCCCACCTGGAAGGAAAGAAAAAAAAAAGACAAGTTAAAGCCACAGACCACGGAAGCTCAGTAACTACAGGAATGTATGCACAGACCTGTAGAAACAGGTACCAGTTCCGTTTCTAAAACAAGAAGTTCCACGTTAAACCTACTAAGGACACGTTAGGGGGCGGGCGTTTCTCTGAGTTAATTCATTAATTAAGCACTTCCTGAGCAGCCTGGCATGCAGGCATGGACAGTCCCGGGAAGCGAGGACATGGCCATCGTCACCAGGGGCTAGGGAGGGGGTGGCAGTAGTGACAGCGGCAGACCGAGGACCAGGAAACCGCCGGGAAGGGGAGGACGGCCGGGCAGGAGCGCAGGGACCACAAGGGCAGGTGCAGTGGCCACGCCCTCGTCCGACGGGTCAGGGGGTCAGGGAAGGCTTCCAGGGGAGGCTGTGCTTCAGCCGAGATCTGAGGAGGGTGCGCGGTCCTCGCCAAGCCAGGTGGACAGCAGGCTGCGGACGGGCTCCGGGCAGGACAAAAGCACACACCAAGGCCCTGTGGCAGGGAGGGCCGGGAGGCGAGGGCACTGCGTGAGTCTCGGGGAGGAAGGCGTGCACTAGCACGGGCTGGACGTTACACTCAGTTATAGGTTGAGACGTCATGACAGGAGCACTGGGACAGAGGAAACACGTAAAAAGCAAATGAGAGTGAAGGGGGTAACGGACCGTCTCCTGCAGCCCCAGCTGCTGGGTCGAGAGTGAAGGGGGTAACGGACCGTCTCCTGCAGCCCCAGCTGCTGGGTCGAGAGTGAAGGGGGTAACGGACCGTCTCCTGCAGCCCCAGCTGCTGGGTCGAGTGAAGGGGGTAACGGGCTGTCTCCTGCAGCCCCAGCTGCTGGGTCGAGAGTGAAGGGGGTAACGGGACCGTCTGCTGCAGCCCCAGCTGCTGGGTCGAGAGCGGAGGGGGTAACGGACCGTCTGCTGCAGCCCCAGCTGCTGGGTCGAGAGCGGAGGGGGTAACGGGGTAACAGGACCGTCTGCTGCAGCCCCAGCTGCTGGGTCGAGTGAAGGGGGTAACGGGCTGTCTCCTGCAGCCCCAGCTGCTGGGTCGAGAGTGAAGGGGGTAACGGGGTAACGGGACCGTCTCCTGCAGCCCCAGCTGCTGGGTCGAGAGCGAAGGGGGTAACGGGACCGTCTCCTGCAGCCCCAGCTGCTGGGTCGAGAGCGAAGGGGGTAACGGGCTGTCTCCTGCAGCCCCAGCTGCTGGGTCGAGAGCGGAGGGGGTAACGGACCGTCTCCTGCAGCCCCAGCTGCTGGGTCGAGAGCGAAGGGGGTAACGGGCTGTCTCCTGCAGCCCCAGCTGCTGGGTCGAGAGCGGAGGGGGTAACGGACCGTCTCCTGCAGCCCCAGCTGCTGGGTCGAGAGCGGAGGGGGTAACGGGGCAACGGGACCGTCTCCTGCAGCCCCAGCTGCTGGGTCGAGAGCGGAGGGGGTAACGGACCATCTCCTGCAGCCCCAGCTGCTGGGTCGAGAGCGGAGGGGATAACGGACCGTCTCCTGCAGCCCCAGCTGCTGGGTCGAGAGCGGAGGGGGTAACGGACCGTCTCCTGCAGCCCCAGCTGCTGGGTCGAGAGCGGAGGGGGTAACGGACCGTCTCCTGCAGCCCCAGCTGCTGGGTCGAGAGCGGAGGGGGTAACGGGACCATCTGCTGCAGCCCCAGCTGCTGGGTCGAGAGCGGAGGGGGTAACGGGGCAACGGGACCGTCTCCTGCAGCCCCAGCTGCTGGGTCGAGAGCGGAGGGGGTAACGGACCGTCTCCTGCAGCCTCAGCTGCTGGGTCGAGAGCGGAGGGGGTAACGGACCGTCTCCTGCAGCCCCAGCTGCTGGGTCGAGAGCGGAGGGGGTAACGGACCGTCTCCTGCAGCCCCAGCTGCTGGGTCGAGAGCGGAGGGGGTAACGGACCGTCTCCTGCAGCCCCAGCTGCTGGGTCGAGAGCGGAGGGGGTAACGGGACCATCTGCTGCAGCCCCAGCTGCTGGGTCGAGAGCGGAGGGGGTAACGGACCGTCTGCTGCAGCCCCAGCTGCTGGGTCGAGAGCGGAGGGGGTAACGGACCGTCTGCTGCAGCCCCAGCTGCTGGGTCGAGAGCGAAGGGGGTAACGGGGTAACGGGACCGTCTGCTGCAGCCCCAGCTGCTGGGTCGAGAGTGAAGGGGGTAACGGACCGTCTGCTGCAGCCCCAGCTGCTGGGTCGAGAGCGGAGAGAGTAACGGACCGTCTCCTGCAGCCCCAGCTGCTGGGTCGAGAGTGAAGGGGGTAACGGACCGTCTCCTGCAGCCCCAGCTGCTGGGTCATCAGAAGGCCCCGCAGACGTCCCCAGGGGCACTCGCCGGGCATAGCCAGGTCAGTCACCGCTGGGTGTGGTCAACCACAACCACAACCACACCCACACCCACGATGCTCACCCGGCCCTCTGGGTGCCTGGACCTCACGCCTTCCTCAGGAGGCAGGGACTCCACCGTTCATTCAAAGGAAATAAAAACAAAGATCTAAACACGTGTAACCACACAGGCCCTTAAGCTACCGCACAACATCGCCCTACAGAACCCCGGCGCCCCCCGTCTCAGGCTCATGAGACTGAGAGCAGCACAGAACCAGAGCCTCCCCTGCGGTGGGCGGCAGCAGTGCGGGTGAGTGGGCGCACGTGTGTGTGCGGGGACAGACACGAGAACCCCGCTCTTCTGAAGCCCGAGGCCGTACTGACCGTTCCCTCTTCACACGCTCTGCCCAACACCCAGGTTCCTCTCTTTGCACACGGCATGTCCAGTTGGCTGTCACTATTTGGTTTTCCCTGGTTTTGAAAGAAACTTGAAAAGTGTGGAGATTTATTTAGTACTTGGAGTTAAGTAGTAAGACCAGGGTACTTGGTTTTCAGTTCAACTGTCTCCTGGCCATCCTTTCCAAATAGTCTCTCAGCTCGACGGGCCCGAGGCACTCGCTGAGGGGTCTATGCAGCAGCGTCTGCACGGGGAGCCTCCACAGGCCCCGCCCTCATGGACTAACAGCGCAACACAGGCTGTCGTCCCCCCGTAAGTCCTACAGCCAGCAAAGACAGCATCAGGCCTGCTTCACTGTCTCACGAACAAAAGAGGATTTTAGCTGTACAAAGTCATGCATTTTGAGATGAAAACTATGAAAGCCAAACACTCAGCAAAGGTTCACTCTGGGCTCTGTAAACACCCGAACGTGGAGACAGACTCTGTGGTGGAGGGACAGAGGCCTGAAGCTTTACTCATTTCCTTTTACACACGATAATCCAATAAATGACAAACTTACAGGGCTAGAGAACAGATTCGAGGTTGCCAGGGGTTGGGGTGGGGAGCGGAAGGAGGTGGCCATGGCTACGACGCGTAGCTCGAGGGATCCCTGTGACAAAACTGTTCTGCACCTTGACTGGGATGGTGGTCACTGCCACCTGCACGTGATGACACGGCACAGAAACACACACACACACACACACGCCAAAGGATGCGTGAGAAACACACACACACACACGCCAAAGGGTGCGTGAGAAACACACACACACACACGCCAAAGGGTGCGTGAGAAACACACACACACACGCCAAAGGGTGCGTGAGAAACACATATACACACACACACACACGCCAAAGGGTGCGTGAGAAACACACACACACACACGCCAAAGGGTGCGTGAGAAACACACACACACACACCAAAGGGTGCGTGAGAAACACACACACACACACGCCAAAGGGTGCGTGAGAAACACACACACCCCAAAGGGTGCGTGAGAAACACACACACACACACACACACGCCAAAGGGTGCGTGAGAAACACACACACACACACACACACACACACGCCAAAGAAACTGGTGGAATCTGAATGAGGCTGGTCAATTCCTGGTTCTGGGGTCCCAGTCACGGAAGATGTTAGCACTGGGGGAGTCTGGGGGAGGGGTACAGGGGTCCCTCTACACTGTTCCTTACAACTGCATGTAAACCTACAATCTTCTTAAGTTTCATTTTTTAAATCTAAGGATTATGCGAAATACAATCAAGAACGGTTAGTTAGCGCAGGGGTTGGGAACCTTTTTGGCTGAGAGAGCCATGAATGCCACATATTTTAAAATGTAATTCCGTGAGAGCCATACACAACCCGTGTACGTTACACATTATCCAATAAGAATTTGGTGGTGTCCCGGAGGACAGCTGTGATTGGTTCCAGCCACCCACAACCATGAACATGAGCGGTAGGAAATGAATGGATTGTAATACACGAGAATGTTTTATATTTTTAATGTTATTATGTTTTTTATTAAAGATTTGTCTGCAAGCCAGATGCAGCCATCAAAAGAGCCACATCTGGCTCGCGAGCCATAGGTTCCCAACCCCTGCATTAGCGTCTAAATGCCACAAGGACAGATATTCCGGCTCCTCCTGCTTAACACTGAGAAATCTAACATGCCTCACACATAAGTCAGTTATTTGTAGAATGAATGTAAGAACCTCAAAGATATTCTGTAACAGCAGCAAAGCTGAAATAACTATCCCACCATAGAGGAATGGTCAGTACACTGTGATTCTAACCACTCATAGCAATATTATTCAGCCATAAACTGATGGCTAGAAAGATCCTCATCCACCACGTAATATAAAAGTATGTCATGACATACATTCTGAATATAACTAAGAACAAACATTTATATTGGAAGAAAAAGAAATTATGTAAGCAGAATGTTATTACAGATGTCCCCTTCCCCGACTTTTCCTTAATATTGTTATATTTTGGTAATTTTAAAATAAAAGGACAAGGGCAAAAATGAGAATTGTGTTAAGATCTTATTTTTCCTAAATATCCTTTACTTGTTAACTTATATTTGTTATAAACTGTGATACTATCAAAATAAAAATATGTGAGTTATCAAGCATAAACTCTCTACAACCAACATCACCAGCAGGCTCGAGTCCTGTGAGGGCTCCCGACCCAATCTCGCTGATCATGGGTTTGGTCTGTAATTGTCCTGCTTTCCTTTATTTTACACGCATGTATGTGCCCTGCGACATACGCAGTTCTGCTGGTTTGTGAACTTTGTAAAACTGGGTGTCAGTTTTTCTACTTCTTTTCTTATGCCACATGGCAGGACCTTTTTTATTTATTTATTTAAATTACTTTTAATGGGGTGACATTGATAAATCAGGGTACATATCTTTGGAGAAAACATCTCTAGGTTATTTTGACATTTGATTATGCTGCATTCCCATCACCAAAGTCCAATTGTCTTCCGTCACCTTCTGGCAGGGCCTTCTTAACATCAAGCTATGTCACTTAAACTGACGATTTCCTACCTGGGAGGCAGCGAAGAGACCCATCTGCTCCATGGGGGTCAGAACAGCCGCTGTCAGACAGAAACCCCAGGCCCCTGGGGGAGCCCAGGGCCCTGCCCGTGTCCACATGCCCTGGGCAGAGGACGCACCCAGGAGGGGACACAGGCTGGGAGATGGCGACCCACGCTGCCCTTCACTGGGCAAAAGCCCTGGCACTCAGCAAAGGCCCTGCCCCCAGAGGGCACACCACAGACAGCGTGGCTCCCAAGGCCACAGACCGCATTATGTGACAAAGAGTCACCTTTTGGCCAAAAGCTGTGAATTAAGAATAGAATTAAATACCACCTAGGAGTCTGTGGCTTCCCAGGTAATTCTTACACTTAGCGCTCTGTCTTCTAAAGGACAACTCCCATCTCCAAGTCAGACAGACGTTCTGGCTTCATCAGAGAATCTCCGTGTGGTGCTATCGACATCCTGGCTTCCAGGTCCCCGACCTAGAGCACAGCGCAGACCTGAGTGCGTCGGCCACAAAGCATACAAGGGGAAGGAAAACTGATGAGTCCTCACTACAGAGCACCCGGGCTTTAGTCCAGCGTGTTCAGGTCAAATGCCCAGAGGAGGCCACTCATTTATTCTGACAGGCTAAGACTTTTTTACTCTCACTCATCTTGGAGCCCACCATGTGACCAGCAGGCACGTTGGCAGCTGGCTCCAGCCGGCCGGGGCGGGGCGCCCAGACGAGACACAGAGTGGGGATGGAGTGGGGGGGGGGGTTGTGGGTGCCCAGGCCGCAAACAAGAGCAAAGGTCTGATTCTGTGCCACCCTCCCACCAGGCTGCCCAAGTGCCAGTGGCGCCCTTACCACCACCCGCTATTTTCCAGGTCTCCCGACCAGGGCACGAACCTGGTAACCGTGGGCGCACACCGCAGGAACCGGCCTATTGCTTTGTAAGACAAACAGTGCTGAGCCCTGTAGCTCCTGAATGTGTGCTCTTGTTTAATGCTGTGTGACCGACCACAGTCTGCTGGCGGCTGGCTGGCTTGCCCACGGTGGGCAGCAGGAAGGGCGGTCTACTCTGGTATAAAGAAGACGCCCAGCATCTCAGCCCGAGGAATGGCCCCGAGAATCCCGCAGTGCTGGTCCCAGCAGCGCGAGCACCACCCAGAGCTGACGAGACACGCAGGACCGGGGCCCCACCCACAGAACCGGAGTCCACAGTGACATCGACACGCAGGACCGGGGCCCCACCCGCCCACAGAACCGGAGTCCACAGTGACATCGACACGCAGGACCGGGGCCCCACCCGCCCACAGAACCGGAGTCCACAGTGACATCGACACGCAGGACCGGGGCCCCACCCGCCCACAGAACCGGAGTCCACAGTGACATCGACACGCAGGACCGGGGCCCCACCCGCCCCACAGAACCGGAGTCCACAGTGACATCCCCAGGGAGTTTGCCTGCAGATGAAAATGCAAAAAGCAAAGAGACTTCTAGGCAATAGCTCCTCTTCCATTTTATCACGTCAGAAAATGGAACTCAGAGCCGTCACTTCTATAGAAACTGAGTCACATCAATGAGGTACAGGCTTTATACATAGCATGACGGATCAGCTATGTTCCGGCTCTCAACAGTCCCCAGTCTGACAAGGGGCAGAGGGCAGCTAGCAAGCACGCACGGGGCAGTGCGCCTGACACCACAGGGAGGCCCACGGACACACTGAGAACTGGGACAACCACACACGGGGCAGTGCGCCTGACACCACAGGGAGGCCCACGGACACACTGAGAACTGGGATGTCCACGCATGAGGCAGTGCGCCTGACACCACAGGGAGGCCCACGGACACACTGAGAACTGGGACGTCCACATACAGGGCCGTGCGCCTGACACCACAGGGAGGCCCACGGACACACTGAGAACTGGGACGTCCACACACGGGGCAGTGCGCCTGACACCACAGGGAGGCCCATGGACACACTGGACACACTGAGAACTGGGATGTCCACGCATGAGGCAGTGCGCCTGACACCACAGGGAGGCCCACGGACACACTGAGAACTGGGATGTCCACGCATGAGGCAGTGCGCCTGACACCACAGGGAGGCCCACGGACACACTGAGAACTGGGACGTCCACACACGGGGCAGTGCGCCTGACACCACAGGGAGGCCTATGGACACACTGAGAACTGGGACGTCCACACACGGGGCAGTGCGCCTGACACCACAGGGAGGCCCACGGACGGACACACTGAGAACTGGGACATCCACGCATGGGGCAGTGCGCCTGACACCACAGGGAGGCCTATGGACACACTGAGAACTGGGACGTCCACACACGGGGCAGTGCGCCTGACACCACAGGGAGGCCCACGGACACACTGAGAACTGGGATGTCCACGCATGAGGCAGTGCGCCTGACACCACAGGGAGGCCCACGGACACACTGAGAACTGGGACGTCCACACACGGGGCAGTGCGCCTGACACCACAGGGAGGCCCATGGACACACTGAGAACTGGGACGTCCACACACGGGGCAGTGCGCCTGACACCACAGGGAGGCCTACGCCCCACTTGGCAGGTAGCCCCACCCCTGCCTGTGGCCAGCGTGCCCCGGATAACTGGATGTACCACGCTTGGGGATGTTTCTGTGAGGGTCACCAGGGGTCATCAGATCCACCCCAGGCAGCTTAGGGAAGTCCAGCCCTCGGGGCTCGAGCCCCAGTGCCTGTGAATCTCACTGGCTGCAACCCCTTCAAGCCAAGAGCAATGGATGTACTTTACAATTTCGGGGTCTCGTCCTTTTTTTTTTTACCTTAAAAAAAGATTCTTAATAATGAAGCTATTAATTAATTATATGAATTCAAGGAAACATTTATTCTTGGCTTAATTTTCAATTTCTCAGTCGAAGGCAGGTCTTTCTGGTCTAGAGTCCCTTAGTGCTCTGAACTCACCACAATCATAATTACATAATTAATTGTGTAATTAGTTAAGTGTCTGTGAGCTCTCACAGACTATAAGCTTTCGAGAGGGAGAGAGACAGTCTATATTTCTAGCCCTTAAAAATTAGCATCTTGCCCAGATAGAAGCTAAACTATTTTCTGAAATACTGAATAAATGATCTATAGAAATGTAGGCAAGAGTCATATTTCCAAGAATACTTCCAGATGCATAAAATAATACCAAACTGTCTACTGTGTCACTGATTTTAAAAGACCAAGTAATTCTAAAGACTGTGGCTCAGAGGGAGAGATTTAATAATTGTGGCCAGAGAGCAAGAGAGATTATAGCCTCTGTCTCTTCATGTGGAATAGCATCAGCTGCTCTCAGATCCATGAATGTTAAGTGATTAAGCTTTAGAAAGGCCGATGGTACAGAGATTCTCCTCCACCCGCATCATCCACAGGGTGCATCTTCCTGAGTGCTGGGGTCCGGGGTAACTGGGAGAAAAGAAAAATCACACGTACAACCCAGCCACCAAGCTGCAGACGTCTCTGGTTCGAACCTGGTTCTGCTGCCAGCTCTATCCTGAGCTCTAAGGAAGGCCGGACAGACACATCAGGCCCTCAATACACGGCTCAATAAGACCGCTGAAAGACAGTGAAAAAGTCAGTGAACGATGAACATAAGAGCCTGCACACACGGAACACCCGAGTCCCTTCGCCCTCCATTTCTCACGGGGCTCACCACCTCTGCTGGGTACTAGGCTACAGACAAACAGATGGCTAAATAAAAAACCTCACCGTACAATGAGATAAAAATAGCTCTAAGGGGGAAAAAACCACCTGTGTGGGTTAATTTATTCTGCTACTTACTACACCTTATAACTTGCTTTTCATCTTTACTTATTCAAAATACTCGTTAGCCAAACTATCCCTTAAACAACATAAATACAAGAGAGCCCAGTGACTTCTAAGCAGTTGGTGAAATGCCCTCTGGGCCACAGGCAGCTGCATTCCGGTGGCTACAGGGGCGGAACCAGCGGAGTCAGGAAACCAAGGGAGGGAGGACCTCAGTTTCTGAGCTTGCTCCCTTTGGACAAGTCCTATCTGGAAACACCTCTTCCCTTCACTCCTTCTTTGGGCAGGTCCAGCCTGCAGCCTCACTAGCTACAAAGATTAGGAAAAGAGTCGCTGGGGTCAGCTTTGCACTGAGCAGAACTCAGCACCACATGCTGTTGGAAAGTGTTTTGAAACCTTACGGCTCTCTCCTGGCTCCCAACACCTCCAAGCACAGAAAGAGTCCCCGCGACCACTCAGAACCAGAACAGGGAACACGCTGGTACAACGTCCTCACGGCGGAGCTGGGATTCTGCTGAAAATAAAGCCGGGCCTGACATTCTACCATCAACTTGTTTTCGCACACTTTTTGAAAATTCAACCATCGACCAACATTTCATTACTCTAATAAAAAGTTTAGCATATTTAGGGTAGGGTGATTAAAATGAATCCCAAAACTTTTTTTAAAAAGCAACTATCAAACTGGAAAATATGAATTGCTGTTTTTAATTTAGGTTTTTGAAACTAACATGTACAGATGAAATTAACAGACAGTAATTCTCAAACACTGAACCCTTGTCTTTAACTGATAAGCACCTTTAATTTAGATACTCGGAGTCACAGGGGAAAAAGAAAATAAACAACTTGCATTCAGATTGATTTCTTCAAATGAAGCCTCAGTGTATCAGTTTTACTGCGCCCGAGGGTGTGGACACAGGACTGCTGGTCAGTACGTGTGATATCCGCCCGGGGGTGTGGACACGGGACTGCTGGTCAGTACGTGTGATATCCGCCCGGGGGTGTGGACACGGGACTACTGGTCAGTACGTGTGATATTCGCCCGGGGGTGTGGACACAGCAGTGCTGGTCAGTACGTGTGATATCCGCCCGGGGGTGTGGACACGGGACTGCTGGTCAGTATGTGTGATATCCGCCCGGGGGTGTGGACACGGGACTGCTGGTCAGTACGTGTGATATCCGCCCGGGGGTGTGGACACGGGACTGCTGGTCAGTACGTGTGATATCCGCCCGGGGGTGTGGACACGGGACTGCTGGTCAGTACGTGTGATATCCGCCCGGGGGTGTGGACACGGGACTGCTGGTCAGTACGTGTGATATCCGCCCGGGGGTGTGGACACGGGACTGCTGGTCAGTACGTGTGATATCCGCCCGGGGGTGTGGACACGGGACTGCTGGTCAGTACGTGTGATATCCGCCCGGGGGTGTGGACACGGGACTGCTGGTCAGTACGTGTGATATCCGCCCGGGGGTGTGGACACGGGACTGCTGGTCAGTACGTGTGATATCCGCCCGGGGGTGTGGACACGGGACTGCTGGTCAGTACGTGTGATATCCGCCCGGGGGTGTGGACACGGGACTGCTGGTCAGTACGTGTGATATCCGCCCGGGGGTGTGGACACGGGACTGCTGGTCAGTACGTGTGATATCCGCCCGGGGGTGTGGACACGGGACTGCTGGTCAGTACGTGTGATATCCGCCCGGGGGTGTGGACACGGGACTGCTGGTCAGTACGTGTGATATCCGCCCGGGGGTGTGGACACGGGACTGCTGGTCAGTACGTGTGATATCCGCCCGGGGGTGTGGACACGGGACTGCTGGTCAGTATGTGTGATATCCGCCCGGGGGTGTGGACACGGGACTGCTGGTCAGTACGTGTGATATCCGCCCGGGGGTGTGGACACGGGACTGCTGGTCAGTACGTGTGATATCCGCCCGGGGGTGTGGACACGGGACTGCTGGTCAGTACGTGTGATATCCGCCCGGGGGTGTGGACACGGGACTGCTGGTCAGTATGTATGATATCCGCCCGGGGGTGTGGACACAGGACTGCTGGTCAGTATGTGTGATACCATGACACCCCCCCCCCCTCGTCACTGCTCACAAGTCCTGACCTAACCTTACCATGTCACCTTTCATAACATGTTAGTCTGCATCTATTTCACAATAGCTATTGTCCAACTGTCAGGAAACGTGTGACTTCAGTCGTGAAGCAAGAGCGCAGTTTGCTAATGCAAACAGGACAGGAGCTGAGACCCCTCGCTACAGGAGGTCGGACGCAGGCCACCCACGAATCAGGCGGGGAAGTCACCAGCCCCGAGCTCTAACAGTCTGAATGCCGGGGAGAAGACCTGGAGGAAAGCCATGGAGCATGAGTTGCCATTTTAGGGCTCCTCTTGGCCAGAGGTGGCGCAGCAGGGCGGGGCGTGACTAAGGACCAGCGATTAGGAGAGTGATAGCCACATTCCTTCCCCCTGGAAGAGCTGGGAGAGCAGCTGCAAGTGCTCGGCCACCAGCCGCCCGTGTGGCTTGTCCACGGACACCAGGCCCCATCAACTTTGGTTGAACTTATGCAAGACATTGAGCAGGACTCACAAGATGTTCTGACACAGATACAGTCATCGGCGGACCATTCCTCTTTGATAGCAGTCTAAGGATGCTGGGACTTAAGCCCCCTGATCCGTGAAGCAGGGGATGGCGGAGGGTGCGGGCAGACAGCTGTGGACACAGGGAAACGCACAGTGCCGTGACAGGGACCGACTGAGGATGCTCACCTCGCGTGGGCCTGACACAGACCGGGGCAGGGTGTGAGCAGCCCAGGGCACAGCAAGCGAAAAGGTGGAGCTCACAAGGAAATGTTTTGTTACTATTGAGTGTAAGTCCAATAAGTCTTTATGTCACACAGATATGATTCAGTAGATAGTACCGTAGACCCCCCTTCTCTGTAGGGGAGACACTGCAAGACCCCCAAGTGGATCCCTGAAACTGTGAATAATACCAAACCTTCTACATGTTCTTTCCTGTGCGCGCGTGCACACACACATACACGTGCACACACACATACACACGCACACACACACACACACATACACACACGCATACACTTTACAGCGTGGCCCTGGCACATCTGAGCTGCCAGCATCTGCTCCCCTTGCCCTTTGGAGCCACGTTAGGTAAATAAGAGCTCCCGGAACACAAGCAGTGATACTGGGACCGTCACCTGGTAACCAGGACGCCACTGAGAGACTGACAGGCGGTGACCCAGCCCATGTACTGGATGGACACACCAGATGTGTTCCACACAGGATGCTGACCTGGGTGGCTCAGTGAGGAGCAGCACAACACGAGACCTCACACTACTCAGAATGGCGTGCAGTGTACACCTTACAAACTGTTTCTTTCTGGAATTGTCCACGTTCAGTATTTCCAGACCACAGTTGACCACGGACAGCTGAGACTACACAGGCAAAAGCGTGGACAAGGGCAGGGATGACTATAAACCCTTCCGGGAGGAGCAGGCTCCCACCTATGGAGTGAACTGGCTTTGATGAGTAAAACTCACCACACAGCAAGTGCAAACCACCTTTCACTCGAGAGCTCCTACTTTATCCTTCTGTTAGATTTAAACAACATACTGAGCATAACTCAAAGTTCCCATCTACACGGTTCAATTTTCAACTCTGTCAATCAAGCAGCTGTATGAACAGAGAAAATTCAGGCCTTCACCACTGAAGAGCTGGGACACAGAGCACCTTCCAGGCCGAGGGATGGAGCGTGCCAGTGGCCAAGGCCGCACACGCTCGGCCTCTGGCTCTGAGTCCGGCCGCAGGAGCGGACAGAGCGTCCTCACTGAGCATGTCCCCTGCGTCCCTGCCTCCAAACAACACACGCCCACTCCTCTAGGCCCTCTTGACTTCCAACAGGGTAGATGATCCACGCTGGTCCCTACCAGTTAATCCGCTGTACATTCTAAAACCGTAGCCATGACCCTGTCCTGTTTGGTATCCAGACCTCTCATCTCTCAATAGGAGCTAACGCGCTCCTTGATTAGAAATGACCTCTCTTGATGTTCTTTCCCATCATGCGGGTTTCAGGCCACTGGGCAGCCGTGAGAATGGGACTCGCTTACTGGAACTGAGAATTTAACCTGAATTTCTGGCAGGGTTACACGACTTCCTTCACATTTGCCGGGAGGAGGTGAAGAAAGCTACACACTCTTACAGGAAGGTGAAGACAAACAGTGGACTTCTGCTAAAAACACCCTCGTCTTCCTTTTACGCAAAGGCAACTGCTGTATTATCAGTCAGAATGAGGAAGGCAGGCTTTGAATTCAAACACTAACACAGCTTTGACTCCTGGCGCGGAGGAAAACAGTGGGAGCTAAGAATGAAGCGGTCACGGGAGAAGCACATGTGGCCCTGACCGCGACCACACTCACACACTCCGGCCTCTTCAGAGGATTAGGACCAGAGGCTGCCGTGGGTTCCGGTCCAGCTCTGCCCACTCTTCCGGGGCACGCGGGTCCTGGCACGGAGTGTTTCTCAGCCCCGTGCTGCGGGCACCGCTGCCTGCTCCCCTTTGCTGTGCGGCCGGCCTGGGCACCACAGGGCAGTCAGCAGTGCCCTCCCCTCTCTTCTCCAGAGGCCAGCAGTGTCCTCCTGGATGCCCTGGGCCTTTCCTTTGTTCAGAGGGTCCATCGACATTGTTTTAAAAAGCTGCTTCTGCATTTTCAATACTCGTTCTGTCTTGAGTATGAGCTTTGTGGTTAAAAATAAGCAGCAGCTTATTATGTATTTATGATGTCAGAGACTGCCTTAAATAGAAGCACACCTACAAACTCACTCGATCTAAATTCTCGCAAGGACGTGAGGCCCTGCACCGCAAGGAGCCAGAGCCTCTCTGTGGGTAACCCTGCGATGGAACACGATCCATTAGGGAAGTGGACGCTGACTTGGCCAGTGACGTCCTCTGCGGTTCTGCAGCAAACGCTCTCTCTGATGCAAAGCCTTACAGAGAATAAGAATGTGGTGGTAAAGGTTACTCACATCAACTTTCTGTGTTCTGTTTTTAATGTCTCCCAAGAAAACAGAGCCAAAAGATTAGGTTTATTCCTCTGATTTCCAGGGAGACAACACTGGGTCCTGTTAGGTCCTGCACATAAGTCTGCTCACATTTAAAGATGGGTGTTAAAAGGTTTCTGTTTGTCTTGTAGTCTTTGGGATTCTTGAAAAACCCACGGTTCACTGATCATAGTCTAATTTAGACACAGGAAAGGTAATCAATGGCTACTCCGTAAACTGCCTGTTGTAGGTTAGGGTACCTTTATGTACTCATAGAAAAAAAATGCATGTGCGCACACGGACACACAATAGTATTTCCAAAAGTGCACAACATAAAACACTCGCTATGTCTCTCGTGAGGCTGTCTCCCAGCCACAGCAACTACATCCCCAAGAAGAGCTGCCCCCAGAAGTTTCTAACAGCTTCTCAGATATCAGGATGACGGATACGTACCATCAAAACTGCCCTGCTCGGCGGCCATGCGCAGCAGCTGACCATACGTTTCCACGGAGGGCCGGTAAACAAAGACTCCGGAGTTGAAGCAGTCGGGCCAGCCGGGGTCCGGGGCCGCCGACAGCTCTTCCCTCTCAAAGAGGTCGTCGATGTTTGCCAGGACCTGACCCAGAGAGGGGAGAAAGCATTACAGAGGTGGATTTTCCAGGACTTGACCCAGAGAGGGGAGAAAGCATTACAGAGGTGGTCCGTGCCCCCTCGGAAGCGGCCTGAGTCACCCAACACCGGGGATGCGACGTGCTGCTGGTCTGAACTGTCCAGATGACAGCTGGCAGGGGCCAGGGCCTCCTCTCCTTCATCACCTGACACTTTTTTTTAAATCTGAACTTTACTGTTAAGTCCTCACAGCGTTCTTCGACGGCCTCACTGATCTCAGTTACTACAGACATCTTTTTTTGTGTTCTTAATATATACATCTTTTTAGCCATCAAGGCCACACTCACCAGAGTGTCCGCATCCATGAACACGCATTTGGAGTATTGTGTCAGGGACCAGCAGTGGAGTTTCGTTAACGTGACGCCCAACTCGGGCCTCTTCATCAAGGTTAGATGAGCAGAGTCTCCGCTGTCCAAAACGTCGACCACGAGGACTTCATCAAAGACGGTCTCTAAAGCTTTTCTGTCGGAACAAAATTCAAGAATGGTGGTCAGCAGCTTTTCAGAACAAGGGACAGCTAACGTAAGACCACACTCTTATTAGCCTATCCGTCTGTGAGCAGAGCCATCTGTTACTGATACAGTATAATCCTTCAGTGTGTCCTGATTTACTTCAGGACAAATTATGTAAATCTGTACGTGAAGTTGATGTCACTAAAATAGTAAGAACTGCTTCTGGTGAGCATGAAGCACTTGGTTTAGGACACTATGACAGAAGTTTTCTATATTCTTACTGTACCACTGAATACCGGACAGAATGTGGCCACAGCTTGTAGAAGTGTGGCTCACACGTGGTTAAGAGTACATCTCTGCAGCAGCCTATTTAACAATGTATCTTATTAGAACTGATTCTGACTACCATGTTTTTACCAATGATCTTGAGTCAAGCGCATGTAATGTCTGTAACGAAGCCCGTAACTATGTAATTGTTTTTGCTAAAGAAGTTGACAGAGAACTGTCTAACTCAAAAGAAGTTAGAGGACTCAGTGATTCGGCTGCTGTATTTTTTAGAACAGACTACAACCAGCATTTACTACGTGCATCCATCACACTGCTGGCACACAAAGACCCGCTTCAGTCTGTGAAGGACAACACTCTCTCTGCGCAGTCAACTAAAGGTTTATTTCAGTTTGCAATCTTGAAGTGGGTTAAGAGAGTAGACTGAGGTACGACACTAAATGCAGTGTTAAGTTAAAACACATGGTAAAGACAGATGTCACTGAAAGTTTACAATATCAAACATGCAGAACTGAGCTGGCGTTCCTGTGCTGTCTGTCTCCAGAGCTATACAGAACTCTGGTCGAATTCACACAGTAAACTTGACCTTTTTGAAAGGAAGTGGTTAAAGACACCACTTACCCCAGTCCAGGTGTGTGTGGGGGGACGAAGGAGGGGAGCTAAGATCATGTCTGTCTTCTTACACACATCCTCACTAAACAGACCACAAACTAGTACATACACATTAGGAGAGACACTCTTTGGCATTTTCCTAAACTATCCTTTAGAAACAAGGTTCTTTGTGTACATGTATATATGTAGAGATATACAGACGCAGATTGACACATTGACAGACATTCTCCTTTTCAGAGGCCCTTCGCATGTGTGTACATATTTTGAAGAAACTCACAAAAAATGCATTTTTGATTTCTAAGAGGGACAGGAGAATGCAATAGAAACACCATACAGAGCTGGTAGTGTGCCCGGGCATTTTTAAAGCTGGCATTAGGAATCGGGCAGCTTGTTCAGATACTTCAACACTTAGTTCAAACAGATCAAAGTAACCAATTGCCAAGCAGCTTGTGCCCTGATACGGCACTCTCCTAGCATGACCCCAAATTCAGAAAGCCTTTTGGCAAATACAGTAATCTATTAACTTGTTAACAAAGATCTTTAGGTTATAAACGTCCAGTGGCAGTGGAGACACCTGCTATTCTCTTCCAGACCCCCGAGCTTCCCCTGGTTGGAACCCGGGAAAGTAGCCCCTGCTGCATTCTGGAAAGGGGTGCATGTGAGGTGTGACCTCAGGGCGCGCATGGAGACCCTCACGCAGATCACCCTGAGTGCACCTGTTCAGGGAGAGTCCTGCTACTTCCTCAGAGACTCGGCGAGAGCACGGGGCGGACCACCACGTCACCAACAGGCCCTTGGGTGGCCTAGCTCCCCAGAGCTCAAGGAGGCTTCAGACCCTGGAATCCTGCCCGGGCACCTCTCATCTCCCCACCTGGGGGCCGCCCCTGAAAAGGGTATGCCCACCGCTGCCAGAAACGGGAGGGATGTGAGCACTGGCCGGACCGAGGGCAGCAGCGCAGTCCTCACCTCATGCGGTCCGACACCTGCGGCGTGGTGAGCACGGCCAGCCTCCTGGTGGTCCTGTGCTGTTTCAGGGAGGAGCCCAGCACCAGGGCTCCTTTGGCATAGGAATCATTTGTGGTCAGTGTCACAAAGGCCTCATCTTAATACACAGGAGAAAAGAAAAGAACACGTGTTAAAATTCCTACCTCGAAAAAACCAGGATCCTTGGTAACCAACAACTGGGCTTTAAAATCAGTTCCTCTCTCGCCTGACCTGTGGTAGCACAGCGTATAAAAGTGTTGACCTGGAACACTGAGGTCAGTTCAAAATCCTGCATTTGTCTGGTCAAGGCATATATGGCAGTTGATGCTTCCTGCTCCTCCCCCCTTTCTCTCTGTCTCTCTGTCACTCTCTCTCCTCTCTAAAAAATGAATAAAAAAATTAAAATCAGTTCCTCTCTCAATCTGCCCTAATTGAGAAGCCAAACAAGCTACATTCTCAGACAAGCTTAACACTCAGACTGTGAACGCGAGTCAATTAACAGGTGGCCATGAAGAGACCAGGAAGTGCTATTCCTGTCTTTCCTATAAGGTCCCATCGCCAGGATTTTCAGCTGAGCACAAACCCAGCAGACAACCCCAACAGAGAGTGTCTGACAGCAGACGTCACATTCTTCAATCTAGGCTCACACTTCTGCCAAGCCTCGGGCTTTTTATACTGTATTCTCCACCTGGACCAGAAGAGTCATTCTGAGTGTCTGCCCAAATGTCACCTCCTCAGATAGGCCTTCTCTCCTAAATGATTCTATGTGAACAGAGGCCAATCACCGTTAAATGGAATTAGGAACCACCACAGTAGCTCTAACCAATGTGCCTTATTTTCTTTGGAGAAACAAGCAATACCCCTACCCTCAATATACTCATTTGCTCTCTCTCTCTCTCTCTCTCTCTCTCTCTCTCACACACACACACACACACACACACACACGTCTCTGATAATCAATTGCCGGGACCAAAGGCAAACAGAGGGATTCCTCTTCCTACTGAACAAACCCCACCCTGTGAGACTGCCAGCCCAGCCACCAGGTCAGTCCCTCCCCGGGATGGATGATTCGGGGACACACTTCGTTTCTGAGGGGATTTAAACCTTAGTTGGCGGGCATCCAGGTGTACAAAGATACATAGGCTCAAGCCTGGCAGGGGTCCCGTGGGGCACTGTGGCACACGCAGGGAGTTGGGACATTTTGTCACAAAGTCACTCCCTGTCTTAGGTTTCCTCATTCTCCCTTTGCCCATTTTCCAACCTGCAGGCAAGTAGGCAGTGGACGTCCCATTGGGCAGTGCGACAGAACTGCAGGTTGTCTGCTGGACCAGAGCATCCGCTGGCCTCTGACCTGGGGGCCACCTTCACACAGAGCGCTGGGCTCTCCTTCTGGGCAGGCCCCGTTATGAGTTTGTAGAAAGGCCCGTGCTCCCGACCCCTGCAGGGCCACCGGCTTCCCAGCCAGTCACACTTGAGGAAGGCTCAGAGCAGAGCAGTGGCACCTGTCACTGGACATGCCCATCGCGCTCTGCCCTTGTTCCTTCGCACTCCCCCATCACAACATGGCAACATTTCAGCCTGTGCCCAGGGTACTTGAAGTGAGGCGCAACATAAATAATGTTACCACTCAAAACCGCCCAGGGTCCAGGGGGTCCGTTAGAAAAGTCCAATAAGGTCAGTGGGCTCCAAAGACTTCAGGAAGCAAGGATGTGAGTGATTTCAGAGACGAAACCCGGGCAGGACCAATGCTTGGGGACGGAGCCCGACTTAGCAAACATTACAAAGGACCAGGAAGGACGGACGGAAGACAGCCGGGGAGGGGCTCACCCTGCGCGGCCACTCCGCAGTCGGAGTAAGGGCCGCCCCGCTCTCCGCCTGAACAGCAGGGGAAGGACCCGTCACGCAGAGCCCCCACCCCGGGCCGGGTTCGCCCAGCGGCCCCGACACCTCGCAACAAGTGGGCCGGCGCCCTCCCGCCGCGGGGCCGGGCTCCGGCTTCCCGAAACCCGGCCGCAGAGGCCTAAAAATAGGCTCGGCATGCCCGCCAGCCCGGGGCGGGCGGCCGGGCGGCCGGGGAGCCGGGCCGGGGTCCCCCGCGTGCCCGCCCGCGGACGCCCCTCCGAGGTCCCAGCCCGCGGGCGGCCCCGGGTGCCGCCCCGCCCGCTCCCCGCCCCGGCCGGCCCGCGCGGGGACAGCGGGAGGAGGGGCAGCGGCCGGCGGCGGGCCGGGGGCTCCGGCGGGGGCCCGGCTCTGCCCCGCGCCCCTTCGCGGCGGTCCTCCCGCGGGGGTGCGCCGGACGGAGGCGCGGGGACCGGGGCGGGGCCGGCGCGGCGCGTACCTGCCATGGCGCGGCCGGGCGCGGGTGACGCCGCAGCCCCAGGCCGTGGCGGGGAGGAGCGGGCGGCGGCGGGCACGAGAGCGGCCGGCGGGGAGGCGCGGCGGGAGCCGAGCGAAGGCCCGGAGCGCTCTTATAGCGGCCGTCACGTGGCCGCGCACGCTGCCCGCGGCCTCCCGGCTCACCGGCCGTGGGGCGGGGCCTGGAGGGCGGAGCGGGACCCAGGGCGGGCGGGGCGGGACCGAGGGTGGGCGGGGCCTGGAGGGGCGGGGCGGGACCGAGGGTGGGCGGGGCCTGGAGGGCGGGGCCGGGGAGAGGACGGTGAGCTCCGAGTGGACGCCATCCCGGTCGTCTTCCAGGACCCTGGGCATCCCCGCACCTCCGCGCCGGACACCTGCCTCGGCCGCGCGCTTTCGTACCCCTCGACGCCTGGGATGTGGGTGGCGACTTGCGGGCAGAGGGTGGCATCAGCCTGACAGATTCCCAGACAAGCCAAGTGTTAGGGAAGCCTTATAAAAACAAACCGACGGACCAACAAAATAATCCATATCACTTGAACTAAACCTAAAATGTAACTCCCCTTTTATCAGCTAGAATTCCAGATCAGCCTCTGGAAGCATTACTTACAGTTCTCCCAAAGGTTTTGTGGCTTTGACAGAAAAAAAAAATAGAATGAATTTTAAGGGGATGATTTAGATTGTGGGGGCCCTCTGCATCCATTAGCTAGTTAAGTGTTTCATTTAACCCTCATAGAAAATAAGGGAAGTAGGTGTTATATCTTACTTATCTGTGGTCATCTCAGGCGAGCAGAGAAGGTAGAATTTGAAGCATGGCAGTTTGGTGGACAGAATTGACCATGACATCTGTGCTACTGTGGTGCCCTAAAAAGGTTAGCGAATAATAGTAACTGTGATTGGGTAACCTGTTTCACAAATGATGGAACGATGAATGCCACTTTTTTTTTTTTTTAAGGAAATTGAGAAACAGCTCTCTAATGTGATCACAACCTTCTCCTCTCTATCCCTTCCACCCAGTCCAAACCCACCAGGAAAGCAGCCGGTAATTCACCAGAAGCGCAATTCTCTGCAAACCATAGTTCGCACTCAGTAAATGTGGAGTGGATGACAAACAGGAAGTTGACGGTGTCAGTTAAAAACGTGAAACAGATGCTTAAGACATAGTGATTTCTTTGCAGATGTGGTATTGTGATTCTCAAACTAGCTATATCACTGTTTCCTGGAGAGTAAGCCCGCAGCTTGCAAGTTAGAATTGCGTGGGGCACTTTTTAAAATGCAAATAATTTGGTTCTAAGCTCAGACCTTCTGAAACAATCTTGAGGGCAGAACCCAAGAATCAGCCTTTTCGATGTAACCCTCCGGGAGACTCTCTATCCTTCCTTCCCTTTCCTCCCAACCCCACTACAGCGTGAAAACCACTTGTTTGCTTGGGAAGACCTTCTGGTGACTTGGATTATGAACCACCTTTGCAGGAAGTGGGAATGTGGGAGCAAAGGTGCAATGGAGGGGTTCCCGCCTAGTTAACCCTGTGGCTTTAGAAGAGCTGGAGCTCTTGAAGGAATATAAGGCTGTACTTGAGTGGTACCCACCAGGGAGAGGGAAAACAGAGTGATGTCTCCCGGTCTGAGTTGTTCCTTTCCATGCTGATAGGTGAAGCCAGAAGGAAGGTTCCTGGGTACGGTTTCCATCTTTCACCCACAAACCTTCCTGCCCATCACTAACCCTTCACCACCTCTGCTTGAGCCTGAGTATGTAGGCTGGTCTTCCACAAGGTGGGGCACCGGAGCCGAATGGGCAAGCTAAGAGGTGGGGACAGCTAGAACAGCCGAAGTTCCCTTAGGAACAAGGGGCTGTCTTTTCCACCCTCAGGGTGTTGAAGTAAAAGTGGTCCCGTAACCTTCTCTCCCATGTTTTCTGTTTCCTACATATTTACAGAAACAGGACGGTGAACGCTTTCACCGCTTTGAATCAACTACGAACACATTGAACTTACTACAGTCTACTCTTATTTGTCAATTTTTAAAAATTTTTCCTTGTTTTTATTTTTCAGGAGAATTGAGTATGCTTATAATACTTTTAACTAAATAGGCTGACTACGAAATAGGTTGGATTATCACAAATAAGTACCTATTGAAATGCCACCCCAAATGAAAGTGCAGTGATTCTGCTGAATCATTGAACAGAGGACCGGCGTTATCTTCCAGGGAATCATGCCAGAGAACACGAAATTGTGGGAACTGACTCGTGAATAGTGGTCTTTCTAGAGTGCATGAGTCAGCAATGTTTAGGCATAATATTTTTGTTCCCTAACTTTTTATAATATCTCCCTCCCTCCCTCCCTCCCTCCCTCCCTCCCTCCCTCCTTTCTTTCTTTCTTTCTTTCTTTCTTTCTTTCTTTCTTTCTTTCTTTCTTTCTTTCTGTCAGAGACAGAGAGTCAGATAGGGTGGACTGGAAGGGAGAGAGATGAGAAGCATCAGTTCTTTGCTGTGGCACCTTAGTTGTTCATTGATTGCTTTCTCATATGTGCCTTGACTGTGGGGCTACAGCAGACCAAGTAACCTCTTGCTCGAGCCAGCGATCTTGGGTTCAAGCTGGCAGCCTTGTTCAAGCCAGATGAGCCCGCACTCAAGTTGGTGACCTCGGGGTCTTGAACCTGGGTCCTCCGCATCCCAGTACGATGCTCTATCCACTGCACCACCGCCTGGTCAGGCAATATCTTCATTATTCATTAACCCATAACCAGACGAAAAATCTTATGGATGTCTGGGAACCAAAGAAACATGAAAACTTGCAGCCTACAGCTTCCTAACAGAAAGTAATTTCAAATAACTTTAAAGTATATTGTTTTTACTAGGAGGAAGTCATTGTAACCATTGGCTGTGCAGTATTATTCTTACTGGGATACCTGTGTTGTTGGCATGTAGCTGTTGTACAACCAGGCATTTTACTGCTTTCACTACTTTTTTTTTTTCTAAAATATACATTCAACTTGGTTTTTACTTAGAATTTTTCAATACCACCGGCAAGGGCAGATCTGAGATATTTATCATGTAAATGCAAAAAAGAATCAGTGTATTAATGAAGATATATTACAAAAGGTTCATATTAAAACTGAATTGTGTGGCTTTCAGAAATAGAAATGAAAACATTTTACTCTAAATTAGAAAAATTGTCTTGATTTCAGAGTTCCAGGTAATAATTGTTCTAGTATACACAAGTTGCCAAAATCTGAATATTTCCCCATATTTCTCATATTGCCGCTTTTCTTATTCATTGCCTTCCTTTCATATTCCCTGCCTGAGTGACACACCTCCCACCCAGTTGTTTTATCGACACACCTAGGAATCATCCTTACCTGTTACCTTAACCAACGTTACCCATAGTGACCCGCTGCTCAGTTTTCCTAAGGCTGCCCTGCAGTGAGCTTCAGCTGTGTTAAGAGAGCACGGCTTCTGAAAATTGTATGTGCACACAGATTGCCTGGGGAGCTTGTTAAAATGCAGACTTGGGGGGTGGGTCTCACGGGTGACATCTAGGCTGTGGACCAACATTGCATTGCAAGGCGTCCTGGATTTTCGGGCTTGAAGGCAGTGGACGGACAGTAGACATGCATGTCGTAGGAGACAAACACTGACACTTTAACTGGTTAATCTTCTTGTTTGTTTTTTAGGTGAGAGGAGGGAAGATAGTGAGGCAGACTCCCACATGTGCCCCAACCGGGATCCACCTGGCACACCCCCCCCAACCTCATCTGGGGTTGATGCTCAAGTATTGAGCTATTTTAGCACCCGAGGCTGACAGTGTTCAGACCGACTGAACTACCTCTGCACCCAGGCCGCGCTCGAACCAATCGAACCAGTGGCTGTGGGAGGGGAAGAGGGAGAGAAGGGAGAGAGAAGCCGAGGGCCCTGACTGGGGATTGGACCCGATGTGTCCATACGCCAGGCCGACTCTCTAGCCGCTGAGCCACTGGCCAGGGCCAGGTTAATGTTTCCCCCCCATGAAATTTGAACTGTCAGAATTTATGAATCCTAAAGGATAGATTTACATTTAAAAAAAAAGAAAAGCTCTATTCTATGTGAGTATGCCTATCTGTTAACCCTTTAACCCTGTGCTAAATGTGTATATTCAGCATGGTTGGTCTGAAATTGGTTCTTAATTGGCTTTGGAATGCATTATGTAATTTTTTGGCAGGATTCTTACCTTCCTAATTATGTTTTGTTTAAGATAATGCTGAAATCAGTTTGCATTCCACTGAACACACACACTAATTGACTGTGGAAGCAACTGACCTGGAAAAATATTCCAGAGCAGAGGACCGGCTGCTGGCCTGAGACGGGAACAGTTCCCACGGGCGGTTCCTGAAACAGATAGATCACATCTGGCCAGACACAGCAACTAACTAGTTAACTAATGGCCTAAAATTTTACTCTTAATAGATAACAAACTCTGTACCCATAACTGTTTCCCGTGATCACAACCTTGTTCAATTCTGATCAGAAGCTTAGTTTCAAGGGATATTATCCTTGGAGGCCTGAAGTAGCTCCCACTTCAGTCCTGAGAGCTGGAGTTTCAACCTCCACAAATTGCAGGGACCTGGGGAAGAGTGACATTGCCTTAAAGAATACTTATTGAGATATAATTGACATACCATAAAAGGCATCCTTTTAAAGTAAACAATGAAGTGGTCTTGCGTATGTCCACAGAGGTGTGCAAGGATCACCCCGATCTAAGTTTATCATTCTCATCACCCCCATCGAAAGCTATGCACCTCCTCCTCCTCTCCTTTCTCTCAGCGCTCACTGACTCCTCAGTGGTCTTTTGTGCTTGGCTTCTTTCCGTAACACTTTCATGCTCCTTCTTGCTGTGGCATGTATTAGTATTTCACTCTTTTTTTTTATTGCCAGATAGCATTTCATTACAGTAGACAGAGAGATAGATGGCTTTTTGGTTATCCGTTTCATGAATAAACATGTTAGTAGATATTTGGGTAGTTTCTGCTTTTTAGCTGTTGCGAATAATACTGCAGTGAACATCTGTGTTCAAGTTTTTTTTTTTTTTTGAAAGGAAATTTATTTTTTATTTATTTATTTATTTTTTATTTATTTATTCATTTTTAGAGAGGAGAGACAGAGAGGGAGAGAGAGGAGAGAGAGACAGAGAGAGAGAGAAGGGGGGAGGAGCTGGAAGCATCAACTCCCATATGTGCCTTGACCAGGCAAGCCCAGGGTTTCGAACCGGCGACCTCAGCATTCCCAAGTCGACGCTTTATCCACTGCGCCACCACAGGTCAGGCTGTGTTCAAGTTCTTATGTGGATATATACCTTTCTTCCTCCTGATATGGATACTGAGAATGGATCTGCTAGATCATAGGGTTACTCTATGTGTCACATTTTAAGAACTGGCAGGCAGACTGCCTTTCAAGGTGTCTGATCATTCTGCATTACCACTAGCAGGAGAACTCCAATTCCCTCACCTCTTAGCCAAGACCTGTACTTGTTTTTTTTTCCGTACTATCCATCCTAATGGGTCGGTGTGATATCTTACTGTGGCTTTTTGGGGTGGGTGGGTGGGTGTAGAGACTGTTTATTTGGGGTAGAGAGGGGCAAGGAGAAGAGCTGCCCCTTCTATTAATTGCAACCCAGGAGCTATAAGCCCCACATAGAAACCACTCAAAAGCCACACACTGGTTCTGGCGTATTCCATTTTTGCTCTCGGCCTCTGAGAGCCATGCCTGGGGCCAGAGTGCTAGGGTAGAAGGTGGGGGAGGGAGAGCAAGGACTGAATGAACAAAGCCTCAAACCCTTTGTCCCCAGACTGGAGCAGGCTGAGAAGACGGGCCAGGGGCTCTGAGTTCTGCCCAGTTCTCTGCCCATGGCCTCTGAGGGGCAGGCCGGGCTGGGGGTGGACTGCTAGGCCCAGAGAGCCTAGGGACCAGCAGCCTAGCAAGAGGAGAGGCTGAAGAGCCTTGCAGGGAAGGAACCCCATCCTGGGGAGGGTGGTTCCTGGAGTCAGGAGAGGGTGTGCAGAAAGAGGCAGCAACCAGGCAGACACCCAAATCTTCTACTGGGGGGGTGGGGCACTGGGGGAGGTGGGCCCCAGGCCCTCTCACTGCACTGCTTGTTCATTGGCACTTACCTCAGGCAACTCCGGAGGGCTAGAGAAGGGCTCAACGCGCAGGGCTTCAAATGCATCATCTGCCCGGAAGGCCAGCCCCACAGTGGCTGGGGCCTGTGGCCGAGCTGTTTGGTGAAGCCACGCCCGCCCAGTGTCTTGCCGTCATCCGGAAGTTGGTCATCTTTGTACAGTCGCTGTTCGTCAGGCGGCTGCTTGAGGATGTTCCTGATGATGCTCGTCAGCTCCAACACGGTGCTCGACTCCTTGGCATCCGTGAAAATGGTGGTCTTGTGGCGTCGGATCATTAGGAGCACGCCCACCACAGTGGCTGCCTCTCCCACCGACGCGCCGGCGCCTCTTACTGGGGCTTTGATTTGCGTTTTCCTAATGACAAGTGATGTTGAACATCTTCTCATGTGCTCCTTTATTGGCCATTTGAATATCTTCTTTGGAGAAATGTGTATTCAAACCCTTTACTCACTTTTTTAAGTTGAGTTGGTTTTTTTATTATTGAGTTGTAAGAATTCTTCATAAATTCTGGATATAAACCCCTTATCAGATACATATGATATGCATATAGATGTGATTTGCAAATGTATCCTCCCATTCTGTGGGTTGACTTGACACTTGCTTGATATAATAGTATTTTCTTTTTCAGCACCAAACTTTTAAAGTTCTACCTTGTCTGGTTTTATTTATTTTTCTTTTGTTGTTTGTGCTTTTGGTGCCATATCAAACCAACCACTGCTGAACCCAGGGTCTTGAAGATCCACCTCTACGTTTTCTCCTAAGAGTCTTATAGTTTAGGCTCTTACATTTAAATCTATAATCCGCTTTGAGTTGATTCTTTGCGGTGTGAAGTAGAGCTCCAGCTTCCTGCTTTTTCAGTTGTCCTAGCACCCTTTGTTGAAGAGACCAGGGCCTGCCCATTGAATTGTCTTGGCACCTTTGCTGAAAATCCCTTGACTATGAATGTAACAGTTTCATGTCTGGACTCAGAATTCTCTCTCATTGGTATCTATGTATGCATATCCTAAAGTTAGTTCCCTAATATCTTGACTTCTGCAACTTGGTAGCAAGTTTGGAATTGGGAAGTATGTGTCCTTCATTTTTGGTATTTTTTTTTTCAAGATTGTTTTGGTTATTTTGGACCCTTTGCATTTCCAGAGGAACTTTAGGACCAGTTTATTAATTTCTGCAGTAAAGGAAGCTGGAATTTGGGCAAGGATTGAGGTGAATTTGTATATCCATTTGGGGAGTATTGACAACAACTGAAGCTTTCTGACCCACGAACATGGGATGTTTTCTCATCGATGTAGATCTCTAATTTCTTTAAAGAGTGTTCAGTAGTGCACTGCCCGTTAAAAGATATAAAACTCAAACAAATTAGGTTTGTTAGCTGCATAAACACCACATGCAAGGCAGCTGATGTTCATATTTGCTAGATACTCTAAATTTATATTTAAAAAAATTTTTTTTTCTGAAGTTAGAAGTGGGGAGGCAGAGAGACAGACTTCCACATGTGCCTGACCGGGATCCACCTGGCATGCCCACCAGGGGGAGCCATTCTAGCGCCTGAGGCAGAGTCCATGGAACCATCCTCAGCACCCGGGCCAACTTTGCTCCAATGGAGCCTTGGTTGCGGGAGAGGAAGAGAGAGACAGAGAGGAAGGAGAGGGGAAGGATGGAGAAGCAGATGGGCAGTTCTCCTGTGTGCCCTGGCCGGGAATCAAACCTGGTAAATTTATATTCTTGACGGAACCCTGATTATCATTGAGGTTTTTACACGGAGCAGCATTGTTTTGCCCATTGCAGGACACCTTTGCAAAACCGCACTTCGGCATTGTCATTAATAATAGCTAACACTTACCCGATGCTAAGCTGCTTATACACATTACATCACCGATCCTTCCTGATAATCTCATGAGGCAGATCACCTCTCATCCCGACTTCAAAGGTGAGGTCTGGAGCTTGCTCAACATTATACAGTTGGTAATGGGTGGAGCTGGAAACTGAACCAGATAGCTTGCCTCCCCAGTCTGTACACGACCACTGTGTGACAGTGTGTGTAGGTTGTACGACTCAAAAGCTGCAAAAGGACATCTGTGCAGTGCCAAGTTATCTCCCGCAGGGTAGGGGTACCACCGTCCCCTCGCCCCCCAGCTACCATGTTCCTCTCCCTAGAGTGGCGTTATGCTGTTGGCTTTTTCTGGGGCTTTAAGGCTGCCAGAGAAGACTCACTGCCATGTCTTTTCCTATGAGCAGTTGAAGATACTCGTGATATCACACAGTTTCTTCTTTTGAAGCCTCCGTGGAAAATTTTTTTATATTGGCTTTGGTATCAGGAAGGGTGTGTCTCCTTAATATTTAATTCTTTCTTTATATTTTAGACATTTTGAGTTGCCTATCAGGACGAAATTTCTCCACTTAGGGGGCTATAGCTTTTAGACTCTGTTTACTTGTGCTTTAACTTTTTACCTCATTATTATTACCCAGGCCTGACTTATTGATGAGGTTGCTTGGGAACCTTGGGCAGTGGGGAAGGAATGTGGAATTAATTAGTAAATAATTAAATGAGAAGAGGTTTCTAGTGGGAGTAGAACACGGAAGATAAAATTTCAGCTCAATTTGGGTGACTCTGGAGGCTTTTGTAGTGGTTCATCAGTGAAATGAAGATTTCATAAATTAGAGAGGCCGGGTTATTGATCCAGGCATGGGAATAACCTTCTGTAATTAGTTTAACATCTTGAAAAGAAGGTAATTGCTTGATTTTTCAATCTTACTTAAAAAAATTATTGATTGATTCTATTCAATTATTGATTGAGAGAAGAAGGGATATATATAGAGAGAAACATTGATCTGTACCTGTATGTGCTCTGATCGGGGATTGAACCAGCAACCTCTCTATGCTTCGGGACGATGCTCTGAGTCTAACCAACCGAGCTATCCGGCCATGGCTAATCTTACTGTTATTATTTATTCTACATTACAACAACACGATAGTGGGCAAAAAGGAAGGATAAAAATTGTCCAGAGTTTCTAATTCTGAATATTTCAAATATATTTCACCTTTCAGATGTTAGTCACTATATTCGTGATCCCTCAGTTGGTGGGTCAGATCATTTAAATTAGCTCGCTTTCTGACCCACGACCACGGGATGTCTTTTCCTTGATGTTGATCTCTAGTTTCTTTAAACAACGCTTAGTAATACATTAAAAAATTAAGAGAATCTCTTTCCCAGTGACCTTTTCTTTAAAATCAGCTTCACTGTGGCATAACTTGTGTGCAATATAATTGACTTTTTAAAAATTATGTAATTCGTTGAGTTTTGACAAATACATACCATCATGTGGCCATCACCACAGTCTCCCAAAAACTTCTCTCTTGTGCCTTTGCCAGCAGCCCGTCCCCCACCCAAGCTCGTGGCAGCCACAGCTCTGATCTGTCTATAGAGGGTCTGCTTTTCTGGAATTTGCGTATAAATGCAACCCATGTAGAATGCGGCCTTTTCTGTCTGGCTTCTCTTAGCGTAATGCCTGTGACGTGTGCTCCTGTTGTTGAGTGTGTTGGCCGGCCCATCCCTTTTCATTGCCGAGTCGAATTATCTCGTGGGCGGGTACCACCGCTATGTATCCGCTCACCAGCAGAGGGCCTTTGGGGCCGCTCTTGCTTTGGGGTTCGATGAATCAAGCTGCCGTCGATATCTGAGGACTGGGAGTGGGGTTGCTGGATTATATAGTAAGGAGTGTTTAACTTTATAAGGATGGCAGTTAGCATTTAAAGTTCATTGCCAAATTCGGATGAGATGATTAAGGCTGGAAGTTAATGTTTTTGAACAAAATCAGTTAGGGCCTAAGGATGATCTGACGTCCACTCATTGAACGTTGAGAGAGAAGGGAACATAAGTCCTTCAAGAGAATTACTGACAAATTGCTTCCCTGAGCACGCCAGTGCCATCTGCTCCTACGTGGCTCTGGCGTGGGCACTCTCAGGGCCTCATGGGGGGAGGGGGAGGGTTAGGAAAAGGTGACTCCAAGGTGGATCACACTCCGGACTCTTCGTGATCTCATCATTGCACGGGTGTTGCCGGAAGAGCAGAAAATGTCACCATCACCAAATCTCTCGGTCACAATCTATTGTATATATGTATGTCACAGAAGGTGCTCTTCTCTGGATTATCTCAGTTGATCCTTAAAACAGCCCAGCAGGCCCTGGCCGGTTGGCTCAGTGGTAGAGCGTCAGCCTGGCGTTCAGGAGTCCCGGGTTCGATTCCCGGCCAGGGCACACAGGAGAAGCGCCCATCTGCTTCTCCACCCCTCTCCCTCTCCTTCCTCTCTGTCTCTCTCTTCCCCTCCTGCAGCTGAGGCTCCATTGGAGCAAAGTTGGCCCGGGCGCTGAGGATGGCTCTGTGGCCTCTGCCTCAGGCGCTGGGGTGGCTCTGGACGCGACAGAGCGATGCCCCAGAGGGGCAGAGCATCGCCCCCTGGTGGGCATGCATGCCGGGTGGATCCTGGTCGGGCGCATGCAGGAGTCTGTCTGACTGCCTCCCCGTTTCTGGCTTCAGAAAAATACCCCCCCCCAAAAAAAAACAAAGACAAAAAAACAGCCCATCAGGTCATCCAGCTGCATATGTGATATTTTCACAAGGCCACTGGGATGCTAGCAATGATTTTATTATTCTTTTCCTTTCAAAAAGTATTCAATTTACAGCTTAAAAAAAAAACCCCAGCTCAAGCAGATACACCTTCACCCACCCTGAGCGCTCTTCACATCACTGAACCCCCTGCCCTCCCGTTCCCTCAGGCTCACGGCATCTGTGAGTTCAAGCCCAGCCCCGAACCTCCAAGTTGAGCGTGAGGGTGAGCCCTGTCTATTGGGTCCAATGCTTGGAGACAAAAATAAGAGGTTTTTTTCCTTTTTTACAGGTGGAAATGACTTTCGTTAGTTCACACAGAATTATTGTCCCTGTGTGACAGATGGTGTATCAAACTTGGAGAAGTCAGAACATGGCTCACGGCTGTGTCTCTAGACCATGGGCGTCTCGGTCTTCTTAAACTGTGTTCTTACACTTGAAATTAGAGTGGGAAGCGGAGTGTTTCCCAGCAGTTAGGACCTCAGAGACAGTTATGGCTAAGTCGACAGTCAGCGTGTCAATGAGCTCCCGCCATTTGCTTCTCCTTTTGAGATGGAGGAAGTGGAGGAATGAAGAGCCATTGGATTTTTTTGCAGAAGGGCATCTGTCGAAGGAGAGAAAAAGGGGGCAGGAAGGAGAAGATAGAGAAATGTTCGGCGGAGCCCTAGAGATGTCTAGCCCCTGGGCCGACGGAGAAGGAGAGAGGGTAGGGGTGGAATAGAGCAACGAAAGCGCCTGGTCTGGAAAAATCTGAATGCAAAGGACGTGTGTAGGCTCACTCCTGGCCCTTCCTGAGTAGCTTCGAGAATAGGTCTGACCACTTTACAGGCAGCGGCCAGCTGACAAAGGGTTAATGATTTCTTGGAGTGCCCCAAACTCCTGAAATATCTCCGCTTGTCTGCAATTCCTTTTACAGATCACAACACAGTTCACCTACAATTCGAGAGGAATACATGTTCTGGTTGAAGGAGAAGAGACATTTATTTTAAGAGCTAATTAGTATCGGGTGCAGTAAGGAGTAGGTATTATATATAATCTCATTTACTCTTTCTAAAAGCCCCGTGCAGCAGATATTATTAGCTCTATTTTTTTTTACACAAAAATGATGAAACTGAGAGGTTAAGAACTGTTTACTTTCAATGTGTGAATATGCCATTTATGGGCCAGTGGCTAGCCTCTGTGTCCAGAGGTATTTTTGTCATGCATGTGTACATATAGTGTTCCTTGAAATGATTACTGATGATTTTTCAAAGTAAAACTTCTAATAAAGCAACGTTTTCAGAAGATGTATTGATTGAAACATCACTATTTTGTACATAGAGCAAATTATGGTAACATATAATTCTTGAGACCATGAATACCTAGTGTTGTTATTTATAAATTGAAGAGATTCATATAGAAGTAGAAATTTACTCAGTCCTGGTACTGAAACTTTTTAAGGGATATTTAAGGCTCTCTTTCCTGTATATGTATTTTAAGCATTTTTTAAGAAGGTAAGACAAAACCAAAAAGGACTTATTACTGTTCCACACAGATCAGTATGGTCCCTGTACTTTATACTACTTCCTCACTTCTGATTTGCTTATCATGGCTCTTAAATATACAGGGGTAGAAATAAACAATACAATTATTAATAATAATACAAGAATAAACTGTGTTTCACGTATCAGTACAACTGAAAGCCTTCTTCTGCCCACCCCGTATGCTTCTGGTTGCTTTCACTTCTGCTTCTGATGAACTTCCAAGTTAATTATTTTTGGGTTTTCTTGTAATGACCAGATAAATGATTGGTTCGCAAAATATTTCAGGTTTTGTTCAGTTGGATGATTGAGATAGTTTTTTTTTATTTGGATTTATACAGCTTAAAATTTTTATGAAACTACCCACTGTGTTGCACTTAGTTGGCAAGATTTAGGAATTCCAGGCCCTGGCCAGTTAGCTCAGTCGGTTAAGAGTGTTGTCCTGAAACAACAAGGTTGCGGGTTCGATGCCTGGTCAGAGCAGACATGGGAAGCAACCAATGAATGCATGACTGAGCGGAACAACAAATGTTTCCCTTCCTCCTCCCTCTCTCTCCTTCCTCTCTCCTCCTTCTTCTCTCTGTCTCTGAAAATCAATAAAAATTAAGCCCTGCCCAGATAGCTCGGTTGGTTGGAGCATCCTCCCAGAGTGCAGAGGTTGCTGGTTCGATTTCCCGGTCAGGGCACCTACAGGAGCAGCTCCATCGGTGGGACTCGGTGGGTTCGCACCGGTTCGGTTGAACCGGTAACCTAATTTTTTGTTGTGTTCGGTGAACTGGTTGTTAAAATGGCCCTTGTCATCAGGGCTCTCTAGGTGGGGGCCTGGGCAGCCGCCCAGTGTGGAAATCACAAGTTGACGTTCCTGATTCGTTTTTAACGTTCATCTGAGCAACAGCATGTTCTAAGCACCTGTAGGAATGTTCATTCTGTCCAGAGGCGAAAAAAAACTTGCAAGTGAGGATGCCAATCAAGAAGCAATATGGAAATATCTTAAAGAACAGTTTTATTGTTTTTTGTCAGGTATTACTTAATATTTCTTTCACGAATATTTAAAAGTTCTTATCATCTAGTTTTGTGTACCTCCTTTATTCTTATTTAATGCATAAAATAATAAACTACCTTTTAGTATCTCTTTTTTTTATATACTTAAAACGGTCCTTAGGGCAGAGAACCAGTTGGTAAATTATTTGAATCCCACCCCTGAGCAACTCAATGTTTCCATCTCTCTCTCTCTCTCTCTCTAAAAAAAAAGGGGGGGGGATTCTAGTTTGTCACTACCCGTATACCAGAAATAGATTTGCAATCAACAGTTTGAAGGCTTCTGGGTGGACTGACTCCGCGCGGCCCGGACTGCCCGTGACCTGGTGATGTTTCTCTGCCAGTTCGCGTCAGGAAGCCCCTGCTGCAGCCCAGGATCTCCCTTGAATACTACAGAGCGGAGAACTGTCTCCAGAACTTGACACTGCACCTTGCCATTGCCAAACAAGGCACTTCAGCCAAAACAAGCTGTCATGTGCACCATTAGGGCGCACCCAGCTTCTGGCTGGGCCAAGTGAGCTTAGGAGAGGTAATAGTATCTAACTTATCAGGCCTATCAAAAAATCAGCATGTGACCTCTTTGGCCTGTTTTGCTGGTGTCAGCTGAGGGCAGCTGTTTCTGGAGGCAAGTGAGTTCTCCCCAAGGGAAGTGAGGCCAAGCTGCCCAGCCACCTGCCCTGAAGTGAGACTTATTTACGATTCTGGTCTATTAGGCTAGAATTGAACTCATCAAGGGAGCGTTTAACCACCAAATGTGACACCAGGGATGTCTGTACGAAAGGTATTACCTACTCAGGGACAAGCAGAAGAACAGCTTTTAACAAAGACATCGCTTCTAGTAATTTGTCTGACAGACCTCCTGGATAAATAGACCTTTATTCTAACCCTAAAAGTGTGATTGTCTTAATTTAAAAAAATGTGAAAATAATTTTTTGGGGTAGTATTTCAAGACTGAGGTGGGTTTTTTTAAAAATTGACTTTAAGAAAGGGATAGAATAGGCACTGGCTGGTGGCTAAGTGGATAGAGCATCGGCTTGGCGTATGGATGTCCCAGATTTGATTTCTGGTCAGGGCACATAGGAGAAGTGACCATCTGCTTCTCTTTCCCTTCTTCTCCCCCTTTTCTCGCTCTTCCTCCCCCTCAACCAGTGGCTTGATTGGTAGGGACATGGTCCTGAGAACTGAGGATAGCTGGGTTGGTCTGAGCACATCAGCTTCAGGTGCTAAAAATAGCTCTGTTGATCGAGCATTGGCCCAAGACAGGGTTGCCAGGTAGATCCTGGTTGGGACGCATGCAAGAGTCTGTCTTACTATATCCCCTCCTCTCACTTAAAAAAAAACAAAAACAAAAGAAAGGCATACAATAAACTATTTTTTGTGTCCTTTTAATTATTTTACTTAGTTTTTGAATGTTAATTTTTGAATGGTTCAAAAATAAGTATAAAAAGGTCAGTAGTACCTTGAGATATGAACAGACCAACATATGAATTTTATTTTATTTTTTAAGATGCAAGCTGCGACTCAGGAAGCTGCCACTAGTTGGCGCATTGGCACACGAGTCCAGTATCGGCAGTTTGATATACAGTTGACTGACTTACGAGCTCGGTTACAGAACGAATTAAATTTGTATCTCAAGGTACCACTGTATAGTGGAAAATCCTCTTCCAACCCCTGCCTTGCTGCCCTCAGCTATTTACATAGACATTTAGTGCGCATGTAAGAAATATGAACACATCTGTAATCCCTCCATCCATTTAATGCAAATGCTACCCCCTGAACATCTTGATAGCTGGTACTCTGCCTTTTAAAAAATTAATAAACTTTATTTTTTAGGGAAGTTTTAGGTTCACAGCAAATTGAACAGAAAGTGCAGAGAGTTCCCATAGATCCTGTGTCCGCCCCCACCGCCCCACCCAGACACACAACCTGCCCACCGTCAGCATCCCACAATCAGCGAACCTGCACGGGCACATGGTCATCACCCCAAATCCATCGTTTCCCTTGGGGTTCATGTTTACTGTACATTCTATGGGTTTAGATGAATATATAATAATGCGTGTCCATCATTGTAGTATTACACAAAAGTGTTTCCACTGCTATAAAATTCCTCTGTGCTCTGCCTATTCACCCCTCCCTTCACCCACTTTTATAATTATTTTGTTGTTGTTGCTAGAGAAAAGCAGGGAGAGAGAGACAGAGAGACAGGAACACGGAGATTCCTGTCTGTGCCCTGACTGAGGATCGAACCGGCAACCTTGGCAATTCGGTTGGAAGCTTCAACCATCGAACTATCTAGCCATCCAGGACTAAATTTTTATTGTTTGCTTAATTTTTTTTGAGAGAGACAGCAAGAGGAAGGGAGAGAAGGGGAAGGGGGAGGAAAGCATCCATTTTTTGTTCCACTCAGTTGTGCACTCATTGATTGCTTCCTGTGTGTGCCCTGACCAGGGATTGAACCCACAACCTTGTTGTTTCGGGATGATGCTCTGATGCTCTAACCAATGGAGCTAACCAGCCTGGGCTCCCCAACCCTCTTCTTCCACTGTCTTCAGAGTTCTGCTTTTTGCAGGATGTCCTATAGTTGGAATCACCCAGGATGTAGACTTTCAGACTGACTTCTTTCCCTTAGTAATATGCACGTAAGGTTCCTCCGTGTCTTTTTTCAGGGCTCAATGGCTCATTTCTTTTAAGCAGTGAATAATATTCCATTGTCAGGGTGTGCAACAGATTATCCATTCACCTACTGAAAGACATCTTGTTTGCTTCCAAGCTTGGCAGTTATGAATAAAGTTGCCATATATACACTTTCTTATGCTGGTTTTTACAAGGACATATGTTTATTTTTATATCTTTCTTTTAAAAAACTTCTTTATTGATTTTAGCAAGAGAGGAAAGGAGAGAGGGAGAGAGTGGCAAGAACATTGATCTGTATCTGTATGTGCCCTGACTGGGGATCGAACCGGCAATTTCCATGCTTCCGGACGACGCTTTCATCAACTGAGCTACGTGGCCAGGGCATGGATATAAGTTGTTAATTCCTTTGGGTGAACAACAAGGTGAGCAATTGCTGGATCATATGGTAAAAGTGTGTTTAGTTTTGTAAGAGATCGCCAAACTATTCCAAAGTGTGTGCACCATTCTGCATTCCCGCCAGGCGCCAGTGTTTTGTGTTGTCAGGGTTACAGATTTTGGCCATGCTAACACATGTGTATCTCATGTTGTTCTAATTTGCCTTTCTCTGATGACCTATGATGTGGAAGATCTTTTCATGTTCTTATTTAGCATCCGTATATCTTCTTTGTTGAGGTATCTGTTAAGGTCTTTGGCCCATTTATTGAGTTGTCTGTGTTCTTACTGTCTGGTTTCAAGAGTTCTCTGTATATTCTGGGTAACAGTCCCTCCCCAAATACGTCTTTTGCAAAAAGTTTCTCCCAGGCTGTGGCTTATCTCTGGACAGAGCCTTTCACAGAGCAGGAAGGTCTAATTTTAATGAAATCCAATTTATCAGTTCTTTCTTTCACGGATTGTGCCTTTGGTGTTTTATCTAAAAAGTCATTGCCAAACCCAAGGTCATGCAAATTTTCTCCTATGTTAGAGTTTTACAGTTTTGTATTTTATACTTAGGTTTATGATTTATTTTGAATTAATGCTTGGGAAAGATGCAAGATTTGTATCTACAATCATTTTTTTTTTTTTGCATGTTGATGTCCAGTAGTTTTAGCACCACTTGTTAAAAATATTATTTTTTTCTGCATTGTAATGCCTTTCCCTCTTAGTCAAAGATAAATCAACTATATTAAATGTCGGTCTATTTCTAGGTTCTCTGTTCTGATTCCATTGATTGGTTGGTCTATTCTTTTGCCAATACCACACTGTTTTGATTATTGTAGCTTTACAGTACATCTTGAAGTCAGGTAGTGTCAGTCTTCCAATGCTGTTCTTCTCTTTTTATTTATTTATTTATTTATTTATATTTTTCTGAAGCCGGAAACGGGGAGAGACAGTCAGACAGACTCCTGCATGCGCCCGACCGGGATCCACCCGGCATGCCCACCAGAGGTGACGCTCTGCCCACCAGGGGGCGACGCTCTGCCCCTCCGGGGCGTCGCTCTGCCGCGACCAGAGCCACTCTAGTGCCTGGGGCAGAGGCCAAGGAGCCATCCCCAGCGCCCGGGCCATCTTTGCTCCAATGGAGCCTTGGCTGCGGGAGGGGAAGAGAGAGACAAAGAGGAAGGAGGGGGGGTGGAGAAGCAAATGGGCGCTTCTCCTATGTGCCCTGGCCGGGAATCGGACCCGGGTTCCCCGCATGCCAGGCCGACGCTCTACCGCTGAGCCAACCGGCCAGGGCCTGTTCTTCTCGTTTAATACTGAGTTACCTTTTACTTCTGTCTCTGAACTTCATACCCAGTTTGCCAATTTCCACAAAATAGCTTCCTGGGATTTTGAGGAGGTGTGGTAAAGCTATAGACAATATTAGAAGAACTGACATCTTGACAATATCAAGTCTTCCATATATCCATGACTGTGAAATGTTCCCACATTTATTTAGCTCTCTTTGATATCTTTCACCAGAATTTTGTTGTTTTCTTCATATAGATCTTGCACATACTGTGTTAGATTTATAATTAAGTGTATCATTTGGGGGTACTAATGTAAACAGTAATGTGTTTTTAAATTTCCAGCTCCACTGGTTCATGGATGGTATACAGTGACGCGATCAACTTCTGTATAATTAACTTCGTATTCAAAACCGTAGTATGCTTGCTTATTAATTCTGGAGTTTTTTGGGTCTTTTTCTCAGTTTTCTGCAAAGATGATTATATCATCTTCAAAGACTATTTCTTCCTTTCCTATCTGTCTGCCTTTTATTTTCTTTCTTGTCTTATTGCTTCAGCTAGGACTTCTAGCACGTTGTTGAAAAGCAGTGGTCAGAGCAGACATGCTTCTCTTGTTTCTGATCTTAGTGGGAAAGCCTTAAATTTCTCCCCACTCAGTATGCTGTTAGGTGCAGCTGTTTGCATTGTTCATGTTCAAGTTGAGGAAGTTCTCCTCTATTCTTGGTTTGCTGAGGGTGTCTAGTTTTTTTTTTTTCTCTTAATAAAGTTTGGAGAACTTTCTATTATGAACATTAAGACGTCCATTATTATTATTATTATTATTATTATAACTGCATAGTTCTTTATTGCATGGATACACTACAGTTTATTTAACCTGATTCCTGTTGGTGGATATTTAGGTTATTTCCACATCTTTTGTTAGCAAAAATAATTCTGCATTGAGTATCCATATATACAGAATATTTTGCATATGTGAAAATCCCTAAAGTTGAGATAGTGAGTAAAGGCATATATGTATATACATGTATATATATGTGTGTGTATGTATTACTTTGATTAATAAATTTCCTTCTGTAGGGATTGTAAAAATTTATATTCATATAGGTATTATGAGATATTTGAAAAGTTGCATCTCAGTGTAGGCTTTTTTTTAATGAGACAGAGAGAGACGGACTGACATAGACAGGAAGGGAGAGAGATGAGAAGCATCAACTCATAGTTGCATCACTTTAGTTGTTCATTGATTTCTTCTCATATGTGCCTTGATCAGAGGGCTCCAGCCGAGCCAGTGAGCCCTTGCTCAAGCCAGCGACCTTGGGCTCAAGACAGCGACCGTCAGATCATGTTGATCCATGTTCAAGCTGGTGGCCACGCACTCAAGCAGGATAAGCCCACACCGAGCTTAAGCCAGTGACCTCAGAGTTTCACACCTGGGACCTCGACATTCCAGGCTGATGATCTGTCCACTGTGCCACAGCCTGGTCAGGTCACTGTAGTTTTGACTTGCATTTCTCTTACTATAGTGAGCTTGAGTGTCTTATCTATTCGTTTATATATATTTCTTTTACTCCCACATCTTTTGCTCATTTTTCTACTGGACTATTGCTCTTTCTCTTAGTGGAGTATGGCAGCTCCTCTCATATGGTGGAGATTATCCGTCTGTCGGATATGAATCACAGTTGTGTACGTGCGTATAGACTATTTGAACACAGAGAACATTCACAGAGCTGATTCTTTGCCCCAGAGTGTTCAAACATACCATCACTTGGTAGGGGTATGATAGCAGCTATTCTTGGATCAGGTCTCGACACCTTATAATCTCTCAAGGACATTTCCATTTTCAGCTTTTATGAGTCACTGATTAAACACTGTCTTCTAGACCAGGAACTCCAGGTCTGGTGACCTCTGTGCTTTCCACATAAAGCAGCTTAGTTTAACATCGTCCACTCAGCATCTCTCTCGAAGACAGAGCCCAGACACTGGACAATCGCACGCTTGCCAAGAATTCAGGCACCCGCACCTTTGCCCCCTGTGGCTCAGGAAAAAGGAAGCTGCTGGAGCGATCGCCTCTGAGCATTTTGGCCACAGACTGGCATCTTGGGAATTTATTCAGCATGCTTTTCAGAGGTATTCAGACCCTTTTAGAAGAAAGCAAAGTCACTAAAGGAAACCAAGAACACTAAAGAGTTATGCCTCTTGTGTAATTTGGTGACAAGTTCCTGTTTGGCACTTAATACAAGATGAACTGAAAACTGCAGAGAAACATGTTTAAAGAAAATTGATACATTTTTGTAATTTCTTTTTCAGAGTGCTCACATCGCACGAACGTGTTGCAGGCAGCTTGAGAACACTTTGCACACTAGAACGATAAAAGCTTTTCCCGGAGGTGCAGGAACAAGAGTCCTGGAGTTTTGAAGTCCCCAGAAAATGACTTTGCATATAATGTGCATGGTCACCAACTGCTCCCAATCAGCAAGGCCTCACCTGAGGCTTTGGACACGTCCAGGAACAGTGTGGGGCTGATTGAAGTGAATGGCAATGAGCGGTCAGCAAATGCAGAAAAGTTTTGTTTGAGTGCCTTTTTTTTTTTTACTTTGCAAATTTAAGAGTCAGACCTTGCTAACTTAGAGTACTTAAAGGCAGACATTTTCTAGAGGGGATGAAGTTAGTGTAGGTCATATCAAACAGTTTTGTACTTCTGTTTTTGTTTTCCCTTTTTTAAAAAAATAGTGGCCCTGTCCGGTTGACTCAGTGGAAGAGCATCTGCCTGGTGTGTGGATGTCCCGGGTTTGAGTCCTGGCCAGGACACACAGGATAAGTGACCATCTGCTACACCCCTCCCCCTTCTCTCTCTCCCTCTTCCCTTCCTACAGCCATGGCTCAACTGGTTCCAGCAAAGTTGGCCCTGGGAGCTGAGGATGGCTTCATGGCCTCTGCCTCAGGCACTAAAAATAATGACAATGATTCCATTCCTGAGCAACAGAGCAAGGGCCCCAGATGGGCAGAGCATTACCCCCTAGTGCGCATGCGGGTGTTGTCTCTCTGCCTTCCCTCCTCTCACTGAAAGAATAAAATAAAATAAATAAAAGTTATCTTCCTCTCAACTCTTCTGATCAGCTTCCTGACCCCTATCGCTCTGTCTCTTCCGTCTTCTTTCCTGGAGGGGACCTCCCTGTCATTTAGGCACCACTGACACTGTGCAAAGAGGCTGAGTTCCACATCTGTATAGGAAAGGGGCCCGGGGCCCCAAAGAGCACAAGGTGACCCCCTCACACACACACTGGTGGGGAGGTGGTGTTAGGGGGGCCAAGAATAAATTTGGTTCCTCTCGGCATTTTCTGTGGCTCTTCTGGAACCCGGTGAAGTTAGAGACAGAAGCTGCTGGGTTGGGAAACTGGGGACCAGCCAGTGCTGCTAGGACTCACACCCGAGCAGTGACTGCTGGCCACAGTCATGGAGAACACTCAAGACGTCTCACCTGCTCAGTGCCAGGAAGAAACAGTCTTCTGTATCAGTCAAAAAGTGAGATGGGTGGGTGGGTGGAGAGAGAGAGAGAGGGAGAGAGGGAGAGAGAGGGAGAGAGAGCGAGAGAGAGAGAGAGGGAGAGTGAGAGGGAGAGAGAGAGAGAGAGGGAGAGTGAGAGGGAGAGAGAGGGAGGGAGAGAGAGAGAGGGAGAGAGAGGGAGGGAGAGAGAGGGAGAGAGAGAGAGAGGGAGAGAGAAAGGGAGGGAGAGGGAGGGAGAGAGAGAGAGGGAGAGAGAGGGAGGGAGAGAGAGGGAGGAAGAGAGAGAAAGAGAGGGAGAGAGAGGGAGGGAGAGAGAGTGAGGAAGAGAGAGGGAGGGAGAGAGAGAAAGAGAGGGAGAGAGAGGGAATTAAAAAGAAGCAGCCTTTCCTTTCCCACCGGAGTATGAAGACCTCCAGGTTGAATTCCCAATAACGACGGGGAAGAGAAAGTTCAAATGGCCGTGCCCCACGTGGGGCACTCAACGCAGAGCCTGCGCCACATGCAAGCAGCATGCTGAGCTTCGCGCGGAGCTGAGGGCGAAGCCCGGCTGCGGGGAAGAAATAAAGCTTGTGCTGAGACGCCCTCTGGGAAGGCTCTCGGACTAATTTGAATTGAACCAAGCTGAGACCCTGAGCATTTCTCCCCAAAGAGAGCCGAGCGGAACAATGACAGGAGCTGCTGACGTTCCGTTGGGGCAGAGCCCCGCGTGTCCTCCCCTAACAGCTGCCTGGTGAGTCCAGGCCGCGCGGGAAGCTGGATGATGAACTGCCGTTTGCTCTGAAGTCTGTGGACAGCTGCTTCCCACTGCAGGGCATGCACAGCCCCTGCCACTGTCATGCGTGCCGCGTCTGTGCCCGAGTCCCGCCCGCTCCGTGCTTCACACGATCAGGCTTCTCAGAGGCATTCACATCCCCGAGGCTGCCTCTGAGGTCTTTCAGGGCAGGGGTTAAAAAGAAAAAAAAAGACTGATTTATTTATTTTATTTTTTATTTTTATTTTTATTTTTGGTGACAGAGAGAGGGACAGATAGAGACAGACAGACTGGAAGGGAGAGAGATGAGAAGCATCAATTCTTCTTTGTGGCACCTTAGTTGTTCATTGATTGCTTTCTGGTATGTGCCTTGACCAGGGGGCTACAGCACAGTGAGTGACCCCTTGCTCAAGCCTACGACCTTGGGCTCAAGCTGGTGAGCCTTACTCAAACCAGATGAGCCTGCGCTCAAGCTGAGGACCTCGGGGTTTTCAGGGATTTGAACCTGGGTCCTCCATGTCCCAGTTTGATGTACTATCCACTGTGCCACTGCCTGGTCAGGCAAAAAAAAGAAAAAAGACTGATTTTTAAAAAAATTATTAGATTATTAAACATATTTACCAAGAAACATGACGATAAGTTATGGATGTTTGTGGCTTTAAAAAAAAGTTATTGAGGGAGAGCTGTTTTCAAAGGAGTCATAATACGCCTCTAAGTTCCTTTAGCACCCCGACTCTGCAATGAGCTAGCATCGCAATGGGGAGGAATGACTGATTTTAAAGTGTTTTGCCAATGTGCAGGAGATTTTTGCTGAGTGTTTCTTTAGAAAGAGGACTGTGATGATCCGGTCAAGATGTATCTTGAAGAATGAATTTGTTCTTGGCTGATGGAAGAGATTTAAAGTTGCGCCTTTTGCTCCAGATTAGATAAGAGTATGTACTTTGGAAGTACGTAACGAAGTGAGGGCAAGGAGCACAGACAGGCTCAGCTCAGCCTAGAGTTCCTCGTGACCTCCCTCATTCCGTCTTCAGGGGTCACCCCCCATGTGGTGTCGCCTCTTTGTCAGCGCTTTCGAAAGCAAGTGGCACTCGTTTTAATGAAAACCTTTCAACATGTGGACCTAGACATGCTTCCCGCCTTCACGACACACAGGCCGCCTGCAGTCATGAGCCACATGGAACTCTGGAGGCTGGGGACGTGATGATACCTCATGGTCTCCATTTCTGTCCGCTAGTTGGTAAAATGGTGAGAAGCCCAACAGTGAGTTCCCCAGATGGTAAGACAGAAAAGCTTAAAGAAGTTCCTTTCCTTTTTAAATTTTTTTTTTATTTGAGAGGCAGGAAGAGAGAGACAGGAACATCCAGCTGCTCCTGAGTGTGCCCTGACCGGGGAATCGAACCAGCAACCTCTGTGCTCTGGGATGATGCTCCAACCCATTGCGCTATCCAGCCGGGGCTTAATTTTATTGATTTATATTTTAAAATTTTTTATATTTTTTTATTTGTATTGATTTTTAGAGAGACAAGAGAGGAAGAGAGAGCAGTGGAAGGGAAGCAGGTACCGTCCCACTCAGCTGTGCGCCTCTATGTTCACTGCAGCGTTATTCACAACGGCCAAGGTTCGGAAGCCACCCGAGTCTCCATCGTTGATAAGAAAGCTGAAGTACATTTACACAGTGGAAAACTACTTGGCTGTAAAAAGGAAGGAAACAGGATTATTATTTTGAAAGCTATGAGTCCAAAGGAGCCGGCAGGTGCTAAGTTCAAAGAGTTCACATAAAACACCGTCCGGACCGTTCAGTTCCGTCAGGCCTCCAAAGGGGAAAAGTTTTCTCTAGCTTCTTGTTGGAAAGCTTTCTGTTTAAGATTGAGATTTTAAATTCTCTCCATAACCACGCAGGCTTTTTAAACCTTGCCTGCGTTTTCATCGGCTCCAGTGTGCACTGTCCACGTGGGCGGAGCATTGCCGTCACCACGCCTTGCCACGTTGGTCAAGACTAAGGGACAGGTCTTCGTGTTCTCCCTCTTACGGGGCTCCTCGGGGTGTCAGCCTTGGCGACCGTCGGCCCACGGAGGCGGCACCTGCTCACATTGGGTTCTACCCCTGACAGTTACTCCTGGGAGTTTGTAGTTAGGTGCGCCCAGTGCTCAACATGAACACGCGAGACACCTGCTCGCATGGCCAGTGAGTGGATGTGTAGGGCGTGAGCAAAACGAGATGTTAATGAGATTTTTTTTTTTTTTAGTGAGAGGAGGAGGCAGAGACAGACTTCCACATGTGCCTGACAGGAATCCACCTGGCATGCCCACTAGAGGGCGATGCTCTGCCCACATAAGGCTGTTGCTCCATTGCAACCAGAGCCATTTATTAGCACCTGAGGCGGAGGCCATGGAGCCATCCTCAGCACCCAGGCCAAGTTTTGCTGCAATGGAACCTTGGCTGCAGGAGGGGAAGAGAGAGAGAGAAAGGAAGGGGAGAGAGAGGTGGAGAAGCAGATGGGCGCTTCTCCTGTGTGCCCTGAGCAGGAATCAAACTTGGGACATCACATGCCAGGCTAAATGAGATGTTTTGTGACCATGCTGATGGGCTTACCGTCCCTCTGAGAAAGAGGAGCGTGACCCTGCACTTAAGAGCCCATTTTGCCTGTGGAGAAAGGAAGGGCTTTGTAGATACAACAGGATCATTTGATGTCATTTTTCTCACCCAGTTCAACGCCGGCAAACCCGCAATCCTGCTTTGTTAATATTCCCTGTTCGCCCATCGTGTGAGTCACAGCTGGTGTGTGTGCGGCACTCAGACGAGGCACCGGATGGCGAGGGCCTGCTCCTGCCCCCGCTGGACTCAGACTAACCAGTGAGCCAGGACGAGGGGAGGAACAGTGGGTCTTCTGTCCTGCCGTGCAGGAAGCCCGACATCAGGTGGGGGTATCAATGACTCCGTGCACCGGGTGCTCAGGAGAGGAGACAGTCCGGTTTGGGCTGGGCCGCTCAGAGGAGGCTTATTGGGGGTCATGGGTCGCACTTCAAGGGCTGAGAGTGTGGTCGTGGAATACAGCATAATGGGTGGCGGTCTCCAGCATGGAGAAGGTGGGAACCGAGAGAGAGCGATGGCTAGATGGATGGCTCGCTGGCCAGAGGGGTGCAGGGGATGATGGGGGAGGTGAGGGCAGAGGGGCCTGTGCCTTGGCCTGCGGGGAAATGCTAGGCCATCTTTATACAGGGAGAGAGAGGCATCACGAAAGCCATGCTCCGGGAAGATTAATCTGGGAGCTTAGAGTAAAGCGATTAGACCACAGGAGCGGCGGGGCTGGAAAGCCAGTTAGGAGGCTCTTGAGTAACCCAGGCTGAAGGGATGGAGCCCGGATGCAGGTGAGAGGTGGGGGGGCACAGAGGGCGGGTGTAGAGAATCATCCTTTAGAGAAGACCCCCAATGTCTACGGCCACACCACCCTGAACGCTCCTGATCTCGTCTGCTCTTGGAAGCTAAGCAGGGTCGGGCCTGGTTAGCACTTGGATGGGAGAAGATCCCCAGTGATGGCTGGATCGAGGAAAGGGAGGGACGCGTAGAAGATACTGCGTTTTCACTGCCGTTTCCAACCTGGAAGGGACCAACGAGCTGAGAGACTGCGCCCTGCCCGCCCCTCACCCACCGTGCCCACCCTTCTCCAGGCGCACGGATCCGGTCTCCTGGCCGGTCCTGGAACAAGAAGCATAATCCCACCTCTAGACCTCACACCTGCCGGTCCCTCTGTCCTAATCGTCCTTGCTCTCTGTGTGCCTGGCTGTGGCTTCATCTTCATCCCTACCTGTCCCTCTCCACTTAGTAAACATTGGGACTTTCTTTCCCCTCCTTCCCTCCCTCTCCTCCCCTCTCCCCCTCCCTTCCTCCTTCCCTCCTCCCCTCTCCCCCTCCCTCCCCCTTCCCCTCTCCCTCTCCCCTCCCTCTCTTTTTCCCTCCTCCCCTCTCTCCCTCCATTCCCCCTCCCCCTTCCCCCACCTTCCTCCCTCCATCCCTCCACCCTCCCTTCCCTTCCCTTCCCCTCCCTCCCTCCCTCTCTCTTCTTTCTTTTTCTTTCTTTCTTTCTTTCTTTCTTTCTTTCTTTCTTTCTTTCTTTCTTTTTTTCTTTCTTTCCTTTTTTCTTTCTTTCCTTCTCCCTCTCTTTCTTTCTTTCTTTCTTTCTTTCTTCCTATTTCTTTCTCTCTTTCTTTCTTTCCCTTTCTCCTTTTCCAAATGAGAGGAGAGGAGATAGACAGACTCCCACATGAACCATGAATGGGATCCACCCAGCAACTCCCATCTGGGGCTAATGCTCTGTCCATCTGGGCCCATGCTCCCAACTGAGCTATTTTTAGTGTCTGAGGTGGAGGCTCCACAGAGCCATCTTCAGCACCTGGGGCCAATGTACTTGAACCAATTGAGCAGTGGCTGGGGGAGGGGAGAAAGGGAAGGGGGAAGGAGAGGAGAAGCAGATGGTCACTTCTCCTGGGTGCCCTCACTAGGAATCAAACCTGGAACATCCATAGCCTGGACTGATGCTCTACCACTGAGTCAACATTGAGATTTTCGAACAGCACACTGGTTGAAATGAGAATATTACCATCCTCGGAAGTTCTTGCAGGCGCTCAGAGGTGGAGGGATGAGTTGTAGCGACTGTTAAAGTGTGCCCGCGTTTGAGTCGCCTTCCCTCACTAGCCCACTCCTCCCCCTCCACCCCCGTACCCTGCCGCAACTGACAGTGTGTCAGTATTTAGCCATTAGTCTGGTTAGTATTTGTTTCCTCACAAGAAGGTAAAAGAATATAGACAGTAATGATCTTATTTAGTACCTGGCACACAGTAGGTTTCCAATAAATGTATGCTAATTCAATGAACGAAACAAGAAAGTTCAAAAAGGAGCTAATGTGGGGAGTGGGGGAGGAGGAAGATGATGAGCTACTTTAACGGTGGACCCTCCTAGAAGAGACCGCATGGCGGATGGTGGCGGGCGGGAGTTTAAGGCAGGAGAGACAGCTGGGCGCCCCCTCTTTTTTTTTTCTGGGAAAGAGAAGGGAAAACAGCTTTGGAACAGGGGACGTTGCTGGCACCTGTGAGGCCTCGGTGAGGACAGCTAGGGAACCACATTCTCTTCCTCAGGCTGTCGGTCCCGTGCATATCTGATACTTTCTAGAAACTCCAAACCTGTTTGTTTGCATGATCTGCTACAAACATTTTGAAATATACTGGATGCAGCCCAGAGTAAGCCCCCAGGGAGACCCAACACAGAGACCCAGGCACACCTGGAACTCATTTGTTTCCAAGGTTGCACTTCCCACTTTTGCCTGGAGCTTGTCAGGATCACCTGCCAGGCTGACTGATGACTTAATGGAGGGAGGGAGCTCTTGCCCACTCATTTTGGTTCTCAAACTAATCCCTGTAAGAAAACACATTTCCAAAGGCAATTCAGTCCTTTCCGATAGGAACCACTGTCTGACATCGCTACTGACTGTATTGAAATGAATGGATACATTATAAAGCACTTTATCTTTATTGCCGCTGCCGGAAGTGATCCACAGAGAGTAGACTCGCCGGCTGTGTATCCGAGGTACATCAGCCCATCGCTAGGTTCTTACGGAGCCATCGGTCCTCCGGACAGTCCCCTGCTTGACAAACCAAGCATCCAAGTGCCACCTTCAGGTCAGGTCACCCCAGCCCGAATGCTGTAGATGTTGCCAGAAGCCTGGGGTGTCCCGGGCAGTTCTTAGAATGTATCATCTCTCTGATAAACCTGAGACTATGACTTCTGATCAGAGGGTCCCTCCAGGATGACACTGACCTCCGTTTCCTGGGACGGTCTGTAAACATAATTGACAGGCAGTAAAGCTAATGTTAATTCACTAGCCATGTTCGTGTGCAGGGCAGGGGCCGGCCACCATTCAGCAGTGGGGTGGTCAGGAGCTTAGTGCTGCTCTGGCCTTTGTGGTGGGCTGGCGATGACCCAGTTTTCCTGGGTATCTTTAAATATCCCGTCGTCTACCGCCCTGGCCAGATAGCTCAGTTGGAGCACCGTCCTGAAGCAAGGAGGTTGTGGGTTCGATCCCTGGTCAGGGCACATACAGGAACAGGTTGATGTTCCTGTCTCTCTCTTTCTCCCTTCCTCTCTTGCTAAAAAAAAAAAAAAAATTAAAAAAATATATCACCTCATCTACCAACTAGAGATTAGTTGCGTGGACGTGGCTGCACTGTGACTGGGGCAGGGCAGAGGGTGGTACATGTGGGTGGGCGTTCTCCGCAGGAGGAAGACCCAGGAGAGCAGGTGGTAGGAGGTGAGGTGAGGAGGGGGCTGCTCAGGATACAATGAACCCCACCTTTGTGTCTCTGTGGGAGACGCTAAGTACAATCTCTAAAACAATTCCCGGAAGGCTTTTGCCACCGTATTCCAGGTTGCAGATGTCTCCTTTCAAGCTAAGTTTCTTTGATTGGACTACGGAGGTGTGCGTTTGAGAAGGCTACAGGTGTGGAGATGTTGTTCTTATTTTAATGGTAGTAATAGTCGCCACTTGTCAAAAGCTTACTATGTGCTAAACTGTTTGTGTCATACGTCTTACGTTAATTAACTTTTACAATAACATCGGAGGTTGATATTCTTACCTTCATTACAGGGATGACGCTTCTTGGGCAAGTTCTCATAGCAGGAGAGTCTGCGCTGACCCTGGGCTTGTCTGGCTCCATGTTTCTGCGACAGAATCCCTGATAAACAGCGTCATCTCTACTCATGAGAAGAGGATCCATGTCCTCATCCTCTATTTTTATGCTGTTGAAGCCAGTTCTAAGTGTGTCAGCACCGAGCACGGTGGCACCAAGCATGACAGAACTCCCGGGACAGGACTGAGCACGACGGAACCCGCAGGACGGCAGCGAGTGGGACAGCACCCAGCGGGACAAAACCCAACGCGCCAGCAGACCGAGCATGAGGGAACCCGGGGGGGGGGGGGGCGGCAGAGGGTATGAGGGAACCCCGGGGGGGGGCGGCAACCCAGGGGGGTGGGGGCGGCAACCCAGGGGGTTGGGGGCGGCAGAGGGTATGAGGGAACCCCGGGGGGGGGGCGGCAACCCAGGGGGGTGGGGGCGGCAACCCAGGGGGTTGGGGGCGGCAGAGGGTATGAGGGAACCCGGGGTGGGGGCAGCAGAGGGTATGAGGGAACCCAGGGGGGTGGGGGTGGCAACCCAGGGGGGCGGGGGCGGCAGAGGGTATGAGGGAACCCGGGGGGGGGCGGCAGAGGGTATGAGGGAACCCAGGGGGTGGGGGCGGCAACCCAGGGGGGTGGGGGCGGCAGAGGGTATGAGGGAACCCGGGGGGTGGGGGCGGCAACCCAGGGGGGTGGGGGCGGCAGAGGGTATGAGGGAACCCGGGGGGGGGGGGGCGGCAACCCAGGGGGGGCGGGGGCGGCAGAGGGTATGAGGGAACCCGGGGGGGGGGGGGGGCGGCAACCCAGGGGGGTGGGGGCGGCAGAGGGTATGAGGGAACCCAGGGGGTGGGGGCGGCAACCCAGGGGGGTGGGGGCGGCAGAGGGTATGAGGGAACCCAGGGGGTGGGGGCGGCAACCCAGGGAGGTGAGGGCAGCAGAGGGTATGAGGGAACCCAGGGGGTGGGGGCGGCAACCCAGAGGGGTGGGGGCGGCAGAGGGTATGAGGGAACCCAGGGGGTGGGGGCGGCAACCCAGGGAGGTGAGGGCAGCAGAGGGCACAAGTGGAATGGGGTGGGGGGGCACCAAGCACGTGGCACGGAGCAGGCGGCACCAGAAGAAACAGCAGCAATAAGTTAAGTCGACCCTGCAGCTATTTCCAAGGTCCTGCTCTCAACTTAAACCTTCTTCCAGTGTCAGTCTTGCTGATTCCTGTGTACGTGTCCCTGATTCCAGACGTGCAGGAACAATTGCTGGCCTGTAATTAAGTGGGAGAACCTCCTCTTATCAAACCCTTTAGATACAGTCTTTTCGATTTAGTGTTGACAGTTACTCTCGTTCTTATTCATAGTGGTTAGTCACATTAAACTACCACACTGAGTGCCTTTAAAGGTCCAACAAGAAGAAAACCACAATTAGGCAATATGAGGGCAGAGAAACGATCTTGAGAAGTGGTGGAAAGGGGAGGAGAGAGGTTGTTCATGTGTGATCACTATTACATTTTTCTCACCCTTTCTCATTTGTTAGAGGAAACCTAGTTTCTTGAGATGTAACTGTAGAGTGTGCCATGGAGGAAGCGTGGCTCTTTCTAGCCCTCGGTGGCCTTGAGCGTGTTACCAACGTCATCTGGGTCTCGCTTGCTTCCTGTGTGAAATGGATGTCCTAGGGAAACGCAGAGATAGCATGTTCTTTCTTCATCGAGTGAGCAACATCACATCACCATCTTCTTATGGAGATAAAGGTCCTTATTTTTTTTTAACCATATGACTCAGCCTTTCATTATTAACAACATTTCCAACAGAACTTTCTTTAGAATCACAGAATGTTACAACCAGAAGGGAGATAATGAATGAAAAAAAACCCAAAAATCTTTTCCGCTGTAAAGGTTCATTCAAATACAGAAAGTCCTTACAAATAATTATGATGTTAGGAAAAGGGACATCCCCCAGTAGGGAGAGCACTCATTACTGTTCTAGACATGGGCCTTTTATATACTTGAAAACCCTTGCTGGCTAACCCTGTAACCCTCTGGCCTCTAAACAGAATTTTCTTGGCTGTTTTAACTTGTCCCAACCTTTGTTTCTCAGACCTCTACCCACTTCTGTGGCTTTCTTTTGAACGGACCCCGGTCCCTCTCCCTCCCCCGTTAATTGCAGACCTCAGAACTGGACCCCACACTCCAGCAGGGTCTGCCTGGGTCCCTGTGGCTGGGTAGGGGAGGTCGGGACAGAGAGGCAGGCAGGGTCAGCGCAACGTGTTCGTGGACGGACAGGCGAGAGAGAAACGGGAGGATCAGGCGGGCTTTGTATAAGACAGATAGAAGTTACACTTTTCCCCACCATATCATTTTATTTTCAGAGTTTCCCAAATGATATCACACTGATCAGTGAGCATTTCACAAGGAAATTGCCAATGCTTGGTCCCAAGGCAGAATCCTGCCTGCGGGCAGAGCTTGTTTTGTTCACATAAAGACGTGTTTTTGTTCGTTACTGACGTTTTAAAATGAAGAGCTTTCGCCTCTGACTTATTCTGATTTCTAACTTCTTCTCAATTCTGAGGGTTGGGAATATTAGGCCGTGTGCTGGAATGAGAAGTCACTCCCTACGGATGTGGAACTGCCCTCTGGTTCTCCTGAGCACCGTCTCGCCCACTGTTTTGAATGGAATTGTGCCTGCTACATTCATATTCTGAAGTCCTAGCCCCCCGGGTGACTGTGGTTGGTGATAGGGCCTTGCAGGCGGTGATTAGGGTTAGACGAGGTCACGAGGACTGGCGTCCCTGTGAGAAGGGGAAGAGGCATCCACCCAGGGCTGTCTCTCTCTGCGTGTGCCCAGAGAGAAGGGAAAGGCCACGTGAGGATGCGGGGAGCAGGCAGCCGTCTGCAAACCAGGGGCGGAGGCTTGACCGGAAGGCTCATCCCGATGGCTCCTTGACCTTGGACTTTCAGACTCAGACCTGTGAGAGAGTTACTTCCTGTGTGTGAGCCCCCAGTCTGTGGCATCTTGTGGCAGCCCACGCACTAATGCACCCATTACCAGCCTTACGTTGTGCCAGGTATTTGAGTTTGGGGCCCCTGTTCTGTGTTCTCGGGAGGTAGAAGAGTGAATGTGCAGTTCCTACGTTCTGTCTGCCGACAGAGAACGTTAAATGGAGAGATAGTTTGTCATAACCAAGGACACCCTGTAAGAGGTGTGCACCTGCTGTCAGAGGACAGGGAGCGACCCTGAGGGCCGGGACCCGAGGGAGGAGGGCCGGGACCCGAGGGAGGAGGCCGGGACCGGAGGGAGGAGGGCCGGGACCCGAGGGAGGAGGGCCGGGACCCGAGGGAGGAGGCCGGGACCCGAGGGAGGAGGCCGGGCCCCGAGGGAGGAGGGCCGGGACCCGAGGGAGGAGGCCGGGACCCGAGGGAGGAGGGCCGGGACCCGAGGGAGGAGGCCGGGACCCGAGGGAGGAGGCCGGGCCCCGAGGGAGGAGGGCCGGGACCCGAGGGAGGAGGGCCGGGACCCGAGGGAGGAGGCCGGGACCCGAGGGAGGAGGGCCGGGACCCGAGGGAGGAGGCCGGGACCCGAGGGAGGAGGGCCGGGACCCGAGGGAGGAGGGCTGGGACCCGAGGGAGGAGGCCGGGACCGGAGGGAGGAGGGCTGGGCCCCGAGGGAGGACACAGAAACCTTCGCGATGGGGTAAGAGAGTGTCACAAAGTTACTGAAAGACGAGGAAGCTTCCAGTAAATGATGATGGAACCGCAGGCCTGAGGGTGGAGGGCGTGCCAGGGAGTTGAACGGGAGTCCAGGGTCCACTGCAGGTGGTGGAGCCCCCCCCCCCCCCCGTCAAGTCACATACAAGAAAGCGATCAATGAACAACTAAGGTGCCGCAACTAATACATATGAGTTGATGCCTCTCACCTCTCTCCCTTCCTGCCTCTCTCTCTCTCTCACGCTTAAAAAAATAATAAGTTTACATATATTACTTATTTTTGCTTTCTGGTTTTTTATTGTAACGAATATATATGCTTTCAAAATAAGAAAACAAGTACATCGTTTATTTTTTTTTTAATTTATTTTTTTTTATTTATTTATTTATTTATTTTATAATTTTATTTTTTTAATGGGGTGACATCAATAAATCAGGATACATATATTCAAAGATAACAAGTCCAGGTTATCTTGTCGTTCAATTATGTTGCATACCCACCACCCAAAGTCAGATTGTCCTCTGTCACCTTCTATCTTGTTCTCTCTGTGCCCCTCCCCACCCCCTATCCCTCTCCCATTCCCCCCTCCCCCCCGTAACCACCACACTCTTGTCAATGTCTCTTAGTTTCAGTATTATGTCCCACCTACGTATGGAATAATACAGTTCCTGGTTTTTTCTGATTTACTTATTTCGCTTCGTATCATGTTATCAAGATCCCACCATTTTGCTGTAACTGTTCCGATGTCATCATTTCTTATGGCTGAGTAGTATTCCATAGTGTATATGTGCCACATCTTCTTTATCCAGTCATCTATTGATGGGCTTTTTGGTTGTTTCCATGTCCTGGCCACTGTGAACAATGCTGCAATAAACATGGGGCTGCATGTGTCTTTACGTATCAATGTTTCTGAGTTTTGGGGATATATACCCAGTAGAGGGATTGCTGGGTCATAAGGTAGTTCTATTTGCAGTTTTTTGAGGAACCACCATACTTTCTTCCATAATGGTTGTACTACTTTACATTCCCACCAACAGTGTATGAGGGTTCCTTTTTCTCCACAGCCTCTCCAACATTTGCTATTACCTGACTTGCTAATAACAGCTAATCGAACAGGTGTGAGGTGGTATCTCATTGCCGTTTTGATTTGCATTTCTCTAATAGCTAAAGAAGATGAGCATCTTTTCATATATCTGTTGGCCATTTGTATTTCTTCCTGGGAGAAGTGTCTATTCATATCCTCTTCCCATTTTTTTATTGGATTGTTTGTTTGTTTGTTGTTGAGTTTTATGAGTTCTTTGTATATTTTGGATATTAGGCCCTTATCTGAGCTGTTGTTTGAAAATATCATTTCCCATTTAGTTGGCTTTCTGTTTATTTTGTTATCAGTTTCTCTTGCTGAGCAAAAACTTCTTAGTCTGATGTAGTCCCATTCATTAATTTTTGCCTTCACTTCTCTTGCCATTGGAGTCAAATTCATAAAATGCTCTTTAAAACCCAGGTCCATGAGTTGAGTACCTATGTCTTCTTCTATGTACTTAATTGTTTCAGGTCTTATGTTTAGATCTTTGATCCATTTTGAGTTAATTTTTGTACAGGGAGAGATACTGTAGTCCAGTTTCATTCTTTTGCATGTGGCTTTCCAGTTTTCCCAGCACCATTTATTGAAGAGGCTTTCTTTTCTCCATTGTGTGTTGTTGGCCCCTTTATCAAAAATTATTTGACTATATATATGTGGTTTTATTTCTGGACTTTCTATTCTGTTCCATTGGTCTGAGTGTCTATTTTTCTGCCAATACCATGCTGTTTTGATTGTCGTGGCCCTATAATAGAGTTTGAAGTCAGGTATTGTTATGCCCCCAGCTTCATTCTTTTTCTTTAGGATTGCTTTGGCTATTCGGGGTTTTTTATAGTTCCATATAAATCTGATGATTTTTTGCTCTATTTCTTTAAAAAACGTCATTGGAAGTTTGATGGGAATTGCATTAAATTTGTATATTGCTTTGGGTAATATAGCCATCTTGATTATATTTATTCTTCCTAGCCAAGAACAAGGTATATTCTTCCATCTCATTATATCTTTTTCGATTTCCCTTAACAATGGTTTATAGTTTTCATTATATAAGTCCTTTACATTCTTTGTTATGTTTATTCCTAAGTATTTTATTTTTTTTGTTGCAATCGTGAAGGGGATTATTCTTTTGAGTTCCTTCTCAGTTGTTTCATTGTTGGCATATAGAAAGGCTATTGACTTCTGTATGTTAATTTTGTATCCTGTGACCTTACTGTATTGGCTTATTGTTTCTAGTAGTCTTTTTGTGGATTCTTTGGGGTTTTCAATGTATAGGATCATATCATCTGCAAAAAGTGATACCTTTACTTCTTCTTTTCCGATATGGATGCCTTTTATTTCTTTGTCTTGTCTGATTGCTGTGGCGAGAACCTCTAGTACCACATTAAATAAGAGTGGAGAGAGTGGACAACCCTGTCTTGTTCCTGATTTAAGGGGGAAAGCCTTCAGTTTAGTGCCATTTAATATGATGTTAGCTGATGGTTTATCATATATGGCCTTTATCATGTTGAGATATTTTCCTTCTATACCCATTTTGTTGAGAGTCTTAAACATAAAATTGTGTTGTATTTTATCGAAAGCCTTTTCTGCATCTATTGATAAGATCTTGTGGTTTTTGTTCTTTGTTTTGTTGATATGGTGTATTACATTAACTGTTTTACGTATGTTGAACCATCCTTGAGATTCTGGGATGAATCCCACTTGATCATGATGTATTATTTTTTTAATATGTTGTTGTATTCGATTTGCTAGTATTTTGTTTAGTATTTTAGCATCTGTATTCATTAGAGATATTGGTCTGTAGTTTTCTTTTTTTGTGCCATCCTTGCCTGGTTTTGGGATGAGGGTTATGTTGGCCTCATAAAATGTGTTTGGAAGTATTGCTTCTTCTTCAATTTTTTGGAAGACTTTGAGTAGAATAGGAACCAAGTCTTCTTTGAATGTTTGATAAAATTCGCTGGTATAGCCGTCAGGGCCTGGACTTTTATTTTTGGGGAGGTTTTTAATGGTTTTTTCTATTTCTTCTCTACTGATAGGTCTGTTTAGGCTTTCTGCTTCTTCTTGACTCAGTCTAGGAAGGTTGTATTTTTCTAGGAATTTATCCATTTCTTCTAGGTTGTTGAATTTAGTGGCATAAAGTTTTTCATAGTATTCTACAATAATTCTTTGTATATCTACATTGTCCGTGGTGATTTCTCCTCTTTCATTTTGGATTTTGTTTATATGAGTTCTTTCTCTTTTTTCCTTGGTAAGTCTTGCCAAGGGTTTGTCAATTTTGTTGATCTTTTCAAAGAACCAGCTCCTTGTTCTATTAATTTTTTCTATAGTTTTTCTGTTCTCTAATTCATTTATTTCTGCTCTGATTTTTATTATTTCCTTTCTTCGGCTGGTTTTGGGTTGTCTTTGTTCTTCTTTTTCTAGTTCCTTAAGGTGGGAAGTTAAGTGGTTCACTTGGGCTCTCTCTTGTTTGTTCATATATGCCTGAAGCGATATGAACTTCCCTCTTATCACTGCTTTTGCTGCATCCCATAGATTCTGATATGTCGTATTGTCATTTTCATTAGTCTGTATATATCTTTTGATCTCTGCACTTATTTCTTCTTTGACCCATTCATTTTTTAAAAGTATGTTGTTTAGTTTCCACATTTTTGTGGGATTTTTTTCCTCTTTTTTGCAGTTGAATTCTAGTTTCAAGGCTTTATGATCAGAAAATATGCTTGGTACAACTTCAATTTTTCTGAATTTGCTGATGTTGTTTTTGTGGCCCAACATATGGTCAATTCTTGAGAATGATCCATGTACACTGGAGAAAAATGTATACTCAGTCACTTTGGGATGAAATGTCCTGTAGATGTCTATCATATCCAGGTGCTCTAGTGTTTTGTTTAAGGCCACTATGTCTTTGTTGATTCTCTGTTTGGATGACCGATCTAGAGCCGTCAGCGGTGTATTGAGGTCTCCAAGTATGATTGTATTTTTGTCAGTTTTTGTTTTAAGATCAATAAGTAGCTGTCTTATATATTTTGGTGCTCCTTGGTTTGGTGCATATATATTAAGAATTGTTATGTCTTCTTGATTCAGTGTCCCCTTAGCCATTATGAAATGGCCATTTTTGTCTCTGAGTACTTTTCCTGTCTTGTAGTCAGCATGATCAGATATGAGTATTGCTACACCTGCTTTTTTTTGGATGTTATTTGCTTGGAGTATTGTTTTCCAGCCTTTCACTTTGAATTTGTTTTTATCCTTGTTACTTAGATGAGTTTCCTGTAGGCAGCATACAGTTGGATTTTGTTTTTTAATCCATTCTGCTACTCTGTGCCTTTTTATTGGTGAGTTTAATCCATTTACATTTAGTGTAATTATTGATACTTGTGAGTTCCCTATTGCCATTTTATATCTTGCTTTCTGTTAGTTTCGTGTCTTGTTTGATCCTTCTCTTTCGTTTTTCTATCTTTTGTTTTTATTTGGTTGTATTCCATACATCTTTCCTCTGTTGCTATCTTTTTTATCTCATGTGCTTCTGTGGTGGTTTTTTCAATGGTGGTTACCTTTGAGTAATGAAAAGGGTCCCTACCCTGTTCATTGTAGCGAACTATTTTGTGAGTACTTTTGCACTCCATCGTCCTTTGCTACTGTTAATCTCCGTCTTCTCCCCCTCTTTCTTTTTGTTGTTGTCACAGTTTAAATTTGGTTTTATTGTGTTCTTCTTGGAGCTTTTACTTGTGGCTCTGTTTTTTTTTGTTCTTTGTATCTGATTGGAGAACCCCCTTTAGTAATTCCTGGAGTGGGGGTTTTCTGATGATAAATTCCCTCATCTTTTCTGTATCTGTGAATGTTTTTATTTCTCCTTCGTATTTGAAGGATAGCTTTGATGGGTATAGTATTCGTGGCTGAAAGTTCCTCTCTTTCAGGACTTTAAATATTGGGGTCCACTCTCTTCTAGCTTGTAGAGTTTCTGCTGAGAAATCTGATGATAATCTAATGGGCCTTCCTTTATATGTTGTATTCTTCTTTTCCCTGGCTGCCCTGAGAATTTTTTCTTTGCTGTTGGTTTGTGTCAATTTCATTATGATATGCCTTGGAGTAGGTTTGTTGGGGTTAAGAAAACTTGGAGTTCTGTTTGCTTCTTGAACTTGAGGCTTTAGTTCTTTCCACAGGCTTGGGAAGTTCTCATCTATTATTTGTTTGAGTATGTTCTCCATTCCATTTTCTCTCTCTTCTCCCTCTGATATACCTATTATTCTTATGTTATTCTTTTTGATGGAGTCAGATAATTCTTGTAGGGCTATCTCATTTTTTTTAATTTTTGAGTCTCTTTCTTCTTCTCTCTGTTGTGCCTCAAGTTGCTTGTCTTCTATTTCACTAATCCTCTCTTCTATCTGACCTGTTCTATTAGCTAAGCTTGTTACTTCGTTTTTCAGCTCCTGAATTGAGTTTTTCATCTCTGTTTGATTTGTTTTTATAGTTTCAATTTCCTTGGACATATATTCTTTGTGTTCATTGAGTTGTTTTCTGAGCTCCCTATATTGCCTTTCTGTGTTTTCTTGTATATCTCGGAGGATTTTTAGGATTTCTATCTTGAATTCTCTGTCATTTAGCTCCAAGGTTTCCAATATATTAAATTTTTTCTCCATAGATTTTTCCTCATCTAGCTGTGTTACCTCTCTTTCTTTTGTATCCATGATATTCGATTTTCTCTTCCTTAATGGCATCTGAGGGTGGTTTTGTTGATAGTATTAATGAGATTTAATAAAGAATAAAAAGTTAAAAAAATAAAAAATAAATAAAAAATCGAAAAGAGTTGTTTTTTTTTAAAAAAATTAATAATGAAATAAAGAAAAATAAAATAAAATAAAAATTTTTAAAAAAAGGAAATTATTCCCCCCCTCCTTTTTTCCTCTCCTCTCCTCTCCCCTCTTTCTTGAGAAAATCTTGTGGTGGACTGTGAGTTATAACAAACAATGCCTGTGATGGAGGGCCTGAATTGGGGAAAAGTAATAAAGGGGCAAAAAAGAAAAAAAGAAAAAAAAGGAAAAAAAAAAAAAAGAAAAAAGAAAAAAAAAAAGAGCGTATGGACCCAGAAAAAGCAAATAAGGAAAAAATTTGGGTCAAGAATAAAATGATTTGCTTTTAGGTGTTGGTTGTCTAAGAGTTATGATGAGAGGAATAAGAGGAAAACGGAAAAATGGGGGGACAAATTAAAAACTTACTATTGTATTTAGTGGAACAAGAACTAGATAATATGGAGAGCCAGGGATGGGAGCACTGCTAGTGATTTAAAAAGGTGAAGTAAAAACCCCCCAAAATGCCACAAACATAGGTTTGAGTCCCAGATAAGATAATTTGTTTGTTATTGAGGTTTGAATGAGAGGAGATGTAAAGGAGAAAGGAAGAAACTAATATAGAGGGAGAAAAGAAAGAGAGAGAGAGAAAAAAAAGAGGGAACCACTAAAAGAAGAAAAAAGAAAGGAGAGAGAGAGAGAGAGTTAAGGGTTTTGGAGTGCAACCCTCATAGAGAGAAAGGAAGAGAAGAGAAAAGATAATGGGAGATGTAACACTTATGGGTAGTGTAGTTCAAGGAGAGGAGAGAGTAAGACCAGTAGAGAGTTAATCGGCCAAATTGGAGGAAGAAAAAAAAGTATCAAGAATGAAGATAAGAGAAACAAACGAACAAATATAATAAAATGTGATAGGTTATAAAGTCTGCAGATTATTCTTGATTTTGAGAGGTTATCTTCTTGCTTTTTCTTTTCTCTCCCTCTTCCTGGTCGGTGACTCTGTACCCCGGGTTCTGCCCCTTTGGCACGCTCAGGTAGAGGCTTGCAGTTGATAAGTCTCTATGGCAATGTCATGTATTGTGCTTTAGTCTCGTGGGAGTCGAGGCTCATTAGCATTTATAGGCTCCGACAGTGAGAGAGTCCGTGTTCCTGGAGCCTTTCTCCTAGTCTTTCCTTCCTCAATTAGTAGTCTGATAATCCAGCTATGGGGTTGCTGCTGCCTCTGCCTGGATAGTAAGAGGCTCAAAGAGCTGGCAACTCCCCACTCTATTTCCACTCAGCACAGGGCTCTGGGTAAGGCTCAGTCAGTCAGAGCTGCTAGCATAATCAGGCGGGCTTTCTGCCCACTCAAAGACCACTGGCTCTGCCACTCTGTCCGGTAACACAAGCGGGCGCCCACTTCTGGGGGGCGCTTGGAGGAAACTCTCACTCACTGTCTGTGACCAGGATATCCAGCCAGCAGTCTCACGCTCTGAGTGAAACCCCCAACCGCAGGGAAAAGTTGCAGCGTTGGAATTGAGTCTCGCTCCGTCCCCGTGCGCGGCTTTTGCAAGGCGCTGGGGCAGCTCGAGATTCCGCTTTGGCCCACACAAAGGCCCCTGACTCTGCCCCTCTCTGCGATAACACGGGCGCGCACTGCGGAGGCACTCGGAGGAATCGCTCACTCCTTATCTGCGCGCGCAAACCAGGATATGAGGCCGGCTGCGGTTCCCTCTGAGTGAAACCCTCACCAGCACGGAAAATCTCCACCGTTGGAAGTAGTTCTCACTCCCTCCCGTGCATGGCTTTCCCAGGGCGCTGGGGCTGCCCAGAGACTCTGTCCTCGGCCCACAGAAAGGCCTCTGACCCTGCCTCTCCGTGGGGCAACACGGGCACCCACTCTCGGGGCCTAGGAAGAAATCTCTCTTCCACTAACTGCGCACCGACCAGGAGACCGGGTAAAATGGCCGCTCCGCTTGTCTTTCTTTGTTTGGGTTTGGCGCGAGTGTTAGCTTGTATTGCCCGGGTTGCCACAGGATCAGATTTTCCTCGGCTTGGATCTGTATGCCACAGCCTGGTTCGGCCGTTTGTGCCGCGGCGGCCTGGATCTATTCACCCCCTTTGCCCGCCTCAGTTTCTATATTCACAGTTACCAGAGAAAGCCGCCCTGTTTAGGTTAGTGAGGAAGGCGGAGCATTTCTTACTCCCTTTTTCCTTCGGGGTTTGGTTATATATTTAGCCAATTTTTCACTCAATCATACCTTTGGGTGTATTGCGAAGCATCTGGAAGCTCCAAGTATAGGTTTTTCTGTTTCTGGTTGAAGATCTTGTTGAGTTTTGGGGGAGATTTATCGGTATCGCTTCCTACCCCGCCATTACTCTGACGTCATCTCTGCACATCGTTTATTTTTAACTGCTAAGAAGGGAAGAACAGAATAAGAAGAAGGGTGAAGGAAGAAGCAGGCCTTCCGCAGTCGACGGGCAGGTGGACAGGTGCAGTGTGAGCAGACAGCGTGCAGGGGGCGGCATCCCGGGAGCCAGGCCAGGCACCAGCCTCGGCTCTGACCTGAGCAGCGAGAATCTTCAGCACCAGCGTGGCTTTTCCGTCCTGTCCGTCAGTGCATGCAGGGAGCTGGTGGGAGTCCTGGGGGTTCCCAGCTAGGGGGAACGGTCTTGAAAGGGAAATGGCGTGATACATAGTATCACCCGGGCTTCCTGTTAACTGGATACCCAGGCCCTACCCCAGGGACTTAGTCAGTAATCGATTAAAGGAAGGACAGGCTGGATCAAGAATGGAGACCCCACTTTCTGTAGACTTGGGCCAGGTGCCCGAGTCCCCGGGGCCAGGCCGCTCAGCGGGAAGGGTTTATAGAGGTAGTGGCCACTGGTTTTCACCGCTTCCAATCCGAAAAGACGTTCTCAGTGTTCCTAGTCCAGTTCCGAGGATGAGCTCCTGCATGCAGAATTCTCCTAGTCACGAGTTCCCTCAGGGCCGTCTTGGGAAGGGATGGTCGGGCCAGAGGTCATTTCCTTCCGCCTGTGTTTTCTCAAGGGCTGTAGCTCTCCCTCCGTGGCACACGAGCGATGCTATTGTGACAGGGAACAGCACTGAGGAACAGCATCTAACGGTGCGTAGTTACTATATTGAGTATTAGAAAAGACGTCTCAAAGCCAGGATTTCATAGTCGTGACAGAATTTTTCAGAAAACACATTTCATGTCTGCAGAAGTGCAAGCCGATTGTACACGGCGTAGGTCAGTGGCAGTGCCAGCGAGACACGGGGTCTGGGAACAGGGACGATGAGCGAGACGCCCGACTGTGCGGGCCGGAAACACCAGCGGAAGTCGCTCTGTGGGGCCTTTCTGCAGGGTGAGCTGCGCGCTGCACCCCCAGCCCGGCTTCCAACACTGCAGGGAGGTCTCCGGGCTGGCCCGGGGCCTGTGCAGTCCAGGTCCTGGGCCAGGGCTGGGTCTCTTCCTGACGCTTTGCCTGTGACTCTGCAGCCAGGTTTGGGACGTGGAGTGAGGCCGCCTCGGGCCTGCAAGGTCAGCCGTTCTTGCTAATTGAACTTAGATTAGTCCGAGCTGGCTCAGTGACGTCTTCTAACTGTAGTTGATTGTCATCCGCGTGGCTTTGAAAACTTTTAACTTTTAGACTGTGCTTCTGGGTCTCAGCATTGTGTGTGTGTATGAATTAAAAAGGCACACAGGTGAGCATTCTCTGTTCTGGCCAAAGGCACATTGTAATCTGATTTAACCATTTAAACAGACTGAAATGCATTATGCCATTAGGCTCAACAGGGCTTCTGGGGGAACCCAGGGCAGGGTGCCGACTGGGCGGGGGAGTTATCACGGGCATGATTCTGGCAGAATAGCCACTGCGGTGGGAACCGGCTCATGGGAAAGGGGTGTTCGCTCCATGAGTCTCAGGCGAAGCGCAGGAGGGCGACCCAGGGATGGATGGAGACCCTGGGCCGGGGCTGCAGGAGTCCGGAGAGGGGGCTGCGGAATCGGGTGAAGGGCTGCGGGAGTCCGGTGGGGAGGCTGCGGGAGTCCGGTGAGGGGGCTGCGGGAGTCCGGTGAGGGGGCTGCGGGAGTCTGGTGAGGGGGCTGCGGGAGTCCGGTGAGGAGGCTGCGGGAGTCCGGTGAGGGGGCTGCGGGAGTCCAGTGGAGAGGCTGCGGGAGTCCGGTGAGGGGGCTGCGGGAGTCCAGTGGAGAGGCTACGGGAGTCCGATGGGGAGGCTGCGGGAGTCCGATGGGGAGGCTGCGGGAGTCCGGGGAGGGGGCTGCGGGAGTCCGGTGAGGGGGCTGCGGGAGTCCTGTGCGGGAGTCTGGTGAGGGGGCTGCGGGAGTCCGGTGAGGAGGCGGGTAGGAGAGGCGTGTGCGGAGGGGCGGGAGCCAGGCAGCTGCATCACACCAGGCACGATGAGCAGGTGGCCACAGAGAGGGACGCCGACTCGACTGAGTGAGGGGCTGGTCACATCCTCCTGAATATTTATATAAACAAGTGGTTGCTCCTGGATGGGGTGTGGGGGGTGTGAGGGTGCGGGGCTGGGGGGGTGCAGGGGTGGGGTCTGTGGAGGAACAAACTGTCTTCTCAGAGGACATCAGAAAGCAGAATAACTTCTTTCTGACAGTCAAACAGGGCAGCTGTCTCCTGAGCTGCTGGGCCGGTTCAATGGCTCTGTTTCCCTCTGACTGGGTGTTAGATGATGTGCCCTGATTTTAGGGACAGAAAAAATGGTGCAAGTACATGACATTAGATGCCCAAGGTGGCATCCAGGTGGCCCTGCCCGGTGTAAGCTGGGACATGTGACTGGCAGAACCTCATAGATTCAGGCCCAGAGTGGAGTCCTGGGCAGCACAGGACAGAGAGACCAACTGTCCCTGGCCAGGCCACTCAGCAGGGCTTCCCAAGACAGTGACCCCTGCTTTGTACCGGATTCCAGTCTGAAAAGTCCGACTCACGAATTCACAGTAAATTCACATCGCTCTCTCCCCATCTGATGGACAATTTTTACACCAGGCTAAAGAAACTTGGGACAAAAGTTTGTCTTTCTGCTTCCTTTCCTCATCACTTTCTTCCTACCGAGGTGTTTTAAAACTAGTCCCAGTCTGTCAGCCCCCTTCCTGTTTTCATAATAGAGAGTGTACTTACAGGGTTTTAGGTGCAGTTTCAAAGACATTGGCTTTGGGACAGCTTGGCTATCCTCCTGTGGAGTAATGTGAGGCGCTAATGCGATGTTCCAGGGACAGAAACGTAGTTTGGCAAGTTTGTCCACTAGATGCCGCTCTTAACCCAACTCACCCTGGCTAAGCCTTGTTCACATAGAAGTGCATCTATCCAGTATTTATTTTCGTGGCTGCGTAGACGTGAATAACAGCATGTCCTCACCTGTGTGTGTTCCACTTCTTTTCCTGGCGATCTCTGTCATAAAAGGCGGGCATGCATGGGTTCTGGGAGGCCCAGTTCCTATCACAGAGCCCAGTTCCTGTTCAGAGACCTCCTTCCTCTGTGGTACGGGCGGCTGCCGGGGTCCGTGGCTCCTCAGGTCACCGACTGCTTCTAATGACCCAGGACCCCGCCCCTTCGGAGGGCACGTGGGGCTCTCCTGTGATCAGAGTGAAGGTTCCCAAAAGGCCCGTTTCCCCTTGATGCTTTCTGACACGCTGCCCCGCCCCCTGGTTTCCAGGCAGCAGCACCTTCCCCAGATCCACCTGTCCATCAAATCACCCACCCTCCCATCTAAGGGAGAGAGCAGGACCAAGGAAGGCATTCAGGACCCTCGGCTGGAGGATGGGCGTGCGGGGGAGGGGGCAGGGAGGCGGCTTCTTCACCCAGCCCCCCACACCCCCAGGCGGTACAGGCAGAGTCGCTGCTGGCCACTTGGAATGTCAGAATATGGAGTTATTTGGCCCAAGGATCGATACATGCTCTTCGTTTCTCTTTTGCACTGCCTATGGGAATAAAAAGGGATGTATAGTTTGGAGTTTACCAGAAACCAACAATCTGATTCAGACAGATTGGGGTTCTCATGAAATACCCCCCCCTCGCATTTTATTATTTAAAAACAATCATCTTTCTCTAAGATAGAAGTTTGTCTGCCAAGAGGAGACAAGTCAGTAACGACGGATGTTTGTGTTGCGTTCTCCAGCGTGGGAGGTTGTCTCCCGTCCACGGTCTGGGGCTGTCCTCGCACAACCTCGGGAGGCGGTGGTTTTGCTGCCGTGTTTCTGACTCAGCGACAGCTGTACTGCCCGTGCCTGCCAAGCTGGGATTTTCATCGGGACCCTCTGACTGCAAAAGCTGTAATAATATCCGTTGAACCAGCAGTTCTTAACGCGGATGTGCCCAGGAATCTCCCGGTGAGCTTTTCATAGGGAGTGCCAGGTGTTCCCAGGTACACAGGTACCCCCAGACCGGACCCGCGCCGGACCTTCTCCATCAGGATTCCCTGAGTGAAGTTGGGTTCATTCAATAAGACAAACAAACAAACAACAGCGTGAACTACATCAGGCACTGATGTCTTGGGAAGAAAGAACAAAGCACAGTGAGGTAAGAGGGACCACTGTAGACCAGGGTCAGCCGGGGAAAACCAACCTCTCCAAGGAGGGCCGTCTGCACTAGAGCCCTAAGGAAGTGGAGCGGTCACCTTTGCAGATGTAGGTGGGAACAGCAGGTGCAAAGGCCCTGAGGCAGGAGCGTGCTTGGTGTGAGAAGCAGCCAACCAGGTGGGTATTAGGCCTTCTGCTGGGTTTTGAGAACCAGTTCAGGTGCGAGTTCTCACTCCTCTGATGCTCCCCCCCCCCCCTATTTACCTAGCCAGGCAGCAGAAAGGAAGAAGCAGGAAAGCTAAAAGCACAACTGAAACACAGGCTTGATGAACGGCCCACCCCCCACCCCTGCCCCAATCACATCCCTGCGAAGCTGCAGTTCAGGGCCGTTAGAGCCCAAGGAGACTGAGCGCGGCTAGTGGTGAACGAGGAGCCGCTAATTTGATAATCACCGGGAATCCGAGTGAAACAGATTGGTTCGCCTCGCTGTCTACAATGGACTTTTATTTGTGATTGAATTGCAATTTCCATTTAAAGTCATTACAAGGAAACAATGCGTCCCCATCACGCTCACTTAAAGACCATCCTGGAGTTTTCCATGTTGCTCTAAGGTGGAATCGGGCAAGCTGCACGGCCCTGCACGCCTCCCGCCGGGCCTTCGCTCAAGAGGACTGCTTCTCCCGGCCCTGTGTGCAGCGCAGGCCCCTCCCAGCCATGTGTACAGCTCTCCCGACCCTGTGTGCAGTGTGGGCCCATCCCAGCCGTGTGTGCAGCTCTCCCGACCCTGTGTGCAGTGCGGGCCCATCCCAGCCGTGTGTGCAGCTCTCCCAGCCGTGTGTGCAGCTCTCCCAGCCGTGTGTGCAGCTCTCCCGACCCTGTGTGGAGCGCGGGCCCCTCCCGGCCGTGTGTGCAGCTCTCCCAGCCGTGTGTGCAGCTCTCCCGACCCTGTGTGCAGTGCGGGCCCATCCCAGCCGTGTGTGCAGCTCTCCCAGCCGTGTGTGCAGCTCTCCCGACCCTGTGTGCAGCGCGGGCCCCTCCCGGCCGTGTGTGCAGCTTGGTCGCTTCTGAAATTTCCTCCGGGAGTTAAACGTCTTCCACACTTTTAGGGAAAGACTTTCCTGGAGACGTAATTGAAAAGTGTCTTTATTAGCGCAGGGATGGATGGCCACAGCCACAAGTTGGAATCCAGCCCTGTCGTGGGTCTCAAACAGTTGCACAGGCACCACGATGCCTGCCGTTCCCCTCGAGGCAGTGTTCCTGCCCTTCCCCCCCCCCGTAGCTGAGACTGATCTCTCAGACAGCACGTGGGGAGATCACACGGTTTGCTCCGCTGGGTCACTTGCTCAGTTAAGCCAGCTGGGAAGTTCAGGTGAGCGGGGGCTGCAGACAAGACCCGCAGGTAAGGTCGCCTGGACCGCCCGGTCACCAAGCCTGCCGCACACGCTGAGTGACCGAAACGCACGGGAGAACTGGCGTCAGAAAGCATGCGCCGGCCGTGACCTCAGAACAGCTCCGTCCAGCAGCAGGTTGTGCAGGGAGATGCAGCACGGGGTCCTCTGTTTGTTAAAACAAAACCCCGTGCTCAGGCGTGCACGTGATAACGTCTCGGATGAGCTGGCCCGTGAGGCGGGGGGCGTTGCTCAGTGGAGGCTGTTTTCTGTTTTATTTCGTTGTTTATCTGCCTCCTTACGATGAACGCCTACTTGTCTCCTGAAGAACTTGGGCAGTAAAGTTTATAGACTTGTATGTTATAGAAAAACGCTACTAAATCTTCCTTTTTTTTGAATGACATGTTTGTTGCGTGACGTGGAGTATCCCTGCTTGCTCTCTATCTCACCAACGGCTCGGGGACTCCTACTTATTCTACTGCAATGCAGACTTCTACAGTAGAAAACCACAGTGTGACTCCTCAGTCGATGTCCCACTGGTTGGTAATGACTCCAATGCCACGCCACAGAGGAAGGGGCGATTTTTTCTGTGGGTTTATTATATTTTTGGAATGAGGGCTCCAGGCAGCTCTGGATTCAGGACCATGCTGGCTGCTGTATCACTTCTGTCCACTAGAGGGCAACAGAGGATAGGGCTCATGGGCCATCAAGGTTAAATTCTGTGATGACAGCTTGCTGGAGAGGAGGGAGAGGTGTCTGGACGTAGCTGGCCAGGTGTCACAGTGACTGTCATTCAGAAAGCCATATGATTTATTTGCATTACTGCAAATTAACAAACAGGATGTTTTTCTCTGCTCCCAACAACAGGGGCGCAGAAAATTAACTCCCAACCTACTGTTAGGAGGTTCTGAAGATGCCAGTTCAGGAGTAGGACTTGCACCAGTAAGAGTCCCTCTAGGACAGTGGTCTCCAACCCTTTTTGGGCCACGGACCGGTTTAATGTCAGAAAATATTTTGACGGACTGGCCTTTAGGGTGGGATGGATAAATGTATCATGTGACCGAGACAAGCGTCAAGAGTGAGTCTTAGACGGATGTAACAGGGAATCTGGTCATTTGAAAAAAAAATAAAACATCGTTCAGACTTAAATATAAATAAAACGGAAATAATGTAAGTTATTTATTCTTTCTCTGCGGACCGGTAACAAATGGCCCACGGACTGGTACCGGCCTGTGCCCCGGGGGTTGGGGACGCTGCTCTAGAGGACGTGGACACTGCACTGTGTATTCTGGAGATGCTGGCCAACTCAGCTCGGGGCAGGGGCTGTGTGAAGTTGAGCTATAAAACACAGATAAATTGTATCTGTTTTCGAGGTGTACAAAATACAAAAGCCAGATAAATGTAGTCAATATTCTATATGCAATTAAGGGATAGAATAAAGAGATTATTCTTAAGGAAGAGTATAGGGAAGTAGTTTTGACTTGGTCAGCATTTCAAGAACGTAATGTCTACAGACAGGTGGAAAACGGTGTCTGCACAGTCCAGGCTGTGGAAGCACTTTGTCTGGTTAGTAGAAGCCTCCAACGTTTTTAAAATGTGAGCTCTGCGTAGGTGGGGAGTACCGTTTCGTTTGCTTCACTCCCCACAGTCCCTGTGTCTGGTGTTCCCTGTACTTCACACGTTGCTTTGACCTTCAAGGCCTCTGAGGACATCTAGGATTGCAACCCTGGCTTAGAGGAACGGGTGTGGGGGGGCCCAGCAGGGAGGAGGCAGCCGGCCTGGACTCAGGCCAGAACTGGGGCACCCTGGAGGTGTGTGGGGTGAGGCTGCTGTCTACAGACCGGGTTGGCTCAGACCGAGGGACCATGTGGGAAAAGAGGTCACAAGACGCTGAGGGGGTGGTGGGGACTTGAGGAATGCTGTAGATCTGATCCTACTATTGAGAGCTCTGGAAGGCGAGAGACGCAGGAGGTCCTGGGATAAGAGGCAGGCCTCAGCCTGGAAACGCTCAGGGGAATCTACTTCCTGTTCCCTCCAGGATCGACTTCTGCAGATATGAGACCGGAACTGCTTTTCTGAAAAGGGACAGTGGACTCTGGAGTCAAACGTTCCACCACTCCAGGCCTCGCCGTCTGCCTGTGTGTCCCGAGCGATGTCGGGGCCTGAGAGACGCAGCCCTCCACGTCGAGGACACGGTCTTGGGAGCACCGCGAGGGACCGACACCCTGCACGGGGCTCAGTGCTGGCCCTGCTGCCGGCACGGGCCGCAGGCTCACTGGGGACCCGGTGACTTCATTGCTGCACCTTAGTTTTCTCATAATAATTTAAAGGGATTGCACGAGGCAGCCTCAGAAGATTTGTTCAGCATTAGTGCCCAGTGATTGGAGCTCAGGAAAGAAAGAAAGAAAGAAAAAAAAGCCAAGACCCAGCTCTTAATAAATCAAGCAAGCTATCAGTCAAGCAGGGTGCTTTTGAGAACAGTATGGGCCGCATTGCATTATGGGAGGAAACGGGGTGGGGCGTGGGTCGTGATCAGGAGTGAGACGTCTAATGAGACGTGCCTAACCGAGTGACCTCAGGAAAACCACTGAACTTTTCTGGGGCATCTATTTCATTTGCAAAATGTTGATGCTAAGACATGTGTGGCAGGGTTGGTTTTTTTTTCTTTTTTCTTTTGGAAATTAAATGAGGCGGTGTTTGTAAGTTTCTATTTCATCCGTGGGGGAGTCACTCCTGGAACCCTGGAGTCCTGCCTGGAGGAGGGCTCTAAGTGAGAAATTGCCGGATCCCAAGACATGAGGGTTCAACCCTGCGAGAAGAACCCCAGGAGCACATGTGCTGACGCTTCTTTGATGAACTCAATTAAATCTCTGACCAATTAGCCCTGTCCAGATAGCTCGGTTGGTTAGAACTTCACCCCAAAGTGCAAGAAGTTGTTGGTTCAGTCCCTGGTCAGGGCTTATACAGGAACAGATCAATGTTCCTGTCTCTCTCACTCTCCCATCCTCTCTCTTTAAAACCATAAATGCAAATTAAACAAAACACAACCCTGACCAGTGAAGATGCTGCTCGCAGTGTTTTCTGCTGCTCTGCTGTCCGAAGAGGCCGGGAGAACATGGTCAGGATGCAGGGGCTGCTTCCAGAGGAGTGGGGGAGAGCGGGGTGTCCACGGGGGCCGCCAGGCCGGTGCTGACCAGGAGCCTCTGAGCAGGAACAGCCCTGCCGGACCGCCACCCGGGCCTGCCTGCAGGACCAGGACCTCTCTGGAGCCTTGTTGACATAAGTCGTCCTGTTCCCCCGAAGTCATTTGGCCACCTTCAGTAAAAAGCCATGCTTTTCAACACAACTGTGGGATACGACACACGCCTGCCCTTCATGGGCGTGGTCCGTGGGGAAGGAAGAGAGCGGGGTGTGGAGATGGGATGGCTCTGGGTGATGGAAGCCCCTCAGGTGCCTCTGTGACGTCACCGTGTGTTCCAGAAATCCTCAGTCTGGAACCTGAACCAATACTAAGCTAAGCTGTTCACCAGCCAACTAGAAAGGGCCGTGTGAGAGGGTAGCTCACCCTTAGATAAAAATCTGCTTTGGCTAGAACTCTGCTTGGGCTGTGAGGCAGCATGTCACTAAATGTGGTTTCGTCGTTTGATAGCACAGCAATTTCTTTGATTTTTGTCTTCCTGAAACGAGGCCTAGGACTACTGATTAAGCGTTAGCATTCGTGGTGGGCTGTTTAAAACTCAGCCATAGATTCCTTGGACGGATGTTAGCCGCTTAGCTGAGGGAGAGGGGAGCAAGGCTTGGGGGGGTGAGGGCAGAGGGGAGGCTGGGTGGGCGTTCAGGAGGGGGGGCCCAGCACGTGGCTTCTAGGTGGCGATCAGAGGAAGAGCACTGAGCTTGCGGCCCAGGCAGAGGGGCACCTGGCCTGGGAGCTGGGGGCAGAGCGGGGACTTGGGTAAGGAGGAGGCAAGTGAGGCCACCAGGTGCCACGTTCCAGGAGGCAGCCATTGCCAGATTCCGGGGAGTGCGGGGCTGGTACCCGAGACCGCATGTCTCCTGCGGGTTTGCAGCGGGGATGCCTGGGGGGCTCATCCTAGTCCAGGCCCCGGACGAAGATGGAAAGACATTCTGGTTTCTCCAGGGCGGTTTTCAAATTTACTTTGGTTTGGTTACCCAGATAAAAATCAACGCAGCACAGTTTTGGGGAAGAAAGCCTCAGATGATTACAGAGTTTATGTGAAAGCAAAGAGAGATCACAGCTTAACAGAAGTAAGCATTTGTCATTTGAGATAAAACGTATGCTTAGATGAAAAGATAATGGAGTGAGTCCAGTGGTCAAGGTCCCATCTCCTGAGATGCAGTGAAGGGTTCCGGGAGACTCGCTCTTAGGAGTGGGGCTCCCTGAAAAGCGGGAGGGGGGCACATCTCATCTCCCAGCTGGATGGGATCCCCCTGGAGGCTCATCGTGCTGCTAGGGCCAATGCGGAGTGACCTCTTGGGAGGTTTAACTGGTGCTGCAGGCGTTGTGAGGTCATCTGAGCCCAGGGGCTATGTCTGCCCTCGGATTTCTGCAAGCAGGAGCCCTGCAGGGTCATCCACTGCTAAGGAGTGGGAAGGGGTGGGGGGCAGTATGCATGGGAAGAGGAGGAGGAAGAGGAAGGAAAAGAGGAAGGGGAAGGGGAAGAGGAAGGGGAGGGGAAGAGGAAAAGGAAGAGGGAGGGGAAGGGGAAGGGGAAGAGGGAGGGGGAGGGGAAGAGGAGGAGGAAGAGGAAGGAAAAGAGGAAGGGGATGGGGAAGAGGAAGAGGAAGAGGGAGGGGAAGAGGGAGGGGGAGGGGAAGAGGGAGGGGGAGGGGAAGAGGAGGAGGAAGAGGAAGGAAAAGAGGAAGGGGATGGGGAAGAGGAAGAGGGAGGGGGAGGGGAAGAGGGAGGGGAAGAGAAAAAGGGAAGGGAAGAGGGAGGGGAAGGGGAAGAGGGAGGGGAAGGGGAAGAGGAAAGGGAGGGGTCAGCCCCACCTGCAGCTGCCCGGGTCCTTGGGAAAAACAGGAGGTGGACTTTCTGGGTCCTGGATCATTTTCATGTAAAAGAAGATGAAGGAGAGGGTTGGGCTCTCAGGCCGTGAGGTGGTCCAGGCCGCCTCCGGTCCAAGGGAGCGTGTAGGCTGAGGGACCGGATCAGTTTCCTCGGGCGGCCATAACAACGTGCCTCAAACCAGTGGGCTTAGACTGCAGACGTTTGTTTTCTCCTGTGAAGACTAGAGGACCAAGCTCAACGGTGTTGGCCAGTCTGGTTTCTTCTGCGGCCTCTCTCCTCTCTCCGTGATTTGCAGCCGGCCACCATCTCACGTGCCCTCACAGGGCCGTCCCTCTGTGTGTGTGCAGTCCTGCTGGCTCTCTGTGTGTCTAAATTTCCTTTTTTTAAAGGGACAAGAGTCAGCTTGAATTAGGGCTCACGGTGACAGCTTCGTTTTAAACCGGTCCTCTCCCTGAAGACCATTTCTCCAAAGACAGTCATGATCCGAGTGCCGGTGTTTTGGGCTTCAGTAGATGAATTCGGGGGGGGGGACACACCATTCGGCTCATAACAGGGACCTTGCTGGTCAGTGGGGCTGGAGGGAGACACAGCTGCCACTCTCTGAGGTGGCCCCAGACGGCATGGGGAGGCTGAGCATGTTCCGGGGAGATCACCCCCCACATGGAGGCCCCCGGTCAGCACAGTGCTCCAGTAGCAGTGTCAGGGTGGGAGGGGCTAGATGAGCCAGAGCCCGACCCGGGGGGTGGGGGTGGGGGCCTCCTGACCACCCACGGGGGGGCAGAGACGTCCGGGGGTCTCGGCTGCTCCAATTCCTGCTGCTCTCTGCTGTCCCTCCAGAACCCTGGGCCGGATCTCTGCTGTCCCTCCAGAACCCTGGGCCGGATCTCTGCTGTCCCTCCAGAACCCTGGGCCGGATCTCTGCTGTCCCTCCAGAACCCTGGGCCGGATCTCTGCTGTCCCTCCAGAACCCTGGGCCGGATCTCTGCTGTCCCTCCAGAACCCTGGGCTGGATCCAGAGCCGGGCTGCGCCCCCCCCCCAACACCACGTCCGGGGGGCAGTGCCAGGTCTACACCCCGGAGAAGGGAGAGGATGTGGGGATCTCAAACGAGTTAAAATGAATTGTAACTGAAAGGGCAGGAGAGTTCCAGGCTCAGGAGTGCTGAGGAGGGGAAGCAGATGGGGAGCTCCGTGGGAGAGCCGGGCTAGGACACAGATAAAGGGGTCTCAGTGTCATCGCCCTGAGCTGATGCTTCTCAGTGAACCGATGTCCGTTTCTCTGCTCAGAGGAAGGAGCCCGTCCGGGGAGATGCAGCCAGCTGTTCTCGGCAGGAATCTCTGGGGAAGGAGAGTCTGAGATGGGGGGTGGGTCTGGGGAGAAATTGTACTTTTCCTTCTGTACCCTTTGAAGTTAGAAAGAAATCATGTGCCTATATTACTGAAAAAACCCCTCAAACAATGTAAAACTAAGGGATGATTAGAACCATCTGGAACCAGTAGAGCAGAAGACTGACCTGAGAAATAGCCCCAAAGACCCACGTTAGCTCCGCATTTCAAAGGAGTTTCTCACGAGTGGGAAAAGTCACTGTGGGGAGGTGAACCAGGGCAGTGTCAGGGTGAGAAGGGGAGGCTTGCTGGGCGTGAGGGGGCCTGCCCGGCGCCCTGGAGGAAGGTGTGTGCACGACGGAGGAGGGCGGCTGGACCAGAGCTCGGATGTGGAAACCAGGGTGAACCCAGGGCGGCTGCCTGAAGGCGGGTGGAGGTGTGACAGGAGCAGGGCTCCATTTGGCACGATGCGTTTCAAGGTCAACCTCTTCTGTGTCACGTGGACGCGGCATGTTTTTGGCTCAGCGCTGAGCCCTGGGGTTTGGGATTCACATGATAGTGGAAGGCGCTGAGTCAACAGGCAGTGCACAGTGATGTGGCAGTGACATTCTTGTAACTCCTCGCACGTATGTTCAGACAATAGAAATCGGCACCCAAATGGCAGACAAGGCTTCTGGTAAAATAGGAGGAAAAGAGAGAAGGTTCTCACACGTCTTATGCATGTATCATTCATTTCCACACACGCGGTTAATTCTGCTCTCAGGTGCGTGGAGGAAATAAAAACCGTGGAGTCATACGCACTCTGTGCGCACAGACAGCGGCTGGAGAGTGGGACGGTGACCCCGTTGTGTTCCTGGAACGGACTCAGGCCTGGGCGGAAGGGCTTCTGAGGGAGCCAGGTGCAGAGCTGGGCGTGGGGCTGCACGCAGTCGGCGTGGCCAGTCCCCACCAGTGTCCACTACGGCTTTCTCCCCTTGATCCCCAAAGAGCTGATGGGGGGGAGGGCGGGTTCTAAAATGATAATACAAATAGTCAAACACACAGGGCCCTGCCTTGTGGTGGGAGGAGTCTTTGCCGTGGTGCAGCCCAGGCCAACCAGTCTACCAGGGCTTAAAAAATAAAAAAAGCAGCTGTTGGCTTTATCTTCATGCTGGTTATGCATTCGGGCCACTGGACCCGTGGGTCCACCCGTCATGCTCCACAGGGCGTGTCTTCCCAAGGGGGGATTCGGGGACCCACCCCTTGGCACATGCACACTCTATTTCCGTTGGGTTTGAACATGGCAGCGCTCTAGGGACAGCTAGGAATGCTTCCAGCACACGGGACAGCCGTCAGAAAAGCTGGAGCCAGAGGAAGAAAGATTTGAGTGGAGAAGAATGGATAAAAATGGAAGTATGTTGAACACATGGAGCAGTTAGTATGAACCCACGTGGAAAACAGTGTTAAATAAAAACAGTGAGTTGGAGGAGTCATGCGATAGGCTGGTCTTTAGGTCAATCTTCTAAAGCACCCGGCACTACCTTATATTACCTTGGGACAGTGACAGATGCAGGGACAGTATAAATATACGGACAGGAACAACAGACACCACATCGGAACAGGGAAGCAAAGTGGGATGAAGGATTCGGGAAACGTATAAGAGGAATTTCAGACGTTATCTGTTGGAGCTCTTTGACTGAGCTCAGCTGAGGATGAGACAGGGGTGGCGGAGGAGGGGACAGCGCTGGTCGGGAGCGTCGCCGTGGGAACAGAGCGGCTGCTCCATTTTTTGTCTTGTTTTTGGTTGGCCGTGTCTTTGCAGATATCTCTGAGCCAGAGCAGACGGGGGGGGGGGGGGCAGAGCCTCTTTCTACCTTCTTTTCAGTGGTCGGTTCCCGCCCCTCGGTGCCAGCACAGGCGTGGGTCACCAGCTGTATTTCACAGCCCGGTGCTCAGGGCTGGGCAAAAGGTGGTCATTTCTTCCAGATTTTGGCAATGAATTGCCAGTTCTAGTTTTCACTACTGTAAGTTTCCATCGTGGTTTTTATTTTGATTTTTTTTTTGGGGGGGATATATTATTAAGCAAGTCCCTCACATGACGGACAGAGAGCAGGAACAAGCTCTGTGCTGTCCTCTGACAGGAACAGCAGTCGTGTTGGGGGCCGACCCCGACGACCTCGTGGAAGACTGGTTCTCTCCCAAAGGCATCTGCTCCCCATGCCGCCATTTAACCTCAGTGGTTAAAATGAAAACATGGGGAGGTGATTGGAGGGGGGCTCAAATTCGTCCGTAGATCCCAGGAACGTTGTTGGGCGTGAGCTCAATGTTGTCACCCGCCCTGCTGGTCTCAGTAACGATTACGGAAATAACGGACCCTGACAAAATCACAGCGGTCTAACGCCAAACCAGTTCCAGTCAGGTTGCAGAAGTAACTAACTGCCCACGAATGACCACACTTTCTGTAAGTTCTCGCCTCGGGCTGGAAGGAAGCTCCCTTCCCCGAGGGCACAAAGGAACCGCTGTGAGAACGTCTCCCAGACCGATGGACAAGCCTAACTGGACTCCAGCAACCTGTGCCAGCCATTCCCCTACATAACCCCTCCCCCACCTTTGCTGGGGGGGGGGTCGTCCTTCAGACACGACCTCCTGCTGCTCAAACGAGCCTCAAATAAATATTCTTCTTTGTGTGTGTGTGTGTGTCTGTGTATTTTTCTGAAGTGAGAAGTGGGGAGGCAGTCAGACAGACTCCCGCATGCACCTGACCGAGATCCACCCAGCATGCCCACCAGGAGGTGATGCTCTGCCCATCTGGGGTGTTGCTCCATTACAACCGGAGCCACTCTAGTGCCTGAGGCGGAGGCCATGGAGCCATCCTCAGCGCCCTGGCCAGCTTTGCTCCAATGGAGCCTTGGCTGCGGGAGGGGAAGAGAAAGATAGAGAGGGGGAGGGTAGAGAAGCAGATACGTGCCTCTCCTGTGTACTCTGGCCGGAAATCGAACCCGGGACTTCCACATGCTGGGCTGATGCTCTACCGCTGAGCCAACCAACCAGGGCCTAAATATTCTTCTTGATTAGTTTTGCTCCCCTGCGCCTACTTTCCAGCTGTATCTAACTCACATTCTCCAGAATTCCCAGCTCACAGGGTTCTGGGCCAGGTTCTGTGAGTGAGGAGCGCTCGAGACAGCAGGCGTGGGGAGCGAGGGGCAGGCTTCCTCTCCGTTCGATGGGGGGTCGAGGGCACGCGGCAGTCCCGAGGTTTACTTTGAGTTCTGGGCACTCTTTTGCACTCTGCTTCGCTGTTGCCTGCACCTGAGATCTTCAGCAGACGTTTTCTGAGGTTTCCATGAGCCTTCCGACCCCTGAAAGCCTCTGGTAGTTTTCCCTGACCTTCGCTGCCTGGGAAAGTTTACCCGATTGTGTGAGCGGTTGTTGAATTGATTGAATTTAAGATGCCATCGACTGTGTCAGTGTGAACGAAAAGAAGTCCACTAATTAGATGAAAAATTTTTAGCCTTAAGATTTTTATTCCATACTTCTTAAAAAGGCTCTTTTCGGCTGATGTAGACAGGTTTGAAAAAACACATATCACAATCATACATATGTAAAAAATGCAAATAAAAGGTGCAATACATTTGCTGCCATTTCTGAAATATTCACATTCAGAGGTTTGCTCTTGTGAGTTATTCTTCCACGTGGAGGCCTCGACCTGTGTGTTTTTTTTCGTCATCGGGAAGTATCGGGGCGTTAGTGTCGGATTGTTTCTTAAAAGAGTGTTCCACCATTATTCCTCTTCCTGTCTTTTCTTCCCAGCTGCTAACAACTATTCCGCCAGTTTAACTGTTGTCTTGTTTTTATGTGAACTCCATGGTCTGTTCTCAAAGAATTAAATGGTTTGCGGATTCAAAGTGTGAGGATTTGCAATGGTTCAGTCTGCCTCCAGGAATGACCCTAAGGTCCTGTACTTCTCAATGAACTAATTCTCTGTGGTCTAAGCCCACATTCCAACAACACACCAAGAACTGCCCTGATTGGTGGGTTGTGTAGGCTTCCTGGATATCCCCTCTGAAGACCCTCAGCTAGCTCTGTGGTAACCCAGCTATGTTTCTGAACGCACACAGTACTCTAACATCCTGGGAGGGGGGAAGATCTCTCTCTTGTATACCATTTTAAAGTTTAAAACGAAATGTAAGACCCATGGGATGTAAAACAGCAAAAGTGAACCTTACTCTAATCAGGGACTTTGAGTGATAGAGACGTGTCAATGTTGGTTCACTGATGATAATAAATGGATGCCACACTGGTGTGAAATGTTGGTGGGGGAGACCATACTGTGTGGGGGCCACAGGAACATGGCAATAGACAGGAAGGGCGAGAGATGAGAAGCATCAACTCATAGTGGTGGCACCTTAGTTGCTCATTGATTGCTTTCTCATACATACTTTGACTGGGGGACTCCAGCCGAGTCAGGCCAGCGACCTTCAGCTTAAGCCAGTGATCTTGAGCTTCAAGCCAGCGACCTATGGGCTCAAGCCAGCGACCGTGGGGTCATGTCTATGATCCCACGCTCAAGTGGGTGACCCTGTGCTCAAGCTGGCAACCTTGGGGTCTCGAACCTGGATCCTCAGCGTCCAAGGCTGATGCTTTATCCATTGCACCCCTGCTGGTTCTGGCTGGGCTGCTTTTATAACCCGTGTTATGAGCTCCAATCTCTTTGGCACCTTTAGTGGTGATAGCATCAGCCATGGAGTTTCTTGAGCATTTTCTATTTAACTAAACAAATACTTGCATTAATTTCCTCAATTGAATCACTTGTTGCTGGAAATGAAGTAACTTTCCAGTAGGCAACATGTTTCTGAGAAGTTGATATGTAGGGCCTTAAGAATAATGCTGGGTGGAGCATGAATTATTATTCTCTCATCTCTTCTGGATGATTTGTCTGTTTTTCCTGCTTTTATTTCCCTCTGTATTTGAGGTTCCCTTAAGTGCGGAGCCTGAGATGAGGATATGGGTGCACAGAGAGCATATTGAAAGGTGACCTCTGGAGGCAAGTGACCTTCTAGGGCCCTGGTCGGCAAACCGCGGCTCGCGGGGCCACACGTGGCTCTTTGGCCTCTTGAGTGTGGCCCTTCCACAAAATACCACGTGCGGACGCTACCTCGGTAAGGAATGTACCTACCTATATAGTTTAAGTTTAAAAAATTTGGCTCTCAAAAAAGAAATGTCAATCGTTGTCCTGTTGATATTTGGCCCTGCTGACTAATGAGTTTGCCGTCCACTGCTCTAGGCCACTAACTGCCCCTCCCCTACCCCTGGGGCTTCTGCTGTCCCCCACACCCTGATTTCCAGGCAGAGAGAAAGGAGAGGGGGAGGGGTGGAGAAGCAGATGGGTGCTTCTCCTGTGTGCCCTGGCTGGGAATCGAACCCGGGACTTCCACACGCCAGGCCGACGCTCTACCACTGAACCAACTGGTCAGGGCCTTGGGGGATCAATATTGATAAGGCCCCCAAGACACTTTCGTTTAGGAGCCTATGTCTTGCAAGCAAATGCCACTTAAAAATGTGACGCTGTTTCTCTCTGGTCACCAAACTGGTCAGTAGTTGAATTCTGTAGCTCTTAAGAGCAGGCAACCTGATGGTGGGCTGAGGTTAGAGTGTAAATAGGTCCAAATGCGATGATTGCCAAGGGGGTCAGTCGTTTAGGCGTCCTTGGGGAGGCGTGGCAGCATACTTGGACAGGGGCGGCTCAGTTTCCGAGTGCCCGGCAGCTCTGGGTAGGAGCCATGGATTTGGTTGGACCCGTAAAGGGGAGAATGTGGTGGTTTGCTCTCTGGGGCAGCCGGACATAGTATGGGCCATGTACTCGGGTCCAAGCCATTGTGTCACCAGGCCTGCTGGGCGATGCTGCCCAGCTCCTGGGTGGACCTGTGCCCTGTGGGGCCGTGCTCCCCTCCCTTGATCACCGGCGAGAGCTGTACCATTGGCTTTTTCAGGGGCTGAGGTGGGATGGAAGCAGGGGTCTCTGGCGTCTGAGAAGAAGAGTAAGCCTTCCTTTTATTTACTCCTTCTCTGTGAGTCTCTGTTGTCTGTGAATTCTCACTCGTTAGACGAGAAACAGCTCACGTTCAGATCCAGAGCCCTTGAATGAGGTACCACAAGGATTTATGGTCACTGTTGGGAAGCGCTGTGCTTGGGTCTCAGATCTCGGTTCAAATCTGAATGCTGCCTCTCTGGTGAAAACCGTGGGTGATTCTTTGAGATCCTCTGAGTCTTGGTTTCCTCCTCTATGAAATACACCTGTCTCTTAGCATCACCAGGAGATTAAATGAAATGATGATGTAGAGAGCCTGTCATGGGGGCCCAGAAATATCAGATCTCTTCTAATCTATCTGAATGTGTCCATTGTGATACCTGAAACGAAAGCCTGAAAAATCCAATTTACTGAAAAAAAAATTTACATGTTATTTAAAACAAGAACTACTATGAGAAAGGAAAATTTTTAGATTTAAACTGAGATATTCTAAAGGTGGAAGTATGGCTTTTCTTTTCTACATGCAGTTGTTTCCAGCCATTATTTTATCCATATTATGTGGAAAAACAGTATGTCAGAGAAGAGATAGCTTTGGTATAGAGCAGGGGTCAGGAAATGTTTTGGCTGAGAGAGCCATGAACGCCACATATTTTAAAATGTAATTCCGTGAGAGCCATACAACGACCCGTGTACCTTATGCATTATCCAATAAAAATTTGGTGTTGTCCAGGAGGACAGCTGTGATTGGCTCCAGCCACCCGCAACCATGAACATGAGCGGTAGGAAATGAATGGATTGTAATACATGAGCATGTTTTATATTTTTAACATTACTTTTTTTTATTAAAGATTTGTCTGCGAGCCAGATGCAGCCATCAAAAGACCCATATTTGGTTCATGAGCCATAGGTTCCCGACCCCTGTATAGAGGCATTTGAGGAACGGTGGCTAATTAAACACATAACTTGGGGCAGACCGTGTACCCAACGTATTTTGGCATGTACAATATTTCCTCTGATAGACGGAAGCTGTTACTCTGAGCTGGGCCCGAGTTGTTATTGAGACGGAGTGTTCTTCATCTCGCCAACGATAATGACTTCACCCCGTTGGACGCCGTGTGTCCGGTCTCGGCCGCGAAGGAGACTTGACCTGCTTTCCAGCTTTCGGTGCGGAGGGCTCGGTAGACTATTTTTCTAAGATCCTGTTTTCGAAAAGAATGTGAAATACTTGTTAGTTTATATTTATGTTCAAAACGCTAAATTCATTCCAAACATAAGCAAGTCTCTTAATTGGGAATTCCAGCCTCCCCCCCCCCATAATATTCAGTTTTGTGTGAAAGCCAAGAACTTGAGCAGCACAAACAGTAGATCAGCTCAAAGCTTCTTTTCAAAATGCCTTGATGTGTTTGGTCTCTCTGCCCTCCCCGTTACCTGATGCATTTGTGTGAGAAAAAGGCATCGTTCTGGTCATGGGCTAAGTAGGTGTATTTTGAGGGAAAAACAAAACAAAACCCTAACCCGTGCTTCCAGAAGGCATTGTCTGGGTTCATTTCGGCTTCAAGGTTACTTAGTGTTTGTAAGGTGACTTCCTGAGGGGCGAGTTCTACGTTGATTCAGCTTTGGTTCCTTCATTTCTGAGTCTCCGTGTGGCTTTGAGAGGTTCGGGGCCTCAGTTTTGTGACCTCTTCAATTAGGGGCATGAATGAGAGGTTGCTGACGTTCTCTGAAGCTCAAGATTCTATTTTTTGTTTCTGTTTTTTTTTCTGGCTGTCACTGTGTCAGGTGCCGTGGGTGGTGTGACAGCACAGACGGTGGTCGTCAGTGTGGGTGGGCGGGGCGGCGAGTCTAACGGTTCATTTGAAATAACTGTTAGACTCTATGTAAGATATCGGACATCTAATCGCAAAGTGATCACTATTATAATAAATAGTAATCTTTAGTTTACCTGGTGAACATACAATGTGTCCGTAAAGTCATAGTGCATTTTTGACCGGTCACAGGAAAGCAACAAAAGACAATAGAAATGTGAAATCTGCACCAAATAAAAGGAAAACCCTCCCAGTTTCTGTAGGATTGTGTGGCAGCATGTGTGCATGCGCAGATGATGACGTAACACCGTGTATACAGCGGAGCAGCCCACGGCCATGCCAGTTGAGATGTGGACGGTACAGAGGAAAGTTCAGTGTGTTCTGTGGCTCGCTAAATGCGAATCTGTGACCAAAGTGCAACGTGAATATCGGCACGTTTATAACGAAGCACCACCACATAGGAATAACATTACTTGGTGGGATAAGCAGTTGAAGGAAACCGGCAGTTTGGTGGAGAAACCCTGTTCTGGTAGGCCATCAGTCAGTGACGAGTCTGTAGAGGCTATACGGGATAGCTACCTAAGGAGCCCTAAAAAATCTGTGCGTGAGCCCACATCAAACTACACTGAATAGGTATGAAACTGGGAGAGTTTTCCTTTTATTTGGTGCAGATTTCACATTTCTATCGTCTTTTGTTGCTTTTCTGTGACTGGTCAAAAGTGCACCATGACTTTACGGACACACTGTAGTTCCTAGAAGATTGGAAGGGGAGAGGAAGGAGTCCTACTGATTGATTTGTTTTCGTCTTGAGAAACATTTCAGTGCAGCCTGGTGATTCACCAGCCCACTATTTCCAGGACCGTCTCTTGGTTTGAGCATGGAAGATCTTGCATCTTGGGAAACTCCTTGCTTCGGCATTAACCAGAGCAGTTGGTTACCATGATGTTTTATATAGTTCTTCTAAAATCTTCACAACTGCCTTGTGACGTAAGGACCTCTCCCTGAGGTTCACAGAGGGGCCGTGGCTCTGGTCAAACCTACTCAGGTGTGACGTCAGAAGCCTGGTGTGCTCCATTTTACCTGTTGTACAGTCAAAGGTACCTGACTTCTTATTCAGTCTTTTAAATTGTATTTCAGGAGACTCTTTGGTTTGGGATAAAATAAAGGAGGAAAAGAGCTTTAACTTCTGCAAGGCTATTTCAAATAGAAACGAGTAGGTCATTAGGCATATACTGGACACGGCAGAATCAGGAGGCTGCCCCGCCTGGGTGTGAGCCCCGAGGAAAGACATCCCCTCTGAAAGGCTTGCTTGCTTATTGCCAAGACCTGCTTTCTGTAGACCAGGGGTCCCCAAACTTTTTACACAGGGGGCCAGTTCACTGTCCCTCAGACCGTTGGAGGGCCGGACTATAAAAAAACCTATGAACAAATCTGTATGCACACTGCACATATCTTATTTTAAAGTAAAAAACCAAAACGGGAACAAATACAATATTTAAAATAAAGAACAAGTAAATTTAAATCAACAAACTGATTTAAATGGGAACTATAAGCCTGCTTTTGGCTAATTAGATGGTCAATGTCCAGTTCATATTTGTCAGCGTGACGCATGCATCCCACGTCACCGGAAGTAGTACTGTACGTGAGCGATGCCACGCTTTGTGGCACCGCCACATACAGTACTCCAGGAGTGGTGGTCCTCTCATTGACCACCAATGAAAGAGGTGCCCCTTCCGGAAGTGCGGCAGGGGCCGGATAAATGGCCTCAGGGGGCCGCATGCGGCCCGCGGGCTGTAGTTTGGGGACCCCTGCTAGACCAAAGGAAGCAGGGGCGGGGTTAAGACAGAGCAGGAGATTTCAGTAATTTTTAGAGTAGAGAGTGTTCGTTTGTGGGTGGGGCTCGAGAAGATCGAATTTCACTACTTTATTTTCTTCCTGACCTTTTTCTTTCTATCTTTCTAGTCTTCTACCCAAACCACCAGGCACGTGCTCCTTACCTTTCTTCATGTCTTCCTTGCCTTTGTAAAAATCAATTAGAGCAGATATAATTGAGCTTGGTCACGTGGCAGCAGCAAAGGGAGGCCTGAACAGAAGACGGACCTCAGGCTGTCTCAGCACCGTCGGAGCTTTCTAAGTGACAGCCAAGGACCATGTCAGCTAGAGCCCTTTCCTTAATGTTCGCGAGACAAACGCTGTTAACTCCAAACGTATTTCTGCAAATGCTTCTCCAGGGTTGGCTCAGGTTCACCGTTAAAGGGAGCTACTGCTCGTTGCCGAAGGAATTTTTACAGTGGATTCCAAAACAGATGTCCACAGTAGACCCAGTGGGCCTTGGGCAAGGTCACAGTTCTGACGTTCTAAAAATGAATTTGAGTATTGATATTTAATAGAAAAACTTAAAACAGTCAATAGATCGATACATAAAAAGTATAAACTATAAATAATAAAATCATGTCAGTTATCTTACAATTTGAAGAATCAACAAAATGTCAAAGTAGAGACCCTTATTACACTTACTTATGTCTATTTTAGAACTGTCTCAGTGGATAGAGGATTTGAAATACATAATTCTTTGTTCAAATACTTGGTTTAGTTATTTATAAACATTTTTTATGGATGATGGTTTTTTGAATGAAAACATCCCTATTTTATTTATTTGATGTTCAGTCTACAATTCTAATTGAAGATAAAAGCCCTGTGAGTAAATTACTTTTGCAAACAGTCTGCACAGTTCAATAAAGATCGCTGAAATTATTGGTAAAAAGTTACTGAATGGTAGAAGGAAATGATGGAATTGTTTTATAGCAGCAGTTCTCTGTGTGGTTCCTGCACCAGCAGCATTGCAGTTCCTGAGACCTTGTTTTGTTTTAAATTAATTTTTTATCTTTTTAGAGAGAGAGAGAGAGAGAGAGAGAGAGACAGGAAAGAAGCAAGATGAGAAGCGTCAATTTTTCGTTGCAGCATCTTAGTTGTTTATTGATTGCTTTCTCATATGTGCCTTGACCTGGGGGGGTTACAGCAGAGCGAGCGACCCCTTGCTCAAGCCAGCGACCGTGGGCTCAATCAGCGGCCATGAGGTCATGTCTACAATCCTGTGCTCAAGGCGACAATCTTGGGGTTTTGAACCTGGCTCCTCGTTGTCCCGGGCTGACACTCTATACACTGCACCACCACCTGGTCAGGCCTGAGAACTTTTTAAACATGAGAACATAGTGCTTTATCCCAGACCTATTGCTTCAGAAACTCTGGGGGGGTGGGGAGGGGACAGCTCAGCAGTCTGTGCTTGCATCCACTTCCCGGGTGATTCCAGCTTGCGTCCATGTGGGAGAGTCCCTGGTCTAGATGATCCAGGAGGGCGTGTGCTCGGTGGTTAGCGACGTTCGAGAATCAGAACCTACATTGATGACTCACAAATGAGATACCCTCTTTCTCTCTCCGCCTTCTAGGGAAAGATCGTCGGACAGTGTGGTGCAATGAAAAGAACTTGTATTTTGATGTGTGAAGATCTAGTTTCAGTTTGCACCTTGATGCGTGCAGGTCATGCAAGTAATTTTGAGTCACGGTTGCTAATCTACAAAGTGTGGATGATGAACAGCTTCCTCTCAACCTGGTCGCACAGGGTTGTGATCCAATGCAGACAGGCTCATGAGGGCAATTCTTACATTCCCCGGTGCTATGCAAATGTTACCTTTTCTATGATTGTGACTGCCGGTGTGATTGCAATTCTCAAAACCTTTTCTGCTCACCCCTACCTACCCTTTGACCCATTAACACTTAACTGCCTTTTGAAATGTAAGTTTTGCAAAGCAGAGATTGAAGAAGCAAGAAATTGGGGGATTTAAAAATAAGAAAATAAAATGCATCAGCGTTCTTTATTTTCTTTTATCTAATAAAGGAGAGATAAGGATTTTTCCTTTGTTTCATGAGGAGTCATTTAAAGCCTTTAATCAACACAGTGTAACGTGAGTCAGAAGCACTCTTCACTTGATACCATGGCAATAATAATGCATTTGGAACATTAAGTGTCAAATTCCCTTCACATATTTCAGAAATTGTTCTATCATTTTCTGGTTTAACCTCTCTTGACACCAGTGAACTTACGGCTTGTAATTGAAGGATAAGTGAGCAAAAAAAGCAGCTCAAGTGATAATCTATCCATTTCAATCCCTATTTTCTGGACGGAGACCTTTTATGCTAAGTTCATGTGAGAGTAAATTTTTATGACAAAATTACCACCCGCATGTCGATGTTACTCAGGCAGACTGGAGTCTGTCCGGGGCTAATGGGTTTTGTGACAATGAAGGGCAAGAGTCTCCCAAAAGCCGAGCCTGAGGAATTTCTGACAGCAGCCTCGATATCGCTGCTGAGATCTTCAAGATGCTATTATGACTCATTTCTGTTCATTATAGAAAAATGGCTTGGTATTTTAATCATGAAATATAATTGTGTTGAAAAGGAGTGAGAATTGTCAAGGCATAATCTTTGAAATATTGCCACGTATTCATATTAGCCACACTCGTTTGTAAGTGTGGCTGCTTTGAATGTGGCTTTACATAATAAAACCTTCCCATTTGGAAGGCTGCATCTACTTGTTACTCCTGATTTGAGTTCCACTTCGAATTTTCTGCATATCACTAGTTGAATGAAAAATAGGCGTCTTCTACAACCAGAGGTAATCTGGACTTCATATAATTCTCTATCAACCTTTTCTTCACTAAATGCTTCCATTTCAATGGGTTAAATTTTGGGGGTGTGTGTGAAAATATGCAAAGTTGCCTCAAAATATTGTAACATGTGCAGTGACGAATATCACGGCATCTATAAGAGCCACGCATTTTCTTCTCTCCCCACCCTCCAGCTTTATTGAGATATCTATTGACATAGACGTTATATAATTTAAAGTGTACGACCTGATGACTAGATCCATGTATAGGTGGTGAAATGATTATCGCAACAGGGTGAGCTCACATCTTTACCACCTCACACAGTTATGCTTTTTTTTGTGTGTGTGTGTGTGCGTTGAGAACATTTAAGATGGACTCTTAACAACTTTCAAGCATATGGTACCCAATGTCCATCCATTTGGAATGAACAAAGGAGTTTAAGCACTTCTGTAAGAACAACTTGCTAAGGGAACACCTGAGAACAGAGAGAATTTGTGTATTCTCAGTGATCTGTTGTAAGTTTCTCTGGGGATTACTTGTTAATCTTTTCCATCTAAAGAAAATCAGGCATAGGTGCTTGCTTTAAAAGAGAAACCGACTCGTGTGAACGAGACTTTTGTTTTCCTGGCCCATGAACACTTCCTTAGTGACAGCGTGTATCTAATGTGTAGGATGAGGGGAGGGGACCTCTGATAAGACGTTTTAAAATCAACGTGGGGTCATAATGTCCCTTGGAAACTCAAATTTATTTACATTAGTGAAAACAATAAAACCTTTTATTTATTTATTATTTATTTTTAATTGAATTCATTGGGGTGACATTGGTTAATAAAAGTACATAGGTTTCAGTGTACGATTCTATAATACGTGAGCTGTATGTTGTGCTGTGTGTTCTCCACCCCAAGTCAAGTCTCCTTCCATCACCATTTATCCCGTTTCTCCTCTTTGACCTCCTCCTCTACCTTACTTTCCTATAGATTGGAGATGTGTGTCTCAGCCATAGACCAGTGCCAGAAAATAATTTCAAAATATAAAACAATGCTTCTTGAGTAAATTTGGTAGTAAGAAAACTAGAAAAGGAATGATTATTTAGAAGATTGTGTGTGTGTGTGTGTGTGTGCGCGTGTGTGAGACACATATCATAGGAAACAACGTAACTTGAAACTTGGGTACAGTCCTTTCCCTGATAAATGAGAAACAACATAGGGGGAATCACAACATTGAGTACCCAGACTTTCCCATTAAGTTTTTAATTTTAACATAGATTTCTTTTACTTGTTTATATTCACACTTGATCTGAAGTCAAAAAAGCAAAATCCCCCGAGATACCCTGCAGACGCTATTTAATTAAGACAAGAAATGGTCTTGCTAGAATTTTTGATTTTTTTACTTCACTCAAATGATATTCCTCTGATTGAGAAAAACAATTGTTTCTTGCTTAATGAAATAGTACATAAAACTCCTGTGTCCTTTATCAACTGACTAATGGATGAACACAGGAAGATGGTCAACAGTTGGGATTATCCCCTCAACTCCTCCACCTGTACACCCAATGGAATTAGAAATATTGATGCAAATTTCAAGGTTAGAATTTCAGTCCTTTCTCAGTTGAATAAGTGTTAGTGAGTGTGTGAATCCCATAGGGCATGTTTAATGGACCAAGTTTCCGTTTCCATATTCTGAACCAGCTTTGAGTGCTAGAAATTTAGGTGTAGATTCCCTATTTTTCGTCAGGCACAGTTTTGTGTCTGACTTCTTGGCTCTGTCATTTTCTTCCTCTGACACTTGTAAAGCAGTTCTGTCCGTTCATGTTGGTGTCCCCCAGACCAGTGGTCCCCAACCTTTTTTGGGCCACGGACCGGTTTAATGGCAGAAAATATTTTCACGGACCGGCCTTTAGGGTGGGACGGATAAATGCACAAAATAAAATTATGCGACCGGCGTAAAAACTGTGGTATTTTAAAATATAATTGTTGAAATTATGAGACAATCATCAAGAGTGAGTCTTAGATGGATGTAACAGAGGGAATCTGGTCATTTTTAAAAAATAAAACATTGTGCCTGACCTGTGGTGGCACAGTGGATAAAGCATCGACCTAGAAATGCTGAAGTCACCGGTTCGAAACCCTGGGCTTGCCTGGTCAAGGCACATATGGGAGTTGATGCTTCCGGCTCCTTCCCCTTCTCTCTCTCTTCTCTCTCCCTCTCTGTCTCTCACTCTCCCCCTCTCTCTCCTCTCTAAAAATGAATAAAAAAAAATCGTTCAGACTTAAATATAAATAAAACGGAAATAATGTAAGTTATTTATTCTTTCTCTGCGGACCGGTACCACATGGCCCATGGACCGGTACTGGTCCATGGCCCAGGGGTTGGGGACCACTGCCCCAGACGATCTTACATAGGAAACTTTTACCTGCCTCATAACCAAAGAAACACTACCACCCTGTAGATTGAATGACGCTCTTTCTTTTATGGGCCCCTAAAGGAGTCATGAGGCACATCCCCAACTGTTTGTTGACCTGGTTGCTCAGGATTTAAGGATCCTCAAAATTTTAACCCAAAGTGTTCTGAAAAGTAAGTTTATAGGAAGTTAAGGCACTTTCTACTCGGCTTGAAATTCTGCCAGGCACCTGAGTTCTGGATTTCTAGAATGTTAGATTCAAGGAGTACTGACATGCTGGGGCTGCCAAGAGTGTACAAGGTCCCTGTGACACTGAGAACAAAGAGTTCAGCAACATCCTGCATTGAGTCAGAGACCCTTATCAGAAGTTTATGTTTGAAATTCTCCACTGAGTAATACCCCCCCCGTAACTGCACACGACCTCCCTAGCCAATGACTAACAGCCACATCAGCTTCTGTATGATGCTTGCTCATCCTAGACAGCCACCCTATAAAAAGGAGCCATTTTAGAAGCTCGTGGCTGCAGTGCTCCAGTCTCTTCGGAGGCGTGGGTTGCCTGCAGTCCCTGCGCTGGTTTAGGGGGCTGCAGTGTTCCCCTGTGTGGGTTACCTGCAGTCCCTGCACAGGTTTAGGGGGCTGCAGTGTTCCCTTGCATGGGTTGCCTGCAGTCCCTGTGCAGGTCTGCAATAAAACTTATAAAATTCACTTTGTGTCTGCTGTAGCCTATCTCGCTAGGATGAAACATAGAACGTAGACGCCATGGGTGTCCCATGATGAAGAACTTCAGCATTAGGGTCGGGAACAAGGTGCTCTGTGACACTCTCTTAAACGACAGGATTATAGACAGTGTACAGGTGATCAGTTCCTCCACTGCCCTCGGTCAGCATGACTTCCTCCTTCCACTGCATTGCATTTCCAGGCTTCGTTCTTATCTACTGTGGGGGCCGGGCTCACGGGGACCAGTCTGTCTTGGCTGGGTCTGTAACTGCCAAGGGACGTTCCGGCAAGTGGCTCCCTCTGGTTAGGACAGGTTCAGTTAAACTACTTTGAATTTAATGTATATTATATTGGTGGCAACTGGATGGTTAAAGCGCTGAGACTTGTCTCGATATGAACCATTTTATTTACTGCTAGGACATCCTTTTGCTGTCGTGAAGATATAAACAACGCCTCCTTGTATTTAAAAATATACATCTGTCAGCAAACTATGTTCTTGAAAATCGAAGATTTTCTTTCTCATTAATAGAATGCATGAGAAATATTCACGCGTGATTATTAATATAAATACTAAAGGAGAACATAGAGAATACATTGTATAAAAAAAGCAGAAGATGCATTTTGGAATAGGTTTTATTTTTATTATATATATTAGTACATAAAACGATAAAGCCACATTGTGAAAATCTGATTCTGAAGACACCAAGGGTTCTTTCTCAGTTCTTTCCTGTGACCCACAGTGTGTCGACTTTGAATATATATATTTAAAATAACAGTGCTGGGTTCAAACTTGACGCAAAGCAAGGTAGTTAGAAGCTTTTCTTTAAAAGCTATTTGTTACGTTGCTACTGAGAGAAAATACGAGCAAAAAGAAATAACATAGAACTTAAAAGAGCAAGCGTCCAGTGACATGGCGGCTTTGTTTAGGGGTGATTGAAGATTGACATTTTGGTGACCCCGAAGAATTAAGTGGCTTATTCCAATCTGAGGACACTTCTTTAGGAAGTAAGCTTGAGGATGGACTTGGCAGCAAATTCAATGGCTAGCATGGTCTCTTCACAGGCTGACCTCATCGGAGATTCTGGAAGGAGGAAGCTCGCCTGGCCTTGATCTGGAGCTCTAAGGCAAGCGCCTGTTTGATGCCCAGGTGGTAAGCCCAGTCTGGAGAAGAACCTGCCATCAGGGCTGTAATGCACGAGCAGTAAATATTTAATTAGAATCAAACGCTAATGTTTTCCTTGACATGGAAACTCCCTGGTGTAACATGAGCAATAAAAAAAATAATGATGTGTACAGTGAATGGCGCTAATGAATGGGAGTAGTGGTCTGCAAGTATTGAGTGCTGAGTAAAATATAATCATAGCTTTGGATCTCACCACACACTTGAAATATGTGCCGCTGTTTCAAAATCACACTTTGCTTGGGTCAGGACGCTGAATTGTGTTTGTTTCCCGGGAACGCTCTGTTGCAGGAGAAGGTGGTCTGAGCAAGGAAAGCAACTGAGGGAATCCTCTGAGGAGGGGTCGCTGGTCACTGCAAACCCACCAAAGAAAACTACACGCGCAAGCTATGCAAAAATCACACTCTTCTTAACAGTGCAGGTCTCTTTCTGTTCACATTGCTAGGGTAAACTCGTTTATAGTTAAAAGACCAAGAAAGTGTTAATTAGTTACCTTAAGGATGTATTTAATTCCCTCGTTCAACTTTTCCAAGTCAACATTTATGAAATTTTACTAAAAATATTATCATTTGGTAAAAAGATTAAGAATATGAATATATCCAGAAGTTATATATAAATACATGTAAGTTTTGTATAAGTGCATATAAATACTAAAAATGCACTTATGTATGTTTTGCTTTACCGAATAGAAAAACGATTTTTTTTTGGTACCTGAAATAATTTATGTTCCAGGATAAGTAAGTATTGAGTTGAACTGACATGAACATTTTAGGTTCAAAAGATAAGAATTCAAAGCTGTGATGAAAAAAGAGAAGGAATATTTTGGTGGAAAGAGAGGAGGTTGGCTCTTAAATGATTCAGCCAATATTTATTAAATAGGTACAGTGCACTTCATTGGTGCCGCAGAGGGTGAGTGGCGCAGGGCGCAAAGATGAAGACGCCATCGGTGTCTCTGGGAACTTAGAATGTAGGGGAGAGAAGTCCAAGGTGCAGAGCAAGAGAGACTACAGAATACACAAGTAGCGTGTATTCTGTCTATGAGGGTTTTATTTATTTTATTTTTTTATTTACAGGGACAGAGAGAGAGAGTCAGAGGGACGGACAGACAGGAACGGAGAGAGATGAGAAGCATCAATCATTAGTTTTTCGTTGCGACACCTTAGTTGTTCATTGATTGCTTTCTCATATGTGCCTTGACCGTGGGCCTTCAGCAGACTGAGTAACTCCTTGCTCAAGCCAGCGACCTTGGGTCCAAGCTGGTGCACTTTTTGCTCAAGCCAGACGAGCCTGCGCTCAAGCTGGCAACCTTGGGGTCTCGAACCTGGGTCTTCTGCATCCCAGCCTGGCACTCTATCCACTGTGCCACCACCTGGTCAGGTGCTTATAAGGATTTTAAAGAAGAAATTGTGTCTGGTGAGGCAGCCGGTGTTTCCTGCTCGATGGCTGCTCTCGTACCGCCTTCATGGTGGAGGTGGTATTTGAGGTGAGCCTTGCAGAACGGGCACCCTTTCAAATGGAGATGGAGAAAGGCATTCTGGCCAACGGGCCACAAGGACTGAAAAACATGGAGGCATTTTTTGGGGACCAGTGACATCCAGTGAGACTGGAACAAATGGAGCAGTGAGAATTTTTAGGCAAAACCCGGAAAACCTGACAAGTCAGGACAAGGTGTTATATAATTAATATTTAGGTAAATTATTGTTAGGACTTAAATCTGCCATGTTATTTGATTAATTTTTTTGTTCTGTTTTTATTACTCTAAAATAGAAATTTATATTTAATATATTTAATATTTATATTTTATTTATTGTCTTCCTCTTGGTTACACAAGCATTTTTAGAATTCCCTTTTGATTTATTATAATAATGCTGTTGAGTATATCACTTTGTACAGTTTTCTTAGTGCTTGTTGCAGGTATTAAAATATACATACACAACCTGTCAAAATGCATCAGTATCAATATTTTATCACATCACGTGAAATACAGAAAACTTGCAGTGGGGTTCTTTACCCTTCCCACTTTTAAATACAATCATCTTGAGTAGTTCTCCACATACATTGAGCATCACATCATGGAGTTATAATTTTTTATTCAACCATCAGGATAAGAAAGATCACCTATTTCATTGATTGATTGATTGATTCATTCATTCCCTAATCCATTCTTCTTTCTTCTTTTCTACAGTTTCAAGCCTTTTTCTGTTGTCATTTCTTTATTTGGAGAGCTTTTTCTATTTTCTAGCCATTTTTAAAGGGTAGGTCTACAGTTGACAAATTCTCTTAGTTTTCCTTTGTCTGAAAATGTCTTTATCTTTCTGCATTTCTGATGGATATTTCTGGTCAAATACAGAATTTGGGGTTGATAGTTCCTCTAGCACTTGAACGATGTCACTTCCTTTGGGCTTTTCATGGCTTCAGATGAGAAATCTGTTGTCATTTGAATTGTTTTTCCCCTGGGTTGTTTCTCTCTGGTTACCTTCAAGAGTTTCTTCTTTAGTATTTGGTTTTAGAATTTTAATTACGATGTGGCTCGATGCGAGTTTCTTTGAGTTTATCCTGTTTGGGTTTATCCTGTTTGGGTCAGCTGAAGGGGAGGGGAAGCAGATGGGTGCTTCTCCTGAATGCCCTGCCCGGGAATCGAACCCGGGACATCCACACACTGGGCTGATGCTCTACCACTGAGCCAACCAGCCAGGGCCTAGTTATTGTGCCTTAACTCTTCTCAGCTATCTCTCAAATCTCCAGAGTGCCAGGCAACTTTTGGTGGGCATTCTGTAAATTCTTGTGGCAGTTATTAGGTAGGCACTTTATAAATTAAATGATTGTGATTCAATAGTGTGCCTAACTCTACTATGCTCATAACTTGCATATACAGATGTGGAAAGTATGAGACTAACAATCCTTTGATTTTCTAGTTGCCATTTGCAAAGTTTGTTCCTGTTTGGAACCCTTTTTTTCTGATGTGGAGAATATCTGTGTGCTTTTCTTGCTTATGATGTAAGAGTTGCTATGATGTCATACCTGGGTGGCGTACCTGGCCCTGCTGTTTCTCAGTGTCCACTAAGTGGGTGGCTATTTTAGACTGTTTGTTCCAATCTGTTCTCTTGTTCTTGAATTTGCTTGCTTTCTGTCCATGCATGTGGCTGGGTGTATCATTTGCTTTGTAAAGCTGGGTGTCATTCACTTGTATGTAAAACGAATTCTTGACGTGGCTATGTCGCCACAGGATCAGTGTGGATGCTGGTGGTTGGCTGTGTCATTGTACTTTTTCTTCCATCCTTAGACAACGCTGGTTGATAGGTGAGTGCTGATGAATGTTCTGAAGGCATGGAGCTTGCCTGTTGTATGTTTTTTTTTTAAAGTCATTTGTCCAACTCCGCAATAAGTTAAAGGGGCCTCCAATAGGTTGGCTTTGGAAATACTTACTATGTGATGGCTACAACATTTTCAAATTTCATGGCAGTTGTTGAGGGGCTAGACTTCTAGTTCAGAGTTTACACTTTTAGCTTGGGTTAAGGCAGTGGTGGATAAGGTGTGGCCAGCTAGACTCATCGCAAGGAATCCATAGGTTCATATGCACGTGTTTCCTTTTTCACTCCACAAATTCTAAAGGTATAATGGAAGTAAGAGCGTGTGTATTTGGGGGTGGTAGTTGTCCACGAAATTCAGTCTTCATGCTAAAAATATTGGCTATCACGGCCCTGAAGAGTGACGCAGTGGAATCAAGTGTAGTCCTGTGGTTTTCAGTGTGGGACCCAGTCTTTTTGAAGAAGTCGGGGCACCAGTCTCACGGAGTGACTTTATAGGAACCACTTCTGATGTTCATGTCCTGCCCTGTGCTATACAGTGTACAGTCCAAGAGGAGGCCAGACGTATAATCCTTGCTTTTGAGGAATTACATTTTCTTAAGAACTTAAGGTTTTATAAGCCATTTCATTGGGAATTTTCTGTAAAGTTTGGGCCTATGGACTGAAGCTTGGGACTGGGCTGGATTGGAGAAAAGGGGTTTTTCACTAAAATATTTCCTAACTAACGCCCATGGGATCTGGCTGTAAGAGCAGGACATAATTTTCATTTCCCAGGGTCTGAATGAATGGTTTTGATTGGTGAAAACCTAACGAATTTATTTTCATTGCTTAAAAAAAAATAAAAATAGAGAAACCTGATTAGGTTAGCTGCCAAAACCAAATGGGAAAGCATTCAATGCTTAGGGGTCAAAATCACGGGCTTTGGTTTTTGTGAAAACCTGGGAATGAATGAGTCCCAGTTGAGCTCGGAGCAAGTCCTTGCCCGAGTCGTAGCGTGTTGTGAGATTGTGAAGATCCAGGGCTGAGCCTGGTGCCTGACTTGTGAGAAATAGAAATCGATCATTTAAGACGCACGTGACGTCCTTTCCTAATCCGCCGTAGAGATTTCCGCCCAGCGCCACGGGAAGTGGCCGGTGCGAAGGACAGGAACCTGGTTTCCTAGATCAAAGTGGCTGAAGCTGTTGGCCTTCCCATTTTCCCACCAGGCGCTAGGGAGAAGGCTGTGCTTGCGTGGGGACTAGCCCAAGTAAAAGAGTCCAATTCAAGTTAAATGATCAAAAAAAAAAAAAAAAAAAAAAAAGTACCAACTTTGCCCCAGCTAATTCTTATGATTCCTAGGAGGGTACAATGTTGTGCAGTTAGTGGGAGACAGGCAGGGAGAAGAATTAAATGGTAAATTCGTCCTGATTTAATAATGCCTATTGATCTGGTAACCTTGTAAAAAAGTTGTCTAATTGGTTTGTAGAAAAACATCATCCTCACTGCTGGCTGATTTTATCCGCCACATTCACATGTAATTCAAAATCACCTGTTGAAAAGAAAGGTTAAGTGAGCAATCCCAAATGTTTTTATCCTAATTTACAAACTCTATACTTTAACAAACTATAGAAATGATCCCTGAAAGTATAGTCTTAAAACTCTACACTTTAAAAAGAAATTTATAAAAAGGAATTAGGGAAACTGACACAATAAGTAATAGGAAGAACTTACAAATCGTTGCTGCTGTCAGGCCATACATGTAGCGGGTTTCATATTCACACCGAGTTGATAACACACTGGTGCCTACCTGTGCAACATTAACATTGGCCTGGAGAGTAGGGCAGTTAGGGTACCATGTGAATGCCATTAGTTTACTGGGGATTAGAAAAGTCAGTTTCACGGCTTATTTGGCATTTGAAGATCAAGACAGAATAAGTGGATACAGGAGCGAATTTATTTTTAGTAAAATACATTGTCCTTGTGACGACTTTCTCAATGTGAAATCAGTTATCCGCGGTCAAGTCTTACCTCATTCTGTGTTTCTATACCTCCTTTTCTCTCATTCCTTCCTCTCTCCTTCCCTCTCTGACTTCCTCCCTCTGTTCATTCTATCATTCCTTATCATAAAATATATCTTTCTTCTTCCTCTCAGATTTTTTTTTTTTTTGCTGGCTTCGCATTGTTTTTCTTTTAGCTTTGATATTTTATTTTACTTTTTAAATGAACTGTATTGGGGAGACATTGGTTACTCAGATCATCCATGTTTCAAATATACATTTCTAATAATAGAGGATCTGTAATTGCACTGCGTGTCCACCACCCAAATTCAAATCGTCTTCCATCACCATATATTGGGCCCCTTTACCCTTCATGGCCCACCCTCTTCCCCCTGGGAGCCACCACACTATTGTCACTGTGTGTTTCAGTCTCTATCTCCCATTTGAGTGGAATCACATGGCGCTTACCTTTCTCTGCCTGACTTGTTTCCTTTAACGTCACAGCCTCCAGGTCCATGCACGTTGTCACTGGCTTTGGTCTCTTCCAAGCCACTGTCCCTCGATGCTCTTTCCTTTGTCTTGACAGTTTCCTCATCGGCGTGGGGCTTTCTCTACGCTGGATGTTAGCATGCCGGGGCAAGAGATGGGGTGGGCTCCTCTTTAAGGTGGTTCTGTTCAATTAGAGTTTTTCTTCCAGAGTAAGCACTTCGTGCCCTTCAGTATACATTAGTGTTTTGTGCTACGAGAAGGATATGTTAGAACAAACGTTAGTGGAATATAGTCACTAACGTAGTTGTCATCTAAATGAAGTTGTGTTTTTTTTTTAAAAAAAAGTCTATTTGTCTAATGTGTAGAACCAAGAAATATATATTTTTTCATTGTCAATTTAGTTGCCATGTGAAATCTCTTACTTTACCCAAATGGTTTGTTGTGTATATCTGTGTTTTTTTAAATACGTAATGCCATTTTCCTAAGGACAGATTAAAATTGCATTGCTGTGTCTTTGTATAAGTTATTCATACTCATGGATTCAGAATCTCAACAAGATTGGTTAAAGAAATGACTCTATGGGCCATATTCTCTTTGTTGTACATACACAGATGGTTTTAATGATTGGTCCAAATCTCTGCTTCAACTCAAATCAGATGCTGTTCAGAAACAATTGACTGAAGTCAGAATGACAACTATGATCTCTTAAAGAATTTTTTAAAAAAATTCACGAGGCAATATTTGAAGCACAGTTTTTACAGGATGTGTTACACTTGCCAACTGCCGTGGGATCTGGGACACTGAACTTTATCTACTTCTTTTATTCGACAGCAATTAAAAAGATTTACTTCTTTATATGGATATTTGTTTATTCACACTGCCAGTTCTTGTAATTCACTGAAACCCACATGCAGAATTTTTCTTTTTTAAAGCTAACAAATTCAATTTCGTAGAATGAAAAAGGATGCTTCAGGGATCATAGTTCTGGAAAGACTGCTCTTTGTGAGGGAGTTTCGCAAACATTCTTTGGATAGTAATGATCTTTCTTTGGATAGTAGGAGAATTCATGTCCTTTCCAAGTTTATCTGGAGGATGAAAAGGCAATGGGTCGCCCCACATCTGGGGTCTCGGGGATAGGAACAGCAGATGTCCTTGCTGTTCTAATTGGCTTTAGCTGTATGTGGTTCTACAGCACGACGTACTGTACAAGTTTAGCGGTCTGTGTAGTAATGGAATTCTACTCAAACGGCCTCGATGTTTCCGACTGGCTTTTTCTTAGAATCCCGTTGAAAGGTTTTAGTAACGGTATACTTTTGCCACGGGAAAAGTTAATCTCAGAATTATGATTTTGGACTCCAAGGTAAACGTCATTAGTTCTTTCCTTTGGAATCAAAATGTGGAAGTCTTTTAAACGCAATCCAAGTTGTTAATGAGGAACAGACTGAAAGTCAGTGGTGGTGTCAAAGCATAACCCAGAGGCTCTTCTCTGCATACCAGCCCTTGTGGTTGGGTGGCGGTTCTGACATGCGTCCGTAGGGAACAGTAGCATCTGGGGTGGGAGTGCAGGGTGATGCAGGCTTTGAGTGGTCGCAGGTGGGTTCGAGTGAAGGTCGTGACAGCTGTGGCCTCTTTCTCGGACTCTGGTGTGGGACCCCGATAGGCTTCCTGACATGGGTCCTTGGTGTCAGGAGAAGCTGCAGAGGACATGGGGGGGACACGGTCACGGCCTGCTCCCCCCCCTCAGCACAGCCCCCGCTTCTCCTAGTGGGGACTCACAATGTGTTTTTGAAGTTGTTTGTTTTTGTGACAGAGACAGAGAGAGAGAGTCGGAGATAAGGACAGATAGGGACAGACAGACAGGAAGGGAAAGAGATGAGAGGCATTAATTCTTTGTTTTGGCTCCTTAGCTGTTCATTGATTGCTTTCTCACATGTGCCTTGAAGGGGGGGTGGGGTGCTACAGAAGAGCGAGTGACTCCTTGCTCAAGCCAGTGATCATGTGGTCATGTCCATGACCCCACGCTCAAGCTGGTGAGCCTGCGCTCAAACCAGTGACCGTGGGGTTTCAAACCCGGGTCCTCCACATCCCAGTCCGACGCTCTATCCACTGCGCCACCGCCTGGTCAGGCCAACGTGTTTTAAGCATTGTACCCTTCCAGGGTTACAAGAGCCTCTATGTTCCTGGTGTCATAGTGGCTGCAGACTTAACTTCTCACACTCAACTCCAGACCTAGCGCACCGGAATAGTCTTAGCCTTAGTTTATTTCTCTCCCTTTTCTCCGAGTCACAGGGCTAAAACCCCCAAAGCAGCCCAGAGCCTGGGGCCAGACAGACAGATTGCAGTTCCAATTCAGCCCCAGCTCTGACTTGCTGGAGACGGGCTGCTCTCCTGGAGGCTGAGTGTCTTCACCCTGTGCTGGCAGTCAGCCTTCAGTTAGGGAAGCGTCTCTTATCATATTCTGAATGGTAGAATGGAATTACAAGCTGAGCTGGTATTTTCTTTTCTTTTTTTTTTTTTTTTTTGCATTTTTCTGAAGCTGGAAACAGGGAGAGACAGTCAGACAGACTCCCACATGCACCTGACCGGGATCCACCCGGCATGCCCACCAGGGGGCGATGCTCTGCCCATCCTGGGCTTCACTCTGCCGCGACCAGAGCCACTCTAGCACCTGAGGCAGAGGCCACAGAGCCATCCCCAGCGCCCGGGCTATCTTTGCTCCAATGGAGCCTTGGCTGCAGGAGGGGAAGAGAGAGACAGAGAGGAAGGCGCGGCGGAGGGGTGGAGAAGCAAATGGGCGCTTCTCCTGTGTGCCCTGGCCGAGCTGGTATTTTCAACAAAGTCATGTAACGAAAAGAAAAGGTGGTGAGTTGAGGTAGTGGTCGTTTCTCCTGGAAGTTGTGTAACGATGAGGTCATGTTTGTGCGGCCACTGAGAGTCATTTGATGTGGCAGGTCCTTGCTTGTCACTGCATTTCCACTAAACCTTAGCAGTCTCTTTCCCGCAGATGTTTCCTTTGACGAAACATCTGCAGAACTACCTGCGTGCTGGTTTTAACCCCTGGTCTGTCTCAACTTGTATCACAGCGGGATGAGGAAGGACCTGAGACCTCGCTTCAGGCGATCGGAAGTTTTGTACATCTGGATGGCGGCTGATTTTTAGCAAAGCTAACTATATTAAGAGATGGTTTGAGAAACAACCCCACGTCCCACTTCCTCCCATCCAATGAAGCGTTCGTAACGCTCCTGTCGGAGTCAGAATCAGCTTTCATTTTTATTTTATTTTTTTAGATTAGAAAATTAGAACTCACCCAGGTAATACCCATCTTTACTGAAACAAGCAGGTGGTTTAAGTCAACCTGGCGTCTAAACACTATAGCGCTTTCCCTTGAGGCCAGGCCAACTCTCAGTTCCACGAGGCATTGATGTTCCCCTGGAGGTTGTGCCGACGCCCGTGGAGTTTTGGTTCTTGGACTGGTTTTTTTCCTCCACATGTGGTCCTGCAGGATAAAATGATGGAGGAGTTCAGGGTCCATCATCTCAGATCCTCTCTGCGAGCACCGACACGACAGCTTTCTCGGAAATCTAGTTCAACCGAGGCCCTTTGCTACAAAGAAAAATATATCGTTTTCTTATAATGTCACATACTGCTTACAAAACTTAGGGGGTATTGTCTAGCTTCATGTTCATTTTGAAAGTATCCCCTAAGTTTTGTGAGCAGTCTACTTTCAGGAACGTTGCTTTTGGTATTACTATCCTGACTAGTTCAGCTCGTTCTCACCGGGTAGCTGAAAGCTGTGTAGTTATTTTAACCAGCGTCACCCCCGTGCCATGCAATTCAAAAAAATAAAAATAAGCACTGTGGATTAGTTTGTAGTATTAGAAAAGACCAGTGATGTCCAGAAATTACCTGTCATTTAAATTATAACTTCATTACATCTTTTTTCATTTATAAATTCGGATATGATACAGGTCAAATTGTGACTGTTGGAGTATACTTTGCAGAAAAGAACTTTATGTGATAGTATCTGTCTGAAAGTTAATTATTAATCCTATTTAGCAATAGTAGGAAAACAAAGAACCCTGTTACAAGACAGATAGATATCTGTGTCTCTTTTTATTTTAGTTTTAATATAATTATTCCTCCTCAAATTCTGTCCCAAGTTGATAGGATACAGTGTCTTTTGCTTTGAAGTCAATGTGTTTATAGTATCTTTAAATGCCTTGTATTCTTAAGTGGAATATGCTTTTGCCATATCATAAAACACACATTTCCTTTATAATAACTGCTTTATTTCATTTTTCCACATTACTAGCTTCAGCGGCAAACATTTCATGTTATTTCAAGGATGCCAATGTACAGTGTGTCCGTAAAGTCATGGTGCACTTCTGACCGGTCACAGGAAAGCCACAAAAGACAATAGAAATGTGAAATCTGCACCAAATAAAAGGAAAACCCTCCCAGTTTCATACCTATTCAGTGCAGTTCGATGTGGGCTCATGCATAGATTTTTTAGGGCTCCTTAGGTAGCTATCCCGTATAGCCTCTACAGACTCGTCACTGACTGATGGCCTACCAGAACGGGGTTTCTCCACCAAACTGCCGGTTTCCTTCAACTGCTTATCCCACCGAGTAATATTATTCCTATGTGGTGGTGCTTTGTTATAAACGCACCGATATTCACGTTGCACTTTGGTCACGGATTCAAATTTAGTGAGCCACAGAACACACTGAACTTTCCTCTGCACCGTCCACATCTGGACTGGCATGGCCGTGGGCTGCTCCACTGTATACACGGTGTTACGTCATCATCTGCACATGCGCACATGCTGCCACATCATCTTACAGAAACTGGGAGGGTTTTCCTTTTATTTAGTGCCGATTTCACATTTCTATTGTCTTTTGTTGCTTTCCTGTGACTGGTCAAAAGTGCACCATGACTTTACGGACACACTGTAGTTAGGAAATCATACTTGCCTTAGTCTGAAATTGAGATTTTTAAAAATATACTTTTCTGAATTGGAATGAACTGGTTGCCCAAGTCTTAAATGTAATGCATAGCAATCAGTGTGCATTAAAGTCAGTAAATATAATAATATATCATCTAAATTCAAAGAAGATACTACAGAACAAACAGTACCTGTGTCCATGACCAAATATGTCCATCAATGTTGAATACAGGAAGAACGTAAAAGTTCATTTGATCCAGGAGTTTGGTTATAATTTTGTTTTTTCCATAAGTTTTGGTTGCCTGTAGGGATAGGAAAAAGAATGAAGCTATTGGTGGAAAGTTAAGCTACCACGTGGAAAGCTGTGGTATAATAGGGATACGACCACTCCTTAAGTCATTTGCCCAAGGTGACATAATGACACTTATTTAGACTAATGAAATGAATTGAACTGAGCATTCTTCAAAAAGTTCATTTAATTATTGAGACTCGCAGCATTTCAGACACAGCATGCAAGATACAGTTCACAGGAGGCAGAGACCAAGTGAAAAGTTAGAGCAACTCATGTCAAATGGCTTATTTCCCACACACCCTTTAGGTAAATATGGATTGAGTCTGTAATAAGAATATGTAGATATTGGAGAGGATTCATAAATTAATTGTAAATAGGATAAAAGAAAAAACGCTCTATTGATTAAAAAACAACAACATGTGTTTAGAAATTGACTTTTTTTTTTTTTAAATCACATCTAATTGAAAATTTTCTAATTATCTGGAATTTCTATGGCTACCTAAAAATCTCTGTCATCATTTTTGGAAAATCTCTTTCAGGATTAACTCTTCTGGAGCCAGGAGATGTCGTCTAGCAGTCCTGTGATGGGTGTTCCCTCATGGGCTGAGTAAGGGGAGCCACGCCATTGCGTGGACCAGGGGTCCCCAAACTTTTTACACAGGGGGCCAGTTCACTGTCCCTCAGACCGTTGGAGGGCCGGACTATAAAAAAAACTATGAACAAATCCCTATGCACACTGCACATATCTTATTTTAAAGTAAAAAAACAAAACGAGAACAAATACAATATTTAAAATAAAAAACAAGTAAATTTAAATCAAGAAACTGACCAGTATTTCAATGGGAACTCTGGGCCTGCTTTTGGCTAATGAGATGGTCAATGTGCTCCTCTTACTGACCACCAATGAAAGAGGTGCCCTTTCCGGAAGTGCAGCAGGGGCTGGATAAATGACCTCAGGGGGCCACATGTGGCCCCCGGGCCGTAGTTTGGGGACCCCTGGCGTGGACGGATCGCGGTTACCCGCAGAGCCATTCCTAGTGAAGCCGTTCGTGCCCAGAGAGCCGCCGTCATGTCTCGTTCACGCGTGTGCTGTATGAAAGAGCAAGTTAAACGTAGTTGGAGCCAGAACACCGTAGAAATAGAAGGAGAGGAGGAACAAACCGAGACTTGTTTAGAAAGTGAGTTTTCCCGCTGGGAAAGGGATTTGAGGCATGCCGCGGGCAGGGGCGGGCAACCAGGAACTGGGTTCTGTGCTTTGAGCTCACTGAAGAAAGACCACCTCGGTAGCTTGCAAATCGTAAGATAGTTTCAGATTTTCCATCTCAGCTCTAGGGAAAGCTCTCCTATTGTGACAACAACAACAAAAAAAGTTGTTTCTTTTTTCATTTTATAAGCTGTCAGCTGGAGTTGAAGAAGCCTGAGGAAGGTGTCAATTTTATAAACACCGAATGCTGAGTAAACACCCAGCGCATTTATTTCCTGACAGCTGGAAGGGCGGGCTCGCCTCGTTCAGTGGATCTGCGCCCACTGGGGAAGGGTGGGTGCCGCTCAGTGCCCTGCGAGAGCCCCTGACCGTGAAGGGGAGCTGGGTGCGTTCCGTCTCACTCACCCGATGGACACACCACTGCTGGGGAGAGCCACGCGCCTGCATGAATGCCCACGCTCCATAAAAATAGCCTTTCTCCCTTGGTGCTTTTTCCCAATCTATTTAGAAATAAAGGCAAGTTATTGTTTGGCACACATTCACACATGCATCTCTGGCTGTCCCATCATTCATTCGTATTCTCAGAGCCATCCCCCCTCCCCGCCCTCCTCTCCAACCCCCACCCCGCCCCCCTCTCCCCGTCTCCTGCTCAGGGAGTAACTGTGTGAGCACAGGGTGTTCTCAGGGAGGACGGCGGTGGCTGTCCTTAAATATTTATACATAATTCATAATCTATCACAGAGGATATATTTTTCAAAAGTTTTCCTTAGTGTCAATGTTGCTTTTAGGTTTTTTTTTTTTTTTTTTTTAAACCACAATCTACTTTTCTTATTTTACTGCTGGTCTTCTTGCGTATGTTTGGTCAGAGACATAGATGATAAAGTTGCTTCTGTTTCTGCCACTTTCTTTTCTTTCTTTCTTTTTTCTTTTCTTTTCCTGTCTTTATAACCGGGGGGATGTTTTGCTTGGAGTGGAAAGGATTTTGTAGTCCTGTTTGAAGTGAGAAGGAGAAATAGTGCCTGGATGTTTGAAGGGCTGTCATTTTGAGCAGAGGTCAGATTTGTTTTGGGTGGTTGGAGAGAATGAGTGGATGGGAGTTCAGGTCAAGGACGGGCTTCCCAGCTACTAAGGGGATGTAGCAGGGAGCAGTGTTTTTAAATGTACAAAACCCCAGCAGCAGCGAAATGGCAATTGTTAGCTTGATTGTAGACGGGAATTCCCCATCGACATGGGTTTGAATGCCTTACTTAACTTCTGGGACCCTAGGAGTCTATGATTCTTTTTTTTTTTTTAAATGAGAGGAAGGGAGACAGAGAGACAGACTCCTGCATGTGCCCCAATTGTGATCCACTCAGCAAGCTCCGTCTGTGCTGATGCTCAAATCAACTGAGCTATTTTTTAGCACCTGAGGCTGATGCGTTCCAACCCAGCTATCAGCGGGGGGGGGGGGGGGGGGGGGCTTATGCTCGAACCAGTTGAGCCACTGGCTGCAGGAAGGAAAGAGGGAGAGAAGAGGGAGGGAAGGAGAGAACAACATGGTCGCTTCTCTTGTGTTCCCTGACTGGGAATTGAACCCAGGATGTCTATATGCTGGGCTGATGCTCTATCCACTGAGCCACTGTCCAGGGCCATTATGATTTAAAACATTTTTTTAAAAAAATTGAGTTTAGAGAGAGAGAGAGGAAGAGGGGGAGGGGAAGAGAGAGAGAGACAAAGAGAAACATCAATTTGTTGTCCCACTTATTTGTGCATTCCTTGGTTGATTCTTGTAAGTGCCCTGACCTGGAATTGAATCTGCAACCTTGGTGTATCAGGACAACACCTTAACCAACTGAGCTTCCCTGCTACGGTGTGAGTCTATGATTCTTGAAGTTCTCTTTTCTTCGTGACATTTTAATCATCAGTTTCACTAAACTTTAATGGGTGGAAAACTGTTTTATACACTAGAGACATCATAAACTCTTATAATAAAGATACAGGATAAGATATTTGTCCATTGTGCCTGACAAAAGGTTTAACCAGGAACTATCTGATTCCCCCCAAAACCACCTGTGACTTCTGTTCTAGAATGGATGTCTAGAGTTTAAATGTTCTTCAAAAACCAAGACTTCTTATTGTATCAAAGTGAGCTAGGTGTGTCAAAAAGTAACTTTGAAATTCATGCTTTCCAACAATAGTAAGTATCGGTAGTTCTTGGAGTTGGTTTTACCTTGAGAACATACAGTGGATTGTCTTCAACCGTAGTTTCAATTTTAATACGAGAGACCATTTCAGGACGCTTATACACCTTTTTTTTTTCAGTGCAAGCCACAATCTTAAGAGCAAAATCAAATCGAGGAATTAGAGTGAAAGAAAATGAAGTGACAGCAAAGGTTGGGGATAACTCTTCCGTTTTTTCTTTTGGAAGCACAGACTTTTATTATATACTGCACCTGACCCCCGGTACTGTATTTTGCGTAGCTGTGCCTGCCTGAGACGCCTTCTTTAACATCCAACTGTTTCTCAGTCGCTTCTTGTAGATCATGAATCAAGATTCTGTTTGACAGGGGGAGTGATAAGGTGCACATTGACTAGAGCAAGGAAAACACGGTTATCTTCCATTGGCAGACGCTTTCCCTTTTCTCTATCTCAGATCAGGTTTTCTCTGTGTCTTGATTATGCTCTTACCATTTCCTTTAGATATGTCACCGTATCTGGCTTCAGACCTTTCTCTTTATCTACAGCTGTGCCAGGCAAGGTCACACTTAACATGGGCTTGTCCAAACCCAGAGACTGCGGTAGGTGTGGGATAGCTCACTAGTAAGCTACATTCATTGCATGTTGAAATAAGGTTGCAGATATGTTAGAGTCAATAAAGTGTTTTGTTGAAATTACTTCTTAAATGTGGCTACTCAAATATTTTAAAATTATACACGTGGCTTGCTTTATACTGCTATCGGTCAGTGCTGCTCTATAATCTAAACACCACCTTTCTTCAAAGCGCACACACATCCACAGGTACGCAACACCGGCCACAGTGGATAGTCTTACGCACAAATTTACTGGCTGTCCCAAGAAACCTGAGTAACAATAATAATAATAAGCATGTACTTAGCGTTTACCATGTGCCAGGCATTGCCCTAACCAACTTACATACATTAATTTATTTAACTTCCACACTGAGATTATTATCCTCATGTTTACAGATGGGAAAGATAGGGCACAATAACATGTTTCAATAACCTGCCCGTGGTTACAGAACTAGAAAGTGGCTCGACTGGTTTGGAGAGTGTGACATAAGATGCAAGGTGAGTCATTGGAAGGTTCGTGTTGGGGACCGAAAGGCTTCTACCCTCTTTTCTATTTCGTCTCATCCTGAGTTGCCTCCTCCCATTTCATCACCTCAATGAATCATGCGGCTTTAACTGCAGACCAACAGTCATCCATGTTTGTATCTCTAGTTCCGGCTTCTCCCCTGAACTTACCTCTCTCTAACCTCTTCTCCTATGTCTCCCGTGACTTGTACATCCAACTGCCGACCTGACATTTTCACCTGGACATCCATTTATTTAGTATGAATAAATAAATAAAGCAGTCCAGGTACTGCTTTATACACATTGTTTTATTTTATTTTTTTGAGTGAGAGGAGGGGAGATAGAGAGACAGACTCCTGCATACATCCTGACTGGGATCTACTTGGCAACCGTTGTCTGGGGCTGATGCTCAAATCAACCAAGCTATCCTCAGTGCCTGGGGCCACACTTGAACCAATTGAGCCCCTGGCTATGGGAGAAGAAGAGAGAGAGAAGAGAGAGAGGGAGGAAGAGAGAAGCAGATGATTGCTTTTCCTTATGTGCCCTGATCAGGGATTGAACCTGGGATGTCTGCACGCCAGGCTGACGCTCTGTCCACTGAGCCAGCTGGCCAGGGCCTCTTTTATTTTATCTTATTAACATTATCACCATTTTACAGATGGGGACATTGCTGTTCAGGAAGCTTAAATATAATTTGTATGTGGTGAAGTTGGGAATTTGAATGTCAGCTTGTTTGACTTTAAGATTTATGTTTCAAAAGTTCCACTGTCATCATGTACACAAATATTTTTGTATATTTTGTGCCTGTTTAGGAATTTTTTACTTTGCTCTAGTGATTTATTTTCCTACTCTTGTGTAAGTAACAAACCTTATTTAATTATAGTTTTAATACTGAATTTTAGTATTTCATAAAGTGTCTCATTCTTATTTCCCAATTTCTTGAGTAATTTCACCTATTAATAACTTTTATTAGAATCATTTTAGAAATTATTAGAAAAGTGGGCTTTTGATTATAATTGTATTAAATTATGAATAAATTTGATAAAATATAATTAATAAACCATAATGTAGATTTTTTTATTCTTTAGTAAAATTTTATATATTTTGTTTATTCATATATTTTGATTAGTCTTATGAGTGACTTTTCCCCCACTAAATACATTAACTGATTATTATTTATATAGTAAAAAACATGGCTTTGATTATGTTTATTAGCCATTGTCATTTAAAACTATCATTTTATTTCTGATATTTTTTGGTTTTGTGTTCAGGGTTTTCTGTGTAGTTATTCTATAAAATATTATACTTTTTAGTTTTTTTCTAATGTCTATTTCTTTTGTTTTCTTGCTTTGTTGCATTGGCTAAGCTCTCTGAAAAGGAAAAATAATGGTGCTGAAAGATGGTGTTCTATTGTGTTTTGGTTTTAACAAGAAAAATCTGTCTTTCACTGTTAAGTATATATGTATATAATGTTGATTGCCATTCTGAAATTAACATGGCGGTGTCTTTGTGATCAAATTACTATTGTCCGTTGATGTGCGGTTGCAATGAAAACTTGTTATTAGATATCTATGTTAAATATTATGTTGCAACCAGGGGAGATTTGCACACATTCTCACAAAATGCTTTGTTCATCTTATTTTCGATCTGTCTATACAAAGCTGGTTTAACCTAGGAGGAAGGCAGTGGACACAGGGAACATGACTCACTGGAAGCATACCGTCAGTAGGTGATAGCTGACAGCAAATAAAGCAAAGTAGAATCACATAGACAGGGGACACAGGAAACCCAGGGGTCAAATGTAAGTTCACATGATCCAACATATTTTGGAACCGAGCCCCTGGAAAGATCATTCATTCTCTTACAGCGCGGGATGAAAATTCATGCTCACAATGATAATCTCTCAACCCAAAGTGAATGATACGCAATACACACTTGATTCTGCAGGGTAGTGTGGTTTGTAATGGAAACGTTTCTGTGAAATACTTAAAATGCAGGATTTTCTGAAGTTGTACTGATCTGAACAGTTTTTTTTATTTTGATGTCTCATTTTTCCCATTGACTTCATGTACAAGAGGCATTACTCTACTTTTGTTGATGGAACGCATGTGTATTTTTCTTTTATTATCAGTGAGTTCCTAAGTAGGAAGATGCTGTTTATTTTTAAACATTTACTCTAGCCCCTTAGGACGGTATCATGCACGTCCTCACTTCTGTGAATTCTACCAAACAAGGCAGCAGGACTTTAGCGGGAAGAGGCTCCGTGATCAGACATTCTCGGGCTCTAACCCCCTGTTTGGCTAAGACTCAGTGTGACCTCGGGCAGGTGAGCTATCTATCGGAGTCTCCGTTTCCTCCCTTGTACAACGGTACCAAACGTGTCAGCCAGGATAGCGGTGAGGATGAAAGGAGGTGGACTCTGAGAGGTGCCTGGCATGCCACGGACCCCCAGCGCACCTCAGCGTAACCGTGCGGAGGAGCCACTGAACCGACAGCCACGTCACCGCTGTGACATGTCTTTCCACCAGGCTTTGATGCTATGGACTTGTTTGACTCTGCTGATTTCTCCGATTTCTCATGATAATGAAGCCGACTACGTGTCAGTTTCTTGTCGCTGATGGACTGGCTGATCTGAGTTTGGAGGTAGAACGAAACTGAAGTCTACTCCTAATTAGAGTTTATTTAGCACATGAGACCAAGTACCGCTCATGAATATGGATCCCATTAACAACACTGACAAGCACGTTATTATGCACATTAGACGCGACTCACTGTTTGCTTGGCTTTTGACTTATGATGAATCTGGTCTTTCTGAGGGAAAAAAAAAATCGTGCCAGTTTTGGAATCAGGTGGGGGCATGTTGCACTAAAACTCACACCAAGCCTGAGAAGTTTGGAAATTATATTTTGGTTGGCCGCTCTAGGCGTAATGAACTGTTTCGTAGGCTGTAAAGCGGGCATCTGGCTTTTTGCTCTACCTGCGTTAATAGGAATAGAGGAAACGGGCCAAGGAGACATTCTCTGGTCCCAAAGGTTGATTTGTAACATAAGGCAGTATTAATTAATCACAGGAAGCTGGTATCTGAGAATATTTTTAGACTTAACACATATCGATGTGGCTCTTGTGGTAACAGCAGCGAAAGAACATGGTGTGAGCTGAAATACGACCCTTCCCACACGGGCAGCTGCACAAGGACGTCAGGGCAGCACCAGATTGGTGCTGATCGGGACTAGAAATTAAGCCTGAGGCTGAAAATTCAGAACGAGGGCCAGATGTTATTTTCATGAGCCCTCCTAATAACCAGCAGCCGGGCCAGCACAGATGGAACCAAACGACTTTCCCTCAAATATTATTTCAGCACTCCAATAATCGTTTAATTTGTTACAAACATTTCTGAACGTCGTCGGTGAGAAGATAAATATTATCACTGAGGATTTAATGATATGAGTGGCTATTGCTTATCCAGTCTTACGTGCCAGGCCCTCCGCTCAGCATGGTGTTTTCCATATTTCCATTTTATCTTTCACTCTTCCCTCCAACGCTGTTTGTTGTGTACCATTGTCAGCCCCCATCTTCAACTTCTCTGCAGGTTAGGGAGATTTCCACGGTTCTCACAACGGGTAAAATATAGAAGTTGGGATTTGAACCCGGCGATGTCTGACATCTAGCTGTGAACCATGATAAAAAAACTACCTTCGTTACCAGGAGTGACAACCCTGGGGTAGGGCCATCAGACCTGCAGTCTTTAGTCAACCGAGGCTTGTGCAAAATCTGTCCAGGAGATTGATTGGCTGTTCCGGAAAACTGTGTTGCCACGTCAGGGCGCAGATGAGAGGTTCAGAGAAGAGGCAAGATGAACCTTAGTTTGACAATGTCAAGGGACCCTCCTTCTGCTGCTCTTAGGAACAAGGACGGGATGATGGAAAAGTGTAGGTAGGCGTCCATAGTCTCCCCCCTCCCCCACAGTTTCACTCTCCAAGGTTTCAGTGGTCCAAAAATATGAACTGGAAAGTTCCAGAAATAAACAGCTCATAAGTTTTTAATTTGCACGCTGTTCCGAGCACCTCAGTTCATCTCATCACGTAGGCACTGTGACATCGCACATCAGGTCGTCGCAGGAAGAGGGTGACTTCCACAGTCACGGAACTCTTACGGGAGAATACTGTTGTAATCGTTTTCTTTTGTGATTAGTGATAGCCTCTTACAGGGCTTAATTTATAAGTGACACTTCATCGTACATGTGTATATGCAGTATAGGAGAGGAGATGGTGTGCGCGTGTGTGTGAGTGTGTGTGTACCGGCAGCAGGAAGGATGTTTCAGGGAGGCAGAGTCGTCGTTACGGTGCCTTATAAACTGCTCTGAACCGCCTGCACCCACATCCCAGCAGGATAGGGGCTGCTCAGCAGTATGATCTCAGGTTCCCAGAAGGTCCCATTTATCCCAGTGACTCCCTAACTGTGTGACCGTGGACAAAACTCGGTGCTTAGTGTTGCGGGTTCCCCCATATGCCTCTGCGCTGGGTAATAAATGCGAAGGCACCAACTGGCTCACTCGGAGGGGACGGGAGCATCCGTTGATAGTGGCAGCCATCCCCTGCGGCACAGTGTGTGCGCGCGCGCTCGCGGGCACGCGCACCGGTGTAAACACGTGCTGGTGGTGTCTCCTCCCCTTGGCCGACTAGAAGTAGAGGAGCCAGGCAGAGTGGCTTTGCGGTCCCAGTCGGTCCTCACGACACCCCTAGGAAGCGGCATTGTGCGCACACTCGCGGGCACGTGCACCCGTGTAAACACGTGCCGGTGGTGTCTCCTCCCCTTGGCCGACTAGAAGTAGAGGAGCCAGGCAGAGTGGCTTTGCGGTCCCAGTCGGTCCTCACGACACCCCTAGGAAGCAGCATTGTAAAGACGGAAGAAGTGAGGTGGAAGGAAGTTCAGCTCATGGCTCCTGTTGAACACCCACAGCTCGGTTTGCAGGGGACCAGCCAGCCCAGACGGCCTCCCTCCAAAAGCCCCATCTCCTCAGCCCTGGAGGCTGGTCTCAATGCACCTGTTTGACTCTTGGGGCAAATGATATATAAAAACATAGAGCAGTAAGACAATGAATGGGATGACACGTTAGAATGATTTACTGTATTTTTCGCTCCGTAAGACACACCTTTTTTCCCCCAAAAGCGGAGGGGAAATTGCCCGTGCATCTTATGGAGCGAATGTTCATTTCTTTCAGCTGCTGCGGGTTCCTGGACAACTAGAAGAGTATTTGCACATTAAAGTCTCTTCTCATTTGTTAATAACAGTGCTGATGGTTGTTAACACTGTTGTTGAGTTTACATTGTTGAAATATTATTGTGGTATATTTTATTAAAAATTTTAACACACCATTTGGTTCAGAATATTCTTTTCCTTATTTTCCTCCTTAAAACCCTAGGTGCGTCTTACGGTCAGGTGCGTCTTATGGAGTGAAAATTACAGTATTTAATTCAAACGCCTATTTCTAAGACTGTGTCTAAGAGTTTGTGTCTAGCTGAACATTATTAGGTAATTATACATTTACATGAAGTGTTGACGACTGCTGTGTCCTTTGGATAGAGGTGTCTTGTATCTCCCATATAATCTCATGTGGGTCTTAATAAGATTTTACTTCAGTGGTATCATTTGAATTTTACTATTACATCAATAGTGGTTTTCTGAATTACCTTTTATTAGCAACTCTTTTATCTTCTCGTTTTAACTTTTGATCAAAGAAAAGATAATGCAAAATGTCTCTAAAATATAAAAAAATAGTGAAAACACTGGGTTTTTTAATTGCCGGATCTAACTCTGAGGTCTGCTCTTTAAGGCTCAGTTGAATGGGCGGACTTTCCTTCCGGTATTTTTTTCTCCAGTCTGTTCTGGTTGGTTAATATATACATATTATTATTATTATTATTATTATTTGATTTGGCCTTTCATGATTTTGTAAAAGTATAAATAAAAAGAGAACAGATAGGCCACTTTAAAATCAAATCTGTTTTAGTAATTTAATTTTCTGAAAATTAGAAGAAATCACACACAGCGGCTTTAAACTAAACACTGGTTTATGCGCACTTTCCAATGAAGAGTGTCTAAACTATCATGTCAAACCGGCCTGGTCAGGTGGTTTTATTGAGACCGGTGCCTGGGTCCAACCTGGTGTTCCTGTTCTTAGAACCCTCTTCTGTTACTGACTGACACCATGTAACGCATAAAATTAATATGCAAATAAAATTATCTGCATAATTAGTACTTGGAGACAAGATTTTAAACAGTTCTTGTCTGCAAGGATCACTTTACATATTTATATTTCTGAGGAAGGTAACTATCTAATTATGTGGCTTTCCTACAACCATGGCTAATTGGGACCAATTTCTAGAAATCATGTCCTAATTAGATAAAACTAATTTGTGGAGGTAGTTTACCACTTTGGTTCTTGACGTGGATAACGAGGAAGGATCTTGGCATAAGACACTGAAGGACACACTACTATTTATAAGAATCTGAATTTAGAGATCAGATTTCTGTTTGCAGTCGGAATGATCTCGGGCCGGGAGAGGCCGAGGGCGGGCCAACGCGGAGAGAGGGCTGAGGCGAGCTGTCTGATAACTGGAAGGAAGGCAGCTACCTGCCTGGGTGTCTTTAGCCATCCTGACTTATTCCTCTGTCCGCACTCCTGTGAAGCAACTGGCTTTTTGTCTCCATTCCCAAGATATCAAGGAGCACACAGTGCTTCATTTTTACCCTGCTGTTCAAGCCAAATTATACAAAATTGTCCAGTTACCATTGATCTCAGCCTGGGCTGGACATGTTGTGAGAATTAGTTGATCGCAGGAATCCAAGTTGGGTCTATACTAACGAGGCCAAGTGAAGAGTGTCGTAACGAGGCCCCCGTTTGAGAAGCCTGGCTGTGACATGAGTGGAGACACAGTCCCCCCCCCCGGGGGGGATGTCTAGGGGGAGGGGCGGTGTCTTCTACATGGAAGAATCCGGACACCATCTGAACCTTGTTCTTCAAGCCCTACCCATTCCTGTGACCTTGGAGGTGTATTTCTAAAGCGTCTACTCTAATTTAATGGTGCGAAAAAAGCATAGAAAAGCACGCAGCGATACGGGACTTGAAGAGAGGTAAATGCTGGCAGAAATTAATTTGGAACAGGCTCTCCCTACTGGGCAACTTCATTGGTTCCCCATCACTCTGGAAACCACAGCGAAGACGAGGAGATCAACAATGACCTGCTCCTTTTCTTTTATCCCCGGAAGAGGCTTGAGCAACAATGTGTTTAACTTGTCTGCCGTGGGTCCTTGCCGAGCTTCTGTAAGGTTTATATTTATTGAGAGGTTTATATTTATTGCCACAGTGTAGCAATATCATACATGCAGTCCGGGTCGTGGTGAGCAGCAGGGGATCCCGCTCTGCAATAGATGGAAGATGATCATACATCTTGTCTCAGCCGGAAGGGGAGGCCTTTCGAGTGACAGCACAAGCTCCTGTAGCGGGGGGCACGGAATCGCAAGTCAGAGAGGGACTCGTGCTGCTAGCACGGGGTTGGTTGTGTGGTGAGGGTCTCAATAAAGGGGACTCCCGGGATGACAAGAGCTGGGGCGTTCAAACGGGACCCTTCCGTCCATCAGATTGCTAAATGTCTGCCAGTATAAAAACACATTTTGCTTTCTGTGTTGTGTGTTGATTTGTAACATTCCCGTCCAGGCTCCCTTCCTGTTCACCGCCACGGGGCCCAGACAGTGCGCGGGCCCGCAGCTGCTTCTCCATGTGTTCTAATCTCCCCTCATTTTTTTACGGGACCGCAGTGACGCGGGTCGGCATCTTTGGCTATTCGAGATTCTTCTCCTCTTGGATTCGTCTTACTCTGTGGCATTGCTTCCACGTTCTCTGAGGAAGAATTTCTTTCATGAAAAAAAAAAAAAGAATTTATTTGCTCTATATCTGGCCCCCCTTCCACTGTGACTTAAAGAGGAACTGTTTGGGTCTCCTTCTCAGGTACCAGGAGAAATCAAACACAAGGATGTGGTGCTGGTGGTCACCAGGGGTGTCTGGACGCTGGGTGATGGCCCATCGGGGTGAGGAGTGTGGCTCAACCACCCGTGTCCGCTCACCTCTCGCGGTCCTCGCTGTTGAGGGCTTAGAGAGGGCGGAGGCAGAGAAGCGCCATTCTTGAACATCAGAGCAAACCTAAGATGGAAGCTGAGTGACCAGGTTTGATTTCGTCACCTCTACAGGCAGGCCTCTCTTAAGTCTGTTTGGAAGTGACTATAGATTTTATGTCATGTAAATATAGTTTCACTTTTTTACCCCCTCATTAAAAAATAAGACTTCCCTTTTGATGACAAGACTCCCCCAACTTTGAATATTCAATGTTTTTGAATAGTGACTGTTAGGACTTCCTGGTAGTGCATTTTACTTTGATCCAAACCGACTGGATGGACTGAGATTCCTTCTCCCGAACTCGGACGACCACTGTCATGTTGGCAGCCACGTGGTGAGGGGGGGGCATCCGGATGCCAGAAGTGCAGCTGGGGAGACAAGTTCAGTGTTAGTCTCAAGCTTATGAGGTTTCTGCAAATATACTCAAATATCTGTTGACTATGCAGGGTGAGGAAGGAGCCATTGTGCCGGTCGCATGGAATGTGTAACTACAAAAAGAATGAGCACCTTTTGGTTAATTTGTCTGGTTCCACCATCCTGGGGTTGAGTGGGGTCGCTTCATAATTGTTTTAGCCCCAGCGTCTGGCTCGGATTGGGACTCTAGGTTCCATATAAGGTTCCCAACTCCCTTCCCAATCCAAGCCTCAAAGCCAAGTGTCCCCGTAAACTCTGGCGTTCCTGGAAGGTGTGTGTCTAACACAGGGGACCCCAAACTTTTTACACAGGGGGCCAGTTCACTGTCCCTCAGACCATTGGAGGGCCGGACTATAAAAAAAACTATGAACAAATCCCTATGCACACTGCACATATCTTATTTTAAAGTAAAAAAAACAAAAACAAAAACAAAAAAAACGGGAACAAATACAATATTTAAAATAAAGAACAAGTAAATTTAAATCAACAAACTGACCAGTATTTCAATGGGAACTATGCTCCTCTCACTGACCACCAATGAAAGAAGTGCCCCTTCCGGAAGTGCGGTGGGGGCCGGATAAATGGCCTCAGGGGGCCGCATGCGGGACCCCTGGTTTGGGGACCCCTGGTCTAACAGAAGGTGTACTCTTCAGTCCTGCCATTGTTCTAGAATGTGTCCACGGGCAAGTTAAAGTTCCTAACACTCCTTGAGTTTCAGTGTGTCCCCCTAAAAGGTGGGGCAGGCAGAGCTGCCGTGGGATGTTACACAGACTGTGACGCGGCTGTGGGGTTTGGGACATGCGGGCACTGGACAGCTGCCCACTCCCTTCTCTTCCCCCCGCTGCTGGGAGTTTCAGAAATGTCGGTGCACGGGCCCAGAAGGAGAGCGCACAGGCGAGAGAACTGAGCAGAATCCGATTCTTGTTCTTCGTCAGATTGTACTCCGTTGCGAGGTCGAATGAGGTCCAGCCCTCCCACCTGGCAAATGGGAGGGAGGGGCCCGTTTGCTCCCACCCCCACCAGGCTGTGGGCACGGCCGAGTCTGCCAGACTGCTTCTGAGCTGGGTCCCAGGGGACCTCCGGTTACTCGTCATGAGACCGCTGTGACCTCACTGATGTTTATTGGCTTCTTTTGATCAAAGAGCAACAGACAAACTGGGCATATGAGGGGTGTGGTGAGTTACAGGTGAGTTCAGCAAGGCGCCTAACCACAATAGCAGCGTCCCTGTCCTCACAGGGAAACGTGTGACAGGCATTCAGGGGGCTCAGTGAACTTCCACGCGCACTTATCAAGCCCTGGGCACAGAGCTGGCGGGCACCCCTGCGGAGGCTCCTAAAGAGACTAGAAGAAGCGGGAAGCGTCGTGTGAGGGATGTCCACAAATGCAGTCCACACCTGCTGAGCCTGCCGGGGAGGGGGGGGGGGGAGCCCGGTGCCCCGGGGCACAGGAAGAGTCCGGGATGCGTCACCAGAGCTGATGGGCAGAGCAGACTTCCCACCAGAGCCACTGTCTGAGCTGGTCTTGGAGAATAATAGGATCTAGCCAAGTAGAGAAGGAAACATTTTTCCTGAGTCAAGGGGTTCAGGACCAAAGTGGGTGAGTCTTTGCTGTTCACGGAGTTTCAGAGGAAGGGGGCGGGGGAGGAGAAGCCGCAGAGAGTGGCAGCTGGGCAGATCACGAAGGACTTGGCCACACCGATACCGATAGAAAGGCTTCTCCAGGGTCTATTACGGCCAGGCCCGCCACTGACTGCTTCCCCAGTAATTAGCTCACGTGGTCCTTATAACAAACTTAGGAAATTAGTCGGATTATGGGTTTTTTTTTGTGTGTGTTTTTTTTGTAGTTTTCCAAAGTGAGAAGCTGGGAGGCAGTCAGACTCCTGCATGCTCCCGACCGGGACCCACCCAGCATGCCCACCAGGGGGCGATGCTCTGCCCATCTGGGGCGTTGCTCTGCCGCAACCAGAGCCATTCTAGCACCTGAGGCAGAGGCCATGGAGCCATCCTCAGCGCCCGGGCCAACTTTGCTCCAATGGAGCTTTGGCTGCAGAAGAGAAAGAGAGAGACGGAGAGAAAGGAGATAGGGAAGGGGTGGAGAAGCAGATGGTCACTTCTCCTGTGTGCCCTGGCTGGGAATCATACCCAGGACTTCTACACACCAGGCAGACGCTCTACCACTGAGCCAACCGGCCAGGGCTATAATCTCATTTGATGAAGAAGGAAATTGAGATCCAGAGAAGTTAAGGAACTTGCCTAAGATCGCAGAGCTGGGATGGGGACTTCTGAAGACCATATTCTCTCCATGATAGGCCACTTCTCGTGGAAAAGCATCCAGTGGAGAGTCACGGCCACCCAGCTTTAGAGAGCCCAGTTGAGCTGTGGTGTGGACTGGCTGTCTGGAAGGATGGGCCAGAACCCTGGATACTACTTAAGGGGCTTTGGAAATTATCGCAGGAAGAGGTAGAGCCAACATGAACTTGGCAGTGGCAGGGGAATGGAGAGAAAAATATGGACTTGGAAAACATTTGGGAATTAGAGTAGGTGGAACTTTGGATGAATTTGAGGTGTGGATAAGGGTGTGGGCCTGAGATAAATCCCAGGTTGGGTTCTGGGTTTAACTCCGATGTGCAATCTTGATTCTTTAACCAACCCTCTATGAACTTCAATTCTTCTGTTTTCAACGGGTTAAACTAGGACCCTGACACTGAAACTGTTGGAGAATTTGAAACAATGTATGTGAGATGGCTGTTTTTGTATAGGAGCAACTGATAAATGACAAAATATGTATGTTAGTTGGATTTTAAAAAGACTGATCTAACTTTAAGAGTTTCTTTTGCTCTGGCCGATTGGCCCAGTGGTAGAGCATTGGCCTGGTGTGTGGATGTCCTGGGTTTGATTCTTGGTCAGGGCACACAGGAGAAGTGCCCATCTGTTTCTCCACCCCTCTCCCTTTTCACTCACTCTATCTCTCTCCCCTCCCATAGCCATGGCTCGATTTCTTCCAGCAAACTGGCCCCTGGTGCTGAGGATGGCTCCAGTGGCCTCCACCTCAGATGCTAAAAATAGCTCGGTTGCCAAGCAACAGAGCAACGGCCCCAGGTGAGCAGAGCAGCCGCAGGTAAGGGGGCTTTGCCTGGTGGGTCCTGGTCAGTGCGTACGCAAGAGTCTGTTTCTCTGCCTCCCTTCCTCTCACTTAATAATAATAATAATAATAATAATAATAATAATAATAATAGAGTTTCTTTAAAACGGACCTGCTCTTGGAAAGGGTCACATCTTGACATGATCATCCAGCTCCTTCAAGTTATCAGTTAATACGTGAACAGAAACGTGGTCACAGTGAAGGCGGGGTTGGGTGGGAGGAGCACAGTGGAGGTGACAGGCAGTCGCAGGGAGGGGAAAAGAGGCCCCAGGACCGTGTCAGGAGCAGCCCCTTGGTGCGCAGTTTCAGCGAGAGGAAGTCCTTGTGTGCAAGGCTTTGGGGAGGGAAGGTGGAAGTGGTCATCTGGGGGAAAAACAGAAACAGACACAGAGGCAGGGAAGCCCTGGCGACTGGCTGAGTTAACCGAGCACCCCTGCCACCCGCCTCCCCCTTGTCTTCGGGCATTCACCCGAGATGGACAGGAAGCCGCTGCTGCAGGACAGGAGGGAAAGTCGCACGGTCTCGCCAGTGCTTTACCGCGTCGCTCTGGCCAGGTCCTCGAGGGCCTCTGCTAGTTCCTCATCCTGGGGCTTCAGGCGGAGCGCCGTCTCCCTTTCACGTGGCAAAAGGACGAGAAAACGAGAGCGGTCAGGAGGGCGGCCTTACTCCTCCTCAACCCCCCTCCCCGCCCCCCCCCCCCCCCAGAGGGCAGCACAGGGAGGTGAGGTTCACCTGTCAAAGCGGACAGGGCCAAGCGCCAGGGTGGTGGCGACCACAGCCGCGGGCAGGAGGAACCTCATGGCCCCTCTCTGCCTGCCCCCCGCCCTCCGCCCTCTGACCCCTGCTGGGTTTATGCCTCTGCTCTTACCTGGACCAGCGCCTCATTTCCTGGTGGGGTTCTGGTGCATGAACCCTTCCCCCCTCCCCATGCTTTCTCGTGGGGGGGCCGAGGGCCAGGGTGGCAACGTTAACACCGAATGCCGTGCTACTCACATGCTTTTCATAATAGCGGATACTCATTTTACAGACGGCGGAGCAGCAAATTCCTTTGCCCAAGGTGACAGAGTGGGTGCGTTCATAGCGCTGGGATTCGAACCCAGTTCTTCGCTCTAAAATACAGCTCTACCGTATGCTTGAGTTGAACGATGTAAGGACTCCGTCTAGATTTGCCTTTGGCAAGCTGAGACAAATTTGGCTACCTGGTCACAGGACCTTGGAGGGGGACTCTCAATAATGTAAGATATGTATTTGAAGCTCCGTGGTAAATCGTTGAATTAAAAACACTAAAATTACAAAATATTTTGAATATACTAAAAATACACGGCTCACAAAAATGAGGGGATGAGGGAATGTGCAGATTCTCCGGTACTTTCAGCCTTTTATAGAGTGCATTTTCACCAGTGAAATAAAACTTGGTTTTGCATCTCATTTGCATACTCAGACAACTTTCTTTGACTTGTTGTTTGCTTTTGTGATGTGCTTGTTTAATAAAAAAAAATCAAATGTTTCTTTTTTTTTTTTTAATTGCTTCTTATTCATTTTGAAACATCTCCTGACTTTTGTGAGCAGTGTATTGTAAGTCACCTAGGAGATCTTGATGCGTTCACCATGCAGAGTTTAGGATGGCTGCACCTTTGCTGGGTTTGCTCTGTGCCTTTCTTTGTGCAGGAGTAAGCGTTACAGAAAGAGGTGAAGCACCCACAACCCCTCTCTTATCCCTTCTCCTGTCCCCTCCCCTGTCCCCTCTCCTCCTCTGTCCTCACAGGCAGCCCCATTCCCACAGCCACTGGAGGACTCCAGAGGGCAAGATGAGGTGGTCACTCATGTGTGTGCCCCTTGGCTGCTCTCTTCAGGATGGAGGCACTGCCGGCGCCTGTTAAATGCTTTCTGAAAGTCGCCTGAATGAATAGGCCATTTTAAGCAGTCTCTTGGGGTGGGGTAGGGGGGTCTTTAGTCTTGACCACAACTCAGTTATGGGTCATTTGGGAGATGGCACCGCCTTTACCCAGAATCATAGGTAATCTAACGGAGGAAGTGCATTTATCTAATCAGATAAGTTATCAGAATTTCCTTCTCCTCTTCTTCTTTTCCAAGTGAGAAGAAGGGAGATAGAGACACAGACTCATACATGCACCCTGGCTGGGAGCCACCTGGCAACCCGCTTCTGGGACTAATGCTCTGCCCATCTGGGGCCATGATCACAATGGAGCTGTTTTTAGTGCCTGAGACAGAGGCTCCACCAAGCCATCCTCAGTGCCTGGGGTTGTTGTGCTCGAGCCAATCAAGCCATGGCTGCAGGCGGAGAAGAGAGAGAAAGAGAGAAGGGAAAAGTAGAGATGAGCGCTTCTCCTGTGTGTCCTGACCGGGAATCCAACTGAGACTTCCACATGCTGGGCCGATGCTCTACCACTGAGCCAACTGGCCAGGGCCTGAATTTCCTTTGGAAAACTACCTTTTCATATGGACAAATACATAAATGGTCATATGTAAAACTTCTCAGAATCAATCATGGTTGCATATTTTTATTATCAAAATAATGTTTTGGGGGAGATTATACATTTTAAGTAGCAGCAATAGCTTCATTCCTGTTCGTCTGATAGGTGTGCGTTGTGACGTAAGTTTTTCTTCTATTCCTTCCGACGTCCCCTTGCCCCAACCCTGCAAGTAGAGAGAGGAGGGTTTTACAAATGGCTTCTGTGTCACTGACATGAGACAAGCTCATCAGCACTAGAAACTCCCAAAGCAAATGCTCCTTGTTCCATTGATTCGGAGGGTGCATTGGGCAGAGGTACAGAGGAGAAGAAAGAGTGTGACTTTGGACTTAAGACAGATATAACCTCAGAGTAGCTCCCAAACACTGGCCACTTTGCGTTGAGCAAGCTGCCCAGCCATTGGGGGCCCTGGGTTTCTCACCCAGCCGAGTGGGAGGGCTCACGGTACCCCGGCAAGTGACACTCAACACTGGCAGCCACTTAGCCTTTGACTTCCACTTGGCAAGAGATATGCAAATGTCACTCTCAAAAGGGGCTGTGGGGGTTAAATGAGGTAGCTCACTCATTTAATGTCACTCACAGGTAAGGGACATGGTGAGTGGTAGGCACTAAACAACACAGCGTGGCCACCAGGTGTTCGATGAAATTGTCGGATTTCCTAAACAGACCCACAGCTGCCACCGACAGGCGGCAGAACGGATGGGGGTCAGCGTGCAGCACGTGACAGGCTAGCGTGGTGGCTGTGACTTCGAGGGGTGAAGTAGCTCTCTATCTGTTTCAAGGTTAGATTACTTCAAGGATTCTTTTAATGTAATAGCTTTGCTTTGGAAGCATTTTATTTTCTGATTCTCCAAGTAATAAGTGCCTAAGGACAATAATTTAACAAAATACAGAAAAGTGGAAAGAAGAAAATAGAAATCACCGGTAATTCTAACATTTTGACATCTTTTTCTTGGAAGCTTTTTCTGTGTGACTAGTTTTAAAACTGTGTAGAAAAAAGGCTCCTATATCTGTTTTTTTATAGGTCAAGTAGGAAGGATCCTTGTATTTTATTTTGGGATCCAAGTAAGTGTCTGAAGGCTCCTGATATTTGTCAGGATAAGACTCTGAGAATAAATAGTCTTTGACTTCTTAGTATCTGTTGCATATGGACAGCTTCCTGTTTCTGGAATAAGATGTAGATACGTGACACTTTCAAGACGTCCTACTTCTCCCCATTCTCTGTAGCCTCAGAGGGATCGTACAGCACACGGATATCAAGAATATACTGGAGAGCCTGACCAGGCGGTGGCACAGTGGATGGAGCATCGGCCTTGGATGCAGAGGACTCAGGTTGAAAACCCTGAGGTCGCCTGCTTGTACATGGGCTCATCCAGCTTAAATGCGGGGTTGCTGGCTTGAGCGTGGGATCATAGACATGACCCCATGGACACTGGTTTGAGCCCAAAGGCCGCTGGCTTGAGCCCAAGGTCGCTGGCTTGAGCAAGGGGGTCACTGGCTCAGCTGCAGCCCCCCCCATCAAGGCACATATGAGAAAGCAATCACTGAACAACTAAAGTGCCGCAGTGAAGAATTGATGCTTCTCATCTCTCTCTCTTCCTGTCTGTCTATTTTACCCATCCCCCCTTGATTTAAAAAAAAAAAAAAAGGAGGAGGAGAGGTAAGCTGACAGTCAGGGTTCTTAGGGTGGGGGCCAACCTGGACCGGGACCCTCAGCGGAGTCTGGTTGGTCGGGCAGGAGGGTTCACGGCACCCTGGCAGTGGGGAGGATTAGAGCAGACTCTTCTCTCTGTTTATCTCAGGCAAGTGACATGCTTAGCCCCTTAACTGTTAACTTTCATTTGACAAGAGATATAGGAGAAAATGTCTGCAGCACAGGGAATCACGGTTCCATGGTACTTTGAACAAGAATATTTGTGTATTTGCTTTCCTAGTCTTTATTCATCTTCTGACAAATTCCTGGTAACTTTAGACAAGCTCACCTATCTTCTTAATTTTCATTTCAAAGCACTCACTGTAGGGACTGTGGAGGGTTCTTTTCGGTTTCTCTATGTGAGTCCTGAGCTTTGGGTCCCAGCGTCCCTCGGTTCGAGGTGCTACCGGCAGGAAGGGGGTGCCCCGTGGAGCTGTGTAGGAGCTGAAGGTGGCTCCTCCAGCCAGCACGGAAACTTTACTCGGGGACTACAGCTGAGCTAGCTCCCAAGTCACCACTGATAAATCACATCTGTGTGTGTGTGTGTGTGTGTGTGTGTGTGTGTTTTAAATCACCATCAGTAGTGCTTAAGAATTGATGGGAATTGCTTTGTTGGCCCTTAATGATGTCTCTTTTGATCTTCCTATTTAAATAATGTATTACTAAATTATTAATATTTGGTGATCGCTTGACAGATTGTGGTAGCCTCCCTGCTACCATCTAGTGGACAATTACTGCAACTAATCATATTTTGGTTTGACGACCTCTAAACACAGCGTTGTGACTTCAAAGTATTGTTTTTTTAGTTTTTCTATCACATACTATCATTTTTTCAATTGATTTTTTTATTGAGGTAACATTGGTTAATAACGTTATATACACTTCAGGTGTACAACATTGTAAGTCGGTATCTACTGTATCGTGTGCTCTCTTGATGGGAGCACAGAATAGATTTTTTAAAATAGAATACTGTCATAGATGTTCCCATGTGTTATGCTAGATGTGGAATCCTGTTTTCCTTGAATCTACATAGAAAACAATGAACTGATATGGGGAGTGGGGGTCCTCAGGTTACGACAGCCTGGACATACGACATTTTGAGTTTACAACACTCATTCTCGTAAACACTTAAAAAAAAATGGGATGTGATTTTTCCGGCTCTTAAGGATGCCTTGCACTGCTATAGGCAGATTTTGGAAGAGAAGAAGTCATCAACCTTCCAGACTAGCCTGGAACAGTTCTCTAAGGAGGTAGAGAGGCCTGCAACAGAGTCTGTGCCGTCCACATTGGCTGCTTCTGGAGAGGAAACACCTGTCGTACAGGCAGAATCATCTCCAGCGGCTCCTGCATGTCCCTTAGGCAACCCTGAGTCACCTGACCCCGTATCTCCAGCACCTTCTGCAGGTTCTCCTGCCTCTCCAGCTTCCTCCTCCCGAAAGGTCACTCTCTCCCACCTTACAATGTCCCTCCAGTGTGCAAGCCAACCACAGGAATGAAGGGGAGGAATTTTTTTTACACTCAGTTTTTGTCATATTTCTTCTGTTACTATAGCACAGTGTACAGTACAGTATATTTATGTCCTTTCCCTTTTTCTGTGGTTTTGTTGTGTTTTTACGTTCTAGATTATGATTTCACAACTGTGTTAGGATAGGTAAGTGACTTAGGCTAGGGTGTGTTTTGACTGACAACAAAATTCAGGTGATGTCCCTGTCGTCAGAAAGGCACTGTGTTTTCACCCGAGGACCCCCGGTATATTGTCCTATGATTTTTAAAGCAAGAGACGCCCTCAGATGATAACTAAACATATGTTACATTAAAATTTGAACTTTGCACGATACACCTTGACATTCGCATGTTCGGTTCTAATTCCGGGAAACTTCAAGGCGGGGAGTGATTTTGGGGGGCAGCTGGGGTTTCTGGTACACCTGGTTTTACCTCCAGTCTGCAGTCTACACCTGACCTGGTTGGTGTTTTAAAGAACGATCATGTCCTATACCACTTAATGTCTTTCACTGCGGTCCATTGTTGCAGTCCTTGAGATGACCTGCCTGGGGGGGGGGTCCCCACCGCCTTCCTCAGCCCACCCACCAGGCCCTCCTTGCCTGGACCGAGTCTCCCCCTCTCTGGCCTCCTTCCTTCGTGTGTTCTGAGTAGTCACAGGGCCTGGAGGGGGACCCCCTTTCCTCCCGCTTACTGTGACGTCGTCTTCGGGTTCTGTGTGTCCGGAGAGGGTGCTCCTCCCCTCATCAGGTGGGCAGACCTTTCAGTTATTTAATTTCTAAGGCAGTTTGTCCCGTCCTTCCTTGCTGAATGTAAATGAACGACTTGTTAATGGGTAAGTTACATCACTGTTTGTCTCAGGTCTGTCTTTCCGAGGGGCCTGTACAACCACCGAGGGCAGAAGTGTTCTCTTTCTGGTCGCTCTGTTCTCGGTGGCTGAGCTGAGGGCTGGGCACGGAGTAGGCAGCCAGCTCATCACATCACCGGAATGAGCTGAGGGAGAGGGAAGCCAAACCCACATGGGGCCTTGTCACCGACACCAGGGTTGACAGTCCTCAACTGCCCCTCCTCTTTCTTCTTCATCACAGCCTGTGCCTCTCTGCACTTTGCCCGAGCTGGCCAGCGCCCCGAGGACTCGGCCCCGATGGGTGGCTGACCCATCTAGTCACCTGCTCACAGCTTGCATAGTCACTGGTTCACCTCACTGTTCCCCAGAGAAGTAGGCAATGTTCTTCGGAAGGCTGTCCTTTTTCAATGGTAATGATTCACTTTAATTATGACAACTTGGCCCTGGCTGGTGGCTCAGTGAATAGAGCGTAGACCCGGCATGTGGACATCCTGAGTTCGATCCCCAGTCAGGGGAACACAGGAGAAGCAACCATCTGCTTCTCCGCCCTCTCTCTCCCCCTTCTCTCTCTCTCTTTCTCTCCTGCAGCCAGTGGTTCGATTGGTTCAAGCATTGGCCTCAGGCTCTAAGGATAGCTTGGTTGATTTGAGCATCGGCCCTAGACGGGGGTTGTGGGTGGATCCTGGTCGGTCGGGGCACATGTGGGAGTCTATCTCCCCTCCTCTCACTTACAAAAATTATTATGACAATTAGTAAAAGATCCAAGAAATTTAATAGACCCATAAGCTGAAAAGAAGGATTGGGAGGTGGTATTATCCAGGCAAACAAGAGTGAGAACCCAGGACAGAAAGGACGGCGGCCGGCGGCCTGCCCGGCTAGTATGGGTGCTCCAGGACGTAGCCGGCGATGTGCTTGATGGCCAGCATGGTCTCCTCACAGGTGGGCCGGATCTGGGACTCGGGCAGGGCGAAGCCGTATCTGCCTCTGTCCCGCAGCTCGAAGGTGAAGGCGTACTTGATCCCTTGGTCGTAAGCCCAGTCGTCAGAGCCCCCAGCAGCAGGGTCTGCAATGTGCCGACAGCAGAAAAAGAAATCTTTACATTTAAGAAGGACATTAAAACAAACAAACAGACAGACAGACAAACATGCCCGCTTCCTTTTATAATTACAAATGTTTCACTGCAAAATGACATAGGTAGGCCAGCTGTTTAGTCAAAGGGATCATTAAAGATGTATGGGTTTTTAAAAAAAATTAGACCCTGGCCGGTTGGCTCAGTGGTAGAGCATTGGCTTGGTGTGTGGATGTCCTGGGTTTGATTCCCGGTTAAGGCACACAAGAGAAGCGCTCATCTACTCCTCCACCCCTCCACATCCCCCTTCTCTCTCTCTCTCTCTCTCTTCTCCTCCCTCAGCTATGGCTCGATTGGTCCCAGTGCATCGGCCCCAGGCGCTGAGGATAGCTCCATGGAGCCTCTGCTTCAGGCACTAAAAATAGCTCTTTTGCAAACATGGCCCCAGATGGGCAGAGTAGCAGCCCCAGACGGGGTTTGCCAGGTGGATCCCGGTAGGGGCGCATATGGGAGTCTGTCTCTCAGTCTCCCCTCCTCTCACTTAGAAAAAAAGAAAAAAAAACAAAACTAGTCCACTGTCCCCTCTTAGCCTGTCTTGTGGGAAGGAGATGTGGTTATTACACCTTAGGATGCGTGTACTTGTCCTAGAGAAAAGTCTCGGTGTGCTTGTCTGCTGTGGTAGTCTATGCTAGAGTATGTCATTTGTTACAAAATAGATATAATTTCTGGGAGAAGAGTGCGTATCTCCTAGGAGAATAAGAAAAGCTGCTGGGTGACGGGCGAGAGGAGAGGACCCCGCACGCCGCGGACACGGCGGGCGCTGAACGAGATGCTCCCGCAGCCGCTGGAGGGCAGGGCTGTGCCTGGGCTCCTGTTCCTTCGGGTCTAACGTGTTCACCCAATGACAGTTACACTGTCACTGCTTCCTCGAGTGTGGACTCACTTATTCGTGCCCTTGGTAGTTTATTCATGCGTTCATTCCTTCCCTCATTCATCTATTTCATTCAGTCTGTGACTACAGCTCCCACTGAGCGTCAGGCTATGGGGTCGGCTCTGGAGAGGCCAGGATGCAGGGGAAGATGGGGCCTCGCCCCCCCCACCCCCCAGGCCTTGCAGAGTGATGCCCGGCCTCGCTGAACCAGCCTCAGGAAAACAGACGAGGCGTGCTCAGATAGACGGGTTCCTTCGGCTAGACGCTTTTAAGAAACCAAGGGCCGTTTGAAAAAGGACAAGGATACAGAAAACTGTATTCCACGTAAAGCTTTGAGGGAAAGAAAGCCGTGGGACTGGGGCCTCCTCAGCTGCGTTGGAGGCCCCTTTGACGATGGGACGGGGACCTTTTTCTTGTATCTCTCGTCCTTTAAGGCGGGGCAGGAAGGGACCACGCAAAGCCAAAGGCAAACACCGGCAGAAGCCGAGCGCAAAGCCTGCGGGAGGGGCCTCCGGGGAAAGCCAAGGCTGTGACGCCGCCCCCCCCCCCATGCTATGCTGTGTCTCCTGTCACTCGTTCCGACCCCCCGAGTGACCGCTTTGAGCCTGCCGAGGCCTCACACCTGCAGGCTGCTCAGCCAGGGAGACACTCACTCCTCTGTTCCCCTCTAACAGTCGTCCTTCCGGGTGGAGCAGCTGCTGTCCTCGTCCCAGGAGGCCACCCCTGACACATGGGCTGGGGTGGCTAGCCTCTGTGTGTCCTCCCAGGAGCCGCCTCTGTCCCCGCCCAGCTCACCGGTGCCCACACTGCCCGCGTCCCCGCTGAGCCCCCTCTGATGACCGTGCGGCCCCTTCCTTCCCTGTCCCCTCCTGCCTCCCTTCTCTCCTTCCCTCCTTCCTTCCGCAGCGCCTAGGAAGGGGCCGGGACGCTCCGTGGGTGATGACAGAGAGCGAATGTTTTCATGGCGTGCACGTGATATCATTTTCTCCTATTTTTTTTTTTTTCCCTGAGCAGAAAACTGATGGCCTATTCTATAATAAATTCATGGTCAGGCAAAAGCCACTTTTTTTTTTTTTCACGTGATTGGAAAGAAAAGGCCCTGGACGCATCTGTTTGTTCTTAGGTGCAGTTCTGAGGGAGACTCACAGATCGTCGTGGCCCCGGGGCCGTACGTGTACTTGGTGCCGTGCAGGGTGGCCAGCTCCTTCACGGTGGCTTTAGCCAGGGCGTTCTGCAAAGGAACCGCAGTCGGTGAGAACGTGAACGACAGACAGGCAGACAGACAGACAGACATCCACACGGTATTTGTAAGACGTCGAAGGGGCGTGAATCACAGCCTCGTTAAGGTTTTACACTTAGTGACCCCCCCTCCCCATTCCCGTTCTTCCAGCTGACGCAGCCCTGTGGTCCCCGGGGTGGCCACCTGAGGGTGGCCTCGCTCTCGTGCCCCAAGCAGTCACTCCAGCTCCTGCTGTCACACGGAATGTGTCACCTGGTGTCAACACCATTTGCCAGCTCTCTCGCCCCCCCCAAGTTCTCGGTGACTCTCTCTGTCTTTCATCTCAGTGTCCCCAGGGTCCAGCCCAGCGGCTGTCACTTGGTGGTTGTTCAGGAACGCTTTGTTGGAGCTTGGAGGATGGTCACACTCTTCTTACTCAGTTTGACAGCGAGGTCCTTTATTTTATTTAAATCATCGTTCCAGTGAAGTATGAGGTCTAAGAATAAGTTTGTGTTTTCGTCAGAAGACAAGTCTTTTGCTTCATTTTCTTTTTTTTATTTACATAGAACTTAGTTTTTCTTTTTTGCTGGAATTTTTATTTCAGCTGGTTAAAAAAAAACGATTATTATTTTTTTAAACCTTAGTTCAGGCTAGAGAAGCGAGGCGATGGTGTCTGTAACTGCCCCAGATATCACATTTATCGACATGATATAATTTCAAGTGTGTGTTAAAGGTTAGGTCACATCTAAGGATGAGCGTGGCCAATTTGTTTCGTCTCTGGAGCTTGTCAGAGAAGAGCGTAGGAGGCGAGGAGGTCTTCGTGGCTGTGCAAAGAGGTTGTGTGCCTGTTACAGGCAAGAACACAAAAAGCAAACACACACAGAATAACCTCAAAGACAAACACACAAACCACCCGGTATGGAGGCGGGTTACCAAGCAAAGATACAGCCGTGACGGGATTATAGGTGTCAGGGCCGAAGCGCATTAGAAGCTGCAGGTAGGAATGAACAGTCCATGCCACGTGCAGCGTCAGCCTACAGCGGTTAAGGACCCGGCCGTTCCAAGGGTGGGGGAGGGGCTCCTTCCAGCTCGGAAGGCTTTTTAGGTGGAAAAACGAGCGGCCATATATATTCCATTTCAAAACGCAGAACATCGAATTCCAGAATGAAAAAAGTTAGCAACTATTACCTCATGCGGATTCTTTTTCTTTTTTTCCTGAGAAGCAGCATCCCTCTCTGAAAAGCACTCAGCTCACCCCGTGCCCCGCACTCAGCTCCTGAAGAAGGGCCCTGTGCCCAGCTCTCTCCCCCCGGTCAGCGCCCTAACACCAACTGCACGCGTGTCCTGCGTAAAGGAGTCACCGAGAAAGCAAGGCCGCCGTGGGAGGTCTGGGGAACACACCTCTGAAAACTGTACAGAATAAACCACAATTCCTCCTGCTTATGAGACGACCTGTATTTCATACCTCGGCATCACAGTGACGCTCGGAAAACTGTGAGTTTGGCGATGAAATCAGAATAACTCTATTTACAAAGCAGCCACTTCCCGTAGTGTTGTTCTCTCTGACGTTAAAACCAGCTCAGTAGCCTCGCACATCAAGTTGAGGAGGGCGTGTCCGTACGACTTCCAGGATGCCAGCTCCCAGAGAGCGAACACTTCGTCCACCCAGTGGGAAATTAGAACATTAAAAAAAGAATTATAAAATTTTTTTTTTTTTTTTTTTTTTTTTTTTTTTTTTCTTTTTTCATTTTTCTGAAGCTGGAAACAGGGAGAGACAGTCAGACAGACTCCCGCATGCGCCCGACCGGGATCCACCCGGCACGCCCACCAGGGGCGACGCTCTGCCCACCAGGGGGCGATGCTCTGCCCATCCTGGGCGTCGCCATGTTGCGACCAGAGCCACTGTAGCGCCTGGGGCAGAGGCCACAGAGCCATCCCCAGCGCCCGGGCCATCTTTGCTCCAATGGAGCCTTGGCTGCGGGAGGGGAAGAGAGAGACAGAGAGGAAAGCGCGGCGGAGGGGTGGAGAAGCAAATGGGCGCTTCTCCTGTGTGCCCTGGCCGGGAATCGAACCCGGGTCCTCCGCACGCTAGGCCGACGCTCTACCGCTGAGCCAACCCGGCCAGGGCAGAATTATAAAATTTAAATGAAGATTTCCTGGTTTAGTTGACTGTAATGATGCAATTGCTTTTTTTTTTTTTTTTTTTTTTTTTAGAGAGAGAGAGTCAGAGAGAGGGATAGACAGAGGCAGACAGGAATGGAGAGAGATGAGAAGCATCAATTATCAGTTTTTCATTGTATACTGCAACACCTTAGTTGTTCATTGATTGCTTTCTCATATGTGCCTTGACCGTGGGCCTTCAGCAGGCCGAGTAACCCCTTGCTCAAGCTAATGACCTTGGGTCCAAGCTGGTGAGCTTTTGCTCAAACCAGATGAGCCCGCGCTGAAGCTGGACACCTCGGGGTCGCGAACCTGGGTCCTCGGCATCCCAGTCCGACACTCTATCCACTGTGCCACCGCCTGGTCAGGCTGCAATTGCTTTTTTTTTTTTTTTAATATATTATTCTCAGACTTTTGGACAGTCACTTGAGAATTTTAGGGTTTAACTTCCTTTTCCCCCCCAAACCGGTAAACTAAGACAGGCCATAGGATGTTTACTGATGTGATCTAAACGTCTAGTTCTGCTTCAGTCTTATTCTGACCAACACACTAGGGTTAGAGCTTCTCACTACCTGTTCGGATAGGGCCTTTTGCCAAACAGAGCCAGAATAATCTACAAACATTGCCTATGCTCGGAAAACATTTAAAACCATCCTTTAGAGATAAGAAACATGGGGAGGTACTAATTCTTTTGGCAGGTAAACAGTTTGTTTTGACTATTCTACAATTTCTTTAACTTGCCATTACCCAAGGACCTCTCCAATTAGTTATTTTTCTGGAAGGCAGAACCTCTGATCCTGAAAAACTTTTATTCCTTCCTTGGTTACCTTCTTCAGGCTTTTTTGTCTCTTCTGTTCCTGCTCCACTCCATCCCACACCCCCTTAAGCCTTGAATTGCTACTTTTATTTAGTAGAAATATGATTCAAATAAGTTCTGGCGATCTAAGGGACAGCACTGTAACTAAGTTAGCAACACTGTACCGAACACTTGTAGGCTGCTGTGCTGTGTGGCGGTTTAGTGTTCTCACTGTAACAACAGCTGCAACATGATAATTATGTGATGTAAATGATACGCTGACTAACAGTGGTAAACAGGTGACAGTATATACATCTATCAAGTCATATTGTACACCTTACACTTACATTAGTGCTATATGTCAATTATGTTTCAATAGAGCTGGAAAAAAAAAAAAAGAAAAGAGAGATGATTCTTTAGGGTTAGTTCCAAATAGGAAAAGCTATGAAGACTAGAGAAGATTCCAGACAAGAAGGTCCTGGTCGTCATCTGCCAAACTCCTGTGTGTCAGTGGACCTTCAAGTCTCTCCATCTATTTACGGGTGTAACATAGCACTTGAGTTATCTGAGAAAATCGAAGGCGCTTACTCACGATCTGTCCCCGCACTGGACTTCATCAGGTTTCTAAGTTCAGTCACAACAACCGTTAGGGTCATGCGAAAAAGTCCAGTTTGCCCTTTTTTTTCCTCAAAATGATAAGTTCTTTGCAAGGCTCATCGGCGTCTTTGGGAAACAGCTGCTCCGCCCTCGATGCTGAGCAGTATCTGAGGTTGATGTTATCTCCTGACAAACGGCTGTCTGTCCTTCTGCTGCTGAGGCTGGTGCACGTTGCGGGAACATTTCGTTTCTGCCTGAGCGGTGGCTCTCCTTGTCCTCAGCTGCTCTCTCACCTGGGTATCGACCTCATCACCCATCTGATGAGCATCACCTCAACACCACACCTGCCAGTGGCTCTCACCCTCTCCCGAAGGCAAGCCCCCTTTCTTGACAGCAGAGCGTGGGCTAGTCCCCTCCCTGCTCTCTCAGGCTCTGCCACTTGCTGTGTCTCCCCACGGTTCTTCTGAGCCAGCTTTCCCTGGGCTCCTCTCTGTGCACCCTTCCCTGCCTCTCCTTACCTTCCTGACTCTGGGTATCCTTCTCCCTTGGTTGAACTCCCTGTCCTCTCCTTGTTCACACAGAGAATTGCTCTTGTTCTTCAAGATTCGGTTTTAGTACCACTTTACTTTGTGAAGCTATTTGAACTCTCTTAGGGAGCTTTGAGCCCCCTCCCCTGTGAGGGCTCACACCTCTATCATAGCTTTTACCACTCTGCTATAATACATTTTTTTTTTTGCATTTATTTGCTCCCCCACCCCAGGTGACCTCTTTGTGGGAAGGGATTCTTGGCTATTCATTTTGTATCCTCAGCAGATTACATAGTACCCAGCACATGGTTGGTTGATTGAGACTTGTTCTAAGCCTTTGGGGCATTACAGGGGGGACCTGATTTGGAAGAGAGTGCAGAGTGTCGAGCTCTGCAAGGGCGGAACTGAGATTGGGATGCTTACGGGAGGGTGGCGGTATCCTATAATGATGGCTGATGAGTTGCCGCATTTAGACAATTGACCTCAGTTGTGAGCTTTACGCATTTCCATTCATTTTTTTTAAAAAAAATGCAAACTGTGACCCCATCTCTCAGCTCCTCAAAGCCAAGAGACAAAAAAAAAAAAAAAAAAAAAAAAAAAAAAAGGCCAGAACAGACATTAATCAACCAAAATATCCTCTTTAAAATTCTGACGATCTTAACAAACATCCCTGGAATCAATGTGGGTCTTTTCCTTTGAAGAGTTCAAATACTTCCACAAATGTGAGTCATTTATCTTCCTAACATTATCTGTCCACATTTCATCGACGCAGAACTTCCTAGCAGATTGGAATGCCATGGGGGCAGCGTGCTTGGTGGGGGTGTTTCGACCACGCTGGGTGACTAGCCCCTGCCAGGAGTGGGAGAGAGGGAGGCGGTTCCCGCTTTAGCTAAAACGTTCAGAGCGGCAACTCCTTCCCCTGGTGTGGCTCTGTGGAAAGGGACGAGACACAGAAGCGATGGCCCATCGAGAGGAGGAGCCGCATCTTGAAAAGCTCCAATTAATGACACTTCCCGTACAGCCTGTCACTGGAGGGGGATCTGACATCTTTGCTTAGATGGGTTCAAAACAGGAACTGACATTTACATAAACTGTAGACTCTACAAAGAACTCTTGATAAGAGCTAGATATTTTTATCCCCATTTTACAGATAAAAGCCCCTCGCTCAGCGAGGATGAAAGACGCTGCCCAAGGGCACGCAGCCCTGGTAAGTGGCTGACTTGAGCTAGCGAGGCTCTTCTTGCTTTAAATCCTGTGCCCTCTTTTCCCTGCTCCTTGTGGCCTTCGGATACTTCAAAAGGAGTGCTGCTGGGGCTGGTTTTACCAGTTGTAAAGAACAGAAGAAAGCTAAATATAAATCAGCCTCAGGGAAAACTTCGCTTCCAGCCAAGGCCAAACATGGCCGGCCTTTATTAATCCTCCGATTAGTGTTTCCTAGCACATCTTATGCACGCTCTCTTTTGTCACCTGTTCTCTTAGAAAGAGGCCCTTGGTCACACGGCAAAAGATGGGGATAGCCTCTAGTGTCACATCTAACTCAAAGCCCAAGAGACAAAGGAGCAACTTGTGTTCTGGCCGCCCAGGCTCTGAGCTCCGGGGGGCTGGTGGGATGAACAAAAGCGAGGGTGTCCCCCCCCCACACACACTGACCGGTGTTCCCATGTAACCTGTGAGCAGGGGTCCCCCGTCACGTGACTGTGCTCAGGGGTCCTCATTGCGGCCTCCGGGGGACACCAGCGGGGAGGCTGCCTGCCAATATCCCACGGCTCTGTTATCATAGTCCAAGAAAACAGACGTCCCCAAACAAACCGAGGGTCTATCTCAACCAACAAAAAGGACGTTTTCTTGAAAACTTTGTCGCTCGAAGCTCTGTGTGTCACCCCATCCCTCTGGGCCGGGCCGGGGCAGGGAGGGGGTGCCTGTGATCGTGGAAGTGTCAGAGCGCTCTTTGACCGCAGTTTTCTTCCTTCTGTTGCGCCCCCTGCCCCGGGGGACCGAGGGGCAGCTGCGCTCCTGCCCTGCGGGAGTCCACTCAGTCCTCCGCCGCCAGCTGAGCTAGGAGGGGCGGCAGCTTTTATCATTTTGGTGCAAAAGGAAAAGACGGCAGGACCCACCAGCAGGCACGCAGGAGAGATCCCTGGGGCTTGGGAAACACAGGCCTGTTTCTGTGTCCAAGCAGGACGCGGGAGGAGGGTAAACAAGCCCGGCTCCTGCCCGGACCCACCCGATAGATCAGGGGGCGGCCCGGAGGAGGCAGGGACGAGCCTGGCTTGGGCAAGCAGGCCCGGCCCGTCTCCGCGGGGCCCGCGGGGAGTGTGGGGATGTTTCCACTGATGTCAACCAAATTTGTGCTTTGGCTGATCTACAGACATATTTTTTAAGCACTTCGGAATCCAAAGAAAACGTGGAGCATGAGTCAGCTGCAGTTTCAGAGTCCAGAGAATTTAATTTTTTTTTTTTGGTGGTAAGGGTGTTTCTTCCAAATCAATATTATTAAAAAGTAACTGCTTCAGCATGGGGATGTGCAAGGTCTCCCGCACTTCAGAGCTGCAGGAGATAGATGGGCAGCTCTCCGGGAGAGGGGCGGGCCAGCCTGTGAAAGCCGGTGCCTTGGGCCCCGGCCAGGGACTGTCCTCATCTGTGCCTAACAGCGGGGTTTCTCAACAAGGGCACGCATGACCCCCCGGGCTGGATAACCCCCTGCCGTGGGGCCGTCCTGTGCCCTGTGGGGCATTTGTCCGTGCCCCCTGGCCTCGACTCACTGGGTGCCAAGCACTCCCACGGTTGACAACCAAAAATGTCTCCCAACATTGCTAAATGTCCCCCCAGGGAGGGAGCAACACTAGTTTAAAGGAAAATAGGATAAAAGATATAATAACTGAGAAAGGAGTACATTTTTTTTTTTCTGAGTTTGGAAACAGGGAGGCAGTCAGACAGACTCCCGCACGCGCCCGACCGGGATCCACCCGGCACGCCCACCAGGGGGTGATGCTCTGCCCATCTGGGGCATCGCTCTGCCGCAATCAGAGCCATTCTAGCTCCTGAGGCAGAGGCCACAAAGCCATCTTCAGCGCCCGGGCAAACTCTGCTCCAATGGAGCCTCGGCTGCGGGAGGGGAAGAGAGAGACAGAGAGGAAGGAGAGGGGGAGGGGTGGAGAAGCAGATGGGCGCTTCTCCTGTGTGCCCTGGCTGGGAATCGAACCTGGGACTTCTGCACGCCAGGCCGACACTCTATCACTGAGCCAACCGGCCAGGGCCAAGGAGTACATTTTATAGAAAAAGACAGAAAAGTAAGATCACTGTTTTTAAAGGTGCCCTGGTCCTCACTCTCTGTTGACAGTGACCTGAGTTTCTGCTAAATACTGCGGGGGGGGGGGGGGGCTGACTCATCACTCCCTGTCAGCTGATGGCCTGACGGGTTTGCGGGGGGTGGGGGGGGTGGGGGGGTGGCCTTTGCTGTTGCGAGTAGGCAGGGACACGGTGACAGCGGTGACCCCACCGTTGTCCACCTCCTAAACACCATAGGTCTTTCCTCTGATTTCTGGGTTTGTCTCTGATCAGTCCCGCTCCGTGCTCACCTGCGGGGCGGAGAGCTGAGTCTCTGCCTCAGGGGCTCCTGAACTGACACTTGAACGGGGAGGTAGGAGGCGCCTTGGGGCTGGGAGGTGTCTGACGGGAGAGGAAGATTTCTCTCTCTTTTGGTCAAGTTTAATAATTTTTTCCGGACGCCTGTCCTTGTGCGCCGGGGTAATGACTGCGAACCCACGAAAGCACAGCCGGAATCGCAGAGACCGGGCCCTGAGAAGCCAGGCCCCTCGGCCGACCCGGGGACATCCTTAGCGAGGTCCAGGGACGGAGGTAGGGGAGACTCTACTTGGCGAAGAACAGTGGCGTGGGGTGCCAATCCAGGCCACGGCCACCCCGATGTGCGTGTGCGTCTGTGGAAATCGGGGCAGCCTAGGAGAGTCTTCAGGGCCAGTCCTCCTAGGTCCCCCGCTGCCTCCACTACTGCTGCTAGCTGCAGCCAAGCCTCTGCCGTCTCAGCTGGACCCTGAGAAAACCACCCGAGAAATCCCAAGATTTCCAGCGGTCAAATTCTGTGCTTCTAACACGGACACAGGGTGTGACATGCAATCGCCTTTGTGGACCTTTGTGTGGGGGGGTGGACCTCAGATTTCCATTCGGTCAACCAGGGCAGTTGGGTCGGGCACTTTGCTGACCTGTTACTACTCTGGCTTCCTGCTTTTGAACTTAGAAGTAGTGTCATAAGAATTATTATTGCTAACAGTGCCACATAGGCCTTTTTTTGGGGGGAGAAGGTATTCCAAAGGTTGGGAGCATCTCCGTACTCAATAAATGCAGAGATATGATAGGTTAGGAGGGAGCCTTTCCAATTCTGTCTCCCGGTCTTTCCTTCCCCTGACAATTGAAAGGTCCTACAATTCAATAATTCATTATCATTTAGAATTTTGAGAATTCTCTATCTGGGGCTAAAAACTTCCTTTGAAGCTAATGACAGCTTTATGTGGAGGGAGTCAACACCGGGGCAACTGGACGGTTAATTCAACCGCTGGTCACTCATGGTGCCCCTTCTAGTCTTTCTTGAAACAACACAGCGTGCGTAAAAAACAACACAGCTTGTGTAAAAAACACAGTGTGTGTAAAAGTGGTTTGCGAGCCGCGGAGCGTGATGCGTGTAGATACTCTGACACGTTCTCACACATTTCTTTTTGTTTTTACACTGATCTGCTGAAGCTGTATTTTTTGGTAGCCTTCCTGGTAACCTGTGATGTCACCCTCGTTCTTTCACCCCATTGGTTTTCGCTTTCCTGGCCTCTGAAGGTTGTCTCCTGATAGGAGCAGTCATCAGCCAATCTACCTGCAAGACCTTTCAGAAAGGAAGCCACATACCTTGTCCCAGGACTCAGAATTCTAGGATGGCTACTTCTGCTGGGTCCTAGATCTGGGCTGAGAAGGCTAGTCTAAGCACAGAATAATTTCCTTCAGCCTGGAGTCTTATTCTCTCTTTGAAGCACTTTTTTTTTTTTTATGGGAGAGGGAGGGCAACAAATATAATCTTATCAAGTTGATAAGTATATAGAGAAATTAGGATCATATATATATATATATATATATATAAATACACACATGCCAAATTTTGTATAAGGCAAAATCTGCTTTGCATTTATTCCTTTAAATTTTTCTGACTTATCTATAATGTGGTACGCCCAGAATTTATCCTGTTAATTTTTATCTTACCTTTTGTTTTCTACTGGGGGGGGGGGGTCACGTTTTTCTGAGAGTTAATATGGAGGCACTAGTTTGGATTGAGTATTCATCTTTCTAGATCAAGAATCTTACTTTTTCCTTGCTGTCCTCCTTACAGATAACAACCATGAAAAAGCCAATGTGTTTCTTTCTGAGAAACTCAAATTCCCTGACTCCACATTTATTGGTAATAAATGTTATATTTGAGTCCTTCTGACAAAGTAAGTGAATTGAACTTATACAAAAAAGGAAAAGGGTTGAAAGGGCCTTTAGTTATTCAAAACATTTAAAGTTACTTTGGAGTGTCAAACTAAACTTAGACCCCATATGAATCAAATAATCAAATCCTACTTCCCTTAGATTTTACTAGTGGTATTTCAATAATACCTTTAAGATACTAGGCAAAAGTTTAATCATAGAAAAAATTGTTGGGAATGGACTTTTAAATCAATGACTGTGATCTAAGTACAATGACATTTTGTATTTTAGTCACCTGTCTTATTATGCTCTGAAAAAGATAAGAAAGAAACATGTAGTTTTCCTTGAACTTATCAGTTTTGTGAACACAAAAATCAACATCCAAGGTAAGTTTATTTTGTGGTTTGTGCTCTTTTTGAGAAGAGATTGCAAGTATTTTACTTTGATACAATTCTGTTAATTACGCTTCTTTGCGAGTTAGAATGTAAAAACCATTTTGGAGGACAGGGGTGTCCAATATCTTTTCTACTATGACCCCTCTTTCTTTGATACTGCGGGAAGGCTTCACACAGCTTGGGGCACATGTGAACTGGTCCACTAAACCCACCCACTCTGAGTCTTGGGTCTTTTCCCAGATAAAAGTACCATAGGAAGTAGCAAAAAATTATTCCTGAGATTTTAAAGTCAAGTTGTTGTTGTGTTTTTTTTAAAGGGTAATCTGTAGACTTTTAGAGTAGACCAAATACTGTGTTATTATTGCATGGAGTGACAAAGTTTTGATCTGATAGGGCTTAGATTTATTCTCAAAATAAGAAACAATATTGAAACTTGATGAAACTGTTCCATTTCCAAAGTCTGTCTTAAGCACTGGACTTTTAGAATGTATGTTTACAACTAGCTGCTGTTAAGCAAACTAGGTATCCTGTTTTATTATTACACTTCATAGGGTTTATAATTTTCGTTTTACTAGCTGACTTATTAACAGCTCATTAGTGCTTAGCAATTATGGCTTTGTCTTTTTCTCTTCTGCTGTGGTACAATTTAAGCATATTCACGTGAATTAAGCAAACAACACATCTCCACCTCCTCTTCTTTGGTGGCCAGAAATCTAAGACTGGAACAAAGAGCTGACCACACCCCTCTCCGGGACAGCTGGCTTGTGATCCCCGCTGGGAACACTTACAGACCTAGTACAACTGGAAAACTATAATATTGAATGGTTCCAACTAATGATGTTTTCCTTTGTGTTTTGGCTGCAGATAAGGAAAATGGGAAGCTTTTTGAAAAATAGCTTTTTTTTTTTTTTTTTTTTTTAAAGAAGGACCTGGCCAACTATCATTTTTCTAAGAGGCTGAATTATTTTTCTGTTTTGTTCTTCACAAAATATTTTCAGCTTTACATGTTTTATTTGGTCTCTGAAAGATTGGATCTGAAAACACAAAACAATAGTTTCCAGTTGTGAAAGTTACTGGCTCTTCACATTTATGTATTTAGGTAAGCCAGATATCTGTGTCATCGTCTAAGTGGAATACTTTTTTTTGGCATAACTCAAATGCTTTAAATCTTATACTTGTTCTTTTAGATCACTGGTCCCAACTTCTGGCAGCCAGATGTTTCATAAATTAAAAAAAAAATTGTTTGAAGAATTCAAATCTGCTTATTAAAAAAATATACTATATGATGGATGTGTGTGTGCGTGCTATTGGTTAATGATATAATTTAGCTTTGCTGGTGGTTACATCTTGAGTTTCCAACAAGACTGCTAGTTTTTTGAACCAGAGATATTAAAAAAAATTTTTTTTGGCATTATTTCTTATAACTAGTCAGGACCCATTCACATCATTTTTTTTTTCATTGATTGATTTACTTTTGCATCTCACCTCATCAAACAGTGAAATAAGCAATTTTAGGATCTTGTCACTCAGCTCAATGTCAACCAAATGTGCCACACTCCTCATGACATCTGCCATGCTCTGCCTACGTCACATCCAGCTCAGCACAACTAGATAGCATAGACTTTCTGATCGAGATCACGTGAGAGACGGAGGAACCCTGCGGATGACCCCAGATGCTTCCGGAATCATCACGTGAGTCAGGATTGTGGGGAAGCAAGAGGAAGGGAAACCCTTGTCATGTTGAAGACGAGTGAGCAAACCAGTGGGGTGCCATCACCTACATCAAAGTCATATTTCTTTTAGCTAATTTAAAATCTAGTCAGTTCTACATTCCTGTGAATCTAGTAAAATTTTTGCTTACAAAAAAAAATCATTGATGCAGCTTCCAAAATTGTTCGTATAGTTTTTTTCTCTTTCAGGAATAGAATTAAAAAAAAAATTACAGCAGTGGGATGCTGTATCCACGGTCATGATGACTTACCAATTCAGCATTGTTCTCCGTGAGTTTGTAGTCGTAGGAGTAAGGGTAGAGCATCATCTGGGAGTAGGAGTGGATCGTCAGGTATGCTTTGATGGAAGACAGGTGGTTGCGGATGAAATTAGCCAGGGCCTTGGTCTCTTTTTCGGACTCGGCGGAAGGTCCACAGTACGTCTCATCGCAGGGGCTTCGAGAGGCTCCGATTTCTGGAAAAACATACATTATTGTTAACGGTACATGGTCCTCTACCAAAGTTCTCGTGTTCTCATGTTTCCAACTTCCAAATTAGAGAGTTAAAGAAGAGTGGTTTTCACAGAAGTACTTGTAATCATCCTCCTGTATGTATACATGATAAAATATGCACACATGCAGCTACAAGATTACAGTAGTATGTTTTTAAGCTCTTAGGGTAATAGGTTGCATGTGAACTCAGCAATGTTTCCCTGTGTAGTATTTATATGATGAGATTGATACAGTGTAAGAAAACAAGTAGAGGACACACTGATACCCATGGGAAATTTCCATAGTATTGTAATCACTTTCCGAATGTCAAATCACAAAATTATAATTATATCCGACTTCTATTTAAACAACTCTTTAATGATGGTCTCTTCTAGATGATACCTCACGTACGTCATAGGGTTATGTCTGGTTTGTTCAGACTTAGGTTGGCAGCTTCTAGCCCGGCAGGGAGCACAACAGAGCACATAATATATATTTTTCTGACTAAATAAATGAACTTTATTGTCTGGGCTTTCAGGAGTTAGAACTCTAAACTATAAATTTGGATGTATTTTCCTTTCTTGTCTTAGGCACTGTGGTGTTTCCTATGTTATTTTGTCACCTAGGCTTCTCAACAGAACACACGAAATGGCCCACCAGCCGGATACTTACTGCACCAACCGGCGTTGAAGTTTCTGTTGGGGTCCGTGCCGATGCATTTGGTTCCAGCAGAGGTGGAGCGGGTCTTCCTCCACATCCGGTTCTGAAAGTGGATCAGACGTTTGGAGTAAGTAGCGTAGAAAGTGGCTGGCTCTAATTTTGACGGGTGCCCCTCTCTGTGGGCTTACATACATTGGTCCAGGTGTAGACGTAGCCATCGATGTTGAACACAGGCAAGACGTAGAAGTCCAACTTCTCGAGAAATTCTGTCATGTGGATCTCACGCCCGTAGGTGCGGACAGCCTGAGTGTGAATTATGCAGCAAGATTTCATGAAAAAAAAAAAAGAAAAGTGAAATGCACGATGCTGTTAACATTTACATAGACTAAATGAATGTTGACTTTGGAAATGAAAGCAGAGTCTCCTATTGAGGAAGATATTATTATTATTCTTTAGAAAGCATTTAGAAAAATAATACTGATAGTTTTATTTAAAGTATTTGTTTCTCATTAGTCTCTGTTTCCAGGATACTCTATTTCACATAAGTATTATTTTTTTTATTTTAACTTTTTACTTAGAGATGAACAAAGATTTAACTAAATTAAAAACTTTTTACTTTTTTTTTTGGTATTTTTCTGAAGCTAGAAACCGGGAGAGACAGACAGACTCCCGCATGCGCCCGACCGGGATCCACCCGGCACGCCCACCAGGGGGTGACGCTCTGCCCCTCCGGGGCGTCGCTCTGCCGCGACCAGAGCCACTCTAGCGCCTGGGGCAGAGGCCAAGGAGCCATCCCCAGCGCCCAGGCCATCTTTGCTCCAATGGAGCCTTGGCTGCAGGAGGGGAAGAGAGAGACAGAGAGGAAGGAGAGGGGGAGGGGCGGAGAAGCAGATGGGCACTTCTCCTGTGTGCCCTGGCCGGGAATTGAACCCGGGATTTCTACACGCCAGGCCGACGCTCTACCACTGAGCCAATCGGCCAGGGCTAAATTAAAAACTTTTAAAGAATATATATACTCATTTCCTTTGCACAAATAACTGCAATAACTCTTTTTTCAAAGTTAGTTAAGATATGAAGGTAAGACTCATTCTAGTAAGTAAAGAATGTCTATGGCTGGCTATGTGTGTTTCTCATTATATTATCTAGAAATAGATTTAATTTCTATGAAACCTTCTGTAGATGGCCTCACCACAGTCTCCATCATAGAAGAAGAATTACAAACTATTCCATTATAAACTGAGCTCTCAACGATGGATTTTGGGGAGCCTCTCACTCAGGGTCCAACTTGAAAAATGATGGACATCTCCTTCTTCCTCTTCATTTTTGAGAAGGAAACTCTGTTACCTGACTGGACTGGTTCTCCACGCTGAGTAATGCGCACTCTTATTTCTGAATGAAGACCTCATACCCACTTACTATGTCCCCGTAGTCACAGTCCCTCAGCCCCAGAATTATTTTAAACTTAAATTTAACTCTAGGGCCTGACCAGGCGGTGGCAGAGTGGATAGAGCATCGGACTAGGATGCTGAGGACCCAGGTTCAAGACCCCAAGGTCGCCAGTTTGAGCGCAGGCTCATCTGGTTTGAGCAAAAGCTCACCAGCTTGAACCTGAGGTTTCTGGCTCAAGCAAGGGGTTACTCGGTCTGCTGAAGGCTCACAGTCAAGGCACATATGAGAAAGCAATCAATGAACAACTAAGGTGTCGCAACAAAAAACTGATGATTGATGCTTATCTCTCTCTGTTCCTGTCTGTCTGTCCCTATCTATCCCTCTCTTTGACTCCCTCTCTGTCTCTGTAAAAACAAAACAAAACAAAACAAAAACCTCTAGGCTTGCTTGAATAGACTTTAGAATGTTTAAGGCATGTATGTGTCAGTAGTTTCTCTAGACTCTCTGTGGCTCTGTGTGTGTATGTTCATTGCAGTCACTGTGAAGCGTGGGCTCTTCGGGGCGGAGCAGCTACAGAGCCATGTCCATTCAGTGGTCTGCACTTAGAGATAACCAAAGTAATGGCAGGAGCTCTTTCTCTCCAGAGGACACATGGTGAGACAGCCACCGATGTTACATGGTGCCCACTGGATACATACCATGTCTAGAAACCAAAACCGTACCCATAGACGAGGAAGTGTTTCACAGAAATTATTTTGCATATAATAACGTTCTTAAATTTTTAAAAACACTTGACTGTTTTAAACCTCGACTTCTGAAATCATTTTAGACTTATAGAAGGGTTGTCTACCTTTCACTCAGCTCCCCTACCATGTACAATGTCACCAGTTTACACAACCGTGGTACGGTGACCAAAGTGATACACTGCTACGGTATGAACGAAACTGCAGGCTTTCCTCAGTTTTTACCAGTTTTTCTGCTAGTGTCCTTTTCTGTTCTAGGACCCCACACTGCCATAGGGTGTCCTGTCTCCACAGTCTCCTCTTACCTGTGACAGTTCCTTAGACTTTCTTGTCTTTTATGACTTTGACGCTTTTGATGAAGAGTTCAGGTCTGCAGAAGTTCCCTCCATTGGACTTCTCTGGGTTTTTTTTTTAATAATTAGAGAGAGATAATGCATTTGGGGGCCGAATACCTCCAAGATGATACGCCTTTTTAGTACATAATATCAGAAGGTATGTACGTTGCATTGATTATGTCCTATACTGGTGATGTGAACCGTGATCACTTGGTTAAGGTAGTTTCTGCTTGGTTTTTCCACTGTAAATTTTGCCTTTATAATTTGACACATATGTGAAAAACTTTTTTTTTCCCATTGATTTTACAGAGAAAGAGGGGGTTGGTAAGGATGGGGGAGAGAAGAGAGAGAAAGAGAGAGAAACATCAACTCCTTCCACTTAGTTTTCCCATTTAGTTGTGAACTCATTAATTGCTTCTCGTATGTGCCCTGACCCAGGATCGCACCCAGGGTCTGGTGTGCAGGGATGATGCTTTATCCACTGAGCCACTGGTCAGGCCTATAATTTAATACATATTTCTGAGGAGATACTTTAGAGACCGCAAATATCCTATTTCTCTTTAAACTTTCACTGCTTGATTTTTGAACCTATCCGTGAGTGTCTCTGAAATGATTATTACTATGGCGTTCCAAAGGTGATTTTTTTATTTTGCTCATTCTTTGTACATCTGTCAGTTGTAATTCTGAAAGAAAGACTCATTCTTTCTTTCCCCTTTATTTATTTACGTAATCATCTACTTTTATCAGTATGGGCTTACAGATAGTTAAAAATTTTAGTTTTTAAAGGGCTTTCACATATATTTTATCATTAGAATTGTAAGGAATGAAAATAGTGTCCTTTAGAGTAGGGACCACTATATACCATTTTCTTTATTCTGAAGCATGCAATGATTATCATCCAGGAGGTAATGATCAGATTAGTGGTTTATCCTCAAATATTAACTTTTATCCATTATACTACCTATTAGCCTCTCTAGCAAAGGTGATTGTGAGGGTTCAGATGAGTTAAATTCAAGTAAATATAATTTGTTAACTTTTAAAAAAAATCTTGCCTTACAAAGGTCTCTTGGTAAAAGTTGAAACTAATATCCCAAAAATGGGAACTTGAAATTATGATGTCTTTCTGTTATTATTCTCTGTTATTAGAGCTAGGTGATAAGGAATTGATTGACGTAAAAATAACAGTCTCTACGTCCCTCTGCCCAGAATCACTCTACATACTGACCTCTCTCACGAACCACTGGCAGAATGCAGGGGAGATCCACTCCCGGGCGTGGAAACCACAGTCCATGAAAATGGCAGGCTTGTTTGGTCCGGGTTTGCCAACCTGTTGAAAACAAGAGGAAGACTATGATTCATCACATTCGGGGCTTAACATCCACTATGCGTCTGAGCTTTGGACTCAACAGGTGAAACTTGACGGACACAAGAGGTCTATCCCATGATTAAGTTAAAACATAATACTGGCTAGTACACTACGTTCTTGTCTCTAGACACCCACAGCGTTTGAGCCTGAAGGCTTACATGACCGTTTATTATTTTTTATTAAGCTTGACAAGCTCCTATTTCCAGAAGATACTTTATTGCCATGCTTAATTGTCCTCGTGTGAAACTTAGTTTCAGCTGCTATTATTATGTGACGAGGACCAAGATGACTGGGTGGGTAACTGGAAGGTCATCGACATTGCGGCTGATCTTGTAAGAATATTTCTCTCCCTCCCACTTCTCCCTCATTTTTTTTATCTTCTCCATTAGAATGATACGACCTAAGTGGCGTGAGAGGACGGCAGAAACAAATCGTTGCTAGGTTCCGTAGGGTCGTCTGGGAGACAGGAAGTTTATAAACTTTTCGAGTCAACGGATTTGTGCACAACATCTGGGAGAGAGGAGTTTTCATCAAGGTGGATGATCCTTCACATTGCTTAGAGGAATGTGGTTACATTTACAGGACATCTATTTTATTGCATATATTTTCCCCCCCTTTTGAATAAATCAACGTGATGGTTTCAAAACCCACATAGGATAAAAGAAGCTTAGGGTGTCTGTTGGATTCCCTGGAGGGTACAGGCAGGGAAAGAATGGCAACAATGTTTGGGACGAGGAGCCTATCTGGGAAACAGATGTCGATGTGTTAGAATTCATCGACAGCAACCCGACCCGGCCAGGTGGCGCTTAAAAGCAGTTGGTTACCTTGAGGAGGTACATGGTGCGTCCTTCAAAGGTGGTGCCGATCGCGCTGCGCGAGACGAGATCTGGGTTCTCCTCGGCGACTTGTTCGGTCCACGCCTCAATCTACCAAACGGAACCACGTGGATTAATTAGTGCGACAGCCTCGGTTTTCAATCCCCAGAGTCCTGTCTGACTCGACGACGCGCGCGCCATACCGTTTCCCACTTGTTGTACTTCTCGTAACTGTGTCCAGCCGCCCGGACCTGGCTGTCAAACTGGGCCTCCAGCGTGGCTCTCAGGTTGCTGATCAGTACCCTGCAATCAAGCAGAACGGGTGCTCCCGTGAACACAGGCGTAGTTCCGAGGGCACCCGTGCAAATACCCGGAGTCGCGGTGTCAGCGGGTGGCCCAGGGCGTTCTCCGTGGGGGTCTCGTGTTCTCTGATAGCTGCTTCTCACCAATAGTGAGTAAGTCACTCGGAAGGATGCTGTAGGGTGCAAACAAGGTCAGCTCTTCCTGGTCCTAAACTTGACATACTTGGCTGTTCTAGGATCCTAAACTGTTCTGGGATCTAGGAAATGGTTCACCCTGGTACCTGGGTCATTCTGGGTCTCAGGGCCACGGGTTGTCACACAAAAGTGTGCCCTTGCGCCTTGCCTGTAGTCTTTCTTCCTCAGGACATTCCTGGTGTTAGCATTAAAAGTCCCATGTCCAGGGACAGTTGGTCACCTGAGGTCTTTAGGTTTTTCAGAAAAGTGCCTTGAGGCTCTGGCTGGGTTGCTAAGTGGATACAGTGTAGGCTCGTATGTGGACATCCTGGGTTCATCCTGATCAGGGAACACATGAGAAGTGACCATCTGCTTCTGCCCCCCCCCATCCCCCTTCTCTATCTCTTCCTGTCCTGCACCTAGTGGCTAGATTGGTTTAAGCCTTGGCTCAGGCACTAAAAATAGCTTAGTTGGTCTGAGCATTGGCCCCAGGTGGGGGTTGCTGGGTGGATTCTGGTCAAGGTGCATGTGGGAGTCTATCTGCCCTCCTCTCACTTAAAAAAATAAAGAAAGCAAAAAGAAAAGTACCTTGATGAGTAGAAATTCAAAAATATTAACAAGAGAAAGATTTATTAGATAAAGAATACTGGGTTTGAAGACCCAGTTTTTGCATGCCTGTCTTTCGACTGTTTAAAGCAATCTAAAACGAGTTCCAGGGTAAGGTCATGTGGAAACTGGCCGGGGGGAGCCCTGGAGGCCGGCTCATGGCTGAGGTTCAGAAATCATTGTGCAGCTGGAAGTTCCTGCTCTCAGAGGCAGCCCCCAGGGTGCGTGCATGTGCAACTTTGTTTCTCCTTGTGACTTTCGAGTAGGAGGTGTGTTCTGAAGTGGCAACAGTTTGCAAGCATTAATGTCCTTAAATCACAGCACTGTGAATGATGGGCGGAGGCCAGTTTGCAGAGACTTCTGTTAGCCACAGTCAAGCCTCCAGAAACATTCTGATCTGCCCCACGGAGAATCACAGCCACGCATCAAAGGTCCGGCCCTCCCCCTGGCCGCCCAAGGGCGTTCCCATGAAGTTCGGAGGGGAACCCCCTCTGAGCCGCCCTCCTGCCTGCTTTCATTTGGTGAACTGGGGCATGGACTTGGGTCAGCGTATGGAAAAATGCAATAAATCAATACTGAGTGCTATTTGCTTCCTAGCAAAAGGCAAATACTGTCTTAAGGTCAATTTTTTTTTTTTTTAAGGAAAATGAGCAGATCTTAAAATTGATCCCGTGGAAAAATCATTTTCTGGCGGGCACTTGGTCAGCGCATTGGTTTCCATGGCTGCTGTGAAAGACCACAAACAGCCGGAACTGGTTCGTGGACGCTTCTGGAGGTTAGAAGTCCAACACAGGGTCTCCCCGGCGCTAGCGTCAGGGCACCAGCGGGGCCGCGCCCCCTGCTGCAGGCCCAGGGGACACTTGGCTTCCCGGCCCCTGACAGCGCTGGTGGCTGCCCCCCCCCCGGGCTCCTTGCTCTCCTCTGTCACCTCGGAAGCAGCACTGGTGCTCAAGTCCTTCTCACTGAGCGCCATCCGAGCCTCTCCTCTGTCCCCCTCTTCCAATTTCAGGGACCCTTGTGATTACAGTGGACCTATGGACACGTCAGGGTCATCTCCCCACTTTACGTGCAGATACTTAGCAACCGCAGTTCCATCTGCAACACTCGCTCCTCTTTACCAGAGAGGATGATGACAGGTTCCCACGCTGCAGGGGTTAGAGTGTGGGCGCTTTGGGCCCGAACCGAAGGGACCATCATGCTCCCTTCTGTCGCGAGGGGCAATCATTTCAGTAAGTGCTATCACTGTGTTCCACACCTACACTGAATTATTTGGGAGGAGGGTAGAAGCAGAAGAAGTCCTAAATTCAAAATGGACAGATCAAGGTCAGAGTTTTGCCGAACTCATAAACTGGGTTCAGAAAAAAAAAAAAATTCATCTCTGGGCCTGAATTTTTTCTAATTTTTGGAATGAGGGCATTCGATTAGCTGGTATTGAATGTTCTTTTCAGTTCTAAGACGCAGTGGCTTGACTCCAATCCATAGGCCCTGGTCACTTACATAAATGTCTTCCGAGGTTTATGGAAAAAATTAAACCATGGTCAAGTTGCTAGTTACCGCTTTCATAAAATTCAGGAAAACACAGAGGGAACTAATATCTAAATAGAGGCCGTTTAAGAAAATGATGTTCAAATATACCTAAAAACTAAAAACAAGCAAAAACAAAAACCTTGAAAACCCCCCCCCCCACAAGCATACACTTGTAAGGAAACATCCACATTCCAAGGTCATCACATCAAAAGAACAAATCCAGCCCAACAAGGAAGAACTTCCTGACCAAATGGCCCAAGGCAAAATCCAAGAGGAAGCCGTAAGTGACATCCGTTTTCACTTTAACATGATTTTCTCCATGGTCAGTGAGCAGGCAACGCAGCATCTCAGGTGTATGGCCTCATAGTTGGTGCCCAGGGAAAAAAGTCACCAGCAAATGGCTCCCAGGCACCCCACGCCCGCCGGGAATTTCATGAGCACGCAGTCAGGATCGCACCAGGGACTTGTGGGAATGGGACAATCATGGCTCAGGTCCTCGTAGCAAAACAGAGCCAGCCAAAGCAGGTTCCACAGGCCCTTAGGGGCCAGTCCTCATATTCAGATGATGTTGGGAACCAGTGACTATGTAGAGGCTGCTGCTTTGTTCGGTAGGTACTAAGACAAGACCTTCTGTTAGCGTTATTACTATGTTACATAGTAATCATCTTCATCAATCACCAGGACAAAGAGGCATTAAAAAAAGTTAAATTTCAGAAGATGCCTAAGACTAAGAGCATCCTCTAGTGACTTGCAAAACAGCATCAGGATGAGGTTGAAATGTGGTGCTGACTTTTGCCTGAAGGCGGTACGGGGGTGGGGTGGGGTGGGGAGATTGACCTCAAATGATCTTTCCAGCCCTATGGTTATCTGGTTTTTATTAGATTTAGGACAAAGCACTAGTTTAACTATATTACAAAATATTATTACTAAATAATGAGCTTCTATTCTAGGAGATTAAAGCAATGCCTCTTACTGTAATAGAGACCGCATTACAGCTCCAATACACAGAGGCTGTGTACTATTTTATACTTTTGTATGTTCCTTTTATAGCGCTATCTAACCTTGTTTTTTAAACACACACACACACACACACAGGCAAATTAGATAATGGGGACTCCCAACAAAGCAAAGAATACAAGGCCCGAGGAGAGAGGTGACTCAGTTCTCTCCACCTTTCAGATTCCGGTAAAAGGAGTAAGTATTACTCAGTGCCCACAAGAGGAGTCCATTGCTATGGAGGGACACTAGACACCCATTTCTTCCCAAGGACACTTTCTTGTGCGGATCTGAAACATGCAGAAACACGATGTTCTAGCAGGCAGTTAGCAACGATCAGTCTCTCTCTGGGTTGGAGATTGACACCAGCCAAATCCTAGTCTTTCTGTATCAAAGGGTGCAACGTTAGCACTGAAAAATCCTTATTTTTTTTTTTCTGGGTACACACATTGTCAATTGTTAATTAAGAAATCTGATTTTCAAGTTGCCAAGTGAGACGCATCTTGGTGAAGAGGGCTGGACCCACGGCAGCATCTGAAAAGCTACTGTGGGTGGGGTGGCTGCTGCGCAGTGGACGGATGGTCCCTACTGTCCATAAACAGGCCTGCAAGTTCCCGCCGGCAGGAAATCTGAATACAAAGTAGTCACCACACGAGGCAGTCATGGGACGCCCAGGGACCTCTCACAGCCCTGGCGAGGATATTGCTGGTGCGCCTTTCCAGGATTTCTAGGGACTTATTATTATTTCATATTTAGAAAGTGATATGCCACAGAAGTGCTCTGCAGTGAACAGAGAAGCAGAACTTAACAAGAGCTCAGCCCTCGGGGACGTCCTGTGTTCTGGATGGGACAGCGCTCACACACCATTCCCCCAAAGTTTACCCACTAAAAACACACATGAATCTTCCACCCAATACATGGGGATTGATGTGTGATTAGAAGACATTCTTCTACTCCGTGATCTGGGTAGAAGTAGGACATCATTCCGGCAGCTAGGGTTAGCTTATGGTCCCTGACCTTCCTTCCTAAAGAAAGGTAAGGAGGTCCTCCTCTGTTCTGAACGCCACTGGCGGCTCCTAAAGGCTAGAACTTAGAAGTCCTTCCTAGGGTAATAAAAAGAGCCAGGTGTCACAAACATCCATCTTCGTGGCATTTGGAAACTTACCGTGCTATATACCTTTGTTCTAAAAAGACAGTCCATTCTTAAGGTCGAAGTTTGACTTTGCACAGGCTGATAGCTAAGTTGTGCGGTGGGTGATAATGGGGTTCCGTGTAACACTTCCTAAGTTGCATGATTGGCGAACATGTCCTCGCATTCCGTGGGTTCTCTTTTCATGTGGCTGATGGTTTAATCTTTTCAGTTTGATGCCGTCCCCTTTGTTAATTTTTTTCTTTTGTTTCCCTTGCCCGGAGGAGGTCTATCAGAAAAAATGTTGCTGTGGAAAATGTCTACGGTTTTACTACCTATGTTTTCTTCTTGGATTTTTAAGGTTTAGAGTCTAACATTTAAATCTTTAATCCATTTAGAGTTTATTATTGTGGGTGGTGTAAGAAGGTGGTCTAACTTTTCTTTTTTTTTTTTTTTTTTGCATGTATCTGTCCAATGTTCCCAACACTATTTATTGAATAGACTATCTTTACCCCATTGGGATTCTTATTGATAGTCTGTTTTCCTCAGAGGCGGGTGGGACCCTCTCTATCCTTTTTGGTACGTGGTATATGTAGGCACTCACTGTTTGTTGGTTGAACAGATGGACACCAGCCTCTATTTGGGAAGGCGTTCTCATCTTAAAAAGCTTAAGTGAGCCAGGGTGCTCTCTGGGGAGAGGAGACTCTAGGCTTTTGGAGGACCACTTTTTTTTTGTTTTTTTTTTCTCAGTCCTCCCCATGTGTCTCCTACCGTTAGAGAGAACGGCGGGGCTTTGGGGAAAAAAGGACAGAAAGACCACTCAGTCTGACTCTGGTCTGGTCCTTAATCTGAAGGAGCATAACTAGCCCTCCTGGCTCTTAGGAGGTCTGGCTGCTCACCTGGAAAAGGAGACTTGATATCATTTGGGACGAAAGCTGTATCTAGCTGATAAGAGAGTATCCGTTGGTTTGGCCTGTAGTCTATAGGTCACTTACAAGCCAGTAGCAGGTCGGATATCTGTCTGAAGATTTGGGGTTCAAGAATCAAAACCATTTTTATTAGAGCAATAACTAAACACAAAATCTACCAGCCTTGACATCTTAAAAATATTTGGAATCCAGGGCCAGATAGGCCATGACCTAGTTGTGGGTCCCCAGGAAGCGACGGACTCGGTCTAACGTTCACCTTCCCAGAGGTACTCAGAGGGTTGGGTGAGCGCATACGTGGGAGAGAATTTCAATAGCTAGAAATGGTAAACTTACTCATACTGCAGCTCGTTCTGCTCCAGGAAGTCTTCGACAGTGGAGATATCTTCTGCTTGAACACGGAAGTCAACTGTGCTTGGGGGCTTGATTTGGGCGGCAGAGTCTGGTTTCCAGAAGTCGATCTGAGGAAGGAGTAAGATATATTGTGTTGGACACCTATAATCTCACGGGCAAATTATCATTGGCGAGCGCCCCATTGCTGTACTCCTTTGAATTACTTTCAGACTCAAATTATTCATGAAATCTCTTAGAGATTTATCCTTTGAGTGAATAAGAACTGGTACCAAACAGATGTCGGTAGAAATGTTTACACATATATTTATAGCCCTAATTGATTATCAACAATCATGAAAAGCATATAATTATTTTTTTTCCAGAATGCTAATTAATTGCATTATTCTGTAACTACTCTTTTCTACTTATTGATTTTCGGGAGCAGTGGCTTATTGGGATAGCAGTATTTATGGTCGTGGATAAATGTGCTGAGTGAGTAACGAGGAACTAACTAGAGCCACAAAACTTAGGAGAGAGAAATGGAGCTTGCTTTTTTTTTTTTAAGTAAGAGGAGGGGGGATAGTGAGACAGACTCCCACACACACCCTGACCGGCAACCCCATTTGGGGCCAATGCTGAGTCAACTGAGCCATTGTTAGCGTGTGAGGCTGACTCTCGGACCACTGGCTGAAGGAGGGGAGGAGAGAAAGTGGGGGGAAGGGAAGGGAAGAGAAGCAGGTAGTCATTTCTCCTGTGTGCCCTGACCGGGAATCGAACCCGGGACGTCCATACTCCAGGCCGATGCTTCATCTACTGAGCCACTGGCTAGGGCCGTTAATTTTTAATATACTTATTTTATGAGGAGCTCAGTGCTGTGTATGTGTCACAGGACTGTGTGGACCCAGGAATGTTCCTGACCTGTGGGGGATACAAAAGGGAAGAACAATGTATCTTTCCATAGTGTTCCTCTTGGTTACCATGGCTAGAAATAAAAGACCCTGGAAGATCCAGTATCGTACTGACATTTTCATTTGTTCAATTACTTATCAACCATTACTGAGGATCTACTATGTGCTAGGCTCTGTGCTGGAGACTAGCAATACACTGGTGAGAAATCCAGCCTGCCGTCCGTCCCCGTGAGGGATATTCCAGAGAAAAGGATGCACAAAAATAACAGGAGGTTGCCTGTGATCATTCTCACGATTTCCTTTGTGGATGTGTGCTTTCCAGTCTCCTCTCCCCATGGCAAAGTAATGGCAAGGACTGTCTCCGAGGGGTCTGTCTTCCTGTTCCTTCCTTGAGCTGAGGCAAGGGCTAGAAGCCTGTGGGGAACCTGGCAGTGGGTCTTTCTCTACCTCTGCGTCCGGCACAATCCCTGTTTAGATGTCTACAAGCTGGTCTCGAGTTGGAGATGTGACAGGCAGAGATATTTAAGACCATTGCTTGGAAACCTGGGAGGAGTTTGGGCCGACTTAGAGGTTGTTTAATAGAAACGGATGAGGTAAAATAGTAAGAGGCCCAATTTTGGACACCCCCATGGAGAACCTGATAGCCCACGACTTGTCCTGGTAATCTTCAAGCCACTGCAGGTGTCTCATGGGTGCTGAGTCGTGGGTCAGGGGTCAGAGGGCGTGTCAGGGGACTGAGCGGCTGGGACACAGGGTGACACCAGGAGGGAGTCCGGAGGAGAAAGTGTGCGTGTGTCTGTCCCTGGGCTGTTGGAAGGCGAGAGTATTGATGGTTTGACAAGGACGGGCTCCAGCAGGTGACCTGGGAGTCAGAGACGAGGGGATGAAACGGGCTGTAGAAAGGTGGTGGAGGAATGTCAAGGTATGACATGGTCCAGACAGAGGAAACAAGGGACCACTCATGAAATCCAGTTGGCCCACGTTGTAAACAGAGGCGCCACGAAGACCAGCACAGGATAGGAGGAAGCACGTGTTTAAAAGTCAACTCCTAATTCGTGTTTTTAATAAACCCTTGCCATCCTAAGGTGGGATGGGAGAGGGAGGTGTATCTGCACAGAGAGCTGGTGAAGCACACAAAGTCCTCCCAGTGTCTGTAGCCGGTTGGCAGTGGCCACCTGTACATAACGCTGGGACCTGTCAGCGTGCTCAGGGACACCCCGCCGTCCAGATCTGCAGCTCTGTGCTTGAGAGCTCATTCCCCGAGAACTGGGAAAAGCCAAGGCTACGGAGCGAGGCACACAGGAGGGCCAAAGAAATACCTCTTTTCAGAGACGTGCTCAATGATGACCCCAGACATGGATGTCTAGGTACTCCAACTCCTCCCTTCTTGGGGGAGATGACGCTGATGTGTGGGATTTGCACCCCTTCCTAGAGTTCCTGGGAAACTTGGAGAATTAGGCTCTAGCCATCATCTGCGGTCATGGACCCAACAGGGCCCCCTTGGTGGCTTCTCTAGATCACTCTTACTCCTCTGCCAGGGCTCCCTGCTCTTCCCAAAGGGAATCTTTGTCTAAGGAGAACCTATCCGAAATGGAACTTTCCACTCAGCGCAATAAATGTCTGCATGATATCCTTGGTGGTGGTTATAATACAGGTTGGGTATGTCTGGTACTGCTTCCCAACAGCCTGGCCTCATGGTAGTTTTAGTTTTGTTAGTCGGTTGAAAATTGCCTTCCTTGATCTCCTAACCTCTTGCCCATTTGTCTTGGCTCTGCCAAATATTGCATAGGGTGAGGGGAGAAATATAAATCTATCTATCTATCTATCTATCTATCTATCTATATATATATATATCTGCAGTAAAAACAATGGATTGTTTAAAATAAGGTAGAGAAATCTCCTAAATATATTTGGCGGAAGACCTGCACACCTAACTTGAGGTCTCTTAAAAATTTCATTTTGTCAACAGAGAAATTGTTCAGCAAACAAACCAACACCCAACACTACAGAGTCCGGCAAGTATGATGCAGAGTTATTACACTGATGTTATTCCCCAGTGCTTGGAATTGGAGCCCCAAATCAGGAGCAACACTGTAGCCCCACAGATGTTTACCAAGGCATCAAGTATAGATACAAAGAATAAACTCAAATTATTACCACAAGGAGATAAATATAAATTTCAGTAATGACCAAGACCTTGTGAATGAGATCTAGGTCTGAAGCATGGAAATGCAGTAAAATGTATAAACTGAGGTGTGTCGAGCTGAGTTATATGTTAAGAAGATATAGAACTGAGGTCATAGGATTATAATCTAGGAGACGGAGTGACAACCACAAAGGACATTTGCTGAAAGATAAAAAAGAATATCTTTAAGTGATAGCACTGTGGGAATGTCGACTCAATCAGACAGCTGGCTAATAACTAGAGTCCTTAAAACATATCACAAAACTAGTGAAAATTCTTTACCCTCACAAATTCTTTTTGGAATAAGATAGGCCTATAAAAGAATACTGGTGTGGGAAAGCTGTGGTTTTTCACAAGTTTACACAAATTTGTTTCTTCACATGGCAGTTGATTGTAAGTTGAACATCTTATAGAATCATCATTTATCTTGATGGAATTTTCCTTTCTTATTGAATGTAGAAATGACCTCTATTTTAGGCTTGATTCCCCCTGGCCCCATGGAAGACCTTACTAGTGTAATAGGAGTAAAGGGGACATCGGACACCTGTCACCAGCTTACTCTAGGCAGAGATGACCATGTACCTTAAACCAGGGAAACAGAGTTTACACAGTACGGAGAAAAGAGAGTGGGTTGTATGGTAAATGTCACCAAAATAAAGAACAAGTTCAACCCTGATTACAAGGAGATAGAAAAGCCCTTACTAGACAATTACAGATGGAAAGGGGAAGCCTTTGTGGTCACAGATCTCTCCAACACATTGAACTTCTAAAAGGACATGTTCAAAAGCCGGGGGCGGGGGGGGGGGGGCGGGGAGGACACATGGCCAAGGATAAATACGAAAACTAGGAGCCCTTGAAATGATCTCATCAGGAAGGCTACAGTCCAGAATGTGCTGTACTCGCAAGAGCAAGATCACGAGGGAGAATGGAAATCTCTCTTTCAATCCTGTTGGGAATGAAATGGATACAGAAGAGACAGACAGGCATTTCCACCGCTTGGAGCAGTAGCATGGTGTTTGCAGCCGGAAGAGAGAAAGTAGCTTTATTTCACTTCTGTCTGGCTTTGTGTTTTATTTTCCCAAGGAATTAACACTGTCTTTTGTTTCTTCTACTGAGAGGTGAAATGAATGTTTTCACATGTTACAATGTTAGCAGAAATAACCTTCTGGAAAGAGAAGATGGAGGCTCCCCCTACCCTCATAAATGAGGAGGGAGGGGTATTACACTGGCTGTGTAAGTTGCCTTTCAAATCCCAGATGTAACAAACGTTTATGTAGCTCTTATTATATAGGTTCTGAGTGCTTTACTTACATTGATTTTTTTTTTCTTAAACCTCACAACAATCCTGTAAGGTCAGTACTATTTTTCTCCTCATTTGATTCGTGAAAATGTTGAGACCAAGAGAGGTGTCCTGAGACCCAGCTAGCCAGTGGTGGAGCTGTTGTATCAGAACAGCGAGAAGCAGATGTTTTGCCAAACTATTAATTAGCCAAATTAAGTACTCTTTATTTTAAAGCCAGCGACCACAAGGAGACCTAAGTCATTCAAATCATGTGGCCCCGAACACAGTTTGAAGTTAGCTTTTAAGACAGGATCACACACTGAGTGGGGGATGGGGAGGAGGGGAGCCTAGCAGTAAAACAAAGCAGTGAAACAAGCTTATTTACAATGATTACCTAGAAGATTAATTCAGGAAGAAACATTCTGGGAACATCTGCAACCTCCCAGAACAGCCCAAGGCCACAGCCTGGGAGACCAGCCTCAAGGCTAGGGGTAGGGAGTCCTTTAGAAAAAGTAAGTTCTGCTAAAAGTCCCTTTGTTTTATTTTTTATTTTTTTGTATTTTTCTGAAGTTGGAAACGGGGAGGCAGTCAGACAGACTCCTGCATGCACCCGACCTGGATCCACCTGGCATGCCCACCAGGGAGCGATGCTCTGCCCATCTGGGGCGTCACTCTGTTGCAACCAGAGCCACTCTAGCGCCTGGGGCAGAGGCCAAGGAGCCATCCCCAGAGCCCGGGCCATCTTTGCTCCAATGGAGCCTTGGCTGCGGGAGGGGAAGAGAGAGACAGAGAGGAAGGAGAGGGGGAGGAGTGGAGAAGCAGATGGGCGCTTCTCCTGTGTGCCCTGGCCGGGAATTGAACCCGGGACTCCTGCACGCCAGGCCGACGCTCTACCACTGGCAAAATAGCCAGGTCCAGTCCCTTTGTTTTAGAGAAAGTAAGTTCTGCTGCTTCATTTCAGAGTCAGGAGTGGAACCCTGGGCGGTCTGACTCTGGACCCTTTACTCCGGATCTGTGTAAAATGCGGACGTCCAGGTAACTAAGAATGTCCTGCAGATGTGACTGTAGCACTTCCTTGGCAATCTCAGGGGAACCAGAGCCTTCAGGGACCACTGAGGAGTGCAGTGGGCAAGTCTTGGGTTTCGTGAAGAGAAAAAAAACAGGTGAGTTCCCACAGGGAGCTCCCAGGCCCCGGCAGGCATGGGCGCTGGCCAAGCTGCAGAGTAAACGGGAAGCAAGTGGACTGTGAACGGTCGGAAGAGGAAGCTGCAATCCCTGGGAACTGGCATGGCTTAAAGCCAGAGCAAGGCAAGCCTGGTCCCTTCATCGTGTTCCTATCACTGGCCTGAGTGCTGCTGATTCTCTGGAGCTCAGCAAAGCATTTGACCGCCTGTCTTCGTGTCTACTCTGCTTCGCAGGTCAGGAAGCACGGTGTTATCTGTAGGGAACACCCCGGGAACATGGGTAACCCAGCAACCTTATCCAAGAAGAGCTCATCAATGAATCGTGCTCAGGGCTTAACACGATGCCCGTCACACTGGAGGGTCAAGAAGAACAGAATTCATTGAATGGATAAACCGCGAAGGAGACCTCTACTTCTGGGCTGTCCCCTGACTTGCTGAATATTTTTCTTCGTAAGTGACATAAAAGTCAACAAGGCACACTTAGCAGACGAACTGGGGATGCAAAGTTGGGGGAAAGAGTTATTGCCCTGGATGACTGACTGAATTCATTTTTAAAATGATCTCCACATGCTGCAAACTGGCTATCAAGATAAAATTTTAGCAGCATGAATCTATAATCTTTCTTGCATTTTGGTTAAAAAATTGATTAGTCAATTACATAAGGAAGAAGATCTTCCTTGAGGGTGATTCATTTGAGAGAAAAAAAAACAAAACCCAACCAACCTAATGGTTTTGTTTGGCCGTAGGTGTATTATGAGCTGAGAGTATTCAATAACTGTTTAAGATGCTAAAAAGAACCCTGGGCCCCCTGAATAAATGTCTGCTTTACAAACGAAGGCAGGCAGTGACCCTGCAGGATGTGTCCATCAGGGCATACCTGGAGGTCCACTGTCAGCCCTGAGAGCTACATGTTAGAAAAGAAACATAGACAGAAAGCTTGAGCAATATCCAGAGGTGGCCAGAACAACCAGGTGCCTGTACGCCAGCGCTCAGAGAAACGGTGGAGGACCCGGGAGAGATCAATCTCAGACACGAGACGGTTTTTGTCTCAGCTAGGTCCAATGGGTCAGAGTTAGATAAGGTCGCTTTCAGACTTATGTAACAATCAGAATAATTATTTTTTTCATTTTTTTTATTTATTCATTTTTAGAGAGGAGAGAGAGAGGGTGAGAGACAGAGAGAGAGAGAGAGAGAGAGAGGAGAGAGAGACAGAGAGAGAGAAGGGGGGAGGAGCTGGAAGCATCAACTCCCATATGTGCCTTGACCAGGCAAGCCCAGGGTTTCGAACCGGCGACCTCAGCATTTCCAGGTCAACGCTTTATCCACTGCGCCACCACAGGTCCAATTAGAATCATTTTAAAGGCAGGTGGGACAGCCTGCAATGCTTCCTTTCCCTAGATGTGCTCAGACTGGTTTTATTAAAGACTAGCCACCAGGGATGCAATTTCTATGGGAGGGAATTCCAGATTTGAGTGGAAGTCTGGAATAGACGACTTTATATTATCTTTTAATGCTAAACTTCGGAATCTGTCTCACATTAGGACACTGTCTACTTTGATTACCCCCCCACCCCCACCCCATACCTTACAGGGCAAAAAGAAAAAAAAATCTATAGAAAGAAAAGGTAGCTGGATAGATAGCAATTTAAGAGTTAGTAGATTTTGTTGGTTCATATATTTGTGAAGAAACAGCATCCACCTAAGTGAACTATTTGTGATCAGCCATAGCTTCTTGTTCCATATATAGTGGGTTTTTTAAAGAAGCCTAGAGATTTTGGGTTTCTTGAAAGTCTTTTTTTTTCTACCCTTCTTTCCCCCACCGCATCTCATCTCACGAAGAGGGCCCGAGTCGAGGTGGGAACACTCAAGCTGTTTGATTTGGAATGAAGGAAAATCAGAGCCCACGATGCATGGGGTGTGGAAATGAATGTCACCTTGGACCGAAGCCCAGTTTTGGGGTGATGTCGAAGTCGCTCATTTTTCTTTCTTGCCTTAGGAAGGAAGTGACTGCCCGCTAGATGTTCTATGACCTTTGTGACAGTTCCAGCCCCTCCAGGTGTCACGCTCTGTCAGCTCTTTAAACAGTTACCCGGGATGGATCACACCGCGGGGCTTATGGCAATCTCATTTTTTTTTTTTTTTTTAAAAAAGGCGTGTTGGCACTAAACATTTTTCAAGTTTTTATGTCTTGCTACGAAAACGCGACGGTTCATATTTCACGCCATTCCTCTTTTGGTGAAATCACTGGGCCAGCGAGGCTTTTAGGGTGAGCCTGCGGCACCCCCAATAGCACAGGATGGTTATTTACCTGGCTGGTGGCGGCCAGCTCACGCAGCAAGCGGACGTGCTCCTCATCTTCCACGGCCACACGGAACACCTTCTCACTGCACGGCCGGAGGGCAGAAGAAGCAGGGACAATGTTCAGTGGAGTCACGCATTCAGAGTTGGGAGCTAGCAAGAAGCAAGGGCTGGTCCATCCAAGCAGGGCTGCTCACTTACCCTTCAAAGTGCTCACCGGAGTGGTGAGCGGACGCGAGGGCCACGGCCGCGAGAAACAAGAGCGCCAGCATCGTGCCTGAATGGGCCTTCTGCTGGCGCTGCACCCGCTTTTATGCCCCGGCGTGTTCTCTGCGTCCTTCTTCGGACTGCAAATAGGCGCTATCAAATCTTGATGAGTGGTTTTCCTGGCCTGGTAGCCCTGGTGGCTTGTGTAAAGGCTGGGAAGATATCTCTTTCCACACCTGTGGCAACAGAACAAATAATCTCAACTTCAACCTGTCCAATTTGAGTGTCAGACCTTGAACAGTCTGAAGATAAATGAGTTTTAAAAATAGAATCTATTTGTAGACTTAAAAAAATTTTTTTTAATCTCTCTCTCTAAATACATATTTTAATTGAGAAATTAAATTTAATGGGGTGATATTGATCAATAAGAGTACATGGGTTCCAGGTAAATATCTCTAGAGCATTTGAACTGTTGACTGTGTTGTGTGCCCATCACTCAAAGTCAAATCATTCTCCATCACCAGATATTTGTCTTTCTTCATTTTATTTTTTTTTTAAATTTTGAGTTGAGAATAACACACAATCAATTCTACAGATTGAAGTGTAAATTTTGATGACTTTTGACGAATGTCTACATCCATGTAATAAACATCCGGATCAGGTATAGGATGTTCCCATCGTCCTGAGAAGTCCTTTCTAGTACATTCGAGTTTGTTTCTCCCTCAGGCAATTACTATGCAGATTTCTAGCTTCATTCATTAATTTTGCCTGGACTAAAACTTCATGTAATGGAGGGTCATACTGTATATATTCCTTTGTGTTTGGCTTCTTTCATTCAAATCACTTTTTAAAATGTTTATTAGTATTTTTGTTTGCATTATTGGTCTGTCCCTTTTGATTAACAAGAAATATTCCATTGTATGAATATACGCCACAATTTCTTTATCGATTTTCTTGTTGACGGATACTTGTGTTGTTTCCAATTTTGCATTATGATGAATAGAGCTACCATGAAAATTGTTATACAGATCTTTTCATTGACATGTTTTAATTTGGGGAGGAGGTAAATAGTATAGAACTGCTAAACCATGAAGATGTGTCCTAACAATCTAGGATTTTGCCATTTTCCTGCAGCGGCTGTACCACTTTGAGCTTCCACCAGCACCCAGCTGCTTCACACCCTCCAACACGTTGGTATTATTAGTCTCTGATGCCGGTCATTCTAGAGAGTGTGCTGTAGCGTCTAATTGTGCTTTTAATTTGTATTTTCCTAATACTAGTGACACTGAACATCTTTTCATGTGTTTATTGACTATTTGTCATTCTTTGGAGAAGCATCTATAGAAGTCTTTTGCCTTTTAAAAGAAATATTTTTGACTGTTTAAATTGTTTTATAGCAGTTCTTTCTACATTGTGGATACAAGCCCTTTATTACAAATATATCTTGCTGGCTATACTTGTGGGACAGATTAAAACTGCAATGATTCAAAGAGGGAGGATTTATTTGTGTTCTCCTATCACATCTATATCAATATCTCTCTATCTCTGTCATCTATCTATCTATTACCTATCTATTTATTTATCTATAATCTTGTAAACATTTTCCCCAGCATGTGGCTTGCATTTTCATTTTTTTCAATATTATCTTCTGATAGCAGAAGTTTTAAATTTTGATGACGTTCCGGTTCATCAATATTTTTTAGTTTATAATTCATGTCTTTTGCATTCTTTTCTATTTCTTACTTTCCAAGGTCTTAAACATATTTTCTTATGCTTTCTTACAGAAGTTTTGTACTTGAGGTCTTTATGTATGGTGTGAGGTATGGATCAGCAAATTTTTAATATGGATATCCACATGAATCTATATATGAATTTAGTACTGGTTTTTTTGAGAGTGCTTTTCTATCTTTATTGAATTACATTGGTTTCTCTGTCAAAATTCATTTGGCCATATATATGTGGGGTTATTTCTGGACTTTCTATTATGTTTCACTTGTCTATTTTTCTAATTTTATACAGTTATCACAATGTTTTGGTTATTATACTATACAGTAAGTCTTAAGGTAATATAGTATGTCATTCCTTCAACTTTGTTCTTTTCCAAGATTTTTTGGACTATTTTAAGTACTTTACATTTCTCTCTATATATGTATTTCTATATATGTATTCATATCAATTTATCAATTTCTATAGAAAGTATTGCTGGGATTTTGATTGGGATTGCACTGAATCTCTAGAGCAATTTGGGAAGAATAATATAATTATGATATTGAGTCTTGCAAATCATATGTTATTTTTTTATAAATAAATTTTTATTTTAATGGGATGACATCAATAAATCAGTGTACATATAGTACATATATTCAAAGAAAACATGTCCAGGTCATCTTGTCATTCAATTCTGTTGCATACATTTAACCCAAAGTCAGATTGTCCTCCGTCACCCTCCATCTAGCCCTCCTTGTGCCCCTCCCCCTCTCCCTCCATCCCTCCCCCCGCCCCCCGTAACCACCACACTCTTGTCCATGTCTCTTAGTCTCGTTTTTATGTCCCACCAATGTATGGAATTCCGCAGTTCTTGTTTTTTTCCGATTTACCCATTCCACTCCGTACAATGTTATCAAGATCCCACCATTTTGTTGTAAGTGACCCGATGTCATCATCTCTTATGGCTGAATAGTATACCATGGTGTATATGTGCCACATCTTCTTTATCCAGTCCTCCATTTTTTTTTTACAGTGATTAAAGCCTTTAAGCAAACTCTTGGCCATTACAGCAAGAATCCATAAAAGAGTAGTGTCCTTAACATGTTCACCAAGTCCAAGTTGGCCCCAAAACCATGCCAAATCCCTGAAAAATGCAACCCAACCCCAGTTCAACCCAACCCCAGTTCAGTCTGTTATTTTTGAACGTTAATCTGGGTCTTAGTCAAAAAGTGTGAAGAGGTCTGAGATTTTTACCTACCTTCAAGATAAAAAGTTATCCTGCCAGAGTTTCTCAGATGCTGACAGAAAACAAGAAACTCCTGGGCCAGAATTAAAGGACTTTCTTGTCTGTGGTTCAATGGGTGACACAAGCTTTTTGTTTGTATCTGTTCTTTCACACCCCAGGCTCACGGGATGATGGGCAGGTGGGCACAGGTGGATGTTGAGTGTGCAGGTTTGTGTCACAACTGAGGAAATTTGAGTTTAGGAAACTCAGTTTTATGAGGAGGCTGCTATACTAGCACATATGCCCAACCTTAGCTCCAGAGGAGCCATTAGCTGTATTACCCGGAGAGCCAACAGCCAACCGCACTTTCCTCTGCCTCACAGGCGGACGCCAGTTCCGTCTTCTGAGTTGTTCGCTATACAAAAATATATTTGGAAAGATAGTTCCTATTAACAGCTGTCCTAAGACATGCAGAAACAGAGGACTTCCTGGAGAATTATCTCTCAACAATTCCTACCCCTTTCTATATACTCTTGACTTCTGGTGAATTTCCCCATGAGCATGTTACTCTCTCGGTCACTCTGGTTAATCTGACTGACAGGAACTGGGACCAAATCCATTGACTTCGTCTACTATGGCATTTAATTAAAATGGATATTATCAGAACCTCCAAGCAGCACAATGAAACCAATCTATAACACTGACCTCAGCCACGAGTCCCCAGGATACTGGGTCCAATCGGCTGAACAAGTTCCAAACACCATCAGCATCTGCTTTAGAAAGACAGGTAACTTCCTTCTTAAATTTCAGTGTTGACCATTCCACTTGCCCTGAGGCAATCATACGCACACAACAGGCTCTATTAGCTACTACACACACTTCCCCATGGCCTCCAGGGGGAGGAGGGCTCTAGGACAATTCTATCACGGCTAACCACCTTGGTCTCGACTAGCTAACTGAAAGAGAGAACTCATTATTTATGTAACCGTAAGTTCTGCAATCGTCCTGACTTCACAGATTCAGTTGATGATGTTTGACAAGCCTGGGTCTCTCTTGCGGGTTAGTTCGGCCGTGTGGTAACAGGGTGACCCCCGTCTTGTCCAGTGTTGCATCCGACTGGATTGGCAATCTTATTGGAAAAATAGTTTCCCCTTCCTCCACATTCCTTCGCAGATTCTCAGATCGAATCTCAGTGAACGGAGCTGGCACAGGTCCCTCCCTGTCCTGGAAGCGATCCTGTGGTCAGGGTGACAAGAGGGACTGATGGCCAACCCCCAACCCTCGACGTCAGCCCCACACAGACTATCTAATACAGCTATTATCGCCGCTCCTGCCATCTCCCCCAGGAGGGGCCTTGAGCAGTCCTCCCTTGTGCTGGTCCCCGGGTCATAGGTCAGTGCCCTGGCTACAGGAGAGGCCGGGGGTCTGATGTTTAACTTTGCCAGTGAAGAAGGTCTCTGCCTCCTGTGGCTCCTTAGCTAGAGCCTTCTGCAAACTTGCAGAAGGGGTTTCACGTCTGAGTGCCTAAAAAGAGTGACAAAAATACCCTGAAGGAGGACGTAATTATTTGCGGGTGACCTGGGAGATTGTACTTGGAACTAACTGTAAATATACCAGAGGGTTTATTTCAGTTGATGTGTTTTGAATCCAAATAGACAATTATGATTTTCAGTTAGTAATTAAAATGTGGTTTTTGTTAGTTGCGATCATTTTTCCTCTGGTACTGAAATTTCTGTTTCCCATCTCATATTTATATATTTAAATTATTATTATTATTTCTTTTTATGCACAGCTTTGGTAATTAATAAGCCCAGAGGCACCTTGGTGCCTGTGTGTGTGTAAAATCGCAGCGTGAGATTTCTGTAAACTGCCCCATGCGGTCGTAACTCATCCTCTGTGATGTCTCCGCTCCGGGAAAAGCAGATTTCCCCAAGTATACTCCATGGTGTTAAACAGGAAAGGTTCTGGGGTCAAATGTGTTTGCTTTAAACGAAAACAAACATGCTCTTTGAGTGTAAGGCTTTTTTTTTTTTTTCGGGTCTTTAATGTGTATTGTAAATCATCCCAAACGGGCTCTGATAGAGCATTCCATACGTCTCTCCTCAGAGGGTGCCAGGTGGCTCCCGTCCAGCTAAAATGAGGAGACTGAGGACCACGGGGACATTCCAGCTTGTGTGGCTGTGAAACATGTCCTTCAGAAGCACCACCTCTGCCCAGTGTGTTTGGGGAACACCTTTCGGAAAACAGGACTAAGTTCCCGAATGGCATCTCAGTAAATGAAACGTCTGGCACCTTGGATTCCTGAGGCGTTTTGTTCAAGGTCAAAGGGATTATTTCAACTTCAATGTTCAGGTCACTGGGGTACGTGCCATGGAGCCTTCAGAGAGAGAGAGAGAGAGAGAGGGCGTGCCACGGGTAGGCACCAATATTAAGGAAGCAGTTTTCTGGACATCTCTCTTCTTCTGCTTTGGAGTGTGGGTGTAACGATGGGGTCAGTCGATGGTTCTGGGTAAACCATTCTTTGAACTTGAATGCTACCTCAGACTGGTCAGTGAGCAGTAAACAGAAGTCTCTTTTCCACCGGGGGAGGGGGGCAGGTGATCTAAGGGAAGAGAGATAAATCAGGGAATGTGTAATTTCTGTTAAATCGGAGAAAAGGGCTCTAACGACTCAGAGGAGTTAAAATGCTTTGCACATGTATTTAGGTCTATTGGGCAGCGAGGGAAAACATTTTTATATAAAAATTATTTTCTCCGAAATCCTGTGCAGCCATCACCATTTTTGTCACACGTTGTCATCAGTCGCTAGACCGTCCACCAGGAAAGGGGAGCACTGTTGTTTCAAGGCTGATGTTAAAAACACCAAAGGGTTTTAGGCGACAGAAGAGGGTAGCTTCTAAATGGGACGTTGTTTCTGAAAAGAGTTAGCTTTCGTTTTTGGTTGGTTAGTTATTGATCAAAGTAACTAGTCGGTCAAGTCAGTCCAGTGAAAATCGTGCTCATTGTTGTATCTTTTACCGAACTGTTCAGTTACTTGTGGGGCGGCCCGTTCCCCGTAACTTGATGGGTCTCACTGATGGATGACCCGATCTATTGGCATGACTTCAAGAGGGGAAAACAACCTGAAAATATTATCCAGGTGCACCAATGGCGTGCTAGTGTGATTACATTTAATATTCTAACTAACTGCCTTTTTACGGATATGAGGAGGGAGGCTAGCAAATGATTTCTTGGCTGGCTTGTCTCTCTGGCATCTACTGATGTTGGGATCTATCTATCTATGTATGTGTACATATATACACGCACGTATATCTGTGGATTAACATGATTATTATCACTAATGGGCAGAGTCTGCATATCTCTGGGGGCACTGTTGTTTGTTGCAAACAGCAGACCCATCTTTTTGAAAGCTGGGGGATAAACAGAACAACTTCAGCCCATAAATCTTACCACCTGACTCATCAATTTGACATCCCTTCTTGAAACAAGGGAAACATCTTTAATCATGCAAATATTTGGAAACTGCAAGCGTATCTCTATTTGGAATTTGGGAGATAATTAAAGCGGACAAGTGGTGATTGATTACCTCATGAAGCAGGGGTGAGTGAGAAGACAGTTGGTTTTCTTACTAGCCTTGGACTAACACTCCATCAACAGGAATTAAGGAAACAGCATAACCAGGCTCCAGCGCCCGGCTGAGGGCAATTAATCAGGACAGAGGCGCGGGGAGGTAACCTGGAACAGGGCCAAGTAAGTCAACTCGTCCTTGTATCAACATTTATCTTTGTGAATTCTTACACGCCATCTTAATATTTTGATCTCTGATTTCCGTATGCGATGATGCGTGTTAGGCAAACATTCCCAGGTACTTGGGATTATTCTGTGCATAAACCACATGTTCTATTTCCACATTAACGCCTTTACTTCATAGATAATGCATACCTCTTTTATTTTAGTTTGTAAGGTAACGGGGAACTGTTTTTATTCTGGGAAGGCTGCGACACCACATTAAAGCTCCTCAGAACCTTTTGAAGAAAGAGCAGGGTTTTCATAAACAAATGCTAATAATATGAAATGTCATAAGGGTAGGAGACCTAAAAGCATAAAATCAATTTAAGAAAGAAAAGGTCGATATTGTCTGACAAGCTATTTACTATGTACCAGATAAGAATCTTAAAAAGGTCTGTGCTCTCCTCTCTGGCTCCGGTCCAACTGCAGTTCATTCCTGAAAGTGGTTAGGAAGGACGACCTTCAGCAGGCGGGGGACGCAGCTGACGCCGTCCCCTGGAAGAATGGTTCCAGCCACCAGGCTGGTTTTCTCTGTCCCCCGATTCTAAGTCACCGAGATGCCTGTGTTTCTCTCTGTTATGTGACTATGAAGAGCATCGCAGGTTGACCCTATGACAGCCACTCTGGCTGGCACTGGAGGGTAATAGGAGGAGGGCCCGGAGCCATCTGAACAAGCGGACGCCCGAGTGCTGAGGGAGATGGTCAGTCTGATGGATGGCAGCACGGTGATTTTTACCTGTTAGGAGGGATAGATTTTAATGTTGGAATGCTACACAGCTCCTTTCGAGGACCAGCTCTTTTCTCATGAGATTTCTAAGTGATAAAATCCTTCCAAAGAACCCCGGGAATGAAATAGCTACATCGACACCACCTTGATGGAGATTAGGAAGAAGATTCCATAATCTTTGTTGGGCTTCCCCTTTTGCCTCAGGGTGTTGGTCTCCGAGTGCACGGTCTGTTACTCTTGCTTCACAATGAACAGGTCTCATTCTGCAGCGCCGCGCCCAGCTCCCCGACGCTGACCGGCCTCGGAGGCGAGTCTGCTCAACACGGTGTCAGCAGGAAGTTATTTTGACAGCTGGCAGAGGCGGAAACATAAGACTCGAGATGCTTGCATTTTAGCATGTGGTGTTCTGGAATAGTGTTCTGATGTCTACATGCTAACGGACACCATGGAAGACGGTAGCACAAGGCCGAAGAGGAGAACCCCCCAAGGAAAACGTGATCACACCAATCGAACAAAACACGGACTTTCTGAGGGAACACTGGAGGGTAAGCCTGAAACGCACAAAAATCTCCGCTGATTTCAAGTCAGAGGCCCGTCCTTCCTCTTGATGCACGACTGCCAGGAGCAGTGATTTCAAACCACGTGAAGTGCGTCCCGGACACACAGCACCTTGGCGGTTGACAGGTGCCTCGGAATCTGAGGACGGTGCCTCTCCGTGAGCCGGTTTCCATTCTCAGGATCAAGGAACCGGCCCCGGATACATGATCAACTCGCTCCAAGCGTGGCCTTGTGTTTCCTGACGGCGCTAGATGAACATTCAGTATCTGCATTTCCGCGTGGCGCCACGAGGATCAACCGAAGAGCGAAATTAAATTTAGCGGTGAATTCCAGCCCACGGACACGGACTGGGCTCCGATGGGTCAGCCATTGTCCGACTTACAGCAAACGTTGGACAGATGTTCAGCAAAAGTGAATGTTTTGGGGGTTATCGTTAAGATTTTTGTCTTCATAAGAATACAGTGGAACAGAAGGAGAAACCGCGTGGACTGGCACCTCCGAGTGCAGCGCCTCAGCCAGTGCGCAGGGCCCACCCGCGAGGTGTGGGGTGTTGAATGCGTAACCATCGGCAGAGCCGTGGAGAGCCACGCGGGGCGCCCCGGACTCGATCCTCTTCCTCTGGTGAGGCATTGTTACTTCTCCCTGGGCCCCTAACGGTCAAGGCTCTCTTACAACGTTTCCATTTCCAAGAAAGTTCTTGATTTCTTCTGATGGTGTGTCTTTATTTTCTTTTCTTTTTACTTTACTTTTCTTTTTCTTTAAAAACAAAATAAAAAAATCTCTGTTTTCTTGAGAAGTTGAATGTAAAGCATGGAATTGCATTTTGATGCTGTCATTTGGAGTGGTTTTTTAATTTTATTTTTTATTGATTGATTTTAGAGAGAGAAGAAAGGGGAGGGGAGAGAGAAAGATAGAGGAGGGAGAGAGACAGGAACATCAATCTGTTCCTGGATGTGCCCTGACCGGGGATCGAACCGGCCACCTTTGTACTTGGACCAACACTCTCTCAGCTGAGCTATCCGGCCAAGGCCGGGGCGTTTTTGTTTTTTATTACCTGTTGTCAGTCTGGTTGTTTAGCAGCGTGTGCTCAGATGCCGGGGCTCCCAGGCCTGCTCAGAGCTGCTTTTCAAGGACTCCTGTCGATTTTTAGCTGATGCCATCCAACGAGTTCTCCGTTTCTGAGGCTAACAGACGTCCTAATGGGCTGCACATCCAACAGATGGGACGGAGGGCGACTTTGGCAGTGGGCAGTTGGAATCGGCCCTCAGTTGTTTGGTCTACGGCCCTCACTGAAGTCAATAAAAGGTAATTTTCATGCACAGTTTAGTCCAGAGAATGCAGTGTGGGAAAGCGTAGCTGGTGTACGTCCAATGGGCACCAGGGTAGCAGTTGGTGAAAGTTCTGTTGGATGGCCAATCGTCCCAGGCAGCCTGGCGAGCTGATCAAGAGAACTGCAGGACCGAGTCACAGATGGTGGACGATGGCAGGGCTTCAGAGGCAGGGCAGAGGACACAGAGGAAGTCATTGTCCCCAGCAGCAAAGCTGAAAATAGCAACACCTTCAGGATATGATCTTCTGAATCCCACGTCTGTTATCGAAACCTGAGGAGAAAGGTAGAAATACTGTCCAAAAACGAAACCGGAAGGTTAATTACAAGCCTGTCATACAAAATAAAAATATTGTTCTGTCCTGTCAATTATGTCTCTTCACATAATTGATCTTCGATAAGATGTTTAATGTTTGCTTCATTTGGATGTGACACTAAAGATCCTTAGTTAAAATATGTCTGCTCTCTTGGGTACCAGGTTCCCAGATGAAGTAGGATTTAATTTTTAAGATCTAACTTTTCTGTGTCACAATGAGTGCTCTATCAAGTGACATCTCGGGACTGAAATGTGTTATGAGACAGGGAAAACGCTGTGTTAGGTTTTGAGAAGAAAGCCTAGAAACTCACGATGATATCCTCTAAAAGAAAAAACCCTTTTCAACACAGGAATATACCATGTTACACTTCTAGTTTATCAAAATATAATTCCAACACAGGAATATACCATGTTGCACTTCTAGTTTATCAAAATATAATTCCAACACAGGAATATACCATGTTACACTTCTAGTTTATCAAAATATAATTCAAAGGGGTGTGGAATTATCCAGTGACCCTACAAAGACAATTGTACTAGATTCTAAAATCTACACATTTTCTGAGGTCTAGACATCTATAATATTGGTTGAACTACCCCAAGTTCACTCCTGTTTCTTTTTAGACTTTACTTATATAAAACTAACAAAACACTGAATTCCAGTATGATAATACTGTGCTTTATCATAGGAAATATACATGTGGTTATTGTCCCCATTCCTAGCACAGAGCTCCTAAATCACTGAGAATTTACTGAGTGATAAGAGCCATAAAGGTGCCTTGACATTCCTATGAAACCCCTTTCACCCACGCTTGAGTGTATGTTAGTGAGGGGACTTTTAGAAGTCCCTAAGGATGGGAGCTGGTTGCCAGAGGAACCAACTGTGATTAGAAGATTAAGTTTTCTTTTTTTTAGGGGAGAAGAAGGGGGATAGTGAGGCAGACTCCTGCATGCACCCTGATTGGGATCCACCCAACAACACCATCTTGGGCCAATGCTTGAGTACTGAGCTATTTTTAGTGCCTAAGACTGATGCACTCCAAGAGAGCTATATTCAGAGCCTGAGGCCACCCTCAAATTAATCAAGCCACTTGCTGCAGGAGGGTAAGAGGGAAAGAAAGGGGAGAAGGAGGAAGGAAAAAGCAGATAGTCACTTTTCCTGTGTGCCCTGACCGGGAATTGAACCCAGAGTATCCATATGCTGGGCCAACACTCTATCCACTGAGCAACAAGTCAAGGCCAGAAGGTTGAATTTTCAGTCCTACCAGCCCAACCTCAGGAAGGAGAGCAGAGTAAAGGGTTGAATCAATTGCCAGCCGCTAAGGATCTTAATTAATTATCCCTGCGCATGAAGTCTTTATAAAACCCCGAAAGAATGAGGTTTGGAGAGCTTCTGGGTTGGGGAGAGTTGTAGTTTTGGGGAGAGCAATCCTTCCAGAGAGCATGAAAGCTTTGAGCCCCTTCCCACACACCTTGCTCTATGCATCTCATCCATCTGGCTATTTCTGAGTTATATATCCTTTTATAATAAACTGAAACCTAGTAAGTAAAATATTTCTCTGAGTTCTGTGAGCAGCTCTAGCAAATTAATCTAACCCAAGGAGGGGGTCATGGGAACTTCTGCTCTATAGCTGGTGGGTCATAAGCACAGGTGACGATTAGAACCTGCATTTGGCATCGGAAGCAGGGGATGGGTCGAGCCTTGTAGGACCAAGTTCTTAACCTGTGTGATCCAACGCTATCTCCAGGTAATAGTGTCCAACTGAGGTAAATTGTAAGACACCAGTTGGTGCCAAGAAAATTGCTTGGTGGTTTTTTTTTGTTTTTTGTTTTTTGTTTTAGATTTAGTGAGAAGAGGGGAGACAGAGACAGACTCCCAAGTGCACCCCCACTGGGATCTACCCAGCAAGCCCAGCAGGAGGCGATGCTCTGCCCATCTGGGGTCCCTTGCTCCATTGCAACCGAAGCCATTTTCTAGAGTCTGAGGCGGAAGCCACGGAGCCATCCTCAATGCTTGGGGTCAAATTGCTCCAACGGAGTCGTGGCTGTGGGAGTGGAGGAGAAGAGACAGAGAGAGAGAGAAGGGAGAGGGAAAGAGGGGGTGGAGAAGCAGAGGGGCACTTCTCCTGTGTGCCCTGACCGGGAATCAAACCTGGGACATCCACATGCCCGGCCGACACTCTACTACTGAGCCAACCACCAGGGCACTTGGTGATGTTAAAACACACACACACACACACACACACACACACACACACACTCCAGAAGTATTAACCAAAGCCAAATTACTAAGTGCACTTAGTAAAAGATTCCTTGTCAGTGTAATAGCTTCTAAATTAAAAACAAAACAAAACTGTGTTTGGTATTGAACTATCAGGATAGAAATACAAGTGTGTTCATTGTCTGCTGAGAGAATAGGATCAGAAATCCATGAATACCTCCATGACCACAGGCCCATTGGAGAGAGAGGGGTTTTGAAGACGACAGGAAATGGTCCCTGCGGAGCGCCCCCTCTTCGCCCCCTTTTCTCCTGGTGCTGTGCTTATGCTGATGGTGGCCAGGTGGAGGAATTGGCTAGCCCAGTAACTGCTTCTATCTGGAGGAAGAGTACGTGGTGCTGCAAGTGTGTGCTGCCCCCAGAGACAGATTAAACGGCACCGAAGTGCCCTTAGAAGAAATTAACCAAGCTCCAGAATGGAAAGTGACTTTAAAAAATTCATTCTCTTTTTATTTCAATTTTACGATTAAAGGGAAATGAATAAATGAAAAGACCAAGGAGAGAGAGGAAATAGTAAGGGATTATTACCACCCCACAAAGCTTTTATAGATATTATAGTTGGATGTCTCAAATAAAAGAGATGGATTTTTAATCCTTCCCCTCGTTTTACAGATCACAATTACTACGAAACTTATCACTCCGGGAGTCTGCAGGCTAAGCCAACGTACTTTGGAACCTGAAGCACAGAAATGACGGCGTTTTCACTTCTTCTCCCTCAGAGAAACGATGTTGTGGCTGTCCTTGCTCTCCAGGTGGATGAGAATTTTTTTCCTCTGTGTTGTGTCAAAGCAGACCACATAGTCCTAGGCATAATTTGAGCGGTTTATACTTGAAATTAAAGTTATATTTCTACCAAGGTGGGCTGTAAGAAATGACTCAGCGTTGGCACAACTTTGGTGTACATTTCACCAGATATAAGGAGAAAAAAAAAAAAAGAATTCCTAAACAGGCAAAAGGCTCAGAAAATTCAACTTGCTTCCTTCTCTTTGTTTGAAGTATTATCAGGTCAGTTGGCTGGGTCAGCTAAACAGACCGTCACTGCATTGAGAACTTTGTACCTGGCCCCACGCCCACAGCTTAAACTGGATTTTCTATCTTTACTTTTTTATAACTGCTCTAGGAAGTAAGGGCTCCTGTCTTGTATTTGTAGAAACTGAGAGGTAGAAAGAAAATAAATGCATAAAGTCACGGGAGAGCCAAGATTTGAACCAGAGGCATCACGTTTATTTGTACTTGAAACAACAGGAAGGGAGACCAGATGAGTCCTCTGGGAAAAAAAAAAAGTGTGAGTTCAGGTGTGACTTTCCCACTTATGCTCTGCCTGCTTCCTGACTGGGTCTTCATGAGGAATTAGGAGCAAAGTAACCCGAAAGTTGTATGTCAGGTAATGAAGTAGTTGGGGTAGATCTCATTTTCTGTGGCTTGAAAGTATCATACTGAAGCTTTTCCTCAACTGGCATTCCTATCAATTAGCACCCCCCCCCCCGACTGTCTTCTACCCAGGTGGCTGAATTTCTGTTGCAAAATTCGTTCAGATAGTTGTTACACACGTGCTTTATTGAAATGAAATATTTAACGTTTAATGAATTCCCACTCCTCCTTGGTGTGTCTAATTTATCCAGCGCAATTTGAAAATAAAATTTCATTTATGAGTCTCTTGTTTTACTGTTGTTTCCATATTTATTCTGTGTTTTCCTTTAACTACTTCCTGGGGGATTTAACAGTCTTCTGGATTACAGAGAATCCAGTGACCTCTAAGAGAATAATTCTACAAGATGCTTCTAGAATATTATTTGAGGAGAAGGGTGGGAAGTGTGTGTGTTTGTGCATGTGAAGTATTATTACACTTTTATTCAGATTTCATTTATTCATTTTTAGAGAGAGAGACAGAGAGAGAGAGAGAGTGAGAGTAAAGGGGAGGAGCAGGAAGCATCAACTCCCATATGTGCCTTGACCAGGCAAGCCCAGAGTGTTGAACCTGCGACCTCGGTGTTCCAGGTGGATGCTTTATCTGCTGTGCCACCACAGGTCAGGCCTGTCATTACACTTTGCATGCTTGTGTATTTGAGGTATGTGGATAATAATTTTTAAGTGCTTGAGCTTCTGTACAATATTCTGGACTGACCAGAAAGGTTTTATAGTATGATATTTATGTGCTAATACTCTTTTCTAGGATGATACGGCATTAGCTAACATAACCTTCATTTCAACAGGCAGAGCTTGATGTTTAAGCAATACAAATAACGTCTGCAAATATCCTACTCGGGAGACTGAATCGACTGACTGTGTATCGATTAGAGGTTGCAAACCGTCGCCGGTGTTCATTCTGAGCTGTGGAAGCTGCTCTCTTTCTCTTACGTCTGACAGAGATGCCAGGCCTGGAGCCGGCGTCATCGTCCCCTGCCCTGACAGCGTATTCCGAGGCGCCCACCCCTCTGCGCCCGCACCTGCCCTGCTCGCCACAGAAGACCGAGCCGGGGGCCAGCTCCGGGGGGCCCGCTGGTGTGCCGGGTGCACGGAAAGGTGGGCTACGGAAAGTGAGAAAAGCAAATGAAGGGAAGGAGGAAGTAAGGAAAGGAAGAAGGGAAGACAGACACAGAGAAGACATAGCAAGAAACTGCGGGGAAAGTGGAAGGAACAGGGTTTAAGGGGCCCAGGACACGTCCAGGGAAAGGAAGACTGGAGAGCCACAGGGAGCACTCTTGTTGACTGAACCATTCCTCTAGTTCAGGGTTCTCAGCCCGAGATCTGTGGAGAAAATGCGGGTCTGTGAGCGGGCTGTGAAAAAATATGACTGCCCCATTTTCTCTCGCGTCTGATTGAAAGTTGGCATGTCCGTCAACTGTGAATATAGGCCACAAACCGCTGGAGGATTAGCAACACCCATGGCTTTGTAGCAATAGCAAATATTTTCATATTACATTACTAATACTTATAAGGACTTGGAAGTCATGGTAGTTACTAGACTTGTCCCTAGAGGTTATTTAAGGCTTTAATGAAAGAACATCTATGCTAGGCTCTGGTTGGCTGGCTCAGTGGTAGAGTGTCAGCCTGGTGTGTGGAAGTCCTGGGTTCGATTCCCGGCCAGGGCACACAGGAGAAGCGCCCATCTGCTTCTCCACCCCCTCCCCCTCTTCTTCCTCTCTGTCTCTCTCTTCCCCTCCCGCAGTCAAGGATCCATTGGAGCAAAGTTGGCCCGGGTGCTGAGGATGGCTCCATGGCCTCCAACTCAGGTGCTAGAATGGCTCTGGTCACAGCAGAGCAACAGCCCAGATGGGCAGACATCACCCCCTGATGGGCATGCCTGGGGGATCCTGATCGGGTGTATGCAGGGAGCCTGTCTCTCTGCTTCCTCGCTTCTAACTTCAGGAAAAAAAAAAAAAGCACTATGCTATATCATGCATTTGGTTTTAAAATATTTTATAACTGTATTTTAATGGAATTTGTTTCCTTTTCAACCCTGTGACTTTCATTTTACGCATTTAAAAATATTATTCTGAGAAGAGACTTCTATGTGTCACCAGGTACTTAACGGGGTCTTTGATACAGAAAACGCGGAGAGTCTCTGCCGGACGGGAAAGTGTCCCATGTGCATGGCTTCCAGGGACCTGAGAGAGACCGTCCCCCGGGAGGCGGGCTGCCACCCCGGGCAGATGGCCTGACTTCACCCTGCCTTGTGCGTACAAACATGAACTTGACGCGTTCCACGATGCCACAAAGGTTGGCGATCACTGTCTCAATTACTACTACTGACGCGACTCTTTGAACTGGTCTTTGAAGAAAACCCACAGTTCCGGTTCTTCCTGAGCCGTCGGCTGCCCCCTGAGTCCAGAGATTCTCTGCTATCTATTTGGGCGTAAAGTCCAAATGGCTTTCACCCTGCCCCTCGTCCCATCTGAGCTGTCGAATTTTCAGTTCGTTAAGTTTCATCTCATAGAGCATGACGGTGTCTTTAAACGTGGGTAGGTAGAAAAGGGCTCATTTCTTATCAGTGGCCAAAACTTCCTGTCAGAGGTGCGGCTGATGACTACCTCTTTACATAGTCATGTCTCCCTTTTTATGTATGGAACGGACAAGGCCAAATTTTAACAAATTCAGAGTCACACTCTGTTTGTCGTTTGGTTGTCTGTAGCCTAACGTAAGGACATGTATCCTTTGTGCTTCAGTCTTTGAAAAATAAAGTGATTCTTAAAAAGAAAGTAGTCCGTGAAGTTGATTGGATTGTTGGTTCTTTTTCTTTTATGGATTTGTGATTTTTTTTTTTTTTTTGCTGTGATATGTGGCATCTGCATCCCCAGCTCTGCCATAAAAGGCTGTCAGAGGAAACAGTCTTTTTCTCTCCCGACCAGCACTAGCCGTGGCCGTCCGAGCGCCCTACGAGGAAGGGCTGCACTCGGATGAGCAGCATCTCCCGGGTGGAGAACAAGACCGCTAACTGGCCATTGATGACATTCCCTATTTCTCCGTAACCAGGAGACTGAAAATCATTTGGTTTCCTTTATCTGGGCCACAGCTGTCTCCGGCCCGATTCCAATTACTCTGATCTGCTGCGTCTTCTTGTCGGCAACATAGAGGCCGTTGAGGGGGAGCTCTAATGACATGGCGGTGACAGCTGAAATGTGTTTCCTCATTTTGATCTAGGTGAATGTCCTCCGTCCGATTGCTGGAGACCAGAAGCTTATTTCTCTCACATGTCCAGGAGAAATTTTTTTTTTTTTTTTTAAAGAAACAGAACAGCATTTTTTTCCCCCTTTCCACTAAACCCTGGACAAAGAGCAACAGCGAGCCAGCGTTGGTCAATCCATCATATGAGAAAGCATGAAAATCAATAAACCGAAAAAATGCAAAAGACCCCAATGTGTGTCCACCACACCCTCCGCCTCCAAGGAGTGTGTTCCCGGGGAGAGGAACGTCAGGACCGAGTCGTTAGCCTAAAGATGATGCATTTCCTTTTAGCCCGTTTGTACACAGTAATTGACCAGAAGTCTTCATAACAGGCTTCCCAGAGCAATTCAGTCGCTCAGCCAAACAGGATGAGGACAGTCCGGAGCACGTGCGCCTCATAATCATGTTGTTAGGGGGTGCGGGGTGGGGTGGGGGATGGGAAAGAGAAGCACCGCAGCTGTAGCTCCGTGGAGGTGGCCATCAGAAACAGTTGATTTATCAAAATGAATTGATCTTGGCAGCTTCAGTTCTGGGGCTGAGAGAGAGCAACACAGTCAGAGTCCAGCGCTGCTCACACGGCCAGAACAGAGTCCTCTTGGCCAGTCTTCCGCTCACATAACGGGCTCTACCAGGGAGAAATAGAAAATGCAGAATTTACCCAGCTGGACGGAGTAAGCCTCGCATCTCAGTGATCAATAAACGGAGTAAACACGCTCCCTGCTCTCCCGCTCCACGGGTACACAGGACAGCACAGTGCCTTCTTTTAAACCTGGACCCGCTGTCTTGGTCGGAGACACAGGGCAACACTAGCGATCAAACGCATTTCGGCCTCGCGGGAGAACAATGGACAGAGAGAGTTAGGGTTGAGCTTGCAGAACGACCCCCTCTATCCATGCCCCCAGTGGAACGGATTATCGCTCTGACCCTCCAACGGGGGGGGGGGTTGCACTGTGGCAAAACCCTCAATTAGTGTGCACAGTTCTGATTTTTAACCATCGGTCAGACCCCTGCACAGCTGCATACATGAAAACATTCTATGCTGTTCCCATCCACACGCTCTCTCTCCCTCCTGAAAACCGGTGGCTTGACTCGTGTGGTTCAGCGGCCGCCTCCTTAGAGCCCATGCCTCCCAGACACACAGATTACATCGATGACCAGCAGCTGCGCTGGACAGGCACCCTCGCCAGCTCCACGTCTTACCGGCTCCTCTCTCCACGCTCTCGGTGGGAGTCCTGACCCCCAGGTTCTGGGAGGCGGTCAGAGACCCGAGGAACTTCGGATCCCGCACGAGGTGGGGGAGGGGCCAGGGCTGGATGACTTTCAGGAAAGTGGCCCGGAAGCCAGTGTGACCGTTCTGTCTGTAATGCAGAGAGAGAGAGAGATAGGCTGCAAACACCTCACACTGACCTTCACATCGCCTTCACCTGGCCTCGCCGAAGAGGACAGGGCCCGCGTCCGTTTGCTGTTGCCACAGAACTCTGAAGGTCCGAATCCGGCTCTGCCTCCCACGGCCGCCGGGGAGACCGCTCCGGCCGAGTGCACTATCTGCTTCCAGCATTCCCTCTGTTTGGAGACCCTGTGGTCTGTCTAACGCCGTCGTCCTGGACGCCACGTCTGTTCTGTGGGGACCGATCGAGAGAGACAGGGACCTGGCTTACACGCTGGGGAAGTCATGGTCACCGGGTTCAGGGCAAACAAACCAACCCCCCACGTCTCACAGGGAAGAAAGTCTGTGTCAGCTGCTGAAGTTAAGAGTGAAAGAACCAAGCATGGACTCCGCCGAGACAGGAGTGTGACTGAAGGCCCAAGCTGGTGCGATGGTAGCTCAGGGCTCTGCCGAACATCGGTTCTGCTCCAGGTGAAAACAACGTTCACCCCCCAGGAGCTGCCGAGGCTGTAGGATCAAGTGTCGTCGCGAACCACAGTGCAATGGAGATGTTAGTGTTCGGAATAAGCCGGGGAAACACTGGAGGTTGGATGGCTACGCCGCTCCTTCGCTCTGTGTGAGAAGTAACCGTGGTCAGCCTCGCTAGCGTGCAGAACGGATGAAACACATGATCTCGAGGACGCAGAGCTGGGGTTGGGGTCACAGCCCGTCACCAGAGCTAATCTGGGTTTCCAACCTCCTCTCTGGCCAGGGAGAAGAGGGAAACTGGGGCCTGTGATTACTGAGCCTAACGAGTGCCTCTACTTAAAGGTTTTTGGATCCTGCGTGCGACCTTGGGCGTGTTTTTAGCCTTTCAACTGCCATCCTCTGCAGATGAGTAGCAGTAGCTCCTTCTGGCCAACTGATTCCCTCCACTCACGCCCTCTCGCAAAGAAGACTGTCTCACGGATGCTTCCCACATGTTGAAGGGCATCAGTCGTGCCCAACAGAGGAAGGACAGACGGAGACGGCATGGCCTGGGGACAGGGTGCTGAGCTCGGGGCACAAGGGGCACTGGGCACCTGTGTGATGCGGGATGAGCCACTTCACCTTCCTGAACCCAGGTGTCCTCTGAAAAATGACAGGGTGCCCATGACAGCCAGATCCTGTGGTGATCCTGAGGCAGAAAAGGGAAGCCATGCCTTGCTCTTTCAGCACGTAGGACAGCACTACATTAGCGTAGGTAAGCATCAGCTGCAGGGGCCGGCATCAATCACCGTGGGATAAATAGCAACGAAACATTCTATCTGGATATTAAAAAAACTCAACGTACATTTCCACCCCCCCCCCCATCTTGTTCACATTCTATTTCAATTTATCGCTTTGCTGTCCCGCAGGAAGGCTAAGGATCCTGTTGTTTCATGTTGGCGGGGATGGGAGATAATAGAATATTCCGGGGTGTAGCTGTCGGGCGCAGTTCGAGAGAAAGGTTAGCCTTGGCGATGCGCCCTGCATTCCCATCGCCGCTCAGGGCTCTTCCTCACCTGGCTCCGGCTTCTCCCCAGAGCCCCGTGTCAGAGGCAATGAATGCTAAGTAGGCTCTGGCAGGGAAACTCCCGGTGACCCTGGAAACGGCGTTTAACCTTTTCCACGGATCAGCATCCAAACTGCAAAGCAGACATGACAGGAGCTGCCTCCTTCCCGGGTCTGCGAGTTACAGGGCTAAGAGAAGGGATTGTCAGACACTCTGAAAACGCTCAGCGCTACCGACGGACCTAGTAACGTGAAGGTTAATAATTCACAAGCGCACACTTGCCTGGTGGCCTTGTTGGGCCCTCGCGGACGGCTCTTGTGTGATGGTTTGGGTTATTTCCTACTGGAAACGGCAAAACCTCTAATGACAAAATCTTTCGCCAGTATTAGATGCTTGTGATTGGAAAAACGGGATTTTCTAATGCGTGGGAGGCATATCAAAGCTATCAGAAAAGTGTTTCTACGGTGGTGAGGCCAAGGTCACAAGCACCGACAGTGTGGCTCCTTCGAGCAGCGCTACACAGAGTATCTTTCTAACGAGGTTTTCTTTTCCTCTTTCTTTTTTTTTAAAAATTATTTTAGAAGAAGAAAACAGAGTTGGCATAAGCTCTATGACAGGCACAATGAGGCTTTCTTATGAATGAAAGACACTGACAGGCAGCCCCACGGGGGTTTATGTAATTTGAGAGTACAGCTTTAAAAACCGTATTACAGGCGGCAGCACTTAAGATTAATACAGAGGGCAGGTGCCCCTTTCATATACGTTTCACTAGCGCTTAGCACCTTGATTTGCGAAAGAAAAAAAAAATGAATACAGTGTGTCCAAGGGCAAAGACTGTGCTGTAATAATTAACAGGAGAAGGGGACGCCACACTCCTCAGTGTTAGAAGAGAATGTCATTGACAGTTCGTTTTGTTTTTGTTTTTGTTTTGCAAAGTGTAGCTGTAGGTGACCTGGGAGGTGACCTTCCAGGAAGGGCTACCTAAAAACACGTGGAAGAGAGGACCACGTCATCGGGGGGAGGTGGTGATTAGGGGAAGAGCGCAAGGAATGTGTTACGATGTTTATGACGTGATCGACGCAGAGAAGAGGGCGCAGGGAGTGGTCCTGGGGTGGGAGGGAGGTAGCAGGTGGGAGAGGAGCTTTATCAGCAGTCTGCAGCGGGCCACGTGGAGCTTCAGAGACGCGCAGGTCAACTTTTTAAATTCAAAATATAGTTTGCGAAGTCAAACCTTAGCGTGCTTGCCGATGTCATGAGTTACTACTGCGTCTATATTAAAACTGCGCACGTAAATCTTAACGCAGGGTGCCATTCCTGGAGGCCCTAAGGAAATGATCGGATATACTATAGAAAGAGGTCTACATCCAAGGTTGTTTATTTTGGTGTCGCTAACTTTCATTTTTTTTTCTTTTTTAAATTTCTTTCTTTCTTTTTTTAAAAAAAAATTTTTTTTTAAAATTTTTACTTATTCATTTTAGAGAGGAGAGAGAGAGAGAGAGAGAGAGAGAGACAGAGAGAGAGGAGAGAGAGACAGGGTGGAGGAGCTGGAAGCATCAACTCCCACATGTGCCCTGACCAGGCAAGCCCAGGGCTTCGAACCGGCGACCTCAGCATTTCCAGGTCGACGCTTTATCCACTGCGCCACCACAGGTCAGGCTCATTTTTTTTTTTTTTCAAACTTATTCAGTATAGATATTTGCTTTCTGCGGCATTATTTTTCATCCAGCTTTCTAGAAGAGTGATCGTGCCTTCGTTATTTCTTACTTTTTCTTCTACTAATTTGGAAGTTTTTTTTCCCTACTTTATGCTATCTTTAAATTTTTATGTGCCTTCTGAAATTCTATGATGCAACACTACATCTCTCCTCCTCTGAACCAATTTGGTCAGGTCCTTGCAAATCCTTAAAACACTGAAATCCCCCACTGGTTTTCTTTATTTCTAACCAGCGTTTTAATCTTCTGGTTTTAAAATCATTTCTGTTCTCGGTTTTAAACAAATTAACTCACTGTTAGCTGTGTCTGCTCTGCTATTGGACATTTCAATTTTTTTAAACTTTTCTTAGATTTTATTTATTTATTTTTAGAGAGAAAGGAGAGAGAGAGAGAAAGAAAGAGAGAGAGAGAAAGAAAGAGAGAGAGAGAGAGAGAAAGGGGGGAGGAGCAGGAAGTATCAGCTCCCATATGTGCCTTGACCAGAGAGGAAGCTTGGGGTTTTGAACTGGTCATCTCAGTGTTCCAGGTCGGTGCTTTATCCACTGCGCCACCACAGGTTATTTATTTAATATAAAATAATTCAATATGAAAACTTGTAAGCATAGGATTTGAGGACTTGCTTTCCTGACACATTTAAGAGGGAGTGCCTGACGTAATGCCCAATATATATCACGCTCTCAACTGCTTAAGTCGGTAATTCTTACCGACAAGGACACTCTCCTACGTAACCACGTAACCACGAGCAAACTTCAAAATCAGGAGACTGACGTCGATACCGTACTCCCGTCCAATCGGACTCCTCTGCAGCTTCCTCATTGGCTCTGAGCTGCCCTCTACCGCCAGGGGTCTCGCGCAGAATCCAGCGCGTAGCTGCCCCATCTCTTTATTTATTTTATTTTTTATTTTTTATTCATTTTAGAAAGGAGAGAGAGAGAGAAGGGGGAGGAGCAGGAAGCATCAACTCCCATATGTGCCTTGACCAGGCAAGCCCAGGGTTTTGAACCGGCGACCTCAGCATTTCCAGGTCGACGCTTTATCCACTGCGCCACCACAGGTCAGGCCTGCCCCGTCTCTTTAATCTCCTTTCTTCTGGAGCAGTCCCCCAGCCTTCCTTGACATTCCCCGTGGACACTGTCGGAGGCTGCAGCCCAGCTCTCTCTCGTCATGTCCCTCAGTTCTTGTTCCTCCGCTGTTTCCTCAGGGTTCGACTCGGGTGATGCATTGTGGTAGAAGTGCCACATAAGTGATACCATATTTTTTTTCTCATCGCGCTCTATCCGGTGGCACGTGATTTTGATGTGTCCCATTACCGACAATCATAACCACGATTAAAGTGCTGTCTGTCAAGATCTTCCACAGTGAAGGTACTCTTTAGCCCAGTGGTCCCCAAACTACGGCCCGCAGGCCTTATGCGGCCCCCTGAGGCCATTTATCCGGCCCCCCCCCCCCACTTCCGGAAGGGGCACCTCTTTCATTGGTGGTCAGTGAGGGGAGCATGGATCCCATTGAAATACTGGTTTGTTGATTTAAATTTACTTGTTCTTTATTTTAAATATTGTATTTGTTCCCGTTTTGTTTTTTTTTCTTTAAAATAAGATATGTGCAGTGTGCATAGGGATTTATTTGTTCATAGTTTTTTTTTATAGTCCAGCCCTCCAATGGTCTGAGGGACAGTGAACTGGTCCCCTGTGTAAAAAGTCTGAGGACCCCTGCTTTAGCCCTTCGCAATGAGTAAGGACTGTGTGAAGTACTTGAACACTGCTAGACCAATATGCGATTGCTCTGCAAACTTTTTCCACGTAGCTTGATCAATGCCCGGCTGAATTAATTATTACTTGAATGGTTGTCAAATTGTGGTTTCCTGATTTCTTTATTCTATCTCCACGTATGCATTGTCAGTCTACTGTAAGGAAAAGCTTTCTTCCACACCTACATGTTCACTTATTTATATCAGTGTGAACTCATGAATTCCTGTTTTATTATAAACCACTGCAATGATTTATTTTGATGCTCAAACTGTCCGGAGTTTGGCTAGAAATCTTTTACACGGTGCCTGTGTCTTTGACATTTCCATTTCCCCCATGATTCTTTGGGCATTTTCTTACTTTCTGTCCCAAGGATGTTCCAGGCTCTCCTTAGAACTTCCCTGCCTCTGCTCAGGAAGCAGCCGTTTTTTTTTGTTTGTTTTTTTTTAGATTTTATTTATTCATTATAGAGAGGAGAGAGAGAGAGAAGGGGGGAGGAGCAGGAAGCACCAACTTCCATATGCGCCTTGACCAGGCAAGCCCAGGGTTTCGAACCGGCAACCTCAGTGTTTCCAGGTTGACGCTTTATCCACTGCGCCACCACAGGTCAGGCGAAGCAGCCATTTCTCCAAGGAGCCTGGTTCCTCTTTCAGTGGAGGGTGGCGATTTAGAAACTAAGACCTGAGTGTGGAGTGCAGCCACTGCTACAATCCTCAGGCCTCACTCACATTATTCTCTCTCCTCCTGTGTGTGCGCCCATGATACAGAAATATATGTCTATGTATTTATACTCCTGCGTTTACTCTCCACACTGTTTATATTCACATCCGTGGGTTCCACGGACCCCTTCCATCCCAATCCCTCTTGCTTGTGCTTTTCATGTTCGTCACTCCTTTCTCCAACAGTGAGGACGCTGCCCCTTGTCTCCCCCGGCAGATTTAACGCCTCAGTCTTGCTCACATGTAGCCCACTTCCCATGGCATCTGTGACCCCACTCCCTCACCTCGCAGACTGGGACGGAAACATTTACGGTTTGAAAAATGTGCATTGCCTGACCTGTGGTGGCGCAGTGGATAAAGCGTCAACCTGGAAATGCTGAGGTCGCCGGTTCAAAACCTGGGCTTGCCTGGTCAAGGCACATATGGGAGTTGATGCTTCCAGCTCCTCCCTCCCTTCTCTCTTTCTGTCTCTCCTCTCTCTCTCTCTCTCTCTCTCCTCTCTAAAATGAATAAATAAAAAAAATTTTAAAAAAAAGAAAGAAAAAAAAAGAAAAAAAAAAGAAAAATGTGCATTGATTAAATATTTTTATTTCTAGGATTTCTCTTTAAAAAACACTCTTTTTACCTAATCTATTCTTAACATAGTTTCTTTCTTTCTTTCTTTCTTTCTTTCTTTCTTTCTTTCTCTCTTTTTCTCTCTCTCTCTCTCTCCCTCCCTCCCTCTTTCCTTTCCTTTTCCTCCCTCCCTCCCTTCTTTCCTCCTTTCCCTTCCTCCTTCCCTCCTTTCTTTCTTTCTTTTCTTTCTTCCTTCCTTTCTTGACACAGGGTTTTTATTTTTTTTCTTTATCTCTTAAATCATTTGAAACTTACTTTCATATTTATTTACAAGGGATTGTTTTTCAGACAGCTCTATTATCTTCAGTTCTTAGGGTTCACATGCTCCCCTTAGCGGCATCTTCTCCCCCTGCTCATTGTGGCTCCTTTCTGTGTCAGGCTGACAATTTTTTTTTTTTTTTTTTGCTGTGAGTTGTTCTTCAGCAGGGTTGTTGACCTCAGAAGCCTCGTTGTCCAGGGTTGTGGACTTGTCCCTGTGGAGTTTTTCCTGCGCAATGACTTTGTATTTGCCTCTTTCAAGGTTTGATAAGTCTCACTGCGTTGGACAGATTATTCCACTCACTTCTCACGTTGAGAGACCCATAGCCCAGGAGTAGGGCCCTCCCACCCACGGTGGGCACACGTGTGCTCTGCTCTTGCACCGGTGATCCCTCCCTACACACGCCGTATCCCTCCGCTGCCTGCAGCTGGCCCTAGGGCTCGGGAACGGCTGCTGCCTTGAAGCAAAGTTTATTTTATTTATTTATTTATTTTTTTAAATTTTTTTATTTTTTTTTCATTTTTCTGAAGCTAGAAACAGGGAGAGACAGTCAGACAGACTCCCGCATGCGCCGGACCGGGATCCACCCGGCACGCCCACCAGGGGCGACGCTCTGCCCACCAGGGGGCGATGCTCTGCCCATCCTGGGCGTCGCCATGTTGCGACCAGAGCCAGTCTAGCGCCTGGGGCAGAGGCCAAGGAGCCATCCCCAGCGCCCGGCCATCTTTGCTCCAATGGAGCCTTGGCTGCGGGAGGGGAAGAGAGAGACAGAGAGGGAAAGCGCGGCGGAGGGGTGGAGAAGCAAATGGGTGCTTCTCCTGTGTGCCCTGGCCGGGAATCGAACCCGGGTCCTCCGCACGCTAGGCCGACGCTCTACCGCTGAGCCAACTGGCCAGGGCTTGAAGCAAAGTTTAGATCTGACTCTCCGGGTCCTGGCTTCTTCTCTCCAAACTCCCGGTAAATTCGAGCCTCTAGCCCCCCCCATGGTCTGGGTCTGATTCTTATCTCCCTGGTCAGTGGTTTCATCTCCTTATTTCTGGAACCTAGGAATTTCCTGATCTCATTTCATATTGGACTACATATTGACTTAAAATAATTTTTTTGCTGTTGTTGTACATAGTGCACAGTTTAGTGTTTTGTCCAGGGACTTCTGCAGTGTTACTAGTAAAGAAATGTTGTAAATGACTTACATATTTAACAATAGTGGACCACTGAAATAAATTATGATGTAGTTGTAAGATGGAATAATATGTAACTAACACGAATAATGTGGCTCAAATACAACTGCGTAGATAGAAAATGCTTCTTGTTCTATAATATTAGGTTATCTAATATTAGGTTAGGAAGCACAATACAAAATTATGGAATTTTAATTGTATAAGAAAGTAAAAACAATGTGTAAGAAAAATGGCTGTAACTATGTACTAGAATAATGATATGTGGTGTCAAATGTGTAAGAAAAATGGCTGTCACTATATACTAGAAGAACAATGTGTGGTGTCAGGTGGTGCTAGACTCATCGGAGGATCACTCTGTAAACTACATAGCTGTCTAACCACTATGCTGTCCATCTGAAACTAGCATAATACTGTATGTCAACTGTTATTGAAAAATTAAAAAAATTTATATGGATATCTCTCCAATCCAAAAAATATATATACTAGAATGTTAAGGAGTGACTCTGGTTTATGGTATTATTATTTAATTAATTTTATTTCCTGTAGAGATAGCAGAAAAGTAACTTTGATAGACATCCCTAAACCATAGAATTTCTTAAATAATAATAGTAACAATATCAACAGTGCTTTATAACTCTAGTATTAGCTAATTATCTGTATATTGGTTGACATAAAATACTTTAAGGCTAAGGATAAGAGAAACTAAAGAAATTAACATTATTATTTGAGAAATAACATCCTATTTTTTCAGTTTTTAATATTATTTTAAAAATAAACAATGAGCCTGACCAGGCGGTGGCGCAGTGGATAGAGCATCGACTTGGAAACGCTGATGTCACCAATTCGAAACCCTGGGCTTGCCTGGTCAAGGCACATATGGGAGTTGATGTTTCCTGCTCCTCCCCTTTCTCTTTCTCTCTCTCTCCTATCTAAAATGAATAAATAAAAAATATTAAAAAAATAAACAATGAGCCTGATCTGTGGTGGCGCAGTGGATAAAGCGTCGACCTGGAAATGCTGAGGTCGCTGGTTTGAAACCCTGGGCTTGCCTGGTCAAGGCACATATGGGAGTTGATGTTTCCTGCTCCTCCCCTTTCTCTTTCTCTCTCTCTCCTATCTAAAATGAATAAATAAAAAATATTAAAAAAATAAACAATGAGCCTGATCTGTGGTGGCGCAGTGGATAAAGCGTCGACCTGGAAATGCTGAGGTCGCTGGTTCGAAACCCTGGGCTTGCCTGGTCAAGGCACATATGAGAGTTGATGCTTCCAGCTCCTCTCCCACTTGTCTCTCTCTGTCTCTCCTCTCTCTCTCTCTCTCTCTCTGTCTCTCCCTCTCCTCTCTAAAATGAATAAATAAAATTAAAAAAAAATAAACAATGAAAAAATGCAGAGTAGTTAAGGATTGACTGTAAAGACTACTAGCTAGTCCTTAAAAGTAAAAATAATTTGCAGGATGTTTAATTGTTAGATTTTACCTATATTTTGAATTGAATAAAAAGTTTTAAAGTAAAGAAGGTACTTTAACTTGAAACCATTGTGAGCATTCTCAAAGGGATTTTATCACTTGAACTTGAATTGAATATTAATAAGAAACAAGCTTCATCTAAATTAAGTTTGAATACAATTCTGTATCTTAGCCAATCCTTAATTTTTTCTTAGTGCTCTAGGACTAAAATTAAAATTTTATACTCACTGAATTAAGAAATTCTACTAATTATCAGTTTGTGGAATAGTATATATATTTGTACCTAAGTAGATTTTATGGCGACCAATAAAAAAATAATGCGTTTTAAAATCTGGCGATGTAATTAAAAGCTGAATAACTGTGTCCAGTTGGTGATTTCTTCTTAGAGTAAGTACACCGGAGAGAATGCAGATTTGAGTTGTATCGCTTTAAGAAAAATAACAAAACAAAAACAAATATTTATTTACCCCTTCTGTGCCTGTGTGCTAGAAGCAGATTTTATTATAAAACAGTTGTGTCAGACACTTGACCATTATTAGAGCATATGATGAATTTATTTGCCTCTTTAACTCCCTATTAGACAGTGCTCACAGCTGTAACTCATATTTCTAATTACTATGGTCTTCTAAATGGACTCTATCTGCATAACGGGCAACTGTCTTTTCAGTGACTTGTTCCCCCTTCTGTTTATATGATTCCTCTCATCGGTGCTCCTCCTGTCCGACTTCACGGTTGCTGTTTCCTGGTCTCATCTGGCGCTTCCCCACCCTCTCTCATACATAGAACATACTGTCTTTACACTCTGGGGTCCACAGGCAAGGCTGCTGCTGCCGGAGCCCTGAGGCTGAGTGACAGCGCCTCAGATCCCCTGTCTCCCGTTGGCACGTGGCACCCCTCTACCCTCTGCAGGGGACACGCGGCCTGGGAAGTCCTGAATTATTCCATCTTGTCGCTGTTTTCATGAGGATTTCCTCAGTGGCCGCGTCTCCAGGTTTTTTTTTTGTTTTTTTGTTTTTTGTGCGCTTGTTAAGGCTTTAAAATCCATAAACCAGCCTTTAAAAAAATGTTTAAGATTGTTTGATTAAATAATCAAACCCTCCCATGCAGAGAGCTTTCTTGATCACTGCCCACACGTCAGTAGGACTCACCAGGGTTACCAGTAAAGGGGCGTGGCTGTTCTGGAATCACTGCGCCTGTGGCTGAGCTGCCTCGAGTGATTGTGGGAAAAATGTTGTCCGCTGAATCTCGAGATCTTGAAGAAATTTACTTTTCTTTTTTTATAAATACGCACACGTCTCTTAGATCCAGGTTTTATATGATTCCGTTCCCCTTCTCCATTTCCCGTTCTTTTCTTCCCTTCCCTTCACTTCCCTTCCCTTCCCTTCCCTTCCCTTCCCTTCCCTTCCCATTCCCTTCTCTTTTCAAATCTAGTCATTTGAGAAAGTTAAGCTCATGAATCATTTATGTTTTGAATTTTATATTATTTTTATTAATAAGAAAGCACTGTGTCCAGGAAGAGTTTCTGGGAGAAAATAATTTCGAAACCATGGTATTTTGCAAAGGGATGCTCGCCTGTCCTCCAGAGTTCACGTGAAATAAAGAAATAAAGGCTTTTGGGAGACTGAGGGAGGTAAACACGTATTGAGCAACTTTGTGCTGGATACTACCTCAGCCTTTCTCAAATGCATTAGCTGTTTACATTCTTACATAATATAAAGTTATGTACAAATAACATGTTCCGCTTTTGCCTTTGCAAAACAGAAAATGGATCTGAGACCCAAGTTCAATTACGATCTTCCTTTAGTGTCCTAATGGAACAATTTCTTTCTTCTGTCTACATGGTTCTTATTTATCTGCTTATTTTAATTGTTCTAGTTCACCTATATTTTTAGTATATGTTCCATCAACTCCTTTTTTTCTGAAAAAGAAAAAAAACCTGAATAAATAAAATGCGGATCGTGACAGATGCTCTCGAACGTAGCCCTGGACTGGGGTATTCTGTCATTTTATACCGAGAGCGTAAAAAAGTTACCAGACAGTCAAAATTATTTCTTCAAGCTGGAAGAAAAAAAAGCCTAATTTAAGGTTTTGGCTCTTCACAAGCATTTCACAAATTCCGAGCTTTGCAGGGGGCATATTTTCTCTGAGGGAAAAATATAATAGTTTATTCCAAACTATGCTAGATATAATTTGATAAAGGAAAAAGAAATCTTAGAGAAGCTCTTTGTGCCCTGGAATGTTTTTGTGCAAACTTCAGCTGTACAATAAGATCTTGGGAAACAAATTCTTTCATTTTGGGTAAAAGCAAGAAATGAGAGCGTAATGGAGAGAACAGTGCACTGAGGCTCAGGGGAACATCTGGGGTGTTGGGAAAAGCACAGGCTTTGAAGATAGGAAGACATACGTTGCCAGTGTGCTGGCCACCTGGACCCATGTATTTTCCATAACGATTGACTCCAGTTTTCTTCACCACGAAAGGAAGAAAATGGTAACTTCCTTGGCTGGGTTGTTCTCAGATATCAAGTACCTAATTCAGGGCCGTTATCATTTATAGCGACGAAACCCTGCTTGAAGTTCTGGTCTTACTGCTGTGTGACCTTGGACAAATCATTTTGCCTCTCTGACAAAGCTCCTGATTCTTGGCCATGCCTCCCTGGGAAGAATTTTGAGATGAACATTGAGAATCATGACTGTGCTTGGTACATCCACCTTGTGGAGCTGTCCAGAGCGCGCCACGGACAGAGCTTGGCTGTCTGTGCTTGAATCTGAGCCCTGACTGTCACCCGCCATTTGATGTTGGCCAAGTTGCTTTGTTTATTTGGGGTCTCAGTTTCCACATTTGTGTTATGACAATAACGACAGCAGCCACGCCATAGGACTGTTGTAAGAATTATGCAATTTAATGTAGGAGAGTGGCTGGCACACTATCAGTGGTCAGTAAATATTAGGTATTGGTGTTGCTGGAGTCACTTTCAGAGACAGTATTGATGCCGGTATTGGAAAGCAGTGTGGCATAGAGGAAGGCTTTGGCATCAGCAGAGTGAGACTCAAGTTTTTAAGCTGTTTCCCAGCCTTCCAGAGGTTCTCTGTTAAATGGCAACGCTATTATTTATCTCTTCTGGTGGCTGTGAGGGTGACCTCTTGACTTCTTTCCACTGTGGTGAGAAACTTCTTAGGGGATAATTGAAAAGTACAATGGGACAGTGATTCAACTAGGAATTCGGAGTGACAGAGGCTGTTTGTACCCAGAATTCACCCTTACGCTCTTTAAGACTGCCCAGCTATGGACATGGGCATCTTATTCTCCCACTTCTCTAAGTGGAGGAACAAGGAAAACACTCCCCTTTGAATTTCTCCGCTGGCCTCTCTTTCTGAGACAGACAGCTCTTGATATTCCTAACATTTATTTATTTTTTGAGATTTTATTTATTGATTTTACAGAGAGAGGAGGTGGGGAGCGAGAAGTATCAACTCACAGTTGCTTCACTTTAGTTGTTCACTGCTTCCTGTAGGTGCCTTGACCGGGCAAGCCCAGGGTTTTGAACTGGCGACCTCAGCCTTCTAGGTCGACACTCTATCCACTGCGCCACCACAGACCAGGCAATATATATATATATATATATATATATATATATATATATATATATTTGTATTTTTCTGAAGCTGGAAACAGGGAGGCAGTCAGACAGACTCCCGCATGCGCCCGACCGGGATCCACCCGGCACGCCCACCAGGGGTGATGCTCTGCCCATCCGGGGCGTTGCTCTGTTGCGACCAGAGCCACTCTAGTGCCTGGGGCAGAGGCCAAGGAGCCATCCCCAGCGCCCGGGCCATCTTTTGCTCCAATGGAGCCTCGGCTGTGGGAGGGGAAGAGAGAGACAGAGAGGAAGGAGAAGGGGAGAGGTGGAGAAGCAGATGGGCGCTTCTCCTGTGTGCCCTGGCCGGGAATCAAACCCGGGACTCCTGCATGCCAGGCCGATGCTCTACCACTGAGCCAACCAGCCAGGGCCTAGGTCAGGCAATATTACTAATATTTATTAAGGGCCTGATCTGCCACGTACTTAGTTATACTATACGTTACCGCATTCTATCTCCCCAATCGCCTTGATGTTGAGTGGTATCCCTGTTTGACAAATGGTTACACAGAGGCTCAGAGAGAGGCAGTGACTGGCTTTAAGATGACAGGACTCATGGGCAATTGAACAAAGACTTAAATGGCACAGTCCACTGCACCCTGATTCCTCCGCGCGGACGGAACATGAACTTCTCTCTCTGTGTACCCGCAGGGGCCCGTGTCTATCAGGGGAGCCCGCTAGGATAGGAAAAGGGGAACTCTTGGTATTGGCTCTAGCTTGAAACAGGCACCCTTGCTCTCTGAACTTGAATCTGAGCCGTCAGGGCAAGCTGACTTCTCGGTAGGCGAGAGGGCATGTAGCTGAGACAGCGGGCTGGCACTGGCAGACCCCTGACCACACAGCACTCTTTACCTGGACCCACTTGGAGCTGTTTCTCGTGCGGTTCTGGAACTCACAAACGGGACTGCATGCTTCCAAAGCAGCCAATGGCCGGTGAGATAGTGCGAGGAGACCGTATACCTTCCTGGTTTATACAGTCGGAAGCCCTGGGCTTCCCTGCGGGGCAGTGGTGGTGGGTCCTACCACCGTACACTTGTGATACGGTTTTCACATTCGAAACCTGCATCTTGTGCATTCGTGTTGGGTAATTGGGTGTTTATTTGCTCAATTTGCATAACAGGCTTACTGACATTTTTATTTGTAACAGACGCGCCTGTCATTCGCAGGAAGACTGACGCACTTTGGGAATATGGTGTTATGATAATACCACAAATGGCAGACCCTTTGGGCTGTGTGCAGAGTATTGTAAACACTCAATTAGCAGCAAAGGAAAAAAATGTAACCTTCCATGGCTTAGTATTGGTTGAGACATTTTCCACAGAAATATTAGAGTAGAATAATTGGTGGTTCCTATTATGTTTTATGATCTGCAGATTCTCAAATGCAGGTTTGTGATATTTCTTAATTCGATTATAGGTATAGTCACGTGTACCAAAGCAGGATTAATGGAGAATACATTCTATTATATATGTTTATGTTTTTATTCTATTACTGGACCCTGTGAAGTAGACTCTAAAGTTATATGTTTATAAGTTATGTTATTAGGTTGTGAATAATACAATTACCATATTTTTTTTCTTAACTTATAAGGATCAATTTACTCTAAGGGCTTCAATATGCATTTCCAGAGACACAATTTGGTCTATAACACTATGCAGGATTTCAATTCTTTTACATCTGTTAAGGTTTGTTTTATGGTCCAGGATATGGTCTATCTCGATGTCTGTCCTGCGGGCACTAGGGAAGAATGTGTGCTTTTTGCTGCTGTTGGATGCAGTGTTCTGTAAACACCAGAATCTTTTGGTTGATGGTGTTGGTGAGGTCTATATTTTTATTGATTGTCTGCCTACTTTTTCTAGCAGTTGTTGAGGGAGGGGTGTTGGAGTCTCCACTTATAATTATGAACTCGTCTATTTCTCCTTTCCGTTCCATTGGTTTTGCTTCACATATTTTGTAGTTCTGTTGCTTGGTGTGTACACATCCAGGGTTGCAACATCTTCTTGATGGATCGAGCCTTTCCTCATTATCTAACATCTCTCTCTGTCTCTGGATATTTTCCGTGCTCTCAAGGCTACTTTATCTGATATTAACACAGGCACTCTTTCTTTGGATGAATGCTTGTATCTCGTATCCTTTTTTCACCCTTTTACTTTCATCTTGCCCATATCATTATATTTGAAGCGAGATTCTTGTAGACAGCATATAGTTCGGTTGTATCAAAAAACGAAACAAAACAAGGCGACTCTTTCATTTTCTGCCTTTTATTTGGAACATCCGGACCTTTTACATTTGAGGTTGGAAGAATAACGCCTCCACCCAGATGTTCACATGGTGATCCTCAGAACCTAGAAAACAAAGGGTATTGAGGTGGATTTCAGATGGTTAATCAGCTGACCTTGACAAAGCAATAACTCAGTTGTCTGAATGGTAACCATGTAATCACACAAGTCCTTGAAAATACAAGAGGGAAGCAGGAGAGGTCAGAGTGATGCCAAGTGAGAAGGATGTGACTGACCTTGAGGACGGAGGAGGGAACCACAAGCCAAGGAATGCAAGCAGCCTCTGAAGGCTGGACAACGCAAGGAAATCAATCCCACACAGCCTGCAGGCAATGAAGACTTGTCGGCCCCTGGATTTTTGTCCAGGGAAACCCGTGCCAGTCTTCTGACCTACAGACTGTCACATAATAAGTTTGTGTTGCTAATGATGCCAAGTTTGTGGTAATTTGTTATAGTAGCAATAGAAAATCGATATATTTAACATAATCATTAATATGTTAGGTTTTATTATCTTTTGTTTTCTATTTGTTCTCTGTTTTTCATTTCTATTTTCCCTGACTTCTGTGCATTATTAAACATTTTTAAGAATTGCATTTTATTTATGTACAGTGTTTATGAGTATATATACTGGCTAGCCATTGCTTTAGGCATTACATTATGTAACCTAGTTTCTTACAGTCTACTGATCTCATTTACCCTCTTCCATGTATAATCATCTTAACTATTTTCTCTACATACGTTTGGAACCACATCAGCTAGTGTAATAATTTTTCCTTCAACAGTTGAACGTAATTTAGAAACCTTAAGAGAAGAGCTATTGTATTTACTGTATTTTGCTCCCTTGTGTTTGTGTCTCTCTCTGTGTGTGTATTTCTTACCATGATGTCCCAAATTTTCTCCTTTTATTTTTTCCCTTCTGCTTAGAGACATGCCTTCACCATTCTTTTGGGTAGGCGTGCAGTAGACAAATTCTCTTAGCTTTCCTTTATTTGAGAATCTCCACATCCTCACCAAACCCTGTTGTTTTTTTTATTTATTGATGATAGCATTCTGATAGGTGCAAGGTAACATCCCATTGTGGCCTTAATAGTGACATTGAGCATCTTTTCATATGTATATCCTCTGTATATCCTCTTTGGAGAGGTATCTGTTCAGGTCCTTTGTCCTTTGTCCATTTTTATATTGGATTGTTTTTTTGGTGTTGAGTTGTATAAGTTCTTTATAAATTTTAGGTTTTAACGACTTATTGGCAAATATGTTCTTCAGTTCAGTGAGTTGTCTTTTCATTTTGCTGAGGGTTTTTTTTGCTGTGCAAAACCTTTTTAGGTTGATGTAGCCTTATTTGTTTTATTTCTTTTGTTTTAATATCAGAAAAAAAAATACTACAAGAAATGTTAGAGATTTTACTGCCTATGTTTTCTTCTAGGACTTTTATGGTTTCGAGTTTAACATTTAAGTCTTTAATCCATTTTGAGTTTATTCTTGTGTGTGGTGTAAATTTGTGGTCTAGTGTCAATTTTTTGCATGTATCTGTCCAGTTTTCCCAACACCATTTATTAAATGGACTGTGTTTACTCCATTGTATGTTCTTTCTTCCTTTACCAAATAGACTGACCATAAAGGTGTAGGTTTATTTCTGGACTCTATTCTGTCCCATTGATCTATGTGTCTGTTTTTATTGCCAGTATCATGCTGTTTTGATTACTATGGCTTTTTAGTATAGTTTGATATCAGCTAGCATGACTCCTCCCACTTTATTCTTCTTTCTCAAGATTGCTGTGGCTACTCGGAGTCTTTTGGGAAAACACTATTTTTAGGAAACTATTTGATTTCTTGTGAGGCACTTATTTTGCATTTATTCATTTATTCCTTTGCTAGATCTTTTTCTAGGTTCAGAGGGCACCACAGTGGCATCCTCATGGGTCTTTCTGCGTTCACCTGTGCCCTCCCTGAGAACACGTAGTCTCCACCTGGTAGCCAAGAGTGAGCATTTACAGTGGCAAAGCAGTACACTAACTTTTCTCTTGAAAATATTCCAGCGGTTTTTCACCATAATTCAGAATGAATTCAGAGGGCTTATTATGAATAATTCAATAAGAAAACATTCCCGTGTGAGGGGCACTGGAGTTCTGAATTCTAGCCTTGGCTCTGCCACCCGAGGGTGACAGAGGGTGTGACCTTGAGAAAACAGCCAGTTTCTCTGAGCCTCTCTTCCTCTGTCTTAAAAATAAGGGTTTGGTGAGCCTCCCGCATCCCAGCACTGTCCCCTCTATTCCGTGGAGATAACAGGCATAAAGAACTTATGTGCGGAATTTAGAATCTTCATGTGTGTAGAAGTGTACATCTCCTCGTCTCTGAATGAATCCAGACAGTTTTCTACAGTGATGTTTCTTACAGCACAGCTCTTACAGTACCCTGGGGGATCCTGTCAAACCTTCACATTCCCCACACTTTTTTCCTGGGACGATCTTGGCCCAGGTGCCACGGTGGCTGGCTTCCCGTCACCTTTGCTCCAGGGCACCAGCACCCACCGGTCCCCCCGGATGCTACCCTGTTTTCAACTGAACCCCTGTGCTCTCCCCTAAACCAGGCCATCGCTATCCCTTCCCCCACTCTGTTTTTCTCCACACAGCACTTATCACCTATATGTTCTATGTATTTTATTTATTTCCTTGTATCTACTTATTTTACTTAATTTATTGATCTAATTATTTAATATTATTATTAGATAGATTTATTTATTCTCATTTATTATCTTCTTCTAGAATGTAATTTCTCTGATTGCAGAGGTTTGTTTATTTTAGCTTCTAAATATTCCTTGGAAGCTCTGTGTCCGACAATTTTAACAGTGCCGGGTGCGGAAAATATTTGTTGAGTGTGTGCCCGCCAGAGGGGATGGATTTCTCTAATGTGAACCTTGCGAAGATTTAATAATATTAAGACGGACTCCTTGTGGTTAATTGGGCCCAAATTTGAAATAGTTCCTAGAAGCCATTTGTTGACCAAGGCCTCTCACGTACTCTGCGTGCCAGGAACAACCACGGGCTGAGCCCTCAGCTTTCTGGACGCCTGTTGGCCTTGCCTGTGTCCACCCCGTTAGGCAAGTTCCCGGCTTAGTCATTATCATACTGCCATTCAACCGGTTGACTGTAACTTGCCCCGGCCAATCAGAGATGCGGAAACTGTATCATCATCTGCCTCTTTGCCAACTGCTCCCAACGGCTCATCTTTGAAAGCTTCGTTTGCACTTAGCAGATCTTGGTGGGAAATCTGGGCAAGAGCTTTATCTTTAAAAGATGGTCTTGCCTTTGGCGTGGGGAGGAGCACACTTTCAGTTTCCCCGGTTTGGAAACCTTTCTCTTGGAATCAAGTCTGTCCTTTTCTGTAGTGCCTGTCAGTGGATTTGTTAACACACGGATGGCTCAATTCACGTCTAGTGGTGCAATCTAACTTCTTTGTCGGTGACGACCAGAGAGGAGGGGTCGGAGGACTCAGAGCCTCCTCCGCACGGGTCTTCAGCGCTGCGCACAGGTCGGTCACCCTGGACGTGCCACCAGGCGCTATTTAACTGCAACATCACACGAACAGGAGGAAGCAGATTCCAGCGGCACTTGGAACACGAGGGAACAATATTCATGCCAACAAAACGAACAACATGACCCTCTCTACTGAAACCCCAAGATACTATGTGTGGAACACGAGCTGCAAAATGAAAGCGCTGGTTCACTCAGCACATAGGACTGTTCCCTGCGGGGGGGGGGGGTGATTGTGAGGGCGGGCTGGGGAGGGCAGTGGGGGGGTCTAACGGGGGTCGATGGTGATGGACAGACACCTGGCTCGGGGCGGTGAACACACAGTACAGCGTACAGATGACGTGCTGTATGATTTTGTTAACAGTGTCACCCCAAGAAATTCAATATAAAGGAAGGGGCACGATTGCTGTCAGGACTGGCTCTTACATGTATAGTTCAGCCCTGGGCGGCTTCACTAAGTGCGGGTGCTGAGCGAGGGCTGGAGGGGTGGAGCGGGCAGTGCGGAGGCCTTCTCGCCGCGTGACCGCGCATTGCTACGACCCGGGATGCGCTCACGGGTGTCCTACCTGCGCCTTTCCATCTTCCCTTAGACGGGAGTGGCTGAGCTGTGGACCAGGGATGGCTCACTTTGGAACTAGGATCCTACTTTGTTTTGAAGTGGGCTTTATCTTATTGTTTATAATTCTGAAATGTACACATAGGTATAGACAACAGGCTAGCAATTTCCAGAAGGAAAGAAGGGGTGGAGGGAGGGGGAGGGGGAGCAAAGGGGGTGCAACGGGAGTGGAAAGGGACTTTGCGTGGGGCATGGGGGCACGCTGCAGTGGGTAGGGCACGGTTATACTGAGTGGGGCACTCGAAACCACGTCAACGCAATAAATTAAAAATAAATAAAATGCCACCCAGATAGAAGCATTTTGTTTGAAAAACATTGAAGGCATCGATCGATGTTCACGTTTTCAGTCTGGCCACCAACTTTGAGTCTGGTGAACATCTAGCGTCAGAGGTTTAAGGGGGGAAAAATCTTGTTTTTTAAAATAATAAATCTGATTTCTTTTTATGCCAATGTTTGGCTGAAGAGCTCAATGTTCTTAACTCTCAGTGCCAAGCCCGGTGCTGGGCCTTCACCATGAAATGTGCAGAAAGTATCAGGAAACTGAAGGCTGAAGGAGAAGCCTCCGTTTTTCCTGGCATCTGTGTCTTGGGCCTCCTGCCGAGGATGCTGGGTCTGTGTAGGTTTTGCTGAGGTTTCAGGAACGAGCAGGGCCTGACATTTCCTTAGCGTATCCTGAGGTCAGTTTTATTTCTTGTGTAGACTGTTTTGTTCCTGACATTGACAAACCAGGGGGATGAGAAACAAGATGGCTGGCCCAGAGGGAACGTTCCTAATTCATGCGAACATATGAGGCAATGTGGCAACATTGCCATTCTTTACCCCCAAACCCCCTGAAAACTCCCAAACAAAAAACAACACAAGCAAACAGAAATCCCCAAACGGCTCTGGCCGGGTGACCGAGTGGTAGAATGAAGGCCTGGTGTGCGGAAGTCCCGGGTTCAATTCCAGTCAGGGCACACAGGAGAAGTGCCCATCTGCTTCTCTACCCCTCCGGCTCTCACTTCTCTCTCTCTCCTTCCTTCCCATAGCCATGGCTTGATTGGAGTGAGTTGGCCCTGGGTGCTGAGGACGGCTCCATGGCCTTCGCCTTAGGCCCTAAGAAGAGCTCCATTGCTCAACAACTGAGCAACACCCCAGATGGACAGAGCATTGCTCCCTAGTGGGCTTGCCGGGTGGATCCTGGTTGGGGCACATGTGGGAGTCTGTCTCTGTCTCCCCTCCTCTCACTGAATAATAACAATAAAAAAGAAATCCCTAAACCAACTGAACAACAAACAAAAAGTCCTCTGCCATGGCCTTTGCCGACTCTCTGAGTTGTCTTCTGCCGTCCTCAGTCGGAACGATTTTACTTCTCACGGGCTGTGTACAATGAAGCGGGTGGTATCATGCACTTTCTTCCATTATTTCACAGAGAACCAGGGCTTGCAAAAAAAAATAAAAAATTAAAAAATGCCACACATCATTTAAAGGAAGACAGATGGGAAATGGAAGCCATCCCTAAGCCCTGAAACCTGAAATGCTCAGCCTGCCCAGTAGCTTAAAAATTCATTGCCTCCTGGGTAACCTGACCTGATAGAGCTGGACTGGTGAGAACCCCGGGCCCGGTGTGGTGTGTTTATAACAGTACACACAGGTCATTTCCTCTCCTCTCCTAAACAGGCTTTTTTTTTTTTTTTTCAGATTGGTTTCAAGTTGATCCAGCTGCCTCTGGCTGAGGATATCGAGGCATAAATGTCCTCAATATGACAGAGAGCTAGCAGCTGTGGTCGGAAACCTGACTCTGTTGGAACCACCACCACTGTGAAGTTGCTCACTGCGGAAGCCACACGCGCTCAACTATTCGCCTCTGCGATAGCTTTCACATGGGGTCTGTCTTCATGGCAACGCTGAGAAGGTACATCTGACTGTCTTTGGTTTTTGTTTGTTTGTTTGTTTGTTTAGTTATAGATCTTTCCAAGAAAGGAAAGTAAACCAAGAGCTGTCGTATACATTGATCAGTGCCAGTCCCACATTTTCCACGCTGATTTCAGACAGTTTCATTTCCTCCTCCATCTAGCACAACGTGGACTCTGTCTTCATTACCATGAACTACACGCGTTTCGATTTGCTTTATGATTTTTTTTTTGGCTTGATGCGTGTAATATTTCTGTGCGGGGAGATGATATGACAATATATAATGTTAAGTGGGTTTCTGGGAAAGGAAATGGAATTTGTAAAAATAATCTGATCCATGTGGGTATTTCCCAGCTCATCACGGTGCTCTTTTAATCCAAGCCTTTTCTTAAATACTGTATTTGCAATTTAAGCGCTGCCACATGCTGCCACCGCCGTTACAAAGATACATTAGATTGATGGAGTGATGCTGCATTCTTTATGGCTGGAGAAAATAATGACTTCCTCCGTTCTCTCTAATCATGTTTTTATGGTTTGTTTTCCAAACTACGGCATACTTGACCTTAAAAGGGGAAAAAGACTGCACATTTCATTTAACGAGTAATAAAAAGTTGGGCTCTCATTTTGCATTTAAACCTATGGGGAATAGGTTTTACTATCAGCTCTCTTCATTATGGTCCCCAGGTCTCAGCCAGTGCGGGCTGACTCTGGCTGCTGGAGGGCCGCGCGTGTCAACAATTGAAAGTAGGGGCAGTGCACTCCGACCTAGTTTACTTTTGGTGTCTCCCACTTGAAATCGACTTTCTTGTCTTTGGTGAGATTTTAGGAAGCTACTCTTTCTTTTTTTTTCTTTTGTTTAGTGAAAGGAGGAGGGACAGAGAGACAGACTCCAGCATGTGCCCTGACCAGGATCCACCTGGCAAGCCCACTAGGGGGCGATGCTTTGCCCATCTGAGGTGTTGTTCCATTGCCCAGCAACCAAGCTCTTCTTAGTGCCTGAGGAGAAAGCTATGGAGCCATCCTCAGTATCCGGGGCCAGCTCACTCCAATCGAGCTGTGGCTGCAGGAGGGAAGACAGAGAGAGATGCGAGAGGAGGAGGAATGGAGAAGCAGATGAGCACTTCTCCTGTGTGCCTTGACTGGGAATCGAACCTGGGAGACCCACACGCTGGGCTGATGCTCTACCGCTGAGCCAACCGGCCAGAGCTAAGAAGTCACTCTTTCAAATAAAAGGCAACTACAAAACAAAACTCATGCTTTATCCACTCCCCATCACTATTTAACTTTAATGGCTCTCCCATTAAAATACTAAAATAAAGGATGATAATGATACTCTCAGTCATACCTTGTTTGAGCAACTATTTTGACAGCTGTGTTCTGCTTTGAAGTATACACGTGCGGAAGCTGGTCCTCTTCAAACTTCAGATGTCTTACCTCAGGCAATTTTGTGTGTTTTGCACCATTCATAAAAATGGGAAGACCCCCCCCCCCAATGGGACACTGGGAATAGTTAAAATAAACATTTTAAACATAATAAAAAGCATAACGACTCCATCCCTTTGGGAATGAAAAAACCTTGTAGATAAGATAAAAATAAATTTGGAACTTTCCCTTTCATTGTTTAGAACTGGAACTCCTCCTATTTTGACTGTGAAGACCTTACTTGTAAGCTATGAGGTTGAGGGATAGAGTAAGTTTATTTTTATTTATTTATTTATTTATTTAAAATGAAACCAGATTCACAGGATGTTCCACCTGTCACTTTGGGACCAAAGACTTCTAATAAAATTGCATTACATTCGTGCACTGCAGTGACTAAGCACTTGAGTCGTGCTGGTTAACTTAGTATCTCTCAACTTGACGAGTGACTCTGATAACTCACGGAGTTTAGAATTCTGGTCCGTTATTGAGGACTGTGTGGCAGTCGTCCTTAAGAAATCTTTGGAGATTTGAAGTAATATATTTTAGAAAACATGCTGAACAAAGATCTGTATGCTCTAGTTCATTCTGACTAGCCACAGATAAGTAGCAATTTGATAGCTCTATTTATTTTCTCCTTCTGAGCCGATGGGAGAAGGATCCTCCCAGGTCCCTGTTGCTCTCGCCACGCCTCTCTGAGCTTCAGTACAGGGTTGGAGGGTCCATGCTCTCCGTAACCTCTCTCCAGAAGGAATTATTAGTGTAAATGAGACATGAAATATTCAGAATCCATCTAATTCATTCCATGATCACTCAAGAATTTGATGTTTCCACTGCTTCCTAACACAGTGTAGAGAACACGTTTCACTTTATCCATTAGGATTTGTTTGATGAATGTCAACTTATTTTTTCAAAATATCTAAGTGGATCAGCCTTAAAGTTTAGTCAGCAAAACAGTGACTAAGTTGTCACTCAAGTCTACGCGTAACCCAGGCATTGCACTGCCACTTTCTAGATGGGTTTTCCAGGTTTGTTGTTTTGAGTCTTCGTCATTGACACTCAGTCACGGAGCTCAGTCCGCGAAGACGGGCGAAGAGCTACACCTGTCTGGAGGTTCGTGTGCGCACAGGAGGCGCAGTGCTGGGGGGTGACTTTTCTGGCTGAATGTCCACCCTGCACCGAACATACCACGTCATCACACCGGTCTCCTTCTCTGACACAACCTTGTATGTTTGGGAAGCATATCACACACCAGCAGCTGTGGCTTCTGCCTAATTTCAGTGTCTCAGCTCTGACTGCTGGGTTTCTTTTAGTTGCTTGTAGTGAAGTGTCAAAGCAGGAGGCCATGGGGACTTTCTTTCTTTTTTTTATTCTTTTCCGAGTGAGAGGAGGGGAGATAGACAGACTCCCACATGCATCCCAACTGGGACCCACCCAGTGACCCCTGTCTGGGGCCAATGCTCTGCCCATTTGGAGCCGTGCTTACAACTGAGATATTTTTAGTGCCCAAGACGGAGGCTCCATGGAGCCATTCTCAGCACCTGGGGTGATGTGCTTGAACCAATCAAGCCATGGCTGCGGGAGGGGAAGAGAGGGAGAGAGAGAGAAGAGGAGGAGGTGGGGTAGAGAAGCAGATGGTCGCTTCTCCTGTGTGCCCTGACTGGGAATTGAACCCGGGACACCTGAGGGTTTACCACCAAGCCAACCAGCCAGGGCTGGGACTTCCTTATCGATCACTGGCAGCATGTAGATACCAGATTTTGGAGCTGCAGGGACTTCAGAGCTTGTCTCAGCCAATCCTTAATTCTATGGAGGAGGGGACTGGACTCAGGGAGATTAAGCACCTCGCTCCGGGCTCCACGGCCACTAAGCCGTGGGCTTGTCTGACTGCCGGACCACCTCCACGCTCTCCACGGGTCCCTGCGAGGCTGTGTGGGTGGGCTGACGCAGGGCTCGTACCTTGAATTGTGTGGTGTCCCTTACCTGGCTCTGATCTACTTCTTAGATGTCCCCCTTTGCCTTCAGGTCCGTCGTCTTCCATTTCCTCTGGCGGCTTCTGGATCTTTGCAAAAAGCTTGCTGTAGATGCCCTGGGCTCGGGGAGGCTGAGAAGTCACACAGGAAGGTGGACATGCTCGGACTCCTGGGAAAGACAGGAGGGCTTATCGAAGTGGACACCAGGCAGTTCAGCCCCAGGAGTGCTGGGAGGCTAAGCGTGAACATACGAGTCTCCGCGTGTGTTTCACGGTGCATTCTTCTGTGCCTGCAACTGCCTATTAAATTTTTACGAGCGTGTTTTATTCAAGCCAGAGCCAGAAGGATGAAGAGTTTATGAAAGGATCACATTTCCTTGGGCTGTAGTAGGAATCCCTTGACATCGGTCAATCTGTTCATGAAACATACATGCTGAGTGTGTGTGTGTGTGTGTGTGTGTGTGTGTGTTTGTGTGTGTGTGTGTGTGTGTCGGGGCATGACAAATTATTATTTCCACAAACTTGCATTTTCTTTAGGATGCTTGTGGGATATTACTGAACAAGCTACCATGAATTGATTCTGAAAATAATTTTCCCTGGTCTATTTTTTCTTTTTCTTTTTTAAAGTGAGAGGAAGGGAGATAGAGAGACAGACTCCTGCATGTGCCCTGAACAAGATCCTCCTGGCCACCATGTCTGGGGCTGATGCTCTGGCCATCTGGGGTCAGGCTCCCAATGGAGCTATTTTTACCATCTGAGGTGGAGGCTCCGGGGAGCCATCCTCAGCACCCAGGGCTGCTCACTCAGATCAATCAAGCCAAAGCCATGGGAGGGAAAGAGAGACAGAGAGAGAAACAGAGAGCAAGAGAGAAGGGGGAGGGGAGGGGTAGAGGAGCAGATGGTTGCTTCTCCTGTGTGCCCTGACTGGGAATCGAACCAGAACATCCATATGCTGGGTGGTGCTCTACCACTGAGCCAACTAGCCAGGGTCCCTGGTCTCTTGAACAAGGATATATGTTACTATTTTTACTTCGGTAAGTATAAACATTGATGATATCTTAAAACTGCTCCTTAAGATACTTTTTTTACAATAAATGAACCCTGTTCTGGCTTCCACCTTCTACTTTCTCAAAGCCCTTTCCTTAGTGACAGTTATGGGCATGTTTGTGCCTTTCTATTACATAATAAGAGGGCTGCCATCTAACGTGCTTCTGGGTGTACTTGGGGCTGGTTTGAGTTGACACAAATGAATTACAATTGCAAATTATGATGTAACTCTGCCATTCTTCATTGGGAGCTGTGGCTGAAAGCTGGCACGGCCCAATTACCAGGCAGGACACTGCCTTGTGAGTGAGGCTCCGCCACGGAGGAGGCCATGCCTTCTCTCCGGAAACAACAACAACAAAAAAAACACAACAGCTTTGAACTGTCAGGAAATAGCAGCGGCTCTTGAAGGCTAATCATTACCAGCTTTTGTCATATGGTTGTAATTGTTGCATGAATTCTGCTTCAATCAGGGAAAAGTACGCTTAAGTGCCAGTAAAAGTTTTTACGCCGCTATGAAATTTTGCAATTTACGGCTTTGTGCAGATCGGCCTGCGTTACTAGGCAACACGGTGCGTGTCGTTCACTCAAATTATTCCTTAATCCCTGGCATTGCTACAAACTCTAGCAGGAAAAAAACACAAAAAAAACCCCACCATCGACAACAAAACCATCATAAAATTTTATAACATAGGGACAAATCCGATGACAACAGTGAAATGGAAGTTGCAAAGCTGAAAGAATAACAACCCAAAAGCAGTATTTAAAAAAAAAAATGCACTGGATGGAAAACAATAAGAATACTTAGCTTCACTGTAGTCACCTCAGAAAGAAAGAAAAAAAAAATCATTGCAAATGGATTTAATGATCACGTAGTTCTCTGATTGGCCATTGAGCGGCCCGGTTTTTGGCACTTGAGCAGGCGTATTTGTGATGCTGCTGTTGATTAAGAAGTACCCAGCAGGCTCGACAATGACCAGGGAAGTGTGTGTTGTTGCTTGCTGGCTGTGTATCCGTCTGCATTTGGGGGGAAGATAAAACCTGGAGACAGACACAAAGGTTCTGGCGCTCCACCGCGGAGGAGACTGGATGGACACTGGGAGCCACCCCGCTGCGCTCGGGGACCGCGTGTGGGCATCTCCGCGCCCTCTGAGCGCCCTCAGGTCACAGGCAGGAGAGTGCAGCTTGTTCCCCAAAGCCAGACACAGTTACACAGCCGGGTCAGAGCAGCCACAGACCTCTCCGAGATGTCTGACGGCTCAGAGCAGGACAAGAGCAACCCCAGACGCCCGGTGGGGGCAGCCCTGGTGACCCTGGCTTCGTGGGGTTTGGAAGGGCTTTCTGGTCTGAGTGCTTTCAGTGTTCTGAGCGTCTGTTATTATTCTTCTCAAACAGGCTCCACTGATGTTTCGTACGAAGGCACCCTGTCAAAAGGAACAGACCTCAAGTCTCAAGCAGGAGCTCCCCGAGGCTCATTTTAGCACAACTGTCACCCACAGGACGTGCTTCCTGGGCATGTGGCTTACATACCCACTGACCTTCTGGACTGGACCCTCACCCTCACGTTCGAAAATCACTGCTCCGGACCAGTGCCCTCCTGAGGCAGGACGGGGTTCCTCCCTGCCACCGGCCGGTGGCTTTGCAGGCTCAGTGTCTCAGGGGTTGGGAGTCCTGACCCCCGGTGACATGCAGAAGTTGTCGCCGTGAACTGGGGACAAGCTGCCACCGAGCGGGGTTTGGCCTTACTAGAGCAGCTTCCACGTGGAACGAGCTGCTGCTTCCTAATTGCCTGCAAACAAACTTGCCTTTGCTCCTCTCCCTCCCAGATTCCCGGGGGTGGGGTGTGTGTGATTTGTCATTTCCTCTATCTGCCTGGCCCTATTGTCGGGGCCGACCTGTGGGGTGCCTTTAAGAGTCCCAGAAACACTTTCGTTTGGCTCCAGAGCTCTCTCCTCTCTGTCTGATGCTTCAGAACTGAAATTCCACCTGTGAAATGCCTTCCCTGCGAGCCACTGTCCCGTGTGGGAGAAGAAGGCCTCCCGGGAGGGCCCAGTTCACCCTTCAGGACCTTCGTGTCATCGTGGGTAAAACAGGGGGCTGCGGAAGATCACACCCAAGGACATTTCTTCCCTAAAGTTGGTAACACATGATATCTTATTAGGGTACTTCTGAAGGAACTGCAGCCCACCTGGGTAAGGGGCAGGAAGAGAGCAATGTATAATAACATCAAAGCAAGGGATTCGGTAAGCAAGAGATTAGCCAAGAAGGTTATGAAAAGAACATACGGCTCAAGGGAACAAAAATTAATCTTTAACTTCAGTAACATTCATCACCTGCCACTAGTTTTTTCCTTGTTTGTTTGTTTAAATGTGAAGTTACATGAACAACATCAATAAATTTCTATGCTTACACGTGGTAAATAGAGAAAATGAATGTGTACTTCTAGGTATTTGCTACACCAGGGGTCCCCAAACTACGGGCCCGTGGGCTGCATGTGGCCCCCTGAGGCCATTTATCCAGCCCCCCGCCGCACTTCCGGAAGGGCACCTCTTTCCTTGGTGGTCAGTGAGAGGAGCATAGTTCCCATTGAAATACTGGTCAGTTTGTTGATTTAAATTTTCTTGTTATTTATTTTAAATATTGTATTAGTTCCTGTTTTTTTTTCTTTAAAATAAGATATGTGCAGTGTGTATAGGGATTTGTTCATTGTTTCTTTTTTATAGTTCGGCCCTCCAACGGTCTGAGGGACAGTGAACTGGCCCCCTTTGTAAAAAGTTTGGGGACCCCTGCGCTACACATTGATTTACATTTAAAAGTTTAAAAAAATGCTGTTTTAGAATTTTCAAATAGCTGTAGATTATGAGACCTTCTTAAAAACTAAGCCCAATGATAATGAAATGAATGTAAGAAGAAAGATGGTCGCCTGCTCGTGGTGGCGCAGTGGATAGAGTGTCAACCTGGCATGCTGAGGTCGCCTGTTCGAAACCCTGGGCTTGCCTGGTCAAGGCACATATGGGAGTTGGTGCTTCCTGCTCCTCCCCCTTCTCTCTCTCTCTCTCCTCTCTCTAAAAATGAAAAAAAAAATTCTAAAAAAGAACGTTTGAGAGGTGATTCCAGAGTTCCATCTCATGGATGCGCCCCACGAGTGTGCCTTCACAAGTGGGTGTCCGCGGAGATCACAGGGGCCCTGCCACGCACAGGGCAGTGAGTAGCCGGTGAGTGGGAACAGCAGTAAGTGACAGATCAGATTGGCAGAAAGAAAGGGATAGATGGAGATGGAATTGGGAGCCCCTCGATCCCATGAGAAATGCTTCTGCCTCCCGCCATTAGGACGGGCACGCCTGTGCGAGAACCCCTGGACTGCCAGTTGCCGTGTGGACACTTCTTTACCTTAGTAGTGTGAGCCCAGGAACTTTTCCCGTGCGTGCGTGCGTGGGGGAGTAGAGGAGCGCCTGCCTCAGGTGTGGGTCATGTCCCGCAGCAAGGCTAGACTACTTCACAAGGGAAACGGGTCTCACTGCCCCAAGGAAGGTGGGGACGGACGAGGAAGGGGTGCAGAGGGGGTGTGTGTGAGATGGGGCGAAGTGCGGGCTGCATTTGGTCTGGAGAGAGGTATCCAGATGGGTGGGGAAGGTTTTGAATCAAGGAAATCCCTTAGTGTGTTTGTGTGTGTGTGTGTGTGTGTGTGTGTGTGTCTGAGAGAGAGAGAGAGAGAGAGAGAGAGAGAGAGAGAAAGAGAGATTGGAGCTGCTTCATGCCTGTATCACACAGAACAGGGGTGCCTTGCACGCAGCTGGTGTGGAATAGTGAGCTAATTCGTACACTGAACTGGGGAAAGCAGATGGATGTTTGTTTATTATTTATTTATTTATTTTACAGGGACAGAGAGAGAGTCAGATCGAGGGATAGATAGGGACAGACAGACAGGAATGGAGAGAGATGAGAAGCATCAATCATCAGTTTTTTGTTGTGACACCTTAGTTGTTCATTGATTGCTTTCTCATATGTGCCTTGACCGCGGGCCTTCAGCAGACCGAGTAACTCCTTGCTCAAGCCAGTAACCTTGGGTCCATGCTAGTGAGCTTTTTTTTTGCTCAAGCCAAATGAGCCTGCGCTCAAGCCGGCAACCCCGGGGTCTCGAACCTCGGTCCTTCCGCATCCCAGTCCGACGCTCTATCCACTGCGCCACCGCCTGGTCAGGCGGATGTTTAGAATTAGACCATGGGAATGTGAATCTCTCAGGTTTCTACAGAAAATTCTGGAGGTCTGGGACTTTCTCAGGGAGCCTGAGTCGATCCCATTTAGGTTTCCACTGGCATCACAAACACATCACCGCTCTTATCAAGTACCCCACCGGGCGACCCTCCCATCAGAGGACCGGACACCTTCACATCCCCACCGTCGCTGAACTGGGGGTGGGATGTGCTTGGCGTAGACAGAAGAGCTCTACTACAGTCAAACAGCCGGACAAGAGTCAGACCTAACAGAGATACCTTGCGTCAGAAAGATCCGTCCTGCGACTCTACACCTCCACCCACAGTCCTGCGTGAGAAATCCCCTTAGGAATCGAGGGTCAAGAAGACGGCTTCGTGTGGCTGCCGGCCCGCCCTCGCTCTGAGCAGCAGAGCGGGAGATGCAGTGGGGTGGGTCTTCTCAGCCCCGCTGCCACAACCCTCAGCCTGCGTCCTCCGTGGCTCCGCCTCCTCCTTTCTGCTGACCTTCTTTCTGGTTTCTCTCACATTACCCTGTGGAATGGACTCTTCCCCGGAAGCTGCTCAAATCTTCTATGGGTGTCTAGACCTCCTAAAAGGGAGGATGCTAAGTTGTCACATACGTCGAGACAAGGGAAAGTTGAGGCAGCTAGGCCATATATATTTGAGCTCTTGGGTGGTGTGGAGAGCTCATCTCCCCTCTTTAGTTAATATTTCATGGTCCAAATCCTGTGTGTTATAATTTTTCAGACAAGAGAAGAGTGTTTTACCCGTGTGCCACCTTTGGGGGGAAAATCTCAGTTGACAATAACTTACACTAGGATGTACTGAGGTCCCCACTCTTACTCCCATCCAGTTACGGGTCCTTCCTAACGTCACACCTCTTCCCCTCTGACACACACGACACTAGATGTCTCGGCATCACCCTCTTATAATATGACACACCAAAGAGGAACAGTCCTCATGACTTCTTATGAAGAGAGAGACCAAGAAGTTATTTTGGGACCTAGGCTGGCATCATTCCTGCCGACGGCCAGTGGCTGATGGGCTGGCCCCTTCAGAAGGGAAATTCTTATGGGTCGAGTGGGAGGAAATGCATACAGATCTCAGCAATAGTTCCTTATCGTCTGTCCCTTGATTAGAGACACAGGTGTAGGTTTCAAAGTAGGAGGTGGGCAGGGATACAGCCGGGCATCAGAGCAAGTAAAAGGAATGACTCAAACATCGCTAGGGTTTGCTTGCCTTCAGTGTTAACTTCGCTCTCACAAGGGCCTGTTTGAAAAATCCGTAGGGAAAGACTGGGATTGGTGCGCTTCAAGCCTGGACCGATGAACTGTGTCCTGGGTTTAAGGTCCTGTAGGAAAATGGCGGTCCCGCCTTTGGGTGAGAGGCAGGAGAGTCTCACGATAAGGGACCCTGCCCAGATCACTCTGTGAGTGTCCGCTGCACAAATAAATTCCAGGTCACATTTTAACTGACTCGATCAAAGTTTTAAATTTGGAAAATCTGACTCTCTGATCATAAGTTCCAATATCCCACCTCTTCCCTTTCCTGATTCTTTTAAATTGACTAATTCTGAGCATGATTTTATATTATTTTTTATTACAGTTTGCATTCAGCACGGTTTCTTATTAGTTTTGGGTGTACAGCAGAATGGTCAGTTTATCCTTCAGTCTCACCAAAGCCTTCGGTCCGGTGCTACAGAGGACCCTGGGGGTCAGTGGCTGGCGTTAGGTGAGTGAAACGGAAGAAATATGTCATAGGACAGTGAGAGGGGCATGTGCAACCACGTTGACTCACAGAATAACTCTGCCCTTGGGAGGGGGAATGTGACAGGCTGTTCTGTGGAGTTTCTGCCCAGCCCACCCGGGCCTCTGTGAATGGGCCCATCACCACACCCCCACCAGCTACTTTCTACACCACCCTCCTGCTTGACCACTGTGCGTGGAGCCCGATGGGCACCTCAGCTGGGTCTGTGTGGACCCCACAAGCACACAGGGCTCGAGGGAGAAGAGTGAGGCCACTGCCCACGGGCAGCAGAGATGCCCGGCCCTTTCTGCAGGGCAGCCTCACCCCTGCGGTGGCACCCAGAGAGGTCAGGTCACATTTCCCTTTCTGCATCAATGTCATCAACAGTCCCTGCCACTGAGTCTGAGGGGAGATGTGTTCGTGCCTAACTGCTGGCACTGGTATTGGAAATGGTTTCAAGTCTCCCGCAAAATCTTTGGCAATACATATTAGAGACAGTCAGCTGTTTCTATCTGTGCGTTCAGGTGTACCGCTTCTTGGAGTGCGTCGTGAGCACTTTATCAGATTCCTCTCCTTGAATGGTCATCACAGTGCAATTTATGATACTGAAAAAAGAAAAATCAGAAAAGGAAGCTCACTGGCCTGATTTGGGGATTAGCTAACTATATTAGTGTGTGGCGGGGAGGTAGCTCTGTAACGTGATGCAATTATTTAAATGTTTTAGAAAAAATATTGTCCCTGGCCAGGTTGAGCAGTTGAGTTGAGCATCATTCTGATACGTCAAGGTTGTGTGTTCGATCCCCGCTCAGGGCATATACAAGAAACAACCAATCAATGCATAAATAAGTAGAAGGACAAATCAGTGTTTCTCTCTCTCCTTTCTTCTCTTTCTGAAAAATCAATCCATAAAAAATATTTAACGATGCAGCAATCTACTATGTGATGACACTAAGTGAAAAAGCCCATGTAAAAATACTATTCACATTATGACTCTGCTATCATGACTGATATGTGTGTGTATACAATGAATACAAAAAAGCAAAAGCACCCACATGTTAAAAACAGTAATTTTTTGAGTGAAAGATCCACACGACTTATTTTTATGCTTTCCTGTATCTTATAAATTTCCTACAGTGATCATCTGTATAATTATAAAAATCCTATTATTAAAAAATGTAAAATTATGTATTATCTTAGTGTTGTAAGGACTCTTTCTCTTTGTTGCATGAAAAGCTTTGGAAATTCAAAATGAGGTGTTTATTCCATGTTGCGCAGTAGAATAAAATGTATTCTTTATCATTGCAATGGCAGGAGAGAACATCTACAACCAACAGTGCTGAACCCTCAGTTGTATCAAAATTTAAATGGAAATATGTTTGGACGTATTCACAATTGTCTTGTTTTAAATATATATTGGGGAGGGGGAGGGGCACAAAGAAAACTAGATAGAAGGTGACAGAGGACAATCTGACTTTGGGTGATGGGTATGCAACATAATTGAAAGACAAGATAACCTGGACTTGTTATCTTTGAATATATGTATCCTGATTTATTGATGTCGCCCCATTAAAAAAAATAAAATTAAAAAAAAATAAAAAAAATAAATATATATCAGCCTCTCTTTGAAGTAATTCAGATAAAATATAGTATGATAGTTATTTTAATTTTAATGCAAATATAACTTTATACCAGATTTTAATCAAGTAACAACAATTTAGAGATATAGATATACATACACATATATAGGTAGAATATATACCTTTGAAAATGGTAAGGCATACTTTACGATATATAATCTCTTTACCATAAAATATATATACGTCTCAGATATGGAATAAAACTATTGACCAGGAAAACACGATGACCTGGAACTCAAGTTGACACCTTGACAAGCAGTTGAACTTTCACCCGTGACACCGGTGACACCATTGCACAGAAAACCATTCCGCGGCACGGTTTGGCAGCGTGAACCGGTGAGACGCTGGCTGGGTCTCACAAGTTGCTGAAACCTGACGACTTCTGCGTAGCAAGTCTCTGCACGAAATGTAGAGTGTAGGAGCAGGTGCAAGTGGACCACAGTGGCCAGGGGCTAAACAGGCACAAACGCGTTACCACCGCTCTCTGGAAACTGGGAGAGCCACCCTGAGCTCCGATCTCCTGCTGCCCGTCTGAAGGTTTAAACTATTCTAAACACGTTTACGCGGACATCAGACGGAACAGAACAGGTACGGACCGGGGAGATGGCATGGCCGCCAGCCAGAATTTTCCAAATCAGCGCAGTCATCCTCTTTCTGACACTGTTCTTTGAGCCGCCGTCGTCTAACCTGATGCAAGATGTGGCCCGACGTGGGTTGGCTCTGCTTGGCAGCGAAGGGACAGGTTTTTGTTCAGAGCTTCAGAAATGCCAGGTCGGTCCGCCCGACCCACGTTTCTCTTCATTGTCTGAGAGGGAGCTAGCACTGACTGGGCAGGGAAGTCCTGCGGAGGAATGTTGCTCTCGATCCCGTCCCCTCACCGATGACCTCGTGGACAGGGTTCCGGGGCGTCACTCCACCTCGGCGCACGGCGCGGGCTTCTTGGTGGACGAGTTGCCGTGCTCCGAGGGGCGGTAGGAGAGCGTGCTCATTTTCGTGGACAGGCTCGAGTGGGACTTGGCCTTGGGGGGGATGTATTTCAGCAGCTGGAGAAAATACTTCTTAAATTTCTTCCCCAGGAAGCCATAGAAGAGAGGGTTCAGGCAGTTGTTGAAGTAAGCGATGCAGATGGTGATGGGCATGGCGGTGTCCACCACGTCGGCCACGTGACAGTCCTGGATGAACCCCAGCTGGATCAGGACGTCCAGGAAGGTGAAGATCTGATGGGGCACCCAGGAGAAGAAGAAGAACAGCACGATGGCCATGATGATCTTAAAGATGTCGTCATTCCTCGGCTTGTTCTTCTGGATCTCGTAGGCCTTCTTCAGGGCCTTCCAGATGAGCGTGTAGCTGGTGAGGATGATGAGGAAGGGCAGCAGGAAGCCCAGGATGTTCTTGGTGAGGCCCAGCCCGACGGGGAGGGTGGAGTTCTGGAACTCGTAATGGAAAGCGCAGACGGTGATGTTGGTGTTCTCGATGAAGAAGACGTTGCGGTGGATGACGGTCGGCAGGCTGGCCAAGGCCGCCAGGAGCCAGATGACGATGCAGGTGACTTTGGCCACCAGCATGGTGCGGCGGAGACGGGACTTCATGGGGTGGACGATGGCCAGGTAGCGGTCGATGCTGAGACAGGTGAGGAGGAAGACGCTGGCGTAGAGGTTGAAGCTGACGCTGGCCGAGGCGATCTTGCACAGGTAGTTGCCGAAGGGCCACCTGTACTCCATCGCCGTGTAGACGGCCCACAGGGGCAGCGTCAGCAGGAAGCAGAGGTCGGCCAGGGCCAAGTTCAGCAGGAAAACACTGGCCACGGTCTTCAGCTTCATGTAGAAGTAAATGACGACCACCACCAGGCTGTTGCCGAACATGCCCACCACGAAGATGATGCTGTACAGCGTTGGGATCATGATGAAGATGTAGTTGTGCCTCCCGGCTTTGGGGCAGGTGTCCCGGATCCTTTGAATGCCATCGTCCCCCGAGGAGTTGGAGAGCATCTCGAGCTCCCGGTGAGTCAGCCGGGGCCACGAACGCCGAGCGCGCCTGGGGGAGATAAAGACGGGAAGGTTAAAAAAAGAAAAGAAGGGAAGAAAAGTTAACTTTCATTTCTAAACATGGATAAGTTTATTTCTCCATCATAAGCAACAGTAACTCAACTTCAGTTTCAGGAAAACAAGCAAACAAACCAATAACTAGATCGTATTTTCTGGAGAAAAACGGTGAGCTAATCTATTCTAGATTACAGATTTAAATGAATTTTTAGAGCATATTGCTTTTCGGGGAAGTGATAATATCCTCCGAACAAGCAGAAGTAGGATCCTATGTGAATAAAAATTATAGGTAATTTTATAGAGAGGTAAAAAGACCTAGAGGTCTTGTGTGTGTGTGTGTGTGTGTGTTTCTAGAAGAAAATTATAGCTTTCAGGTTGATTTAAAAAAAACGTAATCTAAATCTCAAAAAAAAAAAAACAAAACAAACCCACTACTGAATTAAACTAGTTGTTTAGGAAAGACCTGAGTTTTTCCTAAGGGGAGCAAGGCCAATCAATTCGCCTTTAATCTCAAAAGTGTGACACACATGTACCATCTTCCTTTTCTTTCCTTCACCTCACCACCTTACTTAGGTATAGACATTACTAGCACCTCCACTAGGTGGTCAGAAGAGCTGTATCTAGGTTCCTGAGGGACTGGTGTCCATGGGAACTGACTTGGGGAGGGATGAGGGAGGGAGGAGGGCCCCAGACTTCGGGGCACAGCAGTCTCCCCATGGTCTTCCAGGCTGCTCCGGGGCGACCACATTCTTTTACCTCCAACTCAGTCTAGCGAAAGGGTCTGAATCATTCACCCTTGGTGCCTACCAGCCGTTTCTGGAGTTAACTTGAAGATTCACCATCCTACAGCAAGGATATCAAATACATAGAGTCGGTCAGGATTACAGACCCGTCCTTTCCTGGGGGGGGGGATGTGGGGGTGTGAGGCAGCAGCTGTGCTCCGGGACTTTGGGGAAGAATCAGATCCTCCACACAGAGCTCCCGTCGAGACTTCTGCAAATTTTTGATCCAACATTTTACGTAACCGGCAATGAAGCTCTTCATTTATGTGATTTACGAAATCACCAGTTTCTGCCCTAGAAAAGAGTGCACCGGGAAACCCTCGGGAGGGAGGCTGACTGAGGGCGCGAGGGTGACCTCACAGGAGGTGGCGCAGGCGCGCTGGGCGGCAAAGGTTGGCCTCGGGCACAGGCCGGACTGGGCCACAGTGCAGGGGTACTGCGGGGTGAAGACCCTATTGCTACAGCAGGGGCAGGCCTCTAGGGGAGCATGCCTGCGCCTTCTCCTCAGAGCCAAGTGTCCTGGCAAGAAGAGGGACAGGAATGAGACGCGGCCGGCCTGCCCGGGGCAGCTGTGCGTGGCAGCCGGCAGGCTGAAGGAACACCCGGGTCGGAGGGAGGCAGTGTCCACTCGGTGCAGAGCGTGGCCGTGAGGGCAGTGTCCACTCGGTGCAGAGTGTGGCCGTGAGAGCAGTGTCCACTCGGTGCAGAGCGTGGCCGTGAGAGCAGTGTCCACTCGGTGCAGAGCGTGGCCGTGAGAGCAGTGTCCACTCGGTGCAGAGCGTGGCCGTGAGGGCACTGTCCACTCGGTGCAGAGCGTGGCCGTGAGAGCAGTGTCCACTCGGTGCAGAGCGTGGCCGTGAGAGCAGTGTCCACTCGGTGCAGAGCGTGGCCGTGAGAGCAGTGTCCACTCGGTGCAGAGCGTGGCCGTGAGGGCACTGTCCACTCGGTGCAGGCGTGGCCATGAGGGCAGTGTCCACTCGGTGCAGAGCGTGGCCGTGAGGGCAGTGTCCACTCGGTGCAGAGCGTGGCCGTGAGGGCACTGTCCACTCGGTGCAGAGCGTGGCCGTGAGGGCACTGTCCACTCGGTGCAGAGCGTGGCCGTGAGAGCAGTGTCCACTCGGTGCAGAGCATGGCCGTGAGGGCAGTGTCCACTTGGTGCAGAGCGTGGCCGTGAGGGCACTGTCCACTCGGTGCAGAGCGTGGCCGTGAGGGCACTGTCCACTCGGTGCAGAGCGTGGCCGTGAGGGCACTGTCCACTCGGTGCAGAGCGTGGCCGTGAGGGCACTGTCCACTCGGTGCAGAGCGTGGCCGTGAGGGCACTGTCCACTCGGTGCAGAGTGTGGCCGTGAGAGAGGTGGGGTGACGGAGGCGGACTTCCAGAGCTGAGGCTGGGTGGACAGGCGCTCCGGGGGCTACGCTGCCTCCCCCACGGAGGTGTGTGTTCTCCCCACTCAGTACTTGGTTCCGTGTCCTCATTAACGTCTCCTTTTTTTTTGTACTCAGCCGCCCTTCATAATCTCCATCCCTTTCCTCTCTTTTCCTTCATGGGGGCAGTACCATTCCCAAAGAGGCAAGTGTCACACTCAGTCCCACCTGCAGAGCAGCTCTAGGGTTCTGGAGGCGGGTTTTGTCACTCTTTTTTTTTTTTTTAGAGAGAGAGAGAGAAACAGAGAGAGAGAGAAGGGGGAGGAGCAGGAAGCATCAACTCCCATATGTGCCTTGACCAGGCAAGCCCAAGGTTTTGAACCAGCGACCTCAGTGTTCCAGGTCGACGCTTTTATCCCATTGCGCCACCACAGGTCAGGCCGGTTTTGTCACTCTTATCACAGTGGTCTGCTGACCTGTCTGTCCTCTCCACTGGTCTGCCAGTCACCTGAGGGTGGGGCCTGTTTGCCAGCCTACGGCCTGGCACATGTCAGGAGGGATGTGGTCAGTGTCTGATGAAGGTGAGAGTGAGTGGATGAATGAATGAATGAATGAATGGCGAGCATATAACCTCAAAGCTAACAGCTTAGAGCATTGAGACTAATTTCTAGGGGTTTAATGAAATCCATATTTACATTCTGCTTCTCAAAGAATCTCAGAGGAAATATTCCAAGTCCACCTGGGCCTCACCTTGGATTAGGAATCCAAACCAAATCCTAACCAAACCAAAACAAAAGCCCTTAGCACTTTCAGAAATCCGGAGTTTACCAAACAAAAGGTGAAAAGAAGGACTAATTTCATAGAAACCAGGGCCAGGCTCTTGGGAGGGGTGTGGGATGACCTATTTTCTCCTCATTCAGAAGGATTTCCCTACATTTTGCTTTTTTTTTTTCTTCCAGTTCTCTTTATTATCACTACTGAAATTACTCTGTATTAGAAGTATGCATTCATTTAGGTAAACAAATATTCTCTATTAAAAATTAAATGCCACATTAAAGGTTTATGGGCTAGCCCTCATGTGTACCCTGATGTGGATTAATTTACTTATTTGCTCTCCTCACATCTAGTTGAGGTGCAGCTGGATTTTGCCTAGGAAGAAAAAAATGGAAAACGTCAAAGTTAAAGAAATTCAAAGATTCAAAGCAGCCTGGGTGAACTCCATACCTGAAAACTAGGGCAGAAGGAAGGATTTTTTGCAGCTTGGGTACAAAGGCACTAAAAGATAGGAAGGCATCAGCTCGATGCCTCAGGCGTCCCTGGGTGCCCGACACTTGGGTGCAGGGAGGCTATGCTCCCCTTTCCTCTCCTGACCCTGCTTTGAGGGCACACGACTGAGGCGGGGCTCATCAGTTCTGTCTCTAGAGTGCGTGGAAAGTTATTGACGCGGCTGTAACCTTCACCATCATCTATAAAAGAATCTCTGTGGGAGAAGGTCTGCGTTGGAGAGAACCAATTTATAAACCGAGCCTTGGACCCCAGTTCTTCACCGTCTGACATCAGCCTCACCTTCAGTTTCCATCAATCCAGGTGGACAAATGTTTTGTAGGCGAAAGGGTGTTCTGAACAACTAGGGGGGCATCCCTGGACATTTTAGTGAGGTATTTATTATTTTAATAAGTTTATCTCATGAGACACTCTGGACATGGCATTGAATACACTAGAGGCATATTTACATATATATATATATATATATATATATATATATATATATATATATATATATTTTTTTTTTTTTTGTATTTTTCTGAAGCTAGAAACAGAGAGAGACAGTCAGACAGACTCCCGCATGCGCCCGACCGGGATCCACCCGGCACGCCCACCAGGGGGCGATGCTCTGCCCACCAGGGGGTGATGCTCTGCCCCTCCGGGGCATTGCTCTGTTGCGACCAGAGCCACTCTAGCGCCTGGGGCAGAGGCCAAGGAGCCATCCCCAGCGTCCGGGCCATCTTTGCTCCAATGGGGCCTCGGCTGCGGGAGGGGAAGAGAGAGACAGAGAGGAAGGAGAGGGGGAGGGGTGGAGAAGCAGATAGGTGCTTCTCCTGTGTGCGCTGGCCGGGAATCGAACCTGGGACTTCTGCACTCCAGGCTGACGCTCTACCACTGAGCCAACCGGCCAGGGCCTACATATATATATTTTTAATGTGAGCAATGACCAAGATTTTCTACCTAGTAAGGAAACAAGTGTTCTCATGCTTGAGGGTGGAGGTGAGAGGGAGAGGCATTTTGGATGATGGAAAATGGCAGGAAGACTCGCAGGGAAACAGAAATGCCAGTCGAGTGTTCTGCGGGCAGTTATCCATCCAACATCCCACAGTCACTGAACACCTACTATGTGCCGGGGACAGGGGTGTCAAGTGAATAAAGCCACACAGTCCTTCTCCTTCATTCGAGTCTAGCTGGAGGCAGACATGCCTCCAAGACAGAATTCTCTCTGGTGCATTGAATACTTCACCACCTAAGAGGCCTGTGAGATGTTCTGTGTTCGCCATTGACCCAACCCGGCAGTGGGGTGTGGGGGAGAAATCAGGGGTGCTTCCCGGAGAAGGCGGCCCTCAGACTCTGGAGGGTGTATGGCGAGCAGAGTGGTTAGACCAGAGAGGCAACCAGCTGGCCAGCCCAGGTGGACTGGTGACTGTGTTCTCTCATGAGCTGCTCTCGTCGACCTTCAGATACTGCACAGTCCTCCGGGCAGGGCCGTGAGGTCTGAGGTGCCCTGGGAGCGAAGTGACATCAGTCACTGACTGGTGTGTAAGAAACAAGAAATACCCTTTTCTGGTCTGCACCGTTTGTGCATGTGTGTGGTGACTTACATTTTTTTAAAAAAATTAAATTTATTGGGATGATATTAATAAAATTATACAGCTTTTTTAAAATTTTATTTTTATAGTATCAGCCTGTGTCATGATTGGCCTTTTCTCTCACCTTTTGGCCCCCTTCACCTATTTCGCTCACGGATTGGCTTCCCTAAGGGGCGGTTCTCAGGGAAGAGGGGAAACGGACGTGGTGACTGGCAGCCGCATAGGGTGATGGCGAGCGAGTAGGGAGGCGTGGGCGTCTCTTCTCTTTGAAGCCGGAAGGACGGCTGCGGTTGTGACCAGCCGAAGGAGACAGAGACGCGTCCTACGGGGAACCACGGACGTTGAGCCCTAGAAAGCAGCGACACTTCCGTGTCATCCCGTCTCCTCTCCTGGCATGGGGCAGGCAGGCAGGGAGGACGCTGACGAGGATCCCCCTCTCCCTTTTTCCCGAGTCTCGCCACAGCTTTCTCCCAGGCAGGCTCTGGGGTCGCAAGGATCCTGTAGCACCCTTTTGTCTTGGAGGAAGGAAGAGGGGGATCTGGAGTCAAAGCGCTTGTAATGGAATCTCCCTTTGCCGCTTACAAGTCGGTGCGGCTCTGGGCAGGTCCCCCCACTTCTCTGAACACGAGCCTCCTTCTCCTCATCTCTAAGAGATAAGATCAATGATTCCGTCGCACACAATTTGTGGTAGGCATTAAATGAGAGAACGTGAAACCACTGGGCATGTCTTTCAAATAGTGGGTAATAAATCTGTTGCACTGGAATTGTTGCTGTTATTTTTTGAATACAGGGCAAACGCTGACTCAGCCATGGATCAAAAGAGCATGAGAGATTTTATTTATTTTTTTTAAAAGGGGGTTTATTATTGATAAGCTCTTTCGCCTGCCATTAGAAGGCTAAAAATACCGAGTTGTTGTTCTTTCAAAGTATGAGTAAAAGATAATCCTCAGCAGCTGAATCAATTTGCCGTGAGTCAGGTGGGAACGGCCAGCGTGCTGCAGACACAAACTTGGCTCATGGTGGCCGCCGCCCGGTCACCTGCTTGCTTGTGTAGGAGTTACCTCGGATTCCTGGACAGTGTCTCTCGCTTTTCAAAACCAGCATAAGAAAAAAGATATATATATATTTTTTAAAAAATTCTAAGTCTATTTCTCCAAGACTTTTGATGAGAACATTAATACCTTCTTGAGTTCTAGGCAAAGCCAAAACCAATCTAATTAAATTGTTCATTACCAGCTCCTTTTTAAATGAGTTTGCAATCTAAAGAAGAAAAAAAAACACACAAACCAACAGAAACAATACCCCATAGTCTCTGATGATAATAAAGAGGGAATTAGGCCCTGGCTGGTTGGCTCAGCGGTAGAGCGTCGGCCTGGCGTGCGGGGGACCCGGGTTCGATTCCCGGCCAGGGCACATAGGAGAAGCGTCCATTTGCTTCTCTACCCCCACCCCCTCCTTCCACTCTGTCTCTCTCTTCCCCTCCCGCAGCCAAGGCTCCATTGGAGTAAGGATGGCCCGGGCGCTGAGGATGGCTCCTTGGCCTCTGCCCCAGGCGCTGGAGTGGCTCTGGTCGCGGCAGAGCGATGCCCTGGAGGGGCAGAGCGTCACCCCTGGTGGGCGTGCCGGGTGGATCCCGGTAGGGCGTATGCGGGAGTCTGTCTGACTGTCTCTCCCCGTTTCCAGCTTCAGAAAAGAAAAAATAAATAAATAAATAAATAAAGAGGGAACTAAAAGACCAAGTCATTATATTTTTGAATCATCTTCTATCCAAGTATCTCTCTCAAACCCACCAAGCGGGGGTCAGTGTTTGTAAGTCGCTTGCTGATAGTACTGGACAGCCCCGTAAACGTCCCTTTCAAAAGTTGTTCTCTCGATTGCTCCAGTTTTACAGTTCAGAATTCAGGAAGCAGCTGCTTCTGCTCCTGTGGACCCCACCCCCCACCTGGCAATGAACGAGGCATTCCCACTAGCTCCAATTTTGGCTCTCTCATTCACTGCTAGGTGACCTTGAATCAGTCATGTAGCTCCCTAGATCTCCGTATCCCTAAGGAGCTGGTTAAAGAAGTCCCCCAGAGACTGACATTTTATCACCTTTCTTTTGAATAGGCACACGTCTTTGGCAGACAAAGGCAATTCATGGCTTGACAAGTAGAAATGACCTGATAAATCATAAAATTAAGCAATTATCTGTCTATGATCAATGTATTATTTTTTTTTTAAGTATTTTTTAAATTTTATTTATTCATTTTTTTTACAGAAGAGAGAGAGTAGGAAGAGAGAGAAACAGAGAGAGAGAAGGGGGAGGAGCTGGAAGCATCAACTCCCATATGTGCCTTGACCAGGCAAGCCCAGGGTTTTGAACCGGCGACCTCAGCATTTCCAGGTCGACGCTTTATCCACTGCGCCACCACAGGTCAGGCAATGTAAGTATTATTAATAACATTCCCTAATTAAATATAAGAACTCCTTTTATTAAAAACAAAATGAAAAGAGTTTTACTTTTTAATGAACATAAATGAACTTTACTTCAGATAATTATAGTGACGGTGTCCTCCTCCCCCTCCCCCCACGCCCAGGGCCATTTCCTACATTAACTGTTTACTCAAAGGAATAGACTCCCTGACACAGCATTTGGATAGCTGCTTGTGACCCTTGGTTAATAAGGTCAAGGTTACAGGTTTGGACCCTATCTAGATTAGCTGCTCTAAATCCATTTATAACCAAGGACTGTGAGCCCCTTAGATGCCCCCTGTGCTGCTCACTGGCAATACCAGGTGAAAGAGTCAAGATAGATGTCTTTCTCATGGCTGCAAATCAAAATTAAAAGCATGCACTATAGTCAATCAAGATTATATCATCCTGGTCCTGGCCATTTGGCTCAGTGGTAGAGTGTAGGCCCATGTGTAGAAATTCTGGATTTGATTCCTGGTCAGGGCACACAGGAGAAGTGGCCATCTGCTTCTCCAACCCCTCCTCTTTCTCTCTCTCCTCTATGTCTCTCTCTCTCCTCCCGCAGCCATGGCTTGAATGGTATGAGCAAGTTGGCCTTGAGTGCTGAGGGTGGCTCCATGGCCTTGCCTCTGGTGGTCAAATAGCTCGGTTGCTGAGCAACGGAGCAGTGGCCCCATATGGGCAGAGCATCGCCCCCTAGTGGGCTTGCCAGGTGCATCCCGGTCAGGGCACATGTGGGAGTCAGTCTCTCTGCCTGTTTTTCTTTCACTTAAAAAAAAAAAAAAAAAGAGTCCCTGGCCGGTTGGCTCAGCGGTGGAGCGTCGGCCTGGCGTGCGGGGGACCTGGGTTTGGTTCCTGGCCAGGGCACATGGGAGAGGCGCCCATTTGCTTCTCCACCCCCACCCCCTCCTTCCTCTCTGTCTCTCTCTTCCCCTCCCGCAGCCAAGGCTCCATTGGAGCAAGGATGGCCCGGGCGCTGGGGATGGCTCCTTGGCCTCTGCCCCAGGTGCTAGAGTGGCTCTGGTCGCGGCAGAGCAACGCCCCGGAGGGGCAGAGCATCGCCCCCTGGTGGGCAGAGCGTCGCCCCTGGTGGGCGTGCCGGGTGGGTCCCGGTCGGGCGCATGCGGGAGTCTGTCTGGCTGTCTCTCCTCGTTTCCAGCTTCAGAAAAATACAAAGAAAAAAAAAAAAGATTACATCAACGAAAAAGTTGGCACAATGTGTTATTATTAAAATAACTCCTACAGAATGAACCTACTCTCAGACTCTTTGTAGGGAAATACAACTTTTAAAAAACTTAGTTAAGGTGATTGTTTTCCAGCTAAAAACGTAAGACACGAAGGTAGAGAACTGTAAGGGAACTTTACAGTAACATTATTTAGAATACTGTTTTGAAGTGCTGTATTAAATCAATGTTTTGAAGAGCTTTATAAATGGACTTTTGTCCTAAGAAAATGAATCCTATAAAGGTAATCTTTTTGATTTATTTATAGTTACATTTTTTTTTTCCAAGCACAGTTTTGTACGTATTATACTGCTTTGCTTTTGTGTGTTGTACATTTAAATGCCGTAAAGACAGAAAGAGCAGACAGAGAATGTGCGGGCCCGGCGTCCTGCTGATACGTCCGCTCTGTTACCCGCGACACAATCGGACGCACGCAACTTAATCTCTTACTTTGTTATCCTTCAAATATTAAAAAAAAAAAAAAAAAATATATATATATATTTAGAATGAGAATGCCAACGCCTGTTCTTACCTCTGTTTCACAGATTGTTAAAGAGGTCTTTGATATGCATAAAAGCACTTTGAAAAGATAACCTTTCTACAATGCAAGGATAAATAAAATGAATTTAGTAAGAGAAAACTCAGAACTTCCAAAGACTCATACATTTTTTTTCACTCAAAAATTCAGAAATTTCAAAAAAAAGTGGGGTTTAACTGACATACAACATGTCATTCGTGTCAGGAGGACAGCATAATGATTCGATATTTGTGTATGTTATGAAACGACCACCACCCTAAGTCTAGCTAACATCCATCAGCATATGTAGTTAAGAGTATTTTCTTAGGGTGGAAACTTTAAGATCTTCTTTCTTAGCAATACTCAAATGTGCAATACCGTACTGTTAACTAGAGCCATCCCGCTACACAGGACACCCCCCCCCCCCCGACTCAGTTACTTTATAACTGAAAGTTCGTGCCTTTGACTCCTTTTGTTTCTTTTGATTCGCCCACTTTTCCTGTTACCCCCCACCCCTGCATCCCCTCTGGCAACCGCCAATCTCTTCTCTGTGTTTATGAACAGCAGACATATTTTCCTGATTGTAATCTAAGGCTTCTGTTTCACAGTGATGATGAGGCGGCTGATGAACGCCGAAAGGAAGGCAAAATGGTAACTCTCGAATAGCTGCTACATTTACTACTGACGACACCACATGTTTGGGGGCCCTCAGACTAACTCTGGCCAACAGATGTATTTTCTTTGGTCCAGAGGTATTTACAGCTTTTGGAATTTTAATCCTCTGAATTCCCTAATCCCCACTGTGCTGCGCTTTCCTGCTCAAGGAGGTCTGGAACTTCTCTAGGTAAAGTGGGGTAGGCGATGCTCGCCTCCGCACACCCGTTAGGAGGAAGACCCCCCTGGGAGTGGGAGGAGTCACCTTGACTCAGGTGAGAGCCAGGCTGGAGCAGCAGAAGAGCGTGGCCACGGGAACCCAGAGGTCCGGGCCAGGTGCAGCCGTACCCCAGAGCTGTGGCGGGTTCGGCTCCGGACCCCGGCGACACAGCAAGTCTCACACTAAAACAGGCCGTCCTACCGCCGGTGGCGGCTCTTGCCTTCAGCTCGTAGAAGATAAGCCACACCTGTGAAGTCCGAGAAAACCAGCTGTGCCTGGGCACGACTGAGCTCTCCTGAGCGATGAGGTCTTCGGCTTTATCACTTAACCTGTGACTCGTTTTCTTTGTCTGGAAATGACGGTAACGCTAATGAACTTCGTGATAATGACAAAGTAAAAAATGTATCATGTCCGTTCTGGCTCATCACCCTGTGGGGAAACGTCACATGAGGTCACGTATGTGAAGATGTTACGAGATCCCATAGCTCTGAGACTTTTGCTGGGGCTATTAAATTCACACTACAGTGTGAATGGCTAATTTTCCAGCTGCCAGCCAATCTGGGTAGAAAGGGATTGGGAAACTGCATGTGGTGCTGGAAGTGGAAGGAATGAAAGAACCGGAAAGAGGTGGAGAGGCTCCGAGGGGAGGGGCTGACAGGCACTGCTGATAAGCTACTTGGCCTGGACCCTTTTGCCAGCTCTAATCATTCTCCTGAATGCCTATATAATTTTATTTTACTTTATTTATTCATTGAGAGGAGGGGAGGCAGAGAGACAGACTCCCACATGTGCCTCTGATCCACCCGGCAAGCCCGCTACAGAGTGATGCTCTGCCCATCTGGGGTGTTGCTCTGTTGTTCAGCAGCTGAGCTATTCTAAGTGCCTGAGGTGGAGGCCATGGAGCCATCCTCAGCACCCTGGGCCAACTTGCTCCAATAGAGTCATGGCTGAAGGAGGAGAAGACAGAGAGAGATAGAGAGAGAGAGACACGAGAGGGGGACAGGAGAGAAGCAGATGGGTGTCTCTTCTGTGTGCCCTGACTGGGAATCGAACCTAGGACTGCCACTAACCAGGGCCAACGTTCTACCACTGAGCCAACTGGCCAGGGTCTGCCTATACAATTTTAAAAATTAAAATACAGTGGTACTGCACCACTGATTCTAATATAAAGTTTAGACCAGACTATCTCCTATTATTTAGCACTCCGTTTCCTATGCGGAGCTCCTTTGTCTTCTAATTAAACAGCGGTGCTAGGAGATGTGGCTGCTGGGCCAATGCAAGGCAGACAGCACTTGGCCGACTGAAAAATACAATGAGAAAGCGGTGACTGCCGCTGCCTGTGCAAACTTCATCAGCAGTAAGTGACTTTCCAGATGTCACGCATCTGGAATTAGAATATATTCCCAGTACTGGCGTGCAGTCTGAGCAAGAGGAAGAATACGCTCTTTCCAGGGGAGCTACAGAAGAGAACGCACCACTTCTGCCTCTGATTGCTGTTGCTCCTCCAAATGCCAAGTAAAATGTAGCCCTTGGTTTGGGGAGCGGACACCGAGCCTTTTGGCACAGAGGCCCGGGCTGCGTCGTGAGGCGGCACGTTGTCAGACAGCAGCGACTCTGGAAAGATCAGGGGAATAATATTCTCTGCCACACCGAGATCACCATCTCTCCTTGTTTTCATAGTTATTATTAATTAATTGATTTAGCGAAGGAGACAGACAGACAGAACAGAGACAGAGGGACAGGAAGGGACAGAGATGGAAGCACCCACTTGAAGTTGCAGCATTTCAGTTGTTCACTGAATGCTTTCTCACAGGTGCCCTGACAGGGGCGCTCCAGCTGAGCCAGTGACCCCTTGCTCATGCCAGTGACCTTGGGTTCAAACCAGCGACCTTGAGTTTAAGCCAGCGACCTTTGGGCTCAAGCCCCCGTAGTCTATGATCCCACGCTTAAGCTGACGACCCCTCGCTCAAGCTGGTGACCCTGCGCTCAAGCCTTGGGGTTTTGAACCTGGGTCCTCAGCATCCCAGGTGGACGCTCTATCCACCGCGCCACCACCTGGTCCGGCCGTCTCATCTGTTTTTACCTTTGCTATAGCAATTTCTCCTTTCACATCTTCCCTCGCAGGGAGCGATTTCTGCCCTTATTACTCGCAACAAAACTGTTCAACTGGACGACGCTGGCTCCCGGAGCTTGCTGCGGCACCTAACAGATTAGGGCCTCACTGCCTCGTGAGGTTAGAGTCCTCCTAGTGCTGCTCCTGCAGAGGAGCTGGCTGTTCTTGTTCTCGGCCACGGACTCCCATCCGAAAGCAACGGTGCTTCGCCAGGCGCCCTCGCAGGAGGACATAGGACAGCCACGCTTTCACCTGGGCCAGCGGAAATTTCAAATGATGAGCTGGTGTGATAGAAATATCTAACACGCTCTAGTTTTTTTATTTTTATTTTTATGAACAAATATTTTTGGCTGAAGAAGGCTCAAGTTCTTGTGTAATTTCAAAATGTCCACCGCTCTTGGTTCCAGCTGGAAGCCACGGCTGTTTGCAACTTGATTATTTTTTCTTGCCAGCTTGTCCTCCTTCTTAGGTAAAACGTACAAATAAGGAGGGTGAGTGTGCGTTGTTCCTGTCAAGCCTCCTCGTGGAGAAAGAGTTGCATAGAATTTCTTCACCCACAGAATCCCCAAACATGTCTGGGTCACCAGGAACTCATCAGATATGCGGGGGCTGCAGGGGCGAGGCCCTCTGTCTCAAACAGAGGAGACAGCATTCTCGAAACCGTGAGCAACGTCGGCGTGGAAAATGTCCATTTACCAATTCCAGCTACCTGTAACTTCCGCAGAAAGTGACAAGCGAGTGTTCAAGTCAGCTTGCTTATGTGCAGCTGTTTTCTCCTCTCCTGTGTGTCCGCGGGTATCTGACTCATGAGGACGACTTTGAGTTGTGGCTGAATAGGCCCATTAGTGACATTGGTGACGTGTGACACACTGAACGCTTGCCAGGTGCCCAGACTGGTGATCATTGCTCTTCTCTTTATAAGAGCCCCGTTGTTACGGACCGTGTCCCCAAGAACTCATAGGCTGATGCCTTCATCCCTCGTGTGACTGGTTTTGTAATCGGGCCTTTAAAGGGGTAATTAAGGGTAAATGATGAGGTCATAGGGTTGGAGCCTTTATCCAACATGATTGGCGTCGTTCTGAGAGGGAGACGGGCACCAGGAACGTGCAGGCAGAGGAAATGCGGTGGGGACGCAGTGGGAGGGGCCGTCCGCAGAGTGAGGGGGAGGGGCCTCAGAGCCCGACCCCGCCCGCCAGCACCCTGAGCTTGAACCTCTGCCTTCCCGGACTGTGGGTAAGCGCGTGTCTGTGACCCTAGCCACCAGGTCTCTGGAACTTCCTCACGGCAGCCCACGCAGACCAGTGCGAGGCCTGGCCTCAGAGACGGAGACGGGCTTGGAGAACAGGCCCTTACATTGTGGACATGCTCAAGTTTCAAGGCTCAGCGTCATTTCTTTCCTTTTTCTGGTTAGGTCATTTCTTCAGATTGTAGTTCAATGATTCGCAGTTCTCCGTCGTGGGTCATTTTGAAGGGCATTTGGCAATGTTAGGAGACATTTCTGGTTCTCACACGGGCGGTGGGGGGAGATGCCACCCGTGTCTGGTGGGCAGGAATGGGGGACACTGCTGATCGTCTCACAAAGCACAAGGCAGGGCCCTCCAACAAAGAATTGTCGAGTCTGACGTGTCCGTACCTCTGCTGTTGAGAACCTTGTTCTAGTTCCTACTTTCTTTCTTTTTTCCAGTTCTGGATCATCGGTCGTTCTCACCTTTTACAGACTAAGCTAACGGATACTCTTACTTTATTGGGGATGTTTGTGGGCATGTATTACATTCATATCTTCCCAGGGAAACTGTAGTTCCCTCAAATGACAAAATCCCATCAAACCTTCCTGGGTCATGTTGAGCACTTAGATGGAGTTCTGAAACGGTGAGTTTACTAAACACCTGTTGCGTTAGGTCATTCCAGAGACTAGCCACTCTGACTAGTTCCCAGAATGCAAGTGTACTGGAAGAGGGCATGTGGGCTTACAAGGCCTTCAGAGGATTCAATGGCTCTAACAGTTGGTCCCAAGATTCCCTTGATGGGAGGAAGCCACCACATCTGAAGTCAGACCCTGCCCTCTGGTGGCACCACCCCCACAGACTGCCTGCTGGGAGTCTGGCTGAGGGCCAGAGGGAGTCAAAGTGCAGTTAGGGCCTGGACCGACTTCGCAATGTCTGAAGGTAAGTCCAACTCTGCATTCACATTAGGCCTTTGTCACCCTCTGTGGAACAACACATTAAATAGCGCCTATCACCACGGCTCTGGTTAGAACTGAATCACGTGGACAAGGGCAGTGGTGGGATTCAAATAGTTTAACAGCCGGTTTTCTGCCCGATGACCATATTCAGTATTAAAAACCCCCCAATATACTGGAAGGTAGTTTATTATTTCAGGCATTTAATACTTAAATAAGAATAAAAGAGGTACATAAAACTAGATGATAAGGAAGTTTTAAAATATGAATGCTTAAAATATTAACTAATACCTGACAAAAAACAATAACACTGTTCTTTAAGATATTTCCATGTTGCTGCTTGACTGGCGTCCTCACTGGCAATTTTTCTCACCTGTGGGCGGAATGAACATGACTACGGGCGCTTAGAATACGCTGTTGCTCAGATGAACGTGTAAAAAGAGTGAGGAATGTCAAATTTGTGATTTCCACATTGGGTGCCTACCTTAGAGAGAACCCTGATGACAAATGCCATTTTAACAGCTGGTCCGTCAAACTCAACAAAAAGTTAGGTACCTAACTGGTGCGAACCAGCTGAATCCCACCACTGGAGAAGGGAGAGAAAGAGGACAAACAGCTCTAGTTACAAATGGTACCTCTGCAAGTTTGGTAAAAAGAGTTTCAGTTACTTGGGCGGAGTCTCTGTTTCTTGCCTCCTCTACCCAACGGCTTTACTGATCCATTATTATTTATTTCTTTGTAGCCAGAGAAGAATATTTCTGGAAAGAGGTCTCTAAAGGAGCAATGCTAACAAGAGTTCTGTTCTATGACCTAAATTTTAGCTATTTAAATATATTGTTATATTTTCCCAACAATGTTCTTACAGACTGGCTCTAGAAGAAAAGCCCTCTGGTGTTTGAAATAGCAGCTAAAGCTGAGGAAATGCTCCTCCCTCCTTTCCCGGTTGAGAACTCCCTCCTCGTATGAGGACCACACCCCTGGACTGCTGAGCCCGCAGTGCCGCCTCTTCCGTGCACAAATGCCAAATGGGTAACATTTCAGTGCAGCATTGAAGGTGTGATAGGCAACTCCATGGGAGACAAACAAGGGCATCGAGAAGGTCTTCTCATTGAGGACATCAGAGCTTTCAAAAGATTGCAGGCAGCCTTTCCTGGAGAATTGGGGCGAAAGAGAAAGACTGGAAAAAAGCCCATCAAATGCAAAAGTAAGCCATCAGATGGAACCACTCAGATCCAAGAGTGAAGACACGGCGAATGCTGATGTCAAACCTCCACACAGAAAACAAAGAGCAATGAGCAAGAAAGCAACATAATCTAAGAATTCAAAGGGTAGGAATCAGTGGATCGCAGGATTTATGCGGGGAGGGGGGGATGACTTAGAACAAACACTAGTCTAGAACTCGGGGTGGAGGATCGCAGGATTTATGCGGGGGGATGACTTAGAAAAAGCATTAGTCTAGAACTCGGGTCTAGAACTTGGGGTGGAGGATTTGGGCTTTTTCTTTGTCTCTCTAGAAATTGAGACCTCCGGCAAATCATTAAACCTTTCTTGAACTCTGATTGGACAAACAGGAAATGAAACTCTACAGCCTCCACCTTGCCTTGGAAGAGTGTTGTAAAATGATATGTTTACAATCGTTTCCTTAAAAGATAGTCTATTGTACCCATTCCATACCAATAAGACCAGATATAATAAAACAAGTTGAATTCATAGTTGAAGTGGAAGGCTAATCGCTATGTCAAGAAGTATATATGATATTTAGCCCTGATCGCAGAGATCAGTTAAGACGCTGGCTGCAGCTCTAATTCCTCTTGTAATTGGCTAAGTTACTCATCCTCTCTGAGCATGAGTCTCCCCATCTCTAATATGGGTTAGAGACGTTAGTGTTAACAGGAGGGCTAAATGAAACATGGAGGAAAATGAATGCCAGATATTAAGCATCGATAAATGTAATATTTAGTATTACAAGTATCTACTTGTAGACACACACAATAAATAGTCATATGTCCTCATACAAGTACTAAGTCATTTACCCCATAATTTTTGCTTTGTATATGTGTTATTGCCACATTAGTGCACCTGGCCAAGAAACAGGCTGGAACGATGTTAACAGCCCCATCAGGAACGCGCTGTTCAAGTAAGTCTCTTCCTTGAATTAGCTGAGCTATCATGTGGTAGTGGTTGTTCTTTAAAGTGATTTCATGAGATTCACTTTGTAATAATTATATAACACTAGACTTTCTGGTAATAACATTTTTGGTATTACTTTACTGCTATAAAAGAAAATGACAGAAAAACAAATTAGGCTAAATATTTTGTACTCAGGACAGAGCAGGCAGATTTGTGACGTCCATTAGAACTTTGTGAGATTCACATAACATGCTAATAATTTTGAGTATCGAGAGATGAAGAGGTTCCAATTCAGAGAAAACATGGCCATAAATCAGTCTGTTTCAGTAGGCAGAGTACACACGTCAATGATCATGTAAAGCTATTCTCCAGATAAATTACGTGGTTTCTTATGTTACACAAATTGTAGCGTTCTCTTCGCATAAAAAGTCATTCTGCAACTATGGGCTTTCAATTTAGGGTTGGAGAATAGCTTTATCTCCATGTGGATCAGGAAGTCACAGAAATTTCTGCTTATAGAAGGAAATATATAGGTTAAATTTATTGCTTTTCTTCCACAAAATATGGCAATATAGACACACGCCCTTTTCCTTGTAAACATACACAATTACTGTATTGCAAATGGTATTTTGGTTGCAGGTTATCCCAGCAAAGTCTATTTTAACCTATAATGTAGTTGAACTATTATTCTCTCTAGTATTTTGATTTTATTGAAACAACTTATGTCAGAGATTCATAGCACAGCATTGCTGGAATGGTCCCTAGAAATGACATGCTCCAGGGTTCCCACACTCAAAGACTCGTGCAGGCTGGGGGTGCCTGAGATGGGAGAAACAGGCATGGTGGTGATGGGACAGCCAACTGTGGCAATTATGATCGGGGGGAGATACAGGCTGATTTCTTTAAAAATCAGCTGAAAATTTCAAATTATATGTGAAATAGCTTATGTTGAAACATTTTCAACTCATGCAGGTGAAAAGGAAAGCAACATTGCATTGAAGCAAACAGAGCTTACTTCCACAGACCAAATCTGGTCCAAGGGGCTACAAGCTGACAACTTAGGATGTAGGCCAACCACCTACCGTATTTCTCCATGAATAAGACCCACCCTTTTGTGAAAATTTTGGGGTCTAAAAACTGGGTGCGTTTTATACAGAGGTTGTAGATTGTTTTACTTGCATTTCCCGCTTTTTCACACTTGTTTTTGCGCTCACTGTTGAAGACAGCAATTCGTCATCAGACACAGATGAGGACAAGCTCATGGATGGGAGTTTTTGACAGGGATGAGGAGTTGTATGTAATTTGAGGATGAATAAAACGTGAATTCAATAACTTTATGTAATACATTTTTTTTTTTCAAAATTCGGGCCCCCAAATTAAGGTGCATCTTATACACGGGAGCGTCTTATACCTGGGGAAATACGGTATTTTTTTTTAACCATGGAGAAAAGAGGCTCTAAGCTCCGGCCAGTTGCTGCAGACCGGCGCTGCAATGCTCTTCTACTACCCTGAGCACCTGGAGTGTATCTCGGTTAGACGTCCCTCCTTGTTTGAATGACAAGCCATGAAGAGTCGGAGGCGGTGGGAGAAGAGCAGTGGGGTGGGATGAGGCTGTTACCCACCCTGCTCTCCTATAGCCGGGCTGCCCCCCCCGGGGGGTGCATGAGTCCCGTGGAGCTCAGGGTCTGAGAACCAGGATGGCACCTGGAACACCACCTCTCTGCTTCCTGGTTCTGCCAGGGATTATTATTTTTCTCTTCTCACTTCCTCGCTTGTTAAAGAGACCACTATGCCTCTCAGAACTGTCGCTGTATTTCACCAAAGTAATATTTCCACCTGAGTGAACGTAGCCCAGAATCTGTGATATTGGGGTATTCTTGCATCTTATTTAAAATTTTATTTAAAAAAATAAATATCATCGGCCCTGGCCAGTTGGCTCAGAGGTAGAGCGTCGGCTTGGCGTGCGGGGGACCCGGGTTCGATTCCCAGCCAGGGCACATAGGAGAAGCGCCCATTTGCTTCTCCACCCCCTCCCCCTTCTTCCTCTCTGTCTCTCTCTTCCCCTCCCGCAGCCAAGGCTCCATTGGAGCAAAGATGGCCCGGGCGCTGGGGATGGCTCCTTGGCCTCTGCCCCAGGCGCTACAGTGGCTCTGGTCGCGACAGAGCGACGCCCCGGAGGGGCAGAGCATCGCCCCCTGGTGGGCGTGCCGGGTGGATCCCGGTCGGGCGCATGCGGGAGTCTGTCTGACTGTCTCTCCCCACTTCCAGCTTCAGAAAAAAAAAAAATATATATATATATATATATCATCTAGTGCCCAAAGAATTTCTAAAGTGAGAAGGACTGAGGCCACACTGACCCCAGGGTTCTGCTCATATAACTAGGAATGAAGTTAACTTTTAAAATGTTTAGTAATTGCTAGAAGATACTTAGTTTTGAAAGCTTCACTATCAGGTACTGTGTTTCTAAAGTGAACTGTGATGCTCTACGCATGAAATTATCTGTGCATTTGTGCCACAAGGCTCTATCTGTGTTTTTATATCAATATATATTTTTAAATTCATTCACTGCAGTTTTAGGAACACATGAAGGGAATAGCTGGCCTGGCCTGCTGTGGCGCAGGGGATAAAGCGTCAACCCGGAACGCTGAGGCCGCTGGTTCAAGACCCTCAGATCGCCCGGTCCAGACACATGCGAGAAGCAACTATGAGCTGATGCCTCCCGCTCCTCCCCCTTCTCTCTCTGTCTCTTTCAAAGTCAATAAATAAAATCTTTAAAAAAAGAAACAAGGAAAAAAAAAAAAAAAGAAAGAAGGAGACGATATTTGCTATTGATTAGGGGAATACACTGATGGAGAGAGTCTGACAGGATTAATTCTGGATGAATATGGAATGTTTCTGATGAAGAGTAACACTTGGATTCTAGCCTAAGAAAACTTCCTGGACAAGTGAGTGGATGTCTCAGCTTTTCTGGAAAAGCAGTTTAATTCTCATGAGTATACTGTGAATTCTGTAAAAAAAAGAAAAAAAACAACATGTACATTTTGGCTCACTGCTTGTTTGGCTGGAAGAACACAGCCCCGATTTTATCTCAGTACCTGGAGGTGGGGGGGGGGGAGCTGGGAAAGTGCTAACTGCCCTTTTGAGTTTTATATAAAGAGATACAATTTTATGCCTTTTCAAATTACAGCAGTTCCTCCTTATCCACGGTTTCACTTTCTGTGGTTTCTGTCACCCCTGAAAATACTACATTCCTTCAACTACTGACCTTGTCTGCTCCTGCCATTCAACCACGGACATCACCGTGGCTCGATGGTGACCCAGGATCGCCTGAAGGTCAACAGCAACCTGAAGCTACGTCCCGACGCCCACGGCCTTGACCTGACCTCACCTCCTCGGGGACGCGCTGCGTCATCTCACGTCCTCACAAGAAGAGTGAGCGCAGCACAGCAAGGTGCTTTGGAAGACAGGCACATCTCACGTCCTCACAAGAAGAGTGAGCGCAGCACAGCAAGGTGCTTTGGAAGACAGGCACCGCATCCACACCACTGCTGTCGCTGTTTTCTACTTGATGACGAGTTCTTGTTCCTCACTTCCTGCGTCTAGTTCATACATGGAACTTCACCATCTGTACGTGCAGGAAACCCAGTCTGTGCCGGATTCGGAACTCCCCCGTTCCCGGCATCTGCATCGGGGGTCTCGGAACGTGTCTCCTGCTGCTGAGAGAGGCTGCCGCAGGGAGTTTCCACGGCGAGGCATAACACACAAAGCCGGAAAATGGTGACCCGGTCACGTCCACTTTCTTGTCGCTCAGAAAGTGCCACGTGGAGGACTCTGGCGGCTCCTTCCCCCGCGGTCTCCGCGTGGAGGACTCTGGCGGCTCCTCTCCCCGCGGTCTCCGCGTGCAGGACTCTGGCGGCTCCTTCCCCCGCGGTCTCCGCGTGGAGGACTCTGGCGGCTCCTCTCCCCGCGGTCTCCGCGTGGAGGACTCTGGCGGCTCCTCTCCCCGCGGTCTCCGCGTGGAGGACTCTGGCGGCTCCTTCCCCCGCGGTCTCCGCGTGGAGGACTCTGGCGGCTCCTCTCCCCGCGGTCTCCGCGTGGAGGACTCTGGCGGCTCCTTCCCCCGCGGTCTCCGCGTGGAGGACTCTGGCGGCTCCTTCCCCCGCGGTCTCCGCGTGGAGGACTCTGGCGGCTCCTCTCCCCGCGGTCTCCGCGTGGAGGACTCTGGCGGCTCCTTCCCCCGCGGTCTCCGCGTGGAGGACTCTGGCGGCTCCTCTCCCCGCGGTCTCCGCGTGGAGGACTCTGGCGGCTCCTTCCCCCGCGGTCTCCGCGTGGAGGACTCTGGCGGCTCCTTCCCCTACGGTCTCCGCGTGGAGGACTCTGGCGGCTCCTCTCCCCGCGGTCTCCGCGTGGAGGACTCTGGCGGCTCCTCTCCCCGCGGTCTCCGCGTGGAGGACTCTGGCGGCTCCTCTCCCCGCGGTCTCCACGTGGAGGACTCTGGCGGCTCCTTTCCCCGCAGTCTCCACGTGGAGGACTCTGGCGGCTCCTTCCCCCGCGGTCTCCGCGTGGAGGACTCTGGCGGCTCCTCTCCCCGCGGTCTCCGCGTGGAGGACTCTGGCGGCTCCTCTCCCCGCGGTCTCCGCGTGGAGGACTCTGGCGGCTCCTCTCCCCGCGGTCTCCGCGTGGAGGACTCTGGCGGCTCCTCTCCCCGCGGTCTCCGCGTGGAGGACTCTGGCGGCTCCTCTCCCCGCGGTCTCCGCGTGGAGGACTCTGGCGGCTCCTCTCCCCGCGGTCTCCGCGTGGAGGACTCTGGCGGCTCCTCTCCCCGCGGTCTCCGCGTGGAGGACTCTGGCGGCTCCTCTCCCCGCGGTCTCCGCGTGGAGGACTCTGGCGGCTCCTTCCCCCGCGGTCTCCGCGTGGAGGACTCTGGCGGCTCCTTTCCCCGCAGTCTCCACGTGGAGGACTCTGGCGGCTCCTTTCCCCACAGTCTCCACGCTGGAGGGCAGAAGTGTCGGTCCCTGGCAGGTGACGGAATTGGCTCAACGAGCCCGAGACAGGCCAGGGCGCTGGATCCAGGTGAGATGGCCACAGCCCAGGTGACGGCCCGAGGACTCTGCTGTCACCCCCTCACTCACCTGGGACTTCTGGAGTTTAGCAGATGTCACATATTAGGCTGCTGGGAGGAAACACGACATCCGGGGAAGAATACTGCGGAGTCAGTGGAAGGAACAGGGTCTTGGCACCCTGATTTGAGTTTTCACGTTGGACATTGTAGTTTTCATCTCTAGAAATTTAATTTGTCTCTCTCTCTCTCTCTTTTTATCTCTTCCATGTCTACTTAACATGTCCAAACTTTCCTCCAGTTTCTTGAACACACGGAATACAGTTATAACTACCACTGGTGTCCTAATTGTCTCATCTGTATCATTACTGAGTCTGTTTCCATTCATTGATTTTTTTTTTTTTCCTATATGGACTGTACTCTCCTGGCTTTCTATACGCCCTGTAATTTTTGAGTGGATGCTCAACACTGTGAGTTCTGCCTCGTGTGGTATTGGATGTATTTTGTAATCCTGTCTCAATCGCCCAGCTTTGTTCTGGGAAGCAGGCAATCCCTCCAGACCTGTCTCTCAGGCTTTGCTGGGTGGGACGGGAGCCGCCTTCGCTCCAGGGCCGCTGTTTTCCCGTTGCCGAAACAACCCCCCCTCCCCAGTGTGCGGTCTGATGCCTCAAGAACCATGAAGTTTCTGCATCCTGGCTGGTGGGAACAGGAACTGCTTCATGTCTCTGGAGACACCAAAACACCAGGGGTCCCTCTGCAGCTCTCTGAGCTCTTTCTCTGTAAAGCTCTCTGCTCTCTGGGATTCTTCCCCGTGGACGCTGGCTCCTTGGCTCTGGGGACACCCAGCTCCATCTTCTCAGCCCAGGGAGATGCTGGAGCTCCTTCCGGATTCTCCTTCCCCATGCTGTGCCATGCGGGACACGCTACGCAGGCAGCGACCTGGGGCAACCACGGGGCTCTCTTCATCTCCTCCCCTGCCCTGAGAGTCACGGTCCTTTGTTGTCTGATGTCCACTGTCTTGAAAACCATTGTTTCAGGTTCCCCCTTACCACTGCTCATCTATCCACTTATCTCCATTCTTTTTATAGTTATAATTTTAGGTAAGGAGGTAAAATCCCTGTTACTCTATCATGGCTGGCCAGAAGCAGAAGTCTCTGGGTTTGATGCCTGACACCCCCCCCCCTCCGCCTTGCATGCTATTTGATTTTGGAATAATTACTCAGCCTCATCCTCTTCTTCACCCACTTATGAAATGGGATTGTTAATATAACAATTAGTCAATGGAATCGTCCAGGGGAGAGGATGTCATAGTCTATAAGATCAGGCAAAGGAGTGTTTGTACACTGAGAGTGGATTTAAATGAACACGCAAAGCCGGAGGGGGTGACTCTCTCTCCCCAGCAAGAATCACCCGAGCCCCTTTTCTCCTGCCCAAACAGCCCTCTTGTTTCTCAGTCCTTGCCCTGATCCCAACTGATGACCCTGCCCCTCACCTCGGCAACCTGCTGGTCAAGAGACGACAGGTCAAAAGGCACCCAGTCTTCTCCCAGAACCCCTGGGGCACAAACCGCGTTTACCTGAAACATTTTGCCAAATCTACACCACCACACAACTGAAGTACCACCAAACAGAGTCATGTGATTTGCAGCTAAAAAAAAAATCAATTTTTTACCCCTATTTAAACCTTTTTTAAAATTATTTTTTGTATTTTTCTGAAGTGAGAAGTGGAGAGGCAGAGAGACAGACTCCCGCATGCGCCCGACCGGGATCCACCCGGCAAGCCCACCAGGGGACGATGCTCTACCCATCTAGGGCATTGCTCTGCTGCAACTGGAGCCATTCTAGCACCTGAGGCAGAGGCCATGGAGCCATCCTCAGCACCCGGGCCAACTTTGCTCCAATGGAGCCTTGGCTGCGGGAGGGGAAGAGAGAGAGAGAGAGAAAGGAGAAAGAGAAGGGTGGAGAAGCAGATGGGTGCTTCTCCTGTGTGCCCTGACTAGGAATCAAACCCGGGACTTCCACACGCTGGGCCGACGCTCTACTGCTGAGCAAGCTGGCCAGGGCCTATATATTATTTAAAATAGAAAGTCTTACCAAATTCCTGTGAAGCAGACTGCATAGAACCACTAAGTGAGAACATCTGCCCATCATTATAAATGTATGGAACACATTCGCTTATAACCAGTACATTAACATTTGAAAGTAGGGGTTTTGTTTTGAAAAGGAAAGGTATATTTCTTCTGACATATTAACATTCTAAACTAAAGTAGTAACCAGACTGAGAAAATAATAAAGTTGTATGGCTTTTTTTATTGCGTGTTTTTTTAGGCCAAACCAGTATGTGGCAGCTGGATTAATTACTCTTATACTACATAGTGAATTATTTCATCTAAGTTGTGTCTGAGCCAAACCTGTAAAATTACTGTTTGTGCCGGGCAATGATGATAATTTATGCACTCCCTCCATGCTGTGGCTTGTTAATATATTATTTTTAACCTGAAACTAGACATTAAAAGTTTGTAAGAGGCTTTTAAAGCTACCTCGTGACATACGTTCTAAAATTATGTATTTCAGAATTAAGTTGGCAACATGTTACGGTAGGAAGTTATTTAGATGATGCAATTATAATAGATTTTGTCTGAAAACTATATTTTCCCACGTTTTACCCCGATCTGCTGATTCTTACGGTTTCAGCTAGTGCTTTTCATTCTGCTTGACTTTACAGAGTAGATGTTCCTTTGGGCCCTTTGTAGGTTTTCAACATGCACAAAACCTGACCTTAGATGCTCTCCCGGTATCACTCACAGGACGTTTAACTGTGGTTGCCAGTGCCTGATGACCTCACCTGCTGAGAGAGATGCTCACCACCACTGTGAACTCACCGATCCAAACAGATGACAATAAGTCCATGTTCAAAACAGCCTGACCAGGCGGTGGCGCAGTGGATAGAATGTTGGACTGGGATGCAGAGGACCCAGGTTTAAAACACTGAGGCTTGAGCATGGGCTCACCAGCTTGAGCGAAAAGTTGATGGCATGAATGTGCGATCAGAGACATGACCCCAAGGTCACTGGCTTGAGCAAAAAGGGTCACTTGCTCTGCTGTAGCCCCCTGGTCAAGGCACATATGAGAAAGCAATCAATGAACAACTAAGGTGCTGCAATAAAAAATTGATGCTTCTCATCTCTCTTCCTTCCTGCCTGTCTGTCCCTATCTGTCCCTCTCTCTCCCCTTCTCTCTCTCTTGCTAAAAACAAACAAACAAGACAAACAAAATCATCATAGCAACTTTCCATAACTTGAATAAAAGGTCCCAGGCAAGTGAAAAAGAATTTTAAACATCTTAACAAATTAAAAAACTCAATGTTAAGAGATGCCATGAAAGTAAAAACAAGAACAAAACAGGTGACTAGGAAAAACAAAAAGCATGATTTAAAAAAGGAACGGATGTTGGAGTCTCCTCCCTACGCCCGCTGTGGGGCTGATCAGCAAGGCGGTGTCTGGCCCCACCCACACTGACTGAGTCCGAACCCGCATTTCAGCAAGACACGCCGGTGGTCTGCGTACCCACTTGAGCTGGCGCGCTGGCGATGCTTTAGTCAAGAGAGGTTACATTGAGGAATCACTCTGGCTTGCACAGGGATCCCAGAGTCTGTCCCTCATGTGGGCTGGAGAGACACCCCTCCCTCACCCGCTGAGCCCACTCCAGCGGAGTGGGGCTGTCCAGGTAGAGACCTGGGGACAGGGCAGCCAGGCCATGGTGGGTGGCCGTGGGAGGGTCCCGGCGTTCTCACGGAGAGCCCCTGGAGCACGCAGGAAGAAGCGTCCCAGTGAGGCCAGCTGTGAACCGTGGAAAACAAAATCTATTTCCCATAACAGAAACAGCTGTGCTCCACCCATACAATAAACGAATGTCACATTCACCTTCTAAAGGGGACGCAACACAGGTGCAGATTTCTTGCTGGGATCTGGGTGGGAATATCCTGCCTAAAAAATCCAGGGGCATTACAAAGAATGGGAAGCCCACCTCCCCTTGAGGCTCGCCCCTACCTTTTTTGTTTGTTTGTTTGTATGAAACCTGAATTCTGCCATGTCATCTAAACTAAGAACTGTTTCTTTTGTTGTTGTTGTTGTTGCGGTTCTTAAAACACAGGCACTGGCCTGGCCATTTCCTTTCCTTGCAGCGGCTTTCAAACTGTCCGACCACTAGAGGTCTCTGTTACCCACTTTAAAACATCAGACCCAACTGGCTGCGAGTTTCCGCTGCTCTCAGTTTCAACACCTATTTCTATGTTTTAAGATTTAAAATCTCTTAAAGACACAACACCCAGAATAAAAACCACAACAATTTAGGAGACGAAGGAGAAAAACGAAGAGGAACCCTTCCATCCGCGGAAGGAGACTGAGCCGCGCCGGGACCACTCCTGCCAGACAGCCGCCGGGCGTGGCTTCACGGCACCCTGAGACTCAGATCTCCGTGGCCGGTCAGTCACCACCAGAGGAACAAAATGCATTTGCTGCAAAATAGTTTCCTGCCGCGTAGTTTAAGACCCCCGTGTTTTAACTTAAAATGTTAAAGCGTGTCTTTTCCTACTGCGAACAAAACGGTCCAGTCATTTAATTAATTCTCGGTTTCGTTCATTGAAAGCACCCATTTTACAACTTTTATGAGTGATTTTAAATAAAGATTTTTTTTTTCTTTTATCGGTTATCCAAGGTTCCATGAAAAAAGGAAATGTTCTCTCGGGCTTACTTTGTAATTACTGGAATTTTATAAACCCATGCGTGGGCCTGGGCATGCCTGGTTAAAACTATGACAGTAATGATGGTTGCTGGTGGTACCCCTCCGAACCTGGGCCTCCCACGGTTCCCCTGTGTTCCGTGTTCACCCCGGGGGTCCTCACTAGAGTAGCCCATTTGGGTTGGCCCTCTGCTAGCGGCCGTGCAGGCTGGGAACCCTCCAGAAACCTAAACACAGGGTGTCCCGTTCCCAGGACACCCGATTAATACTGATGAAATCTTTCTCTTCATAGCCCTGTGGAGCGGGACTAACACACTGCACACATAAACTCATGTATTTAAAGGCAATGGTTGAAAATATTACAGACGTAAAAGCTGTGATTTACTGAGTATTGTACCAGGGGACTGGGATTCTGACGCTGGATTTTCATAGATTCTAAAGACCCCTGCACTTTGGAGTAAGTGGCTACATTTGTTGCCAGGCAAGGTCTGAGCGAAGGGGCCCTGGTTCCCTTCTTTTAAAAGGTGTGATGGCAGAATGTTCCTGGCCCCAATGCCGCGCGTCGGAAACATAAGCGGCTCTGGGGTGGCTTCTCTCTCACTCTGTCACTTTATTGGACCACAGCAATTTCCAAGCGCTATTTAGCAGATCAGCTGGGTCCATTTCAAAAGCTAATATTTAACAGAGGAGAAAACAACCCACCCCCAATCTGTTTAAAGAAGTGTTCTTGACGTATCCACAGGCAAACTACCTAGTGTTTTATATGGATCGCACATCTAGGATTCAAGATGATATTAGTAATGCCTTACTCTGCTTGTCTGCGTCACCCAAACGCTCAATTCCACAGCAGAAGGAAATGTATCCCCAGTGCAAGCGTTTGTACTACCGACCACATTATTTAAAGTAGTTAAGTTTTTCCTCATTTCCTGTTGCGTTTCTGCGTGTGGCTGGTGGCATATGAAATGAATGATTTTCTCACTGAAACGCGGTAGTCAGAAATCCTGAAATATCTTCCAGAGTTCCCGACGCTTCTATAATTCAGAATGAGTCTAGCTTATACGTGCGCCCAACATCAGTATAAACCTAGAGCTAAATACTAAGCGTTCACTTGTATACATCTATGTATGTTAAAAAAAATAACACGGATAGCATAGCACTTAATTAAAAACAGCCGCAGGAAGATCTCAGGCTCGGGACAGTTTGCTGGGTTGCATCTGGGGGAGAAAGGCTCACAGCGAGGGGCTGGAGTTCGTCCCGGACTCTGGTTCCGGTCAGGGCACTGGTCAGCAATGCGGCCCCTTGGGCTCCGTGTCTGTGGAAAACTGAAGCCAATAAGAGAACCTAGGCTTTTTCATTATTTTGTTTTGCTGAATTAAGTAAAAAGAGGCAGATAAAGTGACTGACCCAGTGCCTGACCTGATAAGTGACCATTTAATAGATGTTAACTATGGCCTGACCAGGAGGTGGCACAGTGGACAGAGTGTCGACCTGGGATGCAGAGGACCCAGGTTCAAAACCCCAAGGTCACTGGCTTGAGCGTGGGGTTGCTGGCTTGAGTGTGGGGTCATAGATATGACCCCAGGGTAGCTGGCTTGAGCCCAAAGGTTGCTGGCTTGAAGCCCAAGATCACTGGCTTGAGCAAGAGGTCACTCGCTCAGTTGTAGCCCCCCCCCCCCCCGTCAAGGCATATATGAGAAAGCAATCAATAAACAACTAGGGCACCACATCGAAGAATTGATGCTTCTCATCTCTCTCCCTTCCTGTCTGTCCCCTTTTGTCCCTCTCTCTGTCTCTCCCCCCCGCCAAAATGCAAAAAGTAGATGTTAACCATGATTTTCTCTGATCCTTTGTGTCCACACCTATAAGATAGCAACATCACACAGCGGCAATACTCACAGCTGCCTCTAAGTGTTGTCATGAGGAGTAAATATGATTACAGGTATGAAGCAAAACCCAGCACGGACTGCTTCCCAAACTTATCCCCCAAGTTCTTATCCGCAGAACCAGGCCGGAAGCTGGGAGAGCTTCAAGGATGACACCTCCCTGGATTTGAGCTTATTACTTATTTATTTCTGCGTGAGACGATTTGCCGTTTAGATTCCTTCCAGGCTCAGTTCTTTCTTTCCCATCTCAATGAAACGACTTAAACTGTGCCACTCGACCAGATGAAGAAGGTAAGCTATCGCGTGGAAATCAGAGTCAACTAGAGGGAAATTATTTCCAGCGCAGTCAGAAACAAAGCAAGACACAACAAACCCGAAGTTCAGGATCTGTTCAATCTCAGGGAATTGACAGAAATAACATGATTGTGCTTCAACTGCTACTGTCAACCCTTTCATTACCCCTAGCCATTGTTTTCCCTGGCTGGTGTCTCTTTCCACAGAGATTTCCGCAAGAGAAGGGTCTGAAGGAAGCTGCAACTCGCTTCTTTTTTACTGGGGGCCGAAAACTGATTCAATTCCAGCCATTATTTTAACTAACTGACGGAGAGACTGAGTATTAGAATGGCAGTGTTCTTGAGAGTGAAGGCCAGTTGCTGACATACAACTAACTGCGGAGGTTCTTCTGGGAGGAGGACTGGACGTGGCAGTCTGGCCTCCGTGCTGCAGCGTTCAGGGGTGCCCGGGGGGTTCCACAGGACGCCCGTGCTTCCTGAGAAAGGGGCCCTTGGTGTTTCTGTGTGAGGGGAGGAGAGCCTCCCTTTGAAGGTTATCTGTTATATATTCTCAAAACCAGCGGTGGGATTCAGTGGGTTCGGGCTGGTTCGGCAGAACCGATAACCTAGTTTTTTTGTTGAGTTTGGCGAAGAATTGTTAAAATGGCCCTTGTCACCAGGGCTCTCTGTCAGGCGGGCGCCTGGGCAGCTGCCCAGTGTGGAAGTCAGAAATCGCCATTCCTCACTCTTCTTTAACGTTCACCTGCGCCACGGCACGTTCTAAGTGCCCGTAGTCACGGTCATTCCGCCCAGAGGTGGAAAAAATTGCAAGCGAGGATGCCAATCAAGAAGCAATATGGAAATACCTTAAATCACAGTCTGATTGTTTTGTCAGGTATTACAGGTACTTAATATTTTTTCATGAATACTTTAAAACCCTTATAACACAATCTAGTTTTGTGTACCTCTTTTATTGTTCTTATTTAAGCATTCAATGCCTGAAATACTAAACTACCTTTCGGCGTATCAGTTTTCTTTTTATACTTAAAACGGTCACGAGGGCAGAACGCCGGATGTTACATGATTCGAGTCCCACCCCTGCTCAAATCGCTCCAGCTTCTGGCCAGGCTGACTGAAAGGGACGTCAGTGACATGAAGGGAACAGGGACACGAATTCCTGTCTAGTTTTAGATAAGTGACTGTTTGTGTCATTAACTAGCCTGCGGACCTGGAAGGACACCAGAAGTTCTTCTGGGGTCATGCTTCGGTTTAAAAGCCGGCCGCACGCTGGCGGGGAAGGGTTGAACCCCGTGTCTTTCCGTCAGCTTCGCACAAGCCGGTTTCCAGGAACCTCCTGACGTCCCTGCCCCTTTGGGGCATTTCCACCCGCTTCCAAGCCCGTACCCTGAAACTCTGCCTGCGGGCAAAAGAGACAGATGGACGAAACATGTTTACCACGGCCTTGCTGACCAGCCCTTGTACTATTTTCCTTAGACTAAAGAAAGCTGCGTTTTTCTCCCCTCGTTCTGTCTGTGATCAATCTCTCATTTCTTACTCATGGGGAAGTCCCTCACGGAGGCCTGCAAAGCAGGTAAAAAAACCCAACTCCCCATTTGGGGGAAATATGACATCACCCGCGGTGGCCTTTTCATTTGCTAGAAATAGTAACGATGGCCTTGGCCTACACCGGTAGGAGAGGAGCTTAGAAAATCGAATGACCAGGACAAAAACAATTAGTCTTCATTTTCTTGTTTCCAACCTGCACATACAAATAGTTAGAATGCCTGTTCCCTAATCCTCGTTAGGAAATGCTGAAGAACAGCAGCATGGGGGACGTGTGTGGGTGGAGGGGCTTGGGGAAATATGAGAAAACTGAAACATACCACAACGCCCGGAGTGTTCCTTCTTACCCGGACTGTCCCACAGGCTCAGAGAGGGCTGAGCTGGACATTTTCCCTTAAAGAGTGTTATTCCTCGTTATACACACATGAAAGCCACATACACAACCCCAACTAGGTCTCTCTGCTGAGAATTCTTTTTTTTGTTAGACTTGAAGGTGAAATAATGTACATGGAATTAGCAGTACATGAAATCATTTTACATGTGGTGGTGTCCCTGAAACTTAAGTTCATTGGCATATTGATCTAAGAAAAAGAATTATGATTAAAAAAAAAGTAATCTAATGGCAATGTTGGGCACCAGTAACTCTCTATTACTGAGGAGTTTTTTTTTGTTTGTTTGTTTTTTTATTGGAAGGCCCAGAGGCATGGGGCTACAGGTCGGTGATAGGCAGAGTGTTTTAAAAATATCCCACAGGCACTAAACAGAGCAACTGGCTGCCCAGGAGGAATGACCTCACATTCAGGTTCCTGATGACTCGAGTTTGAGTTACAGCCACCAAACCAGCTACCGCGGATTGAATCATAGACCCGACGACTTTAACATTTCCAATGGTGGAAATTATAGTTCAAAGCATTTTATGTCTTTAAACCACTTAGGCTTTAAAATTCCACTTGTTTCCCCGCTTCCAGCATCCATTCTAAATGTGTCTGGTTTCTCCCTGTTAGTTCTTCCCCTTCCCTACCCGATCTCTCATTCTCATCTATTATTTGCTGTGACTTGACTATTCTGCTATCATAGCATAGCATCACAGGGCCTTTGCATGTGCTCCTCACTCTGCCTCAAGCCATCTTCCCTCAGAGTCTGTATAGTACTCTCTTTCCTGCAGAAGGAGGCTTTCTCCACACACCTGGTTAAACCTGCCCCTGTCCCCTCTCCCTGCCTGCACACTCTAGTCCCATTCTCCAGTCATCCGGTATCCTGTACTGTTCATATTTACTTGATTGTTTCTCTGCATGCGTGCTGTAGAATGTAAATTCTGAGGTCAGGTTTTCCCGTCTGCTTTGCTCACATTTTGTCCTCAGGGCTGGGCCCGAGGACTGGCATGTAGGTGTTTAACAATAAAGCTGGATAGGTCCTGGCTGGTGGGCTCAGTGATAGAGTGTCGGCCTGGCGTGCAGGAGTCCCAGGTTCGATTCCCGGCCAGGGCACACAGGAAAAGCACCCATCTGCTTCTCCACCCCTTTCCCTCTCCTTCCTCTCTATCTCTCTCTTCCCCTCCCGCAGCCAAGGCTCCATTGGAGCAAAGTTGGCCCTGGCGTTGAGGATGGCCCTGTGGCCTCTGCGGCCTCTGCCTCAGGCGCTAGAATGGCTCCAGTTGAAACAAAGCAACACCCCAGATGGGCAGAGCATCGCCTCCTGGTGGGCATGCCGGGTGGATCCCGGTTGGGCACATGCGGAAGTCTGTCTCTCTGACTCCCCATTTTTCACTTCAGAAAATTACAAAAAAAAAATTCTGGATGTATCACAGCAGCATTTGTTGTAAACTGTGGCCCTACCTAGAAATAATGTGTATTTAATTAATATAACTAAATATTAAGGGATATTTCACAATGAATATAAAATAGTCACAAAAAATTAGTGAATATTTCAGAATGAATATGAAGTGACAAAAAAAGCATTTGATTTTTTTAATTAACTAAGAACACCAGAAAAGCAAATGACAAGTCAAAGAAAGTTGTTCAATTATGCAAATGAGATGCAAAACCAACTTTTCTTTCATTGGTGAAAGTGCACCGTACAAAAGGCTGAAAGTACTGGAGTATCTGCACGTTCCCTGATCTCCCAATTTTTGTGAGCAGTGTAATTCTTATTCAGGAATCTTAACTCTCATTAGACATTTCTTTGATATTCTTACTTTAGAGTAAGAGAAAAAAAAACCACACGCTAGGATTACCCCACACCCCTTTCATAACAAAGTGCTAGGTCACGCAAGTCACAAATTGAAATGTCATAAGGATTTGGGCAGTTAAATAAATGTGTGAAGCACCCCATAAAGGGCGTTAGGGAGTGGTGGGGTCTGCGATAAATAGGAAGCTCACATATAACCCTACCTAAAAGCATTAGGATTAAAAACAAAATTTAAACCACACGCCTGCCTGGAAGAAACCTGTCTACCTGTGGTTTCCAGGGCCCACATTAGCTGTCAGCGTGTGGCCAACAGGACCATGAAAAACATTTCCTAAGTCCCAGGGTTTTCTCTATCTCTTCTCCCCTCTCAGGCCTGGGTGTGCACCTGACGCCATGTCAGGATGGAGATGCTCAACTGATCAAATCTAATTACATTTGCTTCCCAACTAAATTGTCTATCACCTTCCCCTCTTGTGAGAGAGATGGCCCCTCCTGGGTCCTCAGCATCAGATTATTGCAAACCTAATTGATTTGCAACATTTCATTAATAAAGTTAACTAAAACTAATTATACATATTGAATAAAGTTCCCCATGAAATGAATTATTCTATTTAGCTTAAGGGTTCTTAATTGTTAGAATGAATTGCTGAGGAGGATGGCAGAATTACATTCTCCTGGGACGTCTGGCTATCCATATACACGTAGATATAAATCCAACCAAGATGGACTGATTGGATGAAGACACCATAGACACCCCCCAAAAATAATAACTGATTAAATACAAAAGTTAAAAATATCAAAACACCCTCCTAAGAAAATAAAAAATCACAAAAGTGGTTCTATAGATCTCTTCATTGCAAGACTTCAAATTAGGTCTTAAATGTGTCATCTCTTGAGGAAGCTAGAATAAATTTTTACTGACATTTACTGTTTGATTCACAGTCTAACTTTACTTTCACTTGGTTGGTACATATTCTACTTCTCACTCTTTTTTTTATTTTTTATTTTTGTATTTTTCTGAAGTGAGAAGTGGGGGAGGCAGAGAGACAGTCTCCCACATGTGCCTGACCAGGTTGCACCCAGCACGCCCAACAGGGGGTGATGCTCTGCCCATCTGGGGCATTGCTCTGTTGCAACCGGAGCTATTCTAGCTCCTGAGGCGGAAGCCATGAAGCCATCCTCAGCACCCGGGCCAACTTTGTTCCAGTGTAGCCTTGGCTGAGGGAGAAGAAGAGAGAGATAGAGAGAAAGGTTAGGGGGGAAGGGTGGAGAAGCAGATGGGCACTCCTGTGTGCCCTGACCAAGAATCAAACTTGGGACTTCCACATGCCGGGCCCACACTCTACTGCTGAGCCAACTGGCCAGGGCCTCTATTTCTCATTCTTTAATCCGGATGGTGTGTTCCATCTAATTTATCCATCTGATTAACTCTACATTCTGGCAGAAATGCAGAAGGCGCCCACCACTATCCCCCCAGTTACCCCAAACCAGGCTGATGCACTGTGGGCTAAAGCTTCTCATGGGGCCACTGCCAGTGCTCCCCGTTTGTTCAGTTGTGTACAGATAGATGTGCTCATTAACGGCTTCGAGTTGGAAAAACGATGGCTAGTCCCTTAGTCTAACAGATGTCCCGTGAGAAGCTGTGGTCGCCCACGACCTGGTTTGCATTGCTTTCATGCTGCTAAAGCAGGCTGGACTTCTGGGAGTGCACTGCTGAGGGGGACACTCCGCAGCTTTGTCTTCCTGCTCTGCACCCCGACCCCACGAGGGGGACCAGGCGGCAGCCAAACACCCACATGCTTCTTCCTCTGTGACCCGGGAGCGTCCTCACTGGGGAGCCCAGGCTCAGGCTCGAGGTCAAGAGACAGCCCTTCCCGACAGCCTGGTTTTTATCTGCAGCGGCTGTTTGTTTTCTACGGGGCCCACACTGTGTGCCAAGGGGTTCTGGCTTTGCAGGGATGAGAGGAGGAGGGAGGCTGCTCCTGACGGGGCGTTCTGCTCACGGTGCGACACGGTTCCTGTTGTCCCCGGGCCCCCTCTGGGTGAGTCTGGCGTTTGTTTCAATTCTGGGAAGGTGTCAAAGAACTAGTTCCAGATAACTGGTTACCTTTTTCCAGGTAGGCAATACATTATTCCCTTTCTAAGAGTTCCTAGACCTTTCTGGAATTAAAAAAAAAAAAAAAAGACTTCTAACTGTCTACTTCTCTTCAAGATCTTAAGGAGAATGACAACTTAGGGGAAGAGAGAGGAAGACAACACTGAGACGAGTCAAAAGCTCTCTCTGCCAACAAAACGGCCTCTCGGCTTGGAGGCTGAAGCTCTGAGCTCTCTTAATCGTGAAAACATTAACAGCGACATAATTTAAATTCGTCTCCTACATAGCTAGTTCTGTGCTAAGCACATCCACCTATATTATTCAAACCTAGGAACAATGTTTCCATTGAAGGCTAGGTTATTGGGAGGACAATCTATAGGAAAAAAAACAAAAACCTCACATGATTTTGTTTGTTGAAAAAACATTCCACAGATTGCTAATGTTTATTTTGCCTTGTTTCGTTGGCAAGACTCTCGGATTCATATTTGGCAGTTACAAATTGGGTTCCAACTCCTACTACTTAGGAGTTCACCGAAAAAGGGTACTTTTAAATGTGCAAATAAAATTGTTGACTGAATATTTATCTGCCCCTTCTCACGGCCAGTTATGTGGCTATTTCAAATGCTTGATGCTTGAACAACTCAAAGGCAAATGTGTTTTAATTGTCTTGCCCTGTGTAACACGCCACCATTAGTCCCGGAGCCAAAAGTAATTGAACGAGGAGGTGTAAGTGACTGGAACGTCACCGAGACTGGCATTCTGATAACGGGATCACTGCAGTGGACCACGGGGACTGGGATGTCTAAGGATATACTAGAATGGTGGGATTGCACGCATTAAAATTCAAAACAAACTACTGCTCTCTAGGGTCTATCTATAATTCGGAAATAAAAGTGAAGACTTCTAGTATCGAGAACATTTCCATAAAAGAAAGAAAAAGGAGAAGAAATGAGTGGTCTGAGATTTATTGTGCTTTGCTCTTTTGATTGCTTAAAAAACATATAAGTTCACTTTAGCCACTATGACTGAGACCTATTTAGAATTGCAGAAAAAGAAAATCTTAAAGAACATAAACAGTTAAGAAAGATAAATAGTGGCCTTTGAAACTGACCCTCCATCTTTTCTAGTGCGTCTTCCTCTGAAACGTCCAGGGTCAAGGTAAGAAAAGATAACAGCCAGAACTGTGTGTAGTCTTTTCACAATTTCTGAGAAGACAAGAACTTCTGACTTGAGAAGACTCTATCACTATTTTTTAAAAGTCATATTTATGTACTCTATACAGTAAAATCCACCCTTCTCAGGTGCACAGCTTGATGAGTTTTGATAAACGCATCCTTCTGTGTAATGACCACTACCTATAGTCGTTCTATAGGATATTGAATCACCCCTCCCCCCAACATCTCCCGGCACCCCTTCCACCGACCCCCGGCCTTGGCAACCACTGATTGATTTCTGTCCCAATTGTACTGCCTTTTCCAGACGGTCACATGATTGGAACCACGCGGCGCAGAGCGTGTCCTGCCTGCTCCTGTTACTGCTGAGTGGCATTTGACCGTGGGGGACACAGCACAGTGTCTCTTCCCATTTCCCTGGCGGTGGACGTTTGGATGGCGTCGTCTAGTTTTTGGTAACTAAGAAAGAAGCTGCGACGAGCAGTCACGCTCGGGTCCTGGTATGAGCATGTATTTTCATGCTTCCTGGGTAAACGCCTGGAAGTAGGGTAAGTAGGTGGGGCAATGAGCATTTCTCTGAGTTTGAAAAGAAACTGCCAAACTGCTTCCCCGAGGGGTGGTACCAGACGAAGCGTTCTGAGAAGCGAACGTGACCCCGAAGCATTCGCCGATGACGGACCCCGATTCTCACTGAGCACAGAGATAGTTTTATTTTATATCCAGTTTTAAAAGGTTTAGTTAGTAGATGTCTTTAAAAAAAAAAAAGCCCATCGTGGATTAGAAATAGTAAGCTAGAAAGCCTTAGGAACAGGCTGTTATCAACTGGAAGCAGCCAAACATGACATTCACCAAAATGAAGATCATCACTGATTTAAAAGATAGGCAGGAACCGACCAGGCTGAAATTCTTCTAACTGCTAGGTTCTATCTGACAAGTTCTCTAACGTGTCTGCATACTAGAATCCCCTGAGAGTATTTTATAAGTTTTAGAGCCCAGGGTGGCTCAGTGGCTAGAGTGTTGTCTCGGCGTGCTGAAGTCATAGGTTCGATCCCAGGTCAGGGCACCGAGGACAAGCGACCAATGAGTTGTGTACAACTAAATGGAGCGACTAAGTGGAATAACAAGTTGATGCTTCTCTCTCTCCCTCCCCATCCCCTTCCACCCCCCCTACTTTGTTTCAAATCAATGGGGAAAGAGACCAGTTTCAGAATACAGGCTATGCCTCCAAATAAATAAATCACAGACCAGGGTAGAAACTCCTTGGATGACGTCCCTGTATAACCAAGTTTGCAATCACATCCTAGAAGCACAGGATGACATCAAAGGTGTGTGCACTTGCCTGCTTGGTTCTGGGCAAGTCACTGCCCTAGCGGTGACTTCTCTGTAATCGGGAGTTTGTAGGAAGGTAAACCCCAAAATGACTCGGCATTAAAATTAGATGGTCCTCGATATCATTAGACTGAAAACAGTCATTCCTAGGGGACTCCATTTTCCAAGGAACGGCTCTATTCTGAATGGTTTGTTTCAAAAACCTCTAGGAAAAAATGTTCACACGATGACAGTTTTGCTCTTGAATATTTAGACAGTTATATTTTCCTCTTAAATGATATTGCTTTATGTTTCTAAAAACACTTAAAACATATGGAGCAGTTTCTTAATTACTGAGGGTGACTGTTTTGGATAAGCCAAATTTAAAAAAGCAGACAACTCTCAGTCCTTCTCAGAAAGAATTATTTGTAAAAACAGTTGTGAAACTTACCAGCTATTTTTAGAGCCGGTCTACGGAGCTACAGAATCTAGGCTATATTCTCAAAATGTTTCTGTTTGCCGAACATATAGGAAGTTCGGACTGCTGGAGCGTGTTCAGCGCTGAGTGGATTCTGCTTTGGAAGGCGCCCACCTGGGTCCACCGATATACGTCAGTGCCATTGTCACTGACTGCATTGTGATACTGAGGACCCACAGGTGACACTGCATGAAAATACTTAATTTTATATATTAATATGCCAAGAAAACAGGAAAAAGACAAGGGGTCCTGTGAGAACTGGGTACTAGACAACCTACCTCTGAGAACACTGGAATTTAAAAACTAGTTTCCAAATAAGTTTAAGAGAGCAGGCACCCTTCTTACCAAGAGCAGTCGGCTGCTTTGTTAATAAGTTTGTCTGTGGCAGCACTGTCCCACAGAACTTGCTATGACGATGAAAATGCTCTCTCCCTGGGCTGTCCAATCTGTGGCCACCAACGACCAGTGTCTACTGAGTACGGGAAAGGTGGCTGCTACAGGCTGAGGGGCTGAATTTTAAATTTCACTTCATTGTTAATTCATTCGTATTTAAATTAAAATAGCCCGATGGGGCACAGGGCACCCTTGGTGGACAGCGCAGGTCTATAGATTTTTAAGCCACTGAAGAGGGTCTGGACTCTTTTCCGTTTTCCTAAGTAGATTTCAACCTGAGATTTTTTGGTTCTATAAAACAAGGTTTGAAATGCTGTTTACACATTCCTGCTTTAAATCAATAAGAGATCAGAGTTCTGTCGTTGTAAGCTGGTTAAAGCGACATTACAAAGTTCAGAAGGTCCTTCTGAAAGCCCTGTCTGTTTCCCTGATCACGTCCACGGACTGGAACTGAGCCTTGGAGATGATCTTACAGGAAGCCAAAGGCATCCTGGCTACTTAGTGGCAGAATTCATATAGCGTTAAGTTCTTAACAAACAAAAAACCGAACGAAGCACGTTTTTTGCTTGTTCATCTGAAACCGAGAAAAGTTTGAAAAGGTTTAAAACGTCCCATGATGCCCTCTTCAGTGTTTTGCTATTTGTGGGCCAACTGTCACAGTTATCTGGGGGGTCTTGCTCGAAGGTGTGTGACTGTCGGTCAGAAACGGAGGGCTTCCCAAATGGAGAAGGGCAGCTGGTTTGAGACTCATTCCAGCCGGAAGCCCTGGTGACCGGCCCTCTTTCCCCACGGTCAGGCTGGTGGGCGGGGCGAGACTGAGAGCTCTTCTTCCTCAGCGCCCTTCGGAGGCAGAGGAAAGCGTCCTGTCTTCCTAACTAGGACGCGTATTTTAAGCACCTTTTCCAGAGTTGGATTTCTGCTGAAAAGGTGCAGGCCAGATTCCTAGGCTTAACTACACCTCAAAGAAAAAAAAAAAAGAACCCTGAAGACTTCCAGTGACAGAACTCCGTGGAATGTTACTATTTTTATCTCCAAGATTAAAGCAGTCCTAAATAGTTTTCTGACACCGCGGTAGGGTTCCCCTCCAGCAGAGCTTTCCCCGATGTGACAGCTGAGCAAATAATAAACTCACCTCCACGGGGTCTCCCCACCCACCACCCAGCCTGCTAGCCTGTCTTCTACTTGGATAAAATGTAATCGCACGCATTCAGAAGGGGGAAGCTACTCTTTTCTTTCTCCCTGGGGTATCTCCTCATTGATTGGGGAAGCTGAGGGTTTGTTTTCTGAGCTATAGGAAAAAATATAAATAAATCTTGTGAGCTAGGTAAATGCAGGAGTTATTTTTATTTTTTTATTTTTTATTTTTTTAAAATTTTATGAAGCCCATGTGACAGGAGTTGGAGGTAGACAGCATCCCGGGTGACTGCCCAGGCTCAGACCTCCCAGGGGTTGGACTGCATGGGGGTGAGTGGGTGTCCCCATCTTCGGTTTCAGAGGGTCTTTTCCCCTCAATCTCCGTGGGGTCAGGGAGACGTCTGTAAGAAGGAGAGGGAGGCGTGTGGGTTTTCAGGAGGTGAGCAGGTCAAGTTTTATTCTCGAGTTTCTGTGCTCCTGGGAAGTAAGTGCTGGGCGTCTCAAAGGTCCCATCTGCCACCGTGTGGCCGAAGGAGCACATCATGCCCCTCCTGGCTCTCCCAAGGCCCCGGGCGGTGCTGCACACAGAGCACTGCTCAAAGCCATCACCCACGCCACAGGGAGACCCTTGTCATAGGGACTGTATGTTGTCTCTCATGTGGTATAACGTCGATTCAAACCTGAGTGTCTTGGCAATTCAGACACTGTTTACATGTAAACTCCTACAAATACACACGTGTTCTTATTTTTATTTATTTATTCATTTTTAGGTGAGAGGGGAGGAGATAGTGAGGCAGACTCCCACATGTGCCCTAAATGGGATCCACCTGGCAACCCCATCTGGGGCTGATGCTTGAATACTGAGCTATTTTTAGTGCCTGAGGCCAATGCGCTCTAATGGAGCTAATCCTAGCACTCGGGGCCCTGCTTGAACCAATTGAGCCATTGGCTGCAGGAGGGAAGAGAAAAAGATAGGGAAGAGGAATGGGAAGAGAAGCAGATGGTTGTTTCTCCTGTGTGTCCTGACCAGGAATTGACCCTGGGATGTTCATATGCCAGGCTGACACTCGATCCACTGAGCCACTGGTCAGGGCCAATATACATGTGTTCTTAAGCTGTTTATTGGAAGGGCTGGGGTAAGACTGGAATTTCCTTCTTCTCTGCTTCCTCTGTTTATGTCACAGGGCGAGGATACATGTGGCTTTTGGGTGACCCCTGCTGATGATGCATGACAGAAAAGTACCAACAGATGCAGCACACTAGCTGCAAGGTATTTACCTGGGTGCAGGGCTTCTGGGCGGCTTCTGTCACCCACTCAGATGCAAACCCAGCCACTGGAGACCAATTTGTGATGCATCAAACCTGGAAAGAAAAAGATCAGTGCAAGTCACTGGATATGGCCGGATTTTTAGCTTTTAATTTACAGGGTAAGCATGGACCTCACATGGTATAACTGTTTTTGTAGGGAATGAAATCCTCTGGTCCCCTCGCCCCCCACGGACATATATCTTCCTGATACAGAGTAAGGTGGCACTAAATGGCTGAGTGGGCGTGGACCTTGTCCCTCTCTGCTTCTCATCAACTTCCGCCCCCACACCCAAGGTGACACACATTAGAGAAGAAAAGAACATTTTGAAAGGGTAAAGTAGTGCAATTTTATCCTCAGACCCATCTGCCAACATGACTACTAAATATAAGAAATCGATTTTTACTTGTGAATCCAGTTTAGCTCTGATAAACAATTCTTTTTAATATAAAACTTATACAATGATAAACCATAATTAAAAAATAATTTAAAATAATTTGTTTTGTATTTCATAGGAGCAATACACGCAGGTGATACAGATGTCAAGTTGCCAACGAGTATAACATACAAGGACATGTGTGGGCCCTGGCTGGGTGGTGCAGTGGATAGAGTGCCATTCTGGCACGCTGAGGTCGTGGGTTCGATCCACGACCATGAGGGAGGTCAGGGCTAAGAGGGAGGTGGCCAGTGAGTACACAACTAAATGGAACAGCTAAGTGGAACAGCGAGTTGATGCTTCTCTCTCTCCCTTTCTCGTTCTCTTCCCCCCCCCTCAAATTAATGGGGAAAAAAGTACATGTCTCCTAGCCCTCTCTCATTGTCTCTCTGGATCCACTTTCCAGAGCTACTTCCTACCAATAGCTTCTTATACACCCTTCTAGGACTTGTAAAAAATGTATTTATATCATCTCAGTGTATGCGTATTGCCATGTTTTCTCACTTAACGTTAGACTACTCTGCTCTTTGCTTTAACACTTTTTAACTTATTAATCTGGTTAGCAGAACTTTCTACACCAGTATATGTTCATCTACCTCATTCATTTCAATGACTATACTGAATCATGTTAATTGACTGACACATGAGAACTTACTCAACCAGCCCACTATGAATGGATCTTAAGGTGTTTTTATTTTTAGTTTTTCTTTTCAGTTTCCCCTTTTGGCTGCTTAAAAGACTGTCGCAATGATCATATTTATGCATACGCATTTTTGTACTTATTTGACTTTATCAGTAAAATAATTTCCAAACATAATTAATGAAGCTCAGCGTTTGAATACTCTTCAGTTTTTGAATGATACTCAACAAAATGTCTTCTATAAAAGTTACACTGATTTATGATACCCAAAATTTGGCTTTTCTCAACTCTTAATTTTTCTTATCAGTTGGAGGAATAAAAAGAGCGCATTTGCTTTGATTTGCACTTCTTTAGTTATCAATGAGCCTGGACTTCTTTGCTTTCTTATTTAATGTAGTTATTCTTCTACAAGCTTGCCCAGTCATGGTTTTTGCTCATTTTTCAAATTGGTTGCTCACTGTTTTTTATTTTAAAGAGCTCGTGTTATGTTAAGGAAACTGGCATTTTATATGTAAAGTGTGGCAAATTGCTTTCCCAAGTTCCTGCTTACCTTTTTACTTTGTTTATGGTGTTGTTTTTACTACATATACATTATAATAAATTATTTTTTACGTAGCCAACTTTATCAATGTTTTTCATTATGGAGTTGAGGTTATTTTGTGTAAGAAATTTTTTTAAAGCTGAAGAGTTAATCGGGAAGATTGTATTACCTTTTTTAAAAATCTATTGATTATAGAGAGGAAGGGAGAGAGACAGGAAGAAACATCGATTGGTTGTTTCCTTTATGCATTCACTGGTTGATTATAGGTTACTTTTTTTCAAAACAACACACATCAGCGTTATGAAAGCACTGCTGTATAGAAGAATTTTGGCATTAGAGAGACCTATTTCTATCCCTGTTTCTTGGTGGCTTTGTTGTAACAACAAAAGACGTTTCCCATAAAATGATCTTGCCTATGAAGTACCACTATGGTGTAAATTCTGTGGAATCTGTCAAGCTCAGTGTACTTTAGGGCAAAGTAGAGACAGGGGTTATTCTCCAGAGAGCTAAGAGCCATTACTTAAGATCTGAAATCAAGAGCAGGTTAAGGAAACTACCGTGTAATAGAAATTCTGAGACACCAGGGAGTAAGAAGCATAAAGTCACAGAGATTCATTATTGGAAATTTTGAAAACATATAAAAAGAAAAGAAGAAAAATATCATCTTTGATCTTAGCCTTGATCTGAACAACCCTCAAAAGCTTTTAAGATTTGTTAATATATTTTTCCTAGTCTTTGTTATCTGGTCTACAAAGATATAGGCATTTAAATATATATATATCGGTCATTTAACTCACAAATCAGTACTAACATACCTAAATTACGTTCATTGGAACATTAATGATCCAAGTACAAACTCAATGGCGACCTTGACAAGACTATCAAACAGACACACAGTGTATTCCATTCATGATTTCTGTTCACTTTCTTTGTCACCAAATATTTTAAAATAGATTAAATATTAAATATATATACATAAATATATAAAACACTATGGTTACAGAATGTTCCATCATATGGCTTAAATTAATGGGAACCTAAAAAAAGAATCAATAAATTGATTTGTGTTTCTCTTCACAAATCCATCCTGATAACCTAGTAGTAGATCAAATGGCAGAACACATACAAGAAATTATGTCATAATCATATCAGATTCTTTTCCATTCCTGATAAAGTGTCAGTAATTAATGGTGTGCAGGATAAGAGCTGGGAGTCATCATGGCACAATATCTTCTACGAGAAATGACATCATTGGACTAGGAAGAGTTAGATTACTAAAGCTGGGCTCATGGAACGTTCTGGTTCTAGGGGCTTACCACGTAGAGTCAGGAGCTTGTAAACTGTATTTGGATTGGATGACAAGAAGAATCGGGGTCAAAAAGTGAAGAAGGTATACGTGAAGATAAACTAAAAAGTGTATGGCTTTTACTAGAAGAAATGCTGTGAGATTTTTTTTTTCAATTTATTTAGAAAAAAACACTTCAGCATAGTATTGGGACATGCAGCCACCGTCACACATCCTTGTGCTCAGTGAGACCAGCAGGACTATAAAAGGGTCATGGAGGACCACTGACGTTGCAGCCTTTATCAGCACCAAGAACCACTGCCGGCTACGAGCAGGGTGTCTCCTGCACACTCCTGCCCCTTGAGTTGACCTAACGGGTAACTCGCAAGGTGGGCGGTTTACTGTTAGTGCCGCCCGTACATCTAAAGTTCTAGATCCAAGCAGCGAGAGAAAGCCTGTCTCCCGAGGAGGTGGCCCTTTGTTCCTGAGAACACCGTGTCTGCTCAGTCCTCTCACCTACGATCACAAGGAACCCAGAGTCACCTGTCTTCTGAGCAACATCAGTGAGCTCCCGTCAAAACAGTGGACATTCAGCCGGGTCCCACTGACAGCTGTCGGAGAATCTCCGTGCCCTGGGAGAAATCACTGGAGCCTCTGCGGACTCACCCACCGGCTTAAAGAAGGTTATCACTTGCTGGCAGACTATACTCAACTACAGCTTTGGCAAACAACTGCTTGTATATCAGTATTTATATTAAAAGTTAAAAGAGTGATTTCAATTCAACTCGAGAGAGAACATTTTTTTATACCCTCAAAAGGCCAAAACGTAAAAACAGTAAACTTCAGTTAAGTTATAGGAAAAAACAAAGCTATCAAATCTTAAGTTGTAACTAATGGGCTGCCACGGTTTTACTTCCCAACTCAAGAAGGAGTTTCTAGAATACTTCATTATTGCACTTAAAGGGAAGGTGGCAGGCAAATGTTATAACTAAACAGAAAGTGATCTTTTTTTTTTTCTCATGTGGGAAACAGAATTGGATTTCAAATGATAACTGTAAATAAGTTCTCAAATAATTAGTTGGCCTTAAAAAGCAAGCAGCCCGGGGTGGAGCAGACAGTCGGGTGGCTGCTAAGGGCTCAGGAACCAGAATCCCTGTGTTTGAACCTGGACTCTACCCGTCACTGCATCTGAGTGAGCTACTCGCCTTATTCCTCAGCGTCCTGAGCCTCAAAGTGAGGGTGTAGCAGTGACTGTTTTATTTTATTTTTGTAAGTGAGAGGAGGGGATATAGAGAGACAGATTTCCTCATGTGCCTCAACAGGGATCCACCTGACAACCAAACCAATGGGGAAAGAGAGAGGGAAAGAGAGAGAAGGGGGAGGGGGAGAGGGAGAGAAGGGGGAGGGGGAGAGGGAGAGAGTCAGAGGGTCGCTTCTCCCGTGTGCCCTGACTGGGGGTCGAACCTGGGACATTCTCATACTGGGCCGCCGCTCCATCCTTTGAGCCAACCGGCCAGGGCCAGCAGTGAATATTCCATAGAGATGTTGTGAGGATTAGGTGAGACATGTTTAAAGGCTGAACACTGTGTTGGGCACACTACAGGTGCTGTTGGCTGTATTTAAAACGTTTATTTAAAAGGCAAGAAAATAACCTCCAGGTAATAACTTCGAAGGCTGAATACGGTGTTGTGCTTCTCTGACTTTACTGGGCGTTTGAATCACCCGAGGATCTTGTTAAAGTGCAGATTCTTATTCAATGGGCCCAGGTGGCCTCTGAGAAGCTGTATCTTTAACCAGCCCCTTGGTGATGTCCATGAGGCTGGTCTGTGGGCCTTGGACACCTGAGGTCATCGCGGATGGCTGCTCCCAATTTGTGATATAGTGGTTCTCAAAGAGGAAGTGGGAGAAGGGGCAGAAAGGAGAGTGCAGACAACAGGTGTCAGACTTTAAAATGCTCCCTGGGCAACTGTCATAGCCTTGCCTTTTTGTTCCCGAACACCTGGAGAACCACTGACTCGGTACGTCAACCTTCTATTCACTTTCATTTCTCTTTTCTTACTCTTCCCTGGAGTGTGGCTCCTTGCCCTTCCAGCTTCAGGCTGAAAAATGGTGTTAATACTTTAGTTCCCCGGTCAGTAAGACTAACACATCCGTTTTAAGTCATTGTACTCCACCATTGTATGTAAGATAATAGACTTAAATGAGATTACAAAAATGGTGTCTAACATCTCTCTTCTAAAACAGTAAGGATCTGGAAACGGATTGAACATCTCCCAGAGCTTTAGCAGAAAACAAAGGAAAACAAAGCAACGACTTGGGGAGCGCGTGGTAACACAGGGTGGGGCCGCACGGGACCTGGTCCATGCTAGGGAGGAGTTGCGCTCCCAGAGGGAGGGCAAGCTGAGTCCAACAGTGTGACCACATCAGACAGGCCACCTGCCGGACAGGTGGACAAGAGCAGAGCTGAGTTTACAGGGCTTCCCACCCCAGCGGCACTGGGGTTAATTAGAGAAACCCATATCTAAGTATGTTCTTAGTTTGACCAACATTTCTCTAGGACAAAGATCATTTTTTCTACTCTGGTGGGTCCTCGGGGCTTAATATCACTTAGATCCACCGTATTCCCTTTGTAGGTGTCTTCTATTATGGTTGATACTCTAGTTCAGGGGTCCCCAAACGACGGCCCGCGGGCCGCATGCGGCCCCCTGAGGCCATTTATGTGGCCCCCGCTGCACTTCTGGAAGGGGCACCTCTTTCATTGGTGGTCAGTGAGAGGAGCATAGTTCCCATTGAAATACTGGTCAGTTTGTTGATTTAAATTTCCTTGTTCTTTATTTTAAATATTGTATTTGTTCCCGTTTTGTTTTTTTACTTTAAAATAAGATCTGTGCAGTGTGCATAGGGATTTGTTCATAGTTTTTTTTATAGTCCGGCCCTCCAACGGTCTGAGGGACAGTGAACTGGCCCCCTGTGTAAAAAGTTTGGGGACCCCTGCTCTAGTTGGTACGTTTCACAGATATCATTCTTCTTTTTCCAAGGCAGATAATAGGACTGTGGTTAATAGAAAATGGAAAAGAGCTAAAGATAACTTTAGAGAGCAAATTAGCAATCATCAACTCTCTTTAAGGGGGCAGGCCATATGTGTAATTCTCCAATATTCTTACTCTGAAGTAAACCATTCACACTAATTAAACCCATTGATCTAAATAAGATTTTAACATCAGTTGGTGAAGAACAACACAGCTTATATGTGGATAGAATGAACAAGGAATCACATAAAAGTTGACTCAAACGGAGTAATTATGAATTTGATGATTTAGAATTTTAAGGACATCTAGAACTGGGACTTGGAGTAGGAAGGCACGATGAGGCTATGAGAAACAAAGCATACTCACTTCTTACCCGTTTTCCAAACCTGTTAACGTTAGAGATTTAAACGTGAGACTAGCAACACAATTTCAACTATTCTTGGTATAAGAAGGAAACTCCAACAATAACTGGACAATTCTAGACGTTTATTTCTACGTAAGACATTTAGATGATGCACCTATTTTAGAAACGAAACAAACAAAAATCTCTTAAATTGAGCTATAAGAATAATGTAAAATAAAGCAGCCACGCAACAATTATAGTACATAGGGAATTCTTTGTTAGTGAAATATGTTGAAAGACAATTTTGGTTTTTATACTCAGGAGAATTTTCCCCCCCTGTGGCCATCTACTATGACAAGAATCTAAATCAAATAGCATAACTTTAATGTGAACACAACCAGAGCTGAGAGCAAGATGCACTTGTCATTTGCATAATTATTCTAAATATATACTTTAGTTTTTATTTCCAATTGTCAAATTTGTCATTAAAGTAATCACTAATGATACATCTGGCAAATTTATAGCTCTTTAGCTTTTTCTCTTTCTTTCTTTTTTGCTGTGACTGAGACATAATTTAGAACTTTAATAGGATAATGACAGTCGCTTGCCAAATCAGTTCAACATTACCTTAACTCCCTCTAGATACTCCCTGATTTAAGGTGGTTTTACATATTAAGCCACTGAGAAGTTGATTCCCAGTAGAAATTATTCATATCACAAACAAAATAGAAAACGTAATGTGATAGCTACATTTAGACGGGAAATCAAATGAAATTTACTTTTGCTTAGGGGGAATTTTAGTGGACCTTTCATAAGCACCTACGTGAAAAGAATGAACCCTGTCATCCAATGACGTCAGACCGTTCTGAGAGAGAGAAGCCTATTTTGAAGAACAGTGACAAGCACTTTCCCAAGGCGGCGGGTTTAGACCTTGAGCTGTGCCCTGTGGGAGAGGACAGGGAGACAGCGTCCCTGACCTGGCCCCGGGCGCTTCCTCACGGTTTGAAGCTCTAGCTCTGCATGCATCTACTGCCCCAGCGAGTCTTCAAGACGGCTTCTTAACCTTCCCAACACTTGGATATACTTCAACCTTCTAAATAAAATCCTTCATTTGCCAACCTACTTGGGAGGCTCTGGCATTCCCCTTGTCATGGCTGGGTGGGATGAGGTCGAGGGACAGGGATGAGCGTGGGAACAGAGCCCGGGAGCTGTTGCTCGCTGGGCAGCCCACGCACATAAGTGATGGGACTTAGTCCCCGTCCCCGAGAACAAAGTGGAAAGGAAAACGCAGCGACTCTCAAGCCGCTGCTTGGAAAGGACCCCGTGACAGCACAGATAACACGACCGGGGACACGCATCATGCCTTCAGCTCAGTTCCACAGGGTATTTCACCTGGCTTTCGGGTCAGCAGCAGGTTAAACTTTCTTCCCTTAGTTTCTCCCCAGCAGAGGGCAATTATTGATTAGTCACAGTAATTGCAACAGCTGGATAAGCCACAGCAACAAAACCAAGATGGTATCCATATATACAATCCGTACTTCAGACTAGAAAAACACTCCAAGTAAGAAAAACCGAACAAGCCACAGTTCTTGTCCGGTTTTGAAAACACTGACTCAGGGCTCACGCGTGACAGGAAAGGTTTAGGCTCGGAGCTTTGGGACACAGAGCACTGCCGAAGCCAAGTGGTGGAAAGACACTTCCTACGCCTCAAAGATGAGACCTCTCTGGTATCAGTGGAACCAGGAGAAGGAAACCCATTTTCTTCTGAGTTCCAGGAGGGAGCAGTTGATTCGTTTTAAGGTCAAAGAGGAATCAGACCAGAAATGGAAGCCTCGTGATGGACAGAGACCAGCGATGTCAGGACGAGAAGGGGAAGACACGCAGACAACCAACTGGACACTAATCACCATGAACTTGAATCCAGGTGGAGACCTGGCCAGGTGCGTCCACTCCCTGAGCCTCAAGTCCAGTTACAGGAGCTGCTGGCCCTAAGTTGTGGAAGGGACACTTGGAGCCCAGCACTGGGAAAGCTACTGATTGTCCAGAGCAGGAGGGTTATTCTGGCAGTTTCTAAAATGCCAAACATGGGCAAAAAGGGTAATTATTTTAGACTTATTAACAAGTGAGAAATAAGAAAAAGGAATCCAAGAATTCTATTATTGGAGAGACACTTACGGACAGGGAATGTGAGGTTCAGAGCTCTTAAGGGACACAGTTAAGTGGATCTCTTCCGGGCCCCTGCCTGGTCCGCCCAGCACGGTGGTGGCGTCCACCCTTGGAAGGGAAGATTAGCCATGATGGGGGGCAGGGAGGTGCCACAGGACAGGAGGGAAACAGGCGGTTCCTGTTTTTTTTAGAGAGACTTACAAGGGGGTTATAGCTTCTGCTAAGGGGAACAACCGCCTGGGACCCGGGTCCCCCGGATGGCAACAAACACAAACACCAGGAGAAGCACGTTGGGAATACGGCACCTTCGGGAGGAGATTCCAGAGGTTCTGTGGGTAAACAGGGAACAGCCACAGGCCTGATTTCTGGTCCCTCACTGTTATTTTCTCCACCTGGAATGACCCTAGAAACAAAGGTAGCCAAGTCCCAAACATGATCCCGAGGGAAAGAGAGCGCCCAGACTTGCGTCAAGAAGACAGGGCGCCTGAATGTGGTTGTGGGGTTTGATACTTAGGAGGCCACCAGCAAACCAAGGTTTGGGAAGGAAGTCCCACGTGGGTTCCATAGCCAGGTCTCTAAGCTGCGCAAGGACAAAGGTGCGGGAGGCGCTGGGGGCAGGACGCGCTGAGGGCTCCCGCAGCCCTTCGCAGGCTGGCAGCGTGGACGGACCGGCTGGGTGTTGCAGAGACCTGGAGAGCCGGGTGCGGGATGAAGAGGTGGCGGAGGGAAGGCGCCCCAAGGGCTGCGTCTCCAGTCCCGACTCCGTCACAGACACGCCTGGGGCCAGGCTGTGGGGGTCAAGCTGTGGAGACGCCCGGGCTCCGCCTTCTCCGGTTTGTGGAACGCCAGGCGCCCGGGGACACCTGGCGGTGGGCGAGTCTGCTCAGGTGGGGGCGGCGTGCGGGGCCAAGGACCCGCGGGAGGGGTGTGCGGGGAGGGGAGGGGGATGAGCGGGTCAGGGCTCCTCCTGGGAAGCAGGGGTGTGTGGGGCGTGGGGACCCCTGTCACGTCGCCTTTGAAGTGGTACAACTTTGAAATAAACGGACGCCCGGCAGGGCAGAGTCGTACCGGCGTCCACTCAGCTCGCGGTTAAAAGACAGTTAGTTAAAAAGCCTCCAGAAGAAAGTTTACTTGGTTTCATCCCGTTTTAACAGACATCTTGCTTTGTATTCCAAAGGATCTGGTCAAATCGGGATGAAATATTGGGGGATACGCGACAAACAAGTTCACACTGTACCCTCCAGACTCGGACGCGCCCCTCGCCCGACCTGGGGAAGGGTGCCGGCTCGGGATGGGCGCCGCAGCCTCCCGCACTCCCGCGGTTCAGTGGTTCCGCACGAACCGGCTCGACACTCTGCGCACGCCGCCCGCAGTCACTCACCGCGCTCCGCTCACTGCACCCCGCGCCCGCGGCGCATACCCACTCACCGCGCCCCGCGCTCGCACCCTCTCACCGCGCCCCGCGCCCAGCCGCCCGCACCCACTCACCGCGCCCTGAACTCGCACCCACTCACCGCGCCCCGCGCCCAGCCGCCCGCACCCACCCACCGCGCCCCGCGCCCAGCCGCCCGCACCCACTCACCGCGCCCTGAACTCGCACCCACTCACCGCGCCCCGCGCCCAGCCGCCCGCACCCACTCACCGCGCCCTGAACTCGCACCCTCTCACCGCGCCCCGCGCCCAGCCGCCCGCACCCACTCACCGCGCCTGGGCGCCGCACGCACGTCGGACCGCGAGCTGCGGCGCTGATCCGGGTCCAGCTGGCGCTCCGGGGTCCGGACGGCCGCTCAGCACGGTGACCGCCGCGGACCGGGTGGCGCTGCGCGCGGCGCGCGGGCTCAGGCTCGGGGCCACGCTGGGGCCGGCGGACAAGCGCTGGAACCGTCCGCGGAGAGGCAGCCCCGACTTTATAGGGCTGGGCGTCGCCGCGCCGCGCTTCGGGGGCGAGGTTCTGTTTTGCATTCCCTCCGCCTCCGCCCCGCCCCGGGAGACCCTCTCCGCCCAACCCCCTTGCTCTCCAGATGATGCCGGAGGCGGGATAACGGCGCAGTCGGCCCGTGTCACCTATGGGAGCCGTGGCCACCTGGCTCGGACCGCCTCCCGGACGAGCCGTGGAGAGGCAGCGAGCTGGGGGTTCAAGGGCAAGCCGTTCACGCTGAGATTATTGTTCCTCTTCAACTTTTTTTTTTTTTTTTTTAACTTGTAAAAGTTTTAAGGCTGAGTTAGGAAATTTCTTTCTTTTTCCTGTAACTCAAACTTTGGCGTCACCCCCCGTGGGCCTCAGATCCATCCCACAGATTAATTTCAGAGTTAGAGTGAAAAGGGGGAATTTTTCTCTCTCCCATTGGTCGTGCTATCAGAATTGCATTCTTTTTTTAAAAACTATAAAAGCAGAAAAAGTTAACAAAATGTGACCGAATAGTTAAGGAAGCATTAATATAAATTCCCCACAAACTCTTTCAGAAAAAGAGAAGAAGTATCTTTTCCAACTCATGCTGTCAGGTCCAGTGTTGCCCTGACGCCCAACCAGGTGTCAGGAGAGAAGAGGACTTTAGCAAATGTTTCTTGTGAATATAGATGAGAATCTTCAACGAAACGACAGCAAATCTATCCAATCACATAAAGAGAATTATATACAGTGACCAAGTGAGATTTCTCATAGGAATGCAAAATTCTTTTACCAAAAATCAATTGTTGTAATATACCACTTCAATAGAACTGAAGACAGAAAACACAGGATCCCCTTAATGAGTAAGAACAAATATTTGACAAAATCCAACACCCTTTCATAATAAAAATAAAAACATTCAACAAACTAGGTATAGAAAGAAACTTCCTCAAACTGTAAAGTCTATGAAAAACTTAACTAACATCACACTTAATGATGAAAGACACTGGTTGTGCGTCTAAAATCAGGAACAAGGCAAAGATGTCAGCTCTCTAAACTTCTATTCAACGTTGTATTAGAGGTTCTTGCCAGGGCAATTGGACAAAGAAAAAAAAAAAAGAGGCATCCAGATTAGGGAGAAAGTGAAAGTATTTCTGTTTGTAGATGATGTAATCTTGTGTATAGAAAATCCTAAGGAATCAATTTCAAAGCTCTTACAACTAATGAGCAAGTTCAGCATGGCTTTCAGATAAAATCAGTTGTATTTCTTTGCACTAGCAATGAACAATCCAAAAATGAACTTAAGAAAAAAACCACACTTACCATAGGTCAAAAGAATAAAATCCTTAGGAATCAATTTAATGAAAAAGGTGTAAAACTTGTACACTGGAAACCAGAAAACATTGTGGAAAGATACTAAATTAGATCTAAATGAATGAGATGACATTCCATGTTCACAGACTGGAAGACTTAATATAATTAAAAGAGCAATAATCTCCAAATCATACACAGATGAGACACAATCCCTATCATAATCCCAACAAGCTATTTTTAAAGAAACCAACAAGGTAATTTTAAAATTCACATGGAAATGCAAAGGACCTAGAATAACCAAAATTATCCCGAAAAAGAAGAACAAAATTGGAAAAGTCACAATTCCTGATTTCAAAATTTACTCTAAAGCTATAATAACCAAGATAGTGTGTCACTGGCATAAAGATAGGTATATAGCTCAATGGAATAGAATTGAGTCCAGAAATTAAACCAGTACATTATGATCAATTGTTTTTTGACAAGAGCACCAAGACAATTCAATAGGAATAAATGATCTAATAATACTAGACTGATATTCACATGCAAAAGAATGAAGTTCGACCTCCTATGATACCATAAATAAACAAGAACTCAAAGTGGATCATAAAGAAACAGATCATAGACCTACATGTAAGAGGTAAAATGAAAAAAACCCAACAGCAACCAATAACTATGGGAGTAAATCTTTGTACCTTTGGATTATGCAAAGTGTTCTTAGATATGACACCAAAAACTTAAGCAACACAATAAAAATAGAGAAATTGGACTCATCAATGTTAAAAACTATGCTACAAAGGACAATATGGACAAAGTTCAAAGACAACTCACAGAATTAAAGAGAACATCTGCAAATCGTGTATTTGATAAGAACGTATTCAGAACACATCAAGAACACTTTACAATCAATAATAAAAACAAGAGTAATGCAATTTTAAAATGGGCAAAGGTTCAGAATAGACATTTCTCCAAAGAAAATGGACAAATGGCCAATAAGCAAGTAAAAAAAAAAAGCACATCGTTAGTAATCAGGGAAATGCAAACCAAAACCATAATGAGATATCACTTCATACCTACGAGGGTAGCTGTGATCAAAGAGTCAGACAATAGCAAGTATTGGCAAGGATATGGAGAAGTTGGCGCCCTCAGACATTGTTGGTAGGAATGTATGTATAATGGTGCAGCCACTTTGGAAAACGCTTTGCTTAAAATGTTTAGCACAGAGTGATCATATGATAACATATTTTTAAAAAAACTTTCACAAAGTAAAAAATACCAACTTGTCTACAATGTAATCAAATATGTAGCAAGCGTGAGTTTCTGCAGGAAGACTCCGTGGGACTGCAAAGCTGAAGAAGACGTGTGCTAACCACGGAGGAAGATCCATCCTCCTTGGCCCCTAGATGTGCCTCTGGGGCAGGGCCCTGCTTGAGTTCACTGTGTGCCCACATGCCTGGCACACACAGTAAGAATGCCCGCAAATGCCAATAAGATACAAGACTGACTTTGAGCCCAGATGAGCGATATATCTTGGCAACAGTGTTGTTTGAGATGTGTCTTGAAGGATAGAATGTTAGAACTAGGAACCGAGGGAACAGCTTGTATATATAAAAGTACTTTGACAAAATATTATGATTTGTATGGGAAAGAGAATTGCTGGAATTCTGCAGAGCAGATGCATGCTAATGGCAACAGCTATCACGTACTGGATACTTACTGTACATCGGACACCTGTTAGGCTCTTCAGGTCTATTATCCTAATTAATGAGCACAGAAAACCCCTTGATAGGTACATTGCTATACCCATTTACGGTTGAGAAGCCTGTAGTAGGTACAGAGAAGTTAAACAAGTTGCAGACGGTCAAGTGACTTGTAAGGAAGGAACCGAGCCAAGATCCCAGGCTCTCTGGCATAGGAGTGTATGCATGCACAGTGCTCGGAGGGAGCAGTAGTGGGAAGAACCCCGAATGTGAGGTTTGGAGAACAGTAGAGGGGTTGAGTGTAATTAGGCGGCTGCAGGATGACTGCAGTGTTTGAGGAGGAGCATGCTGTGAAGGATGGGTCAGCTCATACAGACAGAGGAAGCGAAGATAATGGTGGCCAGCGGAGCAGTGACAAGGCCCTGCACTACATGGAGACTAGGAACTGCCCTTGGCCAGTTGGGTTTGTGGTAGAGTGTCAGCCTGGCGTGTGGATGTCCCTGGTTTGATTCCCAGTTAGGGCACACAGGAGAAGCGCCCATCTGCTTCTCTACTCTTCCCCCTCTTCCTTCTCTCTCTCTATCTCTTTCTTCCCTTCCCGAAGCCATGGCTCAGTTGGAGCAAATTGGTCCAGGAGTATTGAAGAGAGCTCCATGGTCTTGCCTCAGGCACTAAAAAAAAAAAAAAAAGGCTGGATTGCCAAGCAACAGAGCAATGGCCCCAGATAGGCAGAGCATCATCTCCTGGTAGGAGTCTTGCTGGGTGGATCCCTGTTGGGCTCGTTGGGGAGTCTGTCTCTAGGCCTCCCTGCTTCTCACTTAAGAAAAAAAAAAAGACTAGGAGCCATGCCAAGGCAGAACAGAGAAGACTGACAAAAATAAGTGGGTGGGGGCGGGGCTGAGGGGCGGGGGAAGATGTCCTGAGCTCGTTAGGACAGGCGGCGGACCAGGGTTATTTATCGAGGACTCTGCACAGATGTCTCACTGGCAACAATGACAGAGAGAGAGAGTGAGAGAGAGAGCGAGAGAGAGAGAGAGAGAGAGAGAGAGAGAGAGAGGATGGCCTTTGAGGAAAAGTCAAAAGTAGGTGACAACCAGATTCCAGCACCTGTGAGCGAACTTCGGAAACGCTCCAGTTTTGGATTATTGTTGAAGATCGAGGGGTGTAAATCCTGAATCATGTCATGCCTGGACTAAATCCTAACTTAGTTGAAGGGATGAGCATACTTTTGAAGACTGGGAGTTTCTTCGAGAATGAGCTGCTTTGGGTGAAAGCTCTCGACAGGGCGGGGTTGGCTCCTGGGGATGTGATATCATCAGAAACCAGCAGACGGGAAGAAGCAGTTTCCAGGAAAGGAAAGGCATCATTATCACGGTGAAGAACGAACACTTCCCCCTTCAGGGGGAGCCCAGCTTTGCTGCGCGGTGACCCTGCACACAGACGCCAGCTTCCCCCTCAGACGGGGACGTTTCAATTATAGAAGATAATAGAGTTCCCTAAACTTTTGTTAGGGTTAAGGGAAAGAGTGTACAAGGGCTTTGGATACGGTGTCTGGCACATAGTAAGTGCTTTAATAAATGGCAGTCACGTTCAGTGAGAAGCATGCTGGTTGAGGGTGGGTTAGCTTTTGATGCTTTAAAAATAAAAAGGGATAAGTCCTGGCAGGGTAGCTCAGTTGCTTAGTCATCCCAACATGCTGAGGTTGTGTGGGTTCGATCCCCGGGCAGGACACATGCAGGATGTCAACTCATGACGGCACGAATAAGTGGAACTTCAGGCTGATGTTTCTCCCTCTGTCTCTGTCTCTCTCCCTCTCTTTCTAAAAATCTGTAAATTAAAAAAGAGAGATAAAATTATTACTATCGTTCTGATTATTTAATTTGGTTCCACTATTTAAAATATGAAATTTGGATGTGAGTTAAGTCTTTGTTCTTTCTTTCCTCGCTGGTTGTGCCAGATAAGGCCAGGTCAGAGTGGGGTGTCACCGTGCAGCGGAAGAGGGGGCACAGAGCTAGGGGACACAGAGCCACAGGACAGCGGGCACTGAAACGCTAGATGAGGTGAGGCAGCGTGCCTGGCTTGGGCTTGGTTCCTGTCGGAGTCCAGATCGTTGTTTTTCAACCGCGGTGGGTGGACTGGTGCCGGCCCACCAGAAATTTCCTGCCGGTCTGCAAAAGAGTTAAGCGCCCTGATGTTTACACAATGCTGTTAGTTGAATTCGCTTATGCTCAAGGTGATTGCGGCTTATCAGCCTGGATCATCTTTGAAAATACTGTTCAGGTTGTATTCGGGATCTTTGGGACTTGTCGGCTTGTGGGAACACCCTTCGGCACCGTGCAGAGCGTTTACGAATCCCATGCAGTAGACAGAAAGCATTTGAACAAACTTACGCAGTCATCACCGCATCGTACCTGTGGAGTTCGGAAATCAAGCACCAGTGTGTACCGTGTTGCACTGTGATGTGCAAAAAGATAAAGTTTTATTTGTTGCGTGTTTCCATTTCCAGCAGGCTAGGTCACGGTCCCCAAGGGTAGAAAGTTTGGACACCACTGGCCTAGATCACATACGAAAGATCCAACTCTATACATTAGCCTGGAGCAAAAATTTGACAGGGCATGCATGCCAAAGAACTGCAATGCCTAGTAGATGTGGGAAAGAAAGTCTACTGTTCTCTGATAAAATTGTAATTTAAAACAAGGCCCAGTATTTTACCTACAAAATTAGCAAATGTTAAAGATAGAAGATGCTAACACCAGAATTCAATTTTTGCAAGGATATAGGAAAGCTGGTTTTCTCATAAGTAAAAAACAAAACAAAACAACAACAACAAAACAAAAAAGGTCTCTAGGGTTGTTGCATACTTTTATCAACCAGGAATTTATTTTAAATAATAATCATGAATATATGCAAAGGTTTATATGCAAGGATTTTATGCTTAATAGTGCATCATTGAGAAAACCTTAATACTCCTCAAGAAGAAGGTTGGTTAAATAAATTTTAATACATCTAGAATAAAATTTAGCAATTGGGAAAAATTTAGAAGGTATCTAATATAGTTAAATGTTCAGAATATGTAAATTAGTGAAAGTCAGCTTACAGAACAGTGTGTATAATGTTATTCAAAATATCTAAAACATAGACACAAATATACACACACACATAGAAAAATTGGATGTGTATTCACTGAAATGCATACAGTGGTTATTTCTGAATGTAATAATTATGGGAATTTTAAAATTATGTTTTCTCTGCATACTTATCTATAGTATACAAATCTTATAGAACAATGACTCACTATGAAAATATTAGCAGAATGAACAAGAAGGCAGCAGACAGCACAGGCGCTGTTTGGAGAGCACGGAATATCAGGGGCACCTTTCATGGACAGTTTTTGCTGACACTACCCTTGAAGGCCCAGTGACTTCAACCCTGTGGGCGAGAAAACATAGCCCGGTTTTACAGGAAGAGATGCTCACGCATGCGGAGTTCAGAGACCTGGAATCCATTTTCCATTCTCTCGAGAGGCATCAGCAGAGCTTGGCCAAGCTAGTCGACATCTGGATCTTGCCTTAAATAAGGGTTTTCCAAGAACCTGTTTACTGGTTGTGTGAACTTGGGCAAGTTATTTAACCTCCTATACTTCAGTTTTCTCAACAGTAAAATGTCAATTCTCACAGCATCTAATTCAGTATGAATGCATATTAAATGAACAAACATATGTAAAGAGAACAGACACAGTGCTTGGTCAGTAGTTAGTTCTCAATAGATGTTAACTTTTTAAAATATTATCCCCAATAATTTTATTTATTTATTTTTATTTTTTTATTTAAATTTTTAAAAAAATATTTATTGATTTTTAGAGAGAGGGGAGAGAGAGAGAGAGAGAAAGGGGAGGAGCAGGAAGCATCAACTCCCATATGTACCTTGACCAGGCAAGCCCAGGGTTTCGAACCGGCGACCTCAGTGTTCCAGGTCGACGCTTTATCCCACTGTGCCACCACAGGTCAGGCCTAACCCCAATAATTTTAAATATGATGTTGTCCAAAAATTCAAATACACAGTCATTGTTCTAAGAAATCCCAGGGGATCTGTCTTACTCAATATACTTTATCCAAATCGATGTCATGCTTTTATAAGAATATAGGGAAAGAGGTGACTGTGACAAGACAGCATCACAGACATTCTTGATGGGGCATATGGACAGTCTCATTAGCTACAACCCAGTTTTACAATGCTCCGTATTATAATGAAGCTCTATGTCACAGGTGACTTATTTCAATCATCTACAAAGCGCACTGTCAAAAACTAGTATGTAGAGCGAGGAAACAACTGCTTTACCCTTCTTATTTTCTGTCTTTTAGTAATGTAATCTCTTTAAAAGACAAAGTTATAAACTTCATAGATCATTAATCAGACAGGATTTCTACTATTTCTTATCGCCTTCATTTATAAAAGCAGAGAAGGAATATTTGCCAGGTCCCGTAACCCACCGGAGCATAAGGATATTATCCAATGAGCTGGTGAATGTGGCAAGATTTATAAAGGCTAGGAAGAATTTAAGAGTTAAAGATATTATTCTAAGTTATATTTTGCTTTAACTATGAGCTAAATATTTAAACATTATTTAAATAGTCATGAGGAAAGAGGAGAAAAAAATAGGAATAAAGCTATTCTTAACTTTAGAGAGGAAGTCAGATGTAGTAAATTGAAGACAGATCAACTTAATATTGAATTAATTTCACTTTCTAAGAAAAAGCAAGGTTACTATATTCACCAATAAAAATAATGATAGGTGGTAGGAAAGAATGAAAAATAGACTACAGAAATAATATTTTTAACAGGACAATTGTGATGTGTGAGTGTTTTAAATCTATAAATATCATTGTTGATAATCATTGAATTATTGTTAATACAACATACACTGTACAGAGGAACTGACATACATAAGAATTGTGTCAATTTCTTTTTTTAAAAAAGTTTTATTGATTGATTTTTTTATAGAGAGAAGAAGGGGAAGAGAGAGAGAGAAAGACAGAGAGAGAGAAAGAGAGAGAAACATTGATTTGTTATTATGCTCACTTATTTATGCATCCGATGGTTGATTCTTGTATGTGCCTTGACCAGGGATTGAACCTGCAACCTTGGCATACCTGGATGATGCTCTAAACAGCTAAGCTATGCAGGCAGGGCTCGATTTCTTAAGTATTTAATTTTAAAAGAGGGCATTTTATATAATAAATGCTAAACAATGAAGGTGCTGAAAAATGCTGCATCTGAAAAATCAAGGTGGGCATTTGAAAGGATGGCAAACAACATTTTGACCCATCAATTTTGACCCATATAAAGAACCCAACAGATTTTCGGATGAAACATTCTGGAAAAATGGGCGACATTTGCAAAGTTTTGTTTGCATTTAACTGGCTGAGGAAAGATGAGGTTAGGCTGCCCCAGTTTTGGTTAGATTCCCATTGTCTTCAGAATGCAATCCAAGTATTTCCCACCATATTTCTTACTTTGGTCAGTGGTGGGGGGTGGCTCTTTCCTTACAGTCCCTTCACACACCCTGGCTGGCCACCCTTCACGTACTCCACAGGTCGTGATAATTCGGTGGCCACTGGGCTGACGCTTCTCTGGAGCCCGGCCACCTGCTGACCCGGGGCATATCCCGCTCTGCTAACTGAGTCCACACAGAAGGTTCCTCCCTCCTCTGAGAAAGACCTGTCTTTGACAAAGGGGAGATGTCATTGCTGATTTGAGCTCCATTAGACTAGAGACAGCTCCTAAAGAATAAAGCTTCCTCGGGGTCCATTTAGGATATTTAATCTGACCCTGCAAGACAAATCCTTCCTTAGGTGTAAAGACATCATCTCTAAGAAAGGAGCATTTGCTGTATTCACCTGCAGGCTCTGGGTTGCTAATAGCTCTTGTCCACACTGGTTTTCGGGCCGGAGGTGTTCGCAGTGCCAGCCTGCATAAACAGTGCACATTGGCCTGGCTTGGCAGGCGCCTCTGAGCAAGATTTGAGCAATTGTTTGTTGGGAGATGGAGAAAGAGCACTGAAGTAACACTGTTGGCACTCACAAGGCAGCACCGGTGTCCTGCGGTGCAGGCGTGGTTGGCCCGAAGGTCTCTTCCCAGTAGCAACTTTGTAAAAAGTAATTGCTGTCACCTGACCTGTGGTGGCTCAGTGGATAAAGTGTTGACCTGGAAACACTGAGGTTGCCAGTTTGAAACCCTGGGCTTGCCTGGTCGAGACACATATGGGAGTTGATGCTTCCTGCTCCTCCTTTCTATCTGTCTGTCTGTCTCTCTCTCTAGAAAAAAAATGAATAAATTAAAAAAAAAGTAATTGCTGTCTTTACATCAACCCAAAGTTAATTTTCTACTTATCCTTATAGAATGACCTGAATTGAAAACACTTTTTTTTTCCACATGGCTATCGGCATAATTTGAAATAGACACCTTGTAGTTCTTTCTGTTCCTTTTTTTTTGTGGTAGAGACAGAAAGAGTCCGAGAGAGGGACAGACAGGGACAGACAGACAGGAAGGGAGAGAGATGAGAAACATCAATTCTTCACTACGGTTCCTTAGTTGTTCATTGATTGCTTTCTCATACGTGCCTTGATGGAGGGGCTACAGCAGACTGAGTGACCCCTTGCTCGAGCCAGCGACCTTGGGTCCAAGCTGGTGAGTCTTGCTCAAACCAGATGAGTCCGCGCTCAAGCTGGCGACCTCGGGGTCTCGAACCTGGGTCCTCTGCGTCCCAGTCCGATGCTCCATCCACTGCGCCACCGCCTGGTCAGACAAATAAATACCTTGTGGTTCTTTGCGCTGACTCTGTACTCATCCTTCTGTCTGGTTTGTAGTCCGTGTTCTCTCCGGATGAACTCACTGCTGGTTGCTCATTAAGTTGCTCTTGCATAAGTACTTCCTGATCAATTCTATTATTACTTGTCCTCTTCTTTCCTCATATTGATGTGAACCGCTTGCTAATTTCCTGGATCTCCCCTTCGGTGCGTCTGAAACAGGGGAGAAGTTCTTATTATAATTGTTTCCCTGGATCTTTCCACAGCTCATCCGTCATTCTCTATTTTTCTGTGTTGTTTACAACTCGAAGGTCTACAGGATATAAATATATTCTTCATGTAAAACAAACATACGATCATGAAAATGACATTCTCAAGTGTTTTTTTTTAGCGGAGAGATTTATATATCACAAAAATATACTTTGAACATACTACGATAAGAAGCAAATTTGGCAGATAAAAACCAAGCGTTAACAGCTAACTATGCCTTTCTTGGCAAATTCCTTGGCTCTTCCTGAATTAAAAAAAGTATAGAAGCCAATTATTGAAATTAATTACTTAAAATGCCAAGTGCTCTTTTACTTATATTATTTATCCATGAGCAACATATGTTGTCACTTTAAATATATATTTTTTAACTTTTTGGTTTTTTTTTCCCCCAGATATTACTTATTATTATAGTGTGGTAATAAGCCAGTGTTTGGCCTTTTGTCCCAGAAGAGACACAATTAATTAATCGAAGCACCTATAATGACTACTGGGTTAGGCCTGGGGGCATCAATAAGACACAGTCTCTGAATATAAGATGTTGACAGTCTAATACTGTAAGAACAGGAAGAATTATACTCTTGTGCTTAAATGCTAGAGATATGTCCAGAGAACATAAAGAAGGCCAGAATTAGCTCTGATAGCTACAGTGGAGACCTTGCCTTGAAGGGTCGGGCAGTCCACACAGGGGTCACTGCACGTGCTGGTGAGAGTATGCCAGTGCGCGTTTTCCAATATGAGTAGAAGGAAGGTGCAGCGGCTCTTGGTTTAATCTTGACTTTTCCTGCCGGGGTGGAATCCCCTCTTCTGCTGGTCTTATTCACCAGTCATCTGATGTAGTACCGGCACATAGCACATGCTTGATACATGCGTGTTGAAGGAATGGCTGGATGGGGTGGGGACCAGAATGGGAATGGCCAGGTTCAAGGGTTCGGGCTTATTTTACAGGCAATGAGAATCACAGGGGTCAATAGGCAGGGAGTCCTATGATCCCACTTGCTATGTAAGAGGATGGAAAGCAATTCTGGTGGAAATGTAGAGAGTAGATACATCTAGGACCAGACTGAGGCTTCGTTGAGTTAGAAATTTCAGGAGATGAGTTAAAAATTCCAGAAGAGAGGTGGTGAAGAGAACTTAAATTGGTGGCTCTGTGGAAGGTGGGAGGAGCTTCCAAAAAGCAACAGAATTAAGGTGATGCCTTAAGGGAAAGGCCATGCCTAGGGAGGTTTTTTGTTTTAGAATTTAGAAAATTTGACCTTTTTTTTTTTTTTTTTTTTTTGAGATAAAGGAACCAAAGAATAGAGATTATAGATTTTGCAGAGAAGAAATCACTGGCAAGACAAGATCTCGTGGGAGACAGGAGGGCACGGGATTCTGTGCACAGGTGGGCAGATCACCCTTTGTCTTCTGCCCTTCGGTTGACGTCTAGACTGAGCTATCAGATCCTTTCTTGTGGTCCCTGTTCTGAATGGTGCTTCCAAAATGGCTTCTAAGATGGCTAAGAGGAATTCTATTTGGTCCTTAGCCCTATCCGGTCTGATAGGTAAGTCTAGTGTTACTGTCTACATTTTACAGACAAAGAACCTCCCCCCCACCTCCCCCCACCACCGAGGATCAGGAGTTAAATCTATCCAGAGACATCTAGCTGGCAGGTGGAAGATTAGAACCCAGACACTCATTCTTGGTCCAACTCCATGTCCCTTGTATTCTGCTTCCTTTCCCACTCTAACTAGCAACATGCAGGAGAAGTTAGTGGTGCTGTAAGTACGATTTGAATGGCACATTCATCTGGTTACGTGTACCTCAAGATCTTTGGGCTAATGCTAAAAAGGAGTCAGTTCCCCGTAGTTTTCTGTTCTGGAAGTCTGAAGTAAACATATATTCATTACTTTCATAATTAGTCTTATTTTTGGCTTCTAATGGTTAAGACCTTTGAGGAAACTTGAATTACAACTCTTAGCCACATCACCGTAGGTCATTCCTATATATGCATGGGGACTTTCTCCGATGATGTCGTTTGTAGGACAGTTGACTTGGCACGGCCCTCTGTCAGTCTCTTCTAGCTACCAGACAATCGGGGAGTAGGCAAATAGATTATTCTTGAGGGCAGAAGAAGAAACTCTTGCCCCAAACTCAGGGATGTTCAGAAATAGCTGAAAAATAATGGAGATAGTTTATTTAATCCATGCTGAAATATCAACCACATTGAAAGTTCCATCTTCCCCCCCCCCTTCACTTTCAAAATAACTGGAGACGACGCAGCCTGACTGACAAAGAGGTAACTTTCTTCTGGCTTCCCCCCGACCGCCCACACTCTGGCTCCCCCTACATTCCCATCGCACCCCTGCCAACGCAGAAGTTGGTAAGAACTTCAACCCCTATAGCCCCGAATGCACGCTAATCAGGAACGGCCAGGGCGCTTCAGGGAAAGTCATCTCGATGAAAAAAAATGAACAAGTGTAAAAACAGTGAGTGCATGTGGCAAGATTTTAGGTCATGAGAAAAGTACGTTGGGAAAGGGAGTTCAACAGAAGAAGAAAGCCTTAGTATAGCTTCAGAATACACGCATTTCGAAGTAGAAAAACGGTTTAAAAATTGACAACCACTCCTCCCCTCCCCACTAAACTATTATTTAAATATTTTTCACTACCCATAATAAGTGGCATCTCCAACATGCTTGGCATATGAAAAAAAAATCATGCCAAAGTGTAACGAAACTTTTCTAAATTCCAAGGAAAAGAAATAAAAGATGTCATATTAAGACTAGACCGTTCTTTGAATAAATAAATTCGCACATCCATCTTCAAACTCTAAATTACATTTACTCGCTATTTTTCTAACTGGATGTACTGGGGTGACATTGGCTAATAAAATTTTAGAGGTTCCAGCTATACAAAAGAAAAAGTTACATTTACTTTCAGAAAGACTGTTCTCTCCCACACTGGACTTGCTTTCTCTTCTTTCTCTGCTTGGATCCTGGTCTACCTAGCTCTCTCGTCCGTAGGCTCGACCCTCACCCTGGTAACTCCCGGAGTTCACTCAGAACCCAATCTTATGTATTTTCGGCACAATGACATCATTTTAATTATTATTTAATGATGTTTCCATATACAGTTCTCTACTGAGATCAACCCATACTGTCATATTCTCTGTGCCCGTCCTCTTATTGAAGACAGATGCTTGGCCCTTGTGTTCCGGGACAAATTGTTCCCATCAAGGTGTCTTTTCCCGAGAGGTTGCAGAAACGAGATGTTCTGGATTTCTCCTTCTAACTCATTATATTCAGTCAGTGCTATAATTAAAGATTAGGAAGCAAAGGAAATGACTTGAAAACATAAAGTTTCCTGGAAAGGAATTATTTCTCTAATTAATTCATAAGAAAGCTGCTAATTATAAAATTCGAAATGTCTACGTGAAAGATGCTCAGGTGATAACCTGAACAACGTTAGCACTGTAAAATAGTACACACGCGTAGAAAAATACACAAAAGAAACACACACGGTGGCAAATGCTCATACAGCGAACGTCCACCGAGGAAACACCACTGTTGTAGCCTGAACTGTGCCCTCCCGAATTTCACAGGTCAAAGCCCCGATTCCAGCGTGACTCTGTGGAAGAAGGGCCAATCAGGAGGTGATAAAGGTAACGAGAGGTCAGGGGGGAGGGGCTCCCCCTGATAAGACTGGTGTTCTTCTGGGAAGAGGAAGAGACAGGAGGGAGGTCTCCCCCACTCCCCAAGCACACGGAGGAAAGGCCATATGAGGAGGGAGGAGGCGGGCTTTTCCCACCACCATTTATCGTCCCTGTTCCCCCCCCCCTTCGCCCCCCTCCCAGCAATTCCCACACTGCTGTCCGTGTTTGTGAGTCCTGTCCTTCCCGTCCTTTTCTGATCAATCCCTCCACCCCCTCACCCAGCACCCACCCACCCACCGCCAACCGCTGTCAGCCTGCTCCTGATCTTGGAGTCTGTGTCCGTTTTGCTTGTTAGTTCCTTTTGTTCATTAGAGTCCACAGGTGAGTGAGATCCTATGGGGTTGTCTTTCTCTTGACTGGCTTATTTCACTCAGCTTAACAGGAACATAAGCTCTAAATTGTCCGTCTTGTCATAGCTTTGAAACAATCGCTCTCTTAGGGACGAATATATATATTTAAATGTTTTTTTTTTCTTTTCATGTCATGTTGTTATCACTTGGTGAACTCCAGAAAGCATCCCGTTTACTGTTTCAGTTTCTCTCTGAAATCTCAAGGGCACTTAGCTGTCTCGGGATGCTGATCAACCTGCAGGGGCAGCCGGTGCCTTTCCCAGTTCATGGTCTGCGCTCTTGCCTGCTCTGCTCCTTGGGAAGCTGACTGCTGGTACGGGCCTCACCTGGCCTTCTCGCTGACTGGCTTCTGGTTGGGTTTGGCCAGTGGGAGGTTGGGTTTGCATTCTGGTTCTGGCCTCTTGTTGGGTTTGGCTAAGATGAGGCCAAGGCAGAATGTCTGCAGGGTGAGAGGTTGTAGTATTTTTTCCCGGTCTTCCTCCCTGAGTCTCCACTCTAACAGTGGTTCCACTCCTCTGTGTGTCTAGCTCCTCCTGTGGGTGGGGGCGGGGCGCTCAGTCTTCCTGGCTCCTGTTTTCCCGGGGTTTGCAGGACCACTGTTTCCTCCCCCTGGTCTCTTTAGTCCCAGGGGTGGTAACGGCTCCCAGTGTCACTGGTCTCCAAGCATCTTACTGTACCGTATTCCTTTCCCCATCACTATCCACACTTCTGCGAGGCTTGTGAAAGCCTCCACGGGGCCTTCTGGGGTGAATGCTGTTTCCTCCAGGGCCTGATACATAAATTTTAAATTCCTATTAAATAAAAGTTGCGAGTGTCTCTTTAAGTAAAACACCCACTCAACTTTTCTGAATCGTGGTCACATTTTATATATTTTAGCTTTAAGTAGACAAGTGTGGCTAAAAGTGAAAAGACTGAACCCAAACGTACACAGAGGTACCAAAGACTGACCAGTGTGCGGGCTATCAGGCGATATGCATGGAAGTGTTAGAAATATGCAACAGTGGAATTAATCTAGGGTCACAAATGGCAGCCCCCGTGCCCTGACTGCAGGTCGGTGACCCGTCAACTGGCCCATGGTTTTCTAACTCTCTAACCCTCCAGCGTTTCCTGTTTATCCCACGTTTACAGGTGTTTTTAAGCGGCTCTTTCTAAAGACCCAGCCAGCTCTTCCCCGCAGTGTACCTGGTTTCCTCTCGTTTGGGTTCTGCGCGCAGGCAGTACCGAGTCCTCGTGAGCGCGGCGACAAGGCGGAGTCCCTGAAAGAACAGGGAACAGCGGTGTGTGAGTCAGCGTGCGTTCTACCCCGACCGCCGATGTTTACGCTCGGAAGAAGAAAACACGCACAACCTTTCCCGTGTTCTTGCTCCACCGAGCTCAGTACAGTATCTAATCCCGGCTTAGCTTCCACAGGCTTTGTTGCTGTTGATGACTCGGAGCGTGGTGTGAATTCCTAAACACTGAAATCCATTTTGTCTTGGGTATTTTGATTTTATCCAATTCCAGCCAAAATGACACGAGTTATTATTTTTTTTTTGAAGTTGTAGTTTAATTTGAACATCAAATAAAAAACTGACTTTCCCTAGCACCATTTGTGTGTGTGTGTGTGAGAGAGACTTCTGAATGTACAAGCATGAAATAGTTAAGCACAATTTCCCAAAGGCTTCACATCTATACAGTGAAAAAACTCAAGAACAAAAATAAGGGTCAGCAGAGTCAGCTGACTCCAGAGAGACGGTATTACTCTTGAGTAGATACAAGCAGCAAAGATTGTATTGGTTGATGTATTGTCATTGGCTCCCTTTGACTATATAAACCTGAATATGTATCTAAGATAATATAAGAAATCTTGGCTTTGGTGAGTGTCCAAGGAAAAAGATGATAAAAGATAGCCCGTGATATTCTCATCGCTCAGAAAAACACCTGGAACAGAGTAGATGCTCAATAAAGATCTTTTTTTCTTTCTTTGTTATTGGGAAAGACAATATTATTCATTCGTTGAGGAGACCCACCCTGATTCTTCATAACTGTCGAGTATTTATTATCACCTAAGACTCATTTGCTATTTCCACAGTTCTGTGGCTTATCCCTCTAGTGTTTTGCCTGCAGCATGAAACAGATTGTGAAGATGAACTCCCGTGGAATACGCTGAGTTTGCGGCGAATTCCCAGCCACCGGGATGCTGTTTGTATTGCTTAATAGCCTCTGAAATCAGTATGGGACTAATGTACAGTTAATAATTTTACAACTGTCCTCTCCTAACACGAAACATAAGGCTTTTAAATAAAGAGAACAAGTTTAAGTGGAATTTGTATCAACACATTAGAGTAACATTTGTACTTAGGGAACACAGGAAGAATGGAACGGGCCCTAATGCATATTGCGGTACAAGTAGGGGCTCAGCATGACTCTGACACTGCAGTGTCTTTACAGTTCTTCAGATTCATTATCTTTTCCCTTTTTATTAAATTTTAATTGCTTAAAGTTCTTAAATGAGTGAATATTTTTGAGGATTTGGAATGAATTTATGATTTTATTTTATTTATTTATTTTTTTAATTTTTTATTTATTTATTTTTTTGCATTTTTAATCTGAAGCTGGAAACGGAAAGAGACAGTCAGACAGACTCCCGCATGCGCCCGACCGGGATCCACCCGGCACGCCCACCAGGGGCGATGCTCTGCCCACCAGGGGCGATGCTCTGCCCATCCTGGGCATCGCCATGTTGCAACCAGAGCCACTCTAGCGCCTGGGGCAGAGGCCAAGGAGCCATCCCCAGCGCCCGGGCCATCCCTGCTCCAATGGAGCCTCGGCTGCGGGAGGGGAAGAGAGAGACAGAGAGGAAGGTGCGGCGCAGGGGTGGAGAAGCAAATGGGCGCTTCTCCTATGTGCCCTGGCCGGGAATCGAACCCGGGTCCTCCGCACGCTAGGCCGATGCTCTACCGCTGAAATTTATGATTTTAAATGTGTGTATATATATTGCGTGTATGTGTGTATGTGTATAATATTTTCAAGTTACATAGTTACTGACTCTGGCTTCTGATCCTTGTCTGTATTTTGATCGAATGTGTTCAATACTTGAAAAAATACAGGAGGAAACCAGTTAGTATCACGGAAAGAAAACAGTGCTAAGGGAGGATGTCCCAGTGAGCTTAGAGTATAAGGAAGGCTGGCAGCGGAAGGTGCAGGTTTTCAGTGCCCGTCCACACGGCCCGGTGAGCCGACTCAAGCCCTTGGGGTGCGTGTGAACCGTGCAACAAGATGGTATGCCTGTGAAAACCTTTCAGTACGGTGTCTGGGGCACAGACACTGCTCAATGCATTCTTAGGGACATCCATCTCCCCTCTGCGTGACATGCTGTAGTTCACCCATACGTTCTTCACAGCTTCCCTGTGGAATAAAACCCGTATAGATTTCTCTCTGTGCTCGTCATGGATACAGTAACGCACGGGCAAAGCGTCCGTTGAAGACACGCGGATTTACCGTAAGTCCTAGAGCTGTAGAGACCCGGGAAGAACTCGGTGTACTCTCTCACTGTGCCGGCGGCGAGGAAGTTGAAGCCCAGAGACAGCGAGCCACTCATCTAGAGTCACTCGCGACCGATAAAACCAGTGTCTCTTAACTCCCTACCCAGTGCTCAATTAACAGTGCACATCGAGCAGTGAATTAAATTTATGCAGAATTGTGATAGATCAGAAACACCGTTCCTCTCACATAGCTTTTCATTCCTGAACTGATGCTCATGCATTATCACGGTACAAACCTCTCTCTCTCACATACGGAAAAACAAGCGCTCCCTGTATGAAACACACCCTGGCTCTTTTAAAGGTCACAGGAGATGCAAGGATGTAACAGGAGAGCAAGGCTCTGCTGTGGCCGCTCGTCTCACAGGTTGGCAGATGTTGCCTATTCTACAGGAAGCAGAGTAGAGAAGAAAGAGTGCAGACTGGACTCCTTGTCCCGGGCTTGTCGGGCCTCAGCTGTCTGACTTTGGAAACATTAAGTTTTCTGAGTCTCATTATCTTTGGCTTGCAAAGGGATATGTGTATCTCCTGGTTTTGGTGAGGAGATCATGTGACAATGTTCTGTAAAACGCCAGGCGCTCTCATTACATGGTAGAACATAGTCATTCGGAATGACCTAGCTACCCCGTTTGCGCCTGTAACGCTGTTTCTGCCACTTACTGGGAAGTTCCCTCGCTAGGCCTGTGTCTCCTCATGTGGAAAACGGACATCATCAGAGCATATATTGGTTGGTTTACATGAAACTGGCGTACTACCGTTGTATTTTTCAACTCTATTGATAATGACATCAAAATGTTTTTATATTACACACTTCATATTGTTTACATTGCTTAATTAATATATAGTATGATATGATGATGGCAATTATTAAGAAGTAAAATATTGGCCCTGGCCGGTTGGCTCAGCAGTAGAGCGTCGGCCTGGTGTGCGGGGGACCCGGGTTCGATTCCCGGCCAGGGCACATAGGAGAAGCGCCCATTTGCTTCTCCACCCCGCCCCCCTCCTTCCTCTCTGTCTCTCTCTTCCCCTCCCGCAGCCAAAGCTCCATTGGAGCAAAGCTGGCCCGGGCGCTGGGGATGGCTCCTTGGCCTCTGCCCCAGGCGCTAGAGTGGCTCTGGTCGCGGCAGAGCGACGCCCCGGAGGGGCAGAGCATCGCCCCCTGGTGGGCAGAGCATCGCCCCCTGGTGGGCAGAGCGTTGCCCCTGGTGGGCGTGCCGGGTGGATCCCGGTTGGGCGCATGCGGGAGTCTGTCTGACTGTCTCTCCCCGTTTCCAGCTTCAGAAAAATACAAAAAAAAAAAAAAAGAAGTAAAATATTATTTAGTGCATATCGGTTAGTTTATGTAAAACTGGCTTAGTACTGTTATATTTTTCAACCTTACTGATAATGATATCAGAATGTTTTTTATATTACACAGTTCATATTGTTTACATTGCTTAATTAATAGTATGATATGATGACGGTAATTATTAAGAAGGGGAAAATATTATTATTCTACAATAGCCCGGCCATTGAAATGCGTGAAATTCTGTGAAAGCTAAGCAAAGAGGAAGTTTCTTCAACAAGCTCATAGAGAGGGATTTGAGGGTAAACATGACTGTTTAAAAACCAGGCTAATAACCACTCTTACTTAGAATTCTTCTCATTTCTTGGCTCAACTGACCGTTACAACCCTATTTGTCTTAATGATCATTCCTCATTTTATTCCCAGCTGTGCCCTGTGCCCCAGAACCACACAGGAAACACAGATTTTGGCCCGAGTCCAGCGTCCAGAGAGCGCGATGGGACATGTGAACACCAGTGAAGTATTTGTACTTTGCTCGTGAGAAAAGAAGGACAGGAGAGTCAATAAACAACAGGTACGCAGGACTTTAAATAGACCAGTCCGAGTTTCGGCGGCTGGGAAAAGTCCTCACCAAAGCTTAACACTGTCACTTACTGAGTTCAACCTTTTCCATGCAAAACATACCTTTTCTGGGTTCATTTTTACATTGTGTACTACTTGTTTAAAAAATTGCTGGTTACAGTTTATATTCAATATTATTTTTATTAGCTTCTGGTGCACAGTGCAGTGACTAGACAGTCACATCCTCCTGAAGGGCTTCTCCTGACGTTTCCAATGCCCACCTGGCACCATGTTCGCCATCACAATGTGACTGAAGTTCCTTGCTGTACTTCCCACCCCCACGGCTGTTTTGTAACCACCAATCTGTACTTCTCAGTGCCTTCACCTTTCTCACCCAGCCCCAACCCCATTCCCATCAGACAGCCAGCAGTCTGCTCTCTGTCTCTGTGAGTCTGTTTTATTGGTTTATTTTACCCTATAGATTCCACACTTACATGACATCATGTGGTCTTTGACCTTCTCTGACTGACTTATGTCACGTAGCAGCATACTCTCCAGGTCCAGCCAGGCTGCTGCAAAAGGGAAGATTCTGTTCTTTGTAATGGCTGAGTGACATTCCATCGTATATAGGTATTGCTTCTTTTTTTTTTTTTTTTTGTATTTTTCTGAAGCCGGAAACGGGGAGAGACAGTCAGACAGACTCCCGCATGTGCCTGACCGGGATCCACCCGGCACGCCCACCAGGGGCAAAGCTCTGCCCACCAGGGGGCGATGCTCTGCTCCTCCGGGGCGTCGCTCTGCCACGACCAGAGCCACTCTAGAGCCTGGGGCAGAGGCCAAGGAGCCATCCCCAGCACCCGGGCCATCTTTGCTCCAATGGAGCCCCGGCTGCAGGAGGGGAAGAGAGAGACAGAGAGGAAGGGGGGGGGTGGAGAAGCAAATGGGCGCTTCTCCTATGTGCCCTGGCCGGGAATTGAACCCTGGTGCCCCGCACGCCAGGCCGACGCTCTACCACTGAGCCAACCAGCCAGGGCCTAGGTATTGCTTCTTTATCCGCCCGTCTATTGATGGACACTTGGCCTGCTTCCCTAGCTTGGCTATTATTGTAAATAATGCTGCAATGAACATAGGCGTGCATATATTCTTTAGAATTAGTGTTTTGGGGTCTTTTGAATAGATGGGTTATAACACAATTCCCGTTTTAATGTTTTGAGGAAACTCTGTACTGCTTTCCACAGTGGCTGCACAAGTCTGCCTTCCCAAAAACAGTGCATGCAGGAGGGCTCCCTTTTCTCCACACCCTCACCAGCACTTGTTTGTTGATTTGTTAATGAGTGCCATTCTGACTGGTGTGAGGTGGTATCTCATTGTGGTTTTTATTTGCATTCTTCTGATGATCAGTAACATTGAGTATCTTTTCATTAGTCTATTGGCCATTTGTACGTCCTCTTTGGAGAAGTGTCTGTTTATGTCCTTTGCCTATTTTTTTTCATTGGATTGTTTCCCTCTCTCTCTTGTTTTGGTGTTGAATTTTATGAGTTCTTTTAAAACATACTTTGAATCAGGAGGAAAATAATTCAGTCTTCAGAAGGAAAATATCAGGCCCTCAGATTGCGAAGTCTTTGAGGTATGGTATAGATTCTGCCAACTGGGGGAAATCACAGAATTGCTTGAGATCTTTTAGAGTGAACAATCATGAAGATGTTATCCTCTGGCTAGGTTTGGGGGTTTTGTTGAGGGAACAAGGGGCAGTGACCGCCTGAGCACCCACCAGCCTGGGACGGAGCCCGTGTGACAGGAGACTGTGGGCAGCAGCGCATGCGCCGTGTGCTGCCCCGGCACTGGGAGGAAGGGGGCAGAGATCTAGTCATGTCATCTGCTATGCCGGACTCCGAGAGAAGGAAGCCCCTAGCTGGAGACCTTTACGCCCAATGATTAGGGGAGGACTAGCCCGCACCCTGCTAAGAGCAGGAGCCAAATGAGCAACCCTCAAAGATGGCAGAATGACTCTGCATGCTCTTGTCAGTCGTACATGGGATAGTGTATCATATTGGCCGGAAGCTGGACTTCGCTGCTGTCTTTACTTGGAAGTTAAAAATAATTTAAAGGCGTATATAGGTATCATGTTGACCTTCCCAATATTCTCAAGTAATGCTGTAGTCACTTTTATCTCCAAAAACCCAGAGAGTTTCTTAGGCCGATTGCCTCTTTTGGTGACATCTTGGGTCATTCCAACAGTCGCAACCCACTTCTGCTATCAAGAGTAAGAGCAGGCTTGCTCTGCACGTTTGCGAATCAACGATCTATACATATGGAAACATTACTAAATACTGTTAAGTAGATTGCCTCTTACCATTCATCAGAAAAGATTTCTTTTTTTTAGTGTATTTGAGCTCACCCAACATTTTTATGGTCTGAGAGATGAGATTTTTGAAGTCTCCTTTCACAAGATGAATGCTGTTGGTAGCACTGTGTTTCACCTATAAAACTAGAATCCTCCGTGGACTCAACTCCTCTGACAAAATGTAAATTATTTTCTCCTTCAGTTTAGACAGTTTTAATTAGCAGAGCCACATATAATCACTTGCGAGGAATTGGAATAAATGCAAAATGCATTTAACTCCTAAAATTGAGTGGGTTGGAAATGAGAAAATAGAAAATGAACCTCTTCTGTCAACAAGTAAATATTACACAGTCAGCATGGAAAACACTACAGAAATACAAACTGCATTTTCTAGTCAATGGGGGTGTGCTTCCCCAACATTTGTCAGAGCTCTTGGTTCTAAGAGATGCTATTTCCAGGAAAATGTCTAGAGGAATCTATTGGAAGTAATTATCACTTGGTTCAAATGATGCACCAGGGTTTTCTTAAATCTAAATCTAAACTCAAATAGATTAAATTTGCTTTTATTTACTGTCTCTTCAAATAACTTTCTTTAACCGCATCCTTCACTTGTATATTATCTGCTCACCCCAACTTCTCTCTTAATTAGTAAAGCCAAGTAAAGTGCTTCTGAGAAAAAAAAATATTTTTTTCTTGGTTTTAATGATCACTTTCTTGAAGAGTGGAGATCTGAGTTGTGCAGTGTGCTTGTTTGTATGGTTTCCACAACCGGTTGGATGCTTCAGAGTCCTGTGTGCACACACGGAGTATATGCAAACGGAATTATATGGTCAGTGTTCGCTTTTGTAACAAGGGGAACTAGAAAGAGTATTTCATGTCTCCTTCCTCAAGATTATGTGTGCTTAAAAAAATTCATGGTTTGACTAAATAAACCTTCAGCTAAAGAACTAGTTGTCAAAAAGATAGAAATCCTAGGCCCTGGCCGGTTGGCTCAGCGGTAGAGAGTCGGCCTGGCGTGCGGGGGACCTGGGTTCGATTCCTGGCCAAGGCACATAGGAGAAGCACCCATTTGCTTCTCCACCCCCCCTCCTTCCTCTCTGTCTCTCTCTTCCCCTCCCGCAGCCAAGGCTCCATTGGAGCAAAGATGGCCTGGGCGCTGGGGATGGCTCCTTGGCCTCTGCCCCAGGCACTATAGTGGCTCTGGTCGCGGCAGAGCAACGCCCCGGAGGGGCAGAGCATCGCCCCCTGGTGGGCAGAGCGTCGCCCCTGATGGGCGTGCATGTGGGAGTCTGACTATCTCTCCCAGTTTCCAGCTTCAGAAAAATACAAAAATACAAAAAAAAAAAAAAAAAAAGATAGAAATCCTAAACACAATGCCATCCAGAATAGGAAGAGAAAACATGTTCTAGTAATACAGAACTGGCTATAAATTCCCTCGCACATGTCTCTCTGTCATAGCCTGGGAAACTTTTCTTTGTTATTTATTTATTTATTTATTTATTTTTCTGGAGAAGCAGGGAGGCAAAGAGATACATTCCTGCATGTGCCTGACCGGGATCCATCTGGCATGCCCACCAGGGGGCTATGCTCTGCCCATCTGGTCCGATGCTTTCTTGTGGCTGGAGCCATTCTAGCGCCTGAGGCTGAGCCCATAGAGCCATCCTCAGAGCCTGGGCCAACTTTGCTCCAATGGAGCCTTGGCTGTGGGAAGGGAAGAGAGAGACAGAGAGGAAGGAGAGGGGGAGGGGTGGAGAAGCAGATGAGTGCCTCTCCTGTGTGCCCTGGCCGGGAATTGAACCTGGGGACTTCCACACGCTGGGCTGATACTCTACCACTGAGCCAACTGGCCAGGGCCTTCTTTTTATTTTTTTAAGTGGTAGGAGGGGAGATAGAAAGGCAGACTCTTGCACGCGCCCCTACCAAGATCCACCTGCTAACCCTGTCTGGGGTCGATGCTCTAATCAACTGAGCTATCTGCAGCACCTGGGGCCAACAATTGGACCAATCGAGCCAGTGGCTGCGGGAGGAGAAGAGGAAGAGAAGGGGGAGAGGAAGGGGGGAAAGAGAAGCAGAGGGTTGCTTCTCATGTGCACTCTGACCGGGGTTCGAACCTGGGAGGTCCATATGCAGGGCCGATACTATCCACTGAGCCAATTGGCCAGGGCCATAACCCAGGAAACTTAATTCACGTTTTACCCTCTGACAGAATCCCTTGTTTCCGTGTGCATTTGTGCCCACTACTTCCGATGGCTCTTCACATTCTTCTTACCAACCTCAGCAGCCATTGCATCCAAGAATGCCCCCTGATAGCCATGCCCGGCTGTCTCCCCTCTCTGTGTGTCCTTGGCAATGGTGACAAGTGGCTCTTTCCATTTGACCACGAGCTCTGAACCTCAGGAACTATACGTCTAGTCAGGGGCCCCACACAGGATTCCCCAATGAGAGCAGAACTTTCGAATTCATTGCATATTGTTCAGTGAAATGCGTTGTTTTAAATCGCTGTGGAGGTTTATTTCCCCCCAAACAGAACAGCCATTCCTCATCGGAAGGTTGAAGTCACTTTGCATGTAAATAGCATTGTACAGTACACCGGGCACCAACCAGAGGGCGTGGCGGCTGAAGAAGGTGCCGGTAGCTTCCCCAGGATGTGTTTCCCCTGGGACACCTCTCCCTGTGAACCTGAGTGAGCTTGCAACTGTTTGTTTTTCTCGAGGCCGTGTTTATGAACTGGCGGTGTTTCGCAGAGATACTTCTCTGAGTTAGATCAATTTCCGCACAAGTTCATCCAGTTAAGCACAAAGCATTTGACCTTCGTTTCAGTTCCGTCTTCCCATCAGTTTGAACGTAGCACCCACCAGCCTCGCTCCCATGGACGTCACCGTCCCCTCCGCCCTTCCAACCGCCCCTCCCCCTCCCCTTCCCGGAACCCTCAGAGGAAGGGCCATTGTTTGTGCAAATGAAACCAGGTACACCAGCTCTATGGAAAGAGAAAACGGGTAGCCCGGCCGGAGGAAAGATACACAGGGTTTGCCCGTCTGGGTGAATAGAGACAATAACTCCTTCTCTGAGCGTCTCAGGGCCGGTTTGCGGTATGAATGGCTTAGCGAGAGAACCTGTGCATTAAGAGAAACTGTTATCATTTCCAGTGGTGGTCAACCTGGTCCCTACCGCCCACTAGGGGGCGCTCCAGCTTTCATGGTGGGCGGTAGCGGAGCAACCAAAGTATAAATAAAAAGATAGATTTAACTATAGTAAGTTGTTTTATAAAGATTTATTTCGCCAAACTTAGCGAAAATCTGACGTAAAGTACTTGGTAAGTAATTATTATTATATGCTTTAACTTGCTGTCACTCTACTTTATAAATTTTATACAGTAAAGTGGCTTCCCTACTTTGTAAATCACCATGACTGTGGAACCGGTGGGCGGTTAGAAAATATTACTACTAACAGAGATACAAAAGTGGGCAGTAGGTATAAAAAGGTTGACTTCCCCTGATTTAGACCAATGAAAGCCGAGGCACAGGAAAATGACGCAGGGTTTTTACCTTGTGAAAATCTCAAATGAGATACGGAGCCCCGCCCCAGGCAAACGCGGATTCAATAGACTACAGCTGGCAGTCGCCAACAGAAGGCAATAGGCTTTCCAGTGAGGTCTGTGTGTGTGTGTGTGTGTGTGTGTGTTTTAATAATGTACATTTTATGGGGACCAGCATAAAACCAGTCAGTAGAATGAAATATAACTTTAAAAGAAAGATTCAACAACAGATTCTTTTTCTAAATGTAAGAACTGACAGCCTCACATTGGCGCTCAGTGCCGGGGGTGCAGAGAAGTTTGTAAGTGGGCTCTGTCACTGTCACTGTCACCTCCTGCTGCCTCGTGACTGTCCCCAATGTCACAGGTTCTCCTTCCGCCTACCAGCTCCCAGCCCTACCCCGAAAAGAGGGAAAAGAAAGAGAAACCCAGGTCAACACTTAAGACACAAAACCACATGCGTCTGACTTACACAGAGTTCTTGCTGTCGTCTGATACCTTATTCTGAAGCTGCACTTACCCGCTGGTGATTGAATCCTCAATATATTCCAGGCCCTGCTCTTGCTGTTTCTGTATTTGTAATCCCATTTCATGTTCACAGTAGTTCCAGTCCCCTTCTTAACCCCCCCCCCCCATGGATGATGCCTTTTAGAATAAAATCCATTTATGTAAAACACAAACAAGGCAAGCACACCATAAAGTTTTTATGCTGACCCATCTGTCTTAACCTAGGTCATCGGCCTTTGTCTTCCATCAGGATCTGTGTTTCCTGTGAACTTCTGCCAAATTTAGAAATTTACAGAGACATGCCTGTTTTTCTCCTGTTGTCTTATTTGCAAGCTGGTGTTGCGGTCACGCGCCCACTGCGTCTTTAGCCGCACGCACCCCTACTCTTTCCCTCATCGCCGCCCCTGGCTTCCAGTGGTTCTGTTTCAGGTCCCCGGTGGATCAGATTAACTTAAAATAAACAACGTCCTGCCCGACCTGTGGTGGCACAGTGGATAAAGCGTCGGCCTGGAATGCTGAGGTCGCCGGTTCGAAACCCTGGGCTTGCCTGGTCAAGGCACATATGGGAGTTGATGCTTCCAGCTCCTCCCCCCTTCTCTCTCTGTCTCTCTCTCCTCTCTCTCCCTCTCTCTCCCTCTCTTTCTCCTCTCTAAAAATGAATAAATAAAATAAAAATAAAAATTAAAAAAAATAAACAACGTCCTGATTAGACAGGAACCTGGCACGTACGATCCTAGCTCATCTCTCATGTAGCACCTCTCTGCTAGGAGCTTTCGAGTCTTAAGAGACATGACAAATAGGTGCGTTAGAAGGTTGACATATTTATAAACCGAGGATTCGAAAATACTGTGACCTGTGCACAAACAGACTTACTTGGCAGGAATGGAGCCCGCTGGCAGCGTCATGCTCCTCAGAAGCTGAGGAGCTGGGCTGGAAGGGTTAAGAGAGGAGTGGATCAAGGACACGGGGCCAGTGAGGAGGGTGAGCAGGTGGGGGAAGGCTGGAGCTGTAAACAGAGGGATCGGCGTGTATAAACACGTCAGGCACGCCGGTGCGTGGTCAGCCCGGGAAATCACACGCAGGTTGTTACTGCTGGAGCATGAAGTGCACTGGGTGGGGGAGGGGTGCATGCATTAGCATAATGTGTGCTGCTGTTGTAAGTAAGTCTCCAAATTCCAGTGGCTGAACAGAATCCAGGTTCCTTTCTCACTCGTGTAAGGAGCCGGGGGGGTGGTGGGGGGGTGTCTTCCTGATTGGAAGCACTTTCTTACTTGCCCAGGTGGGGATTCAGGGATCCAGGGATCCAGGCTCCTTCCATCGTGGGAGTGTGCCAGCCCCTAACCCTTTGTCTCCTGTGCATCCAGCTGGCAAAGGGGAGAGAGGAAGTGAGGACAGGGCACGTTTTCTTCTTCCAATGTCTTGGCTCAGAAGTGACACACTTCTGTTGACAGCCCCTTGGCAAGAATGAGTCACATCGGCCCCACCCAGGTGCAGAGGGAACTGGGACCCGCAGCCTCTGGCTGGGCAGCTGCTTCTCAGGAGCAGCTTATATCACGGAAAAGACGAACACCAAGTGTGGGGGCCGCTCGCCGTCTGAGACGTGAGAAGCAACTTGTTCCTTCAGTCGTGTTGAGTTCTTTTTTTTTTGAATTTTATTTATTCATTTTTAGAGATAGGAGAGAAAGAGAGAGAGAGAGAGAGAGAGAGAGAGGAGAAGGAAGCATCAACTCCCACATGTGCCTTGACCGGGCAAGCCCCGGGTTTTGAACCAGTGACCTCAGCATTCCAGGCCGATGCTTTATCCACTGCGCCACTACAGGTCAGTCTAGTCATGTTGATTTCTCACTGATCAGTTGAATTAAAGGCTGAAGTTAGAGCTGACGAGGCGTGGCAGCTGGGAGGGAGGGGAGCACGCATGGTACGAGGGTGGCAGTCCTTCCCACCCTCCCCAGAGCCCGGATTCTCCAGAGCGATGGTGGTCCCATTCAGGGTCCCATTCGAGCATCTTCTGAATCGATCTTCCCTGCAAGAGGTCCACACTGGCTCTGGAAAACCGAGGTGCTTCAGGAAGGGTGGAAAGAAGAACTATCTTCTTCTTCTTCCAACAAGATTATAACTGTTGACTAAAATTGAGTCCTCATTTAACTGAGAGGTCAAAAAATTGATGTTTAGGGGTGGCTGGGTCATATGGTGATTCTTTTCTTACTTTTTTGAAGTACCACCATACTGTCTTCCATAATGGCTGTACCAGCTTACGTTCCCACCACCATATGACCCAGCCATCCCTCTACTCGGTATCTACCCCCAAAATCCAGGACGTCGGTACGCAAAGACAGATGCACACCGATGTGCATCACAGCATTATTCACGGTGGCCATGACATGGAAACAACCGAAGTGTCCCTCAATAAAGGATTGGATAAAGAAGATGTGATACATCTATACAATGGAATATACTCAGCCATAAGAAATGATGGCGTAGTGACATTTATGATGGACCTTGGGAACATTATACTAAGTGAAATAAGTAAATCAGAAAAAGCTAAGAACTATATGATTTCACACATAGGTGGGATATAAAACTGAGACACGTGGACATAGATAAAAGTGAAGTGGTTACCAGAGGGAGGGAGCTGTGGGGGAGGGGAGTCAAGAGGGACAAATTTATAGTGATGACAAATGATTTGACTTTGGACGGATGATGGGCGCACAACACATTCGGCAGTTCAAACGCTATGGAGAGGTTCACCTGAAACCTACGTACTCTTATTGATCAATGCCACCCCATTAAATGTAATTTCTAAGTAAAAAAAAAAATAAAAGAACTAGTATTCATTTTACCAGTTCACCGATGGGGATTTCAGAAGGTTTGGTATTGTGAAATCACCTGTCTCACCTGGATTTTGAGAATTTTGGACTGCAAATCCAACGTTTTCCTTTTCAGTTTAGGGTAAAAGCTTGCATCTGCTGTGACACTGATGCACTCATTCATTTAACAGCTGACAGGGTGCCTGCAGGGGGACAGAGCTGTGAGTCCAGCCCTCTGTGGGTGGGATTTAGCAGAACCTCTCCACTTCTTCTGTCCCAGCTCTGCTTAAGGGATGCCACCTCCTCACGGTCATCGGTCAACAGCACTGGCTCCTGGTGGCGCTGAGTTTCTACTGGTAGGAAGTGCTGTTCTCTCCCGTGGCCACCTGCCGGGGTAAGTAACGCAAATCTCCAGTGACAGGTGTCTATAGGTGCAGTGTGACCAGGTGCTTAGGTGATTCCGATGTGGCACTCTTCTGGTAAGCTGTGCCCCCGTGGTGTATTCCACAGCTCATTACTGACTGGGGTGGGGGTGGGGCAGCTACCACTTTAATCAAGCTGAAGCCCTTCCGCTGGAGGAAGCCAGAGACCTCTCCCTGCTTGGAACGCAGGGCCTCTAGAAAGGAGGAAAGGCCGGAGGAAATACAGCGCTGGAACCGAGACAGCTACATCCTGATACAGAAGTGCTTTTCGAGTACTGTATATAATTACTCCAGCTAAACCACCCGGCTGTGCAATAGCTACCTAATTCCTAGAGGCTGCTTTTGACAGATGTTGTTACCTGTGTGGGTATTTTTCTACCTGAAACAAAAAGGGGAAAAAAATATATAAATATACATATATTTATATACTAATATGCTAATTTAAGATGAAAAATAGAAGGAGAAAGTTTCAACACTTCATGTGCTTATGCAGTTGGATGATGTGAACGTGCCGCAGCCTCGGTTAACGAAAAAGGCCCAGTTACCGGAGATGTTGCCAATGTTCAACAAATAAGTCCCTGGGGGGGCCCCCCGGCCCTTTGAAAAGCTTGCGTTAAGCAACCACTAGGAACTGTTTGTACGAAAGCGAGTGCCTGGTCTGCTTGTACTCTGCTGCACAAAAACGCCTTCACATTATTGAGACGAATGAATCTCACGCCGCGGTCTCTAGCTTCAGAGCAGGCAGAGGCTCTACCTTGAACGTTTATGGTCGGGAACAGTTTGCCGCGGCGGTTGTGGGTAGGTATCAATTGTCGGCTCGGGTTTCCTAGACCTGGAATAGGTTTTTTTTTTAGTTTTTATTTTATTTTATTTTATTTTTTACCTTCTGTCACTTTGGGGTCAATCTCTTATTGTGAATGAGAAGCTGCCTTTGCCTTTCAAGAAAATGAAACAACGCTAGCCTAACCTTTGTGCGGCCCCTGCCTGCCTTTCCGGCTGAGTGTTTCAGCGTCTGAAGAGTTTATTTTTGGATGTCATTAAATATAGCTAGTGATCCTTTAAATGAAAGGGATTAAATGGCAAATGGTTTACCATCTCCTTCCTTCCGGTTTAATCACCTGAGGAAAATTTCACGATTCAAAATATGATGTATACAGGAACCCAAGCTCATTTCTATTTTTCTTGGGGGAAAAAAATGTTTCACTGGAGAGAATGCTGCCGCGTGGGCTGATGGGAGTATCGGTCGTCAATCTCTTCTTAAAGCAGCAGAGAAACTAGTCTCCTCACTTGTCCCACGGGAGGTTTGGAAGTTGCCACGGCTTCCAAGATTTTATTGGGGAAAGAGAACAGCAACCCCCTCGCTCCTCCCCAAGATATGTTTTTGTCAATGGAGAGTTTCCTGTCTTTAAGAATTGTCACAGATGTGTGATATTTTTGACTTGTTTATTTCTTAATTCCAACAATTTCTTTCTTTTTTTTTTTTTGTATTTTTCTGAAGCCGGAAACCGGGAGAGACAGACAGACTCCCGCATGCGCCCAACCGGGATCCACCGGCACGCCCACCGGGGCGACGCTCTGCCCACCAGGGGGCGATGCTCTGCCCCTCCAGGGCGTCGCTCTGCTGCAGCCAGAGCCACTCTAGCGCCTGGGGCAGAGGCCAAGGTGCCATCCCCAGCGCCCGGGCCATCTTTGCTCCAATGGAGCCTTGGCTGCGGGAGGGGAAGAGAGAGACAGAAAGGAAGGAGGGGGCGGGGGTGGAGAAGCAAATGGGTGCTTTTCCTATGTGCCCTGGCTGGGAATCGAACCCGGGTCCCCCGCACGCCAGGCCGACGCTCTACCGCTGAGCCAACCGGCCAGGGCCAATTCCAACAATTTCTTAACCAAGAAAACTGTAAGCAAAAAAAGTATAGGAAGATACTATGAAAGGCTAAGACTCTATCATAGCTCTGCCTATGACATAAGTGATTTTCTATATTTGTGTGTGTTTATGAAAATATATTTGTGTAGTTACAGCTGGTGAAGTTATTTGAGCATATTAATTATTAACTCTAAAGTCCCTTGAAAACTAAAGAACATCACCTCTCACACACCCTTTCTTTTGTAATTTCAAAACAGAAGTCTTTTTGTTTGTTTGTTATGGCTTGATTGTGTCCAGTCAGTTCTGTAATGGATTCAGAATTGATTAGTCACATGAGTAGGTTGGGAACCAAACATCACTAAGGGAAACAGGTGCAATACCAGAAAAGTTTTTCCTTTTAAGAGAAGTCATTTACTTAATTGTGAAGTTTCTTGGCTTTAATAAGTGTGGATTGAGCATCATCTTTAAGAACAGAAGGTGAGTATGAAGGGGGGGTGTACAGTGAGACACAAACAATCTCCGGGTTCCCAGTCCCTCGGGAAGCGACAAGGCAGGACTGGGCTTAATTATGGGTCTTCCCATGAGTTGTGTAAAAATAAACCAGAATCTAAAGGTTGCAGTCCTTTTTCCTCATTGTTTTCTCTATCGTTGTCAGATCTATTGTAATCACTTAGGATGTGTAGAAATCAACCTGGCCCACGTAATTAGTAACTCTTCCCTCAAAGGACAATAACATTCAGATTGGATTTCTCCCATAAAGGTAATTCACCATATGGGTGAAGTCAGAGGCTTGAAAGACACAATATCCTTGGCTTATCCTTCTTTGTTAAGTTTCCTCCATTAAGAACCTACATGAGAAGGTTCACAGAATGAAAGCGTAGCCCGGGAATCGGAGGCAATGGGTGGTCTAATATTGTTATTCATAAAAAATGAACAGGCTGAAAATTCCATGTCTAATCATGTTTTAGAAACCATCATCTAATAGGGGAGAAATATGTAAAAATTTTATAATGTAGTCAATCTGCCAGAGAAATCTTGTTTTATCCAAGTAGGGGGTGGGGAAGCCCACATTTGCCTCAGCCTTGTTGACAATGACTAGTGTCATTTTGTCCATCCCTTCCAGGTCAATAAAGTATAAGTAGAAGACTATGCTTCACACAGACAAAGGGGAGGAGGTTTAGCAGTGGAAACGGGGAATCATATGTTCTGATGGTGAGAGTGTACAGCTATAAAAACTAGTTGGAGAGTAATTTGGTGATATGCTTCAAGACTTAAAAATACCCTTTGGCTCAGAAATTCCACTACAAGGAACTTATCTTTAATGGAAAGGATATCTTAGGATGTACAAAGATGAACGTATAAAAATGAGTATTCATCATTAGGCTTTTATTTTTTTTGACAGAGACAGAGAGTCAGAGAGAGGGACGGATAGGGACAGACAGACAGACAGGAAGGGAGGGATGAGAATCATCAATTCTTCGTTGTGGCATGTTAGTTGTTAATTGATTACTTTCTCATTATGTGCCTTGACCGGGGGACTACAGCAGAGTGAGTGATCCCTTGCTCAAGCCAGTGACCCCACACTCAAGCTGGGGAGCCGGTGCTCAAGACGGTGACCTTGGGGTTTCAAACCTGGGTCCTCCGTGTCCCAGTCCGACGCTCTATCCACTGCGCCACCGCCTGGTCAGGCATCATTAGGCTTTTCTAATAGTAAAAAAGTTCTCTAAATAGGGAACTTAACCAGAGGTACAAGCCAAGTGAGGTTCCAGGAACTAGTGAAGTAGGCGGGTGTAGGACAATAGGAACACATCGGGGCTGTGGCCGACCACGCAGGCAGGCCTAGTGGGTGGTGGCTAGTTGGGGTTTGGCTCAGTGTCGCCAGAGTTTTTGATGTATCAGAATAAACTGTAAATCCATATTTTTTTTTTCTGTAAGATATTTTTAAGTTTTAAAATTATGTGCAGGAGAAACCAAGTGCAGTTGTGGACCCTGAGTCGTGGGCTGCCGGCACACACCAACTTAATAGCTAAATTATATGAACATCTGTCATAGAATACAAATGCCATTACTAAAAATGATGATGTAGCTGTACCTTTCTGTATCTTTATTGACATACAGAGATGCTCCCGATGTTGCAAAGTAGCATGTGTCAAGTGATTCCAATATTTGCAAGTACATATAACATTTGTTGCTCTCGTATACAGAGGGAAAAGACAAATTATACCCACTAAAATCCTCATGGCTATCCCTGGATGAGGAATTGAGGGACATTTTGATTTTGCGTTTCCTAATTTTTCTACTTTGAGTACTTTATGTGTGATAAAGTTTAATAAAAAATAGCAAAATATGTTTGCCTCTGCCGTGGAGAATGTGATACAGAATGCAACAGAATGAGAAGAACCTGAAGGTGGTGGTGAATGTAACAGAAATTCAGAATGCACTAAAACTCTTGGGACAGGTGTAGTGCATGCAAAAGTCATTTTGACAAATATGTTTTATGTTACTAGCAGGGTTATTTTCCAAAAGGTCCCAGAGTTACAAAGATAAATAAGACAGTGTCTCTTCTCTCCAGGAGTTCCCAGTCTAATGAGACTCTCCCAGTGTTCGCCTTTAATTGTGTAACTTAGACATGTAATTACAGAATAAAATAAGGACATAAGAACAAAGAAATTTAGAAGTGGGAAAAACTGTCATATTTTTTGAGGCTTGGTTTAAAATGTCAGGATGATAAAAGTCTCAGAAATCAATATCATTGTGGAATTATACTTGATTTGAATATCATAAGGCAATTTAGCACTATATATTAAAGTACAGAGGAAAACTGGATACTAATGCATGTACCAGGAGATAATGTGCAGAAAAGTCCCAAGTAATTTGTTTTCTTGGAATGCCAAACACGATTAGATAATTACCATGCTCCAAATACAAAGGTTATTCTCTTTTTTGCAGGTGTCCTAGTCTATATAAAGCAGGTGTGTTTCAGACAGAAATCTAAAGAGTCTTAGTGGCCAAAATCACTCCACATCAGTAAAAGGTGTTTAAAGAGTCACAGGTGCCAAAGATAAAGCATTCAGGAGATTCTGATGGTTGTTTCTTTTCTTTTCTTTTTTTTTTGCTACAATAAGAAATACTGAAGAGATTAAAAAATGAAAATTTCAGTTTAACATTTTAATTTGTGCTTTAAAGAACCATCTTGTGGAATCTCACAAGAACTATTCAAGGTAATTAAATATACGACTCACAAAAATTAGGGGATATTTCAAAATGACTATGAAGCAATAAAAAAAAAGAAGCATTTCATTTTTTTTAAATTAAACAAGACCATCAGCAAAATGAATGACAAGTCAAAGAAAGTTGTTCTATTATGCAAATGAGAGGCAAAACCAACTTTGATTTCACTGGTGAAAATGCCCCGTACAAAAGGCTGAAAGGACTGGAGTATCAGCACGTTCCCTGGTCCCCTGATTCCTGTGAGCCGTGTTTATAAATCACGTGCAAATCGAAATGTGAGCTGATGTGCTGAAATGAGCAAGGGACATAAAGTGATGGGTGGAGATGCCGGTGTAAAGGAGCAAATAAAACCGACGGAGCTGGCTGGCTAGAAAGAGCACACACAGGTAAGTACGTGGTGTCTGGCATTCAATCTATAACAATGTAAGGTCATCATCCTAAACACGGAATTCAAAGGGAACGTGCTGTCAGCAGATACATGCTGCAGAAACATTCGAGAGGGTAACATCTCCGGGTGTTGTTAGAAAAGAACACAGACGTTTTCATCTGCATAGGTTTTCGTAGCAATAAGCTCCCGGAACAAGTCAAGAGGCACTGATAAAAGAGGCAAGGCTCAGTGGAGGAAATCATGAAAGATCTTTTTAAAATGTAACTGGGCTCAGGTATCGAAAGCCACACTCATTTTCTAGTACTTTAAAAGTGGAAAGGTGACAAAGCTTAGAGAAAGGGTGCAAACCAAAATGATAAAAATCTGAGATTCATTGAAAATAGAAAGAAAACAAAAGATACACGAAAGAGTCCCAGTCCCAAACAAAGCTAAAAGAAAAAAAGTTTAGGTCGTAGTTCTGTATTTTTTAAGGAATATTTTTATAAGTTACATTTTCAAATTTCTGTTATTTTTTTTATAAATTTCTCATCTATAGTGTTTTTATTATACTGATGTGAAGATTGCTCTCTCAACAAACAAAACTAAATTGGTCCTGAATAAAGGGCCTCTGAAACCTTTGGTGATGCTGATCTTATATGTGTATAATCCTGGTGCATGATTAACTGGTGCGGCCCACTAACTTCCTCATCAGGCCCGGGTTTCTAGACACATCAGACTTGTAGGAACAAGATCCTGGTCTTAGGTCCAGCTCCCTGGACACAGGCCTGGGTGAGAACATTTGTCAAACAACATCAGGCTGCAAGGCCCAATGTTTTCTTCTCTCTGACCCTATCACTTCTTCCTCCTCCTTCTCCAAAGACCAACTCCTTCCTACCCATATGTATGTTGTCTGCAAGAGACCCGCCTCAGATTCAAAGACACACACATATTGAAGAAAAGGGGGAAAAATGCTTCATGCAAATGGAAACAAACACACACACAAAGTTGAAGTAGTAATATTTATATCAGACAAGATGGACTTTAAAGCAATGCCCATAAGAGATAAAGAAAGATATTACATAAGATAAAGGGAGCAATCCAACAAGAGGCACAGCCCTTGTAAACAGTTATGCATCAAACATGAGAGCACCTAAATATATAAAGCACATCTTGGTGAGCATAAAGGGAGACACTGACAATAATATAATCATTGTAATGGACTTGAACACCCCATTGACATCAAGGAATAGAAATATCAATAAGAAATAGCAGCTATAAATGACACATTAGGCAAGATGGATTGAAATGATAGTTTTAGGACATTTCACCTAAAAGCAGCAAAATATATATTCTTTTCAAGTGCACATGGAACATTTTCTAGAATAGACCACATGTTAGAACATAAAACAAGTTCTAATAAATTTGATATTGAAGTCATATCAAGCATCTTCTCTGACTAGAATGGTATAAAACTAGAAATCAATTATAATAAAAAAACTGAAAAACACACAAAGACAAGAAGCCCTCTCTTACAAAAGAAACATATTACATACTAAACAATAAGTGGGGTAACAATGATATCAAAGAATAACTCAAAAAAATACCTTGAGACAAAGGAAAATAAAAATACAATGACCTAAAAATCTATAAGACACATAAAAAGCAGTCCTAACAGACTCATAGCTATACAGGCCTACCTCAAAAAAAAAAAAAAAAGTCAAATAATCTAACCTTACACCTGAAGGAACTAGAAAAAGAACCACAAACAGCTCAAAGTGAGTACAATTAAGGAAATAATAAAGATCAGATCAGAAATAAATGTAATAGCCTAAAAAATACAACCCCCCCTCAATGAAACCAAGGGCTGGTTCTTTGAGAAGATAAACAAGGGTGAAAAAACTTCAACCAGACTCATCAAGAAAAGAAAAAGAGAGGAATCAAATAAAACCAGAAATGAAAAGGGAGAACTGATAGCTGACACCACAGAAATACAAAGTGTTGTAAGAAATTATTATAAACAAACATATGCCAACACATCGAATAATTGGGATAAATGAGTAAATTACTGAAAACATACAATCTTTCAAGACTGAATCAAGAGGAAACAGAAACTTTAAATAGATCAGTTACTATCAACAAAATTGAATCACTAATCAAAACATCCCAACAAACAAAAGTCCTGGATTGAACACTTCACAAGTAAAATTTACCAAACATTTAAAAAAGGACTAACACCTAGCTTTCTCAAACTATTCCAAAAAATCCAAGCAGTGGGAAGACTCCCAAACTCATCTTGAGACCAGCATTATCCTGATTCCAAAACCAGACAAAGTCATTTAAAAAATTATATACTAATATCACTGATGAACACAGATGTAAAATTCTCAACAAAATATTAGCAAACCAAATTCAGCAAATTACATGAAAAAGATCATAACCGTGATCAAATGGGATTTATTTCTGAGATGCAAAGTTGGTTCAATATTAGCAAATCAATTCGTATGATACAGCACATAAAGGATAAAAATCATATGAGCATAGCAATAGATGCAAAAACATTTTGAAAAACCTAGCATCCATTTATGATGAAAACTTTCAGCAAAGTGGAAGAAATGGAGCATACCTCCACACAAAGCCATAGCTAACATCATATTTAAGGGCAAAAAGCTGAAGGCTTTTACCTTAAGACCAGGAACAAGACAAGGATGCCTCCTTTCACCACTTTTTCTCAGCATAGTATCGGAAATCCTAGCCCCAGCATATCAGACAAGAAAAAGAAATAAAAGACATCTAAGTTGGAGAAGAAAAAGTAAAATTGTCATTATTTGCAGATGATATGATACTATATATAGAGAGAACCCTAAAGATTCTACCAAAAGCTACTAGCTTTTTATAAATGAATTAAGTAAAGTATTAGGATACACAATTTATACTCAGAAATTGGTTGCATTTTTATTCAACAGTAATGAGTTATCAGAAAGAGAAACTAAAAAGACAACTCTATTTACAATTTCATGAAAAAACATACCTGGGAATAAATTTAACCAAGGAGTTAAAAGACCTGTTCTAGGAGAATTATAAGACATTGAAGAATATACAAATAAATGCAAGCATATACTGTATTCATGGACAAGAAGACTTAACATCATTAAAATGTTCATACTGCCCAAAGCAATCTGCAGATTCAATGCAACTCCCATCAAAATGTCAATGGCATTTTCTTTTATAGAACTAGTACAAGTAAGCCTAAAATTTATATGGAACCACAAAAGAAGAGCCAAATAACTACAGCAATCATGAGAAAGAAGAACAAAATTGGAGATATGCTCCCTGATATGAAACTATACGACAAGGCTATTGAAGTCAAAGCTGAATGACACTTGCATAAAAACAGACACATAGATCAGTGCAACAGAAGAGAGCGCCCAGAAATAAACCCATGCCTTTATGGTTAATTACTATATGACAAAGGAGACAAGAACATACGATGGGGGAAAGACAATTTATTCAGTGAAGGGTGTGGAGAAAATTGGACACATACATGTAAAAAATGACACTGGATCACCTTCTTACACCATACATGGAATAAACTCAAAATGGACTAAAGACTTAAGTGTAAGACTAGAAACCATAAAATTTCCAGAATAAAACACAGTCTGTTAACTCTGACATGAATTTTAGTGATATATTACTTTTTGAACTCTCCCCTTGGGCAAGGGAAACAAAAGAAAAAAAATAAACAAATGGGACTACCTCAAACTAAAATGTTTTTGCACAGCAAAGACAACCATTAACAAAACAAAAACAGAACCAAATGAATAGAAGATATTTGCCAATAATGCATCCAATGAGGGGATAATATTCAAAATTTATAAAGAATTTATACAACGCAGCACCACCCCACCCCCCAAACAACCCACTTAAAAAATAGACTGAGCACTGAATAGACATTTCTTCAAAGAGGACATACAGATGGTCAATACACATAAGAAACGACACTTAATGTCGTCATCATCAGACATATACAAATTAAAACCATCTTACATCTGTCAGAAGGACTATTATTAATAAGTCAACAAACAACAGTGTTGGTGAGAATGTGGGGAAAAGGGAACCCTCATGCCCTGATGGTCAGATTGGAAATTGGTACAGTTTTGTGGAAAACAGACAGTATGGAGGTTCCTCGAAAAATTAAAAATGGAACTCTCTATGACCCAGCAATTACACTTCTGTGTATACGTCTGAAGAACCCTAAAACACCAATGTGAAGAGATAGATGTATAGCAGTGTTATTTACAATAGCCATGATATGGAAGCAACCCAAGGGCCCATCAGTAGACAAGTCAATAAAAAAGTAGAGGGAAATAGCCCTGGCCGGTTGGCTCAGTGGTAGAACGTGGGCCCAGCATGTGGATGTTCCAGATTCGATTCCTAGTCAAGGCACAGAGGAGAAGAGACCATCTGTTTCACCACCCCTTTGGGAAAATTAATGTTAATGCCAGTTTTGAGTTCTGAGGGGACCTCCAGGAAGACACGCCTCCATGGCACAAAAACCACCCTGTAACTCTGAGATTGCCAGCAGCGGGGACTCTGACGGCAGCCTTTCTCTCCGACTGTGCCCTGACTTCTTTGCAGGCCTGGGGCCTCCGCTGCTTGAGGGTTTTGAACTCCCGTAACCCAAGCAACACACACACACACACACACACACACACACACACAGAGCGGAGAACCCACGGGGCCTGAGAGTCCGCCCGCAGCGTTGCTTGTTTTGTTGGCTGCGTGGTGCCACGCGGCCAACTTGGTTTAATTTCTGTAGCTGTAGAAGATAAATCAGTACTCTTGATTGTGTACTTTTAAAAGACTTTTATTAGGATGACTTATTTGCCTTGAATTTGTATATCCCCTTGCATAAATCTTGAGCTGCTTGGGGAGACCGGCTTCCCAGTTTCTTACATTGTGCGTGATGGGTACTTTATACACACAGGTCAACACGATGGCAAATATTGAAATAAGCCTGCTGGTGCTACCTCGCTGCCTGAACAATGTCCGTGACATTTCACCCATGGTGATATAGATGTTGAGCTTCCAGTCACGGAGTGAACAAGTGCGCTGTTGAAATTTATTCTGTTGATTTAAAATAAGGCTGGTGTATAAACAATGGTAAATTGAGAATCATTGTTGCAAGTGGACTGTTTGTGTTCACAATCATATCGCAGAAAGCAAAATATGTCACATCTTTGTGGCAGTCAATCCTCTTCTCGTCAAACTATGACAATAGGGCTTCAAATTCCCGCTCTTCAAGAGAGGAATCCATTCTTTTTCAGCTGTAATCATCTTGGCTCAAAAGACCTTAGGCTGTTTTGTTTTTTGTTTTTTCTTCAAAGGCTCCATGATTCATCATAAGAAGCAGAAACTGGTCAAAATAAATCGTGCAAACGTTCCGCAGGGAAAAGAGCTACATAACTAATTGTGGATTCAATTTTCCAACTGATGTTCTTTCTATAAGTGAATTGTGTCCTTTGGAAGTCACCCAAACAAAACAAGGCAGGACACAGCAAACAAGCAAATCAACACATCTTTCACTCAGGACATTTTGTCCGTGATACTTTTGCACCTTTAGTAAAAATGCACATACATTTGCGGCAGTCCTGGGCTAATACCGCTCAGAGAGTCTATGAAACGGCCGCCTCTGGACAGACACACGTCGTTTCTCCGCCTCACACTGCATTGGAGACATAAATACATCCGATGACGATTGTACCGCTCAGTGACGCACTAGACCCATCAGAGATTTCGTAGACCAGGCTCCAAGACCTGTGAAAAGCAAAGTTGTGATTTGAATATAAAGGGTTTCTCCAGTGTTAACAAAAGAAGACTAAGGATGGAGAGCCCTTTGCAAGGCGAGGAGGCGATGCTTGTGGCTTCTGAATGCGATCTCCCAAAGGGTCATGTTTCCCACCATTTTCATAGAAAATCAAGACAGAGCTTAAAAAATTTACAAAAGGAGCTGCTACGCGGCAAGAGTATCTGCTACCGTGAGAGATGTTAATAGTGCTATTAGCCAGTGTGATTTCTGTCATTATCAGCCATTATTCTAAGAGTGGCAAGAGGCAGATAAGGAGCCAAGGCTGAAATTTCCATCTTTTTTTTTTCCTAGTCAGCATGCAAAACGCATATACGCTGTCTCTAAATTGTCACCCTTTTGTCACAAATTGCTCATTATATTTGCTTAGACTTGTGAAAGGGAAAATATTTAAAGGAAGTAAAGGTAGAAAACATGGAATAAAAAAGACCTATGACTATTTTTAGAGTCTGTGCTTTAAAATCTCTAGCAGGGACCATAAACTATGGTGAGTCCATAGAAGCTAGGAGTGCTCCTGGCAATTAAAAAAAAAAGGAAGAAAAAAAAGAAAGCTAAACTGTGACTAATACAACCTGGAAAAAAAGCTCTAAATTTTTTTTTAATTAAAACTAATTTTGAAAGCCTCCTTTGAAAGGGGTCTCAATAAAGCAGTTCAAAAAGCTTCTGAAATCAGATGCAAGTTGCTTATTTCAATCAGAAGTTAGACTGGTTAGCCTTTGGTGATTATAGGTACAAATATAAATAAATATAACGTCAAAAGAGGTGTTAATACTCCGGTGTCTCACTCAGAGATTAAATGTAGCTATAATTTTCTGGAATTTTGATCTGAATACCAGAAGAAAGAAAAGGTAAGTGAGGAGAAGAGTTTGTATTGTCCTTTTTGGGAGAGAATGTGGCAATATTAAGTCAGTTTGAGGATAATACATTGTTTTGACTTATTAGTCTTGGGCTTACTTGTTTTTATTCTTTTTTTTTTGAGGCTGTTTCTTAGAGGCTTAATGTTGTGGGTCAACGGCTTGACGTCCAAAAGCCAAGAGATAGCCTGTTGCAGAATTTGAGATCATGCGGAACTCTGTGTACTGTGAATTCTCGCGGGACTCTGTGTACTGTGTAATGCATCCAGCAGATAGAATTTAAATGCTTGGTTTGTGCACTGAGAATGGCTGTACATAGTGATAACCCACAGAATATCAGACCTTCAAATGATTTTTGAACCATCATCACAAACAAACCAGTTTTGTTCCTGAGTGGCTTTAGTACAAACCATATTTTCACTGGATTTGAATTTGGTTAAGAATTTCAAATATGTATATAACATGCGTGAAATATCTCAGTATATATAAATATATCAATATATAGAAGTCTGCCATCTCCCACCATTCTGAATGTATTAGAACTGATTGCGTCGTATTATGATATCTAAAAATGCTATTTCAAAGCAAAATACTTCATGAATGGATAAGCTTTTATGACATAGAGGGCATTATTATAAATATTATTTTTAAAAAAAATATTTATTAAAAATAAACATTTTATTTTTATTTACTAGATGTACATTAAAAGAATAGCTGTAGTGTGACATCCACCATCTTAAGCTAGTGCACAAAAACATTACACCCATCGTGTGCAGCTTCTAATATATGCTTTTTAATCATTCTTCTTGCTTCTTCAAGCAAAAACAGCAACTTACACTCATTGGCATTCAATGACAGAAATCACAGTCGGTAATTCTGGTTGAAGCCTTTTGTTAATACCTCATATTTATCAAAAATTTCCCGTTCTAGGTTTTAATGTATACTGCAATTGAAAACGCAAATGGTACCAGAGAGCATACGGTTTTTTAATTTCCTTAAAAATAAAAAGCTAGGGAATTAAATGCCTGCTAATGAAGTGTTACATTTCTTAGTTGTTTTTTTTTTTTTTTGCAACTCGTTTTAATTGAAAAAAAAATCCCTTCAAGTGTCTCCCATTTTCCGATTCTCAGAAGAGAGATAAGAATGATCTATATATATAAAAAAAGCATGCAGTTCAAGGACTGCAAAGCTGAACCAAAAGGCAGCATTCCTTTTAGAAAAAATCTTGCATTCCTCTAGATAAATGAGAAGAGACGTAGAGAGTTCAGCTGTTCAAAAATTCCTTTTTAACAGATTTTTTTTTTCCCCAACAGATAGGTATTTCAGTAGAATAATCTCAGTCGTTTATGGGCATGACAAATGAACACTGTAGGCTCACCTGAGCCCTCGGCAACGCGGCCCTGAATGACTTGCTCTCCAAACAGAGACCTCCAGACATCTCTCTCTTCCTTGAAATGCCGATTAAAACAGTGAGAGGCTGATGAAAAACGGGTTGTGTCGACACAGGGATAAAATAGTCACGGAGATGTGTGAAATGATAGCAAGGCTCTGGGACCATAGACTGTAAGAATGTGAGAAGACCTCCTGAGACTTGGGGCCATCCCCAGGGAAGACCGTCGTCCCCTGTCCCCTGGGAGCACGGGACATCTTGAGAAGGACACCGCGGGGGAGGCTGGGGCACATTGCCCTCTTGTAAGGCACCCTGGATGGACTGCACTGTCTAATTTCTCCTCTGGGTTCTGCCTGTGACTCCAGGCAGTGACGGTGTTATTTATTCATGAGGGACGGCATTCCGAGGGCGCCCCGGCTTTGAGAAAGTTTGGGATTCGCCACGGAATGAGTCTAAGAAGCGCAGAGAAGTGGCCCCGCACAGTGGGGACATTGTCTCTACAGCCCCCCCGGGAACCGAAAGAGGGAGGGGGTGGCGGGGGATATGGAAGAAGGGGAGGGAGAGGACACCTGAAGGGAAAGTAGGGGAGGAGGAAGAAGAGGAGAAGGAGGAAGAGAGAGAGAGAGGAGGGAGAGGAAGGGAAGAGGAAAGAGCATGGGAGAGGCTGAGGTGTCTGTTTCTTCAGGTCAAGCACGCTCGCAGAGTACTAAACGTGGAAGTGCCTTTTAAATGGTGAAATACGATACGTGTGTGCACCTCCCGTACTTGAGGGCACACTTGAGCCTCCGCACAAGCATGTGTGCAGTGTCTGATCACTTATTCTAGCCTTTAGTCTCCTCTCTCAGAAAGCCCCACGTGACAGGGGCCTCTGTATTCTCTGAGGAGACTGTGGACAGGTGTGTCAGGTCTGTAGGGCTTTGCTACATATTCAGGCTGAGAAAATGTCTTCTCATACTCGCTCAAATCGCCCTGCTATTTGGCTGTCCAGTCTCCAAACTTCTGAAGCTGCCTATTGCTTTGTTTTAAAGGAATTTCATTAGCCCTGGCCATTTGGCTCAGTGGTAGAGCGTCCACCCAGCATGTGGAATTCCTGGGTTCGATTCCTGGTCAGGGCACACAGGAGAAGTGACCATCTCCCTCTCCATCCCTGGTTCTCTCTCTCTCTTCCTCTCCAGAAGCCATGGTTTGATTAGTTCCAGCACATTGGCCAGGACTCGAGAGACGGCTCCTTGGAGCCTCTGCCTCAGGCACTAAAAATAGCTCGGTTGTGAGCATGGCCCCAGATGGTCAGAGCACTGACCCCAGACGGGTGCTGGGTCCTGGTTGGGGCTCATGTGGGAGTCTGTTTCTCTATCTCCCCTCCTCTCACTTAAAAAATGTTTTTTCAGTGCCCGAGATGTCCTGATAGCTAACCGTTTACACAGCTGTTTTATTACTGAACTCCTCTTCCCGGAAGGATGCTGGATCATGTAGTCGGGGCAGGGAAACCTGAGAGACTCTGCTTCAGAAACGTGGAAATGAAACATGAGCTGCTCTTTCTCATAGGAATGTACTCTTTTAGGAAATGTGAAACGTTTATAGCATGCAGCACTGACACATGTCCCCAGAGGACAGAGAGTTCTTTGACTCTTTTAGGTTCCTCGTTTGGCCACTTGGAATTCGAAGCAGCAGTAGACACCAGACGTGTGACCAATTTTTAGAAAACTGGTCTTGAGAATAGTTGAGCAAGAAATGAATAAAATAAGGGTGACTAGATCTATAATAAATTAATTATTCCCTATATAAAGAAGTTCAGTAAATTTTTTCAAAAGTCAAGCGGATTGATTGCATGCCATGAGCATCAATTTATTTGATATAGATGAGGGAGAGGGTGACATTTCAAGTTAAAATTCAGGGATCACAGGTAGATAAAGAGTGATGACAACCAGGATAAGCGGATTAAAATGTCACCGATGGCCAGAATTTCAGTTCATGCACCTCCTCCCCTTCCGACCTCCAGAGCTCAGTTCTGGGACTTCTGAGGGATGATATTGCAAACCGATGGGACAAGCTTGCCAGTGGCCTTGAGCATGGGGGACAGGGCTCCTCCTGGGAAAACACTCACCCTGCAGGAAAAGGGGACCTCCCCAGGACGTTGGATGAAAGAGAAAGTCATTTTGAGTGCATTAGTATCTGTCCCTCCGTCTTGTCTTCCGGCACAAGCATCCTTACCCATGACTAATGGCGACGGTGGTGGTGGTGGTGGTGGGGTTACAGGGAGATTGCAGCAGCTATCAGAGAGACCTGTGACCCGAAAGCTTTGTGAGTCATTGCACAGAAACAGCACTCCTTTAGAGACGCCTCTAGAGCGGTGAAGCGGGGAGAGGGAGGGGCACCTGCGAGCCCTCAAGGGCCTCTGGGCTGTTGCTTAACTTGAGCTGTGGGGATATCAGTTGGCAAGTTCAGCGCCTGGGAGAGAAGGAAGAACAGCATCACAGCTTGTTAGAGAACGCGGCACCCTATGGGAGCATCCTTGTTTGTGAGGCGCCTCTTGGGGACCCCCCGCAAACACTTGATGGGGATTCTGTAAACCTCCGAGAATGCTTGGGGTTTTCCCTCAAAGGCCAGAGCCAACGAAATGCAAGCTGTAGCTTTTGTTCTGGTCCCATTCTTCCCCGAAGCTCAGGGATACTGATCTTAAACAGGTATCTGTGTTTTGGGTGAGAGGAACAGATTGACCTGGCTTACAATATTACTGACTTGCAGGCATTTTAGATGACCCTCCTGGGGGAGAGAGGTGGGAGAGACTCCTCGTTTCAACCTTAGAAACTGTCAGATTCACTGAGCACTTGAGGGGGTCTGGACTGAGGGTCATGTTTTGGCCAATAGAAATTGTGATTTAAGACAACTCTAGGCTCTCAGTTGAACAAGCTTCAACCATGGCCAATATTCTAGGAGCTTCCCTGGAGTGTGTTTGGAAGGCGTTTCCACAGGGCTGGTGGCCACGCCAGCCACAGTCACCTGGCCGCCTGCTCATCCGGCATCCTGGGTGAAACCTTTGTTAGTAGATTTCTACAAAGTTCATACAGAACGATGTCCTCTTTGACCGGAGGTCAGACTTCCAGTGCCCTCTGTTTCCTGAATTGCAAACTCATAAAAAAGTAAAAAAGGTCCTTGAGTACCCAAAATAGCTTCCATGTCCCCGGACCAAAGCCATGAACTTGCCTTCTTGAAGATTTATGTACTTTCGCTTAGAGATTGTTTATTCTTACTTAACCGAGGTCATCATAATTGTGGGCTTTCTGGTTTCCCAGCTCAATGTAGGCTTTCAGGAACAAATTAGCAAGGGGTAAGGGCATATTAGAGGCAAGCAAACTGGCAGGAATAAAGTAACAGTTGTTTGAGAAGGAAGAAAGGAGCAGAAAATTAAGAAGACAGATGCTGAACTGTGTGTGTTTTACAGAATAATGCAATGACAGCGACTCATCATGACGGCACCGTTAGGAGTAAGGCCAAATTAGGTACAGCAGTTGTTATTTTAAAAAGGCAGGAAGGGTTTAATATAGTTCTAAAAATTTACATAAAATGATATAAAATTCAGGTTTGAGCCTCCGAAGGGGTAAGTTGGAGCTATCTAGACGGAATGAACAGCCTGCTTCCTCCCCAAGATGATTGCTACATTTGAATTCTCAGAGCACTTTATTTGTACCTGTCTAATGGCGCTGGCTGTTTTCATCATTGTATTACAGTCATTTGAGCTCATGCTAAATGCCATTTAACTCACTCGGAGGCATGGGGGAAGCTGGCTTTCGTCTCTGTCATGCCATGATGTATGTGACTGATGAGACTGTGCTTCAGCTATTCTATTTATAAGACATAGGATTTGGAACAAATGAACTTGAGGTCCGCCTGGTTGGTACATTTTATTCCTTTGTGTCGTAAATGATAAGATTTTTACAGTGAGGTGAAGAAATATGAAGGGATCTCAATTTTATACTAAATTACATGGGCCTGTTGCCTGATCAATACTTACTCCTTGCAACATGAATAAAGGAATTCCTTTTTTTCTTTTTTCAAAGTCATCTCTGGCATCTATTGTTTTTACTTGCTTGGCAACCGTTTTCTGTTTTGATGCTACTCTGGGAGAAAATGCCTTTGTTGTTTTCTCAGTCTATGTGGTTCTAATGAAGTGAGCTCATCAATTGGCTCTAAAATAGTCACATGACCCGGGCCTGAGCAGTCAGCATAAGCTACCCCTTAAGGCAGAGTGATTGGCTCAGTGATGGACATGTGACCAGAGTTGATTCCATAAAAGACAATTTCAGTTCTTTTTCTGGAGACATTCTCACATTCAGGAAACATGTAGGCTGGTACCTAGTTAATGTTTTATATTTTTCTAGACAAGTAGATTCCTATAAAAATGGAAGTGCATTGAGATATAGCTCTCATTAATTAATATATAGATCAACATATGTCACTATTTTAAACATATTTATTCTATTCTTTAAGTATATTAAGTTATTTGGTAACAGATTGATCATAAACCATCTAAATGAGTTCAGGAATTTTACTGACATTAGATATGTGATTGTTTTGTTGCATGCATTTGTTGTTAAATAATGCCCAATCCAGGCCATGATTTCAAGTAGGAAATGCCATTAAACCCTTCCAATGACTCCCCATCCTAACAGTTTAATTTTAGGACATTTTCACCGCCCCTCAAAGAAACTCCATATCCGCTAGCAATCACGCCGCATTCCTCCTCCATCAGTACCGACTGCCACGGCACTCCGCCCTCCTCGCTGGCCTCAAGCAACCACGAATTTACTTTCTGTCTCTATCAGTTTTCCTATTTGGGACATTTTATATAAACGGAATTATACAACATGTGGGTTTTTTTTTTATTGACTTCTTTTACTTAACAATGCTTTCAAAATTCATCAGTGTGGTAGCATGCATAAGTAATTCATTTTTTTGTTGTTGTTGAGTAATATCTCACTGTATGAGTATTCTCCATTTTGTTCACCCATTCATCACTGAAGAAAATTTGGCTGTGTCCATTTTGGGGATGTTATGAATAATGCTCCTGCCGATGTTTGTGTACAAATTTTGTGTGAACATGTTTTCATTTTTCTTGGATATGGACATAGAAGTGGAATTGCTGGGTCATACAGACTCGTGGGATCTTGATCACAGATCTGCCTTACTGTGAGCTCTGTTCTCTCCTAGTTACTCGATGGTTTTTCTATCTTCCACATGACTTACGTAGAAGGATGATCTACTAAGACAGTAACCTCAACTTTGTTCTTGTTTCTATAGGGAATTGAATCAATAGTAAGTAATTTTCTCCCATTTATACCTCTCATTATCCAACACACCACCTGTAGAAGATCGTCTTGACAGTTTGTGCTTAGAGATCTTGTCCCAAGCGAAATTGAAATGACTTTATGTTTTGAAAGCAATAAACAAGCCCCATGTCAGTCCTTTGGGGAAAATATGGGTGAAGGTAGAGGAAGGGGGGATTTGGTTTGGTTTAATATCTGTGAGATATTAAATACGTGTTCTTTAAAGGAAGGAAATGGTTATGAATTGGGGAGATTCTGGGAATGAGTGGGTGAGAGTCCCCTGTGGCTGTGACTAGCTGTCAAGCGTATCTCTGTGACCTGTCTGAAGATACAGTGAAGGACCAGAAGGAAATAATAGTAAGTGGTATTATAGTAAAAGTGGTGACCACTAAAGATCATGCCCATTTCCTGGTTTCCTGGAATTGCTTAAACTCCTAGGGACCATGAATAACCTTGAAGGTGACATCCTCAATAATGACTAGAACTGAACCAATCCTGCCAGACCTAATGGATGCCACCATATTGATTTAGGAAAAAATATGTGACTTAGGTGCTAAAAAGAGAATAATTATATCTGTTTTAAGTTTATAAAGGTTGCCAAACTCATATACTAGTCTTGCAAGATAAACAAACCATCACACTTTTAAACAGTGTAAGTATCATCATTATTGACTCTATAATTTCCCTTATTTCAAATAAATGATAACTAAGAGGGAAATTTCACTGAGTTGTGGAGAAAATGATTACTAATATAAGGATCATTTGCCATTCCATGATGTGCAGATGTAAAAATTGGTGGTTGTGGTCACGACTTTTTCTCTTATGCTACTGGAAAGTCAGTTTTAAAACAGGAAGTGGTTATGAAACCTCTTCAACAGTAGACACTGAACAAGTTATATTGAAAGAAACACAACTTACAGTGATTTTCTCTTTTTGAAAGTTTATTTACCCCTCACTGTTTTTTACATATCCGATTATAGGTACATAAGTATGTACATAAACAATCACTGAGAAAATGATAATAGTTAACCATTTATTGATGGTTTCTAGTTCTTGATACTTGCTGGGAGGCTTGCAAATACGGTCTCTTCTGACTTTTACAATGAAAGTGTTTGGTGGATGGTATTTTCACCCTTCTATTGATGAAGAACAGGGGCTCAGAATATTAAGAAAGCTTCCCAGGGTCATACATGTAGTACCTGGTCAATCTAGTTTCTGATCTTGGTCTTTCTACCCTGTTTTGTTTTGAGAATCATCAGTCAAATTTTAATACTGAGCACCGACTATGCCAGACACTGGCAGGAGATATTAGGGATAGAGCATTTCTGAGCTGAGTCCTCCCAAGTTGTCACTTAAATTTTAACTATCTAATATTTTTCTCTCATCTCCTGCTTGGCTACTTGTATCTTTTATCTCATCTCCCCATTGAGAGCCCATCAGCACCAGCACGTTTTTAATGGTGTCCTGACAGTACACTTCCTGTTCAAAATGTTCCAGTCGAGCAAGTCATATATGACATAAAGCAAGAGAAGAAAAACTGCAAAGAGGCCGTGAAAACCTAGCAGTGCATTCTCCAAGCTTCCTGGGAACGGCTGAGTGGGAACACTGACTACCAGTTTAAAGTTTATAGAGAACATCATTCACACGGGTCAGGGCCATAGAGGTGTACGTACATTGTATGCCACCATCAACCAAAACCCATCAACGGACCTTTCAAGTTAACTCCTAATGTAATCAAATAAGGTTTCGGAAATGCAGAAGAGCTTCAGGATAAATATAGCAATTTGAAAATGTAAGAATCATTTAAGGATTGAATCCAAAACTTAGTCTACTGAATCACATGGATTCACCCTCTTTTTCTTTTTTCTTTTCTTTTTTTTTTTTCAAATATGGGAACCGAGAAGAGGCTTATTACTCAATTAGATTCTGGCCAAATATATAAACACCCAGGAAAAATCAGCCCCAAATGCGGTGCGAATGGGACACCAAGTCTTAGCAGGCTGAACTTTCCTTCTGAGCCTTAGATATACAAAAAATTAAAACCTAAATGTAAACAGAAAAACCTCAAACGCCAAAAATAAACCAGAGTGAAACACCATGTAAAGTATTTCTTCCTTCCACCCTAAATGCTTCTGTGGAGTAAGTCAGCCCGAAGGAATTCAAGTTCTGTTTTGGTTCTTTCTCCGCACACTCCCCCAGGGATCTATACATCGCCGACTCCGCGCCCAAACCTTGAACACGGAGCGAGAGCATTTGGTGGGTACTGCCTCGCGTGAGGACTGTGGGAAGTATGAAACTCCAGACCGAGACCGAATGTCCCCAATGGGTCTCCAGATAAAGGAGGGTTGTGTCTAAACTAGTGTATTTTCACCACGCGGGTAATTAAATTCTATCCCATGTGTTCTTGTATACCAGCAATGAATTAGTACTGTTCCCAAACACATGCTTACCGTCCTCGTGTTTAAATAAACCTGTTTTCAAGGATTCCCATAGTCTGACATATTTTTCTTACGTTCCTTTTTCATTAGCAGACACAATATTTTAGAAAGTACCAGAATTGCAGAGACGCCTCGTTTTTAGTTTTTATTAGTTTAATCCCTTATCTAATTGTGCAACTGTTCTTCGGGGTTTTCTCACTTACACACCTGTTCCTGATGGCTGCTTCCTTGAGTGTGAGAGTAATGTATGGAAATGACCCAGGTCAATCTAAGCAGTTTGAATACATGAATTTCTCTGCCTGTGCAGAAAGTATTATACTATTTTGTTTTAATTTATCTTTAATCAGATAAATACAGAAAAGGGTATTGGGGATAATCAACCAGGGCCAATGTCTATTATGTAAGTGTGTTATTTGACTTACCGAGACCTTTCTGTACTTGAGATTTTAATTTTTTCCACTGCTGACCTGTTCTAACGATTCCAAGTTAACATTTAATATGCAACTAGTATATAATTGATAAAACTATGATGACCTTAAGATAATATAGAGTCTGTGATTGGTTTTTTATTCTCTTTAATTAAATTTATTGAGATAACATTATTTAATGAAATTATATAGGTTTCAGGTGCACAATTCTACAATACATCCTCTGTAGATTGTATTGTGTTCACCATCCCAAGTCACATCTCCTTCTATCACTTGTTTCTCCAATACCCTCACCCCTTTTCCCTCTGATAATCACCATACTGTCATCTGTGCCTACGAGAGCTTTTTCTCTGAATCTCTTCACCATTTTCACCCAGTTCTACAAGCCCCGCCCCCTCTGACAGGTGTCAGCCTATTCTCTATCTATCAGTCTGTTGGTATGTTGTTTGTTCATCTTGTTCATTAGATTCCACATATGAGTGAAATCATATGACACTTGTCTTTCTCTGACTGGCTTATTTCACTTTGCATAATACTCTTTAGGTCCATCCACGCTGTTGAAAAGGGTAAAATTTCCTTCCTTTTCTATGGCCAAGTAGTATCCCATTGTTAAATATATCACATCTTTTTTTTATTTATTTATCTACTGATGGGCACTTGGGCTGCGTCCAGATCTCAGCTATTATAAATAACACTGCAATGAACATAAAGGTTCATATATTCTTTCAATTCAGTGTCGTGGGTTTTTGGGGAAATATTCCCAGAAGTAGAATTGCTGGGTCATAGGCAGTTACATTTTTAATCCTTTGAGGAACCTCCATACTGCTTTCCACAGTGGCTACACCAGTCTGCATTCCCACCAACAGTGCACGAGGGTTCCCTTTTCTCCACATCCTCGCCAACATTTGATGTTTGTTGACTTATTGGTCATAGTCATTTTGACTGGTGTGAGTGATATCTCACTGTGGCTATAATTGCATTTCTCTGATGATTAGGTATTTTGAGCATCTTTTTATTTGTCTATTAGCCATCTGTATGTCTTCTTTGGAGAAGTGTCTATGCAGGTCTTTTGCCCAGTTTTTAATTGGATTGTTTGTTTTTTTGGTCTTGCGTTTTATAAATTCTTTTCTTTATAAAAAGTTTATTTTATTGATTTTAGAGAGGGAAAGGGAGAGGGCAGGAGAGAGACAGGAACATCTGTTCTTGTATGTGCCCTGACCAGAACTGGCAACCTGTGCTTCGCGGTGATGCACCAACCAAGCTATCTGGCCAGGGCAGCTTTATAAGTTCTTAATAATTTTGGATATTAACCCCTTATCAGATGTATCATGGACAAATATGTTCTCCAAGTCAGTGGGTTGTCTTTTTATTCTGTTGATGGTTTCCTTTGTGTGCAAAAGCTTTTTAGTTTTATGTAGTTCCACTTGTTAATTTTTTTTCTTTTGTTTCCCTTGCTTGAGCAGATATATAAGAAAAAATATTGCTATAAGAAATGTTTGAGATTTCACTGCTAATGTTTTCTTTTAGGATTTTTATAGTTTCCAGTCTAAAATTTAAGTCTTTAATCCATTTTGAATTTATTATTCTATATGGTGTAAGAAGGTAGTTTAGTTTCTTTTTCCTTTTTTTTTCTTTTGCCACATATCTGTTCAATTTTCCCAGCACCATTTATTGAACAAACTATCTTTACCCAACTGTATGTTTTTCCCTCCTTTGTCAAGTATTGACTGTAAAGGGATGGGTTTATTTCTAGGCTCTCTAATCTGCTCTATTGAGTTATAATCTGTTTTTATGCCAGGACCCTGCTGTTTTAATTACTATGACCTTATAATATAGTTTGATATCAGATTCCTCCAACTTTGTTCTTCTTTCTCAAGATTATTATTGCTATTCAGGATCTTTTTTATTTCCATATAATTTCTTGGCGTATTTATTTTAGTTCTGTGAAATATACCATTTGTATCTTGATAAAAATTGCATTGAATTTACAGACTGCTTTTGAACATTCAAATAATTGTTGATTGCTTTTAGAGAGAGAGAGAGAGGGAAAGAGAGAGAGTAAGAGGAAAACTTTTTTTTTCAAATTATTTATGCATTTATTGGTTGATTCTTATATGTATCCTGACTGGGGATTGAACCTGCAACCTTGGCATATCATTACAAGGCCCTAATCGACTGTGCTGCCAAACCAGGGCAGTGTGAACATGTTAGTAGTGTTCATTCTTCTTCTCCATAAATATGGTGTATGCTTTCTCTTATTTGTATCTTCTTCAATTTCTTCAGTGTCTTATCATTTTCCTAGTACAGGCCTTTGACATCCTTTTAAAATTTATTTCTAGGTATTTTATTCTCTTTGAAGCCATTATGAATGATATTGTTCTCTCTCTTAGTTTTCCTTTCTGAAAGTTCATTATTGCTGTATAAAAATGCAGCTGATTTCTGGATATTTACTTTGTGTCCAACTACTTTATTGAATTGATCAGTTCCAGTCTTTTTTGGGGGGTTGGGTGACAAATCTTTAGTGTTTTCCATATACAGTATCATGACAGGCTTACTTCTTTTCCAACTTGGGTGACTTTTATTTCTTCTTTTTGTCTGATTGTTGTGGCTAGGACTTATACTACTATGTTGAATAAGAGTGGTGAAAATAGACATTCTTGTATTGTTCCTGATTTAATGGAAGTGCTGGTAGTTTTTGCCCATTAAGTATGATATTGGTTGCGGGTTTATTATATACAGCTTTATTATATTGAGGTGTGTTCCCTCAGTCCCACTTTGCTCCAAATATCCTACAATGGCATATTGATGATTTTGACTTAAAGGTACTGGAATAGCAGCTGGCATGAGAAAAGCACACTGACCCTCCTCTGTGTTTTTGAAATGTAGGCAGTCAACCTCCCCCTGTGAGAGGTGCCTCGCTTGCCCCATGGGGGCTGAGAGAGTCACCCTTACTGCCATAGTTAAGGACAACAAGCCTGTATCCACAAACCTTGTGACGTCTTTACTAATCCAGTACTCCAGTCCCTCTTTCTGTTTACATTCCTTACTGAGGAACAACCAAACCTAACATTCTCTATAATGTCAAATTATCACATATTTATTGTTTCTTTGTCATATATATATAAATTTATATATACACTATATATAAAGCTGCCTGCTTTGATAGTTTCTCTAAGTGTCATTTACGACCTCCCATGTATTTTAATATGTATTAAGTTGTTTTTTTCTTCCGTTAATCTGGCTTTGTGTCAGTTTTGTTATTAACCCAGTCTTATGAACTCAAGTGGAATAAAGGAAGGTGGGTGGGCATTCTTTTTCTCCCCCACACATTTTAAGTTTATAGTTGACATTTATTCTTTTTGCCTTCAAATAAAAATAGTAGAGATTATCTTGTATCATTGAATGTTTGACCTTTAAATTTTCATTATTAGTATTTTTCAGAAGATTAACGTGCACTTTTAAGTATTTTTGCATCTTATCGTCACAAGAATATCATACAGAAAATGAATAATGGAAAATTAATGCTAAAGTCTTCTGGCTTAGGATGTAAGTTTTTATTTGACAGTTAAAGTCAAAGTAATGGGAACTGGAGCCCTCCTGCATGGTGACAATTTTTTATGCCTGGTTTCATGTCACATAAAAAATTTCCTGTAAATATTTCTCCACTCCAGGTTGGGCATTAAAAAATTCACTGGCTGGGAATCATAATGACAAATGTAATTGTGTTTATGTTTTAATGTCTTACAAAAAATAATGTTCCTAGTCTTTTCTCATTTGGAAATGACCAATATTCACCATTCACCTCACATACTTATTTCCGTAATATTTCAATGATCATTTTTTAGGATCCTGTTATTGCTTCATGAAAGATTGAAACACATTAGCATTTAGTAACATTGCTGACAGAGATGTCACAGTTCAGAAAGCAACATATGGTTTCTTTATGTCAGAGACAGAAAAACAATTTAAGGTGAGGAGGAGTTTCTTTTTCTAGACAATAAACTTTTAATTTTATACATGGAAATGATTTCTTTCTCTCCGCTATTTTGTGACTGAGAAAGATATAAAGTGTATTTTCAATCAGCGGTTGGGAGACTGAGAATCCTCTCTGGAGGGCTGTCCTAAATTGTACTTAAATTTTCAACTGTGCTTAAAGGGGATTGGGCAGTGCCTCTAAGACCCTCACTATCCAAGGGTCAACTCTACTTTTTAAAGATCAGAGCCTCTTGGATATAATTTCACGACTCATATTTAGTTTATATTAGTTTTAATGGCTCCTACAATACAGAAAATTTTAGGATGGCCTTGAAAATAGAAAAAGAATAGAAATAATTCCAAATGAAATGTTTGAGTTATTGTAAAACAAAAAGCTTAATACTTTCCCTACTTTATATATATTCCGTTTGTGCTAGTCATCAATTCTGCCCACCCTTCTCATTCTTGATTTGGGTAGGATCCAATGATAGAGCATTTCTTAAAGAATATGACTAGTTCTTTGCAGTACGCTGGTTCGAAACCCTGGGCTTGCCTGGTCAAGGCACATATGGGAGTTGATGCTTCTTGCTTCTCTCCCCCTCTTCTCTGTCTCTCTCTTTCTCTCTCTCACTCTCTCTCCTCTTGAAAATAAATAAATAAAAATCTTTAAAAACAAAGAAAAATTTTTAAAAAATGAAAAAATTAAATTTCATGGTATACTGATAGTAATCAAATAACAACAGAATTTACCCATTAAGAATTACTTAGTTTAAAAGTTATTACTATTCTGATTATTTATCTTATTTACAGTATCATCCATTAACTGCTATAGATATTTTCATCATTAGCCTATTGATAATACGACAGTCAGCAACTGAGCACTCCTATCACTTAGAATGTCACCATTCTTAGCTTTGAAAAGGGATGTCACACACAGGGCATACAACTGGTCTTTATATAATTGAAGTATTGTTCCTGGTTCTATTTTAACTGCCTGCCTAACCTAGGGCAAGTGAACCTTTCCAGATCTGCAGACCTTCGCTTCTTCATCTGTAAAATAGAGGATGAAGTTAGAGTATTTCTCTGGTCCTTCCCATTCTAAAGTTTTATGAGTCTATCATACTATAGTATTATTCTAGTACGGCAATCCAGTCTCAGAATTCTCACCTGAGGTAACAAGAAAAGGACTGGGATGGGTGTTGTGGAATGTGTCCCTGGCATCCATTCCTCCTTTCTTTTCTTTCCCCTCCTTTTTCTCCAGCTTAAATTATTCTGATTTTGTTCTGGAATTCTCTCCTCCCCTTACACACACACACACACACACACACACACACACACGCACACACGCACACCCGCGCGCGCGCGCGCACCATGGCAGGTTCAGAGTGAGCTCTGATCAGTTAATGGAAATCAGAACAGTCACACCCCTTGGCGGGTGATTAATTCAGGACTCAACGTGTAATGTGATGTGGGCAATGAGATGCCTCAACGAGGGAGTTCTGGGGAACGTTTTTATTCACCCTCCGAGAGAGCTCTCAAGGAAGACACTCGTCAGCTGGCCAGGTAAAAGGAAGGACGCTACCCCAGTTCTGTTTTTGGCCGCTGTCACTGAGGAGAGCAGCAGCTATGATGAAGTCGACTCCCGAAAGCAGAGCGGGGAACTGGGACCCTGATGGTGTCATTAAGGGGCCTGGTTAGTCAACCACGGAAAAATCTCAATATCTGTAGAAACGCTGTGTTTTAGTATGGTGTCACCAGTTTACGCGTTAGGTTGCTTGTTAACGACAATTGAAAGGAAACATCCATATGCGACCCTTTGTATCCCATCAGACACTATACACATGAAAGCGCTCCCAGGAGGTCAAAAGTGTCGTAAAAATTCAAGGGCTAACTTGTCTGATGGAACTCCTTCTCTGCAATTCATGTGCTTATATAAGTGCATCTGTCCCGTAAATATTTATGGAGAACTTGAGATGTGTCGGGCACCATATTAGGAGATTAACTTTCAGGACGCGTCCCAGTGCACTGACCTCTTCAAGCCCACACAGGGGGATTGAAGCAGAGACAGACAAAAGACCAGCAATCTAGATTTTTAAAAGGACTTCATTAGAGGTCTTTTAGTAACCTGATACGTTCTTTCCCTTCTGGGAACGAGACATTTAAAGTTAGGATATGCTACCCATAAGACAAATGGTCTAGGATATTCCCAGCTAAAGTGAGTTAGTTTACAATCTCCTGACACCATGTTAGAAGGGAAATGGGGTGATGGTGGATTAAACCACTGGTAGTCAACCTGGTCCCTGCCGCCCACTAGTAGGCGTTCCAGCTTTCATGGTGGGCGGTAGCAGAGCAACCAAAGTATAAATAAAAAGATTTAACTATAGTAAGTTGTTTTATAAAGATTTATTCTGCCAAATTTAGCAAAAATCCGACATAAAGTACTCGGTAAGTAATTATTATTATGTGCTTTAACATGCTATCACTCTGCTTTATAAATTTTATAAAGTAAAGTTGCTTCCCTACTTTATAAATCACCATGACTGTGGAACTGGTGGACGGTTAGAAAACTTTACTACTAACAGAGATACAAAAGTGGGCGGTAGGTATAAAAAGGTTGACCACCCCTGGATTAAATAAACTATCATTACAGAAACGTTAAGATATCTGGGCAAAGAGTGTGTGTTGTCTTTTAGAATATCATGCCTGCAACCGACACGTGACTGAGGAATATCTCATTGTTCTCAGTACCACTTTCTTTAGTGGTAATAATGCTTTTAACCTCATAATTTGGTTAATGTCAAGCTTTCTCCATTCACTCAACAAATATTAAGGTCCTATCACATATCGAGCATGATGCTATGATGGAGGAAAACATTTTATTTGGAAACATTTTAATGCGATCATCAGAAAGTTATTTAGAGACTCAGTAGTCAGTTTTTAAGATCTCACTCTCTCAAAATGCCTTACCTCTATTGGAAATAGCCACGATAGTCAAGTCAACCATAGTGATCTTGTTTATATTAATTTGGCTAGATCAGTATGCATCACTAAAAGCTTTTGCCTTAAAAACATGTTTAATGATATGAAAAAATATTAGTGAATTTTCATTCAGGGAAGGAAGTGTGATTTTGTTTTTCTAAGTATAACATAGAAAGGATACTCATTAAAATGAGAATAACAATTCTTCCCAGGTAATTTTATTATGAAATTTGTTTTTCTTTTGCGCTCGTGTGTGTGTGTGTGTGTGTGTGTGTGTGTGTGAGAGAGAGAGAGAGAGAGAGAGAGAGAAAGGAAAGGAGAGATGAGAAACATCAGTTCTTTCTTGTGGCACCTTAGTTGTTCATCGATTGTTTTTGCATATGTGCCTGACCAGGGGCCTCCAGCAGAGTCAGTGACCCCTTACTCAAGACAGCAACCTTTGGGCTCAAGCCAGTGACCTTGGGCTTCAAGCCAGTGGCCTTTAAGCTCAAGCCAGTGACCTCAAGGTTTCTTTTTACCTTGTGTCCTCAGGGTCCCAGGCCGATGCTATATCTATCCAGTGTCTCAAGCTACTATGGGCAATTTTAATTTTTTTTCTTTCTGCTTTCTATATTTGATGCAATGAATATGTATTTCATATATAATAAAATACTTTTTAATAGATACTCTTCACTCTCTTGCAGTATGAGAGGAATTGTTTGAGTTGATAGAAATTACGTGCAGTTATACTCAGGGGCATGAGAGAACCGGGATCCCCAGCAGTCTTCTCACTGGGTCTCTGGTCCTTGACAACTGGGGTGTAAAGCAGGCTTGGATAGGCCGATCAGCCTTACAGATACGGCTGAGCTAGAGAACCAGCCTCCCACCCTGTCCCCTTGGCATTTGTATCACCAAAGAGCGGTCTGGAGACTGCAGGCTGGCTAGACGCAGCGCAGAGAGCAGTGTGGCCATGCTCAGGCTGGACGTCCAGAGTGGCAAAGGTCACCTCTCTTGTTTGCTTTCGGTTCATGTGTCCAACTGCATCCACCTGTGTAAATGAGCTAATTCTATGTGAGTGTCAAAGAAAGAATTCTTGGAAAGCAAGATTTCTTGTCCGAGTTTCTAACGGCTCATATAGCTGAGGTGGTTGCAATGTATGTAGCTTTTAATCAAGATGTCATGGCCTTTTCAGCCCTTTCTATAACCCATTCCATGTTAAGTCATTCATAAAGCCGAGAATAGTGATCGAGCCACTGGTGCGTGCCAGAGACTGCACTAGATGCTGTAAAAAGCTAATGCAACCAGGCTACCAGTCTTCACCTAGAAACATTTCTCTCATTATTAGAGTTATGTAATTTTTCCAATATTGAAGTTTTATCTCTATGTATATCAACACCGATACACATATCTGCAGGGGTGGGCAAAAGTAGTTTTGCTGTTGTTTGTATGGAAAATAAGACAATAATTTTTTAAAAAATATTTTTTCTTTATTCATTTCAGAGAGGAGAGAGAGAAAGAAGGAGGTGAGGAGCAGGAAGCATCAACTCCCATATGTGCCTTGACTGGGCAAGCCCAGGGTTTCAAACTGGTGACCTTAGCATTCCAGGTCAATGCTTTATCCACTGTGCCACCACAAGTCAGGGAAATAAGACAATAATTAATAAATAATAATACAAAAGTAAACTGTTTTGCATATCACAACTGTAAACCTACATTTGCCCTTCTGTCTATAATTTTCCTTCAAAGATTTGCAGTCACGGCTCCATTTTGTTTAGACACTGAGTAGAGTTGATTAGAAGTCTGATGCCAGTCCGATTCTCATTTCTTTGCTTGTATCATGTTTTAACATTCTGGAAACTTCCGGAATTCTTTCTCTGTCCATTGAATTCAGTTAATGTCTAAGTGTGTGTCTTTTGCTTATTGTTTCCTGCCGAGATCTAGATCGGCCTTTTCAACTCTAAAGACTGGTATCTTTCTTGAGCTTAGAAAGTTTTCTTCTACTGGTGTTACTCTATCATTTTCTTACCTCCCCAAACCCTAGTTTATCTTTCTGGAGTTACCTTTTCTATTTCCAATGTCTTTGTTTTTGTTTTTGTCCTCAGTGATTTATTCAACCTTACCTTCCATGTCACAAATTTGATCTCTAGCAGTGTTCATTTTGTGATCCAGCTTGTTTGAAAATGTTGCTAATAACTTCATGGTCTACATTCCAAGACCATTGTTTTTCTTTGGTTGCTCCTTTGCAGAGCAGCGTTTTCTGGTTGCATAGATACAGGTGCCATTTCATTTCTCTGACATTGGCTTAGGACGATTTCAAGTTTCTCTTTTGTGTGCTACAGTTTCCTCTGAGTTTGGAGGTCCTTGTTTATTTATCATATCACAGTCCTTCTCTTTCCAACTGTTCTTTTACTCAGATGCTAAATTTTAAGCTAAAAAATAAGAGGACTTATTTGAAACTGTATCCAGGAATGCGGTATGTGTGACCTAAGGCTCTGAAGTCCTCTTCTGCCAGTTAATCTCTCTGGGGGCAGGATGCTTTCTCAGCTTCAGTAGGGGTAGGTGTATCTCAGATCTCCATGGAGACATGAATTACTGCCCCTCCTCCCCACTTCTTGTTTTCAGCTGTGTCTTATTGTGCTGATTGGAGCTGGAGAGATGTCTGTATCTCTGTGACCTGGAAGTAATTTTGTATTTTGCTTTGTGGAAGGATCAGCCCCTCCCCCAGTTATGGCCGCCTCCAGCACTGAATGAGTCAGCTTTTCATGTCATCACCTATATTCCTCTCCTTCTCACCATCCGTCTCTCTCTCTCTCTCCTTTCTTTTTGGAAGACAAGCGGGCCCTTTCAACACACCTCGTTTCCTGGTCACCAGGCAAGTGGCTGTGAGCAGTATTGACTGCTCTTTTCCTTGGAGTGAGCGCCCAGCCTCACCTCCCCCCCTCTGTTCCTGTAAGCAGGGGAGATTCAGGTGCTCTCTACCAGGTTTGTTGTGGCTTCTTCTTTGCTCCTTGGTTTTTGGAAGCTGTTCTTGTAGTCCAGATTTGGTTTTTCATGCTGATTGTTCATAAATTAGTTTATAATCCAGTTTGGTGGTGTGAGCTGGGAGTCTGTGCGTCTGCCTACTCCGCTGTCATCTTCAGGTCTCTGAGAATGTTTTATATTTTTAACTTTATTACTTTTATTTATATATTTTTTTATTAAAGATTTGTCTGCGAGCCCAGATGCAGCCATCAAAAGAGCCACACCTGGCTCACGAGCCATAGGTTCCCAACCCCTGCTCTTAGAGTGTGTGGGAAATAAACCGGCAGGTGAGCCTAATTCCTCCACAATAACGGAGTAAGGTGCCCAGGTGGAGGCCAGAATCTGCTGTTTTTGTCTCTGTCACTAACTCCCTTGCTGGGACAACTTGCCAGGATGGCCTCCCACTTTCTTTAGAAATATACATGGGGATATGGCACGTGTGTGGACATTCTTTTCCTTCCCACACCTCATCCTCTCTCTCCTCTTTGCTGGCATGGTGAAGGAAGGCCCCTTCTTCACGAGCTCTGTCAAATACTGGTTCAGTGATCTGACACTGGTCCCTTACATTTTTTTGTGCCTCTACTTGTTCATCTGTGGAATGGGATTTGCTAAGGATTAAATGGTATCCATGCAGCAGAAGAGTGCTTAGCACATTATAGGGGCTCAATAGAAATGAGCTATTGTTGTAGCTGCCATGATTATTTTAAAGCTGAATCAGAGTGTGGGCTGGAAGGTTGATAAATGTGTGGATTCAGTCCACAATTTGAACCGGAAGAATGTAGCCTGATTCTGAACGATTAGAATGCTGTTCAGCGCACGATGCAACAGCGCGTTCGCAGGGAAACGCGACGAGGGGAGCGGATAAAGCGGCTTTTGATACAGACAAGAGGACAGGCGGTGGTCACGTCTTCGTGTGCGCCTAATAGCACACGCTCGCAAGCGGGGGCCACACCAAATGTCTTCTTAGAGCAGCTGGTTCCTGAGATTTGCCTATCCACTTTTACCCTCTTCTTTTCCAGCCAGATGTGTATTGAAGCTTCTCTCTTCTAGGTTTTCTTGCCTGAACTAATAATGCATGTCAGCACTGTCCCCTTTTTATAATGGCTTTTATAATCAGCTGGAATAAGTCATCTTTTCAATAGGAGATAAATAACATATACAGGCCCTAAAAACTTAGGTCTCTCATATGTGTAAAAATGGAGCTATAACACTCAACAGTAATACAGGTTGAGCCAATTCCCATCTTTGGGGGTTTTCTTTCATGTTAACCAGTAATTTCACTTGGAATTTGGTTTTCATTTAGTTACAAGATTTAAGAGCAAAGTTTTATTTTATTTTTGTTTTTGTTTTTTGGTAGCTATGTGATGTCAAATTATAAGTTATATCACATTTCTTTCTAGAAAATGTGTCTTTCCTAAATTAAGTCTTCAAACTTGTGGATGATACACCGTCTCAAGTTCTTTTTTTTTTTCTCTTTTTTTTGTATTTTTCTGAAGCTGGAAACTGGGAGAGACAGTCAGACAGACTCTCACATGCGCCCAACCAGGATCCACCCGGGACGCCCACCAGGGGCGACGCTCTGCCCACCAGGGGGCAATGCTCCGCCCCTCCGGGACCAGAGCCACTCTAGCGCCTGGGGCAGAGGCCAAGGAGCCATCCCCAGTGCCCGGGCCATCTTTGCTCCAATGGAGCCTTGGCTGCGGGAGGGGAAGAGAGAGACAGAGAGGAAGGAGGGGGGGTGTGGAGAAGCAAATGGGCGCTTCTCCTATGTGCCCTGGCCGGGAATCGAACCCTGGTCCCCCGCACGCCAGGCCGACGCTCTACCGCTGAGCCAACTGGCCAGGGCCCTGTCTCAAGTTCTTAATGTCTCTCCATCTTTGTCTTGGGGGCAAGCATCTTTGGGGGAGAAAGTGACAGACTTTGACAGCATGCGGACATGTTTAATATCAGTGTGATTCTGACTTTAGTATGAAATTTCTCTTATAAAAAGAACCCCAAACCAAAAACCTTTCTTACTCAGTAGTTCATCAACTACTGCAGAAACTTCATTTCTTTGCTCCTTAACATATTTGTAAATTTAAGTTGCAAAATTATATATTTGAAAACCAAAAGCCAGCTATAACTGATATCGAAGGAAAGATGGTATTTTGAAATAAATGCAAAACTCACCTTGGATGTTTTAAAGTAAAAAAGGACTTAAAAAGCTTTTGTTTAAGCCCTGGCCAGTTGGCTCAGCGGTAGAGCATCGGCCTGGCGTGTGGGGGACCAGGGTTCGATTCCCGGCCAGGGCACATAGGAGAAGCGCCCATTTGCTTCTCCACACCCCCCCTCCTTCCTCTCTGTCTCTCTCTTCCCCTCCCGCAGCCAAGGCTCCATTGGAGCAAAGATGGCCCGGGCGCTGGGGATGACTCCTTGGCCTCTGCCCCAGGCGCTAGAGTGGCTCTGGTCGCGGCAGAGCGACGCCCCGGAGGGGCAGAGCATCCCCCCCTGGAGGGCAGAGCGTCGCCCCTGGTGGATGTGCCGGGTAGATCCCGGTCGGGCGCATGCGGGAGTCTGTCTGACTGTCTCTCCCCGTTTCCAGCTTCAGAAAGAAAAAAAAAAAAAAAAAAAAAAAAAAGCTTTTGTTTAATACAGACAATGTTAAAAAGCTGTATTTTATTTATGAATTTATTTTTGACTTAAAATCTTACTTCATTTTATTTTTCGATTGCAGTTGACATTCAGTGTCATTTTGTCTTAGTGTCAGGTGTGTGGCATAGTGACCAGACAGGCCTATATTGATACTTTACATCATGTTCCCCTGAGTATCTCCAGTGCTCACCTGCTACCCTCCACAGATAGTACTACAGGATTACCTACATTCCTTAAGTAAAAAGCTGTATTTTAAATATATATATATATATTTTAAAAATTATATTCTACACACGAAGCATTCTCTAAATGATGTCAATTGTCCTTTAAGTGAAAAATGTATACATCTGGAGACAACATGGGAAAAAATCCGCATGAAGTATTTCCTTTGTTATTGCTGTTGCTGAGTGTTTATTTAAAAATATCTATATGAAGAGAAACAAATGATTCCTGGTCCCAGGGTATTCCAGCTGCAGGGCTCTAATCATAGACTCAATATAAAAACACAGTTATAATGGTTTAAAAAGTACTTTACAAAATACACTGTGTGCTAAAAAAAAAAAAAAGAAAAAAAAGAAATATTCTATCATGGGAATAAACTTGACTAAGCTTTTCTTTTCTATTTTTTTTTTTTTTTTGTCTTTAAAAAATTTAATAGTTGCCAAAGTGTCCAGCTGTTTATTCTACAGTGATTACTAATCTGTTCCTCGGAGCTCAGTCTCCCTTCAGGGTTATGCACATACCGCCAAACTGCCTGGGGTTTTGTTTCTTTTTCATGAGAATCAGTGAAAACATAGCCTCCATCATGCAAAAACAACTCTAGAAGTTGTCTATTTCTTTGTGTCCAATGTCACAGAAATTTTAACTGCAATTTAAGTGTCCAAGGAAGGAAAAGAACACCCTATGCCCGAGGAAGTATTTAGGATACTTGAAGGTTTAGTGACCTGCGGGGGACATTTCTAGGGAAGTCGGTGCTGATAATTGCTGGGAGAGACAGTGGAATGTCAGCAAGTGAAAGATGAAAAGGTGTTGATCTCTTACCCACCATACTCTTCCGCTACAGCTTTTAATGCTATAAAAAAATGTCTAAAACTAGTTAATGAAAAATAGATTATTTTAAATAGGTATAAGCCCTTTCTCTTGATCTGTCTACATAGTTGTTCTAGGTGAAAATGACAAATAGTATAATTTGCATATGACTGCATAACAAAGAAATATATATAATTGTAGCAAAATATAATTTTTAACCATTAATCTCAGCTGAATGAGACTAATGAAGTTTAACAAAGGCTATTCTATTCCTACACACAGAATGACAATTACCTCGACTCTAAAGAACAAAATCTGCAGACACGTTGACTTCAGCGAAATGAGTTGATTAAGCCTAGGGTAGAAACAAAAGACAATCCCCAAAGTGAATAAGCAGAAATACTCAGGGACATAATGTTCAGGGAACAATGAGTGACTCATATATTTAAGAAAAGGAAACAACTGACATTTCAGAAGGAAATTTCAGGATTAAATGTGGTTCTAAAGAGTAAAAATATAATGTATACAGACACACACACATAGAGAGTTGATGCTGCCGTATACTATATGCAGCCCAGACACAAACAACTATCAATATTGAGTGAATCCTAGCTTCAAGACTAAGTTGTTTTTTTGTTTTGTTTTGTTTTGCTTTTTGAGAGAGAGAGAAATAGAGGGGCAGACAGGGACAGACAGATAGGAAGGGAGAGAGATGAGAAGTATCAACTCGTAGTTGCAGCATCTTAGTTGTTCATTGATTGTTTTCTCAAGCCAACGATCTTTGGGCTCAAGCCAGCAACCATGGGGTCATGTCTATGATCCCATAGTCAAGCCAGCGACCCTGTACTCAAGCTGGTGAGCCCGCACTCCAGACAGATGAGCCCATGCTCAAGCTGGTGACCTCGGGGTTTTGAACCTGGGTCTTCAGAGTCCCAGACCAATGCTCTATCCACTCTATCACTGCCTGTGTGGGCAAGACTAAGTCTTGTCATAAATAATTATTTTTTCTCTTGCAGTGTTTTCAAAATTTACTACTTTTGTATTCCCATTTGGAGATTTCCATTGTATTCGTGTATCACTTGTACTAATATCTGCTTAATGTTTTACTTAAAATAATAACATTTTTTAAAAACATAAGTTTATCAAAAGAGAAATACAACTATTATTAGCATACAATCTTCTTCATTTGTCTTAAATAACAGAACCAGAATAATGGAACAGGTTCCACCAAATATTCTGAGCAGAAAGACTGATCTCCGCATTAAAACCTTGGGTGTTGGCCCTGGCTGGTTGGCTCAGTGGTAGAGTGTCGGCCTGGCGTGCAGAAGTCCCGGGTTCGATTCCCGGCCAGGGCACACAGGAGAGGCGCCCATCTGCTTCTCCACCCCTCCCCCTCTCCTTCCTCTCTATCTCTCTCTTCCCCTCCCGTAGCCAAGGCTCCATTGGAGCGGGGATGGCCCGGGCGCTGGGGATGGCTCTTTGGCCTCTACCCCAGGCGCTAGAGTGGCTCTGGTCGCAACAGAGCGACACCCCGGAGGGGCAGAGCATCGCCCCCTGGTGGGCAGAGCGTCGCCCCCTGGTGGGCGTGCCGGGTGGATCCCGGTCGGGTGCATGCGGGAGTCTGTCTGACTGTCTCTCCCCATTTCCAGCTTCAGAAAAGTACAAAAACAAACAAACAAAAAAACAAAAACAAAACAAACAAAAACCTTGAGTGTTAAAGTGTAGTCTCAAGGTAGGGCGTCTTTCTTTTTTTTTTCTGATGGAATTAAAGGATTGAAGGAAAGTACAAATGGAAATAACTTTCTTATTACAATTTTTCCTATCATTTCCCTGGGCAAAGGACCACCTGGTAGCAACAGCTTTGCATTCCAACTCGAGTCCTCTCAGATGCCAAGCGCACTGTGTCCCGCGTTTTGGGAGGCAATGCTGGCCTTCAGTAGCTATTGCTCTTTCAGTCCCTGTTTCTCCAGTTTCAGACGGGACAAGGCGAAAGAGCGAGGCGCCTCGGTAATAGGTACTTTTCTACTTTCTTCAGCGGGCAGGAAAAGCAAACACCGGGATGAGCGAGCTGGGCGGCTCATCTGGCGGAGAAGAGAAGAGGTCATTAAACAGCCCGCACCGGCGGTGGAAGATTGACAACTCCCTGTACGAGATGTCACCAGTCAGAGAGCGTCTCTGTTCTTTATTGCCCAATAATGACCCAGAACTGAAAGACAAACATGAACTTGGGATTGGAAGCTAATAAATGGGACACATTTTCTGGGAGGCGGAGGGTAAGAGGGTTAATGAGTTACAGATGAAGTTGTTTACAGTGAGTGAGCACTGTTTGCTGTCCTTGCCATCGGTTTTTATCCTTTCCAGCCAGAGTAAGTTCACTGACAAGAGAAAGGGGGGACGGAAACAATCATAGCTCTAACACAATGTTTAATTTAAAAAAATTATGTACTCTTAAAATGTTTCATTGCCTCTTTCCAATGCTACTGTTGACTTTTAATGCTTATAAGCTTCACTGCCTGCTAGGAAATGTTTCTTTCTTTCTTTTTCTATTAGATTTTATTTGTTCATTTTTTTAGAGAGAGAGAGAGAGAGAGAGAGAAGTGGGAGGAGCAAGAAGCATCAACTCCCATATGTACCTTGACCAGGCAAGCCCAGGGTCTCGAACCAGCAACCTCAGTGTCCCAGGTGGACCTTTTATCCACTGAGCCCCCATGGGTCAGGCAGGAAATGTTTCTGAAACAAGAGGTTCTATATAGTTCAGGGACAAAGCTGGTCTGGGCTCATGCGTGAGGCACGTGGTGTGCTGTGTTTTTCACCTGTTATAAAATCTGAGAGAACTTTTAGAAGTTCTCATGTGACGTGGATAAATGCTGGGCAGCTATACATCAGGAAGACAGGGCTCCGCCTCCTTCTGTCTCTTCCTGTTAGAATTGGCGTGAGCCAGTCGGGGCGGCCAGAGTGGATGGCCGGTCCTCTCGGAGCTGGCCCTGGAAAACAAGGGCGGAAGGAGACCTCCGGAATGGTTGAGCTCATCTCGTATTCTAGAAGGAAAGGTGGCCTGGGCACGGACTCATGGACTCTGGTTAATGGACTGACGGACTGGTCACGGGTTTGAAATGAGCTCATCTGGAAGGCTGGTGACCAGAGAGGTCTAGGGGGCAGGTACGTAGATGCATCTCTCCTAACGGGCACTGAGTGAAGATGTGTTTGTGATCCACGTCGGTGTCTACTAGAGGGCTTCACCTGTGAAGAAGAGGCTGTACATTCAAATGGCATGCCGAGCCATCAAGTGTCGGACAAGTGGGGGGAGGTGGTTGGATAGGTGGAAGCGTGAGCGTCACGTGAGCTGTTGGGAATCTCCGTCCAAGACGAGCAGCCCCTCGTCCCTCAGCCTCAGCTGGCTGTCCCGAGGTTGGGGACGCAGAGCCCGGTGCTGCCGGTCAGGCGTGTGGGTATGGAGTAGAGCTGAACATCTGGAGTGTTGTGTGAATTGTCTTACTTTAAACGGCAGTTCATTTTACTGTATTTTCCCCATGTATAAGATACACCTTTTGCTGAAAAATTTGGGGGTCTAAAAACTGGGTGCGTCTTATACAGTGGTTATAGATTTTTTTTTAACTTGCATTTCCCGCTTTTTCGCACTTGTTTTCACACTCATTGTTGAAGGCAGTGATTTGTCCTCAGACACAGATGAGGACAAGCTCATGTTTGGGAGTTTTGACTGTGATGAGGAGGAGTTGTATGAAGGTTATGATGAATAAAACTTGAGTTCAATAACTTGATGTAATACATTTTTTTTTTCTTTCAAATTTTGGGCCTCCAAATTAAGGTGCTTCTTATGTATGGGAGCATCTTATACATGGGGACATACGGTAACTTGAAATACTGAAAGAGCTAGCAAAACAAACACGATCTGTGGGCTGCATGAGCAGGTGTAAGCTACCATTGAAGAATCTTACGGAGCAAGCAGGGATCTGGAAGGAGGGAGTGAGAGACAGCACCCCGAGAGCCCAGTGAGCAGGGCTGGGCAGTGGCTTGGGCAGGTACTGACAGGGAGGGCACTTGGGTTTACCGAGACGCGATACACCAGGGAGACTAAAAGCCTGAGGAGTGTCAGGACTTGGGAAGCAGGGTGGGATCGCAGAGACTGCAAGAAGGAAACATTAGGTGCAGGTGGTCGGCAACCAGGAGATAGCTAAAACAGTTCTCAGGGTTGTGGTTGGGTAAAGATGCCATTCGCCCAAGTCGGATGAGCGTGAGGGCTCGAGAGCTAGCAGGGGCGGCTGGAAATACGAACTTGAATGTGTGTCGGAAGTTAGGTCATCTGGGAGCGGTAACTGGGATTTGAAATCCTGAGGGTCGTCAAGGTAAGAAGCAGAGAAAGCTAAGTGTGATACCCAGAGGGCGACAGCCTTCGAGGTGAAATTTATCAAGATTATCAGTTCACAGAAAATGTTTATAATGATCGTACATCAGCAGAAGGTGCACGGAAGTCCATCAGTTATAATACATGCTCAGGAGAATGTGGGAAGCAAGATATGATTTTTTTTTCTGGTAAGTGAATGGCTGTAATATATGAAAAAAAAATGTTCATACGCACGTGTTCACTTTGTAACAAAAATGATCATAATAGAAACTTAGAGAAATTATTTTATCTTACGACAAGCAAATGTGTCAACATTTTTATAAACATAATATTTGGGACTCTTTTTTTTACATGATTATAATAACCCCCTATGTGTGTTTTATTTTGTTTTGTTGCTTGTTTGGGTCACATAGTCAGTTTTGACCAGGGACCATGTTGCTGAGGTGGACGCTCATATTGAGTGCCTCTTTAACACGGATTCCACGGCCCTGGCCGGGTAGCTCAGTTGGTTAAAGCATCGTCCGGATGCTCCAAGGTTGTGGGTTTGACCCCCAGGTGGGGCACATAGAAGAATCAACCAGTGAATGCATAAATCAGTGGAACAACAAATTAACGTTTCTCTCTCATTCCTCTCTCTCTCTCTCTCTCTCTCTCCTTTCCTCCCTCTGTCTCTAAAAATTAACTTTAAGAAATTAAAGGAAAAAGGCTAGTTGCACATTAGGCATTTAATGGCAGGGCAATATGATCACGCCGTGTTGTGCTGTGTTCTGTGTGGAAAAGGTAAGAGCATGTGCGTTTTTGAAAATCCAGCTACTACGTAATTAGGCTGACTCAGAGTTTGCTCATTGTTTTTTTGGGGGAAGCTCACTTTCCCAGTTATGTGTCCGGATAAAACAAGAGTTGTGATCATTTATTTTTATTTTATAGTTGTTCAGACACATTTTGAAAATAAGAGTTTTATTTAAATATTTTTTAGCCACAAATCAAGGAGGCCTGCGTCTTTGCAATATAAACATGAATACATAGAAAATATTGTATGGTAACTATGAGTTTTGCCTAGTTATAGATATTTAATATAGGATAGAGGTGAATAGCATTTATGTATTCAGCCCATATTGAGTGCACGTCTAATTTGTACAAATACCCTTCTAGGTATTTGCTATCTAGCCAGGAATAAACTAGATAAAAATCTCTACGCTTACAAGTTTTACACTGTGGTGGGGAGAGATGAAAGCGGATATGGGTGTGTGTGGACACACTACATCTCTGAGAGTCTGAATTTCTGTTGTCCTTCCTGAGTGCTTGTGGATGAGCTTCGGTTTTCCTGAGTTGAGCTGTAAGTTCTGTTAGGAACGGGATAGAGGAACCATGGCTCTGGGGTCACGGTGGTGCCACTGTAAGGCATGGCCCCTCTAGGGGTCTCCGTTAAATGCACTGGGTGTTAGAGCTCTCCCTGCTCCAACCGGTGACGCCTGGACATCCCCTGTCCCTCTGCAGACCCTGGGGAGTGTTCACCTGGAAGTCCCCAGCTGTCCTTTGCCTGTCCTTGTGGAGACTCACCCTGTGCCTGCCGAGCTCACAGTTCAGACCAAGACTCAGGAAGCCTCACAGAGACGTCTGGAGTGTTCTCTGCACAGCTGCCTGCTCGGGCAGATCCTGACTTCTCTCAGGGAGACTTCTGTGCTTTGTGGGGTCCCTTCTCTGGAGCACTGTTGCAGAGGTGCCTCTAGGCCCGGACTGGCTGGAGGGGTCGTCTCATTGATCTTCCTTCCCTGAGGAAACCCAGTCAGGACTGCCACTGTCAAATGTCATGTATTTTGTCTAGTTTTCCAGTTGTTTTTTTTTTTACTTGGAAGGGAAAGTCTGGAGCCAATTACTGTGAGGGAAATGTTCAATTTGACCCTTGGAATATCCCTTTCTCCACTGTAGTATAATTGATTTGATTTTCTAAAAAAAAAAAAAAGAAAGAAAGAAAGAAAAAAAAAACCCTAAAATAAAAACACAAAAATAAAATCCCGAAACAACCTCAACAAATTTTCTCTGCCTCAAAAAGTACAGGGCAACACAAAATCCCATGAAGGCCACGTGGGCTCAGTTCAGAAGGGAAGAGGATGAGAACGGAGAGGTCCAGGTGGCGGCCGCACAGCAGGGATGTGCAGGACTCAGGGAGAGAAGCTTCAGCAAAAACGTTTAAAAGTAACAAAGACAGCATTGTGTGTGTGTGTGTGTGTGTGTGTGTGTGACCTTATGTGTTTTTGTGTAAGAGTGAGTGTGTGTGTGCAGTGATCTTGCAGGAAAAACAGGTAGTGAAAAGTTTGAACACTAAGTAGCTGGGTCTGTAGACAGAGTGGAGGGGACACTCTGGTCATTAGCCCGAGCCATTGGTCCGGTAGGTTTGGGGACCCAGCAAGCCCTTGTCATGGTCTGCTTGGGCCGGTGGACCCTGGGACGCAGGGAGAGTGTCCTGCCCTCTCTGACCACTCCCTTCGGCCGCGCCATCCGCATCCCCGAGTCTGCTTTGCGCTGGCGATGTCAAGCAGTACGGAACAGGTCTTAACATAACGTCATGCCTTTTCATACAGAGGTTCTTAACGTCGTACCCTTTGTTCCGAACTTAATTCAATCCTGTCGCAGCCCTCGCTCCCTAACAGATGTGGTGAAGGGCAGCGTGTCGGGGAAGGAGAGACCCTGTAACTGTTTGCAGACTCAAAGTGAGCAATGTGTGGGACCGGTACAACTTGGGACCCTTCTTAGTTGGGGGACTCCTCTTTTCCCACCAGTGCCCTTGTCTGCTCCTGTCTGCCTCTCTCTGCGTCTCTCTCTGTCTCTCACTCTACGTCTCTCTCTGTCTTTCGCTCTACGTCTCTCTGTCTTGCACACTCTAGGTCTCTCTCTGTCTCTCTCTCTACATCTCTCTCTGTCTCGTACACACACGTGTATGTGCCTAACCCTTTCGTAAGCTGCAATGGTAGGTGATAACGTAAACTTCTTTCGCCGCCTCTCAACACACTCTATTCAAATCTACCTCTGTTCAAGTACAGACTAGAATATAAGAGAAGCCACAATAATGAGTTCAAAAACTCATCCTGTTCAGTATTTCTTCTCTGACAGAATCATTCCAGGTTGCTTCCTGGCACGTTAATATTAAAATGCATGAGGGAAATTTCCAAACATTTCAGAGTACTTGAATGACTGGCCATGGACTGTCAACGCTAAATTACCAAGCCTTGCTTACATTTATTTTGTGATTAAGTAACATATTAGTTATTGAATAGATGATCTACGATAAAAAATCCTGAAGGGATCAGGTGACATGCCTCAGTGCTGTAGGCATTTACCTCTTCTCTCTGGAGGAAATCACTGTTAATTATTCTGTGTATACTATTCCGGAGATTGTAAATACAAAGCTACACCCATATAAAAGCATTAACGAAAATGAAAATATATGTGTACATACATACTTTTTTACACAATACTTTTTCTCAAAACATATTACTATAACTGTTTTAACACACATATGCATAACATCTGCAGAGTATTCTTCTGTATGGTTATATATCAATTAATTTAGCTATTTCGTTATTTATAAACTTTATTTCATTTTTTTTCTTTTTGTGAGAAAGAGGGTGGGGACAGACAGATAGGAAGGGAGAGAGATGACATCAATTCATAGCTGTGGCACCTTAGTTGTTCATTGATTGCTTTCTCATATGTGCCTTAACTGGGGGGGGGCTGCAGCCAAGCCAATGACCCCTTGTTCAAGACAGCAAACTTGGGCTCAAGCCAGTGACCTCTGGGCTCAAATTAGAGACCATGGAGTCATGTCTATGATCCCACTTTCAAGCCAGGGACCCCACACTCAAGCTGGTGAGCCCATACTCAAACTGGTGACCTCGGGGTATTGATCCTGGGTCCTCAGCCTCCCAGGCCGAGGCTCTATCCACTGTGCCTGGTCAGGCAGTGCTTTGTAGATACCTTTTATGAAGTTGAGTTTCTATTCTTAATTTATTGACAGTTCTTATCAGGAATGGACATTAAATTTTGTTAAATTTTTTCTCTATATCTAACAAAATTCTCATATATTTTTTCTTTTTTTGTCTTTTAAATTGTGAATTACACTGATTGACTTTTGAGTGTTAAGCTAATAGTACATTCTGAAGATAAAACCCAATTTATCATAATATATTGTCTTTTGTATATATTTCTGGATTCTAGTTGTTTCAACTTTTAAAAGAATTTTTGTGTTTATGTTTATGAGATATTTGTCCATAGTTTTATTTTCTTGTAGTGTCTGTCTGCATTTGGTAGCAAGGTAATGAATAAGGTAATGTTTACTCCTTTTTTATTTTCTGGAAGATTTAGTGTAGATTTGGCATTACTTTTCTTTCTTTCTTTCTTTCTTTCTTTCTCTCTCTCTCTCTCTCTCTCTCTCTCCCTTTCTTTCTTTCTCTCTCTCTCTCCCTTTCTTTCTTTCTCTCTCTCTCTCTCCCTTTCTTTCTTTCTTTCTTTCTTTCTCTCTCTCTCTCTCTTTCTTTCTTTCTTTCTTTCTTTCTTTCTCTCTTTCTGTTTTTTCCTTATTTCTTTTTTTATTCAGTGAGAGGAGGGAGGCAGAGACAGACTCCTGCATGCACTCCAACCGGGATCCATCTGACAAGCCCACTAGAGGCAATGCCCATCTGGAGTGTTGCTCCATTGCTCTGCAACCAAGCTCTTCTTAGCACCTGAGGCAGAGGCCATGGAGCCATCCTCAGCACCCGGGGCCAACTTGTTCCAATCAGGCCATGGCTGCAAGAGGGGAAGAGAGAGAGAGAGAGAGAGAGAGAGAGAGAGAGAGAGAGAGAGAAAAGTGACAGGGGGAGAGTGGAGAATCAGATTGGTGCTTCTCCTGTGTGCCCTGACTGGGAATCGAACCCGGGACATCTACACACTGGACTGATGCTCTACCATTGAGGCAAATGGCCAGGCTGGCATTACTTTTCTTTAATGTTTGGAAGAATTCATTAGTTAAACTATCTAGGTTTTAGATTTGTCTTTGTGAAAAGTTTTAAAATTTAAAATTTAATTCTTAAAAATAGGTTATTTGGGTTATGTTGAATGAGATTTGACAGTTATTGTCTTTTAAGCCATTTCCAGTGGTCAGATTTATTAGCACTGGGGTTTTCTTAATGTTTGTTATTTTCATTTTGATGTTTGTGAAACCTCTGTTGTAATGTCTGTTTAATTTATGATGTTAAAAATTTGTTTCTCCTCTCTTATCTTATTAGTTAGCCTAGAAATTTATCATTTTTATTGATCTATTTAAGAATCCAGCTTGTGGTTTTATTGTTATTTCTTTGTTGTTTCTTTTCTTTTTAAAAGCTTTATTTAGTTGTTTTCTTATTATTTCCTTCTTTCTACTTTCACTGGAAAAACTATTTCCAAGTTTTCATAATATACAAATGTAGGTCATTTACTTCAATCCTCTCCTCTTTTAAACATGTTCGATGACATAAATTTTCCTCAAGCTACTGCTTTAGCTTAACTCTATAAAATTTGACATATTATAGTTTAACTTTTATTCAGTGTCAAATCTTTTTTTTAAATTTCCTTGTGAATTCTTTTTGACTCTTGGCTTATTTAGAAGTATCTTGTTTAATTTCCTAGTATTTAGGGTATTTTTCTAAATATTTTTCTGTTAATCATTTTAGTTTACTTTCATTGTAGTCAAATAATATATTTTGCATGCTTTTTATACCCTTAACTAACTAAGGCATTTAGTAAATATTTATTAATTGTTATTCTCACCAAGAATATTATTTTCATTTTTATTTATGAATGTTTCATAAGCACTGGGAAGTGACGTGTATTCCATAGTTGTTGGGTTGAATGTTGTTTGTGTCCATTCAGTCAAAGTGGTTGATGATAGTGTTTATGTCTTTTATTGATTTCCCTGCAGTCTGATGACCTAACCCTATTAACTGAAGTGCTCATAACATTTACATTTAAAATCATTATCATTGTTATTCCATTTAAAATCTACCTTTGTGTTATGTCTAATTTATCTGACCTAATATACTTTATTTGATATTAATATGGTCACTCTCTCCCTCTTTTGATTAGTATTTCTATGTTATATCTTGCTTCATCCTTTAAATTTTACCATGAACCTTTACAATTACAGTGATTTATTGTGGGCAGTATATATTGGTCTTAAAAAAAAAATAACAACAATGTGAAAACCTGTGTCTTTTAATTAAAGACATTTTTAAGCCATCTTCATTTTATGCATATTTTCTATTATTGGTTTTGAATCCATTTTGCTAATATTTTTTATTTGCTCTATTGTATTTTCACTTAATTTTCCTTCCATTTCTCCTTCATTTGCTATTATTCTATGCATAAACAATTGTTTTGTTTCTTTTTCGACATAATTTTATCACTATTACTTATACTTAAAATTTTTTTAGTGGTTGCACTGAGATTTAGAACATTTATCTTAGCACTGTTTACTTTAACTTATCACTGTTTGGTTTCAAATAATCTTATACCACTTCATATATAGTGTAGGAGCCTAAAACGATGTCTCCATACCTCTCCTGGCCTTTGTGTTTCTGCTGTGGTGCATTTTTCCTCTCGTATTCTATTAATCACAATGTGTTGATGTTTATTTTGATTGATATAGTCAGTTATCTTTTAAAGAGATTTAAAAATGAGTAAAAAGCTTTCTTACCACATGTCTGCCACATATTTGTGATTTCCAGTACCCTTCATGACACTTGGAGGATAAAACTTCCATCTAGTACTAGTCAACCGCCATGAATTTTGGTTTTACTTCTTTAAATATCTTTTATGTTCCCTTTCCTATTTTTGTTTTTCTCCTTCTAATCACACTGTTTAATATTTCTCCACAGGTTACTGGTTGTTTTCATTCTTTCTCTCTCTTTGCTTCAGTTTAAATAGTTTTATCCATGTGACTTCAAGTTTTTTTTATTTTTCTCCTGTCTTGTCTAATGTGGCATTTATTCCAATTTAGTCTATTTCATTTCAGATACTGCATTTTCATCTCTAGATATTGCACTTGGGTCTTTTTTTTTTTTTAAGATTTGTATTTCTCACATAATATTTTTTTTTATTGTGTTCTTAAAAATTTGGAGCATATCGCCTGGACAGATAGCTTGCGTGTTGAGAGCACCATCCTAAAGTGCAGAGGTTGCTGGTTGGACCCTCCGTTAGGGCGCAGAGGTTGCTGGTAGGACCCTCTGTCAGGGCGCAGAGGTTGCTGGTAGGACCCTCTATCAGGGCGCAGAGGTTGCTGGTAGGACCCTCTGTCAGGGCGCAGAGGTTGCTGGTAGGACCCTCCGTCAGGGCGCACACAGGAACAGCTCGATGTTTCCGTCTCTCTCTCTTTTCCTTTATGCGGGCTGTTTTAACATTGGTATCTGCTAATACTCTTCTATCAGTCCTTGTTTAGCTTTTATTGATTAATTTTTTATCAATCAATTTATAAATACGGTTTATTTTATATTTTTTAGCTTCTTTTCATGCTTGGTAATTTGGGATTGGGTGCTGAGTACTGTAAATGTTCTGTTTCTGAGTGTGGATTTTTCTCTTATTTCTTTAAACTGTATTAGATTTTGCTCAGCAGGACAGGTTATTTGTCATTAGTTGGATCTCTTCAAGGTTTACTTTTCAAGCTTTGACAGAGTGGTTACAAAATCAGCCTTAGTCTAGGACTAATATACCCTACTTCCAGGTCTATATTTTGCTTACTACTCTACCTATGCCTCATGTATTAAGACGTCTTCTCATTCTGGCTGGTGGAACATAACTTATTCCCAGCACCGTGTCATTCCAGCACTTTTTCTGCCTACTGTTTTCCATTAGTTCTATCTTCAGTCCTAAAATGCTTTGTCTCCTGCATATGCAGAGCAATACTGCGTCATGGACTTGGGAAAATCTTCTGTCATTCTTCTATGCTTTTTCTTTCTGCAAGCTTCACTTCTTTGGTATTTTGCTTTTCCCTGGTCTTCTTGAGATATACTTAACATATCACTGTATATGCTTAAGGTGTATAGCGTAATGCTTTGACTTAATATATTGTGAATTCTCACAAAATTATCTTCTTTGGGCAAGAATTTTTGATAAAATAGTTTTCCTAGTACCTTGTCAGATCAAAGGCAATGTGTTACCTATTTTTTTCTATTTTTGTACCTTTTATTTTTTCTTTTATCTAACTGATAAACTCACATTCCTAGAATAATATTAAACAGTAGTAATAATAATGCATAATCCATGTCATTTCATGTGTTTGTATATCTAATTAGTGTCAAATATTTTGGGCATAAAATATTAATATATACAAAATACTAACTAAAATGGTACTTTCTTTCATTTTCTTAGAATTACCTTTAAGTTTCACACTAACTTACTAAATGTTTGATAATGATGCTCTGTACCTCATCCTTAGACCCCCATCCTCCAAAAAGGGCTCTATTTTTTCCATTATATATATATTTTAAGGCTAGTCTTTGCAAAACCCTCTCCTTTCCCTGTTATTGTACCTTTTTGTTTGGGATAATTTTTTAAAATCTTATATTTAATTAAAATTTGTTTCAGGACTCTTTAAATAATGCCTAGCTTATTGTTATTTTAAAAGATATCTTCAGAGAACAGTTTATCATAACACCCAGATCCCTTTGGGGGATAAAATGGATAGTTTGGAGCCTGTGAAAGGATTTGAGAGAAACTTTATCATTTAATTCTTTTTGTTTGTTTCTTTTAAATCTGCTCATATAGAAATTCACCAGCCACTTCTTTGCCCACCTTCCTTTTATCTAACCACGTAACAGGATATAATAATATCTTTACATTTATGTAGTGCTTTTAACTCCCCACAGACCTTTTGTCTCTGTGGTTTTGTAACTCCTCGATCAGCTGGGTCAGAGCAACGCAACTTCCTGGCACGTACTGTGCCTTGAACCTCTTCTCCAGGGATTCCTGATGTCCTGGATAAACTTCAAATTTCTTGGAGCTAGAATAATTAATTACTATTTCAATGCTGTAAATATTTACCCTGGTTTTAAATTCAATTTTAAATTCATACCCTATTTTATTTATTATAGAAACAATTTATTTCATATTGGAAAAAAAACACACACACAAAATCTGTTACAAAGGGTGAAAAACAAAATCTTAATACATGAAAAAATTAGCTTTGTGAAAAAAAAAAGCCAAATGTCATTTTACTATTAAGGAGATACAATTTTTTTTAAATAAATTTTTATTAATGTTGATGGGATGACATTAATAATTCAGGGTACATATATTCAAAGAAAACATGTCTAGGTTATCTTGTCATTAAATTATGTTGCATACCCCTCACCCAGAGTCAGATTGTCCTCCATCACCCTCTGTCTAGTTTTCTCTGTGCCCCTCCCCCTCCCCCTAACTCTCTCCCTCCCTCCTTCCTGCATCCTCCCTCCCCCCACCCCTGGTAACCACCACTCTCTTGTCCATGTCTCTTAGTCTCGTTTTTATGTTCCACCAATGTATGGAATCATGTAGTTCTTGTTTTTTTCTGATTTACTTATTTCACTCCGTATGATGTTATCAAGATCCCACCATTTTGCTGTAAATGATCTGATGTCATCATTTCTTATGGCTGAGGAGTATTCCATAGTGTATATGTGCCACATCTTCTTTATCCAGTCTTCTATTGAAGGGTTTTTTGGTTGTTTCCATGTCTTGGCCACTGTGAACAGTGCTGCAATGAACATGGGGCTACTTTACGTATCAATGATTCTGAGGTTTTGGGGTATATACCCAGTAGAGGGATTGCTGGGTCATAAGGTAGTTCTATTTGCAGTTTTTTGAGGAACCACCATACTTTCCTCCATAATGGTTGTACTACTTTACATTCCCACCAACAGTGTATGAGGGTTCCTTTTTCTCCACAGCCTCTCCAACATTTGCTATTACCCGTCTTGTTGATAATAGCTAATCTAACAGGGGTGAGGTGGTATCTCATTGTAGTTTTGATTTGCATTTCTCTAATAACTAATGAAGCTGAGCATCTTTTCATATATCTGTTGGCCATTTGTATTTCTTTCTGGGAGAAGTGTCTGTTCATGTCCTCTTCCCATTTTTCTATTGGATTGTTTGTTTGTTTGTTGTTGAGTTTTATGAGTTCTTTGTAAATTTTGGATATTAGGCCCTTAAGGGAGATACAATTTTAATAGTGACAAACAATGGATTGCAACCTGCAGTCTTCAATCGCGCTTAGGAGGAGATAAAAATGATTCAACTGCTCATTTGTAAGTCAGTTCTACAAAAGTGATTCAAGTGTTTTGCCTTCTGAAGGAGGTTATAGTAATTCAGAAATTTTGTTTTTATGTTTCCTTTGTTATCAAAATGATATTTTTATAGAACAAAATCAAACTTCAAAATAATTATAATATTGGCCGTGGTCTGTTGGCTCAGTGGTAGAGTGTTGGCCCAGCATGTGGAAGTCCCAGATTCAACTCCAGATCAAAGCACACAGGAGAAGCAACCATCTGCTTCTCTACCAACTCCCTTTCTCTCTCTCTCTCTCCTCTTTCACCTTCTTCCCCTTCTGCAGCCATGGCTCAAACGATTTTAGCAAATTGGTCCGTGGATGCTGAAGTTGGTGGCCTTACCTCAGGCACTAAAATTGGTCAGTTGCCAAGCAGTGGAGCAGTGGACCCAGATGGGCAGAGACTCTTGCCCCCTGATGGGTTAGCTGGGAGCATCCCAGTTGGGGTTTATGCAGGAGTCTGTCTCTGCCTCCCCACCTCTCACTTAACAATAATAATAAGACATAATAATAATTCTAATGTTATAACCTGTTATATATCTGACCTTACAAGTGGTTATAAAAAGAAAGAACAGGGCTTAAGGGCATGAGCCTACAGCTATACAATCTTTCGTTCTGTGGTGACACAGTTTATCTCCAGCATTTTGGTTGGTATATCAGTGAAGATGATAAAAGATATTTTAACCCTAACAAGTTCTCAAAATAGTGTTATCCTTCAGTAAATACCCATTGTAGTTGAACATGGTATTGGCTCCAATTCTTTATTCTCTCTGAGTCCCTGGCCTTTGTCATGCAGCTTTTGGTTGTCCTCCCCTTGGTGCCTGGACTCAGCAATGGGATTTTCTTTGGCCCGTGGATGTTAGAAGGTTTGACAAGGCAGAAGATTGAATGGAATGATCCCATTCCCACTCTTTGGCATTGCTGTAAGAAAATGTTGGGCTAGCCTAACGGAGGATTAGGATGTGTGGAACAATCCCACCACAGGCAGATAAGTAAGCTAGCCAAACTAGAGAGATATGAGTGAGTCTCGCTATAGCTAACCTATCAATATAATAGCTGGTGAATTTAGGCAGCAAATTCCAGATGAATTATGTGAGCTATTTTGATCACTAGAGCCACCTCAGATGAGCAGTAAGTACTTGCCTTATGTCACTGAGATTGTCTTGTTGCTTGCTCTGTAGCAGTATTGCGGCAGTAGGTAACTAGGTGCTCATTAAATGAATAAATTATTTAATTTTTTTTTCATTATTTTACACATACATTTATTGAGTTTCTAAATCGATAAAAGGGTCTTGAAGTCAAAAAGTTTGTTTTTTGCTATCATATATTTCATCCAGCCTTACTCATCCTACTCATGCTCTGTTGAACTCTCAATAAAATTATTACTTCCATCTATAAAACTTAAATTTACTTATCTCATATTTGTAGTATTAAGTAGTAATATTTTTTGAGATATTATTTCTGAAGCTCTTGATTCTTAAGTTTCACTGTGTACCTTGAACAAGCTTTTATCAATTGAAAAACAAAATTATATTTTATTCAACATCTCAGTCTATTTCATCAGCAGAAATTGGTAAATTACTTTAAAATTACTCAGGTAAGCTTTTTATAACTGAAGTTAAATTGATATTGAAATAATATGCAAACACAAAACATATATTTATATAACTAGACAATTAAAATGTTAAATTGTCTTTATACTTTTTATAATTTTATTTATATATTTTAGAGAGAAGAGTGAGAGAGAGAAAGGGGGAGGAGCAGGAAGCATCAACTCCTATATGTATGTGCCTTGATCAGACAAGCCCAGGGTTTCAAACCAGTGATCTCAGTGTTTCAGGTCGATACTTTATTCACTGCACCATCACAGGTCAGCCTATACATTTTTTGCTTTAAAAAATTTGCCAGATTTTCCACTTTAATTATCTTATATGACTCCTTCAACTAATAAAGAAAATCGACTTTTGCTAAGAAAAATCTAACCTGCATTTTCTGTTTTTTCCCTTTAATACCAATATGCAATCTCAACATTACACTAATATAGATTTTTGCGTTTAATATGCAATAAAGTGAGTTGGTAAACATTAAATTGTAATGGTGATAAGCTTTTAATGTAGTTAAATATGGCAAAACAAATCAGTACTCAGTTCTTAATTGATTTTGATTGTACTGTGCAGACAATCTCATTGGATTATGTGTTCATCACAGAAAGAAATCAAAATCGAAACAAACCATCCAGCCCTCCAGCATTGCCAGCTCCCTATCGGACCACGTGCACCCTCAAGTGTGAATATTAAAGGGAATTAATTTTGAGCCACAGACACTAATACAGGTCATTTCCTTAAGAATCTGGTTAGTTACGCTGAAATGTAGAAATAATTTGAAAACATTCTAATCCAGATGAACTAAGTAAACAGGAGATGCTGTCGGGCTGTTAAGATTGTGATTCAAAGACGTGTAGATCAGTACACCGAGACAGGCAAAACACATTCAGATAAGTGGTCAAATATTGAATCGTTTCATCTGTAGCCATCTGTGTACCTCCCCTTCTGTGTGTATTTGTGGTACCTAAAAATGTGTAAATGTTAAGCATTAATGGAAATTCTAAGTTATCAGTTCAAAATAAGGCAGTAACTTTGTTGGCTCCAAAAGGATTTCAAAAAGCCATATTTTCATTATAAGTAAATTTTATTTTTCTGAAGAACTGGGGATGGGAATGACATCATACTGTCTAATTTGTTATCAATAACTTTGAAATGTACACAAAGTAGAATTTCATTGGAGCAAAAGTAAAAGTGTGAAAATAATTTAGGAATTATCTGAGTCGTTTTACAAATCATAGTTTTTTTTAATGCTAAAATATTAAGTTGGTTGATTGTTGTGAGGTTAGTTTCCCTAGATAAGAACCTAAGTTGGAGATTACTGTGCAAATGATTTTTTTCCTTTTTTTCTTTTTCTCTTTCTTTTCTTTCTCTTTCTCTTTCTTTCTTTCTTTCTTTCTTTCTTTCTTTCTTTCTTTCTTTCTTTCTTTCTTTCTTTCTTTCTTTCATTCTCTCCCTCCCTTCCTCCTTCCCTCCCTCCCTGTCTCCCTCCCTCCCTCCCTCCCTCCTTCCCTTCCTTCCTTCCTTCCTTCCTTCCTTCCTTCCTTCCTTCCTTCCTTCCTTCCTTCCTTCCTTTCTTCCTCTGTCTTTTTGTCCTTTTTATTTTATTTTTTGAGGGCATGCTCTCAGAACTCTTATGAATGAATGGAAGGTGATTGAGTTGATAAAGAAGCATAGAAGGAGAGACTATGTTTTCAAGAGAAGTCTAGGCTCAGCCTGATCCCAGGTGCAGCTCTGGGAGAATGTGACTGTCCCTCCAGAGCTGTCACATGGAGATGAATTGGGTTTCATGCCCCTGTAGCAATGGCTGGCTGTGAGCTAAGCTCCTCCCCAAGGTGAATGGGAGCTTCCACACCACAAAAATATCCCTGGGAGAGGTGTCTCCCCTTGCTCTAGGACAATTATTATCTGAAGATCGAACCAGCTGTGAACCATTGTAGTTAAAATTTATAGCAGCCGAGACCTCACAGTGTCAGAGAAGACTGACTCTGTGGCGTCTTCTACAGTCAGACTGTGGTCTGAACACTTGGTCAAGTAAGTTATTTGTTCTTACATTTCCAATGCCCTTTCAGCCCTTTCTCTTTCTCGTATTTCTTACTGCTTAAGGTATTTCCCTATTTGGTTATTATTGCTCCAACCTAGTTCTAATCTCTTTTAAAAGATGTCTGTATTTTGAGATGACTCTCTCATGTTTTTGAATATTCAACTCAGCACAATATCTAGTTGTCAAATCACTAATCACCTACTGTTGCTTAATGCGAAGTAAACTTAATCTTTGCCAATGGCATTTAGTAATTCATCAGAGATGCATGTGAGAGAGTCCCGGGTTATTTCTAAGGAAACATTTCTCTTACTCCAGCTTTACCTGAGAGGGCAGAAGTTCCCTTACAAAAGGAATTTGGAATGAGTGCAGAGATGACCTTCTCCCACAGAGGCCGCACAAGGGGCCCTCTCTGCCCGTTACAGGACACTTACCTTTTTAATCCCTTATATAGCAAGCCGACCTTTTAAAGACTGAACTGATGGTCACTTTGAATTTTTATGGAAACAACCATTCAGTATAATGTTAAAACCTTTTTTTCTCTTTTTTTTCTGTTGCAATTTATGTTGATTCTAGAAGATTTAGGGAAAGAATGTCTGTTCTTTAATGTTCAGGGAATATCAGCAAAAATGACCTTAATTTTGGCATCTTTCTTGCTTAATTTCCTTTCTCTGGAGATGTTTGGGAGCCCTGGAAAGAACACAGTGAAATGAAACCCTTCACACTTCATTAAAAGGTTATGTGAAGTCATACATTGACCTCAGGACTTCCTGGATTCACATCCTCAACGCTGAGAGTGAAGCCCACTGGACATCTTCCTGGTGAAAGTTCAGAATGCAATTATAAATGTTCCATCACCTTTAAGCATTCAGGATTTCTCTTTTTCTATTTATGTCTTTGTAAGAAACAGAAACTTTAGCCAAAAAAGGGGAAAAGAGCATGTTGTACCATTTCTTGATGAACTCATAAAGTAAGGATCATACATCTTATGAAGAAACAAGTGATTACATCACCAAAGCCAGAATTTCCAGGCTGTTGTCTATTGGGGTAACTAACACAAATCCTTCACGGTCAGTTGTATGGTCAAGTATGGCCATGCTGGGCTGCTGAATGATCCAGCACTGCCCCCAGACCCCCTCCGGGACGTCAGCATCAGGTGCAGGACGGGCACAGTGCTTCCCGCCCTGCCTGGTTGATTGATGGATTGGGAGGAGGGGCCTCGCTGAGGCCGCTGGGAGCGGTTCTGGGCCCTTCACTATGCTCTGTCCCGTGGATAGGACTCTCCTTCCTCTTGATGGTAATACAGTGTCATTATTATTGCATACACATATTTGACTGCCAAGCAACCATTAGGAATCCAAAGCCCGTGTTCTGCTACATTTATTTCTCTCATTGGGCATTTACTCTCACCTCCGAGTCCTGTGAGGAGGCCTTATCTAATCATATTGCACTTACGGTGAACGATGTTTTGCATTCAAGTGACAAAGAAAATGACCGGCGCTGGGCACAGAGAAATTTACCATGGGAAGCTTTTGTCACTGGGCAGTTACAGATGAACTTTGTTGGCATGTGACAACAAAATGTATGAAGTCTCTGAGATATAATTCTTTTCCCCCTTTCTTTTGCCAAGTGAGAAGAGTGGTGTTAGAGAGACAGACTGCTGCATCCACCCTGACGGGGATCCACCTGACAACCCCGTCTGGGGCGGATGCTCCGCCCATCTGGGGCCATGCTTCCAACCGAGCAATTTTTAGTAGCTGAGGCAGAGGCTCCATGGAGCCATCCTCAGTGCCCGGAGTGATGCGCTCGAACCAGTTGAGCTACGGCTGCAGGAGAGGAAGAAAGAAAAAAATAGAGAGAGAAGGAAGAGGAGGCGGGGCCGAGAAGCAAATGGGCGCCTCTCCTGTGTGCCCTGACCAGGAATCAAACCAGGGACAATCACACGCAGGGCGGACACTCTACCACAGAGCCAGCTGGCCAGGGCCAAACCTTGATTCAATTTTATAAACACTCATGAATATTACTTTTAATTTTGGTAAAATAAAACCAAGTAATATATTTTTTTCTGGTATTTATTGGCTATCTGGTCTCCTTTAAGGATAGCCATGACAATCAACCCGGAGTAAAAGTCAATTTAAGCCCTTTGGCAAAGCAGCCAACTATTTGTATCCCACTACTTAAGAGTTCCTTATTTCACACGGAAACTTCAAAAAGGTGTCAATTGTTCAAGATAAGTGTCTGGGCTTTGATTTCTTTGCCCCCACTCCTGTATCTCATGTGTTGTTAGCTATGTTCACACTAGCTTTTGGTTGAACTGAATGGATTTTGAGGAAAATGTGCTTTATTGCTCTATCATAATGTTATATAGCATGTATTGTATTCAGAGTCGGAATGTAGAAGGTTCAAAGCTCCAAATGCTCTTGCTAAAGCTGATGGAAGAAATAGTGATGATTCCAAAGGCACGTTCCACCCCTGTGGCCTCTGGTGGTGGACTGAGACCATGGCATCACCTAACAAGTGACTTTTTATTAGTATATTAATCAATAGTCTTTTTTCCAGGCTCAACAATTATATTTTCTCAACCAGTGTGCTTGTGTATGAATGCAGAAATGCTTCCTGACATGGAAACATCCCCGCCCTACCTCTGTACAGCGTTGCATCAAAACACTGCAAAGAAACTTTCTGTAAACCCATGTGGAGACGGGAGAAAGTTCTTTCTAAAGGAAAGCTTCATTAAAATTGCAGGAGAGACTGGCAATTTTCACACCACTCCAAGACGAGGAAGACACAATGCATGAATTTAATTTCGTCCTCTTGAGGTTAACACCATCATTTTGTTGAACAGTTCCTGACATTCTGGCATGTCTACAATCCTTTGGTAGAGAGAAAAGGAAATAACTAATAGCTTAATTCCCGAATGTCAACTCTTTTAGACAAAACAGATCTTGAATGCATTTTATTTTCAAATGCACGTCCTAGCCCGTTACTCCTGAGGAGGGAGAGTGGATGCTACCTCTCTGAAAAGAAGGCTGAAATCGGTGGCTCACCAGCCAGAGAATCTAGGCTTTATATGAATGAAAACTGACCGGCCAGGCAATAGTTTCTAAAAACAATATTTGTTTCTTTTAAATGTCTCTAATGTGGGTTTTCAACATTTGATCCATTTTTATATAATTAATTTTCAATTACTTTAGTTATCATTGCAGTGATCAATGAACTTGAAAGAAAACCAGACCTTTTTTGATTTAAAAGCATTTGTTGTTCTCGTTATATTAAGGGGTGACATCAGAATTGGACCTGGATACTAAGAACACATAATTGGGCCCTGGCCGGTTGGCTCAGCAGTAGAGCGTCGGCCTGGCGTGCGGGGGACCCGGGTTCGATTCCCGGCCAGGGCACATAGGAGAAGCGCCCATTTGCTTCTCCACCCCCCCCTTCCTCTCTGTCTCTCTCTTCCCCTCCTGCAGCCAAGGCTCCATTGGAGCAGGGATGGCCCAGGCGCTGGGGATGGCTCCTTGGCCTCTGCCCCAGGCGCTAGAGTGGCTCTGGTCCCGGCAGAGCGACGCCCCGGAGGGGCAGAGCATCGCTCCCTGGTGGGCAGAGCGTCGCCACCTGGTGGGCGTGCCGGGTGGATCCCGGTCGGGCGCATGCGGGAGTCTGTCTGACTGTCTGTCTCTCCCGGTTTCCAGCTTCAGAAAAAAAAAAAAAAAAGAACACATAATTGTGTGATCAGTGTAAAACTGGCCGAGGCTTCGTTGAAGATAGAGAGAATCGCCTCCAGCAGGCTGGGGTGAGAGTTGAAAAAGGAACTGAACCAGGGAACCTGTCACATGCTCAAGGTCAAGTAGGAGTTTTCTCAGTCCCACCGTGCACATGCTCCATGTGTGGACTGTGTTCTCCTGGCCTTGCTCCGGGCTCTCTACCCAAGAGCTTGCGTGACAGTAGCGTGATCTATTTACTCAACTGCTCACAGACTTTGAGGTTTCATCCTTCAGATGTGTGTTTATCTGGTCTCTACTTTGAGGGCGTAGGTTGGGCTTAGTTATTTTTTCTTTTCTTTTTTTTTAATTTTTAAAGATTTTATTCATTCATTTTTAGAGAGGAGAGAGAGAGAGAGAGAGAGAGAGAGAGAGAGAGAGAGAGAAAGAAGAGGGAGGAGCAGGACACCTTAACTCCCATATGTACCTTAACTGGAACTTTGAACCGGTGACCCCAGCATTCCAGGTTGAAGCTTTATCCACTGCTCCATCGCAGGGCAGGCTATTTTTTTCAACTTTCTATTTTGAAATAATTATAGATTCACATGACGTGGCAAAAATGTACAGAGAGTTTTCATGTATCTTTCACCTAATTTCCTCCAATGACAGCAGCTCGGAACACTATAGGATCATATCAGAACCAGGGAATTCCCATCGGCGCAATCCACAGGGCTTATTCAGCTTTCATCAGTTTGGCACACACGCGTCTGTTTTATCACTCGTGCAGATTTATGTAACCGCCCTGGCAACCCAGATACAAAACCGTTCCATCACCACGAGGCTGGCTGGTGCATGCTGCCATTTATGGGCACACCCCTACCCCTCCTCCCCACGCCTAACCTTTGGCAACCACTAATCCATTCTCCATGTTATGTTGTTTCAAGAGGGATATAAATGGAATCATACAGAATGCAACGTTGTGTGGCTGGCTTTTTCATTGGGTGTGATCCCCTTGGGCTCAATCCAAGTTGCCAGTGTTTCAATGATTTTTTCTTTCTTTTTTTTTTTTTCTGCAAAAAGTTATTGAGTAGCAGTCCCTGGAATGAAGCTTGGGAGATAGCACAGTCTGTTTGGCCATTTACCCACTGAAGGGTGTCTGCGTTGTCCGCTACTTCTGGCTGTTCCGTAAAAGCTGCTTGCAGCATTCACGTGCGGATTTTTATAGAAAGGTAATTTTCCATTGCTTTGGAATGAAGGAGCAGAATTGCTAGGTCGCAGGGTTAGTGCATATTTGGTTTGAGAAAAAGCTTCGCTCTGGAAGAGTGGCCGGACCATCGTACATTCCCACCGGCAGCGTAGAAGTCACCCTCTCCAGCCTGTGGCATGTCCCTACATAGTCTTGAATCTAGCAGTTCTCACAGTCGTGCAGAGCTGTTTCATCCTGGCTGCAACCCGCGTTTCCCCAATGACTAACGGGGTTGTCTATCTTGTCATGTGCTTTTCTGCCACCAGTATATCCTCTTTGGTGAAATGGGTCTCCACATGCCTTGTCCATGAAAATTTTTCCAGTGGACCTTTTATTTTTTTAAATTTACTATTGAGTGTTGATAGTTTCTCACATATTCTTAATACAAGTGCTTTGTCAGAGAAGTTTTCTCCCTGTTTATAGTTTCTCTATGTGCTTTCTGAATAATGTTTTGCAGAGTGCACTTTTTTTTTTTTAAGTGAGAGGAGGGGGGATAGAAAGACAGACTTCCAAATGCGCCCTGACTGGGATCCACCCGGCAAACCCCATCTGGTGCCGGTGCTCAAATCAACTGAGCTATTTCTTAACCGGAGACTGACGGACTCTTACCAACTGAGCTGTCCTCGGTGTTCAGGGCCAATGCTCAGTCCAACCAAGACACTGGCTGTGGGAGGGGAAGAGGGACAGAAGGGAGTGAGGGAGGGGGAGAGAGACATGGTCCCTTCACTGAGCACACTTTTTAATTTTCAATTCTTTCTTTTAAGATTGTGCTTTTGGTGTTGAATCAAAAAGATCTCGGCTGCCTCTAATTTCCAAAATTTTTTCCTTTGTTATTTTATAAAAGTTTTATATTTTACATGTAAGTCCATAATCCGTTTTGTTGTTCTTATTATTTTTTAATCAGGCCAAGGTCCACTGTTTGCTTCCTGCCTGTGGTGTCTGAACTGCTGCAGCACCGTTTGCTGAAAAGGCTGTAATTCTCTTCTTGGTTTGTCTTCTTTGACAAAGTCACTTGGAAATATTTGTGTGGAACTATTCTATTAATTCTGCCCCATGGATTCACCTTTCTGCCAGTACAGCATAGGTCTGAGAACGGGTGCTCTACCCTCAGCCTTACCATTGGGCAGAGTGATTCCTCTTATTTTATTCTTCCTTTTAAAACTCGTTTTAGCAAGTTTTGTCTTTTCATGTATTTTAGCCTTTTCATATTTTTATGGAGGACAAGATTATTTCTGTGCACAAACATCTTGGCTAAGATTTTGAAAGGACTTGAACCTCTAGCTCAGCTTCAAGAGATTAACACCTTTGCTACGTTTGCGTCTTCAAATCCATGAGCACGAAATCATGTGTCTCTACTTGCGTAGGTCTCTGGTTTCTTTCATTAGCCTTTTGTACTAAACATACAGATCCTATACATGTTTTGTTAATTTTACACAAAATATTGCATTTTCTGGAGAGTGAATATAAATATTTTGTTTTAAATTTTGGTTTCTATGTTGGTTGTTATTATATAGAAATGTGAGTAATTATTGTGTTGGTTGTTTCTTGCAACCTTGTTGAATTAACTTTAGAGGTCTAGTGATTTTTGTAGATTCCTTGGAATTTTCCATGTAGAGAATTGTCACCTGCAGGTAGGGTAGTCTTATTTTTGGAGCTTATATTCTGGTGCTTTTATATTCATGGAAAAAAATTTGTTCTTTTTGAAATTTTTGTTCATTATATATTGTTTTCTATAACTTCAAGTGGATCAATGATTTTCTAAACTAACCCTTAGGTTAATAGTTCTTAAAGTGCGGTTGGCCACTCCCGGGAAGCTGTTGAAACACTTTCAGTGGGTTCACGGGATCAGAACTTTGTTCAAAATTATGCTAATGGCCCTGGCCGGTTGGCTCAGTGGTAGAGCATCGGCCTGGCGTGCAGGAGTCCCGGATTTGATTCCAGCCAGGGCACACAGGAGAAGCGCTCATCTGCTTCTCCACCCCTCCCCCTCTCCTTCCTCTCTGTCTCTCTCTTCCTCTCCCACAGCTGAGGCTCCATTGGAGCAAAAGATGGCCCGGGCGCTGGGGATGGCTCGTTGGCCTCTGCCCCAGGCGCTAGAGTGGCTCTGGTCACGACAGAGCGATGCCCCGGATGGGCAGAACATCGCCCCCTGGTGGGCGTGCCAGGTGGATCCCGGTTGGGCACATGCGGGAGTCTGACTGCCTCCCTGTTTCCAGCTTCAGAGAAATACAAAAAAAAAAAAAAAAAATGCTAAGATGTTATTTGCCATTTGCATTATTTTTCATGAGCACACAATGGAATTTTCCAGTGGCTATGTGACTTGATGTTGCAGCGGATTGAGAAATCCAAGTCTCCTATTATATATATCACACATTGAAGAGATTTGCAAAGTGCAAAATAATGACACTCATTATATTGTTCTGAAACTTTTATTTTCCATACAAATGGTTTATATATGTTTAACATGCAATGCATTTATTCTTTTCAAAATGAATTATTACATATTTTAAATTTCCTCAGAAATGAATATAACGTCTTATGTAAAAAATATCGATAGATACAAACGTCATAAGGAAAAGCTCTTTGGTCTGACTAGGCAGTGGCCCAGTGGATAGAGCATAAGACTGGGATGCAGAGGACCCAAATTCAAACCCCTGAGGCAGGTGTCCCCAAACTATGGCCTGCGGGCCACATGCAGCCCCCTGAGGCCATTTATCTGGCCCCCGCCACACTTCTGGAAGGGGCACCTCTTTCATTGGTGGTTAGTGAGAGGAGCACTGTATGTGGCAGCCGTCTAACGGTCTGAAGGACAATGAACTGGCCCCCTGTGTAAAAAGTTTGGAGACCCCTGCAGTGAGGTCACTGGCTTGAGCACAGGCTCATCTGGTTTGAGCAAGGCTTACCAGCTTGAGCCCAAGGTCGCTGGTTTGAGCAAGGGGTCACTCGGTCTGCTGTAGCCCCCTGGGTCAAGGCACATATGAGAAAGCAATCAATGAACAACTAAGGAGACTAAGGAGCCGCAACAAAGAATTGATGCTTCTCATCTCTCTCCCTTCCTGTCTGTCTGTCCATCTCTCTGTTTCTCTCTTCTCTGTCTCTGTCACAAAAATAACAACAAACAAACAAATAAGAAAACATAGATAAAAGTGAAGTGGTTACCAGGGGGAGGGAAATGATGGGGAGGGAAAAGGGGGAGAGGAACGAGAAGGAGGGAGGGGGGAGGAGAGATGAGGGAAGGGGGTGGAGGAAGGGTGGGGGAAGGGTGTAAAGAGGAACAAATATTTATATAAGGGGACAGAAAATGATTTGACTGTGGGTGATGGGTATACAACATAATCAACAACTCAAATGCTATAGAAATGTTTACCTGAAACCTCTGTACGTTTAGTGATCAATGTCACCCTGTTAAAGTTAGTTTTCTAAATAAAATTTAAAAATTAAAAAAAAGGAAAAGCTCTTTGAGGTCTTTAAGAATTTTTAAATGTTTCAAGTGGTTCTGAAGTGAAAAAAGTTTTGAGAATCTTTATTTTAGGTCAATTTTATTTAAATTAATTCTTTGGCTTACCAGTTTATTGTCTAACATGTTGCCTGGTAGTAAATAAATATAGGTTGATATTAGGAAAGTATCTTTCTATCTTTGCTAGTTTGTTTATGGCGGAGGAGAATGCTTCTGTCAGCGTTACAACTCTCTCTTTAAATAAGATCTTATTTGAAAGTCCAATATTTAAAAAGCAGGAACAACACTGACAGGATTCCTTATGCTGTACTCTGTATCTCCGTGATGGCCAGGTGGGGACTGGAAATATTGGGGGGAACATGTAAAGTGTATGATTGTCTAGTCACTATGTTGTATACCTGAAGCCAATGCAAAATAATACTGGAGAAAGAAATGAGAACAACAGCGGTATCTTGGAGTTTTTTTGTGTTGTGTGGGTTTGTTTTTTTTTGTGACAGAGACAAAGAGAGACAGAGAGAGGGACAGATAGGGACAGACAGACAGGAAGGGAGAGAGAAGCATCAATTCTTTGTTGAGGCTCCTTGGTCTCCTTAGTTGTTCATTGATTGCTTTCTCATATGTGCCTTGATCGTGGGGCTACAGCAGACTGAGTGACCCCTTGCTTGAGCCAGCGACCTTGGGTTCAAGCTGGTGAGCTTTTGCTCAAACCAAAACCTTATGCTCAAGCTGGCGACCTTGGGATTTTGAACCTGGGTCCTTCATGTCCCAGTTCAATGCTCTATCCACTGTGCCACTGCCTGATGAGGAGAGTTTTTCTTTTATTATTATTAGAGAGAGAGAAAGAGACAGATACAGAGAGAGATGAGAAGCATCAACTCATAGTTGCACCATTTTAGATGTTCACTGATTGCTTCTCATATTTTCCTTGATGGGGGTGGGGAAGGGCTCCAGATGAGCCAGTGACCTCTTGCTCAAACTGGAGACCATGGAATCATGTTGATGATCTCACACTCAAGCCCATGACCCTGTACTCAAGATACTGAGTCTATGCTCATTCTAGCAACCATGAGGTTTCAAACTTGGGTCTTCAGCATCCCAGGTTGACCTGCTATTCACTGTGCCACCACCGGTCAGGCAGGGATAGCTTGGAGTTTATGCTCTTTGAATGCTGGTCCGCATACCACAGGGGCCACTGTTGAATGAATCCTGGGGATCTTTCGAGTGTCATATGACAGTGATGACTATAAATAATTAATTGCATAACTGTGTAAAGAAGTCCAGAATCTTGCTTAGTGGCTGACACAGAACAGGATTCAATAAGTGTGTCACAGGAATGACTGACAGCCTGGACGTGGATGTAACTTCAGATCATTTTTAAAATAGTAGTTATTAAAGTTAAATTTAATCAACAGGATGGAAAACCAAGCTTTATTACCATGGGGCCATGTCCTTCTGGGGAAGCGGAGACCATAGGAAAGGTGTGAGAAAGGCTGCTTTGGTTTTAGAAAGTAAGGACAATGACCAGTTAAGAACAATTTTTAACAACGTTCTTCTTATTGCATGAATGATGCCAAATTATTTTCACTTTAAATTTTTTTACTTATAAAAGCATATCCAAATGCTGGGTGATGTTTGCAGATGATGTTTGCATAAGACTCATCTACCAAGCTAGAACATTAGTAGAAGAAATAGTGTGTTTTTCCTGAGGCTCCAGAAATGAAAAAGAAAGGATGATTATATTAATGGATGCATACACACACACACACACACACACACACACACACACACACTTGATGGGATATTTTCAGGCAGTTGCTTATTAAACCAGGAAGCCTTCCACATTCTGGATTGCCATATTGCTTATTGTCCCGGGGTTCTGAGGGCTGTGACAGTGGCCCTGGGTGGCCGCAGCAGGAGTGTTCTCCTGCATCTTCCCATATCTTGAGACAGGGCTCAATGCAAACACAGGGAACCCAGCATGCCACCTAACACACTGTTTCTCACAGGCAGCAGGAAACACATTCTTCATAAGATTGCTATTTTTATTTATAAGAAAAAATGCGGGACTGTTTGTTGTATCATCATTAAAACAGTCATCGGATAAGGAAAAGTTGATGGATAGCTTCCTGATATAAATGACTGTCTTTTTTTTTTTTTTTAACTCCCTGAAGAGTAGAGGTCAGTCACAGGCTCTAGCGCAGTAATGCATATTTCATTGCTCATGAGGAGAAACCTCAGAAATAATGTCCTGAGCTTGGTAAGAGCTCCTTCTCTGCAAGGAAAAGCAAAGGAAAGAGGGTGGAAGAAAAGCATCATCGTAAAGTCCTTTCATCAGTGATGACCTGAGTGGTCTCGTTCATATCAAGGCAAGTGTCCTTCACCATTGGCTATACGTCTAAAAGACGCTTTCCTGTGCTAGGACTTTTTAGTCCTGGAGCAAGAGAAGCCCCCACTGGCTCCAGATTTCCATGCCCCCTTGCCCTACAGTGCCCATGGCGTATTATTATCTGCTTACCTCCCTTTCATGCAACCAGGAAGCGAGGTCCAGAAAAGCAAAGATTTCTGTCTGTCTTCCTTGCCACTCGCAATCCAGTGCACAAAACAAACATTTACTATCAGTTGAATGTATATATTTATATAACTATGTAAAGTTTCCAAAAGGAAACCTTTGTTTTGGGTTGTATTGCCTTTTATTAACTGAGACACAATATTCATAGTCGACAACACAAACATTTAGAAAATGTTAACAAAAAGCACGTAAGAAAAAGTTCTTGTGACTGTGATTTCTACACATATTTACAGAAAGCATGTTTCTGATAACATTCCTATTATGCAGGACAAATACCAGATTAAATTGAACACCAACTCTAGTAAAAAGTAAATATTTCTGTCCGCCTACACAGCAACTGTTCTTAAATTTGTTAGTGTTATAACCACTTTACACTTTTAAAATCGACAACTCCAAAGAGTTTTGTGTTTTTTGTGGGTTCTATCTATAGATAATTTATATTATCAGAAATTAAAACTCCTAACATTTAAAACATGTATTTATTTACTCATTGAAAAATAGCATAGCTTGTTTTTTATCTATAATTACTAAAATTTTGAATGCAAAAAGTGAAAAAGTAGCTTTTATTTTAATTTTCCAAAGCTTTGTATCATCTCTTTAATGTCTAGATTAATAGAAGGCAGGGAAATTCTCCTACCTGCTCTCATATTCCATCTGCTGTAATCTCTCATATTATGAGATGGAAAAATGTCTTCTGTTTAGATAAGAAGATCCACAAAATACCTACAGCTCACATTATACTTAATGACTAAGGATGGAATGCCTGCCCCCTAAGGTCAGGAACAAGGCAAATCTGTCCAATTACAGCTCTCCTAGAGAGATAAAAGGCATTCAGATTGGAAAACAAAAAATATTTTATTTGCACATGACATAATTATGTACATAGAAAACGCAAAAAATTCTATAAAACCAAACCAAAAGCAAATCAACTAACCAACAAAAAAACACTAAAAATTGCTAAAATTGAAAAGTGAGTGAGTCTACTACGATCATCTTTAATTTCTATATGTTAGCAATAAAAATGTGGACATAAAAATTCAAAAACATACTATAATTTACAATCAGTCAAAAATGAGATACTTGGGTATAAATCAAACAAAACATACAATACTGGACTTGTAGGCTTAAAACTATAATATAATAAATGAAAGAAAAATGACTGAAATAAATATTTATGGGCTGGAAGATTCAACATAATAAAGATATCAATTATTCCCAAATAAAGATATATATAGGTGTAACACAATTGCCATCAAAATACTAGCAAGATTTTCTTCTAAATACAAGCAAAATTATATAATATTTATATGGAATTTATAAAGTCTTGGCTAAAATTTTTGAAACAAAGAAAAAAACTGGGAAGAATCTTACTGCCTAGGTTCAGTAATCAAGATTGTATAGTACTGGCAGTTTGAGAGATTGTTGGAATTGAATGGAAAATCTAGAAATAGACCCACACAAATGTGACCAAGTGATATTTGACAAAGATGCAAAAGGAATTCAATGAAGAAAGGACAGCTTTTTCAACCAATGGTGCTGAAGTAATTAGACAACCAGAGAGAAGAAAATTGAACATCGACCTACGCTTTAGACCATATAAATAAATTAAGTTAAAATAAATTGTGAACTTAAGTGTAAAATTGTAACATTTTTAGAAAAAAAGTGATAAGAGGTCAATTTTGAATTTTGAGGCTAGGCCAATATTTCTTAAACTTGACATTGAAAATACAGTCTTTTATAAAAGAAAAACTTGATAAACTCAACCTCATCAAAATTTAAGACTTTGACCATGAAAAACCCTGGTAAGAGGATAAAAACAAGCTACCAAGTTGGAAAAAATATTTTCAAATGGCACATCGAAAAGACTCTGTCTAGAATCTATCACTAGAAAAAATCAGTTCAATCACTAAGAAAAAAACAGTTCAATTAGAAATGAGCAAAAGAAATGAAGAGACGCTTCATTGAAAAGAATATCCAGATGGAAAATAAGTACATGAACTGTTATTGAATGTCCATAACCCTTCGGGGAAATGCAAATGTAAGCCATGCCGAGATATCACTATACAGTTATCAGGATGGCTAACATAAAAAATAGTGACAACACCGAAGGGTGGTAAGGGTGTGGAGAAACTTTTCAGTCAACTTGTATGTGGTTGGTGGGAATACAAAATGGTGTGGCGCCTCTGGTAGACAGGGTCATCATTTCTTTACAACTAAACATGCAGCTACCATATGACCTAGCAATGGCCCCGCTAAAGACGTATTCACACAAAAGCCTGTACACAGACATTTAGAGCAACTTTATTTATCACAGCCCCCAATTGGACTCAGTTCAGATCTCCTTCAATGAATGAATAGCTAACATGCTATGGTGCATCTATACCAGGGCATAACAGGAAGGACCGACAATGTAGACAGACATCCGAATACAAGAAGCTGACCTATTGTACGATTCCATCCGTATAGCATCCTTTAAATGTCAAAATTGTATAAGTAAAGAACTGATTGTCGGTTGCCGGCTGTGAGGACATCAGGCAGGGTGGACAGGGGCGGTCACTGTTGCTGTAAAAGGGTAACAGGAGTAATCCTTGTTGTCATGGAATTGTTCTGTGTCTTGATTGTATCAGTGTCAATATCCTTGTGATATTGTGCTACAATTTGAAAGACGTTATTACTGGTGGAGGAAAGTGGGGAAAAGGTCTATGGCAGGGGTTAAGAACCCTTTTGGCTGAGAGAGCCATGAACGCCACATATTTTAAAATGTAATTCTGTGAGAGCCATACAACGACCCGTGTACGTTAGGCATTATCCAATAAGAATTTGGTGTTGTCCCGGAGGACAGCTGTGATTGGCTCCAGCCACCGGCAACCATGAACATGAGCAGTAGGAAATGAATGGATTGTAAAACATGAGAATGTTTTATATTTTTAATGTTATTATTATTTTTATTAAAGATTTGTCTGTGAGCCAGATGCAGCCATCAAAAGAGCCACATCTGGCTCATGAGCCATAGGTTCCCAACCTCTGGTCTAGGGGATCTCTCTGTATTATTTCTTCAACTGCATTTGTAGCTACAATGATCTCTCAGAATAAAAAGCACATGTATAACTTTGGTATATTTTATATATACCAAAGTTACTTTTCAAACTGGAGATAATTTCTCTGGTTTTGGAGGGGTGATAGAATGGCATAGAGTTAGTTAAAAATTGGCTTACTGGGCCCTGGCCGGTTGGCTCAGTGGTAGAGTGTCGGCCTGGCGTGCGGAAATCCCGGTTTCGATTCTCAGCCAGGGCACACAGGAGAAGCAACCATCTGCTTCTCCACCCCTCCCCTTCTCCTTCCTCTCTATCTCTCTCTTCCCCTCCCGCAGCCGAGGCTCTATTGTAGCAAAGATGGCCCGGGCGCTGGGGATGGCTCCTTGGCCTCTGCCCCAGGCACTAGAGTGGCTCTGGTCGCAACAGAGCGACGCCCCAGAGGGGCAGAGCATCGCCCCCTGGTGGGCAGAGCATCACCCCTGGTGGGCGTGCTGGGTGGATCCCGGTAGGGCGCATGCGGGAGTCTGTCTGACTAGGGCTGTTCTAAGAATTTAAGTAAATACTTTTCATAGTAACGGAAGGAAGAGTGTTTACTGAGAGTGTTAAAAATATTCCTCTAAACATAGTTTTACTGGGATAATTTAACCAGTGCATTCTTACCATTCTGAAGATATACCAGCAAGCTTGTTAAGACTTTGCATATCCCATGAGCACTAAAAACGTTTTGCCAAGGGCCACCGCCCACTTTCCATTGTTTTCATTGTCTTGAAGGACTGACTCAGGAGTTCTGCTTTGCAATGAAAGTGAGAAGGAATAAAAAATAATAGATATTCTAAATGAATGTACTGAGAAATGGTATTTTTAGATCTGTAACACTATTTACGTTCAAATGATCAGAGTTTTGTACTTTAAATGGAGTCAACATCAAAGTTTTGGTGCATTGGTTTTTAAAAAACATATTAGAGACATCAATCAATTTGTTTATAATGATGTAATCATTTTATATTTATATGATGTTGGCATACAAGCTTTTATACCATGTCAGTAGAAAAAGCAGAATAGAGGTTGTTAAGGACTAAATGTGTCTCCCCCTTCCCCAAATTCTTATGTTGAAATCTTAACCCCCCCAAATGATAGTGATATATAGTGAAGTCCTTGAGGGTGCTTGGGTCACAGGGTGCAGCCCTCGGGAATGAGATTAGCGCCCTTAGAAGAAGAGACATGGGAGGAATAACCTCCGCTCTGTGCCATGTGAGGACGCAGTAAGAATACGGCTGTCTGCCAACCAAGAAGAGCGTTTTCACTCAACACCAGATGTCCTGGCATCTTGTTTGATGGCTCAGCCTTCAGAACCGCAGGGAAGACATGTGTGTTGTTCAATCCACCCATTTTATGATATTTTGTTTTAGCAGCCCACGCTGAAGGAAATAGATGTTATATATAATACTTTCAGGACTCTACGGAAGGGTGAAATAGTGGAGTTACCATGGAAACTCATCTTGCAGGGCCTAGGCCTGTTGGCATGAGCAAGGACACACCTGGCGGAGAGGACCTGCCCACTGCCTCGCCCTCCCAAACGCCAGGGCATTCAGTAGAAGCGAGTCCCTTCGGCATCTTCTATCTGCTGTGGGAGGTAGTTGCAAAGGGGAAGAGACTGATGGGTTTTAAAGGGCCTTGGAGAGATAGGGAAGGAAAGAATATATATAATAGAGTTTTCAAGGGGTCATTTTAGTTAAGCTGTTGAGTCTCGAGCCCTTTGAGCACGGGAAAATACGCAATTTGTTCTTATCTGCTTCTGTAGACCGGCCCAGTTAGGATTCATTGAAATGACATTGTTTTCATAAAAAGACTAAGAGCCTGTATATGACTTTTAATCAAATATAAAATGTTATTCATGCCAAGAACAAAAGTGTAGACATTGGCAAATGCTAAGTCTAATATCATTTTTTTTTAATGCAGGAAAGTAAGGTTCTGTAAAGGGAATAGATTTACCCAAGTTCAAAAACTAATTACTGGCAGAGGAAGCCCTAGACTATTGATCTTTGACTTCAAGTTCACGGTTGTTAATTGTACTACTTTATTAAGAAAGAGATTCTAGGCCCTGGCCGGTTGGCTCAGTGGTAGAGCGTCGGCCTGGCGTGCAGAAGTCCCGGGTTCGATTCCCGGCCAGAGCACACAGGAGAAGCGCCCATCTACTTCTCCACCCCACCCCCTCTCCTTCCTCTCTGTCTCTCTCTTCCCCTCCGGCAGCCGAGGCTCCATTGTAGCAAAGATGGCCCGGGCGCTGGGGATGGCTCCTTGGCCTCTGTCCCAGGCGCTAGAGTGGCTCTGGCCACGGCAGAGCGATGCCCCGGAGGGGCAGAGCATCACCCCCTTGTGGGCAGAGCGTCGCCCCCTGGTGGGCGTGCCGGGTGGATCCCGGTCGGGGGCATGCGGGAGTCTGTCTGTCTCTCCCCGTTTCCAGCTTCAGAAAAATACACACACACACAAAAAAAAAAAAAAAAAAAAAAAAAAGAAAAGAGATTCTATTCTAGTAGCAATTTCTTTTACTCCTCCTCTACAATAACAGTAGAAAAATATCATCTGTATAGTTAAATACTCTATTGTGTTTGTGGCAGACAGTTAGAACGGTCTAATTTACATATATTCCACGTCTTGTCTGGTGTTCTTCATATTTTGTGGAGCTGGAAAGCAAGAATTGCATTTTCAAGATTCCTTGTGGGTTGATTTTAGGATATGTTTAGGTTCTGCCAATCACACCATTCCGGCAAGACTGGGATTCGGGTCTGAGCGTGAGGGGAGAATGCAGAGGCCAGGCGCCCGTTTCGTGGCATGTTCGTGGTAGAGGCAGCCACTTTTTTTCGGCTGTTTGGGGGCCTCTGTCCCATTCACAGAAGACCCAGTGCGATGGTAAGGGCTGGGAGCTGCCGGAGGGTTATTTATCTTGGGGCCCGTTCACACATCCCCACCTCCCCCCACCACCACCCCGGGACCTGGTGAGAAGTCCCTTTCAGCTTATCCCAATAAGATCGATTTTTGTTACGTTCAGCTGAACCCTAACCCACACAGTGTCACCAGATGGAAAGAAAAAAGACAAGATTGTAAAGGACACCAAAACGCAGACACAGACGCCTGAAGGGTGTGAGCTCAGAAAGGTAGCAGCAGGGCTTGGGTCTGAGATGAGGAGATGGGGCTTGCTCCAGGGAAGGGGAAGAAAGCCAGGAAAGGATGAAGTCAAGTCCTAGAAGAAATCAACGACAGTAGAGTCACTCTGATGATTCCATTCTGGGAAGTCGCCTGTGGCCCCTGTGAGTGTCTTGACTACCGTTTAGCCTCCTGGTAACCACGTTAGAGGAGATAGGGTCTGACTTTTTTTTTTTTATTATTTTTTTTTATTTTTCTGAAGCTGGAAATGGGGAGAGACAGTCAGACAGACTTCCGCATGCACCCGACCGGGATCTACCCGGCACGCCCACCAGGGGCGAAGCTCTGCCCGCCAGGGGGCGATGCTCTGCCCCTCCGGGGCGTTGCTCTGTTGCGACCAGAGCCACTCTAGCACCTGGGGCAGAGGCCAAGGAGCCATCCCCAGCGCCCAGGCCATCTTTGCTCCAATGGAGCCTTGGCTGCGGGAGGGGAAGAGAGAGACAGAGAGGAAGGAGGGGGGGAGGGGTAGAGAAGCAGATGGGCGCTTCTCCTGTGTGCCCTGGCCAGGAATCGAACCCAGGACTTCTGCACGCCAGGCCGACGCTCTACCACTGAGCCAACCGGCCAGGGCCTAGGGTCTGACTTCTGAAGTGGCTTTCTAGTAGGACTGCTGTGTCCGCAAAGACCTCCCGATCTCCCAGCTGATGCCTGAAACTTCTTTGCCAGGGAGCAAGTCAGACACAGGCAGAGAGAAAAGTGTCAAAACGAGAATGCTGATTGAGTGGATGGGCAGTACTCCTTAGGAAAGAGTAATCGGTTGGTGAAATGAAAGCGAATGATAATTTCAGGACGCTTGTTGTCTTGGTGATGGAACGGGTTAGCCTTGGTGGAGGACCCACTGGGAACCCGGCGTGGGGCCTCTTGTTTTATCACATGCCACGTCCCTGTCCCTCGGCATCTCCACAACTGTGTTGTTCTGTACGATGTTTTTATTCCCTCTCTCCAGGTATAGAAACTGAGAGTTGGAAAGATGGAAAAAAAAAAAAACCCACCAGAAACAACTTCCCTCAGTCATGAAGGCAAGGCCTGGGACAGAGGCCTATTCAATTTCATAATTTTGAATTGGGTCAAGCCTATTTGCCTTTACATGGTTAGGGATAAATTGACATTAGGCTCAGATGCAGTTTTCTCATGGGAAGGCAGGCAGGAAGTCCTGTTCTACATGATTTATGTCATTTTTCCTTTTAAGCTAGCTTCCTTTTTATATATATATATATAAAGGGTTTATTTGGCCCAGAGGATTTATAAGTAACAAACATAACGAGTAACATTCGTATATCAGTTTATGTCTATCTTCTTGTAATGCATTTTTTTCATACATCGTCTCTTTTTATCTTCACAACAACCCAGGAAAGATGAGTACTATTCCCTTCTAATTTTTAGATGTAAATTGAGCCTTGAGCCTGACCTGTGGTGGCGCAGTGGATAAAGTGTTGACCTGGAACAATGAGGTTACCGGTTTGAAACCCTGGGCTTGCCTGGTCAAGGCATATATGGGAGTTGATGCTTCCTGCTCCTCCCCCCTTTCTTTCTCTCTCTCTCTCTCTCTTTTTCTCATTCTAACTCTTTCTCTTCTCTAAAATGAATAAATAAATAAAAATTAAAAAAAATAAATAAATAAATTGAGCCTTGAAAGTTGAGGTCATTGCCTCAAAGTGCTCTGTAAGTGTGCTCTGGCTCCTAAATGTAAGGATTCCATCTCTTGTCTTCTGTAGAATCTATTATTGCTTTACAAGAGTTAAGTATTGACCTAGAGACCCTCAAAAACATCCTGAACCATATGAAAGACCAAGTCTATAAAAAAAAATGGTCCGTTTGATTCTTTCTCCATTTCATTCCCAGATGCCACCTATTCCACTGATCGTACACATTATGTGTTAACTGTTTATGTCTGTCTTCTCGGTGTTCTGTACAGGACAGGCTAGGAGGGCTGCCATTTTACCTCGTTCATTTTAATAGTTCTAGCTCCTAACATAATGACTTGCACCGAGTAGACATTAAATACATTAATCAATGAATACCCCCAACATGTTAACTTTCAAAGCAGAATAAAAAGAATAACATTTTCACTCCAACATTTGAGCAGAATTTTTTTTTCCTTTGTCACCATGAAGGTTTTAGTATATGGTGAGTAGCATGATGCATAGGACATATTGGTGTTCAAGTAATTTGTGTATTTTAGAAAACACCCCTTTCTCCTCTTCCTCCTCCTCCTCCTCCTTCTCCTCCTTCTTCTTCTTATACTACTTCCTCTTCCTCCTCCTCCTCTTTTTCTTCTTCTTCTTCTTCTTCTTCTTCTTCTTCTTCTTCTTCTTCTTCTTCTTCTTTAGTGAGACAGAGAGAGAGGGAGGGAGGGACAGATAGGGACAGAGAGAGAGGGAGAGAGAGAGATGGGAAGGATCAATTCTTTGTTGCAGCTCTTTAGTTGTCCATTGATTGCTTTCTTATATATGCCTTGACTGTGGGCCTTCAGCTGACCAAGTGACCCCTTGCTCAAGCCAGCAACCATGGGCTTCCAGGAAGTGACTTTGGGGTCATGTCTCTGATCCTACACTCAAGCCAGTGACCCCAGCTCAAGCTGGATGAGTCCACACTCAAGCCGGCAACCTTGGGGCTTGAACCTGGGACCTCTGTGTCTCAGCCCGATGCTCTATCCACTGTGCCACCACCTGGTCAGGCGAAACATCTTTTTTTTTTTTTTTACTGCCAACTATACTTGTTCAAATATTTTACCAAATGTTTTACTACTGATTTAAAAAACCTTGATTAGAAGCACCATTTTTAGAAGAGTCCATTGTTGTTATTCCCTTCCTCCTCCAGACAGTGGACTACTACTGTTTTCTGTTGTCAATACGGAACAGCAGTGGTACCTGTCTTTGCAATCATGATAAATGAAGTTGCCCAAAACTGAAATTCAATTTGGGCTTTAAGTCATATTGCCAAGTGCTGGCCAGTGAAAACAACCATTAAGGGGAAGAATCCTGATTTACTTCTTCAATTTTCTCATGCAGACAGAGCAGTTGTGGTCAAATGGCACCTAAATTAAATAAAAACACCCCAATTTTAAGTCTTTATTTTTTGACCTGGGTATATGATGGACAACTATTGCTCATCTGCTCTGGACATCTCTCAGGTTCAAATGGATGTTTGCATTACAGAATGTCCTAGGTTTTGTTGTGTGCCCTTAAGGTGGTGGTTACTGTGTAAAGCTTTTTTTCTTCTTCTTCTTCTTTTTAAACTGCAGGAAACATCTAGCTCTGTTGAAAATGTCCATATAGTTCTCAGGATCATTTTGCAGCCCCGGATACATAAATGCTGCAAAGAGTTGTTGACTCAGATATTACAGGTGTGGTCTACAGGATTTACGGTGTTTGAAAGGCAGAAGGAAATAGAGCGGAAGCCTGATGACCCCCAATTGTTCTAAATCCCCTGCTGCTAGGAAATGCGCTTTTCTTGTCGGTTGCTGTCTATTGCAACAAAGAATGACAGTTTCTGTTTGGAGATGCTTATTTGAAAGAATTCTGAAATCATTTGCATACACCAGATTTATTTAGGCACCAGTAAGTAATAGTTACAGAGATTATAGCCTTTGAAGGGTCAGAAAGAATAACATGGGATACGAAGGTGACATGAAAATAGGTTCAGAATTGCATCAAACGAGTGAACTTTACATTTTATATATTGATTTTAGCACTATTCTGATTATATTAGAGTTAGTTCCCCCCCCCCCATTTTTGGTCTCATTTATCTCCTGATTTATCCATTTATTATCATTCCAAAAAGTTTATGAAATTGTATGACTAAGAAGATACATCTCACCCTTCAAAGCCCTTTCTGGTTGCGCTCATAAGTAAGATTAATGTGGTGGGGAAATAATCTTTTATTGGATCACGTATTATGACAATTTCAGTATAAATAGCAATTTATTTTCTTACTCAGTGTTTGCACTTTGGCCTCTCTCTGGAAGTTGTAAGTAAAAAATTGCAAAAAACCTCAGAAGTCTTTTAAGTGTAATATGTTTGACATTACTTGGTTTCCATTCTTGGATACTGGTCAGAGAAGCATAAATTTATGTCTTTGACTCAGGGGACCATGCTTAATAATGGATGAATATTTTAAGAAAACAAAGACAAGAACAGCATTGCGTGTAAAGTTCTTCTGGCTACACAGGAGCCCATGTTGAGAAAATGATAGGAAGCAACCTTTCCTACGAACTAGGCGTTTCCAATAAAGACTTAGAGAATGTCACATGATCTGATATTCAGTGATCTATCTATTTTTTGTCATTTTACTCCAATGTCTTTCTGATATATCTAAAATACTAATCACATATACAGGAGTGAGCAAAAGGAGGGTGACAGTTACAAGTATGCGTAACACAGAGTTCATTCTTGTATCACTATTTATGAATTATTGTATTTTTTATTTGTGTTACAACTGTAAACCTACTTTTGCCAAGCCCTGTGTTTATGACCCCAGAAGTGTTTATTAGGAAGGAATGACAATCACCAATTAAGGTTCACATTATTAATTAAATTTGGAAACATTCATGGCAGGGAGGACGCTCATATTATGTACAGAAGGCCCTTCCCATGTGGTCGTGGTACTTGGAACAGTTCTATCAACAGTTATTTCTACTCACTTAGCTCTTTTATTTTTTTTTAATTTATTTATTCATTTTAGAGAGGAGAGGGAGAGACAGAGAGGAGAGACAGAGAGAGAGAAGGGAGGAGGAGCTGGAAGCATCAACTCCCATATGTGCCTTGACCAGGCAAGCCCAGGCTATCGAACCGGCATCCTCAGCATTTCCAGGTCGACGCTTTATCCACTGTGCCACCACAGGTCAGGCAGCTCTTTAAGTTTTTTCAACATTCCTGAGAGATTGACTGGTCTTGTTCAATGGCCCTTCCCTGCAACACAATGCAAATATGCTCCTTCTCAAGGATTCTGATGTCGTGCCAATCTGTGGAGGACAGAGTGTCCGGCAACTCAGAGGCTGGGGCCGGGAGGCTCTCCTAGACGGCAGGTCAGTGGTCTCACCACAGCTCTGGGAATTGATGTGAGGCTGAAATACAAAGTTTGCCAGTCACAAGTGAGAACAGAAGGAAGGAAGAACGCTCTCTTTCAGAGATCATGCCCTTCCCAGTCCAGATGGTCTAGGGCCATTCTGTTTGAAAATTATGGAGGTGGTAGGAGGCAGGTTCTTATTTTAAGGTGATTATTTAGCAAAATAAGAGTTTCCCTCAGCTTATCTAGCCTCCCAGTTAAGAAAGAAACAAGCTGACTTGTGAAATCATGGCATCAAGAAACCACCAAGTTAAGCTGAGTTCAGAGGTTCGCCCCACACATTAGCCTCCCTGAGTGGGTGATTAAATTTATGGCTCAGCCGAGCAGAGCAGAGCAGAGCAAAGCAAAGCAAAACAAACAAAGAAAAACCACTTGTCATAATCCATACAGATCACCTGCAACGAAGAGTTAACCAGAAATGTCCGAACCTCAATTATCTACCATCTTTCTGTAAAAAGTTTCTTAGCTGTTTTTTTGTTTGTTTTTTTAAAGGTTTGTTTATTATAGTGTTATCATGTTTTGGCTTTTTTGTTGTTGTTCTTTTTTTTTTTTTGAACGCAGTGTTTAGTTGATATGTAAGGCGTTAAAAAGCCACTGCTGAGATAAAGCTGACCTGCTCTTGTAGGAAAACCACAGTGGAAGGGGGAAATAAACACAATCAAAGATATATGGAGGATGCAGAGACTCAGATGTCAAGACACTCAGATGTTTTCTTGCCAAGACGTTCTCAATGGTCAGGCACAGCTATGTGTGCCGCTGCGTTGGATGAGATGACTGGGAGTCAACAGCGGGAAAGCAGCCAGGAGGCAGCAGAACAGTGCCCTTCAGGGGCCTATCAGGAAAGTCAGGAAAGCTTCTCTACAGCCCCTTTCTTGTGGGAAAGACTCCCCAGTTATAACTGACCCAAGAGCAGATGCAGAACTCACCACTCTTGGTTATCACCAGAAAAAAAAAATTGGCATGGAGACCTGGGTAAGAGCAGACCAATGGCCTGGGAAAATCTTTTGGTTAACAAGAGACATCGTGATGCTTAGACAGTGTTTTTTTTTTTTAAATTAAAATCATGCTTTAAACTAGATTTCAATTTTTAATTGAATTTCTGAATGCCATAGGGTCCACAGATGTGCTTTAGGGGCATCTGAAAATCATTGAAACTTCACAAAAGTTTTATTTTCAGGCATGTTTTTCTGGAGATAATGTCCACAATTTCATTTTAGTTACTGAGTATTTCTGTTCGGTGTTTTAAAATATTTCTTCTTTTTGATTTCCTGTGCTACCATTTTTATTCCTCAACAAGTGATTATTCTCACTTTTAGTTGATGTATTGACCTTGGTAGAATGTGTGAGGGTACTAGAAAAATCTCTCCTGTGCTGTGATAAGTCTCCCTGAATGTGTTTGTTTCTATTGTTGTTGTTTTTGTTAAAGGTGTCATCTGTTTCCCCAGTCACTACTTCGGGATGTTCTTCTTGGTTGTTTTCTGGTTGCTGATTCTCCTAATGAATCTTTTCCCTTGTCTACTCATGACTTTTTTTTTTTTTTAATCTCCGTGAGTCAGGTCAATGTTTTGGTTTTTCAGCTGCGGAAAGAATAAGAGATCTCTACACCCGCAGTACAGCGCTAGGAGATTGTCATCTTTCTCCTGAGAGTATTATGTGCTTCTGCTTCTTCCCAGCAGCGGGTGTGTCCACAGCATCAAGGGAAGGAAGGAATTCTGCCTTTGTGCAGTTCCTTCCCGGTTCCTCCAGGGCCAAAGCAGGGCTTTCTAGAATATTACCCCATAAAAGCACGCGCGTGCGCACACACACCTCTTTTTTAGGAGGAACAAAGGACTTTTTAGTCCAACCTCTCTGGAAAAGAGAGTCCCAGACTCTCTCCCAAGCTATTTCTCTGAGTGGTTCCCACCTGGCTCAGAGGTAACAATGCACTGAGCTTGTTTTCTCGTCTAGAAATTCCAGCTTGTTTCTGTGCCTGGAAGAGGTAGTTAAGTGGTGCTATAAGGGGAAAATGAGTTTTTAAACTGCCACAACTCCCCATCATCTTCCCAAAGACATCTTAAAATCTATTACCTTCTAGGTATAGTATATGTGTGTGTGTGTGTCTGCCTTGTATATATATATATATGTATATATGCATGTACATTTATATACACACACATATTGGTTATATATTTACAGTGCTGGACAAAGTAGTTTTACAGTTGGTAGTATGCAAAACACAGAGTTTATTCTTGTATTATTTTAGCTATTGAAGAATTTATTTTTATTACAAGTATAACCTACTTTTACCTACCCCTGTATATAAATGTATATATTATATATATACATATATGTGTGTGTGTATATATATATATATACACATTATATGTATGTATATATAATTGTATATATTCTCACTGAAGGCAAGGATGTGTTTATAGCCTTGTTTTATCTCAAGTGCCTGGGAAGTCCTAGGGGAATATTTAAGATGAGGTAGTAACTAATTGCTAAATTTGTATGTGTCCTCTTCAAACTGAGGTATGCCGTTTTAAAATAACTGATTTGAAAAGCAATAGTATAAAACAATATGTATAAAATTGTAGAGTTGAGACTATATTATACAAAAATGTAATGTATTTGCTAATATATTCACAAAGAAAGCAGTTAGAAACAAAAGTAAGGAAATGACATCAGATGGTATCATACTATCACTATACCAGGAGAAATAAAAAGAAAAGGTAATGGTAAATAAGAAAGTTAACATAAGAAACTCTATAGCTATATACTTTTTTCATAACTTCTTTAAAAGATATAAAATTATATAATGATGTTTTTGCATTATAGAATAACAGCAGAGAAAGAAAAAAGGAATTGAACTATAAAAGCCTAACATTTGAATATTTCACTGCACCGAAGACAGTGTAAATGTAAGTAAATTCTGATAAGTTAAGATATCTGTGGTTAGCCAGAGAACAACTACTAAGAAAATAACTTAAAATACTTAGTGGGAAAACTATATTAGGAGAAATAAAATGTTACTCTAAAAAGTACTGACTTAATGCAAAAGAAGACAGTAAAGGAGAAACAGGGAAAAAACACATGTAAACTGTCAGATATAGATTCAATATTCAATCACAACACTAAAGATATGACTAGATTAAACAGGTCAGTCTAAAGGCAGAGATTGTGAGACAACATAAAAATCCAATAACCCAGGAACTCATAACTTATGAAAGCCATAATCCTGAAACTACGTGCTATTTACAGGAGACAAACTTTACATTCAAAGACAGAAATGCACAATACAGTATAGATGGTGTATTATAGAATTGTACACCTGAAACCTGTATAATTTTATTGACCAATATCACCCAAGAAATTCAGTAAAAAATATAAAACTTAAAAAATAATGAATAAAAGATGTATCATGTAAACTATAACCAAAAAAATTCTGGAATGATTGTATTAATATTGGATGAATTATATTTTAAATATTGCTGGAAAAAAGAATATTTTTAATGTTAAAAAGGTTAATTTATCAGCACTATCTAGCATTTATAACATATATGTACCTAACAACAGAAGTCCAAAATATTTGAAGCAAAACTACTGAATTGAAGAGAGAGATAAATGATTCAACAAGAAGAGATTTCATCCTTTTTAAAAAAAGGTTTTATTTACTGATTTTAGAAAGAGGAAAGAGAGAGAAAGTGAAGCATCAACTCTTAGTTGCTTCATAGTTGCTGTAGTTACTTCTCATATGTGCTTTGACTGGGCAAGCCTGGGTTTTCGAACCAGTGACCTCAGCCTTCCAGGTCAGTGTTTTCGCCACTGTACCACCACAGGTCAGGCGAAAAGAAAAGGTTGCAATATTTTACTTTCTATACTGTACCACACAACAAGGCAGAAGATAAAAAAATACATAATTTGGACAATATCTAACCCGACTAGATCTAACAGATACTGGACAAACATCTCACCCCAAATTAGCAGAATATACATTTTTCCTAGGCACACATGAAGAATCCATAAAATAAGCTTCAATAAATATTAAAAGATTGAAATTATATCATACTGAGTATGTTTGACAATCACAATGGAATAAAGTTAGAAATAAATAACAGAGGAATATTTGGGAAATTAGTAAGTATGTGGAGCCTGAGTGGTTGTAACACAGTAGATAAGGCATCGACCCAGGATGTTGAGGGTCCTGGTTTGAAACCCTGAGGTCACCAGCTAAATCACAGGCTTGTCATCTTGAGCACGGAGTCACCAGCGTGCGTGTGGAATCATTGACATGATCTCAGGGTCACTGGCTTGAGCCCAAGGTTGCTGACTTGAAGCCCAAGGTCGCTGGCTTAAACTCAAGGTCACTAGCTTTGAGCAAAGGGTCACTGGCTCAGCTTTAGTTTCACGGTCAAGGCACGTATGAGAAGCAATCAATAAACAACTAAAGTGGAGCAATTATGAATTGCTGTTTCTCATCTCTCTCCTCCCCGCCAACTCTCTCCATTTCTGTCTCTCTCCAAAAAACAAACAACCAAATGTATATATCTGTGTGTGTGAAAATTAAACAACACACTGCTAAATAACAAGCGGGTCAAGAATAAATCACAAAAGAATAAGAAATACTTTTTACATGTATAAAAGGAAGACAGAAAATATGGAACTTAGAAGGATGCAATGGAAGTAGTTACTGGAGGGAAATTTATAGCTGTAAATAAAACTGGAAAAGTGACCCACAGCTCCAGCTGCCTGTTGCTATGAAAGCCAATTACATGACACAGGTGCTGGGAAGAAGGGAAAAGGTTTATTAAAGTGCAGCCACCTGAGAAGATGGGAAGATTCTAGTCCTCAAAAATCATTTCCCTCTCTTGGTGCAGGCAGGGGTTTTTATAAAGGATGAGAGGGAGGGGGAATAAGCAAAACTAGAGCAAAAGAATCAAAAGGACGGGTTTGAGAGTTCTTTGCTGAGGGGACTCAGCACCATTTGTTCAGATAAAAAGGAGATGGTCCCTCTCATATCTCTTAATGCTAGAGCATGTGAAGTTCGTTTTGTCGTCACCAGAACAGAAGCCAGCAAGTAACTTTCAAACTTAGGATTTTTGTTTCATGCAACAAGTGTCCACAGATTCCCACAGTTGTGTTGTCCTCTTGGCCTTGAGCGAGAATCAGAACCACAAGCCTCATCGTGGTGGGAGTGAGGAGAAGAGTGGGAGTTATTGTTCTTGCTTGGATGTTCACCTTTGATGTGCATCAGCCAGAGGGGACACAGGTCTTTTAACTGTAATGAGAACTAACCCAGAGGTGACAGCTCAGGATGGAATATATACTAAACATTTGTTACAGAATATATAACTTTGATCACTAAACTGTTGATATTGAATCATGGTTATAAGAGCAACAAACTGGATTTTACATTTTACAGAAATTCATAAGCTCATTTTGTTAGTAGATTCTTATTTAGCTCCATTTTATGGCTAGTCAGTAAATCAGTAATATAGGATATTTATTTCTGGTTACATAAACGCTTTAATTAAAAAAGAAGAAAGATCTCACATTGAAAACAAATCTTCTACCTTAAGACACTTAGAAGAGAAAATTATACTGAATGAAGGAGAATGAAAAAAAAATCAAGATTAGAGTGGAAAATAATAACATAGAGAACAGAAAAATAGCAGAGACAATAAAAGCAAAGGTTGATTCTCTGGAAAAATCAACAAAATTGACAAATCTTCATGACACTGGGCTAAGCAAAGCTTTTGTTGATATGAAACCAGAAGCACAAGCAGGAAAAGACAAAATAGATACATTGGACTCAATCAAAATTAAAAATTTCATGCTCCAAAGGACACCAGCAAGTAAAATGACAACTCATAGAATTCAAGAAAATATTTTCAAATCATATCCCTGATAAGAGACTTGAATATGGAAGAACTTTTAAAGTTAAGTCATATAAACATAAATAATAAGCAAAGGACATTTCTCCAAAGAATGGCTGGTAAGCACATAAAAAGATGCTTGACATCATTTGTCACCAAGGAAATGCAAATAAAAACTCCAATTCATTATAGTTTTGCAACCACTCAGGTGACAATGAAAAAGAAGATCGAGCCATTCTGCTCCGAGGTATTCACCCAGGAGAAATGAAAATGTATGACTACGCAGAAACGTGCCCATAAGTTTTCATAGCAGCATTATTCATAACAATCAACGTTGCAACAACCCAGAATGTTCCTAAACTGATAAATGGATAAACGATTGTATTGTAGCCATATAATGGAAGTAAAAACTCAAAAAAAAAAACAAAAACAACCCAGTTACACAACAGGCAAAAAGCTTACAGGAATGTTTCACTGAAGAGGATATGCTGATAGCAAATAAGCCCTCGAAAAGCGAAAAGATCTTCAGAATCATTAGACATTAGGGAAATGTAAATTTAGATCACAGTGAGATATCATTGCCCGGCTTTCAGAATGGTTAACATAAAAATAATAGTGTCAACAGCAAATGCTGGAGAGGATGTAGAAAAACTGGATTGTTCATTCATTGCCAGTGGGAACAGAAAATAGTACAAGTCCTTCTGGATGACAGTTTGGTAGTTTCTTGTAAAGCGAAATATGCAGCTACCATGTGACTCACCAAGTGCACTCCAGGATATATATCTCACAAAGCTGTAAATTTATGTTCACACAGAGACCTGAGCACAAAGGTTCATATCCGTTATGTATAATATTCCCAAGCTGGAAACAAGAATTGCCTGGGTGAATCTCCAGAGAATTACTCTCAGTAGAAAAAAAGCCAACCCCAAGGATTACATACTGATCTCGTTCATTTATGTGACATTCTCAAAATGACAGTATTTTAGAAAGGAAGACCAGTTAGTGGTTTCCGGGTGTTGGGTATGGGTGGACGGGGTGGATATGGCCACAAAGAGACACATGAGGGTCCCTTATCGTGATGAGGTGGATCTGATTTTTGGCCGACTTGTTTGCAAGATGGTACTAGTGAGGCGGACTGGTGAGGGAGACTGGTTGAAGGGTACCTGACATCTCTAAATTGTCGTTTACAACCACGTACGGATGTATGGTTGAACCATGAATGGCACAGTTTTGAGCTGCAAGTGTCCACTTACACGAGGATCTTTTTCAATTAAGTACACTGGAAAATTTTTCCTGACCTTTTCTTACTACCGGGAAGCAATTATATTGGTTCTATTAGGTTGTATTGGTTACACATAAAACAATCATATTGCTGCTTCTTCATCGTCACTACATGAATCATTATAATTGTAAAGAATTTGTAATGTCTTTTCTCACATTATTTTTACATTTTTGATCCATAGTATTTAACATCATATAAGACATTGTTGATGTAGGTAGTTATAGATGCTTTATCTTATAAACAGATTATGTAAACTTAATAAACACAGTAGAGTACTGTAAATGTATCCTTTTCTTTTTCATGATTCCCTTAATGTTTTCTTTTCTTTAGTTTACTTTATTGTAAGAATACAGTATATAATACATATAACATACAAAATGTGTGTTCATCTGCTGTCTATGTCATAGGTAAGACTTTGGGTCAACAATGGGCTATTCGTAGTTAATCTGGGGGGAGCCCGAAGTTATATGTAGATTTTTTACTATGTACGGGTAGCACCCCTAGCCCCTGCAATTGTCCAAGGGCCAACTATTTCAGAACAAAAAATTTAATTAAAAAAATATATAAGGAACTCCACTGACAACTTGAAAGGCTGATGCGACTTAGCCAAATGACACCCTTTGACACTGGCCACCTCCAATGTCAGAGACGTGGTTGTAAAGTGGAGCTTCCCAGGCTGTATCAAGCTGTGGCCCAGTGGAGAACGGTAACCTGGAGATGACGGAGCTCCGGCACCACCTGGCTTACCCAAAGGCTGGGGATGGGACAGTATTGGCACACCCTGAGCCCACACTTGGGGCACCAGCTGAGAAGCCCCAGCCTGGGAAGCCAAACGTGGCTCTGAGAGGATCCCTCCCTGACGCCCCTGTCGGAGTCGAGCGCACGTCAGTCACAGAAGTCACTACAGAAGAGCAAGTCCGTACATGCATCACGCTTTGTTTCCACCAACATTTCTTGGCTGACTACGTGGCTGTGTGTTGGAGGGGAAAGAGCATGAAGGATGGAATACCATGATAAGCATCTGTTTATGAACCATTGTGAGCCCATGAATACCTCCTTCCCTAAGACAAGTAATTGCGGAAAGGAATCCTTTCTAGTCACCGTCACAAATAATTGAAAATTGTGCACGATGAAAAAGTTATCTGTCTTGTTCAAATTACCCAATATTTTCTTTAGAACAGCTGTCACCCTTCGAATCCTAACCACACTGAACTCTCCCTAGACTGCAGCCTAGGAGGTGCCCGGCTCTTTGACCTATCTCCTAGGTGCCCCAAGCACGGCTTGCCATTCCATGATGTCACCGTGGGGATCAACTCGCATACTCTGATAGTCCAATGGTGATCTAGTGGACAGATGTTTAAAATTGTGTTCACATAAGACAATGAGCAAATGATTCCTCACAAAGAATATTAGGTTTGAACAACTAATAGCTGTGGTATATAAATATGAATCCAATGTATTAAATGTTCCCCAAAAAAGACAATAAAAGTGGTGTCTGATAATCATCTTATAAAGGCTCTTTTCATATAGCAAAAAATAAATATTACCTTTTCCTGTAGATGGGAAAATGATCTACTTATTTCTTTAAACTTATATCCTGGTTCCCTCAATATGATATTTTATCAGTAATTTATCTTTGTAATATATTAGATATTAACATTTAATTTTTCTAGTTCAAATATTATCATACTCAGGGATCAGAAAAATATACATGCATATATATTTTTGTGGAACTTACTGAAATCTTCAGAAGTCTACTCAAGCTTTAGGGAGATATTTCTTACATAATGTGAAGGTTATTTGCCATCTCACCATTTGCTTCTGATTTTTTTTAAATTTTTTATTTTATTTATTAATTTTTAGAGAGGAGAGAGAGAGGGAGAGACAGAGAGAGAGAGAGAGAGAGAGAGAGAGAGGAGAGAGAGAGAGAAGGGGGAGCAGCTGGAAGCATCAACTCCCATATGTGCCTTGACCAGGCAAGCCCAGGGTTTTGAACTGGCGACCTCAGCATTTCCAGGTCGACGTTTTATCCACTGCACCACCACAGGTCAGGCAGCTTCTTATTTTTATTGTTCCCGGTATTAGATTTATGGATTCAATTTCACTTATTGTGAAAAAGATATGCCTACAAATATTATCTTTAATCCATAGATTGCAGATTCTAAATTTCCCAAATACATAATCCCCAAACACTCAAATATCAAGCCATTTTTTCGGGAGATGGAAAAATAACTATTTAATTGTAAGACACTTGATAAACTACTTTTTACAAAGTAATAAGAAATGAATAACCCTATCTTCTATATCCCAAATATAATGATATTAAACTCCAAAAATAATGTATATGTTCGAAATGAAACTTTATTTCCTTCCAAATTAAATCATTTTGAATAAGTTTATTATAAAGATTAACCTACTTTGCAGGCCCAAATAACATAATTATAACAACAGAATCACTCCTTGAATTATTCCCTAAGAGCAATGAAAACAATAAGAGCAATGAAAACAACATTATCCTTCTTCATGATATTCACAAGTTTAATGGGGGTGGTCCTCCTTGAAGGCTAATTTCATTGGGAGAGTTTATAGGCACAAAAATGTTAAAATGTGGCTGATTTCTAGAAAGACACTTCATAGTGGATAAGAAGCAACAACAAAAATCTTGAAGCTTGTTTCTCTTTCGTAAATGTGTAAGATACGTTAGGGATTAAGTATCTCACAGAACATAGATTACCTCTTAGATTTCTGTTGAGCTGTTGACTGTATTCCCCACCCCCTCCACCCCCGTCTTGAAACTAAGATAAGGGGGGGTCCGGTTTCCTTTGTAGCTGATGCGAATCCTTGCAGTATCTTCCTCATAAAGTTCAAGATGGCTTGGAAGCGCAGTTTTCCAGCTGTCCAGTTTTCTGACTCATTAGTCTGAAAAGTACTTTGAGACTTCAGCGACCTTCTAATTTCTCCTTACATATAGATAATAACAGTGCTTCTCTGATGCTGTCGCTCTGAGGTTAAATAAGTTAATTCATTTAAAGTACCTGGAACAGTACCTGGACCATGGTGAAAACTTAAAAAAAAAAAGTGAATTGATCTTACCATTACTACCTCTGTTAAATTTGAAAATTAAAGAATATGCAGGCAATTAAGCATTAAGTATTTGCCTAAACACATTTAATACAAAATATTACCAAGGCACCAATGGATCCAGTGGCCTCGATCTCATCTTGATTCTAATCCCAAAATAGATGACTATTTATATATTATTTGTTTTCACTTTGGTTTCCAGGAAATAATTGGAATCAGAACAATCTGTCTTACATCTTGTCCCTTCTGTTTACTAGTTACATGACCCTAATCAAGTTAATCTTTCTAACCTTCCCTTTATTCAGCTGTAAAGTAAGGATAAACCTCTTGGGATTTGGTAGAAATCAAAGAAAATAATGTGTGTGAATATCTAACACACAGCTTGGCCCATAATAATACTCGGTAACTAATTACTGCTTTTCCATTCCTATTTCATTGTTTTCAAAGTGCTGATCTGAAAATAATGATGACTTTGATAAGAATAAAGCAATTTTAGCTCAATGCAACAGGCTAATTTTAATCTATTCTCTATTGTTTAAATAAAGCTTATAGTTAACTAGGATCAATTACTCTGATTTTTTTTTATTAGCTCTGAGAGGATTAGGTAGGTGTGAAATGAGAATTAGAAAGAATTTTTACTTTTTTACTAAATGTATTCTTTATATGATACATGCACAACAAACTCATGCTAATTCTTTTCAGGGAATTTTATAAGAAAAACGTTTGTTTTATCATTTCTCTATGAAACCTTTATTTATCATTTTTACTTAGGTTGGAAAAGTATCATTTATATTATAACTACAGATATTTAGATTTGTCCAGGAAATTATTTTTAAGTTTTTTAACTTCTTTTTTTTATGTTATAAAATAAACTAATACTTATGTGAGTATGCTGGAGAAATTTAGAGTAATGAAATGTATCAGGAAATAGATCACCCCTAATCCCACACTCAGAAAAAACCACTGTTTAACTTTTTTTTTTTTGCAGAAACTCCAGTTAATTATTAAATATTTCATAAACTTATCTCACATTGGAAAGACCATGGAAAACTCCACAAAAGTCAAGAATTTTGGACTGAGCTGGCACACACAGGACGGGTGTTTTGGTGAAGGGACTGGAACAGGCTCCCCGGGGCCATCTCAGCTGGACGCAGAGGACGTGAAGTCACACAGAGGAGCCGTCCCTTCCTTTCAGTGGAGAGGCAGGTGTGGGGGGGTTCTGAGCTCCCCACAGTTAAATCATTCTCTCACCCTGCTTCCTTCCCCCTGTTTTCTGCATAGACCACAGAGGTGAAATCTGAGAAGTTAAATGTTTCTGTGAAATAACATTATTACTTTGCATTTACTCTTTCTTTCTTTTTTTTTTTTATTTTTCTGAAGCTGGAAACGGGGAGAGACAGACTCCCGCATGTGCCCGACCGAGATCCACCCAGCACGCCCACGAGGGGCGATGCTCTGCCCACCAGGGGGCGATGCTCTGCCCCTCCGGGGTGTCGCTCTGCCGCAACCAGAGCCACTCTAGCGCCTGGGGCAGCACCCGGGCCATCTTTGCTCCAATGGAGCCTTGGCTGCGGGAGGGGAAGAGAGAGACAGAGAGGAAGGAGGGGGGGAGTGGAGAAGCAAATGGGCACTTCTCCTATGTGCCCTAGCAGGGAATCGGACCGGGTCCCCCGCACGCCAGGCCGACACTCTACCGCTTAGCCAACCAGCCAGGGCCGCATTTACTCTTTTTATAGCTTGAAATATACCCAGTGTTAAGTGTCAGGGGGCTTACATTTAGAATGAAGGCAAACTCTATGGTTATATTAGTAGATATTTGATTACATGTGACTGTACGCCAATCTTAGAAACCCCTTCTCCAACCTTCCATTGGCAGGCCATTTAGAAAAATCTTCTTGGGGTTCAGCTACATGTCGGGTGTCTGCTTACGCTGGGGCTTCCAGAGTTACTGTGAGTTTAGATGCGGCTGGGTAATCAGAGCGATGGGCTTTTCACTACCTTAGAACAAACAGGAATCCAGTCAGTGAGGTGTAAGACGTAGAGGGAATTAAAAAGCCACAACTTAAAAAAAAAAGAAATCTTACAAATTCTCTAGTACTAATATGGGTCCAGAAAGAGCTGCAGGTCCTCCTTTGGGTATGGCGGGACGACTGGAAATTCCCACAAGTCCTTTTTCCCACTTTCCTAGTAAACTGCAAGACGCCCGCTGGGCCAGAGAGAAGTGTGCCCAGCCTGCACGGTTGGCCTGGATGGTTCAGAAGGAAACACCTTCTTTACACAGGGAAGCACTTGGTAAGAAAAAGTAGGATAGGAAAGAGCATACCACGTCCCTGGATGGAATAAGCTCCATCCAGGTAGTTTTAGAAACGTTCAACGTTAAGACTAAAGATGCTCTTTGGAAGAAATCCATCCCCTTGGTGTCCAGTCGTGTTCAATTTCTGACACCTGACAAGAAAGCCAGCCGTGGTCTGTGGTTAAAAGCACATCACCAGCACTATATTTCTCATCTCCTCTCCCCGGACCGGCGCTCGCTCCTCTGCGGCTGGGGGGAGGGGCAGAGAGCCCGCAGGTGGGAGTGCGTGTTCAGGAGCCGCCTCCACAAGGCAGATGGATGCTCTTGTCCCCTGGGAAAGGGCGGCGCCTCAGGAAGAAAGGCTGGGGAGGGCTATGTGAGGACATTTGGGGGAGGGGGTGGTGGTGGGGGGAAGAAGTTAAGGAAACAGGAGGAATGTGGGATAATCCATCAGACCTTGATCCCTCTGGGACTCAAAGAAGTTTATTGTCTAAAAAGAGACCTGGTCTTCCTTCCATCCAAGTCTACAGGTTTACAGTTCTTGCGAACATATTTTAGTTAAGGATGGCTGACCTCTCCCTTGGGTCCCAGGGTGTTATAGACAAGGAGTGGAAAAGCAGAATTTGGGACAGAGAAGGGGACCGTATCCTGATTTACGGAGCCACCAAGACAGGTGAGGAAAGAAGGAGGGAAGTTTTCTCCCCTGCAGGACCCGGGAAGGAGCAGAGGCCAGCTACAAACCTGGGTTTGGCCTTGTGACGTCAGACCTCTCTCTCTGCGTTGGTTTCCTCTTGACCCGGGAGAAACAACAAGATGAACCGACAACTGTCCTTATTTTTTCAGGTTTACTGGGCTATTTTTGACAAATAACATTATCTAAAGTGTATAACGTGATGATTTCATGTATATAGACATTGTGAAAGGATTCCCACAATCAAGGTAACACGTCCATCTCCACACATATTTACTTGTTATTTTTACTTACTTATTTATTTATTTATTTATTTGCTGAGAACACTTAAGATGGACTCTCTTAGTAAATTTTCACTATAAAGTACAGTATAATCAACGACAGCCACCATGCTGTATATTGATACATTAGACCCTCGGGCGTTATTCACCTTATAATTGATAGTTTGCACCCCCTCCGCATTTTTCCCAACTTCCACCCTGACATCTATTAATGACTGAGCAGATGGCCAGGTGATGGGAAACTTAACTTTGAGAGAAAGGAACGAGAAGAGGGAGTTGAACTCTGTTTGTCAACAACAACAACAGTGCCTGCTTTATGAATGTGCTGGACACGTGGTAAGGACGAAGTTTCCGGAGCCCCGGACACAAGGGCTAGAGACCGAGATGTCAGTACGCCGTGCAGGCGGAGCGTTGGGTGGATGGCTTCAAGGGGAGGCAGACGGGGCGGGGCCGGGAGGGGTGGCCTCCCGGATTACATACAACACGTGGGGGAGAAGACCCCAGGGCACGATGACCTCACTGGAAAGGTTTTCATTGCAGGCATAGGAAATAAAAGATTGTATTCCAGCTGGCTCAAGCTCACGTGGCAATTTCACGTGGATTTGCGGATGAGGAATCGTACAGCGTAAACACGAGGCCGAGAGGTTTTGCACGGGAGGAAGCGCTGTGCAGCGGACCGCCCCCGAGGTCCTTGTTTGGAGCCGAAGCAGAGTCCCGTTTGTGAGCGTCTGTGTGCAGACTCCTTGGAAGACGGCCCGGCTCACTCCCTTTGAGCAACACTCAGCTCTTTCAGGTGAACCTGAGGCCATTCCGCCACAAGCCTGAGATTCGGAGCGCTTCCCGTTCCAGTAGGTGATGGTTTCGAACCGCCCTGGGGCTCTCTGAGGGGCACCAGCAAGGCTCATTTTGAGTTCTGGTCAAGGGTTTTGGTTTTTCACGTTTGAACCAATAGAATCACCAAGGCCCGCTGCCTCCACAGGAACTGGGATGGACTAGAGGAGCACGTGCTCATTGATCCATTACAGGGAGCGTGTCAAGGCCCCACCTTCAGGATTTAAAGGTCTATGAAATATGTTGCCTTGGCCTAGGAGGGTTAAGTTCACCATGAAGACTCCACTTATCTTTCGAGACTCTAGCTGGGTCTTTGCTTACATTTGTTTCAGAGTGTTGAGGAAACAAATTCCAAGACGGATGTCACGTGTTCACGCCTAAGAGAACAGGCGGATGCATTTCTAAGAACCGACACCTAGAATCGGAGAAGGCCCACGTGACGGAATGGAAAGTCAGCGTTGATAACAGCTCAGGAGCCTGAGTGTCATACAGCCCAAACCTGGTACTAAATGTCTATGCGGTTTTTATGCTCTGCCGCTCGCTGGCTATTCGGACTGCACAGTGGAGGCCACCGGATAGGAACAGGTGACGTATTCGTAGTTATAGTGGTGCTTGCTTTTTTTTTTTTTTAATAGCTACCATGAGGGCCTCTGCTACCACATACAATGCTTTTGTCAAAATTAGAAAAGACATTCTCCTAAGGTAGACAAATCACAAACGAAACAAAACCGCAGCCTCTTCCTCGCTTTCCTGGGGGGTGTCTGTCGTACCCCACCACCCCAGGTCTCTGCTGGCCCCTGGATGCTGGCTCTGCAGATGGGCTCGCGTCTGCTCCTCTGAGAGAGCAGCACTGTCTCCATTTTGCTGATGAAGACATGGAAGCTCGGGCACCACCTTGCTCCAGGGCACACTGCTGTAGATGGGCTACCAGACTGACCTGTGAGCATGCCCTCCTACCGCGGGGTCTGTGCCCAGCCATCCTGCCTTTTCAGGAAGCTGAGCCCCAGCGTAATGAGATTGTATGCCTGCGACAGAGGTAACCGAACATTACTATTCACTATCATTTCCACAGTGGCACACAAAGTATCATGTCTGTGGCAGCCACTGAGAGTGTTCCTGAGAGCTCACGGGAAAGACTAATGGGATGAATCCAAGTTTGAGCTCAGTGAACATTTGCTGCAATTTACATGTGGCAAGTACTGATTGATAGGAGCGACAGAAAGGCCACCCAGCCAGGCACGACCCCTTTGTCAAGCCAGTTCCACCCACGTGGAGACAGACACAACGGACTGGGTCCTTCGAGAGCTCATCTCCCCATATGGACACCCTGTCTCTTCCGTTTAAAGCACAGGCTCGCCACGCCTGCACCGAAAAGCAGGGTCCTCCTTTGTCCCCGCGGACCTGGGTGGGCTTGAGTGTCCTGGAACCGACAGTGCGGCACCAGGGACGCTCAGAGACTCCTGAGGCTGCGTGGGAGAAATGCCTTTGTTCACCAGCTCATTATCTCACGGGGTCATGAGTCACTCACCCGAAGAGAGAGTCAGCAAGCTTTAGGCACGGGGCCATGTGCTGTGGAGGCACTCTGGGTGACATCACGATCAGCGTGTCACCCCAGGTCCGGTGCCAGCCGCGGGGGGCCAGGGCGGGGAACTAAGAGCCCTCAGAAGATTTCCGTCTTCAGCCAGCCCAGCCATGGAGGCTTCGGAGTCCAGACGTGGAGCAGAGAGATAAGCCATTTCCCGGGCGCCCTGCCCCCTTGTTCCGGGATCCAAGAGCCTCAGAAGAGTGGTGGTTCCATTAGGCCTTCAGGTTGGGGGCTGATTTGCTTGTAGCAACAGTAACAGAAACATCATCTGCAGCATTTTTTCTAAAGGGGGAACGAAAAGACTTTGGAAAATCTGTAGACCAATCAAAGTCACGTGTCAGGTTGGGGGCTGATTTGCTTGTAGCAACAGTAACAGAAACATCTTCTCCCAAGGGAGGGCTGCAGTGGAGTGGGTCCATGGGGGGGGGGCTGCAGGAGACAGATGTACACCCCCCCCCCTCAAGCTTTACCTAGCACTTTTTCTAAAGGGGGAACGAAAAGACTTTGGAAAATCTGTAGACCAATCAAGGTCACATGTCCCAAGTGGTTTCTAATTTAGAAAAGACGACACCCGTCTTTTCTCAAATTGAACAAAAATATACATGAAATATTTTAAAGGAAAGAGGACAAGATGATTCAAAACAAATGAACATTAAAAAAAAAATTCCCTCGAGACACTGTCTCCTTGATGTTGTGTTTTGAACACTATCGGATGAGAAGAAAGCGCTGTCATTATATTTATTATATATTATTTGGAGCCCAAGTTCTATTTTATGTGTAATAGGAAAAAAAAAGTAAACACCTCCATTTCTGCCCTCAGGGTGTAAAATTGAAATGAGAGAGAAACAGGCTAAGTGTCTCTGACAGAACAGAGTGTTCTGGGGTTTTTTATAATGCTGATTTAGAAGTTTTCAGACAACCTAATCACCACAAAGGAAAGCTATCAAGTGAAATGGAAAGTGAGGACAAAGCTCTCTCTCTCCCGAGTTTCAACAGGGTAACTCCCTATTTTCAATTCTTCATAAAAGAAGCCAATTGCCTACTCCACAGTAGTTATAAGAGTTACAAGATGCTGAGTTCAGTGATGTGCAGAGAGAATAGTTTAAATGAATGTTAAAAAACAGAGACATCTTTGAAACTTGGCGATGCATATGTTTAAAAACACGTAATAGAATCTACTAATTGAAAGCAAGCATAATCTGCATTAGTAGGAAGTCCGAATCACATTATGATAATGAAATGTGATTTTATTCCTTCACAGTGAAATAAAATAACTTCCACAGCTGGAAAGCTGTTTCTAAGTACAAGTTTTGCATGACTACTTTTTCACTAACTGCATTATTTATAACTTGCAGTATCGGATCAACTGACACCCTGCGCCACATTTGTTAAGAATGTAAGTTTGCTAAAAACTTAACAAACGTGCCGCAGCCTGTGTCCACCTTGTGCCCAGTCACTAGTCTAGGAGGTGAGAATTCGAATGAAAACAAAGACACCATCCTCACTCTCCAGGAGTTTAAATTCTGACTGAGAAGTCGTGAGAAACAGCTAAGATTACAAAGTAGTGTATAGTTCTCCTTTGTGCTCTGGGAATTCTGAGAGGGGTCAAGTCCAAGGAATTTCACAAAGCTTCTTGGACAACACTTCCTCGACGACATACAGTAGAAGAGCTGAAGTTATTTAAATTTTTAAGGACATGAAACTCTAGTCAGACAGTAAAACATGAAAATCATATTTCATTTAACCTTTTACATTATAATAGTTTAAGAAAAGCTTTAGTTCCAGGTATAAAGAAGGTCTAGATTAACATCTAGATACTAGATCTTATGGGGACCATGTGAATGAGAGATTTTTTTACATTTTAACTGTTAAAATAATCACACACACACGCTTCCTATCAAATATGGTTGAAGTATCAGTATGAAGTGTCATCAACTATTGATTACGGGGGTGACTTGAATTCTTGGTGAATTTGGTGGCGTTCTCTGAGACACGAGACCGTAGAATATTAATTAACAGGCTTAGACTCAAAAGATATGATTTCCATCTCTGCAAGATCCTCTCTCCTAGTTTCATGGTTGAGAAAACTGTCTAAACCTTTATAAATCAGTCTGAGATAACAATGAGTTTCGACCACCTATTAAGATAGATAAATGCTGTTTTTAAACTTTATTGTACAATAAAGTAACTTCAGCCATTAGAAAATGATTTTCAAGTACAAGTTGGAAGACCTCTAAATCAAAGTTTTCTTATCTGCGAAACAGACACTCTAATACCCACCTCAGGGAGAGTTTGAAAAGACCAAATGAAATAAGGTCAGTGAAGGAAGTTCAAAGGGAAATCTGATACCCAAACTAAAGGGCATTATGATGGCTTTATAATTGTATTTTCCAGAGGCATTAGGAGAAAAGAAGCCACCGGATTCTGGAAAGAAGGATTCCATTCTGGAAACGGTATTAAATCAGTGGAGATCTATTGACCGTCTGCAGTGCTGCTCTCCCTTTCTGGGCTGTAAAGTTTTATGAGGATAATAGCTTTGATGCATGACGTTAAAAAATAATTCAATAATGTTGAACAGTTGACTGAAAACGGGCTGTAAGTTGAGATAAAAACGTGGAGTGATTGTTGGATCGTCTACCGTGACTCCGAACCATCTAACCCAGCAGTCTTTTTCTCAAAGGGCTCCTAAAGAGTTAAGTTTCCATACAGTTGTATGGGAAGAAAAGAAAGCAAGAAACAAAAGTTAACACTCAAAAAAAGTCAGTCCATGCCTCGGGGAGCGTTTGCGAAAGTGAAGAGACTGAGTTTCCATCCAAGCACCCAGACCCTCCGGGGTCACATAGTTGACTTTGACCTCGGGCGTCATAATGGGCTTGTGACTCCTCTGCACTTCCCTTTCCTTCCCTTGGTGTTCCCTGAGAGGGGACACAATACACTCGGGGCTGCTCTGTTTGTCTAAGTTGCCTTGAAGCCAACTCCACGCAAAGCCTCCGGGACTCCCAGCGGCGGCTCCGGGCTTCCTGGCTGACATTCCCATCAGGGTTGTACCCGGGATGCTCCAAACAGCGCAGTTCTCGGGTGCTTCCTGGCTGGGGCCGCCCACCGGCCCTCTACCACTGCGCAGAGCGAGCGATGGTCCTGTTGAGCTAGCTTCCCGATGTGCCCAGCGGCAAGCTCCAGCTTCTGCACAGCCTGGGGCCAGTCTACCCTCAGATGTGCCCAGCGGCAAGCTCCAGCTTCTGCACAGCCTGGGGCCAGTCTACCCTCAGATGTGCCCAGCGGCAAGCTCCAGCTTCTGCACAGCCTGGGGCCAGTCTACCCTCAGATGTGCCCAGCGGCAAGCTCCAGCTTCTGCACAGCCTGGGGCCAGTCTACCCTCAGATGTGCCCAGCGGCAAGCTCCAGCTTCTGCACAGCCTGGGGCCAGTCTACCCTCACGTGCTCTCTCTGGTCGCTCTCTGACGCCCGCACCCCAGTGTCCCTGCACGGAGCTGTCCGCTTAACCCGCTCACAGGCTCTCTTGCTCTCACACTCAGCTCAGGCTCCGCTCTCCACCGGCCTTTTTTCTCTCTCTTCTCTGCAGAACACAGGTCTGTTCGCCCTCTCCCTGTTCGGAAGCTTCCCCACGCCCCTCGACCAAGTCTTCACAGGGTTGGTGAGAAGTCATCTGCCACAGAAATCATCCAAGCTTCCGTTCTGTTCTGATATCTTTTAACGTAGGGGCAATTTTTCTTCTTTTTCACCTAATAGCGTGTAAGCATCTTGCAGACAGAGCTCCGCTTCATAAACTCGTATCTCTTTTCTTTTGGGGGCTAGCACGACACCCATTCTGTACTTGGCATTTCCTAAATATTAGATGGAGATGTTTTATAATCTAGACTGAATTTGTCAAAAAGAGAAGACGCACTCCTCTCTTCACTAGTAAGATAACAAAGGCGCTACACTCTCCCTGTGGAGCGTAGGGGATCGCGCATACCAACAGGTTTTGAAAACCATAAGGCATCGCACGATGTCAGGGGTTTTGGGGTGACGGACTGAGTTGTTCTTTCATGGAGGCATGGTAGGGGTTAGTGGTTAAGAGCGTGGAACTCTGCTGACTGCCTGGGTGGGAATCCTGGCTGTGCCACTGACTAGCTATACATATTTACTCTGGGGCATGGTAGTGAAAATCTCTATGCCTCGGTTTTCTTGACTCTAAAATGGGCTCTGTTCCTTTGCTAGTTGCTAGTGTGGAGGTAGCAAAAGAAAAAAGATGACAAAACTTAATAGTTAAATTACAGCTCTACCTCATCGGGTTGTTATGAGGACCTAAATGGGTGAATATATACAGAACGTTCTTACACAGTCCTGGCATGGAACAAGTAACATATAAGGGCAGACGGCTGCTTATTCGTTGATGATGGGGAGTCCTCATTAACAAAAATATTTATCGAGTGGCCACTCTGCGGTAGGCACTGTTCTATGTCAAGCAGAGCACTAAACAAATACAAAATGACATGCGTGATGGAGAAAATCGGAGCAGAGGAGAAGAAGAGGAAGGGAGGGGCTGGTACTTGAACAGGGTGGTCAGGGAAAGCCTCTGTTGAAACCCTGAAGTATAGCTGAGGAAAGATTGTTCTAGCTGGGGGAAGAGCAAGTGCGGGTGGCGTATCTGAGGAAGCGCCACGCTAGTGTGACTGGGAGGGAGACAACCAGCAGGTCACAGCGGGCCAGGGCTGCACTCTGCATGGCATACCGACTTGCCTAGGTGCTGGCCGCAAGCTGCTGAGTAGATAAATGAGGCAGTGGCTTAAGTTGAAAAGGCTTGCCACAGATTCGAGGACAGCAAGCTACTGGAGCAGGAAGACCAGATATGATGCTACCGTAATCATTCAAACTCGGGTGCTAATAATGACTTTTGGCTGATTTAAAACAGAAACGTCTAACGAATAAACACTGTACATGCGTTGTTAGTGGTTGCCAGGCCTTTTCCCACTGTTTTCTCGCTTGAGACTATAGACCGGAATCTAATTTAGTTATTCAAATCCTCATTCATTTTGTTTCCAGTCCTCATGATTAAGACTTGCTTGGGGTCTTACTTTCACATTTCCCAATATCATACTACAATATTCTGCATGAAATGGACATAAGAAACCAGGTGCTGTGAAGAGCTATCATTGTACCACTTCCTTCTCTTTGTACTTACCTCTGACTTCCGTCATTAGCCAGGAATGTTCCGAAGAGCTTAGTGTGACGTCAGGCTCTATGATGAGTTTAGGTTGGAATAGAAATATGTTTTTATATCATTCATATTGTTTTGATCTTTCCCATTTTTTTCTTTGATAAGGTAACATTTCTTCTACAATAAAGCTTGACTGGGATCCACCCTGCAACCTGCTCGTCAACAGGCCCATACTCACAACTGAGCTATTTTTAGCACCTGAGTCTGACACTTGGACCAACTGAGCTGTCCTCAGTGTCCAGGGCAATGCTCAAACCAGTCAAGCCACTGGCTGCAGGAGGGGAAGAGGGCAAGGAGGGGGAGGGAGTGGGAGAAGCAGATGGTTGCTTCTCTTGTGTGTCCTGGCCGAGAATCCAACCCAGGACGTCCACACAGCCGGGCTGATGCTCTAGCTACTGAGCCACCGGCCAGGCCGCTACCACGTGTTAATAGTCCTTGTTCACCATTTTCTTTTCTTTGCACTCTCTCTTGCCACCTGCTTCACTCTTTTTTCTCTTTTTTTTTTTCTCCTTCTCTCATCTTGACTGCCCCTCACTGCTGAGTGTAACGATTGGTAATGATTATTATTTCAATTGTTTCCATGTATTTTCATGTTTTCCACATTGTTGTGTTATCATTCTCTAAATTTATATTTCATTTTTTAATTTCCTGGAAGTAGCTTAGATGTCCAGTGCCAAGACCACTTCTTGATAAGGTCTACATAAATGTTCACAAGGAGGGTTTTGTGTCCTGGGTGCATACGGTTCAGTAACAATCTATATTAAATGAGAGCTCCTCGGCTGGCGTGTTGACCTTCCAAAAGATTAGCAACAAATAACCCTCAATAAACTTTGTCTGTCACTGTTTATTCAGACTTCTAGTTCAGTCATGAGAAATGTTTATTTTCCCACCCATTTGTGTCTAGAGTTATGCTAAAATATTTCATTACTATTTAAAAAAAGAAAACCAACCAACTTGAGCTGCTGAATAGAAAGGGGGAAAGAAAAGAGAAAAGAGGTGTGTGCTCACTGTTCCAAAGCCGGTGGAAAAAGGAACATGAAGATCAAGGATAAAAAGAAAGAATGACCCTGGCCGGTTGGCTCAGTGGTAGAGCGTCGGCCTGGCGTGCAGAAGTCCTGGGTTCAATTCCCGGCCAGGGCACACAGGAGAGGCGCCCATCTGCTTCTCCCCCCCTCCCCCCCTCCTTCCTCTCTGTCTCTCTCTTCCCCTCCCGCAGCCAAGGCTCCATTGGAGCAAAAGATGGCCCAGGCGCTGGGGATGGCTCCTTGGCCTCTGCCCCAGGCGCTAGAGTGGCTCTGGTCGCGACAGAGCAATACCCCGGATGGGCAGAGCGTCGCCCCCTGGTAGGCATGCCGGGTGGATCCGGGTTGGGCTCATGCAGGAGTTTGTTTGACTGCCTCTCCAGAATGACAAAGGGATGCCCAAAACATCTTGCTGGCCTTCCTCCCCTCATACCTGGACAGCAGCGTCTCGAGTAGCTGCAGTCCAGGGCTGGTTTCAGATGCCGACAGTCTTGAGTGGCAATGACAGCGACCAAGGTAAAGCAAGGTGCCATCGTAGAATGGTGTCCTTGGTTACCTGGAGAATCCTGCAAGAACCCAGTTAGGTACCTGAGGCTCGATGAGGGAGATGAAGGTCAGGAATGGAAGAACGAGCAGGCTGACCCAGAACCACTTGCTTGGCGTGCTAGGATGTGCTCCGCGCATCTTTGCTTCCAGGGGGAAACACCCGTTTGCTCGCTGTGGCCCCAGCGTTCCTCGAAATACCTCCTTTCCGATGCAGCACACCTTCTTCCAGCTGGGGGAAGCTGATTCTCACTCTCCATTGAATGTGTTGGGGTGCAGGTTCTGCTGTGAAGCTCAATAAAACTCCACCTGCACACTGCGTCCTGTGCCCACTGCCCCAGGCAAAGTCGCTTTCACCCACATTTTACCCCCTTTGCTCACCTCCACCCCCCCACTTTCTCTCTGTCTACATAGTGTGTGTGTGTGTGTGTGTGTGTGTGTGTTTGCTTAATCTTCACCTGCTATCAGTCAGCCCACCAGCCGGCCCCGACAGCTGTCAGCTGATCCTCATTTTTGATTTTCCAATTCAGAACAACTGTTCTCAATGAAGGGCTGGGACCGAGGGGCTTCAGTGACAGACAGTTTTGTGGGTTCCGGGATCTCTGAGGAGAAGTTGGGTCGCGACATTGCGAACCGGTTGGGTTGACGTTGGTTGTATTTTTCTCAGCACAGACACCACAGGCCCGTGGCTCAGTTACTCTCCGGTACTCTTTCTGGTTCCCACCCCGTCAGAGAAAGCAGCTGTAAAATCTCAATCAGGTTGCTGAGTGACGTCAGGCGAGCATCTTTCACTCAGACGATCTCTGTCCGTGTATATGCGTGTGTGTGTTCGAGGGGGGTGGGGTAAGTTACAGGGGGGTAAGTGAGTGGGTCTTTTGGCCAAGTCTGCTAAAACCTAAACCAAGTAAATAAAGAAACAAACCCTGTCAAAGCAATAAAGCCGCAAAGTACTGACAATTCCCTGTGAGCAATGTGGAACGTTCTCCCTGAGCGAGAGAGGCAGACATTTTTACTTTACGCCAGAGGGCTTCATCTTCTCTCACATCTAGAATTACTGATCTGGGACCTTGAAACAATCGCTGAACATTTACAAGCATATATCTCGTTTGCCCAGACTTCTCCGCTCTGGAGGCTTCTTTCTGGCTTCCCTGGGAGCCCTTCCTCCTGGGTAGTCCCGGAGGACCCCAAACTCAGCCTGTCAAAACGGAACCACTCGTTCGTGCCTCCAATCGGATTCTTCTACGTACTTTCTCTCCCAAGTACGGTACTCTGGTCACCCAAGCCAGAACACAGGGCATCTTTGCTTCATACGTTGATATCACTCTCCACATCCAATAACCCACCAAGTCCTATAGGCTTAATTTTACTGTTACTAAAAACCATCTATTCTACTGCACTGTCTTTATCTTCCTGCTCACGATGTTCAATGACTGACATTATTTTTAGTACCTTCTATGTGTCAGGCGTAAGAGAGGGCACTGGGGAGACAGACTGAAGAAGACGAAGGCTGGATTTATCCACCTGAGCAAAAAAACAATGAATCTTTTTCTCTTCCACGCGGCCCTCCTCATTGTTACCATGGAGATTACTCTAAACTACGAATACAATATGCTGGCTTGTAAGGAGAGCTCTTTATTATCTACAAGGTAAAAGCCAGTCTTTGCAAAGAGCTCTATCAGACCAGGTTTCTGCCCACGTTTCTAGTCTCTCCCCTCCCCTCCTTGGACTTTCTTCCCCTCTCACTGTTTATGTGCCAACCACACAGCAACGGCTTCCTACCTCTCACACTCCTTGCCTTTTCACAACGCTGCCCGTCTCTGCAAAGTCCCTCCTCTATATTTCCATTTAACACTCCAGCTATGCTGCCATCGGTCTGCTGTACGATGGGAAAGAGAGAGGACTGACCAGGGAACGGTCTTATCCTTTCCCTTACTTTAAGGAGGATCTTCCATAGTGGCGGCAGGAATTGGTGTTCCCGCCCAGAGTGTAGGAGGGTTCCCATTTCTCCACATCCTCTGCAACATTCGTTTCTTGGTTCGTTTGATGAAGACCATTCCAACAGGTGTGAGGTGGTATCTCATTATAGTTTTGATTTGCATTTCCCTAATAACTAGCGATATTGATCATCTTTTCGTGTCTGCTTTGAAAAAGTGTCTATCCAGGTCATCTGGCCATTTTTTAATCGGACTTGTATGAGTTGTCGTTGACTTGTATGAGTTCTTTATATGTTTTTGGATGTTAACCTCTTATTGGAAGGATCATTTGCAAAATATATACTTCCTCCCACTCGGTTGGTTGCTTCTTTGTTTTACTGATGATTTCTGTTACTGTGCATTAGCTTTTTTGGGTTGATGTAGTTCCATTCATGTATTTTGTTTTTGTTTTCCTTGCCTTCAGAGTCAAGTTCACAAAAACACTTCTGAGACCAGAGTCCATCAGTTTAGGGCCTATGTTTTCATTTTCTTCTATGCATTTTATTGTTTCAGGTCTCTGTTCAAGATTTTTGAATTAGTTTTTGTTTTTGGAATAAGAGAGTAGTTTTATTCTTCTGCGTATGTCTGTAATTTTCCCAGCACCATTCATTGAAGAGACTTTTCTTTCTGCAAAGTGTAGTCTAAATGCTCATTGACAGATTATTGATAAATATATATATATGTATATTATATATGTAAATGTAAATATAAATGTTAAATTTATATATATATATATAGCCTGACCAGGTGGTGGCACAGTGGATAAAGTATTGGCCTGGGATGCTGAAAACCCAGGTTTGAAACACCTAGGTCACAGGCTTGAGCGTGGGATCATAGACATGACCCCACTGTAGCTGGCTTGAACCCAAAGGTTGCTGGCTTGAAGCCCAAGGTCTCTGGCTTGAGCTCAAGGGTGGCTGGTTTAAGCAAGGGGTCACTAGCTTGCCTGGAGACCCCCCAGTCAAGGCAAGTATAAGAAAGCAATCAATGAACAACTAAAATGCTACAACTATGAGTTGATGCTTCTCCTCTTTCTCCCTTCCTGTTTGTCTCTGTCTGTCTGTCTGTGTGTGTGTGTGTGTCTCTCTCTCCTTTGCTAAAAATATATATAATAGCCCTGGCCGGTTTGCTCAGTGGTAGAGCGTCGGCCTGGCGTGCAGAAGTCCCGGGTTCGATTGCCGGCCGGGGCACACAGGAGAAGCGCCCATCTGCTTCTCCACCCCTCCCCCTCTCCTTCCTCTCTGTCTCTCTCTTCCCCTCCCGCAGCAGAGGCTCCATTAAAGCAAAGATGGCCCGGGCGCTGGGGATGGCTCCTTGGCCTCTGCCCCAGGCGCTAAAGTGGCTCTGGTCGCAGCAGAGCGACGCCCAGGAAGGGCAGAGCATCACCCCCTGGTGGGCAGAGCATTGCCCCATGGTGGGCATGCCGGTTGGATCCCAGTCGGGCGCATGCGGGAGTCTGTCTGACTGTCTCTCCCCGTTTCTAGCTTCAGAAAAATACAAAAAAATATATATATATATATATATATATATATATATATATTTTAAAACAACCATAAAAAGATAAAATATCAACATTTTTGACACCATAGATAGATCTTGAGAGTATTATGCTAAATGAAATAAATTTCGGGAAAGAACAAAACCCACATGGTTTCACTTACATGTGGTATATAAAGCAGAAGTAACAAATGAACTAACCAAATGAAAATGAATGCACAGATACGTACAACAGAATGGTGGTTAGCAGAGAGAGAAAGGGCTGGGGCACGGCTGAAGTGGGTAGAGAGGGTCAAATGCATGGTAAGGGAAGAAGGCTAGACTGCAGGTGGTAAGCATGCAGTAAAGCATACAGCTGTTGAATTATAACCTTGTCCACCTGAAAATTATGTAGTGGTATTAACCGACACCACCTCAAAATTTAATTAAAAAAATTTAAAAAAGTAAAAGATAATGTCCCAGTAAGATTATCATAAAGCATGAATTTGTCATAGGTTTTTGGGCGGTTACTTTTTTTTTTTTTTTTTGGATTTTTCTGAAGCTGGAAACGGGGAGAGACAGTCAGATAGACTCCCGCATGCGCCCGACCGGGATCCACCCGGCACACCCACCAGGGGCAACGCTCTGCCCACCAGGGGGCAATGCTCTGCCCCTCCGGGGCGTCGCTCTGCCGCGACCAGAGCCACTCTAGCGCCTGGGACAGAGGCCAAGGAGCCATTCCCAGTGCCCGGGCCATCCTTGCTCCAATGGAGCCTTGGCTGCGGGAGGGGAAGAGAGAGACAGAGAGGAAGGAGGTGGGGTGGAGAAGCAAATGGGCGCTTCTCCTATGTGCCCTGGCTGGGAATTGAACCCGGGTCCCCCATACGCCAGGCCGACACTCTACAGCTGAGCCAACCGGCCAGGGCCGAGCAGTTACTTTTTTAATCCTTGCTTGCTAATTATTAAACATGATGTATAGATGCCAAATTTTATTAATTTTTTTTGTATTTTTCTGAAGTGAGAAGCAGGGAGGTAGGCAGAGAGACTCCTGCATGCACCCAACTGGGATCCACCCAGCATGCCCACTAGGGGGTGATGCTCTGCCCATCTGGGATGTTGCTCCGTTGCAATCGGAGCCATTCTAGCACCTGAGGCTAAGGCCATAGAGCCATCCCCAGTGCCCGGGCCAACTTTGCTTCAGTGGAGCCTTGGCTGAGGGAGGGGAAGAGAGAGAGAGAGAGAAAGAAGAGGGGGAAGGGTGGAGAAGCAGATGGGCGCTTCTCCTCTGTGCCCTGGCCAGGAATCGAACCTGGGACTTCTACATGCCAGGCCAATGCTCTACCACTGAGCTAGCCAGCCAGGGCTATTAAATGTTTTTTGAAATCTGTTGAAATACCTTTTTTCTTTTAAAATGTATTAATGTAATGATTTATTAATTATTTTTAAATGATAAAACTTTTTAATGAATAAATTAGTTTTTTTTTCTTTTCCCTTTTGTATTTTTCTGAAGTTGGAAACGGGGAGGCAGTCAGACAGACTCCCACATGCGCCCAACCGGGATCCACCCGGCATGCCCACCAGGTGGCAAGGCTCTGCCCATTTGGGGGCGTTGCTCTGTTGCAACCAGAGTCATTCTAGCACCTGAGGCAGAGGTCATAGAGCCATCTCAGCGCCCCGGCCAACTTTGCTCCAATGGAGCCTTGCCTGAGGGAGGGGAAGAGAGAGTCAGAGAGGAAAGAGAGGGAGAGGGGTGGAGAAGCAGATGGGCGCTTCTCTTGTGTGCCCTGTCCAGGAATCAAACCCAGGACTCCTGCACGCCAGGCCAACGCTCCACCACTGAGCCAACTGGCCAGGGCCCGAATGAATTAGTTTTTAAACTGCTTCATCCAGTGTATAAGTCCTAAATTGCATTTTCTAAGCAAACTGTCCTTTCAGCTAAGTTTTTATTGAGTGAGAATTGACGTAACATTATATTAGTTCCAGGCGTACAACATAATGATTCAATGTGCATAATTACCGCATCCTCACCACACAGACACACGTTTTCGTCCTTGTCACTAGGACTTTTACGACTTCTCCCTCAGCAAATTTCAAATATGCCATACAGTGTCATTAAGTACCGTCACCGAGCTGTGCATTATGTCCGCCGGTCTTACTTATTTCGTAGCAGAAAGTCTGTCCTTTTTTGATTCCTTCACACATTTCATACCCTGCTCTCACCTCTGCCTCGGGCAACCGCCAGTCTCTTCTATCTGGGAGTTTCGTTTTCATTCACCTAAGCTTCCAGGTGTCTCTGCTTTTTTTTCTTTCTCCCACTTATTATACATTGTCTCCTTGTGTCTGTTATCCGTGTCTCAGATATATCTATCTGTTATCAGGCTACGATTTTCCATCTACGTGTGTATTTTCTTTTTAGTTTTCAACCGGGGTGTTGGGCCATGCCATGTAACCCGAGACAGAACTCTCTTTATTGTTATGTTGCTATTCTTCTGCTCGCCCTTTCTTTCCCTCAGTGTGTTATCTTTTCTAACTCTTGAAGGTGAAACCTTTCAAGCTTTTCATCTTTTTATCATGTAAATTGCTAAATCTAGAAATCCTTCGCTATGTACCACTGTAATAGTATGTTTACAATTTGATGCTTTCCTTACTGAGCTCACTTATATTTTTTTCTCATTTGTTATGATTTGTTCTTGACCTTCTGTGAGCTGCAAGTACATTTTAAAATTCCCAAATACACTTCTATCCAGGACTGCTGTGGCTGTGTCCCATAGATTTGGGGTGGGTGGCGGTGGGCACAGGGGGAGAGACCGGGGAAAAGAGGGGGCTTTGCTTGGGGTGGCCGGCACACGATGAGGTGTGCGGATGGTGTCTGGTTGAGTGGTCCACCTGAAACCTGTATGCCAGGAAATTAAAAAAAAATACAAAATGTATTTTTTATATTTCTGTTACATATTTCTGTTTTAATTAAATTTGTTCAGAGAATGTGGTCTGTAATCTGTTTTTTGTGTGTGACAGAGAGTCAGAGAGAGGGACAGTTAGGGACAGACATACAGGAAAGGAGAGAGATGAGAAGATCAATTCTTCATTGTGGCACCGTAGTTATTCATTGATTATTTTTTCATACCTGCCTTCACTGTGGGGCTACAGCAGAGTGAGTGACCCTTCGCTTGAGCCAGCAACCTCGGGCTTAAGCTGGCGACCTTGGGGTCTTGAACCTGGGTCCTCCATATCCCAGTCCGACGCTCTATCCACTGCACCACTGGCTGGTCAGGCTGGTCTGTAATCTTTGATACTTATTGATGCCTGATAGGTTTTCTTTTTCATCTATTTCTTTATAATGTTTTTATGTCTTTATATTTAAACCTATTTACATGTTTTTTATGTTACAAATAGCTTAGTATATTTAATCTAACCAATTATCCTTTTTTTTTTTTTTTTTTAAGTGAGAGGAGGGAAGACAGAGAGACAGACTCCTGTATGTGCTTCGATGGGGATCCACCTGGCAACCCTCATCTGGGGCTGATGCACTCAACTTAGCTATTTCTAGTGCCTGGGATGGAGGATGAAGGGAACCATTTTTAGCACCTGGGCAACATGCTCTAATCAACCAATCCATGGCTTGTGGGAGTGGAAGAGAGAGAAAGTGAAAGAAGGGGTGAGGGGAGGAGAAGATAGTCCCTTCTGCTGTGTGCCCTAACCAGAATCGAACCTGGGACTTCCACATGCTGGTTCAATGCTCTACCACTGAGCCACCTGGCCAGGGCCAATCATCTCTTTTATCTATTAACATTCATTGCGATTATTTGTATATCATTTAATTTTATCATCTTTTAAGAATTTTCTATTTAACTTCCTTTTTTTCTGTTCTTCTTTGTTCTCTTTATTTCCTTTTACTGGATATTTTCCTTTTTCCATTTTAATAATTATATTTAGAATTTTGCTTAATACTTAAAATCTAAAATTAATATTACTACTTTCCTTTTACAAGAATCATTTCCAGAAACCCTAAATTCTGAGGCCTTCTCTTTTTTTCCCCTGTTATTATTTTCAACATCTCCACATTGTTCTTACTGCCCAAATTAGAGTGTATTATTATTATTATTATTGTTTCATCGGTCAGTGCTTGTCTAACTTTCTTCACAAGTGTGACAGTTCCTTTACCTCATCCTGACTTTGGCCTATGTGTATGAATCTTTAAGAACAGCTTTTTTTTACACCTTGGAGCCTAGGCTGAGAGAAACGAGCTTCTTTGCCATCTCTCTGGAGGTGCAGGTGGAATTTTTCTAATTCATTCATTCCCTCGTTCGTTCAATCACTCACTTACGTACTTGGGGTCTTCTCTGAGCCTGCGGCTCTCAGAGGGCCCTCGCTGTTAAGGGGGTCCTGCTCCAATGCTCAGCAGTCCTTGAACTGGAGGCGGCATCCCCTCCCTAAGCCCACGGCTGGGAGACCAGCTTCTCTCTCTTGGACGTTCTCGGAATCAGTCTGTTGTCCTTTCTCTGGAGTTCCCTTGCCTCCTCGATGTTGGCGCCTGACGGTTCGGTTCCTCTTCCTTAACCTATCGGTCAGGAATCTGCAACAAGAAATTGTTTCCTAACTTTTCCCTATGGTTTCTCTATGCTTCACTGTTTGATGGTATTCCGGTGATCTCATCGACTGCGCTGACATCAACAGAAGTTGTCTTGTTTTCTTTTATTCCTTCTCCTTTCCCTTTTTCTTCTTCTTCTCCTTCTTCTCCTTCTTCTTCTTCTTCTTCTTCTTCTTCTTCTTCTCCTTCTCCTCCTTCTTCTTCTTATACTACTTCCTCTTCCTCCTCCTCCTCTTCTTCTTCTTCTTCTTCTTCTTCTTCTTCTTCTTCTTCTTCTTCTTCTTCTTCTTCTTCTTCTTCTTCTTCTTCTTCTTCTTCTTCTTCTTCTTCTCACCGCCACTTGATCCTCTAAGCACCTTACGGGTGGTTTGAAGATGCAGAAGTAATCAGCAAATATGTATAATCCTGGGCTTTTGATCTGCTCTTTAGTCAAAGGTCTTAATGGAGACAGATAAATTCACTGTTACTATGAAGTTGTCCTTGACTGCAAAGGCATGCGCCCCCAGCTCGCCAGACCCATTACCGCCCCACGCCACGCTAATGCATCTCACATGCGTTTATGCCTGGTTTTCCCATTGAGTTTTCCTCTTGATTTTTCCAGTGCCTGTCTGGCAGTTTCTGGTGCGTAACTGGTGCTAATTTTGCTCAAGGAGTGCACGAAAAAATACACACCCCACGGAAAGACATAAACCTTCCTAAGGAAGTAAGGAAGAGGATGAAGTTTTTTGTTTTGTTTTTCTTTTGTAATCTCAATACTAAAGTGGTAAATTGTTTGAACAAATCATCCTAGATCACATGAGTCCCAGCTCTAATATAATAACGCATAGAACATTGCATTCAATGTGAATCACACCTCAGGTTGGAGATGTCAGAGAATCTCAAACCTCAGAATTGTATTTTCTTTATTAACTCATTTTTCAACTTCAGACCTACATTGTCATTTTCACTGACTTGGCTCTGACTGAAACAGAGAAAGAACTCATTGTAAGCTAGGCTGATTTACTTTCTGTAAACTCACATTCTTTAACAGGACATATTATTTCAAATCATTAAAAAATACATCAGAGACTGCCTTAGTCAGGTAGGTAACCAATGAATACTTGTTGAGTCTGGCCATTCAAAGAGATAAGTGTCAGATAATAATTATTCTGATTATAACTGAAGAGGGATGTATATTATAAAAATGTATTTTAAAGAAACGATGCTAAAGTTAAACCTGACAATCCTTAAAGGGCAAATTTTAAGGACATTTAAGTTTGATTCTTGCTCCTGATGCTTAATATTAAAAATGCAAATATTTCAGAAAATCAAATGTATTTTTTGCAGCAATATTCATTTCAGCAATGATTATTTATTCTAAGACTTATCTGTACACAAAATATCCTGAAACTTATTAACACTTCGAATTGAACAAAAAGCAAAAGTAACAAAAGGATAAAATGTGATTAGAATAAATGCAATTTAAATCAAAATCTTAATGTGAAATTTATTTCAAAGCCTTCAGTGGTTTCTCTTAAGAATTCCTTCACAGTAACTAATGTGGGTGGACCTTGTCAATTGCCAAATTAACATTTGTATCATTTCTTTGTTGACTAAGAGTCTTTGGTTTGACATTCCCCTCGTGTTTCTGTTAGATGAAAACCTAACCACATGAAGTACTTCTCTACACAACTTTTCCATTTACAGAGAAGAGATTTATCGGATTTTTCAGTAAAATCACATGAGGAACTTATAATGCCAATTTCACAGCCCCACCCTGGTCCAATTCAATTGATTTTTATTCTCACAAATGTTCTGTTGACAATGCAGCCTGACTTGGCAAGATTTTTATAACAATTAATATCTTAAAATGAAAAGAAACATTTAACCTAAGTCAGATGTGCCTGCTCTCATGATGCTGTCTGGGGACAGGATTCCTGGTGTAATTCAAGTGCGTTCACCAGCTCAAGGTGGGAGAATGGAGTCCTTATTCATGATTTGAGTGGGAGTTTGAGAAATAAGCAAGGTTTGGGTTTGTGTACGGTTTTGGTATTTTTAAAATAGCTTTTCATCATCAAAATAGTTTGATTTATTAATATTTTGTCCTTCTTTTGATTAAAAAGGGAAAAGATTGAGATATAGGTTTTCCAAACCGAGGTAGCCTGTGGATTTATTAGAGTTATTACAAGGTTTACGATTTGTTTGTGTGTTTGTCTTTCCTTTTTATGGAGATAGGAAAGTTTTTGACTAAAAATAGAAAAGCACAATAAGCTATTTTCAATAGGTACTGTCAGGTCCTGGATAGAGAAGAAAGATAAGGAGAAAAGGTTGTAATATAATGAAAAATTTAGGTGCAGGAATAAATTAATATTTAAGATCAGACACATAATGAAAGAAAAAGATTTTACAAAGAACAACAGAGAAGGGAAATTGCTTGGCCCTTAACATTTTGTAGGCTGTTCAACACATTGCTGTGTTGTTCGTAGATACAACCATTCACATTCTGGGAAATACTAAGCATGTTAAAGTGTGTCTATTAGTTCTATTTGCTTTCTGAAATGTTTCCCTTTTTCCTGAGGAAACCCTCATACTATTCTAATATTCCTGATAGGCCTGGGATATAGAGTGATGAGAATCTCTATGTTTTACCATGTGATAAAAAAAGCATAAAACATAGATTCCTTTTCCTTCAAATATGAGCCAGTGAGGCGATTTCTTAGTGATAACTCACCACACACTTCACCAAGAGTGTCTTTTCATCCCAGACCTTGCAAAATTGTGTGTGTTTCTATTCTTGGCTACCCTTTATCTCCATGGGAATGAAGAAATGTGGACGGTGACCTCCTATGTAAAGTCAATATGATGTTATTGTTATTGAATATATAATATATAAATGGTTTGTTATATTGTTAAAGACATTGATTATTTTTGAATATAATTTTTTATTGAGACCTTCTTTGAGACTATCCCATGATATGAAGAAGCCGCCATTAGATAATAACACACAGTAAGATGGTCATGGACATTTTTAATACACTTTAAAAAAAAAAAAGCAATTGTAATGAACTTTCAGGTTGGATGAGAAGTTAGACACCTTTCCTTTCCGGCAAGCACCGAGTTAGATACCCAGACGACTAACTGAGGCACAGTTCCCATCCGTACCGAGCTCAGAGTCTCTGGGTTGAACCAGTGAGAGGTACTGATAAATCGATGTGCCTCGGTAAGAATGCAGAGGAGGCAGCCTCTCCTTAGGACTGTGAGGAAGACTTCTTAAGGGAAGTGATATTTAATCTTTGCTTTGAGGTCTGAGTATGCCAGGTGGTTACGGGACTTGAGAACATGTCGTACGAAGGGGAGCGTCTGGGGTGTTCTGCAATAGTGGGAAGAGCAGGCAGGGCGGAGGAGCCAGAGTGAGGCATGACAGGAGTTTGGATCATTATCGTTATTATTATTACTATTGGACATAGCGGTAATAGCATCACATTTTGCCATTAAAAAATTAATGCCAGGCCCTGGCCGGTTGGCTCAGTGGTAGAGCGTCGGCCTGGCGTGAGGGGGACCCGGGTTCGATTCCCGGCTAGGGCACATAGGAGAAGTGCCCATTTGCTTCTCCACCCCCCCCCCTCCTCTCTGTCTCTCTCTTCCCCTCCCGCAGCCAAGGCTCCATTGGAGCAAAGATGGCCCAGGCGCTGGGGATGGCTCCTTGGCCTCTGCCCCAGGCGCTAGAGTGGCTCTGGTCGCGGCAGAGCGACGCCCCTCAGGGGCAGAGCATCGCCCCCTGGTGGGCAGAACGTCGCCCCTGGTGGGCGTGCCGGGTGGATCCCGGTTGGGCGCATGCGGGAGTCTGTCTGACTGTCTCTCCCCATTTCCAGCTTCAGAAAAATACAAAAAAAATAAAAAAATAAAATTAATGCCAGTAGACCATAAAGAATGGATGGATGACAAGAGAGAAGAGGTAAGCAGCCGCTGCTGTCATCCCTGGTAGGAGTGATAAGAATGACTCTAAGGCAGTTTCCATGGGAACACAAAGGCTATGGGACCCAGGGGACACTGTTGAACAACGGGATGTGGACAGTAGCCAGAGAGGAGAAAACTCAGGTACGATGTTTGGTTCGGGTAGCCGAGTGAGCGGTGATTTCCTGATCAAAATAGAGACAATGAGAGCAGAAGCCGATTTGTTTTGGACCTGCCAGCAACCTCTCATCCCCTTGAGTGAAAGAGACTGTCCTCTGCTCCAAAGTCAGAATCTCTTCCAAGAGTTTGTTTCCAAACAAATTTCTTCACTTGGTTAGCATGAGAGAAGAAATAAAAGTGAGGTCTGAAAATGCATAGAACGGCATAAAAAAAGAGAAGAGCTGTTTAGTTTCATTAAGTCCTTCTTCTCCAAGGATTTCATTGGTGTGATGGTTACGGAAGATGCAGAGAATACTGTCTTTTGACGAGTCATGTTTTCATTAAATGTCTACAAATAGAAGAGTGTTGTAGATACTTGCTTGTTGAAGAGAAGTGCATTTTCAAGCACTCTTTTCTTGGGGGGGGGAAGTCCTATATCACTTTATAAACTTTAATTAGTCTTAATAACATTGTTATAGTTACTTATATTGAAAACATGAACTGAGTTTTAGAAATCTTTGTATCTCTAAGACCTAATTATAGTTATATACCTAGGGTGTAATTAGAACATAATAGGGCCCCTAAAATATTTTGTTCATTGAAGTACCCATTAAGTAATTGATATAGCAATTACAAATTATTTATCAATTCCTTTAAATTTCCTTCCTGACCAGGTGGTGGCACAGTGGGTAGAGGGTCAACCTGGGACACTGAGGTCCCAAGTTTGAAACCCCAAGGTTGCCAAGCTTGAGCGTGAGCTCATGGGCTTAAGCACGGGCTCACAAACTTGAGCTCAGGGTCATTGGCTTGAACGTGGGATCATAGACATGACCCCAAGGTTGCTGGCTTGAGCTTGAGCCCCACGGGCGAAGGCACATAGGAGAAGCAATCAATGAACAACTAAAGTGCAGCAACTATGAGTTGATGCTTCTCATCTCTCTCCTCCCTTTGTTTCTCTTTTCCTCTCTCTCTCTCTCTAAAAGAAAGAATAAATGAATAATTTTGTTAATTAAAAAATATCACATTGCTGCTTTGTGAAATAAATATTTATTGCACACTTGAAATCAAATAGCACAGATATTGTAAACACTTTTAAACTGTTCAGATGGGTCTCACGAATGGGGAACTGCTATCCATTTCTCAGTTCCTGTCACCTCACTCTATAGCGTTGGCAGTGCTTTTCATGAGCTGTAACAATTTCTATTATTTCTTTGTTTGGTGTGTTTTTTTAATCAAAATGTAAGCTCCACCAGAAAAAGGAGCCTACCCATCTAATTTATGTCTCTCTCCTCAAGGCATCAGATAACACTTGCTTACAGTTAGTATCCAGTATATGTAGTATCTTAAGTAAAAGAGTTAATGATTTAAAAAATCAAATTATGAAACTTGGTTAGAAAGAAATAAGCAGGGCCTTATTTGTAATAACAGTAGATAAGTAGACACACAGTAGAATTATTTCTAATAAAGCCTTATCTACTTTCTGCTTGCAACAGAAGTGGTAATATTTAGAATATCATGGTTGCCAGGCACTGTGTTAGATCTGTGAGTCCCATTTAATTCTGCAAGTACACAAGTGGTTCCTGAAGTCAGCAGTTTTTTAGCAGATGCAGAACCTGAAGCTCAGAATGGTTACAGAACGTGCCCAAGGTCACAGATGAGACAGTATTTTAACCCAAGTCTGCAAAGTGCCAAATGTGTGAACTTTCCATTAAACCACACTATAATATTCTTCATTGCAATTAACTGTGGGTTTTTTTCCAAAGATCTAACATATTGCAGAATTTAAAAACTGTTGGCAAAATAAATATATCTAATCCTAATGAAAATTAGAAAATAAAGATATTCTTACTTGTCCTCAGTAAAAATTTGTTGAATGATAAGACTTCCTTTGTACAGGTGTTTGCCCAAATGTCTCAGGCTGACACATATCCTGAATGTGTATTCCTATGCCTTACTGTAAACTATGCCAGACCACAGCAAGAGAACATGATAGGTAATACACGTGTAAATTATGAAAATAAGGAAACATACAGTTTCTTCCACTATATCACCATTACTGACCTCAGAACATTATGAAAGATTGTTCTCTTGAGACACAAAGAGAGTAATAAAACTAAATGTTTTCTTTTTTGTTTTCTGTGGAAACTTAACCTTCGGTGTTCTATGTGGACACAGAGGAATAAATGTCCTATTTCCAGAAATATTCCCGTGATTTATACTATTCATCATACTTCCAATAAAGACATCTCCCTGTAGGCCAGTTTGTATGATTTTTTTTTCCAGTAAGGACAAGGAAAAGAAAAGTAAAACTAAGGTCAAAATTACCTTCCTGAAAAAAAGTATGCAATAAAAATACTCTTTCTCTATAGAACTATCAAGAAGGCTTTTTTTTTTCACAAGCAAATAAAACGATCTTGAATTTCATCAAGACTAATGAAGTCATCAAGAGCCCAGAAGCTTATAAAAAAGATAAGGAAAGAGAAGTCTTTCTTTATCGATCCAGAGCATCCTCTGAAGCCATTATATTTAAATCAATAACAATTCATAGGAGTAAGCAAATACATCAGTGGAATCAAACAGAGAATCAAGAGGTAAGTCTAGGCATTAATGAGAATTCAAGTATGACAATGGTGGACTTTCCACACGGTAGGATGGCACAGGCACAGATCATGTGGCAAGAATGGCTTCTCTGTGGAGAAAATATGTAAATCATGTCTATTTCATATCATTGCCAAACACATACCAGATGGGCTAATATTGGGGGAAAAATGTTTGTCAAATGGTGACTGTCAAAGGCTGAAAATTTATACAACATGACTTAAGGAATTCTCAGAAAAAGATGCAAACCAATAGGAAAATTGTCTCACAACATGAAGAGGCCATTCAGAGAAGAGTCGATCTAAATGGCCCTCCAAAATGGTTAGCTTCAGGACAACTTGAGGAAGTGCAAATTAAATTGATAATAAGAGAGTCTTGAATGCTCGTCAGACTGGAAAACATTTAAAAAGTGTAACACCCATTGTTCACGATGCTGAAAAAAAGTAAAAATGTGGACATTTCCCAACTATGTTGGGAGAGTCATTTGTCATTATGTATGAAAGTTAAAGGCAAATGTAACTCTTTGACCAAGCAGTCTTAATTCTGGGTCTATAACCTCCCAGAAATAGCAGGAGCAAACATATGAACTGATATGTTCAAAGGTTTAGCACTGATAGTATTGCAAAGTAATAGTTTGCATTTTGAATGTTTCCCTTAGGTTCATGCGTGCCACCTGTGTAAATGAACTTCATTTGGACAGGAACCTGAGAAAGGTCCTTCAGAGGAAGATAAGACTTTCTTATTTTTCATGAGGAGAGGGTGGGACAGACAAGGACAGACAGGAAGGGAGAGAAATGAGAAGCATCAACCCATAGTTGAGTCACCTTAGTTGTTCATTGATTACTTTCTCATATGTGCCTTGACCGGGGGACTACAGCAGACCAAGTGACCCCTTGCTCAAGCAAACGACCTTGGGTTTCAAGCCATTAACCTTTGGGCTTAAACCAGCAACCATGAGGTCATGTCTATGATCCCATGCTCAAACCGGTGACCCTGTGCTCAAGCTGGAGGAGCCCACATTCAAGCTGGCAACGTAGGAGTTTCTAACCTGAGTCCTCAGCATCACAGGTTGATGCTGTATCCACTGTGCAACCACCTGGTCAGGCAACAAGACACATCTTAACCAGGCAACAGGAGGAGAGCCAACTCACCTATGATTATAGATTATGACAAGATTACAGATTGAACATATAGCAGAATTTTATCGTAGAAATAATGTCCCATTTATTTTTTTCCTAGGTCATGTAATTAAAATGACAAATTCTGGTATTTAGAAAAAATCAGTGTAACTTTTAAGTTGATGAAAGATTAATGAAAAAATTATCAGAGTCAAGTGAAGTTGAATTTTGGTCAGTGTTGTGGAAGCATGTTAGTTTTTTTTTTTTTTTTTTTTTTTTTTTTCAGAGGCAGAGATAGACAGGGACAGACAGACAGGAACAGAGAGAGATGAGAAGCATCAATCATCAGTTTCTCGTTGTGCGTTGCGACTTCTTAGTTGTTCATTGATTGCTTTCCCACATGTGCCTTGACCGTGGGCCTTCAGCAGACCGAGTAACCCCTTGCTGGAGCCAGTGACCTTGGGTCCAAGCCGGCGAGCTCTTTGCTCAAGCCAGATGAGCCCGCGCGGGACCTCGGAGTCTCGAACCTGGGTACTTCCGCATCCCAGTCCGACGCTCTATCCACTGCGCCACCGCCTGGTCAGGCGAAGCATGTTAGTTTTTAAAAAATATCAGCCCAAGTCCCACTAACCTTTCAGAACAGATTCAACTTCCAGTTCTCCTTGTGCGGCTTTGATGTCTCGTTTTAGTTTGAACCTTGATCTTGACTCATAAAACTCTGTTTCATAAGATAGAAAACAATGACAAAATACCCCTAAAAGCTGCTGAGTTTTCCATAATTTGTTCCTTCTGAATTCCTTTTTATAACACATATCCCAGAGGTAGTACCCCTTGTAAACTGTAAAATCCCATGGGTAAGACCATATAATCTTGGTCACATCACCAATGAACTTAAGTAGTCCTAAAGAGCCTTTCAGAAAGACACTATTCTCTTGTGAAGAAAGAAAGAGAAAATAAATTTCAGTTTTTAGCCCTGGGAATTATCTTCTTTGGACTTCCACAATGGAGATGTCACAATATCCTGAACAACAGTGTTCCTTTGGTTCCTTCTGACTGATTAACATAGAACTCGGGGCAAAATAGTAGAATTGTGGGACCTTAGAACAGAAGAGATGTCTTCGGTGCTGTTTAATCCAATCTACCTCTTGAACAACAGCGGTGCTGAGAACCAGTGAAGCTGAGAGATTCGCATAGCAGGAACTGAGTCTCACCTAGGAAAATGATGTCTTAATTCCCAGGGAAATGATTTTTAAATGACACCATGTCCTTTTCTTGGAAATTATTAATCTTGCTTACTTCAAAATATTTCAGAGATGTCTTTTTTTTCTATTTTTCTTTTTGTATTTTTCTGAAGTTAGAAGTGGGGAGGCAGTCAGACAGACTCCCACATGTGCCCAACCAGGATCCACCCAGCATGTCCAACAGGGGGCGATGCTCTGCCCATCTGGGACGTTGCTCTGTTGGGGCCAGACATACTCTAGTGTCTGGGGCAGAGGCCATAGATCCGTTCTCAGCGCCTGGGCCAACTTTGCTCCAATGGAGCCTTGGCTACGGGAGGGGAAGAGAGAAACAGAGAGGGGGAGGGGTGGAGAAGCAGATGGGCGCTTCTCCTGTGTGCCCTGGCTGGGAATCAAACCCGGGACTTTTACACGCCAGGCTGATGCTCTACTGCTGAGCCAACTGGCCAGAGCTTCAGAAACATCTTTTATTCATATATATATATATATATATATATATATATATATATATTGTTTTTAGTTTGTTTCAAGCAGCACAAATATCTCTAATTGTTTAGAAGTTGCAGCATTGTATGTTTTTGTTTTTTTTACTTTTGAACCTTCTAAAATGTTCATAGGCAATAAGAATAATCTTAATGGAGGGGCTGGGTGAAAAAGGTGAGGGGATTAAACAAAGTAAAAAAGTAACTCAGAGACACAGATAACAGTGTAGTGGTTACCAGAGAGAAAGGGGGGATATGGGAAGGAAGGGAGGGTGAAGGGGGCACATGGTGGTGGAACGAGACTTGGGGTGGTGAACACACAGCACAGGATACAGATGATGTGGCATAGAATTCTACGCCTAAAACCTATATAATCTTATTAACCAATGTCACCTCAATAAACTCAATAAAAAGTTTTAAAAAATAAAGCACCTAGCAAAGAACCATACAAATAAAATAAAAACTACAGTATGATTGAAGAGTGGAGAAAAATTGTTTTAAAAACATGAAATCTGGAAACCACGACACAAAACATACTAATTTTAGACAATATAAAGAATACTTGAGTAAAGGTCAATGTCAATATTCATATAATACTTTTGGGAAATTGTAATGATATCAACTCCTGTTGACTAATAATAATATGAATCACCCCCTGATTGGACTAGATATGGGTTACATTCCTAACAAGATGCTGATCCTCTTGGGCTATTTCTCAGCAGGGAGGGAGCTAACATCTCCAGGCTGGCCCAGCCCAGTCACTGGCAGCCTCAGAGGCCATTTATTGCATGATGATGTAAAAAGAGAGGAAGCTCATTCATCACTAGGACTCTTTGGTATCACAGGTGTTGCAGGCTCCGTTGTTGGTGTGAATCGTCCTAATCCATCTACTCATCCTGATTGCAAGGACCCATTGCTATGTGAGCATGTCAAGTTGAGAGAGAATACTGCACAGTGTAATAGCTTTGTAGACAGACAGATGCCTGGCCCTTCATGCAAGTCTTCTGATTCCCGGCTTCCTCATCTGAAAAGTGAGGACAACTCTACTTCTGTGCATTATTGATTTGTGTAGGGCCCTTTTTTATCAAATGGTTACAATGGACTCTAGACCATGTACCAAGATTCTGGGGGTGTGAAGATGAGTAATACTCAGTCTCTGTACTCAAAGATTTTCTGGCTGAAAGGACTGTCAGGATGATGCGAGAATATTGCATCCATTTATTTAATAACATATTTGTGAACAAAACCCATCTTATTGCTTAATGGGGAGTTCATTTTAGTAGGGAACAAAGAGATGGTTAGAAATGACCATTTCAGAAATAATGTCAGGTATTGATCGGTGATGTGAATGTAAGTCAAGCAGGTTGGGGGTGAAGACCAGCTGAGTTTTAAGAGTAGGAGGGGGAGCTACATTAGGTAGGAGAGTCTAGGCGGCCCTTCAGGGAAATGTCTGGGAGAAGCACCTTGTAAAGGATGAATATCGTTGGGGTATGTGAGACACAGTGACAAGGCAAGACTGACCACACTCTGGTGATGTGAGAACAGCAGAGAGGAGAATGGAGTAGGGTTCTCTAGGCCTTGCTGCTGTGCCAAGGAGTTGAGATTTTATCCTGTGTCATATTGGGAAACCATTGGAAAAATTTACAGAGAGAGAAAGGCTTTGATTTGTGCTTTGCCAAGATTAATCCTACCGTTGAGTAGTGTGAAGGGAGGTGGAGGTGGACACAGGGGAAGGGAAGGTGAGAGGAGGCTCAGGTCGGGCTGCAGGGACAAGCTGTGGCTTTCCATCAGGAGCAGTGATGGGGTGAATGAGCCATCGTCAAAGCTTTTAGTGAATAATTCTATTATTATCATCAACTCGATAGTAAACAGCAACAAAGGAGCCATATGCTCAGCCTGAGGCAAAAAGGATAGAAAGTAGAAATAATTTTCTCCTAAATCATGTAAGACAAAATTAGCAGATATTAAAAATAGTCATGCGTGACCAGGCTGTAACACAGTGGATAGAGTGTCGACCTGGGATGCTGAGGACAGAGGTTCGAAACCATGGGGTTGCTGGTTTGAGTGTGGGCTCATCTGGCTTGAATGTGGGGTCACCAGCTTGAGTGTAGGATCATAGATATGATCCCATGGTTTCTGGTTTGAGCTCAAGGTCGCTGACTTGAGATAGGGGTCTTTGGTTTGACTGAACGCCCCCCCCCCATCAAAGCACATATGAGAAAGCAATCAATGAACAACTAAGGTGTCACAACTATGAGTTGATACTTCTTGTCTCTATCCCTTCTTGTCTTTCTGTCGCTCTCTCTGTCTCTAAGAAAAAAAAAATCATGTAAGAGCTTTCATGAAGAGACCATAGAAGAACTTCTATAAACTGGTAAGAAAAAGAAAAACCCAATAGAAAAAAAAGGAAGAAAGAGGAGGAATGTATGGCTAATAAACACATGAAAACATATTCCACTCTACTGTGTAATCGGGGAACATTAAAATGGAAACTGCAAAAGGATAATATTACACCTGCCTGTTTGGCAGAGATTACAAAGTGTAACACCAACAGGTTACATGAAAATGACATGGAGAAATCCAATCTATACAGATGTAGCTTGGACCAGACCACCACGAGCAATTGAACATTGCACTAAAGCAAACTGTGGTCTTTATGCTGGCAGCGGGTCTTGCCTTCAGTTTGTAGAAAACACAGCATCTGTGAAGCACACAAAGCCAAGCACAGGAGAAGGAGGTACGCCTGTATTGGTATAACCATTCCGGAAAACAGACATGGCCTTATACAATGAATTTTGAACTCCTTGTTTCCCCATGACCTACCAAGTCTACTTCTAGCTGTATGCTCTAGACAGGTTGTTGTCCAAGTTTTTACCAGACCTGCAGCATCCTGAGAACCTGGGAACTTAGAAGTGAAACATCTTGGGCCCTAGGATGGTTCGTGTCATGTGTCAGCCTGATCAGACTAAGGGATGCCCAGATAGCTGGTAAAACATGGTTTCATAGGGGGTTTCTGGGAGATAGTATTAGCACTGGAATCAGTACTCTAGATAAAGAAGACCAGCCCTCACCAATGTGGGTGGGCATCATCCGGTCCATTCAGGACCTGAACAGAACAACAAAACAGAGGAAAGGCAAAACCTCTTTCTGTGTTCTTGAGCTGGGACATCCACCTTCTCTTGTTCTTGGATACTGGCTGTTGGATAAAGGGTCCTGGCCCAGGGCCTTTGGACCCAGCATGCCCCCTCCTCTCCTTCTTAGGCCATCAGCCTTGGAGTGGGGGATGGTGTTGACTTTCCTGGTTCTCCAGTTTACAGGGAGCACATGATGGGACTTCCCTACCTTCAGAACCATGAACCAGTTCTGTAATCAATCTTCCTTCCCTTCCTTCCCTTCCCCTCTCCTTCCTTTCGCTCTCTCTATTCTCTCTCTCTCTCTCTCCATATATTCTACTGTTTATTTGTTTCTCTGGAGAACTTTAATACAGACCTACTGGATTAGAAACACTGAGGTTAAGACCCCAAAACTGTGTTGTAACAAGCCCTCTAGGTGACCGCCAGAGCCGCCACAGACATGTGCAAACAGGTGTCTAGCATCTCTGTTTATAACAGCAAAATGCTGAAAATAACCCATGTGTCTGTTCACAGAAGAGGTGATGAGTGGACATTGTACAACAGTGACGTGAATGAACGACAGCTACATGCAACCTGCAGCTCAGAGATATAATAACCCTTTTTTAAAAAAGGCAGAAAATTACAGTTGAGCACAGTCGCTATTCATATTACTGTGAACTGAAGTGTCTTGTTGAAGAAAAGATATGTATGTGGCAGAAGCGGTAAAGTGATATGGAAGAAATAAGGGAGTAATTAACTGAACAGTCAGGGAGTTAGTATTTATGAGGGAACAGCGAAAAGGGTGGGTGGAGGGGACCTTGGACGTCTTCAAAATGATGATAAAATTTCACGTCCTGCACTGGGTTAAGATGCGCATTGTATATTGTGCTTATACCCTCCACATAGTTTATAGGTATTTCTTTTTCTTTGCTCACTATGTGGGCACAATAATAATAACAGACACAATACTATTTATTAATAAAAAGAAAGCAAACAACAAAAAAGAGCCCATGCAGAAAAAGGTGGACCACTTGCCCTGAGGTGCCCACCCTCACAGATGTATATACAAAATTTCGAGAATTAAGCCATGTTTGTAGTCACACCTCTTCTCTTCTTTCCCTTCATGCACAGCTGTAGTCACGAAAACGGATACTTATTGTCAGCGCAAAGTCACACTTGTTTTTCTAAGGATCAAATAGGAAAACGCACAAACTACTAAGAGACACAGCCCGGAAATGCAGAAAATAAATCTTAAATAATTTTAAGTCCCAGTCTTCTGGTTCAATTAAAAATGGTAAGCTCCAGCCAGTGACTGGAAATCACATCAGCATGGCCCCTGGGTTTTCATGAGGCAAGGGAGAGCTGTCATCCTTGCAGGAAGGACCAGTGACAAAGGGTATTATGTGAACAGCGGGCTCTGTACTTGGTAACACTACAGAAATATCATCCTGGACGCTCAATGGCTGTTTATGCAGGAAATGGGATTAAAACGCACGCCGGCCATCCCCACAGTGCACGTAAATTCATTTCAGTTCAAGATGACTAATTATTACAATAAAATATTTTTCTGTACATAAGCAGAGGAAATTTCTTTCTTCTATAATTACATTTAGGCACTTAAGGATGGCAAGTTTCAATTATACAGAGGAAGAGTTAACCATTTCTGTCTTATTTGGAAGCATGCTAGCATTTGAGTAGTATTTTACTTTGGCAACTAAACAAATAAAGGCAGGTGTGTGTGCATTACATGGAGACAAACAGATTCTATTCTATGTGTAATATTTTATTTTATTTTATTTTTTTCTTAAGCGAGAAGCAGGAGGCAGAGAGACAGACTCCCCACATATGCCCTGACTGGGATCCACCTGCTAAGCCCCCTCTGGGGGCTCTGCCCATGTTTCTCCGTTGCTCGGCAGCTGAGCTATTTTAGTGCCTGAGGCAAACCATAGAGCCATCCTCAGTGCCCGGTGCCAACTTGCTCCAACTGTGCCATGGCTGTGGAAGGAGATCAGAGAGAGAGAGAGAGAAACAGAGAGAGGGAGGGGTGGAGAAGCAAATGGTGGCTTCTCCTACGTGCCCTGACCAGGATTCGAACCTGGGACATCCATATGATGGCTGATGCTCTACCACTAAGTCAACCTGTCAGGGCCTCTATGCCTAATATTTCAAAGAGTACTTTCCAGATGTGAGTTAATGTGCTAACTACATAAATGTGTTGCTTTGTCACAATATAATATAGTTGTCTTCCCTGTAGGATGCCAGTTAGGGACATTATAAATTTCATATTTTTCAAATATGTGTTGAAAAACATTTTAAAAATAGTAGATGGGTAAAACACCCACAAATGAATTTAAAACGTTCTAAATAAGCATATAAATAACGGTGTTTTAATTTCAACGCTGCTTTAGAATACTTGTTCCTGGTATAATTTCTGTTGGCTTTTGCAGTTGGAAAAATAGATCATGTTTTGCTTTAAACTGTTTAAAGCTTTTAAATGAGTTTATCTGAACAGCTGAAATGCAAAGGGAGTTTAAGGATCTGAATGATTTGGAATGCCTGAGGGCAGTCAGTGAACTTTTGAACAGATTCGAGAAAGGACATTGAACCCGAGTGTTACAGAAGAAGTTTGTTATTAAACAATTAGGCTTTTTAATCAATGCTTTACTTTAAGAGGAAGCAGTTTCTCTAGCCAAGGGAAGAACAGCACTAAAATCTAACTGTATTTCATTGCCATATTCGCAAATAGGAAATATAAACCTAAAAACTTTTAAGGATGATTTTCTAATGATGCTATCACCTATTGTGAAACATGCAAACAAAAACAAAAAGCCCCAACATCTAAGAATATCTCAATATCAAATGATCAGTTATTAAAAATAATTTTGGGGAGAGATGATCAAAAGTGATATTATCATTTGTTGCACAGAAAGTAGAAGCCTTAAGAATATTTATTCATTTCACTTCCAAAAAACTTACTCAAAGGATAAACAAGATATAAAAAATGTTTTAAGTCATAAGCAGTAGAGGTAAGAATGAAAACAGGCAAGTATTGAAGCTGTCACTCAGCTGATTTGTGATAAAATGTGAAGCCATATCTAGAAAGTTTATAAAAAACTGTATACTAACATGAAGAAAATACTGTGATAAAAAATAGCATAGAAAGGCCCTGGCCAGGTTGGCTCAGCAGTAGAGCGTCAGCCTGGAGTGCGGGGGACCCTGGTTCGATTCCCGGCCAGGGCACATAGGAGAAGCGTCCATTTGCTTCTCCACCCCCTCCTCCTTCCTCTCTGTCTCTCTCTTCCCCTCCCGCAGCCAAGGCTCCATTGGAGCAAAAGATGGCCCGGGCACTGGGGCTGGCTCCTTGGCCTCTGCCCCAGGCGCTGGAGTGGCTCTGGTCACGACGGAGCGACGCCCCGGAGGGGCAGAGCATCGCCCCCTGGTGGGCAGAGCGTTGCCCCCTGGTGGGCGTGCCAGGTGGATCCCAGTCAGGCGCATGCGGGAGTCTGTCTGACTGTCTCTCCCCGTTTCCAGCTTCAGAGAAATACAAAAAAAAAAAAGGGCATAAAAAGCCTTAAGCAATGCAATCATAACCATGCAATACCTCCTTCTATGTCCTCCTCAAATCATAATGATCAGGGCCCTGGCCGTTTGGCTCAGCAGTAGAGCGTCGGCCTAGCGTGCAGGAGTCCCGGGTTCGATTCCCAGCCAGGGCACACAGGAGAAGCGCCCATTTGCTTCTCCACCCCTCCCCCTCTCCTTCCTCTCTGTCTCTCTCTTCCCCTCCCGCAGAGAGGCTCCATTGGAGCAAAGATGGCCCGGGCGCTGGGGATGGCTCTGTGGCCTCTGCCTCAGGCGCTAGAATGGCTCTGGATGCAACAGAGTGACGCCCCAGAGGGGCAAAGCATTGCCCCCTGGTGGGCATGCCGGGTGGATCCCGGTCAGGCGCATGAGGGAGTCTATCTGACTGCCTCCCCGTTTCCAGCTTCGGAAAAATGAAAAAAAAAATCATAATTATCAGGAAAGAATATCAATAAAATTAACATAATACTAGTTCTATCTAGGTGATTAGTATTCCAACTTTTCTGTACTTTCTAAAAATCCGACAGTGGAACTGTGCTACTTTTGTAACAGAGCAAATCTATTAAACTTTATTTTTAGAAAGAAAAATCCAAATAAACACTATTAAAACAGCATAGACAGGATCTATGAGCTATTGAGTAGAGGCTCTGAACGGACACCAGTGAATTCAAAATGCCTTGTTAGAGGAAGGACGTGGGAAGGCTCGGAGATGATGACTCCACTCTGTTTCAGAATGCACCCAGTAAGGGTCTCCGAGCTCATGGGAGGAGCACATGGCCCTGTCATTGTCACCTAAGTGCCTAAATGAGGGAGATAGACTTAGCAGCTCTTGCATTGTTGGCCTCATCTGTGCAGTCAAGACTGTAATTATGGGAAAGGCCCTTTAAAAGCCACTGAAGGTGCCCTGCCCCAAACCGAGGAAGTCTATTCTAAACAACCCTAACTGTGTGCTCAGTGGAATGGCAGACCAGTACCAGCCTTTGTGACTTCAAGGACTCAGAGATGGTGATTCTAGGCGTATCTCTCTACGCTCCATGAACCTCTATAGCCCCTGAACAAACCAGACCCAGACAGAGAGGATGGCAAATGACGGTGGACCTATCAAAAACTTACCCTCACGGGAGCTCTGATCGCAGCTCTACGAGACACATCAACTTTGATTCTGCCACTGGCTATGTACCTATTCGCCCCCCTAAACATCTGTTTCCAATCCCCATTAAAAATTTCGGTTTCTGAGTTAGTTCACATTCACACAAATGGCCCGCGGTACATATTTATGATGTTGCCCCAGGGCTGTGTTAATTCCCTTTCTCTCTACTATGAAATAATCTTAAAGGATCTCAGTCAACTGGACGTCCCACAGAGTATCACACTGGTCCACGGTACTGAAGTCATTATATTAATCAGATCGAGTCACCAGAAAGTTGTAAGTAATCTGGATGTGTTTCAAAACATAGGAGAAAACCCAATAAAGATTCAACAACCTGCAACTTTGAGTTAAGGTTTTAGGGATCAGGTGAACTGGGTCATGCTGATGCATATACTCCAAGGTAAAGGATATGCTACCCTTTGCACCTCCTTTCACTTAGAGTGACACATAGACCCTGGCCAGTTGGCTGAGGGGCAGAGCGTTCACCTGGCATGTAAACGTCCCAGGTTGGATTCCCGGTGAGGGCACACAAGAGAAGTGACCATCTGCTTGTCCACCCCTCCCTTTCCCTTCCTCCTCTACACCAGCCATGACATGGCTCCAGCGAGTTGGCCCCGGGTGCTGAGGACGGCTCAGTGCCCTCTGCCTTAGGGCCTAAAAAATAGCTCGGTTGCCAAACAGTGGAGCAATGCCCTAGATGGGCAAAGCATTGCCCCATAGCAGGCTTGCTAAGTGGCTCCTCATTAGGGTGCATGTGGGAGTCTGTCTCTCTGCTTCCCCTGTTCTCACTTAATTAAAAAAATAAAAATAAAATGACACATAATATTTGGTGGGTCCCTTTAGGTCTGGAGAGAACACAGACCACTTTGGTTATACTGCTTCGATCTACGTACTAAGTGACCAAGGAAAGATTGCTCATTTTGAGTGAGGCTCAGAGCAAGAAAGGGTTTCATAGCAGGTATAGGCGGCCTTCTTGCTTAGATCATATGACCTGGCAAATGCCTTGTTGCATAGTAGATAAGGATGCTATGTGGAGTCTCTCTAAGCCCCAATGCAAGAGTGATAGCGCCCTTCTTCCAGACTTTTGATCACCACCCCAGCCATTCATCCATGCCATGAGTCCGTGGATATCCTTAACACAACCACTTCTCCCTCTGCACCGTGACCAGGTGTACTGCTGGTATCCACAGTTGGTAATGATGCAAAGCCGAGTCTTCTCAGTTCCAACAGGGGAGTCACAGCTCTCACCTCATGGGTTCTGAATCATAGGCCTCGCTGTCTGCTGCGGAGAAATGATCACAGCTGACAAATACTTTCTAGCATGTCACTGTTCTCGGACCACAGGGCAGGAAGCTCCTGACCATTGGACATCAAGTAATTATGCAAACAGAGGCGCCCATCACAAGATGAACGTATATCCATATTTACGAAGCCATAAGATCAGGGAGCAAGGACATACATTGTCTGATGGAAGTGGTGCCTTCAGAATGGGGGCACAGGAAGGTCTGAAGGCCGCGAGGGACACAGACAGGGGGCCAGATCTCCGTTGAAACAACACGTTTTTCTCCACCTACAACTATGCCCTTAGGAGGGGAGGCCTGGGACTAGATGATAGAAAAGAAATAAAAGAAACTTAATTCTGGTCCTTCGACGGGTCAACTGAGTTGATGAAAGCCAAACGTGGACAGCTGCCCCCACATTCGAACCCTACTCAAAGATGACCCTTACAGACCACACAGGGGAGAACACTCCCCAAGTGGGCAAAGCGCAAAGCGGCACTTGGTAACCAACTTCATATGGAAAGAGAAGCAGTGGGGGTGAGGGTGTTCATGGGACGCATGGGCAGCGATGAATAGCTAGGCTGGTGGTCACGGGTCCGAAGGAAGCAATGTTGGAAGATAAGGAACAATCCGGAGAAGAAGCGCGTGGAAGAACCTGTAGGAACATGTCCCTGATCAATTCCTGCAAGGCCACCAACCACAGAATAGCCACGTGAATGAGACAATTTAGTCAAGTGGACACTGGTCTTCAGTTAGCCAAGTGCTGACACACTCGACCCACGAAAGGAGTGGCGGAGCTGACGGCTGTGCGTGAACTCAGCCTCGTGGCCTGCCTCTCACCGCGGCGGCCTGAGTCACAGTGGCCACTGAGCACTCCACCTGTCAGCAGCTACACACTGGATTTAGTACTCACTGAGGTGACCAACTCACTCACTTGATTTCGAATTCAGAGCATTACACTCCTTTCATTCTGAACGTGTCAGCTGTTGTCCTCATTGGGAGGGATAGGCTAACTAGACTTTCCTTTCATGCCAAATTGCCTTGCCCAGCACTAATATGAGAGGCCTCATGGTATATCTAAAGTATTATCAAGGATCATACGTATCATCTCAGATCGACAGATCTGCTTTACAGCAAGGGAGGCATCGCAAAGGCTGTCTGTGTCCGTTCCACGTCCCCTCACGCTCTGAGATCGGCTCTGGCATCCCTCTGTCTGGTCTCCCTCTCTCTGGTCTGAGGAAAAAGCAGGCAGGAGGTCATTCCGCCAGAGGGCTCAGGAGCAGAAACATAACTTAAATCAATATGTGATCTTTAGCCACCAGAAGTCTAGACTTTGTGACCATTAGTCAGGTCTGGGTCACTGTCTGCTGCCTTGGAAGTTGACGATTATCCAGGGAAGAGGTTCAGTTTATGAGGGGTGTACAGAGAGAGAGGGAGAAATATGATATCTAGAGCGATTGAAAGCTAAATTTCATCAAAGTCATAAGGACCCTCAGTTTCCCTTTTGAATGAAGTTGCTTCTTCTTGTTTCTGTTTTGAAACGAGTCCCCCATGTTAGGACTAGTTCAGTTCTTTCAAATGTGTGAGGGTTACATTAGCAATTTGAACAAAATGTCTTGAATATATGTAGATATATCCATATTCAAATTTATTTAAAATTTGTTTATTATTGCTCTATGCTCCAAATGTTAGGGTAAGGGGAATGTATCTGTATTTAGTAAGAGAGCAGAATTTGAAACTGTAAACCAAATTACTCTTAAAAAAGACCTAGTTTAAACCAGTAAATATTTTAAAGGTATGCATCGGAGACAATTAACCAGAATTTTATTTATTTATTTATTTGTATTTTTCTGAAGCTGGAAACGAGGAGACAGTCAACAGACTCCTGCATGCGCCCAACCAGGATCCACCCGGTATGCCCACCAGGGGGCGATGCTCTGCCCATCCAGGGCGACGCTCTGCCCATCCGGGGTGACGCTCTGCCCATCCGGGACGACGCTCTGTTGCGACCAGAGCCAGTCTAGCGCCTGAGGCAGAGGCCATAGAGCCATCCCCAGTGCCCGGGCCAACTTTGCTCCAATGGAGCTTTGGCTGAGGGAGGGGAAGAGAGAGACAGAGAGGAAGGAGAGGGGGAGGGGTGGAGAAGCAGATAGGCGCTTCTCCTGTGTGCCCTGGTCGGGAATCGAACCCGGGACTTCTGCACGCCAGGCCGACGCTCTACCACTGAGCCAACCGGCCAGGGCCATTAACCAGAATTTTAAATGCTATATTGTATTTTGAATGTAAGTCTACTTTAAACTGTGGCTTTGAAAAAAATAATAAAATCAATCAATAAATAAATAAAAAGGAAAGGAAAGAATAAATAATTTCCTTCCTAGAAACAGGTCCTTTCTCATTGGAAAAAACAAACAAACAATAAATTCTAGTTGTACTCATCAATTAAATTTTAAATAATTATAGAGATATGCTTTTCCTTTTAGTAGTTTTTTATTTATATATTTAGTCAAAATAGTGACACATTTCACATAATATATTTGCTTTTAGATATAGAGTGCCATGGAAATTTGTCAGTTTGCCAAATGTTTAGTCAGAAAGATAGAATTAAGATGATTCATTGAGAAACACTAACTAGAAGGGAAGATACTAAACATTTAATGTATTTAGCCTCATAACTACATTATTAATTTTATATTCATGCACATACTTCCATATTCCTCCTAAAGACAGCGACCAACTTCAAACTTGGCCCAACCACCACTAACAAGTGAGTTTTCTGCAAGGATAAAAGCTTTGAAAATAGCTACAAATAAAGCATCTTGTTTTGTTGTTGTTGTTGTTGTTGTTGTTTGCCAGTTACATTCAAATATTCATGTACTGTACCCAGTAATTAAGTCAAATATCAGCTTTAATTACTGCATCCTTAGTACATATTTTCTGTCATACAGTTGCAGTACCACCATCTCCAGCATCTAAAATGCCCTCCTTAGACGGAATTTTAACCGCTGGAAACTGAGACACAGAAACTCACCGTATGTGCACTCAAGTAGTTAAACCGAGAGGTTTCTGTTGGGGGAAGGAAGGGATGAGACACTGCTGTAATCCACCCATTGAACAAATACGACGTAAAGCCAACTTACAAGGTCCTGCTTGGTCCATTTGTCCATGCCTCTGGTTTTGCAAACAGGCTACTCTTTGTGACTTCATTTTGAGAGTTGATGAAGAAATGCCTTACAGATAGGACTTCCCACTGTATTGGTTTAAAAAACTGCGGCTCAAGTTAAGTGTGAATTTCAGAAGATAGCTGAGGTTGATTTGGGGGGAAAGTCTCTTGCCTTCGCCGGCTTTCCGTGACAGGAGTTGGTGCCTGGGAAGGTTCGATATCGAAACGACAACGGGCAGCGCTTCAATTCACAGCAATTTCAAATGTCAGGTTTGAAGTCTATATACCATCTCCCAACATATAGCGATTGCCCCCCACCTTGTTTGACACTAGCTTAACTCTGTGTAAGACTAAAGGAAAAAATTTTGAGCAGAAATAGAAACTGCAAAATAATTAGCAGTGTCACCATATTAGAAAAAAAGATGTCTTGTCATATCCTGGAAGTTGCTGGGCTTAAAAGCTCTTGCTTCTGTCCTCAATAAGCTGGTGCAACTCAAACACGGGCGTCATTCCAGGAAACGGAAGTCCTCCGTGAGATGTCACATGGTGGACGGTTCTAGAGCCTGCCTGAAAAACTTACCCTTAAGAACAAAGACAGAACTTTGAAAACCCATGAATAAGTCATCTGACAGTTGAGCACGAAACGTTTGGCTGAAGCAGCCCAGCATTCACCAAACAAGCACATGTTAACGCCACTGCCTTCTCTTTCTAAGGGAAGAGAAATCGTTTGCAGGGCACGCCTTTCTGAAAACACACATTGTTTCAGAACCCAGCTTCAAAACTCCCGTTTGGATCAGATCTGTGCTCTTACCTTTTAAATTATTGATCACGTGAAGGCCAAGCCCTCGCAACCGGTGACATAAGCATTATTTATCATGATATTTAAAAGCGTGTGACTCTAAAAGCCTTCTGGAACTTTCATCTGATGCCTAATGACAACACATTTTGGGCTTTTGTTTCTGCTCTCAAAGTCTTGGCAACAACACGGTGTTCTGGGGCAATGGTCTCACATGAGGTATCTTTTAATGTTCCCTTTCTTTGCATTTTTATGCTTTACTTTTGCTTTCCCAATTTCAATTTCATTCTTCTATTTCCCCCCACCCCCACCAGAGGCCTTGACGACCCTAAATCTTTCTTTGGTTGTCTTTGTATTTTTTTTTTTTAAAACTGCTTCTCAGGGCGTTCCATGGGGCCTCACATGCTGTCTTTGTCTCTCTCTCTCTTTTATGTTCTTCTTTTGTGCGTTCTGCCTGCTTGGATTTCTGCTGCTTGAGAACACCCTTTCAGCCATTTACTTCCTGTGCATTGTCTTATTTACCTTTGTCGCGACAGCCTTGTTAATTTATTAGGGGTCTGAATTTTGTCTCAGACGCTTCTCCTACTTGCTGCACCGCAGTGCAGCCACGGGGTGGGTACGGACCGACGTCCTTTCACTGCTGTTGGGGGAGTGATCAAGGGCAGTGGGCTGATTTCAAAGCCCCGGCTGACCGGAGCCTTCCTCTTCCCCGCTGGTCAAGTCCGCCGACACCACGAGGAGGCCACCGCATCCCCACTTTCTTGCTCTCTGCCTCGACAAGGACAACTCCACACGCAGTTGCAAACTGACAGAAAACGCCAACTCAGCAGATGGCCAGGAAAGAAAAAGGGGACCAAGAGTTGCTGGTGGGAGAGACAGAGATATGTAAGCTCCTTCAGGGCCTGAAGGAGGGACCCACGCTTAACGGGAAACTTCTGAGAGGGGGAAACACCCCCATGTTTCCCTTTTTAATACTTTCTTGTTTTTGTCTCAGTTGTTTTTGAACCTTTCTTCTAAAGCAAGGCTTGAATAATCTTTCCTAGTTTGTAAACTTTCTTAGCCTCTTGATCCCCGGATTATGCAAATTTATCATGAAGAGTCGCAGCTTTCTGTGTGTGATAGGGGTTGGAATCCACTTTTCACCCTCCCCCCCCCCCCCCCCACACACACACAGTTTTCCAGGCATGTGACTTCTGGCTGGAAGAGGACTCTCTTAGGACAGTTATTCCCAGAGAGGCATGTGACGGCAAATTTAGGCCTTTATGCAGAATTTTTTTTTTTTAGACAGAATTAAATAAATTTAATGAGAGGACACCTTAGGGAGATATATTTAGAAAACATCTTTATAGTTTGGTTCAACATTTCTCTATACTTTATGTAAGCTGCCTGTGAAAGGACCCTAGGTTGATGATGATAACTTGATACACTAGCAGTGGTAGTGTAGACCTTTGATGAAAATTTCTAAATGTAGCTATTTTATTTGGGAAGATCCAGTGTGAGCCTTGGTATATGAAAATTCCTCCATCTTAACGTAGGTCTTTACTTCTTTGAAAGGGGAAGGCTACCCATGGGTTGGGTATTCCATTGTATTGCCCTATTAGGTGGCTCCTAGGCTTCCAGAGTGTGTCCTCGTTCACCATCTGATATTGACTTCTTAGCTTGCTCTTCAGGTGCTAAGCCAAGAGACAGAGTTTTGTTGTTGTTGTTGTTTTTCCTCTACATTAATTTAAATTCTTTAAGATCCATGTACCCATGCTAAATTTCACATCACACCTTTGAACTAAGGGGCCTGGAATGTCTTCCAGCACCCAGCACAGACAACAGGCTGAGCTCTCGACTCCTCTAGTGAGGGGGCTCGGATGTGAACTTTTCTATGAAGTCTTTCTTGGCAGACTCTTAAGCAGACAACTGGCCACTCATTTATTTCATTCTCTCTGTGTCCGGCACATTTTTCAGTCACAGCCCCTGGAACATGTTAGAACATTTGAGGTTGTGCTCCACCCAAAATAGGCCAGCAGTATTTGTTGACTGACTGACAGATGTAGACCATCTCACCAGTTCCCTCATCAAGCTAGCTTGCTGAATGAAGTCGTACTTCTGTCCTTTTTGCTTATGTGTATTTTTTTAAAAATTGGTCAGTGTTCTGACTAGCTGGCTAGAAGAAGAAGTAAGGAAGAAGAAATAGCCGATGTTTATCAAGGGCCAGCTAAGATAGGCCCTGTGCTAAGCACTTGACTCTCATTAGTTCATTTAACCTCACAATGAACCTACAAGGCAAGTACTGTTGTTATCCCCATTTGACAATATAGAAAACTAAGGCTCTAAGATATTAGTGAATTTCCCCATGGTCATAAAACCGGAGTGGAAATGCATTCAGTCTTCATCTCTTTGAATGCAGATCTCAAGTTTATAACCTTCTACCATCCTGTTTCATTCAACTAGTAGATGCAAACTTATTTTGCCAATTCTTTATGGCTGTTTCTCCATGGAGCCTCTCGTAATGTCACAGGCATTTCATCCCCCCTCCCCTGGCCCCATGTATAGAGTTAGGTTAAATTATCGCATTGTATTTTATGTGACTATTTAGAAATATTTTTTCAGTTCCTTGAAGGCATGAATGATATCACCTCTAGTGTCTTGACATGGCCCGAGTCGTAGCTGAATGTCTTACCTGTACAAATGATCACCTTTACTATAGTTTGCAGTTATTTATTTTACATTTTCCCCCTAGTCTCACCTCCGGTGATGTTCACAATCATCAGTTGAATGAATGGAAGAATAAGCCGGTCCTGTGTGAACACACATAGGTGACCACAGTGTGAATGGTTTGCTCCCAAATATCACATGTCAGACTTTCTAAGTGCTGTGGTTCCGGTCCCAAGTCCAGCTCAAACTTCAAGACTAAAGATATGTATCTGCTCCTCAGGAAAACTCCCTCCTCCCCGGTATTGACATCCAGGTGTTCTCAGTCTGGTGGAGGGACAGGGCTCCTGGCCCCAGCCTCAATGCCCCGACAACACCAGCCCCGTTGTAATGCCAATGTTTACTTACAGATCTGGGTCTCCTCTAAACTAAGATCCGGAGAACAGTCTCTTACTTAACTGTATACCCTTCATGTGCGGCACAGTTCTTAGAAGGTAATCAATGGCTAGTTTTTGAACGAATGGGTTATTCTGTATATTTATCAATGGGATGGGTGGCGGGAGTCCAAAAGTTAATTGAGAGCGGGAGAACTTTAATCTATTCTTTGATTTTCTCACTGAGTTTGTGTGACCTGGGCATAGGGGGGGGTTGCAATGGAAAGTAAACTCCACCTTGGAAATCGTCACTTAGCGCTGCTTAAAGATATACACAATCGTTGTAAAAAATGCAACCCAGGACTCCCAAAGCCTTCAGCCATAATTTTCTTAAATTCCAGCAGATGGTGGTGTTGTTTTGAAAAGTTGGAATCCCTTAGGTAAAATAAAATACTTCTCACTTATCATAAAAACTGTTTTGTTTCTTTCTCCCTGGAGAAATGAAGAAACAAGAGGGTTTCCAATAACTTCTCTCTGTAAGATTTAGCTAAGAATTAAAACATGGCTTAGAAATTTTATTTGGTCAATGTCGGTCCATGGTAAAACGGCTGTAAAGGTTTTTTTATAGCAGTCAACCAACAGTTAAAAAGGGCTTAGACTTCTTTATTTTTCAATGAGTTAATGTATGTGTTGTTGAGTGGGGTGTCAGTGTTTGCCTACATTATCTTGAGATCAAATTGTGACGGAGGGTATGGGGATGTTTTTCCCCTGGCTTTACTCCGACCTCATATTTCTTAGTCCTGCATTAAAATGTGTATTACCTTCTGACTGGGCAGTGAAATGGGTACAAGTCAAATACTGGAAAGCATTTTAATGTCTGAGTACCATACCAGGAAGCAAGTTTTTGCTTTAGAACATTTATTAATGCTTCCTGAAGTTAGGTGGTTTCTTGTAGAACAACTGATTGATTTCTTAAGGTGACATACATATTTCTGCTATTGTAAGAAAGGATGATAATTCACTTTCTCCTTAAATTTTTTATTCTTTTCATGCTGGTTTTGAGTTAGTATATGGATATAGAACACAGATTTATGGATTAGCAGAATTGTAGGGATATAAGAATTTTAATATAAAATTTTAAGAAAAGGGCTCACTTAATTCATTTGTCTCAATACTATTTTTGTTGTTGTTGTTATTAAGAAGAGTCAAAAGAGCTGACCGCATTTTAAAACTTAATGTTTCCTGTTTTTAAGGAGTATGAATTGTACAAAGGCTATGTAAATATTGAACTTTCATATAAATGACTTAACTTATTCTGGGGGAAAATCATATGTATGCAAATGTATGTGTTTATAATCTACACAGCTCTGAAATTAGTTTTGAAATATGTCATATCTGCTCCTTTTTAATGCCCTGTATAACTGTCCAAAATATACTTTATTGTGGAAAATGATTGGATGCTATTATTCAGAATTATTTTCTAGTAGGTGATAGGATAGAAGGAGTGATTTTTTTTTCCAGGGAATTTCTTTACCATTTTGAAGTGTGTCTTTTAAGCAAGGGTAATTTTAATAACAATAATCATACAATCACTTGAATATAAAAATTAACGTCCAGAACCTTTCAAAAACATATCAAGTAGTATTAGAAAAATAGTCTGTGAAACCTAGTATATATAGTCTGTATATTGACTTAAATAAAATTTACTATTAGTGATTGAAGTCATAGCTGCTTTTAAAACATCATGAAAAGTACGAATGACTTTATTCCAAGTGAAAATTATGTAGTAGAGTCAAACTATAGCGCTTTCCAAAGGAATTTCCTTTTAATGGCTTGCAGATGTTGTTTTGTTCACTGCCAGTGAAAAAAATGAATTCAGCCTTAACACATAAAACTTTACATGAAATTAATCCCCTAAGTGGATTAAGTGTTTTCATTATCAAAAAAAATTGTTGAAAAGTGAAAACAGATATTTAAAAAATTTATTACTAAATAGGTTTACTAAATATTTTAAGACTATTTCTAAAGCAATCCCATAAATTGAAAGGCCAAGAAAAGTCCACTTTCTTCCTTAGAGAGAAAGAAGATCTCAACATATCTAAATCCTGTATTTGCTTTTTCCATCAGCATTTTTATTTTTCAAATAAAGTACATGGATAAAACAATGAAGATTTCAAAAAAATTTATTTATACATTCCTTTTAAAGGTCACATGTTTCAAATGTATGTTAGTGCTTTGCATAGTGGTCCTCTAGTAGGAACAGCATCACCACAGCTGGGGATGCCTTTTCAAATCGGGGGAGGGGCTGGCTGGTTAGCTCAGTCTGTTAGAGCACCATCCCGAAACACCAAGGTTGTGGTTTGATCCTGGGTCCCCGTCAGGACACATAAGGGAAATGACCAATTAATGAGTCCACAACTAGGTAGAACAATTAAATGCTTCTCTCTGTCTCCCGAAAATCAATCGATAACTAAAATAAAATAAAATGAGGTGTGTGGAACTTGGGGATGTTATTATTAACTTGGCCCAAGGTGTTTTGTCATATAATCTTTAGGCACCACTGGCTGAAACACGGTCTAGAATCTCATTCCCACCAGCTCCTGGGTCTGCTCAGCAATGCCCAGACCACTATGTAGTGAGCAGTAAGCTAACCACAAAGTGCCACTCATGATGGCTTTAAATCTTAAAAAAAAAAAAAAGAAAAGAAAAAAAAAGATGCCATGGCACCAAAGGAGCTTGTCAGTCATTGACTTTGAGCTTTCTGACTGTTAGAATCGGCTTTAGAAGATACGGAGACCTGGACCCCACCACAGCTCTGAAATTAGGATCTGACTTGGCTCTACCTGATTCTGAACGCTTCCCTCCAATACTCCCACAAGCGGTTTGGTGCTCTGAGCTCTAGGAAGGCTGACTTTTCAGTTCTCCCCAGGTATCACTCACCCTCTTGCTTCTAGACCTCCACCCATATTGCCTTTTCAAACCGTGCTTCTCTTCTGACCGGGCTCCTGGCCAGGTGCTTCCACAGAACTTGGCCTTTTCCCTCTCACAATGGCTGCAACTGACTGTTCAGCATTCCGGCTGAGTTGTAAGATTCCTAGGGTCAGGAAACACGACTCCTTAGCTCACTGCTCTAGTTCCGTGCCTTGCACGGTGCTACATCCTCAGATATATTTCCTGGAAGATCCATTCTTTCATATCTCATTGCTTAAGGGTGCTAGAAGTCTGACAGATCACTCAGGAGGAATAGCATCCCAATATTAGCATGTCTTTGGTCATCTAACAAGTCTTCTCTCCTAAAAGTAGGGTATGTGGATAAAGTCCTGGGAGTCTGAAAGATTTCTTTTTAAAAGGTCTGGGTATACCCCTAATACCAAGTTGCCCTTGGGCAGTTTTAAGCTTTTGAATGAAGACATAATCTAAATGAAATACCGGAAAATGGTCCAAACTTCAAAGAGGAAGAAAAGAAAGGAGTTGAGGGGAGTGTGGCTTTCTGCCCTGGGCTCTCCTCTCCCCCAAGCGCCCTCTGCCTCACACTCACCCCATCTATGGGTCAGTTCTGCTGTCGAACCTGGGACCAATTTTAACTTCACCGCAGGGAGATGGAATCGTTATGACTGAGTTCTCAAGGGGACTCGCTATTGACTCTGTTTTCCTCCAGCTGAACTGTGACCTTTAGTTTCATTTCTTTCTTTCTTTCTTTTTTTTTTTTTTTCATTTTTCTGAAGCTGGAAACAGGGAGAGACAGTCAGACAGACTCCCGCATGCGCCCGACCGGGATCCACCTGGCACGCCCACCAGGGGCGACGCTCTGCCCACCAGGGGGCGATGCTCTGCCCATCCTGGGCGTCGCCATGTTGCGACCAGAGCCACTCTAGCGCCTGAGGCAGAGGCCACAGAGCCATCCCCAGCGCCCGGGCCATCTTTGCTCCAATGGAGCCTTGGCTGCGGGAGGGGAAGAGAGAGACAGAGAGGAAAGCACGGCGGAGGGGTGGAGAAGCAAATGGGCGCTTCTCCTGTGTGCCCTGGCCGGGAATCGAACCCGGGTCCTCCGCACGCTAGGCCGACGCTCTACCGCTGAGCCAACCGGCCAGGGCCTAGTTTCATTTCTAAAAGAAAACTGCAGTGCCTGCCTCGTGATGAGGTGGCTTGTAGCGTGCTCACTCGTGGTACCTGGGTGGAGGGCAGTCCCTCAGCAGCTCTGACCTGCTGGCCAGCTGACCCGACTGGCGCTTGCTAGTCTGACGCTAACCAGCCATTCTGGTCATGTCCAAGCAGTCAAAAACACACTCAGCTCTTGTACAATGTGAGCACGTGCTCCCTACCCGCCTTCTCGAAAATCTGCCTTAGAGATAAAATGTATCCCTGGGCGGCTTCCTCCGCCCTCGCCACTCTTGCCAGACGCCGATTGCCAAATTTGTCAGTTCTTTTTATCGTCACCATCCGCTCCGGAAGACACACTATCTTCTGTCTAGAAAGCACTGGCGTCTGTCTCGCTGGGAGCTCAAGCTGCATTTGCACGTGGTCCGAGGTGAACACTATAAGCAGTAGAATTGTAAATACCGGCGTTTTCAGCCCTGTGACTCCTCATTTTCCCCTGAAGTTACTCAAGGTACAACGATGCCCTGTGTGAAATTACGCCTGCATAACACAGTATTTTAAGAGCGCACAGGCTTGTGACTTATGAAACGGAGAATGTCATAACAATACAAGTAGCAGCAGCAGCGTAGATGATCGATAGTTTAAAAAGAATGGTCTTATCTTTCAGTCCCCACGGTGTCTGAGATGCACCAGCCCAGGGCTGTCAGACGCAGGCCAGTGAGGGTGCGCGTTTTCTACCATAGTCGCCCCTTGTGCACCGGCGAACAGAAAAAGGCAAGCACATGTTAAATTCCGAATTCAGATCCCTTTCAGAAAAAAACATGTCATAGTAAAATTGTTGGTCAAGAAAAACATTATACCAGTTTGTAAGAAAAACAATACTTTGAGTCGTTCACCAACAAGTATTTTTTTTTAAACCCCTCTTGGGCCTTTGTGACCTCCATAAAGCACCCCTGAATATGAAAACAGAAATAAATCAGACGCGTGAACCACAGCTTTTACAAAACACACTTGGGTGGTGTGGCCTTTCTAATCACCTGGCTAAGGCTAAATTTTAAAAAGGCAATAGCATTCTTCTCAGTATGATACAGGTCTTATTATTAATTTTTCAAAAGTTTATGGATTGGCCGCTATGTCTTTGACGTTCAGTAGACACTAGATACTCAGGGATTGATCCTGGCTGTGAAGGAACCGCGGGAGTTTTATCTGCAGCCAACTGATGTCCTCTGTTAACTCCGATCCCTGTCTGAAACTAGTTAGAAAATCTGGATTAAGAGCAACAGAAAAGGAAAAAAATGGCAGACTTTTTTTTTATGATGACCCATTCCACAAAGAATATCTTATTTTTTTCTTTTCTCTTTTCGTCCCAATCTAATCTACTTATCTAGGTTAGATACTCTTTTTGTCCTAATCTAGACTATGTATCTAGATTAGGCATTTATTCTTTGTCAAATATTTATTCATCGCCAAATGCCACTATTCGCTGGCGTACTCCACTGCTCCTCAAAGAAATATTATAGTGACTGGAATCTCTGTGTGCATTGAAGCAAGGTGGATTTGAGGTTGTGTTCTTCAGAGGGGCTTTTTTTATACTCACTAAGAAAAGTTTTCTTTACTTCTCCCCTCTGCTCATATCCCCTAAGACTGAGTCAATATCTTTGAGGCAAATGAGGGTCAGGAAAGCCCAGCTCTCAGGGCCAGCTAAATTTTTAGGACTGAAACATATAATAATTTATATACCCACTGTAGCTAATATCTTGCAAAATTTTCATTCTGAACATTCCAGAAGTGAATGCAACTTGTTCTCTTTCTATGTCTACTATCAACACAAATATTTTAAGTGTGAAAAGAGATCTATCTAAATTTTTAATTATGAGAACTTTTTTATTTTTATTTCATATAAAGAATCCAAGTTCCACAGCTGTTTTGCAAGCTTACTTTTCTTTAAGTTAATAAACACACACAGACACACACATGCTTAAATAAACAAATAGCTTTGTAAATAGAAGTATTCAAGGACAATTGGTGAATCTCTTTCCTTAATTGTTTTTCCCTTCTATGGACTTTGAGTAGTAATTTTTAACTTAGGCAACAATTAATTCAATTAATTGACTGAACTGGCTATTTTCAGCCAACAGGTATTTCTTGGTCTCCCACTGGGTCTGAGACAATGAGTCAGGGACTGGGATTAATCACCTGGTCATGGAAAGTTCCAAACAGTCATTAGTGTCTGGAATCACATGAGGCCTCGCCTCAGGATGACATTGAAGATTGAGAAGGAAGACGTGCCCTGCTGAATTGTAAACAGCAAAAGTGGAAAGTAGCATTGGTTACAAATTCATCCATTTACTAGAGAATCTAAAACTTTTATTGTTTTGTAGAGAAATACCCTGTACCGTTATTCTACGTGCCATTTCTACAGCTCTTTTTCAAAAATAGAAAGATTTACTGAGAGGATGCTCATCATCTGCTTTGGGAAGTGACTGAATTGTGCCATGGACAAATTTCATAATAAACCAATTGATTAGACTTAAAGGTTTCAACCATCAACTTTGTGTGTGATGATTTTACCTTTTTCATTATGTTATGAGATTATGCTCTGGTCTAAGCCAGAAGCCTATTGCAAGATGAGAATTTAATGAAGTATAAAACATACACACAAATTGCAACGTCAACAATAATGTCTTAATAGCTTAAGAGGCCGCAGAACTGCATTATAATCCGAGGCATAAAGAGAAACAGCATGCTGACCTCAAGCTCATAAACCAGCAATCCATGGGCCTAAGAGCTTTATGACCTGAAGCAGAGTCAGTTTTCTCAAAAAAAAAAAAAAAATCAGAATGTACGACACTCTTAAGGTAGCATTCTTTTCTTCTAAAAGTCTTATTCTAAAAGTACGGCTAAGCTTACTCTGTTGAAGTATAACAGCACAGGTCTTAGAGACAGACCAATATTAATTTTTTTAAATTATTTTTTCCTTTAAAAGTTAGGTAAAAGAACAAGAGGCCACTTTCTTGTTATCATGAAAGGCTGAAGCAAGGGGGGGAAGGGATGTTGAGTGAGAAGATGAGCCTCTTCAAGCAGGGAAATCACCCCAATGTAGTCGCCGCTTCCTCAGTTTAGTTAAGAGATCTCTAAAGAAGCTCTGGCTAGTTGGCTCAGCGGTAGAGTGTCGGCCTGGCATGTGGAAGTCCCGTGTTTGATTCCTGGCCAGGGCACACAGGAGAAGTGGCCATCTGCTTCTCCACCCTTCTTTTTTCTCTCTCTCTCTCTTCCCCTCCTGCAGCCAAGGCTCCATTGGAGCAAAATTGGCCAGGGGGCTGAGGACAGTTCCATGGCCTCCCCCTCAGGTGCTAGAATGGCTCCAGCTGCAATGGAGCAACACCCCAGATGGGCAGAGCATCGCCCCCTGGTGGGCATGCCAGGTGGATCCCGGTCAGGGGCATGCGGGAGTCTGTCTGACTGCCTCCCCGCTTCTAACTTCCGAAAAATACAAAAAAAAAAAAAAAAAAAATCTCTAAAGAATAACCCAGCCAGACTCTATTTTATTTTATTTTTTACAGCTTGAATACTTTCTGAGAACATCTTCCTGAACTTTTAGTTCTGAGGGTCGGTTCTATTTATGAGACCCCCATCTTTCCTTCCCTCCCTAGGTTCAAAGCCAGCCGCGATGGCAGCAGCAGCAGCTTGCTGGGCGTCCCGGACCACATTTGACATGTCTGGGCTCCACAGCCTGTCTGTCGGACAGAGGGCTATCCATTTCTCTCGATTTTTTATCCCCGAACTGGAACAACAGCAACAAAGACTCCGTTGGATTATGAAGGACACCAACTGAACGAGGGTTGCTTTTTATTAACATATTGATGACAGAGATCACCATGAAGGCACCGTAAAGAGAGAGTTGTTATTTCTGTATTAATCAGACATCACAGGTTCAGTTCCCAGGTCGGCTAGTGAGAAACTGAACAATGTCACCTGTGTAATCTGGAATCACTTCTTTTCCCTGTATTCTCATCTCCTTAAGTCCAAAATGGGAATGATAATGGTGATGATACGAATAGCGCCCGGAGGTTGCTTTGGATTTGGAAAGAAGCCTGGTGTGTCGTGAACTCTCTACGCAGAATCCAGGTGGGACTGCGCTGCCCTGGCAGTCTGCCCCAGGATTACCCAGCGACCCTGCCGTCCCTCTGTGGCTGTGAGTTTCACATGGAGGCAAAGTATCTTCATAATTATTTGTGAAGCCTGAAGCTTTTATCCAGATTAAGGAAGATCTAGAGAAAAACTGGCTTTGGAGGGGAAACATTAATATTAAGATAATAGTCTCCCTCTTAAAACATGTTTTCTGTTGAAAACTTTTGTTGTGTTGTTGAAAAGAAAACACATTCTCATTCCCAGGGGTTTACAGCTAAGTCAAAACCTGAAAACCATTTGACTGTCAAGAGTTTTATTACACGTCAAAACTAGAATTTTTGTTAAAATGGGATTTAAAAAATTCAGGTTTATTTTTTATCACCTAACCTGTTAGGCAGGCAGAAATTTTGTATTTTAATTACTCTTGGTAGTTTTCTTATCTTTTAGTACTTGGAGGAAAAATAGATATTGAATGTGTGTGAATATATATGTGTGTGTATATATATATATATGTGTATATATATGTATATATAAATATACACACAAATACACACAAATAGAACTAAATAAACTTTAATTTAAAAATCCAAATATACATGCCTGTATTTTCCAAACTGTCTGATTCTAAGTATCACTGAGAGTCCTTTTGATAATTCGGATTCCTATGGCTTATTCCAAAGATACCTAATCAGAGGTCTAAGGGTTTCTTTCTCGAGAGTTTTTCCAGAGAGAATCATTCTAGGTGATTCTTATGATCAGGTAAGTATATAAAGAACATTAATAAATATTTATCTAAATTAAAAAAAGTTTCTTGATATATTTCATCAGTGAAAGACAACATTGGACTTTCTAAAAGAGGTTTCTATTAATAAAAACAGTTTGAATAGTAATGAAGTTTGTATTTTATAAACAAAACTAAAGTCAATTATCTTAATTTCTTTCAATCATCTCACACTATTCAAATTAGTTATATTTAAAATTGTAATTTTCTCAGATTCTTAAAGTGCCTTGACTCTGTTGATCAAAACTGAGAAGTGGAGACCATAGCTGAAGAGGTTTTTAAGTGTGGATCTACTGGTTTAATTTGTAAAGGGATTTTAAACATTTTTTTCTTTAACAAATGCTTGAAACTATGTGCATGTTGGTGCCTGCTAAGCTATTGTGTGAAATTTTACCAGCTGGGAATTACCCCCTCATTCTCTGGTGTGATTAACACTTCCAGCTGTAGAATAATTAAAATGTCAATCAGTTCTGAAACAGAGCAAAACAGTTTCTCATTCGGTCCATCAGCTGGGAGAGTAGATGAGGAACACATCAGGTGTTGAGCTCTCATCACAAGAGTTCATGTCCCACCCCTCTGTTTTCTCCCCTTCTCCCCTTCTATTACCTTCACATACACACACATACAGACACACAAACACACACAAACAAACACACACACACGGCTGAGTTTGGGTTCTGCTCAAATTTGGTTCTTCAACATGCCATTCACTTTTCATAATTTGTTTTGTTGATTGTCTTTTAAAGAAAATAAGGGGGAGAAATTAGGCAGATGGCTAAGGCATCATTGAAGATGCAGTAGTATTTCTGCAAGGTGTGTATTTCTCAGAACATGTTAGCATACGCTCTGTTTAGGTCCCTCGTTCCCCGCCTTACTGAGAACAGACATATCAACATGGTGTAAATTTAAGGTGCACACATGTTGATTTGAGACACTTTAATGATGCAAAATGATTATCTTCATGGTGGTAGTTAATAACTCTTGTGTGTGTGTGTGTGTGTGTGTGTGTGAGAGAGAGAGAGAGAGAGAGAGAGACGAACAGGAAGGGAGAGAGATGAGAAGCACCAACTAGTCGTTGTGGCACCTTAGTGGTTCAATAATTGCTTTCTCATATGTGTCTTGACCTGGGGTGGGTGAGACCTCCAGCCAAACCAGTGACCTCTTGCTCAAACCAGTGAACTTGGGCTCAAGCTGGTGACCTCTGAGCTCAAGCCAGCGATCATGGGGTCATGGAGTCATGTCTATGATGCCACACTCAAGCCAGTGACCCCCACACTCAAGCTGGCGACCTCAGGGTTTTGAACCTGGGTCCTCAGGGTCCCAGGCCGCTGCTCTACCATTGTGCCACTGCCCGGTCAGGCTATTATTTATTTATTCATTTAATAACATTTTTACCATCTGACATAGTTACCATTTCGTTTTTGTGATGTAAATATTTAAGATCTACCCCCTTAGCAGCTTTCAAGTGTATAACACAATACTGTTAACGACGATCGCCATGCTGTGCATTAGATCCCAGCACGTACAGCTCTTACGACTGGAAGATCATTCGGTTTTGAAACATCTCCCCCTTCCCGACCTGCCAGCCCTGACCTGCAATATCCCCCCCACCCACCCAACCTCCCCCCATCTTCACCTCCCCATCCCGGGGCCTCAAGGACTGAGCAGTCTTCGAGATGACCAAGGCCTAGAAGAAAAGAAAAGGGATGGGAAAATGCTCCCAGCACATTGTTGGATGACTGGTGCTTCTGACTGTTGTAGTCTTCAGACTTGCACCGGCGTCGTGGCTGGAAAACGGCACTGTGAGAGCAAACTTTTTTTTTTTTTTTCATTTTTCTGAAGCTGGAAACGGGGAGAGACAGTCAGACAGACTCCCGCATGCGCCCGACCGGGATCCACCCGGCACGCCCACCAGGGGGCGATGCTCTGCCCATCCTGGGCGTCGCCATGTTGCGACCAGAGCCACTCTAGCGCCTGAGGCAGAGGCCACAGAGCCATCCCCAGTGCCCGGGCCATTTTTGCTCCAATGGAGCCTTGGCTGCGGGAGGGGAAGAGAGAGACAGAGAGGAAGGAGGGGGAGGGGTGGAGAAGCAGATGGGCGCTTCTCCTGTGTGCCCTGGCCGGGAATCGAACCCGGGTCCTCTGCATGCTAGGCCGACGCTCTACCGCTGAGCCAACCGGCCAGGGCGAGAGCCAACTTTTAAATGCTCACATTTCCGCATGTTCTGGTCCCCCCTCCGCTTCTTACATATTCTGCTCCTGGTCCCAGTGCCGGGAACAGCAGTGGCTCTTCTCTTTCTGTTGGAGTTCTTTTAAACTTCATTAAAGCTTTAATGGGAGTTTTATTTCCCTCAGAAGGTTACTGCGACATTTAAAGTGGTCTCAGAAGTAAGTAGCCCGAATGCCGGTCCCATCAAACATTGTTTGAGCTTCCTTTTCTCACTCAAAGGAATCCTGCTGATCAGATAGACAAACTCTTCTGGATGAGTCCCATAGTCACTCTCGGTAACTATCCCTAGGACATCTGGAGTGATTATTTTGGCAGTTTCTCTTTCTTTCTTCCTTTCTTTTTCTTCTTTTTTCCACATGAGAGGAGGGGAGATAGAGAGACAGACTCCTGCATGCACTCCGACCGGGATCCACCTGGCAACCCCTGTCTGGGGCTGACCCTCTGCCCATTTGTGGCCATGCATGCATGCAACCAAGCTACTTTTAGCACCTGAGGTGGAGGCTCCATAGAGCCATCCTCAGTGCCTGGGTTGATGCACTCAAACCAATCGAGCCATGGCTGCAGGACAGGGAGAGAGAGAGAAAAAAAAAGAAAGAGAGAAGATGGAGGGGAAGAGGTGGAGAAGCAGATGGTCACTTCTCCTGTGTGCCCTGACTGTGAATTGAACCCATGACATCCACATATCCGGCCAACACTCTACCACTCACCCAACTGGCCAGGGCCTTGGCAGTTTCTTTGAAGTCTTTTAAGAAGAGGTGGTAGCAAGATGTGACTGAAAACGGTGCCTAATTGGTGGAAGCTCTAATGGTCAGGTTTCTGAGAAAGGTCCTCTCACCTGCGGGACCCGTGAGCGTCTCTCTAGGTGGCTTTGCTGATGCAGGAGGGAGTCTGGTGAAGCCACTGTGCCTCCCATGTCAAGGTTCCACCACTCTAGAGTGCATTTATAGACTTGACCCTTTGATGGCCCTTTCTCGTCTGTTCCCCCTTCTCAAGTCCTTGTGCACACAGACAGTATCTATTGAAATTTGGGACTTCCGGAAAATTCACCCTTCTTACTATTGTTTGTTTCTGACTCAATTCAATACCACACCTCCTTGTTCCAAAAGAAAAGTGAAGGCAGCTGTGATCTTGATTTTGTTCTATGAGTAGCAGAATCCCCGTACTGATTTTGGAATCATTATTCCCACGCTTTAAAAGCAATTTTTTTACTCTGATGACCATGCATTCATTGAAAGGCTGGGATTATGTCAGCAAGGGCTAGCCCACAGAGCCCTTAAAAAGGACATTTGGGTCTGACTAGCTGGTGGCGCAGTGGATAGAAAGTTGATCTAGAATGCTGAGGTCCCAGGTTTGAAACCCCGAGGTCGTTGGCTTGAATGTGGGCTCACCAGCTTGATTGAGGGGTTGCTGGTTTGAGCGTGGGATCATAGACATGACCCCATGGTTGCTGCTTTGAAGCACAAAGTCGCTGGCTTGAGCCCAAGGTCACTGGCTTGAGCAAGGGGTCACTGCCTTGCCTGGAGCCCCCTGGTCAAGGCACATAAGAGGTAATAATCAATGAACAACTAAAGTGATGCAGCTAAGAATCCAATAAGGAAACAGAGACTATGGTTTAAAAAAAAAAAGTCTTTTAAAAAGGACAATAAAATTCCTTCAACTAGCCCTGGCCAGTTGGCTCAGTGGTAGAGCGTCGGCCTGGCATGCAGAAGTCCCGGATTCGATTCCCAGCCAGGGCACACAGGAGAAGCGCCCATCTGCTTCTCCACCCATCCCCCCCTCCTTCCTTTCTGTCTCTCTCTTCCCCTCCTGCAGCCGAGGCTCCATTGGAGTAAAGATGGCCCAGGCGCTGGGGATGGCTCCTTGGCCTCTGCCCCAGGCGCTAGAGTGGCTCTGGTCGCGGCAGAGCGACGCCCCGGAGGGGCAGAGCATCGCCCCCTGGTGGGCAGAGCGTCGCCCCTGGGGGCGTGCCAGGTGGATCCTGGTCGGGCGCATGCGGGAGTCTGTCTGACTGTCTCTCCCCGTTTCCAGCTTCAGAAAAATACAAAATAAATAAATAAATAAATAAAAATTCCTTCAACTACAAGGTCTGTGCTTTAAATTATAGTTATAGGTGGCATTTTACTCTGGGATACAAATATTTTAATGTGAGTGGGTCCTCAATGCAATACTCTGGGCTATTTTTGAAGACGACAGTCCATTAGAAAGTATAACATATTAGGTTACCAAAAAAAAAAAAAAGTGAACAGCATACCTGCAAGAGTTCGGGGCAGGCTCCGCCCCTGGCCTGAGGGCTTGCAGGGTCTCCGAGGACGCTATCGGGAGGAAGGATGCCAGAAGCAGAGGGAACGGTCTCTGTTGACTTTAAATGAAGGGGACATCTGACTACAAGGGGGTGTGCTGCACCTTGATATGCCGTTAACACAAGCCTGTGTCTCTCCAGCTGCACTATAGGAGTGCTCTGGAAATGAAAGAATTGCCAGATTTTCCACTTTGGGGGAAAAAAAAAAAATTCTGTGTGTGTGTTTGCTCAACTGCCCGCAAGTAAATGCAGTAAACATATTTTTACAACGAATAGAATTGTTTTATATTTTGGGGGACAAACGGTGAATTTCCACGGCTTCTTGATTAGCAAACCGTTGGCAGTTCTGGAGCCTTGAAGACGTTAAAATGCCACAACAGGTTTCTATTTTCAGACTGAAAGCTCCTCGATATTCCTTTTCTCCCTCCCCCGCCACATCCCTCTAACAACTATCCTCAGAAAATGTTTGAAAGCGCTGAAATGACACATGTTCGGAAAGCACACTGGGAAACGATTTACCTGTGTGACTTTAATATACACGTAAAGGAGGAAGGACTTGGGTCGCTGCAGAAGGTGGACAGGAGGGACAGTACACCTGTGAGGTATGAACTGTGGGCGGGCCCTGCCCATACCTGTGAGGTGTGAACTGTGGGCGGGCCCCGCCCCCACCTGTGAGGTGTGAACTGTGGGCGGGCCCTGCCCACACCTGTGAGGTGTGAACTGCAGGCGGCCCTGCCTGCACCTGTGAGGTGTGAACTGCAGGCGGCCCCACCCACACCTGTGAGGTATGAACTGTGGGCGGGCCCTGCCCACACCTGTGAGGTATGAACTGTGTGCGGGTCCCGCCCATACCTGTGAGGTGTGAACTGTGGGCGGGCCCCGTCCGTACCTGTGAGGTATGAACTGTGGGCGGGCCCTGCCCACACCTGTGAGGTATGAACTGTGGGCGGGCCCTGCCCACACCTGTGAGGTATGAACTGCCGGTGGGCACCGCCGCCCCTGCCTCGCCTTGGGACAGCCAGGGTTTCATTGCTGTCTAAGCAAGTCTGCCAACAGATGTTCGTGCAAAGCCTCTTGGGTTTGTTTTTTCTTAGGAGTGACATTCCTGCATTCTTCTTCTTCTTATTATTATTTTTTTTGGAAACAAATTTCCAAGAGATTTAAAAGTTCTCAGGGATGACTTTTCTCCATTTTTACTTTTTTTTTTTTTTTTTTTTTATTTTTCTGAAGCTGGAAACGGGGAGAGATAGTCAGACAGACTCCCGCATGCGCCCGACCGGGATCCACCCGGCACGCCCACCAGGGACTACGCTCTGCCTCTCCGGAGTGTCGCTCTGACGCGACCAGAGCCACTCTAGCACCTGGGGCAGAGGCCAAGGAGCCATCCCCAGCGCCCGGGCCATCTTTGCTCCAATGGAGCCTTGGCTGCGGGAGGGAAAGAGAGAGACAGAGATGAAGGAGGGGGGGTGGAGAAGCAAATGGGCGCTTCTCCTATGTGCCCTGGCCGGGAATCGAACCCGGGTCCCCCGCACGCCAGGCCAACGCTCTACTGCTGAGCCAACCAGCCAGGGCCCATTTTTACTTTTCAGAGTCTTGTCCTTGTGTTTATTGTTGTCTTCTTTTGTGTTGTCACATGTAGCTGGTCTCCTGTGGGAGGCTTTTCTTTTCAGTGATGGTTTTAAGTTCTTGCACATGGACCTCAGCCAATCTCTTCAGGAGATTTACGGTCCTTGTTTTGCACCCATTCTTGCGATGTGACTTCTTTGCTAGTGAGTTCCTGTGCTTTTCGTTATAACTAATTAAATTGAAACCATTTGTTTTTTATTCTAACAACTTGATACAAAGTTGAGAATTTAAAGAAAGCCAGTAAGTAAAATTGTTTAATTTTGTGCTGGCTTGAATCTTGGCTCTAACGCAGGGTTTCACAAATCTTCCGTGATTGTGCATGCGTGTGTGTGCGCGCGCGCGCGTGCGCGGACAAGAGGGGGTCATGGTTTTATTATAATTAAACTTTTGTTTCTGAAACTAATTACTAGAAAGTGACTGAAGACACATAAGCTCTTGCTGTCCCAGGGGTTTGGACTCTTGAAAGGAACCCACTAGGCTGAATTTGAGCAGAATGATGCATGTCCAGTTATAATCCAAGGACTAAGAAGGAATTGGTTTTCCGTGGTAATACTGATTGTCTATGTATTCTTTAGACGATGGGGGGAAATGGCCCCTAAATAGTTCCCTAAATGACTACACCATCATACACTTGGAATTGTTTTGCCAATGGTCAGGGAAATGGGACAAATCCCTTATGTCTGGGCATTTGTGTCTTTACCTAAGGAGGATTCGGTAAAGAAAGGGGACAAGCTAATGATGCAGGGAAGGGAATTGGCTTTCAAATCCCTACCTGACAGTAAGACACGGGGAGAAGGGAAAATGAGGAGATGAGTCTCTTTAATACGCTGAACCCGGGGGACCCAGGATTGGCAGCAGGAAGATTTCCCTTGTCGCCACCCTGCTGTTCGATACCCCGGAAATAGGGCCCAGAGGGGTGGCGGCCTCACCCTGTCTGAGGAAGGAATGGTCTCCGCATCGAGGACCTGACAGGACACCCAGTCTGGCTGGGGAGCACCCCCACCCAGAGCAGGACAGTTCGCTTGGGGGCAATTCCCGGTACCAGAATAAACCGGGAGGGCTGCCCTCTGCACACAAGGGGGCCCACACGCCATTTCCATGTCAGATCTACTGAACAGAAAGATTGCCAGCCCCTCCCAGAGGGAGGACCCCCAGAACACGGCAGATCTTATCACCTCCGTTTTCACCACTCACCATCTAAACCGGGCAGACGTCCAGGCTCTGCTTAGCCTCCTGCTGATGGCAGCTGAAAGGCGCTCGTTACAGATGGGACTAATGAAGAGGCTGGTCGCTTCCACCAAGAGACCCCAACGGGACCCCCAACCCAGCCCAGGGGACTCCCTTGACAGAGCCCAACCGAAACCCAAATAGCAGGAACCTACCTTCCTAGAACATTATGACAAAAGGTGCACATTGGAAGGGCTTATGAAAGAGCTGCCTAAACAGGAGAGACTGAATATGATACAGGCTGTGCCACAGACACCAAACGAAGATCCTTCTGAGTCTTAGAAAGTATCCACCAGGTCCCTGGAAAGTACTCTGATGCTGACCCACAGGCACCAGAAAATGTCCGGATGGTAAACATGACTTCTATTAAACAAAGTGCCAGGTAGCAGAAGGGAACTCCAGTGTTTGGACAGGGCATGGGGAACGAATCCCTTCCAGCCGGTGGACACAGCCTTTAAAGTTTACTGTGCCCGGGAAACAAGAATATTAGGGCAGGCCACTGTTTCCTTAGAAACAGTGTAGAGAAGCCAGGAGAGGTGGGAACCAAAAGGAAGGGGGAAAGACCGCCTCAGGGCCCATCCATGCACCTGTCACAAAGAGGAAGGCCACTGGAGAAAGGACTGCCCAGAACCCAAAAGGAAAAGTAAAACCGATAGAAACCCTCGCTGAGAAATGTCAGAAAGGAATGGCGAATCTGATGACCAATGAGGCAGCCCAGGGCTCCCCTGGACCCCTCCCGACCTATTCCTCTTTCCCCACAGGTGCCCCAAGTGCCATCGACAGTGGGCCACAAGGGAACAGACTTCCTCGTCCATCCAGGAGCCACAGACTCAGTGCTAAATACAGAACTAGTGATCAGTTCAGCGGCAGTGTCCCTTACCGGAGTGACCCGACAGTGACAACACCGGGTGTTCCTTCAGCCTCACGAATGCCAGCTTGGGGACGGAAAACTCACACGTGGTTTTCTCTGCACGCCAGACTGTCCCCATCCCAACGCTGGGCTGAGACCTGCCTTGTAAATGGTAACTTCTTCCTTTGAGAAGCGGCAGTGGTGTGCGGGAGTCCTGCTGGAACAGGCTCTCCTTCCCTGGGCGCTCCTGACTTGCCCAGAAGGACCTGGAGGTGAACTCTTGCCACCTGAGATCGACGAGCAGGCGAACCAAGCCGTTAGACTTCCTTACAGCATTCAAACAGCAACGGACCATCGCTGACTTCAGAAGACCCCGGCGAAAACACGCGGGAAACACATTTGAAATGGGACCAGGCATACCCCATTGCTTTGCTCCAGATTAGAAGGGTGCCCCCCCCAAAGTGGTCTTAAAGTAAACCCTTTAAACGATTCATGGGAGATCCTTCCAAGTCTCTGCTTTAGGAAGGACCCCCTTTAGATTTAGAACAGGAATCAGAAATCAATCAGCAGGTACAACATTGAAGGCACACAGGCTAATAACTCTGTAAGGGTTTGCTCATGGCAGGTCTGTCTCCTTGTCTGATGAGCCCCAACACCATTCCAGCCGGTGGCAGACCGATTCTTATGGAAACTCGGGAAGACTCAAGGCCCCGGGCCGGATCGCTGTTAGCCAAGCGGGGGAGCCTTCGCAGCGATGGCCTGCCCACAGCACAGCCCTCCCTAAAGCCCACGATGTCCTGCCCACAGCACAGCCCTCCCCAAAGCCCACGATGTCCTGCCCACAGCACAGCCCTCCCCAAAGCCCACGATGTCCTGCCCACAGCACAGCCCTCCCCAAAGCCCACGATGTCCTGCCCACAGCACAGCCCTCCCCAAAGCCCACGATGTCCTGCCCACAGCACAGCCCTCCCCAAAGCCCACGATGTCCTGCCCACAGCACAGCCCTCCCCAAAGCCCACGATGTCCTGCCCACAGCACAGCCCTCCCCAAAGCCCACGATGTCCTGCCCACAGCACAGCCCTCCCCAAAGCCCACGATGTCCTGCCCACAGCACAGCCCTCCCCAAAGCCCACGATGGCCTGCCCACAGCACAGCCCTCCCCAAAGCCCACGATGGCCTGCCCACAGCACAGCCCTCCCTCAAGCCCACGGGAATCACACTGTGCACATAGGCAGGTCGCTAGATATCGACGGGAAAAGCGAGCAAAGGGAGTTTGAGAGCATGTGTACACAAACCCCTGTGCAACCAACACCAGCACCGGCATCAGAACCGATACCGCAGCCTTGGATTTACCACCCACGAACAGAGCAGGCGCTGCCCGAGGAGGCCTCGGATCTTGCTGCTGCTGCTGCTGCTGCTGCTGCTGCTGCTGTGGACCCACAAGGGAAAGCCGGGCCTGCGCTCCTGAAAGAGGTTTAACACTCCTCTCTGGGAAGGGGACCGTGCCTCCCCCGATGTTCCCTTTAATTTGACTCCACACTTCCCAGACAGGAGGGCTTCCTCGTTGGGTATGCACCTCAAAGCCCTGCCCAGGAGTAGCCGCCCCAGTTTCTGAGATCCAGGCACCTCCCCTGCAGGCCTAGGCACACCCCTCACCGAATACGAGTTTGTTGAGCTGCACGGCAGGTCTCGCCCTGCACGGTGGTCTGCAGCGCCACCGGGGAAACAGGAAGCGGTCTCCCAGTGCCCCCTCTGGACATGCAGGTGCCACTGTCCGAATCCAGCGACCCCTCCCTCGAGGACAGGCTTCCCTCCATTCTCCACCCCTTTCTTCCTTAGCAAGAGTCTCTGGGCTGGGGGCCAGGTAAGACTACACCCCTTGACAGCAGGAGGAAACTGCAGAGGATGAGACCTCATCCGTTTGCGCGGGTAAGACTGCAAGGGTCAGAGCGTTCAAGGGGAGAACTGTCACCGTACAGTCAGGAGCACCGGGGGTCTTCGCGTTGACCAAGGTGGTGCAGGGGGCGGTTCTTACCCTGAGCACCTGAAAGCCAGAAAGATGAATGAATGGACAGGGCCCCAGCTACCAAAACCTGGCAAGATAATTGGGTGAGAAAAAAGTCACCCCTCCCTATCTCTGTATAAGAACCGGGGGCTTCAGCAGGAAAATGAAAGGGCCTTTGAGAGGGGAGTTCACCGTCCTCCCAGCAGCTGCACCTCAGGAAACCGCTGTCCTTCTGCACCAGCACCTGACCCGCAGTCTTTAGCTTTGTTGATGCAGGCAGCCAAACCCGCGATGGCATTTTCCGTAACTCGACCAGATCTTTTACAATCCCTCCTCCCTCTGAGTGGATGACATCTAATGTCTACTTTTCTCTCCCCATTCTTGATGTGATCTGTTTGCTTCAAGGACCACATCCTCATATTCTTTTATTTATCGATTGATTGAATGATTGATTGATTTTAGTGAGACAAAGAAAAGAGAGAGAGAGAGAGAGAGAGAGGCATTCATTTGCTGTTCCACTTAGTTGTACACTCATTGGTTGCTTCTCCTAAGTGCCCTGACCGGGATTGAACCTGGAACCTTGGTGTCTGGGGGGACACTAACCAACTGAGCTAACTGGCCAGAGCTCACATCTTCCTATTCTTTATCACTTTAACTGTCTGTGTTGCGATCATCAACCAAACTAGTTTCACTCACAACACCAGTGGCCTCTGCTCTACCCTGACCTATAGCCTCTGATTACTATGACAACACCTTTAACCTTGAGATTCCTTATAACTGATCAAACGAGAGATCATCAATTCCAAGCGTCTGCTCTGTGACGGCCATTTTTTCCCTTCCGCATTTGCTCCTTCCTTTCTTCCTTCCTGCGCCTCTTCTTCACTTTCATCAACACTTCCCTCTGTTCCTTGCCTTCTCTGTGCTCTTCACGTCTTAGCCTCTCTGTGGGTCTTTGTGACACTCTAGAGCAGTGCTTCTGAAAATATCTGTGAGGGGAAGGACCAGTTTTTTACTTGCAAACCTGCTTTCTACTTTGGGAAAATACAATAAATGTGAATTATTTGGGAAATAAAAGTAAAAGAATCTAGACAACACTAACTACGAAGTAACTATTTTATTACAAGATTCACAGACATAATATTATGTTTCAGTCAATGTAATCAAAACAAATAAAACACAATAAAATAAAAGAATTATAAAAAGCAAACAATGCATTTAAGATCAGCTTGTAACTGATTAACAGAGTATAGCTATTATACTCACAGCCATGTGCTCTACGGCAACCGTAACAAAATGTAAGCACAAAAAGTTTTAAGTGAAAAAGCAGCTCCTCACATTTATCCCCTATATCTTCCCTCTGAACAAACACCATAAATATAACATTTTGTCTTTAATGTAAAAAAAAAAATAGTTCCTTGCCTGTTAGTTGATCTAACCTAGAGGATGTGATAACGATGAGCTCACGGAAAATAATCATATCTAGATTGTTGACTGTCCTTTCGTAACCCTTAGAGAAACTCATCTCACAAAGTTTTCTTGGCAAGAATGAGAGAAGAGATTTAGGGTAATTTCAGCAAGCTTAGGTTATTGTTTTTTAACTTGAATCCAAAACAATGGAAGCAATCCTCTGTTTTAAAAATTTATGTTCGCCTGACCTGTGGTGGCGCAGTGGATAAAGCGTCGACCTGGAAATGCTGAGGTCGCCGGTTCGAAACCCTGGGCCTGCTTGGTCAAGGCACATATGGGAGTTGATGCTTCCAGCTCCTCCCCCCTTCTCTGTCTGTCTGTCTCTCTCTCTCTCTCCCCCCCTCCTTTCTAAAATGAATAAATAAAAAATGAAAAAAAAATTTATGTTCAATCCTTCCTCAGTAGTTGATTTTAGTAACTTATACTGTAAACTTTTAGTTAAATTTCAACGAAATGTACTCCAGAGGCACGAATTTCCCATGTACGACAGTTCCTATGTATTGAACTGTTTTCTGATCACTTTCTGAAGATGAACAATATCAGGGCAATCATCATTTTTAATAGCGATTATTGCTAAACCAGGGGACATGTCGTAACAACCTGTAGGCATTGTTTCTCCCAGCTTCTAAATTTCACTTTTTCCTTTTGATTCATCAGCCGTCAAACAATATGTTCAATTCTTCCCTGGCATGGAAGCATTAAGATAATGAAAAATATTAGGGCCATCAGATAAATGAGCCAACATGGCTATAAAACAGCATCTTTCAAAAGCAGGAACCAGACTGGAGACGCCTTAAGAGCTTGTTCCCCACTTTAAACATTTTCAATAGACCTCTTCCCCTTAGTAAATATCGTGCCTTACCACACGGTAACGATTTTTAAATAATCAGCTTCCATATTTATAGCAGAATAGAAGCCTAATTTTAAAATGTACACAGTCACAGTTTTCACGACGACATCAAGCTTCCCGTTTGGCTCTGGTGACAATATTTCCCCGGGAGACGTTCTTGATGAAGGAAGCTCTTGTGTTGCCGAATACTTGGGCTCAAGCTCTGAAGTCTGGGCATGAACCCCAGAATGTGTTTCCTTGTCTTGCGCCTGTGAAACGTGCCATCGGAAAATACTTCTCCACCAAGCTTAATGTCCAAATACATCTGCTGACTCTTACACATCACAGAGCAAGTTGTGTTTGTTGGCAGTAAGGCTGAAAGTTAAAAAACAAAAAACAAAAAAACCCCACTTCTCTTTTTATCAGCATCACACCAGAATTGCATTTAAATGAGAAGAAATGCCGTATTGGCAGTATCTGTGTGTTCAACAAATGGCAATTAAAAGTGTTTCCCTGGCTTTATTTGGTTACTTATTTCCCATCTTACCATTAGCCAGTTCTGAATTTCTGAGCTATGTTATCATTAGAAAGTGGTACTTACACAAACTTTTTATTTTATTTTATTTTGGCCACAGACAAATCCAGAATTTTCAAACAAACATCTCAGATGTTTTTACGTACATCTTGGGAGTTAATATAGATTTTTATTCACAGTAAATCGACATGCTAGTTTATAAGAAGTCAAGTTATAATGGTGAGAACTGTTGAATATCTACATCGATAAGCTTTTGAATTCAACACTTTTTCAAAGAATTTTTAAAATTCTAATTTACTTATGTTCTTAATGCTATGTTTCTTTCTTTCTCTAATTTTTCCATTGATTTGAGAGCAGGAAGCGAGAGGAAGGGAGAAAAGCACAAACTTGATCCACTTAGTTCCATTTAGTTGTACATTCACTGGTTGATTCTTGTATGTGCCCTGACCGGGGATTGAACTCTCAACCTTGGCATGCCTAGAAGATGCTTTATCCATTGAGACATAATGGTTTTAATTTTTCACTAAACAGTATGTCTCTGAAATAATATACTTTGGTTTTAGCATTTCACTCACCATCAACTCTGATTAAAGAAACAAATTTCACATATAAAGAACTTTATAGGCTTCATGGTAAAACCATTATTAAGTTATCAATCTTCATTTTTTGGGAGGGGAGGGGACATTACTGCCACTGCCATCATTTATATGTTTACATGATTTGTTATGACTACATATAGGAAAATTATTTTCTCTTTTTTTAAGAGAATTACTCTATTCTTTATTGATTTGAGAGAAAGAGAGAGAGAGAGAGAGAGAGAGAGAGAGACCAATATGTTGATATGTTGTTTCACTTATTTATATATTCATTGGTTAATTCTTGTATGTGCCCTGAATAAGGATTGAACCGGCAACCTAGGCCTTTTGGGACGATGCTCTAACCAGTGGAACTAACCCACCAGGGTCTTAAAAATGATACTTTTTTTTTTTTGTATTTTTCCGAAGTTAAAAACGGAGAGGCAGTCAGACAGACTCCCGCATGCGCCCGACCGGGATCCACCTGGCATGCCCACCAGGGGGTAATGCTCTGCCCATCTGGGGTGTTGTTCTGTTGCAACCGGAGCCATTCTAGTGCCTGAGGCAGAGGCCATGGAGCCATCCTCAGCACTTGGGCCAACTTTGCTCCAATGGAGCCTTGACTGTGGGAGAGGAAGAGAGAGACAGAGAAGAGAGAGGGAAGGGTGGAGAAGCAAATGGGCGCTTCTTCTCTCTGCCCTGGCTGGGAATCAAACCCGGGACTTCCACTTGCCTGGCTGATGCTCTACCGGTAAGCCAACCAGCCAGTGCAAAAAATGATGCTTTTTTACTGACAATAAAAGTCTAGTGAAGTTTATTTCACCTCTGTAAATTAGGGTTAAAAATAAATACAAATTTTATTTTCCAAATTTATTCAAATATGTTTAATTGTAAATTTTAAAACAACTTGATTAAAAATTTAAAATTAGTATAAAAGTAACAACATGTATAATCTAAACAATTATTTTTTATTCTATTTAAATGTGATTTTCAGTTGTGGTGGATGAATTAATCTTAAAATGTCAAACATTAGGACGCTGACATGCGGCACATGCAAACACCACTGGGTATTACAGCACCAGGTCCGGTCCCCGCCCTGCTCACTGAGACCCGGCCCCTGATCCATCATGCATTTAGATGTCCCAGCAGCGTTGATTTCCCATCAACATTCCTTTCCAATTCCTGTACTTATCTCTTTCCAGACAAATAAACAGAAGGATCTGCACCACCCACCCTGCAGACCACACTTTGGTCTTAAAATTCCAGGCCACAGAAATCTCTGTGACGTTTGTTAAAAGGCAGACTCAGAGCCAGTGGATCTGACATCGAGTCCAATCATCTTGAGTTTTCAAGACCCCCTCTGAGAGTCTCTTCTGGAGGGTATTTGCGATACAACTCTGCAAGAAGGCTCTGCTTTGACTTGCTTTTATGCTGATGATATTTTTTCCAGTCCTAGGAGCAATGTTTCTGAAGATGTTGACTAGGAATCACCCACAGAGAGTGTCAACAAAGTAGGTTGATGGCCCTCACTGCAGAACGTAAGAGTAGGACGTGGAAATCCGCACCTTTACAAAGTTCCTCTGGGTCCCCTCCAGACACTCACACCTTCAACCCATGGCCGGCGCCTGCGTCTCTGTCCTATCTGCTTTCTCCTAGGCTCTCCTCTACTTCTATTCATTTTACTTCAAACACAAAATGATACTTACTCTACCTTTAGGATTCTAATTGCTCCTCCCTCCTTTCTTGGCTTCTAGTCTATACCCTCCAAGTCCTTTCTCTTCTATCTCCTGACTTAACGAGGCAATCCAATCTCATGACTCTAACGGGTAACCTCTTCGTATTAGTCAATCAATACTTCTAATTCGGATTTCCTGTTTGTTGTTGTTGCTCCATCTCATATTTTCAATTCTTCTGGGCAAACTCATCTTACATTTTTTTGGCATCCTAATAAAAGTCTAAACAAAATGGAAACCCTCTGCTCTCCCAAACTCTTTCATATGCTGATTTGTTTGTTTGTTTCATTTTACTAGTATTAGTATTACTCCAGTCCTCAGAATCACGCCTTCTGGTCTGTGCTTCTCTCGCTGAGAGCTGTAAGATTGAAGCGGGATCCTGGGGTCCCCAGGCCCTGAACTGCACACCTTGTTTTGCAATTTCGTCCTCCTTGGGGGAGGCAGAACACATGGTTTGTTTCTAACAGGAGACCACAGCAAAGATCAAGGGATGGCTTAGATGGAGCTAAGGCTCCTAATCACTTGAATAAGTTCATCAAAGGGGAGATTATCCTCCATGCGCCTGACCTCATCACATGCACCCTTCCGAAGGGGCTCTCTGCTTTCGCTGTGCCCCGTGGTGGCTTGGGAGAAGCAAGGAGCCACGGGGGTCCTACAGCTGCGGGAAATGAACCCCGCCAACCATCTGAGGACACAGGGAAGCGGACCCTCCCTTAGAGGAACCCCCCCGGACGGAGAAGCAGCCAGGGTACAGCTTTGATGTCACCCCAGGGAGACCTTGAGCAGAGGACTCGGCGAGGCCACGCCCACCCTGCCGGCCCACAGAGACTAGAGAAACGAATCAACACTGGTGTTAAGCCACACGTTGGCCTGCGGTCAGTTGCTGTGCAGCGGCAGAAGACGAAGGCACTTCTTTCCTTTCCATTTTTGCACTTGCTCTTCCACTCGGTGTAATGTTTCTTCCTCTTACCTCCTACCTTTCATCCGGGCCATGTTGGTTCAGAATTTCACTTCCTCTCTTTTCTGTCACTGAAATAGCCTTTTAAGCGGTCTTCCGTCCTCTGCACTCATCCTCGGGACCGCTGGAAACCCGGATCCTGCCTGTCGAGCTGGGAGGGAGGAGCTCCCTGTGGCTAGAAAGCGCCGTCAGCTGATGGTTTTGGCCACAGAGCACAGTTGAACGACAAGAACGTTCAGGACGGGGCTGTCAGAACAGGTGGAGACAAGGGCCCCCAGAACCTAGAGGCGGGTAAGAAACAGAAATCCCTGTGCTGCCTAGGCTGTCCAGGGGGACGTTGAAAGCATAAAACAGTATGCTGGTTATTTTAATGTTATAATGTAACAAACCGAGTATAAATGAATGACCCACATTGTGTTGTTTCCTGTGCCTCTGTTCACGGAAACACAGTAACAGTGAGTGCCCTTAGACTTTTTGAGAAGAAATAAAAGGAAAGATGTATTTTGGCATAACCATTAACTATAGACAAAAGTCATGTATTTCAAAGTCCGGACGAAAATGTTTCAATACCACATAGGAAAGAAAACAACCCTGCGATTGTTCAACCTGCCACAACAAGGTGACTCACTTAATCTCTTTCATACAGTGCTTGCTCTCCACCAGGAAAAAAACACAAATGTCCGTGTTAATTAAACCAGCATGGAAGTTAATTAGAACCCACAGACCAAGCGGAAGGACTTAGCACCTCGGACACACGAGGACCCTGTTTTTAAAGATGACCTCAAAAGATTGCATAACAAACAGGTCCAACTCTAGTCAAAAGGAACTAAACAGCTTTTCTTTTTTTTTTTTTCTCTCTCATAATTTAGGCTTGGTTCTTTGAAAATATTTCCAGACTGAGAAATCCCCATTAATTGCTGCATATCAGTTGTTCAAAGGAGGGTAATGAGTCTTCACTGGTTGTCTCGTCCCATCATTTAGTTTACTTTTATGTTGTGCCTTGAAAACAACTCGTACACACGAAGCAACTCTAGGTAATGGTCTCATTACTCTTTGAATGTAGGCACAGAATTTTAGAGATGAGTAAACTTTCTACTGCAGCACGGACAATATTTTCTTACATACCCAGGAATGAGGAAAGAGGCGGCCCTAGTCTCTCTCACAGACACCGTTGGGGGCGACGGCCTCACTGTCTCGCCGACTCTCCGGAGGCTGACGATGGGAGTGCCGAGAAGCCTGCGCCCCAAGGCAGGGGTGCTCTCCACGGTGCTTTGACATTTTAGGGGTTGCTCTCACCCCTTTTGGGGGAAAGATCTACCTATTTATTGGTTGGCAGACCCAGGACTAAAAAGATGTCAAGGTTCACCTCAGAGGTTGCCGAGGCAGGGTTTGTTATGTTTTGTTTTATGTTATGTATGTTATATTATGTCATGTATGTTATATTATGTCATGTATGTTATATTATGCTATGCATGTTATGTATGTTATGTTTTCTATTAGTCACTCTACCAAGGCCCCATAATTCTGTTAACTGATCGGAACAAACAACTCTGTTTCTCACTCCGACCACCAGCCCAGACTTTGTCCTCCTCATGTCCCCCATGTTTCTAAGCTGCTTGTGCCCTTTGGATTCCACCCACCCCGCCCCACAATCCCGGTTTTGCAAAGCATCTTCTTTTTTGTGTGTGTATTTTTCTGAAGTTAGAAGCAGGGAGGCAAACAGACAGACTGCCGCATGCGCCTGACTGGGATCCACCCGGCATGCTCATCAGGGGACGATGCTCTGCCCATCTGGGGCGTTGCTTCATTGCAACTGGAGCCATTCTAGCACCTGAGGCAGAGGCCATGAAGCCATCCTCAGCGCCCGGGCCAATTTTGCTCCAGTGGAGCCTTGGCTGTGGGAGAGGAAGAGAGAGACAGAGAGAAAGGAGAGGGGGATGGGTGGAGAAGCACATGGGCGCTTCTCCTGTGTGCCCTGATGGGGAATTGAACCCGGGACATCCACATGCCAGAATGACACTCTACCATTAAGCAACCGGCCAGGGCCCAAAGCATCTTCTTTTCTTAACTCTTGAGGCAAATTTGTGCCAAGACGGACACCTCAGTGTGAGCTGTTCCACAAATAAATGTAATAAATGTCTGATTTGTGAACTGTGATGTCAACTATGTGACACTGTGGTGACTCATTAGTTCTTTCCAGTCACTCATAAAAATATAAAGAACAAAACAAGTGCTTACTGAGCACGGGAGGTACTGCACTAGAGTGAGTGGTGAAGGAAACAAATAAGAGAGAAAAACGAAGGAAAAAGTAGGGTTTCCATCCCAGGAGAAATAGGTCACATGCTGTAGGTGACTGCTAGAGGCCTGAGGAAGCAGGAAGACATTACACAAGTTAGCAAGGGATGGCCTTACCTGGAGGTTGGCCCTGTCTGGGGTTATGGCCCATCCCCAGTTAATGGCCAAAGGCAGTGGGTCCTGGCCCCAGCTCTCTGACTGGGTCAGCACTCCCCTCCGCCGTGTGGCGCTGAGCAGATTTGGGGCGCCCTTCATGAGGAGCTAGAGAGATCCTGAGAAGCTGTGTCCCTTCCCCCACTGGTAGGTAGTAAGGAGGGAAGTTGAGGAAGCTCATATAATGAAATTGCCTTTATGTCCTTGTGACTTAGTAGGCGAACTCATCTGCTGGAGACACCGTGTCGCGTTCGGGAGTCCGTGAACAGAAATAAAGCTCAGGCATGGAAACCACGTCATTGTCTCCTCTCCTGACGTGACGCCTGTCGGGAGGCTCAGTGACGGCGATGTCTGTCACCTGGACCGCCTTCCTTGCTGAACACCCTTCCTGACAAGTAGACGGCTGCGGCAGGAGACCTGTCCCCGAATCACGTTTCTCTTTAAAACCCCCTTGGTGATCACCCAGCAGATGGCCTCCCGCAGCTAACTTCACCAGAACACGGGGTCGGGCCAAGCCTGCTGAGCGTTGCAGGTGGCTGAAGTCATCGCCGTTGTCACTGGCCTAACCAGATTTCACTGGAGGGCTGTTCACCTACTGATTATTTACACAGTAGCGTCTATAAAACCGAAGTTTCAGGAAAAGAAGGTGTGTTATTTTCTTTTGTTGTTGTTTTTTAATCTAATTTATTTCCTTACTAAAAAGATCCATTTTAAAATATAAGTCTAATTACTACAATCCACGTCATAGGTTCCCTATCTGATGTCAGGATAAAGCCATCGTCTTCATCATGTCCCTCAAGGGCTTGACGGCATGACCCGGATCCCTCAACCTCAGCGCCAGTCCACTCCATAGTCCCACCCTCCGATGAAGAGTCCTACCTTCCAAAATATGACTTGGGCTTTAGTCTCTCCACCTTCACATGGATGGGCTCTTCTCTGTCACCCACCAACTTGAACGTCACTATGCCAACTTAGACTCATGCCTCATGTCCCGGCTTAGATATTACTGCTTCTGCGAATCCTCCCTGACCTTCCTATGGATTCACGACCCCAACCGTGTGCTCCCAAGCCGCCCTGATTTTCCACCTCACAGTGGCCCTTTCACCTGTCCACCCACCTTCTGCATTTTTAGCATTGTAAGGTGAGTGACCATATCTAAAAGGTCACTGTTCTTCCTGCAGCCTCTTATCTGGAGCTCCTGACACACAGTAGGCACTCAGAAAATTTCTGTTAAATTAAACTATGGTGCACCTGTCTGAACTTGGGAACAGACTGGATAAAAAATAGCAAGGTGGGTGCTTGGAGGAATGATGCGATCCTAGGGCCTCCTGTCACCGGCTGCATGACCTGGAGAAATTGTTTCAACTTACTTGAACCTCATTTTTCGTAGTTATAAGATGGAGATAAATCTACTTACCTACCTATCTTGTTGAGAAAACTGAGCAAAACAATGTATAAATAATATACTAAATAGCACAAAATAGGATAACATTGATAATACATCGTGTCTTGTATTTAACCCAAATAAATCTCTGCAAGATACACAAAATGGTGATGGCCACAGCAGTTACCTAGAAAGTGTGTGTGTGTGTGTGTGTGTGTCTGTGTGTGTGTGTGTACAAGTTATTTTTTTCCACTTCACATACCAGGCACCATAATCGTTTCCCTCCTTTTCCTCTCCTTCTGTTCATTCTATTATGCACAAAGTACATTTGAGTAAGAGCTATTTATAACATCAGGTGAGATGTCAATAGCGACTAAAAATAAGTGATATTTATGAAGCAGTTCCTCTGGGTCTGGCAGTGTGCTAAGCAGTCTGTGTGTATGACAACCCCAAGCCTTATTTTTTTTTTTTTATCATTTTATTCACCACTATATTTCTTGTTACGGAGGAAGGAAGTCATAGGCTCTTCCTGCAGTCAGGGGTGACCGACTGAGAATCGTATCCATTAGCTAAATAACTCGGATGGGCAGAGTATGCCTGATATTACTTGTGTATTATTATTCTCTCAGCTTTTCGCAGTGCTGCTGACTGTTGGGGGAGAGGAGCTGCCCAGGGAACGTGAGTCTGGGGTGTCCTTTCCCCACGGTTTTCACGCACACAACATGTCAGTGTAACACTGTACAGATACAGCCCCTTCTTCTTGAAGATGCCACTCATTTCTGAGTTAGCCTCTTCTGGGAACTTCCAGAAACACCCCGGACATTTTAATGTCACTAAGACTTCACATGGTTGTGTGTTTGGGTTTCTAACATGTGTACACATGTCCGCTTATGGTTATATTCTTGAACTTGATGGGTTGTGAGCTTTGTAAGGATGGGAACTGCGTCTTATTTGTCTTATCACCCTGGGGACCCCGCATGGCACCTGTTACACAGAAGGCTTCCCCAGTCCACTGAGTTGACTCCGCTTGGAATAAATCACCTCCTTTACTTGCACACATATATACACACACAAATAGTTTCTACGTGATTGATAGGCGTGTCTTGCACAGATTCATTTAGGTCAAGTAAAAAACACTACACAAGCAGTGTTGGCTCCTGTGGGGAGTTGGGCCTTGGATGAGATCAGCTGATAGAAAAAGGGGTTTGCAAAATGAACAGCAAGTGTCTCTGTCGCAGACCGGCGAGATGAGAGGAAATAGGAGACTAAGCGTGCAGAGATGACCCTGGACACTGTTCTGGGCTCCCAGCTGACCTGATTTTGTCACCTCAGTCAAAACAGTTTCCTCAGTGAAGGTCTTGTGTGTTCTTCTCATCTATCAAAGAAACGTGCTCAAAATGACCTTCACAGGATAGACCTCAAGGAGAGCTAATAAATGATTCCAGAATCTCAGAGAAGGCAATCCACAGGGCAAATCACGAATAATAAGCCGGGATGGATGCTTCTGTACAACGTTAGACAAGGAGGCATTTAATTTTGAATCTTCCAGTGTTTGGTTATCTGTTGAAAGAAAAGGAATCACAATAAGTGTATATCTAAAAGAAAAGCTGACAGTTGAAAAACTGAAATGAAAAGTGGTAACATAAACAATGTGAGAAGACGCCTTCCAGCAAGCGAGTTCTCTGAGAGTTGAGATCTCAATTTAGATCATTTCTTTCTCTCTGATTGTTTGTTGTTCTGTGTGCCGCCGCTATATGATGGAATGGCCATAAACTTAGTGTGATGGGCTTGCAGAATAATTTAATTATAATTCAACATTTACTTTTATGCTGTGCAATTACTTACATTGCTTTTTTTTTTTTCTTCTGAAGACAACACATTAAAGTATCTGCACACAATGGAAAAACAGCTGACAGGGTCAATTCCAAAGTTACATTAAGGTTTAGTTACATTCCTTTCTCACCCAGTGGACGTAACGAATTAGGTGGCATGAGATTAATGGAAAGAAAATCAGACAAGTAATCAGGAGCCCTTGACTTCTCCTCCAGATCTTTTTGGGAGGAGAATTTTTTCAGCTTCTGAATTTTTTCAGCTTCCTCTGTCTTTAGTGGTTACATTGTTATTTTCTTATCTGGAAACACTGTCACCGGATGGTCAGTGTTTCTGTCATTGACCAATATCTTGTGAGAATGAGACAAATGTTGCTGATAGAATCAAAGAGAGGCTGTGCTGCTTATGAGATTAAATCCATCCCCAAAGCCAAAGCCATCTGCATATGTTGGGTGTCTACTTTATGGTATTGTGCAAGACTGGTTCTTAATGTTTGGCTGTTATTTCGTGCTCTGCATTCCTTCATATCTCTTTCTCTTCCTGAAACTTTGCAGTGTAAGTCATTTTCACAGATTTTACTGGGAAGTATTTGCTGCCTGCTTCCAAGGCAGAAATGGCTATATGAAAACATCACTTAAGAGGCTTTTGTGTTAAGTATCGTTTCCCTGTCCCCTCTCTGTGACTTGAGAAATATTCCATGTTATTTTTAAAATCAACAAGGGATCTCTTTTACCACCAACACACCAATTTTGACTTGTATAATTTAGAATTTGGGGGATTCTGACAGTAAACAGGCTCTGTTAGAAATACAAGTTCCAAGTACTGTGAAGGGCATACCGTAGACACATTTTTTTAAGGCTTGTAGGAGCCACAGAATTCTTTCTAGTCTGTTTATATCTTTTAAGGAGAATACCAGCAATGATTATAAAAAGCTTCATTGAGATACAATTAACATAGACATTTCACCCGCTTAAAGGACATAATTCAGTGTTTCAAACTCTATTCACATGGTTGTGAATAGAGCCATCAGCACAGTCTAATTCTTTTTTTAAAAGGAGACTGACCTACTTTTAAAGATTTTTATTTATTGGTTTGAGAGGGGGGGGGATGTGGAGGGAAGAGCAGGGAGCATGAACTCATAGTAGTTGTCTCTCGTATGTGCCTTGACTGTGTAAACACAGGGTTTCGAACTGGCAACCTCAGCCTTTATTTACCCATCTTAAAAGAAACCCTATTAAGCAACCAGTCCCCATCTCCCCTCCCCTCTCTTCCCTCCACCCCGGAATAACCATTAATTTACTTTTTTGGCTCTATGGAATTGCTTATTTTGAACATTTCAAACAAGTGAGATCATGTGTCTTTTGTGATTGCTCTCACTCAGTAACATGCTTTCAAGGGCAAACAATGTGGTAGCATGTACTCGTCCTATCGTTCTTTTGAGCTTCATATCCGATACATGGAGTGGATATACCACACTTCCTTTATATATTCATCAGCTGGTGCATAGTTTGGTTATTAGGAAATGCAAACATTTATGTGTAATCTTTGTATGGTCATATGTTTTAAATTTTCTTAGGTATAAAATCACTGGATCATATGCTAACTCTATGTTTACCATTTTGAAGAATAGTCAACTGTTTTTCAAAAATGCTGCACAATTTTATATTCCCACTAGCAATACATGAGGATTCTCATTTCTCCATACCCTCGCACACATGTGTGTTTTTTATTGTAGCCGTCGAGTGGGTATGAAGGGGTATCTCTTTGTGACTTCAGTTTGCATTTTCTCAGTAACTAAGGATATCAAGCATCTTTTTATGTACTCATGGGCTATTGTATATCTTCTCTAGAGAAATGGCTACTCAAGTCTTTGCCCTTTTAAATTAGGCTGCTGTTTTGTTATTGAGTTGTGAAAGGTTTCTATATGTTACATGTTATTTTCCAGTTGTTTTTATGATAACCATCCTAGTGAAGTGTAGACAAGAAAAGCTGTAACAAATAACTTTTGGCAAACTTCCTTTCTCTAAAACAAAGAGACTTTTAGCAGAACTTATTTTCTCTGAAAGTAAGTTACTCCCTATTGGCCTTGAGGCTGGTTTCCCAGACTGTGCACAGCCTTGGACTCACTTTGCGAAGTAACAGGTGTTCTCAGAATGTTTCTCCCTGAATTAACCTTATAGATAAGCATTGTAAGAAAGCTTGTTTCACTGCTTTGTTTTACTGCTATGCTTTCTCCCTCCCCATTCCTCAGTCAGTATGTAATTTTCCCTATAAAAGCCAGCCCCTAACTGTGTTAACCACCACATTGATTTGAAAGACTTAGGTTTCCATGCGGTCCACGCAGCTGGCAAATTAAAGACTCCTAATTTCGTAATTTGGCTAATTGATTGATTGTGTGGCAAGACGTCTATTTCGCTATTTTGATACAACACCGATGTTCTGTTGAGCACCTTCTCAGGTGTTTACTTGGCTATTTGTGGATATTTTGATAAATATTTACTCAAGTCTTTAGCCAAATTTTGGATTGGCTTGCTTAAGATTTTTTGTTGTTGTTGAGTTTTAGAAATTTCTTTTATATTCTGGATATTAAACCATTATCAGAAACATAATTTGGGAAATTTTTCTCTCATTTTGTAGGTTTTCTTTTTTACTTTCTCAATAATGTCCTTTGATGCACAAAAGCTTTTAATTTTGATACAGTCTTATTTATCTAGTTTTTCTTTTGTTGCTTGTGTCCATTTAGTGTTGTATCTAAAACTCCTTAATCCAAACCAAGTTCTTAAAATTTTACCCTTATGTCTTCTTCTGAAATTTCTTATCTTTAGTCCATTGATGGATTTTGAGTTACTTTGTATTCATGGTATGGAGTAGGGGTCGAGATTTATTCTTTTGCATATACAATATCAGTTGTATCAGTACTGCCTGTTGGAAGAAACTATTCTTTCCCTGCCTAATAGGCTTGGTGCTCTTGTCAAAGTCAGTTAGCCATAGCTGCATAGGATACTTCTGGACTCTTAATTCTGTTCCATTGGTCTCTGTGTCTATCTGTCTGTCAGTACCACACTTGTTTTGATTACTATATCTTTGTAGTGTGGACCACTTGCATTTCATGTAAATCTGAGGATCACTTTTTCTACATAAAAAGCTATTGGAATTTTGATAGGGATTGTGGTATGAAAATCTTAACAAAACTAAGTTTTCTTATTGATGAGTGTGGATGCATTTCCATTGACTTAATTTCTTTCTGTCATGTTTTGTAGTTTGCAACATAGAAGTCTTTTATTTCTTTGATTAACTTTGCTCCTCAGTGTGGTATTCTTTGAATTGTTCTTATAAATAAAATTACTTTCTTAATTTACTTTTCAGATTGTACAGCAATGGTGTATAGAAATGTAACTGATTTTTCTGTGTTGATCTCATACCCTGAGACTTTGCATGGTTCATTTATTAACTCTAATAGTTTTCTTGTGCATGTTTTGAGATTTTTCCATATATATAAGACTGTTTCATCTGTGAACAGAGATAATTTACTTCTTCCTTTCCAATTTGTTTGCCTTTTATTTATCTTTAATGTTTAATTGCTCTGGCTGGAACTTCTAGTACAATAATTAATAACAGTGGTGACAATAAGCATCCTGGTTTTATTCATTTTTTTCTTCTTCTTTTTCCAAGTGAGAGAAAGGGGGATAGAGAGATAGTCTCTTGCATGCACCCTGACAGGGATCCACCTGACAACCCCTGTCTGGGGCTGATGCTCTGCCCATCTGGGGCCATGTTTGCAACAGAGCTATTTTTAATGCCTGAGGTAGAGGTTCCATGGAGCCATCCTCAGCACCTGAGGCCAATGCATTTGAACCAATTGAGCCATGGCTGCAGGAGAGGAAGGGAGAGATAGAGAGAGAAAAAGGGATGGGAGGAAGAAGCAGATGGTCACTTCTACTGTATGCCCTGACCGGGAATCAAACTCAGGACATCCACACACTGGGCTGAAGCTCTACCACTGAGCCAACTGGCCAGAGCACTGTTTCTTATTTCTGATAAGTTACAAAAAGTTTTACTAGTAGAAGACTCAGAAAAATATGAAATGTTATATATTCAGATAGAGAAGAGTTCTTGTTTTGTCTTTTCAAACATCTCTGCCTTGGTGAAACCCTTTATCCATGTAAGGATGTCCTTAATCCATATCTGAAAACAACAAAGCTTATTTATATGGAGAAAAAAAAACTCTCAAACCAATAAACTACAAATTACTTCTTCCGTCTTTAGAGTTACAGCATATGACGTTATGGTACACACTACCCTTTAACAAAGAGTGGTGAGCAGACATTTTCTTACTTTGTTGTGGATCCTACCAAGTGTCGGGTTCATGTTTTATACCATTGTTGCACTGTGGGGGAAAGGTCTTCACAATATTCTTTCAGGTTATCTATATTTACCATTTTTAAAATTTTAATACTGACTTATAGATCAACAATTACTTTGAAAATTGATTCAAGTAAAATGTAAGAATCCTACTTAGATCAGATGCAAACAAATGTCAAGAGACTTTTCTTTAAATTTGTCTGGAAAGCTAACATAGGAACCAAATTCCACCCCTAACATAATCTGTACCAATCCATTTGGAGAACTTCTACAGGGAGCTAAAAGTCTAGTTCACATCTGTTGCATTAACATTCAAGGGAATCCTCAATGTTTCATGTATTTTATTTTAGAAGCTAATTAATTGAGGACGGAAGTTGTAGCAGAAAAACCAACATCTCTACCACTAATTATTAATATGAATCGTTAGTTTTTAAATTTTAGCATTATTTAATTACATTTATTTATTGCATATTTATAACTCAAGGACCAGAAAAAGCAAAAAAAAATTCTTTACATTATTCCACTAAATTTTAAGTCCATTTTCTTTAGTTTTATCCATGGCATATCATATTATTCTAAGAAAGAGACTTTCAAAGGAGACTTTGGAATTTTAATTGAACATACTAATTTAAACAAAGATTCTTGTGGGTGTATAAATACATACTTAAGAACAACAACACAATGAAAGGAAAGAAAGGAAAATTTCAATAACTCTCCTCATTACAGGAGAGTATAAATTTCTACCTGTTGTATATACATCCAGAATCCATACAGTTTGCTGAATGTATACTTCAAAATAACAAACAGGTGTAGAGAGTGATTTTAGGCAAGGTCTTCCTTCTGATCGGCTTGACATGCAACATAGAATTGCTTCCCTCTAATTTTATGGTTTTCACAACTTGCTATATTTTTCAGTGCATACAAAAAGGTACAGCAAACAGTTTTTGATGTTCAATGAGAAGCGTCTAGGTAAGTCCAGGTTAAACCTGTGGAGTCAGTGTTGGAACAGTGGGGTGGGGTAGAAGGGCAGCATATAACCTCAGCCTTGCAAAGAATTCAATATGCCTGAGCTTGTGTGGACCGCAACAACAAAACTGATGTATAACAAAGCTAGTAAGCGTGGAGGTGAAGATTTCTCAGTATTTGAAATGAACAGAATACAAAAAAGGGTTATGTCTCCCCAAGGTGGATCTTTTGTGGTAGACTATAACAAAGCAATAAAGGCATTTGGCAATACTTGCATACCCAGTGGACTATTTAAATATTACTGGGAGGCAGAACAGAAGACTTCAAAACGTCCCTCGCTCTCCAGTTTAAATCTATATGGGAGTACAGATTTAGAGCTAAATGAAGCACAATCACCCAGGGAGCCTCAGGAGGCTACAAGGACTATGAATATTGATGGGAATTCACGTCTGGGCTGTGCTCTGAAAGAATGACAACAGAGTAGTAAACAACTATTTCCTTGGGGATGCAAATAGACTCCACAGCCTGTGAACTGAGACTCCTTCCCACTCAGATCTTATTCAAAGCAACAGTGTGTTTAGAAGGATACACCTACCCTCACAATTAGACTGGGTACAGCCAACCAGAAACAAAGAAACAATTAGTTCCCACTCGTTATAACTATACAGAAGAACTTCCCCCTCTCCCCACAAGGAGGCGAGAGATGGCATGGTTTTTGTTTCACACCTTTAGAACGAAACAAATTCACTCTGGAAAATTTGCCTTTGAGTATTTAGCAAGATTTTGCCGGATCTGAAAGTCTACGGAGTGCTACCATTCAGACAGTTAACAGTATTTTCTAGGAGACTGTTAGTAATATCGTTTTATTTATTTTTAATTTTTTTCTCTTGCCAAAAATACTCTATTTTCCAAACAAGAAAATTCCTCTCTGGAGTTTGTAGTGGTTTATATGTGACCTTCTAGATGACAAAATGCTCCAAGGCCTTAGCTAAGGGAAGGTAGGTTGTGGGTCCCACCCCCAGTCAGGGCACATACAGGAACAGATAGATGTTTCCGTTTGTCTATTGCTCTCCCTTCCTCTTTTTCTAAAATCAATAAATAAGATTTTTAAAAATTAGTTGATTCAAAACCCGAAAATGGTATTCTGAGGAGAAAAGCAGTAAAGGCCGTTGCTTTGCAATCAGGAGAAGAAAAGATACACTCCACCTGAAGGCACAGGAGCAGACAGATCACCAGGAACAATGGGGTTACGTGCTAAGATTACCTTCATAGAAGTTAGCATGGTGTCTATAAATACTTACAGCACTTTCAAGTATTAGCTTGGAGAACAGGAGTCTTTAACGGTCAGGGAAATGCAGATGATTTGAAAAACAGACAAAACAAGTACATTTGTGTATTGCTTTGTATCTACAGGAAAAATCGTCTTAAAGTTTATTTTGGAATACCTGTGAATTTTCTGAGAACAAGAGCCACATGCGATTATTCTTTGTGTTTCTAGGATCCAAGCTGAGCTTCATATACAGAAACAAACCAGAAGTCTGTCTACACAGTAAGTGCTAAGTGCCAGTCTATTGGGGTTCTCAGATACCACTGAAAATGCATGAATAGGGGGGTGGGGTCGGGGAGGATGTATTGTGCTGACTTTCTCTTTAGAAAGTTCATTACATTCTTATACAAGGGATTCTTTGGTATTGTCACCAGCAAAATGGCAGGACCTCAATTCTTGCCTTCTTTTTTTTTCCCCCTTTTATTCCAAGTGATAAGAGGGGACATACAGAGACAGACTCCCTCATGCACCCTGTCCAGAATCTACCTAGCAACTCCGTCTGGGGATGATGCTCTGCCCATCTGAGGTCATGCTCACAACCTAGCAATTTTTAGCACCTGAGGCTTAGGCTCCACAGAGCCATCCTCAGTGCCCAGGGCTTATGCGCTCAAACCAATTGAGCTTTGGCTGTGGGAGGGGAAGGAAGAAAGAGAGAGAGAGACAGGGAGAGAGAGAGAGAGAGAGAGAGAGAGACAGAGAGAGAGACAGAGAGAGGAGGGACAGGGTGGAGAAGCAGATGGGCATTTCTCCTGTGTGTCCTGACCGGGAATCAAACCTGGGACTTCCACATGCTGGGCTGACGTTCTACCACTGAGCCAAGCGGCCAAGGTCACCATCTCTTTTCTAACAAGCATAACATTTAATGAAAGTTTCAGATGGAGAATTATGCTAGAAGAAAGAATAAGGAGCAAGGCGCTCCGCTGTCACATACAGCTTCTTAACTCACCTTCTGAAAAAGCTCCTTTTCTGGGTGGAGAAGTCTGCAAAAGCTGAGCCCGTGTCGGGAGGGATGCAGGAAGGTGCAAGCTCCTGACCACCGCCCCGCCCCCATGGCTTGGAGAGCGAGCCCCAGGCTGCATTCAGCTCTCAGTCATAGCTCTTAACGTGGTACAGCCTGCAAATGTCACTTGGAGACCCCGATTGCCAGCTGCCCACAGGGCTGCGCTTCCCTCTCAGATGTGCTACCGCAGAAGGTACCCCATGGAACCCCAAATTTTGCAGTAACTTGTATGAAGCCAAGCAACCATGTACTTGGCTCACTGCTGTAGTCATTGAAATATGAATCTGGCATTTACAATAATTGAACAGCGAGTTAAAACTTGGCTGTCATGTTCAGAAAAAAAATGTCAAAAGGGACTGCATTTATGCAACAGAAGTGATTAGATTTTTTTTGCTGTGTGTCTTTCTGTTTCTATACATCATACTGAATGGGTGGGTTGAGGTAGAGAGAACATGTTGCCTCCTGTCCTACAGGGTTAGGTCTTCAGATTTTTATAGAAATTGGCTTTATTTACAGGTAGATTAAAGATGAGAAATGTTGTAATACAGTATGATATCGAAGAAAAAAAATTCTAATTTGCAGACATCATTCAAGTCCACAGGGTTGGTGAATTAAGCTAGCAAATTTCTGTTTGAATTCAATACAAGCTCAAGTTCGTGGTGTTGTATTATTTATCTCTCCAAAGTCTTATAAAAATACATCACAGGCTAAAGTTTAAATAAAACAAACTTCTTCCTTTAGACACCTAACCCTAAAGGATCATGAAAAAATATACACACTTTGGGATAGAGAACAGATAATTAACGGTTGCCTATAATTCTGAAGCTGAGCGTGTTCCAACTGGATAATTACACCGAGTCAAGCAGAAACACTATTATCAGCTGTTAAATGCTATTGTTACCACTAGGCCTTTACCTCTGTTTTTCCACTTGAGATGAGACATGACACCTTAATTGAATATATCCTCCAGTGGATGACAAATTTAAAAATATACAAAAGTACTTTCCCCATACTGAGTACTCAAGAAGAGCTGGACAAGTAGCTGAGCCCAATCTCACAAGCCTACGGGCAACGACGCATTTAACCTGATTGTTCTGAAGTCCCTTCTGGAGAGACACCCGGTGCCTCCGTATGTGTAACTTATGTTTTTAGCTTTAAAAATATGCTTTTTAAAATCAATTTTTACTTCCTTGGTGCATAGTCATTCACTGCTCCATTTGAGAGAGACCAATCTGAGAACAAGAGGGAGAAGCAAGTTGTGCTGGAGTTCGCAGGGACAGGAGGCACTGTTTGTCCCAACGCCCGGGGACGTGGAGGAGGACGGTGACACTCACAGAATTTTAAACTTAAAAATAATTTTTAAAAAAAGGTCATTGAGCTTGCGTGTGGCCTATCAAGAGCTGTTACATGATTCCTATCAGGAGTCAACTCTAAAGAGCTCCCAGGAGTTACAGGGTTCAGAGCTCAAGTTGTTGTCAGCACTTGGACAAAAACAAAAACAGTGAATTCCATTTATACTATATTTTATAAGTGTATGTCCATCACTGATGTGTTTTTTAGTAGTTGTAATAATTTTGAAAACACATGAAGCAATAGTTGGGATAATTGAGAAGAGACAGAGAAATAGAGACATAGAAAAAGATAAGTATATGATTTAAATATCTTCCAAAGGCATTTTGTTTTGACTAATAAAACATGGACTAGTCCTTATATATAACTGTCAATGTAAATATTCTCTTTCTTTATTTAATATTTTTTAAGTGCTTAACTTTCAAGAATTTTTGGTTAAAATTAGATCAGGGCTTTCTTCAACTTGCCTTATTCAAAAAAATTTGTAAATCATTCTTTAGATTGAGAATAGAATAAAACATAAAAAATAATAATAATGTGTTTGTTGTTTCATCCATCAGTGTTTCTCCCAAAAGGAATGAAGGCGTTAGGTTGCAGAAAAGAGAGGAAGAAGTTGAGGATGGATCGCAAAACCATGTAGGACATTCCAGACACAGTTCTGGTTCGGGAAAGCTTGATTGTTTCAGACGTATACCTATTTAACGTGCAGTGATGCTGAGATGTCTGGCTGAACTAGAGTAACAGGAAGGAAGGTATCTGGGTCATAAGCTCATAAATTCTAGCTAGTCCCTTAGATTGTGCAAGTTTCCCAAGGGAGAGTTAAGCCAAAGAAAGACAAAAGGTCAAGAGCTGGACCTTAGAGGATTCTCATGTTTAAAAATGAGATTAAAAAGCTGAGAAATCAGAAAAGACTGATCAAAACAAGAAGCCCAGCAGCTGAAAAGGAAGATGAGCGTCAAGGTAATTGAATGTGCTCAAAGCCCGTGCAGAAGAGTGGTCCTTGCAGAGACAACGTTGAAACGAGCCTGAAATACTGGTGACCACGGGTCGCAAGGGAGCCAGTTCACCCAGAATACTTGGCAATCACTCAGATCTCCACGGTGTCTCCCTCCCCAGCCGCCCTGTGAGACTTGGTCCTTATAGCCTACCTACTCTTGAGTCTCAGCCTCACCTTCAAAGTTCCGGAGTCATTTAAGGTCAAAATAAAGGATCACACATAGGCCCTTAAAATGGTTTACCATGAAAGGCTCTAGGTAGAATACAAAAAATGAAGCATTAGAATAATTGCAGAATGGCTAGATATTTTATTTTTTTTCTCCCCGGGGTTGCTCCTGCAGTGCTGTGAAGACCATGTGCAGGTTTTCATCCTAGACGTTTAGAACTCAGAGGGAGTGTGGGCATCACCCCATTTAGTCTCTTGTCAGGGCAAAGAAGCAAGGAGAAAACAGGGTAAGAGCTTGGCCAAAGCACACAAGCCAACTGGCTTCTGAGAGTGGTCGAAGTTTCTAGGTTGACATTAAGTGTGAACCATGATTTCTATCATTTGAAGTGTGTATTTATACTATATCAAGGGCAGAATGTTTAAATAGAAGGTAATAAAGACTAGGTCTCAGCTTCTCTGTGACTGTGTGACTTTAGATAAGTTATTTCACCATTTGGCACCTCATTTTTCTCATACATATGATACGCATAGTGGTGGGATTGTTTACATTGATTTGTGAAGACTAACGAGACAAATACTTAGAACAGTATCCGAATGTAGTAAGCAGTCAATATACTATGTTAGTTAGCTATGTTACTGTGGTTGTCATTGTTATTACAGTTGTTTCTCGGTAGATAGAAAACAAACATTGGGCCTTTTCTGAACAAATTTAGTATGTTGGGTACAATTAATTTAATACAAGTAAACTTCAATTATGTTCCTGAGAAACTTACTGACTTAGAGGATTCTAATTCTGCTGTTAATTATCTGGAATAGTCATCTAAACTATCTGAACCTCAGTTTTTTTCTTTTGTAAAAGAGAAGAGGAAATTATTTCTGTCTCATAAAGTTACTGTGAAGATGAAACAAATAATGCATTTGAAGGAATTACGTACATTGTAAAATGATGCATGCAAATAATACATTATTATTTTTGTTTAACCCTTTGTAGGACACTAAATCCAATGGCACCCTGTCCCACAAAATTATTGCTTAAATAGCATATGGAAGCAGGTTGTAGAACACCATCCTTTCATTTTCCTCTTGTCCATACTAATTGGACATCCTTCTCTTTCTCTCTCTTCCTTCCTTTTCTTCTTTCCTTCCACCAATTATTTTTTAATGCTATGATATGCCAGAGCCTCTCCTACATATTGTAAATAATAAAATTAACTTTCCCTAGATGTATCTCATTGTCTAGTGTGGAAAACAAAGAAATCCAAAAGGAATAAATCACTTAGTTACGTGCAACAGTAAATATGTGAACTTGACAGGGAAGTTTAGGTATGCAATTATTGAACTGGGGTCTTTGGGAGTGTGTCTTCATCTATTTATATTACAAAATCTTTAAACAAAGATAAGTCTGAAAAATGCATCCCAAGTACCTTGACATCATTTATTATAAATGCACACTGCTCAAGAGTTATTTGTGAGCTAATTTATTTTTAAATATATAAATTATTAAATATTTAAGTTAAATATGTTTGATTAGGAGTTTAATACTAGTTTTATGAAATGATGAAAATTTTTTGAAATCTCAAGTTGGTTTTTTACATGTAATTATTGTTATTATTATTATTCAGATATGACTACCTGCTATGAACAAGAAAAGTAATCTCTAAAACACACAGATTTTTAAAATTAATTTCCATATTCCAAAGAACCATTCTATCTTTGAATTCAACTTAACCCATGATGATGAAAAAAATTAACTAGATATTTGAGGTATTGTCTCTTAGTCACAAGTAACAGTATTTTAAAATTCACGTCAGTGTGGAGAAATACTGAAGTAGAAAATAGAATTTTGGCCCTGTATAAACAATGAAACGTACACTGGGATACATGAACCTGGTAAAAAGTTGTCAGATCAACTGAGATCATTTCGGTTGGGTAACGCAGTCTGAGGAGGACCACAAAAACAATTTCAGAAGGATCCCAGTGAGCCTTAAATCTCCCTTTTTGTAAGTTTTTGCTCAAAGTGATTATTTCTTTGGTTATTTGTGGTGATGGGAACACACCGTAACCTCTTCCCTGCTTAGCTGAGTCATCACTGAACACCTTTCTGTGTGCCTGGGTCTTTCAAACACCCTTCCCTCTGAGGGCTCTATTCACCCCCTTCTCCCGCTGGGTCTCCTTCCGTTTATGCCCCAACGCACAGGAAGCTCCAAACAGCACAGACTCCGAGGATCAGGACACCATTGCTGCCCAAACCAGGAAGTTCCTAAGTTGACTCAGCTTCTTGTCTTTCTGTCTGCTAGTTAAACGCCACTTTAAAATGAATTGAAATGGCTTAATGCAGAGCGTTTCAAATTGAGTGCCTCTTCCTTTGTGGCACTGGAAAATTGGTTTCCAGTTTTACTCAGACTGCATATTGATTATCTTTTGTATTATATTATATTATATTATATTATATTATTAATTTTAATTATAGTCACACCCAGTTAGATAAGGTTCATTTTAAGTTTATTTTCATATATAATCTCATGATAAATTAAAAAAATATTACTACATACAGTGAGAAAAATATAAACAACTGTATACATACATATGATTTGTGTGTGTGAGAGAGAGAGACAGACGAACAGGAAGGGAGAGAGATGAGAGGCATCAACTTATACTTATGGTACCATAGTTGTTCATTGATTGTTTTCTCACACATGTCTTGAACGGGGGGCTCCACATGAGCCAATGATCCTTTGCTCAAACCAGTGACCTTGGGCTCAAGCCAGCAACCTTGGGCTTCAAACTAGCGACCTCTGGGCTCAACCCAGTGACCCTGATCTCACACTGAAGCCAGTGACCCCACACTCAAGCTGGTGAACTTGAGCTCAAGACAGGTGACCTCAGGGTTTCAAACTGGGTTCCTCAGCATGATCTATCCACTGCACCACTGCCTGGTCAGGCTACAATAACGATATGTGTAACAAACAGGTAGTCAGAATTACAGTTAAAACTTTTAAAAGTGTATCTTTCTCTATTGAAAACTCTGAACCTAACAAACTAGTTATTATTATTATTATTATTATTTTGTATTTTTCTGAAGCTGGAAACGGGGAGAGATAGTCAGACAGACTCCCGCATGCGCCCGACCGAGATCCACCCGGCACGCCCACCAGGAGCGACGCTCTGCCCACCAGGGGGCGTTGCTCTGCCGCGACCAGAGCCACTCTAGCACCTGGGGCAGAAGCCAAGGAGCCATCCCCAGTGCCCGGGCCATCTTTGCTCCAATGGAGCCTCGGCTGCGGGAGGGGAAGAGAGAGACAGAGAGGAAGGAGGGAGGGAGGGATGGAGAAGCAAATGGGCGCTTCTCCTGTGTGCCCTGGCCAGGAATCGAACCCGGGTCACCCACACGCCAGGCCGACGCTCTACCGCTGAGCCAAATGGCCAGGGCCAACTAGTTATTAATTTATTGGTTATTAGATCTGATTACATTGACTAAGTTCTAGGGAGAATGAGGAAAGCAAAAATAAAGATTTAGGTAACAAAAGGTTACTCCAGCTATGGAGACACATTATAAAACATAGAAAAGAAAGGCCCTTAGCATGAATAACTCTTAGCACAACTTACTTTCTCTAAAACAAAGAGACTTTTTTTGGCAGGACTTACTTTTTCTGAAAAGACTCCCTATTCCTGGCCTTGAGGCTGGTCTCCCAGACTGTGACCTTGAGCTAGCTTTGCAAGGTTGCAGGTGTTCTCAGAATGTCCCTGAATTAACCCTATAGATAAACATTGTAAGAAAGCTTGTTTCACTGCTTTGTTTTACTGCTATGCTTCCTCTCCTCCCCATTCGTGAGTCAGTATGCAATTTTGTCCTTTAAAGCTAGCCCCAGACTGTATTTGAGGCCGCATTGATCTGAATGACTCGGGTCCCCCTGCGGTCACTGGCACTAAGGACTCCTTAATTTGGCTTCTTGATTGTGTGGCAGGATGTCTGTTTCTTGCTGTTTTGATACAACAGATGCAGATAAGAGTAGCTAATATAATGGGGTTCTTTGCCACGCCCTGCTGTAACACGTACCCATACCGTACTCGTAGATATGTTCCACCATTATCCACGTCTAACAAGGGAGAAAGCTGAGGCCATAGATGATAAGTAATGTATCCAAAATGACCTAGCTAGTATGAGGTCGACCAAGGGTTTGAGCTCAAGCACTCCAGTTTCTAGAACCCATTCACTTAATGTTTTGCGGCTCAGTAGTAACACTAACCCTTCTATTGACTCCAAAGGTATTTCACCCAGCACCTAGTACACGAGTTCAGCCGGAGACAATCCATGGATCTCAGGTCTGAAATGCGTATTTTTATATAACACTGAGAAACTGGACTGAAGTCCTACAGACCTTGCAGATGAACTAGGTTGACCAAACCTTTCTGAGGAGGCTCCATAACCTCTTTGAACCTCCATTTTCCTAGGCATATAATGAGAAAGAACATAAGCCGATCTGGCCGGGTCACTGTGCAGATTGCACGAAGTACTCACTATGTGGGAACACAGGAAGCGCCTAGCAAGCAGTGAATAGCTGTTACCTTGAGTCGATCATCTCATGGTAAATGCATCATTTTAAAGGTCAGTCCTTTGAAATCATCTCTTCTTCTATTTTGAAATTCCAGTGTCATTTAGCTATTTCCGAGAAAGATTCCAGTGAACAAAGTCCACGGACTTGTGAGAGCAGTTTTTCCTAAAAACATCTATTTCCAAATTTGCCAGGGTGGAAGTTTTACTACTGGCTTTGCCGTTTTCCTTTGTTTAGAGTCCTGTGATGGCCTGACCTGTGGTGGTGCAGTGGATAAAGCGTCAACCTGGAAACACTGAGGTTGCCGGTTCAAAACTCTGGCTTGCCTGGTCAAGGCACATATGGGAGTTGATGCTTCCTGCTCCTCCCCCTTCTCTCTCTCTCTCTCTCTCTCTCTCTCTCTCTCTCTCTCCCCCTCCTCTCTAAAAATAATAAATAAAAAGAAAAAAAGAAAAGAGTCCTGTGATTACTTTGCATTTTCTCCTACAGCAATTTAATTACTTTTTCATTTTTTAAAAAAAAATTGATATCTCTATTTTTTAAAAAAATTATTGATTGACTTTAGAGAGAGAAAGAGAGGGATAGGGTGAGGGAGAGGGAGAGGGAGAGGGAGAGGGAGAGGGAGAGGGAGAGGGAGAGGGAGAGGGAGAGGGAGAAAGAGAGGGAGAGGGAGAAATCTGTTATTCCACTCGTGCATGCCTTCATTGGTTGACTTGTTCGTTCTTTCTTGTGTGACCGGGAATCAAACCCACAACCTTGGCATATTAGGATGATGTTCTAACTAACCAACCGAGCTACCTGGTCAGGGCTTCTATTTTTCTTCATGGACATTTTTTTTCTCAAAAATCAAAATGTGTTACTTCCCGAGTGTTGCTGTCAGGAGACCAATAGAAAAATCACAAAGTTACACTGAGATGCAGATACGAGGAGTGTGTCTCCTGACTCAGGTTTGTGCATTAGCAAAACTAACTTCCTAGCGTGACACTGACCTGAAGGGGAAAGAGTAGAAACTCAGAGGAGTGTTATATCTTCAAACGCCACCAGGCCCAGAGAGCGCCCTGTATATAGATTTAGTTCTATAAGAATGCCGCGTAATCCTAGTATAGAATTGTAGTTGTAGCACATCACCATTATTCAAGGTACCCGTAAATCACATTCTGTTTTCAAGTATAGACCGTATATGTGTTCTAGTCCTAAATTTTTTTTTTTTCCGGAGTGTTAGGTATAGCGAAACTTGAAAGGCATTTTGCTGCTATTTTTCCTTCTTAAAAAACAAGTGTCATTTTAGAGAAAATAAAACTCCATGTTCATTATTAATGAATGCTTAACTCCTAAAAAAGTTGTTTATGGTACTAACTACCAGATATCCAAGAAACCCTATGACCTTTCAGAAGTTTTCCTCTAAATAGGAAGTCATATTTTTCTAAGAATAAACAAGTATAATTCCCCAAAGATTAAAGCCAGTTCAAAAAGGTCAGATAGGTTCTAATCTCTGCAAAATCACATTTTCTAGATACAGTTCAACAAATTGAAAGATTGCTTTTTTAAAAATAATTTTTTCCAATTACTTTTGATGCACGATATTATATTACTTTCAATTGTGTAACACAGTGGTTAGACATTTGTATAATTTACGAAGCGATCAGTTTGATAGATCTAGTATCCATCTGATAGCAGACGGTGTTACTGACTGTATTCCCTGTGCTGTACTTGACATCCCCATGACTATTCTGTGACAGTCAGTTTGTACATTTTAATTCTTCACCTTTTTCACTCATCCCCCCCAATTCCATTCCCATCTGGAAAACTGTCAAAATGGCCTCTTTATTTGCATCTGTTTCTGTTTTGTTTATGTAATTATTTTAGCATCCACATGTAAGGTAAGTAATATGGCATTTGCCTTTCTCTGTCTGACTTGTTTCACTCAGCACGCTACCCTCTCGGTCTATCCGTGTTGTGGCAGTTGTTAAGATTTCGTTCTTTCCTATAGCTGAGTCATATTTCACTGTGTATATGCATCGCCTCTTTGTCCATTCCCCTATTGATGGGCACTGATGTTGCTTCTACATATTGGCTTTTGTAAATAATGCTGCCGTGAACATACGGATGTGTGTGTCTTTTCAGTGTTTTGGGTTTCTTCGGCTAAATACCCAGAAGTGAGATTGCTCTTTCTCTTCTGCTAAAGCCTTTATTTTTTTTTTTTTTACTTTGTTTTTATTAATTTTTTTTTAGAAGAGAGAATTGGAGAGAGAGAGAGAGAGAAGAGAGAGAGAAGGGGGAGGAGCAGGAAGCGTCAACTTCCATATGTGCCTTGACCAGGCAAGCCCAGGGTTTTGAACCGGCGACCTCAGCATTCCAGGTCGACGCTTTATCCACTGCGCCACCACAGGTCAGGCCTAAAGCCTTTATTTTAACGTTTATTTTGTCTGGTATAAATATTGCTACCATTGCTTTTTTTTTTTTTTCATTATCATTTTCATGAAATATCTTTTTTCCATTCCTCTATTTTCTGCCTGTGTGTGTCTTTTGCTCTGAAGTGAGTCTCTTATACGCAGCATATTGTAAAGGTCTTGTGTTGTTATTTATTCAGCCTCCATATATCTTTTGATTGGAGCATTTAATGCATTTGCATTTAAAGTAATTGTTGAGACAGATGTGTTTTTTGTCATTTGATTTTTTAATATTTTTGACCTTCATTTTTCTTCTTCTTAAAGAAGACCCTTTAACATTTCCTATAATACTGGTTTGTTGGTGACAAATTTTTTTAGATGTTTTGTTTCTTTGAGAATTCCTTTATCTGTTTTCTTTTTGCTTCTAAATGATAGCTTTGCTGGGTAGAGCAATCTTGGTCTTTGCTTTTCATCACTTTGATTATTTCTTGCCACTCCCTTCTGGCCTGCAGAGTGTTTGTTGAGAAGTCAGCTGATTGTCTTACAAGAGCTCCCTTGTAGATAACTAACTGCTTGTTTCTTGCTGCTTTTAAGATTCTCTCTTAGTCTTTAATCTTTGACATTTTAATTATGATGTGTCTTAGTGTGGGCCTCTCTGGGTTTATGTTGTTTGTGACTTTCTGCACTTCCTGGGTTTGTCTGTCTGTTTCCTTCACCAGGTTAAGGGAAGTTTTGTCATTTTTCTACATAGTTTTTTAATTTCCTGCTCTCTTCTCCTTCCATATCCCCATGATGCAAATGTTGATACACTTGAACTTGTCCTAGAGGCTCCTTAAACAATTTGCATTTTTTTTAGATTCTTGTTGCTGTTATTGCTGTTTTGCTTGGGTTTTCTGAACTCTTACAAGTTCATGGAGCACCTTATAACCCATTTTGAATTCCTCATTGGGTAGATTGCTTGTCTCCATTTTGTTTAGTTCTTTTCCTGAGGTTTTGTTTTATTTTTTTTATTTGAAATATGTTTATTTGTCTCCTCATTTTGGCTGCCTCTCTGTGTTTGTTTTTATGCATCAGGTGGAGCTTCTATGTCTCCCAGTCTTTGTAGAGTGGCCTTGGGTAGTAGATGTCCTGTAGGGCTCTGTGGTACAGCCTCCCTAATTACCCAAACTGAGCACTCCAGGTAAGCCCCCCCATGGAGATGGTGGCACACTCTCCTGTTGTAGTTGAGCCTTGATTGCTGTTGGCACATCAATGGGAGGGATTTACCTGTATCAGGCCAATCGGCTTTGAGTACTGGCTGAGACTATAGCAGAGGAGCTGCTATGGAGGGGCCCCTTGAATGTGTCACTTCTAGAGGTGGTTGGGTGGTGCTTATGCATGTTCTGAAGGCGCTCACCAGTGCACTGTCTCTGGGACCTCTCATGAAGTACAGGCCAAAGTCAGCCGTCCTCTGTGCCCTGCCCAGAACCACCCAGCATCGGCTACAGAGAAACCTGTAGATGGCTGCGACGTGTCCTGGTCTTGGAGATGTCTCTGAGAGGTCAAGCTGTGACCTAGGTATGGCTGCTGCGAGTGCCAGGCCTGGAACCACTTAACGAGAGTTTTGGGGCATGCCAGATGTTGCTTGTTTGGGGTTTAAGAACATCATTTAAGAGATTTAAGGAAAGTCTGGAACATGAACCAAGACAAGCCATTTGCATAGAAAAGCCGCTGGAAAGGGTTTGGGTGGGCCTGCAAGTTGGGTGGGGCAGGGTCTCAGGACATCACCCAGGCAGGGCTAACAGTGTGAGCCAGGTTGATGGAGACTCAGATATGGCTCCCATCTGCTAGTTCTGTGGTGGTGGTGGTGGTGGTGGGGGTTTAGCAGAAGAACAATGGCCTCTGCTAACATTTGTGTCTGGGAGAAAGCTGCCACTCTAACCCTCTCCCTAAAGCCAGACCATTCAGTTCCTTCTTGTATATCCCTGACTTGCTTTTCAGCTGCTGCCCGCAGTGCTGGGCTCAGATCAAGTGCGTCCGAGTAAGTAAATCAGCGTGCCAGTCGGTGCGCCAGCCCTTTAAGAGGAACATCTGGGACTCCAGGGGCCCTTCTGTCTACAAATAATGCTCTACATCACACTTATTAAATTTCTTGCCATGCTCTTATCAGGAAAATAATTATTTGGTCTGTGTATCCATGAGTGTGCCTTTTATTTGCAGGCAAGGACACAATTATTATCAGTACCGCGGCAACGTTTCACTGAATAACCTGTCAAGCATTCAACTTTCTCTTTATCTCCTGAACTCCTGTTTGGTCTTTAGCTCCTTGAAATGAAGCCACTTCTCTTTTCCAGCCAACCTGCTCACACCGTGGTCACCTGTGACGTCCTACTGCCACAGTCCATAGTCTTCATTTCCCCCTACTTCTTGTGTGTAATTCTCTTTACTAATACTTCCTTCTTTTCTGAAACTTTTTCTTACTTTGTATTCTGTTAATGACAACGTCCTGTTGTAATTACAACTTCCTGTTTTCATCCCACCTTTCCGGCTGTTGCTTCCCTATTTGATCCATTAGATTGTCTTCCTCCATCACCCACTGAGTGTTCATTTTACATGGAGTTCCTCCTCAGCCCTATACTTCTGAGGGGGGAAAAGTCTCTTTTTTCACCTTAAGAAACTCAACTTTTTCTGAACTGTCCATGATCACATCATACATTTCCATGACTCCCAGTTTTTAATCTCCATCTCCCATTTCTATATGTAACCCTAAATCTATCTCTCCAACTGTTAATTAGAATCTATTAACTGGAACATGCTTCAAGTTCAGTAAAACTAAAATAATTTCCGCACCATCCTTTCCAAACCTAACTTTCCTCCCATACTCTCCATCTCGGTTAATAACTCCACCCAGTTGGTCACATGAGAAACTGGGAGTCAGGCTAGACTCACATTCTCCCCCACTTCTTTTTTTTTCTTCTTTTTTTTCTGAAGCTAGAAACCGGGAGAGACAGTCAGACAGACTCCCGCATGCGCCCGACCCGGCACGCCCACCAGGGGGCAACGCTCTGCCTACCAGGGGGCGATGCTCTGCCCCTCCGGGGCGTCGCTCTGCCGCGACCAGAGCCACTCTAGCGCCTGGGGCAGAGGCCAAGGAGCCATCCCCAGTGCCCGGGCCATCTTTGCTCCAATGGAGCCTCGGCTGCGGGAGGGGAAGAGAGAGACAGAGAGGAAGGAGAGGGGGAGGGGTGGAGAAGCAAATGGGCGCTTCTCCTGTGTGCCCTGGCCGGGAATCAAACCCGGGTCCCCCGCATGCCAGGCCGACGCTCTACCGCTGAGCCAACCGGCCAGGGCACCCCCCACTTCTTATGTCCAGTGTCCCCCAGGTCGTGTTGGTCCTACCCACACTTCCTTGCAAATAACGGCTTTTCTCCCGGTCCTCTGTCATCATCTTTGTTTGGAAATGCATCACTAATTGCCTATTGCAAACCTTCTTCCTGGTCTTTCTCATGCTTGTCTTTCCTCCTTTCCATTCACTTTCTACTCTGCCCTTCACCTCTGTTTGACATAAACTCCTCCTTATGTCTCCTTTGGACTCTCAAAATATTAATCCTACGTACCTTTCCAAAGGAGCCATGCTTTCTCAACCACCTTTGCAACAGCACAAGCTTTACTTCCGCCTTCCTGGGCCATGGCCAGTGCCTCTTCCCTGTCGCCTAGCTGGCTGGCTCCTGAAATGGAGACACTTCGCTTCTTGTTCGCTGAAGTTGCTCTTATCTACTCTAGCTGTTGATCTATCAGTGTGTGTCTAACCTACTTGCTTATTCTGTATTTTGTCTAAATTTCTGTTACAGGTTCATTAGAACTTTATTTAATAAATGATTACTTGGTGCCTACTGCATGCCCAACACTGTGCTAGACGTTGTTCATAGAAGTAAATAAGTAGGTAAGACTCCTGACTTCAAAAGCTCAGTTTTGCAGATAAACTTGAACTTGTGCAGGACTCATTTCTCCTCCGGAGGCTTTTCTGACCTCCGCCTTCCCATCATGGCCGACTGACGCAATCGTCACCCAGCTCTCACTGTATCATGCTTTCAGCCTCTCTGTAGAAATTACATTATTCTATTATCATTGTGTAATACCTCTGGATTAGATTGTAGGTCCCGTCGGTTCAGGCACTGTGTGTCCTAGTTCTCTCCATTCCTGGTTTACAGAAATAACTCAATAGATAAAGTTCCTTAATGGGAAAATTAATGCAAAACTCTGGAAATGACCACAGAACTTTCTGAGCTATTCAAATCGTATGATGTCAAGATTGTAGTGTTTGATTGTGTGTACCTTTGTTGTCTATGACTTTTTTCTTTTAGAGATCCTAATTTAAAATGTCTCTAAATACAATTAGAATTTATTTTCTGTGAAATTATTTAGTTATGTATTTATCTGTTGGAAATGAGCACTGTAGTGTATAGGCAATAAGGAGTAGGAAACATGACTGTTATTTTTACAAAGTTCATGCTATCATAAAGAAAATAGAACAGATCTTTATATTTATATACTGAATCTGTTAAAATGTAATAACAACTTTTGAGGAGTGTCTACTATATGTCAGACAATCAGCTAGAAATTATGGATTTTTGAAGGTTAGCATCAGGTTTCCAACTTTAAGAACTCAGGTTTACAAATACAGTCCTGATATTGCAGATAGCCACAAAAAGAAAATTAAAAAAAAACAATGAGCATATCTATTATGTGCTTTGTGGACATCTGTACTATAATACATTTATTTTAATTAAGGCCTTTTACCTAGATTAAAGGTATTAACATGGATTCCTGGTCTGAAATGCAAGACTGAAATTCTAACCACTTGTCTTTACCTAAATCCTATAACAAGAAGAAGACTTCTGCCTCACCTGTGGTAGCACAGTGGATAAAGCATCGAGCTGGAATGCTGAAGTCACCGGTTCGAAACCCTGGGCTTGCCTGGTCACAGCACTCATGGGAGTTGATGTTTCCTGCTCCTCCTAACTTCTCTCTCTCCTCTCTCTAAAATGAATAAAGTCTAATATGTGTGTGTGTGTGTGTTAAAAAAAAGAAGAGGACTGCTTAAATAAATGATTAACTTTACTAACAGAAGTGTGAAAATAAATGTGCACACTAGTAATGATATCCTCTTTAGTTACATGCCTAGTCAAAACAAATAAATCATTGGCTAAAATGATAAAATATTGCTGCGGACCTGTGCAGTTCATAATTCTGGGTCTTGAGTGAGAATGGTGCGGAATTAAGAAAACAGACTTATTAAGAGAAAAGGATGGGATCAGGAGGACTCTTCAATGCTGATGGCAATATCCAAGTGCCCCATAGCCCCAGTTTGCTTTATTATATAGCCATATGCAAATCAAGGAAGTCCTTGATACAAAGTCACACATCTGAAGCAAAAACAGGAACTCTCCCAAGACATAAACAGGAATCCCCCCACCATACATAAGCTAAATCAACCAACATCTGAACAAACAAAGGGTAAGGGGAAGGGCATGTAAATTGCTTCCAGCAACTGAAACAAGCAAGTGAAGTGGGTGTAAATACTCAGCATCATAGCCAATATGGAGGTGGAAGGGGGAGAACTTAGCCTTTTGCTAAACCTCGAATTTAGAAAGGCTTTTTTGCCACTTGCAGTCTACAACAGAATATACATACATATTTATTTAGACATGGATACATAAAGTAAAATGGCAAATAGAATAACGACTGAGTACACAGCATAACTAAAATAATTAGTGACAAGAGTTAAAGAATTCTAGACTGATGAAACTTCAGCTAATTGCTGGAATGGTCAGAGAACATTAAGGGAAATAAGAGTGTTTACCAAGTAGGAGAACTTGTTATATATCCATACACATATATTTACGTAGAGAGAGAGGGGTATGGGAAAATAGCAATTACAAGTTTGATTTCGGAGAAATAAATTACAGTGGTCTGTATTCTTTAGTCTTGCTACTGCATTCGGTAGGTAGCTCTGAATGTTGGTGCTCATTTGCTTTGAGGTTGGAAAACAAAGCAAAAAGCCTTAGCTTAAGATAAAATTTATGTTGTAGCACATATGGACATCAAACCCATTGAAATTTTGTGTCAAAAACGTTTTGTTCATAATTGTGAATATACTAAGAAAATATGCAAGGTGTGTTTTACTACTTTAATATCTATCATTGCAAAAATGGACAACCGTTCATGAAATGAAATATTTGTGCGTGTGAGTGTGGTGAGTGGAATATGATGAAAGGTAACAGTCAAAACAATACCCGGTACTGTGGGATAATCTTGTAAATTTGACATGGTTCTGAAAAACCATTTCTTTAAAAGATAAGGTTTTCTTTAAAAAAAATGAAAATACCTTTTTAAAACTAAACTTAAGGAAAAACTTAGGAAGCCTATCTTCTGAGGAAACAATACAAAAACCAAATTTTCCTTTTCTTATTCTTATTATTAAAAATACAACAAAAAGCATGGCAAAGGTTGCAGTCCTGTTCCTACTGTTGCTTAGAGTGACTCTCGCTAAATGATGTAGTTAAAGTGATATTCAATATTTCCTGTGGCTCCATTTTAATTTGTAGTTTTAATTTGTTACCATTCACAGTAGAACAATTTCCTCCCCAGGTTTCCTCTTGGAAAACAATCCTCAATTTGCCAGAGCTCCGACCACAATCTTTACAAGGAGAGAGAAAGGATTGATTTTCAATAAGAGAAGAAGATTGCATCCTTGTACCACGTCCATTATCTCTAAAAAAATCTTTAGCTTATGATAATATGGCTTCTAATTACCTCATTACTCTTCGTTGCAATTACTTATCATGAAATACCTAGACCTTTTTTCTTCTTCTCCAAGAGAAAGCTAGCTGACATTTGTTCTTCTGACCACAGCTGAGTTCTTAGAAATAGACTCTGCTAAATAACCAAAAGTGGGAACAAAACAGATAGGAAAAATTAAGTGAAACTTTTCAAAATCTTGAGTCAAAGACATTGCCTTAGGACTTTCTTTTTTCACCCCTAGCATCTGTCCAAATGATTTAAAAGGAAAGATTTGAGGGAATACAATATCATTAGCAAAGATAAACTTCAAAGCATTTTTTTCCCAGACATTCATAACAAATTTAAAGATGACTTTGAGAACTAATGTTCATCTTTTTTTTTTTTTTGAAGACACCAGTGCATTGTTGTGAGAAATAAATGGGAAAATATTTGTCAAATCCCAATAAATGCCCTGATAAGGAGTGCTCCTAGCAAAGATGGCAGCTCCTTCTTCCACTGCAGATCAATAGCGATCCATATCTATCTGGTGGGAGGGCCGGAAGAGAAAGAAACTGACTGTTTCCTGGAAGTTATCTTTTTTTTTTTTGGTTCCACCGCCCTTGGGGACAGACAATACATAAGAGTCTTTGCCAGACACTGCCTTTGTTGTATAGATTGTTATATATCAAGTTCCTTAAATGCATGGTCTTAAACATAGAGACGACAGAAAGGAAAGAGGACACCTGAAATAAAGCGTGTATCTGTGCCTTCCGCATTATCTCCAGAGCCCTCAAAGTTAACTCCCTTTGTAGAAATGGTGCACCACAATCCCGGGGCACCTGGGTCACTGTCTTCTGTTCAGAACCGCGACGGGAGCGGCTGCGCCCCTTTAGAAGAAAGGAGAGAGTGGGACTGAACCCGGAATCAAACCGCTCTTCTTCCTGTTAAGCTTCTAGCTATGCTCCCTGGATTTTTTTTTTTTTTTGTATTTATAGTTAGTTATATATTATAAAGCAGAAAAAATTGAGTTTGGGTAATTCTTTTTTTTTTTTTTTTTTGTATTTTTCTGAAGCTGGAAACGGGGAGAGACAGTCAGACAGACTCCCGCATGCGCCCGACCGGGATCCACCCGGCATGCCCACCAGGGGGCGACGCTCTGCCCACCAGGGGGCGATGCTCTGCCCCTCGGGGCGGGGGGGGGGGGTCGCTCTGCTGCGACCAGAGCCACTCTAGCGCCTGGGGCAGAGGCCAAGGAGCCATCCCCAGCGCCTGGGCCATCTTTGCTCCAGTGGAGCCTCGGCTGCGGGAGGGGAAGAGAGAGACAGAGAGGAAGGAGAGGGGGAGGGGTGGAGAAGCAGATGGGTGCTTCTCCTGTGTGCCCTGGCCAGGAATCGAACCCTGGACTTCTGCACGCCAGGCTGACGCTCTACCACTGAGCCAACCAGCCAGGGCCGAGTTTGGGTAATTCTTTACAGAGGAGTTCAGTATCTATACTGGTTTTACTTATTACAAGGAAGGCCTGGGCCTGCTTTACGTGCGTGCGCGCGTACACACACACACACACACACACACGTATGTGTATATCTTTTCCTCATAAGCCACATTCTTTCTCCTCCCTCTACAGGTGAAGACTAGACTAAACCTCTTCTGGAGATTCTTTCTAGCGATGTTCAATCAGTGCACTGTAAGGATGTTTAAAACGTGCAACCCCTGACTATTTAGTCAGGGGCACTGAGCTCTTTTCCCTTTGATTGTCAAAAGAATGACAACAGCCAACACAACAGTAGCCATCTGGTGTGAATGAATAAAAAATTATACCCATTTCCTTTGTCAGACAGGCAAAAAATATATACTTTGGGGTGTGCTGCAGAATTTTAGTAATTACTTTATGTGTGCCATGAGATGTAAAAGGTTGAACATTGTTGTTCTAGCAACTTACACATTCCAGTGAATAGTTTGAGGATGCAAACACTGTGCAGATGTTGTAAAATGCATGTTCAACAAGGTATTCTGTGGAAATCATCAGCCATCAGTCTTGTTTTGCCACCTATGCTAAAATTGTTTAGAGTCTAAACTTTAGACTCTGACTTTGTTCTTCAAGTCTTGGTTTGGGTAAAAAGTTCATATTTTATCTGTTTGTCTTTTGCAACCTTTATGAAAAAGGATGAAAATAAGTTCTTAGAAGCCATTTTTTAATAATAGTGGGCCAATAATAGAAAAATGGGAAGAATAAGGCATGAAATATAATCTCAATACTATAATTTAAAAGTGATAAAAAGTTATCTACTCACACACATAGAAAAGCAAGATATGTGCTGAAAGACTATTAAATTATAATTAATTCTTATTTGCTTTTCTTGGTATGTAATCATATCATATATAAATAATTATAATTTAATATTATTTCAACTCATATCTATGTTCTTGTGTGATTGAATAGCTCTTTGTCATTTTTAAATTGTAGTACTGAGGATGTGCACCTGAAACTCAGGTGCTTCCATGAACCAATGTCACCACATCAAATTAATTTCAAAAAAATAAATAAGTAAATAAATAAATAAATTTAGAGAACAATAAAAGATAAGTTCAATGAACTGACACAAAATTAATATACTACCCCAATACCTTCCTTGAAAACTAAAAATAATTAATTTTAAAATACAATTAAATATCTAATTCAACACAAATATACTTAACAAGAAATGTGCAGAACATATCTAAAAAGGAAATTGTACTGAGGAATATAGAAAAAGGATGATCAAACAGTATTACATGGTCTTAGATTTGCAAATTTTCTTTAAGTTAAGGTGTGTTTTTATGCAATATCAATTAAAATTAGAAAAATTTTATTTGAAAAGTTTGTAAACCAGATCTAGAAAAATAAATGTGTAGAAATATCCACTAAAATTCTGAGAGACATGTAATAAAGTCACTAACCTTGTGAAATATGAAAGTGTAATTTCTGCTACATTGATTGAAAGCATACTGAAACTTCAGGAATAGACCAATCAATAGGACAGAACAAAGTCTGCATGAATAGAGAGCAGAATTAGTATCTGACAGAAAGAGCTTTTGGAATCACTGAGCAACGTTTCACTTACTTAAAAAAAGTGAGAGGCAACTCTGTATCTATTTGAAAATAAATATGACAATAACAAAGCTCTAAGTCTTACCTCATATTAACACGAATCCCAAATGTATTAAAGATATAATTCAAGTAGAAGAGATACTGATCAATAGTTGAATAATTTTGATCTTCAAAGCTCTCTAAGCATTCATCAGTGATAAGCTACATAGAGTAGATATTGATATTTTTAGTTAAAACAAGTTAAAATATACTATATTACAAATGCACAATGAAAAATTAGAAAAAGCATTGCTAGAGCTATATACTTATAAAATATCTGTCCTAGTAATGTTCTTAATTGAAAAGAACAGAAAATGGTTCCTTAACATAAACACAAAAGTTATTCTGGAAGTTGCTCAAAGACCCAGTAGGAAGGCATGAAAAACAAGTTTGAATCAGAAGCAAGACATAGCAGGTACAGCCAAGGTCCTCTACAAGAAGAGGATCTTCTCACCAGGTGGTCATTACGAAACTTCTAGAACTTTTACTCTACCACAGTCACCTCAGATTATCAATTATCTGTCTCATCACTTCCTCTAGGTTCAACATCCCCAGCAAAAGCTGATTGACCATCCTTAGATCATGTGACTTTCAGCTACTTGCCAGAGAATGAAGAGAGAAAATGTTATTTTCTATTTGGTTTCCAGAATGGGAAACACGTTGAAATTCTTATAAATTAGGAGAATGTGTTTGCTGGGCAATCACATTTTCTACTAAAATGTTGAACACTTCACATTTAAAGACCTTTTTTTTTTCATATTTTTCTGAAGCTGGAAACAGGGAGGCAGTCAAACAGATTCCAGCATGTGCCCGACTGGGATCCACCCGGCACGCCCACCAGGGGGCGATGCTCTGCCCATTCGGGGCGTCGCTCTGTCATGACCAGAGCCACTCTAGCGCCTGGGGCAGAGTCCAAGGAGCCATCCCCAGCACCCGGGCCATCTTTTGCTCCAATGGAGCCTCGGGAGGGGAAGAGAGAGACAGAGAGGAAGGAGAGGGGGAGGGGTGGAGAAGCAAATGGGAGCCTCTCCTGTGTGCCCTGGCCGGGAATCGAACCCAGGACTTTCGCACGCCAGGCCGACGCTCTACCACTGAGCCAACCGGCCAGGGCCACATCACATTTAAAGACCTTTTAAAAATCAAATAAGGAAAGGAGATATGCTTCAGCAACAACAAAGAAAGCAAGTGAGCAAACAACATGAAATGTAACGTAGTAGTAGAAAGACAATGCTTGATGTCTAACTTCTCAGTAGTCAAATAGTGCAAATCATTGAAAATGAAAATATGCAAACATGGTCAGGCAAAATTATAAAAGTTTGGATCTGATTGTTCAACAGTTATTGGCTAAATATACTATGATCTTTACATATAATGGAATATTATACAGTTTAAAAAATATAGGTGTGTGAACATAAAATAACATTCACAGTCTATTACTGGGTGCAAAAAAAGTAATTTGCAAAATATTATCTCATTTGATTTGCTTTTTTTTCCCCAAAAGGGAAGGAACTAACTCCACACGCACATACCTGCATGGACAAGATCCTGCTAATTCTTTGCCTCAAAATGGTAACAGTGGCTTATCTTTCTCTTTCATCCCATCCCTTCTCTTTGTTTTCTAAAAATTTCACTCTAAAAGCCCGTAGGGAGGATCTCTACAGGAAGGGAGCTGCAGTGGACATTGTTATTTGCAGGGATTCCAATATCTCGACAATCCCAGTTTCCGACACATCAGTCTTGATTCGTTCTTATTTCTCCAGGCTCTTTCCCCTGGTCCCCTGATGCCCAAAACTCTTTGTGATGTACTGCTGTGGGCCAGCGTGGTTAGTAACTGTCCATGTCTTGAGTGAGAACGGTATGGACTGAAGAAATAATCTCAGAGAGAAAAAAGATGGGATCAGGAGGCCTCTGCAATGCCAGGATAGCTTGCAAAAGTCTAAGGAAGTCTTCGATACAAAGTCTCACATCTTCAAGGCAACCTAAGAATTCTCCTAAGTGCAGAAAACCCTCCACCCTACATAACTGAAATCAACCAACATCAGAACAAACAAAGGGTGAGAGGAAGGGCATGTGAATTGCTTCTAACAACTTAAGCAACTGAAGAGGGGGAGATGGGATGAGTACAAATACTCAGCTTCAATGCCAATATGGAGGTGTGGGGAAAGAGTTTAACCATAGGCTAAGACTTAAACTGCAAGGGCTTTGCCAGCTTGCAGACCCTCACAATGTACAGTACAATTACTGTTGCCTGACACTGTCATTTTCCCCAGATCTCCTCATTTACTTCCTTATCAACTTCCTGTCCATAATCAACTTTTAAATCACTCCCTGGTTTGCGCCATCAGCTTACTCCTCTCTCATCTTCTCTTCGAAACCATCTTCTTTTGAGGGGAGACGATGAAAAAAGAAAGTTGAGGAATAGAGTGGGCTTTAGTGAGTTAACGGTTGATACTCCTTGATTTAAAAATGGCCATGAATATGAACGCTGTACATGCTATTACTGAAATTTTGTAACAAAGGGAGCTGAACTTTTCCAACCTATCACCTGCTCCTGCTGTCTTTATTATTGTGGTTGAGTATGAGTGTTTGTGTGTGTGTTGCTTAAAAAGCACAAAACTGGGAATGTAGTCTTTCTTCACTATACATTTCTGTTCAGCAAATGAAACCTCAAGAAGGGAAAAAAACCACTTTTTTTTTGTGCTGAAACCTAGATAAATCACCATTTTCTTTCAGGCTGGTGGAAGTTTCCCTTTTTAAACCTTCCCCACCTCGGCTTCCGGTGGAGCCGCCTAATCGCGCAGTGGGAAAGGTGCATTAATGGAAGCCAGAAGGAGGGAGAGTGAATAGACTAATGCAAGCTTTTAAGCATTCCAAGTACTCTTCATATTAGAAACCTTTGTCACAAAGGTGACAATATTAACAATAATAGCCCTTGCTAACAAAAGGCAGATATTAGGTCTGACTCAGTAAGAGCCGCCGGTGCCATTCTTGGCTGTCCGAGGACGCCTTGATTTTCACTTCTAGTCCTGAGTACACATTGTTCAATTCAATAACCTAAATTTTCCCTGGTAAAACACAACGTCAGAATGAATTCAGTAATTAGCTTCCCCATTAGGGGGCTCATTTAATTTCAAAGCTAATGCTCTCCACATTTCCGTTTCTAATTAATCCAAATATAGAGATGCGATTGTAACCAGACAGCGCGTTCTTTGAAGAGCTGAACCTATGACATTGTCATAACGTCAGCAAACTTTCATTCAAGATGTGATTCTGGAACATAACTCCAAACAAGTGGAACTTCTTCTCATCTCCCCCCCCCCTTGAATTTATTTATTCTAAAACATTTCAAAAATATGCAACTTCTCCCGGTCTGATTTCTTGAGAAATTTTTTAACCATTTGGAAACAAGGTAATATTTTTTTGGGATAAGATTTGGAATAGAAAAATATGGATGGAAATTATTTTGAGATCAAATCTCAGATATTTGAAGCCATTATGGAAGATTTCCCTGAAAATATTAAAAAATGAATATATACATATCTGGTGAGATAGGATAGCAGATATCATTTAGTAATAGGTTTTGCATATGTGAAATTATGCAATGTGTTAATCATTTCTTTAGTTCTTTTTGGGGATACATACCTTTATTCTAAACTGCCTAATAGTCCAGTCAATGCCTATTGAAGCGGGAAAAGGAAAAAAGAGAAAACATTGGTATTTGACACTATATCTAACTACTTTACAGTTAAGTGGAATATATATGGTATTGGCCTGTTCCCTTTCTAACAGCTAGAGGGATTTCTTTTTAATTTTTAAAAATTTATTTATTGGTTTTTGGAGAGAGAAGAGAGAGCAAGAGAAAGAGGGAGAATGAGAAAGGGGTGGGGGGAGAAGCAGGAAGCATCTACTATGAGTAGATCTCATAGAAGTTACTTCTTACATGTGCCTTGACCGAGCAAGCCCAGAGTTTTGAACTGGCAACCTCAGTGTTCCAGGTAGACGCTTTATCCACCTTGCCACCACAGGCCAGGCTAGATGGGTTATCTATTGTAAATGTGATTAGCTCTGCATAAGTCACCTTTTCAATTTATGCTGCCAGGGTTCCCTAAAAGAAGGATGGAAGTAGAGAGTCGTCTTTGAGTAAATATTTAAATATGCAGTCGTATGGCTCTTGTATAGATTTCTACTTATGTAAGAAGTAGATTGAAATAAAGAAATAATCTATTTATTGATTACTTGAAGTAGAGGCAAAGTCATTTGAACCATTTGAAGGTCAACTTGAAAGACTTTGTCTGGGAATAGTCTGATCAATTCCCAGAAACAATAAACTTAAGACAAGCCAGAGAATGGTGTAAGAACTATCTGATCAAAAGGAATCACAAACAGAGAAAATGAAAAGAAGCAATCAAAGAGACTCAACATCTACTGCCACCACCATGAGTCCTGTTGTGTACAATGAGGTGAAAAATTGGATCCTCCCGGAGTGGCTGGAATTATAATTAGGATAGTGCTCTAAGAATTATTTTCAAATGATTACAATAAAGTCTTCAAGTAAGAATTATACATGAACAGTTTTTAAAACCTTCAAAAAAAAAAATTGGTCAAGCAGTAGGGATGTTTGACCTCTAGAACAAAATCAAAGACAGGCCGTTTCATAAGAACAGAGCACCACCTTGTGTTGGGGAGTTATTACACTTCCCCGGGACATCTACGGGAGGCCTTGATGTCTTAGGAAATTAGAGCTTGTCAGCCATGCCATTGAGTAAAATAGGCAAATGTAATAGCTCCTCAGTAGTTTTCATCTTTTAGCCTTATGTATTAGCTGTGTTTATGTTGTAAGAGAGAGAGAAAAACAAAGTTGGTCATCATTAATGACCAAACAAAAATATTTTTAAACCTTTTTTAATTTAAAGGCTTTGATTTCAGGAAAGAATTTTGTGAACTTAATTTGTATCTCTGACCCAGCGTTGATTTTACATTTAACACATTATACTTGTTGCTTTTAAACTTGAACCAGGTTAAATATCAAATCTCAGGGAAGCTATTTGGAGTTTGACATAACTTAGAAGTTCATTATTTCTTGAGTATTCAATAAATACGTTATTTAAAAAACAATCAGCTATCAACTATCCCTAAATTGAAAATAAAATTCACTCTAAACATTGATAAAGGCACTGATGTAATAAGAAGAAACATTAGTGAGGTGGCATGAGCAGCCTTCTTCACTTTCACAGAATCCCTAGGGTAAGGGTGTTATTTTTTTACATAAAGTGGGGAAGTCCTGCAGCTAATGCAAATATTATCTTGCTCATTCTTCAAAATTAAACTCAAATCTGAACATAAGTCCTTCTGTGGTCACCCCATCCTTGGTATTTCTAGAGCGCTTGGTTTTAGAAAAAGTAAACTGTTTTTGTTTGTTTGTTTTTTTATGAAAGTGACTTTTGCTAATGTTTCATCTTCTCCAGCACATCTTTAGTTCTTTGGCTACAAGGCCTGGTCTCAACTCTCTCTTTTAAGTCCCCCGAATGGCTTGGAAAGTGCCGATTCTTTGAAACTTTTTGCAGGGGAAGAAACGTTTTCTGCACTGTCAGTTATGGTGGTGGTCATATTGGATGGTGCAGAACACACAAGCCCCAGGTGGCTAGTGTGACAAAGAAATTAAACTCTAACTTACATTTAAGTTTAATTAATGTCAACTTAAACTGAAATAGTAACACGTAGCTAGTGGTTGCTGTGTAGACAAGGGGGCTCTATAAAAATGCTTTAACAAGAAAATACCTGTTGAACAGCTAAAAGGCAAGTTATTTGAACAAGAGGTGTTAAGTGAGTTCTATTTTCTTGGTGCACGAGCTAATTGAAATTTAAAACTTTACTTGTTATGTCTTATCTTAAGGAAAATTTGAGAACTTAATAACTTATTCATGTGAGAACTTTTAAAATCAAACTATTGAGGCACTGTGGCGATTTTTCTATGCATATCCTTCGTCCTTTATTCTTAAAGCTATGGTTTTTAAAAATCTTGGTTGAATTCTGAAAAGCAATTCATTTAATTATTTTCTTCATTAGAATAACCTAAATGTTCATACCAGTGTCTGTAAATTTGAAAGTTATATAGATAGACTTGGAATTTAATACAGTCTTGTCCAAATTTCCCAGGTCAGGTTACTGGTAGAACCCCTTATCTTAGTAATTATTTCTGTCCCTTCAAACAAAATAAGTATTAGGAAACTGTAGCATCCTGAATTGCTTTTTTTTTAAAGATTTATTTTATTTTATTTATATTTTTTATTTATTCATTTTAGAGAGGAGAGGGAGAGACAGAGAGAGAGAGAAAGGAGAGACAGAGAGAAGGGGGGGAGGAGCTGGAAACATCAACTCCCATATGTGCCTTGACCAAGCAAGCCCAGGGTTTCGAACCAGTGACCTCAGCATTTCCAGGTCGATGCTTTATCCACTGCGCCACCACAGGTCAGGCTTTCTTTTTTGTTTTAAATAGAATCTTGCACTTGCAATGAGTACACCTTAATATTTTTAATTCATCTTCTGATTTTATTTGCATTTATTCAACAAATAATTTATCTGTTTTATAGATTTATTTAAAAATCTTTATTAGATGTCAGGTACTCTGCCAGGGAGTAGGGAGAATATTAAAAAGAAACAACTTCATTCACATGCTTGAGGTTTGCAGTTTTAAGGCCAGAAAGCAGTTAATTTTAACAGTTAATAATAGATATTGAGTATTTAGTTATTCCAATAGCTCCATGATATTTAATTAATAACTTCATTTTAAAATAATTTAAAAATATGACCCTGGCCGGTTGGTTTAGTGGTAGAACATTGACCTGGTGTGTAGAAGTCCCAGGTTCAATACCGGTCAGGGCACACAGGAGAAGCACCCATTTGCTTCACCACCCCTCCCCCTTCCCTTCTCTCTCTGTCTCTCTCTGTCTCGCTCTCTCTCTCCCACAGCCATGGCTGGAACCTCAGCCTCAAGAGCTAAAAAGAACTCGGTTGCAAGCATCAGCCCCATCACTGGATGGATCCCCGTGGCGTGCAGAGGTCTATCTCCCCACCTCTCACTTAAATAAAAAATTAAAAAATAAATAATAAAATATAAAGTTATAAAGAGTAAGTTTTGGAGATGATAAGTAACTACAAAGTAACTATAACTGACAATGGACAAGTCAGGATTTGAATGCTAATTTCATTACTTGGCGGGCCAGAAACTGATAGCAGCCTCACGATATTCAATTTTCTATAAATAATTATTTTAAACAAAGGATTATGAATGGCTTAAGAGTTGGGTGGGAAGTGTTACAAGCACTTGGAAGAGAATGTCACTAAAAGGCAGTTCTCATGAATTCGAATGCACTGAGTATAGGCTTCTTTGACTTACAGAGGAGTGGATTTGAGCATCAGTGATGTAGAAGGTTGTCTCCTAATTAGGTGAATATTTGTCAAACAACATGTAATTTGAGCGAGAGAGAAAGCAGATGCCCTGGCCACACGGACAAGCCTGTGATGCTGTGCGGGAATGCCTGACCACGCTGACCACACTGCCCACGGCCTCTTAGCATCACTAGGTGAATAAAATGCCCCCAAGTATTGTCAGACAGTGCTGGTGTCTTATCACCAACTGTAAAGTGAAAAATGTTCTTGGATGATTTCAGCAGAATGGAGGCCGCTGGTGAGACATCTCACACTGACTTCTGTGTGGGAAGGCGGATGTATTTACATATTTATTTTAACCTGAAACATATTATTTACCTTTAGAAACTGAAAAACTCTACATTTTTAAAACAATGGAATTTTTTCTTTGTTTAGTTTCTTTTTTTTTAATGTGTAAACACAAAGCTTTGCTATCTAGTTTTTGAATTGTGATAGTAGAAATGATGACCACTCTTTGTAGGGAAACCATACTATGGTCAAGCGACTATAGTCTAGATACCTATGGTTAAATGTGAGAATTCAGGGTTGAATTAGTGTATCTTCATGACATAATAGCTAATGTTTATTAAATTAATGTTTATTGAACTGAATTTCTCACATGCTTCTTTTATGAATGCTTTCTTTCTTCCTAAATGTCTGTATATTATTAAATTTTAAGAAATATCAGAATTTCTAGTGAAATATTCTATTTTAGTTCTTTCTTTTTATGTTTAGTCATACATAGCAGGGCTTCCGTTAGCCAGTGCTGCTCGTGATGGAGCAGTTTTATGTGATTACTCAGTTTACAAGTATACACTTCTTAGAGACATATGGTGTGTTCAGCTGCAGGGTATGCCACAGAGGTAAGAAACATAGCTTATCTCTTTAAAACTTTGCAAGTTTGCTTGGGTGCCAGAATGAACAAATATTACCATTATTGCCAGAAAAGAAAAAGATAAAAATAGCAGTAAGTCAATAAATGTAAAAGCAATTCCTTTTTTAATTCAGTGAGAGGTGGGGAGGCAGACACAGAGTCCTGCATGCACCCTGACTGGGATCCATCCGGCAAGCCCCCTACCAGGAGATGCTCTGCCCATCTGGGGCCGCTGCTCTGTTGCTTGGCAACTGAACTATTTTAGCGCCTAAGGTGGGGCCATGGAGCTATCCTCACTGCCCTAGGCCAACTTTGCTTGAACAGTTTGAGCCATGGCTGCTGGAGGGGAAGAGAAAGAGAGGGAGGGAGGGAGGGAGAGAAAGAGAGAGAGAGAGAGAGAGAGAGAGAGAGAGAGAGAGAGAGAGAGAGATGGGTGGAAGAGGCAGAGAAACAGATGGTCACTTCTCCTGTGTGCCCTTACCGGTAATCAGTCCTGGGACTTCCACACACCGGGCCAACACTCTATCGCTGAACCAACCGGCCAGGGTTGGAATTTTTCTTTTTTAAAAGATCAGTGTGGACTCAGTATGCTTTTCATAATATCTCATTGTGGTAAGAAGTGTTTCACTCCTCTTTATCGATGAAGAAAGTGATTATCAGGTAGGCTCAGGGACTTTTGAGAATCTGACTCCAGAGCTATGTTCCTCCTGCTGTGTCCCCATGTTAGAGGAAGCTAGGGTTGGCACTCAAGCTGAGTTTCCAAAAATATGCCGGGTGGAAATAAACAGAAGGGGGGAATGAAATAAATAGACGGTGGGAAATCCGAAGGTTTGCCTGATGAGCTAGTGGTGTGTGTTGTATAGCAAGATGAATAAGACCCCGGGTCAGAAACGGACCTTGGGAGCCACGCACACTGAGGAGCTGATTCTTGTTGTGGCAGATTCCAGAGCAGGACAATTGTCTATTTAAAAGACATTGTGGGAAGATTTCTTTAGTAGGTGAGGCTGGATGATATGGGGAATGCATCATTGCAATTAGAAGGGAAGTTTTTCTGGAAGAAGTTGCAAAGAAAACACTGCATTGAATACAGAGTTAACCACAGGAAACCTCGTTCTGGTGTTCTGACCGGAGCCTTGGAATGAGTGGAGCACGCTCATTGTCTGCATTTAAGCACCTCCTGCGTTCCTCTCGGCCCCCTCAGGGTCGCTCTCCAATCACCATTTCCGGTTCTATTGCTTACCAGTAGAACAATTTGCAAGAGACCGCTTATTCACTTATTTCAGGTTTTCTCCACCAGAATGTGAGTGCCACGAAGAAAGAAATTTTATCTTGTTCATCTCAGTGCTTTTAGACCCTTGGATATATCCTGCCACAGGAGATGCTGAAGAAATGCGCCTGTGAATCTTTATATTATCGGCCTTTGTTGAAATCGTTATCATATCTTTCAGGCTTCACGTGTGGACATATTTACCTGGCAGGATTGGAGAGAAATGTTGTGTAATGTTTAGCAGAGGTGCTCATGGGAGAATCGCAAACAGGAATGTAACTAAGTTTAAAATGATGATGGCCTAATTGCAATTACTCAGAAGCTGATTACTTTGCGAATTGTCCACAGGCCCCCTGCTTCTCCTCCTTCTAACTGCTGCCAACTTTTGGCTAATTTTGTGCTCATTAGCACTTCCTCTAGAGCTTGGACAAGTCAAGGGTGTAACCTTTGAGTCTGTCCATTTTGCTGCTTATGAACACTTACGGAGAGGATTTGGTGAAATAGAGATTGTAATTATTGGCAAAGATGAAGATTTTATATTATTATGGATATATTTTATTTATGTATGACCTGTTTTGAAAGGTAAATGTGTAATGTGACTATACCTGATGGTGTTCTGATCATGAACTTTTGTTGACATGTCCATACATGGGGATTATAATGGTAAAAGATATTTGAATGAAAGGTTAAATTCAACACAGTTGTCTTGTACAGTTATTATTCAATCGATAGTGTGTATCTTTTATGTCTCTTAATGTTCAAAGTGTTAAACAATCTGTGTGACTTTATACAAAAGTATTTGTTTTAATCAAGAAAAGCCACACATTATCTTTTGCTGACTTAATTTAATCACAAACCCATATATAGGTAATGGAAATACCAGATTCTGTAATGTATTGAATTACAAATAATATGGAAATAAAAATATCAAAAGAAAGATTAAATATTATAAATTACACATGAGGGAGCAACAAAAAATTTAATTATAAACTCAAATTCACTAAAATTAAATGGAGACATCAGTGAAAGACAGAAATATTAATAATGTAGATAATTTTCTACAGGACTCTTGAGACTTATGATATAACCAAGAGTTACATTTTCTAAAAAGTAGTAATGAAAGTCCTCAACTACATAGACCGACCCAATTATTTCATGAAATATCTTCCTCGTTGTGCAAAAACTATTTGCAATTCTGAAGTTGGTTGGAATTTGCAGCATGAGAAAATTCCATTATTTTAATTATCACAGTGTTTGTAAAATTAATAAAGAGTCAAGGATTGTACTGGCAGAGAGGTCAAACTGCAATCTTTCTTCATTGAAAACACAAAGGAAGAAAAGACATAGTTGATTATATCACTTACTTTTTTTTTAAAAAAATATTAAGCTCAAATGGGTTTAGCCTCAAAATTTTTCTAGGGATTTGCCATGTGTACAGCAAAAAGCTATTGATAAGAAAAAAGGCTATGGATTGACTGAATAGAGAAAATTATAGATAATTTGTAAAGATCTTGTATTGACTTTTATTGCTGAACCTCATTTGAGTTAGCTCTGAATGAGCATGAATAAGTAAAATGACATCATTTAAACATGTAGTCCTTAGTATATTTCTCGGTGTAACTCAACTCTCTTTACTCGGTCCGTTTTCAAGTCAAGTCAAGGACATTCATCTTAATCATAATTTACAGTCTCTACGAAGCTTACATAAAACAAGGGGAGATATAAATACGCACACAAATAAGCAGGCTTGGTAATAATTAAATTCCAAGTTTTAAGTGCCTCGGTACTGCTGGCCAGCTCCCAGTCCTGCCCATGTAGCGTCAAGATAGATCCTATTCGTGTTAGGAATTCTGAGGGCAGAGATGGGTCATTTACACAACACGTTATTTTCGCAATATTTTTTGACCATTGAAGAACCTTGCCAGAGAAACATTCACGTGTTTGTCACTGATTGATGACCATTTAAAAACATTTTTAAAATTTTTTGTTTCTTTTTTAATTTTAAAATATTCACTCAGAGATAGTTGCAAACAGGACGGGTAGTCCAATGCCCCCCACCCGTATTAGTGGTTCATGGATGGCGTCTGTTCTGGATGGTCCCTGCCAAAGCCACACTAGCTATTTAATATTTTGAATTCCATCCTAGTTGTATGTATGATTTTACTGACTTTTGTGCAGGAAAATCAGAATGTTGCCAGTTAACCGTCTGCCTTAGAAAACAAACCGTTTTTGAAAGATGAATGACTGTGTTCAGCTTACTTACAGAATTAACCGCGTTGTTTATATTTTCTTAAAGCTCATATCACAGATGCGATAGTGTCGCAATGGGGAGTACGGTGATTGACAGAAGGACACCGACAGAGGCATTCCGAAGGCAAATTTCTTTAATAACACAAGAGCAAGATACCTAAGATACCTGAGCGGGGCTGGCGGGGGGGGGGGGGGGCGCGGAGAAAGCGCGTGATCTCAGGGAGAGCAGCCATGCCCCATCCCACCAGGACGGTCACCGATTCCGGAATCTGCCCCTGTGGACCCAGGAAACCATCAGCTGCTAGAAGCTGTCCGTGTTCCATCCTCCAGAGAACTCCTCCCAACATGCCCGCCGGCCAGCAGCACAGGAGCAGACAACCCTAGCGCATTGCTCGGTCACTTCTGGTCCCTATAGGAAACGAGGTCAGCTGTCTAAGCGCAGCCTGGTGGGCCCAGGCTTCAGCCCGTGGGAGTCCTCCCGGACTAGTATAATCATCTCTGCTAGTCAGCCTGGCTTCCCTATTTTAATGATGTCAACAGTGGAATAAGTAATTCACTTATTACTTCATTGTCTAGCTTTCTCCACTTCGGACGGTTGAAAGCTACCAAGTTCGTTTTCGTTCCTCACTCTGCACCCAAGTCAATGAATGACAGGTGTCTCCTCTCCCTCTGTCCAGGGCGCCTCTGTCTACATAGAGAAGACAGTCTCGTTCGTGAGTGTCAGACCCTGTGCGTCACTCTGCATAGCTGCCCATTTAGGGCCGGATGGATGGCTTGCTGTTTGTGGTGTGAAATGCTGGGGAGGCTCTCCTTGCCCCGAGAGCTCTACAGCTCACACGTGGTTCCAGGGAGGGCTGATGAAACTGACTTTGTTGTGTAACCAACCTAGAAGAAACACACGAGAAGACACACACACACACACACACACACACACACACACACACACACACACGTTTACAGTCGCATCCAGAGGTGTGAGGATTCTTCTGTCCTGCCTGATGGTTGTTTTTGCCTTTGGAACATGAGACCCCACACGTGGCCATTAACTTCCATCTACCTTCTGCTTCAATTTAAATCATTCAGCACTTTTCAAGACAAAAGAAAATGATATACGCTTATACAGAATATTAATGATTCTACAATGATGAATGTCTCCAACTTAAACTAAAACATCAAGCTTAAGAAACAGGAAGAAAAATCTATTTACATAAGCAGAGAAAATATCAAAAACAGAGAAAATTTTATAAAAAAATAATCTTTAAGAGTTATCAGAAAAAGCTCTAAAATTTTATTCAAAAATGTAACCATGTTTTAATAAGAATTTTTAATAAAATAATAATTACAACCGGCCCTGGCCGGTTGGCTCAGTGGTAGAGCATCGGCCTGGCATGCAGGAGTCCTGGGTTTGATTTCCGACCAGGGCACACAGGAGAAGTGCTCATCTGTTTCTCCACCCCTCTCCCTCTCCTTCCTCTCTATCTCTCTCTTCCCCTCCCGCAGCCAAGGCTCCATTGGAGCAAAGTTGGCCCGGGCGCTGAGGTGGCTCTGTGGTCTCTGCCTCAGGCACTAGAATGGCTCTGGTTGCAACAGAGCAACGCCCCAGAGGGACAGAGCATCGCCCCCTGGTGGGCATGCTGGATGGATCCCGATTGGGCATATACCGGAGTCTGACCTCCTCCCTGTTTCCAACTTCAGAAAGAAAGAAAAAAAAAAGTTACAAGCACCCAAATAGCCAAATAAACTATTGAAACCAAATAAAAAGTCCTCAAACAGAAAGGGCTAGTTAGGAAAACAGCAAATAACACAGGTGGTATTTTATTTCAGAATTGTTATATAACTGTCTATCTATTATATATAAGATATACTTCCAACCAAATATAACAAAGTTCTGAACTTTAGCTGAAAAGTTAGAAAATACTTTTTTTTCATCTTAGAATAAAGAAAATCTTAAAACAAATAAGAAAAGTGAACACATATGACCATATAAGAATTATTATTATTTTTAATTTCTTGTATTGACGTGGTTTCAAGTGTCCCACTCAATATAACAGTGGACTGAGCCCCCAACCCCTGCAAAGTCTCTTTCCCCCTCCGTTTCCCCCCACTGTGCGCCCCTCCCCTCACCATTAGCCCTGTTTCTCTCTGGCTATTGTTGCCCTGTTGACTGTATATATAAATATGTGTTCTGTATGTATGATTTTGGCTAATCCCTTCTTTGACCTGTCCCCTCTGTCATATAAGAATTATAAGCTGCACATTCCAACACCAGAAATAAAACAGCTGAAACACATATGCAAAAGTTGATATCTATACAGTTTCAGAAGAGTTGCCAAGCCGATAAAGAGAGGATCACAGAAGAGGCAATGCACACGTGGATGTAAGATTCTCAACTCCCTGGTGGTCAGGAAAACACTGATTGAAAAAACACTGAATACCTTTTTTTTTTTCTTTTACCTTTTGAATTACTAAGAATGTAAAGAACTATAATATTCAGTAGAAGTGAGTATTACAGGTAGGAGTGTGAGTTCATTAACCCTCATGATGAATAAAAATGAGACACAGTCATATACGCATTGACCCCTAAGCTCACGTGCGGGCATCTCCGCTGGAGAAGCCGAAGGGCTGCCAGTGCGCAAGCGCGAACGGAGGCGGCTGCTGACGGCAGTTCTGCTTGATTGTCACAGATATTCGGCGATAACCATAGCAAAAGACATTATAGCCACTTAAAATAAAGAAAAATCTAAATCGGCTGTACATACAGCCTTGCCTCAACAGCAGTGCTCTTTATCTGGGAGCAATGGCCCATCGACTAATTGCCGAGTGTTGAGGCGAATGCACAAAAAGTGTGGAAGAAAATAAGGGGCAACTCCTAGTCGGTCTGTTCATTGGACTTCATCCTGGAAGCCAAGGAGGAGACAAAAGTCACCCTCGGAAAACTGTCATCCCATTTCGAAGACTGAGTAACCTTCCATTAGAAAACTATTCGTTGATAAAAATAACTTAAATATTTATTTCCAAAGTTCCTGTGTAAGAACCAGTAGAAACCCAATGGCTATTTCTTGTGTGTGTCCTGAGTGGAGTTTGGTAAAGTTATCAGTTAGTAGAATCATATGCGATTTACTTTTGAGTGATGAAACTCAAACCAGAGCAAGGCATTTTAAAAATATAAAGAAAGTAGGGGCCCTGGCTGGTGGCTCCGTGCATAGAGTGTTGGCCGGGCACATGGATGTCCTGGGTTTGATTTCTGGTTAGGGCACACAGGAGAAGTGACCATCTGTTTCTCTCCCACTTCTCTCTCTCTTTTCCTCTTCTACAGCCAGTGACTGGATTGTTTCCAGCATCAGCCCAGGCACCGAAGATAGCTCAGTTGATTCAAGCATTGAGCATCAGCCCTAGATGGGGTTGCTGAGTGGATCCCAGTTATGGTGCATATATATATGGTGCATATATATATATTTTCTTCATATATATATATGAAGAAAATAGGATTAATTCTTTTATATTTTAGTTGAATGGACATTTACAGTAATTTAGATACAAAAATAACTTCCAACAATGGAATCAATGCACAGGTTGTTTTTCTTTCTCAAACTATAATGTGTTCTTTCCCAACAATAAAATATTTCAGTGACATCAGATTTTGTAAATATGTTTAAAGGCTTAAACTGCTACCTGTAACTTCATAAAAGACACGTTTTTATTTTAATTGCTTTGGCAACGTTTATGACAGAACCATTTATTTTGGCATATACAATAATGAAATAAAACAATTGCTGACAGATCTTGGCTCCTTGTATAAACCAGTGGTCACACAATGAATATCATCCGTTTGAGATTCACCTGTGAGTTCTTTACCTAAAAAATGAAAAGCCTTTTAAAGTGAGAGGCAGGAAGCATTTTATTTGAGATCAGAAAGAATAGCTGTTTGGGAAGCACTGATTCAAGCAGGAAGCCAAATAGCGTTCTGATTAAGAGACAAAGGTGGCAAGAGAAAGACAGTTCCTGAGAAAGGAAAGGGGAACAAGTATATCAGTAGAAGGAAGGCATTTCTATAAGTGCACATAAGCTAATGCAGCAATGCAATTGCTGAACAATATATATATATATATTTTTTTTTTTTGGCTGAACAATATTTTTAATGATCAGTCTGGTGGTCATCAGTCCAGACTTGTTGTCATAATAACTGCTTTCTTGTTATCCTTGCACACAGTTCTTCAGTGTACAATGTTGCTTTTGGCCCAGCCCAAAGGTTATTTTGCTCTGTTTTTGCATTCTGTACTCATATTGGAGGTGCCCAGTCCAAAAGAAAAAGTGCATCCAGATGATCCCGTCGAGCAAGGGCCGTTGAGCCCACATGGGGCCTCTCTGGACCCCTGCGGTGTGAGGCAGCCTTGGCAGCCTTTGGCTTTGATGCACAGCCTTACCTTAATACAGATGCTGTATTTCATTATTTTCCTTCAAGAGAGGGTGGGTTTTAAGCATTGTGGTTGAGTCCTGTGAGTCCTGTCAGTGTCTTTAATTTTCTTAAATATCTAATGGCCACTGCTATTGTGATGCCTTAGCATACGTTTGTGCTCCTTTGAGAACACACCCACACACATACATGTGCATTATTACCCTCTTTATTGGATACGTTACTCTTTTTCTTGCCCTATCCTATACTGACGTCCTTGCTGTTTCATATTGTTGAAATACACTATGGGTTTGACTAGGACCAAGGGTTAACGAAGGTTGTTGCCAAGATAGAATATTAAAGTATATTTCTAAAGTTGAAAAGATAAATTTGCATTTAATATATTGCGACACAGTGTATTAATGGAGTAACACCCCTAGCCCATTGTAGAAAGTGCATTTTTAGTGACAAGGTTGAAGAACATATTTCTGGAGACTCAAAGAAATATAATGTTGTTCCACCAATGTTTTTCCACCACTAGGCGGCTCTCCAGTGAAGCTCTCCATAAACACAGTTTTCTTGCCATAGTCGTTAGAACAATACCAAAGTACTAAGACATATGAGGTAGCTTACTAATATTTTAGTTATTGTCTTTCTGTTCATGGATTGGAAGAATCAACATCGTTAAAATGGCCATAATACCCAAAGCAATATACAAATTTATTGTAATTCCAATTAAAATACCCATGTCATTTTTTAAAGAGATAGAATAAAAAATTACCAGGTTTGCATGAAACCATGAAAAACTTTGAAGAGCTTAAGGACTCTTGAGAAAAAGAAATGAAACTAAAGATATCATACTACTTGACTTCAAATTATACTATAGAGCCACAATAATCAAAACAACATGGTGTTGGCAGAAAAACTGATATACAGACCAGTGCAACAGAATTGAGAACCCAGAAATAAAATCACATATATATGGACAAATAATCATCGACAGTGGAGCCAAAAACACACAACAGAGAAAAGAAACCTTCTTCAATAGATGGTGCTGGTAAAATTGGAAAGCCACATGGAAAAGACTGAAACTTGACTACAATTTGTCCCATGTACAAAAAATAATTCAAAGTGAATCAGCAAAAAATAAACTTTTGTATGTTAAGTCATGAGCTAGCTAATATAAGTTAATTCTATTATTTTTTAAAAAATGACAACAGACCCAAAAGAGAGTCATTTGTGCTAAACCCATGTCACCAAACCAAGACTTAATACTCAACTTAATTATAGTTTCAACCTCTTCCAGAAGTGCAATCTTAAACCAGTCAATTGGAATTAGCTGATCAGTACTAATAAGGTAATATGAATGATAGACCCCAGCTCTCCCCTAAAAGAAGGTGATTTCGCCACAATCTATTACTTGCTAGTAATTTTTTTGTCTCACCTAACTGCTCATAAAGTCTTTCCTTTCTGTACAGCCCTCCAGAGCTCTTTTCTATCTATTAGTTCAGGGGTCGGGTCCCTTTTTGGCTGAGAGAGCCATGAATGCCACATATTTTAAAATGTAATTCCGTGAGAACCATACAATATGTTTAACACTAAATACAAGTAAATGTGTGCATTTTATGTAAGATCAACACTTTTAAAGTGCAATAAGTCTCTGAATTCTTTTTAATAACATTGTTATGCTGTTACTAACCAATGATGAATAAAGTACTTCTTACCATTAATGCGACTTCTGGTACTGCATGGTTTTGCTGACGGCTTTGTAGTCTGGTTGATATGTGGTGAGGTTAAGCTTCATGCAGGCGTTAAGACTTCCATCCATTAAACGTGATTGTAGGTTGGTCTTAACATTCATTAGATATGAGAAAGACTGCTCACATGCATACCGAGAGCCAAACATTGTCAGTACAGCAATACTCACATGCTGCAGTGTGTGGTATGTGACAGGAAGCACATTCCAAGTTTTGACAATCAGCTGGTCCACGGTTGAAGTTTTTTCATTTCTCCCCACTTGTGTTTGCTCGCCAACTCTGCTTGCTGTCGTGCAAGTCTTTCCAAATCTTCTTCATTCAGTGACTTGAGCTTATTCACCCACATGTCTGAGGCCTTCAGGTCAGCAGCTTGTAGCTCAAAATCTCTGACGGAGACACCGGGGATGTAACTCAGGTCAGCGCTGTCCACTGCACACTCGTGTGAATGGGTGATGAACTTAAAAAGACGAGTGTGCTTATGAAATTCTCCAAAGTGTGCTTTGAATGACTGCAGGAGATTAGATGTGAAGTCCGCAAGCTGCTGGAGATCAGGATGTTGAGCAGGGTCACTTGCTGTGCATGCATCTTTAAACTCTCCCAGTTTTTCAAAGTGTAGTAAATGACCTGTTTCAATGTCAGCGATGAAGAGTTCCAGCTTGGTTTCAAATGCAAACACTGCTTGTTGAAGGGATAAGACTGTATTTCCAATGCCTTGCATTTTCACATTGAGCTGGTTCAGATGTTCAGTCATGTCCACGAGATAGTAGAACTTCAGGAGCCACTCAGTGTTAGCTAACTCAGGATGCTTGACATTTTTCATTTCAAGAAAAGTCCAGATTTTGCTCAGACAAGCCACGAAATGGCTAAGCACCTTCCCTCTTGACAACCAACACACATTGCTGTGCAGAAGCAGACCAGGATAATTATTCCCAACTTCATCCAGCAGTGTTTTAAACTGGCGATCATTTAAAGCTCGGGCAACAATAAAGTTGACCACTCGAATGACCATCAACATCACCTCACCAAGCTGCTCGACACACATCTGAGCACAAAGAGCCTCCTGATGTAAGATGCAGTGAAAACTTAGTATGGGTCTCTTTTCATATTCACGAAGAAGCGCTACGAATCCTGTTTTCCCCCACCATGCACGGAGCAGCATCAGCACACACCGAAATAACTTTATCCATTGGTAGATTTTTTTTCTTTAGCAAACTTAGTGAAAGACTTGAATAAATCCTCCCGTCTTGCCTGACCAGGCGGTGGTGCAGTGGATAGAGCATCGGGTGGGGATGCGGAAGACCCATGTTCGAGACCCCGAGGTCACCAGCTTTAGCGCGGGCTCATCTGGTTTGAGCATAGCTCACCAGTTTGGACCCAAGGTCACTGGCTCGAGCAAGGTGTTAGTCTGCTGAAGGCCCACGGTCAAGGCACATATGAGAAAGCAATCAATGAACAACTAAGGTATTGCAAAGAAAAACTAATGATTGATGCTTCTCATCTCTCACCGTTCCTGTCTGTCTGTCCCTATCTATCCCTCTCTCTGACTCTCTCTGTAAAAAAATAAAAAATAAATCTCCCATCTTGTTGTCTCGTTCATAAGCAAAACAGCAAGGCTTTCCTCACATAGCGAGCCATAGGTTCTCGACCCCTGTGTTAGTTGAACTACTCCTTGATTCATTTATCAGTAAATAAAGCTAATAAGGCCCTTAAAATTTACTCAGGTGAATGTAGTTTTTAAACACCATGTTACATCTGCCTTCTGGTCTATTCTGCTCAGATAAATTCTGGAAGCTGTTATTTGTTAAATGAGTCCTTCATAAAAACTTGTCTATCAAAAAATTTTTTTTAAAACATCTCTTTTTTATTTATAAAATATTTTTGAAAATTAGTTTTCAATTTTTTTTTGTCTTGTGTAAGTAAAGATTCTTTCCTAAAACCTGTGTGTTGGATTATAGGTTAAAATGGAATTTTAGAAATTCCTTTAGAAAGCCATTTATTTCTTGATTTTTCTGCAATGATGTGGTGATTCTGCTCTCAATCAATGCCCTACGTCAGTGGGCACTGGTTTCACCCAGTTTTGCTCGACTACAAGAGGAACGCAAGTAACAATAATTTTGAAATGCATTACAATGCCAGGGTTTATATGCTCTCATTAAGCATTAATTGGTAGTTGATGGCTATTGCTATTTTTAACACCATTAGTTCATAGCAATATAATTAGTAACGCTAAGTACAGGAACCACATTAATAGCATTACTAATTGTAAATCTGGAGATAGGAACACAACATGACTGGTTAATTTCCAGGCAATATCTCATGACAATTAGCTGTAGGACATTTGTGCTGAACTAGAAAGGTAAATAATTTAAAATTTTTTGACATTTCTTTGTGGTTTGCAAAACTAACACCAAAGTTTAATGCATGAACTGCCTTCTAGCTTCGAGTTCGCATTGGTGAATGCTAAATAATGACTCATTTGGCTCTCTCAAGAAAAAAATGTGGAGTTATTTGTTGAACAAATTTTATTGTCATGAAATGTATTAAATGCCACTTTTATTTGGTTTCTAGTGTTTACTATGAAACCTCTTAACAGTTTTGGGTGGGTTTTTTTTGTATTTTTCCAAAGTTAGAAGTGGGAAGGCAGTCAGACAGACTCTGGCATGCGCCTGACCGTAGTCTACCTGGCATGTCCGCCAGGGGGCGATACTCTACCCATCTGGGACATTGCTCCCTTGCAACTGGAGCCATTCTAGCACCTGAGGTGGAGGCCATGGAGCCGTCCTCAGTGCCTGGGCCAACTTTGCTCCCATGGAGCATTGGCTGTGGGAGGGGATAAGAGAGATAGAGAGAAAGGAGAGGGGGGATAGGGGAGAAGCAGATGGGTGCTTCTCCTGTGTGCCCTGGCTGGGAATTGAACCCACGACTTCCACACCCCAGGCTGACACTCTACTACTGGGCCAACCAGCCAGGGCCTCTTAACAGTTTCTATATCCCCTCTCTTTACTCCCTTCTCTGGCAACAAACTGGCCTACTTCATAAGTTGACTAATAAGTTTCACAGTTGTAGAATTAAAGGGGAAATGTTCTCAGGATATCATTAATAATTTAAAAAACAACTAGATTGTCTATACCCACATTGGTGTTATCTGACTTGTACTGAGTCCCTCACTCAGTACCCTGTCATATGGGACTTAACAGTCTATCATACTTACAATGCGAGAGAACATATTAATTTTCCTTTTATGTGCTTTTGCTAAAAGATGGGGATTAAAATTTAGTGATTCTCTACTTTTTCCCTTTTCCTTTTCTTAACGAAACAATTATAGTGGACTATGTCTGTGAAAACTGGGAACAGTAAGACTCGCTGCTCTAGTTGAAAAGATTTGAGCTGAGTAAGAAATCACAAAATAGGACAATGTAATTTTTGCATTAATCTTTTCAAATTATTTTTCAGTTAAGCTGTGAAACTCTTCAGAGCTAATATTGGCAGTGTGCTGTTTTAAGCATATCTTTGTATTTTCTTTTCGGCTTGCAAACAAAACAGATTACATGCAAAACACTGCCATTCTTCTCTTTACTTGGTTTTCTTGATTTTTTTCACCTCTGAGAGTCACCGTGTATATCTTGCTGTTTCATTGGTAACCGCTGAAACAGCCAAAGTGATGATTTGAGCATGTTAATACTGTCAGTGCCAGTAGATTCTATGACTTACGAGTGGATAAAATCAGTAAAAAAAAAAAAAAAAAAAAAAAAAGAAAAGAAAAGAATTAATTGCTTGCTGAATTTGTTTAACATGTTGATACAAATTCAAATGCTCTTTATAGGATGTGAGCAAGCAGGGGGAAAAGCCCTTGAGGATTCTTTTTGGGGTGAGGTGGAAGTCGTAACCTTTCCATTTCTCTTTCTCCCGTTTTCCACTCTTAGAAAAATCTGTGTTCACCTATCAAACGTGCAATGCGATTATTTAGCTGTAATTAGTTCATGATTATGTCATTTCTTTTGGCAGGGGATGCCTTTAGCTGGTGAAACAATCTTCAAAACACACATGTATAAACATAGAGCAGGAAAAGCACTTGGGAGGGCAGGTAGGTGACAGTCTTTGGGTTTCCATCACATTAGCACACCAGCGCGGCGAGTTGAAAGACCTGGCGTGGCGAAGTCTCTCCACCGTCCGTCCGGCTGGCAGTATTGACTTTCACGGGCAATTGAATTTTAAGTCGACGGTGTCTGCTGTAACCCAGTTCCGCTTTTCCAGAGATGAAGCAGGGAGGTGATCCTTGTTCAGTGAATCACGAAAAGGAAATAAATGATTTCACCCTCCCGGAGACAGTTAAGGCTCAGAGACATGGTCGCACTGGATCCTTGCCTTTCACCAGGTAATCACTTTTCCAGTGAAAGGTGATAATTAATGAGCTGGAAGTCAATTACTCCTGGAAAAGCCTGGTGCCGCTGCGCGGGGAAGCGGAATGTTTCCATTTAGTGATCAAATTAAGATGCTTTTTCCCCATCTCCTGAAAAAATAAAATAAAATTAGAGGCCTGAAGTGTAACATGTTGATAATACTATCAACTTTATTTTTCTTTTGGTTCTGAAAATTTGTGAACTGAAAGCAAGTGTCTCCCTTCCCCCCCCCCCCCAAAGGGAAGGGAACAGGTGACAGCTGATGGTGGAGACTCTGGGCGCTCCTGGGCTGCGAGTTCCAGGCCACCTGTCGGAACCACACACACTCTCCAGGAGCCCGAGGTTTTCAGGATAATATATGGTCAGTCTGGAAAAATACAAATAACACGTGTGACTTTGTTGTGGGAACAAGGCACACGTGGAATGGAGGCACGTTCGTTCTGTGTGTCCTGGGAAGGACTGGACCCCTGAGATGACAGAATATTTAGAAGGTCAGCAGTGGGGGCCCTCGGGGAAGCTGGTGCTAGGATGGAGGCTGTGTTCCCCAGAGGGATGCCCCCCACCCCCGCAGGCACCGGGGAGGAGACAGGATTTGATTGTTCCAGACCTTTATCCGTCTACCAGCAGATGTCCCTAGAAGGCAGTGATATCTTACAGCTAGAACAGATGATGATGAAAATCTGAGACTGAACCACTCATCATATTTGCAAAGATTCATGGGGTGAAAGTCACCACATACTCCGGAATGTTGTTAGAGATAGAAGACACAAAATGTCTGTGTAAAAATATAAATTTTATTTAGTTCTGAAAACCGCATGGAGCTAAAACTCCCTTTTATATAAAAAAAAAACTAATTCTAGGAGTTGTTGACCTTCATCAGCACTAAAATGACTTTCTAAAATAAAATTCAGCTGTCCTAGACATATCCAAGAAGGGAGGAAGGCACTCAAGGTCCAAGGCGACACTCAATTCAGTAAAATGTTTCCTTGAATTTGTATTTACAGCTGGGTATAGTTTCTTCGTTCATTTGAAAAACAGCCCAACACGTAGTATAGTAAGTTTCAGGAGACACCATGCTCAGCTTGCAGGCAGGTTCAGATCTTTTAGGAGTCTGGCAACAACCCAGGCTGCCCAGAGGATGGATAACTACAGATTGCGAAGCAACGTTTTCTTCCATGTGTTAATGATATGCTACTGGACGGTGGATGAAAAACAGTGTAGAGAAAAATTGTTACAAAGAAGCACAACTGTCTTAAAAAAAAAAAAAAAAGGTAATTTTGGCCCTGGCTGATTGGCTCAGTGGTAGAGCGTCGGCCTGGCGTGCAGGAGTCCTGGGTTCGATTCCTGGCCAGGGCATACAGGAGAAGCGCCCATCTGCTTCTCCACCCCTCCCCTTCTCCTTCCTCTCTGTCTCTCTCTTCCCCTCCCACAGCCGAGGCTCCATTGGAGCAAAGTTGGCCCGGGCGCTGAGGATGGCTCTGTGGCCTCTGCCTCAGGCACTAGAATGGCTCTGGTTGCAACAGAGCGACGCCCTAGATGGGCAGAACATTGCCCCCTGGTGGGCATGCCAGGTGGATGCATGCGGGAGTCTGTCTGACTGCCTCCCTGTTTCCAACTTCAGAAAAATACAAAAAAAAAAAAGTGATTTCTTCTTTGATAAAACACATTCACATGCAGAATCAATATCAACAGCAACTAGCATTTCTATTTTTAGCAGTAATAGGCCCATTTGTTTTTCTTCCCTTATGAGAGGCAAATGCTATGGAGACCAAAGAGCCAACCTAGATGTCATAAAAATTATGGGTTTTGAAACTAAACAAAATCCAACTCTTATCTCTGCCACTTCCTAGCTGTATGGGTCAAGGCAAGTTGTTCTTCTTTATCTAGCTTTTGTTTCCTCACTTAAGAAGAATAACACTAAAAATCTCATGGAATGAATGCAAGTGTAACAGTATCATTTATACGAACAGGCTGGTACGTCACAGAAATTCAGTACATGCCGGTTCCCCTGTGTCACATTCCTGAATCAGTTCTTTGACGTTTCATGACCTCAGTGACTATTAGTTCACTTATTTTCCAGGAGAAGGTTCAGTTATTCCCCATGATGGGGATTAGAGAGAGGACGGTGGTCACAGAGGAGGTGCACTGATGCCGCCCGGAGGGAGGAGGATTGAGTCGTGCTAAAGGAAAATTAATGGACATCTTCAAAGAAGAGTTTCAAACAGTAGAAGTATTTAGAGACATAACAACACACGTTGGAACACGCAGGGATCACCATGGGATTTCGGAACCCTGGGTCTCCTCTTGTGAGCTGCCCGGTTGGATTCCAAGTCCTGACCCGCCTGGCGCAGGCTCACGGACAGTCCATTTCTGTCTGTGAGAAGTCAGTTCAAGGACTGTTTTATGTAAGCTGTAATAGAAAGCCAACTTCACAGGTATGTTTGAGCAAAAAATACACGTCTTATTTGAAAAGTCCTGCTGGCATGCTCTCTCTCTCTCTCTGCCATTATGGGTACTTGGGTGGAGACATTTTTAGAAACACACCTGACTGAGTCACAGGAGAAGGAGGAGAAGCCTTTGGATGATCATTTTCACCAGAATTTTAAGCAAGAAGATTTTTTTTTCCAGTTAAATTTAGAAATAGAAATTTCTTTGGGCAGAAGTTAGCACTATATTTATAGTGCCACTGTGGCTACACACTTACATAAGTTTCTCCATGTCTGGAAAAACTTTCTAGGACGACAAACATTCCCAAATGTATCCTTTAGAAACTACACACGTGCAGAATAACACAGAGTCCGGGACCCATCTCTCTCTGTACATACAGACTACTACAACCACGCCCATGTTAGGACTTGTGATTCCACATAAAAGACAACACGGGAAAAATAATAGCGAAAGAAACAGAAAATAGTGGGAAAAATATGTTTGCATGTACAAAGAGAAAACAGTGAAGAGAGAGAAAGAAAGAAAAAATATTACATTCAATCCTTGCTCCTTTTAAAACAAATGTAAAGGGGTTTACAAAATTATATATAGTACAGAAAATACAAAATATACAACTGAGAAAGTTAAAAAGAAAATGGAAAGAGGGTGAAAAAAGCTTACAATAAAGGCAGAAGTAACGAAAACCACAAACTTCTGTGCACGTCCTATCAATCACCCGAGGATTTTATCCTGAGCTTTCTGGTAGCGCAGGCAAAGATACATTCATCTCTGTCCGTTTACTCATGCAACAAATATGTGAGCATCGCCTACGTGCCAAGCACTATTCTGGGACCGGCGTGGAACAGTGAGCAAGAGACAGTGAACCAGGAGACAGACAACAAACACAACAAGGGAACCACGTGTCCTGGATTTGGAAAATGCAACGAGGGAAAGGAACGGAAGGAAGAGCACCTGGGCGTTGTACAGGGGTGTGTCCTTGCCGTTAGAGCATGGGGGGGCCTCCCTGAGCAGGCGGAGAGTGAGGAAGAGAGGTGAGAACGTCAGCCTGGGGTGTCTCTGAGGGGACGCAGGCAGGCGGCAGACTGAGCTCATGGGCGTGCGCCTGGCACGGATTTCCCGGGAGGAACACCCAGAGGGATTCCCAAAGCGAAGAAGGTGTGACTCGGTGGACACGTTTCTCAGCAAGAGCTCTTCTTTGACTGCAGGTTTGAAGTGTCTCGGGTGCTGTTCTGCAGACGTTCGCACAGGGGTGCAGGGACCTAACTAACATCAGGGTGCGGCTCTGAGGGAGCAGGTATAGAATCACAGAGGTGACGCCTCCCAGTAAACGATGATCTCTAACGGACTCTCTTCATCCAAGGTTTAACACAGCTCACCTGGAAAAGAAGCGTCTGACCCGGTGCCAGGGAATCCGGGTATCCAGGTGTTTGGTGTATGAAATTGTGTGCCTTTCTCTGAAGAAAGGATCCTAGACTTCAGCCGATTCTGAAAGGGCTTCCCGACGGCGGAAGAATTGACCACCCTAAGTCCAGGCTGAACGAACGACATGGTATCCGGACGATCTCTTTATCGGTTGTTTTATTCCTTTTGAATCACTACGGAATGTCTTGAGCGGTGGAGGGGTGGTGACATGCGGCAGCTCGGGAAGTCAGAGGCGTGCTTCAATAATCACCCCAGAAAGGATCAGGGAGAGGTAGTGTTAGGTAGTGATCAAAAATGAAAAAGAATATGAGAAGCAAGAGAAAAACACAAAGGGTGAGATTCCCCATGTTGGGGAGGGAGGGGGGCGGTTGCTAGGACGCAGGCGTCTGGTGGTGGCTGGACGCGAGGACCGCGTAGGGTGGAGCGGAATAGGAGGAAGAGGACTGCGGTGGGAACAGTCGTAGGTTGGTAAGGGTCACCGACGTGGGTGGCCAGTGGCTGTAGGATGCTTATCACAGATAACATGCTAGAGTCCATCCCCTCAAGAAGGCTTTCTCATCTGTTTTTCAGTCTAGACACTCCATAAAAAAAATAAATAAATAAATAAAGTTTTGTCACAGCAAGTAGCATCCTGCTGGTGGGTATTTCTAGGTAAAAGCGAACCGGGCGGATACCTACTTTAATTTCTAAATGCACAGCAAAATGCCTCGCTAAAGGCTGGGGAACTGATGGCACCTGGCCATGAACACAAACAGAAAGTCACACTGTCAGTGAGAAATAAAAATGATAAATGAGGAAAAGGGAGGAAGACGCAAAACAAAACAAAACAAAACAAAAAAAGGTTTGTGTAAAATAAAAATTAAAAAAACGGTAAAAAGGAAATAAGAAAACATTTCGCAAAGTCGATGTAGCTGACTTTTTTTTAATGCCATCTCATATTTTGCCTCTATTTTTTAATTTCTAAAAAATATATACACGTGGTTTTTCATTAGGAGCACGGTAAGAATGGATTATATACCCTGAGTCCCGAGGTGACAGGAGAGATCCGTCTGTAGACACAGGAGCACCCTGCCAGGGAGGCCGGCCGCTCGGTGGATCTCTTAGAAAGAGGGCTGTTTAGAACACCTGGCACCTGTCCCTTGCCCTCACCTCTGTCTTATCCTCACAAAGGTGAAGGGATGAAAAAAAGAATCAATCACCTTAGAAGCCTCCTTCCACCTGAGATTTTGGGTTTCCTCATATTCCTCCCATCCAGCCTCAAAAAGCACAGGTATTTAGGCAACACTCTTCTCCTTCCTCTTTATTTTATTTTTCCAGGAACTCCTCTGCTTTTCAGGAGTGACCGAACACGTGACTAAGGAAAGAATGCTTTAAAGCTTGAGCAGGCTCTGTTTTTAACATCCCCCCACCCCTTCTATTTGAAATGCGAAATGGAAACACAGATGAGGGCTTTCCTGTCGCTCACCGCTCCCAAGCTGAGACGCGCTAGGTCTCGGAGATGCTGGGGTTACCTCTAGGCACGGGTGATGAAAAGCACTGGTCGTTCTAGACATAGGGCAAGGGTGCTCGTTCACGACAGGCCTCAAAATTCCACGGTCGAGGTGGGCTCATTATTTTTACAGTGAGTTGAGCGTAGTGTAGTCGGAACCACCCAAATCGATTCTTTGAGGATGTTCCCTTCGACCTGCACTGCTCCCCCGACCTTGGGCCTTGCCTCCAGGAGTTAACAAATGTCTTGGAGGTATCACTGCAAAACAGGAAGGAACAGACAGCCCTGTGTCCCAGAACGGGCCCTAGCAGGGAGCACACTTCCTGGAGGGGTATGTTGTTTTGTGAGTCTGTCTCTGACGGCTTGTTCAATATACCCGTCTTGATCGAGGCCTGCAGGGACCTCCAAGTCCATACGTCTCCACAGAAAGTGTCTACTTTCTCTATTTTCTCTCATACCACTGTTAGATTCAGGGAGTGCTGAGATGCTGGGGCTGCCAAGAGTGTAACTATTGAAGGAACAGGGAGTGCTGATAGGGCCCCTGTGAGGCTGAGAACAAAGAAGGTCAGAGACCCTTATCAGAAGTTTATGTTTGAAATTCGCCACTATGCTAAAACTGGCCCCTGTTGCTATGCCGGCCCCTGTTGCTATGCTGCGTGTGACCTCCCTAGCCAATAGCTGAACTGCCACATCTGCTTCTGTCTATGCTTGCTCACTTAGGATATATAAGGACCTGGCTGTAAGCGCCAGGCGAGGCTTCCGTTTGCAGCTCCTTGTGAGCACGGTGTCTCCGGACATCTTGGGAGTTTGCCCCTGTGCAGGTTAAACTGGCCAATAAAGTAACATCTAAACTCCTGAAAGTCTCTGACGTTTGTTCTCATACCCGGTGGATGCAACAACCGCCTGCTCCCAGCTACTCCAGGTCAAGACCTCAGTATATCTCGAGTTTTCTCTCCGGTTTTTCCTTCATTTCCAGTCAGCAGGGTTCTTGTGCTGTCACAATGTTTTTAGACATCTGCTTCACCAACGCGGCTGGTTGGTTCAAGTCCTCGTCGCTCAGGCTTTGCAGTTTGCAACTGTTTCGCCAGCCGTCTCTTCCCTTCTGGTGTACCTGATCGGTTGAATTTTCTTGAAGTAATGATTTGATCTTTAAGAACCTTCAATGATACTCCTCCATCTAGGAGGTAGAGTTTGATCCACAGCCTCCCCTCAGATTCCCCTACCCCCAACACGCGCGCGCGCGCGCGCACACACACACACACACACACTGAACCAGTGACTGGACTTAATGACTCATTTCTATAAAGCAGAATATGGAAATGGAAAAATAATAACTCTACTGTGGCGTGATCTGGCAGATTCCACCTTAACCAAGGGACAAGGGTTCACATCGTCAGTGATATCTTATGTTGATTTTATGTACCCCAGATAGGATGTGATGAGAAGGGTACTTCTGTTCTATGATATTCTTCTCAAAACCCAAGCCAGTCTAAACATGAGGAAGACATCACAGAAGTCTTTATTAAGTATGTTCTACAAAGTGCCTGACCAGCAGCACTCCATGATCCTCAAAGTCATAAAAAACAGAACCACACAAAAACTGAGAAGACTAAGGAGACACAATAACTGAGGGCATCAGGGTGTCCTGTCTGGGACTCTGGAAGAATTTTTAAAGGGTATTAATGATAAAAGTGGTAAAAATCTGTACAGAGTGTGAAGATTAGTTAAGTGATTTACCAAAACTAATTTATTCGTTTTAACAAATGTACCATGTTTACTTTCTAAGATCTTAACATTAATTGAAGCAAGAAAGGTTATCTGGAAATTCTCTGAACTGTTTTTGCAAGGTTTTGTTTTTTGGGGGGTTTTGGGTTTTGTTTTTTTTTTTGTGAATCTAAAGTTATTCCAAAATTGAAGAGTTTATTTTAAAAAGTAAATTTATTGGGTCTGGATTCCCAAATATAGTTGTATATAAGGACGACCATGAGAACTTTTTAAAAATGTGTATTTCAGGGTCACATGCTTGGAGATACTGATTCCGTGGGTCTGGGTAAGGTTCAAGAAACCGAGAAGCCGTGGGACAGATGCTGGTTGCACCAGGTTAGAAATATGATCCACAGTCAGAATTCAGCAGCAGGCTGCATAAGAACCAAGAAACCTGTGGGAAACGTGGCCTTCAAATGTTCACTTCCTTCTCTCACAAGAAGAAGATAATTTCATCTTTGCTTAGCTCACAGGACTTTCTGGGAGTCTTAGATTAGCTCCAGGTTGGTAGATTACCTATCATTCTTCTCTCTCTCTCTCTTGCTCTCTCTCTCCCTGGAAACACACGTTAAAATGTCAAGATCCCTGTGTGGTGTAGTACCAACTTATTCTGAACTTACCTCTTCCCCGGTGACGAATGAGGACATTATCTAATGGCAAACGTCTGATAAACAGAACAGTTCTTTGAAAACAAAGGTTTTTTTTAAATTTTATTTTATTTATTGATTTTTTAGAGAGAGAGGAGTGTGAGAGAGAGAGAGAAGGGGGAGGGGCAGGAAGCTTCGACTCCCATATGTGCCTTGACCGGGCAAGCCCAAGGTTTCGAACCGGTGACCTCAGTGTTCCAGGTCGACGCTTTATCCCACTACGCCACCACAGGTCAGGCGAAAACAAAGGTTTAATTCTATCCCAGTTTATGGATTAATCAGTCCAATAGAACTGATAAGGATTGTTCATCTGACCTGCTTTAATGAATAGATAAGAACCAGAGTAATCTGCTTTTTAACGGATTTTAAGCAAGCGGAGGTCCCTGAGATTTAAGACTATTAGCAGCCCTTGCAAAAGTTACATGGTGCTTTAGTTGTTATTGTTGTTTTTTAATCAAAATTGTAAAAGCTTTCCATATATATATATATATATATATATATATATATTATTTTATCTTCAGAATAACTTTGTGGAATAGATAGTCTCATCAACTTTGTTTTACTGATGAGATAATTTAGGCACAGAGAAGTTGTAAAATTTGCCAAAGGTCACCCGGCTATCATGTGGCAGGGAGGCAGACTTCCATGTGGTGCTGTGCCATCGAAATGGGCTGGACCGTACCTCTGAGCAGTGAGGTAGAATTCGTTAACTCAGTTGTATCTGAACTCTACACAATGCTCAAATGGTAAAAATTGGTGTACATGGATGTATACCAACTGCACATTTAGCTTAGATGCATAATATATTCTTCCATCGCTTATAATTTGTCATAGAGGATGGCAATGGTGTGTGTGTGTGTGTGTGTGTGTGTGTGTGTTGTGAGTGTCAGTTTTCTGTCAATCCTTTCTAGTCGGCTACGTTTTGATTCTGACTCGCTAGGCCACTTTCCAGGGTCTGACAAATTCCCCAGAGGACAGAAAAATCTGAGATTCAGAGCAGTCTGCTTTGAGTGTCAGGATAGGCGTGTGGCGGAAGGAGAATAACGTTAGAAAAAGCAGAAATGTCCTTTAAAAGCTTTGAGAAGTTTTAAGTGGAAAACATCCCAGACTGACATAATTACTTCATCCCAGGTCTTCATGAGAAATGACTGGTGATTTTTGCTGGCAATGTGTTCTCGGGAAATTTTACCAAACAAATAAATGGAACAAGCCTGTGTGGTCGTTTCTGAGACTCTCTAGTCAGTTATAACAAGGAGAGCCCCTGTTTAAAAGCAGTGTGGGCGACACATCCCAGAAGATCGCATTAATCAAGGCAGGCTAAAGCTGATAGGTACAATTATAGGGTGGTCACCCTAAGGAAATATCTTGATTAAGACTTTTCAAACCATGTAGAAGCCCTCCAATTTTTGCCCAATGACTGTTGCACCTCATCTGGGCACTTAGCACATCTTATCCTATGGGTATTGAAGGCCTTCCGGCAGGGCCTTATTCAACAGAATGAAACCTTGTTCTGATGAGATCCCTTAATGGTGTGATGATGGAATACCTCTACTACTAGTAGGTAGCAGTCTTCACCCACCACCAGCGAAAGAGAACGGAAACAGAAACCAGATTTGAGTCCTGCCCTCTCCAGTGCTCGTGTATTATAGAATTTTGCGTAAAGGAATGCGCAGAAACTGGTTACATCTCATCACTCAGAAAGCTGTCTATATTTTGTTAGGTTCATTTTTTAAAGTGTTATACAATTGCATTTTTACGGCAATCTCATCATTCAAACAAAAAGTATGGACAAATATACGTAAACCCAAAATGTAGATAATTAACTCATTATTCTTGAATATTATTTTAAAGATATACAGTCCTCATTGATAACTGATGTCAGTTCTTAGCTAAGATGTCATCATTGTAAAAATTCTTATTCTTCCAATATCACCAAAATGAAAGGAATCTATTTGGGTGCTAAAAAAATTCAAAGTTCCTAAATTCTAGTATTAATCACCTAATTTCATTTCAAGAGCCACAGCAAACCCTCTTCCTCTCAAATTTATTCTGCATGTGAGACTCCACACTGTGTTCACTCCTGACTTGAAACCGAATGTCACCACCTGCTGCTCCCACATTTCTGTCTAGCAGCCACAGGTCAGCGCTGGCATTGTGGCATAACACTATGTGTGCAAATATCAGCCTGATATCCCCCATGGCTGATAAGCAACCCTGGTTGCACTCAATTTATGTTTGAAAAGTGACAAAGTCTACAAGAACATGGGTGCCACGTGTGCTCTTGGAAAAAACCCCCACAGGATCCTAAATGATTCAAAAATCAGGAAAGGTACCAGTGTGTTATGAATTTGTATGCCTTCCTATATTTTTAGATATTATATGTAATGATAGGTATGACTATTCATGAATGTTTATATAGTTATATCAGCATGGAAAAAGATAGAAAAATATTTCCTAGGTTGTTGACATGGGGCATTGGTTCCTGAAGAGAAGATGGGAAGGAAAAGAGGAGAGAGAGAGGGGGTATCAAAAGAAACAGTGTACCTCATAACGCCAACAATATATGATATATTTGATACTTCCAAGTAGTGGGGCATGGACGTGGAGGAGTTTGCTGGGGAAAAGAGGTGTCTGTGGGTGGCTGAATGAATGGCAAAATTCCACTCATATAATGATGTAAGATTATGTACACATGCATATCTGTAGACTTCTTTTTAAATATAATGACGTACGGTGAATTCCACCCTCCTGTAAAATACCTCAGCGTTGTCTTCATTGACTCACCGAGGTTTTGCTGATGACCATGCCAGGCTCATTTGCCCACCATTCTTCCGCCTAAGAATAAAGGGTAGGTGAGTGTTCCACCTAAACATTTTGGTTTTTATTAACGTCTACTAGAAGAGGTACCTTGAGCAGAAACTCCTGGAGACAGCATGATACAGTTGATCTCCACTAGACTTTGAAGTCAGATTCACAGAGACTCCAAACCCAGCCTGGTCATCAATTAGTTGTATGTCTTTGGACAAGTCGCTTAATTTTTTTGCCTTCAGTTTATCCAACTATAAAATGGGGAGAAGGAAATCCACGTGCCAGGTCTGTGCTAGATACTGAATTTATATAACCTTTGGTACTTTGCAGGAATTCGCAAGTTACACACACACACACACACACACACACACACACAAAACCAAACCAAACTAGAGACTTGGATAGATTGGAAGACAAAAAAAAAAAAAAAAAAGGCCTGACTTGTGGTGGTACAGTGGATAAAGCGTCAACCTGGAAACGCTGAGGTTGCTGGTTCAAAACCCTGGCTTCCCAGGTCAAGGCACATATGGGAGTTGATGCTTCCTGCTCCTCCCCTTCTCTCTCTCTCTCTCTCTCTCTCTCTCTCTCTCTGTCTTCCCTCTCTATAATAAATAAATAAAATCTAAAAAAAAAAAAAAAAAGTAAACATGTAGTGTTGAAGTTAATGGATTTGTTTGTTTGATGTGGAAGCCCGTTGAAAGATGACAATGTACATACAACCAGTTGCCTTACCCCCTGTAACACCAAGGTGTAATAAATAACCCTGGAGTTGTCTGCATGGGATCCGCACTTCCACAGTGGGCTCTCTCCTCGCCCTTCCACAGTGGGCTCCCTCCTCGCCCTGCCCGGTGGGCCTGCCTGTTTTGAGTTGTTCTGTACATTGTACAGATGGATCATGCTTTCAGATACACCAAGCTGTCCTCTACAAAAAGGTAGATCTTATGAAGTCCTGTGATTTTCATTTCATGAAGAGTGGATGTAATTTTTTTTAGATCACCCAGCTAAGATTATTGTTGCTTTTCCCTGACAGGATTTTCTTCTTATGTATTGATCTCATTTTTTAAGAAAATTAGTTTACTTGTACACTGAATCCATCCAAACTGGAGGTCTGGCTAGGCAGGGGCCAGATAAATAAGAAGTCAGGAAGGGGAACGTCTGTAGAGCAGACAAAAGGGTAAAGGAAGTAGCTCACTTTTGAGATCTCTACCTTGCCAGCTGATTAACCCGAGCTGAATTTCGTATGTGCTTTTGATAAAGAAAGCTCTACGCAACACGATTATGCACAATTCATTTTTGAAAGAAAACTTTCACATTGAAATAAGCTGAAAACTGTAAAAATGGACACGTGTGGACATTTTAGATATTCTTATGAAATTTAATTTTTCTGAACAGTGACAGAAATTTAGCAGAGAGCTCACTTGATTCTAATGTTTTTAAGTGTTAAATATTTTGCTTGAATTCATACTCCAGGCATCTTTCTGACGTTTAGTTTTTCCACGCACGATATGGAACCCAGTTGTCAACCCTTTGAAGGAATTTAACAGTGGTCCTGGCGAAAGGTTGAAAGGAGTACATATAAATAAATCATCAGTGAATTCAGTAAGTTCCATTATTCCACGGGTGTAGAGGCCCTGAATAGGAACACTGAACAGGGACAGAGTTCAGTGCCCTGAGGCAGAAGCCCCAGTGCCCTCACTGAGGGAAAGTTCGGAATGCAGTACCATGCTGACCACAGCACAACAGGGACAGAATTAGCAACTCGGGTTAATCAGCTGGCAAGGTAGAGCTCTCAAAAGTGAGCTGCTTCCTTTACCCTTTTGTCTGCTCTACAGACGTTCCCCTTCCTGACTTCATTCTTGTCTCTGCTTCCCGACTCTCCTCATTCACATCCCTGCTTCTATTTTGTATCAGTAAATACCCGTAGGGCCTGGGGGTCAGGGCCGTCACATGAAACTTCTCTAGGAGATTATGAGGTGGTCCCCCACAGGTCCCTCCATGCCCTCTGCCTGGTCTCCGGGCAGTCATTGTGTCCACGACACCCGGGCAATTTCCAGTTTCCTCCTCTGTTAGAATCCTCCATTTGGAAAAAGCTCCTTCTTCATATTTATCTAAATAACATAGATACACTCTTGTAAAAATCTTTAAGCATTTCCTATGGAGCAACATTTACTCAGAGTGTTTTATGAGGCGAAATCTAAAACAAAATTCTTGCATCAAAACCAACCCTGGAAATTCATGACATCATCCTTTAGTTAGTTTCCTCTGCTCGTTGGACCATTTTTAGTAAAAAGATGGTCTCCTCCTCCTCAGATTGCTACTGAGGTCAAGATTGCGTCACTTGCTGTAGACAGAAGAGCCGTTCTGTATTCCCCTACCATATGTGCTAGATTTTTTAGCACATTAAGCTACTGAGACGTGTTTGGGTTCTTCTAAATGGCTTCCAGGTGTGTTTAAAAAAAAATAGCCTTAAAATTTTGACTTTAAGAATAGGATCCATGTGTTGTTATTTTTCTCTCTCTTTTTTTCAGTTGTATGAATTTCTTTGTATGATTTTCGACTTATAACATGAATTCTTCCTGTTGTACCTGGTGAAACAATATACAACCAGGATGTGATTGAAATGCCAACAAACACACATTCTTTTCACTCTTGTTCTCATAAACTTACTCATTTTGCTTTTCTAGTTACTTGTTCACACAAATAGATTCAAGGATATAAATGCAAAAAAAATGTAGTTTTAGTCAGTTGACTATTTTATTATCAGAACAGTAACATAAAATGCACATTTCCTTTTAACTTGCTCTTACCTTTGTTCATTTTATACATCATGGAAAATGTATATATCAAGGGGTAGTCACCTATTTTTTTCTGTTTTGATACACACATAAAAATTGTACAGAGATGGTTGAGTGAGATGCTTGAATCCATGTTAACACAATAAATTAAATTAATAAAAAATTTTAAAAAGTTGTACAGAAATGGGAATAAATAATACAAACTGATTTGATACTATTTTTCTTCTGTTTTTTTGTTCTGATTTATGTTCCTTACCTTGGTGATTAACCTAACATATCCTTTCTTTTGCCTTGATCTTTAAACATAGTCTAGCTTTTTTTGGGGGGGGGTTTCTCCACCTTTTTGAAATGATGAGTACACATAATATTTAACAATGCTTCATTGCTGAATTCTCAATTAATATGAAATGCCAGATAGCAATAAAATCACCCAAGAAAGGGAATCATCTTCCTTAAATTTCAATATAACTGGCCTGATCACAGGAGCTTGATGAACTTCCCAAAAGTCAAAACTGACTGAGCTAGTAAGCTGACAAGAAAGTTTTATAACTCAACTCTCTGTGCACCTGCTTCTCAAGCTGCTTGGCGTGGAGGCCGGGTCGGTGACTTTTCCTCGAGGAACGTCATGTCTGTGAATGGCACACACAGTCAGCTTGGATCAGAGAGAGTTTGACTCATGGGGCTACCAATCCTTGGAAAAGGCTTTACCGCATACAGTGTTGATGTTTTCTTTAAATATTTTAACATTCCCCCTTCTCCAGTCTTCTCTCCCGTCTTCACACATGTTAAATCCAGGCGTCAGAATTGTGCAGATGCTGTGATGTGCTCCTCAGATGCCCCTTCGGGAAAGAAGGGCTGGTCATGCCAGCTGCTGAGAGTGTACCCCCGTGGTCAGCCCTCTTCAAGGATCATCTCAGCCAAGAGAGCCACCCTACACATGGCCACACCTCCTCTCACCCCTGACTCAGGACAGCTCCATTCTCCCATGGGTCAGCAGAAGCGTCCAGCGACACTACTTTGTGCCTGGAATTCCACTTGCCCCATCTTGCTTCCTGCCTGTCCTTCTGCCTGAAAGCACTCCTATAAAAAACTAAGCTCATCTCGGCCCTGGCAGGTTGGCTCAGTGATAGAGCATTGGCCCCAGTGTGTGGAAGTCTTGGTTCTGGTCAGGGCACACAGGAGAAAAGCTCATCTGCTTCTCCACCCTCTTGCTTCTCTCTCTCTCTTTCTCTCACTCTTTCCCTCCCTCTCTCTCTCTCCCTTTTCCTCCTGCAGCCATGGCTCATTCTAACAAGCTGGCCCTGGTCTCTGAAGATGGCCCCAAGGCCTCCTCTCAGGTGCTGAAATAGCTTGATTGTCAAGCAACGGAGTAGCCAACCCCAGATAGGCAGAGCATCCCAAATAGGGGACTTGCCAGGTGGATCCCAGTCTGGGTGCATGTGAAAGTCTGACTCTCTGCCTCCCCACCTCACTTAATAAAAAATAAAACAAAACAAAAAACAACTAAGCTTATCTCTTCCCTCAATTGCCTACCCCTTTATCTTGTGTGTGTGTGTGTGTGTGTGTTTTAAGAGAAACACTATTTATATAAGCTTGGAATCTCTTAACTATATTTAAGATTTTCCTGTTCTTCACACCCTAAGCTTATTAGTTAGGCTTTTCTCATTTATTCCTTCACAAGGCCTCTCACAGTTGTGTCCCTCCCCCCAGTTTAGATTTTCATCGCTACATCTCAATCGTTGTGATAACTGGGGTCCCCAGCTCTAGCTTGGCCCTTACCACCTGTTTTATCCATCAAGTATTCTTCCTAAGCAAATTTCTAATTGTATAATTGAAGGCAGCTGATCAAAGCCCTCAGCCTGGCCATCTGTGTAGGCAGCAAAATTCATTTTTATTTCCTATGTGTAGGCAAAATCCTAGGAAACCTTACAGTATTTGAAGTTAACATTTCGATCAACTTGAATCAAAACAGGGAGTGTCCTGGACATGTTCTACTGATACAACCATTTTAAAATCAGTGTATACGTAACTCCCTTATATACTTACATATTAAATAATACCCTTTGAATTCCTTCAGATTTCATGTATGTGTGTGTGTGGAGAAAGAGAGAAAAAGAGAGTGTAAGCTTTCTTTAAATATTTTCTTTTTCCCTCCCTCCTTCCCTTCCCTTCCCTTCCCTTCCCTTCCCTTCCCTTCCCTTCCCTTCCCTTCCCTTCCCTTCCCTTCCCTTCCCTTCCCTTCCCTTCCCTTCCCTTCCCTTCCCTTCCCTTCCCTTCCCTTCCCTTCCCTTCCCTTCTCTCTCTCTCTCTCTCTCTCTCTCTCTCTTTCTTTCTTTCTTTCTTTCTTCTTTCTTTCTTTCATTAAGTGAGAGGCAGAGAGGCAGAGGCAGATTCCCACATGCATCTGGATTGGGACCCACCTGGCTAACCTTCTACCAGGCAATGCTTTGCCCATCTGGAACCGCTGCTCTGTTGCTCAGCAACTGAGCTATTTTTGTGCCTGAAAGGAGGTCATGGAACAATCCTCAGCGCCAAGGGCCAATTTTTCTGAAACCATCAGAGCCTTGGCTGCAAAAGGACAAGAGAGAGAGAGGGGGAAGGGTGGAGAAACAGATGGTTGTTTCTCCCCTGAGTCCTGACCGGGAATCAAACCTGGGACTTCCACACAACAGGTGGATACTCTTTAAATATTTTCTTTGATTGGTACATTTGGAATAAAACCTTATAGTCATTACTTAAATTTTGTTTTTAAAGAATTTTGAGCTCTTATTATTTTTTCATTTATTGATTTTAGAGAGAGAAAGGGGACAAAGAGGATGGGAGAGAAAGAGAGGAAGAGACAGAGAGAAGCATTCATTTGTTGTTCCACTTAGTTGTATATTCATTGGTTGATTTCTGTGTGTGCCCTGACTGGGGATCAATCCCAAAACCTTGGTGTTTCAAGATGACACCCTAATTGACTGAACTAACTGATCAGGGCCTATGATCATTGACTTTAACTGAAAATAATAAAGCTAGAGTTTTTATTCTCAGCTATTGACACCATTTTGGTTTTAATTTTCTTTAAATGGTTAAAAAGTGATTTGTTTCTGACCATTTTAATATTCACTCAACAAACATTTATTGAGCACTAATTATGTGCTGCCAGCCACTGTGCAAATCACTAGGGATATAATGATGAATAAAATATAGACTTTGGCTTGAAACTACTCACAAGCTAATGAGATCATTAGTGACTATAGCATTTGTACCCTTTGCTCCAATCAGCATGATTTTAGGGGTGCTTTCCAAGCTTAGAAAATTTCCTGTAAACTCTGTCTATGAAGAAGTAGAACTCTACCTTTGCCCACTGTAGACAATTAGTGGCATAATACAAATAGTACAGAAATTGGAATAAAGAGATTGAGATTTGCATTCTGGTTTACCTCCTCCTTAACCCGTCACCTTCAGCAATGCAGTGAGATTTTCTGAGTATTTTTCACTCCCATAGCGCTGTGATATTTATCTCATGGGTTATATAGAAGATTAGAGTTAAGAGCTATGAAAATAATATGTATGTGTTATTTTAAAATTTTGGATAATATTCAGGCTAAATTGTCTTCTTTCTCTATTGAGTTCTGTGGAAGAATGATCACAGTAGACCAACTTAAACCACTTGAATTTTGTAGCTGAAATTTATAATTTTTATCCTCCTCCTCCTCCTCATAATACCAACATGTCTTCTCTCTCCTATGCAAAGGGCTGGACTACATCTTCAGATCAGTTTTTCTCAACTTTAGCTGCACATTAGAATCACATGAAGAGCTGGTAAAAAGCCCAGTGCCCAGGTTCCGTTCCAGACCAATTACCTCAGAATCTCTGGGGGTGAGACCCAGGCACCCACACTGTTCCCCTGGTGATTCCAATTAGGTTGAGAACAACTGCTCTGGTTAATTACCTCATTAAAGTTTTGGACAAACCCTGCAAGTAGAGATGTTCATTTCTGTTGTGTACAGAAGAGACCTCGGCTTGGCCAAAATCAAAGACTTTATTCAATGTCACATACCTCGTCTCGGGGCAGAGTTTGGATTCACACCCAGGTATCTCTGGTTTCAAATCCATGTTCTTTTTCCTTAGCTCTACTAGTATAATTCTAATTCTCTCTGCCCGAACTCCAGCATGGAAGATCTAAGAGAAAAGGAATTTGAGCTCCGTCCAGTCCCACTTTTTTTAGGGTAAGGCCATTTTTCTGTAGGAAGGGATTAACAATTTCCCTTCATTGAGGTGTTAGCAAAATTGTTCAATGAAAATTCTCCCATTCTAGTATACAAAGCAGGGGTCCTCATTGACAGAATTGACAGGTATGAGAATTTGATGCAGTGTACAGAAATGTGAGCAGAGGTGAGAGGGAATGGGATGCAGGTGAGTAATTTTGTTTAGAAAGCATGTAAAAATGCCGAGATTTCAATTAGAATGCTCCTGTAATACACATATATTTTTTTATTTTTTATCTCCAAACTTACAATATTATTTTGTGTTAGGTCAGAATCTTGTAAGTAAAAATAACATAAAGTTAAATAAATAAATAAATAAATCTCTGTAAGTCTCCTAGTTTTTTTTTTCTTGTGTCTTAAATTTAATGGCTAAGGTTAACTTAGTCACTAGACTTGCTTGTATTTACTAGGCTTGCTTGTATATTTACATATATTCTGCCGTATTATTTTTGTGTTTTCTGATTTTTGTTTTCTATCTTTGTTTTTATTTTTCCTTTCTTTTCTACCTTCTTTCAGATTCTTAAGGTTTTATTTCTTCCAGTTGTTTTCCTGTATAGTTTTGAAAATTGCACTAGATAGGGTCCTTACTTGTGAACAACAGAAGCAAACTGTAGGCCCTGGCCAGCTGGCTCTGTGGTAGAGCATTGGCCTGGTGTGTTGATGTCCCGGGCTTGACTGCCAGTCATGGCATTCAAGAGAAGTGCCCATCTGCTTCTCCACCCCTCCCCTTCCCCCTTCTGTCTCTCTCTCTCTCTCTCTTCCCCTCCTGCAGTCCTGGCTTGATTGGAGTGAGTTGGCCCTACTGCTGAGGACGGCTTCATGGCCTCTGCCTCAGATGCTAAAAAGAGTTCAGTTGCTGAGCAACAGAGCAATGCTTGAAATGGTCCGAGCATCAGCCACTAGTGGGCTTGCCAGGTGGATTCCAGTCAGGGCTCATGTGGGAATCTATCACTCTCCCTCCCCTCCTCTCACTGAATAAAAAAAAAAAAAGAGAGAGAGAGAAACTCTAGCTGATCTGAGCAGAAATGGCACTGATGACAAATAACTGAGTAGCTACTGAAATTAGCTGACAAGACTGTGTACAGTGGGGTGAACTGTTGAAGTAGTTTATGTCTGATTGGCTGAAAACTTGAAGTGATTGACAAGGGCCAAAATACATATTTAAATGAAACACATTCTAATGAATTATGTAATGAATTAAAAGAGTTAAGTGTTCCTGTTTATGACTGTCATTCCAGATTAATTAGTAATTGTGTCTCAATTTATTATATCAACTTTATTATATAAAAATAATGAATAGTGTTTAGGATTATTGTTACCTGGTTTTACATAACAAGTTGGTAATAAATGGTATTTTAAAATTAGATATAGATCATCTAGGTCATAACTTTTGTTTTGGAGTAATGGGTTTCCAAGTGGTTATTATGTTACCAAAAATTAAAATAAATGAACAGGACATATAGAAACTGATTATAGGTAGGTATGAATCAAGGATTATAAGTAATCCAATTTTGTGTACTCACCACTTAGAAAAAAAGTAAAAATAAGCAAACAGGAAACTTGTATCTCTAAGGAATAGAGAATATGTTGTGTGTAATTTGTTAACTACTTAGTTTAACTTCTTTTCTTTTTGCAGTGATTAGGTAATTGGAGTTGTTGTTTTTTTAGAAAATACGACTACAACCATTTACACTATGGTACAAAGTCAAATTTGTCTGCTAATTTATCTTTTCTTTGGATCACAGAATATCAACTAAGTATTGCGTTTCCGCAGTTAGGCCATTAGAGAGTTTGCTAGAAGGTGGCCCTATCCGGATCCTGATGTGACCATTGTCCAATCAGGCATCTCTGATCTGCGTGTCATTCCTGCGCTTACCCGCTTTCTCTCCCAAGTCTGTGGCTGACGCCCTGTGCTCGGTCCTCCCACACTCGCCTGACTCAGTCCTTCGTACCCCGTGGTTTTCAGCTTGGCCATCACCTGGGAACCCTTCCGCGGCCTCCCCGCCACCTGCCCCCACCGGGGCTAAACTTATTTCCCTGTGTCCCAGTCTTCCCGCAGTGTCGACTCTGGAAGATGAACTGTTTGAGAGAGAATTTATCCCCATTCGACTTGGACCTCGGAAAGCAAAGGAACGATGCTGCACCGGCCGCGTGGGGAAACAGATGTGACACGGCGTGTGCTCCCTCCCGCCTGGCCCGCGACATGTATCTGTTTCTTCGTGCAGATCTGTAACTCTTTCCCCGAGGATACAATTTCTAACCCAAAACAATCCTTCAGGTTTTCTTTTGCTCCAACCCTAATCACTTCAAAGATGTAGGTGTTTATTTTTAAACTTTCCTCCTCCTCTTGAATGAGGATTTAGTTAAATGCCTGTTTAAGAATTGATGAGTAATTTAAAGGATTTAGGAGAACATTCTGTGCTATTATATGCAAATCCATGCCCATGCGTGGCTCCCCGTGCCATTAACCTGGCAGGCATTTCATGCATGAGTCCCCACCTTATTAAACTAGCAGTATGGAATATCTGATTTACTCCACTGGCATGAACCACTTAGTGTGCTAATATAGGAATATAACTTTTACATTTCTTCAGAATAACTATCTTCAAAACAGATTCTTGAAGACGATAACATTATTTTGACAGCTGTGCTCGGTTCCTAAAAGTCTATTTTAGGAAGCTTCTTATCACTGTTGGAACTGTACCTGGGTGATTTGAATGAACCATACAATAATTGAAAATGAAAACCATCCCAGCAGTGAGAACCCGCAGAATGCTGCAGCAAATGATTCAAACAGCACAGGCTGAGTTCATTCGGTAGAGGCGTTGGCTTCTAGGTAAAGGTGTTTCACAGTGTACGGTTGCCTGTGAGTCCGCCACGAGGGTACACGAAAGTGTCAAATCTCTTTTTATAGCCGAGAGCCCCGGTATCTCTCCCTTCCAGCATTGGTTGCTATAACAGCATTCATCGTCAATGGGATTTACAGAAGAAGGAAAAAAAAAAAAAAAAAAAAAAGAGGGGGAGGAGGCTGCATATTCCTAAAGTTGACACAGCGCAGGGATTCTAAATGCGGGATGCCGGATTCTTCTCTAGTGTCCATTTCAGCTGGCTCCTAATGACACCCACATAATCACAGCCACTCTGTCAGCATTCAGCCCAGCTGCATGAAATGAGACAAAGGGAAATTTAGCGTCAACGGAGGGGATGGTAATTTAAAAGGCTTTTAAATGATGTTTTCTATGTTTCTCAATCAACAATATTTTAAAGCCTTCAATTCTTTTTTTATTTTCCTACAATAGGATTTCCTTGGTTCCTCAGGCCTGGCTGATGACATAGGGGTGCTAAGTTGGCCAAAAAAAAAAAAAAAATGTCAGAGACTAGAAAAGAGGTCCAATAAATAAATATTCACAGTAATTTTCATTTCTGTTAGAATTTATTTATTTCTTTCTGCATTTCAATTACGTGAGTAAATTTGCCTTCACTCTTTGCCTAAGGTATAATTTTGAAGCACAAATGTTTAGTGTTGATCAGCTGTGTCCTTCAATAAACATTTCCAGATTTGTGATCTTATATCAATCGTTTCTTCAGTCACGACACGTATTTCAGAGTTCTCGGGCAACAGGAGAAAAATGTTTGTGAGGGAAGAAAACCCACTGAATAAGCCAGGGAGGCTGGTGAAGCGTGACATGTGTTGGCCGCATGTGAGCCATGAATATGGAAAGATACTGGCTGGCCGGGGGTGGGGGGGGTGGGGGGGTGGGGTGTGGACGGGGGGGGGGGGGAGGCGGGTGGACAACGTGTCCGTGAGAGGAAACGTACGCTGTTTGCTTGCGAGAACTCCAGGGTTTTGGACAGTACACTAGGGTATACAAATGGATGAAGCAATCTCTTCAAACCGGTTTAGTTTATTGATAAATGATTGGAAATGGAAAAATCTGCTATGAGAGGACCATTAATGTTTGGTTGCTTTTGTTTCTTGGTTAAAATTTTTTATGTTATTTTATTTGTGTGTATGTGTGTGAAAGAGGAAGGGGGAGGAAGAGAGAGAGAGATGAGAAGCATCAGTTCTTCGTTGAAGCTCCTTAGTTGTTCATTGATTGGTTTCTCATATGTGCCTTGATCTGGGGGCTACAGCAGAGCGAGTGACCCCTTGCTCAAGCCAGTGACTTTGGGCTCAAGTCAGTGACCATGGGTCATGTCTATGATTTCACGCTCAAGCTGGTGACCTTGGGGTTTCGAATCTGGGTCCACAACATCCCAGGTCGACTCTCTATCTATTGCGCCACTGCCTGGTCAGGCTAAAACTTTTATTTATCTTTAAACTCTTCATCCCAAACTGTAAATAGTGCCTGCATATAAAGATAGACAATTACACAAATGGACTAGAATATAGATCCCAGACATCAGTGGGGGGAAAGAGAGATTGTCCGATGGTTAGTTTGGGGACAAATTGTTCATCTATATGGAAACATTATAAGGAAAAAACAGAATTGACTAAAGACTGAAATTTGAATGAAAGAATCTGAAATCTTAAAGAAAAATGTAGGAGACTCTTTCTATGAGTTTAAGGCAGGTAAGGGGTTTTCAAAGAAGTCACGAAAGTACAAATTTTAAGGGAGAAATAACATGGCTTAGCATAAAGCATCATAAACACAGAGAGAGGATAAATGTAAGCCCAGGAGGAGACGTGTCAGTGCAGTAGCTCACTGAGGGCATTTTTCAGAGAAAACAAAACCCAGCTATAAATTAAGAAAAAATATTTTTTTCCAAACAAACAGGCACAAAAGGACTGAACAGCACGGACAGGACAGGGACGGAGGAAGCTTGAACGGCTAGCAGACTACCAAGGCGCTCAGTCTCCGCGGCTGGAAAACGCAAATGAAAGCAGAAATGATTAAAATACAACTATCAGCTTGGCAAACATTTGAAATCTGACAATAGCATCTACGGGTGTAGATGTGGGAGAAAAATACTAGGGAGAGTTTCAATTTGTTTCAGTGCAACTGGTGTGCAATTGGGCAAGAGACAGTCAAGTTCCAAGTGTGCCTCTTGCAGTACTGAGCAATTCGCTACCTACCTACACAGGTGCACACGAAATACGACAGCATTCATTGAATTGGAAACGAATATATCACGGGATATTCATATTTATGGGATAATATACCCCTATTATAATGAATTAAATAGGTATGAGTTTTAGTAGATGAGAAAAAAGTTGGGGGAAAACATAAGTTTCAGCATCCGACATATACTGTGGCTCCATGCATGGTAACATAAACGTGCTGTTGTATCAAGATAAAATAAGCTATTTATGGAAACTTGACTATATAGTAAAAGCATAAAAATATAGGTAGAAATGAGGCTAGTCCCGATAAAGGAAGAATGGGCAGGAATGAGGGCGGGGCCACAGGAGCACAGGAAGGGCTGGCGGATGACAGAACACATCCCCCACCTCTAAAGTGGCTTTGCAAAAACCAAAACCAAAAACCAGACCCGGGTTGGACTCAGTCTTGAGTTTCAACACATCTGTAAGAAAATACAGAGGACAGAGATACGTTTCAAACCTCCTCGGGAGGGTGTAATCGGTGAAATCCAGACTGTAGGAAACTCCATAGGCAACTAACCCAGTTTTTTCAACAACACCAAAATTTGCACCACAAAATTGTCAGCCAAAAGAAAAAAAAAAAAAGAAAGACACGAAGGAAAGTTGAAAAGGGACCTAAAGGTGCTATCAACCAATAGCAACGTAAGGGCCTCGTTTGAATCCCAGTACAAACAAACCAACTATAAAATTACATTTACGAGATAATTGGCTAGTTAGGTATTAACAAAAGAGCCCAGAGTTAAACTGGCTAAACTGTAGCTTCCAGACACGCCAGGGATAACTGCATTGCCCCCCCCCAGCCCCCAAGGGATTAACACCCCTCTGGTGGAGTCAGACTTGGTTTCTTTTTTTTTTTTTTTTTTTTTAAATTTTTTTTTTATTAAATTTTATTTTTATTTTATTTATTCATTTTCCGAGAGAAGAGAGAGAGAGACAGACAGAGAAGGAGAGAGAGACAGAAAGAGAGAAGGGTGGAGGAGCTGGAAGCATCAACTCCCATATGTGCCTTGACCAGGCAAGCCCAGGGTTTCGAACCGGCAACCTCAGCATTTCCAGGTCAACGCTTTATCCACTGCGCCACCACAGGTCAGGCCGGACTTGGTTTCTTAATTCCCCTGGGAACAAACGGCCCCTCCCACAGGTTATGGGGTTGGAGGAGGAGTAAAACACTAAGGGGAAAGCCCTCTGCTCCAGCATGCGCAGTAGGAGTCACAATGGTGATCTATGGGGAAGGAGCCTAGCCTGGGAAATCTGGGGAAAGGATGGGGTGAGATAAGGGCATGGAGCCCTACAAGATCCAGGAAAGAGATTGGGGAGGGTCCAATACAAGTTCACGAAGAATTAGATAGAAGACTGGTTGGTTTGAAAGAAAGCTCACCTCTTCCCAAACCCAAGGAGGGATAATCAAAGCTTACCAAAAACCCAGACCCAGCTCATTAGGTCGGTTCTCGCTCAGCGGAGCAGCCCCAGGTGCTGAAGCGCGGTGCCTGTCGGGCTGGAATGCAGCTGGGCGCCTGGGGCCCAGGGTGACAGCAGTCAGTTTTGGGCCCTGCCCCTCCTGGTGGACCCTGGTGCTCACCAGGCCCAGCCCTTCTTCTGCAGGGAGACAGAGCTGAGCCACCTGGCCGTGGACGCGACACCGGGCACCTGGGGCAGCCTGTTGTGCTCGCTCCACAGACCTTGCCACCGTTGCTCACGTCCATCCACGCGTGCACCCCTGAGACGCTTTTCTCGCTACTCCTACTCCGTGGAAAAACCCTATTTCCACCGGCAACGGCCTACAAAGTATTGAGGACTGTAAATATTTTAAAGAAAACAGTGGAGAGGCAAGGAGGGCCATCCCAGCTCTCATTTTATTACACAGCAAGCGGCCAGCTCCGAACCTCACCTCTTAGAGCAGTCAGAGAAGGCGCATTCCTTTATGAGCTCATCGAACAACTCTACAGAGAAGCTATCATGTGTCAGATGCATTGCTCTTTCATGCACTGGAGAAATCGGTGACTAAATAAAAGAATATGTTTGCCCTCCTGGTGTTTACACTCCAGGAGGGAAAGCAGACAATGAGCAAATAAGCGTGCAAGTAAATGGCACATCATTGGTTATGAGTAGTAGGTAGGAAAAGAGAGCAGGGGAGGGGCCGGCCAAGGGGAGGGTTAGAGAGGAGTAGGAGGAGAACCCGATGGCACAGCGTCAATGGAGGAACCGGAATGACGGGGATAGACAACTTACTGTAAAGGGGAGCGACTATGGGGGTGACCCAGAGGCTGACTGCGGAACAGCAGTTGTGCAGTCAGAGAGGCAGGCAGGGGAAGGGAGGGGACCACTCTGTGAGAAGCGACTATTCTGAAGGCTGGGATAAGATAAGAACGTGAAGGAAGGAGAATTTTCTCTTTTTGTAAGAGCGGGGACATCCATCTTCTGCCCTCGGACATCCATAGTCCCGGTTCTCAGGCTCTCAGACGCGGACCAGGGCTCACACCAGAAGCCCCCTGACTCTTGGGCGTTTGGTCGCAGACTGCATCACACCACTGCTTTGCTGGTCCTCCCGCTTGCAGACAGCAGATCGAGGGGCCTCTTTGTTTCTCTCTGGAGTGAGCCAATTGCTATGATAAATTTCTTCTTGTATCTATTTATCTATATGTGTCTTATTGTTTCTGTGCCTCTGGAGAACCCTGAATTATATACATTTACTATCAAAGTGAGGCTGAGACGTTTTAATTTTGTATGAATCATTTGTTTGCCTTTTAAAAACAGTGGAATTGCCTGTAAGATGGGGGATCTGTTAGTTAGGTACCTTGACAGTATTCTTGGGAGGTCAGTGGATTGTCGTGACTGAATGAGAATAATTATTACATATGTCACTGAAGGTATGATGTTTTGTTGTATAGCCACTTTGTTCAATTATACCCTGACTAAAAGGAGAACAGAGTCCTTGGACACCTATGCCAATGACTCTATTGTCATAGCCAGAAAAGATATCAGTAAGAGTTTCTGAATTCTCAAGGTTTACTGAGAAGCAGGTGTCACTTTAAAATATTTCAATTTCATTTACAAAATCAGTCCATTTAATTAAGTCACAAATCGTTTTCAAAAGAGAAAGTATTTTTTCTTAAAGTCACACACACACACAGAGCACTAAAACACCACCAGCAATATTGTAAACAAGTAACATTTTTTTAATGAGTGCTGTTTAAGATTCTTGTCCTCCGGGTCTGGGCCAGCAGTCTGACTTCATGAGTAAATCTCTGGACGAAAGAGTCTGGGAAATCCTCACTTAGAATGGTACGTGTTCTGAGTGTTTTCTCAGCATGGTCAGTGCAGGAGTTTGCACTGAAGCGGCCAGTCTTTGAAGGGTTAATTGTTTAAAGCTTCTTGTACAGTCCTTCCAACGAGGCTCTCAGACTGCCCTTTTTAAAGAGGACACCAGGTCCTCTTCGCAGCAGTACTTACCAGCATGCATGGAAGAATATCAGTCGCTATCTATAGGTGATAAACACGTAATGACTGTGGTCCATTTATAACTGCAACTACAAATCGAATGGAGAATAATAATATTCTCTCATTGGGTATAAAAATATGTCTATTTTATAAAGACGTTGATCGGTCTTTCTGCTACGGGTGAAAACGCAATGTCCAGAGAGAGCACTGAGGAAGCTCGTGGGCCTTCGTACGAGGCCTGCAAACTTAACCCGAGGGAGGCTGAGTGCCGCTTCTGGTTTGACAACTCTTCCAGCGTAGCCCTTACATCGGGAATCTAATTAAGAAATAAGGTCTAAATTTAGGTCCAATCTTGAGGAAGCAAGTGTAAATCATCACAAGGCCGATGAGTGTTTGATTGAGAAGATAAGATCATGAATGCTTGAGTTATCTATGTAGTCAGAATGCCAACGCAAACTCTCCAAGTGAACGCAGGAGGAATAAATACTGTTGTAAGGAATCTTGGCTCTTTCTCCAAGAAGGAAACTGTTTCTTTTTTGTTAATGGTCAAGGACTTGGTAAAGACAACACAAAATACAGGAATTGCTTCTTGGAAGACACAGACAGCATCCTTGCCTTCTACATGGATTACATAGAAGGAAAAAAAAAATAGCCATTCATATTTTAGGTAAGTGTTGTCATACTTTTTCTATAAATAGCAAAATAACAAGTATTTTAGGAATTTCAGGTCAATCTCTGTTGCAACTAGCATAAAGACAGTCATAAATGATACATGAATCAATGGGTTTGGCTGGGTCCCAATAAAACTTTATTTTAAAACCCTGTGATTGGCCAGATGGAGCTGGTGAGACCATCATTTGTTGACCTTTGTTTTAGGTAAAAGCATTACTCAGAAGTCCCGGGAGGCAAGCTTATCAAAAAAGAGTGTAATTAAAGCATGTTTAATAGCTTTACAGGCTCAGCTATTATAAAATGAGGCAAATACATGTGTGCCTTGAAGATATAAACTTTCTCTAGCATCTGAAAATAAGAAACAAAAGTATATATAAAAACTTAGTCTTTGATCAATGTTTCAGTTTTCCATCTCATTTAGAAAATGTCTACATATCCAAGAGTTACCTCTTTGTTTGCTCAATTTGACATTAATCCAAAAATTTAAAGATTATATGTAAATTCCTATGAATTATTGATATAAAAAGCTCATAACATAATGAGTTAATGTAAACTTATACTATTATATTTTTAATATCATGCAAGCCTGTTGTCAGATTATTTGACCTGTAAATTTATATGTATGAGTTTGGGATTTTCAGATTAACATTCTCTATGTGATAAAATCCCAACTAAACGAAGTGTATGCTTGCTTGTGTAATACTTAACACTGATTAACCAGGGGAAATACTTTATTTTTAAATTAAAAAATTTAAACCAGTATCATTTTCTTAACTGTTTTTGTGCTAGCAATTTCTGAAAAAAAAAAAGATTTTTTTTAAGTCTAGCTCATTTTAAATATGAATAGTTTAATTCCCTTATTTTCTGGAAAATCTATAAATACTTTATTTTAAATGTGTTTATTAATCTCTATAAACCAATCTCAACAGAATTATGGTTTTGTTTTGTGTTTTGGTTTTTGGTTTTTTTGGACAGAGAAAGAGAGAGTATCAGAGAGAGGAACAGAAGGAAGAGACAGACAGGAAGGGAGAGAAATGAGAAGCATCAATTCTTTGTTGCAGCTCCTTAGTTGTTCGGTGATTGCTTTCCCGTCTGTGCCTTGACCGGGGGCTCCAGCTGAAACAGTGATCCCTTGCTCAAGCCAGCGACCTTGGGCTTCAAACCAGTTTCCTTTGGGCTCAAGCCAGCGACCTCGAGGTTTCGAACCTGGGTTCTCTGCTTCCCAGTCCGATGCTCTAACCACTGCGCCACTGCCTGGTCAGGCAACAGTTATGTTAATTTAAGAGACAAATAATATAATTCATTGAAAGCTTCCAGAAGTAAAAGAACAAGAAGACGTGAAAACATGGCAGTAAAGACATAGACAGACACATGAAAAGCACATATCATCTGTTGTACAGCATCAGCCACCAGTCAAAGGTAAATACAAATATAAAACACACAGTTCTTCCTGATGAATACAAAATTTTAAAATTAATTTAAACTCAAAACAGAAAGTTAATCAACAAGACTAGTTATCAAGCCTGACCAGGTGGTGGCACAGTGGATAGAGCGTCAGACTGGGATGCGGAAGGACCCAGGTTCAAGACCCCGAGGTCGCCAGCTTGAGCGTGGGCTCATCTGGCTTGAGCAAAAAGCTCACCAGCTTGGACCCAAGGTCGCTGGCTCCAGCAAGGGGTCACTCGGTCTGCTGAAGGTCCCCGGTCAAGGCACATATGAGAAAGCAATCAATGAACAACTAAGAAGTCGCAACGTGCAACGAAAAACTAATGATTGATGCTTCTCATCTTTCTTTGTTCCTGTCTGTCTGTCCCTGTCTATCTCTGCCTCTGTAAAAAAAAAAAAAAAGACTAGTAATCAAGCTTTTCTTTACTCTCATATAATAAGAGATGATGTCTCTCATCATTCAACACTAATTACCAAATAGTAGTTGGCAAACCACAGTCAGTGGGCCAGATCAGCTCACTACCTATTTTTGAGTCACTCACAAAACATAGATTTTACATTTTTAAGTGCTGGTTAAAAAAAAAAATTTAATGACATAAAAATTCTAAGAAATTAAAATTTTAGTGCCCATACATACAGTGTTCTTGGACCCAGTCATTTACATTAAGTCTGTACTGGCTTTTAGAGGACAACAGCAGAGTTGAATAGATGCACCAAAGACTCTCAAATCTAAGATATTCACCATCTGGTCTTATACAAAAGTAAGTTTCCTACCATTGTGTAAGACCTTCAAATAAATCCCCAATCATTGTTACCTGCCATGGAGAATAGCTTGTCAATTGTGTCCAAATAAGAAACAAAATCAAGACAAAATTCAAGCAAGGGGAGAAAAAAAAAATCAGTTAACAGTTCAGACTTTCGTTGCCACCTGGGATTCACTCTGAGGGTCAAGAAACGTGTCCTATGACTTAAGCAGCCCATAAAGTCCACTTCTCTGGTCATGTCATTCATTTGTCTCTGTTGGGTGAATCTGCTCAGCCTCTCTGTGGGTGACTTCCAAACTGTTAGAAAATAATCTTTAAAGAATAAAATGGATGTGGATATATTTTAAAAAGAAATTATTGATCTCAGCCAGTAAGGCATAAGAAAAGCCCCATATCCTATAGGATCGTTTTACATGACTACTTCAATAGAGCGATCTATAGCTCTTTTCATTTGCAGGTATGTGGAATCTTTATCACAATTAGATAGCAACGTTTTATTTGGTTCATAAGAAGTCAAAAGTTTTCCTTTGCTTTCTGGAACAATTCAAGAGAAGCATTTGTATTAGTATTAACGGTGTGAGCATTGTCTAGTCTCTAAAGGTTTTGTAGAATTCCCCCAGGAACCCATCTTGGCCTGGTTCTTTTATGTAAATACTGCTTTAATAACTTTTTAAAAATACTTTGAAAATTGTTCTATTTAACCTTTCTATTTCAACTGTGATCAACATTGTTAAATTGCATTTCATAGAAAATTACCCATTTCATTTTGAGTTTCAAAGTTATTTACTTTAAGTTGTAGAAATTAGTCATACTCATGCATGGAACTATGTGTGTATGTGTGTGTGTGTGTGTGTATATATACATACACATTTGTTGTAAGCATGTATGTGTGCATATATTATGTATTCTTGCTTTGTTTCAATGGTTATTTCCCACTTGTTTTTTATTTTTTATATTTGTGCTTTATCTCATATTTTTAAAACTAGATTACCTAATGGCTTGTTTGTTTTGATGTGTATTTTCAAAAACCATCATTTTTATTTCTACTATATTTTTTATTCAGCTTCAGAATTTCCTTTTTTATCTTTACAATTCTCCCTCTGTTCTTTCTTTTGCTTAATTTTTATTCTTTTTCCAAATCTGAATGAGAAAATGTATCATTTCTATCGATAACACTTTGTAAAATTGTAAATTTTCTTCAAATAACTACTTTAATTATATCATGGATTTTAATATGTAATACTTTCATTATAAGTATGTTTAGAAATTCTGTGGTTTCAGTTTTCTTTTTACTTACTTTATTTTTTAAATTTTTTATCCAAGAAAACTCATGAAAAGTTTTTTTTTTTCCTTTTTAAATTCCAGATAGAACAAACTTTTTGGTTTTCTGATTTAGATTTGGGGTATTTTATATCTTTATGTCTTTTCTTTTGATTTCTATTATATTGAACTTTAGTCAGAATGTTATTTGTATTGTTTCTGTTTTATGACAACCTCAGAAATCATAGAACAGAGAGTGTAAACCATGTTCACCATGCCAAATCTAAATTCTTGATGCACAGAAACTATAAGCATAAAATATTTTTTGTTTTATACAATAAGCTTTGGAAGGGCTTGTTATCCTGTGATAGATAAATATAACATAATAGAATGTCATGAAAATTTACTTTATAATTCAAAAAATAATAAAACCCCTCATTATTATATATGACACTATAGATCATAAAATGCAATCAGCCTTCTGATATTTGAATCCCTCTAAACACAATTGCCAATCATTATCATCCTGATCCTATTTAGAGTTTGCTGATTATAAATGCCTTCATAATCAGCCTATAATTATTTATTTTTGCTGGCGTTAGCTAGTAGGACATGATATAAAAGAAAAAAATAATAGAGAGACTGAAAAATGACCCATTGGTGCAGACTAGGACCAGACCCAATTTTTCCGAAAGAGATAGTGTATGTAATTGTTTCTCTGGTTCAATTTTTCTAATGCTTAAGAAAGACTGAGTAGATATAAGTTTTTACAATTTCTGCTGTTAGCCTCTATTCTATATAAGACAAGTAAAATATTAAATTGGTACTTTGTTCACTATTTAATTTATTAGACATCTGCCAGTCAGACATGACAGGTCAGACATTATTAGTTATTTCACTGTTAATGCAAGCATTTATTTGACTGACAAGAGAAATGTTAGGACTTCTGGGATTCCTGTTCTTTTGGCATTAATAAGGTACAAAATGATGTCTGCTTCTGTTTTATGTGCCCATGGCTGGCTGCTCGCCTCCCTGGACAGATATGAAGTTTGTGAGCCATTGCTGTCCCTCCGCGGAGGCTGCCATTTATCCTTCTTTGTGTGGCTGCCTCGCCCTTTACCTTCTGACCTCAGAAGAAGAAACCATTTTCAAATGTCCATCATTTAAAAATCTTGGTTGGTGAGCTGGACTGTTGTGGCTCTCAAAAATCTGAAGGCTTTGGGCTCAGTCCCCGAATTCATTTGAGCTCTTTCTTTCCACATTATTTATAGCGAACCTTAGAATATGCCCCTCCCCCCCAAAAAAAATTCTGAACTTAAGCCCTTTGGGACCACTCCCAGATTCTCCTGACGTTGACCCAAACATAATGATAATATTAGACCCCGATCTTATGGACAGATTTATGCCAGAAGTTTTATTTTGATGTCTGATTTTATACAATCTTAGAAAAACCTCATTTATTATTTTTTTTACTGGACTCATGTTGGGGGAGAAGCTTTGCGAGAAGACAGCTTCCGTTTCTTTGTCATCTGTTCCTTGTGTTTTTCTGTTTTGTTTTGGTTTCCTTCATCATCTTGGCCAAAAGCTTAGCGTGTTCAGTTGCCTCTTCCTTACTTTTCTTAGAATGCTGGTTCTTCAGAGAAGAAGCCCAGTGTTTGTGACTCAGGACAGGGGCAGTGACAGGATGCTGAATCTTGGGTGCTCTGGTCTTAGGTGTCTCTCTTTTGCTCGGGGGTTTTCTCACAGCAGATTGATAGACTTCATCTTCTTGAGAGAACTTGAAAAGTTTTCAGAACCTGCTAGTTCTTTCAGGCCTGAGGCACAGTAGTATCAGGGAGACCGGGAATATCTTTCTCACCCTGCTTTTTTTTTTTTTTTAAACCCTGAGCAAGTCGAAAACATTGAGATTGGCATCCACCGTGCAACCCTGAGCCGATGAGCACGCTCTCTCCGGGCCTCCTTGGTCTGTATCAGGAATGCCCCCTACTCAGCAACAGTCAGACATGGCCGTGGGGCAGGACACCCTGCTTCGTGGGGAAACCTTGAATCGTCATTCCCACCAGCGATTCGAACCACGTAACCCTTCCGTTCTTCTTCCAAACTGTCAGCAGCAACTTCCGTGGCCACGCGCTTCTTTACAAAAGGCACGAAGCTTGTGTTCATTGCCCGCTTCAGTGAGTTCCTGGCAGCAGTGTTTGGAGAAGGAACGACAGCCCTGTCCGCAAGCAGCCGACCACTTCCGGGGGCCGCCTAGAAGAGATTTATGCCAGAATTCTTGATGGTGTCCTGGACCAGAGATGTCTGTGAATCTGTTCCCCTGAAGACTGACAAAAACTGAGATGACATCTTGGGTTTGGAGGCATTCAACTTACGTTACCTGATGTTGATAAAGAAATTTTTGGAGAATATGTATTTAAAAAATATAATGGATAATACCATCATTATTAAGGTGACCAACTTTTTTACAGTGATAAGGACAAAATAAATTTGAAGAAAACAGTATCATAAATAAAAGAAACATTTTATTCATTGCAACAGTAGTACACTATAATATGATAAATCCATAATAAAAACATTTGTAATATTTTATATTGTAATTATGCTTACATGCCTATTAATTTTTAATAATTGTAAAAAAAAGTACTCATTTAGGAAAACTAAATATCAAACAAAACCACTAATTTGGAGTGATATTCAGGTGTATTTATCATTTTCTAATTAAAAGAACGTCTGTTTTATGCAACTATTTAATCAAAATGCGTTATTAATAGATATGGTTTGAGGTTAGATTTCCACTTTAAAACTCGAATTTCGGGAAAATACTTGTAAATAAAATTATACATATTTGGAAATTATTAAATAGATAATGAATGAATAAAACGTGAATTGTGCTTACCTGTCTATGATTGAATATTCACTGAGAAAGAAATAATCTTGAGTCTACAGTGTCGTATGTGCCGTGTTGTGTTTCAGTAAGAAGTACACAAAGCCATCTACACGCTCAGTATTTCACATGCTCTCTCCAGGTCTCCTGTGCGGAGTGCATGTGTCTCATAATTTCATCTCGCCGCACTGTACTGATCCCTGACGAATCATCATGTCAAATACAAATATGTCAGATTACATGCAATGGATCAACTCTGCATTGATTGAATGCGGACATTTACAGATTAGTTCTTCAATATCAGAAAGGAGGACATGTAGGAGGACACTTTTTGAGGGAGGACAGAACTTACAAAAGAAGGACTGGTTTCCCTAAAGGAGGATGATTGGTCACCTTGATCGTTATTTAACAATGTGTTGGAAATTTTGCCAGCACAGAAAGGAAGAAAGTAGAAATAAGGATATAATCATTGGGAAGGTGAAAGAATTATTTACAAATTTTATGTACAAAGTCCAATAGAAACACCAGAAAACTAAAATAAATAAGTTGTTTTAAAATTTTTCTTTTTAAAACCTTTAAAATATATGTTACCCATCCCCAACAGATAGATCCAGGTAATTTTTTTTTCTATTTGTAATAATATTTTACAAAATATTCAGCAAAAGATATTGAAATGACCTTGTTTGTGCATGACCTATGTGAGTACAACTATAAAATTTTATTGACAAAGAATTACTGGAGTTTTGAAAATGATATGAAAAGATACATTATTATTTAATGTTGGCTGGGAGTTGTATAGACAGTGCAATACTGCCCAAACAGGTATATAAACAAAAAGAATTTATCACTATCTTCCTACGAGTTTTCTAATTATTGCTATTTCTTCCTCAAGGAAAAATTTCTATGTTTTCAAGCTCTTTTATCATGAGCATATATTTTTATAGTTGAATAAAATTTTTAATCTCTTAAAAAGTAATCTGTTAATATTTTGCTGAAATATATATATAACAATTAGGAAAATTGATTACTCTAAAGTTAATAAAGTTGTAATGATCATCTAAATACTTCAAGTGATGATTCATAGACTTCATATAATTTTTAAAAATTAGAAATGACTCTTCTGCTTACCCCGTTGCTACATTATTCTGAAGCAAATCTCAGACAGCATATTATTTTTAACTCATTTATTTCAAGATGCACTTCTAGAGTAAGAGAGATCTTTTCTGAAACAGAACCACAATACCATTATTATAGATAAAAACTCAACAATAATTTCTTAATATCAAATATCCAGTCAGTGCTCAAATTCAATAATCGTGCCACAGTTTTTCAAATAATATACATACCTTTTAATGTTTGATACATCTCTTCAGTCTCTTTTAATCCACAGGTTTTTTCCTCAATTATTTTTTTGAACATGAATTTTATTTGTTGAGTGAATTGGATCTTTTTGTGTGTGACAGAGATAGAGGAGTCACAGACAGACAGGAAGGGAGAGAGATGAGAAGCGGCAATATTTCGTTGTGGCACCTTAGTTGCTCATTGATTGCTTTCTCATATGTGCCTTGACCCAGGGGGCTACAGCAGACCGAGTGACCCCTTGCTCAAGCCAGCAACCTTGGGTCCAAGCTGGTGAGCTTTGCTAAATCCAGATGAGCCTGCGCTCAAGTTGGCGAGCTTGGGATCTCGAACCTGGGCCCTCTGCATCCCAGTCCAATGCTCGATCCACTGTGCCACTGCTGGTCAGGCTGAATTGAATCTTTTAACTTTTAGACTTTCCATGATCTGGATTGATTGGACGAATGTTGCTCATTAAATCCTTAGGTGTCATTTATAAATTTATAGTTAGATCTATAGGCTTTATCAGATTTGCATTGTTTTACATTATTTTTTTATGTTGGTAACCATTTGTGGTTATTTTAAAACATGTTAAGCATTACTGATGCTCCCATTTAAGAGTACACATACTTCTCCCTTGAACCTCAGTTTACTCCTGTGATTTCCTTGTAACCAATAGAAAGTAGTGGAAATAATGCTTCAAGACTTTTGAAGCTAGGTCAGTAAAACTCATGCATCTTCTGCTTGGCTTGTTTTTGAATACTTACTGTATGGCAACAGTTCCCTACTAGAGGTGATTTAAACCCCCTGCCATTTGGTAAATGCCCTGAGAGAATTTTGGTCGTTACAACCAAGATGGTGGTACTACTGCCATCTAGTGGGTAAAGAATGGAAATGCCGTTCAACATCTATGCAACAAATAGAACAGCCCCTTGCAATCAAGAATCATGCAGCCTCAAATGTCAAGAGGGCCAGCATTGAAACTTTCTGCTCTAAGGGAACTAAGCTTCCATGGAAGAAATCTGATTATTTTGAGACTACCACATGGGAGGATTCACTTGTTGATACTTCAGTCAAGTCCCATAAGAGCTTTCTGTAGAGTTGAGCTCTCAGCCACATGATGAGCTATTTTGTATATTCCGTGCATTTGCGTTTTCAGATCTCTGTAGCCATTCAGAACCTCTGCTTTCAACAGCATGAGAGACCCCCACTGAGAAATGTCTGACCAAGTCCATTCCGAATTCCTGACTTACAAAATTATGAGTAAAATAAGAGGTTATTTTAATACAAGAAATATTATGATAATCTGTTACATAGCAGTAGTAACAGGAACTCATCATTGCTTAAATCCATTCATAAATTAGAAACTACAAAATAAACATAATGTAAGTATATTATTCTTCATTTATTAATTGGAATATTTTTATAAAGAGAAATTTCTGCTTGTTGACTATTTGATTACTGTATAGTTGGAATAAAAAAAAATCAGTACAAAAGCTTGACTTTAAAACCTAATAAACCAGCAAATTTGTACATATATACGTACACACATAAAGTAAAAGAAGAAGAAAAAATCTTAAGAGAAAAATCTTGAAAGTAAGGAACAAGGGTTGATAAGATTATTTCAAAGGGGAATACAGTTAGATTGACATCTGACAGCTCAATGGTGACAATGGAACACATATATAAATGGATGGTGGTTTCTATTTGCTGAAAAGGAATAACTGTCATACCAGAATTCTATACCCAGTAAAAATAGTTTTCAAGAATAAGTGTGGCCCTGGCTGGTGGTTCAGTGGATAGAGCATCCTCCTTGAGAGCTGAGGTTGTTGGTTTGACCCCGGTCAGGGCATGTATGAGAAGGAATCAATGGGTGCACAGCTAAGTGAAACAAGTGCTTCTCTCTCTCTCTCTCTCTCTCTCTCTCTCTCTCTCGTCCCTTCTCCCCTTTCTCTCTCATATACACACAAAATAAGAAATGTGAAACAATGACTAAATTCAAAAGAATAATCACAACAAAAAATTAAAAGTGTGTATAGCAGTTATGAAGCTATGAAATAACTATGTTATTCTGGTTTACTTTGTAGTCAGATAAGGAGATAATTGTTCTCAGCTTCTCTGACATCCGGGTGGAAAGAGGTGACTGAATCATGACCAACAGAAAGAGAACACAATTATGCACTTATTTTAGGCCATAATATGTTCTGTGGGGTTGTTTCTGCTCCTTTTTTTCTCCTAGTGAGGCCTTAATCCTAAATTTGACTTAACATGCTAAGAAACTCTTCAGGACTTTTGCCAAACCCGCATCAGATTGTAACATGAGCAAAAAGTATATTTTTGTGTTAATGTTTCTGAAATTTTGAGAATTGTTTGTTAAAGAAACAAATATTAACTTCCAAGATTAATTCAAACATTGACAGCTAGTGAGGAGACTATTGTCGATGCTTAGGAAGATGGAAATTCATTTTGGTTTGGTGACAAACCATTTGGTAAACTGTTACATAGAGTAACTTGATAGGCAAAGTTCATATACAATAAGAAAACAGTTCTTGGAAAAATTATTGTATTAAAAAACCAAAAAACCAAAACCTATTGTGTGTTGTTTGTTTTTGGTAGTTTCAATAAGGTATTACAAGGAAGAAGTAAACTTAAGAGAGAATTGGCAGGTTTTGCTAGCCTAAAAACATCCTGAATGCAGGATTAACAAGATTAGAAAATCTATTTCTAAATAGCAACAGTAAGATTTTAAAAAGGAAATGAGGGGAGAAAAGCTTTATTAAACTTCTTAGTTTGATAAAATAATTCAGGGCCCAGATGAGATTAAATTATGGTCTTTCCACCTTTCTGTTCCAGATGGCCTCATGGTCACTATCACTACACTGAGAAAGGAAGCCATGGGGTTTAGGAAACAAAACAAATCAGGGTCAAAACAACTTCTGAAGGTTACTGGAATGTGAAAATTCCTGGAAGCAAAAAGAACAAAGTTTCTGGGAAAACTGTATTACTGAAGGAATCATAAACCCTGACCCCAAAGGCTTTTAATATTTTGCGATTCAAAAGTGCATTTGTACCCTTGCATGAGCAGGCCTGGGAAGCTCCAAAGAGGACATATTTTCTAACATCCGTTTCAAATATTTCAATCATCTGTTGCAAATAATGAACCTTGTAGAAGGATAGGTTAGGGTCATAAAGGATAGTGGACAAAGGTTTCCCCTCCAGGGAGGAAGTTTGGTCTAACATGGAAATTCCCAAGCTCAGAGTGGTGGACAGTCCTAATACTTGATCCTGTGTGATTCCTGCAGTTATGGACTACTGATTGATCATGCATCCATTGTTTCTCTTTCTAAACACTAACTGTTTCTGCAATTATCCTGTTCCCATTATACCATAGTGTGTGTGTGTGTGTGTATGTGTGTGTGTGTGTGTGTGTGTGTGTATATATATATATATATATATATTGCATATATGCAATATATGCAGGGAGAGCTAGAGAATTCTATTCTTTCAGGCCTCGGAGTCCAGGAACAAGACAATCTACATCAAAGTCTGATGGAGAAGACCATATGTAAAACATTACAAAAAACCTTCACGATCAATATCTACCTTGAGTGTGGGAGTCGAGAGGGGCACTTTCTCTGCAGTTCTGATTTAGACGTATTTACTCATTTTGAAGATGAGAAAACTGGTTAAGTACCTTTTTGTTAATTTTTTTAAAAAAATCTTTTTTCAAGCCTGACCAGTGGTGGTGCAGTGGGTGGAGAATCAACCTGGGGCGCTGAGATCCCAGGTTCGAAACCACAGGTTGTGGCTTGAGCGTGGGCTCACCAGCGTAAGCCTGGGCTCACGGGCTTGATCCCAAAGGTTAGTGGCTTGAAGCCCAAGTTCTCCGGCTTGAGCAAAAGGTCGCTGGCTTGAGAAAGGGATCACTGGCTCGGCTGGAGCCCCTGGGCCAGGCACGTATGGGAAGCAATCTATGAACAACTAAAAAAAAAATGTGCCGCAGCTACGAGTTAATGCTTCTTATCTCACTTCTTTCCTGTCTGTCTGTCCATCTATTTGTCTGTCTGTCTCCCTCATTGGGAAAAAAAAAACCTTTTTTCAATATAATCACAGTTAATACTGGGGAACAAAATTTTTTTTGCGTCCACAAAAACACGTGTTCTTACCTAATTTGAGTGTGCTGATCTCAAATCTGACAGCTTTTCTCTGTAAGATACAGGGTTTTTTTTTTTTTTTGCAATTCAAGATTTTAGGTTTTCATCTTATTGTAAAAGTTTCAACATTTAGTTTAACATAATGAAGTAGAATGTCTTCTTGGGCATCATCTTTGTGAAAATATAATAATTTATATAATGCAATAAATACACTAATACACTAAAAGATATGATTGCATCAGAATTTGTCTACAATTTCAAAATAGAACATATTAAAACACTTATTTTAATCATAAAATTTGTGCAAAACTAATTTAAATCCTATCCAGGCAAAAATTTGCATTTGTAGCTCTTGCGTTTGTGTACTTGTTGAGGACAATCTTGTTTGATGCTCCAGCAGTAGTCTGCTCATCACTAACAGCTCCAACATTTTTGGGAAACTTATCAAGGTGACTGTTCAGAAAGTGAATCTTAACACTCATGTTACATCCAATGTTGCAGAAAGCCAATATCATCCTTTGAACCAGAACTTCCTGTTTTATGCTCTTTTGTTGCCAAGAAAGTTCTTTGTAACTACCACAAAAGACTGCCATGCTGCTATCTCCTCCTTTCTCGTCTTCCTGGCAAATTCTTCATCACGTATGAGGGTTTGAATTTGAGGTCCATCTAATACACCTGCTTTTATCTTCTCAAAAGACAAGGCAGGAAAAGCCAAAATAATATGTTGAAAGCATTCACTTTCTCTATTCCAAGCCTGAACAAACTGCTTTATTAAGCCAAGTTTGACGTAAACTGGGGGGAAAATGATCCTGTCTTGATTAACTACAGGTTCATTCACAATATTTTGCATCCCTACTTCCAGAACTTCACGTTTCGGCCACTCCTTCTGTGTCCAGTGTTTCTCCTGAGCTCGGCTGTCCCACAAACACAGAAAGCAAGGTTACTCTGTGAAACCTCTCTGTTGTCCTAGCAGGAAATTTACCATTTTAAGATCCACACAAATGATCCAGTTATGCTCCTCATACTTCAGAAAATCGAAGACAATTTTTATGTCATTATAATCTTCTCACAGATGAGTTGAATAACCAATTGGAACCGCTGCATAAACATTACTGTTGTGTAGGAGAACACATTTCAGACTCCGTTTAGAGCTGTCAAGAAATAGCCACCAGTATGTTGGACTGTAAGTGGTAACACCTAGCTGGCTGAGAAGACTACTGATATCATGACAGTAAACAAAGTGTTTGTCTTCGGAAAAAAAGTTAACAAAAATTTGTTCATGCTTCCTGAATTGGGACACTTTAGCTGACTGGTGAAGTACATTCTTTTCCTGAAGGCTGGAGGCTAATAACTCAGCTGTTCTCTTTGATAGGCCCAAATCTCTTACTAAGTCATTCAATTCAGGTTGGCTAAACTGCTGAGGGGTTAATGACTGCTTGGCATCAGAAGAAGACCCTTCAGATTCTACAACCATTTCCTCATGCATCTTATCAAAATGCACTTGATCACTATGTTCACTTTCTTCGTCCTTAGAAGAAATAAAACCATTGAAAACTGGAACCGGGAGTGTCTCAGAGTGTGGGATAGGTCTTATCGCTGAAGGAATATTAGGATATTCGATCATATGCCATTTTTTCTTGCCGATGCCCTTTGTATGGATCAGACAGAAATAACAGTCACTGCTGTGGTCCTTAGGTTCATGCCAAACCATGGGAACACCAAAAGGCATTCCTTTGCGTTTTCCTTTTGTCCAATCACAAAGCATTTTCTCACAATTATGACACATGATATGAGGAGCCCAATTCTTGTCTTGATTGCCAAGGAGAACTGGAAAATAGGCAATATTGCACATGTCATAAATGATGAAATATTGCGCCTTTGACATTGAAGTGTGTAACAGCCACATATATAACAGAAGGTGTCAGGACTATTCTTACATTTATGCCTACTCAAAGAAGCCATGATTCAATCTTAAAATAAGAGGGTGTTTTTATCAGATAATAATTTTTTACACTTAAAAACAATGACAATTATGTAAAAGTGATGTTTGTAAAACATTAATTGCCTTGTGTTTATGTTCAATCCAAGAGTCGTTGCTTTTTAACTCCAATTTAAAAACCAATGCATGCCATTAACTGTAACAAAAAAAAAATTGCATAAAAACTAGAGCATGCACCAAAAAATGAATTTCAGATTTGGAATCACGGATGCAGAAGTATTTAGAAACAGTTCTAAAACCTCATGCAACAGAAAGTAAAAAAAAAAAATTGTTCCCCAGTGAATCACAGATTATTGTTGAATCAAAGTTGAGTAATAAAAAAAATTGAGGCTAGATATGTTTATTCAGTTTGATATCAATATATTAAATTAGTTAGTTAAAAAAATAACTTTTGAGAAATTGAGTTTAATGATCAGTAAGACAGGTGAACACGTCTGTCTTCCCTTTTCCACGCTCTGTGGTGCCCTAGACTTTTGTCAGTGAGTCATCATAAGCAAAGCAAAGCAGACTGCAGGTGTTGATAATGACCCCTTACAAATTTTCACACTGCTCCAAAGTTGCTCTTTGTTCCTGATTCCAGATTTAGCTATTTTTATTTTAGTTGGTACTTTTTGAGATTTGGCATCGAACCAGCTGACTTGGTCCAGCAGGTGAGGCAGAGAAATAGCACTTTTTTCATGGTAAAAAGAAACATGAATTGATTAACGTCCATCAAGGATACTTGAAATAGGCCATTTCCTCTCTGCTGACGCACATGTTCCTAAGGGCTGAGGTTATTGTCTTCGGGAACAACTTGTCCTTCTCCCACACAAAGGGACATTGAAAACACCCACAGAGAGCATTAAGAACGAATAAGTAGCTCTAATATAGTGTAATGCTTGACGACTTTGATGTTTTATCCATCACTAATGCAATAACACTTACTGGTAAATCAATAAAACAACACTTGAGGCACAGATGACAGCATAGAAGCCATGCACTAATTTGCTGATTATTGAGGATATTTGCACACTTACCTGGGATTTCCCATACTACCAACCTACCCAAATACAGGCTCTTAATACAGTCTGTCTCCTGAAATGAGGATTATGTTTTATATAAAAAGTTGACACATGGGCCTTACAGATAACAGGTATTCTGTACATATTTATTGGCAATGCTTTATCTTTATTATAGCTAATTTGTTAATTTTTCTGTTGGGTGTGTGAGATTAACTCTATTCCCTGATTTATTCATTTACTACAAAGCTTTGACCCATCACTACAGCTGATTTTTATGCCTTATTCCTTATTCAATCAATATCAAACAGCTAATTTTTTTTAACCTAGAAATTTCTAAAAATTACAAGGAGGTATTCTTACTAGTCAAAAAGAAACTCACACCCTTTTTATTATTATTTTAAATTTCTGTTATAAGATTATTCTTGTTGAGGCATCTATCTATCTATCAATCAATCATCTATTATCTATCTGAATATACAAAGACACATATAAGTTGAAATATATATATATGTAATTTATGTAACATTAAATGTTAAATTCAATATAAAATTGATGGCTGCATATGCCTAGTGAAGTGGTTTTCAACCCACAACACTAGGTGTGAATGTGACCTTATTTGGAAATAAGGTAATTTGCAGATGTAATCAAATAAAAATGAAGTCATTTGGGTGGGTCCATAATGCATTATGAAAAGTGTCCTTGTAAGAGAGGAGAGTGATACAAAGAGGACAACATCCTTGTGATATTAGAGACAGAGTCCAAAGGGTTACAGCTCCAAGCCAAGGATTTCTATCCAGGGCTTGCTGGCAAGCCACTGGGACCTAGAAATAGGCCAGACAATGCTTTCTCAGTGTGGAAAAGCCAGATTAGATATTTTAAAACTTTTAAAGAAAGAAATTCAGAATAATATCTTTATGACTTACAGGTAAGGAATGACTTATTTACTCAAGACACAAAAAAAGCACAAATCATAGCAGAAAATTTTGAGAGCTTTGCTACATTATAACTAAAACCTTTGCACAAAATGAAGCCAAGTGGAAAAACTAGCCACAGACGGAGCAAAGTTGTTTGCAATGCACGGAGGACAAACAGAAGGACAACCTCCCAGTGAAAATGGGTAAAGCTTATTAATACGTATTTCACAGGAGAACAAAATATTTTTTAAATGGACGATAAATGAATGAAAAGATGCTCAACGTCACTAGTAATCAAGGAAATGAAAATTAAAACCTTAAACCTACATGGCCCTATTGACCAGTCTCACCTCAACAAATTTAACTAAAAAACAAACAAACAAAAAAAGAAAACCAAAGCGAATCTCACCAAAAAGAAAAAAAAAAAACCATATGGCAAATAAGCTCATGAAAAGATGCTCAACATCGTATCATTAGAAAAATGAAAATTAAAATAATTAAAAGAACAATGAGATTCCACTGTACCCCTATTAGAATGGCGACAACAAGCAGCTCTGGGGAGGAGGTGGAGTCATGGTAACTCATTCACTGCTGGCGGGAATGCAGAACGGTGCAGCCACTGGGAGGGACAGGTTGGCCGTCTCTTACAGAACTAAACAGACTCCTACCACACAACCCAGGAATGGCACTCCTTGGTATTTACCCCAAAGGCTTGTGAACTTATATGCACACCAAAATCGGCACATGGATGTTTATAGCAGCTTTATTCACAAGTACCAAAAAACTTAGAAATAATCTGTCGTATTGTGACTTCAAATAAGAAACACGTAGTTGGTCTTCCTGGCATTCCCTCCCCAGTTAGGGAACAGAGCTCCTCAGACTCTCATACATCCCTAAGTGCTAAGAGCACTGGGAGTGTCCTTGACCTTGGGTGGCTTCTGGATGGGAACTGGCGACCAGAAAGACCGAGCCACGACTAGAAGCTTGACGTGTTCAGCCCTGCACCACAGCGTGTCTGTGTGAGAAAGCCTCCATAAGAATCCCAAAGTACGGGGTTCAGAAAGATACCAGGTGGGTGAGCACATCCATGTACCAGGGACGGAAACGTCTTTGCTCAGGACTCTCCCAGAACTTGATCTATATACCGTATCTCTTCACTGGGCTGTTCATCTGTATCCTTTAATAAGCCGGCATGTGGAAGTAAGTGTTTCCCTGAGTTCTGTGAGCGGCTCTTTCAAGCACTTGAATCCACAGGAGAGAAGGTTATGGGAACCTCTAATTCATAGCCGAGAGAGACGGAAATGCGAGGAACCTAGGGATGAGCACTTGCGATTGGTATCTGAGATGTGTGGGGACAGTCTTGTGGGACGGAGCCCTTCTCCTGTGGTACCGGAGGCTCTTCTAGGTCGGTAGTGTCGGAGTTCAGTTAGATGATAGTAGGACATCCAGCTGGTTTCACAAAGCATTGCATGATGTGGAAAAAAGCCCACAGACATTTGGTGATCAGAAGTGCCATAAATGTTGTGTGTGGTGATAGTGTGAAAGTAAAGGACGGTCAAAAAGGAAGCAGAATAAAATTTTTCTGCATAAAACTAACATGTCGCCTGACCAGGCGGTGGTGCAGTGGATACAGTGTCAGACTGGGATGCAAAGGACCCAGGTTTGAAGCCCTGAGGTCGCTGGCTGGATCGTGGGCTCATCTGGTTTGAGCAAAGCTCACCAGCTTGAAGCCAAGGTTGCTGGCGTGAGCAAGGAGGCACTTGGTTGGCTGTAGCACCTGGTCAAGACACATATGAGAAAGCAATCAATGAACAACTAGGGTGCTGCAATGAAGAATTGATGCTTTTCATCTCTTTCCTTTCCTGTCTGTCTGTCCCTGTCTGTCCCTCTCCCTGTCTCTCTCTGTTTCTGTCACACACACACACACACACCACACAAACAAACAAAAAAATGTCCTTCACTAGGCAAAAAGATAGTAAACCATACATCTAGACAATGTAATATTATGTAACACGAACAACAAGTGAACTGAGCCATGTGAATTCATAGAGGAAACGCAAACACGTATGTGTAGACTGCAAGTGGCGAAAAGCCACTGTAGATTCGAGGCTTAGCAAAAGGCTAAGTTCTTCCCCCCCCCCACCTTTATATTGGCTATGAAGCTGAGTATTTGCACTCATCCCATAGCCCCACTTCACTTGCTTGCTTAAGTTGCTGGAAGCAATTTACATGCCCTTCCTCTCACCCTTTGTTTGTTCAGATGTTGGTTGATTTCGCTTATGCATGGTGGGGGGATTCCTGTTTATGCCTTGGGAGAGTTCCTGTTTTTGCCTCAGATGTGTGATTTTGTATCAAAGACTTCCTTATTTGCATATGGCTATACAATAAAGCAAACTGGGGGCTATGGGGCTCTCAGATATTGCCATCAGCATTGAAGAGGCCTCCCAATCCCATCCTCTTTTCTCGATGAGTCTATTTTCTTATTTCCACACCGTTCTCCCTCAGGACCCAGAATTACTAGCTGCGCTGGTCTGCGGCACACGTTACTAAGTGAAAGAAGCCAATCTGAGAAGGCTATACATACTATGTGATCCCAATGACATGACATTCTAGAAAACAAACAAATAAACAAAAACCTTACAGAGTCAGCCAGTGAAAAGATCAGGGGTTGCCAGGTGTGTCTGGTGGGGGCTGAGGTAAATAAGCAGAGCACAGAGGCGTTTTCAAGTAGTGGACATACACTGTGTTTGCAGAGTGAAAAACACATCATTAACATTTGTTCACACACAGAGAATGCTACTACCAGGAGAGAACCCCAGGGTCAACTGTGGACTTTGGGGGATTCTAAGTAAGTTCAAGTGTACCGTGTGGACCACTCTGTTGGTACATTTGACTTTAATAAATATCATTTCACACAATAAAAAAAAATTAAATACGGAAAACTGCTCTCAGGTAGTTCTTTTGGATCCACGTGGCCAGAGAGGGCAGAAATTGTGGGTGGAGTGCAGAGCGCATTCCTAGCAGCCGCATCTGATGCAATGCTGTGAGAAGACTCCAGCTCCCAGAAGCCTCCTGGGCACACCCAGGAATGAAGCTCGCCTGCTATAAGGAAGTGACTCAGCAACAACCACGCAGCTCCCTGATCTTCTCAGTCATTGGCTATGAAGGACATGCTGTTACATCCTACTGGCTGAACCCATGTATATAAGCTAGCTTACTTCCTGAATAAAGTGGATCTGCGTCACTGAACCTGGTCCCGGAGTTGGGTCTTTTTGTCTCTGTTGTCCTCACCCCCAGCAGGACTTGTCCACAAGATATTCTTACCTCTCTTAGTCAAGACTTGGGACAGGAACACCACTGTTATTTGCCTATCTTTCATTTTTTCAAGACGGCAAATATATATTGAATCTGTTTCCGCAATTTTAACTCGGGCACTTGTTTTCGGGGAATGGAGGTGTTGCTTGCCACACACTGCAGGAGTTGTGCATGTGTTTGACAACTTCTCTTTAGAATTTTAGAAGTCTATTCATCAAAAATCTAAGTCTCTCTCTCTTGAACTAAAAAAAAAAATACAGCAAAGTAAGTTATGCCAACTTTATAATTTATTATCTTCTCTAATTATTCCATTTAAAAACTTTGGCAGGAGCCCATTTTAACCATTAAACACGACATGCAGGTTTTCTGTAGAAAGTAATACAAGATTTCACTAAAAACCATTACCTAATATGACTGCCAAACTTCAAAGCTCTCCTTCTGCATGGAAGCGTGCACTTCTCGGGAAAGAATGATTTTCCATCGAAATGCTTTGGGGGCAATTACAAGGGAGCTGCACACATGTGGTTACAGATTTATACGTGATCATTATGGAGCGCTTCACAGCTTTAAAAATGCTTTCACATCTACTATGCCATTGGGTTGAATAAAACAATTCTGTAATGTCACAAATGTGGTGTTCTTTCATTTAAAAAATAAAAAAAAAGGTGAGGTCTGCAGAGGCTCTGTGACTCAGCAAGGTCATCCAGCTCCTAGGGAGCAGGGCCCGCGCAGATTTCGATCTTCTGAGTCTAGATGCAGGGCTTCCTTCCTATGCCCGCACACCCCGTTTTATCATAGGAGGCACTAACAGTAATCTTGGCATTACATTTTCTTTAAAAAAAAAAAAATATATATATATATATATATATATATATATATATATATATATATATATATATATCTTTGGTAGGTCTCACCACTACATTCAGGGAAGATGAATTGGAGTAAGATTATCATACTCCAGCATTAGGGAGAAAGTGAATGAGAGAATGCATGTCATAGACTATAAGAAAAAACTATGAACAAATCCCTATGCACACTGCACATATCTTATTTTAAAGTAAAAAAACAAAACGGGAACAAATACAATATTTAAAATAAAGAACAAGTAAATTTAAATCAACAAACTGACCAGTATTTCACACAATAAAAAATAATATCATTTCACACGATAAAAAATAAATAAATATGGAAAACTGCTCTCGGGTTGTTCTTTTGGATCCAAGTGGCCTCTTGGAGAGGGCAGAGATTGTGGGTGGAGTGCAGAGCACATTCCTAGCAGCTGCGGCTGATGCAATACTGTGAGAATACTCCAGCTCCCAGAACCCTCCTGGGCACACCCAGGAAGGAAGCTCGAGAGCAGTTTTCCGTATTTAATTTTTTTTTTATTGTGTGAAATGATATTAATGGGAACTATGGGCCTGCTTTTGGCTAATGAGATGGTCAATGTCCGGTTCCATATTTGTCACTGCTAGCCATGACAAGTGATATGAGGTGCTTCCGGAGCCGTGACGCGTGCGTCCTGCGTCACTGGAAGTAGTACTGTACATGAGCGATGCCGTGTTTTGCAGCAGTGATCACCAATGAAAGAGGTGCCCCTTCCGGAAGTGTGACAGGGGTGGATAAATGGCCTCAAGGGGCTGCATGCGGCCCGCGGGCTGTAGTTTGGGGACCCCTGGCATAGAACATACTAGAAAAGCAACGAACACAGGGCAGGGGCTGCACATTTCACTGCATTGGCAGATGAGTGGGGTCTTTCAAGCTGGCTGTTTGAGATCCATCCTGTAGGGCTCAGCTCTCTCTGCCCACCTCACGTGCCCCCACTCCTCCACCCCCGCCAGTGGAAGCCTGGTCTTCACCTTTGGTCTGAAGGGTTCTACACAAGTCCCAGGATGCTGGTTCATATTTATTACTATTGAGGTAAGTGGGGGTGTAGACCAGAGACCTGATGGTGGCTCAAGGAACAGTTGAGACAGACTGGGTGGTGATTGCCGCCTTTGGATTCAGACTGCCTGGGCTTCTGCCTTTCCCTCAGGAGACGGAGTGCTCCGGCAAGTTCTCATCCCCACACTCTGGGCATGAGCCCTGACTCTGCTCCTCTCCTCATTCCGGCCTCTTCTCATCTAGTCTTAGGAGTGGGGATAAAACAGCAAATGAACTCAGTCTCCTTGGATGCTGGGACCAGTGCATTTTGAGTCTGGTAACAACTACTGATCGTTAAAATTCCACGTTCACTGTACGGCAGGTGCTAGTAGTCTAAGCTATTGATGTATCTAACCTCATGTATTAAGCAACCCATGCCGTATGTAAGAAGACTGGGGCACAGTAGTGTTAAAATAGCTTTCCTGGAGTTATTCAATTGTCAACTTACAATGCTGGCAGCTGAACTCAGAAAGCCTGGCTGGAGTCCGCACTTGTAACCACTTGGCTATACTTCATATAAACCCGTGGGGAGGCCTTCAACTCGAGCTGTTGCGGCCAGTGGTGGAAGGTGATAAGAAGGTGTTTAAAAGATGTTTACAGGGCAAAAGTGAAGGAATCTATGAATGTAAAATGGGAGCAAACACACTAGTTAATATTTTAATGTAGTAGATCACCACAAATGGATATCAACATTTAACATAGTAGACCATATACATAGTGATCCCTTCTATTGGATGTGAGGTCTCTAGTTTATCAAGTAAATAAATATATCTTTTACATTATAATTTTTAAGATCCTTGTATTCAAACCACATGTGCATAAATTTTTCATCTTGTGGTATTTGAATAGCAGGGTCTCAAATTCAGTGTCAAAATCAATTGACAAATTAAGAAAGAATAGTCACAGCTTCACTTTATCTAATTTAAATATTAGCTCTTGTGAGTGCTCAGATTCAGAGTACAGTTTTTTGTTTGTTTGTTTCCTCTCTTCTCTATAATATCCCAATAGCCACTGAAGAACATTACTTTTTTTTTTTTTTTTTGAAGATAACTATTCCATGAACTCCTGGTTCTTTCTGTTAAATATGTTCCTATTTTTCAAATGTTAACTTGCAGTTGTGTGTGTTGCAGAGATATTCTTTCTGAGCTAAATTTCAAGTCCTCAGTCGAATTTTATATTATACTCCTGTGATAGGCTATGAATTTAAAAGTATCCTAGCGATAGCACATCAATCAATTTGGTAATAGTCTACTGCTTTGGGGATAATTGCATTACTGTTTTGGTGTCAAGAGTTGTCCTGATGAACAAGAGCCATCTTGTTAGGCATCTATATATTTCAAGCATTAGTCCATGAATGACACAGTGTGGACTGGGAATTAGGAATGGATGAGTTGGTTGCACCAAATTAGTATTCCTCTTTTGCTGCTCTGGCATGTGAAATCGTGTCTCATAATTCAGAGTCACCCTTTAGAACACTTCTTCTTGCCAATTCCACTTGCCACTTTTATTCCTTTAAATGATTATTAAGTAATGACTTTTGCAAGAGGAGACTATAGCATGCCCCTCCAAGTTATTTATGGGGAATTATACCATTACTTATTACTCCCCTGTTTAATCAAACTAAGTACATGATGATCGTAAGTTACCCAGTATAGATAAAAAAGCAAGTGATCCTTTGAATATGCTCTGAATGGCCTGAAAGTATGACTTGATTAATAAAAGAAAACAATGCTCCAATTTTAGGTCAACCTCTATAGAGGAAAGAAATATGTTTATCATAATGAATGAATCAGACAGGAATGAACACTTCCTGAGAATTTGGGTTCACTGGAGAAAACTTCATAGTCCTTGTTGGAATAAAAACCCATCATGATTATATGGTGAATGAGTACCAAGGTGTTGATTAAAAATAATATTGATGCAATATTAATACACATCTAAAGTTTAGGCCATTTACTTCCACATACACTCAGTCCTTGGAGTCTTATGGCTACTTAATGCCTTTAAACTTTGTTCAGTATTTACTCTGAGCTCTCTGTTCGTGAACAACTATGAAGTAGAAAAGTCACGAGATGAACTCTATGTATTATTTTAGGAACTGTTACCGAAATGAGAACCACTACTGAAGTTTTCTGCGTGTTAAATGAAACAAAGTCCCCTTCGCTGTGGGAGAGTTACATCATCTCGGGACGTTTAATATAGTATATTTGAGGTAGGACTGCAGGCAAGTCGATTAAGAGAGGACTGTGGCTAAACCCCGAAGGGTGGCCTCATGATGACTTCACGGGTCTTCCCTCTATCTCTAACTGCAGCAGTTCTGTGGGTGAAAGGGACAACACAAAGCAATCAGAAAGAAAACTTGAAGTACTTATGTTCTAATGATTCTAACAGTGTCATTTAATAAATTGTAAGAAGACTAAAAAGAAATCAAGCATAGATTTGGGCTTCGGACAGCCCTTCCTACATGGGGAGGAGATGGAGACCGGCGTGGACTGTGGAGGATATATTTATACAAAACAAACCCACAGGCAATCATCACTGAATATTTTATATTTTGACATTTTCAAGTTTCATGATTTAATTGTTTTTCTTCATTGTGTTTAATTAAGCTTTCCGCAGGGTCACAACCCCGGGAAACTTTGATAAAATAAAGCTATTTTGTTCACCGGCAGGTTTCCGCTGCCCTCTTTAAACTGAAGTATGTATTTTGTAAAAATCCTTCCCCAAGGACACTGTTCAGCATTTTTAAGGTGTCTGCTGTGCCGTGAAAAATAAAAATCCTTAGTAGTTTTGCAGACAGTGTCTTCTGGGTTGAAATGTTTCTCTTAAGTTTTCTGCCCTGTGCTGATTTTTTTTTATCAAATATGAATACCATCTTCAATGCCTGTATACAGGAAACATAATGATACTCTTGTTTCTACTGTAAGGGAACTAAATGTCTGTTTCATATAGGAGATACCATAACTATAATTAAAATGTGTAATCCAAATACATATATTCAAAGAATTTAAATGATACATTTATTTCAGTTATTAATTCATTTACCTCTACATTCATTCATTTAAATATAACTTGCTATATGCCACTTATATGCTAGGAGCTACTAAAAACAAAAGCAGTAAAAAAAAACAAGAAGAAAGAAAAAGAAAAGGAAAGAAAGAAGGATAGAAGGGAAAAAGGAAGAAAGAAAAAAGAAGTTAAGAGATTTCTACAGTTTTCTCCTTAGAGTAAACCATTTCTTGCTTTTACACAACACAATGGGATGGCTTATATGTATGGGTGACTGACTTGTTTTTGAATCTAGGGAGGATCTGGAACAGAAAGGGTAAATTAGAGAGAAAGGACAATAGCTCCCAGCCCCGTCTTTACCCCCAGAATACAAATACCTCAGCACAGAGGTCCGTTGACTGGATGAGGCTCCCCTGGCTACCACTGAAAGGTAAGGCAACCATGGTGGGATACAGAAGAAGAGGTAAAAAGAGAACCATGTCATTTTTAAGTCCAATAGGTCATATTTATACCATCTGTATAAGATACCACACTACTTTATTTGAAACAAAGTGCATGGATCAAAAAGAAATTAGCAGAGGATTGTCAGTGATGGGAGTACTTTCCTCTCTGCTTGGAAACCATTGCCTTCACCATGAACAATATTTTTCCTCTCACCTTGGTGCTGACCAGAATCGTTTTTTGTTTTTTTTTAAGGTGATGTCCACATTTAACTTAATGATATTTATGAGTTTTATTTTCAGTATCCAGGGAGATAAAAACTGGCTTAGGAAAAATAAGTTGTAGAACATGATGATTCTACCAGTTACATACACTTTTGGTGTTACTATATGTCCCAAAACATCAAAGAATAAAATATTCAGTTGATTTGCTGATTTGATATTCTTAACCAAATTATTACCAGTTTCCCTTTTTAAATAACTTCTGTGAGAAACTTAAGACCGTTTCACATGGAGTATTTGAATATAGAGGAAGAGAATCCAGTTTTCTGAGTAATTGTAAATATCTATTGACACTACCATTCATTGAAAGATTTCCATTTTTTTCTTTTTTGAGAGAGAGAAAGGAAGAGAGATGAGAAGCATCAACTCATAGTTGTAGCACTGTAGTTGCTCATTGATTGCTTCTCATACATATCTTGACCTGGGGGGTGTGGGGAAGGGGCTTCAGCAGAACCAGTGACCCCTTGCTCAAGCCTACGACCTTGGGCTTCAAACCAAAGACCTTTGAGCTCAAGCCAGTGATCATGGGATTGTGTCAATGATCCCACGCTCAAGTCAGTAACCTTGTGCTCAAGGTGGTGAGCCTATGCTCAAGCCGGATGAGCCTGCACTCAAGCTGGCAACCTTGGGGTTAGGAACCTGAGTCCTCAGCTTCCCAGGTCAACACTCTATCCACTACACCATCACTGGTCAGGCATCCAATGTTCTTTTTTTTTTTTTTTTTAATATTCACTCTCAAACAATAGTTACTTACAGGAAGCTCTATGTAAGGTAGTGTGACACTTGCTAAAGGGACCGTGGCGGTGATGAGGAAGAGGGGGCTTACTTAGCCTTGCCTTCGTGGTTATCCATGCATAATCACATATCTGACTAAATAATTCCAGTTTGCTCTATTTTGGTTATCGTTGAGATGCAGCCAAAGCATGTTTGTTTTTGGTGAATGCTGGCATTTTTTTCTGACGTAATAACTTAGAAATAGTAGAAGCAGTGTTGGCAGGAGGCGGTGGTAAGTTTTGTAAGTTTTGGCCATCGAAAAGCTTTCTATCATATATACAAATAACACATACATAGGTAATCCATTTGTAAAACTGTTATCTCTTTTTGCCACCTGTAGGCATGGCAGGAAATGTTAAGTGTTTATAGCAAACAGCTATTTTTATTCTTTTTTTGGGTGAAGCATCTTCAGATAGATCCCTTCCCTGTTCCCTCCCCCATCCATGAATGGCATTTTTTTTTTGCCCCCAGTGAAACTAACTGTTTAAACACATTAATTTCTGGGCAAAGGTAGTTTCCTGGTAAAAGGTGAGTTTTGACACATTGACATGTGTCACAGAGTGTCATGAGAATTATCACAGGAGGTTAGTTTTTTACACACACCATCACAAACACATATACAAAAAATATGTGAATCTGAAATATAGGTATCTCTCACAGAAGCCTTCTCAGTCATTCCTCCATAACTTCCTCACTGGGTTCTGAAAATAATGTACTATAAATCAAACAACAAAGACTTGAGACTTGATATATATATATATATATATATATATATGTATATATATATATATTTTTTTTCTCTTGTGAGACCGCCAGCTTCCCCCTGTGGAAGCCGTTCTAAGGTCTTGTGCTGGAGCTCCGTTGAAAAATTGCGCTGGCTCGCCAAATATCTTAATGACTTTTCTCTCAGCAGTTGGTAATGGTGAAATGTGATTCTAGTAACCATAATGCCCCTCATAAAACAATTGCATACAATATGTACTGTACTTCTCTTTTAGTGAGCTCTTCTGTCAGAGTCGCAGCGCCCGGTAACCATTTAGCATTTCGTCGCAAACTGCTTACCAGTCCTTCAAGTGTAATATTGCAGAAAGAGTGAAGAAATGCGTGATTAAAAACGTTCCCTGAGAGTGGACCATTTAACGCAACCCAGCGCTGCAAAATAAACCAGCCTTCCCATACGTAGGCGCTCATCATACAAATGACAGCTCTATGTGGTCATTTAATTTTACGATCTCAATTCTCGCATATATTGCTCACATAAATATAGTGTTCTCCTGCAGGGAGGTCTGCTGGGTGTTATAAAACCAGTGAGACCTCAACGGGTTCAAATGGACATCTTTTATAATTATTGCTATAAAATTTCTCGACAACGCATTTTGTTGTCCAATGGCTAAAGAAAATGATTTTCCAAAAGAACGGGTTTCGACAGAGAGAGGCGCAGAGCCTGGGAGCTTGTTCCTGTATTCACCCATACTTAAATTACCTTCGTTTACTCTCATCGGCTGGAGGCCTTCTTGCTCTTTGGAATAAAGACTTACTACAATGAAGCTTCCAGTTAGAGGCGGGCCAGGTTTGAACTCTTTTCTGATTTCACGTGGCAATGGGAATATCTGGAGAAAAGGATTAATTTGCTGTTAAGTGATATTAAAATCTATTTATAGGGAAGTCTTTCATAATTTGGAAAGATGAGAGAAAGGTGGAGGAGAAGACTTCCATAAACTCAAGATCAAAAATAATTTGGAGGAAAAAGACACATCGACTCTGAAACTATCGTTCCAAGAGTACTTACTACCTCTTGCTTGAAGGCTTCTATTACTTTTTTGGGACTTCTTTAGGGTCACATATTTGACATTAGCAAGAAATGAACACAGTCGATTTTTTCTGCACTCTACTGCGACATTTTGAATGGTGCTTGGTTTTTGCATTTCCTCTAGCATAATGAGTTGAAATCATTACAGTTGCCTTGTGTGAGGAGTGTTTAACGGCACACTCATTGGGTTTGGGCATTTGTTTTTTGTGATTGTCCTGTAGCAAACTTACTGCTTATTTCTAAACAGACACAGATAAGTGTCTGTTTAGAAATACAATGAAATGCTTTCCATTTACTGGGGGAAAGGAAATGAATGGCTTAATATGCCTATAATGTTAAAATATTAATGAGTAGTCATCGTGGCTGAACTGGAAGGAAGGGTTTCGCCCTGGGGGAGGGAGCTGAGTGCAGAGAGGGGCACAGGTGGAGAAGTCACGAGCTGAGGACTCGCAGGCTCTGGGCTTACTTAATGGTAGTTGAGCTCTGTGACCACCTGTAGGGCTCATTTGTCTGTTGCCTCTACTGCTTTTGGTGCGGGTCTGGCAGCAGCTCTCACATGAGTCCGGGGATTTAGCTCTCTCTCACTCTCACTCCTGAGGTGTGGGCATGGCATTGGGGGGGTGTAACATAAGGGAACCCAAGCGAGAAATTAAGTTCCTCTCATTGCAAAGACTGGTTCAGAGAGAACACAGCATCTCCTCAGTTGTGGAAATCCTAATCCAGTGGGTTTCAAACTTTTATGGGAACAATTTGAAAACATAACAAAGAAGTTTCCAGAAATGCACTGCTGAAAGATATCGAACTAATTCTCATGATTCTTACCTTATTATTTTTTTTAATGAAAGCATAATCTTCTCTTTATCTGTTAGTTCAGGGGTCGGGAACCTATGGCTCGTGAGTGAGATGTGGCTCTTTTGATGGCTGTATCTGGCTCGCAGACAAATCTTTAATAAAAAATAATAACGTTAAAAATATAAAACATTCTCATGTATTACAAACCATTCATTTCCTACCGCTCATGTTCATGGTTGCGGATGGCTGGAGCCAATCACAGCTGTCCTCCAGGACAACACCAAATTTTTATTGGATAATGCATAATGTACACGGGTCATTGTATGGCTCTCACGGAATTACATTTTAAAATATGTGGTGTTCATGGCTCTCTCAGCCACAAAGGTTCCCGACCCCTGTGTTAGTTCAAGTTCAGTTTTTGTCACTTGTAGCCAAAATAACACCATTACACTATACTTTACTGAAGATGGATTCCACTATTTTGATTGTTGCTGCTTTTGTGTCAAAACAATCAATTCATCTCTTCATTCAATTAATAAGACTGCACTAGTACAATTGATATTTATTGTTTTCCATGTGATTGATATTGTTGGTGCCACAGTGAAAAGCACTGACAGTTCTCACACAAGAACTGTCTTCTTGTGTGAGACAGTTTAATGGTAGAGAAGATCATTCAAGAAGCAGGTGTAATAACAATATGAGAAGAAGAGTGCACAAAGCTATGAAAAGGACTTAAAATTTGACCAATCCCTCACACAGAAGATCCAGAAAGATGTGCATGAAAGAACATCAGTCCTGAAGCCTGACAGATAAGCAAGATAAAGGGTGGAGGATAAAGGGAGGAGAGAGTGAGCTGGATAGTCAGAATTCCAGAGGAAGGAGGAGAGAGTGAGTTGGACAGTCAGAATTCCAGAGAGAGCATGGTATCTTAAGTTCCATATCTTTCACTCCATAAGATGCACTTTTCCCCCCAAAAGTGGAAGGGGACAGTTCTGTGGTGTTCTTAGGGTATATTCCTAAAAGTGGGATAGCTGGGTCAAAAGGCAGTTCAATTTTTAATTTTTTGAGGAATCTCCATACTGTTTTCCACAGAGTCGGCACCAGCCTGCATTCCCACCAGCTGTTCCAAAAGGAGAAATGCACCCCCATGTTTATGGCAGCATTGTTCACAATAGCAAAGATCTGGAAACAGCCCAAGTGTCCATCAGTGGACGAGTGGATTAAAAGTTTTGGTATATATATATATTATATATACTATGGAATACTACTCAACCATAAGAAATGATGACATCGGATCATTTACAATAACACGGATGGACCTTGATAACATTATACAGAGTGAAATAAGTAAATCAGAAAAAACTAAGAACTATATGAATCCATACATAGATGGGACATAAAAATGAGACTTAGAGACATGGACAAGAATGTGATGGTAATGGGGGTGGGGTGGAGAGGGGGCGAGGAAGGAGAGAGAGGGGATGGGGGAGGAAAGGGGCACAAAGAAAACCAGATAGAAGGCGATGGAAGACTATTTGACTTTGGGTGAGGGGTATGCAACATAATCAAATGTCAAAATAATCTGGAGATGTTTTCTCTGAACATATGTACCCTGATTTATCAATGTCACTGCATTAAAATTAATAAAAATAAGATAAAAAAGTCTCTTCTCATTTGTTAATAACAGTGCTAATGGTTGTTAATACTGCTGTTGAGTTTACATTGTTGAAATATTACTGTGGTATATTTTAATAAATACTTTAACACACCATTTGGTTCAGAATATTTTTTTTCTTATTTCCCTCTTTAAAACCCTAAGTGCATCTTATCATCAGATGCATCTCACGGAGCAAAAAATACAGCAACTACAAAAATTTGCAAGACAGCTTGAATTAGAGATAGGGCACGGCAAGAAAGGTGGTTGATTGGAGGAAGAAAATGGGATTAATAGAGGTGTGGGATAAACTAATACAGGAAGGGAATTATTAACAAGGGGAACTTGGGATTTATATCAAAAACAGTGGAAAACTAGCAAGATTTTTCTTTTAAACTAGTAAGATTTTAAGTAGGGTGGTACCATGAACAAACTAGTTTGTCTAATAAAAACAAATCCAGACTTTGATAAGGAGGAGACTTATTATTCAAAAAGACAATTACAATAAAGGAAGCAGACAATTGCAATATGGAAAGGGGAATTATTATAATTGGAAGAATGCTCCAACCATAATATCTACATGTATCTCAAAAGGTCAGGCAGAAAAGAAAGGGCTTTTCCTTTAAAGGGAAGATAGAACCAGACTAGAAAAGTAAGGAGTAGGGGGAAACATGATTAGACGGATGGTAGGTCAGAGAAAGTTTCACCCCGAGGCCAGCCTATTCATGGAAGGGACCTCTGGAAGGGTTGTACCCCCACTTATGTTTGGATAGGTCAAAATTCAGGGAATGGGAAAGAAGGGAAGCTTAACAAATGAGAGTTTGGTCAAGTGAAATAAGCAAGCCTTTTATCCGGATTGATTGGTGGGTACAAGAAGTTCAGTTAACCATTTATGAAGCAAAGCATGGGAATTTGAAGTTTCTGTGTCCCACTTGTCGTAGGTAAATGAGGGGACACGTGTGAGTTTTATCTAGGCCATGCGTGGAAGAGTAGCTCTTCCAGTAAGCCATATCCTGGAACACAAAAGTCTAGGGACCTTCTTCATCATTGCTGTTCTCCAGAGTCATAAGGTAAGATCACAGGACTTGGTCAGGTTTTTGAAAGAGCACGGCTATTTGTCCTCCATGTTATCTTCAGATACTTTCTATCTATTTCATTTTTTTCCTTCAATGCTGAAATTATACATACAGTGGATCTACCATGCCTGGTTTCCATAGTTACTTTATCTCTAATACTTTTTCAATTTAATCCTTGTGTTGTTTTTTTTTATAGATGTCTGTTTGTTTCATTCCATGTCTGTGCTTCACCATGTGCATTCCTTCTGAATTAGCATCAAGATGTTGGTAAGATCTGCGTTTGGGGTTGGTGGGTGGGGAGCCCTTCCTAGACCTTGAGCCCAGGACAAATGCTACAAATACTGCAAGCCAGCTTTACTGTGTAGAATAACATCCTCCTTAAGACCTTTAAGAAACACACAAATGGAGGCCAATTGGTAGTGAGTTTTCTAACCAGACACTATCTAATAGAACCCACTTCTCATCATTATTTTTATGACATGCTGGTTGTAGATAACACAGAAAAGTATTTTATACAAACAAACCTCCAGAACATATTATGTCAATGATTAATGCCAAAATCTTCTGCCTCATCAACAATGATCCAAATCATTAATTTCCCTGATTTAACAAAAGAACAAGATATAAATCAGATATTTAACTAAAGCATGCCTCTTTTTTTCCCCCTCATAAGAGAACTCTACAACTATGAACACATCTAATATTTCCCTCTGGTTAGTTCATGTTAACAAAGATTGCATTAATCTCTTCTCATTCTTGTATCTCTTTTAATGACTCTAAATATTGGAAATAGGGCCTTGTCTAATTAATTATAGAATTGTGTATTCCTTCTGTATTTAAGAATAAAATTAATATACTTTTTTACTTCTTTAAGGAAAACAAACCCTTTCTACCACATATCCTTCAGTTGATTTTTACGTGAGTTGATAGTCCTCCTGAGCTTCTGCAAGATTGGCTGAGGTTGGCTTCCCCCGGAAACAGACCCTGAGATAAGGATGTGAGTGAGAGTAATTGGTTTTGCAAATGATCCAAGAAAATCAGTAGGAAAGTAGGGAAATGAGTCAGTGAGAGGAAGAAAACCAATAAAGGTGCATCAATGAGCAGATTGCTGCTGTTGTCAACTACAGTTCAGTCCTGATGGGACTTCCACGATACTGTGCAATCCATCCCTAACAGTTGTCCTAGCAGAAGTATTAGGAAGCCTAGACACTCATCCTTCAGCACGCAGGCATCATTGGAGAGATACTGTCTCTGAGGAGGTTAATTCTCTAGCACTTCCCGGTGTTCCCCATGTTCTGACTCCTTGGCTCTGGGCTCTGGCAATAAGAAGCCTGACAAGATGATGGCACAGTGGATTGAGCATCGACCTGGGACATTGAGGACCCACTTTCAAAACCCTGAGGTTGCTGGCTTGAGCGCAGGTTCATCTGGTTTGAGCGTGGGATCATGGACATGACCCCGCGGTTGCTGGCTTGAGCCCAAAGGTCACTTGGACATTTCTCTGAGCAATGATTTTTCTGATATATTTCCTCATGCAAGGGAGCAAAGGAAAAAGTAAACAAATGGGACCATGTCAAACTACTAAGTTTTTGTACAGCAAAGGAAACATCAATAAAATAAAAACACAACCCACTGAATGGGAGATGTTTGCCAATATATTTGATAAAGGATTACTATACAAAATCTATAAAGAACTTATAAAACTCAACACCAGAATAAAAAAAATCCAATTAAAATGGGCAAAAGACTTAAGTAGATAATTTTCTGAAGAGGACATAGAGATGTCCAATACATATATGAAAAGATGCCCAACGTCATTAATCATCAGAGAAATGCAAATGAAAATCACAATGACCTATCACCTCACACGTGTCAGAATGGCTATTATCAATAAATCAATAAACAAGTGTTGGTCAGGATATAGAGAAAAGATAACCCTCATGCATTGTTATTAGGAATGCAGATTGGTGCAGCCACTGTGGAAAGAAGTAGGGAGTTATTCCCCCAAAATTAAAAATGGAACTGCCTTTTGATCCAGTGACCCCACTTCTGGGAATATATTCTATGAATCCCAAAACACTAATTCAAAAGACTATATGTACCCCTATGTTCATTGCAATGTTATTTATAATAACCAAGATCTAGACACAGCTACCAGATACCCCTCAGTAAACAAGTGGATAAAGAAAGCAGTGGTACAGTTGTATAATGGAATACTATACAGCCATAAGAAGAAGAAAAGTTTACCTTTTGTGACAGAGATCATGATGCTAATAATGAAATAAGCCAGTCAGAGAAAGTCAAGTACCATATGACTTCACTCATATGTGGATTCTAACGAACAAAATGAACTAACAAGCAAACTAGAGACAGACTCATACCTAAAGAGCAGGCTGACATAAAATACTTTTATCCTAACTTGTAAATTTATGTTGCTTATGTATTACTCTTATCCTATTACATAAGCAGAAATATTTTTAAAGAAAAACTTTGTTTTGGTAGCTTTAATGACAAACATTTTTTTCTGCTTTTTGAACAAGGAGGTCTACTATTTTATTTTGTATTCTGCAAATTATAAATAGTATTTTTACTATTAATGTATAATATAATAGATAGAGTTGTATTGTATAAAGTTAACCTCCTGCAAGATAGACCCTGTGAAAATGGCCCCAGCCCAGGAAGACACAGACACACACCTCTCTAGCACATGGAGGCGGACAGGAAGGGCTCTGTCCATGAACCTCCCCCCAGTATGACACATCTTGCTGTCACTGTAGTGCCAACCAACAGGACTGACTTCCTTAAAGGGAGAACTGAAGGAAAAAGGAGAAGAAAGGGAAAGAAAGGGAGAGAAAGAGCAGAAACCTCAACATTAATGCCTACCATGATTGTAAAAATACTCATGGTATATGAAGATATGTGCTATATTGTTAATTGCAATGTCAAAGTTATTCATCAATAATAACCGTGGTGGTCACTCTCTGGTCTTTAAGAATTTTTCTGCTAAATTTCAAAGCTGCTCTGGGTCCATATGCATTCAACTGAGGTTTGATTTGATGCCATTCTTCTCCTATGTTTTTGTCCTTTTTATTGAGTTTTTTTTCGGTGATGTTGGTTCAGGAAATTATATAAGATTCAGAGGCACAATTCCACAACACATCATCTGTACACTGTACTGTGTGTTCACCACCCCCAGTCGAGTCTCCGCCCACCACCATGTATCCCCGCTGTACTCCTTCTCTCATTCCCCTCCCGGGGCAATCCCCTTACTATTATCTGTGTCGTCCATTTCTTTTCCTTTTTTTTTTTTTTTTTTTTTGCTGAATTCCTTCACCCCCTTCCTTCACCCCTCAACCCCACCCCCACCCCAGCGCTCTCCTCCCCTGACTGACAGCGGTCAGCCTGCCTTCGATCTGAGTCACTTCAGGAACTGTTGAACTTCCCAGAGGCGGGAGCCACGTCTAGGGTCCTTGGAAGCAACTGAAACAGCGCTCACTGACCAGTGTCCCCGAAGGCCCTCTGTTACATGGAGGGCTTCTGGATAAGCTTCACTTCTGCCAGAACAGAGGGAGGAGAAAATGTGAAGCTTCGTTGCCTTTTTATTAGTTTTTTTTAAATGGAAACAAGGCAAGAGTAATCCATTTGACTTGAAGAGTTTGTAAAAGAAATGCTTTCTGTTGGTGTTAATCATTGGGGCACCTCAGGGAAAGGGCTGTGGGTCAGAGACCTAGACTGCGGGGGTGGGAGTGGGAGAGGGGGTGACGGGGACAAGCTCAGCTGGAGTGATGGAGCGACAGACAGCGGTCACTGGGCAGTGTGGGGCGTTGGCTCCAGAGCAGCCGTCCAGGACCGGACGATGGTCGTGGAGGGGAAGGCTGATCACCAGCTCTTTGATGGCATTCAGTTGGAACCTGCCAGTCCCAAGTCTTTGGGGAACTGGGCAGAGTTCACTGTTTATTATTATGGTGCCAGGTCCCTAAGCCCGGGGACTCACATAGCAGAGGCCTCTTCCTCTTTCTGACTCTTTCTCTGATTGTTGCCAGATTTTCAAGAAGTGGGGTTCTCCTGCCAACATGTCTCCAAGTCTTCACGTGTTTTATTTCTCTTGTTTCTTCTGCCCGATTGCCTTGGGCAGGAGCGTTTCCTTGCAGTGGAATTGGATCTGCGCTCACTACACTTCAGAACACTGTTTCCTCTACTGCGGGTCAGAAGGATTGGAGCCTGTGAGTTAACTAGTAGCAGACAGATTAACTAGATAGAAAACCCAAAGTTTGTTCATATGCGTATGAGGGCACAAAAGAAGTTTCTCCTGAAGAAATAGTTGATTGGGGTTTATTTCCCAACTTATTGGGAAAAAGAGCAGAGAGAGAAAAAGCTTGCATGAGATTAAAAGAAAAGGGCTGAGTGGGAGAAGGACAAATGAGCTTTTAGGGAGACAAACGGAAGCGGTGACAGTTTGTGATGATGTGTGTTTGCTCAATTTCTCATCCGTGTGCCAGTTGGCCAGTGGCCCCTCCCTCTCAGTTGGGAAGGTGCCCCAGGAAAGTGCTCTAGGGCTGCGCATTCCTGCAGGGTGCCGCCTGTGGCCAGATAAAGGAAGCTCCAAACAGGCTGCTTTCTGTATCTGTTGCTTCTCAAATGTATTTAGTTTAAATCAGTCTTCCAACCTACCCTGAGTGTCGGAGGGGGTCCCCATGCTACCAGCGACAATGAAGGAGTTCCGAGAGCACGGAGATTGGGATCCGCCCTGACCAAGGACCCTGCAAACAAGACAAAAACGACGCGAGAAGGACTCTCATAGATGGATCGAATGTTGATTGATCATGGACGGGACAGTTTTAGGGGAAGGCAGGCTTACACTGCCTATATCTGGGTCATTCCCTCAGCTTTTATTTTACATATCCATGGGAGAGCACTATCTAAATCAGGGGTCCCCAAACTACGGCCTGTGGGCCATATGCGGCCCCCTGAGGCCATTTACCAGGCCCCCACCGCACTTCCGGAAGGGGCACCTCTTTCATTGGTGGTCAGTGAGAGGAGCATAGTTCCCATTGAAATACTGGTCAGTTGGATGATTTAAATTTACTTGTTCTTTATTTTAAATATTGTATTTGTTCCCGTTTTGTTTGTTTTTTTTTTTTACTTTAAAATAAGATCTTTGCAGTGTGCGTAGGGATTTGTTCATAGTTTTTTTTATAGTCTGGCCCTCCAATGGTCTGAGGGACAGTGAACTGACCCCCTGTGTAAAAAGTTTGGGGACCCCTGATCTAAATAAAACAAAGAGGCCTGGCCAGTTGGCTCAGCGGTAGAGCATCAGCCCAGTGTGTGGAAGTCCTGGGTTTGATTCCTGGCCAGGGCACACAGGAGAAGCGCCCATCTGCTTCTCCACCCCTCCCCCTCTCCTTCCTCTCTCTCTCTTCCCCTCCTGCAGCCATTGCTTCATTCAAGCAAGTTGGCCCCGGACATTGAGGACAGCTCCATGGCCTCTGCCCCAGGCACTAGAATGGCTCCTGCCACAACAGAGCCACGCCCCAGATGGGCAAAGCATCGCCTCCTGGTGGGCATGCCGGGTGGATCCCAGTTGGGCACATGCGGGATTCCGTCTGCCTGCCTCCATGTTTCTAACTGGAAAAATACAAAAACAAACAAACAAACAACAACAACAAATAAAACAAAGAAACCTGCCTTCACGAATTAAAAAAAAAAATCAAACCCAAGAGCTGATTTGTGTGATTTTGCATTTTTTTAGTCCAGTGTTAAAGCAGGTGGCTTTTTTTTCTGTAAAAGTTAGTGATTTTATAGATAAATGCCACAGACCAACCTTGTAAATAGCAATTGTCCCAGTTGTCCCAGGTATATACTACGTTATGCAAGGTGAGAAGTTAAGAACCGGAGCTGTGCTGATCTTTATGAACCTTGAAGGACGGTAACAGTACAGGTTGAACTGAATTCCTTAAAGAGATATGTTGAAGTCATAACCATTGGTATCTTTGCATGTGCTTCTCTTCAGAAACAGGGTCTTTGCAGAGGTAATCAATTTAACACGAGGTCACACTGGATTAGAATGGGCCTTCATCCAATATGGCTGGTGTCCTTATAGGAAGAAGGGCGGAGACACAGGAGCGCCATGGCCACGTGCAGATGGAGGCATGCTGTCCCATGCTAAGGAATGCCAGGAGAGGCAGAAAGGGCCCCCTCCTCCCCTCAGAGGCTTCAGAGGGGCCACAGCCCTGCCCACACCACCTTCATTTCAGACCGCTAGCTACCAGAACCAGGAGAATAAATCTGTGTTCTTTGGACCCACTGACTTGTGGCGTCGGTGATGGAGCAGTGGTCTTTCTCGTGGGACAACTGCTGCTTCCCCTGGCGGAAGCCTCCACCTTTCAGGATCCGAGCTCCTCCTTCCAAAACTGCACGCTCCACGCTTGAGTGTGCTGCTGATTATTTTACAGACATGGGTGAGATGTATTTTAATTTAGAGATGAGTCCCCTTGTTGTTCTTTCTCAGCTGGTATAAAAAGTCAATTATACTTTGTGCTCTAAATATTTTACAAGAGGATCTCTGAGTCACAGGAGAAAGAACTGAAAAGAAGTGGCATGGGATTCAAAGGCATTCAGTTCAATTCCCCTTCCAACCTATTGATACAACTTGCAACCCTTGCTTGCACTTCCATTTAGCAAAATAAGTACTGAAAATTACCAGGTTCAAAATAATACTGTTATAGGCAAGAACGTTTTATTTTAAAACACTGTGGAGTGCCTATTCCGCCGGTATTCAAAGATGAAAGGCTACCATTTTGTTAAAGGACTTTTTTTCTTTGTTTAATCCTTTCTTCTCTTCACCCAGCCCCACAACCCTCTCTTCTCTGACAACTCAGTCTGTTCTCTGTATCTTTGAGTCTCTTTCTATTTTGCTGGTTAGTTCATTTTGTTCATTAGATTCCACATATGAGTGAGATCATATGATACTTGTCTTTCTCTGACTGGCTTATGTCACTCAGCATAATGCTCTCCAGGTCCATCCATGCTGTTGCAAGAGGTGAGATTTCCTCCTTTTTCACTGCGGAATGGTATTCCATTGTTTAGATGTACCACAGCTTTTTTATCCACTCATCTGCAGATGGGCACCTGGGCTGCTTCCAGATCTTAGCTATTGTAAATAAGGCTGCAGACAATAGTATGGAAATTACCAGCTGGAAATGGGGGTGGGGGGAAGTAAAAGAGGGTAAAGAGGAGTTAGATGGTGATGGAAGGAGACTTCACTTGTGGTGGTGAATGCACAATACAATGTACGAATGATGTATTATAGAATTGTATACCTAAAACCTGTATAATTTTATTAACTAGTGTCAGCCCAATAAAGTCAATTAAAAATTTTTAAATAAAATAAAGGAATTTTTTGAAGCAAAATATTTGGAATAACTGAAATTTTGGTTAAGTGTACATAAAGGCAATATATATTCTAAAAGCATTCCATCTTAAACTTGAGAAGAATGGTTAAATGGTTAAAATTTAGATATGAAAATATGGTTAGTTAGCATTTTCTATATATGTATATATATATATAATATTTATACATATATATTTAAAATATTCCATGATAAATTTTAAAATAATGTTAATAAACCAATCCCTTGGCTTTGGTGTCTTCAAAATCTAATTACAATATGTATTAGTATATAAAATTAACCATAAAAATCAATCACAGAATTTAAGATTAACTATCAATTAAATAATGCCAAACTCTAACTGTTATGCAAACTTACATTGTAACTGCTGGTCAAGCTAGTTAGAAAAGACAGTATTTCTATAGTGGTTGCAGAAGAATGGCAAGATTAAAATAGAGGGGAAAAGAAGAGAGAATCAATTGGCATCTCAAACTATATTCTGGACTATATTCTCCTGTTAAGGAAAGTTTTCTCTGTTTTCTTTTACTTTCACATTGAATACTCCTGACAACGGATGCTGGGGTTTTTCTCACTCTGACAAATTATCTTAGTCCATGTGGGTGTCAAACAATTCAACTTAGTTCTGACACTCCCTGGAGCTAGGTCAGATCCACTGATGAAAGGTTTAAGCCTGCAAGACTACCCAACTCAGATGCCAGTCTGAAACCCCAGAATGCCACCTGCACTTCCCACTGACTGGGTATGAATTGGGGTATCCCCAATGCATATCTTGGGTTCAATAATTTGCCAGAATGGCTTACAAGACTCAGGGAAACACATTTAGCAATTTATTATATTGGATATAATAAAGGATATAGATAAACAACTAGATAAAGAGATACCTTCTTTCCCCATGTATCATATTAGATCCTTCCATGTATAAGACACACCTTAATTCTGGGGCCAGAAATTTGAAAATAAAATGTATTACATAAAGTTGTTGAACTCAAATTTTATTCATCATAAAATTCATACAACTCCTCATCACTGTCCAAAGAGTGAGAAACTACAACTACTCTCTATAAGACACACCCAGTTTTTAGACACCAAATTAAAAAAAAAAAAAAAAAGTGTGTCGTATACAGAGGGAAATACACTACTTAGGGCAAGGTCCAGAACTTCCATCCCTGTGGTGTCAGAATGTGCCACCCTCTCAGCACGTGGATGTGCTTACCAACCTCAAACATCTCTCAACCTAAACTTCAGAGCAGGGGTAGTCCACCTTTTTATATCATACTTACCGCCCACTTTTATATCTGTTAGTAGTAAAATTTTCTAACTGCCCACCAGTTCCACAGTAACGGTGATTTATAAAGTAGGGAAGTCACTTTATAAAATTTATAAAGCAGAGTTACAGCAAGTTAAAGTATATAATAATAATTACTTACCAAGTACTTTATGTCGGATTTTCACTAAATTTGGCAGAATAAATCTTTATAAAACAACTTACTATAGTTAAATCTATCTTTTCATTTATACTTTGGTTGCTCCGCTACTGCCCACCATGAAAGCTGGAACGCCCCTCACTAGTGGGCGGTAGGGACCAGGTTGACTACCACTGCTTTGGAGCATTTATCACATAGGCATTGCAGATGGTTGGCTCATTTTTTAGCCTCTCCCACCTCTCTGAAGGACAGGAAGTCCCGTTTCTAATCAGACTTTATTCTTTTTAGTGACCAACCCCCATCCCACAGCCCACTGAGATTGTCTCATTAAAACAAAAGGCACTCTTATAACCCAGGAAATTCCAAAGGATTTAAAAACTCTATTTAAGACATTCTTATTACCCAGGAAATCACAAAGGTTTTGGGACATTTGTATCAGGAACAGGCTGATACAGAGAGTACCTTGTCCCTTGCCATCCTCACCAGAGCTGCCTCACCATCTTCTTTTGTCTGGATTACTGTAATCATCTACTAATTGATCTCCTTGTGTTGTTGTAGAGTTTTAACCAAGCAAGGGTGCAATTAAATTGAAGTTTTTAAAATTTCTCACCATTGCTGTTATATGGAGATTACCCTGGAGTAGGGGTGAAGGTTGGATCAAGAAAAAAATGCAGGGATTTGCTATGACCCGACTATTTTACTACTTCATTGTGGCTAAGGGTGCCTCTGCCTTTATTTGTGTAAAAGAAAAATTGCACTGGACCAGTTAAACAGTCAGAAAGACTTTATTCAAGACTATTGCAGCACGGGAGAGAAATTGAACTCAACTCCTCTGAGACATTTAAATAGCAGGAGAGATTTAAGCACTGAAGTGAGCTAGTAGAAATGTTCGTAGAAATGCTAGAGGACGTTGCGGGGAAATTGGCCAATGTGATTAGGTAATCTGTGTTTGCTAATTGGCATTTCTTAAAAGTTAAGCTCCTAGCCTCCTATAGAGGTTGGAAGATAGAGTGTTGTCTTTCTTGATTACAATTCAAAAGGGTGGCTTCCGGTTCTGTCAAAAAAAAAAGTCTTTCCTGAGTGGTAGAAGATTTACATCTTAAAGGAGTAAAACAAAAGAACTTCACAGGCAAGTTTTTAAAGTAAATGCTCTAAGAAAAGGAAGGTCAAAGAAAATGGTCAGGAAGAAACTCATTTAAGACTTAGTCATACTGACAGGAACATTAAGTCCATACTAGTCATCTACTGTTACTAATATTATCACATTAGTTGATTCATTGCCATTCTCAGGATGACTAAATTCAGAAGACAGTATTGCTCAATGCCAGGAAGAAAACCCTCTCTTATTCGTTGTACACTTAAAATTATAGTCACTCTAGTTCTTGAGAGGGCTGGAATCTATAATCGACCACAGTAACAGGGTTGATAGGGAATTTGCAGGCCACGGTCTTTGGAGCAAGGGTAAGGGTACATTCACTCTGTTTAAAACAATAGAATAAATGTTTATAGTAAAGCACAGATACTTGGGAGGTGATACATCCCACAGGATAACGAATTCTTTCAGGTTGCTAAGGGTAGTATAAGGAGGTGTAGCAACCTGAAACTGGACACTAAGCTAGACAATAAGAAAGTACTTCTAAGTGTAGGGTTGATCAGAGTTTGGAGTAATTTGTGGGGAAGAGGTCATTAAGGTCCCATCACTAGGAGTACTCAAGAGTAATTAGATGAATATAGATTGCTATAGACGGCCACCGTGACCAGGTCAAATCCACAGTGATACAGAGGAGCAAAGTGGGACTCTGAAGGTGTTTGTTTACCCCCTCTAGGGTAACATCCACCTGATTTTACAAAACAGCAAAAACAAAAGCATCGTAATTTGTAATATTAACTTATAATCGAGGATTTCTACAACAAAAGTGCTTCACCCCGTGCTCCTTTCAGCCAGCGTTTAGAGGGTAGCTGTTTGCACCAGTGAAGAGAGAGAATAAGGCGCCCATTTCGCATCCTGAGGAATTAATTCGCAGCCAATGTGCTTATATTAACAAATTGTGATTTGGTTAGGAAACAGCCTGAGCGGTACTTTGTGTCTCCTTAATAGCTTTATTTAACAACTCAGTTTAGCTGGGGTTTTTTTGCTTCGTTTTCATGCTCTTTCCGTTCTTTTAAGTATGAGCAGTATTTTAAATTTAACAGCGTATTGATGCTTGCATTTAACTTTTATTTGATTTAGTTAATTTTATTCAAAAACGGTTTGAGTGGCAACAGATTGTTTCGTGAATAATGTGAAGGAAACGCGATGACATTCCTGTGCCTAGGATTGATATCCTATCTTAAGGGAACACGAGGCAGGCTCTCTTTGCTCGGAGGTAAGTTCTGTAGTGTTCATCTGAATTGCTCAGAGCACCGTCGTTCTTGCCCGAACAGAAGACAGTCTACATACAGGTAGGGATTCACTCACTGCAGACTTTGGTCAGGGAGGTGGGTTCCCCTCGGTGTCTGGCCTCCTCCGCTCCCTGGCCGTGGGTTGCATGTAGCCAGTGGACCAACAGGACAGAGCGCTCTTCTGTGCCAGGACCTATCTGTCCCGCATGCCTCCCCTCCCAAGAGGCATCATCTGGGACAACACTGGCCACGCCTTTGTGGAACCCCACCCCCCTGGGAGGTGTGAACACTCAACAGGTAAACAGACCGGTAAGTATGTAAAAGAGTGTCAGGAATGGACAAGAATCAATGAGGAAAATGAGACAAAACGTGGTGGCCTGTGCAGTCCGGGTGGAGTCCTCCTCTCTGAGGAGGAGACGTTGGAGCAGAAACCTTCATCTTTAGGAGGAAAATCGCAGGCAGGGTGAAGAGCGAGTGTGGACACGGGACACCGGCCGGCATGCTGGAAGGCGCGGGTCAGTCCGGTCTTGGACTCTTCTAGGCCTCTGGGTGGTAATTTCTAAACCTTTGGAAGTCATGGCTCCTGGAAGCATTTTTGTTTGCTTGGGTGCACTGGGCCAGCCAGCTAGTAGCAACGTGATTTAGCGTGCCGGTTTTGCATCACGCTGTATTTGTTGACCTCTAGAGAGGTTGGAAGACTGAAATCAGCCACCTGGGCACTTACTCATGCTTACATGATGGAGTCCCAGGGAAATGTCCGGACACTGAGGCTTGGCAGAGCTTCCCTGGGCGACAATACCCATGGATTTTGTGAAATTAGCTTACGCCTTCACAAGAAAACTCCATATTGGTACTTTGGATCTAGATTCTGCTATACATATTTTTCCCTTGCCTGCTACAAATCTGGAGCTTTTCTCTGTAATAAACCATAAGCGGCACTATCACCATTGGCATCAGCAGTAAAGGCCATCTTGTGTGAACTGTGGTCACTCTAACTTCACAGAGAGAAAGTATTGCTCATCCAGATCGAGTTACGGTAGCCACTCATCACACAGGACTGTTGAGCTCTTGAACTATAGATAGTGCCACTAACAAAGTGAACCTCAAATTTCATTTAATTTTAACCAAATCAAGTTTAAAAACAAAAAACAACGCAATTTTTAAAATACTGATTGCGGGTTGAAATTTTATTTTGCCTATGTTGGGTTAAATAAAATATATTAACATTAAGTTAATTTCTTTTTGTGGTAGGTTGAATAATGGCTTCCAAAGATATCCAGGCCCTAATTCCAGGGACCTGTGAATGTTAGTTTTCATGGTAATGGACGTTACCAATGTGATTAAATTCAGAATATTTTAAAATTAATTTTTTATTAAATCTATTGGGGTCATGTTGGTTAATAAGATTATATAGGTTTAAAGCATAGATTTTTATGATACATGATCTGTATACTGCATTGAGTGCCCATCACACAAAGTTAAATCCTGTTTTGTCACCAGAAGTTTGTCCCCTTTTACCTTCTACTATCCTCTGTCCCCCTCCTCTCTGGTAACTGCCATACTGTTATCTGTCTATGAGCCTCAGTTTGATATTCCCACATATAAGTGAAATCACATGGGTCTTAGCTTTTTCTGACTGACCTCTTTTGCTCTGCGTACTATTCTCAAGGTCCAGCCGCGTTGTTTTAAATGGCGGTATTTAGTTTTTTCTTATGGTTCAGTAGCATTCTGTAGTATATATGTAGCACGTCTTCTTCATCCAATCCTCTATCAAAGGACAACTTTGGTTGTTTCCAGGTTGGCCATGGTGAATAATGCTGCGGCGAGCAGACGGGCACATGTATCTTCGCAAAAGAAATGTTCTCAGATTTTTCGAGTAGGCACCCACAAGAGGGGTTGCTGGGTCCCATGGTAACTCTATTCTTAATTTTTTAAAGAACTTCCAGACTGTTTCCCGTAGTGGCTGCACCAGTTCACATCCCCACCCACAGTGAATGAGGGTGTTCCTTTTCTCCACAGCCTCTCCAACTCCTGTTAGGATCTGCATTATTGATAACAGTCATTCTAACAGATGGGAGGTGGTATCTCACTGTGGTTCTGGTTTGCCTTTCCCTAATAGCAAGTGAAGTTGAGCATCCTTTCATGTGTCTGTTAGCCATTGGTGAAACAAGAACCTTAAGATGGAGATTTTACCCTGGATTATCCCAGTGGGTCTCATAAAATTAAAAGCATCTTTGGTAAAAAACAAACAAACAAACAAAAAGCAGCAGGAGATCCGAGTAAGTAGTGGGAGACAAGACCATGGAAGCAAGAAGTTGGACTGATGTGAGAGGGGAGACCATGAGCCAAGGAATGCAGGAGGCATTCAAAGACTAAACAGGCAAGGAGACGGATTCTCCCCACAGAGGTTCGAGAAAGATCAGTCCCTTTTAGTACCTTGATTATAGCCCAGTGAGACTCAGTTCAGATGTCTGACCTCAAGAACAGTTAAACTGCTTAAGCCACTAAGTTTGTGCTAATTTATTCAAACAGCAATAGAAAACTATGTGATAGAATTCCTTGGCTTTTTAATTTTTGTTACTATAAAATTTAAAATGATCTCTATGGCTCAAGTTATAGTTATATTGGACGGTTCTGGCTTACGTATCTATTTTTATTGTATTCTAATAACATTTTTTATTTTCATAATTATGATTAATTATTTCAGTGTAAGTCTTTCACTTAGTGTCCCCACAGGGAAGTCTTCTTCATAGGTTTTAACTAATTGGTGATATTCAAATGCTCTGAATTTTTCCAGATGATGGTAGGGATAAAGAAGTATTAGACCCACTCAAGCTTCTGATGTGACCTGAGGTGGCTATGTAGGAGTTCATCAAGAACAAACATAAGGAGGCTGGTTGAACATAGGCTTTATGAGCAATGGAGTATTGAGATGAAGCTTTGATGATAGATAAAATCACCAGTGGAGAGTGGTGATTTTGAGTAAGAACAGGTCATAGGGAGTGAAGAGAACATGGAATAGAAGTAGAAAGGAGGCTGAAAGTTAAAACACCACAGATAAAATTGCAAAATATATTTAATTTCCTTGTCTACTGTAACTAATCTAAAGTGACCAGCAAACTGTGCTCTTCTGGGTGGGAGGGCTGATAGAGGGACGAGGGTTATGAGAAAACAAATAAACTGCTCACAGATTGTCAATATCCTATTGGCCTTTTTCAGGCAAAAAAAAAATTGGGTAGAAAAGAAATGGGAAATCTTTGACTAAAGAGGTGGAAGTGTATGAGAACTTGAAATAGATAATGAACTTGAATGACTTGGTGCTTGCTCATGGCAGCGGGTGCTGAAAACCCAAGATCAAGGGCGTAGCTTCAGGAGGTTGAAAACAAAGAGCAGTGAAGGTTTCTGAGGAGGGCAACAATATGATGAAAAAGATGTTCAGGAAGGTTCTCACAGAAACATTTTTCATACCGGCTTAATAGAAGGTGGGTGGGACTACAGTGACCAAACAATGAGCCAGGATCTGTTAGTTACACGCTAGGTGGGAGCTCCCTGGGGCCTGGATGAGGCGAGAGGGCAGTGTCATTAGACAATCTCACCTAGAGAGCCCCAAACCACTCATCCACTAATGAGTAATCGTTTTCCTAACCCGAAAGATTCTGGTTTTTTCTCTTAAGAACTTCCTTATAACATTTTACAAATTATTCAAATAACCCACCAGCTTGAGCTTTATTACTAATATGAAGATGGTAGCTATACTTTAAATCCTTCCCTAGGGTGGATAATAGTATAGTCTAAAGCAGGGGTCGGGAACCTATGGCTCGTGAGCCAGATGTGGTTCTTTTAATGGCTGCATCTGGCTCGCAGAGAAATATCTAATGAAAAAAATAATAACATTAAAAATATAAAACATTCTCATGTATTACAATCCATTCATTTCCTACCGCTCATGTTCATGGTTGTGGGTGGCTGGAGCCAATCACAGCTGTCCTCCGGGACAACACCAAATTTTTATTGGATAATGTATAACGTACACAGGTCATTGTATGGCTCTCACGGAGTTACATTTTAAAATATGTGGCATTCATTGCTCTCTCAGCCAAAAGGTTCCCGACCCCTGTTGTAAAGGAAACTAGCTATGGAATGAATACAATTTGAGTTCAAACACTACCACTTACCTGCAAGTTACATCAGGTCTGTGGGCCTCAGTTTCCTTCTCGACAAAACAGGGTCATTAATTCTTTTACAAAATCTTATCTTGAAGATTAAAAGAGCAATAATATACTTATTCAGCATAGCATAACAAGGTTCAGGAGAATGTGAGAGTATTTTATTCATCTGAATCCCATAAATCCAATTATATAACTTATGCAAAAATAGAAAGAGAGAGAGAATTTTCTTTGTTTCAGATTAGACTAATCTCCGCTATCCCAGGAGGGGCCCACAACAAAAATGCAGAAGGAATCAGAGGGAAATAATTCTCGACCTGTGTCTTGATAAGGATCAGATCCCTAGAGGTTTAAGAGCAGCCCAGTGTTGACAACCAGACTGTTGTCTTACTCGCTGACTTGAGAACCCAATCCCGGATTAAATGCCACTTCAGTGTAGATGTGTTGTTGTGCCAGTTCAGTTTCAAGTCTTCCATAGAGCACCCACTCAAGAAAAAGGGATTAAATCCTATGATCATCAACATCAATATGGCGTCCGGATGAGATCCCCCTTGTCAGTCAGCATCCTGTATGCCGACATCCCTCTCCGCTGGTGATGAAGGTGAGACCTCGGTTTACACCTTGCGGGGTCTAATTAGCAAGAAGCCACCCTGCCGAGTAGCATGGCAATGTTTCCCTCCGCTGGGGGCTGACTTGCAGTTCAGCACCCCGCCAGTTCTTCTGTTACAAAGGCTGCGATCATTAGGTGACTGATTATATTGAATTGAACTGAAAAGCTTTCTTCCCCCCCCCCCCCAAAGGTGAATAAATACCTCACATTTGCCGGCAATTCTTTTTGATTCAGAATAAAATAGGCTTTGTCCGGGCAGATGTACAGCTATATTACCTGATGTAGTCATTTTATTTCTTTTCATACTTTTATTGTGTTCTCTACATAGATAATATATGTATCTCTTGATTTGCTTTGTTAGAGACTGTAAATGAAACTTCCCAAAGCCATCTTGAAAATCATGTAGTGAGGCAAGAGTTGGAAACATTTTTTTTCTCCTTATCATCATTGTTGCTTTCAGTTGAATAAATGTACATTTCTTGCTGACTGCAAAAAAAGCCATTAAAAAGCTGTTCCCAGCTAAAAGGTTTCAACACATAGGGAATTATATCACTCGTTTTATTTTCCCCCTTAGCAGAGACAGACATGGGTCGAATAGCCAAATCAAACAACATTTGTTTGAATGATCTGTAATCAGCACTGCTGTTGTCCACGGATGGTGTGAACAGTTTTTACGCTCTTAACACCTCGTACCTGAAAAAGTGCACATGTTGCTCCCAGTGTGAGCACAAGCATTCTAATGTTAACATCATAGTCAAATAATGAGTAAATATCATGTTAATACGTCTGTCAACTGTGAATACAGTGTGATGATAAAAAATGCAGTCTGAATAACAAACATCAAGCACAAATGGTAGAAGAGAAACAAAGAAAGAAGAACTATTAAGTTCAGTGGTGAATGGCAACAACCTACCGTGAAGACGGAAGAGAAATAGATACAAGGTGCATCATCACGTGACTTTCCCCTCCGACCTGCACGGTTTCCTGACAGAAAGTCAGGTCCATATCTCTTCCTCCTCTTATTTGTAACACATTTCCCGAATTCTAACATTAAAATGCTGAAAGGGTTTTACACACTAGTGTATTTCTAATTGTGATGAATTCACTCCACTTCAGAAAACATTGAAGTTGAGCTATCCAGCAGCTGGTCTATTTTTTGCACAGTTCCAGATATCACTGGGATGTAAGTTACTCAGGAAAAACAACACTATTTTCTTGGCTTTAGGATCTGTGAAATGCTTTCCATCTAAATCCTTGTTTTATTTTCACAACAATCAAATCATTGATTTATCATCCCCGACTCCCTTTCCCTGCCAAGTGGATTCCTTTCAGACCTTCCTTCCTGGAAATGATCATCCATCCTACTGGGACTGTCCCTGCCTTGGGTTACATCTCAATGTGCAACAGCATCAATATGTCCACTTTTCTTAAAATGCAACGCAAAATAAAACCTGCAGGAAGCACTGAATGTCACAAGAACGAGGACTCTTCCCATTGTGTGGGGCTTTGGGTCAGAAGTGGGGCATGCTTCTGTGCAAGGAAATTTGTAAATTGACACCTTCTAGTTCCCCAACATTACTGACTTATCGAATGTAGGAATGGTGGAGGAAGAAGGACACAGTATCTTCAATCGTTCACAGAAAATGTGTTCATGCTGTTATTTAAATGTGTTTTTTTTTTTAATTAAATGCCACAGTGAGAAAATGAGCAGAGTAAGAACTACGTTGCTCTGACGAAATGCCTTTTCCTTTTTCTCTATGAAGTCAGAACACTGACCACAATACGTCCTGCTCTAGAAAAAGTAAAATGGAAAGAACGTTGACTGATTGGGTTGCATAAAGATTAGTGTGGTCGGAAAGGAATGGTTCGGAATCCAGTTTACTTTACATGAGCAAAATCACTTATCTCAAATCTCAGGAGTTGGCGCAATTTGATTTTCTCCACGGCCAATTCCATTTGGGATCAGGAAATGGTTACAGAATTCCACAGGCACCTGTATTTATAAAAGTAGGAATTCAAAGTTTCAGCTTTTTTTCTTCAGAACTGCTTCCCTAGCATTGTAGAGAGAGAAAAAACATACTGCAAGCAGAAACGGTTTACAAGTAATCCCATTTATAAAAATGTAAATAGGATCGTTTTTTCCTATTATTGAAAAGAATACATTGCTTCTGCAGAAAGTTCAAGGAATATTCAGTAAGTATAAAGAAGGGAAGTACAGAGAAGTCCAAAGAGGAATGTAAATCACCTGTACTGCCACAACACAGGACTCACTTCCGGGAACCTCTTCTTGCGGAGTTTCTGTGACTTGAATAATTCACAGCGCGGCGTGACCAGACACAGGCCTGCAGCAGCAGCATTAGCAGCCAAGACAAGTTCCGGCTATCAATCAAGCAAGAGTTTAAAAGCTATTGAAGGTCTGGTACCATCTGCTCTCCCTCCAGATGTGCCCAGGTGAGAAGCGGGAAGCTTTACCTTATGAATGTCAAATGTCTGAGCACGTGGAAAGCCTCAGTTAAGGAAAAGCACAGACCTGAGCATTTTTTTAAAAAGATAAGGAAGGGGGGATGAGATATTCCATTACTGAGCATTTTTAAGTTTCTAAACCCCAGGCTTAGTTAGTTGTGACCTTATTTTACTCTCCAACCCAATGCGGGTGAAAGCTCGTCTCTCACACAGACTGGCCGTCCCCTCCAACCTCATAAGAAACGCCTGCGCCAGTGTTGAAATAGGCGGTTTGTTCTGAGACTTCTCATTTCTTTCCGGAGGTCGTCTAGTCCGGTCTCATATGGGCTGGGTTCTAGCGTGTTCTGGGCCCCACCCCTGGCCCGGTTTCGTGTGCTCCTCCTAAATCCCCGGAGCTCCCACCTGTTTCTGGTCCCGTCGCCACCTTCAGTCATACTAGCAAGCTAGTGCCTGGGCTCTTCCCACCACGTGGGGCACGTTAGTCCTGTGAGTTGCACAAGTGGGCCTGCCGCCCTCTCTCCCGTCTGCCCGCTGCCGGATTCAGCGTATCCCAGAGGAGATACGAGCGCAGTGTGCCTCCCTGGCTGTTCCCGTCTTTGACACTGCGAACGGCCGATGAGTGACTAATACAGAGTAGGAGATCAGATATTAAGCCTTTAGGATTAGAGGTTACCACAAAGGCTGGACGTATACTGCTCGCAAGAAATTAGGGGATATTTCACAATGAATAGGAAGCTATAAAATATCCCCTAATTTTTGTGAGCAGTGTCCCACTGTAAGAGAAAGAGACTCAGGGAACAAACAGTAGGATGTGGTCCATACTTCTATAATCAGAATCAATTAACAATGTAAAAAATCATAGGCCACGTACCAGTCATTGGCCAGGGCCTGCCATAAAACTGTCTGGACTTGGTTCATAACCTGGCATTGTGGAAGGGGATGACCTGAATTATATATTAGCAACTTCCTGCCTCAAACATATAGCAAAATTAAAAACATTATACATGCAAATGGTACGAATACAAAGAAAAAATATCACCATTCTATTATCAGAAAGACATCTTTTGCCAGTGACACTTTTTAATAAAAACTAATATTGACTGATAAATCTGAGAGCCAGATGGACCCATTGGAGCATGCTTCTCACCCTTAAATTACTTCGTAGCTCTCTCTCTCTCTCTTTTGCATTAAAAAAAAATACTGTTAGCCCAAGTTGTGTAAGGGGATTTAGTCATAATTTCTTGCCCTGAATAAAATGTGGTCTCTCCTCTTTTTTGAAATGAATCTCCCCCCACCCCCCCACCCCCGCGCCTTTATTCTAATACCGCCTACATCCTTAAAGGCTTTGTGCCATTATTGATGCTTTCCCCATTGTCCCATTGTGTCTTTAACCTTTTCCCATTCACAGTTCCTGCCTACTCTACCTATGAACGTGTCAGGTTTCCCTTTTCCTAAGAAGATTTTCCCCACGTGTTTGCATCCTCACACTTCCAGATAGAATGCTCGACAATCGTCCCTCACTCTTTGCGTGGCTGACGAGTCCCCCTGGCTTTAAGACCTGGTACTGCACTGGGTTGGCCCCTCTGAAGGTAAAAATGATGCTCGCTAATGTTTTGGTGTAAATTTATCGTATAAATTATAACAATAGCTTTGATAAGCTCTAAAAGAAAATAATATCTCTCTCTCTCTCTTTTATTTTGACCAGAAAATCCACTCTTCTGAATGCATCCTAGGGGAAAAAAATGAGATTTTGTTTAAGCACTTAGCTTTCAGGAGGATTATTATAGCAACATCAATAATATAAAATTGGAAAGGAACAATGAGAGGCATAAGGATTTAACGGGGAGAGGTGAGACTATCATTATTTGCTGATAATATCCTCGGCTATGTAGATAACCCAAGAGATCAACAAGAAAGATCTTAGTTCAAATAAGAAAATTGACCAAGTTTGTTGAATACAAGATCAGCTAAAAAGAAAACAATAGACTTATTCTATGGCAATAATAATAACTAACTAGAAAATATAGTAAGCAATGACATGTTATTTACAATAGCAAAGTAACCCTTAATAAAATGACACAATTATTTGTGAGCAAATGATTCAGAAAAATATAAACTTATCATGACTCACTCTCATAATAAAACATATAATCGTTATATAGTACAGACACAGTACTAGACAGAATAGATATAAAAACAGAATGGAGGACCCAGAAATATACTCCTGGCCCTGGCTGGTGACTCAGTGGATAGAGTATCAGTCCAGTGTATGGATGTCCCAGGTCTGATCCCCAGTCAGGACTCATCGGAGATGTGACCATCAGCTTCCCACTCCCTTTCTCTTCTTGTCCCCTCCTGCAGCCAGTAGCTCAATTGGTTACAGCATATCCCCAGGCACTGAGGATAGCTCCTTTAGAGCACCCCAATGTCAGGCACTAAAAATAGCTCTTTACTTGAGCATCAGCCTGATGGGGTTGCTGGTAGAATCCCTGTTGGGGTGTATGTGGGAGTCTGTCTTACTATCTCCCCTTCTCTCTCCTAAAAATTAAAATTAGGTGTATAGTATTGAGTATGTAAAACACAGTTTATTCTTGTATTATTATTTATCAATTATTATTTATCAATTACGTATTATTTGCTATAAAACAACTGTAAACCTACTCTTACCCCATGTTGTATATGGGAATTGATATGTAAATGTGGCAACACAAATCAATGGGGAAAGAATAAATTATTTAGAAATTACTATTGAAAAGACCGGTACATTATACAGGAGGGAAAATCTGAATCCTTTTCTTACTTCTTTTACAAAGTTGCACTCCATATGAGTAGGAGGCCTGCCCATAGAGGAAATCTATAAAGTCAGTACAAGAAAATAGGAGAATACCCTAGCAACCTTGAAGGAAGGAAGAAATTTTCATAGATGACTGTGAAAGTACAAATGATAAAGAGAAAAAAATAGTTGATTTAACTCAGAGTATAGATCTCTGCTTAAAGTAAGCCATCTTCAACAGAATTAATGGAGAGTTGTAGATAGAAAAAGGTTTCATAATATATAACACACCAAGAGGTAAATATACCAAAACATACAAAGAACTGTCTGCAAATCAAGAAGACAGTAAACTTAATCCAAAAATGGGCAAAGGGTATGTAAAGCCAGTAGCCATGGCCACCATCACAGCCACCTGGCCCAGGCAGGTTCGCATTGGGTTCGGACAGACGGTAATGAAACAATGGAGCCAAAAACTGGTGGGCCATTACCTTTAATCCTAGCTTGCACCCAGCGGGCAAGTAAGAACACACACTGGGCTCCAAAACCCACTCGTTCAGTGCTCACAAAGCTATTGACTTATCTGAGTTTCCTAGAATCTAAAATTTCTAACCTCACCAGCCTTATTCACCTCTGTTTCCCATCTCCTTTTCTCTACACAAATTCTGCACAGACTGGCTTCTCACTCAGCACTCCGCCATCTTGGCTGCTTCCCCTCTCCTCCACGTGGCCTTTCTCTGCTCTCCTCCCTGCTCTCTCAGAACATAATCACTCTTTTCTCAAACAACATGATCTCTCCTTTTTAAAACCCTTTGGTGCAAAAGCCCTCCCCCAACACACGTTAATACAATCATGCCCATCCCAAGCAAGAAGGGCAATTAACACTATCACCTGGGCGACAGGCTTCCACATGGGCAGCGCCATCTTTAACAAAGTGAGCATAATATATTTTATCTGCCCAACAGGGTATGAATTGGAAATTCCCAAAACGAGGAAACTAAATGGATAACAAAAATATGAAGAGACGTTTTAATTCACCAGGAATCAAAATATACCAATTACAATAATGGTGAAATACCACTTTGCCCCTATCAAATTGTAAAACTTTAAAAAATGAAATAACATTAAGGATTATCAAGTATAGAACCAGTGACCTTTCTATACCCCTGGGTTAGGTATTCTGGAGTGCAGTCTGGTTAGACTTAGTGGTATTGCAACAATCTGTAATCTACAGCCCAATTCATGGGTATATAGTCCAGATGATCTCTCCCAAATTCATTCTCCAGCCTGGAACCCTCACCTGAACCATTGACTCTGCCAGTTAAATGTCTCCACTATAGAAAATGTCAGAAATTAAACTCTCTGCTCTCACCCTGCTCCCTAGCCTGCCTCATTGCCATGTTTTCCTGACTCAGAAAAGAGGACCCACCTTCTTTTGAATGCTCAGTCACCATGCTGTCATTCTTGACTTTTGTCTTTCTCTTACTTGTGTTAAAATATAGTTTTCTAATGTAAAAAGCATGGCTCTCATGCGAGTATAAAATGAACACGTGTCAAAAGACGTACATGAGGGAACAGGAAGAGGTATTTTTAAGAAAGTTAAATAAGAAATTTGAGAAAACATTGCTGGGTTAGATATGACATCGATTAATAATCCATAGAACATCAAACTATCAATTTGGGGGTTGTGCTTTCCACTAGAAAAATTTATTTGCGTCTCTACTAAACAGAAGTCTACAAGGTAACATGTAACTTCACTAAGCCCAGGACCTCTAATCCAGATCAAGTCCATACACCTATCTAACATTTAGGTGGGTCTTTGTTCCTATAAAGTATTGAAGGCATTTGCCATCGGCTTGGTGCCTTGTTTCCAAATTACAGATGAATTTTTCTTAGCCCCCAGCATACAGTCCATCAGTATATCCTGTTGACTCTAAGAATATTTTCAAGAGTCAAAGACTTCTCATCACTTTCCTCGCTACCAAACTGGTCCAGGTCAGAATCATCTTTTGTCCAGACATTTGCAAGTGTTCCCTAACTGATCTCTCTGCTCCTGCCTTTGTCTCTCTACAGTTCTTTTGTTCTCTGTGCTAAGGGCAGAGCGATCCTCTATATGATCAAAACTTCTAAGGGCTTCTCATCTCACTCAGAATGAAATTCAGAGTCTCTACCCTGGTCTACAAGACACGAGGCTCTTATTCTGGCTAATTTCATGATCTGACCTCTAACTGGTGGCTGGAAGCTTGCTGCTGGCGACTGAGCTGAACAAGACGTCTACATTCATATGTCCACTGCAGTTGTATCTGCATTATTTTTGGAAACTTCTCAAATATCATAACCGTTAATGAGTCTCAACTATTATATACATATTTATATATATACAGAGGTGGGCAAAAGTAGGCTTACAGCTGTGAGTAAATGAAACAGAGTTTACTCTTGTATTATTGCTCATTCATTATTGTATTATTTTCCATATGAATGACTTTAAATCTATTTTTGTCCATCCTTGTACAAACAAGTAAGTTACACAAATTGCAGATCATTATTGGAACTGCCTGGCATACCTGTGCACCCATATATTTATGTCTTGTTAATTTGTTATTAAGAGCAAAAAAAACTGTTCATGTTAAGTCAGATTGTCTGTAAATGACTTAAGGAATGTGTTCATAATCTTGCTACAAATGAATAATTATAAAGCAGGTGCATTTGTTATTTGACAGCAAGCATCTTCTAATGTCTTCAATAACCAAGATGATGGTGATAATCAGAGAAGTCTGTTAAGCTCATCATTCATACCTTTCATGTAATATGCAAGAGAATGTGAGACAGAATCTTCCTGCAGATCCACGACCTTGCTTATTTAACTCGCAGTTCATTTAAACACACACACAAAAGTCGAACTCCATTATTTCTATTTCGAGCACATCTCCTTTTAATAAACTCTGTTCTCCTGCAATGAAACCCTGGCTGAAAAAAAAACAAAAAACATTCAGAGATATTTGTATAGGTATTTTTTTTATTTATTTTTTGCTATTGAGATTTATTCACCACATTTACAGTATCATTTGTGATTAATGACACAGAAAATGCTGAAGACTGTAGAAGGACAAGTTTCTGACCAAGGTCCTAATAAGTGGCTGCCACCATGTCCCTCAGGTGTTAAAAACCAACCAACCAAACAAACAAACAAACAAACAAACAAAAAGAAGCTAATGGATATAAATCAATTGACCAAATTTCGATTTGCTGTGTTAATTCCCTTAGTTGACTTGAAGTTGATTCACATCTCTAGAAATGATCTACATCAAAAACCAATGGTGCCTGACCTGTGGTGGCGCAATGGATAAAGTTTCGACCTGGAAATGCTGAAGTCGCTGGTTTGAAACCCTGGGCTTGCCTGGTCAAGGCACATATGGGAGTTGATGCTTCCTGCTCCTCCCCCCCTTCTCTCTCTCTGTCTCTCCTCTCTCTGTCTCTCCCTCTCCTTTCTAAAGTGAATAAATAAAAAATTTAAAAAAAATTAAAAAAAAACAACAATGGTTACAAATATAAACATAAAAAAATTTGATGTTCGTTCCTGGCTCATTTTATTGGAATTTAGACTTTCTCTTCTCAGCAAGACCCTGGCTAAAATGAGAGGAATCAGACTCTTACTAGCTTAAGCAGGAAAGGGAATTTATTGACTTATATATCTGGAAAGACCAAGGTCAGCTCTAATTTCAGCCGTGGCTGGACCCAGGGGCTCAACACGTCCCTTCCACATGCTTTTCTTCCAGACAGGCTCTCTCATAAATGGAGCAAAATATCAAAAGTGTCCCCAACCCGTCACCCCAAAGATCCACAGGAAGAAAGCTTACCCACCTCAACTGAAAAATGGTTTCTTCTTTGATCTAGCAGAGAATTCCTAGTGGGGAACCTGATTGACGTAAATTGGATTGTGTGCCTCTCTTTTCAAGAATGCAGGAAAGTGGAACAATCCTTTTTGAACCCCAGAAAGTGAAATCAAGATCCCCACATGAAAACGGGGTTTAAAACAAAAGAAAAAAGAAAATGGGGTTTTATTTACCAAAATGAATTAAAAGGATTGCAGGTTTACCTCATAACAGTAGATTCTCTTGCATCCTACTGTGGTCTTCCCCCAACTTTTTTTACTTTTATATATACTTTTGAAAACATAATACATAACAACTACCATCTAGAGCAGGGGTAGTGAACCTTTTTATACCTACCTCCCACTTTTGTATCTCTGTTAATAATAAAATTTTCTAACCGCCCATCGGTTCCACAGTAATGGTGATTTATAAAGTAGGGAAGTAACTTTACTTAAAAAAATTTATAAAGCAGAGTTACAGCAAGTTAAAGCATATAATAATAATTACTTACCAAGTATTTTATGTCGTATTTTTGCTAAGTTTGGCAGAATAAATCTTTATAAAACAACTTAAGATAGTTAAATCTATCTTTTTATTTATACTTTGGTTGCTCCACTACTGCCTACCATGAAAGCTGGAATGCCCACTAGTGGGCGGTAGGGACCAGGTTGACCACCACTGATAGACTCTGAAATATACACATCATTTCTCTTGTGTTAAAATTCTTTATTTAGTTTCAAGTTTGGAATTTCTCTAGTTTACCTACATTAGCCTTCTGGGCAAGATGTGGCTCCTTTTGATATGGTCCACTGTGGCTAATTATCCAAACCCTGTTTTAGAGTCTATTATCCATCACACACCATTCATGACACAAGGATTCCTAACTGCCTTTGTCCTCAGAGAATGTCACCAGCTCCATCTTTTCAACAGACTGTCTCCTCATATGGTAGGCTGTTGGTGCCCCAAACATCACATATTACATTCTAATAGCTTTGCAGCCCCTGTGGAAAAGGAGTTGAGGATTAAATGAGATGGTGCACAGGAGGAGTGCATCACAGTGCTCAGCGTATAGACAGGACTCAATAAATAGTGCTTTTCATGTTGCAGCTCATTATTATTCTAACATTCTTATTATCACCATTCTCCAGTAGCTTCTGGGAGGTAAATCATGGCATTGGCACGAATTCATTCATGTGATTCCTGTTGTGAAGGGAATCACACTCCTTCTCAGTAAAGTCTAGAGAACAGATTACCTTAGGCTAACTGGGCTCTATTTCCAGAAGAAGAAATAATAAATTTTGGGCAAACAAGAATGACATACATCTACTGTAGTTCCTTAAACAACTACTAAGCCTACTCCTTGAAATTTACATTTATTTATATAATATTTTAAATGTATACATTGATTTAAAATTAGTTTATATAACTTTATATTTCTAAACATGTTTCTATTACAGATATGTGTATTTTTTGGCTAAAAATCCTTTAACCCAGGGGTCGGGAATCTATGGCTCACGAGCCAGATGTGGCTCTTTTGATGGCTGCATCTGGCTTGCAGACAAATTTTTAATAAAAAAATAATAACATTAAAAATAGAAAACATTCTCATGTATTACAATCCATTCATTTCCTACTGTTCATGTTCATGGTTGCAGGTGGCTGGAGCCAATCACAAACGTCCTCTGGGAAAACACCAAATTTTTATTGGATAATGCATAATGTACACGGGTCGTTGTATGGCTCTCACAGAATTACATTTTAAAATATGTGGTGTTCATGGCTCTCTCAGCCAAAAAATTTTCCGACCTTTGCTTTAACCTGTGCAAATTTGTAGCAGTTTTCTGATGTCACAGTTTGAAGCTCTGGAACATTTACCTCAGTTGGGTAATTTTATGACATAGCTAAAAATATTAATGATATTTGTAATACTATTGTAAAGCTAGTAGCCGCGGTCACCATAACAGATGCCTGGCCTGTGCAGGTTCACATTTGATTCCAACAGACAGTAATGAACCAATGGAGCCAAGAACTGGTGGGCCATTAGTTTTAATCCTAGCTCACACTCGGCAGACAAGAAATACACACAGTGAGAAAACACTTCATTTTCCATTCAGGGCTCCCAAAGCCATTGTCTTATCCAAGTTTCCTCGAATCAAAGGTTTTTACCTCACAAGCCTTATTCACCTCTGTTCCCTATCTCCTTCTCTCTGCACAAACTCTGCACAAACTGGCTTTTCCTTCAACACTCTGCCATCTTGGTTGCTTTTCCTGGCCTCCTCCACGTGGCCTTTCTCTGCTCTCCTCTCTGTTCTCTCCTCTAATGCTAATCTCAGGAACCGAGAGAGGGCAAGCTCCCGGTCTACCCCACTTTATAGTGCAGAAAACAAAACCTTTAATCCAATATACAAAATAGGGAAGTCTCTAATACAAGTCATTTATCTTAGGCATGATGAGATTGCACCACTCCACATCAAAAAGGGTGGGAAAGGCTTAGTCCTAAAACCAAGCCCCAGGCTACAAGGATCCTGGCTGCCCACAGCCCACCCCCAACACACATTAATATCACCTGCGCGATGGCCTCCACGTGGGCAGCGCCATCTTTAACAAAGTGAGCATAATATATTTTATCTGTCCAACAGGCCATGAACTGAAACTAACCAACGCAGGGAAAGCCTACACAATGGCCTTGGGAACTCAAGGCACGCAGGTAAACACAGGATGGTCTAAATCAAGCCTTTCCAACTAAAAGCAGTTCATGGTGGGTCCTCATGTCCTAGGGAGTTGCTCTCTATCTGAACAAAGGTCAGTGTTTGCTTTGAAGCCTGTCTGTTTTGCCATTTGCATCTGAAACAATGTCCCTGATAACATGCCTTTGAGGGGTGGGGGTAATTGTCTTTTTCTGCCTCCTCAGGGCGAGCATCCTATCAGAGCAGGAACCAACAAACCCTTTCATTGTTATTGTTATCATGTTAATTAACTTAACCTGTGTTGTGTCTCCCTCTGTAAAAAGAGGTTTTAGTGCAGGAGTTAGGAACCTTTTTGGCTGAGAGAGCCATGAACGCCACATAGTTTAAAATGTAATTCCGTGAGAACCATACAACGAACGACCCCTGTACATTACGCATTATCCAATAAAAATTTGGTGTTGTCCCGGAGGACAGCTGTGATTGGCTCGAACCACCCGCAACCATGAACATGAGCAGTAGGAAATGAATGGATTGTAATACATAAGAATGTTTTATATTTTTAACATTATTATTTTTTTTTTTATTAAAGATTTGTCTGCGAGCCAGGGGCAGCCATCAAAAGAGCCACATCTGCCTCACGAGCCATAGGTTCCCGACCCCTGTTTCAGTGTATACATTTTCACTTTTATCCAATCCCAGAGATTTCCCTACTTTGCTTTCTCCCGCCTCCCTAATCTATCACCGATTAATTTCATGGAAACCCCTGACATCTTCCCCTTTGACTCTGACGTATAAAATAAGTGGTGAAACCGCCATTTTCCCGAGCAGTTTTTCAATCCGTTGAGACTTTACTTCCCGGCAATTTCGACAATTTGGCTCAAATTAACTCATAAAAAGTTCTTGCAGGTTTGGAAGTTTTTATTTCATTGACATGGGCTACAAACCTGTACAAAATCAACCACAAGAGATAATTATGCAATCAAGAAACTCAGTGAGCATAAGATGTATGAAGTTTTTTACAGAAAACCATTTTTTTTAATAAGTAGAAAGAGCACACTTTAACATAGTGACATAAAATTGTAGTCTGGTAAGTACCCAAACCAATAACATAGTCATTTATTGTCACGATCAAGTACTGTGCGCTGTGCATAATTGTATGTGCTACGGCGCTGGTATACAATTGGCAGAGCAGTAGATTTACAGCAGCATCGCCACAATGATGTGAGCCATGGGTTGTTGTAAAGCCAGTATCCACGGCCACCATCACAGCAGCCTGGCCCATGCAGGTTTGCATTGGATTCAGACAGATGGTAATGCAACTACAGAGCCAAAAACTGGTGGACCATTAGCTTTAATCCTAGCTTGCACCCAGCAGGCAAGTCAAAACACACACTGGGCTCCAAAACCCACTTATTCAGTGCTCACAAAGCTACTGACTTTATCCGAGTTTCCTACAATCAAAGGTTTCTACCTCACCAGCTTTATTCACCTCTGTTCCCCATCTCCTTCCTTCTCCCTGCACAAACGCTGCACAAACTGGCTTCTCCTTCAGCACTCTGCCATCTTGGCTGCTTCTCCTGGCCTCCTCCACGTGGCCTTTCTCTGCTCTCCTCTCTGCTCTTGCCTCTATTGCTAATCTCAGGAACTGAGAGAGCAAGCTCCGGGTCTGCCCCATTTTATAGTGCAGAAATCAAAACCTTTAATCCAATATACAAAACAGGGAAGTGTCTCTAATAGAAAGTCACTTATCTGAGGCATGATGGGATTGCACCATCCCACATCAAAAAGGGTGGGAAAGGCTTAGTCCTAAAACCAAGCCCCAGGCTACAAGGATCCTGACTGCCCACAGCCTACCCCCAACACACATTCATATCACCTGGGCAACGGGCTTCCACATGGGCAGCGCCATCTTTAACAAGTAAGCATAATATATTTTATCTACCCAATTGTTGTGCTACGTACGACCTGAAGGCAGCTATGACGTCACTGGGTGACAGAAAATTTTCTGGTCCCTTGTACTTCTACTGGAGTAAAAGGCAGGACTCCTGTAGGAGTCATGTGGCACATGACCATGAATCAAAGTATTGTTATTTAAAAGCTGATTTAGAAGTCACTCTCCAGGAGAGACATGGGTTTAACTTCTTACAAAATGCAATGCTCTTTGATTGGTAAAATGAATATAGGTCATATGATCTAGACATATGTTCTTCTGTCTGTTGCCAATATTTTCTTTTAAGAGTTACTTTACGCTGTGAAACCTCAAAGAAGAAAGGGGGGGAAAACAATAACAGTTTTGTGAAGCTATCTGCTCTAAGCATAATAAAACAGGTGTACCTTAATAGGTCTACCAGGAATGTTTTTAGCTGTTAACATCTTTTAAACGCTTTCTGCTGAGAACCCATGTTTTCATAACAAGGTCGGTGAGTATTCAACCTGTGATCCTTCTTTCCGGAATTACCATAATTTACAAAAACAATAAAAACCTGCTAAAAAAACACACACCCATTTTTGTCTTTTTTAAATGTTGTAATGGAGGGATCCCTCCGAAATCGCTGGTGAAAGGTTTGCCCCAGGCTACGACGTAACCCGGCCTGTCGGCTGCCAGGACCGCAATCTGTTTTATGACAAAACAGATTCATTTATCTCCAAATAAATAAATTACTTTTGTGAACATTTAGAAACATTTGCATAATGAGGCTGTAAGATCTTAGCAGCCTTTTTCATAATAATTAAACTAATCTAATCTTGGACAGGGTAAACAGACTTACTCGGGATGAGAACAGCCTCCAGGCAAGGAACTTACCGAATTCTGCAGGAACTGTAAGGCTGATGATGTTTGTTAATTATTCAGAGCTTTCACTCCCCGGTAATAGCAGCGTTTGTATTGCCTGAAGCTTAGACAGCTACTCCCAGGCACATAAAATTAGACTCTGCTTTTTTTTCTTTTCTTTTCTTTTTTTTTTTTTTTTTTTGACATTCTCTTTAAAAAAGGAAGCAGAAGAAGATACTTCAAAAATGATTATATACTTTCCACAAGCGGGGCATTTGGCTTTCCACGGATGGATCCCAGATCGGCATGCGATTGGCTGGTGCTTCGGTCACGTGATCTTGATGATCTTTCGATCTGGAGCTGTTGGGATGGTTTACAGATACACAGACCACAGGTTCGATAACAGAGCAGCAAAGCGTATGACTTAATTCCAGTCCTTGCAATTTCAGGGTCCCCAAGTTTGTCAAAAAATAAAAAAGGCACTTCGGTCAATTCATTTTTTTTAAAAGGTCAGTTTTACTTATAAATAACAAAAGGGAACATTTAAAAAATATATCAAATGGAAATGAATGCTTTTTACAAAATTTCAGTTTCTTTCTAAACAATGTATCTGATAGTTGGGCTCATGTAGTGGTTTTAATGATGATTTCGCTGGAGAAAACCACGGTCTATCTTTCCAGTTATAATTATTATATTTACCTTAAAACACAAAGCTTAAAAATGATCTGGCAGATAACAGGAGAGCAAACCCTAGAGGGAAGGGGGAGGGAGTTAGGGGAGGGGACACAGGGATATAAAAAGGGACAGAGGGGTGGGGGTGAGAGAGTTATATTCAGTGGGACACTTGAATCCATGTAAACACAATAAATTAAAATTAATAAAAACTAAACAAAATGATCTGGCGAACAGGTAAGAGATGAATGTCACCAAATTAATTGACAAAATTTTTATGTCATACTTATTATATCTCTCATGGCAAATAAAAATACTCTTTTACAGTTTTTTTTTTCAAAAGAAATATAATAATTAATGTTTTCAAAACCTAGTCCTGAGAACCTTAGTGAATTACGGATTTATAAATGGAACAAATTTTCATGGGGTTCAGAGGTGACACAGTGATATTTAATGCATTTGCTCTCGTCCCTATGAAGTGTTTAATAAATATGGTTGCAATAACACAAGCCATCAGAAAAGTGATGCTATTGTCTGTCCTTTGCATGTTATCTCTTCTTCTTGTCTGTAATTTATTCATTTATGCACAATATACTTTATTTCCACTTGTAGTTAGATGGGCTTCTAGGATGATTAATTTATTCTTGAAATGTGCAAACCTCACAGTGCATTTAATTAAGACATCACAAGCTGCTCTCTCCATGGGAAGGGACTGGTGATGTCATAAGCATGGGCATACGAGACTGACAATCAGGAACTAGAAATTAAAGTTAAGAAAAAGGTGTCGTGTCAATTCTAATGTTTGGGGAGGAGAGTGGGAAACATAAGGCAGAAGAAGCAATTCTTTGGTTTTTTCAAAGATGCCTTCTACCTTGAAAAGACGTTCTACCTGGAAACAATGATTTCTGTTCGTTACATAAATGTACGTTTTTGATCACTGGGAAGCTGATTAAATATTTATTACAATTTTTGGATTATACTCACACCTTTAGCCATGAACCATGGTTTTAAATAAAATCTCCTTCTATTATGTTTAAAGTTTTAAAAATATCTCAAATGCTATAGGAAGTTGTTTGTTCCCTTTGCCACTTTTAGAATTTCCCTTTTGTTACTTTTAGAAATCACAGATGTAGCAGACTCCATGAACCACATCCTGTTTTCTTTTAATTAAATGACTATTTAGATAAAATTAAGATTAAAGTAACAACTAATTTTTTTCTAATAATTTTATTTTGTTTACAATTGAATTATTTTTGTGCTCTTAAAAGCATTCATTTCCCACCTTGCTTTAACAGCAATAGCAGATGCCTTTTATTAAAAAAATTAAAAAACTACATATTTTCCAGAAGTTAAGGTAACCGATGCATAGAGATGTTAGTTTGCTTGCTTTTCCTGCAGAGGAGAAATGGGAACAGTACCCAGATCTACTTAATTCCAAAGGCCTAGCTTCACAACATAATAGTTGGTTAAAATAATAGCCAAAGTTTTATTGATCTTAAAGTTCTATTAATAATTTTTGTAGCAGAATAATATATTCTTGATATATATAAAAATCAAGTGCATGTACTATTATTAGTATGATTTAATACATACTCTTTCTCTCTTTATTCCTTTCTTCCCTCCTCCCTCCCTCCCTCCCTCTCTCCTTCCCTTACCTGGCCGGGGAGTTACGTGCTCATGCAGGTGGTCTCCTCAGAGTGAGGCGCAACCCCACTGCACGGCTGTGCTGACCCTCGCCGTTTTCCCGAATGTGGGGAACTCGGTTGCATGACTTATGGTAGTGGGAGACTGTCTTTGTGCTTCCCCCTGATTTAAAAAAAAAAAGGTTATACTGATGGATAAACCAAATATCTGTGCCCTGTCATTCTAAAGGGTACAGTAGGGCATGTTATTCGAGACTCCCGTTGAGGACTCTTTTCAATAAAAACAAAAGCAAAAACCCCTCTCACTCAGATAAGCACTGACCACGATAGAGGTCACTACAGATCTCTGCCCTCACTTCGGCCCTGGTTCATTTCTCCCTAGGCACTCGGTCAAGGCTACAAGCCAGTTATAGTTGTGTGACAAATGTCTGCCGCGATCTGCATTAAAAGCCGGTGACGCAAGGGCAGTATCGAATGCATGAGGGCCAGACAGGTCCGCTCTGACATCGTGGGAATGCTTGTGACTGCATCCTTCCCCACGTACTCTAGGGGGTCCGCCCCGTGCAGGTCAGGGGCTCCGTGGGGCTGAGCTAGAACGGCTGTAGCAGATGCACTCTCTTCCAAGGACCGTTGTTCTTCCAGGGAAACCACCTCAGAACTGGAGTCTGGCCTTTGGCTCGGCCGCACCTCTGAAGATGCCAACATTCTCATCGTTTCAAAGGCACGCCGTTACGTATTGGAGCAGTCTGACGAAAGGAGCGCTCTGGCTTGGTACACCTTTCTGTATTGATTTTGATTCTCGAGTCTTTGTAGAGCTCCACGACTTAGAGACCATCGCCTCTCAATCGAGATATTTAATGGAGATATTTTCCAATTATTTTTAATTATTAGCAGTACAAATGATTACTTCTTATAGATAAAAAGCTTCCAAAAGGAGCATTATTCTTCCCTGATGCATAATTGTCTAAGAGAATATCTTAGCTAATTGTCAGTCCGGCCCAACTGTAAAACGTAGTAACCAAAGCCGCCACTTTCTAATAGGTTGTACCGATGATGCACCCACATTTCTGCTCCTACTAATTGAGTGTGTGAGCCATATATGTTAGTTTCAAACCTGTATCTGTCTGCTTTGCTTTTGTAATAATTAAAATATATAATTAAACACTATATAAATTAAAAATATATATATATTAAAACACTTGCTTCTATAAAATACTAATTAGAATGTCTTGGAAAGACTTCATAAACATGAACTGCTAAAAATCTGACTTTGAGATAGAGATAAGATTTACTGATGACAAGGCCACAGGGAAGATATAGGAATTGCAAAAATCTAAAAGATCTTGTGCTCAGATTTCTTTACAAGCATTTTCAAATTCTTACTTTAAAAGTATTTTAATCTTGTTAAATAAGAAAACATTATTCTGATCACCAAATTCATACACAGAGGAGAGAACTTGGCTCTACATCAAAAGACCGGTGAATAAAGATATATTTGTAACATTTTAAAGCATAATAGCATCGGTAGTGCAAAGCACAGTTCTCTAAGATGTTGTTGACATAAAACTCAACTGTGATTTCACCTATTCTAACACCTGCCATCACCTCTTGTGGAATCAGTCATGTGAACTTTCTAAGAAGTCTTGGTTTTTACAAGATTTCCACACACCAGGTCATTGCAAAGAAATGAAGGCCTTGGAAATAAGTCCATAAAACAGCATACTAATCAAAAGGCACTGCTTGGCACCTTTCCCGTGGTCGCCCGAGGGAAAATACGCCTCCCACTCCACAGCAAGCCTACAATTTTATCTCAACTTTCAGGTCGAACACTGAAGTAATTGACATGTCTTACTAATTACATGAGTATAACACGTGATCCTATCTTTTCCTCCATGACTAAGAGGAACGTGTTTCAGAGGCTATCTCAGTGTGCATGAGGCTACCTTTTTTACATGCACATAGGTGATCAAGTGATACATTCTGAAACCAGCACGGGGCACTCTGTCCATATGTGGTGACATTATTGAAGCGATTGCCGTGCAAGTTGCTGGCCACCACAGCTGCATATTTCTCGGGCCTGCAGTCGTCACCAGCTGTTCTGTCAGATGATGGTTTATGAAGCCACAAGCTCTTTCTGACCATCCTGGTGGGGGAGGTGAGGCCCGTGTTAACTTTATCCGAGCATGACAATGAGAACCAAGCGGAGACCGCATGGTGACCCAGGAGACACTCTCTGAGAGCCACGTTGATAGATACATAGGAAGAAGAAGTAAGTGCACCCTCCTCTCCTCACGGCCAAAGAAGTCGCTGGACTTAATCAAATTTTCTAATATCATCCCATTCTGCAAAGTCTTTATAACTGAACTGCCCGTTAAACATTAGCCACTGGCGAATAACCTAAAATTTTTGCTTAAGCGTATTGCTTATCTTTCTTAGGTGCTCTTAACTTTCTAATGTCTACTTGGGGAATTGCAGAGGGTGACTCTACTTTTCACTTGGAATACACTTCTATCATTTTATTAAATTCCATGTCTACGTTTTTTTAAATTGATTTTAATTTATTGCGTTTACATAGATTCTAGGGTTGCCCCGAATGCATCCCTCCTCCCCCGTATTCCCCTCAACATCTCCCTGTGTGACCGACCTGTTGATATCGTTGGAAGTAACAACTTTTTGTAAAGCACTTTTCAAAAACTATTCATTTTGTAAATATTTATGGAGTACTCTCATGCACCAGACAATGTTATTGGCCTTGAGGATACAACAATAAATAAAACAGGTGAGGCCCTGGCTGGTTGGCTCAGTGGTAGAGCGTCAGCTTGGCAAGTGCATGTCCCAAGTTCGATTCCCGGCCAGGGCACACAGGAGAAGCGCCCATCTGCTTCTCCACCCCTCCCCCTCTCCTTCCTCTCTGTCTCTCTCTTCCCCTCTCGCAGCCAAGGCTCCATTGGAGCAAAGTTGGCCTGGGTGCTGAGGATGGCTCTGTGGCCTCTGCCTCAGGTGCTAGAATGGCTCTGGTTGCAACAGAGCGAAGCCTCAGATAGGCAGAACATTGTCCCCTGGTGGATGTGCTGGGTGGATCCCGGTCGGGTGCATGCGGGAGTCTGTCTGACTGCCTCCCCGTTTCTGGCTTTGGAAAAATACAAAAAACAAACAAACAAACAAAAAAAAAAACAGACAAAAATCTGTGTTCTCGTATAGTTCAAATTAAAGCAAGAGACTGCATTCTCTGGGAGAGCTCATCTTCTATTAAGGAAATACCTTCTATTGACCTATTATAAAATTAACCATTGTATGTCGAAGAGCACCAGGAAAACGAGATGTGACTGAGGAGGGTGACAAGGGGGTCCCTCCTTGCACAGGAGGCTGACCTGGCTTTTCAAGGCAATGGCCTCGGAAGGCGGAGTGAGGCTGGCAGCTGAGCTGTTGGCCCCTTGATGTCTTCTCAGGGCTGAACGGAAGGCAGAGCGGCTGTCTTTGTGGAGACTGACTCGGCTCTGGCGCTTCTCCAGGGAGTCTAAGTCCTCGCAGGTGCAGTCCCTGTCCGGGAGAGATGTGTTTGTGTGGGCCTTTGTAATGCAATGCTCAGCAGCCCCTGCTGGGGGGTGACTTCAGGGAGCCAGTCAAGGCCCTGGCAATCTCCTCAGATCATAGCTAAAGCCAGCTATCCCAAATGAGCTCTCAAATGAGATTGACTAAACTGCCTTAGACATAGAGATCTCCCAGGTCTTCCCTTGTCCAACCCCAGTGCACAGTCATTTCCTAGGCCGTCCTATGTACTCGCCCGTCACTCGGTGACTCACCGACAGCAGACACCAGCCCTGCAGGCTCCATTAGTGGTGATGTCCTATGTGTGCTATTTTCTACACTGTATTCTCTACCTTTTCTACTTTATTTTACTGTACATTTTCTGCTAGGCACACAGATACTGGTTGTGCCACATCTGCCTACAGTATTGAGCACGCCGATGTGCTATACCGCCTTGCAGCCTAGAAGTAGCAGGCTGTGATACCATGTGGCCTAGATGTGTAGTAGGCTGTATCACCTACGCTTGTGCAGGTGCATTCTGGGATAGTCACACAATGGTGAAACCTCCTAACAACGCATTTCTCAGAACAGCAATGCATGGCTCTACGTGCTACTGTTTTAATTCTTATTTTTTTTGTTATATAAACAAAGTGCCCTAATACTAAGTTGCTAACACAATAACATAACTTCCCATATTGTTGTGAGTTGGCTCGGCATGTCTTCTGGTCTGCACTGGCTCCCCCGGAACTCGATGTTCTGGGGCCTCACCTGGGCAGGCGAGGCTGCTGAGAGTTCCCGCCCCTCAATAGGGCCTCCTGTCCTCCCGTAGGCTAGTCCGAGTTTGTCCGGAGGGGGGCAGGAGGCTAGCTTGTAGCAAAAAATGGCAATCCCCAATAAGCAAACACCATGCATGTGCCTCCTGATACTCCGTTGACCAGAGCACGTTACAAAGCCAAGTTCAGATGAAGAAAGTGGAAATAAAAGACTCTGCTGCTTATGGAAGAAGCTACCAAATCACATCTCAAAGGGAATAGATGGAAGGAGAGAAGGATATGTTGTGGCCTTTTTTTTTTTTTTTTTTACAATCTGCCACAAAAGCCAATGAAAAAAATAAAACTGCCAGATATAAAATAACATGCTAATTTCAAGCATGGCTAGTACAAAATTCTTTATTTATCAGTCTGTATCTGCTTTACTTATATAAAAATACACACTCAGTGTGATTTATACACAAATATATGCATCATTCTCAGAAGTTTGTTCAGGGGAGAGCTGCATTTGAGAACCATCTTATTCATATGAATGTACACAGCTCATTCTAATGTTGATAAGACCTTGGTGAGTTCATCCAAGGGCAGAATTTGGCCCACTATGTGTGCCACTCACTCACTGCCTTTATTTACATTATAAATCACATTTTATTATGTCCGCTCCCTAACCGTTTCCATTCTAGTCCATGATTTTTAACAGAATATGTTAAAACGGAATTAGCAATTAAATTACTCTGACATTATTCATGCAACCCAAAGTGTTTGACCTCAATCTCTTGAAGCAGGGGGATTTGTAATTGACTCAATTTCTATTTGTGTAAGTGTGGACTCCTTTAATTGTACATGATAGTCTCTTGGTGTTGATGTGGTCAGAAATTCTGCTTTAATTCTATTCACTTCTCCCGATGGAAACTAAGTTATATTTGGGACATGATTTAAGTTCTCGTTTAGATCGTCGTCAGAGTTGAAGACGTTTGCGCCGTAGAGTGTGTGTACTTCATTTAAATACAATTATGACCCCTTTGTTTACTTAATTGGTTATTTTATAAAACTACTTGTAATTTCTATCATATATTCATCCACAAGTTCTTCATTACCCTCGAGTTAGCTTATATACTTATATATTGGGAGCTCTTGTGAGGCAAGGGCAGACTTTTTATGTCATTGCATTTCTCAAGGTGTTAGTCAATCTCATAAGAGCCTAGGATAGTATTTGATACTATTACCTCCTTAGGGACGCTGCTGTAACAGAGTACCACACATGGGTGGCTTAGAATAATAGAAATGTTTAGCTTTGTGGTTCTAGAGGTGAGAAGTCCAAAGTCAAGGTGATGGAGGGCCCAACCCCCTCTCTCTGAGACCTGTGGGGAAGCTCTCCTTACCTCTTCACAACTTCTAGTGTTTTGCTAACAATCTTTGGTGTTTCTGAGTTGGCACCCTTATAACTCCAACGTCTGCCTTTAAGGCATTCTCTTTGTGGTTTTGTTTGTTTGTTTTGTCTTCACATGGCTGTCTTCTTGCAAGAACGGCCATCATTTTGTAGAGTAGTATGATTTCATCTTAACTGATTATGTCTGAAATGTCCTTCTGTCCAAACGAGGTCACCTGCTGAGGTACTGCGACTGGCTTGGAATTTAACATACCTCTTTTGAGGACACACAATTCCACCCATTCATGTAAGCAAATAAATATTTGTGGAATGATAAAAACGGAAGTTTGCTAGATAGTGTTCTTTCATGCACTTCTACTAAGTCTACAAAAAACGTTTCGGCTGAGGTAGATGAGTGAGAAGAGAACATGATCAGAAAAATAACATAATTTGAGAGGTTCAACTCTTTTAAAAAGCCTATAAGAAAATGTTTCAGTTCACAAGTAGGAAAAAAAAATGTGTAAATTCATAGCATGGTCAGAAATTGTATTCTACAACCTGGAGGCTGAGAAGCAGCACATCCCTGTGAATTACAGTTTTACTTTTTTTAGGGACATTTGTTGTGACCTTTCCTCAGGGGAAGATTGTTCTCCTCTCATGGCTTATCAAACACCCTGTATTTTTCTTCAGTCAAAAGCTTGCTCCATTCTGATTTCAGACATCTTTGTGTTAAGATTGGATCACTTCTCTCATCAGTTGGACCTTAAGTTCCAAGATGATTGTTTCTATTTTTATCCCTCTTTTTATCTGCGACACTTGATCTTCGGTGCTCACTAATTGCTGGCTGATAAATGAGCAGAGGAACTGGTCCAGTGGCTATAGGAAGTATTTGTTATTGTATTTGCTATATATTATTATATAGTTACATGTTATTTTATTCCATATACCTTATTATTAATATATATTTTTTAAAACACTTATTTCATGTTGTTAAATAAATCATAAGCAAGATTACAAGGGCCATGCTTATTTACTGAGGTGAACAATTTATTTTCAAGCAGTTTACAAGCACTCAGTTGCTTATAAACATTTAGTATGCTAATCACAATTAGTGATTATATACTCGTTGCATGAACTCCTTCTCTTGGAAGGAGGATAAGTAATCCTAATTTAAGTTACTAGATGCACTTAAGAATTATAATGCTAAATTTCTGTACATATATTAGTTTTAAATTTGTTAGCTTGTCTCTTTCACATTTAGTCTAATTTGGTGTTTCCTGTATACCTTGAAATTAAAATAACATGCATTTTACACACACACACACACACACACACACACACACACACACGCACCCCAGAGCCAGAGTGATACTAATTATTCCTTTTCAACTCCAAGTAAAGAATATTCTCTTTAGGATTTATAGAATCACCTTCTTAATCCATGCGGTTAAGAATGAATTAGCTTCTTCTGATATTTTGGAGAATGCCTAATTATTTAATTATCTCCATTATGTGAATACAGCTATGGTGAATTCCCTTCCTAGTGTGATCACACTCTTCCTTAGGGATAAACCTCATTTGAATGTACAGCAAGTTCCTACACACACACACACACACACACACACACACTCACACATGATAGTGATATAATGTTACACAGTAATTTTAATTAAAACTATTGAGACATTGAGACTACATTGCTGTTGCATTTTAAAATCATCTTCCTCTGAGAATGATAGAAAAATGGTGAAGTGTATACTCCAGTGGGAGACCCAGCGGCTGTGAGCTTTCAGGCACTTTCCTGAGACCATGCAAGAGTTCATCTTCAGTCCCGGACTGGGCTCTTCTGGGAATAGAAATACCTCGCTCTTGGCTTGACATCACTGCCATTTCCCAACGTTGCCATGGTGATCACCTATAGGCAACATTACTAACCCTTCTCGCAACAGCTCAATTTGAGATTCAAGTTTCACATTTTCATGATTATGGGAGGATAATTATTTCATTACTCAGGGGAAGGAGATTTAGGAGGTAAATAGCTCTTCATTAAATCTTAAATGATTTTGGTCTTTTTGGGCCGCAGAAATGCCAAATAGTAAGGTGATGAAATTCAAAAGACTAAAACATAACTGGGAATTGAAAAAAATTCAATTTTTCAGTAGCATTACCATAAATATATTTTTCTCTACTGAAAAAATCTTACATAAAGTACAAGTTTATTGTGTCAATAATTCATGATTTAAAATAATTTCCATGTAAAATAAATGCATGGAAACATTTGGTTGTATACTTGAATAGAAGTCCGTATATAAAAAGAGAATTTTGTAAATTGACCTAGGTTGGGAGGAGGTACTGCCATATTTTGTCAAGCATACTTTTCTCTATGCATCTAAATTAGGACATTATTGTAAAATAAAGGAATTTTATTGCAAGATGATTCTTCCATAAATAATTATTGTTTCTTTTACATATGGTTTTAGTTTGGGGATGATGCAGTTGAAAATAAATATTAATGAGCAATATTTCAAAGTAGACTTGATTTTATGAAGGATGATAAGATAGTTGAGAGTTAAAAGATATTTGAAAAGCATTTAAAATATAAAAATTAGCTGTTTATGGCATGCTGCTCAACTACAGTAGAAGAGAGTGCATTATGCATTTAACTGCCCAAATCACAACCATACTGGAAGAGATCTGAACACGCTATGAAATTTTTTGGCCAAAAATGTATCTGCTCACCTATACTGTATTTGATGTAGTTTTGGTCCCACTACAAGACAAATGTTCTTAACTACACTGCATTCTTTCTAAAGATGTTTTTTCACTTTTTATTTATTTTTTGTTCTGTTTTTTTTTTCTATGTGGTCTCTGAGTAAAAGTCCATTAAAGATTTTAAAAGATAATGAAAGAGCCTGACCAGGCAGTGGCACAGTGGATAGAGCGTCGGACTGGGATGCAGAGGACCCAGGTTCAAGACCCCGAGGTTGCCAGCTTGAGTGCGGGCTCATCTGGTTTGAGGAAAGCTCACCAGCTTGGACCCAAGGTCGCTGGCTCAAGCAAGGGGTCACTTGGTCTGCTGAAGGCCCGCGGTCAAGGCACATATGAGAAAGCAATCAATGAACAACTACGGTGTCGCAACGAAAAACTGATGATTGATGCTCCTCATCTCTCTCTGTTCTTGTCTGTCTGTCCCTATCTATCCCTCTCTCTGACTCTCTCTCTCTCTGTCTCTGTAAAAAAATAATGAAAGAAACATGGAAGGTTGACTCCTACATGTGACAGAAGGTGTGCAGTTCAGTGTTAGTGATTTAATTTTGACCCTTCTGAAATCTTACAGTCGTAGGGTGTGAAGACCTAGGGAAGGCAAGGAGGAATTCAATCATATCACTTTCTCATAGGAAAGACTGCATTTTTAGCCCATTTTCCCTTTTTCTGGACTTTACTATTTCCCACTGCTGCATTAATTTACATGGAGTGGTGACAGTTTTCTTTTTTTAATTTCTTCTTCTTCTTTTTTTTAGTTTAGTGGAAGAGAAATTAGTCAGAATTGATTGTTGGAAGGCTCACTGATTGAGTCATTAATTAATTAAAATTATTCATCCATAACCCTCTGGAGAGGCGAAACGGGAAGGTGAAGAGGTGCGAAGTGGCTGCCGTCCTCGGTGCCTGTTTGCTTAGGACTCGTGTAACCCGTTAAAAATCCACCCGAGCTCTCCCAGCTGGAGCACCTCTCAGAAAATGCAGACGGGAAGGCGGAAAAGCACAGGCAGTGACTGTCCACCACCGATGAAATCATGGAGGGTGTAGAAACACTCAACGGAGGTGAAAGTTTGAAAAGCTGGATCCAAGGTTTGATTGCCCGTAAGGCCCTCCTGACAGGGTTCAGAGCAGGAGAGCCAACAGCTGGCCCCAAACACGCCCTGGGCACCGACTGTTCCGATGGTCCTTGTCCCTGTCTCCACCTGGCACTTCTGGGGGCCGTCTCACACTAAACTCATCTCTCTGTCCCTCACTGAAGTTCCTTCCCTCTAATCCTGTTGCCCGAATTCCAGGGTCTTATAAAAGGAACATTCAGAATTCCAAACAATTTTTAAGCAAAGTCCTGTGGGTCCCTTCTAGTCAACGCTGCAATCTGTGTGTATATCTGTGTGAGAGAGTGGGCGGGGGGGGGGGGGCATTGCCTTATTGCCTTACTAACAAAAAGGCCCTTAAAGTTGTTTTTTTTTTTCCAAATAAAATCTGTTCTTTTTTTGTTTGAAAAAGTTAATAAAGTAGAGTTGGCTTGCAATATTATATTTGTTTCCGGTGTACAACCTAGTGATTCAGCATTATGTCTTTTACCACGGGAGCCCCACGGTAAGTCCGCACCGTGCAGAGACTGGGAAGAAACGGCCTCCGCTCCGGTGGAGCCGCCAGGTCGATCGATCAGCCAGCTTTTGAAAATATATGTTTTTCCGTATTCTAAATTTTCTATCTATAAATCTTGGTTAAAAACATTTGTTGCTAGTCTAGCGTATCGTCGCTGTGTACACGTGAAATATCTTAAGAGTTTTGTCCATTATTCCTTGATGAAGTTGAACAGAAACCTCGTTACCATTTATCTGAAGGGTGATGAAATTTTGAGAGCCCAGGGACATGAAGTGTTGTGAGTGTTAGGAACAGAAATAGATAAAGGGCTTCTGAGTAAGTAAGGCAAGACAGCGCCCATCTCGGAACATTTTTTTAAATTTTTTAAATTGAACATATTGGGGTGACAGTGGTTAACACAATTATAGAGGCGTCAGGTGTGCGATTGTAAAATATGATACATCATCTGTGTATTGTATTACGTGCTCCCCACCCCAAGTATCCTCCATCACCATCTGTCCCCCCTTCACCCTCTCCTTGCCTCCCCCACCCCCTTTCCTCCTCATAATCACAATACTGTTTTCTATGTCTCTGAGCCCTTTTTTTTCTTTCTTTTTTTTTTTTTTTTTTTCTTTTCATTTTTCTGAAGCTGGAAACAGGGAGAGACAGTCAGACAGACTCCCGCATGCGCCCGACCGGGATCCACCCGGCACGCCCACCAGGGGCGATGCTCTGCCCCTCTGGGGCGTCGCTCTGCCGCGACCAGAGCCACTCCAGCACCTGGGGCAGAGGCCACAGAGCCATCCCCAGCGCCCGGGCCATCTTTGCTCCAATGGAGCCTTGGCTGCGGGAGGGGACGAGAGAGACAGAGAGGAAAGCGCGGCGGAGGGGTGGAGAAGCAAATGGGCGCTTCTCCTGTGTGCCCTGGCCGGCTTTTTTTTCTTTTTTGCTTAATCCCTCCACCTTTTTCAACCAGCTCCCCAAACTTCCTCCGCTCTGACGGGGGCCAGTCTGTTCTCTGTATCTACGGGCCTGTTTCTGGTTTGCTTGTTAGTTTATTTTGTTCATTAGATTCCTCACGTGAGTGAAATCTTAGGATACTTGTCTTTCTCTGATCTCCCAGTCCCAACTATGCTGCTGCAAAAGGTAAGATTTCCTTATTTTTTATTATGGCTGAGTTGAAACTCAACACCAAAAACAAACAATCCGATGAAGACATGGGCAAAGGACCTGAACAGACACTCCTTCAAAGAGGACATGCAGATGAAAAGACGTTCAGCATGACTCTAATCATCAGAAAAAAATGCAAATCAACACCGCAATGAGATGTCACCTGACACCTGTCAGAATGGTGCTCATCCAGAAATCCACAAACAAGTGTTGGGGAGGCTGTGGAGGGAAGGGGGCCGCTCGTGCACTGGCAGTGGGAACACAGACGGAGGCAAGCAGTATCACTTACCTAGAAAAATTAGAAACGGAGCTGCCTTATGTCCCAGCAATCCCACTTCTGGGGAGTATCTCCAAAGAATCCTGAAACACTCATTCGGAAGACTACATGTACCCCTACATCCATTGCAGCGTTATTTACAATCACCAAGATCTGGAAGCAGCCCAAGTGCCCATCAGCGGGTTAGTGGGTACAACAGCTGTGGGGTAGTTAACACGTCTCAGAGCTTCTTACTTCACTTTCTTTTCAAGGTGTATTGGTAGGGTAAGCTGATAATCTCACAAGGGCCAAGTTCTCTGGGGGACCCTTTGGCAAGGAGGCTCGTGGGAGAGGCAGCAGCTGTGCACACCCCACGTTCCAGACCTTGTAGCGGACCCGGGAGGGGCCGCAGCAGGGTGAAGGATTCCAAAACTTCACCCTTGGAAATGAAAGCCAAACACCCTGCTGAATAATACGGCGCGCCGACGCCGCACTGTGCGAGGAGTGACCGCGTTGTTCATCTAGTCTGTGTGGACGAATGAACGGCTGCCCGACCGGCTCTCCCGAGCAGAAGGATTTACTCAGATAACCTTTTAGTTTCATTTTGTGCACACAACTCTACCGACGACCCTAATTAATTGCCCCCCAAACCGTTAATAACCGTGTCATCACAGACCATCATGTAAATGAGCTTTAAAAAGTAAAATCTGAAGAGCAATCTTGCCATTAATTCATCTGAATTAATTATAATGTAGGAATAATTCTCACAGCAGGGGAAAACCGACAAAAGACATGCTTTTGCTAGAAAGCAAAAACATTTTTAGGCTTGACATCAAAATTTTGGGAGAAACAAAGAGGTTTTTTTTTTTTTTTTTTTTTTTTGCAAGGGAGGGTATTTTAAGTTGGTTATTATTATTATTTTTTTTTGGCCATCCCATTTTTAATGAAGCGTTTGTAAAAACACCAAAAAGCTCTGGAAGTCTGACATACTAAGGTGTTTTGGGGTGGGTTTTTTTTGTATTTTTCTGAAGTTGGAAACGGGGAGTCAGTCAGAGAGACTCCCGCATGCGCCCTACCGGGATCCACCCGGCACGCCCATCAGGGGGCGATGCTCTGCCCATCTGGGACATTGCTCTGTTGCAACCAGAGCCATTCTAGTGCCTGAGGCAGAGGCCACAGAGCCATCCTCAGCGTCCAGGCCAACTTTGCTCCAATGGAGCCTTGGCTGCAGGAGGGGAAGAGAGAGACAGAGAGGAAGGAGAGGGGGAGGGGTGGAGAAACAGATGGGTGCTTCTCCTGTGTGCCCTGGCCGGGAATCGAACCCGTGACTCCTGCACGTCAGGCCAATGCTCTACCACTGAGCCAACCTGCCAGGGCCTAAGTTTTTTTTTTTTAAGTGATGATGAAATAGATCAGATTCTCTGGGAGAAATTATTTCTAGATTCAACAAAGCAGAGAAGGCATTCCACCTGAGGCTGGATGGGAATTCATGAGTCGTTGTCCCTGTAACCTACATCTATACAATGTAGAATGCAGCATTTCTTAGGAAGGCGGCCCGATGCAGTAAACAAGTGGAGATGGTTGACGTCCCCATGCACACCTGTTTGCGATGAGAGTTTGGGGGACGACTTTTCACCTCATGGAGCCACAGGAGACAACATTGGTATCAGGACCAGCGATGACGGGTGTGTAATGAGCCCATTTCCATTCTTCACACGTGGTATTTTTATTTTCTGCGGAATATTTTCTCTTTCTTTTTTCCATCGTACCTCTGGTTATTCACAATTTCTTGTGTTTTATTACTTTGACTTTGGAGGGAAAATCCTGAGTTTTTAAACTGACTTGTCCTAGTATGTTAACAAGCATTTCAAAAGACTCCGGAGAGGAATATATTTGGAGACGTTTAAAAGGAGTCTAAAGAAGATAGAATCTTAAAACTCTTTCTGGAAGCAGGTGGTAGTTATAAATTCCACCTCTAATGAAATGAAGTTTTTAAAAATTTAGATCGCTGTGAGTGAGACAAGCTGCAGAGTCAGCACAGGCAGAAGACAAGCTACAAACTCTGAAAAGTTAGTTCTCTGTGGGACTGTATCTAAAAGAAACCCATTAAAGTTCTCTCCAAAGGGAAAAATCTCAGTACTTCACTTACCGTATTTCCCCATGTATAAGATGCACCTAAATTTTGGGGCCCAAAATTTGCATAAAAATGTATTGCATAAAGTTATTGAACTCAAGTTTTACTCATCACAAAATTCATACAATTCCTCATTACTGTCAAAACGCCCATCCATTAGCTTGTCCTCATCTGTGTCTGATGACGAATCACTGTCTTCAACAATGAGCTCAAACACAAGCGCGAAAAAGTGAGAAATGCAAGTAAAAAAACTACAACCACTGTATAAAATGCACCTACCTTTTAGACCCAAATTTTTCAAAAAAAGGGTGTGTCTTATACATGGAGAAATATGGGTACATTGGCTAGTCTGACCTGGGACAGACAGAGAGAGGAGTAGAACGTCACAAGGAATCCTAAGTCCCAGAAACTCATTGTTCTATTTTTTTAGAAAATATCCACGGAGATTTTACTATGATACGCTTCTGTAGGATTTTACCTTCCTTTGGTTTCAGTTAATACAAAATTGGGAGGGTAGGCAGGCTAATAAACTCATCCAGCCAACCTCCTGTGCCCATAGAGTGTTAACGTCCTCTGTTAAGAAAATTACCCAATACAGTGGTACCTTGACACACAAGCACTTTAAATCATGAACAATGTGAGAGACGAGCAGTCACTCCCGGGATATTTTGCTTTAAGTCAGGAGCAGATATTTGAATCCTGAGCTTCTGCCACCTTCTACTAAGTGGCCTGCTGAACGTTCTGCATGGAAAGAAGAAACAAACTTCCATGGAAAGGTTTTTTGTTGAAATAGCCTCTAAATGAAAGAGAGGGAAGTGTGGTGAAAAAGCCAAAAGTCCATGAAGAAAATGATGATGATTAAGCAAAGTAAAAAAATGGCAATTACGTTTAGTGATAAAGTTACATATCATACGTAGTGTGTAATTTAATTTTGCAATTAAATGTAGCATTAAGTGTGTAGAGAGTAAGTTATGTTTTTTATTTTTTTTTATTTTTTATTATTTTTTTATTTTATTTTATAATTTTATTTTTTTAATGGGGTGACATCAATAAATCAGGATACATATATTCAAAGATAACAAGTCCAGGTTATCTTGTCTTTCAATTATGTTGCATACCCACCACCCAAAGTCAGATTGTCCTCTGTCACCTTCTATCTTGTTTTCTTTGTGCCCCTCCCACCCCCTATCCCTCTCCCATTCCCCCCTCCCCCCCGTAACCACCACACTCTTATCAATGTCTCTTAGTTTCACTATTATGTCCCACCTACGTATGAAATAATACAGTTCCTGTTTTTTTCTGATTTACTTATTTCGCTTCGTATCATGTTATCAAGATCCCACCATTTTGCTGTAAATGTTCCGATGTCATCATTTCTTATGGTTGAGTAGTATTCCATAGTGTATATGTGCCACATCTTCTTTATCCAGTCATCTATTGATGGGTTTTTTGGTTGTTTCCATGTCCTGGCCACTGTGAACAATGCTGCCATAAACATGGGGCTGCATGTGTCTTTACGTATCAATGTTTCTGAGTTTTGGTGATATATACCCAGTAGAGGGATTGCTGGGTCATAAGGTAGTTCTATTTTCAGTTTTTTGAGGAACCACCATACTTTCTTCCATAATGGTTGTACTACTTTACATTCCCACCAACAGTGTATGAGGGTTCCTTTTTCTCCACAGCCTCTCCAACATTTGCTATTACCTGACTTGCTAATAACAGCTAATCAAACAGGTGTGAGGTGGTATCTCATTGCCGTTTTGATTTGCATTTCTCTAATAGCTAAAGAAGATGAGCATCTTTTCATATATCTGTTGGCCATTTGTATTTCTTCCTGGGAGAAGTGTCTATTCATATCCTCTTCCCATTTTTTTATTGGATTGTTTGTTTGTTTGTTGTTGAGTTTTATGAGTTCTTTGTATATTTTGGATATTAGGCCCTTATCTGAGCTGTTGTTTGAAAATATCATTTCCCATTTAGTTGGCTTTCTGTTTATTTTGTTATCAGTTTCCCTTGCTGAGCAAAAACTTCTTAGTCTGATGTAGTCCCATTCATTAATTTTTGCCTTCACTTCTCTTGCCATTGGAGTCAAATTCATAAAATGCTCTTTAAAACCCAGGTCCATGAGTTGAGTACCTATGTCTTCTTCTATGTACTTAATTGTTTCAGGTCTTATGTTTAGATCTTTGATCCATTTTGAGTTAATTTTTGTACAGGGGGAGAGACTGTAGTCCAGTTTCATTCTTTTGCATGTGGCTTTCCAGTTTTCCCAGCACCATTTATTGAAGAGGCTTTCTTTTCTCCATTGTGTGTTGTTGGCCCCTTTATCAAAAATTATTTGACTATATATATGTGGTTTTATTTCTGGACTTTCTATTCTGTTCCATTGGTCTGAGTGTCTATTTTTCTGCCAATACCATGCTGTTTTGATTGTCGTGGCCCTATAATAGAGTTTGAAGTCAGGTATTGTTATGCCCCCAGCTTCATTCTTTTTCTTTAGGATTGCTTTGGCTATTCGGGGTTTTTTATAGTTCCATATAAATCTGATGATTTTTTGCTCTATTTCTTTAAAAAATGTCATTGGAATTTTGATGGGAATTGCATTAAATTTGTATATTGCTTTGGGTAATATAGCCATCTTGATTATATTTATTCTTCCTAGCCAAGAACAAGGTATATTCTTCCATCTCATTATATCTTTTTCGATTTCCCTTAACAATGGTTTATAGTTTTCATTATATAAGTCCTTTACATTCTTTGTTATGTTTATTCCTAAGTATTTTATTTTTTTTGTTGCAATCGTGAAGGGGATTATTCTTTTGAGTTCCTTCTCAGTTGTTTCATTGTTGGCATATAGAAAGGCTATTGACTTCTGTATGTTAATTTTGTATCCTGCGACCTTACTGTATTGGCTTATTGTTTCTAGTAGTCTTTTTGTGGATTCTTTGGGGTTTTCGATGTATAGGATCATATCATCTGCAAAAAGTGATACCTTTACTTCTTCTTTTTCGTTATGGATGCCTTTTATTTCTTTGTCTTGTCTGATTGCTCTGGCTAGAACCTCTAGTACCACATTAAATAAGAGTGGAGAGAGTGGACAACCCTGTCTTGTTCCTGATTTAAGGGGGAAAGCCTTCAGTTTAGTGCCATTTAATATGATGTTAGCTGATGGTTTATCATATATGGCCTTTATCATGTTGAGATATTTTCCTTCTATACCCATTTTGTTGAGAGTCTTAAACATAAAATTGTGTTGTATTTTATCGAAAGCCTTTTCTGCGTCTATTGATAAGATCATGTGGTTTTTGTTCTTTGTTTTGTTGATATGGTGTATTACATTAACCGTTTTACGTATGTTGAACCATCCTTGAGATTCTGGGATGAATCCCACTTGATCATGATGTATTATTTTTTTAATATGTTGTTGTATTCGATTTGCTAGTATTTTGTTTAGTATTTTAGCATCTGTATTCATTAGAGATATTGGTCTGTAGTTTTCTTTTTTTGTGCCATCCTTGCCTGGTTTTGGTATGAGGGTTATGTTGGCCTCATAAAATGTGTTTGGAAGTATTGCTTCTTCTTCAATTTTTTGGAAGACTTTGAGTAGAATAGGAACCAAGTCTTCTTTGAATGTTTGATAAAATTCACTGGTATAGCCGTCAGGGCCTGGACTTTTATTTTTGGGGAGGTTTTTAATGTTTTTTTCTATTTCTTCTATACTGATAGGTCTGTTTAGGCTTTCTGCTTCTTCTTGACTCAGTCTAGGAAGGTTGTATTGTTCTAGGAATTTATCCATTTCTTCTAGGTTGTTGAATTTAGTGGCATAAAGTTTTTCATAGTATTCTACAATAATTCTTTGTATATCTACGGTGTCCGTGGTGATTTCTCCTCTTTCATTTTGGATTTTGTTTATATGAGTTCTTTCTCTTTTTTCCTTGGTAAGTCTTGCCAAGGGTTTGTCAATTTTGTTGATCTTTTCAAAGAACCAGCTCCTTGTTCTATTAATTTTTTCTATAGTTTTTCTGTTCTCTAATTCATTTATTTCTGCTCTGATTTTTATTATCTCCTTTCTTCGGCTGGTTTTGGGTTGTCTTTGTTCTTCTTTTTCTAGTTCCTTAAGGTGGGAAGTTAAGTGGTTCACTTGGGCTCTCTCTTGTTTGTTCATATATGCCTGAAGCGATATGAACTTCCCTCTTATCACTGCTTTTGCTGCATCCCATAGATTCTGATATGTCGTATTGTCATTTTCATTAGTCTGTATATATCTTTTGATCTCTGCACTTATTTCTTCTTTGACCCATTCATTTTTTAAAAGTATGTTGTTTAGTTTCCACATTTTTGTGGGATTTTTTTCCTCTTTTTTGCAGTTGAATTCTAGTTTCAAGGCTTTATGATCAGAAAATATGCTTGGTACAACTTCAATTTTTCTGAATTTGCTGATATTGTTTTTGTGGCCCAACATATGGTCAATTCTTGAGAATGATCCATGTACACTGGAGAAAAATGTATACTCAGTCACTTTGGGATGAAATGTCCTGTAGATGTCTATCATATCCAGGTGCTCTAGTGTTTTGTTTAAGGCCACTATGTCTTTGTTGATTCTCTGTTTGGATGACCGATCTAGAGCCGTCAGCGGTGTATTGAGGTCTCCAAGTATGATTGTATTTTTGTCAGTTTTTGTTTTAAGATCAATAAGTAGCTGTCTTATATATTTTGGTGCTCCTTGGTTTGGTGCATATATATTAAGAATTGTTATGTCTTCTTGATTCAGTGTCCCCTTAGCCATTATGAAATGGCCATTTTTGTCTCTAAGTACTTTTCCTGTCTTGTAGTCAGCATTATCCGATATGAGTATTGCTACACCTGCTTTTTTTTGGATGTTATTTGCTTGGAGTATTGTTTTCCAGCCTTTCACTTTGAATTTGTTTTTATCCTTGTTACTTAGATGAGTTTCCTGTAGGCAGCATACAGTTGGATTTTGTTTTTTAATCCATTCTGCTACTCTGTGCCTTTTTATTGGTGAGTTTAATCCATTTACATTTAGTGTAATTATTGATACTTGTGAGTTCCCTATTGCCATTTTATATCTTGCTTTCTGTTAGTTTTGCGTCTTGTTTGATCCTTCTCTTTCGTTTTTCTATCTTTTGTTTTTATTTGGTTGTATTCCATACATCTTTCCTCTGTTGCTATCTTTTTTATCTCATGTGCTTCTGTGGTGGTTTTTTCAATGGTGGTTACCTTTGAGTAATGAAAAGGGTCCCTACCCTGTTCATTGTAGCGAACTATTTTGTGAGTACTTTTGCACTCCATCGTCCTTTGCTACTGTTAATCTCCGTCTTCTCCCCCTCTTTCTTTTTGTTGTTGTCACAGTTTAAATTTGGTTTTATTGTGTTCTTCTTGGAGCTTTTACTTGTGGCTCTGTTTTTTTTTTTGTTCTTTGTATCTGATTGGAGAACCCCCTTTAGTAATTCCTGGAGTGGGGGTTTTCTGATGATAAATTCCCTCATCTTTTCTGTATCTGTGAATGTTTTTATTTCTCCTTCGTATTTGAAGGATAGCTTTGATGGGTATAGTATTCGTGGCTGAAAGTTCCTCTCTTTCAGGACTTTAAATATTGGGGTCCACTCTCTTCTAGCTTGTAGAGTTTCTGCTGAGAAATCTGATGATAATCTAATGGGCCTTCCTTTATATGTTGTATTCTTCTTTTCCCTGGCTGCCTTGAGAATTTTTTCTTTGCTGTTGGTTTGTGTCAATTTCATTATGATATGCCTTGGAGTAGGTTTGTTGGGGTTAAGAAAACTTGGAGTTCTGTTTGCTTCTTGAACTTGAGGCTTTAGTTCTTTCCACAGGCTTGGGAAGTTCTCATCAATTATTTGTTTAAGTATGTTCTCCATTCCATTTTCTCTCTCTTCTCCCTCTGATATACCTATTATTCTTATGTTATTCTTTTTGATGGAGTCAGATAATTCTTGTAGGGCTATCTCATTTTTTTTAATTTTTGAGTCTCTTTCTTCTTCTCTCTGTTGTGCCTCAAGTTGCTTGTCTTCTATTTCACTAATCCTCTCTTCTATCTGACCTGTTCTATTAGCTAAGCTTGTTACTTCGTTTTTCAGCTCGTGAATTGAGTTTTTCATCTCTGTTTGATTTGTTTTTATAGTTTCAATTTCCTTGGACATATATTCTTTGTGTTCATGGAGTTGTTTTCTGATCTCCCTATATTGCCTTTCTGTGTTTTCTTGTATATCTCGGAGGATTTTTAGGATTTCTATCTTGAATTCTCTGTCATTTAGCTCCAAGGTTTCCAATATATTAAATTTTTTCTCCATAGATTTTTCCTCATCTAGCTGTGTTACCTCTCTTTCTTTTGTATCCATGATATTCGATTTTCTCTTCCTTAATGGCATCTGAGGGTGGTTTTGTTGATAGTATTAATGAGATTTAATAAAGAATAAAAAGTTAAAAAAAATAAAAAAATAACAAATCGAAAAGAGTTGTTTTTTTTTAAAAAAATTAATAATGAAATAAAGAAAAATAAAATAAAATAAAAATTTTTTAAAAAAGGAAATTATTACCCCCCTCTTTTTTTCCTCTCCTCTCCTCTCCCCTCTTTCTTGAGAAAATCTTGTGGTGGACTGTGAGTTATAACAAACAATGCCTGTGATGGAGGGCCTGAATTGGGGAAAAGTAATGAAGGGGCAAAAAAGAGAGAAAGAAAAAAAAAAAAAAAGGGAAAAAAAAAAGAAAAAAGAAAAAAAAAAAGAGCATATGGACCCACAAAAAGCAAATAAGGAAAAAATTTGGGTCAAGAATAAAATGATTTGCTTTTAGGTGTTGGTTTTCTAAGAGTTATGATGAGAGGAATAAGAGGAAAATGGAAAAATGGGGGGACAAATTAAAAACTTACTATTGTATTTAGTGGAACAAGAACTAGATAATATGGAGAGCCAGGGATGGGAGTACTGCTAGTGAGTTAAAAAGGTGAAGTAAAAACCCCCCAAAATGCCACAAACATAGGTTTGAGTCCCAGATAAGATAATTTGTTTGTTATTGAGGTTTGAATGAGAGGAGATGTAAAGGAGAAAGGAAGAAACTAATATAGAGGGAGAAAAGAAAGAGAGAGAGAGAAAAAAAGAGGGAACCACTAAAAGAAGAAAAAAGAAAGGAGAGAGAGAGAGAGAGTTAAGGGTTTTGGAGTGCAACCCTCATAGAGAGAAAGGAAGAGAAGAGAAATGATAATGGGAGATGTAACACTTATGGGTAGTGTAGTTCAAGGAGAGGAGAGAGTAAGACCGGTAGAGAGTTAATTGGCCAAATTGGAGGAGGAAAAAAAAGTCTCAAGAATGAAGATAAGAGAAACAGACGAACAAATATAATAAAATGGGATAGGTTATAAAGTCTGCAGATTATTCTTGATTTTGAGAGGTTATCTTCTTGCTTTTTCTTTTCTCTCCCTCTTCCTGGTCGGTGACTCTGTACCCCGGGTTCTGCCCCTTTGGCATGCTCAGGTAGAGGTTTGCAGTTGATAAGTCTCTATGGCAATGTCATGTATTGTGCTTTATTCTCGTTGGGAGTCGAGGCTCATTAGCATTTATAGGCTCCGACAGTGAGAGAGTCCGTGTTCCTGGAGCCTTTCTCCTAGTCTTTCCTTCCTCAATTAGTAGCCTGATAGTCCAGGTATGGGGTTGCTGCTGCCTCTGCATGGATAGTAAGAGGCTCAAATTGCTGGCAACTCCCCACTCTATTTCCACTCAGCACAGGGCTCTGGGTAAGGCTCAGTCAGTCAGAGCTGCTAGCATAATCAGGCGGGCTTTCCGCCCACTCGAAGACCTCTGGCTCTGCCACTCTATCCGGTAACACAAGCGGGCGCCCACTTCCGGGGCGCTTGGAGGAAACTCTCACTCACTGTCTGCAACCAGGATATCCGGCCAGCAGTCTCATGCTCTGAGTGAAACCCCCAACCGCAGGGAAAAGTTGCAGCGTTGGAATTGAGTCTCGCTCCGTCCCCTTGTGCGGCTTTTGCAAGGCACTGGGGAGGCCTGAGATTCCGCTTTGGCCCACACAAAGGCCCCTGACTCTGCCCCTCTCTGCGATAACACGGGCGCGCACTGCCGAGGCACTCGGAGGAATCGCTCACTCCTTATCTGCGCGCGCACACCAGGATATGAGGCCGGCCGCGGTTCCCTCTGAGTGAAACAGCCTCCAGCACGGAAAATCTCCACCGTTGGGATTAGTTCTCACTCCCTCCCATGCGTGGCTTTCCCAGGGCGCTGGGGCTGCCCAGAGACTCTGCCCTCAGCCCACAGAAAGGCCTCTGACCCTGCCTCTCCGTGGGGCAACACGGGCACCCACTTCCGCGGCTTAGGAAGAAATCTCTCTTCCACTAACTGCGCACCGACCAGGAGACCGGGTAAAATGGCCGCTCCGCTTGTCTTTCTTTGTTTGGGTTTGGCGCGAGTGTTAGCTTGTATTGCCCGGGTTGCCACAGGATCAGATTTTCCTCGGCTTGGATCTCTGAGCCACAGCCTGGTTCGGCCGTTTTTGCTGCGGCGGCCTGGATCTATTCACCCCCTTTGCCCGCCTCAGTTTCTATATTCACAGTTACCAGAGAAAGCCGCCCTGTTTAGGTTAGTGAGGAAGGCGGAGCATTTCTTACTCCCTATTTCCTTCGGGGTTTGGTTATATATTTAGCCAATTTTTCACTCAATCATACCTTTGGGTGTATTGCGAAGAATCTGGAAGCTCCAAGTATAGGTTTTTCTGTTTCTGGTTGAAGATCTTGTTGAGTTTTGGGGGAGATTTATCGGTATCGCTTCCTACTCCGCCATTACTCTGACGTCATCTCTCTGTTATGTTAAGCGATAGTGCACGAAATGAAAACCTCTTCCACCGATCTCCTCCCCCTCCACCAGCATCTTTGCCTGACCTTGAAGGTAAATACACTTCATAAACCAGTTTATTTCTTTACATTTTCTCTTATTCTGTGTATATATATATATGTTTTTGTTATTTATAAAGTACATTTTCTTATCTAAAAGCATATAAAACAAATAAATTGTGTGGTGTTTAGGGGGCCGGAATGGATTAATTGAATTCCCATTCATTTAAATGGGGAATTCTGATCTAACACACGAGCAAATTGAGTCACGCACTCAGCCACGAAATGAATTAAACTCGTGTGTGGAGGTACCACTGTACTTGTAAATGAAGCAGAGGATGACTGAATGATTTTTCATTGTCATTGTTTATCAGACTCACCAGAGAATGACTTCATTTTATAGGAGAATGCACCTGCATTGACTTCACTATTTGCTAATCATTTTTTACTACTTTCCATTTACACGTTAATATGTGTGTTAATGTGTGTGTTAATGTGTCCAGCTGGCAGAATGAATGGTGCCAAAAAGGTTGCCTTTTAATTTCTCTAAACTCATCAAGCAGTTTATTTATTGATTGATTAGCAAATCCGTGTCAGCATTCTTTGACTGATTATGGTTAAAGATAAATTATTCTGACTTTGTTAAAGAACAGGTAAGGAAGACTGTCTTCAAGAGACTCCTGCCACAGGGGTTTGCAGTGGGCGAAAGAGGTGTTGGACTCAACTCTGAATACGACAAAGAAAAGTGGGAATTTACAGCCAAGGAGCAGGGTGGGGGTGTCAGGGGTGGAAAGTTACTCAGAGGAGATACCAAAGCTGAGGGGATTCTTGCTACATGAACCTAACGGGATCTTTACTGAAGGCCAACCAGGATGGTCGGTGACCACCTGGGAGGTAGGTTATGGAAGATGAAGAATCTGATCAGATATTACTGGTGGCTATTCCTTCTAACAGACTCAGTGATCATCTGCTTACAAGTGGGTGATGTAAACCAGGCACAGATGGACACTGAAGCCCAAGGTAGAGGTCTAGAGGGCTAAACGGACCCTGACTGGCATGAGATCGGGGAGAGAGTCTTTGTCCTTATAGAAATCTGTTTCTCAAAATCTCCTTTGAACCAGGCTTTCTCTCTTACTGGTTCCTTCCTTAATTATTAATAAAAATCTTTCATAGGTATTCATTTTATATTTAATGGGAGTCATGTTTTGATTTTTTTTTTTTAAATTACACTTTAACCTCTCAATGATGAGCTCATTCTTATGTGAAGGTGTTTGAAATATAACTTTCAAAGTTGTGGAGGAGAGACTGTCCTTCCACAGTAGACAGGTCCAACTCTATGCTACTAGTCAGTTTTTTAACTAATTAGAGCATTATTTTACACCTAGCATAAAAATATCAATATCTTCAGTAAGAATCTGTTTGCCCAGGGGTCGGGAACCTATGGCTCGCGAGCCAGATGTGGCTCTTTTGATGGCTGCACCTGGTTCGCAGACAAATCTTTAATAAAAAAAAATAATACCGTTAACAATATAAAACATTCTCATGTATTACAATCCATTTGTTTCCTACTGCTCATGTTCATGGTTGCAGATGGCTGGAGCCAATCACAGCTGTCCTCCGGGACAACACCAAATTTTTATTGAATAATGCCTAACATACACAGGTTGTTGTATGGCTCTCATGGAATTACATTTTAAAATATGTGGCATTCATGGCTCTCTCAGCCAAAAAGATTCTTGACTCCTGGATTTTGCAGTAACATATTGGAAGCTTTTTTTTGTGTGTGTGCAGAGACAGAGAGAGTCAGAGAAAGGGACAGACAGGAAAGGAGAGAGATGAGAAGCATCAATGCTTCATTACGGCACCTTAGTTGTTCATTGATTAATTTCTCATATGTGCCTTGATGGGGGGGGGGGTACAGCAGACCGAGTGACCCCTTGCTTGAGCCAGAGACCTTGGGCTCAAGCTGGTGAGCTTTGCTCAAACCAGATGAGCCTTCGCTCAAGCTGGTGACCTCGGGATCTCGAACCTGAGTCCTCTGTGTCCCAGTCCGACGCTCTATCCACTGCACCACTACCTGGTCAGGCGGAAGCTTCTCTTAAGAACATTTTTACATTCTAATTCTTTAAGAGATAAGGATTGTCTCAAGAGAGCTAAGTGAAGCCACCTTATGTGTTCTGCAAATGTAAGATGCAGTAGAAGACCCACGCCACCAGCTCTGGCTTAGGTTGAGAGGGGTACTTTGTAAATAAACATTTTAATAAGGAGAACAGCATCGTGCACAGACAATCAAGCTTCCGTGAGTAGATTCTGCATTGCCAGTCACCATAATTTGGGAAAATGAGTAGGCTAGAGATGAGTTGTGATGAGCAGACCAAACATTATTTTATTTTTTCAGTGCTTTTTAGTTGACCGCTTTTTCTTCCTTTTATGTATTAGCCTGGGTACAAACAAGAAAGAAAATGGGTAGTTTTAGGAGAACTAGTTATAAAGGGTCTGCTTATAAAGAATGTCAGGCCTGACCTGTGGTGGCGCAGTGGAGAAAGCATTGACTTGGAACGCTGAGGTCACCAGTTCGAAACCCTGGGCTTGTCTGGTCAAGGCACATATGGGAGTTGATGCTTCCTTCTCCTCCCCCCTTCTGTCGCTGTCTCTCTCCCCACTCTCTAAAATGAATAATAAAAAAAGGAAAAAAGAGAATGATGTCAGGGAGCCACCAGTGGTAATGCAGCCCATAACAGTGGATGTCCGTTACCAGCGAGGGGACATCCGACAGGTGCCGTGACCCTGGGCCGAGGGAGTTGACCCTGCAGGAGAGAAACTGTGGGAATGAATATCGTGACTTGACTCCTTTCTCCGTCTCCTTGCGGGTGCCCCTGACTGGCTTATTCAACCAGAAACTCGCGCATTGGTGCAATTTATATTGGTTAACCTCCTCGGAGGGCAGTGCAGGGAAGAGACGGGTAAAAACGGACCTACGAGAGGATATGAAGATGTCCTGCGCACCTGGTCAGTGTTCAACGGGAATATTTTTTTTGCGAGTATACAGAATGAGATGCCGAGATTGTTAAGACTTGTCTAGCTGGGAGGAGAGGTTTGTACGATCCATAGTTTCAGGTCAGGGGAGCGTGTGCTGTGCAGTGCGAGTCCTGCAGGTCCAGACGGGGCCCCAGGTCTGGAGGGGAGTAGGCAGCAAAGTTGGGGACAGTTTGCGTGAACACAGGTGGTTAAAACAAATGACATTCTGGCAACAACAAACTTGGTAGCAGCGGGCAGCCTTTTTAACTTGTCTAGTTTTACCTTTCTTATTGTGCAAAATTAGAAAGTCGTCTTAGGGTAAATGTGTTTCCTTTCCATACAAGTTTAAGTAATAAAATAAAAACAGGAACAACTGTTTTCATCAGGTTTGAATATTGCTTTACTTCTAAATACTGCAGGGTGTGTGCGTGTGTGTGTGTGTGTGTGTGTGTGTGTGTGCGTGTGTGTGTGTTTTCGGAAGAGCAGGGAAAACAGCATCTTTTGTGTCCTTATATTATTACCTATCAGTGACATCTCCCCGGAGGAGGCCATCAACGCCAGATTGCTAGGGTCACTTTAATCAGAGCTGTAATGGTTTCCTGGACTCTACGAAGTGGATATTTACTCTATATGGAACAAGGAAGCAAGAAGTGATAAAACGGTCAGTGGTAAGAATTAAGCATTTATAATCCAGATGGGGGGAATATATATTTTTTTATTTTAATTAGATATTCCTCTTGAGTATAAAGCAAAAACGGTAAGTTACCAAAAAAAAAAAAAAAAAAAAAGCAACTCAGGGTTAAGTGAAGTAATTTGCACGTGCCCTAGCTGACCCAAAGAGATCATGAGGAGACTGGCATTTAACCTGAGGTCGGGTGCATTTCTTGCCTGGGCATCTCTCTCTGGATTTCACTGTGGGGACCGGTGTGGACAGCTTGATTGTCCCTGTCAAGTGTGTGCTTGGCTGGCTCTCCAGGGCCTGTGCATCTGCTGATTACTGGCAGCTCGAAACGGCCCTGAAAGAGAATGAGGGCTCTTGATTAATCCCCGTGCACACTATCAGCATTGTATTGATTAATTATCAGCACCTCGTGCATTATTTCCCGGTAACTGGGATGGGTTTGAAGGCAAACGTGACTTCTTCAAAACAGAGGCAACCCAGGGAACGCCCAAGTCTGCTCCTTAGTGTTCTTTTTACGGGTGAAGTCCTCCCACTGCATAAAACACTGGAGATACATGCATATTCTTTTCACTAAAGAAGAACTGTAGAGTTCAACAGCTCCAGTTGCACAACTATAAACTAACCTGGCTTTATCTTATTATTTATGTGTTTTGTTATAAAAATAATAGATAAGTAAGTACTTTATGTTCAAGTACATTCTCTATTAAGCTAAGCACCTTCCTGCCTAGCTTTTATTTATATTACTGTTAAATATATAGATTTAAAGATGAATTTAAAGATTGATTTATGAATTAATCATTCATTTATAGACTCAACTCTTCATTTACTGAGATCTACAATATTCCATACCAAGTAGCAGGAATACTAACTTGAACGGTCATGGTTTAGATTCCGAGGCCCCAAAGCGCAGAAGAGTTAGGCATATACATCCATACGAAGTGATAGGAAAATGCATAAGATAATGAAGGGATACTTAGTTCTTATGATGGGATTTCAGAAAAGGTCCTAAGTGTGCCAAGGGCTGGGAAAGAAATAGGTCCCACAGGAAGAAGAAGATAAGGAGATAATTTGGGGCAGAGGAAGTCGTTTATGAAAGGGAACTAGAAGTTTCATGTAGGGTACAGTAAGTAGTGTTTCCGTAGGGTACATTTCAAAAAGGAAGTGTTGAGATATTATGCAGGAAAAGGAGGCAACGGGTAGATTTTGGGGAGCCTGTCTCATTACAAGGTAGTCTGGACTTTAGGAGACAGGGGGGTCTGAAGGCTGAACTGAGATCTGCAAGTTCAAGTGTTACCCTGCCATGCTTGCGTGTATAATTGGAATTGAGGAGTCTAGTCACCGTCTGTCTACGAAAGCAGGACAGTCGTGGCAGCGTCCGTGGGGATGAAGACAGAGAATTCAGCATGTGCCTAAAAGACAGAACTTTTATTCAACTTGGACGTCAGGAACAAAAGAGTTGTTTAGGGTGACTCACAGACTCGACCTTCCTTCCGTCTGTTCTCCACTGATTGAGGTAGGAAAACACACCAGAGAGATCCAGTGGCAATGGTGAGAAGCGGCGAAAAGAGAAGGTGGCAGGGAGTGAGAGGAATTGGTCAAGTTTTCACCCTGTGGATTTGAAAAGGAGGGGTGTGCAGTGGGCAAGCTGGATCTTTAATGCCAGCCTTCAGGCACAGGGATTCAGCTAGGCAACGGGAAAGCCTGAACCAAAGGCAGAACTGGTGATAGCACGTATCGCTCTCAGGGACAGGAAGTAACAGTGGCTCTCTCTCTCAGCAACCCAATACGGTGTAGGCAAAGACAGAAGGTAATCTTCTGCTATTCCACAGGTGAACCGTGTCCCGGGGAGTTGCCTCTTTCTACTGAGTTGTATTAAACACGCCTTCCTTTAAAAAATAGGACGGCAAATATCTAACCTCTGAACAGTAGACTCTTTCTAATATACTTAGTAATTTCTACTTCTAAAAACTTTTTATTCTGAAAGCATTTTCGGCTTCCATAAAAAAATGGCAAAAGAAATGGTACGGGAAACTTTTGCGGACCCTTCATCTGGCTTCCTGCAACGGTGTCATGTTAGAATTGTTGAAATAAGGAAATGTATATTACTAGAATGTAATTACCAAACTACAGACCTTTGGATTCCGTCAGTGTCCACTCGCACCAATGGGCTTGTTGCTTTGCTGTGTCCTAGGAGACCTTAGCCCACTCACAGATTCATAAACCAATACCATCGTCAGGATCCAGAACGGTCCATCATCCCCACACTCTCTCCCGTAAATTTAGAGCCACTCCACCCCCACTCCATCCCCTAACACACAGGGATCTTCTCGCTCTCTCTATAGTTCTGTGTTTTTGTGAGAACCTCATAGAAATGAAATCACCTGGCCGGGAACCTTTGGAGAAGAACTTTCTTCCCTCAGCCTAGTTAGTGTCTTTGAGATTCATCCACGCGGCTAGGGCCATCAGTAGCCAAACCCCCCCCCCCCTTTTTTTTAAATGAAAAGTTAAATCCATTTGCACAGGCTGTTTCTGGCCTGCAATTATTTTGAGGTTTGGGGAACTCCAGTTAGCCGTGGTTAATAAACGGCTAATGCGCCATTTAGCTCCCTGAGATTGAAATATGATCATACTATATAGTCTTATGCCGAAAGCCATAGGGGTGACCTCATGGAAGGGACCTTAATCGTACCAGCTGAATGGCTCACCTGGAATCCCGTGGAAGTCACAATAGGGAGTGCACAGGGCCAATCCTCAGGATGTATTGTAGATCCCTCTGAGGTGGTGACGGATAGAACCTGAGTGTCCCATGGCTGCGCGAGGCAAGGGGTTAGAGCCCACCGACTAATGAGGCCTGAATTTCAGAGCCGGGTAAGGAAGTGCAGGTGTGTGATGGGGCGTCCGTCCATACCGGCTGCGGTTGGAGCGGCTCCGTGCCTCTGCCCTTCCTGGTCTTCGCAGAGAAGCTGGCAAGAGCCCATGAAGAGTTCCTGTGCTCGGCCTACAGGAGAGGATTCCTTCTGCAGGTGGGAATGAACACTTGATCCCGCAACTGTGCAGCAGATGCTAGAAGGGCTGGGCAAGGTCTCTGGCTGCCGAGCCACGTGGCTCTCAGCCCATGCGCAGCAGGGCCGGCTCCCATGGGGAGCCAGGGCTCCGCGCTCTGTGTGCAGGGCTGCCTACGGAAGTTGAGTGACAGGCTGTCTGCGTTTCCGTTTTCGCTACATTTTGGAACTCTTAAAGCCAGGGCTTGAATGCTTCTGCTTTGGATTAGTCACACACACACACACACACACACACACACACACACACACCCAAAGGTGGTATTGATCACAAAGTGATCAAAGTCAGGGCGCACAGGTAGAAATAAAACGTGCCTAACGGTTGGTTGGTGAAGAACATTAGGAACGGTGGCCCCTGGGATGAGCGAGTGGAGGGGAGGCTACGTAGGAGCTGTGACTACCCCTCGCTTTCGCATCCTGATCCCCAGTGTCGGGTCACACACATGGAATTTGACATTAAGACTAGAAGTCCTTCCTGATGGGGATGCCCAACCTCCAGGGCTCTATAGGCCGAGGAGGAAGGGCTGAGACCCCTCTTTGTACATCAGCAGCCTCCAGGCCTGAAATTCACCCCGAAATGTGCTTCCTTAGCTGCTCTCTGCGGGGAACAAAGTAGTGATTGTTATGTATCACCTATTGTATGACTACTATCAGCCAAGTGTCCAGGCTCTCGTAGAGCTCAATAAATAAGTGCTGAAAAACAGGAGGGCTTCTTGACTTCCTAGGACAGTGCCAGGTGGTCCCGACACTGAAACAGGGCATGTGCTTCGGCGTTAGGGCAGTGACTACATTCCACCACACTGGCCTCTTGACCCGCCGATTTCACTGACTAGACTATGTTGTGTTCACTAATGTGTCCCCACATCAGCCACAGCGACGGGCCCATGCCAGGCAGTCTATTAATATGTGTCGAACTGATGAATGCACGGATGAAGCACACCTGATCTATCCGCTGAGTCACTCTCTTCAACTTTTCCCCTGCATGTGACACTTTGTACAATAAAAAAAATAACTCGTTTACTCAATATGTTTATTTGTTAATGTACAGTTAGTTTTATTTCCTCCCCATTCCCGGTTCTACTGCTTATAAACTATGTGTTTCTCTGCAAGTGATTCACTCCTGCTAGCTTCATTTTCCTCATCTTGACGGGGCTAACAATTTTTGTTCTATTAAAAAAAAAGTTGGGGCGGGAGAGAACAAATTAGATAATGAAATTGAAAAGCATGTATGTTGAGTTATTTTGCGCTGTGCACAAAGACTTTCCATTTCCTTTCAAGTAACTCATTTGTGCTTTATTTTTCCTGCTTATTGATGCAATTGATGGTGGTCAGAATAAAAATATTACTTTTCAACCGATTATGACAGCCCCCCCATACATTATTTTTCCATTTCTAATTAGATCAAACTCTGGCTCATAAACTGAGGTTATATACATAATTCAATCTTCAAAGGTGTTGAGATCGTGACAATTATTAAACACTCTTTACTTCACCTGAGATTTCAGGTCCTGGATTGGAAGAATTGGTAAACGTTTTAATTTAGGAGGGAGGTGGCTGGTTTTCTTCAGGTGGCCTATCTGTACGCTTTCAGGAGATGACCTTACAGGCTCAGAATTTTTACTCTTTTGACATATTTGGCAAAAATAAAACTTTAAAGCAAGTGACTAAATATAGCTAAGCTGTAAAAGAATGAGATGGGTGGTGGGAGGGAAAGATGTGGACATTTGTTCTTGAGTGTACACGACGCACTTAGCCACCTATTGGAGTGACTGAAATTAAGTTGAGATAAAAGCATAACCGCCGAGAACACGTACACACCAAGGTCCAATATAGGACTATTCATGTGCTGCTCAGAGAACTGAGATATCCATGTTAGGAGAAGGTACCAGAGAAAAATTTATGGTCCAGAATTGCTTCAACGTGGTAATACAGTTCCACAACAAAGAAAACTATTGAAAAAGACATACACTAGGGAAAGTTGTTTGGGCTCAGTGGACCGTGAGCCCGAGGGATCGGGACTTCCGTTGCCATGTGCACTGTGGAGTCACTGCAGGTATCAGTCCGTGCAGAGACGTGATGAAAACAGTATTTTATGAGCTTAATCTGGCAGCAACATTCTCAGTTACTGCAAGCTGGAGCCAGTGGACCTGTCACAAGTGATCCATCCATCCATGCCGCTAGTGGAATAGCAAGATCAGATCTTGATCCAGATTACCAGCAGTCAAAAGCTGAGGTGACTATCTAGCTTATGAGGGAGCATCTGTTGCTAGTTCTGGGCATGGCATGGAATGCTTTGAACTGGTAAAACACTGGGTCGTGTGCTTTCTTATTTACAGTGTTGCAAAGTGCATGGGACGCTATATTTTTTTTAAAGCCTGCGTGCATGTGTGCTTCAACCAAGAATGAGGTTTAGGTTTTATTTCTATCCTCGTGGATTCTTCAAGTCCTGACATGAGTCAACTTATGTCAGTGTCTCCAGTACGTCTGCGGAAGTCAGCTGACACTCCTGGAGGCTGTGGGACTCTGCCGACGAACACCCTTCCGGTTCAGACGCTGACCTGGGCTGACTGAACGCGTCACTGATTCAGTCTGAATACCTATTTCAAGATTGGCAGCGCGGAAGGCACTCCACAATTGAACAGGAATCTCAGAAAAACTTCATCAGTCGACTCAGATCACGTTTTGTAGAATCACACTTTTGTAGACATCACTTTGGTAGAGTCTTTTCATTTTATAATACATCATCATAAAGGAAAAGTTGATAAATGATGACAGGAAGAAGAGAGTATTGCTTTTGCTGATGAGGTTGTGACAAATTGAGATGCACATTACAATCTGTCTCCATTGAGTCTCTATTCCTAATAATGTAAATGCGATTTAGTTATCTGTAGTGTAATACATGCACCAGCAGCCAGCATAGACATGTGAGTTTGGAAGGTGATAGTTTGTGTGTAATAACGGCCATGACAAAGACATGTCTCTCTTGTCCTTGGGTGGCCAGACCACAACTGCATTCCAAACCACATGCCATTCAGAATTATAAAAGAATTATTTTCTCTTATGGTTTGAACATTTAAAAAACTCATGAAAGTTAATATTATTATTCTTGGGTTTTTTGGGTTTTTTTGAGAGAAAGAGAGACAGGAATAGTGAGCTGTTCTGGTATATGTGCCCTGACCAGGGATCGAACCGGCAACCTCGGTGCATAGAAGTTATTTTGAGTGTTAAATTTAGCTCTATTGGTATCAATGACAGAAATAAATATACCATTGATACTGCGAAGAAATGTGTGGATATTACAGTAGATATTAGCAAAGATACAAGAAGTTTTAGTTAAAGTCAACTGGAGATTCTGAAGTGTTAGAAATCCTAAGGCAATGAATACTCACCTTGCATTTTGATGAAGTTTGGCTTGCATGTGGAATTAAAATTTGTTGGGTGACAAACTTGTGCCAGCTTGCCTGGGACTTATTCTGTAGTACTTCAATGACACAAGTATGGTTCTGCTTTTCCTCCACTTCCGGACTTCCCATGGTTTCTTTTCTTCATGGACTTCACCTCACATGAGCATTGATATGATAATTATTGATCTGTCTGACTTAAAGTGGCTATTGACCCTGGCTGTTTGGCTCAGTGGTAGAACATCGGCCACTGAGTGGGTGTCCTAGGTTCAATTCCCAGTCAGCACACACAGAAAAAGAAACCATCTACTTCTCCACCCCTGCCCTTCTCCCTTCTCTCCTCCTCTCTCTCTTCCCCTCCCACAGTCATGGTTTGATTGATTTGAGCACATTGGCCCCGGGCACTGAGGATGGCTCTGTTGGAGCCTCCACCTCAGGTACTAAAAATAGCTCAGTTGTGAGCACAACCCCAAATGGGCAGAGCATTGGCCCCAGATGGGGGTTTCCAGGTGGATCTTGGCAGGATGCACACAGGAGTCTCTCTTTCTATCTCCCTTCCTCTCAGTTGGAAAAGAAGAAAACAAAAATAAAGTGATTACAAGCCTTTCAAATCACAGAACAAGAGGCAATTTATGTGTATAGACTTTCACATACATAGCATTTTCCAAGTTTCGTGGGCCTCATGTTGATATAAAAATTTCTTAACACTCAGGCCCTGGCTGGTTGGCTCAGTGGTAGAGTGTCAGCCCAGCGTGTAGAAGTCCCGGGTTTGATTCCTGGTCAAGGCACACAGGAGAAGCACCCATTGATTCTTCACCCTTCTCCCCTCCTTTCTCTCTCTCTCTCTCTTCCCCTCCTGCATCCAAGGCTCCATTGGAGCAAAGTTGGCCCAGGCACTGACGATGGCTCCATGGCCTCCACCTCAGGCGCTAGAATGGGTCCAGCTACAAGGGAGCAACGCCCCAGATGGGCAGAGCATCGCCTCCTAGTGGGCATGCTGTGCGGATCTCAGTCAGGCGCTTCCAGGAGTTTATCTGCCTCCTGCTTCTCACTTCAGAAAAAAAACAAAACAAAACAAAATTCCTTAACACTATTCTAAATCATCCTCCCCTTTTGGCCATAGTAGGACGATTTTTTTTTTTTTTACTTTCTATTGAATTAATTAGGGTGATGCTGGTTAACAAAATTATACAGTTTTCAGGTGCACACTCTACCAGCCATCATCTGTACACCGTACTGTGTGTTCACCACTGCAAGCCATCTCCATCGATCCCCTCTTTACCTCCTTAAACTAAAAACCACAGCCAGCTATGTTCAACCTGACACTTGGCAGCAGATTATATTAGGACCCTTGAGGGGAGCGGTGGGGAGGGAACATTGATTCGCCTAAAATTTAGTTCCTTTAATGACAGCAGCTTTGTCATAGCATTTCGTATTTTAAAACCTATTCTTGCAAACATGTTCAGATGCGCTAGAAGTACTAAAGTAGATACGATCTGGTGGGCTGTCATGAAAACAAACAAACAAACAAGGGGAAACGCGGGGTCAGGAGCACAGCTGTCTGCTGAGGGCATAAAGCGTCTTTACCGTCTTCCCCATCGGCCAGTGTGCACTGATTTATATTTTCATAATGACGGACTCCACTGGCATGAACGTTTCAGTTCCTCAGAAATTAGATAAAATCATCATTTAGACCCAGGATAAAAGGTGGAGGGAATTAGCATTTCGCAGCATTAATTAGCTTCCTTGCCCTGCTTATTTCTGACCCAGTGGAGGCTGCTTAGTGCAGCCGCAAATGGGGCTACGAGTATCCTTCCACCGCAGGGCGAGACATTGATGCTTCTGAGGCGTGTAAATCCAACAGCTTTGCCTTGGTTTTAAAAGTATGGGTTTTTTTTTGTTTACTTGTTTGTTTGTTTGTTTGTTTTAGAACAGTGGTTTGTCTTAGATCACTGGCCTAAGCAAGCAACCAAGGGAACTATTGGCTACAAAGTATAACATCGGAAGGACTCCTGTTGAAACAATGCCCAAACTTTCCGGACACTCCTGGCGAACGCACGAGGACACCAACTTTCCGCGCTTCCGGCTCCAGCACTCTGCTGTCTGGAATCTTCATTATCATTCAAAGCCGGCGGAAGAAACTGGTCGCTGTGGCAGACAGGCGATTCATTGTTAAATAACTGTTTGCACGGCTTCCCAGGGCACACACACACCTTCGGTCTCACCCGGGCTGCTCCTCTCGGACCCCGTCCCGACCCTGCGGCTCTGGCTCTGTTCTCAGCCTGCGCATTTTCCGGGACATCGTCCCTCCGGTACCGGGTTCTCACTCCTCCCTTCCCACATGGCTGCTTGGCGTGCAGAAGATGCTGTCTTACCGATGCGTTCCCTCCCCTGACAAACAATGACTCCTGTGTCCCCCAGCGGGGGGCCATTAGGACATCCTCAGGGATTCTGCTAAGTCATCTCGGGATCCCAGTTTTGTGCCATCACCTCCTGTCGGTGACTTTCCCGGCATGCGCCATGCAGGGAGACCAGCAGTCACAAGGGGCAGCAGCTCCGGGCGTATTATTTGTGGTTTTGGTCTGGAAGAAGAACAGATAACGGCTCGTACACGGATGTCTGAGGGTCTCACTGGATGCTTTGCCTGGCATCGTTTGCAGCAAATTGTGAAAAGACTGAACGGTTTTCATGTGCTAGTTGAGGGGAGAGAGAGAGAGAGACAGAGAGAGAGAGAGAGAGAGAGAGAGGCATTGTCACATCTCCACTGCAATTACTCATGACAGTTTAGATGAAACATAACAACAGGGATCTTATAAAGTTATTGCAATTCGCCAGACTGTTCACCACCGTCCTGAGCTTTGAAGGCATGAATTGCCAGACATGAGTTGTTCTCAGGGAAAGTGGTTAACCGGTGGTAGGTTTATTTTTATTTGAATCTCACAAACCCAGCTTACTGTGGACACACACAGCGAAGACCTATCTGACACCGGTTCCTTTTAAATCAATGACATTACACTTGCCGCTGAATGCTGAATGCTTGGGCTTGTTTTTCTACTCGTTTTCCCTGACAGCTCTACCTCTGAAATCCTCTCGTTTTAATGAGCAGCCATATCTCACAGGGATTGCTCAACATTTAGTACATCATGAAGTCAGTGGGTTTTGGCATAATGCCATATTAACACTTGGGTTGTTTGTTACTGATTTTCGGGCGCAGTTTACCGCAGTGCTGGGGTGCGAGGTGTCTTTGTGTACAATCAGGCAGCGTGTTAACAAGAAAAGACTTCCACCAAGGCCCGGGAGGAAGGGAGGAAGGGGGTGCCGTTGCCCCCATCAGAAATGTCGACAGTTTGTTTGTTTTTGCCATGGGTCGGTCCAAGCTCCTTATCCTCACGTCCTCAACGGTGCAAAATAAAGTGTCACCCCTTGGGTGCATTGAAGTGAACGAAGTCCATCCTAGATGAGTGTGAACCTCTGAATTGCAGGATCTTTGGAAGCAACGATTTTATTATTTTTTTTCCGGGACACACTGGTAATCGAACTAAGCACCAAACACAGTCTCTCTGTCTGGCACAACAGAGACACTCGATAAATGCCTATTTCATTGAACTGAGTTGCATCCAAGGGTGATGTAGGAGCCCTACTTTAACAAGCAGGTGAAAATTGTCTGTAATTGGCAAAACAGCCTTTCAGGCACAAGCAGCCAAGGCTCTCCTGAAGCTTTAACTGGCTGCTTGCACTTGGAAAAATGCTCCCCAAGTATTTGGATTTGGTGTGTTCCCTGAAGTGGCCAGAGAAACTTCTGGTTTGCTGTGGCTGCAGTTGTTCATTTGCTCTGTTAAACGAGTCTTCCTTGCCTTTTTATTCTTTTTTCTTTCTATTGAGAGATAAAAAGAGACATTGTGGACCTAATGTTTCTCTCCCCCAGGATTTTCACCAAGTCTAAATTAGGCTAAGGGAATTTGGACTATTTCTTCCTAAATTTATCTCCAGTGTCTGTTGCTTCTACTTGAAAGATTTACACAAATAAAGAAAAAAGAGTTCCAATTGAGTTTGCCAAATGGTATCAGTGACATAAAAATGCAGGAGCTCTAGTCCTGTCTTGGTGCATCTCCTTTTGACTGTCAAATATATCCAACTTTAAAATCCAGTGTCTTTGAAAGACAGAGAGAGAGAGAGTGAATGCACATGTTGTCCCTGGAGAGAACCAAGTCTGAAAACTCACTTTCCATGGGAGTGTAAAGACTGATCTGTTCTTTATTAGTCTCAAATAATTTATTATATATTATTCAATTCAATAAACATTTCTTCCTGACCTGTGGTGGTGCAGTGGATAAAGCTCTGACCTGGAACACTGAGGTTGTCAGTTCAAAACCTGGGTTTGCCTGGTCAAGGCACATATGGGGTTGATGCTTCTGCCTCCTCCCTCCTTCTCTCTCTCTCTCTCTCTCTCTCTCTCTCTCTCCCTCTCTCCTTTCTCCTCAGTATAATAAATAAAATTATTTTTAAAAAAGAGAACTCTCCATCTACTACCAGGCTTTGGCTTGGGGTGGGGGGTGGCTCAGTACAGCCTGCTATTCAGAAGCACAATGTATTTCCACTCAGCTTGGAAGTGCAGTATATATAACAACCATGTTATATGGTAACAATGACAAAGAGAAAATGGAGCGCATGATTAAAAACGCATGGGAAAAGCAAACACTTGAGTTTGGGAGATAAGTTGAAAAAGACATACGGAGGTAAAATTGCTAACAACATTGAATGTTCAGCTGGGGAGGTTATTTTAAATTCAAAGCAAACGGGAAGTTCTTGGGTATTACTGAGAAGCGTAGGGACATACTTAGAGCCATGCTTTTTAGACATGGACCACAGGAAGAGAAAACAAAAAAGCTTCAGGCAGAGAAATCAGGTGTCTATGAAAAGCATGGTCCTGCTCTAAGTCCCTGACGAACAAATCAGATATGTGGAGGTGAGACAGGAAATTTATGGTTGGGTAGAGGGACAGAGAAGGAAGAGAGAGTCACACAGGAAGTTTATGGTTGGCTAGAGGAATGGGGAAGGAAGTGAGAGTCACACAGGAAGTTTATGGTTGGCTAGAGGAATGGGGAAGGAAGTGAGAGTCACACAGGAAGTTTATGGTTGGCTAGAGGAATGGGGAAGGAAGTGAGAGTCACACAGGAAGTTTATGGTTGGCTAGAGGAATGGGGAAGGAAGTGAGAGTCACACAGGAAGTTTATGATTGGCTAGAGGGATAAGGAAGGAAGTGAGAATCACACAGGAAGTTTATGGTTGGCTAGAGGAATGGGGAAGGAAGTGAGAGTCACACAGGAAGTTTATGATTGGCTAGAGGGATAAGGAAGGAAGTGAGACTCACACAGGAAGTTTATGGTTGGCTAGAGGGATAAAGAAGGAAGTGAGAGTCACACAGGAAGTGACTGCAGTGGTTATGAGCAATCTCTGGAGTCAGATAGACTTACTGGCCTTACGATCTTCAAAAGTCACATGGTTTTTCTGTAGCTCCTTTGTGCTCATCTATGAGACTGATGCATTAATACTGCCGACCCAACTGGGTTGTTGAAAGGATGAAATGTACAGACACATGTAAAACTCTTTGAAAATCTCTGACACAGGGTAAGGAGTCCCACACAAGTCTGAGATATTTGGGGGACTTGGGGCCTCTTTCTTGAGAATTTGTTGGACGGGGTGGTTGGTGCCACAGACTGAGAAAAGGAATATGGGGCAAGAGCATGTTTGGGGTCAAGAAGAGGATAAGTCAGAAATCAAAGTTGTTCACATCCTGCCCTGAGTCACAGTGGGGCCTGGTGCAGACAGCCCTGTCAGTTACCTTGTCTGTGAGGGAAAGAGGCAGGTGGGACAAGACAGGAGCATCCTAGGGCATGGCCGGAGGGTTAAACTTTGAAGGGAAAAGGAGCGCTTTGCTCTCATAAAGAATGCTGTTACAGAGACCTTTTGAGGCCAAGAACCAGGGATTTGAAGGAATGACTTTGAGTGATGTTAATAATGAGAGGAGTTTAGGTTTTCTTTCTTTCTTTTTTTTTTTTTAGAAGCGTGGAGAATCTGGGACAGCGGCCGGCCACCTGCAGAGGGTGAGGCACTTGGAAATAATAGCTATAGGAACTGAAATAGTCACCCTGTGATGAGTGAAAGAAATGCAAAGTCACCTGCCTGTGGAATCTTTTCCCAAAATGGCTTTTCAGACTTCATTTCCCACATGGGTAGTGAGTTCTAAAATTTAGATATTTTATGTCAACTATGAAGTGCCAAGCTTTTCCCAGATGAATGCTAGTGCTGCTGCTTAGTCAAGTATTGCAAATAATTTGGGGGTTGGTGAAGAGTACGTGATGTGCCTGTGTGCGACCTAAGGGATAGATGTGTGTGTGTCTGTGTGCGTGTGTGTGCATGTTGTGTTGGAGGTAGTGGTGTGATGGTATAAAGTAATGCCATTCTCACAGTCTAATTAACTTGGAGTTCTTTTGAGTTTCACTGGATAAATTCTAGCGGTTTCTTAAAGATTATGCTAACTAAATTATCTTACAAGTGATAAAATAATCAGTTGGCTTTTTTTTTTTAAGTGAGAGTAGGAGGGATAGAGAGACAGATTCCCACATGCGCCCCAACTGGGATCCACCTGGCAATCCCTGTCCGGGGCGAATGCTTGAATCAACCGAGCTGTCCTCAGTGCCAGGGGCCAACACTTGGACCAAATGAGCCACTGTCTGTGGGAAGAGAAGAGAGAGGGAAGGGGGAGAGGGATGGGAAGAGAAGCAGATGGTCACTTCTCCTGTGTTCCCTGACTGGGGATCATACCCAGGATGTCCATACACTGGGCTGACGCTCTATCCACTGAGCCACCCAGCCCGGGCTTCAGTTGACTTTTATAAATCGCAAAAAAAAAATTGACTTACAATAATCTCCTATCTACCTTGAGGAACCTAGTCTTCTAAATCTCATCCCCTGAACTATCCTTTCTTTCTAATACAAGTAAAATAGGGAAGAGGGAGACTCCAGTTTTCAAAACCCAAAAAGGCAACATGGGATCGGTTTCGTGTCACTGTGGTTATTAGCACATGAAGCAGCTTTGGGCTTTAGGCCGACTCGTATTCTAGGATGGCATTTAGTATCCTGCAGAGTCAGCCCTCTTCATTTTGAGCTGTCCTCCCGCTACTGTACACGCACAAGTGCTCGGCGGCTGCTGGGTTTGTGCAGTGCAGTACGAGCAGTCCTAAGGCAACGAGGCGACCCGTGGGCACCAGGTTTGCTCCTCATGTTCGGTGGTATCAGGAGTGGTCCTGGACTGGTGACTGGCACAGTGCCCAGCAATCTGCCAGAGCTTCTGGCTCCCTCAGTGGATTTCAAACGGTTCATTTTCGAGAGTTGATATAGTCTTATGGGAAGATGAAATGCCAGCTGGTTTTAAAAATAATCCTCATCTGATTCCCTCACTGAACTTCCAATAGTCACCCTTGAGACTTACACCTGTCCTCACTGTGGGATCCGTCTACTTCTTTGCCAGGGGAATCTGCATTGTGTAGGTTGATAGTTTGATGATTTACTAGCCATGCATACCTTTGCTCCGGCTTTCCAGCTGCTATCTTGCTATGACCAGGTGCTTAGTTCTAGAAACTGGACTGTTGCCTTGGTAACTAGGTACACATCCTGATCTTGTTGTGGACCGAGGCATCACTGATGTTTAGGTCCTGCTTCTCCCCGACAGCGTGCTTTTGTCAGCCCTCCTGGAGACTGACACCCAGTCTTCCAGCTTCAAACTTCAATCTTGGTTTTCAGAGTATGCCAGAACTCTGTGATGCCCGCATTTGGCCTCTCTAGGCCTCCACAAAGCTCCTACTTTCCTGGTCACAAGCCTTGTCTAACGTCCTACTGTTGCCTCTGCTCTGAGACTATGTGTTACTCTGGTAATTTTTTCTTTGTCTCTGACTTTTGATCTGAGATAAGCCATCTGACTTGAGCTTTAATTTTGCCATGAATTATAACTGAAAAAGAACATCTCATTGCAGATTTTTGTTCATTAGAATACTGAATTACGCTTTTCTTTGCAGACGTGGAAGGCAGCTAATTGCCTTCCTATTCTCAACAGCCAAGGAGTAGAGAAACATGTCTCTTCCCACCTTCTAAAAGAGAGGAAACTAATGAAGAGACAGTCAGGACTATTTCAGAGGTCTCTCATGATATACATATCCAATGAACACAGTCTACATAAGCGTCTCTATTAACAGGCTCGGTGAGTACTTCTGTGGGTTTACCATAGCCCAGTGAGACCATCAAAATTATACAAATAGAGAACAGGAGGGAATTCTTCAATAATCAATTCAAAACCCATGAAGAAGCCCAATAACAACCAAATGACCAGTATTTCTTGAGCAGTTTAAGTTACATAATACACTGTACTGGGGGTGAGGAGAATACAGAGCTGTTCTTCGCCAACAAGGGACTCACCAACTTAAAGATTTGGTAGTTCCTGGGAAACACAGGACATTCTATCTTTTAACGCCATATCATTAAGGTCGAATAAGGAGAACAGCAAGGACTTGCTCCCTTTTGAAGACAGGCCATACAGGAAGGGGCCACCTTAACTGCCATACCTGGACTTTATGCCTTGACGTCTAATGGTTACGTGAGGAATCGCAGGACAGGATACCTGACAATGAGCAACTTTGGGTCAAGGACACACCAAGGATCTGAGGGAGCTGAAGCAAAAATGCATTTCCCCTGGCTTCTTCTCTCACCGTCCTGAACATGGCGCATACATTCTTCATGACACTGCACTTTTTAAAGCGTGATTCTAAAGAGTCGTTAGATTTTAGAGCCACAGGGCTCACCCGCAACTTTCATTAAGTGATACCCTACTCACTGTATGAGGATATCAAGAAAAGCCACACTTTAAAATTTCTGGCTTTAATATAATAGATGCTTTGTGTGAAATCAACCTATTGAAAAGATGAACCCCTACTGACTTACTTTGACTATGGTTTATTATTTCTCTTTCTTGGAAAAATAAAAAATGCAAATGCAATAAATTGCCTCAGAGGCAGATTTATTTACCTGTTAAACAGTGAAAATGAGTATAACTCATAGGCTTGCTTTGATGATTTAAGGATTTATATTAAGAAAAATAATTTTGTACAATGCCTGGAACATAATAGGTATTCAAGTGGTATTTGCTATTATTATTATTTTTATTTATTTATTTATTTATTTTGGGCTTCATTTCCCCTAAATATTAAGGTGTATTTAGTGAATCATGCCAGTAGTGAATTCAGATGTTACATGTGATATTTAATGGTCGTAGAAATATAAAGTTGAAGGAATCATCCCCATGTTTCATACAGCACACCTTTTCACAGGCAGGGAAACATTACTGGAGATGTTATGCAACCTGGCAACTTAAACAAAAGGATGTGAACAGAATCTGGGTTTTCCCATGAAGCTCAATAATCAACATCACAAATGACTTATTTAAATCTTCAAACTGATGCCATCAGATGAGTTCTCTGCCACATACTGAGATACGAAAGTCATGGCTATAGAAATTAAGTACTTTTCTACACTTGGAAAAACTACTAACAATGTTGATATTAACACAGAAACAATTTTTATTTATTGTTGAAAATTTAATAATATAGGTAAACAAAAAAGATTAAACTAAAGAAAGCAACCATAACCCTATTGGTGATAAATATATTACATATACATATATTATGTTCATTTTTGTTCTTTTTATTGTTTTATAAACAGATGCACACGTTTTTCAACTAAGAAGTTTAAACTGTACACATAGTCTTGTAATGTGGGTTGTTTATTTAGGTTATAAACATATTTTCACATTAATATCTATTGATATCACAATTTTTATCAGTTGCATTATATTTATTATAAGCTTATATCAAAATTAGTTTAATTCATTCCTTTTTGAGATCTTAAGAGCAGAGGGCAAAGGAGAGTGAAAAAAATTGGGACTGTGGCCCTAGCCAGTTGGCTCAGTGGTAGAGCATCAACCCAATGTGTAGAAGTCCCAGGTTTGATTCCCAGTCTGGGCACACAGGAGAAATGACCATCTACTTCTGTTCTTCACCTCTCCTTCCTTCTTTTTCTTCCCCCACCCCCAGCAGCCATGGCTCAATTGACTCTCCAGTGTGTTGGCCCTGGATGCTGAGAATGGTTCCTGGAACTTCTTCCTCAGGTGCTAAAAATAGCTCAGTTGTGAGCATTGGCTCCAAATAAGCAGAGTATTGGCCTCAGTCATGGGATGTCAGATGAATCTTGATCAAGCCACATGCAGGAGTCTGTCTCTCCTCCTCTCACTTAAATAAAAATAAAAACTGGGACAGTTATTAAAAGCCCTGTTTTCTCCCTTGTCCTTTAGACTCAGGTCTTTCTGTACTAGATGTGATCTGAGGAAAGCACGCCTCGGTGAGGATGTGGTGACCTGGGTGCTGATGGGAGAGGAAGGGGCGTGTACAGATGAGGACTATAAATGATAAACTTGGAACTGTGTTCTACAAATGGCAGAACATGGAGCACATGACAGAGCCCACCCATCTGAGAGTAAAATACCAAGGAGAGAGTAAGCCTCCCTGTCTCCGCAGTGATGGGGGGCAGGTCCATACACCATTGAATTCGGGCACTGCTTTAAGTTTATAAAAGCATCTATGCATTTAATATCGGATTATAAATGTACCCACTTTAAATGTGCACGCACATCTCTGCATAACTGAAAACCAGGCTGGGGGCGGGCCAGCTAAGACACGTATCCAGAGGTGTGGTGGGGAGGAAGGGACAGCGCTAACTGGACACGAGCGAATATCAGACAGTGACCCAAACAGCGTCCTACGACAGAAGTTCCACATACAGTGGGAACTCTAATTATTATATAAATGGCCCACCAAATTGCCATGGTATAAGAGAAAAACAAGAAACAGTGTCCAATGATACGTGCCTATGACTGGAGTCAGGGCAGAGCTAAGCTGTTTCCGGTCATTCTCTGAACCCAGTGTTTTCGCTTCCACCCCCCCGTACCTGCCCAGGGGAGCACCACCGTGTGCGGACAGGGTCTAGAAGTTTCCAGCTCGCTGCATGATCTTCTATAGCTCTGTCCGACCCTTCTGGAACCAACATCAAAAAAATACATATTCTGTGTCTTTTCCTTATGAAATGCGTTGTTCTCATGCCACAGTGCACTCTTCACTTTTTCCTGCGAACTAATAGCACATTATTGAGAACACGAGTCATGTTCCTTGGGTCCTGCTGGGTGCAGCCGCAGGCGCTGCCTTTGATCTAGGTATCTGTCTTGTGTGTGGGCTGTCACAGTGCGAACCGAACAGGGGAAGCCGAGTGCCAAAGCCCCTGTGTGGGGCCTGGCACGTCGTGAGTGTCCTGCCAGCCGTGCGGGCCTCGAGGACGGAGAGGGTGGGTGGACCGGACCGCCAGGTGCGCGGCCTGGCACGCTGACAGGTGGAGCGCACCTGGAGAAGAACCCGCAGTGTGCGTGTGTGTCTCCCAGGAGGCCAGGACGGGAAACGCCTCCTCCTCCCCCTCTGGAGGGCTGCTTCCGATGTCTGAAAGACAGAGTCACTGTCACCAAGAGAAAACTCTCCTTTATCCACCTTGGACGTGTTTCTCTGCGCTCCAAATTCAAATCTCTTTTCTTCCATCTCAGCATAGAATTTCGTGGCCATTTCCTAGGAACATACAGGCCCATCGCAGGAAAGGATCAGCTGTCCCGGCTGGTGAGGTGCGTGTGCTTGTTGAAGAAGCAGCTTGCTTGTCCTCCGTGGCTTCCTGTACCAGACAGAGGAGGAAGGAAGGCTAGGTCTGCCAGCTAGCATTATTGAACCAGGAGGCACACCCACTGCACTAGCTGGCTCACACGCTTTCATTCCTGTTAAAGTCTTAATTAAATCGCATGGTTTATTAGCTTGTGTGAGACGTGAGAAAAGCAGTTTGGAAAACCTATACGTTCCGTGTTAAGACCGGAGCCAGCTGTCTCACAGGGAAGACTTTGGGTCTTGTGTAAATTTTACATACTGAGTTGCTATTGCTCACAGGCTCTTTGCTGGATTTTTTTTCTATTCTTAAGAGGCTCCAGATCACTTGCAAAAAAAAAAAAAAAGGCATTCTAAAGGAGGAAGAGGCCGTGTGTATTCTGTTAAACAAACCATCATGGTCAATAATGATGTTTCTCTTTGATGTCTAGCAGACTCTGCTCCATCCCTGTAACTATTGGTCTATAAAGACATTTGGTGACATAGTCCACCTCTAATTTTACTTTCTCTGAAACCAGCTGTCAATTATATTTCTCGCCATGCTTTCAAACCTGCTATAAATGCACATCGTTCTGTGATTGCTTTTAAGAGCACAACCTCCAAGCAGGCTTCCTACACCCCTTCTGGTTTATGTCGACATTAAACTCAAGCAAATTCACTCGTTGAAATCAATCTGGGGGTTGGGGGGGGGATAAACCCTCTGGTCTGTAATTTAAGATTATTTAACTGTTCACTGGCAAATGATTAGATAGCATAATTATTTACTGAACCTCAATCTACATTGTTTTTCAAATACTCTTACATACTCTATGGGAGATGGAAGTAGAGAAAGGAGAAAAAAAATAGCAGCGAGCACTAGAAAATTGAGCCATTCTGTAACTCTTAAGTTGCATGTCTAAGTTAAAATGCCTTTGGAAAGATTGAGAGAAAGCTGGTGAACAGAATTATCTAAGACATTTCATATTTGTGGAGGCACACACACACACACACACACACACACACTTCTTGAAATGAACTCATCAGGGAGCTCCTGCCTAATTTAAGTCCACACTTGAAAAAAAATCATTTGTTTTTTTTTTTTTCCTGACACTAGTATATCAAAACAGTTTCCAGACATTAGACAGTATTTATTAGCTTGTAAGGCCAGAGATAATGATCCCATTCAATCAGAGCACATGAATAATTCAAGAGTTCCAACTTCACATAATGTCTAGCTCTACTTTTAAAACCAGTAAAAGAACCATTTATATCATTTGTTTATTTAGGGGGACAATGGGTAAAAGACAGAAGAGGTTTTGTTGTGTGTGTGTGTGCATGTGTGTGTGTGTGTGTGTGTGTGTATTTTCCAGGGAAGAGAGCCTCCTGGCTTTTTCATATCAAGCTGATCAAAGACGATGCCACAATAACATATACATGAATGTAAATATGAAAAACATGGTACTACAAGAGGGATCATTCAGTTGCCTCTCTGAACTATTTCTGTCTACATTTGTTGTCGGTCTTTTAATCACTATGGATGGTTTAATATTATTTTACACACTACTTCTAGGAAGCAATAATAGTTTCTGCAAGACCATTGAAGCTATAATTTCAGGGGTCATTTCTACAATGTGCAATCTGAAAAGTACATTGGGAAGAGGATAGACTATTTTAAGCACCGAAGATAACTTAAAATCATCTAACCTTAAATGCTGTTTCTCATTTTCTAACATAAACAATGAAAGCCAATGGAAGAGGGCACCATTTATCCATTAAATTATCTCTGTCCTTTACGACTCTCTGCAGTGAAGGCTATGTTTGATATTTATACTGTCCAGTATGGAAGTTATTAGCCGCATGCGGCTATCTTTCTGAGCACTTGAAATGTGGCTAGTGCAACAAAGAAACTGAATTTTCTGGTCTTGGGAAAATTAGACAGATACATACAAAACAATGAAATTAGACCACCAACTTACACCATGCACAAGATTAGACTTAAAATGAATTAAAAACTTTAGTGTAAGTCATGAAATCATAAAAAACCTGGAAGAAAAGATAGGCAGTAAAATTTCAGACATTTCTCATCGCAATATTTTTGCAGACATAGCCCCTAGATAAGGGAAACAAAAGAAAAAAATAAACAAAGGGGACTACATCAAACTAAAGACTTGCACAGCAAAAGAAACCATCAACAAAATGAAAGGACAACCAATTCAACGGAAAAAAAATAGTTACCAATGATCCATCTGATAAGGGATTGATTTTTAAAATATATAAAGAACTTCTGCAACTCAACCCTGTGAAGACAAACAACCCAATGAAGAGATGGGCAAAGGACACAAATAGACACTTCTCCAAAGAGGACATACAGATGGCCAACAGACAGATGAAAAGATGTTCAACATCACTAATCATCAGAGAAATACAAATTAGAAACACAAGGAGATACCACCTCACACCTGTTAGAATGACTGTCATCAGTATACCAATAAGCAAGTGTTGGCGAGGATGTGGAGAAAAGGGAACCCTTCTGCACTGTTGGTGTGAGGCAGATTGGTGCAGTCACAGTGAAAAACAGTATGGAGTTTCCTCAAAAAATTAAAAGTGGTACTGTCTTATGACCCCAAAAATCCCTTATCAAAATATATCCAAAGAATCCCAAAACACTAATTTGAAAGAATATATTCATCCCTATGTCCATTGCAGTGTTACTTACAATAGCCAAGATCAGTAAACAGGTCCAGTGTCCATCAGTAGATGAGTAGATAAAAAACTCATACATTTACACAATGGTATAGTACTCAGCCGTAATAAAGAAGGAAATCTTACCTTTTGTGACAATATGGATGGACCTGGAGATAATTATACTAATGAAATAAGCCAGTCAGAGAAAGACAAATATCATATAATTTCACTTATAGGTAGAATCTAATAAACAAAATAAACTGATGACCAAAATTGAAACAGAAGCATGAGCAACACATGGAGCAGACTAACAGCTGTCAGAGGAGAAGTCTGGATGAAAGAAGGTCAAGGGATTAAGCAAAAAAAGTGAAGTATATATAACCTATAAACACAGACAGTGGGGTGACGGTGGAGGGAAGGAGGGAGACGGGGGTGTGGGGGTGGGCAAAGGAGGGGACAGGAAGCCACGTCGTTTTGGGCGGGGCACACGATGCAGCCTGCAGATGATGTTTTACTGAGTTGGGCCCTTGAAACCTGAATGATTTTGTGAACAAATATAACCCCAATAAATCTAGTAAAAAAATACAAATTATAAAGAAAAAAACAAAAACAAACATAAAAAACATTGAATTTTAAATCCTATTTACTTTAAGAATTGCTGAGCTAAAACCACACCATTACTTGCTTTTAATTAATTTGCATATAAATAGCTACATGTGGCTAGTGGCTCCCTGTTGGACGTTACAACTCTTAACTCCTCAAGGAGAATGGCTGTTGTAGTATAAATATCAACAGGTACATATACTTATTATTAAAGGATTTTAATCTCTCTGTTAACTTTACGATTTATGTTGAAATTTTCCCTTTTCTATTACAGATTGTTGAGATATTTGTGATTAATCTGCTATGTATTTTCTTTTGCTAATTCATTTGGCAAAATTGGAGCGACATAGTGTTCCAACTGCTGCTTTTGGTAATGTACTAATATGAACGGTGTGTGATATAACCAGTAAAGTGAACCAAGAGAAGCAACAGACATATTGGATAAGAGAAAGCAAAAAGTGTATTATCAGTTTAAAGCATGCTGAGAGGAAACTTTATTTGGGATATATTTCCTAAGACACAGGCACCTCCATGTTTGTTGCAACATATTCACAGTGGCCGAGACATGGAAATGACCAAAGTGTCTTTTGATAAAGGACTGAATAAAGAAGATGTGGTACATATATACAATGAAATACTACTCAGCCATAAGAAATAATGACTTAGTGACATTTATGACAACATGGATGGACCTTGAGAACATTATACTGAGTGAAATAAGTAAATCAGGAAAAGCCAAGAACTGTATAATTTCACATATAAGTGGGATATAAAACAGAGACTCGTGGACCTAGATAAAAGTGAAGTGGTTACCAGAAGGAAGGGGACGTGGGGGATGGGGATGATGGAAGGGGTGGGGGGAAGGGTGTAAAGAGGGACAAATATACGGTGATGAAAAATGATTTGATTCTGGGTGATGGGTACACAACCTAATCAACAGTTCGAATGCTGTAGAAATGTTCACCTGAAACCTATCTACTCTTACTGATCAAAGTCACCCTGTTAATTTTCTAAATAAAATTTTTAAATTAAAAAAAAAGAAAATATCTTGTCTCCAATGGGCTAATTAGCATTTAAAAATTAGAAAACGATTATATTGTAGGACTTATAGAAGTGATAATGAACACTTTTCTATCTGTTATATTCTTGAGGTGGGTGGTGGTTCACCTCCATGTAGAATATTCTGAAGAGGAGGAATCAGTAAAAATAGAAGGATAGGAGTCCATGAGATCCGTCCACATGCTTCTCAGGTTTATTTCAAGTTTATAAACAACTACTATATACATTGTCTCAATCAGCTGTCCACAGGAAGAAGGTCATTATCAAATCCCAAGATAGAGATGCATTTGTTAACTTCCAAATACCGGTCCAAGTGCCTGCTTGTACATTCATATTAGCAATTAATTAAGGGCCACTTGGGGGGACTTTAAGCTCTTAAACTGGATTAGTGAAAGTGATCAAAGGACCAACTGCGTTTTGTAAATTGAGTTTTACAGGATAGGGAGTGGACTTTAAAAAGGACTTCCTAAATCAGAAAACACTGAGTTCTTCATCACCGCCTTAAAATGAAGGCTGCCATTAAGAAGATTTGAGCAGAATCATCAATAGAACGTTGGCACTTTCTACAGAGGAGCTGAAGTGTGATTTGTAGTACCAACAATTAGTGTCAAAACTCCAGATGCAAAACCCAGGGGCACTTCATGAGACAAGAGAAAGGTTCCTATCTCAACAATAGTGGTTGATTTAGGGAGAATTTCATTGCTGTTCTCTGGAGGCATTAATAAGGGGTTTTGTGCACCTATATGAGTGCATTTCTGAGTTGGATGATTGAAGAGTTGTTGGGCACAGCACAACGTTTATGTATATTGTCTGCTATTATTGTTGTTGTTAAGAAGGGCCATTCTTTTGAGTTTCAATGTTATTTTTAATTCCCAGAATACCTTACAGGGTACATGTTCTTGTTTTGAAAATGATAGATAAAGTTTCAGAGAGATGAGTACATTTTTTTAGGATTTCAGGTAATAAAAAAAGAGTGTCTGTACATTTCTTCATTATGGTTGTATGAGCAGCAGGTGCTAGAAGAAAAAGTGAGTCCAGAATTATCCAGCTCCAAAGCCCTGGTCTCTTTTCAATACCATGTTCTCTCTCTGATCTTGAATATGTAAGTCTGTTCAAAAAAGCATATCCATTTATAAAAATGAGTGTGCATGATCTAGGTCACATGTTTGAAGAGACATTTATCTAGGTTTAGGATTTTTTTCTATCTTATCAGTGGAGTTGGGTCATTGACTACTGCTTCTCATTTTCAGGAAGAAAAAGTATTCTCCAAAGATTATGTAGTATTTTATCAACATTTGTCTTCTGGGCCATTCTGTGAGGTACATTTTCTGATTCAAAACCAATGGTCCTGGTTTGACTCAAAGGCTCCTTTGAGAATTGGTTGTATATTAACTATTTTTTCAAAAACAAAAAAATATATATAATTTTACAAGGTTCAAGGACCATGTGAAATCCAAGTTTTGTCAAAAGTATTACTTTCAGTTTTTGCCAAGAAATGTAATATTATGAGTCTTTTTATTGGCACAAAAGATAGTGTATTAACTTTCTATGACAAATTACCAAACAGTTGATTGCTTAAAATAACAGAAATGTATTCCCTCATACCGTGGGAGGCCAGAAGTTTAAAAGTAAAGTATTAACAGGGCTGTGCATCTCTCCAAGGATTTTAGAAACAGCCCTTCCTGGCCCCGCCCAGCTTTTGGAGGTCCAAGGCCCTGCCTGTGGCTGCGTCCCTTCTCCTCCACGTGGCTACTTTCTCCTGTCTTTCACGAGGACACTGCCCATTGGATTCAGGGCCCATCCAGGTAATCCGGGATGATCTCATCTCATAATCCTTTACTTAGTTACATTTGCAAAGGCCTTTTTTTTTTTTTTTTCAAAATAAAGTCACATTTACAGTTTCCAGAGATGATTAAAATGTGAATGTATTTTGGGGAAGCCACCATTCAATGAGGCAGAAGGCTTATTTTTTTTTCTTGAACCTCATTGCCCCACATAAATGATCCAGAAATGACCTAAAAATACTACTACTCAAAATGCAATTAGCTCCAGACAAGTGAGAGAAACAAAACACAAAAAGTCAAAGACCCAAATATAAGGCAGTGTGTGTTGTGGTTAAGGGTACAGACGTGAACTTTGGACTGGCTGAGTTACCATCTCACTTGTCCGTTCCGTGACCGAGGATGAGCTGTGAAGCCTTCCAGTCTTCACTTTTCTCATCTGTAGTACACGATGACTCTCTCCCTGATAGGATTCTTATAAAGATGAAAAGGGAAAAAAAAAATCTATGTCAAAACTTTAACAGAGTGCCTGGTATAAAAGCACTCAGTAGCTCTGGCCATCAGTGTAAGCCCCCCGAAGCACCTCTTGATGGTTAGGCATAGCTCTCTATCTTTCTATTTATAGATCTCTTTACCTCTCTAGACCTCCATGCACCTGTCATTTATTTATTCATCTGCTTGTTTCTTTTACTAATGATGAGTATAAATATGAATGTACCCAACTCCCAGAAATATGAAGGCTTTCTTTCTTAGACATCATCTTCATGGGCAATAAAAATGAGCCTTCCTTTTTGCCCTTAGAGACCCTAAAATATCCATTCACTCATTCGCTATTTATTGCACCCTATTATTTCAGGACTTGTGATAGAAACAAGAGACTCAAAGGTGGTTTGGGCAGTACAGCTGTCAAACCATGTACACGTTATACAGGGTGACGAATAAGTTGTGCGATAGTTGTCATAGAGCAGAATGGGTGTTTGAAAGTTCAGGAAAACAAGGGAACTGAAGGACATGCAGATAACTAATGGAAGGGCAGGGAAGAGGCAGGGCAGTAGACTCTTGGCCAATAGAGAGTATATTATAGCGTGAAGATCGTAGGTCCGGAAGTCACGGAGAAGATAGCGGAACGAATCCCATCTTTCCCACTAATGAGTTGCTCCTTCAACTCTCAGTCTCGTCATCTGTGAAATGAGGTTAATACCTCCAGGACTGGGTTTGCCTGAGAATCAGTTAAATAATGAACTTTGAACAATACCTAGCAAAGGTTATATAAATATCCATCTAGTTGTTGGTGTTATGATCACTATTAATCAATTTCAAAGTGCACAGAAATTCTCAGAAAGATGTGTCCCCCCCTCTGACCCCTGTATGGCAATTTCCATTTCAGAGTCATCTCATCAAGGAGGTCGTCTGTACCTCTACCTCCCCTTTTGCCCCATTTTCTACACTCTATGATAATAGCACATACGTGTTGAAACACCTGTTTCATTTCTCTTCTCTGCTACACTCTCATCTCCTTGAGAACTGGAAAAGCACCTCATTCATCTCTGTTGTCCTACCATATTTATAATAAATGTCTGGCAGTTAGTGAATATTTCTTGAACTGTAACAATTTGAGGTACATACTTCTTTGGGCCCTTGCTCACACCCCCAAAAGAATCAGATAGGCTATGAAACTATATTAATACCATTCAAAGAAAATTCCATTTAGATAACATTAGATCCGAAGCTTAGGAGCTGGGTCACTTAGTATAACTGTTAGTTTGCTTCTGCTATGTAACAAATGACCACACAGGGATTAAAAAGAACATACACTTGTTGTGTCCCGCAGTTGGTGCGTGGATAGGCTGGGTCCCCTTTCTCAGGGTCCCATGAGGGTGGAATCAAGGGGCAGCTTGGGTTTGCAGTCTCACCCAAACAACTCAGAAAGGACTTGCTTCCCAGCTCCCTCGAGCTGTTGGAAGAATTCACTTTCATGCAACTTGAAGATTCAGGGCAACTTACTTCTGCAAAGGCACCAGGCGGACGTCACCTCTAGAACAAGTGTGCCGGCGAGGTGGAGTCTCAAAGAGTTCAAGATGATCACAAGAGCGACATCCCGAGACCCTGCCCATACAACATAACATAACATAATAATGGCAATGCTTTCTCAGCATCTTCTCCATTCTATTGGTTAGAAGCGAGTCCTGCCCTCTTTCAAGAAGAGGAGGTTGTTCAAGGGGTGAGCACCGGAAAGTGAGAATCACAGGGCCACCTTAGAGTCTGTCTTCCCCAGTGATGTGAGGGGTCCCCAAGAATTCTGTATTTCTGACTTTCAACAAAGCATTCTTCACCTTTTATTCATTGGTGCCTTTATTGAAGACTCTGAATTAGATAAGAATAATAGTATATAATGATGCTACTTACATGAAGAAAAAATAGAATGTAAAAAAAGAATCCAAAACAAATTTTCTAAATATACATCTCTGAAATAAAATCATGTGACTCTGAAGTATGTTACTCTGCGACCTTCTGCTAGTTGTTACAATATGGTAGAGCCATCATTAGGAAGATAATTCATCACACTAGAAGAGTTATACTGTGCATTATAAATTACGATAATAAGATCCTGCACCTGATAGTTATTAATTTTAATGCTGTCTGATTTATCATAAAATTAAACCATTTTGTATTTGAAGAAAGGCAAATAAAAGTTCATCTCCTTGATGTTCAGAGATGTGGCAAAAACAGACGCTTGGGAATAATTAGAAATGGAGAGTTGCTGTATTTTATGGAGTAGAGTCTCTTATTACTGTAAATGAACTTGGTAGTGAAATTTTTTAACAGCTACTTAAAAATTTTTTTTTAAACAGTTGATCCATGTCTTCCTTTATGATGGTGATCGGGAAGCTAACTTGGATTGTGGTTTCTGCTACACAGTCACATTAACTGCCTGGATGGCACAGTCCCTCTGGCTGCCTGGGTCCAGTGCCTCTTCCCTCGTCACTGTCCCCTGCAGGCCCCTTTTAAACCTGCAGGGTTAATGGAAGAAAACCACCTTCCCAGCTGGAGGGGGACTTGCTGGGAGCTGGGTTTTCCTGGGGGAGCTTCTGAATCAGGGTTCACCTCAAAGGACTTCAGGAGATGGAGCTACAGAATGAGGAAGAGAAAGTTGTGATGCCAAATAATACTGTAAAGCGAATGCCACAGCCCCACTGGGCAAATATTCATCGTGCTCAGTGACTTATTTCCTACTCAGGGACATGGACCGAATGAGGTCCAACAAGCCGCGAGGAGGGAAGCACTTACCGCTTCCGTAGTTCAATATCCGCCAAAAAGGTACAGAATGCCTTTAATATGCTAAGTAAGCACTGTGCTACCACTGCCTGCTCCAGCATATTGTATATTTATTTTAACATGTAGTCTGGATTGATATCCCTTCAACACCTAGCAATGGAAAAGTCACAGGGCATACTCCTCTTTGCTCATTGTAACAGAGAAAGTCAGCATGCTGTGAGGTTCGCAGGGGAGCGTCATTTTCAGAAATGTGCCCCCTTTAAACAGGAAGAGAGAAAACAAAAAGAGTAGAAATGCTTCCTATACCTGCCCGTGTACACGAAGTGATCAGCTTTTTCACTTTTATCACATGACATTTTCTTAGGTGTCATTTCACATTACACACACAAAAAAAGGTGTCTCACTTCTAAAAAAAATATATAGCAATATTTAATTAGCTTACTTCTTTGATCAGCGCTCCTGAGCTCTAGCTCAGCTTGGTTTACTATAACTATCCGCCAGTGAACTATTCTCGTTCCAATTATTCAGAAAAGCGTCTCCTAAACGTAATTGACTATAAAACTGAACAGTGTCATGCATTTCCCAAACATCAAACGCTCACGAACTCACTGTAATGCCTGCTGACATACAGGAGCAAGCACCAGGTTGTCTCCCAAGGAAAACAAACAGCATCACTGGCAGACCCAGGGTTTCATCTATGTGTTTAATACGCAAAGCCCGCCGGGTTGATCATAGCGACGCGCTTTGGATTCGTGGTCGTTTACACGGTATGGATGGCCTACGGTGGGGTGGCTATAGGAAGGGAGGCCCGTGCGTCCGGGGGTGGTCTGAGTGCCATGCCTTCATTTATGCTGTGTCAATGTTCTAGCCTTCTCTGAGATGGTACTCCTACCTTGAACAATGTTTGCCTAGAAAGAACTATTTAAATCGATGTAATAATATTGGAGTCCAACTCTACGATACTTTTTTAGAAAAACAATAAATAATACTAGCATCGGGTTACCTTGTAGCTATTTTTCTTTCCTTTTTTTTTTTTTTAACTTGTTTTTCCAGAAGCCATACTGATCCCACAGGAAGCGTAGTGTGGGGAAATCTGGTCTCACTCCACTCCCTTTGCTGTTTCTGGTCATGCCGGCAGCACTGTGAACGTAGGGTTTGTATACAGCTGCAAGTATCCCTCAGGCTGCTCTCCAAAATGAAATATGAACAGTGTCCACATAATCGTGTCCTTTGTTCCTTTCCACTGGCTTATAACATGAATAGCATTGTGTGTGTGTGTGTGTGTGTGTGTGTGTGTATGTGTATGTGTAGACAGTCTTACAAAAGATAGAATGAAGCATCATGCCAACTCTGAAGCATTTATTTACTAAATTTCATTTTAAAAAATGTGTCACTGTTAGGCACACAAACACAAAGACTAGATTTCCACATGCAACGTGAATCGAAGCGATTTCTTGAGAAAGCAGAGCTTCTAAACGAAAACGGGAACAATCTGGATTTGGATGTTTGAGCTCCTCTTTGTCAATGACATGCCCCTCAGTGCTCTTACCTTCCTCTCTGCTGGCCTAACATCTGCTTACTTCTTTTCTTCGACTCCCTTCCTTGATGCCAAAAGCCAGATCAGCTGTGTCTCCACTGTGATCCTTAATATACTCCCTGTTTCCAATCACAACACTGTCGCCAACTGTGGTGTGATTGTCTCTTTGTTCTTGTGTATTTCCTACAGGAATGTAAATCTCTACGGACAGAGATCATTTCTCTGGTTCACTGTTGTATTGTTAGTGCTTATGTATGGTAACTGGTACATAACATGTGCTCGATAAATATTTATTAAATTAGTTAAGTATTCTCTCCTCTCTATTTTCTATCATCTATCTATCTATCTATCTATCTATCTATCTATCTATCTATCTATCCTATCTATCTATCTATCCATCTATTTCAAGATGAATATAGACCAAGATTAACAATTATAAGGACATCATGTCCCATGTTATAATAATTCTGGTATTGATGATGTTGAAGGACAAACTGTCAATAATTTCCTGATGTCTTTACTATGCCTGATACTTGGCTTGATACTTACAAATATTAAATTGGTTGAAATTTCAAGGTTGGGTTTTCCCAAAATGAGTATTGAATAATGTCCGCTTAATTATATGTTGGCTATACATGTGCATTGTTGGAATATTTATTTTTTCTACCATTTCTTTCTCGTTTCCTTCCATTTTCTTTCTTTCTTTCTTTCTTTCTTTCTTTCTTTCTTTCTTTCTTTCTTTCTTTCTGCCTGCCTTACTCTTCTTCTTTTTTGTTTAGGAAATAATTTTGAGTATCAAAGGTGAAATTCTGGGCAGCATGGTTGAGTTTGGATTCTATGTATTCAACTGATTGTCAAGCCCACTCACATGATGGAGAGTAATTTGCTTTACTCAATGAGTTTTACATGTTAAACTCATCTAAAAACGTCCCTTCCCAGGAACATCTAGAATGATGTTTGAGTAAGTATCTGAGTGCCATGGCCTAGCTCAGCTGATAGACAAACTTAACCATCACAGCCCACATAATACACCTCTTCTCCTTCCCCACACCTAACAGACACAAACAGTTTAGAAGTGCAAAAACAGGCTGATCCTGGTTGAGATACCTTCCCCCAGAGCAAGAAGTAGTTAGGAATCAATAGTAAACAAGATCAGAAGTAAACAGGATTAACTGCTTTGACTGCTAAATTTAGAAGAGGCCATGCCCTCAGCTTCTGTGACTATAGGTATTTGTTAAAGTTGTTCTAAAACAGTGTGTATTATTCCCCTCATTGGAAGAAATAACGCTAACTTCACACTGATTTGGTAAGAAGCATACACACTGTAGAATACAATCGGTCCTATTGCCTGGCTACTTCTGTGATAAACACAGAAAATCTGACATTGAATATAAAAAATAGAAAAGCAACTGGCTAGATACTGGTTCTAAATTTTGTAGTAGATTTCTAGTTGGGTTTTAAATTTAACAAAATGATTGCCCCCTTGCTCCCAATCAAGGATGAACGAGACTAGAAGAACTCTAAACTACATTTTCTTTCCCATTCACCGGTACACCAATTCTTTTCATCTATGTTTGCATCCTTCCACAAAACACAACCAAGAATATCTGTAAAAATGTTTGTAAAAAAAAATACACACACACACACACACACACACACACACACACACACATATATATATATGGCCCTGGCCGGTTGGCTCAGTGGTAGAGCATCAGCCTGGCGTGCGGAAGTCCCGGGTTCGATTCCCAGCCAGGGCACACAGGAAAAGCGCCCATCTGCTTCTCCACCTTTCCCCTTCTCCTTCCTCTCTGTCTCTCTCTTCCCCCCCAAATATATATATATTTGTCAACACGGGAAAGGAAAGCCCATGTATTGGCCACGTGGGAAGACAGACAGGTGGCCATCTGGAAAGGGTCTGCTTCTGTGTGTGGTAGAGGAGAATGGCCTTCCCTGACGATAAACAAAGTGCCCAAAGCGCTGGTCAAGGGGCATGCCACAAGGCAGATCCGGTGCTCAGATACCTCACCAGCAAGATGCTGTGTGATAGGGTCGGTCCCGCCCTTGACGCGGGAGCCCCTCCGCAGAGGAGAGAAGCGCACATCCACCTTCAGAGAGCGCTCCGCTGTGTGAGCTGCACAAGAAAAGAAAACAGGCATGAGATTGTAAAAAAAAGAGAGAGAGAGAGAGAGAAAGAAATCAAGAAAAGAAACCAGAAACCCTGTGCTTTTCTGTACTCTTATGGTGGTAATAAAATCTGTGGCTGCTGGTAATAAAAGTATGCACTTTGTAAAGAAACGAACAGGGGTCCCCGGCCCTCCCATCTCCGAGCAAGCTGCCATTGGAGAGCGTGCTTGGCAACCGGTACTTGACTATTCATTTGCTCCCACAAAACAGTAGGTATCGTGTGTGTGGGGGGGTGTTGACTCTATTTTTCTCTATTTAGTTATTTATTTTCAATGATTTAAAAAAATATTATAATTATAAATTCTAGAATTAATATAACTGTATAAATATAAACTTTTTTTTCTATGTAGAGACTGGAAAATACAGGCTCTAGTAAGCATTTATGCATTAAACTATACTTTAAATAAAAACAATAATCATGAAGAGCATCAAGGTATATTCAAGATTACAATTTTAGGTATTCGTTGATAAAAATTTAAACGGATTCTTGTTAAAACAGGTAACACTGAAAACTCAAATAAGAATGGTTCCTTTTTGATGTATAAATTTTGTATAGATTTTGAATTCTTGCCACATAGCTAAGTACAAATTCCTTGCATGGATCAAAATCTTGCAAAGAAATCCTGGTAAAGCAATGACACAAAACAAGACAAAGAAAACAAGACAAGAAAAAGAAGAAGGTGAAGAAGAAGAAAGAAGAAGGAGAAGAAGGAGAAAAAGGAGAAGAAGAAGGAGGAGGAGGAGGAGGAAGAGGAGGAGGAGGAGGAGGAAGAGGAGGAGGAGGAGGAAGAGGAGGAGGAGGAGGAGGAGGAGGAAGAGGAGGAGGAGGAGGAGGAGGAGGAGGAAGAGGAGGAGGAGGAGGAGGAGGAGGAGGAGGAGGAGAAGAAGAAGAAGAAGAAGAAGAAGAAGAAGAAGAAGAAGAAGAAGAAGAAGAAGGAGAAGAAGAAACTCAACAGAAAATACTGAGTCAGTCCCATAAAAGGCAATGAATAAACTGCAAATAGAAATTGCTTTATTTCCAAGTCAGTTCATTTTGGCAAACTGCATGGTAATATAATGTCTTTTCTATGGTGTTAAAAGAATACTCTTCAGTGTGCCACGAATAGACCCGTTACTAATGACTAACATTTCCTACATGATAGTTAAGAATCATAATAGAGGAGATATGGTTCCCACAATATAATTTAATCAAATGCCATAAGAAATTTTTGGGTTTTTTTTTTTTTAACTGACCAATATCTAATTATCCCTGTGTGAGGTTTCCATGTACAAAGGGAAGAGAGCTTCTCTTTCATATCACAGCCATGACCCCTGGAGCTGTGAGACTTAATAAGATCACAGACATAGCTTAGATTTGTTGGGGCCATTAATAACTCTGGAACTTTTCTAATCATACTGGATGAATTTTCCAGCATTCTGAAAATGAAGTTGATGAGGATAGTTATTATAATGGCATTTACAGAGTCTATTGTGTGCTCTGCATAGATCACTGCTCCTTCTCACAATAATTCTGCCATGTATTCCCAACAAAATGCCCAGTACAGATGAGGAAACTGGGGTCAGAAAAGCTAAAAACTTTTCCAGGATTGCACAGTGAGAAAACATCTCAATGACTAGGCCGTCCGGTTTCTGTTTTCCTCCATTTATGACGCTATCCTTATGTAGGTAAAAGTTCCAGAGTAATCATTAAGAAATAAGTGACTCTATATTAGAGGTACTTAAACAAAAATTTACTATTCCATACCAAATAATTTCATGTAAAAATAAAAAAATAATGTTTCTTATATACTTTGTGACATATCTTCTTACTTTTAATATTGTTTAAATAAAGTGACTATGATAAATCAGATCATTACTTTGTTATATTTTAAAACAGACTGCAGTGATTAATATTTTTATTAAAAATGAAAACTATTTTAAAATATACATGACAGGAGTTGGGTAGGTAGCTTAGCTGAATTAGAGCGTTGTTCTGATATGCCAAGGTTGTGGGTTCGATCTTTGGTCAGGGTACATGGAAGAACCAACTAAATAATGCATCAATGAGGGAAACAATAAATTGATGTTTCTCATTCTCTCCTTTCCTCTCTTTCCAAATTCAATCAATAAATAAGAGGATCATAAGAAACCCTTTTAAAAAAATCACATGACATAAAATATAGATGTGTATGTATGTTGCTATAGAATGCTTCACCATATTTCAAATCCTGGAATTGGAGGATATCTATTAAATTAGAACATCAAAGAGCATCAAAGTGCTCAGTAAGTTTGCTCATCTCAGTCATGTCTAAGTCCATCATTAAAATAAAAATGTGCCAATAATGCAAGGTTTTGGGGGATCTATTTTCTAATCAAATGCTTCATGTTTTTGAGTTCTTTACAAGGGCATAAATACTAGTCGCTTCTGCTAGCAGAATGGATGCTAGGTGCTTAAATTTTTTTGCCGCCCAACATTTTTGAAATAGAAAAGAAAACTTCCTTCTTTTGACTCAAACTGGGTTTCCAGATGTCCAGGGTCAAAGGTTGGAAATCAAAGTATCAAATTTTGGCCCACTCAAACCAGAAGGTGTGAGCAAATGTGTGAGAACCTTCCCAGAGGGTGTCCTTGCACGGTTTCCTATTTCCTCGTGCCTTTCCGAGGAAGAGGGCCGTAGCCACTCTGCTCAGTTAGGCCATTCTAATTCCACTGTGTAAGTGCTCTTGGTCTCTTGCGTTTATTTTTCAGGGATTGACTGCATTACGAACCCTTAAAATGCTTATTTTGAGTGTATACATTTTGAAAGTTGCTAATTCTTTTCTGCCTGAGTTTGACCTGCCATGTTCTACTTGGTGACATTTGATATTCTCTGTCTTTGATAACTAACGCCTAAAACAGATGAGAGCCAGAAGGTGAAGTGATAAAAGAAATACAGACATCTTGAACTTGACTCTTTTTTGTTCTGCTGAATCTTTACCAATTACTTTAAATTGAAGAATAATAATTTTTTTTTTTTGCTGGCCATAATTTTTTAAAGAAAATATTCTGGAAATTGACTTTTTTTTATTTTTATTAATTTTTAGAGAGGATAGAGTGAGAGAGAGAGAGAGAGAGAGAGAGAGAGAGAGAGAGAGAGGGGGGAGGGGAAGGGAGGAGCAGGAAGCATCAACTCCCATATGTGCCCTGACCAGACAAGCCCAGGGTTTTGAACCAGTGACCTCAGAATATCCAGGTCGATGCTTTATCCACTGCGCCACCACAGGTCAGGCGGAAATAGACATTTTTACCACAATATATATTAAAGGATTTCTTTTGCAGGCTTAATTAGGATGTCAACTTGAAGAACCATACTCTCAAAAATAAGTCTAGAGAGGCATCCATGATTTTTGTTTTTAATTCTTTGTCAAATACAGTAACTAGGTTATGGTGTTACAGTTATTAACAGCAAATATATACTGAGCATCTATTAGCGAAGCTTCTAGCACAGAACAAGAACAACAACAAAAAAAATGGTTCTTCCCTTCTATTAAGTTTAAATGGAATTACTATATGTGCTCTTTTTCTTCTATAGCCTATTTTAGTGAATTGAGCCTTTGATGTAGATTTTAAAACTACAGGACATCTCATGAGGCCCTGGCCAGTTGGCTCAGTGGTAGAGCGTCGGCCTGGTGTGCAGTAGTCCTGGGTTTGATTCCCGGCCAGGGCACACAGGAGAAGTGCCCATCTGCTTCTCCACCCCTCCCCCTCTCCTTCCTCTCTGTCTCTCTCTTCCCCTCCCACAGCCAAGGATCCATTGGAGCAAAGTTGGCCCAGGTGCTGAGGATGGCTCCATGGCCTCTGCCTCAGGTGCTAGAATGGCTCTGGTTGCAACAGAGCAATGGCCCAGATGGGCAGAGCATCGCCCTCTGGTGGGCATGCCGGGTGGATCCCGGTCGGGCACATGCGGGAGTCTGTCTGACTGCCTTCCTGTTTCCAACTTCAGGAAAATACAAAAAAAAACCCAAAAACCAAAAACAAAAACAAAAACTACAGGACATTTCATGGAACAGTCTGTAAAGCGGTGTGTCTAACAAACGCCTCTAAGCCTGAAGGGGAAGGAGAGGGGAGGGAGACAGGAAGACTGACAGGGAGAAAGAGAAAAGTGATGAGAGTACTAGGGCGGAAGTACTAAAACTAATCCATGACCTGTTATTAACATGGGAGAACTTACCTTGAGAAACAATCTGTTACAATTATGAGAACAGCCGGTGAACTTAGGTTCTGCTCTCAAAACCTCGGGCCTTTCATCACAAGGGATACACATACAGGCATATGCAAATGGAGAGTTTCTTGTATGTCTCCTAGTGGCCATCAGTGAGTCACAGGACAGAGTTTTCACAAGGTCTGCTCAGCTCTCTCAAAGTCTGGATGGAGTCAAGGACGGCTTTTCTCTGCTCTCTTAAGTGTTTATTGGGCCCATTAAGTGTTGTATCCGAGAAAAACTAAAATTGTAAAATTGTATTTCTCACAAAAATATGTGACTAATAATAAAAAAATGCCAATATTTTATTAATAACTTGTCTTATCTATGAAACTCACATGGGGGGTCAATATTTTTGAATGCTTAAACATAAGCTTGTTTACTTTGGACAATATATTATCAATCCATTTCAAAAAATAACACCTGCTTGAAATCAAGTTGGCCAGGACTTCGGTCTTACCTGAGGCTTGGGATTCTCTTCCAAGTGTATGCAGCCTGCTGGCACAACGCAGTTCTCTGAAGCTGCAAACCTGATGAAAACAGTCGCTGTTTTCTTGCAGGCTGGCTGATGACTAGGCTCTGGTCCTAGAGGCCACCTCCAGTTCCTAACCATTGACCGCTTCTCCCCTGCCCCACACGCAGTTCACAAAGTGGATGTTGGGTTTCTTCCAGACATTCGTAGACTCTCTCACTTCCTCTTAGATCAGCTGGAGAAACTTTGCTTTCAAAAGTTTTAACCAATGAAGCCAGACTTCCTTAGGATAATCTTCCTTTGGCTTTATAAAATGCCACAATCAGGAAAGTGGCATATTGGATAGACAGGTTCCCTTCACCTTTAAATGGGAGAGGATTGTCCAAGGATGAGGCTCATTGGGAACCATGTACGAATCTGCCTTCCATAACACCGAAATAAAATCAGTACAAAACAAAACAAATAAAGTGTTTCTTTGTACCTGTCATTCTTGTTAAACACGAGCTAATATCTGAAGTTATTGGTTTCTCTTCTTTCTCAACTCTCATTGCAAAAGAAACTTTCCAAAGCCACTGTTTAAAAACTATTCTGAGCCCTGTCCAGCTAGCTCAGTTGGTTCGAGTGTTGTTCATGTACACCAAAGTTGAAAGTTCCACCCCTGGTCAGGACACATTCAGGAATCTACCAATGAATGCATGAATAAGTGAAACAACAGGTCAATATTTCTCTTTCTTTTTTTTCTCTCTCTTTCTCCCTTTCTCTCTCTCTAAAATCTATAAATAAATAAAACTTTTTAAAAGAGAATCAACCAATGAATGCATAAATAAGTGGAACAAATGGATATTTCTTTCTTCCTTCTCCCTCTTCTCTCAAATCAATAAATTTTTAAAAAATCATAAAAAAACTATTCTGAAACATATATCTTATTTCTCACTAGCCAATTCCATTTAGAATGTCCTCAAAAACATCATGCTCGCCTGACCTGTGGTGGTGCAGTGGATAAAGTGTCAACCTGGAAACTGAGATTGCCGGTTCAAAACCCTGGGTTTGCTTGGTCAAGGCACATATGGGAGTTGATGCTTTCTTCTCCTTCCCCCTTCTCTCTCTCTCTCTCTGCCCTCTCTATAATGAATAAATAAAAATAAAATCTTAAAAAAAAAAACAAAACAAAAAAAACACATCATGCTCAAGTATGAACTTATCTTCTTGCCTGTCTTTAACTTCTCTTATTTTACTAAGAAAATTAATAGTCCAATCAAGTATCTTTTCTTCCAAAGTAGAATCCTGAAATCACACTTGACTGTTTCCTTTGTTATGACCCACATTCAGGTAATCATCAAGTCCTATCCATCTTACATGGAAATGTTGAATCTGGTCTCTTTCCAAGCAGTCTAGCCCTTAGTTTAGCTCAGTTCTTCTTCAACACATGGTCAGCCTACTGTCTGGTCATCTGAACATCTGCATTCACTTCTGTCCCCCTCCCCGCTCCAAGCTGCTGTCCCTCCCAGTCTCCCTAGGATGGCAATGTCGGTGGAATGGTCTGAGACCTCTTACCTTCAAAATCCACAACACTAACGTTGTCACTTGTATAACTGACAGAACAAACAGACATAATACACCCTTCTTTGAAATCTGATTGGACCCACCTTTAAAATCACACCATTGGAACTCTTGCAGTTCTTTTGTGTGCTTGCTGATACAATTTTTCTACCTTTCCAAGATCAACAAGGCTAGATTGAATAGGCTAAATATTTTGATTACGACTGTTTAACCCAATTCCACTCCCAGCTCACCTCCTCATCCAAATATGTATTTTAAAAAGTACACATTGATGTTAAGTACCTTTTGTTATCTTGGCTGAATCTTGACCATGGTAAGTTTCCCCCCTTGATGTTTTTCAAAACTATCTACCCACCCCTAAGCCATACTGTGTTTCAAAATTCCCTTTTACCTGATCTCGTCCAATTTCTCGGCGTTGTTCTTCCATTTCTGCTCTACAGTCATCCTTCCCCAACCCCAGTCCCTGTCCTTGATTCTATACCAATTATTATCAGCTTGCTCACCATAATTAGATTTTCTGTGAAGGGCAATGACTCATCCTCAGGGAACCAACTGTCTTCTTAAAGGTAGGAGGACTATGGCTCACTTGAGTAGATTTCACCAAACAAGAAAAAGACGCTAAAGGGTGTCATATCTGCTGGATCGCAGTCCCAGTCGGTATCTTCCAAACTCAAATTCTGTGTTGTTGTTTTTTTAAGATTGAGCTCTCGTTCACTTTGAGATTTATGGAAATGGACAGCTGTATATTAAAATCATAGACCGGTTAGGATTTGGGTGTTTCAGAGTTATTAAAAAGTGAACCAAACCTCGGTTTGCGTACCGCTACCATCTTCCCTTGAGCATGTCATTAGCACGGTAGAAATATTTTCTAGATAAGCAAATTCCGGTGTGACAAAGCACCAAACACTGCTGGGTTACGTTTTAAAAGTCCTCAGGCCACCAGTAAGCTTCAAATGGGTTTGTATCTCATATTTTTTGTTTTCAAAGTCCTGCAGGGACTTTATATCCATTTTTCTGGTAATTTGGATCTCATTGAGCTGGGGACTCCACAGAGCAAACCTTTACTGATTTTGAAGAAGAATAAGAATTTGGTACATTAAAAAGCCTTTTCTCTTACTTTCCATGCACACTAAGTCTCAAAAAATAATAATAATAATAATCCCCACCATTTGCTAAAATCTCTAAATAGACATCTTTGTGTTTGCTTCTGGTATAAAAATGCAAAATGATCTGAAATACTTTAAAAGTATTTGATACTTCAAACTGTTTGTAACGTGACACAATTTAAACTTCAAAGAAATGGTGATTTATTCAGTATAATAAGTTGTGTGGTTTCACATGAAGGCTCAAAGGGCCTCTGCCGGTCCACGCTTTCCCTCAGATCATGGATGGTCTTATCTCAGTTTGAGGCTGGGATATTTTTTTTCCCTTTCTGTAGCCTGTAGTCACTTCAGTTTTAATTTTGTATTTCTTAAGAGGTGACTAAAATATTTTCTTTTAAAATTGTCCATATATAAACACTGATGGGTAAGATGTAGAGAAATCATCTATTGAAGTGGAAATACTAGCCTTACTTTTATTGAAAATGAGCAATAGTTTGAAAGAAATATTTGAAACTCTTTTCTAAATGGCAAGTGTAATAGGAAAGAGGAAACAGTCTGTGAGAACACACTTTTTAAATATGAAAAAATATTATTTTATAATATATTATATGATGGCTTAAATCAATTTATCCAATCATTAGGTTTAAAGGATAATATTCTTCTGAAGCATCATTAAAATTATTTACCAACTTCTTGTTTAAACAAGGCACTTGCTGAAACTAGACAAAGTTAGTCAGAATGATAATCCCTGAACAATTTGAAATAATAATTCAACAGAAATTAGCCAGGCTGATATAAATAATCACTAAAATATGTTGAACACATACTGTGTAACAGGCACTAATTTTTTCTTTGTAATTATTTATAATTAAAATGATATCGATAATCTCATTGTTTCAGATGAGAAAGAGAACAAGGCACGGAGAGCTGTGCCTTGTTCAAGTTCATTGTTTAAAGTTATATAATTAGTACGAACTTGAAACAAGATTGAAACTCGGAGTCCATTATCTTAACCATTATACATATAGCCTTCAAAGAATCAATCTCTCTTGACTAAATGTTGTTGATATTTTAAAGTATTAGCTTTAAAGAGATCGCCCAATATTGGTATATATGGAGAAATAGATAGAAAATGGAATCAGGAAACCAGAAAAGAAAAGAAATAATTATATGCTTTTTACTTGTTGAACATACACGAGAGTCTGAGAAAAAGCTATATTATATATTACATATTAGTATTTTAGAACCCAAAGCTTCTAAAACCATAAATGCATTTAATTTGACGTCAGTGTTTGCCACCTATTTTAAATATACCTTTTGTATTTAATTTATACCAAATTTGTTATATCATTCCTCCCTCTGATCTTCCTAAAATGAACAACTATTCAATTCCTTTAAGAACAAGTTTTAAAATGTTATGTTATCTTTTATATTATCCTGTGAACAATAACAATGTCAAAGTCTTACAGAACCTTAATGGGATAAAAATAAAATTGAAACATTAGCCAGAAAAAGGTCTTTTATAAATCAGTCGTTATTAAGCAATGATGATCAGAAAGTGATTTTCCCAAGAACAAAAATTGCCCTCTTTCCTGTAACATGACTCATACTCTGAGATATAAATATATAGGCAGAGAGAAAGGACTGGAGATATGATAGTAACTGACAAGATTGGTGCTGAAGAATACTAAAACCAATGGGCTTGCAGCTTACAGAGTTTTGACCCTTTTGAAAGACATCCACAGGTGTTGGTCAAATTCATTGCTTCATTTGCCACAAGCCACTATAGTGTTTCTGTTCATGTGTGTATACATAGATACAGTCATTTATTTTATGGCTATATTATACCTATGCTTGATTTAGTCGACCACAAATCATCATTAGAGATTGCAATAACAGAAATAAGTAAGCATAGATAGATGATAGATAGATAGATAGATAGATAGATGATAGATAGATAGATGATAGATAAATAGATGATAGATAGATGATTGATAGATAGATAGATGATAGATAGATAGATGATAGATAGATAGATGATAGATAGATAGATAGATGGATAGATAGATAGATGATAGATAGATAGATAGATAGATAGATAGATAGATGATAGATAGATAGAGATGATATGTAGATAATTCTGAAACACCAAGAATTCTATTTCTTGACTAGAAATAGATAATGCAGAGATATTTTATTAGTCCTCTTTATAAAATTACCCACTTATTTTCTCTGCTTAGCACAATTTACCCCGATCCCATATACTCTTCAGAACAGAAAAATAAAATTTATCAAGCATTTTTTATATATTCTTAAGTAAATAATTCAAAAACATAACAAAATACCTTAAATATTTATACTCATGAGAATTCTGTTTTATTTTCTACATTAATATCTCCAAATAGAAACTAGAAACAATTAAATAATGTTTTTTAACATATGTAGATCATAGAGGCAACTATTCATTGCTTTTAGTAATAAGAGCAGAGAGAACATGAATAATATCAATTAAAGTGCCCTGGAAAACTTTTATTTCAGTCTATTGGTACACTCAATCTACTTTTTGAAATTACGACTAGTGGAGAGTTAATTGTCCTATCATTTTTGCTTTCTCTTGCTCACTAAGAAACATTAAAAGGCAAAGAAATGTCCAACATTTTATGCACATGTATTTGCCATGGGGCCTTCTCCTTGTGTTTGGTTGCATATCTGCACCTTATTCTATAAATTCTGGAATGATTTAAGATTAGTTATTGCCAGATGATAAAGGATTAAAATAAATGCCAATTTAACTGACCTTCACTACTTACTGTTCTCTTCCCTGCAACTTCCTTAAGTCCCCTCTCCCAATGAAATAACAGTGGCAAAAAATATTCCCTTAGATATTATTGTCTTGAATCTAAATCAAGTAATTTCAAAATGGTCTTTTTAAATGTTGTTATTGTGATGACCTTTCATTCTGGAGTAACTTTGTTGTGTTTGCAAATTCAACCAATGACTCCTACTACCCTAATGAGCCATTGACTGCAAAGATCCATTTTCACCAGATGGGGATGTTGCATCAGGAAAGAACACTCCTGTCGAGCAAAAAAGGGATTCTCCTACAAACGATGCCAGTGCAGAAGGCAAAGCCATCTGTGTTTTCAAGATCTGAATGTGAAACAAGAGACTCTCAAAAAGATTTGGAAGATACTTCATTGTGGTGCCAGTGTGTATGATTAACATTAGTTAGATATTTGCAAGTTGGACTTAATTTATTTTTAATTTGTATCTTGCTAGCAAAAACAAGTTTGTTATCAACTGCTCCTTCTTCATTCAGGTAAAGCATTTGTAAACATCTTCATAAATAGTATTTTAAGGAGGAGGTTAAGATTTGGTGAATTTTTCTCTCTCTTTTTGAAGTCTTTTGAGATGTGGTGGTAGGTCAATTCTATTTTAACATTTCATAGTTTGTTTTAATTCCATTTTGTATTTTCTTGTTCTTGGAGAGGATACTGTATTCTTCAGATCTCCACATGGGTAGCTATCCACAGATGTAATCAGTAACTATTGATACCTTTATGCTTATGTTACACTTTAACAGCTATTCTTGTATCACATTTTTAAAGAAACATATGTGATTGACAAAATATTTTATTCATTTCATCATTAACACTTCAAATATGCATTGATTAAGTTGTATAACATGCCTTATTGTGTGTGTTGATGTATTTGACTTAGAAATACCTATGAATGAGCACACAACAAGGATACACACAGAAGGGCTACTTTTCAGTTAATTTTCTCCCTATTTTGTTTCAAGCAAGAAAAAATAAAAGATACAAAGTTCACTCTGAAATTATTTGTTAGGTGTAAATGTAACATAAATATTATAAATGATCATTCTGTATTACAAATAAGGGAATTAAAAGAATTCTTCAATCTGAATATAGTTCCAGGTTACTTGGTCACAGCTCTATTGCATAGGTGGGAAATAAAATACTGGCAATATGCTGATAACAGAAAGAAGAAAGAAGAGAAGAAAAAATGCATCCTAAGTATTTATTGCGTGGAATACACCCTTGAACACCACCACCCATAAATGTGTGGGGCAGTGACTTCTAAAAATTACAAAGGAGCTGCTCCACCAGGTCCCACAGACCTGTCCATGATGATTCTAACTCATTTTCCATCCTGATCTTTTCTCCTGTGTGGCTCTCATGTAACCAATTCTACAGCCAGATTCTCCATTATGAAACTAGGGATGAAAAACCATCCAGAGAAAAATTTTCTTTGGCCTAACTTCTACCTGGTTTAAAAGATGAGATAATATTATTTAACAAATCAAACATTAGGGAGTTTCACACTTAAAATACGCATTTTCAGCACAACAGGCTAAGCTGAGCAAGAACAGGGCTCAATGGGATTATTATTAACAATAACAGTGGCTGGCGTTTACTGAGTGTCTACCATGTGTCCAGCACTGGGCATACATAATTGAGTCCAGTCTACGTAAAGTACTTAGCGAAGTGCCTAATAAGTACTGAAGAAATAGTAGGGGTTATTGTCACTGCTAACTTTCCCAACTTCCATACAAGGCATATATTGTTATCCCATTTTGCAGATGAGAACCTTGAGATTCAGAGCAAGCAGTAGCTCCACAGTATTAACCTTTTTACTTAATAACGGCCAACCTTTATAACGACCTCCCTCGGAAGGAATTATTAGCATTTTGCAAATGCAGATTCTGTCGTTCAGTAAAGGTAACTTGAGTGAATGACTGTGGCCCTAGAGTTCCTGCTGGTCCACCCTACCCCACGTCCTAGTGAATTCCATCTGCTGTGTGTGCTGTTGGCCAGCTCACTCTGCTCTCTTGTCCATGAGTGACCAGGAAAGTCCTACAGACCAGTAGCAGGGAGTGTGTAGGCATTGAGATGGGAGGGTGGCAGGGAGGAGCTGGAGAGAAACTTCCCGTTGAAACTTGGAGCAGCCAACCTACAGCCGCATTCACAGGGCCTTATCATGTGCAAGCTACTGTTCTAAGCACGTCGTGCAAATTATCAACCCAATTTTCAGAATAACCCTAGAAAGTACATGTTGCTATTGTCCCCAGTTATGGAAAGAGGACACTGATGCTTCTATGACTTAAGCAGTCACGTCACACAATGAGTAAGGAAAGAAAAAATCAGGACTAGAACAGAACAGGAGGCATTCTGCTACTCAGCATTCATCGAGTGCTTCATTGATCCGTAGTCCTCAGCCCTGCGGTGGGAGGGGTTGATAAAAAACAGTTTGTAACTCAGAGGGGGCGGAGCTCCAGCAATCTGCGTGATGGTTTTGTTTTCAGAATGTATTATACAAGAACGTATGGCGTGAAGGGTCCTAGGGTGATGAACTTGGCAAGGTGGGAGAGTGAGCTGGCAGACAGAGAGACTGGGAGGGGTGGGCACCCGGCAGGAAGAGATTGCAATGGTTCAGGCACGTGTTGATGGGGTCTTAGAAATGTTCAAAGTCAAGTTTTTACATGAAACATTGATTTTCTTTAAACCTGCAGCATATGTATATATTGGAATGTCAGCAGAAACTACTGATTTGAATTTATAGGTAAAAGCAGTCATTTTACAAGCACATGCGGACAAAGGTAGGTCACACTAACTGTACCTCAAAACTGCTTCCAGATGAGAAAATAATTTTTAAATAACAGCACAATCAATGCCTACCTTATAAACATTTTCTGATGTAAATGAATAGTTGTTTCAAATTTCTTTATTTGGCTTTTAACTTAGCATTTGTATATTGAAACGTTTTCTGACGGAGTAGGATTTTTTAATTACAGCAAAGTAGTATTCCTGGAATGGTTCCAACCAGGAAGAGAGATGAAGAATGAGATCGCAGTTTTTTGAAATCTTTATCTTAACCTCAAATCTCCCCATTTCAGAATAGGTACATTCTTACATTGTGCTTATCCTTTTGCAAATTATTATAATCAATTTTTATAAATCCAAGCATATTATGCATGTATGCTTCTTAAATCCTTTGGTAAATTCTTTGTTGTTAATTAATCAACCATAATATATCTGGTTGCCAACCTTGAATCTCATAATTTATCAGGCTTCCTTAAAGTACCATTTATATTGTTTTTTGGTCAAACAACTTATAAAATAAGTCTTTCTCTGTGTATAGGCAAAAAAACAATACTGAATTACAAAATAACAATAATATTGAGAAAAGTTTGCAGGACATAAGACATCTATTTTCTAATCCAGATAAAACAAGAATTTGAGCTGTTTAGCGTTTCGGTGTCAGTAACTGTGAAGGTATTTTTAAGTATATTTTATCCCAACACTCATTTCTCTGCTGTTTTTTCAATCGATCGCAATGTTTGTGATACAGGAAACGTAAAACAATCTGAAAACAAGGCACGCATTGGATTAAATGTGGTTCACGGAATCTGATGATTTCTTGAAAAAAGCGTGTTTCCTCTCCTGTGTCTCTTTGGCTCTGCAGAAATGATGTGAGGTGAGGACCACAGAGAGCTACGAATTTTTCTAGCACAGAAACTAGAGCCGGGACTCAAACCAGGATCTTGTCATGAGGAGCTGAGAACATCCAGCTGTGCCCAGGCGCCTGGTGCGTGTGTATCCATCCGCACACGGTGATGGGAACGCACCCTTCGGCCACTGCCAGGTGCTACGGCGGGGCATGGTTTTAACATAAATGCTCATTTCTCAAGTAGTAAAAAAATAAAAAATAAAAAAAAGCACGCCAGAAATTTCTGCCCTGTCACAGCTACTTAACAATTTTAGAAAGGCCTTTAATGTTTATATTTCACATATCAAACACTAATTTTATCTAAAGCTCTGATCTCTAAAGTCTGGGGATGCACAGTCTAGTTAAATGAACAAAAATATGAGCCAGTGAGAGAAAATATGATGATGTGCGAATTAAGAGCAAAATATTGCCCAACACGAACCTTGTTCCTTATTTTGATTTTTATCATTGTTTCATAACATTGTAGAATATTATTAATAAATATATGTGAACATATACCACTATGTCATTGTTATGACCAGGTGGCTGGTTGATATTCAAATAAAGAGAAAAGAATCAGCAGGTAAGGAAATTGGTTTTCTGTTTGCACAGATACTATAAAATTGAGTTGTTCATGAATTAAAAGGATTATAATTAATTGCAGAATGTATTAGCTGGACTTAATTACATAGTCTTAACCTTCTTTCAAAGAATGACTTTCGAGCAGCAGATGTGAACTTAAAATATTTTATGTTTTATTATCAAGAGTCTGGAATCCAATAATAAAGCCTACTGGTATCTTAATAAATATATGAAGAAATATATGTCCTCTTTCTTAAGCTAAAACCTTTTAACCCTATTTATGTATGTGATGAACATGAATTATTTTCATTATCTTATTGACATCATTTTTATTAATATTAATTTTAATTGATAGTTTTTTTCCCCATCAAAATGTAGCCACAACAGCTATACTGTTAAAAGTGTGACGTTTCTTCCAAAGAGATTTCATGGGACGCCGACTCCTCAGGTGGGCTTGGGGGAAGTAAACTGGAGAATTAAGAAGGACTTGGCAGGAAGGTCAAGAAACACGGCGTGAAATTAACCGTGTTTTGGGAGATGTGGCTCTTGAGGACGCATTCGCTGGCCCAGGTTGATCAACAGTCGAGTTGCGGTGACTGAAAGAAAGGGAACAGGTGGGAAAGGCGTGACCCAGAGGAAGCTGAAATGGAGACAAAACGCAGGACATCCCTTTAAAAGCTCTGCCAACCTGTCCTAGTTTTGTCCTCACAGCCTCTGATGTAAATGTCACTGGCGGTCAGGAGTGACTCATCTATGGAACCGAGGTTGGGTACCGCCAGCAGACAGGGCTGGAGAAGTAGAAGGCCCGGTCAGCACGGCGCGGTGAGGGGCGCTGCACGGGAGTCCGGACTGAGCTCCAGCCCGGGTCTGTGCCCGCAGAGCTGCAGCACTGGACTCAGGCCGCTTACCCCGTTCAGATTCCGCATCTAACTGTGTTAAGCACACGTGCCGCATTCAAACACTTCTTAGATCCAATGATATTCCAGTGTATAGACTTGACCAGGGCTGGGAGTTAGAGACACTTCTACAAAACCTAAGGCAAGGAAGGAATGTTTATTTTTGTCAATTAGACTGAGAATGATCTCCACTGTCATCCTGCTGAGAAGCAGCTGAGTTGTCACATGAGTTCTGCTGTGTGACCACTCTGACTGGGACTTCTTTGGGGCGTTATCGATTACGCACCATGACACCCAGCTTAGGAGCAGACACTGAGCTTTAAATTGTTACCACGAGTCATTCAGCGCAGTTTTCCTCCTGTGTGCAGAGGTTATTAGTGTTAGCACAGTTATATTAGGAGAAGTGTAGCAGGGGACACTGATTTGGCAGAAAGCACTGAAGTAGCAAACTGTATGCCTGAAAGACCGGAAGGATTAAGTTGTAGTATTTTTTCATTCTCTTTATTTTGCCAAAGCTATGTATAAATATATGTGAATATGAATATAAATATAAGTATGAATATGAATATAAATATAAATGGGTAAGTGAGTGAATACTGAGAGCTACAAAAAAATGCCACTGTATTTTTTAATGAAGAAAAAAGCACCAGTCACATTATGTGTGCACAGGTTGTAACTCTGCTTTGTGAGCCATGTTGAAATGGTGCTAACGCCAAGCCTGGCAGCGGGTATCAGGATTGAGACAGTCATCGGTCATGTGCACAAGAGGACTGGGACACCCCAAGGACAGACAGTAAATGATACTCTTTGACTGAACACTGCTTTGCATTCTGCAGCAGGAGAACCACGGCCCTCATCCACATTTTGGTTATCCCTCAAATTAAATCAAATCAAGTCTAGGCTATTGTATTATACTAATCAGTCACAACGTGATTACTGCTTAGGCGTTCCGGAACCCACACTCCTTATTTATCTGTAGATATTGCAATGTAATCTTTCACAACACTTTTGGGGCCTTTGGGAATGTTAGCTAACCATGACTTGATTTCCTAAACAGCAGGAAATACAAGAGATTATTACTGGATGGTCCGTGACCCGTAGTCTAGAGCAGTCTTTGTCATAGGATGCTGGCAGGATCACCCTCACCTGCACGCTTGCTAGAAATACACATTGCGGAACCGTCCTCAGATCTAGTGAATGAGAAGTACTGGGTGTGGGGACCAGCAGTCTATATCTCTGTGTTGTAGCAAGTTCCGTAGGTGATACTGATGTGTGCGAAGGTTTGAGAAGCCTTCTCTCCAGGTTCTCCAGTCTTGGTATTCATGCACAACACCTGCAAAGCTTGGCTAAAATGCATTGGGCAGTATAATCCCTCCTAATCAAGATCACAAAATAATTCTCTTTATAAATTGATTAATTGATTCTAAATTTATGTGACAATTCAGAGGGCCAAAAGCAGCCATGGCAGACCAGAGGAACCCACAGAGGTGGTTATCCTGCAGTACGAGAAGTGAATACTGAACAACAGTGACAGTAAGTCAGGTGGGCACACAGGAGAGAAGAGGAAATCCAGAAATGGAACCACACTATTTGGTCATTCAATTAACTGAGAAAGTTGACACAAAGAACAGCCATAAATGGATGTCTTTTCATCCACTATATTGAAATGTCACTCTTACTTCATTCCAGGGACAAAAAATCAATTTCATATTTATAAATATAAGCATAAAATAGAAAACAATAAGCTCTAAGATGAAAGCAGGAAACTGTTTTTATGAATTTAGTGTAGGGCAAAGATCACTTAAATAAAAAGCAAACGATGCTGACTCCAAGGATAAATTGATGACACTAAGATTAAGAACGTCTTTCATCAAAACACTAGGAGAATGAAAAGGTAATTTACATGGTGGTAGGTGAGATTTACAATCCATAGAGCTGAGGAAAAACATGTATCCGGAAAGCTTAAGAATCCCCCCAAATTAATACAGAAAGAATAGACAACCTTTTGGCAGACGAAAAGAGACTTTGACAAACACTTCACAAAAAGTCACATTCAATAGTGTAATAAATATATTATTATTATTTTTTTTTTAATTTTATTTATTCATTTTAGAGAGGAGAGAGAAAGGGAGAGAGAGAGACAGAGAGAGAAGGTAGTGAGGAGCTAGAAGCATCAACTCCCATATGTGCCTTGACCAGGCAAGCCCAGGGTTTCGAACCAGCGACCTCAGCATTTCCAGGTCGATGCTTTATCCACTGCGCCACCACAGGTCAGGCCAATAGTGTAATAAATATATAAATGAAAAGGTATCAAATTTCTTAGACGTCAGTAAAATGCAAATAAAACTACAATGTGTCGCTACTATGCATCCACTAGAATATGATCAAAATGAAAGGGAACACCAAGTGTTGGTTGACAATGTGGAACAATGAAAACACTCCGAAAATGCTGTGAATTCTACTCCTAGATAGAGACCCAGTGGAAACACAAACACTCGATCATCAGGTGTATTCCAGAAGTGTCATAGCCGCACTGTCTGCAACACCACCAACTAGGAAGGACTCATCAATAATAGAACAGATAAACAGGTTTTGATATAGTCACTCTCTGGAATATTGTACTACAGTTGGGAAGAAAAAAAGCTACATATACATATAAAACATGGATGAACTTCACAAGCATAGTGTCATTTTATTTTAAAGAGCACGGTATGGCCTGACCAGGCGGTGGCGCAGTGGACAGAGCATCGGACTGAGACGTGGAAGACCCAGGTTCGAAACCCCGAGGTTGTGGGCTTGAGCACGGGTTTATCTGGTTTGAGCAAGGCTCTCCAGCTTGAGCCCAATGTTGCTGCTTGAGTAAGGGGTCACTTGCTCTGCTGTAGCTCCTGGTCAAGGCACATGTGAGAAAGCAATCAATGAACAACCAAGGTGTCGCAACAAAAAACTGATGATTGATGTTTCTCATCTCTCTCCCTTCCTGTCTGTCCCTATCTGTTCCTCTCTGTCTCTCTGTCTCTGTCACACACACACCCACACAAAATGTGCACAGTGTCCACATTTATGGCTAAAAATGAAAAGACAGGAAACACTAATCCATGGGACTCGAAGTTGGCGGTTGCGGGCGGGATAGAGAGAGGGCCCAGAAGGAAGTTTTTAAGGGGATCTGTGAATGTTCTGTTTTTGATCTGGGTACTAATTACGAGGGTGCGTTCAATTTGTAAATTTTAGTCAGCTGTATCATATGAACAGATGCACTTTTGAGTGTATGAGTTACATATATTTTTAGAAGTTTCTAAAAAATAAATATCACAGAGCATGGTGAACGCTACATTTTAAAAACACCAGTCGGGGGTGCGAGGTTGTGGGAGGGAGAGATGCCAGCCTAGTCCCAGGGGCCCGCAGGAAGGAATGAGGGGCCCACGGTTGGCATCAGGCGAACACAGAAACAGTAGCTCGGGGTCAGGTAGGCTCCGGGAGCAGAGAAAGCACGTGAAATCGAAGGCAAAGGGCGACATGGAACTGACAGTATCTGGCGGCGGATGTGACAGGTGAGGAGGGCAAAGTGTCCCGCTGGGCGGACGACCGTCCCGGATGCTCCTGTTAGACAAGTGCACGTGGGCGCAGTCAGAACCAGGGGACTTCTAACGCTGCGGGGGTGGGGGGTGGGGAGGGGAGCAGGCCGGGCTACCAGGAGCCAGGGCCTCGGCTGAGACAGGTGAGCCGGTTTTCAGCTGAGTACCCGGCACGTTGCCGGCCCTCCTTCTCTTACAGAGAGAGAGACAGAGAGAGGGACAAACAGGAAGGGAGAGGGATGAGAAGCATCAATTCTTCACTGTGGCACCTTAATTATTCATTGATTGCTTTCTCATATGTGCCTTGACGGGGGGGGGGCTACAGCAGAATGAGTGACCCCTTGCTTGAGCCAGCGACCTTGAGCTCAAGCTGGTGAGCCTTGCTCAAACCAGATGAGCCCGTGCTCAAGCCCTTGACCTCAGGGTCTCGAACCTGAGTCCTTTATGTCCCAGTCTGATGCCCTATCCACTGCGCCACCGCGTGGTCAGGCTTGCCCTCCCCTTCGATGGATTTTCCTCACAGCCTGCTTCCAGTGTGACACATTCTGCAGGTGTCCCCCTACCTCCTCGATTAGTCTTTCTCAGTCTTAACGTGCTGGCAGCTCCTCTGAAGTGCCCACGTCTCTGTTTGAAGTCACCTTTCCCTTTCTAAGTGGTCAGCCAGGTTCAGGCTCATGGCTTTAAACATTATCTTTGACCAAAAAAAAAAAAAAAAAAAAAAAAAAAAAAAATATATATATATATATATATATATATATATATATATATATATATATATATATATCTTTCCTCCCAGTTGTATACACAAATAGCCCACTTGTATTACTCAAAAACAGCTAGGCCTCAAATCCAACAGAACCAAAGGTGAACTCATTATTCTAGTCTAAGCCCAAGTAGAATCCCTTTCCGGGGCTTCCCTCTCAGGGACTGGCCCCTGCAAAGATGCAGAAAAGTGGACATCGCCCTCGACCCCTCCCTCTCTCTTACCCTTTCTTTCCAACAGGAGTGTCTCTCCAGTCCTCACCCGTGTCTTGGTCGTCAACACTGCCACCAGCCCGAGTCCGAGCCACCGGCATCTCTGGCCTCGGCCCCGTAGTGGCCTCCCCACCGGCTTCCTCTCTGACCCCCTGCTTCTCCCCCCCCCCCCCCCCCCCCCCCCCCCGCGCTCAGGGCGCTCTTCCCACGCGAGCCAGGATGACCTTGCCAGTGTCCAAATCTGATTCTCGCAGATCCTTACCATTGTTCAAAGGCTTTTGATTGATTTTAGAATGAAGGCCAAAGTCCTTCACGGGATCTGCAACATCTGGCGCATCCTTCTGCGCCCACCCCGCCTCCGTCCAAGTGTCATTTATCTTGCTTTTCGGTCCCTTGGCTTCTGGACCTGCGGCAGCTGCCGCACTTCCTGGGTGTGCCCACCTCTCCCCGACTTCTCCCGGTTAATGACTACTCACAGCTCTGAGCCCAAGTCTCAGTATCTCAGGGACTGCTACCTGACCCTTCAGAATAGGCCAGGTCCTTTGTGTACTTTTCCTTTAAAGCCCCTGTCACAGCTTAATTTATACATGTCTGTGTCCCTTCATATGTTGTCACCTTCATGAAGTCAGGGAGCATCTGAAGATAGGACCCTACCCAAGTACCTAGAACAGAGCCAAGAACATTTTACATTCTTAACAAATAGATATTTGATGGCTCAAAGAACCATTTGGGGAAAGCAGTCTTCATAACGAATGGCTCCGAGAAGAAAAAGAATGTCATTAGCTGGTTGTGCCCCACGCATGTCAGGCAAAAGAAGGCAGAGAAGGAATCTAGTTCAGGGAATAAAACGTTCAAATGGACCTCTTCTGGCTTTTCCTGGAGAGCCTCTGACACTAAGTTCAGGGTCAGCCCCTCCTGTTACAGCATTCCAAAAGGTCCTCAGTTGAGTTCTGGAAATTAGAATACCAGATCATTGGCTCAGAATCGTTTGGCCTCAATTTAGACAATAGCTAAGTCATAGATTTTAATTATTATTATTATTATTATTATTATTTTATTCTTTAGAACATCGCCTGACATTTATTAACCACCTGAGCGAAGATTTCGGGATCACGAGTTTGGGGGACGCGGGGACCTCAAGGCACGGGCTCTGAGACGTTTTCCCCTGATGGAAAACTTGTCTGCAGAGAGCTGGAGTGTTGATAACAGCTCACTAGATCAGGTAGCTACGCAAGAACCCGGCACAGGCGGTATGTATTAAGATCCGCTTTGGGGTATTGGTTTTTCTTTTCTCTTTTTTGAAATGTGAGATCTCAAATAATTTGGTTTCTCGCCCCTTGCCACTGTTCTCACTCCACACGTGCCGCTTTACATGCGGTTATTGAGTTGACCCGAAAAGCTGCCGGGATGGGGAGGGTGCAAGGTCAGGGTCCCTGCCACCTCCCCGTCCCCGTCTGTACCTACCTCAGACGCGTCTTTGTACTGGCCCTGCTGGACACTGCACCTTTCCGTAATTATAAATGTCTGTTTTCAGTCACTTCAAAGGGTTCCCAGCGCTGGGAGTCCTCCTTCAAAGCCTCTGCCTGGCTGACGAACTTCTGTCATTGACAGGAGGTCCTGCTTTGAAGTTTTTCATGCCATTTATTGATTTTCCCCCCTTTAAAGATGTTCAGATTAGAACATGCTTCGCCCCCTTTGAAAATGTGCATATTTGCGCGACGCTGAAGGGTTAATCCTTTGAAGATATTTACATTTTCTAGCGACGTCCTCCTATGAAGACATTTGACATCCGTTATGCCCACATGCTTTCTCCGGCACTTTCCTTTTCTCGGCTGGATTCTTCAGGATTCTTCCAGTTTAGTATGTTATTGCTTTTTACAGTATGCTTCTCCTCCACCCCCCTTTTTTTAATATGCAATGCCAAAGAAACCCAATAAATGTGCTAAAATGAAAGAGTTTGAGCACTTTGGAGGTGACCTTTCTTCTAGTTGTTTTGTGCATTTGTCTCCTTAATGTTGGGACAGTTTTAATGCTCGGGAGTGTTTACAAAGCATCTTTGGTCTCGTGACCCACTGCCGGATCCTAATATATATATAACCACCAATGAATGTTAGCTTTGAAAATGAGTTCTGTCTTAATCTTAAAGATGCACGTTTCTATGCACAGTTTCCTTTCTGTGAATTGCTACATCTCAATTTCCTGATCTCTGAAAGAGGAGACTGGGGGTGCTATGAGGACTCGAATAAAAATTCTGCACTTAAGGAATAGCTCGCTCATAGCGCCCTAGCTACGCCGAAGGCAATTACGGCCAAATCCAATTAGCGCAATACTGACTAACAGCCTTTGTGATGTTTGAGATATATTAGCTTCAGGACTGTCCCTGCTGATCAGACGTCCACTACTTTTTTTTTTTTCCTCTAATTAACCGATTTCAGCAGTTCTGTCACTTGAGATTTCCATCAGTTAGCTTAAGACTTTGATTGTGGTTACAATGAAGTACTGTTGGGGAGAGGTACTCCTTGAAGGTCTTAGTGTAAATGAAGACCCTGAAAGCACACTGTGGTGCTGCAGAGAGAGGAGAAAAGAAGGAAGTTGTTCTGAAGAGGAGAAAGAAGTTGGGGCGTTGGAGGAGTGATGGAGGTAACAGAGAACTCCAAATGTGAACTCGCACACGGTTCTTTAAAATGTCCTGTGCATTTTCTTATTTATTTATTTATTTATTTATTTATTTATTTATTTTTTACAGAGACAGAGAGTGAGTCAGAGAGAGGGATAGACAGGGACAGACAGACAGGAACGGAGAGAGATGAGAAGCATCAATCATTAGTTTTTCATTGCACGTTGCAACACCTTAGTTGTTCATGGATTGCTTTCTCATATGTGCCTTGACCACGGGCCTTCAGCAGACGGAGTAACCCCTTGCTGGAGCCAGTGACCTTGGGTCCAAGCTGGTGGGCTTTTCCTCAAACCAGATGAGCCGGCGCTCAAGCTGGCGACCTTGGGGTCTCGAACCCGGGTCTTCTGCATCCCAGTCCGACGCTCTATCCACTGCGCCACCGCCTGGTCAGGCGCACACAGTTCTTTAAATGATGAAGAAGAAACTTAGCAGGCACACACATATGCGTACATACACACACACACACGCAACACTCATGAACCGAGTTGACAGTTAAATATAATAAGTTAGGATACAGAACACTAAATTACAGGAGCTAAATCTCGAATGCTGCACACAAGAAAGGGAAATAAATATAACGAGGATAAATTTTGAAACCCTGTGGTCTTGTAAACTCATATTAAATGTAGTCCAGTTGTTAATCAGGAATCAGATGACCTCTTTGGACATAACACAAATAAAACAACGCTCTTTAATTTCTGTGTTTACCATAATATTATTGTCATCATAACACCAGGGTACATTTTTACTTTCCTGGGTGTCAGTGACTAACTTCAGTTTTTCCAAAATTCTAAGTGTATTGCTTCGTTCAGTAATTTAATCAACCATTTATTTTATATATGTTTAATATATATATATATATATATATATATATATAGTGTCACAGAAGTGCCAATAGCCAATAAGCAGATGAAACGATCCTTAGCTTTACGATTCATGAGGGCAGAGTCAATGTGAACAACAAAGAGGTGCATATTTTACCCATTTGGTGCTTCATACAGAGTATTGTTAGGGGTGGGGCAATAATTCAATATAGATTTTTGGAGAGTAATTAGGAAACATCTGTGAAAATGTAAATATATATATCCTTCAACCCAGAAATGTATTTCTTTTCACTTAATCATGAAGAGACATTATTGTAACATGAAAATAAAAAAAAAAAAGGAGAAGGAAGAAAAGAGAAGAAAGAAAAACAGGAAGATTTTACATAAATATCTAAATATCCATCCTCGGGGACATTTACATGAACTATAGGTAATCCATTGCGTACAGTAGTCCACAGCTGTTAAACAAAAGAACCTAAGCTGCTCTCTATATATGCCCTGATCTGAAAGGTTTTTTTTTTAAACTATGTGGAAAAAGAAGAAAGGCACTTTGAAAAGATATGCATCGAATGATATCAGTCATATAAAATGCACAAAGCATATATTTCATATGTATTTTTATGTGTGTTTTTCAAAAGTGCTAAGAATGCTTACTTCTGCTCTGGGGCTGCATTTAGGGTATGAGACAAAGTGGAATGTTTAGAGATTAAATATCACACAAAAACATTCATAGGTTCTTTGTGTGATTAAAAATAAATAAGAATTAAACATGTATGCATTTTACAGATCATCCTCTAAAGAAATTAATAGACTGATTCTATTCCAAATATGCAAACATTAAACTTTTCTGTTTGTCATGAAATGTGTATTTAGTTTTGCACAACTTCTCTCTTAGTCAAAGAGTCTAATGTGCCGCTTGTTATTAATTTCTTGGGAGCACCAAAGGGATATACTGTTATGCTCTTGGATAGGATGTGTCCATATGACCCAGTTACTGTTTCACTATACATAATCGGGTGGGCATAGCCACTGTGTGGAACAAAGTCCAATGTGCGGTTTTATACCCACCCAATTGCCCAACAGCGCCCCCTAGCTCCAGAATGCGTAAGGGTCTCCCTGGGCCAAGCCACGAAAAGGAAAGGAAGGCGTGTGACATGAGTTTCTTTAAGCACATCTTTGTAAATTTTCTCCCAAACTCTTCCCATTTCCTCAAGTGAAAATTTTGGAGAATAGAATGATATACATCCCGAATTTATGTGTAACATCAAAACGTTCAGATTTCATAGAAGGTTCCTGTCAGCGTTTCCTCTCCCCTTTTTCTCAATCTTTTTTATAAGTTAAAGATATGTTTTCTACTCTTAAAAAGAACTCTAATACTATACTTAGTTTCACTGCAAAATCAGAACTGTTCAAGTTGATTTTTAACATAGTACAGTGAATTTCAACATATAGATTCTGTTCTAGAGCCTTGTAAATAAAAAGAAAAAAATGTATCTCTTGTTAATGAAAAAACAGACTAAACTATTCATGTAAATTGTTACAACATATTTGGCCTCAACATTGTTAAATATTATGCACATGCTTTTTTTTTTCTTTAAGGTATTGTTTATTTTCAAATTATTCTATTTTTAACATCTGTAAAATTTTCCTTTGGACTTTAATTTGTTCCCAAAACCTGAGTCTTGCTTGTACTGCTAGCCTAGCTAGCTTATGTCCAGACCTCTTATTTTTGAAGATGAAATGTAATTCTCATCCACCAGCCTGACCTGTGGTGGCGCAGTAGATAAAGCATTGACCTGGAGCACTGAGGTCGCTGGTTCAAAACCCTGGGCTTGCCTGGTCAGGGCATATATGGAAGTTGATGCTTCCTGCTCCTCCCTTCTCTCTCTCTCTCTCTCTCTCTCTCTCTCTCTCTCTCTGTCTCCCTTTGCTCTCTGAAATAATAAAAAAAAATTCTTTTAATCTTCTCTGTCCCAGATTGTGTCTTTGTGGACCAATTTTATCTTATTGTTGTAAAGGAAGGCTATCAGTAGTTCTTTTTCCAAGTCATAGACCCAAACTATTTCTCAGTGAACACAAAGTGGATTGTTGGCCTTTGTATATAATCCTTTATCGTTTCATAGGGTTATTTGATTCACACAAAAAATATTAAGATAAAGGCAAAACCCAGATTGGTCATAATTATCTTCCACTGTGAGGATAAAAACAATACCAGTGAATTAAATTTTCCAAAATAAAATGCCCCATTAATATGTAGGAAAAAAACAATCAAAAATGTTGTAGAATATGTGTCTATAGATTACTATCTACTAATACCATCTAAGATTTTAGTTACTATAGAAACCAAATACGTATGAGTTTTCTTTCTCTCCTAAGACTGAAGTGGTTTCATAATCATTCACAGTGCATGTTGCCAAATGAATGACGATTAGTTATTCATCCTTACATTTTCCCATGGGTAACGAAAAGGATTTTTCCTGTACATGCTACAGCTACTTCCCCAAACTGGCTGAAGCCCTCTACACTCCAAAATTTAAAACACAATAAAATGAATAAGAACCATAATGTTGGAACTGGGTGAAAAAAGTGAGTGGGTTAAACAAAAAGTATCGAAACTTATAGACACAAGCAACAGTGTTCCGATGACCAGAGGGGAAAGGGATGGGGAGGTCGACGAGGGGGAAGGGGGATGCACGGTGATGGAACTGGACTCGAGTTGGGGTGGGGAGCACCCTGCGCAGTGTACAGAGGTTGTACTGTAGAATCGTACACCTGACCTCTACACAGGCAGTCCCCAGATTTGGTTCTGCAGGTTTGCTTTTAAGTTGGATTTGTACGTAGGTAAGTTAGAGAAGGTACATTTACATAGTAAATGCAACTCGGACAGATGTTTGTCTTAACATAGTACTTATCTTTACCCTTCTGTGTATAAAAATACTTAAATTTTTTCAAATGCAACCTTAATCTTGGATGATGCAGAAGATGATGGGCTGGTTGGAGAGGTTGGGACTGGTGTTAGAGAGTCAACATCTGACTCTGCTGCTGGAGTCGGTTTCTTGAAATATGTGTGTGGGTGGGGGGGGGGTTGTACGGAGCTTTTCTTTTTCTCCTTATCAACAGCCCTGCAGTATCTCAGGCCTTCGGTGACTGTGTGGTAAACTTTGATGGAAATCTCTGTATCCGGGTCTCGCTCCTCTAACTTTGCCAACCCTGCTTCAGCGAGACAAAAAGCATCGGCTGTTTTCTGGAAAACACTTTTGGGTCTGGAGTTTCTAGGTCCCTGTTTTCTTCCCTAAGTGCTGTCATCTGCTGCTCTAGTTCCATCAGGTCCTCTTTGGTTAGTTCTTTGCCGTGGGAGTCGAGGAATTCTATGAGACCATTTTCACTGATGTCCAACTGCAGCTGGCTACCAGTAGCCCTTATGCCAGTCTGTTTGTATGTATAAATATATTTGGAAGTTGGACATTTGTAACTCGGGGATTTACTGTAATTCTATTAACCAATGCTACCCCAATTACTTAAATTAAAATAAAATGAGACGCCAGTATAAAAACGGTGAATTACAGTGGAAAGAGCTATAAGACACATGCTCAGACTGAGAAGAAGTACTTAAGGAAGCTCAAAGCAAAAGGGAGTTACCAAAAAAAAAAAGGTCATTAGAAAAATTTAAAGTCTCGATAGCAAATACGAAACTAGATTGGAGGAGACGAAAGCTTGTAAACTGAGGAGAATCCTACAGTAAAGAGTTTCTTTCATAAAAGCACAACAAAACTAATTGAAACAATAATGTCTGTGCACTGTCAACACTTCCTCATCTGTCACACACTCTTCAGCCACCCCTCACCTGATTTTCACTATCCTTACTCTTTTTGCCTATTTGATTTTTACTACGTCACCATATTTTGCAATACCTAATCATCATGCTAAGTCCCTTGTCAATAAATTGGGGCCTCTGAGCTATAAACTCTCAGTACTTTATTTATATACAAATTTCATGTGTCATTTCCTGTTCTAAATGGATTCTGTATTTATCTCTTCTGAACTGAAAGCTGCCTAGAGGCAGAAAATTGTCTTCTTTTATGGTTCCATCTTCCATAGAGATTCAATAAGCGAGGCTTTGCTTCAAAAGCTCCTTTATAAATTTTTGTTGATTTGAATCAAATTAATGCTTAGTCTAGAAAAACCAAAAAAAAAAAAAAAAAAAAGGTTGTTGAGTTGAGTTTCACCATGTCCCTAAGGACAAAGACACAGATTCGAAAATCGCACTGACTCGTTGAGCTCTAATACTGACATTGATTGCTTCATTTGGGAAGCCTGGGTCCCATTCATTGTACACTAATCCAGTGGCATATGTGGGGATGCATTGTGTCTTGTTGGCTTCTCGGGCTCTTTGTATTAACTTTCCAAATTATTGGTTTAAATCAACACTAATTTGTTAGCGTATACCTTGGTACATCAAGAGCCAAAATCAGTTTCATTGGCCTAAAATCAACGGTGTTGCCAGGGCTGCAGTTCCTCAGGAAATGCTAAGGGGTCACCAGTCCCCGCCATCTCCAGCTTCTAGAGGGTGCTCCTGTTACCTGGGGTCTTCATCCCGAATCACATCACGTTCTCTACCTCTGTTTCCATCACTGCGTAGCCGTGTCTCTGACTGCATCAGGCCACCCTGATGTTCCACGAAAATCTCCTGGACCCTTAATGCAATCACATCTCATCTGCAGAATACCTTTTGCCATATCCTGGTAGCCTATTTTCCGGTCTCAAGATTGGGATGTAGACCTCTTGGGGGAGCCATTATTCAGCCTACCACTGTCTCCAAGTTTATTTTGGTTTCGGTTTTGTTAGTTTCCGGTTTCTTTTCCCCTACTAAGAGCTGCACATAGAAATCATGAAATCATCAATTTACCAAAACCTACATCACCGATGAAAGATAATACCAACTTTATCAATGAACTACAATTAGGCGAAGCAACATTAATTTCTTGTCATATAGATTATAGAAATGGACGTAAAAACTGACTGATTTCGTGAAATTTAAGCAGTCCTGATTCTTAAAGATTCCCTAACAAAGGGTACGTGATTTTTTTCTTTGCCACTGCATAGATGTTAAGAACCTATCTCTTCTCTTTGTATGTTATTTTCTTAGTATTTTTCACATGTAATTGTGGGTGCTCTGCAAGGACTGAGTGTTTAGAAGTCCTATGCGGTTAGACCAGAAAGGGAATGAGGGTGACAGTCTTCTCTCTATGACCTTTTGTAAATTATAAGTCCAAGTGGGCTGAACAACACTGAATAATTAATTCACGCTGTGTTCCAGCCCCTCTGCACGCATGTTTTACACTCTAATTATTATGAATTTCATCCTCGTGCAAATCTTTGATTTCCTCAGTCTAAATCAGGTTAATACAGACTCCTATGCTCCAATTATGGTGATATCTTTCTCTTAACCTTGGCAGAAGGAGCATTATACTAGGTCAAAAAGTATCTTTGAGTTTCATTGAGAAATTAACCCATAAGGGAATTGTGCTCATGGCTGTAGTGTTAATTAGTTTCACCACGAACATATTCTGTGGCTTACTTAACATTCAGATGCTCTCTGCATTTAAATAAAAAAAATATATACCCTAATATGCTCGAACCAGTCAAATGTGATTTTTATTTAATGACTTTATCTTTGTGAATCAAGTAATCAGTAAATTGTACCTTCTGACCAATGAAGAAAATTTCACTGTCACCACACCTCAGTGAGTCACGCTGGTGGTGTTTCCCCTCTGTGGCCTCGGCCTTGTAGTGTCCAAGGCCCCATCAGAGAGAATGAGAAAATGTGAAAAGAGGGCAGAAAGAACAAAGACCCAAACCAAAGTCCATGTGTCCTCAGCTACACCTCTGCCCTCTAATATATAAGCCAGTGCCCCATTTCTCCTTAAGCAAATTTGAGCCAAGTCTCTGTCACTTGCAACAGAAGGGGACCCGACTAATTCATAGAACTCATATGATTTTGATTTTATAGATGAAGACACTGAAGTTCAGTGAGGTGATTTGACCAAGGTCTCACGCTGATCCCGTTGGAGCTGAGAATGCCCCACAGACCCTGATCTCAACACCATAGCATCCTGACTTTCTTGGGGTAACCCCCAGCACTGCCCTCTATCTCACTGAGTCATAAAGGGAGAGAAAACTGAAGAGTGAAAATAGTTTTTTCCACTAGATTCGGAAAAAAGGAAAGAAGAGACAAGAAGCTCCTAGAATTGAAACCTGAGATAACTCACCCTCAAAAATATTCTGTCCAAAATCCATGAGCTACAGTGAAGAGGGAAGGGCAGTTGGTTTGAATTAAGATAAGCTCAAGCAAATAATTTGGTAAATAAATATTCTGTATATTTGCACACTTATGTGTAAATATAATTACCAGGTAATAGGACACGATGATGAGTGTGTCCACTAGGAAAGGTAGGTGTTGTGGATCTGATCATTGTACCTACTAGTTTAGTCCCATAGAAGAAAAACAATTCGAAATCTTTTATTCCCCACAAGTCGGGAATAGTGTCTAGATGCTCTTTTCCATTTCTGCAGACAAGTAACTTTAAAATTTCAGAATGAAAAAATGGCTTTTCAAATAATTATTAAACTCTTCACTGAATGTTTTAAAACTTTTTTTTTAGAGCTTTAATACGAACTACTCATAACTTAAATAAACATCTTAAAAGTTTGGGGGCAATTTTTACTCTTGAATATAGTACAAAAAATAAGATTTGATTTATTTATTTATTTATTTTAGAGAGGAGAGGGAGAGACAGAGAGAGAGAGAGAGAGAGAGAGGAGAGACGAAGAAAGAGAAGTGGGGGAGGAGCTGGAAGCATCAACTCCCATATGTGCCTTGACCAGGCAAGCCCAGGGTTTCGAACCCGCGACCTCAGCATTTCTAGGTCGACGCTTTAGTCACTGCGCCACCACAGGTCAGGCCAAAAAATAAGATTTGAATAAGAAATATGCAATTGACCTTCTAGAAAAGTCTCATGAAATTTGAGCATGAAGGATGGTAACAGTCTTACACTTTGCTTTGTTTTACTCTGTTTATATCTCTCCTTATATGGAAAGACTGACAAAAATTATTAATTTTCAGTATACTTGAGTAATTAGTTTTAAATTATACTGTTACCAGCTCTAGCTATGGGATACAATCACTCCTCTTTATCTTATTTTTAAAAATTATTTATTTGTTCATATATAATCAACATAACATTGTTTAGTTTTAGGTGTCTAAAATAATTTTATATGTGTATATATGGCATATAATGTCCTACCTCAAAGCTAGTCGTCAACTTTTAAGTAATGTACTAAACTAAGGTTTTATTTCTGCAGTCCTGCTGACTCAAAAGTTTTGATGAACATGTGTGAACTTAAAAAACTGTTTTTTAAATTTTTTTTGAAAAAGCATTTCTTGAACACCTAATGTATGGGCAAAAATATTTTATTTTTTTAAGTGATGTGATAATAGCACCTTATAAGTGCAGAAGCATATAAAATAAATAAAGATCAAAACAAATTTTAAAATTATAAATAAAAAATTACGTTCAATCTTAACACTCAGAAAAATGACTTAATATTTTTGTGCATAAAAGTTTTTAGTATGCAGTACTTTTATCCATAAAAATTTACAAGTGTGAGCTGAGCAGCACAGTAATAAATTGAACATCTGTGAATGCATCATCACAATACCGAGAACATTGCCAATACTGTTGCATCTGCCATCAATCCTTCAAATAGGTTTTTGTATAGAGTATTATTAACTTTTGCAGGCTTCTTAGCCTTGTCAATATGGTATTATATCATTCAGTCTTTTGCAATTTCTTTTCTCTTTTCCTTTTTGCTCAATCCCGCCACCCCTCACCCAGGACCCCCTCCAACAACCACCCTGGGGACTGTCTGCCTTCTCTCTATCTATGAGTCTGTCTCTGTTTTGTTAGTTTATTTTGCTCATCAGATACCACATATGAGTGAAATAATATGATATTTGTCTTTCTTACTGGCTTATTTCACTTAGTATAATACTGTCCAGGCCCACCTATGATGTTGCCAAAGGTAAGATTTCTTTCCTTTTTATGGTTGAGTAGTGTTCCGTTGTGTAAATGGACCACAGCTTTTTTATCCTCTCATCTCCTGATGGGCACTTGGGCTGCTTCCAAATCTTCTAAATTGTAAATGATGCTGCAATAACAAAGAGGTGGATTATGTTCTTTCAAGTTCCCAGAATTGGAATCTTTGGGTCATAGGCAGTTCTATTTTTAGTTTTTTTGAGGTAACTTCATACTGTTTTCTATAGTGACTTCACCAATCTGCATGCCCACCAGCAATGTACAAGGGTTCCCTTTTCTCCACACCCCTTACCAAAACTTGTGGTTTATTGATATAGGCAGCAAAATATTAAACATTTCTCATAGCAATATTTTTTCCTGATATACCTCCTCTGGCAAAGGGAGCAGAAGAAAAATAAACAAATGGGACTACATCGAACTAAAAAGTTTTAGCCCAGCAAAGAAAACCATCAACAAAATGAGAAAACAATTCACTGAATGGGAAAACGAATTCACTAATGATACATCTGATAAGGGGGTAAATATCCAAAATTTATAAGAAACTTATAAAACAACACCAAACAAACAATCCAATTAAGGAATGTGCAAAGGACCTAAACAGACACTTCTCCAAAGAGAACATACAGATGGCCAATAGACATATAAAAAGATGTTCAAGATCACTAATGATCAGAGAAATTTAAATTAAAACCACAATGAGATACCACCTCACACTTGTCAGAATGACTGTAATCAATAAACAAACAAACAAATGTTGATGAGGATGTGGAGAAAAGGGAACCCTCGTGCACTGTCGGTGGGAATGCAGACTGGTGCAGCCACTGTGGAAAGCAGTATGGAGTTACCTCAAAAAATTAAAAATGAAACTGCCTTATGACCTAGAGATTCCACTTCTGAAAATATATCGAAAGAAACCTGAGACACTATATCAAAAGAATAAATGTTTCTAAACTATTGAATATGTTCATTGCAATGTTATTTGCAACGGCCAAGATCTGGGAGCAGCCCAAGTGCCCATCAGCAGCTGAGTGGATAAAAAAGCTGTGGCACATTGACACAATAAAATACTACTTAGCCTTAAAAAAGAAGAAAATCTTACCTTTTGGGACAGCATGGATGGACCTGTATGAAATCATACAGTTATGATACTTGAAATAAACCATCAGAGAAAGATAAGTACCATCTGATTTCACTAATATGTGGAATCTGAAGAACAAAACAAACAAAATGGAAACAGACTAATAGATACAAAGAACAGACTGACAGCTTTCAGGAGAAAGGGACTGGGATCTGGATGAAAAATATGAAGGGATTAAGCAAAGAGAAAAGGGTCTCGTAGACACAGACAGCAGTATGATGATTACCAGAGGGGAAGGGGGCCGGCGGAAGTGGAAGGTAAAGGAAGGATACATTGTGGTGAAGGATACATTTGTGGTGGTGCATACACAACATAGTATACAGACAATGTACTGTAGAACTGTACATGTGAAATCTGTATAAAATCAATGTCACCCCAATAAATTCAATAAAAAGAGTAATTTCCTCAAAATAGAAATTAATTTTAAGAATTTTTAAAAGAATTTTACTTAGAAAATTAAATATAACAGGGTGACACTGATCATCAATAAGAGTACATAGGTTACAAGTAGCATTTTTATTGCACTTGAACTATTACTTATGTTGTATACCCACCACTCAAAGTCAAATCATTTTTTGTCACCTTATATCTGTCCCTCTTTACACCCTTCCCTCTGCCCCCTCCCTTACACCCCCCTCTCCTTAGTAACCACTTCACTTTTATCTATGTCCATGAGTCTCAATTTTATATCCCATCTATGTGTGAAATCCTACAGTTCTTGGTTTTTTCTGATTTACTTATTTCACTCAGTGTAATGTTCTCAAGGTCCATCCATGTTGTTGTAAACATCACTATATCATTATTTCTTATGGCTGAGTAGTATTCCATTATATATATGTACCACATCTTCTTTATCCAATCTTCTATTGAAGGGCTTTTTGGTTGTTTCCATGTCTTGGCCACCATAAACAATGTTGTGATGAACATGGCAGTGCATGTGTCTTTATATACCAGTGTGTTTGAGTTTTGGGGGTATATATCCAGCAGAGTGATTGCTGGGTCATATGGTAGTTCTATTCATAATTTTTTGAGGAACCACCAGACTTTCTTCCATAATGGTTGTACTAATTTACATTCCCAGCAGTAGTGAATGGGGGTTCCTTTTTCTCCACAGCCTCTCCAACTCTTGTTATTACCTGTCTTGTTGATAACAGCCAGTCTAACAGTGTGAGGTGGTATTTCACTGTAGTTTTGATTTGCATTTCTTAAATAGCTAGTGAAGATGAGCATTTTTAAATAAAATTGTCAAAAAAACTAGGTTTGCTTTTAAAGTCTCAAGTAGACTATTTGAAACTATTCTCATCTAGTTTTAATCAGGAAAAAATGTCATATGGGGTGGGACATTGGGCAAAAACATCATTCATGATAATCCTGATGTTGCGGAATCGTACATTTTAAAGTGAACATGTGCAAGGGGAAATTAACTAATCTACACTTTAAAACACTGAGGACTGCCCAGTAAAAATGGTTGTATAATTCTCAAGCTGTTTGCCTTCAGATGCCACAGACTGAATAACTATTCTGAGAAATAAGAAAATGTTCATTGTCAATTGCTCATACATATTTATAGATAAGAGGTATGAGATGGTTTCTTTTCTTTCAAACTAAGATAAAAAAAATAAAATAAAAACAACAGCTTGAGCCAACCTCACATTCCCTGATGCCAGGTGCTCTATGTATTAGCTACTTTTTCATAAAAACTCTTGAGTCATGTTTCATTTTCCATAGTTTCTATTAATCAGTTCACTGGGATGTCAAATCATACTGATGTTTCCTCCATTATTCTGTTAAAGTTTTTTGCTTATAAGGCTTAGATGCTTTTTGTTTTTACTTTTCTCTCATGTGTGGAATCCTCTTATTATCCTGAATTTAACTACCCATAACCCAATATGTTATCATATGTAAAGCAGAAAATCAATTAGTGTCATATTGAAACCTCTGGTGTCCTCTTCCCCCGTTGACCGTACTTCTTTTTCATTGACTGTTGAAAATAGAGAATGTTCATTGGCCACCATACTGAAAACACTTTATTTCATTGTCATTCAGAGGACACTCATTATTAAATAAAACTTCAAGACAACTGACCTAACAACTAAGGACAAAAATACCACAAAATTTAAACTAACCTGCACTAAAACATAGTTATAGATTTGTTTGATCAATTTTCTGATCAATTTGTTTGATCAGTTTTAGTGGAAGTTTAGAAAGATTTGAAGTAATTTTTTTAAAAAAGCTGAATTAACAATTTTGAATATGATAATGGGAACATAATGCATTCAGAGAGAAAGGAGATATATTTTAAAGTTTTAATGTTTATTCTAAAATGGCTACAATGCCAAAATATATGGGAAACCACAGCAACAGAGATGGTTGAACAGTGGATACAGCCCAATATGCTGTAATATAACCCTGTTTGCTAAAAACACAGAGAAACTACTAATGAAAAATTAATTTCATTAATTTTCTTTTCTAACGAGGAAATTGTTATTTAGCAACTGACTTACACAATGTGTTTTATTAGTTGATGCAGATTTTTAAAAAAGGTGATTATACATGGACTCTGCCCTCAAGAGACTTCCCATGTAATGCTTTAGTTAGTTAATCAGGAGATAGAACACCAACCCCTCAGTGATAAACATTTTTAGGACATTAAGTTAAAGTCACATTAATGATGATTTATAGAAACAGGAAACACAAATAGAAGGCAAATAGGGTGAACTGACTTAGCTAGTTACAGCAAAACAAGAAAAAGAAAAGAGAAAAATATGCAGCAACTCTATCTATAATCAGTATCACTCCTGTACATTTCAATTACCTTTAATTATTGGCTGGGTCTCCTTTATATAAATTCTTTGTTATCTTTCTTTCTCTCCAACCATTTGTATCTGTATTCTTACCAATTGATTATATGATCAAGATTTCGTGACCATAATAGAAAGTCCTGCTGCAATTAGAGTTAGAAGAGTAGTTACAGGAACTCTTTATTATGATCGAGGTCGGAGGACTTCATTTGGCAATTATTTTAAAACATTATGAGGTGCTTTATATATCTAGGATCACATTCATTTACGACTAATATTTCCAAAAGTCAGCTCTCCCAGTATGTGGTTATTTTGATATGTCAGAGAAAAATAAAGGAGAGTCTTACATTTTAACGTTTTATGTGTAATAGGGGCATGATTGCCCACTGGTACGTATCACGTGATATTGAAGTGCATGTCATTAAACCAAATAGCTTTTGTAGTTAAAAGCCAGCAAGTACAAAATGATTCTGTCAATCTCACCATTGGTTTACTCCTACCATTCAGCGCCAAGATTAAATATCCAAAAATCACAAAAATGGACTGACCAGCTTTCATCATCTTCTATTTTTTCAAATTTGAACTATTTTCCATCACTGAACCTGTATCATGAGTATAGCACTGAAAGCCATAAGAGAATGAAAACAATTAAATGACTGTATTTCAATCACAAGACGTTTTTTTCCCCCGACATTAAGAACTGAAAGAGTGCAGATTAAACAGTTTGTAACCGACATTCGTACTGTGAAATTGCAATGCAGCCTTGATAATTATCCTTTTCATTGTTTTAATATAGATCAAGATACCTATAGCATTTCTTTCCATTTTTTAATAGCATGCGATGTAACAGGAAGACAGGAAGGATGTTTGTCTTACCATATTATGGTTAAATGCAATTATAAAGAAAAGGCAAGACGATGAACAGGCATCACTGCTATAACCGACATTGATTATATATCATTCTATACAAACTGTTTGCACACAGTCAAAATGAAGTCGGATCTATTTCCTTGCAGAACTGTAGCGCCTGAACACAGCTACCATCAAGAACAGAAATATATATAATGCAATTAAGGGTGGGAAAAATTTACCCACCCTTAATTGTCTCACCTATATTCATTGTCCAAAAGTTGGGGTTTGGGGAAATACAAAATGTAATCCATTGATTATTGTTTGAAAATGGACTTCACAATTCCAGAGCCATTGGTGCTCAGCAGGAGTCCAGTGCCTTAAATGAATGAGCTTCATTAGATTTGCAATTTCTCCAAGTTGATGCAAGTTCAATTTAAGGATGAAGGTCTTCTTGCCCTTTCTCTTAAATTTAAAAAGTCAACATTGAGCATTTGGAGACAAAATACAAAGACCATGTCTTCTACTGTCTGAAGTCTAAAGCCAGCTTCTGCTTAAATTTTACTGAACTGCCGTTTACTTCAAGGCAAGAATACTACATGGAAGCAAAAGTCTCCACAGAATGGTGTGAGTGGCACCATTTCCACTGAGTTTGAATTGGCTTTCATGACTCAGGGCTGACGGGATGAAATGTAAATGTTGGGTTATAATTCACTTTCCAATGTCAAGAAACATTCTCTATCCATATCTCAAGTTTGTGCCTAGTATTGTTTTGGGTGCCTAGGACATAATGAATGAAAAGGAAAATGAATTTCTGGACAAGTCTTGGTTGGGAAAACGTCAAGGCTCAAGGGAATATTTTTATACTCTTCCTCTGGCAGCAAATGTTGAGCATGGCCGGAGAGAAAAGCAGGTACAGAATTAGTTGTTTTGTGTGTGTCTATGTGAGAACACAGTCCCTTTTCTGCCTAACTTTGCTCCTTCATTACCAGGTACCTTTACCTGGTTTCCACTGTATGAAACCAGAAGAATAAGGAACTTCAAAGAATAACAGTAGTTCTTCTTTCGGAGAAAGCAGCAAGCTGTTCTTTCAGTACCTAGCCCAAATTTAGCTACACTTCACTTGTGAGATCTCCTTCCATGGAGGGTCCAACTTTGGGGCCAGGAGAGCCACAAGCTATCCATCAGTCACACAATGAGTAATTCAGTAAGGGCTGGGGGAAGGTTCTACTCATTCTGGTGCGACCTTCTCCAGGCATTGTTAGTACAATGCATTGGAAAATGAAGGATAAGGGTACGTACCTCAGACAGGGACTGGACAGAAGAAAAAACCACAGGAGGTACGTCGTTGGCTGCACCACAGTTTTATCAGATCCAGAGTAGGAACGGCAGATGCGAGGTGTCCCCGCTCAGAGCAGCGAAGTTCCCTCCCAAAGCAGCTGCAGATCAAGTTCACCAGCCCTGGCGGTTAACCGAGGAGACACCACGCACACTTTCTCACTGAAGAATAACAAGGGAAGTCCATTCAAGTGGAGCTTTGTTACATGTCCAGCATAGATGGAACATTCTGCTTTCAAGAATAAACCGAAAAGAAGCAAATGTATGCAAGAAAATGATTCTGTCACATAAAATTAAAATAGGCTATCACTTAGGGAGCTAAAATGAGGTATATAAGAAAAAATTACGGGAAGCAGACATTGTCATAGAAAGGAATGCTGCCTTCTTAATCAAAATATGTCAGTGTTGGAGGAAAGAAGGCAAAAGGAGGTTTGAACACAGCCAGTGGGTTTGAAAAGACTCTGGCAGAGGCACAGAAAGAATGAAAGGTGACTAGAACGGTATTATCGCAACATGAGATCCGCAGTCATAGCAGGAAAATGCAGAGCTGACCACCTCAGAAAGCTACATCCTGAAGTGAAAGGTAAATTTAAGAACATTTCTAGAAGGCAAAGGAAAGACAAAAACAGTGACTGACAGGGAACACGATGGTTTACAATAGAGTTTGGATATCTGAGAGACGAATATTTGAAACTTCCAGTCTGAGTAAACATGACAGAAACAAAAATTAAATTTCAAATAAAGAACTCTCTCATGAGGTGAAAACAAACAAGCAAACAGTACTGGATGGGCAGACTAGCAGTCTTGTGAGTTCCAGATAAAATTAATCACAGGAGCTCAGAAATATGCTGGGCCTTGGGGAATAAAAATCACCACCAGACTAAAGAGTTCTCTTAGGCAGAGAGTCTGAAAAAAGAAAAGGTGACATCTAGAGCCCTGGCCAGCTGACTCCATGATAGAGCATTGGCCCAGTGTTTGGAAATCCTGAGTTCAATTCCCTATCAGGGCACACAGGGGAAGCGCCCATCTGCTTCTCCCCCCTTCCCCCTCTCCTTCCTCTCTGTCTCTCTCTTCCCCTCCCACAGCCAAGGCTCCATTGGAGCAAAGTTGGCCCAGGTGCTGAGGATGGCTCCATGGCCTCCACCTCAGGTGCTAGAATGGCTCCTGCCTCAATGGAGCAACGTCCCAGATGGGCTGAGCATTGCCCCCTGGTGGACATTCCGGGTGGATCCCAGTCAGGCGCATGCAAGAGTCTGTCTGTCTGCCTCCCTGCTTCTCACTTCAGAAAATAAAAATAAAAAATTTAAAAAAGAGAGAGAGAGAGAGAGAAAAGGTAGGACCTAGAGACAGACATTGGGGTGCTCCAAATCTTAGAGTGGGATAGGAAGCAAGCAAAGATAACTGATAAGGAACAACTAGTTAAGTAGGAAGAAACCCAAGACTTTGTTGGAACACATGATAACAGAAGAGATGTTTTAAGGAGGGAGCGATAGACTACACCAAAGACACCAAAAAAAAAAATAAAAATATAAATATAATAAGAAAGGGTTTACTGAATATGACAACATAAAAATAATGATAGCACAAATGTATAAAATGGTTTCTGTGATCCGAGTGCTGTTCTAATGATTGTGCATATATTAATCTCACTAGCTGTACCCGGCCACGCGTTGCTGTGGCTCAGTCTGGTTAAATGGAAAAGAAAGAAAAGAGAAAGCGCACGTTTCTAATATGTTTAATTTCACAGTGCCTGTGGGTATACAGTATTTTCTGTTGTTCCATTGTCTGTACAGATATAGAGATCGTCTGGTTTACCGAGTCTAGAACACACAACATATAATTGTCCATGTGAGAAGCAATCCATGTGTAGATCTAAAGCGCACAATTCTAAAGATGGGCCCTGAGCTTTGTTGATGGTGACTGCAAATGCCAATCAAATTAGGAATTGCAGTCTCTTAAATTGAAATGGCATATCCGTTGGAATTATAGGAATGTGAGGAATGAGGACATCTTCACTTTTGAAAGGTCCTGTCAAGATTGTTGCTTCTACGATGTTGCTCATTAGTTTTTTACAGCACACAGACCCAAGCACTTCATGTTTTATCATGAAATCCATCAGCGATTTCAGCTTCTGTCTGAAAACATGTGCTATGATGTCATTCCTATCCACCAGCGATTGGCCAGGAAGTAAGAGCTGTTGTATATCGTCCCAAGCTGGATTGCATGTGAATGTAATGAACAGGTCTGGACACCCGTAGTGACAAACATATACAATTGCATCCTGAGCATACTCATGCATATGACATGGACTGCCTGTATATGAAGATGGCAAAATTGTAAGTCTTCCAACATTAGGTATATTACCGTCATTTACAACTGCATCGCGCAAATGAATGTATTCTTTAAAGCAAAGCTTGGTCTGATTCAAATAATGAATATCAAACATTCTGCTTCGATTTTTGCATACATATCTACGATGTATTGGTGAAACAATTGACGGCATTTCAAAATGTGATTGTCTTCATTTTCTCGAATCATTAATCGATATGAATAATAGTTCATTGTGCTGCATTTTATATTTGTTTCTTCATCACTGACTGGATTTATCATCTTAACGTTGAAGTGATATCCATCAGCACCATCCCAAAAAATGATTGGATATTGCATCATAGCATCGATGAGTTTTTGCAAGTTTTGTCAGTTGATTATTTCTCCGATGAAGGACAATATCTCTAGGTTGGAATTCATCTCCAACTATAACAATTGCCACTTCATCTATAGTTGGAGCATTGAATCTTCGCACATGTTCTCCAGCAGCCAGTTTGTCAGCATGAATAACAATCTTGTGTGTATCAGATGTCATCATGTCAATTGTTGTTTTGAACAAATGCACTAAGTTGTTATTTTTCGTGAAGAAACTCTCGCAGTTGAGAAACGATGGACCTTTTTGTGCCGGTAGAAATTCCGCAGCATGCATTCAATTCATCATTGCCATCACTGATGAAATACATTTGTAAGAATTTATGTTGACCATCTGGGAATGGAAGCAGGGAGCTGGCTTTATGATAAATTTGTCCTTTTACTTTGAAAGTTGGCATGAATTGAGCTGTTACGATTTCTGCACCAAACGACATCATTTGGAAGCATAAGTTCTATTTCCTGATGTTAGATAGGAAATGCTTTGATTCGGCAATATATCCGGCAAGCAAAGTTTTTAATGGCTCTGACTGTTCTCCAAGTTGAGGCAGTTTAATTTTTCTGGCAGCATAACACATTCCTTTCCTTTCTCCATTAAATTTCAGAGCCTTGCAATAAGGACACACTTCAGTCATGGTGCTGATGAGAACATGCCGGCTCAAACTGTAATCATCAGATGGGTTGTACCAGAATGCAAGGCGATTGTAATTGCGTGATTGCTGGGAACTGAGTCGTGTTTGACGCTGATCTGCTGTTTCTCATTGATGTCTTTCAGCCACTCTCAGCCTGTTGCATTCATTCTGTTGAGAACGAAGCAGATCTGAAGCTGCAGAATGTGATCGCCGTGCTTGCAACCATGCATCCTCAAGTCTGGTTGCACGTAAATGGATGGTAAATTGGAAACATTGAAATGGAATTGTAAAATATTTAGTATAGCATGTGTTGCTTTTATGTCCAACAGATGGCGCTGTTTTTCAAAAAAGGCATGTTTCTACCTGTCACAGGTGTGACATCTATATCTATATAATAGTAGGTATATAAAAAAGAGCATGTATTCTAATGCAATGTTGTGTCAAAATTTCAAAGCAATCAGTGAAGAACTTTTGGAGATTTAAGATTTTGAACAAATGAACATTTACATTTTTATTTATATAGATTACTCTAAAGTTCACAGTAAGCTTAGGAACCAGATAGCCTCTTAATGTTTCTATTCTTTTTTTTTGCCACATTTAAAAACTTTTTTTATTAATTTTAATTTATTGTGTTAACATGGATTCAAGTGTCCCACTCAATATGACTCCTTCACCCTCCCAACCTCCTGTCCCCCATTATACCCTCTTTGCTGTCCTCCTCCTAACTCCCTTCCCTCTTCTCTCTGGGATTTGCTGTTATCTGTGTCTATGTGTTATGTATATATAATTTCATGAATCCCTTCACCTCCTCTAATCCCCTCCCCTCATCCCCCTTCCCTCTGACAGCTGTCCCTCTGGTCCCTATGACTCTGCCTCTGCCTCTATTCCATTCCTCAGTTTACTTTGTTCATTAGGTTTCACATATAAGTGAGATCATAAGATATTTGTCTTTCTCTGCCTGGCTTATCTCACTTAGTATAATAATCTTCAGATCCATCCATGCCATCGCAAGAGGTAAGATTTCCTTCTTTTTCATGACTACATAGTATTCCATTGTGTATATGTACTACAGCTTTTTTATCCACTCATCCATTGATGGACACTTGGGCTGTTTCCAGATCTTGGCTATTGTAAACTGCAAAAACTAAGTCAAAAGAAGAGTGAAGTAACTTATTCAAGTTGACAGAGTTAGTTAGCAGTGGGCCCAGGGTTCAAACCCAGTGTGGCTCCAGAGTTTATGTTCTGAATTTCTTATGATCTACCTCCTTGGTGGCCTTTTTAAAGCTTAATTAAATGCTTGGGAAAAAATTTTCAAAAATGACCACTGACATGAAAATAATTGTTATTGGAAATACTTCAGTTGCATGTTTCTTGTTCATAGTTGTTTATCTGAATTCTTTATATCTGTACAGAAGGTCTGATACTTATGTAATTCCATCTTTTAAAGAAAACCTAATTAATTTTAGAAAGTAAATTTGACGTGGTAAAGTTAACATACCTGTATTAGTTACCTACTGTTACATAACAAGTGATCTCTAAATGTAGAGGCTTCAAGGAACAAATATTGATTATCTCACTATCTCTGTAGGTCTGGATATGGTGAACAGTTTATCTGGGTGGTTTTGGCTCAGAGTGTCTCAGAAAGCTGCTGTCAAGATGTCAGCATGGGTTGGAGAAAGTGAGAAAGGAAAAAAGAAAAGAAGAAAGGAAAAAAGAAAACAGATACTTTGTGATTTATGTTTAGAATTTAAAGCTACTGAATTTCATTCATTCGACACTGTATATTTTTATCAATGCAAATCTTAAAAAGAAATTCATTGCTAGAAGTTTGTGTGTGTTTTAATAATTTTATTGCAGCTTTAAGTAACTATTCCAACTTTAGTAAAATGATTAAAATTATTGAGTGATTTAATCCAACATCCTGTTCCTGAGAAAAGTCTTTTTTTTGTGTATGTGTCACTGGGTAACAGAGGAGATCTGGTTGTAATCTATTTCACCTTATGTTAAATTACTATGACTATTGATAGTTCTTCTCACTTTTCTATGCCTTAATTTTTTTTGAAGCCACTGAATAAAATTAATTTAGAGTTTCTTCTTTGATTTGAGTTCTTTGATTCTGCAGAAAATTCCAAACCCAATTAAGTCAGATTAGCCAGATTTTAGTACTGCTGAATTTAATTTTTACATTACTCTCATGCAAGTGACAATGGCCATTTTATGTCTACTAGAAATACAAGCTAATAGACTCTTAAAAATTCTACTGCGAACTATGATAACAATAATTTGATCACAATAAATACAGTATTCAAACTCCAAGTGGAGACAAGAGGAGAAAATGTCACCCAATAAAATACAACTTTATTTGTTGGTCAACCAAAAAATACTTTCAGAAACCTAGAGCAAAAAAACAAAAAACAAAACAAAACAAAAAGAAACCCCAATAACATTTATAACAAAGCCGTATATTGTGGCAGACCAATGGTTAGTTGTATCACTTTACCTTGAATTTGTAATTTGATGGAATCTTCATTCTGAAACATTTTTCTTCACCCCACATCTTCCGTTGTTGAAGCTAACCCAAGGTAATTTGATTGACGGGATTGATTGGGTTTACCAGTCGTTGACTTGATCTGTACAAATGCCTCCAGTGTTTTGATTCGTCCACAATATACGTAGCTGTGGTAAGGCACCAGGCTCTGTCATTTCCTATTATTTTGCCATTTTCTAAGTCTGGCCTCTTTCCCTTTTCCTCTGCCACAGTCTGTCATGAGAAGTCACTTTGATCTGTTGTTCCATTTCTGAACAATGTCTCTAAGACAGGTTTTGAGATTTGGAGTTTCTCTTCCGGCTCCCAACGTGAGCAGCATCAAGCATTTTCCCATCTATCCAAACAGGCATCTGAGGTAGAAAGAAGGAGAGAGACAGGCCCTCCCCTGAGCACTGTCATTCGGAATTGAAATTGTGCCAATTTATTAACACCGTCAGCAACAGGCTTCTTAATTAAACTACCGGCATCCTCTTCACTGCCCGCTTCCCATAGAGCATCTCTCTCCGTCCACAAGGTCTGCATTCTCTTCCGTGGGGCAGGCGACCGTGATGCTTACAAGAAGAGCTCATAAAGCCATTGGCTCCCCAAGCTGACATCCGGTTTACAGAGTGCTATACTACTGACAACGATTTGATAGGGAATTCAGTTCCCACGGTGATTCCTAGATATTTTCTGCGGTGACAAGGTTTCCGTACAGTGTCCCTGACACTGGGTAGTTGTTACTCCTTCCCTAATGCTTGTTTGGAGTGATTCATTGTTTTGCTCTGTTATCTTCCTGTTCAAAGTAGAATCAAACTTCTTACCCTCTCCTCATGCTGAGGCTCCGATTCACGGCAGGTGGAAGTTGCTGGTGGGCTGTGACTTAAAATCATTGAACCTAACTTTTTTTGCACTGGCCTTGTTTCCTCATGCCTGGCCTGTCACGAGCTCTTTCCTAGAGAATTCTTTTGAAGACACGGAGTGAAAAAGAAATCTGAAGTTAGGCTAGGGTCCTGGCATTCTATCTGTGATGTCTACTCTGAAACACTCTAATGTATGCCTGTGTTGATCACCAGGCTCTAACCCTGACTACTCCACATCATGCACTAGAGGTTTAACACAACAGAAAATATGTGTCTTTTCACACTAACCCCAGTGGGGCTCTGTGCTGTGCCAGTCCTTGTCTAACAACACTGTTCTTCTTCCTGACAACCTGGCTCTGGACTCAGTGTCTTACTGATTTCTTCTTACGTTTCTAGGACAGACCGTGTGACTCTGAGATCACCGCTACAGCTTTATTAATACATGGATGGTTTAAAGTGAGTCATAGAATGAAGTTCTTGCCCTGGCCGGTTGGCTCAGCGGTAGAGCATCAGCCTGGCATGCAGTAGTCCTGGGTTCGATTCCTGGCCAGGGCACACAGGAGAAGCGCCCATCTGCTTCTCCATCCCTCCCCCTCTCCTTCCTCTCTGTCTCTCTCTTCCCCTCCCGCAGCCGAGGCTCCATTGGAGCAAAGATGGCCCGGGCACTGAGGATGGCTCTGTGGCCTCTGCCTCAGGTGCTAGAATGGCTCTGGTCACGACAGAGCGACGCCCCAGATGGGCAGAGCATCGCCCCCTGGTGGGCAGAGCGTCGCCCCCTGGTGGGCGTGCCAGGTGGATCCCGGTCGGGTGCATGCGGGAGTCTGTCTGTCTGCCTCCCCGTTTCCAGCTCCGGAAAAATGAAAATAAATAAATAAATAAATAAATAAATAAATAAAATAAAGTGAGTTATAGAATGAAGTTCTTTATGGCCAAAGAAATATAATTTCTGAACCAAGGATTGGGAGAAGCAGAAAGTCTGAGCTATCCATCCTTGGAGTGTGGAGAACAGGAGAGATGCTGTTCCAGCAAACAGCCCGCCCAGAACACAGTTGTGAGTCCCAGAGCCTGAACGCTGATGCTACTATCACCAGAGGACGCAGGCCTTCTGCACAAAGCCTTTCTTCTTGTGAGTCTGCTTTCCCTGAAGGTCTCTCTTGGGACACTTGGGGATTAAAAAGAAAGCCCCCTTTTTAAATGGAGAACACAAATTTTGTGATGATTATTGGCCACCAATGTGAATGATGGGGAATGTATTTACTCTGCCTTTCATTGTGTCTTATAAAATAATTCTACTCTGCTTCTGAATGTATAATTGCCTGGATGTTAATGATGCTGCACAGAGAGGGTCATGCCGCTGCCCACGCTCAAGAGCTATTTGAAGTTTGGACCCCAATTAAGAAGAGGCCTTTCCTGTTAATGTGGCAGATAACCTCCCTCACATTGTCAAATGCATGAATATTCACTTGAATATATTTTGTAAGTGTTTACACAGTAAATGCATTTACATACATATGTATATATGTGTGTACAAATACACATATATATATACATATACACACACACACACATATATATACACAGAGAGAGAGAGTGAGAGAGAAATAAAGTGAAAATAAGAATAATCTATTCAAGTTCATTCTTATTGCAGAAAGGATGAATTCTTTTTTTTTTTTTTTGGCACACTCTTAGGTAAGAGGTGCTTTTTTTTATTTATTCATTTTAGAGAGAGGGAGAGACAGAGAGAAAGAGAGAAGAGACAGAGAGAGAGAAGGGGGAGGAGCTGGAAGCATCAACTCCCATATGTGCCTTGACCAAGAAAGCCAGGGTTTTGAACCGGCGACCTCAGCATTTCCAGGTCGACTCTTTATCCACTGCGCCACCACAGGTCAGGCTGAATTCTTTATCTTAACAAGTCCTTTCATCCGCATGAGCTTTGAGTAAAGATAACCATCTCAGTACACTAAGCATGCATGCCCAGACCTGGCGAGCCACCACGTGGTCCAACTTTGCAAGCCGTCGCTGTCTCTCCTGACTGTCAGCCAGTGAACCCCCCTCTCCCATGCTCGGGAACTCAGAAGCAATGGAAGAGGGACTTGCTCATCTTCCCACTGAAGGGTTGCCCCGCGGACATACTGGCATCGGCCCTTGCCCTCGACGGACGTCCAATCCACAGCTCTCGGAGGGTGTTCTCTTTTTGCTCCCGTCAGAGACCGAGCTCTTCACCTGCATCCTGGACGCATCCTCCCATGCCTGCCCAGGGACTCCGTTCTGATCGCCCCATTTCCATCAGCATCCTGTTGTCTCCCTTCCGGGGACCGCTCCCTCCTTGTGCAAGATGCCGTGGGATTTCCTAACGAAGAAAAACCAAAGAAACCTTTCCTGACCTCACATCATCCACAGTTTCTGTTTCTCTAACAAAATGCATTGAACAAAACTGTCTATATTTGATGTCTGCAGTTCTTCATCGGAACATTTATTTCCCCTTTGCCTGGATAGTAAGACCTTCGAATGGGCTTCACGTCACAAAATTCAATAGTTTGTTTTTTTTTCCTCTTACCTTTCTTGGATGTTTAGTAATACTCAGCACGATTGATACTGTTCCCTCTTCTTGGCTTTTGCAACATTAGCTTAAGACACTTCCACTAGCTGTTTCCTCTGTCTATAACCACTGCACCAGGGTTGTTCACCCTCGGCTGCTTCTTGTCATTCAGATATCAGCTTGGATCAGAGGTCTTCCCTAACCACCCATTGCTACAAGCGTGCTGTTACCTCTGAACACTTATCATCATCCAACAAGTCCCTGTTGACTCAGTTATTGGCTTTTACCTTTCTTGCCTTATGAGAATATAAGGTCCACAAGGTCACACACTTATCTTTCTTATTTAATACACTATTTTAAAATCCCAGAATAATGTGTGGCATAGAGTAAGTGCTCAGTAAATACTGGTTGAATGAATTAATGTATAAAAGTCAAAACGAGTACACTCAAGAATGTCAAAACCAACTAAAAAGAAATGTTTCCTTCTCTTTGAAGACGTTACACGCTTAACTTACGCTTTATTTTAAATGGACAAGCTCCGAACATCTACCATAACCGGATAATAAAAATAATTCTGATCAAATATTGGCATTTAGAGTTGGAAAATAATGGATGAGACTAGTTTTCTATTGCGTAGTAAAGCAACGTGGCCCTTTTTCTGAAGGTGACTTCCCAAGGGCAGCACTGTGTCTCAGATACATGAAACCTTTTAAATATATTTAAATCTATTAGTTTCTTAGAATTGCTGTTAGAAATTATTACAAACCTCTTGGCTAAAAGCAACATAAATGAATTATTTTAGAGTTCCAGGGGTCAGAAGTTGAAATTGGTTCTTGTTGAACTAAGGCCCAGGGATCGGCCAGGCTGTCTTTTTTTTCTGAGATCTTGGGGGAAGAATCTCTTCTTTGCTCTTCAAAGTTTTTAGGGGCCACCTCTATTTCTTAGCGTATCACCCTCTTTCTTTATCTTCAGAGTCAGTAACAACAGGCCATACGTCTAGTTCTCTCCCTGCTGCCCCCTGTTCCACTTGTGATGACCAGTGTAATTATTCTGGGCTTCCTTTCAAGGTCTGCTCATGATAGCCAACTTAATTCCGTGTGCAGTATGAATGCCTCTTTGTCATCTAATCTAACATAAGTCAGGGGGTTAGGAAATAGACATTGTTGTAGAAAGGAGTACTATTCTGCCTATACTCCTTCCCCTTTGACCTCAAAGATTAATGTCCATCCTGCAGGCAAGACACGTTCCCTCCCAGAGGTCTCAACTCATTATCGCGTCCAGTCAAGTCCCAAAATTTCATCTCAATGTCCTTGACTCAGGGGTCCCAAATCTCATCATTGAAATCATCCCAATTAAGTATGAGTGGGGCTCTGCCTATAATCCATGTTGAGAAACTTTTTCTCTCCATCTGTGAACTTGTGAAACTCAAAAAAAAAAAACCCCCACAAAACCCCAAGATCTCTACTTTCAAGATATTGCAGGATACCAATTATAGATTTTCTGGCTACAAGGGGAGAAAATGTAGGGAAAAAGTTGCCTGTCTATTTCAGACAAGTTCAAAATTTATCTGGTCAAACTGTATTTATATAATATAATTGATTATTCTACATGTTATATGATTGTTCTACATGTTATATTATAGAATGATACGGTGAGATCATTGTATAGTCTATATGGTTGGAGGCATATGGGTGTGTTAATATCAATATATATACACAAACATACATAGGATTGAAGTGGAAGTACTTTGTTGCAATATTATATCACAACAAACTTGACTGCTTAATCCCTACCATCCCCCTAGTTAATTGGACTATTATACTTCACCTGGCTTTCCACAAATCTTTTAGATATGAAGTTTTCATCTTCAGATGGTTGATTTGGGTTTGAATGTGCATTCATGGGCCTGATCTAGCCTCAGTATTTTTTTATTTTTATCTGACCAAGTATTCTCAGAACTGAATGCCTATAAAACCTTTATGGAAACTCCAGTTTTGGCCTTTTGTCAATATGACAAGGTGGGTATTTTCCTTATACAAAGCCCTAAATAGTTAAAGATATTCAATCGAACTGCTAAATGACTGGATTTTATGTAAATTATACAGTCTTAAAATGGCACTTGTAAATAATGCCAGGCAGGCCTACTATGTAACTTTAATACTTTAAGATTTAAGGTAGCAGAGGGATTTAAAAAGAACAACTTACCAGCAGTTTATTTACCATGTAAAATTGCTGGCTATCAGAATGCATACAGATTTTCTGTTCAAACATTCAAGCGTAAACTTCTTAAGACCGTTTTGTTCCTATTGCTTTTGTATAAAAGGGCATTGCTAAAATAAAAGAAAAAAAAACCTTCAAAAGTACACACTCATATATACAGAGAAAAATTTTATAAATATTTTATGCTTTAGTAACAGTTTTATTTCCAAGGTATATTTAGAAGTCAACTACTGGAAAATAAAATATATATTTTTCCCACACACCCACATGTTTAGCGGAGTGGTTAGGTTTGCAGATTATTTTAAAACTCCTTTCATTTATAATGCAGCATAGTAAAGTAGTGAACGTCTGGATTCTAAATTCTGATATGAGTGGGAACGCTTGTGTAGAAAAAAAACAATATGATACTGACAATTATCTAAAATGATAAGTTATCATTATAATTACTCTATGAGTTAATTGTCACTTTATATTGCCTCTGGATTTTACAAGCACACCAAATGAAGATCTGTTTGTTTGTTTGTTTGTTTTTTCTGGAAAATTCCGAATCTCTTTCCCAAACACTTCCATCACCTTCTTGCCCTCCTCTCAAGTCCCCAGGTGTCCAGTGTCTTTCTCCTGAGTTGACTGTTGTAGGGTTTTCAGCAGAACCTCCGGTGAAATAAGCTCATAGTGAAGACCGGAGCCTAGGGTCACAGTTGGGAGGACACAAAATCCAGAGTTTATTCTTGGGTTATTACTGAATAATTGTTGCATTATTTTTCATACAAACAACTGCAACTTACATTTTACCCAAGCTGTGTGCTCCTTACCACCCTCATTCATTACCCTTCCAATAATATGATAATATGTCTATCATTTCCATGTGTTTCTACTACTGTGTTCCAAATAACTTTAACAATCAATTTGTAAAATTATATACTGAAGAAAAGTCCCTTCAGTATATAAACAACATACCAATCAATGTACAGATGAACACTGGGAAAGCATATCTCTTTATATTATTCATTTCTTTCATTCAGGAGGATATAATAAAGCTCTCCATGTATTTGAACCTTCACTTGCTAACTTAGTAAAACTTCTTTTATTTTTAAGTTAGTGCTGCAGTTAACTTTTTTGTGTGTGACAGAAACAGAAAGAGAGGCAGAGAGAGGGACAGACAGGAAGAGAGAGAAATGAGAAGCATCAGTTCTTCATTGCGGCTCCTTAGTTGTTCATTGATTGCTTTCTCATATGTGCTATGACTGGGGGGCTACAGCAGACCGAATGACCCCTTGCTCAAGCCAGTGTCCTTGGATTCAACCTGATGAGTCTTGCTCAATCCAGATGAGCCTGCGCTCAAGCTGGCAACCTCGGGGTCTCGAACCTGAGTCTTTCGCATCCCAGTCTAACACTCTATCCACTGCATCACCGCCTGGTCAGGCTGCAGTTAACTTTTTTTAAACTATATTTTTACTTTCTTATTTTGAATATAATTTTTTTTCTTGGGAAAATTCTAACTCTATATTATTGAGCTGTTCATTCTAGATTACTTTTGGGACTGTCTCTTACTTCTTATATTATTTCTATTGATTCCCGTGATTATCTGGGGATTTCCAAGTACAAAACATGTGATGTAACACTAGTGCTGTTTTGTCCCTTTGCAATAAGTATACCTGAAATGTGGTCATGTTTTATAACAATTAAGTAAAATATTCATAAGTGCTGAATAATAGAACTGACTTTAGACTTGTACAATTTAAAGAATGGTGTTGACTATTGTTTTAAGATAGTCTTTATCATGTGAAATATATATTTTTTCGATTTCTGGTTTTTGAATCATTTTAAAAAAGAGACAGGGCCTGGCCAGTTGGCACTGTGGATAAGAACATTGGCCTGGTTATGGATGTCCCAGGTTTGATCCAAGGTCAGAGCACACAGGGGAAGTGACTATCTGCTTCTCTCCCTTGCCCCTCCCACTTCTCTTTCTCTTTCCCTTCCACGGCCAGTGTCTTTATTGGTTCAAGTATGCCTCCAGGCTCTGAGGATAGCTCGGTGGGTCTGAGCATCAGCTCCAGACGGGGGTTGCTGGGTGGATCCTGGTTGGTACACATGCGGGAGTTTGTCTTTCTCACTCCCTTCCCTTACTTAAGAAAAGGAAAAGAAACAAAGAGTACTTTCCATCACCTTCATCGACAAACATCCATCACTTTCCTCTTTCAGACTAACTACCCTTAAATACCTGGAATGAAACCTCCTTGGTTATGTTTCACATAAAACATACAGCTCAATTTGATTCGCTAATGGTGTATAAGAAGGTTTTATAAGCCTATGCAAAAGTGTATTTGATTTATGTTCTTTGTGTAATATCTTGTTTAGTTTTTGGCAAGAGAGGTTTGAATGTACACTAAATATTTCAGGAAGACTCCCGTCTTTTCCTATGATCTGGAACAATTTAAACAGCATAAGAAATGACCAGAATGTTAAGGTTTTATGAAACTCTCCTCAATAACGTGGGCATGCTTCCTGATCACAAGATGTTAAAATCTAATTAGCTTTCAAGTGTGTCTAAAACCATAATGATATTTTACAAAATGTGGGAACTGTTTCCAAGATAACTAAGAGTATAATGTTAAAACACACACACACACACACACACACACACACACATTCTAGATAGATCAAAAGTGAGAACACCTACCTCCTTGTACAAGTTCTGCCACTCTCCGTGAGATTTTGGCCAAGTCTCTTTGCTGTTGGGGACATGAACAATTTATTTGGCAAGTAGGTAGAAATTGATGATGTTTAAAGGTATCTTTTTTGTTATGTGACTTTAGCAAAACATTTTATTTTTTCTGAGCCTTGACTGTATTTTATTATTCACAGTCCTCTTCAAATTTCATTAAACTACATTGTGAAGGCTTGACAAGATTTTCTAGGAGATTGAGGAACGAATGCACGGTGGCATTAGACCGGGGGGTGCGATTCAGCTAGTTCAGACTGGTTTGGCAGAACCAATACCTAATTTTTTTGTTGAGTTAAGTAAACTAGTTGTTAAAATGGCACTTGTCATCAGGTTCTCTCTAAGGTCGGTTCCTAGGCAGCTGCCCAATGTGGAAATCACACATTGACATTTCTGACTCTTTTTGAATGTTCATCTGTGCAACAGTGTATTCTAAGTGCCTGTCGTCATGTGCATTCTGTCCATAGCTAAAGTAATGGGATCATACTCCTACAGTGAAAAGATGGTTAAGGATAAATCACAGACAGTGATGCTCGGATAAAAGCAAAGAAAATTGTAAGTGAGGATGTAAATCAAGAAGTAATATGGGCTTGGACTGGTTGGTTCAGCAGTAGAGTGATTCCCAATCAGGGCACATAGGAGAAGCAACCATCTGCTTCTCCACCCATCCCCCCCGTTCCTTCTCTCCTCTCTCTCTCTTCCTATCCCACAGACATAGCTTGGTTTGAGCAGGTTGGCCCCGGGTGCTGAGGATGGCTCTGTGGCCTTTCCTCAGGCACTAAAATAGCTTGTTGCCAAGCAATGGAGCAGCGGTCCCAGATGGGCAGAGCATCATCACCCTTAGGGGTCTTGTCAGGGGGATCCCATTTGGGGCACATATGGGAGTATGTCTCTGCCTCCCTGCCTCTCACTTACTTAAAAAAAGAAGACTCAATAAGGAAATGTCTTAAATAACAGTTTTATTGGTTTTTTGACCAAGTATTACTTAATATTTTTTATTCATATTTTAAAACTCTTATAATCTAGTTTTGTACACCTCTTTTACTGTTCTTATTTAAGTATTAAATGCATGAAATAATAAACTACCTTTTGGCATATTCCTTCTTTTATTTTTAAAACGGTCATTAGGGCAGAGAACCGGCTGTTAAATTATTTGAACGCCACCGCTGCATAAGACACATGTGGTATGCGGGACACCGCCGATGGCTGTCTCGCTGCAGATGGTCGCATGAGGACACGTGCGTTCCCTGGGAGGAGGGGACACCGAACAGCGCGGTGCTCCTCCAGCGGACCTTTCCCAATCCAGTTCACACTGATGCACTTTTATGGCCAAATCTTAATTCGCCCTAGTTGCTGGTGAAGTAAAATTAAAAAATTAAAAATAAAGTTTCTATAAGCCTCATTTTATTCTGGTACCTTTACAACAGTCTCTGCAGAACGTGGGCTTTGAATTCACATTGTATCCATACTTGATCTCCACAGACGTGTGTGCATTGTTCTTTTAGGACCCTGGTCAGCCCACAGATGTCTCTGCAGCTGCTCTCTATTCCAAAGGGGATTTTTTTTTTCCCCATAGAAGCAGTCATGTAAGGTTTTTCTGTTGTTGTGGTGGTTGTTGTTTTATGTTGTGTTTGTTTCATTTTTATGAAAAGCACCATAAAGATTGTTTTTTGATTTGTTTTGTTTTGTTTTCTTCCGTTGCGAAGAAAAATGATCTTACTTGTACTTGAAAGATGGCCTTGAGAATTTCACCCAGAAAGAGCCGAACGTCACAGGCAATGGGCATTTCGGCTCCTTCTCTGAACCCTGCTGAATGTTCTGCGTTCTGCATGCTGGCGGCACAAGAACTGTCCCCACCCCGGAGGTCACTCTCCAGCCTCCTGTTCTATGATGGACTTGATATGCTGAGGCCAGGTAAAAACTCTCACAGTTAAATCAGGGAAGAAAAAAAAAATCAATCCCATAAATGCTGAGTGTAGGCAAAAGGAGGAATCGGAGAACAGCTGGAGGCGTTGGGGAAGCAGATGACTCACCCCGCCGCCGCCTCTGCTTCCTGCAGCCACTCGGCCGCCGTGCTTTCTGACCGTCTTTGTGGAGCAGAGGGGACCATGCAATTCGGCAGCGGGAACCTGAGGTCGCGGCCGTTGTGTTTTCCTTCGTATGATGCTAGAAACCTCTAAATATTTGTATTTGTAGGAGGAAAAGGTTTCCTTCAAGCGTTACCCCATATATTTAGCATCACTGACTATGCAAAATATAAGTGGGCTTTAGCCAGAACGGAAGTCATTCGCTCTGTTTTATTGATGGCAGCCTGACAACCCGGACCCTACTATGACTCACAGAAACACACAGAGGCCCTGGCCGGTTGGCTCAGTGGTAGAGCGTCGGCCTGGCGTGCAGAAGTCCCAGGTTCGATTCCCGGCCAGGGCACACAGGAGAAGCGCCCATCTGCTTCTCCACCCCTCCCCCTCTCCTTCCTCTCTGTCTCTCTCTTCCCCTCCCGCAGCCGAGGCTCCATTGGAGCAAAGATGGCCCGGGCGCTGGGGATGGCTCCTTGGCCTCTGCCCCAGGCGCTAGAGTGGCTCTGGTCGCGGCAGAGCGACGCCCCAGAGGGGCAGAGCATGCCCCCTGGTGGGCAGAGCGTCACCCCCTGGTGGGCATGCCGGGTGGATCCCGGTCGGGCGCATTCAGGAGTCTGTCTGACTGTCTCTCCCCGTTTCCAGCTTCAGAAAGATGAAAGGAAGAAAGAAAGAAAGAAAAAGAAAGAAAGAAAGAAAGAAAGAAAGAAAGAAAGAAAGAAAGAAAGAAAGAAAGAAAGAAAGAAAGAAAGAAAGAAAGAAAGAAAGAAAGACACAGAGCTAGTCTCAAGCTCTGGGAGGAGTGGACGCCCAATTTCCTGATGAATAGGTCAGAGCGCCCTATTTATTGGCCTAAGTTTATGGGCGTAAGCTCCATCAGAGGTGAAAATTGCTAAAGATCTCTGATGTTAGATCCCTAAAAGGATAAGGACTTATTGTTATCCTTTTTCTTATGTGTGTGCGTATAAGTTTTTTTTTTGGGGGGAGGGGGTTGCTTTGGTTTTTGTTTTGAGAAGAGACAGTGAAAACATTGTGTAGAACAGGTGCTAACAACATGAAATTGTTTACTGCCTCATGGGAATTGATGTAATCATGAAGGTCTTTATAATTCAAGATCATCGGCAAAAGGCATTTACGAAATCTAGCAAAAACTTACATAGCAATATTTTTTAAAGTTGGGATAAAAGTAGAAAAACACAAGCCACGTGGGATACAGCCCCCCAGGTCAGACCTATGCCTCATGTCAAAGGGTAGTTTTATACGTCATGGCAGGAGGCACTATTAAGATACTGAGGATAACTTAGAGATACACTTTTATTATTATATATAATAAATAATAGATACATATATCTCTGCATGCAGAAGTTCTCAATTCTGACCACTCTAGTGTTGTCAAACAGTTACACAGTATATTGCTGAGCTACCATGCAAAACACTTATCACGGATTCATTCCAGAACTATCCCATCTAATAGTCAAGCTACAGTTTTTGTTAGTAGAATCGAATCTTGTGCAATATGACTTAAAATAGTCAACAATTTCAATATTATATATCGTCTTGTCAATTGCTAAAGAAGGTGTTGATGATGTTTCTGTTTCTTGTTTCTTGTTGTTATTAACACGGTCATTTTATTTGGTTGAGTTTCCTCATCTGAAATGACTTGGTTCTAAAGACTTGTGTATTTTGATTAGCCATTTTGTACAGTTCATTTTAACATCTAGAACTCTACAGATGTGAATAGATAATCTTATAAATGGATCTTTCCTTAGGATGATATATATTGGGCTGAGAAAATTAAATCAATCTAATACTTTAATACTCCTAATTCAATATCAGAATTTCGTGGCATCTTTTATGAGGTAGCATGAAACTTTGTTTGATAGTTATTACTCAGACTGCTCTTTCACCAAAATGGTTAGTGAAGCAGTTTTGTTAGGAAGCATTTGTGAAACATACCATATGCTGAAAACTCTTTGTTGATTTAAAATATAAGGGCTGGGCTTTCAAAGCAGAGACTTTGCTGTGCATGAAGTTACACGTGCAATTGCGTTTCCCCACAATTACCTAGTCATGCTACAGACTGTCACCAACAGAGCTCATTGCCCCTTTTTGCAAAGATTTGCTCTGCTTGCAAAGATTAAGTTCAGGGACACATTTTTTTTCCTTCTTTTTTTTTCAACAAACAAAAGAAGTTTGTGACTGTATTTCTTTACATGAGGTTTTAGAAAATGGTAGACTTTCAAAGATCTTCATTTTGACTTTGTTCTTCATTTCCATCAAATATTTGTGTCTTTAATTGAACATTCACCTTTGTAAAATGCTCTCAGTAATGACTTGGAACAGTAAATCATCAACTGGTTATCTTTATACGTATTAAATATATTACACATATAATATTACTTATATATGATATATAATTTATAGATAAATTTAGTGCAAATGTAATGGAAGACTACTATTCAAAGGATGAAAAAAGTCATGGGAGCAATCACAACTTTTATCCAGTATTGCCTTCTCATATTAAAATAGAAAGAAAGTAAGATAATATATGTGCTGATTTTTAGAAGATGTAATTTTCTTGAAGATATGTTGTTTTTTGGTCTTCTTTGCTATAAGTTCATTAGATGTTGCAAACACTTGAGCATTTCCATGTCATCCTTTTTTAATTTGTTGTGTGTTGTTGTTTTTTTCTTTTAAATGACAAATGCCTCTTCTATCATCAACAACACAAACGTGTAACTTGGATACCAGGTCCTTTTCATGAAGCTTTTGAGTCTTACAAAATATGATTAATCTGATTAGTGATTCAGCCTCCTTTTATGCTTACATTACCTAACACAAAGAGCCCCCCTCCAGGTTAAAGTTTAAATGTGGATTACCAGATATAGCTCTTCTTGCCAGGGTTTCTATGGCACAAGGAAAAATTGGATTTGCTTTTCTCCTCATCTCAGCCTCTGTCATCCCAGTTTTTTGCCCTGCTCCCTTGTTCACAGCAAGGATATTAATTTTGCAGTAAAATCTTTAAGCAATTATGCAGATTGTTCTGCAAAAGCAACATACACACACAATAAGAGAAGCTTAACTGAAAAATGGACCCCAGATATTCATTAAAAACAGATGGCTACATTGCCAACAGCATAACTTTGGATGTTTGGGCTAAGCTGGTATTAATCTGCCACAACAGGAAGAGAAGAAGAAACTGCTGGTGTACAAACTATGCACTGCTTCTCCGTTTTGCTTACAAAGGAATACAGTGATAATTTTTGGCTGCCTTTTTTGATAAATGTCCAAAAAAAAAATTCCTTACTCAAAAGTGAAGTAACATTTTCAGAGTCCTGGTTCTCGCTGCATCACGACTTCCATTTACAAGACACTAATGCAACCTGAAAAAAAATCATATTATTTAAAAACATTTATTTTTCTAAAATTGCTTTGGAAGTAGGTGAGAAGATTCTACTTGACACTTGATATTAGGTAATTTTGTTTTAAAAATCTATTGGAAGAAGAGAGAGGGGATGGCGGAGGGGAGGGGCACAAAGAAAATCAGATAGAAGGTGACAGAAGACAATTCGATTTTGGGTGAGGGGTATGCAACACAATCAAATGTCAAAATAATCTGGAGATCTTTTCTCTAATCATATGTACCCTGATTTATCAATGTCACTGCATTAAAATTAATAAATTTAAAAAAAATCTATTGGAAACCTTGGCTGAATAGCTCAGTTGGTTGGAGCGTCATCCCAGAGCACAGAGGTTGCTGGTTCGATTCCCTGGTCAGGGCACATACAGGAACAGCTCCTGTCTCTCTCTCTCTCTCTCCCTTCCTGTCTCAAACACGCTATTGGAAATAAGAAATCTTTTCATTAGCAACATTTCAAAGTCAGTATGAAACATAATTTTACCTTTACATAATAAAAGTTAAATTTCTTGCTACTTGAGCAACTTACTAATTAGAGAGAGAGAGAGAAATTTTCAATCTAAACAAAATTGGGTAAAGTAAAACCAGAAAAATATTTGGGCAATTCTTCCACTCAAAAGTACAAGTGATGGAATAGAATGCGATGTGACTGAGGCAATTAAATAATAATAAGTGTGTCAAGTATACAGGGTGAGGTAAAAGTAGGTTTACAGTTGTTCTTATGGGAAATAGTACAATGATTAATAAATAATCATTCAAGAGTCAACTCTTTCACATACAACTGTAAACCTACTTTTACCCCACCTTGCATATTCACTTATGGAAGCGCCAGAACAAAGTAGATTATTGAAGAATGTCATACCTAACACTGTACACATGGGTACATTTTTGCATGTATATGTAAAACATGGTTAGGAGAGTTACAATAAATTTCAATCAACTTTTGTTTTGTAGAACTTCAAACAACTAGAGAAATACTGTCAGGTCAGAGTTGATGTTATGTGGAGTGAGGGACGGTTGTACCATCAAGAAGACAGTCATATTTATTGTGGATCTAAGGACTAGTGGAAGCATCTTGACGTTATTCTACCTACTGCATTTATATATGAAAACTGAACTGAGAGTGAATGTTTTACAATGGCCTTGGTTACCACTAAAGAGTATTTTTCCCACCTAGTGGGTATTAGCCATATTTTTCTGATATGAAAAAAAATACATATTTATTGTAGAAAATAATTATGTAGATAATACCGAAGAAAAGTTTAGATCATCCTTAATCTTGTTACTCTGAGATTACCCCCAGTACTAATATTTTCTATGTATTTCAATATATGTTTCTGGATTTATAGATGTATATTTTTAAAAATTGGGATCTTACTGTGTATTTTAAAACCTGCTTTTATTTTCCTAACACTCTGTACAATGACTCTCACTTTTATATAATCCAGTATTCTACAACATAATGTTACTAAATCCATGGTATTTTATTACTTGAATAACCTAAAATTTTACTAACTCCCTGTTGACCGTAAATTGTTTCAAAAATTTTGTTATTAAAAGTACTTCAATGTTTATTTAAGAATTGCTCTTGTTCCACGTGCGGAAAACAAGTTTCCTGGACAAAGATACAGTCATGGAAAGAAACCAATGCAATAGGCTCTTTTCATCAGTTGAATTTTTTAAAAGTGTATGTACAATCTAGATACTCTATCTTCTTGCTAATGCAAATGATCACATTGCATTAGTAACCCTAAACTATCTTTTTAATCTAACTGAATTTCCATCATCCCTGCCCATTTTTCCATCCTTCTTTGTGTCAAATCTTGCAAATCACCTGCCGTTCCTTCCCCAGAGCCTCTAGTCTTCAACACCCGTGGACCTGTGATGACATGGTCCTTCGAGACAGCCATGGGACGGCTCTCACGTCACTCACATAGACACTTGCTGCTTTTCTATGTTTCTCTCTGTTTAATTGGAAGTTTTTTTCCATGTGTCTCTCTCAATAGATGATGAGCAACTTTATGGCAGCCTCTCTATCTTATTTCTTTTTTGTGTGTGTTTCCAGTACTTGTCAAAGTGTTTGACATTAAGTAGGAATTCTTGAATTGTTCATTAAAACAAATACTGACTGAGAACATCTGGACAAGAAGACAAATAAAAAACAATAGACAACAAGAGGATGACTTCCTGCAGTAAGACCGGGACCCAGACAACTCCTGGGACCTCAGTGTCACTTGGGGGTTTGAGAAGACAGAAAGCACACATAGCTTGGAGGCTTTATTCCTCCCTTCCACCATCGTGAACGGATCCAACTTATGTCTGGACTCAGCCAGAAAGGGAACGATCTTGGGCCTGACTGTGTGAGGCAGGAAGGTACAAGGGTATATATATATATTTTTGTATTTTTCTGAAGCTGGAAATGGGGAGGTAGTCAGACAGACTACCGCATGCGCCCAACCAGGATCCCCCCGGCATGCCAGCAGAGGGTGATGTTCTGCCCATCCTGGGCGTCGCTCTGTTGCGACCAGAGCCACTCTAGCACCTGAGGCAGAGGCCATGGAGCCATCCTCAGTGCCCGGGCCAACTTTGCTCCAATGAAGCCTTGGCTGCGGGAGGGGAAGAGAGAGACAGAGAGGAAGGAGAGGGGGAGGGATGGAGAAGCAGATGGGCGCTTCTCCTATGTGCCCTGGTTGGGAATCGAACCCGGGTCTTCTGCACACCAGGCTGAAGCTCTACCACTGAGTCAACCGGCCAGGGCCCAAGGGTATATTTTGAAGCAAAGGGAAGAAGAGGTGGAAGAGGGGCTTGATTGGATTTGACAATCTCAGTGACATCTTGTGCCCACTCCTTTCCTTAACAGCTCCCTTCTTTGAGCAAAGGAGAGAGGGGGAGTGACACAATTATCATTACCTTCCATTCTGGATGCCAAAGAGTCTGCGTCATGTCTTCCCATTCTCCTGTCACTACTGAGTATGCAGCACATGTGAAACACCATGTCAGTTGCTTTTCTTTGTGGCTGTGATCAGGGACTCTGTGCACCTATGTGCTGTACCTGCCTTGTGAGGTCATTTTGAGGAGACACCTGGAAGGCAGAGAAAGGGAATGCCTCCCCTCAAACTAGCACTGGGCAGGGTCTAATAAGACAAGCTTCTCTTCTTTGTTTGTTAGTTTATTTATTTATTTTTAATTAGATTCCACATATCGGGTCTACCGGAAAGTTCTGTTCGTTTCTATCAGAACAAGTTTTGACACGTAAGCACATGTTTATTTGGTGCATGTGTGCCTCTCTATTTTTATCACTTAATGTATACATACTGACGTAGCAAATTAACTAAAACAAAATTGATTCACGTTAGTCTTATGTGTGAAGCGATAGTGTATTCATGGCTACTGATAAAGTTCATTTACGCCACTGTAATTTTTACGAATTTCAACAAGGAAGAATTGCTACAGAAGCATGTAGAAATGTATTGAAAGTGTTTGGTGAAGGTACAGTTTCTGATAGGACATGCAGAAGATGGTTCAAAAAATTCGAAACAGGTGATTTCGATCTTTCTGATAAGCCACGTTCTGGGCAACCATCTTTGATTGATGACGATGTTGTTAAGACCATGTTGGAGCAAGATCCTTTTCTGACAACATCGGAGATCGCAGAAAGGCTTAATTCAGATCAGCAAACCATTTTGGACCATATTCGGAAGATAGGATTGGTATGGAAATATTCAAGATGGGTGCCACATGAATTAAGTCAGAAGAATTTGGATGATCGAGTCGTCATATGCACATCTCTGCTTGCTCGGAACAAAATCAAGCCCTTCTTGAACCGGATGATAACTGGGGATGAAAAGTGGATTACCTACGAAAACATCGTAAGGAAAAGGGCATATTGTGAACCCGGAAAACCTAGCCCTTCCACCTCTAAACCAAATTTGACTCTGAATAAGAGAATGTTGTGTATATGGTGGGACATTTGAGAACCAATACATTATGAGCTTTTAAAACCAAACGAAAAGCTCAAATAGGAGAAGTATTGTCAGCAACTGGATAATTTTTTTTTTTTGTATTTTTCTGAAGCTGGAAACGGGGAGAGACAGTCAGACAGACTCCCGCATGCGCCCGACCGGGATCTACCCGGCACGCCCACCAGGGGCGACACTCTGCCCACCAGGGGGCAATACTCTGCCCCTTCGGGGCTTCGCTCTGCCACGACCAGAGCCACTCTAGCGCCTGGGGCAGAGGCCAAGGAGCCATCCCCAGCACCCGGGCCATCTTTGCTTCCATGGAGCCTTGGCTGTGGGAGGGGAAGAGAGAGACAGAGAGGAAGGAGGAAGGGGGTGGAGAAGCAAATGGGCTCTTCTCCTATGTGCCCTGGCCGGGAATCGAACCCGGGTCCCCCGCACGCCAGGCCGATGCTCTACTGCTGAGCCAACCGGCCAGGGCCAGCAACTGGATAATTTAAAGACAGGAGTCCAAGAAAAGAGGCCGGCGATGTTCAATAGGAAGAACATCATACTGCATCATGATAATGCCAGGCCACGTGCTACTTTGGGGACTCGTCAAAAAATTGCAGAACTAGGCTGGGAAATTCTGTCGCATCCACCATATTCCCCGGACTTAGCACCCTATGACTATCACTTGTTTTTGTCCTTAAAAATTTTTTTGAAGGGCAAAAAATTCAAAAATGAAGAAGATATCAAACAAGCACTGGTTCAATTTTTTTGCATCAAAAGACAAAACGTTTTTCAAAAATGAGATATACAAATTGCCCTCATGCTGGCAAGAGATCATTAATAATAATGGCAATTATATTATTTAATAAAGTTTATTGACGGTAAGAAAAAATTTGTATTTTGTTTTATTCCAAAAACGGACAGAACTTTCCAGTAGGTGGACCATATAGAAGTGAAATTGCATGGTACTTGTCTTTCCCTGGCTGGCTTATTTCACTCAGCATAATAATCTCCAGGTTTACCCATGCTGTCACAAAAAGTCAGATTTCCTTTCATTTTACAGCCAAGTAGCATTCCACTGTGTAGATGGAGCACAGCTTGCTTTTATCCCCTCATCTGCTGAAGCGCACTCGGGCTGCTTGCAGTGGATACGGACAGACTGATGACTGTCAGAGAGGGTGGGGTCGGGGGTCAGGTCAGAAAGATGAAGGGATTAAGCAAAGAAAAGTCCTCATAGACACAGGCGACAGTACAGAGATTATAGGAAGAGAAGGGGGCGGGGAGGTAGGAGAGGATCAAGAGGGGATCGATGGTGATGGAAGAAGACTTAGGTGGTGAGCACACGACACAATGTACAGACGATGTCTTATAGAACGGTCCAGCTGGACCCTATATAATGTTATTAACCAATGTCACCCCAATACATTCAATATATATATATATATGTATTTTAAAAAAAAAAGAGCTTCTCACTATTTAAAACGGCCAGAAAACAACCCATTGTAGTAGGAAAATAATACAGAAACTGGCTTATCCCTGTTTGCGAAGCTGCACTGTGTGTAATTTCCGAACTTCTTCCAAATCTAAGGTCTGTGAACCCATATAACTTCACGTGTTATCCCAAAGTATTGGGTGTGACTGATGTTCCGGTTACAGTAACATCATTCACTTTCCCTTGTATGTTAGTAGGATTGATGTCATATCTGTCAAAATGCCTTCACTTAAAAATAATAACCCCATTTATGAATACTTTTCATGTGTTTCATTGTTTTTCTTTCCAGTTGAGAAGTTAGCCAGACCCCATTTTGTTACATGTGATAGAACCATCTAGATCAGGGGTCCCCAAACTTTTTACACAGGGGACCAGTTCACTGTCCCTCAGACCGTTGGAGGGCCGGACTATAAAAAAAACACTATGAACAAATCCCTATGCACACTACACATATCTTATTTTAAAGTAAAAAAACAAAACAGGAACAAATCCAATATTTAAAATAAAGAACAAGTAAATTTAAATCAACAAACTGACCAGTATTTCAATGAGAACTATGCTCCTCTCACTGACCACCAATGAAAGAGGTGCCCCTTCCGGAAGTGCGGCGGGGGCCGGATAAATGGCTTCAGGGGGCCACATGCGGCCCGCGGGCCGTAGTTTGGGGACCCCTGATCTAGATTAAACTTGAGAAAGAGGAATTACCTATCTAGGTTGGATATAAGCATAACAAATCAAACTCTTAACTACATATTCAAACTTTTCTTAAATCCTTTCCTCATTTTAAGATTTTTCTGTGTTGGTACTCTCATGACAAGCGAGATTAAATAGTCGAGCAATAAGATTCAACTGGCACATGTATCAAAACACAACTTCTGTGGCTTGAAAATAATATTAAAAAGTCTTTTATTTCAGTGATGCCAAATGTTTCTCTGAGGTTAACGTCTTGTGACAGGAAATGAACAGAGCATTAAAAAAACATGCAGCTAGACATTATGTGAAAATTTAGTATATTTTCCTAGGAGAAAATATTCTTTTGCAGATACTTACTTTCAAGTTCTGGGTAAGCAAATAGAAAGTTAAAAAAGAGAACTTAGAAATAATGCATAACAACCAAATAATAGTTGAAATGGTTTAATTAGTTGAATTTGTTTTTATTAACTGCTTGTGGGTGATTTTCAGTTCTGAGAATTCAAGTTTGAATATGTCCAAAATGTCTACATCTGAAGAAGTAAGGCACTTGCTTAACACATTTTGTAGTATGCGCCAGATAATTTGCTTTGTTGATCAGTGATCTGCGTAAATAAGCAAGAAGCCACTTTCCCAAGTAGAAAGCAAATAAATTTATTCCATCTGAGGCTACTAACCATGCTCCAAATTCCACACACCTGCACCAAACACGTCGCCACTTTCTCAGCAACTCAGCCCCACATTTTGACAGAACAAGTGAAAGTACATTTTGTCCTGATGGTAGTAAAAGGTTCAGATTTACGGTTGTAAGACACTCAGAAATGTCCCTTTTTACTTTATTCCTTCAGATACGCAGTTAGTTCGTTAGTTCGCTATTTCATTAAAATGTTAGTTTAAGCCCACCGTGCTGCGAATAAAATTTGGTGACACTCCCAACGAAGACCTAAGTGGAACTTGAAAGTGCTTAGTTTTTCCTAGCCTGTTTCTCCTCCTTTTTTTATTTTTACTTGTATTTTTTTTTTGTTTTACTTGGGGATCAATAATATTATCAAATGCATGCAAATCAAGGTATTTAGAAAAGCATGCGAAAAAGGTTTAAAAGTGTTCATTAAACGCTCTCCTGATTTTCATCACTATAATTATAACTCAGCCTAAAATAGTTTTGAAAAACTTGAAAGGAAATACATAAATGATTGCATCAATGCGCATATGTGTGGTCGGTCGGCAAGATCATTTCCTTTGCCCAACCTCTTCCCTCGCAGAGACGCTGTCAGATGAAGTGCCCGTCACAGCCCGTGTGCCAATCCGGACCGAGGGCTTCTTTTCTTCCCCATCCAACCAGCAGAACAGCCACGTGCCAGGGAAGACGCCTCACTCCAGAGAAGTCGTCTCTCGTTTTCAAGTCGAACAACTTTCGGTTCAAACTCAAGAGACGTTGGTCTTGAACCCTTTTCCAGAAGAGCTAGACCAATTATTTTAGAAAGACACGGGAGGAATGTTGGATTTCTAATTTGAGTTTTCTATTGCTCACCATCTGACATGGCTCTGGAGGGCCAGGTGGCTCGCTTAGCGGCCGGGATCCAGATTCACGTGCTGTGGGAAGGAGGGCGGCGACTTGGGAGTTCACCCAAAGGGTCCGTGGACACCCTGTTACTGCCGACTCCAGGGGAGCCGGCCCACTCTTCAGTTCTGATTTTATTTTTCCCCCATGGTCTCGTTTTTATTGTTACTACACCTTTAAATAGGCTGACGCTGAGGCAGCTAAACACACACAACACACACAGAGTTTGACTGAGTTAGAACTGGGGTTCGGTTTTGCATCTTGAATCTTCTTTTTTATTTTTTATTTTATTTATTCATTTTTAGAGAGGAGAGGGGGGCAGAGAGAGACAGAGAGGGAGAGAGAGGAGAGAGAGACAGAGAGAGAGAAGGGGGGAGGAGCTGGAAGCATCAACTCCCATATGTGCCTTGACCAGGCAAGCCCAGGGTTTCGAACCGGTGACCTCAGCATTTCCAGGTCAACGCTTTATCCACTGCACCACCACAGGTCAGGCATTGAATCTTCTTCATGTTACTGGTGTCACTGTAGAATATCACGTATCTTCACAAATCCTTAGTTTTTACTGGTGTATGCAGTGGGTAGTATTATTATATTTGCTTTACCAGTCCTGATTTTTTTTTTTCCAGAGAACTTCAGAATTTGAATGTTAACATAGAATCTAACTTTCAAATGTTGTGAACAAATTCAATCATAAGAATTTTTGAAATGCCCACAGGTTGCGTTTCGATGTCCTTCTGTGGGAAATTCAGAGGAAACGAAGACTGGCCTTCAGAATAACCGATGGTGTGCGTACTTCTGACACGTGGTGATTGGCTGTGCAAAATAATTAGGCTTCGTTGGCAAAGCATCTTTGATTTGGAGCTAGAATGTTATGAGGTTTGCCAAGACTTACTTCAGTAACGTGTTGTTGTATTTCATGATGGTATTTGATTAAAAATGCTGATCAAACAAACAATATGGAAAACTTTTTCTTTTTTACCTTTCCACTCTTTCTGTTATATAATAGATTTGGTTTTTTTTAGTTTAAGTAGTCTAACTACTGATCTGAAAACAAAGCCTTTAATTTTAATTTATCACACACAAAAATCATGAGAACGGCTAAGTTATTATGATTTTTAATAGCTGAGGAAAGAGAAAATGAACACAGGCATAATTATAACAAACAACTAATGTTTGTTTATTGAATGTTTACCATTGTGGTCAAGTTTTAAGTATTTATAGGCAATATTTTATTTAATGTATACAATTCCCTTAAGATATAGGTACTACTATTAATTTCATTTTATATTCAAAAAAAATATGTGTCATTTGCTCTAGGTCACATTGATAGTAAGCAGAGTTTAAACCAAGGCAGGTTAATTTCAGAATATGAGCATTTAAGCAACACGTTCAATTACTGCTCTTACTATTGCTCCCGCCCCAACAATCCTATGAAAATCAAGTGATATTCTCATTTGTAGACAAGAAATGAAGGTACATAAAGAACCCTTGTTTAAAGGGTGGGAAGATGAGACACAGTCTCAGGTCTGAGGCCCCTGGCCAAGTGTATTTCAACAAACCACAGAGCTACCATAATATAAAAATCCTAAAGATGTTACTCTCAAACAAAACCTACCTCACTCCTGTTTTGGTTAAAACCTACATCCTTTGAGTTCATAATCAATATTGAGACAGGTCAACTGGACAAAACATTGCTTATGAACTAAGCCTTTTAAAATTCATAAAAACTTTAAGATTTCTACTTGATTTCAAGATAAATAACCTTTTTATTTTTAACTTCAATTAGTATCCTTCATATCTGATACTTTTTATTCATCTCAAAACATATATCTGTCATGATCTAAAGAGTTTTAAACTATATGTTTTTGCCCTACTTAATACCTAGATTGTATTTTGAAATATGAGTCAAATTTTACAGAAAACCTTAGTCAGGTAAAGTCAGAATTGAAAAAAATATATACATTTCTACTATCTTGGTATGATGATGACATCTAGTTAATTTTTTTGTGATTCTGATCTCTCTAAGCTGCAGTTTTTAAAATAAACATTTTGTTTAATAATGAACATTATTGTATCACTGTTTAAAATATGAAAACATTATGAGGAAATTTTAATTAATTCTTGTAATTTCTCTTTTACATTCTGATATATCATTTTGAAGAAGAATTTTACCTTTATTTAGATTACATATATATTCAAATCAGATAAATTAAAAAGTTCAAAAGTGAGACACTTGAATCCATGTAAACACAATAAATTAAAAATTAATAAAATTTAAAAATAAGAGAAAAAAATCTGGTTAAATATAAACACATTGTAAGAAAGCATAACCGTTACTCAATTACCTTATAAAAATGTTCTTTTAATATATATTTTTGCCATAAATAAGTGAACATATGTTTATCATAACTCTGTCAGAATTATGTATTTTCCATCTTTATCTTTGATGATACAATAAACAAAAAGTGACATATTTTGTTTTAGTTTACTTTTTATCAATTTGTAATAAGATTTAAATAATTACATATGACCCATGGCTATGTGTATTATTATTATTATATAAACTACCTATTTATAATAAAAAAAATTTAAAAGCATCTAGGAAATAAAATTCATCTGTTTATATAAAATATTAGAAATGGCAGCAACATTAGCAGTGAAAGTCCCGTAGCAATTATTTTCTGCTCTATTAATTGGCTTCCCGTCAATTACAGCAACGTTACTTTTAAACACAGCTACAACTTCTCAGTTTGAATAACTATTTTTTCAAAATGAATTTAGGTGATGTAAATATGTTGCGCTTTGGCTACAGACCTCGCAACATATATGCCTGGAGAGAGAGATTTACAATGAAAATGGCAACCAGTAGCACCCTGGGGTTTTTCCTACCAAAAGCCAAGACTACACTGGAAGCATGTCAACACAATACATTAAAAATAAAAATTTTAAATTAGGGAGAAAAAAAAAAAGAGCTGTGAACAACAACCACCACAAAAGCCAAGAATGCAGGGCTGTGGGAAAATCTGAATAACCGGACGCTAAGACTCACAACTGAAAAGCTGAACTTCTGCGTCCCCACACCCCATCATGTTGACCTTGGTCTGGTCTGTTCCTTTCTAATTGTTTGAACTGCATTCTCCTTCATGGATGATGGTTTCTTATTAAATTATTTATTGATGTGGCTGACACTAGTTGAATAGATTCATTAAATTTCACAAGTTGTTGGATTCTAGTTCACTGGAAAAAAAACAAACAAACCCAACACACCCTTCTTTAGACTCTGTAAAGGACAAAAAGCATCATGTTTTTTTGAGCTCTTTTAAAGCATGTAATAAAGCATGAAAAGATATGACATCAATCCTCCTAAAACACAAGGGAAAATGAATGATGTTACTGTAAATCTTTACATCAATCACGCCAAATACTCGGGGAAACAATATAGTTTTGTTTGCATTTCAGAAGTGACAAACAACTCTTGTGACTGGCTTTAACATAGTCACTTTCTATTAGTCAAGACCGAGGAGCAAGTCGGAATTAAAATGTGGCCCTGCGTTGCTAGGCAGTGGAGTTGTCTTGACATGGTGGTTAGTTTCCTTTTCACTGAATGACAACAGTGGAATGAAAGAAGGTTTGAAAAAACTTGATAATGGTTTTCAAAGGAGGAGGATAATTGGTAGAGCTCGCCTGTGCAGCCCTGTGTGGAAACTCGCAGGCTGCCCTGAGAGAGAGGACTGTCACTAAAAATTTAAACTCTTGTACACAAACTTGACCTAGAGTCTTCTCCCGGTTCTGGCAGTTCATTTTCAGAACACCCCTCTGAGACCGAGGGCTGGAGGATGAAAGCGTCGAGACAGATGGGTGCAGTCCAAAGGAAGAAAAGAATCAATAGTTGTGATTTAATCCATTGGTGAAAGAGAGGAATTAAGTAAAATCTAAAAAAAAAAAAAAATGAGGAATGTGTAAAAGACCTTTAGTTAACACTTATCACCGAAATGTTTTCATTGCATGGGCTCCTTGCCATTGAGCAGACGCTCGGATCAAGTGTAGAAAATAAGAGGAAAAGAAAAATCTTTGATGTGCGGTGCAAGGCATAAAACAATTGCCCTGTTGTTATTGTCTTTAATATTACCAGTTTGACTCATAAAAATATCCTCAACATGATAACTCCCAAAGCACTGGGTAATCATTACAACTTCCACATTTGTTGTCTGTGTTAATAATCAAATATAGCCTATAGTTACCAGCATGCCAGCACACACCCCGAGCGAATAGAAAACACGCCCAGAAAATACATGTCCCTCATGGTCACATCTAAATCTACCTAAGGCGGCAACATTCTGTTTAGCCACCTTTGCTGTTAATTTACCCAGAATTTAAAAAAAAAAAAAAAACTGAGCAAAATGGACTCCCATTGAAAGAAGGGACCAATTAGTGTTGGATTAACATTCATGGTTATTTACAGTTGTTTTTGCACTTGTTCTTGTGCTCTGACTTCCTAAAATTTCACAACCCAAAGATTTAGAAAAATGGGGTTGTTTAGACGCAGAGTGCAATGAAGTAGCTGCGGCCATTGTGCAGACACCACCTCTCTCATTATACCCTCTCAGTCAACACTCAGTACACAGGAAACTGCAATAAAGCCCATCTGCCACGGTTAATCTGCAGGCAAACCCACGCCCATGTCTATGCCCTTACTCTCTCGCCTTATTATTCTCAGATCCAAAGCTTCATAAGGGATCAGCCAAAGTCCATTAAAGTAAATAATAGCTAGAAATGACAGGCTTAGCAAGGATTGGGAGGAAGTTGAAGACCAATCTGAGCTCCAAGCTCTGATTAATAGAGAAAAGCATTAGGAGAAAAGGGGAGAAAAATGACCTCAGCCCGCTCCAAAGAATTCCTGAACCTTCGTTGTTAGGGCAAGTGCTACCATCTGAGACGTTAGTGATCCTTGAATTTCCTTCACTTTGATGCAGCTCAAATGGGAAGATTTTGAAGGTTCAGCAAGGCCCCAGACCTCAGCTGGAAAGCTGTCTGGAGTCAACCCTGTCAAAATTCTCCTGTGCAAGAGAAAGCCTTTATTAGCTAGATTGCAACAACAACACCCACAATGCCCTACACCGGCTCGGAAGGAGGGGCCTCAGCCAGACACCGCAGATGTGTTTATTATTTTCTTGCACCTAGTCATTTAAAAAAAAAGTCTCCAAATAGATGTAGTAAAAATAAAACAACGATGTTTCTTAAAACAAATGCCTTGTAGGGACTAGGTTAATTTAGTCTGCTGGTAGGAAAGTGTGTGTGTGTGTGTGTGTGCGTGTGTAGGGAGAAAACATTCAAATGTTGGTACAGTTTCATTCTGAAATATAATATTTATTTTTATTTGAAAACATAAATCCTTCTCAAGCAGTTCAAGGTTTGTTGAGTCAAGACAGAGTTGTAAAATGCTTCAGTTATTTCAACTGTATATGCAACATAAATTGACCAGGAAAAAAACATCCCAAATTAGTTGCAACAAGAGTTTTCTTTCCGTCGGTTTAGAAACTATTTTCATAACCTCTCCCTCTCTCTTCCTTCGTCGTTTCATCCTTAAATGAGACATTTTTGAAATTTGGAACAGTTCTTAGCAATTCTTTGAAGAAATCTATACTTGGTAGACCTATTTGTGATTAGGAAAAACTCATTCCAAGCCTGCTCTGTTATGAAAATAAATATCCTTCCTTGTAAAATAAAAGACCATCTTGTTTATGAAAGGTTAATTAAAACTAGAGGAGTAGCCAGGCGCTGCAAACCGTGAAGGCTCTTGGAGATGCGAGTTGAACAGCAACAAAGCAGTCTCTGCTTGTCAGAAATCCCAGTCTGAGGGGAGAAAGCAGTCAGTGGAGGCAGGCAGGTATGGGAAGCCCTAGTGACTTCCCAGGAAGACAGCAACGGTCCAGATGAGGACTTGATGTCAGGGAAGCTCACCCTGGAACGTGTTCCTTGTTCAGGTTTCTAGGGTAGCCTGCAATTTTCATAAATAAAATAAAGAGGCCGTGGGAGGCATCGTGGCGAACATGATGGTTCTTCCAGGATCTCGCTGATCACTTGGCTAACGCACAGTTGATGTTGCACATGGTACAATTTTCATATTTTAGTCTTAAGTAGAACAAGAAATGACAATTATGAAAAGACAGAATAGATACCACCGACGGCTGTAATTGCTACCGAGGCTGCTCAAAGATGGTGAAAAAGACACAGTAAATCAATATTAAGTTCACCACCAACACAGGTATCACAACCAGGACATCATATAACATCATTATAGGCAGATTCTAATGTAGTCTGGACAGTTGTAAAGAATACAGCACCAACACGGGCAGGGGAGGCCAAGTTGTCTTCTGTAGTTTCAGCTGCATCTTAGAGGGGAGAGAAATCCTCTGGAATCATAGCTATGTATTTAATTAAGTGTGCAAACCGTGCTGGCTTCTGTAAACTGTGTGCTCTTCCTGTTCAGACTTTAAAATGTTAAGATCATCAAGGGTTCAAGGGTTCTGCCACGAGTAATTGTAGTAAGTTGAAATTTAGTCATTTTCATATACTAGGATTTGGGGAAACGCCTTTGTATAGAATACTACATCTTAAGTTACATTATGTGGTGTTAAAAAAAGATCTAATTAAACTTGGTGAGTTAAGAAACCAGCTAAACTTAAGGAAAAGAAAAACCATTGAAAGTTAAAGAGATTGTCTACATGTAATTAAAAGAATGACAATTGAAACTGTTCAATGCAAATCTCAGCAATGAAAATTAAATTAACCAAAGGCAAACAGATAAGGAAAGAAACAACAAATTTTGAGGAGAAGCTATGACAGAGGGAATAAATATGTACAAATAGTTTGGGCATAAAATTAGAAGGAAATACTTGCTTTTAAGACAATAGTTTTTAAGTGTAATAATTTAAACACCCTTGAAAACGTAGGTCTGATTATATACACATCTTCCTGGAGACATTTGTTTCCCTCATAGGAAATGAAACAACACTGACCACAAAATGTTTTTATGAATTCTTATGGATCTTTTGCATTTGTTCATAAATTATTTTATGTACTTATACAACTCTACGTATTTTACGTTTAATATTTAAGGGAAATAAAATGGGGAAAATCTATTTATTCCTTTAGCTTCTGCCTTGTTCCTATACTGAGCATTGTTAGAATTCAGACTCTCCCACCACCACCACACAGACATCAATATAAAAAAAAATTATATTTCATCGTAATTTTCTAGTTCATATAGAAATGTTACAAATGAGGAACTAAACTTGAATGATTTGAGAATTTTTTAACTGTGAAAGAAATAATCTATTCATCAAAAGACTATCGGAATCAAATTTCGGTTGGCATATGTGTGATAATGCCCAATGAACACACAAAAAACAAAACCATGACACATAAGTTGTGTACTAGGTGGCTTTGCATGTCTGCGGGATTTTGTCTCCCTCGGAAATTATTTTCATGTTATCATCAGATAGAAGACATTATTAAATCACTTGGTTTTCTGTACAAATAAAAACAATTAAATGTCCATATAATATAGTTAATGTAGTCATGGAATATTTTTATAAGTAAGCATACGCATGCCATGTGGATATTGCAGCATAATCTGACCCTTATCTATGATCTCAGACAACAAGCATAAATCACAACTGGATTTTTGTGGCCTTCAAATGCACGTAATTTTTAGTCACCTGAAGGATACTGAAAATTTTAATTTTATTTATGGAAAGTAAAAGTTTTCTAGAATAAATCCACTATGTAAATAAGTGAGACTGTTGTTCCACCTGCTCTTCATTAACTGAAATCATAGAATTGACTTGTTATGGATTTCAGTGTGAAAAAAAATTTCTCTTTGGGCACTTCATGCTGTCATCAACACTTAACACAGCTCTTTTCTGTTCTGTCTATTGGAGCAGAATATTTAAAATGAAAAACACTTTTCTTTTACAGAAATCTCAAAACAGGCTATTCCTTGCTGCCTACAATAATAATAATCTTCACAATATAAATATATTGCTGAGAAGTTGAGGCTTTTGCACTAACCACAAGGTGTCTCCAGTCTTCGAGTTGTCTGGAGCCCCTCCCTGCCCAATCCCCGTTGTTCAGTAGAGAGAGAACCTATATGATCACAAGGGAAACTTTAAAAACACTTGTTCAGATAGAAATCGAAAGGGTATAATTTAGAAGAGGCAGCTTAAAAGTTTAAATATATACATAAGTAATATTATATACAATATTATATATGTTATAGCTATACATTAAATAATTATATATATTACATAGTATTTATTGTATAGCATATACTGAATAAGAATTTACCAATTATTTTATGAGCTTATGTTTGGAACTTGGCCTCTTAAAAATAGTGACACAGTATAAAGAAAATGAAAAAGCAGTTTAACCTTGAGGTTCACTTTAGTTGATTTTTCCATGACTGAGGTTTCATTTTTCAATAATTCTATTAGCCACTCCAACAAGCGACTCTGAGGGCATAGAATTTTCAGAGTGGACTATATACATCTGCAATTATCCACACATACAACAAGCAAGCTCCTGGCTGTTACAAACCAAAGCGATTAGTGAAAAGTAATTACTAAAGCTCATCTCATTATGAAGTCTGACTGTATAACTAAGAATAAATCTCGTTTAAAAAAAAATCCCCACCACAGAAAGTTTTTTCTGATTTCAGGCAGTGTTTGGGCTGATTTCTTTCTGTCCACCAAGAGCCAATGAGTGTGTGTGTGTGTGTGTGTGTGTGTGTGTGTGTGTTTAATGGGATGCTGTTTGTCCCACTATATCTTACCACTCTGTCTCTTTGGATAACAATCACGGGACCCAGATGCTAAGGGTAAGTGATATTTTCCCACAAGCGGCTTCTGGCTCCTTGGCAGACGCGGTAGGCAGTTGTGCTGGCAGCCGCCGCACTGCCTCTGGCTCTCTTGTGTGGCTCTGCTGTCGGAGGGATGCTGGCCTGCCCTGGCCTCCTGGATACCATTTCCCTCCGCCAGCCCTTGGGTTTTGTGAAGCTTTATTCTGTGCAAATCCCTTGTGCAATCTCTGGATGAATTCTCTAAATGCAAAATAAGGCCTTTCTTTATGGTTGTGTCTAATGATCAGCTTACATTTCTAGTTCAGGTACTCGGGAACACCCAGACCCCAAAACCCAACTTTTCTGATCTTGGCGGCTATTTTGTTTGCATTTCCCTTCTTCTTTTTCACCCTGAGCACATTACACACCAATCTAATCTCTAGGGCGGTGGCCAAATAATTTTGCATACATGTTATGCTTTGTGATTTTTATGTTGTAATCTATGTGATTTTTAAAAGTCCTTTGTTTCCTCATATTCATTAGCATGAATAATTATCAAAGATTTTCCCCAGATTATAAATAACCTAATAAAATACCACCTCTTGCCAGAAATAAAAAAAATAGGAATTTTGCAATTTTACCAGGCAATTGACTGATGAACTATTTAATGAAATAAAGTAGCGTGTTTCTGATATTGATTCAGAAGTCATACTTCATTCCCTGCATGCTTGTAATTTGGATGACATTTTGAAGCATGTGCTCAAGTTGTACAAACAAAGGCACACAGCAGAGCCAAAGATGGTTTCAAAGACACCAATATAACTGTCTACCACATAATTTGTGAGACATCTCCCATGTTTTCCTCACAGTGATATCGCAAAAGTAGTCATAACTGCGTACTATAGATTAAATGTATTCACTGGTTTACCGTATGCCTGACCACAATCCCCAAGGCTCAGCAATATTTTGCGGGGAACCAATATACCTATTTTTTTATAATCTGAAATATCATTAAAGAACCCAAGCTTTCTAAAGGAAATAGGCACATTTTTTGCAGCCTATTTCATTTAAACATGCCTATTTCAATTAAACCTGGTTGAAATTGGTTACTTGCCGGTCTGCCACATTTTTATCTCATGTGACTGCAAAACTCCAGAATTAGTGATACTCCGTTTTAGAGTTTAACACGTAAATTGTTACTCAGTCATAGAAATAAAATGAAAGGACTATATAAATGTTATAGGGGTCTTCCAATAATTATCTAAAGCAGTTTCTCATAAAAGGCTGATTCATGTGATGTGTGAAGAAAAACATCGAAACTCTTCGATGTGCTGTGTGATAATATAAATTAAGAACAAATATAATTTAGAAAGGGGTGTCCCTAAGTCTTCACCCAGAAATGAAGATCATTATCTCTTCTCAAGAGCTGGGGTCTATTTTGGCAAAGTTTGTTTTTGATGTGAATCCTGCTGGTGAACAGAGTATGTTCTCGTTGTGCCTAGAGTTTTGCAAACCAGGAGAGAACTATCTCAGTAGAGAAATGATCCCATTCCAATGGGATGCCAAGTTTTCTCTCTAGGTGATAAATTCATGCCTGGAAGAGCAGTTCTAGTTATGGTAATGTAAAAGCTCAAAGATGTTGACAGTTGAGTTACTATGAAGTATTACTTGTCTTTTTGTTCATGGATCAACTCTGCTCTTTCTGAAATATAGAACATTTAATAAACATTTAAGAAACCTTCAGAAAATTCATTGGCAAAATTTTGGCTTCTTGTTTTTTATTCTATATAAAACCTAAAAGATTCTAATGATCTATACTCTTCAATGTTAATTTATACCACATTTCTCTGCTGGTAACGTTTTGTCTCATAACTGTTTACATTATACTATGTGGATTTTTCCTCTCACCCCATAAATGTTTGAGAATTTGTAGCTTTATATTTGAAAGAGTTAAAAAAAAGTTAATTGTAAATAATGTACACGTATACCAAGAGTCCCTGGCATTCTCCAAAACAATAAACAGAAAGAAAACTAAAACTATTTTTGGCTTTCTTTCTACCAGTAGGTGTCACTATTGGGACTATAAGGTAGTGATCCCAAGCCATCTAACAGAATTTACTTGAAAGATCATACATTACCTGTATAATCCAGAAAGTAATTTACTGAGCCATGCTGACCAAATACCCTTATGAAAAATTGCTTGACTAAAATTTTACCTCAAATAGACATGAAACCATTTGAAAAATGAAATAACCCTACTAAAAATATGCTGAGAAGAATCCTAGAGCAAAAGGTATCAGTCATTGCAACAACAACAAAAATAACTGATGGGATGTTTGAAGGGCAATTTGAAGAGTATCCTGCTATTATCAGATTTTAAATAATATTGTTCATGAAAGTATACATGTTGAAAAACAAGAGCAGAATTAGGACGTCATCTTTAGGAAGTTTTCAAATGTTTGAGTGACACTTGTGGAGTTCAGGTCAGTTTTTTCAAAGAGAAAAGAAAGCCTAGTTTCTCTATACAGAAACAGATCACACACACCCTTATCCTAGGAAATGTTACATAACTTTAAACTTCTGGTGGAAAAGAATAAAATCTTTCTTTTGTCCCCAAAAGTTACTATTAAGAGCAGTGGGGTTACTCTTGGCCTGATTTGATTTTTTAAAATGCTGCAATAATATTTTCATGTTAAATTTCACTCGAGAGGACTATTATTTGTTTTCTATTCCTTTGCTATACGTAGGAAATTTTGACAATAAGTTTTTGCTTTGCCATTAATCAGAAAATTTGGGGGTGCTTTCGTTTTACCTGAAGATTTTATTTTTGTGTTCTTTTTTTTTTTTTTTTGCTAGCTGAGGGAAATAGTTGTGTGTGTGTGTGTGTGAACAGTGTACAATCTCCCCCCCCACACACACACACACACATCCCACACCCAATGTCAAGTAATACAATAGCCTGAATCAGGATGGTTTTAAATCTTCAACTTGCACCAGAGTATTAGGTACAGATTTTTAAAATAAAGATTACCTGTTATTATTCACTGCTGAATAATCTTAAAATATCTCAGCATGTTGGAACAGCTCATTCATCAGAGCTTTAGGGTCCCTTTGATTACCTGCAAAGCAACCAGTTAGACATGATCCCTTCAAAAGTGTCAGTGCCATGACTCAATGCTCCGGACCGGCCGCTCACTGGCGATCCATCTTGTGTGCAACTTTTTCCAAAGCAGGTTGAACATCGTCATTCCCGGGCGCTCTCTCTCTCTCTCTCTCTCTCTCTCTCTCTCTCTCTCTCTCTCTCTCTCTTCCAGGACGGCTGGGCAGGGACCCTGCACGGTGAGGGACCCGCCAGTAGAGGCCTCTCTAGATTTACCTTCTGGTGGAAGACCCCCGCATCCGCCGCCGCCGCAGTGAACGCCAACAGATTTTGAAAAGATTCTTGTTGCACAGGGTGGTTGGGGGTGGGGTGGGGGGAAGATCACTCTTTAATGCCCTTTTAAGTTCTACGATGTTGATTAATGTTGCCCTTTACCTTAATGATGTTTCAAGTCTAAGAAAACAAATTTAAAATGGATCAATTCTATGGAGGATGCAGTAATTAGACAGCAAGCCTCTGCCAGATGCGGAGGCCGGAGGGCGCGCTGGCCTCTCTCTTGTCGTTACCTGTGTAAAATCCACCCTATCGTCTACATGAATGCCCACGCTGAATAGCCGTTTGAATGAAGGCTTTAGTTTGATTCTCCATACAAGGGGGACTGTGTCGCTGTGTTTTCTTTCTAGGAGTCACTAAGTGATTTCTATATCAGTTGTCATGGTGATACCGCAAAGCAAGGGGGAAGAAGGGGGCGACTTCAGGCTTTCTCCTCGGGCCTCGGCACTAAGATGTTGTTAGCAAGCCTATAAAACATTGGGGCTTTCTCCGGGCCTTCTTTTTGTTCCCTGATTGTCAATAAAACTCATTTTAAGGGTAACAAGGACATCTAAATGTCATCTGTCACCGTGTTAGAGAGATTAAGTTTGTTTAGGGACTGGCGCTGGACAAAGGCCACTATTTGTTCCGCAGACACAAAGCAGGGCCGGCTATCACCACTCTTGATTTAGAAGGAGGCCCCGAGTCCATCCAGGAAATACCATCTTCTCAGTTGCAGGTGACGGGGAGGCCTTCTCGACAGGACGGCCTGAAAGGGACAGAAAATTCATTATGGTTTTGGATGAGAGTTCGCAGTTCTTTCTCCCTTCCTCCTTAGGCCGACGCCCCAAGCTTCAGGTCTCCCCCTTAGAGTCAAGTACAGACCCAGCTCTTTGAGGGCATCGGGCCGTGTAAAAACACGGAGTATACACACCTGGTCGTCCGTGGGTGACCGAGAGAAGGGGGGAGGGAGGCTTTGCCGGGGAGGGCCCACGAGCCTCTGGTGCGACCCTCAGCCCGCATGGGCTCTGTAATGAGGCTAAATGGAATGTGCAGATTAATGAAGACATTGGCGTTATTAAAATCAAATCCTGCGGTTCATATGCTTTTCTTAATAATGAACATTGTGGCTATTGGAGAGGAAAAACAGGATTTTTTTTTTTTCTATCAATTTGGCTCTCATCCCAGATCTCATTCATCCAGAACCTATCCCTTGAAACACAGCACTCGGCCTTTGTGGGCTTTCGTCTTTCTATTTTCTGTGTTAATTTGAGGCAAAAATCTATCTATCTATCTATCTATATCTATTTCTATATATCTATATATAGATATCTATATATTTTATATATCTATATATCTATATATAGTTACATATAGATATATAGATAGATATACATAGATATCTATCTATATATCTATATCTCTATATTTTCCCATTGTAAAAAGGATTTTTCAAATGTGCACCTGGAGCTTGGGTTATAATTAAATGATTTTAAAGCTGGGATTACTGTCCAACATAGAGGAAGGTTGGGAAGTATATAAAATGACACGCCTATAATAGGGTGCTCACGTCACATCTGCCCGTGCGATGGAAATTGGCCCAGGGATCTTGGGGGCTGCTGGAGTCCAGCCACATCGACGCAGCTCAGATACTGTCTCTCACTGCACACACTCGCGCCAGCAAGGGCCGTGATGTTAAAGCGTACGTAATCTGTTGTAAGTGTTGGTAGATTCTTTATTTGTGGTTTATTAGATCCTGACAATTTGGACATTCATGAAATATGAACAAAAGCAGAGTACGAGGAGGGCTCGTTTGCTGACATCCCTTGTGGACACCCCCCCACGGGTGACAGGGAGATGTGCCCACGCACAGCCCTGGCATCGGAGCCCACGTGTGAAAGGACAAGGATAAACCCCCTCGTGTTTGTTGGCTCTGGTGGAATAGATGCATTCTGAGTTTCCTGACCTCGTGCCCTCTCAAATCCATTTGAACATTAGACTTCAATCATACTAAAAAGAAATATGGGTGGACCGCCATAGACATTATAAAATTTCCACTACTGGACACATTCTATTGCGGTCATGGTTTGGGCAGTTTAGGATGAAAAAACAATAACAACAACAACAACAAAAACAAAAAAAGCTCTCAACTTGTAAATTAGGCCAACATCAGGAACTAGGCTTGTTAAAAAACAAAACCAAAATAAAATCCTGGAAGCGGTGCAATCCCAGATTTGCGGACATGCCTATAATATTAAACACATGTCACGACTAAGAGCGACTACGGGAGGATTCCCTTAAAAAAAAAATCCTGAAACAAATGACCACAAAGTTCAGCACGATTATTTCTTAAATAGAAGGATTTATTCTACATAAACAAATGAAGGCAAAAACCATTTGAGATGCTGTTCCATCCATATCATGGGCCTAGAGGACTTTTGTTCAGTATCTTAATAGCGTGGTCATTTGTTATTCATTCAGCCACGCACGGGACACCAGGGTGTTATGAAGGACAATACTCTCAGGGCGTTTTGAGTTCAATTTGTGTTGCTCTCCTTATGCAGAACATGTGTTGGCAGCAGTGACAGTTTCAACAGGGGAATCACAATGTCGAATAAAGTTTGATCACGTTGTTCTGAGCTCATTTTCTGTTCCTCAAAACGCGAACTTTGGGACAGGTCCCATTCCGGTGCACCACGGAACATACAGCTTATGTGCTTCCTTCTTTTTCTTTTTTTTTTCTTTAAACATTATTTCAGATAAAGAGTTATCTGAGAGAATAAAAAACAGATCCCTAAAAGTATACACAGTAAGCTTCAAAATAAGTTAACAAAAGGATTGCTTGTCATTGATATTTGAAGCTACGAACAAGGTGACTGAGGAAATAGATTAGACTAGGACTTCAGTGAACCCCAGAGATACAAATGCACGCAGAGTTACATGTGTCAACTCTTACTACTCTGGCGCCATCAGGACGTCTAGGTTACCACAGTTGTTTTATAGCAGCGCAGGGTCACAAGAATTCTAATGAGACAAATAAATGTATGCTACAGGGCATATATATATATATATATACATATACATATACATATACATATATATATATGTATGTATATATATATATATATGTTTTGTTTTGTTTTTCTAAAATCCTTGAGATGAAAATCCTCTAAGTGCCCTTAAGTAGCTCTTCAATTTGGATACCTTATTTGACTCCCCTTCCCTCAGTTCCTTCTTCGGGAAAATATAGCGACGGGTTAGATAACTTGTATGGCCTCATCGAGTCCTGAAACAGAGTCAATTAAGTTCATAATAAGGCGTTTTGTTTCTAAAAATCTCTACTATTTATAAAGTAGCTATGTTTATTAAGAAAATATAACAGAGTGGCATAAGCTTCACAGTCAAGATGAACATTTAACAAATACGCAGTTTTGTTTAAGATGCATTGTGTTAAAAATCTAAGCAGTTTTATTCTCTAAGTACAGTAATTATTTCACTGTGGACAAATGAATGTCAAATAAATTCACCAAATTGGAAATAGGTTTATTCATCAGGGCTGTTCAATGACCCCTTTGTACTCAGGAAATAGTAAAAACAACAAAAGAAAAATGCATTAATGAATACTGTCTCACAAAAATACAGTATCTTTGATAACTAACACATCTCCTTATTTTGCTATTCTCACTTGAACCAAACGCAGAAGTTCAGAGTATTACCTTCCTCCTCTTCTCTCATCCTGCTTCCAAATTTTCTAATAATGCTTTGTATTCTTGTTTAGAGCAAACATACAACATCCAAATTTATCACAAAAAAAGCTGTCTCTGGTGGATAAGGTCTACATTGTAAAGTTTACTTTGCACCTTCTGGAATCCAGTACTTCTTTATCCAGTATGGTCATCTTACAATATAAGTAAATAACTCTAGCATGGCCTTCTCAGGAATGTTTTTAACCAGATAAAATATTCTATGTACATCAAAAAGCTTATTAAAAATATTGAATTAATGTAATTACATATAAATCTTTGTATTTCTTCTGCTTATCGACTTTACTGACTAGAATTTCAATGTATTTTTATTCCAACTTGTGAATATAAAATTATGTGGTATTTATACAAAATTGTATTTTATTTAGCTACTAATTAAAACAGAAATACATATACTAGTAGAACCACTTTGTTAAAAGTTAGTAATAATTTATTTTTTATTAATAATAATAACCACACCATATGGGAAAAAATCTTATAGTATTTAAAGAAGTGTAGAAAGAATAGGTCTGATAATATATTTTTGTCATATTTTCTTATTTGTTATTGATAGCATTGGTTAATATATTAAAATATTGAAAAAATAAATAGTATAATCAAAAATTCTTAATAAGATAATCTTATTTTTAATAAAATTATCTATTTTTTTTATATTTTAACTTGTACTAATAATTTACCATCCTCAAATATTTAATGTAACAATATAAGAGAAAAAATAATAAAATCATATTATGGTTAAAATAAAATGTTCCTTGAATCTGCATCATAGCTTACTATTTTCAGTAATATTGAAGTCTTTAACTTTACAAAAAAAATACTTTGGACTTGTGCATTAAAAGATACATACACAATAAATCTAGTGAGAAAATGATATACCCTAGGAGTCAGTAAAACATAATATTGCCAAATTAAAACAATATATTTTTTCGAAAAAATTGTAAAAACAAAATCACTTTGAAAATGTTATTAAAGTCAACATTCCAAAGAAATGTTTCTATTTATGAATGTATTATTTGTTGCAGTTTTAGACTTAATGATATTCTAAATGGAAGTGAACATTAGATTGATCAAAAATTTTGGATGGTTAAAACAATCACAATTTCAGTTTTACAAGAAAGCCATTTTCTTAACCTATTTCAAATTAAAATGATTCTCTTCATCATTCACTTGCATTGGCACTCTCTGAAAAACAAATAAATAGAACAGCTTAGTATATAAAGCCTGGTACGTGTGCACTTTTCCCATGCTTGTTGTGGCATCTGAACAATAGATTTTGGAAGCTGGAAAGCAGAAAAATAAATTTTATTTAGCTATCTTTTCTGGAGCTTCAAGTATCAGTGTTGTTTATTTTTGTTACAGAATTGCATACCTGCTCTAACAGAACAGTTTGTTTCTCTTTTAGTACTGTTACCTAAGTTTCTCAATGTTTTGAGGCTTTTTATATTATTTCAAATATCATACTTCAGTGAAGTTTTGGTTAAAGTAAAATATGCAGAGATTTCACAGTTCATTGGTAAAGAGTTTTTCTGAGTTTTAGAGGAAAAAATAACATAAGATAGATTTAAAAAACATTTTCCTGACAAAAATAAAATGATTCTTTTACAGGTGGAAAAATCAGAACTCAATTATTTGAATTTTAACTTGAAAATGATATGAAGTTACTGAACAAAAGAGATACTCAGGAGGTAAATTATATCTCCCATTCAGTTGGTTTCAAACACTGGCTATTGTTCAGTTAAAAAATCATTAATTCAGGCATTGTTACCTATAAATATAAGTTTTTCTTCTAATGTAACTCCATAGAAGTAATGAATTAAATAGCTGAAAAAAGTGGTAACAACAGAAGACTAAATACATATTTTAAGAAAATATTTGAATATGGTTCATCTGTAAATACCTATGTATGTAGTTAAAAATAAAGTATGTTAATCCCAGGAGCAGCACCTTCATTGGATGGTAGCCTTTTTGGAAAAAAATAATGACACCATCTTCATTTTTTGCTCTTATCAGACTCAGTTTCTGTTTCTTTTAATTCTATCATTTTTTTCTCCTGCACAGACTAATTTGTGTTCTATTTAGTGCTCTTTTATTTGTTGCATTTCATTAGTTTTATGTCTCCTTGTTTCTTTTACTAAAACACTGATGTCTTTTTAAGCATTCTGCTTCTTTAATAAAAAACTTATAATAAAATATTAGTCATTCTAGATTTTTTTTCTCTCATTATTTAAATTCAATACTTAATGAAACTGCTTTAAAATAGTTTGGAAAATTGAGTAAAAAACACTAATATTTCATATTTAGATAATATTGTGCCTCCTGAAAAATTCTTCACTTAAATAATAAGACTTAACTTTTTTTAATGCTTTAGTATGTAGTATAATTTGTCTTCCTCCTCTCCAAAGTACGTGTTTAAGTTAGAATATCGTAAAAAGAAGCCTTTGTCTCCAGCATGGCAGGTGATAGGCGACAATTTTACCAGCATCAAAAGAAACAAACAAAAAAACAGATGAATTTTACAATATTTTACAGTGTTTAAAAATAGGTAAGAATGAAAGTAAAAATAAAAGTAGACTCTCAAGTTTGATGCCAAAATTAGAAAAGTGTATGTGAATACTCCTAGTTGGAGTGCACACAGTCTACTCAGTGTACGGCGTAGGATTAGAGCTCGGGCTTTTTCGTTAGAAAAGTCCCGAGTTCCATGCTGACTCTGAAGAAAAGGAAATAAACTCTCAAAGCCACACTTCATTTATCGATAAAATGAAGATGACACGTCTGACTCTTCTGTCACAGTGAACAGGAGGCATATCTAGTACTTATCAGAGAACCTAGCACCCAAGAAGAGCTCCATGAAGCTGGCCGTTAGGCGGTTGTTAGTATTTGCTAGGCAACAGCGCGTCACTGAAAAAATACTGGTTTCGAATCAATTAGAACGTGCGGGTGCTAACACTCAAGAGATGAGTGGCATGGGCTAAATCAATTCATTTCCTTGATTCGAAATGTCCACTTCTATAGAATAGTCTGTATCTTCGGTTGAGCTGTGAGATCTGCGTGCCAGGGAATGCTCACAGTTGTCTGATCCGCAGAACGGGCCGCGTCCTGAGGCATGAAGCCTTCCACGCGGTCCGGGCCAGGGGTGAGCTTCCACTGCAGTGCTGGGTGGGAAGAGCTGCGCAGGTGCACGCCGTCAGACTGTGTGCTCTCGCATTTCACACGACGTTCTTTTATTTATTTTCTCTTACTTCTACCACACAGCTACAATAATGGGGGGGAAAAAACTGAAGAGCAAAAATGTCAGTGAAATATAATGTAAAAAAAAAAATAGGAGTTAATGACTTTTGAGGATATATTATCTTTGTTTTTAGTGCAAGTTAATGTGTGGACGGGCTTTTTTTTTTATCATTTATTTCTTTTTATGATAATAGTTGTGTTGAGCAAAACCCAATCACAAAACCTAAAATATTTATGATCATTTAAGTCATCTCCTTGGGCCTGGAGGAGCTGGCTTTGGCATCGCCGTGCATGAGGGTTAAATGAAATAAAACTGGCAGAAACCCCTATGCTGATTTCTGTTTCTAACAAAGCACTCCTTATGTAAATATACATAAACATATCTTTATTTATTTATTTATATAAAGCATTTTATGTGTATTTGTTATCTCTGATTTACTCAAGTTTTTTTTTGTTCAAAATATAACGAATGATTGCTGTTGTCTGAGTCAAGAGGAGAAAGCAGATAAGAATACCAAGACAAACAACAGCAAAAACTCCACTATTAGACACATCTCAGTCTGGAAAATATTCCGTGCGATCCGTGAGCGTCGTCAGTCAGAATATATTTCAATATCAATTCACTCTCTTCAATATTGTCTTCATTAATAGTTTTAATTATACCTTTAAAAACCATATGAGATCTAACTGCTATAAACGGTGTAGTATTGTGTAAGTGTCTAATTTTGAATTAAGAATAGATATTCTTAAAGCATGTAGACCTCTAACAGGAAACATTTCGATTTTTCTTCCCTACATTAATGCATTTGCCTAATGTAGTTGATTTTTAAAAATTAAGCATAGCATGATTCAAAATTGGCACCCTGGGGGAACCGTTGCCACCACAAGGAATTCTTTGAAAAATCAATTAAAGCAAAGTTAAGTAAATTAGTTGAAAGAAACCTCCTTCATTGAAACTCTCAAAATGCAAATGTCTTAAAACTATACAAGTTACTTTATATTCAAAATGCACACAAACATTTTCCCCTAAGTACTAATGTGTCTTTTTTTTCCATTGACTCAACGAATATTTATTGAGTACTTACCATATTCTAATACTTGCACTAGGTAATTTTCAATATTACATGATTCTCAACTTGTCCTTGTTAATATTTTACTTAGGCTAGCTATAATATTTAAAACTTGTACATGCCAAATGACTTTATAAAAAAGCTCTCACACTTTTTACATCCCAGCTATGATTTATGTTTGGAAAGAAGATTTTATATTTTTCTCTGCCCTCTTTACTCACCGCTAGGTGTTGATTTTCTAATGATTTAGTGCAAACACCACATTATAAATGATATAAATTTAATCAGTAATAGTCATTCTTGGTTGTGTTATACAACATAGGAGAATTTTTATTTAATTGAGCTGAAAATTTTAGTTATAAACTAGTAACTATAAGAAAAAATACCTTTTATATTCCTCAGATTAAGAAGAATAGAAATAAATTTTGTTTAGAATTAAAGCAATTAACATATTATACTACTCATATCTCAAATACAGACATACATGCACATATATATTTTTACATGTATCTGATTTATATTTGAAAGTGAAATTGGATCTATGATTTTTCTCTTCAAATTCAGAGAACAAAATTAAAATTCTGGATAAATGGCAAACTTAATCTTAATGGTTTAAGAAGCCAATTCATCAAGAAAATAATTATATTAGGTAAAAAGCTAAGTTATTTTTTAAAGGTTATTATCACATACAATAAAAATTTAGCTTCTCTCATTGACATATATGAATGCTTATTCCAGAATATCAATTATTGCCATCTTCCGTGAATATTTTCTAAATTTTAAGTGCATAATGGAAATTGAAAATAAGTGTTATATTTTTCCGTTGATAAATTAATCTTTGGAAACACTTTTGACAAAACTGTACTGTGTTTGTAATTTTAGAGTTTTATCAACATTGCTTCATGGAGCAAATCTTTTCTTTGTAGGTCTTATTATGATAGAACAGAGTGGCTTACAGAGAGGGAATGTGTAAATAAATCATGGTTTCCTAAAAAAAATATAGACACCATTAGAAAATTTTCACTGGCAATGCAACTTTGCTTTGAACTACATTTTTATTTCAAAATAAATGTAACTTACTAAAATTCACATCCCTTAAATTAACTGAGGAACATTACAAAAGCAAAACAAAGAAATGGGGTAAAGTCATAAATTATATTAGACCCTAAATGCAAAATCATTCTTAGCCTGAACTACTTAGTTTAAATTTACAATGACAAAAATTAAAACTAATTATATTTTAAACACTTTCATAATTACTTACAATACACTTTAAAAACACAATTACTGTTTGTCACGAAGGAATCAGTATGCATACACAATGTTAGGTGACTACTTGGGCCTATAACCAAAAGATGATCACTTTTCCAAAATCCCAGAGACAGAAACCAAAAAAGGCATTAGTTTCAGAAATGCAATACAGATGTCATTCATGAAAGCATTGTTAATAAATTCATTGTTTAGTCTATTACTCTAAGTTTTAAAACAAATAAATGAACTATTTTGAATTCAGTATTCCATAAGTTTTAGAAAACATTTATTCTCTATTAATTACAGGAAGAAATGGAAAATAATATATATTCCTGAAGAAAATCACCAGAGTTTTGAAGCAATATTCCTATCAGAAAAATTTGAAAGTACTGATTTTCACTTACTGTCTTTTCTTAAAAATATATCATCGTCTTAGTCTCCTCTGAATTAATTTTTAATCTAAAATTAGCATTTATAACAACAACTTTAAATCTTAGGGTAAATAGTCAAAGAATAGCAACTGAACATTGCTATCTAAATGAACCCAAAATGACCTGTTTAAGGTATGTTTTGTCCTCCTCTGACCCTTTACTTAAGGAATAAACTGAATTTGTCCTGTAATTTATAATGCCTGATTTTTAGGAATATTTCTTAAAATGCTAATTATGATTTTGCTTTGTACATCATCTTGATGTAACAAAAACATCCTGGAATAAGGCAAGTTGATATCACAATCTTTTTCTTACATTAAAAGACCATATTATGCCTGACCTGTGGTGGCGCAGTGGATAAAGTGTCGACCTAGAAATGGTGAGGTCGCCGGTTCGAAACCCTGGGCTTGCCTGCTCAAGGCACATATGGGAGTTGATGCTTCCAGCTCCTCCCCCCCCCCCTCTCTGTCTCTCCTCTCTCTGACTCTCCCTCTCCTCTCTAAAATGAATAAAAAAAAAGCCATATTATTAGTCACTACAAATGCTGATGCAACTGAAGGCTTGGTCTTTTGAGAGTCTATCATTAATGAAATTGAAAGGTTAACAACTTACATTTAGAATTGAATGGCTTCAGAAGATTATTTATGGAATAATGTGCATTGTGATTTCAGAGCCAAAGTAACGCATGACTTCATTGTATTTGTCATTCAGAGAACCCCACGGTTACCTGTGTCACCACTATAACAAAATTAAATGATTAACGATTTTGATTCATGGGAATTCTTCTATAATTCAATTTTAAAATAAAGTGTTAAGATCCTCAAGTGGTCATCTCTACTTTCTTGTCTTTGGGGTTATTGTGCAACTTTGAAAAACACTACTGAGTACAACAGTGAGAATAAAAACAGGAAATTAGAAGTTTTAGTGAACTAAGTTTGAATCCCGTTTCTATCATTTTAGATCCTGCGTAAAAGCGTGATTAACCAATCTTAGTTTCCTGAACTGATACAAAATAAAGACAATGTTATTTACGCAAAAGAGTGCCGGGTGCAGATCAAAGGAAGAAACACGGGGAAGAACCTGTACAGAGCCCTCCCTGAGTGGGGAGCGCCAGGTCACATGATCCGCTCACACGCCGGGGACATACAGCGCTACATCTACTTCTGAACTTTGACTTCATCACATAATTGCACCTGGGAGGGAAATTTTTCCTTAAATCAGTGGTTCTAATCTGGGTTGATTAGAATGCTCTGGGCCTTCTCAACGTGGAACATTTGTGTTATGAAGATTTTTATCTGAACAACTTCCATTATACAATTTCACCCACCGAGTATCCCCTAATAAAAATACATTAAAAAATGTACGTCTGCGGGTAACTGAAAAACTGTTAGGATCCTGTCAGCGTCAGGGCAGCTGCCCTGTCACTTGCCTGAGTTCCACCTAGTACATGATCTTCAAGGTCCCTTTGCAAACACAAAGCGAAATCGGAAAAGGGACTGGTGGAAGAGAGAACCGTATGGAGGAGCAAACACTGGACAGAAACCAGAAAAGACCCAAGGAAAGAAGAGTAAGAGCTAAGGCTTTAAAGAGAAGCAACCACCAAGGGAGAAGCGGTGATCCACATCAACAGAGTGCAGGAAAAATAAGAGGGAAGAGAAAATTGATTTTGACTAGTAGAACACTGGTGATCAACATGAATAAAACTTTTGTACTGCACTGTATATGGGATTGGATGATCTATTATTCCACCCAAATAGCCCTGGCTGAGATCTACATGGATTTCCACTCTCCAAAATCTAATAGACTCGCACCCGAGTCCTGAGGGAAGTTAAGCAACAGGAACAGGCTTTCCAGATTGGTGTCGATAGACCTCTAGCCACGGAAAACGTTAACTCTTACTCTTTTTTTTTTTTGTAAATATTTTTCTGAAGCTAGAAACGGGGAGAGACAGTCAGACTCCCGCATGCGCCCGACCGGGATCCACCCGGCACGCCCACCAGGGGCGACGCTCTGCCCACCAGGGGGCGATGCTCTGCCCCTCCGGGGCGTCGCTCTGCCGTGACCAGAGCCACTCTAGCGCCTGGGGCAGAGGCCAAGGAGCCATCCCCAGCGCCCAGGCCATCTTTGCTCCAATGGAGCCTCGGCTGCGGGAGGGGAAGAGAGAGACAGAGAGGAAGGAGAGGGGGAGGGGTGGAGAAGCAGATTGCCGCTTCTCCTGTGTGCCCTGGCCGGGAATCGTACCCGGGACTTCTGCATGCCAGGTCGACGCTCTACCACTGAGCCAACCAGCCAGGGCCTCTAATAGAAATTTTTAAATTTTGTTTTGACACTAAGCCAGATTGGCATTATTGTTAACATTTTCTATAGAAAATCATCTCCCCTTGGCTGGATTTGCATTAACATTTTCATTTTCCTAATTCTAGCTGCTCATAAGCCCTGTTGTAGAGAGCTTTCTGTATTGACCGTAGACTGTTTAATTATCCTACGCTTGGTCTTAAAGCCTTATTCTCATAGAACTTCTAATCTTTTCATGCAATTTTATTCACATCTGTAGTTAATTAATTTAATATAGTCAAGAGAATCCCAAATGTTTATCTCTACCCCAAACTTTACTGAAGCTCAACAGCCCTGCCTACACGTATGCACAGTTCTTCTAACTCATGGCATCTTCTAGAATCTTTCCTCCAAGAAAACACATAAATTTCCAATTTCAGGAAACAGATACATTGTCTTTCCAGTTTCCTAAGCCAGAAACTAAAGAATCCTTCTCTATCTACTCCATCAGGAAGTTATGGAAATTTTAGTTTCTAAATATGTCTCCAACCATCCACTCTCCCAAGCTCTAAATTTATTCCCTGTACCATGGGAAGGACGATGTTTTTAAGATACAAAGCTTGTCACATAACATCTTCCACTTTCAGTACCTTGTCATTCATATAATAAATGTTTTAATCTTAGAATAATGATTATAATATTTGATAGAGTGTACAAACTGAATAATTTGTCTCTTCTCTACCTGTCCGTAGCTTTCAAAGAGATTAAGGCTATTTAGGGTCATGAGTCAAGAGGAGGTTATTTCAAAATATAAGATGACTACTTTTCTTTTTGTGTGTGACAGAGAGAGAGAGAGAGAGAGAGAGAGAGTCAGAGAGAGGGACAGACAGACTAGAAGGGAAAGAGATGAGAAACATCAATTCTTTGTTGCTGTTCCTTAGTTGTTCATTGATTGCTTTCTCATATGTGTCTTGACCAGGGGCCTTCAGCAGACTGAGTAACCCCTTGCTCGAGCCAGCGACCTTGGGCTCAAGCTGGTGAGCCTTGCTCAAACCAGATGAGCCCGCGCTCAAGCTGGTGACCTCGGGGTCTCAAACCTGGGTCACTCCACATCCTAGTCCGATGCTCTATCCACTGTGCCACCGCCTGGTCAGGCAGGATGACTATATATTCTTGAATATAGAAAGACAAGACTCAATAGAGAGAAAGAGATTAAAGTTATCTTTTTTAAAGATAGTAATAGAAGAATTAAAATCTATGAATTAGGATTTAATATCAATACTTATAGCTTACCTGTGTAAAAGAGAAAAGACATAACTTCCTAGTACATAAAAAGTTAAAAGGGAGATAAATTTAAACATGAATACATCCTTCATCATTTTTAATTAAATTATATATCAGCTGTGACTGATTACAGTTTATGTAGTCATAAGACATACATTAAAATTTATTACTAGATAATTTTATTATTGAGCTCCAATTTAAAATATTGTATCATGCTTTGCAAATGTATTTAAATACAAGGAAGTATTGTCTTTATGCTAAACTGTCTATGGTTCTTAATTTGCACTTTCAATAATGTCATAAAGTTACCATGTGCAAGTTGATACTACAGGTATTTATTTTTTGATTCCTAGAAGATTTTGGTGAGTTGGGAAATCATACATCGCAACTGAACAATTTTTAGTTGACTACCCCAAAAGCAGATCTACCTTAATATGATGAAAACTTTCACTATTGGAGACATTATGGTGTTGCTGAAGCTCAGAGGACAATTCTAGTTATTAGCATATGGATGCTCTTGTGAGTATTTAAGTATTTCTTCATATCTCTTTATCACTCCTAAACTGTGTCAACTACTTTCTGGGAGGAAGCCAAGCACTTTTAGAAGCTGAATAACTCTTTCAAGCAACTAGATATCTATTCATTTCGCTGAAAGAGTGAATCGTGTCTGAACTGGAAGAATCTGATTCAGTAAATATGGAATAATTTATTTTCTGTGTAATGACTGTACAGTATGGAAATTGAGTTATACATGCATATTTGAACATGAAAACTCTCATGACAGCTATTTGCAAAGAGAATACTTTTGGAGATGGTGTATTTTTACTTTTATAATAACTCAAGAAAAGAGGAGAACTTAAGAATTAGCTTTTGGAATTAAATTAAAAGTAAGGCCATTGGTCACATATGAAATCTTCTCAACATTGTCATCATAAATTTATTAGTAGACATAAAATGTGGTTTTTTTAGTTCTTTGCAGACTTTTTAAATTAAAATTGGAAAATTTACAGTGGTTTGGGAAAAATCAACTAGTTATGAAGGTCAACTATTTATCCTAAGAGAGATAACTTTAAATAGAAGTTGCATAGATGTTTTGAGGTTTAGCATCCTTATTTGAATACATTTATAATTATTAAAGGAGTAATATTATGAACACAGGCATTTAGTTGGTCCCTGCCCATGTCACCACCAATAGAATCAATAGATTCAAAATATAGGGTAAACATCAGCAAAAATCCAGACACTAGAGAATTTTGATAAATTTGGGTGGATACAGCATCAATAGAATCATATTAAACTAAATTATTCTAATCTGTTCATTTTCTAAAATGACAATGTTATCATGGAATAAATTGAGATATTTATAAATAAAGAAAACTTGAATTTAACTATTACATCTATTTTATCATCTTAACTGCAAGAAGTCAACAAAGATTTCTTTCTATACACTTGACCCTTGAACAACACAGTTTTTAACTTTGCAGTTCCTGAAACATTTTTTTAAAATAAATACTGTGAATATATTTTTCTCTTTATAATTTTCTTGAGAAAAATTTTATTTTCCCTAGCTTACTTTATTGTAAAAATTCAGTGTATAATACTTGCAACATACAAAATATGTGTCAATTCTTTATGATGTCAGTAAAGCTATTAGAAGTTAGGTCTTGGAATGGTAAAAGTTATATATGGATTTTTGACTGCACAATTTGCATTTTGCAAGAAAATAAAACACATCATGCACATTCTTATTTTGAGGGGAAATAAAACTCTTTATACACAATATTAAATATTCAGGGTCTAAGAAAGTGTCCATGTATTTTTTCTGAAGATATACTAATTGAACAGTGATCCAGTTGCTAGATGAATGACAACTTATGCTATAAAAGGATGAATGGTCATCAATGCTTATCCAATTTTTAAATAAATGTTTGTTACATTTATGCATTAGATTATTTAAATTGTAATCATGACCTCAGGTCAATTTTGAGATGTCTGAAAATGTAATTAACAAAACTTCAAAACACAGTTTATTGAATAGACTATCTTCACCCCATTGTATGGTTTTATCTCCTTTGTCAAATATTAATTGACCATAAAGGCATGGGCTTATTTATGTGCTCTATGTTTTGTTAGTTAATATATGTGTTTGTTTTTGTGCCGTTACCAAGCTGTTTCGATTACTGTGGCCTTGTAGTATAGTTTGATATCAGGTAACATAATGTCTCGAATTTTGTTCTTCTTTCTCATGATTGCTTTGGCTATTTGGGTTCTTTTGTGGTTTCTTATACATTTTTTTGGAATATCTGTTCTAGTTTTGTCAAATATACCATGGGTAACTTGTTAGAAATTGTGTTGAATCTATTGATTTCTTTGGATAGTATGGACATTTTAATAAGAATTAACATTTAAAGAAGTTAATCCTTCCTATCCATGAACACAGTATACACTTCTACATATTTTTATCTTCTATTTCTTTTCTCAACATCTCATAATTTTCTTTTTCTTAAATTTACTTATTAAATTTAATGCAGTGACATTGATAAATCAGGGTACATATGTTGAGAGAAAACATCTCCAGATTATTTTCACATTTGATTGTGCTGTATACCCCTCCCCCAAAGTCAAATTGTCTTCTGTCACCTTCTATCTGGTTTTCTTTGTGCCCCTCCCCTCCCCCACCCCCTCTCTCCTTCCTCGCCCCCTCCCCCCTCCCCCCACCCCCACCCCCGTTGCCATCACATTCTTGTTCATGTCTCTGAGTCTCATTTTTATGTCCCATCTATGTATGGATTCATATAGTTCTTAGTTTTTTTCTGATTTACTTATTTCACTCCGTATAATGTTATCAAGGTCCATCCATGTTATTGTAAATGATCCAAAGTCATCATTTCGTATGGCTGAGTAGTATTCCATAGTGTATATGTACCAAGGCTTTTTTATCCACTCGTCCTCTGACGTACACTTGGGCTGCTTCCAGATCTTTGCTATTGTGAACAATGCTGCCATAAACATGGGGGTGCATTTCTTCTTTTCATACAGTGCTATGGTGTTCTTGAGGTATATTCCTAACAGTGGGATAGCTGGGTCAAAAGGCAGTACGATTTTTAATTTTTTGAGGAATCTCCATACTGTTTTCCACAGTGGCTGCAACAGTCTGCATTCCCACCAGCAGTGTAGGAGGGTTCCCTTTTCTCCACATCCTCGCCAGCACTTATTCTGTGTTGTTTTGTCGATGAGCGCCATTCTGACTGGTGTGAGGTGATATCTCATTGTGGTTTTAATTTGCATTTCTCTAATGATTAGTGATGTTGAGCATTTTTTCATATGCCTATTGGCCATCTGTATGCCCTCTTTGGAGAAGTGTCTATTCATTTCTTTTGCCCATTTTTAGATTGGATTGTTTGTCTTCCTGGTATTAAGTTTTACAAGTTCTTTATAAATTTTGGTTATTAACCCCTTATCAGACGTATTGTCAAATATGTTCTCCCATTGTGTAGTTTGTCTTTTTATTCTGTTCTTGTTGTCTTTAGCTGTGCAAAAGCTTTTTAGTTTGATATAGTTCCATTTGTTTATCCTGTCTTTTATTTCACTTCCCCATGGAGATAAATCAGCATATATATTGCTCCGAGAGATGTCAGAGAGCTTACTGCCTATGTTTTCTTCTAAGATGCTTATGGTTTCACTGCTTACATTTAAGTCTTTTATCCATTTTGAGTTTATTTTTGTGAGTGGTGTAAGCTGGTGATCTAGTTTCATTTTTTTGCAGGTAGCTGTCCAATTTTCCCAACACCATTTGTTAAAGAAGCTGTCTTTACTCCATTGTATTTCTTTACCTCCTTTGTCAAATAATAAAACTTTGAGTTTATTTCTGGGTTCTCTGTTCTGTTCCATTGATCTATATGCCTGTTCTTATGCCAGTACCAGGCTGTTTTGAGTACAATAGCCTTGTAGTATAACTTGATATCAGGAAGTGTGATACCTCCCACTTTATTCTTCTTTTTTAAGATTGCTGAGGCTATTTGTGTTCTTTTTTGGTTCCATATAAATTTTTGGAATATGTGATCTATATTTTTGAAGTATGTCATTGGTATTTTAATTGGTATTGCATTGAATTTATAGATTGCTTTGGGTAATATAGACATTTTAATGATGTTTATTCTTCCTAACCATGAGCACAGTATATGCTTCCACTTGTTTGTATCTTCCTTGATTTATTTAATCAATGCTTTGTAATTTTCCGAGTACAAGTCTTTAGTCTCCTTGGTTAAGTTTACTCCTAGGTACTTTATTTTCTGGTTGTAATTGTGAAGGGGATTGTTTCCTTAATTTCTCTTTCTGACTGTTCATTATTGGTGTATAAAAATGCCTCTGATTTCTGAGTATTGATTTTTTTTTCAATTTAAAACTTTATTCTTTATTTTTCAGCAAATATTTAGTTCATTTATTTAGTTAACATTTTTTTATATAAATAAATTTTTATTTTAATGGGGTGACATCAACAAATCAGGGTACATATATTCAAAGAAGACATTTCCAGGTTATCTTGTCATTTAGTTCTGTTGCATACCCACCACCCAAAGAGAGATCGTCCTCCGTCACCGTCCATCCAGTTTTCCCTGTACCCCTCCCCCTTCCCCTCCCCCTCTCCCTCTTTCCCTCCCCCACCCCCTATAATCACCACACTCCTGTCCATGTCTCCCAGTCTCGCCTTTATGTCCCACCAATGTATGGAATCCTGCAGTTCTTGTTTTTTTCTGATTCACTTATTTCACTCTGCATAATGTTATCAAGGTTCCACCATTCTGCTGTAAGTGATCCGATGTCATCATTTCTTCTAGCTGAATAGTATACCATGGTGTATATGTGTCCCATCTTCTTTATCCAGTCTTCTATTTTTTTTTTACAGTGATTAAAAAAGCCTTTAAGCAAACTCTTGTCCAATACAGCAAGAAACCATAAAAGAGCAGTGTCCTTAACATGTTCACCAAGTCCAAGTTGGCCCTATCACCATGCCAAATCCCTGAAAAATGCAACCCAACCACAGTTCAGTCTGTTAGGAGCTGTCACAGGGAGCAGGAGTCCAGGAAAAGTCCACATCCAGGAAAAATCCGCATGGCACTGGAATTGTTGTCACCATTCTATACTTTGCAGCTCATGTCCAAGTCCCAATGACCGCTGCTTCTAGCTGGTAATGATTCAAGTAGACTGGAAAACCCATTTGCAGCATGCGTGGATATGGAGCTTCTGTTCTCCTCTGCCTGGAGAGATGAGACCAGGGTGCTTTTCCCTGGAGCTCTGCGACTGTGGCATGGTAAAGAGAACCTTGGGATACCCTAAGCTGGGTGGCAAAGGTAGATTCATAATAGAAGTTGGCAAAAGGGGGAAAGAGAGCTCTAAATTAGGAGTAGGTCCCAGCCTGAAATATGAGTGGCTTTCATGCTTTCATTCCAGTTGTCCTCCAACTCACTGATTCGATCCTCAGCTCTATCTATCCTGTTTTTAATTCCTTCCATTGTGGTCTTTATTTCTGATATTGTATTTGTCATCTCCATCTGATTCTTTTTTATACTTGCTATTTCTTTATTTAGGTGTTCATAATGACCATCCATTGTTGTTCTAAGATCCCTAAGCATCCTTACAATCATTATTTTGAACTCTGCATCTAGAAGTTTGATTATTTCCATATCACTCAGTTCATCTCCTGAAGTTATCTCTTGTGGTTTCATTTGGATTGCACTTTTTTGTCTTCTCATTGTGTTTGGGTGTTTTATTTGTAGAGTTGGTTGAGTCTAGGCTTGGTGTTGTCTGCCTCTAGTTTTCAGTTGTGTTATTTCTAGGTCTTCTTGGGTTGGTATCAGCTATTATTTATAATCCACTTTTGGATTTGGGCAGCTTTGAAGTCTTGATTTGTTTGTTTTCTTAACAGGTGATAATCTTGTTTATTGATCTCAGCATGGGGCTTCCTTGAAAGTGTATCCAGGAATGCGATGGGTGTAACCTGAGACTCTGCAGGCCTCTTCAGCCAACTAATCTCACTGGGGGAAGGGTGTTTTCTCAGCTTCAGTAGGGGGAGGTGTATCTCAGATCTCCATGGAGACCTGAGTTGCTGCCCCTCCTCCCCACTTCTTGTTTTCAGCTGTGTCTTGTTGCACTGATTGGAGCTGGAGAGATGTCTGGAGATCTCTGATCCGGAAGCAATTCAGTACTGTTTTGTGGAAGGATCAGCCCCTCCCCCAGCTATGGCCGCCTCCAGCACGGATGAGTCAGCTTTTTTAGTTCCTTTCCTGCATTCCTTAGCCCCTCACAGTCTGTCCCTCTCTCTCTCCTTTCCACTTGGGGGATAAGCTGGTCTTTTCAACACACCTCACTCCCTGGTCACCAGGCAAGTGGCTGTGAGCAGTATTTTTTGCTCTTTTCCCTGGGGTGAGATCCCCTCTGGGCTTTCAGCCTCCCCCACCCCTCTGTTCCTGTAAGCAGAGGAGATTCAGGCGCTCCCTACCAGGTTTGTTGTGGCTTTTTCTTTGCTCTTTGGTTTTTGAGAGCTGTTCTTGTAGTCCAGAGTTGGTTTTTCATGCTGATTTTTCCTAAATTGATTTATATTCCAGTTTGGTGGTGAGAGCTGGGCGTCTGTGCGTCCGCCTACTCCGCTGCCCTTTGTCCACACTCTTAAGGGGCCTGCACACAAACTCTCGCTCTCAGGACTCCATGTTGGATGCCAGGGAAGGGACGGTGGCTGGTGGGGGACACCAGAGATATTCAGAGAGAAACTGAGTTGTGTGGCTTCTGGACAAGAGGTGGAGGAACAACCATCACTGTCACTGTATGAGCCCTCCTCCTTCCTCATAATTTTCTTAGTTCAGGTATTTTACATCCTTGGTTAAAATTATTCCAAGGTATTTTATTTTATTTATTTATTTTTTTTTTTCATTTTTCTGAAGCTGGAAATGGGGAGGCAGTCAGACAGACTCCCGCGTGTGCCCGACCGGGATCCACCGGGCATGCCCACCAGGGGATGATGCTTTGCCCCTCTGGGGCGTCGCTCTGTTGCATCTAGAGCCATTCTAGTGCCTGAGGCAGAGGCCACAGAGCCATCCCCAGTGCCCGGGCCATCTTTGCTCCAATGAAGCCTCGTTGCGGAAGGGGAAGAGAGAGACAGAGAGGAAGGGGAGGGGGAGGGGTGGAGAAGCAAATGGACACCTCTCCTGTGTGCCCTGGCCGGGAATTGAACCCAGGACTCCTGCATGCCCAGCCGATGCTCTACTGCTAAGCCAACCGGCCAGGGCAGTATTTTATTTTTTTAATGCAATTTTAAATGGGATTATTTTTTAGTTTTCTTTTCTGATAGTTCATTATTGATGTATAAAAATGCAATTGGTTTCTGGATATTTATTTTGTATCCTGCTCCCTTACTAAACTAATTTATCAGTCCTAATACTTTTTTGTTAAAATCTTTAGTGTTCTTTACATATGGTATCATGTCATCTGCAAATGATGACAGTTTTGCTTAATACTTCGGCTATCTTTTATTGATTCTTGTCTGATTGCTGTGTTAGGACTCCCAGCACTATAATGAACAAGAGTAGTGACAATGGACATCCTTGTCTTGTTCCTAATCTTAAAGGAAACACTTTCAGTTTTCTCCTGTTGAGTATTATATTGGGAAAAGAGTACAAATATGTGCAAAAAGTAGGTAAATAAAACTAGGTCACCTTCTTACACCAAACACAGAATAAACTCAAAATGGATTAAAGACTTAAATATTTGATTCAAAACCATAAAGTCCCTAAAAGAAAATATAGGCAATAAAATCTAGAATATTTATTATAGCAATAATATTCTATAAAATAAATAAAAATCTAAAATGTTCAGTGTAGCAATAATAATTATAGCAACACACACACACATACTTGGGCAAGAGAAAGAAGAAAAAAATAAATAAATGGGACTACATCAAATTAATTTTTTTTTTTGCATAGCAAAAAATAAACAAACCATCAACAAAATGAAAAGACAACCCTCTGAATAGGACGTATTTGCCAATGATACATTTGATAAAGATTTAATATCCAAAGATTACAAAGAACTTGTAAAACTGAATACCAAAAAAATTCAATTAAAATTAGGCTATGGACCTGAGTAGACCCGTCTTCAAAGAGGACATACAGAAGGCCAATAGACATATGAAAAGATGCTCAATGTCACTAATCATCAGAGAAATACAAATTAACCATCAGAGAAATGTAAATTAAAACCACAATAAGATTGCACCTCACACCTGTCAGAATGGCTATTGTTAATGAACAATGTTGGCGAGGTTGTGGAAAAAGGGACCCCCTGTGCAGTGTTGGTAGGAATGCAGATTGGTACAGCCACTGTGGAAAACAGAAAGAAGCTCCCTCAAAATATTAAAAATGAAGCTGTGATATGACCCAGCTCTTCCACTCCGGGAATATATCTGAAGAAATCCAAAACACTCATTCAAAAGAATGTATGTACCCCTATGTTCATTACAGCATAATTTACAATAGTCAAGATGTGGGAGCGGCCCAAGTGCCCTTTTACAACTTAGCTCTAAAAATGAAGGAAATTTGAACTTTCATAATAACATGGATAGACCTGGAGAATATTATGCCAGATAAAATAAGTCAGTCGGGGAAATACTAGTACCGCACGATTTCACTGCTAGGTGAAATCTAAAGAACAAAATTAACCAACAAAGAAAACAGACACAGACTCTGATACACAGGCTGACCGCTGTCAGAAGAGGGGAACATTGAGGAGGGGCTGCGTACAAGTGGGAAGGGTTTAAGAAAAACCAAAAAACCATATTATAGACACGAACAACAGCATGGTCATTACAAGAGGGAGAAGGGTGGGGCCGGTAGGAGAGGGGAAGGGGGGTGAGTGGTGAGGGAGGGAGATGTCTTGGGGCAATGAGCCCACAGCGCAATGTGCAGATGCTGGATTACAGAACTGTGTCCATGAAACCTACCTACGGTGATTTTATTAAACAAGTCACCAATTATTATTATTTATTTATTTATTTATTTATTCATTTTTAGAGAAAAGAGAGAGAGGGAGAGAGAGATATATAGAGAGAGAGAGGAGAGAGAGACAGAGAGCAAGAAGGGGGGAGGAGCTGGAAGCATCAACTCCCATATGTGCCTTGACCAGGCAAGCCCAAGGTTTCGAACCGGCGACCTCAGCATTTCCAGGTCGACGCTTTATCCACTGCGCCACCACAGGTCAGGCGGTCACCAGTTATTATTATTTAATAAATAGCCACTGTACTTATTGAGATACATTTAATAAAAATTTTAAAAAGTTACTATAAACAATACAACCCTTAATAATCCGAAGAGAGCAAGAATGAAGTTATTTCTAAGAAAAAAAAAAAAAGACCTTCGTAGAGGAAGAAAGGAGAAAAAAAAACCCCAGCAGAATCAGGAGACGGAGACGGTGCTGCTGTGGCTGATTTCGAAAGCACTAGCAACTGTGTCGTTTCTGGAGATGAGGGGCGTTCCCCTGAGCTAAAGTGGGCACATGTCTTCTCTGAGCAGCAGGGACAGGAATAGAGGTGAACTGCGGGCGTCAGGAGTCCTAGACCGGGTTTGGTTTATAAGAACAAGGAGAGTGGGGTCCCAGAGACCTAGCGCGTGGGACAACAGAGAAGTTAGACCTGCATTGTGAAAATCAGCCATATGGAAAACTACTGAGGCAGCTCCCTGCGCAGAGGAACCTCTTGCAATTAGCTGGTCCAGGAAAACCTGGCAATTTTAACAATGGACTTTTTACAAAGAGACTTTACTTGGGGAAAGAGGGTGTATGATGTGGTGTGCAGACGGTTTTCTATTGAGTTGCCCACTTAACACTTGTAAGGTTTTGTGAACCGATGCCATCCCAGTAAATTCAATTAAAAATAAATGATTTTTTAAAAATAATAAATAAAGTAGACCTTAGCAGAGCTGGAATACAAAATTATAATAATTACACAAGAAAAGAACTGGTACAACGACTCATCAGGAAAATGTTGCAACTGAGCTTATAAAAAATGTAAACCATAAATTACACACTTTTTAAAATTAATGAAGCAATTACTTCTTCGAAGAAAGACCACAAAGTAGAAATTCAAATATTCAAGGAAAAAAATGAAAACACAATGAAATAAAATACGGTTGTTCAGAATTCCCAAAAGAAGAACAGAAAAAAAAGTATTATAGAAAAAAAATTTTAAATTGTGGAAAACAAGAAAAAAGAATCATGTAAAATACAGTAAGATACATAGTGGAATTTTTAAAAGTAACAATTAAATAGATATTTAAAAGTGACTAAAAAGTCTTAGAAAAAAATGATAGTTATAGAAGAGAGGCAAAGGAACATATACATACTTGTAGATCGAAAATAATCCCAGATATTGGAACAGAAGTAACACTTAAATATATAATTTTTAAATTTTTTCTTAAAATAAAAGACATGAGTTACTGTACTGAAAATCCCATAACCATTCACACAAGCATCTGCCAAAAGCTTTTCACAAATAAATGTTATTTGATTATAAAAATAAAGAAACCTAGAATAATAAAACAAGCTCACATTAAATAATTCACTGTAACTCCATCAGAGATGTTAATCATTATTAGTAAAATTTGTTCAATATCTTTCAATTTTTTGGTACTTAACTAAGAATAACAAAATAATATGTAACAATTTAATATTACATATGATAAACTATACTATGCAGTAAAATACATTTTAAGAAAATTAATTATATATTAATAATTATACTTTAGAAGTTTAAGTTGAAAACACTTTCATGCTCACGGTAGAAAAAAATGGCCAAAACAAATTTCATCATATTCCCATTGCAAATTCTTTTTCATGGCTCTTCCCAGATATTTACACAAATGAAGATATATCCCAAAGTGTGGGCATATTTTTCATTAGAAGCACATTTATTTACTGACCCTCGAAGGATCAACTATTAACAATATAGACTACTTCGTTCTTTTAGATGATCACATAATAGCACATTGTAAGGTGGTATTAAAATTTGCTGACATACAGTAATAGCTTAGTTTTGGTCCTCACGCTTTTCTGACAATGTTGTAGCAAACATTCTTTCCTATAGATGTTGAGAAATATGCTAGTAGTTTTTGCAAGATGAATACCTAGAAATGTAATTGTGGGGTGAAACGTTAGATACATTTAATTATTTTTATAGTTCTTACCATATGGATCTTCAAATATGTTACCATTTTCTGTACCCAGAAAAACAAAATGAAGCTATTTTTGCAGTTTGTGTTTTCACCCTCATCAGACATGTACACTATCATTTTTTAAAAAAATCTCCACCAGTATGATGGGTGAAAGACTAATACTTCCTTGTTTTAACTAGAGTTATAGAATCATAGGTTGAGAATCCTACTGACAATTTGCATTTGTTTATTGGAATTTGACGGTTTATGAACATTTCTCATTTGACTGTTGTGTGTTGATTGTTTTTGCATTGATTTACAATAGCTTTTTACCTATCAAGTAAACCAAGATAAATACATGTCATGTGTGGTACTATTAGTCTTTCTAAGATTTTCATTTCTTTATTGATATTGTTCATTTCTACTTCTGCAGACAAAACTTTTTAATTTTAATGTAGTGAAAATTATTTTGTGTCTTAATTAGAAATACTTTCTCTCTGATTTTACTTTTGCACAATTTCCCTTGTATATAAACTCTTTTACTAAAAATAGTGTTTAATACCCAACTTTATTAATGCATCATAATTTGTTTAACTTTTCCCTTATCACTGGTTATTTTGTTTGGTTCCTTTTCTTTTCTTTTTTTTTTTAATTTTAGGTAGTATTGGAGGAAACTTCCATATACTTTACATACTTTATTTAGTCTTATCTGTTTCTTTATGGTAGATTATTTTGTACTGGTCAAATACCATTTTACGTTTAATACTGTTTATTTGTAACTCTACCAGATGGCCCTACATGAACATTTGAACAATTTCCATGCCCACAAGCAATGTATGAGAGGTGTCATCTAGGCACCATTACCAACACTGGGTGTTGCTAGTTTTAAATATATTTTCCGATTGTCAAGTTTTATGTGCAAACTTATCTCAGAATAAGTATCAATTGCATTATTTATTCCCAACCCTTTGTGTCTTTTTCTTTAGACTTCTTTCCAGTTCTTTTTACTGCAAACTTAGGTATTTTCTGTGCCACTCAGACAAAAGACGAACCCCAGGAAAAAGATGCCCTCTGGGCCAGTGGTGGAAAAATTGCACAAAAGGAAATTCAGGTTGCTACTTCTTTTATGTAAAGAGATCACTCTTTTCCAGCAACATATTTAGATGCTTCTTTTCTCCCACAGAGCAGTTCTATTTTTTTGTGTGTTGAGATAAAAAAAAATATCATCTCAATGACCGTATGTCTGCTCCCACAGACCACCGAAACTTCTATTGTATTCTGTTATCACTGGTCTGGGGAGAAGATGGACGATTTCTGTGAGGCTGAGTGAGGCTCGGACTTCTGATCATTTCCTTACGTCCCCAACCAACGTCACAGGGTGGTGGTGGAGGGCAACTCATTTCTTCTCCGCTGAGCCCCCTCCCTCACAGACGGGCCGGAGACTTGCAGTTGTAAAACCACTCTTGCAAGATCAGGCCCTTGCTAATTACACTACTAACATCTATTAACTTTTTCATTCATCGCCAATTTTCATTCATTTCTTAAGGCTAATTCTAATTGCAACTTTAAAAAAAAAATCATAATGCTAAATAGGGCAAGCAGTCTGGGACCCCAAATGGTCCATTTCCCCCTCGAAAGACATTCTCTCATTAGACATGTGCGCAGAGGAGGCGAATTTCCCTCCAAAGAGCTGGCACTGCAAATTATTATTTTTATAAATTATATTTGTTCTAGGGTTATTGAATATAGTATTTTTTTTTTAACTGAAAGTGAGAGTTTGGGGATAATCAACTTGGTAAGCAGTCTCAATGGAGAATTTAAAATGAGGGAAAACATAGTGCAGAGGCAATAATAAGGAGAGTGAAGTATCAGCTCCTGAAAAGTAATATGGGACAAACCAAAGGGGTGTTTAATAAACACGGTCTTTGCTAAATTTGCTCTGGCTACAGTCAGCAGAGATTCCAGAGACACGTTGCCAGTTATGAAAATAACTGCTTCCCTTAAGTGACTCCCCTGCCTGGTGTGTTATTTATCTTCTAGTTACCATGATGATATCAAAATGTTGGCTAATACCAAATAAATGTATCCTAATTGAATAAAAAAAACCACAAACCGATGAGCTTTTATTTATTTCCTTGTTGATGCGTTCGGTGAGAACTGACACGCCCATTTCCCAGTTAGGAAGGTCAGAACCCTCACGTGGCTGTATTGGTTCCTGGGACTTCCGGCCACAGGACGTTCCCATCATTCACACCCGCAGCTGCGCTTCCACTTTGCAGGGTACGTTTGTCACTGTCTTGGGAAGCCTTCCTTCTGAGTCGGAAGCCTTCTTCGCAGGGCTCCATTTTATTACAGAACGGGTTAAGGCTGAAGGGGATAAAAGGAGTGATCTAGCAGTCGATCCGTTCTTGTTCGTATTCAGATAAATAGCAGTGCAGTGGAGGTGACAAACACGCTCACTGTCCTTACACCAACATGAAGCACACATGCGGCTCTATGTGTGGCAGCCACACGTGCGTGGCAGCCGCCGACAGAACTTCATCTCTGCTGGCTGGCTGGCTACACTGAGATGTGGAAGATGTGATTTGGAAGCTGAGATAATGCCCAGCTTGTCACAGACACGGAGGTGATATCCTCAGGATTTGTCTTCATCAACCATGACCTTAGCCCTTCAGAACTTGACTTGGAGAGTTTCTTCGCATTCGACAACAAATCACTTTCAGATTTTGCACAGCTGGGGATAGTCTGCTATGGCCTCAGTCCAATGATCACTCAAAGGCTCGATGTCTCCATATGGCGGTGTTTGAAGGGCCTCTGTCCCATATTTTTAGTTTCCTCTGATTAGTAATCAAAAATCTGCTTTAACAGAGAGGAGAGAAAACTAGAAACAAATGGTACTTTTAATGTAAACACAGGCTTTACAAGACTTGCAAACACAATTAAGTCACCTATTTTATTCCACGGTGAAATAGAGGTCAAGATTAAGCTTACTCAGATGGACTACTAGTCAAAGGATAGCATCTGAAATATGACTGCATATCTCACACAGCCAGGAAAGGCAGACGCTTCTTTGGTGCCCCAAGACTAAGATTAAGACATGTGAGAATAAATGAAAGGAAAACAGAGTTTAGAATAATCAATACGTCAGTTACACTGCAAGTGTTCTTTACGACCAGTTCATTTCTAACCTAGACAGCCGATGCCGCCTCTTAAGCACTGCTCCTCATGGAGGCTGTAACACCCTCAAGTTGGTGTTCTACCTGACTTTTGTATGTTCTGCATTGTTACTGCCTTTATTTATGACTGCTAGGAGTTTAAGAAAAATGTGTGGCACCTGACCAGGCGGTGGCAAAGTGGATAGAGCGTCGGACTGGGATATGGAGGACCCAGGTTCAAGACCCCGGGGTCGCCAGCTTGAGCACGGGATCATCTGGTTTGAGCAAGAGCTCACCAGCTTGGACCCAAGGTCGCTGGCTCGAGCAAGAGGTTACTCAGTCTGCTGAAGGCCCGCGGTCAAGGCACATGTGAGAAAGCAATCAATGAACAAGTAAGGTGCCGCAACGAAAAACTGATGATTGATGCTTCTCATCTCTCTCCCTTCTTGTCTGTTCCCTATCTATGCCTCTCTCTGATTCTCTCTCTGTCTTTGTAAAAAAAGAAAAAGAAAAATGTGTGACCATGCAACAGTAGAGATGCCCCTCCCTCAGTAGAGGGTAGTGAATGAGACTGTTCCTCTGTGATCCAGAAAAGAGATACGCATTCTTCCCATCAGAGTCCTCATGCCTTTGGGGAAAGATCACGCGCACATGAAGTAAATGTGAGGGTTGTCGTAAAGGAAGCTTCGTGTGTAGCCACCTTAAATCCTCAATAAGGGATTTTTTTTCAAAACCTTAATGAATGAAATTGACCGTACAAACAGCTCCCCAAGGCACCGGACACCATCGCATGACGGAGTTCATTCAAACATTCAATGACCAGAAAGAAGGTTTTATTTTGTAAAACTCTTTGAGAGGTTTTTTTACAAATGAAAACTTCACCATTTGTCTTCAAAGCTAAACGGATAACTTATAAAGGGGTTAGTTTAACAACATATGATGTTTAAGTACATGTAAAAAACATAAAAAATTCAGTGAAATATTAACATATGAGAAGGCATTATCACTAAAATAAAAGACACACACACACACATTCACAAACCCTACTGTTATTGCTATTATTAGATCATGTCTTCTAAAGTTTCTAACCAATAAAATTATTTATAAAAACAAAGAACCTGTACAAATCTTAAGAGTAAACAGAAACTATTCTAATTGACTAATAATTTGATTCTTGCCCAGGAAAACAAAGTTAACCTCCTGAAACACTATTTCAGTAAAATGACCAGGAACAGCCCTGGCCGGTTGGCTCAGCGGTAGAGCGTCGGCCTGGCATGCGGGTCACCCAGGTTCGGTTCCCGGCCAGGGCACACAAGAGAAGCGCCCATTTGCTTCTCCACCCCCCCACTTCCTCTCTGTCTCTCACTTTCCTTCCCGCAGCCAAGGCTCCATTGGAGCAAAGATGGCCCGGGCGCTGGGGATGGCTCCTTGGCCTCTGCCCCAGGCACTAGAGTGGCTCTGGACTCGGCAGAGCGAGGCCTCGGAGGGGCAGAGCGTCGCCCCCTGGTGGGCAGAGCATCGCCCCCTGGTGGGCGTGCCGGGTGGATCCTGGTCAGGCGCATGTGGGAGTTTGTCTGTCTCTCCCTGTTTCCAGCTTCAGAAAAATACAAAAAAAAAAAAAAAAAAAAAGACCAGGAACTAAAGAAATAATTTGAATTCACCTGCATCTTAAGATACCATTGTTTCAACTTCCACTTGGGCTTTGTAAAAAAAAAAATGCAAAGGTGACTCAATATTAAAAAATGTGTCTTCTTCATAATTTTCCAATATATTATCATCTTGGAAATGCTCAAGAAACATTTCATATAGACTTTTAAACTAGGTTCTTTTTATAGACTTTATTTATTTATTTTACAGTTTCCCATTCACAGAAGAAACCTAAAATGAAAACACCAAGTTTCCGTAAACCCTCTGTTTGCACGAATGGATGGCGTCATCCGCTATCGCCATCCCCTATCACAGTGGCACATTTGTGACGGCTGGGGAAGCTACATTTTCACCCAGAGTCCACCGTTCACCTTGGGGTTCCCTGTGGATGCCCCGCGTTCCGTAGGTCTGGACCAATGGGCCATGGCATGTATCCACCATTCGGGGATCCCACGGAATGGACCATGGCACGTATCCACCATTCGGGGATCCCACGCTTACAGTCTCTCTGCCCTAGAAGTCCTCTGGGCTGTTCTTTCCTCTCTCCTAACCCTTAGGAATGTTTAACCCCTGATATTTTTTACTTTCTCCATAGTTCCGTCGCTTCCGGAATGCTATGTATTTGGAATCAAACCATACACAGGTTTTCGGATCGGCTTCCAATATGCATTTAAATTTCCTCCGGAGGGAGTGATGGCAGCAAGACGATGGGACAGGTCTCTCACTCATGTGCCCCCTCAGCATTGATACCTTGTCAGTTGCCTATGAAAAAAAAAAGTGTCCTTGGGAGGCATTGGGATCCAGGTAGGGGCTTGTGAAACCCAGGGGAGTCCATGTTCAAGGAGGGTACTTGGGGGAGGGCAGGCCAGTGCCCACGTAGCTGACTCAGCGACTGGGTCCCAGTTACACACCAGGAAACAGCTCCATCCCCCTGTGGGCGGGCTCAGTTAGAATCCTGTTTGGTCTTGGTCCCACCCCCAGCACCATAGGCCAAGGGACTCAGGAGGCATCATGCCTAATCGTGCCTTGGGCAACAGCCCCAGAGTCTTTGTCCCAGGCTCCGGTCCATGAAGTGACTCTGTGACCCAGTTCCAGCCCCACTCAGGTGTGATCTGGAAGTCCCTGCCAAAGCCAGCCTAACCTTAGGTTCTGAGGTGACCCTGTCACTGGTCCCTGGCACCTCCAGCCACAGCTCATGAGCAGTTCTGCTAGTCTGAGGACGCTCTAGGGCAGTGGTCCCCAAAACCCGAGCCATGGACCGGTACCAGTCCCTGGGCCATTTGGTGCCGGTTCGCAGAGAAAGAATAAATAACTTACATTATTTCCGTTTTATTTATATTTAAGTCTGAATGATGTTTTATTTTTAAGAAATGACCAGATTCCCTCTGTTACATCTGTCTAAGACTCACTCTTGACACTTGTCTTGGTCATGTGAATACATTTATCCGTCCCACCCTAAAGGCCGGTCCATGAAAATATTTTCTGACATTAAACCGGTCCGTGGCCCAAAAAAAGATTGGGGACCACTGCTCTAGAGGAGTCGCCAGCAAGAGCTCCAGGAAGTAGTCAGTCAACTTTGGCATGACAGCAGATCCTGAAATGGCCCTGTGACGCAGCTCCGGCCCCTGGTCCTCTCAGGGTGGTCCATGAGTAGTGCCCTGCCCACCTAGGGCTCTCTCCGGAGACATGGGATGCCGCTAGAGACAGGCCTAGAGACTGTGGTCCTGCTGTTTATTCCATAACTTCCCTAGGACTTGGGTTAAGTGTTACATCCCAGGAGACAGACCACAGCAAACCCAAAGTGAATTTTATAAGTTTTATTGCAGACCTGCGCAGGGACTGCAGGCAACCCACGCAAGGGAACACTGCAGTCCCGAGCCTCTAAAATGGCTCCTTTTTATAGGGTGGCTCTCTAGGCTGAGCAAGCAAGCAGCGTTTACAAGGGCGGGAGGGGTGCGATTAGCTGACCTTGTTCTTGGCTAAGTCTCTAGGGTAGGGCTTCCTGGATGTTGGGTACATAGAGTTCAGTGGAAAATATTGCTACATTTCTAACGGTTGTTTATCTTTTGCCTCCAGCCATGTACTGGATGTACTCAGTTTTCATGGCTGGTGGCCTGCACCGCTTGTCCTAAGATGTCACATTCCCCCCTTTTCTTCTTACTAGTTCAAACTATTGAACTTTGGTATTGCTCATCTGAACTGGGTATAATCTGGTAGAACTGAGCTAAGACCATAAGTCTTACAGTATCTATTCTTTCTCGAACAAATGCTACTAAACGATTGACAATGATTGGTTCACAGGTGAGGACGAGTAGCAGTATTACAACTGGCCCAGTTAATGCAGTAAGTAAGGTTGTTAACCAAGGGGACCAATTAAAAAGATTTTGATACCAGTTATTGTCTTGTTGTAATTCCTTTTCCCTATCTTGGAGCCTTTTTCTTAAAACTTGGATACTTTCTCTAATTATTCCTGAATGGTTAGCATAAAAGCAACAGCTTCTCCTAGAGCAGCACATAATCCTCCTTGTTTTAAGAAGAGTAAATTTAGCCCTCTCCTGTTTTGAAGAGCTACCTCTGTTAAAGAATCTACAGCATGTTCAAGGTATGACATCTGAGTTTGTAAAATAGATATATCCTTTGAAAAGGTTGAAGATAATTGTTTAATTCTAGTTTCTAGGGTGATGTGAGCAGATGCTTCTGTAGCTATGGCTCCAGTGATCCCTAAGGTTGCTATGATAGGTAAAAGTAGGGGTACAGCTCTTTTAGCTCTGTACCTGATGTCGGGTTGGAGAAGGAATTCAGAGTTTCCCCCGTATAGGTAAACCTGAGGTACAATATAGGTAGATATACAAAAATCATCAGAGGTGCTAGGTAAGATACATTTGCTGACTCGAGATAAACAAGAAACCCAAGTTCCTTCTGGTGCTTTTAGTACCCATGGTCTTCCGGCTGCTGGTGGACTGATGTGAGTCATGGAGAGACAAGAGTTCTGATATCCAACGGTGGTGGGGTCCGTCAGTTCTCCTAAGGTGAAGCAATGTCCTTTTCCTTGGAATCCGGCCAGAGAGATGCGTCCTTCCTGTTCGCACTCAACAGGGGAGTCTGAATCATTTACAGTGACATTCTGAAAAGAAACATTGGCTCCTAATCTAATATAGTAGGGAGGTTGAAGATCCAGGCAGAGCCAACAACTCTTAGTAGGTTCGGGTTGGGAGCTATGTAGGACTGGAAAAACAGAGTCTAGAAGTGTGAAGATAGAAGAACTCTGTTCTAATGTGGGGTCAGGAGGTGCTAAGGTGTTAGCTATAGGGTAGCTTTAGTGGGTGATACACTAAAGCTATGCGGAGCAGTTTCAGGACTATGTGAAGCAGTAAAATTGGGATTTAATTCTACCTTTAGGTGAGTCGGCCTTAGGGGGCTTAAAGGCTTTAGGTAAGGTATGAGTTAATCCCCTTAAGAGAGGCTTGCGAGCCTCAGAGGGTAACTTCTTGATGGTGAAGAAGGTTCCTGGATCTGAGCCCGTGACATATAATCTTAGGCCCTACGTTTTCCCTGTATTCCAACTTGGATCTTGGGGTTTCTTAATAATAATGATGGTGGGGTTACAGTTCTCTTTAGCACAATTATCATCCCATCCATCATTTGATCTTTTTCCCCTAGTCTCATTCCTAATCTGAGAAGGTTTATGTCTGGGTCTTGTTTAGGAGGACTCTACTGGAATTCACTAACAAGAGTCTCACAACCCTACTTTTTACAATAATAATCAGTGATAGACCCACAAGTATAGTGCTGACCAGAAGGGGGTTCAGGACAAGCATAATGAGGAGTATACCATAAGGCTCTATTTTTTTTTTGTATTTTTCTGAAGTTGGAAACAAGGAGGCAGTCAGACAGACTCCCGCATGCGCTCGACCAGGATCCACCCAGCATGCCCACCAGGGGGTGATGCTCTGCCCATCTGGGGCATCGCTCTGTTGCAACCAGAGCCATTCTAGCACCTGAGGCAGAGGCCATAGAGCCATTCTCGGCGCCTGGGCCAACTTTGCTCCAATGGAGCCTTGGCTGCGGGAGGGGAAGAGAGAGACAGAGAGGAAGGAGAGGGGGAGGAGTGGAGAAGCAGATGGGCGCTTCTCCTGTGTGCCCTGGCCAGAAATCGAACCCGGGACTCCTGCATGCCAGGCCAACACTATAGGCTCTATTTTTAACATGGGGAGAGCATTTGCTACCTATGGTATATGAACTAGGCCAGTCGTCTAGGAGGGGGCTCCTTGCTGAATCAGAGTGCCTCTAAGCCGCCGGTGAGTCACAGAATTTCTCGTCAAAGAGTTTAGAAAAATCTACTGACAAGGTGACAGATGAAGTAACTCAAATTTGATTCCTGGCAGTTACAGACCTATCTCAAGTTCTAATGAGAACCTGTTCACTGCGGCTAGGGGTTCCTGCTTGAGTGAAAGTCAGTGTAAATAGGATTACCCCGGTGATGATGTAAACTGGAGCTTTAAGGGGTCTATAGGGTCCTTTTGTACCTTCCATTGTTTGTCCTTAGTGGGTATGTGGTCAGGATGTGCTCGCTTTACCTGGCTGTGATGAATCCAATGTTTGCGGTTTGCTACCTTAACTGCTGTTGGAGTAGCCAGGATAACAAGGTGAGGTCCCTCCCAAGTGGACTGAAGGTTCTCACGATGGAGCCGCTTGACCCAAACCCACTGTCCAGGCTCGATGGGAGGCTTGCTGGAATGCGGGTGCTGGTTAGGTATTCTCTGGGTGTGGGAGTTGGCTTCTGCTCACACTGCCTCGATGGCCTGTAAGGACGTAAGGAACTGTGAGTTATCAAAGGAGGCTAACATGCTTGAACTTAACTTGGGCAGGATAGGAGGAGGTCTTCTAAAAAGAAGTTCAAAAGGGGTTAAGCCTTTATAGTAAGGAGAACACCTAGTATGGAGAAGGGCAAAGGGCAGGAGGCCTACCCAATCATCACTTATTTCCTCTCTTAATTTAGTTAAAGTTTCTTTTAGGGTTCTATTTATTCTCTCTACTTGTCCTGAACTCTGTGGCCTGTATATGCAATGAAGTTTCCAGTTAATACCTAGAGCTTTGGCTAAATTTTGAGAAACTGAGGCTATGAAAGCTAAACCATTGTCTGACCCCAGAGTAAAGGGAAGGCCAAATCGAGGGATAATCTCACAGGTGAGGTACTTGAGCACAGTGGTAGCAGTTTCATGCTTTGTAGGGAAGGCTTCAACCCATCCTGAATAAGTATCAATAAAGACTAGTATGTACTTGTATCTATATCTTCCGTTCTTTTTTTTTTTTAATTTTAATTTATTCATTTTTTAGAGAGGAGAAGGAGAGACAGAGAGAGAGAGAGAGAGGAGAGACAGAGAGAGAAGGAGGGGAGGAGCTGGAAGCATCAACTCCCATATGTGCCTTGACCAGGCAAGCCCAGGGTTTCGAACTGGCGACCTCAGCATTTCCAGGTCGACGCTTTTTCCACTGCGCCACCACAGATCAGGCTATCTTCCGTTCTTTACTTCAGTAAAGTCTACTTCCCAAATTTCACCTGGAGAGTGTCCCCGTTGTCTTTCCTTAGGTATATTCTTCCATTGGTGTGGGTTTACTTTTGCACATGCAAGGCATCTGGATACTTCTGATTCTACAAGACTACTTAAGTCAGGTATGTAGTAGTGCCTTCGTAGCAAGGAAGTGAGCTTGTTAATACCTGGGTGGGTTCCTTGATGCATTTCCCGAATTAAAATTGTTCCTATAGCCTTAGGTATAAACAGTCTCTGATCGGGTAGCAGCTTCCATCCACTAGGTAAGTCTCTGCAGTGTAATTTATTTCTTAATTGAATGTCTTTTTCTAAATCGTGAGGCTTCTCAGGTAAAAGTTTTTCTGGAAGTAAGGGAAGGATAGTAACTGGTTCTCCAGGTTTTAAAGCAACTGCTTTTGCTGTATCATCTGCTAGGTGATTTCCTTTTGCTACTGGATCCGACCCCTTTTGATGTCCTTTACAATGTAGAATAGCTACTTTAGCTGGTAGCCAAATGGCTTCAAAGAGTGCTAAAATTTCTTCTTTATTTATAATTTCTTTCCCTCCAGAAGTAAGAAGGCCTCTCTCCTTATATAAAGCCCCATGTATATGTGCAGTAGCAAAAGCATACCTGCTGTCCGTGTAGATGTTGACAGTTTTCCCTTTTGTCCATCTTAAGGCTTGAGTGAGAGCAATAAGTTCAGCCCTCTGGGCAGAAGTTTCTTGTAGAAGAGACTGGGCCCATATTACCTTGTCCTCTGTTGTTATAGCTGCTCCAGCTCTTTGGACCCCCTGGTTAAGGAAGCTACTCCTATCGGTGAAGAGAGTAGTTTCTGCATTCAACAATGGGAAGTCCTGAAGATCTGGGTGGAGACTGGAAATAATGTCAAGAAGTTCAAGGCAATCATGAACAGGGCCGGGCTGTTCCTCTGTCTCGGGCAGCAGGGTTGCCGGGTTGAGGGCTACTGACTTGGAGAATGTTACATGAGGAGGGTTCAAAAGGAGTACTTGGTATTGAGTTAACCTAGCGTTAGAAATCCATCGATCCCGTGGGGACCTTAGAAGGGCTTCAGTGGTATGACCTCCATGTATTTGGAGGTCCTGCCCGAGAGTCAACTTCTGAGCTTCTTTGACTAGTGCTGCCATGGCAGCTATGGCTCTCATGCATGTGGGCCATCCTGTGGCTACAGGGTCTAGGATAGGTAAGCAACAGGCCGCTTCCAAGATCCAAGAGTCTGTGTGAGTACTCCTATTGCTACCCCATGTGTTTTAGCTACAAATAACTGGAACAGCTTATTCAAATCAGGAAGTGCCAGAGCAGGGGCTGAGACTAAAGATACCTTCAGGGCTTGGAAAGCAGCTTCCTCAGTTGTTGTCCATATAAGGTCTGGACTTTTACCCCTGGTTGCTGTATATAGGGGTTTTGCTAATTCAGCAAACTCTAATATCTACAGTCTGCAATATCCGATAGCCCCTAGAAATTCTTGAACTTGTCTTTTTGTGGAAGGGGTCGGGATATCAAGGATTGCCTGAATTCTTTTAGATGATAAAGTCCTTCCTCTTACCTTCTCTGAGGTCATACCCGAGATACGTGGCTGTCAGAACGTTTACTTGGCCCTTCTTGCAGGAGACACGATACCCGAGCTGGTCAGGGTTGTGGAGCAAGTCTCTGGTGGCTTCTTTGCAGGTTTCCTCAGAGTCTGCTGCGAGGAGAAGGTCGTCTACATATTGGAGTAGTGTGACCTGTGGATGTGATTCTCGAAAAGGTTGTAAATCCTTGCTTAATGCCTCATCAAATAATGTTGGGAAGTTTTTAAACCCCTGAGGCAATCTTGTCCACGTTAGCTGTCTAGAAAATCCCCCTTCTGGATCAATCCAATGAAAAGCAAAAATAGACTGACTCCTTTCAGCTAAAGGGATGGAGAAAAAAGCATCTTTTAAGTTGAGGACTGTATAGTAAGTGTGGTCTGGAGGTAGAAGACTCAGAAGAGTGTAGGGATTCGGAACCGTCGGGTGAATTGTTTCAACCCGGAGATTGACTTCTCGGAGGTCCTGGGCTGGTCTATAGTCCTCTGTCCCTGGCTTTTTGACAGGGAGTGATGGAGTATTTCAAGGAGAGTGACACGGCCTTAGAATGCCTGCTTTTTTTTTTTTTTCCTTAGAATGCCTGCTTTTAAGAGTCTGTTTATATGCTTTGAAATTCCTTTTTTAGTTTTCTGCGGGATTGGGTATTGCCAGACTCGTATGGGTAGTGCCGAGCTTGCTAGCTGGACATGGACAGGGGGATGATGACTAGCTAGTCCAGGTGAATTTGTTTCTGCCCAAATGCCCGGTACTTCTGTGAGTAATTCCTCTAAAAAGCTAGAGGGAACTGCTTGGGATGGTTCTCTATTAACAAGTATTCCTCTGACAAGGGTACTGTTACTAATATGGACGGGGTTGAAGCTGGATCTAAAGTTAACGTAGTTGCCTCCCCATGGAAGGAGATGGTAGCATGTAGTTTGTGTAGGAGGTCTCTTCCAAGGAGAGGATAAGGACACTCTGGCATTACTAGAACGAGTGAGAGATAGTTCCCTTCCCAATGTCAGTGATCCTTACCTTCGTCCATGGGTATGACTTAGCTTTTCCCGTTGCTCCGACAATGGCGGTCTTCTTTGAAGAGAGTGGTCCTGTAGCTTCTTGTAGTACCGAATAAGTGGCCCCCGTGTCCACAAGGAATTTGGTGGGCTTCCCATCAATGGACAGTGTTACCATGGGTTCCTGGGGCCTAACAGTATGAAACCCCGGCCCCCTCAGTCTTGATCCTGGAAGAGGACCTCAGCTTTCTGTCCCTTCTTCCCTTTAGCTTAGGACACTCATTTTTCCAATGCCCGGTCTTCTTGCAATAAGCACATTGATTCTTGTCTAGAGGCAGTCTACTATTCTGCCCTTCCCTTTGTGGCTTTCCTTTAGCGGGTTTCTTTTGTTGGGCTGTGATTAGTATTTTTGCCACCTTTTCCGCACCTTGTATCTCTGGATCCTCCCTGTTCATATAAACTTCCTGACTAACTTCTAAAAGCTTGCTTCTATTTTCTCCTTCAAATCCTTCTAACTTTTGTAACTTCTTTGTAATGTCTGAGGCCACTTGGGAGACAAAGGCTATGTTTATGAGCCTCCTATTTTCTGGGGCATCCGGGTCTAATGGAGTATATGTTCTATAGGCTTCTAAAAACCTTTCAAGGAAAGCCGAAGGAGATTCATCCTCTCCCTGGATGATTTCGCTGACTTTACTAAAATTAGTTGGCTTCCTTGCTGCTGCCCAGAGACCCCTGAGCAGGAAATCATGATACTTGTGTAAAACCTCCTGTCCCCTAGAAGTGTTGGGGTCCCAGTTAGGGGGGGTCGAAGGGAGAACTTCCTCTAATTCTTGCCTTCAACTAAGGCTATGTAGATCTCTATCCTCTAATGCTGCTTTAGCAGCCTCTTGGTAGATTCTTTTCCTTTCCTCAGAAGTGAAGAGAGTATAAAGAACTTGTTGACAATCATCCCAAGTAGGACGATGGGTATGGAAAATGGTTTCAAGGAGAGAAATTAGACTCCGGGGTTTCTCTGAAAATGGGGGGTTCTGATGTTTCCAATTATATAAATCACTAGTAGAGAAGGGGACATAAATTAATCTAGCTGGTCCCCTAGGATCCCCCCTCCTGCAGCTTCTTGGAGGGGAAGCAAAGGTGCCAGCTTTGGAGCTGGTGGCATACTAGAATGACCATAATTGGCCCCTGTATGGGTATGGGGTGGGCTTTCCCAAGAGGAGGCCAGTCCAGGTTGTGGGTTTGCTGCGGGGGGTAGCCTTGCAGCATTAGGCGGGTCCTTGGTTTGCTCTGGATACGGAGGAGAAATGGGATCTAGTAAGGACTCAGCACCCCTGGATCTTCTGGTATTACTGGATAAAGTCTGCGAGCAGGCTGTGGCTGTTCTCTCAAAGTTTCTTGTTTTGGGGAGGGAAGCCTCCCTTTGCCTTCGTTTGGGGTTGCCAATAGGACAGCTTTTCCTCCTGCCTGGACTTTATCTCCCTTAATATAGTTCTTAAAAAATTTCTTAACATAACCTGGTCTTCCCATGGCTATGTCAATCCACACATCTATATATGGCATCTGGTCAGGGTGCGGGACCCGATAGACATTTTCCCTGACAGCAAAGAGTGTGGGTAAATTGAAAGTGCCCTCTGGGGACCACCCTACACCAAAGGTTGGCCATTCTAGTTTATAAAGAGTCCGCAACGTGGCAGAATCAACGGGAGTCCTATAGTCTCGTGCCCTGCAAGAGAAATCAGAAAAGTTATCAAGCAAGCACTGAAGAGGTGCTAGGGCAGTAGATTGCCCCTGACCCATGGCCCTTGACTCTCAAAGGAATCCTGTGAGGAAGCAATGGGGCGAAGCAGACAAACAAACCAAATATGCACACCAAAAGAGAGAAGGCAGCATCCTGTGTTCCCCAACCGGGTGGGAGAAATCAGGTGGCGTCCCGCCTGCTCCACTACACCCTTTTCTCTAGCCAGAGCTCTGTTTATACTGTTTCTAGATATTCAAAGAGGAAGCTTCCTTACCAGACAGTCTCGAGACCCCCGAATGTTTCGAATCAACCAAATTCAGTTTCCAAATGGCAGCTACCAACGTCTGCTGCAACCCACTCTGTGAGGAGGGGTCTTACATGGCCTATCTCACTGGGGCCTCCATATGTTACATCCCAGGAGACAGACCACAGAAAACCCAAAGTGAATTTTATAAGTTTTATTTCAAACCTGCACAGGGACTGCAGGCAACCCATGCAAGGGAACACTGTAGTCCCAAGCCTCTAAAATGGCTCCTTTTTATAGGGTGGCTATCTAGGCTGAGCAAGCAAGCAGCGTTTACAAGGGCGGGAGAGGTGCGATTAGCTGACCTTATTCTTGGCTAAGTCTCTAGGGTAGGGCTTCCTGGATGCTGGGTACATAGAGTTCAGTGGAAAATATTGCTACATTTCTAACGGTTGTTTATCTTTTTCCTCCAGCCATGTACTGGATGTACTCAGTTTTCATGGCTGGTGGTCTGCACTGCTTATCCTAAGATGTCACATTAAGCTCTCCTCAGATACCGTCCAGGGCCAGTTCTGCTGGCCCAAGGACCCATCCATGTGTTCATTGATAGTGTATAGAAATGCTTGTGATTTTTGCAAGTGTATCTTTTGTCCTGAGAACTCGCTGAACTCACTTCATGGGTTTAAGAGTTGTCCTTTACAAATAAGAACCATTTATATTTCTTCCTTTCTAATCTATAGATTTATTATTTCCTTCCCTTGCCTTATGACACTGGCTGAAACTTCTGGTACTATGTTGGATAGGCTGGTGAGAGTGTAAATTGTTGCCTAATTCCTGACCACAGTGGAGAAGCATTCAGTCGTAAACATTAGATATAATATTAGCTGTGGATTTGGTTAGGTAAATTTTTTTTTATCAAGTTGAAGTTCTCCTTTATTCTTATCACATGCATTTCTACACACTATCAGTGAACACATGGAGCTCAACCTTAGAAATGCAATACTACATACAACTCAAAAATTAATATTAATCTATTACAGCATGTCCATATTTTTTAAGCTAAAAGTTACTCAATGCTGGCAAATTTTTAAAATCTAAATATATTTAAACAAATAGAGAGATAATGTGTTTACCTATAGTAAGTCACATTGGAAAACTCAAAATAGTAAAACATCAATTCTCCCAAAACAGATGTAATGATTTAACACAATTCTTGTGATAGGGGAATTATTCAAGATGGAACTCCTAAATAAATACAGAGCCCAACCTTTTTTTTTTTCCCAAAGCAAAAATAGATATAATTTTTATTATCACAAGACTTCTTTGTCTTCTTTACTATTGTATTTCAGGGCCTTGAACATTGCCTGTGATATAGCAGGTGCCTCTTATGGGTTCAGTTGTATCCCAGAAAAGATACGTTAAGATCCTAACAACAGCTTGTGCTTGTGAACATGACTCTTTTGGGAAATAAAGTGTTTTCAGATGTAATTAAATTAAGATGAGGTTTTTGTTTTGTTTGGTTCTCTTTTTCAGGGTGAGCCCTAATCCAGGATAACGGTGGCTTTAGGATAAAAGACAGACATGTGAAGAGAATTCCACGTCACGACAGAGGCAGAGACGGGAGTCATGAGGCTTCATGTAAAGGGATGTCCAGGACAGATGCGGGACAGCCCCAGACACTAGGGAGAGCACAGAGAGGGTTCCAGCCACCCTCAGCAGGAACGTGGCTCCCTGACACCTTGACTTCAGACTTCTAGCCTTGAGTACCATGAGAGAAAGAATGTCCGTGTTTGTAAGGCTCCCGGTTTGGAGTACTTTGTTATGGCAGCCCTGGAAGCTGATACATACCCATTCAACAGTTCTTTAATAAAATAGAGGATAAATTATATATTTTTTCATGGTAAGGCCCCTCATTAAAAATGTATTAGAATGTTATTATCAATAGAGAGAGGGTAAAGTTACTTTGGGAAAATAAAAGGACTGAAGGAAAACCTGATATCCCATTTCATGTGTGCTTTGGGGAATTATTTTATTTCCTGTTATGCTTACCTAACTAACCTTAAAGTATTTGTATACGGCTGCATAGATGAATTAGTTTTATGAGCACACATTTTGTAGGAGAGACCTATAAAGCTAAAATAGAACCACAATAATATAATTCTCAAATATTTTGTGAGTCTATTTAAAATTAGCACCATTAAAACTTTCTTTTTATTTTTTTTTGTATTTTTCTGAAGTTGGAAACGGGGAGGCAGACAGACTCCCACATGCGCCTGACCGGGATCCACCCGGCATGCCCACCAGGGGGCGATGCTCTGCTCATCTGGGGCGTTGCTCTGTTGCAACCAGGGCCATTCTAGCACTTGACACAGAGGCCATAGAGCCATCCTCAGCATCCAGGCCAACTTTGCTCCAATGGAGCCTTGGCTGCGGGAGGGGAAGAGAGAGACAGAGAGGAAGGAGAGGGGGAGGGGTGGAGAAGCAGATGGGCGCTTCTCTTGTGTGCCCTGGCCAGGAATCAGACCTGGGACTCCTGCACGCCAGGCTGATGCTCTACCACTGAGCCAACTGGCCAGGGCCCATTAAAACTTTCTTAAGGGCCGCTGGTTGACCAGGCCCTCTACGCTGGTGCTTTCTCATGGGACATCTCATTTAAATTTAAATCATTTATTTTTCACAGTATTTGTGGTTCAAGAAGTATGAAGCAAACACTGTAATAAGGGGCAGTGCTTCAATTCAAAATCAGGTCTTCTAAGCGTAAATCTAACATTTTTATTTTATATTAGTATAAGTTATTGGATTGATTAATTAATTAAAATATTTATTACTATTTCATTAAATAAATAGTAACTGGGCCTTATGATAAACACAGGTGTTTTCTTTTTAAACCATTTGTGAACATTTTTTTCATAAGGCTTCTCAAATCCTTTTTTAATTTTTTTTTTAATTCTTCAACTACATTTGGCATTCAGAATTATTTTGCATTAGTTTCAGGTGTAGTGTCAAGCAGTAGACAATCATATATTTTACAAAGTGGCCCTCCAATATGTCAGGTGGCAACCTGGTACCACCCATAGTTATTACAATATTATTGACTATTCTCAAGCCCTTTTTTATTTCCACTTGTAAGAAACAGAAACTTATTTTTACAGTTTTCGAGGCTGAGATGTATAAGGGTCAGAACAGGTGGATTTGGTGGCTCGGAAAAGCCTGCTCTCTGGTTTAGAGATGGTACTTTCTGCGGTTTCTTCGCATGGTGACAGTGGTGAGGGACCCTTGTGGGCTCTGTTTTATAGATCACAAGTCCCACTCATGGGGGCTCCATGCCCAAGACCCGAGCAGCACTCAAAGACCCTACTTTTTCCTACCGTCACATTAGACAGAAGGTTTCAACATATGAATTATGCAGAAGTTCACACGTTCGGACCATCAATAAAGCTTTATGAAAATGTTGATTCATTTTCCTCGAATATTTTTCTTAAAAAGTTTGTTTTTTTTAAAAAATTGCTGAATCATGATATAAATCTTTTTTTTTTTTTTTTTTTTTTTTAACCAACATCTCCCCATTGGGCTCATTCTCTAGCCCCTGGCCACTATGACTCCGTTTCTAGAAGTTTAGCCTTTCCTATTCCATGTACAGAAGAGGTCATACTGTGTATTTCTCTGTGTCTGGCTTCTTTTACTCAGCATATGCTTTCAGGGTCCATCAGTGTTGTTACGAATGGCAGGATTTCCTTCTTTTCCGTGGCTGAACAGTATTCCATTCTCTATGGAATTATATATATAATTATATATATCACATTTTCTTTATCCATTCATCTGTTGATGGGCACTTACGTTGTTATATCTTAGCTATTGTAAATAATGCTGCAACGAACATCTGCAGGCAGATATCTTGATATCTCTTTTGAGATTCTGTTTTTATTTCCTTTGGATATTACCCAAAAGTGAGATTACTGGATCATATGGTAGATCTATTATTCATTTTTTGGAGGAGGCTTTATACTGTTTCTCGGAGTGGCTGTACCAGTTTACATTCCCATCAACAGGACGGAGAGTTCCCTTTTCTCCACATCCTCATGGGCTCTCGTTACCTCTTATATTTTTGATAGCAGTCATTCTAACAGTAAGGTGAAGTCTCGTTTCGACTTCTTTTTCACATTTCCTTGATGATTAGTGAAATTGAGCACCGTGTGTGCCCAGCACCTGCTCTAGGCACCATGGCCGCCCGCTCTCATCCAAGGATGCCGGACCCAGAGCTACCGGTGAGGATCCCAACAACTCTCGCGGCCATCGTGGACCCTCTTGAGCATGTGCCCTGGGCCACACGGCTGTCCCTGTCCTGAAGCCCGCACAGGTAGTGGTGGGAGCCGGCAGGCAGCAAGGCGCAGGGCTAACTGTGAGGGGCCCTGGCCGTCAGGGTGCACTGCGGTGGCTGCTGACTTTCCCCGCGGCTGCACAGCAGAGGACGCCAGGGATGGTTTGGGGGTCAAGGTGATGTGAGTGCGTAGCTGGAGGGGCTAGCTGAGCACAGACGCAGTGGTGCAGGCCAGTGACGAAAGGCGGGGCCTGGGCCAGACCCACCGGCGGCTGCGCAGGCCTGGGCTTTGGTGCGCTCCTCCTGGGCTGCAGAGGCTCCTTGCCGGTAAGCACAAGGCAGCGGGAGCTGGTGATGGGCGGCGAGCTGCCGGCGCGGCGCGCAGGTGCCCAGCGGCGGGGGTCCGCTGGGGGTTCGAGGCTGGCCTCTTCTACTTGCATGGCCACGTGGCTCCTGGTGTGGTTTCTGAGAGCTGGGTGTCCATGGTGGCTGGTGCTGGCCATCGGCTTTCCAAGTGGCGCAGGTGTCTGGGTCTATGTGCAGAGAGAGTCACAGGCACCCGTGACTGCTCGGGCTACCTGGCCGGCCCTGTTCTGCTTCCTGGTCCCTGGCCATCTGGCTTCAGCTCCACCGCTCCGGGTCGGGGAAACTGCAGCGGGGTCTCTGCGCGGTGCCAGAAAGGCTGGGCAAGCTGGTCACTCACCCTCCTGTCCTTCCATCATGGAGGGACTCCGTCATAGGGAGCTCCCTCCTGGTGCCAGACCAGGCTGGCGGGGAAGAGGCGAGGGCGTGGGCAAAATGCAGCTCTCTTCCTTTGCCTGTCATGCGGGTGCCCTCACGGTCTGCTCCACCGTGTCGCTGAGGTTTCTGAAGTGGACTCCAGAGCTGTCCTAGAGCTGTGTGTGTGTGTGTGTGTGTGTGTGTGTGTGTGTGTGTGTGTGTGTGTGTAGCTGTCTGATTGTTGATCTTTGTGGGAGTCACTGTGGCGGGGGTCTCCTGTGCTGCCATTTTGGAATGAAGTTATCACTTCCGATGACGTCAAATATATCTTCATTTGAAAGAGAGTTCTGAGGCATTGTGGTGGCCCAAAACCGAAACAGATGTAAGTCCAACCTGTAACCATAATCTAAATAACCATAATGCAATGAAAACATTGATGTGGTGCTGGTCAATTAATGTGGGAATGCAGGGAAGTAGTAATAACTTTTTGTCCGACAGCTTACTCTACTCCAAGGCATTGAGCTAATCACTGTATGGTCACTACCAGCTTATGTGGCAGAAATTAACGTTGCTTCCATTGCACAGATAAGGTGACTGAAGCTTAGAAAAGCGAGGTGACTTGTCTATGGTAGCGTATCTAATAATGGTGGAGCTAGGATTTAAACCCAGAACTTACTGACTTTAGAATTCAGGCTTTGGATAATACTTGATTGATTTATTTCTGTAAGAAGAGTTTTCTGACTCCTCTGGTTTTAAGAAATGACTTCATATTCACTGTTTTTTTCATAGATGGTTTATGTTAAAAATGACAGTCTCAGGTAATACTTCTGTATACCATGCTATAATTTTTATTCTAAGTGCCCAGTGGGTACAATGAATCTTGTTCATAATTTGAAGTGATTTCTTATTGCCAATAGATCTCAATATACTTGAAAAGTTTCTCTATTCCAAGATGCAATAAAGATACAATTTCCCCATAAGTTTATTCCTGTGTTATTACTGTCTCCAACATTCATTCAACATTTCTTCAATCCCTAAATCACTTATTAAGTAAAAATGCCTTAGGCTCACATTTTCTACAGTCTGCCAGGGCATCCAAAAAAATGTAACTGGTGCCGTGTAAGGACAATGATTGTGAGAAGATCCTGTTGATCCTATCACTTTTTCACCCATTACCTAATCTGTCAGCTCCAATTCTCCACTCAACCTTCAACCTCATCACTGAAACCAGTACCAAACCACTTACCTACACCTTGAGCCAAAACCTGATTCTCTGTGGAACGGTTACCAAGGAGCTCATTGAAATACTTCAAGGAGCCGATCCACTGGTCATCATCCCAAGTTGGCAGGGAGAGCCACAAAACAGAAGGAAGAGATAGCTTCCAGTTGCCAGCTTAACTGGTAGAGGTTTAAAACTGAGCAACGAGAGAGCCGGGGGTCTATTTTCCTCACACTGTTTGTTGCTAGGATGTAAAGGATGGATAAAGGGATAAGAGTTTCAGTAGAAGGTTGAGGAGGGGAAGCTTAGGGAAGATACTCAGAAGAGCTTTTTTTTTTTTTCTGCGTTCTTGAGGAACAGAAGTTCCGGGAAAAAAAATATTTGCAAATTTATTCAGAAAGACAAAGGGAATTTAAAAAAGAATTATGCATCAAATATCAAGGTGATTATTCTCTTATTATTTATACGTTTTTATAAAGCTGAAAAAGTATTGATTGGTGGTTTAGCTAAAAACTACCTAGCACAATGTCTAATGTATGTAACACCCTTCATAAACCTCTGAGGAGAAAATGCATGAGTAATGAAAGGAAAGAACTCATGGTCAATGTGGAGTCGTTTTCTATCATCATGACTCATCAGGTCACAAAAGAAACAACCCTATGGCCATTTTTTATTGAGATTTGTTTTATGTTTCCTGCACAACAAGGTCTTTGAGGCTGCTTGATAACTGGAGAGTTTTTTGATGTTGTCACAAATATACTCGGGAGCACACACACACAAAAAAACAAGCAATGGTAAATAGTTTAAAATTTTAAAGAAGAAATTGCTTTCCAATGTAAAACAAAGAAAGCTGTTCAAAGCGGGTAGAATTGGAAGGCTCTCAAGCTTATACCACCAACTTTCCGTGTATCTATAGATCAGATAACTGTTAGCTGTCTTATTATGCAAAACTAATACAGGCTGTATGAATAAAAGTTAGAATAGACAGGAGAAAGTACTGTGATCCTAGCCTCAGAGACCATGAGGAAAAGCAAATGAGCATAAAGCAGGGATTAATTTGAAGTAGAATGCCATAAAACTTAGTGGATTTTCCCAAAAGACATGAATAAATTTTAATCATTTTTTTCCCAACTAAAATTTAATTTACATTTTAACTGGGGCAACTTTATCTTCCATGCCATTCATTTTGAAAAAGAGTAACTAGTTGAATAGTTATGATTATTTCCTAGTGTGTAACTATGACTCTTAAAATATCTGTCAATGCCATAAAATGTAAAACACACATATAAAAAAAGAGAATTATTTTAAAGACTTGGGGTCATTACTTTTTTTTTTTTTTTTTCATTTTTCTGAAGCTGGAAACAGGGAGAGACAGTCAGACAGACTCCCGCATGCGCCCGACCTGGATCTACCCAGCACGCCCACCAGGGGCGACGCTCTGCCCACCAGGGGGCGATGCTCTGCCCATCCTGGGCGTCGCCATGTTGCGACCAGAGCCACTCTAGCGCCTGGGGCAGAGGCCACAGAGCCATCCCCAGCGCCCGGGCCATCTTTGCTCCAATGGAGCCTCGGCTGCGGGAGGGGAAGAGAGAAACAGAGAGGAAAGTGTGGCGGAGGGGTGGAGAAGCAAATGGGCGCTTCTCCTGTGTGCCCTGGCCGGGAATCGAATCCGGGTCCTCCGCACGCTAGGCCGATGCTCTACCGCTGAGCCAACCGGCCAGGGCTGGGGTCATTACTTTTAATGCCACCTATTGCAAAAGACTAATGTGAGGTTTATAAATATTGAATCTTAAATCCTCTAATACTCCCTAACTCCCAAAAGATTTTCTTTAAACTTAGAGAGACAGATAATTAAAATTTTTTAGAAAATTGACATTACATTTTTTAGCAGGCATTTCTTTGGTACTGAAAATACACTTTTGGAATAGATACTAACATATATGATACTTAGAATTTTCCAATTTTTAATATAACTAAGGCCAACAATGTTTTTTTTTTTTTCTGATCCAACACAGTACTTTAGACTTAATCCCATTCAAGGGAAATAGATTTTTAAATGGAATGTATAAGAGAATGATGCGGGCCTTTTTAAAATTCTTGGAGTCTTGCGTTTCTAAGTAAGGTAAGCCATTAGACCTTTTTAAAATTTTTACCCCAAAAGACCACTAAAGTATCTGAGGAAAGAGAAGAATGCCCAAAGAATTTCAGGAACCTGACCCTTGAAGGTTGATGGTGGGTTGAACTCAGTGGATGGAATCTTCTGGTCAACACATGACCTGATGGGAAAACAGGGGGACTGGGAACAGGGAGACACTGGGTACCTTTCGGTGAGAGCTAACGGAAAAACACAGCAGTCTACATGGGTAGAGAGAATCGAGTGGGGAGAGGAGCCTCAAACACTTGAACACCACGTACTCGCTCTACTTGCATAATTGCCCTCAGAGATCTCATCTCGTTCCCTTACATCTGTACTTCTTACTTCCTTATGCTTCCACAAAGAGACTCTATCATCCGTGTTGGTTGTTGCAAATCCCTTTATACCACCTGTAGGAGACATGCATTCACCAATAAGTTTTTTAAAATTATTTTTAGCATTTCAAAATATCTTATTTCACTTGAAGGAATATGAGATTTTCCAGGAGGAATAAATAGCAATAAAAGTCTGATATCTGAGCTCTCTTATTGAGAGTCATACGTAACCCACCATCATGGCCATAGGCTCAGGTGTACTCAACATCTTCCTCTTCGGTAAAAATCTCTAACCGAATCTCTGGCGTATATGTTGCAACCAGGGAGGTTTTGCCAACAGACCGTGGGAATTCCCTCATATCAAAGCCTGATGCTATGCTAAGCTTTTGATTGTTTGTTTGTTTGTTTAATAGGACGCAGATAAAGCAACTATAACTCAATCTGTTCTTTGCGCATCTAACTCGAGATGACCTTGTGTGGTAAGGGGAAAGGGTATGTCTGTCTCATGGGGGTTATAATAGTAACTATCAAATGTAGAACTAGCCTAAACTGTGGAATGGGTTCTATACGGTGAAAGAAAAAAGTGCTAAAATACTGCTGGTAAAATTTGCTAAAGAACATAAACAACTACAAAACAAAACCCACAAACAAAAGACTCCAGCAAAAGTAATTAAAGATGTTTATTTTTTTCATCTAATTGAATTTCCTTATAAGAGCTATTGAGATAAATATATCTATCCTGTGCCTGCCCAGAAATATCCAGAGGTCAGCATGATTTGGAGGCTCTTCAAAGCAGAACATGCAAAATAATTCATTATTATTTTTTTCTATCTCCTTATAACTTGCTGTTCTTACCACACTTGAAGAGAATTGAACTTGAGTAATAATAGCTCCATTAGCGCTCTTTTCCGGGAGCCAGTTCCTGTGGTCTCACTGGGCCAGCTGCTGATGACTCACAGAGGAAGTGGTAGAGATTAGGGGGCAGAGGGAGGGAGGGGGTGGGTGGGAAATCAGAACAGCGCTGAAATAAAGCAAATCAACCAACCATTACCTTTTGTGCCAAACAGAACAATGGCTTAACGACTCTGGTTCAGAATGATCCCTCTTATTCCACTCATTTATGCTATTCCTGTTGGAAGGACCACCAGGAAACCTGTGAACCACTACGGAACACACCCCGGAATCCGCGGCACATCTCAATGAATATTCCCTCCCGACTCAGCTAGAACAATGCGGAGCGCCGAGCAGTTTAATCTCCCGTAATAATTCCTTTTGTCAGGTTGAGAGATTTCCTCCTTGAATTAGGTTTTAAGATCGGATTTTCAAAATTAGTTAGTTATTCTATGGATTGTAAAGCAGAAAGCCCACATTTTATAAACACATGCAGGCGCCTAGGTAAGAACATAATGAAGTCTGTGTGTTCGTTGGGGCATTGCTGCTATCTGTAATTTTTACTCGCTCTGAAATAAAAAAAAATCAGTCTTTTATTAGCAAACAGTGGTAACTGAACTGTGCCCTTGTTAAAAGTCTTCTTTCAGTTTTCCCCAAAGGGTTGGAAATGTAAGTGGCTTCTTTTACACCACCCAACAGAATTAAATTTGATCAGGAAGACTTGTAAAAATCTTCATTGCAGACTCTTAGCTTGCTTACTGATGAGTGAAACATTTCATGGATTACAAAAAAAACTATCTTCTCAAGGGTTTATGAATAAATAAATTTATTTGAGAAAGATAGATATTATTTTCTCATTCTTTTTTTTATGTAACTACAATGAGTTACAAAAACTGACTAGACTACAGAGCAGTAACTAGTCAAAAGTTAACTATTTAACTTTTTCTTGACTGGTTAAAAACAAATAAACATAATATTAAAATCAGTGTATCCTGAATACCAGTAGATTATTTATAAGTTTGCTAATATTCAGCATATTAATTAAGGGATAAGTATTCTTTTTAGGATCCCTATAGGCAGATGGCTGAGAAGTTGTCTTCTAAGTATACAAATATTAGAAACTGTAGTTTTAACGTTTGATGAGTGCTGTTTCTTTGATAAAAGTAATGGTGATCTCCTTACAACCTCGTATGCTCAGATTGTTTAAAATAAACTTAAAAAATAAACAGATAGCCAGTCTTAATGCCTGTTCTCTGTCTCTGGACTTCCGATTGCACTTAGCTCGGGCTGGCCCTGATCTCTCTGGTGAATTGGTTTACCCAGGACTCGATTCATCAGAATTCTCAAAGCAACATTTCCAGAAGCTTGGTTAGTCATCCTAACACTCTGAATTGACCATGTGCTCACAAACTCAGCCTGATCTGGGTCCTCCGAGATCTCACCATGCTTAATGAGATGCTTTGCCCCTGCCTACTTCGAACCACCAGTGTCTCATTTTGGGGAGAGAGAGAATTAAACTGGGCAGCTTGTCAGCTGTCTGTCAACCATGGCCAGCAAGTAATAGGTTCTTGAAGAAAGAAGTAGAGAGTGGAGAGAAGTTGGTTGACATGGCTTGGTAAATACTGTGTGGAAATGCTGGGCTAATAATAGCGTTTATTCAGCAAATATTGATGGTGCCCCTACCATGGGCAAGGCATTGTTCTAGGCATCTATAGTTTTATAAAGATACGTGGCTGTATAATATCAAGAGAAATTTTGTTTTGTGATGTCTGGTGGACATAGAATACCAACATGGTAGGTTTTGACCTATAAAATGCCAAATGCATACAGTTTAACTATATTCTTGTTCTTTCATATACTTTTATAATATTTTATATAATAATGTTTTATACCTATAAATAATTTTATTATAATTTGTACAGAAACAATAAGTGTTTACTTCTTTACCACATAACAATAATCAGATAATTTCGATGCATAATTTTCATTATTATATTGACCTCTATATATGTTTTTTTTTTTTTTTTCATTTTTTCTGAAGCTGGAAACAGGGAGAGACAGTCAGACAGACTCCCGCATGCGCCCGACCGGGATCCACCCGGCACGCCCACCATGGGGCAATGCTCTACCCACCAGGGGGCGATGCTCTGCCCATCCTGGGCGTCGCCATGTTGCGACCAGAGCCACTCTAGCACCCGAGGCAGAGGCCACAGAGCCATCCCCAGCGCCCGGGCCATCTTTGCTCTCATGGAGCCCTGGCTGCGGGAGGGGAAGAGAGAGACAGAGAGGAAAGCGCAGCGGAGGGGTGGAGAAGCAAATGGGCGCTTCTCCTGTGTGCCCTGGCCGGGAATCGAACCTGGGTCCTCCGCACGCTAGGCCGACGCTCTACCACTGAGCCAACCGGCCAGGGCCATATATGTGTTTTTAAAAAATAATTTTGCAGCATTTTTGCTACGTATTTTCTATCCTTTACCTATTACAGTAACTTGATATTTAATAAAGGTGTACTGAATAAAAGTGTATTTCTGCACAAGTTTATTTTATTGATTTTTTTTATTTATTCATTTTTTTATTAGAGAGAGAGAGAGAGGAAAGAGAGAGAGCATAGGGAGGAGCAGGAAGTATCAACTCCCATATGTGCCTTGACCAGGCAAGCCTGGGGTTTCAAACCAGCAACCTCAGCATTCCAGGTCAATGCTTTACCCAGTGTGCCACCACAGGTCAGGCTCTGCACAAGTTTATATGTGAGTTCAGGAGTTCATTTCTGCATACATATATATGTGTGTTTAAGCTCATGTATACACTTAAACAATTTTCAAATCTCAGTTTGTTGAATGAGCAAAAGTCCAACTGTCTAGAATAGAACAGTGACCTCTAAACCTTTTTGATCAAACATTACTTTGATGTAGCCAAATACTTGCAAAAATAACTAGTTTTAATATCTATACTTATATAATTAAACTAATAGTTTATTGCTGTATTTATTCTGTGAAGTATAATATGCTCAAAGTTAGAATAAAATTTGTCTAGAAAAAATTTTTTTAAAAATATCTACTACATTTTGTTTATAAATGTTGTAAGTCTTATCTATATCACTCAAACAATATCTGATGAAAGCAAATTGTTATTCACTACTTAAATTGTTATAGTTTAATCATTTAACATACAACCATGTATTTAAAGCTCTAGCTTAAAATTCAACTTATTTTAATACCTGCTTAATGATTATCACCACTGAAAAAGATACTTCAAAAACAAGTGTCCCCATTGGAAGAAGTGCATTATTGGCCCCTCTTACTAAATCAGGATGCTAATTTTTCAATCCCATCTTCAATTATGCAAAGATATTTGTTGAAATTTATCTGCACTTGCATGATGAGTATGTTCAGCTGCATTTTTCCTTGCATGAATATTATAAAAATCACTTGTCAATTTTGAGGCTTAGCTTGATGGAAACTAAAAGCCATCGTCCATATATCCACTTAACCGTGCACTGTGTGGAGACACAACAAAAGCAGACAGAGGCTTTGATGATCCCGCATGGGGACCTCCTCCCTGCTATGAACTCCCCTTTGGCATGGGACACGCTGCACATGGATACGACGCATAGCTTCAGTGTGGACTCTTGACGCAGGACAGCATGAGGAGAGGGGTGCAAATTACACATTAAATATTAGTGAAGTATAATGTGCTTCTTGTTTTTTAGATAAAATGTGAATATAATGTAAAGCTATAATATTTTTTTTATATACCTAAAGGGATTATCTAGGTTTCCTAGGTAAATGCACCCCACTTCAAAGGCCATGCTCAAACTCACAAAACCTGCGAACATAAATAAATGTTAAATTCTTCCCTCATAAATGCAACAATTTCTGTCAAAACACAAAGTCTCATCATTTTAGGGAGCTTGTTTAGGCAAAAAAAAAAAAAAACCTCAGTCAAATCTGAATTGTGTTCACTCACTGGATAAATTCATCATAGTAAAGACGTATTCATTACTCCATAAACTGTTACCTCTTAAATTACACTTACTCATAGTTTATAAAAATACAATTTTAATTGCTAAACCAAGTAATTCTTTAAAAAAATGGTAATTCCTAAATTTGAGACATTTCTGTATATTTTTTTAGAAAGAAATATATTTGTTTTTAATTTTATCACCATATTATCTGACATATATAATACATTACTATTTTTACTTTATAAATAGTGAAGTCGGCATAAAATAATAACTTTCCCCTGATCTTTTAACAAAAAGTTAAATATCTTACTCCTCACCCATTTATCTGCATAGCCTTTACAAAATATAAAACTTCTATACATTAAATATTTAATTTCTTGAAGTATCCTTAATAGGTACTGTGCTCAGTCATGACCATTTCTAATGAGTTTTCAATGACATTTAATAGCCATTGTCCCAACAAGTACAAAAGAATTAGGAGACATAATACTTCTATTGTACAAAGAGTGGCCTCTGTAAACTCTCAAATTAAATCCACACTCTAGTCAAAACTCATTTGATGTTTGCATTTCCTAACTCTGCAGATGAGATGGTCTCAAAAGGCAGACGAGGCTAAAGATGTGTTGGACAACTCTATAAGGACAGTCTCAAGACTCTTGTCATCTTAGCTGTCTAAATTACTTCAACAGGACTCAAGGGAGTTTAAAGAGGAGAAATGACATGACAAACAATTATATTCTAACACTCTATTTATAACAATGCCCTTTCAGATTATAGTTCCTCCAGACTGACACATCACTGTAATCCCAGTGATGAATCAAGGGACTTGTAGTTAGATCACGCACAGCTTGTAGGCAAAGAAAAAAACAGGAATAAAGAGCTGACATTCAGGAAATATAGAGAGACTCAAGGATAAATTCAGCTGGGATGAGCTTAATTTATCAATGTCAATAACAACGGTTAACACGTCGCAAGAATACATGCATATTAATTGAAAATAATTCAGATTAAATCACTGCAGTTTGACATTTTGAGATAGGCACTTTATCTTTTCAAGAAAAAGAGCACTATAAAATCTTTAATCTGAAAACATCTTAATTGCATGTTATCACCTCCTAATTGCTTCTATATTATATTAAACATTTTGCTAATTACTAGCCTGATCATGGTGTAAATAGCTTGAGGCAAGAGCTCACATCTCGCTGAAGGCTACAAGGCACAGAAGACCTTCAGCAAGTTCAGCTCATGGTAGATTCAGGGACCCTGTACCTGCTGTAGTGGCTATGCACCTTGGACTCGGATCTCTGGTGGGAAGAAGAAGCGATGCAGAAGGCTGAGAAATGTGTATTCATCCTTCCAAGTCTAATGTAACTCTTGGGGGGGGGGGAAAGGTGTGGTTTTTCTGATATTATAGATATACTTTTGGATAGCAGCATGTGAGTTTATGATTTTATGATAAAAACAGACTTAGCGAAAGACAATGTTACATCTACTTTTTTTTAGATTTTATTTTTCGATTTTTGTAGAGAGGAGAGAGAGAGAATGAAAGAAAGGGAGAGAGACAGAAAGAAGGGAGACACAAGGCAGATCAGCTTGTAGTAGTTGCTTGCCGTGGCATATGTGCCTTGACTGGGCAAGCCCAGGGTTTCCAACCAATGACCTCAGTGTTCCAGGTCGATACTCTAGCCATTGCGCCACCCCAGGTGCGGCAAATCTACTTCTTAACCTTGATCTTTAGGACTTGGTCATGATAACGTGTTGCTATCAATTCCTTACATGCATTCTTTGGCCAATATGTGTGTACAAACTTATAATATATATATATATATATATATATATATATATGAATTTAGAATTCATCATTGAAGTAATGAATAATTTAGAATGGGTAAAATCTTTGTAACTGAGTGGCAAATGCTTCACTGAGAAAAAAAAATTAACCAAAATAGTGACTACATATTTCATGTTGTTAAAAATATATGCAAGCAAAAATATGATAAGCCTTGTTTAGAAAAGAAAGAAAATATATTAAAAGAATGAAACCGTGTTTTTTGACAAGGCGCTAGTCAAAATTTTCTCCTTCAACTTTTTTTTTTCTCCTACTTTTCTCCTTCTATTCATAAACAATAATGTCTAATGTTTGTAAAGATTTAAGGAATTGGGATGCTTTTCTACAGTATTTTGAGGAGGCAACTTTGCCAGGCCACAATAAAATGCTCAGAAATATCCCAAAACTCTTTAATACATCTATTCCACTTCTAATAACTTTTCTTGGGGAATTTATACTGGCGAAGTATGTTTTAGAAAGTTTTATGTAATGAATTTTATCATAGCATTATTCATCAGATTAGTTATCAAAACAATGATGCAGTGGAAAATTATAAACATTATAATAGTCCTTTGGAGTCTTTTTTCAATATTCCAGTTTTTATCTCTTCAAGAATGTGACAGGACTGCATCCCTCTTTCTCTCTTTCTCTCTCTCTCTCTCTCTATCTCTCTCTCTCTCTCTCTTTCTTTCTCCTGCTTGACGTTTGAAATGGTCACGTGACTTGCAAGACAAGTGTGTGGACGGAATTGTGTCCCTCCCCAAAATTTGTACGTTGAAGCCTTAACTCCTGATGTGACTTTATTTGGGTGTAGGGGCTCTAGGAGGGTAATTAGAAGTGAGTTAGATCAGAAGGGTATAACTGTCAGGATTAGCATCCCCCCTCCCTCTGGGCTCAGAGGAAAGGCCGTATTTGTGGGGGGGCATGCTAAAAAGGAGGCTGCCCGCAAACCATGAGGAGAGGCCTCAGAAAACATCAACAATGCTGAAACCTTGATCTCAAACTCTTATCCTCCAATTTGCGAGAAAAGAGATATCTGTTGTTCAAGCCACTCAGACTGTGATATTCTGTACTGACAGCCCAAGAAGCCTAACACAGCAACTCACAATAGGCATCTGGTTTGTTTGGTTGGGTGAAGCCCGTGGGATTGGGGGATTTTTTATTTTTATTTTTTGGTACCTTGGCAAAACCTCACCTAGCCTGATTAACATGTAGCTGTTTGTGCTTCTCTGTATTTGATTATATGTTTAACAGCATATTTGCAGCATCATAAACAAATAGAGATATATTAATATATATATATGTCACCACATAGTAAAAAAACAAGAATTTTATTATCGTTAAAAAGTTATTAGGAATAAACTAAATTGTTACTCTCAGACAGTCTAATAAAATAAATGGCCTAATTATCAGGAAACTCTTTAGTTAAATTAAACCATCCCTTACCTCCTCCTCTGAAGCGCTTCATTGCTGCCCTACGTGTGTGCATTTGTATAGCATAACTTCTACTTTTGACGAAAACTTTTCCCGTGACTCCACGTTTCTGCCTCCACTCTTACTGATATACTTGACTGCAAAATTTGCTTCATTCGTACTTTGGAAAGCAATTTTCCGACTTCTGTTTTCTTTTGGAATTTGGTTACACCCTCTGCCTCTGGCATACCCACTGCCACACGGCCACGGATCACTGTTGAATTATTCCGAGGACAAAAGGTCCTCTTCGAGAAGGAAAGAGAAAATAATAAGGGGGAGAAAATTAAATCCCCCTCTTTATATTGACTAATTTTGGATGGGGGGCTTTATTATTTTTTCTCTCTCGTAGCAACTTTATATTGTTTCCAAGATTTTTTTAAACATTAGACTCTTCTTGCTTTTAAAGAATACTTAACCTAAGATGTGGATTCTTTTTTTCTCCATTTATTAGCAATTTGTTTTCTTTTTTTTAAAATTTATTTATTCATTTTAGAGAGGAGAGAGAGAGACAGAGAGAGAGAGAGGAGAGACAGAGAGAGAGAAGGGGGAGGAGCTGGAAGCATCAACTCCCATATGTGCCTTGACCAGGTAAGCCCAGGGTTTTGAACCGGCGACCTCAGCATTTCCAGGTCGACGCTTTATCCACTGCGCCACCACAGGTCAGGCTGCAATTTGTTTTCTTTATTTACGTCTGCCTGAAATTATGTCGCCCTCTGGTTCTAAGGTGAGGTTTCCTACATTTTTTTTTTTTTTTTTTGTATTTTTCTGAAGCTGGAAACGGGGAGAGACAGTCAGACAGACTCCCGCATGCGCCCGACCGGGATCCACCCGGCACGCCCACCAGGGGCGACGCTCTGCCCACCAGGGGGCGATGCTCTGCCCATCTAGGGCATCGCTCTGCCGCGACCAGAGCCACTCTAGCGCCTGGGGCAGAGGCCAAGGAGCCATCCCCAGCGCCCAGGCCATCTTTGCTCCAATGGAGCCTTGTCTGCGGGAGGGGAAGAGAGAGACAGAGAGGAAGGAGGGGGGGGGGTGGAGAAGCAAATGGGCGCTTCTCCTATGTGCCCTGGCCAGGAATCGAACCTGGGTCCCCCGCACGCCAGGCCGACGCTCTACAGCTGAGCCAACTGGCCAGGGCCACCTACAATTTTTTTCACATGCTCTTTCCTCTATGTTTCATGCAAAAAAGAATTGTAATACTGATATCGTTGTATGGTGGTGAGGATTCAGTAAACAAAGCCTTGTTCATAGTGAACTTTAATAAACAGCCATTGTCTTTTGTAAAATTATAGGAAATTCCTTAGAAAACTATTTTCTTCATGAACTAGAGTTTACTATCTATCTGAGCCATGATGATATGATTTCTTTTATACTGTCAAGCTGCTGTCTCTTCAGAGCCCCTTAGAGTTGCTCTTGTTTCTCGTCTTCCCTTTTCCTCCTTTTTTTTTTTTTTTAAATTAAAGCATATTCTCTGAAATTCTGTGAAATCCTGGGCTGTTTCAGATTTGGTTTTGGATATTTGATGAGCCAAATAATTATTCATAACTATTTTGAATTCTTATTCTGTGTACTATATATTTTTTTCAGATATATCTGAACATAGATAAGTACAAGTTTTTCCTATAGTATTTAATTTAAAAAAAAATTGCTATTGGATGACGCTAAGACTGATCTTCCAGCTCTGCTATTGTGTGCAGACAACTCACCACAAAATGTGAGACTCTGTAGAAGTTTCTGTTTAACAAGTTGACTTCGTATTTCTAGCTCCACAGTGCACATAATATTTGCTTGAATATGGTATCTCCCCCGTAAGACTATTACAATAACTAGTAATTCCTGATAGAAATGATACTAAGTGGTAAAATATCATTCGTTAACTGTGTTCCAAATACATAATATAAATATATATGTAACTATATTTATGCAGTAAATTCAATAATAATATATATTTTGCTACGTATGCAGAGGGGCCGCGGCCATCCTCCCAAACAGATGACTTTTCCTCCGAGGACACGGATTAGTTCATTTTTCCCAATGAAGCTTTCGTTTGGACAAAGTTACTCCTCGTTTCTCTCCTGATGTTTTGTTAAGAGCTAAAGCCCTTGTCTCTCTATTTTGAAAGGTAGAGTCATTTTGCTTGGGTTAAAGGGCAATTCTGAATCTTTTCAGTCTGGCCTGAGAGGGTAGTCCCTGAGAATTCAGTCAGTACAGGAGAATGAAGTGGTTCCTGAGGAATCACGTAGTAGGTTTTCTCGAATCACACAACTGAACACCTTAAAGGGACTTGGTAGCCATTAGACCTTCACATAAGTGAAGCTGAGACCAAGAGAGCCGGAGTTACACAGAAGTCTTAGACCTGACTAAATGGCTTGGTCCCCCACGGCTTCATTTGTCCTGTCCTCTCCAAACAGAAGGAGCAGGCCCACTGTCATTGTCCTACTTATTCAGCTGGACCAGAAGACCTTTAAAATGTGTGTGAATAGTAGGATTCAGAAACCAGCTCAGAAAGCGTACAGTTGGCAATATACATGAACACAAGACGTTCTCAATAATTCAAAGATGTCAGCCCAGAGTAGAAGTGTCATTATCTCCGCTTCGTTTCAGGCTAAGAACCTAAATTAGCAGTCATTTTGTAGACCTCTGTGAGTTACACCAAAGTTTTGGGTATTTTTTTTCTTTTCTTTCTTGGAGGTATGGTTGGAAATGAGCATGTTAAATGGGACCGCTTTGCTTAAAAACCTACAAGTGAATCTTCTCTCAATTTCCAAAGCAATGTAACTAATGTTTTCCTACCGCGAAAGCCGTTTCTTCTTCCTCATAAATTGAAATTTAATCTTTCTAAAAAAAACACTCTTTTCATTATGTCAGTCCTCTTCTCTTAAAAAGTCAGAAGCTCCCATTAGGCGCCGCAGAAGCAACATCTCCTGGGGCCATGCCAAGTCTGCGGGAGCAGATGAGATCGCATTAGCATGAAGGGCTGGAACTTCTGCCTCCCGCCCTCCTGCCCGCTAGGTGGGACCTCAGTCCTTTGCAAAGCACACACCCCATCCACGTGCTCCCCGAAGTCCCCAGAGGGGGCGTTGCAGTGTTGCTCGGAACGAGCGCACTCCTCCTGGGCAGGGTGGCTAGACTGTCCCCACGGAGAGTTCTCCTCCGCGACTTACTCTTGTTCCCCGGGCCCGCGGGCAGGGCAAGCTCGCAATCACTCGGGGGCCCCCACGTGAAGGTGAAACCAGATACTGTGACTACAATCCACACTGTCCCGTTCTCAAAGTACCCTGTTCCGTCATTGCTGCCTTGTCACCTTATTGTTTCGCTGCGGGTCCCAGCCACCGTGAAGACCCAGACAGGCGCTGCTGAGGCTCAGATGCCACAATTCTCTGTAGCGCACTGGCGTCCCCGAGTACCACCCTCCGCGCGCTCCGGCTGCCTCCAGCCCAAAGCGGCGCCCAGAAGGTAGAGAGTGGCACGTTACAGCTCTGTGTGGGCTGTTGTTAGTCATAACGCGTGAGGTTTTCTTTCTTTTTGTAATTTGGTATATAGACGAGGTGGGTAAGAGAGGAACAAACTTTTTTTTTGGATCAGCAAAACTGCCAGGTGCCATGCTTCCGGCCAATGAGTTCCCCGTGATATGCGCCAGCAGTGACCTCCCTCCGGTGGGGATGACCCGCCCTGCGGCCTGCCACAGCTGTGGTCCTCCTCGGGTCCACGCCCAGAGCAAGGCGAATCCTCTGAGAAGCTCTTAGGTTCCCATGGGGCCACCTACATCTTCAGTGCAAACCCCACCTGCTTCCCTGGCATCCGCCATTCTGCTCAACCCCATTCGGTCAAGGCAGCGTTTCATGAAATGAAATTACCCTCCCTTTCCAGGTCCTAAACAGTCCTAACTGAGCAGCGTCAATGGGGCCTCAGTCTGTTCTGTGCCTGAATTGAGCTTGTCATCTGGTGCATAACTTCTCCATAGTCTCGGAAAGAAATCCACTGCATCAAGACCTGTGGAGAAACTCTCAGGAAGGCCTGGGCAAATTGCTTCCTCACTCTTTTTCCTCTCTTCTCACAACTGGGGCCCCTCTTTCTCGCTTTCCTCCCTTTAGCCTAGGCCTCCCAGCCTTTGACTCTCTTTGTATAAAATTGTCTTCCGGCCTCTCAAGGTTTCTTTCTTTCTTTATCTTTTTTTCTTTTTTTCCAAGTGAGAGAAGGAGAGATAGAGAGACAGACTCCTGCATGTGACCGAACCGGAGCTACCCAGGGACCCCATCTGAGGTCAATGCTCTGCCTCTCTTGGGGTCATGCTAGCAATCAAGCTATTTTTAGCACCTGAGGCAGAATCTCCCCAGAGACATCTTTAGTGCCCAGGGCCGATGTGCTGGAATCAATGGAGCCATAGCTGTGGGAAGAGAAGATAGAAAGTGGGGAGGGGGAAGAAGCAGATGGTCGCTTCTCCTGTGTGCCCTGACCAGAATCGAACCCTGGAGATCCACATGCCCGGCTAATGCTCTCCCACTGAGCCAACCGGTCTGGGCCGTTATTTTCTTGTACAGAGCAATTTAGCCCTCTCTTAATTTTTGCCTTCAATTGCATATATCCTTTACTCACCATATACTCAGCCTCAGCAGACACTAAAATATATCCCCTTCGAAGGTAGTGTCCTATGTGATTCTGCACTCAGAAAACTGATTGCCGCTCTTGTACACAACCCTGGAGTAAATGTAGAGATACAAAATGAAATTTCTTTGAAGGAACTTGACAGTATTAGTCTCCGGGATAACTTATCTTCTTTTCTCCTAACAAGTATCAAGTTTATACTAACATCCTTTGGGGGATCCTGCTGTATGAATCTGCACGGGCTACCATAACAAAGTACAACAAACCGGGTGTCTTAACCAAATTTCATTTACTCACATTTCTGGAGGCGAGAAATCCAAGCTCAGGGTGTCAACAGGGTTGGTTTTTGCTGAGGCCTCTCAAGAACTTCGGTTGTGGATGGCCATCTTCTCTCTGTGTCTTCACATGGTCCTCCTCCTGTGTGTGTCTTTGTCCTAATCACCTCGTCTTATAAGGACACCAGTCCTGTTGAATTACACCTTACCCTGATTATGTCATTAATTCATTACCTCTTTAAAGACACTATTTCCAAATATAGTCCCGTTCTGAGGTACTGAGACTTAGAACTTCAGTGTGTAAATTTGAGGGGAGGAGGGGCACATTTCAGTCTTCCTTCCGGCTTTCCTTCCTGGCTTGGCTGTACTGATATTTTCCACCTCCCCCCCCCCTACACCCAGGGCACCATTCTTTCTCGCCACACCCCAGCCTGGTGCTTCTTCTGGACACTGGGAAAGGAAGGGACATCGTTGAAGTGAGACTTTTTCTGGACCCCAATTCATCTCATCTCTCTGACCCAAAGTCACTGGAGAAGAATTTTCTTCAGGAACTCACCTGCCTCTTCATCTACCCACTTTAGCAAGTTTTTCTCCTTCAAGGAGGAGAAATTAAAGAACTTACTAATCTTTATCATTTTCTCATTGGTTCAAATTTGCTGGTGCTGTTGGTCCCTCAGCTCACTTTCTGACAAAAGACAAAAAAAAAGAAAGAAAGAAAGAAAGAAAGAAGGCCAGGGAAGGAATGTTCTTATTTTGCAAATGTTCTTAAAATACTCATTTTGGCCATAATTAAAACAAAAAAAGTAGATGTTTCTAAGATACAGGCTTTGAGAAAGCCTTTATTTGTTTTGCTACATTCCATTTTTCCAGCTTACATTAAGTGGGACCTCTTAGAACTCATGCTGACTCCCTTTCTGCATCCTAACGCCATACCTGCCCATTTCTTAAGGCTCAGGTGTTCTGTCTGAAGTGTGCTCTGTAACTCTAGTCTCCTTCTTGCACTTGTAATGGCTGTTCACTACACGTTCTAGTTATTATGACACAGCCATCACAATAACACCCCTTACTTTTGAGCTTTAATTGCTTATATCTTATAATGGCCTCTTTTAATGTTTTTCAGAATTGATCCAGTTCGTGCTACAAAGCCTTGAGCCATGATGGTTATTTCTTGAAAAATATAAATTTTATGTCATAATTGTGGTCTGTTCTTTTGTTTTTCAAACAAATTTCTTAAAGTCAAAGGAAGTACGTGACTGAATTCCTCGTAGCAGCAACTGAACACCATATTCAGTATTTACAGTCATCCCTTCAGAAACTGCCGTTAATTCGTAAAAACCTTAAAATACTCCAACCGCCTGCAAGTGCATGCACACGGTCAACATCTGAGGCTAGTTCTTGACATATATCTACAGATTTCATAAAACCACATTCAACACATAACTAAGTGAAAATTTTAAGATGTTGTGTTGAATAGCTACCAAAGACAAAGTCCTAAAATTGTTCATTATAAGCCAAGTCTATCCTAAATAAAGCGAATGCTTTGTATTTCCACACCTATTATTCAGATTTGGATATTCTGCACTTTCGATCTTACTTTATTTGGTTGAGGCTCTACTAAGGTAAATTGGTGGTTCTCATTCTCTGGAAGAAAGGATCTCGAGCAGAATAAATCCAAATACGCAAATAGTCTAATTACTATTAAAGACGAGAGTGGCAACGTAGGCAGTGTAGCATTTTCTCTGTAGATTTTCTAGGTACAACAGCATCTTGGACACGATCTTGGAGATAATTCAGTCCTTCATTATATGGGAAGTTGAAATAATGCTTTAAATAATAACGGGTAATATTCCCTGAGCATTTTGATGGTAATATAACACAGCTATGAGACTATCTTTTTCATGCATGACTTTAGAAAATTATGTTTGGAATTGTAGGTTGTCTAATTTTACAATTAAGAAAAAAATTAACACTTAAGGAGGGGATGTAATTTGGCCAAGGTAGTAAGTTTTAAATTTTTTAAAAACTGAATTCTCTAATTTTTTAAAAAAAATATTAATTGTGGTAATTTAAGGCCCCATGTAATTCAATCTGATTTTGAGGATAGGTTTTTCCATTTGAACAGAAAAGGAAATTTGAATTTTGATAAAGTATTACAGTGAATCTGTAGATCACTTGGGCGAGTATTTCTACCTTAGTTTTAATCCACAAATGTGTGATGGCTTTATCTTAATTAGGTATTTCTTATTTTATTTCAGTGTTTTTTATTCTGTTGTATTATTCAGTATACCAATATTTCACTTTTTGTCCAGTTTTATTATTATATCATTGTATTGTATTATTATAATTTTATTTTGTTCAAATAATTTTATTTTTTTTGGATTCCTTTGGAAGTGTCTTCTCAGTTTTCTTTCTTTTTCTTTTTCTGTTGTTGATGATTCATTGTTGGTGTATAGAAGTACACCTGATTTTTGTATGCTGTTCTTTTACCCTGCAGCTTTGATTAGATCTAATAGTTGCTTTGTGATTATTTTGGGCTTTTCTATGCACAGAATCATGTCATCTGCCGATAGGAATAATTTTACTTCTTCCTTTCAAATTGGATACCTTTATTTCTTTTTCCTGATTAAGTGCTTTAAGTCTTCTATTCCAGTGCTGAATAGCGGTGGCAAATGCGAGCATCTTGGTCTTGTCTGGGATCTTAGCAGTACAGCTGTTAGCTTTTGACCATTGACTATTTTAGCTGCAGATTTTTCATCATTGTCACATATCACGTTAGAGCACTTCCTTCCGTTGTTGCTTTGCTGAGCATTTCTATCAGAAAAAGGTATTATCACTTTTCAAATGTTTGTCTTGATCATTAAATTTGTTGACATACAATTCTTTATTATTTTCTTGATACCTTTTGACATCTGTAAGATTGTTAAAGTCTCCACTTACACTTCTGGTTTTAATTATTTTTATCTTCTAGGTTTATTTTGTTTCCTTAGTCTAGCTAAAAGTTCGTCAATTCTGCTGATCATTTCAGAGAATTAACTTTTGGTTTCATTAATTCTCTTTATTAATTATCTTTAGGGTGCTGGTGTTGATACATATTTTATCTAACAAGTAAGAAAAGACCTTCCAGTTCAACGGTGTCAGAGAGATATTATGAAACCATTTATCAGCTCTGAATAGTAATTCAGTCAACAGATATTGCTTCCTGGTTCTCACTCCTTGCATGTGGTAGATAAAATTATTCTAAATATATAAAAGCCTTGCCTGACCAGGCAGTGGCACAGTGGATAGAGTGTTGGACTGGGATAGGAAGGACCCAGGTTCAAAACCCCGAGGTTCCCAGCTTGAGCACAAGCTCATCTGGTTTGAGCAAGGATCACCAGCTCTAGCCCAAGGTTGCTGGTTTGAGCAAGGGGTCACTCGGTCTGCTGTAGCCCCCCGGTCAAGGCATATATGAGAAAGCAGTCAACGTACAACTAAGGTGCTGCAACAAAGAATTGATGCTTCTCATCTCTCTCTCTTCCTGTCTGTCTGTCCCTACCTGTCTCTCTTTCTGTCCCTCTCTTTGTCTCTCTCAGTCACACGCACAAGAAAAAAAAATACATATAAGTCTTTTAAAACACAAGGAAAAAACACACACTCGAATACTTGAACAAGAATACAAACAAGAAGCCAAGCCAATCGGGAAAGTAAAATGGAAACGGTTGATGCCGATATTCTGGTACCCAGCCGGCTGCACTTCGACTTTGCCACCTTAGGTCTGTGGTTGTTGACGACCCTCAGCTGTCAGTCTGACATGGATGTGGCCAAGGCAATCAACTCATCTCCGAATCACCTTAAACACATGTCAAATCAGAATCAATTGTTTCTATTTTTGAAACTCAGAGAAAAAGTAAAGAATAATATTAAAGTATGTAGTTTTTATTTCCATCAAACTCTGTTTTCCCGATTCCCAGTGAGGCAAATGTATTGAAATTCTGAGATTATTCATATGACACATTAGCCACAGAATTCAGCAAACTAAATGCAGCTTTGTAAGAGGTCAAAATTATACATCCTGAAAAGACTTCCCCACCTCTATTTTTTTTAATAGAAAAATCAGCTTTCAGTACTACTCATTGTTATCTGCAATTTCACAAAGTTTTGGAAGTTAAAGTAATTCTAATTTAAATGTGTAAAAAGCATATTCTCTCGAGAGAAATGCTGGAAAACCAGAAATATCTATGTTCTTGTTTTCTTGTGGGGTCTTTATGCAATTTTTTGCCTCCCCTAATCCATTATTATATTCAGTAAAACAAGATAAACAAAACATAATTAAAAAGTGTGTCTAAACTATGAAAGTTAAAAAAATATTTCAGGAAATAAATTTTAGAGTTTGAAAAAGCTTTACTGACTATTCAATTTATTCATTTTACAATGAGAAAACTGAAGTGTCAAAGGTTAAGACTTGGTCAAGATCTGCTAGCTTGCCAATGGGACAGTCAGGGTCAGAAGCCAATTTCTAGTCTACCAGATCAGCGATATTTTTGTTACCATTAATTGATACTATCAATTTTCATTTCATTCCTTATGCAACCAAGATTTCTCTCTCTCTCTCTCTCTCTCTCTCTCTCTCTTTCTCTCTTTTTTAAGTGAGAGAGAGACAGACAGGAAGAAAGGAAGAGAGATGAGAAACCTCAACTTTCAGTTGCTTCACTTTATTTTTTCATTGGTTGTTTTCCATATGTGCCTTGACTGGGGGGCTGCAGCCCAGCCAGTGACCCCTTGTTCAATCAAGCCAGCAACCTTGGGCTCAAGCCAGTGACCGTGGAATCACAAACCATGACCCCATGCTCCAGCTGGTGAGCCCACACTCAAGCTCGTGACCTTGGGGTTTTGAACCAGGGACCTCAGTGTCGCAAGTCGATGCTCTGTCCATAGCACTACCATCAGTCAGGCTAGCTAGAACATTTCTAATTAAAAATTTATTCTGCTGTCCTCTTTTGTCTATAAATTATTTAATGATGATGCACAAATTTCATCAATAAAGCTGATTTTAACATTCAGCTAAATTCATTTAAATAATAATGGTATATAAACCTGCAATTTTAATTTAGGACTAGTTAATCTTTGAAATTCATCTTACTTTTGTTTTTTTACAAAAACACTTTTATGTGTTGACATTTAATGTGATTTGACAGTGATTTACACTAATCTCCCCTTATCTGCGATTTTACTTTCTGCCATTTTAATTATAGTACAAGTTCAGCCACAGTCAGAAAAGATTAAATTCTAGAAACAATTCATAAGTTTTAAACTGCATGCCACTTTGAGTAGTGTGATAAAACCCTTGCACCTTCCTGCTCCATCCTGCCTGGGATGTGGACTGTCCCTTTGTCCAGCATGTGGACCCTGTATAGGCTACTAATCTTTAGTCACTTAGCCGCTGTCTTGATTATCAGATTGATGGTATAGCCATGCATCTCACTTCCTCTCAACATGAAGGCATTGTATCATCTCAGATCATGATGAGAAGAAGGGTGAGCACAGTGCAAAAAGTTATTTTGAGAGAACAGACCGCACTCACATGACTTTTATGCAGTATATTGTCATAATTGTTCTATTTTTGTGTGTAACAGAGGCAGAGAGAAACATAGAGAGGGACAGGTAGGGACAGACAGACAGGAAGGAAGAGAGATGCAAAGCATCAATTCTTCATTATGGCACCTTAGTTGTTCATTGATTGCTTTCTCATATGTGCCTTGACAGGGTGGGGGGGGAGCTCCAGCTGACTGAGTGACCCATTGCTCAAGACGGCGACCTGGGGCTCAAGCTGCTGAGTCTTGCTCAAACCAGATGAGCCTACACTCAAGCCAGCAACCTCGGGATCTCGAACCTGGTTCCTCCGGTGCTCTACCCACTGTGCCACCACCTGCTCAGGCTATTTTATTACTAGTTATTGTTCATCTCTTACCTTGCCAAAATTTATAAATTAAACTTGACCAGAAGGATGTATGTAAAAGGGAGAAGTATTTGCCACACCAAAATATGCCTCTGGGATATTAACTCTAAGATGGTTATTATTATTATTTTTTATTTTCTAAGACGGTTATTTTTAAGGCCCAGAATGCTCAGGAAGAAACTCATCTTCCCTCTGAGTGCCTGAAAGAGTTTAGCATAGAAGGCTTCTCAGGAAGGGAGCTTCTCCTCCTAACTGGTTGAGTCTGAGTGAGGTGAGAAGGACAGGGGAGCTCAGAGAGTTCTATGTGACCACCGTCCTCTCTGTGTCCCAGCCCCTCCAGGTGGCCCCGCTCATTTTCTCTACTAAACATTGACTCCTTTCATATCTCTGTGAACTGCCTTCCTTTTCTTTGAAGAATCCAACCTTTTCCCTACAACGACATATATGCCTCATTTTTTGCCTTATCGTTTTGGGAATTTTTCAGGCTTATATAAATTCCTCGTGTGTACATATTAATTTGATTTTCTCCTGCTAATCTGCCTTATGTTAGTTTAATTATTTTGCCGACGCTAGAAGCCAAAAGGGGAAGAGGGGAATGTTCCCCTCCCCCATGCATGTGCAGAAAAATGTAAGGTTCAGTACTATCTGCAGTTTCAGGCATCCATCCGCTGGAGGTCTTGGAAGGTACAGCCAATAATAAAGCGGGGAAGAGTGTAATTCACTTTGTATAATTTATGTTCTGTCTGCTTCCAAAAACGATGGGGAAAATACTGATAATATTAAAGAAGTTATCATTAATGCTAAATCAATTAAGTAAGAGAGAGAATAGAAAAAGCAAAGTAGTAAAGACAGAATAGGTAAATAATTACACCCGAACAAAACGAATCCATTGAAGACTCTTCCAAAAAACTTCAACTTGAGGTTCATGAGAACCAAGGCGAAACGAGAAACATAATAGTGGTAAGAGCTCTCATTAGACAGAAAGAGACGGTGTCTCCCTTTTTGCCTTAACAAACTCAGATCTAAAGTATACATGGTTTCATTTTTTACTGATTTTACTTTTTTCATTTAACTCTTTTCTCAGAATGAGCCTCCTAAAAAAAAATGATACTATGAATGTTAAGTCAAAGGTAATAGTCATTTTATTGTTTGTCTTAACGTTGATATTTAATGTTGGTATGTTGTTCATGACTCTTTCCCACATAGATCCTAGATGGCAGTAGGGGCATTATTTACACATTAAATTTGTGTGCCTTGGCTAGGTAGCTCATTTGGTTAAGGCATCATCCCTATCTGCCAAGGATGCAGGTTCAATCCCCCATTTGGGCACATACAAGAATCGATCACTGAATCTGAATGCCCGGATAAGTGGAACAACAAATCAACCTTTCTCTCTCTCTCTCCTTTCCTCTCTCTCTAAAGTTAACAGATAAAAACACTTGTACAATAAAGTATTGAAAATTAAAATTTTGAGTATACCCCTACCACGGCAGTTCTGTGCGGAGCCATGCTAATAACACGTGGTTTGTCAGCTTCCTGTTGCTTCACACTCATAATTAGGAAGTAAACAGCAAAGTGATATTCTATTAAATTTGACCCAAAAGCATAAGTGTACAAATACATTCAAGTTTTTCTATGAAGAAAACAGTTTTTCTATCCAAACCTGTTGTAAGATCTTTTGTTTGATTTCTGAAAGTGAGAAATAGGGTCTCCTTAAGAGCTGAGTCCCAGCAGCCTTTCTGAGACGGGTCGCCCTCAGGTCCATGATGGAAAGTGAGGATTTTTTACACTTTCTGTACGACTCTTAAATGTTCACGCAAATTGGAAGGGTTCAAAAACAATTATCATAGTGAATGGAAGCAAAGCATGTCAAAGATATGATTTTATATTGTGAAGCCAAAACATTATGTATGCTTTCAAGGCCTGCTTCCTCCAGCAGCTGTCCAAATGAGAATCTAAACCTGTTCCTGAAAGTTCCTGTCCGTCCCTCACGGGTGCTGTTTCGGGATCTCCTCTTTACTGGAACAGAGTTCAGAAGTTCTGCTTCTCACAGCTTCTGCTTATCCTTCTCTGTTCCTTCTGATTTCTCGTATTCCCCGCTTCCTGGCACGTAGACTCTTCAAGCCCTCAGCGTGGGGACCGCTCCCCTGCAAGTCACCAGCGTCAAGTCACCAGAGCCTTCCGGTACCAGGGTGTCCCCCGAATCTCCAGCCCTGCACTGACGGTGTCCCCCGGGTCTCCAGCCCCGCACTGACGGTGTCCCCCGGGTCTCCAGCCCTGCACTGACGGTGTCCCCCGGGTCTCCGGCCCCGCACGGACGGTGTCCCCCGAGTCTCCGGCCCCGCACTGACGGTGTACCCTGAGTCTCCGGCCCGCACTGACGGTGTCCCCCGAGTCTCCAGCCCTGCACTGACAGTGTCCCCGGACCCTGTAGCTTGCCTCTTATTTCTGTTCTCGGTGTCAGTGTTAAGCTTAGCAGTTTTATCAAATCTGTCGCTTTTTGACCCTGGCCGGTTGGCTCAGCGGTAGAGCGTCGGCCTGGCATGCGGGGGACCCGGGTTCGATTCCCGGCCAGGGCACACAGGAGAAGCGCCCATCTGCTTCTCCACCCCTCCCCCTCTCCTTCCTTTCTGTCTCTCTCTTCCCCTCCAGCAGCCGAGGCTCCAATGGAGCAAAGTTGACCCGGGCGCTGAGGATGGCTCTGTGGCCTCTGCCTCAGGCGCTAGAATGGCTCTGATTGTGGCAGAGCGAAGCCCCAGATGGGCAGAGCATCACCCCCTGGTGGGCATGCTGGGTGGATCCTGGTTGGGCACATGGGGGAGTCTGTCTGACTGCCTCCCTGCTTTCAGCTTCGGAAAAATACAAAAACAAAAAAAAAAAGAAAGAAAGAAAGAAAAAAAACAATAAATACTAGTTGACTAACACCCAACTGGCCCCCACCGTTGCTTGCCAAGCCTTTGAGTTGATTTCATGGGGGTTCCACTCATGTCCCAAGTCAAAGTTAGGCAGGCCTTCCTTCTGTACAGTCTGATCATCTTCATTCTAGCCTGTGTTTCAGGAGGTGGTCTCGGTCACCACGAGATGAAACAAGGAGCCTTCAATGGAGCGGTGACCCTGGCACCCAATCAGGCACCCAATCAGGACTCTTGGACTTGGAATCAGACTCAGTTTTATTCAAATACTATCAGTTATAAAAGCATCAACTTTTATGACCCAGATGAGTGCATATTTCTTATACCTGGAGTTTGATATATCATTCTATACCTCTTAGGAATGTTGTGGTAATCAGTAATAGATCACCCAACTATAGAACCACAGACACATATGAGTATGTTTTTGATACAAAACAAGGTGCCTCAGCTGAGCAGTCCCATGAAGGATCCCTACACTTGGATGCTCTGGTGGCTCCCGTGGCCACATCTGCTGTCCCCCAAGCAGCACACGAAAGGAAAGGGGTATGCGAGGACAACAGACGTCCCGAGAATTACGCCGCAAATTTCCTCTTCAGTGTCACTTTCAGAACTCTTACCAGAAGAGCCTGCACCGGAAAGGTGTCTGGAACTGGGGATATAGTTAACCAACTATCTCCACATCCTTCCTTTTTAAGTTGACCGAAATTCTTACCTCTTCCATGAAAATTTCTTCAACGACATCCATCCCTAATTCCTGTGGCTTTCCCATTCAATGGCAGCGGTCCCATTGGTATACCGCTAATATTTTCGTGCCCTATGTTCCATTGAATGTTTTGTTTTCTTAAAGTTTAAATGTGCGCTGAAGGCAGTGGCTATGTGGTAGTCCAGAGTATTGTGCACATTGAACAGAGCACTGTGCTAGGCACAGGATGGCACTCCATATCACTTGGGGAGTTAGATTCAGACAAGCTCAAATCTGAAATTGAGAACCATTCATTTTAATTGTGTAATCTTAGCAAGGGAATTGGCCTCTCGAAGTTTCTTTCTTCCTCCATAATTGTGAACAAACAAAAAACCCTACAGGGAATATGAGAAGTCAATATAGTAAAATGTATCAAACAGGGTAGGCACCTCATATGCATTATTTTTTTTAATTTTTTTTTTTGTATTTTTCTGAAGCTAGAAATGGGGAGGCAGTCAGACAGACTCCCGCATGCGCCCAACCGGGATCCACCCAGCATGCCCAACAAGGGGTGATGCTCTGCCCATCCGGGGCGTCACTCTGTTGTGACCAGAGCCACTCTAGCGCCTGAGGCAGAGGCCACAGAGCCATCCCAGCACCCGGGCCAACCTTGCTCCAATGGAGCCTTGACTGCGGGAGGGGAAGAGAGAGACAAGAGGAAGGAGAGGGGCAGGGGTGGAGAAGCAGATGGGTGCTTCTCCTGTGTGCCCTGGCCGGGAATCAAACCCAGGACTCCTGCATGCCAGGCCGACGCTCTACCACCCAGGGCCCATTTTATAAGTGCATAATTACAGTTGATAATAGAAAACACATGTTTTATACTTAAGATCTGCAGAACTCATATTTTTAAAAGCAAGGACTAAAATATTTGGAAACTACTATGTTTAAAATTCACTGTATGAAAAAAATTCTTTCTTTTTTAAAATTAAAATGTATTTCAATTTCATTTAGCACTTAGTTTAAGGCTATTATAGATCTATATATGCACTGACTATATTCATTTTGGACAGAGATTTAGGTAATTATAACATAGCCATCTTTAAAGATAATATCTTCTTATATTTACCACCTTATTTTGCTACAGTCAGAGCCCAAAGGGTCTTACCTGGAAATTTGTGTTTGTCAAGAAAACACAGTGTTTTCCTTGCATAGTCTACTTATTTCTGGGGCAGTGATGACGATTATGATGTGAGGAGGTGACCAAATCATCTCTCTAAGTTCCTTCTTAGTGTTGTCTCTGTTTGATAGCCCTGCGTGTTTTTGTTAGAGTGGTTTTATCCCCACTAAAATTTATTTGTTGGGAAATTGCTATAAAATGATAGCTCACCTTAATCCAAATGTATCTGAGTATTATTGGAGAAAAAAATAGCAGAGGGGTTTAAAGAGCTCTTTAAAAAAAACTGAAAGTTTCTACATTTTAACTAAAATGTCAATAGTTTTTATTTAAACTACCTCCTTACAAAATAAAACAAAAAGAAAACCAGTTTTAAAATGTTCTAGTATAATTACTAAACTCTATGAGAAAGTAGATACAATATTAGAATAATTCCTTGTGTTTTCACTTTTCAGCCACAATTACTGAGCAGACACAGAGCATGGTTGGACAGATGACTTTAGTTATCTGTTGCTGCAAAAAATTACACAAAACAAAATGAAAACAAACGAGCAAAAATGACCTAGTAGCTTAGAATAATAAACATTTCTTATCACAGTCTCCGTGGGTTAGGAAGTTAGAAGCAGCTCGGGTGGGTGGTTCTGAGTGTCACTCGCAAAGTTGCAGTTAAGTCGTTGGCTTGACTGTAGTCATCTGAAGTGTGACCAGGGCTGGGGGACCCACTTCTGAAGGGACTTCCTCAGCTGCTTTTGGCAGGGGCCCTCAGTTCCTCAGGCATCATTGGCCGGAAGACTTGTGTCCTCGCCACACCAGACTATTGGAATGTACTTCTCCCACGGCCACTGTTTCCCCACCGAGCAAAAGACGCGTGAGAGAGGGTAAACAGGAAGGCAAGGTGACCCTTAGGACTTAACGTCAGAGATCGCAGACTTCCGCCCTATTCTGCCTGTTAAAAGCAGGCCATTACAGACAGCTCCACACCGCAAAACGAGGAGTGCCAAGGGGTTTTTGAACGTATTTTAACATCACCACAATACGTCCACTCCTTCTCTCCCTCCCACTTCAGTTATTTTGAAGGAATTTCAGACAGCACATCATTCCCCCTAGAAATACTTCTCAAATCTGAACCCACAATGCCATTCTCACCATTGAAAAAAAAATAGATATGTTTTTTAGTATTATCAAAGGTCTCATGTGTTCAACTTCCTTTGATATTTTTATAAGTATTTTTTTTTCCAGTTGGTACAGTTTGTTTGAATCAGAAGCCAAACAGGGACCAGCATCCTGCTGCATTGAACACCTTCTGAGAGGGGTGCTCAGTCCGCCTTTGATCACCTGTCTGAAATGTACTTCCAGACGGATAAAAAGACAGGACAGGGCTCTTCACTGGCGCTCTCTTGAAGGATCTGCATCCGCCGCTTTGTTTCTATGTAGCTAATTGTCCTTTTCGTGGGGGACACTCAAGAGGGAAGGAAGCAGATTTCCCTGGGTTACCTTTGAACCTGGAACTGGTGCGGCCACTTGGGTTGCTCCTAAGAAGCCGCAGGTGTGCACGACAGAAGCGAGGGGAAGTGAGGACAAGGATGGGATGACAGTTTGTTGTCCATCATCTATTTATCCCAAGGAGCACGTATACATCTGTTACATAGTTAGGTTATTTGCTACTTGTAGTGTTTTTTTCATGAGCTTGGAGCAGGGAAGCATCTCTAACCTAAAGCACCATAAAAAGGAAAAATGCTATCCAGGGGCTTGAAAGAAGCGAAACAAAGGCAATACAGCTTTTTGTGTTGTCTCGGAAGTGAATGGGCCCATTCATTTCAACAGGGACTTTGTTTTCTGTGTACAGCACTGAGTTAGGTTTGCTCACTACACACTTGACTCCCATTTTAGAATGAATTACTTCGTTCAAAGCAGGTATTTAAGTAGGATAGTTACTTTAACCACTAAATTCTTTATGAAGTTATTTTTTCTTGTTCAGTTAAATATTTTAGAGTGCTATGCTCTGTTCTTTCTTTAATATATAATTGTGTATATATTTGTTTCGTGTGTATATGTTATTTATGTGTGTTATGAATATGCATGTTATCTATGCACATATATACACAGATAGAGAGCATAGAAGTAGCTCACAAAATTTGTCCTATTTTTTATTATGTTTCTAAATTAACTTTGGTTTTAGATACCTATTGACAACAGTGATTTTTTTTGAAAAGTACCATTATAGTCAATTTTGCATAAATGATATGCTAAATATAAAATATTTAGAAGAAGAAAACATCATAGCTTATTATAACATAGTTGTATATAAAAATTTAGATATAATGATATACTAAAAATTCATATTCAAATTAACAATTTATTTAGAAAATATTTTGAAATATCTTTCAAGCATTCTTTGTAGGTGCCTGTTTCTTCCATTGTGACATAGCCACTTTTTCATGAAAACACTGTTTCTTTTTTTCTGATATTATATAAATATTTTTGCTACACGTATTTTACGTGAAATAAATAACAAACATACATCGCTCTATTATTCATGGCTACAGGAACTTGACAAGCTTTCTGTGGCTGCCGTTAGCCTGCTCCTGGATGAAATAGCAAAAAAAATATAATTACTAATAAACACAAGCCCCTGTGTCCACTTTGTTTCAGAAAGCACAACCGCTTACACCCAGAAATGCACACAGCTGGCCCGAAACTTGGAGAGCAGTTGACTTTGTTATCTAGATCCAATTTTTAATGCTTACTGTTAAGTTTGCTTTCTTTCCTTTTTTTTTTTTTTTAAATTTCCATACCACCAGAAGGATGATTTCCTTAAGAATGTTCTCCCAGGTATGTTCAGAATATTAATTAGGCCCATCTATTTCTGTCGGGTAATAACAATGCCTCCTGGCTGAATGGACGCTGTGACCTGTGAAAGAACTATTCACACGCTTTAGTCTGCCCTAGCGCATTCTTTAACAAGTGAACATAGACCTTTTTCACAGTCATCTTAAATGCTTCAGCTGTTGTGTTTCATGTTCGGTCCTTGCATCTCCAACCATATAGCTTTTCCGCCTCTTTTGGGGAAGACTTTCCTTGTTCTACTCATTTAAATGCTTCTGCCTTTATGACTATTTTCACTGCCATACCTATAGGGCTGCTTACTATATTTGCCTGTGTAACTGAAGGAGACTTTAAAGGAATGAAATTCATTCAGACCAAATCTTCTGGGGGATGCGAAGGCATCTTAAACAATTAGCAATAATTAAAAAGCACCTATTCAGACGGGATAAAAGGTAAATAGATTTCATTTAAATATAGTAGTTAGTTGGTACAGTTTTCCCATTTGGATGTGTTTTTTTTTTTTAGGAAAAAAAAACCTTCTGTTGGTGAATAACTTTGAAATAACAAAAGAAAGCATTGACTTTTGTCAGTTTGTATAATTCTTTACTCATGAGTGCTATTAACAATTAGCTATACTAAAAATTTTAATTATCTTTAATTTAGATGGTGCAACTAACACTGGCTCTAATAGTATGATAATGATGACTCACACACTGAGGTTTGCTTTTTAATTTTTAATCTTAAAATGATATGGAACTGACTGAAAGATGTGTGGCTATTCAGCTTCGGATTTTTTGGATACACTTTATTTTGGTTGTTTCTGTTTCAATGAACTGTTTGCTTTGTGTATTGAAGGGGAACATGCCTAGCAGTGTCCTCAAAGTCTTCCTTTAATTGTTGCAAGTTAAAAATTGTCTTATGGAGAGTCAGACAAGGTAGATTATATTCTTATTTAAAAACTTTTATAAGCATCTGCTCGTATACGTGTAAATGTAGTGATGCATAGAGATCTTCTTCTGGGTATACATGTATATATGAGTACACACACACATCAACTTACCCAAAAATCACGCTTAACTTATTTTACTCAAGAAATGTATAGTTTGGTAGATGAAGCAGACACTTATATGTCTGACAGGGCACCAAAAAGACATGTAAAATCTCTTTCACTTGATAATATAATGTCATAATTTCATTCTTCAAAATTTTAAGTAAAACTATATTTTAAATAATATGATCAGTTAACATATTCAAAAAAAATAACAATCCAACTTTGGAAAAATGTGACATAGAATGAGACTTAAAGAAAGCGAGAAATAGACATGAAGGAACACAAAAAAATACTAAAAGTGCATTTAGAAGACCAAAGACATATTTTTATTCTCCCATAGGCTGTCCAAACAACCACTCTGAGCTTGTCCAAAGCTACGTGTAATGATTTTTGGTGCCAAAATAATAGCATTAAGCTCAGAGCAGGGTGCTGTTGGGGCTAAGTTTACAGATTTGATCTCTTACCAAACACACAAGTTCACTCATGTGCAGTTGCTGACAAAAACATTGTACACGTGTATTATAAAAAAAATAAAAATAAAAGAGATGAAGTAAATAACCATCTCTGAAGGAAGAAAAACTCAAGTTAAATTTGCTTTATAGTGATGACGTGTTCTATAATCTCTATGTACAGAAAAGAGCACAAAACTTAAAAGGATTCTCAGATTGTCAGAAACAAAAGTATTTTTGTGCATCAGGATGAACTGCCAAAGAATAAACCTAAGTCAAAAAAATTCTGGTTTAGAAAATGTTTCTGCTAATATATATATTTTGTCTAAAGGAACTTGACCTCATCAAATAAGAAACTTTGCAAAGAGGATAACAATAACAGATTCCTTGAGGAGGAGGGGTTAGGATTAAGAAACAACGTAAGTGTAATAATATAATTATCTCAGAAAAATAAAATGTTACAGTTTCCTTTAATTAGACTCATGAAACATTGCTGGATAACAAAATCACTATCTTCTAAATAGAGAGACATAGCACATTAATGAACATAAAATATTTTATAGTATGAAAATCAGATACGTTTTGTGATGCTGTTTAGAAACTGAGAATGCTAGGGTTCCCTCAACATAGAAAGTCCCTAAACATTCCCCTCACCCCTGTACGTTGTATTGCTTTTGTTGGCAGGTGTGGCAGACCACAGTGTGTTCTTCTTTCTTCGGTCCTCCTCTGTGGTCTGTTGCTTGGGCTGACTCTCTCCCCTACCTGGTTCATGCACGCACCCACCAGGATGCATGCAGGGCTGCCAGAGACTCTCTGCTCAAGTCCCATTTCACGTTTCAAAACACTTGGCCCCCAAACTCAGTAGTTATTTTATTTTGCAGAGGCCTTATCAATAACTTTAAAATTGATATATTATTTATATATTACCAATTGACTTTGCATCTAACAGTTCTGTTTTACATTTTTAACAGTCTAGGCATTTGCATTAGTAGAAAAAGCACTTCAGTCTAATTGCAACTGACATTCTATCATGCGTACTTGCAGATTTTAAAAATAGACTTCATATGCATACCTGTCTAAAAAAAAATCTCACAATACTATATAATTTAAAAAGAATACTTTTAATGTATTATTGCAACCTATTAGAATAAAAACACTTTGAACTATGGAGAAAAGAACTGCTGAAATTAAAATATTATCATTCAAGAATATGACAAAATAAAACATCTGACTTAGAAACTTTTTAGAAAATTACTTGTGTGTAACTTCACAGAAGGAACTGAAAAAAGAAATTTAAAGCGTTCATGATTTTTGATTTGATAAAGATTTTCAAACATCAGTGTGTAAATAAAATGTCAAATAAATAAAGTGACGAACAAGTCATTGAAATTATGAGTCTAATCACTGCTTACCAAACTCACCTCATCATAGGTGGGGAAAAAAATCACATGAATAAAAACGAATACTGAACGACTAGATGAGAGGACTTTTGAAGCATTTTGGCAGCCAAGCACAGAGAAAGTAACCATTCAGGAATATCTTACATTCTTTAGAAGACTGGCTAGGTAATATTTAGTTTGGCTTTGGGGGATTTCTATCATTACTTGAACTAGCGCTACTAATTGGCTATGTAATTCCTGTGACTTTAGAGAGGCTTGCTTTCAGCTAAAATAATAAAGTTTATTTTTAATCTAGAAATTTCCCTAAAGAGAACTCTTGAAGTGTAGGGGGGAAAAGTATGGCTTTATTAATGAGTTTATAATGACTTACTTTAATCAATGGTTAACATGATTCCACATCAGTAGTGGATCTCATTGCCTGGATGTCTAGGAATACGATTTAATAGCTCTACTTTGGAGTAGACAGATTTATACTATTTGTCATGTCAATGTTTTTTTAAAAAACTATTAACATTCATATACTATAGATATAACTTAACACAGAGCACAATCTTGAAGAGGAGGTGACAAAATTAACACAGCGGCGAGACTGCATTCAAGGTTATGTCTTTCTCTTAAGGCTAACTTAGAAAGTCTGTATTTTAATTATAGCATTTTCTTCTGAATGTCATGAAAACTGGCCCGCCCCAAAAGTGGAAGAGATGAGGTGGTTTACAAGAAAAATGTAAGTCAAAGCGAAAATCCTGGTTTGCCATTGACTTGACCCCATGATCTTTGAAGTTCTGTTTATAGTCTCTAAGCCTCTTTTTGTTTTTTTCCCTCAGAGGAGAGACATATATTATGAATATTTCTCTGACTCCATCCAGGGAAATAAATACACAAATTATTACATTCTGTGTGGTATGAAAGCATATTATTTATCCTTCAGAGTTGTAATGAGTAGGTAATGATAAGGCAACTCTAACAGTGCTGGAAAAGAACCCAGGAAGTTACTCAGTAAATGGTTATGTAAAAAATGTTGTGCTACTTGTCCTTGCTCACAAGAACTTCGAGGCAAAACAAGTGTTCTGAGCAGAGAGACCTGATGTGTAAGAAATGTTTGGAGCATTTTCAACCCTAAGTGTTCCCCTGAAGCGTCCATCCATTAAATACCATCTTTGAGATTCTCAGAACTTCCTAACAATTACTTCCTTTTTTATATGATTAAAGAACCCTAAAATTTAATTTTAAAATATAATTTACTAAAGAATAATTTTGCAAGTGATCTTACTCTGTACTTACTTTTAAAAAGCAGACCATTCAACATGAAGTTTTGCCAATCTGAATGTAATCTGTCTCTTAAAGTTCTGGAGACTGAGCCTGTGGACAATTACATAAATATAAGTAAAAACAACTTAAAACTTCCTTGTGAAAAGAAAAATATGCATATCAAGAAATTTTTAAATAGTGATTAATTCATATTTTGCTTTTTCTTTACATGTTGGTAAGAACGCAAAAATTATGAATGCAGAATTTCTGCTTCTAAATAACATTGGAACTGGCCACATAAGCCAACCTTCCCGCTTGAGGACTAGAAAAGCTAAGTAAAGCACTTTCGAAACCCACTTCAATACATCAGAGAACAGAAAAGGCAAAGAGGACTCACAAGGCAATGAGGAAAAGATGGCTCCATAGATGGACAGCACTATTGTGACGGGGTCAACACTCATGCACTAGAAGTAGCACTAGAAGTATCTGCAGAAAGCCAGGGAGGTAACTAATCTGAGCAAATCTTCCAACCGCCTCCAAGCGAGGAGGCTCCATATTGGGTTTCAGCATCTGCTCTGAGAGAATGTTCTGGTGAGCACACTCATATGCATTCTACAGAGTAGGACCAGGGAAGGTTCTTGTCTAGGAAGGAAGGGAAACTGGAAACTGGAAGTGTACTGTCTCTGGCAAGTGCTAAACCCTCGCTTAAAAATATCAAAAACTCTACGTACAATTGTTATTTGGATTGCAAATGCCCTAGCCACCCATCATGCATGAACCAGTATAAATCCTATCTAAAAGCCTTACTTATTACTATATTGTTTTATGGGAAGGACTGATTCTGAACCATTTTTAAATTCATCGTGAACTGTAAACACATTAAAAGAAAACAAATGGATGAACACCAGGAGAAACAAGAGTCAGTGGAATTACACTTACAGGTTGTCTAGGTAATGGAGTAGAGAGATGCATATGATAATATATCAATAGTTATATGCTTAAGAAAAGAAACAAGAAAAGTGTCAGCAAACTGAAAACTAAAAAAGGAGCGAAGTAGAAATTCCAGAACTCAAAATTACAGTACATTATATTAGGCACTTGAAGGAGGATCAATTAGTAGTTTAAACATAGCTAAAGAAAGAGTTTATAAACCAGAAGATAAATATTCATTGCTGCATTATTTACAATAGCCAAAGTTTGGAAGCAGCTCAAGTGTCTGAACGTACCACAGCTTTTTCTTATCAACTCATCTCCTGATGGACACTTGGGCTGCATCCAGGAGGTGAGTTGATAAAAAAAAAAAGCTGTGGTGCGTTCACACAGTGGAATAGTACTCGACTGTGCAAAAGAGGGAAATCTTACCCTTTTGCGACAGCATGGATGGGCCTGGAGAACATGATGCTAAGTGAAATGAGCTGAGCAGAGAAAGACAAGGACCATGTGATTTCACTCCTATGTGGAATCTAAAGAACAAAATAAACAAACAAAATAGAAAAAGACTCAAAGATATAGAAAACAGATTGACAGCTGTCACAGGGAAGGGGGTTGGGAGGCTGGGAGAAGGAGAAGGGATTAGAAAAACTCATAACCACAGGCAACAGTGTGCTGATGCCCAGAGGGAAAGTGGGTGGGGGAAGGAAGAAGAGGTTAAAGGGGGATCAATAGTGAAGGAAGGAGCCTTGACTTGGGGTGGGGAACACACAGCACAATCTACAGATGATGTATTAGAAAATTGTACACCTGACACTTGTATAATTTTATTAACCAGTGTTACTCCAATAAATTTAATTTTTCAAAAAGGAAAGTAATTTTCCATGTTTGCTTGGCACAATGACTTTATCAAGCTATTTAGAAAACATGAATAAACCGCTTTTTTTGGAAGAACTTGAAAAAAAATATATCCAGAATGAAATTCTAAGACTTTGATTACCTTACTGTTTGTTGACAGTTGCTTTTCCAAGGTCAAAGTACAATGGAAGGAAACATAAGAAAAAAATATAACAAATATAATATGATTACTGACCTAAATCATGCACATACAAAGAGAAAGATAAAAATTCAAATATCTATACATGCCACGGGGTTTATTTTTAATAATCAGTTGCCTCCTTGACTCAACTATTACGTATTTTTTACCCAGCATCATATTATCAACAGGTGTGTGAGGTTACCTAGAATTTCTAACACGCCTCAGTATCTGACATCTTAAAGGAGATTTGTGGACCTTCTGTTTATCTGTTTACTTGCTCTTACCAGCACCACAACTAGACTATAATCTTCTTAGAGAAAAAGGCTCTCTCTCTCTCTTCTTTTCAGTTTTACCTTCTATACATTACACCCGCCCTAACAGATAATTTGTCATTCAATTAAAGTTGAATAAGTTAATGTTTGCATGAATCAAATAAGATCGGTCTGATAAAAACGCCCTTCAGTAGTTTTTCTCTTTCTTCTGATTCTTGCTTAATTTCAAATTCATTCCTGAGACTGCTCGGTCATCTTGGCTTCTTGTCTTGTCTTAACCTCTAAACAATGAGGTAATTACTAAAGTATTTGTTCACACGTGTGACACCATTTGGGTCTCTTGTCCTTCAGGTAACCTGTCAGACAGAAGTTTTACATCTCAGGTGATCTGTATTTCCAAACACATAACAGAAAAAAATGAAGCCATAATCAAGAGCAGACCCTACCCTTAACATAAACCTGCTCAGGGGGCTCTTAATTGAAAATACTAGAATAAATGGAGATCTGACGATGCCATAGAGAAATAAAAAATAATTAACATTAAGGTATTAACTCGATCAACATCAGCTGACAATATTAAGTAGAATCATAGAAACTTCCTGAATTATATGTAAACCTATCAATACCTATGTCTGTGAAAGCCTGATGATCTATATTATACCTCCTAGTGCTTTTTAAACCTGATTTATAGTAATTAGATCATTCCCCATTCTAAGACCCAACAAAAGGCTTTACAATGGATTCCAAGTTTAAGCCTAACTATCCATGTATCTAGTTTAATTCATTGGTTTAAACTCAAAAGATTATTTTGAAAACTTCTGGAATGCTCTTGAGTAAGTGATAGTCCATGAATATGGCTGAACTCTATTTTTCCTTGAAAACCTTATGCAATCATTCTCATTTCTATTGCTATGTAACAAACCTCCCCCCCTCAAAACACCTATTCCTGGGAATTGGTTGATCTCAGTTGTGTGGTTCTTGCTTGGGGTCTGACTGTGAATACAGTCAGATATCACCTGGGAATACAGGTGTCTGAAGGCTCAACGGAGCGGCGTATGGGATGCCTCTGTTGAGAAGCCTAGAATGCAGGGAAGCAGGCTGATGTCTCTGGGTCTTCACCGGGCCACCTTGCACTTCACTGCTTGTCCGTCTCGGGATAGATAGCCTTCTTGCGTGGTGCTGGCTTCCCCAGGAGCACTCCCTCCAAAGAGGCGAGGAGAAGCTACTAGCTACTACAAGTCTTATGGTTTGGCCCTAACAGTCACAGCAAGTTGCTTCCACTGCATTCTACTGATTACAGAGGGCACGCCCCGGGAAGATGCAGCAGGCGACCGCACACCAGGAAATAGGGACCAGAGGGGCCGTCTTAAAAGAAGTCCTACCATCCTGTACCACGTCTTAGAGCAAAGAAACAAACAAGCAAAACAAAAAATAAAAGACAGTTTACAAAATCTGCATTTAGTGTTTTCTTATCACTTTTAAGCTTTAAACCACGGATTCAACATCTATCACATAGCACAGAGAGAATTTGCACACTAGGTACTAAGTGTGTATTCGATAGAGACAGAATTTGTGGTCATCTTCACCTTATATTTATGGTTTTTCTGGGTTTTCACATTCACTTATGGAAAGAATTTATGGTATATTAATTAAGATGTCATTATAGAAAGTATCTTGCGATATACTTACTGAATGCCTGCTGCACGGCGCAGTGCTGGGGATACACCAAGAGTCAAAATACTGTCTCATATTCAGAGAGCCTACGACAACACCAGGCAGAGAATGGGGTTTTAGCATATCAGTTTCCCTTTGAACATATTCTCTTATAGCTTATCCAGAATTCTGTTTTCTCTGACCCTCACATTTTGTCTGAAACCTTGTTTATGCCGGAAAGAACGTGTTTTTCAGGTTCGGGAAAAAAAAAAAAGAATTTAGCAAATGAAACAGAATGAGTGATAAATGCGAACCATTCGTCCTTCTTTCCTGCCTCTCTATGATTTCAGGTGGGATTTATTAAGAGAAGATGTATTTCTTCTTCTGGGTCATGATGAACATTTTTTTTTTTATCTGTATCCTCCAAGGAAGCTCATGGTGAAATAGATAAAATGTCAGAAATAATTAAGAAAAATGCCGGGGTATCCAACAACCTAAAATTATACCTTTTGGCGATGCCTGCTTTTCACCTCCTTGGTCCCTGGACAGATATAAACACCAACTTTATCACAGCCTGTAGATGACGGTGCATTAAATCAACGTGAAGGAACTCACGGTTCAGGAGATGAGGAGGGAGGGGGAAAAGGAAATTTCGTTAGAAAGCAGAGGTCATGGATCTCGGAGGTCAATATACACTCCATGGTAGCACAGGATCTACAATCCTTCAGAATTGTTGTATGAAAGCCACTTTCATCATTTTCACTAGTTTCAAGCTTACTTACATTTTGATCAGTTTTTAACCACATAACTGCCTTTTTTTTTAGACATTTGTTTCAGTTTTTCCCCTTACCTTTTAGCGTCAGGTGTTTAGAGCACTACAGGAATAAAACCAACAGACACAGAAGGTGACCTGCCTTTCTCAGAAATGTGATACCTCACAGTCGTGGGACTCTCCCTTTGTAAAGACTTAGCGTGCATTTTCCTCTCTCGGTTGAAATGCCCTTACTTACTGTAGATATACAAACTAATTTTCGTTACATTGCGTCTAAGAATCCGCTTTTACGGATTGGCCATCATAGATAAATGTGGGTCATTTATTAATAGCTTATCAATTATTTGAAGCACATACTACTAAACTCTAAACAAGTAGACAAAATATCTCCACCGACATTAATTCGTGTATGTAAAACTTTTAATTGCTTCATAGTGGTAGTTATAATAAAGCAGATAAAAGCTTTTAAATGCACCCGTGTCAAGCAAGCTGAGGAAGTTGCCCCTGGTAAGAAGCATAAATTTAGCTTTTGTCTTCCAAGCTATTCATTTCAGACAGGGCAAGGTCATCCTTCGACTAACCCGGCCCCTAGATAGGTAACTATATTAAATTCTAGGGAGTGCTAACAGATATTTCATTGGCCTGCAGATATAAACCACGTTCTCCAGTGTTAGCTATATAAATAATAAAGGTATCTAATTAGCTTTAGCTTTTCTTTTCTGATAAACTTGAGTAAGAAAGAAGTTATTGGATTTTAGGTTCCTAAAGATGCCAGCAATGTGAAGGCCATATCTGAATACTTAAAGATTCCAATGAATGAAATCTAAAATAACTGTATTTTATTTATTTATTTATTTTATTTATTTATTTATTTTTTTGCATTTTCCTGAAGCTGGAAACAGGGAGAGACAGTCAGACAGACTCCCGCATGCGCCCGACCGGGATCCACCCGGCACGCCCACCATGGGGCGACGCTCTGCCCACCAGGGGGCGATGCTCTGCCCATCCTGGGCGTCGCCATGTTGCGACCAGAGCCACTCTAGCGCCTGAGGCAGAGGCCACAGAGCCATCCCCAGCGCCTGGGCCATTTTTGCTCCAATGGAGCCTTAGCTGCGGGAGGGGAAGAGAGAGACAGAGAGGAAGGCGCGGCGGAGGGGTGGAGAAGCAAATGGGCGCTTCTCCTGTGTGCCCTGGCCGGGAATCGAACCCGGGTCCTCCGCACGCTAGGCCGACGCTCTACCGCTGAGCCAACCGGCCAGGGCTTAAAATAACTGTATTTTAGACATTTTAAACTGTCTTATAGGTACGTATTTAGTTTGAAATGTTACCACTATTTTTATATCTCATGACGGCCAAATGAAAACTTGAATTAAAAATTTGAAAATGGACATGTTGAATCCAAATGTGGTTTGGATGACCTCAAAATACACTTTCTGATTACAAATATATTCTCAGACATGCAGCCGAGATATACATCTCTCTGGACATAATGATACAGTTTTTGATTTCTCACTTACAAGAATTTCTGTGACTTATTCAAGATATTATAGAATATATACAAAATATATTTGTAAATTCTTAATACAACTTTTACAGGTTAGATTAAAAAATGAAGTTATTTTAGATTTCATTCATTGAAAGTTTTAGTTAATGAGTTAAGGCCTTCACATGGTTGGTACTACCGATTAGCCTTCTAGAAAAGAGCACGCCAAATGTTGTCACAGGCTTTCTGTCACGAAGCAATGTATTTTACAAATGCCACCTTAAAAAAGAATAATAGGGCTCTAAATAAATAAATAACATGTGTACTTTAAATAATAATTAAATTTTAAAAGACATTTTTAAAAATTGATTTTTCATTTAAATGAATAGATACATACGCACATGTAAATGTTTGCTTTTTGGCTGTTTTGACAGTTGACAATTGCGTATACTTAAGGTGTAAAAATGTAATGATATAATATACACATGCACTGTGAAATCATCAAGTCAACCTTATTAGCATAGTTCTCAGTTTTTTTGAGTACTGAGAACACATCAAGTCCACTTTATCAACCAATTTCAAGTGTAAAAGAAGCATTGGATCTGTAGTAACATTGCTGCGCTAGGTCTCCAGACCTTCCTCATCTTGAGGAATTGCAACTTTGTACCCCTTGACCAACATCTCCCCATTCACCCCTCCCCCCAACCTTGGCAACCACCATTTTTGTCTCTTCTTATGTAAGTTCAACTATACTGTTCACAAAAATTAGGGGATATTTCAAAATGAATATGAAGCGACAAAGTATCCCCTAATTTTTGTGAGCAATGTATTTTAGATTCTACATATAAATGAGATCATGCAGCCCTGACTGTTGGATCAGTGGTAGAGCATCGGCCCAGCGTGTGGAAGTCCCGGGTTTTATTCCCGTCTGCTTCTGCACCCCTCCCCTTTTCTCTCTCTTCCTGAAGCCATGGCTTGAATGGTTCGAGTAAGTTGGCCCCAGGTGTTGAGGATGGCTCATGGCCTCGCCTCAGGCACTAAAATAGCTCATTTTTTGAGCAACAGAGCAGCGGTTCCAAATGGACAAAGCATCTCCCTGTAAGGGGCTTGCTAGGTGGATGCCAGTTGGGGCACATGCAGGAGTCTGTCTGTCTCTCTACCTCCCCACCTCCTCACTTTTCACTTAATAATAGTAAAAAAAATGAGATCATGTAGTGTCTGACTATCTGCAACTGGCTTAGTACCAGATCCTCTACATTTTATCCATCTGGTCATAAATGGCTGTATTTCCTTCATTTTTTTTTTAATGTATTTTTCTGAAGCTGGAAACGGGGAGAGACAGACAGACTCCCGCATGCGCCCGACCGGGATCAACCCGGCACGCCCACCAGGGGGCGATGCTCTGCCCCTGCGGGGCGTTGCTCTGCCGCGACCAGAGCCACTCTAGAGCCTGGGGCAGAGGCCAAGGAGCCATCCCCAGCGCCCGGGCCATCTTTGCTCCAATGGAGCCTTGGCTGCGGGAGGGGAAGAGAGAGACAGAGAGGAAGGAAGGGGTGGGGGTGGAGAAGCAAATGGGCGCTTCTCCTATGTGCCCTGGCTGGGAATCGAACCCGGGTCCCCCGCACGCCAGGCCGACGCTCTACCACTGAGCCAACCGGCCAGGGCTCCTTCATTTTTTAAGGCTGAGTGATATTCTATTTTATATATGTATTTATGCTCCTTATTTTCAAGGCTGAATAATAATATATATATATATATATTACACTTTCTTTACCTAGTCATCTGTTGGAAATTTGGGTTGTTTCCATATCTTGGCTTTTGTGAATAATGCTGAAATAAATACCAGAGGGCAGTTATATCATTTGAGATACTGATTTCATTTCCTTTGGATATATGCCCAGAAGGTGGAAGAAAGCTGGATTATGTGGTAGTTACATTTTTAATTTTTTGAGGAAACTTCAAACTGTTTTAAATGATGTCAGTACCAATTTACAACCCCAACAAAAGTGTACAAGGGTCCCCTTTTCTCCGATTCTTGCCAACCCTTGCTATCTTATCTTCGTGATGACAGCCATTTTGACAAGTGTGAAGTAATATCTCCTTGTGAACTTGACTTACATTTCCCTGAGGGTGAGCTACCTTCAGTATCTTTTCACATATCTAATCACCGTTTGAATAGCTTCTTTGGAAAAATAACTATTTGCTTCCTCTGCCTATTTTTTAATCAACATTTTTGTTGCTATTCATTCTTCACATGATTTGAATGTTAACCTGCATCTGATATATGGTTTACAAAATTTTCTCCCATTCTGTAAATTGCCTTTCATTTTTAAAATTGTTTCTTTTCCTGTGCAGACTTTAAAGTTTGAAATAGTTCTGTTTGGTGATTTTTGCTTTTGTTACCTATCCAAAAAGCCACACAAAGACCAATGTAAAAATGATATTTACCTATGTTTTTATGATTTCATAATCTATATTTAATTTTGTAATCCATTTTGGGTTAGTTTTTTTGTACATATTGTGATATAAGGCTCAAATTTTATTTTTTTGCATATGGATATCCAGTCTTCTCAATACCATTTATTGGATAGACTTTTCTTTGTTCCTTTGTGCACCCTGAGCACCCCTGTCAATAATCAGTTGACCACAAAGGTGTGGATTTATTTTTGTGCTCCCTATTTTGATTTATTGGTTTGTATCTTTGTTATTAGTACCATACTGGTTGGATTACTGTAGTTTTATAATGTATTTTAACATAAGAAAACATGATGCTTTCCGTCTTGTTCTGGCTAAAGATTGTTTTAGCATTTTAGGGTCTTTTGTGATTTTATGTACATTTTAAAATTGTTTTTTAATTCTATTTATTTATTTTTTATTTTTTTACAGGGACAGAGAGAGAGTCAGGTAGAGGGATAGATATAGACAGTCAGACAGGAACAGAGAGAGATGAGAAGCATCAATCATCAGTTTTTCATTGCAATATCATAGTTGTTCATTGATTGCTTTCTCATATGTGCCATGACCGCGGGCCTTCAGCAGACTGAGTAACCCCCGGCTCAAGCCATGCTAGTGAGCTTTTTGCTCAAGCCAGATGAGCCCGCGCTCAAGCTGGCAACCCCGAGGTCTTGAACCTGGGTCCTTCTGCATCCCAGTCAGACACTCTATCCACTGTGCCACCGCCTGGTCAGGCTTAAAATTGTTTTTACTATTTCTGTAAAGAATGACAAAAGGATTTTGACAGATTGTTTTGAATCTGTAGATCACTTTGGGTAGTATGGACATTTTAACAATTCTCCCAATTCATGATCACAAAATATCTTTCCATTTAGTTGTCTTTTAAGATTGTTTTCATCAATGTTTTATAATTTTCAGCACGCAAGTCTTTCATCCCTTTGGTCAACATTATTCCTAAGTATTTTATTCTTTGTATTGTTAGAGTGAATAAGATTATATTCTTAATTTCCATTTCAGATAGTGTGTTTCTTCTGTATGGAACTGTAATTTATTTTTGTACATTGATTTTTATTTGCTAGCATTTTATTAAAGATTTTTGCATCTAGTTTTGTCAAGGTTATCAGTCTGACACTTTCTTTTCTTGTAGTACCTTTGCCTTGTTTTGATATGAGGGTAATGCTGACCTCATAAATAGAGTTTAGAAATGAGCCTTCTTCTAATTTTTGGATAGTTTAAGAAGGATTAATATTACTTCTAGAATTAATTCATGAAGCTATTAGATTTTGGGCTTTTCTCTGTTGGAAGATTTTTGAATACTGAATCAAATTCTTTGTTTGTTATTGTTCTGTTCAGGCTTTTTATTCTTTTCTGTTTCGTTTTAATAGGTTGTATGTTTTTAGAAATGTATTCGTTTCTTCTATGTTACCTAATTTTTGGTGAATAATTAATTATTTCTAATACTCCTTTTTGATTCTTTTGTTTTTAGAGCTACCCATTGTAATGTCCCCTCTTTCATTTATAATTTTTATTTGAATATTCTTTCTTTTTCTTAATTTAATGATTAGTCAATTTTATTTTTTTTATTTCATTTTTTTTTAAATTTATAAGCCCTGGCTGGGTAGCTCAGTGGGTTAGAACATCTTCCTGATATGCCAGGTTTACAGGTTTGATCCCTGGTCGGGGCACATACAAGAATCAAATAATAAATGCATAAATTAGTGGGACAACAAAAATCAATGTTTCTCTCTTTCTTTCTCTAAAATCAATCAATAAAAAATAAAACTCATAGTTTTGTTTCTTTCATGTGTGTGTTATTTATGGTTATTGCATGATTTAGATCTGTTCTAATCTTTATTACATCTTTATTCTGTTAATTTTTGGCTTAATTTCTTTTTCTAGTTACTTGAGATCTAAAGTTAGGTTTTTTCATTTGAAATCTTTTAAATACAGATATTTATTGCTATAAACATCCCTCTTAAAACTGCTTTTGCAGCATGCCATAAGTTTATTTTGTATTGTGCTTTTGTTTTAATTGTTCTAATACACTTCTTAATTTCTCTTTTGATTTCCTCATTGACCCAGTGGTTGTTCAAAAATGTGTTGTTTATTACTCATGCATGTGTGAAATTTCCTGTTTTTGCTGTTACTATTTTTTTGTTCCATTTCATTGTGGCCCGAAAGAAACTTGGAATGATTTTGATCTTAAATTTGTTTTGTGATCTAACACATAATCTATCTTGGAGAATGTTCTGTTTGTGTGTGGAAAGAATGTATACTCGTCTATAGTTGGGTGTAAATTTCTGTCTATGTCCTTTTGATCAGGTCAGTTACTTCTTTATTAATTTTTTTTTTTAGTCAGAATGTTTTATCCATTATTGTAAGTGAAATATTTAAGTTTCTGCTTTCTGCTTTTGGTGCATTTTTTTTTTTAGTTTATTCATTTTTAGAGAGAAGAGAAAGAGGAGAGAGAGAGACAGGGGGGAGGAGCTGGAAGCATCAACTCCCATATGTGCCTTGACCAGGCAAGCCCAGGGTTTCGAACCGGCGACCTCAGCATTTCCAGGTCGACGCTTTATCCACTGCGCCACCACAGGTCAGGCTCTGCTTTCTGCTTTTGGAACTGTCTATATTTACTTATATTTAGGTGTTCTGATCATGGGTATATATATTTTAGTTGGTATATGTTTCTGTTGAATTGACTTTTATATAATGGCTCTCCTTGTGTCTAGAGCAGCGGTTCTCAACCTGTGGGTCGCGACCCCGGCGGGGGTCGAACGACCAAAACACAGGGGTCGCCTAAAGCCATCGGAAAATACATATTTATTATACAGTACATTTTAAAATAAAATATGTATTTCCAATAGCTTTAGGTGACCCCTGTATTTTGGTTGTTCGACCCCCACCGGGGTCGTGACCTACAGGTTGAAAACCGCTTGTCTAGAGTTATTTTTAAACTTAAAGTTTATTTTTTTGATATAAGTATAAATACTTCTGCTTGCTTTTGATCACTGTTTACATAATGTATCTTCTTCCATCCCTTCACTTTCAGTCTCTGTATGTCTTTAATTCCAAAGTAAGCTTGTTATAAATAGCATATTATCAAATCTTATGTTTTTTACGGGAGTTGATGCTTCCTGCTCCTCCCCTTCTTCTCTCTCTCTTTCTCTCTAAAAAAGAATAAATAAAATCTAAAAAAAAAAGGAGATTCCTTCAAGTCTTATGTTTTTAATTGATTCAGCCCCTATGTCCTTTAACTGGTGAATTTAATCTATTTACATGTCAGGCAATTATTGATAATTAAGGACTTACTATTATCATTTTGTTCATTGCTTTTGTGTTTATCTTGTGGTTCTCTCTTCCTCTCTTGCTATCTTCCTTTGTTACTTGATGACACTTCTCTGTAGTGACTTGTTTCTTTTTTCCTTTTTACTTTTTGGGTCTGTATTATAGGTTTTTGTGTTGTGGTTATCTCAGAGCTCCTGTAAAATATCTTGCAGTTACAGCTTTCCATTTTAACTTAATAACAACTGAATTTCAATTGCCTACAAAACATTACCATTATCCTCCTCCACACACACACTTTGCATTCTTGGAGTCAGGGTTTACTTTGTGTGTTGTGCATCCACAAGTTAATTTTTATTTATTAACTTTTTTGTTTGGTTTAAAAGTAATTTACACACTACTTTTCCAGTGTTCCGGTAATCTATACATGACTATATATTTATTTTTACTGGTAAGATTTACATTTTCATATGTTTTTGTGTTGTTTTTTAGTGTTTTTATTTCAATTTAAAGAATTCCCCTAACATGTCATATAAGGCACTTCTAATGGTGACCAAATGCTTCAGTTTCTATTTATCTGGTAATAGCTTTATTTTTTATTTTTTATTTTCTTTGTTTTTTTGTGACAGAGACAGAGAAAGGGACAGACAGACAGGAAGGAAGAGAGATGAGAAGCATCAATCTTTTGTTGCGGCACCTTAGTTTCTCATTGATTGCTTTTTCATATGTTCTCCGACGGGGGGGAGGGGCTACAGCAGACAGAGTAACCCCTTGCTCCAGCCAGTGACCTTGGGCTCAAGCTGGTGAGCCTTGCTCAAACCAGATGAGCCCGCGCTCAAGCTGGCGACCTCAGGGTTGAGAACATGGGTCTTCCGCATCCCAATCTGACTTTCTTTCCACTGTGCCACTGCCTGGCCAGGCTCTTCTTCATTTTTAAAGGATAATTTTAGAAGTTATAACAGTATTGGTTGGGAGTTGTTTTTTGTTTGTTTGTGTTTTGTTTTTTAGTACCATGAATATGCCATTTTACTCTCTCTCTCCTGGGCAGCAAACTTTCTCCTGAGAAATTTGCTAATAGCCTGATAAAATTCCCTTTTATAATATGAGTTGCTTTGCCCTTGATGTTTTCAAAATTCTGTCCTTTAAAAATTTTATTGTAATGTGTCTAAGTGTAAATCTCTTTAGCTTCAATCTGTTTGGATTTTTTTTATACTTCATTAATTTGGGTACTCATTTTTCTCCCCAGATTTTGGAAGTTTTCAGCCTTCATTTTTTTAAAACAATTTTCTTTCCCCTTTCTTTTTCTGCTTCTGGAAACCTCATATATGTACACTGGTTCCCTTGTTAGTTTCCCATAAATTCTATAGATTTTTCTTCACTCTCTTTTATTCTTTTTACTTGTTCTCCTCTGGGTAACTTTAAATGACTTGTCTTCTAGATCACAAATTCTTTTCTCTGCTTCATTGAGTTTATTTCTCGAAGCTCTCTTTTATATTTTCCACTTTATTTATTGTATTCAATAGCTACAGAGTTTCTATTGGATCCTTTTTATCTGATCAATCTTTTCGTTGAACTCCTTGTCTTGTCCTGATTTTGTTGTGTTGCCTGTGTTCTCTTGTAGCTTGCTGAGCTTCCTTAAAACAATTATTTTTAATTCTTTGTCAGGCAATTTTGTAAAATTCTATATTTTTTTTAATTTTCAGTTACTGGAAAACTATTGTGTTCCTTGGGTGATATTGTGCTTATTGATTTTTTGTTTATTTGTTTGTTTGTTTCATAGCCTGGCATTGATAACTGTACATTTCAGGGAGCAGTCAAATCTTCCAAACTCTATGGACTGACCTGGGTCAGGAGAGACCTTTATTTATGGTCAAAGGAGAGGGGAGTGATGGAGGGGAGAGGGTGATTCCAGCTCAGGGGGTGGGAGGTGGTCAGCAGCAGTTCTGGATTTGGGGAGGGTACACTGGCATAGTTTCTCTGGCGCTCCTTCAACTGGGAACAACATCAGCATTAGCATGAGGGGTCGTTGGTGCCAAGGGTGTAGATTTTTGCGACAGTGGCAAAGGCTATTGGTGTCCTTTAGAATTTTTTTCCCCCCTGGAGAAGAAATCACAACTGAGGTAAACTGTCTTGGCATGAGGTCTGACATGTGAGTTATGTTATGTTATTTTAAGTTTTCAGTTATGTATACATATAAGTGTTTGCCTTTTTTACATTGTATTTTACTTTGTTCATTGCTCTGATATGGGAAGTGGGGTAGGTTAGGTAATCACAATATTCTTAAAGGTAGGTTTCAAATGAACCACCATCAGAGCACATATGTTTTTTAAAGAAAGATTGTTTTGAAAACTAAAACAAAATCAGTGCTCTTTAATTCTGACTCTTTTACTCAGGTAACCTTTTTGTTTAGCAGTTTCTAGATATACTTTGATCCTAAAAATCAAATCTTTATTACCAGTGGAAACCTCTCAGCTGTGTCTCTAATTATTTCTGTAGTATATACTCTTATAAGTGCAAGGTTGTATTAGCCAGTGAGACATTTTTCAGTTTTCCTTTCATATAGCCAAAATATAATCTAATTCTAGAATAATTCTAGAGTCTGGAATTTTTTCACCAATTTATGTTCCTTCCATCAAAGTGAGAAAGTCCCAATATCATCATACTCTATCCAACACTGGATTTGCCAATACAATAGTCTCTCGATGGAGGTATTTGGAAATTCACTTCTTTATTAGTGAGAATAAACATACTTTTCTACTTCATTAAATATTTATATTGATTTTTAAGTGAATTATACTCAGTTCTTGTCCACTTCTTTGTTGACGGGCTTTGTTTTTTATTTACATTTTTAATATCAAAAGGTTTATTTTTTTTAATTTGGTAGAAGTCAAACTAATTTTTCTTCTTGTTAGTGCCTTTCTTTATGTTTAGAAAATCTTTCACAAACCCAAGGTTAGGAAATCAATACTTCCTATAATTTCATTTGAGTGCTTCATGATTCTGTTATGTTGAAATTATTTATGGGATTCATTTAATGCCTCTTTGGAGAAGCAGGCCTCAATTGGGCCAATGTATTTATAACTTTACATTTAAATACCTGCTAGCTCTCTGAAGAGATGCATCCCCACTCTGAAGAGGAGACCGAGAGGCAGAGACGTGTTCTTACAGATGGTCCAATGTTCGGGAAGTGGTGTGTTTGGCTGTTATAATCCATATTCGCATGGAATGTCTCCTTTGCAGCATTAATGATTCAAATTAGCATTCCACAAAACTTTCCTAGAGGGCACCTAATGGGACTTGATTATGGGACTTCTTGATTACTTAGTTCCAGTCTTTGAATCACGCCAAGAAAATACTCCCTTTGCCTTTGAGAAATGCCATGAGATGGCTATTCTACTATGCACCACTTTGTACTGCCAACACGTATGGTTGTTTTTCCTCTGGTATCCAACACTGACATTGTCTTATCTATATATTTCTTTCTAGCGTAGAACAAGTCTTTTTTTTTTTTTCTGGATTTTATATGAGCTCAGTGAGCTAAGATCAGAAGATAACTTTTCATGAAACTTTGTGTAAGGTTTAGAAACAATAAAAGGGAAGTTCAAAATAGAGAATTAATCATGCACAATCCAGTGCTCTCAGTGGATTGGCTCTTGACTTCTAGAAGCCAGAGGAAGCTTACTGACCACTACTGTTAGAAGAAGAGGCTCTACTTTACCCCATGAAGTGCCTGCCCACCCTCAAGACTACCACTACCAGTAAGCTCTGCATCTTGGTGTTTCAATCTGGGTCAAAGAACGTCTGACCCTGAAGGGAGGAAAAGAAGTTCTCCTGTTTACACACTCATTCACTCACTTATTAACATCTTGAGTCTAATTTCCTCCCTCAGCGTTGATCTCAAACTCCATTCCTATACACACACACATGCGCGTGCGCGCGCACACACACACACACACACTCCCAGACTGACCTACTTTGATTCCATGGCACCAGTCAAAGGACCAAATGCAGTAGTTCAAGATCCCCAAAATGGCTTCCCCCATATATAGAGCCTAATTAGCTTTTCTGGACTCGTATATGGGGCCTGACTGGCTCAATTTACATTTTGTACCATATTCAAAACAGATGTCGTCTCAAGTTGACTGGGGCTAGAAATTCGTGGTATGCGGTAGCATGATTACATAATTCTGTAAAATATTTGCAGTGGGGTTTTGAAAGCACGCTTCCCAGTGAGAGTAGAGGCCGTATGAAATAAATTCATATTTACCCTCTGACGTGCAGTTCCCCAAATATTTTCGTTCTGGAAGGGAACTGGAGACTGCATTTTGTTTCTGAGGTTTCCAAATGCTGTCCTGGTAACTGAGCATCCTAGTCACATTACTGGAGAGTCATGTCCGGTACCTCTCACCTCTTTCGTTCCCACCGAATGTCTTGCTGACTAGCTGCATGGGACACCCAGGCAACAGCACAGCCCAGCTGCGTGATCTGGAGGAAACCTTTAAAACAACAATGGGTAAAGATAGTAATTTATGCGCTGAATGCCCCTCTGTCCTATTCAGCACATTTTGTAGAGTATCTCATTTTCTGAAGCACATTGGCAGGTCACCTTTCATGAACTCACAGCTTTTAAGGGGAAGGACTGATGCTCTGGCAGCTCCCGTATTCTTTCTCCGCCAGATGGGTCCAGGGTTCGATGCTTAACTTAGCACAGTGTTAGCAGCAAAGATGCATGAGTTCCAAAATGATTCTAAGTGTTCATTTACCACTAGGCGTCCTTTGAGAAAAGGCTGCCGGTGGTGTATAATTGTGCCAAATGTGCAGTAGTTTCATAATGCAGGCAGTCATGCGCTAGGAACTCAATCCTTCCATTATATTACCCTCTCTGGAAGGAGACTTCTCAAACCCTGCTCTTCGTATTGTGAAGAGGAGCCTGGAGCAGGTAGGGGTTACGGGAAGTCTCCGCACTCACACGGGCCGAAGCTCGCTTAATGGGAGATACAGTAATGCGTTCATCAAGGGGAGCGTCCCTGGAGACCTGGACAGCGCATGCGCTGTGGCGTGGCTTCTTCTCTAATAAGTTCCTCTGTGATCTACGGGCTGTGCCTTGCGTCCTCAGACGATTGTCATAAAAACGAAATCATCCCTGACTTCTTGAATACCTGGAATGTGTTTTTTTTTGGTGTGTGGACTGGCAGAGACCCTGTTTCTGTGCTGTGGGTGCGACAATGGGACCTGGTTGGACGAAAATGGGGATGTGTGCAGAAAGAAGCAGGCCTTCCGGAAGGAGAGTTGGATTTATCATGCACATATTTGTGCATGAGAGAGAGAGAGAGAGAGAGAGAGAGAGAGAGAGAGAGAGAGAGAGTGAGAGAGAGAGGGAGGAAGGGGGAGAGAGAGAGAGAGAGAGAGAGAGAGAGAGAGAGTGAGTTTCAGGTCGCCATTCCCCGTCTAAGGAGCAAACCCTGCCTCTGCTCTCCAGAGCAAGCACCACATTGTGTGACTGTTCAGGCAGGAAGGGAAGAGTTGATGGTTGAACTGAACCAACTAGGAGCCCTTCGAGGCAGCAGAATGTAATGACCCAATTTGCAATTTGGCCAGGGCACTAGAGCTAGTGCCTCTACTCTTCCAGAAAGTACCAAGGACTCTGGTTTTATGTCTTCTCAGAAAGTTGGTGTCTACCATCAAAAGGGCCTTGATTTCATACACTTTTAGGCAACCCAGAGCTGACGCTTCCATTAAACAAACAAACAAACAAACAAACAAGTAATTGAACAAAGCGTGGATTGGTACAACCAGTCCTCATCGCAGTAATTCATTTTTTTACAAGAGGAAAATAAGAATTACAGGGTTTTTTTTTCTTTAGACTTGTTCAGAGTGACCCTTCTTACTTTAATGACAAATAAATATTTGCATTTATCAGAAAAATTAACCGTTTCACAAAAAAGTTTAACCTTGTCTCTTATGCAAGTAAAAATACATGATACTTTTATTTTGCATCTTTTCAGATAATTTGTATCAAGGAATAGTAGCTTATAATTTCTGATATTAGTAAGAGCTTCCATACACCCTCGGTTATTTAAAGTATGTATCAATAAAGTTGTGCACAAAGACTTTATTAAAACATTTCAGGATAATAATTCAGAATGATCAGTATTTATAGAGATAAGCTTCCTGGTCAGTATTTAATTATAGATTAAAGAGGGTCTTTACAATATCTAGTGGAAAAGAATTACATGACACTGTTCAATTGTAATCTATATCTCAATGCTCAGTATATATCAATTGAAATGTCTAAGCACAGTACAGTTTCAGTAAATGTTTTAAATAGACCTAATAAAATGAATAATAAACATATCTTTTAAAAAGAAAAAGGCTTAAAGCACTTTTAGTTGCCTTAATTATAACAATAAGATTTAGTCCTCCTTAACTAAGGAGATATTAAAGGGAAGGTAATTCTGATGTTCGTTAAGAGGAATGATAATGTTATTCGATTTATGAGTATAACCGTTTACAGCTCAAGTTTTATGTTTCAAATATCACAAAATTATCCAAGCCTCTCTACTTGTGAGTGGAATTTATCTTCTCATTTATCTTTACACTTAGAGAACTAATCCCAAAGTTATCCTTAAATGTACTGCTGAAGCTTTTCTATTTCCCTTCAGGTCAGGGGGTCAGAGCACTATTCTCCGGGGGTCAGGGTCATCCTCATTAGCGCGGCTCTGTTCTGAGGCGACCCAGCACACCCTTCGTCCTGAGAAGCCCAGGGTGCCTGCAAAGAAACGCAAATAGATCCAGAAAAATCTACCACAGCCATGAGTGACCCAACTAACAGCACGTCAGGACTGCCATGTTCATATCCAAAAAATAGCCTGTTATTACTCTTCACCTCTACATTTTTTTAAATTTACTCATAAAAGGTAAAAAAAGAAGTCTCCGTTAAGAATGAGCCAAAAAGAAATTAGCATGCTTTCATTTAAAAAGTAAAATTTCTTTAATAATAAAGAATGTGTTTAAAGCCTTCTATTTATAAGATGATAATTTATACAATGAGCCCAATTAAACATTTTCAATGGAAATATAAATGAATGTAATTTAATTAAATTTTGCTCAGAATACAATGTTAAATTGGGTGGACATTTTTATATAATAACTATCATAAAATACCATTATATTGATGTTTGAATTATATAATATTATCTGTTATGTTGTACAATACTATTAGTAAAATAATGTTGCAGATTATGTCCTGAAGGAAACGACCTTTACGAAGAGCAAACCCAGTAGACTAAGGGCAGTAGAATGAAGGGAGAGAGAGAAGGGAGAAAGAAAAAGATGGAGTGGGGGGGGTGTCAAGAGTGACAGGAAATAACAAATTTGATACCTTGGGTTTAGGTGTGTCTGAAGTATGCCTGATTTGCTCCTAGAATTTCAATTACATGAAACTATAAATTCCCTTTTTTTCTTAAGTGGTTTTGAGTTAAAGACCCAAAAGATTTCTTAATAATACATCTGAAATTGCCTCACTTATTAAGTAGCTCACTAAACTAAAGGAATAAACAATGTAGTACTTCAAAGCTGAAAGTGTATGTGTTTATCTTTGCACAATGTTTTGAGATTCCAGTGTACATGGACAACTTATAAGGGGGGAAATCTCACTTTATTGAACAGAGAGAAAAATATAGGATTATAATAACATGATAATTATTAACAATTTTAATAATGAATAAATATATATAATTGGAAAGGCAACCTATGAATAGGAGATGAGTTTGCAAACCACATATTGATAATGGGTTAATATCTAAACTATATAAGACACTCATACAATTCAGCAGCAAATAATAATCATCATCCAATTAAAATATGGCTAAAGGACTTGAGTAGACATTTTTCTAAAGATATACACAAATGGCCAAGTACATAAATAAGACCTCAATATTACTAATCATCAGAGAAATGCCAGTCAAAATCACAAGGAGAGCCTGACCAGGCGGTGGCGCAGTGGATAGAGCGTCGGACTGGGATGCGGAAGACCCAGGTTCGAGACCCTAAGGTCGCCAGCTTGAGCGAGGGCTCATCTGGTTTGAGCAAAAAGCTCACCAGCTTGAGCCCAACGTCGCTGGTTCAAGTAAGGGGTTACTTGGTCTGCTGAAGGCTTGCAGTCAAGACACATAAAAAAAAAATCACAAGGAGATATCAACTCATACCGTTAGAATGGCTTTTCTCGAAAAGAGGAGAGATGACTGTGGGCGTGGGTGTGGGGAGAAGGCGACGCTGGCACACTGTTGGTGGGAACCTGTGGTGCAGCCCCTGTGGGATACAGCGTGACGATCAGTCAGATGACTGTGGGCGTGGGTGTGGGGAGAAGGCGACGCTTGCACACTGTTGGTGGGAACCTGTGGTGCAGCCCCTGTGGGGTACAGTGTGACGAGCAGTCAGATGACTGTGGGCACAGGTGTGGGGAGAAGGCAACGCTTGCACACTGATGGTGGGAACACAGATCGGTGCAGCCCCTGTGGGATACAGCGTGACGATCAGTCAGATGACTGTGGGCGTGGGTGTGGGGAGAAGGCGATGCTTGCACACTGTTGGTGGGAATGCAGACTGGTGCAGCCCCTGTGGGGTACAGCGTGATGAGCAGTCAGATGACTGTGGGCACGGGTGTGGGCAGAAGGCGACGCTTGCACACTGTTGGTGGGAACACAGATCGGTGCAGCCCCTGTGGGATACAGCGTGACAATCAGTCAGATGACTATGGGTGTGGGTGTGGGGAGAAGGCGACGCTTGCACACTGTGGGTGGGAACACAGACTGGTGCAGCCCCTGTGGGATACAGCGTGACGATCAGTCAGATATTGACAGGAAGAACAATCATGTGGTCCAGCAATTTCACTTCTAAGTACCCATCTAAGGGGAATGAAATCACTATCTCAGAGGAATAATCTACCTCCCTAACCATTGCAGAATTATTCACAATGGTCAAGATATGGAAACAATCTAAGTGTCCCTTAACCAATGAAAGGCCAAAATATGTTATATAATATTATTTATTTATTTTTAATTTTTTAAAAGATTTTATTTATTCATTTTAGATAGAGGAGAGAGAGAGAGAGAGAGAGAGAGAGAGAGAGAAGGGGAAAAGAAAGAAGCATCAACTCCCATACGTGCCTTGACCAGGAAAGTTTAGGGTTTTGAACCAGCGACCTCAGTGTTCCAGGCAGATGCTTTATCTTCTGCGCCACCGCAGGTCACCCCAAGTATTATTATTTATTATTCAGACATGAAAACGAAGAAAATCTTGCCATCTGGGACAATATGGATAAACTTGAAGGATATTTTGCTGAGTAAAACAAACCAGACAGAGAAAGATAAATATTATATGCCCTCACTCATATTTAATCTTAAAAACAAATGGCACTCCAAACCAGAGAATAGAATCATGGTTACCAAGTGCATGGGTGTGGGGGAAATGGATGTGTTCAAGGGCATAAGCCGTTCGTTATAAGACAGATAAGTTCTGGGGATTTACTGTACCCATGGTCACTGTAGGCTTGAATTCTGCCAAAAGGATGGATCTTAAACATTCTCACCATAAAGGAAGAAAAATAACTATGTGAGATTACAGATGTGTTAATTGACTTGATTGCAGTAATTCTTTCACTATGTGTCTATATCTCCAGTCATCATGTTGTACTGCATCCTTTCAAGATATTCAATTTTCTTCTTCTATTGTACCTCAGTAACACTGGGGGGACTGCCATAGAGCCATTTCATAGAGTATTGTCATTAATTAAACATAAAGAGTTCAAAAATGATTTTTGTATTTAGTAAATGTACTGATCACCTGCTGTGTGACAAACAGTTTAGACACTGGAGGTGCAAAGATGAGTTAGAGACCTTTGGCAGCACAGGACAAGTGCATAACCTCCAGTGGTGGAGCCCGGTAAAGGAGGGCCCGGAACAAGGAAGGTATATCTAGAAGCTGGATGGACAGGCATCTTGATTAGAGTGGGAGAGACAGAGGGAGAACAGACTAATATAGCCTGTCCATTTTATACATATATTTTATTTAATTTTTAATTTTTTTCTTTTAGGAAGGGAGTGAGAGAGACAGGAAGGGAGAGAGAGAGAGGGGTGAGAAGCATCAACTCATAGTTGCTTCACTTTAGTTGTTCATTAAACTATGTGTGTCATATGTGTCTTGATGCGGGGAGGGGGAGTCTAGCCGGGCCAGTGACTCATTGCTGAAGCCAGCGACCGCGGGCTCAAGCCAGTGACTTTGGGATCAGGTTGATGAACCCAAGCTTAAGCTGGTGACCCTGCATTCAAGCTGGAGACCTTGGGATTTCAAACCAGAGACTTCAGCGTTCAGGGTCAACGCTCTATCCACTGCGCCACCACCAGTCAGGCCTGATAGATATATTTTAAAATACATTGTTGTCTGCCTTGCTAGATAAAATAGATTCCAGTAATGGCTTTTTCCTCCCATTTCAAAGGTAATTTAAAAATCCAAATATACTCTCCTTGGAGCCTGAAATAGTTCTCAAATACTGCAACATTCCAACGTGAAGTCCCCATGAAAACACTCTTCATTTCCTGCTCCCCCCTGACTGGATCTGGTCCACAGCAGGATAGAGCCCCCGATGGATAGAGCATAGAGAAAGGGCCGTTTGAGGGAGGCCGGTGGATGGAACAAGGACCCTGAGCTGTTCCTGGTTGCTCCCTCCATGTAGAATTACTGTCACAATTCGGAAAGGCGCCTGCAAATGGCAGTAGTGTCCTCCTGCTGTGTTCGGCGTGGCTGGAAAAGTATACTGTCCCCAGTGCAAAGGACATCAGTGCTCCGTACAAGACCATCTGAAATTCCAGATCAAATGAAGAGGGTCCATGTATGGCCAGGAGCCACGGCCACCATCACAGCCACCTGGCCCATGCAGGTTCACATTTAATTCGGACAGATGGCAATGAAATGACGGAGCCAAGAACTGGTGGGCCGTGACCTTTAATCCTAGCTCCCACTCGGCAAGCAGGTAAACACAAACACACTGGGCTCCAAAACCCACTCATTCAGTGCTCAGAAAGGTACTGACACATTCGAGTTTTCCTAGAATCAAAGGTCCCCACCACTCTTATCTCCTCTGGTTGCTCATCTCCCTTCTCCTCTCTGCACAAACTGGCTTCTCCTTCAGCACCCGGCCATCTCGACTGCCTCTCCTCTGCCACCCCGGGGCCTCTCCTCCTCCAAAATGGCCTCCTAGCTGCTCCTTTGGAAACTTTTCCCCAGGACAACCCCTCCTCCAGCACACATTAGCCTAACCAGGCCCCTTCCCAAGCAGGAAGGTAATTAATATTATCACCTGTCCTGGGCGATGGCTATTTTTAACGAAGTGAGCATAAAAAAATCACAGTTTACAAACTTATTTGCCCAACAGTCCATGATACAGCAGATATCTCTGCTGCCTTATTTATTTATTTATTTATTTATTTATTTATTTATTTATTTTTGTATTTTTCTGAAGCTGGAAACGGGGAGAGACAGTCAGACAGACTCCCGCATGCGCCCGACCGGGATCCACCCGGCACGCCCACCAGGGGCGACGCTCTGCCCACCAGGGGGCGATGCTCTGCCCCTCCGGGGCGTCGCTCTGACACGACCAGAGCCACTCTAGCGCCTGGGGCAGAGGCCAAGGAGCTATCCCCAGCGCCCGGGCCATCTTTGCTCCAATGGAGCCTTGGCTGCGGGAGGGGAAGAGAGAGACAGAGAGGAAAGCGCGGCGGAGGGGTGGAGAAGCAAATGGGCGCTTCTCCTATGTGCCCTGGCCGGGAATCGAACCCAGGTCCCTCGCACGCCAGGCCGACGCTCTACTGCTGAGCCAACCGGCCAGGGCTTATTCATTTTTTTGACACTGAAAAACATTAGCCCACAAGTTGGGATCCAGCTTCCAGGTTCCTCCTCCCCGCTTCGGAGACCCACCCAGACCTCGTTCTCTCTCCATCCTCCTGCTGCTAAGGAGCCAGCAAATCACGAGAGCAGATGAGCACCTTGCTTCTGGAACTACCAGACTGGGGCCCGTGCGCTTTAAGCTTTCAGAGCTCAGGCTGAGCTGAGGGAATTGTCTTTGTATGTTAAAGACGCTTCCTGGGAAACTGTTCTCTGGAGGATTCCTGTATAATTCCATCCACTTCTGATGAAAGGGAGGGCAACCCGAGCATAAACAACAGACCTTGAGAGTGAGGCAAAGGAATTCTAGAAATTACGGCAGAAGAAAACCCTTCTGACTGTAAACGAGGGATCAAAAATTGAGTTAGGAAAGAGGCTGGCAGTGAGCTGCCCTTCCCACAACTGGGAGAAGGTCCTCTTGAAGAAAAGTCATGGGAAATGAGGAAGATCAAACGAGATATGAATGGGAATTTATTCATTATGAGAGAATAAAACAATCAGAACAGATTACAATCTTTCAGAAAGCTGACCAAGGAAAGACTGTATACACCACAATAAAGGCACATATTGCAAGTGTCAGTCTTGTCTTAGTAAGAGCATTTCTGATTTTCCAAGATCATTGTAAGCCGCTCTCCATTCTGTAACTTTCTCCTTTTCTTCTAGCACTTCCTCTCAAACACGTTTTCTCTGTTCATGTTTAAATGTGCTCAAGTCTCTGCTAGCTTGACTTTTAATTAACCTATAACCTATAACCTTCTCTCCGTGTTACCCTAACCCTTTCAACAAAACTCCTGTCCAACACTGTTCCTGATCCACTCTGTCTCTAAAGCATCCCCAGAAACATGGCCTTTACCGTCATCAAAACATCTCTTGCTAAGAACTACTGCAGGTTAACCGTAATGTTAACGTCCAGGTCGACCCCCGTCTTTGCCTAATATCTCACCGTGATTCTGACGTGTTCATGTTCTCTCTGTGTCCGAAGCGCCTTCCTCCTGTCTGCGTAGTGCTGCACTTTGCTGGTCTTGGTCTCTTCTCTACGGTGACTTCTTTTCATTTTCTTTATCCAGATTATCTCCCTCTACATCATCACTAATGTGGGAATTCTTCACGACTCAGTCTTAAAGCCGCTTTCCTTCAAATTCTATTGTCTAAGAATCGCATTGAAGCCCATGGTTTCAATGTACATCCTACGACGAAAAGACACCCAAATGTATATCTCCAAGCCAAACATGCCTCTTGGACACCTCTTCTTGGTACTTCAGAGACCTCACACTGTGCTGTGACCTGACCCATCGGGACGGGGCCAGGGCCACCATCTCCCCTTCAGTTCTCACCTGAGTGGCCTCCTAGTCCACTCTAACACCGTCTACTCTCTCACACTCCAGTCTAATCCACCAGCAAATTCTGCTAATTATACGTCTTATAACGTCTCCAAGTGATTCGTGGCTGTTCATATGGGGAGGGGGGCAAACCGGTGTGTTTCAAGTGTGAAACAATGTGTTAGGTTTACTCCCTTGTACTGATATTTTGCCTGACTGGTGAGTGTGGGGAGCCCTGAGTGAGAGAGAAGCGGTCTTCCCTACCTGTTTGCTCATCTGCCATTGTGACATTCTATAATAACGAAATGGACCACCGTTTTTCGGCTCCACAGTTCCTTTATCGTCTGCACGAATCCAATGTGAACTTGCCTGGCCATGCCGTGGCCACCGGCTATACGTTATACAATCTCTATCACTAGGTCACCGTCATCTTATGGCCAAGTTCTAGACTAGCTTGCTAAGGATATTCCTGGATCTGCTCTTTCCACCCTACGATCCAATCACCACGGAGCTGTCAAAGGGATGCTTTTAAATTACAAACCTGACCATTCACGCTCTGCTTAAATACTGTTAACAATTATCTGTTAAGTTTAGCATATAGACCTGGATCCTTTTCTTTTCTTTTCTTTTCTTTTTAAAGTATTTTTCTAAAGCGAGAAGTAGGGGTGGGGGCAGACAGACAGACTCCCACATGCGCCTGACTGGGATCCACCCGGCATGCCCACCAGGGGGTGATGCTCTGCCCATCAGGGACATTGCTCTGTTGTGGCCGGAGCCATTCTAGTGCCTGAGGCGGAGGCCATAGAGCCATCCTCAGTGCCCGGACCAACTTTGCTCCAATGGAGCTTTGGCTGCGGGAAAGGAAGAGAGAGACAGAGAGGAAGGAGAGGGGAAGGGGTGGAGAAGCAGATGCGCACTTCTCCTGTGTGCCCTGGCCAGGAATTGAACCCAGGACTTCCACACGCCAGACTGACACTCTACCACTGAGTCAACCGGCCAGGGAGACCTGGGTCCTTTTCTGTGGCCTGCAAGGGCCTGCACAGCCTGGTTTCCGCCTGCTCAGCCCGCTGTCCAATCTGTCCTCGTCAGTCTCCATATTCCCACCTTCCTTGCTACCTTCAGTTACTGAAGCTGCCCGCTCTCCCCTCTCTGTCTCCCATCGCAGCCACCGGCTCTTGAATCCCCTTTGCTTCGACTGCTGCTCATTTACCATGTATCGTGGGATCTCAGAAAAACAAAACAGAAACAAAAATCCCACTTCTCTTATGAGCCTCCCCTGATTTCCACCCCATCACCATCATCCCCACCACAATGGAGGGCAGGTCTTCTTATTTCCACTGTAAAGGAATAATTTTATTTGCAAAATTAACAGTCAACTTAATGCATACCTGCCTATGAATATGATAACTAATCTCTTACTCATCTGAGAGCTTTATGAATGCAGGAACCAGGGCCCAGTTCTGAATGTACCTGCCATTCCATCGTGACCACTTCACAGCTTCCCTGGCGGACAGTAACCTGGTCGATAAACATGTGTTGCATGTTGAGGGAAACAAGCTCTCAGCCTTTACCTTCCCCAGAAATTGTGCTTCTACATTTTAAACACTAGGCAAACACCCCAGCTCCTGAGGGATCATTCCAGGTCCCAGAGTCAGGCCCCCTCGTAACAGCTCCCTTGGACTCTGAAGCCCTGGAGAACTGCGCTCTGCTGATCCTAGTTTACTTTGACTTTAGAAAGTCTCTCTTAAGACCATTCATCTCTCTAGCAACCAAAGAGTCCTCCCGAGATACCATTTCTGTAACCGTCTTCCCTTCCTCCAGCGTTAGTCTACAACTTGGGTTTGCAGAGGCCGGGCCCCCTGTCCAGCCTGGGCCCTTTGTGGTCCAGAGACTGGGACATATCCACGCTTTCCAACAGGCTCAAGAGACATACCAGACAGATCAAACTGGGAATGAGTTTCCATTCGGTCTCCTGGCTTGAATTGTTAAAATTGGCCCTTCTCAGACTCTGTGTCATGTTCTAAATGCCCTTATCTCTGCTTTGTGCCCTTTAGTCACCAACCTGTCCTATGTCCCAATCCTATACCCTGCACCAAGCTCCTGGTTTAATAGATATTAATATAAATGTATTCTAATTAAAACAGAAACCCTCTGAAAAAAGTATGGTTTTAGAGTGAGATCTTCCAGCATCCTCCATATCATTCATATATATATATATTATATATATACATATGTATTATATATAAAATTATATGTATAATATATATTATATATAAAATTATATATATATAATATATATTATATATATAATTTTTTAGCTTTTATCTGTGTTGAGATTAATTTTCTTGACTACCTAAGGTAATTCAAATAATAAACTAATGTCCTGCATGAGTTAATGTCAATTCTAGAAGATTCTCCCAGAAAAGAGGATATTCTCCCCAAGTAAAGCTCATTGGAAGTCACAGTGGTCTGTGTAATGGATAGAAAATAAACAGAACCCAGCATCTGCTCTAAAGAGATTTTCTCTGTAGTTAGGAAACCTTATTTAACTATGGGGAATGGGCAATGACATTTATTTTCTTTTCCAAGTGAGAGGAGGGGGGATAGAGAGACAATCTCCCTCAGGAGCCCCGACCAGGATCCACCCAGCAACCCCCATCTGGAACTAACGTTCTGCCCATCTGGGGCCATGCTCAAAACCAAGCTATTTTTAGCACCTGAGGCAAAGTCTCCACAAAGCCGTCCTCAACACCTGGGGCCAACATGTTCAAACCAATTAAGCCATGGCTGTGGGAGAGGAAAAGAAATAGAGAAAGAGAGAGAAGGGAAAGGGGGAGGGTTGGAGAAGCAAATGGGCACTTCTCCTGTGTGCTCTGACCAGAAATTGAACCTGAGAATCTTACAAATATTTATTCTGATAATAATTAATTAATTAATTATTCCCTTAATTATGTACAATCATTAATAAAATAATAAAAGCATTCATTCATTTGAGTACCTATCAAGCCTAATGAACTGCATTAACTCATTTATCTCCTTAATAATTATTTGCATCAAAAGCAGTAGTGTGCCACTTTACAGCTGAGGATACTGGTATTCAGTGTCCTGCTCAAAATCATATCACTAGTAAGTGGCAATGGAGATTCAAAAATGAAGTATTTGACCAGTAGTTCCTAACTGGGGACACATGTAGCAATGTGTGGACTCATATTTTGTTGTCATTTCTGGGGGTTACTAAGTGACTAGAGGCTGCAACTGCTGCCTGACACCCTACAATACACAGGACACCTCCCAATAACAAAGAATTATTGGGCCCAAAATGTCATTATTGCTGAAATGAAGAATATCTGTGCTAGACAAACCGAGATGACTCAGGAACATTTGTCAAAATATTAAAACTTGAAACAGTGAAGAAGACAGACAGGGTGGGACAAAAAAGGAGGTTGATACTTGAAAGTATGCAGAAACAGTGTATTCTTGTATTATTATCATATCTATTGATTATTGTATTATTTTCCATACAATCAACTGTAAGCCTACTTTTGTCCCACCCTGTGTGACATCCACTAAAGGAAAAGTCGAATTCTTTAAACAATCATCACAGACAGAGCAAACATCTACTACATGTGGCCTGTCACAAACACGCTGAAGGTGACAGGGCCATCGTGCCTCGTCCGCCTCTGTGATGTGGCCTGCACTGCCACATAGAGATAAAGTCAGGGCTGAATGTGTCCAGTCGTGGGTTTGGTCACGTCTGTCATAACCCCAGGTGGTTTGAGACAGAGAACTAAAGGTTGGGATAGAAGAAGGTCTCTGGTATTTTGGTGACAGGACTCACAGGGAGGAAATAAAAGTTATTTCTGGGTGACATCATTGACCTAACATGAGAGATTAAGGTTCCTCATGAGTTTAAGAAAGAAGACAGATTTGAATATAAGAGGATGATCCAAAGTAATCCCCACAAGTGGGTCAATTCCTGGTTACTCAGGGAGGCCTTAAAGTGCAGGGAGGTGAAGTCACAAATGCAGAATCCATCAGTAATGAGGACAGGTTGTAATAAATACAGGTTGTAATTTCCCCATGTATAAGACGCACCCTTTTTTGAAAAATTTGGGGCCTAAACACTGGGTATGTCTTATACAGTGGTTGTAGATTTTTAACTTGCATTTCCCACTTTTTCATGTGGATGAGGAGTTGTATAAATTTTCTGCTGAATAACACTTGAGTTTAATAACTTGATGTAATACATTTTTTTCAAATTTCGGGTCCCAAAATTAAGGTATGTCTTATACATGGAGGCATCTTATCCATGGGGAAATATGATAACTTGTGAGGAGAGTCTTAAGATTAGGAAAATATTGTGAACCTCATCTAACCCTCCCCACCGGTTTACAATCCAGTCGTTCTTCCCTGTATCATTTCTCACAGTGATGGCTACAAAATGATGATGACTAAATTCCCTTAAACCTTCTACACTGATTAAATATCATTCTATTGTAAGAAAATCTTTTTTCTCTTCCTATATATTTCATGATCTATTAGTATCAGGGACTCAAAACCCAGGTAGATTTCATAAATTATAACACATGGCCACTATTGCTTCCTGTCTGGCCTTATGAGGGTCATTTTAGACAGCAAAATCACAAGCAGAAAGGAGACAAATATGGAAAGGGTAGCATTCGGCTGACCTTGAACTAGAGACATGTTTGCAGAAAGAAAGCTGAAGCCAGTAGACGGAGCATCTCCCTCTTTAACCTCAGCTGGGGCTCGTGCGTCTAAAAGCATTGACTCGGGGTTGCAAATAAATCTAGCAAGTAGGCAAATTAAGAAACACAGAATTTTTCGGTAATGAGGATCAACTGTACCCAAATCCTCACTGTTTGTGATAAACTTTTATGCTCAGGGAAGTACTAATCAAAGGTCTGATGAAACAGTTCTGTGGATTTTTCTTATATTTGTCCTAATCCTGGTGACCTGTCTGAAGATATTAGATAACAGCATAGAGATACAGGTCATAATGTTGTACTTATTTAAGCAGTTTACTTGGCTTTAATTTTAATGTGCAATCTATTATCATCAGAGCCAATGGTTCTTGATTGAGTATATACATCAGACTTACAGGGTTGTGTAAACATCTAAGCTTTAGTCTGAATTTACTATCTTTCCCTCATGTTCTAGGTGTCTTCTTTGTGCATCATACATATAATGTCTCAGTACCATCATCTATAAAGATTATAGTAATCTTTTAAAAAAAATAGTTATAACATTCACTGATGTTTAGAAAATGCCCTTAATCCATTATCCCTAGAGACAGTTAGTTAAAATTATATATGAGATAGTAGTATTATGATACTGTGCGTGTCACAAAACAACCAACGTTCTTGGTCACTAATAGAGTCTTATTATAAACTTTCATTAATCCTTTCACATTTGAAAATTTTCAGTAAGGAATTAACTATAGCCATTCAGTCTGTAGTGTTGGTTTTACTCTGATGCCGTGTGACAACTTTAACTTTATGAAAATGCACGATAGTGTTCTTATTTTTCTCATTTTGTCACAGACCAGTGGAAAATTCATCAAGAAATCCCTCAATTTGAGAACCACCAAGTTGGACACTTAGAAAGCTTGGCCATGTTGTGTATTCCACTCTTTCCGTAGGAAGATTAGGTCACACCACTGAGCGGACCAGGAATGGGGAGGAGCAGATCACACACAGATGCATAGGCGCTTGCCTGTCTTCTACAAACAGAGATAAGTTCAGATGAATAATATCCAATTTTCAAATACATTGTGCTTCCTGGGGATTCCCTGTCTGATGTTAATATCTACAGTCAAATTTTTAATCAGGTAATTCTTTAATATCTTGATAAGATCTGATGCAAGAGTGGGATTTGCATTTTTATTAGGGGAGCAGGGGAAGGTAATGTTGGATTGCTAGCGACGTAACTATTGGAAGGCTGAGTCTAAATAAAGTTCTAGAATCTGGGGACCGCATGTGGCAGCAGGAATCTGGAAGGCAGGTCATAAGGAGAGTTGAAACTAAGAAAAGATCAAGGAAAATATTGGGAGAGAGCCAAAGATAAACTAATGAATTCCAAACGCTTCTGCTCTTCTTAAGATGTTGTTCCAACTCTTTTGAAAGTGATCGTCTCCTTTTTTTTTTTTTTTTCCAACAGGGCCTTAAAATAGACATAGGCAATGTAAAACGGATAGAAACGAAGTGGTTCTGGTTGAAGCCGGAGTGAAGGCACCAACACCCAAGCGCTCGGATCCGTGCCCTCCGCCATCTCGGGGGCCTGTGTTCCAAACCAATGTTTTTGAGAGGAGAAGAAAGAGGAGAACAGGCTGAAACTCAGAGGACTGGTGCAAATAGTGTTCTGAATCCATGAAATGTAAGAGGTTGTGTTCTAAGAGCATGTGGTTTTGCAAGTCCTTACGTGGAGTCTGAATGTTCCTGTGAGGTTGGGCGGAAAGAATAGCAGCAGAGTTGGCATCAAGAGGGTAGACTGAACATATGCTCTTCCCCAGCACCATGTTTATGTGGTATCGCGGACTGAATGTTTATGTCCCCCGTCAATTCACAGGTTGAAATCCGAACGCCCAACGTGTTTGGTAATAGGAGGTGGGGGCCCTTGAAAAATATGGGGTCATGAAAGCAGAGCCCTGAGAAATGGAATGACTGCCCCAGTCAGCCGGGCCCCCAGAGCCCACTGGGACCTTCATTCTCATGAGGGGGCATCATGAACACAGCCACCTGTCTGCGAACCAGAAAGCGGGTTCTCACCAGACACCAGATCTGCTCGCACCTCCATCTTGGGCTTCTCAGGCTCTAGAGCGCTGTGAGAAATAAATGTTTGTTGTTTATAAGTGGGCAGTCTACGGTACTGGGTCATAGCAGCCTGAACTGACCAAGACATTCATTTACGTCCTTGAAAATGGATACAAAGACACTAAGGGGGGAAGGTGATTAGAAGCTTTGAGGGGAAAACTTTGAAAACTAGAAAGCAGAAAAACAGTAGTAAAAAATATTGATATAAGACAGCTGTGGGGATGTAAGTGGTTCAGGCTTTTAAAAAGTCATACTCAACACAACAGTGAGCAGGGCTCAGCCCGAGTGAAGTCTCAAGTAATTAATTAAAAATACTTAATTGGAGCTCAAAGCAGCCAGGCTGCTTGATTAATCTACAAGTGTTCTGTAAAGAACTGTTAGAGGGAATGATAGTAAAGAAATAATCAAAAAAGCAAGAGTACTTTTCTTTGCCAAAAAAAATTGATCATAAAATTTAAATAACTCATATCCTAAAAATATTTTAAAATAATTTGAAAATGTGGAGTACAGTATTTTTTCCAAATTATACAATCAAAATCTACTTGCTGTTATGAGCCAAAACAAAACAAAACAAAAAACCTGTACAAAAACAAACAAAACTACATCTCTATCTCTTCAGCCCTAAAATTATTACCTGTGCCTAATTGGTGTTAACACAATGTATTCGTCTCTGTTTTCTCTACACTCACTCAAAACAAGACATAGACATGCCCACTTGGAGATTGATTTTACTGATTTTCTTAAACAAAAATGGGATCACTCCATGCTCTGTTTTCCTGCAATTTTTCCTTTTTAGTATAATGTGAACGTCACTCTGGATTCATTAGTAGAGCTGTTAAGGAAGATTTTCATTCTGCCTAAAACACAGGGTATGGCAAAAGTAGGTTTACAGCTGTGTGCACAAGAAACAGAGTTTATTCCAATTTTAATTGATAAATTACTGTATTTTAATTTATAAATTATTGCACCATTTTCCACATGGACGACTGTAAAACTACCTCTGCCCCCCCACCCCACCCCACCCCCCGTATTATTTTCTCTTCTTTCCCATATTTTATCTCTAAGTTTCCTCAGGTCTCATTTTCTCTCCCTATCTCTCCTTTTCTGTCATCTCACCTGTTTTTATTTCTTCAGTAAACAATTATTCTCTAAAAATTATCTTACTTGTTTACTTCTTTTCAGTCCTCACTAATATATTGAGTCACAAAACACACATTTTCGTTTAGAACTCGCTTTAATGCCAGCAGTTAGAACATGAGCATTGTAGGTACATGTGAAATGTTTCTTGAATGAATAATGAATTAATTCATCTCTTCTTTATGATTGCATAGCATTTCACAGCATGAGTGAACCTCAACTTGTTCAACCAGCCTCCTATTAATTGACAATATAGATTTTTTTGATTTATTATTGCCACTTATGTAATGCTATGGTAAACATTCTTGACCATATGGCCTTACATAACTGAGTTTCATTTTTGATAGCTTCCCCAAGCTGAGATAATAGTTAAAGGATGTATATGTGTGTATATACATTTTTTTTCAATTTCAAAAAATACTATCAAATCTTCCAAAGGAGTTATAGTATTTCATACTTCTGCCAGCATGTATAAGAATTCCCATTCCCCACATTCTAATCAGCACTGGGCATTACGTATTAAACACACACACAAAGATACACACATTTTACTAAACTGCGGGATTTAAAATTATAATCTGTCACTGTGGTTACTATTTCCATTTTCCTGGCTAGTAGTGGAATTAAACATCTTTTCATACGTTACTGTTACTGTCTCTTTTCCATTGGCAAATCCTCCTCTGTGACCTGCTGGTCTTCATCACTGCCCAATTTTATTGGTGTCTTTTTAAAAAAATGTACTTATCATCAGTTTATTTGTTATTGCTGTATACATAATAAATATTTTTTCTCAGTCTTATCTGTTCCCTGACTTTACTTATGGTATATATTTCCATGTAGAATGTTTAAATTTCTTTGTAATTAAATCTCTTAATCTCTTCCTGAATGTTTCCTTTATTGCTCCTGAAGGTCCCCCTTACCACATGGTTATACAAATATTCTCCTGATTTTTTTGTAAATATTGTGCCTTTTCCATTTATATATTTGATCGACATAGAATTGACTTTTGTTAATGACATTACAAAATGATCTAACTGCTTTCATACAGAGGGGTAGCTAATTGTGCTAAATATATTTATCAAAGGGATAAAGAAGTGAAACGCCATATTTTTCCTATATTGTTTCCATGTATACGTTTCGGAACTTGACTCAATCCCACAAATCTATTTACTCTTGTATCAATAGGTGTCCCTGATATAAATTTTGATTACTCAAGCTGTGCAAGATACTTTAAATCTTACTGGGCGGGTTCTCCCTCATTAGTCACCCACTTTTTAAAATGTTGGATCATTTTCTATTGAAATTTTAAAGCACGTTAACTTTTATAAACAGGTGTTCTAATGATCTATTGAAATTAATTCCACGCACCCCTCTGGAAGGTTGACATTGTCATGACACTGAGTTGAGTCTGGGGTTGGTTTTCTGTCTGTTCTCTCTCTCTCTCATGGTAGGACCTCGAACTTGAATTCGAGCACCCCTACAGCCCCTTGCATCCCAGCAGTGTGGAAAGATGCTGAAGCCCACTGTGTCTCCAGGCTGGGGGCATGGGATACACAGTAAGTAGCATTATCCCGTCTCTGGGCCCATGCTTACAGATAGCCCTGCAACTCAAACTGGGTAGTGAGGCGTCAGGAGAAAAAGACTGATGGGCTTTTGAGAAACAGACCTTCTACTTCTATTAGGTAGCTCGTGCAACCCACTCTTTCTTCCTCAAGGACGCGAGGGAGCCCAGAATCCCGGCGCCGTTGGCCGGACACAGAATACCTCAGAAGAAGTAGAGTAAGATGGAAACTGTCAGGTTGAAGGCAGCCCAAAAACGCCGAAGAATGCATTGAGCCACAAAAGGCAGCTTGAAACTTCCAGTCTGTAAGCCAAGAAGTCTCCTTCACTTACGCTTCTTCAACTTCACAGTAAGAGTCCCCTGAAAGGCTTGGCAGAACCAGATTTCCGGGTCCTGCCTCACAAGACTCTGATTCAGTAGTTCTGGGGTAATCCCCAGGAACCTGCATTCCTAAGAAGATCCCAGGCAATGTTGATGCAGCATGCTCACTGGCTACGTTTCCTCCTCCTCCTCTTGCTCCTCCTCCTCCTTCTTCTTCTTTTTCTTCTTTTTTTTTTTTTTGTGTATTTTTCCAAAGTGAGAAGCAGTGAGGTAGAGATACAGACTCCCACATGCACCGACCAGGATCCACCGGCATGCCCACCAGCAGGCGATGCTCTGCCCACCTGGGGTGTTGCTCTGTTGTGGCCCAAGCCATTCTAGTGCCTGGGCGGAGGCCATGGAGCCATCCTCAGCACCCAGGTCACATTTGCTCCCATGGAGTCTTGGCTGCGGGAGAAGAAGAGAGAGAGAGAGAGAAAGGAAAGGGGAAAGGGTGGAGAAGCTTCGTCTGTGTGCCCTGGCTGAGAATCCAACCCGGGACTTCCACATGCCCGGGCCACCACTCTACTGCTGAGCCACCCCGCCAAGCCACTCACTGGCCACATTTTGAGAAGCATTTCCCTACGTTGTTGGAACCAGTCTGACTTTTGTTTTCTCTCATTTGCAACCACACGCATCCTAACTGACACACCACACCAGAGCGGTTTCGTTGGCAGCAAAAACCGCTCCAGGCGTTAGAGCAGAGGAGTCAGACCAGAGCTCGGTTCAGCAATCTCAGTCCTTGGATTCTGGCTGAGAAAGAATGTAGAGCCAAGACTCAAACGACAAGAGAAAGTTTATTCCAAAAGTCACAGAGGGAGAAGAAGGGAGCTGTAGAAGAATCGGGCTCAGAAAACAAGTTACAGAGGCGAAAGAAGGGCTCTTGGAGCTTAAGAGGAAGAGAAGAAGCTCTTTGTGTCTTTTTCTCTTAGGGAAAACGTGCCCAGGGGAAGTGGGTGGGGAAAGGCATGCTTCCTACACGGAGCGGCGCTGAGGGCTGGAAGGTGTTTATCTGGGGGACTCAAGGGAGGGCCCCAATAGAATATTCATAGTGCCCTTCACTGATTGGTCGTGCCAGGGGGTCATCTGGCAATGAAGCTGGTCCTAAGGTCTGCCATGGCATCGTTTATCTGGCTTTGCTGCTTCTCTGGTCCTGGAGCTGACAGTCAACCGAGGCTTAGATGGTATCTCTAAGGATTAATGCTTAAGGGAGGGGTCCTGCAAGGTCCCACATGGGAGTCACACAAGGTCCCTTTTTGCCTGTTGTTGTTCCTCTGAAGGGGGTCTACTGCATGAGCAGTGACGTGCCAGGGGAGAAGAGGACAGAGGACGGGTCCAAGCCACATGACCAGTGACAGGAAAGTTGAGGGAAGGATCCAAACCACATGACTGGCAATATGCCAGTGAAGGAAAATTCTTTGTTTCCTCAGATTCGTTCGTCGCTAGGGATCCAGTTGCTAGGGATCCAGGGCCTCCCGCCCCGGTGACCTTCTGGACCGGGCTGTGTCCTGGCTCTGCTCACGTCTGTTGAGTTGCCTACCACCGTTTCGTTTGTTTGTTCTAAGTTCATGCTCCTTGTTCATCTTTAACATTTATTTATTTATTTATAAAATTTCATACTTTTATTCACCCAGGTCCTTTTTCCTTTCATTTTTTTAGGTTAGTGAGAAGTTTTGTTATCCAACGTAAGTTCTACTGGTATTTCTTTTTGCCTGTGTGTGACATGTACACATGCGTGTGCTGCACTTTTTGGACATTTATTCGTGTTCAGATAATTCACTGAAATGGTTATGAGAGATGTCTTGTATTCTAGTCATTTTGGTTTTTAAAATATAAAATCTGTCATATTCAGGATTCTGGCCGAAAACTACACATTCCAAATTTTTCACTGGCAGAAGCTTAAAGGGCTATTTACAGAGGCGTTAACTGGTTTAAAGGACCATGGCTGAGGAGGAAAAATATTAAAGCCAAAGATCAACATAAACATTTTTCATACACACAGGGATTCATAAATTTTATCATCATAAAGATGCTGAAAAAAATTGAGAATATACATTAGCAGAATAGGGTAATGATTCCTCCCCCCCCCCAAAAAAAAATGTTGGCTAAAGTTCGACTAGAGAAAAATAATTTTATAAAATAAATATTCGAATCTAAATAATTGATAAACCATTTTTAAAAATATCTCATGTTATTACTCACAATACTTTGAGTTATTACAGAATTTGTTGGTGACAAGTGTGGGGAAGAAAGAAATGTAATCAAAGTTCCCATCTTATGGTAGAAAATAATCGATATGACCAAACTGGATCACAGTAGAAAAATGAGTTGAAATATATAGGCTAATGTTTTAAGAATACGCACTGGAAGGAGAGAAAGAGGATTTACAACGTACAGATGAAAAGTAAACCAAGTTATCTTGATGGATTCAATTAAAAGAAAAAAAAAACCCACAGCAACGGAGTAGAGGAGAACTTGATATAAAGCAAAATAACACGGCAAGGGCAGATTCAGGCATTAGAATTCACAGAGATTTAAATGGATTAAATTCTTCAAGTCAAAGGTTTACAGAAAGGTAATCACAGTTTCCTTTAAAGATAAGGATCTAAAAAATAATCTAGTAGGCTAAAAATTAATTGATGGTAAGTAAGTACTAGGCAAATACTAACTCAGAGAAAGCTGATATACCAATATTGAGATCGGACAGGAGAGAATTCAAGGTGAAGTTCATTAAAAGGGTAAGGAGATATCTTGGATAGCAATCAAGTTATAGGCCCATAAATTATACAACAAACACAAAACTTTGCTGTACAGACTTGAAAATTTTAAATGTAAAAGCTAATGCAAACATTTTAGGAATTGGACAATTTCACAGTTATAGGAAGAGAAATGATGTGATGACTAATAATTGGGAAAGATATAATAAATCATGGTAGTAAACATTTTCTATCAAGGGCCAGATAAGAAATATCTTAGACTTGAGATCCAGATTGTCTCTGGCACACAACTTAACCTCGCTGTTATATTCTGAAAGCAGCCAAAAATAATCCATAAATAAATGGGTGTAGCTGTGTTTCAAATAAAACTCTCATTATAACGATAGGAGAAGGAAATTATATTACCTCTATGCTTTGGAGTCATTGGCTGATAACCCACCGTCAAAAAGACAGATTAGTAAGAGAATAACAGAGATCTGTTAGCATGCATGCTTCCTGTGTGCATAGGAGTTACCCAGGAAAAGAGTGATTCTCAGGAGTGACTTAGTGTTCAGATTAAATGCCATTTTTAATAAGAAAAACAGAGAAGGATGTCAGCAACTTAGGGGAGAGTAGATGATCTTTTTAAAAAGATGAATGAGTCCTTGGGTGAATAGGTGGGAAGTACTGTTGTTTGTGACCAAGTTGTCTGAGTGTGACACCAACTTCTCATCTCCTCTCCTGCCTGGGACAAAAGCCATCTTCTCTGGTTGACGGAACTCCCGGAAAGGAGGTTTAAGACAAGAGAGAGTTTCTTTCGTAGGATTTATCCTCAGGCTAATCAGGGGAGTGCAGAGAAAGGTTTTCCCTGCGCTTACGGTTTTTGAAGTGCCTAAGATTCAAACTAATCTTGATATAAAATTTGTATTGTCGAGTGGCACGTCCTCAACTCCTACAGTCATATTTTGGGTGGCATGGCCTCCTCCTCTTCACAACCGCAGGTGACGGGAAAGAAATGGGCCTGTGACTGTAGTTTGCCAAGCTCTGGTAGAGATCATGGGAATAACACAGCCAGGAAATGGGTCTGTAACTACTCAAGGCACCTGCTGAAGGCATGAGACTCACAGGATACAATTAGGCAGCAACTACTTCCAGCCCCAATGATGACTCTGCGGGGCCCGTCTTTCCCTTGGCTAAGGCGAAAGCTATCCAGCGGCAAAGTCCTTCCGTCACTCCGAATCGTCACGCACGCTTACTTCAGTACCTCAATGCACAGTCCTGTGATAGCCGCCTCTCTGTGCTAGATTCAACGTTAGAGCTTCTGACCTCGCGTCCCGTCTCACCGTCACCTGCCTTGGGTCCGCGGGGAAGCTCGCAGTGAAAAAGCACGGAGGGTGGTTGACCTCAGAACTGTCCCAGCGGGAGATTCCACTCCTCTCTCTTCTGGTCACTGGGCTCCTCCTCTTCCGCACCCGAGTCCTGAGGGAAGTTAAGCAACAGGAACAGGCTTTCCAGATTGGTGTCGATAGACCTCTAGCCACGGAAAACGTTAACTCTTACTCTTTTTTTTTTTTTGTAAATATTTTTCTGAAGCTAGAAACCGGGAGAGACAGTCAGACTCCCACATGCGCCCGACCGGGATCCACCCGGCACGCCCACCAGGGGCGACGCTCTGCCCACCAGGGGGCGATGCTCTGCCCCTCCGGGGTGTCGCTCTGCCGCGACCAGAGCCACTCTAGCGCCTGGGGCAGAGGCCAAGGAGCCATCCCCAGCGCCCGGGCCTTCTTTGCTCCAATGGAGCCTCGGCTGCGAGAGGGGAAGAGAGAGACAGAGAGGAAGGAGGGGGTGGGAGTGGAGAAGCAAATGGGCGCTTCTCCTATGTGCCCTGGCCGGGAATCGAACCACGGACTTCTACATGCCAGGCCCATGCTCTACCACTGAGCCAACCGGCCAGGGCCAACTCTTACTCTTTAATGGATACTGTGTGGGTTCCGTTGCGGACAGCCCATACACAGGTTCCTCCGTTCAGTTGAAACCAGATTTTCATGGTGACTTCTGAATCAACCTTAGGTCCAGTTATGTCTCGGGTCTTTCTCTACAGAAGTCAGCTCATCCAAACCCCCAATCTTCTCCGCATTGGGTTTAAAGACTGTGGGTTTATAAAGGGTGGGGCTAAATCTCAGTCATAGCCCCAGTGTGTGGATTGCACCCGTGCATAAAGATTGCTTAATTTCTCTATAAAACTTCTGCTAATATGTCTGTGAATAGCAGAATGAACATATGCGTGCTGATAACTTCTGAGAGGAACACATTAGGATTAGTTAGTTTACATGAAGTCAATCAGAGCAAGGGTCTGAGCAGAAACCACACTCCTAGGGGAAACCAGTTACAGAAATGGAGCTCCTCGCAACAGATGAGGAAACTCATTTCTCAGTTCAAAGGCACTTCCTCCAGCTACAGGGCTCAGTTACCCCCTCAGCTCTCCCAACCCTTGATAATCTGGCCAAACAAATCTCATTCTGACTGACAGGAGTCTTTTCACCAGATGTCATTTTCCAGTGATGGCTTAGACTTCTGGAGAGAGGACACCACCCTTAGAGGTTACAGGGATCGTTACCACTACCCCAGAGTAGTACGCTCGTCCTGTGTGCATTAATAGATGTAATTAATCTGTAATGATTGCATAATGTTACATTATATATATTAATATTTAGGTTTATAATGCCATAAGAAATGCATGCAGTTTGAATGTATGACACATTTACTCCCGTCATACATGTGAAAGCTGATCACATATATGTGTGACAGTCAGGGGAGAGAATGGCATGGCTAAATGTCAGTCTTAGGACCACACCTGCCCCCTCCCCTCCCCCACGGTCGCTTTGACATTGAGACATGTGCATCATTGGTTCTCTGTCGGTGGAAATGCTTTCAGCATCCACTGTAGCTCTTCAATGACAAAAGTCAGCTTCATGCACTGTGCACCCTTACAATTTCTCAGGAGTGTGTCTAATATATATATATATATATTTGTATTTTCTGAAGCTGGAAACGGGGAGAGACAGTCAGACAGACTCCCGCATGCGCCCGACCGGGATCCACCCGGCACGCCCACCAGGGGCGATGCTCTGCCCACCAGGGGGCGATGCTCTGCCCCTCCGGGGCGTCGCTCTGTCGCGACCAGAGCCACTCTAGCGCCTGGGGCAGAGCCCAAGGAGCCATCCCCAGCGCCCAGGCCATCTTTGCTCCAATGGAGCCTCGGCTGCGGGAGGGGAAGAGAGAGACAGAGAGGAAGGAGAGGGGGAGGGGTGGAGAAGCAGATGGGCGCTTCTCCTGTGTGCCCTGGCCGGGAATCAAACCCAGGACTTCTGCACGCCAGACCGACGCTCTACCACTGAGCCAACAGGCCAGGGCGTGTCTAATATTTTAAGGGACACCTATCAAGCTATCTGGGGGGAGAGGGTCTCAGTAAAGTCTCTTACAAGACTTTAGGTAAACGAGAAACATTCCTATCCTTCCACAGAGAAGTGGGTAGTACTCAACATCTGCCAGCAATCCTGTCCAGCAAAAGGCCCCGCTCTCCCTTGATTAATCTACCTCTGGCTGAAGCCTGAGTCTCTGGTTTACATGAGCTGGAGGTGGTGGATGAGTAAGACCTGCAAAGGCTGACTCCAGCCCTTCGTCTGCAAGACCCACATAACTGGATAGAGCCGCACAGTGGACTGTGAGAGCCGCTGCGTGTGTGTGGCCTCGGCCACCTGAGGCAGAAGGAGTTCCGAGAGAACATCTGATAGAGAGAAATTTTTTAGTATTCATGAAACTTTTATTTGAAAAGCCAAGTCGTCTTTTACAAGAGGAATAATAATAGCTCAAGGAGGAGCCCAGTGGTCACTCAGGCTACATTTTAGGAATTAAGTTGTGCCAAGAAAGGCAAACATTTACTTAGATGTTAATAAGACCTCTCTATCACCCTGGGGTTGACTTGGGAGAGCAACGCTAAAATTAAATTCTAATTAGAAATGAGCAATGGGAATACCACCTGGTCCCGTAATGTGAATGCGTTTGAAACGCCACGCAGAAGACAATACACGGCCCTTAAATCATTTACTGGAAAAAACAAATAGGACTAAAAATAAGTGTGAAGACGCCCTGGGAAAGAAAGTCAAAGACAGGTATGGCTGTCTCAATGCGCTGTCAGTTTACACCTGCACACAGTTGGTTGTCATAGTAACAGCTGAGGAAAAAGAAGGTGGACTAAAGAGGATGTGAGGTGGGATACAAAAGGAATTGAAACATTCTATCTCACTGACAGTAATTATGAGGAAAACACTGATCTTCTTAAACATCTGATGGGATAAAATGCCAAGGGACGTATTAAATTTGGCCAATATTTTCTCCGTATCTCCTACTCGAAGCCATTCCACTGTTAAAAAATAAAACAAAATAGCTAGAACGTACAAAAGCAAGCTTGCCCTTATATACACTGGGATTAAATTGGTTTGGGTAAAGGGCCAAACAGACGCCAGTTAAATGAAACGTTGGTATCCAAAGTGGAGTAATTCCATCCTAATTCACTAGGCTGTAATAAAACATCTAAGCATACATATTATGGATAGAAGGTCACCCACTGTTCTGAGTCTCCCTAAAAGAAGCTCATTGCTAAGTTATAAATTAATTTAAAAGGATTTATAAAATTGTAAATGTTTTGCTGAGCCTTTAGGAATGCTTCCTTGGGAGATGACTAAGAATGCGGTATAAATATTTTTAAGAGCCTCAACCTAGCAACTGAAAGTTTTCTAACATGAAAGAGAATTATTTTCCAAGATCAGTCAGCATCACCTTTCTTTAAGGTTGGAATCCATTTAAAGAAATAAAAGAATTTCTCAAATTTTTTTTTTTTACTTCTATTTTACTCTTAGAAAATTTTCAAAATGAATTCAGGAAAAACAATGCTGATGTATACTTTCCTGAGATTAAGGTAAAGCTGATTTTGAGTTTTTAAAAAAGATGGCTAGGTGTATTTGATATTATTTTAATCGTGTCTTATTCAAGAGCTTAAAATACCTAGTCAGAGGCTATTCAGTTTTTGATGACTGCTTTTATGAATTTGTTCAAAAATAACATTGATCGTTACAACAGTGCAGTGGAGAGAAATAAGTTCTATCCTGCCAAACCATCAGTATATATATTTATATATATATATACATTAGAGGCATGCATAAATGTAATCAATACTTTAATTTATGATAGAGTGGCTTGAATTTATTTTCTTTCTTCCTTCTTCCAGATTGGAAGGGCAAGGATGGGAGGGAGAAATAACTTCTACCAGGGAAGAGGAGATTCAGAAAAACCTCACGCAAAGCATAAGGCCTGAAACGAATCCTGAAATGATGAGATGATGACGTTTACCAGGTGGGCACCCAAGACTGGGCGTGCATCTGTCCCCTCTCACTAACTCCATCCCCTCAAGTTCTTTAACGTGCTTTTTAGGGAAGATTGGGTTTATGGACACTGAACGACTATGTTTTAGGTGGAGTCTGTAACTTTTGGGGCATGTCTCTTGACCCTAACGCGGAGCGTCGCATCACAGGGGGGAGACTAGTTGCCGCTGGAGCGTGTTACGTGTCGGTTCAGGCAGCTGGTGCTGGATTTGTGGCAGGGCTGTTGTTTACTCATTACTGTAATTGTTACCATACCATGTCCATTGAAACGAGTGGTCAATTAACAACGCTTTTAACCTTGTCAGCGAAGTGCAAATAACATCACACTAATAACAGTTTTGAAAGCAATTACGGGAGTGGGAAGGGGGATGGAAACTCGAAAAGCCGTAATAATATACTAAGAGGTGTCACAAAACAAAAGAAGAACAATCTGTTTGAAAATTTAATGGAATACAGACTGTCCATCCTAAAGTAGGCTCTGAATAATTTATTACGTTAAAGGTTATTCCTTTAAATCTATCACACTTTTTTTTTTTAAAAAAAAAGATGCTTACTTAAATTTTTCATATGGCCCAAGAAATTTCTTTTAATGATTTCCATGAAATCTAATAATAATAATGATGAATACTTATATGGTCTGTGGCTTTATCCACATGCAAGTTGCATAATTCCTCTCGGACATAACTTTGGTCAATCTGGGTTTTGTTTTGATATTTTCTTGCTCAAGTCTGCATCTTACTGTCTCTGTCTCTCTCTCTCTCTTTTTTTAAATTATCTGACATCAAAGCATTTTTACTCACATTGCAAACCCTCCCCAATTGCTGTTTGTTTCTCTTCAGTGACATCCTCAATCGCCCTGGCCCTAGGCGACCTTAGCAGGATAGAGTCCTTTCCCATGTTCTCCGATTCTATTTCCTGTGGCGTCTGATGTAAAACAGACTTGAAAGTTCATCATAGAACAGAGGTCAACATGAAAGACTCTAAGATCCTGGCCTTCGGTTTTGCTTCTGGTCTTTATTATTACAACAAATAGTTAGTTGAACTATTATTTTCCATGTCATATCAAGACATTGGAATGACAGCTCTGTCTTTTTAATCCTAGATTAAGATTTTTTTCAAAGGGGCCCCACATGTCTAAGAACAAGTATAAGGGAGAAAATTATATATAACAAAACCACAAAATGAAGTGTAGCTTTCGTAACGTGTCTAAAGTCTGGGCAACAACCAAGGATACCAGGTAAGTCTGTGCTCCTCCCCTCCCCTCCCCACCCCTCTCCTCTCTCTCTCCTCCCCTCCTCTCCCCTCTCCTCCCCTCCTCTCCCCTTCCCTCCTCTCCCCTCCCCTCCCCTCCCTTCCCCTCCCCTCCCCTCCCTTCCCCTCCCCTCTCCTCTCTCTCTCCTCCCCTCCCCTCCCTCCCCTCCCCTCATCTCTTTCTCTCTCCCCTCCTCCCCTCCTCTCCCCTCCCCTCCCTCCTCTCCCCTCCCCACCCCTCTCCTCTCTCTCTCCTCCCCTCCCCTCCCTTCCCCTCCCCTCTCCTCTCCTCTCCTGGTTTGGTCCAGGCTGTGCCTTCAGACAGTCTGAGGGTCCACACCCTCAACCGTGCTGTGGATTCTGTTCCCTGCTGCCTCTTTCGGGAATATACGCCACGTATTTTCTCCTTTGCTCTTCCACGTAGTCAAACGAGATCCCCTCCAGCTGTCGAACGGGCACCCGTCTCATGCACTTCCAGACGTCACCAGCCTTGTCCCGTCCCCACGGCCCCTGCAGCTCCTGCCTGGCCTCTGCCCCTCTCCTCCACAGCCACGCCTCTCCCGGGGGCGCCCTCTCCTCCTCACTTCATGGCCTGGCTTTCCACCCCGTCCTGAACCCAGCCCAGTCGGCTTCTCTCAGCATGACTCCACCAAAGAGGGATGACCAAAGTCACCACATCTCAAGGCCACTTTTTAAAATGTTTCTCAGAGTGGGGAAACTGAAAAGGACTCACCGTCCTTTTTTTTTTTTTTTGGTATTTTTCCGAAGCTGGAAACAGGGAGGCAGTCAGACAGACTCCCGCATGCGCCCCACCGGGATCCACTCGGCACGCCCACCAGGGGGCGATGCTCTGCCCATCTGGGCCGATGCTCTGTTGCATCCAGAGCCACTCTAGCGCCTGAGGCAGAGGCCACAGAGCCATCCTCAGTGCCCGGCCAACTTTGCTCCAATGGAGCCTTGGCTGCGGGAGGGGAAGAGAGAGACAGAGAGGAAGGAGAGGGGGAGGGGTGGAGAAGCAGATGGGCGCTTCTCCTCTGTGCCTTGGCCGGGAATCGAACCCAGGACTCCTGCATGCCAGGCCGACGTTCTACCACTGAGCCAACCGGCCAGGGCCTCACCATCCTTCTTTAAATATTCCCATGCTTGTCATTAAAATTCTATATGAGGGAACAAAAAAAGTATTTATATTAATTTTGCATTCTCCCTACAGATCTCTTCTTTTTTTACCTTCTACCAAGTGCCTCCTCTCTTCCCCCATTGTCTTCCCCTCCATCCTAGAAGTCCTAGGCTCTTCTACCATATTATCCTTTGGGATTTCAAGATGCATCATCTCTAGGAAGAGGAGAAGAACAATAGAAGAACTGACAAAATACAGAGACTATCACAGAAGAGAGGAGAGGTATTTATGTAACAAAGTATTGAGCGAGCAGATAGGAATGAGAAGAAAAATATCCCGTGTATTCTTTGTAAACAAAATAATCTTATTCATTTTAAAAAATATTTTCTTTATTGAACGCTACCTTCCCATCTGTGCCTTGACCAGGCGATCCCGGAGTTCTGAACCGGCCACCCCAGCGCTCCGGGTCGACACTCCATCCATTGCACCACCACAGGTCAAGCAAGTTGTATTCTTTATTTCAAGATTTTTTTAAATTTTGAATGGGGTAGAAAAATACTGAAATATTGTAGTTTAAGAAAGAGATATTGGAGCAAGTAGAATCTAATGGAAATGAAGCAAGATTAGAAAGAAATTTAATTTAGTATTTAATAATTAACTGGATATTTGGGTATCTTCAGCATTTTTGACACACCTATACGCAAGAGGTAGAAATATAAATATTTTGAAAATATTCTTGGGAAATTGACTCTCTCTTCAGATAAACTCATCCATTTCCACATCAACATGGATTGGCTCTATGCAAATTACTTCGACATATGTGTTGTCAACCCAGATACTATCTCTAAATGATAGACTCAGATACGTAATTCCTACTTGAGAAATGTATCAGCAGCATTACTATGTCCAAAACAGGACTCATGGTCTCTACTGCACATCTTCTCACTTCTCTTCCCAAAGCACAGTTTCTATAAAGGACCACTTATCACCCTCAATGCTTTTCCATTCTACTGAGCTGCTCTATAAGCCTCGAATGCCTCCAAGATGAGCAATTAAAAGAAAAATAACACAATGTATAATCCTGGGCCAGTTAGAATGTTTACAGCTACACATAACAGGATGTCTCATCAAAATGTCTTAACAATGAAGGATGTATTATTTTAATAACAAAAGATAAGAAAGTAGCAGTTTCAAGGACGGCTAACTCAATCATGTGACAATGTCATCAGCACACGATTGATTTCCATGATGGACCATCTACAGTGCATTCCATTTAAAGCTCTAGGTAGTTGGTATAGTTACTTCTAAAGATGGTGTGTGATCACTGTGACAATCTACCACATCACACAGAAAGTAAAGAAACGGAAACAGAGATACCAGAAACATGCTACTCAGTAGAAATCTTACATAGTAATATTGATATCAAGTATATTGGCTACAGCACTGTGCTCAGTCCAGGAGTAAGGTATGTTACCTGAGCCACGGCAAATGGAACCTTTACTAAAGTTGTGGGTATTAAAACCCAGAGGAAGATTGTCCCTCTCTGGAACTGCTATATCTGCCATAACCTCACCTCACCCTCCACCTGTACGATGTGGAGGAAACTTTCTGAACGGAAGAGAATATAGCCAGCATCCACAGAAAAGCTCAAGTAGAGACAGAAGGAAGAGTCTATCTTCCCATTTATTTTTTTTTTTTGTATTTTTTTTTCTGAAGCTGGAAACGGGGAGAGACAGTCAGACAGACTCCCGCATGCGCCCGACCGGGATCCACCCAGCATGCCCACCAGGGGCCACGCTCTGCCCACCAGGGGGCGATGCTCTGCCCCTCCGGGGCGTCGCTCTGCCACGACCAGAGCCACTCTAGCGCCTGGGGCAGAGGCCAAGGAGCCATCCCCAGCGCCCGGGCCATCTTTGCTCCAATGGAGCCTCGGCTGCAGGAGGGGAAGAGAGAGACAGAGAGGAAGGAGGGGGGGTGGAGAAGCAAATGGGCGCTTCTCCTATGTGCCCTGGCCGGGAATCGAACCTGGGTCTCCCGCACGCCAGGCCGACGCTCTACCGCTGAGCCAGCCGGCCAGGGCCTCTTCCCATTTTGATGAGCCACAGTTCGTGGCTTTTTGGGGGGGTTCAGATAAATTAAATTGGACTTCATCTTCTTACAGACAATAGTCCTTTTTACCTCTAAATTTCAGGGTATAAGCTGATTGCAAACTCTAGCTTTTAGCCCCTTACTGCCATGGTAGTTAAATTCTTCCATTAGTTTAAAAGCCTTGGATAGCTCTTCTCCAAACTTGGAACAGCAGCTGAAGTTCAAGGGGCCTAGAGTAAGTGGGAGCTGAACCAGTTCATAACTAAATCTCATGAAATTAGGTCACTGGCCTCATCCCCGGACATGTAAAATTACGTCAGTCAACGAGCATTGTGCCTGGCACACCACAGATGGTCAATAGAGATCTATTTCCCCTGGTAAAAGAATTATAAAGATAATATTAAAAAAAAATAGTCTCCCTCTCCAGTATATGTTGTATACAGAGATATTATTATTATTAGCCTTTATCTAGTTTGAAACTTTAATATTTGAGTTTCATGATAGGAAAAATGGACATCTTTTCTGATCTTTTTATTATTGAAGATGCTATTAAATTCTCCATAATTTCAGAATTCGTCCATATACATACCTGACTTGAGTATTGATTATGGAATTACTTTTCCACTACATATTTATTTTACTGTTCCCTTATACCCACTTTTAAAAAAATATTAGAATATTGTTTCAAAGACTCATAAAGTTTGAATGATCTATAGAATATATTCAACTCCTTACAGTAGTGCCACATCAATACATTTTTTAAATTTTTGTAGTTATACTAGATGGTGGGGGCAGGAAGAGAGAAGAAAATAATATGAAATAAATGAAATGTTGAGGACTTTGAAAAGACAATGTTTATTTAAAAGTGCAGAGTAGAAAATGTTTCTCACAAACTAACCGCCCCATCTCCACCGCAGGCAGCACTGACACCTCCGAGAAGACACCCTAAGATAAAAACTGGACTAGGAACCAGAAATTATATAATTGTACTTCTCAATCTGACGCTGACCATCAGGACAAAAGACATTGGGTGAATTATATACCAAACTTTGTTTATTCATCTGATTTGGACAACCATAGTCCCTATAGTTAATATATATGAATTATATATAATAAATTATATATATTATAATAATATAATTTATTATATTATATATAATTAATATTCAGTGATTCTCCTCTTCAAAGCAAAAGCCATGCAAAGAAGTTAGGTTAAGAATTTCTCTGGTGTCTTTCCAACTTTCTTGTGAGAACTCTTCTACCACGTGGACTTCTCTGTCCTCCCTTCACTCAGGTCAGCCCTTGGTAGGGACGCAGTGCATGGTGGGTCTTTTCTTCACTTCCATGTCCCGTTGGCTCTGCCCTCCATCCCATAGAGACAGTGAGCTTCTCATGGGAAGCTCAAGCTGAGCCAAAGACATTTTCTTTGGCAGTTTCCCATGATTCTAACATCTCTCCTTCAAGTCTTCTATTTACTCAAGGTTACCATATCTTCTTTCCCATGTGGAACATTGGCCTGTATGAGGTAGTAATATAAGTAGTAAAAAAAAAAAAAACCCAAAAAACAAACAGGCTTGCAGTTGTCACCCTTCCAAAGAATATTTTCATCTTGCTAGAACTGTCTGACCATCATCCAAAAGAATTGGTATATGACTGTAGAACTTGGAGCCCTACGGCAAGGAAACTTCTAGTGAGTTGGGGAATATTTAAAAAACATGAAAACAACTCCAGCAGCAACCACTACAACAACAACAACAACAAAAAAAAACACCCAAGAATAATCTATGTGTATCCATCCAATTGCAATCAAACTTGAATTTTTAGTCAATGACAAATCATTATGAAGCTGAAAATCTTGATTGAACATTTCGTTAATATACCCAGCCTGTTAACTCCCCCCACCCCGCCCCGGTTCCTTGGGAAAGGGGCGTCTCCGGGAGCAGAGGAAAAGTTCCGGTGCCAGCAGCAGGCATGGCTGGATTTCAGAACCGTCTCTGCAACCAGAGAGAGAATAGCTCGCAGGTATTCCAGGCCATAGCTCTCTGTAAGATCCTCCCACACGGCTTGCTTCGCTTTTACTTTCATTTTGTATTAAACAAAAAGTCATTTGAGGGCTATTTAATGCTCTGGTTTGTGTTTTCCAATACCAGATAAAAGTTACACAGATGAACCATTTGGGGGGTAAGGATTGGGAAATCCGCGGCTGCTAAAATGCTTTAAAGTTTCAGAATGGTTTTGTTTTTTTTTAAACCCATTTTCCGTGTTCCAGCAGCTGTGGGTTTTCCCAGGGCTCCCCCTGTGGCTCAAAAGGGAGCTGCTTAATGCTTAACAGATGAGCCAATTGAGTTTTTAAATGCAAAATTAAACTTAAAGTGCAGAAGGAGCACAGGGGAATCCAGGCCAAGAATAGATGGCAGGAGAGTGAAGCGGAGCCCCAGGCTGCGGGAAGGCACAGCCTCTTCCAGGCGACCAGCAGCTCGGGGCAGGGGGCCCACTCCTCCTCTGACCCACCTTCAGAAAAGCCTGCAATCCCTACCCCGTGGCGCCAAAAGTCTTTCATAGCTATTTCCTTTAGATTTATTTATGTAGGCCCATTTTTCTTTAAGAACTGAAGAAGAAAAAAATGAGAAGACAATAAATAGATGGAATGGCTGGGTGGGATACAGGGCAACTATGTTGTGAACAAACATCAGGCTTGTTCTCTCGGCGATGGTAAGAGGACCTGGTCCCTCAGCAGGACTTTTCTCCCAGATCCTCCGGGAAACTTGCCCTCCTGTGGGCCCCACACCCAGCAGGTCACCCCCCCATCCTCAGGACACTCGCTTTGAAGGCGAGGAAGCAGGACCAGTGTGGACTCTGCTGGGGAGGCAGTTTGCCAGCTCAGCAGATAAACCGCTTTACCGTTCATCTAAATAATTGAACGTAAGAAAGCATTGGAGTTTGGTGCTTACAAGGACGATTCAGAAAAAAAAGAAGTGTGTGTTCTTTTTTTTTAAGCCAACTTTGATAGTCTTTTCTGATTCAAGAAAAAAAATCATTCTAAGACTTTTTCCAAAAGATCTCCATTTTAATGGTATACATGCTTTACTGAAGAGTCTCCCGCCATGATCAAGACTCAGGTTCCATCACTGTACTGCACTTCCTTTTCCTGGTGGCGAGAACAATCTCGTGTTGGATTTCAAAACTGTGGACATCTTTTGGGGAGTCCACCTCAGAATTTTAACAAGGTTTTTCTTAGCAGTATGTACATTGGCATTCCGGAATGAGATCCTGTCAGGCCACGGAACCTTCCCGAGTTCTGGCCGGGGATGACCAGAAGCAACGGGTTCTTTCGTATTGGGGAGAGGTATGTCCTTCTTGTCTAGTGCCTCTAGAAGTACTCAGGAGAAACGACCGAAGCGCTTTGGGGAAATGGCAGCCCCACGGGACATCTTCTGTTGCTCAGATCTCGTATTCATACTCAGCGTTCAAGCCAGGAAAGCCTTGGCAATCCCAGAATAGGTGACTTTGGCAGAAATCATTTTGAGGACGTATAACTAAAAATCCAGTTGTCATGCCAGCAGAAACTTCCTGTTAGGATGTGGAGCAGAGGATGCTCGAGCCTTCGTGTTTATATGGGATATATTACCAAGTTCAACACCGACTAGTGAGGTCACAAGGTTAAACCAGCCTTCAAAAGCGCACACGGATGTGTCCGTATGCATGGACACGCACGCACACCGCCTTTCTAACCGGGCGTAAAGTGGTCTGCTCGACTACATTCCTTAGGCATTTTCACCTTTTAAACTTTAGATCTTATTATTTTAGGTTTTGAGGCCGGCCTCGATCTCCTGCTGAAAAGAACAAAACAAACACACCAACTCTCCCCACCCCACCAAACTATACAACAGAACTTGATCATCTGATCTCTTTCTGAGGATCCTTGTGGACCATAAACACTTCTTTTGTGTGTGTGTGTGTGTGACAGAAACAGAGAGAGACAGAGAGATGGACAGACAGGAACAGACAGACAGGAAGGAAGAGAGATGAGAAGCATCAACTCTTCGTTGTGGCCCCTTTGCTGTTCATTGATTGCTTTCTCATATGTGCCTTGACTGGGGAGCTACAGCAGACCGAGTAATCCCTCGCTTGAGCCAGTGACCTTGGGTCCAAGCTGGTGAGCTTTGCTCAAACCAGATGAGCCTACACTCTAGCCGGAGACCTCGGGGTTTCGAACCTGGGTCATCCGTGTCCCAGTCTGACTCTCTATCCACTGCACCACCGCCTGGTCAGGCTCAACCCTAAACTCTTGAATGGAACAATTATTTCACCTTAGTCATTTAAATTTAAAGTGTTGATTGTGACATGGCAACTTCTGAAAAATAGCTTGAGGATAGACCTGCCTGGTCTGCGTTGGAGATTGTACTCAGAGAGTTGTACCTGTCAGGCAATCAAATTAACTTCAGTCATTGACTCCAACCTGCCTTGTCTATGGGCCTGAAGAAAGACTACCCATGAGGTCGAGGTCCTGCAAAACCAATCATATGGTTAATTATGAACCTAGCCATTATGATTACAGCCCGGGCTTTGTGTGGAGGTAGAGCAGAGTTGCCAGGCTGCAAGACACTCCTTGGCAGCCCCGGTTCTCTCCAGACATGGAGAAAACGTGCTGAGGAATCAGCCTATTCCCCCCCCCCCATCCAGGTGGTGCAGTGTTTGAGGGATCAATCATTAGACCATGTTCTGAGAAACGGGATTAATCTGAAATAGAATCATTGGACCACATATTTGCAACTTCTTTCAAAGGGTGGTCATCAGAATGCAGATTTAAATAAACAAGAACCTATTCAAAACTTGGTGTATTCTGTACTTGAATTTAATGGGAATCCGTACTCACCCTAATGTATCTTACACCTCTCATATAGCGATCACACATGCCAGCGTGCTACCACTGGGATTCTTTCCACGGATGTAAATGACAAAGACAAGCTGCTCTACTCTAATAAAATGCTACGACTTATCTCTTCAGAATTCCAAGTCTAGTTATTTCTCATAAGATTTGAGGAGCAACAGTTAGCCACATTATATACATATGCACACAGACATTCGCACACGTACATATGAAGGTATGAATGTAGAATTAGATGAGCTAGGATGCACATAACCTTTCAAAATCTTTGTTTAATATTTTTTTCTTTTTGTAAAATTGTATAGAATCAAAATCATTTCTCTTTTCCTCTCCATGAAATGTTGCCTTCAGAGTTCATTTTTTATAAAGAAATTATAAATCATTAAGCAAGTAGAGTACTATCGATTTTTTCCCTTAAATTATCCAACATACTTTTGGGAATTTCACAAGGGAAGGCTTATACATGCATTGATACATTAAAAAAAAAAAAAGCTGTCCATGTTCCAGTAATTCAAATCCAACATCTTCTTGAATATATATATTATAATATATATAATAATATATATATGTAATTATATAATGTGTTCTGACCAGTGATTGAACCTGCAACCTTGGCATACTGGAGCAATGCTCTAACCAACTGAACTACCCAGCCAAGGCTGAATACATTTTTACAACACTTATGAGAGTTACACAAGGGTAATTGATGACGACGACAAATTACTTGCACCTTATTTATCTTAAAATCTATCCCATAAGCTGTTACTACCTCATGGGCAATAATATCTTTCTGTTGGTTGTAAAAAGAAAGAAAAAGAGAGCTTTATTAATGTAACTATCTTTTATTGCTCTTCTGCACCCTCCTAAAAACTGACTCCTGTGTCTATAAGGCATGTTAGAGACCCCACTCGCTCAGAAATAGGTGCAGTTATTGAGATTTATCTCATTGGAAATCTTAACAAAAACCAGGCGCGTGTTCCAGAACCATCCTCGTCATTCTGTATTGTTCTCCAAGCAGTCGCCTTCGTTTTCAGGGCGGATCTGTGGATGTGAATAGCGGGTGCACCACGTGCAGAGGCTGGGAGCGTGCAAACCCTGTTCGGCATAGAGATTCTTTGCAGGGGGGAATGTCACACAAAGCATAGTGCACCAAGTGCCGGCTTTACTTCCAAAATGGACTCTTTTTCTGGGAGACCAGTTTGCTCAATATTTCCTACCACTGTCAACATTTGCTCATGAAAGAGTTAAACACTAAAATTGCGTGGGCAGTCATAGAAAGACAGAACCTCTGTTCTCCGGCTGCAAAAATCAAATATGCAAATATGAAAATGAGGGGACGCTGCTTCTTCCTCTTCCACAACTGATTAAATTGTCACCGCTGGAGATCACATGGGGTTTTATTCCCTTTGCAGCCATATTCAATTGGACAGACAGAAAAATATATTGTCCCAGACGAGACCCACCACCTGGGTACTCTGTGCTTCCAGTTGCCTGTAGAGGTCTTGTCCAAAACTTTGCAGCTACCCCTTTAAAAAAAAAAAAAAAAAAAAAAAAAAAAAAGGAAAGGAAAGGAAAGGATTTATGAGCTGTGATCATGCATGACAGAGTATATGATTTCTAAAGTCCTTTTCAATGGGGACATTCCAGTAAGACAAAAAACTCCTCTCATGATGGGATATTAGCCGCAGTTGACTTCCTAAGGCACAAAACCTTCGCGAGCACACGCCCCTTGTTATATGGATCCTAAAACATTATTCATTTTGCGTGAGAGTTTTATTTTAAAACAATAGCAGCGGCTCGCCTCTTTCGTGTTTGCACTTGATCTCTTTGCATATGGGTGCTTTTCTCTCCCGGCTGGGCTGATCAGTTTGGGAACCGACCCCCCCTCCCCCCACTTTTGCTCAATTGTCTCTTTTATATGGAAATATTTCATTCTTGCAAAAAAAAAACCCCACAAAACAAAAAGCCAGCAAAAAAAAAAAAGAAAACAAAAAAACAAAACGGGATATAGAAACAGAAGGATTACCTTGGCGTCTCCTGTCTGGCCGCGGTTCTGAAATGGGTGTCACAGTCCGCGCCTGGATGCAGTAGAAGTTAGTGCTCAGTGACGCTGTCGCCTGTCTGTGTCACTCTCCACCGCGGGCTGAGCAGAGAGAGCTGCCTCCCGCTGCAAGCCAGGGGCCTCGGCGTTCAAGACACGCAGATCTACTTTGTTAATGAGACCTTTTCTCTGCTGCACAAAGATGTAGCTACAAGGACAGGGAGACGGAACAACTAAAAAAAAAAAAAAAAAAAAAAAAAAGGTGGTAAGAAAATGTTTTTGAATTGGAGCATTCAGAAAAGAAATAACAGCAGCAGCAACAACAACAACAAAAACTAGTGAGCGGATGCTTCATTGCCAGGACGAGTGAACAGGAACCAGTCTGTTTGCCTTCAGATTTGTGGTAGATGTGCACATGCCACTACTTTGCTATAGAAGGGAAGAGATTGATCTCCAAAGGATTTTTTTAGGAAGCTTGAAGTAGGGACCGAAAATATTGCTGTTGCTGCTGTTGTGTTATCCATTCAGCAAAAAGAATGACACTTATGGATATCTTTTAACTAGATAAGATTTCTATCTGCTGTCATCACTGTAATTTGAAAAATATATCTTCTCAGATTGCATGAGTGAGTAGACAAGTCCCTCGTTCCCAGCACATAGGTGGGTGCATCTGCAATGAAATGAAGTGGTTTCTTCATGTCAGAACTCCCAAATTTCATATATATTTTAAAACACAGACACATGCTTACATATGCCATTCTATTTTAACGGGAGTACTTTAAAAATTATTGCTTTTTTTAACATCACGTACGCCCTTCTAATGCAGGAAATCTGCACAATTCAGATACCTTTTTGTTGTCAAAATTAAAAGCAGAGTTGTGTGCGTTCTGCTGGCTGGAACCCTTTATTTCCTGTTTGTTTTCTATGTTGTCTTTCCTGTGTTTCTTTGTTTTACTTTTGTTCTCTTTTCAAGACTTCCCAGGGTTTGTGTTTTATCATATTGTTCTCTTTCTATTGTTCAACAACTTTATTGACCAAAGTTCCACATTTAATCTAATTTTCTTGTTTTTGTCTAATTTTCCCATAGTTTTATATTGTGGCTTATTTTTTCCTTTCTTTTTTTTTTTCTGGGGCATTGTGGTTATTTGTGAAAACACAGTTCCAAAGGTCAGCACAGAGCAGTACTATGTAGACAAACTGTTCTTTTGAGTGTCTTTATCTTTCAAGCTTTGGCTGTGACGTATTTATTCTTCTCCCAGTTCTCACCATTTTAAAATATCTTTTCTATCAATTGCATTGCCTTTTTTTTTTATTACCAATATCCCTTTCTTTCTTTTAGTCTTCTCTTGATATCCTGATTTCCCAGGCATCTATCTGGTTATAACTAAAATATGCACACCGTTTATTCAGCACGTAGTTTAATGCTTTGTAGTTCTTTGTTTAATGCTTCCCACATATTCCACTCAACTCTTACTACAACCCTGAGGAGTAGGCCTTCTCATCATTGTTTGTTTGACACAAGGGAAGACGCAGGGCCAACGATGAAGGGACTGTCTTAGAGCCACACAACCACTGGGATAGCAAATACTTGTTACCAGAACTATCATGCACCAAATCACCTTCCCTTCCAACTAAATCACATTGAGGCAAAAAATCAAAAGTATGTTTTAAACTTGTTGTGTAAAGGGGAAGATATGCTCACTTGTTGCACTTTACAGACATACATACACCTTGTCACCTATGCCCTTGTCACTGAAACAAGGAAATAGAAACGGCTCCTATGTCTTCCTTGGGATCCCACTCACCAACTTTAGGGGGTTTTTTTTTTTTGGTTGTTTGTTTGTGGGGTTTTTTTTGTGATCAGAAAACAGAAGAGCTCTAAACTCAAATTACTGTCCTCAACAGAAATTTTAACTAAAACTATGTCCAACTTTTCTTTGTCCCTATTCCAAATTACTAATATATGGGTTGTAAATGTAAACACCCCATGGCAGCAAGTTCCTGCTAGTAAAACAAACAAGCAATGGCCACTCTAGAAGCATGGAGAAACTGTGCTGTCTGCAAACCCAGAGCATCCTATCGGCACGTCCGGGAGTGACATCAGTGATCAAATATGTTTTTACAGTTGTCAAAGTTGAGGATCAGACCCTCTCCCAGCCTCCCTGCAGCTGCTGTGCTCCGTCCTTCCTCCCTGTATTATATTTGCCTTTGGGGAGAATAAAAAAAAAATTACGTGTCCCTTTATGTTGCTCATTCAGATTTAGAAACTCTCATACTTCTTGTTATAATGATAACCTGCAGGTGTTACTCTCTGAACAGATCAGTTTACAAGTTCCCTAAACCTGCCATTTAATCATTGCCAACCCCTTCATGTTATTCTTGTAATGATATTATACATATTATTAAGAGTAACTGTATATATATACATATATATGCACACATTTTAAGAAACAAACATGTATTTGATTTTCCTTAGAAGTCTCTAAAAATGCTGCAGCTATTGCCATGAAAATGTTGTATTTCTAAACTTTGGAAAAAGTTTATTTTTTTTTCTTTGATGGATTGCCATCCTGAAAGCTGTTCTTATATTAAGCTGTAATTAATGTTTGTACCCACCAGTCTCCTAAGACATTGCAGAAAGAAGTTAGCAACTAGCAGACCCCGAATAGTTAGAGAGCTCGGACCACAAGGATAGAATGGCAGGGATGCAATGATGAAGTGGAGAAACTGCAGAGTAAGGGAGTCTTGGCTTGGATTTCAGCGCTGCCATTTGCCAACTTTGTGGCTTGGGCAATGTATCTCATCCTCTGAACATGTTTCTTTATCTGCAAAGTAAGGATAGGAATGTTCACCTCCAAGGACTACGGGAAAATTTAATCAGGTAATGCACAGAGAGCACTCAGGATATTCGGTATGGAGCAAGTCCACTGTGAAAGACAGCTGTTACCGTCATCATCCTTACCACTTTTATTACCACAATGTGGTCACAAAAAAATTAATGTCTTTTCCTGTCATTTTGGCACTATGTACTGAGCCATAGAGTCCTTTACCAGCTTATGAATGGTATCTGACATCCTAGTATTTTCTTCTCGTTGTCCCCACACTGTGATAACTTTATATACAACTCCTATAACAATTTTAAGATGGAGATGAAATCTGTACTAAAGAAAAGCTTACTGAGCCAGCTCTTTAGTGCGCGTTTTAGTGCTTGGGATTTGTGGCTATCGGCAAGTATTTAAGAGTATAATCCATGTCACGGTTCTCGCCTTGCTATCTCAGTTTTCATTGGTATTTTGTTTCCCTGATAAAAATTCCCAAAGTGAGGCCCGATGCCTGGCACGTAGAAGATTCTCAATAAATTACTGTTAAAATGAGTTAAACTGAACATATATATATATATATATATATATATATATATATCTTATCTGCCTAACATAAATCATAAATGCACGAGTGGTATGTTTTATTCATTTATCCGTGGGTATGTTTATTTATCCCGTTAGCACATGTATGTGTCTACATGGAATAGGTGCTGTCACCCAAATAACCTGCTCAAGGTCAGGAGCCCTTGTGTGTAACGATGTAACTGCGCCCGCCGTGGTTAGCATGGTGACTGCCCTGTAATAGGTACTCAAGAAATATGTGCTGAACCAATCAATTAAATTCCATTGTTGGCCCTGGCCAGTTGGCTCAGCGGTAGAGCGTCGGTCTGGCGTGCGGGGGACCCGGGTTCGATTCCCGGCCAGGGCACACAGGAGAAGCGCCCATTTGCTTCTCCACCCCTCCCCCTCCTTCCTCTCTGTCTCTCTCTTCCCCTCCCGCAGCGGAGGCTCCATTGGAGCAAAGATGGCCCAGGCGCTGGGGATGGCTCCTTGGCCTCTGCCCCAGGCGCTAGAGTGGCTCTGGTCGCGGCAGAGCTGCGCCCCGGAGGGGCAGAGCATCGCCCCCTGGTGGGCAGAGGGTCGCCCTTAGTGGGCGTGCCGGGTGGATCCCGGTCGGGTGCATGCGGGAGTCTGACTGTCTCTCCCCGTTTCCAGCTTCAGAAGAACGAAAAGAAATAAAATAAAATAAAATAAAATAAATTCTATTGTTGGATGGATTGCTTTTCAGGATACACAGGAACAGCCTGGAGAACTGAGTGGTTCAAACTGAAACTGCAAATAATCCAGTGGTAGTGGGACCCATCTCTCTCGATGACCTGCCACGCTGAGGGCGCTCAAATCTCAAATATGCACTTCAAGGTTTCCCTATGATGAGCCAGTCTCTTTTCAACTGATCTGCCAAGAGTTTCCCAAGAACAGCTTTCCCTGGAAATAAAAGAGAGAGAATGAATATTAGGTTAAAAAAAATAGTGTTAGGTAGAAGGAACAGTACTAAATATACAACCCAAGGAATCATATAATGAACTTCTAGGAATCTAATTACTGAGAGTAGGGGAGGTCTAGATACCATCAGCTTTATTGAGAGTTGCTTTTAGAAGAAAGAAGTAGTATGTCTTGGTAGTATTCTTTTTCACTTAGAAACCTTAGAAATCAGACCATTACTCTAATATTTACAGATAAAAAAAAAGACCCAAAAGAGGTTCAGAGACCAACACAAGGTCAGTTGGAACCAGAACTAAGGCTCTGGTCTCCATTGTCTCTGATATGTAAGAAAATAAACAGTCTCAACAGTGTATCCCAAGACCATTAAATATAAATGCTAACACATGTAATTTCACGAATAGTCGCATTTAAAATTATCTGTAACACACATAAAATACTAAGCAAAAGCAGAAAATGTACAAGAAAATATTCAACGTGTCTTTGGTGTTGTTTTCTGTTTTTTATAAAAAAGGTTTTAAAATAATAGAAACTTGAGTTGTTTAAGCATAATGTACTTCTATTCAATCAAGCCCCTAAATCCAGATTAAGACCAGAATAAATTCCAATGGGCGGGCTTCCCTCCACCCCTAGACATTCATACTGAATTTTAAATTCATGTTAGCAACAGTCTATACAATCAAGGAAGAGGAGGGAGGAAAGAGGGAGCAGGGTTAGGAGCAGTGCTGAGCAAATTCCTGAATGTAAATTTGCAACTTAATCTTAGAACATGAGACTTTCAAAGGGTTCCTATGTCATAGCAAACACACTGAGTCATTTGAAAATAGCACATTGGAAATATTTTTTAAAAGTCCAATTTGCAACCAACCCTTTCAATCATCCTTCATACAGTAACAAAAGAAAATGATGATCAATTCTAGAGTAGATTTGTTCATCTGGAAGTCAAAGGCACAGATTAGTGGGGACATGTATATACAATATTGCTATATGAAAGAAACAAGAGGGGAGTTATGTTAATTTCACAGAAAGTTATCACTGTGGAGTAGGCTCTCATTAGCATTCATTCTAAACTAGATTGTCTTCCTGCCCCTGTTTAACTGGGTGGTGTAAATATTCCTGAGAAATGAATTTATCCACTTTACTCTTCTATAGGCATAACAGTGAAGGGTGACCCAGGATCAAGGCTTTCAAATGAATGGATGTAATTATTTCTTTGGGATTTATAACAACATCCTTGCTGTTAACAAATATAAATGTAACATTTCCTAGGAAATAAGAGCATGCAGACGGAAATAAACAAACCTAGGATGTAGCTCATCTAAGTAAACACTGAGGTTATAAACCTTCCAACTCAAATATCAAGAGCCCTGCAAATGAACGCTCCGCACAATAGCCCCTTTGGAAGCTAACTTAATCCACCCCCCTGAATCCGCACGAGGGCCATGCATAACAATGCAGGGGCTGGGTTTCCATTAAGAGTTTCCTCTGCAGGCTGTCAGCTGTTTGAAGAAATAACAATTTCCTAGGCATGAAAGCTTTTTCAGAAGGTTCCCACTGATGTGCAATAAAAGTGACTTTCTCTTTTTTTTTTCCCCATTCTCTTCTACTTCTTCCTTTCCGTCCCCACCCCACCTCTCCCCGCCCCACCCCTCACCGTGTAACTTTGCAGAGAGAAAAGGGGTGGACGAAGGCCGTAGGCCCCCTACCAGTGTACCTTCCAGTGGATTATCCGTGCAGGTGTTCATATAATTGAAGGTGTGGTAGCCGAGACAAGCCCCCTAATGGCTTTTCCTGGATGGAGATTACCTAGGTAGAGAATGCCGGGAGCACCTGAAGAATAGAGGAGTGAGTACCTTATTAACATATCACCATTCAGCGGCAGCTGCGTCTCTGGAAGGAGAAGGGGAGGAGTGGGGGAACCTTTAAAGAGCCTATTCATCTATGTTAATGGGCCCATTGCTCAGCTCATTGTGTGAGAAATTAAGTCTCTAGCTGTGAACTTCCTGTGCCGTGCAAGCTGCCTTGACTCTTTTTTTATTGCTTCAGTGTTATTATCTCCTCCTGGAAATAAAAAACAATCAGGTTCTCACATTGGAGGAGCCAAAACACTCTGAGGTAACAAACTGGAGAAGCCGGTTGAAAGTTTCTTTTGTCTCCCTTATTAAGTTGAAAAAATATGATGTGAAATGGAAGCGAGAGCCCTGGACGGGCCTCGGAGCGCCCCGGGTCCGCCCGGGAAGCTCGGCAGAGGCGTTTCCCAGCGTATAAACCGCTCAGTGAGGCTGCTTGCTCGCCTACTTACCGCTCCTTTTTACTTTTTATAATTATCATAATTTTTCGATGCCGAAAGATGTTAATTTATACAGATAACACATGATTCTTAAAAATGTGCAACTGGCAAGAGAAGTGTTTCTCCTGGAAGATAAAGTAGAATAGACATGAAAAGATGGTACTTAGTCTCAACAAACAATTTCCATTCAAGACAGCCTTGGTAGTGTTTCGCACACGAAAATAGAACGGGTAATTTAAGTTTGAGGATGTTCTTCCTTTAAGATTAATTGAAAGCCCAGAATGTTTGCTTTTGGGGGGGGCTGTTAGAAGGCCATCATGTAGACCTATTATATACGTCTGGCATAAAAGCGAGCCCTTTCCATATTACATCATAACCCATCACCATTATCCCTAACATCTTCATAAAGGAAGGTGCTAATTATAAATACTAACTGATTATCTCCCAACAGAAAATCTCCCAGGGTAACTTTTTTTTTTTTTAATCTTCTTTCCTTCAGACTTGAAGTATGTTCAAGTTAACCTAGTACATGTAACAGGTTTAGAGAGTGTGGGAGGCAAGAGTGAGAATACTGTAACCCAGTTGGCTGTCTGACTTGGTGACTGTACGGCCTGTCATCACTGGTAACATTTGTCTGAACAGAATAATCACTGTCATCTGATGTTCCAGGATTAGCAATTATAAATCTTTATTTTAAAAATATGACACATACACCAAGGCTGACTCAGAAGGTCGGATACCTCAGCATGGATACGTGAACACCACAAAGTTGCAGTTCCTGGAACATGAAAGACTTTTCAGGTTGTTCATCCATTTGGTTTGTTTTCTGTAAAAAAAGCAATGAATTAAAGGTCGTAAAAGCAGGAAGGAGTGCAACAGATCCTTCTGTGGACGATAGGGTGGTAAGGATGATTCCTTAATTTTGTCAGCCGGGACACAACACCAGCATGTCACCAGCAGTTGGACCTCAGTTCAGCGACCTTGATACCTGAGCTCTGGCTAAGAAGGAAGTCAGAGTCAAAGCTGAAATATAAGCAGAAGTTTACTCAGAAGGTGAGCCAGCTAAGCTGAGTGGGCTCAGGAAACAAGTGACAGAGGAAAAAGACCAGCCCTTAGAGTTTAGGAGAAAAAAGTCTGAGATAACATGCCTGGGGGAAGGATGTAGGGGGCACATGGAGACCCAGGCTGGGACAGAAGGGAGGGAGGGAGGGAGAGAAAAGAAGGAGAGAGAGCATGCTGGGTGCTCAGTCCGGATGGTTTTTATATGGAGGTCTCAGGGGAGGATCTCAACAGAACAGTCATCAGCTCTCCAGATGTGTCATGGTCTCTCCTGATTGGTCGGCTCCAGGGAAGGGAGTCACCAGTCATTGCAGCTGGTCTTAATCGTCAGCCATAGCTCTGCTCTGTCCAGTTTTGCTGTTATTTCTGGGCCTGAAGTGGAAACACAACTGAGGCCTAGAGGTTACCTTTAGTTTGACCCAAACTCTGATTCTGTGGTCAACAGACCCAAGTCTTTTTTTTTTTCTAAGATCATTTGATGCCAGTCAGAACCTCATTGTCTTGTGGGCTTAATGCACAAGGGGGCGGTTGTACAAAGGCTTGTAGGAGAGTCATCGGAGGCCATTCTCTGGCACCCTTCTTCCACCTATAAGGGTGGGGGGTGGGTGTCCTACCACATGACAGGTACGTGCCAGGGGATGAAAGTTCAGGAGAAGGTCCGAACCTCACGACCAACAATAAAAAAGTTCAGGTGGTCCATGACTTGTGATAGGGTAGGGGAGGAGCGGTCGCCCTGGGGGCCACGTCCCATCCTATACTCATCCCCATTGCTACTACGTACCTAGAGCTTTCTGCCCTGGGTGACATTCCGTCCCTGCCTTACGGTCCTTGCTCTGCTCATGCCAGTCTCACAACTTGTTATGCTTTGAATTAGTAAAACCAGCATCGATTATTTGAAATAAAGTATACTGTCAAGCTTTCTCCTCTAGGAGAGACGAACAACTATTCCAAATTCTACTTAGTGATTCTTCTATGTTACATTTCTTTATTTATCAACATATTTATGTAAAAATTTGGATGAGATGAATCTATACTGTCCCCGTGGGTGATCCATAGACGACACCTTTTGATAACTTTGGGAGAGACTGCTGAGTTTGTATTGGCTTCTTAAAGAAAAGACTTATTAAAGTAAAGTTAGGAGCAAAATTTGACTATCTATTCTTTGCTGAACTAGTTTATATTTCTCATTGCTATGTGTAGGCTACTAGATAAACATAGGGTTTCCTAGATTAAATTGCTCTCTTTGATTTTGCTATTTCAACAACCCTTCTTCAGAAGGGAATCCACTCGTAAAAGAAACATTTTTTTTTTTTTAGAGAAAAAGGCCCTCTAATTTGGGAGGTTAACATTTCACGGAGTTACAATCCGTTGTAACTGGAGGCTACTAAAAACAAGAAAGAGCTGAACACTCCCATTTTCAGCATCAAGGTGCAGCTGATATTTCAGAAATTATAGAGGTTAAGTAATTTAAAGAAGAGTAAAAAAGAAAACTGAACTATTCCTTTAAGACAATTCAGATCAAGGGGGCCATTCACAGACCTATTAACACATAATATTAACACATAACGCCAATTGATCAGGGTGACATTGTTGCTGGCACAAAAGTGACAGCGGAACTTATCTTCATTGGCTTCGGAAATGCCACCCATATCACCTCTGACTGCATGGCCCCACATCTATTAACCTTATTGATCGGGAGTCTTGCCGCGTCTCCCAGGGAAACCGCTCCCCGCTGAAACGCAGAAGTGGATCAATCCTGAGCCATGAACAAGAGTTCAATAGGACAATACAGTTAGGACCTTTAACCATTAAGTATTCCTTAAAATAAATCAAATTAAGGACCTTGCCATAATGAAGCTCTTTTAAGATTTTTGAGATGTCAATTGATTCCAAGTTCCCAGAAGGAGACCATGTCTAGAAGAAGCATCATGACGTTGTAAGACGCACCTGTATTTTCCCCCCACGGTGAGTTAACCGAACAAAATGAGCAGCGCTGGGTTTGTGCCATCAAAACGGCTCCTACGAGTCAATGAGTGGTTTTAAAATCAAACCTTAAAATGTTATAATTTTTATAAATACATGGACCTTGATGAGGATTTAGAGTAAAAAAATAAAATAAAATACATCTTCACAGAAACAAAAATGTTCTCCACAGCTACCGAAAGACATTTGTTTTATTTATTGGTTGTTCTCTGTGACGTGCTTCTGAATTTCCTAAAGTTTTTAGCATAGTTACAACCCTTCTCTCCTGCAGGGTGAACGGAGAAGATGACGGGAGGAGTTCCCAGCTTCCTGCGTCTCTAAAGGGGCAGAAATGATCTACATCTATGACAGGACTGCCGCAAAGCCATTCATATTTAAATGTAAGTGAATTCTTTAAGGACTCAATTACTACCTTTCCAGGCATGTCCTCTGGGTTTTGTTTCTGCTCAAGGCTATGATTCAAACTTAAAAAAAAAAAAATCATCCTCTGAGAACCAAACAATAATTTTTTTTTTCACTTGAAAAATATAAGGATCTTACCAGTACCTATCCTTACGTCCTACATGCACAATTAAAGATGTAGTTATATTAGATAGAATATTTTAACTTATATACTATATAAATCTCTATGTATTAGATAGGCATCCATGTATATGTGCGACACATTATATGTAATGTGTTTCTTTTTAGTTCGGAATGTTTCTACTTTCTCCTAATTGTATGTTAAAAGGACTAGCTGTTTTTAAATTAGCTATGTCATATTAGTGAATGACTACTCCTAGACATTTTAAATAAAAGTTTTACCATTAAAAAAAAAATGCAGAGACAGTGCACTTTCAAAAAGGGTATCATTTGATATGTTGTTTTCCAAAGCACTTACCATATACCTATTAGAAAATTTAGTGTTAAGATTTTTTTTTCTTTACGGGAAAATAATTAGTGTATTACCTTGTTCTTTGGGAAAAGACTGTCTCAAGTAGCTAATATGGTGAAATTAATGCCGTGTGACTAGAATAACGGAAATTTACGTTCTCTTGCTATAATCGGTGTTTACCTTTGATCAATAACCTGTCCTAGCCTCGGTGAAGCTTCCAACCTGGAGTAGATCCCGTTAGCTCTATTTAGCACCTCTGGGCAAGAATATTGTATGAGGGATGTAAAAAAAAAAATACTGTTTTTCTTTACTGCCAGCTCTCTAAGGAACACACTGGAATGAGTTCTGTCTGCCAACTAATTGATAATTATTTAATTAGCAATTTATAATGACAATGGGATTGTACCCCCCACCAGCCCATCTCTTCTTTAAGACTAGACAACCTTGTGCAGTGGTGCACTAACTTCTGAGAGCACACCCCGGCCGACGTGTTCCCAAGTGAACCCCCCAAAGGCCCCAGCCCCCCTCGCGGGCTCTTCCCTTCCCCGTGACCGGGGTGACTGGCACCTCAACAATGCGTGTGGGTGTACAGCCTTGTTGTGTCACTGTGCACAGCTCTAACAGTGGCTTCATTAGTTCTTTTGACCACAAAAGGGTTTTCCCTCTCGCCTTTTTCTTCTGTCCCTTGGTTGGCATGCGGGTGGAAATTTCCTTGGACCCCCTGCTTGACTTTTTTTATTTTTTTTTTATTTTATTCCAGAACTTCTTTAGAAGGGCGCAGCTCTGGGAGCCCTCGGAATTGTAACTGATAGACTGTTTGCAGGGGCACTCATGAAAGTTCTCTTTGTTCCCGGTCTTTAACCAGGTTCCCCAGCCCCGCCCTCCCACCAGCCAGAAAGGAAAAGGAAATCCACTTTTAATTGTACATTGATGGAAATCGCTGTGTAGGAAGGGCACATTCACCGTAGAATGACTGCTTTATTCTTCATTACAAGCGGAGGGGGCTGCTTGCACCAGAGCAGCGGCTCTCAATCCCGACAAAAGCCAAGGAAAACGTATCTTTCTCCACAGCTCCCGTGATCTGTTTAAGATTCCTCTACAAAGAAAAAAGTTCTCCTTAAGAAATAAAAGGGGGCCAGAGCTTTTATATATGTATACCAAAATATACCTGAAATTAAATATATTTTATTTTTTACATATTCAAATATATATAAAGTAAAATATATTTCATTTGTACTATGTATGCATTGAAATATAGTTCACTTTATTTTATAGATATGAAATAAAACAGACCAGCAGCTTTAAATATGTGTATATAAAAAAATATAATATGTATATATAGGTATATAACATAGGTATTTGTAGTGACAAATTAAGTCTGTAATACACCTCTCAAAACAACTTAAATGATTTTTTTTAATTTTTTTCATTTTTTACAGGGACAGAGAGAGAGAGAGAGTCAGAGAGAGAGATAGATAGGGACAGACAGACAGGAACAAAGAGAGATGAAAAGCATAATCATCAGTTTTTCGTTGTGACACCTTAGTTGTTCATTGATTGCTTTCTCATATGTGCCTTGACCGTGGGGTTTCAGCAGACCGAGTAACCCCTTGCTTGAGCCAGCTGGTGAGCTTTTTGCTCAAGCCAGATGAGCCCGCTCTCAAGCTGGCGACCTCGGGGTCTCGAATCTGGGTCCTCCGCATCCCCGTCTGACGCTCTATCCACTGCGTCAACGCCTGGTCAGGCAACTTAAATGATTATTAATGTGATGGAAGTTTTTGACAATTTATGCTGTTGGTATCTTCCATGTTTAAGAAAAAAAAGTGTAGAATTAAAAAGGTTTAAAATGGAGAAAGGTAGAGTTGAGGGATCTCCTTAGGAATAATGGGGCAAAAGGGATATTTTAATGTTAATCAGGGATTCATAAGCAAAACTCAATATTCTTTCTAGGGATAGAAAGGAGGAAGAAGAAATGAAAGGATCGAGAAATAGGCACACTTTTGAAAGACAATTCCAACTGCAATTGCTTTGCTTTTATTTTTAAGGCATACACTTGTCTTGAGATCAGAAACTTTCTTTTTATTTTTCCTTACTTTTTGAGGGTTTGTTTATACAAGAAAGGTAGTCAAGTCCTGTATGCTGGAATCCAGAGACTTGCTTCCCAGGACCAACAAGCAGTAGCAATAGTGCCACACAGAATGTCCACAGCATCCACACCAGGCCTGTTGTCACTTGAGTCTGACCGCAGCTGTGGGAGCCAGGCAGGGCAACCCATTTCTTATAGACAAAGCAACTAAGGCTTAGGAGAGGAACTAGCCCTCTTAGACAGGGTCCCTGAAGAAAACGGAACCACCACCACTGCTTTGGGAATAAGAACTTCACTGTAAAAATTAGATCTTTCAGGAAGGTGAGGGGAGCTATTTCAGCGCAGGTCTGGAAGGTGGTGGTCAGGGAGACAGTGAGTAACCAGTCCCAATGGCACGCTGGCCCACGAGAACAAGCTCTGTTCATTCGGTAGCAGAAGGGGTTCTGTGATCGAGAGCTTCTGGGAGTATCTTTGGAGACAGTCCTCTTCGGGAAATATGTGCTTCTGTAACTGTCCCAGTCAAGCATGCCATGGTGGGCTTAGGCCATGGAGGGTTAGTAAGGCCAACGGTGAGAAGGAGTAGGTGGACTCGGAGCAGGAGAACAGCAAGAGCAAGCTGGGACCCACTGGGGACCTTCATACCTGTCCCTTACAGCAGTGGTCCCCAACCTTTTTTGAGCCACGGACCGGTGGTTTAATGTCAGAAAATATTTTCACGGACCGGCCTTTAGGGTGGGACGGATAAATGTATCACGTGACCGAGACAAACATCAAGAGTGAGTCTTAGACGGATGTAACAGAGGGAATCTGGTCATTTTTTAAAAATAAAACATCATTTATACTTAAATATAAATAAAATGGAAATAATGTAAGTTATTTATTCTTTCTCTGCGGACCAGTACCAAATGGCCCACAGACATGTACCGGTCCGCGGCCTGGGGGTTGGGGACCACTGCCTTATAGTAACTGACTGCCTCCGCCTTCCAAGAGCCCCAGCCTTCTTTTTCACATCTACCTTCCAAATCTCACACAATTCTTGGCCCACGCCAACTCAGAACCTTGCAGGAGAAGGACCCAGGAAAAATGTGATTCTCGTCCTTAAATGAGAGCACCACCCGACAGGTTGGTCTAAGTCCACACAGCTGGAAGGAGACAGAGCCAGAGCTATTGTAAGTGTTTGACTCCCAGAACAATGGGGTTTCCCATCTTGTCAGCCAAGGCTGAGCTGTCAGCACCAGTGAGACGCTGCGATGGACGAGGAAGGCATCAATCTGAAGGTCATGGTCAGCTGCCGGTGATAGACATCCAACTTTAAGTGGCTTAGGATACAAGGAAGATTTGATGTCAAATGGGAATCAGTTGTCAAAAGAAAATTTATTGCTTAATTGAAATATTTAGAATTCCAGAATGACTAGATCCTGGAGTTCGGATGGTATTGTCAGGACCTTGGCTCTGTTCTCTTCTGCATGGGATTTGTTCTTCTCTGCTAAAAATGGTAATGAAGAAAGATTTTTTTAAAAAAATGAAATAAAAACCCATAGACCTTGAAGGCCTGGACTCTTCCATGTAAGAAGCAGTTATAGGCTTGTACGCCACCCACTTCCATTCCAAAGCAAGAGAACACATTTCTGTCCTAACATTTTTACCAAAATGTTCTACTTGAACCTTGTTGGACTGGCTCAGAGCAGATGCCCATTGCTCTATCAGTAACTACAGCCAAGTGAGGACTGTGCATGCCTTGGATTGGAGTTCTAGGAAACAGGTGGGGAAGAGACCGCCATCCACACCAGAGTCAATATCCACCATGCTGATTCAAAGCTCCTTTTTTTCCCAATGGGCTTTGTCATTGCATAAAGAAAGTGGAGGATGGTTGGCCAATCAGCTTCAGGAATCTAAACCTTCATGAAGCAAAACTCTAATGAAACAACGGTCGATATTTTTGATTAATTGACATATATTGTATGGGCTCAGCCCTATTCTGGACATTAACAGGAATATAAAAGTGTAATTTGCAGTTTCTGTCTTTCTTAACAGCATATATATTTTTACCGAGGAGAGAAATTTTATTTATACCACAATCAGCAAGAAGTTGAAGGACGTAATTAGTGGCACCTTTACATGGTAAGGGTCAGAAAGAGTAGCAGTCTGTTAGGAAGAAAATTCATGAGGAGCAGCTGGTCCTCTGGCTCATCTTTGAAGTGATGAAGGTAAGGAAAGGGCCTTCACTCTGGAGCTTTACGCATTGAGGACTAAACGTAGTTGAGGATAACATGGCAGATCCATACTTCCCTCTGTCTTCTCTAACAAAAAATTCTCTGTTGTGGTTGAGGAGAGCCATGAAGAGATGAAAAGTCATCATGTCAGTCCAGTGGGGAAGTCCATGGGGACCCGGCCCTAGCCATGGAGATAAACAAAATCTACCGGGGAAGGCTGGGGAAGCTACTGCTCTTCTGCTGTAAAGGTACAGCTTAGGCTGGGGATGGAATGCAGGACGCACAACCCCAAGACACGGCAGCTGGGCACCTTTAACAGTGCGAGCTGAAGGAGTTTGAGGAAATAGAGGCGGAAGACCTTCTCCCTACCTTCTTCCTCTCAAACGGGGCATAAAACCTTCATGAGGGAGCTGCCTTCCCTGGACCGCAGGAGAGGAGCACCTTTGTCTCTACAAGCCAAGGGACACTAAGAAGAATCTGAGCAAACCAGCCCCGCTGTTTCCCTGGCTCACTACACCCACTTCCTGCTCTCTGACCCCTCACGTGTCTACACAGCTGGCCACTCTTCACCAAAGCTAACACGAAAACACTCAGGTGTAACTGCTTCCTCAGGTCTTCCTTTCTGGATGAAGGCTCCCGTGTCACATACAACTTAAATATTAAGGACCCTGGCCAGTTGGCTCAGTCGGTTAGAGCATCGTCTGGAAACACTAAGGTTGCCGGTTCAATCCCTGGTCAGGACACAGACAGAAAGTGATCAGTGAACCCACAAGTAAGTGGGAGAACAAGTGAATGCTTCTCTTCCCCTCTCTCCTTCTCCCTTCCTCTCTCTAGAATCAATCAGTCAAAAAATTAAATAAGAAGAAAATTTGTTTCTTTTTCTCTTTTTAATCTGTCTTTGTTTAATTTTTAGACCCAGCCAGGGACCCTAAGAGAGTTGGGGAAAACTTTTTCTTCTCTTACATTGGGCAAGTTTTATCTGTCTCCTATTGGACTTGAATGTAGACAGGATCTAGAGGTATAGCACCCTCAACCACGAGACAATAAACTTGGATACAAAAGTTAATATGTGACAGAACAGCAAATCAGGACAGAAAAAAAAATCTAAAGATAACTTTCTTTAGATTTTCGAATGAAAGAAATCTGTATTTGTTGACACCACTGTAAGGTTGTCTTATTTGTAGCCAAATCCATTTTTAACAGATAGAGAGAGAAAAGAAACCTACCTGGGAAAGGGTCGAGCATTTATGGAAAATATAAGTTCATTCGTCACCACCCACACATCATATCTCTATGTGGTTTTATGCAATGCAAAAACCTCAGTCTAAAGTATCTTGTCTTTATCTCTTTGCCTAAAATATCATCTCTCTGGATCCAGCCCATTTGTTATCTCATCCATGAGAAATTTTCTGCTGGCATCATCAGAATAAACGACACTTTGGGTTCCCTCAGCACAGAGCTTGTGCTCAGACAGAGCATCTTTTTCTCAGGGCGTGTGTAGGGGGTGGTATTGCAGCGTGAACAGTTGTCTGCATCCACACCTCTTTGCCCAGTCTGCAGACTTTCTGAGGACAAAGTTGTTCTGTTCATTTTTTGTTCTGTACAGAAGTGTCTTATATCTATCTGACTTTTACCAGTTTAGTGTAAATAAAGCTTTGTGTTAATCACTCACACACACACACAACAACAACAACAATAAAAACCTTTGCTATTATTTTCCAGCTCCTTCCATTAGTAGGTGAAATCTAGCTCTCCGTTTTTGACTCTGTATTTGGCCTTGCGATTTGGTTTGCTAATGAGGTGGAGCAGATGAAACTCAGCGGAGACTTGAAAAGTTATGGCGCCCCGGGGCTTACGCTCTCTTGCGGCTTTCCAGAACTCTGAGATTCCACATGGAAAAGCCCAGGTGTGCCGACTGGATCATCAGAGACCACAAGAAGCAGGTCTCTGTCCCAGCTCGGCGACCCCCGCCCCACCAGGCAGACCTAGCCACCAGCGACCCACCTCTGAACTCAGTTGCTGAAAGCTGCCAAGACCATCAAAAGAAATGCCCACTGAGCGGCCTCTGCCAACAACACCCACATGTATGAGGCAAAAGTAATGATTGCTTGAAGCTACCAAATTTGGGGTAGATGATTAGATAGCAGGTATTAATGATTATGCCCTCAATATTTCAGGATTGCCTTTTAGAATTTTCACCTCTGAAAGTCAGTTTGGAAAAAACTGTATCTTTCAGCTGAGAAGGAATTTATTTTCCTAATTTGGGGCTGACATACAAAAATTACTCCACATACCCATTTGTAATATAAGCCTACCCTCATTCATAATATAAATGGATTATTGTTGGATCTCAAAACCCTACCATAAAACCTACAAAAGCAAAATATAATTTTTTCTGATTTTTAAGAGTTTTGTCAATTAGCACAATATTTCGGGCTATTAGAAGACATGGAATATCCCTTATAAAACCCATGGGTGGCCCTGGCCGGTTGGCTCAGTGGTAGAGCATCGGCCTGGTGTGAGGAAGTCCCGGTTCGATTCCCGGCCAGGGCACACAGGAGAAGTGCCCATTTGCTTCTCAACCCCTCCCCCTCTCCTTCCTCTCTGTCTCTCTCTTCCCCTCCCACAGTCAAGGCTCCATTGGAGCAAAGTTGGCCCGGACGCTGAGGATGGCTCTATGGCCTCTGCCTCAGGTGCTAGAATGGCTCTGGTTGCAGCAGAGTGACGCCCCAGAGGGGCAGAGCATCGCCCCCTGGTGGGCATGCTGGGTGGATCCCAGTCGGGCACATGCGGAAGTCTGTCTGACTGCCTCCCCGTTTCCAGCTTCAGAAAAATAAATAAACAAACAAATAAATAAATAAATAAATAAAACCCATGGGTATATATATGCCACCACAGCTGTCCTTGTGAAATTTTATGTGTTAAGTATTTTAATATTTTGACCGAGTGTATTAGTAAAATATTCCACTTGTTCTTAGCTTGATTCACTTGGACGTGGTTTTTCATAAGCCATAATCAAATCCTGATGCCAAACTTCATTAAAATGTACCCATTTTATACATATATATATTCGGTGTGAGTTTCAAAGCCCTGATCAAGGTTACTTAGTTTTACTTCTCGGTGAACTGCTTTAGCCGGGGGCAGTGAGGAATATCGGAAGAATCTCTAAGGCAGCTTCCCTGTCTCTTCTCGCCTCTTTCCACTCAGAGAACGAGTGTGAGACAGAGGACAGGAGCACAGGAGCACGGCCGGCTGGCTCGTTCTGCCTCCCTGGGTTCTGCATACTTATTTTGTGGAGGAAGGTGTGTTTAGGATGGGAGACAGGTTCAGGATGTCCGGAAATGGTAGGCACGTCAGCTAGGAGTCACATTGCCAAAGTCCACACAACTATAATGTAACCGCTGTCAGTCCTGGGATGCCTTGGTGTGACATGGGAAGTCACAGCTCTGACTTGTACCAGAGGAGCATCTACTGTTGTAAATAAGATTCATCTCAACTGCTGATTTTGAAGACCTCGTGTTCTTAGTTTGGAAGTTATGCTCCCAGTCCCTAAAACTAGTCTTTAAGCTCTTCTCTAATACACTCTTTCTCACATCTTGGTTATCTACGGAAAAGAACAATATCTGTAATTGTATTTTTAATATAAGAAACCTTATATTTTGTGCTCTGAGCAATCAACAGTTCATATGTATAAGCAAGATTTCCAAGTCATTCTTGAAGCAAAGTTGAAGTTCATTCTAAGGTACCATGGCTACTAAAGGGGAAAGTTTCTGATTAAGTGGGGTTTTCTCTCAAATCCCCTATAACACGAACAATATGGAGAACAAAAATTAGGATCTACAGAGTCGTAACTCCCATGTTATTTCTTAAATTTAAAATGATCTAAGTTTGCCGTATATTACTTATACACATGACCTTTTCGAGGAGATCATCTTAGAGAGAAGCTACTCTAAGGAATTAACCTGAGAGTCCTTTAGTCTCATTGTCAACACTTGGAAATGTCCTGAGGCTGTTTGATTTTTTGCCTGGTTTAAAATGTTCCAGTGGCAAAATATGAGCAAAGGAGCAAGGAACTGTAAGATGCCACGTGTTCATGGGCGTGGATGTCACTCAGTTAGCAAAGACGGGAAACGATGAAGAGTGTTTATCATTAAAGAGAAATGACGAAATGGGTGATTTCGAAAACGATGGCTCTGAGTTTGGCAGAGAGGTAGATTCAACGGCACAGGAGTGAGGCAGGGAATCCAGCTCGGATCTCAGATGTCCACGCAGAGACCGAAGGGTAGATTCGACGGCACAGGAGTGAGGCAGGGAATCCAGCTCGGAACTCAGATGTCCACGCAGAGACCGAAGGGTAGATTCGACGGCACAGGAGTGAGGCAGGGAGTCCAGCTCGGATCTCAGATGTCCACGCAGAGACCGAAGGGTAGATTCGACGGCACAGGAGTGAGGCAGGGAGTCCAGCTCGGAACTCAGATGTCCACGTAGAGACCGAAGGGTAGACGGGGGAGGAACGTGGGAGAAGAAGGAAGAAGGGAGTAAAGAATAAAGACCCAGTCAGTGTACGGTGTGATCCTCAGGGTAGATCAGTGGTCCCCAAACTTTTTACACAGGGGGCCAATTCACTGTCCCTCAGACCGTTGGAGGGCCGGACTATAAAAAAATCATGAACAAATCCCTATGCACACTGCACATATTTTAAAGTAAAAAAACAAAACGGGAACAAATACAATATTTAAAGTAAAGAACAAGTAAATTTAAATCAACAAACTGACTAGTATTTCAATGGGAACTATGGGCCTGCTTTTGGCTAATGAGATGGCCAATGTGCTCCTCTCACTGACCACCAATGAAAGAGGTACCCCTTCCGGAAGTGCGGCGGGGGCCGGATAAATGGCCTCAGGGGGCTCTATGTCGCCCATGGGCCGTAGTTTGGGGACCCCTGGGGTAGATGGTGGAAGAAGTTACTGTAAAGGTGACATTAGTAGAAGAGCCGTTTTATAAAAAGTAGAGATATATTTATTTTGGGTCTTCTTGAGAGCAAGGTATTGTGGGTTATAAAGTGTAAATGGCCAGTGCAATCTCAGAAGATACCATAGGCTCAGAAGGTGACCAATTTTCCGGTTTCCCTGAACTATGGGATTCTTTTTTTTTTTTTTTTTTTTTTTTTTTTTACTTTCAGTGCTGAAATCAGAATAGTTCTGGAAAAACGGAGGTGAGCTGGTCACCCTACAGGCTACAAATCCAGATTTGAGTGTTGTCAGCATAGCAATGTTGATGTTGAGGCGGCACAGAATTGTCCTTGTGTCACGCTCATCACTACCTGAGTGTCTTTTGTCTTGGCCCACAAGGTAGTAACTTTCTACTTGCATTGCCACTAACATTTTGTGAATCAAATTTTATACGTAAGACTTAATGTCTCCAGAATAAAATTTTAAGCTCCATAACAATAAGGATTATATCAGCATTTTTCTTTCCAAGGACTCCAAATGAGGATATGGAAACTAAACCTAGTACATGGAATTGTTGAACTGATACAGAAAGTTAAACCCTAGAAGGAACATATTTGGAAAAGAAAGAAAGAAATGAGAGAATAGCACCCCAAAGATATATCAATACATCAAGTTCTTCAGGATCTTACCAGTTTTTGAGCAAAGACTTCTGTAAGGATTGCAGGTGCAAGAGTACATAGAATAAGATATTTCAAATTATAAACATTAAAACACTTTCCACATTTTTACTTAATTAGCAGCCAAGGGTGGTTGATTGTTACTCTTGTCTTTGATGTTATGTTTAGAACAGGTTTTCTCTGAAGATACAAATGAAAACAAAGCTGTGAAAACAGTGAGGATGAAGTAATTTCCTAATTATCAAGAGTCAAAAGATGCACCATAATAATGCTTAGGGGAACACTGAACTGTGAGCTCTGAGGAATGTAATGAAATTTGTCTTTCAAATATTTCGGTCCTTGTCATTAAACTTTGCATCTCGTCCGTATTCATAGTTGTATAATATATACTTTTGAGTCTTCTAATCTGGGATAAAACCATTGCGTCTTTGAGTCCAGAAGAGTGAGATTGAAACTACTTTATTGTAGATGGTCCAGGTTTGTTTGTTTGTTTGTTTTGAGAGATAGAAAAGGCGAGAGGTGAGAGGTATCAACTCATAGTTGTATCACTTCAGTTGTGTATTGATTGTTTCTCTCATATGTGCCTTGACTGGGGAGCTCTAGCCGAGCCAGTGACACCTCGCTCAATCCAGCGATCTTGGGCGCAAGCTGATGACCTTGAGCTCAAGCCAGTGATCATGAGATCGTGTGAATGGCCTCATGCTCATGCCAATGAACTTCTATTCAAGCTGATGAGTCCACACTCAAGCCTTCAAGCTGAGGGCCTTGGGGTTTCAAACCTGGGATGCGGAGGTCACAGGTCCACACTCCATGCACTGCGCCACCCTTGCCAGGCTATTGTTTTTGTTTTAATAAAACAAATCTATCTGGGATTTGGTATTGATATTCTACTTTTGTATTAACGTCATCATTTATTAAGCAATAAATTAATCCTCATTAAAAATTCATAAGACAGGTATTATCTCCATTCTATTGAAGAGTAAATTCAGGCAAAATTTAAAATAGTAAAAACATAACAATAATGACAACTACCATTTACTGAGAATCTATTATATACCTAGTACCGTGCTAAACTGGATACACATATGCATTTCACTATAATTCTATGAAGTAAATACTATCACCTCCATGTGACACTGAGGAAAACCTGAAGCTTAGAGGAGTTGTCTGTGGTAATATACTTAGCGTGAATGACACTGACAAGAGTCGACATGTCTGACTACAAAACTTACAGACATGTAAGTTACAAAACTTAAGTTACGACGTATAATCTCTCTCCTTCAAGGTATTTGGTAAGATGAACACGCACATACGTCCATGATGCACACACACACAATTATAGTGACGTTCACATGGCAAAGCATGACCATAACAGAATCGAGGCTTCCTCTCCAGTTACAATGGGAGGTGTGCACACACTCTCCTGAGACATCCTTTGAATACCGTCCATGTGTGCTTCACCCAGGGTCCTGCTTCTGCCATTACACCCTTCTCCACCACCCATGGCTCCCTGTTCCTGGACCTTCCTAGCAGAAAGCAGACCGACTACTGTCTGACAGCCTCTCCAGCTGCTACTTTATTCTCTGTTGTCTTTTAAAATCAAAACCACACTAAAAAGTTGTGAAAGTTGGGTATACTGTCTTCCTCACTTCCGGATTTCTCCTCCACGCTCATAAAATGGCTTCAGTCAAGGTCATCAATGGCCCCTATGTTGCCGGATAAAATAAAAGCACCTTAAATAATCTTTCAGTTGTAGTCAACGGAGTTGAATCCTTCATTTCTGTATTACTTTCATATCCTGACTTCTATTTAACTAACATTTATTGACTGCCTGTGCATCAGGAATAGTTCTAGCTACTTAACATGACCAATTTCTTTCTTTTAAACTGGTGTTTTGTTTTGTTTTGTTTGCGTCATTCACAGTCTGTTTGAACATTCCCACTAGCACAAAACAGCAGTTACGACACGGTTACATTTTCTGAACGCTATATGTTGCCATTTACTCATTTGCATTCTTTGATCAAAATGAGTTCTTGGAGTACAAAGAGACTTATAGAACTACCTTTAGGAGATACTTATCAAACTTAGATAGTTTACAGAAATATACTTACAGGTGAAAATACCTATTAATGTCATAAACATCTTACCTGTGTGGTTTTAAGCATGTTGCAAATTTCAAACATAAATTTATTCTAATGTTTTTAAAGTTGTATTGAAATGAGTTATTATCTTTTTAAAAGAAAGTAATTGATGCCAGAGACCAAGATAAAAACCCTAGGAAGAAACTGTAATAAAAATTATGAGGAGCAGATACAGGATAGGAGGAAGAAGTAGGGTTGGATGTACCTGTGGCAGAAAAACAGAAAACGTATCTTGTGATTGAAAATGGTCTCGTCATTGGATTCTCACACAGGCTAACGGCACTACATTGCTCTTTGAATTTTCTTTCTTATTTTACTTTTTTCATAAGGTAAGATAAAGGAATGTATATACACAAGAATCTTCAAAATGAACCACTTTGGTCCTTTGATCATTTTTTTTTTTGGTAGAAAAATCATGAGGCATTTTTGTTCAAATACAATTTAAGGATATATGTATTTGCCTACAGTTTCCCAAAGTGGTACTCAAGCTGTGTGCAGCCTGGCTCCCTGACATGTTTACTTTCCTCCTGATCTTACACAGAATTAAGTCATCTTGAACCTCCATGACTATGAATAGCATCATTGTTACAGAGTCCTTCAGACTAGGAATAATTGTGCCTTCTTTATTGGAGAATATGGGTAATTGGAAAACTATTCTTGCTAGGCTATCCTCAAAGCATAAAACAGTAACAATTTGGCATAGATGATAAGCAAACCGATTTATAGTATTTACACATGTTCTTAAAATAACATCTTAGTTAACAATTCTATGCGTTTGAAGCTGCAATGCCATCGGATTCTTCCTTCTCTTTTTCTGACTTCGATCATGTCTCCCCTTAAACTTTGCACAGCATGCTCAGAAGTAAGCACTACCCTACCTATGGTGTGTATCACTCATAAGCTTGTTTAAGCATCTTTATACTAAATCCAGCAACAACATCTGGCTGGATTGTTGTCCACACTCACTCCCATCCCTCTCTTTCAATGACCTTAAAAGTCTGCATTCATTGCAAAGGAGAAATCAGGACCACCTCACAGAGTTGTTTTTTCCACGTGGTTCCGGGTTAGAGTTTGCCATTGAGAGGCATTTGAGGGATCATTTGGAAGGCAGAGAAAAAGGGGGCACTTCTGGATAGATTCAAAACAAGAACATCACACCTTCCTGGCAAACACACCTGCTTTGTGGCTGCAGGCTGTTGAGACGTCAGCGACGACTTCCGAGAATCAGTGCTGCCTGCTGGAATAGACAGGACCTTCCCTGGGTTTCTGGGAAGTCCAGGGCTTTCTGAGTCACATCTTGAAAACTATTGTCTCCGTTGCTACAGCTGAAATTGTCACTAGTGGATCCTCTCGCTCTCCAACCCCCAGCTCTTTCAATTACTTTGTACGCCTCTGATCCCTTGTATCAAAATCCTTAGCACTGGAAGCACAGTGGGGCTTGTAACATCCTGATCTGCTCTGACTGACAGAAATAATGAGCATCGTTTTTATCATTTTATGTTTTGCACACCCGGCAACCCCCTTCCTCCACTGTCCTTTTCACTCGTTTATATTTTTTTTTTAGCTAAACCCACACAATTACATGCCGTTTTAGTTCACTCGTTTAAATCAATGCACAGTGTGCCGATGTTTTGTTTACTTGTTCTTTATTTACCCATTTTCAAGTTAATTATATTTAGTCAGTGGCCAAAGTTTTATTGTTACCAATAATGCTAGAATGAAAATCCCTGTATTTGCCTTTACCATACACGCAGAATGCATTTTAGGATACACCCCAAGTGTTGTACTGACGCCTCCCGTGGGATGAGACTTTAGTAGTATGTTCTGCATCCTCATTAAAGCCCGGTCACGCCAAAGTTTAAAGTTTTGTCAATAATATAAATACTTAATAGTAGTACTCTTTTCACTTGAATTTTAAAAAAATTCCTAGGGAATAAAAACCCAACGGCAGTTCCTTTCATGTAATGTAAAATGATACCATTTCACTTACATATTTTTGATTAAAAAGAGATGTTATGTTAAGCGCTAATAAAGACATTAGAAGACATTCAAGCTCTTGAATATTGTGCCACACAGCACACGAAATAGAATGACTTCCTTAAGGATGTTTTCCGCGTAGGCGACTCCGAGCCTCTTGGAGGCTGGCTTCCTATTTTCACTCACATAGATTTGAATCAAACTTTTAGTTAAAGCTGGAGGAATAAGAACATTTCTATTCCTCCTTCCCTCTAGCACCAGCCAAACATTGCCAAAAACAAAAATAAAATAGCCCTGGCCGGTTGGCTCAGCGGTAGAGCGTCGGCCTGGCGTGTGGGGGACCCAGGTTCGATTCCCGGCCAGGGCACATAGGAGAAGCACCCATTTGCTTCTCCAGCCCCCCTCTCCTTCCTCTCTGTCTCTCTCTTCCCTTCCCGCAATCAAGGCTCCATTGGAGCAAAGATGGCCCGGGCGCTGGGGATGGCTCCTTGGCCTCTGCCCCAGGTGCTAGAGTGGCTCTGGTCGCGGCAGAGCGACGCCCCGGAGGGGCAGAGCATCGCCCCCTGGTGGGCAGAGCGTGGACCCTGGTGGGCGTGCCGGGTGGATCCCGGTCGGGCGCATGCGGGAGTCTGACTGTCTCTCCCCATTTCCAGCTTCAGAAAAATACAAAAAAAAAAATGATACCTGCAGCCCGGATCACTCTTCTGAACCCCAGATGTGTCCAGCCTCCTGCTCAGGATCCTCAGACACTGTTCCCACAACATCGAATCTCCCGTCCGGGAAGAGCACAGCTCTCTGCATTTATTTGGGTCCACGTTATTGTCCTCAGCAAAATTGTATAATTGTGTTGTCTGGATGTAAAAAAAAATCTGTTACTAGTTAAAAAAGTATGCTATGGCCATCTACTGTACCATGTCACTTCAACAAATAAAGCTGTGAACAGGGTTAAGCCAGGTTTTTAGTTAGTTTCACTATGAACTTGTCCTTGATAGTGTCATTCTTTCATAATCATTTATTCAGTTATTCCAAAAATATCTACGTGGAACATCAATACACAGTCTGACTGAACCCTGGGATACAAAGAAAAATAAAGCACAGTCTCTACCTTCAAGAGGCTTACGAATCTTAAAGTAAAAAAAAAAAGAAGAAATTAATAGTTCCAAAAAGTAAGAAAATAATAAATACCCAAGAAAAGAAAGAGGGGAGAAACAATAAAAGAAAACCAAAGACTGCAAAAGTAACTTCTAGGTTCATTTCTCGATTTATATCAATGCAATATAATATCAATTCATTAAGTGCTACAGAATAAATTGGAATATGTGGTCAAAATAATTCTATTAGCAAGCCCATGCTTAAAAAATACTGTGAAAAAAAAAACAAAGAACAAATTTGGACCCTTATTTTTAAACAAAAACATACTTAACTCTAAACACTCCTTTGAGGTATTCAAATTGTTTATCTTTAGTTTAATATAGTTTTTCGGTGGGCTGTTTGGGGTTAATTCACTGGCTGGCCTGTTACGATGGTAATCTACCCTAAAGTGAAGCTGCTTGCTGATGTTTTAAAATGGCTTTATTGCTGAGATGCCGCTTTGAAAAATCAGATTGTACAAGGATCAGCTTGAAGTAGATGAACGAAGATAATTTACATGACTCCAAAGAGAAGGTTGTATTTGATACTCAGGGTAAACTAATTGAAAATCTAAATTTATACTGCTCTCCTGTTAGCATGAAAGAGACTATAGCATGAAAAAAAAAAAGTCTCTCAACTGTGACTGCTCCCAACCTTTCGCGCTCACACCTGCACTGTTGTGTTATCTCTTCCTATCAGGTGGTGTTAGGTCTGTGTGACTGAGTCGGGGCCCGCTGACCTCAGTGGGGAAACACGAGTCCTTCTTGCTGATCGCTGTGGGCTGTTGCCAAACTCGTCTTTTTTGCTAGCTAAGTATGGTTCCATTGAAGTCCGTCCCGAATAATCATCTGTATAAACAGTGATGTGTGATTTTAAACTTGAAGCACATTTTCTAACCAGCTGAACTAACTATTTTATTTAACTTTTATTTAAGAGCAACGCCACATGCTGGGACCTTTTATAATGAAACAATACCAAACAAAATGTTTTCCAATGGAAGATAACGATGGTTTATGTGAGCAGATGCTGGGTGGTCATCACGGGGACAGCGACATTAGCCTCACTTTCTCCATCACATCCAAAGATCCTGGGGTCCTCCTGTCAGAATAATAACTAATTCATTTAACAAAACTTGACAGAGAACCAGGTGCCTCATAAACCGACCAGGCACCTTCGTGGGTTCTTGGGATTAAAATAAAAATCGTGGTTCTTGCCGTACATAGAACAGCTCAAGGGTGACCTATACAAAGATAATTCAATCAGAGTGAGCTGCAGAGGCCAACGAAATTTAGTACAAAGTAAATTTCTGAAATATTATAACTGGGGAGGACAGGGAGCGAAATAGGAAGCGGTTGGTGAACTCTTGCTTAAGCTGAGGTTGAAAGGGGTGTGTCAGGCACAGAGTGACGTAACGCAGGTGTCTGACTCAGGATGGACCGGGTTTACCTCCTGGCTTCTCTGCTTTCTAAACTGGGTGCCTTTGGCGATGATATTTAACTGATCAATAAAACCAGGTTACTAATGTCTGTCTCACCGGATTCCGTGAGAAATAAATCCCGCGAGAAAGGGAAAGCAGTTGAAGGAGAGCCGGGCGGAGCCAATGTTCACACATAGAAAACTAGCATCATTGCGGTTCCCAAGAGAGGGAACAGAATGTGCAAAGGTATCAACTATCCTGGCAGCAGCTTTGGCTCTAAATAAATGAGTGGCGGGGGATAAGATGGGCAAGAACATAAAGTCATGCGCCCCATCGAGGCCGCTCAATGACGTATCCTTAGGAGGGTGCTATCTCTTATCCCCCTGTACTACCAGCTCAGGTCCATGTTGTTTGAGATACTTTTAGGTTGTTTTATTATGCATGGTTAAAGTATTGCAACAGATTTACCACCATCTGCAACACGGGACAGTTCTTTACATAAGGAGCAAAGGGAGAACTGAAGGCATAAAAAACTGTGAGTCCTACACGACCCTGCATGGCCAGGGCTTGGGGAGAGTAGAATTCTCTCAGCAGAAGGATGCAAGTCCCTAAGGATCAACTGTTTGCAACCTCTTTTCTGCATTTTACAAATAGTTTACAGTCTGAAAGAAATCCTATCATAATCAGAACACACACGCACACACGCATGCATGTTAATTCTTTAAAACCACTACCTTACAGTCTATGTGTTTCATAAAAATATGCAAAATAGACATCCAAAAATTCAAACCAACTAACTTCCCCTCTTGGTCTAAATTTTCTTTTACTTCCAAAAACTTCACTAAGATGTTTCTTAATTCAAATTGTCTCCATAAGCCTAAAATCTCTTAAATGAGCAATACATTGCTATGCCAAATATATTCTTTTTAGTATGTGATTTTAATCTGACACACTGATAAAAAAATTAAACTCAGAAGAAATTGTATAGTGTCACTATTTGGGGGTTGGACACGTGACTCCTCATCAGCAAATAGTTTGTTTTTTGAAGTTTAATGTCTCTGAGGCTTACATTTTAACTAAATGTAATTGAAGGTGTCAAACATAATGTGTTTACTTTCTTTTTTTATTTCTTTTATTTTTTAGTGAGGGAAGGGGAGGCAGAGACAGACTGGGATCCACCTGGCATGCCCACCAGGGGGCGATGCTTTGCCCACCAGGGGCCGTTGCTCCATTGGGGCCAGAGCCATTCTAGCGCCTGAGGTGGAGGCCATGGAGTGGTCCTCAGCACCTAGGCCAACTTTGCTCCATTGGAGCCTTGGCTGTGGGAGGGGAAGAGAGAGACAGAGAGGAAGGAGAGGGGGAAGGATGGAGAAGCAGATAGGTGATTCTCCTGTGTGCTCTGGCTGGAAATCGAACCCAGGACTTCCACATGCCGGGCCGACGCTCTACCACTGATCCAACTGGCCAGGGCCAATGTGTTTACTTTCAAAGACTAACTTTGGTCTCTTTTGAAGAGTGGGCACAGTTCCTCTGAGGAAAATATGTTCATTCAAAATTTCCTACTAATGTTCCCCTAGAAACTTTCATATGATTCTTACTTTTGAGAAAAAAGATTTTAAGATTGAGGGATTTAAAGATTCTCTATAAATTTTCTAGTGTACAATTTTGATTTGGGTTAGTTAGTGGCTAATAAAAATACAAAAATTTACAAATAAAAAGTTGGCATATAAATTGTGTAATATGAACAAATAATAGTAGTTGTTTTTGGAACGTGACATGTACCATAGCAATTCAGTAAAAGGAGAAATGGAATTGTCTCTTTTCTAAAGTTAAAGAAACAGATTTAGGGAAGTAGTTTCTACAAATTATATGGTTATTCAATGGTGATTATGGGGGGGGTCTCTTTTTCACACACCAGTCACCTGATATTTGTTCCCCTCAATCTCCAGGACCTTCTTCCAACTAAAACTCTTTTACCTCTAATGCTATAATTCAGGTCTTGTGGTTTGTGAATCCTGAATCTGTTATTTAAAAAACAAAACAAAACAAAAAACCCCCAGAAAAACAGAAACGAAAACTTGTATCTGTTGGTTTCCCAATCAAACAAAATTACAAGCAAAGGTGAAAAGGTCATATCTACATATTAATATATAAATATCTGTCCAGAGACTTTAGTATATTCTAAAATGACAGAGTCACACACAGAAAAATTATGTATCCTTGACAAGTTGTAAAACATATTGAGTTGACTTGCTTGATGGTCTTTACTTCTGCTTAGAGAAGAGCCTAATAAAATAAATATCTATCACATACTGGCACATTTTTAGTATTGTTTGACGGAGCTATTAAAAAAACATGTCTTTAAAAGCCATAAGCAAATACTTGTCATGAACTTAGGAATATTATACAAAACTATGTTAAAATAAAAACAGGGTAAAAAGATGACAATCGGCCACAAGATTGAGGAGAAAGACTTTTCTGGGGAAGATGGATTGCGATCTTAGAACTGATGTCATTTAAAGATTTTTAATACTTGCAAAGATTTAATAGCTAAGAGCTACTAACTGATTCAATAATCAAATACATAACTGATAAGATATAATAATCATTGGTTATAAAAATTCATCAAATTTATCAGAAAATTAAAATCCCTTTAATGGCTATTTTAATTATTTTTAGTAAATAACTAAAAACAAACAAACAAACAAAAAAACCCAAACAACTAAATATCCTTTAAAGAATCCATGTACTTTTCTTATCCTACCACATATGTGACATTCATTATTCTCCAGAATAATGATTTCTAAAATGTAGCCCAAAAATTTAATTTGAAACAATATGTGAGAAAACATTGTTTTCCCAATGCTATTCGATGGGAGAGAAGACTTTTAGCTACTCGTATTTGGGTGTGAGAAATCTTACCTGTATTCCTGAAAAGGAACTACCCATACTAAAATGACGTGTTTTATTAAAATTGATCATTAAATCGGTAAAGATGGACTTGGTGGCAGTGAAAGGTGTTAGACCGGCGGCGTCAGGACAAACCTTACTTAGTTCAGCGGCCTCCAGATTTGAGTTCTGGCGAAAAAAGAATTCAGAGCCAAGACTCAACTACAAGAGAAAGTTTATGTCGAAGGTCACAGAGGGCGAAGCAGGGAGCTGTAGAAGAAATGGGCTCAGGAAACAGGTTACTGAGGCAGAAGTAGGGCCCCCGAGCTCAGGAGAGAGAGAGAGAGAGAGAGAGAGGCAAAGAAAATGGACCTGGCGGAGGCGGTGGGGAAAGCCGTGGGCGTGCTCCCTCGAGAGCGCCAACCGGGGTCCTCGGTCCCCAGAGCTTTTACCTGCTCCCCAAGGGCAGGGGCTTCGGGGCAGGATCTCAGTAGAATATTCGTCAGCTTTTCGGGTGTTCCCTTTCAGGGGCGTGGTCTCTACAGATTGGTCCCTAAGAGGGAAGGGGTCGTTAGTCGGTGCAGGTGATGGTCAGCGGTGGCGTCCCTTGTCTGGCTTTGCTGCTTTTCTGAGCCCGGAGCTGACACACCACCGAGGCCCGGATGGCATCCCTAGGGCTTCATGCTCCAGGGAGCCGCCCTGCCAGGGCCCGCAGGGGGGTGTGCCAGGGCCACTCTTGGGCTCTTTGCTCCTCTTCCAAGGGGTCTAGCACACGCCTCATGGTGTGCCAGGGAAAGGGAAGGTCGCGGAGGGTCCGAACCACATGACCAGCCATATGATAAGGTCAGGGCGTCTGAACCACATGGGATACACTAGTGGAGAAAAGGTCATCCTGGGGGTGAAGTCCTTGTGTTCTGCCCTGGTGGCCTTCTGTACCTGGCGCACCCTGCTTGCTCTGCTCACACCTGTCGAACGGCCAACCTGGATTGATTGTGTTTTGCGAATGAGAGAAAAATGCTAGAGTACTATCTGAATCTTTTTATATATTTATATATAAACTTATTTTTTTACTTTTTATTGATTTAAATTTACTGTGTTTACATAGATTCTAGTGCTCCACCAAATACATCCCCCTCCCCCATGTTCCCCTAGGCCCCCCCCTTGCCCCCTCATCTGACTGCCCTCCCCCCTTCCCTCCAGGATTTGCTGTCCTGCTCTCTATAACGCTGTGTCATGTATATATAATTTCACCAATCTCTTTCCCTTCTCTGATCTCATCCTCTCATCCCCTTTCCCTCTGACCGCTTTCTCTCTGGTCCCTTTGATCCCGCCTCTGTCTCTGTTCCGTTCCTCAGTTCACATAGTTCATCGGATTCCTCAAATGAGTGAGGTCATACGACATTTTTCTTTCTCTGCCTGGCTTATTTCACTCAACATAATAGTTTCCCGGTCCATCCATGTTGTCGCAAATGGTAAGATTTCCTTCTTTTTCACAGCTGCGTAGTATTCATTGTGTATATGTACCACGGCTTTTTCAACCACTCGTCCACTGATCATTTTTAAAGCTCTTCGTAGGTTACTCTACAGACGGACCCAGGTGGGGCAGGAGAGGCAGAACCGTCCGACTGATCCTGTTTTACAGATAAGCAAGTCAAGCTCATAGAGATAATGACTTCTCCACAACCACGCTTGACAGTATCAGAACCAGGAACTTGAGTCTTCAGTCTAGTACAGTTTCCTCCTGAGCATACTAGAGTATTCTTATGAAAAAAAAAATGTAATCCCTTTCCAAAACCTAACATGGTTAGTTACAGATGATGGGTCATTATTAAAATAAGGTAATACATCAAAATGCAGAGAGCTGAGTTTCACTGTCTGATGACAACAGTTGGTTTCTTTTTCATGGGTATTAGAAGTGTTTGCTATAGAATGGAAGGACAGAATTGGGAGGGTGTGTGTGTATGTGTGCGTGCGTGTGTGTGTGCGTGTGTGTGTGTGTGTGTGTGTTGACGGGAGCCTCAGTGACAGTGACGTGTCCTTGCAGGCAGCTAGAACTCCACTAGCCCTGGTTTTACATTCATGGCTGGAGTCTGAAGAGGTTTTGCTCTAATGAGACTTCTTTCTTATCTCACTGGTTTTCTCTGCAAAAACTCTCCAGTCTGACAATTAACTGTTTGGTTGATTTTTTTTTTTTTTCAAATTCCTGTAAATGACTCAAATGTTTCTTAGAAATCCCCTATAGGACGCTTTCACAGGCGTTCTATCCCATCTCCAAAAATTGAATCCAAATACAAATGTTTTCTTTCTTTTTTTTTTTTCACTCTCTGTTTAATCATCTGAGTTTCAGCACCAAATTCGCCAGCGAACCTTTCGCGCATTCATTCCCGAATGCTTCTCTGGATGAGGAGAGGAACGAGGAAAAGTGGCACGTTCACAACAGCGTTAGGGGAAGCAGAAGGGAAGACGCGTCCTTGCCCAGGGCACGCGCGCGGGCGAGCCCTGCAGGGTGAGGGCACGCGCCTGCCTCTCTCATCCAGAGCTGTGTCTGGCCCTCGCCAGGCTGCGTTACTCCATCACAGCAGGATGTAGATACACACCCACCGCACATCAGTAAACACCAGCTCAATCTGCATGGGGAGGTGCCCGGTCCTCCCCTCTGACAGGAAAAGCCCCCAGGACACAGTCCAGCAGTGACAGGGAACCTCCATGCTTTAAACATCTCCTTAGATTTATTGCAGAACCCTTAGAAATGCTAGAAAGCTGCACTGTTTAGGGAATGAGTATGTGCTTAGAATTTTATTTCTTCGAAGGTAAATGAAGTTTGTATATATTTTACATCGTGATTCAAACAAAAATAGTTGTATCACTTTAGATGCTGCAGTGTCTTCAACGTTATTATGTAACACCATCATTTAAAAAAAATTTTTTTTTATTCAGTGAGAGGAGGGGAGGAGGCAGAGAGACAGACTTCCACATGTGCCCTGATCAGGATCCACCCAGCAAGCCCACTAGGGGGAGATGTTCTGCTCATCTGGGGCCATTGCTCCATTGCTCAGCAACAGAGCAATTTTTTAATGCCTGAGGCAGAGGCCACAGAGCTGTCTTCAGTGCCCGAGGCCAACTCACTCTAACCAATTGAGCCATAGCTCTGGGAAAGAAAGAGAAAGAGAGGGGGTGGGGGTGGGGGAGGAAAGCAGATAATCACTTCTCTGTGCCCTGACCAGGAAGTAAACCTGGGACATCTGCATGCTGGGCTGATGTTCTACCACTGAGCCAACCAGCCAGGGCTGGTAACAGCATCATTTTATTGTACGATTTCAGCTTCAGTCAGTCTGACTACTATGCATTGGGGCACCATCCCTCTGATGGAAAAGGTTAAAGACGATCACCCCAATATTCAACTAACACATGTCAGTGCAAAACACAAAATCACTTGAAGTGATATTTAGGTTAAAAGAAGAGCAGATTTACAGATACCTGAAAAATAACTCTCAGACGGTGGTGACAGTTTAACAGCATTAAACAACAATACAGTGCAATTAACCTGTAAAGCTTTATTTTCTGCAGGCGCGGCAAATGTCACACGTGACTCTTCAAATACTAACTTTACTGAAAGTCAAATAACTGCCCACTCCCCGTAGGCTCAGCCCACACAGAAAAACTGAGAAACCGGATTTTTGAAGTTGTACTTCTGCCTACAATGCGAATCCTTACCATGACAGGTGGTGGTAGGTGAGGATTCAGGAGCCCTGTTGAGAACGTGATGCATGTTATGAACTTCGTTTTCAGGAGAAAAAAAGAAAAATTATACATCAGAAAATTTGGTATACCATTTCAGGGAATTCACCAACCCCCTGAAACCCTACTATCCCGAGTTAAGAACACCTAATGTGCACATTCACGTGCATCATCCATCCTGAACGTGGCCAAAGTACTAGGGAGGGATGGACAAATTCCCAAAGTCGTTCTGAGCTGTCATCTCAGCTGGAAAATGTGGACTTTAAATTTTCTCTTAATGCCTCGCCGGAGTCCCCCTGAGAATTGCTTAACTTTCGGCTTTACTTTCATTTAATGCAACATCCCAACTAATTCTTGAGTAAACATATGTTTGATGATACAGAGATGGAGAAAAACATATTGAAAACACAAAGTGTAAAAAAAAATAAATAAATGTTTTATGTTAGTTCCTTCCATTGATGTTCATTTGAATAAGGTGAAAACATCAAGAAAACTAGTTACCAGGAGCCTTATTTACCCAAGATGAATATCTAGAGATATTCCTTAGTATTAGTGTCAGCATGTGCCAGGAAAAATTATCCCATTAAAATAGCCCTCATGAATAATTCAGAGAGTTCCATTTAGTGGAGAAAGGGGGAGACAGAAACAGGTGATCAGGTTTGTTGCGAACAGGCGTGGCGGCTCAGCCGTTTTTTTCCTGAGTCGCCCTGATGGAGGGGTATTCTTTGTTCTGTATCCCCGTGAGGAAGTCGATCTCAACATTGATTATTATTTTTTACCTTTAGTTTTCTGCATGTAGTAATCATAAACATATTCTTGAATACTATTTTATTTAAAAAATAGCTTCTGAAGTATGGATTCCTAATATTATTCTTTTTTTATTGTTGATAAGATACGCTTGTCAGTGTTGAAAGACCAATAGATTTATAGGTGACAGATACGGGATGGCAAACTTCCTGTTAGTCGAGGTGATCACTAAGGTGACTGTAGAGGACACCGGGTGTTGACCTTCTGTATTGCATGGGGCACAATGAGGAAAAAAAAAACAGAAGCCACTCTAAGAACGAGCACAGAGACGGAAGTTGACCTAATATTTGGGAGAGCCAGGGCAGAGATGGATGGGAATGGGAGACCGGTGGGTTAAGGAGAAAGAAGAGCAGCCACAGGATTGAGTGGCTTACCAACCATGAGAGCATCTCTTTACGAACATTTTGGGAACCGCTATTCCTCAGATGGAAAAGCCCTGACACATGGGATGTTTCAGGTCTGAAACTTAATAACCAAAGGCTGCTGAGTTTTAACTACTCATCCACAGGTGCCTTTGCTACTGCGTGGAGAATGATATAGTGTTACTTACTCTGGGAAAAGTGAAAAATATAGATCACGTATCAGATCCCTGGATTTTCTGTGTTTTCAGTGACAACTATGTAACCATATCTATCATCCTGCATCTGTCTTATAGAGACCAACTCTGGATGTTAACAGTTATAGACCGAATAGCCACGCAATTGGGTTGCACTGATACTTTTAATTACCATCATGACCGTCGAGGTCATCACCACCATCATAGTAGAGGCACGAGGACTTCAGGACAGGAGGGCGGTGGGTAAAGCAAAGGCAGGACACGCTTTGTGGGGGAGCCGGAGCTTTACCTGGTGCTCGTAAGGAGTTTCTAAGGTGTGGCACATGGAGACGGTGACTGTGGCAGTGTTTAAGAGCAGCAGGAATGAGGACTGTGAGTTGGGTCCCAGGAAGAATTTCACAGACTTCAAGTTGAACACTTTTAAACCACTAAACCAATACCAGCTCTCAGTTTCTATAGATTTCTCATTACATGAAAGAAAAAAAAAAGAAGCAAAACCCAAACGCTTATGTGTTAAAGTTCAACGTTTGATGTGTGCAGCTAAATGCAGTTCCTACTGATAACAAGTGGTTTGACAACAGTCAGGACAGGTGATTAACCTACGTCCCTGGAAGAGAGTAAGGAAAACATCTTTGCCCTCAAGGGGCTTTAATTAGTGAGAAGCATACAACGCTGAGTTTGAAACAATAATAAACATGATAAAACGTACAATTACGCACACATTTATTTTCACACCGCAGAAGATAGCTCACACAGGAGTTCAGAGGAGAGGAAGCCACGGAGGACTTGGGCATCGCGAAGGGAGACGGGATTAGTGAGTAGTTTGCGCACGGAAAGATGATGCAGGGGGTGTGGAGAGGTCAAAGTGGGGGGCCACTGAAAATGTGTCCAATTGCAAGTCACTCTGAAGAGCATGGGAGCGCCCAGAATTAATTTGAAAGAAGCCTGGAGGTGGACAGCTCAGCCGAGAGACGGTCGTGGTAAACCAGAGGCCGGCAGTTAAGCCAGGCCATCCCGCGTCAGAGAGGAAGGGTGGGCAGGTGCAGACTCAAGAGATACTTTTATTTTTCAAATCCTGGGTGATTTTTACTCACGTCCTTGAAGCACACATACACACAGCACACACACAGCACACACAGACACATCACACATCACACACACTGCACACCACACACACCACACACATACACCACATACACTCTCACACACAACACACACACAACACATACACTCATACAGAAACACCACACACACACCGCGCACACACCATGCACACACACACCACGCACACACCACACACACAACCCGCACACATACCACATGCACCACACGCACCACACACACCACATGCACCACACGCACCACACGCACCACATGCACCACACGCACCACACGCACCACACGCACCACATGCACCACACGCACCACACACACCACATGCACCACATGCACCACACACACCACATGCACCACATGCACCACACGCACCACATGCACCACACGCACCACACACACCACACGCACCACATGCACCACACACACCACATGCACCACACGCACCACACGCACCACATGCACCACACGCACCACACGCACCACATGCACCACACGCACCACACGCACCACATGCACCACACACACCACACACACACCGCAAACACACCGCACACACACCACATACACACACCAAACACACACCAAACACACACACCGCACACACCGCACCAGACAGGATGGGAGCAGCATCCCAGCATGACCGATGTCTCTGTTGGGGGATCCCGGTGGCCACAGCTCTCTCCTGAGCTTTGCCGATAGAGCGAGCCCTTCCTGAGAAGCACGGCAATGTCTCTTTCTAGTTGCTCCAACAGGGTCTCCCAGGTGTGTTGACATACAGTGATAATTTCCTTGTTACGTGTGCTGTCAGTTCTGTTGTTGTTGCTTTTGTCGCCTTGTTGTTGAGAGTGAGCTCCACACTAGGACTGCTTGGATTTTGGTTCTGTTCCTTGTCCTCACTCAGCAACAAACAGCTTCAACTTTGAATGCCTGACGCTCCCCACGTATAAAATAACACTTTCTTCATTTGGGTGAGTCGTTTGAAGTTAGCTGGTTTCCATCTAGTTAAATGGGGGGAGGGGTTTGGAATGAATTAGTGGGTAAAGAAGGCTTATAGGACATGTTACCTACCTGGAAGAAGGAACTGTTTATAATAAGAAAAAGGAAAGAACAAGAACTCTTCCTCCAACGCTTTGACGCAGGCGTCTCCGGGGGAAGTGTCATTTTTCCAGGTCTTAGACCTTGGGCCTTCGGAGTCTGGTCCGATTCTCAGCTTCGGTGCCCTCTCTGACGGCTGTTGGAGTCACTCGTTCAGCACTGATCGGGAGCGGGTCAGGCTGCTGCCTTGGACACACTGAACGCAGAGGCGGTCCTCACCCCACGCTCGCCCCGAGCGTTTTCAAGCCACTCCCCTTTTCTCCATCTTGGCTTCCCTTCTGTGAAATGTGGGTCTCAGAACACTGCTCACCAAAGTTAGGGGATATTTTATGGCTTCAGAGTCGTTTTGAAATACCCCTTAATTTTTGTGAGCAGTAGAGATGCCGAATCTATTCCACTTTTTTTCTTCTCTCTCTCTCTCTTTTTAATATTAATACTACTTTTATTTATTTTGTTCAGTTTTATGGTTTCTGTTTGAATTGATTGGAAAGACATGGTTTGCCAAACCATACAGGTTTCAAGTGTACAGCTCAGTATAACACCGTCTTGTTTTCAAAAACTCAAAAGATCATGCATTTTTTTTTTTTCTGAAGCTGGAAATGTGGAGGCAGTCAGACAGACTCCCACATGCGCCCAACCGGGATCCACCGGGCATGCCCACCAGGGGGTGATGCTCTGCCCATCTGGGATGTTGCTCTGTTGCAACCAGAGCCATTCTAGTGCCCGAGGCAGAGGCCACAGAACCATCCTCAGTGCCCGGGCCAACTTTGCTCCAATGGAGCCTTGGCTGCAGGAGGGGAAGAGAGAGACAGAGAGGAAGGAGAGGGGGAGGGGTGGAGAAGCAGATGGGTGCCTCTCCTGTGTGCCCTGGCCAGGAATCGAACCTGGGACTCCTACATGTCAGGCCGACGCTCTACCACTGAGCCAACTGGCCAGGGCCAGGATCACGCATTTTTGAGAGGGCTCCGTGAAGCTTGAACTCCTCTTCCGGTTCGATGTGATTTTCATCTCCAGCGTCGTCCACCCTTCACATCCAGCGCAGTTAGCTTACAACAAAATTCCTTTTACTCTGGGAGGTGGTCTCATTAAGACAACTTGGGGGAAAGGAGAAAACAGGCAACAGAGGAATTCCTTCTTGAATTCCCAGTCGCGAACACTGCCTGTCCCCAGGGCCACTCCCCGGTGGCTACCTCGGTCCTTCCACGGGCTGCTGCTCCAGCATCATGGCTCCTGTGAGCCCCAGACCCACAGAGGAAACGTCCCACCTCACCTTCAGAGAAATGAAATCCCTCCTTCCACTCTCTGCACAAGGGTTTCGAGAGATTCTGAAAGACCTGGCCCCTGTCGGGGGCCAATCAAATACCTCAGATCAGAGCACATCCCTCCGGCCTCCCTGGGCCTCTGAAGATGCCCGAGGTGTCCTCCCTGCGCAGCCGTCGGGAGGCCGCTGTGTTTCCGGAGTGTCTGACCCCTACCCCGCTTAGACTACTAGCTCTACAAACACTGATTGCATCGTTTTCTCAACCCCACACTGCTGTCTGCTCCCCGATCGGAGAGCTCTTTCTTCCGAGGCCCGTGAAGTCTTAAATCCACTCTAAGCAGCTCCTCTGCTTTCTGGGGTGTTTCCTGCACCACCACACAGGTCACATGGGCCTCTCTCCACAGGACTCCACTGCCCCAGCTCCCTTTGTGAGTGGACAGCTGAGGGTGGCTGAGGTCTCTCTAGGGATAGACTCCCATTGGTCTCCACCACGAGGAATACTTTGTAACACTGCAGGGCTCTGGTGCCACAGTTTTTACTTGTTGAGATGTGCTGGCGGTATATTTTCCTTTCTGCTACAAAAAAAACAACATTCAATTATATCTTAGACACAATGACCAAAAGTAATGTTAAGACTAAGGGAAGGTGGCCCTGGGTGGGTTGGCTCAATGGATAGAGCTTGGCTTGGCCTGTGGACATCCTGGGTTCCATCCCTGGCCAGGGCACACAGGAGAAGTGACCGTCTGCTTCTCTCCCCCTCCCTGTCCGCCTTCTCTCTCTCTCCCCCTCCCGCGCCAGTGGCTCGGTTGGTTCGAGTGTGGCCTCCAGTGCTGAGGAGAGCTGGATTGGCCCAAGCTTCGGCCCCAGAGAGGGTTGCGGGGTGGATCCCTGTCAGGGCGCATGCGGGAGTCTGTCTATCTCCCCTCCTCTCACTTAAAAATAAATAAATAAATAAACAAATGCATACACAAATAAATAAATAAAATAAGAATATGGGACAGAGAACTACAATATCAAAGTTTTAAGTTTCCAGGCCAAACGTCCTTGTAAAATCAGTATATCATAAATTGCTATACTGCATGGATGCTTGATAAAGTGTTTTGTTTTGTTTTGTTTTTCATACATGGTCTTCTTTATAAACTCAAAACTATGTGGAGAAAGGGTCGTTCTTAATTTTTGTTATTAAGACTATACTTTCAGGGATCATTTCTATAGTTTGTTAATTTTTGTTATTTCTTTTTTCCAAAGAGGACATTGTGACTGCGGGCGGCAGGTGACATGCCTGACGTCACCCGATGAGGACTAACTCTCCTGTTAGACACCCGCAGATGCTTGTCCAGCACTCTCTGTGCACTACGGGACTCCCCAGCTGACAACACTCCTTTCTGTCACCTGTGTGTCTGTGTGTCATAAGAAGGTGGGACTTCTCTTTAATGCCCAGCATTTTATCATGTTATTAATTCATTATGTGTCCTTTAAGAACATGGCCTTGCCCCGACACGCTCTCTAATCTTACACTTAACATACAATGACCCTCTACGGATCATTTTCTGCTCAGCAGCACCCCCCACCCCCCCGAGCTGTCATTTCCCCGTGTAATGGAAAAAGGGGCTTGCACGGGTGAAATGGTTTTATCCGAACCTAAACCCCGGCCATCAATAAGCGGCTGGCCTGCAGGCACGAAGTGACAGAGTAATACTTTCACAATTAATTTCCTTAACCGGCGTTGCCGGTCTTCGGAGACGGGTCTCTTCTCCGGGACATGGCTTCCGAAGCAGCGGTGGACATTTTCCAGAAGGCAGGCAACCCACGCTCGCCTCTTTGAATCCCACGGGGCGAACCGGGATTGGTGGGCACTTGGCAGTCCGGTGGCTGATTCAGCACAACCTCTTCACCACATCTAAAGAAAGAAGAAGAAAAAAAAATCCTGAACAGATCAAATCGCCTCTCAGGAGAAGAAAAGACTGAGAGAACTCACGCTTTTGGAGAGCCTGATATAGATTATTCCATCTTAACCTTCGCGGGCGCCTTTGAAGCTGCCTATGATTTTTCTTTTTCTTTTTTCTCCATTGTTTTCCATTCCAACGTGGAGGCTCAAGAATAAGTCAGCTGAATGGAGCTATAGAAATAGAAAAGGACAGAACTCCTTCAGACTCTGAGTGCCAGGTTTTCCCTGTTTTGCTGCCTCGTTCCATGAAACCTCTGTCTCTGCAGGAGTGTCTCCTCCAGAGCTCTTATTCTCTGAGTCCTGTACCATCAGCCCACATCTCTCAGGTTAAATAGCTTTGCAGTTTAAAACCTAACTGCACACTGGCCATGGCGTTTGCCTGTGCATGGAAAGGCTGGTTTATCTTGTCAATAAGCTGGCATGCTCTTTTTCTATTTATTCTTTCTTCTTTTTTAAATTTTTCTTTTCTTTTTTTTTGAAAGCACTCTATAAACAAAATTCTAGTTTAGAAGGAAAGCCTGCCTTGAATGTATACTTGTTACCGATTTCTGTTGTAACATTGCTGACAGTGTCGCTTAATCTGCCTAGTTGCCTATGGTCTAAATGTAGGTAATTTACCAACCTTGAACAATTTCCAGCTTTGCTAAATGATACAGAGGACGGCAATTATGTTTTAAAACGCGCTGGTGCTGTATATGTCAGTAAAAGGCACCTACAAAGACATAATTACAATGTAATTGCCCACAAGTTCATGAAGTAAACATACATTATTAGAAGGCACTCGGCTGTTCAATTTAAGCAACATTACAGCTCACATATTGCATGAATGGGGAGCCATTTTGTGACTAGTTTACTGTAATAACGGGAGCTTAAATTAAAATGTGGTGCCTAAGTATATATATCTTTAAGATCATTGCAGCTCTATGTTATTCAATATCCAGTGGCTTGATTTTAACCTTTCAAAATTGTATTTGGAATATTATATTCCTTTTTGGAAATATTTAAAATCCATATATCATGCCAGATCTGACTGAAAATTAGTGTTATACAATAAATAAATAAATAAATAAATAAATAAATAAATAACTTTTCAAAGGATTTTAACCCTGGGAAGAGGGACACAGATTGATAGTCACCATACGTTGAGAAACATGATGCATATATAACAAGATGGCCAATTAGGATCTAATGCCGTACAGAGCACACAAATCAGTAGCTTGAAATCACTGAGACATTTTTACACTGTATTATTGTACAAATGTCTTCCTGGCTTCATATTTTCTCTTATCACATCAAATATGCATTAAACGTATGCTAAAGATGTCGACTTGCACATTTTAGAGGAAAAGGCGAGGATGAACAGAGGTTCTAGGAATTGGCTTTGCCTCAAAATCTTTCCACGGCTCCCCTGACATAACTGGTTGCTCTCTCTGGTTTCAAATATTGTGGAGAAAAGGAGGGTTAATGGTGGGGGAACAGAAGAAGGAGATCCGTTATTGGATGAGCTTTTATCATTTGACTATTGTGCAACAACACTTAATCGAGTATCTAGAATTGGTCAGGCAACGTCCTCGGCTCTGTCTACCCAAAAATGAATAGAATATACGTTAGTCTCTGGAGCAGCTCAGGTTGTAATCCAATAGCCAGACTCGCAAACAAACAGTGGTCGTGCCTCTGTGAGGTCCACAGTCAAGGCATGTGCAAAGAATAGATTTTCTCCACCACCCTCGCAGAGACTCACGGCATATTGAAGGAATTCTAAATGTTTCGATTAAGCTTTAAACACACGGGACGTGTTGAAGAAATACCTAAAATGAGATTCAAAAGGGAGATAAAAGTCAAATAAAGAAACCTCTTGGCTATCATTCTAAAGAATCTGGGTGTGAATTGTGGACAAGAGAAAGAACACTTAAAGGCTGTGACGTACAGGTGTGCTGCGATCAAATTGTCACATTGTGCTAATCTCCCTGGAAGAAGGGAGATCAAATAGGTTAGCAGGTATCCAGCCATTTATGATTCACGGGTCAAATCCAACCCACGACTTGCTTTTTGTACCTAAGGTGTCATCAGAACACAGCCACACTTTTTTGTTTGTTTGTTTACATATTGTGCTACAATTCTAGGCTAGAGTAGTTACCAGTGGCGTAGACCATATGCCCTGCAAAGCTGAAAGTATTGACAATAAAAGACTTTCCAGGAAAAAAAAAATAGTTTGTGGACCCATGCATCAGGGTGAGTCAGAATGATTTCAGAAACTAATTAGAAAGGTTCTGGCAGTAATTCTAACGGGGCACTCTAAGAGCCTGACATTTAACAGGGCTTCTCAAACGTTTAGCATTATTGGACCGCAATTCTCACCCTTTCCTTCAGCTCTAAATCAAAATCAGGAGGCATTTTGTTAACCACCAACTGGTGCCTGCGAATAAAGCAGTATGTGGGCAGAGCAGTGTGTGGGTTGGCAGAGCTATGTGATGCATTTAGCAGGACCCCTCTCCGTGCACCCATCTCGCTGCTCCCTCGGAAACGAGCCGGAAGCACCCTGTCCAATGCACATCGTGGCTCAGAAATGAAGTATTCTTCTTCTGTACATTAGGTGTGAAGAAGTGACTATCACGGTGAGTTATTGACTATATCTGTTCCCTTGCACATATAGTAAGAACGAACCCCCAGTCTGTAGATTCATCCAACTAGAAGTCAAAACCTCTTCACAACCCACCCATTCAGCACCTGTCTTTCAGACTATGTGCTATTGACACACAGAGCCAAAACAGTGTCATTTGACAAAGGAATTTTGCCAACAGCTCGCCTTGTCTTCTACTGAGCATAATATTTGTCACTTTGCAGATGGTTTTGTGTGCTTCCTGGCAATGTGCAATTCGCAAATGGTCCTACTATAAAGGAAAGAATGAATTTTGATCATTTTCTATATTAATAAAAAAAATCATCAGTGTGATGCTAAAAAAGCATGATTTTGTGATTATTCTGGAGAAGTCTGATTGTTTTACAAGTGAGGTCATTTTGCTTTTAAAAATGGCCTAAGAGTCTTCATAGCTGTATGTTACTATTTGATCATATTTTATAACAGACAATAACCTGAGGGTGACAATAGTCTCTAGCTCAGTGGTTCTCAACCTTTCTAATGCCGTGACCCTGCAATACAGTTCCTCATGTTGCGGTGACCCCAAAACAAAAATAATTTTGGTGGCTACTTCATAACTGTAATTTTGCTACAGTTATGATTCGGAATGTAAATACCTGATATGCATTATGTATTTTCCGATGGCTTTAGGCGACCCCGCTGGGGTCGCGACCCACAGGTTGAGAACCACTGCTCTAGCTAGTTGAGTAATACCCAGTTTTCAGTTATAACATGTCACGTGTTTTATTTCCAGTTTTCTTCATAATTTTCTGTAAAGACATCATGAGACATTATTATTCCTATACACATAGATTAACATTTCATAATTTCACTGGACCGTTGTTCAATATTAAAATTGTGGCATTGTTCTGAGTATCGCTATTTGATTTTCAAGACTCTTCTTTTTCGTCACTAACTTTTGAGCCATTTATACAGTTCAAAAAGTGGAGACTTAGCCTATTAGCTAAACAAGTTTTTAAGTGAAAGGAGGGGAGACAGAGAGACAGATGCCTGTATGTGCCCCTGCTGGGATCTACTGGCAAGCCCCCTACAGGGAGCAATGCTCTGCCCACCTGTAGCCATTGCTTAGCAACTAAGCTATTTTTAGCACTTGAGGCCAGAGGCTCTATGGAGCCATCTTCAGCTCCTGGGACCAACTCACTCCAACCAATCAAGCCATGGCTGTGGGAAGTGAAGAGAGGAAGAGAAGGGTGGAGAAGCAGATGGTTATTTCTCCTGTGTGCCATGACCAGGAATTGACTAGGGATATCCCCATGCCAAGCTGATGTTCTACCACTGAGCCAACCAGCTAGGGCCAGCTAAAATTTTTTAATACAGTTTTTTAATATAGGTGAAATACACAGTGATGTGGATGTGGGAAAATTAACAAATATGAACTGTCTCTTGACAAATAAATGCAGATGAGGTAAACCAATAAACATATTCTTTTCAGTAATGTTCTAACCTTTAATAAAGATGAGTAAGAAAGCACTAGGATTTTGATGATAATCTTAATCAGTATACTTTTTCAACTTCTTGAAATATATGTAAAAAAATTTGTACAATAATATAAATTGTAGTTAATATTTCAGCAGTATATAAAGGCTGTATAGAAAGCTTATTTAACTATCTGCTTAAACTGCCATATATTTTAAGTGAGAAGATGTATACAAATCATACCTAATGAAATATGATAAACATTTTAATGTAAAGAATGCATAAAATTAAATAGGTCAATAGTTATTGATCATCTATATCATTGTTTTTATATTTATTTTCTGTTGTACTCCACAGGTTTTAAAGAAGCCTACATAAATATTAGCGATACAGAAAGATAATTATAATAATGTAAAGTATCTAATTAAAAAGAAAATGTGATTGAGGATAAAAGATCCATTAGGAGAATAGGCATGTAAAAATACTTAGTGTTCTTACAGTTACATGTACTTGGTCTTAAATTTGGCTCAAATTTTCTGGTAGCTAAAAGCAAAATCATGGCATTATTTATCTGGAAAAAATTGTTAATTATCTGGAAAAATTTGAATTATCCCATATAAAAATATGAATGTCAGAAATTGATATTTCTAGAGGTTTTACTGACAAAAATTTTCATCTGATATCCTTCTACAGTAATTGAGCTACTTTTTATTCATTCATTGTCTAATGCAACATTACATATAATAAATGTATGAGTCATTCATCTGTTTTCATCCTCTACTGGCTTGATTTCATTTTTAAATTTATTACTCAAGTTTTAAGGCATTTTAACATTAGTCTCATGAAGTACATATCTAATAAAAGATTCTGTTAATGAAAAGTTACACGTTTGGTAGACTGGTGGGAAAGGGGTTTAGAAGTAGCCAGATTTTTCTATTTCTCTTGAATCCCATTCTATTATTTTAAGAGTAGGAATATTTTTCTCCCTAGATCTGAATATATAATATTTCCACAGAGTGGTAAATATGTTTTAATAATTCTTCATTAAGAATGAATTACAGCGAAGCAAAATTGGGAAAAACATGATTGTTAGGCTCAGCCTTAAAAATTCAGTCGTATTAAAATAAAATCTCAATTGAAAAGGGATTAATTTAATAATAGTTTTCTATCCAGACCTCAAGAATCACCTGTGTTTTGGCGATTCCTCCTTTATCATCACCGTTGAGTACAACATTAACAAAAATACTCAGAAAGCTTACCATACGCTACACTGCTACAGATGAGATCACTCACTGATAGCCAGAAGTTAATCATTTGGTTGATTCGAAAGCGTATAGCTACTTAACAAATTGATTATAATAGAGTAGAAATAATTGAGTAGAATGGACTTGATAATTATTTGATCTCTGAGTCAGAGGTGCCACTGATTTGTCCCATCATGAACTAAAACCGATAGACACAATGAAATGTCTAGTTTCCTCCCCCATTTAAAAGACTCGTGTTAAAACAGAAATGTTGAAACTTTGGAGCTTAAGGAATGTGTCAGAATATAGAAAAAAACTGTTGCCCAGAGAGTGGCTCAGAATTATGATACTTAGAAGTTTTAGCATAAAATCTTATACTAGTAATGCACCCCCTTTGAAGCACCTGAAAACATCTCTTGCTTATATGCCCGTCAGGCGTATACATAATGTGTTACTTTGGGAAGATGTATTAGAACATTAATCATAAATCAAATAGAACATTAAATTAAGGGATCCCCTAACACACCTTCGTAGCGGTGTTGTCTTTTACATATTAGGAACAAGAAGCAGGGTATTAGTAACAGGTGAATCCTATAGTAAGTACAGTTTATCCTTAAAGATTTATCACTCCCCAGGGAACAGGTATTTAATTTGTGTCCATAATAATAACAACCTAATGAACTTCCCATCTTTCAGGGGAGTTTAATAAACTTCAAAGAAGACAAAACAAGAATGTATGAGCGAAAGTACATCCTTAGCCTTTCATTAGGCAAAATGAGCATGAGTCCCGGCCCAGCATGGTTCCCGAAGTTAGCACCCCAACTACAAAGCAAATGTATGCAGAGAAATGTACAACAAAAGACGTTAGCTTTTAAAGCTCCCGTTGAATTTCCACAAATGTTACTTACAAAAGCCACCATTCTCTGTGCTAACAAAAAGTTGTGGATCCGTTCTTCACTAAATCCTCTTTTCTGGCATAATCCACCTCGTGCACTTAGGCTTGAGTGTGTTTTATCTGATCAAATCTGGGCTCATTCACTTTCAGATAGAAGCAACAGGATTATTTCACACTTAAACGAGATCCAATCTTTATGTGCCTCGTAAGAGGACACCTGGCTGATACAGAATTTTAAGCAAGAGATTAACCAGGTGCTTAAGGCACATAATGATTTCAGATATAATAACAGTTTACAATAAGAAGAATGACAGTCAGGCCACATCAAAAATGCGTTTTAAAAGGCACGCATTCAGTTCTGTTTTATGCAAGGCGATTATGCCAATATTTTATGCACGTCGTGTTTACACACCTACACACATAAGAGTGTTTTAAGTTCAAGGAAGGAGTCTACATTCTATGAGCAAATTTTATGACCCAAAGGAAGTGTTCGCATTTTCTTTTTTGTCTTTCTTTCACATTCAGCACCTCCACAGATTAAACTGGGTTGAGTAGGGCTAGGCTTTGCGGCTTAGCAAATTAGTCCTTGAATTGTTCTTTTAATGCAGCGGACAAGAAAGCTCAATAGAAAATCATCTAAGCCCCCACGAAGCTAGAAAACATGGATTAGTATGAAGTAATTCTAGCTTCCTTGGCTTAGCTCTACATTAAACCATTACATTAAAAATGTGTGTGTGTGTGTGTGTGTGTGTGTGTACTTGCATGGGATGTTGTGTGCATAGATTTTACATTTGTTCAGTATGTACACACACATTTTCTGTGAATCTTAGTTCTAGTTTACCATTACTAATGTGTTGAAGGCTTATATTTATTTTAAATACAGACTTCTGATTCCAGAGTCTGCCAGTGAGTGTCTCAATTATAAAAAATTAAGTTAAAGCCAGTCATAGCTATAAAAATGTTCTTTTGACTATAAAATCTATATTAAAATCTAATCAAGTAGTATATCATTTCCCTTTGAAATTTGTATAGGTATTTTTTCTAAAAGAAAGTGTCATAGACATTTAAGGAAAATGGAAAATAATAGTACACTGATATATAACTTGTAGAGTATGCCTTGGTGTTTATATCTGCATCAGGGAAATGAACGTGACTAATATATGAGCGAGTTTGGAAAGTGTAACAGTAACAATGTGTGTTGGCTACATCAAGACATCAACATTTGTTAAAGTGAATGATCAAAAGAACTGAAAATCCAACTCCACGTGGAAATAACGGAGATCAAAACGTAATCTCTTTAAGTATTACTCACCCAACGTCATATCTGAAATGATGAAAATTTCCTCATGTCCCGGACGCTCATTTTTTTTTTTTTTACTTGTAAAATGAAGAAGTTGGAACAGCTCTTCATTTTCTCTTCCCCCCCCCAACATTACTCTCCAATTAATAAAGATCCGTACATTTCATGGGTGGAAAAATACATTTCAGATAATTCTATTTGTAATAATTTAGAGTAATATCTCAATTAACAAATCTCCTGAGAAAAGATCTATTGCATAGCAGAGCTAACCGTGCTGTTGAAATAACTACGAATTCTGGGAAGCCCTGTTTTTGTCAGGGCTACACCGTTCAGCGCATGCGTGTAGCTCCCACTGAGCTGCCTGTGAGCGCAGATGGACAGAACGTAAGTGACAGTGATATCGTCCCGAAAAATGTTCAAGTGCAGCTGCCTTGGCAGGTCGTAAAAAAACTACATTATGTCATTTGAAGTGCCTACTCTATGGTGTATCCTAAATTTATAAATTTAGTGTTCCAAACCAATATTAAAATCTTTATAAGAAAAAGTGAAGACTCAAAGCTAAATTTATGATGTCCATACTTAATTAGCTTACTCATTCCAGTTGACAAGAAATGACTAATTCTTTTCTTCAGCAATATATTGGCAAAATAATAAAATTATTTCACTTTTAAAATAATATGTCATCCTGACACAAGAAAAAAAAAAAGCTGCATACCTTTGGAAAATATATGAATTTTCTGGTCTTTCTTTCCAGAGCTCTTTCTGTTGACTGGGAGCAGTCTGCGAATGGATAGGAAGGGAGAGGGTGGGCATTCATTCTCAGTTGGTTCATCCAGTGACGGGATGGGGGGACATATCAAGGTATTTGTATTTCACTGCTGAAAACTACTCTCAACTTGGTAGACAAATACATCAGGCTTCAAAGGTTTGAAATTTGGCTGAGATACACAACTGTTGGAAATTTGTTCTGATTGAATAGATATCTATTCTGATTGGTTGCAGGTCATGAAACACTGTTCAGTGTTTCCAGGGTCATACTGCAGCACTGGAGCCCACAGGACAGCCCGTACCTACGGCCACCCCACAGAGACTTGGAGTCAGAGCAGACCTGCCTCATACATGGACACGTCCACAAAGAGTGACAAGTCCTTTATCAGACATCAAGTTCCTAGCCATGGTTAAAAAGATGCTCAAAAGCAGGGATCCCCAAACTACGGCCCGCGGGCCGCATGCGGCCCCCTGAGGCCATTTATCCGGCCCCCGCCGCACTTCCAGAAGAGGCACCTCTTTCATTGGTGGTCAGTGAGAGGAGCATAGTTCCCATTGAAATATTGGTCAGTTTGTTGATTTAAATTTACTTGTTCTTTATTTTAAATATTGTATTTGTTCCTGTTTTGTTTTTTTTACTTTAAAATAAGATATGTGCAGTGTGCATAGGGATTTGTTCATAGTTTTTTTTTTTATAGTCTGACCCTCCAACGGTCTGAGGGACAGTGAACTGGCCCCCTGTGTAAAAAGTTTGGGGATCCCTGTTCAAAAGCATAAAAAAAAAAATGAAACACACACACAATAAAAAAGCACCAGTGAGAAATGAAGATGGCGACATCTGAAATGAAGAACAGACTGCAAGACAGCAGCAGCAGGTTGGAAGAAGCAGAGGACTGAATCGGCAATTTGGAAGACAAGGTAGAAAAAAAACACACATCGGATCAAGAAAAAGAAAAAAAAACATTTAATGAGGATAATGTAAGGGACGTTTGGGACAACATGAAGCTTAACAACCTCATAGGGGCAGCAGAAGAAGCGAAAAAGCAAGAGATCCAGGACTTATTTAAAGACATAATAACCAAAATCTTTCCTAACCTAGCGAAGAAAAAAGTACACACATATCCAGTAAGCTCAAAGTCTCTCCAAAAAAATGAACCCAAAGAGGGCCAGACCAAGACACATAGTCATTAAAACTAGATCACCTCTTACACTATACGCAGGGATAAACTCGAAACGGACTAAGGACTTAAACATTGTTGTACATTTACACAATGAAATACTACTTGGTTGTAAAAAATTAAAAAAAAAAAAGAAGGAAATCTTCCCCTTTGGGACCACATGGATGGACCCGGAGAGCATTATGCTAAGTGGAAGCAGCCAGTCAGAGAAAGACAAGGGCTGTCCCATTTGATCTCACTCCCATGTGGAGCCTATCGAACAAAAGGAACGAGCAAGGAAAACAGAGACTGACGCATAGATAGTAGAGCAAGCAGGCTGACGGCTGGCAGGAGCGGGGAGGATTGACGGCGGAATGCGGGGGTGGGGTGAGGACAGTTAGGGGAAGTGAGCAAAGCTGAAATCTCTCAGGGACAGGAACAGCAGTGTGGTGGTTGCCAGGGGCAGGGGGTGGGGCCAGTGGGTGCAGGATGTAGTGAGAGTAAAGGTGGTGGAAGGACATTTGACTTCAGGTGGTGAACACACAGTCCAGTGAACAGATGACGTCTTGTGGAACTGGGCACCCGAAACCTGCATAATTTTGTTGACCAGTGTCACCCGGATAAATTCAGTAAAAAAATAAGCCCACACATAAATATATAAAAACTGAAAACTTGCAGATACTATAATGTCCATATATTAGCAATAATAGCATATAATATAGAAAAGGAAAATCCCATATTTTGCCAGCATACAGAGCTCGGTACACCCAAGAGAGACTTCATTAAGAAGGCTCTAAAACTGCAGGTTTCTTATACAACTATACTGTGGAGGCTCGATCCTCCACTTTTAAATACAATTTAGGAATCCTACCCTGCTGTTACTTACATTTACGATCGTTTATTTACCAGGAGCCTATAAATTATAGTTTCCACTTATACATTAGAATGAGATTGCATTTTAAGTGTGTGAGTTTCTTTCTCCTCAACCAGAAAGAACCCACTGACGTGAATTTTTGAAGATCAATATCTACATTTGTAAATATTATTTTTCTTATCATCAAAGAAAGTGGGTTTTTTTTTGCAGAAAATTCGACAAATGCAAAAATCTTCAAAGTATCACCGGCCAATGAGAATAGCAGTTATATATAATATTTGTGTATCTCCCTTGCCTCATACAATGCATTCCCGCACTGTCTGAAGATAGGTATACATAGGCATTATTTTGAAAGCGGCTAACATTTTTGTTCTGTGACATTTGAGAGAGAACAGAGACTTTATCTTTGGGGACAAACAAATCTTTCTCTCGCCAAAATTCTCAATGGAGCCTCAGCTATTGAAAGAGAAAGATCTCACTGTGGCATGGGAAGTTTAAGGTTATAAAAGGACTATCATTTTCTACATAATACAGCAATATAGAACTTCTTTTTCCTGGGGTACTTGGCTATATGATGGAGAAGTGGTCCAGACACTTGAGCTGCAGGTAAGACATTTCCATTTTTATCCTTCTTTTTGGCAGAGACTTGTTGTTGACTCTGAACACCGTCTTCCTCTTTTTCAGGAAAAGAACTTCAAATGTATCCAGAGAAGCATGTGCCCTGCAGCGAAACCATCCGTATGATTACGTTTTGGCCAATGAATTGTAACCAGACATGATGCATAAGGAGACCTCCCCCCACGAGGATGAACAGAACCTGCCCTTCCTTCGTTCCGAATGGAGTAACCAAGTGAGCACTGACGTTCAAATATCCAGCTGGGAAACAAAGGGGTGGACACAGGTTATGGCAGAGAGGCAGATCGTGGTCCTGCCTGCCCCCACTGCAGACATAGACAACCACTTCCTGAGTGTTTCCACAGGTTTTGGGGAGGTTACTCTCAGAACAGAATTTATTTCATGACTGATACATTTTCACTAGGAAGGAGGAAATGGGAGAGACGTTATTTAGTGCCACAGGCAGTTGGGGGAGGGCAAACTGACCCACTCCAACAATCGACACACGTAGAGGGGACAGGCATGATCTTTGCAGGAAGGGTTCTGTCTGGGTCTCCAGGAGCTGTGGTGCCCCGTGAGTCATTCAGAGGGGTTGTTTTCCCACAACATACGTTCCTTTTCCTATGACCAAGATTTCAGGGAAATGTAGGGAAATAGTCCTAATCTGGTATTAGGTCTATGTTAGGAAGGTGAGGAGATCACCTCCTGTGTAGCATAGAACATGAAGAAACAATTATGCGGAAATCAATGGCTATCTGCAGTCATCATAAGTATTGATATTATCCAAAGTGAGCTGAGGCTACCTTGACAAGGGGCAGCCAGGATGGATTTGTGGAACGTCTTATCCTTACTCCGGCGTTCTCAGAAATTCTTGTTGAGGGGACTTCGGTAAATATTTGGACTTTGAAACACGAGATGACTTGTTTTCCAATGGAGTGATGATAGAAAATGGCAAAATGAAAGGATGGAGATGGGTTGTTATTAATACAAACTGTGTAACCCATAAGAAAAATGTGACATGTTTTTATTATTATTATTGTTATCACTGAAGTGTTAGTTTTAAATATTTACATTTTTAAAAGAGGAATTGATCTCTGCTGAAGTCTTATTTCATAGACTAAACATCTAAACTCCCCATCCACATATTTTTTTTTCTCCCCAGGAAATGTGTTGATTTCTTTGGCTCTGCATAATGATATTAAAATGGAAAAATTTCAGAATTGCTACACATTATTGGATGGACACAGCGTGTATAGAAGCTCAAGACATATAGAGGAATGCTGACAATTCCATGATGGCTTTCAAATGAAACACAAAATTATTAGTGGACCCGTAATGCCTGAAAATGGGAGCCAATTTGATAACTAAGAGAATCTAGGAAGGGAATTAGAGACTCTTAAGTAAAGAAAAAAAAGTCTAGTGTATGTTAAGGAATCACATAGATGAATATATGTTAAGGAAAAGAAGGGAGGAGGAGAAGAAGGAGAAAGGAAAGGAAGGAGAAAAGGAAGAAAGGAAGAAAGATGTTCTTATTATTCCAAGTCTTGTGAGCATGAAGAGATGCAAACAAGAAATGTTCACTCTTGCAAGACAAGTACGTGGGGCCTGGTGGTCCCATTGCACCTGGGGACAGGGCTTGTGGTGGGCCTCTTCAGAGTAGGGGGAAGAATGTGTATATTACAGATAGATTTTTTAAAATCAATATGGTACCTTCAGGGTTCCAATGCTAAAACAGGACTACAGAGTTGCTGCTTCATCTCTTCAGCATAAGAGCAAGGCCGTCTGGCTTCTACACCAGGAATTCTGTTGCATGGGGACACTGGATGACACAGAACTAGAATAGTCTGTAGCCTTTGGCTTTCTATCCTCTTGTACCACTCGTATGCATATGACAATCTCAGAATAACAACACGGATCGACCAAGAGTACTAAAAGTTAAAAAAAAAATTATTTTTCTGAAGTGAAAAGTGGAGGCAAACTCCCGCATGTGCCTGACCGGGATCCACCCAGCATGCCCACCAGGGGGCGATGCTCTGCCCATCTGGGATGTTGCTTCACTACAACCGGAGCCATTCTAGCGCCTAAGGTGGAGGCCATGGAGCCACCCTCAGCACCAGGGTCAACTTTGCTCCAGTGGAGCCTTGGCTGTGGGAGGGGAAGAGAGAGATAGAGAGAAAGGAGAGGGGGAGGGATGGAGAAGCAGATGGGCACTTCTCCCGTGTGCCCTGGCTGGGAATAGAACCCAGGACTTCCACATGCCCGGACGATGCTCTACCACTGAGCTAACCGGTCAGGATCTAAAAGTTTAAAAAAATTTAATACACTTCTCCCATCACCCTCCCCACTTTATAAGTTTCTAATATAACTATATTGTCAAATCATATTAATTTTACATATTACATCCTCATTTTACAATCATTTTATAATTCCAGTTCTATAAAGATCTGTGTGTTTAATGCTCACCACCAGTTCTTATATAGATAACTCTGGTTGTTTTGACTGATTAAAGCTGATCCTTTAGTATATTCTTTAGTAAAGAGTATGGTAATAACATTCCCTGAGTTCAACCGATTTGATAATGATTTGCTTCTGACCTCTATACTTATTTGGAAGGGAGTTAAAGAGTTCTGTCAAAAGTTCTAATAATAATCACCTGACTAGGAGGTGACACAGTGGATAGAGTGTTGGCTTGGGATGCTGAAGACCCAGGTTCTAAACCCTGAGGTCACTGGCTTGAGCGTGAGATCATAGACATAACCTCATGATCGCTAGTTTGAGCCCAAGGTTGTTGGTTTGAGCCCAAGGTTGCTGGCTTGAGCAAGGGGTCACTGGTTCAGTTGGAGTCCCCTGGTCAAGACAAATATGAGAAAACAATCATTGAATAACTGAGGTGTTGCAACCATGAGTTGATGCTTCTCATTTCTCTCTCTTCCTGTCTGTCTGTCTGTCTCTCTCTCTCTCTCTCTAAAAAAAAGTTCTGATAATAATCTAATTTTATTTCAAAATTGTTTTACTTAAATACTTATGGGATTTTTTTAAGTACAGGATTTTGTAATTTGTATAGTTTTTTTACTTTTGTTATTTAAAATTTGCATCATGAAAATTAGTGATTGACTCCAATTTTTGCTATTATATTTGAGTCTGTGATTGGCATTCCCAAACATAGACTTGCTCCAAATAACTAACTAGTTCTTCAGAATACATTCTTAGAAATTGAATTACAGGTCCTCGATCACATAATTCCCTATTGTTAAAAGAAAGTTCAAAAGTCCATAAAACATTAGCAGGGTATAAAGTGTTCATTTCACTATTGACATTGATTTTTTTTATTTAATAAGTTAAAAATTATATCTTTATTTTAGTATATATATTTTGATGAAGACTAAAGTTGAACAATGTAATCCTACTTTAGGTCTTTTGAATTTCTTCTGTTATGAGTTGCCTATTTTGTAATTTATTTTGCAAATTATTTTCCATCACCACCACACCTAAAATTTCTCTCAGTCTTTCTTTCTTACCAATTAGCACTTCCAAACACCTGGGTCCTATGCAATGAGCCCATGACTGTCTTATTGTCTATTGCCTTCTTCATTCAATCTCTAGACTATGTCTCCAAAAGAATTTAAAATCTGCCCACTTTTCTCCACCTCCACTGCAATGAGCCCATGACTGTCTTATTGTCTATTGCCTTCTTCATTCAATCTCTAGACTATGTCTCCAAAAGAATTTAAAATCTGCCCACTTTCCTCCACCTCCACTGCTACCACTCTAATGTAAGCTACCTTATCCGTTCCCCCCTCTGCCCATTCTCCAACGATCGCCGTAGTGATTTTCAAGTATGGTTCTCTCTTTTGCTTTGTACATAGAAAGGCTATCACAAACACAAAATGCTCTACCAGCACTTTTATGGCGTTCTTATTTTCATTAGATTCTAACAGATTATGATTTATTTATTATTCATTGGTGGAAATTCAGAATTTTGTGGGATTGTATGTTTTCTTTTTGATTGAGGAATTAACATCTTTTAAGTTTCCTGTTGGAAGGGATTTTAGTTTGTTACTACTCATTGAAGATTTATTGAATCGTGGCCTGATAATATTTGTATTTCTATTTTATTGAGTTATTTATAACTTAATATATAGCTTATTTTAATAGATGTTTATGAACAATTTAAAACAAGGTGTATCCTGTGCTGTCAGAATAAAGAGCTGATTATGTATCCATAGACTCTGAGGCTTTTAGGTGTTCTACATTCTCCCTAACATTTCGTCCCTGTGATCTATTCAGATCTGAGCACGGTGTGCTAACGTTTCCTATTTTTGTTATGTGTCTGTTTGTTCTTTTATCTCCTATCATTTCTGGTCTATGAAAGCTGTACTGGTATTTGGTGAATAGATATTAATATCTTCACTGTGAATGGTAGCTTTTAGCATTAGAGAATGTCCCACTTTGTATTGCTTAATTCTTCTTGGCCTGAATTCTACCTGTTTTAGATCAAGATCATGGCCCCTGCTTTTTTTCTCCCTTGCTTTTACTTGTTATATTTTTGTGCATGCTTTTTCATCTATAACCTTTTAAATTCACTTTATTTTAGGGATCTTTTGCATACTGCATAAAGTTCACCTTTGCTTTCCTAGTTAAATTTGAGCCCTCTTTTTTTCTAATGTTATGTAAGTGAAGCGCACTAACACGTACTGGTACAACTGATATGTTTAGTGTTTGTCCTCTAACAGATTATTGTGTTTTATAAGTGTATATGAATAAGTGTACTCCATTATGTTAGCTGTTTGCTTTGCTGTCTTTTCCCTTATTCTTTGTTATTTGGGATCATTTAAACTCTTCTTCTAATGGTTAACTTTGTACTAAGACCTCTCTATAATACTTTTAACCACAAGTTTGTTCTGAAATTATTAGTTCTTCCTTTGTATTCTCAACATTAATTCCATCAAGTAACAGCTTCTGTTTTTTTCTCTTTTTCAGTATAATATTAATGTTGATGTTTGTTGAGCAAAATATGCTTAAGCTTCAAGTTCTTTATTTATCAGCTTTAAAGGATATCTTTTCACCTGACCAGGAGATGGCACAATGGATAGAGCGTCGGACTGGGATGCAGAGCACCCAGGTTTAAAACCCTGAGGTCACCAGCTTGAGGATGGGCTCATCCGGCTTGAGTGTGGGGTCACTGGCTTGAGTGTGGGATCATAGACAAGACCCCGATGTTGGCAGCTTGAGTGTGGGCTTATCTGGTTTGAGCAGGGCTCACCAGCTTGAGCCCAAGGTCATTGGCTTGAGCAAGGGGTCACTCGGTCTGCTAGAGCCCCCGGGTCAAAGCACATACGAGAAATCAATCAATGAACAACTAAGGTGCCGCAATGAAGAACTGATGCTTCTCATCTCTCTCCTTTCCTGTCTGTCCCTCTTTGTCTCTATGTGTCTCTCTCTTGCTAAAATAATAATAATAATAAAAAATACCTATCTAGTGACTGCTAATGCCTCTGTTTCGTGTCTTTCAGCAAGTTCATTTCACATTCCATTTACTCTGCTCTTTCTTCTATGTTTTAATTGGTTGCATTATTTACCCAACATGAGATTGCATAGTGTTCACACAGTATTTTCCCATTTTCGCCACCCTAGCTCACTTTTTAAATACTAACTGTCATTTCTTCAAGACCTAACAAGGAAGTTTCTCTAGATATTATGTTTTCCTGAAGCCCTTTTTGTAGCAGATTTTTCAGGGAAAGTTTATCAGAATAATAGTCTTTCAAGTACTGTATGTTTAAACTCTCTGTAACATTTGTATCAAAAGGATGCCTGGCTGAGTTAAAAACCTTGGCTTACACTTTCTTTTCTTGAGTACTTTAAAAGTGTTACTTCCTAGGTTTTATATTTAAAATGCTGCTGAGAAATTTGGTGCTCCTCTCATTTCCTTTCCCTTAATTGTTACTTGATTTGAACGCGGAGGTTGGTAGCGGTGGCAAGAGATGTTTGGGTTTCCAAAAGCATTTTTTCCTTTAAGTCTAACAGTTTTGCTAGGCTGTATCTTGGTATGGACTGCTCTGGTTCTAGGTACACAGAGTGTGTGGGCTATTTATAGAATCAGTTCTTCTTGTTTTTCCATAAAGTTATGCTGAAGTGTGATTTTTCAAGCTGAATGTTTTTCTTTTTCTTTTCCAACTCATTTTGGTATTTGACAATCTTTCCTTCATATTTACTATCATCTGTCCATATGATTGTTCAACTCTGAACTTCTTAATGTTGCTGTTCTTCCGAAACTTCTAATTTGAGTGTTCTGTTGGAGTTCCCACTCGTGTAGAGGCCACATTCATTTTCTGTTGCAATGCATCTTTTTAATTTTTTTGCAATAACTTTTATTACATGTAGGTTGTATTTTTTCCCACATATGTAAATGAGATGGATCTTCCTCGTCTATTGGAAAGAGGCTCCTTATGAGGGAAGTAGGCAACAGTGTCATTTCCCTAATATTATGGCGTTGTGGTCTAAATAGTTGTGCCCCACCCTCATTGTATATATTGAAATCCTAACCTCCAAAAATGATGGTGTTGGGAAGTAAAATGTCCAGGAGGTGTTCCAGTCTTGAGAACAGCGTCCTCAAAAATGGGATGAGTGCTCTTATGAAAGAGGCTCCAGAGAGACCCCTAACCCCGACCACCACGTGAGGACACAGTGGTAAGGCGTTGGCTAGAACCAGAGAGACGGCCCTCACCCAGTGTTGGCATCCTGATCTTGAACTCCCAGCCTGTAGAACTGTGAGACATCAATTTCTTTGCTTATAAGCTACCCAGTCTGAGGTATCTTGTCATGGCAGCCCGACTGGATTCAGACATATGGTTTAAGGGTTTGCTTTCTTTGTTTTTACCAAAAGGGCTTAGAAATGGTCTGTCTATATAGATTTCAGTTTATTTATGAAGGCTTTCAGCCTCCAGCCTTAGAAATAAAACCCATAAGCTCTACAGGTCTCACCCATCAGAAGGGTGCTGCTTTCAGCTTTAAACATTATATTTGCGGTTAAGATATATTTTGGAAACGGTTTCCTCCTCTCCACACCCCCCACCCCACTCTCTGATACTCTGACCTCCGTTTCTTCCAATTCTTTCTGTCCCGCTCCATTCTATCTCTGTCATCAGGTCTATGCGATGTGTCGGGTTTTCTCAGAGTGAGTCTCTGTTCTTCTGAAAACCAGAGGAGGTTGGGGAGGGCGCTACCAAGGCCTTTACTAAGTCTCAAGGCCTAGACTTGCCAGCGCTCTGCTAGTTTTCCACGTTCACATGCAGATGATCTGGCCCGCCCCTTCCCTGGGGAGGTCGTGAGAACTTTGCCCAGTGCGTCCCGCCATTCTCAGATCTCTCCGCTCAGGTTGTAACTCACAGGAAGCTGCATCTCCCCTTGGAAATATGTGTCACTTATGTTCTTTCCCCCGTGGTTGGTAGAGTGTGTCATAATAATTTTTCATTCTCAGCTTCTCCCACACCCCACCTGCGACTTTTATTGGTCTTTCTAGTGATTTGGCCATAACCTACCTGGGTTCTGTAATTCTTTCATCTTAACAATTAATAAATTTATAAAATATTGTAACTTTAGAATTGAAAAGGTCTCCAGGTAAACTCCTAGAGTAAATTTTTAATTTTTTAGATTAAAAAAAAATAAAAAAACCACTTCAGGTTTTCTTATGCTTATCAGGTTGGTAGCTAGCTATTACCACATGCTGCAATATTAATCGCTTCTATGACAATATATCATACCTCAGCTCCCTGAATAGATAGATGGTAAGTTTCTCAAATTTTAGGACAATGACTCATTTATCTTTGGAATCCATTGTGAGCATTTGGGATGAAGCTATCCATGTAGGGTTTTTTTTTTTTAAAGGTACTAAGGTGAAGGAAAAGAAACATTTGTTTATTTATTGAGTGCTTTCTGTGTTAGGCACTGTTCAAGGTGCCTGGTCTTTCTCAGGTGAGAAAAAAAATTTTTTTTTTAATTCTCTGCTTTGCTGGAGCTTAAAATCTAGCATGGGTAGACAGACAATGAAAAATGAATATAACAAACATATCAGTTACAGAGAGTATTAAAAGTGTGAAAAAGGTAAAGGAATTAAAGAGAAACCTACAGACACAGGCAACAATGTCGGGATTGCAGGAGGGAGACAGGAGGTGGAAGAAGGTGGAAGAAGGTAGAGGGATAGACAGAGATGGAGGGAGACTTGGGGGGGGGTGAACATATCATGAAATATACAGATGTTGGACTATAAAATTGTACAGCTGAAACCTGTATAATTGTATTAACCAATGTCACCCCAACAAATTCAATAATTTTTTTTTAAAAAAAGGATTAAGAGCATTATGGGGGAAATAGAGCACAGGAAGAGACTGGGAGTGCAGGAGACTATCGCGTGTAACAGTGTGATCCGACGGTGATGTCCGAGGCCAAACGCCAGGCAAGTGAGAGTTGATCATGGAGATTCCGGTTTGCAAAGGACTTTCCCCACTTTTAACAATGCGAGTCCTTCTTCCGGAGAACTCTCTCAGTTCCCGGAAAACTGGGATGGTTCGTCGCCACACGCACGGAAAGCCAAGCATTGCCCCTCCCCCAAAGCTGTCAGTAGAGTAGATGATGCTTGAAGGAAAACCAGGAGTCCAGTTCGGAATATGTTCCTTTTGAGTTATCTATGAGCTGACAGTGGAGATCCTGAGCAGGACATGGGACACATCTGGGGCTCAGAAGAGGGGTCTCGGTGGCAGATATCAATTTGGGAGTTCTTGACCGACAGATAATGTTTAGACTCCTGACTCTGGATGAGGTTATCAAGAAAATAAGTGGGGGATGAGGAAAACATTCTAATATCAAGAGGTTCAGAGGAGAGAAGAATTCAGCGAAAGAAGGCCACCAAGGAGGGAGACCTGAGGTAGGATGAAAACCAAGAACGGGTGGTCTTCTCAACGGTAATAAAACGAATGTACCGGGAAGCGGGGATGAATCAGTGCGGTAAATATTTATACCAATGACAGGTCTGGTAAGAAGAGGACTGGAAGCTTGGCTATTGAATTTCACAACTTGGCGGCAACTCCAAAAAGTTGCGTTTGGATGGTGTGGTGGGCACAGGAGCACGATCGGGAAGGGTCCCATGGAATGAAAGGCGAGGAACGGAAGGCAACACATACGTAGCATTATTTCAAGAAGTTTCATAGGAAAGTTTCAGAGACACAGAGGGGCAGCGGGCAGGGAATTTAGTTTAAAAGTATTTTAAAATGAGAGAAATAACAGCATGTTGGTCTATGAGAGGGAATGACCCATTAGAGAGAGGAACATTGATTGTCTAAAGGAAAGAAAAGAGCTGTTGGAAAGGTTTTTACAATATGTAAAAGAGCACGGGTGCCACAGGAAAACCACTTCTGAGACAAATGTGATTTAAATGGTCCACAGCAGACTTTTACAAAAAAAAAAAAAAAAGAGAGAGAATCAAACGGCAGCAAACAGGCAAGAGCTTATCTAAAATAATAGCTGCTGGAGCTCGTGCTGCAGTTCCTCCTGATGAAGTGTTCATCTCTGCATGTGCCCGTACAGGGCCAACTTGTTCAGTACAGAGTGACCCAAAGGTATTGCGTACTCTTCGACGTCCAGAGAAATGTTTGCATGCTTTTTACTAAGGTTGAAGAAGTATTAACTCTGTATTTCAAAAGGCTTTCTAATCACTAAGTATGAGGGCGAAAAAATCAATTTCAGGGTAATTTGTGATCAACCAGAAAATTCCATTAACTTGGTATCTTCCTTTCAGAAGTGTCATACTTCCATTGTCTCCAATTAAGCAGGTTATACTCTTTTCTTGTGTTGAAATGGGATGTGGCCCTGGCCAGTTGGCTCAGTGGTAGAGCATTGGTCAGCGTGTGGATGTCCCAGGTTTCAAACCTGGGTTCTCTGCGTCCCAGTCTGACACTCTATCCACTGCGCCACCACCTGGCCAAGCAGGAAGTTCTTTTATTGATTCCATTTTTCTTCCTCTCAATGTGTGTGTGTGTGTGTGGGGGGGGGGGGTGTTTCTCTGCATTCATTTATTTTTATTTAACATTCATAGAGGACATGCACTCAGACCAGGTTCTTCTCTCTAATTTTCCATGTAGAACACGTAAACCAGGTTACTGAGGGGCTGCCGCAGCCCCTCAAATGAAGTCAAACTAACGTGGAAGTCCTCCCAGAGCCTTCCTGTTTTCCACAGATCTTCAAGGCCTACCTATCCTTCCTTTTAAAGGTACGTGGGACTTCTGTTTCCTCATCATGGTTCCAGCCACCACCTGAACATCTCCAACAGGGTCCACATTGTTCTTGTTTTCTCTAGTCCTTTCTACACACTCCCACTAGAATGACCTTTCCAAATTCATCTCTGAGCGTGTCACTTGGGCCTTTGGAAAGCTCAGCAACCCTTCTTGGCAGCCCGGCAAGAGTCGGGCTCCTCAGTGTCTTCATAATGGGGACTCTTCTTCAATTTTTCAGCCTCCTCACTCACCATTCAACTTCACACACCTGTGGGCTCACACACCTGTGGGCTCACACACCTGTGGGTTCACACACCTGTGGGCTCACACACCAGTGGGCTCACACACCTGTGGGCTCACACAGGTAGCTGCCTGTTCCTTGGATGCCTCCTTCCACCATCTTTTATCCACTTAGTACAGCTTTGACTGCTATTGAAAGTTTTCACACCTCCAAGTGTATGAGCATGATTGCAAGGACTCTTTCCAAGTGCTCCAACCTGGAGACCCGGGTACCTAGGCACTTTGGATACAAAAATGGGTCCGGCACCCGTGATTGCCAACCCAGGCTGCACAGAAGCATGACCTAGGATCTCGGAGGGGAGTCCGGAAGCACCTTGATGATACTTGCATACCGGTGTGATGGACAGACTGCCCCTGTAATATCTTTTTTCTCCTAATCTTTAGCAAGAACTAAGAATCACTGCTCTAGAGGCTGAGACGCACTACTTTAGAAACCATGTTCAGGCAACAACTCTTCTGTGAAGATGTTCTTGACTCTTGAGACAGAATAAATCACTCCCTCCTGGGGGGACTGACTCCCTCCTGGAACAAAAGCCCGGAAACCCGCTGTGCAGAATACATACCTTTGCAAACCCAAACACCTGAGTTCAGTTCTCTCTGTGTCTCTTTGTTTCTGTTTCTCTGTCTCTCTCCTCTCTCTTTCTTGATCTCTCTGGCTTTTGACCCTTTGGGGAAAACCCTTCAGAGCTAAAAGTAATGTCACATTCTTTGCTAGATGAACTAAACAGAGACTCTCCTATCAAACAATCAGTGAATCATTAGAAACCATTTTGTTCACTGGGTGCCTATTCGGTTACCTAAGAAAATATAAATGGGTAAAAAGAAAATACTTTTTTCCTTAGAAAACGTGAGCATTCGTTTCCTGGCTAAGAAACGATCTGCGCAGTATAGTGTGTACTTTGCCGCCTCTCAGAGGCTGCCTGGGCCGTACCCTTGTCCTTCCTCCCTCCCGGTTCCCTGGGAGTGTCCGCGTGTGAGACGGCGCAGCCTTTATTTGGTAAAGGTCACAGGTCATTTCTTTGTTCTCCGAACTCTCTTAAAAATGATCAGGTTTTCCCCTTTTTCCTTCAGTATTATTAGATACAGTTTAGAATTAAAAACCAACTCTCTTAACAGCGCTTCCCATCGAATTTCCCAGCCCACGAGGAAGTGAAAATATGTCTGTTTAGCCCTCGAGTGACCATAGTCCCAGCTTTGTGCGTGTGCCACCCTTTCCCCTGGAACAGCTTCTTAAGGACCGGTCCACTCTCGGCCCACGGGGAGACAGCCCGTGGAGTTTACCAGGGGAGAGCGGTGTATACCGGAAAATTCTTATAGAAGTTACTTTGAAGAAACATAAACAAATGGAGCCAAAGCAAGGAAGAGAGTCTGGGCAGAAGTCCCAACAACAACAACAACAACAACAACAACAAACCCACAAAAGACAAAAAGTGACGCCAGCCACGAGGCACACAGAAGGCTCCGAGAGGCTGGTGTGAAGGTGGAGAAATCCGGCTCAAGGTAGAGAAGACTTTGCTTGGGAACCGATGAGGAAAGCCTTAGGAAATACCTCGAGGGGCCTAAACTGTGACAGAAATATTGGGATAGTCATAAACGCGTATGGGCATTCTCACATAAATCCGTTCATAGCCACGGAAGAGAGAACATGGGGGCAGGGGGCCTCTCATGCTGCCAAATATTTTCACCCAACAGTTAGGTATTTGTCCAAAGTTTGAGCACATGTTCTTGGTTGCATGAAATTGCTGACCTCACAAACTCGGTCCAAAGCAGAAAAAAAAAGGGAGTGAAATTGAGTTAGGTCCTCAGACGGTTCATGAAAAGGTATTCATACACTGGAAAGCAGAAGTGTGGGTAATGTTCTTCATTGGTCAAATGCAAAAATAAATTTTACTTTAGACATACTCTCTGTATTCTTATGTTAGCATTTACATTATGCTGATTTGCATATATTTATGTTATTGTATAGTATTTGTGTATATTTGTATTACTTTATTTATATTATGACTTCTATTCTTCTTATATAACTCCGGATCCTTTCATATGCACACAGAAGAAGCTGCCTAAGCTTGGAGAGAATACCCAAATAGTCATTACCGAGAGAAAATTAAAACTATGTTTATGGGGAATTCATTCTAGTATAATCATGCCAACCTAGGGTCTCTGTACCAACTTTTTCAAAGTAACCTATAGATTTCAGCAGTCTCAAAACTATGTCAATTAAAACCTTTGAATTCCACTGGCATGACCTGTGGCAACTGAGAGATTAAAATATTGTTAAAATACGCCTAAACTAATAAGTTAGGCTTTCCATATTGAAATGAAATATGATCTTTCATCAAGTGCTGAGGAAGGTGATTCTGGGTAACCTGACTTCACCACAGAAGTCCTGACTTCTTTTTTATATTATTTCTTTTTTATCCTTTTTCTTTTTCTTTTCTTTTTATTTTTAAGTGAGAGGAGGGGAGATAGTGTGACAGACTTCCACATACACCCAGACCAGACTCCACTCAGCAATTCCTATCTGGGGCCAATGCTCAGACTAACTGAGCTATCCTCAGTGCCTGGGGCTGATGCTCAAACCAATTGAGCCACTGGCTGCAGGACAGAAAGTAGGAGAGAAGGGGGAGGTGAGAGGGGGGGGAGAGAAAGAGATGATTGCTTCTCCTGTGTGCCCTGACTGGGGATCGAACCTGGGAAATCCATAAGCTGAGGCAATCACTTTATCCACTAAGCTAACAGGCCAGGGCCTTTTCATATTATTTCAATACTGCCAGCCACGTAATTTCCTGGTTGTTCTTATCCTGGTTTTCAGATCCCCAGCTGGAATGACAATAACAGAAAAACTCTATGAAGGTAAGAGCACAGGAGTGAGTTTCGTGCTCAGAGCTCGCAGAAGAGGTGCCTGCCATGTGACCGTCCCTGGGTTTCTGCACCTCAATCACATATTGGTAGTCCCCCACCAAGTGAACTTCTCCAAGACAGAGTTGTAAAAACCTACAGCTCTCTCCTTCGTGTTAGGTGTGTTTCCCACTAAGTACATGTACTTGGGTGAGATTTAATTTGTAAGCAAGTTCTGTTAGAAAAGGGCCAGGGCCAAGATGTGGCGTGGCACAGGGCCGTCCCCCGAGACTGTCAGCGGCCATGGCTGTTTTCTTGTCCTGGAATCAAGCGTGACGCTGGACTTGGCAAGAGAGGCGGCCTGATTGCAGCAGGGGGTCCTGTGGTTCTGGTGCGGCCAGAAGCAGTTCCCCCGGGGGGTGACTGGAATCTTTGCCGCAAGTTCAACCTAAAATTCACTCCCACAGCTCTTCCCAAAGTTCTGTTATCTCTCTAATATTTTTATTAATTTTATTGGGGTGATATTAGTTAATAAAATCATATAAGTTTCAAATGTACAATTCTAAAACTCATCAACTGTCTATTGTATTGTGTATTTCCCACTTAAAGTCAAGTCTCCTTTTATCGCTATCTATTTGAACCTTTGCACTTTTATACCCTTCACCGCCCCAGTCCCTGTGGGAACCACCATACTGTTTTCTGTGCTTGTGATTATTTCTGTTTGTTTGTCTTGTCATCTGTTCATTTGTTGTTTTCAGGTTTATATCACACAGATGAGTGAAATCAAATGGCTCTTGATGTTTTTCTTCTAACAAATTTTGCTCACCATTGTTGCAAACGGCACTATTTCATCTTTTTTTCATGGCTGAGTAGCATTCCATTGTGTATATGGACCACATTTTATTTATCCAATCCTCTATCAAAGGACATTTTGGTTATTTCTATATCTTGGCCATGATAAAAAAAAATGTAATAAAAAGAGGGGTACATATATTTTTACAAATAAATGTTTTTATTTAATAATCACCAACATTAATTATACTGGATTCTATTATGTGCAACCAAGTTTATATTCTAGAATAGAAAATTATCATTTAAAAGTAGTACATCTAGTAGAGCGGTTACTTTCTTTTCCAAAATAAAATTACTAGAGATTTCTCCTTCCATGGAATAATACTTTTCATGGACAAAAAATACTGCTTGCCTGATACTAGTTATCCAACATACCATTAAGCATTAGAAATAAGTGTTAAAATAATCAGACAAGTCATTGCCTCCTAGAGCATATATATCTCTAAAATGATTTTAACTAATAAAATGTTTTACTGATTTTTAGGAAGAGAGGAAGGGAGAAAGACAAAGACAGAAACAGAGAGAGAAACACCCCTTTGTTGTTCCACTTATTCATGATGTCCTTGGTTGGTACTTGTGTGTGTTCTGACCAAGGAAAGGTCACACCTGCAACCTCACGAAGCTGTGACTGACAGAGCTACCTGGCTAGGGCCTACGTAATGAAATGTGTTAAAGTACACAGATTTGCTGAAAATTAGAGAATCGGAAGAAAATTTGTTATCTGTTGGTGTTGCCCCTTGAAAGAGGTTGAGCAACTTTTATCACCTAGCTTTTCATTTTCTTTTTGTTTAAATTTTATTTATGATTTTAATTTGTGTTTACATAGATTCAAGTGTCCCACTGAATATATCTCCCCCCACCCCCTTATTCCCCTCGGCCCTCCCCTAGGCCCCCTCCTCCCAATGTCTTCTCCCCTTCCCTCCAGGATTTGCTGTCCTTGTTTTCTATAATGTGTTATGTATATGTAATTTTATTAATCTCTTTCCCTTCTCTGATCCCATCTTCTCTCCTACTTTCCCTCTGCCCACTTTCCCTCTGGTCCCTGTGACCCCGCCTCTGTCTCTGTTCCGTTCCTCAGTTCACATAGTTCATTGGATTCCTCAAATAAGTGAGGTCATAGGATATTTCTCTTTCTCTGCCTGGCTTATTTCACTTAGCCTGATAGTTTCCAGATCCATCCATGTTCTTACTTTGTAAAAAAAAATCTCTATAGCTGTCTTCCCTTTCCAAACCTGTGAGCACAATTTCTAATGGCTCAGTAAATGACTCGTAGATTATTTAAAGGGATAGCAAACTGTCAAGTGATCAGAAAAAAGAAAAAAAAATGGACCAGAGTATCAATTTCTTTTTTAAAAAACCTGAGCATAACTGAGAGGACCACAACGATAGAGATTCCAGCCTTCATACCCTCACCATCAGATAAAAATTTGGTTGGTCTATGCAGTGTTTAAAAATAAACCAACCTTATTGGGTCATAAGACACTTCCGTTTTAATTTTTTGAGGTAACTCCATACTGTTTTCCACAGTGGCTGCACCTGTGTGCATTCCCACCAACAGTGCAGGAGGGCTCCCTTTTCTCCACATCCTCACCAGCACTTGTTGTTTATTGATTTATTGATGACAGCCATTCTGACAGGTGTCAGATGGTATCTCATTGTGATTTTAATTTTCATCTCTCTTATGATTAATGACGTTGAGTATCTTTTCATATGTCTGTTGGCCATCTGTATGTCATCTTTGGAGAAGGGTCTATTCAAGTTCTTTGCCCATTATTTAATTGGAATGTTCGTTTTCTTAGTGTTGAGTTTTATAAGCTCTTTATAAGTTTTGAACTTAATCTCTTATCAGATGTATCATTAGCAAATATGTTATCACATTCCATGGGTTATCTTTTCATTTTGTTGATGGTTTCCTTTGCTGGGCAAAAGTGTTTTAGTTTGATGTAGTTCCATTTGTTCATTTTCTCTTTTGTTTCCCTTTCCCTAGATTTAAAAAATATATATTGCTTTGAGAAATGTCCAAGAGTTTACCGCGTATGTTTTCTTCTAAGATTTTATGGTTTTGAATCTAGCATTTCAGTCTTTTTAAAGTTGATTTAAGAGAGAAATGAAAGAGGAGAAGGAAAGGGAAAATCATGGGTTTGTTGTTCTATTTATTTATAAATTCATTGCTTGGTTCTTAATACTTAAGTCTGTAATGCATTTGTGAACCAGTGATTCCACTTCTGAGAATTTATCCAAAGAAACTCAAAACACAAACTTAAAGGAATATTTACACCCTTGTGTTCATTGCAGCATTATTTACAAGAGCCAAGATTTGAAAACAGCTCAAGTGCCCGTCAGTAGATGAGTGGATAAAACAAAAAACAAAACCAACTGTGGTACATTTACACAATGGAATGTTATTTGGGTATAAAAAAGAAAGAAATCTTACCTTTTGCGACAGCGCGGATGGGACTGGCGAGCATTGCGCTGAGTGAAATAAGTCAGCGAGAGAAAGACAAGCACCGCATGAGTTCACTCACATGTGGAATTTATTCAACAAAATCAAACAACAAGCGAAAATAAAGACAGACTCATAGATAGAGAGCTGGTTGACAGCTGTGGGGGGCGGAGAGGGGAGTCTGGGAGGTAGAGGAATTAAGCAAAAAAGAAAAAAAAGAGAGAGAAAAGGCTCATGAACACGGACAGTAGTGTGGTTGCCGGCACAGGGACGGGATGGTGGAGGAAGGTCATAGGGGGTGTAGATGGTGATGGAAAAAGGTGTGAGCTGGGGGTGTGTAAACACACAGTATGGTGTATGAAAGATGTGTTGTAGAATTGTAACCTGAAACCTGTATGATTTTGTTAATTGGTGTCACCCCAGTACATTCAGTTTAAAAATAAACTCATTCATAGAACCCTAAAATCTCACAGAATTGAGAAATCTACATAATCTACTTCAACACCCTAATTTACGGGTAACTGACTCACGTTCTTTGTGGAGAGAAGGTTGCAATGTATATTTTTGCATTTCCTCGTGGCTGTGTGTGTTTGCCACTCCTAAAACGAGTGGAAAAATGCCACTCCCAACAAAACCTCCAGGCTTCCCACTTTTCTATATTCAGTAAGACACCCGCCATGTGCATATGTGTATGTGCATATATATAACTTTGAAAAATACTTCTTATATTTTTGTTTCCATGACCTCTATCAAATTACACAATTAGTGGTTTCTTGAACCATTAAGTTTTGCTTCTGGAATAATACACATAAATCTGTATATTTATACACACACAAATATAGTCATGGTGATATAATCGGCTGACATAAGACTTCAGGGCCTTCTACTCAGAATTAACCTGCATCCGGTGATGTTTTGTAGAGAATACAGAGAATAGAACGCTATGTAATGGTAATTATACACTACAAGTCGGTAGCGATGTTAAAGTACGTATAAATTTAGGAATCGAGTCTCTCAGCTCCAAACGCAAGTTCCATTCTTTCCTCCTCCTCAACACAAAATTATCTTGGGAGAACAGGAAGAGAACTCACAGAAATACAGCAAAAGTACATATAGCACCAGGGAAGACGTAAACAGTCCTTAGTGAGTCAGGCTTCCAAGTTTATAGCCTTGTTTTCTCTTGACTCTGTGTTTCAACGGCCTTGCGATTTTTGTTGAACATAAGTGCAGGGAAAGGCTGTGTTAGAGGGCTGCTGACTCTGATATGCCTTAAATGGTGCACTGAGATCGCCCGGTGGCAGGTCCCAGAGCAGGGGAAACACTCTGAGGTTTGCAGCGACGATCGACCAGAGCTCTCAAAGACACACGGCTTGAACTAAGTATAAATATATTTGCTTTTTCTATCAGCTCAATGCTGGTCTTTCTCCAGAAATGATATAGAATTTATTTTTAGAGTTTGCACATATAGTTCTTAGTGGAACAAGATGGTCAATGAAGCAGTCACTGTTGAATACCTCATGAGAACCATTAAATCTCGGCAATTAAGTTGATAATTAAATTTGATGGTAGAAAAATTGTAACAGCACACTTTTCTTTAGCCCTTTCTGGAATAGCTCATTTGCCTTTTTTCTTCCCATCCCCTCCATCAAAATGCATAGGCACATATGGCAAATGATACCTTACAAGTACCTAGACTAGGACTTTGGCGGATGTGGCTAGAAGAGGCTAAAACATATTCTCAGAAGGTGCAAAGTTTAAGCTCTTTTTTTTTTCTTTGTAAAAATATTTTAAAACAATCAAAATGTATTTTCATGAAGGTCTTTTTATTTCTGTTTTAATAATGAGCCTAAAAATATATATTAAACTCCAAGGCTTCTTGCTATTTTATTTTGGTTAGTTTTTTTATAATATTTTTTTACAAACAAACAAAAAAACACCCCACAACAATTTACTATTTGTGCTCAGTCCTTGAATTCTAAAAATGAGGGTTAGAATGGATGAAGAGAGGCAAGACGGAGCACCGAGGAATGAGTCGCGGTACCAACGTGAGCTTTTGCGTTTGAGCGAACTTCAGAACGGTTCTCGACAGGACGGACCGAGGTTGCCCTCAGAAGAGTTCATCCAAAGTAGCGTTTTCCTGCATCGCCTGCTGATGCCAACGTACCGTCCTTCCTTTGTTTATTTAATAAAAGCGTGAGGACCTACAACGCGCTAGGGGCTGTGCTAGGTCCTGGGGGTGCTGAGTAAATGCTCCACCTTTAAGAAGCACAGTGTTTGGGGGAGTCAGCTGCGTGTTGTAAACCGTGTATGTGAGCACGGTGCTAGAAATGTGCGCAGAGCAGTCCGGGAACATAAAGGAGAGACACCTCTTCTAGAATGACGCTCCCGGGGGCAGGCCCGGATTCCGGAGGACTTGACCACTCAACTCTCCCTTTGAAAAACATTCCTGGCGCAGCGTGGATACAAAGCAGGGGAGGAACACTCGGGGCCCAGGGAGCAGAAAGGCGGAAGGAAAAACTGCTCTAGGTGATTTGTCGGTTGATCTAAATACATTTGCGCAGAGATGGGGTTCTGTTGTTAGAATGTATCTCGTGCTGCAAGTTTGCATTGACTCCGAGAAACACGGGAGCTGACCTGAAATAGATGCTCTGGTGAAGGTTATTTGTCGATTCCAAACCACTGTGTGGCTGAGTTTCCTGTCTGAGGACCAAGGTCCGGTCTCTGGAGTATTCAGTTCTATCAGGAAGTTCTGGAGAGTTGGGCTGTCTCCCAAGCAAATTATTCTCTGTAACAGACTTTCTATCTTTGGTCTACATTTTGGTCCCTGAAATACACGGCTCACAAAAATGAGGGGGTCAGGAAACGTGCAGATAGATACTCCAGTACTTTTGTAGAGTGCATTTTCACCAATGAAATCAAAGTTGGTTTTGCATAATCGAGCAACGTTCTTTAAGTTGTCGTTTTCTTTTCTGATATTCATGTTTACTAAAAAAAAAAAAAATCAGATGCTTCTTTGTTTTTATCGCTTCATATCCATTTTGAAATATCCCCTAATTTCTGTGAGCAATATAGTTGAAGCCTGTGGGCTTCCCACAATAGCAGGATTTCTCAACCTCGGCACAGCTGACGTTTTAAACAGATCAGGGAATTAGGGAAGAAAACCCAACTGCACAGAAGTAAACTTTCCCATTCAAAACAACAAAACGATGAGAGAGAGAGAGCGAGCTAGAGTGAGAGAGGGAGAGGGAGAGGGAGGGAGAGAGAGAGAGAGAGAGAACAGGGAGAGGGAGGTCGAGGAGAAGAGGGGAGGGAAGGCGGGGTGTAGAGAGGAGGGACATTGGAGGTAGTAGTGTTCTGTCTCCTTGACTGTCACACGCTCGTCTTCCTACCGTGAGCTTCATAATTACGCTGTCTGATTGAGAATGTGATTGTATTAGCGCTAGACCTTGCTGCCCGGAACTAAACAAGTGGGTGACTCCAGAACTGATGGGCTACACCACTGTCACTGTCCTAATGCCAGTTTTGCTGCACTGGCTCACCTTCCCTCTCACAGTACCTGCTGTCCCGCGAACTACACATCGGTTCATTACGATGCCAAGTGGCAGCGCAGGAACATTTGATCCAACAGAGATACATCTTCTAGGGCAGCTGAAGGCGTACTCGAGAGAAGCCACAATCAAGCTTGGTTTCAGCTTGTTCTGTTTCCTCAAGTATCTTATCCTCACGGTCTGATTTTCGCTGTGATCAATGGCTGAGGCTGAGAGATGCCTGAGAGCCAGAGACTCTGTCAATCACCCCAAGCATGTAACCAGAGCAGGGCATCATTTCCTCTATCAACAAAACAACTATTTCCACTCTGTTTTGACCATAGAGAAGATTTTAAAAACAAACAAACCAGAAGTCCCCATCCATACTCATGGGGAGAGAGTTTTAGAGGTCATGTCATGTGACCGAGCAGGACTCTCCGAGACCATCCTGAAATTCTGCCTACCACCCAATCTCAAATTTTGTAGTTATAGATGTAGATGTGAACACAGATACATAGAGATGCATCCTGGACGTTCTGTTTCTCTGGGAACCCTGATATAGAACCCTGACTAACACCTGGGTAAACCCTGAGCACATTATACTAAGAAAAATGAGCCAGGCAAGATGAATACTGTAGGATTTCATTTCTATTATTCAGAGTATTCAAATTTATATAAACATAAAGTGTGTGAAGGGAGAGATGGGGAACTGTTAAATGGGCATGGAATTTCAGTTTTGGGAAATAAAAATGTTTTACACTACTGATTTGTACAGTTAGAAATGGCTAAGCTGGCAAGTTTTGTATTATGTTTTGTGGGGTTTTTTTTTTTACCACAATTAAAACAAAATTAAAAAGAACAAAAAACACAATAAGCTATCAGTCTCCTGGTTCTATTGCTTCTAAAACAGAGTTAAAATCGGGAAATGTTTGCTATGGCTTCACTTTATTTCTGCCATATCATGGACAAGAATCATGGGAGTGATGTCCCGTGACACTCACAGGCCCCGCCCACATGCACGGGGAGACAGTTATGGTTATGCAGGGCATGGGCATGACAGAGCGGGACTCTATGAGACCATCTTAGAATTCTTCCTACCATGCAATCTCAGTCTGGGCATATCTTACCCCAAACTATAAAACGATTCTATAGGATTACTGGGTATTCACCCTCAATACAGGATAGATGAAAATCCCATTTGTTTCTATCAAAAATACTTACAGAATCTTTTCTTAGGAGGAAATCCTCTGGATGGGCCAGCTCAGCATGGAGGTGGAACAGTCAGCAAGTATGTGGTTAAAGGGTTGCCCAGCGACCACACCCACTTCAAGGTGTCTTCCCAGGCTTGCATCAAAACCTACACTCGCTTCAATAGCAGCTCTCTGCGGGATTGTCTTCAGAAATATACCATGGAATAGTCAACAGGTCCCTGAGTTGGCTAGGATGGGTCAGAGGGAGCACGGTTTGAATTCAGGGTTGATGAAACTCCTTTACAAGAATATGTCAGTCCTCCTGGACTGACATTGCAAGTGTCCAAACATGTGTGTTTCCTAAAGTAATAGTCATTAAAGAATCACACTCAAAAGTCTATGTTGACTTCAAAACCAAAATGTTGCAATCACCTACCCTTTGCTAAATCATGTACTATATAGCGTTGGGATCGTTTTCCTTCCTGCCATCCTTGTACTTCCTAATTACCAATGCACTCTGAAATGATGAGAACTGCGCTACACTCCTTAGAAGCCAAATTTTTGTTTGTTTGTTTCAAATACAGCGGTGGAGTTAGTTACATTTTCTTTTCCCCGAGGGAAAATACTTTAACTTCGTGCAATAAATGAGGTGTCATTACTCATAAATTTCAGAAATTCATCATCTGACATATTACTTTAACTCAGTTCTAGTCTTTCCTTCCTTTAATTAGAGAGCATTGTGTGGTATTGATGAAAACACGACATTTATTAATTTTACATATTTCCGTATTTACATGGTAGCAGGATGTAGCATGACCCAGAGCACACATCAAGTTCTGTTTAGGAAAGAAAAAGGCACATGTTGCTAGAAACTATATTACTTTCAAGATATATAACAAATTCTGAAAAATTGTTGGTTCAATGTCCTAGCTGATTGTGTATGTGTCTTACATGCTGTTTAAGGAAAGTGACCGCACTGCATAGATTGTTTTTTCTTAGTGTCTGTTAAAGTCATAACACAGGACACATGCTATTATAACCTACAGAGATCATAAATACCCACCCTGTAGCATTTTTATTACCAACTTCTATCAAAGGCAATCTGGAACTCTTTTACTCGTAATAGTCTCCCATTAGTAAGCAGTCTTGTATTACTGACATAAAATATTTGTGAGCATTTTTACCTTGGCCGGGCTACGGCAGCTGTGTCGCATTTGTTTTTTTCTTACTTTAATATGAGCGTATTTAGATGAAATTGGAATTGCCTTCCTCTCCTCTAGATGACAGGTCTGGTTTAGTGCCAGGTCACTTAGTGAGGGCTATCAAACAACGCCTTATTATGTACAGTGGCATAAGTTGAAAATCGTAAGACCACTAATTCGTAACACATGCCAATACGCCCAGTTAGGTCAAAGTCTAGCCGTTTACAGGTGATCTTAGATTCCATGTAAACCATGTTCTTGATGGCCTCTCCTATAAACCGTTCATCTGATCAGCTCTGAACTACTTTAACATTTTTCTCATATTCTTATGAGATGCACAGTTACATCTTACAACTAAACAAATAAACTAAAAAGGAGAAGAAATCAAATTTTCAGCTAAACATCGTGTGTTGCGTCACCTTGTACGTAGAGAATCCACTAACTAGATTTCTAACCCACTTTCTCCTCTCATTACCTCCTCCGGACTACACTGTTATTCTTCAATGCTCTGGGTCCTCTTTAAAATCCTGGTAAGCTGGTAGCTCCTGCCACCCAACGGATATCTCCTGGTAGCAGAATTTGTCAGCAGAAGGAGGTCTGCTAAGGGTACCCTTTCTCAGTCTCCTTGCAGAAGCAGAGAGAGTGAAACTGCCCAGAAATCAAATCCTCAGACTACATACTCCAGGGATAGTGAACACCGTGGGTGTGAAGCAATACTTTGTTGTCATGATTAATATGAAAGCTGCGTCCATCAACTGGGCACAGACACCTCCTTAACTCAGAATAATTGATAACAGCTTTCTTGCACATCTGTTTACTGCAGGAGAGAGCGTCACTACCCTGAAGACCCCGGTGGGGGTGGGGGAGGGGGGGATCCTGTTCAATTTTTTTGTTTTGCGATCTAATCTCTGCTTGACTGTTCTGGATCTTGTCTGTTGGATCAGCTCCCAACTCACCTTTGTCCTCCTTTGTAGCCCCAATTTTAGATGACAAGTTGTAGATATGTTGAGTTCTTGCCCAAGTTTTATGAATAATCATTAATCATCGAGGCTGCTCTATATTTGTGGTTTTAGATTGCAAATCTTTTAGAGCTAGAGCTATACCTACAAAAAACAAACAAACAAACAAGAAAAAAATATAATATCCACAAATATAGCATTGCAGGGCCCTGTTAGTTACTATACAGATTAGCAAGTTCCCCAAGAACAATTATCAGTGAATGACGAAAATGATGATTTAATACATTAGAACAATTCATAAAGGAACCTCGAAGGGGAAGAGCTACACATCCTAAACGTGGAGAGATCAGTAATAGAATAATAATGCATGTCCCCTACGCACTTCTGGTGAAGAAGACAAGCAGAGTGTAACTAAAACAAGGAATGGAAAAGTACAAAAGGATACGGCCAACAATATCAAAGAGCAATACTGCTATAATGATCATCTGTTACAAATTCTTAATGCAAGCCAAGTTTTCGAAATACATGGAACAGTTTGGAGATGTTTCATTTCGCATTAAGTACACACGCAAAAAAATATGTATATTGTGTTTGTGATGAAGAGTGTTACACTTATGATTAGAGTGTTACATCCACCTATAAACATTGACAAGGATTATTAAAAGCGCAGGACAAATGTTTTGACTGAATTTAACATTATTAGTTATTTATTTCTCTCCCCTCCCTTAAATACTTATTTTTTTAAAATATATATTTAGCAAGTTGATTGGATAGTCAGTGTCACAAAATTCTATCGTTAAATCGCAAAAAGCTAGTGATGGGTTCCCTTGTTACAAAAATATTCTAAAGGAAGATGTAGATTTGTTCAGAAGGAAAACCTTGCTGCTATTTTATGATTAAAAAATAAGAACAGCAAAGAATAAAATTTTACACTTCTATAATTACCAGAAATATTGATTTCCATGCCAATGAAAAGAAAATGGAGTTAGGTTACTTACTTTTCAGTATGTTAGGATCCTTAACCAAAATCTGGGTGTTTTTTGGGGGGGGGAGGGGTGGAGTTCCTCTTAAAACAAACACAAGTAAAGTCTGGCCTTGCAGGGGTAAAGGTATGAAACAGGAAGACACTTTTGTTTTCTTCAATAGAATTCCCAGATTTCCTCTGTCATTATTCTGTTTGCCGTTCTTTTAAAACTCAGTTTCTTAAAATCATTATAAAGACACACTATTTTTAGAGCAACATATACAGTGTACTAGGTTTTCAGTTTTCTTTGATGACTTGTAAAAGCCTGTTTGATGTGAACTCAAAAAAAAAAAATTAAAAAGGCATCCTTAGAAATGTGTTTTAAAACAGTACACCTGGGGAACTGTAGAAGTGGATATTCTCAGCAGCAGCTCTGAAATATATATATATTTCATATATATAAAAATATATATGCCGAGAGGGAGCCTTAAAGTAAAATTCTGGAAGCTACAGAAGGAGGAGAGATATCTAGCATCAGAAGTGAGTCAGCGGGCCCAGCAGGAAAGACCACCCCCCCTCCGGTTGGGGGGGGTGCAGAACGAGGCCCGCGTGACCGGCGCACGGATGGCGTGCACATGGCACCTTCCCCGCCTCGGCCTGTCCACTCAGCTCTGCCAAGCGCGGGCTCATGATTCAGAGTGACAAGAACCTCGCGCCCTCCCTGATCCGCCAAGGAAGAGCCCTGTCAGGTTGCATATCCTGCTTGCCGCAGGGGAGCAGGGTTGCCAGGAACAACGCGGGGGGCTCCCCACGTGCCCCCAAGCCGCAAGGGGCCCCAGGCCCTGGCCGGGGGCTGGCAGGGCAGTGGGGAGTGTCACTGAGTCCCTTTGAGCAGAAACGCGGGTTTTAGTTCTTCCCATTTTGTTTGTGGGGGTTTGGGTTTGTGTCTTTCTTTCCTTCTGCTCCTTGAAAAGAAGGTTGTGATGTAACAGGCTTATCTTTTTCTTTTTTAAAAAGGAAAATAAACTAATGACCAAACGAACTTTTTCCCAAAGAGCATATGTCATCAGACCTAGAAATAATACTGCTCACAAAAAGTAGGGGATATTTTATAGCTTCATATTCATTTTGAAATCTCTCCTAATTTTTGTGAGCTGTATCCGCGCGTTAGACTCCATTTACGCCACTGGGAGCGTGGGACCAGAGAGAAACGCGATCTTGGGCCAGGAGGGGACTCACACAGTCTCTAAGGCGTGGCACTGGGCATTTACTGAGAAAATGCGTGAAGATCTTTAAACCTGAAGGCGGACCCCCTCTGGCTGGGCCTTTCCTCTACTGGCTGGGTGGTCTTAGGCCAGTCATCTGACTTCTCCTGAACCCGAATTTTACTATCTGTGACATAGAAGTATACAAACTAACTCACAGGGAAGGCGAGAATGACATGAGTGTTATACAAAGATGCGTTCTGAGTGTGTGAAGTACCACATCAGTGTTAGTCACAGCCCCGCAGGGGGCAGAGGGGCAGACTTCATGGTTTCTAGCTTCCAAGGTAAACGGACTCCAGGCCGTATCCTCAGAGATGAGGTCCCCTTCAGGGCTCAGAGTGCACCCTCGGACAGCATATACCTCAGAGAAGTGTTAGGTAAGTATAACAGATGTGAGGGAATGCCAGAATAAATAAATAAACAAAAAAGCACCTGAGGAATAAAGTGTCAAACCCAGATGGGGGCATCACCAGACGGCTTCTCAGTTAGCAGGAAGATGGACCTATCAGGGCTGGCACCGATTCCCACAAAGTGAATGCCTAAAACAACAGCGGTTGCTGTTCCCTCAGATTTCCATAAACCACTCCAGTTCACTGTGGGAGCATGTCGAAGGACGGGTCATGAGAAGTGAGGCGGTAGCCACGGCCCCGAGAGTTGGCTTTGCATTTCCTTTCTTTCCCGAAAACAAGAGAGGGATTCAGATCTTTGCCTAGAAGCTGTCCTTTCCACCAAATAGAATTATATCTTCCTGTTGTTTAAAGGGAGGGTACCTTCAAAGTGAGAGTAACTTTCATGAAAAGAAATAGAATTTCCTGTAAAACAGTGAGGAACGGGTGAAATAAGGTGGCGAGTTGGGATACGACTTCTGGGAACAGTTCAAGTCAGTGCTGATATTTGTGAAGAAAGGGCTAGGCCTGCGGCCCTCCAGCTGAGAAGCACCTCAACACTTGTTAAAAACAAAGCTATTGAAGGCCCAGGCTGGTTGGTTCAGTGGTAGAGCATTGGCCCAGCATGTGGAAGTCCCAGGTTCAAATCCTGGCCAGGACACACAGGAGAAGCGCCCATCTGCTTCTCCACCCTCCCCCTCTCCTTCTTCTCTTTCTCTTCCCCTCCTGTAGCCAAGGCTCCATTGGAGCAAAGTTGGCCCGGGCACTGAGGATGGCTCTGTGGCCTCCACCCCAGGCACTAGAATGGCTCCAGTTGCAAAGGAGCAACACCCCAGATGGGCAGAGCATTGCCCTCTGCTGGGTATTCCGGGTGGATCCCAGTCGGGCGCATGCAGGAATCTGTCTGCCTCCCTTCACTTCTCACTGTGGAAAAGTACAAAAAAAAAAAAAAAAAAGCCACTGAAGCAATAGTCCCAGATAGAGATTTGAGCTTGGAACTCTTCATTGGAAAAGGAACCCAGGCTAAAGGAGAGTCATAAATTTCCTTTCTCAAACTAAATTTTGAATGTATTTAAGAACTTGCATCACCACCTGACAGTCCCATGATTCAGCTTATAGAGCACCTGCTTCCCATGAGAGAATCACTGACCATCCAAGTACCAGGACAAGCGGTCAGAAAACCCCCTTCCCTCTGGCTGTGCTGCCTCCTACAGCAGCCTGACTGTGACAGTCGGCGTATTGCATGGAATCCATTTGTATTTCTCTCCCCATTCCTTGACTCAAAATCTTCAAATAAAGACAGACCCTCTTCATTTTTATAGCTTGTGTCTGGCAAATTGCGGAGGCTCAATAACTGCTCACTGCAGAGGCACAGAATGAAAACAACTTATGAAGAATCCAGCATTCAGCAGTATTTATTCAGCACCCAGGATGTGCAGGTACTCTGGGTGTGGCTGTGGCTGTCAGGACAGTGAGTGATTGGGGTGGGTGGGGATGGAAAGGAAGTTTATTCAGAAGCAAATGACATACAAGGTTGGCAAAAAAATAGGTTTAGAGTCGTATGTGAAACTCAGAGTTCATAAAGCTATTATAATAATCACAAACAGCCTTTTTTCCATTAAAAAAAAAAAAACTAGGAACCTACTTTTACTTACCTCGTATAAACAGAATCCTGGAAGGGTAAGTAAGCATTAGCCTAGAGAAGAATGTTCTAGACAGTTGCAGATACACCTATTCAAAACCCCTGAAAGTGGCAAAAGGTTTGTCTCTTCAGAGGAAATTTAAAAATATTTTAAGTGTAAATCATTACAACATATAACTCAATATTATTAGATCCAAAAGGGACGACCATTATTTCCTAGTGCCTGGCCGTTTGCAAAATCTTCCTACCTCTAGCGTCTAGAACACAGCAGCTCCAGGGTGGCCTTCCAGCCCGGGCCTACGCACAGGGTTGTTTTGTAGTGGTGACAATTTTAACCACATTCATCACTTGATTGGCATCCCCACTGTCTGAGGATGGAGGAGAGGAAAGATTTTTGAATATTCTCAATTAACCAAAACATTATATTTTACAAAATAAGATTTTTGGACGTGGGAGAGATTTCTGCAGCCAAATTGTATTTTCTCCCAGAAGTAATGACTTACGCAGCTGGTTCATAAAAATCAATCCCTTTTACTCGTGAGAGGTCATTTCGCACTTTGACGTCAAGAATGTTGGCATGATGGAATACCGGCAGCCGGAGTTGTATTTCTTGGCAAATCTTTTTGCCACTCCTTTTTTTTTTTTTTACTTTTTGCCAGTTATTAAATCTGTCTTGTTCTGTAATGTTATCTGAGAGATCTTTCTCCTCTGAATGAAAATTCTAGTAGAATTTCATTTTTTCCTTCTTGGTACACACGATCGCCTCAAAATTATTTTATTCCTATAACTTCCCAAGATTCTGAGTGTTGTCAAGAAGTTAGAGTTCTTAAATAACTTCCTTCTCATTGTATAACAACAAATTTATATGCGGTGTTTGCTTTTTGCTTAACAAAGGACCACTACACTCTTATTTTGATATATGTGGCATATGTGATGTTTACACTCTTATTTTGATATATGTGGCATATGTGATGTTTACCCAGGGGCTGTTTCAACCTGAAGAGAATTTTTATGACCAACTAAAAAAAAAAAACCCTAAAAGAGTATTTGTAATGTAAATACTGATATACCATTATTTATACTTCGGTTCAGTAGGGAACACTGGTTCTGTGATAAATAAACTCGTTATCCAACCGTTAGTCTATTGTAGCCAGGCTGACAGGTCATGCCACAGGCAATACAATACCACTAATGGAATGAATTAATTTTTCTTTTTCAAAGGGACATTGGGGAATTGGAAATGTATGTTTTATAGCAACACTCCAAATAGAAAATATATCTAATAATTCAACATTTTAGACAGATATTTTCAAGCCATCAAGTTTTATTTTATTCAACAAATAGTTATGGAGTCATCCTTATGTTTCCGGGCACTTTTCTAGGTGATGAGAGTAAAAATCTACCTAGTGGAGAGAAAGAAGGAAAATAAGAAAGGAGAAAAAAAGAAAGGAAAGAAAAAAGAAAGAAAAGAAAGAAGGAAATAAAGAAAGAAAAAAAGAAAGAAAAAGAAAGAAAGAAAAAAAGGCTAGGTGACCCCAAATTCTGATAATTATTATGAAGAGAGAAGGGAAAAAAAAAATCAAAACTCAGTTTGAAAAGAATAGGGAGTCACCAGAAGTCTATTTCACGAGGTCATCATGAAATGTTTTATATTGTTTCTAGGCCTTTTTGTACTAAAAAAAAAAAAAAAAGAGTCATGGTGATAAGTATATGTTGGACCCCCATAAATAACTAATAATTAACATTTTTCACACAGAAAAAAATTAGCAATTTTGTGTGGGTTAACTAGTGGATAATCAGAAAACTCATAACAGAATTTTAATAGCTAGGATTTTTATATAAAATTTGTATTTCAAATATATAATTGCTGTAAGACAAAATGATCTGATAGCATTTTTTTTTTTCAGACCTCATATCTAGAGAGGAGATGAAAACCGTGTTACGCCACAGGTCGGACAGATTCCTCTGCAGTATTTCCAGTCCGTACACAGACTTCCGAGGACAGGGTGCCTAAGGGCCCCGAGGGGCCCCTGTGGACAGTGCGGCTGCTCTTAGGGACCTGCAGGGCTTCCAGGCACCGGTGGGAACGCCGTGTCCTCTGTCGCAGCTCCGCCAGCTGCGTGGTCGTCTACAGTGTCGTTTGACCTCTTCTAGCTTCAGTTTTTTAAAAAATCTTTAAAATAAGAGTAATTACCCCACTTTGCAGGGTGGCTGCAAGGAGTGTAGCTATAGTTCAATAACACCACATACGCATTCAGTTCTTGGTAAAGCGAATTCAGCTTTACCCACTTGCTTCTCAGGAGTGGGGCGGAGAAAGAAAGAGAGAGGACAGCATTTTGAAGGACGAGAGATTCCACCTGCTTCGATGTTCCGAGAATGTGTCCAGTAGTGGGAGGGAGCCTCGGCTGACAGGTGCGGATCTGGGCTCCTCCCCCCGGTCTCAGAGCCTCGGAGTCCCTTGCTGCAAGCATCTTGCCACCTTGAGTTATTTTTTATAGGGCTTAAGATCATTATTTTTCTTTTTAAGGCAACTATTTCATCTATGAATCAAAGCAAGGAAGAACGATCTGTCCCAAAACTGACAGGAAAATATCGGTTCCGGATTTCCTAAGAGATATAATTTTAGCTTCTGTGGTGATGTCCTTGTAAGAGAATTCCAGGAATAACTTGAGTATTAATGAACCTGGTTCTATAAGGTAACCTTAGAACCTAAACCACAGAAGACGCAGTTCTAATGCAGGTTATATAAAATGTTCCCAGCAGCGTCTGATGAACTGTTGATGATCAACATGGTTTATTTTCTCCTTGGGAAAACAACAACAAACCATCTACTTACTCAGGTAGAAGATCCTGAACTAGTGTATCTAATGGTCACAATTTAAATTTCTGTGGACGGGGTACTTCTTTGGTGCAATTTTGCACTTTTTACGCTTATTCTTGTATGTCACTATGCTCTGACCAGCACAGTGACTTATAGATATTATCTCATACACTGGAGGAATTTGAACAGATTTATTTATCCAGTAAACATTTCTTGGTTGAATTAATTTAAAATCTATATTCTTTTGAAAGCCTTTTAGTTACACTGAAAGCCCAAATTTATAACCAAGTATTTTGTCTTATAAAGAGTAGATAGTCAAAAATTGTCAATCACTTGTTTCTTTTCTGTGATTCCCTCCTAGATAAAACACACACACACACATAAACACAATAAAAGCAAGTATCAGGGCTGTGTCACAGCAAATGTCGCAGTTATTATAAGGGATAACTCCAATTGTTGATGCCCCTTCTGTTTGGCAATCATGTCCTAAAGATTTAGTACTTATTGGAATATTGTTTATGACAAAAAGAAGACAAAATTACCATTATCATACATAAGTTTCTAATTGGAAAACTTTAATATTTTTTTTCAATTACAGTTGACATCCAGCATTATATTAGTTTCACATGTGTAGCACAGAGGTTAGATATTTATGTAATTTAAAAAGCGATTGCCCCAATAAACCTAGTACCCACCTCTCATCATAGGTAGTTATTACAAAATTATTGACTATATTCCCAATGCTGTACTTTACATCCCTGTGACTGTTTTTAAACTGCCGGTTTGTCCTTCTTAACTCCTTCACCTTTCCCATCCAGCTCCTCAAATCCCCTCCCCTCCGGCAACCATCAGTTTGTTCTCAGTATCGATAACTTTGTTTCTGTTTTGATATTTTAATTTACTTTCTTTTTTAGATTCCACATATAAGTAAAATCATATACGTACTATTTGTCTTTGACTTATTTCACTCAGCACAATACTATCTAGGTCCGTTTGTGTTGCTGCAAATGATAAGATCTCATTCATTTTTATGGCCATGTAATATTTTTATTGTATACATATACCACATCTTCTTTATCCAGTCACCTCTTGATGGAAAACTTAGGTTGGTTCCATATCTTGACTCTTGTATATGAAATGTCTTTCTTTACCTCTTGTTTAATAGCTCTTGTTTTAAAGTCTACATTGACTGATATAAGGATTGCTACTCCTGCTTTTTTTGCCATTTGCATGAATTATCTTTTTTATCATCCCTTTATGTGTCTGTGTTTCAGTCTGAAGTTGGGTCTCTTGTAGGGACCATCTTTATGGGTATTGTTTTTCATTCATCTATCCTGCATCATTTAACTGGAGAATTTAATCCATTTAGATTTAAGGTAATTATTGATGGTCATGTAGTTATTGCTATCATGTTTTTATCTTTATTTTTTAAATCATTATTCTTAAAGAAATCTCTTTAACATTTCTTGCAATACTAGTTTGGTGGTGATGAATTCCTTTACTTTTTTCTTGTCCTGGAAGCCCTTTATATTTCAATTCTAAATGATAGCTCTGCTGCCTAAAGCAATCTTGGTTTTAGGTCCTTGATTTCCATCTCTTTGAATATTATATTCTAATCTCTTCTAGCATGTAAATTTTCTGTTGAGAAATCATCTGACAGTCTTCTGGAAGCTCCCACATAGGTAACTTGTTTTTCTTTTGCTACTTTTAAGAATCTCTCTTTGCGTGTGAACTTTGGCGTTTTAATTGTGATGTGTCTTGGCGTGGGCTTCTCTGAGTTTATTTCGTTCGGGACTTTCTGCACTTCCTGGAAGGTCTATTTTCTTTGCCAGACTAGGCAAGTTATCAGTCATTATTTCTTCAAATAGGTTTTCAATCCCTCGCTTTCTCTCGTTCCCTTCTGTTACCCTGATGATGTGAATGTTGGTATATTTAATGCTGTCCCAGATGCTCTTTAAACTATTCTCATTAAAAAATATGTATATTTTTGCTTTTTGATGTTAGGATTGGGTGTTTTCTAATCCTTTGTCTTCCAAATCGTTGATTTGACTCTGCTTCAGATTGATTTCATATAATGTATTTCATATCTTAATCTTCTGTTGATTTCATATAATGTATTCTTTATTTCAGTTACAGGGGGTCCTCAGGTTATGACAGTCTCAACATACAACAGTTTGAGTTTACGGCACTCACTCCCATAAAAACTTTAAAAAATTAAGCTGTGAGTGTTTCAGCTTGTGCTGTTAGCATTGTACTTACAGAGTACATGGGCAAAGTACTTTGGCTACGCACAGTGGAAGAGTAAGCGATAATGCGGCATCTGAATGAGGGTGTTGGCGTCCCCCAGTACACTTACCTATGCCATTTTTGGCTTAGTTGTGTTGTTATGTTCTAGCTTATGATTTTACAACTGTATTAGGATAGGTAAGTGACTTAGGCTAGTGTGTGTTTGGACTTACACCAAGATTTGGGTAAGTGACTCAGGCTAGTGTGTGTTTGGACTTACACCAAAATTTGGGTTACGTCAGTGTCATAGGAATAAAACTGTGTCGTCACACAAGGACCCCCTATATGGTAGTCTTCATTTCTGACTGATTCATTTTTATGCTTACTATCTCTGTGTGAGTCTCACTGTGTTTATTTGCTCTTTCTTTAAGTTTATTGAACATCCTTATAACCAGTGTTTTGGACTCTGTATCTGGTAGATTGCTTGCCTCTATTTTGTTTTATTTTTCTAGAATTTTGTTTTGTTCTTGTAGTTAGGACATATTTGTTTATTTCTTCATTGTAGCTGCCTCCTTATGTTTGTTTCTATATGTTAGGTAGGCCTGCTACCTCTCTGTGTTGGCAGAGTGGCCTTATGTAGTAGTTGTCTTGTGGGGTCCAGTGGTACAGTCTCCCTAGTTGCTTAATCCAGGTGTTCCAAAGAATAAGTTTTGCAGTTTTTTTATGCAATAAAAATTAAGAAAGGGGCCCTGGCTGGTTGGCTCAGTGGTAGAGTGTCGGCCCGTCATGTGGAAGTCCCAGGTTCGATTCCTATCCAGGGCACATAGGAGAAGCACCCATCTGCTTCTCTACCCTTCCCCTCTCCTTCCTCTCTGTCTCTCTCTTCCCCTCCACAACCCAAGACTCCATTGGAGTAAAGTTGGCCCGGGCACTGAGGATGGTTCCATGGCCTTTGCTTCAGGTGCTAGAATGGCTCTGGTTGCATTTGAGCAATGGCCCAGATGGCAGAGCATCACTTCTGGTGGGCATGCCAGGTGGATCCCGGTCAGGTACATGTAGGAGTCTGTCTCTCTGCCTCCTCACTTCTAACTTCAGAAAAATAAATACAAAAAAAAAAAATTAAGAAAGGGATGTAAGAAAGATTGGAGAAGCAGGGCAGGGATTGGATTACAAGCCAGTTAATAAGATTATGTGTTCTCAGCCCTGGCCGGTTGGCTCAGCGGTAGAGCGTCGGCCTAGCGTGCGGAGGACCCGGGTTCGATTCCCGGCCAGGGCACATAGGAGAAGCGCCCATTTGCTTCTCCACCCCTCCGCCACACTTTCCTCTCTGTCTCTCTCTTCCCCTCCCGCAGCCAAGGCTCCATTGGAGCAAAGATGGCCTGGGCGCTGGGCATGGCTCTGTGGCCTCTGCCTCAGGCGCTAGAGTGGCTCTGGTCGCAACATGGCGACGCCCAGGATGGGCAGAGCATCGCCCCCTGGTGGGCAGAGCGTCGCCCCTGATGGGCGTGCCGGGTGGATCCCGGTCGGGCGCATGCGGGAGTCTGTCTGACTGTCTCTCCCTGTTTCCAGCTTCAGAAAAATGGAAAAAAAAAAAAAAAAAAAAAAAAAAAAAGATTATGTGTTCTCATGGGGATTAATGCCCCTTTGAAATAGGTTACTTCTGCTATTTCAAAGGTGTGGTAACTCAGATGCATGAGACCAACGGACAAGGCTTGCTTTAAACCTTTTTTTTTTTTTTTTTTTTTGTATTTTTCTGAAGCTGGAAACGGGGAGAGACAGTCAGACAGACTCCCGCATGCGCCCGACCGGGATCCACCCGGCACGCCCACCAGGGGGCGATGCTCTGCCCCTCCAGGGTGTCGCTCTGTTGCGACCAGAGCCACTCTAGCGCCTGGGGCAGAGGCCAAGGAGCCATCCCCAGCGCCCGGGCCATCCTTGCTCCAATGGAGCCTTGGCTGCGGGAGGGGAAGAGAGAGACAGAGAGAAAGGAGGGGGGGTGGAGAAGCAAATGGGCGCTTCTCCTGTGTGCCCTGGCCGGGAATCGAACCTGGGACTCCTACCACTGAGCCAACCAGCCAGGGCTGCTTTAAACCTTTTAATAAAGAAGTTTTAGTCTTAGGGCACGACTACCTACTTGGCCTGCCCAGTTAGAGATTATGACCAGACCACCTTGTGCGTTTACTTTCCATACAACCCCACCTTTTTCCATCCATAGTTCCCAAGTATTGTTCTATAATTTAGTTGTAATTTTGATGTGGTTGTGTGGAAGGAGGTAAGCACAGTGTTTGCCTCATCTCCCCATTTAGAAGTTTTATAGTAAAAAGGTCAAAAGTGATATTTTTTTTCCAAATCACTTTAATAAACTATTCTGTGCATTTTTAGGAAGCAAACAGTTTCTTGGGTGTTATAAGGAAAGAACATAATTTTAAAAATTAACACAAAAATTGTGGAGATATAATTATTCACATTTCTATAGTTTTCATTAATTGAAAGATTATAGACTCAATCAAATAGGTCTGAGAAACTGAAATGTAGAAACAAATATAACAAACCCTGTGCTACATTTTTTATGTCTGTAAATATGATCCACAATCTGGGTGTCAGGAGCTGGAGAACAGGGGAGACGGTATATATTTGAAGTAAGCCTTGAGAAAGAGACGAACTTCTTAAAATAAGCAGCTTAGAGAGCAAAGCTCTTATTCTTGTAAGCTCTCCAAGTATTATTTATTTAAACAGCCTCGAGCATAGGAAATAGATGCTGAGCATATATACTGAGCAGTTTGAAAAAACCTTTCTCACATATTATGTTTATAGCATTTGGCAGAAATAGCTTCCATTTGGAATATTTATTGTTTCAATTTTTCAAGAATTGTAGTCGCTCACTTTTAAAGTGAGAACAAATGGTGCTCCAATCTCTTTGTTTGTCTAGTTTGGATTATTTTGTTTGTTGTTGTATCATTGGACACGTAAGGGCAAAAATATTTTAAGCAGAGCCATTGACTTCATCAATAAATATACTGAAAAAATTAATCTGCTATGTCTAGATTGCAGTGAGATCTAGGACCTCCCAAGAGCTTTTACACCCCGCTGACTTAGGGGACCATGAGCAGAGGATACCCCAAACGAACACAATGCTAAAGATCACAGAAGGCTATCAAGTGGACAGTGGTGTCACAGACATAATTCCCCAGTCGCCATGGGTCTCTAGGAGGCACCGTGCAGACGTGCCCCGGGGGCCAAGGACATGAAAAATGATGAAGGTAGGAAGAATTTCCAGCCTGCTCTATTAAAAATCAGGAAGTATCCCTGGCTTCAAAAATGTCACATCTGTGCTGGATAGGGAGACCCTGGCCTGTCACATCTGTACACCTGAGAAGTATCTGACAAACCTTCGGACTCTGTCAATGCAGAAACCCTAGCACTGGCCAGACTGTGTGAGCGACAGGTGAGGGGACGTCCTGCAGCTCGACCAGGATAACAGAGATGAGGAGGGGAATGGGTGTTTCTTCCCTACAGGGTACATGACTTCAGCCACGCAGAAAAGCGCATCAGAAGCGTTTCAAAAATAACTCATTGGTTGACCAGTGCAAGCTGGACAAGAATTATTTATTTAAAGAAGTAGTTTAAATGCTCTACAATGCCCCGTGACACAAAGGGTTTTGAACTTCAAGAGGCTGGAGGGTCTAACGAACCTTATGCAGGGGATGTTTTCCCGAATGCCTCACGTTATTCAAGGCACACGGCGTGAGATGAATTTTCCCACAGGAGTAGTGAAAAGGTTGTGTTTTTTGAAGGGCACACATCTCTTGCCAATGTGGCTGAGGGGCAGTTGACTTTGTTTTTGTTTTTTTATTTTGTCATGTCATGCCACACATTCTTTTTTCCCTTTTATTTTTCAATTACTTTTTTCCAGGTACATGAAGTGTCTGAATCAAAAAGTGCCTTATTTTTCTCAACACCTTCTGTTGAAACTACTCGGAGTACTCCTTCCTAAATACAACACTGGATTGCTGGGGGGGGGGGCGGGTTCTAGATCTTCGTCAAAGGGTTTTTCTATCACATCTAAACTTACTTCCAAACCTTTTTATATTTTTAGCAGCCATGGTAAAACCGCCACTTAAAGAGAACTCAAGGAACATTATTGGTGGAATGAAAAAGAAATTTTCATGTGGATAATTATAAAATTAATTAGACAATCATTACCAAAAGTATTCTGAAAATTTCTGATACATGTAAAGCGTGACCAATGATATCACATATTGTGTGTGCTTGTCAGAACATGATGTTGCCACATGATGTTACATACCATGTGATTTTCAGTTAACTCCACCTGCGGTTTTAAAATCACACTATTCTTGGCCATTGTTTAAAATTTGGTACCCAAAATGAGACTGACCTTTGCATACTCTTTGCAATTTACTTATTTCAAAATACACATAAAATGAGATTAAAATTATTCATTGCCAGACATGAGGTGACAGGTATTGTGTGCCTTTACTCTTCCCATTTTAAAGGTAACAGTGAATTGAGGCTGAGTTGGGTTAAGTGACGTGGGAAGGTTTGAATCTAAGTCTTTGGGTAAGTCCATAGCGTGTCCCTATTCCGCCAATATTTCTAAACGTAGTTCCCTTTGGGGAAGGGTTTAATGGTGGTAGGTGGACTGGCAGCATGACAGCTAGATTGCAGGGGGCGGGGTTCAGAGGAGAGGACGGGGTGAGGACACAAAGGCAGTGAGATCCCTGTCTGGATGGAGCCAGATGTTAGCGGGATAACAACATAGTCATTACGAGAGGTCTGGGGTTCAAGTGGAAAGTTTTGTCTGCTTGTTTGTTTACTTTAGGGTTAGAGATCTGTATATTTGTAGGCATAAACCTTTTCAAAAAGAAGAAAACATTTCATGTTAACAGACAGAAATTTCTAGTTAAACATCTAAACAGTCTCAACTACAGAAAAAATATATAAATTAGGTAGAGTGGGGTTTTTTTGTCTTTTTTTTTTTTTTACAGAGACAGAGAGAGAGTCAGAGAGAGGGATAGATAGGGACAGACAGACAGGAACGGAGAGAGATGAGAAGCATCAATCATTAGTTTTTTATTGCGACACCTTAGTTGTTCATTGATTGCTTTCTCATATGTACCTTAACAGTGGGTCTTCAGCAGACCGAGTAACCCCTTGCTTGAGCCAGCAACCTTGGGTCCAAGCTGGTGAGCTTTTGCTCAAACCAGGTGAGCCCACGCTCAAGCTGGCGACCTCGGGGTCTCGAACCTGGGTCCTCTGCATCCCAGTCCAACGCTCTATCCACTGCGCCACCACTTCATCAGGCAGTAGAGTGTTTCTTTAAAACCCTTTTCTTCCCTGTTTTTTATTCCTCTAGGGTTATCTCCTTAATATTATTAATAATAATGATAACAACTGCACATTAAAATAATTCAATTCACTGTATGTAAAACTCTAAGCAGTGTTCTATGAACTTTACATAAATTAACTCCTTTACTGTTCATCACCCTTAAAATGGGATACTATCATAAACTCATTAGTAAACGAGGAAACCATAGCACAGAGTGATTAAATAACTTTTCCGAATTTCCCTCATGCAGAAATGCTTACTTGCCAGGATCCTCACCCACTATTGTCATGGTTCTCTCTCCTCTCTTTTTCCACCCTTATCAAAACACATTTTTCCTGTTTTGCCAGAACATATCCAACAACATATATAATTGGCTGAGTAGGTCCATGCCAACTCTTTTAGATTAGTATGTTCTGTTTTTAAAATAACATACTGGTGTGAAATAAAGTTTTCTTTCTTTTCTTTTCTTTTTCTATCAAAAATCACCAATTCACAGAAGTAAAAATTATTTCCTATACCACACACAAAAAGTTTATTTATCTAACACAGATGTTGGGCTACAAAATTAGTACACAATTTATTTTTAGATTAGTTTTTTAATTAAAAAATAAGGAAGTAAACACTGACAATAAGTATTATAGCAATGGATTCTAAAATAAAAATATATATCCTAACATTTAGGTTATATGCCATTTCTGTATAGTGATGATTTAAGAAAACAAAGAGAAAATAAAACAGTAGATATCAATAAAGCCAAAAAAAATGTAGACACAGAGAGAAAAAGAGGTAGGATCTCATTTCTTATTTGCTTCAGCAAACAATTCTCCCCTTGACCTACAACCTTTCCATAACAGCCCCAAGTCTTTCTACCACCAACCCCGTGCCTGCAGTATTACCATCCCTCGATCTGTGGTCAGACTGATAAGAGCAAGAACTGGTTGCCTTGGACAAACAAGGAACTCAGGGGGCCAAGTTGGAGTCTGAAATTCACCTTTCTGAGCTCGCTGCACTCGGCACGTTGCTTCTCTTTCCTGTGGTAGGCAGAACAGTGCCCCTCTCCCCACCCCACCCCCCCAAATGGTTATGTCTCGATCCTTGAAATTTATGAACATATTAGGATATTTAAGAAAAATGAGGTTTGCAAATGGAATTCAGTTTGCTGATCCGCTGACTTCAAAATAGGAAGATTATCCTGGATTATCCAGGTGGGTGCAAAGGGCTTTTCAAAAGCAGAGGAGGGAATTAGAAGACAGAGCCGGAGAGACGGCAGCCTGGGCAGGATTCAGCACGGTGTTGCTGGGACTGAAGATGGAGGGAAAGGCAATGACCTAAGGAAGGGGACCGTCTCTAGAAGCTGGAAGAGGTAAGGAAGTGAATTCTCCCCCGGCGCCTCCAGGGAAGAAGGCTACCCAGCCGGCACCTTGATTTTAGTCCAATAACCACCATTTTGGATTTCTGAACTAGAGAATTGTCCATTGGATTGTCAATTTGTGTATTCGACCAAGAAGTCATTAGCTGGCATTCTTAATATTCCATGACATATCGTTTGAGTTTGAAAAGAAAACATGAACCAAAACACTATGAGCAAAGTCTCATAGATTTTACTGGTAAAATATGCCAAACTATTGCCTGCTTTGAGCTAATCAAAACAGCCCTAGATGTGATGCTTAAAAATTTATCATCCAGTTCCCATTTCTAATATGGTGAATACTTAACAGATGAAGCCCACCAAAACAAATGTTGTTTTGACATTTTTCATACTTTTTAAGAGCAAAAAGGTGGTTGTGAGGTGCACTGATAAGGCAGTTCTCTGGCTAAACCTCTCAAGGTGAACTGGAGGGTGGGAACATGATGGCTAACATGTATTTTTCTAGAAGGAGCCAGGAACAAGAAATATAGCTGAGAGGCTCATTAACATTTTTTCTTTAAGACCATGTTATCAGGAGAAAAGCTTTGTGGAAATGGGGTGGGGTGTGGGAGTTTAGCAGCTTACTCAGTGGTACCCCGATGGCTCCAAAGATACACACAAACTTCCCCAAAGTGCTTCATTTGCTATGCGGGAGCAGTTCACACCTCATTATGGGCCCTCCATTGCAAATAAATGCACAATAATAAAAGCAACGATAATATTGTTAAAAATACGCCAGGATAACAACAGGAAAACAAATTTGTGCACAGAACTATCCCCAACCACACAATAACCTTTGTTTATTACTAATATCTCATCCTAACTATTTAACCTAGTCACTGAAATCTTTCTAAAAACTGCTTTTGACTCATTCACCTATGATTACAGAATGAATTGTCTGTGACGGGGTCGGGAAACTTTTTGGCTGAGAGAGCCATGAATGCCACATACTTGAAAATATAAGTTCGTGAGAGCCATACAATATGTTTAACACTAAATACAAGTAAATGTGTGCATTTTATGTAAGACCAACACTTTTAAAGTACAATAAGTCTCTGAATTCTTTTTAATAACGTTGTTATGCTGTTGCTAACCAATGATGAATAAAGTACTTCTTACCATTAATGCGACTTCTGGTGCTGCATGGTTTTGCTGATGGCTTTGTAGTCTGTTTGATACGTGATGAGGTTAAGCTTCATACAGGCATTGAGACTTCCGTTAAATGTGATCTTAGGTTGGTCTTAACGTTCCTTAGATGTGAGAAAGACTGCTCACATGCATACGTAGAGCCAAACATTGTCAGTACAGCAACACTCACATGCTGCAGTGTGTGTTATGTAATGGAAAGCGTGTTCTGAGTTTTGATGATCAGCTGGTTCGCGGGTTGAAGTTTTTTCATTTCTCCCCACTTGTGTTTGCTCACCAACTATGCTTGCTGTCATGCAAGTCATTCCAAATCTTCACTCAGTGACTTGAACTTATTCACCCACATGTCTGAGGCCTTCAGGTCAGCAGCTTGTAGCTCAAAATCTCTGATGGAGACAGCGGGGATGTAACTCAGGTCAGCGCTATCCACTGCACACTTGTGTGGATGGGTGATGAACTTAAAAAGACTAGTGGCTCACGAAATTCTCCAAAGCGTGCTTTGAGTGACTGTAGGAGATTAGATGTGAAGTCCGCTAGCTGCTGGAGATCAAGATGTTGAGCAGGGTCACTTGCTGTGTGTGCATCTTTAAACTCTCCCAGTTTTTCAAAATGTAGTAAACGACCTGTTTCAATGTCGGCAATGAAGAGTTCCAGCTTGTTTTCAAATGCAAACACTGCTTGTTGAAGACATAAGACATAAGACTGTATTTCCAACACCTTGCATTTTCACATTGAGCTGGTTCAGATGTTCAGTCATGTCCACGAGATAGTAGAACTTCAGGAGCTACTCAGTGTTAGCTAACTCAGGATGCTTGACGTTTTTCATTTCAAGAAAAGTCCAGATTTTACTCAGACAAGCCACGAAACGGCTGAGCACCTTCCTTCTTGACAACCAACACACATTGCTGTGCAGAAGCAGACGAAGATAATTATTCCCAACTTCATCCAGCAGTGTTTTAAACTGATGATCATTTAAAGCTCGGGCAACAATAGAGTTGACCACCCGAATGACCAGCGACGTCACCTCAACAAGCTGCTCACCATACATCTGACCACAAAGCTCCTCCTGATGTAGGATGCAGTGAAAACTTAGGATGGGTCTCTTTTCATGCTCACGAAGAAATGCTACGAATCCTCTGTTTTTCCCCACCATGCACGGAGCACCATCAGTACACATCGAAATAAGTTTATCCATTGGTAGATTTTATTCTTTAGTGAACTCAGTAAAAGACTTGAATAAATCCTCCCCTCTTGTTGTCTCTTTCATAGGCAAAACAGCAAGACTTTCCTCATGTAGTGTGTCACCGACAGCATACTTTGCAATCACGCTGAACTGGGATAAATGGCTTACGTCTGTTGACTCATCCAAAGTGAGAGAAAAGAATGGTGCTGCATTTATGTCCTTCACTTGTGTTGTCTCAATTTGATTTGCCATCATGATGGTACAATCATGAACAGTTCTTGCCGACAGAGGCATATCTTTTATTTGTTTGATTATCTTGTCTTTATCTGAAAAGTCGTCAAAAAGTTCATTGGCAACATCAAGCATGAATGATTTGGCATATTCCCCATCTGTGAATGGCTTTCCATTTCTCACAATTGCTAAAGCACCAGCAAAGCTAGCCAAATTCCAGTCACCTTGTTGGGTACAAACACAGAGTTGCTGATGATTAGCTTGCACTCTGCACAGTAGCTCTTGACATGCTTTCTTCCTGCTGTCCCCCGCTGGATATTTCAATGCAAATGTAGTATTGCATGTGTCAAAGTGCTGCTTTATATTTGACCGTTTCATTGATGCAATTTTATCATTGCATATTAGACACACTGCAGAACCTGCTCTCTCCACAAAGGTGAATTCCTCGGTCCATTCCTTCTGAAAAGTACGATACTCCTCATCTTTTTTTTCTTTTAGCCATTTTCTTCATCAAAAGGTTTTCTGCAGTTAGCTAGCTGACTACTTGATTAAAAGGAGGGAATTTTACTTCCTGATCTCACAATGACCCGTGTATGTTATGCATTATTTAATAAAAATTTGGTGTTGTCCCGGAGGACAGCTGTGATTGGCTCCAGCCACCCACAACCATGAACATGAGCGGTAGGAAATGAATGAACTGTAATACATGAGAATGTTTTATATCTTTAATGTTATTATTTTTTTATTAAAGATTTGTCTGCGAGCCAGATGCAGCCATCAAAAGAGCCACATCTGCCTCACGAGCCATAGGTTCCCGACCCCTGGTCCGTGAGGTATTCTCCTTTGATTACACTGAACTCTCTATTTCTTGTCTGTGATAGGGCTCTGATGATTTCTTTAATAAAATATTTTGTAGTTGTCACTTTCTCTTTGTTTTCAGTTTAGATGCTCCAGGATCTCCCTTCCAGGCTACTCTGCCCTGTGCTTTTCCAATTTAATAGAAATAGGTTAAAAGGCTTTCGTGGTTTCCTATTCATTCAGTGAAACTTACCATCCACCTGTGACATGTCAGCAATGCCTAGAGAAAGGGATGTGAGGCTCTAGGGATACTGTGAGCAATAAGAGCTCACATGCTGGTAGAGAGAGACAAATAATAAACAGGTAAAGTAATATGGCAAGCATTTCCACATAATTAAAAAGATGGGAAGAAAATGCAATTGGATCATGTTATAGAGAATGATAGGGGTGGTGTTTTAGATAAGACAGTTGCCATCATGTGGACTCGACAGGTAACGGGAGTCTTCAGGAACAAGGAGGAAACTCTGTGACGATGAGTGAAGCAGACGGAGGGCAGAGGGCATACCGAAAACTGGGTTCCTAAAGCCTCTTCACCGCCGTACTTTCTAGAAAATGGAGAACATGAAGACGACACGGCTGGAGCACGTGGAGACAGAGGGGTCCCTGACAAAGATTGGTGGGCAGTGTAGGCTACACGGGACCTGTGGGTCATGGAAAGAAGTTTGCATTTTACTCGAAGTGCAAAAGAGAGTTACTGAAACGTTGGAGCACATGTCATGTGGGGATGTAATAATGTAAGGAGTCCAAGAGGGGGAACTGGGGGCGTGGTTTCAGCTTTCCCAGTACAGGCGGGAAAGGAGTGTGGATCGGGATAGACGGTGGCTGGGTCCGCCAAGCACTACCTCCCGCTCCTGTCGTTTGTGTCTCCTCATTGGAGTTCCGTTTTACGTTCTTTGTGGCTTCAGATCAGTGAGTATCGCGTCTCCAGCTACACGGGCTCTTCATAGCACGTGCCATAGCTTGAGTTCTTTAGAAAGCAGGAACCAGCTAGTCATCTCTGAGAAATAAGCCCTTGTGGATTCATCATGAATGCTCCTTACTATAAAATTCTGCTTAGCCTCTCTGCTAATTGTCCTTTAAGGTTCAGCTCAAATGTCAGTTTTCAGGAATGACCTCCCTGACCAATCAAATATGAGTTCCCACTACCTGCCTATGATCACAGGTCACTCTTGTCATATTTTGGTGACACGCTATTCTTCATAGCATTTGCCCCTACTATGATGCTATTTTATTTACTTGCTTACTTGCTTCGTATCTATTTTTCCCTTTAGAAGTCCACATGGTGTGCTGAACTTGTCTACCTTGTTCCCGCCTGGATCCCAGCTCTCACAACAGCGCCTGTCCTGGAGCGCCATATTGTGGGTCATGTACCATCCCAGATGCTAAGAATGAAGATGCAAAACAAGGAAATCCGTTGCCCCCTGAAGTTTATATTCCAGTGGGAGAGACTGACAATAAGTGAGGTTAGTAAGTCAAATGCATAGTCTATTCATGGTAAGTGTTAAGAAAAAAAATAAAAATAAATCAAATGAGGCAAGGCAGATAAGATCTGTGCATTTGTGGGGAGTGGGGTGGCACCACAACCTGGGGACAGTCCAGGAAATCCTCAACGAGAAGGTGACATTTGAGTTGAAACCTGAAGGAAGTGAGTGGGTCTCTCAGCTAGCTCGGAGGAGCTTCCCAGACAGCAGAAACAGCCCGTGCAAATACCTTGAAGCAGATGCATCCCTGGAGCCCTCTGGGAATGGCTCAGTTTGCTAAGGAACTGGAGCAGCATAAGCAAGGTAGGTGAAGGGGTGAAGGGGTGGGAGATGCAGTCAGAGAGGCCAAGTGGCAATAGAGGATGAATAAAGGTCACCTAGGGTTTTTGCGGCCAACAGAGAGATTGTGGCTTTTACTCAGTACAGTGGGAAATGCCTAAAAGATTTTGCAGAAAAGAGCCGTAAGAAGACTAACACACCGACAGGATCATTCTGGCTGCTCTTTGACAATAAGTACACCAGGGTGGAAGCACAGAGCTCTGTTCCAAGATTACTGCTGTGACGCAGGCGAGGAGCAACGATAGCTCCCAGTGGAAGAGGAGCAGTGGAGTGGGAGAACGAGTGACCACTGGTCTTTGATAGATATTTGTTAAACTAATGAATAATCGAATGTTTTCTACTTAATAACAATGGTGTGCATTTTGCTTAAACATATAATGTAGTCCATTCATAAATGGAATAAGCGATGTGTATAAAGATTTTTTTTTTAAGTAGAGAGATTGAGCCTTGAATATGTCCATAAGTATATATTTCTACTTTGGTCACTAAAAAATCATAGAATATTTATTCATAGATCGGTCCCATTTACTTTTACAAGATGACCAAATTATTCACTTTGTTTATTGTTATTATTATTTTTTAATTTATTTATTCATTTTAGAGAAGAGAGAGAGAGAAGTGGGGAGGAGCAGGAAGCATCAACTCCCACATGTGCCTTGACCAGGCAAGCCCAGGGTTTTGAACTGGCAACCTCAGTGTTCCAGGTCGACGCTTTATCCACTGTGCCACCACAGGTCAGCACTTGGTTTATTTGTTCTTAAAGCACACAATTTTCTTTCAAAGTAATTCTAACAAGATGGCAGCATTTGTAGAAAAGTCAAGAAGAATATCTTTGGAAGGAAAAACAAATTTTTAAAACTTCGAGATCTCTCACTATTGTGTATGCTTTGAACATAACAGAGATGTTAATTCTATCATTTCAAAGTCTGAAATTGGCCCTGGCCAGTCGGCTTAGTGGTAGAGCATTGGCTTAGGTGTGGATTTCTTGGGTTGAGTCTTGGTCAGGGCACACAAAAGAAATGACCATCTGCTTCTTTGACCCCTTAATTTTCTCTCTCTCTCTCTCTCTCTCTCTCTCTCTCTCTTTCTCCTGCTCCTAAAGCCATGGCTTGATTGGTGTGAATGCATTGGCCCCAAGAGCTAAGGATGGCTCCATGGAGCCTCTGCCTCAGGCACTAAATATAGCTGGGTTGTGAGTATTGGCCCCAGATGGGCAGACCATTGGCCCCAGATGGGGGTTTCCAGGTGGATCATGGTCAAGGTGCATGCAGGAGTCTGTCTCTATCTCCCCACCTCTCACTTGGAAAAGAAAGAAAAAATGTCTAAATTACTAGGTTATAAAAATGAAAACTCTTTTCTTAACTATAATATAGATTTGTTTGTGTGGGTTTGTATCAACTTTGTGTGTGTGTGTTTATCTGACACTGGACACTTTCCTCTTTTGGATAAATGTTAGTATATATTTTCACAGTGCTAGTTGGGTGGATATCATCTTTAGATATATACATAGTTGAATTCTACTCCATATTCTTCAATAGAACTCTTGTTGACTTATTCTGCATATAAAGTGTATGTTCTTGAATCATCCTGAAAAAAAAATCAGAGTATGTAAATTTTTTTCTTTTCTGGATAAATTAATTAGGTTGTTGAAATTGCCTTATTGTGCCTCTTTGTGTTGCTTTACATTCCCATTGTTGTTTCTAAAACAAATCAAAAAAATCTGTGATTATCTCGAGTTAAAAATCCGAACAAGAGAGTTCCAAGCTCCAAATCATGTAAATGATGATACTTGTGGCAGTTTACAAGTCCTTTCCCCCCAGTGGGAATATCCTGTGTGGTTTATTGCAAGCCATCAAAAGCAGAGCTCTCCCAGATTGCAATATGGTATCTCAGTAGCTCTCACAAAACCTAGCTCAAGCTGCTCAAGTTGCAAAAATCCCAAACCAAACAAAAGAAAACACACCTCATGTTTTGGAAATACGTTGGTGTGCACAACTCAGTTATATTCTCTAGATGTGGCTCTTACATTCTGCTTTAGGCAGCTGTAACGATGTTTTGGGATATTGTACACATTGCAGCAATCTTTTGCACTGGCTCTCGGTGTTGGTATACCAGTCACATTTTCATTGGTGCACACAGACGATCTTGTTTACATTTCTAACAGGGCTTTGGTTACATTCTGGCAGTAAGAGCACTATTATGAATAGAACAGAGCAAGACGTCCCTTGCTTATCTCTGCGGAAGATACTGGATCGCCATCCCCAGCACAGTTCACAAACAAGCGCGGAACATCAAAGCCTATGGAATTACAACCTGCCCAGACCAGATTACACACCTCAAAAGTCAATGTTACCTCAGTGAAAACTCTTCTGAAATTTAAAATCAAATAAAACTTGGAATGTCCAAATATTTTCTTTACAAGTCAGGCATTGTGTGAGAGAATGCTTTTTTTTTTTTTTTTTTTTTTTTTTTGCAATGATTTTACAATGATTGGGTAATAAACCCTATATTTATTCCATTATGTGCCATTCCTAAGTTGCTTTGCACAGTTTTGCTCACTCATAGGTCTTTATTTACATATACAATCCTGCCACATACACTCTGGTTCTGGATTTGAAAATACAGGATGTTCTAGAAAAACAGCCTCAATTGTTCCCATTATTTTATCTTCAGCATGTATTGTACCGTCATGTTAGAATTTAGGTAAATTGATTTATAATATACGATTCAAAGGTCATAGCACTGGCCACATACCAGCAGGTCAGTTGACCCTCATGAAGTCTTATTTCAAATCATTTCCAACTAACTGGTTTATTGATATAGACACATATATATTGTACATACACGCACATATGTACTACACCAGTGATTGAGTAACTTCAAAGAAAAGGCAACATCAAAGTGATAAAGATTCTGTCAAGATAGCAAGTTTACTATGTGTACTTGTGCTCCTCAAGATATAATTCCAGGCTGAGTAACCCAGTTGGTTAGAGCATTGTCTCTATATGCCAAGGTTGTGGGTTCGATCCCCAGTCAGGCCACAGACAAAAAGCAAGAAATGAGTGCACAACTAAATGGAACAACAAATTGATGCATCTCTTTCTTGCCCCCCCCTTTCTCTCTAAGATCAATCAACACAATTTACATAAATAATTCCAAAGTCTATTTTTTTCTGCTGTGTTATATTTCTACCATGAAAAGACTTTTGTAAGGAAGAAGATCTTCTGTTGGAAATAGACAAAATCATGTCACATATTATCCTTCTGTTTATATAGCCAGTACAGTTGTTTGAAAATGTTTCCAAAAAATCTGGAAGAACTTCAGAAAAAAGACCTTTTTCCATTCTCAAGATTGGGTTGTTTCAAGTGAGGCAGACGAGACCCCTGTGGGCTGTGGCCGCCAGGCTCCGCTGCTGACGTTCACTACTAGCGAGCCCCAGGCAGTGCGCACAGGCAGTTGTGTGTATTTCACCACCCAGCTAGTCTGTTCCCTCAAGCTGAACCCTCTGCTCCCTCACCTGTGACCTCATAGCACCATTCACATGCCCCCTCATGACACCCAACAGACTGCATGGTGTCTGTCTCCTCAGAGAGCACCGGGCTTGAGACCAGGGCCATATTTCTCACCTTTTATCCTGAGCACCTAGCGTCATGCCTGATACAGAGCTGGGAGCTGTTATCTGTCAACCTTCATTGAACGAATGAATCTCAGCCCAAATCGGCTGTCTTAGTGTCTCAGTGGGAAACCATCAATCATTGCCTAAAAATGTGTGGTCTTGACAGATGGCATACTTTCGAAATGTGATTTCCAAATGAAGGAGCTCACATATGCTTATGCTTATATCACAATTTCATGAAACTGATAATTTGTGAAGAGCCTTCTAAAGTTTATAGTAAACATATTTAAAATCAAATTTAATACAGATATACTGCTATATACTTATTAGCAGGGCTAAAATCAATAACTCCAACAATACCTACTGGGACTTCCAAATATCACTGAAGTGAATGCAAAATGGTACAGCTGCTTCAGGAAACAGTTTGTCAGTTTCTTACAATTTTTTTTATTTTTATTGAGAGGAGGGGAGGCAGAGAGACAGACTCCTGTATGTGCCTTGACCAAGGATCCACCCAACAAACATCCTAAAACAGATGCTTTGCCCATCTGGGCCATTGCTCGTTGCTGGGCAACCAAGCTATTTTTCAGCTCCCTAAGTAGAGGCAACGAAGCCATCCTCGGCATCCAGGGCCAACTTGCTCAAACCATCAAGCCATGGCTGCAGGAGAGAAAGAGAGACAGGGCGTGAGGGATGGAGAAACAGATGATCACCTCTCCTGTGTGCCCTGACCAGGAATCACAACCTGGAAAATTCATATGCCAGCTGATGCTTTACCACTGAGCCAACCAGCCCGGGCAGTTTCTTACAAATTTTAATATATATATATATATATATATATATATATATATATATATATCTCACATGACACAGAAAGTTCATGCCTAGATAGTCACATAAGAGGAATGAAACTTACTTTCACACAAATCTTGCATGCTCATGATGAGAGTAGCCTCTCTTCAATCTCCAAAGACTAAAAACAACCCAAACGGCCTTCATGTGGTGAACACACAAGCAAATCGCGGCCCATTCCTTAGACGGAACATTAGATGGAACACTTCTCAGCATCCACACAACAACATGCCTGTGCCTGAATGAACTAAGCCAGGCCCCAGTGGGCGTGTACTCTACAATTTCATGTGTAGGAGTATTAGTTTTCCATTGCTCTCTAACAGATGACCACAAAATCGGTGGCTTAAAACACGATCCCTCATTAGCTGCCGTAGGTTAGATGTCTGGGGCGGGTGCAGTTAAACTCTGCTTAGGATCTTACAAGGACAAAACAAGGTGACATCTGGCCTGGGTTCTTGCCTAGAGGTTCTGGGGGGAAGAAGCAACTTCCCCAGAAGTGGTTGGCAGATTTAGTTTCTGATGATTGGTTGTAAGACCCAGCTGTTTGGTTCCTGGGTTCCTGGCAGCCTGTCATTGGGGGACTTGCTCTGTTCCTAGAAGCTTCTTTTCTTTCTTGTGCATCAAAAGTCTTGACTTCTACTGGTTATTAATTAAAAATAAGCTGAGAAAGAAAAAAGAGATCAAATTCTAAGATGTCTCTTCTTCTAAGACTGGGCTAACTTATCATTCTCAGTGAATCTAAACTGTATTGTATTTTATTATTTTGTTTTGTTTTATTTTATATTATTTTATTTTATTTTTTTATGCCTGATCATCTTGGGTACTGTCTAAAGGATAGACTAATCTGTAAGAATGTATTTTCACAGAGGACCACGACGCCATTAGGAGGGGCCTGTAATCACACGTTACGTCTTCACTCGAGCTCACGTTTTGTACGGGGCATTCTTATTCTCGTTCAGCTTCCGGGGCTTTCAGGACCCTGTCTCTCACTTCCCTGGCCCCTGATTGTTCTCTCCAGGGAACATCAAAAAGAACGCTTGACTTTATGTCATCAGTTCTTTCTTGTAGTGGAACTTCTTCCTTATTATTTTGTATCATTCAACTTGCCGGGTATAAACCCTGACCTCTTAACGACCATCCACCCCTTTCTAATCTCTCTGTCCAATCAGTGTTCGAGTCTGACCCGGAATACCCCTCTCATCTCCACCCATCCCCTTCTCCTCCCACCAACTCATTCACTCAGGAACTCCTGGTCCTTTGATTAAATTACTGTTTTAAATCTACCTGTACTTTCTATTTTTCCATTTTCAAGCATTTGACGTGTTTTACTTTCTCTGCTACCAATTTAACTGTTCTGAATAACTGACCTAGGGGTCAGTCTGGAAGAAACGCTGTTTATCACAGAAGATCTTATGGGTTAGAGACTTGAGTTAAACATACTATTGCTCCAATTAAACATTTTTTAAAAAAAATTAAATAATTGTTGAATGGATCAATTAAAATATAAATTTATAGTAGTGAATTATTTTACAACGAATAGTCCCTAGTACAAGCAGAAAAAAAGTCTTCCAGGTCTTCCAGTGTGGATGGAATTGTGGAGACTCGGCTGGAAGGAAAGGGAAACGCTGTGTCCGTCTCACAGCGAGCGGCGGGGTCAGTGGGAACAGGGAACGGACAGGCTGCTGAGCCGCGCGAGTCCACGCTTGCGCCAGACACAAGGCCCGGCCCCTGGCCGGGCACAGAACGGACATGAAACCCAGGTGAGGAGAATGGCATGGTCTTGGCCGGTGAACTTAGATGAAGCTAGGTTGAGGACAAATAGCGAGGTTTAACATTGTCTTAAATGGGGTGAGTATTCATCTGGAAATATGAATAAATAGAGAGATGGTAATAAATTGACATAGCAATGCATTTGATGATATTGCCTTACCTAATTGGCTTCACCTTTCCCCCCAAAAAATGTCTCAACCTTAGAGAGGCAAGAGCCTCACTTTGATGATAGCTGTCTCCCATATAAAAAGAAGGGTCAATTGCCCTGGCTGGTTGGCTCAGCGGTAGAGCATCGGCCTGGCGTGCAGAAGACCCGGGTTCGGTTCCCGGCCAGGGCACACAGGAGAAGCGCCCATCTGCTTCTCCACCCCTCCCTCTCTCCTTCCTCTCTGTCTCTCTCTTCCCCTCCCGCAGCCAAGGCTCCATTGGAGCAAAGATGGCCCGGGCGCTGGGGATGGCTCCTTGGCCTCTGCCCCAGGCGCTAGAGTGGCTCTGGTCACGGCAGAGAGACCCCCTGGAGGGGCAGAGCATCGCCCCCTGGTGGGCAGAGCGTCGCCCCCTGGTGAGCGTGCCGGGTGGATCCCGGTCGGGCGCATGCGGGAGTCTGCCTGTCTCTCCCCGTTTCCAGTTTCAGAAAAATACAAAGAAAAAAAAGAAAAGAAAAGAAAAGAAAAGAAGGGTAAATTAAGAACCAGCCATCATAACAGGATGGTCAAGTAACGTCTTTCTTAGTTTTAGTGAAGACCCCAAACTTAGGAAACAAATGTTATTTTATAAGCGCTGCAGTACTCCAAATTACGGGTCCACTTCACTTATGCAAGACGTGTAAAAGAAGGTGGTTAAAAATGTTTCCCAATTCTTAACTTAAAACTTTTTTTTTTTTTGAAGATATTTAAAGGTTGGAGGAGGCAAGAAAAATAGTTGCTTTTAGAGAAAGAATTTCTTTGGCGAAGAGGATTGAATGTTCCCTTTCCGTGTGAAGAAAGGGTGGGAATAGAGAAAACTGTAAAAGGATCGCTCACAGGGAACTTAACACGGGTCTTCTAAAATGAGGTGGCTTTTGACCTGCACAGGAGAAATGAAAAGGCTAAAGATTCTGATTGGAAGGGTCCCTGTAGGAGGAAAACAGAGAGATGGTGGCGGGGAGAAACCTTCACGTGCCTGAAGTCAAGGCACGAGTTCCCCGTAGACCAAATATGGACCGTGGGAAGGGAAGCCAACCCAAAGCCAGTCTGAGAAGGACTTCCCTTGTAACATCCACCGGGTACAAGAACAAACATCGGAGACTTTCAGGAGTATAGATGTAACTTTATTGGCCAGTTTTACCTGCGCAGGGGCAAATTCCCGAGGTGTCCAGAGACACTGTGCTCACAAGGAGCTGCAGATGGGAATCGCACCTAGCGCTCACAGCTAAATCTTTTTATAAGCTAAGCAAGCAAGCCTAATACAGAAGCAGATGTGGTGGTAACCTATTTGCTAAGGGGGCTGCACATAGCATAGCAACAGGGGCTGGGGTCTAGCTCATTGGCGAATTCCAAACCTAAACTTCTGATAAGGGTCTTTTAACCAATAGAATGCAAACGTTTGTCTCTTTTTCTTTTCTTTTCTTTTTTTTTCTTCTCTCTCAGCTTCCCAGAGTCCCTATCTGTCTCTGCTTCTTGAACGACCTTGGGCATGTTATTCCTAACAGAACAGGAGCAGGACCTGCCTGTAACCCTTAAGTTCCCTGTTCCATTAGTGCCCTGCTTATTTTCTGATCTTCTCTTGGTCCTTACACCCTCAGTGAGATTCCTGGTGCGGCAAAGGAGCCTCTTCAGGGAGCATCTGTGTGGAGTGGCCCTTCTGCACCCTGAGAACAGAAAGTGGGAGCGACTTAGAAAATTAAACTTTTATTCCCTACAGTATGTTTTTTAGAACAGGATTCTTTCTAGAAGCCTTATTGGCAAAATGGCCACCATCAAAAAAAAAAAAAATACACAGAGAATACTGCATTCAGTTATCATTTTTCTTCCGTCAAAAAAAAAATTTCCATTTTTAACTTGACACAAATAACTTAAACTCAGGAACTCTTAGAGGTTGGAAAATCTTAGAGATTCTGCAGTCTAAGTCTAGAACGTGACAGAGATTATTCAGTTTAACAGCGTTGCTATTATGAGATTTTAAATGCTGGTCTAAGATGCAGAGATTCATACTCATATTTTTAAAGGCCAACGTTAACTAAATGATCATATTTAAAAGAAAGACGATCGAGGATAGATAAAGTAAAGGATGGAAGGAAGAGACAAAGAGCGTTACTCGGAAAACATAAAATAAAATTGACGAAGGTATGGCTCCAAAGTCAAAGGGATCGCCCCGTCCCCCCTTTTAAGAAGATTTTACTTTATCTGAAGAGTAAAGCATATGCTTTTAGATCCAAGGGTACCTGGTTCAAATCTCAGCAGGGGCAGATTTCTCAAAAACTAAAAAGGCACTCTCCCTATTAAAGAAACTGACTTAATATAGGTATATGGACCATTACTGCACAGAATGGGGATTCACAAACTATTTTCTAAATGGAGTCTTTTTGGACATGTACAGCAATCCTTATAGAAGCCTTTTACAAATAAAAAAAAAGGAAAAAATGGGGGAAGGATTTACAATCTTATGATTTGAGCCTTTAATAACTATTGGTGAATTAGACAGCCATCTGCAGTAATACCCTGGATCAGGTCTTCCTGCCAAGGGTCTGAAAAAAGCATTCTCAGGATAAAAGCTTATAATTTGTGCAGAACTCAAATGCTTAGAAAAAGATGAACAAAATACACCTTGAAGTTTGACCTCAGTGTTGGATCTCAAAATGGATTGTCTCCATGAAACTTCATTTAAACAGGAAGGCGCACTACAACAGTTCATCACAATGACACTATTTTGCCTGAGATTTCCACAAGGAGACCTTGTTGAGTAAATTTTTATATGACACTGTAATTTGCTGAAAGTCAGCCTTAATGGTGAGCCCAACGAAACGCATGTGGGAAACACACTATCTATCCTACCTTATGAAAGAACTCTTGAGAAAACTGTTAGAAGCCTAGTTCTACCATAAATTTACATTTGCAGAGCTCTACTTGATCTAGGCTCAACATTTTTGTGGTAATTTACGTCACTCTCCCTTAGAACATCATTGAGGATAGGATACTAAATGTTAAAAAGACCTCCTCTTCATCCATTATACGAGATAGAATTCTCTGGGAACTCCTGGAGTCTAATTCCAAAATGTGGGTGACAAACATAAACAGTCTTTTCAAATGTGAAATGTATATCTTAAAGAATAAATCAGAGTACTAGGTTAATATTTCAGGTAATAGACTTTGGAGACGGTAATTTATTGAAGACCTACAAGTCATTTCTTCTATAAATTTTAGGAACATTCTGTCTGTATCATGTTAGCTTCAAGTGAAAATAATAATAATAATAACATTTGAAAGCTCTAGACAGTGGTAGACAGAATCATTGTTGGTTGACACGATTCATCATCGGAACCAGTTCGGGGGCAGAGCTGAATTCAGGAATTCAAAGGATGGCATCAGAGGGTGGTCTATCTTTTCTGTCTCCTGGGTCTTCTCTCCAGGTTGGGTCCTCTTTCAGACAGAAACATCTCTCAGTCCCCCACCACAGGGCTGCCGGCCCCGCCGGGATCACAGTCATTCTCACAAACACTTATCCTGTGGAAACAGCTATTCCCTCTGACATTTGGAACCGAAATACCCTCTCAAAAACTCAAGAAAGCCCCAATTATTGTTTAAGTAAACTTAGCCCAAAAGTAAATCATAAAACACACAGAGTTTTCTCTGATTTTAGCCAGGGGAGGCAACAGGAAACCTTACAAGTGGATTTCTCATGAGTTTAAACAGGAGAGTGACCGAAAGACAGTCTTTTGACTTATAATGTCATCTGCCTAATAACTATTGACTCAGTAAATTCTTACCTGAAATAAATATATCCAGGGATCCACATATGCATACACACACACACATACACACACACACACACACACACACACACACACTAAATCATGTAGTTTTGGGAACTAAAACTGAGAAATAATGGAGAGTCAGAATCTGAAAACAAAATTAACTAAGAATAAAGCTACGGAGTCCTAGACTACAAGTGAACATGAGAGTGTGGGAAGCGAAGAAAAGCCTGGATAAATGATAAAATTCAATATTAATGAACATTTAGTTACAGTTTGGGAAATAATTTTTGAGAGTTGACCCATAACGTTATTCATACATCAAGTTAACAAATAAAATATTTATTTAGCATATATCTCTGATATAATGATAAGCAATTTTAATACAAAATGAAACTAAGTGTCTGCTGATAAGGGTATCTTTACTGTAAACACCAAGCAGGGGTAAGGGGGAGTAAGTAGAGTGAGAAAAGCCCAGGAGGGATGGGGAGAACTGAGGGGATAATCTGCAACACACCGAGTGCTGTGAGTGGGGTCCGGAGTAACTTAGGGAAGATTGACCGATGGGTTCTAAAAGAGAACTGACCATTTTTCCCTTCACAGTAAGAGGTTACTAGAGTGTGCCAACATACACAGCAAGATGGAGGGTACCCATGGGCTCTGGGAGACAGGTGTGGACCATGGGTATCGGAGTCAGGGGACATGGAGCAAGGTGCACTCACAAGACAATGTTATCAAGAAAGAATTTCAGCATGGTGGGGGCAGGCACTAGACAAATCTTAAACACTGCTCAGGGAAGCCCAAATGGTTCTTTCAAATGCATTGTCTAGCATGCCTATTATTATCTTTATTCTTTGATTTGTGGGATTAATTAACACTTTACTTAATACACTCTTATTAATTTATTCTCAACTCACTAAAAAGATCTACTTCAGGAGAAGAGGTCTTCCCGTAGCCCTTGGGACATTATGTTTTTTAAAAATAATCTTTGCTTTTGTTAAAAGAAATTGGAGCCCTGGCTGGTTGGCTCAGCGGTAGAGCGTCGGCCTAGCGTGCGGAGGACCCGGGTTCGATTCCCGGCCAGGGCACAGAGGAGAAGCGCCCATTTGCTTCTCCACCTCTCCGCCACGCCTTCCTGTCTCTCTCTTCCTCTCCCGCAGCCAAGGCTCCATTGGAGCAAAGATGGCCCGGGCGCTGGGGATGGCTCTGTGGCCTCTGCCTCAGGCGCTAGAGTGGCTCTGACGCCCAGGATGGGCAGAGCATCGCCCCTGGTGGGCGTGCCGGGTGGATCCCGGTCGGGCGCATGCGGGAGTCTGTCTGACTGTCTGTCCCTGTTTCCAGCTTCAGAAAAATGCAAAAAAAAGAAATTGGAGCTTGGGTGGGGGAGAACAAGGCATTAAGTTTGCTAAATTAAGGAGTTATAATCCAATAACATTTAAGTTGAGGATTTCAAGTCATAGCACAAAGCATTATAGCCATAAAACCTTCCATTTAGGCCACAAAGCCTAAAATGCCTTAACTGTGTAACGAATACAACAGGTTAGTGACAGGGGTGTTGTAAAAATTAAATGAGATGATATATGATAAATTGTAGTATAACTGTACCACTATCTATAAGTTTGGTTTAAAAAAAATTTTTGTTTTGGTTTAATTTTCTAACTAGACACACACACAAAAAATCCCTGTGTTTTTGTTAATTTTAATGATTCATATTTAAATTTCTTTGTCATAGTAGAAAATTTCTGGTAGTAAACTTCTCAGTGGTTAAAGTCACTTGACCTTTAGCCTCCTGCTTAAAAAAAAATCCCTCCAGAGATACATTAAATGGCACAGAAATAGATTGCCTGTCATATCTTACTGCTTAATTAATGGCCAACCAAGACGGCTTGTCTGGACTGCCCTGAAGTAACTGTAAACTGATCTTCTACTCATGGAAAAGAATGGACTCCACAAGAGGAGCAGGGTCATAGAGGATTCATCGTATTTAGAACTCTACAACCCTTAGAAGACACAGCGCATACAAGGGCTGGTCAACGGACCATGCCAACCTCAGCTGAGCCGATAAAAAATGTTCCGTCGCTCACCGTGCAGGACGGCGAATCGTACACTCCTGGTTTCTGAAAACTGCTTTCAGAATCAAAAATAATAATAATAAATAAATAAAAAATAAAAAGCTCCCAAGTGAGCATTTTTATTTTATTCTCTATTTGGGATAGATCTGGATGTCACCAAAGTCTTTTAAAAATAATTTTCAGAAACGTGGTGTGAAATTGTTCCATTGGAGGACAAGTAGAACTCCGGAGGTTGGGAAGCAAACGCGTCGAGAAAGGTGACTGACGTGAAGTGCGTGGTAGGACTTGTGTGTCACCCTAAAGAGGAAACTGGCAATATCTGAAGTTCTTTTCCTTTTGAGGTAAAAAGTAATATGAATCAACTTGTTAATAAAATACCACAAAAAATTAGGGGGATCTTTTCTAATGAACACAAAGTGTTTATGATTAAATATGAATGTTGATCCTGTTAGAGCTTACATTCGCTGGATAGACGCTTTAAACGTGTGTTACCCCATCACCTAAACCATTTCTTCTCCTTCTTTATTCTTATTTTCATTATTCTTTGGCATCCCTCCCTCACCTCACCACATTCCATTGTTTCATTTCAAGGTGATGAAAACGCATTGTGAGCCCTGGCCAGTTGGCTCAGTGGATAGAGCATTGGCCTTGTGTATGGACCTCTGGTTTGGTTCTTGGTCAATGCACACAAGAGAAGCACCATCTGCTTCTCTCCCCCCTTCTCTCCATCTTTCCCTCTCATAACTAGTGGGTCAGTTGGTACCAACATCAGTCTCAGGCACTAAAATTAGCTTGATTGATTTAACATGAGCCCCAGACAGGGGGTGCAGGATGGATCCAGGGGCGAGGTGCACGTGAGCGTCTGTCTCACTATCTCCCCTCCTCTCATTTAAAAAATGAAATGATAAAATACAAAAAATAATAATAATAAATAAGTAATAGATAAACTATTTACTAGCTGTGGGCAACGAAGAAAAGATTCTGTCCTTGTTGTGGACCGTTATATAATTCATCAGTGACTTTTTCTAATTCTTCCTCTCTTGACACTTAAATAAACATAAATTTTTCAGGCCTTGGGATGGTGTCCAAAACTGAACTTAAGAAAACTGCATAGTGGCAATATGGTAGTCAGTGAGGTTTATCTGAGGTGCAATTATTGCTAATGAAAAACAAAGCTGGGCCCTGGCCGGTTGGCTCAGCAGTAGAGCGTCGGCCTGGCGTGAGGGGGACCCGGGTTAGATTCCCGACCAGGGCACATATGAGAAGCGCCCATTTGCTTCTCCACCCCCCCCCCTCCTTCCTCTCTGTCTCTCTCTTCCCCTCCCGCAGCGGAGGCTCCATTGGAGCAAAGATGGCCCGGGCGCTGGGGATGGCTCCTTGGCCTCTGCCCCGGGCGCTAGAGTGGCTCTGGTCGCGGCAGAGCGACGCCCCGGAGGAGCAGAGCATCGCCCCCTGGTGGGCAGAGCATCGCCCCTGGTGGGCGTGCTGGGTGGATCCTGGTCGGGCGCATGCGGGAGTCTGTCTGACTGTCTCTCCCCATTTCCAGCTTCAGAAAAATACAAAAAAAGAAAAAGAAAAAAAAAAGAAAAATAAAGCTGGATCCAGGATGGCGGGAGGTCCCAGTTGTGAAGGATTAGCAGAGGTAGTTGCATTGTATCAACCTTCCCAACGGGGGCAGTATTGTCTTCCTCCTACTCACAGCTGCACGCATGCGCTAGCCTTCCCCCCCACTTTGTCCTCGTGTTAGCATACCGTGGAATTCTTACTAGAGATTAAAATTAACAACAACAACAACAATAAAATAATGGAGAGAGAAATGGCCTTTTCGAATTTTCCATCAATTTGAAAATAAAGTCATTGAGTTATACTGTGCTTTCCTTTTCATATTATAGCGACAGAAAAAGATCCAAACGATCACATTTTTAGGAATAATAATAATAATGTGATAATAAAAAGAAGGTAGGCTCCCTAATTTTCTCATCTCTAAAGAACTCAGACCACTAGAATTTAGAGATTCATTACAGTGTTCTTAAAATAACATTTTCAGTATGTTCACAAGGCCGTGAAATATTTAGCTTTAAAAAACCTCCTTTCAGCCGCTGGGAATGGGGCAAGGCATCCCCTCCGTCTGAGAGCCGCCCTCCCTGCCCGTCGACTCCGGCGAGGGAGGGCAGGAACAAAAGGAAGAGAGAAATAATTGGCAAGTAAAGTTCGATGAGACAGAGGAAGGCAGGGAGGACAGGGTGCGCAAGCCAGGAAGCTAGAGGTGCTCAGCCGTAGGGAAACTGAGTCAAAGCCGGCAGGGCGGGGGAACAATGCCTCAGGGCTGCTTCGCCATCAGAATGCTATACTACTGGGAAGCTACAATGCTTTTTAAAAAACCATTAACCCATTCTTCATTCCCTCGGTGCAAAACAACGTGGTTCCCATTTCTTCGCGTGGATTCGCCTTGGCGCGAACCACCCACCCACGGCGGAGAGTGGAGTGGGCATAGCTTGTGACCTAGAAGGTCACCGCCCATGGTCGAGATTCAGAGGCAACTGCAGAATTCGTTTATTCAGGATACCCCCCCATACCCCACCTCCTACCCCCCACCCCCGGTGAGGAATTGGTTTTGGAGTTGGCTGATCCCCCTGACCTTTATCCAAGTCGCCCAGTGTCACCAGTGTCACGGTTTCCAATGGGTAACTCGACGTGTCATCCACCGCAGTTCGCGTTCGTTCTGCACCCGCACGAGAGACCGAGACCTGGGAGCTGACAGGTGGCTGGGTTCCCAGGGCTGACGAGAAGCCCCGGGCTCCGTGGCACAGGGCCCACGGGAACAACCACGTGTTCTGTGCTTGTGGGGTTTTTTGTCTGTTTGTTTGTTTGTTTTACGTACCTTGGCCTTCCTGCCTAACCTGTGGGTGGGTTTTATATTATCGCCCTTCCGTGGCTGCACCTCCAGACATGAAATTTGGAGGGTTTGAAACGAAGGCAGCTAAATGGAACGAACTTTGGGACGGAGCCTCTCTGGTTTTGTTCGGATCTGTTCAAGTAATAGGGGGAAAAGCACAAAAGGATCAAGGAAAGAAAGAGCCCCATCTTTGTTCGACCAGTGAGCAAGCGGCGTCGCTTGGGGGAAAATTGGCCTGACCTTCACCCGCGTGACGCTTCCGCGCGCGCAGTCATTCTTGCTTCTGCTCTGATTAGGGAAAGATCGGCCCCTTCCCCGGCAAGGACAAGTCAGGGAACAAAAAGGGGGGAAATTCTTCAGTGAACTTTAAAAGATTTATTTTTTTTAAATCACAGTTGGGCTCATCCAAGCCAGTTTCTAATCTTATTTTTTAGGCTTAAAAAAAATAATAATACCTGCCTTTTAAAAGAAATTCTTTGGCTCATTTTTTTTTATAGCCTCTAGTCTAGATCTCAACTCACATTTCTTGATTTTTTTTTTTTTTTTTAAGTCTTCCTCACTCGAAACGACAGCTTTCTATTTCTTTGAGGCTGTGCTCACCGCTCTGCTGGGCCTGACAGCAGAAAGAGAGAGAGACACAGGCCCCTCTGCTGGCTGGCGTGGGGCGCCCCCGTGGGCAGGGGGCGCCCCACGACATTGCAAGGACCCCTGAAGCGGTTTCCCCGCTCCGACCCCTCCCTGGATTCTCGGGAAGGCCGAGCTCCATGCCCCCGTGATACTAAGTTGCAGATTTTGCCTGATCATACAGACCAGAGCGCTTCTATGACACTATGGTCAAACAGCCAGCCCCCTGTGTGACTAATATTTTTAACAGCATGCCAATTTAATACTTGACAAGGATATAATAGTTCATTCTTCAGATAGTCAACATGCTCTAAAAGTAAGGTAAATCTTCAAAGTGTCTTTCAAAGCGGCTGTTAAAAAAGTAGGTTAAAAATTTTTCCCCCTATAGCATGCAATTTCACTTCCGCTATTCCACCTCGACCACATAAAATTAAATTTTGACTTGAGAATGACCGACTGGAAATCAGATGGAAAAAATACGGGGAAAGATTTAAGTTACTGATTCAAAGGAAATGGACACGGCTGTCTGCAATTTGGCACACTGTGTGCTCAGCCCTCCGAGAATCTGGTTTCTGGTAGTCCGTCTGCTCCTCTTAGGATTTAGATTGTGTTTTTAATGGAAATGTTACAGAACTTAATGGAATGTAATATCTTGTTGTAATATATAGACGTAAGGCAACACAGGAAAAAAAAAAAGATCTACACATATTTTCTGCCACAACCCTCCTCTTTCTTGCCAGCCTGCTTATAAACCCACGATCCAGCCCCCAGAGCAACTAGGTAGTCCCTAACATCAACTACGCTCATTAAAGCTCCGATGATGTCATAGTGGTCTCGTCTGAATTCTTTTCCCAACCACTGACATGTATTCTAAACTATTATTAAAAATATATAATATCTTTGAAAATTTTAATTTTAAGAGAATAGAAATTAATGCGATTATCCTACTAAGAATAGAATGTGAGTGTTTGCAGAGGCTTAGCGACTTGACTGCACAGCTCTGGATGTTCTATCCCACTGGGACCGACGGGAACGCAAGAACGTGCAGTACGGTTGACCCTTGGACAGCACGGGTTTGAACCACACGGGTTCACTCAGATTGTTTGCAACAAATGCCTGTTTGCTTTTTGGTCTATGATTTAGAGCAGGGGTCACCAAACTACGGCCCGCGGGCCACATGCGGCCCCCTGAGGTCATTTATCCGGCCCCCGCCACACTTCCGGAAGGGGCACCTCTTTCATTGGTGGTCAGCATCCATATCCTGTGCTCCTGGAGTACTGTATGTAGCAGCGTCGCTCACGTACAGTACTACTTCTGGTGACGCGGGATGCATGCCTCCCGGCTCCGGAAGCACGTCATATCACTTGTTACACGGCTATAGCAGTGACAAATATGGAACCGGACATTGACCATCTCATTAGCCAAAAGCAGGCCCATAGTTCCCATTGAAATACTGGTCAGTTTGTAGATTTAAATTTACTTGTTCTTTATTTTAAATATTGTATTTGTTCCCGTTTTGTTTTTTTACTTTAAAATAAGATATGTGCAGTGTGCATAGGGATTTGTTCATAGTTTTGTTTTGTTTTTTTATAGTCTGGCCCTCCAACAGCCTTGAGGGACAGTGAACTGGCCCCCTGTGTAAAAAGTTTGGGGACCCCTGATTTAGAGTCTGTGGATGAGGAGGGCCAACTCTATGCCCCGACCTATCTCATTTTATATAGGAGACTTGAGCATTCATGAATTTTGGTATCTGCATAAGGTCCTGGAACCAATTTCTTACCGATACTGAGGGAAAACTAAGTTTCCGGGTAGTCAAAAATTATACATGGACATTCGACTGTGGAGGGGGGGCGGGGAGAGGCTGCCCCTATCCCCTGCTTTGTTAGAGGATCAACTGGATTTCACAGACAGATTGTTGGTAGGTTTTATTTTGAGTTGCTTTAATTACTAAGTTTATTTTTAAAAATGTTTATATATACATATCGGCATACTTTTTTAAGTTTGTGTGTGTGTGTGTGTGTGTGTATCAATCAGGGGAGGCAAGGTTGTGCTGTTGTCATGAGTAGCACTGAAATTTCAATGATTTATCACAACAAGAATTAAATTTTTGATCACATAAGTCCACTGCCGTCTCCTGGGTCACTTTTCACAGCTCCCATCATCCCGTGTTGGCTTGAAGTTATACTGTACCTTGGCCTCATGGCACACATATGTCCATGGTCCTCTCCGCAGAAAAACAAACAAGAGCAGGGTTCAAGGAATCAAATGCTTCACCGAGCCCCTCTGTTCACATTCTGTTGGCCAGAGCATGTCACGTGGGGGAAACCCCCTAGCGACAGGGCAGATAAAGGCAATTTTCCCACATGCCCCGTAGAGGATGAGAGCAAAGCCTACTGATCTGTGGTCGTGCGTACAAGCGCAGACAGAATTTCACAAAGGCCTTGCTCCTCTTTCATCTCCAAATTACTCTCCCCTCCCGTCTGTGACAAGTAATTATTGCTGAGAGCAAAGTCTACTAAAAAGCCAACCCTACCAGTGTTCATCCTCAGATACTGATTGATTTTACTGTTACTTAAACAAAGAGCATCATCCTTCAAGGTCTCATCTATTTTTTTGGCATCTAAATATATCAGTTCAACATGACTTTTTACAAAGCATTAAACACATTGGAAAACGCCGATCCAGTAACGAGACTACGTTGTAAAATCACCCACAACAAGAATAACCCAAGTAGAATATGAAATAAAAGGCTTTAGGAAATAGGTTAATATTTTCCCTTTCTATTTCCTTCATAGTAGAAATGTGTAGCGTCTACCTGCCGATTTTAACTGCTTGGCAATTCTTCCCCGGATTTACTCACGGCACGCATTTAATGACAAATGTGTCGGCATCATCTGAGATGGAAATTGAGATGCTCAAAACTGCAGTCAGCATCTCCCATTGCTTTATACTCCATCAAAGATGATGCAAGCTGACTTCAAAGGGAGCTCAGTACTTGCATCAACTCCGCAGGGGTGTTGAGTAAAATGAGGAATGAAAAAAAAAATAAAAAAGGAACACCATTATGTTTTGAATTTCAAGTCCTAAATCATTATTTCCTAGCTGTGCATGAGGTTACGTAGACAGAAAGTAAAATAGCAACCGGTCGTGTCGTTGGGGATGATGATAGAGGAGTGTCAGGAAGAGAATTTTTTTTTTTTTTTTGGTCACATTAAGAAAACTCTCCCCTGGTGTTCAAATATTCCTGGAACATTTTTCAGTGATGGAGTGACACTCTGGTACCCCCGTAATGCCCAGGTGCCTGCTGAGGATTGACCTGTTTCAGAACTCTCCTCTCTGGAGTAATAATGCGCTACCCCAGAAGATAATTTAACGTCAGGTCTCTAGATAGTCACATCTGCTGTTGGGCGCCCGTTCGAAATGGGAGTGTGTAGCCCTCTTTGTATGCCTGTGTGTCAGCAAGGGAGAGTTCGTTTGCTATTCATCTTAGCAAATGAAAAAGCCTTCGATTTGATTTTATAAACACATTTATTTTGCCTTTCCAACGTGTGTACAAAACGTTTCCCCCCTTGGCGCTGTATTCATAGCGTGGATTTAATGGCTAGAAGGAAATTCATATGATCAATTCATTTAAAAAAATATATTTTATAGTGCCAAGGTATTTAGTTACAGTCAATTTCTAAAATAATATCCACATTGAAATGTGTGTGTATTTAGCGACAGAAGAGGAAAATAATTTATAGCACTAATTCGGAGTCCATGTTTAAACAGGACACAATTTATATTTACTTGAAAGGCAGCAGCAATGCCTCTGGAGTTAGTTAAGTATCTTAGCATTGTAATATGTGATTTATAATGTTCCTGAAAGCATTTTTTTAAGGCATTGCTTTTGAAAAATAAATGAGGACATTCTCAGCCAAGTCGGTACTGAAATTATGTTGTTACGATACAACAGAAAGCCCTCGAAAGGCACACAAAGCAAATCAAACTGGAACCTTTGTGTTTCTCATGGTGTCGTTAGAAGGGAAGCCGTCTTCACCATGAGAATTGGCAATATTGTTTTTAACTAAATTTTCACGTTGGGAGATTTTTAAGAATTCACTATGTAATAGCCTTTTGTTCATTCGACAATTATGAAAACCCACACAGTGCCCCATAGAATCATGGGAGCATTTTGATGAAGCCTGGGAAGACAGCCTGATGGGGTTTCTTAGACTTGGGAATGGTTCATTGTTACACCACTGTTGTGTCTTTCGTTCCCGGAGTCGCTGCTGCCAGCCTTCCTCACCGAAGGAGCGAGGGTTTTCTTCATTGATAGTGCTCACAGCTCCCTTTCCACCACAGCTACTAACTGGTGTTCTTTTCTAGTTTCTTACAGACAGTTCCTCTTATGAAGATGATCATCTTTGGACCAGTGGTTTCTAACGTAGGGGTGCCTGTCAGCGTCTCTGCAAGTCAACTCTTCTAGGTAAAACTAGACGTAAGCAGAAGTTCTATTTCATTATTTTTAGTTTTTCAGGCTTGATAAAATAAGTACATATTTTAATACATATAAAATTATACATATCTTAATGAAAAAATAGGTATGTTGGAAGTACACACTTAAATATTTATAAAAAAAAAAAAAAGGATGTACAACTAAAAAGCAATGAGATCACTAGGCCAAAATAAGTGACCGAATACCAGATACAGTTTCACATTAATACAAGATGTACTCGATTGTCAATGGAAAAATCCCTGACATTACATACTAGTGTTTTGTCAGAGATTCAGCATGATGTCACTGCAGAACTATTCTAGTTGAACTGAACCCACGCTTTTCAGATGTGCTACATTTTGCTTAATACCGGTATTTAACATTTTACCTCTGCATTTCGCATAGCGTTACCCTAACGTCGCGAATCAATTTCGATAGAAATAGGATGCTAAGAAATATTTTTAAAATGACCCTTCCACAGGCTCAGGCTCCCCAAGGGGCCCAGGTGCCCATGAGTTTCCAGGGCAGGGGCCTCTGTCTGCTGACGTGAGGACAGAAGGACTGGGCTGACCCCTGGGCTGATCTCTTCCTGTGCTATTTGAGGAGATAAACCTGAGTCGGGACAAATAATTACCACTCTGTCCAGCTCGGCCTGTGAGTAAAAGGCTCTGTCATTTGTGCCTTTGAAGAGACTAGGAGAGGCAGTTTCCAATAGGGTTGGTTTGCTGTCCTAGGCATGTCATTGTTTCTCCTTCAAAAACAAACAAACAAAAATCAACTTTCTCAGTAAAATTCACACACCTCTTCATTCTAATACTGAAAGTGATAATATTAAAAAAATGTCTGTCTTATCAGAGGAGACATTTTATTCCAAAAACATCACAATAGCTTTGCCCTAAGTCTCTCCTCTTCTTCCCTGCTCTATCTCTCCCCTTCTCTCTTTCTCTGTCCTATCCCTCCTTTCTGTCTCCCCTTCTTTCTCTTTTCTTTCCGTTATTGGCATTCTTAACAAGAACCCAGGCTATAGAATATAAAACAACCTTTTATTTCCCAACATTTCCTCTTTGGAACCCTTCTCTCTCTTCTCTGACAATTTTTTTCAAATGATAGTTGTTATGTTTGCTTTTGGGTTTAGCCTTCAGTTTTAAAACCACCGACATTTTTATTATTTTGTTACTTGTATTCTCCTGTTCCAAATGAAGAAACAAGTTTTAAAAATATATATTTTTTCTACAATGAATAATAACATCTGATCAATTATTTGCATAAAGGATTATTACTCTTTAATGAACCCCTGCTTGGTACGTTGGTATGTAAAGAGGGGAAGATGGGGATTGGGTCGAGCGAGGGAGGGAAATAAGGCTGAAAGATAGAACGGGAGGCCCAGAATAAAAGGCATTAAATGCTACATTCCACTGAGGACCTAACTCCTGAAAGAATAAAAGTTTTTAAAAAAGACAAAACAATCACAGTCTGGTGAAGAAACTGGAATGGCATCAATAGAAACGTGTGACTTCCCCAGGATCTGGAAGGATGGATACGTGTCCATGGGGTGTAGGGAGGCTGAGGTGTCAAAGGGAGGGGCACTGATGTCTGATAGATGGTGTGGTCTGGCAGGTTCAAATTTTAGGTCCTAAGCTATACTGCAAATGGCCACGCTTCCCCTGTCAGTCTCTACCTTCTCAGACCCTTTCATGGACAGAAGTGATACTCCTATGATTTGGACATTCAGTCAACAGATGTTATTGGGCACCCACTACGTTTTATGGCACTATTCTGTGCGTGAGGAGTACCATCACTCCTCCCTGAATGACTGCAGGGTCTGCAACCTTAAAAGAAATGACATACCACGAAACCAACTTGACCACAGCCTTATTGCTATAAACAAGAGTGGAGATTCCAGGGGATCTTAACAATGGTATTACAACACAATGTTGCAGAAAACATTGTATTCCAAGGACCTGTTTTTGTCAGTGGAAAAAAAAAAAAAGACAAAACCTCCCTATTCCACACACCCCCAACCTCAATCCATTTGTGACTGGAAGAGCTCTCCCTAAAATTCTATACGTTAAATGCCTGCAAATTATGCTGCAACACCATCGCTATGCGTCGTCACATGAGATGACCGGTGTCAGAGACTATCATGATATTCCTTTGTGACCTTGAAGCTTAACTTAGCTTTCCTACACCCTGTGTAGCTTGGCATTTAGACTGGGAACCGGCCTGCTTCTTTGCAGTAATGCCAGCCCTAAGCTCCCAGCCTGCCTCACCTGTTACAATTTAATAAGAAAAATTAATGACAGCAGGTGTTACACACAGTTACGTTAGGAGAATTGCACCCATGTAGTGCTAATCAAGACATTTTTCATTCGGCTGAAGATAAGAGAAGTTACTTTTTAAAGGATTCTGAATCAATGGGAAAATATGTGCCGAAAAAATAAACCCAAAAGAGAGAAACTGACTACCCCGAGGGAAACATTTTTTCCAAGTTCCCACAATTTGATACGCTATTCGGGAAGAATAGTGCGAGTTATCAAATGATATATTCTAGTTGGTATGAAGATATGTGGAACTTCTTTATACATTGTTTCTTTATACGCATTTATTTCATAAGCATTCCTGGAGCACATGATATAAAAAGAATTGTGAGCAGTAATGCTCTGATGGGAGTCCTTGCCGTCCACACAACTCATGTCTGGTGGAAAAGAGAATGTATAGGCCCAGGGAAAGTTAGGTTATAAAATGAAACAGATCAAGCAAGATTAAAAGGCAAAGTCTGATGAAGTTGCCACCCTTGGATGTGAACCACTGTGCCCCTGGGGAGGTTAATTAATGTCTCTGATTAAGAAAACAATGGTTACAACCATAGGTTTAAACAGAGAAGCTGTGAGGTTTGGACTGTCAGATTCATTTTCTCTTCATTGTACCTCACGGTGGCTACTCCAACAGAGAAAATCATTTTCCTCCTTCGCTCCTTCTTTCTCCTCTTGCTTCACCGACTTCGGCGGAGTGTTGCTGCGGGTTTGTTGTGCACAGGACAAACGCAGGACCAATGTGCCACCCAGGCGGCGTGGCATTCCATCCAGGTGCTGGGTGCTCCTGTCAGGACACCCAGTGACGTGCATGAATTCTCGAGGCTTCCTGCCTCACAATTACTGTCTGGAACAGACAACCCAGCCAGCAGACTCACGCCCTGGTGCTCTATTTCCAACCCACTACGTTGAAGGAAACCCAGAGTCAGGGGTCTCTGGTAGAGAGGAGATTGAATAGCTTCTGTTGGCCGACGTGCTCACCATAGCAGAACATGCTCTTCCCAGCCCCTCTCAGACCCGGTTTCTTGTATCAGGGTCCGTCTAGACACGATGGAGACACTCCATTGAGGAAATTCTCCTGTTCCTACTCAGCAGGGGTCCCTTCCGACGTTGCTCTGACAGAGAGGGGGTAAGAAAGAAAAACCTTTTCGAACTCAAGTGCTTCAGCTTCTGAGCTTGTTTGTGGACTTCAGTTTTACCTCTCCCTGGCCAGAGCGGAGCTGTCAGTAAAGAATGGCCCCTGTCAAGCCTTTCCCGGACATAGCATCTCCCTTTGCGCTACAGTACTGAGATAACATGACAAACACCTTCGCTGGCCCTCGCCCCGTAACAAACACCGTCTCCATATAGACGCCCAACTCAACTCTGTTCCCAGCCCCCTTGGTGACTAGATGCCAGCAAAGATCGATTACTCACAAGTGCGATGGGAAAAGACAGGAGGTGTGTCGCGGGACATGACGGTCCTTTTTCCTTCCTGTTTGCTTGAAAAAGAAGTGGAAATGGCGGGGATACTCACAGCGATCATATGTGGAAGACGGATCTCTCGGGGTTCGAACATGTCACCCAGTGACAAGTATTTTTGGTTGGACACAAGAATCCCTGGGGGGGAGCTTCTAGAATCAACTAATGGCTAAGCATCAACCGCAGGAGTCTGATCTGATTATTTTGGTTCAGGACCCAGAAACTATTAGTGCTGTTATTGTGCTGCTGTTGTTACCAACGCCCTGGTGTTTCTAAAGCGAGGACGATGAAGGGACCAGGGCTGTTGATGGTGACTGTCCGATCTGCCCTTCCCTGCCCTTTTCCCTTGAGATGGACGCCCCCACGGCCTTGGAGCACAAGCTTAATAAAATGTATGCCAGCGAGGAAGTAATGATTACCTCCTGTGGTGGCTACTTGATATGGGGAAATTCCGTTGGAGAAAATCAGAGTTATTCACTTAAAGCCAACACAACGAGGAATCTCAACATTTTCGTCAGTGGCTCAATTGGCCTCTCACTGTTCCCTGTTCTTTCTCACTCTTGTGCAGGCAGCCAGAGAAATCCCTTACAATGATGGATAAGGTCATGTCACTTAAATCTCTACAATGCCTTTCCATTTTAATCAGAATAAAAGCCAAAGTTTTTACAATGTCTTAACCCTCCCCCTCCCCATGGTCCCGCTGAATGCAATGCCTATTTCTCTCCCCTTTGCTTACTCTGCTCCTTGTTTACTGACCTCTTTGTTCTTCCTGGAACAGGTTGCATACTCTCCACCTCAGGGCCATTGCACAGACTCTGTCTGAAATGCACTCCCCCTAATAGCTGGCTGATAATTTCCTCCTTCCATCAATTATTTGCACAAAAGTCACCTTTTTAATCAGGCCTACTCTGGCCATTTGACTTAAAATGGCCATTTTTCCACCCCTCAACACCCACAATTTCCGTTTGCTGCTCAGTTTTTTTTTCCCACTTGAGAATTGTTACAAACTGTCTTATTTACAAGGATTATTTTTATTGTCTCCTTATACCCTACTAGAATATAACCTCCATGTGGGGAGCAATTCCTTGTTGTCTAGTTTTTTCATTCTTATATCCCGAAGCCCCAGAACAACACAGATTAAATACTCAGATACTTAAAAATGAATAAATTAAATTACTGACTCATTCTAGAAAAGTTTTATTATCTCCTATGGAGACACTTATGAAATAGAAATATTTTCTGTCCACAAGTATTTTAAGCAAGGGTACACATTTGATTTTGGAAGATAGTGCAGTCTTGCATGATTTTCAGACCCCCAAACAGAACTCCATTCCAAAATACCTTTCTACAATACACACACGTGCGCACAAACACTCACTCACATACACAAACACAGACATTTTCTTATTGTTTTATGTTAGCATTGGATTTCAAAGACTCGGGTCTCCATAAGGAAGTGCTGAAAAGAAATGGACAGCAGAGAGTAAAATGCTAAAAGGTGGAATCAATGCGTGATTAGTCTAGGAATGGGATAAACAGAGTCTGGGAAGGGGTCTATGGAAAATTCGCTTGCTTCACGAAATTGCCTAAAAAAATGACCCTGATTCCACAATCCTATTTTAGTCGACTGAGAAAGGATAAAAACATCTGCTGCGGCGTGGCCTCCAGCACATAGTAGGGACCCAATAAGTATCTGTGTCATGAACGGATAGATGAAGGGTAAGCAACGTGATTTATGATTGCCTTTTCATCATTTGTCTTCTTCTATAAAATGGAGATTAATAGGCGACATGTCACTCTTCTTCTCTCCCAAAAAGGCTGTAAGGGAAAGGGATAAAACCAGTGTTTCAGCATAAAAACTGTGTGAGATACCTTTCGGAATCTGTGCTCTATCTTCCATTTGTACCCGCTGTGCATAATTTCAGAATTCACTGCTTTCGTCAGGTAAAGAAAACCCATTTGCTCTTTCATCTGTGCATACTTTCAAACTAATTTTCATCAAAACCAGCCCAATGTCATGGGTCACCAGTCCCCGGAGTTCTTGGAGGACGTCCCGCTCAGCCTCCGGTGTAAGCAGAATTAGACTCTGCGGGTCTGAACGGGGAGAATTGTGAGAACTGTGTTTAAATCTGGAAACTGACTTGCAGACTATTGGTGGTTCCTTTCCTTCACAGAGTCTCATCAATTTAACATGCTTATGCCTTTTTCTGGGTAGTTAATATTTTTATTCCAAATCTGACATCCTCTATGTGAATCAGGTAGACCCAACCTAATGTACAAAGAGAAGGCTCTTTCCAAAGTCCACCTTCTGATTGTTGAGGCTCTACTTGCCAGGGGTGACGATGATGGGTCATGTTCAGTGGTGGGATTCAGCTGGTTCAGGAGAACCGATACCTCATTTTTTGTTGAGTTCACTGAACCGGTTGTTAAAATGGCGCTTGTACTCAGGGTTCTCTCTCAGGTGGGCGCCCGGGGAAGCCGCCCCATGTGGAAATCACACATTGACATTCCTTACTCCTTTTTCAATGTTCCTCTATGCAACAGCGTATGCTAATAACCCGAAGTAATGTTCATTCCATCCACAGGTGAGAAAAATTGCACGTGAAGACGCCAATCAAGAAGCAATATGAAAATATCTTCAATAATAGTTTTATTTGTTTTTTTGTCAGGTATTATTTAATATTTTTTCATTAATATTTAAAAATTCATAACGTAATCAAGTTTTGTGTACCTCTTTTATTGTTCTTATTTAAGTATTAAATGCATGAAATAATAAACTACCTACCTTTTGGTATATCATTGTTTTATACTTAAGATGGTCATTAGGGCAGAAAACCAGTTTTTAAGTTATTTGAATCCCACCACTGGGCATAATTATGAAAAAAAATAAAGACTATTGCTCTGAATATGCATCCACATATTTTTTAGGAAGTTCTCACGCTCCCTGCAGAATCTCCACTCATCTACTTGTGAAGTTCTCCACGAGCTGTTTCCTGCATCTACACTGGCATTATGATCTGTTCTTGCTTAAATTCGAAAGCTGATTTGTGCTCTGTGGCCGAAGATGCTCCCGAAGTTAGTGACTCCTGCCTGGGTCTACATCGAAGCTGCCAGTATTTGTTGCTGAGAGCTTTGCCTCTAAAAAGCTAAAATGGCTCTGATTGGGCACAGAGTCACATCACGGCAAAGCCTTGGTCACTGGGTTCCAAGGCCACAGAAGCTGACAGTAAGCTATTCACACGCCAAAGCCATATTATGAGTTCTTCTTCACTTTTTGTTTCTAAAACAGGGACACATGTCATGCCAAGGTCACGTCCATCACTCCTACTTTTTCCATCTCAGTGCATTGAATGTTTTGAGTCTTGTGCTCTCATCATTTTTAAAAGTTTATGGATATAGCCTTTATAATGATATAAGGTTTAGATGAATATACATTACTGGGGGAAAGGAAACAGAAGGAAGTCACTCAGGGTTGTCAGGAAAGGAGAATGTCATAAACTATGTAGCTATACATTTCACCGCCTTCCACAGCAAACTACTGCCGTGTGCTTTCTCTCTTTCCATAGGACGAATTCCTTCAAAAGGGACCTCAAAAGTCCTTGTCAAGATGAACCCTCTTGCAGTCCTGCCCTCAAGTCTCCCTAGTTACTTCTATACATATTAACTTAAGATAAGAAATATGAGATCATCATACTACCACCACCCCACTATGCGGTAAAGGTTTCAAATGTTACAGGTTTCATTGATAGAGCCTCTATCAAACAGGGAATTCTTATATGGCAGCGAAAGTGACACAAGAATTCTCAGTTATTATTTAATAAATAGTGGTTATACACTGGGACTGTTAATTTAACCCGCTTTTCACAAAAGATAACAATCCCACAAGTGTCATCATCTTCAAGTAAAAACACACGGAATTTAGTGTGCTTTTACTGGTGAAATAGGGAAAAGAAAAGTAATAAGACCACTAAGAATGAAAACTGTAGACTTGGAAGAAAGGGACTGGGGAATGAAGCTTACAATTTTAGAAATTCCAGAGTGAAAAAAAATAATGACATAATAGAAGAAAACTTTCCTGAGCAAAAGAAACATTTTACCCTATTGATTAAAAGCTATCAATAAGTTTAAAGTAATTATTTATAACCAAGTGTGCTTCTGTAGGAGTACACATACCTGACATTAATCCCTGAGGATTCTGATTAATTGGAACTGGGGTGATACTTCGATACCTGTTTTTAAAAAATTCTTCATAAGTCATTCTGATAGGCATGCATGCTTAGGTTAAGAATAATTTTTCTAAGCATGATTTTTATACAAAAGAATGTATCTAGATAGTTTCTAAATAAAATTAAAGAAGTAAAGAAGGGGGGAAGAGGGAAAGGAAGGAAAGAAAGAAAGAAGGGAGAGAGGGAGGAAAGCAAAGAGAAAAAAGGTTGATGTTTTAAAATCAGGAAGAGAATTAAGTAAGAGTGGTTTAAATAAGTTAAATTTTTGCTTATTTTAATATGAATTTAATAAATATCATTCAAATGAATGAATCAATAAATAGTAATTGTCACATAATTTAAAAATAAAAATCACTGAAAAAGCCACTGTTGTTATAAGTGGCTTCCTCCACTGTATATAATATTTTTATTATTTCCATGCAGTATTTTAAAAAGTAATGCTAAAAAATTAATAACATTTATATTTATAATAATTACCAATGTTTATTAAATATTTACTTCTCTCATGTTTTCTTATTATAAACATTTTAATTGCATCATCTAATGAAATATTTTTTAAAAACCCTGTATGGTGGGTAAAAGTATACCTAATCTCCTATTTAAAAAAAAACCAAACAGGCTTAAAAAGGTTAAGCAACACCAGTTTCACAGAATTGACAAGATCGATGCATCTAACTTCCAAGCCTATACTCTCAATTGCTTTAACAAACCCCAATGAAGTCAATAAATTCAATTATTACAAAAGAGACTCGAACCACTGTACATATTTATTAACTGAGTCAATATATATACTTCATAAGTTACCACTTAATGCCCATAGCTATTATAAGATATTCTCTATGAAACTTGGATCAAATAAATATAACATTTTTCTTTTCTAAACCAAAAATGTCTTTTCTAAGACCCTCACCTGCGTAGATAGAAGGGAACTTAATAAAAATCACGACTGAAAGGGTCCACCTTTCTTTCTGGGATGCTACCAGAATTAGAAGATGGGCTTCACGTTGGTGTCCCTTAGCGCCAGGGAGGGGACCCTGGGCTCGATGTCCACAGGGTGGGGCCTCATGATCCCTGCTCTTCCTGCTCTCCAGACCCAAGGCCTCTTGTGTGCACTGACTCAGAGGTAACCTGCACTGAACTACCTGAGCCACCACAGACCCCCTTGGCTCAGCAGTCCCTGGTCAGAGTGCTAGATCCTCCCAGTTTCCCTCACCTGGTCTGCTCCAAGTTCAGTGAGTCCTCAGCACCCTTCCTGGGGTCTAGATCCTCCCAGTCCTCCTCACCTGGTCTGCTCCAAGTTCAGTGAGTCCTCGGCACCCTTCCTGGGGTCTGGATCCTCCCAGTTCTCCTCACCTGGTCTGCTCCAAGTTCAGTGAGTCCTCAGCACCCTTCCTGGGGTCTGGATCCTCCCAGTCCTCCTCACCTGGTCTGCTCCAAGTTCAGTGAGTCCTCAGCACCCTTCCTGGGGTCTGGATCCTCCCAGTCCTCCTCACCTGGTCTGCTCCAAGTTCAGTGAGTCCTCGGCACCCTTCCTGGGGTCTGGATCCTCCCAGTCCTCCTCACCTGGTCTGCTCCAAGTTCAGTGAGTCCTCGGCACCCTTCCTGGGGTCTGGATCCTCCCAGTCCTCCTCACCTGGTCTGCTCCAAGTTCAGTGAGTCCTCGGCACCCTTCCTGGGGCCTAGATCCTCCCAGTTCTCCTCACCTGGTCTGCTCCAAGTTCAGTGAGTCCTCGGCACCCTTCCTGGGGTCTGGATCCTCCCAGTCCTCCTCACCTGGTCTGCTCCAAGTTCAGTGAGTCCTCGGCACCCTTCCTGGGGTCTAGATCCTCCCAGTCCTCCTCACCTGGTCTGCTCCAAGTTCAGTGAGTCCTCGGCACCCTTCCTGGGGTCTAGATCCTCCCAGTTCTCCTCACCTGGTCTGCTCCAAGTTCAGTGAGTCCTCAGCACCCTTCCTGGGGTCTAGATCCTCCCACTTCTCCTCACCTGGTCTGCTCCAAGTTCAGTGAGTCCTCAGCACCCTTCCTGGGGTCTGGAGAGGCCATGTGCGCTTCTTCCAACCCTTCGGTCTCCTTTCACCAGACGATCCACCGCAAATACCCCAAGAGGTGTCTTTTCTGAGGCCGTCTGCTGTCTTTTTTAGACGAAAGGGTGAGAAGAGACTGTTCAGCTGTGAGAGCAAACAGCAGATGTGTGCCTCAACACGCTCTCCTGCTGAAATAAAGAGGAAAGCCACGCTGAACTTTATTACCAATTTCCTTAGAGAAGAAATACCTGAGGGGATAGTTATAGAATTATATGAATATAAATAGATATAAGTCTGTATGCAAATACATGTATATGAATTACAAACATAAGCCTAAGGAGAAAGAATAATATGTAGCACAGTTATGGACCCATCAACAAAGTTCAATAATTATCAACTTGTGGTTTTAACTGGGTGCCCAACATTTCCCCTCCTGGCGTTACTGAAAAGTACCCAGAAATCCTACTCATTCACCTATAGTATGTTATACATCTTTAAAACATAGTTTATTTTTTATTAAGGTTACCACAAAACATTATCTTACGTTTTAAAAAAAATGATGTTCTTAATATGATGGAATATCGAGTCAGTGAAACTGAATTTTCAAGGACATGAAGCTAAAACAGTAAGTTGTTAAGAATTCCTTCTAGAGGTAATGTATGGTGATTTTACACAATTATTAAGAGCCTGCTTTATATCGATTTGTTTATCCTATTTTAAGATTATTTTGTCAACATGAGCATTTCCTTCAATTTTACACTTTTAGACATAAGGTCCTGACTACTAGCCTGCGTTTTATTCGGATTTTGTCAACTTTCCTAACAAAAGCAACACAACCGAGAAAACTTAAAGGAAGCATCATTTTCGCAGAGGGTCTCCAAGGCGCAACAGCATTACGGAGAGAATGTCAAATCACAGAAAGCAGCTTTTCTTTGGAAAAGCCACCATTCAGGTGACTCTGCCATTCTGGATTTTTCCTGTAAAGAGCGTCCTCCCCTCCCCCCTCAGCCCGCGCTTGCCTCTTCTGTTCTCCCCTCTCAAAAAAAAAAAAAAAAAAAAAAAGTGTCATCTCTGAAATCAAGTATGAAGAGATATACAAACTGATTATTCAAGATAAACAAAAGAGTACATCAAAAGTAATAGGTAATAAACTGAATTGCGGGGTAAATATTGGTCTAAGCATTTCTCGAGGACAGGAGTTTAGGCAAACTGATCCACTGGCCAAATCCAGCCCAGACCTTGGCTTTGATTTGTACCTCTCATCGGCTACACATGATTTTCACATTTCCAAATGATTGAAAAGAAAATTGAGAGAAGAATAATATTTGTGATTTGAAAATTGTATGAAATGTATTTTCAGTGTCCATGAATAAGGATTTAATGGAACAGAGTCATACTCCTTATATATGTATTACGTACGATTGCTTATGGTGGCAGCAGAGACGGCATGGCCTCAGAACCTACACTATTTAGTCTCTGAACCTTTGCAGGAAAATAAGCCATCCTCTGCTCTGAAAAACAAAATTAGAACTTTTTAAGTGTCAATTATTAGCTATTATTGATGGGGAAAAAACACTATCCAGTTATGGCATTCTTAACGACATTATCACAACTTGCAGGCAAATAACTTACCAAAGGTTACAATGCAAATAAAATAAACCCACACATATTCCAATACATTTATGTGTTATCAAAAAATACTAAGGAGACAAATACAGTAAGCAGTTTTTTTTGTGTGATAATATTCAAATATGTGCTGGCTGCACCTTAAGTTTGTTGGGGACTTTATCTCCCACAATTTCACTTTTTAAAATAAAGAAACAATTGCTTCTGTAGGAAGAAAAGCATATCCTGCTACAGCTGTATCAACAGAACAGTCTTTTCTTTTAGAACACAGCTGACGTTGCATATCAAGTTTGACATACTTGGCCAACAATGCAAAATATGGCGTCCACTGCCCATGAGCATAGTTTGGAAGACCCCTCCCCCGTGAATAAAGTTTTGTTCAGGGAAAAAGGGAGCTGGAAGGTATAATTATGGTCCTTTAATTTACGATTCTGTAATTTATTTAGTCTACTTAACTTATATTTCTGTAACTGATTTGATTAAACACATGTTCACCTTTCTAAAACATTTTTCTTATATAGAATTATATAAACACTATAGATTTTGTCATTTAAATTAAATACTAATCACCACCCGTGATTACTGTAAGGAGAAAGGCCTGAGAATAATTTTCTGTTGAGATAAGAATAGTTCTCTTTTCAATCACTCATTCAAATAAATAATGTATCTAATATTTTAGCATTCATACATTCTCTTACTGAAGAACAAATAATAATGATAATAATATTCTCATGATTCAAATGTGTTCTTAAATAATTCTACCTACACCTCATCAACCCTTAGGTCTGCAAATACTTACCAGCCATAAAATAACTTTCAGTTGGTTTAGCTAATGTTCTTCATCTTAATTAGCAAAAGTTTTATCATTTTAAGTTCCTACAATGAGAACGTACTCAATTTTGCAGCCTTCTTTTTTTTTACTCTTAAAAAAATTATAGTTAGCTTATAGTACTTCGACAAGCAGACAAGCTACATTGTCTGACTTCCAGAATTAAATAAAATTTATCTGCATACGCAACTGGAGACCAAGATGCACCTGTCCAAATAAAAAGCCACAGCTTGATTCACATTCATTGTGAAGAGGTACTAAGATTGAGGCATTCAGGGAGTCACCTTTTCTACGCAAACATTAACAACCTGAAGAGCAAATTTAACTTTATCTTTAGACCCTGGAAAGAACCACAATATAGTTATTATGTTGGTGTTAAAACATTTCCCAAGTGGATCTAAATCACAGGACAATAGGTGAGACACAAAACCTTCCAATTCTTTGACCTACTGAAATTGTCCATGTTGCTTATAAGCTTACCCTGAAGGTAAAGTGTTGATTGTGAGATAGTTAAGTACATCCTTTCCCTGTTGAAAACATACTGTTGTACATGATAAATAAACTTCAACAGGAAAAGAGGAGTGGTGCTCCTTCAAGTGACACCGAACTTACCACTGAATCCTGCTAACCACAAAGGGACCCTAAATATGTGGGTTTTCCTTAGACCTCCTCTTCCTGGCCATAGGAGACATCTCTGGGATGCACCAAGACCCACTGCCATTCACATCTTCTTATTTTTGTCACAAACAGATCGTCAAAAATAAAGCTGTTCATTAGAAAGAAGACCTGCAAGTTTTTGCAACTTGCCTAGACATCTGGAGACATCACTTGTGGGTTTTCTGTGAGAAAAAGAAAAGATGAAAGAATGGACAGCCCAGAAGCTCTCCGAAATGAGTCTTCACAACACTCAGTTCTGTTCAGATAGTCTTGCATGAAATGCTATGGCAAACGTTAAGTTGCAATGACTCATTACTTTAAATTACTGTTCTGAAACAGGAGTCCAAAGAATATTAGAAGTGTTTTCAACTCATTGTACGAAAGACAAAAAAAAAAAAAAATCTTGTATTTTTCTGTTCAGAAGAATCACGTCTATGGGACATTGGAAGCAGTTATTTGAATGCATGTTGTGAATCTCCCATCTCCCAAGTTTATGATGAATGTCAGTGAAGTTCGTGGCTGGGTAACAGTAGTCTTACATCAAGGAGATTTATGGGGAGGATGCATTTAGTATTATTCATGAGCCACTTAACAAGCTTCAGCCAAGGATACAATATGGCCTTTGTTTATAGTCCCAGGAGGTCTTTAGAGGGCTTTTGAAAATGGAAGAGATTTTTTTGATAAATGGTAGAGGATCTCGAGGTGGACCTGAAAAGCTGTAAGTGTGTTTTCCTGTTAACTTGAAGAGTCACACATTTCGTCCTATCTTCTCCGTTCCCTCAATAAAAAATTATCAGATATTCTGCTGGTATTTTATTTTGCTATTGTTCTGCTACATTAAATAACCAAGAGGGACACATTTTGTAGAAAAATGTTCATTTCACTCTCTATTACAGGAAGTTGAAGCATCTTAACAGGCTATTCAGACTATTTGAACAGAAATGAAGCAACATATGTTTGAAACTGTCTTTTATATTATATTATATTCTTTATGTTTATGACCCACATTCTTCTCAATGAATTGTTATTTATGGCAATTTATGTGTCTGATAGTTTTGTCTTAACCAAGAACTTCTGTTCTGCAGCTAACTAAAAGACTTGGTTGAATTAAATAAGAAATAGGATTCCAGAACATTCTCTGATGGTAGCAGGGGGCATTTAAACCATTGTCAAGCATTGCTGGTTAGTTGGTTAGAGACAGATGAACAAACTCTGGTACAAAACTTATCTGCCACCTCCCAAACTGTGATTTTGGCAAGTCACTTACCCATGTCCTCATCTAATAACTAATGGACTAATAAGAACTAGTCTTACGGTGAGAGGGAGTAGAGAGATAACTCACCAAATAGTTAACTAAGGGCAATAGTTAATATATGTGGAAAGAATTTTTTTAACCTTTTGGAATACCACTGGTTGTCAAAGCAATGTATAACCTTAAAAACGTACTATCAGAATGTGCCCATATCAACAAGCAAGAAATAAACATATTTTTATTTCTGTAAAAGCATGGGACATAATGATTTTGTCTTACCTAATTCTTAAAAATATTCTGGAAGTATGTTTATTTAATCCACTTCATGGCTACTTTGCACGAGGTCTTGAGTTGGAGTATCTGAGTCTACAGACTTCAGTTTACAAAATGGACACATCGTTGGCAATGGTAACCTCATCGGAACTATATGGTTTGTAGAGTTTAGTTTATACCCGATACTCTTTGTGCAGAGTGCTGTGTGTTGCGTAAAATGCTTCACACTCAAGCCCATCCTTCTCTCCAATTTCAATTACGGTGCTCCAATCAGACTGCCAGAGGCTGGGCCACAAGTCCCTTGTCCAGCACTGTCTAATACAGCTCCAGTATAGAAGTAACTAGCAAGATCACCTGGTTCAAGTCCATCAGTTATTAGACGAGGACATGGGTAAGTGACTTGCCAAAATCACACTGTTTGGGAGTTGGCAGATAACTTTTGTACCAGTTTGTTCATCTGTCTCTAACCAACTAACCAGCAATGCTTGACAATGGTTTAAATGCCCCCTGCTACCATCAGAGAAGTTACTCAAAGGATGTTTCTGAAAAAAAATATATATTTTACAGAAGACCTATCTCTGATCTGCTTGTAAGGTAAGTCATAGACAATTACAGAAATTCAAATATAGTGTAGCTGTTGGAAAAACTATGACATTATCATCAACACTCTACTAGCTAGATACTAAAAAAAAAAAACCAAAACACCACTTTTAATAATTCAGCACACACTCACAACAGACGTTAGGATCATTTGTAGGTTATCACGTAAAAGCTGGGACAGAGAGAGCAGAGAGGAAGAAGGGCTTACTCAGAAATTCTGTTCATGCTCACTAACGTCCTGCTTTGCCTCTCCTAGACACGGATTCTCCGGGAGAATGCCAGAATGCTGGATGGCACGACCTGGGGCTTCCTGAGTGGGCAGGCCCTCTGGACAGGAGGCTCCAGCCACGTTTGTCTCATAAAAGGCAAACTAGTGAACAGAGGCTCTGTTTGCAAAGCAGGGGGTCAAGCTGGAGTTCGTGCAAGGTCTTCTGTCTACACCTCAAATAAGCCACTCGCTGGTCAAAGATTTTCACAGCTTCCCCTTGCTTTCTGGCCTCGCTTGCTAGTAATAATACATGACATTAGGAATTTTCCCGGGGGACTGTATTTTAGGATGAAGGAGTGGATTCGTTTCTTAAACTCCCGTGGCCGGGGGCTGCCAGCCCGAGCCGGGGTGGTGAACATGGCGCATCTCTGTAGTTTGATTACTGGTATATTGAGCTCCCCCAACCCCCACACTTTTAACAACCCGTTAATTCAAATCTTCAAACGCAGAAGCGATCTTGCACAAAGCAAGAGCGCTTAAAAGCAAAGGTGCTGACAGTTTGCAGATAAAGGGAGCAAATTTCTTTTGAAAATCTCCACTGTTGCTTATCTAATTCTGTCAAGGCAGTGATTATAACAGAAGAATAAGACAGGGTTCACCGATAAAGGTAACGGGGGGGGGTTGCCCATGGAGGCACGGGCATGGTGTCTTCTCCACCGGATACCGTGTCTGTATTCAAACTTAAACCCCCAATGGGCCCTTCCCAGGCAGAATGAGAGGTCGTGTCTCCATAGGTGAAAACTGGCGGGCCCTCTCTCTGAACAAACGGTAGCTCTTTCTTTGTAAGAACACAAGTGATTCTTTCCCAGTGTAAAGTTTATCATGTCAAAGTAAAATTCTTTATATATATCACATGCGCTGACTTCCAAGATCTTGGAAATCACGGTAGGTTTTCATGGTGAAATTCATATAGAAATGCACCAGGACATGCTGGGCTGCTGACAGGAAGGTCCGCTTGTCCCTCTCGCCTGGCCAGAAAGTCCAGCGACTTCAGAAAATGTGCTGGAACTCCAGGTTCCAGCCACAGACGGGCGGCTGGGTGGCAGCCTGGGAAAACGGATGCCTAGGAAAGGGAGAAGAAGCTCCTCTGTTCACCCGAGAGGCTTGAATGCCATCAAATAGCAAACTTTTAGCCCTGGCTGGTTGGCTCAGTGGTAGAGCATTGATTCCCGGTCAGGGCACACAGGAGAGGAGACCATCTGCTTCTCCACCCTTCCCCCTCTCCTTTCTTTCTTTCTTTCTTTCTTTCTTTCTTTCTTTCTTTCTTTCTTTCTTTCTTTCTCTCTCTCTCTCTCTCTCTCTCTCTCTCTCTCTCTCTTTCTCTTTCCCTCCTTCAGCCATGGTTCTGGATCGGACCACTGAGGATGGCTCCATTGAGCCTCAGCCTCAGGTGCTAAAAATAGCTCAGTTGCCAGCATGGTGCCAGACAGGGTTGCTGGACGGGTTTTGGTTGGGGCCCATGCGGGAGTCTGTTTCTGCATCTCCCCGAGTCTCCCTTAAAACAAACCAACAAAAAGGTAAAACTTCTAACCATAGCCACACATTCTCTTTCCTTCATTGGGTATTTATTTAAGAGCAAATACTACCGGGCACTAAACAAGGCAATTCAGGGAATTAAAAGAAAAGAAAGAGGAAAAAACAAACAAACAAACAAACCAACAAACAGGTCCTTTCATGCAAAGGGCTCTAGGAATGACGTAGTGGTTACTACATTTCATAATCTGCAGAAATTAACGATTTCACCCGCTCATCAAGCCCAGGTAGGTCCCATGACCTTCACTTTACCCGTGAGGAATGAGAGCACGGAGAGGTTAAGCGATTTGTCTGAGCTCACACAGCTGACGGAAGAGTCAGGGTTAGACCCAGACGCCATCTGGCTGCAACTGGTAGGTTCCCACCCTTCGAAACGCCCCTTCTTGAACCTACTGTGGAAAGACACGGTAGAAAAGGATAACGGTGTGGGCTGGGGAGGTGGCGGAGAGGAAGGGGGAGAACTGGGGGCAGAGGAGGTAGAAAAGTCAACTGGTTGGATGTGATCAAAGAAACATTGCAGAGGAAAAGGACACCATGAGCTGAAACTTTCCATTTGACTAATGTTCCCTGTAAATAAAAAGTTCCTCCCAACAATTTTGAAAAAAAAAACTTTTTTTTTTAACCATTTACAGTAATTTCCTATACTGTTATGTCTGCATTATGTTAACCCTTCCCCCTTGTGTCAATTTTTCAGCAACTGGGGAATCTGCATTGTATCTCCTAGAAGTAAAGGTTACTCTGCAATCATAAGTCAGACGATTTAGAAAAAATGTTGTTGCCCTCCCCAAAATATGTGAATTAACTTCTCCATCACAACGGTTATTTTGGAGGGCACACAATTTGATAAAATAGAAGAAAACTGTATAGCTCCTAGTTCTCTGGATTTATATTTAATAAAATTTGATAAAATGGGCTATTTTACTCTTTTTTTCTTTTCTTACTTCTCTTCAGTTTGGTCTGAATTGCTTCCCAGTCTCACAGTTGTGATTTGTCCTTCAGTGGTCAGGAAGTCTGAACTCTATTCAGGTTGGGAAGTCGGGAAGCACAGAAGATGGAAGAAAAGGATGTGTGTGGTACAGCGTATGTCCATCAGATTCCCTGTGGACAGGGATAGGACTTGACAGAATGCACTCTTTAAAATCACAAAGTTGGGCTGGGCATTGCACACTCGTAGTCATAGACAAATATGGCCCCTCCCTCACCCTTGTTTTCTTTTTTAATTTATTTATTCATTTTTTAGAAAGGAGAGAGAGAGGGGGAGAGAGAAGAGGGGGAAGAGCAGGAAGCATCAACTTCCATATCCATATGTACCTTGACCAGGCAAGCCCAGGGTTTCGAACCGGTAACCTCAACATTTCCAGATCGACGCTTTATCCACTGTGCCACCACAGGTCAGGCACCCGTTTTCTTTCACCACAAATCTCTATGGTAACTGGAAGCCCACTACTTCGAGAGACTGGAGACGCTACCTTGAATTGTAGGCCAGTGAGGAAAGCTGGGTGGCTAGTACACTGTGAAGGTGCCGCTGACCAGCAGCTTGAACAGTTCATTCCTGGTTTTCTGTAGGCTCATTAGTGCGAACGGTGCAGCCGTGGAGACAGGAAGCACTGGTCTAATCAGTACAGTTGTGGGTTCGGCGTTGGCCTTAGGGTTTCCAGAAACTGGACCCCTGACGGCTCTTAGAACTAGAACCTATGTCTTATTTCACTGTCTTAAACCACTGGGAAAAAAATAATAACCACGATGTGTTTAATTTCACTGCTATTTAAGAATTTGAGGGGGGAAAAAAACCCCTTAAAATCACTTTTTGGATATTTAGTAATGTGCCTGATAATCTCTTGAGAAATTTTTAGCCAAGCATCCAATGAGAACGTGATAACTGCAAGGCTTGAGATTTAATCAAGTGTTCTCGTGGGCTTTTTGTTCAGCTATCTATGGTTGCACCAGGAAACTATGAATAATTTATGTTCCAACTTGTCAGATTTGAATTAAAATTGTCTTCTACGTCTAAATTTTATTTGCTGGCATAGGATTATAATTTTCCGCCCTTTGCGGACTGAGGGAGATTTCAGGACGCAACCCAACAGTCACCTAATTCCTACTCTGAAATAATGAACACACCGTAGAAAGCAACCAACTGCAGCAAGTGAGAAGGGTGGAGTATTCCGCTGACAACCTGTAACAAGAACAGGAAGTGGCATACCATTAATCAGGTCATTCCGTATGTTGTAAAAGGTGGCCTTGGAGGAAAACACAGCTATTCCCACTCCTCTCCTCAGACATTCATGTCTGCAGGTATTCTTCTGAAGTCTCCGCGTCCAGGACCCTTTTGTCTAAGCATTTGAAGGTCTCCTGCGAGCCCCTTTTCATTAATCATCAGCGTAGTCTACATGGTAGTTTCCCCGAAAGGGGTGGAGGAGAGTCTTGTGTTGAGAGGCCTTCAGAAACAGATGACAAGAGCACCCCCTCCACCCAGCCCGGCCCAGAGACGGGGTCATGTAGAGTGGGAATATGAGCTCCTGACCCTTGACCCCTTAGCCTCTTTATTTTGATTCCTTGAACAATGCGCGGTTGGCAGGCACAAGCGGGGCCAGTCCTTCCCTCCTTTGTCAGGCTTGGGAAAGCCCGGAGCAGCTCGCTGGGACTCCTACCTCAGGGCTTGCCTGGTTTTTAATTAGAAAGAATTACAACTCGCACCATATTTTTTCACATCACGGTGTTTAAAATGTCCCAAGCAATAACACATTTTTCAAATTTCCACAGTCAAATGAATCTGTTACAAAGCATCTATTATTTTAGGCATGGAATTTTGTTTCAGTGGATCTGCCTGGATATTGAACACTCGCTGTTTTGTCTCCTCCGGTTAATCTTTTTGAAGCGATTTCACAAATGTTTGTAGTCCCAGATCTCTCTGCAAAAAAGAAAAAAAAAACCCACTATCCATATATGCTTTTCCAATCGTGGATAAATAACAACAAAAAATGTTGTAAGAATTTCTCAGAGAACTTCCCACTCACATATGATCTCAGAGTAAAAATTTAAAATAGAACTTACTTTTTTCTAAAAACATACCTTATTCTAAATCAGTGCTAAAATAATCTGGGTTTTTGTTGTTGTTGTTGTTGTTTATTTTTTGCATGTCATAGATTCTTTGATTCTAAAATCTTGTGTTATGCGTTGCCCCAGTCAAGTTAGTTGCTATAGGCTTTTATCTAAAGAAAATTAAAAAAAAAATTAACTTACAAAGAAACTGTGGAGTAAATGTCACATGACTTTTGTTCCAACAATTCAAAGAAAAATGAGCAGAGTGTTAATAGTCAACTAACATCCTGGTACATAATCCCAGAAAAAAAGGTCCAGCTTTTTAATGTTTTGCTAGAGAAAAACTTGTTCCGATATGCCTCTCCCTTCTAAAAGATCCCCTACCCCTTTCTCCTGTTTTCATGCAAGCAGAAATATTGAACTCAGGTCTACCTTTTTCACTTAGAGCTGTTTTACTGGTTAGGGTTTACGTCCCACAGTCTGTCTAAACTGTTAACAGTGTTACTTGATGTTAGTGCAGAGACAGTGCTTCGTTAATGGATTATCCCAGGCAATCAAAGTACCTCCGTTTGTTCAATTTCTGCGCAGGTTCAAACACAAGCAGCAAAGCTGAATATTTTAAATACAAATTTCATGTTTTAACTATTACCTTAGCGTTTAATGAGACTTTAAAATAGACTTTACAATAGTGTTGGTTTTTTTTTCTTTGTTTTTGTCTATTCCCCAAACATTAAATCACTACTTCCTCAGTCAGGTTTAGAGTAATAATAATAATAGTAATAATAATTAGAAATAATGAAACAAACTGGGTTCTTTTTTATCCCCCCTGGGATGCCAGACTCCTGCCCCAGCCTCTTGGAAGGGAATAAAGAATGCATTATGCAGTTACTCGTTCATGGAAGACAAACCTGGTCTGTCACAATATTTTTAAATGAGCCACTTTGGTTTTTTTTTACCTCAAATTGATACTAAAAATAAATAAATAAATAAATAAAATTTAAAAAACTCCACAAAAACCAGATTTGGAGAGATAATGGCATTTAAGGTGAAAACATCCTAACGTAGAACTCTTAAAGGCTGGCAGTCATCAGTATGAGCCTGAACCTAACACCAGAATTAGCAAAGCAGACATGTTCACAAAGGAGATATTGTAAAGGAAAAAAAAAAAAGACTTATGGCTGTGACTAATATTCTCCTATTTTTAATCCTATTATAATATTAAAGATCAATCATTGCTTTCCTCCCAGATTTAAAAACATATTGTAGCCCATTTAGTTTTAAAACATTTTCTTTATATGAATATGCTGTTTCCCTCAGTGTAACCCAAAAGATCTTACAAATTGAAAGACTTTCTTGAGAAAACCGAAAAGATGTCAATAATGCCATTTGAATATTTTTAATTTTTTTAAATTTTAATAGGGTGACATTAATAAATCAGGGTACATATGTTCAAAGAAAACATCTCCAGATTATTTTGTCATTCAATTATGTTGCATACTCATCACCCAAAGTCAAATTGTTCTCTATCACCTTCTATCTGGTTTCCTTTATGCCCCTCCCCTCCCCCATCTCCCTCCCTCTTCTCCCCCCACCCCATAACCATCACACTCTTGTCCATGTCTCTTAGTCTTGTTTTTATGTCCCACCTATGTATGGAATCATGCAGTTCTTAGTTTTTTTCTGATTTACTTATTTCACTCCATATAATATTATCAAGATCCCACCATTTTGTTGTAAATGATCCGATGTCATCATTTCTTATGGCTGAGTAGTATTCCATAGTGTATATGTACCACATCCTCTTTATTCAGTCTTCTATTGAAGGACTTTTTGGTTGTTTCCATGTCTTGGCCACTGTGAACAATGCTGCAATGAACATGGGGCTGCATGTGTCTTTACGTATCAATGTTTCTGAGTTTTGGGGGTATATAACCAGTAGAGGGATTGCTGGGTCATAAGGTAGTTCTATTTTCAGATTTTTGAGGAACCACCATACTTTCTTCCATAATGGTTGTACTACTTTACATTCCCGCCAACAGTGGATGAGGGTTTCTTTTTCTCCACAGCATCTCCAACACTTGTTATTACCTGTCTTGTTGATAATAGCTAATCTAACCGGTGTGAGATGGAATCTCATTGTAGTTTTGATTTGCATTTCTCTAATAAGTCCCCCTTTCCCAGTTAGATAGGTTGAAGTTCAAACTGCCTCCCAGGCACACGTGCTTTCAGACCACCTCCTACTTCTGGTTGGTCCCCTCTGTTATTGCCTCCTTCCCATTGGTCTCCAACGCCTCCACCCTCTCCCAGGCCAAAGCTGGGTCCCCACCACCAATTAAAAATCCTCTCCCCTCCCCAATTTAAAGTCACACAAACAAACAAACAAACAGAAAACACTATTTCTTTTCTCAACCCCAGCTTCCACCATTCTGCTTTCCTTTCCTTGCAGATAAAACCTTAGAACTTGGTGCCTATATTCCCACCCACGAAGTCATGGCCACCCGCGACAGGCAGGCTTCTGTCCCTACAAAGCCACGGAAACCAGCCTCACTAGCAATTCCTTGCCACTAAATCAAATCGAAATCCAAAATCTCACTTCGCCCCGGAGCCCCCGACACTGCCAAACACTGCCTCCTCTCTGGACGCCTGCTCAGCTTTCTCCTCCCCCCTTTAAAAAACAACCACCACCTTATATTTTAAAAATTATTTCAAACAAACAGAAGTTGCAAAAATGATACAAATTATTCCCTTTACTCAGACGAACCTATTTGCCGTATTTTGCTGCTTCTGGCTGCTCTCATTTTCCCAATACATGACAGCTACGTGATGGATACGGATAGTAACAGAGAGACGCTCTTTTTCCTGACGATTTGAGCGTATCAGTTCCGTGCCTACTTTAATCCATGTCATTTCTGTATGTATTTCTTAAAAAAACATATAGAATAAGAATACTCTCCTACCTGTCCACAGTGCAACTATCAAATTCAGTAAACTTAATATTGATATAAAACTGTCAGGCCCTGGCCGGTTGGCTCAGCGGTAGAGCATCGGCCTGGCGTGCGGGCGACCCGGGTTCGATTCCCGGCCAGGGCACATAGGAGAAGCGCCCATTTGCTTCTCCACCCCCCCCTTTCCTCTCTGTCTCTCTCTTCCCCTCCCGCAGCCAAGGCTCCATTGGAGCAAAGATGGCCCGGGCGCTGGGGATGGCTCCTTGGCCTCTGCCCCAGGCGCTAGAGTGGCTCTGGTCACGGCAGAGCGACGCCCCAGAGGGGCAGAGCATCGCCCCCTGGTGGGTAGAGTGTCGCCCCTGGTGGGCGTGCCGGGTGGATCCCAGTCGGGCGCATGCGGGAGTCTATCTGACTGTCTCTCCCCGTTTCCAGCTTCAGAAAAATACAAAAAAAAAGGAAAAAAATAACAAAAACTGTCATCTGACCCTGGCCAGTTGGCTCAGTGGATAGAGCGTTGGTGGCATATGGCCGTGCCGGGTTCAATTCCCCGTCAGGGCACACAGGAGAAGCGACCATCTGCTTCTCTCCCCTCCCCTCCCCCTTCTCTCTCTCTTCTCCTCTTGTAGTCAGTGGCTCCATTGATTAGAACATTGGCCCCACATGGGGGTTGCTGGCTGGATCCTGGTCAGTGTGTGTGCACGAGTCTATCTCCCCTCCTCTCACTTATTATCTAATATGGTCGATTTCCCTAATGTCTTTTTTGGCTTCTTTTTTGGGGTAGAGAATGTTGTAAACAATTTCACAGTGCATTTATATGCGTCTTTTAGTCAACTGAATCTGAACAAGTTCCTCAACTTTGACTTTCAAGACATTGACATCTTTGAAGAATAGAGGTCAAGAGTTTTATAGAGTGCTTTTCTCCCTGAGTTCTCGGGTGTTTCCTCAACGTCAACTTTAACTTTCAAACATTTGGGGCTGGATACTACACAAGGATATTATGTGCTTTACAGGATATCCAGACTGATTAACCATGATGTCCATTTGTTCTTTTGTTTGTTTTTATTAATTGTGTAAATTTGGATCAAGTAGCTAAATTTCTGAATGTTTATTTTTTCTTTTGTAATTATAGTTGTGTCACTATCTGCAGTAGTTGTATTCCATAATGTTGCTGCGAACTCTGAGTGTTGCCCCTAGAGGAAACACCGAGTTAGATTCCTGTGAGCCTCTAGATGCAAAATTGTCATCATCCAATCAATGCATAACCTTGAAGTATGTGGGGTTTTTTGCTGTTTAAAAAACACCTTCTTTAATATAGATTTCTGATTCATTAGCATTAAACTTGAACAGCATGGTAACTCATGCTTAATGAAGCGTACCTAACATGAGTTTCCTCTGTAAGGCACATTGCGATCTTCTCACGCTTAGCAGGACGGGAAAAGATATCATTACATGCTTTAGAGTCATTTGAAACAGCAAAATAACCAACAAAAAACCAAAATAACCAAAAAAAAAAAAAAAAAAAAAAAAAGCACAGCAGTGTAAAAACCAGACCTCAGAAAAGATGCTTGTTTACAGGGAGAGAGTTGAGATAAGGGACATGCCCAGGGCGACATAGATTTTACAGTAGCCCTGTGTGCTTTTCCGCAGATGACCAAGCAAGTGCCGAGAGTGTGGAGTCCGCATTTTCAAGTAACTTTTGGAGAACAGGTCAATTCACAAATACAAGATCCATGAATAACGAGGGTCAACTGTAATAGGGAGTCTGTGGGAAAACACTTAATATTATGTAAATATTCTGAGCCTCCTTTTATCTTCAACTCCAGATTTATCTTCTGTTTCTTCTTTTCTTAATCAGTTTTTACACTGAAGGTTGTAAAATGGTGATTTCATCATTGTGTCTCCATTTCTTCGTTAGCACCTTACTTAAGGAAGAGTTTTCTTTCTCATCTAATATCTATCTACCTACCTACTTATCTATCTATCATCTGTTATTGTCAGTAGAGACTCATGGAATCAAGTTTTATTTAATTAGTTCTAATATATTACTATTGTTTGAGCCTATGGGAACCCCTTCATGTTGACTCCTAGATCCTTGTGACATTTCCACATCATTCTTTCTGTATTTCTGGTATCAGAGATATTTTATCCTAAATCTTCCCTTCCCTCCAATGTCTTGGCATTAGCCAACTTTCTGAGAGATTATGTGGAATGTCCTATGGGAAATACTTCCTCCTATCCTCCACCCCTTACCCTTTCTCAATCTCTTTCTAGACTGGTCTTCTGCCTGCTCTTACATACAAAGGTCTTTAAGTTTTTTCTACTCTAAACCTGTTCTCTTTTCACTTAAATAATTTCATCACTTCCATGGTTCCACCTCTATCCTGTGTCAGAACTCTCACTGGCCTGGCTGGTTGGCTCAGTGGTAGAGCATTGGCCTGACCTGCGGAAGTTCTGGGTTTGATTACAAGTCAGGACACACAGGAAAATGACCATCTGCTTCTCCACGCTCCCCTCTCTTCTTTTCCCACAGCTATGGCTCTAATGGCTCGATCAAGTTAGCCCTGGTTGCTGAGGATATCTCCAAGGCCTTGCCTCAGGCAGTAAAATAGCTTGGTTGCCAAGCAATGGAACAGGTTTCCCAGTTGGGCAGAGCATCGCCTGGTAGGAGGTCTGCTGTGTGGATCCTGGTCAGGCGCATGCCGGAGTCTGTCTCTGCCTCCCCATCTCTCACTTAATAGAAGAAGAAGGAGGAGGAGGGGAGAAGGAGGAAGCAGAGGAGAAGGAGGAGGAGGAGGAGGAGGAGGAGGAGGAGGAGGAGGAGGAGGAAGAAGAAGAAGAAGAAGAAGAAGAAGAAGAAGAAGAAGAAGAAGAAGAAGAAGAAGAAGGAAGAGGAGGAGAACTCTCGTTGATGGAACTTCCTTCTACACAGAAAAGCCTCGTCAGGATCCAGTGAATAACATTACTTGGCCCATCTTTTCTAAACGTGTTCTGAAACATAAGCTAGAATGCAAAACGCGACTGTACGTAAAATGGCTTTTCTTTTTAATTAATGAAAAGTTTGCTTTCATTTTTATTTTAATTGTCAATCCTGCAGAAATTCAAAATTTCAAACTGTGGGAGGAAAGAAAGGGAAGGTTGGGTACTGAGACTGTGTGATTCAAGTAACACTCTCAGGAAAATAAAGTTCAATCCCCTGAGTTTAAAATATGCTCTAGCATTTCCAGCTAAAGATAGCCAAGAAGAGAATGTCTCCCAGTAGGTAAGGAAGTGACAGGTGGGGTGGACAGATCTGGAACTGGATTTTGGCTGGTCTTTCTTTCCCAGTCATGGGGGATGGATTCTTTTCCACAGTGGAAATGTACTCCGTGAGAGTCAGCCAAGGCTTTGTAAACATCCAGTAAGTGCAAGCACATGCTTTCCACGGTGAGTGAGGTTTGTTGTAAGAATCAGAGGACTGCACTTGAGTTTCTCACTGGGCAAACACAAGTTTCAACTGAAGAACTTTGTCAACCTTAGTTTCAGAATGCCAACAGCGACAGGAAAACTGCCCCAAATGACCACCCTCCCCACCCTCATTATTTTTTAAAGACATTCTCATTATTAGAGGGGTTTTAGCTGGAGCCATGTGGTTCAGATTGAACTTGACATGTGGTTCATATTGAATTTGACAAGTCATGTAGCGATTAAAAATTGGAATGCTCTGACAGCAGGGTGAGTGAGCATGAGGATCAGTCGCCGTGTAACTCCGCGTGGGAGGGGGGGCCTGGCACCTGACTAGGCTCCGGTCACGGGGCGCCTTCAGCCTCAGCGCACAAGGCACAGAGCCCTGACAGGTCTCGCCTGGACGCCACCCGGGGACGGCAGATGCGCTAACCAGGTCCACGGCTCGCCAGTCTTCCTCTTGTCGTGTCCCTGTGACAACAAAAGGGAAACTGAGCTCTGGGAACCTGAGAAAGCGGGTATCAGGATTGGGTCGGGTCATATAAAAAAAAAAGTATGTATTTACATAAACATACAGATTTTCTGGTGGAAAGATACCGCCGTGTTAAAGCTATTAGGTTGGTGAGCAACACTGACGGGTCAGAGTATTGTCTCGTGTTCTAATTCCTGTTCGTTTTTCTTTATCCAACTTCAGACAATCGTGAAGATCATTGTTTCATCGTTTTTTTTCTATTTCTAGTATTTATAGTTTTTTATTTTCTTATTTTTTTTGCTTTCATCTAATGTATGTTTGTTAATGATATGGTAACATTTTTCTGGTGCTGATTGGTTTTCAGGACCTTTTTCAAGTATGGTACCGAAAACTTCAAGTTTAAAATTAATCTTATTTCTAAGGGGAAGGAACTGCTCTCCACGTCCATTGTATCCATGCATGTGGGCATGCCTTTTTTTCCGGCTAGCATTCACATTCTTTCTCTGCTTCGGACTTGTATATTCCAAGTGCGGTTGAACCCATGGAATACAAAGCAAAGAGAACAGAGAGGAAAGTTCAGAGAAGAAAACTGAATGAAATGGTGGGGAAGAAAATAAGTAAATATTATTTACAATATTAAAATCCACATCATATATCAGACAAACTTTGTTGACCTGATGTTTCGTTGTATGCACTGCGAGAAACACTCAGAATTTTAACCTACACCTTTTTAATGTTTTAGGCTTGATATAAAATATCTTAAAATTGAAAATTACTGAAACAGAATGGTAAGTAAATAATGCATAGGCTCAACTGACAATTTGAAAATGTAATTTTTTATTATTTGTTTTATCAATTTTTAAAATAGGTAGATAGTGTCTAAGCAACCACCAATGATAACTAATTGTAAGTGTGTATGGTTTTAGGTATCATTCTGAGCTCATGGATATCTTTTTTCAGGTACACTACATTTCCTTTGATTGCCAAATAATATTCCACTGTATGGATACTCCACATTTTTTTTAGTCATTCATGTGTTGACAGTCATTTGGATGGTTTCTGCTTTTTGGCTATTATGAATAATGCTTCTATGAGCATCCATGTACAAATCATACAGTGTGTCCGTAAAGTCATGGTGCACTTTGGATCGGTCACAGGAAAGCAACAGAAGACAATAGAAATGTGAAATCTGCACCAAATAAGAGGAAAACTCTCCCAGTTTCATACCTATTCAGTGCAGTTCGATGTGGGCTCACACACAGATTTTTTTAGGGCTCCTTAGGTAGCTATCCCGTATAGCCTCTACAGACTCGTCACTGACTGATGGCCTACCAGAACGGGGTTTCTCCACCAAACTGCTGGTTTCCTTCAACTGCTTATCCCACCGAGTAATCTTAGTCCTATGTGGTGGTGCTTCGTTATAAATGCACTGATATTCGCGGTGCACTTTGGTCACAGATTCGACTTTAGCAAGCCACAGAACACACTGAACTTTCCCCTGTACCGTCCACATCTTGACTGTCATGGCTGTGGGCTGCTCCACTGTAGATGGTGTTACGTCTACATCTGCGCATGCACACATGCTGCCTCATCATCCTACAGAAACCAGGAGGGTTTTCCTTTTATTTGGTGCAGATTTCACATTTCTATCATCTTCTTTGCTTTCCTGTGACCGGTCAAAGTGCACCATGACTTTACGAACACACTATATATAGTGTGTACTTATATTTTCACTTTTCTTGGGTATATAACTAGTTGTAAAAATGCTGAGTTGAGTGGAAATACTATGTTTAACATCTTGAGGAACTGTCAAACTGTTTTCCAAAACAGCTGTCCATTTTACATTTCCAATACCAATGACTAGGTTTCAAATTTTGCAAGTTCTCCATATTCTTGCCAATACTTCCTATTGTTTGTCTTTTTTTTTTTTTTAATAAACCTGCACTCTTTGTGTTATATGTGGTTTTGGTTTGTCTCGACAAAACAATAAATGATGCTAAGTGTCTTTTTTTGTGCTTACTACCAGTTCATATATCTTCTTTGAGGAATATCTCTTCAAATCTTTGGCCCACTTTTATAATTTACATTGTCTTTTTATTCTGAAGTTGTAAGAGTTCTTTATATATTCTGTATAAAAGTCCTCTATCACTTATATAATTTTCAAATATTTTCTCCCACTCTGTGGGCTTTCTACTTTCCTGATGATATCATTGAAGCAATAATATTTTTAAATTTTAATGAAATCCAGTTGACTGATTTTTCTTTTATTGCTTATGTTTTTTTGGGGGGAGGGGTTTTGGTGTTGAATCTAAAAGATTATTACTTTACCTAAGATCATGAAGACTCACTACTACATTTTCTCCTATGAATTTTATAGATTCAGCTCTTACATTTAGGTATAAAATCAATCATTTCTTGAAGGAACATTTGATCCTGGTTTTTTTCAGTGGCAAATAATACTAAAAGACTACAAACTGGGTGCTAGGAGTATAGATTGCTATAGAGGTTTTATGACATGCTTTTCAGTGGACAAAGCTAGGAAGTAAATAAATAAGTAAATGTGAATTTGAATAATTAATAGTGATATTTCAAACTTAAGAGTACATAGGTTTACCTACTTTCTATTATTTTATAACCTTATCTGTTTTCTATACCTCAAAAGTATAGTTTCCAATGCTATTCAAATAATTATTTCTTTTATTTGTTTTTAAATATACCCATAAATTTTCAAAATTAAAATATGAATATTACCGTTAAAACTAAGAATATTGAGTAAAGTTGAAGTTTTTTTTCAATCCTTGGGATATAACTCACTGAGGATAACCAGACAAAGTACTGTATTACAAAATCACAAAAATGAAGGAATTGTATTCCTTCAATTAAAATAAAGTTAGTTATTTTGTGTGTCAGTTGCTTTTCAATTTTTAGAGAATTTTTACATTTAAATTTGGGTTTCGGTCATGTGAAAGAGTCACACAGCTCTATAACAAGGAGCACAACAGAAATCTGGCTTTCATCCCTGTCTTATTTATTCTTGTCCTCTGTGTTCTATGTGCCATTGAGTCGGTTCTGACTCCTGGGGACCCTATGAATAAGTGATGTCCGTAATGTCCGCTCCTCACGAGCCCTGCTCGGCCGCTCTAGACTCATGCCTATGGCTTCTCTTACAGAGCCAATTTATCTCACATTTGTTATTCCTCTTTTCTGCTGTTTTCTATTTTTCCAAGCATTACTGTCTTTCCCAAAGACCCTTGCTTTCTCATGATGTGCCTGAAGCAAGACAGCTTCAGTTTTGTCTTTCTTTCTTTCTTTCTTTCTTTCTTTCTTTCTTTCTTTCTTTCTTTCTTTCTTTCTCTTTCTTTCTTTCTTTCTTTCTTTCTTCTTTTCCTTTCCTTTCCTTCCCTCCCTCCCTCCCTCCCTCCCTCCCTCCCTCCCTCCCTCCCTCCCTCCCTTCCTTCCTTCCTTCCTTCCTTCCTTCCTTCTTTCCTTCCTTCTTTCTCTTTCTTTTCTCTTTTTCTCTTTCTCTGTCTTTCCTCCCTCCCTCCCTGCTTCCTTCCTTTCTCTCTCTCTCCCTCCCTCCCCCTCCCTCCCTTCCTTCCTTCCTTCCTTCCTTCCTTCCTTCCTTCCTTCCTTCCTTCCTTCCTTCCTTCCTTCCTTCCTCTCTCTCTCTCTCTCTCTCTCTTTCTTTCTTTCTTTCTTTCTTTCTTTTGTCTTTTGTCATGTTTTAAGCTTACTTTGCTCCAGTCATGTTTCAAGCTTTACTTTGTTTATCTTTCTGGAAGCCGAGGGTATCTGGCAAGTTCTCCTCCAACGCTGAATTTCAAATGGGTAACATTTTTTTTCAAGCAACCTTCTTCACTGTCCAACATTCACATAGTAATTGGGAATACGAAGGTGTGAATGATCTCAGCCTCAGTCTCTAATGACACCTCTTTGCTCTTGGTGACTTTCCTGAGTCCTCCTTTGCTGCCCTTCCGAGGCCCAGCCTTCTCTTGATTGCTTGGTTGCATCTCCATATGAGTTGGTGACTGAACCAAGGTCGGCACCGTCTTTGACAGTTTTGATGTCTTCATTGTCCGTGTTGTGCATTCCTTCTGTAGTCGAGGTTTCTCTCTTCTTAATGGTAAATTGCAGTCTTGCTTTGGCAATTTCTTCTTTCATGTTTATTAGTTTTTTCAAATCATTACTACTTTCTGTCAGTAAGATGGTGCCATCTGTATATCTTAAGTTATTGATATTTCTTCCATTGATTTTTACTTCTCCTTTTTCTTAGTCTAGCCCAGCTTTTCATATGATATATTCTACATACAGATTCAAGAAATAAGGAAATAAAATGCACCCTTGTCTGACATATTTGCCTGTAAGAAATCATTTTGTCTCTCCATCATATGTCTTGACCATAGCTTCCTGCCCCCATACAGGTTACATATTAGTACAATCAAGTGCTGAGGCACACTCATTTCTTACAGGACAGCCCATAACTTTTCATGATCCACACAACCTAAGACTTGACTGCAGTCTATAAGCCATGGACTAGCTTTTTCTGAAGTTCTTTGGAGCACTCCAGTATCCAGTGAATGATGGCAATAATTGGATGCCTCTTTCTTTTCTGAATCCAATTTAAACAGTCAGCATTTCTTGCTCCCTATATGGTAGAAATATTTGTTGCATGAATTGATCATTACTTTACTTATGTGGAAAATTAGAGCCATGGTTCTATAACTACGGGGCTCTATGGCTTTTTCTTTCTTGAATATTTGAATGCATATTGAACATTTTCAGTTTGTGGGGTTTAGTTCTGTTTTCTACGTTTGTTGACATATTCTGTTGCTTTATCTCCCTTAAAAGTAGCCATTGTTATGAGATTTCAGGTTACTTTTCTATTATATACTTGTGAAAATATAAACAGATAGTACATATAAACATTCATATTTCCATTGCTTTCTTAGATAAGAGTTAGCATATTTGCTTTTTTATTTAACAATAGACCTTGAATAAAAAATCAATAGAGAGAGACTTTCTCATTCACTGTAATTGTTAGGTTCATCTAATTGTCTCCTATTGATTGATACCTAAGTTAACTCCATTCTTTTGTATAATAGATAGGACCAGTATAAGTAGCTTTGCAATCATCACTTTGTATTTTTGACAGTATATCTTGGAAATATATACTTAAGAATGGAATTGTGGAATGTAGCACACACTGTGGACCCACCCTGTTGAGCTCTTTCTCCTCTTGGCACAGAGTACAAACTGAATTGTGTGTCTCTAGGATGTAAACCATTGTTCCCTGGCACACCCGACTGCAGTAGAGCCCTGCCTTTACAAGGTCAAATGTTGGTCTGTTTGGGGCTGATAAACTTTGCCTGAGACCCTGTCCCAACACAAAGGGGTGTGAGTATCCAGCAGGTGGCAGCTAGACTTGGTCTACCCTAGGATATTTGCCAAGTGACCTAAGATCCAGCACTGGCCACTAGGTTTGAACATGTGACAACCTGGTAAGCACCATTTGCCCATACCTGGTGACTCCTTGAGAACCCGCCACATACAACTCAAGTACCACCAGAGGCTCATTCAGTGACTGAGCCTACTAGGTAGCCAACAAGAAATGGCTGGTGGGACAACATGAAAGAAATAGATATATTCCCAGAAACATATAATCTTCTAAGAGACTGTATTCTTTAGATTTTTGAATCAGCAAGAACCAGAAGCTCTGGACAGATAGGCTACAGCAAATGAAACTGAAGCTGTAATCAAAAAAACTCTCAACCTACAAAAGCCCTGGGCCAGATGGCAGCACAGGTGAATTTTAACAAACATTCAAAATACAAAACCTATGCTTCTCAAACTATTCCAAAAAATTCAAATGGCAGCTCCATTCATGAGGAAGACTTCCACGCTCAACTTACAGGACCAGAATTATCATAATTCTAAAACCAAAATACAAAGAACCTCATAGAGACAGAGAACAGACAGAAGCTGTCAGAGGGGATGAGGGTGGGGAGGTTGCATAAAGAAGGTAAAAGGATTTTTTTTTTTGTATTTTTCTGAAGCTGGAAACGGGGAGGCAGTCAGACAGACTCCCACATGCACCTGACCAGGATCCACCTGGCATACCCACCAGGGGGCGATGCTCTGCCCATCTGGGGCGTTGCTCTGTCGTAACCAGAGCCATTCTAGTGCCTGAGGCAGAGGCCAAGGAGCCATCCCCAGCACTCAGGCCATATTTTGCTCCAATGGAGCCTTGGCTGCAGGAGGGGAAGAGAGAGACAGAGAGGAAGGAGAGGGGGAGGGGTGGAGAAGCAGATGGGTGCCTCTCCTGAGTGCCCTGGCCGGGAATCAAAACAGGGACTTCCACACGTCAGGCCGACGCTCTACCACTGAGCCAACCGGCCAGGGCAAGAAGGTAAAAGGATTAAACAACAATGACAAGTCTTCATAAAAGAAGACAACAGTGTAGTGATGACAAGAGGGAAGGGAAGATAGAGAAGGTAGAAGAAGATGGTAAAGGGACGTAAATGGTGATGGAAAGAGACTTGACATGGGAAGGTGAACACGCAATACAATATACAGATGATGCATTATAGAATTGTAATCCTGAATCCTATATAATTTTATTCAACCGTGTCATCCCAATAAATTTAATAAAAAGGGGAAGGAAAACATGCTAAATGAATTAATCATCACCAAAAGAAAAGCAAACTTTAAGTTCAGTTAATTCACAACACTTATGGAGCACCTATAAAGTATTTAACTTAAAGACTAGTAACCAACTATAAGTTTTACAAGGTAGAATATAGTCGTTAATGATACTTTTGTATAAAGACGTTAAAATAACTTTAAAATATATTATGTTTTTCTCATATATTTTGAACAAATGGGACATGTGGCTGTGACAATGAGAGATCTTTCCATAGCTTTTAATTCAAGACTATTTGCAAAATAAACATAATAGCAACAGCTATCATTTAACAAACAAATCAAAAGATTCAGAGTGCAGAGCTCACTGAGCTAGCAGCCACAAATGAAAAGATCAACACCAAGAGATAAAACTGGTGAAACAAATATATTAACCCTTGGTTCATTCTATAGCATCATGGTCACAAGCCAATATGGACACCAGCAGAACCATGTCAGTGCTTTAGAAGGAAAACCATATCCTATCTATAGAAATAAAAAGGACAACTAAATTCTAAGACTATAATATATACAACATAATGACATAATGTGAAGAAGTCATACTCTTAAGACCCACAAATAATTTACACTGAAACCACAATTTGTTATAAATGTTAACTCTTATTTAACAAAGATAATGTCAGACATCAGTGTAGGAGCTCATATTACCAGCAGCACACAAAACAGAGATTCTAAGGAGATAGGCAATAAACAATGGCCATAATAAATCTTTCAACTATATAGTATGGTAGAAATTAATAAGTGCTAAAAATATATATAATAAAAAAGGGCAAGGGAGATTTGGATCGCAGGGTTGCAGATTGTGCCTTTAAATATGGTTGTCATGTCAGGCCTCATTGAGAACGAGACATTCGCACATCCTTGAAGGAGGGCAAGTGTGAACCATGTGTCTGTGTGTGTGAGGAGCCTGCTGGGCGAAGGGAGCAGCTGGGGCCCAGGCCTGAAGGCAGCAGCGTGAGGAATAGTTAGATGGCCAATGTGATGGTGACAGAATGAGAGGGAGGGAAGGGAGGAGATGAGGTCACAGAAATAAGAGAAAGCAGGTTCTTTAAGGACCTATAAGTCATTGTCAATACTTAGCCATTTGTGACGAGTGAAACAGACATTCAAAGGCTCTGACAGACAGATGATGGGATCTGAGTTAAGTTTTAACAGAATCGCTCTGAAATGTGTTGATACGATGTGGGCTGGGGTAAGGCAAAGACAGAAGCCAGGAAAACAATTAAAAGACTAAGTAATATCCAAGAGAGGGATGGTGGCAGCTGGTACCCCTGAGGGAGCTGTGAAGAAGGTGAACCTTTTTGCTCCTTGGACAAGTTTAATGTAGAGGCAAGAGTATATCCTGTCGACTTGGGTGGGGCATGAGAAGGCACAGCAGGACTTAAAGATGATCCCACTCAGCAAAGACACCACCAACAGAATGGAAAGGGAGCCCACTGAATGGGAGAACATTTTCTAGTGGTATATCTGATAAGGGGTTAATTTCTAAAATATATAAAGAACTTATACTACTCAGCACCAAAAAGACAAACAACCCAATTTAAAAAGGGGCCAAGGATGCGAGTCAACACTTCTCCAGACAGAATGTACAGATGGCCAGTAGATTTATGAAATATACTCAAGGTCAATAATCATCAGAGAAATGCAAATTAAAACTACAGTAAGATATTACTTCATAATGGCTGGCATCAATTAACCAACAAAAGTGGTAGCAAGGATGTGGGGAAATGGAGCCCCTGGTGGGAATGCAGATGGGTGCAGACACTGTGGAAAATAGGGTATTCCCAAAAACATTGAAAATGGAACTGCCTTTGGACCCCAGCACTTCCACTTTTGAGAGTATATTTGAAATAGCTCAAAACGCTAATTTCAAAGAATCATATGCACCCCTATGTTCATTGCAACATTATTTACAATAGCCAGGATCTAGAAACAGCCTTTTTTTTTGTCCGTCAGCTGTGGACAAAAAACAAAACAAACAAACAAACAAAAAAAGATGGTATGTTTGTACATGGGATACTACTCAGCTGTATAAAAACAATTTTTTAAAAATAGAAATCTTAACCTTTTGTGACACAATGGATGGACTTAAAAATTATAATGCTACGTGAAAAAAAGCCAATTAGAGAAAAACAAATATCTTATGGTCACATTTATGTGTGGAAGCTAATGAACAAAATAAACTGAGGTACAAAATAGACATTGAGCCTGACCTGTGGTGGCGCAGTGGATAAAGCGTCGACCTGGAACGCTGAGGTTGCCGGTTCAAAACCCTGGGCTTGCCTGGTCAAGGCACATATGGGAGTTGATGCTTCCTGCTCCTCCCCTTGTTCTCTCTATCTCTTTCCTCTCTCTCTCCAATAAAAATGGATAAATAAATAAAATCTTTTAAAAAATAGACATTGAAGGATATAGAAACAGCTGTCAGGAGGGGATCCAGGGGGCTGGATGAAAGAAGATCAGGGAGATATATATATTACATAGACCCAAAAACAGTGTGGTGAGAGCTGAGGAAATGGAGTTAGGGTAGGCAGGCGGAAGATGACAGCAAAGGGGCTGGAAATAGGGACCCAGAGTGACGTTGCCGGGAGCAATGGTGCCCGACGCAGTGTGCAGATGATGTTGTGTTGAGTTGTACACCTGAAACCTGTATGGTTATGCGAACCCATGTCAGCCCAAGAAATTCAGTTTCAAAAATACATGAATAAAAAGATGATTCCAAAGGTTTCTGTTTGATCAATTGAAGGAATGGAGATGCCCCACGTGAGGTGGGAACAGCTTACAGGTAGAGCAGGATTGAGGGATGGGATAAGGATTTCAGTTTTGGGCAAATGTAAACCTGACTTTCATGTTGAAATAATGTATAGCCTTGAGGTTCAAGTTTAAATTAAAATTTCCTTTATCAGAGACTGCCTCTCTCAGCTTTTGAAATCCCACAAAATGCCTTGTGCAGCATATTGCACACAGAAGATATAATATGAATATTTGCTGAATGAATTAAATGCACTATGTCCTTCCAAATTTCTCACTGTCTGGTGTGTGTGAAATATATAAACATAGCTACTTTCAAATTCATCATTTAACACTTTGTTTATCCTCTATTATAAGCAAAAAGACAATTTTAAAGGATAAGATAACTAAAGTGATAATACTCATAACAGATGATATTTTTAAGGATTTTAAAAAAAATACTATAGAGCTGGACAAGGTGGTGGTGCAGTGGATAGAGTGTCAACCTGAGGTGCTGAATACCCAGGTTTGAAACCCCAAGGCTTGAGCACAGGCTCACCAGATTGAGTGGGGCGGCTGGTTTGAGTGTGGGATCATAGGCCCACACTCAATGACCCCATTGTCACTGGTTTGAGCCCAAAGGTCGCTGGTTTGCAGTTCAAGGTTGTGGCTCAAGCAAGGGGTCACTGGCTCAGCTGCAACCCCCTGGTCAAGGCACATACGAGAAAGCAATCAATGAACAAATAAGGTGCCACAACAAAGAGTTGATGTTTCTCATCTCTCCCTTCCTGTCTGTCTCCTGTCTCAGTCTCTGTCTCTCTCTCGCAAAAAAAAAAAAAAAAAAAAGAAAAAAGAAAAAAAAAGAAAGAAAAAAAAGAATGTGTGTATAAGTGAATATGATTTTCAACATTTTCATCAATAGTTTCCTTTTTACATAAGCAGATAAAATTTATTTAAGCACACATTTTGGGTGTATTTAAGTAAAACCTAAATAGGTTTGAAATGTATCTTTAAGGTTTATATGGACATTTATTTTACTCACAATTTCCATATTGTTCCCTTTCCACATCAAATTGTGCATGCCTATTCAGTAACTACCCATCTTTGTAAAATTACAGAAAGTAAGCCACATACATCTTATTTCCCTGTCTCTTAACAAAATCTTATATTCACACTGTACTTCTCAGACACTTTCTCATGTTACTATACAAAATCATCTGTTCATTGTAATAAATAAATAGCAGTTAAACTTATAAAGAATTTGGATTCCCCAAACCTTGAAAGCAGTATCCACATACAACTTGCAGATATGTTGTGGTACAACGAATTAGTGATTAGATATTTAACCATTTATATTTTCCGTATCACAGCACCTGAAGCAAAACATTCCTTGTAGCAGGAAATAAAGGCTTTGGTCTCTAGAAAGTTTAGTGCAGTATTGACTGATAAAGAAAGAGTTAAACTGAACTTTAAATATATGTTCATCATTAAATAATCTCTTGATATATTAGTGGGTCAATAGTTCAGCCAAGAAAGGGATTCTAACTTGAGCAGACAGTAATTAAAAGAATCAATTCTTATCCTACTACATATGTCCAATCATATTAACACATTTCTAGATTTCTTACTCAGTGGACTAGTCAAGATTAAAGGATTTGCTAATATGAAGGAACAGAGTATGCTTCCAAACTGACTGAGCAGATTTGTGAACAAATTAGTTCATTTAAAATTGACAGTGAAAGATTGATTTTGCACGGAATGAGTTACCTAAGGTATTCATCATCCCCTCTGCCTCCACGCACAAGACAGAGATCCGTTTCCTTCACTCTCTGATTGTAATAGGGCTGCTCACTGAGCACCTTTATTTCATAGCCCTGATTGCAGCCTGTCACTCTTTTTAATTCAGACCTCCTTTCGCCTCTTAAGCAGACCTTCAGAAATAACTTCCTTAAAAGCCTCTGTAGAATGACTCATTACATGCGCTCAGTTCAACCCCACCATAAATTATAACACAGGGGAAAGTTCCAATTGCACAAAAGACCCAATTAGTCATGAGGCTATTTGACTCATTATTCAAATGTAGAGGCGAGAAGGAAATCCAGGTGCAGGGACAACTTCTTCGAAGTTGAAGGTCCATACCCTACAACCCTGACAAAAATCTAAGAGAGTGTTTTATATAGCATATATTCAGTATTAGTTAATATTTAGTTACTATTAATATTAGTTAATATTTAGTTGATAAGTATTTTATTAAAAAGGTTCGAAACTATATGTGAAAAAAATGGAATCAAAAATGCTGAAATGGTTGACAATTCATTTTTAAGTACAATAAAATAAAAGCAAAGCCCAGTGGAAGAAGAAAAAAATTAAAAACACGACAATGATGACAACAAATGCAATTTAGAAAAAAAAAAGAATTAAATTAAAACAAAACCCGAAGAAAAGTGTATGAATTCACACTCCTTAATTTACAAAGACCTAGACTTCAGATATCAAAAAACATAAGTTACAGTGAAATGCTGTATTTAAAGGGGTAGAATTTTTAGGACTTGTTTTATCAGTTAAACTTGACATGATGAGAAAGTGGAGGAGGAAAGGTCTAGGTAGAATATAGGGAATGTGGAAAAAAGAGGTAATTGAATGAACACAATGTCCATTCATTCAAATATGGCTGTATGGAAGAGAAATTAGAGACTAAATAGTTTCGATCTTGACTATCTGAGATACTGTGGGAAATCAAATGCACAAAGAATTGAGATAGATATAATTATGTGTTCACATGTTATATGTCAATGCAATATTACCTCTATTTTGCAGATGAAATGGAAGCTCAGAGAAAAGATTCAATTTTCCGCTAGGTATCATAGTCCATCAACACTGGTTTCAAATTCTCTGCCTTGAAATCAAATGTTCATTTGTGCATAACAAGAAGTGTGGTATGTGTGAGTAAATCTATATGTTTCAAACACACCCAATGTCAGCTAAGGAAATCCAATGGCTTCTCCAAGATTTCCATGGGATTCTTAGGGGGTTTCATATCCATTTTTTATTCTAAGTTACTATTTCCATAGAATTCTCAGTTTTGCTGCATTTTCACACCAAAGTCCTATTTTATTTGCTTCATTGCTTAGGAAATTTCAACTTCATCACCAAACTCACAAACTAACCTATATCTGTTCCTATGTGTTTTTTCTTTCCCCCATCATGAATATTACTGTAATAAGATATTTGTGTTCTAAGCTCAACTTCCTTTTATGTATACTAAATACCAACCTCTCCTCTCCTAGCAAAAGACTTTACTACCATAGTTTTCTCCTCTTTTTCCCATTCATTTGTGCTTTTTTTACTATCAGATTGTTTTTTTCTTCATTAACATAAAAATAGAATGTTAATAATAGTAGTGATTTCTCTATTAACTGCCACCAGAAACAATTTCTAATAATGAGGATCCAAAAAAAAGACCCAAGGCTCTGGCAGGTGGCTTAGTGGTAGACAGTCAGCTGGGCATGTGTATGTCCTGGGTTTGATTCCTGGTCAGGGCAGACAGAAGTGACCATCTACTTATCCACATCTCCCCCTCCCCTTCTCTCTCTTTCTCTTTCTCTTTCCCTCCTGAAACCATAGCTGGATTGGTTTGAGTGCATCAGCCCCAAGTGCTAAGGATGGCTCTGTGGAGACTCCACCTCAGGCACTATTAATAGCTTGGTTGTGAGCATGGCCTCAGATGGGCAGATCATCATCCCCAGATGGGGTTTCTGGGTGAATCTCAGTCAGGGCATATGTGCACAAGTGGGAGTCTGTCTCTCTTTCTCCCCTCTTCTCACTTGAAAAAAAAAGGCCCTAAAACTCACATCCTTCTCCAGCTTGCCCATTTTTGCTTGGACACGCTTTGTTTATTTGTGTTTTCCCCCCACAGCATCAACTGCTATTATCAAGGCCCCCAAGACCTTCTACATGATGCAACTCACACTCAATGCTCATGCCTCCACTTATTGGACTGATTTATGGCAACTGGCAGAGCTGGTATGTTACTTTCTTGAAACCTTTTCATTCCTTGTCAACCCAGATATCATACTGTTTCCTGGCTCTCTTTCTCAGTCCCATTTGCTGATTCCTACCCATCTCCTTAACCCTCCATGTCACAGCGCCCCAGGGCTCTCTCCCCAGGACTCTTCCCCTCTGTCTACTCTCAGTCTCTTAGTGATTTCAGATGACTCATGCTTTTGAATCCCATCTATATGCTAATGCCTCCCAATGTGTCTCAGCAGCCCAGACCTCTTTCTCCAGCTCCAGACTCTTTTTTCTCCAACCGCCTACTTTCCTCTCTATTTGGTGGCCTAATAGGCATCACAAATGCATGATGGCCCAGTGTTTAAATCCAAAATCTTCGTATTCAAGCACCTCAAACTGCTTTCTCACAGACGTTCCGGCTCTATAAATGGTACCTCCGTTTTTCCACAACGAAAGCCAAAACTCATAATACTTTTTTTTTCCTTAATTTTTTTCTTCCTTCCTTCGTTTGTGAAAACCAAATCATGAGCAAATACTATTAATTTTTCAGCATCTCCAGCTCTCTACCCGTGTTTGGCCACGTTATGGTTCTCTGGGCTGTTGGAATACCCTCCGACATGATCTTACTATTTCCATTCTGGCCTCCACAGATGCGCTCTACTTATAATGCCACAAAAACCTTGCAAAACACAAAATCGATCATCATGCTACTCATTGCTTAAAAACCCCAGTGCCTTCAGGTATCGCTTAGCGTGAAACCCAAAGCCCTTTCAATAGATTTTAAGCCCTTAGGTGATTGGGCTCTCTGTAAATATCGTGACTTCAGTGACTACTCTCTCCTTGCTTTCTTAGTTATACTTAACATTAGCCTTCTTGATGCAATTGGAGAATGCTAAGTATGATCTACTTGAGGCTTTCTCTCTTCTTTCTATTCCTTTCACAAAGATGCGTTTTGTCCATAAGTCTTCATGATTTCTGGCTTAGTTCAGGCACGGCTCAAGTGTTAAAGACCAAAACAGCAATCACAGTCCTGTATCTGTCTTCGTTGTCACCCTCTCTACTCCTTGAGGATAAGGAGTCGCGCTTTATAGCACTGGTGCTTTATTAGTCAGGACTCTTAGCTGCAACTGACAAAGACACACTTCAAACTGATGAAGCCTGATGGGTGTTGGGGTGAGTTTGCCTCAAGAGCAACAAAACCACATTCTCTCTCATCTGGATCATTGCCAGTGCAAAGAGAGTTTCTTCTGATAGCTCTCTTGAAAAAAAGAAAAAAAAAAAAAGGTTACCTTCTTTCTTTTCTGAGAAACACTTGTTCATATTCTTTATCATTTTGAATTTTCTTTTATGTTCTCCACCTGTTTAATAATGCCTTTCTTCTCTGTAAAGCAAAAGGTGAGGGATAATGTGACCCTTAAGAAAGACATTCTAAGAACTGTGGATACATTTCTGGAAGAAAAATCAATTCGTGCGCTTGTAAGAAATCAAACATAAAATGCCAATGTGAAATACTTGTTCAATAAGTATCCACTCACTGGTAAATATTGGTCATGAAAGGCAGAGAAGGAACTAACTCATTAAACTCATCTCAAATTAGGTAATGGAGTTTTGATTAGATGTTACCTCTGGCAATTATTTTTACCTTAATGATGAATAAAAGAGGGTGAATATCCCTCTCTTTGAAGTCAAAACCCATGCTGCCTGCAAAAAAGCATGCATGTGTTTTGGAGGATGAGGGCTAGCCGTTTCTGCTTGAAAATACTAAGAAATAGGAACTCTCACAGAAAACACACTGAACCAAAAATATCATACTTTAGTATTGTCTAATATAACTGCTCACAAAACTTAGCAGATCAGGGAATGGGCAGATACTCCAGTACTTTCGGCCTCTTCTTTAGCACATTTTCACCAATAAAATAAAAGTTGATTTTGCATAATCGAGCAACTTTCTTTGACTTATTGTTTGCTTTTCTGATGTTCTTGTTTACTAATAAAAATCAAATACTTCTTTTTATCGCTTCATATTCATTTTGAAATATCCCCTAATTTTTGTGAGCAGTACACTGTGTTGAAGCAACAGAATAAGGCAGCCAGGAACACTTTCATGGCTCTGTTGGAACAATGATGCCCTGAAATTTCTGCCTCACTGATGCCTGACCGGGTGGTGGAACAGTGGATAGAGTGTCGACTGAAATGCGGAGGACCCAGGTTCAAGACCGTGAGGTCGCCAGCTTGAGCGCAGGCTCATCTGGTTTGAGCAAAGCTCACCTGCTTGAACCCAAGGTCGCTGGCTCAAGCAAGGGGTCACTTGGTCTGCTGAAGGTCTGCGGTCAAGGCACATATGAGAAAACAATCAATGAACAACTAAGATGTGACAACGAAAAACTGATGATTGATGCTTCTTATCTCTCTCCGTTCCTGTCTATCTATTCCTCTCTCTGACTCTCTCTCTGTCTCTGTTAAAAAAAAAATCTGCCTCACTTATTATTTTTACAGAAATAAAAATCAGGTCTAACCTAGAGAAAGGCACATGCCCCTGACTTTGCAAAGCAACTATGATACATAGTTTCTTGCAATGCTCACTCACATCACCCCTTTTTCATTGACTTTGATGGTTTTGAGTTTTGAGCCCGTCCAGAGACCAAGTCACTGTAGCCTGGAAGAGTGTATGCTAATTAACAAAATTAACCAGGGTCTACCCAGAAATCGTGGGCAGGTCAATCTTACCCAGATGGTGTGTGGGGAGTGAGGGGGGGAGGAAAGAGAAGTGCACTCTCCAATAGACAATTACATTGCTTTTAGTCAGAAAAGGAGAGCCCACGAATGTTCATTGCAGATTTCATTGAGAGTTTTCCATATAACTGTATGTAGTATAATTTTATTTGTGCACAAAGCTATAGTTAGAGAGACAAAAATATATATATGCAAAACAGAAGAAGGGTTATGGTCACCTCTTGTGGGGCGTGGCATTTTAAACTGAAGTTATGAGTGCGTTTCACCAAAAAATGATGGCTCACAGTTAACTTACATATATGCGATTGCTTAAATTTCATAATAAGCATGTTGGCTCAAGTTACTTGTGTACTGAAAACAATATTTAATTAGATAACAACATACATGCTTCATGACAGAATATTTGTAGTTTAACTTAATGAACAGTCTCCTTGAAAAAGGCAGGCAATATTGACAAGGTGTCATTACATTCACACTTTATGAACTCTGCTGTTGATAAAAATAACTGGCTTCACATATAGCTCTTAGTTATTTGCGTTATATGTATGTTTTGTGACTAGCCAACTGGAACCATTTTTAGTAAATTAGCATGTGCCCTGTGAAATTTAGCATGTGGAAATAAAAGAATATGTATTTGCCTAATGATTTTTTCATACATCATGAAAATTGTCACTTTGCTTCCTTGAATGGTATCACTTGTGCATTTTCACATGTGGAGATCATGTGGGTCAGAGCTGACAGAGCTTCATAGGTATTTACAGGCTTTGAGCCTAGCAAAGCCCTAAGGATCGCTCACACTATCCTTGTCATAACATCTCTTATGAAAATTAATTCTTAATGGGCCATGCTGACCCACTCTCATTTTTCCTTGGCTCTTTGATTTGTTGACAAAACAATAAAATGTGTGTGGGTTGAGTGTATCTAAAGATAATAATGAAATACATGGAAACATGCATTTACTTACTTGTCAAAACTTTGTTGAGTACAACTCCATGTTAGCCATTGCATAAGCAATACAGATACAAAGTTGAGAGTCCTTGCTCTAAGGATTGCAGAGAGAGCTGGAAACAACTGGTGAGTAAGCAATCCCTAACGAGTTTGGTGCATTTATTAACCAAGTCGGCCTTAGGCAGAGGTGAGGGCGAGGAGAGGATTCAGTCTAAAACTCACACCACAGTGGCTCCTGGGCAGGATGATGGGCTCAGGAAATGAGGCCCCCAAATATGGTGCCTTGGCACATTGCATATTTTAAATTAGAAGACATTGAAGAAAGGGCAGAAACAGGAAGTCTGTGCTGACCTTTTCTGTTGTTCTTCTTTTCCTGAAACCGGTAATAAACCTTTCGAGAGAGAAATACCCTCCCTGGACCACAGGAAAGAAAACATCCTTATCTCTGAAGACAAAGGGACGCTGAGAAGAATCCTCACAAACAGGCATTGTTCAGTTCTCCCAGCTTACAGCCCTCACTCATACTCCTTGACCTACCGTATTTCTACCACAGTCAACTCTTCCTCACCCCCAGAGTAAGTGCACCTAACCCTAACTGTTACTTAAGGTCTTTATTTTCCTGTGAAGGTTCCTATGCCGTGTAAAATTTATATTAAATAAGTTTGTATGCTTTTCTCCTGCTAATCTATCTGTCCTTGTCAGTTTAATTTTCAGACCCAGCCAGGGACCCTAAAAGGATCAAAGAAAACATTTTTCTCCCCTAACCAATAGTGTGGAAGTACATTGTAGGCTGAGCAAATAAGCTCACCACAGTTATAAGACAGCAGAGTCGAATTGGGACACTGCCCAGGGTCCAGTACTAATGGAGTGGAGAGGAAGGAGTTATCACCAAGTAGGCAAGAGTCAAATTTTACTATGTCATTGTAAAGACTTTTTTTAATAGCAAATCAATGATATTCAGTAAGAAAGAGGAATAATAAAATACATTTTAGAGAGACAGCTCTAGTCTAGAAGCTAAGTGATAGTGAATCAGAGTGGGTAAGGACTAAGGAAGGACCAGTTAAAACGCCACTGTGTTAATACAAATGACAAATGTTGACTTGAACTAAGTGGTCCTGACATATTTAGGAGATGTCTTTCTTTCTTTCTTTCTTTCTTTCTTTCTTTCTTTCTTTCTTTCTTTCTTTCTTTCTTTCTTCCTTCCTTCCTTCCTTCCTTCCTTCCTTCCTTCCTTCCTTTCTTCCTTTCTTCCTCCCTCCCTTTCTTCCTCCCTCCCTCCCTTCCTCCCTTCCTCCCTTCCTTCCTTCCTTCCTTCCTTCCTTCCTTCCTTCCTTCCTTCCTTCCTTCCTTCCTTCCTTCCTTTCTGGAGGAGGGGAAATAGTAAGGCAGACTCTTGCATGTTCCCCAACCAGCATCCACCCAGAAACCCTTTCTTGGGCTGATGCTCAAGTACCAAGCTATTTTTAGTGCCTGAGGCTGACACTTGGACCCACTCTCAGTGCCCTGGGCCACGCTCAAACCAATCAAGCCACTGGCTGCAAGAGGGGAAGAGAGAAGGAACGGGGAAAGGGATGGGAGAGAATCAGATGGTTGCTTCTCCTGTGTGCCCTGACCAGGAATTGAACCTGGGATGCCCATATGCATGACCAATGCTCTATCCAATGAGCTACCAACCAGGACCTAGGTGAGTTTTAATATCAATTAGATATGGAACTGTGAGAGCAAGAGGGGTCAAGAATGCATTTTAGAGAGTCTATAAACTTTTTCCCCAGAGAACAAAATGTTTTTTTCTGAGGTTTTATACTTTTATAGTTTTCTTCAGCTCCTTAAGTGAGTTTATAACTAAAACAAAAATTAAACTACCATACTGTGCTAGTATCATACTCCCACTATATTTAAAAACTCAAACCCTTTCACAATTATTTCTTAGGTTCAGGTTTCCAAGGTGAGCTGATAAAAAGACAAGGTGAGACACAAGATTCAGCAATTAAAATTTATGTTTAACTGGATGTCTTAAACTCTTTTTTTTATTTCCCTCCTGAAAGACAAATCAGTCTGTGAAATGAATTTATCAGAGATGACATGCTGTATTCCTCATTATCTGAGTACAAAGTTCCTTCAATTCAAATTCCATTGATTAATTTATTCACTCAACAAATATTAATTGGCTGCCTACTCTGTCCACACTGAGCACACGTTAGTGAATAAACAGATTATAGACTCTTCCTCTGGGCAGCATGGAATGTAATTGGGAAAGTGAATTTTTTTTTTTTTTTGAAAAGTAGATTGTGGCTCCTTGTTCAAAAAGCAGGAAAGATGCGCCATGATACGTCCTAACTTTTAGATCTCCTCCTTTGTTCTGTTGTCTTGATTTGTCGTGATGTTTCTACGTGTTGTTTAATATCATTCTAACTTAACATTTTTTAAGTTATAAATTTAAATATTAGCATACATGTTTCCATTTATTTTTCTATTGGGCAATGCCACTTTTATATGCAAATATAAAAGCATTTACCTTGTAGGCGGAGTCACCGAAATTATGCAATTTATATTCCGTAGCTCACACACACACGTGTATGTAGGTCATTCTTACCAGAATAGTGGAAATGCTGTTCAAAACTAACTCAACTCTTTTTTATTAAATCTTCCTGATACAAACACATATTCCCAACCCTTTTTACCTTCAGCTTCTCCTGCTAGATAAGGAAGAAGGACTAAGTGGAGAGAAGCTATGGGCCTCTCTATCTTTCCCTTCCCATCAACGCCATCCTTTTCAGTCTAAGTGGTTGGATAATTCAGGGAATTAAGAGTAAAAAAGGATATGATAACGTTCCTTGGTTCTTTGTCTTTCTTAGAATGCTACTGCATTTTTTCTGCACTGGAAGTAAGGTCTGGTTCAAAACAAAGACGGCCTCTGGAAGGTGTCAGTACTCTCCACTTATTCAGTTGTAGACACAACACATTTATCTGGTATTCACTTTGAGCCTCACTAAACTCCCCCGTAATTGTGAGTCCGATAGAATTTTGTCCTATGCCTTAGGAGGCATAGGAGACAGTGACGTCAAAGCACGGTGGGTTCATACTTTGCCCGTATGTCTTTTGCTTGTGAGCATGCTCTACTGTCTCATGGGACTTCACAGAATATAAACTCAAGAGATAAAGTTGAGAATTTCAGAATGGCATCAGCAGAGCGTTAATCCAAGTAAGAGGGAGCACGAACCAGCCTTACACAGGAGGAGATGAAGTTGTAGACCTGGGCAGAGGAGAACCCATGCGACTAATATTGTGCAGTCTGGCCCTGGCTGTTTGGCTCAGTGGTAGAGCGTTGGTCTGGCATGCAGAAGTCCCTGGTTCAATTCCCGGCCAGGGCACACAGGAGAGGCGCCCATCTGCTTCTCCACCCCTCCCCCTCTCCTTCCTCTCTGTCTCTCTCTTCCCTTCCTGCAGCCGAGGCTCCACTGGAGCAAAGATGGCCCGGGTGCTGAGGATGGCTCCTTGGCCTCTGCCCCAGGCACTATAGTGGCTCTGGTCGCAGCAGAGTGACGCCCCGTAGGGGCAGAGCATCGCCCCCTGGTGGGCAGAGCGTCGCCCCCTGGTAGGCGTTCCGGGTGGATCCCGGTAGGGCGCATGTGGGAGTCTGTCTGACTGTCTCTCCCCGTTTCCGGCTTCAGAAAAATATAGAAAATAAAATAAAATAAAAAATAATATTGTGCAGTCTGGATTTTTTCACACCCCTAACTCCTCCTTCTTCTGTATGAAAAACCTATACATACTTTAAGTTTAACATCCCCTGTCCTAAGTCTATTCCGTGATGCCAATAAAATTTATTCAACAAAAGAAGACTTGTATTTAAGTGAAAAACAATCATAATCCAAATTTTCCTTTATTTCACTGTCTATCTTTAGATCTGTAACAACAACAACAATAAAAATAATAGCAATAGCAGCATACTCTGAACTGAAGAGTCAAATGTTCAATGAATCAGCGCTCAGTGAGAAACGTCTATGAGCAGACATCACGAGCCTCCAAGAACCCTTTCACAGTTGAATTGTGCCGTTTTACCGGAGAGCTGGCTCTGAGTGATGCCGTCTTCATCTGTTTTCTGACAGCCATTGATGCATTTTCTCACTTCCATGACCGAAGTGCATCATGCACTGGTCATTGACCTGTTATGTTGGGTGTGCATGTCCAGTGAATTTTTTAAAAAAGAAATCTTTAACACTTCCCCCCATTCTAGCCTTACTTCTCTTTGCTGTGGAACCCCCCACCCCCATGTCACTTGCTGCATCCAAACCAGGTAAAAGAAGGAAGAAGAGGCAGAAGGAAGAAAACAAAGTAAATTTGTGGACCGAGGACGCGTAAACTGTCGATATCATCTCTTAAACTCCCGAAGAATTCCTGGGAGAGTTCTTGCTTGTTTTTCAATTCTATTCTTATAATACATGTAGCACTGAATCACATTATGGTTCTACTCTGAGCTTTCCTCTTCCTGCACCTCAGGGAGCTGGTTGTCATTAGGGGCCCAAGACACCTGAGTGATGTTCCCTGGGCAGCCGGGAATCTCCCACCCGCACAGCTTTCGGCGGTCATATAAATACCTGGCCTGAGAGATGGGCATCAGTTGAGAAGAGTAACCAACTTTGGACCTTGACTTTTTCTTTAGATGTTCCTGCCTTGAGAGAGATAAGGATCTTCCTTTTTTCAAAAAAAATAACTTTCAAATTTTCCGATGGAACACTTATCTTTACAATTTGCATTGTCATCACATTTATTCTTCAGGGCTGCTCTATAAATACTGTTTCATACAATAAATTTTCTGTTCCAAAAGCAAATATTACCAAGCCAGCACAACAAAAGAATACATGACATTTTTCTCTTTTGTCCGTTAAAAAAAGTCCCAGGGATATATAAGGAGAGTTGTGTCCCAATGTGACATTATCTAACTCTAATTTATCAGACAGTTTTTGAGTATCAATCCTATACTAAGGATGTACTAGTCACTAAAGTCTATATATAGATCCCTGGACAATCAACAATGCTATAGATGTGAAAAGTGGCACCGATAGTTTACTTATTTATTTATTTTTGGCATTAAGTTAAATAAATTGAGATTTCTTCAAAGTCAACTTCCTAACACATTTCTGTTGTTGAGTTTATCCAGTCCTAACTTAGTCGCCTCTTCTCTTCTTCTGACTGCGTGACTCTCTTTTCTTTCTCTCCCTCCTTCCTATTTCCTCCAGAGCAGACAAGTTTTTCCTCAAATTGTCTTAAATTGTAGCCTTCATTAAAAGCCGGCAGAGGTGAGCCTCCTGGCTCTGCTGTCTGTCGGTTAAAGGGAACTCTTTCTGCATCAAAAAGTTTTAGAGCTCCGGGGCTGAGGGGCTGAGGGGCTGAGCTTTTCATACGCTAACTAGGAGAACAAGAAATTTGGAAAGTCCTTATCCAAGACAATAGTCTGGTTTCTAAAGTGACTATCTTGATGTGTAATCCCGTTTTACATTTGTTCTTTTATTTGAGTGTGGTCAAATAAAAGATGTCACATACATGCTTTGGATAGATGAGTGCATTACCGACCAGAGTACAGTCTTATATTTAGACGAAGCCAAAGAAACATAATAGCTTATAATTTTCAAATACTCTCCCTTTTTTTAATGGTAAAGCCAAAACCCAATTTCACAGGGATTCACCTAACGTCTCCTCAACTTATTCAACGTATATTTTTTTGCTATTTATTTCTCCATCTCCTTTCAACCCTACTTTCTGCCAAAACTTAACAACAGCAATAACAAAGAATTCAAAACTATGCACACACTTCACACTTCCCTCTGGTTGTGAAACGACAGAACTAACGCTATATGAAAAGAGACAGAGAAATAACTGAGGCTGAAGCATCAACTCCAAAATGAACATAATTTGTTCTGTTATAAGTCATTGGGTTGATATTTACAACAAAAGGAAGTGCACTGAATATCCAGAGCTCTATAGGCTTTGTCCAAATTGAGCCAAACTGGCCACAAACATTTATCATAATGGGAGTATAAAAATGCCTAATGTACCACCTTCTGAACTACTGTGAAAATTTCAATCTCCTTTTTTTGTAAACTAACCCATTAATATGCTGGAAAACATGACAGTTGCTGAAATAAGTAGTTTAGTTTTAAGATATCTCTATTTCTACCTTTGCTTCAGCGTCTCTGTCATAATTACATTATTGGGTTTCTTTTTTTTAATTGTCTGTGGTTATTTTTTATTGTTCTTGTTCTATGATAGAGCAACAGTCTAGTAACATATTATACCATCATGTGCTTATTTAAGTGAATAGAATATTGGTAACGGGTATTGGAAGTGAGAAAGGTTTAAGGCTGGAATGGATTATCAATGTCAGGGTAGGACAAAGGATAGAGAGCAAGACATTTTCCAGGGAGAGTCAAGGCTGCTCTTGTTGAGTAACTAGTGATGGAGAGGAATGTAAATGTGAATCAGGAATTTTGCTGACCCTCTGAGCCACGGTGGATAGGAAAGTCACAGAAAATGAGAACAAGTGTTAGATGTGTTTGTTTTACGTCACCAACCAAATTTAGCGTTAGGTGCTGGTAGTCTTGATTTGAAGACTGAGAAATGAGTCTACCCTACTCTGTCCCTGTCCCAAATTCAAGGTGACCTTTGAGTAATAAAATATATTTGCCAACATTGCTGGTGGGCTTGCTCTCATTATTTCTTTTATTCTCAAACAAATCTTTTCCTTGTATCTCATGAGAAAATTATATCTGCCACTCCACTTACTTTCTAGAAGGGAAAAGTTTCGGGGTTCTAGGAAGGAAAATGTGCTGTGTTGATTCTAGTGCTGGTAGGATCTTAGGTGGATGAAATTTGAGGTCAGTCTCTAAGTGAAAATATAAAGAGAAGACTAGAGGCCTAGAATGAAGCCTGTTTTGTTCAATGGATTTCACATATAAGTGAGAACATATGCTATTTAACTTTCTCTGACTGGCTTATTTCATTTAGCATAATAATCTCCAGGTCCATCCATGCTGTTGCAAAGGGTAAGACTTCCTTCCTTCTTTACAGCTCAGTAACATTTCATTGTATAAATGTGCCACAGCTTTTCTATCTCCTTGGGCTGCTTCTAGGTCTTAGCTATTGGAAATCATGCAGCGATGAACACAGAGGTGCATATAGTCTTTCAAGTGAACTGTTTTGGGTTTCTTTGGATAAATTTCAAGAAGTAGAATCACTGGGTCATAATGCAAGGTCTCTTTAATTTTTTGAGGTAACTCTACACTGCTTTCCACAGTGGCTGCAGCAATCTGTCCTTACTTGCCTGAGGGTTCCCTTATCTCCACATCCTCACCAACACTTGTTCTTGTTGATTGATTGATTATTGATTATAGCTGTTTGACAGGTATAAGGTGACACCTCATTGTGGTTTTAATTTGTGTTTCTCTGATGAGCATCTGTTTTTATATGTTTATTGGCCACCTGTATGTATTGGAGAGTTTAAAACACACAAGCAGATGTTAAAATTCTAGATGTTTTTTAGATTACATAGTAGATATTCTGTACCTTTGTTGACTGCCTTTAAAAGGAAGAAGATTTTCACTTCAGAAGATTCAAAACTCTTCTCCAACTCCATCTGACCTCTACTAACCTTGTGACCTGATTACTTAAGGGCAATTTAACATATCATTAGAACTGTCATCAACATGTCACTTAAATAGCTTCGTGTTTGGCCAGAGGATGACAGGTCCTTTCTCCTCTCAGGTATGTGTTCCAGAAAAACCCCTACTCGTTCTCTGTAATTTCTCTTAGGGATCCATAATTGTTTTCAACTGTCTACAGACCTCATAAGAGGTTGTCATTTCCAGATGTGATGGCTCTGTGTTTGCCGCATTGTCAAGTGTAACAAAGGCAAGAGATCTAAACAGAAGCATGGTGCAGTCAATTTCTGGACAGGACCCGTGCTCTGCCGGGCGTCAGAGGGCTGGAGATCAGCTCACGGTGGAGCGCTTAGAGCTGGAGAGCAAGTTCTCAGGAAAGGAGCAACGGGCCCCACTTTCTGTTCTTCGCTGCTCGCAGGCCGAACCGGGAGGGACGCGAGCAGCCCGGAAAGCACAGAGACGCCGGGATCTGGCTACTCTGCTCGGTCAGGGTTGCATCGTCACCCGGGAGGACGCCCTGAAGCTCCCCCCTTTCGGCTCCCAGACCCCTCACCGCCTCGTTGCTGCAGCTGACAGCGGACCGCCCTGCCCGGAAGAGTCGGGTCGGCGTCTGTGCCGCGGGGCCTGGATTCTATGGGATTGTTCTGAGTGCGTCCTTAGGAGTTAGAAAGTATAGGTTTCCACTTAACTCATTCTTCCAGTCTTTAAAAATAGCCTGACCTGTGGTGGCGCAGTGGATAAAGCGTCAACCTGGAAACACTGAGGTTGCCGGTTCAAAACCCTGGGCTTGCCTGGTCAAGGCACCTATGGGAGTTGATGCTTCCTGCTCCTCCCCCTTCTCTCTCTCTCTCTCTCTTCCCTCCTTCCTCTCTAAAAATGAATAAAAAAACAAAAAAAGTAAAAAAAAAGATTGCTTTAAAAAAATAATAATAAAGTAAAAAAAATAAAAATAATAATAAAGTCACCTCACGCTGGGACCGTACTCCGTGTCACTTGCGACTGAGTTGTACCTTCCTGCCACCGTAAAGGATTGCTATTTCCATTTTCCAGTAAACACTCTCTAGCACGTGTTCATACCGTATGTAGGTAGAACTTTAAGAAAAAACAGAATATATTGATTCGTTTTAGACTAAAAAGTTTTATACAGATTGCAGAAGACTGTCAACAGAGAAAAAGCACCCAGTCAAAGAACCCTTAAACTTGGAAATTACTTTTATGCCCATTATTAATTTCAGCTCCACATTATCCTTATGAGTAAAGGCAAGATAAGAAGCATTGTCCAACTGGCCGCTGTGGAAAATAAAAAGCGTGAGTGCATGTCCTTCGGTCCCCTCACGGACCCCAGGCCACTCCTGGGCCCTCATTCAGAGACCAGAACTCTTCCTAGGCCGTCCCAGGGGCCCCGTGGAGTAGACAGAGAGCAGGTAGTCTCCAGAAGAGCAAACACACTCGCGTGACCCAGTCTGGAACTCAGCAAGGCCAGCCGGGGCCACGTGTGGACTCTTCCCAGCTGCGTCTTTAATGACAGACTTCCCAGCGGCACTGAGAGCTGTTTGGGGAGCTGCCTCCGTCGGTGACAGTGACCGTGGAGGCTGACAGCTCAGGCTGGGCGACCCTGGGCCCCTAATGAGACAGCCACCTCCGAGTTCAGGGAGCCTGTGGGGGTGGGGGCGAGTGTTGTCCTTCCTCCCCTCCTCTTTACATCTGAAGAGGATGCTTTCTTCTGCAAGCGCGTTGCTGAGTCGGCGGCCTGACTCTTTCATTTCCAGGTCAAAGGTGAGCACCTTTCATCTCCAGGTTGAATCACGTGGAGTCACTGGACCGGTGTCTCCCTGCTGGCGTTTAAGGACACCCACCCTCTGTTTGCCTTCTGTCCAGAGACCCTGCTGGCAAACCTGCTTCAATGAATGGGTTTGTCAAGTGCTTTGTAATTCTTACAGGGTTGGTTGTCCATGTAAAAAGTTTTCCAAATTATAAACAGCTAATAGGTGAGAATGGGTGATGCTACTTGGTGTCCTAAAGGAGTCACAGAATTTAAATAGGCCATTTCCCTACCGATTAAAATACCTGTCTTTCAAGCCTATATTTAAAGGTAAAATATCTCCACCATATGGTTTAGGCAGAATGAGTCCTCTGTGGTCTTTAACTTTATGGAAAGCATCATTATTTATATGTAATGCAAATTTACACATGGAAAACATTTATATTACATATTCTCAGTGGCACAGACCATGAAAGAGAATGGCTGTGTGCAGAGCAGTAGGAAATAGAGACAAATAGGATAGGTAAATGAAACTATTTTGTAAAATGGGCCAAGGGCATATGGAATCCTTTAACAAAAAACAAGATAGGTAACACGTACCACATGTGCATGAGCCGCTCTGTGCAGGGGGCTCCTCACTGAGCCGTAGGACAAAGACTGAGCCACGTGGTCTCTGTGGGTCGGACGGGCAGAGGGCAGATACGACGAATAGGGTAAGAAGGACAAGATAATGAAGCTATGGAATCTGCAAATCACATTTCCAAAGAACACACACACACACACACACACATACACACACACACATACACACACACACACACACACACACACACACACACACACACACGCAGTTTGGCCCCAAACACATCGGAGACATTTGCTGTCTTTGTGGACCATCACTAATGAACACATCAGCTGACCATAGCCGTTCCTCCCACTTGCACTTGTGACCAACTTTTAAACTGACTGTTCGTAGAACATTAGCAAGAAAAGTAAGGACAATAAATAATCAGAGGCCTTTGAGGACTCCATTGTCCAAGAAAAGAGTATAAAAGGAAAGAAAATTTCTAAAAGCAATTAGTTAATTTTAAGGCTGCGGTGAGTGCATAGATTAGGAATTTTGAATGACTAGAGAACCAGCACTTTAAAATGACCATACTGAGATTTCTTTTTTTGCACACAAAGAAACAGGAAGTCTTGCTGAACTATTCTAAAACAACTCAAGGAAATAGAATGTAAAATTATTTATTACAAATGTCATTGCCCCTCTTGCAACTCATTAGAGAACTTTGTGGTACAATTTCTGAGAAATATTGAGTTCTGATGGGTACTCTTCCTGACACTAAGCTTATATTTATTAAGTTGCCAAAATTACAGCTAAATGATAATATCATCCTCAGTAAGGGGAAAGGTATAGATAGCTAAGGATTCAGATACAGTTAGTAGAGTATTTTTGAAGGTCTTTTTAAAAATATTCTTAAAATTTTGATTTTTTAAAAATATATTTTGATTCAACAATTATATTGCTAGAATTGACCCTAAGCAACAATTACAGTACTGCTTATAATGGAAGGAAGGAAGGAAGGAAGGAAGGAAGGAAGGAAGGAAGGAAGGAAGGAAGGAAGGAAAGAAGGAGGGAGGGAGGGAGGGAGGGAGGGAGGGAGGGAGGAAGGAAGGAAGGAAGGAAGGAAGGAAGGAAGGAAGGAAGGAAGGAAGGGAAGAAGGGAGGGAGGGAAGGAAAGGGGAAATGAAAAAAGAAAGGAAGGAGGAGGAAGAAGGAGGAAGGGGTTCAGGAAAGAAGGGAAGGTGGGAAAGTAAAAAGTCAAAGAAAAGAAGGGAAAGAGGGAAGGAAAAAGAAATTTTAGAGCTTAAACACCATCAGTTAGGAAATTGTTTCTGAATTAAGAAGAAACAATGAAAGTTATTATTTGACATAAGAGTCAAACTTTTTCTGAGCAAGTCCCACAATTGCATCAGGCATATGCTGATCTGCCAACTGGTAACCTCTCTGATTTTTGGAGGCTTCGAACAGTGTCTCCCCACCAAGATGACTGTACACATCATCAAATTTCACTACACAGTATCCTTATCTATTTCAGCCAAGATCTATTTTAGCCGAGTACTCCCTGCCGAAACCACAGTGACTCACTCCACATGGTCAGGCATGGCTCACACCCCTGCTAACTCTTCAGGGTTCCATCTGTTTTCTTCGGAGTATCCCACTGTATACACCTTCTCTCCCGCGGGGAGTATTTTGGGGGTCTGACTTAGAAGGAAGGACATCCCCAGAGGTATCCATTTGTTTTAAAAGACAAGAATAGTGACAATGACAGTGGTCTTAAAGATTTTGAGAGGAGTGACCTGGGGAGACAAAGAGACAAGATAAATGGTTTACAATAAATAGAATGAGAGGTGTTACATATGAAGAGTTCCGTCCCATGCTGACTGCGGGATTCTATTCAACAATCCAACCAAATCTCCCGAGTGATATCCAGCATTCCGGACTGCCTTCTGGGTTGTTGTGACATTTTCCACACCGGTGACTGATCTACTAACACCTTGGGAAAAGGCACATACAATCTATCAAAATCTTTACAACGACCTAGAATTAATTTGGGATTAAAACCCCTCAGTATGGAAGGACACATCGGTTTACACATTACATCATAACAAAAAAAGAGTTTGGCATCAAGAATTCTACATTTATGTCATTTTATTACCTTTGAAAACTGGGTTGGTTGGGTTGTTATCACTTGGATTTTATTTAAGAGATCTAGTTTCTGCAACTCAGAAACCAATCCCTAGACGGGACATATATAGGGGATCCCTAAGTACAGTGAGTGTTTGCATTCTTGTCCTGCTTACGTTTAAAAATAACATAGGCACACAGACTGTATTAGCAATATATATTAAACTATACAAAGTAGTTGATAGATTACTTTTGTGTGAAACCAACATTTTAAAACATGGGTAAATTTTATTATTATTTAGTGTTGAATACCAGGTAAAGCCAACTTCACAAAAACGAAGAGGAAGCATCTACTTGGATGGAATCATTTAAGGACACCTTAAAGAACACTGATGAAAATGTGGTGACTTTTCTATCTAGCCTGCTACCATGCCTGAGTTGACTACAGCCTGCACCATATAAGAAGAATAAGAGCGCTAGAAAGAAGTGGGTATTTTACCATTTGTAACTGTTCATCTATCAGTTGGCTAGAACTTGAGCATGAATTACTTAAACTCAATATGACCCACTGTGATTTAGCAGGAAAAGTGCCAAGGGAGTAGTAAGAGACAGAAAAGTATTGATTGGGAGATAGATGGATAGAAAGAGGAGATAAGAAATGCCCGGCCAAGTGACATTCAGCACCGCTCCTATAAAAGGGACCCTAGCAACCAGTATTTGACTGCAGGGCACACGGACCCTAAATGGTGCTCTGAAGAGTGTGTTATCAGGTTGATAATCTCAGGAGAGGGTGAACAGCTAGTCTGTCTAGGAGAGAGTATTTTATCTAAGTCTAGTAATGCTTTGAAAGTGTCTCATATTCTAGGATTTTACAAGGGCATGCTAATTAAACTTATTTTTTCTAGTATTCCAATGTTGAGAATCTAAATTTAAAATATTACCTCATGTGTGTGTGTGTGTGTGTGTGTGTGTGTGTGTGTGTGGTAAACCTGTTATCATAAATCTGATTTAGGTCCGATATTACAAAGTTTATTTTTCATCATTTTTTATTCATTTATCTTTCCCTTCACTTTATTTTCACAAATTCATCGCAGTCTCAGTGTAGAAAGCCTCACAGCAATTAGTATGAGGGTTCGTAATTAGTCTTTTGTCTCTGGACAGAGGAATGCAGGACATGCTCTTCCCAAATGGTTCCTGACTGTTCCATGCAAGGGTTTGACAGACATCCTGAATTCACTGACTCCCCGGCCCACGTTACTCCACTGTTGAACCTACAATTCTTCAGAATTGTTGGTGTGACATTTATTTCAAAGTCTGAGTGGCTGTGCTGCAAAAAAAGTCATGTGATTATTAAAGCAAACTATGTCGCATTCCTTTGTCTCCACTTCCTGTGGTATCCAATAGCTGAAAAGGGAGTCAAATCTCCCCCAAAATGACTGTGCACTGTCAAAATGAGACATTTTAATTTAAATAATAAATAAGCTCCGTGGTTACCTTACGCTGTGTTCCACGCTGCACATTAGCACCTGGTCTGGTTCCCAGCATTTATTGCAACACCATTTAACTGTACGGTATAAGATTGTACTTGATTTATTAAAGTAATGAATTAGTTTTATTATAGGTGATTAAATGTATTTTACTTTTTAAAGCCCAAGAACTAGGAAAGAAGAGCATCATTACAGCCCGAAAATAACTAGAAAGATAAGTTCATTAACTTGCCTACACTTGCACATCATAAAAACCTTGTTAAAAATGACTCCCTCGCCTGCTGTATTAGCTTCTTTATGAGGTAATTTCTCCATACAGTAATAAGATTTTTCTTTTACTCTCCAGTGCATATTAAACCCACTAATCTTCTTTTATAAACTACAGTTTCAGCCACTTTCTCAATTTACTCACTTTAAAGATACACTCCTATTAATATTAAAGGTAGCAAGCACAGATATGAACTTTGCAGAAGATGCTTCCGGATTTATGGCACCATCTTTTAACGGTGTACTGAAATAGCACAAAAGGGAGAAAGCCATAAATGTCAGCGAGGTCTCATGGCAAACTAAACAATCTGAGTTCCCGTAGAATGAAATTCCCACCCCATTCATTACGTGAATGAACGAGAGACATCTTTTCTGCTGTCAGCAAAATAAAGACAGAATGGAAAGACCCCATTCATTGAAAGAAGGAAACAAAAAATCTAGCATGGGAGCCAGGCAGATATCAATGGTCTGACTGACATGGATCATTGGTGCCGTGGGCAAAGGACAACTGGTAGTCATTTCTAGCTGTGGGATCAACCCTCGAACTCTAAAGATCACGGTTTTCATTCTGTATCCAAAACCAGACAAATCTTAACACGAGATTGAAAATGAAGTCTTCCAAAGGTTAAATTCCAGTTCTTTTGGTTATATCCTTTGTTTCCAAATTCTTCTAAAATACCCAATAGTTTAGGTAGTTTCTTATTTATAAACGCCTAAGAAATTGAGCTAATGTTGGGCTTCAAACATCGTCAAATGGTAATACATCACGGAAATAATAAATTAATTCAAATTATTACAGAAATCTGTTTTAAATTTTAAAAATTTTACTTATTGACTTTAGAAAGAGAGAGCAGAAGGGAGAGAGAGAGAGAAAAAAAAAACATTGATTTATTGTTCAACTAATTTATGCACTCATTGGTTCATTCAAACTGTAACCAGGGTTTAAACCCACAACCTGGGTGCATCGGGATGATGCATTAGCCAACTGAGCTACCCCACCACCAGGGCTCAGAAACCTATTTTAAAAGAGAATGTACAACGGTTGCCCTGGCAGGTTTTCTTACAGATAAATTTGAAGGGAAAATAAGAGTTTCCCTATTGCTCTGTGATTGGACTTATTTTGTTCACTGAAAAGCCAAGATTTTAAATATTTTTCTAGAGAAAAAGCACTTGAAATATGCAAGTGAGACAAAATTGCGACTATGTAAAGTATCTGGCAGATCAACAGAACCTGCACAAGCACCGCAATGTGGAAAAAGAGATGTTCGAGCTGAAAGGCGAGCAGTTAGAGGTGAGAGGTACACACAAGACAAGGAATAGAACGGACCTATAAATACATGAATAACATCCAGCATTTCTACCACTATAGTTAAAAAATGAAAACCTGAAATTTTAATGGAGAATGACACTTTTCTCAAATTAAATGGACAGAGATTTAAAATAATGGGGAAAAACTGCTACTATTCAGAGTTTAGAAAAAAATGAAACTCTCTTATGTTGCCTGTCAGTGCAGAAATCAAAACAGTCTTTTGAGCAACTTTTAGCAACCTGGCACAAAATTTTAAACATACATGGCATAGGCCCAAAATGGCTAAGAATGTATCTAGGTAAGTACAGAAGATGGAGGTTAGAGAAAAGGAAGCAGGCAATAATGCAATGCTCTTCTATACTTCAGTAATTTTACAATTAAAAATATTAAACATAACCAACCACTGTATTATTTTCTGTTGAAAGATATCCATGGTATATGAAGTAAGAAACCAAATGACCAGTCAGTATATATTGTATGGTGTGGGTTTTTTTAAATAGACATGTGTACCCATTGGACAAGAGAATATAAAAGGGAGTATATATATATGATACTATACTAGCAATAACCATCCCCGTGAGATAGAGTAGTAAGTAGCAAATAGACTGGCTGACCTTTCTAACACTCTCCCATTCTTGTTTTTAACCTAGCACACACACTGGAAAAACAAATGCTTAGAAGATCACTTGAATCTTCTGTAGAATATGATTACTGCCACAAGAAATCAAAGGCTAGATGTATCTTTAACTTCTGTAGGTGACACAAATTCTTCTAGTATTTGCAAATATATCCACAAGATAAACTGATGGAATAATAGATTATTCCTAGAAATCCTATGTGTGAGATCTTTGACATTTCATTGATACCAAATAAACAATGTGTTGATAATATTGAAAATAAATGAATTGAATGTATTTATGCCATTTTTATTAAATTGGCAGGATAAAATCAGAATTAATTCTTCTTTATTCACAATTTTAACTATTATAGGTCAGAATTTATAATATGTTTTAAGACATTTCTAAAATTTTTATACACTTGATAGACCTAACATATCTGAATTTAACAAATTATTTATCTACTTAGAATTAACATATAGAATAGGTTGATTAAATACACTTTCTCCAAATTTGCTTCTACCTTGTGTGTGTGTGTGTGTGTGTACACATGTGTGTTCTAAAAAATATATAAAGCCTTTTTCAAATCAACAAGATTGACTTGTTATCCTCAATGAAAGCCATTTTATAGTTGCAAAGTTTTAACTTCTTTTATTAATGAGATTTTTATCATTATTTTTGCCTAACAGAGTTTTATCTTCTCACATACCTCATTATTGTCTTATACCACGATTTTCCCCCCCCAGTCTTATTTGTTATTCATTCCTGCAACTGCATAAGCCTTCCACCCTGGAATATATTGAGAGAGAGAGAGAGAGAGAGAGAAGAGAGGATTGAATAAGTTTTCTCAAAGTTGCTGCCATCTTTTCTTAGTTCAGGTAGTTACATTTCTCTTTAGTATGTCTATAAATTTATATTCTTCTTCAAAATCCCTCTTTTCCATTTATCTCCTAAATTCTGAATGAGTGACTTGTTTTTTGGCCCAACTTTTTCTCTGATTTGCTTGCTCAGGTCCCTAAGTCATGTTAAACACTTCTAATTTTTTTTTCATTATTTATTTATTCATTTTAGAGAGGAGAGGGAGAGACAGAGAGAAAGAGAGGAGAGACAGAGAGAGAGAAGGGGGGGAGGAGCTGGAGGCATCAACTCCCATATGTGCCTTGACCGGGCAAGCCCAGGGTTTCGAACCGGCGACCTCAGCATTTCCAGGTCGATGCTTTATCCACTGCGCCACCACAGGTCAGGCATGTTAAACGCTTCTGGTCTTGATTGTCCCCTTAATATCACATTAACTGCCTGACCTGTGGTGGCGCAGTGGATAAAGCATCAACCTGGAATGCTGAGGTTGCCGGTTCAAAACCCTGGGCTTGCCCGGTCAAGGCACATATGGGAGTTGAAGCTTCCTGCTCCTCCCCTTTTCTCTCTCTCTCTCTCTCTCTCTCCTCTAAAATGAATAAATAAATAAAAATATCACATTAACTTTCTGCCTGATGAGACTTTCTTCATCCTAACATGAACGTTCCAATGGAACCTCCTTGAACTCTTCCATTTCACTCACGGTTACGATGGTTATTGGGGTTCCCACTGACCCCTTCTGCCAAGCCACCGGAAAAGCGGTTTTCTCTGAGATGGCACTATGAAGGATCTATATTTTTTAAAAAAAAAAAGATGATAGATTGGTCAAAAGTAAACTAAAATAGCAACCATTTCTAAAAGTTAAAGATGAAAAAATACACACAAAGAAAATTTAGCAGTTGTGCACGGTGAGAATTAGAGAAACCTTGAGCCGTGACACTGAGGTTATAAAGCATAAATCAGTTGGTGGGGAGAGTTTTAGACCCTTCTTCTATATCTGGCATCTGATGTCTCTCACGTAGTAGGTCCATCAGTGTTTGTTGAATGAATAAGTAAGAGATAATAAGTGGGCTGGCAATCCTGATTTCAAAGATCAAAACACTGACAGAAGAAAAACAGTCCTCCTTTTTATTTATTGTCCAAGAGAAATCTAACATCATTTTGTCACAATCACTCTTCTTATGTCTTGTCTTAATAAAATAAAATTTAACAGTCTCAGGTCCCATTGCATTTGAGGGTCAGAGGTTGTGTTTGCCATGGACTGTGCACAGGATTGCACTGAGCCTTTCGTGAGGAAGGCAAGACAGAGCAGGTTGGCGTCATTAACATGAACCGTTCTTCCCTTCTGAGGACATATGTTGCTCCTAATGACAGATGGGAGCAGTTGCTGCTTACACAGATTGCAAAAACTGAGAATTATAGGACAAAAGGGACACACTAAAATAAGAATTAACTAAATTAAAAAAAAAAAAACCCAGCTCTGGTATTGTGGACAAGGATGGAAGGCATTTCTTCGCGTGCTTGTCACTGGCCCCTGGACGAGGGAACCAGGGGCTGGTGGGTGGGCGGCCATGTGGCAAGGTTTATGACCTGTGTGTGTCATCAGTGGCCTATAATTGTGGGCTTAGCCTTAATTATCTAAGACATTCATGTTACCCTACTTAGTTAAGTGTTCTGTTCTGGCATTTTGGAAAGATACCTAATGCCAAACAGAATATTTATAACAAAACTTTCAAGCTTTTATTCTCATCTCTTTTTTTTTGTCCTTAAACATCATTTCATAGAAGAGGTCAAAAGGCAGCTTCTTCCGGGCCTGTTCAGTGTGTGGCCAGAAACCGATGAACTTTTCACAGCCGCTGGGAACAAGTGCAAACCTAGGACTTGTTTTCCTCGACCCCGTAACGCATTGCCTAGATCATGATGCCACATTATTACACAGAACGAGTGTAAGGAAGAGGCATGAAAAGTGATCTCGAAACAAGCTTGCCAAATGGACTTCCTGTGAATATCAAAAACCTTCACTGGGGGAGCCCCATTTACACGGAAATTTAAAAATCTTCAGGAACCCGGCCACCATTTGGTACTTTGACTCTACCCACAAAATAAACTACCTTTTCAGCTGTTAAAATGTTGCTGTTAGGAGAAGATGTACTTTGAGGTTGCTTAATTTTCCAGACCAGCACTTAATTGAAGTAGCTAAACATTTGGCATTGGAGTGTACCTCCCCGAACTTTGTGTTTGCATCTTATTACTTTTGTCGGTCCGTTTGGTCAGCACTATTGTGTGCCATCTGTGTACAGAGCACTATGGCAAAGGTTTGGCAAAGATAGAGGAAAAGACATGCTAAGGTGAAAATCCAAAATGAGAATCACACCTATTAAAAAAAAGTAAAATATCTCTTGCATATAAAGAATGTTAAAAAGAGCTATTCTGACAAAGCACAGAGATAACTCAGAAGACATGAGCAAGCTGCCAAAGGATACAGAGAAGGTTTAAACTAAATCATTTTCTTTTTAGGTGAGAGGATGGGAGAGAATGAGGTAAACTCCCACATGAGCCCTGACCTGGATCCAGCCAGCAACCCCATCTTGGGCCAATGCTTGAGTACCGAGCTATTTTTAACACCCGAGGCTGATGCACTGCAATGCAGCTATCCTCAGCACCTGGGGCCATGCTTGAACCAATAAAACCACTGGATGTAGGAGGGGAACAGGGAGAGAAGGGGGAAAGGGAGGTGGGGAAGAAGCAGATGGTTGCTTCTCCTGTGTGCCCTGACCGGGGATTAAACCCAGGGTGTCCACATGCCGGGCTGATGCTCTATCCACTGAGCCACCGACCAGGGCCAAACTAAGTCTTAACAAGTGAACAGCAGTTTAACAAGAGAATGGTCGGATGTCGGGAAGAGGAAGAAAAAGAAAAAAATCATTGGGAGAAAATGATTTTATTTGTACATGGCCAGATAAAAAGGGGACTGCAACACGTGGGTGTAAACTGGCTGAGGCTTTGAGAAAGGGAACCAACCGGGAAGATGAGAATAAACAAGCCTACAGAAGTCAAGTCCTAGGAAGCTCTCACTGCTTGTGAAGAGTCATCAAACTATGTAAGAAGTCATCAAACTATGTAAGAGGCGTATTCAAGGAACAAGGCTGGCGGTGTATTGAGGAACAACGGGAGAGAAACAGGCTTAGAGGATAAGTACGGATGTTTCAGTGTTTCGAGGAGAGGGGACAAGGGACTCATCTGAGGTGACACAGAGAGGAAGGAACAGATTTTAAGGGATGGTGAATGAAGATGCAAATGAACTTGGCAAGTTTCACCTTAGGAAATAGGGGTGAAGGTCCCCTCCAGGTTGGGGGAGTGGGTGGGCTTTAGGGCCAAATGCAGGTGAGACAGATAAGGAAAAGGAATCACAACACTGCTGGACTCAGCTTTGTGGGCCACAATGATGCATTAGGTCAGTAACAGACCAGCGGGCTTGGGAATAATGGGGGTCTCCCATATGTGTGGCTGAAATAGAAAAAACTCTATTATGACACAAAGGTTTGGGACAGTAGCAATAAATAACAACTGTGGCAGAACTAATGACCCCCTCCAAAAAAAATGTCCATGACTGAATCCCTGAACCTGTGAATATCTTACCTTCCATGGCAACAGATATTTTGCTGATGTGGTTGAGGTTTGTTAGGGACTTTGAGACGACAAGATCCCAGGGGACCCAACACATACACAAACACACACACACACACACACACACACACACACACACACGTCTTTAAAACCGGAATAAGGTCACACACACACACACACACACTCTCTCTCTCTCTCTCTCTCTCTCTCTCTCTTTAAAACCAGAAGAAGGGCCTGACTGGTGGTGGCGCAGTGGATCAAGCATCGATCTGGAACGCTGAGGTCGCTGGTTCAAAACCGTGGGCTTGCCTGGTCAAGGCACATATGTGAGTTGGAGTGGATCAGAGGGAGGCCTCGTCAGAAGGACGCCAGTTGCTGCCGCTGACTTTGATGGTGGAGGAAAGGGCGTGACGAGCCAACGAGCCAAAAACTGCAGATGGCCTCTCGGAACTGGGAACGAGTCTCGGCGGACCGCCCGCAGGAAAACTGGGATGGCAGGTCTGTATCCGTCCGCAGTGAACTGAATTTTGCCAACAACCTGAATGAACAGGTAACAGACCCTCCCCTACGGCTGCCAGAAAGGGACGCAGCCTGCCAACACTTCAGGTTTAGTCTGGGGGGAGGGCGGGACCCATACCAGACCTCTGACCCACGGAATGTTAAGACAATAAACTCTGTTGCTTTCATACACAAAGTTTGCGGTACTTCTGTTACGGCAGCAACAGAAAACCGATACGCCGGGTCAGAATATATGAGCAAAATTGCAAAAGCTTTTTCCCGTGCGTTGTAGATAGCAAAATGGAGTTTTCCCATGTTGTCCATTCAGAAGGGCTTAGGTTTGTTTTCCTAAGGCACGCCTCTTCATATAACTCGGAAAACGTGGTTAACATTAAAACATTAGAACAAGAGAGCACTGATCATAAATATTTTATTTATTTACAGCTACCTCATTACCCATAAGCAGAGTTATCTAATGTAAACTGTGTATAATGGAGTAAAATTTAGCATGCTGACAGACATCTTTCTGCTTCCAAATAAAAGAAAGCAACCAGAAGCAACAACCCAAAAGAAAATTGACCGTGAGGGTGTAGGGACAGCTCAGGGAATTTAAAAGACAGGAACGTAGTACTCTGTCCTAGGACCACAGGGAGGTAAAGCCAGATGCGGTCGGGATTTTATTCCCTGGAGGCTGCGGAATAGGTGGACCTGCTTTGGACTCCAGACTAGATTCACAGCTAAATTATAGAGTGATCACATCTGAACGAGCAACTGAAGGCTAGCTGCACTGAAATATCATGACCAAGGGTCTGTGGAAGGAGCCACATAAAAACTGGGAAGAAGGGTGGACACACAGGGAGGGCTGGTCCCTGCACCCAGCTGTGGCGGCTGAGAAGCTGGGAGGACATTGTCACAGCAGGACTCCTTCCCCCAGGGAACACGGGGGTCTCAGCGCCATGCAGGCATCCCCAACCCAGAGCAGCAGAGCTGGGAAGAAGAGCCCGCATGTAACAAAGAGACAACATGAGTTTGGGAGTCATAACAGATCCAGCTAATATTGTACAAGGAGACAAAATGGGGACACAAAGAAACATGCCCAAAATAAAAGAACAAGAGAAATCCCCAGAAAAAGAATTAAATAAAATGGAAGCAACCAGAATACCAGATTCAGAGTTTAAAACAGTGGTTCTAAGGATGGTCAAGGACCTTAGGGGAAGAAGGATGATCTCAGTGAGAACTTGAACAAAGAGATAGAAGCACTAAGAAGGATACAGAAAGGAGAACTAGTCACAGAAAAAAGTCAGAAATGACAAATACAATGTCTAAAATGAAGACTATACAAACATCAACAGCAATGTCAATGAAGCAGATCAAATTAGCAATTTAGAGAACAAGGTAACAGTAAACACCCAAGCACGGCATCCAAAAAAAAAAAAAAAAAAAAAAAGAGAGAGAGAGAGAGAATTAAGGAAACACTCCCATATACGTGAAAATTTCAGAAATTCAGTATGTAGCTGATTAGAAATTTCAGATACTGGGTGCCTGGAAAGAATATTTTACACAGGTAGAAACAGCCAATTTTCAAAGAATTCTGTCCATTGACAACTAATGGTAGCTGGGTGAAGTAGACACAAGATAAATAAGACTGAGGGGAGCCTGACCAGGCAGTAGCGCAGTGGATAGAGCATCAGACTGGGATGTGGAGGACCCGGGTTCAAGACTCCGAGGTCACCAGCTTGAGCATGGGCTCATCTGGTTTGAGCAAAGCTCACCAGCTTGGACCTAAGGTCTAAGGTCACTGGCTCGAGCAAGGGGTCACTCGGTCTGCTGAAGGCCCCTGGTTAAGACACATATGAGAAAACAATCAATGAACAACTAAGGTGTCACAACAAAAAACTGATGATTGATGCTTCTCATCTCCCTCCCTTCCTGTCTGTCTGTCCCTATCTATCCCTCTCTCTGAGTCTCTCTCTGTCTCTGTAAAAAAAAGAAAGAAAGAAAGAAAGAAAGAAAGAAAGAAAGAAAGAAAGAAAGAAAGAAAGAAAGAAAGAAAGAAAGAAAGAAAAGACTGCGGGGAACCCAGTGATGGTACGGAATTGAAAGTCTGAGCAGTTAGTTGCCGAGACACCTGGTCATGACATTTTGGGTGAGTTTCCTCTCTCCATCTTATTAGTGTCAAGAGACAGGAGATTCATGGGTTACGTGTAGAAAGGAGAGATTGTGATTTAAAAAAAGTTTTGGATAAAATTTTCTGTTGCTAGAGACCTCATCATAGCAACAACTTTGTAGTAACCTTTTCTTAAAATTTTATTATTAATTTTAATTGGGTGACATAGATTAATCAGGATACATAGATTCAGAGAAAACATCTCTAGGTTATTTTGACATTTACCTACTTTTTTCTTATCGTTCACTGTGTTATAAAATATGAAGTAATTCACACTAGTTTGAATAAACATTTCATAGCCATTAAGAGGGAAAATTTGAGAAAAGACTGTGTGTGAAAAAATTCCAGCCGTCGTTTTACCAGTTGTATAAACTCGGGGCAAGATATTGAAACCCTTAAGACATCAGTTTCCCCATTCATTTAAAGGGGATAATAACTAACTCATCGGATCAGGTAAAATTTTATTAAACTAATATACACATATATTGAAAGAGTGCTCAATAAATGTGCATGCTCACCATGAACATAATCATTACCATCATTATTGTTATATTATTCTAAAAGGACTGTTAGTTCACCTGGACTGACCACCTAGAATGTGGAGAGGATGTCAGCTGAAAATGTTCTAGAATTGAAGCTTGTGATGATTGTTTAGATAGTCCCCAGAGGAAAGCTGTCTGCTACATTAGGAGCTATCTATCAAAATAAAGAAGTTCGCAGAGCGACACTCACAAGACAGACGCAGTGGATAGAAACGTCCATCCAGCTGGACCGAATCGGCCAAGCTCCTGGCACGGCTTCTGCATCTTAACCTTGTGGGACCCGGTAGGAAACCAATCTGGGAAAGGCGGGTCCCGCAGCCCTAGACAGAGCAGTTCAACCCAAAAGTCCAACATGTCCCAAAATTCCACAATGGGATCCTTGCCCAAAGCACCTAGAGTCGTTTTCTGCCATCCGAGGCACGTTTCTCCTGTTCCTGTGGCTTCTTCCCTTTTCTCAAAGGAGCAGCAATGAAGCTGTTTAAAGAACTGTCACTTTTTTGTTTTGCTTTACTTTACATGCTCTGTGGGAAGACGACACTAAAAGGGAAACAGTTGAATAGCCTTGATTAAAGAATTGAAATTCTATTCCCATCCCAAACCAGAGCTTGTTACCGGGTTTGTGTATGTTTGTGGGCAAGCCTGTGTGTATGCGTGGGCTGAGTTTGAATGTTGTGTCGAATGGTGTGTGTGTGTGTGTGTGTGTGTGTGTGTGTGCGCGCGCGCGCGTGCGCGCACTCACATCTGTAAGAAAATGTCTGCGGACGATGTCTGAATCGTCGACAGAGAATAACAGGGCAGCGCCCGTGCGCCTTCCAGGGTGTGCTCGCCAGTGCACAGATGTGGGGAGCAAAGGGTAGCGAGTGATGACTTCACACAGCTCCCGGCCAAATGTTGCTGAAGGAACGGAGCTGAACCGTAATAACGGAGGGTGTGATCAGCGGGGAACTGGAGAATGATCCTGGAACGTAATTTGAAGCGTTTTGGAAAAGAAAATGATTAGATAAGTTAAATATTGTGAGAAGGAAATTATGCTCATTTTTAAAAACAATCCGCAGAAGTACACGTAGCCATGAGACGCTGAACTGAGCCCGGTGGTGCCCTGGTCAGTGCAGGGTCCGAGTGAGGACCGTCTTACTAACCGGTTATTCATATGGACGAAGAGCAGCCAATGGAATAAATGTGTCCTCGTATTCTTTTAATTAAAATTTCACAGAGGGGGAAAAAAATCACATACCAATGCCACATAAAAATAATAAACAAACAAGGTCCTGTACTTCTTTTTTTTTTTCTTTTTCATTTTTTAGTGAGACAGACAGCGACAGACAGGGAGGGAGGGAGATGAGAAGCATCAATTCTTCATTGCGGCACCTTAGTTAAGTTCATTGATTGCTTTTTCATATGTGCCTTGACCCGGGGTCTGCAATTGAGCCAATGACCCCTTGCTCAAGCCGGTGACCATGGGGTCATGTCTACGATCCTACACTCAAGCCGGGTACCTCGGGATTTCAAACCTGGGTCCTCAGTATCGCCAGTCCAACACTCTATCACTCTATCTGCACTACTACCTGGTCAGGCAGTCATGTTTTTTTACAGAGACAGAGAGAGAGTCGGAGAGAGGGATAGATAGGGACAGACAGACAGAAATGGAGAGATGAGAAGCATCAATCATTAGTTTTTTGTTGCCACAGCTTAGTTGTTCATTGATTGCTTTCTCATATGTGCCTTGACCATGGGCCTTCAGCAGACCGAGTAACCCCTTGCTCAAGACAGTGACCTTGGGTCCAAGCTGGTGAGCTTTTGCTCAAACCAGATGAGCCTGCACTCAAGCTGGTGACCTCAGAGTCTCAAACCTGGGTCCTCTGCGTCCCAGTCCAACACTCTATCCACTGCGCCACTGCCTGGCCAGTCATGTATTTCTCTTTTTTTCTTTCTGAAGTTGGAAACGGGGAGGCAGTCAGACTCCCACATGCGCCCGACCAGGATCCACTCGGCATGCCCACCAGGGGGCAATGCTCCGTGCATCTGGGGCATTGCTCTGTTGCAACCAGGGCCATTCTAGCACCTGAGGCAGAAGCCATGGAGCCATCCTCAGAGCCTGGGCCAACTTTGCTCCAATGGAGCCCTGGCTGCGGGAGGGGAAGAGAGAGACAGAGAGGAAGGAGAGGGGGAGGGGTGGAGAAGCAGATGGGTGCCTCTCCTGTGTGCCCTGGCCGGGAATTGAACCTGGGACTCCTGCATGCCAGGCCGACACTCTACCACTGAGCCAACTGGCCAGGGCCAGTCATGTATTTCTTAATATGACTAAGTGTCACTGCCCAAAAGAGACATAGCTTTTCTTCTTGTATTTATATTGTTTTTTAAAAAATACATTCAATATCTTTGCCACCAAACAGAAATACTGCTTTTGGTCTTGTAACTAAAGAAACATATATAGCCTGTTGGATGTTAAACGAAGTTTTTAGCCTAGTCTTCAGTTTTACTTTTACTATTTTGATCAGCTCAATTTTGTGAATATGCCCTGGCTGGGTAGCTCAGTTGGTTAAGCATTGTCCCAAAGAGCAGAGGTTGCTGGTTCGATCTCCGGTCGCCGTTCCAGTCTCTCTCTCCCTCTCTCTAAAATTAGTGTTGTGAGCAGGTTGCATCCACCTGCTTTAATTCTTTTTTTTTTTATTTATTCATTTTAGAGAGGAGAGAGAGGGAGAGAGAGGAGAGAGAGACAGGGGGGAGGAGCTGGAAGCATCAACTCCCATATGTGCCTTGACCAGGCAAGCCCAGGGTTTTGAACCGGCGACCTCAGCATTTCCAGGTCGACGCTTTATCCACTGCGCCACCACAGGTCAGGCTGCTTTAATTCTAAGAACAGATCAAACACAGTTCCTTGTTTACCAGAGAAATAACAAGGTGTACCATTCCTATCACTGGACCCAAATGACATCCAGACAGCTCGTCCGACAGCAAGCGCCACGTGCTCTGGTGAGCAGTCCCACCGCCGGCCTGGTCACAATCGACCCTCCACCGGGACAAATCCCTAGAGAGTGCATTAAGCCCATTTTAGTTCAAAGTGGTTCCTTTCATATTTTACTAGCAAAACTGCCACCTGCTTTGAAACTTGAGTTTTATGACCTTGCTTATATTTATTTTCCAAACTTGTGACTTGAAGCCTTGGAAGCCCAGACATTACTCTAATGATGTATACATATTTTAACTGTAAAATAGATATATTTTATAACTGTAGGTTTACAAAAATTAAGAAGGAAAAGAAAACCTCTAGACAACAAACAAACCGGAGGCAATTTAGAATTATTATCTAAACTATTTACTGGTATACGATGGGCACCAATAACCTACTCCCTTTCTTAAAGTCAAATGCGGAAAAATCTGAAGACGGTTACAATTTCAGAGCTGCTAAATATATTTATTTGTCCCTTTATTCCATTCAAGGAGACTGGAAAATAAGATGCCATGATCATAAGTGCAGATCTTATAGGAGACTTTATGCTATGGCATTATACTCTCAGCTTGAAATACTTAGAAATGGAATTGTGACTTGCAAGTTCCTTGAGGTCTCACTTAGGCTGTGTGTTTAAGTTAGAGTGTACAGCAGATCCATAATAGTTCAAAAGTTTAAGATTGAAATGAACAAGCTGCCGGGGGTCTGTGGCTTCATTCATTTGGTCCTTTGACCATACACCAACCAGGTGCTTAGGCAGGTGCTAGGCTAAGCCCTGCCCACACTATAGGATGCCGTCTAATCCAATCTATAAAAAAACTGTATCAAGGAAATGACTATTAACCAAACAATTCACTTCTGAAATTAAAAATATAAAAGTACACCTAAATCACTTTGTAAAATATTTGGCATCACTACTTGCAAAAAAAAAAAAAAAAATGCAGTCTGTCTTCTCTCTCCCTCATTGACTCCTCTAGAATTTGCTTATCCCTGCCCACCATCTGCTCATCTGGGTTGACTCCTCTTGGCACCGGTAGACTCAAATGGACTCTCCTTCATCCACCCTTGTCTAGTTTCTCTTCTAACCAAAAACAGATAATTCAAGGAGTCTGTCAGTGTTTAAGGTGGCAGTTCATAACCTGTAAGTAGACAGAGAGGTCACCGGGTTGTGCTCTTCTCAGAAACTCTATTGCTATAATATGGTACTAATTAGAAAATGCATAGATGATAGATAGATAGATAGATACATGGATACATAGGTACATAGATACATAGATGCAGAGAGACAGACACAGACAGATATAAAACTTTATGGTTACAGACCCCAGATTCCAAGAAGAAAAGTCTGCTTTTTAAGGACCCAGACTATATTGTGTTCTCCAGTGTGACAATACCCGGAGTCCAGAAAGAGAAAAAGGACAGGGAGAGGAAAAAGCACATCGGACATGCCAATAAATGAATGATAAATTATTCAAGCGTGATTGGAAATATTGCCATTTTTCATAGCTGTCACTTTAAGTATAAAAGCATCAGCACATTAAACTAGTTACTGTTTTTTCATAATTGAGACTTTAGCTCCTAGCTGTGCCCTGCAGCTTTCCATTAATCACGGGGACTGACGTTCAAGCTTGGTGACAGCTTAGGAGGCATTAGGCGGGCAAAGTCTTTTCCAGGTACCGGGAAGAAAAGGCCATTTCGTCCTCTAATCCATAGCTAATTGTTTTTCAAAGTCTCCAAACACCATCTACTCCTGGCGTTTCTTAGGGACAGAATTAGCTGCCAACAGGCTTTCTTCGTATCTTCCCAGGCTTCCTCTCTCCCTCCAATCTCTTCGGAGGCCTATTGTCAGCCGCATAAAACAGGTGCAGAAGGCCTGTGATATGTAAAACTGTAACTGATACTTAACCAAGGAAACCTTTAGGAGATTGCCTAGGAAACAATACTTCCTGAATGCTGATTCTAATCATACCATTTAATTTGTCATAAAAGAAACAACCCTTCAGGAAACTTTGCACACAGGTTGAGTTCACTTTCTTAATGGGGGGGAAAAAAAGGCAAAACTCCATTAGATTTTTTATTTAATCACACGCAACGGAATCGTCACCCAACATGGCGGAAGAAGGGGGCTCCCCACACTCAGACTCCCAATGCCGAGACTCCCACGGTAGCTTCACTGTAGCTGGGATTTGCCTTTTTTTTTTTTTTTTACATTTTCTGCAAGTGTTGTACATCAGGTTTTAATGAATGTGCCAAAACATTCTTTTCTTTTGTATAACAAATTATCAAGAGCATTGAGGTTCATTAATTATGTCATCTAATTGGATTGAGGCAGGTGCAAAATACCTCAGATGAAGTGGTCACTGGCAGGAAGGCCCAAGTGCAAGTTTTTCTATTAGAAACCAGCATGTCTCCAGACTCTTGGAATGACTTTGTACTTATTGATTAATGGCCATAATTTATTACAGTGCGGAAGATCTTGCATTGAGTTAAACGTGTGATTAATCAATTTTCCATCAAATTATGAGCAGCAGACCCGTTGCCGGCAAGAAAATCCCAAGCACATTTTCCCAGGGTGTAAATATATCAGGACTTCGGCTAATAACTGTCTATCACTCGCTAATATTCCCTGCCACCCTGACAAATGTCACCCCCGCAAATGGGCCACAGGTAGTGATGATGGAGAGACCACCAAACATGTTTTATGGCCGCCCTTCTTCCATAATGAAATGCTCTTTGAAATCATCTCAAAACAGTGTATTAATGCAAAATTCATTTCTGCCTTCAGCTTGAAATACATCATGGTTAAGTCAACAATATTATATGAAACGGGTAACTGATACTGAGGAAGGGAAACCTTAGGCGAAAACAGAGATGAATTTCGGACTTCCTGCACCCATTCTTATTTCCACGTCAGAAAATGCAGACATGTGACTAATTGTCATCGATTCTAATCGGCTTCCAAGGCACAGTTCATGCGTGGCATAGAAACACTACAGAGGGATCTCCTGGTTGAAGAGAAAAACATGTTTTGTTTCAAGTATTCATTTCTCTGGTTAAATAACAGGTATTATGAAGGCTCTCTAAGTTAATTGTCTCTCTTGGGCAAGGGTACTTTCAACTTTTATGACAAAGGAGGTGGATGGTACTTCCTAAAAAAAAAAATTACGGAAGACAGATAAAAGTGGTGAAATAACAAAGCAGAGCTTCAATCCACTAAGTTTTAGGAAAATGAACTTATATTAAACCTACTATAGAAAAAATACCTGGTAAGTTCTGGAAAGATTTCACATGAGTAAATAAATGTAAACATCGCGGTGGTAAGTCACTGTGCTATCCCGGTCCAAGAGTCATAGGAAAATCCATGTAACAACCGGAAAACCAGCTGAACCAGTACTTGGACACTGTGTGAGTCCGAGAAATGCTAGAGCAGAAGGATCTCGCCCTCCCGGAGAAGAGAACACCCAGAGTGTGAGGCTTGCTGTGTGGATTCCATCTGCACGACACCAGCTCTTTCTGGGTAACTCTAGGGACCCTGAGCTCCTCGGGGTGTGGCTCCTAACACCGGACGTTTCACTCTTCCCAAACCGGGACACGAACATGTGGCCTGACCCCCTGGTAGAACCACACAGTAGGCAACACTTCTAGGTTGCATCCCAGCACTTTGGGCTTCCTGTCTTGAAGCTGGAGAGATAAAATGGACTCTGCTCCACCCTACCTGAAATGAGGACTTTTTTGCCTGAAGCCCACCCCCTTAAACACGCACAGCTTTCCTCGTCTCCAAATCTCTGGTTCTGTTCTAGCAGGAATGGGGCCCCTGGTGTAAAGCTTTGCAAACCCTATTTTCCCTTGTCATGGTCTCTGGAGCTTAGTACATCATAATGTCTCCAAACCCTTTCTTCTCCAGGAGTAGTCACATTTTCTTATTAAATTTGCATTCTCTGGTATTTAGACTACTCACGCAAATGCAATATAAACTAAAAGCGATATCTAAAAGATCTATTTAACACCATTCCCATTAATATGTTTACTGTGTAATTTGGCCAACATAGTCATGGAAATAGTCCTCCACCTTTCTTTCTTTCTTTTTTTTTTTTTTTTTTCAGAAACAGAGAGTCAGAGAGAGGGATAGATAGGGATAGACAGACAGGAATGCAGAGAGATGAGAAGCATCAATCATTAGTTTTTTGTTGTGACACCTTAGTTGTTTATCGATTGCTTTCGCATATGTGCATTGACCGTGGGCCTTCAGCAGACCAAGTAACCCCTGGCTTGAGCCAGCAACCTTGGGTTTAGCCTGCACCCAAGCTGGCGACCTCGGGGACTCAAACCTGGGTCCTCCACATCCCAGTCCTATACTCTATCCACTGCGCCACTGCCTGGTCAAGCCTCCATCTTTCTTTTAATACCACACAAGTGATTCATTTTAGCTGGTTCTTCATTTTATTTATTTATTTATTTATTTATTTGGTGACAGAGACAGAGTAAGGGGCAGATAGGGACAGACAGACAGGAAGGGAAAGAGATGAGAAGCATCAATTCTTCATGTGACTCCTTAGTTGTTCATTGATTGCATTCTTATATGTGTCTTGTTGGGGGGGAGGGGCTACAGCAGAGCAAGTGACCTTTTGCTCAAGCCAGTGACCTTTGCACTCAAGCTGGCGACCTGTAGGTTTTAAGCCAACAACCTTTGGGCTCAAGCCAGCAACCATGGGGTCATTTCTATAATCCCATGCTCAAGCCAGCAACCCTACACTCAAACTGGTGAGCCGCACTCAAGACAGATGAACCCGTGCTCAAGCCAGCAACCTCAAGGTTTCAAACCTGGGTCCTCTGCACCCCAGTCTGAAGCTCTATCCACTGCGTCACTACCTAATCAGGCTTACCTGGTTCTTTATTCTTGATTTTCTCCTCCCATGTTATATATATAGAATTTTTAAGTATGACTTTATTGCCTGTTTTATGCTTAAGTATTAAAATTCTATAACTCCTCAAGCTCAAGTCTCAATCATTTTATCAGCTATTAAATCTCCCAGGCTAGACGAGATTAAACTCCTTTTTAGAAGAACGGGTGTAAGGGCTTTCCACATGGCAAGCAAAAGCGTGCATCACACAGGTCTTCTCCTAATCTTCTGGAGTTTCCTATCTGAGTCTTCCTCGGACACCTATCCTAATATTTTCGGTTGGTCGCAACCTGTCTTAAGGTCGACCTCAAACTTGGCACCCAGAGGAAGTCTCTGCGGTGGGGAAAGGAGGTGTTGCGGAAGAACGCACGCTCTGGAGGAGAAACGAATCCCCTTGTGCGTTGTGAGTAGGAATGCACAGTGCCCCAACTGTGGAAGGCTGTGTGCTTTAACTTTCTTAAAATATAAATTAATGAAACACAGAATTACCATATGACCCAGCAATTCCACTTCTGGGTATAAAGCTTTCTTCCAAAATTGAAAGTATAAACTTAGATACTTGTAATACCCTTTTTTTGCAGCAGCATTATTTACAACAGCCCCAAACTGGAAACAACCCAAGTGTCCATGGGTGGATAAATGCATAAACAAAACGCGGTATCTACATGCAGTGGGATGTTATCACTCAGCCTTCAAAAAGGGAGGGAATTCTGACACTTGCTACCACATGGCTGTCCTTCGCTAGAGGACTGGATAAAGAAGATGTGGGATGTATACACGACAGAATACTACTCAGCCATAAGGTGAAATGATGCCCTTTGTAACATGAGTGGACCTTGAGAATATTACGCTGAGCAGAGTAAGTCAGTGAGAGAAAGCTAAGAGCTCTATGACTGGCTGATAGCTAGTTATTAGGACATTTATGATGGGACTGATGATGTGTTGGCAGGAACACTGGCCTAGGACTAGGTAACTGTGGGTTCCAGCCCCAGCTCCCCTTTAACCAATTGTGACACTGAGCTGTTTGTGTTCTTCACTGATAAAAATAATAATAATAATAATAAGTACATAAATAAATAAAGGACATCTGTAGAGCTCAGAGTCAATCATCTGACTGAATCACAAGTTCTCTCTCACCCTCTCTTTCAATCAAGTCGGATATTTGCCATGAAGAATAAATACCATCTTACAGCCAGAGAGTACACAATACCTACTCCTTAATGTCGAATAGTTCTTCAAAAGCAGCATGTATTAAATGCACTGACTATTCTAAACTTTATACGGAGCAGAGGTCTTGCCCTTCATGAATATGTCCTTCTCTGTTCCGGCCCATGCCACCTCGCCACCCGGAAACACTTCCTGACGTCCCACGGTAGCGCTGCCAAGGACACGTACCCGTGTTCTGCCGACCAAACCCCACCTCAGTCGTGTGAAATGTCCAGGCGGGGCGAACGGGTTGGAAATTCAATGCTCACTTCCCAGGCTGTGGTCGCTGTGGTTGGGCATTAGAGAAATATTGTTGCTTATTTATACATTTTGGGACACTGAGTCAAGAGAAGTACTAAGATGTGTTCCACACTAGAGAGTGCTGAGGCCAAAGACTTTTACGCATTCATCCAGGATTTGGATGATAAAAAAAAAAAAAAAAAGGATCTTATTTATTTCTTTTTAAGACCATAATCTTGGAAAGAGGTACTGCTTATCCTTTGGAAAATTTGATCAAAATGTAAGGAAATCTAAGTCATTTGGAAAAGTAATCAAGAAAAGGTGGAATAGCCTGACCAGGCGGTGGCGCAGTGGATAGAGTGTCAGACTGGGATGCGGAAGACCCAGGTTCGAGACCCCGAGGTCAACAGCTTGAGCACAGGCTCATCTGGTTTGAGCAAGAGCTCATCAGCTTGGACCCAAGGACACTAGCTTGAGCAAGGGTCACTCGGTCTGCTGAAGGCCTGCGGTCAAGGCACATATGAGAAAGCAATCAATGAACAACTAAAGTGTCGCAACGAAAAAGTAATGATTGATGCTTCTCATCTCTCTCCATTCCTGTCTGTCCGTATCTATCCCTCTCTCTGACTCTCTGTCTCTGTAAAAAAAAAAAAAAAGAAAGAAAGAAAGAAAAGAAAAGGTAGAGTAACCTCAAGAAATGTCATTGTATGTTACAACTTTTAAAGTAACTTAAATCATTTCAATGTCAAGTAACAAATGTATTGTGTGTGATTGTAAACAAGTTTCGAGGGTCTGGTGTCCAGACTGCAGCTGCAAACTGAACAAGAGACAGGTATGCACCTCAAGCTACGTTCTTCCTTTCCAAAGTCGCCACAAATCTGGCTACCCTTAGAGATATATAAAGGAATAGTTTCAAATTCATACACAATTATATCCTTAAGATTCATAAAAGATATTTAAAACAGTAAAAACACAACAGTATTCCCTGTAGGAATTTTCATTTCAAATATCTTTGCACGTTGGATACTACTGTATACTATATATATTTACAGTATTTCATTACTCAGAGTAAATTTAAGAGAGGGAAAGATAACTTAGAGGCGACCAGAGCAAAGCAGTGGCTCTTGTCAAAGAGTTAGCATTAGATGACTAGAGAAACAAAACTTGACAGAAACCAAAATTTTTTACAATGAAAAACAGAATGGCTGAGAAATGACCTAGTAAGGCTTTTGATGCTTGTAAAATATATCTAAGATTTCTTCAATCACTGTCACCCCATTAAATTTAATTTTCCAAATAAAATTTAAAATAAAAAAATATTGATACATTAAAAAAAAGAAAAAAAATAGTTTTAAAAGTGGAGTTTGGGCCTTAGCTTTTTGGAGCCATCTACTTGTAATCTTTGCCGAAAGTGCAAAGACCTCGCAGCCTGGGTTTGAAAGGGGCCACCCCTTGCTTCTCTGCTTCCCCCTACCTTCCGGATCCTCCATCTCCTATTCTTCCTCTTAAATGCAGATGTTTGGGAGAGGGGCTGCCCTTCATTGACTCATTGAGTTTTCCGTTAACACCTTACCTACCCACGTTATTCAGAGAGAAAGAGAAAATGGTTGAGGGTTTCGGTGGGAGTGCAGCTCTCTCCCAGAGACGAGGCTCTGTGGAGAAGGAACGGAGTGTCGTCAGAGAGCAAGAATGCACCGGAGACGCTGCCCCTCGTTATCAGTCCGCCTTTGTGCGCCTGCCCAGGGTCACCAACCCTTGACCTGGCGTAACTGTTGGGTTTGGTATGACATGATGAAAGCGAGTTTAAAGAACTCTCTTAAATTCCAAACTCCATGAGACGCTTTCATCTGCAGTGCTCCGGGGTAGGTAGGGTAGGAAGGGTGAAAAGTGAACAGCTGGAAAATAGTCAGATCTCTTTAATTAAAAGTTTCTGGCAAGGGCTCTCGGCGACGCTGTCCTACATTTTCCAGAACTGTTGTTCTTCTGCTTCTGCCTAAGTGTGTTTGGGTAATTTCCAAAGTCAGGAGCTGCCCGGAAAGAGAAATAAAAAAAAAAAAAAGCTAAGACTAAATGAAGAAAATAAAGTCCATATGACCAAAATTCTACTGCCTAAACTTCATTAATCATTACTTTGGGAATGTAAGAGTCCTCTGTGAGGGTGCATGGAAAACCTAGTTCTGTCTCCCTGACTTAACATTAAAAACTGCCTCCCAGTCAAGGAGAAGGAGTTGATTTACACGCATGGATATGGTACTATTATTACTCAAGGGGGATGAAGAGCACTTTCCTCTAAGTGTATTCTATTTTTCTTGTTTAACGTCTATTAAAATTCTGTTTCCAGTCTCCAGTGTGGTTACGCACTCTAAATTCCTTAGTATTAAGCAACTAAACTATGTCCAATGAAAACATGGGAAACAGGCAGCCTTAGCTCTTACAGTCATATGATATATGTGTTCATCAAAGAATAATAAAAATTTTGAGAAAACAATTAGCTACCTGCCCTTCTATGACTGAAATTTACATGATATCCAGTCAAGTGAAAAATCACTGAAGCACACACTCAAGCAGTATCAGATCAACATCATTTTGAATTGCTGCACACATATGTCCACTCTGACTGAGGAGACAAGGAGACAATAATATGGCAAAGCATATATGTTTTTGACACTTACTTTAAGGTCAGTCGTGGTAGTTTTCTAGTAGAACAACATTTGATTTTCTGTACTTGGCATCCCACACTCCAAACAAAATGGCGGCTTTTTCTCACTCTTTTTCCAAAGTAAGAACGGAAACTCCATCTCTAATATGTGTCACAACCTCTAGTTTAGCCCTTTCAAAAGCATTTTAATTTTGTCTTTCTGTTTAAGCCTGTCACATATTTTAAAATGAGAAAGTAGGATGGGGGGGGGGGAGCGGTACATGGGGAAGAAAATACAAGATCTGTGAAAAAAGTAAAATGCTCTCTTTTATTTAAAAAGATTAATTTAGTGTACTGGGATGACATTGGTTAATAAAATTATATGAGTTTCAGGTGTACAATTCTATAATATATCATTTGTATATTGCATTGAGTGATCAACATCCCAATTGAAAGTGTTGTCTCTCTTTAAATAAAGTATATTTACAGTGTGTCTATAAAGTCATGGTGCACTTTTGACAGGTCACAGGAAAGCAACAAAAGACGATAGAAATGTGAAATCTGCACCAAATGAAAGGAAAACTCTCCCAGTTTCATACCTACTCAGTGCAATTTGATGTGGGCTCACACACAGATTTTTTAGGGCTTCTTAGGTAGCTATCCCGTATAGCCTCTACAGACTAGTCACTGACTGATGGCTGCCTACCAGAACGGGGTTTCTCCACCAAACTGCCGGTTTCCTTCAACTGCTTATCCCACCGAGTAATGTTATTCCTATGTGGTGGCGCTTCGTTATAAATGCACCGATATTCACGTTGCACTTTGGTCACGGATTCGAATTTAGCGAGCCACAGAACACACTGCACTTTCCTCTGTACCGTCCACATCTCCACTGGCATGGTCGTGGGCTGCTCCGCTGTATACACGGTGTTACGTCATCATCTGCGCATGCGCACATGCTGCCACACAATCCTACAGAAACTGAGAGGGTTTTCCTTTTATTTGGTGCAGATTTCACATTTCTATCATCTTTTGTTGCTTTCCTGTGACTGGTCAAAAGTGCACCATGACTTTACAGACACACTGTATTTTCCCCTTTCTTCTTTTTTTTTTAAAGATTTTATTTATTCATTTTAAAGATGAGAGGAAAACAAAAATGGGGAGCAGGAAACATCAACTCCCATATTAGGCAACAAAGTTAGGTCCCCTTTCCTTCCCTTTTTCTCTTCTTTCTTTCTTTACTTTTCTTTCTTTTCTTTCTGTCTTTCTTTCTTTCTCTCTCTCTCTTTCTTTCTCTCTCTCTTTTTTTTCTCTCTCTTTCTTTCCTTCCTCTTTTCTTTCTTTCATTTTTCTCTTCCTCTCCTCCTTCCTTTCCATGAATGTGAAAATTTGGATCTGTCTTACTCACTACTGTATTCTCAAGGCTCAGAACAGCGTCCAGCAGAGAGTAGGTGTTCAGAGAACATGTGATGAATGGATGAATGGTGCTTTCCTCTGTAAATAACATCAGTGGATATCTTTCTAAGTACATCTTCTTGATGGTAGAAGATTCATCAGCAGTAATAACCAAAAAACAGTCTTCCTTTTTCCCCACCCAGAAAGGAATCCTTTTAAACAGAGCACATAAATTTCAGAGGAATACACATGAAAAGGTGAGAGACAAAAGTAGTATCTCCTCCACATCCACATCTCCCCATCAAGTAGGTAATGCAAATCCACCCAGAGACCAACAGAGCAACAAGACTGCAATCTTGCCTGACCTGTGGTGGCGCAGTGGATAAAGTGTCGACCTGGAATGCTGAGGTCGCCGGTTCAAAACCCTGGGCTTGCCTGGTCAAGGCACATATGGGAGTTGATGCTTCCTGCTCCTCCCCCTGTTCTCTCTCTATCTCTCCCTCTCTCTCTCTCCCCTCTCTCTCTAATAAAAATGAAAAAAAAAAAAGACTGCAATCTTTTTCCAATTGCTATCTCCAAACATTATTAAGCACCTAGCTTGCGTATGGAACTGTACTGTATGAGCCACACACAATAATGAACAATGAATAATGCATGGACCTTATGTGCAAATGACTTACAGTGTCTGGTGAGGAAGAAGGATCCATAAACAAATAATTGCAATGTAGTATACAGAGTATAATAATAGAAGTGATTAACCCTGTTTGGAGGAGCTGGCAAGCAGGACAGATTTCTTAAAGGATACTGTGACAGACGTTACAGAAGATAGTTTAATGTTTGAATATTGAACAGGAGCTTGCTAAGCAGACAAGACCGAAAGGTCAGTTAAAACACAGCAAGCAAAGATGGCAGCAGAGTAGGGCCAGGTTACACTCACCTCCCCCCAGGACTGAACTAGCATTACCAATAATTTATAGAACAATCATCCTGAATAGCTAACTTAAGACTAGCTGAATAGAAGTTTTATAACCAAGAATTTAATTTTAAAAAAAGTCACCTCGAGAGTGCTGGGAAAGGTGGAGATGTGAACAGGGCTGGCCCCACTGCTATGGGCAGCAGCTAAGGTTTCGGAAGGGTTCCCCCCCGAGAAGTGGGCCCTAAATCCCAAGCTGGACACCCCCGCCCTGACCACCGGAACCTGGAAGAGTTGTCCACATAACCTCTGGCTGTGAATAACTGTGGAGTTTCTGCCCTCCAGAAAAACATAGGAATCCGCTAGAGACACGGGCGCCCTCTCAAAAAGAAAATGCATAAAAATTTTGTCTGCATTCACTCACCTGGGCTCCAGTTGGGGAAGAGCAGAGTGGGTGAGAGTTCCCTGAAGAGAGTCTGGGGTCAGCAGCTCAGGGGAGATGCAGGGGCAGGCGCCAGGTCCCTGTACTGAGTCATTCTTCAATGCCAAAGACACCATCACCATCTTTTGTGGCTGGAGCACCCCACTCTGTGGCATCAGCTTGGGAAAAAAGCAATTACCCCACACTTTGAACACCCTCTCACCCCGTTCTATAAAAATTAGGCCCCACTGAAGCGTCAGCTACCTTGGCCAGGGTTTAGAGGTCTGGGGAGACGCAGGGGGTGTCAGTGACTCAGTTGTCCAGATTTAAAGTGAGGGTCGTTTCTCCCCTTTCCCATGAACCTGACTAGCACCTCACCCTTCTTGCTCTCTGGCAGACCCATCCTCTGGGATCCACAGACCCCACCTGCCTGACTTCTACAGGCTCTGCTCTGGCAACGTGAGGCCAAAATCTAGAACAGACTGAATTCTGGGGCTCTGGAGTAGGGGTTACACCCACTGGTGCCTTCCCTGAAATCCGACTGGCGCCTTCCCCTCAAGGGAGACCCACTAGACCAGGGGACGGCAAAACGATGGAAATTTCTTTTGAAAGCCAAATTTTTTTAACTTAAACTATATAGGCAGGTCCATTCCTTATCGAGGTAGCGCCCACACGTGGTATTTTGCAGAAGAGCCACACTCAAGGGGCCAAAGAGCCTCATGTGGCTCGTGAGCCGCGGTTTGCCGACCACTGCACCAGCCCCGTCCTCTGAAATCCACCAGAGGCTTTTTTTAGTGACTGAGACTAACAGGCAGCCAGCAGGTGGAGGCAGCTGGGGGTAGGTTAGGATTGTGCTGACATGCCCCCAGGCCTAGCACTGTGAATAGCTAGACGTGGTGCACAGCCAGGGTCTTCCCACGCATACCCACGCCCAGCAGAGGCGGCCACAAACTGGGGACCACCTGTAACTCTACACAGGTTGCCAAGCAGAAAGGACTGCTGTCTGTGATCAACAGAAACTTGGGGCATGCTCTTTTCTGGGGAAACTATAAGTAGACTCTCAGAAGGTCACTGAATTTCATGGCTTTGGAACAGGGGCCAATCTCTCCTCTCACCTGTCTGTTAGGTAGACACCAACCTCAATGATGAACTCCCTTGCCAGGGTGTCTGGCAACCCAACTGAAGAGCTAGGAGGGTATGAGTAGCTTACTCCCCACCTGAAGGCTAGTGCAAGCACCAGCGGAGAACTGCCTTGATCTTTCAGAGCTAGGACATCTAAATTTCATTCTCCCCAGAGACCCTGGTCCAAGGCCAGAACAGGAGTAGCAACAAAGCTAACGGGAGCAGTGCAGCCTATCCCCACCTTGCAAGGCAGCTGGTGACATCCCCGACAGAAGGTTTACTCGCTCTGTTCGCCCAGACTTTGGTGGCCCCGTGTTGCTGAGTTGGCACCTACAAGGGAGACAGCTGTCTGCACTTGACCTCAATCTGCAATGTGCTTGCTCCTCCAGGCAGATCTAGAGTGGTATTTCTCTGGAGTAAGAGCCACGTTCTCCCCATTAAGCACCTGACCATGCTGTCCCCAAGTAGGGGACCGAGGAACTCCATCCTCCCGACTCAGTCACCCTGCATTCTTGAGCTTGAGCCCTGGGGAAGGATCACAGTGGCATGGCCATCGTGAGCACACTCTACAGCTTCCTTTCATAAGACTCTGGAGGCAGTCCAGGCAGCCTTGGTGGGGGAAGGAAACCTACAGGTAGACACTGACCTCAGGAAGCCTCAGGCTTACGTTGATCTGGACCCCAGCTCAGAGCTTCAGAAACACAGCCTGGCTCCTCCCACACACACCAAGGCCCAGTCGCTGTTGTCACAAACAGAGAACAACCCGGTACCTCCAGACAGGTAACCCAACGTTGGTTACACACAACACCTGACTTTGACGTGCGCCAGAGCCTTGCCCAAAGGGGCCCCAAACCAATGCAAGCATTACTGGGCTTCACACCATACCGGAGACTGAGCCAACTAAACACACCAGTGGCACATCCAGTAAAGCCTCCAACAGACACCAGACCCTGCCAGGAGCAACTCTGTGGAGGGCAGCGGTCGAGAAACTTTTTGGCTGAGAGAGTCATGAACACCACATATTTTATTGTTTGTTTGTTTTTTTTGAACTTTTTTTATTTTTATTAATTTTAATGGGGTGACATCAATAAATCAGGGTACATATGTTCAAAGAAAACATCTCCAGGTTATCTTGTCATTCAATTATGTTGCATACCCATCACCCAAAGTCAGATTGTCCTCCGTCACCTTCTATCTGGTTTTCTTTGTGCCCCTCCCCCTCCTCTTTCCCTCTCCCTCCCTTTCCTTCCCCCCACCCTCGTAACCACCACACTCTTGTCCATGTCTCTTAGTTTTGTTTTTATGTCCCACCTATGTATGGAATGATGCAGTTCTTAGTTTTTTCTGAGTTACTTATTTCACTTCGTATAATGTTTAAAATTTTTTTTTTTTTTACGGGGACAGAGAGAGAGAGAGAGAGAGGGATAGATAGGGACAGACAGACAGGAACAGAGAGAGATGAGAAGCATCAATCATCAGTTTTTCGTTGCAACACCTTAGTTATTCTTTGATTGCTTTCTCATATGTGCCTTGACCGAGCAACCCCTTGTTCAAGCCAGCGACCTTGGGGTCTCGAACCTGGGTCTTCTGCATCCCAGTCCGATGCTCTATCCACTGCGCCACCGCCTGGTCAGGCACTTCGTATAATGTTTAAAATGTAACTCCATAAGAGCCATATAATGACCCGTGTACGTTACGCATTATCCAATAAAAATTTGGTGTTGTCCCAGAAGACAGCTGTGATTGGCTCCAGCCACCTGCAACCATGAACATGAGCAGTAGAAAGTGAATGGATTGTAATACATGAGAATGTTTTATATTTTTAATGTTATTATTTTTTTTTTATTAAAGATTTGTCTACAAGCCAGATGCAGTCATCAAAAGAGCCACATCTGGCTCACAAGCCATAGGTTCCTGACCCCTGGCATAGGGGGTCAACCCCTGAGCAGTGACTCATACACAGTGAATGAAGTCTCTTATAGTTAACCAGCCTAAAGTTAAACATTACCTACAAATAGGCCAACAGCATTAAAGATTCTGCTACAACAAGACAGGGCACATGACCCACACGGAATCTCTTCTAAAGCACCTAGCTCAAGTGATCTACAAGACTGTGTCACTAAGACCCACCGGACACCTACATCAGAAACTCCTCTTAACAAACCTGAGAGTCATAGCAGATTATATCTAATATAGAGAAACAAACACAAAGAGGCAGACAAAAATGGGAAGACAAAGAAATAGGCCCCAAGAGAAAGAACAAGAGAGATCCCCAGAAAAAGAATTAAATGAAATGGCAGCAACCAAAATAACAGATGCAGAGTTTAAAACAATGGTTATAAGGATGCTCAAGGGCGCTTTAGAGAAAGAATGAATGATATCAGTGAAAACTTACAGAAAGAGAGAGTAAACATCAAAAAGGACATAGAATCCATAAATAAAGCAGTCAGAAATGATAAATATAGTATCTGAAATAAAGACAATGATAAAAATATCAGCTGCATGTTAAATAAAGTGGAGGATCAAATCAGTGACTTAAAGGACAAGATAACAGTAAGCACCCAAGAACAACATGAAAAAAAAAGAGAATTAGGAAAGATGGGGAAAGTCTCAGAGAACTCTGGGACAATATCAAACATAACATCTGCATTATGAGTACCAGAAGGATAAGAGAGTGAATAAGGATAAAGAACCTGTTTGAAGAAATAGTGGCTGAAAATTTCCCTAACTTGGTGAAAGAGAAAGTCACAAAGGTTAAGGAATTACAGAGTGTCCCAATCAAAATAAACTCAAAGAGGCCCCCATGAAGAAACATCATAATTAAAATGCCAAGGATTAAAGACAAAGAATCTTAAAAGTTGCAACAGAATAGCAATTACTTACCTATAAAAAAGCCCCCTAAGCCTGTCAGCTGAATTCTCAACAGATACACCTCAGTCCAGAAGGGATGGGCATACAATATTCAAAGTGATGAAAAGCAAGGACCTACAACCAAGACTACTCTCTTCAGCAAGGCTGTCATTTAAAATTGAAGGAGAAATAAAGAGTTTCCCAGTCATTACCACCAGATCAGTATTGTAAGAAATGTTAAAGGACCTGCTTTAAGAAGAAGATAAAAAAAAAATCAAGAGAGAGAGAGAGGAACACAGTTATAAAGAATAAAATGGTCTCATCTCTCTCCCTTCCAGTCTGTCTGTCCTTATATGTCCCTCTCTCTGACTCTCTCTCTGTCTATGTCATTAAAAAACAAAAAAGAATAAAATGAGACATGGCTGATTAGTTCAGTTGGTTAAGAGCGTTGTCCCAAAATGACAAGATTGTGTGGGTTTGATCCCCATCAGGGCACACACAAGAAGCAAGCAAGGAATGCAGGACTGAGTGAAACAACAGGTGGGTGCTTCCCTTCCCCCTCTTCTTGCTCTCCCTTCCTCTCTCTGTCTCTCTAAAAATCAATAAAAATTGAGCCCTGGCGGGATGGCTCCAGCTGGTTGGAGCTCTAACCTGGAGTGTGGAGGCTGTGTGTTCCATTCCCCAGTCAGGCACATGCAGGAGCAGCTTGATGTTTCTGTCTCTATCTCTCCCGGACTCTCTCTTAAAAAAAAAAGAAAAAAGCAATAAAAGACATAAGGTAGTGGAATATATTTTTAAAAATGCACATATATATACTGTCTAAAAGAGACACACCTGAGAACAAAAGATTCACACAGATAAAAGTGGATGTCTGGGGAAAAAAAGTATTTCGTGGAAGTGGAAATAAAAAATAAAAACATTGTAGTAGCAATACTTATGTCAGACAAAAGAGAATTCAAAACAGCGGCCATAACAAAAGACAAAGAAGGTCATTACATAATACTAAAGGTAATTATCCAACAAGAGGATATAACCCTTGTAAACATACATGCACTCAGACCTGGCCAGATAGTTTGATTGGTTAGAGTATCATCCTGAAAGCACAGAGGTTGTCAGTTCGATTGCCCAGTCAAGGCACACACAGGAACAGATTGATACACCTGTTCATCTCTCTTAAATAATAATAATAAAAAACATACCTGCACCCAACATAGGAACACCTGAATATATAAAGAAACCTAGGTAGATGTTAAGAAAAGGATCAACAGCAATACAATCATAGTAGAAGATTTAAACACTCCTGACTTCAACAGATAGATATTCCAAACAAAAGATCAACAAGGCAAGAACAACCTTAGATAACACACTAGATCAGATAGATTTAATTGATGTTTACAGAACACTTCCTTTCTTTTTTCCTCTCTTTTTTTTCCTTCCTTCCTTCCTTCCTTCCTTCCTTCCTTCCTTCCTTCCTTCCTTCCTTCCTTCCTTCCTTCCTCTCTCTCTTTTTCTCTCTTTCTTCCTTCCTTCTTTCCTTCCTTCTTTCCTTCCTTCCTTCCTTCCTTCCTTCCTTCCTTCCTTCCTTCCTTCCTCCCTTCCTTCCTTCCTCTCTCTCTTTCTCTCTCTTTCTTCCTTCCTTCTTTTCTTCCTTCCTTCCTTCTTTCTTTCCTTCCTTCCTTCCTTCCTTCCTTCCTTCCTTCCTTCCTTCTTTCTTTCCTTCCTTCCTTCCTTCTTTCCTTCCTTTCTTTTTAAGTGAGAGGAGAGGAGATAGAGAGATAGACTCTTGCATGCATCCCAACCAGGATCCACCCAGCAACCCCTGTCTGGGGCCAATGCTCAGACCAACCAAGTTATCCTCAGCACCTGGAGACATGATAAACAAATTGAGCCACTGGCTGTGGGAAAGAAAGAGAGAGAAGAGAAAGAGGATAGGGGAGAAAAGCAGATGGTCACTTCTTCTGTGTGCCCTGACTGGGGATCGAACCTGGGACATCTGCATGATGGGTCAAAGCTCTATCCTCTGAGCCAATAGGTGAAGCCCAGAACACTTTATTGCAAAGCAGAAAAATATAAATTTTTCTCAAGTGTGCATGGAACATTCTCAAATCTAGACCTCATTTTAGGACACAAAAAACATTTAACAAATTTAAGAGGATTAAAATCATATCCTGCATCTTTTCTGACAAAAATAGTACAAAACTAGAAACTGACTATAATCAAAAAACAAAAAAGCAATAAATCACATGGAAACTAAATAGCATGTTTTAAATAATAAATGAGTCAACAATGAGTACAAAGAGAAAAAGTGTTTTCTAGAAACAAATGAAAATTAATACACAAGAAACCAAAGTCTATGGGAGACAGCAAAAGCAGTCCTGAATGAAAGTTCTTAGCATTACAGAAGCAAGAAAAATCTCAGATAAAAAAATCTAAAACCACATCTAAAAGAACTAGAAAAATAACAACAAACAAATCCTAGAATAGGAAGGAAATAATAAAGATCAGAGTAAAAATGACAAAAAGACTAAAAAAAAGGCAATACAATAAATCAATGAAACCAAGAGTTGGTTCTTTAAAAGATAAACAAGACTGATGAAACCTCAGCCAGACTCATCAAGAAAAAAAGTCAGCGGATCCAAATAAATAAAATACAAAATGAAAGAAAAAAGTAACAACAGACACAACAGAAATACAAATAAGTATAAAAAAATACTATGAATAACTATATGCTAATAAATTGGACAACCTGGGCAAAATGAATAAATTTCTAGAAACATAAAATCTTACAAAACTGAATCAAGAAGATTCAGAAAACCTGAATAGACCAATTACAACTAATAAAATTGTCCTGATCTGTGGTGGCGCAGTGGGATAAAGCATCGACCTGGAATGCTGAGGTTGCCAGTTCAAAACCTTGGGCTTGCCTGATTCAAGGCACATATGGGAGTTGATGCTTCCTGCTCCGTCCCTTTCTCTCTCTCTCTCTCTCTTTCTCCCCCTCTCTAAAAATCAATCAATCAATAAATAAATAAATAAATAAACTAATAAAATTGAAGCAGTAATAACAATAATTTTTTAAAATTCCCAACAAACAAAAGAACTAACACTTATCCTACTCAAACTATTCTAAAACATTCAAGAGTAGGAATACTCTCAAGTTCTTTATACAAGGCCAGCATGATTCTAATGCCAAAACCAAACCAACGTTGTACAAGGAAAGAAATCTATAGGCTAATAACCTTGATGGACATAAAAAAAACCTCCTCAACACAATACTAGCAAACCGCGTCTAGCAATACATGAACAAAAGCTTACACTATGATCAAGCGGCATTTTTTCCAGGGTTGCCAAGTTGCTGCAATATTCACAGATCCATATATATGATGCAATACATAAACAAAATGAAAGATAAAAATCACATGATCATGTCAATAGATGCAGAAAATACTCTTGATAAAATCCAATACACAGTTATGATAAAAACTCTTAGCAAAGTTGGAATAGAAATTTCATGCCTCAACATAATAAAGGCCAGTATATATATATATAACACTTAGAGCCAACATCATACTCAGTAAACAAAAACTAAAAGTGTTCCCCTTAAAATCAGGAAGTTGACAGGGATGCCCACATCACCACTCTTCTTTAACATGGCACTGGAAGTCTGAGCCACAGCAGTCAGATAAAATGAAGTAATAAAAGGCATCCAAAAATAAAAAAGAGAAAGTGAAACTGTCATTGTTTTCAGATTGTACACAGACACCCTGAAGAATACAGCAAAAAACGACTGGATCTAATAAATGAATTCAGCAAAGTATCAGGATAAAAAGTTAATATTCAGAACTCAGTGGCATTCTTACACATTAATAATAAACTATCTGAAAGAGAAATTTAGAAAACAATCTTGGTTACTATTGCAACAAATAAAATAAAGTAGCTAAGAATAAATTTAAGTAAGGAAATAAAAGACCTATACTCAGAAAATTATAGATAGTTGTAGAAAGAAATTGAGGAAGATATTAATAGGTGGAAGCATATACTGTATTCATGGATAGAAAATATTAACATCCTTAAAATGTCCATACTACCCAAAGCAATCTACAGATTCAATGCAATATCTATTAAAATACCAAGAATATATCATATATTTTACAAATCAAAAAATCAAATTTCAAAAATTTATATGGAACCAAAAAAAGATCCCATATAACCTCAGCAATCTTGAGGGAAAAAAAATGTTTGAGATATCACAATATCTGATATCAAACTATACTACAAAGCCATTACTTTCAAAACTGCTTGGTACTGACATAAAAACAGAAATGTAGATCAATAGAACAGAACAGAGAACCCCAAAAGAAACCCATGTTTTGTTTTGTTTTACAGAGACAAAGAGACCTTCAGAGAGAGGGATAGATAGGGACAGACAGACAGGAACGGAGAGATGAGAAGCATCAATCATTACTTTTTCATTGTGCGTTGCAACACCTTAGTTGTTCATTGATTGCTTTCTCATATTCACCTTGACCACGGGCCTTCAGCAGACTAAGTAACCCCTTGCTCAAGCCAACAAACTTGGGCTCAAGCTAGTGAGCCTTGTTCAAACCAGATGAGCCCGCGCTCAAGCTGGTGATCTCGGGGTCTCAAACCTGGGTCTTCCGCATCCCAGTCCGACGCTCTGTCCACTGCACCACCGCCTGATCAGGCGAAACCCATGTTTTTATGGTCAATTAATATTTGACAAAGAAGGCAAGAACATAAAAAACGGTGCTGGGAAAGTGGACAGCTATGTGCCAAAAAATATGAAACTAGACCATACACATGAATAAACCACACCATACACATGAATAAACCATAAAAATAATAAAAGAAAATATAGGCAGTGAAATCTCATTATTTTTTGCAGAAATATTTTTGCTGCTATATGTTCTCAGACAAGGGGAACAAAGGAAAAAATAAATAAGGTTACATGAAACTAAAAAATAATTGCACAGCAAAAGAAACCATCAACAAAGTGAAGAGGCAACCCACTTAATGGGAGAATAGATACCCAATGACACATTTAATAACAGGTTAATACCAAAAATATATAAAGTACTTATATAACTCAGCATCAAGAAAATATATAATTTAATCTATAAATGGGCAAAGGATCTAAATCAACAGGACTCCAAAGAGAAAATACAGATGGCCAATAGACAGAGAAAAAGATGCTCAACATCACTAATCATCTCAAAAGTCCAGATTAAAAAACCCCTGGGATACTACCTTACACATGTCAGAGTGGCTATCATCAATAAATCAAGTGTTGGTGGGGATGTGGATAAAAGGGAACCCTCGTGAACTATTGGTGGGAATGCAGACTGGTGCAGCCACTGTGAAAAGCAATATGAAGTTACCTCAAAAATTTAAAAATGAAACTATCTTATGACCCAGTGATTTCACTCCTGGGAATATATCCAAAGAAAACTAAAGCACTGATTTGAAAGAATTTTTGTACCATTATGTTCACTGTAACATTACTTACAATAGCCAAGATTTGGAAGCAACCTAAGAGTCTACCACTAGATGAGTGAATAAAAATGCTGTGGTATATTTACACAATGAAATACTACTTGACCATAAAAAAGGAAATGTTAACATTTTCATCAGCATGGATGGACCTGAAGAATATTATACTAAATGAAATAAGCCAGTCAGAGAAAGACAAGTACCATATGATTTCAACATATCCATATGTAGACTCAAATAACATAATAAACAAATGAAATTGAAATATACTCATAGACAGAGAACAGACTGGTAGTGTCAGAAGGGAGGAGGGTGGAGCGGCTCTGAGAAAAAGGTGAAAGGATTAAGCAAAAAAGAATAGTTATAGACACAGGCAACAGTATGGTGATTAACGGGGGTGGGGGGTTAAATCTCCCAAAAGGGTTTTGCAAGATTAATGGTAATGGAAAGAGACTTGACCTGGGTTGGTGACAATACACAGATGGTTATTATAGAATTGTACACCTGAATCTGATATAATTTTATTAACCAGTGCTACCCCCAATAAATTCAATAAAGTAAAAAAAAAAAAGTATACTAAATGAATTAATTAGCACCGAAAGAAAACAAACTTTAAATGCAATCAACCTGACCAGATGGTGGCACAGTGAATAGAGCATTGGACTGGGACGCGGAGGATCCAGGTTCAAAACCCCAAGGTTTCAGCCTTGTGCACAGACTCATCTGGTTTGAGCAGGGCTCACCAGCTTGAGCCCAAGGCCACAACTAAGGTGCCTCCACAAAGAATTGATGCTTCTAGCCTCTCTTCCTTCCTGTCTGTCTGCCCCTATCTGTCCCTCTCTCTGTCTCGGTGACAAATAAAATAAAATAAAATTTAAAAATGCAATCAATTAATTCACAGCATTATGGAACACCTATAAAGTATCTAATCTTAAAGAGTAGTAATCATCAAACTTGTAAAAGGTAGAGCACAGTTGTTAAATTTTAAAATATTTGATGTTCTCCTCATATGTCTTCAACAAATGAGACATGTGGCTTTGTCAGTGAGAGATAATTCTATAGCTTTTAATTCAAGACTATTTGCAAAATAAACATAATAGCAACAGCTATCATTAAACAAACAAATTAAAAGATTTAGAGTGCAGAGCTCACTGAGCTAGCAGCCACAAACCAAGAGATCAAGACGCCAACAGATAAAACTGGTAAAACAAATATATTAACCCTTGGTTCATTCTATAGCATCATGGTCACAAGCCAATATGGACACCAGCAGAACCATGTCAGTGCTTTAGAAGGAAAACCATATCCTATCTATAGAAATAAAAGGGAAAACTAAATTCTATAATACAACATAATGACATAATGTGAAGAAGTCATACTCTAAAGATCCACAAATAATTTACACTGAAACCACAATTTGTTATAAATGTTAACTCTTCTTTTACTTAACAAAGATAATGTCAGACATCAGTGTAGGAGCTCAGATTATCAGCAGCACACAAAACAGAGATTCTAAGGAGATAGGCAATAAACAATGGCCATAATAAATCTGTCAACTAAATAGTATGGTAGAAATTAATAAGTGTTAAAAATATATAATAAAAAGGGCAAGGGGGATTTGGATCGCAGGGTTGCAGATTGTGCCTTTAAATATGGTTGTCATGTCAGGCCTCATTGAGAACGAGACATTCGCGCATCCTTGAAGGAGGGCAAGTGTGAACCATGTGTCTGTGTGTGTGAGGAGCCTGCCGGGCGAAGGGAGCAGCTGGGGCCCAGGCCTGAAGGCAGCAGCGTGAGGAATAGTTAGATGGCCAATGTGATGGTGACAGAATGAGAGGGAGGGAAAGGAGGAGATGAGGTCACAGAAATAAGAGAAAGCAGGTTCTTTAAGGACCTGTAAGTCATTGTCAATACTTAGCCATTTGTGACGAGTGAAACAGACATTCAAAGGCTCTGACAGACAGATGATGGGATCTGAGTTAAGTTTTAACAGAATTGCTCTGAAATGTGTTGATACGATGTGGGCTGGGGTAAGGCAAAGACAGAAGCCAGGAAAACAATTAAAAGACTAAGTAATATCCAAGAGAGGGATGGTGGCAGCTGGTACTCCTGAGGGAGCTGTGAAGGAGGTGAACCTCTTTGATTCTTGGTGAACTTTAATGTAGAGGCAAGAGTACATCCTGTCAACTTGGGTGGGGCATGAGAAGGCACAGCAGGACTTAAAGATAATCCCACTCAGCAAAGACACCACCAACAGAATGGAAAGGGAGCCCACTGAATGGGAGAACATTTTCTAGTGATATATCTGAGAAGAGGTTAATTTCTAAAATATATAAAACTTAGGCCTGGCTGGTTGGCTCAGTGGTAGAGTGTCGGCCTGGCGTGCAGGAGTCCCGGGTTCGATTCCCGGCCAGGGCACACAGGAGAGGTGCCCATCTGCTTCTCCACCCCTCCCCATCTCCTTCCTCTCTGTCTCTCTCTTCCCCTCCCGCAGCCAAGGCTCCATTGGAGCAAAGCTGGCCCGGGCGCTGAGGATGGCTCTGTGGCCTCTGTCTCAGGCGCTAGAATGGCTCTGGTTGCAACAGAGCGATGCTCCAGATGGGCAGAGCATCGCCCCCTGGTGGGCATGACAGGTGGATCCCGGTTGGGCGCATGTGGGAATCTGTCTGACTGCCTCCCTGTTTCTAACTTCAGAAAAATATCAAAAAAAAATTAATAATTAAAATATATAAAGAACTTATACTACTCAACACCGAGAAGACAAACAAGTCATTTAAACATGGGCAAAGGCCTTGAAAAACACTTTTCTAAACAAAACATACACATGGCCAATAGACTTATGTAAATATACTCAACATCACTGAATCATCAGAGACATGCATATTAAAACCACAATGAGGTATCAGCTCACACCTTTTAGAATGGTGCTCATCAATAAGTCAACACACAACAAGGGTGGCAAGGTGTGTAGAGATAAGGGAACAGTTGTCCATTTTTGGTGGGAAGGCAGATTGGTGCAGGCATTGTGGAAAACAGTAGAGTTTTCTCAAAAAAATTAGGGACGGTGTTGCCTTAAGACCCAGCACTTACACTCCTGGGAGTATATCTGAAGTAGCCCAAAACACTGCTTTAAAATATATATATATATATGCACCCCTATGTTCATTGCAACAGTATTTAGAATAGCCAAGATCTGAAGACAGCCCAGGTGTCTATAAAGAGATGACTGAACAAAACAGCGTTAGTACATTTACATAACGGAATACTACACAGCAGTGAAAAGGGAAATCTTATTTCCTGCGACCGCATGGATGGACCCGATGAGTATTGTGCTAAGTGAAATAAGCTAGTGAAAAAAAGACAAGTACCACATTATCTCATTTACATGTGAAATCTTAATTAACAAATTAAAATGATGAACAAAACAGAGACGTGGATACATGAAACAGGCTGACAGCTGTCAGAGGGAAAGAGAGTTGGGGGACTGGAGGGCGGAAGGAAAAGAGATTAAGAAATCTACATCTATATGTAAAATGCTATTCATTGTATTTATACCTCGTAAATACAGATTATTTCAAAATGCTTTACTGATAGGTGAAATCAAGAGCCCATGGGCAGCCACACCTAATGAGAAGGAGTCCTTCTAATTGTTTCTTTCTTTTTGCAGTTCTATTCTGAACCATTACGTGCATTTATGATACTTCTTAGGTGATTATACAAGTCTTCTGTGTAGCACACAGATATAAACCACACCGATAGAGACAGCAGTGTGCTGATAGCTGAAGGGAAAGGGGAGCAGGGGGCAGGTGGAGGTGGGCCAAGGGGCAGATGGGGACAGAAAGAGACTCTGCTTGGGGCGATGGGCACACCGTGCGGGGTGCATGTGTTGTTTTCTGGAGGTGCACACCTGAATCTGTACCCCCAGAAATTCCTTTTTTTTAAAAAAAAGTTGAGTGAAAAAAAATAGGCAAATAAATAAATAAGCCCTAGGGAGCAGCTTGAGCCGTCGTGTGAGAGCAGGAAGCTGCCCCAGCCCATCAGAGAAAGCACCAGTCGTTGCTGTGAGGCCAGAGCAATGGTTCTTGAATTTGGGAAGATAAACAAATATGCGTTCAAAAGGTAATGGGATGCATTTAGAAGGGTTCAAATAAATACGGGCATAATAGGATTAGAGTTGCCTATAAGAAAGATAACTCTAACTCCATTGGAGAATGGGTTTGAATAGACGAAGTGTGACTCAATAATCAAATATAGAAAAGGAAACAAGTTTAGGAGCTTGGGAGCAGGGAGCTCAAACGTAGCTCAGGCTTTCGTGAATACCTAGGTATTACACGATCATCCAGGAGAAATTTATGATTGAAAAGTGCAAAATAAGAAATATTTGATAGCCCTGGCCGGTTGGCTCAGCGGTAGAGCGTCCGCCTAGCGTGCGGAGGACCCGGGTTCGATTCCCGGCCAGGGCACACAGGAGAAGCTCCCATTTGCTTCTCCATCCCTCCGCCGCGCTTTCCTCTCTGTCTCTCTCTTCCCCTCCCGCAGCCAAGGCTCCATTGGAGCAAAGATGGCCCGGGCGCTGGGGATGACTCTGTGTCCTCTGCCCCAGGCGCTAGAGTGGCTCTGGTCGCAACATGGCGACGCCCAGGATGGGCAGAGCATCGCGCCCTGGTGGGCAGAGCGTCGCCCCTGGTGGGCGTGCCAGGTGGATCCCGGTCGGGCGCATGCGGGAGTCTGTCTGACTGTCTCTCCCTGTTTCCAGCTTCAGAAAAATGGAAAAGAAAAAAAAAAAAAAGAAATATTTGATAGTGTGGTCATTAGGTTCATGATATGTGACCGAGCTATGATAAGAAAAAGTTAGATATCCAAGAGGAACAGAAAGAAAATATTAAAACTAAAACCCTAGGGAAGGAAATAGATACATAATGAGCATAGAGCTGTGAAAAGAATCAGGAGATTAAATTATTTATATTGTGTATATTTCCACCTCCCTTGTTTCTGCAGTTTAAACTCTTCAGACAGGAAACAAATGTTTCATATACTTAAGTATTTCCACAGTTCAGAACAGAAGTGTACAAAGAAAGAACCAAGTCGGAGGTATCCATCTTTACCACCAAGTCTGCCTGATTTCACCCATAAGCAAAGCATTTAAGTATATCACTAAATATTTGTATAGAGCTTTAATATATATATAAAGTTTTGTTTTTCGTATACCAGTTTATAATTAATTCTCACAACAAACCTATAAGGTAAGAATTATTTTCAAATGGGGAAAACCAAGGTTCAAAGCCTAAGTAATCAATCCAAGAGACGTTCTCAAGTGTTCGAAGCCTCATATTTCTTCCACTACTATCATTCTGAGTCACAGGAGTCAAGTTTTCTATTTATACCAAACAACTTAACTGATTTGCAAGTTGGCGACTCCATGAGCTGCCTGAATGGCATCTCTAGAGTCCAGTCCTGTGGCACAGACAGTGGCCTTTCCAGCTGAAATGACACTTGGACAACAACACAAGGAGGTTTAAGGAGATGCGTTGAAAAACCACCATGGTGTATACAATGACCCTTTAAAGTTTCAGAGAACTCAACTAAAGTATCAGCTTAACTCAAAAGTGTTAGTGAACTTGAGCAAAGCAGGCTCACTAGACAGGGCGTGGTCCCGAAACTCATGAGTCTCTGTGGGCCCTCAGCGTGCCAGGGATGGAGGAACAAGGAGAACATTTTTATCATCCACCAAAAAGGGGCAAAAAAAAGCCATGTTTCTGGTGCCGTTTGTCCTGTCCCAGTCTCCAAATCCCATACATTTAGGACTGGTCAAAGCTATGATCTCCGTGGCTGGTCCTGAGGTCACCCAAAGAAACACTCCTATTCGGAAACTCATTCATTCCTTTGAGACTCCGCCTGACAGACACCAGGATTCGCTGCTCTGGGACGTGTCCTCTAACTGCGAAGACTCTGTTTCCGCTTTGCTACAGCCTCCTTGGTGCTGACACCTCGTTGCTCGGTGGCCCAAGGTTGACTGCAGGCCGGAGACCCTGGGCTGAGCCTAGCATTATGGCGAGGGTGATCAGTAGAGGTAGCTAAGCCAGGTTACTGCTTCCAGCACCATCCTATCCTTCTTCACCGATACCATTCTCATGTACTTGGGATCATTTTTTAACTAACCAAAGGAGTCTTTTGTGTTACTATACAGTTGTTTTTAAAACAATTCAAATGTTCGTTTTTTTCATGTAATCAAAAAATTATAGATCACTTTTGTGTGTAAAGTTACCCACAGATGAAATGTCTGAGATTTTCAAAATATATAAAAATATATTAAGTTATTAAGATTGTCTCTTAAAATTAACTTTTAAGCCATCAAATTTCAGAACCCATGTAAAAGCTTTTTTGTATAAAATAACAGAGCAGATTCTTTTAATAAAGTTAATTCAGTAATTGTACATGTCTTACCAATATCTCCAAAGACATCTTTTCACAAAAGACTGTTGGGTTAGAAGAAAATGCATTGTACAGAGAGAAATAGTCTCTTAAACCCTGGTGAGTATAAATTATTATTCACAGTACTGTCTAAACAGAAAAATATTTCTTGACTCAATGGGATGTCTCCTTGAAACATTTCCATTAAAAAAAAAGTATTAGGCCGTATTACACATGAAATGTTTGAACCAAATCTTCAAATAGTCATTTAATGGGATTTTACTTTAAAAATCTTTTACTATTATTTTTAAATCTTTCTATAATTATACACAGAAAATTTGTATTCAGCCAGAAAAAATTCTTACCTTCTCCCTAATCCACCACCTTAATAGAAATATTTCCTCTAGCAATTATTTCTTCCCATTTTTTTCTATCTGTATTAATTTCCCAAAGCTTAAAATTATAGTTGAGGATGAAATAAGAGGTACTGTCAATTTCCATTGATCTAAAAATGACAGTGCACTTTTTCACTAATTTTCTTAGATTCTGCATTAATTATTATGTGCATTCATGGTCATAACTCTAGAAAAAAATGCCCTGTAGAGTCCACATCAAGATAAAGCAATGACCACATCCATGAATTTTCCTCCTGTTTATAATTCAACTTTAAAAGTTAAGTGTTTTGATAAGATGCTTTTTGTGTTGGTCAGAGATGTTTGTATATGATTGGGTTTCTTCTTGGCATGATATATAATGGCATGAAAATCAAACATGCATGAGAGAACCAAACATGGTTTTATTTATCATATGGCCATACACATTACAAAGCCCGTGGAATAAAGAATTTAATCTACTCCATTTAAAATACATTTGTGGACTGTCCACTTTGTACCAAGCTCTGTGCTTTGTGAAGTTTTGTTTTTGGTTTTTTTTTACATTTTTCTGAAGCTGGAAACAGGGAGAGACAGTCAGACAGACTCCCGCATGCGCTCGACCGGGATCCACCTGGCACGCCCACCATGGGGCGACGCTCTGCCCACTAGGGGGCGATGCTCTGCCCATCCTGGGCGTCGCCATGTTGCGACCAGAGCCACTCTAGCGCCTGGGGCAGAGGCCACAGAGCCATCCCCAGCGCCCGGGCCATCTTTGCTCCAATGGAGCCTTGGCTGCGGGAGGGGAAGAGAGAGACAGAGAGGAAGGAGGGGAGGAGTGGAGAAGCAAATGGGCGCTTCTCCTGTGTGCCCTGGCCGGGAATCGAACCCGTGTCCTCTGCACGCTAGGCCGACGCTCTACCGCTGAGCCAACCAGCCAGGGCCTGTCTTTGTGAAGTTTAAATCTAATAAAGCAGCTTCTCTATAGTGATTGAGGCCAGTCCTCACAGCTGATCAGCCCAGGGGTAAACGCTTCCCATTAATATGGCAACAGCAATCAGTGTTCAACTACACAGCCTCCATGGTGAGGTGCCTGCAGCACCCAGCTCAAGTGAACAGAGAGACTGTGGCAAAAGGCCCTGCTGGACACCTATTACACAAGGCCAGTCTACCAAGACTGGAAGACATGGCAGCTCTACCACATGGATGGAAACCAATGCGGGGAGACAGCCAATATTAAGAGACAAAGAAACACATCCCAAATGAAATAACAGGACAAAATTCCAGAGACAGAACTAAACAAGATGGAGACAAACCATTACCGGGTACAGACTTCAGAACTGCATATAAGGATGCTCAATGAACTCAGGAAAAGAGTAGAGGCTCTTAGTGAGAACTTCAAAGAAGAGATAGGAAACATAAAAAAAGTGGAGATAGCCTGACCAGGTGGTGGTGCAGTGGATAGAGCATCGGACTGGGATGCGGAAGGACCCAGGTTCGAGACCCCGAGGTCGCCAGCTTGAGCGATGGCTCATGTGGTTTGAGCAAAGCTCACCAGCTTGGACCCAAGGTCTCTGGCTCCAGCAAGGGGTTACTCTGTCTGCTGAAGGCCCGTGGTCAAGGCACATATGAGAAAGCAATCAATGAACAACTAAGAAGTCACAACGAAAAACTAATAATTGATGCTTCTCATCTCTCTCCATTCCTGTCTGTCTGTCCCTGTCTATCTCTGCCTCTGTAAAAATAAATAAATAAATAAAAATTAGTGTTTAAAAAAAATCACATTAAAAAGTGGAGATAGAAAACATAAAAAAGAGCCAATCAGAAGTGAGGAGTATACTAACTGAAATGGAGAGAGCATGACAGGGTACTAGCAGTAGAGTAGATGCAGCAGAGGATGAAATCGTAGATCTGGAAGAAAAAAAGAACAGAAAAGATAGAATTAGAACAGAAAAAAATAAAAAAAGAATCTATAAAAATGTAAGGTATCTATAGTGTAAGGAGCCTCTGGGATCACTTGAAATTTACCAACATTTGCATCATGGAGGTCCTGGAAGGAGAAGAAGAAGAACAAGAAATAGAAAAAAATAATGATGAAAAACTTTTCTAACCTGGTGAAGGAAGTAGACAAGTCCAGAAAGCACAGAGAGTCTCAGAGAAAATGAATCCAAAGAGGCCCACACCAAGACACAATTAAAATGCCAAAGGTTAAAGACAGAATCTTAAAATCAGCCAGAAAAAAGCAGTTAGTTAGCTACAAAGGAGCTCCCATAAAACATTCAGTTCATTTCCCGACAGAAGCTTTGCAGGCCACAAGGGATTGATTGGCAAGAAATATTCAAAGTAAGGAAAAGCAGGGACCTACACACAAGACAAGTCTACCCAGCCTTGAATTAGAACTGAAGGACAGAGAAGAGCTTCTCAGACAAGGAAAAGATAAAGGAGTTTATCACCACCAAACCAGAATTAGAAGACAAATTAAATGGTGTTTTTAAGAAAAAAAAAGATTTAAAAAAGTGAATAAAATGACAATACATGCATATCAACTATTAATTTAAATGCAAATAGATTAAAGGCTCTAAGCAAAAGATATATGGGGGTTGAATGGATAACAAAACAAGACCCTTGATATGCTGTGTAGAAAGGACTCACTTCAGATCAAAAGACTCACACAGACGAACAGTAAAGGGATGGAAAACAGTACTTCATGAACATGGAACAAACAGATAAACAACAAAGAGATCTGGGGTAGCAATACTCACACCAATCTAAATAGACTTTAAAACAAAGGCTGTAAGAAGAGACAGAAAAGGACCTAGCAATTTCACTTCTGGGTATTAATCTGAAGTAACCCAAAACACTGAACAGAAAGGACCTATACAGCCACATGTTTATGGTAACATTATATACAATAGCCAAGATACAGAAGCCCCCTAACATGAATGGATACAGAAGAAGTGTGTATATAAAATGGCGTATGATTCAGCCATTCAAAAGAATGGCATCATGCCCTCTGCAACAACACGGATAGACCTAGAGGGTAGTGTGCTGAGTGATGTAAGTCAGACAGAGAAGGGCAAATCCCAGATGATTTCACTTATATGTGCAACCTCAAAAACTGTGTAAATGAAGCGGAACAGAAATAAACTCCTATCTAGAGAGAACATTGTGACGGTTGTCAGATGGGAGGGAGCCTGTGGGGGGAGGGGTGAAAAGGGGGAAGGGATCTAGAAGTATACATATTTTGTTACAGAACAGGGTGGGCGTGTAACAATACAGCGTAGGGAATACAGTCAATCATATAACACCTCTCTGTTGTGTCCGACAGTTACTTGATTTATGGAGGTGACCATTTTGTAAACTATAGAAATGTCTAATCACGAGGTTGTACACCTAAAACTAATATAGTACTGTATATCAACCATAACTTAAAAATAAAAATTGTGCTGAAAAACAAATGGAGTTTAGTGCAAGGGGGTACCGAACTGTTCCTTTGGAGCTCCCCATTCTTGGTATGAGGAAGCAGTGGTTCCTCCCTCATGAAGACAGAGAGGGTACTCGGGGGCTCGCAGTCTATCGGGTCCTTTCACACCGTCCGTCTCTGAGCACAGGAAACGCTGTTGGCGGAGGAAGAATGCGCGTGGCTGTGTTCCAGGACTCGCGCCGGCGGGCAGGGTGAGTGAGGTGTGGCACGGGAAGCCAGAGCTGGAGCACCGGACAGACCTCTGTCCTCCACGAGCTGAGTGGCCTGAGCGAGCTGTTCACCCGCTCTGGAGGTCAGTTGGGTCTTCTTTCGTGACGTGGGGGATAAAAACGCCACCCGGAAACGTTGCGAGGAACACACTGCAACGAGGAAAGATTTATCAAGGACTGAACGTATTTGGCACGGTGTCAAGATCATATGAATTTTTCTGATTCCTCACACATCACAAAATCCGCAGTTATTTGCCGTCCAGAAGGAAGCAACATGCTGGACAGAACGTTTGCCAGTGAGCAAGCAGGTCGAGAAGGTGCTGGCACAGGTTAACTCTGCTTGGCCGCACAGCTTATCCATTGCCAGGGGTTCTCCTCTGGGCCCAGAAGACCTTTAGAGGGGACTCCGTACCGGTTCCCTCTACTTCTATCCCATTTCTCCTTCCCCCTCCACCCCTTCTAGGTCATTCAATGGTCTGGAAGGAATAGTGCCTCAAATAATTTAACAGAGATTAATTGTGTGACCTTGGCATAATGACAAAGTGGGGATAGACCATTGTATGATATATCTTCCCAGTAAGCTGCTGCATACACCAATCTATAAGCGAGGGAGGTAGCTGTAGGTGCACAGGCTCACCAGAACGGGCCAAGGAGAGACTTACAGACGACATCCCAAGACCGGTGTTATCTGATCAACAGGTGTGGTATAAGAAAATAGTAACAACACTGTTTTTCATAGCCTGCTGATACTGTTCGCATCACTGGGTGAAGTATACGCATAAAAATAGTTCTGTTTTGTTTTTTATCCAAATACAACTTGAGGAAAATACCATGATCTTCATGTAATGGCTGTGGAGGCAGGGGCTAAGGGAGATTAAGTAATGTGGTGGTGCAGTGGATAAAGTGTCAACCTTTATCCAGTATTCGAACCTATGAGGTCGCAGGTTTGAAACCCTACAATTGTCAGGTCAAGGCACATGTGGGAGTTAATGCTTCCTTCTCCTTCTGCCCTTTCTTTCTCTCTCTCTCTCTCTCTCTCTCTCTCTCTCTTTCTTTCTCCTCTCTAAAATGAATAAATAAATAAAAACAAAAGTAATGTGCGTTGTGGTGCAAAGCATGTCAGCACTGAGATTTAGGTCAAGTTCCAGTCTAATTTCCGAGCCTGTGTTCTTAACCAATTCTGTGTTCTGCCTCTCTCCCAAAGGAGGAGCAAGCACCTCTAGTTGGATGGTTTTAGTCAAGCAGTTCCTCCCATCAATGGAGTGGCAAGTCCTAAGGAATACTGCTGGATGGGGCGGGGAGGGCCCACACATTCAGTGTGGGAGAAACAGCTGTTAAAGAAGGAAGACAGGGAAAGAGTTAGCAGGGATGGGAAAGGACTAGTCAGAGGGGGGTGAGAGAGAGGGAGAAGGGGAAAGGGAAAGAGAGAGAGAAGCAGAGGTCGAGTTCCCTTCTCTCAGGAGAGTGGAAGCGCTAACAGCGTGAGCGGAGGAGGCCGGCGGGTGATAACGAGGGGACATGAGAAGAGGGAGTGTGCTGGCAACAGGAAAGGGGCCCAGTGAACACGGCCCTGACCAGGAGTCCTGTTCACAAGCTCTGTTGAGAGGACAGCTGTTCAGAGAGCTTCCGGGCCTGAATCGCCCTGCGGCCCCGAGGGGCTCCCAGCTTCCCTGCTTGAAGCGCAAGGTTGGATCCAGCTATCTCTTCTTTTTCATTGTATCATCTAACTCCGCCTGCTGAGGAAAGACTGGTTCACCAGGGAATACACTTGCGCTTCCAGACATGAGATTAGGGTGTCGTTTCCTAACTATATTGAATACAAAAATAGGAAAAAAAGAAATGTGGTTGTTCTCTATGGAGTCAGTTTTCATCTGAATTTAGAGATGCGTTTAACAATATGAATGTTATTATTGCTAAATTATTGATCTGCTATTTCATCTTGACACTTGGCATAATCTTTAGTTGAAATCTCTAAAATCTCACGACTGCTATTGTTATGTTTTCGGATGCCGCTGTAAGTAGGAATAAATATTTGGGCTTTGGATTTGACCCAGAAAGAATGACATAAACAAGATGAGCTCATACTCCATCAAGTGTTGGCTTTAATTTTAATGAAAATCATCACTAACGCTTTCTGCCAATAAATACCAGATGTTCTGTTAAAAACAACAACAACAAAAATGTATCAGAGTTTGTTTTTGTTTTTTTCTAGAGTACAACTAGATATCTAATGCCAGATTTTGGTGAGAATATTTAGAGATTATGTCGAATTTTGAATTCAGAAAACTCCCTCTCATACACATGGTTTCATTCTAAATGAGTCAACCGAAATGACTTCAAGTGAGGCTTGTGCCCATAAATTTTATGACGCCGCTGTTCATGTCCTTGAAACAGATATTAGCTTTAGATTTAAGGTGTGGTTTCCAAAACATATACAACGTTCAGATAGCAATGGAAAAAATTAAGTTACCTTCAATCAGTCCTGAAAATTATTTTTCAAAACAGATTCTCTAAGTCCCTTGGCTCCCCTGGGCTTTTCTTAAATATTGCAAGTGTCGGTATGTGTGTGCATTTACAGTACGGGACCACTTGAGGGTCAACATTGGGTAAACATTTTCAAGAGCCCTAAGAAGGCTTCCATTCTAACATGTTCCCACACTTCCTGAGAACTGCATCCGTAGCCAGGCTGACAAGAGATAATGACCAACTCTAGGCATCTGGCAGAACCACGCCGTGCCCACCAGCAAGGGCCTCTACATCTGGCATCCAAGCCCCACTGCCTCTCAACCGTATAAATGTGAGCAGGCCCTCAAGCCCCGCTTTCAATATTTTTAAGGTACAATGACAGCTGTTAATTACCTCATGGATTAGCATGAAATTTAAGTGAAATACTACATACAACAGGGCACATCTTATGCTTTTACTGAGCATCTTAGAACACATTTTAGCTTTTCAAAATAATTGCCATCATCAGAAATAATAGGGGAAATGAAAGTCTTAATAGAAAAGCTAGCATACCAAGTGAAATTTACGTCACCGTTCAGTGAGTCTCAAACATTTAAGAACTGCAGGGGAGTGCGACGGGGTGAGCATACTGGCTTCCAGGACAGCCACACACAAATGCGGGAGGAGGAACTGAAGACCCACCCGGCATGAATGTTATTACCCGTCACTTACAAGACTTTTTTTTCTTTCATGATCAAAGAACAATTCTTTTCCCTCGCAGGCCCTATGTCTACAACTCCAAGACACATCCGTGAAGCCTGTTAAGTTATCTGCTTTCATTAGCGAGCAGATAGAAGAGAAGGAAGATGATCTTTAAAGACATATCTACGTTTGATTCTCAAACTCCATAAACCAACACCATGAAAACTTGGACAAAGTACCTCTCTGAAGCTCAGTGTCTTCTTCTGTAAAATTGGGGCATGATTAACCACCTCACAGACTTCTCAGGAACTAAGTAATCAGGTGCCTAGCACCATTCCTGGCACACGACAGACACTCACGAAATGCTAATGGCCATCCCTGCCTCTTTTTTTTTTTTTTTTTCTGGCATGACTAAGTGAGACTGCAGGCAAAGTCTACACCCAAGCTAATGTTTCCCACATTAACGTGTTAACTCAATACCACAATAAAAGTATACATAAAAGTTATCGTTTTATAACAGTTATAAAGAACTATTTCTTACAATATCTGATAATCTTGGTTTTATTAATCACACAACCAGGAAGAAGCAGAACTAGAATTTCTGTGTAGGTCAGTCAGTTGTGATGTCACATGTTTTCCATTGCCTCATGCAATTCTAAATGTATGCCAGGCAAACCACAGAGTCAAGTTAAATAAATGCAAATGCAGGCAGTCCCTGGGTTACGAACGAGATAGGTTCTACAGGTTTGTTTGTAAGGTGAATTTGTATGTAAGTTAGAACAGGTACATAACTATTAGATGCAACTTAAATAGATGTTTGTCTTTTTTTTTTCTTACAGAGACAGAGAGAGAGTCAGAGAGAGGGACAGACAGGCAGGAACAAAGAGAGATGAGAAGCATCAATCATCAGTTTTTTGTTGCAACACCTTAGTTGTTCATTGATTGCTTTCTCATATATCCCTTGACTGTGGGCCGTCGGCAGACTGAGTAACCCCTTGCTTAAGCCAGTGACCTTGGGTCCAAGCTGGTGAGCTTTGCTCAAACCAGATGAGCCCGGGGTCTCGAAACTGGGTCCTCCGCATCCCAGTCCGATGCTCTATCCACTGCACCACCGCCCGGTCAGGCTAGATGTTTGTCTTAACATAGTATTTATTTTTACCTTTTTGTGCATATAAATACTTCAATGTTTCCAAATACAACCTCATTCTTGAATGATACAGAAGATGATGGACTTGTTGAAGAGAAAGAGACTGGTAGCAGAGTCCGGGTTTGATTCTGCTGCTGGAGTCAGTTTCTTGAAGTGTAGACATCAAGGGAGGTTTGTAGAGAGCTTTTCATTTTTTTTGTCATAAACAGCCCTTGAGCATCTCAGCCCTTCCATAACTGTATGGTATACTTCAGTAACCCTCTCTGTCCAGGGTCTCAGTCCTCTAACTGTGCTATTCTTGTTTCAGGGAGACAGAAAGCATCAGCTTTTTGTTTCTGTAGTTTCTAGGTCTCTGCTTTCTTCCCGCAATGCTATTGTTTACTGCTCTAGTTCTGTAAGTTCTTCATTGGTTAGTTCTTTGCCATGGGAATCGAGTAACTCTATGATGTCATCTGCACTGATGTTCAACTACAGTTGATTATCAATAGCCCTTACGGTGCTCCATTCCTAAGTACAACTGTACATCAGTCTGATGTTTGTAACTCGGGGACTTACTGTCCTTGCCTGTAGAGTGTTACCTCACTAAACTCCCAGTGAGTCACTTTTGAAGTAAATGTTGGACTCTTCTTCCTTCCAGGTATGTCTTGCTTTCAATACAGATCTCTGAGAAGTTGAAATACCTCATTGTTGTCTCCTGCCCATGACTTGATGCAAGCTACCTGCAGCTCCAACTACAAAAGCCCTTAGAGTTCTTTGTCCTACGTTAAGCTTTGTGTGTGTGTGCGTGTGTGTGTGTACACATATAATTTGGGAAAGATAAAGGCTCATTCAGGCAAATGGCTGGGGGAAAAGGAAGAGCTTATAAACAAAGTGGGTGTACTGGCAGTTTTAAGACTAGAGAAAACTGACCCAAAGCTTGGATTGGCCAAGAGAACAGTCCAGCCATAGATAACACAGCTGGTATGTGCCGCAATCCTCCATTCTCCACACTAGAACATCTCACATCCAATGTATTTTTGAACTGGACTCACCTGCTGCTCCTCCTCCAACTCTCCTTCATACACACACACACACACACACACACACACGCGCGCGCGCACACACACACGCGCGCACACACGCACGCACACACACGCGCACGCGCACACACACGCACACGCCCCTGAAATGTGGTCTTCTGATTTGATGGACACGACCATCACCAGGTTAACTAACAGCAGGTCAAGTTTCACTTAAAGGAGCTGAGTCCTTTCCAGTGGAGCAAAGTCCCTTCATGGTTACACACAGTGGGCAGAGGCAGAGCTGCTCCTAATTTGTTGAGATTTGTGATAGAATCTCTGGTGTCCCAAACGCAAGGCTACCATTTGCTATGCCCAAAGCACAGACACAGTTGCTCTGACCAGGGGCCTCCACACACAGTCCTGGCTCCTCACAGGGACAGGAGGACCCTCACTTGGGCGGTGGAGGCAGACATTCTGACTGAGAGTAGAGAGTAGACCTTTCTAGGTAAAAGCTGCCGGTGCCGTCTCCCATGACACCACTGCTTTGGTTGGGGATGGTGGGAGGGAGGCACTCTGTATGAAGAAGGACCATAAGCATATCCAGTCATTACTAGAATGGCGTCGTACCCAGTTGATCTACCTGTGGTCTGGATAATTAGGCTCCAAATGTTCTGGTGGCACATGGTGACATAGTGGCCCCCATCACAGGTGAGACATCTTTCCCTCTGAATGCATCCCCTGTGTTTGGGCCAGGTGGACCCCAGCTGTGCTGAGGGAATGTGGGAAGAGAATATCCTCCCATCATAGAAGTGACGTTGTAGCCTCCCATAGTATCATCTGGATTCTTCCCAGGTGGGTCCCAGGTGGTTGAGAAGAAGGTAGAACTTGGCATACGTCTAAACACAGGGATGATGCAGGCATTTGTACCCACAGCCAGGTGAGCATCAGGTGGTCTGTGAAAGGTGGAAGCAGACTTGTCCCTTGACATACACTTCTTCTCCAGGGTGGTGGCTCTTCCTAGTGCGTAGGAGGTCTTCTGTGTCCCGGTGGGCAAGTGCAGACGCGAAGGCCTGCGATCGTGGGGCTGGCGTGATCCTGTCCTGTCGCACTACCTGTGTTGTGGACAGATGCTCTCCAGGTGACCAGATTTGAGGTGGAAGAAGCCGTGTATCCAAGCCGTGGGTGGTGCTGGCTCGGCGTCCTGCAGCGGCCGTGGATCGTAGCCTCTACGGCCAAAATGAGATGGAGAAGCAGCGCTGTGTCCCCCTCAGTCCCCACCTCTAACACTGGTGCTCTGGATACTTGTGAACGAGCGGGGCCTGGGGTGGACCCACTGACCTCACAGCTCCCAGCACCCCGGGGGCTGCAGGTCTCATGAGCGCACGTGGGTCTGGAGATGCACTGGCAAACCATGAGCCCCTGTCCCCAGTGTTAACCGTGAGCCCCTGTCCCCAGTGTTAGCCGTGAGCCCCTGTCCCCAGTGTTAGCCGTGAGTCCCTGTCCCCAGTGTTAACCGTGAGCCCCTGTGAGCCCCTGTCCCCAGTGTTAGCCGTGAGCCCCTGTCCCCAGTGTTAGCCGTGAGCCCCTGTCCCCAGTGTTAGCCGTGAGCCCCTGTCCCCAGTGTTAACCGTGAGCCCCTGTCCCCAGTGTTAGCCGTGAGCCCCTGTCCCCAGTGTTAGCCGTGAGCCCCTGTCCCCAGTGTTAGCCATGAGCCCCTGTCCCCAGTGTTAACCGTGAGCCCCTGTGAGCCCCTGTCCCCAGTGTTAACAGTGAGCCCCTGTCCCCAGTGTTAGCCGTGAGCCCCTGTCCCCAGTGTTAACCGTGAGCCCCTGTGAGCCCCTGTCCCCAGTGTTAACCATGAGACCCTGTCCCCAGTGTTAGCCGTGAGTCCCTGTCCCCAGTGTTAACCGTGAGCCCCTGTGAGCCCCTGTCCCCAGTGTTAGCCGTGAGCCCCTGTCCCCAGTGTTAGCCGTGAGCCCCTGTCCCCAGTGTTAACCGTGAGCCCCTGTCCCCAGTGTTAACCGTGAGCCCCTGTCCCCAGTGTTAGCCGTGAGCCCCTGTCCGCAGTGTTAACCATGAGCCCCTGTCCCCAGTGTTAACCGTGAGCCCCTGTCCCCAGTGTTAGCCGTGAGCCCCTGTCCCCAGTGTTAGCCGTGAGCCCCTGTCCCCAGTGTTAACCGTGAGCCCCTGTCCCCAGTGTTAACCGTGAGCCCCTGTCCCCAGTGTTAGCCGTGAGCCCCTGACCCCAGTGTTAACCGTGAGCCCCTGTCCCCAGTGTTAGCCGTGAGCCCCTGTCCCCAGTGTTAACCATGAGCCCCTGTCCCCAGTGTTAACCGTGAGCCCCTGTCCGCAGTGTTAACCATGAGCCCCTGTCCGCAGTGTTAGCCGTGAGTCCCTGCCCCCAGTGTTAGCCGTGAGCCCCTGTCCCCAGTGTTAGCCGTGAGCCCCTGTCCCCAGTGTTAGGCATCCCCGTGCACCTCCAGAGCCCGCAGCAGTGGATACGCCCACGGGGAGAACACCTGGGTTGTCACCACAGGCCAGCGGGGCGCTGACACTGGTGTCAGATGTGGAATCAGGCGAGAGCGAGCCTGCGGAAGCCGAGTACGGGGTGCCGCCTCGTGCCGGTTGGGCTGCGGAAGCTGGGGTCGCGCCGTGTGCTGGGCCTGCCTCTTCCCCCACAGTCAGGAGTTCTCAGGCTGCCGCCCGTCCTGGGCCCCACACGTGGGCTGAGAGGTGGTTCCTGGATCCAAGGAGGTCCTGCTTATGTGGGTCCCTTTGCTGACTAGTCTTCTCAGCACGTTGGTGGAGAGGTCGGCTGAAAGCACGCTGCCCCTGGGTGGTCCTGTCCCCAGATTAGGAAGCGCCTTCTTGACAGGCAGGTTCTCTCCTAAGTTCTTCTGAGCAACCTGGTGAAACAACATTGAAGCCTTCGACCATCCCTCAGGTCACACACTCGGTCGTGGCTTGGCCAGGACTCCAGCCCACCTTCTGTGATCACGGGGCTCCTGCTCTGAACTCGGGTGTTTCCTTGTGGTGTATTCATGATGTGTTATCACTTTCTCCCTTTTAAAAACTGTTTTCTAGTCTTTAGGGCACTTAGCGCCATGCCATACTTATAGTAAGCACATGCATGGCCCAATAAAAGTCCAGTTCAACTCAGAAATCGATCACGGGCCACACTCGGGTCTATGATAGGTCCAGTAGATGTGGGACAGGCACCAGCAGCTGTCAGCGTAGCATCCTTTCACTCTTCTCGTTGAGCCTGACAGCCAAGATCTCCTCTTTGGTCAAGTTTGCCAGATCCCAATATGTAACGATTACATTCTAGATAAATCATGATCTATCCTGAAAGAAATACACCAGTAGGATATTACTTACGTATGGGGTAGAAGCCACTTTCTCTGGCCTTGCAATGTGTCTAGGAAGGTATCTTATTCATGCCTAGAAAGCAAATGCATCATTTATTGCGAGGCAATAATAGAACAACATATTGGATTCAAGTAAGATAAGCTCAGTTTGAATACTGTGAGCATGCCGGCTCGGCCCACTCTTCTGCACACATCATCGGCACTTCAATGTAACTCTCGGCACTCTTATGTCCAAGGCCGGAGGCTTTCCTGCGGGAGTCCAGGACAAGGGAAACATGTATTACTGTCCGGGAGCCGGAAGCTTCAACACGACACGGAAGACTTGAAAACTCCCGGTCCTGTACTTGGTTTCATCTGGTTTGAATCTTGTTCCTTTGGCTTCTTTCTTTCTTTCTTTTTTTTTTTTTAATAATTTTATTTTTTTAATGGGGCGACATCAATAAATCAGGATACATATATTCAAAGATAACAACTCCAGGTTATCTTGTCGTTCACTTATGTTGCGTACACATCACCCAGAGTCAGATTGTCCTCTGTCACCTTCTATCTAGTTTTCTTTGTGCCCCTCCCCCTCCCCCTTTCCCTCTCCCTCTCCCCCCTCCCCCCGTAACCACCACACTCTTATCAATGTCTCTTAGTCTCACTTTTATGTCCCACCTACGTATGGAATAATGCAATTATACGAAGTGAAATAAGTAAATCAGAAAAAAACCTTTGGCTCATTTCATTGGAATATTTTCTCTCTTGCAGGACTGATACCATGGATCGCTCATCTGACATGTAGGAGTTTCAGAACCAAGAATCGTTTAGATCAGTCAACATATTTCAATATATATATATATATTTATATTCGATTAAAATCTACTTAAAATTAAATTGAGATCATTCATATATTACTTTTAGCCCTCTGCTTGAGAGATGTCTTTTTATAGTTTGTCAGAACAAATTCAGGTTTTCTTCCCCCAACAAGTTTTGAGGTTGGTAAGGCACAAAAGGTTTTTGCCCAGATCCAAATTCTGTTTGACAAAAGGAGAAATGTTATAAGCCCTTTCTAACTTCTCCAGAGCAGAAATGATTGACACTATGACATTTAACCACGATTCTTTGATATTATTTGAGGAGAGTTCAGTGAAGAAGAACCGCTTCATTTTCTTTGTTTGAACAGAAATAGCAAGGCGGAACTCACACGGGACAGAGGGTTCTGACGGGGGCTCTGAAGAAGATGATTCCATTGTCAGACTGGTTTAAAGACGATGTATTACAGTCATACAGTCATGTTATTTCCATCTCTTGTTCCCAAAGAGGAAAAATTGTATTAGACGTATTATTCTTCTTGGTGCTTCAGGACAATACAAAGGAATTTAGACAAGGATATTCTAAGGGAGGACTCATCTCTTGATGTCTCTTCTTAACTAGGAATAGGTGAACAAGATGCTTTTTTTTTTTTGAGATACAGAATATTATCTTACTTGTTATTCTTCCAAGGAAAAATAACATTAGATGGCAAGTGGTTAGTCTGAGATAATTTGGGTTGGGAGCAACAAGCATGTCGAGACAGAACTGATTTAAATAAGTTAAATAATTTAATAGTAAATAAAAATATTTTAATAAAAATAACAGAAATTAATAGTTGCCAGGTGGGATTATTTATAATTTGATCATTTCTATTTATTGATTTTTTTAAAGAGAGAAAAAGAGAGAGAAACATCAATTTGTTCTGTATGTGCCCTGACCAGGGAACCAACCAGCAACCTCTGTGCTTCAGGCTCGAACCAACCAAGCTCTCTGGCCAGGGCTCTAATCAGACAATTTCTTCCAACTCCAGTCATGTCATATGAACCTAGAGATGGGAAACACTGGGTGGAATTTGTAGTAGGGACAATAAACCACAACTGACAAGCTGTACTGAGCACCCTCATTCTCTCTTTCCTCATCTTGTTCATCAATAACCCATTGTAACCCACACAGAGTTAGTGTGGGGATACATTGAGTGATCCCTGAGCTCCTTAACAGAATATTTTTCCCTAAAATAACTTTTGTGTTGCCTGACCAGGCGGTGGTGCACTGAATGGAGCATCAGACTGAGACATGGAGGACCCAGGTTCAAAACCCTGAGGTCAGGTTTGAGTGCGGGCTCATCTGGTTGGAGCAAGGCTCACCAGCTTGAGCCCAAGGTCTCTGGCTTAAGCAAGGGGTCACTCAGTCTGCTGTAGCCCCCTGGTCAAAGCACTTAAGAGAAAGCAATCAATTAACAACTGATGTGCCACAACAAAGAATTGATGTTTCTTATCTCTCTACCTTTCTATCGTCTGTCCCTATTTGTCCCTCTCTCTGTCTTTGTCGCAATAAAAAAGACTTTTGTGTTCTTCTTTTAATCTTTTATTTTCCTTTCTAACAATGTATCAAAATCTTTCTGTAGCTTTTTTTTGGCTTTTATTTGTTTATTAACTTTGACACTTTTATACTTTTATTTAAATATGGTTTCAGGAAAAACAGAAGATAAATGTTTCCTTAATCCGTTATCTGGAACTGAAAATGCCTGTTGATTTTGGCATCTCACACTACCAAAACAACAACAAAGAAAACAACTTCAGCATTAACAGATAGAACACAAGATGTCGACTTTTCTCGAGCATTCATTAAGGATGTGGTTATTTCTAATGAAAAAATAATACCTATCTCATAGACTTGAAGATTAAATTCTCTAATGAAGGTGAAAATGTTTTGTAAAGGCAAAAGATATATAGCATGTTTTGTCATTATTTTATTTTCTGTTGTTTCAACTTGATCTGACAGTGCTTTATGACATTGCTTATGTAAGAAAATGCCTTCTGGCTTGCTGCTTTGAGAACTAGACTCTGTTATTCAATGGCTTGATGAAAACGACATTGCTTGTGACGGTTAGGGGTTAGGCCATACATGGTTTTTGGCAATCTATCTCTTTACAATATTCATGGCAACTAATTCAGTTATGTATTTCTCCTTCCAGTTTCGTTGAGGACCTACTACCAGCCAGATCCTTGACATCAGGTGTTGGAAAACATTTTATATAAAATGTGTTAGGCTCTGTGGGCCATGTACAGATTTGGTGGCTTCTCCACCTCTTCCTTCAAAAACCTTTTGAAATGTAAGAACCACTATCAACTCACAGCTTATACAGAAACAAACAGAGCTTCTGCTCCGATCTGTGGGCCCTTATTTGCCAATCCCCGCTCTATATTTTCAGGGAGTAGAACCCTCGCTTTATATTTTCAGGGAGTAGAATCCCCGCTCTATATTTTCAGGGAGTAGAACCCTCGCTTTATATTTTCAGGGAGTAGAAGGCACATTTTTGAGTTAATGACTAAATTGGATCAATTATTGGTCTTCCTTACCTTCTCTTTACTCTCATACTGTCTCTATTCAACACTGCCCCCAGAGAGAACCTGGAAGGACATGTTACATCATAGCGCTCAAATCTCTTCAATGCTTTTTACTCAAAGCAAACACCAAAGTCCTCAAAGTGCCCCCACAGCCCTAGCCAGCCATGAGGGTCTCCATTTCTTTTCTGACTTCATTTCCTTCTCCTCTCTTCCTGGCTTGCTCCGTCCTCTGTGCACTGACAGCCTTTCTGTTTCTCGACTGTTCCAGGCACACCCATGCCTCGCTGCCTTCCCATCTGACTGTTCCTTCTGCTGGTCACATTCACTCCCCAGATGTGCACATTGCTCCCTCTCACACATTCCTTCTCAGACCTCCTCTCCTCCACTAAGCTTTCATTGATCACTTCATTTCAAGTGTCAGCCTCCTCCCACAAACTCGCCATCTCTCTCTCCCTTCCCTGATGTCTGTTTTCATCTCTCTTTCTAATTATTTTACCCACTAATTGAAGATTTACTTATATGTGTATATTTATTATATATTTTTGCTTTATTGTTGCCTCCCCATGCCCAGAGAGAGAGAGACGGGACATTCATCTGTTTTGTTTGCTGCTTTATACCTCGAACATACTTATCAAACATACTGAAGAGGAGTGTCTGAAATCTGATAAGGGATCAATGTTCTTGACTGAGGAGATGAAGAAGGAAAGTGGTTGGGATAGTCACTACCAAAAGCAGTATTTAGAATTCTCTGATATCTAACCTAATGTAAATTTTTGTTAATTTAATTCATTTTAATGAGAAGACTGGGAACTAGTGTAGAGACACACAGCATCAAGATTTGTATATTACATTCTGTAGAGTTCTTCTGAAGTATGCACAAATATCATTGAAAATACATATGCAGCTCTCTCACTTTATTTAATACTTTCTAAGAGCTTTAAAGGTAGGGATAGTGTCAGCATCTTTCCTTTATGATGAGCTTCATTTGCTCAAGGTGACATCATAACTAGACCCAGACTTTTTCCATAAATCCTCCCTAGAAACCCATGACATTAATAAGAACCACAAAATTTCATTCAGCTTCCAACAACGCACATGTTACAGACTCAGTTATGGGCCATCCATTTTAACAAAGAGAAGACATGATTTAGCTCATCCAAACCAAAGAGAATGTTAAATTTTGTCCTCCATTAACATTTGTAATGGTAAAAATGGGCCCCCATCAACCTTCAGGATGGCTTGAGACCATCATATCTACATCATCACATCTACATTATGGGTGTGGTGATGTTCATCCAGAATGTCTTTCTCTGTCCCTCAGAAATATTTCCATAGTTTTTAATACTTATTGAAACATGTAAGAGGCATTTGAGTAGTTAGAAGTCCTTCAAAATAATATTTTAGAGGCCTTACTTATAAAATAAAGATAATTGGTTTAGACACTTTAAACTACAAGGAATTTTTTTTATCTTCATTTTAATGGTGAATGAAATAAGCTTATTTTATTTGTGCAAATCCCATACACCATGTCCAACTTCTTTTTTGTTTGAAAAACTTAGAAATTAAAAATTAAGATTAAAGCCTAATTTGCGGTGGCGCAGTGGATAAAGTCTCGACCTGGAACGCTGAGGTCACCAGTTCCAATCTCTGCGCTTGCTTGGTCAAGGCACGTACGAGAAGCAACAATGAGTTGATGCTTCCTGTTCCTCCCCACTCCTTTCTCTCTCTCTCTCTCTCTCTCTCTCTCCTATCATTAAAATCAATAAATAAAAATCTTTATTAAAAAAGATAAAAATTAAATCACAACTTATATGACATGTGGACTACGCTGTTGACTAATATGAACATGGAGTTTTGTTTGATGTAGTTCAAATGTTTAAATTTATTTTAATATTGTGTGCTGTAGTAGGACCATTAAGGTGCCCGAAAACAAGAATTTGTCCATCCTGTTTGACACGTTATGCTTTAATGTAGACTCACTAATCACAAAACTTCTTCCGTCCTGGCATGGGCTTCTTAAAGAAGGGATACCGTGGTAGTCTTGAGGAGGGCCTCCAATTGACTTTTTTTTTTCTTACCATGTTCTTAGTTTCTAAATTTTTTCTCTTTAGCCCATCAGAAACAACAAATGTGAAGAAACAGTCAGATATTTCCATGTAATCAATGTAAAATTTAATTCAAACTCTTTGTTCATTTCCAATCAAGAATGTTGGCAATTAGGCCCTCGCCAGTTGGCTCAGTGATAGCCGTTGTGTGTGTATGTCCCGGATTCAATCCTCAATCAAGACACAAAAAGAGATCATTTGCTTCTCTCCCCCTCCCTCTCCTCCTTCTCTCTCTCTTCTCCTCTTACAGCCAGTGGCTTGGTTGGCTTGAGTGTCCACCCGAGGCACTGAGGATAGCTCCGTTGATTCGAGCATTAGCCCCATTTGGGGGTTGCCAGGTTGCCAGGTGAATCCCGGTCAGGGCTCAGGTGGAGTCTGTCTGTCTCCCCTCCTCATACATAAAAGAAAATTGTGTCAGTTAAATAATTTGTCATTTATTTAATTGATTTTCCTTTTCCATCTTTATACATACACAATTACATAAATCACTCTTTGATCAAGTCAAGCATTTTTATTATCTGCATTCTTCTGACACCATTTCTTATTTTCTAAAGTTGCCATTCCCTCTTAGAAGTATTTTTTATCTTATTTTTATTAATTTTAATGCAGTGACGTTGATAAATCAGGGTACATATGTTCCGAGAAAACATCTCCAGATTATTTTGACATTTGATTACGCTGCATACCCCTTGCCCAAAGTCAAATTGTCTTCTGTCACCTTCTCTCTGGTTTTTTAAGAAGTATTTTTAAGGACAATAAATACTACGTGGTTTCTTTGTAATTGAAATCAACATTTTACCTAAGGGCAGACATGTTTCTTGACCATTATGAAATTCTTTTATTCAAAGGAAAGAGTACAAGTAACTCCTCAGTTCATAGACTGTTACTGATCCACAAGCTAGTCTAATTTATGGAGGTAATAAAAACACTTTTAAAAAATAAATGTAATGCTGGATTTTGAAGAAAGATGGTGAGAGTAACATGGTAGCAAAACTTACTCTGTGGTATATCAGAGATATAATTAAAAACATAAAAGTTAGAGTTGTTAATTTTTTTAAAATTCTTAATCATGTACACCATCAATATCACAATTACTTAGATGACTTTGAAATCCTGGAAGGGAATAAAAGGACTTAGTTGGCAGATGTTGTTTCTACTAATCTAAATCTTCTTTACTTCCGATTATTATTAATTAAATGGACGAGTATCGACAGCACACCGGGCCAGCCTCGTGAGGAGGTGTCTAGTACATCTTGGCTATGTGCAGTAAGCAGTTACACGGCGGAGCAGTACACACCCCGTAAACACGGCTGCGGCCCCGGCCTAAACCCGGCTGAGCTGGGGCTGTGTTGAGTCCTCTCATTTTTTGCATGCCAGAACGTGAAGGTGCAATTTGCATGATAACATCATATTTAAAGTCTAGTTAAGTCACCAGGAAAAAAGAAAACCACACACACACACACACACTTACACACACACACAATGACTAAAAGAATTTCAGGAACTTCTTTTTTTTTTTTTTTTTTTAAAGATTTTATTTATTCATTTTAGAGAGGAGAGAGAGAATGGGGGAGGAGCAGGAAGCATCAACTCCCATATGTGCCTTGACCAGGCAAGCCCAGGGTTTTGAACCGGCAACCTCAGCGTTTCCAGGTTGACACTTTATCCACTGTGCCACCACAGGTCAGGCCTCAGGAACTTCTTATGTAGAATTTTTTTCTCTTATGATGCTAAAAATGCATATTTAAAAGCCCACATGCATATCTTCCAGATAGACTCATAATGACTGTTTCAACTGTTAAAAAACTAGGCTAAATTATTACTTTTTTCAGGATATCTGTATAGAGGAACTTTTTTCAGGATATCTGTATATAGCCTGTAAATACAGACTTTGGTTTTCTTCTACTTCTTCCTTTTGCAGTGTCCAGTGAGCCTTCAGCCTCTGTAGTCTGACGAGAGGTGACAAATCTGTTGCTCTGTGACTCAGAGATAAAAGTACGCTGGCCTATTTTCTGAGCACAAAAATTGGGACATGCACTCTGACAAAAGACCCTGTGCCTCTCCCACTGAAAAAGAAGAGTCTGGGATAAATGTCTGTCACCAAAAATAGGAAATTCTAAGATGTTTCAATAATTTTTGGTGATGGAAAGAGAACTTTTAAAATCGAGGCTGCCCCAGAAAATTCATGATAGTAGAATATGAGCTGTGCCTTGCTTTTAAATATCTTTTTCTTCACGTGTTGGTGCCCAACCTAATTCTAGATTACCTAACATCGTCTCACGGTGCCTGGTGGAATGTTGAAAAAGCTATCTGTTGTGCAAAAATGGGCTGGGGGTTGAGCAGTCAGTACGCCCTGTGCTCAGTCTACTTTTTTCATCAATATTCACCAGGAAGAACAATAGAGACTGAGCAATGGTAGAGGTGCCCTCCTCCTGGGTTCAGTGCACTCTGGTGCAGTGTGGGATAGTGGAGGTGTTTGCCACAGCATGAGTTCTAACTAGGAAGCAAAAACTATACTTCTCACGTGATGGTAAGAGTCAGTGATCAGGGGTTGGCATTCAAGCATTATAGGTGTTGACCAGGTGTTCTAGTTTTCTATTGCTGCATAGCAAACCACCGCAAAACTTATTCTCTTAACAACTATTGTGTTATATCTCAAGGTTTCCTGGGCTAGTAAGTCAGGCATGTCTCAGCGATGGGATTCTTCGGTTTGATGTGGCGTGGACAGTTTGCATTGTGGTCAGCTGGCAGATGGGCTGATCTGCCGGCTCTAACGGGGCTTAGCTCACATCTCTAGTCTTGTGGCAAGAATAGCTGGAGGTCAAGGCTCGGCTTATTATGTTGACCAGGGCACTCAAACATGGTCTCTCCATGAGGAGAACGTGGCAGCCTCTGTGTGGATAGACATCTTACATGGTGCCTCAGGACTCTACGAGTGAGTGTTCCAGGAAATAAAAATAGAACCACTTTGGAAGTCACGCAGTGTGATGTTCTGCTCTATTATATTGGTAAAAACAGTCATGGACACACCGAGGTTGAAAACTAGATCCAACCCCCTGACAGGAAAATCTCAAAGGACTGGGCTATGTTTGTAAATGACAGGACCAGAAATCAGTGACTTAACCACAGGGACATAGCCAAATTTTATGGAGTTTGGCAAGAGGACAACTTTTTCTCTGGGAGTCTAACCGACAGACAATCTCTCTTGAACAAGTTAACCTTTGTATCATGCCATGCCATCCTCAATCAGGATCGATTGCTATTGAAAGTTGTACCTTTTCTTAGAGAAAATACAAAGAATGAATCCTAAAATAAAGGACTAACATAAAGGTATAACTACTGTATTTCTTCGTGTATAAGATGAACCATTTTTCAAAAATTTGGGGTCTAAAAACTGAGTGTGTCTTATACAGTGGTTGTAGTTTTGTTTTGTTTTTTACTAGCATTTCCCGCTTTTCCGCGCTTGTTTCTGTGCCCATTGTTGAAGACAGTGATTTGTCATCAGACACAGATGAGGACAAGCTAATGGATGGGAGTTTTGACAGGGATGAGGAGTGGTATGAATTTTCTGATGAATAAAGCTTGAGTTCAATAACTTTATGTAATACTTTTTTTTTTCAAATTTCGAGCCCCAAAGTTAAGATGCATCTTATGCATGGGATTATCTTATACGTGGAGAAATGTAATCAATAAACTAAAAATGACCCTGGACGCCATTGGAGCGTGATGTATCTTCTATGCTGCGAGCTGCCGGTGCTCATTCTGTCCCTCCTCCTTGTGTCAGATGCCCTCTCTGGTCCTCCCTGCCCCTCTGAATTGGTCATTCACCTGCACACAGAAGAAACCCCACAGCGACTTCCTGAGTACTCACAGTCCACCCTAATGTATTTCCTGTCACTGCAGAAGGTTTTTCTGTTTGTAGCAATCACGTGATAGTCTTTTATTGTTGAGTGTTGATACCTGTATTTTCGGACAAGGCTGTAGACTCCTTGCCTGCAGAGAATACTGTTGTATGCTTCCCAGTGTCTAGGACAATAATTGTTGATGAGTTCAGTAACTGATGATTGAGAGGCTTTTCTCCATAGGCTACAGGAATTTCTTTGTTTATAAAAAGCCGATACAATGAGTTTCTATAATTCTGGTTTGAAGGTGTTATATTTGCATCTGGAGAAACTTCTAGAGAGGAGATAATGACTCTCTATAGAATGACTAACTATCAATAAATGGAATGAATGAAAGACAGTTTGTTCTAGAGAAAAATAATTATTTTTCATTTCCTAGAGAATGACATTGGACCTCCGCTTCTTCATCTGTAAAACAGAGATAGTTGCACCTCCCTTCCAAGAAAGATTTTTAAAGTGAATGCATAATACTGGGTCTTTATAAGTCCCAATAAATTAGGAAATTAATCATTGTTTCTGGAGAAAGTATAATTGTTAATTTCCCTATCATTATTATGTCCTGCAAAATTTAGACATCATAAATGATGTTGAAAAAATTGTGCAGGAAATAAAGGAAAAGAAAAGAAACTAGACCACCTTTTTGCACCATACCTAGGAATAAACTCAAAATAGATTAAAGACTTAACAAAGAGATTAAAAATCATAAAAATCTTAGAAGAAAACATAAACAGTAAAATCTCAGACATTTCTCATAACTACCTTTTTTTTGCTATATCTCATCAGGCAAGGGAAATAAAAGAAAAAATAAGCAACTGGAACTACATGAAAATAAAAAGGTTTTCTACAATAAAAGAAACTTATCAACAAAATGAAAAGACAACCCACTGAATGGGAAAACATATTTCAAGATACATCTAGTAAGCGATTAATATCCAAAATTTATAAAGAATTTATAAAATTCAATACCCAAAAAACAAACAATCTAAAAAATGGGCAAAAGGCTTGAATAGACACTTTTCTAAAGAGACAGACAGATGACTCATAGGCATATAAAAAGATGCTCAATATCACTGATCATGGAAAAATGCAAATTAAAACCACAATAGGATATCACCTGATATCTGTCAGAAAAGCTATCATCAATATTCAACCAACGAGTGCTGGTGAGGATGTGGAGAAAAGGGAACCTTTGTGCGCTGTTGGTGGGAATGCAGACTGGTGCAGCCACTGTGGAAAGCAGTGTGGAGTTACCTCAAATATTTTTAAATGGGGCTGCCTTATGACCCAGTGATTTCACTTGTGGGAATTTATCCAAAGAAACCAAAAACACCAATTCAAAAGAATATATGCAATTGTGTGTTCATTGCAGTCTTATTTACAATAACCAAGATCTGGAAACAGTTCAAGTGTCCATCAGTAGACGAGTAGATAAAAAAGCTTTGGTACATTTACACAGTAAGATATTATGCGACAGTTAAAAAAAATATGGAAATCTTACCTTTTGCAGCAGCATGGATGGACCTGGGGAGTATTATGCTAAGTTAAATAAACCAGTCAGAGAAAAACAATATCATATGATCTCACTTATATGTGGAATCTAATGACAGAATGAACTAACAAGCAAAATAAATGCAGACTCATAGATAGAGCAGGATGACCGCTGTTGGGGGGTTGGGGAGGCCAGGTGAGGGGGGGGTAGAGGGATTGAGCAAAAAGGGACAGAAAAAGAGAAAAACTCATGGACACAAACAACAGTGCTGTGATTACTGGGGAGGGGGTGGTTAAGAAGGTGTGGGTGGGGATAAACCGTGATGGGCGGAAACTTGATTTGGGGGGTGAACACACAGTATGATGTGTATATGTTGTACAACTGTGTACCCGAAATCTTTTTAACCATTGTCACCCCAACAAATTTAATTTAAAAAGGAAATCTCAAGTCATTTTATTCTTTTTTTTTTTTTTTTTTTCATTTTTCTGAAGCTGGAAACAGGGAGAGACAGTCAGACAGACTCCCGCATTCGCCCGACCAGGATCCACCCGGCACGCCCACCAGGGGGCGATGCTCTGCCCATCCTGGGCGTCGCCATGTTGCGACCCTCCTGGGCGTCGCCATGTTGCGACCAGAGCCACTCTAGCGCCTGGGGCAGAGGCCACAGAGCCATCCCCAGCGCCCGGGCCATCTTTGCTCCAATGGAGCCTTGGCTGCGGGAGGGGAAGAGAGAGACAGAGAGGAAGGAGAGGGGGAGGGGTGGAGAAGCAGATGGGCGCTTCTCCTGTGTGCCCTGGCCGGGAATCGAACCCGGGTCCTCCTCACGCTAGGCCGACGCTCTACCGCTGAGCCAACCGGCCAGGGCAAGTCATTTTATTGTTGTTCAAAAGAAATTATTCTCCACAGATTCTAGATCACATTGTCTACTCAATTTTTTTTTTTTTCATATATGGGCAGTTGAATGGATGCTATCTCAGGAGTCAGATCCTTTTAGCTTAAAATCCCAGATCCAAGACTCACTACTAGTTTTGTGACTGGGAAAGTGGCCGGACTGCAGTTTACCTCAGTTCACTCATCTGTAGAATGGAAGTAATTGTACAATATATCTCATTATCATTATAATAATTAGTAGAGAAGTGCAATTAGCAGGAGGTGAATATACTACTGCTCCAGTATGACTTTTCTTTTTATTTTTCCAGGAGGAATTTTCACAGACAATTCTTCCCACTCATTATTTTTAAATATGACGAAATTTGAAATGTTAATTTCATAGCTTTATTCTTCTGATTGATCTACACAATTTTATTATTCTCATCTGCAAGAAGGATCCCATGCTTTGATCTTTGTTGAACATTAGACTGTTGTTTAATTTCATTGTAATATAGGCTGATTGTATTCACTAGTTATTATATCTCAAAAAGAACATCCCTGAGTCAAGAGGACGGGGATATATAACTGGGTGGTGTTGTAGGCATTCTTTGTGTTTAAATATCCAATCTGTGTTGCACTAAGAAATCCCAATGACATAGTACCCCATTATCTACCAAGCTTCAGAACAAAAGAATGTAACCCAATTTAAACAACCAAATATAGTTTGGAGTATCATAACTTTTTCATATTGCATCTCATTTTATTTATTATTAACAAGATTTCCTCATTAAGATTATTTACCAAAATAAATTTAGAATGCCCACATTTTGTAATTTTCTTCTTGGCAACCAGAACGCATAGTTATGGAATGTAAAACTTTTATGTAAGTTCCTCATTTATTTAGGCAATCTCAGTGTGCTAAAAGACGCAAACAATATCCATCTCCCTCCGAATTCGACACAGCCCTGTGCTCTCTCCTTCACTCGGAGAGGATGCTTCAATACGCAGATGCTTTATGTGATCTCCTTCCTCTGAGGGTTGAGATTTAATACTCTTTAATAAACTTGCACTGAAAAAGCAAGGGACAAATGCAGGCAAAACACAAACAAACAAACAGAAAAACAGGTCTGTCCAGGCTTATTAGCCAGGTCAATGTAGGAATTTGATTTCAGAATCAAGAGAAGATTCTGTTAAGGTTTTGCTTTATAATTTAATAGATTGATGAGATGGCTAGACAATCTAGTCACTGACAGCTACAAACAAAAATTATGTGCCTTGTGCTATTAATTTTTTTTTATTTATCTATTTCAGCAAGAGAAGAGGGAGAGAGAGAGAGACAGACAGAGAGACAGGAGCATCAAGCTGTTCCTGTATGTGCCCTGACTGGGGATCGAACCAGCAACCTCCGTGCTCTAGGACGATGCTACAAACAACGCAGCCACCAGCCAGCGTGCTATTAATTTTTAAAGTAAACTTTGGTTTTAAAAATGCAGTATCATTTTAGAATTTTAAAAATCTTTACTAAATTTAGTTATGATTGATTTCTGAGATACTGTATGTTAAAAAACAGACACGATGATTGTGCATTTTTGGTTTTACCTTGTAATTTACTTATTCTAAGGTGATAGCATTAGATAAAACACATTCATATATCTTTACCTATTCCTTTGCTGTGTCTGTGTGTTTTTATGTAGACCTGTCGCATATATATATATATATATAGAGAGAGAGAGAGAGAGACAGAGAGAAAGAGTTTAATATATATATATGTATATATAATTTATATATGTAACCTAAAAGTTTTTGACAATTAACAAAGATTTTAATCTGTTTATACTTACTGTGCTTACCAATTTTATGTGTAACCATTTTCAGAGAAAATTTTCTGGTCTATTTTAGATATTTATTAAATATTTTCCAAGTTACTAAATATATTTGGCCTATTTTTTCTCTGATTTTTCCTCTTCCTTTTTAGCCTTACATTGAACTGAAAGAGTTCTTTTTATTTTCCTTTCTCTTTCCCTCCAACAGTTTGAAAATTATGCACCCTATTCCTATTCCTTCAATAATATATTACAAAGGGTTAGACAATTGTTTTTGATGAACAAATTTCACAGGTGTTTAACTGTTTATATGTTCATGTATTTTATAACTATTCCTCAGTGTAATTTATCAAAACAATATACAATTATGCCTGGCCTGTGGTGGTGCAGTGGATGAAGTGACGACCTGGAAATGCTGAGGTCGCTGGTTCAAAACCCTGGGCTTGCCTGGTCAAGGCACATATGGGAGTTGATGCTTCCAGCTCCTCCCCCCTTCTCTCTCTTTGTCTCTCCTCTCTCTCCCTCTCTGTCTCTCTCCTCTCTAAAAATGAATAAATAAAATTTTAAAAATATATACAATTATGACAACAGTGAATCTGAGCCAGACACAAAAATATGTTTATGAATGTAAACATTTAAATATGATGTTTATCCATTTTAGGATGAAGCTGAATGACTTTAGACTAATACAACTTAAAGAAAAACACACAGTTGTAAGAATACTTTGTAGTCTGTTTCTGTATTCTATTTGAATACATTGTGTTCTACTTTTTTAAATGTATTCAATAAAAACAGAAATATTTTCCTTTCAACTTATTTTTTTTCACAGACTTAATATCAACAAGCAGGATGAGACACCCAATAAATATTCATCTCATTACGCCCTGGTTGGATTGCCATTCTCTTGAGGCTGCACCTAAGTATTGAACTGTCACATGACTCCGTTTTTTCAGTGATGAAACTATGTTTCTTCTGCCGCCAGTGCTGTGTAATCAGTGGCCGCAGCTTTATGTGCACAACAGCAAGGGACGATGAGCATAGATAGTGGTGACATCCGAGCTTGGGGCCAGCACGAAGCCAGGCAGAGGTAACAGGAGGAGGGGACTGCGGGGGGGGGAAGTCCAGCTCTTCCGCAGGGTGGGGACTGGTGGCCAAATGAAATCATGGTGCCCCTGTTCGTGAGTGTCCAAGCAGACTAACGCGCCCCTTGCGCGCTGGGGTTTGTCGGGAAACGATTCATTCTACGAATGAACTCAGACAGGAAACAGATCTCTTCCTCGCCTACGTGGAGCATTTTCATAGACGTGATCTTCTTCCCTGGTGGTGATGGGTGAAAAGACGGAAACCTAAGAGAGAGAATTCTCTCTGACGAGGTGATGGGCAGAACAAGGCACCGCGCGCCCCCAGACAGGCCCGCGCCCTAACTATCCCCTGTGTTCTGTGGGTCGGCGCCTTTCCAAGCAAAACGGCCTTGACAGAGCAGAGGAATTAATAAAGTCGGGAGAGTCTCCTAGATCAGTGGTCCCCAAACCCCGGGCTGCGGACTGGTACCATTCTGTGGGCCATTTGGTACTAGTCCGCAAAGAAAGAATAAATAACTTACATTATTTCCATTTTATTTATATTTAAGTCTGAACGATGTTTTATTTTTTAAAAATGAGCCCTGGCCGGTTGGCTCAGTGGCAGAGCGTCGGCCTGGCGTGCAAGGAGTCCCGGTTCGATTCCCGGCCAGGGCACATAGGAGAAGCGCCCATTTGCTTCTCCACCCCTCCCCCTCTCCTTCCTCTCTGTCTCTCTCTTCCCCTCCCGCAGCCAAGGCTCCATTGGAGCAAAGATGGCCCGGGCTCTGGGGATGGCTCCTTGGCTTCTGCCCCAGGCACTAGAGTGGCTCTGGTCTCGGCAGAGCGTCGTCCCCTGGTGGGCAGAGCGTCGCCCCCTGGTGGGCATGCTGGGTGGATCTCGGTCGGGCGCATGCGGGAGTCTCGCCCCGTTTCCAGTTTCGGAAAAATACAAAAAAAAAAAAAAAAGACCAGATTCCCTCTGTTACATTTAAGACTCACTCTGGACTCTTGTCTCGGTCACATGATACATTTATCTGTCCCGCCCTAAAGGCCGGTCTGTGAAAATATTTTTTGACATTAAACCGGTCCGTGGCCCAAAAAACGTTGGGGACCATTGTCCTAGATGACCCGGATGACGTAATCGCCAGGCTCGGATCAGTAACCAGGGAGGCAGGGAGGTCACGGTCAGAGTCAGAGCGGGAGACGTGAAGCAGAGAGCGGAGTAATCCCGCCCGGGTGGTGGATGGTCTTCAACAGGAGCAGAAACCACAGGCCGGAGCGGGACGGTCGCTAGACGCTGGAAAAGACAAGGAAACCAATACCCCGATAGAGGTTCCCGAGGGAGGACCCACCTGCAGACATCCTGCCCTTAGCCCAAGGGGACCCGGGTCAGCCAACGACCTTCAGAACTGTGAGCTAATAAGTTTGTGTTTGTGGTAATGTGTTATATTGGCAATAGAAACTAAGACAGGCCTTTAATTGCAAGGATTTATTTTTATTTATTTTTTATTGAGAGAGGAAGAAAGAGAGACACAGATAAACAGGGAAAGAGAGAGATGAGAAGCATCAATTCATAGTTGCAACACCTTAGTTGTTCATTGATTGCTTTTCATGCGAGCCTTGACAGGGTGTGGGGGTGGGGGGGCCTCCAGTAGAGCCAGTCATCCCTCTCTCAAGCTAGCGACCTTGGGCTCAAACCAGCGACCTTAGGCTTGGGCCAGGGGGTCATGTCTATGATCCGATGACCCTGCACTCAAGCTAGTGAGCCCATGCTCAAGCCAGCCCATCTTGGAGTTTGAACCTGGCACCTCAGCGTCCCAGGTCGATGCTTTATCCACTGCACCACCACTGGGTCAGGAAGAATTTCTGAATGAAAATGAAAAGTCCTTTTAGGCTTGGAAAATGACAACTGAAGCCCAGAAAAGTTCAAATAATTTTTTTTTCTGAATCGTCCAGCTAGTCACTGACAGAATCAGACTTGGAATGTGGACTTTTTGGGGGTTTTTTTTTGTTTTTTTTTGGGGGGGGGGTTGTATTTTTCCGAAGCTAGAAACGGGGATAGACAGACAGACTCCCGCATGCGCCCGACCGGGATCCACCGGCACGCCCACCAGGGGCGACGCTCTGCCCACCAGGGGGCGATGCTCTGCCCCTCCGGGGCATCACTCTGCCCCTCCGGGGCATCGCTCTGTTGCGACCAGAGCCACTCTAGCGCCTGGGGCAGAGGCCAAGGAGCCATCCCCAGCGCCCGGGCCATCCTTGCTCCAATGGAGCCTCGGCTGCGGGAGGGGAAGAGAGAGGCAGAGAGGAAGGAGAGGGGGAGGGGTGGAGAAGCAGATGGGCGCTTCTCCTGTGTGCCCTGGCCGGGAATCGAACCTGGGACTTCTGCATGCCAGGCCGACGCTCTACCACTGAGCCAACCGGCCAGGGCCCGGATCGTGGACTTTTCTTAACCATTACTCCCTCCTCTGTGACTAAGAACTCAGAACTATCTCAGTGCACAGGATGCAGAGTGTGTCCAGGGGTCAGCGGAAGCTTGTCCTCTCCATGGTCAAAGTGATGGGAAAAGTTAAGCTGAAATATCTTCAGTTCTACATAAAAAAGAAAAAAAAATGTTTTAAAGACCACAAAGGAATCTCAGATTTGTGTCTAGTCCTCCACATAATCCAAACACCGAAAATGTTCAACTACTGTTTTGGTTCTTGGATGGGACAAGGTCCAACTGAAAAAAGGCAGTCACACACATGGCATTTTCAGTATGAAGAGGTTTTTATGTAAAATGCTTTTTTTTAAATGGATGAGCCATAATTACATCCTTGGTAAATAGAGTGGTATAAATAAACATTAATGGAGAAAAAAAAAACCACCACTTTAGAGTCAAGGCATACGTCCTTTAATCATAACAGCACTAGAAATTTGAGAAGAGAATATCCAAGAGAGATAATGAAAGTTATTTTAAAAGAGAAAATTACTTTCCTACTTTATTTTAACCAATTCGAAAGTGGCTGAAAAAATAAATAAATAAATACATTTACAATGGTAATTCAAGACATACTTTCTGATGTCCAAAAAAAAAAAAAAGATATGATTGCACACAAAAAAAAGTACAGGTGAGTTATTTTGAATAACTACTTTGAAGTCCAGTGAGGAGCTGGTTTGGTGTCTTTTATATTATGGCATTCTTAGCCTCTCCCTGGACTCTTGTCTGCTCAACAGATATTTTAATCTTTTTTATATTTGTTACTCTATGACTTTTCTTGCAAAAGTCTACCACACATTCTTCACTCTCTTTAAATATCTAACTGCATGCCTTCTCCAACGCTCTCTCCAGATGGCCTTATCTCCTACTGAGTGTGACGGATTGTGGCCAGCGGACTATGGTTCCCCCACCCTCAACATTTTAAGCTGTAGCTTTGCTGTGTCTCTTCTGGAAGCCGGTCCCTGAGGAAGACTTGTTCTCAGTGGGTACCAAGAAGGACACCTCTGTTTTTCCTGTTGGTTGTTTAGGCTTCACTTTCTCCAAGGTACTGTATTACTTTACATCTCTCCTTCTGCTTTCTGCTGAAAAAAAAAATGCTCAATGTTTAAAAAAATGAAATAAAGAATAACAATCAATGGAGCGTACCTCTTTAAGTTTCCATATTTCTCTTTCTGTCTCAGTTTTTATTTTTTTATTTTATTTTTTTAAAGTCACAATAACTCATTTCGATCTAATTTCAGCCTGTTCACTCTACTGAAATTACTGTCAGGCAGGACTACTGGCCTAATGGCCACAGCAAACACTCCCATCTTTTATTTATTTATCTATTTATTTTTATTTTATTTTTTTTTCTGAAGCTGGAAACGGGGAGAGACGGTCAGACAGACTCCCGCATGCGCCCGACCAGGATCCACCCGGCACGCCCACCAGGGGGCGACGCTCTGCCCACCAGGGGGCGATGCTCTGCCCCTCTGGGGTGTCGCTCTGTTGCGACCAGAGCCACTCCAGCGCCTGAGGCAGAGGCCAAGGAGCCATCCCCAGCGCCCGGGCCATCTTTGCTCCAATGGAGCCTTGGCTGCGGGAGGGGAAGAGAGAGACAGAGAGGAAGGAGGGGGTGGGGGTGGAGAAGCAAATGGGCGCTTCTCCTATGTGCCCTGGCCGGGAATCGAACCCAGGTCCCCCACACGCCAGGCCGATGCTCTACCGCTGAGCCAACCGGCCAGGGCTCCCATCTTTTATTAATGTTCAACTTCTTCACTCTTTCTTTCCCCTGTATTGACCATGTTTTCTTTCTTCAAACGGTCACCTGTTTCCACTGTCTTACATTCTATGAATCTCTGTTTGTCTAATTGTTTTATTTTCTCTTTTGTTGATTTTTTTTAAACCTATTTATATAAGTATTTCTTTCCTCTCTTTCTTATGCACTGGAGCTAGACATTCTCAGAGTTTGTGTAAAATGTGATTTTAAATGGATGAGTCATAATTACATTTTTGGTAGAAAGAGTGACACAAATACACATTGACAGAGAAGAACATTCCAAAACTTAAGTGTATGTATGTATCTTTTTTTTTTTTTCACAGAGACAGAGTCAGAGAGAGGGATAGAGAGGGACAGACAGACAGGAACGGAGAGAGATGAGAAGCATCAATCATCAGTTTTTTGTTGCAACACCTTAGTTGTTCATTGATTGCTTTCTCATACATGCCTGGACCGTGGGCCTTCAGCAGACCGAGTAACCCCTTGCTCAAGCCAGCGACCTTGGGTCCAAGCTGATGAGTTTTGCTCAAACCAGATGAGCCCATGCTCAAGCTGGTGACCTCGGGTTCTCGAACCTGGGTCCTCTGCATCCCAATCCGACGCTCTATCCACTGTGCCACTGCCTAGTCAGGCAAGTGTATGTATTTTAATCAAAACAGTGGTATCACATTCTTTTTTTCTAGATGTTTTCATTTTATTATCTGGAGATTTTTTTTTAAAGTCTCTTATATTATCTGTCAACAATAATCATGTTTCCAATTAATATTTAGTCTCTTGTTTCTTTAATGACCCTGGCCATTATTTCCAGAAAAACTTTAAATGATAGTGGTGGAAGTAATGATCTGGTGTTTTACCATTAAGCTTTAGACTTCAAGTATAAATATCTTATCATGTAAAAAAGTAACCATCGACCTTGAGAATATTTTGCTAAGCAAAGTAAGTCAATCAGAAGAAGCTAAGAACCATATGATTTCACTCATATGTGGGCTATAAAACTGAGACTGATAGACACAGGCAAAAGTGAAATGGTTACCAGAGGGAGGGGGGTAAATGGGGCCAAATATACTGTGACAGAATGTGGTGTCACTTTCGTGGTGAGCCCCCAATGCAACATTCACGTGACATGGAGATTTACACCTGAAACTTATGTGTTCTTATGGACCAACATCCCCCCATTAAATTTGATTTCTAAACAAAAATTAATTAATTAATTAATTAATAAACATTGATGATTGTTGTGTGTGAGACACTGTGTTGAAGACAGTGGATAGTCAGGGAACCCCTAACTTAACCTGTTCATAGCACAATGAACCTTGTTGCTCAACTTACCACAGTTCCAGTTTCACATTTATTTGGGAGTTAATTTGCTAGTATCTGTCTCTCATAAGTTGAGAGGGTTTTTTTTATTATTAATTATTCATTTATGTCTAGCATCTGCAGCGCTGTCTGACTCATCGTGGGCATTCAGCATATTTGATGAATGAATAAATAAATAAAAGCAGAGATGACTATGACAAAATCCTTTGCCTTAATCCTACTGAAGATCGTAGTAAACAATAGGCTTAGTAGCTTTTCAGATCTTATATTGATTTATATCTTACACTGTTTGCAGATCAAACAAATTAGATGGAGGAATGATTGACAGATAGCAGATTCTGCATTTTTCCCTGTGTTGCTTTAAAATAGATAAAACATTATCCATCTATCCATCTTTAAACATGGCCTCTTTCAAAATAATCTATCATCCTATTGAATGTTTATTTTTATATTTATTTTGAATGTGTTAATTAACTCTTTGAACTGGTTACCCAGATAAAAGAAAGTAGATAGTCCATGATATAATTTTCTTTATTTCAGACTTATTTACCCAGAAATTTCATCATTGTACCTTTCTTATGTGAGTATTTATTTATTTATTTATTTTTCTGCTGAGAAAGAGAGGGACAGAAAGACAAGAAGGGAGAGAGATGAATAGCATCAACTCGTAGTTGCGTCACTTTAGTTGTTCATTGATTGCTCTCATACGTGCCTTGACTGAGGGGCTCCAGCCAAACCAGTGACCTCTTGCTTAAACCAGCAACCTTGGGCTCAAGACAGCAATCTTTGGGCTCAAGCAAGCAACCTTGGGATCATGTTGATAATTACACACTCAAGCTGGTGATCCCTTGCTCAAGTCAGATGAACCTGAACTCAAGCCAGGGCCCTCGGGGTTTCAAACCTGGGTCTTGAGCATCCCAAGTTGATGGTCTGTCCATTGCTCCACCACTGGTCAGGCTTGTGTAAACTCTTAATGATCCTAAAATGCTTATGCACATATGGATGCTTTTCAATTAACTTTGGAGTGTCAGATGATTGCGACTTGAGAAATTCACTAAAAACATTAAATTAAAAGAATACATCCATCTACAATGTTACTAAGAGATTATTATCAAGGATGAACATTAAATTGTTTAACCATGTAATAGCAAATGTTGGAGAGGCTGTGGAGAAAAAGGAACCCTCATACACTGTTGGTGGGAATGTAAAGTAGTACAACCATTATGGAAGAAAGTATGGTGGTTCCTCAAAAAACTGAAAATAGAACTACCTTATGACCCAGCAATCCCTCTACTGGGTATATATCCCAAAAACTCAGAAACATTGATACGTAAAGACACATGCAGCCCCATGTTTATTGCAGCATTGTTCACAGTGGCCAGGACATGGAAACAACCAAAAAGCCCATCAATAGATGACTGGATAAAGAAGATGTGGCACATATACACTATGGAATACTACTCAGCCATAAGAAATGATGACATTGGAACATTTACAGCAAAATGGTGGGATCTTGATAACATGATACGAAGCGAAATAAGTAAATCAGAAAAAACCAGGAACTGTATTATTCCATACGTAGGTGGGACATAATAGTGAAACTAAGAGACATTGATAAGAGTGTGGTGGTTACGGGGGGAAGGAGGGAATGGGAGAGGGATAGGGGGTGGGGAGGGGCACAAAGAAAACAGGATAGAAGGTGACAGAGGACAATCTAACTTTGGGTGATGGGTATGCAACATAATTGAACGACAAGATAACCTGGACTTGTTATCTTTGAATATATGTATCCTGATTTATTGATGTCACCCCATTAAAAAAATAAAATTATTAAAAAAAAATTGTTTAACCATGTCATTTTTACATCATGAGGATGAATAGGAGGTTTTTCTTCTGTGAGTAGTCAATATGAGTTATCCCACATTACACTTTAAACAATTCTAAAAGATCAGTATTATCTCATTGTACAGAGGAGTTACTGAGAGGTTCAGAGTTACGTCAGTCACGTAACTAACAAGTTACAAAAATAATGTCAACTTATTCTGGATTTAACTGGGGGAGAAAGAGAGAGAACAGAAGAGAAGGGTGAGTAGGGCAGGAGAGAGAAAAGAAATAGAACCTTTTACTCAAGTAAATCTACTATGAAAATTCTAAAAAATGCTACAAGCACAATTGCTCAGTGAGATGAGATCAGGAAGCCCAGCACAGTGCCCTGATCTCTCAGTCCCTCTGAACACAGGAATAGACTTGATGCCCCCGAACAGAACTCTTAGGAACAGAGTTTGAAAGCCATGACATGTTATTACTTTTATCCCCCATGCTCAACTCATTTATTCTATAATTTTTTAACTATAAAAGTTATCTATGTCTGATTGATGGTAGTGCAATAGATACAGCATTGATCCGGAAGGCTGAGCTCACCAGTTCATGACCCCGGCTTGCCCAGTCAAGGAACATATGAGAAGCAATCAATGAACAACTGAAGTGAAGCAACTACGAATTGATGTTTCTCTCTCTCTCTCTCTCACTTCTCTCTAAAAATCAATAAATAAAATCTTTTTTTTAAAGTTATATATGCATGTAAGTTAATTCAAATAATAAAGAATATTAATATATTGAGTAGGACACTTAAAACAATGTCAATGCAATAGATGAACAAATAAAAATATCAATAAAAATTTTAAAAGAACAGTATTGAACAGAATACCAAGGTATCTTTTCCTAACCCCTGCTTTTTCTCCTTAGACATATATTTATTGATTTTTAATTTTATTAATGCTTTTGCTGTGTTTACCATGAATCAAAATGAAATCCTTATAATTGTTTTTCTTAATGTATTACTGTACACATACTTTTAGACTACTTAGGGGGGATAAGGCACTTAGTTGTGGCTTCCTTTCTCCTCTTAGTAATAGTTCTCATAGTAATTTTAATTCTCTACTGCTTGATCTTGTAATTTTATGTTATGTGCCTGATATAATTGGTAAGCAAACTTTCATGTAATAAGCTTTATTTCTTGTAGTGAAGCTTTAGATAGCATCTCTCTCTCTCTCTTTCAGATGTGATTAACTAAGAAAAATGTATTAGCTCAGAAAACAGAGGCCGCTCTTTTTTAGAGTGGGTTAATGGGGGACACCACGTGACATTCTGGGTTCCCAGCCATTCTCCCTTTCTTCTCGGCCTACCTCGTGTTGACTTGGTCCTCGGTCTGTTCTTTTCGGCCTCGTTCCAGCTACTGCGTCCTCTCGGCTGTGTTCAGTGGCCGGCCAGGCCAGAGCAGACGGCACCTCGTCACTGTGGGCCCTGCAGGGTGCGAAGGTGGACCCCGCTCCACCATTGCGTGGGGCTGCCTGTCCAGTTTCCATCTCGGCCTCTCCTCACGAGTCCTTCTCTGGCCCTTTCTGGTTCCCTCTCCCTGCCGATGCTCCAGTCGTGGCGGATGCCTGGTTCTGCCTCCAACACGCCGGGTCTGGTCCAGCCTCAGAGTATTTGCACCAGGACTTCCATGTGAACTGTTCAACCAAATCACATAGTCCTTCTTCATAATCAAGCAAAGTAACGTGGTTTTTGTGTGTGTGTGTGTGTTTTTTTGTTGTTGTTGTTGTTGTTGTTGTTGTTTTGTATTTTTCTGAAGCTGGAAACGGGGAGAGACAGTCAGACAGACTCCCGCATGCGCCGACCGGGATCCACCCGGCACGCCCACCAGGGGAGAAGTTCTGCCCACCAGGGGGCGATGCTCTGCCCCTCCGGGGCGTCGCTCTGCCGCGACCAGAGCCACTCTAGCGCCTGGGGCAGAGGCCAAGGAGCCATCCCCAGCGCCCGGGCCATCTTTGCTCCAATGGAGCCTTGGCTGCGGGAGGGGAAGAGAGAGGCAGAGAGGAAGGAGAGGGGGTGGAGAAGCAAATGGGCGCCTCTCCTATGTGCCCTGGCCGGGAATCGAACCCGGGTCCCCTGCACGCCAGGCCGACGCTCTGCCGCTGAGCCAACTGGCCAGGGCCCAAAGTAACGTTTTATGACAAATATTTCTGTTGTATGTTTAATATCAAAACCCTGAGACACTGGTCTAGGTGAGCACGAGAAACCCTGGATTATAAACACGCACATTTCCTCTGTGTTCTGCACACCTTTGTCCTCGGGATATCATTCTGCCGATGGCCTTCGATCTCTTTCACACCGTCCACGTCTCCCCACCCACCGATTTTCCCTACGTTGAAGCCCAGATGCATTCACTACTGTTACTGTAAAGCGCGACAATAGCACGTATTGCTCTGCTCGGCGCCTCCCACCTCGCCGTTTCTTAGCTCTCTCTCTTCCTTCTGCCAAAATTCTTGGAGAAGAATCCACAGTACAGCATCTAACTTCACATTTTCCTTTATTCCTTTATCTCAGCTATTTTGCTCCCGCCCTTCTCCTTCTCCCAAGCTCTTTACCAACATCACGAACAATTGACTGATTGTCAAGTTCAGGTGCACCTGTAAGATCCTCACCCCACTTAACCTCCCTCGGGTACGTGTCCTGGGACTGAGCCCTTACCCATCTCAGCTGGCCTCTCCCATCGCCCCGGGTTCATCTTTTACGTGTTCGCGCCTGGGTTTTCCTCCAATCTGTCTTTCCCAGTACCTCCAGCTGTTGTTATTTTTTCCCTAAAACCTCTATGTTTTCAATTCAAAAAATGACCGGTTTGAAGCCCTGAGCTTGCCTGGTCAAGGCACATATGGGGGTTGATGCTTCCAGCTCCTCCCCACCTCCTCTCTCTCTCCCTTTCTGTCTCTCTCTCTCTCCCTTTCTCTCTCCTCTCTAAAGTGAATAAATAAAAATTTTTTAAAAAACCATGCAATTCAAAAAATGATTTTTGGGGTTACCAAAAGAAAGATAATACAATTATAGTGGCAAATGTTTATACTATGATATTATGAGAAAAAGAAAAAAATAGTTAAAAACTATAAATTTGACTTTTAAAATGGTATAAATAGAATCATATCTACTGTATACAAATTTACATTATGTGTACATTGTAAGTATCTATGTGCAGATGTGTGTATCTGTCAGAAAAAAAAAAAGACATCAAAGTAGTAACATGGTCTTCTCCAGAGGAAGGATTCTGGCTGCTTATTTTCTCAATCAGCACTTCTTACTATGGTAGTTTAGAACGCGGCGTGATGCGTGGCACGTTAGAGAGCTTTGCATGTTGCTTGAGGCACAGAAACGTCCGGGTGGGCTGAGGCTCTGTAACAGCGCTCCAGTCAGGTAGTGAAGGATGAACGGGCGTGTCCCAGGTACACAGGAGAACTAGTGTCGTCTGGGTAGCGGGAGGAGTGCCAGAGCATCCAGAGAGGTACGAAAGCACACTGCATACGCAAAACGCAGAATACCCCGCAGACTAGAGAAGAAGGTGGTGAGTTCTCGGTATAATGACCTCCGTTATATCCCTTGTTAGTATAATGATTCTTATAGATCCTTTAAGGTTTTTCTAAAAATCCACCACCCATGGCCCACGGCCATCTGTGAGTGTGTCACACAGCTCTCCTGTCTCTATTCCCGATCGTGGGACCATGTAGCATAATCACATGGCAGCCCTCAGGGCCTGGCTGGATTCCAGAAGTTTGTTTACTACAAATATTTTCCTGCTTCCCTGATCATGGCTTGTGTGGGTTGTTTCTAGACAGTAGGATAGACAGTGATCGATGGACATTATATCCCTTAACCAACTACACACATACCCACACACAAGTGAATCTTTCCTCTGAAATATGGATTATTCCAGTAGCGTCAAGGAACCATGAAAACGAGCCCAGCATCAAGCTTATACAAGTGTTCTCCTTCCTTCAGTGTTTTTCCATATTCAAGAGAAACATCATTAAAAAAAAAAAGAAAAAAAAAAAAACAAACAGGCTCTCTGCTTCCGAAATTTGCTAGTCCTTTGAGCAAGACTTCATCTTGTGATCCTGTTTCCCATTTTTGCACCAGGAGTTAGGGCGTAAGAACAACTTAGATGTCTTTGAACAAGTAACGAACACGCCAAGAGGAGGATCAAGTCATCGCCGATAGTTTAGTGAGACTCCAGCCCACCACAGCCGTGATTTGTTTTTTCCCACTTAATACAATCATTAAGCAATGATTAATTTTGATATGACCAGGCGGTGTGGGAGGATGGAAAGATGAGTGGCCGGGGAAGTGGAGAACTCAGAGTCCAGTCTTGGGACTGCTAACAAGCTGTGGGACTTCGGGAGAAGTCCTGAGTTTCTCCTGTCTTCAACTTCGTCTTTAAAACACAGCCCTTAGATTAATGGATGTAACAAGTCCCCCTGACTCCGAGATTCAAGCTCTGTAAAGAAAAAAAAAAAAGTTCTGTGCAAGTCGACCTTAACGCTGTATCTCATTTTGCCTATTTGCAAACTGACCTGTGGCATCCTTTCCAAGAGCGCCCTCGATGTTTCCGTTGGAATCACTGTGACATGCACGCTAAAGCAAATAAGGAGTTCCCCGAAATACCAGGATGAAACCCACTTTCTCAAATATGAGAATAAATTCGCTGTAGACAAAACCTTTACAGGCCTAGAAGTGCATGCTCTTTCAGTCATTTAGAAGAAAAGTCTTATTATGATAGCGTAGCGAAAGTGTCGTCTTCTCTATAGCTTAGGTTAGTGAGCTACGTCCTTAGATTCCTTACTATAATCATGATCTAAGAGACAAGACACCTGAGCAATAATCACGTTATTACCAATAATGTAAACAATGCTAACATCAAGATCTAAATGTTCACCATTTTACTGATATACTAGCCTTGAGGTAATAAGTGCACCACCTTCTTACAGAAATTAGTATGTGAATTTCGGCGACTGTTAAACCAAATATTATACTTAAAGCACTGAAGCAAATGCAAAGGTAGGCTCTCACGTCCCCACAACCAGAACTAATCGTGACCTTTCCGTTGTGAGCCAGGTCTGTGTTCTTAACGTTTAAAATGATTGAAATAGCCTGACCAGGCAGTGGTGCAGTGGATAGAGAGTTGGACTAGGATGCCGAGGACCCAGGTTCGAGACCCCAAGGTCGCCAGCTTGAGCATAGGCTCATCTGGTTTGAGCAAAGCTCACCAGCTTGGACCCAAGGTTGCTGGCTCGAGCAAGGGGTTACTCAGTCTGCTGAAGGCCCGCAGTCAAGGCACATATGAGAAAGCAATCAATGAACAACTAAGGCATCGCAATGCACAACAAAAACTAATGATTGATGCTTCTCACCTCTCTGTTCCTGTCTGTCTGTCCCTGTCTATCCCTCTCTCTGACTCTCTCTCTGTCTCTGTAAAACAAAATTAAAAATAATAATAATAAATAAATAAAATGATTCAAATAAATTCAACATAATACTGTCTAAAGTCGCAACAAATGCTAAAATAGTCAAAATATATCTATTTTTAAAAACTAGCTAAATAATATTGTCTCTTACTATATCCTATAATACTTTCGTCCATGTAAGAGATATAAATTTTGAGTGATCCCCAGGACTGGTGTATAAACCAATTACTAGAATTGACTACACATATTGATATCATTTAGGCAAAGATTATAAAACAATTTTATCTTCTTTGAAGTGGCAGTAATTGTTTTGTTAAGAAAGTCACAGTGTCAATAAAAAAACTTCAAAAGTAATTTAGAAACTTGGTATCTTTTCTAGTTAATAGCTATCTGTCTAGTTTATGGCTTGATAATATCCTCATTACAGCTACATGACAAGGAAAGTCAATGGATTTTACCAAGCAGAAATGTGTTGATTTATCCCCAAGATTTAAAAATGATTCAATCTCCTACTTCTTGCCACTAGTTTTAAGAAAACTTACCCGAAGACATTCATGGGCATTTTGAAGTCTCTCTACCATGCCAAACAACTGGAAAGATCAATCAAATTAGGTGTTGGAGATTTCAATATTAAAAAAAAACCAAAACACCTCACTAATTTATTTTTCACTCACCATCCATCCAGCTGGATCCAGCAAATAATCTATCATTTTAATCTCACTGTGCTTATGAGACATGGGAGGAAGTCATACCTTTATTTTAAAGCAAATGTGTCCGGCTTAGACATGTGATAGCATTTCTAAATCTAAACACCCGCCTTCAAACTGCAAGATATCACTGATTCCCCGATTGATTAATCAGTTGCATAGCCTTCAGGGTTAGCATGTGGGGAAAAAATATATACATTCTTTGTTTCCTAGGTATTAAAAAACATAATAAAATAGAATGGTTTGTAAACCTCAAAAATTGTTTCTTTATGTTAATTTATTAAAACCTGTTAACATGAAACTCTGGCCATCTTCCTCCCCCCCCCTTTCTGTTACAGAATTTAAAAATATATGAGAAACTTGGTCAAGTAACCAGTAAAATTATGTCTATGCATTAGTATCTTTAAGAGGCAAAAAAGAAAAAAAAAAAAAAAGATATCCTATTATCATGATGCGACTAGCATTCATTTAAATAACTTTGGGCTTGATTCATGAAAAACAAAAATACTTACACTGCAGGGGGGCATTACTTCTGCATTTTTTTTTATATGCACAAGTCATGGTCTGTATTCAACCCTCCAATTCAAAAAGGAAAATTGCAGATTTATGGCGGCAGGTTTTTTGTGTGAGTGCACAGTTCCAACGTGAAAAATAAATAAGCCCGTAGAGAACCTACGCCTTTTAGCAGAGTGTTAAAAGAATTGTAGACAGAACTCCAGGCAAAAAAAAAAAAATCTCATCCCAATAAATTATTACCAAAATGTTAGCAAACACAGCATTGTCACACGCAGGCAGCCAGGACATAATGGTGACGCAGAAGAACACTGCCACATAAATCACTTTCCAATAGCCCTCTGCTCGGTACAGGGAAGACACTTCCGTCCTCGACTGACTCTCATCTTCCACCTTTTCATCACTGGGATAAAATGGCAACTGTCCAAATCACAAAAATAATTTGCAATAAATCCCTGGAGATGCTGCTGTCCAACTTAGGGAAGGCTTCTGTGACGAAGAAGCCAAGACCTAGGGAATGTGTAAGGAAAACTCTTTTCAGAAATGTGCTCCCCTTTCAATCTGAACTGGTAAAGTCAATCACAGATTTCACATGAAATCAAAGGCTGCATAACGTTGTTGGGTTGTTTTGTTTTTTTTGCTTAATATCTCTTGGGAAATATATCTTTTATAAAATGCAGAGATGTAAAGAAACGTATTATGTAAATTTAGCATGGCCAGGGACATTTCCACAGAGGTGAGTTTAAGCTTTAAGCTCAGGAACAACGGTCTCAGGTTTTTATGTATATTTCTAAAAAGCCAATGTTATGCATTCAGATTGCATCTGATATTATAGTTTTAAAAATTAAAATGTATTTATTAAAATGCTCTATTTTTTGAATAAAAGTAGTGGTGTCATTCCTGATCATGAAAAGTCATACTAATAGTAAATAAATGAACAGAATTTATTCTTTTAAATAAAATAAGCTATATGCATTTCAAAAGACATACTTACATATTTATAGAAATAAAGCAGGTGTCAAAAATAAAATGAAGCCATTTTATTTGGACATAAAGTATTTTAAAGAAAAACACTGTTATAACTGAACGGTGTCTCACATTATCAGAGAAACCATTTTTTTTTTTGTTGCTTTCTCTCTATCCCTCAAACTTCCAGGAAATCTTAGCTACTTTATAGGTGCATCCTGTGACAGTTGTTTTTTTTTTTTTTTTTTTTAAACCGAAGCATGGCTGTTACTGACTTAAATATAGCGTCCTTCTTTAAGCAGAAGGTGGGGGAGGGGGAAGCCAACTTGCAATTTAGACCGTTACCAAATTACCAAAACGAGGGCGGCAGCACCTAAGGAGCAAAACCATTAACAATGTTCCGACTGGAGCCCCTGTTCAAATACCTTGGACACCTTGTTAGCACAGAATGAGGTGTTCAATCAAGAGACTGGAAATTGGAAATGCCAGGGCACAGTTTTGAGTGGTGATGACAAGGGCGAGAGAGGTGAGTGCCAAAGTAACAGTCTTCTACCCGGCGGGAAGCTGAGAAACCTTCAAGTCTCCATTTGTAAATCAGGCCCATGATTACCGCCCTCGCAAGCAAAGAACATCGGAAACAATTATTTGCACCCTTCTTGCACGGTTTTAATTTGCTCTTAAAATGAACAAGATGATCCCCAGAGTCCCCGGCATTTTGTCTTTATAAATTTAGAGCATGGTTCCTAGGATTTTTCATGGCACTGTAAGCAACAGGAAAACTAAAGGAATCATTTCAAAGAGGACACTCCCCCCCCCACACACACACAAGCTATATCCTTAAGCAGGGTTGCTGTAACTTCAAATGTCCGACACCGTCTGCAGATATTTTAGTGGCTGACTCTTTTTAAAACATCAACGATGTTCTTGTTAATTACTGATTTCTAATTTTCCCCTTATGGTTCTCCATGTAAATGAAGTGACTTAGACACTGAAACTCTTGTATGAAATTGATGAGGCATAGCACCCTTTTCCTGTTTTTAGCTCTCTTAATCCGCTCCTGGCCAACTGACAACTCACAAATAATTTACTATAAGATTTTTACTCTAGGTCTCATGAAACTTGTGTGTAAAAGAATATATTTAAGCAAAATGTCACTGGTAAAATAAACATTCATTTTCTTCAGTCAAAAAGTTGCACTGAGTAAAACAAACCTAAATAGAAAACTAAACCTTCAAACTGCCATCCATTGAATTAATTTTATGGTTGTCAAGCATTTTTTTTTTACCAAGTTGTTTACGGAGAGAAATTAAAATTTAGATGTCATAAAATAAAGTGTTTATAGTTAGAAAAAGTACTTGTGAATATATATTTTAAATGTTTATACTATGCTATAAAATGTTACAGTGTTTTTAAATGTATAACATGTATAACTTTTCACTTCTTAATTATTTAAAGGATGCTATTCTAATTGTATTGCAGATAGTTTTGCTAATTAATTACAGACATGAGGGTCCACGTATAAGAAAACGAACTGTAATTTATACTTTTTATAATTTCATATATAACTGTTACGACTTAATCTAAAAACTTTTCAAAATAACTTAAACAATAAACTTCATTTCATGCAAACATAAGTAATATGTTAGATCCTAAGTTTGTATTTTTCTTCACATACCAAAATCTATGAAGCTTTTTTACAAAGCCCTCAATCCATTTCCAAAATTGAAAATATCTCAACATCTGTTTACGTAAGCAAGAAAGAAAAATAATATAATATTGACAACTTACAACTGATTTCTGAAAATCCATTCAGTAAAATGATTAAGTTTATTTTTAAATGGGTTTATATATATTTTCCCAGAGAGCCTTCTATTTTCTCTTCATTGTTTTTTCTGTTAGTTTGTTTACTGCATGATGCAATATTAAATTTCCAAATTTTGATTTCTCATACTCTATCAATGGTTTAAAATACTGTAAAAATCATTGGGGAGGTTACTGTATAATTTTGTAATGGATTACAATCACATAATTTGTTCCTAAACCCACAGTGATTATTGTTAAAATGCTCTTTTCCTCAACCAGTAGTGTCTTTTTTATCATATGCTATCCAAATTTAGAGGGCGCTGTTGTTCATGTATTTTGAAGAGTTTCATAATGGAAAATACATCCAACTAAGTTTATTATTTGTTTTTCAAAACCAGCCTATAAAGTCCAATAGAAATAGTAATGTGTAAAGCCTGAACTTAAAGTAACTAAAAAAGAAGTTTGTGTAATAGATCATTAAAGTTGCTGTGTTTGCTATAAAGTATACATGTACACTTTGTTGTCCCTGATTCTAATTTACATTTAATTCATTGTAAACATGCTGATTACTAAATTTTATAAAAATATTTCAGTGTTCTGATATTATAGTTATGTAAGAAGAACAGTCTTGTGTTTAGAATATGCATACCCCCAAAATTTAGAGGTGTCATTTTCAAATGGTTTAAGTAAGAAAATCAGGTAAATGTGGCCAAATTTTAATTGTTGATTCTGGGTTAGGGACATGCAAGTGTTTTTTGTATTGTATTTTCAACTTTATCTGTTTGAGATTTTTAAACTAAAAACTTGAGGAAAATATTTGATAACAATACATTCTTAATTTCTATTGTAATTTTGTTAATTTTTTCTAGGTAAATACTTATTTCAAAAAGATTTTACTGTGTATGCTAGCTTCTTTATGGTTAGCTTTTAATTCAGTTCTAAAATATCAGATTTACCTTGACTACATGACAAATATATCATTTCTTTTACTAATTAAGATTGAACAGAAAAAATAAATTTAAAATAAAAATTTATATTCTGATATCTACAAAATGTTTAAAATTACTAAAGAAGAGTGATTTCTCTGGTTTTTAAACATTTTTTTCAATATGATGAAATCATATGAGTCCACATCTCTCTGTTCTTTAACATCTTGGTTGATGCAAAAACAGTCAAGACTAGAGACAAAAGCTGGAAAAAATTATAGTCAATCTTGTTCTAAATGCCAAATTTAAGTAAGACAATTTATACTTTTTAAATAAATTTTTAACATCTAAAAATGTTGGTGCCTCCTTGTACTGAAAACATTGGATTAATTCTTTGTAATACTCATAATCACCTCACCAGAAACGATAAATGCTATACAGGTCATAATTCTAGATTTAAAATGCATTTACTTAGAAAACTCAAACCAGACCATAGAAAGAAATTATATTCTAATGTAGTGTTCATTCTTAGTTCTTTCCATTTAATACTTAGAATAAAACACTTCAAAACTATCATTCCATCTGTGTGTATTTAATGCATCTAAATATATTTTTATGTTATGATCTTTGATGAATAAAGTTAATAAGATGACATTCTCTCTGGTTAAATAACATTGCCTTTGAAATGATCCAGATTTTAACAAGAGTATTTCTTTTTCATTTATATTATCAGGCACCAATGAAGCAGCAATAATACCTTCTTCATTTTCTTTAAGTCTGACTTGCAGAAAGAAAGAGGGACAGAACACTGTGATCCACTACCATGAATACAGATTCTATGCGGAGCCATGGAACTGAATTGCTAGAAAAACACAAACACAGCTTAAAGAAAAGTTTTCACATAGCTCAGGCATAACTTTTCACTACCTTTGAGTTATTTTGAAACCAAAATAAGCATGGCAGAAAACACATGAAGAAAAAGCAGGTCACAAAATGCCTTATTACTTGCCCTTTTGAATAGGGTATCTGAAACTTTGCCTGGTTAAACTGTATCTAATCTAGCACAAATAGGCATTGTCTGATTTTTATGGTATCCATGAATGTTCAAAAAGTTTTCCACCTTAAAAACAAGGAGGTGGGGGTAGGGGGCAGGGAAGGGAGAGGGCTGATCCTTAACTGAGTAACAGTCGCCTTTTATGATTGGCAAGTTCTTTGGGACCACCATACCCCCCCAGCCTGACTGCTGAGTACCCTGTGATGCAGTTCAGCCCTGTCTTTATGTCACATCACTGGCAACAAAACAATGGCTCATATTACATGAAAATCTTGTGCAAATGAGCCATAATGGGAGTGAATGACAATCTCAGAAGACCATGCAGCAGGGTCCGCCTTTGATCCGAAATACTGTTAATCTTTCTCAAACATTGCACACCCAGTCTACTTGGCAAACCCTATATGCAAAAGCCCCCACAGTTCAGATCCACAGATAAACAAGCTGCGAGTGAAACACACACCAACGAAAACTTCCACACTGCTCCTGCATTGCCGTTTTACTTGAGTCTTTTTTTTTTTTTCTGTTGCTGCTATTTTGGCAGTTGTGTTTGTTTCATCATTTTACAGAATCTGTAGGCTATGTGCTTTCTTATTTTAAAATCTTGGTTACAATTGCTTCGCACATTATTGGGTTGAATTTAAATAGCTGACGTTAAAAAATTATTTTGAAAGAACTTCCAAGAGTTACAGCAGTTTGATAATGTACGAGGCGCCTTATTTCAGAGGCCTTGTCATTAATCATAGTGGACTCAGACTGATGATTTATATGATGTTGCTCCAAAACAGGAGAAAGTGTGTGTGTGTGTGTGTGTGTGTGTGTGTGTGTGAGAGAGAGAGAGAGAGAGAGAGAGAGAGAGAGAACTTTCAAGTGTAATGTTTCCTAGTGTAAGAAATAAATGATTTAGGTGTTTTTATTTCTGAAGTGGTTTCAACGACCATGGAAAGACCTCTCACCAAGAATGGTAAATCACCCTTTAGCCAATGGAAGGTATTTTTTTTTCTTTCGCCCTCTAATATCAAAATCAAATTGTTTGATTACATAGCCAAATATGTAAGGCACATGTAGACAGCGCAAGCTGAGTCAGTCATGGTGATTCAGTGCTGGGAGGAAATATGGCTCTTCAGTTGTGCTTGCCTTTTGAAGTGTTGCCTAAAAATCAGCCTTGGACTTCAAAGAGAGAAGGATTATAGCTTTTATCCAGCAATTAATATGGCTGGAATTCAAAATGTCAGCATCTAACCATGATCCTGGCTGGACAGTAGCATAGCAGGAATTCATTCTCCTTCAAGACTGGGAGTAAATCATGGAAATGAATAAACAAGCAGTGAAAAATGATTCATCTACGGCAGGAAAGAAGAGGGGAAAAATAAAACCTGCCTGTTTTTTGACAGGCAGACAAGCCCTCCCAAAAAAGTGATGTCCCCAGACCGTTCCCCTGTCTCCTACATCGAGAGCATTTTAATCTCCCACCAACTGTTAAGTCGAAAGACACGCTAATCAGAGAGAAAGCTATTTCTTTTGCCTTCTAACGCAGTTCAGATGACAACCTCTCCAAGTCCCTCCTCTCTGTCCGAGTTCAAGGGTTCAAAAATGGTCAGAATATTAAACAACAGAAGAGCAGCAGGACTTGGCAGGAAGAGTCTAAGGACGTGAGATTATGCAGAGTGGTTATTAGAAGAGGCACTGGTGTTAGGTGTCATCTTCACTCGCCCTGTCATTCTAAGTGTCCTCTGCCAAGAGCCTAGAGCAGGAGTTGGAATGCACGTCCTTAAAATACCAGTTATTTCTACTTCGTATCTTCGCATGTTTGAGGTTGAATATTAAATGACAAACGAACTCACGTGCAGAACAACTGGGCACTCGAATTACTGTTGCAACATCATGTGTTTATTTTGGTCTGAATGTGAGGAGGTGTTGTGTCATCTCTTCCAGGACTTGTGAACAAAAACGAAGGGGATCTCTCACCGAGTTTGGGGAAAGCTCTCTGTTGGAATAGGTGGACCTCCCAGAACGACCAAGCAATCTGCCCTTCAATATCTCATGCCGTTGCTGCTGCTTGGTTCTTTACACATTTTTTCTAGTGACCCTGAGGAAAACCCAGGCACACAGTATTTATAGGAGAGTGATGCTCCATCACGACTGCCAACCCTACAGCCTACGCATTGCGTTTCATCAGTAAGCAATGTTTCTTACCCAGCACAGAGGTTCTCTGTAGAAGATGCTTGAAGAATGATCACACTTTGACATAATACCAACAAAACTTTTTATTATGTAATAGCCTCTTTTATATCATATACCTATTGAACCCTAGAATTTTGCCCATCAATATAGAATTGAGACCACAAGGCATTTGATTCATTTATATTCTTCTTGTACTTAAGATATTTTCTTTTTTGTGTTGCCTTGATTTGGCACTGAGTGAAGGCCCTGACTCAGTTCCACATAAAGGTGGAAAGAAAAAGGTGGATGATGAATTAAGTATCTAAGCGAAGGTCAGGTGATGCCCAGAGGCCTCGTTGTGTTGAAAATACAGGCAGAACGTATGAATGTAAGCAGAATCCACTCTTCCTTTTCCACTGTCCTGCCTTGCGGTTAAAGAGGTGTGATTTGCAGGTCCTGGGCCGAGTATCACAGAGCCCACCACGCTCTTTTGCCGTATAGCAACAGAGTTCTCAGTAAGAGGAGACAGGGATGAAGGAAAAATTGTTCAGGAAAAAGGACAACAAAATTCATCAGCCAGTAAGAAAGACATAAGAACACAAAAGAAAACCTCCTTTTAAGAATGTACCGGAATGATTTTTTTTAATAACATAAAATTTTGAGAGTACGGTATCATTACCCAAAAGTTTGGAGTTTGGTCAATGTCTACTTGTATGAAGCATATCAGGGAACATTCCTACAATGTATTTAGCTATCAGTAGGGCCCAACTGTTTGGTCCAAACTATTTAAAATTTGTTTCTAAAGAACTGTCACCTATTTACACTTTAATGTTACTAGACCCACCCACAATCACCATCCTATCTCCATCCCATTGATGCTCTTCAGTGATGACCCATAGCTAAAAATTTATAATGATTTTATAAATTTATTATATAGAATCTACTTAATTGCATTACTTTGTCAAAATATCTCAAACAAAAAAAATGGAAGGATACTCTAACCCAGTGGTCCCCAACCTTTTTTGGGCCATGGACCGGTTTAATATTAGAAAATATTTTTCATGGACTGGCCTTTAGGGTGGGACGAATAAATGTATCATGTGACCGAGACAAGCATCAAGAGTGAGTCTTAGACAGATGTAACAGAGGGAATCTGGTCATTTTTTAAAAATAAAACATCGTTCAAACTTAAATATAAATAAAACGGAAATAATGTAAGTTATTTATTCTTTCTCTGCGGACCGGTACCAAATGGCCCATGGACCGGTATCAGTCCGCAGCCCGGGGGGTTGGGGACCACTGCTCTAACCAAAGTAGTCAAAGTGGTCATATCACCTAATACAATCTACAGATTTAATGTAATTCCCATTAAAATCCCAATGACATTTCTCAAAGAAATAGAACAAAATATTATCACACTCATATGGAATTACAAAATATTCCAAATTGCCAAAGTAATCTTGAGGAGGAAAATAAAAGCTGGTGGTATTGAACTCCCTGACTTCAAATTAAATCACAAAGTTATAATGATTAAAACAGTGTGGTATTGACAAAAATTCAGACATACAAAAATAAACAGAACTCAAAACCCAGAAATAAACTAACATGGGCCCTGGCCGGTTGGCTCAGCGGTAGAGTGTCAGCCTGGCATGCGGGGGACCCGGGTTCGATTCCCGGCCAGGGCACATAGGAGAAGCGCCCATTTGCTTCTCCACCCCCCTCCTTCCTCTCTGTCTCTCTCTCCCCCTCCCGCAGCGGAGACTCCATTGGAGCAAAGATGGCCCGGGCGCTGGGGATGGCTCCTTGGCCTCTGCCCCAGGTGCTAGAGTGGCTCTGGTCGCGGCACAGCGACGCCCCGGAGGGGCAGAGCATCGCCGGGTGGATCCCGGTCGGGTGCATGCGGGAGTCTGTCTGACTGTCTCTCCCAGTTTCCAGCTTCAGAAAAATACAAAAAAATAATAATAATAAATAATAATAATAAATAAACTTACATGTATGTGGGCGGCTAATTTTTGACACAGAAGCCAAAACATACAATGGAGTAAAGAAAGCCTCGTCAATAAATGGTGCTGAGAAAATTGAAAGGCCACATGCAAAATAATGAAACTAGACTGCTACTTGACATTACACAACCAAAACTAACTCAAAATGGATTAAAATCCTTCATATAAAATCTGAAACAATATTACATGGAAGAAAATGGAAGTACTAAATTTACAGACATTGATTTTAAAGAAGAACTTATAGATGCTTTTGCATAATGCATTACGTCAGTCCATTGAATCTATTATTTTTTTAATCTTAGGCAGTTTTAATAAATTTTATTTATGTCCACAAAACCCCTTACATGTGGACCTACAGTAATGTTGCCATTTAGCTTTATAAATACTTTTTAAATGAAGTATTATTGTATTATGTCACTAAGTAAACACCATAACTTTTGGAAATCTATTTACTAAAATTTCCGATTAAGAGGTGCTCCTTCATCAATTTCAGTATTTTCTAAAGTAAATGCATCATGATTATTTCACGTAACCCTCAGAGTTCAGCATATTTATCGAACACTTTACGTAATAAATACTCAATAAAGTTTCTTGAATTGGATTGAACCTAGTTACAGACACTTGATTAATATTTTTTGTGTGTAAGAATTCCCCTCACGTTATTTAAACTCTATTCCCTTTTATACGCTCAGCCGTATTTTCTCTTCATCTTCCTCTTTAGATTTTGTCATCACGTAATTCTTGTTGCTTCCTAAACCTTCAAATGTGCATTAGCCCATCTGAATTGCTTTGACTTTTGTCCAGTTTAAATATTATTGTTATAAAATCTACTTTCAGTCAAAAAGTTATACTTGACTATCACTAGTATCCAAATAATTATGTTCCATAAAAATCTTACTACTTGTGGACTCTATTATCTGAAATAAAATCATTAAAAGGGAAAGAAACAAGCAATAATAAAGAATAGTATAACTAGTACTACTCCTCGATATCTGTATAAAAGTCATATTTTTTCCAAAAAAAAGAAACATTTTCCTATTATATAGATGCCTGCATTGAGATATTTTAAATACATGATTTTAAAAATTGTTAATTATATATTTGAATATGTATTTTCAGGAAAAATATGTTGGAAATCTATTTACTAAAATTTCCAATTAAGAGGTGCTCCTTCATCAATTTCAGTATTTTCTAAAGTAAATGCATCGCGATTATTTCACATAACCCTCAGAGTTCAGCATATGTATCAAACCCATTACAGATATTATTGAACATTTGATCATATATTTCCTTATAGAAAACCCATTTGGAAGAAACAAAAGGGTACAGAAAAAGACAAAACAAGATATGAGTATTCACTTAAAAATTATTTTTTATTCAGCATTTACAATTTAAATGAACATATTAAGTATTTTTTTATACATTATCTCATTTCATCTTCAAGGCAATTAATTTTCAGTACTGAAATTTTATGTCATGCAAAATTAATCTGTACACAATTTTTATATATATACTTACCACATACATATATATTCACTTTAAAAGGAAGCCTTCCAAATTAAAAAAAAAAAAGTGAGTGCCTTCATGAAATGGAATACTGGGCAGCCATTAAAAAGAAAGAAATGAGATAGGTAAATAACAATCTTTAAAATATAACATTGATTTTTTTTTCAGTTGCAGAAGAAAGTAAACAGTTAAAAAATACTCATGTAAAAAAAGATATATACATACACATTTACATATGTGAGATTTCTTTAGACTATTAGAAGAGAAAATTTTGTTTTTGTTTGAATTTCTATCAATTTTTAAAATGCTTTAATTTTTATCCAGTCAGTACATTTAGTCTTGGAAGTCTTAAAACAAGGGTAAAAACAAAAATAATTTTCTATGTCATAGCTCCTAACCTATTAGACTCTTTTCTCACAGAACATTTTCTTTACATATCTATTTGCTTTTGAATTTTTAAATATACATATTACACATATTTCATAATCTAATAATTTAATATAGTATATATTGACTTCTTATTATAGTATCATCTTACACAAACACTTCCCATATTTCTTTCTTTGTGATTCCATACCTTGTAAGATTTATATTTTGGGTTATATAAATATTGTTCCTTGCTGAGCTACATATTCTATCTTTACTTTTCCTTGCTTGTACTACTTGTTATGTCTTATAGATTCAATATTTGCCTTCTTAGTTTTGCTTATGGTACTATTTGCTTCTAGTTAACTCATAATTTTCAACAGACTTGTAACTTTATCTCAATACTCTTCTCTACATGGGTCAAAGTTAATCAAATCAAATCAAAATATTTTTCTCCCATCATGTCTCCTTTTTGATCTCTGGTTTCTTGTGAAACTTGTTCCGATTACTCTCTTGGGCTTTTGCAGACTGTTATCTTCGAACTTTACTGGGCCTCTGTTTGTGACAGAACCCACTTGTTTTCCATTTTGGCTAACTCCTATGTTAGTAGGATGTACCTTGTATGTCTGAAAAATCTAATCTGATTCAGCACAACTATATGGCTTGCTCACCATGTCTCAATCCCATTTCCTGAAAGAATGTATCTGTCCGGTCTGGTCAGCTCAGCTCTTCTGGTCAATGTGCCCAAAGAAGTTAGTTTGTAAATTAGAACTGACTCTCTTCAGACTCCTATGGTTGGAAAGGGGTTTTTTTTTTAGAGAGAAGTACAGACATTTGAAGAAGATTATCAGCGTCACTAGCACAACAACAATAGTGGCTGCGTATAATGTCTAGAACACTAACCAACAAGGTGAATTGGTCTAGGTTTAAAGATCACCAAGAACGACGACTCAAATGCCATTGAAGCTGTTTTAATTTCAGTTTACCGCTGGTCTAGCAAATAAGAAGTACAGAAGATAATCATCACATCAAGAATATGAATTCAGTAGACACCGCTCCCATTGCTTTCCTGGATCTTCAAAGTTTTGTCCAAATTTCAACAGGCTTGGCAGCACTTATAGATGCAAAACCAGACAGATCACGGTAGTCTAGAATTTCAAGCTCAGCTTTTTTATTTATTGATTTTTATTTCGTTTTTTTTTTTACTTTGGAGTGGTTGGGCTAGTGGATGAAATAGAAGCATGTCAGAACTCAAGGGCTTACTTAATTATCAGGGGAAAAAGACTTAATGTAGTTAATTCACACTTTTACATAATATGTTCAATATTACAACAAGGTATACAAGAGTCTTCCATGCACATGTTCTAAGCATGACCACCATAATATCTATATATATCATAAATAAATGAGTGAAGGACAGATTTAGAGACAAAGGGTATAATGGAGCAAGAACTAATAACTGTCACCCAGCCTCCGTAGAGACAAAAAAACTGGGATTGGGGTAACTAATATATGGGAAATAGAAGCTGCTATTCAGTTCTAGATGACTACATTTTTGTAGAATTGTGAATCTCTTTATTCTCTGTTTGTTAGAAGTTAGAAATCTGATTTCTATGTAACATTTCTGGATTTTGAAATGTTGAGTATCAAGATTTCTTAAAACACTGGGTTGGTCAAACAAAACACATCTACTGATAGAATCAGGCCCCCATACAGCTAATTCGTGAATCTGTCAACTCAGACATAAACAGACATGCCCAAATACAGGCACCCTATGCAAATGAGTATGGATTTTAATTATTCCTTCAGGCTAAAACTCATTATAACCAAAAATGAATTATAACCAAAAATGAGAAATTTACAAATTTTCTACAAAATCACAGGATGTTAGAGTAAGAAAGAATATTGAAGTTTTATTATCACAACTCCATTATTTTATAGATGAGAAAGCTTATGTCTAAAGAGGTTTAACAACTTGTTCAAAGTCTTAAAGATAATAAAATTTATATAAATATGTAATTATTTTAGGATTTTCTTTAAAGGGTAGTAAGATTCCTTAAATTCTAAGATATAATTCATAGCTAAGTATATTATATCTCCACAGGCTGTCTAGCTCATTTTTATTTTAGTTCAAACCATAATTTATCCAAAAAAAATATTCAAATTCCTTTCATAGAACCATCCAAAATTATTTTAATTTGCCATCCAGAAGGTTTTATGTAACCCAAAACATAACAATAGTGTGATTACTCTGGATTAAATATTATCAACATTAGTCTTTATGAACTATTGGCAAGATATTCCCCTTTAACCAGCCACTTCACTTTATATGCACAACTAGTAAAACGCTGAATTTATTTTAGGAGACATTTGCCCAGGTGATTTCCAAACTCCAATACTGGCTCTTGCGGCCAGATTTTTTTTCAGTTCTTTGACTTCACGCACTGAAATTTATGGTACATTTCACAGTGCTCCCTGCTGTTGGCCTCATCAGGTCCTGGGGCCAAACCACAAGAAAACCAGAAATGAATGCTGGAAAGCCCTGTGGCTGTTCTTAACCAAAGAACTGCAAACATGGCCCGAGTCCCCTGCAAACCTTGCTAGACTGTCAGAAGAGAAATGGCAACACGCTGCAGACATTCAACGAAGCAATATTTTCCTTCTAACTCACAAAGTCTTCTATTTAGCCTCAACAATATCATATTTGAAATGATTTTATGACTGAGAGCAATACTTGGGCGGTCATCTGTTCTCTCAGATTAGCTGTCAGATGAATACAGTGTTTTTAGTCAATGTTTTCAAATTACTTTAAAATACGGACAAATCCAATATTTGCCCATGACATTTATAAGGAATGTTTCCATGTTTTTTAGACTAAACCAAAAGTTGGATTTGCAATCATTTTATAATATTATCTCCATAGTCACTGGTGCAAATGGGTAAATTCTAACCGACGTGAAAGACTGGAAGAAAGGAAGAAAGAAAGGAAGGGAGGAAGGGAAAGAGTGAGAAAGGGAAAGAAGAAGGGAAGAAAGAGGGAGAGGAGGATGGAAGGAGGGAAAAAAGAGTGAAAGAGAGAAAGAAAGAAAGAACGAAAGAGAGAGAAGGAGAGAGAAAGAAAGAAAGAAAGAAAGAAAGAAAGAAAGAAAGAAAGAGAGAGAAAGGAAAGAAGAGAGAAAGAAAGAAAGAAAGAAAGAAAGAAAGAAAGAAAGAAAGAAAGAAAGAAAGAAAGAAAGAAAGGAAGGGAAAGAAAGAAAGAAAGAAAGAAAGAAAGGAAGGAAAGAAAAGAAGGAAAGAAAGGAGGGAGGGAGGAAGGAAAGGGGGAAGAAAAGAAGAAAGGGAGGGAGGAAGGAAGGAAGGAAGGAAGGAAGGAAGGAAGGAAGGAAGGAAGGAAGGAAGGAAGGAAGGAAGGAAGGAAGGGGAGAAGGAAGGGGAGAAGGAAGGAAGAAAAGAAGAGGCAGGAAGTTGCTCAGAATGTCAAGGTGAGTTGGGTGTACCAGATCTATCTTTCCAGTTGGAATTTTAAAAGTAAATCTTTCATACTTTAGATTTCTTCCCAATCCCATGATTTGGAAATATGTTTTTTTATATTTTCTTGCAGTTTGTAAATGATTTTATTGTTACATTTATCCCTTTAATCCATCTAGAATAAATCTTTAAACTTAAAAAAAAAAAAGTAAATCTTTAATTTGAAGATTATCGCCTACACACCACCCAAGCCCCTTCGGGGCAATGATCTATCAAGTTCTGACTGTCTCAAACTGCTTGTGCCAGATTCCACATCGATCACACTCACACTTGCTACACTTGCAACCAGAGAGCCAAGAAACAATAATTTTCAATTAAGAAACCAGAAGACTTGGGGGTTTGATTTATGGAGCATGACTAATTATCAAATAGCTGGCCTAATGAAAATTAAGCTGCTAGTTATACTGCAAAGCTGTAACTTCATTTTCTTGAAGAGATACTGATATGATCCAGAATGTAATTTATGAAAGGAGTATGACGCGTTTTCAAAGTCATAGACATGCAAATGAGATAATTATCATTTTTAAATGACAAGACTAATTATTTGTATTATGATGAATTTTATATTCGGAGTACATAGTCACCTGAAATAAAAGATTATCTTTGCTTATGATAATGATTTCCACTTCCTCCCTATGCTATTGGAAGATATATAAATCCTGTACTAAGGTTAGGGATTGGGAGATCTTTTTCAAAACAAGGAAAGTTAAAATTAATAGCTTTATAGTTTTTTGAACATTTCTTGATGTAAATAAATCAGAATGAGAAAAGAAGTAAAAACTTTGAAACCAAACAATATTCATCAAGTGAATGGGTCAGACTAAATGTATATTTTCTGTTCATTATAGTTTCTTTTTGTATTTTTAAATACAGACTTATAAATACAAATGTCTCCATTCATAAACATACTGAGGTGCAGTTTACCTTTGTTCCATAAGTGAAACAATTAAATGCTGATGTCATTGTGATGTTCTCTGCCATATGTAACTTGGACCTGATTTAAAAATATGCAACTTCCCACCCCTTTTTTGTTCTACTTCACCTCACACGTTCCCCTGTGCAACCATTTCTCATTTCCCAAACTTCACATTCATCCTCTGCCCATCTCCTCCACTCAGACAAGATGAACTGTATTTACGCCTATCCCAAATTTATATCTCTAAATTCTACCATCTCTCAAAGACCAATCTTAGATTTCATGTTCTTTGTGGAATGAAAAAATACTTTGTCTTTATCCTGCCAGCCCACCCTGAAAGAATGTCTCCTTTCTTTCAGGTCCAATAGCGTTGCCAGATCAGTGGGCTGAATCTTAGCTTCTGCTGTATAAGGATTCTACTATATTCTATTTTTGATTTGGGTATCGAATAATGGGTATTTTCCATTCACAAAACTTACTAAGCTGTACATTTCTGTGCGCGCTTATAAATGCACATGTTGCGCTTCAATACAATGCGTTTAAAAAATATCAGTGCTGTGACTCCGTTCCATAATAATTATATCAGAATTTCTAGGGCTGGAGTTAGGGGCATTGGTATTTTTATAAAGTTTCCCAAATAATTCTAACACTCAAGCCGCTGACCTTGAGAAGTATCTTGAGAAGTGTTCTTCCTTTCCCATGGGGCAATCACCACAGAGATAATGAAATGTGACTGATAATCAGAATGTTAGAACCCCTGACGTTATACAGTCCTGCAGGGAATTTTCTGTTGGACCCTATCTCAGGTCTCATGCTTGTGATTGACCATCTCTGTGCGTTTTAGAGTTGATCATCTGTTCTTAAAAATACTCATTTCACGGCCTGGCCTGTGGTGGCGCAGTGGATAAAGCGTCGACCTGGAAATGCTGAGGTCGCTGGTTCCAAACCCTGGGCTTGCCTGGTCAAGGCACGTATGGGAGTTGATGCTTCCAGCTCCTCCCCCCCCCTCTCTCTCTCTGCCTCTCTCTCTCCTCCCTCTCTCTCTCTCTCTCTCTCTCTCTCTGTCTCCCTCTCTCTCTCCTCTCTAAAAATGAATAAATAAATAAAAAAAAGAAAAGAAAATACTCATTTCTAAAATGTGGTCATGCCTGTGGGGGGTCAATGTTATTGTAGTATTTATAACTTATGTTTCTTATAATAGCCTTAAAAAAATAAACTTCTTGTTGTGTGCTTTTGAGACCAGGAGCTAGTTCTCTCTTTTTCTCAATAAATAGTTATCATAGCACTATGTCATTGTTGCTTTGTCAACTATGAAAAAGTAAGAGGAAGAAACTCAAAGTAGGATAAGAAAGAGACTCATTTTGTGTTGAGCTATGTCATTTTAGATGGAAAAAAAGAATATGAGAAACAAGCTTCTAATCATTTCAATTATGGTCAAGGATCAGAAAATCTTTTTTTTTTTTTTTTTTGAAATGGCTCGCCTTTGGCGAAACTTATTTTCAAATGTCTTCTACATTGTTCCTAATTTATTTTTCATGCAGATATTAATGTTTTCATTGGAATAAAGCAGCTCAATGATAACTTTCCAATATATTTGCATCTCACCCTATGTTCAGAGTTATATTTCTAAAGAACAAATCTAATTGAGCCACTACCATATTTCAGAACTTTACCATGTACTCATCTCCATGCTACTCAAATTGAGGTTTGGGGGTTAACAGGATGACTGGGAGCCTATAAGAAAGGACGAATTTGAATTTTAATAAGTTCTCCAAAGTGAGTCATGTGCCCACTGAAGTTTGAGAAGCTCTGATCTAAAAAATAACAAAGGCCACGCCCCTTCCTACCTACCTGTCTCTCGGCTTCCTCTTCCAGCCTTATTTCGAGCTCATCCTTTAGACCTAACCTGTGTCCTTGGTAGTCCTGGCTGACTTAGAGTTTTGGGACCCAACCAGAATTTCTTGTATTTGTATATGTTGTTTTCTCTGTCTTATTGATTTCCCTGGAAAATTCCTCAGTTCAGCTCCCTCTCCTCTTTGAAGCCAGACCTTGGTGACTCTTCAGGTGAAGACGAAGGGATTTTTTTTTCTTATTTACAAGGCTTTAAGGTAAGAGTTTTCAAATCATATTGCAAAAAGTATCTGCCTTTCTGCTTTCCTTTAGACTGTGACTGCTGGAGAGCGGGGATTGGACCTGGTTAAATTCCACAGTCCCATTTAACAGTATTTAAGACATGGAGAAATAAGTCTACAAATGCTTATGAGTACTGGACAGAAGGAGGCTTAAATGAAATCATTCTTGTTGCAAGGTGTTCCCTTCAGAGGAGAGTACTTGAAGAGAATGCATCAGATGATGCCTTATTGTGGTTACTGATTCATTCCTCTATCATTAGTGGAGCACATCTTGCCTGGAATTATGGAATTGGAAGTGATTTCAGACACTATCTCATTATCCACTCACTTTTCTTCAAAGATGCTCTGGAGTAATTAAGTTTCTCCTATAACCAGAGAAGAGACGTAGAACTAACAATTTTTTTTTTTACCTCCTCTTTATTTTCTGGTATATATTTTGTGTGCAAATGTAATGCTCAATGAATGATTTCTAAATGATAATATAAAGTAATCAGCATTTTTAGGATTATTTCAAAGGCATCCCTCACTGATTTATGTAAGAATATATATATATTCTTATATATATATATATATCAGTTAGCACAGTGTCAGTATAAAGGAAGTCATCCACCATAGATATATCCACTTTCTCCTACCATTTCTTCTCTTTAACTCAAATCTCTCCTGCTATAATTAAGCCCCCATTGTCTTTGTTCAATATTTAAGGAAACGAAGAGTTCAAAATCTTCAGTTAATCTCTAGACCTCATTTGAGTCAAAAGAGGACAGAGCATCCAAAAAATAAAAAATGTACTCACTTGCTTTATTCCCTTTGCCAAACTGCTGAGGAAAGCACCAAGGTAGAGCTGGTTGCTGTTGTTGTTTGCAAGAACATGGAAGAAAACCTTTATAAAATAATATTAAATATTATACATTTGAAGAAGGGAACTCTGAGCGAAGTTGTAGACTGTTGGTCATACATCTCCTGCCCACAAAATTTCATTTCTCCGTGTTTTGTATCCTAGTTTTGCAGGACTCCTTGATTCCTACAAGAGAGTGATTGGCAAGAATTAAATCTTTAGTAGGCTAACAGTGCATAGTCATTTAATTGGAGGTTCCCTATCAGTATCATACTAATCAATCCCAAATAATGAAGCCCCTACATGGCTATTGAGTAAGACTTGAATACCTATCAATTGCAGCACAAGCCAAAATGAGAACTGCCATATTGTTTTCATTATCTAAGTCTCTAAAACTGCCATTCAGAACAGTGGTACTATATTATGGATTTCATAGTTCTAATGGTATTCCTGTATTTAAATATTTATCTCTTAACTCAATTATTCCTCTCTCTGTTGATTATTTCTTAATGAAATAATAATAAGAACACTAGACAATAAGCCACAAATTAAGAGGAGTAGAACAAAACTGTGTGTTTATGGTGTATGAGTGAATAGCAGACTTAAATGTAAAACCTAAAACAATTTTTAAAAGTCCTAATTAAAAGTATAAGAGAAAATTATACAGCCATTAGAGTAAGGAAACATTTTTTAGAGAAGATACAAAAAGCAAGAAGCATTAAAAAATGTAAACTTTGCCAAGGCTGGGTAGCTCAACTGGTTAGAGCATCACCCTGATATGCCAAGGTTCTGGATTCAATCCTTGGTCAGGGCACATACATGAATCAACCAACTTTTTTTTTTATTTCTCTAAAAATAGAATTTTAGAGATTTTTTTTTCCTGAAGTTGGAAACAGGGAGGCAGTCAGACAGATTCCCGCATACGCCTGACTGGGATCCATTCGGCATGCCCACCAGGGGGCGATGCTCTGCCCATCTGGGGCGTTGCTCTGCTGCAACCAGAGCCATTCCAGTGCCTGAGGCAAAGGCCATAGAGCCATCCTCAGCGCCTGGGCCAACTTTGCTCCAATGGAGCCTCGGCTGCGGGAGGGGAAGAGAGAGACAGAGCGGAAGGAGATGGGGAGGAGTGGAAAAGCAGATGGGCGTCTCTCCTGTGTGCCCTGGCCGGGAATCAAACCCGGGTGGGACTCCTGCATGCCAGGCCGATGCTCTACCACTGAGCCAACCAACCAGGGCCTAGAATTTTAGAGATTTTAATAGGGATTGCATTATATAGGTATCATTCCTTTGGTTATATGGCCATTTTGACTATGTTGATTCTTCCAATCCACAAACATGGAATACCTTTCTATTTCATTGTGTCTTTTTTAATCTCTTTAAATAGTTTTTTTACAGTTTTTAGTATGTAGGTCCTTCACATCCTTTGCTAAGCTTATTCCTTAAGTATTTTATGTTTTTGTTGCAAATGTAAAAGAAATTACTTTTTTTCATTTCATTTTCTAAGGTTTCATTTTGGCATATACAAAAGCAGTAGACTTTTTGTATATTGGTTTTGTATCTTGTGACTTTACTATATCAGGTTATCATTTCTAATAGTTTTTTGGTGGAATCCTTGGGATTTTCTATATACAGAATTGTCATCTGCAGAAAGTGATACCTTTGCTTCTTCTTTCCCAGTATGGGTGTCTTTTATTTATTTCTCTTGTCTGGTTGCTCTGGCTAAGACTTCTAGAACTGTGTTGAATAACAGTAGTGAGAGTGTGCGTCTTTGTCTTGTTCCTGATTTTAGAGAAAAAGCTTTCAGTTTTTTACAACTGAGAGTGATATTGGCTGAGGGTTTGTCATACATGGACGTTACTATGTTGAGGTACTTTTCTTTTTCACCTATTTTATTGAGTGTTTTAATCATAAATGGATGTTTTATCTTATCAAATCACTTTCTGCATTTATTGATAGGAATCCTATTATTTTTGTCCTTTGTTTTATAATGTGGTGTATTACATTGACTGATGTGCATATGTTGAAACATCCTTGTCTTCCTGGAATAAATGCCACTTGATTGTGATTTATTGTTTTTTTCAATGTATTGTTGTATTTGATTTGCTAGTATTATTAGAGTTTTTGCATCTGCATTCATTAGAGATATTGGTTTATAGTTTTCTTTTTTGTGTATTGTCTTTGCCATGTTTTGGCATCAGGGTTATGTTGGCCTCGTAAAATGTGATAGGAAGTATTTATTGTCTCTTCTTCAATTTTTTGGAAGACTTTGAGAAGGATAGGTACCAAATCTTTGAATGTTTAGTTGAATTGACTAGTGAAGCCATCTGGTCTTGGACTTTTATTTTTGTGGAGGTTTTCATTAGTTGTTTCAATTTCCTCACTGTTTATTGTCCTATTTAGATTTTCCACTTCATGATTCAGTCTAGGAAGATTGTATAGTTGTAGGAACTTCTCCATTTCTTCTGGGTTATTGAATTTGGTGGTAGATAGTCTTTCATACTATTCTAGTACAATCATTTTTATATCTATGATGTCTGTGGTAACTTCTCTTTCATTTCTGGTTTTTATTTATATGAAGTATTATGGTGACAAAGTAGTTTGACCATGGATGATAGGCATATAATACAATGAATGGTACACATGAAATGGAGGTATACACTGGAGTTCAAAAAAAAAATACAAAAGACCAAAGAAATCTAGAGCTGGTCCTTTGAAAAGATAAATAAGATTGACAAAACTTTAACCAGACTCATCAAGAAAAAAAAAAAAAAAAGAAGATTAAAATAAAATCAGAAAAAAAGGGAGAAGATTAAAATAAAATCAGAAACAACAGAGGAGAACTAATAACTGACAACAAAGAGGTACAAGGCTATTTAAGAAAATAACATGAACAAACTATATGCCAAAAAATTGGAGAATTTAGACAAAATAAGTCAATTCCTAAAAACATACAATCTTCCAAAAATAAATCAGGAAGAATCACAAAATCTGAGTAGACTGATAACAACTAATGAAATATAAGGAGTAATAAAAAAAAACACCTAACAAACAAAAGTCCTTCACCAGATGGATTCATAGGTGAATGTTACTGACATTCAAAAAAAGAAATAACACTTTCCTTCTCAAACTATACCAAAACAATTCAAGAGGAAGAACCGCCTTTGCTTTTAGCAACAACTGGAAAGTGCTCTCAAATTAAAATATATATAATCACAGAAAGTGCATTTGTCTGCGCACCTTTGTGTTGATAGATTACGGTAATCTGAACTTGAGAGCACATTCTAGCTATATTTGGACACAGCAACAGATTAGTTAAATAGTCTAATTTCCACAAATTAGATGAAGGGGGAAAAAAACCTCTTAACTGATTTCATATGTATGATACACTATGGGTTACTGAAACTCTTCTCCCTAGAAAATGATAACACTGCTCAGAAAAATCAGGGGATATTTTGTCGCTTCCTATTCATTCTGAAATATCCCCTAATTTTTGTGAGCAATATCTTTTGGGGAGGGGGGCATTTCCCAGCATGTCGCTTTTTCCGAAAGAGTTCCCACCAGGCCTCAGATAAACATTTCTGCAAGTCGGTCCCACGGAGCCTTTGTGTTGTCCTGAAAGTATTCTTTGCGAAAGGGTATTTAGATGCCAGCGTCCAAAAACGCTGCTCTATAATTTCTTTCTATGTGCGCATACGTACTCCCTCTTCCTCCGCGTCGAGGAACAAATGTCCAAAATATCACCTTCCTTACAAAATAAAGTAGAAAGGGGCTATTAATAGAACATTCTGAAAGTTATTTTTTTTTAAATATGAAAGATGCTCCTGTTGTCTGATGGTCTTCAATGCGCAATACCAAGTTCTGTATTGCAACGACAGGGAGATAGATCTACTTGCACAACCTAATTTGAAACACAGGGAACAAAAACTGTTCCATGCTGAGCAATGAAATTCAATTTCTTTTTTCTCTTTACTTTTGAAAAAAGACCTATCCATTTCATTCGGATCTTTCAAATTTTTTAAGTTAAAAAAAAAATTGAAATCTACAAAATATTTTGGTAAGTCTGTGGAAGGCTGCCGTGGTCTTGGTGGCAGGGTGACATTTCTTCCCTGCGTTGCCTGAATAATTCATTGACTGGACCCATCCTCATTCTGCTTCAATGAAACGAGAACAGGGAACCTTGTCGAAAAGTAGTTCTCTATGCACTGCGATCTCTTGTCCTTGTTTTTATTGTTATTCATCAAAACCCAAACATGTTGAATAAACCAGACTAGAAAGAGTTAAAACCCAAGCTTAGGCTTGCTGCTTGTATTTAGAGATGGCTTTCTTGCGCTGGGGAAAGTACTCTAGCACAAGGCAGTTGGCGATCAGAAGGCAACTTCATTGTGAAAAACTATCCCGAACAGAAATGTGGGCCTTAAAAAATACCGACAGTCAACATGGACAGGTGTCATAGAAAATACTGTTTTTTGGAAACATAAACATTCATTATGCTGTCAAAAAAAAAACTATCCTATTAGAATATTTGTCTCATTTTCAATCAACATAAACTCTTATGAATTCAAACATGTAGCATAAAACCTCAAAATGTACCAAGGTATTATTTTTCAAGAAGACGTTCTGTACACTTTTCCTGAGATTCGCCGGTAGCTGGCTTTCTCCACAACGTTATACCCACCAGTTGGCACCTCTTGGGTTCTTTGAATCTGACCATCACCAGCAAGCAGGAAGAGCCACTGTTGGACTGTGGATCTCCATCACTCTTTTGTGAATGTCTGTACATACATATAAGCATCTGATTTTAACACCCAGGCAAAAGTTTTAGTTAAATTAGAAAGCAGGGCAACGTTCTGGAAGGAAAGCAACCTTGCACCATGATTTTTTAATGTTTTCTCTACAAAGGGATTGACTCTTTTGGGACTTCTTCTTCTTCTTCTTCTTCTTCTTCTTCTTTGTATTTTTCTGAAGTGAGACATGGGGAGGCAGAGAAACAGACTCTCACATGCGCCCAACCGGGATCTATCTGGCATGCCCACCAGGGGCCATTGCTCCGTTGTAGCCGGAGCCATTCTAACGCCTGAGGTGAAGGCCATGGAGCCGTCCTCAGCGCCCGGGCCAACTTTGCTCCAATGGAGTCTTGGCTGTGGAAGGGAAAGAGAGAGATAGAGAGAAAGGAGAGGAAGAAGGGTGGAGAAGCAGATGGACACTTCTTCTGTGTGCCCTGGCTGGGAGTCGAACCCGGGACTTCTGCACTCCAGGCCGACGCTCTACCACTGAGCCAACCGGTCGGGGCCTAACCCTCCCAGGGCTTCTGCTGTCTTTCTGTTGCCCGAGGACCTCCTCTGTGCTACCCAATCTGTATCTTCTCTTCCTGTAAGTCCCCCTGCTCTGGAACTTTCTCCCATCCTTTCCATGTTCTTTTCTTATCAGCACCCTAAAAAGTTATTCTTTGGACTGTGTCTGTGTATCTTTAATTCACTCACACATTGCTGATCTGTGCCTCCCACAACAAAGGTATTAACCTTCATGTGTAGTCCCTCTCGATAGAGTCTGAAGTATGGTGAAGTTAATCTAAGTATATCTCTGAAAAAGAAAGAGGGGATGTTGGTAAAGAAAAGTGAGCAAGTTATTCTGGGGCAAAAAAACTTTCCTGACATTTTGTAAGTAATCTAGCCATATTTAAAACTAGCTTTAAAAAATGATTTTATTGAGATAATACTAACATATCACTAATTTTCTTTATTTTAAGTGGACAATCCAGTCATTTTTGGTCAATTTACAGAGATGTACAACCACCACCCCAATCCAGTATTCAAAGCGATGTACTTTATAGTAACCAAAGAATGTGAAAGCCAGTCAAATGACCATCAACAAGAAAATGGATAAATAAGCCAACAAACAAAAGCTGGCCTTTTTTTATGAGATCACTGCCAGTTTCTTAAATTGGACGGATATTACTTGCTTGTTTTTCGATTTGGAAACAAATGCTTACACAGTTAGAAACTTCCCTAATTCAGAGTGAAAAGGTTGTATTTTAGGCCTGACCTATGGTGGCGCAGTGGATAAAGCGTCAACCTGGAAATGCTGAGGTCACCGGTTCGAAACCCTGGGCTTGCCTGGTCAAGGCACATATGAGAGTTGATGCTTCCAGCTCCTCCCCCCTGTCTCTCTCTCTCTCTCTCTCTCTCTCTCTCTCTCTCTCTGTCTCTCTCCTCTCTAAAATGAATAAATAAAATAAAAATTAAAAAAAAAAAGTTTTAAAAAGAAAAAAAAAAAAAAAAAAGGTTGTATTTTAAGGAAAAAATAGGTTTGCAGTGTTGAAAAGTAGCAGAAGATAATCTGACCATCTATATTTCACTAATTTCCTTTATGTAATTAATGTATTCTTCCTTTCTGTGAAAACAATGGTTTGTTCTTTCTGTGAACATCAGTCCAATTACCAGAATGAGACTGGATGAAAATGGATGTCTTCCAGTTGTGTGGTCATCCAATTACTTGTAGGCAGGATGCTCTTTACGCTTTGAGAGTGATTCATAGTCGGCAAAGAAAGAGAGGATGGAAATAAATGCACTACTGGAAAATAACTTCGTGTCTTTCGGGATCAGATTCTCATAAATCACTGTAACTTGAGTGCTACTCTCCCTACGCTGAAAAAAATCCTTTCCACCAAAACCTGACCAAACTCTGGCAATGAAGAAAGATTTTATTGGATGGAAGTGGGGTGTTTCCATTAGAAAGAAACAAAGATTACAAAGACTGTAATTGTTATATACTCCACTTCTCCCACATCCAAAATATATGTCTGATCACTTATATTGAAGTAGAAACCCCACCCCATCCCCACTCCCGGAAAACTCTTCTACTTCAATGTCTCTGCTGTCTGTCTTCTTCCTGAAAACCAAATAAATCGAAAACTGAGTTTTATGTTACTTGTATTCTTCGTTGTTAATTGTAAATCTTCTCAAAACTCTTCTGTTTCTGTATCAAATGACATTTTGTTGTGTTTATCATGACTAAGGAAAAGTAAATCTCCTGCAGTCAGGGAATTATTTAACTCGTTACTGTTTTCTTTTTTTTTTTTCTGTATTTTTCTGAAGCCGGAAACGGGGACAGTCAGACAGACTCCCGCATGCGCCCGACTAGGATCCACCCGGCACGCCCACCAGGGGGCGAAGCTCTGCCCACCAGGGGGCGATGCTCTGCCCCTCCGGGGCGTCGCTCTGTCGCGACCAGAGCCACTCTAGCGCCTGGGGCAGAGGCCAAGGAGCCATCCCCAGCGCCCGGGCCATCTTTGCTCCAATGGAGCCTTGGCTGCGGGAGGGGAAGAGAGAGACAGAGAGGAAGGAGAGGGGGAGGGGTGGAGAAGCAGATGGGCGCTTCTCCTGTGTGCCCTGGCTGGGAATCGAACCCGGGACTTCTGCACTCCAGGCCGACGCTCTACCACTGAGCCAGCTGGCCAGGGCCTCGTTACTGTTTTCAATCATGGTACCTGGTTTACCTCTCTCGGAAATGTTTGACGAAATACTTTGTAGTGCAGAATCCATCACTCTTAGAAAGAATGCTTCTGCCCCTACCTACCTCTCGGTAGCGTGAGAACACAGTTACATTGTAGGACACCTAGCCTGTGGTGGGGGGGCAGGGGCAACTTACCTCTCGGTAGCGTGAGAACACAGTTACATTGTAGGACACCTAGCCTGTGGTGGGGGGGCAGGGCAACTTACCTCTCGGTAGCGTGAGAACACAGTTACATTGTAGGACACCTAGCCTGTGGTGGGGGGGCAGGGCAACTTACCTCTCGGTAGCGTGAGAACACAGTTACATTGTAGGGCACCTAGCCTGTGGTGGTGGGGCAGGGGGAACTTACACCTTCGGTGCCTGGAAGTGTAAGAAGGGTGAGTGTGGTAGTAGTGTGAAAGTTAGAGACACACTCAGGGAAGGAAGATACAGAAGGTGAAAAGCAGTTTTTCTCTTTTAACTTGGTGTCTGTCAAAATCATATCCACCTCGGGAAAGTGGTCATAAAGAACACTTTACCTTTAGACCTTTCGATGATATTGTGACAACATGCTGTAATACCGTCAAAACCCTTACAAAGTAAACTTCGCCTAAATTAACTCTATAACTTTTAAGAAAAAAAAAATTGATATTATAAAAGGAGTTGCTGTAAAGAGCTATTGAATGCACTTTCTGTCTGTATGTTCCTAGTATTTTCTGCTTATACTAATAAACCCGTTTCAGTTTTGGTGGCAATGTGGGTGATGTAACAGACAGACTCTACGTTACACTGTTCCCTTGTACCCGTGCCCTGACTCAGCTTCAAAGCCCAGCACATTCCTTCTCTAGAGAATAATAGCGCAAAATAATGTTTTCTAAACAATCACTTTTTTAAAGATGTTTTGGTAAACGTCAAAAACTCTCATTAGAGCCTGACCTGTGGTGGCGCAGTGGATAAAGCATCGACCTGGAAATGCTGAGGTCGCCGGTTCGAAACCCTGGGCTTGCCTGGTCAAGGCACATATGGGAGTTGATGCTTTCTGCTCTTCCCCCCTTCTCAATCTTTCTCTCTCTCTCTCTCTCTCTCTCTCTCTCTCTCTCTCTCATCTGTCTCTCCTCTCGGAAATGAATAAATAATAAAAAATAAATAAAATGAATAAATAAAATCTTAAAAAAAAAGAGTTTTAAAAAAATTCTCATTAGAAAGTGTAGAATAATATAACCACAGAATGCTTACCTTGACGTCTTATCACTCATGTAGATGGTGTAGATAGAATCAACAGTATTTCTGGAGACACTTTGTTTTTCACATTCCTTTCTAATTTTTCTATCACTTTCTCTTTTCACTCTGAAAAAGATTTTTCATAAATCGGTAACATCCTTCCTGTGTGATGAGACCGATTCCCTACCATTCAGACCCATTCTCAACTTTCCTTTCTCATAGCAGTGTTCGGCTTTCTGCGTGACCCTGATTATGGTATTTTTGTAAAATTAATTGTATTCAGTAAGCACGTAATGATAAGAAACTAATTCCATCGTATAGTATGTATGTTTAAAATGAATGAAATAAATCTATTTATGGTGACCTGGAGAGATCTTCAACACATAAACTAATAGGCACGTTTTATAGAGCTGTATGTTTGTATATGTATGCATGGAGAAAGCCTTTACATACTTACCAACCCATTAAGACTACTTTTCTGTGGGGAAGAGACTGAGATTGAGAGAGAGAGGGTGAAGGGTAACTTATTTTTATTTTAATATTTCTATACTGTTTGACCATTTTTACAACAAACGTGTATTCATTGCACCACATTTTATGAGCACATTTCAAAGACTTCATGTGGAAGAACTCTTTTAATTTACAAATTAAGTTCCAGTTTACTGTTTATAGACTAAAACTATGTATGTTCTCAATAGCTTATAACTGAGATGGTGAGAAAATATTTTAAATTATTCATGGAAAGCTTGAAAGAGTTTCAAAACACAATTGTTTTGCCACTATAGGATTTTGTTTTTGTTTGTGTGGGTTTGTTTTTTTAAGCAAGAGGAGGGGAAATAGAGACAGACTCCTGCATGTGCCCCGACCTGGATCCACTTGGCAAGCCCGTCTGGGGCTGATGCTCAAATCAATCAAGCTATTTTTAGCTCCTCGGGCCTATGTGCTCAGACCAACTGAGCCACTGGCTGGGGGAGGGGAAGAGAGAGAGAGAGAGAAAAGGGAGGGGAGAGGAGAGAAGCAGATGGTCACTTCTCTTGTGTGCCCTGACCAGGAATCGAGCCTGGGACAACCATACACTAGGCGGATGCTCTACCCACTGAGCCAACCGTGCAGGGCTTGTGAGTTTCTAATTCTCTAAAAAAAGATTTTCAATATAAATTGAGACAGGACCGTAGAGTCAAGGTTAAAGTGGAGTTGGGTTAATTGGAAAAATCTGAATTCAATTTAAAAACCTAAGTTGGAAAGTTACTTCTTTGAACGGTTTACAGATTCTTCTGAATATGCAAAAAGCTGCTCCCTTTAAGAAGCCTAGGAGTGAGGAGTGTTACAAAGAGGTGTGGAAAGAGGAGACTCAGAAATGATTCGGAAGATGGTATGACTGACCTCCGCATGTCTTAACACTTTTGGGCAATCAGTTTAGGTCCTTAGTGGGTATTAACTGCCTTGAGCTGTTGAGTCAGCGGAGTAGAGAAGGTGAGAAAGGAAGACGTCTTGACCGTAGAGAAGCCACATGGCGTTGGCACAGAGCTTCTCCTTGGTGATTGTAGATCCGTAGTAGCAAGCTGCCTGAGCCCTCACCTGAGAAGGAACCGCGTTGACTGCCGCGCCACAGCAAGGGGCGGGCGCAATGGAGGAGGGCGCCAATTTCTCATGAGACCGTCACTGAGCGTCCTCGGTCTGCCAGACTGAAAATCCCGGAGAACCACTGAAAGACAATGACAGAGTATATTTTCTATCCTAGATGGGAATCAAAAGAAAAAAATATATTATTGTATCTATGTTTCTTATTTTTAATTTTTTGATTGACCACTCCTGTTCAGCCGTTATTTAATTAATAAATTTTATTTAAATAAAGAAGGTAGTATTACAGAAAGCACATGGCTTTTTTATCAACCTTATTTTTTTTGACAGAGACAGAGAGAGAGAGTGTGAGAGAGGGACAGATAGGGACAGAGAGACAGGAAGGGAGAGATGAGAAGCATCAATTCTTCGCTGTGGCACCTTAGTTGTTCATTGATCGCTTTCTCATACATGCCTTGACTGAGGGGCTACAGCAGAGAGAGTGACCCCTTGCTCAAGCCAGCGACCTTGGGCTCATGTCAGCGACCTTGGGCTCATGTCAGTGACCTTGGGCTTCATGCCAGTGACCTTTGGGCTCAACCCCGTGACCATGGGGTCATGTTTATGATCTCACATTCAAGCCAGCAACCCTGTGCTCAGCTGGATGAGCCCACGATCAAGCCAGCAACCTTGGGGTTTCAAGCCTGAGTCCTCTGCATCCTAGTCTGATGCTCTATTCACTGTGCCAGTGCCTGGTCAGGCTTTTATCAAACAATTTCTGCATCTTACCCACCTGTGTTTGGAGAATGACTGAATTACAAGCATATGGGACATAACACAGCACCACCATTGCCCGGGAATCACTGCCTAAACTTCCTAACAAGGCATCGAGAGAAGTAAGCCTATCTTCACGGTCAGGCAGCCTTTGCCAATTTACATTCTCAGTTGTCACCATGATGGTCCTATGGCTGCGGTATGATTCCCAGCAGTAAAGTACAGTAGTATCGGAGTCATTTCCATCTTTGGTTTGGTGCCTTTGCAACTAGAATACATCTTTACTGTATTCACTAATTTTGTTGTTGAAAGAAAGAGAGAGAGCGAGAACCCTGGTTACCATAAAACTTTGGGAAAGTTAAGCTTAGCCTCTAAAATAACCAAGAAAACACACCCCTGCTTATCGGGATAGTCTAATCAATGTTTATCAACATTACTGTGTATCATATGGTGTAGGAGAAAAGGCTTGAGCAAAACTCTTGCTCTTTTATCACTATTTGAAATAGAAATTATACACAAGAACTATCACAGACACTCCCTTCTCACCTGAGTCAGTCCAGTTTCGATCCACTTCACAAGAGGCGTGGTCGGGGAGGGAAGGTCATGCCAGCCTCCTGCCATCTCATCACTGTCGTAAATGGGAGGTGTACCCAAGTTCACTGCATGTGACCAAAATGACTGAATACAAATAAGGTCAGGTAAATGTGACTTTCCAACGCAAACATGGTTTTCCTTAAAGGAAGAGGTAGCAGAGAACAGCTCCTTCTAACAGTCCCACAGCCTATAAGTAGAGAGGCACGGAAACCATGAATTGAAACAGCTCCCTTGTTGTGCTGGGGAAGAAAGGTGTACTCCTGTCACGCTCACCGTGGCTCAGAAGCAAGTGGTGTGATTCATTATTGGTGAACCTGAAATAAGCGTGGAGGTCCACCCCGTAGAGGTACCGGTTTGTACAACGAATATTTCTGAAAATAACATACACGCAAATTGTATTTTAAAATTTTGTTTTATAACCACACAAGCTATTTTTGTTTTGTTTTTAATATATTCTGAACTTTGTGAAACATTTTTCATCTAGAGTAACCCTAGGCTGATGTTACAGATTTTGCCTCCAATTTAAAACAAAACTCCTTGTGGCTGCAACAGTTTCTGTTCAGTCTGAGTTAAAGATTACGCTATTTCTGAAAGGTCGGAACGGAGAGGAGCTACTGCAAACACCGCTCGCATTCTCCCCTAAGTGACCTTCAGTTTTTAAACCGTGCCCGTAAATAAATCATGTGAATCTGGAACTCACAAAGGAAGGTGATGGGGGAAAAAAATACTGAGACTACACTTGACACTAGTTCCGTGAACTTATTATCCAGCCAAACTTCCAGAGAATATAACCTGTTTTACAAAAGCAACAGTTGTAAAGATGTTTCAGGGGAATACCCTTAACCTTTCCACCGTAGAAGCAAACTCCAAACTAAGGTAAAAACTGATACTTTGAAACACAGGGTTAGACATCATTGTATGTTCTAACTATGAGAACGCCCCACAGCAGGGGCTGCCTCATGGAGGAATCCAGCCAGACCTCAAAGTGAGTACATTGCTAGGTGTTTGTATTTTTTTTTTAACTTTTAAATACAACTTTTAAACTCATCTTTACCAAAAATGAAACAACCATGTTTTTTTAGTCATTTACATCCACTTAAAAATATTAAGTTTTTTTACCAAGCATCAGAAATAAGAGGTTTTCAAAATAAACCTTTAAGACCATATTTGCAACCAAGCAGAAGAGGACAAAATGTTTTGATCAGCTAGTCTGACCTGTCGTAATATAGTTCCCTTTTCTTACACTTCAAGGCAATACAGTGAATTATTTTTTCCATGTAAATTTAAAATAGTAAGCACCTCACTTAAAAAAAAAAAGCTCTTTTCCTAGTCTAACCTTCATTATCTAAATTGGCTAGTGACATTTCACATTCTCAATTTGTGTGCACATATATTTTAAAGAGAGAGAAAAACTTTTGTAGGCAATCTAGAACATTGGAGAAAAAATAAATAAATGATAAAATGCTGATATCCATATATCCATATAGTATCAGTAGAAAATAGTCTGACTCGTGCACAGTATAAAGTAGAAGAATTAATATGACACACGGATAACAGTTTTCGTAAAATATTCTTTCTACCTCTTAGATCCCGTACAATGTTGCAGTTGCTATAGTAACCGTATTTTTGTTCAGCAGGAAAATACTTATGCACAAGAATGCTTACATTTACTCACCAAATTCTCAGTGAAAATCCTAGAAATGAAGTTGATGAATTAAAGTTCTCAGCGAATAAGCAGTTCTTGTCTTTTAATTTAAAAATGACCCTTACATGATGTTAGCAAGCGTGTTTTACGGTCAAATATGTTTGCCCTTCATCAACTCCCTCATCTTATAAACAGAAATAGCTGGGCTGGAAAGAATGGCTAACCTCTCATATTCTGGTAGTCTGTGTCGAACCTCACACACTAAGAAGATTCGTTACTTGAATACTTGAATCAGTTGTGAACCACTGGCTAAAGATTACAAACATTTTATTAATTTCAGTTTTAAACACCCAGTGGCTTGTTCTCCACCCTCCTGCACAATGAGCCTTACACACCTCCTTAGTGACACATACGTTGAATAGAGACCTCAACCCTCTACCTCTGCCAACCAAGTTCTGAAGTCAGCCGTGTGGCTGTCATGACCCTCGAGGCTACTGTGATATAACTAACGGAAGATCGCTCCTTGTTCTGTTTGGCGCGGCTAGTGAGCCTGCTTGGTTTCCTCAAGAGAAGAAAGAAGAGTAGTTAGCCATTTTTTTTTCTTTCTTGCTAGCATGTCATTCTCCCCCAACAGTGTAGGAAAGAAACATCTGTGACAAGAATCTCTAATGCTTTCCTCAAAACCACAGCTGACAGTAAAGGAGCATTTGCTGAAAGTGGCGAATCAATTCCATTCCACCCTTCCCCGGAGCATGACGCCTCATTCGCTGGCTCTCGCATGCCTTTTCCTCACATGTGCTCAGACTCTGACACGGACAGGGTGGCTTTCCTCCCAGCCTCAGCTGAATCAACACGGAGGCCAGACCGTGGGCACACTGGCATCGTTTAAAAAGTCTTCTGTCCCCCCCGCAAGTTAACTTCCCCTCGGGGAAGCATTTTTCTAAGTTGTAGCTTGCAGTTTGGGTGCGTAAATGGAATCTCTGAACGCTGCTTGGAAAACCCTCAATCACCTGACGCACAGAGAGCACTTTCTGTATTTTTTTTTTCCAGCCAGTTTTTTTGGTGTCATGCCATTTCTATGCACCAACTGAAAACATACACAAACCCAAAAGACAAAAACAACAACAACAACAAAAAACAAACAAACGATAAATGGTGGGTACGGTTTCTTAAAAATTTAGTCCATCTACTTTAGAAGGAAAGATTAGAAAAGAACCGCATCGTGGAAGTCTGCGGCCTGTACCGTTGTTTTCTTAGTAAGCGTTTCATGGAGGTATAAAACATATCCCCACACACTGGGAGATCCTCCGCGCACAGCCTGATGAATTTCGCAGAGTGGACACGGCGGTGACCGAGTGCAGAACATCATCAGCACCGCAGAAGAGCCCTCATCTCACCTCCCTGAAACATCAACCGTTGCTTTTATTAAATTTGACACTGGCCTCTTCAACAACTGGGAGAACCTCATTCAAATGATATTGCGCCTGTCGTCAAAGCTCTAGTGAGAAGTCTAATAACAACAAGATCCTTTACGTTGAATGTTTGTTTCTCGGTTTGTATGTCTTCGCTGGATGTGCAAGTGGTTCATTCTCATCCTCTAACAATCAGGGAAATCACTAATAATTATTACCCCCAAATCATCCCTTTTTTTTTTTTTACTCCATCTAAGCTGCATAAAAATGCAGGAGTGTAAAAAGAATGCAGGGCTAGAGGTCATCTCTGCCACGCATGCGTTGCTCTGATTACTTTATTTCCCTTCCTTCCAAGGAGTTTTCATGTCAACTTCTGCTTTCAATTTAAATTGTACTTAATAAGGGAGAATGCATATACTATAATTTCTTCTTTCCCTGGAATTTCTCTTCAATATGATAATTCCCACAGCAAAAAATAAATAAATAAGAATAAAAATCTTTTCTTAAAAACCTACAATGAATGTAGAGGGAATGTGTTCTATCATGCCCTTCGACACGCAGCGTCACTCGGACGCTCTGAGACAGCAAGAACGTGGCCTGGCCTGGCCCATGACCGTGGGAAGCGGTCCAAATCCCTGTCAGTGGCCTCACCCTGAATCTCGGGCTAGGATGGTCATAGCCCAGCCAATACCTTCCTGTAAGTTTTATACTCTTGTCGGAAGAGCCCAGTGTGATCTAAACATTCTCTACCTTGGTTAACTATCCCAGAATCCCACGTCTCACGGTCATCTTTGGCAAGGTCCTTTTTATTCATTCTTACATTCAAATGAACAGCAGGTTTTATCAGTTCTTCTCCCAAAATGTCTTTTGAATCTGCCTCCCACTGTCCTTGCCCACACCACTGCAGTCCTCACCCTCTCTGAGTGTGCGCGAGGGACCGTGTGCGCTAGGGACCACGTGCGCTAGGGACCGTGTGCGCTAGGGACCGCGTGCGCTAGGGACCGTGTGCGCTAGGGACCGTGTGCGCTAGGGACCGCGTGCACGAGGGACCGTGCCATCCACCCGCTGCGTGCACCAGCGCACCTCTCTGCAATGGCTTTTCCCTCCCTTTTGTCTTGTGAGTGCGTCCTCGGTCTCCAAAGCCCATCTGGAAACCGTGTCTCCTCCAGGTGCCATCTAGGGACCGCGTGCGCGAGGGACCGTGCCATCCAACGCTGAGTGCACCAGCGCACCTCTCTGCAATGGCTTTTCCCTCCCTTTTGTCTTGTGTGTCCTCGGTCTCCAAAGCCCATCTGGAAACCGTGTCTCCTCCAGGTGCCATCCTCGTGCCAGCCCAACCCAGGCTCGGATGTAGAAAATAAGTGTTGAAACCACCATTTTTTTTATTTTTTTATTTTGGAGCACTTTCTCAATCCGTTGAGACTTTGTTTCCCAGCCACTGTCGACAGTTTGGCTCAAATAAACTCATAAAACAATTCTTACAGGGTTGGAAATTTCTTCCGTCGACAGGAGTCTGAGAGTCCTTTCTTCCCAAAAGAGGGGACTGAGCAGAAAGGACAGGTACTGAGAGCCCTGGAAACTTCATCTGGATCACTTTGTGCCCATTAATGGGCCTTTGTTTTCTGACCCTTATCATCAGGGATCTTGATTTGATGTAAATGTTTTAAAAACTGTCCTAGGGAGGCTGAGGGCCTTCAGTGTTCACCAGCAACACAAGCCCAAACTGAGACGACTTCTCAGAGTCAAGCACACTTCTGAGAGGGAAACAGCTCAGCTCTGCCTTACAGCCAGACAAACAGCTCATACTCAAATAATACATTGCTGTTGACTTAGGACAGTCATAGTTCCTGAATTCCATGTGTGCGCCCACCTTAAAAACCCCTAGTATCAATGACTTCACAATACCTTTCAGTAATTATTTTGTGATTCTATGCATAAAATGAAACTTCAACCTCTGCTCTAAGAAGGACATGTTGCCTGAAAACCTTTCTCTTAAAATTAAAACAAATTTGCCTTATCCTCTCTGGGGCTTTGCTTCCTTATAGTTAAAAAAAAAAATCTAAGAGGTAAATAATTTCTCATTCATTTCTAACACCAAGATTTGGTGAATTGCAAAGCATAACTTTAAGGGCCTGTCACAGAATCAGCCTATTTAAAAATCTAAGTTAAAAGCTTCTGAACAATAAAGACCTTTTTTTTTTTTTAATTCATTCAACAAAAATTTAGTGAGCGTCTGATATGTGCCGGGCACCATTCAAGATACTGGTAACACAGTAGAGAACAGTAACAAAAAGAAGAACCCCAAGTGCCTCACAATATGGAGGGAAGAGAGATAAGTAACAAACAATATGTTAAGTAAAACACATCACTTGTTAGGTAGTGATAACTGCTAAGGAAAAAAAATAAAGCAGAAAAGGGGGATATACAATTCATAAAGGTTGAAACTATAAACACCTGTAAGATAGGAACATATAGGTACTTTCAGAACAAGTAGATAAGATAATTTGGACAAATCACCCCATTGAGGACATCTCAAAGGGCAGAAATAAACTTTCAAAGCACATTCTGAAAAAACATCAAATTAGAAAATGAAGAATTTCCAGGCTAAAATATAGGAGATCCTGGGGTCCAAGAGAGGTAAGCCTAGGGGAAGAAGTCCTCCCTTGAAGAACACACAATGCTCTTGGGTGAGAGCTTATTTCTGTAAATAATTGAAGGTGTTTTAGGAAGATGTCGTCAGTAACTAAATGGCGATAAAAGCAAGCATGCCAATGAAACAAGCTCATTCCTAGAAATATTTGGGAAGAAGACGATTTGTTTCAGTGATCAAGCCTATAATCAATAAATTTTCCACAAAACAAACAAACAAACAAACAAAATGCAGATCTAGCTGCCTTCACTGTTATATCACAGAATCGAGGCAAAAGTAAATCCCAACTTATAGAACTCTTTCAGAGAATAATAAAAAATATATACTCACTAAACCTCAACTCATTTCATGAGCTCAGCACAACCTTGACAATGACAGCACAAAAAAAAATTTTTACAGGCTAATTCCACTCCTATACATAATTGGAAAAATACTAAACACCATATTAGCAAACTGAAACTAAATTATATGAAAATGATAATACATCATGACCCAATTGGTTTTATTTCAGGAATGCACAGTGAATTCACATTAGATATTCAATGCAATTTACCACATAAGCAGATTAAAGAATAAAAATTATGCAGCTTAATAGATGTTGAAAATGCATTAAGCAAAATTTACTATCTGTTCGTGATTAAAAACAAACATTGAGCTGTCTAAAACAGACAGGAACTTTTCAGATGCTGAAAAAGAGTATCTCTCCACGAATTGCCTACAGCAACCATCAATAAGTGATGAAACGTTGCGAATTCTCACTTTGAGTTAGGAAGCCAGACAAAGATGTTTGTTCTCCGTCTCCACTTTTCTTCACGGGTTTAATTATGTCATAACCAGTAAGGCAAAAATAAGTAAATAAATAAAAATTAACTGGTTTAAAAATTTAAAGAAACAATTAAGAGTGTCATTATTCTAAGATGCCATGCTTATTTACATAGAAAATCCAACAGAATCAACATATAAACTACTGTAATTAATAAGAGATTGTGTAACTCTGCTGAGTAAAACACAAACACCTAAATTCAATGCATTTGTATAGATCAGTCACAAATAAGGAATAGAATTTTAAAAGTTCCATTCACAACAGCATTATAAACTATATGAATTATTTAGGAATAAAGCTAAGAAAACATGCAAAATGTCTGCAGGAAATACTTCAAAATGCTATTGAGAAACATTTAAAAAGGCAAAAATGGACTTACAGCTACGATTGTATATATATATATATATATATATATATATATATATATATATATATATTAGAAGACTCAGCAGTGAAACTATTTCAATTCTTTGCATATTGTTCTACAGATTCAATATGATCCTAATCGAATACCGCCAGAGTATTTTGTGCAAATTGACACGCCAATTGTGAAATTCACATGGAAATGCAAAAAATCATGCATAACCAGAGCATGCTTGAGAAGGAAGAAAAAGGAGAAAGCTCTTGCTCCATCAGTTCTCAGTGAAAAGTTTATTAAATGTCATAAATTAGACAACTAGGCAATAGAACAGAACAATACTCTCATGACAGAGGCAGCAGGCAGAGTAGTGGGAAAAGAATCATCTTCAGTAAATTATAACAATTGGGAATCTATATTTTAAAAAGTTTGAACTCTAACCTTACATCATACACAAAAGAAAAATTATCTGAATTCCATAAATATGTTTGTGTCTTGTTTCAGAAATCTTTCCACATCCTCATCATAAAGAGATTCCTCTTAATTATCTCCTAAAAACATTACAGCTCACTTTTTCAGGTTATAGATGTAACAGGAAAGACCATCCTTTTGATTTTGAATGAATTTTTAAATAAACACTCCCCTCTAAAAAAAAAAAAAAAAAAAACTAGCCCAAAATAGAAGTCACCAAATGGTAAAAATTGATAAATTGTACTTTATTAAAATTAACAGATTCTGCTTTTCAAAGACACTATTAAGAGAATCAAAGATAATCCACAGAATTGGAGAAGGTACTTATAACAAATTTAACAGGAAAATGACTAGTGTCCGCAATATGGAAATAACTATGAATAAAAAAATGAACTAGATAGAAAGATGAACAAATAACCTCAAAATGCACTTTATAAAATAAGATGTAGGAATGCTTCATAAACAAAAGAAAAAAAGACACTCAACTTCATTAGTAATCAGGGAAACATGAACTAAAATGACAAAAAAAGATTACATACATTCATCAGGTTGCAAGAAAAGTATGAAAAGCCCGGCACTATCAAATGTCAGCAAGGTTGTGAAGGAATAGGAACTATCACACATGAGTGGTGTCAGTGTAATAGATACAAATTGGCACTTTGCCATCCCACTGTTGGTGGGAATGTAAATTAGTATAACCATCATGGAAGAAAGTATGTTGGTTCCTCAGAAAATTAAAAATAGAATTACCACATGACCCAGGAACCCTCTACCGGGTAGGTATCTACCCCCAAAAGTCAAAAACATTGGTACGTAAAGACACATGTAGCCCCATGTTCATTGCAGCATTGTTCACAGTGGCCAAGACATGGAAACAACCAAAGTGCCCCTTGATAAAAGCATTGGATGAAGAAGAGGTGGTACATACATACAATGGGGCACTACTCAGCCATAAGAAATGATGACATAGTGACACTTATGGAAACATGAATGGACCTGGAGAACATTAAACTAAATGAATTAAGTAATTTATAAAAAGGTAAGAACTGTATGACTTCACATATAGGCGGGGTATAAAACTGAGACTCATGGACATGGATTAAAGTGCACTGGTGACCAAAGGAGAGGGAACATGGAGGAGAGGGACAAGGGAGGTGTGAGGGGAAAGGATGTAAAGAGGGACAAATATGTGATGAAAAATTATTTGACTTTGGGTGATGGGTATACAACATGAACTACAGTTCAAATGCAATCGAAATGTTTACCTGAAACCTATGTGCTCTTATGAATCAATGTCACCCTGTTAAAGTTAATTTGCTAAATAAAATTAAATAAATAAAATTAGAAATAAATCAATAAAAGCCAAATAATGATCAAGAAGTAACTCATAAATAGCTGCAGAATGATTGAAGATTCAATTTTGTACTTGAGTCGTGGTTATAATAATAGATATATTTAATTTTTTTATGTTCTATCCACTTTTCTTTATATGCTATGCTTCACGGTAATGCAGAGCCATATGGGAAGAACATTCCCACCAAGAGCTTTATTAATCTGTTTTCCAGGACTCTGAAAGGAATCAAGTCCATTCTACTTATCCTCCGTTCTCTGAGCTGTCCATCTCTTTCCAAGCATTCAGTCCTCATCACCTCTCCTCATATCCTCACAGAGGAAGCCAGTCTGCAGGACGAGAAATCAGAGTTGACGTAGAGAAAAGGAGCCACGCAGACAGAGAAGCAGACTCCTGCAGCATTTTAGCCCCTCTGGCTAGCCAAGGTCTGGCGTCTTTCATTCCCTGTTCACAGATGTGTGCGTGGTCCTGCTACAAAAGCTGGTTTCACTTGCATGTTAACACAGTAAATAAAATTCTACTCGGAGGATCTAGAGAAGCTGCTCCCCTTCCTACTCCTCAACATGTCTGACAATAATTTCTGCATTAACGATAGGTTATATTTTTGAGGAACCTCCGTACTGTTCTCCACACTGGCTGCACCAGTTTACGTTCCCACCAGCAGTGCACGAGGGTCCCTTTTCCTCCACAGCCTCTCCAACCCTTGTTATCTCACCTGTCTGGTTGATAACAGCCATTCTAATACCTGGGAGGTGGTATCTCATTGCAGCTGTGATTTGCATGAAATAAATGCTCTGGTTGATGAAATGAAAGGTCAAGTTGACATGAACTCCTTGGCTAGCTCTTCATAGAGGCACATCCCTTCTGTCTTTTTCATGTTTCCTGCTGCCCCAAACTTGAACAAAATGGCCAGAGCTCCAGCTTCCACTTTTGATGATGAGAGATAATCCAGAATGGAAGCTTAGAAGGAGCAAGACAATAAAAGAAGCCGGCGTCTTTGATGATTGTGGAGTCATAAGAAATAAACATTGCTATTGCTTAGTTATTGTTATTGCTAAGCCTTAGGCTGTTAAGTAGGGGGCAAGGGGCATTTCTGTTCCATAAAGTTGAAGCTGATCATACTCTTAGAAATTCAGAGGAAAAAAAAACAACAAAAAAACTTCCATTGGATGTTTTAATAGCATTTGAGGTAAACCTTAAAGAATTTACAGAATTTTATTATGGAGTCAGCGCCAGAGAAATCTATAAAAGAGGAGGAGTTGTGTTTACAATACGTCAAATTTAAGAGAAAAGAGAACAGCAGCTCCTTCCTCAGCCTCTGGGGTACCCCACCCTCAAAAGAAAGACCCTCAGCTTTCACATCTCATTCTCTCCCGAGACCTCGTTCAAAATCACCTTCCTCAGGATGGCCTTCCCCCTGGACACTCAGGAGTCAATCCTAGCGAGCCAAGAGCCCACTCACATGCAGTTTCTGATGGGATAGAGTGATCTTGCAGTCCCTAATTATCTTCCTAGTTTTTGCACATCACACAGACTCAATCATGAAAATGCATGCTTCTCAACCTTCCTCAAAATGTCTTTATGGAGTGATCTGATCTGTAATGCATGCTGAGCATTTGGCTAGAAAATAGAAAAATACATCGATAGTAGTGATTCTACAGGGTCTGAGCATACAAAGGATTTCATATCCATTGTTTTACATTGTTTTGCAACAATTTTGCGAGTTAGGTATCATCCATGCACTATTTTATTCAACAGGACCTGTTTTCCTTCTGTTGAATAAGCATGTAAATAATTAAGGTACAATGGAGAAGTACTAATTGTTTTAAATGAAATTTGTGTCCATTTCAAATGCCATCAATAATACTTTATGCAGCAGCAATAGTAATCAAATAGTAAAAAGTAACTTACTTTTTTAATCCAAAATTATTAAAAGGTATTTTATAACCTCTCACCCATTAAAATAGCTTAGTGCATCATGAGAATTTATTCAAGACTAGATAAAATAAATGAACTAAGTAAGCCAGCAAGGCAAGGTAGAGCTTAGGTACGTTCTCTGCCAACGACTGTTTCTAAGCTAACATGCTAATGCACTTTTTGGGAAAATGCCAAAGATGATATTATAGACCATTTTTTCCCTCGGCCTATATGTTTCTAAAGGAAAGAGAAGTGACACTATGTAAACCTGTAGAATCAGTCACTTCGCCGCAGGAAAGTGGAGATGACGTCATGCAGTGTGATATTGTCCTTGAGGAACGTGTAAATGAATTTTAGTTCTACCGTTAGCCAGCTGTGAGATTGGGTAAGTTGCTTGACTTCACATAACCTGTTTCTTTAACAACAACGTGAAGATGATATATGTTAAGAATTAAATATTGAAGGTTTAAGCAGTGACTGACACGGTAATGTAGTAATGTATAGAACTATCACTGTTATTCATATTGCTATAATTAAAAATACTTTATTTGTTCTGCTTCTGCCTACTGGATGATGACGTGTTTCTGTTGGGGAGAAATTCCACTTACCACAAAACTCCTGTCAACTCATCATTTTATTTTCCAATTATTTTTAAGGTCACACTATATCATAATGGTTAAAAAAATCTGCTACTCTAAAACCTCATCTTTGGGTTTTGTGCATATTTGTAAATTTAAGATCCAAAATTAGTTTCAGGTTATCTTAGATTTTCACTACCTACTGGAATAGAAACAACTTCTTTCTCTCTCTCTCTCTCTCTCTCTCTCACACACACACACACACACACATACACACACACACACACAACGTGTCTAGACCTTAAGCTTTGGGCAATCTCAAAAATGATTTTTCAAGGGCAATTACAGTCAAAGATAATCAAACACACTTAGAAATGGAAAAAAAAATGTGAGTTAGAACCATTAGTATAAAAAAGACTTTGTATATCGACCTTATCACAAGCAGGTTACACATCTATGCTTACTATGCATAAAGAAACGTTCAAGAAACTCACCAATATCTGCAGAGTACAGGAAACTAGAACTAGAGACAAAACAGACTGGAAAAATGACCAGTACAGTTTGAAGAAATAAAAATTCCAAAAATATAATGCAATAAAAATGTGAAATATAAAATAATTATAAAAATTTAATACAATTAAGTATAAAAATAAAAAGTTAAAATATGCTTAGTGGACATGTCTGACAGCCAACGAGGAACATCAGTACAGTAGGGAAAAGTAAAAAAAAACTAAAAAAGTAGGTCAAGAAAAAAATATCTAGAAAGCCACAAATAGGGATAAAACGTGGAAAAAATGGGAGAAAATGTAAAGCAAGAGGCTTTCATGAAAACCTGCAGAAATTATAATATTTCTAAATTTGACTTCGTCTAATTATGTAGCCTCAAACAAGAAAAGCAAACATTGATAATAGGAATTGAAGGAGGTTGTGATATATCTCCCCCTTCGTAATAGTAGAATAAATATTATCAATATTAAAAAATTAGTGGCTATAGAATATTTTTTAAATAAAATTTTAAAAACTGCCCTATGGTCACGATGCCCTACAATTGTGGTATTCACGTTTTGCAAGCACACATGGAACATTTAGAAAATGGGCTATGTAATGTAACATAAAGTGCATGTCTACAAATATCAAAGGATCAGAACCACAGAGGAAAACAGAAGGGTCACACGGTAACTTCTGTGGCTTTGGCAGTTGTATAGCTAACTCTGGGTGGTAGTAACATGAGCAGTCACTTTATAATAGTTGGATAAGCTATAGAGCTGTATTTTATGTACTATTTTATATGCGATTCTTAGTTCAGTGTATTTCAATATGAATTACAATATTTTTAAAACAGATCTGAACCATACAAAAAGTATGCTCTCTGACCAGAGTGCATTTATGCCAGAAATTATTCAGAAACTGATCCTAGGAAATTTCCCATATTTTCAGAAATCAAATAATATTTTCTAACTCTTACATGGATGGGTCAAAGAAATATTATACAAGAAATTAGAAAAATATTTTGAACAGTATAATAACAAATGCTATATGGCAAAGCCTACAAGATTAATCTGAATCCACATATAAAATATTATTAATAAGAAATGCATGCAATAAAAAGTAGAAATGCTAAACATCTATCTAAAGTGCTGAGAAAATTATCAAAAAAAAGCAAAGAGGAGGATGACGTCAGAGTAATGGCGGGGTAGGAAGCGATACCGATAAATCTCCCCCAAAATTCAACAAGATCTTCAACCAGAAACAGAAAAACCTATACTTGGAGCTTCCAGATGCTTCGCAATACACCCAAAGGTATGATTGAGTGAAAAATTGGCTAAATATATAACCAAACCCCGAAGGAAATAGGGAGTAAGAAATGCTCCTCCTTCCTCACTAACCTAAACAGGGCGGCTTTCTCTGGTAACTGTGAATATAGAAACTGAGGCGGGCAAAGGGGGTGAATAGATCCAGGCCGCCGCAGCACAAACGGCTGAACCAGGCTGTGGCACAGAGATCCAAGCCGAGGAAAATCTGATCCTGTGGCAACCGGGCAATACAAGCTAACACTCGCGCCAAACCCAAACAAAGAAAGAAAAGCAGAGCGGCCATTTTACCCGGTCTCCTGGTCGGTGCGCAGTTAGTGGGCGAGAATTTCTTCCTGGGAAAGCCACGCACGGGAAGGAGTGAGAACTAATTCCAATGGTGGAGATTTTCCGTGCTGGAGGGTGTTTCACTCAGAGGGAACCGCGGCCGGCCTCATATCCTGGTTTGCGCACACAGATAAGGAGTGAGCGATTCCTCCGAGTGCCTCGGCAGTGCGCGCCCGTGTTATCGCACAGAGGGGCAGAGTCAGGGGCCTTTGTGTGGGCCAAAGCAGAATCTCGAGCTGCCCCAGCACCTTGCAAAAGCCGCGCACAGGGACGGAGTGAGACTCAATTCCAACGGTGGAGATTTTCCGTGCTGGAGGGTGTTTCACTCAGAGGGAACCGCGGCCGGCCTCATATCCTGGTTTGCGCGCACAGATAAGGAGTGAGCGATTCCTCCGAGTGCCTCGGCAATGCGCGCCCGTGTTATTGCACAGAGGGGCAGAGTCAGGGGCCTTTGTGTGGGCCAAAGCGGAATCTCGAGCCGCCCCAGCGCCTTGCAAAAGCCACGCACGGGGACGGAGTGAGACTGAATTCCAACGCTACAACTTTTCCCTGCGGTTGGGGGTTTCACTCAGAGTGTGAGACTGCTGGCCGGATATCCTGGTCGCAGACAGTGAGTGAGAGTTTCCTCCAAGCGCCCCGGAAGTGGGCGCCCGCTTGTGTTACCGGACAGAGTGGCAGAGCCAGAGGTCTTTGAGTGGGCAGAAAGCCCGCCTGATTATGCTAGCAGCTCTGACTGACTGAGCCTTACCCAGAGCCCTGTGCTGAGTGGAAATAGAGTGGGGAGTTGCCAGCTCTTTGAGCCTCTTACTATCCAGGCAGAGGCAGCAGCAACCCCATAGCTGGATTATCAGGCTACTAATTAAGGAAGGAAAGACTAGGAGAAAGGCTCCAGGAACACGGACTCTCTCACTGTCGGAGCCTATAAATGCTATTGAGCTTCGACTGCCAACGAGACTAAAGCACAATACATGACATTGCCATAGAGACTTATCAACTGCAAACCTCTACCTGAGCGTGCCAAAGGGGCAGAACCCGGGGTACAGAGTCACCGACCAGGAAGAGGGAGAGAAAAGAAAAAGCAAGAAGATAACCTCTCAAAATCAAGAATAATCTGCAGACTTTATAACCTATCCCATTTTATTATATTTGTTCGTTTGTTTCTCTTATCTTCATTCTTGATACTTTTTTTTCCTCCTCCAATTTGGCCGATTAACTCTCTACCGGTCTTACTCTCTCCTCTCCTTGAACTACACTACCCATAAGTGTTACATCTCCCATTATCTTTTCTCTTCTCTTCCTTTCTCTCTATGAGGGTTGCACTCCAAAACCCTTAACTCTCTCTCTCTCTCTCTCCTTTCTTTTTTCTTCTTTTAGTGGTTACCTCTTTTTTCTCTCTCTTTCTTTTCTCCCTCTATATTAGTTTCTTCCTTTCTCCTTTACATCTCCTCTCATTCAAACCTCAATAACAAACAAATTATCTTATCTGGGACTCAAACCTATGTTTGTGGCATTTTGGGGGGTTTTTACTTCACCTTTTTAACTCACTAGCAGTGCTCTCATCCCTGGCTCTCCATATTATCTAGTTCTTATTCCACTAAATACAATAGTAATTTTTTAATTTGTCCCCCCATTTTTCCATTTTCCTCTTATTCCTCTCATCATAACTCTTAGACAACCAACACCTAAAAGCAAATCATTTCATTCTTGACCCAAATTTTTTCCTTATTTGCTTTTTGTGGGTCCATACGCTCTTTTTTTTTCTTTTTTCTTTCCTTTTTTTTTCTTTTTTTTTTTTCTTTTTTTTGCCCCTTTATTACTTTTCCCCAATTCAGGCCCTCCATCACAGGCATTGTTTGTTATAATTCACAGTCCACCACAAGATTTTCTCAAAAAAGAGGGGAGAGGAGAGGAGAGGAAAAAAAGGAGGGGGGGAATAATTTCCTTTTTTTTCATTTTTATTTTATTTTTCTTTATTTCATTATTAATTTTTTTTAAAAAAAACAACTCTTTTCGATTTTTTATTTTTTTTATTGTTATTTTTTTAACTTTTTATTCTTTATTAAATCTCATTAATACTATCAACAAAACCACCCTCAGATGCCATTAAGGAAGAGAAAATCGAATATCATGGATACAAAAGAAAGAGAGGTAACACAGCTAGATGAGGAAAAATCTATGGAGAAAAAATTTAATATATTGGAAACCTTGGAGCTAAATGACAGAGAATTCAAGATAGAAATACTAAAAATCCTCCGAGATATACAAGAAAACACAGAAAGGCAATTTAGGGAGCTCAGAAAACAACTCAATGAACACAAAGAATATATGTCCAAGGAAATTAAAACTATAAAAACAAATCAAACAGAGATGAAAAACTCAATTCACGAGCTGAAAAACGAAATAACAAGCTTAGCTAATAGAACAGGTCAGATAGAAGAGAGGATTAGTGAAATAGAAGACAAGCAACTTGAGGCACAACAGAGAGAAGAAGAAAGAGACTCAAAAATTAAAAAAAATGAGATAGCCCTACAAGAATTATCTGACTCCATCAAAAAGAATAACATAAGAATAATAGGTATATCAGAGGGAGAAGAGAGAGAAAATGGAATGGAGAACATACTCAAACAAATAATAGATGAGAACTTCCCAAGCCTGTGGAAAGAACTAAAGCCTCAAGTTCAAGAAGCAAACAGAACTCTGAGTTTTCTTAACCCCAACAAACCTACTCCAAGGCATATCATAATGAAATTGACGCAAACCAACAGCAAAGAAAAAATTCTCAAGGCAGCCAGGGAAAAGAAGAACACAACATATAAAGGAAGGCCCATTAGACTATCCTCAGATTTCTCAGCAGAAACTCTACAAGCTAGAAGAGAGTGGACCCCAATATTTAAAGTCCTGAAAGAGAGGAACTTTCAGCCACGAATACTATACCCATCAAAGCTATCCTTCAAATACGAAGAAGAAATAAAAACATTCACAGATACAGAAAAGATGAGGGAATTTATCATCAGAAAACCCCCACTCCAGGAATTACTAAAGGGGGTTCTCCAATCAGATACAAAGAACAAAAAAAAAACAGAGCCACAAGTAAAAGCTCCAAGAAGAACACAATAAAACCAAATTTAAACTGTGACAACAACAAAAAGAAAGAGGGGGAGAAGATGGAGATTAACAGTAGCAAAGGACGATGGAGTGCAAAAGTACTCACAAAATAGTTTGCTACAATGAACAGGGTAGGGACCCTTTTCATTACTCAAAGGTAACCACCATTGAAAAAACCACCACAGAAGCACATGAGATAAAAAAGATAGCAACAGAGGAAAGATGTATGGAATACAACCAAATAAAAACAAAAGATAGAAAAACGAAAGAGAAGGATCAAACAAGACACAAAACTAACAGAAAGCAAGATATAAAATGGCAATAGGGAACTCACAAGTATCAATAATTACACTAAATGTAAACGGATTAAACTCACCAATAAAAAGGCACAGAGTAGCAGAATGGATTAAAAAAGAAAATCCAACTGTATGCTGCCTACAGGAAACTCATCTAAGTAACAAGGATAAAACAAATTCAAAGTGAGAGGCTGGAAAACAATACTCCAAGCAAATAACATCCAAAAAAAAGCAGGTGTAGCAATACTCATATCGGATAATGCTGACTACAAGACAGGAAAAGTACTCAGAGGCAAAAATGGCCATTTCATAATGGCTAAGGGGACACTGAATCAAGAAGACATAACAATTCTTAATATATATGCACCAAACCAAGGAGCACCAAAATATATAAGACAGCTACTTATTGATCTTAAAACAAAAACTGACAAAAATACAATCATACTTGGAGACCTCAATACACCGCTGACGGCTCTAGATCGGTCATCCAAACAGAGAATCAACAAAGACATAGTGGCCTTAAACAAAACACTAGAGCACCTGGATATGATAGACATCTACAGGACATTTCATCCCAAAGTGACTGAGTATACATTTTTCTCCAGTGTACATGGATCATTCTCAAGAATTGACCATATGTTGGGCCACAAAAACAACATCAGCAAATTCAGAAAAATTGAAGTTGTACCAAGCATATTTTCTGATCATAAAGCCTTGAAACTAGAATTCAACTGCAAAAAAGAGGAAAAAAATCCCACAAAAATGTGGAAACTAAACAACATACTTTTAAAAAATGAATGGGTCAAAGAAGAAATAAGTGCAGAGATCAAAAGATATATACAGACTAATGAAAATGACAATACGACATATCAGAATCTATGGGATGCAGCAAAAGCAGTGATAAGAGGGAAGTTCATATCGCTTCAGGCATATATGAACAAACAAGAGAGAGCCCAAGTGAACCACTTAACTTCCCACCTTAAGGAACTAGAAAAAGAAGAACAAAGACAACCCAAAACCAGCCGAAGAAAGGAGATAATAAAAATCAGAGCAGAAATAAATGAATTAGAGAACAGAAAAACTATAGAAAAAATTAATAGAACAAGGAGCTGGTTCTTTGAAAAGATCAACAAAATTGACAAACCCTTGGCAAGACTTACCAAGGAAAAAAGAGAAAGAACTCATATAAACAAAATCCAAAATGAAAGAGGAGAAATCACCACGGACACCGTAGATATACAAAGAATTATTGTAGAATACTATGAAAAACTTTATGCCACTAAATTCAACAACCTAGAAGAAATGGATAAATTCCTAGAAAAATACAACCTTCCTAGACTGAGTCAAGAAGAAGCAGAAAGCCTAAACAGACCTATCAGTAGAGAAGAAATAGAAAAAACCATTAAAAACCTCCCCAAAAATAAAAGTCCAGGCCCTGACGGCTATACCAGCGAATTTTATCAAACATTCAAAGAAGACTTGGTTCCTATTCTACTCAAAGTCTTCCAAAAAATTGAAGAAGAAGCAATACTTCCAAACACATTTTATGAGGCCAACATAACCCTCATACCAAAACCAGGCAAGGATGGCACAAAAAAAGAAAACTACAGACCAATATCTCTAATGAATACAGATGCTAAAATACTAAACAAAATACTGGCAAACCGAATACAACAACATATTAAAAAAATAATACATCATGATCAAGTGGGATTCATCCCAGAATCTCAAGGATGGTTCAACATACGTAAAACGGTTAATGTAATACACCATATCAACAAAACAAAGAACAAAAACCACATGATCTTATCAATAGATGCAGAAAAGGCTTTCGATAAAATACAACACAATTTTATGTTTAAGACTCTCAACAAAATGGGTATAGAAGGAAAATATCTCAACATGATAAAGGCCATATATGATAAACCATCAGCTAACATCATATTAAATGGCACTAAACTGAAGGCTTTCCCCCTTAAATCAGGAACAAGACAGGGTTGTCCACTCTCTCCACTCTTATTTAATATGGTACTAGAGGTTCTAGCCAGAGCAATCAGACAAGACAAAGAAATAAAAGGCATCCATATCGGAAAAGAAGAAGTAAAGGTATCACTTTTTGCAGATGATATGATCCTATACATCGAAAACCCCAAAGAATCCACAAAAAGACTACTAGAAACAATAAGCCAATACAGTAAGGTCGCAGGATACAAAATTAACATACAGAAGTCAATAGCCTTTCTATATGCCAACAATGAAACAACTGAGAAGGAACTCAAAAGAATAATCCCCTTCACGATTGCAACAAAAAAAATAAAATACTTAGGAATAAACATAACAAAGAATGTAAAGGACTTATATAATGAAAACTATAAACCATTGTTAAGGGAAATTGAAAAAGATATAATGAGATGGAAGAATATACCTTGTTCTTGGCTAGGAAGAATAAATATAATCAAGATGGCTATATTACCCAAAGCAATATACAAATTTAATGCAATTCCCATCAAACTTCCAATGACATTTTTTAAAGAAATAGAGCAAAAAATCATCAGATTTATATGGAACTATAAAAAACCCTGAATAGCCAAAGCAATCCTAAAGAAAAAGAATGAAGCTGGGGGCATAACAATACCTGACTTCAAACTCTATTATAGGGCCACGACAATCAAAACAGCATGGTATTGGCAGAAAAATAGACACTCAGACCAATGGAACAGAATAGAAAGTCCAGAAATAAAACCACATATATATAGTCAAATAATTTTTGATAAAGGGGCCAACAACACACAATGGAGAAAAGAAAGCCTCTTCAATAAATGGTGCTGGGAAAACTGGAAAGCCACATGCAAAAGAATGAAACTGGACTACAGTCTCTCCCCCTGTACAAAAGTTAACTCAAAATGGATCAAAGATCTAAACATAAGACCTGAAACAATTAAGTACATAGAAGAAGACATAGGTACTTAACTCATGGACCTGGGTTTTAAAGAGCATTTTATGAATTTGACTCCAATGGCAAGAGAAGTGAAGGCAAAAATTAATGAATGGGACTACATCAGACTAAGAAGTTTTTGCTCAGCAAGAGAAACTGATAACAAAATAAACAGAAAGCCAACTAAATGGGAAATGATATTTTCAAACAACAGCTCAGATAAGGGCTTAATATCCAAAATATACAAAGAACTCATAAAACTCAACAACAAACAAACAAACAATCCAATAAAAAAATGGGAAGAGGATATGAATAGACACTTCTCCCAGGAAGAAATACAAATGGCCAACAGATATATGAAAAGATGCTCATCTTCTTTAGGTATTAGAGAAATGCAAATCAAAACGGCAATGAGATACCACCTCACACCTGTCCTGTTCGATTAGCTGTTATTAGCAAGTCAGGTAATAGCAAATGTTGGAGAGGCTGTGGAGAAAAAGGAACCCTCATCCACTGTTGGTGGGAATGTAAAGTAGTACAACCATTATGGAAGAAAGTATGGTGGTTCCTCAAAAAACTGAAAATAGAACTACCTTATGACCCAGCAATCCCTCTACTGGGTATATATCCCCAAAACTCAGAAACATTGATACGTAAAGACACATGCAGCCCCATGTTTATTGCAGCATTGTTCACAGTGGCCAGGACATGGAAACAACCAAAAAGCCCATCAATAGATGACTGGCTAAAGAAGATGTGGCACATATACACTATGGAATACTACTCAGCCATAAGAAATGATGACATCGGAACATTTACAGCAAAATGGTGGGATCTTGATAACATGATACGAAGCGAAATAAGTAAATCAGAAAAAAACAGGAACTGTATTATTCCATACATAGGTGGGACATAATAGTGAAACTAAGAGACATTGATAAGAGTGTGGTGGTTACGGGGGGGAGGGGGGAATGGGGGAGGGAAAGGGGGAGGGGGAGGGGCACAGAGAGAACAAGATAGAGGGTGACGGAGGACAATCTGACTTTGGGTGGTGGGTATGCAACATAATTGAACGACAAGATAACCTGGACTTGTTATCTTTGAATATATGTATCCTGATTTATTGATGTCACCCCATTAAAAAAATAAAATTATAAAAAAAAAAGCAAAGAAATGTGAAGAAAGAAAATAAACATAAATGTAAAAATTAGTAAAATGTTTTAAAAACAAAATAAGACTGAAAGAGCTAAAATTGTATATTTGAAAAGATAAATCCTGTGGTGAGATTGATCAGGGAGAGAAGGAAGGAAAGATGGTAAGGAAAGAAGGTAGTGAGAATATCAGGAATGAATAGAAGAAATTACTACAGACTTAAAATGGAGAAAAAAGGAGATATAATGAAAAAATTTATAAATTCTTACAAAAGTGTATTTTTTAAAAGAATGTGATTCAAGAAGAGATGGAAAACCCCAATAATCTTTTAAAGAAATCAAATCAAATGTAAAAAGAAATTCCTAAGGAAAACTACAGGTCCAGATAGCTATATAAATGAGTTTTATAAGCAGTCACTGAAGAAACTATTTCAAAATGTTATGGATTGAGTCTGCACTCTTCAGAATTGTATGCTGAAGCCCTAACTCCCAATGTGGTAGTATCTGCAGAAAGAGCCTTTGGGAGATAATTAGGTTTGGATGAGGTCATAAGGGTGGGGCCCTAAAGATGGCATTGTAATCTTGAGATTATAGTGAGCTTGTTCCCCAGAATGGGCAAAGTATCTGAACAGACACTTCTCCAAAGAAGAATACAGATGCCCAGTAGACATATGAAAAGATTCCTCAACATCACTAATCATCAGAGAAATGTAAATTAAAACCACAATAAGATATCACTTCATACCTCTCAGATTGGTTATCAGACTAAATCAACAAGCAAGTGTTAGTCAGGATGTAGAGAAAAGGAAGACAGTTGCAGCTACTTTGGAAAACAGTACGGGGGTTCCTCAAAAATTAAAAGTGGAACTTCCTTATGACTCAGTCATTCCACTTCTGCATGTATATCTAAAGAAACCCAAAATATTAATTCAAAAGAATATATATACCCCTATATTCACTGCAGTGTTATTTACAATGGCCAAGATCTAAAAACAGCCCAAGAGTCCATCAATAGGTAAGTGGATAAAAATGAGGTGGCACATATATACAATGGACTATTACTTGGCCATATAAATGGATGAAATCTAACCATTTGTTTCAACAGGGATTGACTGACCTGAAGGGTATTATGCTCAGTGAAATGAGTCAGACAGAGAAAGACAAATACTATCTCACTGTTATGTTAATCTAAAAAACAAAATAAAAAAATGTATCAACAAACAAATTGTTGCCAGATGGTACAGGCTTTAGGGGCTGGGTGCAAAAGGTGAAGAGATTAAAAAGTACAAATTAGTAATTACAAAATAGTCATGGGGATGTAAACACAACATAGGCAATATAGCCAATAATATTGAAATAATTCTGATCAATGCCAGGTGGGTAATTGAAATATCAGGTAGACCTCTCCATAAAGTATATTATTGTCTAACCACTAAACTGTACACCTTAATTTAATACAAAATAATATTGAATATAAAAAATTAATCATATATTTGAATGCACTAAAAGATCCGGCTGTTTAAAGTTTCCTTAAGGAAAAAAGGTAATAATAAAGACTACTTTTGCAAAGCAAATAAATAAATATAATAAATGCCCCCCTCAAAATGGTTACTTAAGTAAAAGTAACTTAAATGTAAAAATCAATTAACTTGAATTCTTTATTGAATCGTCTGGCTGCTTCATGAGAAATTATGCACAAGAGAAGGGTGAAAAGAATAGTTTTCTTTATGGTATGAGAAGAACAGCCTGATTTTTGAGTTCTGGCTCTCAAGAACATGAATGTTCATTTTGACTTCATAGAATGCCCTACTGTGTCTGTTAATTCATGTGGCTTAGTTTAATTGCTAATTGTGTTGTTTCAGAGGTACTTAAAATTCAGTAATGAAGACTCACATAATGAAGTATTATGTAGACTAATTAATGAATATATAATGCCACATAAAGCCATATAAAGTTATTGCAAATGCCAACTGTTATCATCATACATGTCAGACTTAATTTTGCTCCTGAATCCACGGAGCTGGCTACTTCACTGAGTGTGGCAACAGCGGGCATTCTTCTCTACCATCTCCTTATGGAAACCTTCTACTTAGCAGAAAATCAAGGAAACAAAATGGACTTTGAATAAGGAAAACCATATACAGTACTTAATTATATTTTTTAATTGGAGCCCAGTTTACATACAATATCATAGGAGTTTCAGGTGAACAACATAACTATTTAACATTTATATATCTTAGGAAATGATTCCTGCATAAATCTAATAATTATGCATCCCTATACAAAGTTATTGCGATGCTATTCTATGTGCTGTATATTAAGTCCTTGATTTATTTTCTTTTTTTAATTGATTTTAATTTATTGAGTTTACATAGATTCTAGTGTTACCCCAAATGCATCCCTCCTCCCCCGTATTCCCCTCAACATTTTCCTTGTCCCCCTCCTCATAATGCCCTCCCCCCTTCCCTTCAGCTTTGTCCCATCCTATCATCCCCTTTCCTTCTGTTCTCTTTTCCTCTGGTCCCTTTGATCTCTCCTCTGTCTCAATTCCGTTCCTCAGTTCACATTGTTCATTGGATTCCTCAAATGAATGAGGTCATATTATATTTTTCTTTCTCTGCCTGGCTTATTTCACTTAACAGAATAGTTTCCATGTCCATCCATGTTGTCACAAAAGGTAAGATTTCCTTCTTTTTCATGGCCGCATAGTATTCCATTGTATATATGTACCACACCTGACTTATTTTCTAACTGGAAGTTTGCACCATGGCCCTCATCTCTGGCAACCATCAGTTGATTTTCTTTATCTATGAGTCTGTTTCTGTTCTGTTTTGTTTGTTCTTTGGTTCTGTTTTTTATTTTTTATTTTTGTTTTTTTACTTTTTATTATTTTTATTTTTTGAAGTATAATTGATATATATTAGTTTTAGGTATATACCATAATGATGTGATATTTTGTGACATGATCACAAGAAGTCTAGTTAACCTCTGTCCCCATATATAATTACAAATTTTGTTTCTCTTATAATAGAGATAGTTCCTTTTAAAAAAATTTTTATTTTGAAATTAAATTTAATGGGGTGACATTGGTCAATAAGAGTACATAGGTTTCAGGCAAATATCTCTATACCATTTGAACTGCTGATTACATTGTGTGCCCATCACCCAAGGTCAAATCATTTTCTGTCACTATATACAGTGTGTTCGTAAAGTCATGGAGCACTTTTGACCAGTCACAGGAAAGCAACAAAAAATGATAGAAATGTGAAATCTGCACCAAATAAAAGGAAAACCCTCCCAGTTTCTGTAGGATGATGTGGCAGCATGTGTGCATGTGCAGATGATGATGTAACACCGTGTATACAGCGGAGCAGCCCACGGCCATGCCAGTCGAGATGTGGACGGTACAGGGGAAAGTTCAGTGTGTTCTGTGGCTCGCTAAATTCAAATCTGAGACCAAAGTGCAACGTGAATATTGGCGCGTTTATAATGAAGCACCACCACATAGGAATAACATTACTCAGTGGGATAAGCAGTTGAAGGAAACCAGTAGTTTGGTGGAGAAACCCCATTCTGGTAGGCCATCAGTCAGTGACGAGTCTGTAGAGGCTATACGGGATAGCTACCAAAGGAGCCCTAAAAAATCTGTGTGTGAGCCCACATCGAAATGCACTGAATAGGTATGAAACTGGGAGAGTTTTCCTTTCATTTGGTACAGATTTCACATTTCTATCGTCTTTTGTTGCTTTCTTGTTGTAGGTCACCATGACTTTACGGACACACTGTATTTATCCTTACTTACTCCTCTCCCCCTTGTTTTATTTTTTGGATTCCACATATAAGTGAAATTATGTGGCATTTGTCCTTCTCTCTTTGACTTATTTAATAGCATAATATTATCTACATCCATTCATCTGGTTACAAATGGCAAGATTTCAATTTTTGACATGGCTGAATAATATTTTTTTACATTAACTATATATAAATATATGTGTGTGTAATACACATACACACACACAGACCACATCTTGTCTATCCATTTATCTATAAAAGGGCCCTTCACTTACTTCTATATCTTGGGGATTGTGAATAATGCTGCAATGAACATAAGGGTGCCCATAACTTTGTGAATTATTGTTTTTCTTTTCTTCAGATATTTTCCCAGAAGTAAATTTGATGACCATCGGATAGCTCTGTTTTTGTTTTCATGAGAAACTGCCATATTGTTTTCCATAGTGGCTATACCAGTTTGCAATCCTACCAACAGTACACAAGGGTTCCTTTCTTTCCACATCCTCACCAATACGTGTTGTTTCTCATCTCTTTGATAATAGCCAATCTGATTGTTGTGAGGTGCTATCTCATTGTAGTCTTGATATGCATGTCCTTAATGGTTAGTGATGTTGACATTTTTTCATGTGTTTATTGATTATTTGTATGTCTTCTTTGGAAATATGTTTAATTAGCTTCTTTGCTCATATTTTAATCCAATCATTTGTTTTTTATGATGTTGAGTTGTTTATGTACTTTGCGTATTAACCCTTTATGGTTATATTATTTGCAAGGATCTTCTACCACACAGTGGGTTATATTTTCATTTTGTTGATGGTTCTCTTCACTGTTTAAAAGCCTTTTAGTTTGATATAATCCCATTTGTTCATTTTTAACTTTGTGATCCTTGCCTGGGGAGATATAGCCAACAAATATATTGCTGGCTGATATCAAAAATTTTACTGCCCTGGCTGGTTGGCTCAGTGGTAGAGCGTCGGCCTGGTGTGCAGGAGTCCTGGGTTCGATTCCCGGCCAGGGCACACAAGAGAAGCACCCATCTGCTTCTCCATCCCTCCCCTCTCCTTCCTCTCTGTCTCTTTCTTCCCCTCCCACAGCCAAGGCTCCACTGGAGCAAAGTATCCCCGGGCACTGAGGATGGCTCTGTGGCCTTTGCCTCAGGCGCTAGAATGGCTCTGATTGCGGCAGAGCAACGCCCCAAGATGGGCAGAGCATCCCCCCTGGTGGGCGTGCCAGGTGGATCCCAGTCGGGCGCATGCGGGAGTCTGTGTGACTGCCTCCCCGTTTCCAGTTTCGGAAAAGTGCAACAACAACAACAACAACAAAAAAAGACAGTTTACTGTCTATGTTCTCTTCTAGGAATATTATAGTTCCTGGTCCTACATTAAGTTTTTAATTTCTTTGAAGTTTAAATTTATTTTTGTATATTTTGTATATAAAAATAATTTTATTTCTTTGCATGTAACTGTCTAATAGGAAAACCATATATATAATTTAAATGATAGTTCTACTTACTAGCTCTTTGATTTTGCCTAACCCCTTTGAAATTCAGTGTCATAAATTTAAAATGAGAACAGTAATACTCTACTCAGCAAATACTGGCTGAGTCTATGTCGTGTTTCAACTCCTACTCTAAGCACTGGGGATACAACAGTGGGCACAATGCAACCTGTTCCTCAAGAATCCAGTGAAAAGTAGATTGATTTTGACAGATACACCAGACTATATGTATTCATATGGGGTTTTTTTTTCCCCCTCAAATCTGATGTCTAAGGAAAGTTATTTAAGAACAACTCAGTTTCATTGATTTGTCAGTTTTTTTCTTTCCAGATCTCTACTTCAGTTGCCAACCTGCCAAAAATGACTTCTAAAATTTCAAAAAAATTGCATTCAACCTTCAAGTTAGCCATTCAGATGTATATAAGAAATTCTGAATAAAAAAAGGTCAAAGCAGAATCTTAAAATGATCTGGAGTCAATTGGTAGTATCAAATATTTGTTAGGCATTGCGTCTGTTTCTCTACAAACAATATTTAACTTAATTTTCCCCACAATGCCACAATTAGACCCTTTTATACATTTCTATAGTAACTGGTTCTTGTCTTTATTGTGGCACTTAACATACTTTACCTCCTATTAGATTCCTTGAGACAGGGGCTGTATTGTATCTATTGTTGTATTTCCATCATCTAGAGCAGGGGATAGAACATGACATATACGCAGAAAATTCTTGTTGAGTAAAATAATAATATTATAATATCATTTTAAATCTCACAACACTGACTTTCAAAGATGTTAGGCAAGATAAGAGAGCTATTAAATGGTAGAACTGTCATTTAAATTAGATATATGGTTTTCTTTATTCAAATTCCAGCTTCCCTCTGATTTTCTGTTGAATAGAGGTTCCTATACTGAGAAGCTAGAAAATAGTTGTGATCCATTGCCATAAGCTAAATAAAATAGTAAAGATAAAAGTAGGTATCAGGTATTATGGCTAATTCAATAATAAATACTCTAGTTGGGGTGTAACCAGAGCTATGGCTATGTGGCTGTGGAAATATCATGTGGCTTTGGAAAACATGGTGGTAGAATCTTATAAATTATATATGTGTGTGTGTGTGTGTATCATATATATATCTCATGACCCAACAATCCCACTCCTAAGTATTTATCCAACCTAAATGAAAACCTGTTTCCATAAAAACTTGTACATGAATATTTAGCAACTCTATTCACAATCTCCAAAATCTGGAAAAGATCTATATATCTTTCAACTGCTGGATGGATATAAACAAACTACGTTGCATTCTTTCACCAAACTGAATACATGCACAACATGGATAGATCTCAAAGGTATTATACAAAGTAAAAAGAAAAAAAGTCCAATTCAAAAAGCTAGTTATATATTATATTATTCCATGTATATGACATTCTGGAAAAGACAGTACTACAAGAACAGAAAGCAGAACGAAATTGTCAGGGGCCAGGGCAGGAGGAAGGGTTGTTTACAATGTGCTATTCAGAATTTCGGAAGAGCAATTGAACAATATCTTGACTGTGATGACTGTACATTGTTTGGTGATCACAAGTACTATGCAATAGCGGAGGTCGGTTTTACGATAGTTTTTAATTTAAAAAGAGCAAAAAATCAAAAGAAACAAAAAGTAATAACTAGGCATGCACTTAAACTAGGGTCAAGAAATTCCATATATTTACCCCTCCAAAAAAAAATATACCCAAAATACCATTATAAGGAGTATTCAGAAGAATGAAAAATAATAGTATTGGGCCAGTGAAATAGGAAGATAGGGTTGAAATGAGGAAATAGTGTTTAATATTTCATAATGGGAAAACAGTTGATATTGTGTTAGGCCAATAAATCAAGAAGTTATCGGTACGTGTATATTATTCTGTATTAATGGAACTGAGTAAGAGAAAGCTTGAGAGAAGCCATGAGAAAATGTTGCCTCTAGGAGGAGAGATTAAAAGCAGAAAGGGGTATGGGAGAGAAGCCAGCATATATTTTTTTCATTATGTGTTTTTTTACTAATTACTTTTCCATCTGGCCAGTATATTAATTTGCTTAACCGTCTTAAAATAAAAAAAGAGAAAAATTTGATATGTTTCTCAAGTGTACTATCAAATTAAATAGTACCTTAATTATTAACATACTATTAATACATTAAATCAAATAGCGTAATTTAATTCAATTAAATCATTAATCCAAATCATTAAACCAAATATTTTAATATATAAGCTCTCTTACTCAATGATAGACAAAATTATACACATTACCTGTTCCGTGGCACTTGAGATACAGATTGGGAGTCATAATTATGTATGAGCGTCCCTGTGTATTTAAGCTACTGGGCACCATAACGGTCGAGCCAGTCGAGAGTCAGAGGTGAAGCCCTTCAAGGAGCTCACTTTCCGGAAAAGAAAGCATTTTTAGGGAAATGGAAGAATGTTCACTGAGCAACGTTCTCAAGCAAGGTGATTACTGTCAAGGAAGAAAAGAAAGAAAACAAGAAAGAAACTTAATCGGGAAGGGTGAGTGCGGCAAGTGTCTTTTCCCATCTAAACAAGTTTGCCAAAGCCAGGAAAATGGGTTCCAGGTGAGCATGCTCTTGGGGAGTTTCATACGACACACAGGAAAGCAGAACACATTCATTTTCTTTTCTCACCAGCTGTTCTGACGGCGTAACGCGCTGCCGTCCTGCCCGTGCACACCTGCTCGCGGACCGGCATCTGCAGACGATGGTCTCCATCCAGGTGTGCACCTGAGGAGAGACCCCGAAAGCCAAGGCGAGCTGCGAGCCGAGCATCCAACAGCAGATGCTGGCCGGGGGGGTTTCTGCACACCTCGGCAGATATATTTTGAGAAATAAAGTTGAGATCAAGTTCGCAAAACAGAGAGGGGCATAAATTAAGAATTTGCAGAATTACCTGGAGGACATTTTAACTGTCCAGGTGGAAAACTTCCATGTAAAGTAAATAAAGCAAGCTGCTGTGTCGTTCAGGAATAAGAAGCTTGGGTTCTCTTTCTTCTCGAAGGACCAGCCCACCGTGCATGCCCAGACGTTTTTGTATTTGGTAGGACAGCTGGTCCAGAAGCTAAGAACTTAGAGGTTCCATAGGGGTGAAATCCCTGGAGGACGAAGCAGCCAGGACAAACTCAAAGACTGAAAGACCACAGGGGATCTTCCATGAGTGTATTTCCCCTAGTTCAGAACAACACAACCACCACCACAAATGACTTCTCAGACAACAGGAGGAAACACTGTTATATTTACAAACACCTTTTCAAAGATTGGTTCTCCCAAGAACACTCCTGAAATGCCCCAGTGTAAGCTGGGAAAAATAAAGCTGAAAGGATGGTGGTCTCCTGGTAAAAGAGGAATGAATGACCCTTATGTGTCCATCTTGGCTGTCCCCATGTGAGTTCTCTTGTGCTATCTGTCCGGTCACATGTTCTAGTACAGTTGATTACTCAAAAATCGCAATGGTAGTCAAATTCTTATTTTGTTGCAGAATATTAATTATATGTAGATATACTTGTGGCCACACACATTTTTTTTTTTTTTTTTTGGAAAGAATGATAACAAGTGAATGAAAATCTGTTCCCAGTTGTGTGCTTTTTTTTTTTTCTTCGTAAGATTTATATAACATTTTTATATGAAGTTCCAGGAATTATTTATTCTTTTAGTTGTGTACTTATTTACTATTTGTTGCATATGAATTTTGCTAGTGGTAGCAGAAAAGGGCACTTAGAATGAACACAGGCTGATCCTGACCTAGAAATATTAGGACCTATGGTAGAGACAATAAAGCATGTTTAAACCCCTAATGTAGCCTGACCTGTGGTGGCACAGTGGGTAAAAGCGTCGACCTAGAACGCTGAGGTCACCGGTTCAAAACCCCAGGCGTGCCTGGTCAAGGCACATATGGGAGTTGATGCTTCCTGCTCCTCCCTCTGTTCTTTCTATCTCTTTCCTCTCTCTGTCTCTTTCTCTCTCTGTGTGTGTGTCTCCTCTCTCTAAAAAAATGAATAAATAAAAAAATGTAAAAATAAATAAAAATAAACCCCTAATGTAAGGTGGAGTGTAAGTCAGAGAGATTCTGCTGAAGCATTCAGGGACAGGGGACTGGAAATACCACTTGCAGGTGGTAGAAGCCGCAGGTTACAGAACAGAAGCAGCGTGATGCCTGGGTCTTGGAGATGAGTAGGACTTACGGAGATGAGTGTGACAGAGAAATCGCCTCCCAGGCAAAAGGCAAAGCTCAACAGACATGGTTCCTCGTCTCGTTTCATTTGTTTAGTTTGCAAAATATCTAAATTGATCACAACTTTTATGGCGATTAACCATTGGCAAAAGAGAAAAGTCGTATAAATGTTCTCTAAAAGTCTGATGTGTTTATGTACAGATGCAGCAATGTGCTGCTAGGCAGCATTACACTGGAGGTCTTAGCTCATACAGTAAGTCAAGAAGAATAAATAAGAACTGCACAACTTAAAAAAAGAAAAATAAGATAGCCATTATTTATACATGATATGATTTTTGATCAGGAAAATGCAAGATTAACTACAGACTGACATCCAAAATTAAGCAAAATCGTTTATAACAGTGAAAACTAAAGTATAAAAGTAAAAGGAATTGGAGTCGTACTAATAACTAAAATATATTCAGTAGTATATTCTTGCCATGTATTACTTCCATTGCTCTTCATAATAACCATATGGCATAAGGTGCTATTACTGTTCCCCATTTGGAGTTAAGTAAATTGAGACACACCTTGTAAGTGACAGAGCCAGTATTTGAACTCAAGCACTCGGATCAAGAGCCCTGGCTGTCTAACTCCTATCTGTTCTACTCTAGGAGTTCCCATTAACAATACCAGGATAATCACTAAGTTTGTTAGAAATAAACCTAACAAAAGAAGGATGGGGCCTGTTAAAAGAAAACTATCAAATTCTAAATAATAACATGAAAAGTCTTTAAAACCTGAGAGATAAACATGTTTAAAGTTGGAAAAACATAATAGCATCAATATGCCATTTTCTTTATAATTAACTTATGAATTCAATACAAATCAAATCAAAATACTAACAAGTTTAATCTATAGCCTTATCCTAAAACTCATAGGAAAGAGCTAATGACCAAAAACTACCAATAAGAAAAAATAGAACTTGCTGTAATATATATTGAGACATGCAGTAATATAATAACAATGAATTAAAACGATGTCACATTTGTGCACAAATAGATGAGTAGATCACTGAAACATAATTGAGAAGACAAAAACAACCCCACACATATATGAAAATTTGGCATACAGCATTACAGTGCAATAAATAAAAGGTATTCTACTCAAGGAGAAATGCCAGGAAAATTGGTTATCCCCATGGGTAGAATAAAGTAAAGTATCTAACACATTCAACACATCAAAATAGATTCCAGACAGAAAAGAGCTAAATGTACCTTTTCCATGTGAAGAGAAATACCTGTACAATAAAAGTACTATGAATATTTCTAAGTAAATGAAATAAAAAGAGTATATCAGCAACACATATAACTTATGAGATTTTTGGTAGAAAAATGGGCAAAAGATGTGAATAGGCAATTCACAGAACCGAAAACTCACAGGGCAAATATATCTGCATTACTTTGCTCAGTCTCACTTGAAATTAGAGAAATGTAAAAGTAAATTAAAATAATAATGTAATAAGATTTTATACACTTTAAATTCACCAGATTTAGAAGGACACATAGAATGCAATACCTCTGCTGTAAACTTTGAGCATGAAAACCAACACATTATTTTTTTTCACAGATTATATATATCTTTAAATGTATTTAAAAACATAAAAAGGAAGGAAACGCTAACATCAGAACAGTTTGCCTGTAGGGAGGGAGGAACTTGAAGAAAATTGAAGAAGGCAAAAAAGGAGTTTTAACTACTTTCAAAAATAGTTTGAGCCTGACTTGTGGTGGCGCAGTGGGTAAAGCATTAACCTGAAACACTGAGGTCACCGGTTCAAATCCCCAGGCTTGCCTCGTCAAGGCACATATGGGAATTGGTGCTTTCTGCTCCTCCCCCTTTCTTTCTCTTTCTCTCTCTCTCTCTGTCTCCTCTCTCTAAAATGAATAAATAAAATCTAAAAAAATAATAATAATAATTTGAAGCCAGTATCGCAAACTGTCAACATTTGTTACATCTGTATGTTTGCTACATTTTTGTTTGCTATTATTTCCATACTTTTTCTAATTTTAAAATTAAAATGAGAAATAATTAAAAATTGTCCAGTTTTTCAAGTATTTCTTTAAATTCAGAGATGGTTTTCCAAGACCACTGCCGGCCCACAGTTTCCCATGTATTCTCATGGTTCCGATAAAGTGTGCTTGTCGCTTCAGGTCATGCCGTTCAGGGAGCGTAAAGAATGAAATTAAATCCCTGCCCTCAGACTCCAGAGTGCGGCGGGGGAGTTGTTCACGTAGGGAAAGAACAGACAACTAGTCCGTGGGACGTTCCTGGGGTGATAACAACAAAAAGGGAACAATTTAGGAGTTAACAATATGTATTACTTAAATCTTTTCTCCACTTGTTCATCTTTAACTTTCTGAGAGAAACCGAGTTTATCGACAATCTCCCCTTTCTCTTTAGTACTTGTGTGAACTCTCTGTCATACCTTAAATACTCTCTACATCAGGGGTCCCCAAACTACGGGCCCGCGGGCCACATGCGGCCCCCTGAGGCCATTTATCCGGCCCCTGCCGCACTTCCAGAAGGGGCACCTCTTTCATTGGTGGTCAGTGAGGGGAGTATAGTTCCCATTGAAATACTGGTCGTTGGTTGATTTAAATTTACTTGTTCTTTATTTTAAATATTGTATTTGTTCCCGTTTTGTTTTTTTTTACTTTAAAATAAGATCTGTGCAGTGTGCATAGGGATTTGTTCATAGTTTTTTTTATAGTCCGGCCCTCCAATGGTCTAAGGGACAGTGAACTGGCCCCCTGTGTAAAAAGTTTGGGGACCCCTGCTCTACATCCTGACTACTGACTCCTGAAAGTCTAGTAGTACCACGGGACATTAAGGAGGTCCACATTATTTTTCCCCCCTCATATTTTTGTTTGACTGGGCCAAACCAGACTCCCCAGGAGCAAGACGGATGATTTGCAAGCCAGTGAGTCATTTCCACGCATATGAGCAACAGCGATCACTTTTTATAGTCTAACAGTAGACTCCTTCTCCCACTGAAATGAGAAATGAGAGCCCCCACACTTCAAAGCACCACTGCAGTTATGTGTGGGTCATTCCCTTCTAGGGTAAGTTCAGAACGGAGAGAAATATTTTTAGAGACAACTTAATGTGCATTAGCAGCATACATAAAAACATAATTGGAAGAGGAGGAGAAGTAAATCATTTGAAGGAATTTTGCAACAATATTTTATTTTTCCAAGGTTGAGTGGGTGTTTGTAAGGATAAGATACACCAGAAAAAAAGAAACCAACTAACTTACTAAAATGAGAAAATTGAGGACAGCTAATTTAAGAATACTGAACAGGGTTTTAGAAATAGATGTAGACATTTGATATAAAAGTTTGGTGTCTGAATAAAAGCCTCTCTCACACGGGGGCTTTTGAGATTGCTTCTCAGAGAAACTGAAAGGTGTTTTTTTTAAATCATGGTATTATGAAACAGGATACATAAACTTTTTGTGTTGATAGTTTCTTAGCAAGCATGACATGCCTTCATATGAGAGTAACTCTAATGCTTTGAAATTTAAAATGTTTATAACACTTTGGTTTCCAACGCAGTACATATTTCTAGAGTGCAAAATAGACCTAGGAATTTAAAACTACTATATAATGCAAATTATATACTTAGATTAACACGGCTTTCACAAAATATAAATTTCCTTCTGGAAAAGAATTCCTGAGTTATATTTTAAAAATTATTTACTTTTACTTTTATTTTTTCAATTGTACTCAATATAGTCAATATTTTTTATTGGTTTCGGGTATGTAGCATAATGAATCAACAATTGTGTACTTTACAACTTGTTCCTCTGGATATTTTAGGACCTACCTGGCACCACACATAGTTATTACAATGATATCCACTACATTCCCTGTGCTGTAGTCTACGTCCCTGTGACTGGTCTGTAACTACCAATCTGTGCTTCTCAATCCTTTCACATTTTTTATCCAGTACCACAAGTCTGCTGTCTCTCTCTGTGAGTTTGTTTCAATTTGCTGTGTTCATTTACTTTGTTCCTTGGATTCCCCATATAACTGATACCATACACTGTTTGACTTTCTCTGCTTGACTCACTTAACTCAGCCTATTAGCCTCTAGGTCCACCACACGGTCACAAATGGTAAGATTTTATTCCTTCTTATTACCGAGTAATATTTCACTGAATGTATGTACCAAAACTTTGTTATCTACTCTTCCCTTGATGGGCATTTAAGTTTCTGCCATATTTCGGCTATTGTAAATAAGGCTGCGAGGAACATAAGAGTTGCATATATCTTAATGATTTAGTGTTTGGGGTTTCGTCGGATATATACAGAGGAGTAAAACTGCCCGATTGTAAGGCAGTTCCATTTTTAAATTTTCTGAGGATCCTGAGGGAGTTTTTAAATGTTAACACTGGCATAGAATTTGGAGCTGGCTTTTGTATTTAAAAAAAAATTGCCATTACTAAACTTTCACTAACTGTATTTAGGGAGATATATAAAATATATAAATAGTACAGAAACTAAGATAGAAAAGTGTTTATAAGATCAGCTTAGGAGCTGATTCCTACTCTGTCCACTTCCCAATTTAAATATTGAAGAGAAAACATACAATACACCGGTATTCACAAAGAGGTGAGGATCATTAGGGCCCTTTCCCTGCCCCACCTCAGTGTTGCCCAATGTTACAGAAACAACTGCAGGGACAACGGCCCCCATGACAGGTGCTCTCGGGCCTTTGGTGTGGGGAGGAAGGAACAGGTGACCGGGATGGCAAACAGAATGTCTGAGCACCCACCCTGTGCTGCGTCCAAACTGCACTTTGCCATCTCGACTACCCACCGTGAGGTGGAGGTAACACTCCCTTCCCATGAAAAGCTGTTACCTCAGGGGGGAAACGAATGGCCCAGTGGACCCGTTTTTGTTTTTGTTTTGTTTTGGGGATTTTTTGTTTGTTTGTTTGGGGGGGTTTTTTGGAAATTTATAGTCAGTCAGATACCATTGAATTGGATGAAATCTCTGCTACACGTTTGTAGAAGAGATAGCACTGAAATAAAGATCGGTTCAGAGTTCTATCTGAAAGTGGGGAAAGCAAGTACAGTATTTCAGCAGAAAACATTAAACTTCGTCGTACTGGGCGTTCTAACAGGGCCGCGACGTAGGTGGAAGCTACGCAGGCCTCTCCCAGCGCCAGCTCAGGTTCACAGCTCAATTCCAGAGTAGACAAACGGAGCGACCAACCAGATGACCGCAGGACAGGAGGATTCTATCCAAGAGTTTACAGAGGGGCCACATAGAGACGGGGACGAAGGGCAGGGAGGCGGAGACGGCTGGCCCCTACACCCACGGAGAAGCTGGAGGGATGTCTCCCCTGCAGAAGTCCGCCCAAGGAGCATGGGGTGCCCGAGGGGACCCTGCACCCAGAGCAGAGGGCTGAGAGGTAGAGCCTGCCGAGCATCTGGCAGTGACAATCAGTAGAGACTCCGTTCACCTGGAAGAGAAGGGGTTCTCTCAGAGACCCAGGGGCTCTCTTAAAGGGCCCATGCGCGGGAGCTTGCTCTCAGACACTCCCAGGGTCTCTGGGAGAGAGTAGATGCCTCAGGCCATATCGAAGGCATGAAGAGAAGTTCTGGGTGTTGCGGCCCTGAAGGAAGGTCTGGGTTGGGGGGGGGGGGAGTCAGCTACCGAGGCCCAGTGCTGAGTCAGTTTACCACGTGCCTCTCAAACGCCATCTTCCCAGGGACGGGTGCTCCTGTGCTCACAGCCCCAGCCTGGGAAGGGCACTAACCCGGTCCTCCAGCTACTGCGGCCACACCCCGCTGCCGAGCTCAGGTCCTGCAGAAAATCTGCAGGCTGCACCGCGAAGGAATTTTTGGTGCGTATTATTATTATTATTATTATTATTATTATTATTATTTATGGAGAGGCTAGAAGCAGGCACGCAGACAGTTCTTGAGCTGTGTGAGGCTTTGAAATGGGGCCGGTCTTGCCTCCAACGTGCGAGCTGGCCTGGATCACCTCCAAAGGAAGAATATTTTGATCAGTCTTTCCAAAGTTTAGCGGCCCGGCCCTACCGATCACAGCTCCGCAGGGGAAGAAAGCGCTCTCAGGCCTGACCTGTGGTGGCGCAGTGGATAAAGCGTCGACCTGGAAATGCTGAGGTCGCCAGTTTGAAACCCTGGGCTTGCCTGGTCAAGGCACATATGGGAGTTGATGCTTACAGCTCCTCCCCCCCTTCTCTCTCTCTGTCTCTCCCTCTCCTCTCTAAAATGAATAAATAAAAAAATTTTTTTAAAAAAAAAAGCTTCTCAGACCTGGGACATTGGGAGTGTATCTCACTCGAAACCTCTAGTCCCGGACTCTGAGGGTGTACAGGTGCGGAGCTCAGGGGAGGGGGAGAGCTTCCTCCCCTCCTGCGAGCTCGTATAGATGGCATCACTCCCAACAGAAGGCCATTTTCATCTGTTTTCCCCAAGTCTTTTTTATCTTTTTTTTTTTTTTTTTTTTTTTTTTTTTTCTGAAGCTGGAAACGGGGAGAGACAGTCAGACAGACTCCCGCATGCGCCCGACCGGGATCCACCCGGCACGCCCACCAGGGGTGACGCTCTGCCCACCAGGGGGCGATGCTCTGCCCCTCCGGGGCGTTGCTCTGCCGCGACCAGAGCCACTCTAGCGCCTGGGGCAGAGGCCAAGGAGCCATCCCCAGCGCCCGGGCCATCCCCACTCCAATGGAGCCTTGGCTGCGGGAGGGGAAGAGAGAGACAGAGAGGAAGGAGGGGGGGTGGAGAAGCAAATGGGCGCTTCTCCTATGTGCCCTGGCCGGGAATCGAACCCGGGTCCCCCGCACGCCAGGCCGACGCTCTACCGCTGAGCCAACCAGCCAGGGCCTGTTTTCCCCAAGTCTTGATGGCCGTGGCCCGTGAGGCGCAGGTTTGCGGGAGGAAGAGAGCACGGCTCCGAGCTGGGAGCGCACTGGCCCCAGAGGAGAGCCTCCTGTAGGCGACTCTGCCTCGCGTGGCCGCAGAGCTCAGGAGAGCCATAGTGCTTGCGGCCCTTCTGCCGGCTCGAACGCTGCCGCCCCCAACATCCACTCGCAGTGGAAAACTGTCCTGATGCGTTTTCTTTCGTCCTGCTGGCTCTCTCCCGCTCTGCTCAGCTCCGTGGCAGGAAGGGAAATGCTGTTCTGAGTTGGGTCTGGGAGTGCCTCTCGCCCAGAGCCTCCTCTCCTGGCTCTGACGGCGTGGCTGGGAGCCACGGGGAAGCCCAGAGCTTGCCCCACTCCTTGAGGGCTCTTGTGGGCGATCCCAGGGGAAGACTCCTTTGATCTGCCCTCCCAAGTCTGGCCCCCGCCCTGCTGAGCTAGCACGTGCCCCAGCGTAGCTGCCTGCATGCAACCGGCCCCTGTCCTGCCCTCCTCCGAGGGGAGCGGAGGTGGAGAAACTGAGGCGGAAACTGAGGGGTATGGCTCTGGAGTAGGAGCCACGTTCTCCCGACTGAGGGCCTGACCATGTTGCTCCTACATAGGGGACCCACTATCTCCATCCTCCCGACCCTGGTCCGCCTGCCCTACAAAATGAAAGGGTCAGTGGGTTGTAACTGGCTTGAACCCATTCCGCAGTCTTTCTTCAGAAGGCTCTGGAGGAAGTCCAGGCAACTTCAGTGGGTGACTACATAGCTAATAGGTAGATGCCGACCTCAGGGAACCTCAGAGCTTTTATCAATTATCTCTCCACTCCTGGCTCAGAGTGACAGGAAGTCAATCCTTGTACAAAGCTTTGTTTATCCCATGCACACCCAGGCCAAGTAGACAAAGCCACAAACAGTGAATTGTGCAGTAGCACCAGAAAGGTATCCCACAGTCGGTTGCACAAAACATCTACACTGGAACCCCATCCAAGTGAGCCCAGAACCAACACAACCCATGGGGGTCTTCAGAGAACACCAGAGCTCGACCCAACTAGCCACATAAGTAGCACATCCAGAAGAGGGTTCTGGAAAACACCAGACCCTGCTGGGAACAACTCCACCTGGGGTAACAGCTCATGAACAGCAACTCGTATATCAGGGGTCCCCCAAACTACGGCCCGTGGGCCACATGCGGCCCCCTGAGGCCATTTATCCAGCCCCCACCGCACTTCTGGAAGGGCACCTCTTTCATTGGTGGTCAGTGAGAGGAGCATAGTTTCCATTGAAATACTGGTCAGTTTGTTGATTTAAATTTACTGGTTCTTTATTTTAAATATTGTATTTCTTCCCATTTTGTTTTTTTACTTTAAAGTAAGATATGTGCAGTGTGCATAGGAATTTGTTCATAGTTTTTTTTATAGTCCGGCCCTCCAATGGTCTGAGGGACAGTGAACTGGCGCCCTGTGTAAAAAGTTTGGGGACCCCTGTCGTACATGGTGATCGAGGCCTATACGTATAGTCAGACAGCCTGAGGATTAATTGCACCCATAAATAGACCAACAACACTCAAGACTCAGCTACAACAGAAGTCACAGAACCCACACAAATAGACATTTCAGCAGCACCTAGATCGGGTGCCCCGGAAGAGGGCATCACAGAGACCCACCAAGCACCTGCATCAGGAAGGCCTCATAACAAGCTTGGGAGACATAGCAAGTCTACCTAGTACACAAAGACAAACAAAACAAGGCAGACAAAATGGGAAAACAAAGAAAGATGCTCTAAACGAAAGAGCAAAAAAAAAAAAAAAAATCCCCAGAAATAGTATTACATAAAATGAAAACAACCAAGATGCCAGATGAAGAGTTTGAAGTAATGGCTACAAGAACGTTCAAAGACCTTAAGAAAGAATGGATAATCTCAGTGATAACTTAAACGAAGAGACAGTAATCACTCATCAGCTTTTTGGCAAAGATCGAGTGTAAATGAAGCATGAAAAAGAACACTGAAGCCATTAAAAACAACCAGTCAGAAATGAAGAATATAATATCTGAAAGGATGAATACACTAAAAAGAATCAACAGCAGGCTGCGTGAAGCAGAGGGTAGAATCAGCAATTTACAGGAAAAGATAACAGTAAGCACCTAAGCAAAGCAACAAAAAGAAAAGAGAATTTAAAAAATGAGGAAAAACTAAGGGACCTCTGGGACAACATCAGGTGTAAAAACATCCACATCGTAAGGGGTACCAGAAGGGGAAGAGAGTGAGCAAGGGGTAGAGAACTTGTTTGAGGAAATAATGACTGAGAATTTCCTGAGAGTGGGGAAAAAAGAGTTACACAAGTACATCTATCACAAAGAGTCCCAAACAAGATGAACCCAAGAAACCACATCAAGACACATTGCCGGCCCTGGCCAGTTGGCTCAGCGGTAGAGCATCGGCCTGGCATGCAGGAGTCCCAGGTTCGATTCCCGGCCAGGGCACACAGGAGAAGCACCCATCTGCTTCTCCACCCCTCCCCCTCTCCTTCCTCTCTGTCTCTCTCTTCCCCTCCCGCAGCCAAGGCTCCATTGGAGCAAAGATGGCCCGGGCACTGAGGATGGCTCTGTGGCCTCTGCCTCAGGTGCTAGAGTGGCTCTGGTTGCAACAGAGCAACGCCCCAGATGAGCAGGGCATGCCGGAGACTGTCTGACTGCCTCCCCGTTTCCAACTTCAGAAAAAAAAATACAAAAAAAAGACACATTGCCATTAAAATGGCAAAGGTTAAAGGCAAAGAGAGATCATACAAGCAGCAAAAGAAAGACAGTTAACTACAACTGAGCTCCCAGAAAGCTGTCAGGTGATTTCTCAAGCCAGAAGGAATTAGCATGTAATATTCAAAGTGATGAAGAATACGATCATACAACTAAGACACCCTATCTTGCAAGGCTATTATTTAAAATTGAAGGGAAAATAGAGTTTCCCAGACAGAAAAAAAAAAAAAACTCTACAGGAATTCATGACCACCAAACCAGCATTGCAAGAATTGTTAAAGGGCCTTCAACAAAGATGAAAAATATAAATATAAAGAGAGGGGAGCATAGGTATAAAGAATAAAATGGCAATAAACATGTACCTATTAATAACTTTAAATGGAAATGGAATAAATGCTTTGCTTAAAACACATAGGTTGGGTGAATGGATAAGAAAATAAGACCCACATATATAATGTCTACAAGAGACCCACTTCCAAACTAAAAATACACACAGACTAAAAGTGAAAGGATGGAAAACAAATATTCTATGCAAATGGAAATAGAAGAAAAGAGAGCTGGAGTAGCAATACTATTATCTGATAAAATACAGTGTGTCCGTAAAGTCATGGTGCACTTTTGACCGGTCACAGGAAAGGAACAAAAGATGATAGAAATGTGAAATCTGCACCAAATAAAAGAAAAATTCCTCCCAGTTTCTGTAGGATGATGTGACAGCGTGTGCACATGCGCAGATGATGACATAATACTGTGTATACAGCGGAGCAGCCCACGGCCATGCCAGTCGAGATGTGGATGGTACAGAGGAATGTTCAGTGCATTCTGTGGCTCGCTAAATTTGAATCCGTGACCAAAGTGCAACGTGAATATCGGTGCGTTTATAATGAAGTGCCACCACTTAGAAATAACATTACTTGGTGGGATAAGCAGTTGAAGGAAACCGGCAGTTTGGTGGAGAAACCCCGTTCTGGTAGGCAGCCATCAGTCAGTGACGAGTCTGTGGGATAGCTACCTAAGGAGCTCTGAAAAATCTGTGCGTGAGCCCACATCGAACTGCACTGAATAGGTATGAAACTGGGAGAGTTTTCCTTTTATTTGGTGCAGATTTCACATTTCTATCGTCTTTTGTTGCTTTCCTGTGACTGGTCAAAAGTGCACCATGACTTTACGGACACACTGTAGACTTCAAAACAAAGGCCATGACAAGAGTCAAAGAAGGACATTACAAAATACTAAAGGGCTAAATCCAACAAGAGAATATTACCCTTCTAAACATATACGCACCCAATATAGGAGCCACTGAATATAAAAAAAGAAATCTTGGTGGACATTAAAGGAGAGATTGACAGCAATATAGTCAAAGGAAGAAACTTTACCACCCCACTGACATCAATGGAGAGATCTTTCAGACAAAAAAAGCAACAGAGACAACAGCCTTAAATGACACTCTGGACCACGTGTATATGATTCATATTTACTAAACATTTCACCCCAAAGCAGCAGAATATACATTCTTTTAAGCGCACATGAAACAGTCCCTAAGATAAACCATATGTTAGCACGCAAGATTAGTCTTAATAAATTCAAGAAGATTGAAATCATATCAAGCATCTTCTCTAACCACAATGATATGAAACTTAGAAATCAATTACAATGGGTGAGAAAATGAAAAACACTGACACACATGGAGGCTAAATACCAAACAATGGATAGGTTAACAATGAGATCAAGGCAGATATCAAAAATTACCTGGAATCAAATTAAAAGGAACACACAACAGCCCAAATTGTCCGGGACACAGCAAAGGCGGCCTTGAGAAGGAAATTTGTAGCATTACGGGCTTACCTCAAGAAGCAAGAAAAAATCTCAAATAAACTGTCTAATCCTACACCTAAGAGAACTAGAAAAAGAACAACAAAGAAAGCCCAGAGTAAATAAAAGGCAGGAAATTTAATAAAGATTAGAGCAGAAATAAATGACTTAGAAACAAAAATAACTATACAAAAGACCAGCGTAACCAATAGTTGGTTCTTTGAAAAATAAGGTCAACAAATCTCACCAATGTGAATCTTTGTCAAGGATAGAAAAGCGACAAATATTTATTGCGTGCCTAACATAAAGCTGTGAATTATAAAGTATCAAATTGTAGAAATACAGTGTTTGCTTTTAAGGAACTTACAATGCACTTGGAGTGACAAAATTTACTTGTGTGATTATCTAAAGAATAGAAGATTATACATATAAAGTCAAAACTAAAAGTTACACATATACTATCAGATATATACATATATATGTAATGTCATATAGATAAATACAGATATAAATAGATAGTTATCCAAGGAATTATTGAGACAATCCTAATTGCATAAGATCAAAAGTGAGATGACCCATGATGGAAGAATCCAGAAAGGCTTTATGGAATAATACAATTTTTGCTGAATCTTCGATGTTGGGTTTGGAGAGAAAACACTAAATAAAAATCATTTTTTTCATTTTTGCAAAGGCACAGGTATTGCAATTCTGGAAAGAAGGCTTGTAAATATTTTAAAAAGAGAAAAGATTCTTCTCTTTCCATTCTTTAAAAAAAAAAAGCTTTAATTATATTGAAAAATAAAAAAAATATTTTCTATAATTACTGACATTTATTTATCTTTCAAGTTTTAATCATACAGTTTTTAGAATATAATGAAGTATTTTGTGTTTTATAAATCTTTAGTTATAGAGCTTTTAGCTTAGCAACAAACAAGTTCACAGATTAATATTTTGGATGGGCATCAAAATAGAACGGTTTCACGGCTTTGGTAGTTTGTTGTTTATTTTTTAAACATAGAAGTCACATTGTACACAACGATTATTATTGTTTTGACTTTTCAAAAATTCTTTAACTTTCTGATTATTGCTGTTCTTAATCTTATATTAAAGAATAATTAAATGTTAATTATAACCATCTGCAGCAATAGTGATTATACTATAATAGACAAATTCTCTATCATCCAGTCAGAAGAGTCACCATTTATTGAGTCCTTAAGTCTACACACTACACTAAATAAATTTACAATTATTTTCTCCATCTTCTATTTATCCTGGAAGATAACAAGTGTGAAAATATAAAAGTTTTGACTCAGGTCAACATGACATATTTCACATGAAGAAAACCTTACATTGGAAAACAATACCTTAACTAAAACTTACTGAGGTCCCTCTATTGGCAGACAGATTTAGAAATAAACATTTATGGGGGGAAAAAGGAAGTCTAGAAAATATTATCTAGTAAATTTTGTCAAGTTGTAGTAAGTTTTAACAGATTTACGCTTTCTATTTTATCTCTCTTCTTGTTTACTTTTATTGAACCTCAGAGTATGTTACAAATTTTTTAACTTGCAGATACACTAAAGCAAGCTTTGTTTTATCTGGAATGATAAAGTAACTCAACCTGAAATGTTTTTGAAAAGAAAAAAAGAACTGAGACCCTAGTAACAAAATCCTTATCTATTTTAAAGAACTACTGTGCAAACCCTGAACATAGCATCTTTGAGTTTAAACCTTAGATGGTTGAATTAACATCTATCTAATGATACACTATAGCTCATAAATATTATCAACATTCTTATTATCTATTCAGTCTCTCATTTCTAATATGGCTGACCTAACTGCAAAAAGGGGGCAAATTATGTCTGTTCTTGTTAATTACAAAATATCTACCAAAATGAGTGGAGAATAAGCAATAACTTTTATCGAATTACACATAAATTCAGTGGAAGATTCAGCAACAGGCTGACAAGCATTATCTCAATCTTATGAAATTAGGTTTATAGTTATATGTTTACTTCATATTTGGGAATAATCATCCTCAAAAGCAAAGGATAAGTAAAATAACCTTACAAAGCTGAGCTCATACATGTAACTTCAAATACTAGTGACACGGAAGATTTGATGAAGACTTTATTCAAAGAGAAAACTAATATTTTATCATACACTGCATTAATGAGGGAGTAGACTGTACATCACCAGACATTTGTCAATAAGTAAAGAATTTACCATCATTACCAGTGCAATTTTAAACTCTGGAGTAAGTACATGACAGTGCTTATAGTTATGTATCTACTAAGTACATAGTGTTTATTAAGAAAATTTGAACACAAGTTTGCTGTTACCTAGTTTGCTCTTTAACACACCAGACAATCATCAGTCCAAAATTAAGAAAGTTTTGGGTATTGAATACTGAACTCACCGATTCTCACACATTATTTTCCAGTCACAACTAGAAAGTACCAACACATTTGCTAGGCATGTATAAATGTTTCATGTAAAATGCTGTCTTACTGTTGCATCTTTATTCAACATCAGCTTCCAGATGGGAACTATTTTTCATGGTTCATAAAGCCAAATCCAGCTGCTACATTTGGACCTACATAAGGAATCCACATTTTATTGCTTTCTCGGTGCTTATAAAACAATTGCTGTTGTTTCCTTAGCCGTGGTACAAGTCACTCTGCTCGGTGCAAATGAGATATCTGGAAAGAACTTTTTAATGTCTTTACAGTTGATTACTAAGCGGTGCTATGGGTAATAGGACCCTGGTTTTTCTACATTTTCTAACTCTCTAAGCTAGCTTAAACAGAAACAATCTCCACACGGTAACCATAGATCGAGTGAAGCACCAAAAATGTTCATACAGTTTCCTATTAAAACCCACAATGGTTATTAAATACGTCTGACATTTTAGCTTTATGGAGAGAGAGGAAGTGCAGTCGCCTTTCCCTCCTCACTCAGCTAATCTGGCTCTTTGATGGTCATGCGTTTGGAATAACCATGGGGTTTCCACTGCAGCATAGTCCCCCCACAGCTAAATAGAATTAACCCTGTTGAGACTGAAAACAGAAAGAAAAATGAAAGAATGAAAGAAAGAGAGAGAGAGAGAGAGAAAAGAAAGGAAAAAGAAGCCATCTTATTGTTAGACTAGAAATACATTTGGAACTTTAGTTGCATGAGCAGTAGGCAGTTGTTAAAGTACAGCCAGTTTGTGCTAAAGGACATTTTTGGTAAGGCCACCAATAAAATAAATAAATAAACATCCATTTTAGAACAGAGGTCTTACTATTCCTCTTGCAAAATTACCTCTTGGTTGTATATTTTCTTACTATCTATTGATGTCAAATATTTGGTATCTCCTGGATCACATTCATTAAATGTTTTTTTTTAGATTCTGAATTAAGGTATGCTGTTCTTTTTTGCCAAATGTCCTAAAATTCCCCCCCCCAAAAAAGGGGGGGGGAAATTAGATGAAAAAATCAGTACCTAGTGAGTTAATGTAAAAGTATGGCAGGGAGGCAAGATTTCTATGAATCGGGAAGCACAGACTATGGTCACCTGCTGGATAATCCCCGCCCCGCTGAGTGGCGGCCCCAGAGGGCTGGTACAGCAGCCAAAGCCTCTTACGCATATTGAGACAAAGCTTATTTCAAGCCGGATCCTCCGCCTCCAGCCACCATACTGCCCCCTGACAACCTCCAGTTGCACTGCCTCCGTATTTGTGTTTCCTGCTGTTTATATTTACTTGTTCCTAAAACCACAATAGTGACCAAAAAAAAAAAAAAACCCACAAATAATTACTAGGCAACGCTCTTCATCATCATCGACGCAGGTGAAGAGCTCTGTTCCCTTCTTCACTTGTACCTAGCTTGTGCAAATAACGTTTCTAATATATTCTGAGATGAACTTGGCAATTACGAACCAGTTTGGAAGCACGCATGAAACAATGGGTCATGTGGTCACCATTTCCGCTCCAGAATGATTCTATTCTGCCCCTTGTGCGCAAGGCGAGCCACTGTGTATTCCCCAAGAAATTCGTTTGACTCATCTGCTGCCTCTGCCTTCTCAGGTCCCGACTGATGTTGTTCTGTTTGGACGTTTGCTGCAATCTTTTTGACCTTTGGCGAGGAATTGTGCTGATTTATCGGATTTGAATGTTTGCAACAAGCTTTTAAGTTATTCCTATTAAATCGGACTCAATAAAATATAGATAGGTAGTTTCAGGAAGGTGTTTTTATTTTTAAGTCAATTCTACTCATTCTTCATAGAAATAGGATTATGCCCAGGTGGCTGCATACATTCACAGCCTGTAGGAGTGTTTGTAGTTTCTCTAGTGCAAGAATGTCACTGAAATCCTCTAATGTAATCTGACAGAGGTAACCGCGTACCTTTTTTTTTATACAGGAAAAAAAATAATAAAGAAGATTAAGTTTAATCATATGTAAAATTCAAAAATGGGAAAACAGACATGAAGCTTTGTATGATTTAAGGCCAAGATGAACACTAAAACAATTGGACAGTGAACATACTTTATATTTTAAAACTCTGTACTCAAAACTCCTTAGAAGGCAAAGCAATAATAATATTCTTGTGATTGTGATAATACAGGTTCCTTTAAGGCTCATCTTTCTACCTAGGCTATAACTAGGTAGATTATCTAAAAACTGAAGAATATAGAGTTGAATTGAACAGAAGATACTATGTCAAAATGTTAAATTACTCCCCTGTCCAGCATGGATATAAGGCTTTGAAAATCTAATGGGTTATTAGGACATACATGCCTTCTTTTCCTTTTCAGTCATTTCTTTTTTGGTCTTTTGTTTAGGGCATTACTCAAGTCCAGTATAAGTTGATACAAATTTTTAGATTCTCCATGTTCCTTTCCATAAGTAAATGTTAACTGCTAGAGACTCACCAAAAAAAAAAACAACATAAATAATAATTAAAATAATAGCCTCGTCATGCTCATTTTTAGCCTTGATTGTGGTTGAAAACTGCGGCTTCTTTTCAGACACTCGCTCTCTTTGCCAACCTATCACGGAGAGCTCTATAATCTTATAAAAGATAACCAAACCCCAGTGTGAAAGATAGAAACTACTGAAGTATAGAAAAATCAGTGTGAATGTATGGCCCCAAAGAACTTAAAAATGTAAATAAAGGTTATGTGTGGCATTCCATTTTATTTGGTTTATCGCTTTACCCAACGTATTTGGCAGTGAGGACTCATGTTGTTGAAGTAACTGATGTTTGTTAATTCCAGAAAGATTACATCAGCCAAGAGATATTTTTAAGCCATGGTTTTAGTAATTTCCTTCTTAAACATTTTAAGATGAAAAGTAGAATGTTTTGGTAACCTTCTTTTAAGTAGAAACAACAATTAGGACAGAAGGATGAAAAATAAAGGCAACTCTAAGGAGATTAGAAAGTGATCCCATATTTTCAGAGACAGGAAAAGGACAGAAATCCAGTTAAAGATGTGTTATTCCGTTAGAACTTCTTTGCAGTTTGACTGTATTATTCACATGAATATATGTAGTATATGTCCTTCAATTTTCTATATTCATCTTTTCTTCTCAAAGATGGGGAAACTGTGAGCAGGCAGTAGACCAGTGATTCTCAGCTGGGTGCTTTGGCCTCCCTGGGAAGCATTTGGAAACACTTTTGTTTATCACAAACAGGGAATAAGGTGCTACCAATGCGTCTCTGGTGGGTACAGGACAAGGATGCTGCTAAGTATCCTACCTACAGTACACAGGAGAATCTCCTACAACAAAGAATTATCTGGCCCAAAATGTCAATGTTGGAAAACTAAAACAATACAAACCAAAAAAAAAAAAAAAAAAAAAGAAGAAGAAGAAAAGAAAAGAAAAGAAATCTCAATGGAGATTTTTCTTGCTCTATTATTTACTTCAGTCCTGTAGGAAACTAGATAATACCCACAACAAAATAATCATGCATCATGATTTTACTGATGCCTCCGGTATTTCCTTTAAAGCACTATTTCAAAGTTCCAAGGCTGTTCTTGTAGGTATCAGCTTTTGTTTTGGACTGTCCTCCCTACCCTTGGAACTTTAACTCACAGCTACTCTGTTGTTTGGTCTAGTTTTCTATCTTCAGGATCAGACACTTATAAAGCAATACCAGCATTTTTCTGGATCTAGCGTATGAAAGTAATATGCACTTTTAAAATGAGAGAAGGAAATTAAAAAAACAAAAAAGGAGAATCCAGGAGCCATAGTCTCTTATCCCTAGAAATTGCCTGGTAAGTTAGGTTTACAAAGATGTCCTCAAGCCTGCCCTGTGGTGGCGCAGTGGATAAAGAGTCGACCTGGAAATGCTGAGGTCGCCAGTTCGAAACCCTGGGCTTGCCTGGTCAAGGCACATATGGGAGTTGATGCCTCCAGCTCCTCCCCCCTTGTCTCTCCTCTCTCTCCCTCTCTGTCTCTCTCTCTCTCCTTTCTAAAAATGAATAAATAAAATAAAATAAAATAATTTAAAAAAGATGTCCTCAAAGCCACTTGAACAATAAAGGTGTGAATGTGGTAGACAATTCTAAACTTAGTTGCCATCTTGGAGTTTGGATAAAATTTGTTCCCCTTTACTTAAAAATGAAGACGAGAAACACAATAATCTTCTCATTCAGCACTTACCAAAATAGATTTCTAACAATCGCTCCTCAAAAACTAAATAAATGAAGGATTCAATGGTCAAATAATTTTAACAAACATACTAGTCATCCTCAGAAATGTTCAATACACATTATTAGTAAAGAGGTGAGAGATATGGCAATAAAAGTCTTATTTTAGGGTTTCTATTAACCTAATGTTTCTCACACCTGACCAGAAGAACGACTTGTAGATGGTATTGCTATCCATCCTCCTTGCACCTGTTAGCATTCAGGAGGCACTAACATAGCTTTTCTAACGCAGAACAAAACCGTTCCCTCCCATGCCATCTTCAAGAGCCCATGAGCTTACGTATTTTACACATATCATACAACACAATCTTTTTTTAGCGAAGATAATAAAAAATATCTCCGAATGTTCGAAAACGCCATCTAGCTAATATGGCATGCGCTCATTAATTACTAAAGATGTCAGAGAAATTAAACGCTGTCAGGAAATGCGAAACACCCTCCTATTAAAAACAGTGTTTCCAGTTAGAGCCAGGTAGACTTTCTAAGGCCGCCTACTCTGCGCTCAAGTGAGCCCCATGCAAGGAATACACAAACTTAAATGGTCAAAATCACTTTTTTTTTTCCCCGGTTAATATGGCTGTAGTTGAAATGTTACCGCATTGCTTGGAGGACTTACAAATGGTATATCCACACACGTCGTGTGGTTAATCTTCTTTCCATTGCATTTTTAAAGGTTAATCTCATTTCTCTACCTTTCTTACAATTTATATCGAGTGTGCCTATCTGGTCTGCTTCTGGGTAAAGACAAAAGTTAGTGGAGTAAGAGTAACAAAAAAGCAGGAAAATGTCCCAGGAACTGCCCCAGTGGCTGTCGACGGTACGCACAGCCCCCTCCCGACAGCTCTGAGCAGTAAGTAAGCACAATTCTTGTTGAAGATTAATTGAACAGAAGATGCTATGTCAAAATGTTAAATTACTCCCCAATACAGCATGGATATGAAGCTTTGAAAATCTAATTGGTTATTAGGACATACATGCCTTCTTTTCCTTTGAGAGGCAAGATTCAAACCGACGACACACTTTAGCAGCTAAAATGGGTGAAAACAGAATAAGCCTTTTTACACTTTTCAAACATTTTATAAACATTGTCTTCTTTGTCTCTCACACCAAAAAGAAAAAAGAAGTGGGGGGAAAAAAATGAATGTAAGATAGGTATTACTCCTGTAAGATAGGTATTCACTCACTCCGCATGTGAAGAAATGAAACCAGGTAAGTAACTCGCCCAAGATCACAAAGCCAGACGATGAATCTAAAACAAACATGATCCAGGGCTGTTTCCAGTAAAGGGCTGTGTCCATGCGGGCCTTTTGGGAAACCACACAGGCTGGCCCCCAGCATCCCCGGGAGGACAGAAGCACTCCCTAATCTCTGCCCTGGGTCCTTTGTGCTTCAGCTTGGCTCAGGCATGGGAAGAGACAGTTAAGAATAATGATTATTTGGATGCCTGGAAATACTCAGCAGGTAAAAATAACCTGTGCAAATAATGTATTTATTATGTAGAAAAAGGTCTTTCTGCATTTCTGGCTGGAGTTTTCTTGCATAAATTAACATTGCTTAAGCTTCTTCCAGTGTTCACTGCTGTTTAGTAATGTGTTGCTTTGGTGTATCAGTAATTAATAGTAATAATATTAATAATAATGAGATAAAGATGAGGAAATAGATATTGCAAAAAATGTTAAATATTTTCCATCAAAAACTCATCTAGAATTTCATATTAAAACAATATAATAATATTGCCTACTTATTTGATGGTAAATGTATTTTTTAATAATTAGCTTTGTAAACCTGGCACAAAAATGACCAAAGAAAATTTTGTGCAATAAAAAGAGATAAACAGGAATTTTTGTTTGTTTTAACATTTGTACAAGAAAAATAAAATGCTGAAGGAACTCTAAGAGATTTTTTTCTTACTTTAATCTTATTTTTTTACAAAAATATTATACCAAAGAAACATACCATATATTGGTTTACTTCTTAAACTGCCTCCTCCTGTATGTAATATTTTGGTGTCCTTAAACATTATATCTAATTATAAACCAAGGAAATGAGAACTTTCTGCATACAACTAAACAAAGTAAATTAACTCAAAATAAAAAGTTTTCCTTACTCTAGGTTAACTGGTTAGGAATATTTAAATTCCAGCATCCACTTGAATTTTGAATTCTAGTTACTGATGCCCTTAACTGTCCACCTATCTATTTATCACCACTGTTATATAAATTTTTCTTATAATTGATAAAATCTGGAAATCCCCACAAGTCACCCAGGTATGGCCAAATTTTCTGCTGACATTTAAGATAATACAGTAATAGGAATAATAGCAATACTAATAGATAACATTTAGTTAGTGCTTCCTTTGAGCTAGCACTGTGCTAAGTTTAGCTTAATCCTCTCTACAATTCCATGGAATAAGTACTATTATTGTTATTATTATCGTTATTACTATTCATGAGGAAACTGAGGCTTTGGTCGTGGGACAGAGCTAGGAAGTATAGCCAAGTATCTCAACCTCAGAGCTAGAGCTTCTAGCCACTGTGTCATATTGCACCCAGGGAAACCCGAGGGAGGCGTTGACTTTGCCTTGACCCTTGTTTATATTTCTGTCTTTGTGCTGTCAGAGAAGATGGTTTTCCAGGAAAGTCCTAGAACTTCCCATACTTTCTGGAAGAACTTCAGGCCAGGGACGCCTTGAGACCATGACATAGGAAAGAGTCGGGTTACTATGCAATTCCAATTTACAGTCATCCCAGAGCATCCTGGGAGCTGTCTTTTTTTTTTTTTTCTACAGAGACAGAGAGAGAATCAGAGAGAGGGGTAGATAGGGACAGACAGACAGGAAGGGGAGAGAGATGAGAAACATCAATCACCTTAGTTGTTCATTGATTGCTTTCTCATATGTGCCTTGACCATGGGCTACAGCAGATCGAGTGATGCCTTGCTCGAGCCAGCGTCCAAGCTGGTGAGCTTTGCTCAAACCAGATGAGCCCGCGCTCAAACTGGTGACCTCGGGGGTCTCGAACCTAGGTCCTCCACATCCCAGTCTGATGCTCTATCCACTGCGCCACCACCTCGTCAGGTCTGGGAACTGTCTTATGGAAGAAGGAGACCATCCGTTGGTCACCTGAACATCTGTAACACGGAACAGCTGTTCCAAGACCTCTGCCCAGAGCATTTGCCCCTCTCTTGGGAGCAGAAGGTCACTCTCCTGGTTTATAAAGTCAAAAACAAGCTCTTAGTCATGTGATAGATGTAGTATCATTGCACAGAATGCAATGTCTGTTTTCTGCAGAATGTCATCCTGTCAAATGTTGAGTAATTTGAAAGGAAATTTAAGAAAACAACCATATTCCGGGACTCAGGCTCGCAACTGGAAACTTTCTGCAATGTCTATGAATTTTTAAGTCATATTAAGAGAGAGGAAAGAGTCCATTGAAAAACTTATAAATTTCAAGTCCCAAAATCCCAGAATAGAATCAACTTGTATTTTTGCTGTGTCTCACATGAGCTGAAAATTTTGTCTAGTCCTAACATATTCCTGGGATGCATAATATATAAATATGAGTGATGTGGTGAGATGTATATCAGATAATAAATGTAACTTGTTGTTTTTAATATGACATTTTAGTGATTTATGTGAATCTGTTTAAATATATTTAGAGAAGCTTTGTAAATCTAATTTAGATATGTGAACTGAATTTTTACCTCTATATAATTCCGCTAGTAGAAAAGTATATTTTTTTTAGAACTGAATAAATTGTGTGTGAGTGGCTGTAGGTGTGTGTTTTTATTTTACATAGTTTCTATCCTTTTATATGTTATCGCCTCTGCATGTTTGTGTGCTGGCTTACATTCAACATACAAGAAGGTGTATGTCTGAAATATGTGTAATTAAATATTTGTTAAATTTATATTTGTACAGAAAGTAGGAGAGGTTATTACCTCATAAGATTCAATTTTCACATTTTTATGAGGTAAAAAATGGTGCCTTTGAGTACCCTGTTACAAATGAGATATTAAAATATTTAACCAATTATTAATTAACTGATATAGCATAAATTCATCATTTTTTAATTTTCAAAATCAGTTGTTTATTTTAGCATCTCTACTTCTTTATGTTGAATTTGTTGGGGTGACACTGCTTAATAAAACTATATAGGTTTCAGGTGTACAATCCTATAACGCATCATCTGAATATTGTGTTGTGTGTTCACTGCTCCGAGTTAAGTCTCCTTCCATCACCATTTATCATGTTTTAACCCTCTTCTATCTCCCCCCTTTTCTCTTTCCCTCTGGTCATCACCATACTATTATCTGGGTCCATGACTCGTGTGTGTGTGGGGGGAGGGATTAGCTTAATTCCTTCACTTATTTCACCCAGCCCCACTGCTTAGCCTTGTGGCAAAGATCGTGTTGTACCTGTTCTTATCATTTTAAATTGATCTTTTCTTATATCATGTCTGACTAACAGAAAACATTTGGCCACTGGCCTACTTGGACAGAATCAAAAGTATTTAAAATTACTACCTCTTCTCTTCCCTGTCAATAAACTAAGAGAGTTTATTTCTTGGCCTATTAGGCCAAGAAATTATTATTAACATATAATTTTATACTTTAAATCTTTCATACTTTAAATCTTTCATGATAAAAGTTAAATTTTATTTAAAAAGCTACGCTTTCTTGTTTCTGAAATGTCTAAGACAACTCCTTAAATAGTCTAAAAAAATGTAAGGCAAGGAGAAAGGTGGGAAGGAGGGCAGGAAAAGCAAGTTCATAGAGGGCTCCCGGCCGGAACCAGGGGTGTGGAGTTTTACTCCAAGTACAGAAGAGGGCCATAGAATGTTTTCTTATTCTTTTAACTTATGTTTAGTGAGCTAAAACTGACCTCACATATCTATAATTTGGGTAGAAACTCTCCACAGATTCTACAATACACATGTACAGCTCTCAGAATTAAAAGGAAACACTTCATAAAGATGTGATTAGTCTCCTATTTTTTTTTCGAGGAGACATTCAATGCATTCTATGGAATTGGGGATAGAGGCAGAAAAAGAGAGGGAAAAAAGGACCCAATTTCATAGAATGTATTGTCTCCTTAGAAAATGTATAGTAGCTCATATTTTAATTGCATTTATATACACTGCTCACAAAAGTTAGGGGATACTTTATCTCTTCTTATTCACTTTGAAATATCCTCTAATTTTTGTGAGCAGTATATATAGTATATAATGGGTTTGTGTATCCTGTATAACCATCTTATATATGCATTTAATAAAATTCACCCTTTTTATGTATGTTTCATGATTATAGAATAATGTATAAAGTGATATAACCTACCATAATCAAGTAATGAATTATTTCATCACTCCGAAAAGTTCCCTTGAGTCTCCCTCTCCCTAGCAACCACAGACCTAGTCTTGGTCCTTATTGCAGTTCTTCAGGATGTGATATCAATGGAATCATGGAGTCTTTTGCATGTTGCTTCTTTCACTTAACATATTGTCTTTCAGACTCATCTATGTTGTTGAATGTATCACTTCTTCATTATGGCTGAGAGAATTCCATTATATGAAGATACTCTTTATTTAACCATTCAATGATTGAAAAATAGTTGGCTTGTTTGCAATTTGGTGATTATAAATAAAGCTACAGAAACTTTTAAATAATTGAAATGATCCGACTTACACTCTTTTAAAAAAATTATGTCTGCCTCCTATAGGAAGAATGGATTTTAGGATGGGAAGCCGAACAGCAGGGAAGCCCACACAATAGTCCGGGGGACAGAATACAGGGGCAGGGTTGAGTGCACATGTGGAAAAGTCAATAAAAGCACAATTCTTATTTTGAAAGCAGAACATAGAGCATTTGCAGTACGAGGCAAGTGGGAAAAATCAAAGATGCCTCCTTGATTTTTGTCTGAAGTATGTAGATTACTGTTTGCCTCTCCGTTTTCTATGACCTCCCTCCATCTCACGTTAGCATCACCACTCTGTGGGTCTTTCAGTAAAACTAAATTTGGAACTTCAAAAATTTGAAAATATAGCATTTTTTCTATGAAATTGATCATCACTCATCCAGTCCCATGAAAACAAAGTTTTTTGTGACAGACAGGTAACTGACTGCTAGGGCCTTCTAATAAGTCTCTACAACACCGTCTTTCAACAAAATAATTTCATTTCCTCTCAGAGTTACACTTGCAACAGTAAAATCAGATAAGAAAATAGGCGGGAAATTTTTAAATCCTGTCACACTTTCATTTTGCCCTAGATACTAATTTAAGAAAAATATTATGCAGAGAAGCAGCATGTAATTCTGTGAGAGATTACTCCCCAGGAGGGGGCGCGGTTCTATAAATGGACTAAGTGGATCTCTAGGAAAAGTATGAGAAGTACGTCATCAGAAAGGCGTACCCCCTTTAACTCGGAGAACTACACGCTTGTACCTCACCATCTATGAGAAGCGTCTATGGGAAATCTTCTCCGTCTATATTTATTAATTTTTTGTTTAATTTATTAGGGTGATATCAGTTCACAAAACTATATAGGTTTCAGGTGTACAATTCTATCAAACACCATCTGCATATGGTGTTGTGTGCTCACCACCCCAACTCTCCTTGCTCCCCCCTCCTTGATCTCCATCACCATTGACACCCCCTTTCCCCTCTTCTCCCTCCCCCCCCACGCCCTCTGCCTCTGGTAACCCTACTGTTGTCTGTCTATGAGGGTTTATTTTTTTATATATATATTTGCTTAATCCTTTCTCCTTTTTTTGTAGAGATTGTGTACTGGATTATTTTATCTCTGTAGTTGCTAGTCGCAGAAGTTGAACCCATTAAGTAGAGAATCATATGCTTGTGTTTTCTAATATCTGAAACACATAATCACGTAAAAAGTGAGATTGTTGGTTCAACTCACCTCCAATTCTACTCAGGCCATCTCTTGGCTTTGGGCTGCATAGAAGAGAGTCTGTGTGTCTCAAGTCCCAGAAAGCATTTTGAGTGAGTTCTACTTTCTCTAGAGACACACACATGTAAAGTAAATGACCAGCAATGAGGACTGACTTCACCTCCATCATCCCACAGGGAGATCAAAATAGCTTCTTACTTAATTTTGAACCTATGCTATTTTTTGTATTTCTGAAAAGGCTTCCTTCTAAAGGTTCATAATTCTCCTAATGTTCAGATACACATTTTTCTTATCTGCAACTTTTTTCCTGCTTTTTAAGATATATTTACAAAAGAATCCATAAACTGAAAAGCATGTTATGTTGGGTAAACCTTCATAGTTAGTTTATAGTGTGGCAGCCTTGTTTTGAGTTCAGTGTATGTGTGTGAATAATAGATTAGAACACATTTACCAGTTATTATTATTACCTGCCCAGTGAATATGTTTAGAAATGTGTGAATATCAGTGACCATTAGCATCAAATTTATAAAATATCTTATTTAGGTGCTAATTTTACTGATTTCAGGCTCAACATTAGACTTTAGGAAGATAAGCGATTGGTTGATTTTTGCACCCATGTGTGATTTTCTCAAGTTTCCCGTTGCCATACCATATTGCCTAACATAGAACTCTAGCATTAAAACAGATTAATTGTTGGGAGAAAAAAAAAATCTCCAGTGAGCTTTTGGAATCAAAACACTAGTCACAGGTTTTTCTGCTATTTTTCACACTGGCTTTTAAACCTCACAGGAGTAAAAAAAATCTTATGCTCCTATGCTATGAATTATCACAGTAATAAAATTGCTTTGCTGATTTTTAATTTTTAATATGCAGTTAGTAGGTGCCTATATTATACTATACACTGGTGTTAAGCATTAGGGACACAAAGTTAAACAGAAAATAGCCCTGTCCTCCAAAATTCATTTTGTTGGGGAAAATGTATTATAAAGGTTATTAGTTGGTTCAAAACTAATAGTACCAAATAACTATGCAAATGTCTATGCACATGACAAGTAGACAGGTACACACTCTCACACGTATATCTGCCACCCCAAACTTGACCAAAATCCCTATCTCTACCACTTCACCCCTTTCTTCTTCAAACATTCAAAAGGCTAGCTCACTGCCTTGATAACAACACACACACATATATGGCAGCTGTTTTATACCTTTGTAATTTAGAATTGTATACTATTTTATTATATGTGGTATCCACATGACTATACTCTGTTTTGCTCTAGGACAGGCCTGTGGACCTCAGGCAGTTTTTGCACCTCTCTGCGTTTCAATTCCGTGTCTGTAAAGTGGGTCGATCACACCTGCCTCACAACATAAATGTCAGAGTCTGGTAGGATGATGTATGTAGTGGCCAAGAGCTGACACCAGAAAGAGTGATTTCCCTCAACAGTGTCACCCTCTAACCCAACTTGGTGGCAAGGTGTGAGCCAAGAAAAGGCACGCGTCAGCTCTATTCCCATTCTAGCTGGGTTGCTACAATTTGCAATTCACCTCTGCCACGTAAACATAATATTTTACCCTCAGAACAGCAGTATGTTAGTGAAATTTTCCTAGGTGATCCGTTCTGAATGTTTTAAAATACAATCGAATCCCTTTAAGCTCACATTCATATGAAAACACACTGCGTTTGCTTCTCGCCTTGATGAACCGCTCCTGAACACAGAGACGCGATAAAGGAAACCCCTGTCAAGCAGGAAAAGCTCACAGGGAAAATGCACACTGGTCAACCGCAAATGTCATTGCCCTGTGGGGCATGCCACGAGAGAAACATGGACAAGTTACTATAGCCGGAGAAGAATAAATGGTTAAGAAAGGCTCTGTAGGGCTTAATGACCAAACCTTTGCAATAAATCATTTTATAATACGGATCGATTGTGTTCTTTAGGTTATATTTGGAGAAAATAATACCAATGGATAGATAGATATCATCTTGCTGCACGTGCACGGAATTTTCTAAATGCAGGTGCCTTCCACTTCACATCAACTGGGGCATTTTTCTCCTATCTTGTGCAAGATATTGGCATATTAAGAAATAAATACATATTAATGCATTTAGCCTGTGTGCCTATTGATCCATAGATCAGCATGAAAACTTCCTCGGAGGAGAAGTCTTCCTGACCCATCCAATTGTATCTTTTTCACTACTTTCTAATTAGTTCACATTACATTCTTCACAGATTTAACACTAACGGAAATGAATTCTTAATTCGTTTCTATCTTTTTTTTTTTTCTTTGTCTCTCTCTGTCTCTCTCTCTCAATCTCTCTTTCCCAAATGATCATGTAAACTTCCGGAAGGCAGGGCCTTCCATGTTTCCGCCTTCCGGGTCCTGATCGGGGTTGATGACATTTGTATTCCGTGAAGAACTAACACGCACACAAAGGAACGCACACATGTGTTGGCCCCATAACCCCCGCAGCACCCGGCCCGCTCAGAACAGCCCTTCAAGTTTCGGATTTATTGGATTTCCAGAAAACACGCGAATTTGCCTGCTCAGTCAGTATAAAACGCTCAAAAATGCAAAAGCAGATGAGCCCCCTGAAGCCCACGGACACGCGCAGATGCATCTTGTCTCCCGTGCATCCAGACCCTCACATGCGTCCTTCTTGTCTGTAAAAACGTGGCTGTCTCCAAAGCCGCCGCAAATACCGCAGTGCTGTGTGAAACTCGGAATAGGGGCGCGAGGATATGACTTACATTCGACCTCCCACCTAAAGACCTGAATTTATATGCTTTGTTTGCTGGGGGAAAACCATTTATCTGAACTGAAATTATAATCACATTTTTACCCATAGCTTAATTATATGGCAATAATGTTAAACGCTACCAGACGAGTAGAATTTTGATCCCATCTCGGGGTTATAGCTTCATCTTTTTTTTTTTTCCCTCACCCTCACCCAGCCCCCAGGAAAATATTCATGAGGTAAAACTGGCAATATAAAAATAATTATTTGAAAAACATTATATGAGGTGAGTTGTTGCTTCTCCACTGGATGCCAGTTTAAATTGAGCTAATTTGTTTTACCAGTAGCTTAAGAAAACCCCAGCACAGCGGCATGACAATTATATCCAGGTGCAAGGACTTTAATTCGACAAATTCTAGGTGGATCCTTCCAGTCTTCACGATGGGCCCCATTCTCAGCGGTGGCCCAGAACAGACGCCGGGAAAGCCTCCGCCAGCACGACCCAGTCAGTCCTGGAGCAGAGATGTTGAAATGTTTCCAAAAGAAATAATGAACCTGATACTCCTGTAACCGCAATTCCAGGACACACATCATCGAAACAAAAACGACGTGGTAGGAATTGTTTCAACTACGTGAACAAAAATTTTTTTTTCAAAAAATAGTATTCATTCCTTTGGATTACTTTTCATTTCATATACCAGGTAGACACAGACCTCCATTTAAAAATAATACATCTTCCTATAAATGTTAACGGAATTTCTAACTGTGTGTGTGTGTGTGTGTGTGTGTGTGTGTATGTGTGGAGATAAACCATGAACACCAGTATACACATAGCACGTGGTTTCTGCAATGACCTGAGTGATGCTCAGATGAGAAAAATACATCCTGTCAGAGGAGGAAAACCAGCCTCGGAATGATACATCTGCCTGCCCACGTTTACGAAGGAGCCTTAGCTTAGCTGCAGAGACAGGCAGTCGTGTGAGTGCCCACACCCTATCTCGCTTAGAGTCCTAAACTTTTATAAGTAAATATTTTTCATGCTCTTGCCTTATTTAGTTTTTAAATAACTTTCCTTCAGTGACATTGAGCCAAAAAATAAATAAATCAACAGAAAATCATTTTCTGATTTTAAGGCTAAGAATAGGCAGCCGTCTAATGAATATTTTATTTTTTTCCAGCATACTTCTAGGAAATTATTTTTTTCAGATCCTGTGGTTGGTTTCTCGCTTGCTGATGATTAAATTAGGAAACAATTTCTGAGTTAACATTGTAGCAAATTGCCTTTTTTTTTTAATTTCCAAAATACTTACAGGTGTGCAAACATAGATTGGGTTAGAATTGAAATGGACTGCTGTTAGTATAGCAAGACCAGCAGCAAAGTAATTTCTGTGTCCCTCTCTGTACCCTCCCGTTTTCCAGGGTGGCTAAGTCTAAATATCTTAACAGATGACTTTCAGAATTATTCCAGATTGAAAATGATACCATCAAAGATAGTTCTTTTGGCTACTCTGTCATTTCTAATTTTACCCCAACTAAAAGTTTTCTATCAAAGTCAGTATTTTTTAAACTTATATTTTTCCTTAAAATGTCTACTTATTTTACTGGACAGTATTTTAAATAAAATATTTTATTTGTGTTGTATTATTATTTTGTTATAAAATAAGGCCACAGAGCTTTATTTTATAAAGAATAATCTGTAAACTTTAACAATACTAATTAGAGGTATGTCAGACAATTTGAATTAAACCATTGGGTAGTGCTTATTCAGATGTAATGTGAATAGTCTGGACATTTTGAAAAACATCCAAATGGGATGCAAATAAAAAACTGTCAAAAATCTAAACCAAGTTCAGTCAGGCGTACCAGACCAGTTCCCATGAACTGAAAGGAAAAATTAAACACAGTGAGAGGTCCTGAAAAATCTTAAAAGCTGGATAACAACTTTTCTCATCTTTTGCTAGTGGATCCTAAAGAAGACATTAATACATTTTAATAGTGAAACTAAAATCTCCAGGGCAGAGATTTTAGATAATAATAATCTAGCAATTTACATCCTCGTTATGACCAATTTCCTCATATGTAAAAAGAGTAATTTGGATGTGATATTCAACTCATAACAAAGAGATCATAATTCCATCGTGATATGCATATCAAAATAATGAACCTTAACTCAAAAAATCAAACTTTAACTGCTTCACTGTAAAACATTTAAGTTGTCGTATAAAAAGCCAACTTCTTATTTGAAGGAGAAAATATATTTGTCACAAAAAATCATTTCAAACAACATAGAAACACAGAGTATATCCAGAAACAAATGTATATTGATAATCATTTTTTTCTTTTAACACATATTTTTGAGCACTAATATGTGCTAAGATTTGAGTACAAAACTGCATAAAACTTATCTGATCTTACAGAAACTCGAATTCTCATGAGAAATAAAACACTATAATAAACAAAATGATTAAACTTTATTCAGTATTTTAATGAGAAATCATATTTTTCTAAATATTTTAAATTTTATTTGAAAATGTATATATTTAAAATTCTATATTCCATAGCAAAGGTATTTGATAAGGCCTGAGAATTAAAAATAAGAAAATCTGACTTGCAAACTGAACTCCAAATAATTAAAATAATCCAAAACTCTTAATGTCACAGAATTTAAGCTGAGATACGAGAAGTAATTAGTTTCCAATCTCCTGTGATCCTTATTACAAAGCTTTCTATAGACATTAAAGCCTGTGAATGACCTTAGAGATGGTCTCATACAAAACTCCCATTTCTCAGGTCAATACACCAAGGCTCACAGACAGTAAGTGACTTGTCAGTTCATCACGGACACAGACCTATAGGACCCAGGTCTCCTGGATTCTAGGATGGAAAATCCCAACACATTACTATGCTAATAATCCTCAGCTAAGGTTTGTAAAAAAAAAATTTTCACATGTAAAATATATGTGCTGAAGTTGCTGGTAGTCTAAACAGAAATCTCCAACTGCTTGACTCTACCAAATCAAACCGTATCATATGAAAATTGTGTGAATAGCACCACCTTCTATTCCAACTTATAGAAAGAAGGTGATGTCATAGGAAAAATGACTATTTCTATAAACCCATGAGATAAATAAAGCAAATATTAGGGAGCACTGAAGTTGTTAAAGTGTTATGTAACCTGAAACGTCTTAGGCAGAGATAGAAGAAGCTGGTGGTGGGGGGGGGGGTGACAAGATCTCAAAAAGGATGAAGGAAATATTGTTTTCTGATACTGAAATTTACTTTACATTTTTGAAATCACTAAAAATTATGCTGCCCCTTGTTCAGGTAAATGTGCCACAAATAACTAAAAGTCATACCTAAAAATAAATATAATACTGCTAAAATAAGTCTTTTTTGTAACTTAATGAAAACTGGTGGAGATGATGATAAAGTCATGAAACATTATTCGTTTCTGTTGAGCGGTTGATACAATTTTTGGTGCAGTCTAACAATACAGCTTAATTTTAGCTTTAAAGAACATTGTTTTAATTTCCATTTTTTTCCATCTATACTTCACAATAGATAATTACTAGTGTAATCATTATTGGTCATTGGCCATTAATTTGTTTCAGCGTATGTACCTCAGTGGGCAGTAATTACCGCACAGCCTTCAAAGATATCATTAACAAAATGAGAAGACCAGAGAAAATATGTTAATTACTGTAGGTGCTTCATTGGTTCCTCTCTGGAATAAACAAGTCTGACAATTAAGATCACACTTACTTTTTGCCAGACTATATCATGCAGTGTAAAAAGAAAGAAAAAAAGGGGGGGGAGGGGAATGGAACGCCACACAATTTGAGAGAAAAAATATTTTGGGAAGTCAATATTATTTTCCCTTTAAAATTCAAATCAGCAAATCTAATGACCCAGTGATACAAAAGTGGCTCTTAGACCAAGCAGCAATTTCATAAAGGCTCATTGTTACTCATAAAGGAAAAAATTAATTGACTGTTGTACCCTATTATAATTCCAAAGAGAACTATCTCAAGATATAGAAACAATTGTATTATTTTTAAACTATTGGCAGAGCAAGTTCCATTGATTTTCAATTAGTCCATGTATAAATAGATGAAGGAATTTTTTAATGCCCCAGTGAAGAATTTGCAATAGAACAGACTCACTGAGAACGTAATAGGTTTTGGTGGCCAGTGCAGCATTCCAAGTATTGATTAGCGTGGTAGTCACAGTAGGTCCCTAACCTGAAAGCATCGACTAAATATCTGTTAATTCCGATTCTCTCTGGTTGACCATCTTCATCCCTCCAGTTCATGACACAGAACTTGCCAAGCACGCTAGTTTGTCCGAAGCATTTGTGTTCTGCACCTTCTGATCCACATATGCACATGTCTGTATAGACACACACACGTGCATTTGCATTTCTCATTGCTGTTCATCTGGGCTTTCTCAGCAACTGGGTTTGCCGTGCACCTTGGATCCAAACCCTGCAGCTGTTCCTGCCTTTCTTTTATTGTCCTGAGCAAGGCACATCTCATTTCACCCTCATTCGTCTGCAGTTTCAGGCCTTTCCAATCTCCCTTCCAGATGCTCCAGCTGTACCTTTAACAACCCAGCTGGTGGGAGTCTCTTTCCCAGAGACTTCTGCCTCTTCCTGACCTCGGGCAACTCTGACCGGGAGTTGCTTTACACACTTCCACATTCTGATTCTCCGGTCCTTTGTGACAGTCTCTCAGGCCAAGTTCAGCCCCAAATCCCCCCCCTGGACCTAAGCCATTTCTAACGTATTTGGACTTGATTCGGATTCCTTATAAAATTACCGGACTGGCTACCAATAATTAAAACTTCTCATCCATAATAATCTTTAATGTTTACGTGGTGTAAAATTTTCCTCGGTTTAGGAGGTGTGCGTACACTTTAATGAGGTTTACAGATAGTATTATCTGGAATATAAGTAAGATCAATAAAAACTGAAGTCAAAAGATGACAAGCTAAGGGGCCCACCTGTGGTTCACTGAAGAAGGCATTCTAGTACTTTTGACTTTATTTGTTTAGAAACTTGGAACAGCTAGATCTGCTGCTCCTTAGTGGTCAGAGGTGTCCTGCCCGGTGGTGATAAGTCCTTTGGACACTTTCAAAACTAACGAATTATCAAATGCTTCAAAACACAGCTACTAGTAATGCAAATATAAAACGGATCTCTGACCTCCGATCTTTTCCTCTCAGAAATCCTTCTTTGGTATTCTAGATGCTATCCCCGTTTGATGTTCCCAGAAAACTCACGTGCGCTTTTCGTTTTGAATTTTGGTTCTTTGTTTGCTCGTTTGTCTCCCCTGTGGACTAGGAAGTCCGGAGGAAGCGGGCCACGTAGCTCACACTCACACAGCGTGCGCTTGATTAATTAGTGGGGGGAATAACCTCAAGTAAGCGCAAGTTTTAAAATAAGTTTTTGAAGTGCACAAGTAGTTGTGAGACACTTGACAATTTCGTTTGAGATTTTTTTTTTAAATGTGAATTAATTTTTTATGAGATTGGTTTGTTGTGTTGCTTGTAATGGTTACCTCAATTCCAAGCATGAATGCCTACTAGTTTTGGAAACTAATCTCTTATTCTTTGAACCACATCAGGGCTGTTCTGCTTATTTAGAGACTGGACTATCTATCAGAAAACTGACAGATTTCTACACAGCCTGCATTAATTTATCTATTCATAGACTTGCTTATAGATTGTAGAGGTGCTGATGCATGTACCTGTAGCTCATGTATCTACTAACAAAGAGTATATTTCCATCTTGTGGAAATAATTTTTCTATACACACTATATCTCAAAAAGACACAGGCCTCACATCACTAAAAAAGTTTATATCTTACAATGGAAAACAAACACTAAGCTAATTAATAAGCTTGTAATAAATTACTTTCATTTAATACAAAAATACAACAAATCTAAATCTGAGAAACCTATAACTTTAAAAATTAAACTGAAATATAATTTTAAATACTAGAATAAAATATAATAATTATCACTGAAATAAAATCAATCTTTTCATTGCAGAGTACATCCATATATTATATTTTAGGTGAGCATATAATGATAATTAGCAATTTGGAAAACGATTGTCAAAATAATAAGAAAATACTTAACACTTCACAAAATATTGCAAATTTACAGCTCCTGAAATAACATGCTTAATGTTTAAAATTATACTTAAAATTTAATGTTGTCTTTGTCTGCTACTGGCCATGGGAATTCATAACTAACGATGACAATTACCGCTCTAATTATAAACCTCGTTTTTCTCCAGAAACGCTTTTTAACATATGAAATCGAGTACTGTACCCCAATAAAAACAATCTAATTTTTTTTTCTTGAATTCCCTATAGCAGAAGCCAGTCAACTTAGTAGGTGCTCAACAAATACCTGACGATTGATTCTTTAATTCACACTAAAATCAAAAGAAGACCGGAAGCACCGTGTTCAGACTCCACCCACAGACTTCGCTACCCAAGGGGAAATTGCAAACCACCGGTACCCTCCATACAGGCGAGACTACACATTCATGGAGTCGGTTAGGGAATGTGTCAAAAGTCCTTTTTCACTTTTAGGTGTGTATCCCTTGAGCCCACGATTTTTCTTCCAGGACTGTCTTTAAGGAGGCAGCCAGGCTGGTACCCAACCTTAGAGAAATGTGAGCAGACTGTCGCGTCCACTCAGGAAAGCCTGGCAGGAACCAAATTCTTTAACAAGAAATTCACTTAAATAAAATTTTTTTAAAAAGTCAACTGAAGATGCTATAAAGAAGAAACGGCCTCTGAGACCTATTGCTGAGCAAATGCACCATATCACACAGCAGATTGTCCAGGGCGCGAGCGGGATTCCATGCACATTTGCTATGGCAAAGACGAGGACGGGCACATCACACCTGCTTCCTCCCCAGACCGGGTGAGAACCGCTAGTCATCAGGTCCCACTGTGAGCGCGATGGTGGTTCGCCATTTTGTGGTCTGAATCATAAAAAGACCTCACCGGCCACCCTATCTCTTGACCCCACTGGGTGTGGAGTGCTGGCTGCCACTCTCCAGGATCCGGAGATGGTACCAGCACCGCCCTGAAATGACTGCATGGGACAGAGCACCAGGGCATTCCCCCTGCTCCCCAACTTCTGCCTAGCCTCACTGGAGGAAGAAATCAACTACTGTGCTAAGCCACCAATAGTTCAGAAGGTATTTATTTCAGCAGTTATGCTGTCCTGACTAATATTATTCATAGAAAGGAATAAAAAAAATTTATATATGTCAAAATACTAACAGTAGTAGCAATTGATACTATTTTTTTTTTTTTTTGTCTTATGTTCTTGTTACTGAAACACCTATTTTGTAAATAAAAACATTTTAGGAAAACAAAGGCTTTGGTACTCACCTACAAATGGAACTTTTTTAATCCCCAAATATATGACTTTTAAATACAGAAAAGTGAATGCCTGTCTTTCATTACTGTGATACATTTACGAAGTAGAAGGGAAGCACCGAATCTCCCTCACGCAACGTTCTGGCGTGATCCTCTTCCTCAGAAAATGATTTAAGCATAATAATACAGAGCTGTTTTATAGGAGCACTTTTGCCTTGGTTAATATTCCTAACAAAAGCCATAAATGAGCTTATTAACCATTGCTAATACGGAGCAAAGACTCTACTATGAGTCCATCCCCACCCCTCAAATGCAGACCAAATGGAACGGGGACCTGAGCCCTCTCTCCAAACTCTCCGCACGCGGCTAGGTCCCCGGGACTAAACATGTCAGACCTAACAAATTCCTGAGCGCTTCAAATGACTTTAACTCAGTTTTTAAGCCCTCTGACATGCCAGTCACAACTATGTTAATGTGATTTACAGTTAAATTAAACATAAAAACATCATTAAAATAATGATGAAAGGTTAAGGCCTTGAACTACAAAAGCAGAGACAGAGACAGGAAGGCCATGCTTTGCCCGGTAACGCAGGGGAGCCTTGCTCGGCCATCTGGGTTTGGGCTGGGCCCCAGGGGGTCTCCTGGCAGAGCCCCCCCCACCAGAGCCAAACAACAGGCGTTTGAGCATTTCAGAGCATCTACAATCGGTGCATAAAAGCACGCAAAAAAAAAAAAAAATAGTCTTGATTTGTAAAAAAAAAAAAAAAAAGGCATTTTGTCTGATTCTTACTTTGCTTTTGCACAACCATTTCACACTTCTCCCATTTTTACTCTATTCCCACTTTCCAGATGAGGAAACTGGAGCTTAGTTCATATCAGTGTCACAAGCTTGTAAAGGACAAAGGTGGACTTCTTCTCCCTCCACCACCGACATCTGTCTCAACCAGCCCTTGTCACTATGCCCTTCTCTTTCTCCTATGAAAGTCCTTCCCAGAAAAGCATGGCCCACAATTCTGAGCTCTTGCTTGCCTGCTGCTTTCAGAAATTTTGGCTGCCACCTCGCTGTGCCCACCTGTGCCAGCCCGACCTGCAGATCCGACCTCTCTGTTTCCCCCTGAAGATTTTTCTTCGTTTCCTGGGTTGAATTCTCATCACTCAAAATCTTTCAACACCACACATCTATCTGCAAGTCATAATATCACCTTTGACCAGTTTGTGAGCTCTCAGAGACAAAATACGTGCTGTGTCCAGCCTCCTGTCTCCAGGCTAACATAGTGTTTGACTCATTCGAAATTGTCATAAAACAAATATATCAGAGACTGACAGAAGGCACTCTCCTTTGAAAGGGACAGTAAATGGAACGAAATGCACTGTGTCTGAATGACTTCTTGCAGTACGTCCCAGTTTTCCTGGTTCTGTTAGAAATGTTCTTTCGATGTCTCCCTGTTCACTACGAACATCATTCTTACCCTTGGCTCAGCCTAGCCAGCATGAAAGACTTTTTCATTGAATCCCACATTTATTGCTAAGCTGGGACTGAAAACATTTTCTTTTGCAAAACGACCCAAGCCCATTGTTCTTAGAGATAAATGTAGACGCTCAGTGAAAACACTTGAGTCGTTTGTTCTTTTTAACATTATTCACTCAACATCCACTATGTTTCAGGAATGTGGGATCTAAGGATGCATTTAATCCAGTTTCCATGGTCAAACAGGTCAGAGACGGATTCCAACTAAAAACATTAGAAAATACCATTATAAACTAATAGAGGAATGCCTTAGTATTAAGGTGAAGGTGAAGACATCATGGAAGGCTTCCTAGAGGAGGCAGCCATGCACCTGACTGAGCCTTAATGATAAGCTTGTGTTAGATAGACAAAGAGAGAGAGAGAGAGAGAGAGACTGAGTTCTGAGTACAGGAGAGATGACATGGAAAGCCACAGAGATAAGGGGCAAAAAAAAACCCAAGTATGCGGAGAGAATAATAGGACCTTTCTAAAAATGGAAGAGCAGCAAGACTTAAAAGAGACAGCAGGCAAGGGATCGCTCTATGCCACGTGAGAGTCCACCCTTTGACTTCGCAGAAATCTTAGGGGCACACCAAATCTATTTTTTGAGGCAAAGATTTACCGTCACAAATGTATACACTGCCTAATACTACAGGATCTGATTATGCCTAGTATTAAAACAACTTTCCTAAATAGTCTTAGGAAGGAATATGGATCCCCTCATTGAGAGCTTAAGGTTTCTCTTTTCTTTCTGGGAAGAAACCAGGTACTCTCCAACCCTTTCTGCAGGCAGCGACTGTATCTGAACAAGCACTTCCTCCCTCACGCTGGTCCCCGATCACGTTCTCTCCTTCGCTGGCCTGCTTTCTCTCTCTCGCTACCTGCGTGGTTGTTTCTCTCTTCTCCCTGTATCAGCCATTCGCCTGCGAAGCCACCGTGTTCACAGACAGGCTTTAGTAAGCTTCTTTGTTTCTCCGGGAGTGGTTTCCTCAGCCAACAGCATGGAGTGTCACAGACCCACCTGGGACCTCAGGTGGGCCTGAGTCATGGAAGAGCAGCGCAGAACCCAAATTTGGGCATCCTCTGTTGATGATAACCCATTCGTTATAACAACACCTGGAGTGGCTTTATTATTATTATTATTACTATTATTATTATTAGCGAGAGGAAGTGCCCTGCGTGCTCAGCAACGGGGCTATTCGGCGTGCAGGGGCTGTCCTGGAATGTCACCAGGAGGAGGGGGCGTGCTCCTCGGAGTGTGTTTTTGAATGAAAAGCCGATGGTTTAAGAGTTCACTGGAGAACCCAGACGAGGGAGGGGAGGCTTACTCCACGGCTGTTGGCGACGCTGAACGCATCATTAGTTTACTCTGGTTAGCTATTTACTTCCAGGTGCAACTCAACGTGTACTAAAAAAAGAAATGCAAAACTTGATATTATGTCGGGTCCCAGTGAACATAGCACGTGCAAGCCTGCGTCCCCATCCCGTAGTAAAAATGTAGTTTTTCTACGAATAGATTCAATATATAAAAACCATGCCCCTCGGAGCTGTATACTTTGTAACTGCCATTTCTCCTTAGTTTCCCTTTTGGAGATAGAATACAAAATCTTGTCATATATATATATATTTGGGAGGAGAGGGAGATGTAAAATATTAATTTTTATTAATTTAGCTGCAATTAGTAGTAAAAGTAAGAGTCATCATAGAGATCCTTAATTTTTTATATGAGATTGGTAACTCTAGTATTTACTTCTTTCAGGGTGAGAGAAAAATCCAAGAGTATGATTGTAGTCTTGACATTCAGGAGAAATTGTTTTACGATAATATTAAATCATAGCATTAGACAATTTAATTCCATCGTTCTTTACCTAAACAAGAACTATCCCGAGAGCCACTTAAGAGTCCCTTTCCTAATGTAAGGCTGAAAGTTCAATTTTAAATATTCATTAATTTTATTATTTTTCTTCCACCTTTCTTCAAGAGCATATTTTGCAAAAATTATTATAAATGACTTTGTTATCTTATTTGGGGTATCTCTGAATAATTCAAGTGACTTTTCAAAAACGATTTGACATTTACATAAAATTACTCATCACATAAATGGGATTCTGTGTTTCAAAGCACATTGGCTAATATTTCTGACCATAGGCAACATTTTATTTTGAAAGTTTCTGAGTCATAGGCACTGCTGCCGACCTTTCTTCATTGAAAGCATCAATAGAACTGTGAAATAAGCTTTTAAAATAATGATACTGTCAACTATTGCTATAAAGCCTATTTATGATAAAAGGAAAAGTGTAAGTTTGCGAACATAAAAGATGATTAGATGTTTTCTTAAGTACTAAAACCTCAACCTGCAATTTTTGAAAGAATTGAGTGCTTAGATACTTCTGCATCACCTAGACAACCTACTTCAGTTTCTCCTGATGCCGTCTGACATGACGCAACTCCTAAATCCTAATCCAAGTAAAATCCGATTTTAATTGATGAAAATAAAATACATATTTTCATAGGTAAAAAAAAGTATACAATATCTGCCTTATAACTCCTATTTGTATTTCTTTTGAATGATGATTAATGCTTATGATATGGCAAAATAATACATTTGTCTGCATTATTTGGGAATTTGTATATTTTTTAGAAAAGTTTGTTTTTAAATTAACATGTATTATATGACATCAGAGGTTTTTTTTTTTCTTTATTATGCCAAAGAAGCATCAGGATGCTAGAGCATTTTGCGCCCATGTAAACACTTCTTACGACGTGAATATAAATAGCTTTGTGCCTTAGAAAAGTGTATTGTTATAGGGAGCATAAGGTTTTAGCTCCTGAACCATGAGAAATATATATAAGAAAAACAAGTTTTCGCCAAACAAGTGACTGTAAACATTTTGTGTACCCCTGAGCTAAAGGAGGAGATAATTATGGTGTCTGGTTGCTGCTCCATTTTTGAGTATTCAGCTCAACTGTAATAATTTCCAGGTTTTGAATAGATTTTTTTCAACAACTGAATTGAAGTCTGCCTGAAATGTTCCTAGAGCAGACCACGTATTTCACTCCTGCAGCCTCCTAACTCTGAGCACACAAAAGTCGACATCAGGCCAATGGCCCCAACTCTCTGATGTATTTCACACCAACGCTTGTGTTAAGATAGTACATGCCTGTCTTCGCTCGATCTTTTATAATTCTAAAAATGTGTACTTTCTCAGATGGCATGGACTATATCCTTTCATTTATACTTAAAAAAAAAAACACTCAAAGAGAGCCACAAAAGACTGAATTTTTATCGCTTTTTGAAAGGCTTCTACCTTTTCTGAGTCAGTATAGACTTCACTTTTTAAATTTTCCAAGAAGAAAACAAACACTTGTTTTCAGACACGGTTAGATTCCTTGCCTCCAAGATCTGATATATATCTTACAAGAAATTCCCAGAGTAGGAATGATTGTCCTTGTTTTATAGCTGTAGGAGAAGTACCTGTTGAAGGTTTTTGTAACTTTCATCATTCACAATGACCAGCAATGGTAAATAATGACAATAACCTCCCAACAAAGGAAAGTCCAGAACCAGATAACTTTCCCAGTGAATTCTAAGAAATAATTAAAGGAGAATTTACAGTAGTCCTTCTCAAACTCCTCCAGATAAATTAAAGATAAGGGAATATTTTCACTCATTTTATAAAGCCAGCATTATTCTCACAACCAAAACCATATAAGGACATAGAAGAAAAGAAAATTACAGGTCAATATCTTTGAGTCACCTAGATGCAAAAATCTTCAGTAAAATACTCGCAAACCAAATTCAACAGCACACTAAAAGGATCACATACAATGATCAAATAGGATTTATTCCTGAGATGCAAAGATGATTCAACATCTGCAAATTAATCAATATGATACGTCACATTAACAGAATGAAAGATTAAAATCATATGATCCTTGCAATGGATACCGAGAAAGCGTTTGACAAATTCAACATACATTCATGGGGAAAAAAAAAAAAACTCTTAACAAATTAGAGATAGAAAGATTGTACTCAACAAAATAAAAGCCATATATGACAAGCTCACAGCCAACATCATACTCAATGGTGAAAACCAGCAAGTTTTTTCTTTTTTTTTTTTTGTATTTTTCTGAAGCTGTAAACGGGGAGGGAGAGACAGTCAGACAGACTCCCGCATGCGACCGACCGGGATCCACCCGGCACGCCCACCAGGGGCAACGCTCTGCCCACCAGGGGGCGATGCTCTGCCCCTCTGGGGCATCGCTCTGCCGCGACCAGAGCCACTCTAGCGCCTGAGGCAGAGGCCAAGGAGCCATCCCCAGCGCCTGGGCCATCTTTGCTCCAATGGAGCCTTGGCTGCGGGAGGGGAAGAGAAAGAGAGGAAGGAGGGGGTGGTGGAGAAGCAAATGGGTGCTTCTCCTATGTGCCCTGGCCGGGAATGGAACCCGGGTCCCCCGCACACCAGGCCGACGCTCTACTGCTGAGCCAACCGGCCAGGGCCAAATTTTTTCTTTAAGCTCATAAACAAGACAATGATGGCCACTTTCACCACTTTTATACAACAGAGTATTAGTAGTCTGAGCCAGAGCAATTAAGCAAGAAAAAAATAAAGATAGGAAGAAAAGAAAGAAGTAAAGATGTCTCTGCTGATAACATGGTCTTACATATTAAAAAAAACCCTAAATAGCCCTCTAAAATTAATAAAGAAATTTAGTAAAGTAGCAGAACACAAAATCATCAAACAAATATCAGTTGCTTTTTTATACACTAATAATGAACTATCCAAAAAAGAAATCAAGTAAAACAATTTTATTTACAATCACATCAAAAAGAATCAAATATTTAGGAATACATTTAACCAAGAAAGTGAAAGAATTTGTACACTGAAAACTATAAAACATTGATGAAAGAAAATAAAGAAGACAGAAATAATTAGAAAAATATCCTATGTTCTTAGACTGAAAGAATTAATGTTTTAAAAAATGTCCATACGACTCAAAGCTATCTACAAATTCAATACCATTTATATAAAAATTCTAATGGCATTTTTCACAGAAGTAGAAAACAAGTCTACAATTTATTCATATGAAACCACAAAAGATCCTGACTAGCTAAAGCAGTCTTCAGAAAGAAAAACTGTTGGAAGCAACACACATCCAGAGTTAAAAAACTATATTGCAAGCTATAGTAATCAAAACAATATGGTACTCTCATAAAAAGAGACATATAAATCAATGAAACAGAACTGAGAGCCCAGAGATAAACCCCATATACACTGTCCCCTAATCTATGACAGGAGTCCAAGAATACACAATGGAAAAATAATAGTGCCTACAATAGATAGTGTTAGAAAAATTGAATAGTCACATGCCAAAGAATGGAACTGGACCTTTAATTTATACTATATTTTAAAAATCAACTTAAAATGGATTAAAGACTTAAACATAAGACTTAAGATCATAAAACTCTGAGAAAAAAAAGCATAGGATTAAAAGCTCCTAGATTCCTTTATCTCCACAGCCTCTCCAACATTTGTTATTACCCGTCTTGTTGATAATAGCTAATCTAACAGGGGTGAGGTGGTATCTCATTGTAGTCTTGATCTGCATTTCTCTAATAACTAATGAAGATGAGCATCTTTTCATATATCTGTTGACCATTTGTATTTCTTCCTGGGAGAAGTGCCTTTTCATGTCCTCTTCCCATTTTTTATTGGATTGTTTGTTGTTGAGTTTTATGAGTTCTTTGTATATTTTGGATATTAGGTCCTTATCTGAGCTGCTGTTTGAAAATAATGCAAAGTAATACAACCATTATGGAAGAAAGTATGGTTGTTCCTCAAAAAACTAAAAATAGAACTACCATATGACCCAGCAATCCCTCTACTGGGTTTATACCCCCAAAACTCAAAAACATTGGTATGTAAAGACACATGCAGCCCCATGTTCATTGCAGCATTGATCACAGTGGCCAAGACATGAAAACAACCAAAAAGCCCTTCAATAGATGACTAGATAAAGAAGATGTGGTACATATACACTATGGAATACTACTCAGCCATAAGAAATGATGACATCGGATCATCTACAACAAAATGGATGGATCTTGATAACATTATACGGAGTGAAATAAGTAAATCAGAAAAAAACTAAGAACTGCATGATTTCATACATAGGTGGGACATAAAAACAAGAAACAAGACTAAGAGACATGGACAAGAGTGTGGTGGTTATGGGGGAAGGGGAAGAGGAAAGAGGGGAGGGAGGGAGGGAAAGGGGGGAGGGGAGGGACACAAAGAAAACCAGATAGAAGGTGACAGAGGACAATTTGACTTTGGGTGATGGGTATGCAACATAACTGAATGACAAGATAACCTGGAGATATTTTCTTTGAACATATGTACCCTGATTTATTAATGTCACCCCATTAAAATTAATAAAAATTTATTTAAAAAATAAGTTCCTAGATATTAAACCTGGTAATAATTATTTTGGGTATAATACTAAAAAGTACATGCAATGACAACAATGAATAAAGACATAAACAAGTAAGACTGTATCAAACTAAAACCTTTCTGCACAACAAAGGAAACAACAAAACAAAAAGGCAACTTGAAAAATGGAAGAAAATGTTTACAAACCACATATCTGATAAGGGTTAATATTCAAAATAAATAATAAACTCACACAACTCAATAACAAAAAGAATAAATAAATAATTCAAATTTTAAAATGGCAAAGAACCTGAATAGACACTTTTTTAAAGAAGACAACACAAACGGCCAACAGGTAGTGGTAGGTTGTGATAGTATCATACTTTTCTAAGATGTGATATAGATAAATTTATTAGGATATTTTGAAACATGCATAAATCTCTTAAACATGGTTTTCTAATTCTTTCTTTAATATGTTCACAAATAGATGCTATGGTCAACTTAATAAGTATGCTAGATCTTACTAGTATCCCTTCCTTTCTTGGTCTTGCAGGAGGATTAAACTTCCCTACAACTAGAAATTTGTCATAACCATGTGGCTTGATTCAGTTAATGAAATGTGAGCAAAAGAGATAGGTCACTTTTCGATGGAGTCATTAAAAAGCCAATAATGACTCTCTATAATTATAACTCATGTTGAAATGGAGGCATCGTAAGATGATGAGATTCAGTCTAGGTTCCTGAGTGGCTATGAGCAGTCCTCCACCCTCAGGAACATGAATTAGTATGTGGAGATACAAATCGTTGTTGTTTTTAAACTGTTCAGATTTGGAAATTGTGTTACTATAGCAAAATCTAATTTATCTTGACTAATACAGTAGATTATTCTTATGTTGTATCATTCTGGTAAAATTTTCCAGAAACTCAATCAAAATTATATACCTGCTTACTAGTCAAATATGAATAATTAGAAAATTGTATACATGATTCTAACATTATATATGTACTTCTGTAACTAAGAAGTTTCAGAGATATCAGGAATCCTGAGGAGCACAAGAGGGTTAAAGGTCTTTTCAAAGTCACAAAGTAATTAATATATTCAACCATCACAATCCTGATTTTCTTATTATCAACAAAATTACATAAAACAAGACTTAGCATCTCATGAGTTGATTATGCTGGCAATCAATGTGGCTAATTCAGAATAAAAGCTCCCAAGTCCATAGATGTTAGTAGATCCTTGTCTTTCATTTATTTGTTACTAACACATAGCTGGGAATTGAGTTGTATAGCAATAAAAATAAGACATAAGCAATGGTTAAAAGACATAAAAACAAGTTTAAAGAAGCAAAGTCTCCTTAAAAGAGAAAACGATCAAGTATTGTTCATATCACTAAAATATCAATAGTTCAAAACTGGACTAAAATGACAACCTTTTAATTTTGACCTCATTTTGGTTTAGCATAGCAAGTCCCTTGACACATTGTAGTCACAATTAGATTGTGGTTCCCAAATAATTCACTTTTCTTATAAATGAGTTCCGACTCAAGACTATATCTCTAAAATAATGTCATTCTTACTTCAATTGCCATCTGGTTTCTTGTGTGAGGAAAGCGGAGAGTGGGTTGGTGTGCCAGAAACCAACAGGTAATCCACAGACTGCAATATCAGTGCAGTTGTCTGTGCACGTTAGATTGTTAATGGAAAACAAGGTCAGTTGCTGTTAGAATGGGTTCCTGAGACATTCTTGTATAGTTTCAAGAATAAACGTTTTGGGTTACTATTTTGGATGAGTCCATGTTTCGAATGTTACTGTTGTAATATAAAACGTTCTAGATTTTTTAAAAAATTTTAAGTCCCTTTTATTTTTTTATAAAATTAATTCTATCAAACACCATTTTTGGTATGTTCTAGTGTCTGAGCTGGAAAAGTCAGAGGCTATACTTCTATTTACATTAATGCTTACGATAACTATTCCACAGTGCCTACCATGCAGTCTGTGCTCACAATGCACTGGACAAGTTTCACTGACTTCTTCATCTTCAATAAAGTCATTCTCTCTAGTATCTTTACTTAACATCTGATCCTCTTCCAACAAAAGGCATATTGTACAGCATATAACATTTAAAAAAGCATAAGTAAAAAAATTTTTAAAATAGTAGAAGCTGTATTAACTTCTGGTCTCTTTATAAAGGTATTTCCTCTCATTTATTAACAAGAATTAAAATAGTTTTTATCAATAACCTGACAAATACACTTAATAAACTAGAAAATCAGAACCAAGGAGAGGAGAAAATAATGAATAGTTTAGCCAAAAACATTATATGGTTCATATGACAAAATATCCAATATAATGCCCAGCTTTGTAACAGCCAGTGCAAAAAGGAAACTTATAAAGGTGTATAGTCCTTATTAATAGAAAGTAAAAAAGCATACCAATTTTTTACCAAAAAAAAAATTCTAATACTTAGGGTCTAAATTCTAAAAAATTCTCCTGTAGGATTTAATCTGGGATGTCTGAGAAAGAAATAGAATAGCAGTAAAACAACCAAGTAATTCCACATGGTTTAAGTTCATGGAAGTGGATCTTCTGCCATTCTGTCTTCAAACTGAATCCAGTGATAGAACACAAGCATCCACACAATTTGATGGCAGACAAGCCCTTTGACTATTTCTCAAGAAATCACTTCTTTCACTCAGAGTTTAGGTAAAGCATATCATGTGGGAAAGATCACAGGCTTTGAAATCAAAGAAATCCAGATTTGACAATCTGTTTCATCTTGGACAACTTATTTCAATTTCTTGAGCCTCAGTTTTCTTATAGAAACACAAATGGGAAGAATAGAGGCATCCCATAAAAACCTGACACATGCCACCTTGGAAAAGGCAATACTGGCTGCATAAATAAATAAATAAATAAGAAGGAACCTTGGATTCGAGAGGAGCTGGTGAAGCTGTTACAATTTGTCTGATGCCTAAATAGCCTCTTCAGATGCTCATTCTATGGAAGGCCCATCTACCAATTCATGGGAGGGTGGCAAAGCCAGGACTCCACTCAGGGAACAACTAGGCTAACCTTCGGTAAACATACAAGTGTTCGACTGAAATTCCCGAATTTTCACACCCCAAAATTATCGAACTCCAACCTGGGAACTGTCCACCACAGATCCATCCAGTTGTCCATGTTAGCTACCAAAAAAAAAAATCTTAGTAACAAAATGGTAAAAATGAAAACTTTTTTTCTAAAATCAGTAAGGAGTCAAGGCTACCCACTCTCTCCACTCCTATTCAATATAGTGCTTGAAGTTCTAGCCACACCAATTGGACAAGGGAAAGAAATAAAAGGCATTCATACCAGGAAAGAAGAAGCAATGGTTTCACTTTTTGCAAATGACATGATCTTGTACATAGAATACCCCAGAGACTCCAGAGAAAGACAATTAGAAACAATAAACCAAAACCAGTAAGGTCACAGAATACAAAATTAATATGCAGAAGTCTATTGCTTTCTTATATGCCAACAATCAAACTTTGGAAAATGAACTAAAAAAAATAATCCCTTTTACAGTTGCAACAACAAAAAAATAAAATACCTAGGAATAAACATAACAAAGAATGTAAAGGACCTACATAATGAAAACTACAAAGCATTATTTTTGTACATAAATATACAAAGAACTTGCAAAACTCAGCAACAAGCAAGCAAACAAGCCAATAAAAAATGGGAAAAGGACATGAACAGACACTTCTCCCAGGAAGAAATACAAAAGGCCAATAGATATATGAAAAAATGCTCATCTTCATTAGCTATTAGAGAAATGCAAATCAAAACTACAATGAGATATCACCTCACTCCTGTGAGATTAGCTATTATCAACAAGACAGGTAATAACAAGTGCTGGAGAGGCTGTGGAGAAAAAGGGACCCTCATTCACTGTTGGTGGGAATGTAAAGTAGTACAACCACTATGGAAGAAAGTATGGTGGTTCCTCAAAAATTTAAGACTAGAACTACCTTATGACCCAGCAATCCCTCTGCTGGGTATATACCCCCAAAACTCAAAAATATTGGTACGTAAAGACACATGTGCCGCCATGTTTGTCACAGCATTGTTCACGGTGGCCAAGACATGGAAACAACTGAAATACTCTTCAATAGTGTATTGGATAAAGAAGATGTGGTACATATATACAGTGGACTACTACTCAGCCTTAAGAAATGATGACATAGGATCATTTACAACAACATGGATGGACCTTGATAACATTATACTGAGTGAAATAAGTAAATCAGAAAAAGCTAAGAACTGTATGATTCCATACATAGGTGGGACACAAAACTGAAACTCATGGACATAGGTTACCAGGGGGAGGGGAAGGGAGGAGAAGGAGAGGAGGGGGGAGGGGCATAAAGAGAAACATATATGGGGAGACGGAGGATGATTTGACTTTGGGTGATGGGTATACAATATAATCAACTGTCCAAGGGATGTGGAGATGTTTTCTCTAAATCCACGTACTCTAGTTGACCAATGTCATTCTGTCAAATATAATTGTCTAAATAAAATATATAATAAAAAGAAAAAAATATCTCAGTAACAGTTCTAAGAGCTGGATGGTTCTGAGCTGCTTGGCTTCCCCATGCCAGTGTTTGATAGCCACATATGTGTGTCCAGATCATCAAACGCATGGAACAGGTGTTCAGAGGCATTCAGTGGTCACTATCTTACTTGCAAGAGCGTATCTTTGTCAGAAAACAAAATAAGTTTCATTTTACCTAGTTAATGTTGAGTCAGTCTTCCGGGCAGTGAATCCTAGAGCCCTTCACTCACGGGGCCATCAAACCAGGTGATCAGACTGTGGAAGATCACCTTTCTCACTGTGGATGTGGTGTGAAGTTAACGTAGATAAAAGTGCCCAGATATCCCCATTTATTTTCAAATCTTGGAATTACATTCTTTCCAGACTTAAAAGTGTGAATCACAAATAAATAAATAAATAAATAAATAAATAAAGTGATAAGGCTGATTTCATACAAAACTATTTTATAAAAGAATGTTAGTTGTAGTCACATGTAAATTATTTCATTTCTCTGTTGATGGGGTGAGTTCTCCCAACAGACCACCTTCTTCTTCTATATACGTGCAACTGGATTCCAAGTGTTCGGTAACACTTTACTTCAGAATAAACCCAGGACCACAAGATATGCGTGCGAGGAACAAACAAGGCCGACTTCTTTTTTTACGTGTTAGAATCACTTTTGTATTCATTTCTTTATACTGATTTTTTTCCTGTTTGCCACTCTATGAATGTTTGAATCTAAAATTAATCTCACTTCTAACCTTCTCTCTCTCTTCTACCATCACCTCCTCCCTTAAAAAAAAAAAATCTTAAAGAAGTCAACAACCCAAAGATCCCAAAGGAAAGCTTTTCTACTTTAATTCATGTAGAAAAAAAAACAACAACAAATATCTATACATCATCCACTGGTGGCTCAGCAGCCTGCAAACCATGCACTGGTAAACTTCATCCGGCTGCTGGTGGCAGAAATAACCATGCTTTGTATCTATTTAGTAATACCTTTCTCCTGTGAAGCTTGCAGGATATTATGTGCTTTTGCATCACCCAATCTTCATAACATCCCCGTATTTATAAGAATCCATTGAAGGCCTGACCAGGCCATGGCGCAGTGGATAGAGCGTGGGACTGGGATGTGGAGGACCCAGGTTCAAGACCCCGAGATCACCAGCTTGAGCGCAGGCTCATCTGGTTTAAGCAAAGCTCACCAGCTTGGACTCAAGGTCTCTGGCTGGAGCAAGCAGTCACTCAATCTGCTGTAACCAGCCCCACGGTCAAGACACATATGAGAAAACAATCAATGAAAAACTAAGGAGCCAAAACAAAGAATTGATGTTTCTCATCTCTCTCCCTTCCTTTCTGTCTGTCCCTGTCTCCTTGTCTGTCCCTGTCTCTGACTCTCTCTGTCTCTGCCACAAAAAAAAAAAAAATCCATTGAAGTAAGATGAGTGTTTTAAGCTGAAAAGATCGGGAGGTGGGAAAATTGGTACAGGGGGTTGCTAAACGCAGCTGAGCTTGCTCAAGGTGTACAGGAATGGCATGGGGCGTGCGGAAATGGCGCGGGGTGTACAGAAATGGCGTGGGGTGCACGGGAATGCCATGGGGTGTACGGAAATGGTGTGGGGTGTACAGGAATGGCGCGGGGTGCACGGAAATGGCGCGGGGTGTACGGGAATGGCGCCTGGTGTACGGGAATGGCGCAGGGTGTACAGAAATGGCGCGGGGTGTACGGGAATGGCGCGGGGTGTACGGGAATGGCGCGGGGTGTACGGGAATGGCGCGGGGTGTACAGAAATGGCGCGGGGTGTACGGGAATGGCGCGGGGTGTACAGAAATGGCGCGGGGGTGTACGGAAATGGCGTGGGGTGTACGGGAATGGCATGGGGCCAGCCGCTCACTCTCTGCCACACCCTCTGCACCATTTTACACGAGCGAATTATTTCAGTCTAGGGAAAGGGCTGAAAAGAACCCAGATTCAGTGACTAAGCAGCAGCGTGAGGCCTCAAGGCTTCTGCTTCTTCTCTTTAATTCTGTTCCTCCTCGTTTGTAATGTGACCCCCATCAAACCTTTGGCCCTCCTTAAGCCTCCACTGTTTCTCCTTACAAAACAGTGCTGTGAGAACATGCTGCTTTGCTTCCTGGCTCTGGCTCCCAATGCTCCGTCTTGTGTAAGGTCCTCTGGTTAATTTTTCCATCTATTGACAAAGAGATAGTGGGCATCTTCCACTTGTAAGGCCCTGGGAGAGGCGATGGGGATTCTCAGGGAAGCTAAAATATTATTTGGAGCCCCCAAAATAGAAGATGGAGTTCGTTTATTATTATTATTATTCATTTTAGAGAGGAGAGAGAAAGGGAGAGAGAGAGAGAGACAGAGAGGGAGAGAGAGAGGAGAGAGAGACAGAGAGAGAAGGTGGGGAGGAGCTGGAAGCATCAACTCCCATATGTGCCTTGACCAGGCAAGCCCAGGGTTTCAAACCGGCGACCTCAGCATTTCCAGGTCGACGCTTTATCCACTGCGCCACCACAGGTCAGGTGAAGATGGAGTTCTTGCATGTATAAATTTACCTACATAATAAGCCATGCTCTGTTAAATGTCAAATTGAATGATGCAAAGAATAGTATAAACAAATTCCGAGGACACTGAACAAGGAGCAAACCTCAGCTGTACTCCATTTCTGTTACCTCGCTCTCTGCAAATGGATGACTTAGAACAACTCATAAGATTGTCCTGCTAAAATATTATAGGGGAAAGTGCGGGGTGTATGTAAAGAAAAAATTTTTTTTAAGATTTTATTTATTGATTTTAGAGAGGAGACATAAGGAGAGAAAGAAGTGGAGGAGGAGCAGAAAGCATCAACTCTCAAATGTGCCTTGACCAGGCAAGCCCAGGGTTTTGAACCAGCAACCTCAGCATTCCAGGTCGACGCTTTACCCACTACGCCACCGCTGGTCAGGCCATTTTTTTTTTCTTTTTTACTTGTAACTGAAGAGATCAAAGAATGCTACACATAAGGGACATTCAGAAGGATCTTTGGATGAATAAAGGATATTTTAATCAGTGAATAATATTTCTGAACAGAAAGAATGGTTTAAGCCAAGTTATAGAGCAAGAAACATATTAAGAGTGAACTAAGAAATCAAAATAACAAAGTCGTAATGAGAGAAATGAATACCTTTCAGGGAGTATAAAACGGTTCCAGAAGTAAAGAAGTAGAAGATAGGAAATTGAGAAAATGTTGATAAGGAGATGTGTTAGTTTCAGACAGTCAGAGATGTTCAACATGTGGGTGTGATCTAAGGTAGGATGGTGATGGACCCACGCTGGAAGGAACTCGAGATTTAACTCAGCAAAACGGAAGAGTGGCTCCAATTATACCTTTCTACATAGAGAGGAGACTGTGGGAAAATAAACTGGAACATTCATGTATTGCTGGTGGGAATGTAAAATAGTACAACTTTGTTAGGCAGTTTGGTAATTTCCTAAAAAGTTAAACACACAATGATATGATCCAGCCAGTCTACTCTTAAGTATAAGGTCTAACGGAAAGTTCTGTCCGTTTTTGGAATAAAACAAAATACACATTTTTCTTACCGCCAATAAACTTTATTAAATAATATAATTGCCATTATTATTAATGATTTCTTGCCAGCATGAGGGCAATTTGTATATCCCATTTTTGAAAAATGTTTTCTCTTTTGATGCGAAAAATTGAACCAGTGCTTGTTTGATATCTTCTTCATTTTTGAATTTTTTGCCCTTCAAAACATTTTGTAAGGACAAAAACTAGTGAGAGTCGGAGGGTGCTAAGTCCAGGGAATATGGTGGATGTGACAGACATGCTTCTGTAGCATTTCTTCCTTGTTGAAATTCATAAAAATTACAGTGGCGTAAATGAACTTTATCAGTAACCATGGGTACACTATGGCTTCACACATAAGACTAACATGAATCAACTTCACTTTAGTTAATTTGCTACATCAGTATGTATACATTAAGTGATAAAAATAGAGAGGCACACATGCGCCAAATAAACGTGTGCTTACGTGTCGAAACTTGTTGTGATAGAAACAGACAGAACTTCCCGGTGGACCTTATATTTGCCTGAAATAAAAGAATGCGTCCATACAGCAACTTGTCCGTGAATGTTCATAGCAGCGTTCTTGGTAATAGCCAAACACTAGCAGCAACCTCACTCTCTATCAACAGGAAATGAAGTAACAAATCGTGGGAGATGCATACAGTGGACTAGTACTCAGCGATAAAAAGGGATAGACTCTCAGTACACACACAAAAAAGGGGGAGGTTCAAAAAATTGTGATAAAAGAACTCAGACAAAAAAGTAAAAGAATGGCATACTGTACAATCTCATTTATAAAAGCTCTGGGAAATACACACATAACAGAAAACGGGTCATCATCTGCAGACATTACCACGTTTAGTCTGCAAAGAAGCTTTGTAGGACCCTTTGCATTGACTATTTTCTCAGATGGGACCCAGCACTCAGTGTGAAAACACAACTTAGGAATTTCCAATTTAGAAGAACATCTAGAAAGGAGTAACCCATAGAAGTGCTCCATTCTTCCCACTAAAATATACAGACAAAAGGACCTAATCTCACACCAATCCTAAAAATCAAGACTGAATAAAAAAAAAAAAACACCTAATATCAAAATTAGGAAGAACCCATACACTATGAAAAGAATACAGCTGTTTTGATTTTTTTTTTTTTACAATCTAGATTTATTTTACTAAGTACAAACTACTTTTTTTAAAAGGGGGAAAATATTAACTATTCTCTAACTCAGACACCTACAATTTATAGCAACCTGGACACCAAGTATTAGTTTAGCATACAGGTTTAAGAAGCATTTTTTTCAGCCTGACCAGGTGGTAGCACAGTGGATAGAGCATCGGACTGGGATGCAGAAGACCCGGGTTCGAGACCCCGAGGTTGCCAGCTTGAGTGTGGGCTCATCTGGTTTGAGGAAAAGCCCACCAGCTTGAACCCAAGGTCACTGGTTCCAGCAAGGGGTTACTTGGTCTGCTGAAGGCCCGCGGTCAAGGCACATATGAGAAAGCAATCAATGAACAACTAAGGTGTTGCAACGCTCAATGAAAAACTAATGATTGATGCTTCTCATCTCTCCGTTCCTGTCTGTCTGTCCCTGTCTATCCGTCTCTCTGACTCACTCTCTGTCTCTGTAAAAAATAAATAAATTTTTTTTTAAAAAAGAAGCATTTTTTCATTAGCCTGAAAACTATTTTACACACACACACACTCACATAAACTGCTCCCCATCCCCACTCTCCCAAATGTGCACTCCACATTCGTACATAGACTGTCTGGAAAGATGGACAATCACAAGTTCCATCCTGGGACGTGTGTATGCTGAAACTAGGTAACAGACCATGCTGAAACATGCACTTTTGGTACATTCCATCAGTTAAGGGTGTTGGCATAAAATGAAAGAGGAGTAAGTCAAAAAATAGCAGGAGAAATGGAAGTTCATGGAGTAATCTAAACTCCAAAAAAAAAATGGGTAGCAAACATCACACTCGGTAGTGAAAGACTGAAAATATTTTCCTAAGATCAGGACAAGACAAGGATACTTGTTTTTATCACTTCTGTTCAACATAGTCCTGGAAATTCTAGTCACAGCAATTATATCCCAAAAAACAAAATAAAGAAGAAGAAGAAGAAGAAGAAGAAGAAGAAGAAGAAGAAGAAGAAGAAGAAGAAGAAGAGGTATTTCATTTGGAAATAAAGAAGTATCTTTATTCACAGAGAGCATGTAGAAAAGCTAACTCAGGGGTCCCCAAACTACAGCCCGCGGGCCGCATGCAGTCCCCTGAGGCCATTTATCCAACCCCCGCTGCAGTTCCGGAAGGGGCACCTCTTTCATTGGTGATCAGTGAAAGGGGCATATTGACCATCTCATTAGCCAAAAGCAGGCCCATAGTTCCCATTGCAATACTGGTTAGTTTGTTGACTTAAATTTACTTGCTCTTTATTTTAAATATTGCATTTGTTCCCGTTTTGGTTTTTTTTACTTTAAAATAAGATATGTGCAGTGTGCATAGGGATTTGTTCATAGTTTTTTTTATAGTCCGGCCCTCCAATGATCTGAGGGACAGTGAACTGGCTCCCTGTGTAAAAAGTTTGCGGACCCCTGAGCTAACTGATCAGCACACATGTGCACACACAGAATAAGCAGCATTCATAAACAAATTCAGCAAAGTTTCAGGTTACAAAGTCAACATGCAAAAATTAGTGGTATTTCTATACACTGACAACAGATATTCTAAAAAGGAATTTAAAAAAACAATATGCAATAACATAAAAAAGAAAAGCTGTAGGAAGATACTTAATCAAGGAAGCACAAGACTTATCTTCTGTAAACTACAAACATCGCTGAAGGAAATTAAAGAAGAGCGAAATGGAAAGACATTCCAAGTTCACAGGATGAAAGACTTTAAGTTCACAAAATGACACTACCCAAAGTGATTTACCATGCAATACAATCCCTATCAAAATCCCAATAGTAATTTTTGCAGAAATGAGAAAGCCCATCTTAAAATTCATCTGGAATTTCAAGGGACCCAAAATAGCTCTAACAACGTTGGAAAAGAACAAAGCTGGAGGACTCATGTTTCCGGATTTCAAAACTTACTACAAACCTACGGTAATGAACACAGTGTGGTACTGACATAAGGATAGAAATATAGACCAAAGGCGGACAATTGAGAGCTGAGGAATAGACCCTCATATCTTTGGTCCGTTGATGTCCACAAGGGTACCAGGACCATACAACGGGGAAGGAACAGTCTCTTCAACAAATGAAGTTGGAAGAGCTGGACAGCATCATGCAGCAAAACACAGTTGGACCCTTACATTACATAATATACAAATATTAACCCAAACCAGCTTGAAGAGACCTAAATGTAAGAGCAAAAACTATAGAGCTGTTAGATGAAAACATAGAAATCAATCTGCATGTTCTTAGATTAGGCAGCGGCTTCTTAAGCATGACACCAAAAAGCACAAACAGCAAAGAAAAAATAGACAAAATGCACTGCACTAAGGTTAAAATTGTGGTGCGCCAAAAGACACTACCAAGAGCGTGAAAAGACAGCCCACAAAAATAGGAAAAACATGTGCAAATCATAATTCTCCTAAGGGTTTGACGTCCAGACTGTATAAAGAATTCTTATCACTCAACAACAGAAAAGCCCAAGAGCCTGATTTTCAAAATGTGCGAAGGACTAGGGTGGACATTTCTCTTCACGAGATACACAAAGAGGAAATAAAACCATGTAAATCCTCGACATAAATAGTCACTAAGGAAATGCAAATCAAAACCACAATGAGATGCCGTTCCACACCCGTGAGGATGGGAGGTCTGAGGAGTGGAGGGGTTGAAGGAGAAAAAGAAAGAAAAGAACTCATGGACGTGAACCACAAGGCGGTGACTGCTTGGCGAGACGGGGAGGTGGAGGAGGGCGTGGGCAGAATAGATGGAGATGGATGGGACTTGACATGGGGTGGTGAACACACAATCCAGTGTATACAGATGATGTGTTACAGAATTGTGAACCTGAAACCTGTATAATTTTGTTAACCAGCGTCACCCCAGTGAGTTCAAGTAAAAGGAAAAACATATCCCTTTTACCCTCCATTTGTTTTGTAAAGGGTCCCTTCACTCTCCTGCCTGACTTTCCTCTGAAGACCTCTTTACACTGGGTCTCTCGCAAGCAGTGGCTGCTTTCTGTTTTTTGGGAGTTTTTTCTTTTAAGCTCTTCCCTTGCCTGGAGTTGGAATATATACCTTTTTTTTGTTGTTGGTTTTTTGTTGTTGTTGTTTCCCATCTCTACTTCCAAACCATTCTCTTTTCTTCACTACTAACTAAAACCTCACAACTTGTTCTGGGTAATCAGTCAAGTTCATACTATCTCCCATTTTTCTAGTATAATCCTCACTCGTGGCCACTCTCTACAGCACAACCATCATAAATCTTGATGGTTTTGCTATCGAGTTAAATGAGCCTTCTTACAGACTGGCCTCTCTATTTCTTTCTCTTATTTTATTTTATTTTATTTTATTTTATTTTATTTTATTTTTTGTGACAGAGACAGAAAGATACAGAGAGGGGAACAGATAGGGACAAACAGGAAGGGAGAGAGATGAGAAATATGGAGTCTTCGTTGAGACACCTTAGCTGTCCATTGATTGCTTTCTCATATGTGCCTTGACTCGTACAACAGAGTGAGTGACCCCTCGCTCAAGCCAGCGACCTTGGGCTCAAGCTGGGGAGCCTGACTCAAACCAGATGAGCCAGCGCTCAAGCCAGTAACTTCAGGTTTTGAACCTGGGTCCTCTTCATCCCAGTCTGACACTCTATGCACTGCGCCACCACCTGGTCAGGCTGGCCTCTCTGTTTCTTGACCTCACCTCCAGTGATGTCGCCATCCACCTTATTCCAGGCACTAACTGCAAAGATCACACCTAGCCCTGCACTGCCCAGTACAGAGAGAATCTCAGAAAGAATATCAGCATGTAGAAAAGGCATGAGTTATAAAGGCATTGCTGCACATGGCATGTATTGAGGACTGCAGTAAACAGGTGGTGTTAAGGAGTTCACGGGACAAAGCTACTAAATGGTTATAGATTGTAGAGCCTCTGAATGCCAAAAAGATTAGGTCCGCGAACTTCGCAGCAAGGGCAAAAGAGGATTGCAAGTAAAATCTAATATAGTAAACATGAAATTATAAAACGAATGAACTACATCTGCCATTATATATACTTTCTTAATTTTAATTTTAATTTTTTTTCAATTATGGTTAGTTGAAATTCAATATTATTTTATATTAGTTTCAGGTGTACAGCATTGAGGTTAGACTAAGTACTAAGTGACAGTCCCCTATAAGGCTAGTACACACTTGCCACCATCTATACTTATTACACTATTATTGACTATAATTCCTACGCTGTAATTTACATCCTCGTGACAATTTTCTAACCACCAATCCTTACTTCTTAATCCCTTCTCCTTTTATACCTAGCCCCCGGTTCCCCTCCCCTCCTGGCAATAAGAGTCTGTTTTTTGTTTTGTTTATTAATTTATTTTGTTTTTTATCTTTTTTTAACTTTTTTTAAATTTTATTTATTCATTTTAGAAAGGAGAGAGAGAGAAGGGGGAGGAGCAGGAAGCATCAACTCCCATATGTGCCTTGACCAGGCAAGTCCAGGGTTTCGAACCGGTGACCTCAGCATTTCCAGGTCGACACTTTATCCACTGCGCCACCACAGGTCAGGCTATTTTGTTTTTTAGATTCTGCATTTAAGTGAAATCATCCGGTACTTGTCTCTCTGTGTGACTGACTTATTTCACTTAGCATCATACCCTCGAGGTCCAATCCACGTTGTTCCAAATGATAAAACCCCATTCCTTTTTGTGGCTTAGTGGTATCCCATTGTGTATGGGGACTGCATCTTCCTTCTGCACTGACGGACATTCAGGTTATGGCCATACCTTGGCTATTATTACAAATAATGCCACCATGCACAAAGGAGAGCGTATGTCTTGTTTTGAATTAGTGTTTTGGGTTTCTTCAGAAGTGGAATTGCTGGGTCATAAGGTAGTTCCACTTGTCTTTTTTTTTTTTTTTTTTGAGGAATCTCCATACTGCTTTCCACAGAGGCTGCACCGATGCATGCTTTTAGTGCTGACTTAATTTGTGCATGCCACGCATGATCAGTCCCTTCTGCGCCGTACTGTAGAAGTGGGTTTTGTTGAATATCTTTTCTACTGTCCTTCTGCTGCGCTCCTGTGGGCCACGAAGGCTGGAGCGCTGAAAGCAGAGCCTCTCAGACTCCCTGGCAGCCTCCCAGGCGCTACGTTCTGCCATCGGACGGACGTGCTCAGGCGAGCCTGGAATTCGGACGGGAGGTAGATGTGCACCTCGCTAGTGGAAGAGGGGACAGAGTAGCATGAGCCAGCAATTTGGGCAGCCAGCTTTGAGAGCGTGGCTCTCCCGGGTGCCCCTGGGAGGGCGACCTCCAGTCTGCGTGGGACGCCCTCTCGTGCCTCCTGCTCCGCCGGCACTGGCTCCCAGGGCGCTGGTCTCAGCTACGAACCCCAGCAGACACTGTTCCAACCGAACCACTCTGGGAAGATGTGTCGTGTCACCAACAGTGTGTTAAGGAATAACTTGTGTAACTACAGAAACACAGTGACATACGTCTTTCCTTTACAATCTGTGAAATGTTAAAATTCCCCACATCGTTGTCACACCCAGTGTCTGTCTCTCTGCACTCTTTTTTTTTTTAATAATTTTATTTTTAATGGAGCGACATCAATAAATCAGGATACATATATTCAAAGATAACTCCAGGTTATCTTGTCGTTCACTTATGTTGCGTACACATCACCCAAAGTCAGATTGTCCTCTGTCACCTTCTATCTAGTTTTCTTTGTGCCCCACCCCCTCCCCCTTTCCTTCTCCCTCTCCTCCCTCCCCCCCCAACCACCACACTCTTATCAATGTCTCTTAGTTTCACTTTTAAGTCCCACCTACGTATGGAATAATGCAGTTCCTGGTTTTTTCTGATTTACTTATTTTACTTCGTATAATGTTATCAAGATCCCACCATTTTGCTGTCAATGATCTGATGTCATCATTTCTACAGCTCAGATAAGGGCCTAATATCCAAAATACACAAAGAACTCATAAAACTCAACAACAAAGAAACAAACAATCCAATAAAAAAAATGGGAAGAGGACATGAGCAGACACTTCTCCCAGGAAGAAATACAAATGGCCAACAGATATATGGAAAGATGCTCATCTTCGTTAGTTATGAGAGAAATGCAAATCAAAACTGCAATGAGATACCACCTACCTCACACCTGTTAGATTAGATATTATTAACAAGACAGGTAATAGCAAATGTTGGAGAGGCTGTGGAGAAAAAGGAACTCTCTGCACTCTTAATGGAGGAGATATCCTGAGGATGATGTCTGTATGTTCTCTGGTGTTTCTGAAATCCTTGTTTTCTGATTAATTAGAAAAGAATAAAGTAATTAATTCTGATAAGAAAACACTTAGGAGGCAGGAGTGTGTCTCAATTTTATTCCAGATGCTCTTTAATATGTTATCTGAAAATGAACTCTTGTGATAACAATAAAATTTACCAAAAAATTTCTACGACGCTATTACGTAGCTTCTTTTCAGCATTCATTCAGGGAGCTGACGTTCTTCTTCTCGTGGAAAAAAAAAATAGTGGCGAAAAATATACTATTTGTGTTATGAAAACGTAACTTATCTTTAATAAACAACACATTCCAGTGGTTGGCAAGTGAAATAATAAAGCTCCTTGGTTTTTTAAAAGGAAAAGAATTTTATGCCTGTGTATATGCCTCCAGTGTCTAAAAACTACTGGCCTCTCCTCTAATATATAGTAAGTATTGGGTATGTGACTATGTTGGTTTGCATCCCATAATTAGAGAAGCACAGAAAAACTCATTTAAGCCTGCTTTTGCCCTTTAGCAGCAGGGTATAATCATTTTTATAAGAAATTATAAAACTGAGCATTAGCAAACTGTGTACATTTCCGATTTACAAGATTGCATCGTATGTCATGGGTACAGATATTGCTTGTGGATGTGTTGTGGTGTTTACTACCACATGTATTTGTTTCTTACTTGTTTAAATCAATAGCAAAAAAACCCAAAATTCTAATAAGGTCATACTAATATTTCTCTATGCACTGTCATATTGATCAAGTATTTAACATGTATTCTATTGGTTTAAATATTAAGCGTGTTACGGGTCTTGCCATGTTCCGCTTTTCATATCTATTTTTCAGCAAATACACCAACAGATGCTGAAAATATAAAGCCTTTAAAATAAGCAGAAATAATTTGAGAAGTCCAGTTGATAAAGTATTCACAAGTCACCTGCTATGTACATTACACTGACTTAGATTCTGTGGCTGTCGAACAGTTCACCATTTACCTAGGCGACAGCACCACCAAGAATGATAGAGGACGAGACAAAATTATGAGTAGTACATCTGAGATGCACTGCACACCCATCTGATCAGAGCTGAGTGTCTCATACAAGGAGCCGTGCACCAGGGCCTCAGGACCTCTTGCAAATACCCTCAGGGAAAAGGAACAAAATGCAAGCCTCCTGACCCTGGATACACCTAACCTCACGACCCTCTCCTTATAAAATCCTTTTTTTTTAATTTTGAAGGTGACTCTGCTTCCTGGAATTTATGCTCAAATGCAATTTGGAGTTCTTACAAACATAACCTCCTTAACTTAAACATTTTGCATTTGCATGAGACACCAGGGACTAGGAAATGGTGCACTAATTGAAACATGACTTAATAAGCAGTTCGTGAAGCCAGGAGAGCCCCTGAACTGTAATCCGAGCTTGCATACCGCTTGCTGTGTTTCTTTGGTGTAATTGAATAATACACCAGAATATTAGTTCCCCTTGTGTTGAAAGAAATAAACAATGAAGGTACCAGTCACTGAAAAATTGAATAAATTAAGTAGTCAATTGTTTGCCATTTTGTAAGGATGACTGTATATATTTGCTCAAATGGGCTCACTGACTAAAAAGCCCCTTCTACAGTAGAAAAGTCTACCAAAATCTATAGAACATGTTTGTGTGTGTGTGTGTGTGACTCGCTCTATTTTGATATTTCCTGACTGCAGTGATCTGAAACTGAACCTGTAATATCTTCAGGTATGCTGTGTCAGGGTTCCAACGTCTGTCTGCACATGCTTGCCAACACTTCCTGCCTCTTTCTATATTAGCCATCCTAACAGATGAGAGGTAATAATTCTCTGTCAGTTTCATTTGCATCTTTTCATATACCTGTTGGTCACTGAATGTCTTCTTTGGAGAAATGTCTGCTCAAGTCCTTTGCCCATTTTAATAGTATTTCTTTTTTCTTGAGTTGCAAGAGTTTCTTATATACTTTGGATATTAACTCTCAATCATATAGATGGTTTCTAAATATTTAATAAACGTTCTTTATTTTAATATAAATATATGTTTTTTTCCATTTTGATGCTTTTTGTGTTTTGATTATGACCTTCTCCTACCCCAAGGATATTCAGATGATATATATAATATTTTACTTAAAAGAATTCTTTTTTAAAAATATTTTTTTGGCCCTGGCCAGTTGGCTCACTGGTAGAGCGTCGGCCCCATGTGTGGAAGTCCTAGGTTCAATTCCCAGCCAGGGCACACAGGAGAAGCTCCCATCTGTTTCTCCACCCTTCCCTCTCTCCTTCCTCTCTGTCTCTCTCTTCCCCTTCAGCAGCCAAGGCTCCATTGGAGCAAAGTTGGCCCGGGTGCTGAGGATGTCTCCACGGCCTTCACCTCAGGTGCTGAATGGCTGCGGGTGCAATGGAGCAACCCCCCAGATGGGTAGAGCATCACCCAATGGTGGGCTTTCTGGGTGGATCTCAGTTGGGCACATGCAGGAGTCTGTCTCTCTGCCTTCCCCCTTCTAACTTCAGAAAAATGAAAAAATATATATATTTTATTTATTGATTTTTAGAGAAAGGAGAGAGACAGAGAGAAAGGGAGGAGCGGGAAGCATCAACTTATAGTAGTTGCTTCCTGTATGTGCCTTGACCAGGCAAGCTCATGGTTTCGAACTGGTGATCTCAACATTCCAGGTCGAATCAGATCAGGCAAAAAGATTTCTTGTTTTACTTTCCATACCTGTAATACACCTAGAATTGATTTTTGTCTCTGTTGTGAAGTAGGGGTCAAGATTCACTTAGTTTACATTCATGTTCAGTGAGTCAGAATTGTTTATTGGAATAACCATTTCCTTGTTATCAACCAGGCATGCATTTACGTGTTTACTTGTTTCTGGATTGTCTGTGGCTCTCTTGCTCTGTTGTCTCTTCCTGTGCCAGCGCCACACGATCTTGATTACAATGGCTTGGCCACAGGTCTTGGTATGTGGCAGTCAAAGTACTTCTGCTCTGTACTCCAACACTGCCTTAGCTATTCTTCACCCTTTGCATTTCAGCATAAATTTCTGACTCTGGCTTGTCAATATCCACAGAAAAAAAATCCAGCTGGGATTTCATTTAGAATTGCATTAAATCTATACCTCGATTTAGGAAGAACTGACACATTGTTTTCTTTTTCTCAGTCGATTTCTTTTTAAATAGTCATCTGCACAGGCGTCCCCAAACTATGGCCCGTGGGCCGCATGCAGCCCCCTGAGGCCGTTTATCCGGACCCCCGCTGCACTTCCGGAAGGGGCACCTCTTTCATTGGTGGTCAGTGAGAGGAGCACTGTATGTGGCGGCCCTCCAACGGTCTGAGGGACAGTGAACTGGCCCTCTGTGTAAAAAGTTTGGGGACCCCTGGTTGTCTTGTGTGTTCATCACGCTAGGTCAAGTCTTCTTCCCTCACCATTTATCTGCTCTATACCCTCTTCCACCTCCCCACCCCCTTCCCTTCCGGTAATAACTATAGTATCCTCTATGTTTTTAAGGTGGTTTTTTTTCCTTTGCTTTATCTCTTTACCTTTTTCACCCAGACTGCCAACATCCTTCCCCTCTGACAACTGTCAGTCTGTTTTCTGTATCTATGAGTCTGTTTTTATTTTGTTTTGTAACTCATTTTGTTCATTAGCTTCCACGTATGAGTGAAATCATATGATACTTGTCTTCTTCTGACTGGCTTATTTTACTTAGCATAATAATCTCCAAGTCCACCCATGCTGCAACAAAAGATAAGATTTCCTTCTTTTTATGACTGCATAATAGTCCATTGTGTAAATGGACCACAGCTTTTTTTATCCACTTCTTTACTGATGGCTGCTTCCAAATTGTAGCTATTGTAAATGATGCTGCAATGAATATAAAAGTGCATATAGTCTTTTGAATCAATGTTTGGGTTTTCTTCAGATATATTCTCAGAAGAGGAATTGCTAGTTTATAAGGCAGTTCCTCTTTTTTTTTTTTAATGAAAATTTATACTGCTTTCCACAGTGGCTGTACCAGTCTGCATTCCCACCATATCCTTGCCAACACTTGTTTGTTGATTTATTGATGATAGGAATTCTGAAAAATGTGAGGTAATATCTCATTGTAGTTTTAATTTGCATTTCTATGAAAATAAATAACATTGAGCATCTTTTGATATACCTGTTGGCCATCTGTATACCTGTTCGGAGAGGTGTCTATTCAGGTCATTTACCCATTTTTTTTTTCAACTACATTGTTTGTTTTCTTGATGTTGAGTTGTATAAGTTATCTATAAATTTTGGATATTAACCCCTTATCAGATGAGTCATTGGCAAATGTGTTCTCCCATTCAGTGGGTTGTTTTTTCATTTTGTTGGTTTCATTTGCTGTTGAAAAACTTTTTATTTTGATATAGTTCCATTTATTTTTTGTATGTGTTTTCTACCTGAAGAGATATATCAGGGGGAAAAAATACTGCTATGAGAAATGTCTGTATGCTGCCGATATTTTCTTCTAAGATTTTTTATGGTTTGGAATTTAACAGTTAACTCTTCAATCAATTTTGAGTTCATTATTGTACATAGTCTAAGAAGGTGGACTAGTTTCATTATTGTTTGTTCTATCTGTCTAATTTTTTTAACACCATTTATTGAATAAGACTGTCTTCACCTCATTGAATGTGTTTTGCATCCTTTGTCAAACACTATTTAACCCTAAAGGCATGGGTTTATTTCTGGCCTTTCTATTCTGTTTCATTGATCCATATCTTTGATTTTATAGAAACCTGTATACCTGTATCTTTATATTTTAAAAAATAGGTTTTTAAAAATTTGTTATGGCCTTGTAATATAGTTTGATATCAGATGGCATGATTCCTCCAACTTTGTTCTTCTTTCTTAAGACTGATGTGGTTATTTGTGGTCTTTTGTGCTTCCATTTAAATTTTTGAAATATTTGCTCCAGTTCTGCAAAATATGCCATTGGTATCTTGATAGAAATTGCATTGCATGTATAGATTGCTTTCTGAAATATGGACATTTTAATGATGTTAATTCTTCCAATCCACAAACACAGCATATGCTCCCACTTATTTGTGTCTTCTTAAACCTTGTTCTTTAGTGTCTTGTAATTTTCCAAGTACAGATCTTTCCCAACCTTGGTTAAATTTATTCTTAGGTATATTCTTTATTTACTTTTTTTTTTTTTTTTGTATTTTTCTGAAGCTGGAAATGGGGAGAGACAGTCAGACAGACTCCCGCATACGCCCGACCGGGATCCACCCGGCACGCCCACCAGGGGCGACGCTCTGCCCACCAGGGGGAGATGCTCTGCCCCTCCGGAGCGTCGCTCTGCCGCGACCAGAGCCACTCTAGCGCCTGGGGCAGAGGACAAGGAGCCATCCCCAGCGCCCAGACCATCTTTGCTCCATTGGAGCCTTGGCTGCGGGAGGGGAAGAGAGAGACAGAGGAAGGAGGGGGGGGAGTGGAGAAGCAAATGGGCGCTTCTCCTGTGTGCCCTGGCCGGGAATTGAACCCGGGTCCCCCGCACGCCAGGCCGACGCTCTACCGCTGAGCCAACCGGCCAGGGCCTACTTAGTTATTTTTGATTAAGTTGTAAGTTGGATTGCTTTCTTAATTTTTCTTTCTAATAGTTTATTATTGGTGTATGAAAATTCAACTGATTTCTGAATTTTTATTTTATATCTTCCTACTTGGCTGAATTAATTCATTAGTTCTAGTAGAGTTTTGGTGGAATCTTTAGGATTCTCTACATGTTACCCACAACTAATGACAGTTTTAATTCTTCTTTTGCAATTTGGATGCCTTTTATTTCTTCTTGTCTGATTCCATAGGACTTCCAGTATTTTGTTGAATAAGAATGGTGAAAATGGACATCACTGTTTTGTTCCCAATCTTAATGGAAATGCTTACAGTTTTTGCCCATTGAGTGTGATGTTGCCTGTGGGTGTTATATGTGGCCTTTAATATATACATTCAGATATGTTCCTTTTATTCCCACTGTGCTGGGCGTTTTTTATTATAAATGGGTACTGGATTTTATCAATGCTTTTTCTGCATCTATTGCTATTGTATCCTTAATTTCTGGCTGGTTCTTTTTTATAGTTTCTATGTGCTGTTTTATGTTTGCTATCTCTGTGTTGAAATTCTCATTAGGTTCCTTGACCATTCTTATGAACTTTTCTTTGAACTCTGTATCTGATAAATATTGGTGTCCATTTTATTTAGTTCGTTTTCGGGAGATTTCTTCTAATCATTCATTTGGAGCATGTCTCCTTGTCTCTCCGTTTTGGCTGCCTCTTTGAGTTTGTTATTATGTATTAGGTAAATCTGCTATGATTTCTAGTTTGATGGGGTGATCTTGTGCAGTAGAAGTCCTGTGGGACCCAGTGGCACAATCTCTTGAGCACCTGAGTTGGGTGCTCAAGAAATGTCCCTTGGGTGGGTTATGTGGGCCCTCCTGTTGTGATTGAGTCTTGATTTTTATTGGCCTGTTTGTGCCTGGGATCAACCCTCAGGCGGACTGCCGGGGAGGACTGGCCTCTGTATCAGTGTGCGAGCCGCCCTGCAGGTGCTGACCACACAGAAGGGGATTGACTCCAGCATGGGCGGCTGCTTGCCGAGATCTCCCCTGGGATGTGCCATCGGTGATGTTACTTGGATCCTCCTCTGTTACCTGAAGCTGACCGCTGGGTGAGTGCTGATTCTGGGGCCTCTTAGGGGGGACCATTGTGCACACCAATGTCACATGCTGCCTGTGACTCTGGATAAACTGTTTGAAGCTACAAAATGATCCACAATGGATGGCTGCCCCCTGCTAGGCCTGGGTGGACGTAGGAAGAACCAAGCTGCACACCTAGGTCAACATTTACCAGCATCAGGCCCTAATGTAGGTCAGCAAATGTCTCAAGGCACCCTGAGATCTGCTCTGCTTGCCTCCACCTGCAGGCTTCCTGCTAGGCTTAGCCCCTCAAAGAGCCTCTGGCAGTACTTGAGTTGCACGAAGTAAGTTCTCAGTGAGTCACCAGGTAGAGCAAGTGCTGTCCACCAGATTAATACAGTTTCAAACTTGGTGCTGGTGCTGGGTCACTTAGCAAATGTCCCAGGGCACACCAACTCTAGCTGCCACCTTCCAGGTGCTCGCACACCTTAGTGGTGGAACAGGGTCTCAGGGCATCATCAGAGTGAGGCCGACGTAGTTTACCAAGTGCAAACAAACCAGGACTTGGTCGTCTGAAGGGAGGGGCTTGAGGTGGTTCGTCATGGAAAAAGAAAACGGTTCCCATTTTGGAGCCACACAACTCAGGATATTCCAGATCCTGCCAGAAGCCTGGTCTCAGCTTCTGAGAACAGGGGGAATATGAAGAATGAGCTTCCTATTCCTGGGGAGTAGGAAGGATGAGCTTAGTGTCTCTCCTGTGGGTGGGGGGGAGGGGTGCCAGGCAAGCTTGGAGGAAGGTGGAGGGAGTGGCACCCACTGCAGAGCCGTACAACTTTGATACCTCCTGAGTCTGTACAGAACTCAACACTCCCACCTAGTTAACTGACTCCTCAGCAGGGTGCAGGCTTCACAGTGTGGGGCTACAGGGAGTCTAGAGTGTAGACCTGCAGCATTATCCCAGCCGGTATCATCTGCAGGAAAGTGCCGCACCCAAGAAAGATGATGTGGACACTGTAGGAGAGTGGCCCAGCCCAGATACCCTAGCAGCTAGCTGTCACTTCAGCTATGTCCCCCAAATCGCCAACGTCAGTGTTTTCTCAAGCACCTCTAGTCCACTCTGCCCTTTCTCTGTGGGAGCCCAGGTGGAGTGGCTGCAATGAGATTTTGTGTGCTGGCTTTCAAAGAGGGTGTTTGTATCCCTAGCAGACAGAATCCTTGCTGATTTCAAAAGCCAGATGTTATGTGGGCACCTCCTCCTGGCTCTGCTTTAGGCTGTGGAGCCCAGCTTAGGGTGGAGACCCCATGCATATAAGGGGGAAGGAACCCTTGCAGCTGAGATGTCTCCCTGGGATCTCAGCCAACATCCTGGAAACTTGGCCAACCCTTTTTGCATCTCTGCCCTTCCTACTGATCTAGATGTTGTTTTTTCTACAAATCCTTGATTATAGGACTTCTCTTCAGCGAGTCTTCAGTTGGGTATTCAGGTTAATTGCTTTATATCTTGGGTGTAATTCCATTTTGGTCCTGGGAGGAGATCAGTGTAACATCCACTTACTTCATCACCATCTTTTACCTTATAGATCGTGTCTTTATTGTTGATTTTTGGTTTATCAACCTTGGTTGTTATATTTATTTAATTGAGTAATATGTTCATTGGTAATTCAGCAAATTAAAATAGATCGGCCATTAGAAGAACTAAGCAGATTTATATGTACTGCTAGGAAAAAAATTACAAATGTATTACTAAATAGAAAATATTAAAGTATAATACAGCTGTAAATTATTCTATGACTTGTGCTTAAAAAGAAGTGAGAGGGAGCTTGATCAAGTAGTGGCTCAGTGGATAGAGCCTCGGCCTCAGATGCTGAGGACTCGGGTTGGAAACCAGCTTGAGCACAGGCTCATCCATCTTGAGTGCAAGCTCACCAGCTTGAGCACGGAGTCTCCATCTTGAATGTGGGGTCATAGACGTGACCCCATGGTCACTGGCTTAAGCCCAAAGGGTGCTGGTTTGAAGCCCAAGGTAAATTGGCTTGAGCTCAAGGTCACTAGCTTGAGCCCAAGGTCACTGGCATGAGCCCAAGGTCACTGGCTTGATCAAGGGGTCCCTAGCTTGGCTGGAGCACTCTGTTCAAGGCACATATGAGAAAACAATCAATGAACAACTATGAATTAGACGCTTCGCATCTGTCTCCTTTCCTGTCTCTCTGTCTGTTTCTCTCTCACAATAAAAATAAATAAATATAAAGGTGAGAGGGAGAGAAAAATTGATTACCAGGTACAAGGTAATAAGTTCTCTTCAGTGTTTTAGAGCATGTTTATTTCACCCTCACCAACACAGCCCCTCCTCAGTGCTTGGTTCAGATTAGATTGGAAGTAGGTAATTATGGGTGCTGTGACTATCATTTCGAGTGTGTTATTTAGGCATTCCACAAATAAGTACAAATAGCTATACCCAAAATTAATAAAGATTTTACAAACATTTTTTACAGACTTCTGAAATTTTAAGCCAACAGAATACTGAACCAATAAGAAAAGGGTTAAGTAAATTACATGATAACCACTTGGCTAAAATATTGTGTAACTATTGAAAATAAGCTTTAAAGACTACCTAGTAGTAAATATAATAGTAATAGTAGGAAGTTAAAGAAAAGGTAAAGTGTCTACTAAACCTGACCATGTGTATAACGTATAATCCAACAATCCCACTCCAAGGTATACAGCTAACCAAAATGTGTCTGTACGTATTGACTAAGAGGCAACATTTGTAACCACAGAAACCTATTTATTTATTCAGTCTACTACTAATAGACAACAGAAATGTCCTATGGCAACATCACATGTTTTCTTGTAATAATTTTCATAAGAAATATTTTATTGTCAACCTTCAAAGCACAAATAAAGAATTAGAAATCGTTTCAATTGGGGTTCACATGGAATAATACTAGCAGCCATTTAAAAAGTTTTGAAAGTATCACGGGACTTAAACATTGCTGTAAACTGGACACTACAATTCACTGAGTACTGGTTTGAGCCACTATGCTGGGTCACAATTCTGTAGTCTGCAATGGAGGCAGAAATGGGTCAGCACATGAGACGGGTGTATCTTTTCCCAGTAACATGTATGGAGCTCTTGGCAACACTCTAAAAAACCCTACTTCAATGAGGGTACAACTGTCTCTGACTGGTTGGCTCAGTGGATAAAGCATCAGCTCAGTGTGCAGAACTTCCACTTTGGATCCACAGTCAGGGCACACAAGAGAAGTGACCATCTGCTGCTCTCCCTTTTCCCCTTTTGCAGCCAGTGGCTCAGCTGATCCGAGTATTGACTTCAGGTACTAAAAATAGCTTGGTTGAGTCAAACATCGGCCCCTGATGGGAGTTGCCAGGTGGATCCCAATTGGGGTGCATGCAGAAGTCTGTCTCTTTATCTCCCCTCCTTTCAATTAAAAATAATAATAATAAAATAAGGGTGCAGCCTTGAGCTTTAAACATTTGTCGAGCCACTGGGAACCAGAAGCTATGAGCATGAGCAGAGAAAAGTGCAGTGGAAAGCAGTGGCCGGAGACAGCACCAGTGGGAGAGGGGAGAGGGAACTGCCGAACAGCAGGACCTAGATGCGCAGTAGGAGCTGGGGCAGTGACACTGTGAGCTGTTCACTGGGTATAATGACTGCTCCAAGGTGAATGCATAAAAGTGACCAATCCTGACATCTCATTATTATACATTGACTTCAGTGTCAGCCCTCAGTCAGCGTGACTGACTAACACAGCTAAAAAAAAAAAAAAAAAGATGGGAGAAAGAAAAAAAATCACCATGGCCTTGGTCTTTGACAACGCGGAGTGTAACTGCTTATGGCAGGGACAGCTGCGGCCTTTGACAGTCTCAATTACCTCAAATAATAAAGTGTCACTTAACACCTGGTTTAAATAGTTGGAAGGTTCTGGCAGTAACGGCTCCAAAATAAGAATCCTGCCTCATGTGTTTGATCTTATCTCAATACCATAGCTGGAGGAGAGCAGAGCAGCTAAAAGACTAACTCCGCAGTGCTGTCTGGGAACAGTCGGCGGTTCCCAAATGTGCTGCAGATACCCAAGCTGTCTGCTTCTCCCACCAGAAGGCGGGGGCTTCTTCCTGGCTTCTCCCTGGAAGGCCATTTGGGGAAAGCAGCTAATATGTCTGTTGTTTCCAAAATAGCATCTGCTCTTCCCATATGAATATTGCAATTCCTCAATTATGTCGCGGGAAGCTCTCCACGACCTCCCAATGCACACACAAAAAAAGCCCAGCTCAGGAACCTGGATCGAATCCTTTCTATTTGCTACTCAAAATAAGAAGAAATTGCATGTTTAAATTATACTGATGAAGCCCTAGTCGGTTGGCTCAATGGTAGAGCTTCAGCCCAGAGTGTAGAAGTTACAGGTTCAATTCCCAACCAGGGCACACAGAAGTGCCCATCTGCTTCTCCACCCTTCCTTCCCCCTCTCCTACCTCTCTGTCTCTCTCTTCCCCTCCTGTAACCAAGGCTCCACTGGAGCAAAGTTGACCTGGGCGCTGAGGACAGCTCCCCGGCCTGAGCCTCAGGTGCTAGAGTGGCCCCAGTTATAACATAGCAGTGCCCCAGATGGGCAGAGCATCGCCCCCTAGTGGGCATGCCAGGTGGGTGCTGGTCTGGCACATGCGGGAGTCTGTCTATCTACCTTCCCCCCACTTCTCACTTTGGAAAAATACAAAAAAAATTATACTGATGTTAAGGAGATTTGCTTGTACAAGCATTAAACGTATTACGAGATGTGGATCACCGTTACGCACAAAATAATCTCTTCGGAAAATTAATTCAAAGCTGAAGATTTAGTCTGGAAATCATTTAACAAGAGAGAAGTCTATAAAATACTATATTCTTTCAAGAACAGGTTTTGAGAATTATAAACTAACAGCCCGAAACATAAGTGTACTTTTTCGGTTTCTTTTCATTCTTCCACTCAACAAATGTAGCTCAAGACCCACTCCTAGCAAGAAAATGTGCAAAAGTGAATAAAAAAAAAAAAGCTGGAAGCAGTCACCTTCTTCCTGATTTTATAATCTAATAAGGACATTGAAATATATGATAATGGCTACTCAAGAGAATATTGAATGACTTCTGTGGGTCTGACACTGTCCCAGGTGCCAAACACACTCCAATTGTCTGGATTCTGAGAGCTCATGGTACAATGGGAGAGGCAGATATATGAGCTAAGAAGTTAAAAAAACAACCTGTAAGGTCTAAAGTGGTTGGTGGTACATAAAATGTGCACTATAAAAACATAAAGGAGAAATTGGCTAATTGAGCCAGCCAGGGAAATCAGAGGGGACTGCTTACTTCTGGCACTTGGCAATGAAACTGGGTTTTGAAGGATGGGTAGGAGTTCACAGTAAGAGAATGGAGTTGATAACGGAAAGGGTATTCTGATCAAAAGGAACAGTATTTGAAAACTTAGGGGGGTGATAGATATTGGGATCTAATATATGCCTATTTTCCTGACATCATTATTTATTACGAACATCTTGTTTCACTCTTGAAAATCTTGTATTTAGATATTACAGGATATGGTCAACCAAATAATTTTTTCTAAAAAAAATATCATATTTCAGAATTATTGGAACCTTAGGCATATTAGAGAATATGAATAGAATTGAGAGGCCTGTTTAAGAATCAAGATTGCTTTTCCTTCTTGTAGGCAATGAGGTTACATCAGAAATGTTTAACTAGGGACGTATCAGAATATGTGCATTTTAAACATAAGAATAGTCGGCTATTTTGAGACTAAACTGGGATGTAGGGCATGAATAACGAGTGTGATATTATAGACTGACATAATATATTAATGGAGAAGAAAATCCAGGTTCTGGTAAAAATCAATAGGACCTTAAAGACAGATCAACAAAGGAAGACACGTGTTATAGCCCTTTCCTCATTCCCCCAATCCCGTGTGCCAGACCCAGGTGAGAGTCTGGGAACATGTCCACTAAGCCTCCTGGCCATTGCTTCAGATTTTTCTCTTTTTTTTAATAGAGAGAGGGAGGGTGGGGAAGGAAAAACAAGAAGGGAGAGAAATGAGAAGCATCAACTCATAGTGCGGCCCTTAACTTGGTCATTAATTGCTCCTTATACGTGCCTTGACCAGAGGGGTTCCAGCTGAGCCAGTGACTCCTTGTTCAAGTCCAGCGACCTTGGGCTTCAAACCAGCGATCTTTGGGCTCAAACCAGCAACCAGGGGGTCATGTCTATAATCCCATGCTCAAGCCGACCTCCACACCCCAGGTCGACACTCTATCCACTGCACCACCTCCAGGTCCAGCCCTCACCCCAAGACTGTTTTCATCTCTCTCTGTATATTCAATCTCTCCCCCTCATCTACACAAATGTATCAGCCTACCCAGTCCTCCATCTATGGGGTGGTGAACACACAATGCAGCGTACAGATGATGTGCTGTAGACTTGTGCATCTGAAACCTGTGTAGTTTTGTTAACCAGTGTCACCCCCAATCAATTACATAAAAAATAAATAAATAAAAGCTAAAAAAAACCCTGTTCCCTTTAAGTCTTCCCATTTCACCCAGGCCTGCCCTCTCTCTCTCTCTCTCGTAGGTGGGGTGTAGCTCATCATCACCAACCTTCTACCTGCTCTGCTCTTAAACAAATAAAAACCACCTCAGTGGTAACTAACATAACTGAGCACTTACTAGATTCCAGGCACAGGGCTGCACATGCTCTGTCTCGTTTATCTTCTCACCAAAATCCCTAGAGTACGTGCTCCCACTATTCATTTTTTTTTTTTTTTAGTAACAAGAAGCAGATTTAGTGAACATGAGTAACAGAGGCTCAGAGAAGTCATCAGGAAAGAGCAACTCTCTGGGGATCATCAGCCAAAGAGGCCACGGCCATCGCCTCTGTACTGATGACTGCTAAGATAAATCACGCCAGGACCGATTCTTACCTCCTGAGCTCCGGACCTATCCTTTGAGCATCCTGCTCGACATTTCCATTGGAGTCATCTGCTGAAAACGCAAAGCTTGCATGCACACAACGAAACCTATAATTAATAGCCTTCCCTCAAACACACACGCACGCACGCACGCACACACGCACACACGCACACGCACGTGCGCATGCACACACGCACACATGCACACACACGCACACACGCGCACACGCACCTAGAAAAGCATCCTGGTTAACCTACACTAGGAACATGAGAATCAATCTCGCTTTTTCCTTCTCCACCTTCCTTCCATCCTCCACCTCCACTTTCAACGGTTTGGGGTGCCCCGTGAGCTATACCCCCAAAATCTCTCTCCTGTGGATGCTCCCCTTCCCCTGCCCTGCCCAAGTCCAGCCCCGTGTCCTCCCTCCACTACAACATGACAACAGCCACACGCTGCAGTCTCTCCACAGCTCCGTTCCTTCTCCGCACACCCACCACGGCCACCTTCCCTGCACGGGTGGCCACATCTGGGGACCTCCTACCCAGCTCTGATCACTGCCACGGTGTAAACCTTGAGAGGCTCGGAGCTCAGCGCAAATGCCAGCCCCTTGGTGAAGTCTTCTGACTGTGCTCCCGGCACAAAGGAGAATTAGTCATGGCTCCCTTCAGCGTTCCCCACCTCAGCTCACGGGCTAGGGGAGTATGCATAGTGCGTGCTGTGCTCCCCCCGGGCCCAGATCTACAGCCCGGCGTGTGAAGGATCTAGGCTCAGTCACCCTTGCAGAGGTGACTCACCAAGCACAGTGCTCAGCATTCATGGTCAATAAATGGTCACCTAACTCATTGATCTAGAAACCACCAGACGATCACCGAACCACCGTATCACGTCTGTGTGTTGAAAACAAGCTCGAACTGCATTTCTTTCCAAATAGAAGGACATTCTGAAAGCACTCAATCGATCCTTACCACCTCGTCAGAAGGAAAAGGGGAGTGAGAAAGGGTGCTTGTGTTTCTAGGCTGAAGCGGAAGATGCCGGATCTCTTAGGAACTTTGATAGAAAACCGGTTTTCCCACCAGGCTGGCCCTCGGCCAACGGTGTCAGGTCAGAGAACCAGCAGATGAACTTCTAACGCACTCTCCTTTGGAAGACTTACCGGAGCATCTCCAAGATTCATGTCTTCTCATCTCCCTTTGCTTCCCCCTTCACCCCCACCCCCATCATTGAGAATGCTAATCGCCCTCAGAGAAATCAATAATCTGCCTTCGGGCTCCCATACGGAGGGCTGCGTGGGTCCGGCAGGTGAGTCATTACCGCGCTGGGCACGGAAACAGCTGGGAACCCTACCCAGGGACAGCAGCTGGTATGCAAAAGGGCAGAGTGTGGCCTTAAGATGAAACTGAATACAAAGTCAAAATTAATTTAATTTATATTTTATTTATGAGTCAATGAATTAATCATAAAGGGTATTTGCATCATGGACAAGTTGTTGTGTTTTGGGTTTTTTTTAAGCAGTAAAGTATCCTTTGATTGAATTCGTATTTGCCTTCACCAGGTATTTAAAATGTTAGCATAAATAAACCATAATAGCAGGAAATTTTAAAAATCCCTTTTTGAAAACTAGGCATACTTTAGGCAGGTAATACTAATTGAAGTTTGTGAGTAGGTAAGCACGCAATACCACAGTACCTCATAAAGGCTAAAGCCCACCCATGACAAATTTCAGATTGATGGGACTTTCTTATACTCAAATGATATGGAAAAATAGGGGGTTTATTCATCCAATAGTTTCTGACCTACGTCTACATCCTTACCCATGATTTTTCTAACTTATATCCAAGAAGCCTTTTCAAGTAACAGTCTAGTTAGGGTCAAGTGTGATTAAAAAGAAAAAAAGGGGGTGGGGTGGGAATAAACATGATTAATTTATCAGGAAATTGAGGCATAGCCAAGTCATTCTTCATTTCCCAAAAGACGTAACTATTACTACTAATGAATTTGAGGTCTCTTTGAGCCACCCAAAACCTCTCATTCCTGTTTGATCTTTCCTTTGCAATTATTCTCATATTATTCATGGGCAGAAATAAATGGCGTTTGAGGCCTTTATATTTGTATCATGCTAATAGCATTATTCTGCAACTTATTTTTACTTTATCTTGTCTGTGCTTAAGCGCAGACAGCCTACGGTCAAGTTCTAACTCTTCCCGGTTATCGCCTACGTAACCTCAGAACAAATTACTTACTCTCCTCACTGCCTCAGTTTTTTCCTCTGAAGGTTAAGATAATAATCTGACCTCTCTCGTTGGATTTTGTAAGGTTTAAACACGAATCCTTTCATAGCATAAACCCTACATGTGTTGGCCTCTTCGTATTATCAAATGTTATCATCTCTCTTATTATTTTTAATTTCTGTGTATTATTCCAAATTCTGGAATCTCTGGGGATCTTCTTCCTCTCGCGACTTTAAGTATTATTCACACACTGTCAGCTTCCAAATGTGTCTGAGCTGGACCTTGCCGGTGAACTTCAGATTCACATGTAAAACTGCCTGCTTCATGCCCCTAACAGGACTCTAATAGACATCAGAGGTTCCATGTGAAAACCCGTATCCCTGACCTCCCCCCAACCCAGCCACTGCTCCCACTTTCCTTTCTTCTTGCTGATCAGGCGAAAGCTCTAGGAATCCTCTCATTCTTCTCTCTCTCTCTCTCTCTACCTCTCCCTCCCTACCCCATCTGTCAGGATATTCCAGGGCCCCATCTTCCACACACCTGTCTCCAACACCCCGACTCCTTTCACCCACCACATCCACCACCCCGCTCTGGTCACAGCTACAGTCCTTCTCATCAGGGTTGTGGCAATAGCCTCCAAGCTGATTGCCTGCTTCTAGCCCTATCCTTTTCCATCTCTTCCCCACACAGCACCAGCAAGACCCCATGAAAACATAAGGCAGGCCATGCCACTCTCCTACTTGAAACCCTGTGACAGCTGGGTCCCCCAAGTTCAGAATCAAAGTCAGTCTCCTCGCTACGGCTCCAGGTTCAACAGCCAAAGGCAAGGAATCCCCTCTGATGTTCGTGGGTGGCTCTGTTAGTCGTTTCTTCCTCTACGCTTTTCCAGCATACATTTTATAGACCCCGTCTTAACCCGTATTGTGTCGTTTTGGGATTTGTTTGTGTGTCTGGCATTTGCCCCTAGACAATGAGCTACCAGACTTTAGAATGTTACTATATCCATAGATGCTGGTGTTCAATACAATAATACCTTTCCTTGGATAACATTGACTCCTGGTCCTCCTCCCTAAAGATTCTGGTTCAATAGGTCCTATATAGGGCCCAGGAACTTGGAACCTTTTCAGCACTTCAAGGGATTCTAACTTAAGTGATTCACTGAGCAGACCTGAAGGAATACAATTATTAAGAAATACCACGGGAAGTCTATAGGAGCAAGACCAGCAGGCAGTAGCTGTCAAGAGACATCAAAGATGGTGACTCCATATGCCACTCTTTGGTGTCCCCAGATGACAACTGTCATGAACATTGTCTCTCCAGAATGAGTAAACAGAGAAGTGCTGAGAATGAGAGACGTATTCTGCTTTGGAATTACATTAGCAAGCCGTGAGACATCGTGCTTAAGATCAATGTCAAAGTGCCAGGGTCCAAATTCCAGTCCCTCCACCTTGCTTAGAATATCGCCTGCCACTCAACAGATCTGGGTTATTACCAGCTATTTAATTAAACCACAGTTTATTGAAGTAGTGAATATAGACATATAAAGTCTCCATTCCCTTAAAACTTGAAATACAATTTAATATCCTCAGGCACCATGGGCTAGCAGGACGTGTGTACCCCATCTTGAAGTCTGAAAAATGCCCAGAAGTTTGACTTAAGGTTTCAGTTTATGCTTATTTGGTGCGACATAAATATTGCCTAAATAAAATTCTTAAGCAACTAGTAACGTTACATTTTGTGTGATAATAGAGATTTATGTTCTTTTTCATCCAGGAATGGAAACCTTATTGCATGTTCTATCTATAAGGAACAACAGTATATGTAACATTCTATATGTTTCCTCAACAAGAGTGTGTGGTAGACTGCAAGTGGCAAAAAGCCTTTGTAAATTCGAGGCTTAGCAAAAGGCTAAGTTCTCCCCCCCTCACCTCCATATTGGTTATGAAGCTGAGTATTTGCACTCATCCCATAGCCCCACTTCACTTGTTTGCTTAAGTTGCTGGAAACAATTTACACGCCCTTCCTTTCAGCCTTTGTTTGTTCAGATGTTGGTCGATTTCACTTATGCATGGTGGGGGGATTCCTGTTTATGCCTTAAGAGAGTTCCTGTTTTTGCCTCAGATGTGTGATTTTGTAACAAAGACTTCCTTATTTGCATATGGCTATATAATAAAGCAAACTGAGGGCTATGTCTCTCAGGGATATTGCCATCAGCATTGAAGAGGCTTCCTGATCCCATCCTTTTTTCTCAGTGAGTCTATTCTCTTCATTCCACACTGTTCTCCCTTAGGACCCAGAATTACTAGCCACACTGGTCCGTGGCAAGAGCGCTTATTTAATATTGTAACCACCCTCTTAAGTTTTCATTCTGTATGTGATAAGCCCTATAAAAGCACTGTTTACATAACTGCATGAAGATTCTATAAGCAATCATGGTTTGTCATAAACTGGTATTTTTCTTCATAAGAGAAGGTCTTCTGAAATATTCATGACAGAAACAAAGCTTATGGTAAGAAACACAAATACATATGTGTACACTGATGTATTTTTAGTAAGACTACTACAAAAAATTTGTAATGTTATCTTTTAAACAAATCTAATAATTTGGCGATATTTGATATTATATTCTATATGTTACATAGGAATTGTTGAATGCCTCCACATTGTACGCATATTTGTAAGGTATGGGTTTAACCCTCATACGATACTAGAGTTCAGTTTGTGTTTTTAAAATTAAAGTCAATGATGTAAAAAACTTTCTTTCTGGCAAAATCTATTACCCACCAGAAGACATGACTATAAAACTGAGTTAAAATACATAGACAACGCTTTGTTCAGTAAAGGGAATTAGTTTTTAAGGTTTGTGAAAGCAAGTAAATATATTCATTGCCACATCAAAAAGTTTGACAGAAGAGACATTGTATTTTCATTTCATTAAGAAGTAATGACTATGGTGTGTGTCCCACGACTGTTTGGAATGAGGAAGTAGTCTGAGATTCATTTTTCAAGAAGGTCATAACATGGTTTTAATTGAGCCAAGAAAATGATAATCAATTACCAATCAATTGCCTGAAATCTATAAACCACAGAAGTCCCCCAAAGTGTCTTAGTGTTCTGTTTAATACAAAGCACATGGAACAGAGATCAAAGATGTCATCCTTAGCATTTCTAATTATTTTAACTTCTAAACTTTCCATTAAAAAGCAATTGAAAGGAAGAGTCAACTTGTCATACTATTAGTTATTGTTAATCACCTGTTACTTTTATCCATTGCCACAAAATATTTTTGAAAAAGGGATGAAAACTATTCTAAGACTTCATTCACTGACATTATCTGACTTTGTTTTCATGCTATCAAGGTTCTTCCCCTTAACTTTCTACTTTTAAAATACGGCGAGTTTATATTAAAACATGAGGTTGCTTTGTAAATAGCAAATTCCTCAGTTGTCACGTTAGAGGATAAATGGGATATCAAAGTAAATTTTTTATATTTATCTTCCATAAGACCCAAAATTACATTTCAGTGACTTTTATTCAAACTCACTACTGCTGAATTGCAAAAATCTTGTCTTTGTCCTTACGACCATGACAGAGAACTTTATCTGCATTCAAATTGCCTACCGGTTTGTGGTATTTCAATAATAAAACAGCAGGATTGAAGGCTCATGATGAGAAATCTGACTAATTACCTGTTGGATGATAGATGGTTGTAACTCAGCAGTGCCAGTCACTGAAAACAAAACACTTCGAGATATCAATCAGCTCCCGCCACATCCAATTCCCCTCACCTTCAGTGGACAATAAATGGGAATTTTACCTCTACATAGACAGAGTGCAGAATTTTAACTTTAAAATATGCATAATGATATTTTAATAAACTAGAGATTAAAAAGAAAACAAATTAGTATTTAAATACCTGACATATTCATATTTCAACCTCATACCTTTTGAGTAGATAGATGGTGAAAATAATTAACGTCGTCAATCTGTGTTTTATTCCAGTGAGGAGGGCAAGGTGTGTTTAGTGGCAGTTTTCCTATTTTCTTTCTGCCTTTGCATTTAACTCAAATTATTCCCAACAACTCTAATGGCTGCATTTCTCCTCTTCATTTTTTCTAACATGGTGGTAAATGAGTCGGATGTACAGTCTGGACGAGATTCGAAAAGCAGAATGCCCAATTAACACTGCCACGCACCAGCATGTGGGCAAAGTCAGAGCAAAGGGGGGTGGAAGCATGAAATTGGGGTGTGGGCTCCGAGAAACACCCCTCTCCCTTATTGATGATCATCACTACGGGATCACACAGCCAACATTGAGAAAGCGTGCTTATCCCTAAGACACTGTAAACTTCAATACCTTTTTCTATGATTAAAAAAGAAAGGAAATTAAAGGTGGCAGAAAAATGGAGAAAGGAAAAGAGGTTGTTTGCTTCTTATCAACTGAAGTAAAACTGATGTGTAAGCAGAGAGTCAAAACTTTGATAGTGCTGAGTCTGAAACCGGGCACTTTCGAGGTTCTTGCTGTTATTAGTGGGATGGCACAGTGATACAAGCAGTGCTTTGAAGGGCCATTTGGCAATAACTACCAACATTTAAATTCTTAAACACAACAATTCACTTTAGGGATGTCCCCAATAACTGTCCCCACAAACCTTTATAAATGCTCCCTGTAATATCATCTTTAATAATAAAAAATAATAGCAATAATACTCTTAACTGGAAATAACTTAAGGTCTCTCCGTAGGAAGTTGGTTCAATAAAATACATACACCGAGACAGCAGAACCCCCGGCGGACAACCGCAGTGTTGAAGAAGAATCAGGGGGAGCTGAGTCGGCTGATTGGGAACTACATCCAAGTCACATTTAAGTGAAAATAAAACAGAGACATCTGAGCTTTTTCAAAAGGTGTCAGTTAAAGGGTATAAATGCAAACACATATTTGATCATGAATTTAAAAATTTATGGAAAAATATATAATACAGTGCTTGCTGTGGCTGTTTTGGGGAAAACAGGGAAGAGACCTGAGAATCAGGAGCTGCTTGCTTTCTTCCCATTGCAGGCTCTCTTAAATTGTTGAATTTTATCATTTTCTTTACAAAATAAATAAACAAATGGAGACTGCAAGGAAGGAGGGAAGGAAGGAAGGAAGGAAGGAAGGAAGGAAGGAAGGAAGGAAGGAAGGAAGGAAGGAGGGAGGGAGGGAGGGAGGGAGGGAGGGAGGGAAGGAAGGAAGGAAGGAAGGAAGGAAGGAAGGAAGGAAGGAAGGAAGGAAGGGGAGGAAGGAGAGGAGAGGAAGGGGAGGGGTTGGGGAAGGGGAGAGCAGGGAAGGGGAGGAGAAGGGAAGGGAGGAAGGAAAAAAAGAAAGAAAAGAAAAGAAAAAAGGAAGGGGAGAGGGAGGGAAGGATGGAAAGAAGGGAAAAAATGAGAAGAAGAAAGAGAGAGGGAGAGAAAGAGAGAGAGAGAAAGGAAATACCAACATGAAGATGAGTCTGCATGACTCCCGAGTCTATCCATCTCTAGCTGTCCCACAGTCAAACACTTGGGGAAGGGAGATGGAACGTTTTAAAGCAGCCTAAAACCTGCACTGTCCTAACATAACATTGGAAACAAAAACAAAAGACAGGGTTGGCACCAACGAGCTGAACTTGAATGTGGCTGTCCCCTGAGGCGAACTGCTTGGCTGTGACCCAGCCTGTGACAAGGAATCACGATTGAGTGTTTGAGGGCTGCAGTCTCTAATCCAAGCCACCTCCGAAGATGCAAGGTCCCTGGCAGCTAAGCACTTAGACTTCTTCATCCCCAGCCAGGCAAAGAAGAGATGCCTGAGGAAGGACCAGAGCACTGAGGAAACTTCATAAAGTAGGAAAGTCCTCCCCAACTCTTCCCACACTGGAATACGGCAAGATGTGGGAGAGAGATACACCTTCTTTCCAGGGCAGGAAAACACATGCTGGTAAACACACACACACTCACACTCACACACACACACACTCACACATACACACTTACACACACACTCAAACACACACACTCACACTCACATACACACACTCACACACACTCACACTCACATACACACTCACACTCAAACACACACTCACACTCACACACACACTCACACACACTCTCACATACACACTCACACTCAGACACACACTCACACACACTCTCACACACACTTTGCCCTTTTATGCAGTGGTCACCAACTTTTTTGGGGGCCACAGACCGATTTAATGTCAGAAAATATTTTCACAGACCGGCCTTTAGGGTGGGATGGATAAATGTATCACGTGACTGAGACAAGCATCAAGAGTGAGTCTTAGACGGATGTAACAGAGGGAATCTGGTCATTTTTTAAAAATAAAACATCGTTCAGACTTAAATATAAATGAAACGAAAATAATGTAAGTTATTTATTCTTTCTCTGCAGACTGGTAACAAATGGCCCACGGACCGGTACTGGTCCACGACCCGGGGGTTGGGGACCACTGCTGTTATGTACTCCTGGCAGGATAGGAATCAGACACCTGCAAAAGTCAGAGCCAAACTGGAGATGACCAAATGCATGTTCAAAGCTAACTTTATCAGCAGAAGGGATGTCTTCAAACAACACATGATTAAGAACTATTTCTATATTTCACTAAAAATTACTATCACTAAAGGCATGAATTAGCACACAAAACACACAATCAAAAGTCCAAATTGTCAAAAGCTATGTCTCAGAAGTGATGAGAAAATGAAAAAAAGATATGACCATGGAACAGTGAAGTGCAGAGAGCAGAGATGGACTTCTGGGAGAAAGAGGAAATTTAAAGCAAAATCTTTACTTGTTTCAAAATTTTGCCTGACCTTTGATGGCGCAGCAGATAAAGTGTCAACCTGGAACACTGAGGTCACCGGTTCAAAACCCCAGGCTTACTTGGTCAGAGCACATATGGGAGTTGTTGCTGCCTGCTCCTCCCTTCTTCTTTCTCTCACTTTCTCTCTCTCTTCTCTTTAAAATGAATAAATAAAATCTTAATAAAAAATGAATACATTGACTCAATGTCACTCCAATAAATTTAATAATAAATAGATACATTGAATCATTTAGTTGGGTTTAATATGGGTAACATCTAGTCTTCAGTTTTTAATTATTATTGCTTTTAGAAAGAAGAGAGAGAGAGAGAGAGAGAGAAACATCGATTTGTTGTTCTACTTATTTATGCATTCGTTGGTTGGTTCTTGTATGGGCCTTGACCAAGGATAGAACCAGCAACCTTGGCATATTGGGAGGATGCTCCAAATGACCTACCTGTCCAGCGCTTAATCTTCAGCTTAATTTATAAATAATATATGTATTTAGAAAAGATTGAAGTTGGATATGAATGCAAACCAAATAATGGGAGAGAATGCAAATGAGGATCACCAACACATAAAGAAAGGAGAAAGCAACTCAGACTTCTTTGGAGAGAAAATCTTACTATGTTATTGGAAAAAAAAATTATAGAAAATGAAAATATAAACAAAACACAGAAGGAAAGAAAAAAGACTAAAAATGTAACATGTTTTACTCAAGGTTCCCAAATAGATAAAATACAAGCTAATAAAATAAGTTTATTTTAGGAATCAATTACTTGTATTGTAAAATTATACATATGTATATTATATAATGTGCATCTATAGATATTAATTCAAATAACTTAAAACTATCAAGAAAATTCTAACATAATAGAAGCATTTTAAGTCCTTAATAAAGTTATCAAAGTTTAACATTATGCCTCTCTCTGACCATTTGTAATTGACAAAGTTTTTCAAAGCATGTAGTTACAAGAGTACATATTTTCCACCAGAAATATCAAATGAACCTTGAATCTATGCCCCAACCTGACCGGTGGATACAGTGTCCTTCCTCCGTTATAAACTCCAAGGTCTCCAGCTTGAGTTCAGTCTCACCAGCTGGAGTGTGGGATCATCGACATCATCCCACAGCCCCTGGCTTGAGCCCAAGGTCATCAGGTTGAGCAAGGGGTCACTGGCTCAACTGGAGCCCCCTCCCCCCAGTCAAGGCACATATAAGAAGCAATCAATGAACAACTGAAGTGCAGCAACTATGAGTTGATACTTCTCATCTCTGTCTCTGATTCTGTCTTTCTCTCTGTGTGTCTCTCTCAGTAAAAAAAAAAAAAGAAAGAAAGAAAGAAAAAGAAAGTAAGGCCCAGGATTAGTCCACAATAGATAACAAAAATCTTCATAAAACTGGAATCTGGCAAGAATGTTTCAACTTTTAATGAGGTAAGAAGATAAATTCACCAAAATTATTCAAGGGACAAACCAACGGGCAAATCAGCATTTAAAAAGATGGATGTAGTTTAAGGACTAGAAAAAAAAATAGTTTAATATTATAATAGTAATATTAAAACAACAAAAAAATAAAGTAATGAATTATCCCCCTAACCCAAGCAACAACAAACATGTGATTCTTGCAAAGCTCTTGAGAAATGATAACGGGGAGAGTTTCAGCCCCAGTGAGCCCTCATGCAGAGACCCCAAGGGCGGGCCCAGGGTGCACAGCGGAGACCAAAGAGAAGTCCAGGCATTGGGGGAAGGGCAAGGACGATCTGAAACAAAATAGATTAAATGTTTAGTGATAGGAGAGGTCGCCGGGGCCAGTGACCTTCCGAAGGGGAGGCAGGAGCAGGCCGGGGAGCCCCAGGACGCAGCCGAGCACTGCCGCCGACGCCAGGAACAACTCAGGCGCTGACGAGACCCGAGATGGGGATGCTATTTGTGGGCGGTCTTGCCTGGGGCACCACCCAAGAGCCTCTCCGCAGCTACTTCTCCCAGGGTGGAGAGCTGGTGGACTACGTGATCATGAGAGATGAGACAGCCAACCAGTGCCAAGTTTAAAGACCCCGAGGGTGTGGGCACACACTGGATGGTCCAAATATCGACCCAAAGCCACGTACACCTCGGGGGATGGGGCCAGAGAGGACGCGGCCAAAGGAAGGCTGGCAGAGAGGACCCAGGAGCGATGACACTAAATCAAATAAGATATCTGTTGGTGGAATTCCTCACCACTGTGGTGAGACGGAGCTCAGGGAAGACTGCTAGAAATTCGGAGCAGTCACAGAACCGGTCATGACCTACCATGCAGAACAGCAGAGGCCTCAAGGTTTTGGATTTAATACTTTCGAGGATGAACCATCAGTGGACCAGGCTGTCAACATGCATTTTTACAACATCATGGGCAAAAAAACCCAAAAAAACAAAAAAAGTGGGGGTTAAACGGGCCGAGCCTGGTGACAGCAAAAGCCAAGTGCCAGGACGGAGGGGGGGGGGGCTTTGCAGCCAGTGGGGGAGCCACGTGGTGCCCAGTGCTGCCAATGGCTGGGCAGGCCGGCCCCCACCCCCATGGCAGCAAGGATACGGCCCACAGGGAATGTGGGTGCCAGCAGGACAGGCGATTGGTGGCTATGGACCACCCTTGTGGGAATAGGAGCTCCCCCTCGCCCCCACCATTCCGTCTTACATCGTATGGACTCCTGCTGGAGGGTTCCCCCCCCAGGGCTCCCCACAGGGCAATGGCGCCCCCCATCCCCACTATTCAGTTTTGGCTACGGGCCTCCACCCCCACCACCAGATCAGTTTGAGCCACCAGGTGTCCCTCCTGCACCTGCCGCTCCAGGGGTAGCACCTGCATCTCAGGTTGCCCCAGACGTGAGCGAGCCCCCAACGGCACAGCCAGATATTCCCTGTAGTCCAGGGGTCTCAAACTCGCGGCCCGCGGGCTGCATGCAGCCCGCCAAACAATTTTGTGCAGCCCGCAGACTAATCCACGAAGTTCAAAATATTTTGGATAAAATTAAGTAAGCCTAGGGGCCTACTTGTATTTTTCATTTCTCTAGCATCCTAACTAGATATTAGCTTAGTTAACAGCAGTTGTGATGCGAACTACAGTTTCTGGTCGTTTTGTGACACTGAAAAGTGTTGCATAACAGTTGCCTTTTGTAGACCTAGTGCGGCCCCCAGAACGGCTGTGATCTTGCTCTGCAGCCCACATGCTGAGTTGAGTTTGAGACCCCTGCTGTAGTCAGTACGGTTATGGACAGGCCTTGGCCAGTTTGGGGCAGGGTTTCTCAAGATCCCAGCCAGCAGCCTCCCTCCTATGGGGGCTCCTCAGTGCCAGGCTTCGGGGAGGGGGGAGACCCTGCCGGAGAAAGTGGCTTTGGATGAGGTCAGAACCACAATGTGCAAGGATTCCATCCCTACCGACGCTAGCTGGCTGGTGCCTCGCAGACGGCTGGAATGGCCAGGACCCAGGATTTGAGACTTATGACAATAACAAACTTGGCAGAGAAAAATCGCAATTCAACCTTGGGGGAGGGGCTGACGTGAGGCTTTTGGAAGAGGCTGTGGGTGTCTGAAGTTTTTAAATATATCAGCACAATAAAAAAAAAAAAGTCACTGGTTCAACAACAGGGTTTTAAAAATATGTCTTCAGCTTTAATTCAAAATTTCAGGTTTCTTTTTCTTCTTTTTTTTGAAAATATTTTCCTGAGCCTTCTGTTTTACCAGAGATTATAAACTTTTATGTTAAAGAAAAAATATATACATTTACAAATTGTGAGATTTTTAAGAGAAATTTTCTACAATGTAAGCTGGCTTCTTTTTTCATTTAAAACATGGTTTCTGTTGGCACTGGTGGAAGTGAGGGGCATTTTGGGTCCCCGTACTCCTGGCTTTGAGGGTTGGGCCTTCCTGGTCCAGAAACTCCGGAGCGTAAAGAAGCCATCAACTGAGTGCGTTTCATTTTTGTGAACCCCTTGCTTTTGTCCACGGGCCTGACTGGCGGTGTTAGCAAGTGTGCCAGGGGGGTCGCCCCCCCCAGCTTGGCCGGCCACCAGCCTGCGTCCAGCAGCATCAAGGACCGGACCGGAAGGCCTTGTCAGTCCGCTTCCCGCGTGCGTGGCTGCAGGACACCCCCACTGACCAGTCTGACCCTGGTTTGAATAAAGAGAAGTGCATTTGGATAATATTGATTTAAAGGTCAAAAGAAATTACGATGAAATATATGGAAACTGGGATTTTCTCCATCATAACAGGAGTGAGGAGTGGCCGGGGGGTGGGGGGTGAGAAACATGGCGCCATCAGTGGTTTGCGGCTAAAACTGGATGGCGACGTGGAGGTTTATGACAATATTTGTCCAGTTCTTTTTTTATGTTTTATTGATTGATTTTATTCAGAGGAGAGAGACTGAGAGGGATCAACTCATAGTAGTTGCTTATGTATATGCCCGGACTGGGCAAACCCAGGGTTTCCAACCGGCAGCCTCAGCATTCCAGGTCGATGCTCTATCCACTGCGCCACCTCAGGGCAGGCTGTCCAGCATTTACTTTATTTAACATGTCCCAGGATAGCTTTTTTTTTTTAATTTTTTTTAATTTTATTTATTCATTTTATTTTATTTTTTTTAATAAATTTTTATTAATGGTAATGGGATGACATTAATAATTCAGGGTACATATATTCAAAGAAAACATGTCCAGGTTATCTTCTCATTAAATTATGTTGCATACCCCTCGCCCAGAGTCAGATTGTCCTCTGTCACCCTCTATCTAGTTTTCTCTGTGCCCCTCCCCCTCCCCCTAAATCTCTCCCTCCCTCCCTCCTGCGTCCTCCCTCCCCCCACCCCTGGTAACCACCACACTCTTGTCCATGTCTCTTAGTCTCGTTTTTATGTTCCACCAATGTATGGAATCATGTAGTTCTTGTTTTTTTATGATTTACTTATTTCACTCCTTATAATGTTATCAAGATCCCACCATTTTGCTGTAAATGATCTGATGTCATCATTTCTTATGGCTGAGTAGTATTCCATAGTGTATATGTGCCACATCTTCTTTATCCAGTCTTCTATTGAAGGGCTTTTTGGTTGTTTCCATGTCTTGGCCACTGTGAACAGTGCTGCTATGAACATGGGACTACATGTGTCTTTACGTATCAATGATTCTGAGGTTTTGGGGTATATACCCAGTAGAGGGATTGCTGGGTCATAAGGTAGTTCTATTTGCAGTTTTTTTGAGGAACCACCATACTTTCCTCCATAGGGGTTGTACTACTTTACATTCCCACCAACAGTGTATGAGGGTTCCTTTTTCTCCACAGCCTCTCCAACATTTGTTATTACCCGTCTTGTTGATAATAGCTAATCTAACAGGGGTGAGGTGGTATCTCATTGTAGTCTTGATCTGCATTTCTCTAATAACTAATGAAGCTGAGCATCTTTTCATATATCTGTTGGCCATTTGTATTTCTTCCTGGGAGAAGTGTCTGTTCATGTCCTCTTCCCATTTTTTTATTAGATTGTTTGTTTGTTTGTTGTTGAGTTTTATGAGTTCTTTGTAAATTTTGGATATTAGGCCCTTATCTGAGCTGTCGTTTGAAAATATCAGTTCCCATTTAGTTGGCTGTCTGTTTATTTTGATATCAGTTTCTCTTGCTGAGCAAAAACTTTTAATTCTGATGTAGTCCCATTCATTTATCTTTGCCTTCACTTCTCTTGCCATTGGAGTCAAGTTCATAAAATGTTCTTTAAAACCCAGGTCCATGATTTTAGTACCTATGTCTTCTTCTATGTACTTTATTGTTTCAGGTCTTATATTTAGGTCTTTGATCCATTTTGAATTAATTTTAGTACACGGGGACAGGCTGTAGTCGAGTTTCATTCTTTTGCATGTGGTTTTCCAGTTTTCCCAATACCATTTGTTGAAGAGGCTTTCTTTTCTCCATTGTGTGTTGTTGGCCCCTTTATCAAAGATTATTCAACCATATATATGTGGTTTTATTTCTGGGCTTTCTATTCTGTTCCATTGGTCTGAGTGTCTATTTTTTTGCCAATACCATGCTGTTTTGATTATCGTGGCCCTATAATATAGTTTAAAGTCAGGTATTGTAATGCCCCCAGCTTCATTCTTTTTCCTTAGGATTGTTTTGGCTATTCGGGGTTTTTTATAGTTCCATATAAATCTGATGATTTTTTGTTCCCTTTCTTTAAAAAATCTCATAGGGATTTTGATGGGAATTGCATTAAATTTGTATATTGCTTTGGGTAATATGGCCATTTTGATTATATTTATTCTTCCTATCCAAGAACAAGGAATATTTTTCCATCTCATTGTATCTTTTTCGATTTCCCTTAACAATGCTTTGTAATTTTCATTATATAGGTCTTTTACGTTCTTTGTTATGTTTATTCCTAGGTATTTTATTTTTTTTGTTGCAATCGTGAAGGGGATTATTTTTTTGAGTTCGTTTTCTAATATTTCATTGTTGGCATATAAAAAGGCTATGGACTTTTGTATGTTAATTTTGTATCCTGCGACCTTACTGTATTGGTTTATTGTTTCTAATAATCTTTTTGTGGAGTCCTTCGGGTTTTCGATGTATAGGATCATATCATCAGCAAAAAGTGATAGCTTTACTTCTTCTTTTCCGATATGGATGCCTTTTATTTCTTTGTCTTGTCTGATTGCTCTGGCCAGAACTTCTAGCACCACGTTGAATAAGAGTGGAGAGAGTGGACAACCCTGTCTTGTTCCTGATTTAAGGTAGAAAGTCCTCAGTTTTATGCCGTTTAATAGGATGTTGGCTGATGGTTTATCATATATGGCCTTTATCATGTTGAGATATTTTCCTTCTATACCCATTTTGTTGAGAGTCTTAAACATAAAATTGTGTTGTATTTTATCAAAAGCCTTTTCTGCATCTATTGATAAGATCATGTGGTTTTTGTTTTTTGTTTTGTTGATATGGTGTATTACGTTAACCGTTTTGCGTATGTTGAACCATCCTTGAGATTCTGGGATGAATCCCACTTGATCATGATGTATTATTTTTTTAATATGTTGTTGTATTCGGTTTGCCAGTATTTTGTTTAGTATTTTAGCTTCTGTATTCATTAGAGATATTGGTCTATAGTTTTCTTTCTTTGTGCCATCCTTGCCAGGTTTTGGTATGAGGGTTATGTTACCAGCACTCTACTTTTAACCAGCAGGTTTCAGATATTAGTCTACTGTGGTTGAAGATTTGTTACGAAAAACAAATGGAGGAAATGGAGAAAATAATTTCCATTCGTCAGCAACCAGCCATTTGCTAAGTCTCTGTGAAGAACTCGTCCTAAGTCATTGTCATAACCACTGTTCATTCCGGACCGGAAGTCACACGCTGGTGGCCTGGGGTTGGGTTCCGTCTGCACAGGTGCATGTGCTTCGCTCTGCAAGGTGTCGGGTCACAGAGCTCTCTTCTGAAAACTTTGAGTGAGTTGGTGGCCGATCTTTTCAAGGTGAAAGGTATCATGTGAAAACTCAGATTTCTAGCTTCTTCTGAAAAACTTGAAGAGTATTATGATGAGGCAGATATTCTCCTGGGGCTGAAACCGACCTAAGCACAACATGCCCTCTTCGGTCCACCTCAGTCCTTCCCCTCTCCCGGTGAGTGCTGGCGCTCAGTCCTTCCCTTTTCCTGGTGAGTGCTCGTGCTCAGTCCTTCCCCTCTCCCGGTGAGTGCTTGCACTCAATCCTTCCCTCTCCCGGTGAGTGCTCATGCTCAGTCCTTCCTCTCTCCCGGTGAGTGCTGGTGCTCAGTCCTTCCCCTCTCCCAGTGAGTGCTGGTGCTCAGTCCTTCCCCTCTCCCGGTGAGTGCTTGCGCTCAATCCTTCCCTCATCCGGTGAGTGCTCGCGCTCAGTCCTTCCCCTCTTCCGGTGAGTGCTGGCGCTGAGACACTGGGCGTGGCTCCTTCTTTGCCTCCTACATATACTTGACCTTTTCACCTTTGTACTAGACCAAGCTCTCTCCATCAGAACAGCGGAAGTCAATCTGGGTGTAGAAGCTGTCATTTTATAAACAGTTGAAAGCAAACAACAAAGCCAAACAATTAATCTGGAAATTCCTCATTCTAAAAAGAACGCTCATTCTATTTAGAAAATTACTCTGTAATTTTTCTACATTTCAGAGCTTTTCATAGTTTCCAAATTAATTTAGCCTGAACTCTATCAGCAGGGTACCCAGAAATGCTCTGACTACAAATGACACGAGCCAACTTTCAGCCCACTGGCCAAATGCACATATACAAGACCCGGGCCAATGACTGCCACCGTCCCTGTTTCTTTCAACAAGCTGGGAACATCACTGGCTACGTGATGCAAAATCTTTATTAATTACGAGCTTCCTAAGCAGCTGTGCCTTGTGGGAGGTTGGGGAGAGACAGCTCCTCTCTTCGCAAGAAAGAGCTTGAAACGAAAAGGGGTTTCTAGCTACAGCACATTCCAAAATAGGATGAGCTGTCTTTGAAGGGGGAGAAAATAGCATCAGAAAGCGAGGATACTCAGCCTGGAGACTGATACCCAAACAACAACTTCAAAAAAAAAAAAAGAAAGAAAGAAACTGTCACCCTTCAGCCCAGAGGAAATGGAGAGCTACAGTTGGATTCATAACTAACTTATACGGACTTATGTGCTTTGAAAATAAAATATATATTACTGACGAAAGTGTCTATGGCCTGAACTGGTGAGGCCCGGAATGTTTGCCTGCTCAGTGCTGGTCCTAATCCAAGGGAGAGAGTTACCAGAAACAACTTTCAGAGGCGGTATTTCTTATTGGTTTCTATTGTGAGATCTCAGCTGTGTCCTGACCGATGTCCACTCTTGTCCCCACGTAGACTATTCAAAATGCGTGGGTCTCTCCCACTGTTTCTGGATTCTTCCACTGAACATTTCATCTACCTTGGTGTTTTAGAGTAGGAATAATTGATATTCTTGGTACTAAAACAGAAGACTTAGTATCTATTCTGCTCACAAAAAAATTAGGAGATATTTTATGGCTTAATATTCATTTTGAAATAGCCCCTAATTTTTGTGAGCAGTATATTTAAAGAACCACCTTAAACACTGTGTGGCCTTTCATGTAACTTAAAACTAGACTGTGCTTAAGAGAAACGAGCTAGAGCTATAAAGATTAATGTGATTCCTCAGCACATACTGTCCCATGAAAACATTGCAGAGGACATAATGTTCTCATTTTTTCATTCTATAAATCATTAACTCCATTTTCTCTCTCCCGTGATTATCTTCTTCAAACTCATTCCAAAGAGATTGGTCCCCACCATCACAACTCCTTGACTGTTAATATCAAACCGCTAATACTGAATTAAATAATTACTTTTCTATCCTCATTTGACTTGCCCTGTCGTCAGCATTTGATGCAGCTGATCACACTCCTTCCTTCTTGAAACATTTTCTTCCCTTGGCTTCCTGGACACCATCCTGTCCTCGGTTTCTTCCTCCCTCACCCGTTGCTTCTCAGTCCCCTTTTTGGGCTCTCCCTTGTCTCTGTGACCTCTAACTGTGGCAGGGAGCAAGGCTCAGATCTGATGCCTCTTCTCTGCTGTCTGTGCATTCATTTCTAGGTGGTCTCACTCCGTCTCAAGGCTTTCAATAGTGTCACTGTGATGATAACTCAGATCTCACGGCTCAATCACTTCACACATACATCAAAAACCACCTCTAATCTAACACCCCCGAAACTGATTTGTTGATTTTTTTCACAGACATACGCAACATATACACACTCTTTAAAATGTCCCCTTCTACAATGTTCTTGACCTCACTTAATGAAAACTCCATTCTTCCAACTAGTCAGGGTCAAAAACGTGTTGTCAGCCTTGATTTCTCTCTTTCGCTCACATGGACATCTGATGTAGAAGAAATCTCTGTTGGACTAGCTTTCAGAATCAATAGAGAATCTTGACAACACACCGCTCTTTCTCCTCGCTTTTTTGTCTAGATCTCTGTGCTCTCTTGCCTGAATCGTAGCAACAGCCTCCAAACATCTGACTGCTGTCGGCCCCCTTTAGACTAGTCTCAGCACAGAAACGATAATGTTTCACCTAAAATACGTCAGATCAAGTTATTTTGCTCAAAACCTTACAGTGTGTCCTACATGACAGAGAGTCAAAGCCAGAGAACTTAAACTCAGTCACAAGAACCCATATAATGAATCATCCAACTCCCAGCATCTCTTAAACTCTGACCTCACTTCCTCCTCTTCCCTCTGTTCATCCTCCTTCAGACTCACAGACTGCCTTCATGTTCTTTGTGCTGTTCCCTCTGCTCATAATGTCCTTGCTCTAGATGACCTCTTAAAAGTCTTGGCTCAGACGTCAACTTCAAATTGAGCTGTCCTCTGACCTCTCTGTTTATTTCCTATTTATCTTCAGGGTTTATTGTTCTGCATGACACTTATGATCTGCCCCAAGGACCATATAACACCTTTATTTACTTTCATGTCTGTCTGCCTCCCCTCAAAATTAAGCTCCTTGAAGTCAATGATTTGTGTTTATTTTATTCAGTGCGAACTCCCCAGTGCAGTCCATTAATTTTTGTTAAATGGAGAAGTGGTTCTGTACAATATTATATACATTGTCCATGGAAAGTATGGGATGGGTGTATATCTCCAAACCAAGTTTAGCACTAGGGAAAGAGAGCATCAACGGAATAATAGTGAGTATGGGCAAAAGAGGCTCTCAAAATGGTCCTTTCTCCTTAGAAATACTGTTTCAACTTGTTCAAGGTCACACAGTGCTCAACTGCTTTTTTCTAACGGGGGATTTATTTACTTATTTTTTATTTTTTTTTAATTCATTTTAGAGAGGAGAGAGAGAGACAGAAAGGGAGAGAGAGAGAGGAGAGAGAGACAGAGAGAAGGTGGGGAGGAGCAGGAAGCATCAACTCCCATATGTGCCTTGACCAGGCAAGCCCAGGGTTTCGAACCAGTGACCTCAGCATTTCCAGGTCAACGCTTTATCCACTGCGCCACCACAGGTCAGGCTCTAATGGGGGATTTATTATCTGTCATACCATATCGCAAGGTCATGCTCAGTAGCCCTGACCTCCACCTCTCCTCCCGTCGCAGCTAACAGGGCCAGGGTGTGCAGACCCGACTTAAGCTGGGAAAACCAGATCCTCTTCCCCAGGGACGTGGAATTGGGCCATCGACACACTGAGCCAGTCGGAGAACTGTGAGGATGGAAACAACAGGCCATATGGAAGTTGAGACCAATGTCAAGCAAGATCAAAGGAAAAGCGAATTTTTGGAGAGACGAAGAAGCCATCAGTAAGGAATGACTGGCATATGAACACATAGTTACTCGATGTCTTCCAGGGCATGCCGAATTATACACTGCAGAGCGGGTTCGGGATATGAGTCAGGTATGTTGTTTTCCACTTGTTTTCCTCTAACATGATAAGTACATGTTAGGCTCATCATGGGCTTCCCTTGACCAGAAAAGGTCTTCTTCATTTTCTTTGTACTATGGTCAGGGGGCCAGTTGCACAATGGGTTCATTTAACTGAGTGTGGGTTGAATAATACATTGCATTTATAAGGCCCTTTTAACATTTTGAAAGGCACGCTCCTGTAGAATTTTCACGATTAATATCATGGACACCGTCTTACCCTAAGTTAGATAACAGAGAAGACGGTGGACTGGCGTAGGAGAACGGCGCTAACCAGAGCAGTGTGTTTAAGACAACCGGCCACACTCGCTAAGAACCAGCCCAGTGTTGTTGTTGTTGTAATTGTTGTTTGTTTCTCTGAATCTCTATAAAAGTCTAGACTCTAGAAAGTGTGAACATCAGACAGTTTAAAATTACAAGAATGGATCTACCCGTGGTGCGGCACACCTGAAACTAACAAAATCGTATTGAATGCAAACCATAACCAAAAACAGAAGAAAATGATCTTTTTAAATCATGGTAATGGTAGCAGGGGGGAAAAAAAAAACAAAGAAAACTTGAGCTAGAGGAAAAACTTGAATCCAAGGGTATAGTCTAGAGATTTGTCAATGAATTATAAATGTTGATATTGCATTAATATTATTCTTTTTTTTCCCCTGAAGTTAGAAATAGGGACGCAGAGAGACAGACTCCCACATGCGCCCGACCAGGATCCACCTGACATGTCCACCAGGAGGCGATGCTCAGCCCCTCTGAGGCGCTGCCCTGCTGCAACCTGAGCCATTCTAGCACCTGAGCTGGAGGCCATGGAGCTGTCCTCAGAGCCCGGGGCCAACTTTGCTTCACTGGGGCCAACTTTGCTCCCGTGGAGCCTTGGCTGCGGGAAGGGAAGAGAGAAATAGAGAGAAAGGAGAGGGGGAAGGGTGGAAAAGCAGATGGGTGCTCCTTCTATGTGCCCTGGCTGGGAATCAAACCCGGGACTTCCACACCCAAGCCGAAGCTCTACCACTGAAAAAACCGGCCAGGGCCCATTAATATAAATAATATTATATATTATATAATGTTAAATGCAGATTCCTGGTCAACACCCTATCCCAGACATTCTGGTTTATTACACCTGAAGTGAAGCCAGGCAATATAAACTTTTACAAACCTCTCCCTAATGATGCTCATACAAGCCCAGTGACAGCTGACCTCACTGCACAAGCTGGGCCGCATTGGTCAGTGAGAAGAATGGATGGCTTTCTCTGTTTGGCATGTTCTGGGATGGTTTGGTCCCAGAGGTCTGGTGCCACAGGCATAACACGGTGAGGAGAAAAGCCATTGTCTCTGAGTGACGTCGGAAAAGCCACTGCTGCTAGAGGAAGACGGACCACGATCTAGTCCCAGGGAGGGACCATCCGGGAACGTTTTGATGTCCTAATCCCAAGGTACAGTCTTGTTTGTACCCTGGGGGAGATTTGAATCCCAGGCGGGTACACCTGGCATCATCAGCACATGGGATAAAAACAAACAAACAAACAAACAAAAACTAAGAATTCCAATCTGTGGGAAGAAAAGGCTGAGGAGAAGATCCTTTTGCCACTTTGAAAGATTTACTTCTTCTCATTCCGAATGTTCCAGGTCTGGTTAACAGATGGGGAAGGGTAACAGAAGCTAATAGTAAAGGCCCCCTCTGAAAACCCAAGTCCTGATTCGATCTCAAGTTTCGTAGCGGCGATTTGTTTTCGACCTTCAGTGGAAAGGGCCCAGAAATGACGTCTGAAGGGTGTTTTATAGAAAGAGAAACAGTGAGTCAGGAATTCACCCTGAAATGCAAGAGTCTATGTCTCTCGCCAGGAAACGGATGACCTAGCATTATCCCGTCTCATTTTAAAATCCAAAGCCATCCTTGCTCTCCTCACATCCCGAGAGAGGTGCGATCGCCATCAGTGCACAGAACAAGTAGAGCGTTTATTTTTCCACAGATGTCAGAACTCTTCGGGGGCACACATTCAAGTGACTGCAAGCTCACATTAGTCAGCAACATTTTGGTTTGCAAGGTGATAGGAGTTGATACCGAATATATCAGGGCCTCTGGAAAATTATGATCTGGTTTATTTAAACCAGAGGGAGTATTTTTGAACATGGGAAAGCCAAAATGGAGAGGAGTTCGCTGGCTCTTTCAAGTGTGCTCACGCGCGCGTGCGCGCGCGCACACCGGTTGTCCAAGGTGAAGGAAATAAGCTATCTTCTTTCACTTTAAATTCCATTTTTATTCTGCCTTCTGGCTGCCCTGCTGATGGGTAAATGGCTAGGTAGACACTTTAGTGGGACTTTTCCTGACATTTTTACAATTTCATGAGGAAAATCATTTTAAATATATGCAGAAGTCAAATATTATCATGAACCTCAAGTAACCATTAATAAGCAAAAAAAAAAAAATCATTCTTCTTTCACTCACTCACCTCCCTCCAAGGTTATATGGAGCAAATTATGGGCATCATATCATCTCATCCGTAAATAATATATAGTTTGGCTCAAATCTCTAAGAGATCAGTACTCATTTTTTTAAATGAACTACAATGTATGGCTTTATGTAACTTGCTTAGATTAAAAATATTTAAATTACAGTGCATTAATTCTTATTTATTATTTTATTAATGATCGGGGGCCCTGGCTGAGTAGCTCAACTGGCTAGAGTGTCACCCCAATACACCAAGGTTGCCGGTTCGATCCTTAATCAGGACACATACAAGAATCAAGTAATGAGTGCAGAAACAAGTGGGACCACAAATCCATGTTTCTCTCTCTTTTTCTTCTTTTCTCTCTATAATCAATAAATACAATTTTTTTAAAAAATAATTGAGGGTGCCTTTGGTGGTAAGAAGCTGAAATCCAGTGGGTTTTTAGAGATAGTTTTTTAAGTGCAATAGCATTATCAGATTAGGTAATTTTTTTTTTTCATAAAAGAAATTCCTAGTCATTACATTTTCCCCAACTCAAAAACTTTTGAGTGAATTCGTCTGATTCCGTTATGACTCCTGGGTCCTGGGAACTGTGAGATGTCCCACTTGAAACTTCTATCATCATTGATTGTGATGGTAATCAACTGAAGGATACTTTTCCTCTGGAGGAGGACAGAGCTCCTGATTCCAGCAGCTAATAGAGGCTGTGGCACTGGAAAGAGCACTGTCCGAGGATCCAGGACGGCGAGCAGAAAGGCCAAACCAGGCAGCAGTTCAGAAAAACAGAGGAATCGTCTTGGGGGGGGGGGGGGGAGGGGAGTCACTCTGCTCTTAGCAAACATGAACTGTATATTAAAGAATAACTACTTACATATTAAATAATATGATGTCTAGGCTTTGCTTTAACATGCTCTTGGGGGAGAACAGTGAGTGAAAGCACAGAGAAAACTGAAGGGGCTGTAAGTCGATGAATGTGGAAGTTGAGTGATAGAGCTTTATTATTCTGCTCCTCCTTTGTATAGGTTTGGGCTTGTTCAGAATGGCAACTTTTAATAAAGAGTACAGAAATCACGTGGAAATGGCAACGCAAAGACCTGAGACACTCTTCGCAACCTGTTCTGTCTGAACGGACTCACCCAAACAGCCGGCCGGTACTAATCAGACTGGTCTGGGTGACACACACCACTTCCTGATTGACCCAAAGAGCAGCAACGAAGCAGAACGAACAGGAGCCTGGCTAATACACAAACTGGGCAGTTATTTCTACCCCTTTGCTAGTTAGTTACAGGTTAGTAACTAACTGAACTAACCTGAAGCGGAGCCTCTGAAGAACTTGGGTGCAACCCGTTTTAGAAAACGTGAATTATCCCTTGGTTTCGTGGGGGGTGATTATCAAATATTACAAGGAGGACCTAAAATTCCTTTGGAGCATAGTACCAGAAAATCAAATCAGCCTCAGGGTAGAGAAAAGTGTGGCTTACTATTTCAGAACCGATCAAAATTCACATACAAAAAAAATATTTTTTTAATGGGATGTGGATATTTATAGTAAATATTTTTAAGCTGAATAAAATGAACCATAATTTTTAAAAATATGAGAAAGAAAAGAAAAAAAATGGGCTTACTTGTTAGTGACAAGGGAGTCTGGATTTAGATCAAACCATTAAGAGAAGAGAGTGAAATTCCGCACGGGGCCGCGATGCGTCAATGTCCTGCTGAACGGGGCATTGTCCTCTCTCCAAATATTAGCCTGCAGTTGCCAGGACTCGGTCTCTGGATGAGTCTGACCCACTTCCACCATATAAATGGGCGCCCTGTTGCCCTCAAGCCCTGACCAGCCCCGAGGCCCACAGTTCCCAGAACCCCCCGGTTACCCCCGAGAGCCCAGGCTCACAGACTGCAGGTGGGTGGGCACGCTGAGAAAACTGCCCCAAACCACAAAGGCCTAGCGAGAAATCAGGCAGCCAGCTCACGCCACCTCTGCCATCACCCTGAGGACGTCCTGTTGAAAATTTCATATTGCCTTAGGTTCCGAAGCCAAAGAGAGAACAGGAGAGAAAAGAAAAGGTGCCCAGGGGCAGGGACAGGAGGGAAGAGAAGGGAAAGTGTGGGACGGGGTATTTTGTTTTGATTTTCTAAGTCAGCAAGTGACATCCCACATCTTCTTCAGAGAATCCAGAAGTTAAGCATTCCCCAGTCACATTTTGTTATGCCTCTCTGATGACCAGTGCCACGTCCTACCTTATATATTCTGGAGCACAGGACCTGTCTCTCTTTTGATATTTCTGGAACGTGTGTGTGGGGTGGAGGCATTTGGAATTCATTTTGGAAAGACCAGAGTCTCAATAGCAATGACCATATTTGTCTTCAACGTTTGTTGGGTTAATTAATGAACCCGTCCACTCAAGTGCAATCAGCTGATAGGTAAGTAACAAGCACCCTCTGCAGAGCCTGTGGACTGAATAATGCACTCACTATATTTAGCTCCTCACGCGGATCCAGCAATCAGAGAGCACAAGGAGACTTGTGTCTTCTTCTTAGTTCTGATACTTTACACGGTCGGATTTATATAGCTGTCAGGTAATTAACACATGTAGCAAATATATTTTACATCTATTTATCTATGACTAGAACTTTAAGTTCTGCCAAAATGCATGTTCATTAAAAAAAAAAAAGGAATTTAATGGTGTTTTCATCTCTTATGCACCCTCGGCCCTCTGTGCATGAATACATTCTTTAGACTTTCCATAAGCAAAACAATAAAACAATGTATTTTATTTCCTTTTCAAACTAATAAAGAAAGGTAGGTTTCCTGTATCCTCCCTTGTTTTACAGAATGCACATGTCTGAAACAGGACTCTCAGAAAAGGGGAAAAAAAAAACCCTTCAGATGAGATTACATGATAGAAGTGGTTAGTCAGTTGCATTTATAGCCAAGTGAGGTAAGTAGGATTCCCTGATTTAACTTCTCACAAATAAAATTCTACCTTTAAAGGTTTTGAGTTTTATCTCCAGACAAGAGTAAATGAAATCACTGCTTTAGGACTAAATAAAACTGGAGCAAGCATCTTGTCTTGGGCATTGATACTCACAAGCGAAAAATGCTGGAAGCCAAGGATATCAACTGACCTCACCAGGTCAGCAAGTGAAGTAACTGACGGAGGCAGCATCAAACATCACATAAACATAACCTCCAGAGGATATTCTCTAAAGCACACAAATCACTTATTTGAGATACACACACACACACACACACACACACACACACAAGGACCTTGACATTTCGCACTTCCATTTAAGTATTGCCGTAATTCTGTAACTATATACTGACTCAGAAGCTACAGTAATGCTGGCTAACTCTTTAAATCTAACGAGGACCCTGAGACTTTTCTCAGCCAAAGCATTAGAGCCACAGTCTGACATGTATCTAGACCCATCAAGTTGACCCTGCTGTTCCAAAAAGAGCAGAGCCCTCTGTAAGGATGTAGGGTATAGTGAGGAGGCAGTACACAAAATAGAAACACAGCTCACAAGCTGCTTGATACTGATTAACAGTTGTTAATACTCAACTCCAAGTATTTTTTTTATTGCAGATAACACACATTTTTGGAATTTTAGGTAAGTCTAGATATTACAAGCCATAAACATAGGTATTAGTCATCAAAGGAAAAACAACCATTTCATACCCTCTACTGTTGTTCGTTTGGTTTAATTTACCACAAATAAGATTCTTTTTCCATTTTCTTTCTGTGTGTAAGTTATCTCTTTTCCTGATACTTTTAACAAACAATTCCTTTGAAAAAAATGTATGGGTGCCTGTTTGTAGAATGTTTTGTGTATTTATTAGTGTGACCTTTTAAACTTTCAAAATTCTTCTTTGTAAAGATTTCGGTACTAGAAATATACGGGTTCCATGTTTACCCATATTTTACAAAATAAGTATTACACACTTCCGAGGAATCAGTGTGTATTTGCTAATTGTTTACCTTGTTATTATTGGTTAAAATAAATTACTAATTTCAAACTAAAATGGTCACCATTCCAGTTCTAAATCACAAGCTGCTTACAGGGCTCTCAAAGTCCCGAAAGTAAAATTAAAGTTCAGTTGCTTGTTTTTCTCTCTGAAACAGTAAACAAATTATCTGCTTTTTCGTGTACTTTTCAGGATGTTTCTACCTCCTATAGATATAACAAGAGAGGCTTTTTAATATGGCCCTATGAGTATTGACAAATGCATTTTACATTCATATGTATGAAGAAAACTGTACTTTTTTTCGGAGCTGCTATTTATGGACTATATGCTATGACTCATGTAAGTTATGTACAGAATCTACCAAATGGCTGACTCGGTTAAGGAATTGCAAGGAAAATATTAATGACAAAGAAGACAATATTCAAGACTTTTGAACCTGAAGGTTCTTGTTTCCACCTACATAAAAATTGCCTTAATTTGGATAAGGGTTATGTTGTCTGTTTCATTCTAATTCCGCTTTGTTCTTTTTCTAGAAAATCACTTCACCATTACCTGTGGCGTTCCATCATCTATGGCATGATTTTTTTCTTCCTTTTACAGGGGAGAGCCCAAGGGCCAGTTCCCCTCACAATGTCCCTTGCTGTGCCCTCTGTTCCCCCCACGGTGATACTCGAGAAGGGAGTTTGCAAGGATGTTAGAGTTGGAACCCAGAACTGGTGGGATTTTAAAGGTGCCATTGATGCCTAGAATTCTAATTTTAAGCCATATATAAATGTAATTCCTTTAAAAAAAAAAAAGGTATGCCACATTTGATGTTACAGATGATACTAAATTTCACTGTTTGTTTCTTTTGGCCCTATCTTGTGTAGCACAAGCTGGTTCCTCCCTCACCCCCCCCCCTTTCCTTGTACTCAACAACAGCAGTAATAATAACAGGCGGCGTGGACACACTAGGTCTAGCTTTATAAAGCAGTGCGCACCCACCCCTTTAGCTGGTGGAGATGATTAAGCTCCTCAAGCTTGAATCTGCAGGAAGGTTGTAGCGATTTGCAGGTCCCACTTGAACAAATATTAACACTTCCACCAAGAGTCCTCCCAAATCACATAGGAAGTGAGAATCCCCAGATCTGCAAATGAATGGACCCAGGAGGCAGACGTGGGCAAGAAGGGTGCAAAGTTAGGTAACATGTTGTGAGAAACAGAATCACTGTTCCTCATCCAACATGCACTTTTTTTTCTTTCCTTCTCCCTATTCAAACATATATACATGTGTGTGTGTAGAGAGACATATATATGTATATATCAGCTCCCACCTGAATTTGAATAGCTTGAGCCGTGAGCTTTCTTTTCTGCATTTAGTGCCTGATAATCAATCATGCCCGCGCCAGGCGCCCTGTGGCCGAGGCCGGGTTTCCAGCCACCGGAGCGCCTGACGTCAGCGCCCCCCCGCCCCCCCCCCCCCCCCCCCGCTGCCTCCGTCAGGTCCCCTGTGCGGTCCCCCGGTGACCTGGCCCAGGACCGCTGGGGCTGCAGAGAGGGAGCTCCGGGCAGGGTTGGATGACACCCCAGAAGGGGGGAAACAGGGCTTCCCCTTTGCCCGCCAAAAAGTCCGGTCTCAGAACCGCAGCGCCCGCGGCTCCCGGGCACGCGCGCGCTCACTCCAGACTCACGACCTTGTCTGGAGGCCCCCAACCACGTGGCGTTCCCAGGGTTAGAGACCAGGGTGGGGTTCTCGAGAAGAGAGCCAGAGCGATTCCGGGCGCGTCTGCAAGCTATGCGCGCTGTCTTCCTTCCCCTCTTCCAAGAGGCCACGTTGTATTGTTTCCACTGGCTCCAGAAACTGGACCCTTATAGAGAAACAGACCCACTGCTTTTTACCTCCACTTGACACCGTCTGGAAACTGGCGGTCCTGGGGAGTTTCTCGCCCCGGCAGCTGGCGCTGGGGATGGCAACGTGGGCGAGAGAGGGATACTGGGACCCGCCCCTGGGGAAGATGAGCTCGATCCAGGCACAACCTTCCCTCACTCCTTCCTCTCAGAACATATTCCTCCCCCCCCCCCACTCTCCTCTGCACCCTCAGACCAGGTTTTGCAAACCTATCAAAGCCGAAGGAGTTCTCAAGTTTATGGAAAGGTGTCCTTTTCCCAGAGGGGCCAAGGCCATATTGTGTCACAGAAAAGTGCTCAACCGCGCGCACCTGCCCTTGCCCTCGGGTGGGGGCCCGAGTTCGGCGAGCGGTGGGCCTGTGCGTGGCACGGAGTCCACAGAACTCGTCTGGAATCAGTCCCGTAGCTCTCTCCGGGCCCTGTCTGGATTTCTCCCGCGTAACCTTTCAGGGAATTATTTCTCTCCTTTAGAATCCTTTTTTTTTTATCTCTCCTTTTGTTTGTTTGTTTGTTTGTTTGTTTGTTTCCCCATGTGAGGTGGTGGCGTTCTCGTGTCATTTTCCATCTTTTCAGCGACACTTAGAAGAGACAGGAGAGTGGAGCCAGAGTCCCCTCGTGCGAAGAGTTGAGGCCAAAAAACTGTTTCTTGTTACGTTTCCGCCTGGAATAAACTGGGGTCCTGGGAACAGCCTCTGCTCAGCCGCAGCAAAACCTGGGCGACGGAAGTCAATGCTCAGGTCCCCCAAACGGCCACCGCCGCTGGGGTCCTCTCCTCGGGACCCACGCGGAAGGAGGGATCGGCTGCAGGGGCGCGGGACACAGACCCAGAGCAAGGGCTGGGCCCCGTCCTCTCGCTCGCGCCTTCACGGTACCGAGGAACTCGGGCAGGAGCGAGTTTCTACACCCTCTCCAGCTGACAGCAGTTACCGGGTTCAGTGACCAAGAGAAAGAAAAAAGAAGCATTTTCTGGGTGCTTTGCGGGGGGAAAAAGAGAAGTTAGGACTTTAATGTCAACTTAAATAAAATGACACCTTTCTAGAGTCTGTCCGCCAATGCCGCGGGAGCCGCCGCACTCCCGGGAGTGGCCTTCAGTCCTGCGGGCACAGCGAGCTCCCCCACTCCAGCCTCAGCCGCGAGGCCCGGGTGCTGCGGCGCAGCCGCGGCTCACCGACCCGGGGTGCTTCTGGCCGGCCCGCCGGTCCTTTCTGGGTTCCAAAGTCTGGAGACAAGTCGAACCCAATTAAATCCGGACGGGTCAATTTTGAAACGGCTTTTATATCAGTGACACTCCCCTTTGTGTGTGCCCATTGCCTGGCGGATGTAAATTGTCACACTCTAGAATCTCCAGATAGTAAACCAGAATTATGTGTGTGTATATATATATATTCCCCCCCCAAAAAAAAAAAATCTTGCCATACTATGACACTGAGGAAACAGCCTTTCCTGGTGTTAAGAATGAACACAACAGAATTCATTAGAACAACGTGATTAGCCTTATTTATAAACGTTGCCTTGAAGTGGCAACTTGGAGAATTTCAGGAAAGAGTCAGATATGTTTTGTTTGTTTGTTTGTTTGTTTGTTTTATTTTGTTGTTTAAGAACCTGGGAGCCTGCCTTGTACCCCGGGTTCTTCGCTGCCCTTTTCGGGTAGCGATCGGCCCTCCTGACATTTGGTTAAGCCTCCAGACTTAAAAAGATCATTTCCTCATACACAAATTTGAGCGAAATCTGGATGCAGAGTGTGCGGTTTTACACGCCCAGCTCGCATGTCTAATGTATCAAATCCTCGTTAAGGAAGGGCCCGCTCCGCGGCCGTGTCAGCCAAAGGTCAGCCCTGTGCAACAGGGCAGCGCGCTTCAAAAGCGCTCTCCCCGTTCCCGCCCCCCCCCATCCATCTTTCACATTTCAGTAACAGCGCGGAGTTTCAACGAGAAATGCCAAGGCTGTACGTCTGTCCTTCTCTCTTCACATTAGTGACACGTAAACGACGTGTCCTAAGGCAATGACTGAAAAATTAAGTGTTTTTTTTTTTCCAGTGGGAAGGGAGTGGAGTGAGTGGACAAAGTTAATTGTCGAAATGGCCTCAAGAGGCACGAGTACTAGAGAAGCTGTGGCTCTTAAAAAGCTTCACTTAAAATAGTGATAATAACAATAATTACTAACTTCACAGAGCTGACATAGAAACCATGAGTAAACTTCACTGGAGACCTTAGGGATTAGACAGGACTCGGGGAAAGGGACAATCCCCCTCCCCCGCTACCCCCCTTCCGTGTACACACACACACACACACACACACACACACACACACACACTTTAGAGACCAACAGAAAGCTTATTCTTAAAAGGCGGCTTTGGTGTCCACAGGGACAAAGAGGATCCAGGACAGGAGAGCGAGGTTGGACCCTTCGCGCTCCCGCCTCACTGAGGAGCCCCGCGACATTTCGGACTACCTCGGGGTCCTCGGTGCTCAGCACACCAGCCTCCCAGGCCGGACTGGCGCGGCTGCGCCATATCAGCCCAAGTTCTCGGCGCGCGCCTTGAGCCACGCGCGCGCACGCAGTCGCAGGCCCAGTCGTCTGGGAAGGTGACTGGGCCGGGTAGGGAGAGAAGGAGACTTACCAGTCTGGGGTCTAGGTTTCGGGCAAGGTTGGCAGCAGAGAGAGGCCGGAAAGCTAGTCAGTCCTACTGCAGACGCGCGACTAGGGCAGGGGCTAAGGCACTAGCGGGGAGAAGGACCGCGACTCTCTGGTTTGGGGTCCTTCTTCCTTTGGCTCGGGTCCGCACCCCACGCTGTCGGCTCCGCAGACTGAACTTGCCCTGGCCTGGGGAGGCCCCAAAGCCCGCCTGGCTTGCGCCGACCCCAGGAGCACCAGGAGTGTGGGGAGGGGGGTGGGGGGGCGGGAAGGGCATCCCTACTGTCAGACCCAGGAGAGGGCAACGGCACGGCCCTGCGCGGGCACTGGCGGCCAAGTCCTCCGCCCAGGTCCGCTGCCTTGCAGACCCCGGCCCGCTCCCGCCCAGCCCCTCCCTTTTCTCAACCCCCTCGCCAAATGAAAAGGGTTCTTGGGCCTTGGCCTTGGGGGGGAAGAACGCGGGAACCCACGCTGGGTGTGTTCTTTCTGCCCAGAGCCAGCCGCTCCGGGTCTTCGTCATTAGCATGGAGTCAGTAGACTTTCGATTGCACCTCCCTCAACAAACCAAACACAAAAGGACCCAAATTGGGAAGGGACTTCCTGCGGGGTGGCCCTTCTGGCAGGGGTCTGGTGGATCAAGAGACTCCGAGCCCCTGACCGGAAGCCTGAGGATCAGGGTCGGGGGACAAGAGAGCCCTCGTGCTCCCTCCCCTTTCTGGACACTCGCAGGGAGCGGGGATGAGGAGTTCTAAGCTTCCGTGAGCCCAGGTCCCCATGGGTCCTCTGGGGCCATTGTCGTGTGACTGAGCACTGAGACTCAGAGGGTGTGTGTCCTGGCAGGAACGTTTCCAAAAGCCCTCGGCCTTACCCTCTGGTTCCAAGCTGAAGACTTGGCGTTTGGCAGCTGTCAGGTGAAATGATGTTCTGGCTTCCTAAGCTAGCCGGATTGGAGCTGGCCCCGGGTTAGGCCGCAGTGCCAGCTGGGCAGTGACCCAAGGCCTCTCCTGTTGGCACCGGGGGAAACAAGGGGGTGGGTCTACCATGGAATGAGTCTACCCAGAGAGTTTAAAGTAATATCCAGAGGAGGATTGGAACCTGTGGGCAGCCATTTTCTCAGGTCCTGGCGCCTAGAATTTTGACTAAAACACCCAAAGGCAAAACTAGTTACTCAGTGATCCTCCCCCCCCCCCCTTTTACTCTTCCCTTTTGTTTACAAATGTTGCTCACTTTATCAGACTGGTTCTACACTGCTCTGGAAATATCAGTGCTCTGGCCACAAAATATCCTGCAACGTGTAGAAACCTCAGGAATGTCACCAGGAGAGAAATGCAACATAACTGCGCCGGAACCTTTCCAAATCCTCCGTTTCCCGGGTTTCCGGGCCAGGGCCCTTCCTCCAGCCGTCATCAGCGTTGCCCTCTACACAAGCACGTTCGCATTTCAGAGAAGTAAATCGGCTCCTAAAGCATGAGAGCTGACGACTATCATTTGAGATGGGCCCAGCGAAAACCCCTAGAGAAGCCATTCAAGCGGCTGCTAGTTCTCCGAATAGGGTAGGAAGGCCCGGGACACAGCCAGAGACTGGGAGAGGAACAGCGAGAGAGCAAGCAAAAGGAGAGACAGGAGACGGAGAGATGGATGGAGAGATGGATCCGATAAGATAGATGACAGATGATAGATAGATAGATAGATAGATAGATAGGAGAGGGACATAGTCAGATGGACACTCAGGCCTGGAGATGTGCAAAGAAAGAGGCTGGACGCTAGGACAACCACTAGTGTGCTGTTCCCCTCACCCCACACACCTCACTCAGGCCTGGGCTCCGTCTAGGGGTCAGGTGAGCGGGAGTGGGAGGGGGTGTCCCCTTCAAGAAGCCGAGGGATATGAGGACAGCCGGGGTGCCGCCCGTTTCCAGCTTGGAAGAGGACAGGAGGGAGAGAGAGGGATTTTCAGTGGCGTGGCTCGGGGTCCACGGGGGCCCTCGCAGCCTTTGGGATAGAGGGGTCCGCCGAACCCGCTTGGCTGGCGATGCCGGCGACGGGAGCCGCACATTGTGACAGCCTGCTGTCTACCTGGCTTTGTGAACTCACTTTTAAACCACTGCGGTTTGAAAACAAGCGCGTGCAGCTTCACCGCCACCCTATTTGGGCAGCAGGGCCGGGGGATTGCACAGGCCGGAGCCTCTGAACGGTTCGCCCCGCCGCCCGCGTGGGCGGGGGGCGCCTCCTGCATATTCATCAGCACGTGGAACCGCGGGTCGCGGGCTGCGCATGCGCAGTGCCCTCCCAGCAGCAGCTCCAGCGGGTGGCAGGGTCTTGGAAAACACACCGCCCGGCTGCAGGGTGGTGCAAAGGGTCCCCCAATAGCTGACCGTCTGGCCTTCTGTGGACCTGCTGTGGGGAAGTCTTGCCGTGTACACACAAACACACACACACAGCCTGAGTTTATGTATCTTCAAGAATTTCTTCAGAACAAAAACCTCCATTGAGGAACAGACTCACCCACCCCAGACCCTTTCTCGCGGTTTTATCTTCTTCAACAACTTCTTCTTTGCCAGAGGGTAGGATTTTCCCGGATAAACAGAAAATGTTTAAAAAGGAGAATCAGTATGTGAGTTTCTTTCACTCTCTTTAGTTCCTTATGTTTTCTGTGGCTTAATGGGAATTGTTACACAAAGGACAGACATGTTTTATATATACATATATATACACACATACATATACATACACACATACTGAATGTATGTATATGTATGTGTGTATATGTTTGCTAAGGCTGCTTGCCTTCGAAATGTTCTGTGTGTGTTGTGCTATTTTTAAGATGTGATTCCCATATGCTTACACCCACGCTGCATAGTTGACTCTTGTGTGTGCTGTAGGTGAAAATGTCACGGGGTAAGTTTCACACACTGCACGTACTTACAGAGATGCCCTGCAAAGCGTCAGAGGCAGCCAAAATATTGTTGTCAGTCGTAAGTCTGGCATCTTCGCTGCCAAGGTAATATCCATGCTAGACTTCTAATTCCGCTTTCTTATTCTTGAGAAATCCACCTCCAGTATAGCATCAACTGGAGACTTCATACTATTTTAGCTCCTCGCTCTAAAGTGGAAATACATGTTCGGAACTAATGCCAGGATTCAGCCAGCACGGTAAAAATAACCCCTGGTTTATCCTGATCGTATTTCCTCCTGCGCAGGCAAGAGGCTGGGGCGTGAACCAGCCTTGCATAGTTCAATGGAGAACATTGACCATACATCGTGTATACCATGCCATTACATTTGCAATAAACTTTGAGAAAAAAGGCTCAACTGCGACTGTGTTACAGAAACTTAACACGTTCTTTTTTTTTTTCTTTTTGGTCTCAAATCAGAAAATCTCATCTGAAAATCTATATTATTGTATAGTTAACCCCACAAAGTCTTATTCTACCCAGTCTAAGTGGGTACGTGTCCGTGAGGGTGAGCTGGGTAGTAAAAAGCTGAAAAAGAGAACACCGTGAATAATGTGAACCTCCAGTGGCTTGACGAGTGTAGAAGGCAGACATCTTTCCATCGACACTGTTTCCAAGAACTCTAGTGCCGCAGAGTTTCAGCTGTGACCATCTTTCTGAAAACAACATTTACGTTCCCCTAACATGAACACATGGTGAGGACTCTCCACCTGGAGAGATGAGTTTCTAATCCACATTTCAAGTTGAAAGAAAGAAAGAAAGGATAGAGAAAAGAGAGAAAGAAAGAAAGAAAAGAAAAGAAAAGAGAGAGAAAGAAAGAAGAGAGAGAAAAGAGACAGAAAGAAAATAAAAGAGAGAGAAAGAAAGAAAGAAGAAAGAAAGAGAGAGAGAGAGAAAGAAAGAAAGAAGAAAGAAAGAAGAAAGAAAGAAAGAAAGAAAGAAAAAGAAAGAAAGAAAGAAAGAAAGAAAGAAAGAGAAAGAAAGAAAGAAAGAAAGAAAGAAAGAAAGAAAGAAAGAGAAAGAAAGACAAGTAGAAAGTGGTGTCTGGAATCTGATGGCTTCATATCTAGTTCACAAATAATCAAATGCACATGCTCAGTGTTTTCATTTTGAGTTTGTCCAACTACCTATAGTTAGTCTTCAACCCATCCTAAACTGATGCTGCTTTTAAGGGACCAGGGCCTTCTCTGATCTGTTTCCTGGAAGGCACTGTGCTCAGGTACCAACTCTACCACACTTGTTTCACAAGGGGTCCAGGACACCGGTTACATCTTGGCCTTAAAAAGGGAACATCTGGAAGGTTTCAGGACTGGGCAAGGTAACTGGTAAGTACAGTTTTGTTGCCAGCCTTTATAAAGTTCTGAGAAAACTCCACAATCAACAAATAAAAACATCTAAATGCCAGACCCATCAGCAAAGAAGGTTAGTGCTATTTTCATTGTCAGCTAAAGCAGAAAGGGAGGAGGAGGGAGATAAGCAGATGGGGCAATTGAAAGGTTACATCTTTCTTTTGGAGGTGGTTTGCTTCTTAAAGGTTAACTTGAATGCTTGACTTTAAAAAATCAAAATCATCAGCTGCAGATGCTTAAAGCAGTTGGGGGTAGCTTGTGAAGAAGAAAACAAAGGGTCTGAAATGTTTGAAAATTACTTAGCCCCCACATAAATGGTGCTCGTATATTTACATGCTTACTCTATAAATGTACACGCCCACATCACAATTCATTTCTCAGATATGATTGCTAGCACTCAGGCATTTTTTTTTGTCGACACAATATAACTTTTTAATAACTTGTTAGCTCCTCTAATCATTTGACAGGACCCAGAAAACAATGCAAATCGAAATAGGAACCAGGACAGGCTTTCTGCCTAAATCAAAATCTACAGCTACACACAGAACCAGTCATTTGCAGCATCCTCAGCTTCTGCTAAATAGGGTCTAACCATATATTTTGCTGTTCACATTCATGTATTTCAGAACCTAATAGCCCATGAAGAAAAGTATGAAGAATACATCTCAAGAAGCAGACATTAAAGGTACCAGCAAAAATAATAGACTACATTGAAGTTTGAAGCATTATTTTAGGTGACCCACATCATTAATGACTTCTTCTTTGTGGTGGGTGTTACAGAGGAGAAGGCATAAGGCGGGTTGGCGTAAATATTGGCTTCTACTATGAAAGTTCCCTTTTTGTGTGAGAGGACTTACAAACACACACACAGTACTTCTCAAATCTTTTACAAAAAAAAAATAGTTGGCCTTCAATTTCTAAAAGAAAAAAACACACATTTAAAATATAAAGTATTTTAGAAGTACATATTTACCTCTAAAATTTCCCTTTAAAAGACCCTACTGAAATCATACACCATAGTATATTTAATTATTATACTATGATATTGACATTTTTAAAGGTACCAGACACATAACAAATAAGATATTCATATTTCCAACTTTACGATAAACTGCATTTAGGGAAAAATGCCCCATTCAGTATCTTCCTAAATGCACTAACAAAGTTATAGAAGTGCTGTTGTATTTTGTCCTTGTTATTATTGCCATCCTTGTAATCGCACTCCCAGACATTTTGATCTCTAACAACAACAAAAAAAAAAGGACTATTCATCGAGTTGTTTATCTTTCTTTCCTAGAAAGACGTGCTATCTTTATTCCTTTTTAAAATTTCTGTTAATTATTGGGCTTATGTCTGGAGTCACTTCCAATGCTACCCTGTTCATCAATTTCAAATCTCCAAAGCCAATTGGAGACAGCTTTGGGTCTCACAAATTTTTTGGAGCAAGCAGCAATCCTGCTTTTGGGTGTTTAACTTCCTTAAATCTGGCCAGACCTTGCAAGGTGGCGCTCTTTTCACGAAAGGTAGATACCTACTCTCACAATCACAGTAACATTTTTTTTTCCAAAAGTTAACCACCACCATTTTCAGCCTTTGATGTCCTGTAGAAAGTTCACCAAATCCCCTCAGCCACTAAAGCTTTGACGACTATCAGTGTCAAATACAAATAACGAGATGCCAAGACAAACCAACAAATAATTTTTAAACAGAACTTAACATCTTGGTGTTGTATATTCTAAAATAAAAATTGTCATTTTTAAAAGATACCAGGATTTTAAGGAGTTGTCATACTTTTTAAGGGCTTCCCCACTTGTTTTCGCCCCCCCCAGAGCCATTTCCTGAACTTTCACAGCATGTTAAAGTCCCAGGTCCGGACTCCCCCTTGCCCACAGTGAGGTCAGTTTCTGCCTCCTGCTCTGACCACATCCACACGCCTGTGTGCACAACAGCCAGGCCCTGATTTGTAATCTCCAGCTACGCTGTCTGCTTAATGGGGCGATCATGCAGACTACAACCAGAGACAAAGAAGCCGGCGTTCCTACCAGCACAGATAACTTCGAGGGAGCAGCATAGCTTGCAAATCTATCAAACTAAACTGCAAAAAAAGACAATCTGATTCAGAGAAAAGGCGTTCCGCTACAGTCATTAAGCACAAGTAATTTAGATTTTTTTATATCGTCTCCTCATTTACAAATTTACTGTATCAACGCCAGCCAATGGAACGAATTTCTTAAGTAAATGAGAAATAAATAAAAGATAGAAAGATAATAAAATTACATAAAATAATTTTCTTCCCTGGATGTATTTTTTTTTTAGAGAACTAATAACAGTAGCAAAATTATAGTAATAATAACATATCATTGGAAGTAATTAATTTAAATTAGCATCACATTTGAAGAAATACAAGTCAAACGCTTTATGGACATTTACTTTGGTACGAAGAAAGAAGGCCTGGAAAAAGCGTGCATCGATATCCTGAAAATTAGTTATAGCCATAAATGGCCTAATTGAAGACAGCAGTTTAAAATATGATATTGTAAATCTGCAACTTGGTTTCAGCCTCGGGAATTTAATTTGGGAGCAGCGGAACCATCAGCTGCTAGTTCATTTGCAAGGCTGCAGAGTGAGTCCCGAGCTTCTGACAATTCGTCTACATTAATATTGATGTCGCCTGTGCAATCTATTTCTGTTATTTTTATGGTTGTTATTCTACGTCTGCAAAGGTCACTTAAATTATACTGCGGCCTAAAATTTGTTTCATAAATTTTGATATAAATACTAATTACACCCTCTCGGAGAGCCAGCAGGGTAGTCTTCATTTGTCACGGTTATACAGCCCGCGGTGACAGCAAGGGAAGGCTTTCAAGGGGGCCGGAGAGCTTTTCCCAAGAACCAGGGAGGCTGGGCAGGAGAGGCAGCAGGTTGCCGGGTGGACGGGGAAGAAGAAATTCCTACCACAGTCACTGAGATTGAAGAATCTTTAATAAGGTACGAAAGGTTACCAAACAGTTCTGGAAACTAAAGTGTACATAACGAGTTCTTCTAGCCATAAATATTGAAGAGCTGTAACATGAATAAACCGGCCCTTTACATGCGGATAAATATGGAAACTAGGAATTATATACATTATGTGGTTGTATCTTTTGCCAAAAGCAACTGACAGTTATAGTTTATATCTTTTTTTAATATCACTTTACATAAACAAATGGAACAGTGTTGACACGCAGATCCAGGCTCCTACTATACGAATTTTTTGACAGGACGTGAAACAACATTTTACTGCACTAAAAAGTACTTAAGACTTTGGGACAAAATGTTTGCACTTTATACAAAAAAAAAAAAAGAAAAAAAAAAGCACATTAATACCAATAATATTCTGTTAGGTCGACGTAGAGACTGTAATCGTACAAAGTAATTCACATTTTGGTACACATTTACTAGAACATTCTGGCCATTCGGTACAAACAGTCGGCTTTGGGCCGCCCGCCCCTCCCCCACCCCACCCCCCGCCCTCCCGGCCCCTCCCCCCAATGCAAAGACCACGACGCCACGATCCCACCCGCCCCGCTCCAATCGAGATATAACTATTTACAGAATCCAACAGTACAGTTTTAAGCTAATAATTCTGTATTTACAAGAATGCAAAGAAAGAAAGAAAAAAAAAAAAAGCCGAAGCTTAGAGAGCCTGTTCCAATGCTCGCAAGAAACTGGCCCTCGGGGTTGGCAGCGTTTGGTCGGGTGGCCGCCTTCTCCTCGACCCCCGGTCTGCCCCTGGGCTACCAAGCCTTTGCCAAAAGAGAAGGAAAAAAAAAAGAAAAGAAAAGAAAAGAAAGAAAAGGGGGGGGGAGATTAAAGGTTTGGTGCTCTCTCTCTCTCTTACTCGGTCCTGGGTCTACTGGCAGGTTCAGGAAATAATACGATTGCGGGGAAGGGAGCGGTTTGGATCCGCAGGGCTCTTTTCAGTAACATTGTGCATACGGGCTGCGTTCCGTCTCTTAAATAGGGCTCTCTGCTCGGCGCTGTGTTTCTGGATTTAAACGTACCATTCATTGAAATTGGAAGAGAGCGCGCTGTGGCCGGCCGTGTGGTGGACCGCGGAGGACGAGGGCGACAGGGAGCTGGTGGCCGGGTTCTCGGTGGAGGGGGACACGATGGTGGGCGGCGTGGACGACTCGTAGCCGGAGCTGGCGGCCGGCGAAGGCTGCGAGCCCTGCGAGGAGGATTCGTGGACCTGCGGGGATAAAGCCGAGTTTTTACGGAGATAGAGGGCCCGGAGCGGCGGCCGCCGAGGACAGGGTGCAGGCAGCGAGCCAGCCACCTCTGCCGGGAGCCCTGCGTGCCCTCCTCCTCCGGGGAGGCTTCACCCACGCGGCGCGGACTTGGGTGAAGAGCTTGGATGGGCTCGCTCCGCCGCGGCCCTGCAGGGCGTGGGGGGGGTTCCCCACCGAGGGTTCACGCCCCGCGCCCCGCGCTCCAGAACAAGAAACAGATCTGGTGTGGGGCTGGGGGTGGGGGGGACGGTTTGAGGCCGGAGCCCCAGGGGAGGGGGTCCCCGCGCCCGGCCCGCAGCTCGGGGCTGCTCACAGGACCCCGGCTCAGCCACCACCGCCGGGCGCCCCGCGGGCGCGACCCACGCGCCCTTGCTGGACCAAACTCAAACGCACTGGCTGCCTCTGCTCCAGCGCGCGCTTCTCTCTCCTTCTACTCTCCCGTTAGTTAACGCATCGAGAACGGCCGGGGACTCCCCACCCCCTTTTCCAGCCCCGGCCGCCTCTGCCCAGCCTCCGCCAGCAGAGTGGAGCGTGGCCTCCCGGCCTCCGCCCGGCCCTGGCCCTGGCTCGGCCCGGCCGCCACCCGCCGCGGGCCCCCGGTGGGCCGACGAGCGGAGCCGGCCGCCGCTGCGGGCTGGAAGGCGGGCGGCGGGGGCGCAGCGATTACCTTCATGTGTTTGCGCAGCGAGCTGGGGTGCGTGTAGGACTTGTCGCACATCTTGCAGAGATAGGGCTTGTCGCTCGTGTGCACGTGCATGTGCTTCTTGCGGTCGCTGCTGTTGGCAAAGCGTCGGTCGCAGCCCTCGAACTCGCACTTGAAGGGCTTCTCCCCTGGCGTGAAAGGCGAGAAAGAGACTGACCTTGATTAGAACAAATCCCGCCGTTGTATATATATACATATTTTTTAACGTAAACAAGTGAAAAATGAAAACAAAATTTAAAAAGGTGCAGGCTCAAAAATCCGGGTCTTCAATCAAGTCACATACATGCAGTGTATTTACAAATATCCTAATCAATTATTGTAACTATTAATATAGGTAGATATAAAATCTTATCGTTGTGGCTAGTGGTGGTGGGTGGTAGATTTTCTTTTTTTCTTTCAGATCCCGGATTGGTGGCAGGTTTTTCTGTCCGGGGATATCCAAACTACTTCAGGCGGCAATCCCTGGCTCTTGGTTTTCTAATTTTCTCATTGGGGCTGACCTTCCCGCTGTGTTTCTCTCCTCTACTGCCCCCCACCCCTCCCAGACGCTCCTCACCCCCCCCCCCCCATCGCCTTCCCCAACCCACCCCGACACACACATTTTATAAAGTAACCTGGGCCCTGAGCTCGGCGCCGCCAAGCCTTTCCTGACTGCGGCGATAAAGCCAAAGTTCCTAAAACGGTTCTCAGAAACCAGCCGGGAAAAGCAGAATAGGCCAGCAGACCGGACTCTTGGTCTTTATTGGAGCCAGGGGCCCAGAACGGCCCGACCGACCCAGACGGCGAGCTCGTCAACGTAACTATTCCCAACCAGCCTCTATTTTAAAGGCCGAAGCAGGGGATTCGGTATTTTGAAAACCACCTCATAGAATCTAATTGACAAAAAAAAAAAAAATTAAAAAAAAAAAAAAGACTTCTCTGCCTTCTGCCGACTCTCGCGACTCCTCCAGCCGACTCACAAACAAGTCACTACTAAAGCCGTGCTCTTTCCACCGGCGCAAGCCTGCGAAAGCCGGCTCGGGCCCGATGCGTCTGCCTGAAACTGGTGAACCACTCACACTCCCTCCTTTCTGTCTCTCCGTTTTTGTCTTTCTGCGCTCCTTCATCCTATCTCCTCTCATTTCCCATTTCCTTCCTTTGGGAAAGTCCTCCCTACGCCGCAAAGAGAGGGATGTCGGCCGAGAGCAGACGTTTAGATTTAGATCCGTCCGCCGGCCGGAGCCGGAGCTGCCGCTGCCGCCGCCGGGCGCCGCGCGCCCCACCGCTCCGCACAGCGCGGTTTCTCTCCCGGCTCTCCCGGCCTTTTCTACAGCTCATTTTAAAATCTATATCCCTGGAGCCTTTCCGACCGATAATTTTGTGCTTTTTTCATCATTTCAAGCCTGAAACTAAAAAAGCAAAAACAAAACCAGTGTCCGCTTCCGCTGCCTGCCTGCCGGAACCTGGCGCCCAGACCCCGGGAAGGCCCGCTTTGTGCGCCAGGACGCGGCTGTTTCCATTTCGGGTTCCAGGCTCGAGAGACAGTGGGAGGCGGAGGAGGGGGGCAGGGGCGGGTCAAAGAAAGAGTTTTCCGTACCTGTGTGCGTCCTTTTGTGGATCTTTAAGTTCTCGGAGCGCGCGAAGACCTTGCCGCAGCCCGGGAACGGGCAGGGGAACGGCTTCTCGCCCGTGTGCACGCGGATGTGGTTGACCAGTTTGTATTTGGCTTTGAAGGGCTTGCCCTCGCGCGGACACTCCTCCCAGAAGCAGATGTGGTTGCTCTGCTCGGGGCCGCCGACGTGCTCCACGGTGACGTGCGTGACCAGCTCGTGCATGGTGCTGAAAGTTTTGTTGCACGACTTTTTGGGGTTGGCCAGCTGCTCCGGCTCGATCCACTTGCAGATGAGCTCCTGTTTGATGGGCTGGCGCATGTAGCGGAAGAAGGCGCCGGCGCCGTGGTGCGCGGCCATGTTCACGTTCATGGGCCCGTAGCCGTGCAGCTGCGGCGCGGCGTAGTGCTCCGAACGCGGGCTGGTCACCTGGCCGTACTGCTCGGGCCGCGGGTACATGTCCCCCGAGAAGCCGAGCCTCATCTGCCCGTTGACCACGTTGGGCGACGCGTGGCCCGCCGCCTGCTCGTGAAGGCCCGGGAAAAGAAGGTGGCCGGCGGCGTCCGTGTGGCCGTGCGGGCCCCCAAAGCCCCCGGCCGAAGCGGCGAACAGGCTGTGCTGGGCGCTGGCCGCCGCCGCCGCGTCGCCAAAGCCCCGGTTGCGGAACAGAAAGTCCCGCGTGGAGTTAAAGGCTGCGCTTGAATAGGAGCCGACGTGGCCCGGGTGGTGGTGATGGCCCAGGGCCGCGGCGGCCGCGTAGCCAGGCGCCTGCGACGTGAAGGCCGTCTGGCCGGCGGAGGCCAGCTCGTGCGAGCTGGGGTTGAGCTTGAAGGCTCCCATGCCGTCGGCGAACGGGTTGATGCCCAGGCCCACGTCGCGCTCGGACACGTCGCCCGCGGAGTGGTGGCGGGACGCGCCAAAGGTGGTCACGCCGATCGCGGGGTACTGGGGGCCGGCGTCCAGGAGCATCGTGGCTGCTCCGGGCGAGCCCGGGCCTCCCCCGCCCCCCCCCACCCTCGCCCGCCGAGGAGGGAAAATCAGGAGGAGGAGGAGGAGGAGGAGGAGGAATAGGAGGCGGAGGAAGAGGAGGAAGAAGAAGAGGAGGGAGGAGGAGCCGACCCACCTCGCGAAGTCCTAGCCCGCAGGCAGCCGCTCCGCGCGCCGGGGAGCCCGCTTGGCCGAGCGCGGGGACGCCGGACGGCTGCGGGCCGCGAGCAAGGCGGGCTCCAGCGCGCGCCGAGCAGACCCCGCCGGCCGGGCTCGCGCTTCCTCGCCGCTCAGTCTCTGCCGAGAGGACCCCGCGTCAAGGCCGCCCCGGGAAAGCCGTGGAGCATCTCAGCCCCCCAGAAAAACTTCCTCCCGGATCGGTCGCATACAGGAAAGTGAGCTCACGAGCCGCGGCTGCTCGCTCTCCCTCCGCCCGGCGCCGTGCGCCCCGCCTCACTTCTCCACTCGCCCCTCGCCTTTCTGTTCCCTCTCGCTTTTCTCTCCGGCTCGCCTCCTCACTCCTTCACTCTCCCTTTTCCCCCTCTGCTTTTTTGCAAAATTAAAAAAATAATAATAATAATAATGAAAAGGGGGGAGCAAAAAAGAAAGAAAGAAAAAGCCAAAGAAAAGGCGCAAATCATGCACAATATTGTCTTTTGCGGTTTGTCTTCCTGGGGAGAAACTTTCACCTCCTCAGCCGGGCGGTGAGCGCGAGACTGATAGCAGCAATCATTCCTGCAGATAAATGAATTGAAAGGACGACACCGTTCCCCCCCCCCTTGATGAATGGGAGCAGGGGGAGGCGTCACGTGCTGCGGGCGCGCGCGCCCATTGGTGCGTCCGCGCTCCCCCCGCCCGCCCGCCGCCGCCGCGCCAACTGCGGGCGAGCCGAGGCGCCGCGCGCCGCTCATTGGCCCGCCCGCCTCATCAATCCCAGGTATTGTAAAGCGCTTGACGTCCCCTTTTGACAAACCCGGCTGCCAGGAGTGGCAACTTTTTTTTTTTTTTTTTTTTTTTTTGGCCAAATTTTTCCCTCTTCTTCTCATGGAAAAATAAATGTGTGTTTTTTTTCCACGATTCCTTTTTTTCTTCTCGCAGTCATATACACGTTTCTCTCTCTCCTTAACCCTCTTCCTCCTCGTCTCGCGCTCCTTCCTCTCTCCGTCTCTGTCTCTGTCTCTCCCTCTGCCTCTCTGCCTAGCTCGGTCTCTCTTGCTCTATCTTCCCCTCCTTCCAACCTGCTCTTCGCCGAGCGAGGAGCGATGTCGGGGGTCTCTCGGAAAGGAGGAGGCGGGGTCGGGCTGGTCAGCCCAGCAAAGGCACTTCCAGAAAGTCCCGATTCAGCAACTTTCTTTTCTTCCATTCCCCGCTGTCCTCCACCCCCTTCCAGGGGAGCAAAGGGAGGCTTTTGTTATTTGCTCCTTTTGAAGTTCGCTTCCTTCTTTTGCCTCGTCCCCCTCCTGTTTACCATTTAAGATCTGGGGAGCGCACGGCTACTCCACTCTCTCTTGACGGGAAATGGGATTTATCAGGAGAACCGGTTGCCTCGATTTTCTTACTTTTTTTTTTTTTAAATCAAATCAATCAGGTTTCCTGGGCCCCTCCTCTTTGGTCCCCTTCCTCCAAATAAATAAGCACAGGTGGATGAGAGATCTTAACTTTCCAGGTTATTGAGGTTTGGTTGAGATTTGAGGGGTTTTTTTGTTTTTTTTTTTTCAATGGCAAATTGGATACATTGTTGCTGTTTCTCTCTCTCTCTCTCTCTCTCTCTCTCTCTCCTGTGTTATTCTCCTTTCTCCTTTTTTCCTAGTCTCCCTTGTCTGCCCCCGCTGACCCCCTCCTTCTGAACTCCTGTTCCCATCCGGGCCCCCCTTTCATTCAGGTAAAACTGTAAATTTCTCAACGCGCCATTGTTCCTCATGACTGTCCAAAGCTCCCTAGAAATCTCCGAATACGTTTTTTGTTTTTTTTTTTTGGTATTTAAATCCACGATAGATAGAACCAATGTAAATTTTGTGACATTCAAACCTTTTTTTTAGTTCACAAATCAGTCACCCTTGTCACAGTTATTGAAATTCCGCAACTCGCCACACCAGGACGGTGGAAAAAGCGGGCGCCGTCTTTGTTGCCGACCAGGCTTTTGATCGCCAGAGAAAATTTACTTACCTTCAGATGAGTGAACAGAAAAAGAAATAACACTCCCTTTGATTTAGTTAGGAAAATGCAGACATTTGGATTCAGTGCAAACATACAACACTCGCTTGTTTTCGCGGTGCGGCCCTCGATTAACCTGTCTTTGCCCAGCGCAAAGTCCATTCAACAACTGCGCCTAGTTGCTTTTTGTCCCGACCACAAAGAGCCATTGGCCATATATTAAAATGATTGTTGAAAGGTAGAAGAGTATGGCACTTAAAAGCAGGGGAAAAAATCCCTGTGACTCAATCAATTAAGGCGAGTAACATTTATGCATTTCAGAAAATGCACACGGATGCCGGGGCTGGGGGGTGGGGGGGTGGGGGGAGGCTGCGTTTCTCCGCAACTCGGTTGAAACCCAGCGGCCCGGGCTGAGGGTTTTTTAGCTCAAGCGTCTGCATATTCATTAGGTCTAATTATTTTCTAGTAAGGAAAACACAAAAAGCCAAGAGTCGGAATCCTTCAATTTGCCCTTTGTTTCGAAGTGCATTTGGCTTCTTTGCAGCTGAATCCGAGCCCTAAACTCTTTTCCGTAGACAAAGAAACCTCAACTCATCCTTTCACAGGCGGCCCAGTTAGGAAACTCACCAGGGCTGGGGAGAGAGGGATACGAAAATGAATGTGTTTGGCCCGGCCGGGCGCCCTCGCCGCGCAGGCTGCAGGAAGGCAGGCCTGGCTCCGGCCGCTGCGCGCCTTCCCGGGTCTGGTCTGCGCGGCGACCAGATTTTCCACTGGGGTTGGCGAGCTCAGCTGCCTTCTCCCTGGGCTCTGCCCGCGCACAACTCGACTTGTGTATCTGGGATGCTTTCCCGGTGTGTCTGAAGGGACCTGGCCGAGGCTTTGCGCTTGTGCTGGGAAATAGAAATTTGAAAAAGAGAGGGAGAGAGAGAGAGAAGAAAAAAAAAAAAATCAAATGCTCTGTGTCTCTAGCAACAAGTCTGAGTGCAGCCGCCTAGCATTCCCACTGGACCGGGGATGGAAATCGGAAGGAATGGGCTCGGGGTTGAGGGGTGGTTTACCACAAATAAATAAATGAATACGGTTTAGAAAAAGATGATAAGACACTGTGAGTGGCTCCGATACACCTTTTCTGAACCAAGTGTTCCCTACTTGCCTGCTAGGGCAGGGTGGACCCTGACTCCAGTGCTTTGGTTAAAAACCTGATCTGCAGGAAGTTTCCTCCCAGGCTGTACCGCTCTCACTGGGGAGAACAGATACTGAACCCACCTCTCCAGCGTCTCGCGTTCAAAAAAAAAAAAAAAAAAAGGAGGGGGGTGGGGGCGTGAGGGGGGAGGGTGGCTACTGGGAGGGGGAGAGGAAAAGTAATTCTGCAAAAAAAAAAATAAAAGTCAGGCTTCTCCTCTGCAGTCCGTGGAAAATGCAGTGGGGACGTTGACAAGAGAGTGTTTTTAGGAAAGGCGTCCAGATCCACCAGGTTGGCGGGGACGCGCGGGGAGGGGAAAGTTGTGGGTTGTAGAAGTTATCAAGTGGGATTTGCGGCGCTCTCTGCAGGAAGCGAGAGCGGCTCCAGTTCAAAGCCACATGCACCAACGTGACATATAAGCCATTAAAATATCATCCTGACGGCTCATTTCTGCTTCATCATACATTCCCTAACTGCTGCCCGGACGCCGGAAGAGAAGAAATGAAGGATGACCGCCTGGCTGCGGCCGCAGAGGCCAGGCTCGGAGGGGCCTGCGGCCTCCCCTCGGCCGCCCCCGAGTGAGGCGCAGAAATGAGGCCGAGCCGGCAACAGGTGGAGCGGGGTAAGTGCGTGGCTCCAGGGGGCCGGCGGACGGGGCTGGGCCCCCAGCCGTCGGGGGGCAAGCTCCCTGTTCGGGGCTATTAGCACCCAAACCCCGCTGGGAGCAGAGGCCCATCCAGACGTTCTGCCCCCAGGCCCCCTCCCTCCTAGCCCCCCAGCCGAGGGCATTGGCCCCACCCCACTGACACTGAGGGGCCCGAAGGGCAGCCTTGGGGACGAGGAGTCCATTCCTTCTCCCCAGAAAAGGGGGGGCGAGTGCAGCTCCCAACGGCCAGGGGACCGAGGGCTGCTCTCTGCCCGCCTGCCCTCCCTACCTCGTCTCCTTGTGAAGGGCCCGGGTGTCCCACCGAGGGGGCAGGAAGGGGAGCCGTGGCCTTGAGCTTCCCGCGCCGGCCGGGGGGCCCTGCAGGCCGCTTCTCGGCTCGGCCCCCACGACGCTGGCCGGAGGGAGGCGGCTTCCTCTCCCCAGGGTCAGAGGAGCCAGCTGGCCGGGCTGGAAGCGAGAGGAGGGCACTGTCCCCGCCCCGACCCGCCCCGAGGGCGGCTGCTGGTTGGGTCAGCGGCGGGGCTGGACCCTGGCCTTCGCGCGTCGCCGTCCTGCCCCGGGACGCTGGCTGCTGACACCTGCTCTCAGCGCGCTGCTCGCCGTGGGTTTGGGACTTCGCTTTCTTTCTCTCAGGTGCAAACGAGGGCCAGCACTAGCTCTCCCGGGAGCAGGCCGCGGCCACCTAGGATTCTGGGCATCACCCGAGACACTTACACTGTAAATTAGGGACAGGAGAGGCGGGAACGGTGTCGGGCCTGAAAGGAAGGAGAGTGCCTCAAAGGCTTGGCCGGAAAGCCTGGGGCCGATGAATGGTCCGTGGGGACAGCTGGGTCCCAGCGAGGTCTCAGGAAGGGAGAAGGGGCGTTGAGAGGTTGCAACTTGGCTGACACCGTGGGCAGGAAACCCCCTTTGGATTCCAAGGTCATTTTTCTCCCCCTCCCCTTGGGGAGGAAATTTCCAACAGCGTTGGTGCCATTGCGACCCACGGGGGGACACACCACCTTCCCTGCCTCCATCTAGCCGCGGGCAGATGCAGGGGGAGGCGGTTCAAAGGATGGTTAAATAGCCAGGCTGGTCCTTCAGGGCACTCACGGATGCCCAGTCTACTGTGGACACCCAGAAGTCGCCCAACCTTCAGCCCGGGGCTGGGGAGACCCGAGCTCTTCCCTCCAGGGAGCAGAAGAATGAGAAAAGGCCGTCACACAACCCAGCCTCGCATCCCAACATCCTGGTCTTCGAGGGACCGGTGGAGGGGAGCCAGGGAGGTGCTGACAACAGCGGGTTGCCGGCAAAGGTGGGGAGATGGTTGGGCTCTGGCTTTGGGGCTCCGAGACAGTGCCCAGGGCCCCTGCTCTGCCCCCGCGCCGGCTGAGTCACCAGCGCTGTGACCGACCGCCCGGCGGGCATGATCAGTGCGGAGCAACGTGGAAGGCTTGGGCACTGGGGCCCCTAGCTCGGGAGGCAGGCTGCAGATGACCTCTGACCTCGACTAGGCCCACACAGGCTGGGGTGCGGCCACGATGTGCAGCCTCTGTGCTTCCTCAAAAAAAAAAAAAATGGTGCCCTTTGCACGTACCCTCGGCCTACCCTCTCGGCTGTGCCCCAGCACGATTAATTTACTGGGGTTCACTGGCACCTCTTCCTCTCCTCAAGGTGTAGAAGAGCCCGCAGCTTCCAATAAGTGTCCTGATTGCGCTGCTAACTGGTGATTCAGGGCCCAGGGCTGGTGTGAGAAGACAAGCCAGGAACAATCATTTGTGTGTGTGTGTGTGGGGGGGGGTGACCAAGCCTGGCGTTTCCGGGGCTTTTAAATCCTTGTGCTTGGGGATTTCAAGCCCTGGGGCCCAGGGACTGGTCCCCAATTCTCTCATCCTTCCTTCAATGAAATGACTGGTTTGATAAGAGGGTTCAGGATTTTCACCAAAAGAGTGGATCTTTACTCTTGTTCCCTGCAAGGGCTGGATGGAGCTGCTGCAGAGAGCAGGTGAGGTCCCAGCTGCCCACCCGCAGTCCCCGCCCTGCGACACTGTGCACCAGGCGGTGGGTTTGTGATGCACAAACTGCGGCCAGGACCTGGGCTAGCAGTGCCCCAGGCTTCTTAAACGGAGGGCTTGGACATCATTGTGGGTGGGCAGAGTTCTCGAAGGAAATTCACACCCATTTTTTTCAGAAGCAAAAAAAAAAAAAAAAAAAGTAAATTCTATTAGTTCCAACCAACCAGGACTTTTCCCATGCCAGAGATGCTGCCCTGAGGGTATTTTCGAGTAAAGACCTCAGCCTACCACCCTCCTGTAGGAATGAGAAGTTGGGTCTCCTTTCTCTGCTGATTTGTGCGGGAAGGAGCTTATTCCCTTTGGGGACGGAGGCCTTTGGGTTAGAAAGGATTGCAAATAAATAAAACCCTCTGGAAAACGGTGAGTCGACCCCCCACCCCCACCCCCACCCCGCCACCATTCAGGCTTGGACCTGGAGGAGAAGGTGGAAACACCCAAGCTAGCTTCAGCCCAGGCTGGGGGTGGAGGAAGAGAGAAGGAGATCTTTGAATGCCGAGAACTGGAAAGGCTTTGAGATAGCAGAGCCCCACTTGGGTTTGGCCTGTGGTTCAACAAGTTAAACAACCGCTTGTTCTGTGGGCTGGAGTGTGTCAAGACAAGCAGACTTCCTCATTGACAGAGGGCTTGCTGTGTTTGTCCAGCCCGAGACCTTTTCAATGACTGTTTGTCTTTCTAGGCCAAACCGAGGGCTGAGGCCGGGTGGATCGCCTCCGTTTGGCTGCTCCGCTGCCTGTCCTGGCCTGACAGATGCAGAGGTCCTGAGGGGCGGGCGAGGGTGAGAGGGAGGGGCGGGGGGCTCAGGCTTTAAGATGCCCAAAGGCTTGGTGGTTCTATCTGCAAAGAGAAAGAACAAAAATATCTTTTTTTTTGAGGGAGGGGGGGAGGCCTATTTCTGAGTTTCTTAAATAAGAAATGAAAACAGCCAAGACCAGATGATAGACAGGATACCTGTCTCTCCAGCCCTCCAATCTGGGGAATTTTATATGAACTTTGAAAAAGCAGTCAGTGAGGGCTTCCAAAGGGATCGGAGGGTAGGAGCCCCCTGAGGGGGTGCCACGCCGTCAGGGCAGAGCAGGACCCAGGAAGCTGCAGCGAAACTCCTCTCCAGTTTCAACAGTTACAACTCAATTTTTCAGCCGCTAACCTCCAAGTCCTGCCCCTTAGGTCTCACTAACTCAATTAATAAACCTTAAAAAAAAAAATGGAGGATCTTCATACAATACATTCAAATCCTAAAAGTTAGAGATGTTTCAACACTGGCTAAGAGAAAGAGTGCTGAATTCTACCTGCAAGGGAGATCAACGAGTGAGTGTCAGATTTAAAAAAAATTATTGGGAAATTATGATTTTAATATTTATTATCATCAAGGATACATTGTTTTACAATAAACACAGGGAGTTCCCAGTAGAGTTGTTGGTTTGTTTTTTTTTTTTCACTGACAAATTTGGAAATGGTCAAAGAAAGATTGGAAAACTCTTGAGACCAATACTGGCACTCACACACATGCAGGCCACAAAATCTTGTCATGCAAACAAGTATAAAATTATTTAATTAGTGACATCTCTCCTCCCCCCCCCCTTAACAGGCTCAAAGTCAGAAAATGAGATACAAGACTTCCTTGGTGGTGAGGAAACGATTGCGACTTTACCGGAATGTTCTGAAAGAGTCAAGTGAGTTAAAAAACATTCTTTCGAATATTGGTTGGCTAACTCCCCCCCCCCTTTTTTTTTTTGTAGGAAGTTTTGTTCGGTCTCTTGCTTATGTTGGTTGTGAGTTTGGGTGTGTTTGTTGGGTTCAAGTGAAAATTAGAGCAACACCTTGGTGTCTGATACATTTGCACACAAATCAGCCACTCCAAGTCTCACCAGCAGCTGCCTAATCTCCCTCAATGCCTACTCATCTGGACATTCTAGAATTAATATTTGACGACTTTCTCATTGAAACAACCACCCCTGACCTTCTGCAGTTCCACTGTCACATTATTCTATGACATATTCATCTTGAATTCATTTCCAGACGATTTGAGTGGAATGAGGTTTGACATGTATTGGCTTCCATGAAAGCAGCAGACTTTGATCTTGGTGATGGCGTTTACATGATAGGCATCATCTTCACCAGGGACACCAGCCTTCTGCAATGTGGTGGTGAGGACGTTCCCACAATGTGGCGTCTGAACAGGGAGTGACTGACAGCCACCGGGTCAGGAATACCTTCATTGTGCAGAATTTAATTGAATATTCCATTTAGAATAAGCATATGATTTAGGGTTGGGTGTTTCCCCTTCCAGGCATCTCGTTTTTCTCATTTCAACTGCACCACCAGTTGACCGTGGCCTCCAAGGTGCCTCTTTGTTGGTAGGAGAAAGCAACCTTCTTAAACAAAAGTTAAATGACAAGTCAGGAAATGGCTCTCTTCTGTGATTTGGGGATGATTTGATGGCATCATTCTCAAGAGAGAGAGGTGGTTATTCTGTAAACTCGGTTGTTTTAGTTCTTTCTATGCTGTTCTGGGAGATCCTTTAGCCGTGTTTCTTCATTTTTTTTTTTGTCAAAAGATGTTGTGTGGGACCATTGTTTGAAAATTCAGTCCTATCCAAGTACATTTTCTTTCATACTCAGTTCCATCAATGATGAGTAAAGCCCAAACTTGCACGACGAAGGGGAGGAATGTCTCCAAACTCCTGAGAGATCTCATCTCCTTTCTGTAATTTGGGCCTGGACCTATGGCAGCCTCCTGGTGCTTAAGTCATTTAATTCCCCCCTCCCCCCCCATAAGAATAGAGACAACTTCTCCCTGCAGGCATCCTGCTGTCTGCCAATCGCCTATGGAGAGATTTGGGCCTAGTTTGGGGTGGCAACCTGGTCAGAAACAAGGAAGGAAAGATGGAATAAGTGACTGCAGACCTACTTGCCGAACATGTAAGCAATGAAGCTTCTGCTCGGCCATGCTCTGCGCAGTGTGGCCCTCGGCCTGTGAGACATGGCTTTGGGGCACAGCCTACCACAGGGCATCATCATTGAGCATGGGGGCACAGCCTACCACAGGGCATCATCATTTAGCATGGGGGCACAGACTACAACAGAGCATCATCATTTAGCATGGTGTAAAAAAAAGCAAAATTGAAAAATAGCCCAGTTATGGACGTGCAAGTTACCTCATTTCTTTCCTTTCCCAGAGAGGGAGGTCAGACATTCTCGCTGTTGTGCCAGGGACGTAAGGAGCTCTGGCAGATGGTAGTATCATCAAACGTCATATTTCTATACAGCAGAACCAGAAGATTGGTTCAGTTTATGCTGTCGCACTGGCCCGGCTGGGACAAACCAGGGCATTCAGGCCATGACTCTGGGCACCAGAAGGCTGTTGGGGGGTAGATTATGAAACATGCTCTAAACAACCGCCCCCCACCCCAGCTTCTTCCAACTCTGCTGAAATTTTTTTAGCTAAAATGTCCTCTAGACTGCAGGATATGTCATTCTCCTCCCCCCCCCCCTGCAAATCAAACAGGAAAGTGGACTCAACAATGCTCTAGACCCCAGAATGCTTAGGGAAAAAGAATGGCCCAGCCGAAACATTTGGTGTTGGGAGCAAGTGTGGCAAGATGACTTTCTGAAAAGAAATTGCCAATGGCCACTGAGGGGGACACTGCTCTTCACCCTGCCCAGTCAATGGTCAATGAAACCTGAACTTCTTGCTGCCTGGCATTCCTGGAAGACTCAAAGGAGTGTCTCTGAAAACTAAGACATGCTTCCCTGACCCTGCCCCTCACCCCGCCCCCCGCCTTTGTGGTTAGCTGATACTGCTTTGGTGCTAATTCAGAGATATGCCTGGAAGGCTCTTATGGAGTCACCCCAAATTTCCTGTTTATAAATACCAGTGAGTGGAACGGACTTCTCCCTCCCGACCTCTTTCCTTTGGGAAAGGGCCCTGCAGGAGAAGGCCTGGGCCACGCTGCTGTGCTTTGCCAACTACAGTGTGAATCACGTGGCACCAAGGCGATCCTAGTGACCTGCAATGCAGGTCGGTGGACCCCGGACTGCCCAAGAAGCATCCACCCAGGTTAGGTCCAGGTGTTTTCAGTGCTTTAAGAGAAGGTGCATCTGGGAGCGAGCTCCATGGGGCCAGGGAACTGCTGGTGAATTGGGCTGAGTCAGATGTATCTGCCTTTTTGCAGTTGGTGCAGAAAGCCGTACACATGTTCAAAGCTTTTCCAGGGAAAGTTAGTAAGAGCGAGTGTGTAGTGTGCTGAGGAAGAGTTTCTGTGTATAAAAACCTCGACTTCTTATCCTTGGAGTCCACGGAGTCAATGCTTAGAGTTCAAGGAGTCTCCACACTTGAATGGGGGTGGGTGGGTGGGGTATGTGCATCTTTATTTTCAGCACCTTCTAATGGAAAGTTATCATTTTCTTCTATTTCGAGTGTGGACAACAAATGCAGTACAATATTATTATCCACTAGCTTCACCAGGGCTCCAAAAGGGTCCCCAGCTTAAGACAACTGAAACCCCCTTGTTCTGCACAGTTATTCAAAGCCATTGGTGCCAGGGAGTCACAGTGTACAGATGAGGAGATCCAGTTTTGTACAAAGCAGGATGTTAGTGCACGTCCACGGGGACGGAGAGTTTGACAGACATCCTGAACGGTGGCGGGTTGTCGATTGCCTAGGTACAGGTGGGAAAGAAAATATTTTAATTTCAGAAGTGCCCTGGACTTAGGTCTGAATGCTACCAGAAGAAATGACTGAGCTGTGTGTGGAGGGATGCTTAGGAGAATCAACTGAGCAAGGGGTCCCAGGGAGAAACACACACGTTTTTTGGGGGGGGGGGTTGGGGGGGAGGGTTAGTCTTTGTTTTGTTCAGAGCCCCCTGCATGGGTCTAGCCCAGACTGGCCGAGAACACTGCATCATTCAACAGACACCGGCACGGCACGGTGGGGAGACTTGAAACCACTCACGGAGACATAGAAACCCCTCACTGGAGGTAGAGCTCCTGCCTGACCAGGCTTGGAGGAAGGGACCACAGGACAGGAGACCAGAGAAGAGGCGTCTGTAGGCAGAGGAGTCAACCCCAGAGAGGGAGAGTGTGGGAGAGGGGACAGCGGGAAAGGGAAGGGGACAGGTCCTCAAACTCGGTTCTGAACACTGCAGAGGAAGTAAGTCCCTGGTTTCTAGAGCAGGCAGGGCTGGGCTGTCAGATGCTCTCCTTCAGCCTTTCTTCTTCTTCTTCTTCTTCTTCTTCTTCTTCTTCTTCTTCTTCTTCTTCTTCTTCTTCATTAACGCGAACGCAACACCTATTGGCAGCGTTGCTTGAGCTCTGCCGGCGGGAGGAGTAGAAAGACCTGCGCTTGTCAAAGCCAGGGGAAATGGTTTGGGAAGTTAATCCACCACTGAAATGTGCCCGGAGTGGGAACAATGCACGAGACTCAGAGAGTCTCAAAGAACCTGCCAACCATGATAAAGAAGTTAATTATTTTTAAATTTTTACAAAGAAATGCTTATTTACGGACCAGAAAGTGCCTAAGAATAGCCCTTGCTGCTGGGGACGGGTGGGGTTGCTCAGGAAAGCCTGAATCGGAGCTCCTTGAGACCTGTCCGAACTTCTCACCTCTGCTAGGAGCACGGGGTCTTCTACTCAATCCTTAAAACTTCTCTGAAAACTTTTTCCCCCTGCTTTGCGGTGCTTTCTATGGCCTCCAGGGAGGCCCAGGTACTTAGGTTGGCATTTTCTGCTAGAGGCCAAGGCAGGGGTCGAGGCCACAGCCCTTTTTAACAGCCGGGCGATGTTGCCAGCCCGGGCCCTGGCCGGTCGGCGCGAACAAAGGACACCTTCCCTCCCACCCCCTTCGCTTGCGTTTGCTCCGCCCGGCTGGCCCAGAGCTGAAGGGGTGTTTCCTTGTGTGTGTTGTTATTTGTTTGTTCGTTTGTTTCCACCTGGCGCCCCCACCCCATACAGTGGCACCTGAGGCAGGGAGGACGCCTGGCCGTGGACTCACAGTCCCTCTCACTGCCTAGGCCAGGTGGCCTCATTCTTCAGGGCCCTGAAGACAAGCGAGGAGGGAGGCAGACACCCCAGGCCATGGGCAACAAGTGGAGGAGGTTGAGAGTGGAAGTGACCCCTAAGTCCCCTTTCCCAAAGGCCTTTTCTACCGTACAGCCCAAGACTGGACAGAGAGAGAGAGAGACCGGGGGAGTGGGGGGTGTTCCTTCTTGCCACGCTCCCCTTCGTGGCTTCAGCCAGTCCGCCTCCTGTAGGTCGCTGTGACCTGTGGCTGGGAGGATTCTTAGCTTCTTCCAGGAGGGCTGTGAGGGTTCGAAGCCAGCCTCTCCAGTCAGGCCATCACCTTCTCCGGCCCACTCCTGGCTCTGGGCCGGGATGGGTTCCTGGGTTCACGCGTCTGTGAGAGCGCCAGGCACCGGGGGGGAAGGGCCGCCAAGGCTAAGTGGAAAGAAGGGATGGGGGGGAGAAGAAGAAAGGATACAAGTTGGAAGCCTAGTCTGGTCTGGGCTTTGAGAGAAAAGTGTGTGTGCGCGCGCGTGCGCGCACGTGTGTGTGTGTGTGTGTGTGTGTAAGAGAAAGAGAGAGAAAGAATTTCGAAGAAAATAAAATTAAGCTCAAGGGCTGTTATCCTAGGCGTTCTTTCCTCACTGCACGCCGTCCGCACCTCCTCCCGACTCCGGGACCCTCTGCGGAAGCCGCTCTGGTGCGCGGGGCGCTGCCCGGAGCCCCGGAGCCCCGGAGAGGCTGGGGGCGCGAGGTGTGCCCGAGCACGTGTGCAGCGCAGCCCCCTCTCCCCGAAGCGGTGGAGAATGGAGGCGTACTGGAGCCCCGAGCCCTGCCCGGAGCAGATGCGCTCAGCGTTCGGAAGAGGAGGGGGAGGAGGCTCCGGAGCAGAGAAAAGAATCCGTGCCCGGGTCAGAGCGCATGAGCAGTAGAAGCAGGAGATGCTGGGGCGCAGCGGCGGGGCGGGGGGAGAGGGGAGGAGGAGCAGGAGTGTGTGTGCGCGTGTGTGTGTGTGTGTGTGTGTGTGCGCGCGCGCGCGCGCGCGGGTGTCCCCGCGGCGGGACCTGTCATCGCTGACGTCGGGCCGGGCGGCGGGCCAATGGGCAACCCAGACAATTGTTCGTCTCCGCCGGCCCCCGCCGTGGCCCCGAGTCCCTATTCACGTCCTCACGCGCCCCGCTGCTGCCTCTGCAGCGGACGGGTTTCAAGTAGGCTTTAAAGACCGAGTGAGGGAGGGGGGAGTCAGAATCCCAAACTTGAGGGAGAGGAAAAAAAAAAACAAAACTTTGCAGAACTTTTTTGGTGGTTGTTCTTGCCCCTCCGCCCTGTCAGGTGACAGCGGCCCGAGCGGCCCGGCCGGGAGCTCCGGGCAGTCTCAGCGCCAGGCAGCCGGCCGCCCCCTCCCAGAGGCGCTGGGCGCTAACATGACAGACTGAAATAAGACACCCGGCCAGGGCGCCCCGCCGCCACCTACAACCCCCCTGCCTCCGCCCCCGCACGCCCCCGCGGGGCGCCGGGACCCCGAACGCCCCAGGGAGCCGGCCACCGACGCGCCCTTGGGGGCAGGTCGGACCTCCCTGGAGCGGAGCCCGGGGCCTCCCCACAGCGACCCCGACTCCGAGCCGCGCGCCTCCCGGCCCGTCCCCTCGCCGCGCCGCCGCCATTGCTCTCGGGCTCATGGAGCCGCAGGGAGCTCTACCCCGCCGTCGCCCAGCCCGACGCGGCGGAGGCGCGCGGCCCCGCGCGGTCTGCGGGCTGGGTCGCGCCGGCGGGCTGGCTCCACGGCTCCGTACGGGAGGCAGAGGCTGGGGTGCGGCGGGGCCGGGCCTGCCCCCCGGGCAGCTCAAGGCGCCGGTTCTCACGCTCGCTATTTGTCTCAACAACAGGTAGTAGCTCCGGACACCATGGCCCCCAGCTCGCTGCAGCCTCCAGCCCCTCGCTGTTCCCTGGCCTTCACGAACAGCCTCCCCAGACTTCCGCCAGCGGCACTCTGAACGGACTCCTGCGCCTGGGGCTCCCCGGAGAAATGTACGCGAGGCCTGACCCCTTCGCGCCGGGACCCGTGGCCCGCAGCGACGCCCTGGCGGCTGCCGCTGCCCTGCACGGCTACGGGGGCATGAACCTGACCGTGAACCTCGCCGCGCCCCACGGTCCCGGCGCCTTCTTCCGCTACATGCGCCAGCCCATCAAACAGGAGCTCATCTGCAAGTGGCTGGCGGCGGACGGCCCCGCGCCTCCGCGCCTCTGCTCCAAAACGTTCAGCACCATGCACGAGCTGGTCACGCACGTCACCGTGGAGCACGTCGGCGGCCCGGAGCAGGCCAACCACATCTGCTTCTGGGAGGAGTGTCCGCGCCAGGGCAAGCCCTTTAAAGCCAAATACAAACTTGTAAATCACATCCGCGTGCACACGGGCGAGAAGCCCTTCCCCTGTCCTTTCCCGGGGTGTGGGAAGGTCTTTGCTAGATCAGAAAATCTCAAAATACACAAAAGAACTCACACAGGTCAGTATTGGGCACTATCTCCTGCGGATCCCCTGGGAAAGCAGGCGGCCTCCTCCGGGCCCTCGGGCTGGGTTTCCCAAAGCTCCACCTAGGGAGAGGGGGGATATTTGGTGCGTTTCTTGAGCCAAGTCCATAAAATATTAATTACGCCCTTTTATTAGAATCACAGAAGTTCCCAAGGCTGAGTGCGGGGAGGAGAGCACAGGATTTCTGCTCCAGGGGGGCGAGGGTGAACGTGCTTGGGTCTCCGTGTGTGCAAATGCGTGCTCCCTGCCAATGAATTTGATTTTAAGGTATTTAAAGTAGCACTGTTTCCCCAAAGTCTTCAAGACAGAGAGGAACAATTTAATTTCCCCTCGGTTTCTTTGGCGACCACTCTCCTTCAGCCTAACAACCTAACCGTCGCCTGAACTGAGGGGTCACCAGGCCCTGGACGCCTTCTTGAGGATTTGGGTCTCCGGGATAACTTTGGCTCTGTTTTGGAGCCTGGATGACTCGACACTTGGGGACGTCTGACAAACCCTCCCCTCTGCTTTTAAGCAGAGATCCAAGGAGACTCATCCGCCTTAAATGTCATTTACCGAGAGCTGTTAAGTGAAATGGGGACATGTGTCAACCACATCTGTTCGTTCTAGTTAACAGAAAGAAAAGGAGCCAGGACAAGAGCTTGCAAAGAAGTTGCCTTCTTCTGGCCAGAAGCATCTCTCGTTAATGCAATTGCAGTCGCAAGGAAAAAAGTTTTCGCACTTCCCAGAACAGCCTGTGAAGTTCCATTAATTAGTTTAGCAGCCTCCCCCGAAGTTTAAAAAGTCAACATTCCCCCTTCCCTGTTGTTGTTGTTTTTTTCTCCAGAGGAGAGGGGGAGGAGAGGGGACCGGGGGCGAGACCAGGGGGTGAGATACAGTCTCACTTGGTGCCCCCACTTCTCCTGCTCCCTGGCGCTCTGCTTGTAGCCGCCTCTATTATTGGCGGAAAACATTGGCAATGATGAAGAGTCAAAGGACTGCCCCAGGCTGGCATTGCCCGGGAAAGAAGCTGGCTCAGTCCTGTCTTCTCCCACAAACCCTGCGATCTGGGGAAAGGTTCGTGGCCAGGATTCGGGCACACGCGGAGGCCAGACCCAAGTCTACTTTTAGCCTCCCGCTTGATTTCCGGAGCATGTCTAGAGAGGTATGGTTTTCTGCAGCTGTTTCCCGGGTGCCACACAACCCCTCCGCGCCCCCCCCACCCCGAGTTTCACGGGGGTGGGTGGGTAATGGGAGTGGAGACGGAAAGAGTTGAGGTCCTGATCACCGCCTGCAGGCGGCCGCTCCGAGAGCTGGCGGCCTGCACCGCGAAGGTAGACAGACACACGGTCCTGAGCCAGAGAAGGAACTCATTCTTAATGGCAGGGGAGTTTTAAACAAACAAAGTTTTACTGCTCTTTGCCGGCCTACTGTTTGAAGTCTGTGAAGCAGAAAATGGTTAAATTCTCAGTGCAATCGACCTACAGCAGAGAAAAGCAAGTTCAGTGCGCCCTGGCTGGCTCAGGTTGGCTTCTCTTCAGGACAGAATTCTAAGTGCGTCCTTTCCACCGGCCGCCCTGATTCATTATCGCCGGAGTTAAAATAATAATAATAAAATAAAATAAATCAGCAGAGCCCGGCCTGGCCGGCTCCGGCGGTTTCTCTCCACCCCCCCCTAAATACTGAAAAGACGGGGGGAAAACCCAACAAAATGTTTCTCAAATGGCAATAGACCTCACTACAAATTATTTATGAGGACAGTTCTCTATTCAACAGGAAAATAATTGCCTTTTCAAATATTAATGGCGTTTCATTCCCTCGAATTGCGGAAGCCGCGCGTAGGAGCTGACGATTTCTCGGGACTTGAAATTCGTCCGGATCGGAATCCCGGGCCTGGCTTCGGCAGCGGCGGCCTTAAAGCCACGCCGAGAGGTTTCCTTCGCGGCGGTCACAGCCCGGTCCCCGGAACAATGGTGGCGCCGCGAGGGAGGCGCTCTGGCCTGTCCCCGCCGCCTGGCGTCCCTCCCGGGCCCCCTGCGCTGCGGACCCACCCACCCCTCCTCCCAGGCCGTGGGGACAGAGAGGCGAGGCGAGGGGTCCGAGCCAGAGAAGAGAGCGCGCCCGGGCGGAGACACTCGGACACCCTGGCCCAGCCACAAGTGCGAGAAAATGGCGCTAGCGCCTTGCCCCGCCGTGGCAGAACTTTGCCGGGCGGGCCGGGCTCGGGCTCGGGCTCGGAGCTGGGGATGGGGCCTTTCTCGGTAGTCGAGCTTCTGCAAGGAGACTCCGGGCCTTTCATGACTCAGCCCCAGGACCCGGCTGCTCGGGGCGGGCTGCAGGCCCCTGGACCCACCCTGCGTCTCCACATCCACCCACCAAAGGCGCAGAGCCCAGACCCGGTGGGAGGGAGCGAGCGGGAGGCGCGGTGCTGGGGGTGGGGGTGGTGGGGGGCGGTGGGAGACGCCGGGACCCTGGCGCCTCCGGCAGCGGGGGCGAGGCGAGGGGGGCGCGGCCTCCCTTGGCCTCCCGGGGGCCTCGGAACGAGCCGGCTGCCTCAAGCCCCTTCGGTGCCCTGCACTTTTCCGCCTCTGCTCCTCGTCTGGGACGAAATCGTTGTTTCTGTTTGACGTGACTGTCCAACGAGGCGCTCAGCAGACGGGATAAGTGGGGGAGGGGGGATATTTGGGAGGCGGCGGCGGCAATCCATCTTCACTTCCATTCCTCCTCTGTTTTCTCAGAAAGTCTTCTTTCCTTTTGCAGGCCTTGGGTTGCATGGCTTTTGTGATTTTTAGAAAGAAAAGTTTTAGTTTGGCAGATACCAACAGGAATTCGAAGGAAGAAAACGAGGGGCAAATAGGAACACTAATTTATTCTGCTTATTTATTTACTTTATATATTGCGGGGGGGGAGGGGCGGGACGCGACTGCCGGGCCGGGCCCGGGTCCCGGGCTCACCAGCCGCTGCGGCGCGGAGGCGAGGCTTGTGCGCAAACCTCTGGCTCAGCCTCCGCCTCCGGCAGGGTTCGAAAACAGGGCCTTTGTTCGTCGCAGTCTGCCCCGAAGCGCCCGACTTTCCTGGAAGTCGCGCGGGAAAAGCGACCACAAAGGCGGCAGCCCTCCAGCGGCGCACCTCTTTCTGCGCAGCCAGAAGCTCGAACGCGGTTCCTTCGACCCCGGGCGCCCTGCGGCACCCGAGGATTAGGAGCGCCCGCACGCTTGCCTCCCTCCTCCCCGCGTCATCTGCGGCGGCGGCAGGAGCCTGCGCCTGCCCTGCCGGCTCTCGGGGTTCTTTCCTCCCCACCAGCCAGCCGGCCGTGAGCTCCCGCCTTGGAGCCCGGTCCTCCGCCAGAATGTCCACCCCAGTGCGTCCTCGCGCCTTCCCGTGGCTCAACAGGGCATCGCGCCGGGGAGCCGAGTCCCCGGCGGGTCTACGCGAGCTGCCCGCTGCGGACGGGCTGGGCCTGGCCGCCGCAGCTGCTCCCGTACCGAGGCCGCCATGCTCAGGGGCGCGACTGCGCTATAGGCCGCGGATCCCGTCTGGCCCGGTCAGACCCTGCAGCGCTTGCTCTGCGACTCGGGCCTGCGACGCCCAACTCCTCGGCGCGGTGATCTGGGGCAGCCATCCGGGGCTGGGGGCGCTGGCAGCCCCGCGGCGGCGTCTCCCCGAGGCCGCCGGAGCAGCGAAATAAAAGAGTGTTGGCGGCGCGCGCGTAGGTAGCGGGATCCGGACGGTTTAGGCAAGATTTGAGGAAGGCTGCTAAATGTTTGCCCTCAGGGGGTCGAAGGGAAAGGGGAGGGGGCTCCATTTCCTGGAAAAATCGCCTCCTAAGTGAACCGTGGCTCAGAAAACCTTTCCGTTCGTTACAGCGCGAATCCGCGTGACGCACAGGCCTTGTGCAAACCGCCGGCACATCTTTAAATTATCCCATCACCTTGGCGTTTACACAAAACCTACTTTAGGAAACAATTCGAGCCGGGATGGGGTTGTGTGCCGGGTGGACCCCGGGGCGGGGAACAGAGACGTTTGACTGGAACAGGGACTTTAAACTGAGCGGAGGAGTCCTCCCCCGGCAACTCGACTCTCCAGGCGGAGGAGCTGACGGCTCGGAGGGGAAAGAATGTGGAGGAAAACAGTCGGAGTAGATCAGGATTTTCCAGAGTGGAAACTCGACTAAGATGGAGTCTCCGTCGCCCCTCCTCCTACCCGCCCCCAAACCCGGGCCGGAGAGGGGGCGGGGGTGGCGGGCCGCGGGCCGTCGCCCCGGGGGCGCGCGCCGAGCCGAGAAGGGGGGGGCCTTGGAACACAAAGGCTTCTAGAAACCTTTCCTGCTTCTTCTCCCAATAACTGAAGAGAAACGGGGGGAGGTTGGTGAGGCCGAGGCGGGCCGCGGCTCCCACGCACTAACGTTTCTGCGTTGCCTCCGCCAGGGGAGAAGCCCTTCAGGTGCGAGTTCGAGGGCTGCGAGCGGCGCTTCGCCAACAGCAGCGACCGCAAGAAGCACTCGCACGTGCACACGAGCGACAAGCCCTACACGTGCAAAGTGCGCGGCTGCGACAAGTGCTACACGCACCCCAGCTCGCTGCGTAAGCACATGAAGGTGCACGGGCGCTCGCCGCCGCCCGGCTCCGGCTACGACTCGGCCACGCCGTCTGTTCTCGTGTCGCCTTCGTCGGACTTCGGCCGCGAGCTCCCGGGGGCCTCCTCCGCGGCGGCGGCGGCGGCGGCGGCGCGTGGCCCGCAGCTGAGCGAATGGTACGTGTGTCAAGGCGCTGACCGGGGCACGACGGCCCTCGCCGCGCCCCCCAGTCCCGCGCCGGCACCTGGCCCTGCCGCCGCCGCCGCCGCCTCGGGCGTTAGGGCCGCTGCCGTGGTTGCTGTCCTGAGTACACTGACTGCTAGTCTAGGCCCGGTCCTTGAGGCTTGAAGAGAAGGCGAGGAAGGAAGAGAGGAAGAAAGGAAGGAAGGAAAGAAGGAGGGGAGAGAGGAGGGGACCAAGGAAGGAAGGAGATCATCACCAATATTTGTTAGAGCTCATTGAACATGCTGATAAAATATCCATTCTTCTGACACGTAAATATGGTCCTCTTATTTATTCTACAATCACACCGAGTTACTCCCCCCCACACACACACCCACACACCCACGCACACACACACCCACGCGCACACACACCCACGCACGCACACACCCACGCACACACAAGGACACCATCAGGACCGGGCAGCAAGAAGCCAGTGTCCGGAGAAAGGAGGTAGAGAAAGAGACAGGCAGAAAGAGAAAAGGTGTATATTAGGAGAGTGTGTGTGCAATCTTGGCATCTTCGAGGAACAACATCAAGACCACAAAGTCTTCTTAACGGGAAGTGTTTTCCTGGAGGCCGAGCCCCTCGGGCTGTCACGCCCGGCTCCTTTCCCGGGTCCCCGCTGGAGCCTCGCCTCGAGTTGGGATCACTTATATTTCCCTTCCGGTTTCTTTCCTCATTTACTGCCTTAGAATTCCTCACCACCAAGCTGCCCTTTGAAGCAAAAATACACGAGTTCCAGGTCGCAAAATTTCCAAGCAGTTGTCTAAAGGAGATAAGAGTGTTTGAGCACCACCCCTGGGGACCACACGCCCCCCCCACACACACACACCCCATGGGCTGGCCCAGGCACACAGATACATCTGTCTGCTTGCCTGCCTGCTTCGTGTTTATACATTATATAGCTGGGGTAGGGGGTGAGTCCAAACCACAGGAAATACAGACAAAGGAGGGCTCGAGGGGCCTGAGGATTCCATGCTCCGAGGAGGCCTCCCCAGACCAACCCCCTCTCCCCACCCCCCCACCCCTGTCCAGTCTCTGCCTGTGGAATCTTGGGGCTGCTTGGCGCTGATGACGTCACTGAGCTCGGTTTCTACTGCCCACAGATCTGACCTAGTAGGCGACAGTATCTGGATGAATCGCGTCAATTCTGTGAGAGTCTGTCAAAAATCACAGGGTGTTGTTGTTCTTCTTATTTCTTTTTTAAAGGGAGAAGATGGGGACAAGAGTTCAACTGCAATAGTAAATGTTTTAAAGGCAAACACCCACCGGGTCTAGATTGAATGTGTATGTTATGGGCTAGTTCCGAAGTCCCCAGAAAGAGAACCAGATGTGGGGGGTGGGGGGTGGCGGACAAGACAGAGGAAAACCTTGGCAATTCTTTGCAAGGGAGAAAAATTGGGGCCTATTTTCTAGTCTGCCACCACTAGGGAGGATGGGTCTTCCCAGAAATCCTTGTTGAGATTTGGAGAGAAAAAGAAAAAAAAAAAAAGAAGGGAGGAAAAAAATCTGGAGCAGACCCCTCCCAGCCCCCCCCCCCCGAGTTTGGAGGTGAGTGAGGTATGCTACTCTCACCTAGGGGGAGCCCCTCCAGAGCGCAACTTTTAAAGGTGAGCCCAGCAGACAAGTCCTGGCCCTCACTCTGCTGGGTTTTCTGCTGTCTCTTTCTCAGACACATTAGACAATTATCACTCCTGCGCAGAAGGCCCACAGTTTCGTCAGATAAATAATGTCTTAACTGGAGTGGGACTGTTTTCATTATGCCAAATAAAACACACACACACACACACACACACACACACACACCCTGTCCCTGTGGAGGGAGGGAGGACTACAACCCCCTCCTTCCCCCATTACCATCGGGTCCAGGGGCTGCCTGGTCAATGGCCGGGTGGGCCAGCAAACCTCGCTCCCTTTTGAGAAACACCTGCCCCACGGCCAACGTGCAAAGGGCGTCTGGGAAATGTGCGTCTTTGGACGATGTTTAAAAATTCTCCCATCCCCAAACGAGACTGGTTTCTTTCTCTTCTATTGCTAGACTCTGTTTTGCTTTCCGGCCCCTCTACAAAATAATAAATAAAATAAAAATGTTTGATCGGCCACTAATCGCCTTAAATTTTTCATTTGCTTGTTACAGATGTCCACCGCGTTGCTCGCAAGGTAATCTCGCCCCGCGCAGCTGAGAGTCCGCATCTCGCGCCTGCGACATCAAAGGGCCCGCGCACAAAGCAATGTTTCTTCGCCACGGTGCATCTTCACGGTGAGTTAGGATTTCTATGGCAATGGGCAAGTCGCACTGCAATCCTGAAAGGCCGAGCCTGGAGCCCGTCCAGGCTTTTCATTAAGGACATAATATTTACGTCTAACAGGCCTTTTTTCTTGTGTATACAAGTATATATTTTTGTTTGACGCGGACTAAATCATTTTCATTTAATTTCCGGTAAACAAAACCCACGCGAATGGGCACTTGTTCCCGATCATAATAAAAATGGATAATAATGTGAGGGAAGAAAAAGGCCGCTTGAATCGCCGCGCAGACCCCTTTGTTTCTGCTTTCTGCGGTGATCAGAGGGCGCATTTGGGTTTGATGGCGAGTTTCTAAAGGCGAGGAAATGGTTTGTAAGAGGGGAAAGAAAAGGAGAAAGGTCTAATCAAGCTCGGGTTGTTCAAAGAGTTGGGTTTTGGGGTTGAAAGTGTGAGTTTGACGGTGCGTCAGCATGCTGCGTTAGTCTCGCCATGGAAATGCGCGCCGGGAGCGGCCGCTTCAAAGGCGGCACACTTCACGGCAGACACTCTATTAAGATACATTTGCGCTGACCTTTGCTTTCACGCCATTAAATACTGTCACTACGTTCTCCAGTATATACTTCCCCCTTAGGACGTGCCTCGCCGACGTTTAGGGGTTCAGCCCGCATTCCCATGTAGTGGGGCGCTTTGGCACCAGGGCCGCGGCCAGGAAAGGGAGGAGCTGGACTCTGGACATCGTGGCCGCGCCACAAACAGGCTCCAAGGTCAGGAGTAAAATCACGTTAGGGCAGCCTCAGAAGCTGAACAAATGAGCATCCCCAACTCGGTTGTATGCAAAGCACCTCTCTGCATCTTGAGTCAGGTGAAGGCCTGAACTGGAATGGGACTTGCAAGGCAAGGGAGCCGCCCTGGATGTGTTTGGGAAGGTCAGACTGTGGCTTTGGGACGTGTCCACTTTGGCCCCCAGAACAGCCCACTCTACCCCTCTCTCCCAGAAGTCTTTTGCAAGCCCCCCCACCACACACCCCAACTTGCTTCTCCCTGGAGTGGTGTGTGTGGTACCCCCCAAGCCTGGGCCGGCCCTGGGCACGAGCTCCTCCGGAGTGCAAGGCCAAGGGGGTAGGGAAGATGGCAGGGAAGTTAGAAGTCCATGTTCCCTTAATTGTCATGTTGTTTATTTTATCCAAGTACCCCAGTGAATAGGGGAAAAATAAACATGGTGGAAAAAAAAATCAAACAGTGGAGTCTTCTTTAGTGCCAGTCCTTGTGGTTGAATAAAAAGGATGGTCCGCTCTCTATTGAGCTGAGAAATCTTTGAAGTGGGAGTTATTATCTGAGACATTCCTGCTTGTCGTCCTAACAACGCTGATGAAACGTAAAAGGTCCTTTGTCAGCGATTTGTTCTCCTCTCTGTCAAACTCCCTCTGCCCTGTTAGTTTCAAACCGTTTCTAAAGAGATAAAAATCAAACTTCTTTTTTTAAAAAAGAAAAAGAAAAGACATGCACACTAACTGATAACTTGAGGAGTAAGTCCTGCTTAGGGGCAAACAAAAGTAATGCAGACGCATCAGGTCCCAGGCCTGTGGAGGTGTACAGATGTTGTGGGGCCCTCGTCCCGGGTTCTGACACATGCGTGTAGGCTTCCCTATGCTCCGGCCTGCGCTCAGTCAGGTCACCTGAGCCTCCTTCTGGGGCCCCCTCGAACTCCCCATATTCTTGCCTGGGGTCCTTGGAACCCAAGGCAGCAGCCAAGTTATTGTTAATATTTCCCCGCTCCTTCAAAGACCATTCCTGCTAAAAATAGACCCCTTGTGTGTTCCTCCTCACCAGCGGCAACCAGCAAGCCTTTTCTGCCGGTAACAGAAAGGAAAATGGCTTGAGAGAGAGAGAGAGAGATTTTTATCATTTCCTGTTTTCTTCAGAATCTTGGCAACTAGAATTCAGAAGATGCAGTGTATAAAATAGTGACCCCAAAGCGCATGCAAATGCCCCCACTCCCCACCACAGACGCAGTTTGCTCAGCTTATATTATGCCCAGGAAAAAACAAACAAACACCTTTCACCCCCATCCAGCTTGTCTCAAGTCTCCTAATGTGGTTTTAAAGGTGGTTTAAATAAACGAGGATGTTCCCGTCTCTCCACTTCATGTGTGCTGACTAAATGATTTGTAAAGAAGTTTCCCCAAGCTGTAACCCATGCTGTTATTATAGTTGCGACAAAATGTTGTCTCTTATATTGATTTCCAGTTGCTTCCTTGAGGTCCCCATATGTTTATTTATATTGCTAATTTATGGGAAAATGTAGTGATTACAATGAATGTGAATTATACAAACAGGCAAATGTTTTGTAATCATAATTCACGCACACACACACACACACACACGCACACACGCACACAAACCTAACTGAAACCTTAGATTGTGAGTTATAAAAACAGGCAAATATTTTGTAATCATAATTCACACACACACACACAGACACACACACACACACACACACCCCTAACTGAAATCTTAGACTAGTTACTGCTCTACCCACGCTGTTTGTGATTTATCATCTGTCCCCTTAGCATCCTAAATTATGAACTAACTTGAAAGGAAGAAAGTTGTTACATAGTATTTGACTGAAAGTGATCGTTAAATGGAAACACAGTGGAAAGTGATGGCTTCATCTTGCTGTACATATGTAAAAATGAATGAAACACCTGTGTTGTTTTTCCCTCCAAAGGTCTTTGTGGACCTGGAGCTCCATGTGGCTATTTTCTCTGGAAATAAAGGCTGTGATGTTTTCCTTCCTCTGCGGAACCTGAGTGTCTTGTTCTTGCTTCCTGGTCCCGGGAAGGTTCTGGGTGCCCCCCACCCCCAGCCTCCAGGCTTCTTTGCTTCCTTCCCCCGCACAGCTTCCCAGGGACGTCCCTGAGGCCCAGCCAGTTGTCCAGGATAGAAAAACATAGGGAGCAACCCCAGTGGCCAGCGTGAGGAAGACCTCCCTCACCCCCCATGTCACCGGGGGGCCATTGGCAGTTATCAACAGCTGTCCACCGAGGGAGGGGAGAAGGTAAAATGCTCTCGACGCCCCCTCCCGGGACAGGCTGCCTTCCCGTGGCTCCGCACTGTGCGCCCTCTCCCCAGCCGCCTCTGCCTTGCAGGGAAAAGCCTTGGCGGGAACCACAAGGAAAAGCGGACGCCAGGCAGGCTGGCTGCAGTCTCTGCCCGGGCCGGTGGGCCGGTGGGCACGGTGGGCTGCAGGCTCCCACCGGGGTCCCTCCCCGCGCTCCGGGAGCGGAGGACGCTCAGAGAGCTGCGAAGGGCCAAGCCATTCAGACTGTGTGGCTGCAGTCCGCGCCCCTCTTCCCTGGCCCCCCGATGGGGACCCTCGGTGGGGTTTGGCACCTGATGCCAGAGCCCTCTTCTCTGGCCCCGCCCCTGCAGAAACTATTTCAGATTTTTCAGAATCCCCGGGATCACCAGAGCCTTCCCCCCCCCCCTTTCCCTGGGCGGTCCGGTCCGGAAGCCTCCAGGCTCTCGGGTCCCCTTGTTCCCCCGCTCCCACTGCGCAGGCGCAGAGGCCACTCCGCGGAGACCCCGGTGTAACTCCTGAGAAGTTGATTCTCACGCGCCCGGCTGGGGTCCCAGCAGGGGTCCCCGCCGCACTGCGTGAAAGGACGGCCTCCTTGGGGTCGGCCTGCAAGGTCTCCTCGTAACACACTTTGGAGACCCAGCTCCCAGGGGCTGGGGCAGGGACCCTGGCGCGCAAAGGCGAAAGAGCCACAAGGGGAAGGCCCCAGGACCACTGTGACACCTCGGGTCGGTGGGAACCACGCGGGAGGAGGTCACTGGACATTCGTGCTTGCGAAGGAACAAGTTGGAGGGGGTGTTTCCGGTTGCCGGTGTCCCCGACCCGGCCTCTTGGCGAAAGCACGCTCCCTAAGGCCCGCTGCGCGACAGAACCGGCGTGGTGGGGAGCAAGGGGCGGAATGGCGGAACCCGGGCGTCCCCTGCGCCGGCTCCGGCTCGACTGCCCCCCCCCCACACACACACTGCTCCCTGCTTTGCGGCCCGGCTGTCCCGAGGGCTCAGGGCCGCGCCAGAACCGATCCCCGTCCTTCCACCTTCCTCGCTCCGGCCCTTTAAGACTGCGTGGTGCCCTGGGCTACGGGCAGTGGCGGCCTGGACCATTTCTGCTGTCCGCCGAGGGACAGCTGCCCCTGGCCTCCCAGGCTGGCCTGGGGGAGAGAAAGGCCTGCCTTGCACTTTCCTAGTCAGAGTCAGGGCAGGGGAAGCTCAGGGAGAGACAAAGGGACGTGCCCTGGCACACCTCAGAGCCCCTGCCACTGTACAGAGTTCAGATGTCCTTTGAACCATTATCTTTGGCAGAAAGTGGAACCGTACAGCCTCTGGTGGAAGGTTGAATTCACTGGTTCTCCAGCGCCCATGGCTACCCTCACCCTAGAGAAAAAAAAACCTCCCTTGTCCCCTGGGGAAGTGGCACACGTCCCGCCCCGCAGTGGAAGCGCCCAAGGCCGTCTGGGTAAACCTTAGCCAGCTACTGATGTTTGCCGGCCTCTCCTTTTCCCTACTTGGTATAAGAGCGCCAGGTAAAAGCCGAGGGCACGGTGGGAGGATGTGGCCAGAGGCCAGAAGTCTGGGAGGCTCGTCCCCCTCTGGCTCTGTGCCTCTGGATAAGCAATGAAACCTTCTCATGCTACTTTCCTCATCCACTAAAATAGAATTTTAAAGTTTGTTTTGAGTGTTAAGTAAGATAATCCTTGAACTGTTCAACAGCGACATGTTAAGTGCTTGTTATCACTATTATTATTTACACCTAGCCTCTTCCTGAATCAGATCTCCTGACCCTCCTGGGCCCTGTGGCATTGCCAGGGGCCCAAGCTCTGCCCAGAAGGTGGCTGAGGGCCCTGAATCCACTTGAGTTTATTTTCTTGGAGAGTTTTGGCGCCTTATGCAGCAGGGCAGAAATAATCACTTATTTTCAAAAAGGTTCAAGAAAAAAATGGGAGGAATCATGTGTATTTGGGTGCAGAAGGAAGCTAGAGAAATCCTACGGTCTCCATGTCACCATCCTCTCCTCCCTGTCTGGTTAAGACACCAACAATGCAAGAAACTCTCAGTCCTGGCCGGCCCAGGCATTGAATTATTTTTATTACAAATCTCTGCTGTTAGTGTGAGTCCCTTGCGGGGCTCTTCAAAGCCCAGGTGTGGAGGGGTAGGGACACTGGAGTGGGACGGGGAGGGAGAGCAGTGGTAAGTGAGCACTTACAGAGTGTTGGGCAAACTCACACAAAAGTACATTCTTCCCAGGAAGACATCAGCTTTTGTCTCATAATAGTTTTCTGTTCCTGAACCCCCATTTCAGGAAAATTGATAACCTCTTAGTCACCAAGTTGCCTAGGAACTTACAATACTATGTTCCACTTGTCACAAACTTCCTGTCAGGACCTCAGGTGGCCTTGCTTTTTGACCTAAATATATTCAATGAGGAAAATTCCTGAGAGTTTTCTAAGGACTTTATCAAGTCCAAGCCCCCAAACCATTCAAGAAAACAGAGCACCTCGGTGGGCTATGTTGAGGAGGCTTAGGGGCGTGCCTCTAAAGCTCCCAGGGGCTTTGCAAATATTCAAAAGGGCTGCATTTTATTTTCAATGAAGAAAAAATTTACCTCAGGATTCAAGTGAATCAAATCTAAATGTGGCCAGGGAGGAGGCCTTGAAGTGTGTTCTTTGCTTTTGACTTCCTGAATGCCAGTATAAACTCTTAGATGAGCCAAAATGCAGGACAAAAAAATGGATTGATGGATGGATTGACTCAAAACAAGCAGAACAAGGGCAGGCCTGGTTCTGTACCTCAGTGAATCAGCAGCCTTGGAAAATGTCTGCAAGAGGAAAGACACCAAAATAGGGTAAATTTCTGTGGTTTTGGCTGTACCATGAAGTTGTAGAATAATGGCAAAAGAAAAAAAAAAGGAAGAAAGAATAAAACGACAGGGAGAAACAGCAAGAATGTTATCAGATGGTTTATACTGACTACCAAAAAGATGATTCCGTTTTTTTTTCTTATCTGTAACAGACCACTCCCCCCTCACCCCAAAGATCAGCTTAGCCAGATGAGGACGGTATGTTTTGCTGAAGTTGGTGGGAAAATGCAGACAGCTCAAGGTTCCTGGTTTGGGCCACTGCAAAGTCTCCCTCAAGGTGTGACGGGGCCTTTAGCTTTCGCACTCTTCAATGTGCAAAAAGTGGTTAAAATAAAGTACACCCAGCATCTTAATGAAAAGTGTTTTTGCCTGAAATGTGCATATTTCTAAGTTCTGAAAAAAAATAGGCATCTGTCCCCCAAAGCTTGGCTTATTTATTTCCTCTGAGAGAGATTAAGGAGAGTTGCTGGACAGGCATTCAGCGAGTTCTGAACCACACTGTGTCCGTTTGCACCTGAAAAATGTAAGTGTTTCCATTGTGCCATAAAAAACTTCTTTACACTTTCTGCAGCTGTATTTAGTAAGGATTTCATAGTCAAAATCTTCTCTACCGCTTAAAACACCTGCCACTGTTCTTAATTTAAAAAAAAAAAACTGTTGTAGAAAAAAAAAAGCTTCCTTTAATTGTGAAATATCACTTCATTGTAAAAAGTAAAAAAAAAAAAAAAAAAAGAGGCCGGTAATCCAACTTCCGGATACTGTTCTGAATTATTTCACCAGACCCTTTTAAAAGGGGATTAGCAGGGCTTTGGAAGAAAAATGCTGTTTTATTCAATCTCTGATTTTATGTTATAATTACTGGTTGTAAAGGCTGTGGAATTAGTATGCAGGCACTGTCAGGACAGGGTGCAGGTGCCATTCTAACGGTTCAGCTTTTTAATTAAGAAAAGAGGTAAGAAAATTGAATCATAGAAACACTTTTGTGAGCTCTGGGAACATTGCAGGGGCTGCCTGAATGAAGCCTTTAGACTTTCCCCTGACAGGTCCGCGACCGAGGCGTTGACTTCCGACCTTTCGGGGCCAGACAATACTTGACAGCTTTCTCACCTTGTCCCTGCCGGAGGAACCTTTCCTTCCGGGACAGATCTTACAGAAATCGCCTTAAGGGGCTTGGCTTTCACCAGAGACACTGCAGTGAGACTAGATACATATCCACACTGCGATGCCTGTGCTTAGGTCCCGACCACAGGTCTCTGGCTCCGTTTTTTGGGGGGTCTCTTCTGGCGGGTGTGGGAAGAGTGCCCGGAAGGTGCGGGGAGTGTGTGTGTGTGTGGGGGGGGTGGGGCCCACGTGGGGGGTGGGAATGGAACCTGACCTCAAGTGCCCACCCACGCACGCCCCAGGACACAGAACCAAGGCCCAGGTGGACCTCCCTCCATCCTTGGCAGAACAGACAGGTCAAGTGCCGAGCAAGCCAGGCAGGACCTACAAATGCTTCTGTGCTTCTCAGAAACGGGCTCTTCTGGAAGCAGGAGAGTTTTGGCTTTGAAGAGGGGAGCCTTCGCGGAGGCAAGGTGACCCAGGGCGGTAGGTGGGTCACACGCTCCTTCGTCTGTCTCTCCAGCTCTCCAGCTCTCCTCAGACATGATCACCTGTGGATAAAATGGTCCGTGGCCAGGACACGTTCAAGACAGAGCCTTCAGCTCTTCCGCAGAAGGAACACTGGGGCCGCTCCCAGGTCAAGGTCCCGGTCCCGGTCCCGGACTACCAGGCCTGTCTGAGGCCCGCTCTCTCTCCTGACTCTCCTGTCCCAAGCTTTGCCAAAGCTCTGGTCCCAGACCTGGGTTCTCAGGCATAGACCCCCCCCCACACACACACACACACTCGATCTTTCTTAGACCCCAGACCAGCCTCCAGCCACCATCTTTTCTTCCAGGATCCGGCCTGGGTGTGTGACTACGGACCACAGCCCTGGGCCCGGGCTGCGAACAATGCGAGTATTAGGATATCAGCCGCCCTCGCCATGATCACGCGTTCAACGATTTTGTTTTCCCGGCTGAGGGGCCTTCCCACCCCCCCCCCCCCAATGTAAATCAAGCGCTTTAGTTATTAAGGCTGAACACTAATCTCCAACAACCTTGACATAATGTGGCCGAGCGCGCCGGCCCACTTCGCACCTGCAGTCTGAATAGGGTGCCTTGTCAATGGGGGACACGCTTGTTGCCCCGGCTTGCAAAGGAGGGGACTGAATAAGTCCAGCTTTGTGACTGCCCATGCGCGCTCTCCCTCCCGCCTTTGATCACGGAAAATGTCTTCTAATTTGTCCCTTTTTCATTGTAACAGCGTTTTCAAGGCTCTCTCTCTCTTTTTTTTTTTATTTTTTTCCAAATCACATTTTTATAAAGAACATACATCGCCCCCCACCCCCAAACAAAAGGGGCGCGTCCCGGCCAACTGGCGCCATCACGCTTCAGTGTTCGTGGCTCTGGAAAGTTTGCTGCTTCTTGAAGAAGCTGTCCTCACAGCCGACATTGGCCTGGAAGGCCTCATGTCTAGATATCTACACCCGGGCTTCTGTGAGGAGGGCGGTGACAGGCTGGGGCCCGGAGCGATAGGAAGGACCCCCTTTGGGGGGAGGGGAGAAGGTCCCAGCGTGAGGTAGGCGATCAGAAGGATCCTGAGACTAAGATTCCTGTGGTCATGACCCAGGGGCAGATGTGTCCCTTAGGGATGTGATGCCACTTCCTGGCTCTCCAAAACTCAGCGGGCAGTTCCGGGGCTCCGTGAGAGCAGGACAGGAACGACCCACCTGTTCTCACACAAGGCAGATGCCGCTGCTCACTCCTCTCTAAGCACAGCATTGCAAGACCGCCTTGCTCCCTCCCCAGGCCGCCCGCCCCGCCACGCCACCACTGCGACGCAGTGCTCCTGCGTCCTCCGAAGCGCCTGGGAGTGGGCACGGGGTGGGGGGGCGTACCTGCAGAGCCTTCCTGTCCGTAGACAGTCCCGCAGCTCCTTCGCGGGGAGACAGCATTTTTAAAAGAAAATGAGAATGTTACAAGTAAACAGAATTCGTGCCATTTTATCCCGGGCTATGAAGCAACCTCTTTGCAGAATGTGGCTTTTATTTGGAATTGCAATTTCTTCAAATTCTCTCTCTCTCTCTCTCTCTCAAAACACACAGGCATTAATGACTTTGATGTCTTATTTGGTGGGATATTAATTATCATGTTTTGGGAGACCTCTTGCTTTTATCCTAGAATTGTAAATGTCTCCCCTTCTCCTAGAAGATCAGATATTTTTTTATATATATATGAAAGAGGCAGGCTAAGACTTTTCTCTTTCTTTCTTTCTTTTTTCCTTAGTTATTACTTTAACGCAGGCTCTGGGTGAGAGAACTGACATAACCCATTAATACATTTTAAAACACTTTGATGTCTTGCCAAGAAACACACTTCCTTCAAGAGAGAAGTCAACATTTGTTTTTCACATTAAATGGCATTTAGTTGCCAGTGGAAAAAAAAATAATTCTAAAGACCACTTTTTAATTCGACGGATAACAACCGCAGGGGTCTAAAAGAAAATAACAACGATAGCTATAGACACAAATAACTAAATTACCAAAACGTTAGTATATCTCTCAGCTTCATTAATATGTAACAGACTCCCCAGTTAATCTCCAAAAGCTAGTGTTCCCCCTGTAAAATGGCACTCTGGGACGAATTGTACACGAGATCAATCACTGCTAACGTAGGAAGGTTTACTGCAGGAAAGGGGGGGGAAGCTATTTACACCTTCAAATAGAAGCTTTTCAGATTTAAGAGTAAGAGCCATACATCACCAAGAATAAATGATTATGAAATGGTAAACGCGCCCTCCAGCGATTAGCAATGCGAAGCTATTTATCATTTCTTGGGTGGCGATGGTGGTGGAGGGTTTTTTTGTGTGTGGGGGGGGGTTTTTTTTTTTTTCCTTCCTTTCCTTTGCCTTTTTTTTTTTTTCCTCCCTTCAAATTCATCTGTTTGGAAAGACAAGCTTGACAAGCAGAGGAAAAAACAGTGAAGGGAGAAAAAACCACCGCGGGAAAGTTTGTTTTTGTATATATGTAAGACATCAAAACGTGGCCCTGCAGATAGAAACGGGGTCACGTACCGGGAGCTCAACAGGAAACAATGCAGCCCTTTCATTGTATCATTTGTTATTAGAAGATTGTTTTTCCATTGAAGTTGACACATCAGCAGGTATTATTTTTTTAGTCCCCTCCCCTCTCTTAATTAATCCTCTCCCTCATTATATTTCCCCTTTCATCTACTCCACGTATTCAGGTGGTGCGCCCTCAGTGCAAGGGCAACTCAGTCCCTCTGTCTGTCTGTCTTTCTCCCGTCTGCTCCTCTGTCCCTCTTTCCCTCTGAACTTTCTTTGTGTGCGCGGAAGGCGCCGGGCGCGCGCGCGGGCTGGCGCAGGAGTGCGGGGGCGCAGGAGTGCGGGGGTGCGTGGCAGCGTGCCCGCGCAGGATCACCTCTCGGAGGCCGGCTCAGCCACAGTTGTCCAGGGAAACCGCGCTCCCAGCAAGGCACGGGGTCAGGGACTCCTGGGGACCCTGCTTGCTGTTTGCAACACAAAAGCATATGCAGCTTCTAAACATTCCAACAGAGACAAAGGCTGGAGCCAGGACTGATTTAACCCTGGTTAAAACTAACCCCCAGCCTGCCTCCTGGGCCCAGTCCCGCGCTGGAAGCAAGGGGGGAGACGCTGAGACCCGGCCGGGGTCAGGGGCGAGTAGAATTCTGCCCCAGCCTTCGCTTGGGGAGGTTTCGAAGGCGGAGGCGACTCCTGGTGTTTAGGGAGACCCTGCTTGAACGCTTGGTGGAAGAGAGACCCACCCCGCTGAAGGCGTGGGCGTGGGGCAGGGTTACAGACCTCTGGTGGAGCAGCAGCGACGCTAGCTTCGCCTGAAGGTGGTAGGAGTGTCAAGCCCTTTTGGTCGATTGTGACACCCAATGTCTCGCAGAAGGGAGAGGGTAGGACGAAAGTTCTTGGGCAAAGACTTCGGAAGTCTAGGCCATTAGGCCTGGGGCTCACCTGCCCGCCGCTCTGAGAGTCTGCCACCTTGGCGATACCTCACCTTTGGTAGCCGGACAGATTCCATGGTCACGCTTCAAGGGCCCCAGCATTTCTGCATCCACCTGGGGTATTGGGTGTTCGAACTTAGGAAGAATGGGAAGCCTTGGGGACCAGGTATTGGGAGCTGTTGGGACCCCCAACTGAGAGAAAAGATGCCAGGGTAATTGTTGCATGCTCCTTAAGACCCACAAATTTAGATTTGAGTGGTGTCCGGGGCCTATTTTTTTTTAGGCTGGAGAGATTGAATAGGGGTGGGAGGGAACGTGTGGCTGGAAGTCTGAGCACTGACTCAAGCACAGGTCCAGAAGGCCTCAGATCGTCTCAGGCTGTGAACGGAATCCAAGGCCTGACTCCCAGGCGCAGGAAAGGGGTCCGTTGCACGAAGAAGGCCTTATGATTGACTGTCAGAGCGAAAGCACTGGCAAAGCATTGCACCTGTAAGCACAGAAGGAAGGTCCTTGACCTCCCCCCCCACCCCAAACTTGACAATGCTAGTTGGAGGCTGAGTCTGAAGCAGCTAATCATGCCCTCTCAGTTTTATGTTATTGCAAAAATAAATTACTATCTGGGGGATGGAAGGAGAAATGAAATGTACCTCATTTTTCTATCATGCTTTATTATGTAAAAATTTCTCCCCTTTTACCCCATGGAATTTTCTCCCATTTTGGTAACTCATGACACGCTGGTGTAGGAAACCTTCTTGAAGGATAATATGTTCAGGCAGTATTGACCTCCTGCTAATGAATTTCTCATGTACACGGCAAGGCTGGCCCAGTGCTGTAAGGAACAAGATCAGAAGTTTGAAAGACAAAACAGACACTCATTCTTCTTGTGTCTCCTCCCAAGGAGCCTTTAACACTTTACACCTAACGTTGACTTCAGAAGGTGGGGGGGGGGGAAGAATTGCCACTCTAACAAAGAATATTATTAATTTACTTTCTAGTCCACATTGTATTCTCAAGTTTAAATTGGAATTCCACGATTTTATCTGGCACAACCCATTTTTGAAATAAAGGATTCCCTTTATGATACGTTTTCAAGAGCGAAGCTCTCCGAAGATCTATAATACTATTATTTATCTGATTTTTTTTTGTCGCTCTGAGGGCTGAACACACGATGTAATTGCTTTACCATGTTTTCATAAATTACATTCAGAAATGTGTCATAGTAAATTACCTTTGTAATAAAATGTAAAAAATGCAAATGGCTGTTGTCTTTATTACGTTTTAAACCATTGGTTTATCTGCATTATTTCACTTGTCACTTGCACAATGTGTTGGTTAAAGGGGCGGCACAGTTTGATAACAGAGTGCTGGGTCCTGTGTGTAATCTTGCAGGCATGTACAGTTTGGGTCATTTCCTCATCTCCCGCAGAAAAGACATTATCCCGTCCATATTTACATACTTTTCAATATCTGTCAAACAATCATAAATTATAAATTAATGAAATGTTCGACAGTCTTCCGAGATCAGACTAATGAAGACATTTTACCTTTTTGGTGATGTTGAGTGTCATCTTTGTAAGTTTAATGACATTTGGACGCTCGTGCTTTATTAGGGGTTTATTAGGTTGGTCCTTCACTCCCGCTGTCATTCAGATGTCTCTGCAGAAACATTACCTGCTTCTCAGGTACAAGAACAAATCGCCTTCGATCAGGAAGCCTTCAAAACAGGGTTCTCGGGAGCCTGAGCTTTAAAAATGAATGTCCAGTTGGGTTTAAAGGATCACTGGGAATTTTTACCCTTCTTAAAATTTGTAATGAGCCTGCTGTTACATCTATTCTGCCAGCAGGCAATGGTGTGGACACGCCAGTGAGGTGTACACTGTCCTTGCACCGTGATTCACACCCGTGCTATCGTGAAGAAGGGCACGCAACTCTGGTCAGGATGTCCCTTTATGGGACTCCATGAAATTTCACGCACCGTCTGTAAACCGCCTCTTGAGTCTAAAGGCAGAGTGCTCCTTTAGAACTTGGCCTGAACTCAGGGGATGGGCCCCGTCTTACCCGGCTGTAGTCCTAGGTAAGCGCAGAACTGCTTTTCCAAAGATGCCACCACCCATTGATTGGTGCTGCCCTGATTTTCGGTCCTCAGAGGGAACCCCAGGTAGGTGCCCGCGCAGTCCAGGGCAGTAAAAGGTTGTTGGTGAGGTTGACACGTTTTCTTGAAAAATATTAGCTCCCCATGCTCTCATTATGATTGATAGCCATGAGGGTTTTTTTAAATATAAAATAATAATAATAAAACTGGAAGTGATGAGTTTAGTTCAATCCAGAGAGGTCAAATGATCAGCCTTGACTTAAGATTCAAATAGCAAGTCACACGGAACAAAGGCTCATCATTGCCACCCATCCCGGGCCACAGTAAAAGGGCCCTGCTGGGGCTTTGGTACCAGGTTACTCTAAACAAGGGCAAGGAGCCCAGGACGCTGGAATGTCGATGTCGTCACCAGGCTGGGTCATTTTATTAGCCCTCCTGGAAATTTTATCAGCTGTGTTGGTCTACTTTACCCCCCAGTTCAACAGACGTTCTGCTTTTCCTCAGTCTTGCCCACGAGGGATTTGCACCCTTTTGGACACAGTGGCATTCGCGGAGGTGGAAAGAGGCTGCCGTAAGGAAGAGGCACTCATCGTCCTGGGTCGTCTTTAAGTAAGAAATGTGTATGCACCGTGTACATGAGGAGGGGAGAGGAGAGAGGCCAGACAGGAATTTAAAGGCGGCGTGGCTGCCCTCTGCTGCGGCCTCCGTACTGGCCCCTCACCTCCTCCTCCGCCCGCCCGGCTGGGGCAGGAACAGAAGACCTGCTCCGGGAAGGGGGACCCCCGGGAAGGGGAACCCCATTTCTCTATGGGAGCACTCACACTGAGAGCTTAGCCTTTGTCCTTTTATGAAATAGACATCAGGAATAAAACGGCAGCCCCTGAAAGGTCCCAAGCTGAACCTATAAAAATGTAGAGAGTGACTTCAAAATATTTCCAAACACTACTTTAAAAAACAAAAACAAAACACACAACAGAGAGTTATTAAGCAGCTCCTTGGTGAAGCGAGCATTGCTTCTGCAATCATCAAAAATTGACATGTACTGCTAGTAAAGTAATTGCGTGCCACCCTGAAGCAGGGAGCGGGCAGTTGTGAGTCCACTTGCACACCCGTTGACTGGCAGCATCAACATGCAAGGAGCTTAATTAAGTCATACATGTAGACTAACCATATCGCTGCATTGCATCATGCGCACTGTATCTCAATTTATTGGCACAGTTCATGGGACTGCTCCACCTCAGGTGGGAATGTCATCCACCCTGCACCGAATCTTTTTCCTAGTGATTCTTGACCCACCGGGAAAACCAAGAACAAATGAGAATCAAGAGAGAAAAAAGAAAAGATGCCCGGTTGGGAGCGAGGGTGGGATTTGTCGGGAGCAAACTGGCTCAATGGGGTTGAGAGAGGAGGTGACACCAGGGCTTTGGACAGACTCCCAATTCGTGTCACAAATTTAAGTGGGCAGCGTCCCCATTAGATTAATTAGAATTGTAAAGTGCAAAGCCAAGCCCATTCATCAATCCTAAGAAATGTTCATCTCAAAAGGTCAGGGGTCAGTTGGACAGCTAAATGAGTTCCTCTCTATTCCCCTTCCCTTAAGTTCTGGCCACAGGCTGTTTATTTGTTTGTTTGTTTAATGCAAAACTACAGAAATCTTCAGGCTAAATCCAATCGACCCCCCCACACACACACTTACAAGCGTCAAGACACACATTTCTGTCCAGGAATGCCACTCTCTTCCATCTCCATTCATGAAGGTTTGCATTATTGCAGGTGACCCGCGCTAGCAACGCAGTCACAGGCACACTAAGGGTCAGTGGAAGCCGGGAGAGCCGAGTGGGTGAGGGGCCGACTGTGCCCCAGCGAGCAGCCCTCGCTTCCAGCTCCGGGGACAGGTGTGAGGTCGTGCGGTACCTCCTTCTAGAGTACGGGGGGGGGGGGGGGGGTCCTGCCCTGTTTCCACTTGGGTACCAGGCAGGGTTCTAACTTGGCTCTAAGGAGTGAGAGACGCAAGGCAGGCAGAACGCTGGCAGAAAGTCTAGTCCTCAGATGGGGTGGAGACTACGCAGTAATCTTTCTGTATTTCAAACATCTCAAGTAAGTGGATGATAACTCCACTCGGTGGTGAAAGAAATTCTCATATATCTGCCAGTAAATGCTGGTTGATATGAGTGAGTCAGTCCCAGGCTTGTAGACTGTCAGCTCATTTGCCCCGCAAGATGAGGACATGAATTTGACAGCACATTTCAGGGGTCGGTCTCCCTTCCTTCCTTCCTTCCTTCCTTCCTTCCTTCCTTCCTTCCTTCCTTCCTTCCTTCCCTCCTTCCTTCCTTCCTTCCTTCCTTCCTTCCCTCCTTCCTTCTTTTTTTCTTTTCTTCCTTCTTTCCATTCTTTTTCTTTCTTTATAAAAAGATTTTATTTATTCAATTTAGAGAGAGGAGAGAAAAGAGCGAGAGCGAGAGAGCGAGAGAGAGAGAGAGAGAGAGAGAGAGAGAAGGGGGGAGCAAGAAACATTAACTCCCATTTGTGCCTTGACCAGGCGAGCCTGGGGTTTTGAACCGGCGACCTCAGCGTCAGAGGTCGTTCTTGACTTGGAGCTGTTGCTGTGTCTTCTCCCCCCAGGGGTCCGTTGCTCGTACTGGAAGGCCATCTCTGCCCCCTACGGCCCGGCCGCAGGTCCGCTCCAGAGAAAGAGGAGGTTCCCTCCCGGCATCCCCTGCGGGAAGCCCTGGAGCGGGAAGCCCCGAAGTCTGGACTTGAAGAGCGTGGGGGAGCTGGCCTGACCTTTTCGGAGGCCTGGGCATCCTCCTCCGGTTCTTTTCCTGTTGTTTTCCCTTTGCTTCCGGAAGATACAAAAGCAAGCACCTTTTCCCCAAAGGCCTTCTCCAGCCCAGCTTTGGAGGCTTTCTCCAGGGTTTGGGCACCTTTGAGGGACCAGGGTTGGGGACACTCCAGCCCTCTCCAGAGATCCCTGGGGCCCTTCAGCCTCACGCAGGGAGAGCGGGGAGCGAACGGGCACCCACTGGGGCTAGGCCGGCGCGGGCGGGGAGGGCTGGTCCCGTCCTGGGGCCGTCCAGATCGACGTTGGGTTTTGGGGTCCCAGTCCGGACCCTGGGGGTCTTCAGGGAGAGAGAAGGAGGAATAAGGCCGGAGCAGCGCTGGTGGGGAGGCATGTCTCGGGGGCACTGTTTGGCGGAGCCTACGCCGGCATTTAGAGTGAAAACAGCGGCCGGGGCAACGCGAACACGCACTGTTTACCTTTTCCACGCGCTGCGCGTTCAGTCTTACTTAAAACGAACGAACAAAGCCATCGAAACACGTTCTACTTTTGCGCCCATTTTAGAGATGAGGAAACAGAGGGCAGAAGGTTTTGAGGACTTTGTTCAGGGTCCCTCCGCCAGCCTGCGAGAGAACGGGCCCCCGGAGCCGCGCGCCGCGGAAGGGCCCCCTGGTCTCGTTCCCGGAGCTGCGTCTCCTCGCGGGAGGGTTGGGGCAGTTTAGACGCCGCCTCCCCTTTTCCCGCCCGCAGCGAGATCGCCGGGGCGGGAAGGTCTCCAGCGTCCATCCTTGCTCTCAGGCGTCACCCCTACTCTGTCCCAACCACGCCCCAATCTCTCTGCTCGTGGGCAGGGAAGTGTCCTCTGGGTTTAACCCTCGGCCTGCGAAGCCCAAAGCCCCAAATCCTCCTGAAACTCCGCCCCTTTACCGCACCCCAGTGACTAAGGCTAGTGAGTGCGGTAAGTCAGGCTAGGGATAGAGTCCATCCGGAGGCCTTCCTGGAGGTGGTGACCAAACTGGCAGACCCGACTAAATCCGGTCAGGATTAACGCTGAGGGATGCGATCCAGGGTGGCTTCCGACCCCTCCCCAATCTCCAGGGGCAGAGCCCCAGGCGCTAAGGCCTGACCTCTGTTTCGACTCCTCCACTTCAGGTCTCTGCTGAGCCAGCTCCCGCCTTCAGGATAGTGGCTCAAATAGGATGCATATGAATTGCACAACTACCTTTCCAAAGTTGGAACGGAGCCGCTGTGGCCACCCCAGTCTCTGTTTCTCCGATTCCTAAGCATGTTATAGGAGACCTCTAAGAAATTCATCGGAGACATGATTGTCTGTGGGTTGAGATCGAAAGGCAAGAAGCCATGAGGGCACAAGACCCGAGGGATATGCCACGCTTTTCAGATTTTCCGTGGGGACATGAAAGGTGGGGGGTGGGGGTGAGGCAGGAGCGGGGGGGGGGTGGCGGTGAGGAAATGATCTCTTCTCATAGTCAAAAGCCTTAGCTGCCCGGAGGTGGACAAGGCCTAGGCGACTCGGCCAAGAACCCGGTGCCGGCCAGCGAGGAGTGAGCCTACGGCTTTCGGAGTCAGCGTCACACCTGGCCGCGCCGGCTCCATAGTGTGTCTACTATTCAAGGGGAAATTCAAAAGTGACTTATGCAAATCCCAAGCCAGGGTCCCACCAGCAACTTCTGGGATAGGGAGCAGGGTGGGGGGTGGGGTAGAGGACCAGACGAGAGGTGAAAAAAAAAAAAAAAAAAAAGAAAAGAGCGGGGAAATCAATTGCAAAAAAAAAAAAGTAATAGTAAAGATACCCGCGGGATTAAATAAGTTCAGAAGCTCGGCCGGCAGAACTCTCGATCTGGTTTTTGAAATCCAGAGCGTCTCTCTACCTTTGGGCCATCTGGCTGTTTTAAGCTCTCCCCCATGCGGGATGATTTTAGCTGAAAATCTCTTCCGTTGCAGCCTTGCTTTTATTGAATCCATCAAAAGAAAACTTTCCCCGAGTTTTTTTTTTTTTTAAGAAGGCTAAAATAATACGCCGACCACTGTGACATTCTCCGCGCCCGGGCCATTTTTCATAACGCGGTGGACCCTGCTTTTGTGCCTCTGAGGCGACTCAACAGATGAATAACGAGCAAAGTCTCCTGAAAGTAAGCTAGCAGCTTTCTCAGCCCGGAGAAAAAGTTCACTGAAATGAGAGGTGCACGCAAACCCCACACCCAAACATGGGGGCCACACTTTTATGACCCTGAATGACAACGAAGTCTTTTTTAAAAGCAACTAACTCTCGCAGCGGCGGCGCGCGCACGCACACCCCCCCGCGCGCGCGCGCGCGTGCACACACACACACACACACACACGCACACTTATGCACACAAACCACACAAACTTTAAGCCTTGTGAAGCTGTCCAGGTGGTGTTTAGGAAATTCTGTGAAAGACAGAATGAAGTATTTGAGGCAGGTTCTAGCTAGCAACATGTGAGGGGTGTAAAACCCAGTTTTATTTAGTTAAAAAAAAAATTTTTTTTAAACCGCAGCTAGTTTGAAACGGTTTCTGGAAAGAGGAAAGCAAAGGCTGCAGCGCTAACAGAAGAATCCAAGTATTTAAAGGACGCCCAAAATGTAGTGTTGTGGCAGGTGGGGTAAGTTCACTTGTTATTATTATTTTTTTCCTGTTTTCTCTTTGGTTTTGCAACGCAATGAACACGTCCTTCGGGAAGAGTTTTCATGTTTTTAGGAAACGAGAAAGTAATTCCAGGCTCCCACCCGCGAGGGCGGCCTCCTGCAGCGTGGCTTTGGATTTGCGGGTGTGTTCCCGAGAGACGCTTCCCTCCCCGAGCCGCGCAGTCCCAGGGCCCGAGGCCGCCGCGCCCTGAGCGGCAGGGTTTGGAGAGCCGCGGCCCGGCCACCCAGGCAACAAGTCGTGGGCTGCGGCCCCAGGGGGGCGCCGCGCGGTGCGGCGGCTGGGCCGGGGGCTCGCCGGGTTCCCACGAAGGAGTTTTGCACGTGTAAACTAGACTCGCTTATGGACGCGCACAGCTGCGACCCTCGGGTGTATCAGGGGGAAAAACTCTTCCCTTAAATGGACGATTTGGGAAAAGTACGCCATTGGTCCTCGCCAGATGATTATCGATGCAAAGTAAACTGTCTGGGTTGGAGCACGTGCGCGCGCGTTTGTTTAACCCTAAAAGTATTCCCACTTCCGAGTTGCTGGAGTTGACATCCATTCGAAATCGGTCCTGTGTGTGTGTGTGTGTGTGTGTGTGTGTGTGTGTGTATCCCCAGGGACTGGGGGGGATAGTGGAAGGGATTGTGGGAGATGCTGTAGACATACTAGGTGATAGGCGGATTTCGCCCGAAAGAGTTGCGCTGTGTCCTCTGAACTGCAGGAAAGTGGCCTCAAAGAAAACCAAAGGCGGCCTCCAGCGCGCGCGCGCGCACATTTCTGCAGATGGGTGTTGCAAATGCGTGTTTATATGCACTTTTCTGCTACTGACCCGCCGCTCTGAGGTTCGGTTCTGCTGTGGATTTCATGGCGTGGCTATTTTTAGACACCCATGCCGACCGGTCGTTCATTTCATTGCTAAACAGGGACCTACCGGCGTCTGCCTTAAGCCGGATGTTTGTTTACTATGATGAGCTCGCCCTCCCCAGAACGTGGCGTACACACGTGCTGCGCCAGAGGCCAGACGGAGCTGCTCCAGAGGTTGGCAAACACGTTTCCGCCAGTTATTTCGGAGGAAGCCGAGAGACATTGCCGGGGGCAGCCGGCGAGAAATGGACGAGGGAACTGAGCCTTTCTTCCAGGCGATTTTGTTCATTAGCAGACGCGACTCCTGCTCCTGGGTCTGGCGGGCAAGCCTATAAAATGCAACTTTTGCCCCATTGGTTCGCTAGGTGAATTAGCACACACTGGGGCTGAACAGTCCTGACCTTTGCCTTTATGTGCGCGCAAATGTTTGCCTAAAACACAATCGGCCTTGACAAGGGAGCACGCTACCGTGTGACACCGCCTATTCACCAGATAGATGTCCCCTGCCACACACGACCCAGAGCAGCCTTTTAAATAGCTTAGGTATTTGTACAAACCGTATAAATTAATGTCGGGTGATTGCCAGTTGCTGGTTAAATAGAAGACAATTAGATGTGAGATACGCAGCTCTCTCTCTCTCTCTCTCTCTCTCTCTCTCCCCCTCACTTTCTGGTCTTTTTTCTTTCTTTTTCTTCTTTAAAAAGTCGATAACATGATTAGGAAACAAAACTGGTAGTGAAGAAAAATGTTTGGAAGACTCAAAGGCTTCCTGCTTGATCACGTGGACACATGAATGCAGTTTCCTTGCAAATGTCTTTTCCACAAAGGTAGGGAGTGGATGAAGGAAGGGAGAGGACAGTGGGGAGAACTGTGAGGAACGAATGCTCAGAGCGGCTGGGTGATGGGAAAGTTTGGAAAGTGAACCCCAAGATGCTACAGGATTGATTGTTCCTGGTAGGCTGTGAGAGGGGCCCAGGGGAAACCCTGTGGGACTTGGAAACTTATCCCATTCTTGAATTTTACTGTACTGAATACTCCCTCCAATAAAATTAATTACTCTACAGGAGGAGCAAGACATCTTGTAAAAATTTAAAATCGGTTCAAACCTTTTTTAACTCCAGCATTGTAGCTCGGAAATGATTTAGAAGAGCGATTTTCCACCTTTTAATCTCACGGCGCCCATAAATGAATTACTGAAATTCTGCAGCACACCAGAGAAATGGGGGTCACTTTGATTCATTCACACCAGACGGCTATTGTTGCGCTGGCTGTTGTCACTTCTTTTATTTGACAATGAAGGGGAAAGGGTGCCCCTGACTAAACAGTCCGGCTTTGCAGGTTTTAAAAATTATTGTAGCACATGAGTTGAAAATCAGTGATTTAAAGTACTGGCCTGTCTTTCTCTGAACTTTGACATAGGAAAAAAAAACCACACACTCAAATTTTTCTTGGTTGTCATTTTTTAGCTGACTTCAAAATATTACACATTCCTGTCGTTACCAGTGGGATGGCAAAACCTCACCAATTTCCAAGGCTTAATTTCTGGGCAGATCCGAACTGCAGAGGCAGCGAAGTCACCCTAAGAAAAAGGAGGGTGTTTGCAGTATTCGTTCAGGGCATGTCACTCCTTTGGCACAGAAGGCTGTTTACTTTCTTCGTTCCAAAGAATGCATTTGACCAGAGCAGCACAAATTCCAGCCATGGGGTGTGTGTGTGTGTGTGTGTGTGTGTGTGCGCGCGCGCGTGCGCGGGCGCGCGCAGGTTTGAGTGCCTGACAGCTGCTGTCCTTTATCCAAACATTGGCCAGGGCTCTTCCTGGCTTCCTTTAACCGTCTGCCCCTGGAGGGGAGGGTGTGTCACCAGTTCTCCATTGGAAGCCCTTGCTCTAGGTCTCTGGGCAAAATTTACCACCCCTCTGATGGGCTCTGGGTAATAAGAGGGGGAAGTTTATCAAAAGCTGTGTTCTACATAGAGTTTTGGAATAGCACAAAAGTAGCAGAAAGGTACAACCCCAGAATGCAAAAGAAAAAGATCATTTTAAGAACAAGGGACTTGCAGAAAAATTGTAATATGGAGAGGCTTGCAAGAAGATAAACATAAGCGATAGAGAAGAAAATTAAGGAGACTACCTCTATTTTCTTTTCTTTTTTTTTTAATTTAGAAGTTAAATTGGATGGGGTGACATTGATCAATACGTGTACATAGGCTTCAGGTAAACCTCTCTCTCCCATCTGAACTGCTGACTGATTGCCCCGTGAGCCCACCACCCAAAGTCAAATCACTTTCCTTCACCGGATATTGGTCTCTATTTTTCTTAATGAACAGATCAGATTGATTAGTTTACCCTTATGACTTACTGAATAACATGGCAGGTATGTATAGTTCAGAACAGTCTTGTGAGAATAAAAGAAAACAATGTGAAGGACAGCCCGTCTATTTTTACATTAGGTTTAGAAACGCAGGCAACTAAATACGTATGTGCAGAAATTACATTGGATTTCTCGAAGGGTATTTGCCCATTTTTAGTCACAATCATCTTGACTATTTTTCTAAAAAAACTGTTTCATGTCGAAGCACAATAATAACCCTAGCGATTTTCCTCTCCCTCTCCTCATCTTACCACCCCCAATCTCACAGAGAAGTTAGAAATGAAAGACCCAGAAATGCACATTGTAAGGCTCTGTTCTTGGAGCTACTGTACAGGAGCCTGTAGAAAGCCAGGCAGGAATATCCTCCCAGCCTTCAGCAGGACATGTTGAGTGAGCTGGTAGCTGTGCTTGTGGCAGCTGAAACTTCTTCAGGCTTATGGGTGCTTTGAGACAGAATACGCCTCCCATGATGATGACTGGCAGGGTTTAGGTTCCAGTGTAGTCATAAAAAATTTAGTTTATGAATTTTTTTAAAAAACCTCCAATTTTTTTTTTTAGTTTGAAATAGCTATATTTTAATAAAACACATCAGGTGAAAAAGTATCTCCATATATGTCATGTAAAACATATATGGGATGGAGGTGAACTATATCCTAGGCACTAACAATTATATAGTCCACATATTCAATGACTTATTTAATTCCCATGAACTTGACTGAAGAGGAGAGATGATTCATTCACTCTATTGCTGCCAGGCATCTAGACATTGCACATAGTTGTGACCAAAAATTATTGAATAGTTACATTGTGAAACCTGCAGTTAGTTTAAAGTAGCAGTGTTCAGAAGACATATGGGAATTTGTTCAAGACGTAGCCTAATTGCCCAAACCACTCTTATTAAAATGAATAACACATCTAGAATGAGAATAAAGTAAAATTTAAAAAATTATTTCTGGAAAAACTGAACTTTCCTAGGAATATGATTTTTCTCAGAGCAAAAAAAGGTAAAAATTATTAGTTTATAATTATATCTAGAAAATTAAGCTTACTGATTTAGTCTTATGCTTTGAGGGAGAAAAATATCTGCTGAAAATTTCTTTGCATATGAAGTTCGTGTTCATTAAAGGTAAAATGGTTACCTATCGTTGACATGAAAACTTATAAATCTTTTAGATAGCACCTATAGTGTATGTTAACCTCGATGTTAACGATTTTCTCACTGACTTGATTATAAAATGACATCTGCCAGTACGCGTGACACTTTGTACTGTACTATAGAATGGTATAAAAGTGAAGAAGTAAGGATGGGTTTCACGTGCTAGAGAGAGCGCCCTGGGTCTGCCTCCCAATCTCGAGGCTCAAGGTAATTTTCTTCTCCTCATTTATGTAGACGGGGTTCCTATGACTTTAATAATCCTCACTAACTACTTGCTCTTCAACTCCGTTCTACTCTGCACGTGCAAACCCAACCATTAATTCTGGAACCTGAGCTGGAATAGCCCACCTATGCCCCCTCCAGGCATTGTGCGTGCACACGGTCGGGTCGGGCCAGAATCTGGGTCGTCAGGGTTCAGAGACCGGCCCTTCCCTTGCCGATGGCAAGCCTGTAATAATGAGCTTGCTACAGAGAAGCAGGGGCCTCTTCACCTCCATCTGGGTTCGTGCCCCCACGGACTTACTGCCGGCAAAGAGAATGCAGAGGCTGCGCAGTACTGAGCGGGGCTTGGGTTCCAAAGGGCATTTGGAAGGAGCCTTGCCTAAGAACGAGATTTATAACCTGGATGCGTGGAGATTGTGCCTATGGAGCATCAGGGAAACCCCAGAACTGGGGGGAGTCTGGACTTCCATCTTATCCCCTTTGTTGTAAATCTGTGAATGTAGAGTATAAGAAGTTGGGAGTGACTGGCAATGGCATTCCAAGACAGTGAGGGACCTGGCCCCAGGAGAGTGCCCACGCTTCAGATGGGTGTGGACCAGTGTTCACCTGACCTTCCAGGAGTCACAGAATTTGCCCCTAAAGCATAGCTAAGCACCAGCGAATCAGCCAGTCAGGTACCACGGAGGGGTGCGGGCTCCTCTTCTGATTTCTCTGAAAGCAGCCTGGTCAGCGAGCCAGGCCCAGGATGCTCTTGGCTCCCAACTCAGCCACTTCCACAGGTCTGGTCTCTATTTATTTGCCTGCTCTGCCTCTCTGCAGCAGCTGGGCAGCTGCCTGAAGGGGCCCCATCCGGCCCACTCCACCCTCCTGACACCTTCTCCCACCTCCTCCTCCTCTGCCTCACTGCCCTCCACCCTTTCATCGTCCTTTAACCCTTTACAAACCCTCTCTTCCTTACCCATCTTCACAGTCCCTGCCATCCCTCTCACCCCTTTGCTCCCTCCCTTCCGGGAGCAGATAGGAGCCAGACACTCTGGGTTGACTTCTCTGCTCGTAGCCCTGAGCCTTCAGAGACCTTGCCCTGGGTTCTCCTCCCAGATTCAGCTTGTAGAGTTCAGGGAAAATATCTCATAAGTGTAACAGTTCCATCAGCAGGGTGGGTGGTAGGGTCTTGGAAACTGGTGGTTCTTTAACTTGATCAAGCTTCACAATCAGCCAGAGTCTGTTTAGAACAAGACAACCAGAGATTGCTCGGCCCATCCCGAAGTTTCTGACTCAGGTAGGGCCTGAGGGTTGGCATTACTAGCGAGTTCCCTGGGGATGTCGAGGCTCCTGCTCTGGAACCATGTTCTGGAGAGATTTCAATGCTGTCTCAGGAGTATGAGGTGAGCCTGCTGTCGTAGATACAGGTAGAAGGCAGGGAGGAGACAATGAGCATCCAAGTTCAATAGCAGAAGGATGCAGGCTAGATGGGAGCAGTGCCCTAATGTCTTCCCAAGCTGGAAAACGCAGGGTGGGACAAAGTAGGTTGACACTCGTTCATATGGAAAAATAATACAATAATGAATAAGTAATGATACACCGTAAGCGTAAACTCTACGTTTTATGTACTTACAACTGTGAACCTACTTCGGTCCCACCTTGTACTTTGGAAATATGAATGCATCCAAACTACTGATGAGCATGTAGTTTCTCAGTGAAGAACAAAATCACCCCCCCATGGTGAGAGCTTCTTCTATGAGAGGAAAGGGGAAAGAAAGGAGGTTTTCTCCAGGACAGGTCTTTAAGCTCTCACTGACCTTTTTTTTTTTTTTAAAAAAAAAATGAGACTAATGATGTTTAGAATTGGGGGATTGCATCTTGGGTCACTGAAAGTGCTAGTCACTCTGTTTTTGAGCCTGGGGTTGTGTGTGGGTGTGAGTTGGGAGAGTTCTTTGTGGTTAGACTTCATTCTACAATAAATGGACAGGAGGACCCAGGTCATAGGAATCACCTTTTCTAGGCTGGGTAGTGGTTACCATGGTTACCTCTTGCTCCTTCTCCATCTGCTTCTGAAGAGGCCTCATAAACCTCTCCTTTCAGTCCTCAAAAGCTAGAAGGAGGCCCAGAAAATTTTGGCCACTTTATGCTCCACCTTTTCAACTGTTTAGGGAATGATTTGTTTAATTTAGTCAGAACTGCAAAGGTATGTGTATAAGAAAGAAAAACATAAAAAAGAAAACAATTTAAATCCCTCAAATTCAGTGTGTGTGTGTGTGAGATATACCATAAGCAGTCATGTTGGGCAAAATTCTTTGAAATTTTGTATTTGAGTTATTTGACAATATAAATTTCAAAGCCTGGTCACTTGGGCCTAGAATATCTACACATTTATCTCCCAGATAATTTTGCCAATAGTTTTTTTTTTTTTTTTTTTTTTTTTTACAGGGACATAGAGAGAGTCAGAGAGAGGGATAGGTAGGGACAGACAGACAGGAATGGAGAGAGATGAGAAGCATCAATCATTAGTTTTTTGTTGCAACACCTTAGTTGTTCATTGATTGCTTTCTCATATGTGCCTTGACCACGGGCCTTCAGCAGACTGAGTAACTCCTTGCTCAAGCCAGTGACCTTGGGTCCAAGCTGGTGAGCTTTTTGCTCAAGCCAGATGAACCCGCGCTCAAGCTGATGAGCTCGGGGTCTTGAACCTGAGTCCTCTGCATCCCAGTCTGATGCTCTATCCACTGTGCCACCATCTGGTCAGGCTTGCCAATAGTTTTTAATCTTATTTCCCCCCTAGGTTTAGTGACCACGGCAGAAACCTGTAGTCTGCCTTCTGAGATTAGTGTCTAGGCATTAGAGTTCTGAGAACTTCACCAGCATTTGCACAACCCTACCCGTAGTCACAATTCCTTAGCAACAGTTCAACACTGGAAAAAATTCCTTGTATTACAAATAATTATGGCGTTCAAATATGCATTAGTAAAACATAATTGCATCAACACCTTTCTCTTATAATCCTGCATATAAAAATCACTAGCAGTTTGTTAATGTGTGGTTTTTATACTGGTTTAATAAAATAAATCTAAACTTGTCAAACGTCCACTTATGAACACATTTTCTTGGTTGTATTCTAGCCGAAAATATTGGACATTGCTAAAATGATTCAAGGGATCATCAGCACACCAGCCCCTTGAGAAATACGAGGATAGATATTTCGCACCAAATGTGGTTGTCCAGATTTTAAAGAGTTCAAGTTGGTCTTGCTTTTTTTGCTCCCATTTTATGATCTATGTATTTTAGTTTAAATTTGAACTTTTATCTATTTGTATTTCAATTTTTAATATGACAGAAAGGACAGAGGTTATCATCAAGATTGAATATTTAATTTTAAATTTAAACTGAATACATTTTTGAAGTATGTAAAACACACTTTTCATATTAACTGGAATTGAGATGTATGTAATACAACTATTTGCATTCCCTGCTATCTGAATAGGAAATTAAATAGGACAAAATCAATCTCTAAATGTATGGTCTGCGCATGAGACCCAGATGTAACCAGTTAATATCGTTACTCTATTTAACTTGTGGGTGATGAAGTTAGAGCATTATCTAAAGAAATGCTCCAAGTATTTTAAGGTTGGGAATCTTACAATGGTCTTGATTTTAGTATAGTAGACCAGATATGCTTTGGCTCAGAATGGTCTCACCAAAAATATGTTGTGGCAAATGACATCTGAGCATAATGATACTATTAATTCTACTGTCATTGTGAGAAAAAATAAACACACTGTATTTAGTGTCTGTTTACAGATGATTTGGCATTTCCCACAACCATCTAGTCATCTTTTCTGGCAAAATACTGTTGTTGGTTGTTTGTTGACTTGTAGTATGTAACCATTCCCCCCTCTCCTGCCCCCTAGCGGAGGGTTTGGCAATGCACCAGCAGTTAGGGCAACCAGCGATTATTTATTGATCACCTGCTGTGCGCCAAGCACTGCGGAGGCTGCTGAAATGTGTCCAGATCAGAGCAGAATCCAATAATAGCACGCAGGGGCGTTGTAAGATGATTTAAGTTCGAGTAGATATTCTAGCTTTGGGTCCTTGTGGCTCCTCAATTAGGGACCTCTTCAGAACCCTGATCTCAACGACGACAACGTTGCAACTGGACCCTGACTGGGGGCATCTCTGGCCACCAGAATCTCCTACCCACAACCTGGTTGGGACGGAAAGGCGGGTCGCCCCTTGGAGCGTCTGGTGATCCTTTGCGTCCTCTTGCTGAGAGCTGTGCAGTTTGGCCTGTACGCTTACAACCGCCAATCCAGGTCAGCGGTGTCAGACCTCAGCTCCACCACGCTCTGTTTGAAGAGCCCATTTTGTGTCGTGGCAGCCACAACGGCACCCAACTTGCCTCTGTGACTTTGTTCTTTTGATTTTTAATAGATCAAAGATGTGGAGGGAGGGAGGGAGGACAAGCAGGAGATGGAGAGAGAGAAGGGGGGTTGTGAGGGACTGCTGTCGCGTCAAGGTGCAGCGCCCACGGGAGGCCACGCACCCCATCAGAAGGCAGAAGTGCCAGGAAGAGGGCGAGGAACCCGCACTTGGGCGCGGCATTGTTGGGGGATCGGAGCGGGGGTCACCTCGGCGGGCTGCCGCTGCCCAGTCCAGTCTCCATGGCAACGCAACCTGCTGCTGCTTGCCGCCAAAGTTGAAGGCGCTTGAAAGGGCTTGAGGAAGCCAGAATCACAACCCCATTTAGGTTCCCGGGAACAACGGGGCAAAAATGAGGCGGAGAAAGAAAGGAGCAAGGAAGGTAGAAGGGAAAGGAGGAGGGAGGGAGTGGGAGGTAAAAGGGGAGCGGGAGCCAAAGAGTGAACGAATATGAAGGCAGGAACGAGAGAGGGAAGGAAAGGGAGGAGAGAAGGAGAGGAGAGGAGAGGGGAGAGAGAGGGGGGGTGGTGGCCTGCGAATGCCGGCATTGCCTCTCTGTTCTGAGTCTGATCTACCACATCATAACCCCCAGGAAGGAGAAGACGTCAATTTCCCAGAGGCACGGAGATGTTTCTATGGAAAACCCAGGAACTTTAGTCCATAACAGACCTGGAGTAAAACAAAACAAAACAAAACAAAACAAAAAACTCAAAGAGATCAAAGGCGCAGCTCCCTGGAGTAGAGATGCGTCTCTGAATTAAAGATGAATGATGCAGACTACAAAGTACTTTCTTCTTCTGTATGCAGTTCTCGGTTTCCATTTCAAGGGGGGGGGGGTGCTGGCCTCCTCCTATTTGAACTAGACTGTCATTGCAAAGAATGTCCTAGAGGGGGGAAAGGGGAAGAGGGGGTACTAGGAAGGAACTAGCTTCCCTCACCCCAGCTAGATCTCCAACCACCCTCTTCAAAGGGGCTCAGTGGAGGTGTCAGCCCGGCCCTCCTCTACGAAGGCCGTCCTGGAAAGACCCAGCCCCGCCCTCAGGTCTACTGGGGCAGTTGGGCAACACGGGACACTCTGGAGTCAGGGGAAGGGAACTGGGCTCTGGCTGGCTTCTCGCCTCACCCGATCAAGCCTGGGACACTCTCAAAGGGTCGGTGTGGCGGCGCTGGGGTGGGGAGAAGACAGCAGGTTGTGTAAGCCTAGGTGTGGACTGGGGCGGGCTCTAAGGGACCCTGGGGGGCGGACCCGGAGCAGCCCCCACAGTGGTGTCTGCAGGGGTGGGCTTCTGGCCGTTCTCCCAGGAAAGCCTCCCACCCCCACCCCCACTCCTGCAAAGGTGAAGACGCGGAGGGGAACCCAGTTAGAGGAGGCATGTACGTGTCTGACAGCCCCTCCATTTGCCCATCTAAGCAACAAATTCCAAGTGTGTTTCTTAGGTTCTCCTGGCAAGAAAGATGACCAGATTTCCACTTTTCTTTCTCAGCCAAAGGAAGTTGCAAAGTTAAGGGTGGGAATTCCTGTGTGTATCAGTAGAAGAACACTGCAGAGAATAGGCCAGCAGCAGCAGCAGTCCTAGATGAATGTCTCCTGCACCAGGACAGAGGGTTCTCAGGCCTGGCACACTCCGTGTGTGTGTGTGCGTGTGTGTGTGTGTGTGTGTGTGTGAGAGAGAGAGAGAGAGAGAGAGAAGTCCTAGATGAATGTCTCCTGCACCAGGACAGAGGGTTCTCAGGCCTGGCACGCTGTGTGTGTGTGTGTGTGTGTGTGTGTGTGTGAAAGAGAGAGAGAGAGACAGAGACAGAGAGAGAGAAACAGAGAGAGAGAGAGAACACTGCAGAGAATAGGCCAGCAGCAGCAGCAGTCCTAGATGAATGTCTCCTGCACCAGGACAGAGGGTTCTCAGGCCTGGCACGCTCCGTGTGTGCGTGTGTGTGTGTGTGTGTGTGTGTGTGTGTGTGTGTGTGTGAGAGAGAGAGAGAGAGAGAGAGAAAGAGAGAGAGAGAGAGAGAATAGACCAGTAGCAGTCCTAGATGAATGTCTCCTGCACCAGGACAGAGGGTTCTCAGGCCTGGCACGCTCCGTGTGTGCGTGTGTGTGTGTGTGTGTGTGTGTGTGTGTGTGTGTGTGTGAGAGAGAGAGAGAGAGAGAGAGAGAGAGAGACTCTGCGCTGAGGGCAGGCACGCTCCCTTCCCGTTCTGCTTCTTGTGGCCCTTGCGGCTGGGATAGCAAAACAGTCAATTCACAAAAGATGGAGACTCTCCGCTTCCTCCTGAAAGAATCAGCCGAGAGGCCTGGGCTTGTGCGGAGGAAGCCAAACTTCCAGAAGCTGTGCGCCCCCACCAGTCTCACTTCCGATTTCTCCCAAGCCAACGCGAGAAGATGAATATTACAGAAGTCAATGAAGTTGTTTGCAAACACGGCCGAGAGAAAGCCTGGTCCCAGACTGGGTCCAGCATCTGGACGGCTGTGCGTGGCCTCGGGGTCAGGCTCGACACTAAGTAAACAGTGCCTGGCGGAGGGGCTCCTTCTGTGGCGGCCGCAGCTGTTCAGCCTCCCATTGTCCGGCTGGGCCTGTAGATTCTGAGGCTGCCCCGCGCCCTGTCTGCGCGCAGGAACCGACCAGGCCGAACCGACCAGGCCGAACCGACCAGGGCGAACGGCCCGTGCGCTCTGCGCGCCGCCAGGCCTTCTCCTCTCCCTTCTTCACCACCCCGGGCTTTCCGGGCATCGCTTTCTCCCTAAATGTCAGAGCAAGTGCAAAAAAGTCTTGAACCTGGAGGAGGGTAAGGGAAAGGGAAAAAGATGCTTCCCCCTTTCACAGGAATGCAGGGGTGGGAAGAACAACACCGAACAAAAGACAAGGCAGTTGGAAATAGCAATAAAATCGAAAGCAAGCATGATCTTGTTAAAGAGTGAATTAAAAAAAAAATCCCATATTGTCAGTCTCGGAGAGGTCAGTGTGTCTGTCTGAAGAGGAAGACAGGGGCCAGGAGCCAGGGTCCAGGGCAGTACGTTTCCCGAGCTCCCCGGGAGGGGTGGTCTTGGGTTTGACGGCTCACACAGGGGGCCAGAGAGAAATGCCCCAGAGGTTAGACCCCCCTGGGTGGCTCCTTCTAGGCCTGGAATTCCAACACCCTCCCCGCAAAGGGCAACAGCTCCCCTCCTCCACGGTGGAGAAGACGCTGGAAGCACTGTTGAGGGGTTCTGGGGAAACCGGGCCCGGGTTTTAGACTGATTTTGCCAGGCTCACGATCTCCCAGCACTGCCCTGAGACTGGACTTCAGAGTGTGTTGTGGAGCCCCAACACCCTGGGGTGAAAGGACTTTTCCCTCCTGAAGCCCGGAGCCAAGGGAGGACTGTGGCGAAGGGGACGTTTCCCAAGTGGCGGGCCCCTGACCAAGGAAGGAGGTGGCTCCCGAGAGGCCTCGGACAGCCTGCAGAAACCATGGGCCCCTGACCAAGGAAGGAGGTGGGTCCCGAGAGGCCTTGGACAGCCTGCAGACCCATGGGCCCCTGACCAAGGAAGGAGGTGGGTCCCGAGAGGCCTCGGACAGCCTGCAGATCCATGGGCCTCTGACCAAGGAAGGAGGTGGGTCCCGAGAGGCCTCGGACAGCCTGCAGACCCATGGGCCCCTGACCAAGGAAGGAGGTGGGTCCCGAGAGGCCTCGGACAGCCTGCAGACCCATGGGCCCCTGACCAAGGAAGGAGGTGGGTCCCGAGAGGCCTCGGACAGCCTGCAGACCCATGGGCCCGTGACCAAGGAAGGAGTTGGCTCCCGAGAGGCCTTGGACAGCCTGCAGACCCATGGGCCCCTGACCAAGGAAGGAGGTGGCTCCCGAGAGGCCTCGGAGAGCCTGCAGCCCCAGGTCCACCCAAAGCCCTCTGCACTCTGTGGCCCCCACTCCGAGTGATTTGCGGGGCGCACTCCTGACAATCGCAGCCTCAGTGGCAGAATAGGAGGCGTGTCCAGCGGCCTGGGCCTGCCTCTGAGCCCCAGGGAAACAGCTCCAGTTCCCCGGACAGCCAGTCTGGAGTCCTCTCAGCCCAGAGAGGCGCCCCCAGTTCGGAGCTGTGGCTAATGACGCCTAGTGACCTTTGCCCAGTAGCCGCTTGCCTCCTGCTCCGGGGAAAAGTTGGCTGCTCTTATGGTGTTTGTTACTAATCCCCCATCATTCTCCTTTAAAAAAAAAAATGTGTAGAGGTAAAAACATCTTCACTTTTACTTTCAACAGCAACTGTGTCCCAGGCGCTGAGGAATAAGACCACCCACCCGGCCTAGGTGGCTTCATTCTCATCCCTTTTGTTTAGTAAACTCCTAAATTGGGAAAGTTGGAGGTAAAAGTCCTACTAAAATTATAAAATGCTATCAGGATATTGCTGTTGAGAAAAAAGAAAAAATAAATCTGGGCCCTGACTGAATACAAGCCGTCGAAGAGGAATCAAGGATTGCAAACACCCGAGCTCTTGGGCCTCTCCGTCGATGCTCAAGAAGTTAGATTGTTTAAAAAATGTTTTTAAACGGCTGACAGAGAATAGCAGAGGGTTCAGTGAGGGTCAAAGTTCTGAGCAGCGGAAGTGACTGTGTTCTTGATGTGTAAGTGTGGGAGAAAGCCCGAGGTCCCGCCCACAGCAGCTTAATTGTCATCGTTTAATTAACCTGAAGCATGGTTGAGTTGTAAGCATTCTGACTCCGGCTCCGGTCCTGAGCTTGTGTCAGTGATTTGCTGGAGGGGGGGGGGGCAGGGCGGGGGGGGGGGTGCTCGGGGGGGAGGGGAGGGGACCTCAAATCACTTACCGGATTCCAAGAATCCTGCCTTCCTGTTTCCCCACTAGGAAAGCTTTAAGAATTAAATAAATGTATAAATAAGTGGAATAACAAAGCCATCTCTCCCCCTCTAAAAAATAATAATTTAAAAAAGATATTAAAAAATATAAAGGAATATATAAAACTTTGGAATGAACACGAGGGCTTCCGGTTCTGGCCAGCTGGGGTGTGGGGGGCGGTTGGCGATGTGACAGAGCGTTTTTCTTCTCCGCGCAGAGTCCCGTGGGGACCTCGAGGCCCCCCCCCCCCCGCTGCCATCAGGTGTTAGAAGCTTTTCAGCAGCCCTCTCCCCGAGAACATTTATCCGCAACTGGCAGGTTTTTGTGTTCGCTCTTGTTTGGTGAGACACTGGCCGAGGACGACCCCGATGGGACTGCCTTCCCTAAGCGGGTGTCCGAACTCGTCGAAGGTCTGGTGCTCAGGGGCGCTCGAGGCAGAAGAGACGGGACGCGCAGCGCCACGCGGCGCAGCCTCAACTTCCCCATTCTGCGCTTGTTCCCTGGCGTGGTCGCCGGCCCGCCCCGCCCCGCCCCGCCCGCGGGGCTATTCTAGAAGTTGGAAAGGACGTGGGAAAATACTGGATAACTTTGCCACACCCACCGCACAATAAACAGGGTAATTAAAATGACACAGATGTTCGTGCTAGACTTCACGGTTTCTATGATCATTAAAGACAGCGTCTTATAAAACAAACAAGCAAAGAAACAAAAAAACCTTAATTAAGTCTAATGACGGAGCTTTTGTTCTCGTGAATGAATGGCAAGTTAAACCCATTAGACATAGTCATCACACTCTTTCCACCGAGGTTTTTTTTTTATATATAAACATAAGGATATGTTCTTAACACTGCGCAGAAACTGGCGCAGTCGGAGTCGCCCGGCACCGGGCAGGTGCGCGGTGGGGAGGGAGGGCACCCAGATCTGGGTAGAGAACGCTATCCCTTCATCCCGCGCCAGGAGGCTGATGGTCCCGGGGCCAGAGGGTTCACGCGTGAATTCTGCTAGTGAAGCGCCGATCCTCTTTCCAGCTAACTTTCTGTCCCCAAACGTCTCTCAAAATGAACGGATTTTCCGTTCTCTACGTCCCTTTGAGTGGTCACGATGCCTGAGCGGGTGGGCGGGTGGGTGTGTTTGGCACAATCGAACCGTCCTTAGCTCAGACGAGCGCCTAGAAAAGGCCCGAGTTCAGACCACTCAGAATGGAACTGGAACAGTGGGGCCGTCACTTGAATTCTCCTTTCCGCTTCCCCCAGGATCTCAGCTGGAGGTCTGGAGCCAGGGGCTTCCAGGGGTTCCAAATCTGCAGGAAGCGTGGGTGGGGAGAGAGCAAGTCTGGTGGGTTCCTCCAAGCACTGAGAGCCGACCCCCCCCATCCCGCTCCCCACCCCCACTACCCAGGGCAGCCAGCTTCCGGACGAGTTGACTTTTCCCAGCAGATTCAAGAGGTCCTGCGCTCCCGTCGAGTGGGACTTGGAACCCAGCCTCCCGTCACTTCTCCGTTCCCTCCCAGTCCCCCTAGCTGTCGCAGATAAACGTGCAGGCAGCTTTTCCGTGGCCTGAGCTGTCCCGCGTCCTCTGTCTGTTCACTCAGGACCCCGTGCGTCTACTATTTGCCCAGGGACTTGCTGTCCATGGTCACGGGAGTGGTAGGTAGTGCTGGAGCTTGTGCGGAAAGAGAGAAAGCATCCTTGGCTCCAGGTTCCCGGTGAGGACAGCCACAGACAGGCCTTTCAACCCCAGGTGGAAAGGGAGCGGAGAGCCGGTTCACAGCAGATCCCAGGATTCGACGTGCGTCATCTCACATACGCCCACAAGCGAAACATTTACATATACACACATTCTTACACATAGATATCTCTCGTCCTCCGTTTCAGTTCGCCCCTCGGTCTCTATTTAGTGTCGCGTCGTATACTTTCACTTTGCTTTTCTCTTACAAGAACGAGTACATCAAATAAGACATGTGTTTGTATTACATGGAATCTGCTATCAGGAGAGATATATATATATGATAAATATTATATTAGATAGGTATTGCCATTTGGGAACCGCACTGTATATTAAGAGATGACAAAATTGCATGTAGGGACCAGTGTTATCTGACAGGCAGCCTGTTTTATAGTATATGCAGCCTGTCAGATATATACTAGGTGTTACACACCAGGCTGGAGACGTAGATGTATTCTTCCTCTTTAGAGTGCATCTACAAACGGTTCTGGACGATGCAGAGGGAAACCCTTAAAGTTTCGGCTCTAGAAAAAGACCAACCCTGACCGGCCAGCCGAGTCGAAAAAGCTCCTTCTCTGTACTGTAAGGCCATCTCTCATCTCTTTTCTTGACCCTCTCGCCTGCATCACTTGCTCTACCTTCATACAAAATTTTTTAAAAAATCATAAAAATAAGTAGACAAACAAAACACTGCAACCTTCTCCCCACTGCGCCAAGTGTGCACTCAAAGCTGGTTGTTTTGTTTCTTTGTGTGACTGTTTTCTAGTTCAGTGCCAGAACGGTCCGCTCTGCCTGGCGGCTCTAGAGGGTCGAACTCCGAGTTGGAGCAGGTGTGGAGGGTTTGGTGACCTGGGCAGAAGGCGGGACTCGGCCCTAGTCCTGCCCCCCCAGGCACCGGACTAGCTGAAGGGAAGGGACAAGGTTCAGGGTGAGGGTCTGCAGCTGGACTACGAGGTAGGCAAGCTCAGTCCCCAGGTGGAGTTTTTAAAACAGCCAGCGGCTCCTGAACGCGAGCTTGTGCCACCAGGTTCTGGACGAGTCGGGGAGCAGGCCAGAGGCGCGCGGGAGAAGCCACGACCGGCGAGAGTTCAGACGTTTGCGCCCTCCGCGCAGATGGCGCGAATCTGTCTGGAGTCATTTCCAGCTCCCCCGAAGCTGCTGCTGTCCAAGCCAAGTCCCAAAGTAAACAAACAGCCCCCCCTTCCTCAAAGTCATGCCTTTCCAGGGGACACGGTCGGCCTAACGAAGCTTGCAGGATGCGAGGCGCGGCGCGGAGGTGGACGGAACTTGAGACGAATCATTGCGCCATTGTGCGCGCCAGCAGCCAGCCCCGCTCGCGGCCTGTCCCGGGCTCCAGCCCTGCGACCCGAAAACTGCCCCGGGGGATGAGCCGGAGACTCCCGCCTAATTAACCTACTGTTCTATCCGTGCATGTCAAAATTTTATAACAAGGGTGGAAGGAGAGAGAGAGAGAGAAGAGAGACACCAGCCCCCCCACCCCCCCCAGCTCCCGCCTCCCTGCAGTCAAGCAGAGCTGCTTGGCTATATTTTGTTGTGATTCCTTGAAAGCTGTTGTACTCCAGGCGAAAACTTGAGCTGCCCGGGGAATTGCTTGGAGAAGCTTCCGGGAGCATCAGGGGCAGCTTGGGACCTTTTGGAAAGATGAATGAAGGAGTGAATGGATGAATGAATGAGTGAATGCCTTCTCTGTGTTTGCGTGGTGATTCGGAAAACCTTCGCGGTCAGACAGATTCTCAAAACGAGGGAATAAATGGGGGTGGGGTGGGGTGGCTGTGGAGACCTTTATAATCTCTTGATGAAGAACGAGATTAATTTTCCAAATGGAAATGCAGCTAAATTAATCTCAGATATAATTTCCCGACTGAGTAGCAAAAACTAGGGATTTGAACGCGCGGAGGTTGGTGAGGTATGCTGGTCACCTGCTGCAGTCACTTAACGGTATTCTACTCCCTGCCGCCTCCCCATTCAAAGCCAAAGAGTTCATTTCCATTCGCTTTCATTGGCTGGAACTGCCACTGTCTTTTCAGGATGGGGAGTCGCACTTTTGGATAATGTTCTCAAACAACAACAACAACAAAAGGAATATCTGTAATTACCTCCAAACCTCAGGAGTGCCTACGGAAACTCTAACTAAAACGATTGAATAACAGCCTACTTGGCTGATGAAGTCTCCTCCCTTAAATATTTTCTTACATTAGCAAAATCCACCATATACTAGCCCTCTGTGAAAGTAATTTGGAAAGAAAGTAGAGAAGCTTTGGCATGTCCAGAAGCTAAGGGCTGAATGAGCATTATTGCAGAAAACGAAGGGTCCTTTCTTTTAAAAAAAGAAATTATATATATATATATATATATATATATATATATATATATATATATATATATGTATATATGCTTTGTTATTTAATTAGTTGATCCCCTCCAGCTTGAAAAACTCCACAGGACTCTAGCTAAAGGTGTACACAAACATTTCCCCAAAGAGCTTATGTATATTTATTTATTCATGAGCCCAAGGCAACCAGTGTTTCATAAGCAGAGACAGCAATGGGATGAGGGGTTGGTGGCAGGAAAATGCCTCTGAAGTGAGTTCCAGAGAAGTGCGTGCCTGAGCAGTGTTCCTTCTCCGGGGAGGTTATTTATCAGCACACAGAAGATTCAGGGCAAGTAGTCCAGATGCCTCAGGCTAACGGGTTACCGGTCCCGTAATTAACAAGAGTCTACATTTTTTCAGTGACCGTTTACCTGACCACAGGCACACATATGAACCCCTGTGTCACACTGACATATTAGACCAGCAGAAAATATACTTCCAAAGATAAAGGCATCATACAACCGTGAGCACTGAGCTGTCTGGGGCAGAGTCAGGGTGAGTGATGGACAAGGAGAGAAGGTAAGGGCTGCATGGCGTTGTCAGCGGTGTCTGTGACATGAGAAAGTGCCCATGTGTGAAGTCCTGCCTGGCTGCCCGGGGCATGAGCACTCCCGGGGAGCCCCTGACCAGGAACCCAGGTCCCACAAAAACCACACAGTGAGGACTTACAAGGCTTATAATACATGCTGCGCTTTAGAGTAAGAATTAAAATTGAAGAACGGCTCCAATCTCACATTTAATAAACACTCAGAACTCTGCGAGACCGAGTGGAAGTTGTCTATGAAGTATTTGCTTTGAGAACCATTACGACGCTTCCGGAAACTTCTCTGTATACGATTTCCCAATTCAAAGGATACCCCTCTCCATGTTTGTGAGAAATCCCTGATGATCTACATGACCCTGGAACTTTTCTAGCTCACCTCCTTACCATCACTTTAAAAAGTAAGATACAGTCATTTCGAAGGGATGATCTAATTCCTACTATTATACAATGATTTAATTTTTTTTGTCCCATTGATCTCAGCTAATTACCTCTGAATTTTATCTCTATAACTCTCCTGTAATGTAAGGGTATGTTTTGGTGATTTCCAAGCATGTATGCAGCATGACTCTTTGATGAAAAGTTATTTTCATCCTCAGTGCTAGTTGTTAATTCTGTTCTCCGAGCACAATAAATAGATAGATCCCGAGGTGTCATGAAAGTCTGGTTCACAGTTACGTCAGAGACTCGGGCTATTTTCCTCTGTCATTATCGTTTTCTATTTACACAAGTGAGTAAAACCATGATGTGGTTATGAATACAGATGATCTTCTAACAATTAGGTTTATCCATAAAAGCTATCTTTTAGAAAACATTTCTTACAAAAACTTTGCCTGCAATAGCTTACTATTGTCTTTTATTTTAACTTCGACAACCTCTCTCTCTTGTGAAGATTTCAAGGCAGAAATCATAGCAAAGCCATTGGGATGAAGACGATAGGGCACATGAAGTGTTCTGCATCTGCGTGGGCTTTCCTCTGTGGCCCGTCTGATTGTACAGGAATGCATGTAGTTGTCTAAGCACATGGGCAGTCTGAGAGCGGGCCCCGGGCTCGTTCTAACGTCCTGCCATGCATAGGGGTCGGCATGTGGGAGTTCATTATAAGTCTCTCTCCCAAAGGAAACATTTCTCTGTAATATTTGTTGTTTTCAATATCAATAAACCTTATATTGGAGATCCGGGTGTGTGACCTTAAGCACATAATGTGGAGGAATAAAAAGTTTCTATTATCTTCTTACATTAAGAAGTATAAATGTGAATTAAATTAATATAATAATTCAAATAGCCCATGTGTTCGGGAATACTGGCTTTATATATGTATCTGTATATATGTACACACACAGACACACAGTATACACACACACACAGAGGGAAACAAATTTCAAACCATTTATAGCCTTCTGTATATGATAGGTTTTTCATTTTTACAAAAAACGAAAGTGCTTTAAAAAAATAGCCTTTAAAAACTTCTTTAGTCCAAGTAACAAGTGGTGAATGAGCTATGTGTGAAAAGATAAGGCCAATATAGTATGCCACCTTTTCCAATGATCAGCTTTTCTTTCAAATTTTAGATATCTTGCTATCTTATTAAAGTGAGCCTCTCTTTCCAGAACCTAAATTTAGATATTGGTTGATTCACACCTTCCACATGTTGCTTTATTAAAAAAACATAATATTCCACTGCAGCTCCTTGGGGAGAGGTTTTTATGTGTGTGCTTTGTAAATGTGGGAAATATTTGTTCACAATGACTACTCCTTTTTTTTTTTTTTTAAATAGCAACATCTTAACTATTTTTCTAATCGTTTTGGTTTAATAGATCTTTAAAATGACATTAGTTTTTGTAGAACACAACTATGGAATTAGAAATAAAAACAGCAAATGTCCGTTTATTTGTATTGGCTGAAGGGCTACTGAGCTCACACTGGACACGTTGTACTTTGGAGGGGAAGCTGAGAGCCAGGCCCTGTTGTGCTCACTTGCACTGAGATTCTCAGCTGCAGAATCAAGGCTGTGGCCAGCCCGGCTGCATTCCTGGGAGCCGGGGGCCTTTCAGCAGCGGCAGGGTGGGTTTCCAGGTGGTGAGTTCAACATCTCTTTCAGTCATGATGCGCCTGGTGGGCCAAACATCTTCTCTGTGTACTTCATGAAAGAGGACACAGGCCCTTCTTATTTGAAAAGAGCAAATATGCTCCCAGTTTTCTACAGGGTTGAGAGATAAGAGAAAACACAATCATTTCCCATATGAAATTATTCTGATCGATTTTATGCATATTTTTACATAGCATATATATATATATATGTATGTATATGCATGCTGCATCAAGAGAATGTCCTTATACTTTCAAAATTACAGAAGAGAATTAGACATGCTCATTGTTTTATTCCAGTCTATTGAAATAATCAGAGAACTTTTATAAAATGAACAAGGCCAGGCAGAACGGGAAGGGGTCCACCTACATTTAGGGAAGTAGTGGAGAAAGGCAATCATCAAAGCTGACTGAAACAAAATATTCAAAAGAGAGGCTTGTCTTTGCTGGAGCTCCGAACCCCACTTACATCAGAGCCTTCATTTCACAGCCGAAGAAAATGAGGCTCGTGGAAATGACCCGACCCTAACTAAGCAGCATGGCCAGCTAGGTAAGGACCCGATCTAGGTCCTCTCAGCTCCATTCAGCTTTTATTTATGGGATTCAGCACATTGATGATAACTATCATCTCTTTGAAAGGCAAATCCATGCCTCTCACAACTTGACTGTACCTGCCTGTGCTTCGGAACAAAAGCGCTTTTCCGTGAAAACAACGGCACTAAAGTCCTGGGTCGGAAAGGCATTTCTCAAGGACTGCAAGAGCGAATTCTTCCCCCACAGCCTATTCAGGGCTGGAAAACTCAGAACCAGGGCACAGTCGGTGCGGTGTGGGAAGACCCTGTTTCAGTGAACTCCAATTTCAGAAAGGAGGCTCTCGGTCCTGGGTCCATCGATAATCATGATTCCAAGGCTGGAGTAAGCGATGTGACAGAAACACAGACATGAAAGGAGCCCTTCAAAGCGATAAGCACCAAGATTAGAGCCACAACACGCGATAGGTCCGGCTTGCTCCCGGTTCACACACACGGAGCGGGTAGAATTCTGGGAGTACAATTTTTTACTTATCCAAATGTTAGATACTTAGTAGCACATAAAGCAAAACATATACTTTCATACTGTTTTCTATTTCTGTATGTCATTTAGGCAGTCAAAGCTGTTTAGTGGCCTAGAAAAACAGTGTTGATTTCTCTGTATTTGGTTTTGACGCATTTTTGTAATGACTAACCAAACTAGTAATATTTTGCATTAAAAATAGGATATCAGTCTTATTCTCACTTTTTTAAACTGAAAAAGATAAATACCCTCCCCTGCTCCCCAGGGGGGAAAAATTGAGGTAATTTTCTCAGGAAAATCTTAAGGAATAAACATTTGATGGGTTAATCAGTTGTTTCACAAAGGGCTTTGTTGATAGCTCTGGGGAAATGGTTTATTATCTGAAATACGTACATGCTGATAATTTCCATGCTTTGGCAGTATTGTGTGTTCGTAAACCAAGAAAACATATTCTGGGATGTGTTGACTGTGTTTGGAAAGTGCTGTTGCTATCTGCCTACATCTGCCTAGTGTGACCTGAATGTGTTGTCCCCTTCCGGAGGCTGGAAATCTGGAAAGATAATCGGAATGCTACCCGTTAAATGTCCTTTCTATTGGCTGAGTGCTAGCCTGGCCTTCTTAATACCCAAACAGAATGGGAGTATTTACATAGATACCTGTCTTTGGGACTTACATAATCCTTTGGGAATTAAGGATTTGGCTTATCCAGGGTCACCGGCTTCCTTCATTTATTTTTTAAAAATGTGATTTTTATCCCACTGCAAAAGATGTTTCTAGTTGATGGTATGAGAGTGCCACAATCTAGATGCTGTGGAAGTGTCTTTTCTATGATGTTTTTTGTTACCGGGAAAGTAGTATATATCCATATTGCTGTTGGTATACTTCAATGAGAATGTTCTAGGCTAGATCATAGGATGCTGCCACAGAGAGGCTGTGTTTTTGAGTATTCCGTGTGACAGATCACCGTGAATTTATTCAGATGTGGGCTGAGCATCAGCATGTAGGCAGGGACTGTTTTATTCTGTCCGTGATGACCAGTGGCCCCTTAGAGAAAAATGTTACATTCTGAGTAATATTTAGAAAATGTGGCTAGATTGCATGGTGAATTGGATTAGACACCAAGACCACCAAGAAAGCACGTATTTACATGTACATGAACAGCTTTACTTCCTTCCAGCCCATTGTGCTGTCGAGAAACTTTACACTGCAGAGTGGGCGAGATTGGCGAGATTCACGGTCTTCATGAGAGTGGCCTTCAGATGAAGGGGTGCTAGAGTTTTCACGGCGAGCCACTTCTTTATGAGAGAGAAAAAGGGGGGGGGGGAGAGAGAGAGAGAGAAAGAGAGAGAGAAGCATCAACTTGTTGTTCCATTAAATTGTGCCATTGAGTGCCTTTCACAGGTGCGATGGCCAAGTTTGAACTGGCAACCTTGAGGGCAGCTCTGAGCTCTCAGGATGGAGGCATCTACCACAGATCAGAGCTGGCTACCTTGGTGCTGCAGGGGGATGCTCTGTCCACTGCACCACAGGCTAGGTGCTGCAGGGGGATGCTCCGTCCACTGCACCACAGGCTAGGTGCTGCAGGGGATGCTCCGTCCAGGGCACCACAGGCTAGGTGCTGCAGGGGATGCTCCGTCCAGGGCACCACAGGCTAGGTGCTGCAGGGGGATGCTCTGTCCAGGGCACCACAGGCTAGGTGCTGCAGGGGATGCTCTGTCCACTGCACCACAGGCTAGGTGCTGCAGGGGATGCTCCGTCCACTGCACCACAGGCTAGGTGCTGCAGGGGATGCTCCGTCCACTGCACCACAGGCTATGTGCTGCAGGGGATGCTCTGTCCACTGCACCACAGGCTAGGTGCTGCAGGGGGATGCTCCATCCAGGGCACCACAGGTTAGGTGCTGCAGGGGGATGCTCTGTCCACTGCACCACAGGCTAGGTGCTGCAGGGGGATGCTCTGTCCACTGCACCACAGGCTAGGTGCTGCAGGGGGATGCTCCGTCCAGGGCACCACAGGCTAGGTGCTGCAGGGGGATGCTCTGTCCACTGCACCACAGGCTAGGTGCTGCAGGGGGATGCTCTGTCCACTGCACCACAGGCTATGTGCTGCAGGGGGATGATCTGTCCACTGCACCACAGGCTAGGTGTTGCAGGGAGATGCTCCGTCCACTGCACCACAGGCTAGGTGCTGCAGGGGGATGCTCCGTCCACTGCACCACAGGCTAGGTGCTGCAGGGGGATGCTCCGTCCACTGCACCACAGGCTAGGTGCTGCAGGGGGATGCTCCGTCCAGGGCACCACAGACTAGGTGCTGCAGGGGGATGCTCCGTCCAGGGCACCACAGGCTAGGTGCTGCAGGGGATGCTCCGTCCACTGCACCACAGGCTAGGTGCTGCAGGGGGATGCTCCGTCCAGGGCACCACAGGCTAGGAGCTGCAGGGGGATGCTCCGTCCAGGGCACCACAGGCTAGGTGCTGCAGGGGATGCTCTGTCCACTGCACCACAGGCTAGGTGCTGCAGGGGGATGCTCCGTCCAGGGCACCACAGGCTAGGTGCTGCAGGGGGATGCTCCATCCAGGGCACCACAGGCTAGGTGCTTCAGGGGGATGCTCCGTCCACTGCACCATAGGCTAGGAGCTGCAAAGCCATCCCCGGTTTTCCAACCAAGGACCCCAGCATTCCTGGTGGATACTTTATCTACTGTTCCACCACAGGCCAGGCAGTTGTTGGACATTTTACATAAAACATCCCATTTAACTCTCATGCATACCTCATTCAAGTAGTGTCATCTTCCTTTATAAAGAAGATAAGGAAGGGCTCTCTGAACTGAAGAAATTTGCCCCATGACATCTGAGATGGTGACCATATAATTTCTCATTCAAGGATACCTTTGAGTACGGGAAGAATAAGTATGCCTGGACGGTGGGGGTAAAGAGGAATATTCATAGACAAATCAGGACACAAAGTGACCCACTCCATATGTATTTGACTTATCCAAGTTCCACCTGTCTGGCGCAACGCTGTAGCAAGCTTGGGACCGGGAGGCAGTAGTTGATTGGCTGAGGACGATAGAGAGGAAGGAAAGAAAGAAGCTGGTTCTTGGTGGCCGTCCTGGTCCCCCTATCTTCCACCTTCATGTTAAGGAGATCGTAAATATCCCTGCTATGTAAGTCTTTTATTTGGTGTTCTGTTACCTGGTACTGACTATGCTTCAGCACGAGGGAAAACAGCAGATTATACAAAGCAATGGAAGGAACGGGTGGATCTACTAGGATAAGAGGAGTCCAGGACAGGTGGAGAGAGCTCTTAAAACCACATGATCTAATCTTGTGCTAGTGTGTGTGTGTGTGTGTGTGTGTGTGTGTGTGTAGAGATGGCGGAGAAGAGATTCCTGCAGGACATAACATGAAACAAAAACTTGGGCATTGAATTAAATTCTGTTTGCCTACATTTGTGTATGTGGAAAGCCGTAAGTTTTCCCTCCCAGAACGTTTGGCCTCGGTGATTTACAAGCGCTTTTCTCTGCAGCGTGGATGGGCTGGTCATCCAAGAAGGAGTTGCCGGGCTCAGCGTGAGGCAGGGATTCAACTTGCGAAGTTTTTCTTTTGTTTGATTTATGTTTTCTTTTCCAATAGATTTTTTTATCCTGGTTATTATTATTGTTATTTCGCTTCTACTTTTTCCATTGTATTATACAATCTCAAGCTTTCTTTGGATAAATTTTTTGCTGAGCTAGAATTAATAAAAAGGGAGACCTTTGAATTCATGAGTAGTTTGTTTGAAAAAGAAAGAAAAACAAAATCAAAATCAAAACAGAAACGTACTGAGCAATTCAGAATTGTCCACACAATGCCAGTCCCGGGAAGACCACCTGTTCCATGGCAGCGGCTGCTCAGAGTTTAAGCACTTTCTTTGCAGCCTAATTGCCCGGGATGAGGATGAGGCAATCCTGTGTATCTGTTTAGAACCATTAACAACCACTTCACCTGATTGCAGCAAGTGTGTGTGTGTGTGTGTGTGTGTGTGTGTTTTCCCTTCAAATGTGTCAGATGGAAAGTGGAAGGACTTTATGCCCTGATAAACAACAAAATTGACCAAATTTAGCAGTAGGTCTCAGCAAAAGGCAATTTTTCCTTTCATCTTCCATCTAATTTGACAACTGATGGTTTTTGAAAATTTAAAGCTGGATGATGCCTCCGGCACACTTGCTAGATTTGATTCCATCAAAGCCGGGGTCTGCTTCCGCTGTGTTTGGGGGTGGGATAGGGGTGGGGGGTGGGGGATGTGGGGTGGGAGATTCTGCTCTGGGCGGATTTCCTCCCACTTCGGTGTGATGCAGCCCGGTTCTGGGCCCAGCGCCTTCTCTTTGTCTCAGGAAGATGACCTCCTGCTCGTTTATTTCATTCTGGGATTATTTCTATTATTGCCATTTGATTTGTGCGACTTGGAACGAGTCATGTCAACTCCCTGCGCCTTCAGATTTATTGTTATTTGTGAAATGATAATGAGGGAGCTAATGAGAGAGTGGGGTGTATCCTCTGAGCAGATTGCTTTGGAACACCATCGGACCTGAGAGAGGTCTGGGATTCGCGCACACACAGACCCGCTGCGGGCACTTGATTCTTCAACCATTCCCTGAGCCTCTCCTTCCCCGTGGGGCGGGCGGGCGTGTGCCGGGGGCGCTCAGCCCCAGTATTTTCTGCAGAAAATGTGTACTTTAGAATGATTGTAAGAACAACTTTAAAGGAAAAGCCAATACAGACTGATTAAAATGTATTTATTTTATTTTATTTTTTTAACGTGGAGCAAACGGTGTGTGCTTTGCGGTGATGGCGTGGGAGTGTGGGGGTGAGGTGGGCGGGCTGCTGGGACGCACGGAAATTGCGGGGCGCCGCCTGCATCGTGCTGTGGGTTTGAGACACGGGGCTGTGCACGCTCCTCCTCCGCTCTGTACTCGGAGACTGAATACCGGGGCCTCTTAGCCCCTTTGCACAGGGCGGGGTTGCAGCCAGTAGTTAAGTTAAGCTCTAGAAGTATAAAGATCCGGTCTTTGGAAATAGAAAAAAATAAAAGGTGACAGAAGCCATACATAGTTAAATAGCCAAATTAAGGCAAAACCCAGAGTCGGGAGGCCTCGTGTGGAAACGTGGACACGGGCCAAGGGCGGAGAGGGAAGCCCGCGAGGGGCGAGAGTTCAGGAGCCAAAGAGAAGGCTCAAGAAGATGTTTCACAAAGACACCTGGACGGGTTTGCAAGAGACTCCAGAGCTAAGACCAGAGTCCGTTTTGAAGATGTGTTACAGACAGGAGGGTGACGGGAGCGTCATTTGGGCTCTTTATTTTAAGAGTAAAAATGTGTGTGTGTGTGTGTGTGTGTGTATAGAGTTATATATATATATATATATATATATATATATATATATATAGAGAGAGAGAGAGAGAGAGAGAGAGATCATATATATAAAGGGCTGGTGTTTTCCAAGTCAATATTATCACTCCTGGTCTGGAGGGCTCCCATGATCTATCTCTGCTCTGAGATTTGTTGACCTGTGACCATGTGCGAGGGGCAAGATCCTCTTGGTTTCTTTGCCTCAGTTTTTAAAAAAGTAAAATAAAATAAGAATACCTGTCTCCAAAGGTCTTCGTAAGAATGAGATGAAATTGTAACTGAAGTATAATTTTAAAGTATAGTAATCACTCATTTAAAGTTAGATGCTATCATTATTATAATCACTACTATCATCCTCATCCTCATCATTACTTAGAAATGTTCTGAAAACATCCCACAGACGTGGGATTCCGACTGCTTGCGTTTTTTTGTTTGTTTGTTTTTTGTGACAGAGACACAGAGAGTCAGAGAGAGAGGGACAGATAGCGACAGACAGACAGAAAGGGAGAGAGATGAGAAGCATTAATTCTTTGTTGCGACACCTTAGTTGTTCATTGATTGCTTTTTCATATGTGCCTTGACCCCGGGGGGGCTACAGCAGACCGAGTGACCCCTTGCTAGAGCCAGAGACCTTGGATCCAAGCTGGCAAGCCTTGCTCAAACCAGATGAGCCTGTGCTCAAGCCGGTGACCTCGGGGTCTCTAACCTGGGTCCTCTGTGTCCCAGTCTGATGCTCTATCCACTGTGCCACCGCCTGGTCAGGCCCGACTGCTTGGCTTTGAATCCTGATTCTAATGCTTGCCACCTGTAGACTTTTGGTCAAGTTGCTTAAGTTTTCAGGTTTCTGTGTCCTCATTTGTGAAACGGGAAGAAGAATTGTTTCCTTCACAAGGCTACTGTAAATATGAACTGCATCAAGTTATGCAGAGGGTTCACCACTGTGCCTGGCTCACGGGACATCGTCACTCTGACTGTTATTCTTCTGACCTCATTTCATTTCTCTCTTCCCTTCCGTCTGACAGGCAGGTTCCCTCTTTCTGAGACGGCTCCTTACGCTTCAGGCTCTTTGTCCCTGAGGTCACCTCCTTGTCCAGGCTTCCTCTGACCACCCGGTCTGTCTTGCTCCCCACCCACAGGCATTCTCCAGGGCCGGTCCTGTCTCAGTCTTGTTCCAGCATCTTCTACCGGACGTTATCTTTGTGTATGCACTGCTTCCCTGATTATTACCCGACACCCCCTCCCCATTCTTACAGAACGGGAGCTACCTGCCTTGTTTGCTACTGAGTCTCGGGGTCTAACGCCACATCTGGCAGGGAGGAGGCATTCAAAAATATTTGTCAAATGAATGGTGTTGGGCAAGTAAGTTTGTAAAACATGATTGTTTATGTCTGCTCACTTATACTTTGCACCGGGGGCTAGGCAGCACCAGGTCTACGTGGGTCTGTGAAATTGCATGTTTGCTGGAGGAGAGGTTTTCTCACCAGAGAGTTTTAAAAAGAGGAGAAGAAGGACAAGGGCAAGAAGAGAGAAGTCATATTTTGCAGGGAGAGCAGGGAGACTGCAGGGTGCAGAAGGAGAAGCCAGTTTGTGCAGAGAAGGGAGAAGGTGTGCGGATGGGGAACCAGGGCTGAGGGGCTTTGGGAGCTCCGCTGAGGCTGGTGGGGCCTCTGGTTCTAGGAGGAACCAGAGAACATTCTCCTGGTTGTGGAACCGGAGAATGTGCCAGTGGCTTTGGGAGCTCTGTGTGTTTGCTTGTCGGTCAGTATGAGACTTGAATAAAGGCATGGCCCACCATTCTTTGACTGCACTGTTTCTTTATTGTCCATCCGAATTCAATGAGAACCCGCATCTATCTTCATGGCCACAGTGGCCGTGACTGCTGACAATACAAATGGGAAGAATTGTATAATTGGGTCTAAAGTGATCTAGACATCAGTAAGGATCACTTCCTGTTCTTACAGACAAGCTAGACTAAAGGGGGGGGGTGTCTCAAAATGTCACTCATCTGGGGGATAGAAGGTTGGGTCCAATGTCAGTGGCTATCCACTCTGTCCACTTAAAGACACTCTGAGGACAAAAGGTGGCCCTGTGAGTAATCATGTTAAGACAGCCAGCAGACACTGGGCTGGTCCAGGGTAAACCTTATCCACAAATTAGCTGCAGTAGAGTTACAGCTGGGAATGGTCTCACAAATGCGCAGACTCCCGGGACCCCGCCCGACTCCGGGTCCCCAGCATCAACATCTTTGGCAAAGGGGCCCTGGCATCTATATGCTTTATCAAGTGCCCTGGGTGATTCTGGCATCTGCCCAATGTGCCAGAGTTTGAGAACCACTGGAGTTGGGGGTTACGGGGCTTCCCTCCTCACCCAGGAGGCATCCCTAAAGATGTTAAATGCCTGTTGACACCCTTGTGCAGGAGTTGCAGCAGTGAGGTCCCTGTGCACAGGAGCCAAATGCTCATTAGCACTTGTATAGGAACTGGGGCCTGTCCTTAGTGTTCATTTCTGGGCGAACAATGAGAGTTTTCATGAAGCACTTTGGCAGAGTGAGGACAGATTTGGGGTGATGTAGTGCAAATTGTAGGAAGTGAGTGCATTAACACAAAAGAGATTTAAGAGGTCTGCAGAAGAGATTTAGCATTGTCTGGCAAAAAGTTGTAAATTGGGGGGAGAAAAGGTAAATTCTGGTAACATAAATAAAGGCTAATTGAATCTCCCCCCCTTTTAAAAAAATATGATTCTGAGAAAATATTTTGGGATTTTGTGCACCAGGCAAATATCATCAAATATGAAATGTTCCGTGGATTTCTGTCATGTGTATCTTAGCGTTGGTGGCACGGGCAATATTTTCTGATGATGAGGAAGAGTCATAAAGCCTTGCCCACCCTCTGGCTCTTTATTTCTCACTTCTATCAAGAATTTCCTCCTTATCCATTCCATCTGCCTGCAGTGGGGATGAACGGCTAGTAGCCCCTTTGGGTTTTCCTGATGTCACCACGAATCTCGTCTCCTTTCCATCCTTTTCTGACATCTTCAGATGCGTTCCTTTTCTGAGCATCCCTGACGCAGAAAGATGATGCGTGAGTTCATGTTTCACCACTTCAAGTCCTACAGCCCAACCATAGGCTCGGTTTCAACAGCAAGTCCTCACTCACAGTCCATGAAGTCAAAGAGATGTCACTGTAGATAGAGACAGGTGGAAGGGGTAGAGAGACATCATTTACATACTGTGGTTTACTGTCATGTCCCACTAAGTGAAAAAGAAAGAGAAAATGTTCTTACCAGGTCTTCATTTAGCATAATACGCACCATAAAAATCCACCCATCGCTGTATTAAAACAACACTGGAATGTGCGTCTTCCTCTCTCTGGTTACCACTCTAGAAACTTAATCGTGAGGTTTGGCAACCGCTCCAGGAATTTAAGTTTTAAAGATATAAGGAAGAGGTGGCGGTCAGCCATTTCCAAGGTCAGGGATGAGAGTGCGGTGTGGAGAGTTCATAGAAATGGCCCTCCTAATTGCTTTTACGTTAGGCTTGCGTAATAATTAAAAACAAACAACAAGAAGAACAGCACACAGCCAATATCACTGGGAATGGGGTGTATGTGCCTTTACATCTTTTCTTGGCCTGTCGCCAGCCTTGCACCGGTGGGCCAACTACTTCGGGTAGCGATCGCCAAGTTCTTTCCGGGGTCGTCCAGTGGATGCCATTTTAAACAGCAGGAGGGCGACCTTTCTGTATTCCGAACACCTAGCAACCTCTGTTGGCAACAGACTCACTTCTGCCTCTTCGGCTTGCCTGGAAAGACTGTTGTGTCTGAAACCGCCTCTCCAGAGGTGGAGCTCTCTTCATTACTTCTCACATTAGCTGAGTGTTTCCAATCCGACCCATTACAATAGTCAACGGGCCACCCCTCAGGGCCTCCGTCCCCCTTCCTGCCCCCCCCCCACCACAAATAAATAAGCATCCATACACCGGGATGACTCACTGTGTCCATAGCGCTTGTCCAAGAACACACTTCGAGTAGAAAATAAACGAATGGGTAGGCGTATTTCGCGGCGTCTCGTAGGTATTTGGAGTTAATACCGAGCGCGGCCCGCGATCATGGCGACCAAGGCTGTGTGCGTGATGAAGGGCGACGGCCCGGTGCACGGCATCTGATCCACTTCGAGGAGAAGGGAAGTGGGTCTGTCATGGTCTCGGGCTCCATCTCAGGACTGACCAAAGGCGAGCATGGATTCCATGTGCATCAGTTTGGAGACAATACGCAAGGCTGTACCAGTGCAGGCCCTCACTTTAATCCTCTGAGCAAAACCCACGGTGGGCCACAGGATCAAGAGAGGCATGTGGGAGACCTGGGCAATGTGACTGCGGGCGAAGATGGTGTGGCCCAAGTGGCTATTGAGGATTCTATGATCTCGCTCTCAGGAGACCGTTCCATCACTGGGCGCACCATGGTGGTCCATGAAGAACGAGATGACCTGGGCAGAGGTGGGAATGATGAAAGCAAGAAGACGGGCAACGCTGGGGGCCGCCTGGCCTGCGGGGTGATTGGGATCGCCCAGTGACATTCCCCAGGACCGCCTGCGTCCTAGTACTCGTTTTGCTAGTTGTAGGAATTGAACTTGGTAAACATTAAATACTGTCATCTTAAAAGTGTAATATGTGTCTTTTTTTTTTTTTTAATTTGCTTTAAGTACCTGTATCAAGAGCTGATTTAGATCACTTGGAAGATTTGTATAATTGTATCATCTCATTCAATTAAAATGTGTTTCAATGGAAAAAAAAAAAAAAAGAAAATAAACGAATGTTCTGTCCTACGCGGCGGGGCTGTTTGTTCGGGGAGCCAGCGCCGGCGGGCGGCAGTCCAGTACTATACGGCCTCAGAGGTGCGCCGTTGCTGGAACGCGGCTGCCCTCTGAGAGCAGCTTTGTGTTGCAACCTGAAGCTCTGATCCTCTCTCCTCGCCACCTTTACATTTACCGCTGGAGGGTAACGGTCCTCAGGTTTTAGTTTAGGGACCGTGGTCAGGCGGTGTTGGAAGTGTCAATTTTGTCTTGATTGAAAGAATACACCTGAGGCTTCTCCCCGCCTCTCCCCACTGCCCCCCCTTGGGGTTGTCATTTTTTGGGAGCTAGGGCAGAAAAATGCACATTTTGTAAAATCAGGCTGGGCACCTTCTCATTTTTTGTAATCTTTGTGGGTATAACTGAAAATTGTATGCTTTGGCATAGGCTTGCCTCTTGGATATGACCCGTAGTTTAATTTTTAGTATGGCATTCAAATAACATGCTAGCCAATGTTTTTTTTTCATGCCTAGTGTAAGCTCCCATGAACTTTTTTTTTAATGAGACTATGGTGTTAAGCTTAGGATTTTGTCTTGTTTCTCAGTTAGATAATTTTAAATTACCTTGTACAACATTCCTCTCTTAATCCACAGTGATAATTTCGCCTTTCAAATCACTTTGCCTTCTAAAAACGGACAGAAGTCACTTAAAATTTTTATGGCTTCAATTGTAAGGCCGTGTAAAAATACCAGACATTACATCTAGTATTTTTAGAGTTGCCTATACGAAAGGAGTATCATATCTATTTGATATATGCATTGATGATTTGGTTATTCAGATGGTATTTAGACTGGGTTTAAGTTCTAAAATATTTTCCTTTCTTTTTTTCTGACCTATTTAAGGAAAACAAATCCATAAATAAAAACTTTTTATAAGTCCCAATCCCGGTTGCCTCTTTCTACTTTGAAAATAGTACAACAACAAAAAAAGAATAACAGTTAGGGCAGGATTTTAAGATTCTATGCATAAGGATTCTAAATTCTTCAAATTTTATGTTCAAAATATATTTCTCTAAGTAGGATAAACCATGACATTTTGTTTCGTGCAATTAAATTATATTTTGACTCATTTTTCTTAGAATTAAAAAAACATAGAGTCTTTGAAATAATTTATTTTTCACTGGAGTTAATACAGTTTCTATTTATACTGATTTCCCCTGGGCAATCAGTTTAAAAAAATGAAATTCAGCCCTGGCTGGGTGGTGCAGTGGATACAACGATATCCTTCTGAGGTCTTGGGTTCCATTCCGGTCAGGGACGTTCTGAGTGTCAATCAATGAGTGCACAACTAAATGGAACAACAAGTGGAATAAGGAGCAGTTGATGTTTCTCTCTTTTTTCCTCTCTGTCTTTCTCCCTCCCTAAACAATAGAAAAAAAATTTTTTTTTGTACTTTTCTGAAGCTGGAAATGGGGAGAGACAGTCAGACAGACTCCCGCATGCGCCCGACCGGGATCCACCCGGCACGCCCACCAGGGGCAACGCTCTGCCCACCAGGGGGCGATGCTCTGTTGCGACCAGAGCCACTCTAGTGCCTGGGGCAGAGGCCAAAGAGCCATCCCCAGCGCCCGGGCCATCTTTGCTCCAATGGAGCCTTGGCTGCAGGAGGGGAAGAGAGAGACAGAGAGGAAGGAGGGGGTGGGGGTGGAGAAGCAAATGGGCGCTTCTCCTATGTGCCCTGGCCGGGAATCGAACCTGGGTCCCCCGCACGCCAGGCCGACGCTCTACCGCTGAGCCAACCGGCCAGGGCTAGAAAAAATTTTTTTAAATGAGTGATGCATTATACTCATCTCATTATTCAGACTTTCCTAAATATAGTTTTAAAGCAATTTATAAACTAGTGGAACATCTATTGTCTACTGTGGTGCTGGAAATAACAAGTCTCAGAAAAGAAAATCAACACAGCAGCAGCTCTGTAAAAGAATGAAGCCACAATATGTTAGGAAAAGATAACGTGAGAAAGAACCACCTCTGACCAAGAGGGAGGGGACAGTGAAGAACCCCTCAGGTAACGAACATTAACTATGATGTTGATTGTGGCAGAAACAACATAACAGAACTACGGTTTGGAGCTCTTCTTGGGGAGAAATGTTAGGGGCAACTGAAATATTGGGAACCTATGTTGTTTGGACAAAATAAAAATGCCGTCATGGAAATAAATGTGCCCAGGGCTACAGGCCTCAACTCAAAGGAAGTAATGGAGGCCCATGGGAGCGGAGTATAAATCTAATGACTCAGAAGGAAATCATTTTTTTGTATGTGTATTAACTTCTATCGGCTTTTTCTAAAAGAGGAAGATGTGTGTAATGCATCCTCCTATTTTAGAAAAAGATTTTAGGAGGGGAGATACTTTATATTGCAATTATCTCACACTCGTTGGATAGGATTCAGTCAGATTTTCAATTCAGCTAACTTCTACTTAGGGCAGAGACTAAATACATCCATATCTACATTTGGACTTGAAAGTAACATGGCAATCCTTGCCCCAGATAAGCTTAGAGCGTTTAAAAATAAAAATCATGAAACAAAAAAAGTAGGTTAAAAGAATTTCAGGAGAGGAAGCAAAGGCACATATCCTTTACTCTAAAGGGCCATGTAGAATCAGTCTGTTTTATAATTTATGGTGGCAAACTGAATTACTTTAATTTTTCATTTTTCAAAGACAGTTGGCATTCAATACTCTCATATTAGTTCCGGGTGTACAGGATAGCGGTTCGACAATGATATAACTGACAAAGTGATTCCCCCAAGTAGCTCAGGTAGCCACCTGGCACCATGCATAGTGATTACAATGTTTCTGACTCTCTTCCCTGTGCTGTACTTCACATTCCCGTGTCTATTTTGTAACTACCGATTTGCACTTCTCGATCCCTCCCCATTTTTCACCCAGCCCCCAAGCTCCTCCCATCTTGCGACCATGGGTCTCTGTACTGATGTTCTCTGTATCTCTGAGTCTGTTTCTGTTCTGCTTGTTCATTTGTTTTGCTCTTCAGATGTCACATGGAAGGGAAACCATTTAGCATTTGTCTACGACGGACTTATTTCCCTTAGCATCAAACTCTGTAGCTGCGTCCCTGTTGCCACAAATGGTAAGACTTGGTTCTTTTGGCCCTGGCCGGTTGGCTCAGCGGTAGAGCGTCGGCCTAGCGTGCGGAGGACCCGGGTTCGACTCCCGGCCAGGGCACACAGGAGGAGCGCCCATTTGCTTCTCCACCCCTCCGCCGCGCCTTCCTCTCTGTCTATCTCTTCCCCTCCCGCAGCCAAGGCTCCATTGGAGCAAAGATGGCCCGGGCGCTGGGGATGGCTCTGTGGCCTCTGCCCCAGGCACTAGAGTGGCTCTGGTCGCAACATGGCGACGCCCAGGATGGGCAGAGCATCGCCCCCTGGTGGGCAGAGCGTGGCCCCATGGTGGGTGTGCTGGGTGGATCCCGGTCGGGCGCATGCGGGAGTCTGTCTGACTGTCTCTCCCTGTTTCCAGCTTCAGAAAAATGCAAACAAACAAACAAACAAACAAAAAAGACTTGGTTCTTTCTCTATGGCTGAGTCATATTCCACGGTCTCTAGGTGCTACAGCCTTTTTATTCACTCATCCGTTTGATTGACAGAGGCGAGCAGGAGGGACGTGATCGGGCTGACGGGAATCACATCAGGAGGAGAGCGGTCCTTAGGGGTGAGAGAAACAAAAGGGGTCTGTTGAAGAGAACACCGAAGAAGAAGAAAAAACATCAGCAGGATGAAGATGGGAAACAGGAAGCGCTCCAAGGAATCTAAGCTCAAACAACAATAATTCTATCTCAATGGGCAGAAATGTTGACTGCATTGGAATCCGCCACACTGACCCTGCTGTGCTCATAATTAGAGCACAGACCAGGTGTGCACGCTCAGCGGGGGACAAGCTGAGAGAATAAACAGGGAGCCTGGCCTGTGGAGGCTCAGTGGATAAGGCCTCAACCTGGAATGCTGAGGTCGCCTGTTCGAAACCCTGGGCCTGCCTGGTCCAGGCCCACATGAGAAGCAACTCCTCCAAGTTGAGAGTCGATGCTTCCCGCTTCTCCCCAACCCCCTGTCTCTCATCAATCTAAAAATCAATAAATTACAAAACTAATAAAGATATGGACGCAGTCAACAGTATGTATGGTGATGAGCAGAGGGAAGGCGTGGGGAGTTACAGGAAGGTAAAAATAAGTAAGTGGTGATGGAAGGAGACTTGACTTGGGGTGGAGAACACACCGTACCGTCTACAGAGGGTGTGTTATAGAATCACACACCCGAAACCTGGATGATTTTATTAACCAATGTCACTCCAATAAATTCCATTTTACAAACAGGAACGAGCTTGATCATGGACTCGGCAAGGCCATGGAGCACTGCGGACCACCGTGTGGGGTCTGTTCTCTCCCTTCTCCATCCGTCTGGGAGTGGTCAGCCTCCTGTTAGGCTCCCGCAGTCCTTAGCTATTGGAACATAACAAACTCCTTATTAAGGTTCTTAAACTTGTAATTAAAAACAGATTGTCGAGAGAACACCCTATGCAGCAGTCCCCAAACTACGGCCTGCGGGCCACATGCGGCCCCCTGAGGCCATTTATCCGGCCCCCCACCGCACTTTCGGAAGGGGCACCTCTTTCATTGGTGGTCAGTGAGAGGAGCATAGTTCCCATTGAAATACTGGTCAGTTGGTTGATTTAAATTTGTTCTTTATTTTAAATATTGTATTTGTTCCCGTTTTATTTTTTTTTACTTTAAAATAAGATCTGTGCAGTGTGCATAGGAATTTGTTCATAGTTTTTTTTATAGTCTGGCCCTCCAATGGTCTGAGGGACAGTGAACTGGCCCCCTGTGTAAAAAGTTTGGGGACCCCTGTCCTAATGGCTCTGCGGACACCCTCAACTCCATCGACAAAGTATGAAATCAAACATGGCAATTAATGACAGCCCGTGCCAGGGCGATCCTTGCTCTGACCGCGGTACCGGTTCTCGCCCGGGAGCCGGCAGACATGCTCTGATGATGGCCGTGTTGTGGCCTCCGGCGCTCTGCAGCGGCTGTTTTCCTGACCCGTCGGTGCCTTTGGCCTGGGTCTGCCCCTCCTTGGTTTTTGAGGCTGGGTTTTGTCGCCTCATACTCGTTAGATCAACGTGCAATGACCGAGGCTTTGTCATCCTCGGTGCAAAGCTGGCTGAGTGCGTTTGTCTCTCCTTTCCTGTATGGAGTGGGCTTGTTCCCCTCGTGGCGTTGGTCCCACTGGGCGTGGTGCCTCTCCTCTGCTGTCTGTCCATGCTGCTCCCACTTTTCCCGTCCCGCCCTTCATCTTGGCTTCCACGCCGATTTGGGCCAGTCTTTCGGCGTTCATCTCCCCTGGGTGTCTCCTGGCTTGTCCCTACTCATCACTCAGAGTGTCACCCCGTCGTTGGAGAAGGGAGGCTTTTCCAGCATGGCAGGGTTGGGTTTCCAAGCTCTCTGATTCTTTCCCTTTAAAAAGGAAGGTTCTCTCAAGGTGTGGGACTCCCTGGGGGTGTGTGAGCTGCCCCGACTTGGCCACCTGTTTCGGACTCTTCCCCTCTCTTTCATGGCGAGGTCAACCCCCCTTCCATGGGAGATCAAAGCCAGAAAGGTCTAGTTGCCTGCAGGACTTCTTAGGCAGTTACGTCCATTTTTTTGACCCAGGGAGCCAGGTGAGCACTGTGTACTGATGGTGTGACCTGGGGTGCGGTAATGGCCTCTCTGTGCCTCCTCTGTGATCTAGGGTAACGATCCCACCTACTGTCTGAAGTCGAGATGAGTGTGTAAGGATGAGTGGGGGTCACGCGAGGGCCCTGAGCTCGTGGCACGGTATTTGGCACACAGCAAGTGCCGTGGCACGTTCGTTAGCTTTATTATTCTCTCAAGAGCAGATTTACGAGTATAATGAGCATATCTGTTTGTGAGGTTGAAGGGCTAGAAAAAGAAACTTCAATCATTCATGACCATAACATGCATATTCCTGAAGTAATAATAAACTTAATCTAGTTTCACGGCAACCTATTTTATCATGACACGTTTAGTCTGTGAAATATGTGTTTTCTTGTCCGAAGTAATGATTGACATGATGTGGCTTGAATTTATGGTTCACCCAGAACTGTAGAATTCACTTTGGTTTTTTTTTTTTGGGGGGGCGGAGAGGGTTGGTGTTTGTACCGCCTTGATTATTGTACTTGGGTGGTGAACATTTTGCAAAGCAGTATTCTTAAGATACTGCTCCCAATAGAATTCTAATCCTATCATGAGCAGTCAATAATTTTTTTTCTTCAATTTAGTTGCTCATATAGTCAAATACAAGAGAAATAGAAACATTGAAAGATATTAATCAAAATTTTTTAGTACTATAGGAATTAGATGCCACTTTCAAAACCTCGACTATTTTGGAGAGATGTGACAAAGGAGTTCTGAGTTTGGCTCGAAGCACAGCTTTTGACATTTATGAAACAGAGGACAGAGTTTTTACTCGCTAACCAAATTGTAGGTGGTGGGGATGGTTGGGGAGGAAGGGGAAGCTTTTTGTTTTGCTTTTGCAAAACATGTTTTTTGAGAACAATAATAATTTTTATTTTCAGATCCTGATATTGCCGGAGTCCTCTGTTGTCATATTTTATGGAGGACATGTGCTTATCTGTTGTTTAAAGCTTGGCATTCTCATGTGTATTTGTAACCTGTTAGAGGTGTAAAAGCTGTTTTGTGGCTTATGATTAACATGTAACATGTTGAGCTATACATGCTAGTTATAGTTTTATATATTAACCATATATATATTATATATATCCATCTTTAGCTATTTAAAAGCTCTAAGATGTTTTAAATGGCAAAGGAATATTGATACATGCTCATCCTCCACATTTCTTTTCCTTAAAAATAACACATTTGGAATTTAAGCTGCCTGGTTTGTTGATCTTTCTGTTAATTACTTAGAGAGAAATAATATATTCTAAGCATTTTTGAAGCTCCACACAATCAAAATTGGCTTTGTAACGTGCAATTTAGACCATGCATTCCGAAGAGAAGGCTGAGGTCGCTTCTACATCACAGTGTCAGAATTATTGTCAGACACCAGGAAGCACAGCTTTGTTAATTTCCTCCTCCATCTGTTCCTTCCTCTCCTCTCTTTTTTGGGCAATGATGGCAATAATCTGTTGGACTTTTATTTATTTATTTATTTATTTATTTTTATTTGATTGATTTCAGAAAGACAGAGAGAGGAAGGAAGAGAGAGAGAGAGAAAGAGAGAGAATGAAGAGCATTATTTTGTTGTTCTCTTTAGTTGTGAATTCTTGGGTCCTTGGTGTTTCAGGAAAAAGCTCTAACCGACTGAGCTCACTGGGCAGGGCAATCTGTTGGACTTTTAAAAGGAAGGCATCGTTTTATTCTTTAAATGGTTTAAAATAATACAACGACCATAGGTATCTGTACCATATAAGCACTTAAGAAAGAGCTGTATGATTAGGCACACAGCTCTTGTGGTGATAGAATGAAACTGTAAGGTTCTTTGTTATGAAAAACAAAAACAAAAAACTGCTTGTAAACTATACTATTTATAAATGTTTTAAGAGTCTTCCAAAAAAAAAGTCTCTCTTTAGGAATATCTCTCACTGTAGGCTAAAATTTGAGAAATACATTTTTTAGTTTTTGGAGAGATTATTTTATCTTGACAATAACAAACTATCACATTTTGTAGTTCTATTATATTTTAAATATTATAGACTATAAAGGTTATTCTACATGACGTAGCTTAAAATTAAACCTGTGTTAGTTTTTTTTTAGTAAGGAAGCAATTTCTACAATGTGAGACCAATAATGTAAGATTGTTTTGAAATAGCAAATGAATTAAAGGACTAATTGCCAAGGAATTGCCCTCTATTATTTGGTTACTTCCTAAATAACGTAGATACAGCCTGCCGATATAGCATAGTTTTATTTTTACCTGATAAAATCAAAGGGATGGAAGTAACCCAAAAGCACCCATCTAACATAACTAGAAATTTGCCTTCCAAAGATACTGAGAGAAATTATGTCTTTTCCTTTTCTTCCAATGATCACCATAGCCAAAGTCCAGGTATATGATCACATTTATTTCGAAATGTAGAAAAAGAAGTCATTCATTTGTCTGAACATGTGAAGAGGGTTGCCATTATTCTGCAATTAGTATCATCAGAATTTGAGGTTAGAAACGCTTGACATTGTTAAAAAAAGGAAACAATGTTAAGTAATCTTTGAACCAAAGTTAAAGCTCCGATTATAATGAAAGTGAGGAAGCCAAGATTCAGTAAATAAGCTAGCATATTTACCTCTTCTAAATATTTCTGAAAATTATTGCGTATATGGTAGTTACATATAGCACATTAACTTCTACATCTGTTTTATGTATCTGAGAGAACTAGGATATTATCACTATGGTTGTTGTTGTTATTGCATAAGAAAAGCATACTGGCTATTGTGAAATTTATACAATGAATCCATTTTCCACTATAAGTTTGGATATTAATAATATCAGGTCCATTATAATTATATTCTCACATGGGTTTTTTTCCCCCCCTACCTATCAAAGCAGAACATCATTTTTCACTTTCTTGGTTGTCAGTGTGTTTTAGAGATGAGCAACATCCACAGTACCTTGATAGGTTTTAGAAATTGTGTGCTATTCAACCGCACTTCAGTTTGCAAACGAAAACGTGGGCCGTGGGAGGACTTCAAAGGCTGGCTGGTTGCCATTCAACAACATCAAAGGGCGCCTCCCTGAAGCCTTTAAGTTTTATGGTAGGTGCCTCATAGAGATGTCAGGTCATCCTGGGAAACAAGGAGAGGGCTCCCTCTCAACCCAATTGTCCCTGGTTCCTTTCATCTGTTGGGGAAGGTAGGCATCCCGGGTTCGAAAGGGTTCTGCAGCGACTGGAATACTGGACATCAAGCCTCTCTGGTTTCAGTCTCTCTCAGCATGGAGGCTGCAGTCCTGGTCTCTCCCCGGTGGACACATCTGGGGAGCAGAGAAAATGATCCTTGGGATAGTGTCCTGGAGTGTCCATGAGACATGGAGGTAGACCTCTCTCTTTCTGGCTCCTCTCAGGACACAAACACCTGGCCATCGTTGACATACTTAGGCAATTCTGGATAAATTTGGAGAAGGACCACATCCAAATTCTAGCAGAGAAATCTCATTTCCTTAACACGTGGATGAGACATTTTCTACGGAAGATAGAATAATGGGATTTCTATCTAAACAAAGTAGCACAATAATTCCAGCTTTCCCCCTCCTCCCTGATTAAGCCATCTCCTGTAATTATTCCCTTAATAGCATATTATAAAAACCTATATGGAGAATTATATCTTTCCAATCAAATTAGGGGACAGCTATGCCTAGGTCTTACCTGATTAGAGAAATGCAAGTGCTGCACATGAGATCAAGTATTTAGGGTGTTAGATTTCTTAGATGTCTTTTTGTGATTTGTTTTCCGGACACATCTGTACCGTCTCAGGGTATGGTAAATTAATTTTACTGAACAAGTATATCCTTTCTTTTGTCATAAACTGAAAGCACACCCTGGCTGGTTGTTCCTACTTTAGTAGAAACTAACAAATTATCAGGAGCTTTGAAGGTTTGTTTATTTATTTACTGTGTCAAAAGAATTAATATATTTAGAGAATGCAGTTAAGATCATTTTGTACAGCTTTGATCCTTCGCTTAGATGCCCTGAAGTAGTCCAGGCAGGCATTTTATAGGAAAGCGCTCTGTTTACAAATTAGAGCAGAGGACACGTTTCACACTGAAGATCAGCCCATGCACTGTGTTTTATTTCAGAGGCACATGACACAACCTTAATATTACAGCCAGATGATTAAAAGAACATTACCTGAGCCATGAGAGTCACTGAATGAGCTATGCTAAATTGGTTGTTTTCTGTTTTGTGATTAATTGAGCTTCTAAACCATATTTTAGTGTGCTTTGTTTTTCTGTCCCCAGTCATCCCATATTATTAAAGAGAAATTCTGCATATCTCTCCTGGAGTCCAATTAAGGATTTGCATCATGACTAGATTTTTCACTTTAATTACTGTATATAAAGTAGGTTTTGACTTATTTCCATATTTATCAAACTATGCAGAAGAAGCAAAATTCATCAAATAAACAGATATCTGTGGCTATAATTGCAGCCCGCATCGAGCACGGAGGAAGAAAATATGAGGGGTCCAAATTTCATTATGTAGAACATAATAAACATCTGAATAATTAAACCGCGTGTAAATCATCGGCTCGGCCCTGGTGAGGATACGAGAGACACCTTCGTCTGATCCAAAAAAATATTTCCAACCTATTTCTAAATACGCATCCTAACGGTTAAGACAAACAACGAGTTGAAATTCTTACATCTTTTATCCGGTGAAAAAGACAACATCGAGTAAATGTACATACAAAAATGATCTTTTGATCAATTATAATCTATTTTAAGCTTTCCACGGACATAGATTTCCAAAAGTTCTTTCCTCTTAGCAAATCAGAGAGCAAAACCAAAAGAAAGTTATCATTAACAAATTATTTTGACGATTTTTTTTCCTTTGTTAAGTAGTGAACGTTGGAGAAGTAACCTGTCAATTCCTAGGATGAAGAAAATACTCCTGCCTTCTAGACGGATGTCAATTAAAGCCCCAAATAATCACTCTACTTAGAAATGCTTAGTTAAATTTCTTCTTCTGTGCGCTTACTTCTCTATTAAGGAACTTGTAACTAAATGAACATAAGGAAAAATATTTTTATTATAGCAAAAATTTAATGAGAAGTACACTAATCTTATAACCAACATACAACTTAACACAAGTGGAAAACCCAGGACTTTTCATTTTTAAGCATGATTTTTCAACTTTGAAGACATTTAGAAAAAGATATTTCTCATAATTTTTTTTCCTTTGGTTACCTAATTGCAAAAAGTTAAATTGTCTCTAGTGTCACAAATGGATTGAGTTTCTTCATTTCAAAACTTTCAAAAAGACATTCTTAATTTAAATTTTTACCTTAATGAAGCTCCTGACAAGGGAAGTTTAATTCTAGTTATTGTAAGGTACTTAAGGGTTTTGAATTAATTTATCTTATAAGCCCTGCTGTGACTGTGGCTGGTTACTTCTGAGTTAGATATTTAAGGACAGATAAAGTGATGAACCTGCTTGTGGAGATTCATCATATTTTGATTTCAAAGGCTCCCAGAAGCGAGGAGGTCTAGAAAATAGAATCTGCTTAATGTTGTCTGAAATCATCCATTTCTCTCTTGCAATGGATGCAGACAATTTCTTTTCAGCTTTAAATATGTTACGTAATGGGAGAAGGTAACTACAGCAAATCATATCAAAACCACTATGTTAGAGTCCATCTAAATAACTTGGGTTTGACCCAGAGTGCCATGCATGGGGAGAGTGAACGTAAAATATTAGTTATGGAGGTACCCTCTCTGTCCTTTTTTTAGGAGGAAGTAAGGAAATAGGTTTGAAATTACTCAAGGAGGAGCTGCCTATGCTGTTGTAAGAATTCTGAAAACTGTATGAATCCCTTTCTTGATTCATTTTAATGTTTTCGCTGGCCTTTCTGAGCAGGCCCATAGCTCCTTTCTTAACATTTATTTGCAGGGAACTGTTGAACAGTAAGAATAGAACATCAGCACAGATTTTATATAAACACATGAAAAGTGAAGGACAGAACTGAATAGAATCAGTAACTGGGTGTCCAATGGCTTCTCAGCAGAAAGAACTTGATGTTTTATTTAGAACTGTTTTCAAAACCCATGTCTATAGACAGATAAAGTCATTTAGATGGTCATAGGGCAGGCTATCACCTCATGAAACCAGGAGAAAAAAGATTCAAGGTATTTGTCTACCACGAGTGTGGGAATGTTGATAAAATATTAAAGGGGGGTAATTTGAAAGGTAGAAGTCAATGGTGTAAGTTACGGGCTGGTATTCTGAGTAGAGAACACTTCAGTGCCACATTCTGGGAGCTAAATCTTCACCTTAGGGTTGAAAACAATTGTCAATAGTATTTTGTTTTCTAGACTAAAGAAACACTGTAATAGGCATCTGTATTTTGTGAATAATTCTGAAAGAGCTTCTTATTTCCATCCTGGTTTTGACTACCGTTCTAATCTCTCGGGGTGCATCTTGCACATCCTCCCCTATTGGATCTCTTTCCTCAAGTTCCTCCTCTTCTTGGTCCTTTCGTGTTTTGTCTTTTACTGCACATTGCTCCACTTCCTCTTGTGAAAGCCGGTTTATTTCTACCCCGTCCGGTTCTCTTGGACAACAAACACTGTCCTGTAGGGTCAGAAAAGAGTTGACTGTGGACTGAACATCACGGCTTCTTCGACTGTACCGTAGAGACAAAGCTCAGAAATGAGGCTGCAATGCACTTTGGCATGGAGGAGAAGGCACTCCACCGGAACGTAGAGTACGCAAGCTTTAACGCAACAACCCATCACCCACCCTAAGGTGTAGTGGAGAGGAAAAGGGATACTCCTAGCTGCTAGGGAAGGAAAGTTAGGGTTCATGTTTTCACAGCACTCCACACGGGGCTTCTCACACGGAGTAGCTGCGTGTGTCTGTCAGACACTGTTCTGCCAGATTGAGGGGACAACGCAAAGCGAAGACGAAGCGATGAAATATCTCCTAATTTTTGTAAGAAGTATGGTTGCAGAAAGATGGGTCCTTGCTCATACTGTTCCTAATACTCATTCTTTAATTTATCCAGATTTCATGCTTTCTCATTTTCAAGATGTAAGAATCTTTCAGTCTTACACCAAGTTGTGCAGCCAATGACTATATTTTTATTATATGACTTTTATTTATTTTTTTTACAATCCGGTTAATAATTCTTAGCTTCTCATTAAATTTATTGTGGTGACATTGGTTAATAAAATTATCAAGGGTTGAGGAGTCAGTTTTATAATATATTATCTGTTTGCCAACTTTTTTTATTTGCTTAATTTCTTTGTGCCTCCAAAACTTTTCTACAGTCAAGTATTTCCACGCTGTATTAAAAGCTCTGGGAAATGTTTCCCATGAAAGTGACTTCTGTTCTGTGTTTAGGTCATCATTTCCTGAATCTGATAATTACCTCAATCTTGATTCATACCCCACTTTGACAGAAGACATTCTCCATTAGTTTCTTAAAAGAAGGTTCAAAGGAATGAAAATTTGGGAATTTGCATGTGTGAAAAGTCTTTTATGCTAGTCTCATACTTGATCATTAGTTAGACAAGATATAGAACTCTGACCGAAAATCTTTTGATGCTGTACAGATTTTAAATTGATTTTGACTTTTCTAAAGAACTTATTGAGGTATTAATATTATTATTAATGTAAAACTTCACAATGTGCACCTTAATACTTTTAAATTTATGTATTACGTGATGCAGAGAAAGGCACCTCAAATTCAACATGTCTAAACCGAAACTCATTTTTTTCTTTCCCTGCTCCACTCTTTCTAGTTTTCTCATTTTCTTCTGATAAAAGGTACTACCATTTCTCTCATCATCCCTTTCAGAAACGTAACTTCATATGCAATTTCTCATTAATTCTTAACAATGTTCCTTTTGACTTATCTTTTCAATATATTCATCTTTCTTCCTCTTACTTTTGGTAAACTATTCCAAAAAAACCTTTCCTGTCTCTTTCCCAAACTGACCTTTTTATAGCCACTCTTGTCTTCTTCCAACTACAGCTAGATATCGTCATTTGGAAATGCATGTCTGGTGTGCCAAATTCTTATTTAAAATAGTCTACCATGGTGAGTGGCTGAAAGACACATAGAAAGATGTTGACCATCACTCATTATGGAGGAAATGCAAATCAAAATTACAATGAAATATCACCTCACACCTATCAGAATGACTGTCATGAAAAAGAGAAGAAACAACCAGCGTTGGAGAGGATGCAAAGACAAGGGAATCCTGTGCCCTGCTGTGGGAAATGTAAAGTAATGCAGCTACTGTGGAAAATAGGACGGGGGTTCCTCAAATCACTAAGAGTAGAACTTCCATATGATTCACTTATTCCACTACAGGGTATTTATATGAAGAATACAAAAACACTAATTCAAAAAAACCTAGGCACCTCTATGTTTATTGCAACATTATTTACAATAGCCAAGACAGGGATATCACCTAAGTTAACAGATGAATGGATAAAGATGTGGTATATAAATACAATGGAATACTACTCAGCTATAAAAAAGGTGAAATCCTGCCCTTTGGGACAACATGAACGGACCTTAACGGTATCATGTTAAGCGGAATAAGTCAAATGCAAAAAAGACATATAGGATATGATTTCCCTCGTATGTGGAAGATAAACAAAAACAAAACAAATGAACAAACAAACAGCAAGAAAATCATCCAAAAATACACTAACAGAAGCAGGTAACAGACTGTTGGTTTTCAGAAGGGAAGGTGGAGGTTGAAGACAGGGCAAAGAGGTAAAGCAGTCAATGGTGTCATAATGGATGGAAACCAGGTATTTGGGTGGTGAGCCAATTTAGTAGACCCAGATATCAAATTTGAATGTTGAAGACCCACAACCTACAATGTTAGCTCAATTAAAAAAAATAATATTGGTCTTCAATGGATATTACATTAGTCAGATTTACTCCAGTTAATAAAGACTAAGACCTTGAACAAGGTCCAACTAAACCTTGTGTGATTGTGTGACCTAGCTTTGACGTACATTTTAGCTTCTTGGAGCAACTTAATTTGATGCTGTATTATTATCGTTATTTTAGTTTCTTTACCTTAATCTCCAAGACAGCCAGGGGCCCTATCGCCTGTTCTTTTGTCGGGCGCCTTCCTTGACCCTGTCTTTCTCTGCACCCCCTAACCTTCAGGTCGGCCTTCCGCTCCCCCTTCTGCAGGATGCCTTATCGAATCCCCCATTTTAGTGTTTCAAAGAAAACTCTGTTATTGTACATTCTAATTGTAATTTTTATACTCTTTGTATTATTAATATCTGGCTTTTAAATTAGACTGTGAACTTCATAGAGATAGGAATCTTTGCATTGTTGTTTATAGATGAATTCCTTGCATTTTACCGGATGTATAGTAGGGTCTCATTAATGTATCTGTCAAATACCTTTTCCTTCTCTTCTCCTCGCTTCCTTCACCTTATCTTCTCTTCCTTTTCCAATTCCTTCTTTTTTTCCTTTCTTACTTTCTTTTTCATTCATTCTCGTGAGGGGAGGTAGGCATGAATGAACATAACCTGTTTTATTTAGATTAATCAAGAAAACAATCCAGACTAGCTCAATAATTACATTAACAACCTCTTTTGAGTTTTCCAATTCATAAAATGGTTATATGTACAGTGGACCTTGTAATAGCAATGCTTAATTTTGAGGAATACTTATTTGGAAGTTTACAGTGCTAAATATATTAGGTTTATAGAAAAAAATTAGCGAAGAGTATTATACACTTGACAGCATTTAAAAAATGTTAAAGGTCTCCCTTTATCTTGCTTTAGGAAAATAAAAATATTCAGCATGGAATGAATTCATTTATTCTTCACAGATCAGTTTTTTTTTCTATTTCATATGTAATAAGATATTTGTTCAGTTTATTTGAGAAAACTATGTCATTCATGGTTGAATAAACAATTTGTTTGTAGATTCGTGTAAGCATATCGTAGCTTTCTGTTTGAGAACTACAGATAACCTAATGCAGTATGGCCAAAAAGGGCAAAGATCGTGTTATTTAGTGTGCTTCCTACGGGACCACACTTGTCACCAAGGAGGCGCATCTTTTGTACTTCAACTCACATTTTTATTGGTGACAATGTTTTTTTTTTCTTTCGTCTTTATAAAACCGATTCCTTTTCTATTGGATAAGAGCTTTCTGAATCAGAGTGCAGTTTATGCTACATCTCCAACAGGCAAATGTATGAGTTTTAGATAAATGACACAAATTTTTGTTTAATTGTCTCAAAATATGTAATACAGCAGGGGTGAGTGACAGCTGCCTGAGGATGTATATATTCAAAACTCTTCTTGCTGGTTTTTGGCAGAGCCTGCCATAGTGCCAGTCTCTTTGTTTACCATGTGCAAAGGGCTGGATCAACTTTCAAACACTTTATTATGGCTTAATGGGGGGAATCATTAGTAGATGAGCTTAACAGACCCAAATGCTAGACACTTAGTGGTTTATTTTTCAAGATTAAAATAATGTCTGTTTCTAACCTTCAGTAGTTTAACACAAATTTGCATACAGCTGTATCCAGTTAAGTGCCTTTCAGATTTCTTGTTACATTAAGAATGTACAAGCATTAAGAGTGCTTGTAATACAATTGACTTTAGGCTGAATTTTACATTAATGGCCCCCTTTGTTATTTGGCTGGCATTAAAGGCTTAAGTACAAGAAAATCCGTGTACAAAGCATATCATTTTTATTTTAATTTGAACTCCCAAGAAATTTAGTGACTAAAACATCCGTTATGCCATTTGGAATAATTTTTTCCCCCCTAAAGCTCTTGGTAGCAAGAGACAAATGTTAGCAGAATCCTGAAATGCACAGTTACCTCAGGATTGCTGAGCAACTCGATACAGACTACAGGGATACAAATGGGAACCGCAATGGCCAGAGGACACAAAGCTGATGGGGTTTGGCCTCTCCCAGGATGCTGTTAGGCAAAGGGCCATTAACACTGGCAAACAGGCAAAAGGGCTGTGAGTCGGATGCTAATAAATGCAGCAAAGGGGGACTTCTAGCTCCCGCCAGAGCAGGAAGTAAGTTCAGAAATTATGCTGCATATATTGTGACATCTATTTGCTTATGACTATCTTTAATAGGCACTATCCAGTGTTAATAAACTCTTCCCTTTCTAGAAATGTCGGGACATCCTAGACGGTGAGTTTCAGGGCTCACTGCAATGTTAACAACTCTGTAGAACATGCTAGTCTGCATTCCATTGCATTTATCAAAAATGAGACCATGACTGTGCACAGGGCGGTAGGCCAGGAACTGTCCTTTTGGGGGATATGAGAAATGCATTGAATACAACTGTGAATTATTTTTTGATGACATAGGATCTGGTAGAGCTTCCTATAACCTGCATCCTGAATATTCATCCTCATTGAAAATCAGATCAGAAATGAATGTAAAAGGTGAAACTAAACTGGACTCTATGGTTACATCTGGAAAGATTGACCTCTGTATATATTCAACACCTTATAATCCTTTATTTGCTTCTTTTTTAAAGAAGTAAAGTGTTAAGAAATAAATTCATTCATTGAGGGAACACTATCGTTGAGTTCCAAATAATCGAATGTTTGTTGCAAACTCATCCTCTCCTACGTTTTGGTTGCTCTTTAAAAAAAAAATGCTTCTGGAAATCAATCTACCCAAAAATAATTTGAGAAGTGACCGTTCATGGCTTAATGAACAAAAGATGAAAAAGACAGACGAGATGAGACTAAAGTTTGTGGTTATAGCTGTTGGCTTGGATTGGCATATTACTGCACGATTACTGAATTATAAATCCGTTGGAAAGCAAGTGGGTTATGGGAGAGGATGGCCAAAGAAAACATTTGGTGGAATAAATAAATATAACCAGGATTTCCCAACAAGTGGTTGGAAAATAGGAGCTTAGGCAACTGGCCATGCTCGAAGATCCCTGGGCTAGATGTGTGCAGGATGACACTTATCTCGGAAAATATTTCAAAAGGACTGGATATCAAGATGTAACCACAAAAAACAAGGTGATAATTCCCTCCCCACAGAAGATACATAACTGGATAGGGCTGGACCTGAGGGGTAAGAGAGAGACCAGTATCCAGGCTTGCAAACTTGCAAGGCTGCCGGGATGAGTAGAAAACGCATATGCGTGGACTTGGCCAGCTGGGGCCGTGGGAAACGAAGGACTCACGCCCTGTCTGCTTGGTGAGGTGCTTATCAATGATCTCCACATGGAAACGCAGGCTCGATGTGACCAAATCCTATCACTTTTAGGAGATAAGACAAATTCAACACCCTGAATTTTAAATGTTGTAATTCATGTACATTAAAAAGATTAAAAGTAGGTAAAAAAAAATTGATAAACCAGATTTATAAGTCTTCTATTTTTATGTGTATTCTTAGAATGGCCTGTAGCGTCCTTCTGTCTCCTCGCTTCCCTTCGGGCCAGCCCTTCATCACTGCACACCCGGGACACCAGGATCTAGGGACGTGCCTTTAAGTTCCTTCAACGATTCCGCTTCAGGTGTGCTTGTTCATCATCCTTTCTGTCTGGTTGTCTGTCACTCATCTCTGAGGTCTTAGCACACACACAAAAACTGTTACTTCTCAGGAAAGTTATTTCTGACAACCACCACGCCCCTCCCACTCCCAACTCCCACAAATTTGGTAAGGATTCCTTTCTGAACTTTTCGTTGGTTACACCTATTCAGTTATCATTTGTAATTTTTTTGAGGGGTGGAATGATGCGAGAGTCAGAATATTTCTTTATGCCCAGAGATTAAAAGAGTGTCTGTGCAGAACCTCAAAATATTTTTACTGACGTACTCAGCAAACTACCTCTGGGCACAGAACCGGTCAGTTTTGTAGGACAAGGCGTGCAAGATCTCTCCAAGGTCCTGAACACTATTTGTGAAGAGGGTTGGCCTCTTGGCTCGAAACGTTTTATTGAAGTAGGGGAAATGCATGACACTAGCATCAACTAATAACAACTGACTAAGAAAGGGGGGAAGGTGAGAGAGCAGAAGGGAGCGAACAGAAAGGAACGGATATTTTACTGAGCACCTTCTCCATCTTGGATTCTCTGCTTTCCATACATGATCATATTTAATCCTCAGACCAACTGCCTGATACGGATATTTTTCCTCTTAATTTGCGTACGAGGAAACCAGGGCTTAATGAGATTAAATAGTGTACACAAGTACTAATTCTCAGAGGTGACTGCGATGACATCCCAGCAACAATTTGTCGGATTCCATAGTTCATTTCATTAAGGATACCGGTTCATGTGGGTTGATAGAGCTTCAGTATATACTTCCTGCCTAAAGAGAGGATTAGTTTGCAAATGCAAATGAGAGGTTAAACCTGTAGGTGGGGCGAGGGAGCTTCTCTCAATTGCAGGGAGAAAAAGGAGGCGAAGTTTGTGGTCAGCTGGGATCTATGGTATGTTCCAAACAATTGATAACACTTGGCTTTCCCAGGATGAGTCTTAAAAGGTAATAGCTTCTTTGGGTAATAAATAGGAAAAAAATATTACAATAACATTAGTTCCTGAATGCAAAGATGCAAAAGAAATTAATCCTGTGAAGTAAAGGTTAATAATTTCATGATTGTAGCTTTCTTAATTTTCTTTTTATTTTTCAGGTTAAAAGGCACTTAGACATGCCTAAGAAGTGTATTCTGTACCCTAACAATATGAATTATCTAAGTTCTTCCTCAGCTATCTTTATCCTGAAACTGGCAATGTATTTCTTGTAATGGATACTCACAATACCCACAATTTCTTTGTGCTTGCAGTGTTTTAAAGGAGTGCGTTGTCTAGCTGTGCACAAGGACTCCTTTCAGATACATCTGAGTGGAGGTGGAGATGGATCTGGTGTCTCTGACCAGTGGATTCAGGTGCAAGATGACTGAGCAAATATAATATATTAAAGAGGGCATAAAGGGATAGAACACGATGGTGGGTCCAAGTTCAAGTTCAATGACGTAATAATAAGGGCCCCTCATCTATTACAAGGAGGATAATTCAGATTCAGTGTGACAATCCATTACTACGCTTTTATTTCTCACTTGCTTTGGAATAGATGCACACTTTAGTCATCAAAGAAACAAAGAAAACATCAATGAGACCTGTTGATACATTTTAGTTTTCCAGAAATAACAGTTTCTTTGCATCTCATTAGGTACTCATTTAATTCTGCATATTTTATGTAATTTCTTTCCTATGAAAAAATGATGAAGATATACTATTACGGAGAGAAAATTGTCTGCACGTCGGGATTCTAACAAGTAGCAATTTCAAGGTATGAAAGGTAAAGAAGATAGTATGATGTGCTGCTTTCTGCTTATTTGTGAGGTGATGAATCTGGTGTACATTGAAAGCAGATTGCTTTTCAATATAGGGTTTCGAAAGTCCCTGTTCTGAAGATGGTGCATTCACAGACGTGAGCTACAGTGAACATTCAGCTGAGATAACTCCGGGGCTCTTAGAGGTAATGGTATTAGAGCAAGAAGCAATGTTAGCTTTAGCAAAATAAAATTAGTCATCCTTCTGTGATTTAGACCTGCTATAAATAGGCGCTGTTTAAAAGGTGTTATTTAGTAGTTTCCATTATGCAGCTGTCTGTTTAAATCATTTAATTTTGGCATCTAATCCAACTCCCAGTCTCCATCAGAGACAAATAAGAAACCATATGTGAAGGCATCTGTGGAAATCTTCCTTTTATTTATGACAACATTAAAGTAAGACTCTGATGTCAGTTCCTTAACAATAATAGACGTTCCTTTGTACCTATAGTGCTGGGTTACTTGGGCATATCCCTCAGTGGTATCTTATACCTACTGCTGTTTGCTTCATTATATACAGATGCACAGCAGTGGAGACGGTAATAGTCTTTCTTAATTAAATAAAGCTAAATGTTAATTAGTTCAAAAAATTGATTTATTTGCAGTGCCTGAAACTTTTCATACTGGGCATTTGCTTTTTAAAGAACAGGTTGTATCCTCATTTAGAACCTTACACATTTCCCCTTTTATTTTGGGTTTGTGTTTGGAGTCTTGTGGTGGGCTCTAATCGTCATAGAGAAATTATAGGTCTACAGATGTTTTCAAGATGTTCCTCTGTCAGTAGCAGATTATCCCCTGTAGCAAAATCTCATTAAAGTGCAATTTACAGAGCTCGGCTGATGTTGCCATCAACCAAAATTAAAGGCATTAATTTTTCAAAGTTCACAGAAGTCCTTACATAAATGATGTAGCAGTTTGCAAGAACAATTTACAGAAGTGTTATTTGCAGAATTAAGCTACATTAACAGAACAAATGTTGTAAGGGTGGAAGAAAGGGTTGGGCAGTGAAATTGCAGCTGTTTCCATTCTATATTAGGTGCTTGATGTAAAGATGTGTTGAAATGTAACAATGACTGCTTGCTGGGTGAAAAGTTGAGCAGGAAAAACAGGCATTTGAACGACCTCACTAAAGAGTTAAGCTCACAATAGAGTGATCACCAGTTGGGGACACCCAGTGAGACCTTAAATTCTACTTTGAAACATCTGTAGTCAATATCTTTTAAAAAATATTCTCATTTAGCGGATGAGTTTATGTAGCTCATGTTGTGAGTATTTCTCTTCAATAAACTTCCAAATGTTTGAGAATTTATTATCTAGACCTCAACAGTCCTAGCTAAAAGTTACGTGCATGGCGGTGTTTGTGGGCCAAGATATAAAGGTGTGACTTTCTCCTGGTGGAAGTGGTCTGCATTTTTTTTTTTTAGTCTTTATTGTATTTCTTTTCCATATGCCTGTTTTTCTCTAACAAACTCTCTACTACGGAGTTTAAAACATCGTCGTTGAAACTTCAAAAGGAGTAGAAATTTCAGAGGTTCTAACCAGAAAGAAAGACTCTCCTTTTGAAGGTATAACTCTTTTGCTCCCACATTTGTTTCAGAACAGAGGGTACCGTCCTTAACACTCATTAATCTTTACTAGCCTCTTTCCTTTCGTTACATTAGTTATTTCAGCATGGATTTGAATCTCATTGTAGAAGGGAGAGGGCTCATCAATCACACCTGGTCTCAGCCAGGATTGCTCTTCTCTGTGAGGGCTCTTCCTTCTCAGGATCCCAGGGATGGCTTCTCTTTATTTCAGAAAAGTCCGTGTGATGCGTGGCGGGCAGGGCGAACGGTTGGAATGATAGCTGTGCTGCTGCAAGGTTGGTCTGGACAGTTCACGTCCATGCGAACGCAAGCTGTTTCTGTTTAGCCCGTTGAACGTGAAATTGTGTTCCTCGTGAACAGGTGTGCGTGTCAGGCGATGACCCCACCGGTGCTCTCCCAGCCGTCTCACTTCTTGTGGTTTGACTTGTTTCACGCCTGCCAGCCTCCATGTGCTCTGTCTGGGTGCACACCCGGTCTGGTTACCGAGCTTGTGTGGATCCCCCTGGCGAGTCTCAAGAAGTTCATGGACGTTTGTCAGGAAACTCACCTTTGGGCGAGTCACGGCGATACAGGTGCATTTTTAGAAATCTTAAACATTTTTCAGAAAACAACACAAAGACAAAATGTAAAATAGAGCTGGACGAAAAATCAGAACACGGGGCGGGGGTGGGGTGGAAGGAGGAATTTGGCAAGAGTCCCTTTGCTTTCGGTTAAGCATGACATTTAGGAATGTGCTAATAAACGCTGTTGTTTGGGGAAGATTTCTGTCTGAAAATGAGAGCCCCTCAAGGGACTGGGTGGAATACATGTCCATTGGCCTTTCTGTTGAGATTTGCAGAGAGGATATCAATTATGTCCCAGAATGATGGGGCCATCTGTTAACCGGGGGCTGGTTTCAAATCATCAAATATTGGTAGGAACATTAAGCCTTGCTAATTTGCATAGTATCATTATCTTTAATACCAAAAATACATTTGGGAAAAAGAGAGTATCCTCTGGCCCATTCAAGTATGAAGATGTTCACTTGAGTACAGTGCAAACCCTATAATATATTTACAATGGGTAAAGTCTACAGATATTACTCATACCTACCTGCCTTACCACAGTAAGGCAGTAATTGTTACTACCAGACAATAAATGTCAGAAACAAACACAGATAAACCATGAATTTGAGGGACAGCCCAAAGTCCTAGTCAAAAATATTCTTAAATTTTACTCTAATATTTTTCTTGATGCTATGCTTAAATTGTTGCAATAATCTACAGTTGCATTGTAGGTGATACCATTTTTTATAGTATTAGTAAGATAAATAACTTAGTCATTAAGTGAGGTTTTATACTTTATTTAAGGTGGCCAGACTTTGGAAATGTTGGCTGAGTAATTTATTTTTATTTATGTTTGATATTAAATTTTCCTTACTCATACATAACTACTTATTTAAAGAAATGATTACCCAACAGAAATAATTAAGAACTCTGACATAATAGGTATGTGCATATTTATATTTATATATCGAAGGCATGAAAATAATTATATAGGTTCAGCACAACAGAGTTAAAATTTAAGATAGTAGTTTATGAATAATGTAAGAAATATTACTACAATAATAATAATAATTCATAAAACAGGTTTTTGAAATGTTTGAATTAAAAACAAAATATTAAAAGAAGACTTACACTCCCTAAATATTAATGCCCTTTTTCTTTTTTTTTCATAAGCGGAGAAAAATGTTTTCTTAACACTTTAACTGATCAAAACTGAATTCTATGGAACTTACATATGATATGTTAGAGGCTTTATGTTTAAGAAACAGTCATTTGAGCTCATCTTCGACTTACATCACAATTCCTGGTGGTCACTGATAACTGGGACAATAGTTAACCCCTGCAGTCTGTGCCCTGTTATTGGTCCACCGACTTGGCTCACATGGGCAGCCGGCACGATAATAAGTCAGCAGAGCCCCTGCCGGTCTGACCTCGCGACGCCTAACCTGACTCCTTCTTACGCTAGCGTTGATTTTAACCAACTTCTTTCCAGGAACTCTGGACCTCGCCGGCCGTTTTCTTCCCTTGTCCTCTGTGGTCGCTCCTCTGTCCAGATTCTCTGCCCGTGTCTTTTACCTTAAGACCACGGAGTCAGCAACAAAGGGAACTCAATATGCATCTGCCTTGCCAAACTTAGTCAAAACATGATCAGCCCACACCTTTGGAAATGACTGTGCAAATGGACACGTACATGTTCAATGTTGCAATGGGCAGATGACAAAACGGCTATTTAGGTGACTGGTTGTTTTTCTTAATTTCTGGAAACAAAAACACTCGCAGGGAGAGGCACCCCAGAACTAACCACGGAGCTCTGAGGAACGACTCAACCTCTTAATGCTTCGGTTTCTTATTAGTAAAATGGGAGGTGACAGTATTTATCTCATAAGGTTGTGGTGAGGATTAAGTCAGAACAGTGCCTGGCATGAGGCAACCGCTCAGTGAAGGCCAGTTAATGGGCTATTTATTATCCTTAGGTCTAAAAAAGTCGGGACAAGGCCAGTTCACGGCCTGTGAATATGCCAGAGTGAAGAACTCGGGAGAATATGTAAAAGTGGTCAGGCTTCTCTTTTGGTTGTACCTACGTATCAGTTGTGCTATTTTTTGAAAACGTCTAGCTCCCTGGCGTTCGAAAAGCGTTTGTAATGTTCACCACCAAGAATAGGATAGTTTTAAAAGACATGCTATTTTTCCCCTCTATGTTTTTGGAGCTCATACATAGGGGTAAGACAGCTATTTCCCATGCAGAGCACTTCAGGTAAGCTTGTTTGTAAACATACCGCTTGAGCATCCTTAAAAAACTTAGCGATGGAAATATACACCTGAATCTTAAGAACTACAAAAGTTGGATGGTAAGAATATTGACAGCTCCCCCGCCCACCCATCCACCCACCTACCCACCCTTCCACCAGGATTGGGTTGTAGAGCTGAGACTGACTTCTTGGTCTCTAAGTCAAGGCCCTCTTTTAGAAAACAGTTACACTTCTTGTCAGCTAACATCAAGACACGCTTGTGTCAGGAACAGTGCTAAGCCTGGTGGTGCCCACACGCCAAGAGGTACTAAGGATCTTCTCCTTACAGAGAGAGGACGCTGACATGTGTGTAGGTGGTGATCAGTAACACCTGGGAGAGAGGGACCAGAGAATTCTGGAGTGTGTGCCCCCCCACTTGCTTCCTGCCTGTGCCTGCGCACAGGGAGGCCCCAAGGGCGCACGGAGCTACATCCCGGTGACACCAAGGTCGCAGGACCTCAGCAAAGAGGCAGGAAGCCACATGAGACTTCTGTTGGATTACAAACAACAAAGTTGGAAATGAATTGTTATAAAATCACAAGGACATGTCTGTATTCTGACACATTTGACCAATAATAAATTGAGTGCATTTTTTTTCCCTTTAAGTACTTTTTCTTTTTTGTGCACAATTATTATACGCACATTCAGAAACTTAATGTTGTAAAACATAACATTAGCCCAGGAGTGTTTCTCAGTCTTGATAGCTTTCTTTGTTTTCTGTTTAGTGTTATCGGTAGATTTTTACAAATAAACAGTATATTGGTCGGAATCAAAAACATCAATATTTATCTTCATACAGAAACATATAAATAAATATGAGACAAGAAGAGAGAGTAATTATTTTCATGGATATAGCAAAAAATACTTTCTTATATATAGGAAAATACCAAAGGTTAAATGAATCTTTTTAGAAGATGAAATCAATTCCTCCTGCAAATTCATTAGAAATTTGGACCTTTCCAATTACTTAATCTCCTAAATATAGCAAAATTGTAAATTTATATGCCATTTTAAAATCTCTACGGAGTAATCTATTGCAATAAAATTAAATAATATATAAAATTAGGCATGCTTTCACCTTTAAAGTGTGTTATGGATACAGTGTAACATTCATGAGCAATGAATACATTATTTTGTAAACTATTAATATTTTTAGGAATACTGCAGAAACACTTAAGAATGTCTCTTACAGATAGGAAAATTGTTTAACACCTTTCACTGTATGTGTAAGCCTTCAAACAGTAGGCCCTTTTACAGAAAATTCTTAGAATTGACAAACCATAAAGGCATAACTGCATCATCTGCTGGTCACTTCAAGTTGAACAAGCCTTTTCTTTTCTATACAGTGTTGACTAACACAGACATTTTCTTCTTGCTCCATTTCTATAAAGTGTTTTGAAATAGGAATTGAGGAAGTTTTTGTTATTAAGAGAAGACATTTCTCCATTTAATTTTTAGGTCCTGTAAAAAAAAAAAAGCAGGATTAGCACTGATTTTATGATTCAAAAAGCATAATTGGTTTTAAGACAGTAAGTGAATCTAGCAACCATTTTGTTGCTTTTCACTAAACGCTGGAACAAAATGGTGGGAGGGAATAAAAATGAATTCCATGCAAATAGATAACATAATTGCAATCCTTTTTTTAAAAAAATATTTTCTTTCCAGTTTTAAATTTAACTTTTGAGATGTATTTCATCATTTTAACGTGAAGAGCAGGTGATTTGTGTTCCTGACACATTGTGAGCTGACTCGTCAGAATGATAATGTCTCTGGCCTCTGGTGCTGGGAAGCTCTGTGTTCGAATCAGGCTGCTTTTCCTAGCTGTGTGGCCGAGGGCAGAGCACTCGTTCCGAGTCTCGGTTTTCTCTGTTGTAAAATGGGACGAATAATAGACTGCACCTCACAGGGGTTGTGTAATGACTTAAACAAGATAACACATATAAATAATTTAGCACATTGTTTTTAGGGTACATATTCACAAATATTTTAATGGAGATTGATGACAATCAGACAATAAATAGGTGCCATTAATAATATTAATGATAGAAAGTAGTATGAAAAGTGAAACCAGTTTCAAAACCATACAACAATCTTGTTCAATAGACTGTCTCATATCCCTGTTGGATATATGATAACACCTGAAAACACGTATTATTTAACAAACATTTACCTTGTTTCCCCGATAATAAGACATCCCCCGAAAATAAGACTTAGTGCAATTTTTTTTTGCAAGCTTAGAAATATAAGGCCTCCCCTGAAAATAAGACCTAGCGTGTCTTTAGGAGCAAAAAATTAATATAAGACACTGTCTTATTTTCCGGGAAACAGGGTAGATTGTCGTACATGGAAATAGAGTCACAAGAAATTCTTGATGGAATTCACAGTTTGGTTGTTTATGCTGATGTTTGTGATGACATGACTATAATATATTAATAAATGTTGATTTTTTTTGTTGAACAATAAATGTGAATTCTTGTTCGTGGAAAAATAAGACATCCCCTGAAAATAAGACCTAGCGCGTCTTTAGGAGCAAAAATTAATATAAGACACTGTCTTATTTTCCGGGAAACAGGGTATTAGTTAAATATAATTGATCAGAATACAGTAAGAACTTCCAGTTGAAAAAAATTCCAGAAGGAAGCTCTGAAATCAAGTCTTTTCAGAGAATATATGACACTAACTCCGTATATGTTCTATTTTTAATGCTATACCTGTGTATATATTAGTTGTGAGTAAACAACTCATCCTTGAATAAAGGCTAGCTGTTTCAAAAGGAAAAATATGTGCAGTACAACAAAAGTGGAACTTTTACTGACCCCGAGTTGTGTCCTCGAGTGAGATCGCCTGACCCGTAAGCATGCTTCGTCCCTGTAGGAGGGTCCTGTGGAGCTGGAACTGGCCCGTCGAGAGCCAGCATGGTGGGATTTTTCATCACCAGAGGAAGCCTTTCCTTCTCAGATGCATTTGCAACAGCACTGGCTGCAGTTGAGAACAGAAGTGATAGAAGCTGGCACCGGCCCTTTTAAAAGAACCATCTAGCTCTATCTCTTTGTATCAATAGATCAAAAATTTAAAGACTACTTCGGTCATGAATATATGGATTATGTTATCCATTATCATATGATATATATATATGTGTGTGTGTGTGTGTGTGTGTGTATATATATCTAGACCTCTATATAAACATATGTATTATAGGAATACTTAGATTATAAATAGATATGTATATATTTATAGAGCTGGACCATACATAAGGATCATATATCTATTATTTAAAATCCAGATCTAAAGATATCTGGCTCTCCATAAATAATGTGGATCTGGATATATATAGATATGGATCCAGATACATCTCTTTCTCTCTCTTTTTTCATCTACCTATCGTCCCATCAATCATCTATCAATGTATAAATATATGTGCGTATGTATACCTGAGTCATGCAGTTGTTGACATCTATCAAACATGTATTCTTTAAAATCCATAGAGATATATACCCCAAATTTCTTCCAGCAGCAGATCGTACTTGTGTATGTGGGTGTGAGAGAGAGTTTTGTTCAGCCTTTCCCCCACTTCTGTGTCACCGTGCTGCGGACTGCAACCCCTCTGCCTGATGACCAATGCCCGGCTTCTGAGAGCGAGGCCGACACTCATCTGGACAGAGAGGCCAGCCAGACAGAATGGATTGGGGGGGGGGTGCTCTCTGCTTCCTCCTTCCCCTGTTTTCATGACCGTGCCGTTGCTTTCCTCCGATTCTTTCATTCTGGCCACTCGTTTTCAATGTTGCGTGTGTCTCCTGATCCCAATCCTTGTCACCTGTTTTGTGAATAAATTATTAAGAGGGTAGTGCATAATACAACAAATCAGGGTGTGACCACCTGACCGACCCACCTGAGCTCCCTCCCTCCCAGAGTCGTCTGGGGTGAGAAATTGCTTAGGAACAGTCTCGCTGGCACTCTGTGTGTTATCTATTGTATACTATGTGCTATGTGCTTTGTGCTATGTGCTATGTACTATGTACTATGTGCTATGTGCTGTGCTATGTGCTATGTGCTATGTACTATGTGCTTTGTGCTATGTGCTATGTACTATGTACTATGTGCTATGTGCTATGTGCTATGTGCTATATACTATGTACTATGTGCTGTGTGCTATGGCTATTGTGTAGAAACAAGAGCAGAACCTCACAGACTGAGGGTCTTTCTGTGCCAGGCAGAGCATGTAACCCTATGTGGTAGGTAGTGTTCTCTTCCTCTTGTGGGTGAGAAATTGGGGATTTACAAGAGTGGAGACGGGCACACAGATTTAAAGCCATATCTAATTCCAAATTCCACGGCCATAACCACTAGGCTTATTGCCTCAATTCTGCATTATTTTAAAAATCTATGTTTTTCCGACATGATATATTCACGATCTCAAGACTGGGGAAATACGGAGCTTGAACTTCCGAAACACAGATATTTCAGGTACGTGATCAAATGTCAACAGACACACCCTCACCCCCCACAACCCCCCCCCACATTGTTCTTCAGTGAGGTATCACATAGCAAAATAAAGAAAACCTTCTCATTTGGTTTCAGTCGGGAACATTTTAAATATTTTTAAAAGACAAGCCATCTTTGTAAGAAAGGCTTTACAGCAGAACAAGCAACTGGTTTTCAGAAAAATGCAGGTTATAAATGAATGTGGACAATAACGATGAAGCCTCTTTCCTCCCGGCAGACGCAGACCGTCCACAAAACGAGCGGGTGAAGGTTCTCTTCCGTCCACGAGGACTGAGGCAAACGTCAAGCGTCAGTGTCCAGCCGAGCTCCCTGGCCAGCGTCCAGCCCGCCCGTGGGCGGGGGGGGGGGGGGGGGGCTGGGAGCTTCCTGTTGCCGATGTCAGACCTGACTTCATAATGAACCATCTGGGGATCAACACCTAGGCTCTGATTCCGCCGTTAGAAAAATGCTAATGGAATGAAGAACAATAAGGCTTTTTAAAATTATTTCCCTGGTCTCTATAGAAATTAAAATTTAATGTTCTATTTGCTACAAATCAATATGAGTGCAATAATTCCTGCATACATTTAATTGTAGGAATTTTTTTTTAACTGGAATAAATCTGTTAGTTTTTAGTATTTTTGGTTTTGGTTTTGTTTTGTTTGTTTGTTTTCTGGAACTGTTAAAATTTGGTTTCTTTACCAGTGCTGTCTAGGCTGAGTGGTGCTTCTGAAGGAAAATAATAATGACTAATTAGTGTGAAATACTGCTTGCGTGATAAGACGTCTGGGGAAAAAATATTTACCAGATTATTTTCCATATTTCAGTCCTTTGTAAATGTTTTTTGTTTGTTTGTTTGTTTTTGTTTTTCACAGGCAGGCAGAGACAGAGAGAGGGACAGAAAGGGATGGACAGACAGGAAGGGAGAGAAATGAGAAGCATCGATTCTTTGTTGCAGCTCCTTAGTTGTTCATTGATCGCTATCTCATATGTGCCTTGACTGGGGGGCTATAGCAGACCGAGTGACCCCTTGCTTAACCCAGTGACCCCAAGCTCAAGCCAGCGACCCCATGCTCAAGCCGGTGAGCCCGCGCTCAAGCCGGCGACCTCAGGGTTTTGAACCTGGGTCCTCTGCATCCCAGTCCGATGCTCTATCCACTGAGCCACCACCTGCTCAGGCTCCTTTGTAAATTGTTGTATGTGATTCCCCAGAAGAAATTTAAAAAAACAAACTTTAAATTAGTTTGTCGGTTCTGGGTCCATTTGTTTAGCAATTACCTGAGAGTAAATAAAAATTTGGACGAGGCTTTGTTTTCTGTTTCTGATAGGAACCTCCAGACCTGTAGTGGCCTTTGCCTTCAGTCAGGACGTGAGCGTGGGAACTGGTTAAATGACCGGGAAACCCATCATCTCCCAGGTGGCGGGTGCGGAGAGAGGCTGGAAACCCCATCGGCACAGAGGTGACTCCAGGCCACGCGGGAAATTCCCAGGGAGCCCACGGTGTCACGGAAGCCGCCTAGACTAGCCTGGTGCTTCTCCTCACCTCCACTCAGCATCCGTGTCCTTCCCTATTCATGGTGCTCGCCATCCTCCCGGCTCTTGAACCCTTTCCTGAAGGTGGGACTTAGGGGAACACTTGCACACTGAGCAAGATTCTCACTCGGCTCCCAACCTTTTCTACCTTATCCCGAGAGGCTGAATTAGCTTTCCTCACAGCTGCAAGAACAATCAGTATTCCCAGTGTCGCGTTCCCTGAGTCACCGCCCTTCCTGCGTGGATAGGAGGCACCAGGTGATTTAAGAGAAGCAAGAGCCTGCACTTCAAGTTCAAGTTGTGGCGATGCTCTTGAACAGTTCTCTCGTCTGGTGACCTTGAGTAAGTCATTGAACTCAAGTTGAGGGAGGCCTCAGTTTTCTCTCCGTTGAAACAAACAAATAGAATTTCAGAGCTAGAGTAAATCTTGGGTTATAGCGAGGGCCCTAGCCCCAAGTGTCTAGACTAAGCAGTCAGAGGTGACATCTGACATAGGCCTGATGAACAATAATAAGATGTGGGATTGGGGGACTGTGACCCACTGGAGGCACAGTGCCCAGTCTGGGAGAGGAAGGGGCTCTCAGCTGAGTGTCATTATGAGGGAATTTGCCCAGATTTGACTGACCTTTCTCTTTTCTCCAAGAGAAGACTATATAAATCCATATTTGCTGTGAAGTCCTCTGATTTCTAACTGTCCTTACATTTTTTGGAAAACAAAGCAGGCCCTGGCCGGTGCCTCAGTGGATGGAGCATCGCTTGGGGTTTGGACATCCTGCGTTAGATTGCTGGTCAGGGCACACAGGAGAAGCGACCATCTGCTTCTCTCCCCTTCCTCTCCCTCTTCTCTTCCTCTTCCCCTCCTGCAGCCGGTGGTTTGATTGGTTCCAGTGTGATCCAGGACGCTGAGGAGAGCCTGGTTGGTCCGAGCACATCAGCATCGAGCGCTGAGAATAGCTCAGTTGATTAGAGCATCAGCCAGACAGGGTTGCCAAGAAAAGAAAAAGAAAAAGAAAACACACCTGGCAGAGGGATCTGGTGTGCGGGTAGTCAGTTAGTGTCTTCTGGGGGGGGTCCAGGGAGTCCCCACAACTGCCTCCAGCCACAGATCACACACCGGGGGCTCAGACCAGACCACCCCGTGGCTCGAAAAGAGCTGCTGATGACATCTGTTATTTTTCTTCATCTGGTGTGTGGGGATGCTGAATTTTGATTCTGGGTACATTAGATTTTGATTAGTTGTGCCAGCAGAGAAGCAAGTTGCAGGACCATTTTTGTTTTTACTGAAATTCTCTGCAACAATTTCTGGTTCAATAACATATCCAACAATTGCACCACCAGCAAGGACAGCATGCCGGATGACCCATGTTCATGTCTTATAAGTGCACCAAGTACCATTAAAATGAGAACTGTCCCAGTCACAGGCACCTGGAAAATAATATTTCTGTGAATTAGTTGGGAAAGAGGACTTTGAAAAAATCACTCTGAGGCTATGCACAGTAAAATTAGAAGAAAAAGAATGTATGAACTGTATACAAGACCATGCAAGGGTGTGTCTTTGACAAACAAGATAACTTAGAAAGTGAGTCTTTGGACATATTTGTTAGAGTTTTAGATCGCTAATCTATGCCAAAAGGCCATGTCTGTAGTCTGTCTGAAATAACAGAGAGATGCCTGAAAAGTCTGTCTTACCTGCAAAGAAGCAATACAGCAGGATTGGGGAGAGTCCTGCTTTGGGATTTTCAGTTCTCTCTGCCTCAGTTTCTTCATCTGTAAAATGGGCATTAGAATAGCAATAGTAATACCTATCATACAAGGGTTGTGGTGAGGACAGGTTAAATAAAACAGTTCATGAAAAGTGCTCATAAAAGTGCCTACTGCATGAGCACTAAACAAATGTTAGCTATTATTTTACTTACTGCCTACATACACCATCTCACACTTAGCTTTATTTGGACAAATGGAATTAGGATTAGGACAGCGTTCGCTTTGTGAAGATTCCTTAAAAATATATGTGTGTAAAGTGTAGACATTTCTTTCTCTCTCTCTCTCTCTATATATATATATATATATATAATTATATATATATATGTATAGTATATGCATTGTGACTATAAAGTGACAAATATATAAACGATTAGCAAATGAATTATTTGGATTTGTATTAACAGTGTTGTTTCTTACCTAGTGCTTTGTGCATTTAAACTGAGGATTGTTGTTAGTATTATTGGATTTTTGCACATCAAAATAGTGCTGATTACATTATTTTAATATTTTTCCCTAACTAGACAATATACTGACATTTAAAAAAATTAGTGTTATAAGTGCCCATAATGAGTAGAGCAAAGGTCAGTTAAATAGTATAAACATCAGGTTCAAAACTTAAATGTCAGCAGAGGCACAAACTCCTTAATTTGGAACAATTATCTGGTTCATTGACTTTTGCTGTGACTTGTATCATGATATACATACAAGGTAGGGCTTAGAGAAGACAATTTAATTAGTTGTCTTTTTTTTCTTTCATTTACTCTTCATGCACCTTTCAGTAGTGAAAAAGAGAGCCAATGAAAGAGTTGCTCTGCAGATAAACACTTAAAGCTTAAAAACATGATGCAATGTGGGTACGAAACATGCTATCAATATTTATTTTAGAAGGGCAAATGAAGATATTTCTTTTCATAGAAGATGTGCCAGCACTGTTCGTTTTAGCACTCAGATTTGTTAAACACATTGCAGAGCTTAGCATGACACATTAGAAAGTCAAATACTCTAAATTCTTCAGGACGCACGCCACCAGCCGCAGACTCCAGACCTTCGGAGTGGCTGCAGATCAGGCGGTCGCTGTGGCCGCTGGAAGGCTAGACTTTCTTTGGAAATGTCTTTTGTTTTGTTGTTTTGTATCGCATGGTAAACCATCAGAAGGAAGACATTATGATGCTGTTGAAAATGTATCACGGGACTCGGCTTTTTGTGGCCTGAGCTACTAAGCGGTTGTGGGAGTTCCACAGGGGAATAGAGCCTGTCAGGGTTTTTATCTGGTTTTGAGAAAAATGCTCAAAAAAAAAAAAAATTATCTCAGGATGAAAATTTTATGATTGGAGCTCAAATTGCCTGGAAACTCAGCCCCTCTTTGAGACTTTAAGTCCTCTATGTGTAATGATAGTTTTTTTGTTTTTTTGAGGGAGTGTTATTTGGGGTCAGGGAGAAGATACAAAGGGGTTGGTTATAATACTGCCAATATTTTACCCAGAGAAAAGTGGATTAAAGAAAAGTTGTGGCGACCTGAAGTCTAAAATACCTAATTTGATATATATATATATATTCTTTTCTTTTTTTTTTTAAGTGAGAGGAAGAGAGATAGTGAGACAGATTCCTGCATGTGCTTTGATTGGGACCCACCCTGCAACCCCATCTGGGGCCAATGCTCCCACCAACTGAGCTATTTTTAGTGATTGAGGCCCAAGATTGTAGGAGAGAAAGAGAGAGAGAGAAAGCAGGAGAGAGAGGGGAAGGCAAGCAGATGGTTGCTTCTCATGTGTACCTTGACCAGGGATTAAACCAGAAGGTCTACAGGTGGGGATGATGCTCTAGCCACTGAAAAAAAACAACAACAAACCACAGCCAGGGCCTACATATATATTGTCATATTGCCAAAGCTCGTCATTATGAATAGAAATCTGGAATAAGCCCCAGCAGTGAACTGGTCGTGCCACATGAGTGTCTTTCTCTCTCTTTCTCAACCTGTCTGTACCTTGAATTTTGGAAAACACTTTTAAATTCCAAGAACATCTCTGCTATGACCTAATGTAGTTCTCAGTGATGGCAGCTTGCTCCCCGCATGACAGGAAATGGCCTGCTTGGTCTTCTGACTTTCTTTTTTTTTTTATTCTTGATTGACGGTGGATATGGATGAATGGTGAACAATGGCACATTTAAGCCTGGAAACCAAGGGAGACGCTCACAACCAGAAGTGGGATTTGATACAGAAAGGGAGGTTGTACCCACACAAACAAGCAAAGGAAAGCAACTAATGAATAAAACATCCTTTCAGAAGTGCGGGAAAAAGTCAGTCGCACGGTGGTAAGGCTGTTGCCAGGCAACATACCTCTTCACAGTAAACTCCGGTGAGTCAGATAACTCAGGGAGACACTGAATTGGCCAATATAATTGCTCTCAGGCAACTTCTGCAGGGTAGCGCCTGCCCCCACTCCTCTGTGCCACATCAGGAACGCTGCTCTTCTTGTCACAACTTCTCCTTTGAACCCACACCGTTTGTTTTCGCCTCTTCCTGGGAGTCCCCGGTCTTTCTGTCTGAAGCCCCCTGCATCTGGCAGGCAGCCAGGATGCACACGCAGGTCGGGGACGCATTCATTCTTCACGGTGCCGGGCTGGGAGGACGCGGGCACACCCTGCTTCAGGTGCGGAATTGGCCCTCTCTGCAGAGGGAGGTGGATCGATATGAACAGCTACCGCTAACTGATAGCTGTCTTGGTGAAAGAGAGAACTAAGACGACACAAAACAACCCTCAAGTTTTTTGTGTGTTTGCTTTTTAATGAAACCAATTCAGTGATAGAAAAACAGTCCCCCAAACTTGGTCATCAGCGAAGACACAGGACATCAGGGATCGTGATGGCCTTTCTGAAGATGAAGTCAGACGACCCCCAGGACCACCCACCCGGGCATTAGCAGAGCCGACTTGCAAAAGCAGATTTTCCAACAGTCCCTTGCGGCCTGAGATTCCTGGCAGAAGCACAAAAACAGACTTCCATCTCACATTGATGGCACCGGAATGGCTTCCCTCCCCTCCCAGATCTCCAGAGAGTTCCCACCGCCAAATGTGACCAAAACAGCATCACAGCGACTAAACAAATTAAATGTTTGGTTCAAGACAAGCCTGGAAAAAAAAAAAAAAATGAGTAAGAAACAGAAAGGCCCCAGATTGGTAATAAATTAACACCACGTCAGGCTTTATTTTTTGGTCAGCGATCGATCTCCCAGCCAGGCCCTTACGGGGAGCTGCTCTGTGGCCCACGTGGGGCCAGGGTCTCTCCGGAGCGGTCGCTGGCCCTGCCCACGGCGGGACTGGCCTGAGTCCCGCTTTACTGAGTCCACGGAGCAGCTGTCGCCACCTTTCAAAGATGTTTATCAGCGATCCTCACGTTCTCCTCGACGCTAGCTCACTCACTCTTTTTTTGTGATCGATCTCAAGACAAACAGCGCCGGAGAACGTGTTGTGACTTTCAGAGACATAGAGAGATATCCATATTCCTGCTGCTTATGAATCAGAAAAACGTTTTTATTTTTAGGTGGAAATGCCCTTCCCTCCTTGCTAAATAATGATATTTACTTTTTTTTTTTTTTTTTGGTATTTTTCTGAAGCCGGAAATGAGGAGAGACAGTCAGACAGACTCCCGCATGCGCCCGACCGGGATCCACCTGGCACGCCCACCAGGGGCGACGCTCTGCCCACCAGGGGGCGACGCTCTGCCCACCAGGGGGCGATGCTCTGCCCCTCCGGGGCGTCGCTCTGCCGCGACCAGAGCCACTCTAGCGCCTGGGGCAGAGGCCAAGGAGCCATCCCCAGCACCCGGGCCATCTTTGCTCCAATGGAGCCTTGGCTGCGGGAGGGGAAGAGAGAGACAGAGAGGAAGGAGAGGGGGAAGGGTGGAGAAGCAGATGGGCGCTTCTCCTGTGTGCCCTGGCCGGGAATCGAACCCGGGACTGCACGCCAGGCCGACGCTCTACCGCTGAGCAAACCGGCCAGGGCCAATGATGATATTTAAAAACATCCTTTCCGCCCGTCAGGGGAAGACAGGGACCACGTGATTTCTATCCTATGTGGAACCCGGTGACAAAAGCGACTCACCAGCAGAACAGAGACAGACTCACACCCCGAGAGCAGGCCGACAGCTGTGGCGGGGGCTGAGGGGGTGCCGGCTGAGGAAGGTGGGGGTTCAGAGACAGGACCACCCAGTGGTGACTGCAGGGGGGACCCGGGAGGTGGAGGACGGTGTGGCGGGATATGTGGTGATGGTGTGGTGATGGAAGGAGGCGGGACTCGCGGGTGAACACACGGTACGGTGCACAGAGACGGGCTGTAGAACCGGGCACCTGAAACCTGAATAATTACGTTAACCAGTCTCACCCCAATACAATAAAAAAAATAAAAAATAAAGATAAAAACATCCTTTCCAATGCTTTATTCTCCTTCCATCATCCATTCTCTCTCTCTCTCTCTCTCTCTCTCTCTCTCTCTCTGTGTGTGTGTGTGTACGTGTGTGCACACTTATTTTCAAGATATGATTGTGTTAAACAGTATGACAATTTCCTTTTATGGAAAGAATGAATTCATCTAACAAAGACTGAAAAGCAGCAAAATTGGTAAAAACAAAACAAAACAAAAAACCCCAGAAGCCTGTTTCATACATTTGTACACATTTAGGAGCTGGGTATGGCCCTTAGAAATGATGTGTTCCAACAGTTTTTTGTTAAAGTTGTAGGAAATGAGACCATGAAAAGGGGGATGAATTTCTTGGGTTCATTTGTGTTGTTTATTTGCTGTCTCAGAACTCGGGTGTTTAGAAACAGCAGAACTTCCTTATGTTTCTGCCTCTTTCTTATAAGAAAATATAAGACTGCAAAACCACAGATGAAGAAGTCATATCTTCAACATTTGGGGTGGGGGGAAAGGAATAAAACTACAATGCCATTTTAAAAATAAGAATCTATATTTTACAGTATATTTCTTCACCCATTTTTAAGCTCAAACTTTATTTAAGTGAGAACTCTGCTTAGACATCTGTCTTGAATAGGTAAACATAGATCAACAATTCTCAAATACTTGTATCGTGTACCTACTAGCACAGCTATTGTTTGCTCTGATAAGAATGACCATGGCTTATCAATATATATTTTTCTTTCTTATTTTAAATGCAAAACAAAACAAAACAGAAAAGGAGCAAGTTATAAATCACTTAGAAAGGACTTGAACTGCTGTGACTGATGTGAGACGGTTGGTGGCCTAAAAAATAGAACGAGTTAAAATTGATTGTCAAGTAAATAATAAAATTAATCGTCCACTCTATGAATATGTATGAATCTTTCCTAGAACTAAATAGGGTCACTTCATTACAGATCTCGGAAATTATGCAGCATAGCTAGCATCTGAGTTAGTCACCTGAAGGTGTTAACCTTGGGTAAGATGCGAAGTGGGCTCCCCCATAAGATAGAAATAGTAATACCTGCCATAAACATTCACACAGGGAATCACAAATAAAAGCACTACCAATTGTAAAGCTCCATAGACACCTAAGGAAGTATACATATAAACACTAATATCAGGAAACAAAAGATTATATTGAATTTTCCTTTGCTCCGTCTCAATGGGCAAATAACTAGCAGGAAATTAGTATGGTAAAGACATATTCTTCCAAAGAGGTTCACATCATGCAAGCATCCCGGCCTTTACGACTCCCCGGGTGTTTAAAGGTAGAAGGTAAATGTCGTTGGCCAAGGGTCTCTTATTATAAGTCCTCAAAGATTTCCCATACATTTCTAGAGTCTTTAAAATAATAAAAGTTAAAATATGTATTCTGAGTGACCTTAAAATTTCACTACAGATTGTGTCACAATAGAAATAATAATTAATTTTGTTACAGAAATTCCTATCCAGTTATCATGATTTCAGCCTATCTTTTGTAACTGTGTGTTTCTCCTATGGCTTTAAAGCTAATTTAGGCCACATTATATACAAAATTAAATCTTACTTTTATAGCTACACCCTTGGGGTTCAATGAAAAGACTTTATGAGCTAGAAATTAAAAGTACTGGTTGAAAATACTATTACATTATACCAGCTATTATTAAGGCAATTTACAAAGTTGGTGCTAAAACTATGCAAATTTTTCACTGTTAGCCCTCATATATTCAGTAAGCCCATGGGACTGTTTGGTATGTAATTTGGCAAATAAAATCAACTGAAGAGTAAATAGCAAATCAATGGCATTTATCACAAAGGAAAATTACACTATACCAACAACAACATTTATTTAACCCAATTTCATTATGATTTAACACATTTACACTAAATAATTCCAAAGCGCATTAGATGCTGCATCTTCAGCTATGGATGAATATGGTTTCAACAGGGCTATTTATTCTTTGACATAGGAAAAAACATAATGAAATGTGTGCAAGTGTACATGTAACAAAATACACTCTTGGTTGTTGTTTTTTTTTTTGTAGTTTGTTTCTCTACGAAAGTATTCTGTGATGTGTATACATGTTTATATTGTAGGAAAGTCTGATAAACCTCAGACAAACTTAAATATATTTAACAATTTGAAAAGAATTATAAAACAGATAAGTACATTGAAGTGAGGGAATATACAAATATAAATCATTGTTTTTCAAAGACTTGAAATGATGAGTAGTATTTGAATCACTATAGACATGCATATGCAAAGAGGTGATTTCATCATCTTTAATTTTGTGTGTTTAAGTGCTTTACAGTTATTCCCTATGACTGTTTGAGTCTCTCTGGGGAAATGTAAAATAAAAAAAAAAAAAAGAAAAGAAAAACACACCAAAAGACACTCTGAGACACTTCTGAATTGATTATGTTACATGCATCATAGCATTCTTGGTGGTACACGATGTTACGGTATGTCGTCACAAGAAAGCCTCTGTCTCAAGAGAACAATATTTCACTGCTTCCAACATGAAAAAAGATGGCTATTTCTTCTATGGAAGAAAAATCAATTTACTATTCTACTTGATAAGCCATTGACATATATCTTTTAGAGTTTAATTTTTCTGTTGTTATGCAATAATACATGATATTTCCAAATGGAAGTGTCTTTGTTTGGTTTCTTCTCTTCAGGACGATTGACACTTCTGAACAGATTGTGGTAATGGTGTTGCAGATTAATAACAATAAAATCGCCCTATTCCGTGTCAACCTTCAGGGTTGGGAAGGAGCGGTGGATATTTTCAGGACCTAAAAGACATCGATGATAAAAGGATGAAGTGAAAACAATGGACCTTTTCTAAGTCAGGAGAATCCAATCTTTTTGTGAGAACATAATACGTTGTCAGGCCGAAGTAAGGGTAACAAATTCAAATAACGGCATGCACCTGGCATTGGGTGAACTGTGCCAGATACAAACCCACAGGACACAATGGGTTTGTGATAAACCGACCAGCGTGGGGTGCCTGCTTAGATGAAAGCCGACGGAGAAATTTAAAAACTCCTGTGAGGCCAAAGCCAACCCTTCCAAAGGCTGAGTTTACCCAGCGGGGTTACCTTTTAGCAATCCCTAAATCTTCAGCATTACCCTGTGTGTTCAAGTGCGCACGTGCGTGTGTTTCCTAGCCATGAGATCCTAGACAGATAAAGGAGGGAAGGGGCAGTTTCACCTGTGGAAACTTTCCACTCGGGCCATCCCGCCAAGTTTCACAGATAGTTAGAAACCCATAGATTGTGGATAGTTGAGTGAGCTTTGACTGACTGGGAGGTAACTTACGGTGAGGGCGAAATAAAGCATCTGAATGATACATGTTTATATGAGTGAATTATTTAATATTTCCACTGACTCTTTAGGTCAATTTTCATTTTGCCGCCCAAAACACAAAGAAAACGGATTTGTAATCATCTGCTTGGAAGAGCTGAAAACTGTTTCTTTACTGGGTTTCCATATTGATAACTCCCCGCAAATAACTAATGTAACTCATTGGATTGCATGAAAAGTAATTCAATTTCCTGATGTCCACAGTGAAATTTATCAAGGCCCATCAATTATGAGAGTAGACTAAAGCAAAAGGTGTGAAATTTCAACTCTCATAATGTTTCTATGCCAGATAATTTTTAAAAATATATTAACCCTTTAAACCACTTTATAGTTTTGTAATAAAATACTATGGCTCTTTAGTGTAAGAATTAAACTTTTGCTATAACCTTTGAACCATGCTGCCTAAGGTTAGTGACACATAATATTGATTTTAAATATTCTGGCTTCTCCTATTTATGGAGCTGTTCATTTTGAGCCATTTATCCAGGAACTTGCTCTCTCAGATGGAAGACTGTAGATCAAAGCTCTATATGATAGAAAGGAAGATAGCCAGAGAATTAACATTTAATTCCCCAAACAATTATTGTATCCCTAAACAATTAGTTCACGTGCCTTTTCTTGTGTCTCTAAACGAATGGTTTTAAAATATGACTAAGAAGTAAATGGGGGAAATGACTACATTACTTAGGAATTTTATTAGGCTGTCAATTTAAATACTCATTCCTCAGGCAAAGTGCAACTTCATATTTAAATAAATGTATATTAAACACTTTAAATTGATAGCACCAATTCTTCCCTGGGGTATGAATCATTTAGACTTTTCTAGTATACTGTTGTAAAGCATGACATTACACTATATTATACTACATTAATCTGATGTATTAGTATCTTTGATTATGAATTCACCATTAAGAGTACCAAATTATAATATATTTCTGTTACATGTAGAAAGATATTATTATGCTCCAACATCAACGGTATCAGTTATTTTAAAGCCAATTTTTAAAACAAGAAAACCTCTAAATTCGCTCCATTAAATGGTCTTTTATATAATATATAGATCATTAGCCAAATAAATCTAATCATTTTTACATAAAAATTGACAATAAAAATGCATTTAATTTTGTTTTTCTGTTCTTAGTGTTGTTAGTATACAGACTATTTTATATTTTTATTATAAAAGGTCAGTTTTGGACATATCAGAAAATCAAATTAGGAAAGTTGAAATAAGATATGCACTGACATACTGGGGTTTTTTTTTTCCTTGAAAGCTCAGATTTAAAAATTTCAAACTATACTGAACTAACTTGTTAGTTTCAAAACTCATCTGACACCAACATATTTTAAATTGATAGAAACAGTAAGGCACCAAACCATTCCTGGGATGCACGGATTCATTTAAAAATTTCAATAGCAGTAAGCTCTTTACAATATGACAGATAACACCTACATATCTATTGTCAACTGATTAAGAACAAATATGAAAATAGCACTTAAGGATGAACTAATTTCATAACTGGAAGCAAATTGTTTAATTTTAACTTACTGCATTTGAAGGCTGAGGAAGGTAACGTTGTTTGAAATGTCAATGTATCATTTTCTGCTTGACCTTTTAAATAGTTGGGACAAGTGAATGTGAAAAATTAATTAGAAGATTGCTTATTTACTAATTTACCTAGGTTATTTGTCATCAATAATACATTGATATTATGTTAAGAAAAAGGATCCTAACTAATTACAGAGAAAACGCTGGTAATACTTTTATTGAGTTAAATTCCACCCACTTCCTTTTTGTAGATCCTTTCATGTTTATACATATGTAATAGTTCACCAAGTTTTCCAAGTGCTTACTTCAAGTCTAACAGATAGCCAATTCTTCAGTAATTAAATATAATCCACCCAGGTTGGTTTTTAAAAGACATACCAATGAATTCAAATTAGTTTGTGAATTGGTAGGCAAATCAAATTTGGATTCCCCTTACTTTGAATATCCTCTTGTCTAGACTCTTCCCACCTGCTGTCATGCATTAATTTTTTTTTAAAGCTTCATCTATTTGCAAAAAAAAGAAAAGAAATTGGTATTGTCTTGTGTTGTTTCATCCTTAAAGCGAAACCATTTGCAAGAAAATTATAGGTCCCTAGTGTTGAGCTTTTTTGCATATTAATTTTGTTAGCCTTACCTCCTGCGGTCTTTAGTTCTGGAAGGCCCATTAGATAATACACAAGATAAATTTTTTTCTTTGTAACTTTCAGCTAGTATAAATTTCATCCATTTTCTCTGAAAACTAAAATTTGTAGTACCTGTCATGCACATTTCCCCTTATTTTACAAATAGAGATTTATTTTATTAAGCATGTTAAACCCGGCAATAACAATATTAGTTTTTCTGTAAGCCAAGGTCCTGAGAATATATATTAATGTTAAACAAACACAAGTGTTGCACGGTGTTCTAGACAAGTTAATGTAATACTGTGACATTTGAATCAAAATCTGAAAACATAAGAATTATTTTTTTACTGTAAAATAAGAGTTCAAACAAGTTTAAGAGAAACAAATTATTCATGTATATTGTATTCATGGAACATTATAAAAGCTGCCTATTTTAAATGGAAATCAAGCATGGCATATGAAAGGACCCATACTCACCACTTTTTAAAATTCTAGGCACCGCTCCTTTGATTTAAAACATTTCATCGGGACCTCAAGTTAGCTTACACCATTTAGGTTGATCTTATTTGGTAATACGTTGAAAACTTTCTAAAATTAACTTAGAATTATTAAAACCAGTTTAAGAGGTTACATATGATTAGAAAGCAAGGTTATTAGGGGATGACATAGCGATTCAATTTGTCACTAGAGCTCTGTTAAAAGTCAGGCGAATGAAGAACACAGCCTGGAGAGGGAGTTTCAGATTGTGTCTTTTTAAATAGTGGCACCCCACTTAGAGCCAGCACAGCAAAGCTGTGCCTTCAAGAGGCAAGATGAACATGGCATGTTGTTGAGAAGATGCTCAGGGCTTTACACTTTGAGAATTTTATAAGATATCAGGGTAATTTTTGTCTTTAAAATGGTTGTTGCTGTCATAGGAAGGAAGCAATCAAGATGTCATTACCCAAGTCAGAAAGTAATTCTTGACCCTGGCTGGGTGCTTCAGTGGATAAAGTGTTGTCCAGGCACACCAAAATAGTGGGTTGCGCGTGTTAAGGACACACATGAGAGGCAACCCACGAATGCACAACGAATTGGAACAACTATGTTGCACAATAGGTTGATGCTTCTCTCTCCCTTCTTTTCTTACTCTTTCAAATGAATGGAAAACTTAAAAAAAAGGTAATTCTTTTGTAATAGTATTCAAAAATATATCAATAATCATTTGTATTAATGGAGAAAAAATTTAACCGGAGATACACTAGATTTTTAGGTTTGTGTATTTTTTTTTTAACATTCTGAACTTACAGATATATAAAGGTATAATGTCAAAGAAAAAACAAAGTGCTTTATTATTTAAAATGATGTTTTCAATATTGACCATACAACAAACTGTGGACTAATTAATAAAATTCTTATTATAACTAGTTATTAAGACAAAGTTTAAGGCAACTATGTATAGACCCAAAACTTGAGGAATAAAAAACCCCACCTTTTTGGCTCTAAACTTTTAATGTGTTTTGCTTTCTTGCTATCAAAATATGCTTTGTTTTCCATTACAAAGCCCATGGATATTCAAATTATAATAGCAGTTTAATAATGTGTTCTTCTATGCTCCCTAATTTTATTGCTTTGTTTATACAACTACTGAAGAAAACATTAACCAGAAAAATGGTTTTAACCTTTATGTATCTGATCAAAGCACAGAAGTCTGGAGGCAGGGCCATCTTATTAGGAGTACACTTAATAATGTTGCATAGGTTTATTTAGCTTCCTGGCTGGTGGCTCATTACAACAAAAATATTAGAAGAGTTAGTTAGAGAGTGACGTATGATGATGTATTCTCACAAGAGAGGCGGTAACTACCATCTCCTCAATGCTTTGACATCTTCCACTCTAGTTAGGTTTTGAAACAGCGAACAATTTTTGCAACTCTAAAATGAGTTCGGATTCCTTCATTCATTTGCTCTCTCATTGATTCTAACACTTGGGGAAAATGCATGAAATACGTGGTGGGCTCCCTCGTTTTTTTTCTTAATAAGAAACGTGTCTGTTTTCGATACTTGAAAAAATAACCCTGGCAAACAAGTACATTTTTATTTTTGATTTAAGTATTTTTTTTTGAGTTAAGTTTTAAAACGGCCCCTTTGGATTCAGTTTCTTGCTGCACGGAAGCTCGTCGGCTCAGTTCTTCCGCCGAGGAAACCTAATTTTCTGCACCTGTCAAGTTGTAGCAAATGTTACAAGAACGGCTACTCTGATGCTTGTCTGAGCTACTCCTTCTACGTCAGACTCATTTCCAACTCTTCTCCTAGGTGTAATGCGTTTGAAAACTCTCATTTTCCGTCTCCAAAACTAACTGTCGTGTGCTTTCCTCAATTCCCAACTCAAGCTGGTCCTGACCAACCGCTGCCCGTCTCTGCTTTCTGATCGGTGCTCAGAGCCGTGATGTCTGTTTGCGCGCTGCTTCGTGGTGGTCTTGGGTCGCTGTTTGATTTATTCATATGATCGCTCCTCCATTTGAACGTGTATTTCCTAATAACAGGACTGGGCCGTAGAGTGTGTGAAGAACAGAAGAAAACCCCGTATTTCCCATTTCATCGCCCAGTGTTCTTTTCACTTTATTACGATGGCGATAAAAAGCGAGGCTTCCTCATGAACACGTTTAACGAATCCATTCATGTGTAACTGTTGCACATCCAATCAGAACAAAGATAAGACAGCATGCTTATATGTCGAAACATTAAGTTCTTTAAGTGTGTCATGTGGCACCTATTAGAAGTTTACAAAGTGTCCTTAAAGTGAATTCAAGAAACTTGAATAAACTTACTTCTTTATCATTGCCACAGTGTTCAGCAGAAGTCGAAACATAAAGAAATAATGGTTTAAAAAATTATTAACACCAGTGTGGTTATTAATTCATTTTATGGTATCATATTACCTTATATTTCACTTGATTTAATAAAGTAAGAAATACTAGATTACTTTGTTCAATAAGCTTGTATCTCTACTTGGCTTATCTTTATACCAAGCATAGTAATGCCTTTCAGCTTTCTAAAAAAATCTTTAAGTATGTTTTGGTATGTAATATTAGCATTAGATTTAAGAAATGAATTAGCTAAATCTATAACTTAGGTTATAGAAAATATAAGATAATGGTATTTCAATCCTTAAAATTAATATCATCAAAATGATGTTTTACTGAATATGTTTATAAATAGAAATATTTTCTTTAAAATATAAGTGAATAAAGATAAGCTGCTTTTCTGACAATAATGTATTAGGGGTGTATTTTTATTCTACACGGTGCGGATATTATAATTTTAAGTGAGAAAGGTCTGATATTTTAACTTCCTCTTTTTACACTGAGGGTCCGTTTGAATTATTCTTGGATTTTAGAAGAAACATTCGAAAAACTTTGCTTTCTGCCTCTCCTTATAACCATCTCAGAAGATCATTCATTTCCATAGGTAGAAAAGCTGCCAGGACGCCTTTTTATTTATGGACTAAGAGACACAATGTGCTTCCTTGTGCAGGAATGCCAAGAGACAAAAAGGACCCCTGCGATCAGAAAATGGGAAAACGGAGGCAATGGGCCAGAGGCCAGGCCGAAGAGACACAAGGGACAGCGATGTAGTTCAATAGAACAGCCACCCACGGGTGTCCGCGGGAGGCCCCCTGACCCCCACACAGCCCACTGACCCTGTAACCACGCCCTGCCGTCCACCGACCACGCCCTGCTGTCCCCCGACTGCGCTCAGCCCCCACGCGATCAGTATGTTCATGGGTTTCTGAGTGACTCGAGTGCGTTTAACAGTTGCTTTCTGCGCTTGACTCTGAAACACTGTTTCCATACGGAACAGTCACGATTCCTGGGGATCAAACGCGTCCAGCTGATCGGTGATGGTTTATCTCTAACAGGGTGTGCTATGCAGAGGCCGGTTGTCCGGGCTGGACAGAAAGAATCGCCTCCTCTCTGGGTGTAAGAGCTGGAAGCGTAAGAGAGTCTAATAGCAGAATCTTCCTCCAGGAACATTTCACTTCCTTTCCTTTGAAATTTGTTGTGTGGAATCGTGCAGAAGGGCCCGCCGGGTCTTCCCACAAGACTGTAACTACCTCAAGGGTCACAGAGGTTTTCCCCGGTTTTAGGCTTTAACGAAATGTTGTTGGAACGGAAGGTTCTGTGTCCCCACGTGGCACACACGACCTGAACTGTGGTAGGAAGATGTGCTGCCGTCCCCGAGAAACTCCAGCTGACCTGGGTTTGCCAAAGCACTTCTTCTCTCCCCTGTTCTCCCGAACAAAACCCAAGAGCAAGGGTCCCCAAACTTTTTACACAGGAGGCCAGTTCACTGTCCCTCAGACTGTTGGAGGGCCGGACTATAAAAAAAACTATGAACAAATCCCTATGCACACTGCACATATCTTATTTTAAAGTAAAAAAACAAAATGGGAACAAATACAATATGTAAAATAAAGAACAAGTAAATTTAAATCAACAAACTGACCAGTATTTCAATGGGAACTATGGGCCTGCTTTTGGCTAATGAGATGGTCAATGAGCTCCTCTCACTGACCACCAATGAAAGAGGTGCCCCTTTTGGAAGTGCGGTGGGGACCGGATAAATGGCCTCAGGGGGCCGCATGTGGCCTGCAGGCCATAGTTTGGGGACCCCTGCCCAAGATCTCCCATTTCTTAAAAAAGTCATCTGATAACACGGGCCTCTGATGTCAAACATCCCAAAGCCAACCCGGAAGGTCCATGGCTCGGAGTCACGTGTAGAGGAAGGGACGGGAAAGCCACCCCAGGGCTAAGCTCACGTCTCAGAGCCAAGTCCAGGTGCGCATGTCAGAGCACACAACACGCCCTGCTCACTTTGTAACCGGGGAAACAACGGGACCTCCATACTTGTCTTCTTGGAGGAAAGCGTTCAGTCGAGAGCCGGAGTGCAGCAAGTCAGGGATGAATTTATTGGCCGTACAAGAAGAAAGTCAAAGGAAAGGGGACCTTGGGGACAGGTTCAGGGGCTGAGCCCAGGACGAGCTGCCGCTGCCCCCTGCTCTCCCACTTGCAAGCGTCTGGGTTCCTTAGAGCTCAGGAGCAACAGAGGGGCAAGGAAATGCCCCTGGTGGGGGAGGGATACTTGCAGCCATGCTCCTAGGAGAGAAAATGTGCTGGGTCTCAGACCTAAGAGATTTTATGGGTGAAGATCCTAGCAGAGGTCCCAGGAGAGAATCTCTTTTTTTTTTCTATTTTATTTTTAAATTTAGACAATTCAATTGAACAGGGTGACATTGGTCAACCAGAGTACATAGATTTAAAGAAAATATTTCCATATCATGTGGACGGTCGATTATGCTGAGTACCCGTCACCCAAAGTCAAATCATCCTCCATCACCCTGTCTTTGTTTCTTTTTATGCTCCTCCTCTTTCCTCTTCCTCTCCCTCTCTCTTCTCCTCCCCCCACCCCCCCCCCAGGTAATCACTGAGCTCTTATCTATGTCCACAAGTCTCAGTTTTGTGTCCCACCTAGGTATGGAATCATACAGTTCTTCGCTTTTTCTGAGTTACTTATTTCGCTCAGTATACTGTTATTAAGGCCCATCCACGTTGTCGTAAATGATCCTATCTCATCATTTCTTATGGCTGAGTAATATCCCATGTTCATCTCAGCATTGTTGACGGTGGCCAAGACACGGAAACAACCAAGCTGCCCTTCAGCAGAGGACTGGATAAAGAAGATGTGGGATGTATATACCAGGAGGGAATCTCAATAAGATATGCATCAGCTTTGGCAAGAGGTCCTTTGTCACTGCTGTGGGTCCTGAGGTCAGCTGTGCCATTGCATATCTGGTTTTGCTGCTTTTCCAGGCCTGAAGCTGAAACACAGTTGAGGGCTGGATGTTACCTCCAGAGCTTAATGCTCAAGGGAGTGGTCAGGCAGGGGTTGGTACGGGCGTCACACGAGGCTATGCACCTGCCCCATGTTCCTCCTCTAAAGGGTCTAAACCACATGACTAGCCACATGCAAGGGGAGCTAAGGTCAGGGGAGGGTCTGAACCACACGATTAATGACATGTAAGGTCATGGTGGGGTCTAAACAGTATGACCAGCTGAGGAAGGAAAGGTCACCCTGGGAGCGAGGTCCCTGTCCCAGTTTTGCCTGTGGCTCTTCACCCTGGTGACCTTCTGTGCCCACTCTCTAGTCCTTGCTCTGCTCAACTCAGTCTGTCTACCACAACGTCACAGCAATACTGGCCTGAGTGTGGCGTCCGGCAGCCACCAGCTCCTGGTTTGACAGGGAGTCGACACTCTCACCTAACACTGAGGCGTGCAGTTTGGAGAAGTCGGTAGAATTCCTGGATTTCATGACTATGGCCATGTATTACTCAGGTTTCAATAAAGAAGAGGAGAATAGGACAGGGCTGTGGACACGGGGAGACAGGACATGAGTAACGTGTGCAATCAGCTCAAGGTGAGACTGAGCCTGACTTTGTCCTCGAAGGTGTTTGGAACCTGAAACCAGAAGAGCTCTAGAAATGGGGGAGACTGTCAGACTGGTCGGGGTTTGGTGGTGAAACGGAAGGCCCACGAGGAATGCTTACCCGGTGGCCTAGAAGGTCTGTGGGAGGCGGCTGAGGGTGCCGTGGAACGGTGAGATAGGTTCGGAGCACTGCCGAGGTTGGGAAAAGAAAGGGAGGTGTAGCCTACATGCTGAAAGACCGCATATTCTGGAATGAAACCGATATAACCCCGATCTGGATCCTCTGAAGGATTCCCGGTGCGACGTGTCAGGGAAACATGTTATTTGTGGTCAGTGGCCATAACGAACATGGCGACTGCATTTTCTTTTGCTTATTACCTCATCAGCTTTGGGTTACTTAGAACTTCAAATCAACCCTCTTTTTGAAGGCCTACTATGTGCCAAGGAAGTTGCAGAAGGATATAAAGATATCCACTTCCTAATCTTTGGTCCATTTCATATGAAGTTGGAAAGATAAAGCCAAAGTACAAGGAAAGTTTTAAGACACTGTAAATAATACAGTGTAAAAAAAAAATACCATAGAAATGCCAAGGTAGCCACACAGTGAGTCCAGAAATTAGTAACGCTTTTTATGATTTGTATTTAGCGGTTTCCACAGCGCTATGACTAGCAACAATAATAATAATAAAATGTGTGTGTATTTTATGTGCTAATAAAAATAAAATACTAAATTTTAGGTCGGTATTCAGAGATTGAGCCTATGGTCCAAACTTATGGGATTTGACTGCCTATTTTTTTTTTTTTAATAAATTTTTATTAATGGTAATGGGATGACATTAATAAATCAGGGTACATATATTCAAAGAAAACATGTCTAGGTTATTTTGTCATCAAATTATGATGCACACCCCTCGCCCAAAGTCAGATTGTCCTCCGTCACCCTCTATCTAGTTCTCTGTGCCCCTCCCCCTCCCCCTAACTCTCTCCCTCCCTCCCTCCCATGTCCTCCCTCCCCCCCCACCCTTGGTAACCACCACACTTTTGTCCATGTCTCTTAGTCTCATTTTTATGTTCCACCAATGTATGGAATCATGTATTTCTTGTTTTTTTCTGATTTGCTTATTTCACTCCTTATAATGTTATCAAGATCCCACCATTTTGCTGTAAATGATCTGATGTCATCATTTCTTATGGCTGAGTAGTATTCCATAGTGTATATGTGCCACATCTTCTTTATCCAGTCTTCTATTGAAGGGCTTTTTGGTTGTTTCCATGTCTTGGCCACTGTGAACAGTGCTGCAATGAACATGGGGCTACATGTGTCTTCACGTATCAATGTTTCTGAGGTTTTGGGGTATATACCCAGTAGAGGGATTGCTGGGTCATAAGGTAGTTCTATTTGCAGTTTTTTGAGGAACCACCATACTTTCCTCCATAATGGTTGTACTACTTTACAGTCCCACCAACAGTGAATGAGGGTTCCTTTTTCTCCACAGCCTCTCCAACATTTGCTATTACCCGTCTTGTTGATAATAGCTAATCTAACAGGAGTGAGGTGGTATCTCATTGTAGTTTTGATTTGCATTTCTCTAATAACTAATGAAGCTGAGCATCTTTTCATATATCTGTTGGCCATTTGTATCTCTTCCTGGGAGAAGTGTCTGTTCATGTCCTCTTCCCACTTTTTTATTGGATTGTTTGTTTGTTTGTTGTTGAGTTTTATGAGTTCTTTGTAAATTTTGGATATTAGGCCCTTATCTGAGCTGTCGTTTGAAAATATCAGTTCCCATATAGTTGGCTGTCTGTTTATTTTGATATCAGTTTCTCTTGCTGAGCAAAAACTTTTAATTCTGATGTAGTCCCATTCATTTATCTTTGCCTTCACTTCTCTTGCCATTGGAGTCAAGTTCATAAAATGTTCTTTAAAACCCAGGTCCATGATTTTAGTACCTATGTCTTCTTCTATGTACTTTATTGTTTCAGGTCTTATATTTAGGTCTTTGATCCATTTTGAATTAATTTTAGTACACGGGGACAGGCTGTAGTCGAGTTTCATTCTTTTGCATGTGGCTTTCCAGTTTTCCCAACACCATTTGTTGAAGAGGCTTTCTTTTCTCCATTGTGTGTTGTTGGCCCCTTTATCAAAGATTATTTGACCATATATATGTGGTTTTATTTCTGGGCTTTCTATTCTGTTCCATTGGTCTGAGTGTCTATTTTTTTGCCAATACCATGCTGTTTTGATTATCGTGGCCCTATAATATAGTTTAAAGTCAGGTATTGTAATGCCCCCAGCTTCATTCTTTTTCCTTAGGATTGTTTTGGCTATTCGGGGTTTTTTATAGTTCCATATAAATCTGATGATTTTTTGTTCCATTTCTTTAAAAAATCTCATAGGGATTTTGATGGGAATTGCATTAAATTTGTATATTGCTTTGGGTAATATGGCCATTTTGATTATATTTATTCTTCCTATCCAGGAACAAGGAATATTTTTCCATCTCATTGTATCTTTTTCGATTTCCCTTAACAATGCTTTGTAATTTTCATTATATAGGTCCTTTACGTTCTTTGTTATGTTTATTCCTAGGTATTTTATTTTTTTTGTTGCAATCGTGAAGGGGATTATTTTTTTGAGTTCGTTTTCTAATATTTCATTGTTGGCATATAGAAAGGCTATGGACTTTTGTATGTTAATTTTGTATCCTGCGACCTTACTGTATTGGTTTATTGTTTCTAATAATCTTTTTGTGGAGTCCTTCGGGTTTTCAATGTATAGGATCATATCATCAGCAAAAAGTGATAGCTTTACTTCTTCTTTTCCGATATGGATGCCTTTTATTTCTTTGTCTTGTCTGATTGCTCTGGCCAGAACTTCTAGCACCACGTTGAATAAGAGTGGAGAGAGTGGACAACCCTGTCTTGTTCCTGATTTAAGATAGAAAGTCCTCAGTTTTATGCCGTTTAATAGGATGTTGGCTGATGGTTTATCGTATATGGCCTTTATCATGTTGAGATATTTTCCTTCTATACCCATTTTGTTGAGAGTCTTAAACATAAAATTGTGTTGTATTTTATCAAAAGCCTTTTCTGCATCTATTGATAAGATCATGTGGTTTTTGTTCTTTGTTTTGTTGATATGGTGTATTACATTAACCGTTTTGCGTATGTTGAACCATCCTTGAGATTCTGGGATGAATCCCACTTGATCATGATGTATTATTTTTTTAATATGTTGTTGTAATCGGTTTGCCAGTATTTTGTTTAGTATTTTAGCATCTGTATTCATTAGAGATATTGGTCTGTAGTTTTCTTTCTTTGTGCCATCCTTGCCAGGTTTTGGTATGAGGGTTATGTTGGCTTCATAAAATGTGTTTGGAAGTATTGCTTCTTCTTCAATTTTTTGGAAGACTTTGAGTAGAATAGGAACCAAGTCTTCTTTGAATGTTTGATAGAATTCACTAGTATAACTGTCTGGGCCTGGACTTTTATTTTTGGGGAGGTTTTTAATAGTTTTTTCTATTTCCTCCCTGCTGATTGGTCTGTTTAGGCTTTCTGCTTCTTCATGACTCAGTCTAGGAAGGTTGTATTGTTCTAGGAATTTATCCATTTCTTCTAGATTGTTGTATTTGGTGGCATATAATTTTTCATAGTATTCTACAATAATTCTTTGTATTTCTATGATGTCTGTGGTGATCTCTCCTCTTTCATTTTGGATTTTATTTATTTGAGTCCTGTGTCTTTTTTCCTTGGTGAGTCTTGCTAAGGGTTTGTCAATTTTGTTGATCTTTTCAAAGAACCAGCTCCTTGTTTTATTGATTTTTTCTATAGTTTTTCTGTTCTCTATTTCATTTATTTCTGCTCTGATTTTTATTATCTCCTTTCTTCGGCTGGTTTTGGGTTGTCTTTGTTCTTCTTTTTCTAGTTCCTTAAGGTGTGAAGTTAAGTGGTTTACTTCGGCTCTCTCTTGTTTGTTCATATAGGCCTGAAGTGATATGAACTTTCCTCTTATTACTGCTTTTGCTGCGTCCCAGAGATTCTGATATGTCGTATTTTCATTTTCATTTGTCTGTATATATCTTTTGATTTCTGCACTTATTTCTTCTTTGACCCATTCATTTTTTAGAAGTATGTTGTTTAATTTCCACATTTTTGTGGGTTTTTCCCCCTCTCTTTTGCAGTTGAATTCTAGTTTCAAGGCTTTATGATCAGAAAATATGCTTGGTACAATTTCAATTTTTCTAAATTTGCTGATATTGTCTTTGTGGCCCAACATATGGTCAATTCTTGAGAATGTTCCATGTACACTAGAGAAAAATGTATACTCTGTCGCTTTGGGATGAAGTGTCCTGTAGATGTCTATCATATCCAGGTGTTCTAGTATTTCGTTTAAGGCCACTATATCTTTATTGATTCTCTGTTTGGATGACCGATCTAGAGCCGTCAGCGGTGTATTGAGGTCTCCAAGTATGATTGTATTTTTGTTAGTTTTTGTTTTAAGGTCAATAAGTAGCTGTCTTATATATTTTGGTGCTCCTTGGTTTGGTGCATATATATTAAGGATTGTTATGTCTTCTTGATTCAACTTCCCCTTAATCATTATGAAATGACCATTTTTGTCTCTGAGTACTTTTTCTGTCTTGTAGTCAGCATTATTAGATATGAGTATTGCTACACCTGCTTTTTTTTGGGTGTTGTTTGCTTGGAGTATTGTTTTCCAGCCTTTCACTTTGAATTTGTTTTTATCCTTGTTGCTTAGATGTGTTTCTTGTAGGCAGCATATAGTTGGATTTTCTTTTTTAATCCATTCTGCTACTCTGTGTCTTTTTATTGGTAAGTTTAATCCATTTACATTTAGTGTAATTATTGATACTTGTGGGTTCCCTACTGCCATTTTATAAATTGCTTTCTGTTAGTTTTGTATCTAGTTTGATTCTTCTCTTTTGTTTTTCTATCATTTGTTTTTGTTTGTTTGTGTTCCATACTTCTTTCCTCTGTTGCTACCTTTTTTAAGTCAAGTGTTTTTGTGGTGGTTTTTTTAAGGGTGGTTACCATTAAGTAATGAAAAGGGTACCTACCATATTCATTGTAGTACCCTATCTTATAAGTATTTCTGCACTTCATCGTCCTTTGCTACTGTTAATCTCCATCCTCTCCCCCCTTTTTTTCCTTTGTTGTCACAGTTTAAGTTTGGTTTTATTGTGTTCTTGGTGGAGCTGTTACTTGTGGTGTTGTTTTCTTTTGTTCTTTGAATCTGGTTGGAAAACCCCCCTTAGTATTTCCTGGAGTGGGGGCTTTCTGTTGATAAATTCTCTCATCTTTTCTGTATTTGTGAATGTTTTTATATCTCCTTCATACTTGAAGGATAGCTTTGATGGGTATAGTATTCTTGGCTGAAAGTTCCTCTCTTTCAGGGCTTTAAATATTGGGGTCCACTCTCTTCTAGCTTGTAGAGTTTCTGCTGAGAAATCTGATGATAATCTAATAGGCCTTCCTTTATATGTTGTACTCTTCTTTTCCCTGGCTGCCTTGAGAATTTTTTCTTTGTCATTGGTTTGTGTCATCTTTATTATGATGTGCCTTGGAGTGGGTTTGTTGGGGTTAAGAAAACTTGGTGTTCTGTTTGCTTCTTGAATTTGAGGCTTTAGTTCCTTCCACAGGCTTGGGAAGTTCTCGTCTATTATTTGTTTGAGTATATTCTCCATTCCATTTTCTTTCTCTTCTCCCTCTGATATACCTATTATTCTTATGTTATTCTTTCTGATGGAGTCAGACAATTCCTGTAGGGCTTTCTCATTTTTTATTATTTTTGAGTCTCTTTCTTCTTCTCTCTGTTGTGCCTCAAGTTGTTTATCTTCTATTTCACTAATCCTATCTTCAATCTGGGCTGTTCTGTTAGCTAAGCTTGTTACCTCGTTTTTCAGCTCGTGAATTGAGTTTTTCATTTCTGTTTGATTTGTTTTTATAGTTTCAATTTCCTTGGTAATATATTCTTTGTGTTCATTGAGTTGTTTTCTGATCTCCCTATATTGCCTTTCTGTGTTTTCTTGTATATCTCTGAGTATTTTTAAGATTTCTATTTTAAATTCTCTGTCATTTAGCTCCAAGGCTTCCAATATGTTAAGTCTTTTCTCCATAGATTTTTCCACATCTATTTGTGTTACCTCTCTTTCTTTTGTATCCATAATATTCGATTTCCTCTTTCTTATCGGCATCTGAGGGTAGTCTTATTGATAGCACGCAGGCGCACTCCCTGGCGGCTTGAATGAGCGTCGCTGTGGTAGCTTCCTCCACACCCTCGTCTCTCAGATTCAAGTGATAACAGTCCTTTTGCTTTCAGTTTGTGTGGAACTCCGGAATGCTCCGAGGATAAATTTTTCTGTTTCTAGTTGATAAATTTGTTGTGATTTAGGGGAGAGCTGTCGGACGCGCTTCTCACGGCACCATTTCCGTGACGTCACTTCGACTGCCTATTTTTCTTGATGCGTCATTTACAGAAATGTAAAACATGTCAGCAGATGGATAGTTTGTGTGGGCAACCATTAATTTATTCCCTCAACCAAATATTCTTTGAGTGCTTGCAATGAGAATGAAAATGGAGCTAAATAAGACATCTATAGTCTCTCCTTCTTGGAACTTGCTGTCTCGTAGAGAAAACAGATGCGGAACAATTCATTGCAAGTGTAATCTGTGTCACAGAGAGAAAGAGACGTGCACGGTGTTGTTATGTGTGTCTATGCCGAGACCTAATCTATTCTGAAAGTCTTCCAGAAAAGAAATGCCTTTGCAAGAAAGAGAAAATGAGAGGAAACTTATTTGAGGCAAGCAAATGGCTGAGCAGAGAACTAAATGGATTTCAGGGACATAATTTTAAGAGACATAAATGATGAAAACTTGTCACCTAATGCTTTAAAGGGGATGAGTGGGAGGGGAGAAGCTTGAGACCCAGACATCTAGCTTGAATCATTAGATGGATGGGCGTTTGCCTCTACAAGATCAGGAGCCCAGGGAGAGGATCAAGTTTGGAGAGGGGCTGTGGTCCTGGAGGCAAAGGAGTAAGGCATTCCGAGGAGGAATACCTCGTAGGGGGTTAGCACTGTTTAGATCTGGAGATCACAAAGTGGTTTAGGCAGGATCTACCTGCTCGGGGTCTTTGGCATGTAATATGGTAGCCCCAAGAATGACAACATGGAAGGTGAAAAGAGTGACAGAGAGCAAGACAAGGACAGAGGCAAAGGAAGGGAAGGAAGTTTTGGTGAAGGAAATGTCGGTTATAGCAATACTCGGAAAGATCCAATAAGAACTGGCCCTGACCGGTGGTGGCGCAGTAGATAGAGCGTCGACTTGGGACACTGAGGTCCCTGGTTCGAAACCCTGAGATTGCTGGCTGGAGTGTGGGCTCACCAGCTTGAAGCTCGGGATTGCCGGCTTGAGGCTGGGATCAGAGACATGATCCACGGTCGCTGGCTTGAGCAAATGAGTCACTAGCTTGGCTGGAGCCCCCCAGTCAAGGCACATATGAGAAGCAGTCAAGGAACAACTAAAGTGGCACAACTATGAGTTGATGCTTCTCATCTCTCTCTCTTCCTCTCTCTCTCTCTCAAAAAAAAAAAAAAAAGAAAAGTAAAAAAGACTTTGTATTACTTAACACACAGTACTCTTCCACTTCCGCACTGTAACCACTCTGCTCTGTCAGCTGCTGAGACTGAACTTATTTGAAGGTTTGATCAGCTGGGGCCCCGATGACCCGTCACGGTCTCAGTGTTTGTGTTGTGCACACGGCATCTCTCAGCAGAATAGTCTATACATCTCACAGGGCAGCCCGGGGCTCTCAGAGAAAGACAGCAGAGCCCTCCTGCCTAGTTAAGGACTGCGCCTACAGACAACACAGTATTAGTTGTGCTGTCACAGGGCTACCTAGATGCATGGGGTGGGGGGTGGTGTGAAACAATACATTTCTCCCGATAAGGGAGTAGCAAGGTCTTATTGCAGAAGAATGGGTGCGATTGCGGGTGACGTTGTAGCTACCTGTTCAAGTACATTCTGCGCTTATCACTGAGCCCATCACATACACTGTGATGTCACAAGAGCTAGACACACACTCTCTCCACAGCTGACTATGAAACATTCATGTAACTAAGTGAGGAAACACGGTCCATGTGGTTAAAAGACCCGCTGGGATCATCATGGCTAAGAACATAGCAGACACCCACTTACCGTTAGCCTTACATTCAGCAGACTGCTGGACTCATGGTGCTTCCTATCATTATTTCAAAGTGATAATTAGTAAGAAGGACTTGTCCCATTGTCAGTGGAAAACATGTATGAGAGAAGAGGAAGAGGTGGAGGAGGAAGGGAGGGGAGAAGACTAAGAGAAAGAAGGAAATGGAAGTTGTATGAAGACAGCCACTTGCCAGGTGTGTTTATGCCCAGATTTCTAGGGTCCAGATTAGTGCTCAGTAAATGTTTAAGTGATTTAAGAAATGTTCGACTGTTTCCCATTTCTTGCCAATTAATTTAATTAGCATTCCAAACTATACCTCTATCCATGGAGCATACCTTTTCTTTATATATTGCTTCATGAGAATTTTTGTGAGCATACTGTTAATTAACGTACCGTTGATAACGGCCAACACCAGCACCATCACCATCACCATCACGATGCATTAAGTGGCTACTCTCTGGTGTCACTAAGATGCGTTTCTTATCCTCAAAACGTTCATTGTTTCAAGGAAAGCAGAGAAATACAATAACATTTAAAATCTTCCTAAAGGTGTATATCAATCTATAATACAGAGGTGACAAGCCAAAGCTTACTTGCATATGTAAAAAAAAAGATAGAGAGTGTATCGTAAAAGTTGTGTGTTTAAAAAGAACGTTAGGAAAAAATATTTTGGTTGGGACGAGAACACTTCACAGGATTTCACTGGTTCTTTGAATGAGGAAAAACGTAACCTGAATAAGGAAGAGGCGGTCGTCACCCCCCCTGCCCCCAGAGAGGAGGCCCTGTGCTGTATTATCTCTCAGGTTTCAGGAAGGCCAGGCTGAAGAGAGAAGAGCCCAGGTGCTGGAAATCGTCGGAGAGCACTGAGCATCTGTGAACAGAACTTCGCTTTCTGGCTTTGGTGCCGGCAGGGATGGCCACCCGACTGCCGCCTTTTTCCTCTGCCAGCTTTTCATCTTCTTGTTCTCCTGGGTGATCTTTACCTCGGGAACTCAAGAGTCACCGTGCTGGTGTCCTGCCCGGCACCTTACAGCCTCGTTGAACTCAGTGAGAAGTGTTTAGGGACCAGCATCGCTGCCGGGGTAGGGCCGCCAAGCCTTCCGTTGTGTCTAAGAGGACCGATTGCTTTGAACAGGTACAACGGAGCCGTAAAGGAGGGCCTCAGGCGAAGATGTGTCTGGTGCTGCGCCTCAAGGAGGGGGAATCATCTGTGTGGCTATTTGTAAGAGAGTATAATAGTTCCAGATGACAAGTCTGAGTTTTCAAGATCGTGGCAAGCGATGTCAAGCCATTCGGGTCCTAATAAAGCCACCCGTCTACTTTTTATATCGGTGAGGTCTGATCCTAGGGGTTTTAGTTAGTCTCGGTCTAAATAGAAGTCAACACCCTAACACCTTTCAACAGAGACAACCACCAAACAGGGCAGGATGGGAAGGTTCTTTTCATTAGAAAGAAGCTAACGGTGGGATGTCTGGAATACAGAAATAGACAGTCATAGAGCCTGTTCCGCTGAGCTCTGAGCATTGTAGTTGTCAGAAAAAGGCAAGTGGTATGATAACATGACTAAAAATGACTTCAATGACAAATGTCAGAAGTTCCCGGAGAAAAGATGGGGAAGGAAATATCGACAGGAAAAGGCATCATATTCAAACTTCCCTAGAGCTTTTTGGGGGGCAAGTCAAGGTTCAGCAATGTCGACTAACTTCTTTGTCTGCCGGTGAGGAGCCTGTGTTCGTTTCTTCACTCCTTCACCGAGCCGTTACTGAGCGTCACTGTGTACCCCGCGTTGTGCTGGGCACTGCAGGCGTGGGCACGAACAAAACACAAGGATTCCTGTCTCCGTGGGGCTCTCAGCAATCTCTTGCTTCCTTTCCCCCCGTTTTTGTTGACTTTGTTGGGGTCACCCTGGTTAATAACATTATAGAGGTTTCAGGTGTACAGCTCTATGACTCGTCATCTGTATATTGTGTGTTCTCCACCCCAAGTCAGACCTTCTTCCATCACCACCTACCTCCGCTTTACCCTTTTCCACCCCCCTACTCCCACCCCTTGACGGTCATCACACTGTTGTCTGTGTTCTTGAGATTTTTCTATTTTTTTCCCTCCTCTCAAAATTGAAATGTTCAGGGCAGATTTCCATCTTTAATTTCAAATGGGGCTCAGCACCTTAGTGCTATTTTCATTTTGACCATCATGGGCTACAAAAGTGCTTGCGAAGGAGGTCTGCCCACGGGTCTTTGGAGTCCTGCCCTGTGGACAGTTCACCTGCCTTTAACATGAAAGACCACATAGCACAGAGGATTCCATCATCCGGATAAGTGACTAAAGAAAATATCAAACCATACACCCACCACATTGTTAGCTTTCCTCGACACGAGCTAACAAAAATATTGAGTCTGGAGAGGTTCATCTAAAACTGGACAACCCGCCTCTCTGAAACTTTGATTTTGGCTTCCACATGTGCGCGCGCGCCGTGTACTGTACGGGTCAGCGAACTGAAACCACATGGCGTGTAAGGTAGCTCCTGTTATCAAAGGAACATCTGGAGGATGTTCCAGGTTAATGAGGATCCCATTCCTGAACAGGTCATTGAGCACTGGGAGTTCCTTCTAAGACACCTCGGTTCGGTAAGCTATCGTTTGGCTCAATATAAGCTAAAACGTGGCTTATTATCTTAACCTTCTCCCTTTTCTCAAATAATATGTCAGAAGTGAATAAGCAACATTTCCAAATCTTCCCTGTTATAGATGAATGAGTCTAGACTTACAAGCAACCATACACATCTTTGTAATGCAAGCACGATGCAAAAGCAAGTGCAAATAAGGTCTCAAAGAAGTTTTCCATAAAACATGGACACTCGGTCATAGTGCAGTAGTTTTATGTCAGTGAAGCACATCTGGAATATTTTTTTTTTTTTGGTGACAGAGACAGAGAGAGAAAAAGAGAGGGACAGATAGTGACAGACAGACAGGAAGGGAGAGATATGAGAAGCATCAATTCTTCATTAAATGCACCTTAGTTGTTCATTGATTGCTTTCTCATATGTGCCTTGAGCAGGGGACTACAGCAGATCGAGTGACCCCTTGCTCAAGCCAGCGACCTTGGGCTCAAGCTGGTGAGCCTTGCTCAAACCAGATGAGCCCATGCTCAAGCTGTCAACCTTTGGGTTTTGAACCTGGATTCTCTGTGTCTTAGTCTGACACTCTATCCACTGTGCCACTGCCTGGTCAGGCTATTTTTGTTTGTTTGTTTGTTTTGAAGAACATTTCCTCTGCCCAAAGTTGTTCTCTCTTTTTGTTTCATAGGAAAATTCAATAAATAACCTGTTGCAGGTGAACACACTGAGGCTGAGAAAGGGCAAGTGACTTCTCTAAAGTCCCACAGCTAATAAGGGTCCATGTGAGTCAGGACTTACACGTGTGATTTTGTGGACTAGACTGCCCAGGACTTTCATTTACTTTCTGATTATCCTCTGGTGTCTGGCTTCCCTGGTGGTCCACACCTCATTTGGGTTTCAAAGGTGAGTTTCTGTTTTCTGTGCACCAGCATTAAGTTAGATAATGGAACAAAGAGAAATTCTTTTCAGGAGTGGGATTCTACTCTTTTTTTTTTTCTTTTTTTGTATTTTTCTGAAGCTGGAAACGGGGAGAGACAGACAGACTCCCGCATGTGCCCGACCGGGATCCACCCGGCACGCCCACCAGGGGGCGACGCTGTACCCACCAGGGGGCGATGCTCTGCCCCTACCGGGGGTCGCTCTGCTGTGACCAGAGCCACTCTAGTGCCCAGGGCAGAGGCCAAGGAGCCATCCCCAGCGCCTGGGCCATCTTTGCTCCAATGGAGCCTTGGCTGCGCGAGGGGAAGAGAGAGACAGAGAGGAAGGAGGGGGTGGGAGTGGAGAAGCAAATGGGCGCTTCTCCTATGTGCCCTGGCCGGGAATCGAACCCGGGTCCCCCGCACGCCAGGCCAACGCTCTACCACTGAGCCAACGGGCCAGGGCCGGAATTCTCCTCTTAATGTGCACCCACACAATAGACACTGACAGGATACATAGATGAAAAGTAATTCCAAGGAGTTAGGGGGCTGAGAGATAAAGAAAACATCTGCCGGCAAACGCTACCCTTGGACGGGATCTCGCTCCCGCCGCTATTCTCGGGGGGAGGTGCAGACATTTCCGGAGGAGCGCGCCTCCTCCGCGCAGCCGTGCAGCTACGAGGCGTCCTTAGTTCAAGTACAGCGGTGGTTTCCAGTTCAGTTGGGAACTTTTATCAAAATATTAACTAACACACATACGGGGAAAAAAATGCACAAGTGACAGGTGTGCAACTTGAGTTTTATGAACTAATCACACTCGTGGAAGTTGCACCCACATCAGAAGAAGTATTTTAACAGCATCCAAGCAGCCCCTGTTGTGGCCTCTTCCGGTCTCGTGTCTCCCCACGGGTGCTCACTCTCCTGATACCGGGGACTGGTTTTGTCCGGTCTGTAATGTTAGACAAATGGAATCTAGAAGATGGACGTCCATGGTGTTTTCATTCAACATTATCTTTGTGAGATATTTCCATTTTTTTAGGTGGTTGTAGTTTGTTCATTTTTTTTTATTAATTAAAATTCTTCTTCAATGATTTGAGAAAGAAAGAGAGAGAGAGAAGCATCAACTCATGGTTCCACTTAGTTGTTCTATTTAGTGGTACACTCACTGGTTGCTTCTCATATGTGCCCTGACCGGGGTTGTGACCTCGGTGGGCTGGGATGACGCTCTGTCCACTGAGCCACTCGACCAGGGCTTAATTCATTCATTTTTTATTGCTGTATAGTACTCTGCTGAGTCAATATGTTACAATATGTGTTCTGCTCCTAATGGACATTTTGGTAGGTTTCAGTTTGCTATCATTACATGTGATACTGCTATTAATACCCTATTCATACATTTTTATGGATGTATGTATACATTTCTGTTGGGCAAATACCTGAGAGTGGTATTGTCTAATATATTTGGAAAGGTCACTCTAATTTTGGTATAAACAAAAGAAAAAGTCTTTCTATGTGAAGATACATTTCTTGCCCTGGCCGTTTGGCTCAGTGGTAGAGCATCGGCCTGGCGTGCAGAAGTCCCGGGTTCGATTCCTGGCCAGGGCACACAGGAGAAGTGCCCATCTGCTTCTCCACCCCTCCCCCTCTCCTTCCTCTCTGTCTCTCTCTTTCCCTCCCGCTGCAAGGCTCCATTGGAGCAAAGATGGCTCGTGTGCTGGGGATGGCTCCTTGGCCTCTGCCCCAGGCGCTAGAGTGGCTCTGGTCGCAACAGAGCGATGCCCCGGAGGGGCAGAGCATCGCCCCCTGGTGGGCATGCTGGGTGGATCCTGGTTGGGCGCATGCGGGAGTCTGTCTGATTGTCTCTCCCCGTTTCCAGCTTCAGAAAAATACAAAAATAAATAAATAAATAAATAAATAAATAAGAGACATTTCTTTTTTCTTTGTGTGTATTTTAATTGTTCCAATTGCATATAGAGGTGACTTTTATCAAGTTGTTTTGAAAAATCAAGAAAAAAATAAGGAAATAATAATATTGCTTATATTTTTATCACTTAGAGATGATAATCACCTTTAATAATTTTAAAAGTTTTTTACATAGTGCCAATTATACTTACTCAGCTTACTTCTTCCATTGAACAATAATATATCATTAGGATGATCTGCTGCCATAAAAATAAAAGTACTGTTCAGAACGGTGCGATAAAGGAGAGCAGTAGTAGTATTAGAGAAGCCAAGGGTGGCTGTCTTAAGGTAAGAAGTCAAACTCTGGAGTGAAGCCAAGAAAAGAAGCATTTAAAAAGTGTATGTTGGAGGCCCTGGCCGGTTGGCTCAGTGGTAGAGCTTCGGCCTGGCATGCAGGAGTCCCGGGTTCGATTCCCGGCCAGGGCACACAGGAGAAGCACCCATCTGCTTCTCCACCCCTCCCCCTCTCCTTCCTCTCTGTCTCTCTCTTCCCCTCCTGCAGCCAAGGCTCCATTGAAGCAAAGTTGGCCCCGGGCGCTGAGGACGGCTCTGTGGCCTCTGCCTCAGGTGCTAGAATGGCTCTGGTTGTAACAGAGCAACACCCCAGATGGGCAGAGCATCGCCCCCTGGTGGGCATGCCGGGTGGATCCCGGTCGGGCACATGCGGGAGTCTGTCTGACTGTCTCTCCCCGTTTCCAGCTTCAGAAAAATACAAAACAACAAAACAAAACAAAAAAAACCCTTAAAAGTGAAACTGCTTTCTGACCCAGAAGGTTTACTTCTGGGAATTTATTCTAAGAATCCCAAAACACTAATTTGAAAGAACATATGCTCCCCTATGTTCAATGCTGTGTTGTTTACAATAGCCATGATTTGGAAGCAAATCCACGTGCCCAGCAGTAAATGAGTGTATATAAAAAAGATGTGGTCCATTTGCATAATGGAATACGACTTGACTGTAAAAAAGAAGAACGTCTTACCTTTCTCAACAGCATGGATGGCCCCGGAGAGAATTATGCTAAAGTGAAATAAGCCGGTCAGAGAAAGACAAATACCAAATATGGTCTCACTCATAGGTGGAACATAATAAATAAAATACACTAACAAACAAAATAAAAACAGAATTATAGATACACAGAACAAGCTGACGGCTGTCATGGGGTGGAGGGGGAGGTCAGGAGAGAGTTTGGGTAAAAAATGTAAAGTGGTTAAGTAAAAAAAAAAAAAAAAAGAAAGAAAAGAAAAAGAAAAAGAAAAATTCATAGACGCAGACACCAGTATGGTGATTGCTGGGGGGAAAGGGGAGTTTGGGAGGTGGGAGTGGGCACAGGAGAGACGAATGCTGGGGCAGGAGGAGAGGCGGTTCCGGGAGGTGGGACAGGAGAGACGAATGCTGGGGCAGGAGGAGAGGCGGTTCCGGGAGGTGGGACAGGAGAGACGAATGCTGGGGCAGGAGGAGAGGCGGTTCCGGGAGGTGCGTGCACAGTGCAGTTTGCAGATGATGCGTTATACAGTTGTGCATTCGAAACCTGTGTGTTGCTATGAACCAGTGTCACAGCAATAAATTTAATTTAAAAAAAAGAGAGAAAAAAGTTCTAAGGCAGAATTTATTGTGCTTTCCTCTTTCATATTTATCTGGAATTCTATAATCTCTCTTCTTGAAGTTGCCGGGGTTTAGTAGATATACGAACAATGATAAACATGAAGAATAGGAACAGCTATAATTCTCATAAGAGTTAGATGGATTCGAGTCATCTGTAGGGAAGGTTTAACGATGACATGTGTTGGGGTCATTTCATGCTTTTACAAATAAAATATTCTTGAAATCTAGGGATTGGCTTAGTTTGAAGCATTATTAATGAATGACAAATGACATTGGTCAAGGTAATTGCAACCGTGAACACGTATTGTTTTGGTAGTCCTTTGCTATGTATATTTTTGTGTGTGCATGTGTGTTTTTATGCTGACCCTCAAGAGTTAGTGCATGTTTATGAAAGGATATTTTTGCTACTAGAAATGACAAGATTGTATTTTTAAAAAAAGCAAACTGAAAGAATAGTGCATTAATGTCTTGCTGCTTCTTTAACCAATTACCACAATCTTGATGGCTTAAAACAACACAAATTTATTATTTCACAGGTTTGGAGGCCGGAAGTCCAAAATCTAGGTGTCAGTAAGGCCACACACCTTCTAGAGCAGGGGTCCCCAAAATACGGCCCGCGGGCCACAAGCGGCCCCCTGAGGCCATTTATCCGGCCCCCGCCGCACTTCCGGAAGGGGCACCTCTTTCATTGGTGGTCAGTGAGAGGAGCATAGTTCCCATTGAAATACTGGTCAGTTGGTTCATTTAAATTTACTTGTTCTTTATTTTAAATGTTATATTTGTTACCGTTTTGTTTTTTTTACTTTAAAATAAGATATGTACAGTGTGCATAGGGATTTGTTCATAGTTTTTTTTATAGTCCGGCCCTCCAATGGTCTGAGGGACAGTGAACTGGCCCCCTGTGTAAAAAGTTTGGGGACCCCTATTCTAGAGGCTCTAGAGAATTCTTTTCCTGGACTCTTCTAGTTTCAGTCAGCTCCGGGCATTCCTAGGAGTTCCTTGGCTGTCTTCAAGTTGCTGTCTCCTCTCCTCTGTGTCTCTTCTTCGTATGTCTTTTATAGGATATTTGTCATTGAATGGAAGATCCATCCAGAAAACCCAAGATGATCTCAACTCAATAATAAATCAGCTTAATTATATCTGCTGAAGTCTTTTTTTTTCCAAATAACTTCATGTTCTAGGGGTTAAGATATTGATATCTTTTGGGAGGCCATAATTCAATCCACCATCGTTGGTTATTATAACATCGCACTGGGACTAGATTGAGTATTGTCATTATGAAATCTTTTTTTAAAAAATTTATTGATTGATTTTAGAGTGAGAGGAAGGGAGGGAGACAGAACACTGGATCTGTGCCTGTATGGGAAAGAGGGCGAGAGAAGCATCAACTTGTAGTTGCTTCACTTTTCTTGTGCATTGATTGCTTCTTGTACAGGTTGGACCTCGAGCTCAAGCTGAGGCAGTGACCCCTTGCTCAAGCCGGCGACCTTTGGGATCCTGCCGACAGTCACGCACTCAGGCCAGGACACCTGCGCTCAAGCTGCTGAGCTGGCGCTCAAGCCGTTGAGGTCACACTCCAGCTGGTGACCTAAGTTTGGAGCAGGTGACCTCAGCATTCCGGGTCAAGGCTCCAGTCACTCTGCCTTCACCGGTCAGGCTGGATTAAGTATTTTTAAAGCTCCTTCTGATCGCTGCACACAGCTCAGATTTTGGTTTGTTGTTCAGGCTTAGTCATATATTTAAATAACTTGTTGAAATAAATGTATAAATCTGTGATTTCCATTTCAAAGGTGGCATGAATACAAACTGAGTTTTTGTTGTTTCCTTATAGAGTGTCGCTTAAACTGCCACTTAGAAACGCCCACTACCTTTTCCAGAAGCATGTGAAAAAATGCTGCAGTTTACAGACATCAGAAATTTGGTACACGGTCTTGGCAAGCACTGGATTTTTACTATATCCAGTTTTTACAATAATAATAATAATAATAATAATAAAAAAAGCCCTGTAGTATCTTATAGCACCGTCTATAATTCTCGTCCCAGTATCTTTTTATAACTCAAATGGTGAATCCTCCTGGCAACTGAAAAATGGGCCTAAAAATCAATTATGCTGGAATGGAATTCGATTTGGTTAAAATACTGTGGAGGAGGGCAAACAATCATGATTCTATCTATTTCTGGCATTTTGGAACGTACACTGTGAAATATGAAAAAATCAGGCTGAAAACATAAAAGAAACATATGGTAAAAATATGTTACCAGGACTGTAGATGGATGCTCTCTGCAAATTCATCACCCTGTTGACATTTATTCCCGTGTGAATAGTTGTCTTGAATTATGTGTGGTATTCAGGAAATCACCCCTAACATAAAGTGCAATGGCCTTGTACATATCATTTTGTGTTCTGGGTTTTTTTTCTATGGTATCATATCATTTGCTTTTTCATGTTATTTTGAATACACTATTCTTCCATTTGGATAGACCTAATTTACATTACTAACTTCCCACATTCTATTAATGTTCCTTCTACTGTTTTTGCATTTATATAATATATAACACAATGATGAAAATATTTGTGCATATGGTTTTTTTGTATTTCTCATAACATAATTAGGATAACTTCCAAGCAGAATCTTCATGTCAAAGAACATGGATGTGTTTAAGAGTCTTGTTATGTTACCAAATTATTTTCCAAAAGTGTTAAAGTATTGTCATTTCAGCCAGCACTGGATGAGAATTCGACTCAATGTTCTGAGATATATATCCAAGTTGCTATTGTTATTCATTCCAGCTAATAAATATTATTTTATTTTATTAAAAATCCCCACGATGTATGAAAGCATTTTTACCTTATGGATGCTTAGGTTGATTTCAGTGTATCATTCATTTAAACGTATGCATCACTGTGCATCTCTGTGAAAAATTTTCCAGGGTACTTACACGAAAGCAGAATTCTTGGTTCTCAAGGATATCATCAATTTTTAAAAGATATTGCCTAATAATATCTTTGTCATATATAAAATAATCATTGAGCCCTGGCCAGGTAGCTCAGGTGGTTACAGTGTCATCTCCATATACCAAGATGGAAGATTTGATCCCCAGTCAGGACACACACAAGAAACAACCAATGAGTGCACGAATGAGACAACAAACAGATGGTTGCCGGAGGGCAGGGGGGCTGGGAGGCTCAGTGAGATAGGGAAGGGATTAAGAAGTACAAATTGGTAGTTACAAAACAGGCACAGGCATGTAAAACGCAGCACAGGGAATATGGTCAATAACATGATAGTAACTCCGCAGGTGCCAGGTGTCTACGGGAAATACAGGGGGGAGAGTTTGTGAAGTAGACGATTGTCTGACCACTGGACTAGATATCCGAGGCTAATACAAAGTGACTACTGGAAATACAGGGGGGAGAGTTTGTGAAGTAGACGATTGTCTGACCACTGGACTAGATATCTGAGGCTAATACAAAGTGTCTACGGGAAATACAGGGGGGAGAGTTTGTGAAGTAGACGATTGTCTGACCACTGGACTAGATATCTGAGGCTAATACAAAATAATACTGAATGTCAACAGTCATTAAAAATGAAATAGAAAAATAAAATATTGATCTTCAAAAGTTACATAATTAATTTTAAAGATTCAGTATAAATAGGAGGTACAGGAATTAGATACTAAGAGGTTCACCTAGAACCCAGGGCCCCAGATGGTATTGTTTCTGTGTCAGAAATTATTGCTTAAGTTGACACCAATCTTAGGAACTTAGCTATGAAGGCATTGTTTTGGACAGACAACAAACCAAAACCAACGCACCCATATTCAGCGACAGCCTGCAGAGGTCTCTGGATGACTAAAGGGGTATTTTATAACTCTCTACCTTGGTCTTTGTTAACCGGAAAGTAGGTACATATTAGTTACAGTTTCCATTTGGAGTCTTTCCTCTCTGCTCAGACAGTAAGTGAGTCAATTGTTGGGCCTGCAACTTCCCCGTAGTCGCAGGGCAAGATTCATGACAGAGAGGGAAGAATTCCCACTGTGATTCTGGGGTCACCCCGGAGAGCTGGTCCTCTCTTCTTTGCCCATCAACAAAATGAAAGGCTTTTTTTTTTTTTTTTTTTTTGGCTGAGACACTGACTTACAAAAGAAAAAAAGCATTTATTTCTATATTTCAGATAAACTTATTTCAACTTAAAAATATAATTTTATTTAGAAAATTAAGTTTAATGGGGTGACACTGATCAACAGTAGTAAACAGGTTTCAGGTAAACACCTCCACAACATGTGAACTGTTGATTATGTTGTGTACCCATCACCCCAAATAAAATAAAATACATATACACACGGCTCACAAAAACGAGGGGGTCAGGGAACGGGCAGATACTCCAGTACGTTCAGCCTTGTGTAGAGCGTATGTTCACCAGTGAAATCAAAGTTGGTTTTGCATCTCAATTGCATAATTGAACAACTTCTTTTGACCTGTTGTTTGCTTTTCTGATTTTTTTAAAATTTAGTTTATTGTGTTTACATAGATTCTAGTGTTGCCCCGAATGCATGCCCCCTCCCCCGTATTCCCCTCAACATCTCCCTTGACCCCCCGCCCCACAGCGCCCTCCCCCCTTCCGTTCAGGTTTATCCCATCCTATCTGATGTTCTTGTTTAATAATAATAAAAAATCAAATAAATGTTTTTTTTAATCTCTTCAAATTCATTTTGAAATATCCCATAATTTTTGTGAGCAATATATAGTGACATACTTGACTTTTAACCCACACTAAAGTTTTAGTAAAAATGTAAACACCCCCAGGGGCAGGGCCCCCTCACCTGTCAGTGTCCTTACCAGAGAATGCACATTTTGGCCAAAAGGATATCCTGGGAAAAGTACAGTATCTCAGGTGGAATGCCACGCCTTTGTCATCTCATTCCACACGCAAGCGTCTCCATTGCTTCCAGCGACCCTTTCCCGACAGGAAGGCGCAGTGTGACTTTTAGAGACCCCGGGCGGTGCGTGTAAATCACCCCTTTCCCTGTGGTCGCCACTAAAGTAACCGCTTTGAGGATCTTGCGGGGGGCCGGGGGGCGCTCCCCCCCCCCCCGGCTGCCTCGCTCTGTCTGCACAAACACTCTGCAAGTTGTGGATGCAAAACCCCTTTCTGGTACCGGACTCTAAGAAAAAAAAATCATTCTGTGTCATTAAGGATAGAAAAGTGCACAGAACGTGTTTAAAGGGAGTGTTCTTTCAGAGATAAAAATACCTTAAGAAAAATAAACACCTACTTCAGCAATGAGGACAAAATATTTCATATGGAGGACAAACACAAATGGAGAAGAGTCTCTCTCTCTCTCTCTCTCTCTCACCACACACACACACACACACACACACACACACACACACACCACACACACACACACACACACACACACACACACCCCACACGCCTGCACCTATGACTTCTCTAAGTACAATCGCCCTGGCTCGTTATGGAACGGAAGGGACATCCCATTTGCTTACTCTCTCTGACTGTATTTTGTCAGCTCACGCTTTTCTTGGAGACTCTTTTCATGAAATATTTCATATGTGAATGTCTCCAAGAATCCATGTTAAGAAAAAGAATTTGGTGCTATTTGACGTGATCCTCAGGATACAGAATTTCACAAGACTAGAAAAGAATATGACTGAAGTAAGACGCGCGATAACAGTGGAAGGAGCAGTGCCTATTGGGTCGGGAAAAAGAAGAAAGGAGGAGACAGGCCTGAGCTGAGATGCTTTTTCCAAAGGCTCGCTGCCCCTTCCTGCCCTGGAATTCTCCCGCAGCAGCGGCGGCGGTGGGGACCCGCAGCTGGGCGCGGAGTACCTCGCCGTCAGGGTGCTGGGGCCGCTGTCGGGCACCGTGGATCCGGCTGTGATCTGCTCCCACGGGAAAAGGGTGGGTGGGGGCTGGATTGCACGAGCTCCCAGGGTCGGCCAGCAGCTCAGATAGGCTGGAAGACCCCCGGGGAAGCGCCCTCTGGGGCTCCCCCCTGTGGCGCCCAAAGCAGCGAGTGGATGGGGGCGCGTGGCTCTGAGCGCCGTCTTGGCTCCGTGGAGCCAGGGTTTCAGTATACGGACCAGCGCGGCCACGCTCCCTCATACCGGCCACACGCTGGCTGGAAATCACTCACTCCTGGGGCCCCTGCTACAGCAGCTCGCTTTCCCTGGTTGTCTCACATTCTCTTCTGAGTTCTCTTTAAAGGCTCTTTTTTTTTTTTTTCTTTAGAAATTTAATTATTTTTATTTATTTATTTATTTTTAGATTTTTATTTATTCATTTTAGAGAGAGGAGACAGAAAGAGAAGGGAGGGAGGAGCAGGAAGCATCAACTCCCATATGTGCCTTGACCAGGCAAGCTCGGGGTTTCGAACCGGCGACCTCAGTGTTCCAGGTCAATGCTTTTACCCAGGGCACCACCGCAGGTCAGGCGAGGGGTTCTTCATTAAAATAACAATAACAACGGCTTATCTTTTAAAAATAAATAAAACCATTCATCTTCTCTCTGTCGGACTTTTTAAGAAAAATAAAAAACTCCCGAAATGAAGCAAATAGTTACTGAAAACCTACCGTGTGTCGGTCCCTGTCCTAGACACTGGGGATGCCAGGGTGAAGAACACAGAGACCCTACATCTGTAGAGTTTATTTTTTATATTTATTTTTTATTTTATTTATTTATTTATTTATTTTGTATTTTTCTGAAGCTGGAAACAGGGAGAGACAGTCAGACAGATTCCCGCATGCGCCCGACCGGGATCCACCCGGCACGCCCACCAGGGGCGACGCTCTGCCCACCAGGGGGCGATGCTCTGCTGCGACCAGAGCCACTCTAGCGCCTGGGACAGAGGCCAAGGAGCCATCCCCAGTGCCCAGGCCATCTTTGCTCCAATGGAGCCTTGGCTGCGGGAGGGGAAGAGAGAGACAGAGAGGAAGGAGAGGGGGAGGGGTGGAGAAGCAGATGGGCGCTTCTCCTGTGTGCCCTGGCCGGGAATCGAACCCGGGACTTCTGCACGCCAGGCCAACGCTCTACCACTGAGCCAACCGGCCAGGGCCCCATAGAGTTTATAAACAGACGAGGGAGGGGGTTGGCAGCCGGCGGGAGGGTGGTCTCAGCGAAGGTAGACAGAGCAAGAGCCCTAGGCTCCCTTTGCTTCTGAGAGTGACCATGCTGACCCTTCCCTTGATCAGTGTCTAGTCCCTCCGGCCTTTGCCTTGTTTTAGAAATATCTCTCTCTCTCTCTCTCTCTCTCTCTCTCTCTCTCTCTCTCTCTCATCTCTCCATCTATCCATTCACCCACCCGGCCACCCTCCCACCCACCCACCTACCTACCTACATATCTGGTGTGACTGAGGGATAGGATCTACCCACCCGTCTCTCTTCGTCACTAGGAACACAAATCCACAAAACACCTGGCACGTCTGTGGATGTGCTTGCCTTCAGGCATGCATCCAATTTATGAACACAGTTCTCTTAGCCACCATTTCTGTTCCACATGGAGAAAGGACACCCGGTGATGTGCACTGAAGAAGACGGAGAGGGCAATAAGAAATGAAGCCCAGCCACATGAGCGAGGCCGGGGACCTGCTTTGCAGACAAGGGAAAGAAGAGCTCACTGCCATCACAAAGAATTGTTCCCACCCACCTGAAGGTGATTGTGACCATCAGATAAAAGAGAAGGAAAATACTCTGCAGATGACAGTACGGTGTGGAAAGCAAGTTTGCCATGACTGTTACATATTTCTAAATGCTGCCTATGGCGAATCCAGAGTATAATTATTAATTGAGTCTCATTCATTTTGTTAATAAATCTCCTTGTAGGAAGTGAAAAGCCAGACATTTTAATATACAAAGAGAACATCGTTCCTATCATTTTTATCTTAATCATACTTGACATTTGGGTATTTCTTTGCATAAACCATTTGAAGTAACTACGATGACGCAGCTAAAAATAATTTTGAAATTAGCCTTTGAAGGCCAAATGTGATGAACAGAATAAACCCGTGCACAAAATACAGAATTGTTTTCTGAGAGACATTGTGTTCTGTGATAAATTAAAAATATTTGCTAATAAATAAATTTTATTTTATTTTTTTTTAGATTTTGTTTATTCATTTTTAGAGAGAGGAGAGAGAGAAAAAATGAAAGAGAAAGAGAAGGGGAGAAGCTGGAAGCATCAACTCGTAGTCATTGCTTTCTGCATGGCCCTTGACCGGGCAAACCCAGGGTTTTGAACTCGTGACCTCAGCATTCCAAGTTAACGCTTTGTCTTCTGGTCCACCACAGGTCAGGCACTCATAAATAAATTTTAATTTTATCTCAATGCTCCTTAAAAATCTTGAATTCCAGGAAACATATACTAGTTAAAATTATTTAAAAAAATGCCTGTTATCTTTATGGGTGTAGTAAGTTGGCTTTATAATTACAATTATTTAATGAGATTCATAGACAACAAAAGTTATGAACATTTTCCTATTTATTTCTGGAACTTACTGTATGTAAGTTGATGGATATACATGGGTACATCACATATCCTACCATTTGTGTACAGAATTAAAGGCTCACAATCACCTTAAGATACTTCATTAAAATCTTGGGAAGACAGAAATATTTCAGATCAAAATATAGTACTTCTGCTGTAAAAATTACTCTATTTTTCTACAGTTATATCATTTTTCATTAGTCAAATATGTTGAAAATCTAGTGACTTATCATGGTTATTTTTATAAGTGGTTCAGAGTATTTTGAGAATAAAGGGTAGAAATTCTGTACATAATACAAAAACTGAAGTGTAGTTTAAAATTTTAAGCATACTATTTTGACTATATTTTCATAAGGGGATACCTCTGTGATTAAAAGAGGTCATGAAGAAAAGTGAAACTAATTTAAGTCATTATTTAAGATGACTTACACATGTGTCAACATTTTTATATTTGTATATATTTATATTTTGTTGGTTTTTATTAGAGCATTTGGTGGTATTTTAGAAAACATACTAACTTTTGGTTACTGAGTTCTATTGAGAGTTCTTAAAACAATACCCAAGGGATATTTTGTTACAACATATTACATTTCAATTAAGCAGATTTCCATGTAATTGTCTTGTGTATTTTATGTCAACTGTCAAATAAATAAATATCTTCATCTTTCTCCAAAAGTAATTAAACAAATTATTATGCTACTTTTATATTATAATGTCTTTACTTTAACTAATTGGATTTACTGAATTGATCATCTTGACTTACAGTGTTTCTTGCCAACATTGTCACATGTTAACAAAACATGAGAAATACTGGTCCTCATTAAATAATTCAGGTGATAGTGTTTGAATTTATATTTTTATGTAGCAGAATTGCTTGCTCTGTGCACTTCCTTATAAACTTTTAATCTTTAAAAAATTTCAAATGCTCATTAGTTATTTTAGTTATTCTCAATGATCTTTTTTAGCTATGGTACTTTATTGAAAGAATATAGTGCAATATTCTTCTTTTATTTTTGTTTACATCAATACATATTTTAAACAAATTGATCCCTTGTCTTTTAAAGAGCAGTTGTCCCTATAAACAGATCATGTTTGGCTTAGTGTTAAGTTTGAAAATTTTAAAGTCCATTATGAAATGAAAATTCTATGCAGCTAAACAAATAAATATTACATCTGTGGCTTGAAAATACCAGTAAAATGACATCAAACACACTTTATAAGATAGATGTACAAGTGCATTTCCGTTCTTTTCTCATCAGTCTCCTTTATATTTTTAGACAGTCTTTATGTGAATACAATGACTTCAATATCAAACATTTTAAATGATGCTTGAAATATCAGTCACTTGACTTTGATGTCACACACAATTAAATCCAACCCATCTTCTCTCAGTTAATAACAGCCATCTCACCAAGTCTAGTGCCTAATTAATACCAACTATTTGTCACAAAAAAGTGACACATGTATATCAGAAAGCTTGAAATATTGTTTTGTGATGAAGTATATAGCCAGCCAGCCAGCCCTGCAGTATAGAATCTGTTGTATGTGTGATTGGCTTTAAAGATTTCAAAGGCCCCGGAGTTTATTGTGTTCAAGCTGGGACGCGACAGCTCATAGAAGGTGTTACTGATGTGATGGTCCCTTTAGGCTGCTATGTAGGAAGGTGTTTAGAAAAAGAAAATGCAGCTTTATAGGAAAGGTTCAGACTTGATCATTCACTTACGTGATGGACAGAATTAAGGGTAAAGTGTCTATGGTCATTTGCTTAACCTGCAGTTGTTTTTTTTAGTGACATGACACAGTACACAATCATATATTGTACTATTATTACTGCAAAAGTATTGCAGCTTCTGTTCCAATCAAAAAGTCTTAATCTGTATTATTCTGTACACAACTAACATAGTGTTGATCAAAGAAGTGATGCTTTTCCTTCTTAACTTCACTTACAGTATGTCTTAAGAAAATGACTAGAATTTAAATAGTAACTACCAGTCACCAAATTAGTGTCTGAAGGCAGTACAGGTAGAACATAAACTACAATTAAAAAAAAAAAAGAGGTAGAAAGGCAGTTGTCATTTGTTGATTAGGCACTTAACAAGCGTCTCCATATGCATTAACCTTTAGAATTCAGATCAAAACATATATCATCATTAAAAAAATTTTTTTTTAAATGTGCCTGTTCATAACCAAACGGCTGTAATATTTTTGTAATTTAGATTTTCCTGCTAACATGTAAAAACTCTCTATGGGGATAGAAAGAATAATAAAGCGCTGTGAAAACGTGATAGGAAACAAGCTTTCTCTCTCTTCTCTTTCGGAAGGAAGGAAGGAAGGAAGGAAGGGAAGGAAGGGAGGGAGGGAGGGAGGGAGGGAGGGAGGAAGGAAGGAAGGAAGGAAGGAAGGAAGGAAGGAAGGAAGGAAGGAAGGGAGGGAGGGAGGGAGGGAGGAAGGGAGGGAGGAAGGGAGGGAGGAAGAGAGGAAAGGAGGGAGGGAGGGAAGGAGGGAGGGAGGGAGGGAAGGAGAGAGGGAGGAAGGAAGGAAGGAAGGAAGGAAGGAAGGAAGGAAGGAAGGAAGGAAGGAAGGAAGGAAGGAAGGAAGGAGGGAGGGAGGGAGGGAGAGAGGGAGGAAGGAAGGAAGGAAGGAAGGAAGGAAGGAAGGAAGGAAGGAAGGAAGGAAGGCCCTAGAGGAGCCGCCTGGCCCCAATTTTGGTTTTTCTAGGTCAGATGTGACTGCCGTGACCGGCAGTCTTCCTCGGAGCCGCGGGTTCCCCAGGTTACTGTGTATTTGCCCTCAGAAGGGTGGTTGGCTGGAGGTTGACCAGCCACATAGTCATTTGGAGTGCAGGTCACTTCCTCTTGAAACCAGTGGGGAGGAAACTACCGATGGTAGCTGCAAACGGGAGAGAGGACAACCGCGCTGCAAAACACGGGGACTTCTAGAAAATACAGGTGCATTCCCAGGAGGAAGGGATCCGAGTCCTCTGAGTGGGCAGGGGCTCTCAGTGGGGACTGATCCAGGCCGCACTAGGAAGCAGTGTTCAGAGTAAGCCATGCCAGTGGGCACCGAAGCACTCTTCTCTGGTCAGCTCAGTTTTCAAAGGGTGCCAGTTCATGTCTTTTATTATTATTATTATTATTATTATTATATTAAAGCCCTCATAAAGGTTTTAGAAATGTTTCTGAGGATTGAAATGAAACTGAGATATAAAAAAATATATTTAAAATAAATTCTGAAGTATCTTTAGCTACAGAGTGCTCCATCAATGATTGGACCGTTTTGGTTTTTCCCTGTCCGTGATCTGGAACATTTCTTTTTTCTTTTCTTTTCTTTTCTTTTCTTTTCTTTTCTTTTCTTTTCTTTTCTTTCTTTCTTTTTCCTTCCTTCTTTATTTCTTTCTCTTTCTTTCTTTCTTTCTTTCTTTCTCCTTCCTTCCTTCCTTCCTTCCTTCCTTCCTTCCTTCCTTCCTTCCTTCCTTCCTTCTTTCTCTTTCTTTCTTTCTTTCTTTCTTTCTTTCTTTCTTTCTTTCTTTCTTTCTTTTTCCTTTCTTCCTTCCTTCCTTCCTTCCTTCCTTCCTTCCTTCCTTCCTTCCTTCCTTCCTTCTTTCTTTCTTTCTTTCTTTCTTTCTTTCTTTCTTTCTTTCTCCTTCTTTCTTTCTTTCTTTCTTTCTTTCTTTCTTTCTTTCTTTCTTTCTTTCTTTCTTTCTTTCATCTGCGTTGAGCTCAATGTCTGTTTGGTTAAGTAGTGTCTAATTTCTAGACCAGTGTCACGCAAGGGAAACACAGCTGTGTGACTCTGTGCGGTGTGTCTGAGCAGTGCAGGGTGGGGCGCAGGCTTCCATGTCACCTCCACCACATCCTGCAGGGACCAGACACTGAAGAAGGGTCCCATGCAGGTCGGTGGCACATGTCGGCCGGTGCCTAGTGGGGTTGACCAGCTGATCCACCAGCCTTTTCTAATGCCACGTGAGCCTGGCCATGCCTGGATGCGGGACAAAACTGCAGCCTTGTGTCCATGCCAGGCTGGGACCGAGACTCCATGACCCTGGTGACCCTGTAGAGAGGGGGAGGGCGCCCCCCTGAGAGTTCCGAGGGGTGGGGTCCGGGCAGCTGAGGCCAGGCGGGCAGGAGATTCAGAGCCCTGAGGAAGTAAGATACTGTATGGTGTAGCTCACGGGTGGAGTAGGCTGGCAGCTGCCTTGGGGGTGGGGGTGGGGGTGGGTGAAATAATGAGCAAAAAGGGGCAAAAAAAGAAAAAAGAGATAGTGAGTAAAAACTTATGGACATGAACAACAATGTGATGATGGCCCTGGGGAGGGAGGGGGTGGAGGAAGGTGGAGACGGCAAAGGCGGGCGTATTGGTGTGGACAGAGACTCGTCACGGGGTAGGAACACCACACGGCGTCCACGGGATGTGCCGTAGAACTGTGCCCCTGAAACCTGTATATTTTTGTTAACCACCGTCACCCCAATACATTCAATAACAAGGCAAAAACCAAAACCAAAACCAAACAAACCCCCCCCCAAAAAAAAACAATACACCCTGAGTGATTTCCCTATTGAGGGAACTAACTGTCTGTTTCTCTGTGACTGTGTTTTTAATCCTCTTCCTTCTGTTTGGTGTCTTCTTACTCCAGGATAAGAATCCATTACGGAGTTAAGTCAGTATATTTATACATATGTATCTACCTTACGTTCTCTGGTTCAGATCCGCTGGTACGTGTCCCCCCGGGTTGAAAGTGCTAGGCCTCCTATTTCCTGAGAGGGGCTCTCCTTCCCCGTGGGAGGGATTCCACTCCCTCTTCGATTCTGTTGTGGGCAAGGAGCGGTGATTTCAAGCCACTTTCAGGTAACGGGCGCTCTGAGATTTGTAGGAGCTTATTGTTTCAGATGAAATTCATAGGTTGGAAGAGGTGAAGATATAATTTGATTTTCACAGGCTCAGAGGCTGGTATGAGGCCCACTAAAGGCCACTTTTGTGTCTTGGTAGGTAATTGAAAATATCCTCTTTTAATCAGAATGAAGAGTAGCTATTACGTCCTCACAGAACTCTCATCCTTACCTGGCTGGCAAACAGATACTCAGCATTCCCGATATGCAGGGTGTCTCTGAACTCGCCCCTAGTTTTCCCGTCTTCGCGTACCCCGTTTACCTGTCTGCGTTCGGGCTGCCAGGTATGCGCGTGTTGACCGAGATGACCGTCAGCAAACATAGGGGAACACAGAAGTGAGTTCAGTTGCTCGGGAGGTAAGGTGTTCAGGATTTTCTGAATGAAGAAATGTAGAATAACTCTCATGCCTTAAACATGGGTCATTCTTGGACTTTCCACTTTGTTAGCACCTTTAAATAGCAGTTGTTGCCCTGGCGGGTTGGCTCAGTGGTAGAGCATCAGTCCGGTCCTGGGTTCGATTCCCCATCAGGGCACACAGGAGAAGCAACCATCTGTTTCTCCACCCCTCACCATTCTCTCTCCCTCTCCTCTCTCTCCTTCTTCTCCCCCAACCATGGCTCAAATTGTTTGAGCAAGTTGGTCCTGGCCGTTGAGGATGGCCTGCCTCAGGCACTAAAATAATAGCTCGGTTGCTGAGCAACAGAGCAATGCCTCGGATGGGCTGAGCATTGCCCACTAGTGAGCTTGCAGATGAATTTCTGGTTGGGACATATACAGGAGTCTGTCTCTGCCTCTCCGCCTCTCACTTAACAACAACAAAAACAACAACAATAATAGTAATAATAAAATAAATAAAAATAAACAGCAGCTACTTCTAGTAGACTGCCCAGAAATTGCTGCGATAGCAGGTGCTTGTCAATGGGTTTTACAGATCTGTACGGAGTTTATCCGTATACATAACCTTTATTCCTTGACGTGTTGAATATGCACGGCTTGTCCAGGGCTTGCCGACTGACTTCCTCTCAGTTGTAGCTGACTGGCTCTGCGCATCGCAGCTCCATGTGGTGACCAGAAACAATTACCCACTCCAGTCCCTTAACCACCAGTGGACACTTTGACATTATGTGCATTAAAAACTTCAGGAGCTTCTCCTTTGTAATTACATTAGATAACAAACTTTGAGCGATAATGTAGTCAGGTTCATTATACTTCCTGGCCAAGCACTGGAGCTTTCTCTGTGCTCCAATGGAAACTGCACAGGGCAACACCTTCACTCCACATCACACTTCTGAAAAGGGTACCTTGTCGAATGCAGTTTTACTATAGCTCTTCATTTATTAGGGATGGAATCTCTCCTTTATCTTTTCATACACATTTTATAGTTTGATATATGATAAATAAAAGGAAGCTATTTTTATATTTCAAAAAATATGCGCTTGATTCCACCAGGCTTAGTAGAGGGAGAAAACAAAGCATTATTTAAAATTGAACATTTCCTAGTGTCTTAATTGTATTGATAAAGGGCTGACTACCCAAGTCTGTGTGGCACACAGGGTGGCGCAAAAGTAGGGGTTACAGTTGTTTGTATGGAAAATAATACAATCATTAATAGATAATAATATGAGAGAAAACTGATTCGTGTATTCAAACCTATAAACCTACTTTTACTCAGCCCCTACTTTTACTCAGTATATGTGTGTGTGAAACATTGGTATACCAGTGGAATCTAAACTTTGTGAAGTGATAGGCAAGGGTCATTCATCTTTTGTTAAATGGTTAAATTGGTTAAGGTACAAGCCCAGTCAGAAAAATTCTAAAGCATCAAATAAAGCGCGTGGTGAAGAGTAGGAAGTTGGTTGTGCACATGGAGAGACTGAGACCTGCGGTACTCTAGACAGAGCAAACAGGAAGCAAGATAAAAAAAAAACCAGAGCAGGACATTGGAATCAGATTGTCAGGTCAAAGTCGGGCTTACCATAGAGAGAAGCCAGGCCGGTGACGGAGGTCAGGACTCCTGGAGGTCAGAGCCGGGAGGGCAGGGGGAAGCGCCAGGACTCAAACAGGCAGACTGGGACAAGGTGCGGACAGAGGGGCTGATCACCAACTGAGAGGTGCTGCCTGGGCTTCTCTAACATCTGGTCACCCCGCTGACTTCAATCCCTTTCGCCCCTACTCATAGCTTAACCCCTGCACACCCAGGGTGTTTATTTCCTGCTGAGCTCCAATATTTAATTTCAATATAAAGTTGAGCCACATCAAAGGCAAGCTCATGCCCCGTGTTTCGGTAACCTCTGGTTTGTGCGTTATTGCTGATGGAGCATTGAGGATCAATCTTCCTGTCTACCGTGTCCCCAAAAAGTTATTTCCAGAAACAAAACGCAAACATCTAAATAACTGCTAGTTCTTCTCAAACGCCTAGTGTGTGGGAAATGCATACGTATTTAAATTGAAGAATGGGGGGGGGGCTTTGAAAAGGCTGACCATCGTAAATGAATTTTAATTGTAGTTAAAACCACATGTAGCCTTTGCTTGATGTAATCTACAGAGGTGTTGCCGCTAAATTAAGAAGAAAAAAAAAAAAGAAATGGAAGACCAAGTCTTCTGTGATTTATATATGTGATTCATGTATTTATATATATGTGTGATTTGTGCATATATAAACTTCATGTTTGATCATCTAATTTCTTTGACCACAAGAGATTCTCCAATGAAGACTGAAATATGCATTGACATTTGTTTCCACAGTGCTTTCAGTGTTTATAATAAATTATTTTGTTATATTTGTTATATTTAGACATACTCTGTACTAATGCTTCCATTTAATTTACATATGACACACCATTTACCCACGAGCTCAGTCTACTGTTTCATGAACGCAAATAGAAGGGACGAAACATATGGATGGGACTTCCTTGAGACACTTCTAAAATATTTTTGTTGCTAATTTTTTTCAACCTTGAATAGGGTTACCTTCACCAACTCCCTTTAGAGTCAAAGGTCCCGGCACCCAAACTCAATAAGTAATCCAAATTAATTCCTGAGAAATTCATAGAGGCGTCTTTCTGGGTTGGTAGACATAGTCATGTGATGAGCTAACACAAACAGAGTAATAAAGGCGATAATTCCATTCTACAGACCTACTGAGACCCTACAAACCAGTAAATAATCTGCGCTGTGCCTACTATGTTTGTCTCGATTCATCTAATGAAAAAAAAAAGAGTGCTGTTTGAAATAAAAGTGAAGGATTGCTTTGTGAAATATTAAATTCTAGGAGATGAAAGAAATACAATTTCCTCTCCACTTGGTGTTTCCTTTATCCTATTGTATGGCATTCTTGGAAATCACCATTGTATTGTTTATTTTTTAAATTAAAATGCTGGAACAACTGCAGCGTTTTTTTGCACTGTATGAATATTTTATTGCATGATGAAAAAGAATGATCGTAGAAGCCTTAAAAGCTTATTTTTTCATTTAAATATTTTACAAGGAAAACCCTACTGAGATCCATCTTCTTCTCATGGGTGCCCTGGTGGTCCTCACAGAAAGGAGATGCAATATATATAGTGCTACAACTCAGCGCATTTATTTATTTTTATTTATTTATTTATTTATTTTAAAGTTTATAAAACAGGGGAGGACAAAGATGGCTTCTGTCTGTTGAGGAATGCTAACATCATGGCTGGGTCCCATCTCAAACCCCAGGGTCTTCTCCTTCCCTGTCAGTGAAAAATGACTGACTCGCTCTCCCCTCACGATGCCTCAGACCCACTTCTCTAAAGTTATTCAATCGGGCAGAATGATAACGGACCACGCATTTTGTTTTCGCACAGGGGAAGGCTCGATTTATACTATCTTTTATGTCCACATCCTTCTTTATGAAGAAGAAATAAATATATATCACAGATGAGGCACCCATGTTCACGTCGCTTTTATAATCATTGAGTAAGCTCGCCATGTTACTCTTCTATCAACTTCAAAGAAATGAAGAAACCCAGCATGGAAAATGACATACTTAAACTCAGTTTTTAATTATTCTCTTCCCTTATATTATCATGGGTTTTTTTTTCATATATTTGAGTTTAATAATAGTGTTTACAGTCATGATGCAATAATGGTGTTTTATAGGTGTGAAGCACAGACAGGTTTACAATGTTTTTAGTGCTGTAGTAGCTTTTGATGAAAAAGTCTTTTTATAAATTTCAATATTATTTTTCCATGGAAAATTAACTTTTATATGTTTATTTTATTGATTTTAGAGGGAGAGGATGGGAGAGAGAGAGAAAAAAAAAAGAGGGAGAGAGAGATAGAGGAACATTAATCTGTCCTGTATGTGCCCTGAGCAAGACCAAACCTCAACCTCTATGCTTGGGGATGATGCTGTCACTGACCAGGCTATCTGGCCAGGGTTTGAAATTAATTTTAATTAAAAGTGAAAGCATATGATATTTTGGACTTTGGGATAAAATACCAATAATTTTACAGGATTAAAAGAAATGGATACAATGGGAAACTGGTTAAATAAAACAAACAAAAACCCCCAAAACCCTTTGACCTGTTATTTGGGGAGAACACTAGTTAAAAAGTTAATGCCTTTTGATTTACTACTTATTAAAAAAAGCTCTTATCATGAAATATTAGTAAATCTGAATGCATTTGAATTTTAGTAGCATTAAAATTAGTAGAATTTAGTAGAAATGAATGGAGAAGATTGCTAGTTTTTTCAGTCATTACTTTTATGTTGGAGAACATGTTCAAGTTTTATTATTTGTGCTAGTATATCAATAGAACTGCAGAGACTCAATTGCTTGAGTTATTTCAGTAAAAACATATGTCGAAATATTTAGCAGCCTTGCTTCTTCCTGCAAGCCACTGACGTTTCAACTACCATCACCACCATCACCATCACCGCCACCATCACCACCACCTTCACCACCACCACCATCACCATCACCACCACCACCACCACCACCACCATCACCACCATCACCACCATCACCACCATCACCACCACCATAACCACTATTACCACCAGTCACCATAATCGCCACCATCACCACTATTACCACCATCACCACCATCATCACCACTATCACCACTATCACTACCACCAGTCACCACCATCACCACCATCACCACCATCACTACCACCACTGTCATCACCATCACCACCATTACCACCATCATATCACCATCACCAAAGATACTGTAGGCACTCTGAGACTAAAGCGTCAATCATATGAAGAGGGTTGACATGTAGCAAAATGTCACTTTTTGTATCACTAGCTCTGCTTTTCTAAATTCTAACCTCAAGGTGCATATTACATCTTAGTAGCTCTTAGTATGATTTATAGGAATGATATTTCCCCATTTTAGTGTAGTCTTCAGTCTTGTGAGTTTTTGTTTGCTTAAGAAATTCATAACAAAGTCTATTAATTTCTGCCAATATTCACTCATATCCATCAACTTCATGATATTTTTTTTCTTATTAGAATAAAGATTTTTGTACTGCATGAAAGACAAAAATGACCTTTGTCTGCTGACCTCGGGATGTTCTTTGGCCAGGCAAGGTGCCATTACCACGTGGCTGTTTTAGAATTGTGAGGCATTTCATGCTTCTAAAGTTCTGTCTGCTGCCAGAACCCAGAGGAGCCTTTGTATCCCCTCAAGGTAATCTGTAAAGAGGCATTATCCAGGTATTTTTGCAAAGAGCTTAGAAGTTTTCTAACCAATTAGTACAGCCAGTAAGCATTGCATTGGATGAAATTTTTAAATCCAGTGTGCTTGTTTAACTGGCTTATCAGCAAGAACACAATAGCACAGCGATCTATACAAATCATCCAAGGACAAAGTATATTCCTTACATCTCCTCCTTGTGGATCTTGTCTTACCTGTGCTTGGGTATCTACCACCTGTGCAGGTCTCTTCATACAGCAATGTGTCCTTCTTTCTAATGGCCCTGAATATTCATTAGGAAACAAGACTTTCCAAACTTTGACATGCATACACATCTCTTACCCCTGGGCATATGGGAGCAGCCCATTCTGACTGAATAAGGTGGGCAGGCTGGAATTCTGCACAGCTCACAAGCTCCCAGGTGAAGCCAGTTTCACTGGCCTCTGTCACCAGGCCAGTACATCCGGTCTAGGAAGAGTTAGGGAGAGAATGCGTAAGATCGAGGCCTCTGCTGACTTTGGCTTCACCGTCTGGCTGACTCTAGAGGAACTGGTGGGCACCGTGAAGTGTCGATGACCGCGTGCTCGTGGAGAGTGTCTTCTGTGGACTTTTCCCAGCGTAGCACTCCTCTTTACCTTCAATAATCTCCCGGGATTCACAAGAGCAGCGGAGATGATATGGGCAGTCCACGGCATCGTGGAGCTCAGACTGTGGTTAGAGTGAGAAAGGGAAGAGTGTAAGGTCGAGACACAGTATATGCCAGGCTACACGGTGTTCCTGATGTAAGAGTGGAGAACTGTTCCTGCAGCCCAGCTTGACCTCCTGCTAGAAGACAAGAACTACCTAAAATGCAGGTGTATTACGTACCGTGTGGCCCAGTGCACATAACCCGTTGGGTGTATTTAGATCTAAGTTTTGGATTTCTCGAGTCTCCCGTTTAACAGGTGAGTAACTGTGGGCAAGCCACTGCCCTCTCAGATACAACTTGCTTGTTAGTTAGCCAGAGACTATAACTGTTTTATAGGACACACAGGTACAGGAAACTGACACTAACTGTTAACAGCCACGACAATGGACTTAAAAAAAAAAAACCCTAACCAGATGGTGGCACATCTAATGTTTGTTGGATGAGTTTGCTTTGGAATTTCTAAACAGTCTCTGGGACCAACCAAGTTTGCCACTGTGAGTCTTTGCCTGACCAGGTGGTAGAGTAGTGGTGAGAGCCTGGCCTGGGATGCTGAGGTTCCAGGTTCAGAACCTGAGGTTGCTGGGTTGAGTATGGGATTATAAACATGAGCCCATGTCCACTGGCTTGAGCCCAAGGTCACTGGCTGGAAGAAGGGGCCCCTGGCTCAGTTGGGGGAGCCCCTTGGTCAAAGCACATATGAGAAAGCAATCAGTGAACGACTCAGGTGCCACAACTATGAGTTGATGGTTTTCATCTCTCCCCTTTCCTGTCTCTACTCTTTGTTTTGAAGTCTATTTTGTCTGGTATTAATATTTCTATCCTACTTTCTAAAAAAAAATGTTGTTCCTATTTTCATGAGGTATCTCTTTGCCATCCCTTTATTTTCAGTCTGTGCATATCTTTTGATCTAAAGTGAGAATATTGTAGGCAAAAAAACAAAACAAAACAACCGAAACAAATCCATTCAACCATCCTTTGCCTTTTGTTGGGGCATTTAATCAATGTACATATAAGGTAATTGTTGATAGAGATATAGTTATTTCTATTTTATTATTTATATATTTCATCTTTCTTCTTCTTCTTCTTCTTCTTTCTTCTTCAAGTGTCTTTAACATTTCATGGAATACTGGTTTAGTGGTGATGAACTCCTTTAGGATTTTCTTGTCTGGGAAACTCATTTCCTGTGCTTCAATTCTAAGTGATAGCTTGGCTGGGTAGCATAATCTTGGTTGTAGGTCCCTGCTTTTCATCACTTTGAATATTTCTTACCTATCTCTTCTGGCCTGAAAATTTTCTGTTAAGAAATCAGCTGACAGTCTTGTGGGAGCTCCTTTGTAGGTAACTAACTGCTTTACTCTTGCTGCTTTCAAGATTTTCTTTGTCTTTACCCTTTGGAATCTTAATTATAATGTGTCTTGTTGTGGTCCCCTTTGGGTTCATCTTGCTTGAGACTCTCTATGCTTCTAGGTCTTGTGTGTCTATTTTTTATTGCCAAGTTAAGGAAGATTTTGTCATTATTTCATCAAATAGATTTTTAACTCTTTGTTCTCTTTCTTCTCTCTCTCTTTTTTTTACCCTTATTGTGGGAATGTTGGTAACTTTGAAGTTGCAGAGGCCCCTTAAAATATCTTATTTTTTGAATTCTTTCTTTGTTGTTTGTTTTCCTGTTTCTAACTGGGTATTTTATTTTTTAGCATTTTTGTCTTCCAAATAGTTTGTACTTTATCTAATCTACTTTTGATTTCATATAATGTACTCTTAATTTTAGTTATGGCGTTCTTCATGTATGAAGAATGGTCATTTTTTGTGTTTCCTATCTCCAGTTTGATGTTTTCTCTCTCTTTGTTGAAGTTCTCACTGAGATCACTGAGCATCCTTATAACTAGTGTTTTCAACTCTGCATCTGGTTGATCACTCATCTCCTTTTCATTTATTTCTGTCTCTGGAGTTTTGTTCTCTTCTCTCATTTGGGATATACTTCTTTGTCTCCTTCTTTTGGCTACTACTCTGCATTTGTTTTTATATATTAAGTAGATCTGCTACATCTCCCCATCTAGGTAGAGTGACCTCCTGTAGTAGATGTTCTGTGGGGACCAGTGGCTCCAGCTACCTGGTCACATGAACCTCAAGCTGGTGCTCCAGGTATGTCCCTTGTGTGGGTTGTGGGTCTTTCTGTTGTAATAGTTGGTGCATCAATACTGAATCTGGTCCCTGAGTGTGTTGATACTGAAGCCTCTTGGAAGGTCAGCCATGGCCTGTGACCTGCATGAAGCCATATAACTAAGCCTGGAGTTGTCACTTTAAATGATATGATTGATTACACAAGTCCATTTGTCTAATGGGAGAAAACAGATACACACCAGAATATGTTCTCTTTCTTTGGTGGAACTCTGTAATGTGCCCTAAATTTTACATGATTCATTCTTCTATTTCCTTATAGTAGATCTGATAACTCCATTTGGGCAATCTTGTTAATTTAAAAAATTTAAATGTTTACTATTTCTGAATTATACCATTCATTTGCTAGAGGCAAAATGTTCTTCAAAATAAGAACACATTCATGATATTATCAAATTCAGTGATATATGCCATTCTAAATTTTCTATTCTTACTTTAGTCTTGGAAAAGTGATTGACTTTACTTTTCGGAAAGAATAATTATTCTGAAGGCATTGTTTTTTTTATTTATTTTGCTGTTATCAATGATTTTTACTATTTTGTAAGTAAACAAATGTGACACAATTTAGTTACTCTCCGAGATTTTGAACATAATGTATCATGCTTTGGGGAGCTCTTAAATAAGCCTATCTCAGTAAAAATCTCCATTGCTAAATTTTAGAATTAATATCATTTTCATTTAGTGTGATTGGACAGTAAAAAAAATCTCTTCCCTTCCTTTGTATTAAGAGAAGGGAAAACCCGTAAGACATAGCTGACTTTTTCTTGACAATTGCTTGGGGAAAAATTTATAATAAACAGCCCAAGTGCTGTGTGCAATGGTTGAAAGCCAATCGCTTTGTAGGAAAATAGATTGTAGTTGCGAGTACCCTCAACCATAAGGCCTCCCTTTTAAGAATTCAGCCTCTGAAATGTAACTTTCTTCCCCTCCTCCCCCTCCCTATTTTTTTTGCTGGATGAACAGCCTAATGTTCCATGCACTGTACTAGAAGTAGCATTTTATGCAACATTGAAAGAGCCAATTAATTTGCATAATTTCATGAGTATTACCATGACTTTAAGGTAGGCTAGCTGGTTCAGGAGCCTCATCTGCCGAATACTTTTTTTTTTTCTATTTTGACAAATTAATCATTTTTAAGAACAATTAATTATACTTATGACAAACTGAACCTTATACCCAAGGGTTCTAAATTTTTACAGCAGGAAATATAATATGAAGAGGAATAAAATCAGCGATTTAGGGAGGACTGTTCAATCAACAATGCCTAAGGCTGAAGAAAATTAATATTTTGTTTCCCATCTGGAGGCTTCAGTAAAATTAATGAGGAAGGGGGACTTGGTGTAATATATAATAAATACAAAATCACTCTTTTCAAAGTGGGCATTCTGTTTACATCGGGGCTCAGATATTTTGTGCGCTTCTCACCAGAGTCTCTTGGCCGCCTCTGTTCTCCTGAAAAAAAAAAGAAAAGAAAAAAAAAAAAAAGGGCACTCATCACTTCCCACGCCTTACCCCTATTGGCTCATCAAAGACACGGACTCAGATGATGTATTTAGTGATCCACATCATGTTTTAAAAGGTAAAGCTGTAAATACACATGGTCTTAAATAGTTTTAAAAAAAATCAAACGAAACCTTGCACTTTTAAATATTCATGGCATATGTGACTAAATAAATACGCTGCCATAAGAAACAATCTGAAGTTTGTTCTGAGGGTATCCAAAGGAGTCTTTATCGCTACATGGGGATATTTTCTGGAGACAGCTGACATATCTGTCTGTGACTTATACACACTGGGATATATATGTGGCGATGTTCCTAAGACTGGCCTGGACCAAGTTAATGTTACGCATTTAGTATAAAACAATAAGGTAAATGTCGTCAAACACAACTGCTGGATAGCTTTTCCAATGCACTAAAATCAAGTTTGAAACATAGGTTTCATTTCAGCCCGGGAGAAAAAGAACAGCTTATATTTGTGTACACTTCTAAGAAATTGTAAAACAAAAAATCACCAGCTTTAATTTTTAGAATTATTTCTCTCTGTTCATATTGACATTGGGTAACATTGGTAAAGTTGCATTATTTTTAATCTGAGTTTTCAACTTCTAAAAACTGTTGGTAAGTGCATGGTCAGGTAAGTGTATCGCGTAGACACAAATCCTCAGGATGGCGTTAGTGGTGTGTATGCACATGGGTACTCTTTCTTATATCAAAATAATAGACAGAAAAACACTTATGGCGTCTAAAGCAATTGTCACCTGTCCCTGAAGAAGCAGTTCAGCTGAGCTCAGTGATTCAAACATGTATTGGTTTCGCCACTCCATTCATGGCAAAATCGTCTTAGTTTGGATAGTTGATATACATTTCAATGTAAATGGTCAACTTAGTAAATTACTAAAGTTTACACCGAATTGCTAACTTTTTTTTTTGCAGAACTAAATATGACAGCCTATAAAAAAAAGACAGCCTATGGATTTCATATTTTGTAAGCAAAATTTTTCTTCTAAACCTTAAAAAAAAGCATCACTAGTTTGTGTAATTCTGCATTATGAATTCATTGTGAAATAGATCCAGTTGGAGTACTTGTTTTTGCATTAAATTAAGCCTTTGATGTTCTTCAGTGCTTTGATTTAGCCTCTAATTTGTCAGAGCACAAGTGTACTGGCAGCTGTTGAGAATATCACTTTTGCAGGACTGTTCCCGGCCAGTACACCCCAACAAGCCATTTTCCTACCTGGCCGCACAAAATAGCATTGAAAAAGTAGTCATTGCTTTGAAGCATCGCTCCAATGACAGGTTCTAACCCACGGGTCACCCTTAGATTATTTATACAATGCCACTATAATTCTGTCTCCATTTCTGTGGGTCCAGAGCTTTCACCAGCTCCGCTGGAGGATGGCACTGACCTGGGTTTGACAGAGTTCGACAGCACTGGGCTGGTTCCTGTGTATTTGGTGCATTAACTTTCTCAAACACATTGAGTGGCAGAAGCAAACTATACTAGGATTACCTTTTCCTTCTTTCTCAATCAAAGGACTGAGATGACGTTTCATCACATGGTGACACCGATGCCATCAGCCACATCGCATATGCACGCATGTATGTTTAGGCCACGAGCCAGGAGAGCATCTTGTGTGATAACCATTAATGATTTGGAGATCGTTTGTTGTAAGTTTAGCCGTGTGTCTCTTTAGATGCCAGTTACGTGCCGGTGTTGCTACTCATCGGCACAAATGGACGAATCCACCGTACTGGTTAAACTGTCTGAATTAATTGCATTAGACATTTCCTGGCAGATGCATCTCCCAGCAGGAGATGTAAATGCTACTTTTGCACCAAAGCTGCTGGCTCTGCCATTTCTGGGTTTTTTTTTTTTTTATGTATATATAATATTCTGATCTACCTTTGTATCTAAAAGGATTGCGATAGAAGAGCATGTTTTTCATTAGTCCTTGTGCTGACAACCAACTATTAGAAAATAATTCATGGGATCAAGAGAAAAACAGAAAAAATCACCTGTCTGTGGAAATAGAATATGATCTTTATCCTTTATGATTTTGAGTCACAAATTTCTGCTCATGGGAAACTTTCCTAGGTGACAAATGATCACAGTAGGTGGTTTTAGAATCTGCTAAATATAAGTATATGAAGTCCTCTGATCTTACCAATAAGCTAAAAGGAATGAATTTTGTTCCGTTTTCCCCCTTCCTTTTTAAAAGCAACACATAAGGTAGGTCAAAGTGAACAACTTTTCCACTTTCGCCTACTTTGCAAAACTATGTGATTTAGGGTTGTGGATTGGGTTTTCCTCTCATCTACTGATAAACTTTTCTTATGTACAGAAATTTGAGGTATTGAGAAAATAAAAACCGTACTGGTCATTTAAGTTGTGTATTCTCACTTACAGAATTGCAGATCACATGATTTTGAAGACCCAGCGTGGATCTCTGCATAGTTAAAACAAAAGAACAAGAAACAAAAGCAAGTCAACTCCTTGGACTTCGCCCCCACCCCTCACCTCTTATACTACTTGTTAGTAACACGTAGCGTTCACATTACTTTAAAACCGATGTCGTAAAATGGACCTGAATAATAATACATCGCAGTCCTGACCAGAAGACGACATAAAGTAATTTGCTGCTTAGCACAGCTGGGTTCCCTTTTGCAAGTGTTTTATTTTTTTTATGAAGTAAAGAGAACACATTATTAATATTATTATTATTATTTTGTAAACCAATGTTTTAACCTAATTGATGACAAGTCAATGGCCTAGAATAGCCACGGCTGCCTCCAAGCACCTTGCAATTTGGACATTTTAGGGCCTACTAAGCTGGGGAACTGAAGCATGAGGCAAATGAAAAAATATGAAGTTCATAATCTAGGGAGACCTGCATGAATACAGCCATAAAGCCACCACTGCCAGCTCAGGTGGAAAAATGTTGAAGTGAGAAATGTATTCAATAAATAGGAAACACAGCATGGAGCTGAAAAGCGTGCATGAGAAACTGGTTAGGAGATGCGAGTAATGGAAAAGGAAGTAGATGGGGCATGAGTGTACATTAAACAGTAGTGCGCGTCGCTTGTGACATCAAGTATTCCTCCGGGAGTCTAATTCTTAACTATCTTCAGATTCATTCCATTTAAAATATCATGGTCTTGTTATCATCTAATTTCGCAGAAATTTTATTGAAAAATATCATCGTGATGGACTGCGTTTTCAGAGTGGAAAAATGCTTACTGATGAAAAGAGACGAGATCTGGAAAGTTGATAGCTCGATATTGCTCTAACTTTCCTTGATCAAGTAAGTTCTGCTTGCCTTGTGGGAGGCAGGCAATCTCAGTGCCCAAGCTTGCATCTGTCTTTGGACATCTAGGACCTCAAAGGCAGGCGTAGGGAAGTGTGATTGTGGGCGCCTGGACGTAAAACAAGAAGTGGTGGACTTTTATGGATATGTTTAGAATACACCTCCCACTGTAGATGAAACATGTCAGAACTTTCAGGACAGAGTTTTGATTCTATAAAATGAAATAAGGAAGGAGATGGGTATTGACTGTGTTTTTAAAACTACAGCTATCTGGCCTGACCTGTGGTGGCACAGGGGATAAAGCATCGACCTGGAAATGCTGAGGTCTCCAGTTTGAAACCCTGGGTTTGCCTGGTCAAGGCACATATGGGAGTTGATGCTTCCAGCTCCTCCCCCCTTCTCTCTCTCTATCTCTCTCTCCTCTCTCTCCCTCTCTCTCTCCTTTCTAAAAATGAATAAATAAATTTAAAACAAAACAAAAAAACCCCTGCAGATATCTTGTTACTTTCACACACACAAAAAAAAGAAACGTGAGAAATTTCATTCTGGGTTCTTTTGGTTCATCCATAGGGTTGTTGTAATGAGGATACACTCTGAGACAGCTGACCTCTACTGAGCATTCTCATCCCAAAGTTTAGTCTTGGTTACATTTAATAAACCACGATAGATTTTCAAGAGTCCATTTTGTAAACTGTGTTATTGAATCTCGCTATATTTCATCTACATTCTCCTGAGCAGTGAGTCACATGTTATATTTTGCTTTCAGCTGAAGCAATACTTTTCATCTGTCCCAAATGCGTTTCTCTACAGAGCACCAGAAAGCATAAATACGTGGATATTTACACCTAGTGTTGTGATTTTATGGCTTAAAACCATATCGTATTTCTTCTCATACTCAGGCATTTTATGCTAAAAAAAAAGTCTTTTTATTTTTTGCCTTTCCTCATGCTTTTCCCCATCCTTTCCAGCCTCTCCACCCCCATGTTCGTTTCTTACGACGATGTCCCATAACACTTTCCATTCATTTCTGATACCTTAACAAGCTGAAAAACGAAGCGCCTTGCGATTTGCTTTCTTCCCTATGCAGAATTACACAAAATAAAGAGGACCGTGCTAGACACAGAGATTGATAAAGCAGCAAACATTCGTTTTCCCACACTTTAGCTGACCATCATCAGTTGTTGCTCTTCTATTTTATACACGTCCCTGATCCTTTACCACCACAACAACAAAAAAATCTCATGGATTTTTATTTTTGCCTGGTGTGCCGCTTTTACTCAACAAACAGCTCTGTAACCCCTGAACTTGGGTTTCTGCCATCATGAAAAGAACCCAACCCAAGGCTCTTGATTGCAACCTGCCAACGTCTTTCCCTCAATTTTATTTCCTCTTGGACTCTCGGCTCTTTCCCTACTGATCATTGTTTTGTTTCTTTTGAAATGCTTCTGCCCGTTGGCTGTTGCCATTACCATTCTTTGTTTCTTTCTTCTGTCTCCACCTTTCCCCTCAGCTCTCCCCCTGGCGTGCCCACCTTCTCATTGGCCCCCAGGACTCTTGGTCTCCCCCATCAGAGAAGTTCAGGGCACCTGTTGACAGCACCCCTTGGGCAGTCACTCCTGTTAAGGCTTTACCAATCTCCTCTGTACTGACTTCTTGCAGATTTCCAAATACAGTTTATTTATTGAGCACCTTTTATATGGCAGTCATTTTCTCAGCCTAAATCTACTTCTCAAGGCATAATAGTTTTGCTTTAGTGATTTTTTATACTTTTTAATTTTTATTTATTCACTTATATATTTTAGTGAGTGAGAGACACAGACAGACAGGAAGGGAGACAAGAAGAATCAACTCGTAGTTGCATCACTTTAATTGTTCATTGATTGCTTCTCATATGTTCCTCAACCCGGGGAGGACTCCAGACAAGCCAGTGACCTTTTGCTCAAGCCAGTGACCATGGGATTATGTCGATGATCCCATGCTCTAAATGACAATCCCCTGCTCAAGCTGGTGAGCCCTCACGTAAGCCACTGACCTCAGGGTTTGGAACCTGGGACTTCAGTGTCCCTGGTTGATGCTCTACCCACTGCACCGCCACCAGTCAGGCCTTTTATATCATTTTTAAAGAGTTGTCTCCTTTCCTTTCCTTTCCTCTTTCTGTCACTAACACTCCCATTTTTCTAGTTACTTTGAGTAGAAACAAGACTGCCATCGCCTTTCCCTCCTCATGCTGTGCCAGTCCTCTGCCAAGTCCTGCAGATGTTTCTCTTTGCTGCATTACAGTTTTTCCTTTACAATGTCTGGTAGATAATCGTTTTAACACCTAATGCCGAGCTTATTGAGAAATTCTTTTCACTGACCTTTATTCTTTTCAATCTGCATAAGATCCCAAGACTTAATTTTTTTTTTCCTCTTCCTGATACTTTGCTGATCAGAGACTTGCAATACCGTCTCATTGTTTTTAGCAGTGTTTCCCAGTGTGGAACGCTAACTCCAAAAGGTGCTCTGTGGGACAAAAGCTTGATAGAAAAGAATCAGAGCAGCCTGGCCTGTGGTGGTGCTGCGGCCGGAGCGTCAACCTGGAACGCTGAGGTGGCCGGTTCGAAACCCCAGGCTTGCCCGGTTAAGACACACATGGGCAGCCACTACTCTGGGTTGATGTTTTCCACTTCTCCCCCCTCTTTCTCTTTCTAAAGAAAAAGAAAGGCACCAAAGCAACAGTTTTGGACGTGCAACCTCAAAATTCGTGCCAGTTGGAGGTGGGCAAAGGGGGTGGAGAGAGGGACAGGAAGAGACTTTGTTTGGGGAGGCAGGCCCACAATGCGGTGTGTAGATGGTATTTTGTTGAGTTGTACACTTGAAACCTGTATGGTTTTGTGTTCCAATGTCCACCCATAAACTTAATTAATAATAATAATGAAAGACTTAAGCCAAAAAAAGTGCAAAGTATAAAAAAATTACTTAGATAACATAGGCATTAAGTGTAAAAGATCTAAAGACTATCGTAGATTTAGAGTAAAATAGGAAAATCTTCTTTTTTGGTTCACCTATCCCACTCTCCCTGAATTTAATCTATTCTCTAACGTTAATCACTGTTAAGTTTGGTGAGTGTCTTTTAAATTTTTTTCCTAGCCATTCACCTGCATTTATACCTAAATCTACACTCCCTAAATCCTATAGCTTTGTCTATGCACGCTATTCAAAGAAATTGGGCTAGGACTTCACATGACCTAAGACTATTATGATTCTTTATTATTAGAGGGCACGGTGGCTCTTGTACCCAGTTCTTCAAACAAAGAAACAAACACATGTCCTGAGAATCTCCGTAGACCTCTTTCTCTCTCATTTCAGAGTTTGCCCCTGCAACCCTGACAGAAATCCTAGCCTTCATCTTGCTCTGTGACGTCCCTAACTTCTCTTTTTCTTCTCTTCTCTCCCCTCCCCTCCACCCCAGGTCAGCTCACCTGCAGGCACTCCTGACCCTGAGGGAGTTTTTCTTGCTGTTTTTTCTCTTCAGAATCAGGTCACTCCCTGTAAAATTTGCCTGGATTTGTACATCTGCTGGAATAAAGCCTTTCCCTGCCTTCTCTTCTGAATTTGAAACTCAGTTTTATTGTTCTTATTTTCCTTGTACCTATTGATTTGTCTTTCATCCTGCTGTATTTTTCTTTATTGTGTAGTTCTTCTGTACTTAGCTCTGGTTTTAAGGATCAATTCTATTTTTTCTTTGTATTTTTATCATCACTGATTTATCTTCTACTCAAACCAGTGATTTACTCCACATTGTTTCACCCGAGCTCCTTTGTTTTCTCCTGTCTTTATAATTATTCTGGCCCTAAAAATTCCTTCAGATATCACGTGGCTTCTTGTAGTCAGCATATTTAAACGGCATTGCTGATATTGTCATTCATTCATAATTTAAGTCTAATTTTAGTTTTTTTCTCTTCAATGAAAGAAAAAAGATATTACTGTATATAGTTTGTATGTCTTCACTTTTTTGAAATTTGTCTTTTTTTGTGACAGAGACAGAGAGACAGAGAGGGGGACAGATAACAACAGACAGACAGGAAGGGAGAGAGATGAGAAGCATCAATTCTTTGTTGCATCTCCTTAGTTTTTCATTGACTGCTTTCTCATATGTGCCTTGACTGTGAGGCTACAGCAGACCAAGTGACCCCTTGCTCAAGCCAGTGACCTTGGGTTCAAGCTGGTCAGCCTTGCTCCAACCAGATGAGCCCACGCTCAAGCTGGCAACCTCGTGGTCTCGAACCTAGGTCCTCCACATTCCAACCCATCACTCTATCCACTGCGCCACCGCCTGATCAGACAAAAAAACAAAACAAAACCCCTGTTTTAAGACTCCGCTTTTGCCATTGGATTGAATTGGTTGTGTGCTGGTAGCAGCCCGAGTTTAATGAAGACATTTGAGAAGCACATGTTGGCCATCTTTCCTCTTCTGAGGGGAGATGTTCCTGGTTCTTCATATTCTGAGTAATTTTGGATTGTTATACAATATATATGGAGTATGTTATGAGATGCTGGGTCTGCAATTTAAAGTAGCGATTTAATGATTTATGTGTGTTAAAAGTAAAAGGAAGTTGAGGTAGTTTATTAGTATCAGGGAAAGTAGACTTCATTGCAATAAAAATTAGCAGCAATAACTAGAGATATTGAATAAATATAACAATGTCATCCCTTCCTTTGAATTTACAATAGTAAGTGGGAACTTACCAAACAGCATTCCTTCTAAATATATTAACCAAAAATTCACAGAATTGGGGGAAAGGAAACCTACAACTACCATGTGAGATTTTAACATTTTCCTCTCAGACAGAAAACTGACACGATTGAAGAAAAAAAAAAGGCCACAATATACATTTTTAACAGAAAGTGTAACATTTTCTCCTTCCGATTTTATTTAGTTATAATAAACAAAATTGTATATATTTAGAGTATACCACAAAGAGATAATTAAATAATTAATAACTAGTAATTGAGAGTAAACTGTTTTCCATACTCATAGCTGTAAACCTATTTTTGCCTATTTGCCTATTGTGAAATCGTCACCACAATCCAGGTAACATATCTGCCCCCTCACATGGTTATTATTTGTGTGCGGGTGAGAACACTTCAGATCCATCCTGTGAGCAGCTTTCAAATACACAAGACGTGAACTCTAGTCATTATGCTGCGTGTCAGACCTCCAGGACTTGCATTCAAATAAGATTTTGTACCCTTTGATCAACACCTTCCAGTTCCCTTCCCCTTAGCCCCTGGCACCAGCCATTCTATTCTCAGCTTCAATGAATTTGACTATTTTAGAGAATGTAAATTCTCCTTAACAAATGGACACTCATTAATACAGACTATACCTAAATCGTAAGGTAAACCTTAACAAAATTAAAAAAAAAATTGAGTTAAACAAATTATGTCCTCTGACCATATGGGATTCCTCGATGCCAATAAGAGAACGGTAACAGGAAAATGTCAAAATATGTGGAAATTCAATATATGCCTATACAATCTGTAATTTAACAGGGAAGACAGAGAGAAGACACAAAATACCAGTACCAAGAATAAAAAGAAGTCATTCTGAGACCCAGCAGACATGAAAAGGATGTGAAAGGTGAACAACAAGCAATTCTACAGTGTATGAAACGGGCCAGTCTATGAAAATTGAGTATTTTCAACAAACGTTGTGAAAATGTGACTTCCATATGCAATAAAATGAACCTTTAACCTAAACCTCACATCTTATGTAAAACTTAACTGAAAAGGAATCATAGGTCTAAACGTAAAATAAATGACTTTAAAACTTTTTGAAGAAACCTTGAGAGAGAAATCTTCATAACGACGCTTGACAGGACACCTAAAGCTGGAGCTATTGTATATTTAAAAATCGGTAACTTGGACTTGATCAAAATTGAAGACTTTTGTTCTGCAAAAGACAGCGTGGAAAGAATGTAAAGAAAAGCTATGGACTGGAAAAAAAATGTTTTCTAGTCACGTATCTGACCAAGGACTTACACGCAGAGTATGTAAAAGTCTCTCAAAATTCACCAGTATAAAATCAAACAGCCCATTTTTAAAAATGAGAAACTTATTTGAACAAACCTTACTCTAGAGACGATGTGGGAGGTAAATAAACACATGAAAAACGCCCCACCGCATTCATCATTAGAAAATGACAAATGAAAGCCATGATAGGATACAACTGTGTGCACAATAGAAAGAAGAATTGGATAAAATCGGACTACTCCAGGGACTGGCAAGGAGGCGGAGCTGTGGGAGCTCTTTCACACTCCCCCTGAGAATGCAGAATGGTATTGCCACTCTAGAGAACAGTCTGGCAGCTTTTCCTCACGTTGAACTCCTATTAACCCTATTACCTAGAAGCGGCTCTCCTAGACATTGCCCCTAGAGAAATGGAAACTTCAGTTCACATCAAACATGTGCACAGAACAAGGTCGTGCGAAAGAGGAGTTGGTGTGATATCGCCATTTTTTTGCAAGGCTTCCGACAGCCCGATGTTGGGACAGAGCATGAGGAGGTTCACAACCTCTGTGGTCCGTAGGAGCCACTGTGAGGAGGGCCCAGGGAAGAATTTGCCGTTTTTAGCGGAAAGTAAGTAGCGGTTACTAGCCACGATGACCCTGTTCTTTGGGTCTGGATTTGTTGCACCTTTCTTCATAGTAAGACACCAACTGCTTAAAAAATAAGGATGTTTTCATTAATTCGTGAAGCAGATAAGAAGAGGATCCTTTTGAGAGGTGCAGTCTCTTTAAAAAAATGGATTAAACTGTTGAACTCAACATATTAGATGTGTTTGTAAATAAACTTAATGGCATGAAAAAAACAACATGTGCACAAATTTTTGCTTATTTTTACTTTTATTTTTTGAGAGAGGAAGGAATAGAGAGAAAAGAGGAGAGACAGAGAGAGAGAGTGAGAAGCATCAACTCAGAGTTGCTTTACTTTAGTGTTTTTTTTTAAATTTTATATTTTATTGATTGCTTCTCATACATGCTTCGATTGGGGGCACTCAAGCTGAGGCAACGACTCCTTGTTCAAGCCAGTGACCTTGGGATCATGTTGAGGGAGCCCGCACTCAAGCCGAGGAGCCTGTGCTTAAGCCAGCAAACTGGAGACCTCAGCACCCTGGGGCGATGCTCTATCCACTACGCCACCACTGCTCAGACCTGTGCACCCATTTTTATAGCAAATGCACTCTTATTTGCCAATGCTGGAAATAAGTTAAATGTCCTTCAGTGGGTGGTGATGGGTAAACCAAACCGTAGTGCGTTCACATAATGGAATATTACTGAACAACAACAATGAACAAATTATTCACATCTGTATTAACTTGGATGGATCGCAAAGGCATTTTGCTGTGTAATAAAGTTAGTTGCAAAAAGTTACATCTGGGATCATTCCATTTATAAGACATTTTCAGAAGGACAGCATTAGGATAGAATAAATCAGCGGTTGCCCAGGGTTGAGGGAGAGTGTAAAGAGGTAAGCCAAGGGAGTTTGGGGGGCTGCTAGGGTGTTCCGTATCTGTAAAGTGGTAGTGGTTATACAGATATAAACATGGTCAAATTCAGAGAACTGTCCAAAACACTAATTTAAAAATATATATATATTTTAAATTTTTTAATTTTATTTATTCATTTTTAGAGAGGAGAGAGAGAGAAAGAGAGAGAGACAGAGAGGGAGACAGAGAAAGAGAAGGGGGGAGGAGCTGGAAGCATCAACTCCCATATGTGCCTTGAACAGGCAAGCCCAGGGTTTTGAACAACTGGCGACCTCAGCATTTCCAGGTTGAAAACACTAATTTTTATTATATGTTAACTAAAAAACAAACAAACAAACAAAAAAACCACAACAGGAGAGATTTTAGGTGTAAAATCTGCTCTTTCAGGTAATCTATCTTTAATTCCTATAACATAGGTTTGACATATATATATTTTTTTTTATAAAAACCAAGATGATACCTATCTGACTTTTGAAAAACTTGGAGATTGACTTTCATTCACTACAGTACCTATTTTTAATTCACCATAAATAAAATGTATACGTGCTAAAGGTATATGTTAAGAACCATACTGATAGCAGTACAATTCAGAAATCCTATGTGCCAGCTAATGCTTCCACTAAGGAAGTATACCTTCAACAATTTATTTTATCTCTTTCCATATCAATTTTGCCACTTTTAAATTTACAGTAGTTAAAGTATATGAACTGTAGTCCCTTTAACTTACAAACAGACATCTAAATCTATGCTAACAACTAAAATCTGGTTTGAAAATATGGCCCTGGATGATTGGCTCAGTGGTAGAGCATTGGCCCAGTGTATAGATGTCCCAGGTTCAATTCCAGGTCAGGGCACACAGGAGAAGCCACCATCTGCTTTTCCACCCTTACCCCTCCCGCTTCTCTCTCTCTCTCTCTCTCTCTCTCTCTCCCTCTCTCTCTCTCTTCCCTCTAGGCCTGGCTTGGTTGGTTCAAATGCATGGACCCTGGGCACTGAGGATGGCTCTGTGGAGCCTCTGCCTCAGGTGCTAAAAATAGTTTCATTGCAAGCACGGCCCCAGTTGGGCAGAGCATCGTCACCAGATGGAGGTTGCCAGGTAGATCCCAGTCAGGGTGCATGTGGGAGTCTGTATCTCTATCTCCCCTTCTCTCACTTGGAAGAGAAGATAAAGAAAAAAGAATGAAAGAATCAAAGAAAAGAATTAAAGTTTTGACAATGTGAAAATTGAAGCTACTATCTACTAAAAAGCAAAAAGGAAAAAGACAAATATATGTGCTGTATGAATTGGACATTAATGAGGTCTATGAGAAAGTGAGAAAAGATTCAGTTTCCGACTGCAGAGGGTTTGGTGGAGACCCTAACATTGTGAGTCCCTTTAATAGTCAAACCAGATTTTTGGAGAGCTGCTTCAAAGACGAACTGCTCACATTTTTGTTCTGTAAGTCTTTCTTCTGGCTAACTCCCCCTCCATTGTCTTCAGAATCATATTGGTGGCGGTCTCTTTCTCACAAGGCAATGGCACTTTATGAAGTTCAGGGATAACACGGGCACAGGAGAGATTTTACTGCAGCCATTGCAGATGATGTTGGCATATGGTAGAGAATCTGTTTCTGTGCCTCCTCACGGCTTTCAGAATTGTCATTGTATTTATACTTGGAAACATACTTGTAAAAAGGGGAGGATGTCCCCCCCCATTAGATCTGAACAGTGAGGTGCAGAGAGCTTTTACAACTTGCTCATTATGGTTCAACTTCTGAAAATGCAAACCAAACACAGAAATTCTGCTTCCCGGGTGTGTGCCCCGTCCTGGATAATGTGTCTTCTCCTGACAAGTGATTGAGAGGTGTGAGTAAATGACAGTCTGTCCTGTTTGTTTTCCATCTTTGGGTCAGGCACGTGCCATACATGCCCTGTCCTATACAATCCCACTTTAATTTTGTCTTAATGTTGACCCATAAGTATTTGTCAAACTACCGGTTTTGAAAGAATGCCGCGTTTTCTTGTATTCCTGTAATACCACCATAAAAACTGAATAATAGCCGAAAAACAGCAAATCTGTATACGGCATTCGCCATGTACTGTTTAATCCTCACAACTGTCAGTGAAAGACTTATTATTCCCGTTCGATAGATGAGAAAACTGAGGCAGAGAGAGAACTGGCGATCCCGAAGTTACTATTTCATAACCATACAGATCTTTTTATGCGAGATAAAAATGTATACAATTTAAAAAACAAAGCCACGATTTTCTAGCACGCATCTTTTCCTCGGATAACATGCTAAATGCCAGTGTCCTCCAGGGGACGGGAGCTGCTGGCCGGAGCAGCTCCGGGGCCCCTTACTTTAATCAGGAAAACACTTTCACAATCATTCCACAGTTTATACATAGATAGAGCGAGCCGCATTTTGAATTTGGCAGAATGTGGGATCAAACAAAACTAGCTGCCGCTTCTTTTATTTGAGATGAAAAGAAAAAAAATTGTTGTGACTTCCTAGCCTGTTGAAACCGTTTTTCGCCTCAGAATCTCCATTTGTTTTTCTTTCTATAAAATGTATGCATATCAGAATGCTCGCTGAGAAATATCTTTCTGCTCCTATTGACCACATCCTCAAACTTCTATTTTTAGTGACACCCTGTCAATCTCCATGACAACACAAATGCTCTCTTTTTTTTTTTTTGCAACCAGTGTTACAGAATAATTAATCAGGAGTCATCACCAGAGCAGGACCATGGCATTCTGGGTTGGTTTGTAACACAGTCGTGGGTGAGAGGCCTCTCAGCAGGCCTGGCCACATTACCTGTAATTTTTCACATGCATCTACTTCATCACTGGTGACATCCTAGCTCTCAGATCCGTCATCTCTCAGGACTTAAAATTGATATATCAGTCTCAAGATAAAACGCTATCATTCTATAGGACCAACTGTTTACCGGAGTAAAATTCCTCCTGTGTCTCATTTTATCACACGGTTCCACACGGTGATGTTTCAGTGGGAAATGGGCTTTCTTCACGCTGTGCCTCTGAGTAGAAAAAAGACAGAAGCACATGTATGATAAATGGCGAAGACTCCATGATGAACCTGGCAAAGCAATACAGTGTGGAGGCCTTATACTTGCCTCAGGAATCTAACATGGAAATGTGGCTTCTCGACTTTTTTTCCTCTGTGCATCTTATTTTGGTTATTTTATCTTATTTTTAAATAGAAACATTTTTTTATGTTTCGAATACAGTTGCTGTACAATATTATATGACTTTTCGGGTGAACAACCCAGTGGTCAGACGCTTTATATAACTTGAGAAGTGACTGTCCTAATAACACTAGTACCATCTGACAGCACACACAGTTATTACAATATTCTTGACGATATTGTCTAGGCTGTACTTTATATCCCTGTGACTGTTCTGCAACTGCCAATCTGTACTGCTTTTTTTTTTTTTTTTTTTTTTTGTATTTTTCTGAAGCTGGAAACGGGGAGAGACAGTCAGACAGACTCCCGCATGCGCCCGACCGGGATCCACCTGGCACGCCCACCAGGGGCGATGCTCTGCCCACCAGGGGGCGATGCTCTGCCCCGCCGGGGCGTCACTCTGCCGTGACCAGAGCCACTCTAGCGCCTGGGGCAGAGGCCAAGGAGCCATCCCCAGTGCCCGGGGCCATCTTTGCTCCAATGGAGCCTTGGCTGCGGGAGGGGAAGAGAGAGACAGAGAGGAAGGAGGGGGGGGTGGAGAAGCAAATGGGCGCTTCTCCTATGTGCCCTGGCCGGGAATCGAACCTGGGTCCCCCGCACGCCAGGCCGACGCTCTACCGCTGAGCCAACCGGCCAGGGCCTGTATGCTTTTTTTTAAAATTGAATTTATTGGGGTGGCCAAATTTTATGTAAGTGGCAGTAAGGGGAAAATCAACCTTTTGCTGTGAACGACTTGATTTTTCAATTTATTAGAAATTAGCAAAATACTGCTGCTGTTGGGTTATGAGGGTGAAATATTTGTGGAGACCGCGGCAGTAGTAAGAAATAAAATTACCGTCATGTTTTTCAATTGTACCTCTATTTATTTAAGTTTCTGTTAGAGGGGGAATTGATTTAAAGTTTCATTCAATCCCATGTCTTTGATGTGAAGCTCAGGACCCAATTCTGGCTTTCAATAACAACAATAGCATTTAGGGAAAACATCTTGTTTAATTCCCTGATTGTTGTCCGAAAGACACTGTTCATCTGGAAACCTAGGGGTTGCCGGTTCGATCCCCGCTCAAGGCACATACAGGAACAGCTTGATGTTGCTGTCTGTCTCTTCCTGCCTAAAAATAAATAAATAAATAAATAAATAAAAGGAAAAAAAAGACATTGTCGAGTTTGTATCTTTGTTTGGCAGTAGAACACATTACTGGTGGCTCTGAGTATAGTTTGTCTGTGAAATCAGCATCCTACTGCCCAGGAGGGTTGATTCGACTGAGTCCGCTGCCTGGGCTGGGATTGATACACTTCATTCACAACCCTAAGAGCTGTGCACTGATGGGGAAAGATGACGTCGCTGGGAAGACCAGAACCACTTATCTTTTGCCAAAATGGAATCGATGTTATGCTGTTAAATGATGTTTCGTCTTGATTCATCCTGTGACTAAAGGTCTGATAGATTACTTTAAAATAAAAGCTAAAATGGGGTTGAGGTTATGTTTTTAATTGGATGTACCACTGTACATACTCAGTCTTTTCTCTGAGAAAACATTTTAGCTTGAACTTCACATTCTTGACGATCTGTTATGAAAAATCTCTAATTTTGCTTTTTAGACTATTGTGATAAAAGCTACAATTTGCTTTAAGGTATTAGCCAGTTATTAAGCTATAGCTAGTACTTGTGCAATAAGTATTAATGAACAGTGAATGAATCGAGTGATCCCAAAGATCTGTAGAAAATAAATTATAAGAAATATTTTGACAGTGAGATATATTTTTATGAAAATAATTTAACTAACAAAGTGATTATTTCTGTCCTTTGGAAAAGTTTAAAAATGAGCAATAATTAATTTGGTTTGATTATGTTTCTCCTGTGTGTGTATGTGCGTACACATGCAAGAAAATAAATAATACTAAAATTATTTCATAACTGACCTTCATCTCTTGGGGATTAAAATTACATTGATTAATTTATACCGTTAGTAGATGAAGTATTTAGGAAATTTTCAGTAGTAAAAAAAAAGTTCAATAAAAATTGACCTGTTTCACTAAAAAAAAAAAGATGTTAATAGACTATTTAGAGCAGTTTATCTTTCACAGAAAAACGGAGCAGAAATGGGGAGCCCCTCACATATACCCACTACCCAACGCATCACAGCTCCCCACTCTCAGCACCCCTAACCGGCTTGACCAGGCGGTGGTGCAGTGGATAGAGTGACTGCCTGGGACCCAGGTTCAAAACGCCAGGTCAAGCTTGAGCGTGGACTCACAGACATGACCCCATGGTCACTGGCTTGAACCCAAAGGTCTCTGGCTTGAGGAAGGGGTCACTGGCTCCGCTGGAGCTCCCTGGTCAAGGCAGGTAAGAGAAAGCAATCAATAAACATCTAAGGTGCAGCAACTATGACTTGATGTTTATCTTTCTCCCTTCTCATTTGTCTGTCCTTGTCTGTCTCTCTCTCTAAAAAAAAAAATAAAAACAAGTCCCAAACCAGGTGGGTACATTTGTTGCTACAATCAGTGAATCAAATAACGTGCATTTTAAATTTTGAAGTGGATAAATGAACGAATGGGTTGATTATTTAACGACCTTTGTGAGACATTATTAAGCCGTCTCAGGGATTTTCAAAATAATTCTGGGGGAACTTCAACAGTTTACGAATGTGTCAAGTCCAACTAAAACGACTCCATTGCGTATTCTTAGACATTTAAAATAGTGATTCGTCGCTAGTGTAAGTCAATATGCAATTAGTAATATGAGAGAGAGAGAGAGAGAAAAGGAGAGCTCGGCTCTCTGCTTCGGGTCACAAAAACATGCACAGAGGCAGTAGGTATGCCAGCGGCTTTGACGACAGTTAGCTCATGGTGGGATTATGAGGGGTGCAGGCGGATTCTGGGGTTCAACACAGGAGGGTGCAAGAAGGCCCCCGTCAGAGCTTCAGAGTGGGAAAAACATTCAAGTTGCCCTCGGGCACGTAGATTCAGCTGTGATAAGATTGCCAGGGAAAAATACAACAAGCTGCTTATTGAAATGTGAATTTTAGGAAAATTTGGGACATACTTAAACCCACCCCACTTCCCTCTCCCCCAAATTATTCATTGTTTATCTGAGACATAGCATCCCCAGTTAAAGTTGCATTATTTGCTAACAGTGGCAATTCGAGGCATGAGGTACAAAGAAAAAAAAGTGTTCAAAGGTCCAGAGGGGAAGAAGATTTCACGGTGGGTATGTACAGAAACGGATGAGTCATTGATGACACTGAATGTGGAGAGTGATTTGCGTTGTGTGAAATGAAGTGTATTGATAATTATACCGGGACACTTGGCATAAACTGCAACTGCTCTGGGCAGACGGGGGAGGGGGGGGAGGGCGGGGCGGGGAAGGGCTTTAATCGTTGGCCGAGTCCTCGAAGGCTGGTGGAGCCGCAGCACAGGGATAGCAAAAGAGAAGTATTTGGGTGTAGAGGGAAGAACTACTGAGCTCAGGTGCAGGAGCTGCCCAGGACAAAGGAGAACAGAATAATTTCGGGACTACCAAAGACGTCTAGTTTTTGAAAAAAAAATTTTTTTTCCCCCTCTGTGCTAATACTGTTTCAATGACTCTGCCTTCAGCCCATGTTTTTTGGGAGTGTGAAACCCGAGAGCATATGCCAGGCTCACGGGAAATGCATCTCACTGTTGAAGGTTAACTGTCTTTATTCTGACTGCGGCTAGGGACTGCGCTCCTGAGACCACGCGCGCACACGGTGGGAACAGGGCACGGCGGAGTTCACGCTCTCCTTGTTTATGAAAACTGAGTGGAGCGTGAATTCACAGGATCCTCCATTGCATCTAGAAAAACTCTGAGTTAGCGATAGAACGTAGTGAAAAGAGAAGCGTTTAAAGAAAAGTTCTTTCCCACGATATAAGATGATTATGTTGATGTATGATAGATCTGTCTTGACATCGAAAGTACATGATAATGAATCAGCAGTTAAAAACATGCCATAAACTATTATTATAATAATAAAAACTGCAAACATACACAAAGGCAGAGAGAAGGGTGTGATGGACTCCCTTATACCCAAGACTCGGTTTTATCAATGATGAAGATTTTTCTAATGTGTTTAACTAGTTCGTTTCTCTTTTCTTTCTTTTGTTGGAAACAGAAAACAAAGTACATGGTTGACACATTAGATTTCCAATAACAAATTGACAGGGCTTTAGAAATGGGATTGCAAGTGAAAGTGATTTGCTTGTATTTTGTTGTAGAGATATTAGTCTCAGCCTGAAAAAAGTATATTGACATACTGAAAGAATAATGTTTTACTTGAATTAAATCCACAAGTTTCTGAGAAAGACTGAATTACTAATCTTTGAGTATTTTTTTTTCTTAAGTGAGAAGTGGGGAGACAGAGAGACAGACTCCCGCATATGCCCTGTCTGGGATCCACCTGGCAAGCCCCCTCCTGGGTGATGCTCTGCCCATCTTGGGCATTGCTCTGTTGTTCGGCAACTGACCTATTTAAGTGCCTGAGATAAGGCCATGAAGCCATCCTCAGCTCCCCAGGGCCAATTGCTCCAACTGATTCATGGTTGCAAGAAAGGAAGAGAGAGATAGAGAGAGAGAGAAGGGAGAAGGTGAGGGGTGGAGAAACAGATGGTCGCTTCTTCTGTGTGCTCTGACCAGTAATCAAACCAGGGACATACACACACCTGGCCAATACTCTACATCTGAACCAACTGGCCAGGACCCAATCTTTACGTTTGAATACAGTTTAATTGTACTTTCAAAATCTTACCTTATTAAGGTGGGGGGTGGGGGTGGGGAGGGGACGAGGAGGGAAGAGAGGGGGTGGGGGGAGGAGAGGGTCACAAAGAAGACCAACTAGAAGGTGACAGAAGACAATTTGACTTTGGGTGAGGGGTATGCAACATAATCCAATGTCAAAATAATCTGGAAATGTTTTCTCTGAACATATGTACCCTGATTTATCAATGTCACTGCATTAAAATTAATAATAAAAAAACTCATAAAAAATCTCACCTTATTAGCACTATTGTGTACACAAAGCTTTCACAACTTTACACAGGTCGATTTTACCCTGTTTAGTGATTTAAAAAAAATCAGTGATTCTCCTCTATATATACAATGTTATTATTAATAAGCCCCATAAAATGATCTTAATTTGTAGGAAATGTTTATCCAGACGATTAAATAATAGTTAAGTTCAGTATTTTATCCAGTAGGAGCAGAAGTGAACTTCAGCAAAATAGATTTTATGGGTCAGCAAAATAAAGATAAAAGAGCAATATATATGAACAGAGGCATTGTTGTCAGAACCATAAAAAATGGATTGACTCATATATCCTCAGGCCACCACAGTCTGGTCTGAAAACCGAGGTCACTTTTATTATAGAAATCCCCTGTAATTTGGAAGCTTTTGTGTCTACCTGTGAATGGATGATCTCAGCTTTTTTATAAAATCTGCCCCAACCATTTCAGGAAGTGTCCAGGCCGTTATTCCAACTCGCTCATGATCAGATCGGACGTGCTACCAAAGGGCCGCCGCCTGGCATGCCTGCCAGCTGGACTGGTCCTCCTCGTGGCCCCCATTCTGGTCAGACCACCTGTCCGTACCGGGGGCTGCCACTACTTACCCTCAGACTATCTGTGTTGGCCAGAGACTTCTATTACTTCTGTTGGGCGAGGCAAAGCCTGCCGCGTGCCCTGGACCCCACCACTCTGCGGCTTCTCGCCTGGTCTTACCCTCAACTTTTAATGAATACTTTCCATGGGAGTCTGGATCTAGGTTATTTACATACCTCCTCAACCACCAACTTGTTTAATCACATTGAAAATTAAGTTGTGGAGCCTGACCTGTGGTGGCGCAGTGGATAAAGCGTCGACCTGGAAATGCTGAGGTCGCTGGTTTGAAACCCTGGGCTTGCCTGGTCAAGGCACATATGGGAGTTGATGCTTCCTGCTCCTCCCCCTTCTCTCTTTCTCTGTCTTTCCTCTCTCTGTCTCTCCCTCTCCTCTCTAAAATGAATAAATAAAAAAAAAAAGTTGTGGGTTTTTTTTGTTTTTGTTTTTGTTTTTGCCCGAATTATAAACGTAACATAAAATTTGGAGCAGGCTTAGAAATAACTGAAGACAAAAACTGTAAAACATCCCAAATCCAATGACCATTATTAGCATTTTGATGTCTATTCCTCATAGTCACTCTTTCTTCAAAATAAAAGTTTTGCATACAACATGTCTTAGTATATATTTTTGCTCTAATTGGTATATTCTGCACTTTCTTGTCTGTACATAAATTTACTTTAAAGAGCTGGAATTGTATTACATTATATAGATATAAAATTACAACCTTGATCTTTTCATTACAAGAGATTACTTTATATTTTAGATCTTTACTATTAAGAGTAACAACATTCTAATGAACATTTGTACACACACACACACAAATATACACACACAAATATTTGCTCAAATCTCTGGGTTTTTTTTTAAGCATAGATTTTTTTTGAAAAAGAGTTGCTGAGTAGAAAAATTTAATATTTTTTTATTCTTGTCAAAATACCCTTCAGAAAGAATGTGGCAGTTCTCATATACACTGCTTGACAAAGGTATTGCCTCTTTTATCTTTGTAAATTGATAGTAAAAAGAAGGCATCTCATACTTAAATTTTTATATATTTTCAAGTAGTGAATAACAAAATATTTGCTCATATATTTCCAAACATTTGGCTATCCTTTATGAATTATTTGTGCCCTTTGTCCAAATTTCTATTAATTTTCTTGTTGGTACATAAGAGTTTATAGAAACGCCTTTGATATTAAGGATACTTTTACTCCATCATCTAGACCATAAGTAAATTTTAAATTTAATTCAAAATGTTTATCATGCAGAAATTTCAAAATTTTATATAGTCATTGGACCATTCCTATATTTTCTCCTTCTTTGGTGTTTACGAAGGTCCTTCTTCACTTGCTGTGTTATCCAAATATTCATCTGATTTATATTTGCATGCTTTACATTAAACTAATAACTTTACCCATTGAAAGTATTTTCATTGACTGACATAGGTATTAACTTTCTGGGCATATTCTCAGGAAGAGGGTTAACACAGCAGTGCTATCTTTGCCCTACTGTCTTACAGAGGTTGTTTCTTTTCTTTTAATCTTTACAATATTTTTACTGTGTTTTTCTTCAAATGAGGTCTTAGTGGTTTCTGATTCTCTTCTCTTCTTAGGACTCAAGCAAAAGCATGTGGGGCCTCGGCCAACAGCCCCATGATTTAACTGTGCTGTCTTCGGATCACTTCCTTATCACAACTGCAACCCTGATTTGGGGCCCAGGTTGAGTTCAGAATGAGTTGTCTTCCAACATGTCTCTTCTTAGGTTCTCATGTAATGAGAGTCCTCGCAAGTTTCTTCCGTGACCATCTCATCTCTTCAGGTCCCTGGGTTCATCCAACATGTCTAAATCCCAGCGTGGCCTGAAACGGGAGCTCTGCTACGTTGGGAAGTTTTCTAGTCAAACTAGAAATTTGGAAGCACTCTTTACTGATTTTGATTTAAAGCAGGTGGAACCTGCTGAGGGAAAAGTATAAGATAAAAAAAGTCAGAAAAAAGATTTCCATATATTCAATATCAGATATACCCTGTGTGTGTGTGTGTGTGTCTATGTGTTGATATAGGGAAGGTGTCACAAATACACATAATAAAAGGGGACAGAAATAGAGGGTAAATGGATGAACTTTAATGGGAGGAAGCCATCAGAGTGGGGGGCTGTGTTGAATTACAAACATGAGCCCAGGCTAAGAGTGTTTCAGCCCATTGTTTTCAAGCATAAAGGTTAATTCAGTTTTGTGAGAACTCTCAGTACTTCATAAGAACCAGGAAATCCAGACTAAATATAAAATTCTGACTTTCAAAGACTGGCAACACCCTCAAAGGATTTTGAAATATTCTGAGAGTTAAATGGAATGTATTTATTGGCTGGCCCTGACCTGTGTTTGGACTGTCCATCTTTGACTTGGTTCTAATCACACTTTTTCATTGGCTCGGTGAAGATGATGTAAAATTACTTGCAAGATTACAACACTCAAGGAAAGATGGTACGTATGAATCGCAAGATCGGGCGCATAAAAATAAGATTTACCACACTGAAAAAAATGGAATGCCAAAGTTCGGATGACATTGCACTAAAAAGAGACTTGACCGCCATTCCCTTGAAACATTCAGCTTTGAACATCCCCCCACCCTACCCCCCGATTTGTAGAATGGAAGGGATGATGAATTGATGAAAGCAGTGAGGAAGGTCAAGAACGAGGAAGGCTGAGTGCAGAGGAAGATCAGCACATTCATCGTGGTCATGGGGCCCTGGGGTCTTCTCTCTGATGCCAAGACTCTGAAAGGGAATTTCCCTAATAAATAAGTCTGAAACAGGCTCTCCTGCATGTGATCAACTCCATAGGGCGTCTCTTGAAACAGGATGTGAACAACTGGAATTAAAACAAAGGAATTCTAGAAGGGTAATGTTAAAAGGGACCCGCGTGCCCATAAATCTCATATTCAGAATACCTGAGGGGCTACCCCCATCACTAAAGATCAGTCTTTTCAAGCAATTTAGTCTACTCACTCTTGAAAACATAGACGAACTAAGGGAAGGCAAAGAAAGAAAAAAGAAAAGAAAGACAAGCAGAGAGCTTGGAGACTGACTCTGCAGTGCATATTAAAAAATATATATATATACATACACATGAGTGCTCATCACACAGATGTGTAACAAGCTGTTTTCAGGAATAGCTTTCTTCTTCTTCCCATCTGTTTCTGTATTAGTAACCTGGTCACTCTGGGAATGTCTGTTCTTTTGGAACTGGGCCTGTTTAGGGATTGAGAAATGGTACAGGACTCTCTGTCTAGGTTCGCTGCTTCCTCTAACCTGCTATTGACTCCTTCTAATGTAGTCTTTATTTCAGATATTGTGTTCTTTATTTCTGACTGGTTCTTTTTTTATGAATTCTACCTTCTTTCTAGTGCTTACTATCTAAGTTCCCCCTGAGATCACCCATTCTTCCCCTGAGGTCCTTGAGCATCCTATAACCATTGTTTTACACCCCTGAGATCGCCCATTCTTCCCCTGAGGTCCTTGAGCATCCTATAACCATTGTTTTACACTCCTGAGATCACCCATTCTTCCCCTGAGGTCCTTGAGCATCCTATAACCATTGTTTTACAACCCTGAGATCACCCATTCTTCTTCTGAGGTCCTTGAGCATCCTATAACCATTGTTTTACACTCCTGAGATCGCCCATTCTTCCCCTGAGGTCCTTGAGCATCCTATAACCATTGTTTTACACCCCTGAAATCGCCCATTCTCCCCCTGAGGTCCTTGAGCATCCTATAACCATTGTTTTACACTCTGCATCTGGTCTCTTTGTGCTTTCGTTTCATTTCATTCTCTTTTTTTCTTTCTGGGGATTTCTCTTGTTCTTTCATTTGGGGCAGATTTCTTTGTATTCCCATTCGTGTCTGCCTTTTTGTGTTTGTCTTTATAGATTAGGCATATCTGCTATGACTTCTAAGTTTGATAAAATAGCTTTCTGATGTAGGTGTCTTCTGGGTCTCGGTGACACAGTCTTCTGGATCACACGAGCTAGGTGGTCCGGAAGTGATTCTTCTGTGGGAGATGGGTCCTCTTCTGTTGTAGTTGAATCTCCAATGCTCTTGGCCTATTCATGGGTAGAGTTAACTCTCAAACTGGCTGACCATAAAGATAGACCTCAATTAGCATATATGAATTCCTGTTTAGGGACTGTCCCCAAGACAGAGCTGTTCCCAGCAAGGTCTGGTTTCTGCCAGAGGCTCCCTTTAGCTGTGCCATCTGTCTAATTTGGTCAAACTCTCATATGATTTGAAGCCCACAACTGGTTGTGTTTAATTTGGGCCCCCTTATTCAGAGGTCTGGTGCAGGTGGATGTCAGATATTGTGTGTGACTGTTAGCCCCATTTTAAAGACATTTTAGATCATTGAAAATGTTCAGTGTGATAGTGACAAGTTACAAGGTTTTAAAAACATTTTTGAAAACCCAGTTTTGGTAGATACTTCTCAAAATGGCCATTACCTGTCACTTCCATTCCTGGAGGTCGATCTGTTTCATGCATCGGAAAGTGGAATCTATGGTTCCTTATGTTGAATCTGGACTTGCCCCAGTCCTTGCTTTGACCAATGGGATGCGGCTGAGGTGTGTTCTACAGGCTTTAAGGGGACAGTTAGTTGCCTTCTGTTTCCTCTTGGAAGCCAGACATCATGTAAATAGTCTCACTCTAACCTTATTCTAATTGTGAGAAAACGTCAGATAGAACCAAGCTGAAAGATACTCTACAAAATGACTGACTAGTACTTAGGAGGAATGTCAAGATCATGATAGACATGGCCGATTAACTGTTACAGATTGAAGGAGATAAAAGAGGAATAATAACTAAAGACACTGTGGGATCTTGGATAGGATCTCGAGATAAGTAAAGATCATTAGTGTCTCAATCAGTAAACTTTAGTAGAATTTGTGGGACCATTAATAATACTGTGCCATGTTAATGTCTTAGCTATAATAATGTAGTAAGGTTGTATAAGAAATTAACAGTAGGGAACCTGGTGATGGGTATACAAAAACTATAGTGTTTTGTAACTTTTATGTGTCTAAAATTAGTTCAAAATAAAAAGGTAAACAAAATTAATAAAATAAATAAAAAATAGATCCACATTGTCTTATCTATTCTTTCCAGTTGCAGTGTCTTGAAGTAAAAATTTAAGGCTACTTAATAAACATGCTGAAAGTAAACAAAACAAAATAAAAATCCCACTCATTATATAAACTTTAGCACATTCAAAGAGATTTAGAATATGACTATCCTGTGTAAGAAATGAGGCAATGAGGAAAACAACATAATATTGAATATATGGTTCCTTAACTTTAAAGGCTTAAGTATAAAAAATGGGTAATTAATTATAAAGACAAAAATATACACAAGGAAGTCAAATAAGAGAGTAACGGTTGCTGCATTGATTTCAGGAAGAACTGAGATTTCAGGGAATCCTGAAGGAGGCATAAAACTCAGCAAAGACGTAGGTAGAGAAACATAAGTCTGAGCTGTCATTTTCATAAGCAAATGTGTATGCACTGAAAACTAGAGATATGGTGAATAGAGTGTTTATCTCTTTCAGAGAGTATTGTGTCATGTGATTAAAAGAAAGGTTGGAGTATGGTTGGACATGGTCAAGAAAACCAGGTCGAGATGGGAAGTAATACATCAGTATAATATTTCAATAGGAAAATATTTTTCAGAAGGGAAAACACACTGAATGCCTATTAGGTTAAGGCATTGCACTCAATGCCAAGGAATGCAAAAAAAAAAAAAAAAAAAGACAAGATGTGGTTTAAGTATAACTTCTCTTCATAAGACAGGCAACTGTCTAGTCTTGCCCTTGGACATCTTGCTTGCTATTCAAGGTCCAGCTGAAATGCTGTCTGCTGCAGAAGCTACCCCTGTTTGCAGAAATGTGCTCACCAGTGTTCCTCCTTGTACTGCTCTTGGCGCTCATGCCATGGAGTATTCTGTCATAGGCTGTGAGTTCTTAGAAGACAGAGATGTTGTTTTTGCTGAGGCATTTTCTAATGGCTCAAAAAAAAAAAACCCCAGAAAAAGAAAAAGAAAAAACTGATTCACCTGATGTGATAATGAGTTTTGCTAAGAAGACTGGGAGAAGAGTTATTGTTTTTGAGGTGATCTGTGGCATTTTCTACTCTTCTGTGTCAGATGCTGCTTCTAGTTACGTGGTCTGTGTGTGTGTGTTTGTGGTGTCTGAGTTAGGCAGCCTGGACATGAAAAGAGAAACTGAGAAACGACTCAAGGCTGTAACTCTTTTACCATCCTTGTACCTGAAGTCACTTAAATTTGGATAGTGTTTATTAAAGTTGGTAGATTCTTCATAGATTTTATTAATTTAGGAACATTAGAAAGCAGCTGGCCCTGGCCAGTTGGCTCACTGGATAGACCATTGACCGGCGTGTGGATGTCCGATTTTGATCTCTGGTCACGGCACACATGAGAAGCAAACATCTTCTTCTCTTCCCCTCCCTCTCCCCCTTCTCTCTCTTTTCCCCATTGGTTTGAGTGTTGGTCTTAAACACTGAAGATAACTCGGCTGGTCCAAGTATCGGCCCCAGACAGAGGTTGTCGGGTGGATCCTGGTCAGGGCACATGTGGGAGTCTGTCTCAGTCTCTCCTTTCCTCTCACATAAAAAAGAAAGAAAGAAAGCAGCTAGTTCAGACTTTAGTTCACTTTCAATTGGTGTATTAGATGTGACTAGTCCCATTCCTCAACTCCAAAGGCATTTCTTAACTACATTTAGAGATGTAGATCCTCTTTTCTTCTCCTTTATGGAGCACCATGTTGCTTACTGGATTAATGATAGAAAAAAGGTTTTGCATAAATCCTTTCCAATATCTGATGCAATTCTTAGCACAAATTTCAGTTGTTTATGGCTTTCTCTCTGTAGAAATGAAAGATGAGTAAATATGGTTATTTCAAGCTGTGTACCTGACTGATGTCAAAAGCAATGAAGGCATTTTAAGCTATAAAACATGTAGACAACATTTATCAGTCCTGGAGCCAATTGATCTACTGCAAGTACAACCATGTTGGGGAAAGTAACGCAGAGATGATTGATCAGTGGTTCTTAATGGTATTTTTGTTGATTTCCTGCTGATTTTCCTATTGTTATTTGAGCTTTCTCCCCCCCACCCACCCCCATTTTTTTTCCCCCTTTCACATTTGACTCTATTCACAGTCTGGCAAAAATTTGCAGAAAAAGTATCCAAGTGATGGGCTCACAGCAGGTGCTGGATCAAACGAGCCTTGTTCTCTTGCCCTTGGGAAGTCTGCACGGATCAGAGGAACCCAGGGGCTGCCCTTCGGATGACCTGTAGTAAAACTGCAGAAGACATGCTCAGTTTCTCTCCATGGATAAACAAAAAATGTAGATGAAATATTTTTGTTAGTTTGAACAGAGGAATTTATTTTACATGCACACAACTGCCTGTCGGTACAGTTGATTGAAAATGGCATGAAGTAAATCTTGACTAATGGAAGATACTTAGAGAAGAATATTATTTAAATATCAAACTGTGTAAAGGTCATTCCTTTACTTTTTGATCTTAGTAGGGATATACTGCTTTCAGCTGAATATGGGACAAAAAAAAATCACGAGAAATGAGAGGGCTGTGTAGTGAAAAAGTGCCCTCCTAACGACATGCAGTTTAAGAAGGTCACTGTAATCTTCAAGAGTCAGACAACAGTGCCATGTCTGTTTTGGATTTTTCTCATAGATTTTGGCACTATGAAGAACCAAGTACAATACTTGGCCGAGACCATCCTGTTACAAATCTTGACTATTTGTGGAATGGCAAATAGTTTTTGGTTTAATCTGAGCTTTATGCAGATTACACTTCGGCAAGCGTTTGTTGACCGTCTACTTGTAAATGGCATTGTTTTAGGTACTAGGAATGCAAAGGAGTATTGTTGTAACCCCCTGTCTTCAAAGACTTTAATATTCAGACAATTAGTTAAAGTGAATGAAAATGAGAGAAATAGAGAAAGGACTAAAAATGTATCTTACGGAAAAGATTAAAGTCAGAACAGTTTTGCTATTTGAAGAATCTCAGATGTTTTTTATTCTTCAGCAAGGTAAAAAGGAGTATTTGATTTTTCTCTCATCTGGTCATAAAATAGAGTTCTTCATGTGACTTATATAGGCAGAGTGAGGATTTCACTTTTATATATGATTATATTAATTAAAAAACATGTTGTTTAATTTAATTTAATTTTTTAATTTTTTATTTTTGTGAAGTGAGAAGCAAGGAGGAAGACAGACTGACTCCCACAAGCATCCAACCGAGATTCACTGGGCATGCCCACTGGGGGGCGATGCTCTGCCCACCTGGGGCGTTGTTCTGTTACAACCAGAGCCAGTCTCGCACCTGAGGTGGAGGCCATGGAGCCATCCTCAGCACCCAGGCCTACTTTGCTCCATTGGAGCCTTGGGTGTGGAAAGAGAGAAGAAAGATAAAGAGAAAGGAGAGGGGGAAAGGAGGAGAAACAGATGACCACTTCTCCTGTGTGCCTTGGCTGGGAATTGAACCCTGGTCTACCACATACCGGGCTAATACTCTATCATTGAGTCAACCAGCCAAGGCCAATTTAAGTTTTAATTTAGTAGCATAAGTAATAAACATGTGGATCAACACTTAAGTTAATACAGTCAATCTGCTATATTGCATAATGATATTATTCTCAAAACTATGGAAATATTTATTAGGTTTATTTTCTTCAAATTAGAAGGGAACCCATGATATTCTTATAGATATCATTTAACATTGATGGCTACAGAATTAGGCTCTAGGGAGACTATATTTTTGAAATCTCTACATAAATATGCAGCTTTATTTTTTTCCCAATAAAGAACTTACAATTAAAAATTCTTCTATTCCAGATGTGCAAGAAGGTTGCATTGTCCTTTAACCATTTTTTCCCCCTAAATAATTTGTGAAACTTCTCAAACTTCTTATAACATATTAGGAAATTGTTGACAATACATTAGTATCATGTGGGTTTTACACTTACAGATTTGCAAGATCATATAGTTTATACAATTTGGTCATGCAGTCTCTTGTGATCTAGGGGGCAATGAAGTTTAAGAGCAGTTAAATCACAAGGGGAAGAGTGATACCTTGTGAGTGGCACATGCAACTTGCCTGAAGTAATTTTTAAATCCTTGCCTTTCTATGCATGCCTTCTCTTTGAAATCATGATGAAGTTTGGGTCATTCAAACAAACCACTGAGTTTTCAGTTTGTAAGGCGAAGACTTACTGGGAAGATGACACCTTGATTTTGCTGTGACATGTGCTTCCATGACTATTAAGCTAGTTTAGAATACAGTTTTCAAAGTGTTCATTGTTCCTGGTTATTCATTCTCATAGTGATGCCACCATACGTTTAGTCTCAACCTTAGATAAGTATAACTACTGCCCTCCATAATTTTTAGTTATACTGCTTTTTTTTTTTTGGTCAAAATAATTTAGATATTTAAGCCACATGTTTTATAAAAATTTAGAATTTTAGCCTGACCTGTGGTGGCGCAGTGGATAAAGCGTCAACCTGGAAACGCTGAGGTTGCCGGTTCAAAACCCTGGGCTTGCCTTGTCAAGGCACATATGGGAGTTGATGCTTCTTCCTCCTCCCCCTTCTCTCTCTCTCTCCCCACTCTATAATGAATAAATAAAATCTTAAAAAAAATTTAGAATTTTAAGTCTTTCTTTCAGACATTAAATAAGTTTGGAGCTCAGTTTTGTGAACTTTAGCTAACAAAAACATTAAAATTTTTTAACAGAACATTTAAAAAAATCAAATTGTATGCATAATGAAAATAATTAATCCTTGAAATAACAAGTTATCGAGTAATTTAAAAATAGAAACGTTTTAGCCTGACCAGGTGGTGGGACAGAGGATAGAGTGTCAGACTGGGATGTGGAGAATCCAAGTTTGAAATCCCAGGTCACTGGCTTGAGTGCAGGTTTATCAGCTGAACACGGAGTTGCTGGCTTGAGTGTGGGACCATAGACATGACCCTATGGTTGCTGACTTGAGCCCAAGGTAGCTGGCTTGAGCAAGGGGTCACTCACTCTGCTGTAACCCCCCCCCCCCCAGAAGTGAAGACACATATGAGAAAGCAATCAATAAACAACTAAGGCGCCGCAACAAAAAAATTGATGCTTTTCATCTCTCCCTTCCTGTCAGTCTGTCTCTATCTGTCCCTCTCTGTGACTCTCTCTCTGTCTCTGTCAAAAAAAAAAAAATGTTTTATCTCTCCTATTGTTGAGAACTGCCTGTTAGTGAATTTTCTTACTAAGTACTTTATACTCTCTCTCTCTCTCTCTCTTTTTTCCTGAGGCTCATGAAAACATTAAGAGAATGTATCCATTTCTCCAGTTCACTGTAAGGGCTATTTCACGTGGGTGTGCCATTCATTCAGAGACTACCATATTTCCTTTCACTTTTCTCTGGAGCAGAAAATACAGGTGTTAATTTTCTTGTTTTAATCATATCAGGCAATAATTATTATATGATATTCGCATCTATTCTCAAGACTATGCAGAAACCTTAAATTCTGATTAAACTTTTTTTTTTGAAAGGAAAAACCAGAGAGTAGAGAATTGTTCACTGTATGTTCTTCCAGCTGTTTCGTGCTCCCTCTGGGATGGAGGCCATGATGAGGTATTCTAAGAACACAGTACACATTTATACAGCAGAGGACTCACTGAATTCTCCTACAAACAGTGTTTGGCTTTTATATTTCAGCACGTTCCGTGTTATGCCACTTCGGCAAGGAGATATCAACAATGAGATCTCAGTAGCAGTAGAACCATACTTTTTTACCACATGGGTCACACAACTTAGGACGATGTGCTTTGGCTACATTTCAAAGTTCCAGCTTAGGAAGATGATGAATAAGGCCAGTTGGAACTAACCTTATAACATGTCATCGATTAAATATTTTCCTTCGGCTTGATTGGCGCCTTATTCAGAAAACATCCTGGGGTGGGGGGGAAGAAAGCTGTTTAGTCACAATGCTGAACTATGAAAAATGTACACAGAATTTAAGAAGTACTGCTGATGTGCCAACTAAAACCTGATTTATAAACATGAAGTAAAGGCTGTTGGCTTCACAGTCTTCAAGTCAGTGAAAGTCTTTATGACGTTGAAGTATGTTTGATTTGAAACTTTATTTTCTTATTAGTTTTATATATTGACTTTCCTCTAAAAGTCGGAGAACTATATATAAAAATCACTCAAACATAGAGTATTTGGTGTAATGCTCATAAGTTTGGAGGAACAGTAAGTGGGCGATCTAAAATGAGTAAACAGGAAAAGGGAAAGAGTTGAGTGGTGAAGTGGTTCCGAATAATGTTGGCTGGCGGTAGACAAATAATGAACACACCTTGTTCCAGGTCTGGTGAGTGGAGAGCTGTCTACTTTAGTTGGAGCATAAGGGTTTGTTTACTCAGTATGAGTTTATTACGCTGGTGAACATCTAGATGGTCAGTCTGAAAGCAACAGACCAGTTCTTTGGTTATTCAATGAAACTTGATTTTTTTAAAGACTAAATCTAACCTAGACATTCAATAAAAAGAGCTTCATAAAATGGTCATTTTGTATGAAGCACAAAAATTTATCATGGTTTTGAGAAAGGTTTTGCTTGCAAAAAGCAACACTGATGTTAGGACCAGGAGGAGGGAAAATCTGAATCCCATTTTCTGATAGCTCATTTTTTTCTTTCTGCTCCAACTCCCCATTCTAGGGGAGCTATTCTCCCCAGTTGCAGATAAATCTCTCAAGCTTATGAGATCTAGTCTCCCTATGAAAGTTATAGTTAAAAGCAGAACCGGCAGTGAGCAGGTGAAGATAGTTTGCATTTTGAACAATGTTATTGACTGTTGTTAATTTTCAACTGAGCTGAAGTTTCATTGGGGGGGATTCTATTCAGGTAGAGGGCCCTTTAATACTTGAAAGACAAAGTCTCTCTGCATAAAATAATCTATCAAGACCTATTCTGTATGTATCATAGCTTGACCCAAACAATATATTTTTCCATGTGACGTTGTGATCAGCCTCTGGTCAGAAAGAGAGATCAGTAATTCCACTGACAACGTGGTGTGGAGGGAGTCTGCTGAGAAGTGAATTCACTACTTATTCCATATTATGGAATATTATATCCATATTATGGAATATTATATCAGGATTGCTCTCCTTTTGAATAAACTTTATTCTAGGCATAAACAGATCACCAGAAAGAGCAAATTCATTATATGAGGGCGACTGTTTGAAACTTAACCATTTTTTTTTTGTATTTTTCTGAAGCTAGAAACGGGGAGAGACAGTCAGACAGACTCCCGCATGTGCCTGACCGGGATCCACCCAGCATGCCCACCAGGGGCGATGTTCTGCCCAACAGGGGGTGATGCTCTGCCCCTCCAGGGCGTCGCTCTGTCGCGACCAGAGCCACTCTAGCGCCTGGGGCAGAGGCCAAGGAGCCATCCCCAGTGCCCAGGCCATCTTTGCTCCAATGGAGCCTTGGCTGCAGGAGGGGAAGAGAGAGACAGAGAGGAAGGAGGGGGGCTGGAGAAGCAAATGGGCGCTTCTCCTATGTGCCCTGGCCAGGAATCGAACCCGGGTCCCCTGCACGCCAGGCCAACGCTCTACCCCTGAGCCAACTGGCCAGGGCCTGAAACTTAACCATTTTATGGTCAGAATATCCAGCTCAGTTACATGGAATAAGAGGTAAGCTTACACTTAGTGATACATTAGTTGCATCCACAGAGGTAGTTATTTAAAATGGAGACCAGTGTAAACTCACCTAGGTCAGTGTTTTTCAGCTGTTGTGCAGCAAGCAAGAATTTTTAAAACATATAATAATACTGGGCCTGACCAGGCGGTGGCACAGTGGATAGAGTGTCGGACTGGGATGCGGAGGACCCAGGTTCGAGACCCCGAGGTCGCCAGCTTGAGCACGGGCTCATCTGGCTTGAGCAAAATGCTCACGAGCTTGGACCCAAGGTCGCTGGCTCAAGCAAGGGGTTCGTCGGTCTGCTGAAGGCCTCCAGTCAAGCCACATATGAGAAAGCAATCAATGAACAACTAAGGTGTTGCAATGAAAAACTGATAATTGATGCTTCTCATATCTCTGTCTGTTCCTGTCTGTCTGGCCCTGTCTATTCCTCTCTCTGTCCCTGTAAAAAAACAAACAAACAAAAAAACATATAATACCGGACTATTTAGTCAGGGGCACTGACCTCTTTTCCCTTAGATTGTCCAATAAAAAAACGACAACAGCCAACACAACAATAGCCATCTGGTGTGAATGACTTAAAAATTATACTTATTTTTCTTGTCAGATTGCCCAAATATATGTATTTTTGTGTGTGTGTGTTAAGAATTTTTTTTTACCACTGAAGATAAAGTTTAATTTCCCTAAAATAAAAAGGTGGCTAAAAATCATTAAAGATTGATAGTTCAAGAGTAAAATGGGGAGACAAGAATGGGCAGTACCCCAAGAGAAAATACAAATATCGAACAAACTTAAAATTGGCTAAACCTCACTACATACAAAACAAAGAAACAATGGTATAATCCGTTTTTGCTGTTTAGACTGGCAAAGTTTTAAGAATTTTAAGAGAGAGAGAGAGAGAGAGAAGGGGATGGAGGAAGGATCAACTCATCGTAGTTGCTTCTCGGTTGTGCCCTGATTGGTCAAGCCCAGGGTTTTGAACCGGCGACCTTAGTGTTCCAGGTTGACGCTTTATCTACTGCACCACCACAGGTCAGGAAAGCATTATTATAAAGTAATAAGAATTATAATGAATTTTCTCTTTCTGGCAAGCAGGTAAGAAAATGGGTAGTGTTTTTGTCTAATTGCAATAACATAAATTGGTAAAAGTCTTTTGGTAAACTAAGTTCACAAGGTATTAAAGAGTTTACATGTCCCCACTCTCTGACCTAATAACTCTGCTTCTGGGAATACGTCATAGAGTGAGTCTCGGAGGGCCCGGAGATGAGCGAGGACATTCCTGCGGCACTGTGGCAACGCCACGCCATGGAGACTTCCACGTCTTGTCACTAGAGGAGCCATGATATACATGCTGGGCAGCTCCATGCTGGAAGGATGCCACTGTTAGCAATGAGATAGATCTGTGTGTGCATGAAATGTCTCGCATGCCCAAACTATGCTGGTGAGGGGAATGGCAGGTTGTGCAAGAGTGGGAATAGAATGGTGTTCGCATGGTGTTGGTGTGTAATGGTAATTTGTGTGTGTGTATGTGTGTATGTGAATTGGTCTCTCTCCTTCCAGATCATTGGCCACTGACTCAAGAGCACCGGCAGTGGACAAGCAAGAAGAATGGTAGTGACTAGTTGATGTGTGCCATGAGATGAAAAAGGTTGAAAATCGCTGGCTTAGACGAAAGGAAGGCATTATTATAAAAAAAATTGTTTTTGGAGTTTATTGATTGATTTTTGAGAAAGGAAGGGGAGAGAGAGAGAGAGAGAGAGAGAGAGAGAGAGAAGGGGATGGAGGAAGGATCAACTCATCGTAGTTGCTTCTCGGTTGTGCCCTGATTGGTCAAGCCCAGGGTTTTGAACCGGCGACCTTAGTGTTCCAGGTTGACGCTTTATCTACTGCACCACCACAGGTCAGGAAAGCATTATTATAATGTTAGCTGGCGGGCTTCACAGATTCCAAGGGTAAGAATGTTAGGAGGACCTCAGAAAAGATGTGAAAACAGAGCTTTTCCCCTCAATCTTTGTCTGGTTTCCTATTTGCACATTTATTTTACTATTATTATTATTTTTTAAAAAACCAATATTCTTTGCTTTTTAGTTCACATAATTGAATATTGTTTCCCTCTAGTTTATCATTTGACATACTACAAATTTAGACTCGAAATTAATTTTTCTTAGTTCTAATTACATTTTCTGAAGGGACAGAGCCTGACAGGGTCAGGTTAAAATAAGTATTTACCACACTGTTTATTCATTCTAGCCAGGGGACCAACTGTGACTGCATGAAGTTTGGGTAAGAAGCATTTCTAAGAGCAGAGACTTGAGGCAGGCTCATCAGGAAGCATCTATTACAAGAAAGAGAATCACAGAGCAATCAGGAACTGGCGAAACCAAACCAAACAACCTAACAACAATCCCCCTTTCATAAAATCTAGCTCTATGACATGATGATCACTACAAAGTGAAAGAACAGTATGTATACTCTTTCCAATTATTACAAAATAGGAGAAGATAATGAGGCGAGGTCATTTAAATGTGAAAATGTTTTCATTTAGCTTTAGTAATTTAGTTGTAATTAATATCATATTGTAAAGTACTGGTATTAAATCTAACCCTGCCATGAGTAATGATAAATTACTTTGACGTGGAATCTAGATTCTGATAACGCATGAATGATCTCTTTACAGATCGCTATTGTGACCTTGTCTCGACCTCACTTTGTTTACATGACATCACATAGAAAACTGTCTCAGTTATTAAAATGACCTAAAATTATCTAAATATATCTTATTAGAAATTATAATAACTATTTTTATGAAGAGTTCAGCTTTGATAAACAACAAAAAGCTGGCAATAAAGAAATTAACTGGGAAAACATAACATATTTTAAGAAGTAAATTATACTTCAATGAAGCTAAGAATAAAGTAAATAAAAAGTAAATCAGAAGTATATGTAAGAATTTATAGATATTATGTAATATATATTATTATATAATTATTATATAATATATGTAATGTATATTATTATATACAGCTAGTGCTCAACTTACAACCATAATTGGTTCTGACAGACTGGAACCAATCTGTTCCAAATTGTGTTACAACACGATTTGGTCGTAAGTAGAGTAGGCTATATGTGCAGTACTGTGAAATGATGTTATAAAAATCTTTAAGTCATTTTATCATAATTTTTTTCACTATTGTTATATATTGTAATTTTCTTTGTTCATTTTATGCCATTTGTATCATCTCTACACCATTTTTTTTCTTATTTTTTCATTCATCAGGTTTAAGTAAAACACTGCATTACCAGTACAACGGGTTTAATATTTGCAAAGACAATTTTCTCTTGGTAGATATCTTGGGAGGGGTTTGATGAAAAATATCCAAGACATAAAACACAAATTGCTGTACCGAGTCTGGGATAACAGTTGAAATGGTGCACATGGAGATGGTAGTGCTGCCGGAAGCTGGTCCACACTGTCATATGCCCAGCTGGGCAACGCTTGCACTGCCAGATGTGAGCAGTCGTGGCTAGCGATTATGGTTGTAAAGTCGAATGGTCATAAGTTGCATAGGTCGTAAGTCAATCAATATTTGTAATATATATTATTATATATATAATTCTATATAATTATAGAATATATATATATCCTGTAATCAAAATGCTGCTGGGAGAATTTAGACATCATTGGAATTCCAAATGATTTATTATTTATCTTTATATTCCCAGCATTTAGGCTAGATCTATTATGTAGAAGACACTTATTAAAGTTTTTTGAACCAATAAAAGAAGTTACGTATTCATTATGATGATATCAGTAAGATGGACACTAGAAAGCTCCTGGCCTTGTTCCCGCTACAGAACTTCGACTTGCCAAGAACATACAGTCTAGAAAAGTCTTTATGAGAATCCAGACCCAGTTAAAAAGGCCTCATGCCCTAGGCAAACTCACAGCCAAAAAACAGCCACATCAAAATGCTTAGGAAAATCTATTTTCTTCCTACACGTCAGACCTTCCAACAAACCAGCACATGTTTTGGCTTTGCAGGTTCTGCCCAGGAAACTGATATCTGTCTTACTTGATGCCCAATGACGAAAGAAAGGTCATATTCTGGATCTCGGGGGGGGGGGCTGCTCTTAGCTCTGCTAAGAGAGCTCAGAGAGTTGTTGCAGTGCATAGAGCCTGCATTACTGCAAACAGACAACAGAGGGCGGAAGAGATTACAAGCTCCTGAAAAAAAGAATTCCTGCAAACCTCTCTAATAGGGGGAATTACACACAAAACCCAGATAAGATGCATTCCCAGGAAAGGTTTGAGAGAACTTCCCCCTCCCAAACTCCAGCTGGGTTGATGATTAGTAAGGTTTTCTTCTGTAGGTACTCATCACATAAAGACTGAGAAATGTGGCTGATTTTTTAAATGCGCACATCCTGGCAAAATATAATAAAACATACCAAGAAAGGAGAAAACAGGGCCCAGTTAAAAGTATAAAATAAGTCAGAAACTGACTCTAAAGAAATGGAGATCTATGAATTAACTGACAAAAATTTAAAATAATTCTATTAAAGAAGCCCAATGTGCTATTTGAGCACACTTAGGCAACTAAACAAAATCAGAAGAATGATGCATGAACACAATGAAAATACCAATAAGGAAAAAGAAACCATAAAAAAATAACCAAATAAATTCTGCAGCTAGAGAATATAATAACTGCATTAAAAGTTTTATTAAAGGGGTTTAATAACAGACTTGATTAAGCAGAAGAATGAGTTAGCAAACTTGAATAAAAGTTATTTGAAATTATCAAGTGAGAGGAAGAAAAAGAAAAAAAAAAAAGAATGAGGAACTGCAAAGAAAGCCTAAGGTACTTATGGAACACCACAAAACCGATCAAAATACACATTCTGGGAGTCCCAGAAAATGGAATGGAGCAGAGATTTTCAACTGCCAGTCCACAGACTGGTACCAATCTGTCAGAAATTTCCAGCCAGTCTGGAATATTGGTGGATACACCCTGATATACAACATTTTAATGAATTTTAATTAACTGAGGAACAGTTAGAGCAGTGGTTCTCAACCTGTGGGCTGGGGTCGCCTAAAGCCATCGGAAAATACATAATGCATATCAGGTATTTACATTCCAAATCATAACTGCAGCAAAATTACAGTTATGAAGTAGCCACCAAAATTATTTTTTGGTTTGGGGTCACCGCAACATGAGGAACTGTATTGCGGGGTCACGGCATTAGAAAGGTTGAGAACCACTGGGTTAGAGGGAGTTGGCTAGGGAAATATGATTTAAGAAATACATATCAAAATCCACTACCCCAGAGCTTAAATTTGTGAAAAGAAGAAACTAGGGCCTTTTGGTTATAACTGAGCTGATTAGATAGAAGTGTAGTAGAAATAAAGCCGGAATAAAACAAGAAAACACAATCATTTACACAGCAGTCACACAGGTATCAGGACTGTAGGGATCAGAGCCATCAGCAACAAGAAGTCCAGGGTCAGGATTGGGGAAAAGAAGTCACAGATCAAAGCCACAGAGTGGAAGAGGGACTTGGGACCTACAATAAAAGCTTTACCACCTGACAGCAACTTCTAGTTTCTCTGTTTCCAAACTAGTTGTGTCACAGGTGATTTTGAATCCCAGGCATGTTCAAAGTTACGTTCCAACTTTTCTTTAATATTTAAAAAATAAAAATCCATTCCACAGTAATACCTTGAATAAACCCCAAGTGTTCCGTTTATTACGAGCTATGGGGTGAAAGATAAGCATCAAAGAAGGAAAGATGGGCTTTTTACTAGTCCAGAGAGTGCCTTTAGGCAGGTTATAACTAAGTTCCCTTTCCGCCTCGACAAGCGAGCAGAGTGTATTCATCAGGGGTTTTCCAAGGACACGGGACTAAGAGGATGAATATGTATAGACACATAGAGAGGTTTACTTTAAGGAACTAGCTCATAGGATTAGAGAGGCCTAGTGAGTTCCAAGTTTGCTGTGGAAAGCTAGTGGGCTGGAGACTTCAGGGGAAGGCTGCAGCTCAAGGCCAAAGGCAATCTGCCGGCAGCATGCCTTCCTTAGCGGTTCTCCGTCTTTGCTCTACTGAGGCCTCAACTGATCGAATGAGGCTCCTTCTCATTATGCAAGGTAAGCCTTGCTTTATTCAAAGTCTAACTGAAAAGTTAATTTGAACTCAGCAAACACCTTCACAGAAATACCCAGAATAATCTTGAACCAACCATCGGGGCATCACGGGTCAGCCAGCGCGAGGTATACAACGAACCATCGCACAGATGACACGCGGGATTGAGGCTCACACCGTCAACGTGTCCTGCTCCTGTCCGCGGGCGGAGCCAGGAAGCACAACTACTCACAGTGGGTGGCTTTTTGGTAACACCACTTCAAGCCATAGGCCAGTACCTGTGGGGACCGCAGCAAAATTATTGTGTAACTGAGAGACTGGCCAGCGGTGGTCAGGGGTCTCTGCCGCGGGCCATCACCAGCTACCTTTTCCAGAGAGGGCGAGCAGAATGAAGCAGGATGGTGACAGGGTGCCAGTAATGTTGCGTTTTGACTCTGGTTCTGCCATCAACATGCTCTGGGAGGCGGGGTCTATCTCATTACTTTTCTGGGTCTGGTTTTTCTTGCTTGGAAACGGTAGGTTTAGAATTTGAGAAGTCCCTTCCATCTCTGACAAGATGCACCAAACACCATGACCTTGATTTGGGTCCTTAACTGACCTCAGCCATAACGAGGAAAAGATCCTTTTACTGGATTTAGATATAAACAAAGGTTTGTTTTCTTTTTTAAAAAGTTTTTATTGAGTTTATTGGGGAGACATTCATTAATAAAATTATATGGGGTTCAGGTGCACAATTCTATAATACATCATCTTTATATTGTATAGTGTGTTCACCACCCCAAGTCAAACCTACTTCCATCACCACTGATCGCCCTTTACCCTCTTCTCCCTCCCCCACCCCTCCCCTTTCCCTCTGGTAACCACTAGACTATTGTCTGAGTCTACGAGCTTTTTATTTGCTTAATCCCTTCACTTTTTTCACTCAGTCCCCTCAACCTCCCTCCCCTCTGACCGCTGTCAGTCTGTTTCCTGTATCTATGGGTCTGTTTCTATTTTGTTCATCAGGTGCCACATATGAGTGAGATCATAGGGCACTCGTCTTTCTCTGACTGGCTTATTTCACTCAGCATCCTGCTCTGCAGGTCCACCTGATATACTTACTCACTTAAAGAAAAACTTACCAGTGAGACTATCAGCAAACCTAGGAGAAAGCTGAAGAAACAAGATCAACAAGGAACTTCCTTGTATTTTAAAAAAGCTTAACGAAACCCATCTCTTCTTCCCTACGATAAAAAAGCGCGATGCCTCCTTCCCGAGGGAGATCAGTGTCAATGATGAGTTAAGGTTTTGATCATAAAATTTAAAGGAGCTATAAAACAACACTTTGAATTTTTAATACAAGATCTATTTGAAGTACTTCCGAACATCAGTAGTAAACAGGAAGAAGATCTTACTTTCGTTTTCTCTCCCCACGTGTAGATCTGACTTGGAAACCTTGTGTACTGTGCTTCTCCTCGGTGCACTGATCCTTCCTGAGGGATCTCACTACATTTCCCTCTCGAATTACTGAAAAATGTTTTACAGAAAATAATCATTCATATGCCTGATATTAAGTTAAATAAAAAAATAAGTTCAGCGGTAGAGCGTTGGCCTGGCGTGCGGGGGACCTGGGTTCGATTCCCGGCCAGGGCACATAGGAGAAGCGCCCATCTGCTTCTCCACCCCTCCCCCTCTCCTTCCTCTCTGTCTCTCTCTTCTCCTCCCGCAGCCAAGGCTCCATTGGAGCAAAGATGGCCCGGGCGCTGGGGATGGCTCCTTGGCCTCTGCCCCAGGCGCTGGAGTGGCTCTGATCACAGCAGAGCGACGCCCCAGAAGGGCAGAGCGTCGCCCCCTGGTGGGCGTGCCGGGTGGATCCCGGTCCGGCGCATGCGGGAGTCTGTCTGACTGTCTCTCCCCATTTCCAGCTTCAGAAAAATACAAAAAAAAAAAAAGTATATCCTTTTATGCAACCTTGCCATAATATGTTACAACATGCTATATATTTGATATAAATAATTGTGTGAAAATCTTCAGCGCTTTAAATCACTTCAAATAAACTTTATGATGACTTTTCTTTTTCCATGGAATTTCAGAAAGATTAGTTCCAGAAGGATTTCCTAAGATCTGACCTTTAAGAGTGTATGTTTTGTTTTGTTTTTTTTACAGACAAACAGAAATGTTAATACCCAAATGTCTGCTGCCCCTTTTTGCCCTGGACTTGGGAAGCTGATATGCTGATGCCCATGGGGTTGCCACTGCTCAGAGCATTTTTGGAACCTCATTCATAGAACTGATTCTAGAGCTAGTTTATAAACCACACAAAGAAATTAGTTTTATTACTTTATTGTCACACCTCATATATTTCCATTCTCACCTTCCTCACAGTAGGGTATCTTCCCCATTTTGGACAGATTTTGTATGTTCCTCATTTCATACTGTCCTTGTAAACATATCTCTGAAAGAATAAATGTTTGCTATAGATATATATTTACAGCTCTATGCAAGTAGATAAAATACGGTGCAAACTCAATAGAATATACGGTACATTACCTGGCAGAGTACTCTATTATACAAAATAGCTTCTCTAATTGAGGTGGACAGAAAAATGTCATTTTTCTAAGTTTAAAACCCACTGAAGATTTTGTATGCTAATGTTGTTTTAACTTCTTGGCTTGGATGTCTGTTCTTGAGAAAAACCTAGTTTTCTCTAAAACACTAACCCTCCCCAAAAAATACCCCCCAAAACTTATTGTTGATTTAAGACATCATAGGAAATGTAGCTTTAAATATAAGTATCATAATTTTATTGTTAGAATGTAGAAATAAGATGATTTAATTGCAGGGTTAAAGAAAGAAGATGAAGAAATAGAGTTTTGTTTTGCAAAATGTGAGATAATCTATAACAATAAACGTTTTCTTCTTCTAACTCTGCTTTTCCTAGTGTCTTTTTCAAAAATCTCTTAGTCACCTGATAAAGAGAGGAATCATCAGGGAGGGAAATGCCCACTGCTTCCGTTCACACACACCCAGGCCGTGCATCTCCCTGTCGTTTCTTCATTGAGGCAATAGCTAGCACAGCATGGGCTCTGGGGAAGATAAACAAGAGATCACACATAATACACCAACCTAGACTAGGTCAATTAAAAAAAAAACTTATCAACACGCTATTAAAGCTCAGTAGCTTTTCCTTTGTATGAAGTAGTATGCAGTACTCTGTGGAGAGTTTAGCTTGTTGGCCCCATTCTTTCCCCACCGTGTCATTTACTGGAGATGCCGGAGAAAGCTTGGAGAAAGATCAGAAGCCACCACACAAACTTTGTAAGTGCCCCCTTGTGATAAGTGAATAGATTTTCCCATGGAAAAGAGCCCTCCTTCTATAATGAGTTAGAAGAGAGAGAGAGAAAAAAAAGGTTCTTATCAATGCACCAAAAGCATAAGACAAGGGCTAAAAATGGCTCCTCAAAGGAGGACCCATTGGAGAACAGAACAAGCGCTAAAATAAAGCCTTGTGGATCATGAACAGATCTTGTAGTGAGCCTGGGTGGGGAAATTGTTGTCTTCTAGCAGGCTGTTCACTCATGTGGAGTGAATGAGCACTTCCTGGGCACCAGGGAAGTTTGTGCTTTGCAACACCTGACGTACTACGGGCAGGCTGGTGCCCTGGCCTCCCTGCATCTCCATAGCATCAGTCTGACTGAAATCATACGATACCAAGAAGCCAGACCTCACCAATGTCAGGCAGCAGTCCAGTTGAGCGGTAAAGACTCATGGTCGTTAAATCAGCTTTTCTAACCATAGCAGGAATTTTATCTTTAGTCTCTATAAAGCTTAAAAAAAAAAAATCAGAGTAAGCAAATCATCCCTGATGCTAAGCTACCCAAACCTTCCTTTGTAAGTGATATTTGCAAGCTTTATTCTTGTTCACTGTGAGGAAGGTCTCGGGTGAAAGTTAACACCTGATTAATGCAAATCTTACACATTTCTTTCTTTTTTTATCATTGGTTACTAAAAAAAAAAATGTAGCCAGATTAATTGCTTGTTGAAAAGGGAAGAAGGAAAGGTTCATAAAAATAAGGATAATAGCTTTAAATCATGTGTCTACCTCCAGCCTACAAATTAATCAGAATGTGCTCTAACAAAACTGGTTATATTGGTAAATTAGTTTTTGGTATAGAGATAGATACATTTTTGTTTTGTAATAGGAGTTATATCATAATAGGTTAAATTAGTTATGAGAAAAGGAAATGCTTTTTTAATTGGCAGTTTGGACAGTTAAATAATATTTGTGCCTTTGTGATTTTTATCCTTTTATAAACTGGAATTTAAATCTTACCGAGCTATTAATTCTAAATACTTCCTGAAATGTTATAATAACTGGGAGTGAACCAATGTTCATCAGTAGTTTTGCTCATAAAAGCTGAGTTTATTTGAGTTTCAGGATTGACTGCAAAGAAACACACAAACATATGTAAATTTTGCCCAGCAATTAGATGTCCCCAAAATAGTCAGAATGCTCTGTTGGATCTGCGAACATTATACTAGCATTATTTTGCTTTCTAATCCTGGAAGCCTTTGTCCATTTAATTCCATGGTTTTATATCTGAAAATTATAAATTGATTTTTAGAGAGAGAGAGAAAGGGGAGAAGTGAGAAGCATCAACTCATGGTAGTTGCTTCCTGTATGTGCCTTGACTGGGCAAGCCCAGGGTTTTGAACCAGTAACCTCACAGTTCCAGGTTGAGGCTTTATCCACTGCGACACCACAGGTCAGGCTATATGTTAATTTTCATGAATGTGAAGCTTATATCTTAAATTAAAACAGTATCCAAATTTGTCTCATTATTAAACGATTCCTCTTTGAACAAGAAAAATCGATTCACTTCTTCTGCTCACTCTTGAAATGTAGTAGAAGCCGCACTGTTATAAAATTATGTTGGCTGAAATACAAAATGAACGCATTGGGTTCTTTAGAGCTGGGGCACGCTAGAAATAATCACCTTGATTTTCTGCTCAGCACCAGTCATGCTAATTTCTGCCATCAACAAATCTGATTAAATTCAAAGAGGGTAAACACTTTTTTTCTAACTTGCAACATTCTTAATGTTTAGAAACAGAAAATTTGTCAATCAGAAATGGGCTTTCCTAATATAACATGGAAGCTATACATTAAAAAAAAATCCGCAGTAAAACAAAATGTATATTCTTACATTTCCTTTTATTTCCGGGCAAGGAAGGCATGGTGCTGATCACATGCTTTTTATTTTGTGTTTTTGCTGTTCGTGTGAAATGGCTGTGGCTCCTTACTCCCTAGGATAATTTCATCTCTCCCATCCAGATCATTTTAAGATCAAAAGCTAGTGCCAAAACATCTGGTATGGAATATTAAAATAAAATTAAAAAATCAATCAGTTTAGGTGCTTGTCAAACCTGAACAAATTGGCCAAATATTTGGTCTTACGTTTGAAAATTAAAGTAACTTTTGCCATGTTTCAATCTGACATGAAAGAACACTTTATCCTTAAAAGCAAAAATAGGTATTACTCGATTAATGTTCATTTAGTAAAGAATAAATTGAAGACATGTGCGTGGAAGACATCAACATGTGCTGATGTTCAGTCAAAAGGCCGCTGTGAGTAGCTCACTTGGAGCCTGGTTGTGAACCATAGAGTTTCTGGAACTAAATTATTTGGGACCCCTGGAGACGTACGATCCCCCTGCAGTAGGCACGGAGAAGAAATCTCCCAGTTAAAGGTTCTCAAAGGGTGCCCTGCCGATGATTTAATTTAGCTGTGTATATCTGCCATGGACACTAAAGCTCAGAGAGACTTCATCACGGCTGACACTTACCCACGTGCGAATGGCCAGAATGTGGAGTTCCACGTGCACGCGCGTGTGCGCGCGCAGCCAAGATGAAACATTACCTTTAAAAATCCATCCTGAAAAATTAAGGTGGAGGCCATCTCCTAGTTTAGTTAAAAAAAAAAAAAAAAGTCGTTGATCATTTCAGCATCAACACCAAAGCAGATGCCGCCTTCTCATAAAATAAACATGCAGCGAAAGGGTAACACATGCATTAGCCACAAACTGAGTCTGCAGCCAATCCAGGACGCTGAGAAGGGCTGCTCAGTATGGCGCGGCGCGCGAGCAAAGCCATTAGCCATATGGTGCAGCGTGGAGCCGGCCCCCGCGTCTGCAGAACAGTTGTATGTTTTATGGTTTATTAAATAATTATGCAACGGCAAGCAATGCTTCTAGAATGATTGGCTGTTTGAAAGTACGTATGTCCCTCGGGCTTCATGTTTCCAGGGTGAGGGGGACACCAGTTCCACCAGGTCACCAACGCTTGCTTCTTCCTGTCTGTCCGCTGTGCATTGAGAGTGGGAAACAGCTCCCGTCTTGAAGCTGCGGGGCCTGTGTCTTGTGTCGCCCTGTGTCTCCGCCAGGTAGGCTGCCGCGGGGCGCTGCTGAGAGAGCTGCCTTCCCACCCGTCACCTGTCGGGGCAGACGCCGCTGCGCATGGGGGAGGGGATGTGCTACTTTTATGTCCTTCTAGGGAAGGGTCCGGAAAGCGTGAAGGCATCCAAATGAAAAGCAGAACATTCGATACACTATTGGGCTCCCCCCCCACACTTTTTTTTTTTCTGTATTTTTCTGAAGCTGGAAACAGGGAGAGACAGTCAGACAGACTCCCGCATGCGCCCAACCGGGATCCACCCGGCACGCCCACCAGGGGGCGACGCTCTGCCCCTCCGGGGCGATGCTCTGCCGAGACCAGAGCCACTCTAGCGCCTGGGGCAGAGGCCAAGGAGCCATCCCCAGAGCCCGGGCCATCTTTGCTCCAATGGAGCCTCGGCTGCGGGAGGGGAAGAGAGAGACAGAGAGGAAGGAGAGGGGGAGGGGTGGAGAAGCAGATGGGCGCTTCTCCTGTGTGCCCTGGCCGGGAATCGAACCCAGGACTTCTGCATGCCAGGCCGACGCTCTACCACTGAGCCAACCGGCCAGGGCCCCAACACTTTTTTTAAAGTGCAGACATGATCCTAACTCGTGCCTATGGATACTAAGTTTTTCCTCCAAGTCCATGTGTCCTGCACTCAATTTGTCTAGCTCCGCTTCCAATCACTAGAGCTTCGTCGGTTGAACGAGACTTGATTAACCAGTCAGAACACGCCGGCCCACAACACTGGACGGTTCCTCTGATATAGTCTGCGGGTGCCGCAGGGTGTGGTCTTCCGAGGACTGGGGGCAATGTCACGGTTAAATCACAGGAAACGCTGCGATTGTGCTGTGCCCGCCGTGGGACCAAGGGCCACCCGCGTCGTCACTCGGAGAGCTGTCGTGGTTCAAGGCAATGCCTCGGGGCGACAACAGGGCGACAACCGCTGCTGGCGCGACCCGTCTTGGCTGAATGCCGGCGGCTGCTTTTAGGCACAGTTGTGCTGAAAAGATGTTTTAGACATTTGGAAATTTAAGGCTGGAGACGATCGATCGTTGGATTGACAAGTCAAGCTAACCCAGGTTACAATACCGACATTGCAAATAACAGCCACGGATCTGACGGCGGCGAAGTGACTCCAGCCTTTCTCTCCGCCTGTGTACTTAGGGGCTGAAATAGCATCGTTATATTCTGAATACCTTTTATTTTAAAAAAAATTTTTTATTCTTTTCGATAGGCTGTCGTTTATATATGCTCCCTTAGGCGAAGGCCTCTATTGTGTTCAAGAAGAAAAATAAATAAATAAAAGGAAGTAAAGAAGGATAATCATTAAGCCTGCTTGTCAGTATTTCAGTCCTCGCCTGTCAGACACATGTAAGGAGGCATTTCCTTACAGCCTGGATGATGACTCCGGCCCTGAGACCTGCGTCCCGTGACCCTTGGGGCAGAAGTCTTGACTAACAGACGTGCGATTCGCGGTGGCATCTTCCTGCTGACGCCCTGACCAGGGTCATGGCAGATGGAGGAAGCTTGTCCGGCCCCCCGCGTGAGCACAACCAGGGGCAGGGGCGCTGGAGATGGTCCCCGCCCCCGTGAACACGCCCAGCCCCGACCGTAACTCCGTGCGTGTGAGACCAGGTTGTTTATTCTGTGCTACGGAATAACAAACACCAGGTCATAGTAGCTGTGACTTCACAGATGTTCATACGAAGGACAAGGTCACCTGCCAACACAATATTTAAAGTCATTTTAATCAATATCCGGCCAGTCAGAGAATTTAGAGCCCCCTGCCCCATTGGCTGGGCTGGGGGTGCTGTGACGGGTGACCTAGGCCCTCCTGAGTTCACAGGGGCCCTGGGGGCATTTAGGACCCTGGTGTTTCTCTCTTGCCTTGAATCTGCTAGGGAGCAGACTGGGGGGTGAACCCAAGTGACTCAGATATTGTCATCGGGTGGAACGAAGTTGGGGAAACCCTGATGTATATAGAGCCCGTGGTATGGCAAAAATCATGCCAATGACGTTGGTGAAGAACAAAAGTTCGGAAATCCTGATTAAACATAACGTTAGAAGAGGCAGTAATTGATCAGATTTATCCAACAATTGCTAGTTCCCGTTTAGCTGTCTGGCTCACACATAACCCATGCCTTCATCCCGCGGCAACCAATCAAAAGCGTTTGAACACCCACCGAGTGTAATCCCGCCTCTGCAAAATGGCGAGAGTAACAACACGAACTGTTCCCTTCCTGCCTCCAGTAACCGCATATCCATGGGAAAGGAAGATAATTAATTGCAATAAAAATTTGTAATACGTGTTATTACAGCTAAATATTATGTTCCAAGCACTGTCCTGGGTATTTCGTATTGTCTGTACTTGAAAGAAACTCAATGTGGTAGATCATTTTACTCTTACTAGATGTAGATTAAGAACATGGGTTCTCAGAGAGCTTAAATAATTTTTTTTAAAGTCCTACTACTGAAATGTATTTAAAAATGGATTTGAATCCGGTACTTTAGAGAAAACCATGTGCCTATGTAGAAAGACTGCCTTTATTAACACCATTATCAATGGTTTCCTGCAAGATGGCGTGTGCCTCGTTCACCATCAGGCTGTGTGCATAGTGTTAGGGTTCAATCCATTGTTAGGGGTCCATGAGTTTGAGATCATATTTAGTTCTCTCCCAAATAATAAAATTTCCACCCAGGGGATGTACACACACATGCAATATACCGTGTTACACACATATGTACATGTCTACGTACATACACGTACATATAAAATTTGGGGAGTAACAAACTGTTCGGAGGCAGTACTTTCTCGATGGTACTGACTTCAGCAAAGGAGATCGGAATTGAGTTGGTGATTCAAGGGAGTTTAACCTTGTGTGAAATGTTTTGTTTATCATTAATAGCATATTTAGATATTAATCATGCCCTGGAGATTTAATTTTAAAGAAAAGCTAGTTATGATTATTTATCTAGAAACCTTTATTTAGATGTGAAGCTTGACGCTACCGCTTTTCAGGCGGTCAGATTGCGTCCGAGAATCCCGAGGGGAGGGCTGCTTAGCGACGGCTTTATTCTGCCTGGCGTCATGGACCTGGGTCCTGTTTTCTCCATTCGTGGACCGAGGACAGGGGTGCACCAGATTACTTGTACGGTCTTGGTGGTTCCAGTGTTGTGTGATTCCTTTAGCGTTTGGAACCAGCGGGGCTGCTCACTCGTCTGATGCTCATCATGTTGTAGGGGCAGGTCCACGGGAACGGGAAACTTTTAAGGTTAAGGTCAAGGTCACATAGCCAATGACAAAATCACCGGCCAGAATTCTATCTGTCTCTCTTACAAAGGTTCCTTCTGTAATGCATGGAGCCAACTTTCACTTGTTAACGGACTTGGAAGACACTTGGGTTTATTTCTGTGTTTGATATATTATTTTCAATGATTTGAACGAGTGGCACCTGGAATAAAGTACGGCACTGAATATTTGTATTTATTACCAGATTATTTGCTGTGCTTGATTCCACGTTTTATTTCTCCGTCTGAGATTTCAGCTTCTGTGTGTGTGTGCGCGCGCGTGCGTGTGTGCGTGTGTGCGCGCGCGCATGCTCACACCTGCTGAATGGCAAAACACACTATATAACAAGTGTTGTGTGATTTCCTCTCTCCCACTGTAAAGAAATAGAAACATTTTAAAACAACACGACAACGCAGTTAACCATGCACTTCTCCCTTTGCTAAATAAATAGTGATGGCAGAGAAAGGAGACAAATATTGCCATAGGGATGTTTATGTGAGTCCTGGGGGCAATAAATTATGATTGTATACATTGCGTCTATATCTTACAGTTTCTAGAAGTAGTTTTACATGAGCATCCAAGAATAATATCTGGTCTGACACACAAGGAGAGTGTCTTAATTGCACAAATATATGCTTAAATATGAAACACAGAAAGGAGAAACAATTTAATGGAAGAAGGAGGCAGAAGTTCGTGACAAGTTCTGCAAAGCCTCTCGCGATGGCAAACCTTTCCCTTCTAAGCCTTTCTCCTCCATAATAAACAACCTGATCTCCATCTAGGCAGGCTGCTGGCAGAGCCGGCTGAACCAGTTATTGTATTTAGCAGGCATTGCTAGCAGAGATACCACTTTCATTTTTGCCGGCATCTGTAGTGTAAATGAGGAGCAACCTATCAGAAAAGAACTGGAAGAAGATCAAAGGAGGCAATCCACACAACCAAGCTAAAATCACTCTGGGGCAATGTTTTTGATTATGGTGGATAATGTAATCAATCCAGAAAACCCATCTAGAAGTTGGAGTTATAGCAAAATTATCACTCATACCACAGGGCACCTCATTGGCAGTAATGTGGCAAGAAAGTTTCGGACCTATGAAAACAAGAGGCTCAGAAAATATGTACAAAGGGCCATCTAGTTTGGATTAGAGTGCAATGTAGATTATCCTCAGAAAAACAAACCAATGTTGCAAGTAAAGATTTGTAATCAGGGCAGGAAGAGCAAAGCATAGGAGAAAGAGAATCAAAACCAAAGGGTTCATTTTTTTCTAAAAAAAAAAAAAATCTTTGATTTTATTCTTTAAAGACCAGTGACTTTTCTGTCCTCGGTGGGAGGAGGAAAAATAAAAACAACAACATTCTTCTTCTTAATAGCAAAATCATTCTAAGACATTTCTGATTCATTTTATATTTAGCAGATTACAGCTTTAGTCATCTGTAGGAAAGAGCCTCACAAAGTGACAGGTCTGAAATCATGTCCTTTGATTGCAATTGACAGAAAAGGCATTTAAGGTAAAGAAAAAAATATTTTATTCATCTTTGATTACACTGTGATGTGATTTGGTGACATAATACAGCTGGGAACTGAGGTCCCCCCCCCAAAAAAAGGCAATAATTTCTACTTGAGAGTTTGACATGATGGAGCCCTTTAGTTGCCTTCCTCCCAACGCCTCCAGCTACAACAGTGTCCCTAATGGTGCCCAGACAAATGAAGACACAGCGTTCGAATTTAAAAGGCAAACAGCTCTGAAACACCATTTTGCAAGGCAGTGCATATCAGCATTAAATGCTTGACAACTACGCATTTGACTAGACCTAAAATTAAATCTATTCAATTTAAACATTTTATGGTACAAAAATACCCCTCCATTTAAGCAACACTTTCTTAAAATAATGGGAAATAAATGGTTTGGACTCAATAGCTCTCTAAAGAGATGCATTTCTTTTGGATATCAGTGGCTGAGTGTACATTTCGATCCATTCATAAATAATTGGGGTTTTATTCTAGCAGGTTATTTGATATTTCTCTTTATTCTCTTTCTCTGACTCACTTGTTTTTCAGATGGGATGTTGCTGTATATATTTTAAAATGTAACAAAATAGGTACACGCAAATAGGATGGTAAATAATATTAGACAGTTGGTAAGGCCAAGTGTAGAAAATAACATCTATTTCTATGACAAATATTTACTTTATTTAATAAATTTTTATTCCTGGATTTGAATAGTGGCCATGCAGTTTGATTTAATATCTTTATTTTTTTTAGTGCCATATTAAAAATAGTTTCACAAGTGACTTGCTAATATGCAGATTTTAAAAGGCCTAGTACAACATAAACTAATGAAAAGTATGTGTTTTGTGAGAAAATAAAAAGATTTTAGAAAATATGCAAAAGAAATCTATAAAATAAAATAGAATTTTTTTAGAGATTTGAAGAGTTATATTTATATCTTGAAGTCATAGAAGATCCATAAGACCACTAGGTTAGGAAGCGTATTGCTTCACAATTTTCTTAGTGATTAAGAAAAGATTTCCTGAATGTCACAGATGTGTGTGTGTGTGTGTGTGTAGCCATAAGGAGAATTAAATGAATATCCACCGGAGAATGACTTATGATGAAGTTACATTTTCCAAAGGAAGATTATGAATTGTCAGTGCAGAATGATATTTATATATGTAAATCAAGTATTTAAATCTGCAAGTTAATTGTGTCTAGAAATGTCAGACTAATTAGAAACTCATGCTGTATTTACCTGAATGCCCCCAAAGCTGTTTGAAACTAAAAATTTCAATTTATAGAAGGTTGTTTTAGTGATTACAAATGGAGTCTATTAATCATATCTTTAAGGGTAATGTAGATATCACTTACAGGTGCAAGCCAGAAAGTTGTTCAGTCCCCCTGATAAACATGTCCAACATTCCAGTTCAGCTCAGAGTTATTGATTACCTGGTTGCCAGTGAGCTCCAAAAGCATATGCTTCATCAGAAGAATAATTTGAATTATTATCTAAAGAAGCTTATAAAAAAATCCCATGACAAATAATAACTATAGAAATCCTTATATTTATTATTTCCCACCCTCATGATATCAACTTACGTTTCATTCTGTGCCAATATTTGCTCTTTGCTCTACATAAATAAACTTTGTATTCCTTTCTTCTTTCTTGGGGGGGGGGTTGTTTTCTCCAAAGTCTTATTTTAATTTTTTTTTCTATTTTGAGCCATAAGAAACTTTCAAGACATAACCAATATGCATGTGACATCTGTTCATGTCCAACATTAGGCTCAATGGTTTTCGTCCTTTTACGTGAAAGAAGAATGCTAGTCTTATTGTTAATGCTCATGTATATATAACATATATCTTGTGTGTATTTGTGATTTGCGTTTCCAAATATTATGGAAGCAAAAGGAATAATGGCTTACTTTTTGGAAAACCAAACTTCCCTGTGAGCCTTCATTAACTTCTTTTTCATCAAGCACGGAAGATTCTGGTAAAACCGTTTGAAGTTTCACTTTTCTTTTTATTTAAATTCATCTAGATTTTTAGTTTTCAATTCCACAGTGTTATACAACAAACTATTTGACCAGGAGGGATATTCAATGGCAACCTCTTTGCTGACATTTTTGCCAGCAGCATGTGGGAACTTGCTGTACCACGCACTTAGACCACATCAGTCCGTCAGCCACAAGGCAGTTAGTTATCTCTCCTGGGAAGAGAGTTTTGGGACAACCAAGGAGGCTTGTTGCTGAACCATTTTATTTATTTATGTGAATCACAAAACTTTTTGTCTTCTTTTTCTAAATTCACTCATGTAAAAAAGAATTTTTATCACAAATTTTATTCAGTATTACTATTTCCACATAGCAAAGATAGCATAGTCTAGCATAGGAAAATACCAAAACTTTACTGAGTTATTTTCATATTTTAAATTATTTTTAAAGATATCTTTAACCATTATGGGTGAAGAAATTTATCTACTGTCATATCTGGAATACCGGTTTTTCACCTTAATTTAATATTTAAGGTATGGAATATAATTCTAATTGTTTCATTATATTCACTGTGTTGTTTACAGGTAGGCAGCATTTTTTTTTCTGGAAAATCTCCAAGTTAGAACTTACACTTTTCAATAAGAATATTTAAAAATTGTTTTATATGACAGGCAAATCTAACTATATCAGGAAATTAATCCTCATATAGATTAGTGAAGGCTTTTGTGAAAGATTTTTATGCTTCTGGAAATTTAAACAGATATATTTTGCTTTATAAACATTAAATCTTGATGTGCACTATTTGTTATTAAAGTTGTATAACTAAAAAGGCCCTTAGAAATGACCTCAGCTAATTATACATTGAAAATATTTTGTTATTATTAATAAACTAAAATTAATTGAATGAAAAAAATTTGTCATGAGATTTTTATTTTAAATAACTACTTTGGAAATAGAAAAGAAAATAACCTTAACAGTAATCATTTAAATTTGGTGTATTTGATTGCTTAAGATCTGTCCACATAGACTGAAATGGCGTGATTCCCAGAAACACCAGGCCCTCAGGAGCGTAGGGACATTATCTGCTCCACTAAGTAGTTGGTTCTATTTACTTTCATGCAATTAAATGTATGTTGTCTTTGCCAAAGGATCAATAAAATCATTTTTTGAAAAATTAGATTCTCACATTAAAAGCCAGATTATACTTTTAAGTAAATTGGAATCTATTACATTACTGTTCCCAATGGCTTGGCACTCTTAAGTAATGATTTAAGCATACATGGCATTTTCAATAGATTGCATAATGTCTTAACTGTCCTTATGATTACATTTCAGGGGAAAAAAATAAAGTGAAGAATAAAAATGATTTGAACTAATGCACAATCATGATTGAAAACACTTTGCACAGGATTGCTACTGAATATGGCATTAAATATAGTTGAATACTTGCAAAAGTAGAGGAGCATTGCATTAGAGACAGATTATTTATTGCTATGGATCAATGGATATAAAGATATATTTCCATCTGTCTGAAGAATGATACTGCTATTTTTCTCAGATGCACTCAATTTCATAGTGCTTTTTTTTTCTCTAAAAATATATGATACTGCATAAGCTCCCTAACAAACTCAATGCTCAGTGTCATTTTGACACAAAAGGCCATTTGTCCCACATCCACAGTGCCATATCATCTTATGTTAATGTCATGTTGATCATTCATAGTTGGGTCTAAAAGTGATACACTAGTGTAAGTTTATACTTTTAAATTGTTATTAAGTTTATTATGCCAGTAGTGTATTTTAGTGTGTATTAAAAACATGTTCTTGAAAAAATTATTTTTAAAGTTATGGCTACAAAAATTAAATTGTTAAAATTAACTTGTGAATGATAAGCCACTTGGGGAGTAATTCTAGTTCACACTCCGTATTCAGTGCATTTTGATATATTGATAATTACTCCAAGTAAATCTCCTTTAGCTGAGATTTTTGTAACAACATTAATAATTTATTGCAATATGAATTCCGTGGCACCATTTAACATTAAGCGAGGGGAAGGCAGTGTGAATTGGTTTTGCTGCAGACCTCTGGTGCTCTAGAGTCTCCTGTGTTCCACTACTAATTGGTTACTATCGGTCACTTTAGAACTTCTTTTAAAAATAGGTTGTTGCAAGGTGCACTTAGGAGAAATAGTTGGATATTTTCAGCTCATGGGGTTTTATTTAAATAAAAAAAATGGTAAAGTAATGCAATCATCTTTGGTTATAAAAGTGATGGCTGAATTGAAAACGTTTCTGAATCAGGTCAATGGTACTGATGATTAGTACATTGTTAATCAAGTTCTCCAGATTGCCATCAAACGCTTTAGCTCTTTGCTCAGGCTGGTGAGAGGATCATGAATATTAAAGAGATTCAAATGGATGTGCTCTCATGTAATATGGAGTACCACAAATGAAAAGACTAAATGAGAACAGCTCTGACTCTGTGTTCTGATATATCTTTTAAATAAAGAGGAATGCCTAATCAATTTCTTTTCTCACATATAACCACCAAATTAAATATCTTCCTTCCTTTCTTTTTTTTGATTATATCTATATATCTATATCTATATTTATATCTATCTATCTATCTATCTATCTATATACATCTTACCCACATTGACAAACCAGTGGAATAGGTACATAAAAATAATTGTTTTAAAGAAAAGGTTTATGTAAGTGTTAACAAGGTGTGATGGGTAATAATTAAAATGTAAAAGACACTGATGAAAGATTCAAATATAATGCACTTATTTTTATTTTGGAGTGTGTTTTAGAGTCAAAGAAATGACACTAACTTGAAGAATGTCTTCTTGAAAGGGATACAATGAAGTTCTTCATCTCTTTATTTAGCAACCATCTCCTTACACTTTTAAAACCTGCATTATTGGAAATAGGATACTATATGTTAAAAACGTATTGATTTGGCGGATTGCTAAAAGCAAAATTTTGTTCTTCATAAAAATGAGACTAAGAGACATGGACAAGAGTGTGGTGGTTACCAAGGGTGGGGGGGGGGAGGGAGGACATGGGAGGGAGGGAGGGAGAGAGTTAGGGGGAGGGGGAGGGGCACAGAGAACTAGATAGAGGGTGACGGAGGACAATCTGACTTTGGGCGAGGGGTTTGCAACATAATTTGATGACAAAATAACCTAGACACGTTTTCTTTGAATATATGTACCCTGATTTATTAATGTCATCCCATTACCATTAATAAAAATTTATTAAAAAAAAATTTTGTTCTTTAAATCAAAATGGAAGAAAAGGATTTTCTATTGACATCTCTAGGCGTTTAATTTAGAATTTAAATTTTACTCAGTATAGGTTAGTGAGATATATTCATGTATAAAATCGAAATAAAATAATACTACATTTATAAATGACTAAGTTTTAACAAAATCTAATAAAGTAGTGGTATGGCCTATTTCTAGAGTTTAAATTAACATAGTTTATTCTTGAAATTGAATATAAACAAATAAATATATTCCTCTAATAGAAACATTTTATTGGAAAAAAAGCAACATTTCTTTTAAAACTTACCAACTTGGCATAAAATAATTTACTATGTTAGCTCACTGTCTATTTAGAAAGAAGATTCTTTGATTTATGACAGAGTAAGAGTTTAAAAGAATAGGACTCTAAGGAAAAAGATGTTTCAGGTGAGAGAAGTCTGACACTAATGAGCTTTTTAGAAAGATCCAGGCTTCATGAGAGTGTCTAGGTGACCCTGAAGAGTTTGAGGTTAAGGCAAGTCCAAGGTTTCCAGGGTTTGCTGTTAAAATGAAGGAGATTAAATAAAGAAAATCAGGTGATTTTCAAATTGTCCTGGGTCCAGCTTATGAAAAAGGAAAGCTCTTAATACATTTATATACATATCCTCATAGTCATGAAAAACTACTGACTAGACCAGTATTGAGAATATCCATGTCTCAGGTTTTCATTAGTAGATCAAATGAACTAGAAAAATGATTATTTCTGAAATTGAGATAATCAACCATTATTGAAAGTTTTAGAATATTCATAGGATCACGGAATGGCAAAATTGCCATTTTCTCTAAACAACTTATTTTTTTTTTCAGTAGAGAACAATAAGATCCTGATCAATTAAGCATCCTGTTCAAGTTAATTAATATAGGGTCAAGATTAAGGTTATATTATTCTGATTTGTAGCCCAATCTAAGCTTTTCCCTTACTATTTAACCACCACAACTTTAGAACAAAGCTAGATTAAAATATATATAATAATATCATAAGGTACTCTGAGTGGCTTATTTCCCTCAGCATAATGCTCTCCAGGTCCGTCCATGCTATTGCAAAAGGTAAGATTTTATTCTTTTTTATAGCTGCATAGTATTCCATTATATAAATGTACCAAAGCTGTTTTATCCACTCTTCTACTGCTGGACACTTAGGCTGCTTCCAAATCTTGTCTATTGTTAATAACTCTACAATGAACATAAGGGTCCATATATTCTTTCAAATTAGTGTTTTGGGTTTCTTCGGGTAAATTCTCAGAAGTGGAATCACTGGGTCATAAGGTAGTTTTATTTTTAATTTTTTGAGGTAACTCCATACTGCATTCCAGTGTCTGCACGAGTCTGCATTCACACCAACAGTTCACGAGGGCTCCCTTTTCTCCACACCTTCATCAACACTTGCTGTGTGTTGATTTATTGATGACAGTCAATCTGAGAGATATAGGAAGTTAATGAACAAAATGAACTAACAAGCAAAATAGAGAGAGAATCATACATAGAGTACAAGCTGGCAGCTGTTGGGGTTAATGGGTGAAGGGGTAGAATGATTGAGCACAAAAGACAAAAAAGAGAAAGAAAATCTCGTGGACACAGACAACAGTGGGATGAGTGAGGGAGAGTTGGAGGAGGGTATGGCAGAATAAAATGGCGATGGACGAAGACTTAACTTGGATGGGTGAATACACAATAGGGTGTGCAGAGAACTGTTGTAGCATCGGGTACCTGAAACCCGTATAATTACGTTAAATAGTGTCACCCCAATAAATTCAATTTTTAAAACATCTGGGGAAAAATAAAAAAAGTATATATAGTAATTACAAACTACTGTACATGGTCTGAAGAAAATTGGATTATATAAGAGAATATAATAGAAGGACTAATTTTATAAGGGTAGTGGTTCCATGATTAAAAAATACCTCTCTGAGAAAGTGACACTTAATTTGAAACTTGAAGATGTAAACCAAGGTCAACAGATGAAGTACAAAAAAAAAAAAAAAAGTCGCAGCGTGTGGGAGTGGCTTGTTGGAGTATCCAATGTGGGTGGTAATTTTAAGAAACTAAAAAGGCTTCTGAATATACTGAGCAAGTCTTGGAAATTGGTGAGAAATAGAAATAATTGGAATTTTATTCCATGTGCATTGGAAAGCTATTGAAAGGTGTTGAACCAACCTTCTTAAATGTTCTGATATATTTTTTGAAAATTTAAACTCTTGGTTGAAGAAAAATTAATTGAAAGTTCATAAAATGCAGAAAGCAAAGTCATCTAGCAAGGCTTTCAGTCCTCCAAATAAGACATGCTTGTGATGTGCACGAAGCTTGTGCCAGGGGAAATGGCGTGATATGAATGGAATTAAAGTATATATTAAAAGTTGAGGCAACATATCTTGGTACTTAGTTGTGATAGATTGGGAACAGTGCTAAGGAAAAGTAAAAAGTCAGTATTTCCAAGATTGCTGGCATTAAAAGAAACCTGAGTGAATGAGAGTTTAATTTTGTTGAGAAATCAAAGACATGAGAAAGAACAAAATGGAAAATCAGGAGTGTTAGATACACTGTTTTAGAAATATGAATTTCTGAATAGAAATGCCATCCATGTAGGTTGACAGAAAGATTGGTCTGAAGCTCAGAAGAGATATCTGGATAGAAATTAAAATTTGAGATGTTAAATTTTAAGATAGATTTGATTGCCTAAGAAGTAATCATAGTGGGAGAAGATATGAGAGCCCATAGTGGAACTCTAAAGTTCTCAAAAAATAGGCCCTGGCCGGTTGGCTCAGCGGTAGAGCGTCGGCCTAGCGTGCAGAGGACCCGGGTTCGATTCCCGGCCAGGGCACACAGGAGAAGCGCCCATTTGCTTCTCCACCCCTCCGCCGCGCTTTCCTCTCTGTCTCTCTCTTCCCCTCCCGCAGCCAAGGCTCCATTGGAGCAAAGATGGCCCGGGCGCTGGGGATGGCTCTGTGGCCTCTGCCTCAGGCGCTAGAGTGGCTCTGGCCGCAACATGGCGACGCCCAGGATGGGCAGAGCATCGCCCCCTGGTGGGCAGAGCGTGCCCCTGGTGGGCGTGCCGGGTGGATCCCGGTCGGGCGCATGCGGGAGTCTGTCTGACTGTTTCTCCCTGTTTCCAGCTTCAGAAAAATGAAAAAAAAAAAAAAAAAAGTTCTCAAAAAATACAGATGTTGGGTAGAGAAAAAAATGAACCCCTAAAGTAGGCTAATGACTTGTCAGGAAGAAAATCAAGTTAGTTTAGTGTTTCAGAAGGCAAAAAAGACAAACATAATTTAAGATCAGTTTCCAATTTGTTGAATGTTGCTGAGAAGTTATAGTAAGTTGAATCTCGTTCTCCAAGGAGATATGTTCAAGTCCCAACCTCCCTGTACCTGTGAATGTGACTGAGTCCTAATAGATGTACTCAAGTTAAGATAAGGTCGTACAGGATTTGGGTGGGCTTTAAATCCAATGACTGTCATCCTTCTAAGCAGAGCAGAGAACACACAAACGTGCAGAGAGAAGTCGTGTGAAGACAGAGGCTGAGATTGGAGTGATGCAACTATACACATCAAAGAACACAGAGGATTTCTGGAAGCCAGAAGCTGGGATGGAGACATGGGAGAATTTCTCCCTCAGAGGCTGCCTAAGCAGTCAACCTTGTGCCAACATCTTCATCTTCATCTTGGACTCTTGGCCTCCAGAACTGTGGAAGGGTATGTTTCTGTTATTTTTAGCTACCCAGTTTGTGGTAATTTGTTATGGCAACCTTAAGAAACTAATGCAGAAGTCAAATAAGTTGAGGACTGAAAAACACCTACAGGTAGACAACATAAAGGTAGTTTTCATCCTTAGCAAAAGCAGGACAGTCCCATAAATTGTGAGTTGTGGACTTGACATTAGCGAGGGACAGAAAATGAACAAAGGGTGATGAGGAAGAGACGGTGAATGGAAATCGGGATCGACTTGGAACACCTGTTTTTAAAGATGAAAAGAGAGATAAGAAAAATAGGTGCAGAGATTTTATTTTTATTTTTTGCATACTAAGCTATTCGTGGATGCTAATGGCAAGGACATAAAGATGAAGGAGAGAATTAAAAGTTGAACATCTGGCCCTGGCCGGTTGGCTCAGCAGTAGAGCGTCAGCCTGGCGTGCGGGGGACCCTGGTTCGATTCCCGGCTAGGGCACATAGGAGAAGCGCCCATTTGCTTCTCCACCCCCCCCTTCCTCTCTGCCTCTCTCTTCCCCTCCCACAGCGAGGCTCCATTGGAGCAAAGATGGCCCGGGCGCTGGGGATGGCTCCTTGGCCTCTGCCCCAGGCACTAGAGTGGCTCTGGTTGCAGCAGAGCGACGCCCTGGAGGGGCAGAGCATCGCCCCCTGGTAGGCAGAGCATCGCCCCCTGGTGGGCGTGCCGGGTGAATCCCGGTGGGGCGCATGCGGGAGTCTGTCTGACTGTCTCTCCCCATTTCCAGCTTCAGAAAACTACCCCCCCCCAAAAAAGTTGAACATCTTCAGAGAGAAATGATGAACAAAAAGAGGGCTCTGCAAAGACGGTAAGGAAGGGGTTCAGGTTATACATGCTCTCTCGGTTTTAATTAGAAGGAGGGAGAGACACAGTGAACAGCTATCTGAATTTGTGTGGTGGAGAGAGGAAGGATGTCCTATCTAGGAGCTTCTATTTTCTTGATTAAGAATGTTCTTTGCAGCATGTACAGTAGCCAAGATCTGGAAGCAGCCCAAATGCCCATCAGTAGATGAGTGGATAAAGATGCTGTGGTCCAATGAAATACTAGTCTGATTGAAAAAGGAAATCTTACCTTCTGTGACAGCACGGGTGGGCCTGCAGAGCATGACGCTGAGTGCAATAAGCCAGTCAGAGAAAGACAAGCACCACAGGATTTCACATACATGTGGAAGCTAATGAACACAATGAACTAAGAAACAAAACGGGGACAGACACAGATGGAGAGCAGACTGACTCTGTCAGGGGGCAGGTGCTGGGGGACTGTGCAAAAGGAGATGGGATTAAACAAAGAGAAAACCCTCGTAGACACAGCAGTGTGGTGGTCCTAAGAGGGAAAGGGGAGGGGGAGGGGGAAGAAGGTGAAGGGGGATCAGTGGGGATGAAAAGAGACTTGATTTGGGGTGGTCAACACAGTGCCATGTACAGATGATGCATGATGGCATCATAGACCTGAAACCTATATTCTTTTATTAGCCAACGTCACCCCAATAAATGCAACTTAAAAAAAAAGCTTAAAAAATCTCTATTTTCCAGTAAAAAGAAAGAAAGAAAGAAATGTAGCAAGATCTCCTAAGTTAAGAGGGCAAAGGGGAGCGAGATGTCTCAGAACAATAAAGAAGGTATGAAATTATATGTATGCTGAGGGGCACAGCAAACCGGATATGGAGTATGATTTGAGGGAAGTGGTCACGGAGTCGATAACGAAACCAACCTGCCCCGGCTGGGGTGCAAAACCTAAGATTGGAAGAGATTTTGGAGAGTGTGATGTCTCCTGCACATCTCCCTTTGTGTCGAAGCAGATAGTGCTTTGCTTCCCGTTTGTGGGCGATCATCTTGCAGTACCCTGGTTCTCTAAGACGACTCAAGTCAAGAGGCTGTGGGTACAGAGATCAAATAGAGAAAAATAGTCCGTACTTCCGTTCTGGCTCTTCTGTTGCCGTACGTTCAGCTCTCCAGGACCCAGCTTGCACTTAATAACATGGAGTCGATACAGTCAATACCCAATAGCCACAGCTTAAGAGAAAACAACCCACGCACTAAGGAATATTGAACACTACGCTGTAACCATATCCCCGGTACCAACAGTGTGGCTCTTAGGTGAGTCTTGCTTTCCTTGTTTTTGTAAGTAGTCAGCAGATACTTGAGACAGGATGACGAAAACCAAGAAGTGCTGAAACTCCTAGAAAAGTATTTGGAAAGTTAATATCTTGAAACTCTTTCAACAGATGCAGTTGAAAGTGGCTCTAACCAGGGGTCTCAAACTCAACTCAGCATGTGGGCCGCAGAGCAAGATCATAGCCCTTCGGCGGGCCGCACTAGGTCTACAAAAGGCAACTGTTACGCAACACTTTTCTCACTGCAGTTGAAAACAAAAAAAAATCAGCACAAAATTGTTCGGCGGGCCGCATGCGGCCCGCGGGCCGCGAGTTTGAGACCCCTGACCGTTGCCAGAGAAGTATAGGACTTCTGCAAAGCAGTGCACGCCCACAGTAATTTATTTTGAAAACTGCAAGTCACTTTTGACACTTATCATTTGAAGCCTTGGATGCTCTCAACTGGAGAGTGGTTGGCTCTGAGCTACAAGGGGAGAGAGCCTGAAAACATTGCTTCCAAAGAGCAGTCAGAAGAGTACAAAGTACAATGTGTGGTGTGAGTTCAAGTCCAAAGAATCCAATGACATAAATCAAAGCAGCAATGTATTATTAAAAACGTTATGCTCCTTGGGCTACAAATGAACAAGGGAAGAAAAAAGTTTTACATGAAATTACTCTGAGGTTTCACTATGTTAAATGGTTTAATGTCATGAGCTTTAGGTACACACTGGGGAACAAAAAGAAGAAGAGAAGAAGAAGAAAAAGAAGGAGGAGGAGAAGGAGGAGGAGGAGTAGGAGGAAGAAGAAGAAGAGAGAAGAAGAAGAAGAAGAAGAAGAGGAAGAAGAAGAAGAAGAAGAAGAAGAAGAAGAAGAAGAAGAAGAAGAAGAAATGGAAGAAGAAATAAAATGGCAGATGTAAATCCTTTGTTTGAGTATGTAGGTAGTATTTAATAAGGTTTCTAGGCTGTTTTAAGTGAGTCTGGTGTGTAAATTTGCAATTTGGGATGGGAGTTCACAAACACAGAGATCTAAAGGATGTTCATGTCACCTGTTCCTTAACTCACAGTATTATCCTCAAACAGCACTAAAGATTAGGAGGGAATAAAGAGATTGAGATTTCATTTTCCTATTTTCAACATGATTATTTCTGTATAGATGTTTTTTTTACTATAGAAGGCCCTCGGGATTGCCTGTGTATTACGGCAGGTGATAGAGAAAAGGACCGGAATACTTAATAGCAGATCAAGCCCCACGCGTGCCCCATTCCCAGAAATAGCTGATTGAATTCAGAAGCTGCAGAATTAACAGATGCTACTTTGCCGGCAGGACTTCTGTGGAAGAAGTTTTTAGAGCGATTCTGCAGAACAAAGGGCTCATGACGTTTGCCTAATTAAAATGGGGAAGCCAACGCAGAAACTAGAATTGCGGGGGTGATGTCACATGAGAATCCCTGACTCGGTCCTTGAATGTGTGTCCGGGTCTCTGGAGAGCAGCCCCCCAGCCCCGAGGCCAGGTTCCACGAGTTTGCGCTCCTCCGAGTGAGCGGCACTTGGAATGGAGCAGGTGACCCTCGTGTTGACCAGGCCGTGTGTGGGACCGCAGTCTTCTCCAGCTTTTAGGTAGAAGAAACAGCAATGTGTTGAACCGAGAACTGAGTATTCTATACAAGGTGTAAGGAAACTGGAACTGTGTAAGGGGAGATTTGTGAACTGATGAGAAAATTTAAATCGAATACTGCTAAAGACATCTTTTTCCTGCAGGGCCAGGAGGTTAAAAGCTAGGGAGTGGGGGTGTGGGGGGGGTATGAAATGACTTGCAGTAGCAGGAGGAGGCGGGAAGAAAGACGTGAGTGTGCAATAGGAAGTGTGTGTTTTGCGTGATTGGGTCGGGTGGGGTTGGGGGGTAGGAATGCCGGGTAGGAAAGAGGGAAAAGAAAACTGAGAAGGGAATGAAGTCAAGAACAATGATCCACGCTTGGGCTGTCGACCTCCCGTTTAAAACCTTTTGTTTAAGTAAACCTGAACCACACGATCTCTCGTTAACTCAAAGCGGGGCAGAAGGGTTTCCTACAATTTAATACGGTCGAGTTTAACAAGTCTTCCTTCTGATAAAATAAATGCCTACCCTGTATAATATCTACCTCCTTTTTGTTCTAGATTTGTCATATATATATATGTATATAATTTTTGTGTAAAAATAATGCACATAGGCTTTCAGATCTAACTACTTAGTGGAGCTACAAAGAAAGCTTCAGCTGATTAAGGAGTTTAATCAGCAGTTTGGGAGGAAAAATCCGCTGTGATAAGCTGTAACCTTTTCTGATGACTTTGCACATCTTTAATGTTATGGAAAGGCTGAAGGTCTTCATTATGAGATGCATGCCGACCACAGAGGAGCCGACGGAGGGAGCATTTCATTGCAAGAGATTAGGACCCAGTTTTGATTGAGGCACATCATTCTCATTTTTAAAATGCTTCCTAACCCTCATCTTTGAGTTTAGGCAGGGCAATGATTTAATAGATGTTATCGTGTAAAAGGAACGTCATTGACTGTTTAAATTAAAGAATGCTCTCCGTGTCTCTGACCCACCTGTTCTCCTGACATGTGTTTTCTTTTACAAATTAAAACCACCTTGTTCCCCAGCCATTCCACTTCTGGGAGGACATCTGAGGAAAACTGAAACACTCTCGACAAGAAGATATGCACCCCCCGTGTTCACTGCAGAGTTATTTACAATAGTCGGTATTTGGAAGCTGCCCAAGTGTTCGCCAGTAGATGGGTGGATATGGAACAGGTGATCCATTTACACAGGGGAGTACTACTCAGCCATAAAGAAGAAGACACTCTTCCCTTTAGCTGCTGCATGGACGGACCTGGAGAGCATTATGCTGCGTGAAGTCAGTCAGTCAGAGCAAGATAGATACCACACGCTCTCACTTAACATGTCAAGTCTGATGAACACACAGAACAGAAACAGGCTCATGGAAACAGGGAAGAGACTGACAGCTATCAGGGGGGGTGGAGCTGGGAGGCTGGGAGGGAAACGGTGAAGGGATTCAGCAAGTACAACGTGGTAGTTGCAGAAAAGCCGCAGAGAATGCAGTTGGTAGCGCAGGGCACACAGTCAATAATGTTGGGATAACTGGGCGTGGGGCCAGGTGTGGTCTGAGGGCAGCAGGGGAACCAGGGTCAAGCACAAGCTTTCGGGCCTCCGGCCGCACCTCTGGAACTGCAGCAGAATGGTACTGAATGTAAACTGGTAAAAAAAAAAAAAGAACTGCACATTATATAAAAACAACACCACCACCATATTAATTATGTTAAAATAAACCCAAATGTTATGGGAACAAAATATAAAACTAACTTCTACGTTTTAAATAATATGTGAGACTTCAAAGAAACATTGGGATTAGGACAGACATCGACTCTTCTCTCCGTTTAGGGATTCTTGTCCAAGATGCTAAGGAAAAAGTACTACATGGTCTAATAATTGAACGTGTAAGTACCTGCTAGGGAACTATATCGTTCGGCCACTCTGGAAGAGTTGTCCTCAGTCAGGGACAAACGTTTCCTCAATGCAAAAGATGTTTGCAGTTGGCAACTCAGGTGAGTCGACTTAGAAAACCTAACAATGTCCTCGGTACCATAAATAATACAGGCAGGCAGCTAATAGGATAGATTATTGTAACACTGCTCCCAGTGAGATTACTCTAAATCCAGCCCCTCCGTGTCTGCGTCCTCTGCTCTCTTATCCCCACGTGACTCCGGCAGACAGTGCAGGGTGATAGGAAACGTGGTTATGTCGCCTTGACATTTTTAATACATATAATTTTCTAGTATCTTTTCATTTCACTGTGCACAGAGTATAAATAACAAAAAAAAAATTCCATTGAAATTCCTAAAAGGAAATGATTATCATGTACAGAAACAAACAATAAATTTAGATATTTGCAAAGGCAGTAGACATTCTATGGATCTTTCTTTCTTTTTTTCTTCCTTTCTTTTCTTCTTCTTCTTCTTCTTTTTCTTTTTTCTTTGCTTTTCTTTTTTGCCTCTGCAATTATACTCTAAGTACATTAATAAAGAATGGGGAATAACAACCCTTTAAAATCTGTCAAATGCTTGCAAATATTAAAAAAAAAAATTTTCCCTCTACACACCATTCTCTTTCCCACAGAAATGTAGTTCTTTTGTTATTTAAATATATTGAAAGCAAGTAGGTCCCCCAGAAAATTAATATTAGTTTCCTTTTTCTAAATATTGGGACTTCCTTAATCCCATCAAAAGGAAAGGCATTTAGACCTTTTTAAATTTAATAGGGTTATTATTTTTCATTGTAAGCAACTTGTGTAAGTCATCTTCAGCCTGACAAGCTGGCACCATTAGGGCCTGGTTAAAATCAAATATTTTCGTGACCTATAATTTCAAGAGCAGAAGAATTCTAGTTCTGATTTACAAAAGCTTTCTCTCTCTCTCTCTCTCTCTCTCTCTCTCTCTCTCTCTCGCCTTCTAGGTAATTTTCGGCTCACAAAACTAACGTCGGTTCCTGTCAAGTCTTCTCTTTCGTATACAATCTCTCAGAATTAATGTATCCTCTGAACTAGGATCGGCTATTAAAGTGCTTTCTTCTTATTCCAAAGCATTATGTGGATGTTTCTGCTCTTAACCATTGGTGTTTGGGGGGGGGGGGGAGGGGGGTGTTTAGTCACGTGACACAGCCGTCCTTTCATATCCCACCCACCCCCTTCCCTCTGAAGCGCGGAGGAATGTGAAATGATACACAGCGGACATCTGCTGCCCATGCCTCCCCGCCTCCCGCTCCCCCGACCCCGTGCCTTTGTTCTTCCCCTCGTTCCCGAGGACCGGAGTGGAGAGCCTTCTCCCTCACGCATTTGTCATCCTATCTCTTTCATATTGATGTTTCCCCTCCCAACTTCAAAGCGACTCACTTATACCTTGTGCTAGTTGGAGTAATGTTAACTAAAACTAAATGAGTTGTTTTTTTTTTCTCTCTCTCTCTCCCTGTAAAAGACGTGGAATGGAGGTGCTACTCTGCTTTGGACACCACGGGGTTTTCTCATTTTGGGTGTTCGTTGAAGTAGACGAATGCCTCGCTGGTGAGAAGACACTGCGTTCTCTTGTGCCTTCTTTTCAGTTAATTATTCTTTTCTCTTTTTTTTATCACACATCTTGGGGGAGCTGTGATTCCCAAAGCCAGAAAGTCCTTAGGAGTCAAATGGGCTGTTTCAGGCTCTGATCCGACTCCTGATTCAGTGAGATGCTCTACGCTTACATTTCCCTTATTCTAACGTGGCTTCTCTTCTTTCACTCAAATTGTTCCGGCAGAAGTGACTGGTGCCTTTTACCTGCAGCAAATGGCCTCCCTCTTGGTTGTTAACCTGACTGACGTTGACACTTCCACTTAAGAAAATATATATATATATATTTACTGATTTTAGAGAGAGCCAGGAAGGGAGAGAAAAATAGGAAAAGAAAGAGAGAGAGAGAGAAACATCAACTTGTTGTCCCACCTACCCATGCAATCATTGGTTGATAACTGTATGTGCCTGACGGAGGATCGAACCCACAACCTTGCCGTTTTGGGAAGATGCTCTAAGAAACTGAGCTATCCGGCCAGGGCCTTCAAATGACACTTGACAGGGCTGTTCACATTGAACGTCTCTCCAACTTTTGTTTTCCTTTTCTATTGTCTTTTTGCTTCTCTCTGTCTTCTACCACTTAATGGAGAATTTTTCAAGGTTGTGTTCTTACCTTTATTACTGTTGACTACATTTTTTTCTTGATTATTTTATCACTTTTGCCCCTTCAATTAGTCCTTATGTAGTGTATTCCTAAATATGATTTTTGAATATTCTTCTAATTATATTTCTAATGGCTCTGACAGACTTCTTCATTGATATTATACTGGCATCTTAAACTCAGAATATTTTCCAATAACTCATTACTGAGTATCTAATTCTTAGAAACCATTCTTATTTATTGTTGCCAAGTTAATCTTTGCAATGAGACTGCCCTTCTTCCAAACTACTAGGCCTCCTGAATGCCTTCTGGTGTGTCTCTTGACATGCTCTACATTTTGCTAACAATGCTTTGCTTTATTCTAGTTTCTGCTACCACACTGCCTTCTCTCTTTCCAACTGCTTATGAAAATCTTGTGGTCACCTGTCAGTTCATACTTACCCATACTTATTCTATCCTTAATCTTCTCAATCAGATGCTATCATTCTCCTAAAGCATGTTTTTTAAAATTACTCTTATGATAGGTATGATAACATAATGTATGTGAAATCATGCTTCAATAAGCAGATTTTATTGATTCTAAGATGCACATTTTTATCATAATTTAATGTCCCTGAAATTAAGGTGCAAATTACAGTTAAAGGCATTTTAGATTCAATAAAATACAGTATATTCTTTGCAGTAAGTTGTCAAGACCCTTGGATGTAGGATATAGATTTTTCTTTTCAATAAAAAGCTGTGGAATTAGGCCTGACCTGTGGTGGCGCAGTGGGATAAAGCGTCGACCTGGAACACTGAGGTCGCCGGTTCGAAACCTTGGGCTTGCCTGGTCAAGGCACATATGGGAGTTGATGCTTCCTGCTCCTCCTCCTTCTCTCTCTCTCTGTCTCTCTCACTCCTCTCTCTCTAAAAAAAAAAATCAATAAATAAAATATTTAAAAAAAAAAAAAAAAGCTGTGGAATTAGTACATGCCACATTGTCTCCATGCTGACAGATCCAAATGAAGGTGAGAGAGCCATCCAGTTCCATTCAGATGTCAAATTAAAGCAGATAGAGCAGGCATCTGTGCCTTTCTCTCATTGGGAAACTATCTCTAGATTTTCACGATTTTTTTTAATTTTGTAATATGGTAGACTATATTAAAGTTTTCTGATGTAAATCATCTTTGCTTATTGGATGTATATATATATATATATTTATATATATATATATACACACACATACATATATAGATATGCACACATACAACTAGTGCTCAACTTATGACCACAATTGGTTCCAACAGACCGGTTGTAACATGATTTGGTCGTAAGTTGAGTAGGCTATATGTACAGTACTGTGAAATGATGTTATAAAAATCTTTAAGTCATATTTTATCATAATTTTCTTTCATTATTGTTATATATAATTATTTTCTTGGTTTATTTTATGCCATTTGTATCATCTCTACAAGATTTTGTTTCTTATTTTTACATTTGTCAGGTTTAAGTAAAACACTGCATTACCAGTACAACTGGTTTAATATTTGCAAAACATACAAAATTGCAAAATATGGATGCATACAAAAATACAGGTGTAAAAAAATGCCATAGGAAATCTTTTCCCAATTGCAAAACATATCAAAATAAATAAACATGTACGAAACATGTTATTGGCCGCTGGTGCTTGGCTGCGGATCGTTGATGTTGTCATCTGAGGCGGCAGTTGGGGTTACTGGAGTTGGTTTTTTCATAAACATGTGTGGTCACATTCACTTTCTTTCCTCCTTCATACTTGTTTATTGATTGCTTTCTCATATGTGCCTTGACCAGGGGGTTACAGCAGAGCAAGTGGTCCCTTGCTCAAGCCAGTGACCTTGGTTGGGCTCAAACCAGTGACCATGGGGTCATGTCTATGATCCCATGCTCAAGCCAGCACCCCTGCACTCAAGCTGGTGAACCCATGCTCAAGTTGGATGAGCCCATGCTCATTTTCGTGTTGATATCGATGGCCTTTCTTTCCTTCTTGGCAGGCTGAGGCATAGACAAAGACAATTTCCTCTTGGTAGACATCTTGGGAGGGGTTTGATGAAAAATATCCAAGACACAAAACACAAATTGCTGTACCAAGTCTGGGATAACAGTTGAAATGGTGTACACGGAGATGTTAGTGCTGCCAGAAGCTGGTCTGCACTGTCGTACGCCCAGCTGGGCAACGCCTGTGCTGCCAGATGCAGTGCAGTCGTGGCTAGCGATTGTGGTTGTAAAGTCGAACGGTCGTAAGTTCCATAGGTCGTAAGTCGATCAATGTCTATATATATTCCAATCACAATATTGTACATATATTTTAAGTAATTGATGCATTTGTCATTATTTCCTTTAGAAATTTTGCATTTATAATAACTGAGGTAGTCTGTGCAATTCCTTCCTTGCATGATCATTTTGCAGATTTGTTATTAAGGGTATACTTATACTAGGTTCTTCAAAGGGTTGCAGATACTTTGCTCCCTTAATATTCCCCATAAATATTTGTTACTTAAACATTGAAGTTTAAAATTCAGTTATCTTGGAATCTCCTTTTCCAAAGCTGCCGTTTACTAATTTCTTTATTTCTTCCTCTGAGACCCAACCAGGAACTTTTTTTTTTAATTTTATTTATTCATTTTAGAGAGGAGAGGGAGAGAGAGAGAGAGAGGAGAGACAGAGAGAGAGAAGGGGGGGGAAGAGCTGGAAGCATCAACTCCCATATGTACTTTGACCAGGCAAGCCCAGGGTTTCGAACCAGCGACTTCAGCATTTCTAGGTCGACGCTTTATCCACTGCGCCACCACAGGTCAGGCCCAACCAGGAACTTTTAAAAACCTACAAACCTCTTTCCCAACACCCTTTTAGAACTGATGTGCTTTCACGTGTGGTTGATTCTTCCCGAGTAACACTTCTTAAATCTACCATTATTTTCTCCTCAGTACAACTCACTTCATCCCTGAGTTGCTGCATTTACTTTGAATCACTCCCCACTTTCAGCCCAGGACATAAGTCCTTACCACATTAGTCTTCTGGAAAATCTCAACCCCTCCCTGCCCCATATTTACCCAAGAACTCGCTATCAAATATAGGTTAACAATTTGTCTCCAGCTTCCTTCAGCACTTTCTTCCCTAATCAGCTGTGTCGGTCGCCTCTATTATTATTGTTGCTGTTGTTAACGTCTCTGTTGCTGTGTCCCTGGCATTAATCTCCCCCAACTGATTGTGAGGACAGAGACTGTGTTTTTAGCCTTCTTTCTGGCCGAGTGGTTGGCATGTGTTTGCTATTCAATCATGTGCTGTTTGCTTGATTGATGAATTACTTGTCTCTGCCTGATTGGCTCAGTTGTTAAATGCAGGGTGCTAATGAAGCCAGGGTCATAGATCAAGCCCTATATGGAGCAATTAGGTTTGGCTAACTCCATAACCCCAGTGTGTACTCTACCCCAAAGCCACAGTCCCAGAAAGCACGTGTTTGGACACAGAGTGGGGAGCAAAAGCAGAGGGTGAACATGAGGCTAGCCTAGCGCAATTTTCTCTCTGCGGCTAAAGCCATCAGGTCCTGAAAGAAAGGGTTCTGCCCCTTCTTTGTGGCCTCACTCTCGGTGGCGGCGGCTTCCTAGGTTGTGCTCACCCTCCCCACACCACTGCCCCTCTTATCTGTCTCCACCTAGGCTTTTTCTTCATAGCCACAGTTGTGGAGAACCTGTTCTGCTTGTCTTCAGGTTGTTCTCAGAGACAGTTACTTTATATTTAGTTGTGGTTTTGACGTAGCTGTGAGAGGGGGTGAGCCCGGCTTCTTCTTGCTCCACCGTCTTAACTCCACCCATTAACAATGCTTTTTATTTTATTTTTATTTTTATGATTTATTTATTTACTTATTTAGAAAGTGAGTCAGGAGGAGAGAGAGACAAGAACATCGAGCTGTTCCTGTAGGTGCCCTGACCGGGGAATCGAACCAGCAACCTCTGCATTCTGGGAGGATGCTCCAACCAACTGAGCTATCTGGCCAGGGACTAGCTTTTTAAAAAAAAATTCTTTTTTTATTCATTGACAGAGACAGAGAAATGAAGAAAGAGGGAAGGGGGAAGGGAAGCATTCATTTTTGTTCCCCTGAGTCGTGCACTCATCGGTTGCTTCCCATGTGTGCCCTGACTGGGGATCAAACCCACAACCTTGTCGTTTCGCGGTGACACTCTTAACTGACTGAGCTCACCGGCCAGGGCTACCCTTCTCCTTAAAATTATCTTTTGCCCTGGCCGGTTGGCTCAGCGGTAGAGCGTCGGCCTGGCGTGTGGGGGACCCGGGGTTCGATTCCCGGCCAGGGCACATAGGAGAAGCGCCCATTTGCTTCTCCACCCCCCCTTCCTCTCTGTCTCTCTCTTCCCCTCCCGCAGCCAAGGCTCCATTGGAGCAAAGATGGCCCGGGCACTGGGGATGGCTCCTTGGCCTCTGCCCCAGGTGCTAGAGTGGCTCTGGTCGCGGCAGAGCGACGCCCTGGAGGGGCAGAGCATCGCCCCTTGGTGGGCGTGCCGGGTGGATCCCGGTCGGGCGCATGCGGGAGTCTGTCTGACTGTCTCTCCCCATTTCCAGCTTCAGAACACACACACACACACACACACAAAATTATCTTTTAACTCTTATTTATTCCTTTCTTACATTACAAAATTATTCTCCCATTGGTCTTCTGATCTCCAGTTCTTGATTTTCCTAGATTTTCCCTTGGCCGCATTGCAGCTTTAGTGATTCTTTTTCTAAATAATAAACTGGATCACATTATACACTTGTTTAAAACTTTGCAATGGTTTCCCCTAAAATCCACAATAAAATTATAATGTTTAAAGTGCAGTAAGCAAGACCTTTCCTCGTGTGATTCCTACCACTTTCTTTAGGAAGCATCCTTTGATTTGCCTTAATCCTTACCAACCCCCTCCCTTAATAAGAAGGAAGGGGTTTGTGATTTACAGTTCTATATATAGCATCACTCCCCGCGCCTCAGAGAACTCCCCACATGGCGTTGCCATTGTTACTATGTATTTCTGCCACTGAAGTAAGACCTGTGTATAATTAATATTTATATCTGACAAGAGAAAAATTCCAAGATGTCCTAAATTAAAAGAAAGCAGGCCAGAGAGTAGGAAGAAGAGACAAAGGAAAGTAACAAGTTAACAGCCATGGCCCAAAAGTAAGAAAAGTCTGATCATTTTCCTGCACGTGTTGCAATTTTGAATCGACTTCAAGGCAGCGTTTTTCCTTACGCCTGAACTTTCCAGACTTTGCTTCACAGCTGACTTAAGAGTGTGAAATACTTCTTTCTTACGCACTATTTGCCTATGCCAGTATTCCCTCTGCTTTGCCTTCTCCTGCCTCCCTTACCTATAGTGGATGTCAATTCTTGTAAAACAACCCACTGTAGGGAAAAGCCCCACTAACCTCAGGAGGGCAGCTATGTTTTGTCTTCTGCAGCTAGGACCGCCCCTGGGGGTCTAGGCTGCACGCTCCAGAACCGGGTTCTTTCTCGGAACTTGCTCTTTTCTGGAGCATACGGTGCAGTCACCCCTTTCTTTCAGGACGCGTTTTCATCTTGATCTTGAAGGTTTGTGTTTAACAGTATTTCTATGTCAGTGCCTGGACGTCAGTCCCTGCAACGTTGAGATGTCTGTGCAACGCAGGTGTGAAAGATTAACGAGTGAAAGGTTTTAAAATTCAAAGTGAAGAATTTAGGCTTCTGAGTTGGAAAGCAGCAAGAAAATCATTGAAGAACATTGGCTGAATAGAAAGGTGAGGCCATGTAGAAGTATGTATAGATTGTGAGAAAACTGATAAATATAAGGCTTTTTTTTTTTGTATTTTTCTGAAGCTGGAAACGGGGAGAGACAGTCAGACAGACTCCCGCATGCGCCCGACCAGGATCCACCCGGCACGCCCACCAGGGGGCGATGCTCTGCCCCTCTGGGGTGTCGCTCTGCCCGCTACCAGAGCCACTCTAGCGCCTGAGGCAGAGGCCAAGGAGCCATCCCCAGCGCCCGGGCCATCTCCGCTCCAATGGAGCCCCGGCTGCGGGAGGGGAAGAGAGAGACAGAGAAGAAGGAGGGGTTGGGGGTGGAGAAGCAAATGGGCGCCTCTCCTATGTGCCCCGGCCGGAAAACGAACCCGGGTCCCCCGCACGCCAGGCCGACGCTCTACCGCTGAGCCAACCGGCCAGGGCCTAAGGCTTTTTTTAAAAAAAACAAACAGTTGTGAAGTCAGAAAGACTTAAAATGGTATGTTGGTGATACGGAGAAGACTAAGGATTCTTTTTAAACGTAATTTACTAAAGCCCTAATATGTATTATGTCATTGGCCCCAGTAAGTATTAAAGAATCACCTTGCAATATTCTCAAAATGGTATTATTCCAAATTCACATATAACAATGCATTGCATATGTTATGATATATATAATTAACACCGGCATGTAAAGGAAACCAATAATACTTTAAGCTGTATCAATTTAATGTGCTTGTAATTTGTTTAAAATGGGCTTCTTTCTTTCATGTTTTAATTTTTCCCATTTGGGTCCTTCTAGCTAGAAAAGCCCCACGGCCTTAAAGTTGCACGTTTGTTTTTTACCGGTGGTGTAAAGCAGATAAAACAAATTTTTTTTTCATATGTGTTTGCCAGACGTTCCCATAATTGCGCTTTTCACATAAAACCCATTGCTCTTTTAGTTGATTTCACATCACATTAGAATCGTTTGACTCTTTACGAAGTCAAGTTCAGAAGACATTTTTGGGTGACAGACTTCAGATACCAGTTAGGATATAGCAACAGAAAGTTGTCGGGAGATGCACCAACCAATTTGTGGTGAGGAGAGACGGTCAAGGGCACAAAACACGCAATGTGAGTGATGATGAATTAGTGTTGAGAAGCCCCAGTGTCTTTTACCTTTTTGGTTTTTGTGATTCAATGAATCCTATCAACCACAAGTAAATCCTAAGAAGTGCGGTGGGGATTTATACTAGATGCCATGTCAGCAAGTAGCCGAGGCTCTTATTTCTCTGTTGTTGTAACCAAGGTCCAGAAAAATGAGGTGACTTCTCCAAGGTCGCACGGGTAGGTAGAGGCGTGATGAACAGCTGAGAAATCTGAATGAAGAATATTCTTACACGCTAGGGATGCTGGGAACCTTTTTTAGTGCCAGGTTCCCAGCACCCCTCTGTCTCCTAAAGATGCTTCTAAAGACTCAGAACCATGCAGGTGAGGCGGGTTGACATACAGACTGGTAGAAATCGAGTCAGGTGAGAGGGAGGAGGACCACACAAGTCCTCAAGGGGCTGGAGAGTAGCTCGCCTCTTTAAAAGCATCAAGATTCACAAATTTAAAGCATTAGGACCCCCAGCTAAAGTTTGCCTAGGGGCCGGCTGGTCTGTTGCCGTTTTAATACTCAAACGGTCTATTTTTCAGCCACTTTGATATATTCTGTATCGAAATGGGTTCGTGTGGTGTGTTTCTAAATAGGAAGATGATTTCAGTCAAGAGGTCAGACACCTCATGCTGTGGAATAGTTGTAAATAAAGGGTTTTATGAAGAATGCCGAGTAGCGGACAGGGTACTCATCACGGGTAGGATTTATTGATTCACTTTAACTGATAGTTTTGAAGGTATTTTAAGAAGCCTGTTTATTTCATTCAGCCCATCCTCCATCTTAAGAGAGGACCACTTTGTTGCCGTGGGCTGCCCGGCTGAGTGGTGAGGCTTCACATTTCTTGAGGTTGCAAAAAACCAATGTTTTGACAACAATATCACCTGCCTACAGGAAGTAAATGATAGCTCTGAGTAGGCTTTGCTAGCTACTTTTTAAAGTTAAATTTTCTATTCAACTGCAAATAACTTAAAAGTACTAAGTACCATCATCAAAACCAACCCTCAATATATTTCGTCTCTGTGCCAATACTTTAGAGTTTGTCTAAATCAATTGCCATGACAAGACATGTTCTCAACACAACATGTAGCCTTTGTGCTGGTGCCCAATCAGAACTTTTATACCAGCTTTTATTCCAGAATCAGCAAAAAGAGTAAAAAGAGAGAATCATTGTTTGGTGACTTGATGGATGAACATTCACTATTTATTGATGTACAAACAAGACCTTGGAGATGCAAAGCAGTGTGCCCAAGGAGCTAAGGCATGTACTCTTGGTTGGGGCGATGACATGAACTCACATGAAAAAACAGCAACCGATGTCCATGAATTGGAAAATGTCATAAAGTGTGCTGTGGTGTTATGGGCATCAATACAATTGAAAAAAATAATTTCATCCTGGCAAAAGCTGGGAAGGGGAAGGTTTTAGGTAGAGAGAAGAAGGTCAGGGTGAAAGGGTAAGGAGTTCTTCCAAAGGCATAGCGTGGGAAGCCTACGAGGTGACAAGGATGTGTGAAACCATCTCTTTTTCTGGAGCTAATGGTATTATGTACAAATGCAAGCATGTTCTCTATCTACAATGGGCCCGGGAACTTGTCAAACATTATTTAATTTCAAATATACTTCTCAGCACGTGTGAACACCGTCCTCACTCTATTGATCCAGGAAACGGAGTGAGACTTGAAGGTGAATATTTGTCTTGGGTTTTTGAGTGCTAGGTTAGTATTCTGTGTGTGGAAGCGCACCCGTCTTTCTTTGTGTGACTTTGGGCTGGAAATAGAGAACTTTTCTGGTTTGATTGCTTCCTGCTTCTCCTGGTAGTGGGATTCCCACTCTAGCGTCCCAGGGCAACCGAGCACATGGCATTCAACACCAGACAGATAACACCGACAGCAGTTTATTGGCTGCATAAACTCACAGCATGAGGGAGAAAGCGTTCACACACCATGCACGCCTACACAGGGGTGATAGTTCCGGAAAGAGGGAACCAGCCGGGCCACGGGAAGCTGGCTCTGTAGTAATCAGTGGTCAGGTGCTCCCTGATTCCCGGGTAAGCTTGATTGGCTGCTGTGAATTATTTCGAGGGCTGGCAGGGAACTGAAACCTGCTCTTCAGAGATAGCCGGAACTGTGTGTGGTCCGTCTGATGAGGAGGGTAGCTGGGTCAGGGGACGTTACGTACAGGAGCAGAGCAGGTGGAAGAACTTGAGGGGAGGCTACTCTGGACTCTCCTGGGTTCAGAGGGCAAGGCAGCGCCGGGCGTCAATTTTAGGTCTTTCCCACACCTTGGCGAGACTGTACCTTTCTAACTTTTACATGTTCCTCAAAGTAAAGTTTTGTTTTGGGTTTTTTTTTTGTTTTTTTTTTTGGTAAAAGTAGTTGTTTGTGTTATATATATATATAATTTTTTTTTTTCTGAAGTTGGAAACGGGGAGAGACAGTCAGACAGACTCCCGCATGCGCCCGACCGGGATCCACCCGGCACGCCCACCAGGGGCGACGCTCTGCCCACCAGGGGGCGATGCTCTGCCCCTCCGGGGTGTCGCTCTGCCGCCTGGGGCAGAGGCCAAGGAGCCATCCCCAGCTCCCGGGCCATCTTTGCTCCAATGGAGCCTTGGCTGCGGGAGGGGAAGAGAGAGACAGAGAGGAAGGGGGCGTGGGTGGAGAAGCAGATGGGCGCTTCTCCTATGTGCCCTGGCCGGGAATCGAACCCGAGTCCCCCGCATGCCAGGCCAATGCTTTACCGCTGAGCCAACCGGCCAGGGCCTGTGTTTTATATTTCTGGCCTTATCATTATCATTCCCTAGTTTAATTTCAGATGCTTTTTCTTTTGTAATTGGCTGCCCCCAGAGAAGGTAAGTTTCATCGAAATAAGGGACCTTATTAATGATTTTATTTATTTCTGTGTTTCCCTGTACCTGGGGTAGTCCCTGCCTCATAATAAATGCTCAATAAATTCTGTCAACTACTAGAACAAATAAGCATCGCTTCGAGTTCTAGAACCAAAAGGGTTTTATTTTATTTGGTGTGAAGGCTTTCCTCAGCCCAATGGCTACACCAAACATTTATCAAGGACCTTTCCTGCATCAACTCCTGTTCTTAAAATACAGTTTCTACCATGAAATGTCTTATAGTCTCGAGAAAGAGACAAATCAATAAAAATGCAATTGTAATACTTGATGACAATAGCTATGAAGAAAAAAAAAAGGACAGAGATTTAGAGACCTTTTTTTAAAATAAATTTTTATTAATGTTAATGGAATGACATTAATAAATCAGGGTACATATATTCAAAGAAAACATGTCTAGGTTATCTTGTCATTAAATTATGATGCATACCCCTCGCCCAGAGTCAGATTGTCCTCTGTCACCCTCTATCTAGTTTTCTCTGTGCCCCTCCCCCTCCCCCTAACTCTCTCCCTCCTTCCCTCCTGCGTCCTCCCTCCCCCCACCCCTGGTAACCACCACACTTTTGTCCATGTCTCTTAGTCTCGTTTTTATGTTCCACCAATGTATGGAATCATGTAGTTCTTGTTTTTTTCTGATTTACTTATTTCACTCCGTATAATGTTATCAAGATCCCACCATTTTGCTGTAAATGATCTGATGTCATCATTTCTTATGGCTGAGTAGTATTTCATAGTGTATATGTGCCACATCTTCTTTATCCAGTCTTCTATTGAAGGGCTTTTTGGTTGTTTCCATGTCTTGGCCACTGTGAACAGTGCTGCAATGAACATGGGGCTACATGTGTCTTTACGTATCAATGTTTCTGAGGTTTTGGGGTATATACCCAGTAGAGGGATTGCTGGGTCATAAGGTAGTTCTATTTGCAGTTTTTTGAGGAACCACCATACTTTCCTCCATAATGGTTGTACTACTTTACAGTCCCACCAACAGTGGATGAGAGTTTCCTTTTCTCCGCAGCCTCTCCAACATTTGCTATTACCCGTCTTGTTGATAATAGCTAATCTAACAGGGGTGAGGTGGTATCTCATTGTAGTTTTGATTTGCATTTCTCTAATAACTAATGAAGCTGAGCATCTTTTCATATATCTGTTGGCCATTTGTATTTCTTCCTGGGAGAAGTGTCTGTTCATGTAGAGACCTTAAGTTGACGTTATACTTGAATAATCAGAAAGAAAGCCATGATTTTTTTTTTAAATCCTGATAAAGAAAGCCCTCAGTTTATTTTAGGTACAAATTCCTGCTTTCTGTACTTCTTAAAAAAACTGAACAAGTCAACAAAGACAGACCTTACCTACTTTCTGACGGAGTTTAAGATGAAAGAGAAATGGCAACGTTTGTTGTATTTTAGGCTTTGTATGCGTTTTGTCAACCTACCACGTGAAAATGAAACAACTAAAGTAAGTAATAAGATGCACGTCTGCCCAATGTAGACACCGTGTTTGCTAACTATTTCATTCATAGCTGTGGCACTGAGACAGATGGACTTGTTGGTCAGGCAGAACGGGTTCTACGGGGGGTATATGGCTTGCTAAGTGCAACTCCTTGACATCCCAGAGAGTCAAAAATATTTCCCCCTGTGTCTCGGTGCAATTTACAGAGGTCTGTGTTTACACGTGGAATGTGGCATCTGAGCTCCTGTTCGGTATCGTTCCAATTCCTGTATGGCTCTTTTCGTACTCTTTGGCCGTACAGACTGGTGCAGAACCATCTCCAGAAGGTGGGTTATTGTCCTCATAGGTATTCCTGGTTTCCCCTGTTCGAAAATTTAAGCAGAAGATTTATAGGATTTAAGTCAAAGTGCCCTAGAGGGAGTCCTAACAGTCTTCCTAGCGTGATGGAAACATATTGAGGCTGTATTCCTTCTGTTTGAAGGGGACCTGGGGACTTCCCTGTTTTGTAAATTAAAGAAAGGGATTGATATTATAAATTTATCTTGGAATTCAGTCAAGGTAAGAGTGATTGCTACAAAGGAGACATCTGATATGAGAGAGGGTTTATATTGTTCTGAATTGGAAGCTGTAAATTCTGCCCCCCCCACCCCCCTGAGTTAAAAATACATCACTAGATTGGTACCATCTTAATTCATATTTTAATTTGGGTAAGGGGAAATAATATTTCTAATTGGAAATGGATGTATTCATCTTATACATTTTAAGCATGATTTTTATGAATGGTATATACATTTAAAATCCTTTATGACATCAGATGATATAGAGAATAGGAATATTTGGTTTATTTTCCTCTGTTTGAGGTCCCTTTTCTTGTGCCTGAGTTTTTATTGTCGTCACCCTTAGGTGAGAAAGAAGTTGTGTAGGTAACCCAGAAAGAGGTCTGTTGGGGGCAGAGGTAGACTATGAAGCCATGAAATAATTGATCCAGTGCTTTTTTCAAAGGGCGATATATTTCTGATTATTTTCTTTCATTCTATTTTTTTTTTTTTTGGCCACATATCATGAGTCAAAATTTGAGGCCAGATTTTATCTTCCTCATCTTGTTTCTGTCTCCCTCCCTGACTACCCCTCTTTCTTTTCTTACTTTTTCACCCTGAGACATACTAATAAATAAAAAGCCAGTACTGAGAATATCAAACTAATCTTCTTACAGTGCTAGTTCTTTGCTTCTCTGTCTTCTAGATGCAAAACATTATCAGCCTCGTAATTTCTGTAAAGATGGCTCCTTCCATCAGAGCTTCTGACACGTCCATTATTTCTAGTTTATTTTTTTGTAAATGTGTATGTTGCAGCTAAGCAGGGGCTCTTTTCTTCAGGGTTAGATTTGGGGCCTGTGTGGCTTTGGTCTCCACAATTATTCTTTTATGCCCTCTAATGGCAGCCAAAGGAAACTTCTACCGGACACAATTTCAAGAAAATAAACTTAGAAAAATATAAACAAGTAGTAACCAAAAGATTTTAGTGTTAGTAACTTTCACACACCAAGTATTTTTTACTGTGGGAAAAGGCCAGACATCATTCACTAATCTTTGGAAACTAGACCTTGTGGTTGGTTAATCACAGTTTTTCGTGGAATTTCTTCATATGGATGGGTTATTTTGAAAACTCGATTCCCAGTGGTTGAAATCCTTATGTAATTCTATTCGGCTGATAGATATTTTGCCAAAGTGTTTATTTGCTCTGGAATCAGTGAGTGTACAGAAATGCTTATTCATACCTAGATAAATGCACCACCTAGTTATTCTTTTGATTATGTATGAATGGCAATGAGGGAAGGGAAGATTCCAGTGTTTTTCTGTGGAGGCTGATGACTTCTCTTTCAATGGTGGTATAAAATAAATACGGATTATTCTGCTAAGATACCATCACTTTTTATTGTTTTACTCTAGAGGAGAGGGCCTGAGTCTTCAACACCGTGGAGATTCTCACGGGAGATTCATGTCCAAGGTTAAGACCTTGAGGAAGAAGTTTACCACATCTGACAAATGTGCTTATATCAGCAGGTTCAAGCTATTCTCAGCAGGTTATGTGTGTGGGTTTTGTTTTTTTGTGTTTTTTTTTTTGTATTTTTTTGAAGTTGGAAACGGGGTGGCAGTCAGAGAGACTCCTGCATGTGCCCGCCCGAGGTCCACCCGGCATGCCCACCAGGGGGTGATGCTCTGCCCATCTGGTGTGTTGCTCTATTGCAACCAAGGCCATTCTAGCACCTGAGGCAGAGGCCATGGAGCCATTCTCAGCGCCCAGGCCAACTTTGCTCCAATGGAGCCTTGGCTGCGGGAGGGGAACAGAGAGACAGAGAGGAAGGAGAGGGGGAGGGCTGGAGAAGCAGATGGATGCTTCTCCTGTGTGCCCTGGCCTGGAATTGAACCCGGGACTTCCGCATGCCAGGCTGACGCTCTACCACTGAGCCAACCGGCCAGGGCCTATGTGTGTGTTTTTTAATTGCTCTTTCTTTTCTTTTTGCTCCTCATTTTTTTTTTTGGTTTTCTTTTTCCAAGACTTTTACCTTGTGTCTACTTGTAGTGGTTCTGCATCGATCTGATCCTAGAAATGTAGCTTTTGTTTTTGATGATGGGAACCCACAGCCGGAGGTGTCCGCCAACTGGCTGGATAGTAACCTTTTCCCCTTTACAGCTTCTTTCCTCACCTTTGTCAGCTGCCCCAAGTGAATGATATAGTTTTGTCAAAATGCTGTTAGAAAAACACATTTTTTGCCTTTAGTGTAAACCTGGATTAAGGCTTATAGATATTAGAATAACTCTATATCACTAAACACAGATTAAAGTATCCTTAAAAAGATATATTCAGGCCCTGGCAGGTTGGTTCAGTGGTAGAGCGACAGCCTGGCGTGCAGGAGTCCTGGGTTTGATTCCCGGCCAGGGCACACAGGAGAGGCGCCCATCTGCTTCTCCACCCTCCCCTTCTCCTTCCTCTCTGTCTCTCTCTTCCCCTCCCGCAGCCGGGGCTCCATTAGAGCAAAGTTGGCCCGGGTGCTGGGGATGGCTCCGTGGCCTCTGCCTCAGGCGCTAGAATGGCTCTGGTTGCAACAGAGCAACGTGCTAGATGGGCAGAGCATCGCCCCTGGTGGGCATGCCGGGTGGATCCCAGTCGGGTGTATGCGGGAGTCTGTCTGACTGCCTCCCTGTTTCCAACTTCAGAAAAATACAAAAAAAAAAAAAAAAAAAAAGGATAAATTCATAAAACTTTTGTCTCCTTATAAAATTTAAAAGATTGTGATACTAAACTAAACCAAATATCGGTGTATTCTTTAGAATTATGTGTATACATAAAATAGGCTGAACCCACAAAAGCTCCTCCAGCCAGGGATTGGAATGCTAATTATAAGAGCTCTTGTTCATTGGACATTCACAGCGTGCCAAGCCCCACTCAGCTCACCTCTAGTCTTCACCTCAATTCTGCAAGAAGAATTAACTGTTCTCATTTGATTTACAAAAAAAAAAAAACAGAAACAAAAAAAACACCCCAAAACTGTGGCTCAAAGAGATGATTCTTCTTTATCCAATCATTTATTACAGGAAACTGGTTGTTTTTGTGTCTTGCCCACCGTGAATAATGCTGCAGTGAACATAGAAGTATATATATCTTTATGAAAAAAAGGTATTCAAAAAAAATTTTTTTTGCTTGTATACCAGTAGAGGAGTTGCTGGGTCATATGATAACTCTATTCTTAATTTTTTGAGGAAGCTCCATACTGTTTTCCATAGTGGCTGTATCATAGTAGTTTGATACAGTTCCATTCATTTATTTTTGTTTTTTACTTCCCTTGCCTTTAAGGTCAAATTTAAACACCAGTTTACATTCCCATCAGCAGTGAATGAAGGTTCCCTTCTCTCCATAACCTCTCCAACACTTGTTCATACCTGTCTGGTTGATGACAGCCATTCTACCAGGTGTGCAGCGGTATCACATTATAGTTTTAATTTGCATTTCCTTTATACCTAGTAAAATTGAGCAGCTTTTTATATCTCTGTTGGCCATTTGTATGTTTCCTTGGCAGAACTGCCTGTTCAGGTCCTGTGTCCATGTTTAATTCCGTTGTTTTACTGTTGGTATTATTGTTCTTGAGCTGTATGAGATTTTTACATACTTTGGATATTAACCTCTTATTGAGGTGTTGTTTGCAAATGTCTTTTTTGTTTGGTTGGTTGTCTTTTTTGTTTTGTTGACCGTTTCTTTTGCTGCGAAGAAACTTTGTATATAGTTTGATACAGTTCCATTCATTTATTTTTGCTTTTACTTCCCTTGCCTTTAAAGTCAAATTTATAAAATCCTCTCTAAGATCAAGGTTCACACGTTTAGTATCAATGCTTTTGTTCATGTAATTTATTGTTTTAGGTCTTATAATTTAGGTCTTTGATCCATTTTGAGTTAATTTTTGTGTATGGTGACAAAAAGCAGCCGAGTTTCATTCTTTGCAGGTGGCTTTCCCAATCTTCCCAGCACCATGTATTGAAGGAGCTTTCTCTTCTCCATTATGTGTTTTTGGCTCCTTCGTCAAAAATTATTCGCCCATAAACGTGTGGTTTTATTCCTGGGCCCTTGAAACTGCCCCTTCGGTTTGTTTGTCTGTGTTCTGCGAATATCATACTGCTTATTATTGTTGCTTCGTAGTATCATTTGAAGTCAGGTTGTGTGGCACCTCCAGCTCTTTAACCACAATTTTTTTTTAATGCATTGACGTTTCTGGTTCTAAAATGAAGTTTCTTCATCTGGTGGCTCTAAGGATTGGTACTAGTTTGGAACACGTGGGAAGATGGAAGTGTTTTCTGAAATTAATTGAGGTGAGAAACCTTGGCAAAGGAAGATGGAAGGGTGCTAGAGATTGTGCTGAACGTTATAAATGTATCATCTTATTAGAAACCCACCACCATCCCAGCTGGGTAAGGATGATCACCCATTTCTACAGACGATGATCTGAGATTTCAGATTAGCTGAATAACTTGCCTAAGGTCACACAGCTAATGAGAGGCAGAGCTAGGTCCTGAGGAAGTAGCTCGGTGGATTAGAGCATCATCTTGATATGCCAAGGTTGAGGGGCTGATCCCCAGTCAGGGCTCAGACAAGAATCCACCAATGAATGCCTACGTCAATGGAGCAAGAAACTGGTGTTTCTTTCTCTCTCTTTGCCTTCCTTTCTCTCTGAAATCAATCATAAAAAAAGAAAGACAGCTCGATGTCTCCTTCCAGAATCATTTGTAATTGAGAGCCCCATGTGTTTCTTATTGTTTTTCAAGCCATTTCCACTTTAAAAGTAACCACTCAGAAAACAACAACAACAACAACAACAACAACAAAACTAGCGAAGTATAGAGAGGAGCCCAGAGCACTGCTTCAACGGGACTTGTCTGAGTGAACAAAGGAAGAACACCAAACCTCAACCTTCTAGTATTCGGAAGACAGCTATCCTTCCAATACTCATGCTGCCTGGAAAAAAATAATAATAATTTCTCTGAAGCTATTGTCTTATTAAGTTAACAACCATTAAGTGACAGAGAATTAACAAACGGCACAGTGAATTATTTTCTCTTGCTAGGTCCCGGGGGCACACTGGAACGATCGTACTACTATTATTTGGGGGAGGCTCGCATGTTGCTCAGGGTAGGTCACCATATTGTCGCCCTCCTCTTTGGAATGAATTAAATTTCTCTTCATTCTCTGTCTGCATGGAGGAGTAATGGGTAGCTTCCTGAGATCCGTTCTTAAGAATGCAGCTGTTTTATTGATTCCTCCTGGAGGAACTTGCCGACTTCAATGGGTGACATAAGAATAAAAGCATTCGGCTGTTCGTGTTTCTCGAGGGCAGAGATATATGTCTTCTCTCTCTTCCAGCCACGCAGACCCCTAAGCATTTTTCATAATGCATCTGGTTTCTCTATCTGAGCCGCCCTCTTATCTCCAGATACCTCGCAGCACTGCCCAACGGGGCTGCCGGCTGCTGCCTCAGCAAGTTAACTGTTAAACCGAAGAAGGTTGTTTTGTTTCTCGGAGAGAGCCGGCTTGTGGAGTTCTTTTCTCCTAAGTGACGGGTGTTGCGAAAGATGGCAAGATGCTAACGTCTGCTACTAGTTAATAAAAATTAAAAAAAAAAAATTAGAACAGAAAAGAAAGTAATAAAAACAAGCAGATCTTAGAATATAAATTTCTCAGTTTCTATTTAAAACGTAAAGAATGAGTATACTTATGTTGTAATCCGGGTTTTTAGAAACATCATTATTTGCTTCCGGGGGAGGGGGGTCTTGAGTAATCACGGGGAAAAAATAAAAAGAATAAAAACATGGAGTTAGAAGTACCAGTCTGCAGTCCGGTTCTGCCGTTTGATCGCTTTGGGAGGGAATGTAATCCGCCCCTCTACATCCTAGCTTCTTCATTTATACAGTAGCAGTAACAATGTTTATCTTTTTATCTCACAGGGTTCTTGTGATGGTCACGGAGTAGTGTGCAGAAGCACTTTATGAATTATAGTTCTCAAAAGTATAAATTATTTCTTTTTTTTCCTCCCTGACAGCCATAGATAGCTGATTTTAGAAATTACAGGAGATTTATTATTCCTGGTTAGCAAGAAGAGTTGACAAACCTGCACTGAACCCCGTCAGATGACGTGGCGGGGCGGGGGGGAGGGCTAGATCGCTAGGAGAGTTTCTCAGCTTCCCTGCTTTGAAGTCACTGCCACCTGTGGACCTGGCCTTCCTGCTTGTTCTGAGGTAGCCAGACACCTGGCCAGGAACAGCCACCCACACGGACTCAAGCGTGCTTTGCAAATCCTATTATTTTCTGGGTGTGCTGTGATCTAAGACCGAGAGGTCCCGTCAGCATGATTTGAAACCGAAAGGACGTGTAGCCCGTCTTACTGCAAGTTCGTGATCAGGTACGGCGACATGGCGGATACTCCAGACGCCGTGAGAGTCCTCGCAGAGCACGGCATTGAGTTTAGGGAGCTCAAGCACTGTGTGGGTCCCCTGGGTGGAACTAGGTGGCGTTGACAAGGCAGCTGTGAGCAGGCCTTGGGCGTGAACTGAAGAGAGGAGGAGTGGCTTTGTGGCCCGAACTGGGGACAGGTAAGAAAAGATGCGAAAAGCAAGAAGATAGCGCTGGTTACACTGCCGTTTAAAAAAAATTTTTTTTTAATTATGTTTTAGAGAGGCAGGAAGAGAGAGACAGAAAGACAGGAACATCAAGCTGCTCCCGTAGGTGCCCTGACCAAGGATTGAACCAGCAACCTCTGTGTTGTGGGAAGACCTTCTAACCAACCGAGCTATCCAGCCAGGGCTTTTTAAAAATTAGTTGATTCATTGATTTTTTTTAGAGAGACAGAGAGAGGAAGGGAGAGAGAGGGCAGAAGGGAGGGAAGGATTTATTTGTTGTTTCACTCAGTCGTGCATTCATTGGTTGCTTCCTGTGTGTGCCCTGGCGGGGGATCGAATCCATAATCTTGTCGTTTTGGGAGGATGCTCTAACCAACTGGCCCAACTGGCCCAACTGGCCAGGGCTTAAATTGCCCTTTTGAATGGGCCAAGCTCGGCTGCTGGGAGCGATACAGCCAAAGTGTGGCTTTGTCATCATTTGAAAGAAAGCTCTGACCCTTAAGCTGCTGTATCCATTTCCTGTTACTGCTGTAACCAATAACAGATTCAGTGGCTTACAGACGGTGTCGATTTCCGTTCTTACAGTTTTGGAAGTCGGACATCTAAGGTGGGTCGATAGGACAGGATCCCTTCTGGAGGTGCCAGGGGAGAGCCCATGTCCTTGACTTGTAAACTTGTAGCAGCCGCACACATTCCTGGACTCAGAGTCCCTCTGTGCAGCACGCTGCCCTCGGCCTCTGGCACCGCGGTGCCCCCGCTCTGGCTGCGGCCCTCCTGTGGGATCACTGACTGTCCAGGGCAATCCAACCACACGGACCACTCAGGGCAATCCCCCAACCTCCAAATCTGCAATTTAACCCCATGGCCAAGTCCCTTATGTCATTTAAGGTAACAAATTGAAAGGTTCTGGGAAATAGGATATTAACATCTTTGGGGAAATAAATAGTTAATATGTAGTTGTGGGTTTCTCAAAAGAAGTTGAGATAATTTCATTTCTCATGTATAATACTTTATTTTTATAGCAGTACGTGTGTATGTGTGTTTGTGTGTGTGTGCGTGTGTGTGTGTGTGTGCGCCTACTACTCAGATGTGCATGCCCAGGTCCAGCAAACGTTGTCTTCAAAAAATGTATTTTATGTCTGGCCAGTTATCCTGTAATATGTGAACATGGATTGTGTGAATAGATTGTATCTCTTTTATTCTTCACTGTATCCCCATTGCCAACTGAAATGTCAGGCCCATAGTAGGTTCACAGTAATTCAATAAAGTAGCATTGAACCAGCTGGACCAGGAGGTGGCACAGTCGATAGAGCATTGGACAGGGACACAGAGGCCCGAGGTTGAAACCCCAAGGTCGCCGGCTTGAGCGTGGGGTCGCTGGCTTGAACAGGGGATCGTAGACATGACCTCATGATCTCTGGCGTGAGCACAAAGGCTGCTGGCTTGAAGCCCAAGGTCGCTGGCTTGAGGCCAAAGTTGCTGGCTTAAGCAAGGAGTCACTCGCTCTGCTGTAGCCCCCCCATCAAAGCACATATGAGAAAGCAATCAATGAACAACTAAGGTGCTGCAACGAGGAATTGATGTTTCTCATCTCTTCCCCTTTCTGTCTGTCTGTCCCTATCTGTCCCTCTCTCTGTCAAGAAAAAAAAAAGTAGTATCGGACCAGTAATTAGCCTCATGCCAAGAAAAATGATACTTATCTACCAGCCCCAGAATAAATTCATTCTATTATATGGATAACTTATATGAATTATTTCAGGGACTAAACACCTGTGTAGATAGCAAAGATGGTAGCTAGATGGCCATGACAGATGGAGTTCACCATCATTCCCCTTGTTCAGACCTTATCACATTATCATGTCAACATGGATTTACTCGACAACCTCAACCTTCTAAACTGCAAGCAGTTGCACTTAGCACTTCCTCATCCTTATCTCTGTGCCTCTCCTCTTCCTCCTTCATCTTTCCTCTCCAGTGCCTAATAAAATTCTTAGTCCATGGAAGATTTTTTCTATAGTCTCCCAACAGATCAACAACAACCAATTATAAAATACAGTGAAAAAATATCTTATTTATATTAGCAAAAGCATCTAGCAACAAACTTAACAGTGTTCCTAAGAACCTTTTGTACACCATAAAAGATGAAAAAATTCTTAGTTAAAAAATTTCAATAAAATTAATATCTTAGTCTTGTGTAAATTCATATACACATTGAAGGCACTTCCAAACAGACTTTTAGTGAGATTATTTTTTTTCATTTGGTGAATCGATTAAAAGGTTTAAGAATAAAGAACCAATTTTGCTTATGAAGATATAAGAAGATACTTGTATCACCAGGTATCAATAACAAGTATGATGATATTAAAACAGTTTGGCCCGTGTGAGATAAAGATGTGGCAGAAAGGAGACCCCCACAAAAATTGTGTGTGAGTATGTTCATGTTATAGGTAGCATTTTGAATGACTATAGAAAAGCTAGATTGTTCAGAAAACAGTTTTGTAATGACTAACTAATTATATAGAACAAATATGAGATTCCTAGTTTTCACCATAAGAAAAAAAAAAAGGCAGAGGATCATATTTTGGAAATTAAAACACATGAGCTGGTGAATAATTAAATCATGTGAGGGTGGGAAAAGCATTGTATGAGCAGACAATAAGTTACAGAAGATTACATTACAAAAGAGTAATTGATTTGATAATGGAATTGGAAAGAACAAGACAAAAATAATTAATTTGAAAATGTTTAGTTCAGGCCTCCCAGCCTTTTTTTAGAGTGTCAAAGAAGACCTTTGTAATTGTCGGGCCAGTTTAATTCGTCACTCCTTTGCTTTTAAGGAAATGGTATATATATGTATTTCTGTGCGTGTGAGAAGTGGTCAGTGTGCGTGATAAACTTGAGAGAGAGTGTGGGAGAGCTCATGTTCTGGAAGGAGAGAGGAGAAGGGGAGAAGGAGAGAAGGAGAGAAGGGGGAAGGGAGGGCAGAGGAGGAAGAGGAGCTCAAGTCCCAAAGTTCAAAGAAATAATCTGTCGAGGAGTATGTCCGGAAAGTTTGTAGGAAGTGTCACTAAGGTACTTTCTGAGTTTGAATTTTTTCTTTTTGAGCGAAAGGACTAGTTTCCTGGATATGGGATACAAAGGTGACAATCCATTCCGGGTCACCTACTTCGATGCAGGTGAGCAGATGCCTCGAGCTATGCATGATCTCTGGGTGTAAGGATGAGGGAGAAGAGTGTGGGGGCTGTAAGACTCCCATGAGAACCCCCTTATCACTCTCACCATCGTCCAAGGGACTCAGCCTCCCAGCCACTCCACGGTTGACACGCCCCCCCTCTCACCAGTTCTTGATAGACATTTCCAACACTTTTCCCTCGAGTGCAGCTATCATGGTAGCATGGACTAAGTTGCTCACAGGCCCAGACTTGTGGAGGTGGTCCTATAGGTAAATTCTTCCTCTTAGATGGAATAATCACAGGTGGAGCCCTGTTACGTCCTAGAAGGCTTCCTGCATAGTGAGTTCTCCAGGGTTTGCTTCTCCGATGACGACTAGGGGAACATGATCTACCGCATGAAACCCGAAGGCTGGCGTCTGATCTCAATGGAATCTGTGGTTTTGGACTCACGGAACATGTTTAGGGGAAACTTACTTTCCGCAGCTGTGCCTTAATCTTCCCAGGGCGAGGATCTTGACATCACTGCTTAATTTATCGCCATGGTCAGTGCTGTTGGCAGAGCAAAACATGAGGATAAAACCTATTACGCCATAGTTAAGTGACAATAAATCAAAAACGGCCCTTCCAAAGGCTGAACTTGAAAACATAGATGGAATATGATGCTAAGTTTAGTGAATATTTAGAAGGAAGAATACAGAGGGAATACATTAAAAAAAAAAAACAAACCAAACTCCTTAATAATGCCACTGCTGGAAAAATAGCAGTGTCATCCTATCATGTCTTACATCAATAGAAAAATTTTACTAAAGGTCTGACCATAGACAAAGATGATATGCAAATTATAGGTAAATAGAATTAGAGCTAAATTAGTGGATTGATGAGTTCATAGTGCTATTGTTTAACAGAGCATTAGAGATTTGTTTTAGACATTAATACCTCATGTAAAGTATCATTTTGATAGGGGTTATTTCAATTGCCAGAGCTAATGATTAATTTTTTTTTTTTAAGTTTTAGTCTTCTTAGGTTTTTTATGATGGTCACAGAAGAAGATCTTTAAACAAGTCACTTCACCGCTATGAGCCTCAGTGTTCACCATTGTTGAATAAAGATGTGGACAAGGGTAACCCTTTCTTCTCACCTCTAAACTTGAATGGTCTTTGAGAACATAAAGCACATTGTAGATCTTAGGTTTTCTGTTACCAATAAACAAAACAAAAGAAGCAAAACAGAAGTCTAGAATTCCTAGGAGGACACTTAAAGTGCATGGTTCTTATAACACACATTTATGGGGTCTCTCCTGCTATAGTTCAGTTCCAAGAGACATCTTTTTCTTACATTTCAACATTATGAAACTAGGATTAATTTAATTTTACTTTTTATTTCTTTTTCTTTGTGACAGAGAGAGGGAAGGACAGATAGAGACAGACAGACAGAAAAGGAGAGAGATGAGAAGCGTCAATTCTTCATTGGGCTCCTTAGTTTCCTTTGTTGTTCATTGATTACTTTCTCATATGTGCCTTGACCTAGGGGTTACAGCAGAATGAGTGAACCCTTGCTCAAGCCAGCAACCCCATGCTTAAGCTGGTGAACCCATGCTCAAGGCAGCGACCTCGGGGTTTCGAACCTGGATCCTCCATGTCTCAGTCCGATGCTCTATCCACACATCCACTGCCGGGTCAGGCTACTTTTTTTATTTCTTTTTTCCCAATAAGACAGTTTTTTTTTTTTATTTACTTAAACATTCTGCCTGACCTGTGGTGGCGCAGTGAATAAAGCATCGACCTGGAAATGCTGAGGTCACTGGTTCAAAACCCTGGGCTTGCCTGGTCAAGGCACATATGGGAGTTGATGCTTCCAGCTCCTCCCCCCTTCTCTCTCTCTGTGTCTCCTCTCTCTCTGTTTCTCTCTCTCCTCTCTAAATGAATAAATAAAATAGTAATAATAAAAAATTAAAAAAAAACATTCTACTAGCTTAATTTTATGTTACTTTCTCAGGTGCAGTTATTATACTACAGAGCAGTGATACTCAAAACAGCATGGTATTGTCAGAAAAACAGACACACAAACCATTGGGACAGAACTGAAGGCCCAGAAATAAAGTCACATATATATGGGAAAATAATTTTTAGCAAAGAAGCCAAACACATACAATGGTTCAAAGAAAGCCTTTTTAATAACCGGGGCTGCAAAAACTGGAAAGCCACATATAAAAGATGAAACTAGACTACAGTTTGTACCTATGTATGAAAATTAATTCTAAGTGGATCAAAGACCTAAATATAAGATCTGAAACAAATATCATAGAAGAAACGATAGATGTACTAAACTTATAAACCTTGGTCTTAGGGGAAGAGAACACTTAAACTCAAAAGCAAGGGAAATAAAGGCAAAAATAAATAAATGCAACTATATCAAACTAAAAAGCTTCTGCACAGCAGAAGAAACCTTCAACAAAGCAAAAAAAAAGCAGCCAACCAATTTTGGGAAGATACTTGCAAACAATGGTTCTGATGAGGGGTTAATATCCAAAAGATATAAATGACATACAACTCAAAACTGAACAAATAATCTAGTTTAAAAAAAAGGGCAGAAGACCTGAACAGACACTCCCCAAGAAGACATACAAATGGGGTTAGTTTTAGATGTGATGACCTTCCATCATTTAATCTTGGACAGCATTTTTTTTTTCTTACAGGTGCAGGAAATATTGTCTATGGAGCCTGAGGATTTAATGAAATTCCGAATATGGCAGCCGACAGGCTGTGTGCTGTGGATGCTTGGTCCCTGCTCTGATAAAGCATCTATTCTCAACATAGAACCACATTAGAAGAGTTACAATTGCCACAGTATCATGTATACTGTGAGACTCACTCACCACGTGTCCTCGTTGAACACCAGCCTCACTTCCACCAACAGCCCTTTCTACTTCTACATGAAAAATGTTCCCCCCATTGTCCTAAACAACCTCTTTGCCACACTGTGTGTGCTTCAGGACAACAGCATAATTTTAATACATTATTTCTGGGCTAATATTCTATGCCAAGGAGGCACATACATGGCCTGGATGAGGGCAAAACCACGAGTGTTTTCTTTATAAGATTATTTGCCAATAACTGAATACTTCTTATCCTGTTTATGCCCTAAATATGGTGTCCATGTATGGACCAATTTAATCCTCATCTAATTTTAAAAGAATGTTTTCAATTTATGATGTTCACTGTTTCCATTTTTAAAATAGATATTGCTCTATGACAGTTTTCTAATTTTTTTTAATGTCCTAAGTTTGGTTTGGTTTTGGGGTTTTTTCACCTTGAGCTTGTATTTAGAAATGAAATGTGCTGCATCATGAAGCCAGAAGTCAAATCATGCTTTTCTCTTCCTTGAGAACCACAACCATAGCATGAGTTCTCTGCCAGTTACTTATAGGCGGATGCCCTCTGCCTGGCGTAGTCTAGGTGATGTGCTCTTGTTAGTGAACACGCTGGGAGAGGTAGAACAGACGGACACAAGGGAGGGAAAAGCAGGAAAGAGGAGCACAGCCAATGGGGCTGGTGAGTGACGTGGAAGGCAACCAGTGCTTGGGACCTGGGGTGGAGAAGAGCAAGAGGATCGTCCTCAGCCTGAGCTATCGATGGGAAGCCAGAGTCACGAGGCATCATCACCCTCGCCCGTATCTCTTGTTCATCCTACATCTAGGAAAACAAACGACAGAAAATTTACAAACAACATCATCTTGATGACTAAGTTTGTGTCCAGAATTTTCCATTTGCCTACTGTTTTTCATAGTAGCCAAATTACAGATAGGTTGATGTCTTCACCTGTCTGCTCCACTTTGCATCAGAAGCCTTTTGCCATTTCATTACCTAGCGTTTCGAATTGTAATGCCGATGGCTGAACCGTGAATGTGGCAGACATAGTGTGAGTGCCTATTCCGTGTGGCGGGGTTTGCTGTATGTACTGAATACAGCCGGCAGAACTTGCACAAGGCTTTACTAAGTGGAAAACTCGCTTGATTAACTATTTCCAGATTGTTAGGCGTTTAGTTTATTTCCAATATCTCCTTAAGGGATAAATGGGCTTTTGATTTAGAGCTAAACGTTCACAGTATTTTGATATGAAAATGATTATTTGCTCACCAAGCGTGACAATCATTATGTATTGTTTGGCTAGTGAGATTTAACGTGAAGATTCAGAGACATTTTATAACTACGAGTTTTTTGTAAGTAGTGTGTTTGAATTATATTTATGTTATAGTAACTCTTCATTGTTTAGGTTTTTCTAATTAAAAATATAGCTTTGGTTCTTAAAAAAAGAAATGAAATATATGGGTTTTTACTTGCGAAAACCGAGAACTAATAATATGGAAATGATCAAATAAACATGTAACATGATTTTTAGAAATGCTACTTAACCAAAGGCGGTGACCTTATGGAAGACAAAGGAATGTTTCCTGTCAAAGAAAACTTAACTTTGAACAAGCCCTGGAAGACATTTATTGGAACTAATTCTAATTTTGCTAAGGGATGTAACAGATGATCTAAGAATTCCTTTGTTTTCTGAGACACTGTGCAAGAAAGATCATTCCCATTTCCATTGTGGTGCGTAGGGATTTAGAAACATTACTCACACCCATCACCTGCTCACGGATGAAAGATTAAATCCTTATAAACATGCACGTGTTTGCGTGCATCATCCATTCCTTGTAAGTGCTTCTGAAGTGAGTATCTCTCTCTGGTGCAACCACCTCCAAAGCTTTATGGATGCCCTTTCTAGCCATTCCCATGGGGGCTGGGCATGAGCATATCAGTTACCTCTTTCAGCAGACAAACTGAAAACAAGTAGAACACCAGCTAATGCCGCAGCTTTAAATTTTAAATAATATAAAATCAATGTGACAGGTCAATTAAGCCATTAAGAAAGGGCAGCAAATGGTAGGTGCAGTTTTGAAAACAAAACCCAATAAAAATTACTTAAATATCAAAGAGATATTGATCAGAGATTTTTTTTTTTACTTTTTAATATGATACATTCGTCTTTTTTATTCTTTATTAAAGAGAGGAAAAGTTTACGTATTCAAAGTTTCCAAATAGAATCTTTTTGACTACAGTAATACTGGTTCCCAAACCATTTTTTTGTGTGCGGTAGAATTTCAGTATCATCAGTGCTACGAAAGAGAGAAGTTAGAGCGCCGTTCAGAAGGCTTTCTCCTACAGCTATGCCACGGAAACCAATTTCATCAGTACAATAGAGAAAATGATAAATCAGGTCTTGTTCAAGTGGCCTTACCTTTAGGGTTGATAGTTACTTTTAGCATTTCACTATCAAGCACTGTGTAAGCAAAATGTAAACTTTCGTGTCATCCTAACTTAAATGTCTGACAAAAGTTGTTCTGTTCTGACCCATTTAGAGATGTTGCCTACGACTTCATAATTAACTGGGGGATGGGGCGGACTGCAGAAGTATCTCTTTTAAGAAGTGGATAACGCTCAGCGTGCTCAAGCATCTGAAACCAAACCTACTGTTTGTAATTGTCCTTTTTGTCAGAACTCACTCACTGCATTCAGTCGCTCTGCGTGGATGGCCGCACATGTACCACTCTAGCTCTGTGAAAGTCTTGGTGATGTATTTACTGTGTGCTTAAGAGACGATCGAATTGATAGGGCTGTGGGAGTCCAAGTTAAAGTTCTTTATGTCAAAGTCTGATCTACCTGAAATTATAAAAGTAGAAGTACTTTTTTTTTTTCATTTTTTTTTTTTTCATTTTTCCGAAGCTGGAAACGAGGAGGCAGTCAGACTCCCACATGTGCCCAACCGGGATCCACCGGCACGCCCACCAGGAGGGGATGTTCTGTCCCTCTGGGGTGTCGCTCTGTTGCATCCAGAGCCATTCTAGTGCCTGAGGCAGAGGCCACAGAGCAATCCCCAGCGCCCGGGCCATCTTTGCTCCAATGGAGCCTCGGCTGCGGGAGGGGAAGAGAGAGACAGAGAGGAAGGAGAGGGGGAAGGGTGGAGAAGCAGATGGGTGCTTCTCCTGTGTGCCCTGGCCGGGAATAGAACCCGGGACTCCTGCACGCCAGGCCGACGCTCTACCGCTGAGCCAACTGGCCAGGGCCAGTAGAAGTACTTTTGATGGTCGTGTCAATCACCAGAGTCATGTCAGATAACTGGATGAGAAGGGCTCTTCAAATGAGAAGATTGCAGAGCTTCCTAACGACTCCTAAAATGCGTACTATCTTATGTTATTACACTCCTCCCTTGGAATTGGGATTACTCTTTATTTTTTCCAAATCACTCACTAGTTTTCAATTTCTTTAAATGTTAAGAAGTATATTCTTTTTTTTTTTTTTTTTTTTTGTATTTTTTGTATTTTTCTGAAGCTGGAAACGGGGAGAGACAGTCAGACAGACTCCCGCATGCGCCCGACCGGGATCCACCCGGCACGCCCACCAGGGGCGACGCTCTGCCCACCAGGGGCGATGCTCTGCCCCTCCGGGGCGTCGCTCTGCCGAGACCAGAGCCACTCTAGCGCCTGGGGCAGAGGCCAAGGAGCCATCCCCAGCGCCCGGGCCATCTTTGCTCCAATGGAGCCTTGGCTGCGGGCGGGGAAGAGAGAGACAGAAAGGAAGGAGTGGGGGTTGGAGAAGCAAATGGGCGCTTCTCCTATGTGCCCTGGCCGGGAATCGAACCCGGGTCCCCCGCACGCCAGGCCGACGCTCTACCGCTGAGCCAACCGGCCAGGGCCAAGAAGTATATTCTTTTCATGTAAGAATTTCCATCAAGGAGAAGTGAGTGTGCGCACCGAATGGCACGTGAGCAATAAGTGATTGTTTACTGAAAAAAAAGGAACTGACATCCCTAAATTTAGCTCTCTGTGCCTCAAACTTCTGGGGAGTTCCTAAAGTTCCAGAGGGGAACCCTGGCTTTGCCACCAAGAAGCTGGTGCAGAAGGACAAGGGTGTCCCTCATTCTGGACGTGCTCTTTACCTAACACCATTACTCGGAAAGGGCCTCTCACCTTGTGGACCCTTCCATGTGTAGCACCTGAGTCATTAGAGTCACTACCATCATGAAAATATCTTGAGATGGCAGCCTTCTTTCTACTCAAGGGATATGTCTTTTGTTTTCATAATACATTCCTTGTAAGAAAGGGCAAAACACAAGAAATATTCTTGAGACTCAAAACTAAAGGACTCACCTGTAAGACCTCCAGGAAAAAAAAAATTGGAATTTTGCAAAAATTTCTCTTTATCTTTGCTTCACCCATTGGTAGGAGGGAGAGAAAGAATATCTTGACACGCAACAGGTGTCTCGATTACACCCTCACAGAATCAATTGCTGTTGAAGTCATAAAAACAGCATTTTGTGTTGAAAGTCCCCTGAGAAGAATGCAAATAGCTGTGTTTCCTGTTCCCTCCCAGGCGCTTGATATTTGAAAACAATTAATAATATCAAGCTGTATCTTTCCTTTTCAAAACCAGAGCGTTTTATAATGGATTTGTGTTCATATAATTTTTATTGTGCATCAGAAAGCAGAGTATGTGCTTATTAAAACAGCAGGGGAAGAGTAAAGAAGTCTCCATTTAATTAAAGCGATGTTAGAGTTGAGGTAGTTGGAGATGCATATGAGTTCAACGTGAAATGCATTTTGGGGTCCGCAGAAAGAAGGAAAAGGCTTCTTAGGCAGACAGTTTTAACGGAGACACCAAAACCAATTTCGGATGTTCCTGAGAGAAGATATTCAAGTGAGGAGAAAGGAAGTATTTATCAGACTTATTTTTAGTGCGCTATGTAAAGTAGCTTTCTGTAGGTGTGGCACACCGCACATCATACTCTTTGAAAGGCTGCATTTTAGAATCTTTAGGTCAAATCCCACTGGCGGTAGATCGTTACCGGGCTCACATTTTCCACGCCCACTGTTACCGTCTTGCTGATAAAACCATTGCTTCTTCATCGGCTCCTAAATGTCCTTCTGCCCGCTCACCCTCCTTCCACTCTTTGTCCCCATACAAGCCCTTCACCAGCTAACACACTGACCCGAGCGTGTCACACATTTTCTGGGAACCCTTCACTGATGGCTCATGGTACGGACTAAAATTCAAAATCTTCCATTTCAAATGACCCTCACGATGTCTCCACCTCTCCAGGTTGTCTCGTTGTCACTTAAAGTGAGTGCCCAAGTCCCTGTGAGGACAGCTGAACTCCCTGTCAACGGCCACAAGTCTCAGCAGTGCTGGTCTTTTCTCCACTTGCTGGGTTTCATTCAGCCCTACTGGCTTTCGATTATTTGTTGCCTGAATAAACCAAGCTCATTTTCACCACAGGGCCCTTAAATTGCTCTTTCCTCTGCTTGGAATCATCTCCCCCTCAGATGTTGAGTTGGCTGGCCCATTCTTGTCAGCCAACACACAGCCTTTCCTGCCAGAAAATCTATGTGACATTTCTGCTAACCCAAGTTACTGTCTCTCTCTCTCGCTCTCTCTCTCTTTTATTTTTTTAAAATTAAGTGAGAGGCAGGGAGGCAGAGAGACAGACTCTCTCGTATACCCTGACTGAGATCCACTGCTCATCTGGGGCCGCTGCTTCATTGCTTGGCAACCAAGCTATTTCAGCACCTGAGGAAAAGCCCTGGAGCCATCCTCAGTGCCCAGGGCCAAATTGCTCAAACCATTTGAGCCATGGCTGCTGGAGGGATAGGTAGGGAGGAGAGTGAGAGAGAAAAAAAGGAGAGGGGAAAGGAAGAGAGAAGTGGGGGGGGGGGGAAGAGGTGGAGGAGCAGATGAGCGCTTCTCCTGTGTGCCCTGACCGGGAGTCGAACCTGAGACTTCCACATGTCAGGCTGATGCTCTACTACGGAGCCAACCATCCAGGGCTCCAAGTTCCTCTCTATGCCATATTCTAGCACTGTTTCTTTAAGAAAATACATACTTGCCTCTATCCTAAGATTGCAACCTTTCCCTACCCTTCCCCACCACCTTCCTTCTTTCATGTTTGTTGTTTCTCCTACTGAATGTGAGCTTCATGAGGAAAAACCTTTTTGTTACCTCAGTGCTTAGAATGACGCTAAGCGCAGAACACTTTAATTATTATTTTTGAATTTTGAATAAATAAAGCTCCTCTTTGAGTAGGAATTCATATAAACCGATGGTGATTCTTTTTATCAACTTTTATATTCTATTTTATTTTTGTTCAGTTGGCATTCAATATTATTTTACATTAGATTCTGGCATACACCAGAGGGGCGAACATTGCTCTAGTTTGAAAAGTGATTCCCCAATAAGTCTGGTACCTCCCTGGCACCATACATAATTACAATGTAATTGACTATATCTTCTATGCTGTATTTTATATCTCCATGACTGTTTTGTAACTACTATGGTAATTTGTACTTCTTAACATCTTTACCTGTCTCTCCCAATCCCAAATACCCCTCCCCTCTGCCAACTATCAGCCTGTTTTCTATATCTGTGAGTCCATTTCTATTTTGTTTGGTCATTTACTTTTAGATTCTATATGTGACTGAAATTATATGGTATTTGTCTCTTCTGTCTGACTTATTTCACCTAGCAAAGTAGCCCTCTGAATCCATCCATGCTGTCACCAATTGTAAGATTTCATTTCTTTTTTAAGTCCAAGTAATATTCCATTGTAGAATGTATCATAGCTTTTTTACTCGTCTATTGACGGGCACTTGGGAGTTTACTTCTGTAATGTGGCAATTGTAAAAAAATGTTATAATGAGCAACATTACAAACCCGAATTAGTGTTTTGGGTTTCCTCGGATAAATACCCAGATGTGAAATTGTTGGGTTGTAAGGCAGTTCCACATTTTTTTTTATTCCTGACTTGGTTTTATTTTATTTATTTATTTATTTGTTTGTTTGTTTGTTTGTTTATTTTTAATTGACTATACGTGGTGACATTGGTTTGCAAAACCATATATGTTTCAAGTGTGCGACTCGATAAGACATCATCTGTGCAATGCATTGTGTGCTCATCGCCTCAAGCGAAGTCTCTGTCTGTCCCCGTTTTCCCTCCCGTTGTCCACCCCCGCCTGCCCCGCTACATTCCCGCTCTTCACATATCATCAGGCCGTTGCCTGTGTCTGGTCACGCACCTGCCTTTCTTGTGCTCAACCCTTTCGCCTTCTTTCCCGCTCTCCTCCGACAGCCGTCAGTCTGCTCCGTGTGTCCACGTCTCTGTTTCTACTTCGTTCATCAGCTGATTTTGTCCATTAGGTTCCACAGACAAGTGAAATGATATGGTACTTGTTTTTCTCTGTCTGGCTTATTTCACTTAGTATAATAATCTCCAGGTCCATCCATGCTATCTGAAACGGTAAGATTTCTTTCTTTTTTTTACAGCTGAGTGAGTAGTGTTCCATTGGGGAGATGTGCCACAGTTTTTTGATCCACTCATCTACTGATGGGCCCTTGGGCTGCTTCCAGATCTTGGCTATTGTAAATAACTACAATGGACACAGTGGTGCATGTATTTTTTTCAAACCAGTGTTTCAGGTTTCTTTGGATAAATCCCCAGAAGTGGAATTGCTGGGTCAAATGGCAGTTCCATATTAGATTTTTTGAGAAAGTGCATATGGTTCTGTACGTTGGCGACACCATTCTGCATTCCCACCAACAACAGTGCATGAGGGTTCCTTTCTCTCCACATCCTCACCGATACTTGTTATTTATTGATGACAGCCATTCTGACAGAAGTGACGTGATACTCATTGTAATTTTAATTAGATTATCTGATAATTAGTGATGTCGAGCATTTTTTCGTATCTCTACTGGCTGTCTGTATGTCCTCTCTGGAAAGGTGGAATGACACAGTTTAGAACTGGGGTTGGCATATACCAAATAGGGGAATTGTTACCCATCCAAGGAAATCCAAAATTTTTATCACTGCAGATCTTCTGTAACATCAGAAACTATCGTTTCTTGTCTAAGTTGCCTTGGAGTGGATGTAGATCAACAAGATGTCCCAAAAGGACATATCTCTTCCAGCCTTTCAGGACTTGAGGATGGTCTCTTTGGGATTTGACCATATCCCCAGGTTTTTTTTTGTTTGTTTTTTGTATTTTTTTCTGAAGCTGGAAACGGGGAGAGACAGTCAGACAGACTCCCGCATGCGCCCGACCGGGATCCACCCGGCACGCCCACCAGGGGCGATGCTCTGCCCACCAGGGGGCGATGCTCTGCCCCTCCGGGGCGTCGCTCTGCCGCGACCAGAGCCACTCTAGCGCCTGGGGCAGAGGCCAAGGAGCCATCCCCAGCGCCTGGGCCATCTTTGCTCCAATGGAGCCTTGGCTGCGGGAAGGGAAGAGAGAGACAGAGAGGAAGGAGGGGGTGGGGGTGAAGAAGCAAATGGGCGCTTCTCCTATGTACCCTGGCCGGGAATCGAACCCTGGTCCCCCGCACGCCAGGTCGACGCTCTACCGCTGAGCCAACTGGCCAGGGCCATATCCCCAGTTTTATATCTTGACAAAGAGCATTGATTGAGACCACTTCATGTAGTGAGAAAATCTTGTGATAGTACATAAGAATGCAAAAGTGGCCTGACCAGGTGGTGGCGCAGTGGATAGAGCGTCGGACTGGGATGCAGAGGATGCAGGTTCAAGACTCCAAGGTTGGCCCTGGCCGGTTGGCTCGGTGGTGGAGCGTCAGCCTGGTGTGCGGAAGTCCCGGGTTCGATTCCCGGCCGGGGCACACAGGAGAGGTGCCATCTGCTTCTTCACCTCTCCCCCTCTCCTTCCTCTCTGTCTCTCTCTTCCCCTCCCGCAGCCAAGGCTCCACTGGAGCAAAAGATGGCCCGGGCACTGGGGATGGCTCCATGGCCTCTGCCTCAGGCGCTAGAGTGGCTCTGGTTGCAACAGAGCGACGCCCCGGATGGGCAGAGTATAGCCCTCTGGTGGGCGTGCCAGGTGGATCCTGGTCAGGCTTATGTGGGAGTCTGTCTGACTGCCTCCCCGTTTCCAGCTTCAGAGAAATACAAAAAAAAAAAAAAAAAAAAAGACTCCAAGGTTGCCAGCTTGAGTGTGGGCTCATCTGGTTTGAACAAAGCTCACCAGCTTGGACCCAAAGTCGCTGGCTGGAGCAAGGGGTTACTCGGTCTACTATAGCCCCATGGTTAAGGCACATATGAGAAAAAAATCAATGAACAACTAAGGTGTCACAACGAAAAACTGATGATTGATGTTTCTCATCTCTCTCTGTTCCTGTCTGTCCATCTATCCTTCTGTCTCTGAAAAAAAGAAAGAAAGAAAGAAAGAAAGAGAAAGAAAGAAATGCAAAAATGTTCAGAGAAGCACAGCAACCAGTGGCCACAAAGATCAAAAGAGTTTTTGCTTCCCCCCCCCCATTCTACTGAAAACCACATTAACACCAGACATTGATAACAGAAACCATTGCATGAATTGATTGGAATGATGTTTTTATTCCCCTCCTTCCCAACAATCATAATAGGAAATCTGTTACATGATTTGCCTTTCTGCAAAATACTTAATGCTTACATTGTCCAAGAAGTGAGATAATGTGACTTAATCTATTATATATCCTAGACATAAGTTTGGTGTTAATTAATGTCATTGGAATTAGACCTTCATTAGAACTCCAGAGATAGGCTCTTAATACATGAGAGAGTATATTCTTGTAGAATTTCTTCTATGAAGTTTATCATTTGGGCACTAAATATATTGATCCGAAAGTTTTCTGACTTTCAAAGCCTTGCAGTTATATTTCTTTAGTGAAACTTACAGCCATCAATCCTAGAACTGTAGTGTTACCTTTTTCTTCCTTTCTGTGTTCATCTATTTTTAATCACCTTGCATATTTCTGAGGCTTTTCTCCCAGTGCATATGCTCAGTGCAAACTCATGCATATTTCACGTAATAGGATTAATTATCAGCCTTCCACTAATTATAATTAATGTTTCCTCAGGTAATTGTGTGAGTTAACTTTGGCAATTCACACATATAGAAGAGTATTTTGCAGCATGGTAGGGCATTGTGCTGACAAACACAGAGAAAGAGCACAGAGGTATGAAACCTGAATTAAAAAATTCAGAATGCTACTATATTAAGCTTTTCTTATGTCTCTTCCTACATACCTAATTGCAAACTGCCCAACTAAATATATTCCATCGTCTATATATAGTAATGATCCCTTAAGGCAAGCCTTAGGACAGGAGGCATTTCTACGAAAAGAAGAAATTACTCTTAAAACATAACTATTTTTCTCCTCTCTTACTACATATTCGTATTCTAAATTCTTGTTAAATCCCTTATGCTTCAGAAGAGAAATGCCCTCCAAATGGGTAATTTATATGCAAAACAAATGAGAGCCTCCAACCCCTTCATGTAAAATGAAGCCTTTCTTCCTTTAGGAAGCTTTTTCTTTTTCTTTTCTTTTCTTTTCTTTTTTTTTTTTTTTTTAACTTTTATGTATACCTAATGGTTCGTTGATCTGTGACTACATGCAGAAGTCGGTTCGTTTTGAAGAGCCGCGTGACACTGAAATGGCCATCTTTTGAAATGATGGGATGCTTCCCCGACCGAGTCAAGACGCTAATCTGCAACCAATTTGTGCGGCCGCTTCTGGCTGGAAAGGCTCCCCAATCCGCTCTGAAAACCAGGACCCAGCCGCAGGTTTGTCTTGGTTTCAGGAGCCCCGTGCAATTAGGCGGCACGTGCATGTGGGCCACATGCGTTGATTGCTCTTCCTGGCATGTGTTACTTTGATGTGTTCGGTCGGGAGGCTCCCTCTTTCCTGGGCGGCCTTCCTCCCGGGTCTTTATGCTGCTTAGCCGTTTGCGTCCAGTCTTTGAAACGCAGCCTCATTTAGGGGCGGAAGCTGCAGCTGCTGCTGTCATTGCAGACCGTTTTGTTTTGTTTTTTTTTGGCTTTGATGTCAGCTTAGAATCTTGGGTGTTGTATCCCTAAAGCAGTGTCTGTGATGCACAAAACAGAAAAGCACACCATTTAAGCTTTTGTTTTAGCCTTCAAATTGTATTTCAAAATCTCCTCAATGATCACCGCCCCCCCCAAAAAAAAAGCCCACCAAATTGTTGGTTGAGCAAAAATATATGGAGTTGTATATATTATTCATTGGAAGAAAGGTACGAATAAAGGGCACGGAGCCCTCCTGGTATTAATTCAATACTTGAATTACTCCACAGCGCACAAACCTTGATGAAAAAATATGTAGAATGTTGATAAAGTGGCCTCTGGTTTCCTCATCTCCTTCTTTTCCCTAAGAGTGATCCGTGGGGGCACGGAGTTTTTCCTCGCACGTGATTGTCTGATTCATTTTTAAAGCATGTTGTATTAATTATTGTACTTTGCTCCTTCTAAATTCTATGTGGTACCTTAGCAGACAGCTTACAAAATCCTTCGGGGACAAGACCAATCATGGACCTGTTTATCTGCATTTCCACTGCTTGCAAACACGAAGTCTGAGGAAAGCTCGACCGGCTTTCCAAACTGGAAATAACTTCAACATCTCCCAGTCATCTGTGACTTAACAGGAAGGAGAGTTTTGAAAGCCTAAAAAGAGGTGGAGATTTAGGGTCGGGGGTGGGGGTGGGGGCGGGGGTGGGGTGGGGAGGTTGGATGTTAACGAAGCTCTTAAGACCATATGGATGGGTTTTCTCAGCTGACTCAAGACCAGAAAAGGACGAAGTATTTTCCTTCTCCCCTTGTGCTGTTGACAAGAAACATTTATCACGAGAGATCTCAGAACAGCACCTGCCTCTGCGTATGCAGGCCCTGTTTTTCCACCTTCACTTACCAAGAAAAACTCACAACGTGTTCTAGGAAGACTTCTCTCAGAATAGGACTGTGACACAACAGCAAAAGCTGGACTGATCATGTATGAAAAAAAGCAAAATTTTAAAAATGATGTATGTTTATTCTCGTCTTATTTTAACATAAAACTTTGGTAATAGCCTAAATGTCCTAAAAGAGAATTGGTTAAGCGAGTATTGCACAGAATATTACGCAGCCTTCTAAACTGTTTATGAAGTCCCTAGTAACAGTGTCTGTTCCACGGAAAAATGTAGAAACTTAGATAAAATAATAAAGGGAATACAGGCCTAGCCTGTGGTGGCGCAGTGGATAATGCGTCGACCTGGAAATGCTGAGGTCGCCGGTTCGAAACCCTGGGCTTGCCTGGTCAAGGCACATATGGGAGTTGATGCTTCCAGCTCCTCCCCCCTTCTCTCTCTCTGTCTCTCCTCTCTCTATCTCTCCCTCTCCTCTTAAAATAAATAAATAAAAAAAAATAAAGGGAATACATAGAAGGATGAGAGGGGTTGTTCTTGTTGATTGGAGTGGAGGGGGTTTTGACTCTCCTGTGTATTAAAAACATTTTTTATATAGAATAATGATTGGTAACTTTCATTAAATAATAAGGTAAAAGTAACTAAAATACCTACAGATGTCCCATTCTCTACAATGTACTGTGCTTATGTGAATATAATTAGTTTACCTGCTGTGTTTTGTATCTTGTAAAGAAGTTAAACTCCATCCCGTTTAACTCCTTAGATTTAGCATGGACATGAAAAGTTCTTCTCTCCTTTTTCTTTTACCATTTTTGGATATTTTTCCAAATGCAGGATTTTAACTTTCATGTATCGGTTTTGATTGTGCCAAGTATTTCGGTATCATATGGAAGTGTTATAATATGATGTCATTTCATTTTCTTATATTTAAAAAATTAACTGTGTAATTTTCTTAGTATGAGTGAATTTGGCAATAATAATAGCTATAATCCTTTGACTTTCCTTTAAAAATTCTTAGTATAAACTGTGTTTTATTATAAACTGTTTATTATTATTTTTTTCTTTTTTCTGAAGCTGGAAACGGGGAGGGACAGTCAGACAGACTCCCGCATGCGCCCGACCGGGATCCACCCGGCACGCCCACCAGGGGGCGATGCTCTGCCCCTCCGGGGCGTCGCTCTGCCGCGACCAGAGCCACTCTAGCGCCTGGGGCAGAGGCCAAGGAGCCATCCCCAGCGCCCGGGCCATCCTTGCTCCAATGGAGCCTTGGCTGCGGGAGGGGAAGAGAGAGACAGAGAGGAAGGAGAGGGGGAGGGGTGGAGAAGCAGATGGGCGCTTCTCCTGTGTGCCCTGGCTGGGAATCAAACCCAGGACCCCTGCACGCCAGGCCGACGCTCTACCACCGAGCCAACCGGCCAGGGCCTGTTTATTATTTTTAAAATCATTTTAAAATAATAGCTAATAAGAAATTATAGCTGAATAGTGACCCTGAAGCCACACATGTTATCCTGAATTCAGGTTAAATTTGAATAGAACTGCATTGTTCAGGATGGTCACCCCTCAACACATGTGACTAATTAAATTTAAATTAGTTAAAATTACATAGTATTAAAAATTCAGTTCTTCAGTCACCCTCACCCCATGTCCAGTGCTAAGTTGCCACATGCAGCCCGTAGCCTTGCTGTCTGACAGCGCTGACATAAGTCATTCCATCATCACGGGAAGTTCCGTCAGAAAGTGCTGATAGGGACACTCTTCCGGGTAATGGGTGCTCTGCTCCTGAGTGTATCCTCTGTCGTACGTTCAGAGAAGCAAATTTGTAGATGATTGTCTCAACTTTCTTTTTTAATTTTTGGCCATCACATCAAGACAGACGCCTTGGAGCGCACGGGAGAGAAGAAAGACCAAGTCTTTCAGCGTCTCTTGTTAGCCATGTGAGTGTATGTGACAAAAGAAAATGGTGTGATTGAACTAGAGTCTGTACGAAAAGAAAATCCATCTTTCCTGCCTTTGTTCTTACAATAGTTGCTTTTGGCTCAAAACCCAGATGTTTCTTCTTTTTCTACTTTAACATGAGTAACGGGGCACAGAGCTTTGTGTAAATAGAAAGTGTGGGCGAAACCTGGAGGTGGCCAGCCACGTAGAAAGAGAGGTGAGAGGAGCAGAGAGGAGGAGAGAGAGATCCCATGATAAACATACTGCTTTGAGTAAAAATAAAATCAAACAATGGCATAAATACGGCAGCCACCTTTTAGAATAGTGTGTACAGCCTTTTCTAGCATACTACAGACCTTTTCCGAAGGAATAACTGTGAAGAGTATTGTACAGTGAATTAAAGATCAAAGCAGAGATCAGAGTCATATTTTTAAAGAGCATACTTTGCTCTAAATCATAAATATAACAATTCCCAGTATAAAAGTTGGAGAGGAAAGATAGAAAGCACTGAAAAGGAGGTAAAAAGCCTTCATTACATTTTCACTTGGGTATTATATTGTGTAATAAAGTGACATTTATTTTTATAAGAATAATGCTTTACTCTAAAGAAATTCTCACTTAATATTATAGCATAGGCACTTACCAAAGTAATGAAAAGTTCTTCATAAAACGTAATCTTTTTTTTTTCTTTATTCATTTTTAGAGAGGAGAGAGAGAGGGAGAGAGAGACAGAGAGAGAGAAGGGGGGAGGAGCTGGAAGCATCAACTCCCATATGTGCCTTGACCAGGCAAGCCCAGGGTTTTGAACCGGCAACCTCAGCATTTCCAGGTCGAGGCATTATCCACTGCGCCACCACAGGTCAGGCATAAAACATAATCTTAATTACTTTCACTTACATGTGAAATTTATTTAACTGTCTTATCACTGGAATATTTGAATTATTTTTATTTTTGTTATTTAAATAATGCTGCTATAAACTATTTGCTTGTATCCTTGTCCACATCTGTCATGATTCCTTAGGATAGGTTTCCAAAAACGGAATTGCTAGATTTTAGGGACAAATTTATACATCTCTTCTTACTAATCAGTTTCTTTACAAAAATTGGTGTTGAGGTGCATTCCCCTTAGCAGTGAATATGAATCTGTTTTTCCTAACATGCCATTATTAAAACGGCAAATAAAATAGTGGTATTGTTATAATTGGAAATGATTCAGTACAAGTTTGTATTCATTCATGATTATAATTCCAAAAAAATGCTCTCAAATTCATTTTTACGTATGATAAAACATCACGCTATATTAAGTGTTACTTCTTCAAAGGATAAATTAACTATTATACTGAAATGGAAGCTCTCATATATATGAATTTAAATTTCTTAAAAGTATGAAAGACATCCCAGGTAAACAATAGCATGGTAGGATAGCGTCAGTTTTCTTTTTTATTCTTCTGGCTTTATTGAGACAAAAGATGTATCTATTCAGGTTGTTTAACTTGATGTTTTGATGTATGTATACAATGTAAAATAATTACCACAATCAAGTTAATATGTCCGTCACTTCCCATAGTTATTCTTTTTTTGATGAGAACACTTAATCTACTATCAGCAAATTTTAAGTACACAATCCATTATTATTATTATTATTATTATTATTATATTATTATTATTACTAACTATAGTCACTCTGCTGTACAGTAGTTCTCTAGAATTCATTTATTTTATGTTGGAAGTTTGTTGCCTCTGATCTACATCTCCATTTTTCATTCCCTTCCACCCCAAGACCCTGGTAACCACTGATCTATTTTTTGTTACTATGTATCCAACTTTATTTTCTTAGATCCCCTCAGTAAGTGAAATCATGCAGTGTTTGTCTTCCTGTAGTGGCTAATTTCACCAGCATAATGTCCTTTAGGTTTATCCATGTCACAAATGACAGGCTTCTTTTTTTTCTTTTTTAAGCCCAAGTAATATTTCATTGCATGTACACACTGCAATTTCCTTAACCATTTATCTGTCAAAGAACTCTTAGATCGTTTCCATATCTGGACTACTGTGAATAATACTGCAATAGGTATGGGATTGCCAATAATCTCTTTGAGATAACAATTTTATTTCTTTTGGCTATATCACCAGAGGTGAAATTGCTGTATCATATTATAATTCTATTTTTAATTTTTAGAGAAAGCTTGATACTTTTTTTATATGGCTGTACCAATTTACATTTTCACCAACAGTGTACAAGGTAACCCTTTTCTCCACATCTTCACCAACACTTGTTATCTGTTGTCTTTGATAATGAACCACCCTCAGAGATGTAAGATAATATCTTATTGGGGTTTTGATATTTATTTGCTTGATTATTAATGATGTTGAGTGTATTTTTATATACATGTTGGCTATCTGTATGGCTTTTCTGAAAAACTGTTTATTTAAATACTTTGCCATGAGGCTTTTGTTTTTATTTATTTTTGCTATTAGTTTGTCTGGATGTTTACCTCTTATCTAGCATACAGTTTACTGTGAAAAAATTTTTTAACTTTATATGTACTCTCACTTGCTTATTTTTGCTTTTCTTTCCTTTTTTTGTGTCAAATAAAAAAAAATCATTGCCAAAAACAATGTCAATGATTTATTTTTTTCTCGATTTTCTTCCAGAAGTTTTATAATTTCGAGTCTTGCATTTATCTTTAATCCACTTTGAGTTGATTTTTTTTGTATGATGTAAGAGTCTAGTTTTATTCTTTAGAATGTGGATATTCATGATTTGTTTTTCTTTCTTTTTGATACCAATGTTTGATGAGTTTGTCTTTTCCCATTGTAAATTCCTGGCACATTTTTAAACATTGCTTAGCCGTGTAGGCATGGATTTATTTCTTCCCTCTATGTTCCACTGGTCTAAGTATCTGTATTTATAACACTGACACACTGTTTTGATTACTATAGCTTTGTTGTAATTTGAAATTAATCTTGAGTTTTTGAAAGTGAAATATAATATAAAACTATGAATAAAATTAAAACTTAGAAGATTATTAGGAAAACAAAAAATATTGAGAAATATATCTGATGTATCTGTGACTATGTATCCAAATTGTCTTTTTTAAGTGGATATTACCAAATGAAAGCAAAAAGAGATATAAGATACAAGAAAGAATAAAATTTTATTACACCACTAAAGTTCTTTCAAAATAGTTTATGAGGATCTCAGTGATCAAAAACAACAACACAGCTGCAAAAACAACAGATATATGCCCATCAGTAAAGTCAAGTTGTGGTGAATTACAAAATATTGTTCACCTTGCCTTGCAATTGTCTATAAGTTTTATAGGGAACTCTTTGAAGAAACATTTATTAAATGGCGAGTATGCAGTCAGCACTTTATGTGTAAATATTAGGCCTGCAGTCATTTGGTTCCTTAGTATAAGAGCTGAGGTTTGACATGCTCCACGTCCACGTCCTATCCATGAATATGTGTAGTGATGTTCCTACAGAGAGCTCCCAGGAAGTCAGAGTCTGAGCTCAATAAGCTTAAAATTTATTTTGGTAGAGATATACAGAAATATGTTTAAATTACACTAATTTTATTCTATTGCTCTAAGCTTAAAATGCAGATTATAAGTACATATTAATACTATCATAAAATACACAAGAATTGCTCCTTTTGTTGGAAGAAAGAACCCGTGAAAAATGCATTAAAGGCAACAGGTGTGTCACCCACCCCTGGGGGGAGGGGCAGGAGGTCAATAAAAAGTTCAAAGGTCATTGAACAAATTAAAAAAATACATTGGTGTGGATAGTTTAAACTACTCTATAAAATATCATAACTCAAACAAATTCCATGTTTACTTAATGTTTGTGTTTATATTTAATATTTGTAGTTGAGTAGTCTGAGAGGTGATTTTATGGCCCACAAAGTCATACACAAAGAACCAAGTTTTTTCCACGTTGGTGTTTTCTGACTTTCTAGGGTATTTCTATGGTTTACGGCTAATGTTGGCTGGTGAGCAGCGCATGCTCTTGTCAACCCAGGACAAGCACTGTGCCCAAATGTCTCAACGGTATGCTTCCCTCACCCCATGAGTCATTTCTACTCGTACTCCGTTGATAAGAATTAAACCACACCTACTTGCAAGAAAGTCTAGGGAATGGAGTCTGCCTGGGCGGCCATGTTCTCTGCTCAAACATTGTGAAGTAGATGTTCTTTAATTATGAAAAGAATGGGTAGTGAAGGAGGTTACTTCATGCTTAACTAGACCCATTGACTTCTCATCTTTCCAATGATTTTAATACTTGCTTTCAAGAATTTTGGTTTAACCAGTTTTATTCCCCCCCCCCTCTCACTGTACGTTAGAACTTGCTGTCTGTAGAGTCATAGTTTTTCCCCCCGGCCTAAACACTGGAAGGACCATACAGGTCATTTATTTCAATTCCTATGTCTTACTGATGAAAAAAAAAAATTGGCTTAAGGAAGAGTAGGGGGTAATTCAAAATTGTTTGGTTAGTTTCAACTGAGACATCAATTTAGACCCTGCTTTAAATTTAAAATACTGTATAAGCACTCATTTCTTTTAGTTTATTTATTTTAAAAATTGTTTAAAAATATAAAACTATTAAAAGATATATTTACATCTTTTTTATTTCCTTAAGTGAGAAGTAAGGAGGCAGAGAGACAGACTCCTGCATGTGCCCGACCGGCAAGCCCTCTATGGGGTGATGCTCTGCCCATCTGGGGCTATTGCTCCATTGCTCGGCAACTGAGCCATTATAGGGCCTGAGATAGGCCATGGTGCCATTCTTAGTGCCTAGGGTCAACTTGCTCCAACTGAGAAATGGCTATGGGAGGGGATGAGAGAAAGAAGGGAAAGAAGGAAGGGAAGAGAGCAGATGGTTGCTTCTTCTGTGTGCCCTGACTAGGAATCAAACACAGGACATCTACATGCCAAGCCAACATTTTACCACTAAGCCAACCAACCAGGGCCTACATTTACATCCTAAACATGTTTTTAAATTGATCTTAAAATGCACATGTTTGGAAAAGCTGGTTTTGTTTATAAATGAATATATTGATTGGAGGTTCCCAGCGTTTTCTGGAATAAAACTCAAGCCATTTGAATTACCTGTAAAATCTGGTTTCTTTGTCTTTAATTTTATTTATTTATTTTAGAGAGAGAGAGAGAGAGAGAAAGGAGGGAGGAGCAGGAAGCATCAACTCCCATATGTGCCTTGACATGGCAAGCCCAGGGTTTTGAACTGTCCACCTCAGTGTTCCAGGTCAACACTTTATTCACTGTGCCACCACAGGTCAGGCCTGATGTCATTGTCTTTAAACTAGAGCAAGAACTTAGAAAAAAAAAGACATTTCAAGTAATTTAAATTCAGGGTTCTTCTGAATCACGAAATATTTTTCTCTAGCCTTCTATGTTTACCTCGTATAGATCTAACTATACAATTTCTCCAGACACTGGCCTTTATGTAGTCTTTGCAAAATATTCAATGTTCATGGAAACAAAAATTGTTGTTCTCTCTGCACTCATATTCCACTGGGTTATGAAATAGTCAATTAAGTTATATTAACTGAGTAACAAGCCAAATTGGAATGAATATTTTGGGTCCACACATAACTGACTTTTAATAAACATACAACTCCACCAATAAAGGAGACACAGGAGGCTGTGCTAAAGAGTTGTTCACAAGTTCAAGGCTCTGCACGAAGGCACGCATTGGTAAGTACACAAATCGAAGGGACTGGAGAGCTTTGAAGAAAATATCTCGTCTGACCTGGGGTGGTGCAGCGGATTAAGCATTGACCTGGGACGCTGAGGTTGCTGATTTGAAACCCCAGGCTTGCCTGGTCAAGACACCTATAAAGCAGCAACTAGAGAACATCTCTCTATCAAATGTGCAGCCAAAATTAGTCCTTGTTGTTTGTTCATACATTGAAGTTTATCATTCCTTCCCCATCAGCTCCATTACCGTGATTATCTTCATTATCATTGATGATTAATTCATGTGCTAGCAATTCTGGAAACCCAGAATTGTAAGGTTATGTTCCCTAACTCAATAGACTTGACATTTAGTTGGGAAGGAAGAACATCGAAGTTAGAGCTCTGAATGTCTGGGGTAAAATCAAGTAAGACTAGGGATTTAGGCAAAGATTTTCCATTCGTGTCCATATTCTTCTGGGCCTTCTAAAAAAAAAAAAGACAACATGCTAATTTTATTAAAAGCACTGTACTGAATTCTACAGAATGCTGTTGATTTGTTATTTCAGCAAAATGACAAAGTCTATAAAGAGACTACACAAGTATTAAAATTATAAAAAATGCAGACACATTTTGCTTATGAACATGACCTTTACAGCATTGGAAGCAAATTAAATATTCAACCATATGTCATTAAGACCTTGAGACTCACCTTTTAAGTCCCCTGCGTAGAAGCAGGTAGACTTGATCAGAGAATATTACAGTGAGGCTGAACTTGTACACTCTAGAGATGAAAACATATTTCTTAAAAACCTCAGAATTACTTATGATTAAGTTATTGTGCTCATAGGTAAGATAAATGAACACATATATGTAGCAAGAACTGTTAGAAATCATTAAAATAATTTTATGAAGAATTTTATTTTATTTTAAATAATTTTTATTTATTTATTCATTTTAAAGAGGAGAGAAGGAGAGAGAGAGAGAGAAAGAGAGAGAAGGGGGAGGAGCAGGAAGCATCAACTCCCATTTTGCCTTGACCAGGCAAGCCGGGGGTTTTGAACTGGTGACTTCAGCATTCCAGGTAGATGCTGTCTGTATCCACTGCGCACCACAGGTCAGGCACGAAGGATTTTAAAAATAATATTGAAAACTTCTGGGTGTAGTTTTTGGTGTAAAATCATGAAGTCAACTGAAATATAGTTTAAACACAGCTATCTAAAGAAGAATCACAAACACACACACACCCCCCAAGAAAGGACTATACTGTAGAATTTAGAGATGATTTTAATTTTTTTCTTTATACTTCTTTGTCATCAATCAGTTAGTAAAGGTTATTTAAAGTAAGCTTTAAATGCATTTCAGTTTTTCTAATATATCATTTGATAGATGTGATTTTCTTTTGAGAGAGAGAGAAAGAGAAAGAGGAGCATTATCCAGCAAGGGCTTAATCTTCATTGATTTTCAGAAAGACAAAGAAATGCAAAGAGAGGGAAGGGGAAGGGAGATATTTGTTCCACTCAATTGTGCATTTTTTTTGTTACTTCCTGTGTGTGCCCCGCCCGGAGTCAAAACTGCAACATTGTTGTTTTGGGATGACCTTCTTAACGGACCAAGCTAATTGGTCAAGGCAAAGATAAATTTTAGTACAGTTACTATAACTCAAAATTTTGTTTATAGGATTCTTTTTCAAACATTAGTAATAAATAGAGACCTGATTACATGATAGCCATCAACTAAGTTCATTTCAGATAATCAAAAGTTCATTTCAGTTACTTTGTAAAGATTAAATAACATTTTTTATACTATTTTAATTTGTTAAGGAATTCTGTGGCGAAGGTAAAGGATTTAATAAAGTCGTAAAAGAGAAAATGTAGTTAGTAATAGGTTTCCCAAGTGTTAAGTTGGTAAAGCAAAAAAAAAAAAAAAAAATTACTAATACCAATTTGTTTATTACCTACAGTTTAGTTCCTCCACCACACTTACATCCTTCATGTCTAACTTTTGTTAGAAAAGGTCAGATGTTGAGTAATTGGCTGAAAGTATAATTAAAGCTAATTAGCACGTAATGCAAGCAAGACTGCACAATTATAAAAATGATTTTTACAGTGATGAACTATAGCAGAAAGCTACAGTGTTACAGCTCCTAAAAAACTTTTCCCCTTAAGCCTTGTTTCAACTGCATCCATAAGATAGAGTCAAGGAGTGAAATTAAGCAACATATTTGAATATCTTGAGAAAATTGGTTGAAAAAGATTACTTTTATTATATGCATTTTTAAAATTTTGATTCTTTGGCCCTGGCCGGTGGCTCAGTTGATAAGAGTGCTGGCCTGGTGTATGAACATCTTGGGTTCGAGCCCTGGTCAGGGCACATAGGAGAAGTGACTGTTTCCCCTCCCTCTTTCTCTCCCTTTTCTCCGTCTTCCATTCCAGCAGCCACTGGCTGAATTGATTCAAGCATCAGTCCTGGGTGCTGAGGATAGCTCCATTGGAGTGCATCAGCCTCAGGTGCTAAAAAATAGTTCAGTTGATTTAAGCATTGGCCTCAGATGGCTGTTGACAGGTGGATCCCAGTTGAGGCACAGGTGGGAGTCGGCCTTACTGTCTCCCCTCCTCTCACTTAAAAAAAAATTGATTCTTTACAACCTTATATGCATATAAATATCTATAACAATACTATGCCCCTCAAATGCTTTCGTTTTAAGAAATTCACTTATATATTCATTTTGGGGGGTTCTAATTCACCCTAAACATAGACTGTTTTCAATGCAAATATTTACTCACTGCACCTCCTCCAGATAGGTAAGCAAGAAGTCCTCATGTTGCATATGTTAGTTTAATCTGTTACAGTGGATTTAACAATAATAAGTGGCAAGTATATAGGATTTGAGATCATTTCAACAATTCTGAAAACATAGATTTGAGTAGTTAAGGATACCATTTTTAGGGAGAGGTTGAAGAAATATTTACTATGTTGTCTTTCCTAGTGACATTTCATGCAAACGACTTTCACATACTTCATGCTGTTTTCTCCTTTTTTCTGGTCATCAAGTGGATATTTACTAGACTCTTGAAGTAACCTTCAGCATTTTCCTTTTCAGGACCATGGTCATATGTGCAGAAAGGTCCTGGGCACTGGTGAGCAGAGGGGACAGTGGAGCTCAAATCCATGCTTTGCGTTACTTCTCAGATTGTGGCCCTACTATGTGAGTGTGTGTATCCCAATGCTGGGAGCTTTTTTTTTTTTTTTCTAATTTATCCAGCGGTGCTGACTGGGTTCCTGTGGCTTTCTCTTTCCCTCTCTCTTTCATTCCCTCAGTTAATCTCCCCAAGACTCCAGAGCTCACATCTAACCAATCGCCACAATCCACTGATGCTCGTGCTTCGAAGTATTTTAAATCCATTCCCTCTTTCCATTCCAGCTGATCCCTTTCTCGTTTAGATCAATATAAATTCCCACTCTATGGCAACCGTTTTCCATTCTTCTTCCATTTGATAATCCCTCTTGTTTTTTACAACTCATTCTTTTCCTGTGAGAATATATCTTCACCAATTATAGACATCTTATACATTTCCATGACTTTGTGGACAATTTTGAGTAGAACACCCTGAGAGTCAGTTCTTTCCACATTGCACTTCAAGTACACGGTGATTCTGAACACGAGTTAGAATACAACATTGTAGTGCTTATATATCTTTGCACAAATAAATTCCCACTTTTCTGATTACTGTGTGCTCCTTCCCTGGGTCCCCCTGTTCCCATCAGTCACCTAAAACCAAAACTTTTGAGCCTTCCTATCTTGTCTAATGAGCCTTAGCCAGTAAGTGGTGAAGCCTAGACTCACACACAGCCCTTTTGAATTTAAAATATAGGAACTTCATACAGTGATTCTCAAGTTTTTATGGTATATATTAATTACTTTTTTAAAAATACAGAAGCTGATTCAGTGAGTCAGGGTGAGTCTTAAGATTCCACATCTCTCCAAAACAGTTTCCAGGTCATGTTTATACTTCCAAGCAAGTACTGTGGCACCACTTGCTTGAGTATGACCATCAATGGTTATCTATGTATATGTAGCCCAGAGAACTGCTCCTTTGGCAAATAAGCTTTCATTTCCACAGATATTTGTGCAACAATGGCTGCAAGGGCGCAGTGTTAAATAGTATTTGTCCTCTGTGTTCAAAGAGATTACAATTTAATAAAGAGAAAAAGGCAGGGATAAACAAAAATACTACTCCAATGCAAGGTAGAAAGTGGCGTGTGGCCATAGAAGGTCACGAGGTCGGAAGGACTCTGATGTACCCGATCATGTCGGACTGGGGAGGAAACAGGAACAGCTTCGGGAAGGAGGTGGCATTTGAGAGCTCTTTGGAAGATGAGTACAATTTCAAGAGGAATGCTATAAATAATACAATAGGAACAATAGAAATGATGAAAAGAACATCCTGGATTGAAGAGATTGTGACAACGTAGGCACAGACGCAGGACACGAGAGGCGCTTGGAGGAGACATGCAGAAGCCCTGTTTGGCTGCACTGTCGGTGGGTAACACACAGAAGAGCGGAGAAAGGAAAACTGGAAGCACTTCAAGAAACGAAGAAGAGTATTTTAAGGGTCACCCGATGTGAACGTGGCCTCTATACCACATGAGAAAGCAAGTACTCTGTCCAAGGCATACCTTGAAAATCTTCAGAACATGCCTTCTAGACCAGCCTAGACGAACCACCTCCCTGGAAGCAATCGAGCCTTTTCTAGTTTCCCTCTTCAGCTCAGCAAACACGTAACGAGGAAGATAGAGGATGAGGTGAGCAGAGAAGCCCTGAATAAGTATCGGTCTGATGGATAAACTACTGACCACAAGAATAAGGATGACAGTTAAGGACATGATTGACGGTATAAGTGACATCTATGCAGAACCTGTATGTCTGGCACATGGATGACACTGTAAGTATGGTCATGGATAGTGGGAGGTAAACTTTTTAAGACTATTCTAAGATTCTAATTATTGATGACATATGAGTTTTTACACCTGTATAGATGAGCAATTTTTTTTTTCTGAAGTGAGAAGACGGGAGGCAGACAGACAGATATCCGCATGCACTTGACCAGGATCCACCTGGTATGCCCCACCAGGGGACGATGCTCTGCCCATCTGGGGCCGTTACTCCATTGCGGCCAGAGCCATTCTAGTGCCTGAGGCAGAGACTAGAGCACTAGAGCTCTAGTCTGGAGCCGTTCTCAGTGCCTGGGCCAACTTTGCTCCAATGGAGCCTTGGCTGTGGGAGGGGAAGAGAAAGAGAGAAAAAAGGAGAGGGGGAGGGGTGGAGAAGGAGATGGGTGCTTCTCCTGTGTGCCCTGGCCAGGAAGCAAGCCCCGGACTTCCACACGCTCTACCTGGGCCAACGCTCTACCACTGAGCCAGCCAGCCAGGGCTGATCAGTAATTTTTTTATCAAGATTTTTTTTTATATTTTATTTATTGATTTTTTTAGAGAGAGAGGAATGAGAGAGAAAGAGAGAGACAGAGAGAAGGGGGAGGAGCAGAAAGCATCAACTCCCATATGTGCCTTGACCAGGCAAGCCCAAGGTTTCGAACCAGCAACCTCAGCGTTCCAGGTCACGCTTTATCCCACTGTGCCACCACAGGTCAGGCTGATCAGTAATTTTTTAACAAGAATATTTAAAACTTGTGCCACAAGAATATTTAAAACTTGCACTGACCTCTTTTTCTTCACTCATTTTAAATAAAAATTTTCACCAAAATACCTTGTTAATGCACGGGACATGTAAATACATTGTCTAGATGGAAAAGCATTCTCTGTTCAAGGCCGAGACTACTGATTGTGTTATGGGGGCAAATTGCACGACAACTAAATTCTCATCCAACATATCAACGTAGGAAACAGCCAGACCTGTAGAGCATTTTGTGAATTTCTTTGAGCTAAACTGATGAGAATTGCTAGGACGTGAAAATCTCAACAGATTGAGAAAATGCTCTGAAAAAATGGCTGTTTTCTCACGTATTTTATCCAGCAGAACTGAGGGGAAGAGGTAAGGGGGGTTACAGGAAATCCACTGGTGGTAGATGAGGGGAGGTGGGAGAAAGCAAAGAGGGAACTCTCTGGGATTGGAAAATAGGCGAAATGGGTAGACACATAGTTCTTTCCCATTGGTGGTAGATGAGAGAAGTGGGAGAAAGCAAAGCAGGAACTCTCTGGGATTGGATAAAAGGCGAAATGGGTAGACACATAGTTCTTTCCCATTGGTGGTAGATGAGAGAAGTGGGAGAAAGCAAAGCAGGAACTCTCTGGGATTGGATAAAAGGCGAAATGGGTAGACACATAGTTCTTTCCCATTGGTGGGTACGGGGTGGGGGGGAGGGTGAACAACATTTACAGCATGTGGAGATGGCATTTAGGCAACAAGGTACCAATGAGGGGTTCTGTGGTCTCGCATTCAGGTGGAAGGGTATACCCTGAGGGGCCTGGGAAAAGGGGGTTACTCTGACATTTCAAAGGTGTATTATTGTAGATGCGAAAAGGCAACACACTGGCTCAGTCAAGGTCAAGACAAGACTGACCTTTGTCAAGGAAGATACCAGCCTAGAATATGACTATTTGCCCTGACTTGCTTTTCGTTAGGAAGTTTACATTTCAGGCCATCCTGTGTGGTCACGTTAAGTCTCCTGAGTTTATAAACCTTCCCCCCACCCACCCCCCAGGCACTTCTCCGCTGAATTTGTCAGGGTTAGTAAGTGGCGCTTTTTGCATCTAAAAGTATAAATGGTATATATACTGCTTGCAATCATTAAGGGACATTTCAAAAGGACTATGAAGTGATTAAAAAAACGAAGCATCTGATTTATTATTATTATTATTATTATTATTAAACAAGAATATCAAAAAAGCAAATGACAAGTCAAAGAAAGTTGTTCGATGATGCAAAGGAGATGCAAAACCAACTTTTATTTCACTGGTGAAAATGCGCTGTACAAAAGGCTGAGACACTGGAGGATCTGCACCTTCCCAGATCCCCTCATTTTTGTAAGCAGTGTCGGTTTAAAAGTTAAAAAGGTATACCCTGTTTACACACTGATGGTGAAAATTAATGAGAACCAGCCCCTTTCAAAAGAGTTTTGAGGCAAATAATTAATTTCTCATTAATAACTCCTGGGCACAGGGTCAGGTATCTCTATCTGTCAGAGACGTCTGTTACACTAATGGCTCCACACGTTGAAGCAGCGGAAACACACGTGATGTTACTCTGTTCCAGCCAAACTTTCTCAGTTGTATTCATCGCGTCAAGTGGCCTTTTCCCTTTTGTTTTTCAGGGATGTCGTCATCGTCTCCAAAGGGCAGGAATTAAAGAGAATGTTAAAATTGTAGTGAAATAATATAGGTGAAAAAGTTTCTCCCTTTCTCAGAGCTGAAAGCAATTTCTTAATATCACCAACACATTAAGCCAAGGAAAACTATTCTTAAAAAAAAGAGTTCACCGAATGTACACTTACACGTTTTAATTCTAAGAAGTTGTACCCACTCAACGTTCCTCAATGCATAGTCATTCCTTAATGGGCTCCATCGTTTGTCTGAAATAACCATAAACCATGACACCATCGGCCATTATTAATAATGAAGACCATGAAAGAGTGTGTGTTTAAAGCCTGATGTAAGCATCTTTGAATGACCTTTATAAAATTCTAGAATGCCAAGATTATGCATGTTGACAGTGAGTGAGATGGAATAATCAGAGATGAAAAGGATTTTTGATCTTAAGGAAAAAAATATCCAGGCAGAATTTAGCCATGAAACATATTTTTGCAGCTCCTTGAAACTGAATAGATTTAGAAATCTCTCCCTCTCTCCTCATAGTCTTGCTAAAAAAAAAAAAAAAAAAAAAAAAAAAAAAAATCATTCAGGGAAGATAAATACAGTCTGAAAAAAAAACACAGGCATCATATCACCTTTTGTAATTATTTTTGAAAATCAAATTAAAATCTGCCAAATATATCTTAGCTTAAGTTAAATTGTTTAAAAAACACAGATACAGGTTGTTTTCAGTTTTTAAATACTCTTTTGTCAATACCACTAAATAATGTGTAATCAGGAAGGGTGATCAGTCCTCTGAAGGGAAATGAAGAGCTGCCAATGAAAGACAGTGATAAGGAGATGTGGGTTGGACTGGGGAAAAAAGGGAATTCTTTCTGAGGAAGGACACGCTTAAGCTGAGACCTGCAGAATTTGATTGGAAGGAACAGGAAGCTTGAAAACGCAGTTGAAAAGGAGCTTGGTGAGTTTAATAAGCAGGGAGAGGCCATGTATCAAGAAAATAGAGATGTAGTAACACAAAATTAGAGACTCAGACAGACACAGATTATTGTGGGAGACAGGCTATAAACTGGCAAGATAGATCCTTCTAATAGTAAGATCTTCTCAACACTAGCTTTTCTCCACACCCTTGACTGATTGCATGGTGTGGGGTGGTGCACTCTCATGAGGAATCCCATTCATGCCTCAGAAAAGTGACTTTGTATCAGAGACTTCCTTATCTGTATATTGGTTTAAAGGCTTTAATTTTCTACCCTATATAATAAAGCAGACCTGGGGCTCTCTCTCTCTGGCAAGCAAGAGGCATGGCAGAAGCCTCCGAGCCCATCCTGTTTCTCTTTAAGCCTATTTTCTTAATTCCACGCCATTCCCACTCAGGACCTGGAATTACTAGCTGTGCTGGTTTGTGGCAGATTATACAGAGTTTTGTAGGCCATGAACAAGAATTAGGATTTCAGTTTAAATGAAATATTGGTGGTAGGGAGAGGAAGCTCAGGAAAGGGGGGAGGAGTTGAAAAAAAAGAGAAATGCATATTGTCTTGGACAAGAATGTGGTGATTGGTGGGATAAGGGGGTGGAATAAGGTGAGGAGGAGGAGGGTAGAGGAGAGAAATGTTGATGGAAAGAGAATTGACTTGGAGTGGTGAGCACACAGTACAGTGTACAGACGATGTGTTGTGGAGTTGTGCACCTGAAGTGTGTATAATTCTGTTAACAAATGTCACTCCAGGAAATTCAAGAAAAAAGAAAAAAAAAATAAATATAATTGAAAGATTATAAAGATTGCATGATACTAACGGCATGATACAACAAGCATTAAAAAAATGTATGTCAGCCCTGGCGGGTTGGCTCAGTGGTCGAGTATCGGTCTGGTGTGCAGAAGTCTCAGGTTCGATTCCCGGCCAGGGCACACAGGAGAAGCACCCATCTGCTTCTCCACCCCTCCCCCTCTCCTTCCTCTCTGTCTCTCTCTTCCCCTTTTGCAGCCAAGGCTCCATTGGAGCAAAGATGGCCCGGGCGCTGAGGATGGCTCCATGGCCTCAGCCTCAGGCGCTAGAGTGGCTCTGGTCACAACAGAGCGACACCCCGGATTGGCAGAGCATCACCCCTGGTGGGCGTGCCGGGTGGATCCTGGTCGGGCGCATGCGGGAATCTGTTTGACTGCCTCTCGTTTCCAGCTTCAGAAAAATACAAAAAAGAAAAAAAAAAGTATGGCAGCCCTGGCCAGTTAGTTCAGTGGTAGAGCATCGGCCCGGCATGTGGAGGTTCAGGTTTAATTCCCAGCCAAGGCACACAGGAGAAGCACCCATCTGCTTCTCCCCCCCTCCCCCCCTCCTTCCTCTCTGTCTCTCTCTTCCCCTCCTGTAGCCAAGGCTTCATTAGAGCAAAGTTGGCCCCAGCGCTGAGGATGGTTCCATGGCCTCCACCTCAGGTGCTAGAATGGCTCCGGTTACAACAGAGCAATGCCCCAGATGGGCAGAGCATCGCCCCCTGGTGGGCAGAGCATCGCCCCCTGGTGGGCTTGCCGGGTGGATCACGGTCAGGCACATGCGGGAGTCTGTCTGACTGCCTTCCCATCTCTAACTTTGGAAAAATATAAATAAATAAATAAATAAATAAAAAAATAAATAAATAAAAATATATAAATGGCATATGCTATTAAGTGAAAAATAAAATGAATGAGGAAAAAAGAGGTCTGTGGGGGGAAATTAGTGAGATTAGTATGGGAATCTATTGAACTCATCTAGGAGAACTAACCTAAGGAGAGATGATGATGGTTTCAACCGAGGTTGTCACACTGGTTGGTGATGGAGAGAAGTCAACAGATTTAAGGTGTATGTTGAGATTTGGTGATGATATGATGTTGAAGGTGGAGAGAAGGTGTCAGAAATGCTTGGTTTCTGGGGTGAGAAAGTGCATGGAATGAATGCAGGTGCCTTTAAGAAGTGAAATGGTCCTTCATGCAAACCCTCACCTATTATTAAAAGTGTAGTATTGATGTCTCCAACTCTTACTGTTATATTGTCTATTTCTCCCTTCAATTTTGTCAGTTTTTGCTTCATATGTTCCGAGGCTTGATTGTTAGGCATATATATGCACTGATACTGTCTTATTTTCCTGGTGTATTGATGACTTTATCATAATAAAATGTTGCTTTCTCTAGAAATAATTTTTGTATTAAAGTTTATTTTATTTGATATTAATATAGTTCCTAAACTTTCTTATGTTTAGTCCTTTATGTTATATATTTCTCATCCTTTTACTTTCAATCTACTTGTGCTCTTGAGTCTAAAGTGTATCTTTGATAAATGGCAAATTGGTAGGTAATTTTTTTATCCATCTTTGAATCTTTGCCTTTTGATTAGTGATCATTTATATTTAATGAAATTATGGATAAAGTAGGATTTAAAAGTACTATTTTGTGATTTGTTTTCTATATGTATTATGTCTTTTCCTCCTTTATTGCCTTCTTTTGGTTTAATAGACATTTTTAGTATACCATTATAATTTTCTTATTTTTAAAAATTATATATATTTTTGTTGTTGTTGTTTCATGTTTGCCCTGGAGATTACAATTAATACCTTAAACAATCCAGTTTAGATTGATATCAACCAAATTTCAGTAGCATACAAATAATTTGTTCCAATAGAGATACATGGTCTTCCTCTTTCTCTGTGATATAATTGTTATACAAATTATATTTTATACAATATAAGTCCATTGACACAGTTATATAATTATTGCCTTTAAATAAGATAGTTATAAAGAGAGTAACAAATAAAAGAGACATCTTTTCTGGCTTTTACATTTTTCTATGTAGTTATATGTACTAGTACTCCTTATTTCTTTGTTTATCTTCAAGTTTAATGTCCATTTTGTTCAGCCTGAGGAACTCACTTTAATAATTACTGCACAGCAGAATTTTCTAACAGCAGATTCTCTGGGTTTTGTTCGTTTCTTTTTGTGTGTGTGTGTATTTTGAAATGTCTTAATTTCTTTATTTTTTGAAAAAGAGTTTGCTGAATATGAAGAAGACTTGGTTAACAGACGTTTTTTTCCCAGCACTTTGAATTCCACTGCTCCTTGGACTCCATAATGTCTGATAAAAAGTCACTTTTTAATCTTATTGAGAGGTTCTTGTATGTGATCACTTAATTTTCTTTTGTTGCTTTCAAGATTTCTTTTCATTATTTATTTATTTATTTATTTTTATTTAGTGAGGGGAGGGGAGGCGGAGACAGACTTCCACATGCACCCCCGATGCTTTGCCCATCCGGGTCCCTTGTTCCGTTGCAACTGGAGCCATTTTTTTTTAGCGCCTGAAGTGGAGGCTATAGAGTCATCCTTAGTGCCTGGGGCCAACGTGCTCTAATCAAGCCATGGCTGCAGGAGGAGAGAATAGAGGAAGAGAGGGAGGGGGAGAGAGAGAGAGAGAAGCGAGAGGGGGAGGGGTGGAGAAGCAGACAGGCGCTTCTCCTGTGTGTCTTGACTGGGAATTGAACCCAGGACTTCTACACATTGGGTGAACACTCTACCACTGAGCCAGCTGGCCAGGGCTGAAGACTTCTTTTCACTTTTAACTGTTCAAGGAAAGATGTCTTTAAATACCTTGCCTGTGTACCGACTACCCTCTGTCAGGTGAGCTGTGTGAGCAGGCATGTTTCCAAACTTCAGGCCGTCTGTAGGACAGCCTTAGTTTCCCATCCTGCGTGCTCAGGCCTCAAGTTTTTGACCACTATTTCTTCAAATACTTTTTTCAGCTGGTAATGAATGGGGGGGGTGTGCTTTCTTCCTCACCAGGTCTTTCCAGGGCTGTGTGCATGCCCACTCAGTCTTTTAGATACCCAGAAACATGTCCCAGCTTTTCAGGTTTTCCTACCATACTGTTCTCCAAGATCGCCTCTTACATTTCTGGCCAGGCTCCCGTTTGCTCCAACTGAAAGAAGAGCTTTAAACTGTTGCAAGGTGGCCAGCAGATTGCTATCGTTTCAGTAATGACATGGTGTAGCACTTATCTCCTCCCCTCGTAGGTAAGCTGAAATCTGAGTTAAATCAAAAAGCTGTAATGCCTGGATATATTAGAGATTTTATATATAGAGAGAGAGCTGGATGCTTGAACATTATGACTGTTACAGAGAGGGTGTTTCTTACAGAGGTACAGAAAGTTCAGTCTTATCAATCAGGTGCAAGACTTTTGGCTTTTAAATTTTTTTTTAATTTATTCATTTTAGAGAGGAGAGAGTGAGAGGGAGAGAAAAAGGGGGAGGAGCAGGAAGCATCAACTCCCATATGTGCCTTGACCAGACAAGTGCAAGGTTTCCAACCGGCGACCTCAGTGTTCCAGGTCGACGCTTTATTCACTGCGCCACCCCAGGTCAGGCAAAACTTTTGGCTTTTCATGGCTAATGTGCCATGGAGAGCAAATGGATAGACATAACCAAAACTTAACACGTCACCGACCCCCACTGTCTAAGGAGGGTCAGCAGTTACCCGTGCCTATCGGATTTTGAGTTTGTTCTTGTTCTGATGACGTCTGTCGACTCTATTAGTGAAGGGGGGCTTCCTTCGCCTCAATGGTACAAGCAGGCTATGCTCACGACATTCAACATGGGATGGACAAGACTGGTAACAGCCCAGGAGTCACGTGCGCTCCTGGCCTGTGTGGGAAGCGGGCACCCCCTGTCAGCCGGGAGCACACCGAGATTGCACTTGGAAACGGGGCGCACCAGTGAGGTCTGCAGGAGATAGTGTTTGTAATAAGGGAAGGGTGGCGGGACCTGTTTTTCTCAGGACGATGTGACTGGCTTGTTGAAATCATTGCTCTGGCGGGTGCGGAGGTAAAGCCCTTTAGACTGAAGGTCAGGTGCAGTGTGGCTGCTGCAGCTCAGAGGGAAACTACTTGCTTTCCTGTTGGGCTGAGTGGAGGCTATCTGGTAAGAGCAAGAACTCAGGGCTAGGCCTGCGGGGCCCCTGGGAGCCGCGAGACACCAAGGCAGTGCCTGGCATGTCGGGTCTTACCCTCCAGTTTCTGTTGCTTTGGTTGCTTTCTAGGGTCCTGGAAATGGTTGTTGTTAACTGGTGTATCGGTATTTTTGTAGTTTTTGTGAGCGACGCAATCACTCACTGAGAGTCTCGCTCTGTTCCTCTGGAAGTCAACTTCCAGTCTTCCTTTATGTGCACACAGAATTGAGCCACTGCCTGATGGAAGCTCGCCGCTTACATGGATTGGACATCTCACACACGTGGCACAGAACGAGGCTAAACGGTAGGATTCTAAAACATGAAGAACGGTTTTTCCCCTCTGGGTGATTTTATTAAAATGACAATGATTGTTTGTCTTCATATTATTCGGTATTTTAGAAATTTCTATGATAAGCATGTATCATTTCTATAGTCAGAAGAATAAAAAATAGATCTCTCTCTTTTGAAAGTAATTGACAAGGATCATTCCATCATGTCATGCTATCAGATGTTAATAATTCAGTCATGAATAATTTATGAAAGAGAAAACACAATTTCAGAGAATTACAATAATTTTTGGAGTAATCTCTGCATCTCCATTCTGAATCCAGCATTTTAGATTACTTCTATCTATAGCTGAGTATTAGTTTCCACGGCTTCAAAAAAAATAGAAAGAATAAAAATGTACAGGGTTGTTGTAAGAATTAAATAACACATTAAGATGTAGGCCTTTGGCCAACTTTCAAGAAATGCCTTTTTTTCCATCCGTAGTGGAAATCGAGGAACCCTGAGTGCACAGTGGTGGTGTTACTGTGTCCCATCCAAGTACTAACCAGGCCCGACCCTGCTTAGCTTCCGAGATCAGACGAGATCGGGCACGTTCAGGGTGGTATGGCCGTAGACAGTGTTACTGTGGGTAAGCGAAGAGAAGAGAAAGCGATGTCAACCACAAGCACAGCAGCCTCGTGGGGACAGGGTGATGGGCGCTGCTCAGGGGAGGGCAAAGGATTCCAAGATGTTGCAGAAGTCAACCATCACTCATTTGACTTGGATGCTTTTACTCAGACCTGGCTTACTGCCTCTCTTCTAAGACAAAGACTTTTTTCTTTCAGTTTAATTTTCCTAACACACTCAGCCTATACTTACCTCGCGTTCCCTCTAAAGTTACTCTAGCCGCTCCATGTTTACCCCTGACTGATTGCTGTAAATGCTTAGGTCTTAGACATTCTGAGATCTTGACTTTATTATATCTTGTGGTACCTTGATAAGATACTACAAAATATGTTTTTATAATTTTAATTATGTTCTTTAAAAAACATTTATGTTTTCAACACATTTTTATGTAAATTTTTTTTCTAAGTAGTTTCAAGAATCCCGTTGTGGCTATCAGATGTCTCATGCTTGAAGTTTTATTATTATTATTATTATTATTATTATTATTTGTATTTTTCTGAAGCTGGAAACGGGGAGGCAGTCAGACTCCTGCATGCGCCTGACCGGGATCCACCTGGCACGCCCACCAGGGGGCGATGCTCTGCCCACCAGGGGGCAATGCTCTGCCGCGACCAGACCAGAGCCACTCTAGTGCCTGGGGCAGAGGCCAAGGAGCCATCCCCAGCGCCCGGGCCATCTTTGCTCCAATGGAGCCTCGGCTGCGGGAGGGGAAGAGAGAGACAGAGAGGAAGGAGAGGGGGAGGGGTGGAGAAGCAGATGGGCGCTTCTCCTGTGTGCCCTGGCTGGGAATCGAACCCGGGATTTCTGCACGCCAGGCCGACACTCTACCACTGAGCCAACCGGCCAGGGCCTTATTATTTTTTTTTACTTGCTTTTTTTAACTTTGGTATCATTGTTCATCTGTGAACCCTACCTTTTAGAAACGAGTTGGTATTTATAATGAAAGAGTGTATATGTATATAAACTTATGCTGTTTTCATCTGTGTAAAGATGACTGTGGTTATGGGCTTTATATAAACATGCATGTAAATAGGTGTCTATCGTTTTTAATAAATTCTAACAATGAGCTCTTTGTAATCTAATTGCCAGTTGGCACCTGACTTGATTTCTAATTATTAACTTTTTATTTTGCCAATTGAGTAGTATAGAGAGGCTAGCAAAGACTTTAAACTGTATTTCTGTACTCTGATGAATTATTAATTATTATAATCAGTTTTAGTAATTAAGTTGTTTTAAAATTTTTTCAGACATACTCTTTTTTTTAAATTTTTTTTTTATTTATTCATTTTTAGAGAGGAGAGAGAGACAGAGAGAGAGAAGGGGGAGGGGCTGGAAGCATCAACTCCCATATGTGCCTTGACCAGGCAAGCCCAGGGTTTTGAACCGGTGACCTCAGCATTTCCAGGTCAACGCTTTATCCACTGCACCACCACAGGTTAGGCTCAGACATACTCTTAAAATGAGTATTTCAGACTCTGCCATGCCTAACATTTAAAGGGAAACGAATATCTGCTTCAAGTTCTGGGAAAGTCCTGCATGGCGCTGCGGAACGCTTTCCGCAGCTACGATGAACCGGAAATCTCTGGTCAAAAACGAGAAGCCCAGCTGCCTCTGCTGCCGCCAGGCCGCGGGTTTGGAATAAAAGTGCCACAATTCGGTGTCTCTAAGAATAAAATAAACTAGACTCTGAAGGGGAGATATTTCCTTCCCCCCTTTCCAGTAGGAAAAATAAAGTAGCCCTGGAAAAAAATTTGCGAGTGCTTTGTCATTCCTGCAAAACTGCAACAACAAAAAACCCAGCCACGCAGCCTGCGTACTCACCCTTGATTTCCCCAGCTGGCCGGGCCCCCATTGACGCGCCGGAGAGTGAGAGGCAGACCCAGTCCCTTTCCATGTCATTCTGACAAGACATAATGGCCGGCCTTGTTTGTGTGTGCCTGTGCCTCCACCCCCAGCCTGCTGCGCGCCTGGTGGTCTGTCCGCGTGCAGCACAGATGTGCGCCCTCCCCTCCGCCGGCTCTATTTTTCAAGAAGCGTTGGAGAGCATATGTTTCCAGGGGAGCCTGTTCCTCCCTTCTCCCAACACCTTCTTGTGCTGCATAAACAACCTTCATCTGCCCCTCAGATCTGGGCGCGCGGGGCGCTCACAGATGTCCGTTTCCTGTTGGGCCTGTTCGCCTCTGGTGAACATGATCTTCCCGGGCGGAATGTCTTCCTTTCCTCCTCTGTTCCAAATGACTCGGAATGCGGATCCTTCGCCTCCTTTCAACTCCGTTTCCTTCTGTGACCCCGGCATGTTTTCGTCCCCTTTCTTCTAAGTCTCTCTTTGTACTAGTAGTTCTCCAGATGGGACCAAGGATGAGCTTTTTCCTCATTGCCTTCTCCTTACGACTGTTTGGTTTGCAAGAACAGGAAGAGGCAGACTTCACACGCTAAATATTTTACGTGCACACCCACCTGCGTCTCAGTGATGTGTTTCTTTGATTTTTTTTTTCTTTTCACATTTTACATGTTTATTTACATTTGCTAGCTGCCATGTGGAATTGTTTCTACATGCTTGGTACTTGACTGCAAAGAAGGACATTGCAAATAGATGCACGTAAACACACATCATGCGTGTTGCATAGAACAACACATCACGGAGCAGCTCCTATAATAGCATTTTTTTTTCTTTTATATAAAAAAGGAATCTCACCTGCTCTTTTATTTATTCGACGCATATTTGTTGAGCACGTACTATGCATCAGAAACTCCCCTGGGCGCCAGCATTCATTCAGGTCATCAGCAAAGGAGAACGTGTCTCCCTTCCCCAGGGTCTTGCATTCCCGTGTGAGAGACGGACAAGGAACGAGAACGTCAGGAATTGGGATAGTGAGGAGAGGACGCCGGCTGAGCTGAAATCTGAATGGTAAACGGAGGCGGGGATGACGAGCATCGGCCAGGTCAGAAGTCCCCGGGGAGGAACCGGTGCAATGTTCCCCCCTGAAGGATTACTGTTGGCATGGGCAACAGAAGGAACCGAGGTCCCTGGGGCTGCAGTGTCCCAGTAAGCATGGCGGGGAAAGGGGAGACCGCGTGGGAGCAGAAGCCCGGGGTGGGGGAGGGGAGGTAGATCGCTTAGGGCTTTTGAAAGCAGGATAAAAATTTAAATCTTATTCCAAATGCCCAAGAAGTCATGAAAGCAGGGAAATAACATGATCTGACTAACGTGTTTGAGTTGCCACTTCGGCCACTGTGATATACCTTTTATAGTGGAGTGTGGGGTAAGAGAGAGGCCCGATATAGGATGTGGAATTAAATTTTTTGTGTGTTTTTATATTCTCGTTCGTGATTTAAAAAAAAAAACAACCTTATTTTTTAAAAGTGGTTTTAAATTGGCAACACAATGGAAAGGAAGGTACAGAAATTTTCCATACACCCCCTACCTCACACACACAACAGCCTCTCTCATCATCAGCATCGCTTACCTGAGTGATCCATTAGTTGCAATCGATGAACCAACATGGACGCATCGTAATGACCCAAAGCCTTCATTACAATATCATGGACAGTATTGTCACCGCCTTAGAAATCCTCCATGTTGCCTGCCCTGTGGTGGTGCAGTGGATAAAGCCTCGACCTAGAAAACTGAGGTCGTCGGTTCAAACCCTGGGCTTGCCTGGTCAAGGCACATGTGGGAGTTGATGCTACCTGCTCCTCCCCCCTTCTCTCTCTCCCTCTCTAAAATAAGGAAATAAAATCTTTAAAAAAAATTCTCCATGTTAGTTATGTATCCCTTTCCCTCACCAGCTAGTAAGCACTGATCTTTCTGTTGTTCCCATTGTCTTCAGAGCTTTGCATTTCCATAACGTCATAGAGAACCACGCAGATAGGCTTCTTTCACTTCGTAATACTCATTTTATGTTCTTTCTTGTCTTTTTTTTCATAGCTGAATAGCTCATTTCTTTTTTGCACTAAATAATATTTCATTGTCTGAATGTCATATGATATCTCCTCATTAACAAGCACGTATCTACGTACTTCCCTCTAAAATGATTTTCTGAGAAAACTGCTAATTCTTGTCTTTTGAGTTTTTTTTTTATCTCTCCTCTTAACTAGCCTAAATTCTATGTTAGTAGAATGGCAATGACCCTTCTATATTTCACATTCGAATCCCTTACCTTGTCAAACAAAAATTTGGGGGGTTTTACCCTGGAACCTCTTTCCTTACTTCATGGTTTTCCCCCTCCCATGACGGACACATTGTATGGTCATCCCCATCTCTACTGAACCACCTGCTGGATTCTCACCATGCCTGGAGACCTGTGCATCTGTCCCTGCTGATCCTGCTCACGTCCCTGGGAATGGTCTTCTCTCTGCCGCAGGGTTAGAAACCATCGCCCTGGTCCTCCACACACAGACAGCAGCTGGGGAGCGTCCTCTCTGAAGCCTTCCTGACCACCTGTGAGTGCCCCCCCACTCTGCTCAGGTTCCTAGAGAGGCTCCCCAAACAAACACTTGTGAATGAACAGAGAAGGCTGGGGGGGGGGGGCAGCTAGGAAGGACAAGCATTAGGAAGGGCGTTGAGGGAAGCTGGAGGACTTGTTGACGTTAACCCCAGGGCTGTAGAGAGATGCCTGAAGAATCCCAGTATGATAGTAAGGGGGTCAGATTTGCCCTTTAGAAAGTTCACTCCTTCGCTATCTGGCAAGAACAGAGGGTAAAATGGCCAAAGGAGACAGGCACTGGGCTCTTTTATTGAGCTGGATAAGACATGCCAGGGGCGTGAGACAGGCTCATAGGTACTGTGGGTCAAATAAGTTTGTAAATATGATGTATATGTTTGCTCGCTTGTAGTTTGCATTGGGTGTGGGGGACAGGCTGTAAGTGGGCAGGGTTGTTATAGCCTAAGGCTTAGTTTTAAGACTAAGCCTTTCCCGCCCTTTTAATACTAAGATCTTTTCAAGACTAAGTTTTTCCCCACACCCTTGACTGATTGCATGATGTAGGGTAGTGCACTCTCATGAGGAATCCCATTTATGCCTCAGATAAGTGACTTTGTATCAGAGACTTCTTTGTTTGTATATTGGATTAAAGGTTTTGATTTCTACACTATAAAGTGGGGCAGACCGGGAGCTTACTCTCTCTTGGTTCCTGAGATTAGCATTGCGTAGAGAGGCAGCCAAGATGTCAGAATGCTGAAGTAGAAGCCAGTTTGTGCGGAGAGAAGGAGATGGGAAACAGAGGTGAATAAACCTTTGATTCTAGGAAACTCGGATAAGTCAGTGGCTTTGGGAGCCTGTAAGGCCAGGAGCCGCCATCGTGGCCATTCACATGCAGGTTCCCATTGGATTCGGGCAGACGATAAAGAAATGGCGGAGTCAGAGGATGGGGGACCATCCTATTTATTGGTGTCTCACCAAGACAGGCAAACCACAAAAGAAGACAAGGGAAAAGCAGAAAACCAGCTCTTCCCATGAAGGGCAAGGGATCAGGGGAGCCCCTGCAATTGTGATAGCAGGAACTGTGTGTCCAAGCTCCTGGTCTGTCCCACTTTATAGTGTAGAAAACCAAAATCCCTTAATCCAATATACAAACAAGGAAGTCCCCGATACAAAGTCACTTATCCAAGGCATAACTGGATTCCTCATGAGAGCGCACCACCCAGATCATACAATCAGTCAAGGGTGTGGGGAAAAGCTTAGTTCCCAAAACCAAACCTTAGGCTACAACGACCTGGCCTGCTTATAGCCTGTCCCCCACACCCATTATAAGTTACAAGCGAGCAAACATATATATCATATTTACAAACTTATTTGACCAACAGAGCCCTAAATGGAAAGGGAGTTGTTTTCCCACTGTGTGTATTGTTACATTCCAGGAGACAGACTGCAGCAAACCCAAAGTGAATTTTATAAGTTTTATTGCAAACCTCCGCAGGGACTGCAGGTAACCCATGCAAGGGAGCACTGCAGCCCCCCAAACCTGCGCAGGGACTGCAGGCAACCCACGCAGGGGAACACTGCAGCCCCCCAAACCTGCGCAGGGACTGCAGGCAGCCCATGCCTCCGAAGAGACTGGAGCACTGCAGCCACGAGCTTCTAAAATGGCTCCTTTTTATAGGGTGGCTGTCTAGGATGAGCAAGCATCATACAGAAGCTGATGTGGCTATTAGTCATTGGCTAGGGAGGTCGTGCGCAGTTACGGGGGGGGGGGGGTATTACTCAGTGGAGAATTTCAAACATAAACTTCTGATAAGGGTCTCTGACTCAATGCAGGATGTTGCTGAACTCTTTGTTCTCAGTGTCACAGGGAACTTGTACACTCTTGGCAGCCCCAGCATGTCAGTACTCCCTGAATCTAACATGTATTTCTTGCACACAGGGTGCAAGCTAGGATTAAAGCTAATGGCCCACCAGTTGTTTCATTACCGTCTGTCCTAATCCAATGCGAACCTGCATGGGCCAGGTGGCTGTGATGGTGGCTCTGGCTACTGGCCTTACAGGTACGTACGGACACACAGAAGACACAGTGGACATGGGGAAGAGAGGACAGGTGCAGGGAGACTTAGGCAGTGACTCCCTGAGGAGCTGTGTGGTTCGAGAAAGTGAGGGGCAGGGAATAGAACCTACGATTCCCCCCACTTCCATCTTGAGAATCGGGGTGGACAATGGCGCAGTCCGCTACTGCAGGCATATGGAGGGGACATCTCAGAGGTACCTTCTCAGATTGCCCGTTTTAAAAATCATTACCAATTTATTTTATTTTTTTTACGTGCTAACACTGGGCTCTCCATTTTACAGATTAACCTTTGTTCTCTTTTTTCTTTATTTAGCTTTAGTAAATATTATATACATTTATTTTAAATCTCCGAACTAGTCATGCTGAAGTAGAGAAGTAGGCATTTCCATTGTCAACAACAAAAAAACAACTTCCAAACTTGTAAGAATTTTTTGTGAGTTGATTTGAGCCAATGGGTGACAGTTGCCGGGAAGTAAAGTCTCAACGGATTGAGAAAGTGCTCCGGAAAATGGTGGTTTCACCACTTATTTTATACGTCAGAGTCAAAGGGGAAGATGTCAGGGGGTTCCATGAAATTGATCAGTGATAGATTAGGGAGGCGGGAGAAAGCAAAACTGGGAAATTTCTGGGATTGGATAGAAGTGAAAACGTTTACACTAAAACCTCCCTACAGAGGGAGACACAGACAGGTTAAGTTAATTAACATGATAATAATAACAATGCTCTGGTAGGATGCCCGCCCTGAGGGGTCAGAAAAAGACAGTTACCTCCACCCCTCAAAGGCATGTTATCAGGGACATTAATGTAGATGCCAAAGGCAACAGACAGGCTTCAAGCAAACACTGACCTTTGTTCAGATAGAGAACAATTCCCTAGGACATGAGGACCCACCGTGAACTGCTCTTAGTGAGAAAGGTTTGATTTAGACCATCCTGTGTTTACCTGAGTGCTCCGAGTTTGCAAGGTCATTGTATAGGCTTTCCCTGAGCTTGTCAGGTTTAGTTCCTGCCTACATCTTGATATAGTTAAAGAAAAAAAAATTTTTTTAGTCCACACCTATTCTAGTCCTCTAATGGAATACAGTAACCCACTGTGGGCAGACACTATGGTGGGAGGTGGCTGGGTGAGTGGGGAGTGTACTGCCCAGTGCTGCAAGATAAGTTAACACAGGGTTAGTTATAGACTTAGAGTTCTTAGGACTTTCTCTTTCCCTTTATCATAATGTCTCCGCCCTCCTACTACTCAATTCGTAGGTTTCCATTTAATCGCCACCCAGAAATTGTTTTCTTAACACTTCCTATTGCTCTCACAAATGGCCACACCTTCTTGAGATAATAAGAAGCTTTAGGTCCTTCTAAACATGTAAAGATATGCAGGGGTTTTTGTTTGTTTGTTTATATGGGTTTTTTTTTTAGTGAAAAATATTAAATAATACTTGACAGAAAACAATACCAGTTGTCACCCCCTGGTTGGTTGGCACTTTTTCTCTTTACATTCTATGTTTGTTTACTGAAGCAAGAGATGTAACAAAATTAAAACGGAGTATTTCATCAAAGGTATAATGAGTTTCATGAAATGAATAAATATATATTACAAGCATAGTTCCATCAATTTTTTTTTTAACCTATGGACAGAATGAACGTGAGTACGGGCCCTTGGAATACGCTGTGGCACAGATGACTGTTAAAGAGGAGAGAGGAATGTCGTCATGTGACTTCCACATGGGGTGGCTGCCCAGGTGCTCACCTGAGAGAGAGCCCTGAGGACAAGTGCCATTTTAACCACCGGTTTGCCGAACTCAACGAAAAATTAGGAATCGGTTCTGTCAAATCGGTGCGACCTGACTGCATCCCACCGCCATGAATTACCTGGTAACTAAAAAGAACCCGGCATAGCACCTCTCCTTTGTGGTGCGGCCAGACACCATGACTAAAATAAGTAGAAAGAAACCGGCTCTAAAACATATGGTGAACTTCGATGTTGGCTTTAAAATTGTAGGTGACGTTTCTCAGAGGAAACATGAGGGTCTGTCCAGTTGTGAGAGTGGGACCGGCTGCTCTGTTAACTCATTGTTAGTGGGCAGGGCACAGCGTCTCGCTAAAATGGGAGAGGCCGTTCCGAACGCTCTATTGAAGTAACTCCTGCACCATTGCTCTTTTTGTATTTATTTTTATTTATTTATTTTTTTGACAGAGACAGAGAGTCAGAGAAAGTGGCAGACAGGGTCAGACAGACAGAAAGGGAGAGAGATGAGAAGCATCAATTCTTCGTTGTAGCACCTCAGTTGTTCATTGATTGCTTTCTCATACGTGCCTTGACTGGGGCTACAGCAGAGCGAGTGACCCCTTGCTCAATCCAGCGACCTTGGGCTCAAGCTGGAGACCTCGGGGTCTTGAACCTGGGTCCTTGGCATGCCAGTCCGATGCTCTATCCACTGTGCCACCACCTGGTCAGGCCCAATGCTCTTTATCACATTTTTTTTTCCTCCTTCTAACTCTAGGGTACATGAAAAATGAATCGTTATTGTTGTTTACTCTACGCTCATCCCATTGGGCTAGGAGCTCTCTGAAGGCAGGAACTATATCGTGTCATTTGAGACTGAACACCCAGACCCTAGCTCCCCTCCTGCCATCGTAACAGGCACCAAGAAATGCTGATATACTTTTTTCAATTATAGGAACAAGTTTAAAATTTCCATAGTTTGTCTTCTTACTATCATCTAGCTACTTTTTAACATCAGAGAACCTTCAAGTCTTCTGCCACCAGAAAGGACGTTTCCCTGAAAAAGTTCCTATAGGATTTCTCCCTGATTCCATTTCTCCCTTAGCTGGAAAAATTGAGCTCAAGTTGCTGATTTCTTTCTCCTACTCAGAGTCGCTGTTCCTGGCTTCGGTTTTTTAGTAGGAAACAGAAAGAGTTCTTGTGAATCAGAGAGCATGTTGCCTCTGGAAAGGCGAAAGGGGCAGTTTGACTCACAGTGACTCACAGAAACGCCAAGCCTAGGAAAACGTTCAGGAAGCGAGAAGAAACGGATATATGACTCATGGCTTCACCCACAACAGGTAGGGGAAGATTCCTGCTCGCAGAGAACTCAGGGCAGGGGTTCCAGTTCAAGATAGCAACACCCATTTATTATTATTATTATTTTCTAAATGCAGTTTTTGACTCAGTGCATTTGGGTTGGGGACCCAGCTTCTGAATTTCAAACAGCTCCCAGGCATGGTCATGCAGCCGGACAAGGCTACGCCGTTCGAGTCGCAAGCTTCCAGGGCAAATGGTTGGGCGACCTTGTAAAAGGCCCGGCCATTTTCTAAGGGGGCTGGTTCTCAAACTTGGTTGCACATTAGAATCACCTGAGGGGGTTGTAAAAACCCTGCTGCTTGGGCCTTACCCGGTCTCCAATTAAATCGGAATATCAGGGGGACGACCTAATTGTCACTATTTTTAAAAACTCCCCAGCTGTTTCTAATATGCTCTCAGGGAATACAGCTTTGTTTGCACAGCTGATTAGGGCCCTTCTACAGTTCTGTAAGAGTGGTAAGGAGGGATGGTTTTATTGCCCTGCAGGACTTTAACCAATTTTGTACCTAATTTGGCACCTTATTTCAGCTTTTTTTTTTCCCTACTGATTAAAAAAAAATCAGTTTCTTAAACTTTATTTTGAACTGCCTTTGTTATCCATGCTAGCTCCTCATTAATGAGTTAAATAAAACTTGGACAGCATGTTCTAACCGTATTTGTTTGCTTTATCCAATTTATTACCATAATGTCTCTGCTAGTAGCTACACTTTCTCTTTTGTTCGAGCCTCAGCCAATTATTTTGTGGAAGTTGCTTACAGAGACATTATAAATAAATTTGTACAATACATTATTTTGGGGTCTCCCTACACATTCTACCATGCTTGGTATAACTCTGACCAAACCAGCAATTGATTACTAGCTCAGTGATTCTCAACACAGTTGACCTTAACCCTTTGAGTAGTGAGATTTTTTTTTTTTTTTCATGCTTGCTGACCCCCGGGAGTGAGTTGTTTTTTTTTACTTTTCAAAAAATAAAATTAGTTCCAGTTCCAGTTTTATTAACTTAAAATCATGTTTGTTTGACAACCAGTTGGTGGAAACGAGAAGAACATACATTTGCCTTTTTTGAATGTCGCCTTACACATTTTTAAAAGACAAATTTTTGTACCGTCGTCCTCTGGATGCTCAGGAGGCACGAGGAGGTCCATGAACGTTCTTACCGCTCAAAGGGTTAAAGTGCATTCCTTCCCGGCCGCCAGACTGACACCCTGACCTGTGTCAGTGAACTGTCGTTCGGAGACAGCTCCCTCTTCTATTTACGAGGGAAGTGCCAAGGCCGAGCCGCTGGCTGGTTTGGACTCGGAGCCGTTTTCTAGCAGCGGAGAGGAGCTGGCTCTGCTCCACCCACACTTCCGCCCCAGCTCGTCCTCATGATGGATGGCTTCCATTTGCAGCATCCGCGGGGCTGCCCAGAGCAAGGTAAATTGGCGCCCACTTAGGGATCAAACCTGCGAACCTGGTTGCATTGGGCGCAGTCACTGTCGCAGAGGCACGGGCCTGCCGTTTTACCAGCTGATGGATTTCACGGAAAGCTGTGAGTCTAACACGGTCCTGCTTCCCAGCGACAGGAAAACAAACAAAACAAAACAAACAAACAAAATCCCGATGTGGTAGAGATGAGTAAAGGTGAATATACCATTGGGTTAAAAATATGATGAAATTTAAGATTTAATGCAAAATAGTTAAAACAATATTTAAGTATTTTTTTTAAAAAAAATTTTATACAAATCATTTAGCCAAACATTTTATATTATTTATTCTCTTCAGGCGTCACATTGGGTATGGGGCTCTATGCGGAGTGATCAGGCTACCACTAAAGTTCTGGGGACAGGAAAGCTCCCAGAGCCATCTGTCATCCTGACGGCCAAACTCTTAGCAGAAGAGCTCAGGTGTTCGGTGGGATCTGTGTCCTGGTAGCTCGAAGCCACCCGGAGAGAAGTTCGTTTAATGTTCAAAAGTGCCTTTTATGTATGTTTTACCTACATAGCTCTATTTCACAATGTACAGTAAATATGTAAACATTAGGGGTGACTATCCAGTAATGGCATGTCCCAGAGGAAAATTTTTCTTTAAATTTTGTCCTTCTTGATGGTTAGCCACTTATTCTGAAGATGTTGTAATTACTTAAAATATTTTCTTTTGGGTAAGAAAAATATGTATTTTTTTTTAATTTGGCACTGATTTTATGTGCTCTGTTCTTTGAATGTCTTTAACTATGCCAAGTGTTCGTCTTTTGGTATACGCATAATTATAGAAGCTAATTGGGAGTTACTTCAAGTCAAATCTGCTGAGGAAGGTGTGGTTTTTAATAGTTTAAATTAACTGTAGATAAGACACATGATGTGAAAATGATTAACAAAGCTAATTTTTCTCAAGTGGCTGATACATTGGTCTTGATGGCTTCTCCCCCGACCCCCTAAAAAGGGAGTTTCAAAGTGTTTTAAGATAATGAGAAAGTTAACAGAGTAAGTAAAGTCTGTCATGAAGTTGAATACCATGAAGAGAGTTATTTTGATATTAACCTCCTGGAAGTATTTATATTAGGTTCTTGATTCTATGTGCATAGATATAATACTCTAGCACCTTTTTAAAGATAGTATTGACATGACTGACTAGTTCTAATTAAGTTTTTGTTTTGTTTAATTGGTAATTTTGAAAGAAACAAAGTTGACATTATTAGTCTCAGAGAGAAAGAAGGGGAGCCACAGAAAGGTGTCATTTTACAATTTAATACTTGAATAATTAATTTTAATTTTTTAGAGCAAGTTCATAGCATATTTTTGTGTACTGTTGATTTCATTCCCATGACTATGGAAACACAACATCTGTTTCCACATCCTTCATGGACCATAAGCCAGTATTTATGATCAGTGAATTAGTATAATTACTTTAAATGGAAACTTTAGCTATTAGTCAAATGGTGAGCTTCAATATCTTTTAAGATGAAAAATCATAACTTAACTTATAATTAACCACATAATATAAAAAACACGTGAAATTATATTTTCCTACTAGCAGGGAAAATAATTGTCTTTTTCAAAGTATTAACTGCCATCAATGAAATCGGAAATCATCGACTAAATTAACAAGGTATTTCATATAAAACACAGGTCAACACTGGCACCATACGGTAAGCTGATCTGAGATTTCAAAAACTACTTCTTTCTTTCACCTATCCATCTTCCCACTTCTCTGGTTACAGTATCTTTTATTTCCCTGAGAAAAGACCAGTCACACTAATCACTTTCAGTCAAAGCGACTGGGGGCAGAACCATCTGGCCACCTAGAATCTCCTACCAACACTAGCTGTAATAATTGACTCAGGCATACATAGCTCTATGACTGAAGCCGAGTCAATGAGTCAACTCCAAAATTTCTGCCAGGCTTCTGGGCATGTGGTCTTCCACATCTGAATTGGCTAAGCGTTTGAAATAAGAGATTAGAACTGTTGGTTGGCCCTCTTTGTTGCTAAATGGGGTGAAAGCCAGTCTGAGAAGAACGCCAACCGCAGAAAAGCAGGCTTGAGATCAGGAGAGAGAAAAGTTGCTAATGACTTTTTCTGAGCACTTAGATGCAACAACTCTGCTAATGGCTGCATTCGCCCACCTTTTGCAGTTAAAAACCAATGCACCCGAGGGAGTATAGCCAGTAATACTGTAATAACAATGTATAGAGTCAGGTAGGTCCTGGAAACATCGTGGGGAAGATTTGTAAGATATGTGATTATCTAACCACTGTGCTCTACACCTGAACTTAATACAAAGTTAATACTGAAGGCAAACTGTAATTGAAAAAATAAAATTAAAAAATATAAAACAATGCATCTTGTTTTATTATTAAAGTAGTTTAACTTGGCTTGCTATTCCTCGCAAAGAGGTGATAAAATTATAACTGCTTTATTGTTCATCTTTTTATTAATTTTTATTTTTTATTTATTTATTTTTTGTATTTTTTCCGAAGTTGGAAACGGGCCCACATGCACCAGACCGGGATCTACCAAGCATGCCCACCTGGGGACGATGCTCTGCCCATCTGGGGTGTTGCTCTCTTGCAACCAAGGCCATTCTAGCACCTGAGGCAGAGGCCATAGAGCCATCCTCAGCGCCCGGGCCATCTTTGCTCCAATGGAGCCTCGGCTGCAGGAGGGGAAGAGAGAGACAGAGAGAAGAGGGGGAGGAGTGGAGAAGCAGATGGGCGCTTCTCCTGTGTACCCTGGCCGGGAATCGAACCCAGGACTCCTGCACACCAGGCCGACGCTCTATCACTGAGCCAACCAGCCAGGGTTTTTTATTAATTTTTAAATCAAACAGTTAAACATTAGTCTATCCATTTTGATAATGGACAAAAAGAAAATAAAGACCAAAACAGTAAATGTTATAAAAGACTAATTTATTTGTTGGTCAACAGCATTCATTAGTTACATTTGGTAAAGCTAGAAAAGGTATAAGAATGATGCTTATACTGTTCACAAAGACAGAAACAAGCAAAAACATATGGTACAATGAGATAAGTAAAGCCAAGAGAAGGAAGTACTCCAGAGAACATTCCAGCATTGGCTGGGAAGTTCCAGTCACATTATCATTCAGATCTGTCCCAAGATTGAGGGTCTCTTAATTTTTTCTTAAATTAAAAATGGCAAACAAATGCAATTATGTTAAAGTATATATATATATAAGTTAATTATATATATTTATAATTAATTATATATTATAATTAATAAGTTATAATTATATATAACATACATAAGTTAATTTAAATAACAAGTGATCTGAGTTTCGTAAAATAGGAAAACTACAAAAATATGGTAAACATTCATTTGGATTTTGAAAGGAGGCGGGCCCTGAGTTGCTAGGTAAATTATTTTTCTGCCATGTGTTTTTCCCCTTTAATTCTCTTACTATTGTATAACTTCAAATTTCATGGACTGCTACACTTTTAGAGCATCTAATATCAGGAACATTCTTATTCAGTTGTTATCATATACTTTAAATTTTTCTGCAATAGTGCTATTTTTAATGTGGCTTGTGGAAAAGTGACAAAATATAGACAACATGATTAGATGGGTAGAGAAATATAGGCGGAGATGAAAATTGCAGGGAAAAGAAACAGCAATATTCATATCAGAGTTTCCTCAACAAAGACTGGCTTTAGAATTGTCCACGGGGCCAGTGAAAAACGTGCAGTTAAAGACCCCGCCCTCGTTGTTCCCCTTCCTGAAATGAGGGGTGTTCCAGACATGTTTATGTAAAGCCTTCCAGGTGGTTTGGATGAAAAGCATAAATGATGCAGGAGAGTATCTGAGCCAGAGGTAATTCAACAGCTTCGCTTGGGTTAACCTTCACATTCAGCAACACTAGTAGATGGGCGTGTATAGTTCCCCAAAGCAGGCTTTGTGGACCTGCAAAGTGTGTCCTGTGATGACGTGCACAACAGCGCGGTAAACACTGCCGAACACAGAAAGCACCTGAACAGTTTAATCCTGTGTTTTTACAACTTGACTATGAAGCCTTTCCTTCATGCTATACCAGTTGTCACCCTCCTGAATCGTATCCACAGAAACAAATGTGAATAGAAACTCAGGTTAGGGGCTCTCAAATACAACTCCGTTGACCTGTGAATTAAGGTATCTTTCACTTAACCGCTTTTAAGCTAGCAACTCAATCAATAACTATGGGCTGAGATAGTCTGATAGATGTTTATTTTTAAACCCATTTCTCTTCCATAAGTATTTTGACTCTGAAGATGACTTTCTAGTGGCTAGTTCAAAAGAACAGGGGTGGGGAAAAGGAGGTTTACAGTTGTTCATATGCAAAGTAATAACAGTGAATAACTATTAATCCAAAATAAACTATGTTTTGGGCACTCACAGCTATAAACCAACCTTTTGCGTCTTTTTAAGTACCCACGAGAACGTCATCTTCAGAGTCAAAATGACCAGAAAGTTATTTGAGAAAAGCAAAAAAAAAAATAACAGTTGCCTCTTCCAACATTTTAGTTAAGAGAATAATCCAGGGCATTAAAAACAACATATTCCCACAAAGAACACACAAGTAAAACAGAGAGTGTGTAAGAACTTCATGAGAAAGGTAAAAAAATTGGTGGTGATGGTTGTTGATGTTTTATTTAAAATGGCAATTTTTTTGGTTGCACCACAGCTCTGACTTAGTAGGTTAGAAATATAGGACTTTTTTAAGAGTTCCATGTATTGTAAAGGATCAAAAATCATAAGCAAGAGGCAGGATATTTCTGAAGTGTCAGGAGAGGGACACGGGCACGGGTTTAGGTACTGACCCACATTCCCCCGACAGCAAAGATCTTACCGCTTTCTCTCCACAACAGTTCCCCGCTCTCATGTTTGATGCCGTCTTCTGGAGTGTTTCAAAGCCACCGCTTTTGAAGTTCCTGCCATGGTCGGAAGGTTTCAGCTGGGTTGCTTTTCTACTGACATCTCTGAGTCTTCTGTGGCTGTCCCTGTTTTCTTTGTGTACGTAACTTCCAGTTTTGCATAGCTCTGGGAAGGTTGCGGCTTTCTGGGCACTGGTAAATAAAGATGATGCTCTATTTCCTGCTGTTCTACAACTTCCATGAAAGGGGTGCAATTTCAAAGCCCTGTTGTCAGAGTAGAGAGTCTTTCCTTTTTGAGAAAATAAAAATGTTTCGGTGTCTGATCCCTGTTTGCTAGTTTCTTTTGAATTTTGTATCTTTGAAACAGAGACTATTAATTGGGGCTTTACTTTATTTACAAAACTTCCAAGGAAGTTGGAGACTTTAAAAAAAAAATACTCCATATGGCAGTATAATAAAGTGAAGAAATCATTATTACCTACTATTGCAGTATGTATGCTATTGTGATAGTGTGTTTCCCAAATGTTCTTTTTTATTCTATTGTATTTTATTATTAATGCCTGGCTGTTGATTCATGGGATAGATTAAGTTAGTGTTTCATCATCCTTATTTCTCCTTTTCCCAAGTCTAATCTACACTGTTCATCCCAATGTGATATTTAACTTTAAATAATTATGACTTTAAATACTTTGATATCCTGTCTCCATAAAATTCTCTCTCTCTCTCTCTCTCTTTCTCTCTCTCTCTCTCTCTCTCACACACACACACACACACACACACACACACTGTTTGAAATCCTAGCTATAACAAAGAATAACAAGATAAAATAATTTTAAAAGCTATTAGGCTCTATTATTACCAGTTTTCTTAGAGGATTGCGAAGGTCTTTTTCAGCCTCTTTTTGCTTTTACGTTCCAATTTTCCGGAAATATTTTCCATAACTGAGTGTCCCCATACGATAGAAGCTGTGAACCATCGCCTCTCATTCAGCTCGACTTCTCCTATCTCCGCGTTACTGTGTATATTAAGTATGGTATCCTTGGTAATCGATCTTAATAGGCAGGTATTCACTTGCAGTAGCGGACTGCGTGTTGTGACAGTGACCGAGAGGTTGGAGAGAACGCGCCTCACAATTAATCTGCCCGTCCGACCCAGTAATCCACGTGTGTGCTAAAACACCGACGTGAATTGAAAATAAAATAACTGCTCTAGACAGATATAATAGTTTCAACAATTTCAAACGAACCACATTCCACTGACCACCGTGAAGAATGGATGCTTCCCCGGCGATGAAGCGAGCTCTGGGGACTCCTTCCGCACAGCGGAGGGGTCTTCAAACTTTTTATAAAAAACGCCCACTTTTGCAGTGCTGGTCAACCTGGTCCCTACTGCCCACTAGTGGGCGGTCCAGCTTTCATGGTGGGCCAATCACTGCGCTGTTTGGTTGCACGGTAGGGACCAGGTTGACCAGCACTGCAAAAGTGGGCGGTTTTTAAAAAAAGTTTGACGACCCCTTTAAGTGTTTCCATAGCTATGCATCCAGCAGGTATCACAAGCACCTTCCATGTTCCTTTTTTCTTTTTCTCCAATTTTGCAATATTAGAAGCCTAAAACTTGGATTGTGTAAGACTTTTTGAAACGTAGCATAGCTCTTAAGAAGAATCCATCGCAACCATAGCGCAAATGACAAAGGCCATTCGTTTTGCATTAGAGAAAATCTAGACGTCCCATAATCACCATCTCGGTCCTCTTCCTTTAAGAGTTTATGTGATAACGGTTGATCTGCATTGTTAAAGCTCCTTCTTGTGCTATTAAGAGTATAAACATTTTATTTCATGTACTTATTTATGTATCCATTTGGCTTTTGTTTCTTGGGCATTCGAATACTGCTGTGACAGTATTTTCTATAAAAGTAGAAATATTGAGATATTTAAAAATTAAATCAAAATAAGACAGTCCCCCCCCAAATAAAAAATTGGTTAACATCAAGTTTAGGCCGAGGAACAGCTGAGCACTTGGCTAGACAGAGCCTTCAGCCTCCCATGCTATCTAATGTGAATATAGTTGGCGGCAGAATTTCCATTTAGGGAATGAAGTTAGCAAAGCTATTTGGCTTATTCAAGTCAGGTAAGATTTCTCAGGGGTTATAATTTACTATTCGTTTCTAAAGGATAAGTTGTTATTTTTATTGACAGTGAAGGAATGGTTCAACGAAAGTCTACCTAACGAACCTGGAATGTAAAAGACACTAATATATACATTTTTATTTGATTTAAATCTCTCTGAGCATTGGCTTTCAGGAATTTAGGCTCGTGGAAAAATTTATCTACTCTCATTGCATCGTTGAAAACAACTCTGAGTGGCTCTGATTGTTCCTTCCTTCCCTCTTTCACTCAGCCCCCAGTAATCGGTATTTCTCAGCTAATCTTCTGTCAGCAGTTCTCAACCTGTGGGTCGCGACCCCCGCAGGGGTCGCGTCCCACAGGTTGAGAACCGCTGTTCTAGATGTTTGGTAAGAAGATACACCAAATTCTTTTCTTTAGGTCTAAGGAGAAAAAAAAAATCTCACTGGTGCAGCAGAGAAAAGTAGTATCATAGGCACATACTCCCACAGGAGTTGAAAGTCCAGAGGCTGAACTTCTGGAAAAATCAATTTCTGGAAGAGTCACTGGCTCAGATGAGTGACCAACAAGAAGACGGTATGTGGGGCGTTCTAGACAGGGGGACTGGGAAATGCAGAGGCATAGAAGTGGCAGGGAATGTGACTCATGGGAAACCACAAATGCCTGGGTAACAGACCATGCTGGGCTGTGTGGAGGTGGCCAAGCTAGAAAGAGAGGCAAGGTGAAGAATATCAAAGGCAGTTTCTTTTCTCAATATATTGCAGAAGAATGCCTATTTCCATTCGTTTATATTTCAACACATATTTATATGCCATACATTGTTCCTGGCACTGAGAACAGAATGGTGAAGTTATGGGTATAGTCATGTTTATTATTTATAGGAGAGGCAGGTTACCTATGACTGTGTGCAGGTAAGCGGTAGGGTATAATAGAAGTGCCTGGGACCACTTAGGGGAATAACAGGAAATTTTTATAGAAATTAATACACAAAGAAAGATCTGATTAATCTCAGGAGGATTAGCCCAATGAATGGGGATAAATAGTGGAGAGAGAGTTCTAGAAAGACGGAACAGTACATGAGAAGGCTTGGAGGCAAGCAGGCATCGTGCATGCTCGGGGAACTGAAAGAGGTTCTGTACGAGTGGGGCTTCGAAAAGACACACGTGAGAAGTAAACCTGAAACCATCAGCAGGGATGAGGCTACACAGGCCTTGTTAATTTGTGGGCACTCTCTGAGGCAGCATTATGCGTTGAAAGAGCCAAATGAGGCAGAAAAAAGCAATTGGTCCTAATACGCATATTATCTATTAGGAGGTGACAATAACTTTGATTAAAGGAACAATGATGGAGATGAAGAAGAATGAACAGAATTGTTAGGAAGTAAATAAGTCATGGGAATGTTGTGCACGGCACGGTGACTGACTGTGGTTGACAACATTATATTGTACAGCTGAAAGTTGCTAAGAGCACAGGTATGAAAAGTTCTTTTCACGAGAAAAAAAACCGGTCACTACAGGTGGTGAAGGGTGACAATTATACATAGTAATTTGTTGATCATTGTACAATATAGACATCTCAGGTCATGATGTTATAAACTGAAATTAAGAATGTTACGTGTCAATTATATATCAATTAAAAAAATGTCACCCGACCTTTGATGGCACAGTGGATAAATCGTCGACCTGGGATGATGAGGTTGCTGGTTTGAAACCCTGGGTTTGTGGGGTCAAGGCTCATCCAAGAGGCAAATACTATACAAGTTGAAACTTCCTGCTTCTCCCTGACCCTCCACCACTGCTCTCTCTCTCTCTCTCTCTCAAATCAATCAATAAAATTTTATAAAACTAATAAGTAAAATAAAGTAACTGTCACTTTTTCACTCACCTTTTGAGAAATCTCCAGACAACCCATAGGTTCCTAGTCTATCTCCCTCTCCAGCTGAGAAATGGCTGAGCTCAGGCTTTGACAACCGAGGTTTTAATTTGAAAGGTCTGTGGACTTCCCATTGACTATGACCCTGCTGTAGGCGGAATTCTAAAATGTCCCTCAAGATGACTTCCCACTGTGTACCCAGTCTGCGAAATCCCCAAGGCTATGAATGCAATGGAATAGCACTGCTATGCTTATTAGGCTAGGTTACAGGATGCATCTCTGACTGTAAGAAAAGGAGTAGATTTTCAGTGGGCCTGACCAGATTAGGTGAGCTTCATAATGGGACAGGCTCTTCTTGGTGACAGGTTGGAAGTGTGAGAAAGATTTGACAGGAGAGTTTTAACGGTTGGTTTTAAAAATGCAGTGAGGGGGCAAATGGTATGGAATATGACAGGTCCCCAGGTGGTGAGAACAGCCCCCAGCTGAGAGCCAGAATAACAATAGGACCTTGGTCCTCCTGGAAAAAGCAATCGAGCTCTGCCCACAGATGGAATGAACTTGGAAACAGATTCTACTCCTGAATATAAAGATAAGCAGTCAACCTAACACCTCAATTTTAGTCTTGTAAGACCCTCATCAGAGAACCCAGTCATGTAGTGCTCTGACTACTGACAGACAGAACTGGGTGTTGGTATAAACCACTAAATTGTGTCATCTGTTATTTGAACATTAGAAACCACTACAAAGATCTTTGATAAATTACATAATCATTTCGTTTTTCTCATCAGTAGAATGAGAGGGATCATTGTAGTATTATGAATTTGTTTTGAGGATTAAATAGAATATTTTAAAGATAAAACACCTAGATGAGTGTTTGATACAATAGTTGCTACTTTACTGTGTTGTTTTGAAGATTTAATAAAATGATACCTAGGCCCTGGCTGGGAAGCTCAGTTGATTAGAGCGCGTTGTTCTGACGTGTCAGCTTCAGGTTTGATCCTGGTTAAGGTACAGACAAGAATCAACCAAGGAATGCATAAATGGTGGAACAACAAATCGATGTCTCTCTCTGTCTCTCCCTTCCTCTCTCTTTCTAAAAATCAATGTTAAAAAGTAATACTTAAAAAGGTCTTAGCATACTGGCTGGTACTTAATAGCTTCATAACAATGTTACCAATTTATTATTGTTAGAGACAAAAAAAAATTTAAATGGACTCTCCTTAGACCTTTCATCATTCCGTACACAGGCAGACCTCAGAAATACTGTAGGTTGACTTCCACAATACAGCAGCAACGCAATTATCACCATAAATAGTATCACACAATGGTTTTCTTTCTTTTCCAGCACAAGGAAAAGTTATGATTGCGTTATACTGTAGTCTATTACGTGTATAATAACATGATGTCTTTAAAAAATCAACATACATGCAGTTAAAAATACTTTACTGCTAAAAGCAATTAAAATATGTTATTGCCATAACATTTTCTATCAGCTGGTTTTTCAGTGAGTTATAACCTTTTTGCTAGTGGAAGGTTCGGTCTCAGCGCTGATGGTCGCTGACTCATCAGGGTGATGGTGGCTGAAGGTTGGGAAGGCAGTGGTCACTTCTTAAAATAAAATAACAGTGAAGTTCACCACATCTGTTGACTCTTCGTTTCAAGAACAAATCCCCCTGTAGCACGTGATGCTGTTTGATAGCACCTTACCCACAGTGAAATGTCTTTAAAAACTAGAGCCCACCCCACCCTGCCATTGCTATATCAACCAAGTCCATGTTGATCGATACACAACAAAAATCTTGTGTTGTCGTCTCAATGCTCTTCACCAGGTATAGATTTCATCTCAAGAAACTATCAATACTTTCTTTGCTTATGCATAGTAAACCACTCCTCCTCTAGTGAGGTGTTACCGCGAGACTGCAGCACTCGGTCACGTTTTCAGGCACCCTGCCCAATTCCAGGTCTCTTGCTATTCCCCCCACGTCGGCAGTTACTTCCTGTACCGAAGGCTTGGAGGCTTCGAAATCATCCACGGGGGTTGGAGTCAACGTCTTCTACACTGCTGTCCGTGTGCATGTTTTGACCTCTTCCCGCGAATGACAAGGGGTCTTAATGGCATCTAGAAGGGAAAATCCTTTCCGGAAGGTCTCCAATTGACTTTGCCCAGAGACATCACAGGAATTTTCATCTACAACAGGTCTAGCCTTATCGAATGTGTTTCTTAAAGGATAAAAATTGAAAATCGAAACTACTCCTTGCTCTGTGGTTGCAGAATCGATGTTGGGCTAGCAGGCATGAAAACAACCTTCATCGCATTGTCTACCTTCATCATAGCTCTTGGACCATAAGGTGCTATGATAAAAATAAACTCCAATAACAGAGAACATCTGTATAATGGCTTATAACATTGTCAATGCGGAGTAACATTTTGAAATGAGTCTTTCCTGAACTGTAGGTCTTAACAGTGGGCTTAAAATATTCCGTGGGCCATGTGGTAAATATATGTGCTGGGGTCCAGGCTTTGTCGTTCCCTTCATACAGCAAAAGCAGAGTAGATTTAGCATAATTCTCAAAGTGCCTAGGACTTACAGAACTGTAAATGCCTATTAGCATTAACTAAAAGTCACCATAGCCCCTAATAGGAGAGCCAGCCTGTACATTGAAACTTTGAACCTAGGCGTTGACTTCCCCGGCCCTGAAAGTCTTAGATGACATCTTCATCCAATATAAGGCTTGCTCCTCAACACTAAAAATCTATTTGTCAGTGTAGCCACCTTCATCATTATCATAGCAGGGTCTTCCGAATAACTTGTAGCTTCTACATTGCACTTGCTGCTCTGTACTTTCCGGTGACAATGATCCCCTCTTTCCTCAGACTCCATGAAACAGCATCTGCCAGCTGCAAATGCTCCTTCTGTGACTTCCTCATCTCTCTCAGTGTTCAGAGCAAAGCTCTGTCTTGGATTTGGTTTTGGTTGAAGTCAATGTTCTGGCTGGTTTGGTCTATCCAGACCACTACAACACTCTTTGTACCAGCACCAAAGCTATTTCTCTTTCTTAGCATTCCCGTTTTTACTGAGGTGGCGCCTCCCATTTCCTTCCAGAACCCTCCCTCCCTTTGCATTCACACACTCGGCGATCCGCACAGGAGGCCTGGCTTTCAACATGCCTTCTTCGTCCCCTCAGCGTCACCATGCTCAGCCTTTGATTTCACGTGAGAGACGTGTGACCCTTCCTTTCACTTGAACACTGAGGGGCCATCGTTGGGTTATTCGTTGGTCTAATTTCAATAATGTTGTGTCTCAGGGAGTAGGGACACCTGAGCAGAGAGAGAGAGAGAGAGAGAGAGAGAGAGAAATGAGACAATAAAAATCTCTTACGAGGAGAGACATAGCGAGGTATGAATCAGAGAAATATTCTTATTTATTTGTTTGTATTTCATGCAGAGAAATACGGGCTTGCCTTTCACTGGGTGATTCCCAACAATTCAAATGCTTACTTGAAGAGCAAACAGCTGTAGAGATTTGGGTTTCTAGAGTTTAAAAAAAAAAACCTATTACATTAAGAATTGTGATTAAGTTGACACTCTGTCTCTAATGCAAACACACATTTCAGTGTCACTGTCTGCCACCTTACAGTAACAGAGAACATCTGTATAATGGCTTATAACATTACACGGTGCATTACAATTAGAAATGCGCTGAAGTGGGCATGTTGCGGTTTATTTATGGTCCATGAAACAAAAGATTCCATGAGGTTCTTATGAAAACTTCACAGTTCAAGGAAACGAAATAAATATTTGAGTGCAACAATTACATTTTAAATGATATTATCACTAGAGAAACTTAGAACAGTACAAAAAAAAAAAGGAATTTGTGTTCAAAGAAACCCATTATTAGTTGGCTGGATATCGAAGAGACAAAGAATGACAGAAATTTATTTAAAAACACAATGACTCTTAGGTAAATGTAGCTTTTATAATTGAGTGAAATTTCTCTTAATTGCTCATAAAATCAACTCTCTGAAAGTTATAGTGAGAACAAACAGATTCTAAAACACTGAATTCTTTATAAGAAGATTTGAAAAAGATCTCTTGCTTTGGAGCCATAATCTGACAAGTTTGGGTAGGAGCAGCTTATGAACTGCTTCTCTCCTGAGAGTCATCAAAGTGATTCCACAAAAATAAACTCCATGCGTGAGAGCAAATAATGATAGTTCACCAACATCATGTACTTCATTTCCAGATTACAGGCAATTAATTGTATACACATTTAAATTTGTTTATTTTGCATGCATAATCTCATATTCATGAAGATAATTCAATCATTTGTACCTTATGTGTGGGAAAAATTATAGTGTCTAATCATGTACCTAGATTTCTTAACTTTTCACCCTGCTGTGAGAAAAATCTGTGTCATACCAGATTAAAGGCTTTCAGAAATACTGAAAATCAAAAGCAATGGTCAATGACATTTTTAGGTGATATGGCATTCATATTAATTAAAAAAAATAATCCAACAAATTTTATTACATTTGAACCCTTTGCCATGAGTAGAGGGTTCTATGTTATTGTATCCATAGAAATCTATCCCATTTAATGACCTAAAGGTTAGACTTGTAAAAGTGATTTATAGTTGTTCTATTTTTCATTTTATTAAAAAGTCAAGTTTAAATGGTCTGTCATTTTGATATTTGAAAAAAATTGTTTTTTTAAATTTAGTATAATTTAAAATAAATATTTCTAAACAGTGATTGTGTTAAAATTCAACTGTTTTAGACTACTTTGTATTCATGGTAGTTATTCAAAACATTTTCATAGGAGACTTATATGCTATTTTAATATTGACTGCTGGTTGGTTTTTAGAATGGGTTTAGGTTTCAAACTAACCTAAAACTAACCCAAACTAACCTAAAAGACACAGGAATTCCACTAGTCCCTTGATTAGACATGCATCATTTATGATGATGTCCACATAATTTGTCCCAAATAGGCAAGGAACAGCACAAACCTGTCAACAGACAATGTACAGTGAACGTCATAGTACAATCTGCAGGCAAGGGGGGACTACAGTGTCCATTTGCTTGTAATTTGTTATTTCAAAGTATGTAATCATCATGTTATTAGAGTCCTGAAATCGGAGAGAACAGTGAAGCTACAGAAAGGTATCTGGATTTGGATATCTAGCTGAAGAAAAAGGGGCATTTTTTTTAGTACTTAAAAATACTTTAAGTAGCTATTTCTGAACAGGTAGTGAATTTGAACTAGCCACACAATAACTTGAATTTTTAAACTTCTGGCTTATTCTTTTGAACTTGATAGAATAAAGCAGAATGTTCTGTTATGCACTGAACACTCTGTCTTTATTACATGGGGCAAGAACCATCTTTCTGACTTGTAGAACAAAGAGAAAGGGGAAAAAGGATTAAGAGATGGACATGACATGGGAAACGGAGAGTGGGAAAAAAAATTAGACTCACTTAATTACTTTATGATCACTTAAATATTTAGGAAATATATGTTGTGAAAGTCTCATGGCACCATTAAGCTAATATCTATTCATATCTGAAGGGAATAATGTGTTGATTTATCGGAAAGCAGCTAATCCTTGTCCCAAACCCTATATGAAGCAGTGGTCTCAGACAAGCTCTGCTAGGAAATGCGTGAGGGCAGTAAGAATTCAGGGAGCATGTCTTTTACCCTTGAATAGTAGTGGATTGGCGGTAGAGAGCAGCTAAAAGTTTTTGGTAATAAGTCAAGTTTTCATTAAGTGCTTCAAGGATCAGTGACTTTGCAAGGACTTAAGGCATCTGGTATGTTCCCTTTAAAACTGCTGAAGTAGCTTCCCAGACTCATTTGCATTGTTCAGTACATATATATATATATATATAAAGGATAAATATGCATAATTTAAATGATAAGCAAGAGTTTGAGTTGACATAAAACTAATACAACCTGTCTCATTTTTTCCTACTTATATTTCTGATTCCTGATACCCTGCTTATTTATGTAAAAAGTACATAGCTTACTGACTCTATGTTCAGTTCATTGTCTGTATTTTTAGCTAGAATTTCACATTCCAGAGGTTTGTATTGGTGCAAAGATGTGTTGTGTGGGACAGTGTGACTCAATCCTGCATGTCTACATCAATCAGATTATGGTAACAATTGGGTGCGCTGTGCCATTTTAGTGTCGTTTCTTTATCAGTTAGTTCTCCTTAACTATGCTGTCCATCACAAAGTTATTTTTCAAAATTTAGCTTTGTAACATTGTGAACCCCTACGTTCAATGCTGTGCATTCAGTCCAACACAGTGCCTAACATATAACAGTTCTTCCATAAATACTTATTGAACGAGTAAATTTAAGAATACCAAAGCAAGGCTGTCAAAGGGCTTCATAGAAAACATAGAATTAGTTAAATAATTGCTAACTCTAATCAGGAAGTCTAATAATTTATAGGAAAAAATAATTTCCTATTAGAATGGTTTGGAAAGTCTTCCTGGAAGAAGTGAAAGTTTTCTTCAAATCTCTACCTATCTTTTGGCCTAACCAGTGTGGCGCAGTAGAGAGTATGTTGACCTGGGATGCTGAGGTACCAGGTACAAAACCCTGAGGTTGTCGTCTTGAGCATGAGTTCATTTGGCTTGAGCACCGGCTCACCGGCTTCAGTGCAGGGTCACCGGCTTGAGTGCAGGGTCATCAACACAATCTTGAGGTCACTGGATTGAGCCCAAAAGTCAGTGTCTTAAAGCCCATAATCATATTTTTATCCCCCAAAATGCAGAAAAAAGCATTTGACAAAATTGAACACCCACCATAATAGATGAAAATTTTCAACATACCTCAGCATAATAAATGCCATATTTGAGAAGCCCACAGCTAATACACCTGCTGGTAAAATGCTGAGAGCTATACCTTTAAGATTAGAATTTTGGATGCCCTCTTTTACAACTTTGATACAACACAGTATTATCAGAAGTCCCTGCTAGAGCACTTAGACAAGAAGAAAAAAGCATCTAAATGAAAAAAAAAAGAAAAAATAACAGCATCTCTTGGCAGATGACATAATATTATATTGAGACCACCTAACCATTTTTTTAAAAATTTTTAAAATTATTTATTTATTTATTTATTCATTTTTTAGAGGAAACAGAGAGAGAGAGAGGATATATATATATATATATATATATATATATATATATAGAGAGAGAGAGAGAGAGAGAGAAGAGGGAGGAGCAGGAAGCATCAACTTCCATATGTGCCTTGACTGGGCAAGCCCAGGGTTTTGAACCGGCGACCTCAGCGTTCCAGGTCAATGCTTGATCCACTGTGCCACCACAGGTCAGGCCTAACCATTTGATTAAAAACTGTTAGAACTAATCAATGAATTAAGTAAAAGTGTAGGATATAAAATCTTTATAAAAAATTCAGCTTTGTTTGTACAGACTAACAACAAACTATCAGAAAGATAAATTAAAACACAATCTAATTTATAATTGAATTAAAAAGAATAAAATATGTAGAAATAAATTTAAATGAGGAGGTGAATGAACTATACACTGAAAACTATAAGCCACTGATAAAAGAAATTTAAGAAGACACAAGTAAATAAAAATAATTTTGTGCTCACTGATTGGAAGAATAAATATTTTTTAAGTGTTTGTACTACCCAAAGCAATCTATAGAGTCAATGCAATTTCTATTCAAAATTCCAGTTTTTACAAAAATAGAATAAACAATCCTAAAACTTGTTTGAAAGCACAAAAATCCCTGAATATTCAAAGCAATCTGGAGAAAAAACAAAACTGGAGGCATCATGCACTCTGGTTTTAAACTATTTTATAAGTTAATGACATAGCTATTAGTCCCCAAATGCCTGTAGCTGTCACTTACTGTAGTATTTTCCTGAATAGAATACCCAATATTCAGGGAGCTGTTATTAAGAATGATAAATTTGAGTTTAGTTTATCACTGTAATCTTTCTATTTTAATGTAAATGTTTCTATAATTTTATAATATAAGAACCATTCATAGGTATACTGAATAGAAACTAAAAATCTAGTATACTTTGACACACACCTATGTAAAATACTCACATCAATATCTGAACAATGAGGCCCTGGTTGGTTGGCTCACTGGATAGAGTATCCGACTGGCATGCAAACATCCTGGGTTTGTTAGAGCAGTGGTCCCCAACCCCTGGGCCGCGGACCGGTACCAGTCCATGGGCCATTTGGTACTGGTCCATAGAGAAAGAATAAATAACTTACATTATTTCTATTTTATTTATATTTAAGTCTGAACGATATTTTATTTTTTAAAAATGACCAGATTCCCTCTGTTACATCCATCTAAGACTCACTCTTGACGCTTGTCTCAGTCACGTGATACATTTATCCGTCCCACCCTAAAGGCTGGTCCATGAAAATATTTTCTGACATTAAACCGGTCCGTGGCCCAAAAAAGGTTGGGGACCACTGTGTTAGAGCACACATGAGACCATTTGTTTCTCCTCCTCTCCCTCTCTCCCTTCTCTCCCTCTTCCTTTCCCACAGCCGGTGGCTCAACTGGTTCAAGCAGTGGCCCTGAGTGCAGAGGATAGCTCTTTTGGTCCAAGTGTGGGCTTCAGGTGCTAAAAGTAGCTTGTTTGATTGAGCATCAGCCCCAAGTGGATCACAATTGGGACATATGTGGAAATCAGCCTTACTGGCTTGCCTCCTCTCACTTAAAAAATAAAAAACAAACAAAAAACATTATACATATATAAACAACTAGAAAGCCCGGCGGTCATACGAAATGACCGCTGTTCTAGATATTATAAATTGTAATTAAAATGATTTGTGCAAAGGTATCTGCTAATTCAAACTGAATTACCCAGGGCAGGCAGCGAGGACGCCCCTTTGCTTACTGCCCCACAGGGTTTCCCCCTTCTACTTGCTTAATTGCTTAAAGTAGAGTGCAATGAAGGAAACCACTGGCGGTACATTTCTTAAGAGCCACCGCTAGCTCAATAAATAAAGGTGATTTAAATAATAAAATGTTAATTCACATGTCAAAGATCTCTTTGTACACAACATTTCTTGTATAGATCTTTCCATCATTTTTAAGCTCGCCTTGCAGAGGACCATCAATTATTTTTAACTTTACGTCCGTTCTTTCACGAACTCTTGAACAGGCAACATAAAGTTGACCGTGTGCAAATGCAGGCTCAGGTAAAAAAATGCCAACACGCTTAAGCGTTTGCCCTGAGACTTATTGATGGTCATAGCAAAGGCAAGTTTTACAGGAAATTGTCTACGTCTTAATTGAAACGGCAACCCTGTTTGAGATGGAGCCAAATCAATTCTTGGAATGACATGTATTTCACCTTTAGAGGAGCCAGTCAAAGACTTAGCTACTATGACATTATTTTTCAGTTGGAGAACCTCTAGTCTTGTACCATTGCAAAGACCCCTTCTGGTGTTAAGATTTCTTAACAGCATAATAATTGCTCCAATCTTTAACCTCAATTTGTGAGGTGGCATGCCAGAAGGCGGGACTATTTGAATGCCGTGGCAACTTCACCCCATTGGCTAGTACAGTTACGCAAGCAACCAATAAGCTATCGGCGACAGACACTTAAGCCGCATATAATAAAGATGAATAAAAAGTTCACAATCATTCTGGACAGATCATTCAATCAGCTTCTTAAAAACACATATTAGATATTTTTGATACTTTACAAATTAGTAAAACAACATTTTTAAAGAATATTTTTAAGACTGAAGCAGTTCTATAAACATTTAATAATACTGAGGGCATTAGTCATGCCTTGTATTATCTATCCCAGGGATTTTAATATATTTAAATATTGTATTGGCTTTTTTATTGGACAGCCATTAATGTGAAACACTTATTTTAACTTTTAAACAACCAGAGATGAATTAAAAAAAGGCTGATCAAAGATTTCAAATGAAATAGTTCAACTACATAATTCAAATTCCAGGTCATCATCTAACTAGCCAGATGATCTCAGATAAGTCCCTCTATCTGAATTCAATTTTTTTTTATTTGCAGATGAAGTATTTGGATTATTAAAGAATCTCTAAGGAGACTTTTACTTCTAAAATCCCCTAGTTTGAAGTATGTCTCTTAGAAAAAGTAGATTTCTGACATTTGTGTATGTTTTGCTTTTATCATTGATTTTCTTGTCCTTGCAATATTTTGTTCTATGATAGAGTTTCAAAAATGAATATCTTTTCCCCTGTAGATGTTTTAGAGTTCATGGCCATCACTCTCTCAAACAACACTACAACACACAATCTTACTGGTTCTGATCTTATCAGTGACAGAGAAGTTTTGGTAAGGGTGCCCTGCTCTGAAGGGTAAAAGTACAATTTATGTTTTTAGCCCATGATTTCATAATTTAATATTGAATCCACTGTTCCATAGCTCAGTGACTGGTTGAGTCTGAGTGGCTTATATGTGTCATCAAGAAACAATGATCTCACTTTCTATGTAGGACTTCCCTCAATTTGTGTTGGATGTTTTACTAAGATCAGACTCAGGTGATGTGTTTTTGGCAGAAAGGTCATGGAAGAGATGCTGTGTTCTTTCTAGTGTGTCATGTCAGATGATTTATAATGTTGGTTTGTCCTATTATTGGTGATGTCAATTTGGGTCACATAACAGTGTTTGTGATATTTATGCACTGTAAAGTTACTGTATTTGTTTTTTGAGCGGTAGCTAAATTGGGGAATGGACCTTCGCAATAACACGTAAACATTTCCTTGAAACTTTTAAAACTGGTTTTAGTCGTCATCAGTTCACAGCTTAATCAAAAATTCCTATAATGGTTGTAAAAACAATGATTTTCTGACTTTATTCATCTTTCCTTCTATTTATTTATAGATTTGTTGACTTATTTTTGGAATATGGACCCCTTTAAATTCTTATTTTATTTTGTGTATGGTCTGTGATTCTCACTCTGTTTTCTTAAAGTTGTCCAGATTGCCCCAATGGGAGTCACTTCAAGTTGGCGCAAGTGTACTTTTGTCATCTTTTCATTATTTTATTTAGCAGTCCCTTTCTTTCTATCACTGTCTACTCCAGGTTCACAAGGTGCTTCCTTGGCCATAGTTCCCGACTGGGACTCAGCCATTTCCCCAGGGGGCCCCAGCCCTTTTAGGAGGGTGTGCTATACAGCAACTACTCTCTAAGAGCTGGGTTTGCTCATTGCTGTAAGGGGAGCTTCACTTCTCGGCCCTTCCAGCAGGAAGAGCTGCTTAACGTAGATACATCTATATAGCCTTCTGTTTAGCTATAATTTCCCTTGCCCTATCTGTATATTAAAAATTATGCATACATCCTGCTACCCTCAATTTTAATTCATTACAACAAAATTCATTTTTGTCTTCCCTTCCCTTTACATTTCTAACTCCTCCAACAAGCAGAAATATTTTTTAAAATTATTCCCAATATATTTACGTATATGCTCAATCCTCAGTACCACAGGCAGTTAAGTTCAGAATTGCTAACCATACCGCTATGAAGTGAGCTCCTTTTTTTTTTTTTTTTTTTTTCATTTTTCTGAAGCTGGAAACAGGGAGAGACAGTCAGACAGACTCCTGCATGCGCCCGACCGGGATCCACCCGGCACGCCCACCAGGGGCGATGCTCTGCCCACCAGGGGGCGATGCTCTGCCCATCCTGGGCGTCACCATGTTGCGACCAGAGCCACTCTAGCGCCTGGGGCAGAGGCCACAGAGCCATGCCCAGCGCCCGGGCCATCTTTGCTCCAATGGAGCCTTGGCTGCGGGAGGGGAAGAGAGAGACAGAGAGGAAGGAGAGGGGGAGGGGTGGAGAAGCAAATGGGCGCTTCTCCTATGTGCCCTGGCCAGGAATCGAACCTGGGTCCTCCGCACGCTAGGCCAACGCTCTACCGCTGGTGAGCTCCTTTTTCACCCTAACCTCACAGTGATCTTTATGAGGTGGTCTTTCCATGATGTAAAGAATCACAAAAATTAGACACGCAGCACAAATCTTTTCTTACTGTACTTAAATGTGTAGAAAATCTTGGCACTCACACTTCCTTTTATTGCTAAAGATTACCTCGGAATAGGTGTCATTGGATTTAGGAAAAGGGTGTCTGATCTTTGTTATCCGTGTTCAAATCTGTCTGACTTCTTTTGTTAGGCAGTGCCAGTTGCTACATGAGTATCATTAAAAACATCAGTGGCACTTTTCTTTTGGTCATATATAAGAAATAGTTAAATAGCATTCAAAGCTTATGATTAATCAGCTACAAACACAGTGCATCATCCTGGGCAATTACTTGACAACATGACTGTCAGCATAGCCTATGTGTTTTTCTCTATTGTTGCATATAATTTTTTGAAACCCTGATGTAGATGAAAGCATTATTATGTTGGAAGGCAGAGGGGGAAGGGAGCCTTAGAATTATTCAAACCTGATAGCCATGGATTTCAATATCTATTAATCTTTAGGCAGCTGTTCTTCTCTTACACACCAATAAAAGCTAATAATTTACTAATGTACAAATCATGACAATGGTCATGGCCCGAGACTCCTTCGAAGACATAATATGATAATATGGCCCGAGAATACCCTCTACACAAAAATCACCATCTCTGACTTTTTATTTGGAAACCAATTCATTAGTCTCTCACATTTCAGCTGTCCTTTACTATGACTGGGCTAAAAAAAAAAATTCATAAAATAAATGCATTATTTCCCTCAAAGCATACATTCTTCCCTCAAATCAGCCTCCAACTTGCTTCTTTCTCACTCAACATAGTGTTCATTTCTCATTGTGGTGGAAGTTCACTCAAAATGGCAAAAAGAGTTGCCTATGCAATGAGCTGAACCCCCTCCCATGTGGGTCCATAGCACGAGGCAGGGACAGCTTTACAGAGAGGAGAAAGAGGAACCTATTTGGACCAGTGACATTTAAATAAATAAACTATTTAAATAAATAGCGTTTTGGCAATTGTTTCAGCTTTCAGGTAGACCAATATTTTTGTGACTGCTGGGTGGGACTTCGGCTGGGAATACAGTAGGATTTAGAGAATGGGGAGGGTGCTGTTGACGGAGGGACTGTTGTGGGTCAGAGCAGAGAGGAGGAGGTCCGATTAAACTTCCGCACTTGTACGCCTCTGGGGCAGCACAAACTCAGGATGTCCCAAACTGAATTCTGCTCTCCCCAACCCTCTACCCTGTTTTTCCTCCAGTTTCCTATGCCTGTGAATCAGGCATCAACCCTGTGGTCCATGTCAAGAAACTAGGACCTACCCTAGTCAAAATGATTCTGCCCCTGTCACCTCCCTGCCTCTCAGAATCTGTCACCCAGCCATCCAAACGGATGTGGAAGGAATCTTCACATGTTTCTTCTCGGTACGGCTCTGCGTATATGTCCATGTTTCTTTTCTCACCATGACCCTGTATGCTTTGTTGACACGGAACGATCTAGAGCTCCTCATGTTTCCTACATGCTCTCTGTGTCCAGTCTCTGCAGCTGGCTCTTCCATGGCTTTTAGAAATGTGTAGCTAAGGACTTAGAAGGTTTACCAGAAATGCAAGTGTTCGGGGCTTACATGACTTTCCCTCATGGGACCATTATCACAGGAATGACGCTATTGTCCACTGGCTAACTTTGATAAATGTGTGGCATTGTCACCCATTGTCTGAGTTTCCAGAGTCACCGATATGGTGCTGAGTGTCACTGAGCGAAGAGACGGGTTTATTCCCAGTTCTGTTTGGTTATCGGGTCACTTCATATACGACGACCAGTGAGAAGCATGTCCCTCTCCTCCAAAACCTCCTCCTGCTTTCTCACCATTCCCCGTGCATCCTGTGGGAGTTGTCTGGTTTCTTCTAGGGCTTTTCAACTCTCCTGTGAACATTGGCAGGTCTTGTGGGTCTCAGCACCCCCTGAGAAACTGGCATATGAGACATTGACTAAACGCTTTTCCAAAAAATAAATAAATAAATAAAAAGAAAGAAAGAAAGAATTAATGGATGTTGGAGAAGAAGATATTGCTCAGTCAGTTTGGAGTCCAGAATTGGTGTTAGGCCCCATAACAGGAGTGTGCAGAGTCACTGAGGTCTATCTGAAGGAAACCTGCCCTAATAGAATTGGTACGTCAGGAGGATGAACCATGGTCATAGAAACGTCTGGAGGAAAGGAGAGTGGTGTTGGAAACCTGGCCCAGAGTCCCGGGCAATAGGTCCAGAGCAGGATAATGAAGACTGGAGATGTGGCGATGACAGAAATAGAAAGTTTGGGTGCATCCAGGAACAGAGATGCTAGAGTAGTCACTAAAATTTGAAAAGTAAATAATAAACTGAAAAAATGTTTTCCTTTGCGTATGCTAGCCAAAATCTTTCATCAAACTTAAAGGCAGTCATACAAATTAATTAGAAAAGCATCTTTTAAACATGGATGAAACATGAGAAAAGAACTCACTGAACAGGAATAATAAACACATTTGGGGGAAAAAAAATCAACTTTACTAATGGAAATAATACAAAAAAAAATCCCTGATATTTCATTGGTTATAACATGAAACTGTGACAGTCGAACCTGTCCCAGGTTCAATTCCTGGTCAGGGCACACAGGAGAAGCACCCATCAGCTTCTTCAGCCCCTTCCCCTCTCACTTCTTTCTCTCTCTCTTCCCCTCCTGCAACCATGGCTCTATTGGAATAAGTTGGCCCTGGGCACTGAGGATGGCTCCATGGCCTCAGCCTCAGGCACTAAGAAGAGCTCAGTTGCAGAGCAACAGAGCAACAACACTCCAAATGAGCAGAGCATCATTCCCTAGTGGGCTTGCCAAGTAGATCCCAGTCCAGGTATTTGCAGGAGTCCGTCTCTCTGCCTACCCTCCTCTCACTGAGAAAAAGAAAAAAACAAAAACAAAACAAAAACACTAGATAACATTATAAGAAAGAGTTTTAAAATATTAATAAAAATATTAAATAATACCTGACAAAAAACAATAAAACTGTTATTTAAGTAATCTCCATATTACTTCTTGATTGCAATTTTCTTTGCTTTTATCCAAGCATCATTGGCTGTGTGATTCATCCTTAACCATCTTTTCACTGTAGGGGTAGGATCCCATTCCTTTAGAGGTAGGCCGATTAGACTAATAGTCATTGTGTTTGATGTATTAGAAACAGGCAACTTCTCTTCTCCGAACACATTATGTTCATCTTTGAAAAACCCCTTTCTGCTTCTGCTGAACTTACAACAATTGTTCTGACAAAATTTTTCGCTCTTTGAACACTTTCAGGAATTGCATAATTCTGGGCATTCTTTAAAATGCAGTATTTCATCAAAGGTATAATGAGTTTTGTGAAATGCATAAATAAATTTTACAAACATAGTTCCGTAAAATTTGTTTCACCTACAGATGCAATGAACGTTACTCTGGGTGCTTAGAATTACACTGTTGCGTAGCTGAATGTTGAAAAAGAGTAAGGAGTGTCCATTTGTGATTTCCACATTGGGCGGCTGCCCAGGTGCCCACCTGAGAGAGAACCCTGATGACCAGTGCCATTTTAACAACTGGTTCACCGAACTGAACAAAAAAAATTAAGTATCCGTTCCGCCAAACTGGTGCAACCCGGCTGAATCCCACCCCTCTCAACATGCCTACTGGGTGTCCCTTGGTATATGAGATATATTGATATATCAAGCTCAAGCTCAAAAATTCAGAATTAATTGAACGCAGAATTTCCACTTGTCAGCAACTTTCCTTGTTGTCATGCAGCTCAGTGAATGTCACAACCTTCCTTCCACGTGGAGCAAGAACCCGGGATGTCATTCATCTGTGGCTGTTCCTTCTCTTTCTACTCCCCACCATTAATCAATGACTACAAACGTTCCGGTCTTCCCCGGGGCGAAAATCCTTTAAATTGGTTCATCTTTCTTTATCTTGACTACTTGTATTCTAGTAAAAGCCATCGTCATTTCTTAACCAGATATGAGCAGCAGTTTTCGACTGATACTCCTGCCCCCAGCTCTGACCTCTAACCCATTCTCTAGTCTTTTTAAGTGAAAACTGGTGCCTTGTCCTTCTCCCCCATTGGACATCATTCAGTGGCTTTTCATTGATCTAAGGAAAAGCCCAAACTGCTTTCGCGCTCAGAACCTGCATGACCTAGTTTCTGGAGACTGAAATACGCCAGTCTCATTTCTCACCAGTTGATTCTTCCGCTTTTCCTCTATGCATTCAGACACCTGTTTAATCTCCAGACATTACTCACCTCCCAACCTACTCAGACATCGGTGCCTCCTTCCAGAACACTCTTCCTACTATCCACCTCCTTTATCTTGCTGTATTACTTTGCTAAGGTTATATATATCATAACAAAATACCAAAAACCAGAGGCCTAAACAATAGGAATTTATTTTCTCAGAGTTCTGGAGGCTGGACGTCCAAGATCGACATATCAGTAGCTTTGGTTTCTTCCGAGGCCTCTCTCTTTGCCTTGCAGGTGGTCACACTTGTGCTGCATATTCGGATGGTCATCCCTTGGCAGGTGCACCCCTGGTTTCTCTCAGTGCACCCCAATTTTCTTTTCCTATGATGACACCAGTCAGATTAGATGAGAGCCAACCCAAACACCTTTGTTTTAACTTCATCACCTTTTTATTCTTTTTTTTTTTTTAGTGAGTGAGGCATAGAGAGAGAGGGAAAGACAGGGACAGACAGACAGGAAGGGAGAGAGATGAGAAGCATCAATTCTTCATTGTGGCACCGTAGTTGTTCAGTGATTGCTTTCTCTTATGTGCCTTGACCAGGGAGCTACAGCAGATCGAGTGACCCCTTGCTCAAGCCAGCGACCTTGGGCTTTAAGTTGAGAAGAAATTATATTTGATAAATGGGAACACTGAATAAGCAACACCTTTTAATAGAGGAATGTAGGAGCAATATACACGGTCCAGGTTATATTTAGAATATGGACTTGGCATTGTGGGACGCTGCAGAATTGTCTCATGCTGAAAGATTAGGGCAGGTGAGTATGTTGATTAGTATATTTACAGAGCCACTTGTATTTCATATTGCATAGAACTTCACCTTCATTCCTAATCAATGCACAACAAGAGACCCACCAGCCAGCTAATAAGCTGAAAACAAATCAAAACACAAAACACCTCTCCCCCCAAAAACCATAAACATTCAGGGACAGGGTATCTTAGTATAAAGAAGAAAAAAAAAAAGAATTTGGATCACTTGAGTCTTGTCAATAGATCATTGATTCTGTATATAAAAATTTTTAGAAATAGAGAAGTTGTATTAGCATTTAGAAACGTAGTAATGTATATTTTGTGTGAAAGCATAACGTTTTATCTTCTCCTCCCCACTTCCTCCAGAAATGTAAGATTTCATTTACTTAATGAAATGAATTAGAGGCTCCCATTGTTCTAATCTTTTGCCAACCCTACATGCTCTCAGAAGAAGCGAGCAGGCCACCCCAGTGGCCAGTGGCGGCGTCCTCACTTGAAGCGGTCTCCCCTCCTCCCCTCCTCCCTCGTCTTCCTTCTTTCCCAAGATGCCTCTCCCTTTCCCTTCCTCCGATGGCTGGAGAAGTCACTTTCTCCATTCTGTACTCTTCTGGGTATGAAAACATAAATGCTGAATTACTCCAACTTAGGTAACCCTTAGGATAATTTTTTAAGCAGCAGGAAACAGGGCTCTCTGGCTGTGCCGATAATGATATCAGCTGCTTCTCTTCCAAAACAACAGGTGCTCTGGCAGAGCAACGTAGATCATCATACCGAGATGATGACATCAGTTCATACTTCAGCTTAATTATAAACTAGCTCCATTAATCCTCAAATAATTAAACATTTTTTGAGTGGGCGACAAGGTGAAATGTAAAGTTAAAGGTGCCTGGCTATTTATTATAGGAGTTTGAAAGTGTGTTTCCTCCACAGGGCCTTTCTGTGTACACCAGCGGAATAAAATATAAAGTCTATTTCAAAAATCATTATTTGCTCCTATTAGAGAAACACAAAGGGTGAGAGAATTAATGAAATATAGTATTTTTATCTGTTTTTACAAGCTTAGAGCCACCGCAAGAAATGGCAACAGCTATTTAGGCTGTATATGATTAAGAACTAACAGCACAATAGTTTCAACTACAAATATTAAATATTTAAAGCGCTCTCATTAATACTTCAATTTAATATTTTTGATAATAAATACCAATACTTGTATTTACATTTTACTAAAAATATATAGTCAACCTAGTAGACTGTGGAGTATATTATAAAAATTAGGTACATCAGATATTTTGGATAGAAACAAAACAATTTTTTTTCTGAAGGGATACTTGACTCATTGCTTATATTTTCAACATTTAAAAGTTTCAGTGATGGATTTTTGTCATATAATTTATATCATCAAACCTGAAACAGAATTACAAAATTTAAAACCTTTCCCAATTCAGGAGAGAACTGTGAGAAGATTACCCCATCCTTCTCTTAACTTTAAAATATAGCACTGACCTTCTTTAAAACAGTGTTACTTTCATGAGCCAGATGTGTTTCTAAGCAAATTACGTCTATGAAATATATCCAGGGACATAGCCATTTAAGACTCAATAAATTATGCATTTGTCATTTGTTATTGGGTGAGACATAAGCTGACATCTCTGATGTGCAGACAAGTGTCCGGGTCCTTAGCAATTACATTAACAATGTAGCAGAGGTGGTCGTCTGGGGGTGATGAGAGAACAGTGGTTTGTAAAATTATCTCACAAGTAGGTAGGTGTTCACACAGACTTTAATTATTCACTATACAGCCGTTAAGAAGTCCAGCGTTCTTAGGTTGTGTTACCTTTGATACAAAGTAAATTCTGAGGCGTTTATCAGGAAGAGGACATATGGATCAACTGTGCAAAGTTGTGTTCTTAAGCGGATTATTATTATTTGTTTCCATTTAAAAAAAAATCGGAAGCAGTTCACAAGACTCTTTTCTCTGGGTTAGGCACACAATAATACATTTATACAAATCGAGTTTTATTCTTTACCAGAAAAACTCAGGCTGGAAATGTTCCGTGGATTTAGCTGGAACATTTGGGTGACCATCTGGAGCTCTCTGCGGTGCCAGGGGACCACGCAGCTATGAAATCTGATCACTGTCTCCCCGGTGACAGCTGGGCCTTTACACCATCAGAAAATTTTTAGACTTCTAATTTGTCATAACTACCTCCTGTGGAAAGGAAATATGTTATGTAGCCAGATAACAAAAAAAAAAAAAGTTCTTAGTACCCGGCACCATAAAACAGTTAATTTCCTTAACTGCATTTTGTGATTCGCTGGTGCAACGCCTAACCAAACACATACGGACATACGGAGTCTTATTCAGTTAGAGTCAGCCAATTGCTCCACCTTTTTTTTTTTTTTTTTTTTTTTAAAGCCATTTTCACTTAAGTGTATTCAGAGAAAGATTCTGTCACCGAGCTCAGCATTTTAAATACATTTTGCTTTCGGTTGCTTTCTCCAAAAGCCAGCGATGCCGTGGAGAGGCCTCATCTCAGCTCCGTGGGCCCTTCTTGGTCTACTGAAGTCCAACGATTCTGCGTCCGAGCACTTGGAAGGTATGCGATGGTCCCCAGCCCCTGTTTCTGTCTTACACAGTGAGGCTGAAACGGCTTCTCCTGCTGTGATTCGTTTTTATCCATCAACAGCAGCTCCTGGGCTTACTCAGTATCCCTCCAGCCAGCCACCCAGAGCCAGCCACGTGTAAGCGCTGTGCTGCAACTCTCCCTTTCTGACCACTTATCCGAACTTTCTGCTTAGGAATCCCTTCACAACCATTCCCATCACACATAAAAAGAGCCCCTCGAATGTAATTTGTATTCTTTTTTTTTTCCCCCTGAACCCCATTGTCATTGAAGAGTTGACTTAAAGAAGGGACTTCGACTTGCACACCTCCTGGTTAAATCCTTCTCTTTGGTACCTTTTTTCTTTTTCTTTTTTCATCCCAATTATGTATTTATTTGTAAAAAAATGACTTGCTGTATTTGATTATCTAAATACATAGATTCCCTACCACAGTCTTTAATATACTAAAGAAAGACTTCGCGGTGGCCTCCATTCTTCCTCCTGCTTCTCTCTCTCTTCACCGGAGCTAGGCAGAAGTTAGGAGTGCGCTTGAAATTCATCACCAGGCGCTCGATAATGCTTTTTAAACCCTCCCCCTCAATGCAAAATTGATTCAGGGTAGTTTTGTCGTATACTTTACACACTAATAATAGCTCACATGGGCTCAGCCCTTACCGTGTGTCTGACTCGAGTCTAAGTACTATATACTTTAAATGAAGGAACTCACTGATAGCCCCGGACATTCCTGTGAGATTGACACACTTGTCATCCTTCTTTCAGAGATGAAGGAGCCGAGGGACCGTCTGACTGAGGTCGCAAGATTCGCAAGCATCAGACTCAGGGTTGGAATCGAGGTTGTCTCGTCCGAGAACCAACGCCATTCACCAGGACACTGTCATACCTCTTCCAGCTAGGAATGCGGAGGAGCCGCTGGGCTCCGAAATGAACAGAAAACAAGCAAACATTCGTCCGAATTCCATGAGTTCTGCCACCTTGACCTAGCTCTGTGCCACTGCCGATGACATCTGCTTCAGCCTCTGTTCCCTCGTTTTTAAGGTAATAAAAAGACGCTCGTTCTCTCCTCGGTGGCAGTGACACGCTAAGGTCCAAGTTCCTTGTGGGCGACAATGGTTCACAGCTACTCGTGTAGGTACTGGCTCTTTTACAGACACTGTTTATCGTAATGTATTTTTTTTTTTCTGGATGTCCACATTGCTGGTACTGACACTCTATCTACAGCTTTTTCATCCATCCAGACAGGGCTTTCTATAACTTATTCTTCAGACCGTTTTTGTTTGTTTTTTTTTCATCGTCTACATCAAAGTCAAATGCCGAGCAAAATCTTGCTTTAAATTCACACATCTAATATTCTCACATCCCACACCAATCCTTCTCATTTTCCCCTGTCAACCTTCTTTCGCTGACCTCAACCAATTTTCTTCTCCACACCGATCATCACACCCTATAGAGTACATTAGCCACACCCCACTTCTCTTCCTCAAATGAACATCATAACGTTCTATCCGGAGGTGAATGAGGCACCTCCTCTCACCTCCCAGCACTGCCTTTAAATTGTACTCAGGGTAATCCCGTGTAATTTCTCCATTTACCGAAAGTATCCACCTTTGCTCCAGTACTCAATTCTTCCAGAATATCCTTTGTCAACTGGCTATGGACTTTGAGTACATCTATAAACTATCTACCCTTCAATAACTAGATTGCTATTTGACTCAATTACTAGTAGGGACTGTGGGTTAAGCCAGTAGACATGTGAAAAGACCATCACACAATAGTTTACCCTTTGCTAGCCTCAAGCCATCCATCTCCTTGAAACACATCCTTCAATTTTAGTTAATCTCCAAATAAAGGCAATAACGGAGTTATATTTATCCTGAACATGATACATCAATCTTGGGTACAGCCTAAACCAAAGTAACCTTTTCTTAGAAAGGAAGTTCCTGGGTGATGTTCATGCTCTTCATTTGATTTCCTGCAGATCAAATACAGTGGGATAAATTTAATTATTGTGAAAGCATTTTATATTAGATAATAAAGAGATAATGGAGGGGCCTGACCTGTGGTGGCTCAGTGGATAAAGCGTCGACCTGGAACGCTGAGGTCGCCGGTTCGAAACCCTGGGCTTGCCGAGTCAAGGCATATATGGGAGTTGATGCTTCCTGCTCTTCCCCCCTTTCTCCCCCCTTCTCTAAAATGAATAAATAAAATCTTAAAAAAAAAAAAAGAGATAATGGAGGGAAGAAAAAAATGTTTGGTTGATATACAGGGTGAGACAAAAGTAAGTTTGCAGTTGTTTGTATGGGAAAAATAAAATATTTATTTAGTACTTTATTTAATTTATTAATTTAGTTCTTATTATTTATAGTGCAAGAAAACATTCTGTGTTTTGCATACACACAACTGTAAACCTGCTTTTGTTCCACCCCTTATATATAATACAAATATTCACAACATAATAAAAAAGAATACTCATAATGATTGTAATATTTGTTTCTAAAATGACAATGTGACTGTAGCTGGTATTGGTAATTGCCTACTTCTACTACCCTCTCCATATCTCCTTTGCTCTTAGCTGCTCATCATTCTTCAGTTAATGGCATGATTCAGAATCTTCATTCCTGAAGGGTTTTCACCATCAGCAGTCCTGCCTGAATCAGATTGTTCCAGTTTTCAGTAGACTCTAATCGTAGTATATGGCAGTACTAAGAGATGTCTTAAGGGATCTCCTGTATTCCAAACATACTTTGTTAACTCCACTGTGCAGTAGCAAACCAGTTTACCCTGTAGCTTAGTCAACACGGTGACCCATGTTGCCTGTTGATTCACAGGAGCCCAAAATGGCTCTCTCACAGTCTCTGTTTCCAATGCAGTGGAATCATCATATCTCTTGGTAATAGCAGTTTTTCTTTTAAAACTAAGACCTCTAAACCAGCAGAGCATAAGATTGTAGGGACAGGAAACAAACATTTTCCAATGGGTCACCATGGGTATTAGTTAATGCACCACTACCATTTCCACCCTTTGATCTTGTACCTGTGTATCTTGATTATAGGAGAAAAAAAGCATTATATATTGGATGCTAATTGAGAGCATATATAGCATCCTAGAACTTGTTCAAGCCCTCAAAATTTTGCCACCTAACTGGCACTGTAATTACATCTTCAAAAATGGAATTTTCCTTATTTTATCTAGCAGCTGTTTTAGGAAAATATGAAACATGGTAAATCTAAGATATTTCATGGGCATGGGCTTATGGCAGTACTCGATTCTCCAGGGAAGAAGGTTCCATGATCATAAGCAGAGATATGCGAAATCACATGATAATGGATAAGTCGTTTTGTAAGTCCCTGGGTGGTGGGTTTAGCAGAAGCATTGTGTTCAGAGAAAGAAAATGGATATTTAGAATAACTGTCTATTTTAGTAAGAACAAAGTGTGGCCTCTTCCCTCATGGGTGTGCTCTAATGTAATCTCCCTGTCCCTAGGTTGCTGGCTGGTTTCCCCAGGGAATGATGGCTCACTAGGGACTCAGAGTTGGTCTCTGGTGCTGACTGGTTGAACACAGCAATAACTGTAACCAGGTCAGCAATGGTGAGTGGAGGATCATGTGGCTGAGAGGACCTATGAGTCACGAAACAAGTACGATATTTTCTCTCCATAAGATGCACTTTTCCCCCAAAAAAAGTGGAGGGGGAAATGCCCATGTGTCTTACAGAGTGAATGTTCATTTTTTTCAGCTGCTGCAGGTTCCCGGACAACTAGAAGAGTATTTGAACATCAAAGTCTCCTCTCATTTGTTAATAACAGTGCTGATGGTTGTTAATACTGCTGTTGAGTTTACATTGTTGAAATATTATTGTGGTATATTTTATTAAATATTTTAACACACCACTTGGTTCAGAATATTTTTTTCTTATTTTCCTCCCTAAAACCCTAGGTGTATATTTGCTGATTTATCTCCATGGGCAAGTGAAATAAAAGACAGGATAAACAAATGGGACTATATCAAACTAAAAAGCTTCTGCACAGCTAAAGACAATAAGAACAAAATAAAAAGACAAACTACACAATGGGAGAATATATTTGACAATGCGTCTGATAAGGGGTTAATAACCAAAATTTATAAAGAACTTGTAAAACTCAATACCAGGAAGACAAACAATCCAGTAAAAAAATGGGCGAAAGAAATGAATAGACACTTCTCCAAAGAGGACATACAGATGGCCAACAGGCATATGAAAAAATGCTCAACATCACTAATTATTAGAGAAATGCAAATTAAAACCACAATGAGATATCACCTCACACCAGTCAGAATGGCACTCATCAACAAAACAACACAGAATAAGTGCTGGCGAGGATGTGGAGAAAAGGGAACCCTCCTGCACTGCTGGTGGGAATGGAGACTGGTGCAGCCACTGTGGAAAACAGTATGGAGATTCCTCAAGAAATTGAAAATCGAACTGCCTTTTGATCCAGCTATCCCACTTTTAGTAATATACCCCAAGAACACCATAGAAGAAATGCACCCCCATGTTTATGGCAGCATTGTTCACAACAGCGAAGATCTGGAAACAGCCCAAGTGTCTGTCAGTGGACAAGTGGATTGAAAAGCTTTGGTACATATATACTATGGAATACTACTCAGCCATAAGAAATGATGACATCGGATCATTTACAACAACATGGATGGACCTTGATAACATTATACTGAGCGAAATAAGTAAATCAGAAAAAACTAAGAACTGTATGATTCCATACAGAGGTGGGACATAAAAATGAGACTCAGAGACATGGACAAGTCTGTGGGGGTTACGGGGATGGGGGGAGGAGAGGGAGGGGGTGGGGGGAGGGGAGGGGCACAAAGAAAACCAGTTAGAAGGTGACGGAAGACAATTGGACTTTGGGTGATGAGAATGCAGCGTAATCAAATGTCAAAATAACCTAGAAATGTTTTCCCTGAGCATATGTACCCTGATTTGTCAGTGTCACCCCATTAAAATTAATTTTAAAAAACCCCCAAAAACCCTAGGTGTGTCTTATGGTCAGGTGTGTCTTATAGAGCGAAAAATACGGTAGTTACTGAATACTTGACATATTTATCTTCCTGACAGATTAGCTAAAGATTATATAGCCACACGCCTGACATTTTATCTCCAGAGTCTACTTTTCTGATGACAAATCTCTTAATTTTAGGTTCTTTGGCAATTTGAATAGGCTGAGAATTACCCAAAACATCAAGTCCTGGTTCCTCTGTTTTCAACCGTTCTTTTTTTTTTTTTTCCAATTTATCTCCATTCTCTTGTATTTTACTATAAGCAGCCAATCAATAAGTAAATAAACAAACAAACAAATAAATAAGCCCCAAATTCACCAATCTGTTTGGAAATCTCCTCAGTTAAATGTTGAATTTAATTGTTTTCTAATTCTTTTTTCCACATAACTTTAGGACAGAATTCTGCCGCTATACAGTGTTTCTCATTTCTTCCTGGGTCCTCACCAGCAACACATTTAACACCTACATATCTGCTAAGAGTTTGCACAGCACAATCTAAGCATTTGTTTGCTAAAGTGATTTCTGTTTTCTCTTCCATGGTCCTCATGTTCTTCCAAGTCCTCGCCAACAGTTATTAACACCCATATTTCTATCAATCATATGTTCAAGGCATTCTGGGTTTGTCTTGGTAGGTTTAGAAAAGACTATGTTCTCAAAATTCCCCCAGCCTCTTCTCAGTGCCTGACTTCAAACCCCCCTTTCACAGTCTTGGGTATTTGTTAGAATGGTACCACACTTCCAGGTGCCAAAAAGTGTGAACCCATAGGAGACACATATTAAGAGACTTCTTATGAGGAACTGGCTTATGTAATCCTTTTTTTCTTTTTTTTTTCTGAAGTTAGAAGCAGGGAGGCAGAGAGACAGACCCCCGCATGTGCCTGACTGGGATCCACCTGGCATGCCCACCAGGGGGCAATGCTCTGCCCATCTGGGGCGTTGCTCTGTTGCAACCAGAGCCATTCTAGTGCCTGAAGCAGAGCCTATGGAGCCATCCTCAGTGCCTGGGCCAACTTTGCTCCAATGGAGCCTTGGCTGTGGGAAGGAAAGAGAGAGATAGAGAGAAAGGAGAAGGAAGAGGGGTGGAGAATCAGATGGGTGCTTCTCCTGTGTGCCCTGGCCAGGAATCGAACCTGGGACTTCCACATGCCTAGCTGATGCTCTACCATTGAGCTAGCCAACCAGGGCTTATGTAATTCTTGAGACTAGGTAGAAACATCTGAAACTCATAGGGCAAGCCATCAGAATGGGCAGGCAATGACTATTGGGCATGTGCTGAAGTTGTCTACATGTGAAATTTCTTCCTCAGAGAAGCCTCTGCTCTGATTTTGAGAGTTTTCAATGAGCTGAATAAAACTTATTTGTATTACCTGAGATAATCTTAAAGTTAACTCTCTATGGCCTTTAATCACATTTACAAAATACACTCACAGCAAGATATAGATTAATGTTTTATTGACTAACTAGGGATTGTGGTGTAGCTATATAGACATTGAAAAGACTTTTAAAGTATGATAAGTAGCAATATGATCTCCCTTGTTTTAATTCTTGCTCAGGCATTTATTAACTAAGCCACCAAGTAACTTAAAAAAATCTGAGCTACATTCTCAAACCTTTAAAAAGAAATTGTAACATTTATTTAATATAGTACAAGGGCAAATACTATAAATTATTTTACTATGTTACCAAGTATATAGTAGGTGCTAAACATAATTTTCTCTTGTTTGTTTTTGTTTTAAGGTCTCTGTGGTCAAAACTGGAAAATGGAATCTGTGAAAGTTTTTGTTTACAACTCCCAAAACAAATTAAAAATTATTTATAGACAATTAGTATCTATAATATCATGTTGCGATTATTTGTTTACTTCTCTTTCTCTCTCTTTAAAACCAGTCTGCAAAGGTGTAGGGTTCCTAAGTCATTTCTCATCTTTGTCCCTCCGATTTCTAGTCTACACTTAGTAAAGGTGAACCCTAGTTAAGGACAGTGTCTCTTTCATTGCCTTTGAAGTTTTACTATTAAAGCATCATTTTCATAGGAATAATAGTGCAATATTTTTCATAACAGTGATGCTGCTGCTGCTGATGGTGATGATAGTGATGATGATTTGCTATACGTGGACTAATACAGTTGAACCCAACGTATTTGTCAGGCACTCGGGATACAAACAAGTGGCGAGTGACCACAAGTGGATCATAGCAAAAGCTAATAACTCTTGAGTGTGTATCATATTCCAGCACAATTTTAAGTACTTAAACTATATTAACTCAACTAATTAGTGAGCGCGAGGTACAATGTTTAAAGGAAGTTGAATGTAGGCAAAAAAAAAAAAAAAAAAATATTCAGACTACATGGGAAGTTCATGGAGCTAGAAAATCTACTTACCTATTTTAGAATTATGACCTTCCATTGTTGCTTTACAGTTTCTAAACATTAAAGTTGAAACAGCTCAACCTTATGGAACCCTAAGAAAGGAACAAGAATGACAGAAACAGAATAAGTTATACAAGGAAAAGCAACTCACAGAGAACCGTGTGTGGGCGATGTAACCCAGGTTCAACCTCAGCCCTTCTGCCGATCATGGCAGCTCAGGGCAGAGTCTTGCTGCCACGTTGGAGCTTGGTGTAACATGGGATAAATCAAGCGAACCCGACGTACAGTGATTAAAATGAGATCCATTTACTGTTCTGTGTTTCCTGGCTTCCGCCACTGCCAGGGTAATCGTCACTGCCAAGGCTTTATGTTCAATGAACTCCATCAGCCAGTCCAAAAAGTCACGTGCTCGGGCTGCATGGTGCCAAACCAGGGGGAGAGTTGCTGCGGAAGCTTGGGAGGAGGGAAAGCTTATACAAATGAGCTTTTTGGCAAAATAGAATCCCCTCTGGAAGGACCCCTGCCTCTCGAAGAGCATACTGCATTTTGCTAGAAACAAGTCCCAACTGTGTTCTTTTACAGAGATCACAGTCGTTAGCGTTACCATCCCCAATAAGACAGCTTTGATGGTGGCAAGAACTCTCCTGATGAGAGCCTACTTTCTCCAACGTACGTTTGCAAGGTGATCGCCTATTCTTCAGACATTTTTGTTGTTGTTGTTGTTGGCTATTTTCTCTCTTCAAATAAAAATTTTCCAAATTCTCACGTCTTGCTATATCTAAGTATTTCCATAATTTTCCTGTCACTTCAAAGTTAGATGTTATAAGAGTGTAAAAAAAAAAAGTGTTCATAAAGAAACGTGTCATACAGAACAATGGACAGATAAAGTCTTTTTAGAGTGGGATTTAAGTTGACTTTAAAGGGCACACTTATTTTTGTCTTTTAAAGGTAGATTATGTGTTCTCTTGATTTTAATCTCAGGTACCCAGGGACGTTTTATTCACCTTGTACATTCTATAAAACTGAACACAAGAGGCCCCCATGTTTGAATTCAAGCTTTCCTGGAATAGGTATCATTTGTTACACCAAGTTTTCATTACTGTATTACTCTGGCATTTCCGTATGTTTTCCCATACTTGCTTTCTTGAGATCATGAGAGTATGGTCGCTTAGAGAGCACTAAATATTTCTTTCATTTATTCAGCTAGGAGAAGATAGAGTATGAAGCTTGAGATTTAGCAAAGTAGACTGGGTAGTGATACAAATGTTTATAGTTAATTCTTGAAACATGTTGTGCTTTGATTCTTGTGCTTGATTTCTATGAATAGTTGTGTTGCAATATCATTTTCTTGCTAAAACATTCTCCTTAAAATTATGAATAGAAATGGAAAGGTCAAATATTTATAGATTTTTATCACTCAAAGAATTGATGTTTAAATTTTAAGCTCATGTAAAAATAAGTTAAAAGTTATGTAATAGCTCTTTCCAGACTCAGGGATAAAAATATAGCCTACAATGGGTGCATGTATGTCTGTGTTACTAACTTCCCTTTTTTATTGTTTATTGCTTTTGTTTAGAGAAATTGTGTTTAAACAAGTAAAAATAAGACAAAGTCTATAGATACTCAGATATGTTTGTGCAAAAACACATCTTTAATAAAACTAATATTTCTTAACATTTTATACTATTACAAAGAGCAATAATGAAAATTTACAGACCACTTAATTACATAATTTCCCAAGGAAAAAACATACCTCTTTTATAATTCTTTGTTGTCTTATAACTTTCACTCTTCTTTACCACCATAAGCTCAATAAAGATTTGACCAAAAATAGGAGGAGCAATGTTTTCTGGGATCTATGGAAGTTTTAATAAAAATATTCCTGAACTGGCCTGACCTGTGGTGGCACAGTGGATAAAGTGTCGACCTGGAATGCTGAGGTCGCCGGCTTGAAACCCCGGGCTTGCCTGGTCAAGGTCCATATGGGAGTTGATGCTTCCAGCTCCTTCCCCTGTTCTCTCTCTCTTTCTCTTTCTCTAATAAAAATGAATAAATAAAATCTAAAAAAAAATGTTCCTAAACTAATAATACCTTTGAGTTGTTTTTAAAGTTAAGTAGTTCAGTCAAGTAAAGAGTTCAGTAGTCTCACTATACTATTAACAAATAAGACCAAAATAATATTTACACCAGCTTTCTTAACAATTCTCTCTTTAGTTTTAGAGTCAAGAAATAACTGACTGCTCATCAGTTGATAATAAGTGGATAAAAAACAACCATAAAAAAGAGAAAGAAATCTTACCTTTTACAATAGCATGAACGGACCTGAAGAGCATTGTGCTAAGTGAAATAAGCCAGTTAGAGAAAGACAAGTACCATATGTGCTCACTTCACTATGTAGAATCTAATGAACAAAATAAACTAATAAACAAAATAGAGACAAACTCATACATAGAGAACTGGTGGACAACTGTTGAGGGTAGGAGGTAGAGGAATTGAGCTAAAAAGGACCAAAAAAAAGAAATAAAAACTCATGGAGAAGGACAACAGTGTAGGGATTGCTGGCGGTGGGGGGGTGGGGTGGGGAAGATGGAGGAGGTGTAAAAAGATAAATGGTGATGAAGGAAGACTTGGTGGGCTGAACACGAAATATGGTGTACAGAGATATGCTGTAGGATTGGGCACCTGAAACCTGTATATTTAAGTTAGTCAGTGTCACCCCAATAAATTCAATTAAAAATGGACTAAAAAATGGGAAGGGGGAAGAAATAGAGTAAGGGAAGTTTTCTTTACTGATTTTCTCTCTTCCCTGCCTCATACACCCCCAGTGGTCTGTGCCCAATTCACTTTTAAATTGCTAATCCATTTCTCCCCTTCTTAATGAAGCCATTGTTTGAAAGACGTTGAAAAATGATGCGAATACAGAAAAGTATCTTCAGTTATTTTGTGTGGTTTAGATAGTTGCGATTCCTGGACCTTTCTTTCTATCCTTGTGACAGTTAGCCATCGCCACTAACTCGGTCTATGTTACTTTTATTATTTCTTGAGATTGGTCTGAATATATGTGCTTATGAGGAACAAATAACTCTTACGTTTTTTAATTTTATTACTTTATATCTTGGAAGTGAAAGCTGTTTCTTTGTTCACTTGTGGAGACTGTGCTCTTGTCTTTACTGATCAGATTCTCCTCTTCCTGGTGATGAGAACCTGACACAGAAACAATTCTTGACTAGAACGTCACAAGACTTTTATGTAATTAGAACGTTCAAATTTTTTCCTTTGTTTTATTCATTGGAAAAAGAAAATTTTAACCTTTATGACCTTTTGCCTGAAATTAAGTAGAGAAATATAAGTAGCATGGATATAATTGCTCTTCTTACGGGTAGCTATTACACTGGATCTCTGAAGTCTTGAGGCTCATCAGGATGTCCAACAACCACCTGCTCACTGAGTCTCACTACTTCTCCCTCTAGGATGCCACCCCGTCCACTTCCCCCACTGTCCTCAGTGCAGGCCTTCAATATAGGTCACCTGGCCTTCAAATCACCCTCCCCATTCAGGCTTCACTTCCTTTACAACCCACTGGGCACAAGCATTGAGAGAGCCAAGGTACATCCCGTCACTCCTGAACGCAGAAGCTATCAGTAGCACTGTCCAATTTTGAATATCAGACCTAACATATCTTCATCATGTAACCTCCCCATTCTTCTAATCTTATTCCATCCCAAGATCGCCCGGGCTCTCGGCATTCACTGGCCACCTGTTTATCTCTGGGACGTACAAAGCCGGGCGCTGCCCCAGGATTTTTTCATGATCTTTCCTTTGCTTCACCCTATCTTAGCCAGACCAGTCCATGACTGCCTGACTCTGTCCTCATCAAGTAGAAACGACCTCATTTTTGCATCGCAGACTAGTCTTTTAAATAGGCCAGGGAAAAGTAATATTCCTTAGTCCAACTGCGGTCTGTGCTTAGCAACATCTCCCGCGGTGTTACCTTCACAGTTCCTATCACCAGGCTTTTCTTTCCTTTTTTTTTTTTTATTGATTTTAATTTATTGTGTTTACATAGATTTTAGTGTCCCCCTGAATGCATCCCCCCTCCCCCATATTCCCCTCAACATCTCCCTTGTCCCCCTTCCCATAATGCCCTCCCCCCTTCCCTTCAGGTTTATCCCATCCTATCATCCCCTTTCTCTCTGTTCTCTTTCCCTCTGGTCTCTTTGATCCCTCCTCCGTCTCAATTCCGTTCCTCAGTTCATATTGTTCATTGGATTCCTCAAATTAGTGAGGTCATATGATAGTCTTCTTTTTCTACCTGGCTTATTTCACTTAACATAATAGGTTCCAGGTCCATCCATGTTGTTGCAAAAGGTAAGATTTCCTTCTTTTTCATGGCCTTATAGTATTCCATTGTATATATGTACTGTAGCTTTTTAATCCACTTGTCTACTGATGGACACTTGGGCTGTCACCAGGCTTTTCTTGACTCATTCACTTACTTGCCTGTATCCTCCTTTAGAATATAAGCTCCATGGGAGCCCAGGTAGCATTCCCACTGCTCTGTCCCACATTTGACACACATGAAGTGCATAATAAGTAAAGTCTGAGGTTAGTCTGAAGCTAAGAGGTTGGGTCAGAAAAGTTGTAATAGAAAGTTATATAATATGATTATGATGACAATTATATTAGCCTTATAAAGCAGCACTAATAACATGTCATCTGTAACTCAGGTTTTTAAAAATCCACAATACATAACGCTTAAAATTGTGGTATAAACAGGATAAAATTAAGGAGACCTAGAAATATGGAATCGCTAATAAGTTACCATACTTTATCATGTGCTTTTTGTGGTCCCCTTAGAATTGACGGGGCCCACTGGAAGGGGTGGGTCGAGGGCAGGTTCAGGGCCCTGCTGATTGTGGAGCTGGGCAGATGCTTCTCTTGATGCACAGGGCAAGGTGACAGAGAGGCTGTCCTCAGAACCTGCCCACTGCCTGAAGATTAGTTTCTCTGTATAGACCTGGCACAGGTCTTAATGCTTTGCTCCTAAATCTTCCATTTTCAGTCTTTGTTGAATGTTGATTTTTTTTTCTCCAATCCATACTGAAAATATATGACAGATATTATTTTTATTTTTTTTTTACTTGAAAACTTGCTTTTCTAAAATGCATTTTGGGACATCTAATTCCATCCAGGCCTCTATCAGGGGGTCCCCAAACTTTTTACACAGGGGGCCAGTTCACTGTCCGTCAGACCGTTGGAGGGCCGCCACATACAGTGCCCCTCTCACTGACCACCAATGAAAGATGTGCCCCTTCGGGAAGTGTGTGTGTGGGGGGCCGGATAAATGGCCTCAGGGGGCTGCATGCGGCCCGCGGGCTGTAGTTTGGGGACGCCTGCATAATCCCTTTAAGGGTTGGGGAAGACAGGACGGCAATGTGTTAGGTAACAGAGGCACCTGTTCTTCATGGAATTTTAGAGAGTAGTTTAGTGGTCCCTGATAGGCAACTAAAAACAGGAGCTTATGGCAGACTTCTCCTTTGTGGCAGGTTGCTATAAGCATTCTCAGTGAGATTCAGATCGTTGAAAGCATCTCGGAGAATCTGTGATCAGCAGGAGAGCTGGGGAATGTGGTTCATCTCAAATTCATGTAAGGTCTCAGTAAGAGTCATTGTGGTAGCATGTCTGATAAGTCAGATGCGTGTATACTTAATCTGAAGGAATGTCCCCAAATTGTCACATTACCCTACGATATTTGTAGATGAGAGATATAGGATGTGTCTGCTTTCAAGTTCAGTGAACATCTACTGCATCTTCAGACTGTGTACTCTTTGTCCCAAATCCACCTGTTACATTTCATCTATACCATAAAAGTGATGATCATTGCCAGCCTCAGCTGAGGGCACATCGAATGTGAGGAATGCTGTTACACCTAGCAGCCACCTGGCAATCAGGGCTAATTCTGAAGCAAGCTTTTCTTGATGAAGATCGGCTAAAAATAGAAGTAATTTTGCCCAAAATGGCTTTTATGATTTATTCTTTATTGTTTCAGATGTTTCATCTTGGTGGCCTAGATGGTAAGACAGGTGAACAATACCTTCCAAGTAAATTTGGAAAAAACAAGTCTTCCAAAACACACAGTATCATTGAAGATCCCTGACCCTCAAAACCCCTGGCTTGTGAGGAGGAAAGCTCCCATTCATGGCTTATTAACTTCCATCCTTCAAGATGTGCTGAGAGTTAAGTGCTGACATATTTCAATAATTGATTTCTTACCGAAGATGGCTAGCAGGTATTTTTGTATTTTATAATGGATAGCCATGGTTTTTTGCATCTGCTTCAATGTTTGGAACCTCTTTGATTTATAATAAAAATCAACCTTAATAAAAAAAAGGTGTTCCTATTTGAGCACCTGAAAAAGTGGAAAAAGTCACTACTTGAAATCCAGTGTCACCTAATTTCTTAACCAGCTAAACTTTCAGAAAGGTCCCTCGATCATGCTGAATATATGTAAAACATTTATATTATCTGGGGCATTGATATGACTATAGTTTTAACTTTCACACCCAGTGTTTAAACCCCCTTTTTCTGTGTGTGTGCACGTGTGTGTGTGTGTGTGTGTTTGAGAGAGAGAGAGAGGAAAAAAAAAGAGACAGAGAGAGTTTCCACTGATTTCAAAGTTTCCAGAAGAGGAAAATAAATACTCTCCTTCAAACATCCACTATTATGGGATGTACAATGTGCATTTACAAAAGCAGTCAAATAAAAGGAATCATAATAACCTTCTCTTTCTAGGTCTCTTTTTATCTCTCTTTGTTTTCTTCACTTTGCTTTTGTTTTCTTAATGAACAAATGCAACATTTAGCTCTTAGTTTCATATAATTCTGCCAAATTTATGGGATTACCAGATTGTTCTATCATAGAATTGATCACAAAAAGATGATTTTCCAAAACAAGAAAATTTTGAGGCACATAGACAACATGTAAACAAATAGAAATATCTATGCTCCATAAAATATTATTTACAGAATCAAATTTTGGCCAGATGTGGTTCATGAGCTACAGTTTGCCAACCCATGTTGTATTCTATTCTAAGAGTGTACCACAAAGTATTTATCCAATCAACTGTTGGTATTGTCTTCAGATTGGTTAATGATGTTAACAAACTTCTAGAACACATGCTTTGATGCACATAAATATGTATTTTGGTTGCTTATACCCAGAATCATGTAGCTGCTGGATCACCAGGTAGGCTTATGTTTAGCTTTGATAAATAGTACTAAACAGCTTTCCAAATTTATACCCATCAGCAATTCATGATAGTTCCAGTTGCTCCATTTCTTCAACAACACTTGGTAATATCTATTTTTAATGTGGTATAATATCTCCATAGAAAGTTTTATTGCTATTGGAACTTTCAACATTTAATTTTAGTTGATCTGTACTCTCTTCTCCTCCAGTTTGGCATGAACACACAAACACAAGCTCATCCACACACATGCCAACAACTGATACAACAACAACAAAAATACTGTTGGTCAGTCCTGAAAACAACAACAACAACAATGGCAATGCTTTATTATGCTTTATAAAACAACACATGCATTTGTATGTTTAGCAGTGGTGGTCAACCTGGTCCCTACTGCCCACTAGTGGGTGTTCCAGCTTTCATGGTGGGCAGTAGCGAAGCAACCAAAGTATAAATAAAAAGATAGATTTAACTATAGTAAATTGTTTTATAAAGATTTATTCTGCCAAACTTAGCGAAAATCTGACATAAAGTACTTGGTAAGTAATTATTATTATATGTTTTAACTTGCTGTCACTCTGCTTTATAAATTTTATAAAGTAAAGTGACTTCCCTACTTTATAAATCACCATTACTGTGGAACAGGTGGGTGGTTAGAAAATTTTACTACTAACAGAGATACAAAAGTGGGCGGTAGGTATGAAAAGGTTGACTACCTCTGGTTTAGAGAAATAGAGAAAAAAACAAAGTGAAGCAGCTTATTGTATTTAAGAAGGTCATTTTAAAACCCCAGAAACCATCTGTAGCCAGTGCTTTCAAGGTCAGCTCAGCATAGTGGGACACGCAAAAAATGTTCATTAGTCAGGTGCCCTGGAAGTCAGGCCCTTCACCTCCAGGAATCATTTCTAATCGTTTGTAATTAGAGTGATGCTTTCGAAAATGTTCGCATTGCTCACCATGAGGAGTTGAAGCTCTCTCTTCTGGGAGAGTGAGCAGCTGGTGCCATGTCAACTGCTTTTTCCTGTTCGGTAAGGACAATGAGGGCTTGAACTTGTCCCTTCCATCTCTCCTGCCCAGGGTTCAGATAGCTGTCTTGTCTGTGGTCGTAGCTCTTGGCTCAGCTATTTCTCATCCAGTTCCTTTTGTTGGCTGTTCCTTTGATCTTCGCCCAAGCTCAGCAAGGTCTTGCTCGGATGACTCACTCTAGCTCTTCTTCTTTTCCTTGGCAGGAGCATTCTTTTCTTTGGGCTGTAAGGATCTGGCCAGTAATGAGGTGGCAAGCTCCTGTTGCAGCAGAGGAGTTGTCAGCGCTTCTTTCTTTCAGGAACTCTCTTGGGCCGTAGCCACAACAGCAAGACTTCAGGGACTGAGAATTTAACCTTCTCCAGCACTCAACATTTTTTTCCACATGGATTCACATGGCCCTTTGGCCCCTCATGGCTCCTTTTACCAGCCCCCTCCCTTCACCCTGCTCTTTATAGATTGTCTTGAACTTCCGTCCAACCCTCTCCATGGCCACTATGAAATAATACTCTTGAAGCACTCATTTTGGTTGTTCTTGTTAACTGCCTTTTATTCACTGGTGCTATATAAAGAGCACTTTCATATCACTCTAACAAAAGGTGCTGAAACTCCCGATAACAGTGGTGGCAAACAATCATTTTCCTTAATGAAATACACAAGTGACTGGTGATCATACTTTGTAGCATGATGCCATTTATTTTAGTTCTAATAGAAAAGAAAAATCTTTACATTTTTTATCTAATAATGATTTCATACATATAATTACACCTATTACATTGTGTGTGTGTGTGTGTGTGACACACACATCCAGGATATTATTGTAAATCCATATCTCTTCAAGTAGTGACCATTTCACTAAATATTTATTATTATCAATCACTACTTGATTCATTCCTAAAGAAACAGTGTGTCATTATTTTCATTGAGGACTTTGATCAACTTACTGTGATGATAATCATAATAGAATTGTAATACCAATAATAATGATGGGCATAAGACTATTGTGTTTTAGATGCCTACTATGTGCCAGATACAATGACAGGGGTGTGTGTGTGTGTGTGTGTGTGTGTGTGTATGAAGTGTTTGTGTATGTGTGTGTATGTAGAATTCTTAATTCTCAGATAAAACTGGGAAGATAGTTATGATTATGTCTCAGTTTAGAGATAAGGAAAAGAAGCACAGACAGGTTTTTCTCCCAAAGTTAAACCTACTTTGGACACTTCCTCTCTGCCTTCAATTCCCGCATCCCCCACCCCCCTGTCAGTTTCCTGTCTTCTCAGATTCAGCCGTCATACACACTCCTATTAACTTACCATTCCTAAGATAATATAAGTATTCATTGGTAAAGCATTTTCTAAGAAGAGATGGGTATAATCTATTCTTGAACTTATTATGAGCCATACAATGCTGAAAAACTAGACTCAGTTGATATTTTAAGTTTATTTTGATGTAATTGCTGCATATTAATAGAAGATCCAGCCTTACTGATACTTTATCTTATTATAGAATGATGTGTTTATTTACAGGAACTCACAGACTGTGCTCTTGTTTTTTAATGGATTATAAAATATAGAGGTAAGTGCAAGTGTTTGATTAGATAGTTTAACTTATATTATTTCCATTAATTTTCAACTGCCATCAGGAACTACAATGATTTTCTATTCTTTGGGTTTCTGTTGACACCAAATTAATTTCAATGGAGAGAAATGTCCATACCGGACACTACTTTCTTAGTGTGTGCCACAATGTGCTTTATTATAGTTCCTCATTCCTGGTCCTTCAGTTACTCTAATGTTCCTCCATTTGTTTTTGACAGATAGAACTCTCTTACACTCATCTTTGCTGAGGGTTATATTTTTATCATCTTCCACCAGCAATAGCTATAGGCTTAGTTACCCCAAGAAAATCAAAAACAACTTCCTCGACACAGTGCATTTTATTTTTTTTTTATATTTGACAGTATAAGAAAACACCAATTTAAGTCAATTCTGTTTCATCAGCTATTCTACCAAGACACTGTGGCAATTTCCTTCAAAACCAGAAAATGAGGTCAGAAGTGAATATATGAGGAGTTTGTGATTATAAAGACATAAAATGATAAAACATAGATAGACAATTGTAGTTAAAACATATCTCTGTAACTGAGGGAGATGTTTCTTGCAAGGCGATAAATAAAAGATGTTAAAATATTTTATTTATTTAAGTTCAACACAATGCCAATTAAACAAAGGTATAAAAAAACAAACACCTCATTGTATTTCTCCTATATCCCTAACATTACATACTAATGATTCCAAGTTTAAAAACAAAATGTCATTGCCAAAACTATGTTTTTTGTTTTGTTTTCTATATTTTTAATTTATTGTGTTTACATAGATTTGCCTGACCAGGCGGTGGCGCAGTGGATAGAGCGTCGGACTGGGATGCAGAGGACCCAGGTTCAAGACCCCGAGGTCGCCAGCTTCAGTGCGGGCTCATCTGGTTTGAGGAAAAGCCCACAAGCCTGAACCCAAGGTCGCTGGCTCCAGCAAGGGGTTACTCAGTCTGCTGAAGGCCTGCGGTCAAGGCACATATGGGAGAGCAATCAATGAACAACTAAGGTGTTGCAACGCACAATGAAGAACTAATGATTGATGCTTCTCATCTCTCTCCGTTCCTGTCTGTCTGCCCCTGTCTATCCCTCTCTCTGACTCACTCTCCATCTCTGTAAAAAATTAAAAAACAAAATTCATCATACATAGATTTAAGTGTCCCACCGAATATATCTCCCCCACTCCCATGTCCCCCTCAGCCCCCTCCTGTGCCCCTCCCCCCAATGCCTTCCCTCCTTCCCTCCAGGATTTGCTGTCCTGCTCTCTATAATGCTGTGTTATGTATATGTAATTTCACCAATCTGTTTCCCTTCTCTGATCCCATCTTCTCATCTACTTTTTCTCTGACCACTTTCCCTCTGGTCCCTTTGATCCCGCCTCTATCTCTATTCCATTGTTCCTCAGTTCACATTGTTCACTGGATTCCTCAAACGAGTGAGGTCATATGATATTTTTCTTTCTCTGCCTGGCGTATTTCACTTATGGTTAATTCATTTAATTCACGTCCCCAGAGTAATCTGGACTGTTGTAAACACTGGGGCTGAGGGGATTTAAACAGCCTGACATCATTGAAAGAGCCTCAGAGTGACAGTGACTTCAAGTTCTGCTGTCCCACTCGGCTCTAAACTTCCTCAGGTGACGTTGGGTAAGCACCTCACTTCTATAGTGCCTTTCTTTTCTGTCCAATAAAGAATTTTGAGGACATGGTCTATTGCGTCCTTTCAAACTCTAGACATTTATAATTGCTCTATCTAGTAGAATTTACTAGAACTATTTCAGTAAGCCATGCCACATATCACACATCACATGAGAAGAGGAGGAACCTGGGGGAAATGACCTGAATTATTAGTAACAATAAGTATTTCTTCATTAGATGTAAAGCAATGGAAGATAACTAGTTGCATGATCAAGGCGTTTCCCAGTTTAAATCCTTTCAGTGGTTCACTGTTGTTACCAGAATAAGGCGGGGTTTTAATTGCCCATTGATGCAAAGCCAGTTACAGAGATGAGTGCCAAGTGGAATATCAGTGTCTTTGATCGAATTGCCAGCAACCTGAGAAGGCAGGGTCCCTCCGCCCCCATCCTGAGCCTGCCTTCACAGTCTTGACTGACTGGCTTATATATAAATACATTGTATCTATATTGGGGAGGTTTGTGGTTTATCATATAGAGCCTGCCATTAGTTACCTAGGGGTGTGCAGTAGGTGCAAGATGGGTCACCTGGAGAGCCTTCCCAGAATGTCCTCTTGACACCAGCTCAGGTCCATCTGGTGTCCTTGCTGTTATCTCTGGAAGAGCTCGCATCCTGAGGTCTCTGGGAACCATCTGCAAGAGAACTCCTTGTATTGCTCAGGCAACAAAGTCAAGATTGAGGTTTGTGCACTAAGCTACTAGCTATCCACAGTGACGTAACCCCTCAGGAGAATTACTGTGACTTAACCTCTTGCACGACTGCCTTTCAGATCAAGATCAAACTCTTCAACCTAGCTTGCAAGGCTTGCCACCCTGTAGTTAAGGTAAGTCCGTTTGAATAATAATTGCTCAGATGCAACGGAGATGTATTTTTTTGATTGGCCAATAGTCCATAAAGGGATTCTTGCTGGCCGGCCATTCTCCTAACAGTGCCTCAGGAACACTGGCTCTTCCCAGATGTGGCTCTGCCCTTTCTGGGACTTGTAATGTTTTGTACAGAACTAACAAAGGAAAGGAGAGAGCAGGCCTTGGCTCACAAGAGGCACACATCATTTCTGCTCACATTCCATTGGTGGGGACGGGTCACGCAACCGACGGAAACACAAGGCTGAGAAGCCGGGAGGTACGGTATTGACGACCATCCAGGAGGAAGGCTCCCTGGATGGCGGTGCACAGCTGTCAGGCCTGGCCGAGCTCCATCTTTGTCTTCACTCTACTTAACTGCTCCATTGCCTAGAGCGCCTCAGTCTTGTGTACCTGGCTCCAACGGGCCTCTCCGGTTGCATCTGGTAGCAATGTTCTCCCTAAGTTCCTGCGACACTGCTTCTATATTTTCGACCCTATCATAAAGCTCACGGCAGCCTATTTTAACGATTTTTGTTTGTTTGTTTTCTGTACTGGGTTCCAAGCTCTCTGAAGATAGAGATTACGTTTTTCTCCCTGTTTCATTAAGGAGTAATGGAAAAAGAAAGTAAAAATACAAGAGGAAGGAAGAGATAAACATATAGACACACGGTGAGGGTTAGGGGGGAAAGATAGTAGATAGGCGGCAATGCGAAATCTCTTGTGGTTTTGTTTTTTTTTTCCTTCACTGAATACACTAGTTATTTTATCATGGAATCGTCAAATAAAAAGCCCAACCTTTGTGGTTATAAAAACGAACGCAATATTGCAATATTTTGTTATATTAGTAGAGGCGATGAGGGCTTCTCAGGAATGAAAAGGAAATGCTAGTGTTAGAGGGAGGGGGCTGCGTCTCAGTATTTCCGGTGCCCCATTCCTGTCGTGCGTCTCTCAGGCACCTCCCCCCCACCCCCAGCCCTTACTGTTTTATTCACTCAGAGAATTCACAGGGCTCCACCCATCGTCTCCGCTGAGCAGAGGCTTTCCCCTCCTCGCTGTGATTCCTCAGGTTGCGAGCTGAGAGGCTGTATAGGAAGAAGGAAACGAAGACCAGATTCATTATGGTTCGCTTCTGAAAGAGTTTCCTGGCGATTTGGAAACACAAGCAGCTGAACCAGCCCTTGAATTACTGCGAGCCTGTCTTAAAATATCTCTGAACCAGAGAGCAGCGACACGATTTCCAAATATTATAATTACAAATGCACGTGTAATTTTTTTGTTGTTTATTTCCTAAGGACATATATTGATAATAATTGTTATGTGGGGGGAGCAGATGTGTGCTCTTCCAGAAATATGTGTAAAGAATTTAGAAACGTGTGGGAAGCAGTATTTCTGAAGCTTGAATTATGGTCCATATTAGGCACCACACAGAGAGGTAAAAAAAAAATAGAACTGTAAATGATAATTTTGCTGTTACCTCACGGATGCAAGTCAAATAATCTAAAACTATGTGATGTACAAACTAGACTACTTGGCTTAATGGACTTCTGGGAGAAAGAAAAACACACAGTCATTCAAAAATAATTTGAGAAATGTTTTGTTTCAGATATGAAATTGTTATTTTATATTCTATGCCTTTTGTCCTCAAGTTCTTGCAGAGATAATTGAGACATAAATCTTAGGAAAAAAATGTGTGAAAATATATATTTTAAAAAAAATGAGGGTTCATACTTCTTTAGTCACCAAAGTTTTCCAAATCTGCCAAACAAATTTAGGTGGGAATGGCAGACCTTTATTGGCACTGCCCATAGTCTAAGCCTGGCATAGGATGGATTAAAAACAATAAAAATACTGGTTACAGATGTTAAGATTGTAAGCACTAAAACGCATGAAGAAATACGGATAGTCACAGCGTTGAAGGACGTCCACAATATTGTAAGGTCTATTAACCTCAGAGTCTTCATTGATTTACAGGTCAGTAACCTGAGCTCCATTTACTGAGTGGTCAGTTCAGCAGTCGTCAGATGTCCCAACCCTGTCTTAATCTCATATTACTCACCTCTCTCGGGTGCAAAGATGGAAAAACTGAACATTTATTTTTCTTGATAAAATTACCCAAAGCCTTAGAATTATGCTATATTTTTTTAATTAGAGACCACACTGCTTCCTATTTTTTTCTTTAAACTGAGCAAACTGAGAATTTAAGTGGCCTGCCTGAGACAAAATGAATACTTACTCTGAGAATCAGGGGTTTCCTTTGACTTGTAAAGGCTGTTTCGGTAAGACATCTTCATTATTTGGAATTAGCTAAAAAACGAAGGCCAACCCCTTTTAGAAAGAAAAGGTAGTCTTGCGTTTAGACTAGTTTACTGCCATCCATTTAATCTGTCAGCATGCAAACATTTGTTTCAGACATTTTAGCTACTTTGATAATCTATTATTTACATTTCTCTTGCATGACCAAAACAAAACAGAGTATACGGTGATATTTTAATCAGAGTCACGTCATCTCAAGGACTCTAAAAAGAAGGAAAAAGCTCTTTAATTCTCAAGCAGGTGCCCTGGCACCTGCTTAAAGGAATTTATTAAAAGAAATGGAACTGGAGATATTTGCCCTTTTTATTAAAATCAGCTTAATAGATCTTAGTACCACCTGTCACCACATTGCATAATCCATCTCTGGGGCTGAGATTTCCTCCAGATGTTCAGCATTCTGCTGTCTCGGAGACTGTGTTGTTTTTTTTGTTTTGTTTTGTTTTTATTACTGCCCTTTGCATCGCAGGTCACATCACTTGCCTGTGGCAAACGTATTGATGTAGGTTGGTTAAAAATGTTAAAAAAAAAAAAAAAAGTACAGTTGATTTTGAGTATTCTAAATTCTGATTTAAATATTGAGCTCATAGGGTATTGCTGAGGACAGGCAATAACTAGATAGAAATATTTTTTACATTGGTATTGTTTATTCATTTACTGAGAAATTAAATTTAATTGGGTGATGTTGGTCCACAGGAACACCCAGATTGCAGGTGTGCATCTCCATGGCATGTAATCTAGGCCTTGTGTTCTGCGCCCGTCACTCAAAGTCAAACCGCTTTCTGTCATTGTGCATTTGGTCCCCTTTACTCCCCCCACCCACCCTTCCCTCTGATAACCAATTCACTTTTGTCTATGTCTCTGTGTCTCTATATTCCACATATGTGAGAAAGCACACAGTTCTTAGCTTTTTCTGACCGACTGATTTCATTTAGCATAATAAATTCAAGGTCCGTGCAAGTTGTCGCAGAGGGAAGCGTTTCCTTTTTTCTTGTGGCTGAGTGGCATTCCCTTGTATATATGCATCCCATCTTCTCATCCAATCCTCTTCAAGGGGCAATTTGGTTGTTGCCATGTCTTGGCTACTGTGAATAATGATGCGATAAACATGGGGGTGCATATGCCTTTGCAAAAAAAAAAATGTTTTCGAGATTTTTGGATAGAGGGAGTGTTTGGATGTCTTCCATTAGGAGAAGGGTCTGTTCTGGTCCTTGTGCCGTTTTTAAATTAGATTCTTTATTGTTGAGTTTATGAATTTTTTAATAGATTTTAGATATTAACCCCTTGTTGGAGCTATTGTTTGTGAATATCATCTCCCATTTGGTTGTTAGCCTTTTTGAGTTGTTGTCAAGTTCTTTGGCTATGCAGAAGCATTTTAGTTTGATAGTCTCATTCATTTATTTTTGCCTTTAGGGTCAAGTTCATAAAATGTGCTCTATGGTCAAGGTCCATAAGTTTAGTCCCTGTATTTTCTTTTATGTAATTTATTATTTTAGCTCTTATATTTACGTCTTTGATCCATTTTGAATTAATATTTTGTGTATGTGGACAAACTGTAGTCAAGTTTCACTCTTTCATATGTGGCTTTTCAATTTACCCAGCATCATTTATTAAAGAGGCTTTCTTTTCTTCATTGTGTGTTTTCGGCTCCTTGGTCAAAATTTATTTGCCCTTATACACGTGGTTTTATTGCTTGGCTCCTGATTCTGTTCCATTGGTCTGTATGTCTCTATTCCTGATAATACCATGCTGTTTTGACTATCATGGCTCTATAGTATAATTTGAAGTCAGGTAGTGTGATGCTTCCAGCTTTGTTCTTTTTTTTTCTCTCAAGATTGCTTTATCTATTTGGGGTCTTCCATAGTTCCATATAATTTTGATGACTTTTTGTTCTATTTCTTAAAAAAAAATAACATTGGAATTTTAATAAGGATTGCATTAAATCTGTATATTGCTTTGGGTAATATGGTCATTTTTAACTATGTTGATTCTTTCAATTCACAAACAACATATTTCCATTACATTGTGGTTTTTTTCAATTTCTTTTAATAATGTTTTTTAGTTTTTAGTATATAGGTCCTTCAAGTCTTTTGTTAAACTTATTCTTAGGTATTTTTTGTGTTATTGTTGTAATCGTAAAATGATTTTTTTCAATTTTCTGAGGTTTCATTGTTGGTGTACAAGAAAGCAGTAGACTTTTGAATATTGATTTTGTATCCTACAACTTTATTGTGTTTGTTGTTTCTAATAGTTTTTTGGTGGAGTGTTTGAGGTTTTCTATATACAGAATAATGTGATCTGCAAAAAGTGATACATTTATTGCTTTTTCCCCAGGTGAATGCACTTTATTTCTTTCTCTTGTTTGATTGCTATGGCTAGAACTTCAAGAACTATGTTGAATAAAAGATGCGAGTGTGCATCCTCTCTTGTTTCTGATTTTAGAAGAAAAGCTTTCAGTTTTTTCACCATTGAATATCATATTGGCTAAGGGTTTGTCATATAAGGCCTTTATTTCATTGAGGAACTTTCCTTCTATACCTATTTTTTGAGTGTTTTATCATACATGGATGTGGAATCTTATCAAATGTCTTTTCTGCATCTATTGATAGGATCATCTGATGTTTGCTCTTTGTTTTATTGATGTGGTGTATAACACTGATTGCTTTGGATATACTCAGCCATCCATGTGCTTCTGGAATAAATCCCACTTGGCTGTGATGTATTTTGTTTTTAATGTATCATTGTATATATCTATGAAGTTTGTGGTAACTTCTACTCCTTCATTTCTGATTTTGTTTATTTGGGTCTTGTGGAAAAATGGCTGGGAATTAGACTGTGGTCCTGAGACAAGTCTTTTGTGTGGACTTCAGAATGCCAGATCCTGTTGGGGCAGAATGCTGCTCCTACAAGCACTGGAAAGATTCTTTAAAGGAAAACAGTTGATCCCTATAGCCTTTTCCCTCCATACCTGAAAAACATCAGTTAATTACCCTTCTATGCACCTGAACCCAGGCTCTGTTAATTTACCTAATGAGTAAAGAGACCAATAAATTCGATGAGGCTGCAGTGATCTGGGCTCTCAGTTCTAGAGGCTAGGAGTCCCCTGGACCTATCTTTCTCTGTGTGTTGTGTCTTGTGTATGTTTTTTCTTAAGTCCTGTAGCGCCTTTTTCTTGTGCACGCCCATGGCTGAGCTGGTCTCGACAGGGTTTTTTCTCTGTTTTCCTTAGTGAATTTAGGCAGGGGTTTGTCAATTTTATCAATCTGTTCAATGAACCAGCTCTTTCATATTAATTTTTTCTAGTTTTTTTTTTTCTCTATTTCATTCAGTTCTACTCTAATTTTTAATACTTCTTTTCTTCTGCTGACTTTCGGTTTCCTTTGTTTTTCTTTTTCCTACTGTTTAAGATGCAATGTTAGGTTGTTTACTTGGAATTTTTATTGTTTCTTCAGATAAGCCTGTACTGATATAAACTTCCCTCTTATTACTGTTTTCGCTGCATCCCAAAAGTTTTAATATGTCATATTGTCATTCTCATTTCTTTCTATATATCTTTTGATCTCTGCTTTTATTTCTTTTTTTGACCCAGCCATTTTTTAGAAGTGTGTTGTTTAATTTCCACATCTTTATGAGTTTCTTTACTTCCTTTTAGCTGTTGAATTCTAATTTCAGAACATTATGGTGAGAGAATACTCTTGGTATAATTTCAATCTTGAGTTTGTTGAGAGATAGAAACTTATTGATGTAAACAGATTGCCAAATTAAAATTAGCAGTTCCCTAATTAGTCCACCCCTCCTTCTCATCCTTCCCTCTCTTTTTCTTCCCCTCCTGCAGCCATAACTGGATTGGTTCCAGTAAGTTGGCCCAAGTGACTAGTCAAAGATGTTTTCTTGTTGACCTATGAATTATTTTTTCTTATTTCTACTTTAGTCTAAAATCAAGTTTTATCATCTATTTTGTCATTTATCATTTATTCTGAATAAACTCTCCCCATGCTGAAAATGTGGCAAGAAACAAAACTCTTATGATTTTATGTTAAATCAAACCACACCCAAGATTTTATATATGAATACAGTATAAAACATGCAATATTTTTGTAAGATAAGTGCCTAGGTAGGTGTATAAATAAATGAATGAATGAAGTGTGGCATGAAGATAGATATGCAGCTAAGATTTTCTAGATAAATTTACACTGGTAGATATAAAACTAAGACACACTAATAAACAAGTTTTATAGTGTAAGATATGAGCTCTAATTTAGAATTTTGGAACTCTAGTGGAGAATATGATTTGAGACAGGATAAATGACTACAAATCTGGAATAATTTCCCAATTTGCATTTCTATCCTAGAAGTAAGTAGGAACCAGTTCTCTGTGGTGAAAGTTAAAGGTTTTAACACCCTGACTAACCTGACAAATAAAATGCGATGATTTTTAACCGTAGTTATATTTTCTCACCTAGTGCTTTCTGTCTCCCCAATCACTCTTTCTTGTCTTTCTTTTGCATTCATATTTTACTTCTCATTTTTAGATTTCTTTTACCTTCTCTTGTATTTCTTTAACTCTAGCCAAACTTAACATCAACAAGAAAGGTCTAATAGTCAGTCAGTCATAAAAGAAGAAGAGGATGCAAGAAAAGAAACTATCAAGTGATTAGTGTAACTTTCTCATTATATGGTAAGATATTTCTGTTTTGACTTCCTAGTCTTGTGAGAAAGAATTGGCTAATAAAGACTACAACACAACATTCATTAGTATGACATATGGCAAAAATAATGGAAGTGGAGCCCAACAAACACACTCAGGTTAGAATCTGGAGGCTGTAATTGGAAGATAATTGCATCATCTCATTGTCAAGCGGCTACAGCGTGAGACTAATAGGATGGCAAGGGAAATGTTGATCTCTGCTTGAGAGCCTTTTTTTTCTCCAAATCTTATTCACCAATTGGTTCAATGAATAGGGCTCTCTTCTGAAGTCACTATTCATGCACAAGTTACTGAACAGTGATGTGCTTAAAAGTGGTGGCCAAACAGCTGACTGAGAGGACTTGGAGTGGGTACTCAGATGAAAAAAAAAAAAAGATACTCTTTTTCAAGAAGTTAATCCCAAGATGTAGGCAATACTCCTCACAGCTACATTGCGTGTCTGACTGTGCCAATGGTAAGACTCATTACAAGTATGCTAAATAAACCCCAGTACCATTTTTTTGTTGTTGTTTATTCTAGCTAAGAAAGCTACTTTCATGTTTCCAAGCAAAATAGGTAGAATTGATTAAATCCTAAAGTCTGTGTAGATTTTTTTTATGAGTTGCCCTGTGAGCACAAATTTATACATTCTGCTGTAGGATGCTTATAGATATAATAATATCTTAGTAACTTTGTAAGCTCAAGACTATGACTTAGAACAGATCTCACAGCTACAGCCCCAGGGATCTTGGAAGAATGATTTCTGCCTGCTACGTCTGAGCTAGTCCTATCCTTTTGTTAATCGATGGCATGGGTGAGATGGCCATGCTCAGGACATTTCAAACACAGGACTTCATCTTGTGGCTCAATGAGACACCTGCCAATTAGGGTTGTTAATTGATTGCTTTTCAGCCATTCACCATGATGACTAATTTTAATATCCAGGTAGGTGTTTGTGACAAATATCTGAGGCCTCTATATTTTCTATAAGGAAAAGTTTATTTTCCTTTAAAGCAGAATTACATATATTTCTACAATATACAGTAGAGTATACAGAAAAGTACTGGTTTGAGTGTGGCCCTGGGCACTGAAGATAACTCAGTTGGTCAGAGCACATTAGCCTCAGGCACTAAAAATAGTTCAGTTGATTAAAGCATTGTCTCGAGTTGAAGGTTGCCAGGTGGATTCCTCTTGGGGTGCATGTACGAATCTGTCTCAATGCCTCTACTCCCCTCACTTAGAAAAGAAAAGAAAAAAATTATTTCCCAACCCACACACTATTTTAAACTAGTGTTTTCTCTAAAATTATGATTAAAGTAACTGATATTTTATACACTTTCAAGAAGTTGTTTGCTAATTATTTTAGTCTAACTCTTTGACTTTTAGCATCTAAAATAACTGAACAAAATCAAAAGTATAAGCATTTTGTGTAGCATGTACTAAGAATCCTGGTGGTATGCCAATGGTTACTCACATTGCTTTCTAAAAAAAGGGGAAGGGTGGGGAGTGAAGTGGTCAGATATGACTAGGATGTGCCCCTGAGATTAGATGACATTTTATATGTTTTTTTTTAATTTGCTAACTTGTTACACTGCTGAGCACATAGGAACAAGTACAGAAGACAAATATGTATGAAATTTAATTTAATTGAAAATGTTAATTTACTAAAAAGTTTTAATGAAGGTAATAGTTTCCTTTTCTGAGATGATTGTATAACCCACAAAAGAATGTACTTGAATGTATAGTGATAAAATAGGCTTTTTAATGTTTTATATTTTAAATCATAATAAAAAGCTGAAATCTGGTGCTGAATTTTCCACATCTGCTCCAATATCAGTAAATCCCGTTATTAAAATTACACTTAGGAATTTTTTCATCAATATATTTATATATTCTTTCCCAGGTTCTTCATAAATAGATTTTCTTCTTCTTTACTCTTTCCAACCTCTAAGTTTCAGGAATCTTTTACGCACATCACTGGCAATGTTCTTTGAGTGAACATTTTTTTCTATTCTTTAATTGTTTAATTTGAATCTCCATTTTTCTTTAGTGGCCTTCAGGGGGTTGCTTTGCCTGTATTATGGGCCTCTACTCTGGATATATATTTAATAATGTGCTAAATTGCACATTATTTTTCTCAGCCATCAAATCTGTTAGCATTCCTCGGGGTCACACTTGATTTTCCTACCTTCTGCTGTCTGTTTTCTAATATGTTACCATAAAACATAAGCTCAAAATACTGTACTCCCGGCACCGATTAAAAAACTATTTTAAATCCCACATCTTTTTTAGGACACTCACCCACCACCTTCCACCCTCCTTGACCACACACATAACTGGTCAACTATATCAAGGGTTGTTTCTTAGATCCTTTTCTTGTTAGAGCTAGTGTTTGTTGAGAATAATACGTGCAAGCTATTGGGCTGGGCTCATTGACTGAATGCATTGTCACATTATCCTCACAACTATCTTAGAGGGTAGGGACATTACTGATGTCATTTTATAGACACACACACACACTGTGGCTTAGAGAAACCAAACACCATGTATCCATAAGGTCGTTCCTGAAGTATGGCCAGATTCACTCTGGTCATCTAACTTGGGGAACCACACCATGCACATGAAATATTCACCAAATGGCACTGAAAGAAGGATCTTGACTCTTATCTCTCAGTTATCAGCCTCTGCTTTATTCCAGGCAAAGATTCTCTGTTTTCTGTAGCTAGACACAAACCTGGAAACGCTCAAAAGAGGGAATGTTCAGAAGCCTTTGGGACACTGATGTGAGCTATTTCCACAAGGGGGTGCATTCAACGGTGGGTTTGATTGGTAGTTAGATGACCAGATCCAGAAAGAGGGCACAAACATGAGGAAGGAATAATATCATTTATTCTTCACCCAGGAGGAAAAACTGGACAGATGCAAATGTCAAAGTATAAGATGGAACACAGACGCTCACAGAAAGACAGAAGACTGATTTTTCTCTCTTCTCTTTCTACGATGAGAGAGCAAAGTGTTGTCCAGTGTCTCTTACTCTCCGGAGTAAGGCGTAATGTTTACTGTTTGCAGAAATGTGCCACTGAGCAGGCCTTGTGGTTCTTATTCATTGTCCTAATTTTTCATCCTCTTCTGAAATCCCTAATCACTTCTATGCTGTATTTGAAAAGACTTCCCATTTAATTCCAAGAATAATGAATATTAAAAAAAAAGAGTTGTTTTGAAGACTCAAAATACTTATCATTATTTAATTTCAGTGTAAAACAATTTTGAATTGTTTCCTAATATGCTTGAATTACTGTACAATCAGTTGAATCAATTGAAGTCAGCATCTAAACAAACAAAACAAAACTCTCCAAACAGTTCTGCACCAGCTTCAAACACTTTAATTCAGAATGAGTTGATTAGCATGGGGCCAGAAAGAAATCTTAGACGAATCAGAATCTGATGAATTCTTTAAATGTCATTATATTACTTAGACTTAATCTACTTCTAGTTTATACAAACCTCTATGTTTTTAGCTTTTCTGACCTACCATCTATTTTTGAAACACACTTGAACCTTTTTTCCTTTGAACTCAAAATGGGTGACCGTGCAATGGCATCCTTTAATTTTTGGACCCATCAATTTGTTCTTGATACAAAGAATATTTGTTGTATATTTACTTGCTTGCTATTGATTTCTTCTTTTGGTAACTTGTCCTGAGTCTATTTTTGGGAAACACTACCTGTCACAGTTTTAATCCTTTCTGGACATAATAAGTAATTCATGGATAGGCATTTGATCAGTGCCAATCAAAACTAATCCAGGATCTAGGCTGAAGACAAAGGTGTTCTCTTTTAATCTTCCCTTATATATGAAAGAATATGGTTGGAGTTACTCCCAATGAGAAAAACATATGTTTGTGGAAATTGAGCAGAGAGAGGGAGAAGAAAAAATCCTGATGATCGTGTTTGAATCTTGAATCAAAGACTTTCCATTGTAGAAGCCAGAAATATAATCTTACCATTTTCTGTTAACAATTCATTTTATTCTGTACTCTATAGAGACAGGAGTTTAGAGCACTACCTATGAAGAATATGTGGCTTAAATCACATGCACTCTGCCTTTTCAAAATTTATATTTCCTCAATCACTCAAAACTTTAATTAGAAAATTCAGAATATGCTGGTTTCGTGGTGAGAACTGCTGTTTAAATACATATATAGTCTGCCCTGGCCGGTTGGCTCAGTGGTAGAGCATCGGCCTGGCGTGCAGAAGTCCCGGGTTCGATTCCCGACCAGGGCACACAGGAGAGGTGCCCATCTGCTTCTCCACCCCTCTCCCTCTCCTTCCTCTCTGTCTCTCTTTTCCCCTCCCGCAGCCGAGGCTCCACTGGAGCAAAGATGGCCCAGGCGCTAGAGTGGCTCTGGTCGCAACAGAGTGATGCCCCAGATGGGCAGAGCATCGCCCCCTGGTGGGCAGAGCGTCGCCCCTTGGTGGGCGTGCCGGGTGGATCCCGGTCGGGCGCATGCGGGAGTCTGTCTGACTGTCTCTCCCGTTTCCAGCTTCAGAAAAATACAGGAAAAAAAAACCCCTAAATACATATCCAGTCTATTGTATATTATTATATATTTTTAAATATACATTAGCCATTGTTAAGTAATCAAATACAAATGACACAAAGTACTCTGCATCTTTTCTAACTTCAATAACAACAACACAATCAGGATATCTTGTGTTTGCATAAAAAAGGTCAGCAGTCTTAAGAGATTTCCCCTTGACTCAACATCAAAGTGCAAATCCAGCTAATTCTATCAGTGGCTGGAAGCACAATGAAATCACGTTTGTCAGTGGATTCTATAGCCTGGTGGAAGCACAACACTATAAGAACGTCTCAAAGCACTTAGAATCTTCCCTGACCTCAGTTCAATGCTAGCGATGACCTTCACATTATATTCACAGCTCCACCAGTGATCTCACAGTCACCAGAAGAATGCCAGGGGAGAGAACAGTTCCTGGCAACGGAGTTCACCCACTGTGAGGCATGAGGGTGTCATCTACAAGCAAATCGTCTTCCATACAAGGAGCAGAGATTGATTTGCTAGGATAGTGGATTTTTTTTTTCACTGCAAGGAGTTATTGTAGTAGATGAATTTAAAAGATAGACTTTTTTTTCTTCTTATAAAACATGTATTTGTAAAAGCAAAGATATGCCATTGCAAGGCAAAATTGTAATGATTTTTAAACTTTTCAATTTTGCATGCGTTAATACATAGAGATTTCTTCAATGATTGTAGTAGATTTTCCTATGATAATTTTTTTTTTTTGTATTTTTCCAAAGTGAAAAGTGGGGAGGCAGACAGACTCCCACATACACCCGACTGGGATATACCCACTAGGGGGTGATGCTCTGCCCATCTGGGGCATTGCTTCGCTGCAACCGGAGCCATTCTAGCGCCTGAGGCGGAGGCCATGGAGCCATCCTTAGCACCCAGGGCCAACTTTGCTCCAATAGAGCCTCAGCTGCGGGAGGGGAAGAGAGACAGAGAGAGAGGAAGGAGAGGGGGAAGTGTAGAGAAGCAGATGGGCGCTTCTGCTGTGTGCCCTGGCTGGGAATCAAACCTGGGACTTCCACAAACCGGGCTGACATTCTACCACTGAGCCAACTGACCAGGGCCTGATAATTCATTTTTAATGCTGAAGTGAGGTTGACAAGGAACAGTTTTTCTGATAAGAAGCAACTTAATTTAGTGTATGTAATCCTTCTCATATGTGTGTTATATGTATGTGTGAGTTTATGCTGAACATAGGAATTCTATGTTTAAGATTTTTCTGATGTGCAAACTTATCAAAACTGTCACTAGATGAGAGAAAGACTTTTTGAGGAAGCATGAGTCATTTCCCTGCCTACTGGTTTCTGAACAAGGACCTCACTGAGCAGGAGGACTCATGGAGCACCATCATTTGGGTCCTATAATTTTGGACCCTGAAGGCAGAATTTATAAAGATGCTTTTAAATGAACACCTCACTATTTGTTCTATATCTCCTGTGATCTCTTTTTCTGAAAATAACATTTACATCATTCAAAAACTTTAAGTAGATTTATTTTATGATTATAAAAACAACCCCTCCACACAGATGCTATAGCATATATATATATATACATTTTTTAAATTAAATTAAATTACATTTTTACTTTATTTTTTTTTTAATTTTTCAATTACAATCAACAAACAATCGTGTATTAGTTTCAGGTATACACCCCAGTGATTAGACATTATATAACTTACTAGGTGATGGCCCTGATCAATCTTGCATTCCTCTGACACCATCGTAGTTATTAGAGTATTTCTGACTGTATTCCCTGTGCCGTACTTTCCACCCCTGTATTTATTCTGTAACCACCCATCTGTACTTCGGAACCCTTTCACCTTTTTCACCCGTTCCTACAAACTTCTCCTCCTCTGGCCAACATCAATATGTCCTCTGTCTCTCTGTGTGTGTCTGATTGTGTTTGTTCTGCTTGTTTGTTTATTTTGTTTTTTGGATTCAGTTGTTGATACCTGTATATTTATTGCCATTTTATTATTCAGATTTATTACTTTTTCTCTTCTTTTTCTTAAATAAGTCTCTTTAACATTTCATGTGATATTGGTTTGGCAGGGATGAAAAGAAGCTAAAAAGTTAGCTTTTTTTTTGTTTGAGGAGCCCTTCATATGTCTTTTTGTTCTAAATGATAACTGTGCTAAGTTGAGTCATCTTAGTTGTCGGTCCTTGCTTTTCATCGCTTTGAGTATTTCTGGACATCCCATCTGGCAGCCAAAGTTTCTGTTGAGATCTCAGCTTATACTCTTATGGAAGCTCCCTCTTAAGGAGCTTTTTTCTGGATCTCTTTAAGAATCTCTCTTTGTCTTTCACCTTGTGCATTTTAATTACAATGTGTCTTGGTGTCGGCCTCTTTGAGTTTATCTTTTGGGGGCTCTGCTTTCACTGAATTTGTATGCCTGTGTTCTTCACGAGGTTAGGGAAACTCTTTGTCATTATTTTTTTTACATAGATTTTCAATTCTTGACTCTCTTCCTTCTTCTTTGGGCAACCCCGTGATGGGAATGTGGTATGCTTGAAGTTGTTCCAGAGGCTTCTTATACTATTCTCATTTTCCTGGATTTTTTTTTCTTTTTTCTGTTCTGTTAGGTGTTTCCTGCTTCCTTATATTCCAAATATCTGATTTGATTCTCAGCTTTATCTACTCCACTGTTGATTTCCTATAATGTATTCTTCATTTCAATTAACGCATTCTTTATTTTTGACTGGTTCTTTTTCATGGCTTCTTTTCTTTATTTTAATCTCTTTATTGAAGTGCTCACTAAGTTCACCCACTTTTCTCCTAAGTTCATCAAGCATCCTTATAACCAACCAGTGTTTTGAACTCTGCATATGGTAGATTGCTTGTCTTCACTTTGTTTATTTCTTTTTCTAGATTTTTTTTTTTCATTTGGGACCTGTTTCTTTGTCCCTTCATTTTGGCTGCCTCCCTGTGTATGTTTCTATGTATTAAGTAGAACTGTTATATCTCCCAGACTTGGTAGAACGGCCTTGTGTTGTCAGTGGCCTATCCTGTCCAGTGGTATAACCTTCCTATTCACCTGAGCTGGGCACTCCACATGTCCCCCACTTCTGTGTGGGCTGTATACACCCTCCAGTTATAGTTGAGCTTTGATTGCCATTGGCATGTCAATGGGAAGGATTTACCACCAGTCTAATCAGCTGCAAGAACTGACTGTGACCACTGTAGAGGATCAGTTGTGCCTGAGTCTACTCCGGGGAACAGGACTTACTTTATTGAGGCTCTGGTGCCCACTGAGCCTGCCCTTGAGTGTGTCACTTGTGGAGGTGGTTCAGTGGTGTTTTGATGTGGTCTGAAGCTGTCCACGTGGCTCACTGCCTCTGGGGACGCCCAGGAGGTAAGGGCCAAGGATTAGTGGCCTCCTGTGCTCTGCCTGGGACAACCAGCATGAGCTACAAAGTGATCTTCAGAGGCTATTTGTGTTGGAATTGGAGGTAACCAGGAGAAGCCAAATGTGAACCAAGGCCAGCCACCACTAGTGTCCAACTGGGATCACTTAGAGACAGGTACAGGGCATGTGGAGATCAGATGCTTCTTGACTGAGAAATTTTAGTAAAGTTTGAAGTGTGGGCCAAGACAGGCTATTCCAGCTACTGGAAATCGCTTGACAGGGCCAGCAAGTTGGGTGAGTCAGGGTTTCAGAGAATCACAAGGGCAGGATAAACAGTGATAGTCAGGTTGAAGGAGGCTCAGAAATGGCACCCGACTACCAGGTCTGTAGGGAGAGGGCTCAGAAAAGAAATAATGGCTTTTGCCAGCACTTCTGCCTGGGAGACGGCTGCCCCTCTAACTCTCATTCTTATGCTAGACTACTCAGTTTCTTGCCATATGTCTTTGATGTGCCTTTTAACTGCTACCCCAGTGCTGGAGCTCAGAGGAAGGGACAGTAAGTCCATGTGGGGGCCCTAAAGGGGAATAAAAGAGGAATGCCTGGGACCCCAACAGCCTTCCTTATCACTCAGCCTCAATCCCACTGGTTTCACAGCCAGAAGTGATGGAAATTTTTGTTCCTGGCACTGGAACCCGGAGCTGGGAGTTCTGGTGTGGGACTGAAACTCCGCCCTCCTCAGGGGACACCTCTGTAATCACCACAGCCAAAATATCCCTCCTGATTTTTATCTACCCACATGTGGTACCAGCTTGTTCTACATCTCTGCTCCTCCCACCAGTCTCAATGGGGCTTCTTCTGTATATCCGTAGCTGTATGACTCCATTCAGCTATATCTCAGGTGGTTCTGAATGATAGTTGTTCTGTAGTTTAATCAAAATTCTGACATGGTTGTGGGAGGAGGTAAGAACAGCTTTTACCTGAGCTGCCATCTTGACCAGAAGCTTATGGATAATATTTTGAAATTTTACCACCTTCATTACAAAGTATATGTTGCAGGAAATAATACTTTAATAGAGTCTCTAATTATCATCAAAATTATTAAGGTAAATTCCATTCCAAACTAGATTTCAAATAATTTAGGATTTAATACACCTTTTTTTTTTTTTTTTGTAAGCATAAATAACTTAATTAGAATGGGTTTGGCTAAACATCTGGATAAATTTCATATTTTCCAAAATGAATTTATATGGGCAAAATAAGACTCGGTTATTAGTATATCCTCCAATAACTACATCATGTGCAGTTTTAAATAACAGCCAGGGAAAACATGCTTCTCACAAAAGCACCTAATACATTATTCCTACTGCTAGCAGATATTTAGACACAACACTTACATACTTTCTACTAGTTCCTCAAGAGATCAATTTCTCCCGAGATGAATACGTGAAAGAGAAAGAAGAATTATTAATAAGTTTTCTTCCTTTTAAGTTTTATCTACACTACATATGCTACTGTATTCCTGCTTGCTGTTGAGTTCTCTTGAAGATTTCCCGAAATTAAAAAAAATTGTTGGCTTGTAGAATAGCTCTCTCTCTCTCATCTCTTGTCACAGTCTGGTCTCCCAGGAGAATTAAATCAACTCCAGGGAGAAAGAAAGAGATGAGGATACTCAGGACCCCTAAGAAATTAGAGAGCATGGATCAGTCAGTTCTTTTTGGAATTCTGGCTTTTTCAACTTCCGGCTGAATGTCAGGCTGTAGACTTGAGCTTCTCTGTTCCTTCTCAGTCGTCTTCAGTGGAAAATGCCTGCATCAACGCATACTTCAGGAGACAGAAGAAAAGATGGGACAAGCATCTCAAACACTTCCCTTAGAGCGACCTCTATAAGTTTCTAAATTATTCTTATTATTTCTCTCTCTCTGATAACGAAAATAACGAGGGCATTGCTGATTATTTGGAGAAGAAAAATGTTATAATTTCCAAACTTCTAAATATAACAGTAATAAAGTCATTCTTCTAGATTAAGTGCTTTCAATTTTTATGAATGCATGAATTAACCAGTATTTGTTGAGCTCTTGTCTCTCGTAATTCCCATATCCTAGAAGTTTTAGCTTCAATTACAAGAATGCAAAGGACTAGTTCCTACTTGGCTCTGTTTATGATATCATTTGAACAATAGAAATTGCGTGAAAATAGAATGCGATTCTGGGCAAAAGATGCGCAATATATTGTAATGATATTGTTATGTGGAAATAAGAGTAATCGACATGAAGAGTCTATCACTAGACTTTCAGTCAGGTGATTTTAAAGAGAGTGAACACGGTATGGGCTGACTACTATGAGTGCCCCTCTCCGTGTGGTGCTGTATATCCATTATTTCCTGTTCATACTTGTGAAGACCCTTTGCATTCGGTGTTGTGACATACATTTCAAATCAAACAATGTTTCAAGCTAAAGAATCCAAGATTTGAAGATTAAACAGTTTACACAAAGTCACATGGTTGTGGGGGAATACATCGAACATTTTAAATCAACTGATCCTTCCTCCAAAGTCCACGCCTTCCTTAGCCACTTTATCTCCATGCAGGAGCTGTGGGGTTTGGAGTTCTCTCCTTGTTGCCATCACTCAGGAAGGGTCATGCTCGTATCATGGCTGTTTGTGCAGCCTTTTCTGCTGTGAGATATTGAATGGGTTGGTAGGCAGAAAAGAGCTACCTAGAGGAGGGATTACTATTTTGGAAGCAGGCCTGAGTTACGAGGTAGAGTGAAGAACTGATTTCACCATACACTTAATATGGTACATGGCAATCAACATCCAGAGCCAACAGCCCAATGGCCACTTAGCCTAAATATGGCTGAATTATAGTTCCAATGGTGTATGTAAGATACTGTTAATCACTTCTTCTCTTACCTTATCCTAATCTTGTCTCTATATTAAAACCAGAGGTATTTTTAAAAATATTTTTATCTTTTTTGATTTTTTAAATGTGTTTCTGTGCTGTGTTCAAAGACACTAACTCCTCAAGGTCTTAGTCCAGAAATAGATTTTTTTCTACTCACATTTTTTTTTCTTAGCTGATCTACAGAGCGCAGCCTTTATCTCTGTTCAAATATCACTTTAAGGAAAATTGTTTCTGACACCCTATACTAGACCCACTGTATGTTTTTATAACGTCTCGTGCTTTTTCTCTAAAGGACTCTTGTATGTTCGTTCATTTGCTTAAGATTCAGTCATATAGGCAAGACCTAGTCACTTATGAGTCACCTATCACTTACTGAGTAAGGAGGCAAGTTTAATGAATCCTGAAAATAGACTTCTATTTCTAGCCAACTCTTACAGACAATACAAAATTATCAAAGTCATTTGCTCAAAATAGTCCTTTCTATCAGGAACTTATTCAGGCTGACTTGTAATTCAGTTTTTCCATGGATGAGGTCATCATAAAAATAGTCTGAAGGAGAAGAATTTTCCCCAAATAACATCTACTTATAACCAGTGCTGGGATTCAAATAATTTAATAATAGGCTCTCTGCCTTAATGATCATTTTAAGTATAAAAAATGATATACCAAAAGGTAGTTTATTATTTCATGCATTTAATACTTAAGAACAAAAAAGAGGTACACAAAACTAGATTATCTTATAAGAAAAAGTTTTAAAAAATTAACAAAAAAACATTAATACCTGACAAAAATAAAATAAAACTGTTATTTAAGACATTTCCATATTGCTTTTTTTTTTTTTTTTGTATTTTTCTGAAGCTGGAAATGGGGAGAGACAGTCAGACAGACTCCCGCATGCGCCCGACAGGGATCCACCCGGCACGCCCACCAGGGGCGATGCTCTGCCCACCAGGGGGCAATGCTCTGCGCGACCAGAGCCACTCTAGCGCCTGGGGCAGAGGCCAAGGAGCCATCCCCAGCGCCCGGGCCATCTTTGCTCCAATGGAGCCTTGGCTGCGGGAGGGGAAGAGAGAGACAGAGAGGAAGGAGGGGGGGTGGAGAAGCAAATGGGCACTTCTCCTATGTGCCCTGGCCGGGAATCGAACCCGGGTCCCCCTGCACGCCAGGCTCTACCGCTGAGCCAACCAGCCAGGGCCATATTACTTTTTGATTGGCATCCTCACTTGCAATTTTTTTTTACCTGTGGTCGGAATGAACATGACTTTGGGAGCTTAGAACACGCTGTTGCGCAGATGCACGTTCAAAAAGAGTGAGGAATGTCAATTTGAGATCCCCACATTGAGCGGCTGCCCAGTCATCTACCTGAGAGAGAGCCCTGATGACAAGTGCCATTTCAACAACCAGTTCCCCAGACTCAACAAAAGATTGTGTATCAGTTCAGCTGAACTGGTGCGAACCGACTGAATCCCACCACCGTTTATAACCCGTATTTCTCCAGAATAAACCAGTCTAGGAGTCAAGATAAGGACCTCAAAAGAGTAATATAGTAACATTTCTCTGTTTTTGCCACTACCTATAAAATTTTGGGAGCTTGAGCCTCCCTCGAATTTCTCCCAGACGTCAGCTGTCCCCTATGGGCACACCAGAGCAGTCCATTCCGCTGACAGGCAGCGAGTACAATTTTCTCCTCCACTTCCTTGTCTCCTACCTGAACTGCTGTGAAGACATGTCTTTTGTCTCCTAACACACCGATGTTCCAACCCAGATATAGCTGTTTTCCTTCGTGCTACCTACAGGGGGGACTGGTTTGCTGTTTGGGCTCATGTGACCACAGAGATCAATAATCACCTAAATCACAGAAAGCCCTGCACTCTGCTATGTAAGCTGCTAGGCTGTGGTTGCTCTGTTCTTGACGCGCTTCACAGAAACGTTAAGGAACAAGCTCTTTTTATTTACACCGTTATAATCGGTTCTCCACTATAAGTCATAAAGAGAAGAACGTAACATCTCATCTATACCCAAAACTTTCCTCTTGTCTCGAACCTTGAAGCAAGTTCTTATTTGTTGACTCTTTTTGCAAGTTTTTTGTCCTTTCCTGCGAGGTTCATAAGCCCCCTGTGCAAACAGTTCCTGGTAGACATTAAACCAGGTTCACTAAACCAGCTGAATTTCTCAAGCTGAGAACCTTCACTATTCGTATAAATATATTCCAATGATAATATATTTTTTGAGAACAGGCTATTATCCTCATTATTTTAAATGTAATAGTGAATGGGCTTTAAGTTAATTCTTTTATTGCATTTGTCTCTAATGTGGCATACTTTGCATCTGAGACTAACTGAACTTCCTTTTCTTTTCTTTTCTTTCTTTCTTTTTTTTTTAATCTTCAACTTAATTAAGTGAAAAGCAGGGAGATGGGGAAGACAGAGACAGACAACCAGGATCCACCCAGCAAGCCCTGTACAGGGTGATTCTCTGCCCATCTGGGGCTGCTGCTTTGCTGCTCAGCAATTGAGCTATCCCCAGCACCTGGGACCAACTCTCTTGAGCCATTTGAGCCATGGCTGTGGGAGGGGATTAAATAGAGAGAGAAAGAGAGAGAGAAAGGAAAGAGAGAGGGGGAGGGGTGGAGAAGCAGATGACCACTTCTCCTTTGTGTCCTGACCAGGAATTGAACCTGGGATATCCACATGTCAGGCCAATGCTCTATCACCGAGCCAACTGGCCAGGGCCTAACTAACCTTACTAATAGAAGATAGAAGACAACATTACCTCTTAATATTAGTTTGGATGGCATGGTACTGGAGTCACTGATTGTGTTTCCTACCGTGAATAAGTGTTTTTCCTGAGTAACCATGTTGTCCATTCTCAAGGACCTCAGGAGACTGAAGCATCGAGTGCACCATTTTGACTCATTATAATAATCTGCTCAAAGAGGTATTACTTTAAGAAGTACGGTAACTGTTCCATGGTGATTGGCCATGGTCAGTTCTTCAAGCTCGGTCACTCTTAAAACTTGTGTGTAACAAATAATAAATAATTGCCCCTATCAGCCATTCTTACCTATTTTCAAAGCTACAACACATGGTGGTACCCTGTTGTGTGGGGAATGCATATACAAGACGATGCTGGTCTAGTTAAAAAGTGATAACCTGAGCTTAGAAGTGACATGGTTTTTCAGAGGGTGCTGATAAACCATGCCCCGCTGGGGTTTCTGGGTGAGATGACTAAGGGTGTAAGAAGTTTATCGAGCCCTCCCTTCGTACTTCCTGAATCCTGGCTAGGATTTAGTCCTCACGCTGGACGGACCGCCATAGCCTGCCACCATCTGCATGCATATCTAAAGGACAGAATGGCCCTGGCCTGTTGGCTCAGCGGTAGAGCGTCGGCCTGGCATGCGGGGGACCTGGGTTCAATTCCCGGCCAGGGCAAATAGGAGAAGTGCCCATTTGCTTCTCCACCCCCCTCCCTCCTTCCTCTCTATCTCTTCCCCTCCCGCAGCCAGGGCTCCATTGGAGCAAAGATGGCCCGGGCGCTGGGGATGGCTCCTTGGCCTCTGCCCCAGGCGCTAGAGTGGCTCTGGTCGTGGCGGAGCAATGCCCCGGAGGGGCAGTGCATCGCCCCCTGGTGGGCAGAGCTAGCCCCTGGTGGGCGTGCCGGGTGGATTCCGGTCGGGTGCATGCGGGAGTCTGTCTGACTGTCTCTCCCTGTTTCCAGCTTAAAAAAGAATTAAAAAAATAAAATAAAAAAATAAAGGACAGAACAGCTCAGTAAACTTCTAATACCCTTTTCCGTGTCCTTTCAGCTTAGAGGAGTGGAGTGCTACTTTATGAAAATTTCGGTATTAGACTGACTAGTTTTGTAAATTTTTAAAACTCTTCCTCTGTGGGACTAAGTCAGTTGCCAGGCAAGTAAAGGTTTCTGACCAAGAAGTAAAAAGAGGATAAGGATTTGATATTTCTATAATATTTATTGAATCCATTCCTAACTGTCTATGAATATAATGTATTACAGTAATAAGACTGTGCCCATCATTTACAGAGTTTTCTAACATCAAGTTTGGGACTTCCTTCCTTCTGCCCCGACTTTGGGATCATGGGTTAGAATCTGTAGGTGGAGCCCCTTACACGGTTATATGAAGTGGGTGAAAGAAAGGGAAAATGTCAGAAGGGTTCTGGGGGGTTTGATGTATATTCACTGTGCTAAGCTTCCATGTTTCTTTCTCCTGCTATCATAATGCGAACCATGGTTTTGACAGAAGGAGTCTAATACAATAGAGTGGATTCTGGGATTCTCAGTCTTCAAACACTGGGACAGAAATACTATCTCAAAATTTTCCACAGTGGAACCTGATTCGTAAGACTAAGGATGTTAAAATATGAGTTATCTGTGAGAAAAGAAAGAGAAAGGTCTCTATTGAAAAAAAGATCCAGGGTACAGCAAGGAAGAAAAGAGGCAACCAGAAGGAAATCTGTAAAAGATATCTCTGAGAAAGGTCACTCCCATTGATGTAGGTTTTTCTGTTACGAATTCCTTTTTATGTGCTTAGCTGTTAAATGTTAAATCTTCCATCTTAAAAATGGACTTCAGTTTCACCATGGAAAAGGGCTCTCACCCCCGCAAATGATGGTCAGTCTCTACACGTGTATTTCATTTCGGGTCATGTGTTCTTTGCTCATGCTTTTTATTTTTCTTATTTGGTGCCCTTACACAAGGGCCACTTATTTGTCTGAAACATCATTGTGTGACTGCGCATTGATAGCTTCTTGTGTGAGAGCCTCGGGGACATTCTTTTCTGATGGGTGTTCCAGATGTCAGAGTTTACACCTGTTCCTAAGTGTAAGATGTGTACGTTAACCAACTAAAAATAAAGTTGGATAAAGACATTTGATTTTAAACTGAGATGCTCCTGTAAATGGATAGAACAAGGTCTAGATAGATAAAACATCTCATATTCGTTTGAAAAAATAGATCATTTCTAGATGAATACAAATATATAACTCAAAGGATAGGGGTGGTAGCCACTAGTAAATAGCTTCCTGGTTCCCACAGAATGCTGATTTTTCTCCTTGTCTTGACATTAAATAACCAGTGGTTTGGGGAAAGAAAAAAAAAAAGAAAAAATCATTTTTTTAATGAGAAATGCCAATCCTTGAACATAAATAGGATTGAATAGCTTAATGAGCTTCTTGTAGTTCATGTAATTCACACTGCAGTTAGTGATGGTCTAAGGATTAATAGAGAGAAGCCTAGACGATCTACCATACTTTAATATTTATAAATAATAGTCATTCAGACGTCCATGCAACTTACATTTAAGTGCTCAATATGTGGCGTGTCTTGGAAATCACTGTAACCTTGATTGGCCTCAACTGCCTAATCTGTAAAATGGGTAACATTTCCCCCTAACTTAAGATGAAAGCTAAAATGGCTTATTTAACTTAAATTACAGATTTATAATTTTATTATTCTAGGTACAATTTTCTGTTGGTCCTTCATCTGCTCTTTCTTTTTCACAGAAAAAAAAAGTCTAAACCCAGTAGAAGCCACAAATACACAAAGAAAACTATGGTTAAGAAAACCTGAACGAACTAAGAAGTTTTTGCTAAGCAAGAGAAACTGATAACAAAATAAACAGATAGCCAACTAAATGGGAAATGATATTTTCAAACAACAGCTCAGATAAGGGCCTAATATCCAAAATATACAAAGAACTCATAAAACTCAACAACAAACAAACAAACAATCCAATAAAAAAATGGGAAGAGGACATGAACAAACACTTCTCCCAGGAAGAAATACAAATGGCCAACAGATATATGGAAAGATGCTCATCTTCTTTAGTTATTAGAGAAATGCAAATCAAAACTGCAATGAGATACCACCTCACACCTGTTAGATTAGCTATTATTAATAAGACAGGTAATAGCAAATGTTGGAGAGGCTGTGGAGAAAAAGGAACCCTCATACACTGTTGGTGGGACTGTAAAGTAGTACAACCACTATGGAAGAAAGTATGGTGGTTCCTCAAAAAACTGAAAATAGAACTACCTTATGACCCAGCAATCCCTTTACTGGGTATATACCCAAAAAACTCAGAAACACTGATACGTAAAGACACATGCAGCCGCATGTTTATTGCAGCATTGTTCACAGTGGCCAGGACATGGAAACAACCAAAAAGCCCGTCAATAGATGACTGGATAAAGAAGATGTGGCACATATACACTATGGAATACTACTCAGCCATAAGAAATGATGACATTGGAACATTTACAGCAAAATGGTGGGATCTTGATAACATGATATGAAGTGAAATAAGTATATCAGAAAAAACCAGGAACTGCATTATTCCATACGTAGGTGGGACATAAAAGTGAGACTAAGAGACATTGATAAGAGTGTGCTGATTACAGGGGGAGGAAGGAGAAGGAGAGGGAAAGGGGGAGGGGGAGGGGCACAAAGAAAACTAGATAGAAGGTGACAGAGGACAATCTGACTTTGGGTGATGGGTATGCAACATAATTGAACGACAAGATAACCCTGGACATGTTATCTTTGAATATATGCATCCTGATTTATTGATGTCGCCCCATTAAAAAAATAAAATTATTAAAAAAAAAAGAAAACCTGAATGTAAGAATTTTTTAATTCAATAATTTCTTGAATTCTAGATTTCTGCTTTTTCATTTTCTTCCTCACATATGATAATAATACAAAACAAGCTGAATGCTTGCCAAGAACTGCCAACTATCTAAGAACATGAGTTTAGTAAACTGACTAAAACTTTAAAATGATTGCACAACATTAAAGTTTGGGAATATGAGATGAAGTTCACTTTAAAAATAAAATTAGATGACATATTCAGGAAGCACATCTTCAGAAAGGCAGTATCTTGCCAACAAAGGCTTTTGATCATTGTTACATTAAGACACAGTAATTTTCTTTTCTTTTTTTTTTTAATAAATTTTTATTAATGGTAATGGGATGACATTAATAAATCAGGGTACATATATTCAAAGAAAACATGTCTAGGTTATTTTGTCATCAAATTATGTTGCAAACCCCTCGCCCAAAGTCAGATTGTCCTCCGTCACCCTCTCTCTAGTTCTCTGTGCCCCTCCCCCTCCCCCTAACTCTCTCCCTCCTTCCCTCCTGCGTCCTCCCTCCCCCCACCCCTGGTAACCACCACACTCTTGTCCATGTCTCTTAGTCTCGTTTTTATGTTCCACCAATGTATGGAATCATGTAGTTCTTGTTTTTTTCTGATTTACTTATTTCACTCCTTATAATGTTATCAAGATCCCACCATTTTGCTGTAAATGATCTGATGTCATCATTTCTTATGGCTGAGTAGTATTCCATAGTGTATATGTGCCACATCTTCTTTATCCAGTCTTCTATTGAAGGGCTTTTTGGTTGTAAGACACAGTAATTTTCAATAGAGATCTTTGTTAAAAGTCTGCATAGGACCCTTTTTTTCTGTCTTATTAAAGTCCTAAAAGTACAAAATTAAATTATTTATTTATTTATCTTTTTAATTAATTATTTTTTTTTAAATGAGACGAGGGAAGATAGTAAGACAGATTCCTGCATGCTGCCCAACCAGGATCCACCTGGCAAACCCCATCTGGGGCCAATGTTCAAATCGACCCAGCTATCCTCAGCACCTGGGGCTGATGCTCAAACTAGTGGAGCCACTGGTTGCAGGAGGGGAAGATGGTGGGAAAGGGGAGAGGGAAAGAAGCAGATGGTCGCTTACCCTGTGTGCCCTGACCAGGATTGAACCCGGGACGTCCACATGCCAAGCCGACACTCTATTCACTGAGCCAACTGGCAAGGGCCAAAGCACTTTTTTTAAAAAAAAATATTACTCTCTTATTTCTTATATATTTTAAACCTATAATATTCAGATTTTCCTATAAATAGCTACAATCTAAGGGTATTCTTTGTTTTCTTCATGCACATTTTTGACAAGCCTAAGATGATTAGACTACTATTATTGCTTTTAAATTTCTTGCCAGAAGAAAATAAGACCCTGATCCACAATCCAATCAAGTATTACCAACATCTACCACATCTTTGAATTGTGAGCAGTGGCAACAAAAATATTTAAGACAACAAAGGGTCTCGATTAGTTGATCTCTTGCACAATGTGGCTGCCTTGTAAATTCAAAATAGAAAGTTCAGCATTATTTGGTTAGCTATGGTTGGATGGAAATGTCATCATTGTAGATTTTGATGTCTTTGAATGAATGAGTCTATGAATACACACAAACACACACAAGTTCCTGCATGTCTGTCCTTTATTAGTTAAAACGGTTGGGTGAATTTTTACCATATATATATATATATATATATTATATATATATATAATATATATATATATTATATATATATTGTCTGAATGCTTTATTTGTTGCTAAGCTACTGCTTTCTGGTCCTCTAGATAGACCGAGCAGATAGCTGTTATATTTTTCTTTTTCTTTTTGTCTACAAGCCCTGGCACTCCTGGGCTGTTGGCTTCAGCTAGGCTACATGAAGCAGAAAGGGACCCAAGGCAGCCACAGTCCTATTATCCCTTACACCTCCCAATGCTCCCCGACTTCTTCCGAGGCGTTTCACTGTTTCAGAAATCAGGACACCATTTCGATTTCTATCAACATCACTTAGCTTTTGTTTTTGGACTTTCTAAAAATAGAATCACAAATATGTATTTTTAAATTTGACTTCTTTGGCTCAACAGAACCTTTATGAGATATATCCGTATTGTTGCACAGAATACTAGTTCATTCTCATAGTTGTATAGAATTTTGTGGTATACACACACCATACTGCATTTATACTTTTTATTGTTGATAAACATTTGGGTTTTTTTCTAGTTATTGGTTATTACTATGAAGATCCTGGTTCATATAGGTTCATACTTATAAACACAGATTTATCTAGGATTGGAATTTTATAAACTTAGTTATAATAGATCCAGCAAAAATAATTGTTCAAAGCAGTTGTATTAATTTACATTCCCAGCACAGAAATATATGAAAATGTAGTTGCTCCACATCATTGCCAAGTCTCCGAATTGTCAGCCTTTATAATTTGCCATGATGGTACTTGTGTAATTCCATCACACCGTAGCATCAATATGCATATCCCTGATGAAGTTAAATCCCTTTTCATATCTTTATTGGCAATTATAGTTTCTCTTGCAAAGTGCCTATTTTAAATATTTTGCCCATATTTTTATTTGTCTTTGTAATATTGATATACACACATAGCTTGGAGAGAAGTCTTTTTTTTTTTTTTTTAGATAAACGCATTACACATGTATTCTACCTTTCTGTGATGCTTTTTAACATTCTTAATGCTCAATCCAGATGGACAGAACTTTTAACTTTTACTTTTTTATTTTATTCTTAATGAGTTCTGTACTACACTATCCCAAAGTCATCAAAATATTCTCCTATGTGTTGTTTTAGAATGCTTATAGGTAGGGCTTTTATATTAGGTTTATTGTCTATCTCAAATTAATTTTCATACATATTTGGTTTGAAGTAAATGTCAACATTCATTCTGAAAAAAAAATAAACCCAGGCAAACCATCAACTAATTGGTAAAAATATATATGAAGACATTATGTACAATGATATCTTTGTAGAGAGACTTACAGTTTGAACAGAGCCCTGGAATGTTAGACGTTTAAAAGAGTTCTTTGAGGCTGGTTCAATGATCCGGCCTCAGAATTTCAAATAAAACTTTGACATCGTACAATAGCTATACAGGTCTAATTTCCTGAGAAAATACCTGACCAGTTCCCAAAGTGGTTGTAAAACTCTCTAACTCCAAAGCAACATACAGGAGAGTCTCAGTTTCTCCATATTCATGCGAACACTTTCTAATTCTAGCTATTCTAGTGGGTACCTCATTATGGTTTGAAATTTCCCTGCTAGCTAATGATGCTGAGTACTCTTAAATGCACTTGTTGGAAATTCACGTATCTTCCTTTATGAAGCGTCTGTTGAAGGCTCTTGTCCAGTAGTACAATGAGGTTTTCCTAAGTACTTCAAACATGGTTGACATTCTCAGTACTAATACCATCAAAAAGAAGAGTGTATAGACAAAACAGATGGGGACACCGGCACAGGATAAGGTGACCCAGCACCGTGGAATTCAGTTGGGGTTCATATGGGGGAAACAGCGTTTGGACAGAATTTCAGAGCCTTTACGGGCAGAACTGAAGCCTATATACATTCGGTGTTATTTACTACTTGAATATCAGCTTGTTCACAAGAAGATAAGGGTATAGTTTAATAATACACTGTATTCTCTTTATTCTTGCAAATAATTTGAAGCTTGATTATTTGTCTTTTATAGGCAGATCTTCTGTTTATCGTAGAACATTCAAAATCATTGACATTTCATAGTCACATTGAGTCAGCGTTAATAAGTCTTAGCCTATTCTAAAAAGGTAAACCACTGAAATATTTATCTTTGGCCAAAGTGGAAATTGAAGTCATTACCTTCACATGTGCTACTACTTCATCAGCCTCTCATCAAGACTTCCATCTGCTAGGTTTTCTTTCTCGTTGGAAGTGACATGATGCATTTTTCATGTAACATAATCAAGAAATAGAGAATGGGACATAGTTTTATAATACTCAGGAGCTTGGGATTCAATGGCATAGAGTGTGAGAAAGGAATTGTAGCCATTTCATTTAAATCCAGATGAATACAGCACCTAGGTTGACATCTAGGTATAAGAGTAAACATATCTTATAAATTTTTTTGAACATCCAACTTCATAGTTATATTTGTATATGTTCCTTTTACCTCATACTGACACTTCATTACAAACATGATTCCAGCATGTGGCGTTAGAGAATTGCATCAGAACAAGAATTTCCATACCGGTATTCTGACACATCCCTCTGAAAAAAAATGCCCAGAGAACACTTAATGTCCTCTGTTTCCTTTAAGTTATATTAATTCCAAGATGTTTACCCTCATTTGATATCACAGCAATTATACAGAGAATATCCGATCCCCAAAGCACATTATGGCGTTTGCTAGAACACCCTCATCGCTATAAAATAAAAAGCCACCAACGGCTGGCTGTTGTGCGCTAGCTAGTGAGTGAGAGCACTGTCATTTCTGCTTATTTTCAATCCTCGATTGTAATCAATTATCTATCATAAGCCGTAAAAGAGATGCTTACTGGAGTGCGTGCAGCTTCAGGATGTAACCGCAGATGAATGCTAAATTATATATAATGTGATCTCTCTGCATAGGAAAAAAAAAATGCATTGCAGATTACATTTTCAACTATCCCACGTATGCATCATCAACAGAAAACAACAGAGAGAGGCGTGGAGTTCAGCCAGCCCCTGGCAATTATGTGATTTTCATATGCTGCTCTCCAAGCGACCGCTCTGGAAGAAATCCAAGTGGAAACTCAGTTCAGCAGCACTTTCTACTCCGAAGGGCTTGCGATGAGACTGAAGAAGAACAAATACGACTTGAGGGTACAGTGTTCTAAGAAGAAAAAAAATGGCCTATCAGGCCCTGGCCGGTTGGCTCAGCGGTAAAGCATCGGCCTGGCGTGCGGGGGACCCAGGTTCGATTCCCGGCCAGGGCACATAGGAGAAGCGCCCATTTGCTTCTCCACTCCCCCCTCCTTCCTCTCTGTCTCTCTCTTCCCCTCCCGCAGCTCCATTGGAGCAAAGATGGCCCGGGCGCTGGGGATGGCTCCTTGGCCTCTGCCCCAGGTGCTAGAGTGGCTCTGATCGCGGCAGAGCGACGCCCCGGAGGGGCAGAGCATCGCCCCCTGGTGGGCGTGCTGGGTGGATCCCGGTCGGGCGCATGCGGGAGTCTGTCTGACTGTCTCTCCTCGTTTCCAGCTTCAGAAAAATACAAAAAAATAAAAAAAGGCCTATCACACAGGAAAGAGGAGCTGATTATAACCGGTGAAGGGGAAATGACCGGACGCTTATGGATGTCCTGATAACAACACAAGAACACTGTAACTACAGACAGTAATACAATCGACAAATCCCAAACGTGAGGTTTCACTGGTTTACCTCATCTAAGCACATTTTTATATTTTATATATTAAACTTTCCTTACCACTGGCTTCACCACTTGTTGCTCTGTTATTTTTATAGAGACCTTGTTTTCTCTTTCCATTTCTGGTACACTAAATTAAGCTATTCATTGTCAGTTGATAAACATGCCAACCGTATCTACTGTACGTAGATATAGAGAAGTGTCCCCGGCAAAACCGGCATACATATTTTCCTGAGGTAGCAGAATGTCATTTATCAAGGCAAGAAATTTTCATTTACACTACTTTAGGAATGACACAAAAATATAAAATCCTCATCTTTTTAACAGTTGCCTTGGACATGAGATCAGCGCAAGGGTGATAATTTTAAAGGGACATTTTTCCACTGATTTACTACTGACGTAATCACAGATGCTGTTTGGAAAGGCTGCTGTGTGTGCGTGAGTGAGTGTGTGTGTGTGTGTGTGCGTGAGTGAGTGTGTGTGTGTGTGTGTACAGCATTCAAACACCTTCCCTTGTACCACTTCTTTAACTCTTGGTTGTAAGGATAAATTCCAATCTTAACGTGACCAGACAACATGGGGTTTGTGTTGCCTGTCACCCCGATTCACGGGACAGAGGGACCGAGTAGGTATAAGAGTGTCGGGTGTCTTTAACTCAGAATGTCAGCAGGCTGAGAAGGGAGGTGACTCGTGTCCAAAAGCATGGCCTTAACAGTCTAGGCTGGCCGGCAGGTTCCTACACCTCGGGGAGGCCAGGGATTCATTATAGACCATGCAGTTAGTCACGTAGCAGGGTGTAGGGGGGCGGGAGTCCACTTTGCAGCGATGACTCCCCAGAATGCCCTTCTGAGGATGGCGCGGGAGTCTGTTGGGCAACCTCGATGTTGCTCCGGAACAGCTGGGGTCGGACCGCACCTCTGGGGACCATCTGCAAGGGGGGACACCTTACTTCTGCCAGAGGGGCTCCCTGTATTCTTTAAGAAACAAAATAAAATTTAAGATCAGTGAAGCAAGCCTCTAGTTATCTCTACTGCCTTAACTCCTTCCAAGAAATGCTGAGACTGAACTCATGTAAGCAGGTGCTGTGATTTAACCCTTTACACTAATACGGAACACGGAAATGGGAAGAGAGGGGTTAAGTCGGCTTCCTTGCAAATGACACTTAAATTTCTCCATAAAATTGGCATCAGAACTGTCCTTTCTAACAAAACACAGATATTTACGGTATGAAACTCGTCAGGAAACAATAGAAAGCCGCTTATCTCTCTCTCTCTCTCTCATTTCCCTCTCCCGGGTTCTGTGGAGCCTGGAGCACTGACAACATGGGAAAGGCACACTGTGGGTGAAAAAACGATACAAAATCTGGCCCTTTCCCGGGTTCTGTGGAGCCTGGAGCACTGACAACGTGGGAAAGGCACACTGTGGATGAAAAAACGATACAAAATCTGGCCTTTCCCCGGGTTCTGTGGAGCCTGGAGCACTGACAACGTGGGAAAGGCACACTGTGGATGAAAAAACGATACAAAATCTGGCCCTTTCCCGGGTTCTGTGGAGTCTAGAGCACTGACAACGTGGGAAAGGCACACTGTGGATGAAAAAACGATACAAAACCCAGCCCTTTCCCGGGTTCTGTGGAGCCTGGAGCACTGGCAACGTGGGAAAGGCACACTCTGGGTGAAAAAACGATACAAAATCCGGCCCTTTCCCGGGTTTCGTGGAGCCTGGAGCACTGACAACGTGGGGAAAGTCACACTGTGGGTGAAAAAACGATACAAAATCCGGCCCTTTCCCGGGTTTCGTGGAGCCTGGAGCACTGACAACGTGGGGAAAGACACACTCTGGGTGAAAAAACGATACAAAATCCGGCCCTTTCCCGGGTTCTGTGGAGCCTGGAGCACTGACAACGTGGGGAAAGGCACACTCTGGGTGAAAAAACGATACAAAATCCGGCCCTTTCCGGGTTCTGTGGAGCCTGGAGCACTGGCAACGTGGGAAAGACACACTCTGGATGAAAAAACGATACAAAATCTGGCCCTTCCCCGGGTTCTGTGGAGCCTGGAGCACTGACAACGTGGGGAAAGGCACACTCTGGGTGAAAAAACGATACAAAATCTGGCCCTTTCCCGGGTTCTGTGGAGCCTGGAGCACTGGCAACGTGGGGAAAGGCACACTCTGGATGAAAAAACGATACAAAATCCGGCCCTTTCCCGGGTTCTGTGGAGCCTGGAGCACTGACAACGCGGGGAAAGGCACACTCTGGGTGAAAAAACGATACAAAATCCGGCCCTTTCCCGGGTTCTGTGGAGCCTGGAGCACTGGCAACGTGGGGAAAGGCACACTCTGGATGAAAAAACGATACAAAATCCGGCCCTTTCCCGGGTTCTGTGGAGCCTGGAGCACTGACAACGTGGGGAAAGGCACACTCTGGATGAAAAAACGATACAAAATCTGGCCCCTGGTATCCCAGGGGAGCCCGCGCCTGTGAGGGGCTCCGAGCTCGACCTTCCTCGGCTCCGAGGCACATTCTCCCCCGCCTGCCCCCTGCACCGCCTCTCCTCCTGCCGGTCCTCTCGGTTTCTCCAAGACCCACAGCTCCATGAAGAAGGCCCGGAGGTGAAGAAAGAGCAGGTCTTCTCACTCGTTGGAATAACTGTCTGTTCTTTCTTGGTCAGCGCTGGCTGGTTATTGCCCCCTGCCAATGGCAAACAGCCAAACGTAGACTCTTATGAACTACACCGTTGGGGTATTTATGAACCCCCTGTTTCTGTCCACACCATGGCGACCGCCACGGCTTCCTGTTCTCCGCTGAGAACGTGGCTCTCCTGAGCTGACCTCCAGGTCCCGCCCCTCCGCTGGAGCCTCTGGGTTCTTAATCTCGGCACGCAGACGGGTCTGGTGGTGGGTAGCAGGGAGAAGAGGGTTTTCAGAATGGCTTCAGCGTGACTCTCTGCCACAGGATCCACTTGACTCAGAGGAACACGAACGCCCTCGTTTGTCAAAGTGCATTCCCTCACCTTGCTTCTGCTGCGTTTCCTCTTCTCTTCGCCTGGCCAGTACAGGGGCGCTGCGGGCACCCTCCTGCCTCCAGAACTTCCAGCAAGACCGCCAGGCTGCTGTTTCCTTGTTCACAAGACCGTAAGGTGTGACAGGCCCTGAGACTTCACAACACCGTCCCCCGGTGGTACCCGCGTGAGCCTTGTCTGGGAGGTTTGGAGATCAGGTACGCACAACCAGATCTCCTCATCTCTTCACAAATGTTAAGAACCTTCTAATTTGCCTTAGAGGGTACCTGCAAAGAGGAAAATCTTAACATCTCTTTTTATTCATACAAATTTCTTGTGTGTGTGTGTGTGTGTGTGTGTGTGTGTGTGTGACAGAGACAGAGACAGATAGGGACAGACAGACAGGAAGGGAGAGAGATGAGAAGCATCAATTCTTCCTTGGGGCTCCTTAGTTGTTCATTGATGGCTTTCTCATATGTGCCTTGACGGGGGCGGGGGCTACAGCAGACCGAGTGACCCCTTGCTCAAGCCAGCGACCTTGGGCTCAAGCTGGTGAGCCTTGTTCAGACCAGATAAGCTCGCACTCAAGCTGGCGACCTCAGGGTTCAAACCTGAGTCCTCCGCATCCCAGTCTAACTCTCCATCCACTGCACCTTCGCCTGGTCAGGTCATACAAATTTCTTTACTTCAAGAAGTCCTGCGGTCACCAATATACCCCTAGCGTTCATCTATGTATTAATAGGTTGCAGGTGGGAAAGGGCTGCTGGGCTAGTTTGGCTTTCTTTTAGACGGCCCCTCTTTGACGTGCGTAGTACCTCTCTTTGGATTGTGATATCTGTAGCCAGTATTGTAAATGATGTGGGGTTAGCTAAGAATATAAGATAACAGAAAGAGTCTCCTTCCAAACGTTGTTGCGCTGACTTCTCTTTAATGACTTCGAAGCAGCCAAGCAACTACTTGGCCCAAGTTCAGTGCTTGGTATGTGACCTGTAAATAGAAGCATGGTGTTGACTCAGCCAGGACTTTGTTCCTGTATGGTTGCAGTGGAATACCAATGTGAAGGTTTGAAAACAAGCGTGGGAATGTTATTTAAAATGGGAGACCTGGCCCTGGCCGGTTGGCTCAGCAGTAGATCGTCGGCCTGGCGTGAGGGGGACCCGGGTTCGATTCCCGGCCAGGGCACATAGGAGAAGGGCCCATCTGCTTCTCCACACCCCCCCCCTTCCTCTCTGTCTCTCTCTTCCCCTCCCGCAGCCAAGGCTCCATTGGGGCAAAGATGGCCCAGGCGCTGGGGATGGCTCCTTGGCCTCTGCCCCAGGCGCTAGAGTGGCTCTGGTCGCGGCAGAGCGACCCCCCCCAAGGGGCAGCGCATTGCCCCCTGGTGGGCAGAGCGTCGCCCCTGGTGGGCGTGCCAGGTGGATCCCGGTCAGGCGCATGCGGGAGTCTGTCTGACTGTCTCTCCCCATTTCCAGCTTCAGAAAAATACAAAAAAAAATAATAATAAATAAAATATAAAATAAAATAAAATGGGAGACCTGCAGGCAGATACAGATGGGTTTTTAGTGATGTCTCAGAAATTGTCGGTATTTAAGTTCTGCGAGTCTCAGAACACCTTCCCTTCTCCACTGAAGTTTGCCTGTGTTTCCCTGGTTGATCCTTATACAGTGAAGTTTTTACACCCTCAGATTTTTTCTTTCCCTTCTATACTTCCTAAAGATCTTTTAGCAGTTCTTCATTGTCCAGCAGCCAAATTTCGGCCTTCTCCACTTGTTTATTTAAGCCTCTCACAGTCTTATTTCCCTCCCATCCCAATCGATTTGATTCATTCTAGAGAGTCTGTTTCCCAAACACTCCTCTCAAGAATTGATTTATCTCGACACCTGGAATTCACCTCCTTTTTATTCCATCGTATCCTTAGTTAATAAAGTTTGCTCTAATTCATCAACACAAAATAGATGGCTTTTGTTCAGAAATGTTAGTAGGGGTTTATTATTATTTTTTTCTGTTTTTGAGACACAACTAACTGACTCAATATTGCTTTCTTTTCATCTCTTTTTTCTTTCAGTCCCTGGTATTGAACCATTATCGTATTTACAACAGTAAGAACTTGCTTTCCCAACAGCATTACGGTCTCTACAGGACTTTTCCTTACATGCATAGAACAATGTCTTGTAGGCAGTTATTACACCTTATATCTTAACTGAATAACATGACAGAATTGATGAAGAGAGAAAATTTCTATAATCAAAGACTGAACAACACAGCTGACTTTTAAGAAGAGAATTATAGTGATTTAATTTTTCTTAAGAAGCATAAATAATGGAGAAAAAAATCCTGTGGAAAATAATTCATTGAAGAAGGTGTAACAACATGCCAGGATACATTTCCTGCTCTCCACTCTCGGGGAAAGGGCATGCATGGGTCCATGCAGCAAGAGTTGGAGAGAATCTTTTCTTTTTCTCCTCTCCCTCCTTCTCCTCTTCTTCTACCGGCTCTGCTTTCTTATCCTCCTCCTTCTCTATCTCACTTTTAGTTGATCGCGCTGTATAACAGTTAGCTCTGTCATTCAGGACATCGTTATAATAGACAACCAGGTGAAACAGAGCCTCTTCCTCTTGTCTAAGATCACAGAACGCCTATCAGGCTCCTTCTTCTGTTTCCATGCTATTGTCTGGAAAGAGGGTTACACGGGGATCCTGTCCGGTTATATCCGGAACGCACCACACCCACTTTCCCAGCCTCGCGTCTTCGGGACATTGTCATTGTTATTTCTGCTGCTGTTCATTTTAAATTCAGACACTGGTCAGATGTTTCAAAATACAATCCACAGAATTTCCCTTTCCTGCCCAAACCTGACATAATTGGCCGCTGTTTATGCAGATTAAAACCATGTCTTTTCAATCGACGCCACAGTCCGGTATCGTTGCTCACTGTGGTCCGACCCCACCCTCCCGATACCTTCCCCTCACCCTCTGCTACTCGCCCCCTTTCTCTGACACCGTCAGCACCCTCCCCGAGCTGTGCACTCGCCGCCCCTCCACCTGCAGTGCCCTCCTTCTCTGTGTCCTGGGCTCTTTTCTCACACTTCCTTCAGCTTTTGTGCTTTGTTCACTGCCTCCCTGGGTCAACCTCTTGACCGTCACATCCCTTACCGCGGTTTTTTTTTTTGTTTTGTTTTTTGTTTTTTTTTTTTTTTTTTTTTTTTGTATTTTTCTGAAGCTGGAAACCGGGAGAGACAGTCAGACAGACTCTCGCATGCGCCTGCACGCCCACCAGGGGCGACGCTCTGCCCACCAGGGGGCGATGCTCTGCCCCTCTGGGGCATCGCTCTGCCGCGACCAGAGCCACTCTAGCGCCTGGGGCAGAGGCCAAGGAGCCATCCCCAGCGCCCGGGCCATCTTTGCTCCAATGGAGCCTTGGCTGCGGGAGGGGAAGAGAGAGACAGAGAGGAAGGAGAGGGGGAGGGGTGGAGAAGCAGATGGGTGCTTCTCCTGTGTGCCCTGGCCGGGAATCGAACCTGGGACTTCTGCACGCCAGGCAGACGCTCTACCACTGAGCCAACCAGCCAGGGCCCCTCACCGCGGTTTTTATACCTCCCTCCCAGCTTTACTGTCCTCCCCCGCCCCACATAGTACCTGCATCGCTAATGTGAAGTGAACCATAAAATGGTGGTCCATTATCTAATAGGGAATGCCTCAGCCTAGCTCTCCCTGAGAGTGACCCTGGGAATGAACATGATTTCCTTTCACTCAGTTCTGAGAAACAAGGGGGTGGGAATGCATTTTGCAGCAGAAATTCCAAGGAGTCCTCTCTCTCTCTCTGCAATTCATACGGAACGAAAATGTGCTCCTCGCCTGAAATTTCCAGGGGTGGCAGGAAGTCTGAGGTGCTGATCCATGCTACCCGAGCCCGGCGCCATCAGACGCCAACGAGGGTCTGGCACATGCGGGAAACCGGTCGTCCTCGCCGCCTCCGTTCCACTAGGGAATGATAAAAGGGAAAAACATTCTTAACATGAAACAGTTCATGCTTGCAGGAGGATGACGAGCAGCAGCTCTCTCAATGGGAATAAAATCTCCACACCAAAAAAATAAAATAAAAATAAAATCTCTTACATGAGAGCAGGAAGCTTGCATGCTAGAAAACAAAACACAGCCAGCAAACAAACAAACAAACAAAGGTGATCCCTACACGCTCAGACGAGGCGAGCGGCACACAAAGGCAGGAAGGGTGATGTTGGGGACACGGAGACATAATTGGATTCCTCTGCCAACCCTGGTAATTAAAATGAAGACACTCAGTACCTTAGTTGCTCGGCAATCCCGTAATATGCCTGAGATTAACAGCCCTTGAATCTTGGTTTTACTGCCGTATTATCCGAACATACAGGAAGCATCTCTTGTGGTTTTCAGAGTGCATGTAACAGAGGTTTCTCCCAGGGCTGTGAGGAGTCAGCAGCAGCGAACGGGAGGGCCTGACTTGGGTGCTCCCATCAACACGTCCTGTGCTGCCACGGATATGTTGCCCAAAAGCGAACAGAAAATAAACGAACGAGTAAGGAGAGGTAACCAGCTCTGCAGGGGAGGTGAAGGTTTGCCTCCCTAGTCCAGAGACAATAGACAGAGCCACACAGCCAGGGAGCGTTGCTTTGCTATTTCTCCACTTGGCCAGCCAGCCTTTCTTTCCTTTTTTTTTTTTTTCTTTTTTTGTGACCTCACCAATGCCTTGTAAAAACGGAGAGATATCCAATGTGCTGTTGGCTTGAGATGCCTAGAGAGGTCTGGCTATCTGTGAAGGACCAGACGCTGCCCGATCTCACACAGCCCCAAGCCCGGGTCAGACCGGGGCTGTCCCCCTCAGCAGCAGGGCCAGGGCATGGCGCTGTGAGTCAGTGCCTGGACACCCCCCACAGGTCAGCCACAGCGGGCCGGTCGCTCCAGCCCCCCAGAGCGGGCGCCCCTCGGCTGCAGAAAGGCTGTTCTGGCGGTGCACGCGGTCTTGCCAGCCCACGTCCTGCTCGCAGACAGCGGGAGGGCCTCCGGGCCCTGGCAGAGGCCTCTGTCAAGAGCCGGAGACCAGTATTGCAAAGGGAACGGGAAGTGCCTGCCAGTAATTAATATTCCACCTCGTCCCCAAAGACACTTTCTGGTCCCTTTATGTGTCAGTTAACATAGCCGCCACCTCCTCGGAGAGGGTAATGATGAAGTCAATATACACGCTGAGCGTTCTAGCTAATTTCTTCTATTAAAGGGGAGGGAGGCAGGCGCGTAAAGCAAGCTGGTGAGGCCTAGAGAGAGAGCTCAGCGGTACCTGCGGGGCGACCCAGAGGACAGAGAGCCTGGAACCGAACCGGACTGTTCCGACGGCAGGGGCTGTTCCTAGTGACGGGCTCGTGGTGACAGGTATCCCAAGTAGTCTGGAGCCAAAGGAATTTTAAAAGGATTAAACAGAAAAGAACACTACTAATAATAGAGAGACTCTGCAGTGTTTCATTTCTGTTCATCCCTGGGCTGCTGCTACTTTGTACAAAACAACGCCCTGCCGAATACAGCTCGACACCAGGTCAGGCTGTCGGGGTGGGCAAGGGGGAAAACAGAGCCCAGCTGGGGGCTAGCTCACCTGCCCGGCTCGCACAGGAAGAGGGGGCAGGGGAACCCAGGAGGATGGGTGATTGTTCCCACCCACCGTGTAGACGTCTGTCTGTCTTCACAGCGCCCGTGTAGACGTCTGTCTGTCCTCACAGTGCCCGGATTGTGGCGACAGAACTGGAAATAAACAACAACAAAAAAAACCCCACTTTAAAAATGACTTAAATTATACACCAGCCACGTTTGGCATTAAAATAATTAAGCATCCCTAAGGTAAATGGTGAGGCTAAGCATTTGGGAAATTATCACAGGATTTCAATCATTTATTTATTCCATAAATGATTATTGGTTCTATAACTTACGAGCAGCTTCGGGTGCTGCGGCCTCGGGTCACCGCAAAGCGGTCGGAGTGACGGTCACGGTTTTCGGAGGGTTTTATAGACTCGAGGTCCAGTGGGTTGGACAACGCTTCAGGAAAAAAATGGAAGACGATACGCTGGTGTGAATGTTGTTGGGTTAATTAAACATTGGAAATATGGGCTGGAGAGAACAAAGACTTTTTTTTTTTTTTTTAGGACAAAAAGATGACTCCCTCGAACACCGCTTCCCCACCTGCTCCCGTTTCTGCTTTTACTGTTGCAATTTTCAAAGGATAAGTAAGACGACAAGGGTGAGAGGTGCCAGCCACACTCCAGCCCCCCGCAGGCCGACCCTGGCTCCAGAGCGATCTGCCCCCACAGAGTCAACACAGCCCAGAGAAGTCTCTTTCTAAGAGCAAACTCCATCCTTGTCCTCAGTGACTTCAAGTGGCGAAAAATTCTGTTTGGTGACTTATTGGAATATTTCCCTATCTGTCAAGAGGGTCATGCCATCTCTTGAGGGTCAACGGGCAACTATTTTAAATTCCTATAAAACAAAAATGGAACGCAACACGCTTGACCAGGTGGGTGAAGGGAAGGCCGAGAACCAAGTGTCAAAATGCCTCCAACACGGGCCATCTTGGCATTCATATGATCTTTTATTTTATTATTTATTATTATTATTATTATTATTATTATTGTATTTTTCTGAAGCTGGAAACGGGGAGAGACAGTCAGACAGACTCCCGCATGCGCCCGACCGGGATCCACCCGGCATGCCCACCAGGGGCAACGCTCTGCCCCTCCAGGGCGTTGCTCTGTTGCGACCAGAGCCACTCTAGCGCCTGGGGCAGAGGCCAAGGAGCCATCCCCAGCGCCCGGGCCATCTTTGCTCCAATGGAACCTCGGCTGCGGGAGGGGAAGAGAGAGACAGAGAGGAAGGAGAGGGGGAGGGGTGGAGAAGCAGATGGGCGCTTCTCCTGTGTGCCCTGGCCGGGAATCGAACCCGGGACTTCTGCACGCCAGGCCAATGCTCTACCACTGAGCCAACCTGCCAAGGCCCTTTTATTTTTTTTTAATAAAATACATTCCTTCTTCATTGACCAGAAAAATCAAAATCTATTTTTGTCTATCAGACTCTTCTGTCTGAAAAGCCACACTCTCAACTGCTTTCCAGGGTGTCTGCCGGTGAGAAGAGACCCCGTTTGCAAACAAGAACGTGTCCTCTTTCCCCCCAGGGTCGCGCGTGCCCCTGGCTGCCGGACACTGCCTATTGCCATTCCGGCCGCAGAAGGTGGGGAGCCCGAGGCTTTCAGGGGGGACACACCGGCTCCGGTTCGGGTCTGCGTGCATGCTCAGCAGCGGTTCCACTGGTCTCGGCTCGCTGCAGGTGCCCCAGGGGCAGCGGAGCGGGATCCGGCCTCTGCTCGGGGTCCGGCTCCTCCTTGTTGGGGTCCCGGGACCAGACGTGCAAGGCGGGAAGCTCGGTGGTCCAGGCGTTCTTAGTGGCTGTCACTGTGCCCTGATGGCAAGCGCTCCAGTGGCCTGAGGGGGACATCGTGGCTACCAGGTGGAGGGGGGGGGGACCACACAATAACCCAGGGGCCTCAGATCTTTACGAGGGAAAATTATCTTTTCCTTGAGGAAGCAGAAAATGCTAATGGCTACGAAGACTGCGGCAAGAATAGAGGTAAATGCAGAAACTGAAGAGGACTCTAAGGTGTGCAATCACAGCGTCTCCTTGTCCAGGACCAGAACGAGGTGGGGAGCCCACCATCCGCGTGCAGCTGGAGCACTTCAAGGTGCATCGGGCTTGGTTTTCGTCTGTATGAAAAGCACTTCTAACTAGAGGGTTGTTTTTTAATTTGTGCAGTAATATTTGATTTAATTCTTCTATCATGTCTAACATTAGCTTAAAAAATAAGCTTTATTCTTATTTATCTTCTCCCTTTCCCTCTTACAACCCATCTAACTGGATAGTTTGCTGTGGGGGGGCTAAGGGTTGTGAGTCCAGGTGTCTTTTGTTCTAGGTGATACAATGGTTATTCACGTATACAGTCGTATAGAGGGGAGTAGAGTTTCTGAACCACGGACTTTCAGAGCACGCTGGACCAGGCCGGTTCCGCGTCCCCACCTGTCTCCTCTGACTCCCAAGGGATGCTTGCCCCTGGGGTTTCTAGAAAAGTGAAGCCTTCTTCCACCCCTGGGTTTCATAAAGGAATGCTGGAGGAGGACTGATCTCTCCACCCTAACACTGAGCCTGCACCCATCTCCTCCGTTGCTAAAACGGTCCAAGGCGGGAAGGAGAAGTCACTTCTCTGATATCACAATGAAGTAGGCTCGATTGACAAAAGATTTTTCCCTAGAGAGATAGATGGTAAAATAGACCTATTTCTGAAAGGGCTCTTTTCATAAGAGTGAAGTCTCTGAAGGATATGAAACATTGTGCCCTAGTTTAGTTGGCATCACCTGGTCTTTCCAGGTGAGAGTAGATAAAATCAGGTATGTCTCACTGCCGGCAGTCTTTGTTTTAATGAACTATGATCAGTAATCATTAAATAAATTAAAAGGTGTGATAAGAACATAAAATGGGAGACAGACCTTCTTAAGGAGATCAAAGGAAACTTCCCTGAAGAATTAAGTTTTGAAGAGAGATCTAAAGAAAAGGTAGGGGTTGAGGAGTAAAGGACAGGAAGAGTGTGTAAGCAGAAGGAACAGTATGTGCAAAGGTCCTGTGGTGAAAAGGAACACGGCACTCAGAAGTGTGTCAGTGAAGCGTGGTCACAGCCCAACCCTATTTCAACCTATTCTTATGAGTTAGTTTCTTATATGTTAGAAACAGACTCTTCCTTTACACACGTTGAAAAAGATATCCAATTTCTAAAACTCTTATTCTTGTTTAGAAGTTGATATCATTCTTTTGTATTGCATCTTTTTTTTTTTCCTGAAAAAGGAAATCTGTGCTTGTTGCTGAGAAAGCTATTTTGCACTAGCTTTTGACATGTCTGCACATGGGGTTTAGTTTGTTAAATATGATTTCCCCTTTCTATAAGATGAGAATTTTTTTATTTTTTACTGATGCCATTTCAGCTAAATGTTTTGCATTTTTGTTTTATATTAACTTGTATTTTGACACAGATGATGTTTTCTACTGATTCTATTTTTTTCCAGAACTACTTTACCTCTATTATAAAGGTCCATTTAGAATTCCCATTACATTACAAACTTGATCCTCTCCAGTCTTTTAACTTTTCTAATGAGCAAAACATAAAAAGGATAATAGATAATGCAAAAATAGATGAAAGGTGTTTTCTAACTTTCCCAGTGTTCTCTTTCAAAGAAAAATTGACCATTTATTTCAAATTATTTGTCTCTACCATTTAGGTCATTCATGTTTCTCATTATCTTGTTACAGATTTGATGAAACTGCTAGAAGCACTCAGAGAGGTCTTGGAGATTTATTTGGAAAAACAAACAGAAAAGATAGCAAAGGGAACAAATAATCATTGATGGCTACAATACCAATAATGATTTAAACCATAGACTAGCTTTTAAAAGATAATATACATTTTATCGTGGAAAAGATCAATTTCCAGAATGTCAGTCAGACAGCTTTTGTCCTAAACAACCTCCATAATTAAGCTAAGCCTAAAATTTGTAGATGTCATTATTCTGCAAACTGGTAATACTCGCTAGAAAGAACTACGAACTTGAGAAGTCATTCAATGCAGCGTTTGTTCCATGAGTCCTTGTTACTAGTGTTGTTGCAATGTTCTCTAAGTTGAACGCGGATTCACATGACACCATTCCTAAGGAAAATCCACTCTCTTTGTGGCCCCCTTTTGTGTCACCTGTAAAAGGTGCTTCTTCTCACTTGCCATCCTGGTCGTACCTCAAGAACCAAAGATCTCCGGTTATTACTTTATCTTTATTTTAGAGAATGCATTTTCCATTTCAAGAATACATTTTAACACTTGCGTTTTGTTTGGGGATTATGTTTTTTGTGGAATCATAACCTTTGACAACCAAAACTTTCTGGTTTTTTTTTTACTTTGAATGATCTCCGAGTCAACTTTCTTAACTGTGTTCATTGGATAGCATAATGGCATACTTTCTGAGCTCCTATTATTTAAATTTGCCTTTCAATTAGTTTCTCATGTGATTGAAAACTTTGATGTATGGAATTTTGTTCCATGCCATTTTCTTCACTCAGTCCTATGCAGACATTGCTAAATGTTCTGCCATTTGGGTTATAAAACAGGCATTTGAGGAAAATTTGATCTGTGATTTCTGTAAGGCAAATATTTATCTTATTCTGATGCCTAAAAAATGTTTTTCCCAATACATGAAAGTAAAAAATTTTACCAGGGTAAATCCAACACGTCTCCAGGATTGTGAAAGGTTAGGCTAACTTAAGAGCAACATGCACTGTGCTGTTGACGTGTTTGATCTGTAACACTACATTACAACTTTCTGCTCACTAGTCTCCCTACCCGACTAAGCTTTTTATCTCCTTAGCCACATTGAGAGTGTCATTTAAATGTGGTATCTTTAACATGTTTCATAGTCATTGCTAAAACATAGCTCTTAGTTAATATTTGTAGATGGAATGAATAAGCAAAGAAATGAAATCTTCCTTCATATTCCAAAATTAAGCAAAATTCCTCCAAATGAAGTTTATTACACACCAACAGATAAACATAAATAAGAATGAGAGTAGACGTGTGGAATTCCTGGGTTTGATTCCTGGTCAGGGTACACAGAAGAAGTGCCCATCTGCTTCTCTCCCCCTCCCCCTCTCATTTCTCTCTTTCTCTCTCTCATTCTCCTTCCCTTCTACTGCCATGGCCCAATTAGAGTGAGTTGGCCCTGGGCACTGAGGATGGCTTCATGGCCTCCACCTCAGGTGCTAAAAGATGGCTCTGGTTGCAATGGAGCCAGGGGCCCAGATGAGCAGAGCATCAACCGCTTGTGGGCTTTCTGGGTGGATACTGGTTGGGGCACATGTGGGAGTCTGTCTCTGCCTCCCCTCCTCTCATAAAAAAAATTAATGAGAATATAGTCCACATATTTTAAAAGAAATTTTGAGAAAAAAAATATTGTAACTAATATTAAAATTTTGTTCCAGTCTGATCAGGTGGTGGTGAAGTGGGAGAATGTGGACTGGGAGACAGAGGACCCAGGTTCAAAACCCCAAGGTCATCGGTTTGCACACAGGCTTATCCAGCTTGAGCACGGGCTCACCAGCTTGAGCGTGGGGTTGCTGGTTTGAGTATAGGATCATAGACATGATCCCACGGTCGCTGGCTTGAGCCAAAGGTCACTGGCTTGAGCAAGGGGTCGCTCTCTCTGCTGTAACCCTCCGGTCAAGGCACATATGAGAAAGCAATCAATGAACAACTAAGGTGCCGCAAGAATTGATGCTTCTCATCTCTCTTCCTTTCTGTCTGTCTGTCCCTCTCTAATGCTCTCTCTGTCAATAAATAAATAAATAAATAAAAAATAAAACTTTGTTCCAAACAACCCATTGAATATCAACCATTATGTTGAATTCCAGTTGCCCTGTCTTTGTCAGCACATACGACTCTTTCTCACGAATGCTGACTCCGTAATGTGGTGAGTGATTTTTGATGGTATGATTATTTCTAAGTGGGCACCGTCTTGACTGGGAATACCTTGGTTATGAGATGTAAGCACACGCATGATTTTTAAGTTTGTCCTTCAAAGGGGCAAAATTCACTTAAGAAGTATAAGCTGAGGACAGGATTTCTAAGCCCTTGCTGCACTACGACCAGGCCCCGGTTCCAGGTTCCTACGCCTCCCAGGCGACTCCTCCCCCGGAGCTGGGCAGATGAAGAGCTTCCGCTTCCACGCTGGGTTACAGGAGAATAAACAAAGGGTGCCCTAGTTTCTGAATGTACACGGAGGCTTCCCGTCTTTCAAAGCATGAAGGCCTCACTTTCCATCTGTATTTGGGTATCAAATCCCATGATTCAACCCCAGGAAGTTTGCATCTACTTTGGAAAACACTAGAACCACTTGACTTCAGCTCTTTGTGCACTTTGTGTTCCTGCTTCATTAACAATTTTATTTTTATTTGCCTTTTGAGCTCAACCATGTCATCTTTATTTTTTAAATTAATTAATTTTTGTGTGTGTGTGTGAGAGAGAGGATGGGAGATACAGAGGCAGATTCCCACATGACTCTCAACTGGTATCTACCTGGCAACCCACTTCCAGGGCTGATGCTCTGCCCATGTCTCCCAACTGAGCCATTTTTAGAGCCTGAGTCAGAGGCTCCAGCAAGCCATCCTCAGCACCTGGGGCCTGTGTCCTCAGATCAATCACATCAATTGAACATGGCTGAGGGAGGGGAAGAGAGAGAGAGAGAGAGAGAGAGAAAGAAGGGAGAGGGGGAGGGTAGATAAGCAGATGATCATCTCTCCTGTGTGCCTTGACTGGAATCGAACCTTGCACATCCACACATGGGGGCCACGCTCTACCCTGCTGAGCTGACTTGACAGGGCCCCTTACCATCTTTCACGGTTTTTCATTCACAAAGCATTTTTATGCATTTGGAGTGTCTGTGGAGCGCAGTGGCCCCTCAGCGGTCCACGGCATTAATTATGCACTAAGTGAATGAAGCACCATGTTCGCTGCTGTTGGAAGGGTGGAAAATACTTATCAAAATGGCCTATCTTATTTGGTCAGAGGAAAAAAAAAACAATAAAAAGGAAAATGGGAAGTATGAGAGTATAGAAAAGCAGGAAACAGAGCATTAACGAATGACTTCTGTGATTTACAAAATGTGGCCTGAGACCTCATCGCTACAGAGAGAGAAAACCGAAGTCGCAGTGTTGACCCCAGGACCCTCGTGTTGCTGTGTTGACCCTTCACTTATTTCATTATATTCATCTTCTCTCGCTTCACGAAATACACACTATAAAAATTCTGCCAAAAAAACAAAGGAAAATGTCGTTGAAAATAAATAGTGAAAATGCCATCTAAGGCACATGCCTGGCAGCACATTTCTCCCCAGGATTCCCCCCGTTGATAAATTTGGATCACACTGCAGATGTACGATTCTTTTTTGTTGTTAGCAGTAACGCCTGGTTTTTCCCCCAAACGCAAACTCTGTGCTCACCGCTTTCCAGATGTACAACGCCCTCTGGTTAGCTCTTACAAAAATGACTTTCATTGTTAAAAAAAACAAAACAAAACAACACAACAACAACAATTAAAAAAATCCAGTTTAAACAAGTGCCTTTGTGTCGTATTGTCCCGTCAATGAAAGGCGGGTTATCTGCCCAGCACACGCGCTGCCTTTCTCGGAACGTGCGCCTCGTGGCAACCTCCCTCACTTTCTTTTCCTTTTATTCCCCTTTAATCTGCATTTGCTAAATTTAGTATGAGCCATAGGATAATCCTGGCTAGGAAAGTGGATTATAAAGATAAAAGAAAGAGCATTAAGTTCTTTCCCCAGCCAGTTCCAAATGTGCCTTGATGCCGACATTCTCTCATCAACGCCGGGGCAATAGCTCCAGCTGCTCTTGACTCTCGGAGGGCATGGTACTTCCTCTCGGTCTGGCACCAGCTGCCACCCAGAGGAGGGCAAGTCACAGCCAGAAGTAGACGGGTGGGCGGCGCTTTCACCCGGCTGCAGATAATCACGGGGGCCTGACGACTCTCTGCTGACAGTGAGTTCCTGGAACCATAAAAACGCAAAATACAAAAAGACACTAAATCCAGACATAAAAACGGGCTTTTGAACATTTGTGTGTGTGTGCGCGTGCATGTGTGTGATATTCTTCTGATATTTTATAACTGTGATATCCAGAACTCTTGGCATCGATGCATTAACGGGAGGAAGACAGCAAGCGAGAAGCATTTGACTCCCCGGGTGAACTGGTCCGTGGCTAGCTCACGTGCATTGGTATGGACACTGACATTTGTGTCCTTGTATTTGTGTACACCTAGGACAAACGCACCGGCCACGTGAAAGCCAGAAACATCATGGCAGAACCATAAAATACGAGATGTACAGTCTGCTGTATTTTATGTCTTTATTTCTCTCCCACCAGTGGTAAGATTGGACATTTTCTTACTCTTAACACAAACAAATACAGAACCAAACTCCACTCCCAAAAACAAGATGGGAAGAGCCGTCTTGAGCATCATTATCCCAACACTATTGAACACTGCCCAGAAAATTACTATGTTTCTGTCTTACACTAAAAACAACAAAAACAACAAACACCCACAAACAAAAATAAAACCAAGACACAAACAAATAAACAAGAGAACGTCATCCCAAGCTTGAGGAGCTACGGCATGACAATTGCCCAAAAGGGGTGTCAGGATACTATGTCAATACTTTGCTCTTTCACACATAGTGCGTTCAAATTCTGCTGGTTCCATCACATCCCCTGCCTGGTTCTGCAGTGACACACTGAGCCTGACTGTGTGCTGGTGACGGCAGGGACAGCACAACCCACCAAGCCCCCATCCAATACAATGAGGCCCTCTGTTGGCACTTACTGACCTCTCCAACACAGACAGTGAAGCATTGGAACATTTCCAGGCGACAGCCTAGATTTAAATCTTAGCCCTGACACAACTGACGTTTGATGTTGGTTATTTCATTTTTTTAAACAGTTTTTTTTTTAATCTGTAAAATGAGTATAAGCCCCCCTCCCCGGCCATCTCTTCTCCGATGTGGTGGCGTTTGTTTTTTTTCTTTTGTTGTTTGTGTGTTTTTTGTCACGATAGGGTGAGATAATGTGTGTGTGAAAACCGTATTGTTTACAGAAGTGAGATTTCCTATTTGGAGAAGGTTTAAGTTTGTTATACACAGCTGATGTTTGCAACTCCCTCGATGCCAGGTACTATTCTATCTAAGTGATTTGTGTATTTAACTCTTTATTTCTCTCAACAACCATAGAGATGATCATTTCCCCACTTGACAGATCAGTAAACTGAGACATGTAAAGACTAACTCATCTACTTTTTAAATTTTTAAGTGAGAGGTGGGGAGGCAGAGAGACAGACTCCCACATGCACCCAAACCAGGATCCATCCGGCAAGCCCCCTGGCTTCGATGCCCTGCCCCTCTGGGGCCGCTGTTCCGTTGCTCAGCAACTGAGCAAATCTACTTCCTGAGGCAAAGTCATGGAGCCCAGGGCCAACTTGCTGAAACCAGTCAAGCCATGGCTGAGGGAGGGGAAGAGAGAGGGGAAGGGGTGGAGAAGCAAATGGTCCCTTCTCCTATGTGCTCTGACCGGGAATCGAACCCCGACATCCACACGCTGGGCCAACGTTCTACCACCGGGCCAACCGGCCAGGGCTCCTCCATGTTGTTAATCCTTACACTACACTCAAGTCTTATGAATGCCACTAATTTAATTACTGTCTTACGTATGTTATTAAAACGATGAAACAGAGTCTAAATTGCTTTAGCTATAATATATATTTTGAGATATCAGCCCTCAAAATGTAGACCAACCCAATCTCAGAATAAAGTTAGAATGGAGACATCAAAGCATCCAATGCCCATGTGGAAACAATGAAGTCTAGCCTCAGAGGAACAAAGCTTGGTGACAGCAACCTGTCCCCGAATGGCCCGTCACTGTGGAAGGTTGTCTTTTTCAGTCTTCACTTTTTTTGGTGTTCTCATCCTATTCCATGTAAGCAGCTGTAGGAAAACAAAAACAGTGAAAAGAAAAATCTGGAAAATCCTACCTCACCATATCGTATTAAATGCGCTACAAAATGGTATAAAATACCATTGAGCAGGGGAAAGCTCAGGATAGGACAAATAAGTGTTATGAAGTCGCAGAGATAATCTGGAAAGAGGATGGATGGCACGCACTAGAGCCATTGTTCCCATTATGTTCTGCGTGACTAGGACGCCAGCCCCTCAGAGCTGACCACAGGCAGTGGTGGCACCGCACGCAGCGCTGTTACGGGGAAGGCAGAAATCTGGATGCAGTTGTGGGTATATCATGGGGTATATGTTCTTCCCTTGAGTTATTTTTTCTCTCTTTTTTTTTTCTGTTTTCTTAGAAGGTCTACTTGCTCCTTCTCACTTAACAGCAAACGCATGGCAAATATTAGTTTTGGGCATTTGTGTCCATTTCCAATAGAACAGATGATTTGGGGGGCAGGCGTACATACTGCATTTGTTCTGTTGTTGAGTAACATGTTACCCCAAAGCTCAGTGGCATCAAAATCAACTTTTATTATCTCCCAGTTTCTGTGGGTGGGAAATCCGGGCATACTTGTAGTTGGGTAACTCTGGGTCGGGGTGTCTCACACGCAAGTGTTACCTAGGGATTTAATTATGTCAAGGTTCAAAGGGGGGGAAGGGTCTGCGTCCAGGGTCTCTCCGACGGTTGTTGCCAGGATTTACTTCTTCGTGGGCTGTTAGGCTAAGTGCCCCAGTTCTCCTCTGACTGTTGACTCAGACAGCCTTCCGTGCTTTGCCACGCCCCCCTCTTCACAGCTCAGCTCAAACCCGGTGGTTTTCTACCCAACGGCTTGAACATGGGGGTCCTCTAGATGTGGCCCTCCAACTCGTAAGATATAGAGGCAAGGTAGTTTACGGTACTGACAAAATAGAAGGTTCATAGCAAAACAGAGGCAGGCAGTGGCTAACCTCCAGTGTCGTGGAAAGTTCTTGGAAACATGAAGGTCTGGAAACCGAGAGCCCACATTTGGAGAACCCTTCAGGTGAATGTCGAAGCCATTATTATCGTTGGCAGGAGTTGAAACGCAGAGAAAGATAGTGAGAATCCAAAGGAAGGGGTTATAAATTTAAGGTAAGGTAGCAGTGCGACAGGGGAAGCAAGAAGAAGCCCCGATCTCAGCAGGGCTGTGTAACATGTGGAGTGTGAGACGTGGGGTGGACGGCAGGGGAGGGGCGACCTCTCAGGGGAGAAGGTCTGTGTTATTTCAACCGAGGAGAGGAACAGCTGGATTATTCAGTGCAGTTGTTGTGGATATGGAGGAGTTTCTTTATCTTAAAAGATTGATTCCAAAATTGCCCAGACACGTGACCAACTTGATGAAATTCTTCAAGCGAATCTCCTTCCTCCCAGGTTTTCCCGCCCCTGTCTGGCAAATCTCGTCAAGTCTCACACATACTCCTTCATCTCAGGCTCTGTTTTCTGGGACACCCAAGCTAAGAGAATGGGAAAGGGCAACTTACAAGATTTTTATCCAAAGGGCATTAGGCATATCATGTCTATGTGCACATCGATGTGTGTATAGCGTATCAGTAAGTGATCACCAGTACTCATCGGATTAAAACATTGAAAAGTTATGAATTAACCTGTTTCTCACAATCACCACGGCCATCATCTTTATCGGTCTTTCTCCCTGGGACTCACAGCAAAGTAACCGTCTGCCTCATGATTCTGGGAGGCCTGCAGGACAAGGCCAAGGCCAGACCACAGCTGGGCATGAGGATCTCCATCTTCACAGGGTTGACATTGATTCATGAAGGTGATGAAAGGTTTCTTTCTGTTAAAATTTGCATATTTTGTTCAGCAGTCCCCAGGGTGACTAGACGTCTTTTCAGATACCCCAATAGTCTCTCTATAAAAAGGGAACTGGATTTAAAAAAAATAACAACAGTAAAACATTATAACAATGTGTAGATCATTTATAATCAGAGAAAGAAGTACAGCTCAGCGATATGTATTGGTGAGTGTCTTAGGGCTATGGCAGAAAGGTTCCAGACCCAGATACTGTGTGGCTTCAAACCACAGAAATGCACCTGTTCATGGTTATGGAAGCTGTGAGTCTAAAACCGAGGTGTGGCTGGGCCAAACCCTCTTTCTGGAAGTTCTAGAGAAGAATTCTCCCTTGCCTCTTCGTAGCTTCTGGTGCTTGGTGGCAACCTTCGGCATTTCTCCGCTTCTGTCTGCATCAACCCCAAAGCTGCCTCCGCCCGCACATGGCTCTCCCCCTTTCTGTTTGTGTCTCTCTCCAAAGCTCCCTTTCTCTACAAAGATTAAAGTAATCTGATTTATGGCCCAGGCTAATCCAGCTTGACTTTACCTTGATGACATCTTCAAAACTCTATTTCCAAATAAGGTCACGTTGACAAGCCTGCCACATAGTTCTTTTTTTTTTTTTTTTAAGGAGCTACAATCCAACCCACTATGGAACGTTATCAAATAATTCTTGGAACATCAACACTAATTTCCCCCAACCACAGCGTGTACTAAAAAGGCCGAACACACCGTGGGTAGGTTTGATGCAGGTAAACTGACAAATCTCACAATGGCAGAGCAATCACGTAAAGGAATTTCTGTCCATAAGCCCGCTGAAGCTAGTTGTTTTCTCATGGATTTGCCTGGCCTTCCATTGCAGTGTTCTCCCTGCTCAGAAAGTGTTGTACGTGACGTCTGAGTGCAGACAGGCACATTTAGATTAGACGTCTCCTTAGCCCTGGCGATGTTGTTTGCCTTGTGTTTGCTGTTCCCACCTCTGGGGCTGCAAACACTGTAGGGTGCTGAGGCAAACGGAGGAAGGGGAGGCCACGCGTCAGAGTTGTTTTCCCACTTCAAATGACTGAGATCTGAGCACCCCGCTGGCTCCAGGGCCTCTGGGGTGGGGAAACCTCGCATCCAGAAACATGCAAGTGCACATGGTGACACAGTTCCCCGGTCCCTTTACCACGAACACCCCAAGGAAGAGAGAAAAGAGAGTTTTTCCCACGTTGGCAAATGACTTTGGTACAAAGGATGTGTGAACGCTGACAGTTAATTTAATACATATTAGTTTTGAGTTTAAAAAAGCTCCCTGCTTTGATTATTTTATACCATTTCTGAGCCGAAGTTTCTGAGGAATTAGGAATGTGATGTTAGCTCATTTATTCTACAAAAAGAAAAAAAAAGTAAAGTGAAATTTTGGATGTCTTCATCCTTAACCTTCATTCTTCTTTGATGACAATGTGTTTCCTACTTTCCTTTTTTTAATGATTTATTTTTCTGTTCGAAATTTTGACATGAGGTGGGTCAGTACTAAGAGGTCATCCTCAGAAGATATTATTTGATGATGTGATGCAATTCTGTCTCTCTCCACCTCATTCCATCACCAGAATCTTTCGCCAGAACCCAGTTAATTAAAAAATAAGTCATAGGCAGTCATTTCCTCACAGGTGTTCTTAGCCCCCACCTCCATCACCCGTCCATTCTGCCAGCCAGCATTGTCACAAACTGTGTAATTAAGTGACATTGAACTTCATGCCATTTCTCAACTGACTTTCTTCTTCCAACACACAACGCTCATTCTCCCATTGGCTTTAAAACCCACCTCTAGTATTCCAACACTCGCTGTATTAAATTAATTATTTCTGGTGCATGCATGGCTGTCTGCGAGCACAGGTCTTTGCTCCTCTGCAGTTCTGAGCAGAACGCTTCTCAGACAATTTCTGAACCTAAAAATGAAAACCCTTCCAGATCATTGCTCTGCATTCAATGTTGCTTTTCCTCTCTTGGCTTCAATGTCTTTATAAGTAAAATGAACGGTTGGAATAATTATTCCAATTTGTGAGTTTGCTTTTTTGTCATCTTTTCAACTTGACCCAAGCTCTCATTGCTTCATGCTATTTTAACTTAACCCTGTGAAAACTCAATACAAAATTCTATTTGATATAGAGATAAAAAGGAGATACTGCTTCATCTCACAATTTATAACCTCCCTCAAAGCCTTCAAGTAAAAGAAGACCATAAAAATAAAGTGAATAAATAAAAATAGAGACTCTTCCAAACACATAGGTTTTAAGAACTTTTGTTTGTGCTTAAGCCACTGTTGCCCCTATTGCTATGAGTAAACTCATCACGTGAAATTTCAAGTTAAAATAAGTCAATGATTTTTGATAGTAATAGTTGATGAGTGATGGGTTATTTTATTTTTACAAAGTCAACTGGGAAAAAAAATCCTCATAATGTTGACAAGAATGTTGGCGGTAATACTATAATGTGTAAAAACAAAAATAAACCATTTTTCTCTTCTTTTTATTGTTATGTGGAAGGAGAAATTACGGGGTTTTAGACCAAAGGAGGCAAAGGGACATGTTTTACATATTTTGGATGATGAGGACATGTGTCATGCTAAAAATACAATAAATAAATAAAGTTAGGATGGATATTATTCATTAACAGTGTTATGCATGATGCAGAGACTTTTCTCAGCAGCTGTACTACGTGCAAAATTTTTACTTCAAGATAAACAGAAGCCAGAAACAGTCCAGAGATGATTTATTGCTGATACAGGATTAAGAATAATGAATATCCAATCCAGATCTGGATAGATGAATCAAGTATGAATAACATATTTTGCTATGTAATAAAAAAGTCAAACTCAGAAAACAAAGAAATTATTTCCTTAGATTGTCACATTACTTAAGTTCAGCAAAGTTAAAATGCGGATAGTAGGCTGGGTGCTGATTCAGCCCGACCGGTGTCCTTATACGAAGACAAGAACTGGACACAGTGGGCCCCAGGGACGCGTGCTCGCAGAGACAAGATGGTGTAAGGATGGGGCAGGAAGGCGGCCCTCTGCGAGCCAAGGACAGAGGCTCGGAACTATCCGCACCTGCTGGCACGAGACCTCGGGCTTCCATCCCTAGAACTGCGAGAAAAATAACATATCTGTTACTCCAGCCACCCCATCTTTGGTGATTTGTTATGACCGCCCTAGAAGAGTAATGCACATGAGTGAAAGCCTGAAACAACGCAACAAGGGTCGCTTCAGAAAGGTTCCCACTTATAACAGCGCCTCGTCAAGGTTTAGCTCCAGGAAAGGATGACATCCAAAGGTGGCTGTCCAGCGACCCGCGCTTAGGCTCTTTCGGTGATCCGCTATTCTGCCCTACGGCTGTGCTCCCAGGACAGGTCCCCGGGCCCTGGTTACCTCTCTTCTGTCTTCTGTTTCCGCCAGTGTGAATCTCCAGGCCGTACGGAGGGGCTCACTGGGCAGCCACGCTTCAGTGGGTGGCACTGCCGAGAACTCATCTTGCAGAATTTCATTCAAGTGACCCCAGTGAGCTACCCGTCCACCAGCTACTGCGTTCTTCCTGGAGCTCGGATGGGGTGACGTGACCCCAGGCGTGGGTGCCTCTTGGGATTGCTGCCCAGTGCTGGGACGGGGGTTAGAGGGCCCTGGGCATGGCTGCCTCCTGAGCTTGTGCCCCTCAGCCTTCTGTCTCCTCACATGCTCCCTGGTCCTGCTGGCACCAGATGCTCCCAAGGTCTTCCTAGTTCAGGTCCCCTACACTCTCTCAGAGCGCATACAGGTGCACGGGAGACACTGAGAGGAGAGCAAACCCGTGTGCCTTGAAGGTACATGTTACATGGCTGATAGAACTGAATCCCTCAGGGGTTCCGGAGAGAGTTTGCTTCACTTGATACAGTAAAAAATGGCTTGATGACATGAGGATCTCTACAGTTACGGTTTGAACAATGCCTGGGCGGTGGAACCCTCAAATCCAATAATATGCAGAGATGGATAATAAGTCCCAAAGTAGCTCATTCAAAGCCTCCAGAGAAGACCCAGGTTGCAAGCCCAGCTCTGCATCTCCCCAGCTGTGTGGCCCGGAGCACTGACCGCCTCTCTGAACCTCTGTGTCCTCACGCGTTTAGTTAGATGATTGGAAACAACCTACAGGCAATCACTTCCTTTGTGCCGGGGGAACGGCAGGGAACCCCTAACTGGTTCACCGCTTATTATCACTGCTTCTTGATTAACGCCAATCTAGCCTCCATGGTCTCAGTGGGCCCAGTGTGGCCCTCACATGACAGCCATCAGACATCAGAATTGACCTAAGCAATGATGGAGTCCAGTTTCCTCATTGTTCGCTCTCTCTCTCTCTCTTTTCAGAGAAAATGGATGCCCAAGGACATGAAATGACCCGCCCCAGGAGACAGAGCCAGTTGGTGGCGGTGACAGGGTCGGCCACAGAACATCGGATCAGAGAACCTCGCCCGTCAGCAGCGCGCTTGTCTTGATGCACACATGTTGACGGAGGCACACTAACTGCATGGAAACAGTCAATGAACTGAGATAAATGGCGTCATGAGGAAAGCTGAGTAAAAATGGCCGTCTTGCCGCCCATTTCCTCGGGAGGATCCAATGTGTAAGGTAATGGAAGGTTCTCGATTGTCCGTAACAAATCTAATCCTCCCCACCGGCCCGCCCTGCCCCTGCCCACAAGGGACGGGTTCTCGGTGCTGCAGATGCCAACTGGCTCATGAGTCACGGCGGAGACCCCGAATTCCATAGCCCTTCAGAAAAGCGCTTTGTTTTACAAGCTGCCAAGTCTCAAAATGGCAACCGGGAATGTGGGGAGGGGTCTGCGGGGGATGTTGGCATTGCAGAGGAGGAGGGGAGAGCGGGGGGGGGGAGCTCCTGAGGTGACCTCTAGGCTTTCCGGGGCTGCCCCATCTCAGCCTCAGGCTGGCTGGCCCACCCCCTCCACGATTCTTGCACCAGGTTCTCGGGTGCATTAGGAACCTGGGACTTGTTCCCTTGGACACTTCGGGGCTTCGTTGTCGTCCTCTCTCATTTTCAAAAGTACCCTCCATCTGGTGCCCTGATTAGGCTGCTCGCACCGTGGCTGCTGCCACACCGCGGCTGTCCTGCCTCTTGCCAGGGGGGCCCTAGACAGTCATCTGGGCTCTCCACTGAACTAGCTTCCATCTCTTCCCTGGGGTGTGCCAGGCGTCCCAGACTCGTCCAGGTCCCGAGACAGACGGGCAGCGCTGAGAATTTTCTCTACTTCACGGGGCTGTGTTTTCGTGTCATTCTGTGCCATGGCTGACCCAGGCTGCCACAAACACTGCGCTGTGAGGTTGCCTTTCAGGCATTGACATGGAAGTGGGCAAAGCCCCTCTGTCTTGACTGTCCCCTCAGTCACCGCCACACTGCTGGCCAGGACTTCAGGAGCGCGGATGTTCAGACCCTTAGATCTTCCTCTTTGTTTTTGTTTTATGTTTTTTGTTTTCCCCCCACATTGGTGTCTGTCTTCCTTCCCAGATTTCATCGAATCATCAGAAACTCTCATTGTTCTTCTTCAGTCTACTCAAAACTTCTCTTCTGACATAATTTCCTATGCCTTCTCTGCTTTTTTGGATAATTTTAAGTATTTATTATTTAAGTCAGATAGGCTAGCTCAGGGGTCAGGAAGCTTTTTGGCTGAGAGAGCCATGAACGCCATATATTTTAAAATGTAATTCTGTGAGAGCCATACAACGACCCGTGTACATTACTCATTATCCAATAAAAATTTGGTGTTATCTCGGAGAACAGCTGTGATTGGCTCTAGCCACCCAGAACCATGAACATGAGCAGTAGGAAATAAATGGATTGTAATACATGAGAATGTTTTATATTTTTAACGTTATTTCTTTTTTATTAAAGATTTGTCTGCGAGCCAGATGCAGCCATCAAAAGAGCCATAGGTTCCTGACCCCTGGGCTAGCTTCATAATAATTGGAGTCTCGTCTGACCAGGTGGTGGCACAGGAGATAGAGCATCAGACTGGGACACAGAGGAGTCAGGTTAGAAACCCTGAGGTTGCTGGCGTGAGCACGAAGTCACTGTCTTTAGTGTGGGATTATAGATATGACCCCATGGTCGCTGGCTTGAGCCCAAGGTCACTAGCTTGAGCAAGGGGTCATTCACTCACTCTGTTGTAGACCCCTGATCAAGACGCATATGAAAAAGCAATCCATGAACTAAGGAGCCGCAATGAAGAACTGATGCTTCTCATCTCTCTTCCTTCCTGTCTGTCTGTCCCTATCTGTCCCACTCTCTATCTCTGTTACCAAAAAAAAAAAAAAAAAAATAGAGTCTCTGGCATTTACAAACTAGTACTAAATTGGAACAAATGACATTACTAGCTGTGCCAAATACTTGCTCAAATCTTTTAAAGATGTTTCTTTTCCCTTGGAACAAAACACAAACTTTCTACCACAGATTGCAGGGCTTGTCCCCCTTCCCTTCCACCGTCCAATCTCAACTCAACCCCACGGCCTCTGCACGTGACAAACACATTAAGAAGCTGATTCCCCATTTAGGATCTTTTTTTTTTCTTCATTATCTTTTATCTGGGTCTTTGCCAACCCAGCTTCTTCTTATTCTTTATGTCTCAGCTTAAAAATCACCTACCCAGGAGGGGATTCTCTGAGCATCTTACTGAAAGAATTTGAAAAGAACTGTCCAGCTCCCCGTTTCCAGCTCAGCCCCTTGGTTACATCCCCCCTCTAGTGCTGCAGACCACGTGACACAGCTTTTCTCCTTTGGGTGTGTGCATGCATTGTCTGTTTCTCAGTAGAAAAAGCAGGAAGTACATACCAGAGACTGGACGTGTTCACCATTGTATGCCTAGAGCTAAACAGTGTCTGCCTGGACCATGGTCGCTGCTCACCAAGTAAGCAATGAATGAATAAATGAAATGTGTGTTGGTGTGCTAGGAGCCGTGATAAAACTGATGTTTCCTTATGGACCTAGATCATTTATATTTCTGAGAATATTACAAATGCCATCATTAATATGGAACTGTTGCATAGAAGAACTGTCAAAATCTGTGGTGTTTTTAATCTGACTCAGTATAGTCCTATAAAAAAAAAAAAGCTAGATGACATGTATTAATAGGAAAGAAAGCCTGACCTGGGGTGGCGCAGTGGATAAAGCATCGACCTGGAGCCCTGAGGTCGCCGATTCAAAACCCTGGGCTTGCCTGGTCAAGGCACACAGAGGAAGCAACTACTATGAGTTGATTCTTCCTGCCTCTGCCCCCCTCTTTCTGTCTCTCTCTCTCTCCCTCCCTCTCTTTCTCCTCTTCTCTCTCTAAATATTGAAAAATAAAAATTTAAAAGATATATTTAAACAGGAAAGTAAAAAACAGAATAGAATTTAAAATTATCATCTTGTTATTCAATTAACTTACCAATTTTATTACTACCTAACTTTTGATATTTCTCTTTTTTCAATGTACTTGTTTTCATATAAAACATCGATTGTGTCTGTTGGACACATCTTCTGAACATTCTCCTAATAAATGCTAGTTAATAAGACATTGTGGGCTATAGTAAGTAGAGGCTCATTGCCACCTGATGTTGGTACCTGTAATGACTCACATCAAAGCCTGTTGCTTTTCAGGTAAAGCTGATAGAAAAATGACTGAATAATGGCTCTTTCTTTATGATCTCCTTTTTATCCTTTTCAAAGAAAAGAAAAAAGAAGACATGCTATTGAAATATCAATCATATTACTCAAATGGAACATACACAAAAGCAAGATTTAATAGAATTGTAACTTTGTTTGCATGGTAATTTTCATTTAATTGTCCCCTATTCAGAATTAAACCTTTGTTTTTCTCTTATAGCTCAGTGGCCTACACGACGTTTTGCTGTACTGCAGGAGCTATTGACTTGTGTACTTTTTCTTTTCTTTTAACTAACCATTGCTTTATGTGGGTCTTCGATCGATCATTTGAATCTCAAAACAATAGATTTTACGTGTGTCTGGTTGCATTGGAGGTTAACAGGTTTAATCACCCAGTTATAATTTAGCTTCCTCAGCATCTAAGGATCTACGGTGTTTTCTCCTGGTGTTTTTCCGTACTGGTCTCCTGCCTCCCCTGCTAAAAAAAAAAAAAAAGAGAGATCAGTTTTATCTCTGTTCCCCACATGAGTTAACAGAACTGACATTTATACAAGAACAAATAACCATGTCGAGACAGATTCATCCTATTCTGGACGATGATTTCTTCATAGAGGAGGATTTTTCACACGCCTGCCTTTTATTGCTGGCTGTCCTCATGGGTTTCCCGCCACCTTGTTTTAAAGATCAGAACATAAAGCTATTACGTGTTTTATTCCAAACACCATTGATAATTTAAAATATTTTTTTTGTTTTTCATTGTTTTTTTTTTTTAGATATATTGACATGTAACCTTGCGCAAGTTTAAGGCGTACAACATGATGATTTGATACGCTTTATCTATTGAAAATGATTGCCTCATTGGGGTTAGTTAACACCTTCGTCACCTCACACAATTACCTTTTTATAGTAGTAATATAAATTTTATTTCTCTCCAAATCAGAACTGATTAAAAAGGAAAAAAAATTGCTCTCTATTTCTTCTCAAAATACATAAACACATTTATTTTAAGAATAACACATCAAATATTAATTTCTTTTCCACAGCCTCCCATGGCTGATGTAATTGGAAGATGAGTTTTACTACCTGTCCTCAATGAATGTAGAAAACATGGCATTTATAGGCTCATTCTCTCAATCTTTGTTTTAGCCGCCTCTTTCGTATGTTGTTAATTCTGCACCATAATTAAAAGCTTTTATGGTAAAAGCTTTTAATAATTTTATCTATAGGATTTCTTTAATTCTAGCAAAACAGTGTCACAAAACTTGAAATAGGCAAAACTCATAGTAGATATTTATATATTTATTTTTAAATATATATTTTTAATTTTAGAGAAAGAGATAACAAGAAATAGGGGAGAGAGAGAGAGAAAGAGGGAGGAACATTGATCTGTTCCTACATGTTCCCCGAACACGGCTGGCACAGCAGACCTTTGCGCTTTGAGATGACGTTATAACCAGCCAAGCTATCTGGCCAGGGCAGTAGATCTTTAAAAAAAAAATAAATTACATATCAATGTTTCTGAGTTTTGGAGGTATATACCCAGTAGAGGGATTGCTGGGTCATAAGGTAGTTCTATTTTCAGTTTTTTGAGGAACCACCATACTTTCTTCCATAATGGTTGTACTACTTTACATTCCCACCAACAGTGGATGAGGGTTCCTTTTTCTCCACAGCCTCTCCAACATTTGCTATTACCTGTCTTGTTAATAATAGCTAATCTAACAGGTGTGAGGTGCTATCTCATTGCAGTTTTGATTTGCATTTCTCTAATAACTAAAGAAGATGAGCATCTTTTCATATATCTGTTGGCCACTTGTATTTATTCCTGGGAGAAGTGTCTGTTCATGTCCTCTTCCCATTTTTTTTATTGGATTGTTTGTTTGTTTTTTGTTGAGTTTTATGAGTTCTTTGTATATTTTGGATATTAGGCCCTTATCTGAGCTGTTGTTTGAAAATATCATTTCCCATTTAGTTGGCTGTCTGTTTATTTTGTTATCAGTTTCTCTTGCTGAGCAAGAACTTCTTAGTCTGATGTAGTCCCATTCATTAATTTTTGCCTTCACTTCTCTTGCCTTTGGAGTCAACATGCAGCCCCATTTTTATTGCAGCATTGTTCACAGTGGCTAGGATATGGAAACAACCAAAAAGCCCATCATTAGATGTCTGAATAAAGAAGATGTGGCACATATACACTATGGAATACTACTCAGCCATAAGAAATGATGACATCGGATCATTTACAGCAAAATGGTGGGATCTTGATAACATGATACGAAGTGAAATAAGTAAATCAGAAAAAACCAGAAACTGCATTATTCCATACATAGGTGGGACATAAAAGTGAGACTAAGAGACATTGATAAGAGTGTGGTGGTTATGGGGGGAGGGGGGAGAGGGAGAGGGAAAGGGGGAGGGGGAGGGGCACAAAGAAAACTAGATAGAAGATAACAGAGGACAATCTGACTTTGGGTGATGGGTATGCAACATAATTGAACGACAAGATAACCTGGACTTGTTATCTTTGAATATATGTATCCTGATTTATTGATGTCGCCCCATTAAAAAAATAAAATTATTAAAAATAAATAAATTAATTAATTAAACTTACTGAATATACTGAAACTGTAATCCCATAAACTATTATAGTAGTAAAGTTTCATATTTTATAAAAGCTTTCACATGTTTCATAAGATCTTTAATCATACCAAGAACACACGTAGCCAAAAAATAAAGAGAGAGAGAGAACCAACATGTCATGTTGATCTCTAACTGAACAATGAAGACATTGGCTAGTGAGGTGAGATTTACTGTTTTATTCTTAATAATCTCTGTAGGAGATTTATTAAAATCTGATTATATTGTATTCTCTCTTTTTAGTTTTTCTCTCTTCCTCTATTTTCTCCCTCCTCCTACCCTTCCTTCCTTTTTCTGATCTTCTCCTCCTTCTTACTTTCTCTTGTGTTCCTCCCCACGTCTTTTCTTTGCACTGTTTACCATGAGAAAGACAACGGCTGTATTCCCTCTGACTTCCGGTCTGTCAGTCAACCTTGACAACCACCTGCGCTATTCTTACTCCTCCTCTCTAGTCCCCTGTGTGGGAAGTGTTTCCCTGTGAGGGTACTCATTCTCCTTTTAGTGCTGTGTGTATAGGCAGAGTTACTTTGTTTCCTTCAGTTGTGTTTCAGTGGAATAAAAGTTAATGACATTCAAATAATTAAAATGCATTTAGTTGTGTTTATCGCCAAATTTTGGATATTTTATTACCGTTTTTGAGGGAATCATAAAATTCTGTTAAATTAGATTTTAGGTAGACCATAAGGTTTTTAAATTTCCATCAAAACATTTAGTTAATAAAGAAGTATGTAAAGAAAAACATCTGAGTTCTTCCCCGGTCAGTCACCTTTCATTGTTTTCTCACAAGACGTTATTGAGAAGTGGATACTCCCATGCTGATATTTTTTAATATACACAGATGCATCCTTGCAAATATTAACATATACAAAAACTGTATGTATATTGTAAACCAAAACTAAATCATGAAATACATATCATTCTAAAACTAGATTTTAAAATAATTCTTCATAAATATCTATATTTTTAAATTATTTTACAATTAAAATTTTAGAACAAGTAATATAAGTTGTATAGGCCTGACCTGTGGTGGCGCAGTGGATCAAGCACTGACCTGGAACGCTGAGGTTGCCGGTTCAAAACACTGGGCTTGCCCGGTCAAGGCACATATGGGAGTTGATACTTCCTGCTCCTCCCTCCTTCTCTCTCTCTCTCTCTCTCTCTCTCTCTCTCGTCTTTCTTTTCTAAAATGAATAAATAAAAATAATTTTAAAAAAGTTATATAGATATGAGATTCAAATTACTGCCATTTTTTGCCTGACCAGTGGTGCAGTGGATAGAGCATTGGACTGGGATGCAGAGGACCCAGGTTCGAGACCCCGAGGTCACCAGCTTGAGCGCGAGCTCATCTGATTTGAGCAAAGCTCACCAGCTTGGACCCAAGGTTGCTGGCTTGGGCAAGGGGTTACTAGGTCTGCTGAAGGCCCATGGTCAAGGCACATATGAGAAAGCAATCAATGAACTAAGGTGTTGCAACAAAAAACTGATAATTGATGCTTCTCATCTCTCTGTGTTCCTGTCTGTCTGTCTGACTCTCTGTAAAAAAAAAAAAAAAAATTACTGCCATTTTTATATGCTTTTCACTTTTAACTAGAGAATAAAGAAACAAAGCAAAAATAGAAACCTGAGCATGGTTCATAAGAAAGCACATTCAATAGCAATGCAGGAGATTTATTTAAAATCCCAATACTTAAAGCCAGCAAAGTGTGCTAGCTTTTGGAATGAGACTCTCCATGTGACAAGTACGGGGTGGGGGTGGAAAGACACTGGTTTGGCTGCTGTCTGGTAATGTGTGCTGTGACACTTTCTGATTCTGTGACGAAGGCTGGATGCAGAACAGTTGGGGAGATGAGAGCAACAGTAGAATAGAATTTCTGTGCTTTATTAGAACGATATTTTAATGGCTGCTGCCCAAATTGGCAATACTCCACATAAGCTGGAATTGTATTTTTCGTCCATAGACAGTTCTAAGCTGGTGTGGCGAGGCTCATCCTCCATGTGGTCAGAGATAGCGGCTCCTTCTAGTCCGTCACCCTGCTTTCCTCAAGAAGCAGCATCTATCTTGTGGTCCAAGGCTATTCCAGCCCCTTGCTGACATGACCACAGTCTAAGCAGCCACACAGATGGAATGGAAAACAATGCTGACGCCCTGTCCAGACATCACATACACACACTCTGGTCCATTTTATGAACCAGAACTTGATCACAGACTTATACCTAACTTCAGGCAAAGATGGACCTTATGAAGTATTTCTCTGTGATTAGTGGGGGAGGGGGAATCTATTGCATTCAAAGATCAGAATGGATATGGGGGACAACTAACATTTCTGTCACCTATTGTCATTATCCTAAATGATTTTTAAAAGATTTTGAAATGCTCTCTTATTTGATGACAGGAGACCACGGGGAGCTAGAAATGCATACGTTTTCATAGTCATGGCATCTATGGCTTTATAAAGAGTGATGGTGTGCCTAAGAAATTCTCAGATTAAAGACTACCTTATCCTTCTGGAACCGTTCTATGGTGTTCTTGGAGTATATTCCTAAAAGTGGGATGGCTGGGTCAAAAGGCAGTTCGATTTTCAATTTTTTGAGGAATCTCCATACTGTTTTCCACAGAGGCTGCACCAGTCTGCATTCCCACCAGCAGTGTAGAAGGAGAAATGCACCCCCATGTTTATAGCAGCATTGTTCACAATAGCGAAGATCTGGAAACAGCCCAAGTGTCCATCAGAGGACAAGTGGATTAAAAAGCTTTGGTACATATATACTATGGGATACTACTCAGCCATAAGAAATGATGACATGGATCATTTACAATAACATGAATGGACCTTGATAACATTATACGGAGTGAAATAAGTAAATCAGAAAAAACTAAGAACTATATGAACCCATGTATAGATGGGACATAAAAATGAGACTCAGAGACATGGACAAAAATGTGATGGTAACAAGGAGTGGGGTGGAGGTTGTGGGAAGGGGGCGAGGAAGGAGAGGGAGGGGGTAGGGGGAGGGTACGGGCACAAAGAAAACCAGATAGAAGGTGACAGAAGACAATTTGACTTTGGGTAAGGGGTATGCAGCATAATCAAAGGTCAAAATAATCTGGAGATGTTTTCTTGGAACATATGTACCCTGATTTATCAATGTCACTGCATTAAAGTTAATAAAAATAAGATTAAAAAACACATAAAACACTACCTCTATATTTTTTCTTTTGAGAAGGTATAGTAATGTTAATTATAATGATAATAAAAATATCTAATGTTATTGAGTATAAAAAAAAAGATTACCTTATCTTCTTTTCAGCCTGTGATTTTATCCCCTATGTCAGTTACAGTTGGACTCTTTTCACCCTCTGTGTACACCACTACCCTTCCCCCCATAAGTAGGAAGGTGTAATTGTAACAAAATTGTAGCCCTGTCATTCCAACTCACCCTGGTTAAATCACTTACCCTTTTGTCCGCCATGTCCCCACCTGTGAAATGCTGAGCACAGTGCCTGTGCTACTTCTGTAGACAGAGCACAGAAGGCTAGTACAATAATACAGTAATGATTATTAATAATTTGAAAGATGTTATGTGTAAGGTTAATACTTCTAGTCACCAGTTCTGTATTGCCAGTAGGAGCCGGGCACTCTCCTAAATCCTTTAAATGTATGTCACTTAATTTAGAATTTACAACCCCCACATGGCATACTTCATAGTTTCTCTATTCTAGCGTCGAGGAAACTGAGGCTCAGAAGAGGTCAGATGAGTTATCCAATGCCATTTCTACCTTTTTTAGGGGGGGATAGCCTTTTATACTTTTAAGGAAGACCAGAATATCCATCTAAATTGTCTTACTGCAGTGAGTAACTATGAAATTATGTTAGATACTAATGAAAAGGAATATATAAATAGAAACCTTTTTTGTCCCCAAGATTTTTATTTACTCATTGCTTAGAAAGGAGAGAGAGAGAGAGAGAGAGAGAGAGAGAGAGAGAGAGAGAGAAGGGGAGGAGGAGCAGGAAGCATCAACTCCCACATGTGCCTTGAGCAGGCAAGCCCTGGGTTTCGAACTGGCAACCTCAGCGTTCCAGGTGGATGCTTTTATCCACTGTGCCAACACAGGTCAGGCTAAATAGGAACCTTTTTTTAAGGCTGGTGGTATTACACTCAAATATGTTGCTTCCTTTTTCTGAATGTCATCCTTGTCACAGTATTTTCGTCTTCACCAATGACTGAAAAGGGATATTCCTTCAAGTCCGCTGCCCTCATCTTTTTTTATTATTATTTATTTATTCATTTTAGAGAGGAGAGGGAGAGACAGAGAGAGAGAGAAGGGGGGTAGGAGCTGGAAGCATCAACTCCCATATGTGCCTTGACCAGGCAAGCCCAGGGTTTCGAACCGGCGACCTCAGCATTTCCAGGTCGACTCTTTATCCTCTGCGCTACCACAGGTCAGGCCAATCTTTAACGTTAACTGTCACGCATCGTAGCCCACCCCTTGGTACCGTCAGCAGCGACACCGACACTGGAGCCTCCACACAGCATGTGCTGGGAACGCGGCGGTGGGGGGGGAGGTATGAAGACGTGAACACTGAACTCTCATTTCTGTGGAGTACTATGCTGACACGGAACCCTGAGATAGTTTCCTCATGCTTAACGACAGTGTACCTAGCTGGTGGGTAATGACGGGCCTTCAACCATCAGGACGTCACTCCTCGTGAGATTCATGTTTACTCAGAACAATAAATATAAGGTGTACGACATCTTTAAATTTATACTTCCATGTGACTCGGTGACCGCTGCTGAATGACTTGCTGTTTCCTGCCTGGCTAAACCTAGGTGGCCTTTCACAAGCAGTCGGTTCTGAGTGGAGGATTATTCACAGTAGGTGTTGGGAAAATCCACATATTAATTCTGTAAAATCTAGCTAAGACTTGTGTCCGGTTCTTTAGGGGAGGGTGACATGGACACAGAGTTTTGTGGTCCAGTCTGGGCTCCCGTAAATGCTGAGAAGCCGGTGGGGGAGACTGTTTTCTCTACATAAGCCTCTGCTGTGCCTGGGCGTGGCTTCTGACAAGAGAGCTGAAGAATGTGGCTCTCTGGCCCATTTGGAGATTCTGGGAGATAATGTACTTTTAAAAATTGCTTTTCTGCCTGACCTGTGGTGGCGTAGTGGATAAAGCGTCAACCTGGGAACGCTGAGGTCGCCGGTTCGAAACCCTGGGCTTGCCTGGTCAAGGCACATATGGGAGTTGATGCTTCCTGCTCCTCTCCCCTTCTCTCTCTCTCTCTCTAATGAATAAATAAAATTAAAAAAAATTCCTTTTCTGTCTAAAATATTCACAGTAGACCCTATTATTTGCAACGACGAACCCCTGAAGACATAAACCAGGAAACCTGCTTTAAGAGCTTGGAGAGGTCTGACCTGGGGTGGCGCAGTGCATAAAGCGTTGACCTGGAACACTGAGGTCACCGGTGTGAACCCCGGGCTTGCCCAGTCAAGGCACATAGGAGGAGCAACTACTATGAGCTGATGCTTCTGCTCCTCCCCCTTCTCTCTCTCTCTCTCTCTCTCTCTCTCTCTCTCTCTCTCCTCTCTAAAACCAATACAAAGTTTTTTAAAATCTTAAAAAAAAAAGTATAGAGAAAAGTGACATTCATTCTTTTATTGGCTCATTTGTTTGCTACGAGGGTCCTTGAGTTACAGAAGTCTTGAGTTTAGGACACTCACTCCCATAAAAACTAAAAACAATCTGAGACATGAGTGTTTTGGCTTACCTTGTAGCGCCCTTTGTATGGACTACGTGGGCAAACTAGTTTGGCTGTGCCTGGCAGCAGAATATGCAGTGCGACAGGTAAGTGACTTTGGCTAGGGTGTGTTCTGATTTACGTCAAAATTCGGGTTATGTCACTGTCCTAGGAACGGAAAGGTGTCCTAACCCGAGGACCCCACCTTCCCGTATATCCGTTGACTCATTTTTCTCTGCTGTTTTTAAATAAATAACTCTTTTAAAATGTTTAATGCATGCCATTTTTAAGTATGTTGAGAGGTAGTAAAAAAAAATAAATCATTGCTTACACGGGGAACCTGTAACTTTGATACAACGACGCTAGAAGACAGGACGCGGCTGGCGGTGTGAGGGAGGAGCTTGTGACCAAGGTGCAAAGGAGAGAGCCCGTGGGCGGAGCACAGGGAAAGCGGTGGTTCCAGGTGGGGTATGCGGGAGAGGGGACGGAGAGCCCGGGAAGACTTTGCACAGAGGGTGGAGAGACATTGGCATCTGGTGGGTAGAGAAAGCACGAAGGGGCAAAGCAATGGAGCAGAGCTGAGTGAGTGACAGGCGTCCTTAGGTCACGCGCCACGAATGCACCGGAAAGAGACAAAGGGGGAGGGGCGGGCGGGTCACTGGAGCTTGCTGTTCAAACACAAGTGCTTGGACCTAAATGTGTAGACTTTGAAGGAGGTTGAGAAGGGAGTACTTCAAGAAGGGTGTTTTTATTTTTTTACATTTATTTATAGTCTTTGTTGAGATATAATTCACATATCATACCACTCACCAATTGATGAGGTTGAGGAAGTTCCTTCTATTCCCAGTTTGCTGAGTGTTTTGATTATGAGGTCAATGCAGGACAGTTATTCTGATATCTGCATATGAAGGGAATTGAGCAACCAATGAGTGCACAACGAACTGGAACAAACATGAATGCTTCTCTCTCTCTCTCTCTCTCTCTTGCTCTCTCTTCTTCACTCAGACTCTTTAATAGCAATCAATAAATAATAAAAAAGAAATTGAAATTGAAGATCTAAAGATGTTAGGCAAATAGCAAGGCAAAAATGTGATGACAAGCCCTGACCAGTTTGCTCTGTGGTAGAGCATCGGTCCAGTGTGTGGATGTCCCAGGTTTGATTCCCAGTCAGGACACAGAGGAGAAGCAACCATTGGCTTTTTCACCCCACTTCTTCTACCTTCTCTCTTTTTGTCTCTCTCTTCTCCTCTTGCAACCATGGCTGGTTTGGAGCAAGTTAGCCCCAAGTACTAGGGATGGCTCCATGGACTTACCTCAGGTGCTAAAATTAGCTTAGTTGTCTAGCAATGTCCCCAAATGGGCAGAGCACACCTCATAAGGAGCTTGCCTGGTGGATCCCAGTCGGGATATATGCAGGAGCCTGTCTCTCTGCCTCCCTGTTTTTCATTTAAGAAAAGAAAAAGTGACGACAGCTTAAATTAGAGCACAAAGTATTTGCGCAGCTATAGATGAGAGAGATATTGAGAAAGTGCAAATGGTACATACCGGTGATAGAGCCGACAAGGGTGAAACTATACAGGAAGGTGCCTGCCTGCCTCCCTGAGGTGTTAAACTTAAGAGAACATGGTTAACACCCTGGGTTAAAATCTCAACTTGACTCTTTCATAGTTACATAACCTTAAGGTTATGTAAGCTCAGGCTCTTTGTGGCCTCATTTCCTTTGCTACTACATGTAGATATACATGTGACTATTACATGCGTAATTTTACTTGAAGCCCTTAAACCAATGCCTGCCTCTGAGTGTTGCGTGCAATTATTATTACTTTAAAATAACCATTTTTCTTCCTTTATGAACAAATACAAAGATATGGTCATCGAATTGGTATTGATCAGCCTAAAAGTGAACAGAGAAATAGTTCTCTAGTAATAATGAAATGGAAACTGCATTAATGCTATTGGTGCAAAATATTATTTATCAGAGGTGAGGTAGAAAACACGTTTTAAAATGATATATTCACATTTTTAAAGAAAAAACCCAGCTTGTTTTTGTATTCAAAACTATGACTATGAATGAGCAGACAGCACAAAATAAAGGCTCAGACATTTTTGCAGAAACAAATATCCAATTAATATACATAAAATTAGTCTTTATAAAGTAAAAATGCAGATCGTGTTAATCTAATCAAATGCGACCACCGCTAAATTGTCTTACACTCGCCTCAGACATGCACGCACCTGCTGACCAGAAGGGGTAAAGTAGCTAGTCTCCAGGGCTCTGCTGTAGTTAATCTGCTGCAATGATATCTTATTTTTGAACTTTTCTTCAAGCACAAAGTAGCATCTATCATAATTAGAGCATAAAATATAGTGATATCATGGACTGTTTTACTTGAAATGGCTACATTTGGTTCCTATTTTAGCTTCCTTATCCATGTAGCTCCTGAACAAGGTAGAGCAGGTCTTTAATGAATATATTTATTTAAACTTTATTCTGAAATAATACTTTATGACATTGTACTCCATAAAATCAGGAATGTCCAATAGAAAATGACATAGTGTAAATAGCATAAAGGCCAGTTTACTTAGCTATAATGTCTACTTTAAATTATATGTATGCACTTTTACAAAATCACTGATGTTACAAGGCTAAAAGTCTCACATAGTCTGTGGTTTAGCCAGTGTGACTTGCTTTAATCTCAAACTGCTCGAGATTTAAACCTTTATAGTGCTTTCTCCAGTAGGTCAAAACATTTCCCACCCTACTTTAAAATACTTCCTTAATTTTTTTTTACCAACGTTAATTCAGTTTGGAATATGTGAATAGCTAAAAGTAACATGCTAACATGAATTTATTTGTTATGCACTGTACTTTTTATCTGATGGTACCGCATTTACTTATTTATTTTTTAGTTTTTCAAGTACAGTTGCCATTTCATACTGTATTAGTCTCAGGTGTTTAATATAGAGGTTAGACATTCTGTAACTTCAAAGTGACCTCCCTCGACGGCCTAGCACCCGCCTGGCACTGTAGCTAGTTATTATCATGGTAGTGGCTATATTCCCTATGCCGTACTTTACATCCCTGTGACTCTTTTTATAACTGGCAATTTGTACTTCTGAATTCCTTTCACTTCTTCATATGCTCAGTCACCCCCCCTTCCCAATTGGCAACGATCGGTTCATTGTCTGTATGTGAGTTTGTTTCTATTTTGTTTGTTCACATAGTGACTGTACCAGTGTGTAGTTCCACCAACAGGGCACAAGTGTTCCCTTTTCTCCATATTCTCGCTACCACCCTTTGTTTGTTGATACATTAATAATAGTCATTCTGACAGGTGTGAGTTGATACCTCATTGTAGTTTTAATTCTTATTTCTCTGATGATTAGTGATATTGAGCATCTTTCCATATGTCTATTGGCCATCTGTACGTCCTCACTGGAGAAATCTCTATTCCAGTCTTCTGCCCATGTTTTAATTGAATTTTGTTTTCCTGTGAAGCTGCAAGCATTTTACTTAAATAAGGTGGGGTAAAAGTAGGTTGCAGCTCTGAGCCTGCAAAACGTAGAGTTTAACCTTGTATTATTATTTAGTAATGGTGTATTATTTTCTATATGAACACTTGTAAACCTATCATTGGCCCGTCCTCTATTTGGGGTACTAATCTGTTATCAGATAAATTATTGGCAGGTATCTTTTTTAATTCAGTAGGTTGTCTTTTCATTTTGTTGATAATTTTCTTCGTTGTGCCAAAACTTTTAGTTTCTTTGTGTGTGTGTGTGTGTGTGTGACAGAGACAGAGAGAGACTGAGAGAGGGACAGATAGGGACAGACAGGAAGGGAGAGAAATGAGAAGCATTAATTCTACATTGCGGCACCTTAGTTGTTCACTGATTGCTTTCTCGTATGTGCCTTGAGGGGGTTGAGGGAGGGACTACAGCAGACTGAGTGACCCTTTGCTCAAGCCAGCGACCTTGGGCTCAAACTGGTGAGCCTTGCTCAAACCAGATGAGTCCATGCTCAAGCCGGTAACCTTGGGGTTTCAAACCTGGATTCTCTGTGTCCCAGTCTGACGCTCTATTCACTGAGCCACTGCCTGGTCAGACAAAAACTTTTAGTTTCTTTATCTGTTTGTTTTCATTGCCAAGAAAACTAGTCCAAAAAATAAATAGCACTGAGAGATATGTCACCAGAAAAGTGACACAGCTAACTGTCTATGTTTCCTTCTGGGCATTTTAAGGTTTCAGGTCAATACATTTTGAGTTTATTCTTGCATGTGTTGTAAGAAAGTGCAGTGGTACCTTCAGATACGAGCAGACCAATGTATGAATTTTTTTAAGATACGAGTCATGATTCGGGAAGCTGCCGCTAGTTGGCACGTTGGCACATGGGTCCAGTATCGGCAGTGCCAACACCAGCATCTCATTCTTTCTCACGTGTTACCTGCAGAATCAAGTCGAATCTTGTGCACTGTACTCATTTTGCATCATTTTTGCATGTTTTACTAACGTTTTTTTATGTGTTATCATGGGGCCAAAGACAGTGAGTGTAAAGGACAGTGGTGAGAAGAAGAAGAGCATGATGTCAATGGAAGTAAAGCAAGAAATAATAGAAAAACATGAGCGTGGTGTGTGACAGATTGAACTGGCAAGGCTGTAGGACCGCAACACATCTACAATTTGTACCATCCTTAAGCAAAAGGATGCCATCAAAAGCGCAAATCCAGCGAAAAGAACTACAATTCTGTCCCAGTTAAGGACAAATATCTATGAAGAAATGGAGAAGCTTCTGCTGGTGTGGGTGAAAGAGAAAGAGCTGGCAGGAGATACAGTGACAGAGACTGTAATATGCGAAAAGGCACGTATTATTTACAGCGACTTGAAGAAGAAAGAACCATCAACCTCAAAAGAGGCAGCAGAAGATACGTTTAAGGCGAGTCATGGCTCTTCTGCAAATTTCAAGAAGAGATCTGGCATCCATCCAGTGGTGAGGCATGGTGAAGCTGCGAGTGCTGATGTTAAGGCAGCTGAGGAGTACATCACACGTTTTGCTGCACTTATTGCAAAGGAAGGTCACATTCCCTCAACAAGTGTTCAAATTTGATGAAACAGGATTGTTTCGGGGGAAAAATGCCCCGGAGGACTTTCATCACCGCAGAGGAGAAGAAGCTGCCAGGCCATAAACCCATGAAGGACCGTCTGACCCTTGCATTGTGTGCAAATGCTAGTGGTGACTGTAAAGTAAAGCCACTGCTAGTGTATCATTCCGAAAATCCTCCAGCCTTTAAGACTCACAAGATTCTTAAAGAAAAACTGCAGGTCATGTGGTGCGTCAATGCTAGGGCATGGGTTACATGGCAGTTTTTTATTGAATGAGTAAATTTCATCTTTGGTCCTACAGTGAAGAAATATCTTCAAGAAAATAAACTCCCGATGAAAGCATTACTAATCCTTGAAAATGCTCCAGCCCACCCACCTGGTCTTGAAGATGACATTCTTGATGAGCTCAAATTTGTGAAAGTCCTCTACCTCCCACCCAACACGACCTCAATCTTGCAACCTATGGATTAGCAGGTCATTTCTAACTTTAAAAAGCTATACACAGCCCTGGCCGGTTGGCTCAGTGGCAGAGCGTCAGCCTGGTGTGCGGAAGTCCTGGGTTCGATTCCCGGCCAGGGCACACAGGAGAAGCACCCATCTGCTTCTCCACCCCTCCCCCTCTCCTTCCTCTCTGTCTCTCTCTTCCCCTCCCGCAGCCAAGGCTCCATTGGAGCAAGGATGGCCCGGGCGCTGGGGATGGCTCTGTGGCCTCTGCCTCAGGCACTAGACCGGCTCTGGTCACAACAGAGCGACACCCCAAATGGGCAGAACATCACCCCCTGGTGGGCGTGCCGGGTGGATCCTGGTCGGGAGCATGCGGGAATCTGTCTGATTACCTCCCCGTTTCCGGCTTCAGAAAAATACAAAAAAAAAAGCTATACACAAAGCACTTGTTCCACTGCTGCTTTGAGGTGATTGAGAATACAAATCTAACCCTTTGAGAGTTTGGAAAAGATTACTAAAACATCGTGATATGTTTACACATTATTGACTTGGCATGGCAAGAAGTTACAAGAAGAACCTTGAACTCAGCATGAAAAAAGTTATAGCCTGATGTTGTTGCAGACAGGGACTTCGAAGGATTCGAACCAGAGACTGAGACCAAGGTAGAAGCGTTGGAGGAGATTGTGTCCCTTGGAAAGTCAATGGGTCTGGAGGTAGATGAAGGTGATGTAAACGAGCTTGTTGAGGAACATGAGGAGGAACTCTCAACTGAGGAGTTGAAGGAGCTACAGATGATGCAATATACGGAGCTTCTGCAAGAGATTAGTAGTGAGGAGGAAGTAGAGTCGGAGGAAGTGATTTCTACAAGTGAAATTAAAGACAGGCTGGCAATGTGGGAGAAGCTTTCAAGTTTCATTGAAAAGAAACACCCAGAAAAAGTTTCAACTGGTCGTGCTTCAGCACCTTTTAATGACACTTGTTTGTCACATTTCTGTAACATTTTAAAAGGCAGACAAAAGCAAACCTCTTTGGATAGATTTTTATTCAAAAGTCCTTCAAGTGGAAGTGCTGAAAGTGCAGCCAAAAAGGCAAAAACTGGTGATGACTAAATGAAAAATACGTAATGTTAAGCTTAGGTTAAGTTTAAAGTGAAGAAAGTGCACTTTTTTACAATTGAGTTTTTGTGGTTTCATTTTAGTAAAGAACATGCAGTTTTAGTTTTGTTTAAAGTAAAGAAAATGCAGTTTTAGTTTACATTTAGTGTTAAGAAAGTACAGTTTTAGTTTACGTGTCTACAGTGCCTGCATCCCTTCCTCCCTCCCTCCTCTTCTGCCATTCACCTCCGTTAGCCACACTCGTCTGTCTCCAAGGTAAGAATACACAGTACTAAATAACACTTTTGTCTTTTATTTCATATATTTTGTTATGCATTGGTAAAGTATATATGTGTGTTTCTTAATTAAAAATATATTTTTTCATAATTTAGGATAGTTTGGGGATGTTTCACAGGGCTGAAATGGATTAAATCTATTTCAGTTATTTTAAATGGGAGAAATTTGTTTGATATAGGAGTTGATTGACTTACGAGCTCGATCACAGAACGAATTAAACTCGTATCTCAAGGTACCACTGTGGTCTAATTTCATTCTTTTGCATGTATCTTTCCAGTTTCCCAACACCAGTTATTGAAGTCACAGTCCTTCCTCCATTGTAGACTCTTGCCTCCTTTGTCATATGTTAAATGATCATACAGACATAGGTATATTTCTGGGTTCTCTATTCTACTCCACTTGTCTGATCTATGTATCTGTTTTTTATGCCAGTATCATCCTGTTTTGATTACTATAACTTTGTAGCATAGTTTGATATCAGGTAATATGATGTCTCCAACTTTGTTCTTCTTTCTCAAGATTCAGGGACTTTTATGGTTCCACATAAATTTTAGAATTATTTGTCCCAGTTCTGTGAAAAAATGCCTTTGGTGTTTTTAAAGGAATGGCATTGAATCTGCAGATTGCTTTAAGTAATATAAACCTTTTAACAATGTTAATTTTCTCTGTCAACAAGCACAATATAGCTTTTCATTTATTTGTGCCTTCTTCAATGTCTTATAATTTTCCAAACACATGCCTTTTACCACCTAGGTTAAATTTATTCTAAGGTATTTTACTTTTTTGGTGCAACTATCAATGGGATTGTTTTCTTAAATTCTTTTTTTGAGCATTATTGGTTCATAAAAATGCAACTGATTTCTGAATATTAATTTTGTATACTGCTGCTTCACTGAATTTATTTTTCCTATCTAATAGTTTTTTGATAGAATCTTTAGGATTCTCTCTACAGTGTGTCTGTAAAGTTATGGTGCACTTTTGACCAGTCATAGGAAAGGAACAAAAGACGATAGAAATGTGAAATCTGCACCAAATAAAAGGAAAACTCTCCCAGTTTCATACCTATTCAGTGCAGTTAGATGTGGGCTCATGCACAGATTTTTTAGGGCTCCTTAGGTAGCTATCCCATATAGCCTCTACAGACTCGTCACTGACTGATGGCTGCCTACCAGAACGGGGTTTCTCCACCAAACTGCCGGTTTCCTTCAACTGCTTATCCCCCCGAGTAATATTATTCCTATGTGGTGGTGCTTCGTTATAAACGTGCCAATATTCACGTTGCACTTTGGTCACAGATTCAAATTTAGCAAGCCACAGAACACACTGAACTTTCCTCTGTACCGTCCACATCTCGACTGGCATGGCCGTGGGCTGCTCCGCTGTATACAGTGTTATGTCATCATTTGCGCATGTGCACATGCTGCCACATCATCCTACAGAAACTGGGAGGCTTTTCCTTTTATTTGGTGCAGATTTCACATTTCTATCGTCTTTTGTTGCTTTCCTGTGACTGGTCAAAAGTGCACCATGACTTTACGGACACACTGTATATAGTATTATGTCATCTTTAAATAATGACAGTTTTATTTCTTTTTTAATTTAAATGCCTTTATTTGTTTTCCTTAGCTGATTGCTGTGGATAGGATTTGCAATACTACAAGTAGTGAAAGTGATATCCTTGTCTTCTTCCTGGTCTTAAGAAAAACGCTTTTAGCTTTTTACCATTGAATATGAAGCTAGCTGTGTCTTTGTCATATATGGTCTTTCTTATAATAGGTATGTTTCCTCTATTTCTAATTTTCTGAGAGTGAGAGGTTTTGTGTGTTTTTTTTTCCTTATGAATGAATACTAGATTTTGTCAAGGAATTTTTCAGCATCTATTGATATGATCATATGGTTTTAGCCTTCATTTTGTTTATGTGGTGTATCGTTTCAATTGATTTGTGGATATTAAACCAATCTTGCATCCCATGAAAATATCTCATTTGATCATGGTGTATAATGTTTTAAATGTATTGCTAAATTTGGTTTGCTAATATTTTGTTTAAGATTTCTGCATCTATGCTCATTGGGGATACCCGTCTATAATTTTTTTGTAATCTTTATCTTATTTGAAATCAAGATGATGGTAGCGTGTAAAATGAGTTTGGGAGCCATCCCTCCTCTTGAATTTCCTGAAATAGTTTGTTTTGAGAAGTACTGTATAGGTATTAGTTTCCTTTTGAATGTTAGAAAAAATTTACCTGTGAAGCTATGTGGTCAAGAACATTTGTTTGTTAGAAGTTTTTTGATTACTGATTTGATTTTGTTAGTAGCTATTGGTTTGTTTGTATTCTCTGTTTCTTCTTGATACAGTCTTGAAAGACTTTTTAACTCTCGGAATTTATTAATTTCTTCCAGGTTGTCAAATTTTTTGACATATAATTGTTCAAACTATTTTCTTAAAATCCTTTGCATTTCTGGGATATCAGTAGTCACTTCTCTTTCATTTATGACTTTATTTATTTGTGTCTTCTCTCTTTTTTCCATGTTAAGGTTCGTTAATGATTTATCAATTGTATGGTTTTTTGTTTGTTTGTTTGTTTATTTATTTATTTATTTTGTGACAGAGACAGAGAGAGGGACAGATAGGGACAGACAGACTGAAAGGGAGAGAGATGAGAAGTATCAATTCTTCCTTGCAGTACCTTACTTGTTCATTCATTGGTCTCTTATATGTGCCTGGACCAAGGGGCTACAGCAGAGTGAGTGACCCCTTGCTCAAGCCAGTGACCTTGGGCTCAAGCTGGTGAGCCTTGCTCAAACCAGATGAGCCCATGCTCAAGCCAGCGACCTTGGGATTTCAAACCTGGGTCCTCCACATCCCAGTCTGACAATCTATCCACTGCACCACTGCCTAGTCAGGCTGTGTTTATTTTTTCAAAGCCAGCCTTTAGTTTTATTAATTTTTGAAACATTTTTACTCTATTTTATTTATTACAGCTCTTGTCTTTATTATTTACTTCCTTCCACACACTTAGGCTTTGTTTGTTCTTTTTCTTTTCTTTAGATATAAGATTTAATTATTTTTGTATTTTTTGTTTGTTTGTTTCTTGATGTAAGCCTGTATTGCTATGAATTTTCCTCTTAAAAATGCTTTGGCTGTGTCTCATATATTTGAGAATCTGTGTGTTTTCATTTTCACTTGTCTCAAGTATCTTTTTTATTTCTTCTTTGATCTTGTTGCTAAATAGTTCATCATTTCATACTTTGTGATTTAACTTCCATGTGTTTGTGTATTTTGTAGTTTTTTTTTGTAACTGATTTCTAGTTTCATACAATTATAAAGAGATTCAGAACATGATTTCAATTTTCTTAAATTTTTGAAATTTTAAATTTTTTTGAGATCTGTTTGGTGGCCTAACATGATCTATCCTTAAAAGAAATGTTTCATGTGTGCTTGAAAAGAATATGTATTTACTGTTTGGGGATTAAATGTTATAAAGTATCAATTACATTCATCTGTTTTAAGGTATCATTTATGCCTGATGTATACTTGTTGACTTTTTGTCTAGATAATGTCACCATTGATGTCAATGCAATGTCCTCTACTGTAACTTTATCACTGTTAATCTCTTCATTTATGTCCATCAATATTTACTTTATATATTTAGGCGCTCGTACTTCAAATGTGTAAATATTTACAATAGTTGTATCCATTTTTTGATATCTTTCTCATAATAAAATGTCTTTTATTATAGCTTTTGTTTTAATTTCTATTTTGTCTAATATAACTACTGCTATGTCAGCTTTGTTTGTTTCAATTTGCATAAATTATCTTTGTCCATCTCTACTTTTAGTCTGTGTAGATTGTTCAGTCTAAAATGGGTCTCTTTTAGGTAGCATATGTATGAATCTTGTTTTCTTACCCATTCAGTCACCCTATGTCTTTTGATTGAAGCAGACAATTTATTTACATTTACCGTAGTTATTGATAAATACAAAGTTAATTGCATTTAATTATTCATATTTCTTTTTGTTCTTGTTTTTTGTTCTTGTTATTCTCCTTCTTCCAATTAGTCCCTTTAACATTTCCTATAATGCAGGTTTGGTCATAATCAACTTTTTAAGAAGTTTTCTTCCACCTGTTTGGGTTCTACTTTGGTTTCCTGTGTCACAATGCATCGTAGCAATGTCCATCAAGTAGGTACACCAAGGATGAATCTATGAATCATTCTTAATATCTTTTTTCTTTACCCCCTATATCCAAGTAATTTTGATTCTTCCTTGTATGGTATCACAGTTTTATCTGTGTCTCTTTCTACTGCCCTCAATATCCCTCTCTAAGTAACAGTTATTATTTTCTGCCTTTACTTTTGCAGCAGTCTCCTGAGTGTTCATCCTGTGTCTACTTTTCTCTGTCGCTAATTCACCAGTATTTTTCAGCTAGAGTGCTTTTTTTTATCACCTCCTGTTCTATGAGTCTCCCCTTTCCTCAGTCCTGTCTCACCTCATTGTATTGATTCTGACTTTGGAGTGACCCATATTGACCCTTTTCCCTTGAACTCAGGACATCAGGGCCAAGAATGATTTCCCCCATTGTTCCTTATTCACTCTAACTCATCCTTAGATCTGAGGTCAAATATCCTTTCTCCCAGGAAACTTCCCTGAATTGATCAGATTAGATAGAGTCTGTTCCCTTATTATAGACCACTATAAATTTTCTTCATAGCATAAACTGTAGTTTGCAAATAAAATTATGCAATTTTTTTCTCTTTGATAGCTGACATAATGTAATTCCTATGATGGTAAGAATTATGCCTACTTGAGGTTTTATTATTATATTTATTATTCTATTTTTATTACTCCTATTATCTGTTATTCAGTAACTGGAATACAGTGAGTGACTGTTTTAAAATAAATTCAGTGATTTTGGCATAATTTTCAGTCTTATTGGATGTAAAATATGAACTGTATGGAGAAGTCAAAGACGATTTCAAAGAATACACAACTTGTATGTGCGATGTTCCTATATCAGATATTAACTTAATTATTTTTCCAGTTGTAAATATTGGAGAAATGAATAGACTTTTAAAAATACTTTAGGTTGATCTCCATAGAGTTATAATTGGCATTATACAAGATATTTCAAGGTTTACTATGAATTTTATATCATTTAATTTAATTTAATTTAATACACATGGGGTGTGTATGTATGTATACACATATAGTAGCTTGGTTATGAATATTTAAATATAAGTATTTCAAACTTCTGAAATATATAAATGCAGAATCAATCCCAGATTCTATATAATACTAAAACAATCTAAATTTTTCTGTTTTCTAATTATTTTTAATATTAACAATAAACCTCATAAAGAAAAATAATTATATTTAGAAATTGAATTGATTTATTATTAGCAAATGATTCAGGGATAAATTTAAAGTACTTTAAAAATTGTTCAAATAATTATCTCAAATCTTAAATAACACAGATTTGACAGTAGCTAATAAACCTTTCTTAAATTATCTTTCCCAAATTTTATAATAAATTTGCTATTTTATTTTTTTTTATTTTTATTTTTTTTTGTATTTTTCTGAAGCTGGAAACGGGGAGAGACAGTCAGACAGACTCCCGCATGCGCCCGACCGGGATCCACCCGGCACGCCCACCAGGGGCGATGCTCTGCCCACCAGGGGGTGGTGCTTTGCCCCTCTGGGGGGTCGCTCTGCCGCGACCAGAGCCACTCTTGCGCCTGGGGCAGAAGCCAAGGAGCCATCCCCAGCGCCCGGGCCATCTTTGCTCCAATGGAGCCTTGGCTGCGGGAGGGGAAGAGAGAGACAGAGAGGAAGGTGGGGGGTGGGGGTGGAGAAGCAAATGGGCGCTCCTCCTTATGTGCCCTGGCCGGGAATCGAACCCGGGTCCCCCGCACGCCAGGCCGACGCTCTACCGCTGAGCCAACCGGCCAGGGCCTGATTTGCTATTTTAAAAGGTGAGACCAGAAAGAATAGAATGGATAAAAATATTTCTTTTATAAATGATTCTATGATCTTATTACTCTACCATTTTCAATTTCATAAAAATATGTTAGCTTTAATTTGGTCTGAGATTAAAATATACAATATGTAATTTTTGAAGACTTCCCAAATAATAACTGTAATCCAGAATTATTCATATTTATAAGAATTAAAATGTGATCTAGTTTGAAAAAATATGGATGGCTAGTTTTTTTAACCTCTAAGAAGGCAGAAATTATGTCACACAGCATAAATTTCAGTTATATCACTACTTAAGATATATGATTTTAAAACTTTTCAAATTACCGTTAAAATTTATATTTTAGATATTAAACAGTCAGCTTGAACCAACTCAGTAGCATTTTTATTCGTTTACATACACTCTCCAAAACAAATAAATCTGATATTAAAGTTGACCTGGGCACATTTTCCAGTTTCCAGATTAGATTAAAATGAACTTTTTAAATTTTTTTTCAGGGACGCTCCCATTTATATATGATACTTTCGAGGGCTGCACATAACTCTTACGTAAGTTAAGATTATGAAGTTCGCCGTCTTACCAAGTGTTTTTCCCCATTAAAAAAACAACCCACAGAACAGATGCACCATCGCCTGTTTCACAGTCAGAGCCCATCTGAAACGGCTGATGCCAACGCAGGGAAGTCATAAAGAGATCAAATGACTTCCGGGCCAATGGAAAGCCCTCCTGTCTGAACGCTTTTCAGGCCCATTTGAAGAAGTCATTAGACTTCCTGGAAGCTTGGGTGAAGAACGCGGCACATATAATAGTGAACTGCCCAGATAAATTCCTTTCCATAGAGAACATGTCGACTGGTGGTGATGGGTTTGTAGGTAAAGTGCAGGATCCTGGTTTAAAAAGGAGGGTGACATCGTGCTTTATCCAAAATTGTGGTTCCTTTCTGGAATTCGTCTCCATGAGGTAGAAAGCCAGCTCCCAGTCCTCTGAAATACAATCGCGTCGTACGATCCTTCTGTCTGTCTTGAGCGCACAGTTTTCCTGGTCCTAAACATGGGCAAAGGATTTAATAAATGCAAAGAGTTTACAGATAATCATAGAAAAGGCTTTTAAGAACCGAAAATCAATAAACACATGGCAATGGCACGCCGCTGCAGTGTCATTAGGGGAATGTCATGGCGGGGACGTCTCTGAAGTGCCTGTAAGTGAATGTGACTTCAGTTCTGCTGCCAAATGAGCCCAATGTCCCACAAATGAACTGCAAACAACGTGCCGGGAATATGGTCTCCGCAGTGTCACTTGAAGATGACTGCCCAGTGCTGTCTTTCTGCAGCAACTCGCTGGCAATAGCATGGCACATAAATACACCACGATGCCGTATTTAAGCCTCATCCACGCTAATGAAACACATGCTCCCCATTCATGAGAGTGTCTGTCACCAGAGTAAGGACTCTGCATGACTGATAAAGATTGGACGTCTGTTTTATTCCAAACAGGGCTAAGAGCCGGTGCTGACACTATTCAAAATATTTACTGCACAGTCGTTAAGACTGAACAAAGCAAAAACGATATGGAGTGTCATTTTGTTTCCTCCTAATGCAATCTTGGAATGATCGTTCGTGTTATATTTGGATACTTGGATACTACCTAGGGAGTTGTTATTTTTTGTTTTTCCAAGAAACTTGTGTTCACTATGATTCTGGAAGTGCTAGTGAACACGTCTATTCTGTTTTATGATCCTTTTACAAACTTCGATTTTACTAGTGCTTACTATGTGCCGGGTACTAATAGACTCACAAAGTGTCACTCACTTTATCTTCATGTAAATCCTGTGCTGTAGGTAGATTAGCCCCACTAACATATCCGAGACACATGGAGGAACGTACACAATGAGCCTACAGTCGGTCCAAGAGCTGGGGAGTGAAGAAGCCCAGTGAAAACCCGGGGACTCTGTCTGAATCCTCTGGACTTGAGCGTTGACTGGCAACATATAAATATATTTCAGTATGTGCGCCATGAGAATTAGTACATAGATTTCTTTGTAATGTTTTTGGTACCTGGGTCCCACCCCCCACAAATTCTGATTTAGTGAGTCTGGGATCAGGCATCACCATTTTTTATTAATAAGATTTTATAGAGTTTTGGTGCTGATATCCTGTGGGTTACTCTTAGATATACTGATTTAGAAATGCCGGGTTATGCCCATCACATTGAATTCTTTATCCTTCTGGGTTAATTCACCATAATTGTTGTAACTAACTGAGGAAAGCTACACCAGCACTCATTCTGATCGTAACTAGAGCAGGTTCAGATGCAGAAAGTCTCACTGTCATTTTTCACGGACCCCTTTGACCCTTCACAGAGCAAACACTTTTAGGAATATTATTTATTAAGATAGTTAGTGAGCCAAAAAGAAACTCCCTTTGCTCACAGAACAATCACGAGCACCTTGACTTAACACAACGAAGATGTGTGCCTTGCTGAGTCTTTGCTTTCTCTCACATTAAACTTCTTTTCTTACTTCATCCACAATGGTCTAGAATGAGATCTTCTTTTTTGCTTTTCAAATGAACACTCCCTCCTAGCACTACAATAGTTAAGTGAGTATTTCCATTTTGTAAAAATATCTTTGAGTGTAATGACTGCAAGGACTTTGTTGAATATTCATTAACTATACTTTTCTCACAGGGCACATAAATTCTCTGAAATGCCATACATATACACTTTAAACTTTGACATAAAATACTCATATTTCTAAGATAAAGGAGTTTTTCTTCTTTAAGCACTCTCTCAAATCATATGTAATCAGGAACATTGGCAACATTGCTGCTCTGAGAAGGACAGAGAGAACATCAAGAAATCCAAATGAATTCCAACCCATTAAATGTAATGGTGTGGTAAATCTCAGCGTACCATCTGCTGTGGAACACTGATACACTATTGGAATTCCACATCTTATTTACATAACAGATAAGATGTGCTCATAGATTTATATGGTGAATAAATACCCAAAGACAAAACTAAGTTTTTCTTATAGTCACATCTGGGGATATCCACATCTGTATAAAATTTAATTTATTTGTTGTTAGTTCCCCCGGTAAAATTTAACATGGCATCTTATCCAAATGTTATCAGCAATACTATCAGTAGAAACTAAATAATCAATAAAAGAAACAGAGAGCTCATCTACAGCTCTGTGTTAAATGTGAAATTTAGCCAAAAAGTTTTACCTCTTTGACACTGACATACATATTTAAGGAATAGCAAGCTAGGACTGTAATAGATGCTTAATGTAGCTGTGCTTACATTTACCAAATGACTTCGTAGCAGTTTTTTTTTTTAATGTTAGAATCTTATTTACTCTCAAGCACATTAGGAATTAGGGTATAATTAAAGTTACATTAAATGTATAGAACCAATTAAGTCCAAATACTTTGAAATCTATTATATTTAAGTGAGATTTTAAAAACGAAAACAAATTCTGAAAAAAAACACACATATAATCAAACTTATCCTGAAATTCACCTTAATATGATCTTTTCTCCTTTTCTGTTTACTTGAAGATTTTTCTTAAATATATACATACACGAATCCCAATGCCTGTAGCTGTTTTCAGGAAGCGTACGTTACACGTAATTATACAACTCCATCATCTATTTCTATATGTATCTTGTCAGCAGTTAGAATTAGTCAGCAAGGCATTTTAGAAGTTATGCATAATGTCATCTGCATTATTTTATTTTGTTTTTTAAACTGAACTTATTAAGGGGATGCTACTTAATGTAATTACACAAGTTTCGGGAGCCCCATTCTACAACACATCTCTGCACACTGTATTGTGTGTTCACCCCCTACCCCATCAAATCTCCTTCCATCACAGTTTGTACTCCCATACCTCCACCTCCCTGCCATCTGCATTATTTAAATTTTCTTTTATTATTATTTAAAGGAGGTAGAGAGAAAACTGATATTTTGCGGGGATTATATTGTAAAGCTCTCGAGATACCGGAATTTCTTCTGGATCCTCTCCTGTGACTTTCCTCACGAGCAATGCTGAATAATTAAGCACTCCCACATTTACATGCAGCACCCGGGATTTAATGAGACGCCGTCCTCGTCAACCCCGTCACTCTTACCAAACCTCCAGAAGTGGAAGAGCATTGCTGTTGATAATGGCAGTCCACCAAGTGGAAAATTATGCGAAGAAAATTGAGAAAGTAGGAAAAATGCCAGGCCTGGTGCCCTAGGGAAGGTGGAGAATGTGAAAGTAAATACAGTACAGAGTATCTGGGTTATTGCTGTTGGCACTCTTCTTGATTATGTAATTGACATTGTAAATTGATATATTATATGTTTATTACTTATTATCAAATCACAGGAATGGGAAACAATTTTGTTCTTGAAAGAATGATGGCCCATTACACAAGTCCCATCAAGAATATATTTGGCTATGTAATTGACCATGGTGGTAATTTGAGCTCATTTTAACATAGGCTTTGTAAAGCAATATTTATCTGAGATTACCAATATATACAGACTTTTTTTAAAATTTTTTTTTTACTATACTCATACCCAGGTCAATTTCTTTTTCAGACAAATAAAATTTTGCTAACAGAGACAATGAGTAATTATTTGAGTGGAATTATTTAAGTAGCATCTAGATTCACATTTTAAAAGCTGTAAAAACATGGAGTTCTACTGAGGAGTTAACTTCCAAAAATTATTTATTATTTAACAAAATTCTAGGAGAATTTTTTTTAATAAATTTTTATTAATGTTAATGGGATGACATTAATATTTCAGGGTACATATATTCAAAGAAAACATGTCTAGGTTATCTTGTCATTAAATTATGTTGCATACCCCTCACCCAGAGTCAGATTGTCCTCCGTCACCCTCTATCTAGTTCTCTGTGCCCCTCCCCCTCCCTCTAACTCTCTCCCTCCCTCCTTCCTGCATCCTCCCTCCCCCCACCCCTGGTAACCACCACACTCTTGTCCATGTCTCTTAGTCTCGTTTTTATGTTCCACCAATGTATGGAATCATGTAGTTCTTGTTTTTTTCTGATTTACTTATTTCACTCCGTATAATGTTATCAAGATCCCACCATTTTGCTGTAAATGATCTGATGTCATCATTTCTTATGGCTGAGTAGTATTCCATAGTGTATATGTGCCACATCTTCTTTATCCAGTCTTCTATTGAAGGGCTTTTTGGTTGTTTCCATGTCTTGGCCACTGTGAACAGTGCTGCAATGAACATGGGGCTACATGTGTCTTTACGTATCAATGATTCTGAGGTTTTGGGGTATATACCCAGTAGAGGGATTGCTGGGTCATAAGGTAGTTCTATTTGCAGTTTTTTGAGGAACCACCATACTTTCCTCCATAATGGTTGTACTACTTTACATTCCCACCAACAGTGTATGAGGGTTCCTTTTTCTCCACAGCCTCTCCAACACTTGCTATTACCCGTCTTGTTGATAATAGTTAATCTAACAGGGGTGAGGTGGTATCTCATTGTAGTTTTGATTTGCATTTCTCTAATAACTAATGAAGCTGAGCATCTTTTCATATATCTGTTGGCCATTTGTATTTCTTCCTGGGAGAAGTGTCTGTTCATGTCTAGGAGAATTTTAATTATCGGTCAGAAATGCTATTCTAATCCTGGCAATAACTAAGTACCTATTGTATGCAGGTATGCAACAAAATACACAATGATGCAAAGTCAAAGAAGAGATAGTCTTTGCCTTCAATATGACTGCTAATTTAAATGTGCTTAGTAAACATGTGTGCAGTGAGTTGAATGGTTATCCTATCCCCCCCCAAAAAATATATTTACCCTCATGCCATGAAATCTGTGAATGGGACATTGTTTAAAAAAAGAATCTTTGTCGATGGAAGATTTTTAATGAGTTCATGCTGGGTTAGGGTAGACCCCAAATCCAATGACATTTCCTTATAAGATCAGAGGATACTGAATCTTTGTAAGAAAAGACACAAACGTTATGCCAGATACAGAAAGACAAGTACTGCATGATCTCACTTATATGCGAAACAAATAGTCACATTCAAAGAAGCAGTGAGAGTAATGGTGAGTGCTAGAAGCTGGGGACGGAGAAATATATTTCAATAGAACCCATGTTCAAGGGGTATCAGGTTTCAGGTACACAAGATAAATGAAGTCTGGAGCTCTACCATGCACACAACAGCACAGTGCCCTTGGCCAACAATAAAACATATTTAAAATCTTATTGTTATGTTAACTGATCTCATGTCAAGTGTTTTTACCACACACACACACACACACAAATAATAATAATAATAACAATAATAATGGCAAGAGAAAATTTTGAGATATGATGAATATGTTTATGGCCTTGAGGTAGTAATGGTGTGATGGGTGCATTCTTATCCCCAAATTCATTGAGTTGTATACATTAAATATGTACAGTTCTTTACACATCAACCATACCTCATTGAAGTAGTTGGACAGAAAGAGCGAGAACACTGAGACAGAGGGGAAGATCATGTGGAGAGGGAGACAGACACTGGAGTTATGCAGTCCCAAGCAGAAGAATTTCTTGAGTTACCAGAACTTGGAAGAGGCAAGGAGATGTTCTATGTTAGAGCATTCAGAGGGAGTCTGACCCTGTCAACATTTTGATTCTCAGACTTCTGGCCTCCAGAACTGTGAGAGAATAAATTTCTATTGTTTTAAGCCATCAAATTTGTCATAATTTGCTACGGGAGGCCTAGGAAACTCATACGACATGTTTAACACAAAAAACAAAACTGATGTTTTATAGAAAGATAAGGGCTTTTGAAATAGAAAGACTGAGGTTTTAACCTATTTATTACTTATGATCTCAGACAAGTTATTATGACATCAGCAAGCCTGAGTTTCCTCCACTCTGATCTGGAGATGGCACTGCTCAATTATTGTGAGGATGAAATGAAGCTGCACCGTGCTCTGCCTTGAACAACAGTGCCAGCAAAGACCTCAGCACATTCTTTCACCTCCTCCTTCTCTCTCTCTTCCTTCTCTCTTTTCCTTCTCTCTCCCTTCTTCTCATCTAAATAATTAGTTAAAATTCTCATTTGTGAGCACATTACTTGTTATCAATTTGTGGGAAATGATAATAAGAAAGACAAGATAAATTTAACATTAAGAAAAGATAGGAGGGTATTTGAAACTCTTGCCTTCTTCAACAACCATAGGCAACACTATGTATAGACAGGTGGAACGGAGAGATAGAAACATCTTTTACTACTCTCCTCTGACTGAGTCATAAGTTTTCTCAAAATAATGTTCTATACTATTTTAACTCATCCTTATAAACATCCAAATAAAGAATGCAATATGAAATCTTCTTCCCTCCCTTGATAGATGAGTGGTTTGAGTCTCAGAGAGGTGCCAAGGAGAATCAATAGAGATGAGAATACAGTTCAAGAGTCTGTGGTTGGTGGAATAATGGTCACCAAGATGTCTACATTTTTATCTCCCAAACATGGAAATATCTCATCATAGATAGGAAAAGGAACTTTAAGATATGACTCCTGTTAAGGATATTGTGATAGAAAAATTTTCTGGGAATCTTTGAGAGGACTCAATGTAAGCACAAGCGTCTTAGAGAGAGAGAGAGAGAGAGAGAGAGAGAGAGAGAGAGAGAGGAAGGTGCTATGCCATTGGGTTTGGAGATGAAGGAAGCTAGGAGTCATAAGCAAAGAAGGAAGGTGGCCTGAAGATGCTGGAAAAGAGCAGGAGGTGGGTCCCCTGCAGCCCTGCCTACACCTTGATCTTGAGACTTCTGATCTCTAAGCTATAATAAATCAATGTGTATTTTTTTAAGTTGATAGTTTTGTGGTAACTTATTAAAGCAGAGTGGGAAACCAATCTAGAGTCAATGACTCCTCTTCCATAATTACTGTATTCCCTTCTCAACAACGACCAGAAAATGTGCTTGAAGTATACATTTCATCAAGTCGTGAGGAGCTACATTTCAATTCAATATATTCAGTCCTGAATCTTAGTTTATGAAGATGGATCTGAGGATTAAATATATGCAGAAATATCAAAAAATAAATTTAGAAGGACCATACGTATCTGACCCTCCATGACTGAAATTCAATTTCAGTCACCCCTTTGCTTAATTTAACATTTTCCAAAATATGTGGGCGGTGTTTTGTTAGTTTGTTCATTTATTTTGACACATTAGCCCTGAGAGTGGAGGTCTGGGAACACACACATCTGAGAAATTCTACGTATCACTGGTTTTCATGGGAGATTTACAGAGACTTTCCCTCTGTAACTTTTCATAGGTAAAAAAATATTTTGCATGTGTTGTTTTTACCACTTTTTCCCTTCCAGTTCACCCCTGACTTAGAGGCCTGCCACTCTAATGAAACTGTTCTTGTTAAAATCTGCAAAGAAGTCCATCATGTCAAATTCAAGGAACATTCTTTTCCCCTCTGACGATTCTCAGGTTCTCAAGAGCAGTGAACCTAATTGCTGATTCTTTCACTCTATTCAATTACTTACACTGTATTGTCATATACTTATCTAAAGAAGAGTTGACTTAATATACCATTTTATTTATGGCATGTGATCATCATCATTTTATTCCAAGCTCTTCTCCAAGAAGAACTTTTACTCCTTTTTTAGTTTTCATCTCTCTCTCTCCAAGCCCATCCCTGTTCTTAGTGCCCCCATCAGCCCCCATGCTAATGAATCTGGTGTAAGATCTCAAATGCCTGTGTAACATTGAGAAATATATACTGTCTTTCTGTGTGGTCTTTAAGTATGCATAAATTGTATTATTTTATAGATGCATTCCATTTCTTCATTTTTGTCCCAACATTTGGTTTTAACATCTACCCACATTGTCGAGTATATCTGTGATTTATTGTTTCCAAATGATCTAAAATTGTTTCTAAAGAATTCACCCACTGGCTTTTAATGATTTATTCCCTTTGTCATAGGCACCTAGGTTACTCCAAAACCTACCAGCACTAAATAATGCTGTGATAATTACGTTCACATTTCTTCCCCTAACCAATGTACAGGTGTCTCTGTGGTATGTAAGCAAAGGTGGGGTGATGGGGAATGAGTATAAAAGCAGATATTTTCACTAAAACTGTAGTAAATTAAAAAATAAATTTATAACAGGTTTAAATCCGAAAAATATGGTTTTTCAATGCATGAACATATCACGCCTCTCCTGTTCATTAAATTTTCTTTAATTTATCTCAGTAACAACATCCTTTGTTGTAAGAAGCCTTGCCAATCTGTCTTACATTTATACCTAGGTATTGAAATACCTGCACGCTCAAGTAAATGTGACTGTTTTTATTTCATTTTTGAACTGTTTTTCTGTTGTAGAGAAATGAAATCAGAGGAGGTCTCCGCTTCTGCTACTTCGCTGTAAGTCTCTTGGGAGAAGGAACTGCTTCTTTCTTGTGTCTGCAGAAAGACAGTACATGTGCTAAAGAAAATTTTGTTGAATAAATAAATGAAGATGTTGCAGGAGCAGATAGAGAACTTATGTAGTAAAGGAGCTCAGTCCTGTGTTTTCTTGGCGTTCTTTCTTACGGTTTTAAGCAGTAAATCCTTACTTAGCAATAACTTCCTCTTATACTAAAATGGATATAATTTGGCCAAATGGATAGTGTTAAATGATTGCACCACAAATCAGAAGTCTCTACTCTCAACACCAAAAATAAGCAAAAGTAAGATGAAAAAAAAAAAACATGTAGGAACAGAACCTGCATAAAAATCATAGCATTGTCTACTGGCTGTAAGATTCAGTCAAACTGACATCTCCGAAGATTTTGTGATTGAACAGAAGCCAAAAGCACAAATATAGCAACCATTCTCAAGGTTTAAATCTCTCAACAAAACACTTCCTGTTCTAACAGAAAGAAACTAACCGTTCTGGTCTACACCTGTGAGAAAGCCCACGCGAGAATTCTGCCTGCTGTACTCGGAGCCTAATAACCTATCCAACGTTCTGAAATATTTTTATTCTCACATAACCCAGGAAATAGAAAATGCAAAGCAGTTGGGAATAGGCATGAAAGCAAGACAGCTTCTCTTGTGATTATTCAAATCCAGTATCTGGCTCTGTTTTTTTTTTTTTTTGGGGGGGGGGGGGGGGGATAAGGTATCTGCCAACTGTCAAATGTCAGGCTCGCTGAGGTTGGCGGAGAGCGGAGGAAGAGCAGCCCGGGGAGAGGGCTTCTTCTGTTTCCAGTGTCACATTCCAGCACCATCCCGGCGCTGTTGTCACGGAGCATCAGTGTCTCTTGTCCAATGTGCGGTCCAATTCTACCATCTGGACCGCTCGGTTCACTTCGGCAGATTAAAAACCACCGTCGTCAGGGTGTGTTTTTTGGTCATTGTTCACCAAGCAGGTGGTCCGTTTTCACTCTAAGTTCTCCTATGTTTGATTTCTGCACCAAGGGAGAAAGCATTTGTCACTTGCTTTTTCTTCTATCTATCGTGGAAAAAAAGACACCTTTTGGTATGCCATTAGAGGAAACATTTTTATATTGAGAGAAGAATCAACATCTTCTGATTAGGGCAGTCTCATTGGACTTTAAATTTTGGAGCAGGCTACCTTCTCCTGTTTTATATATTTTATTTTCTCTAAAAAAAAAAAAAAAAAAATCCCTCACTCCCCCAAAGTTAGAAATTCATTTCAATAACAAATATGGTAGACAGCACACCTTTTTAAGATCAAACACATTATTTCATCTTTTCCAAGACTTAGAGATTTTATAAGATAAAAATAAAAACAAAACAAGATAAACTAAACTTGCCTGGCCCATGGTGGCACAGTGGATAAGTCATCAACCTGGAACGCTGAGGTCACCGGTTCAAAACCCTGGCTTGCCCGGTCAAGTTACATACAACTAACAGTCAATGAACAGCTAAAGTGAAGCAACTATGAGTTGATCCTTCTCGCTCTGCTCCACCTCTGTAAAAATCAACAAACGAAATGTTAAAAAAATAAAATAAACTTAGATAATAATAAGCCTTATGTAATTATCTGAGAAATTCTGTAATCATGATCAAAACTGTCATTTCCCAATGAGTTCTCCTTGTGACATTTGATAAATCGTACTGTGTCAACAAAAATATTATTTCTACTTTACGACAAGCATTACCAGGGTAAGAGGGAGAGGATTTTGGGGCCGGGCCGATACAGCAAGGTCAACGCTATTCTGGACTTAGAGTTGTAAGACAGGACGAGTCTAAGCCTCACGAGGGTTGACGGTGGTTGCTGGAACCTGAACACGGGATACATTCCAGGAGCAAGAATTACGTCGTCAAGAAGGAAATCAAGAACCACAGAACGGTAGATTAGTACTCACGTGGGGGAGGTGGTGCAAGCAGGCTCTCGTGCGATCCCTATTACTCCGACGCCCACAGATGACACTGGGCATACTTTCTGAGGGGTATTCCGCTCATTACAAAGTCCACACTTGTGTTTTATTATTTCTAATACAAAATGCTACTTAAGTAATTAGATAATATTTTGAAAATTCCACAAAGGAACCTGGAAAGATGATTATATTTATCCAGCCATCCACGTAGGCTCCGTATCTCATAGAAAGATTTGACAAATAATTCACCCTAACTTTAAAAATAAAACTCTAAATTTTCATCCACGTTTCTCCAAATTTTTCTTAGTACTATATACATCATGGAGCTACGTATGATGCAACTGAAATCCGCGTACTTTTGATGAGGTAGCTGTTAGACACAATAAAATATTTAAAAAGACATTTTGTTTCATTTTCATTGGCTCAGAGGTGACCAAGTTTCAAAGTCACACGCACACAGTTTTGAACTTACTACAGCTATATAAATATTGTCCCTCACATGTTTTTTCCTGTTTGCAAACAAATGCTGGTAATTCAAATACAGTGTTAATATTTCTGAATTTTATATAAATTATTTACATAAATAATTTTGAGATTATAAGATAATCAATAGTTTTGAGATTATAAGAATCTCAAAACTCTACTAGGTCAGACATTTCAGAGTTAAAAATGTTAACAGGAGCAATTTAGAACAAGCGGCATTAAGAATTTAGGTCCTACACAATATAATGGGTCATGAGAAAAAAAGCGTCAGAGGATAAAGTATAAGAAAGATGTCAAATCAAAAAGAAGTGTTTGTTGTGGTGACAGTGTTTGAAATTTTGTGTATTTATTTTTTTCTTCACACCTCAAGCACGATAACTGCTTTCTAACTAGCTGTCTATCTTTATTTTACTTTTTAAAAGAATGTATTGATTGCTTTTAGAGAAAGAGGAAGGGAGAGAGACAGAAACACCAATCTGTTCCTTTATGTGCCCTGACAGGGATTGAACCCACAACCTCTGCATATCAGGATAAGGCTCCAACCTAGTTGTTCTTGACCGCTGGTCCACTGAACAGTACCAGTGGGCCAAAAGAGTTCATTGGACTCATAGAAAATTTCTGGCAGACCTGCACTGGTTCACAGAGACGTTGAAAATCACTGCTCTAACCAACCTAGTTAATCGAGCCAGGGCGGTGTTTGCAAAGTATCTCAAAGCCGTATTTGGAAATCTGTTCAATATTTTACAAGTCTAATCACCTGAACTTTTTTTTAACAGGCTGGGCTTTTTTTGTGACTTAGTCTGGTTTCCTTATAGTTGGTTTTCAGGGCCACATACATCTTCTAAGGACTCCCCACAGGTGAGTCTCCACAGTTGTGCTGCTCTGTCACCAGGGATCCTGAAAGAAGTAAAAGACGTCCTTCTTGGCCTGACCTGTGGTGGTGCAGTGGATAAAGCATTGACCTGGAAATGCTGAGGTCGCCAGTTTGAAACCCTGGGCTTGCCTGGTCAAGGCACATATGGGAGTTGATGCTTCTAGCTCCTCCCCCCCCCCCTCTCCCTCTCTGTGTCTTTCTCTCTCCTCTCTAAAAATGAATAAATAAAATTAAAAAAATTTTTTTTTCTGAAGCTGGAAACGGGGAGAGACAGTAAGACAGACTCCCGCATGCACCCTACCGGGATCCACCCGGCACGCCCACCAGGGGGCGATGCTCTGCCCCTCCGGGGCGTCACTCTGCCGCAACCAGAGCCACTCTAGCGCCTGGGGCAGAGGCCAAGGAGCCATCCCCAGCACCCGGGCCATCTTTGCTCCCATGGAGCCTTGGCTGCAGGAGGGGAAGAGAGAGACAGAGAGGAAGGAGAGGGGGAGGGCTGGAGAGGCAGATGGGCCCCTCTCCTGTGTGCTCTGGCCGGGAATCGAACCCGGGACCTCTGCACGCCAGGCCGACGCTCTACCACTGAGCCAACCAGCCAGGGCCAAAAATTTTTTTAAAAAAAGACATCCTTCTTTTCCAAGTGTCTGTGAGGTTATTAATCTTCCATCATTATTAGAACAAGGCCTTTTTTTTTTTTTTGAGCATGTAAACCTGAGTTTTGTTCGAAAGGAAGTTACGCAATGAAGTCCTACTCAACCATTGTGTAGCATATATTTTCTATATAAGGAATCCTGTCTTATAAGCAACTGACATCTCAGTTTTCATTTTATTTACCCTTAGACAACTAGATGTTTCTTCAGTTATACGAATATATATATATATATATATATATATATATATATATATAATATATTTGAATTTATTGTGTTGCTTTTCCTGGGTACAGCTTAGTGGTAAGACAATCATGAACTTTACACAGTGCTCACCTTGATATTTCCAGTACCCCAAGGACACCATACACTGAGACTCGCTCGGCAATGGGCGTGCACGACAGGAAGGCGCTGCAGGACTTAGGAAAAAACACACAAGACACAACATTGAGAAAAGATGGGTCCAGGGGACTCCAGGCCTCTAGGACTGAGAGCCCAGATCTCTGCAGCCCCGTTATATTTATTGGTCTCTTTGCTCATCAAGCAAATTAGCAGAGCCTGGGTCACATTAGCCTAGAGTGCACTCAAGCACAGAACTAACACCTTCCAGGTATGCAGGAAAAGGCCATAGGGATCAGCTGCTTCCTTTAGTTTACACAATCTTATCAGCGCTAGTAAGGGCTTAGCATTCTGAAGACTTGTTTCAAGGCAGCATCTAATCTCCGGCCCCTTTTCCTGCCACCATACGGAGTTACCACAATATTACTGACTCTATTTCCTGGGCTGTACCTACTTTTCCACGGCTATTCTGTAACTGCCAGTCTGTGCTTCTTAGTCCCTTCACCTCTTCTACCCCGTGACCTCACCCCCTCCCCACTTTAAACCAATAGTTGTCTCTGGGTATTGATGAATCTGTTTTGTTCTTTTTGTTGTTGTTTATTTTATTTTATTTTTTGTTCCTTGATTCCACATTTCAGTGAACTCACATGGTACTTTTCTTCCTCTGACTAACTTATCTCATTGAGCATAATACACTTTAGGTCCACAATGCTGTCACAAACGGTAATGTTTCACCCTTTTTTATATAATTGAACAACACTCCATTGTATATATGCACTGGTTTTGTGTGTGTATATCCACCTGTGTATCGATGGGCGGTTGGGTTGCTTCCATTGCCCGGCTGTTGTAAATAATGCTGCCATAAACATAGGGGTGCAGAGATTCTTTCAAATGAGCAGTTTGGGTTTCTTCGGATAAATCCCCAGAAGTGGAATCACTGGGTTATAAGGCAGATGAATTTTTAATTTGTTGAAGAAACTTCGTTCTGTTTTTCACAGTGGCTGCATGAGTCTGCGTTCCCACCACCAGGGAACAAGTGTTCCCTTTTCTCCACATCCTCAACAGCACTTGTTTGTTGATTTATTGATAAGAACCATTCTGTCCGGTGTGAGGTGATATCTCATGTGGTTTTAATTTGCATTTCTCTGATGATTAGTGACGTTGAACATTTTTTTCATGTGCCTATTGGCCACCTGGACACCCTCACTCTCCAGGTGATCCTCATCTTTCTAACCCCAGCATTTCTCAGGGATCAAATAGGACTTATTAATGGGACAGAATTAAATCGAGAAACAGATTAATGTGCATATAAGAACTTAATAATGGGGTTAGCTTGCTAAGTGCAATTTACATTGGGGAAAATTATAGCAAACCCTACTATACATTATATATAAAACTAATTTCTTCGTGAATTAAAAAAAATATGTAAAATCAGTAGATTTCCAAAAAAATGGAAAAACCTAAAATATGAGTAGATTATTAATTCACAGTAAGAACCCAGAAATCATGAAAAGAATAGTCATTAATTACATAAATATGAAAGTGTTATTTGGTAAAAGTCATAACAAAATCAAAAAGTAATTGAATGATCATGAGAAAATGATGGCAACCAAATATTAGATAGTCAATTCCCCTAATGTATGTAGTGCTCCTTCAAATTAGTAAGAAAGGCATGTAATACAGTGTGTTTTCTTTTTAATGGCAAGAAAATTAGCAGGTATTTTACTAAAATATAGATGAAAATATGAAACAGTATTATTATTAGTTCTCAGAAAAATAAAATTAAAATAACAGATGCTACCCCCAGTGAGTACTATTTAGAATATAAACTAATACAAGTTCTTAATTTAAAAAATCATCTAGTATTAAATAACTATTATTGAAGATTTAATTTTATTTTAACTTAGTATTTAAATAACTTAAATAATTACTACTTAAAATATGTATAACAATTGATTCAACTCTCCAATTCCTTAGAATTTATCAAATAGGAATAAAACTAGCAGAATTAAAAGATAAGTGTTCTGGGACATTTATTATAGCATGGTTAGTAATAACAAAAACTTGAAACAATCTGAATTTTCCCCCAAGTGGGAGTGATTAAATACTCAAGCCAGCAACCCCATGCTCAAGCTGGTGAGCTCACGCTCAAGCCAGATGAGTCCACGCTCAAACCAGTGACCTCAGGGTTTTGAACCTGGGTCCTCCACATCTCAGTCCAATGCTCTATCCGCTGCGCCACCACCTGGTCATGCTGCACTAGTTTCTCATGTGCAGCATAGTAGTTAGACAATCAGATAATTCACTAAGTATTCACCCCAATATGTTCAGTACCCACCCGGCACCATATAGGAGTTCTTAGGCTCTTATGGACTATATATTCCCTACGCTGTACTTGATATCCCGATAACTTGTTTTGTGACTACAAATCTGTGACTCTAGGTCCCCTCCCCTTTTGCACCTAGCTCTCCAACCGCCCTCCCCTCTGTCGAAACCTTGAACACATTTTCAAGGGCTGCTTTCAAGCCCTTGACTGCTCATTTCAGTACCTGGAGCATCTCTTCCCATTGGCTGTTTATTGATTTTGACTAGGAGCATTATCCTATTGTAAGCGTGAGAAACATGCTTAGAGACTCGAGATTCTCTTATCTTTCTCTGAAGAATGTTGGCTTGTGTTCCAAGCTGATGGTGAAATGACTGACTAATCACACTGACTTTCAGGAGTCTCTGTTTATTACTTTGTTGCGGTGGGACAGCTTGGGTTCTAGTTTTATTCTTAAGGTGAATCCTTTATTCCGTGCGTGGAGATTTTCTTCCTAGAACGTGGCGTTTCTGTAATTGCAATAGAAAGTCCGGGGGGGTTTGTCTATCCTCTCTAATTCAGGGAGACTCAAGCTCCACCCCTTTTCTCCTCGGCGATGGGAAGCAGCTGAGATTCTGTTCATCTGTTTCTCACTTTCCGCTGTCCTTGCCCGCTTGGCTTCTCGGAGTGTCCCTTGAGCATGTTGAGCTCAGAGGACAGTTAAGGATTTGAGGGGCGTTGACATGGAGGTGTGTGGCATCCTTCCTGCTTTGGCTCTCGCCTTCCTTAGATCAGTTGGTTCCTGTTCAGTTCTCCAGCTGTTTTCTTCCATTCCATCCATCCTTCACCTTGGGGCAGTCTGTTCCCTCCTACAGCCCTCAGCGAACCACGCCCCCTTTCTTCAAGCCCTGGCGCGGTTCCCTCTCTTTTATCTCTACTGGGCCTGTGCTTTGACCAATCAAATGTGCAGGAAGTGATGCCTTAGCATTTCTAAGTCCAGGCCCTAAGGAAATTTGCCAAGTTCTATTTCTCTCCTGGGGGGGGGGGGGGAGGTGCAAAATTACCATAGGTGAAGCCAACAGCTCTGAGACTGTCTGACGGTGATGGGATCAACCGTGCCAGATGCAGGGGTGTCATGGAGAAGAAACAAGACCTGGGCCGACAGCTCCAGCTGCACTCCCAGCGGAGAACGAACAACCAACTTGGCAGTCACGTAAATGAGGCATTTTAGACGTAAATCCTCCAGTCCTATTTGAGCTGCCCCAGGTGACACTGCGCGGAGCAAAGATCATCTGTTCCCACCAAGCCTGGCCCAACTTGGAGCATTTATCAAAATATTTTCGTTTAAAAAATAAATGATATATATCCACACTTTTGAAAAAAAAATCAAACACTAAACTACATAAATCAAAGTTGAAATTACCCATACGCTGGTCACACACAACTACTTCTCTGCCCAAATTAATTTCCAGTGATATGTGGATTGGTATATAGCTTTCTAAATGATTTTACCTAGAAGTATGCATTCTTATAAGTTCATATATATTCATTTATAACCTAAGTCAAGTTATATACAAAGAACTATTTGTATATCCACATATACACAGCTATATGTATATATACAAATATATTTATATTGATATATATTGGTCATTTTTATAAAATTATCAGTATAAATGCGTTTACCTTAATTTAACTGTTGCAGTATTTTATCTTATACTGTGTACTCTGTATGTCCCGGAATTTAAGGACAGGCATACAAGCATTATTATTAAGTTTGGGAGTCACCAATACTGCTCTAATTAACTTGCTTGTATGGATATGTACAAACACACACAACTGCACAAACATTTATACAAATATTTTTGTATGATAGATCCCTACAAGTGGAACTCCTGATGAGAAATTCTAATGTTAAGAGTTTATTTTTAATTGAAATATATTTGACATATAACATTGTATATATTTAAGGTGCAACACATGTTAATTTGATTCACTTATATGGGTAATGTGACTGCCATTGTAGTGATAATTAGCACTTCTAGCACATTACATAATTATCATTTCTTTTTACTGGTTGGGATAATGAAGGTCTAGTTTCTTTTTAAGTTTTATTGTACTGTATAATACAATTCAAATATGAAAACTAAAAAAAATAGATTTTTGAAAACAGAGAGCAAGAAGGGGGTTACCAGAGATGGGGGGTGGGTGGGTGACAGGACAGATGTTTGGGGGTACAAACATGCATTGAGTAGGAAGTAAACCCTGGAGATCTAACGCACAGTGCAGCAACTACAGAAATTTTAATCTTTTAAAGTTTAATCAGATACTGTAAGCTGCTGTTCGCAGAACAGTCCTGCTTAAGATTCTGTAATATCCCAAACCCTTCCTACACTAAATCTTGTCAATCTAAAACCTACTTTCGGCGATATGATAAGCGAGAGTGACACCTCACTGCCGTTTCGGTTTGCCTGTGCGTACTTCTCCGCGTCTCATTGTCCAGGCACGTGTCTTCCTCCGTTACTTGGTCAGACCTGAATTTTGCCCAGTTCTTAAATGGTGGTTCTAATTTTTCTCTTAATTATTAAGAGCTTTTAGACAAATAATGTATAGCCACCGCTTGTCTCAAATATATTTCAAGCATTTTCTCCAAATTGGTTGCTTTTTGTTGGTGGTTTCTTTTATCCTGGAATGTTCTGAAGGTTTTATACACTCAGTGATACTCAACGTTACCTCTGCCCCATTCTCTCATAGCAGTTGAATGGTGCTTTGCAGGTTCAAGGAAAGGCAGAACAGACTCCGTCCCTTTAATGGGGAATACCAGGTTGCATTTCAAAATCTGCTTCTAATAGGTAGGTAGATAGATGGACAGATGGACAGAAAGATAGATAAATAGATATAGATTAATATTAGAAACGAACTTAAGTTCAAAATAATTTCCCCTGATGCCACTTTGATTCTTTCTCTATTGTAAATTAACTAAGGAGTGTGTGTGTTTGCTTGGTGAGCTTGCTAGTAGTTGTTTTTTCTGCTGCAGTTTTTATAATTGTACCATTATCCGGCTTGTTCTAAAATTTCACCACATTGAGTCCACTTGTCTGGTTTTATATTGTAGCTTGTGGCCACTTTCAATGTGGAAACGAGTCTTCCTTCAACTCGGAAGCATTTTAGTGCTTTCACTGGCTGTTATGTTTTTGTTGTTGTTTGAAATGCGCACACACTCAGTCCATACTGGAACTCCACCCGGAGACAATCAGCAAGTCTTCATCCATCTCTTTACGCTTTTGTTCTGCGCGTTGAAGTATATTTTTCATCTGAATATCAAAATTCTGTTCCTTTAAAAATTGTTCTTTATGAAACTGCGAACCTGGAGGTTAAAACTAATTGTAGTAACCTCTTGAAGCACTTAAAACAGCCAGTACACTCATTGCCTTTGTTGACACGCTGTATGCTTTAAAAATATTTACAGATGATTATGACACGTTGCTTAATTATAACTCAAAGTTTTCCCCACATTAACTTATTTTAAAATGCGGCATTTAATTTTGGGTAAGCAAATACACATTTCGACCTTATAAACACCATCCAAAAGGTAAATTCTATGGATCTGAGGGAGATATTCTCGCTGGTGCGGCTCTAATTCTCTGGCACAATTTTTCAGCTCGCTAATTGCATCTTCTGCTTTGACAATTAGGTTACATTTTTTTAACTCAATTTTATACTATGTTTTGTATTTTTCATCATAGTTTATTCTTATTGTTGTTCTTAATGAATGCTAAATGACATTGCTTTTCTCCGTTTCTCAAAGGTTATTGCTTATATTTATTTAAAAGTTTTCTGTTTTCTCTTTTAACTATGCTCATTGGAAAATATATTCTGTATTTGCTCATTTGGACCCTTTCTGTCATAATGTTGCCTTTTCTCAAAAGTAAGTGATCTTAGATTGCCTGTTCTTAGTTTCTGTTGAGTTTTAATTTTTGTGTGTGTGTAACAGAGAGAGAGGCAGATAGAGACAGACAGAAAAGAAGGGAAAGAGATGAGAAGCATCAATTCTTTGTTATGGCTCCTTAGTTGTTCATGAGGTTAATTTGAAAATTCAGCCAAAATAGAAATTTCATCATGCCTTTTTAGAAGCATTTTTTTACTGTATTCTTGGTTGGGATTTATTCAGTTCTGGTTTTTCTATTAACTCAATTCAATCTCTTTTCTAACATAACAATTCTCATAATTTCTGGTTTACTTAGAATATACATAGGTATATGTACATGTTTGTATATGATATATACATATACAGTGAGAGAGATGCTAAGTACATATATATGTGTGTGTGTGTGTGTGTGTGTGTGTATACACAAAGTGTTAACCAATAAAGATTTGAGGCTGTAAAACAGATTAAGTTTATTTTGGGGGTCTTAAAAGATTCAAATTTGGGAGACATTCAGGTTGCAACACAAACTGTGCTTCGAAGAGAACAAGGCTTTCAAAGAGAACTATGGTCCAAAGAGAAAAGCAGGATTTATTAAGGCAAAAATTACAAAGTTTACAACAAAGGAAACTTATCCTATTGGCTGTCAATATCTCGCATGGGATGATGACTAGTTTAAAAAAAAATGGGTCAGGTCCTAGTGGTGAGATGCTCAGATAAGCAAGCTCCGGGATGTGTCCCTACGGGAAGCATAAAAGTCCAAGAGTTCAAACTTCATTTTGGTCCTTTATGCAAATGAAGAATACTGGCTGGTGAACCCGATTGACTCCTTTCAAGATAAAGAGCACCAATGTTCTGGTTGCCATAGTGAGGAAGAAGAGAAGTTCAGGATGTGGTCTTATAGCTGATCAGAAGTTCACAGGTGCGGCAAACACAGGGCAACCTTTTGGTGACCTCCAGGTGTCGTTTGAGTTTCCTTGATATAAATATATAAATATAAATATATATATATATATATGTACTTTACTAATGACATACTTGCTTTAGCTTTGTAACGCTTTAACACCTGATTTTATTGAATACACAATATTTTCATTTGGAAGGCAGGTACATTGGTATGCAAGCTGTCAGTTTGGGTCCAGTTCCTACCATTGTGCAACCTTTGAGTAGAACCATTAATATAAATTTTATATTTTTCATTACATTGACACCCAGTTCCCGTGTGTGGAATTTTGTCTCCACACCGCCCAGCAATTCTCCAACATGGCTGGATGTTCTCCAAATTCCACGTACTTCTAACACTATCTGGAAATAACATCAGATCTTCCATGTTAAGGGTTACACCACTGTCTTCTACCTCAGAGGTCAACGGCACGTCCAGGTTGTCACCTGCGCTTTTGGCCAACTCGCTATAAATCAAACGGTCCAATGACCCTCTCCTTGGGTTTCATTCATTCACTAGATTGGCTCACAGAACCATGAAACACTTTACTTACTAGATTACTAGTTTATTATGAAAGGCTATCACTCAGGAACAGTCACGTAGAAGAGATGCATAGAGCAAGGTGTTAAGGGAAAGGGATTAGCGCTCCCAGATCCTCTCCAAAGACTTCACTCTCTCTCTCTAAATCTGCACTTGGTCACCATCTGGGAGGCTTTCTGAATCCTGTGCTTTTGGGCTTTCATGGACACTTCACCACTTAGGCATGATTGATTAAATTATTGACCCTCAGTAAACTCAATTGCCGACTCCTCCCCACTTCCCTGCAGGTTCAGGGCAGGACTGAAAGGTCTGACTCTCAAATCACATGGTTGGATCTCCTGGCAAAAAGCCACCATCCTTATGTGCTTTCTAAAACTCACCTCATTAACATAATAGAAGATACCTTTACCGTCCTTCTCACTTAGGGAATTCCAAGAATTTTAGGAGCTCTCTGACAAGAATGAGGACGAAGACCAAATATATATAAATATTTCATATTATAAATCACAATATCATAACAGATCATTATTTTTCTTAAATTCTACATCCCTATTTACAATAAGGTGATCAAAGGGTAGCATTGTTGAAATATAAATTGCATTATAAGGTAATTATTAATCCAGATACAGTCACCTTTTAGCAGCAATAATTGAATGTCATCTGACATCTCATTATTTGTATTTCCGTATTTTAAATATAGGTACGACCTATGATAGAAGTCCAGTCCCGTTTTCCTCGTTAGACAATCTACATGTCAAAGGAAATGGCAGGAGTGAACTTATACAGTCTCAGACCATCACTATAAAAAGATCTTGTTTTATTTTATTTTTGTTGAATTTAAATCAATTGGAGCAGAAGAATAATGCCCCATTCTTCACATGCCTCTTCTACCTGTACCAGGGATGAGTTGCTCCGAGCTCGTCAGACAGCTCACGTTTTCCTGTGCTTGCTGCTTTTGCACAGGGAGGATCCCCCTTTGTAGACCTGACTCCTCATCCGATGGACTCCTACGTTCAAAACCCAGTTAAAGGCGAGCCTCTTGGTGGAATCGGTCCTCCAGACAGAGCTCATCCTGAGCCCACTGGGCAGCCGGCGGACGAGACTGGCTTCCCCTTCTGTGTGTTGTGTTCTAGACGGGGCAGAGCTCTGTCACCTCACTTAGTGCCCTGAGCTATGTCATCTACAAGATGCCCGTGAGCACCTGGCGGCGCACCTCTCTGAGCCTCCAGTGCCTGGTTCCTGCTCAGACCTCAACAGCACTCATTGATCTCCTCAGCGAGTTTTATGAGCGCCTTGACAGCACGGACTCGAAGTCTTTCCCTTTGCTTTTCTGACACGTAGTAGTAATAACTGCAATATTTATACCACGCTCTCACTTTTCTAGGTAATACTGGTATTATATATTTTTTTCTTCACCTGCTCATCACAACAAACCTGTGAGATCGGTAATATTATTTTATACGTTGTAAAGAGAAAGAAAACGAAGGCACAGGGAGATCAAGTACAGGCTGCGAGATCACACAGCTCGTCAGTATCAGAACCAATGTTCAAACCCATGATGTTCAGCTGTGCACTTAATACTATGCTTAAGTACAGACCAGATAACACTGATCCCATGAATATGCATCAGAAGGGTATAAAGCCTACTGTGAATTCTGAAGCAGGCGTTACAACTTCTAAGCCACTTCATTTTCTGTATCCATTCCAACACTTAATCTAAAAAGCTGTTTTTAGAACAATGAACAATGAATAAAAACACTATTTCTTCAAAGATCTGTAGCTATTTTCCTATAACATTTGTGGAGTAGGAAAGAGGAGTTTCTAATAGTTTTTACCATTAAATTTAAGAAAGTATTTGCAACATGCCCTGCTTATTGAAAATAAATTTGACCGTATCACTAGCTTTCTAAATGAATGTAAATAATCAAGCAGTTGGATCTGGATGGATAGTGTCTCAATACAAAGAAATTCGGTTTATGTACTTGCAAATGCTTTCCTCATTTTCTGGGTAAAATCAGCTTATTCCTTTAATGTACAGTATAGCCAGCCATATGTAACCAATTAAAGATTAAGATTCACGCATCAATCAGTTTTGTCTACATTAGAAGAAATGCTTTGTTTTTAACACCATATAAAAATGAAAAAAATGTCTAAATTTTAAACATTAATCTTATTTTTTTAAAACATTCTATAATATATATCTATACATATTTGAGGTTCATATCTATAAATATATATGTTTTTAACCGTGACTTCTTTTAAAATGGCACATGTAGAAGACATAAATTGTCTTCTTTATTTTGAAAAAAGTTCTGCAGAATATATATATATTTTTAATATTGCCAAATACCAATTAACATGTGTATTAAATCAGTTTTCTTGCACCAGAAATAAATTCTTTAACTCAACAAACCAAGACCTGCAAAACTCACCCTCTGAAGTACACACTCACATACCAAGTTAAATAGACCCTCTCTGCAGGCTGAGGTGTTTCATTCCAGCCCTCCCAACTCCCTGAGCATTGGAAGTCATAATATTACATATCCTTATGTTTATTTCACTTCCTTTTTCTTCTCTCAAGTACTGTCGTAAAAATAAATGAATATTGTTCCACTGTGCCCGCTTTTTATACTCCTCCTGATGAGAATGGATTCGTGATAACCCATTTATTTTCCTTTTGTCTTACAATCTTTGTGGTAAAGAATGAGATGCCTGAATTTTAATGCCTAATATGATCTTTGGAAGACTATAAACTTGTAATAGACTTTAAACGTGAAGTGAGGGAGAGGAGAAATTGCAAGGAAGTCCATGGTTTGTCCCAGGAAATCCTGATTCATAGTCTTTTGATTGTGGCAGACCACCCTGAATATTTTTCTGAAAACAATGGGTTCGTTTTTATTGCCAAATAAATCGTAATTGAACTTTATCAACTTTCCCACCAAATAAAAATCTTAATGAAGGGAAGAGAGAGAAGAACACGCATTTCTTTCTGTGTGATTAGGACATGCCCATTTTATTTGGGCTGTGCAGTATCTGTTCCTGTTAAATCCCTGTGATAAAAAAAAAAAAAAACAGCAGGTTTAAGATAACAAAGGTTGGTTTCCTTTATAGACTTGCCCTCTCTGTGAAGCATTCTTGGATAACAATTAAGTTAACAGAAAGTCAGACATATTCAACATGGTCTTGAAAACATAGAGAAATGTTGACTAATTGGAGAGGTCTATGCCAGCACAGAATTTAAAACCTCCTTGGAAGGGAAAATTTCTTCTGTCATATCACCATTAGCAACCAGCGTTCACTATGTGCTCTAAAACTTTGTCCTCTCTTTAAAGTTTTTTTAAAAATAAATTTTAGGCACTCTGTATTTTTGGCCTCTTCACTAAATCAGCCTTTCAAGGCCTAAATATAACAACACTGCAAATGTGTTTCTTAATCATAAAAAAAACCCCATGGACTTAGGCATGGATAATGTGCAAAAGGTCCGAGTCCTAAATATTTGCTCATTTCCCTTTCTTGGCTTTTTTTTTAAATATAAAATGAAAATTTTATTACATAAAAGAAAAGCAAGAACATCATCTCTTCTAGTGATCAACTGCTCTAAATAATTCTTACAAGATGCTCTCTCCCTTTCAATTGAGGGGAGAAAGAATAAAAGAAAACAGTTTAAAAGGAATAGTCCGTACCGCTACAGTGTACACAGCCCCCTGAGCTTTGCCTTTTAAATCAGCATTCTGTTGTTAAATAATAAAAGTCCCATTATCCCCCCCCACCCCCTTCACGTTGCTAAAAGTGATTGATGTAGAATTTTACTGCCATCCAATGGCAGCCGCCTAATATAGCTCAAGTCAATGTCAAAAGCTTTTTGATCAAATTGCAGCCTAGGGAATTTAACTTACAGAGCACACTCAGAAGTTACACCGATACATTTCTGGTTGTTTCACAGCGAGAAAGAAATATGACTACAGTTTCAATTTATTGTGTGTTCTCCAAATTCAATTTAACAGTGAATTACTAATATTGCTGAACATAATTACCTAAATGAATAAATCAACCGAGGCTACTCACTAGAGAGAACACTAAAGCATAATATTAATTTTTACATGCACCTCATCATATTAGTTTAAAAGGTTTCCTTTCACAACTAACAATCTTTTCCTACCAGGCAAAATGGCCTTTATTAAAAGACTGTTCTCAGCTTTACTTCTGTTATTTGGAAGTCATTTGAATCTTTTTAGTTGCTACTGTACATCATATCGTTTCTGATTAACATGAAATTGCATACTGTTTTAATTATAATCTTCATTTCTAAATGATTGAGTATTTAGAGCATTTATCAAAAAGCCAAAATAAAAATTATGTCTGATTGATATGAATGAGTTTGTGCTTGAAATATTCAAGCTTAGTTATTTAAAATTTCCAATTTGAGGTAAAAGAGTTGATAGATAATAAACCAATTTTATTTTTATTAACATTAGATAAAATATAAATTTAATATCATAGGTAAATTTCTACTTGTTTTAATAACACCTCACAAAGTATCTTGTGCGATTTATTTATGTATGACTGACACTGTTAAAAATATTAAAAGTTTAGTTTAGTAATTGATTATTTTAAATAAAAGGCAAATTCAGGTAAATATCTTGCTTATAACTTAAAAGGTAGTGTCAATGTTATTTGATTCAACTGAGTATGTTTAAACTCTGTGTGTGAGTGTGTGTGTGTGTGTGTGTGTGTGTAAACTATCTTAGGCTTTAAAAACATTTCAGTATTGTTAAACGTTATCTGAGACCAACAATTCAGAGGAATTGATAAACGCAGTAACATTTATTTAAACTGATTTTGTATTACAATATCTAGCTCCAATTTTTCTTTTAGATAAAACCTCACAATGCTGTTCTTCATCTAAAAGATGTCCAAATTAAGTCCAAAATATGTGTGAGAAAAATCCAGGCAGATTTCAGGTGAAGAGATTTTATGAGGAGTTTAAAACAAGTCTACGAACTTGGAATGAAAGCAGATAAAGCAATCTGCGTTTTCTGATACTGGATAAAATGGGAAAGCTTGGTGTTTACAGAATCAAGAGCCTTCCGGTGACTTTATGTGTGTGAGCTGGAAAACACACACACAAAGTATCCGACTTGTAGAGAAGCCACAAAATCCTAAATCTGAGGAAAAGCATAGTACTTTGGCAGGTATCCACAGTGAAACTAGACATGTAATCCTGGAAAGATCAAGCTACTAAATACTGAAAGTAATTATTTCTTTTGTCTATTTGCTCTTTCAGATTTTTCATGACTCTAGAGTGGATTTGCTTTTTGTTTTACACATTTCCCAATTATACCACCATTTAAAATCTTCCTTTCCACCTCGTGTTTTCGGTGTGACAGCTGAAAAATCTCAGTTTTTCCTAACATCTGTAAAGGAAATCTGAGGTTCAGTCTGCCTTCGTGATGTTGTTTATATGACTAGAAACTGAACCTCGAGATAATAGTTGTCAGTATAAAAAATCAGTTGCTCACTCTACTCAGACATAAAATTAAGCTAATTCTCACCCCAAGTCCCATATCACCTGCATTATACTTTATATCCCACATATCCCACACGTTTATTATGTAGTATGATTAATAGAGACACATATGTACAAATACATTCTTAAATTCTAGCATACTACTTTTTAAAAGTTTTATATTTGACCCTCGTCACTAAAATTTAGAAGTCAGTTTCCATTTGTGAATAATATCGGGAAGGCACCAATTACATTTTCTTCATTTACTTGACATTACTGTACAAAATCACTCTGCTCCTTTGCTTTGCCACCAAACAATCATCCTGTCTGATACGTACAAGTTCCCATTGTCTCCACCTGCTGTGCATTCAAGCAATTAAACCCAAGTACAAACAGCATCTGCAGTTTTACTACTTAAAACTCATTTGTGAATAAGAACATTTCCACTGATATCATTTCTGTACCTACTTCTACCACTTCCTCACCCAATGCAACAAAGGAGACCAATTCTTTATGTAAGGAAAAATAACAACATAGAGAGTTCTAACATTTTTTTTTTTACTTAACACATCTTCCTCTATACTAATTTTAGTTTCCTTTTCATTGGCAAGAATACAAAGGCCTATTTAAGTATTATTTACAACGTGTTTAATCACTACCCACATGGAGGAGTATCTGCTCCTCTATTTTCCATCTGAGATAGTAAGTAAGGGATGGAATAATCACCTCACATCTATACCTGTTGTTTCCTGTGATCTCCGGACTGATAATGAGAATTGGCATAGAAAATCATTTCAGGAGCTTGCAATCTTTTTTAACTACCAAAGGTATTGAGGCGGAGCTCGGGTTCCGCTGCCTGCCGCTTGGAAAGCCCATATCGGAGAGCCAAATGGTAGGGGAAGGGAAGACGGTTGACTGCAGCGCCGGCATCCTGAGAAGACAGCGGACTCCCATCCTCCAGCCCATGTTAGCATCTCAGGGCCGCCAGGGGTTTTATTAGGAGGCGGAGGGAGAGCAGAACAAATAGATCAGGGCGAGGGAGGAGTGCATGTTCTCTACCCCTAAATCAGCATAATCTATTCTGATGATTATCTCAGAACCCGGTCAGGTAGTGGTCTGGTTTTTATGGTTGGAAGTCAGCAAGCCTCCCGGAGCCGGAATCGCCCCGTTGCTGCAGTGAGCTCTCTTGCAAGTTAGCTCCTGGAACTCTTACACAAATATACTATTGACCTGCAGATCGCATACTAGTTAACAATGTATCTTTCCCAAAACAACTTTAATAGAAACAACACGAGCAGAATGGAGGGATGGGTTACAGTATGCACTACTCTATTTCGCATTAGGTCTTAAGTCAATCTTTAGGGAATATTTATTTTAACATGAAATTAATAGTGTGTCAATGTATGAACACTTTCTTAAATACTAAGTTTTATGCCCCAAATTATCAAGTATATTTTAGGGTGCCTTTTTCAGAGGTAGAGAGAGTGACGTAGAAAAAAAAATAATAATGCTGTCTACCCCAAGGAACAGGAATGGGTCAACTTCTAAGGTGTGCCTCTTCGATGATATCAGCAGCCCAGTACATGCTTAGATGTTGACTTCTGATCCGATAAGCACCTTGCTGCCAAACCTAAGCTCTTCTGTGTATACAGTACATTTTATGAATTTTTATTTTTAGAAAAAAACCTGTTTATATCCAAGCTGTGATTAGTTACAACTTCCCATCCCTGAAAGTACAAGTCTTACAACCGTGGATCCCGTAATTCTTCCACCATGACACACACAGAAGTTCCCACAGATTGCCAATCTCATCAGAAATGGAAAAGCCCATTATATCAGATATTTCTGCTATTTCTGCAAGATGGCGTTGCTGACGGCTTCGGCCAGCCATCTAACACGAGGGTGGCTCTGCTGAGCTTAGCGTGCTAATATCAGGGACCAATCAAACCAGAGAACTGCAGAAGCGCAGACTTGGGTCTTTCTTCCTCCAAAGATAGCATCAAAAATCTGATCAAGATAAAAGCAAAAAGCTTCTGATGCATGTACACTGCATGATTAAAAAGCCCAAGTCCCCACGGTTTAAACCTCGAAGACATTTTAATTATCTATTTAACATCCCGCTACTTCTGGAATCCTGACGGCGAATGTTTTTGACACAGTGTTTCGTGGAATGGCCTTCCCTCACACTGAGCCGCTTCATACTCCAGAAGTAAACACAAAAGCTGCGTCTTTGCCTTTCATCTTTAAACTCCATCACATAAAAGAAGAGGTAGACACCCTAAAGACAATTTTCTTTTTCATTGAGTCTCCTATCCGTAAGATGAATTATACAAAAAATAACTTTCCCTAAAATGTCAAGATCTAGTTATTTTTCTTAGTTTTGAGACACTTCCTAAAGTGGATTTTAAAATGTTTTGATTGTCATGATCTAATTTTACCTCTGAAAAGGACGAGGATGATATGTTTTGTATAAATACATTTGAGGTCTTTGCTTCCTTGACAGGAAGTAAGTCATTACTCACATTTTTTACTATTTTTCTTTTTTGTCTGAGCAAAGTGGGTAGTCATTAAAAAAAAAAAAGAGATATCTTCCTAAAATTCCAAAGTAGTATTTGCTAAATAAATTTTTTTTGCTTAACGTTTGCTTCAACTAAGTTTAATTCTGGCTAAACTGAGTCCTATGAACCTTAGAAGAAAATTTAAAATACCATGTATTAAAAGAATAACCAACGTATTTTTGGTATTTTTGAATATTCAAACATTACATTGGTTTTCTTTACAAGTGCAAAAAAAGAAAGAAAAAGAAAACAAATGTAAACCTTATGCTATTGTTACTGTCTGGGACTTTTCTTCACATTTTTTTTGTCGTATATATTCCCGCCAGAAGGCCTAGTTGTATGTCTGCGTACATCTCTTCACACCACTGAAGGTGTAATTGTATGATTTCTGTAACTGCGTATTTATTTCACCTTTGAAAAGAACAACAGCACAACACAATACATTTTATAAGGGTACTCATGTCCCAGACCACATACAGTCATGAACCTATCACATTCTGTATGTATTTCATTAAAAATAAGGAGCGTTAAACAATGTTTGTATCTGCAACGTGCCTAATTTATAACAGAATTTAGACAAGAACTGAGCACTTGGGTCTGGAAGTTCTCAACCTTATGGCCACGATGGTTACTCAGAGGAGACAGATTTCGACCTGGGAGGGGGTATTTGCTAACCAGGATTGGAAGCATCACTGTGGTGGCACGCTCCCAGATTACCACTTGAAGCCACTGCTCGCTGATCAACAGAGCAGCTTGGACTGCAATCTGGCAAAGCCAGGTTCCCGCTGGCCTGGCTACAAAGTTTGTTTTCTTTCGTTTGTAGCAAGGAGGAAGAAAAAGGCTTGATTTTTCCACTGACCTCTGGGTTGAATCCTGGCCCAGGGAAAGCAGAGAATTTCTCAGAACGGAAGTCTCGCTTAGTTTTACGAGAGGAGAGAGTGAGAAACAGGCCCTTGCTCTATTCTTGTTCACGTTCTATAGACTTCCTGCTGGGTCGAACCTCCTTTTTGATTTTGGAATGGCCTCCAAAGCAAAGAAAAATGATTTCAAGATCTCAAGGCTTGGAAACAGGAAATGGCATCCACATGGTGGGGGGGGGGGGGGGCGGGGAGCTAGACTGAATGAAAAACCACCCAGGGCCCTGACGTGTCCATTAAACCAATTTTACATTCGTTTGCCTGCCTGGCCAGACTCTTTCACCATTGGTTGGAGTTCTGTTTCCCTTTTAGGGCACAGCTGATGTCCTGGTTCGGGTCCAGGTCCTCTGTGACGCCCTCCATCCTTACCTGATACAACTTGACTTCCTCAAGCACGAATACAATCATGTGGAGAAGTACAAAGTCGTGAGCAGATTGCAAAAATAGTACTTTGTTGCAAACGAATGTAGAAAATAAAGGAAGATAAGGTTAAAAAATTGTGTGAGTATTCATTCAATTACTGAGAGATTTAAGGGACCACTTGAGAGTCTAGACTTTAAAGCACAGTTCAAGATATGCTTTGATATGACGCCCCAATTTCACACTTTCATGCAGCTTGTTTTGCAAAATACATTATGCGTTTGGTATCAGAGATGATAATTTCCATATATATTTTTTCCATCGACCTATTGATCACCACACTCCACAGGTGAAGTACATGTTCAACAGACTATTCTTAAACGAAGCGATGAATGAGGAAGACAATGGGTAACACTCCTTAAATCAGCTGGGTTGGGTGTAGCACACACCGTTCTCACAAATCTGATTTGCTCGATTTAAAATTTGTATTTATTTAAATCATTTGCCACAAACACAATCTCATTCATCTCAGATGAAATAATTCGTTTCATGATAAGAAATATTCAGAGGTAGCCTATATTCTTCTTCTTTTTCTTTTACTCTGTCATAGATTCTGTCCACAGTGGTTTTTGTGACAGACGAACACATTCATTTCTTACAGCGTGCTCTGTATGAAGTTCCAAAGAAAAGACACATGAATATTACACATTATAAACTATGCTGTTGGAATTTTTTTAAAAATTAGAACCCCAAGAAATACATTATAATTGAAAACAAACAAACAAACAAACAAGTAGTGCCTATAATTCATTAACCAGAGCAAACATTATTAAGTAATAGTGTATAGTTCACACCAAATCACAAGGTACTTGAGTGCTCATTAGGATTATGTGAGACCACAGAGAACCAAACTTTGAGAAAACACACATCGGCATTTTATATACATAGAAGGTGGAAGATTATTTGATATCTCAACTTGGTCACCTCTCTCCGTACCAGGGTGAGAGGAAGACCAGGTTCTCCTGGGCTGCTGGAGAAAGAGTCTGTATGTCCAGATTAGCCAATTTCTTACAGTTGTCAGTTTCTAGGATTCCTCAGCTGTGTCAGTCACTGTCTTACCTGAAGTGACCAGACTACGTCATCTTGACTAAGTGTGTCTAGACTCTTCAGAATGATGAAAGTCATCACTATATCTGGAGGAGTCACTACCTTACCTGACTGTCTTATGAATGAGGATGGTCACGTATGTGCAATGTCCTGCTGCAAAGATCAGGATAACATCATTTGTGTTAGGGAGCCAGTAACTTACATGCAAGTTCAAGATCTGGGTAAATTTGGGGAACAGAGCTAGACTGGATGATTCTGGGTTTTGTTATTGTCATTGTTGTTTACTTGTTTTGTGTTTGTTTAATTCGGTGTGAAAAGTATTTTTTAACTTCCCTCAATACCGACAATGATGTGAACCCTTGTTCTGGGAATAGAAGAGGGTGGGGTGTCAGATTCTTTCTTCACAGACATTATGTTAGGCATCTTATTTCACGGGATTCTAACAATAAGCCTGTAATGTTCATAGGGTACTATTTACTTATTGACTTTACAATTACACTGGAGGTGAAGTTCAATTTGAATCAGCCAATAACTTAGCGAGCACCCCCTAGAGAATAATCCAAAATGTCAGCACCCACTTATACCATATGTATGGTCAATATAATTTTCTGTTAGACAGTCATGATGAGAATACCGAGAAATTAGAAAGTAATTAAGAATATGGAACCAAACTTTTCACTCCCTGGTCCATTATGTACAGCCTATTACTCCTCCAGGAGCTTCTTAAACTTCACTTTAACAAGCTGAAAAGCCATTAAGAAGATGAATGTATCAACAGTTCTAGTACATATTTGCATATGATTAACAATGCAAGAATAAAACACTCTCAGAACTATACTTGCTAGACTTTAGTCTTTTTCCTTCTAAGATGCATCTGCTTTGTCTATTTATTTGCAAATGATACTATAACTTTGTACACAAAATTATCTTATATACAGAAAAGTTAGTTTAAGAAACATCTGAATGGCCTGACCTGTGGTGGCGCAGTGGATAAAACATCGATCTGGAACGCTGAGGTCGCCGGTTCGAAACCCTGGGCGAAACCCTGGGCTTGCCTAGTCAAGGCACCTATGGGAGTTGATGCTTCCTGCTACTTCCCCCTTCTCTCTCTTTCCTCTCTAAAGTGAGTAAATAAAATCTTAAAAAAGAAAAAGATAACATAAAAAAAAGAAACATCTGAATGGAAGTAGAATAGAGTCCTCACAAAGTCAATCGTACATTTTTAATTGATGCAACTTTTTTTAAGTGCATTGAATAATAGATTGGTTAACAGTATTTTTCAGGAAGGCCTCCCTCTGAGCTTGTGCCAGTAAATGGGTCAAATTCACGTGCAATTGACATCTCTTTGTTGATCAATAGTTAAAGTGCTAACATTCTTAAAAACAGTTGGTAGGTTAAATAAGGTCTAGTGTGAACAGGACTGCATTAATTATAAAATAAAAGATTAATTTCAGTCTATCTCAGATCTGATGACCACGGTCTTCCTTTCCGTTCCCTGTGGTGAAGGTTCGCAAGGGCAGCGATCTGCATCTGGGTGTTAACATCGGAGTGGGGACCGCAGAAAATGAGCCGGTCCAATCCGGCGGCTGCTAAGGAGTACTGGGGTTTCCCCTGCCTGCCGGGGTGCCTTCCCCTTGTCCTTCTCCCCCTGGTCCAGCCCCACAGCCTCCACTAGGGTGTTGAAGCGCCACGTCTCACCCGAAATACTAAAACAACTTCCGCTCCTCCTAACTGTCATGCCTGTCTCTAGCTCTCTCCTCCACTGTCCCTTTTCCACAAGAACATCAGGGTTTGTCTCTAAAAAAATAAAGAAAATTAAGTTTCACCCCCCTTTCTAAAAATGGCTCATTGATTGAATAAGTGTCTAATTTCAAAGTATCCAAATATGTGTCCTCCCACTTCAAACTCCCAGCACTAACATCCCCCTCCACTCCCTGATTCCACAGCCTCGTCTTAGTCCACACGTGCATTTTCTATTCGTACCACTTTCTCCTCTTCTTTCCAACCGGCCCCTTAGCTCCGAACATTCTACTTCCTCTGCTTAGGAAGTGGCTAAACTTCTGTCCCCCAAGTCATTACATTTCCATGTCTTTAAGGTGCAGAAACAATCCCTTGTTTTTTAAGATTCCTTAACCCTGGGTAAAATTAATCATTTATTTCCCTGTCTCTGATCTTTTTTTTTCCCCCTCTTTCTCCTCCTTCTTCTCTCTCTCTCTCCCTCATCTCTTTCTTTTTATCTCTTTCCCTCTCAGTAGTGGATGAGTAGATGGAACTGCCCCCATCTTCCTATCATTCTTAAGCATATCATGCTCTATACTAGTGAAAGGATGAAGCAAAATATTGTCCGAAATCATTTACCTGTTTGAAGAGTTCAGGATTGCTGAATCAAAACAATAAATGTTGATAAGAGAGTACTGTTTCTCACCCTTTTGGTCAAGATCAAGTGTAAATATTAATAAGACAGTTACGAAGGCTGAGTGATAGAGCATCAGTGACAAGAAGGGCTGTCACTCGTGTCATTTCTATTTCATCCAAACAAACAAACAAGTTTTTCAATCAAAGATGGGATTTACCTCCACACTGACCGTGGGAACGGTTTAAGAATATCAGAACTGGATAAACTGACTTGAGTGGGAAATGCAGAGCCCAAGTAGCATGCAATGATGACATGTCCAAACGGGCAAAGCTGTAGTCAGAAGCATCCTGATTGTGAGCATTCTGTCTTTTATGCAAAATGAGGCAATACAAGTGAAGCATTTCTGTTTTGGCTGCTGCCAAGGTCATCATCCTTGTTCTAGTTAAAGTTTCTTCCTTTGGATTCTCCCATTGTAGGCTTAGTCTAAAACTTTCTGCACCAAATGTTTTGCCTGGAAAAATTAATTTATTTGTTGAGTTAAACCATGTATCATCAGTTAAGAAATTTCCACAACAATGCTACCTATACACTCACATCAGAACACAGTACTGTTTTTTTTTTTTTGCTTTGTTTTGTTTTGTTTTATTTACAGAGACAGAGAGAGAGTGATAGATAGGGACAGACAGACAGGAACAAAGAGAGATGAAAAGCATCAATCATCGTTGCAACACCTTAGGTGGTCATTGATTGCTTTCTCATATGTACCTTGACCATGGGGCTACAGCAGACCGAGTAACCCCTTGCTTGGGTCCAAGCTGGTGAGCTTTGCTCAAACCAGATGAGCCTGTGCTCAAGCTGGAGATCTCGGGGTCTTGAACCTGGATTCCCCGTGTTCCAGTCTGACGCTCTATCCACTGCGCCACCGCCTGGTCAGGCTGCAGTACTGTTTTGTAGCAAACATGTACGTACCTCTTGCCCTTGCATCTGCGGATTAGCTGTGGTCCGACTCATCTACGCTGGGCTTGGTTTTTATCTCAGTCTACTCCAATGTGTCCTCTTTAACCCAGTAGCTAACCGAGTTATTTTCTAGAGGGCAAGTCTCACTGTCAAGCGCATTTCAAGTTCCTGCTCATCTCTCATGCGTGAATATCCCTTTGGACCCTGCCCAGAGTCAAAGGGGCTGGGAAGTATAATTCTACTATGGAAGGGGTGAATGCTTGTTCAACTACAGAACTGCCGCTAATATTACGCTACTGCAGTCAGACCGCCCTTCTTTTATGAGCATGCGCATCACAAGTGACTTGCACCTATTTTCGCTCCTCCTGAAATCGAGACCCTGAGGGCACCTGACTTCACAGGTGTTCAGTAGCCGGACCTTCTCAGTTCCAGCTCCTGCTCTCCTCCACTCTTCCCACCCTCTCCTCCCTTAGTTTAGGATCCAAGTGAATCATGTCTTGATTGTAAAGCTTTATTGATCTTGTGTCTTGCAATTACACAATTATAAAGATTGCTGTCTACTAGTGTAACTAGTACTTGTGACGTTTTTATGGGAAAATGCATTACTGTTTTTCAAACAACGGATATGCAAATAATTTTATCACACAACTCATTTTGCCTGAGGAATATATTTTATATATTATTTATTGTATGTTATATATAATTTACTTAGCTAACTCCTCCTCTCTGTGTCTAATTTCTTATCTAGCCTTACATTCAAAGAAATGTGGGAAATGGGAGTAGTTCGTTAACATAAGAAATAAGAACTTCTGGTTGAGTCCAAGATAATTTGTTAACATAAGAATTTTTTCTTATGTTAACAATTTATTACCTACTTAAGGGGATTTTCATCTCTTAATGATCAAAAACATTTGTCAAAAAATTTGATATATAGTATCATGGTAATTCTATATGACAAATTGTGACATTAATTTGTTCTCTGGTTCTATACTTCCTTCCTCTTTTAATAATGATGCACATGAAAACCTAATCTGTTTTGTGCCCTTTTAGAATGCTTTTCAATAACAGCAAATAAAATTAAATCAAATTTATATATTTAATAGTGTTGCTATTGTAGCTTCATTTTTTTTTAAGCAGGCTTAACGTCTTGTGAATTATGATATGCACTATGAGCCTTTACTAATTTTGTTTAGTTGTTATGTATGGCTCATTGTAGCCCAAGAGCCAGGAATTAATCAACACGTCATAGATTTAGAGAATTAAATATCCCAAATGAGAGGAAGACACTGCCCAGATCCGAGACTGAATAAGTTACCATGAAAAAAATTATTAACAAAGGCCTCATTCAAGAGGATTTCAGACCGTCTAAACTATGCTTAGCAGGATTAGCAGCATAATGCAATGCGAGAGCACTGACTAAGATTTTATGATTAATGTTTTGGCTCCTGTTTCTTGCAGTGAGAACTCTGTCCTACTCTAATATGAGCAGAATTGAGGCCCCGAGGTTTCAGAGGAAAACCAGACCAGCAGAATCAGGAAACAAGGAGAGAACCCTGAATTTGCTTGTAAGGCTCCACAATCTTTCACAAGGTAACTATGAAATGATGACATTCCACATTTTACCTTAAATCTAGCTGCTCTAAATGGTTAAACCCACTGTTAATAAAGATTTAAAATTCAATCCAAAAATTCTTTTTCTTTTTGATGGATTTTTTTTTGAGAGAGAGAGAAAGGGAGAGAGACAGAGATACAGAGATAAAGAGAGAGAGAACCATCAATTTCTTGTTCCACTTGTCCATGCCATCGTTGGTTGGCACTTATATATGTGCCTGACCAGGGATTGAACCTGCAACCTTGGCACATTAGGACATCTCTAACCAGCTGAGCTACCTGGCCAGGACCCCAACCCAAAGATTCTTTAGTGTTACCAAAAATATAAAGTTAGCGCAAGTTAGAACTTTTTAATCAACATAGAAATATCTGCAAGCACCTCTGAAATTCTTCTTCACGTTGATATAAATGAAATTATTTTAAAATGTCATTTTGAGCCTGACCTGTGGTGGCGCAGTGGATAAAGCGTTGACCTGGAAATGCTGAGGTCGCCGGTTCAAAACCCTGGGCTTGCCTGGTCAAGGCACATATGGGAGTTGATGCTTCCAGCTCCTCCCTACCTTCTCTCTCTGTCTCTCTCTCCCTCTCTGTCTCTGTCTCTCCCTTTCTCTCTCCTCTCTAAAATGAATAAAAAAAAAAAAAAAAAAGAAATCTTAAAAAAAAAAAAATGTCATTTTGATTTGTGCCTCAATAATGATTTTCCCATTAGGAGTCCCTAGAAGTAAATGAATCAATAAATTCCAAGCACACTGAAATGTTTCAAACGACAGATTTGCTTTAAAAAGTGATTCCTCGACACTTGACGTTGACGGTAATGAATCTCTGAAAGGAAAGAACCCGTTTGTTTTGAATTCCTAAATACCCGAATAGTAGTATCATTTTTTAAAATATAAGCTGTCCTTATTCACCATGAATTATTTCGTGTACACACCTTAATTTTAATTACCAACTCAACAAAGTTCAAAAAAAATAATCACACTGTACCTAAAAATATAAACACTATCACACTCAGGTTGAGAACGCAGTATTCTTTATACATAATTGCTATCGTGCTGAGGCTGGGTTGCCACCTTTTCCTGTGAAACCGCAAAGAGGTTTTGTATGTACGCCTTCAACATCAGCACACACGAGTGTTTCTGGTACCCTTGTTAAAAACAGACCCTTTTGGCAATCTTCATTTCCTCCCGCTAATCCTCTTTATCGAGGAAGGTGTACTAGTTTTTATTTACGGAACCGTTCAGCAGTTATTGCCACTAAACAGAAGACTTTTAAAGAGATAACTGACTCAGTAATTCGGAGGAAGTATGAAAACTCAGGCTCCAGGAGTTCAACACTAGGAATCCTTTCAGGAGTCATAGTTCTAAAGGCCTGGGCCAGTTTGCTGAGAAGGTGGTCAATCCGTATGATTGTGTGCATGAGGTGAGTGGGGGAGGGGACGGTTCAGACTCCTTGGCATTGTCTCTAGCAAGAAAAAAGGCCAGTCAAGAAGGTTACCACAGTGGTAGAGCGTCGGCCTGGCGTGCGGGGGACCCGAGTTCAATTCCCGGCCAGGGCACATAGGAGAAGCGCCCATTTGCTTCTCCACCCCCACCTCCCTCCTTCCTCTCTGTCTCTCTCTTCCCCTCCCGCAGCCAAGGCTCCATTGGAGCAAAGATGGCCCGGGCGCTGGGGATGGCTCCTTGGCCTCTGCCCCAGGCTCTAGAGTGGTTCTGGTCACAACATGGCGACGCCCAGGATGGGCAGAGCATCGCCCCCTGGTGGGCAGAGCGTCGCCCCTGGTGGGCGTGCCGGGTGGATCCCGGTCGGGCGCATGCGGGAGTCTGTCTGACTGTCTCTCCCGGTTTCCAGCTTCAGAAAAATACAAAAAAAAAAAAAAAAGAAAAAAAAAAAAGAAGAAGGTTACCAGTTTTATTTAGTTCACTTATAGACCCAAGGGCCAGGGACACAATTATTTTAAATGGTTTAGATGGCTTGCCACAAAGCAATAAAAACATGACTACACACTGCGTTCCAAACACCATGCATTCAACTCTCTCGAAAACATCTGAGTGAGCGCAGTGCAAGTAGTGGTTATCTGTGTTTTGGTTCTAGAAAACACGTTGTAAACTTTCAGTGTCTAGTGACAATGCGACTATACTATTAACCATTAAGTGAATGCCCTTTTTATTGATAAGTGTTTAAAATATATATAAACTGGTTGTTGGCTCTTAGCTATATAAGTAACTCTTAGAACTCAAAAGATAAAATACGTAAGCTAAGTAATAGTAATCATGTCAGCCTTGTTCATAATAAGAATACTTGGACAATTTACATCAAATACATATTATTGGTAAGTTCATAAAAAAGAATCAGGGTGACAGGTAAAATGACTGAACTATACACTATTACTGTCAGAAAAGTAAATTTCAGAAGAATATTTTTCCTATGGCACTATTTTTGTTAAAATATATATGTTAACACATTTAATCCCCGTGACAACCATGTGGAGTAGATGCTAATATTACCACACTTACTTATAGATATGGTAAATAAAGTACAAATAAGGTTAAAAAAAAAAACTGCCCAAGGAACTGGAATTTCAGCCTAGGCAATCTGATATCAGAGTACAATGTTTTTCGAATTCAGTCGCTCATTGTTTCATTAGAAGAAGTTTAATTTCACTGAGTTACTGAAAATATAAATTTCCATACGCAGGCAATCCCCAGGTTACAAACGATATAGGTTTGGTATGTTTGAAAATATTTAAGTCTTCATATGCACGGAAGGTAAACATAAATACCATGTTAAGACAAACATCTGTCTAAACTGCATTTAACAGGTAAATTTACCTGTTCCAACTGACATACAAATTTAACCTAATAGCAAATTTAACCTACAGAACCTATCTCATTTGAAGCCTGGGGATTGCCTGCATATAATTATATGTATAATTTATCAAAATGGAAAATATTTCAATATTTAATTCATAGAAACTCATTTCAAAAATGTCTCAAGCTGATTTATGCTAAAATGTATTTCTATGCTTTACACTGACTTCAAGCCAAACTCCTTATATCTGTCTAAGCCATATGTATTTTAGAATGTTTCTGATTGTATGCTATCCCTTCAAATAATAATATAAAATATTTTTCTTTATTTTTTTTTCTATTTTTTGAGAAAAGAAAGGGAGAGAGAGAACCATTGATCTGTTGTTCTGCTTACCTATGCATTCATCGTTGATTCTTGTATGTGCCCTGACTGGGGATGGAACTTACAACATTGGTATATTGGGACAATGTTCTAACCAACTGAGCTACCTGGCTTCTTTTTAAAACACACACGCCAAAAAAAACCCATGAAAAGTAGCATGAGTGTGTTAAATCTAAACACTGTTTGTCAAAACAACACCCATCTCTTTTTAGCAAGTTTCAATCTGAGGGTTGGCCCATTGGAGACCGGTCCTGCATTTGTCAACACAACACGACAGTATTAAGAACTACTGTTCTCCTTCTTTTTGTTTTTGGCTCACTAATTACTTGGATGTTCATTTTCATGCACCTTGGCAAAGCAAGAAATGAAACACCAGTAACCTTCCTAATCACACTCCTCTGTTCCATTCCATTAGAATTTGAGAATGTTCAGGTGCTTTTTAGTTTACACATCTCGTCAACTCTTATATTCATTTTTGGTAATCAGAGGCCAACAGCTCCAAACATGTGTGGCTAGCTGCACATTTATTCTTAAGTGCCACGGAAAGTAGAAACATTGCCAATAAGGGCAACCGCTGACTTTAGAGGGAGAGACAACTATTTACGTGGTGAAGTGACCTAGTCCCCGACTATAATCTTTATTACTCTACATTAGGAACAGCCCATACATTTTTACTTTGTATTGTTCACTAAACCTGACCACCAACACTATGCTCCATTTGGCCTCCATCATTTAAGTTGTTCAGGAAAATTCTTATGCAATGATGTTCTTGATAGTTTGTCAAAAAGCAAAAAAATAAAATAAAATAACCTTTGAACCAAACTCTATTTGTGTTTTTGTGTTTGCCAGACAATTTCTGGGAATGGCGTGCTTATTGGATGTATGAGAATCCTTCCAATCACGACTTGGCAAGAAGCTTGTTCCGTCTCATAACACGCCTGCTAACACGTCTCATAACACCATGTACATCTGTGTTCATTATTTGCAATTCATCCAGAGGTGAGCTGGAGCTCACTAGATGACGCTCCAAATTTTAAATATTAAACATTCAAGAATTCTGCAAGCCTGTTCTTAAGCCACGGATAGCTTGAAACGGGCTACAGGTTCCATGAATGAAACTCTGTAAAGCCTAAATAGAAATTAGGGATTTTCCCCTTATTAGAAATCTGGTTCACTGTCATAACCCTGGGGTTTCCCAAATGCGATGATTTCTTAACAATGTACTCTATTAACCTCATTGATACTAAGCAACCCATGGGTCATAAACAGACTGGCAACCTCGGGCCTCACCAGTCACAGGCAAGTGGTTGAGTACAGTTATGAAATAAAATCATTTCCAGCTGGTTACAGGAGAAGGAAATTAATTTTCACAACTTTTCTAGGTTGGCTTTACCAACAGGTGGCTTCTTGTGAAGAAATAGGAGACAGTTGTGCCAGTTTCAAAGCGATCTATCCACTTGCTTAAATGTTTCCCGTTGGTTTGAGCTGAGTTCTTCATCTATGAGCCTGTTCAACATATTGCCTGTCGGCTCTTTCTTCATCCATGCCCCTACCGTTATTTTTTATTAGGCATTACGGAGCCAGAACAAGGTGCTTTACTGCTCAGTTCAAGTTAACTGTAGCCACAAGGGCTCTTACAGAAGATCTAGGGAACAGATGGACCAGTAACGCCGAGCCATGGTGACCAGCCATAAAACAGCTCCTCCTGGGGTGTCTTAAGCATTAGAGGCATTTCCTCTAGAGCCATCTGGCTTTGATTTTTTTCTTTTTTTCTTTTTTTTTTAGCTATTTTTTTTTTCTGTCGACAGAGCCACAAAGTTAAGGAAGCAATAATTCTTCTCTAGTTACTGTAACTGCTGGTGCAAACCCACCAATCTTTCTAACGCCACTCACAGAGTACAGGAACTCATCTCATGGGGGAGTGGTCTGTGGATGAAGAGAAGCTATTACTTGAAGAGTGGAGTCATGCAAAGTGACACTGTGCTCTACGGTCAGTGTGAATGTTCTTCAGGAGTTCTTATAACGATGGGTTGAAGAGATGTTCATTTGCTTTATTCCAACTATGACCAAAGACACCACTATTCCCCTATTCCCTTCTGCTACCCCTAATATATATATAATTATATATAATATAATATATACTATATAATAATATATATAATTGGGATTATAGGATATGTGACCTTGGCATATTAGCTTATTTCATATATATATATATATATATATATATATATATATATATATATATATATATAACTTCTTTCTTTCTTATTTTTTTTAAATAAAGTCATGATGTTCTTTTGGAAAGCACCATTCCCCTCACCCCACCCCACCCAACGATGTATTCTGACAATAATATCATAGTTTTAGTAATACCTTGGTAATTCAGTGAGTTCTGTTTATTAAAGCTTTATGAAGTTCTCTGATTAGATTCATCACTGCAATTAACGTGAGGAGTCTCACAGGTTAAACTGGGAAAGTCAAATTGGGAAAGCATTTGAAGATGAGGAAATCAATTATCATCAGAGTGAGAAGGAAAATATATGGGAGTGTTTGCAAGTTTCTGATGAATAACTAGGCTCGAGTCAAAGGTTACCCATGATTGTAAAGACAGGGGATTGGTGGTGATTCAAGGTCAATTTGATGACAGAAGATAAACAAAAGGTCGTGCCAGGCATCCCAGGTCTCTCCTAAGATAGCACACTTCTACAAAGGAGACTCGATTCTAGAAATAGTAAATTAAGAGGTTGAGAGGGACCTTGGTCAATAAGACTAGAAATAATATTCCATTATCTGGGTTTCTCACAGTTTATTTATTCACTCTTTTACTGAAGGACATTTTGGTTGCACCCAAGTTTTGGCAATTATGAATAAGGCTGCAGTAAATACAGTGTGTCTAAAGTCATGGTGCACTTTTGACCGGTCACAGGAAAGCAACAAAAGACAAAAGAAACGTGAAATCTGCACCAAGTAAAAGGAAAACCCTCCCAGTTTCTGTAGGATGATGTGGCAGCATGTGCGCATGTGCAGATGATGACGTAACACCGTGTATACAGTGGAGCAGCCCACGGCCATGCCAGTCGAGATGTGGATGGTACAGAGGAAAGTTCAGTGTGTTCTGTGGCTCACGAAATTCGAATTCGTGACCAAAGTGCAATGTGAATATCGGCGTGTTTATAATGAAGCGCCACCACATAGGAATAACATGACTCGGTGGGATGAGCAGTTGAAGGAAACCGGCAGTTTGGTGGAGAAACCCGTTCTGGTAGGCCATCAGTCAGTGACGAGTCTGTAGAGGCTATACGGGATAGCTACCTAAGGAGTCCTAAAAAATCTGTGTGTGAGCCCACATCAAACTGCACTGAATAGGAATGAAACTGGGAGGGTTTTCCTTTTATTTGGTGCAAATTTCACATTTCTATCGTCTTTTGTTGCTTTCCTGTGACTGGTCAAAAGTGCACCATGACTTTACGGACACACTGTATATCTGCAGATTTTGTTGTATAGATATAAGTTTTTAATTCATTTCAGTAAATGTGAAGGAGCCTATTCTTCATGTCATTGCTGTCATTCATTTCATATATGCATAAGCCTATATATATATATACACATACATATATATATATATTTGCTACTATTATTGTTAGCAAACTGTTATCTGTTAGATCAGTCAACAAGAAAAAGAAAAGTGTTTTTTCACCTTACCTTATTTCTTCCCTGAGGCTCTTCCATGTAGATCCAAGTTTATGACTTATATTATTTTCCTTCTTTGAAGAACTTGCATTAACATTTCTTGCATGGTAAGTCTACTGACAACCAACTCCCTCAGTATTTGCTTGTCTGAAAAAAATATGATTTCCCAAACTTTTGGAGATAATTTTTGCAGGGTACACAACTCTTGGTTGATGCTGTTTTTCCTCTCAATACTTTAAATATTTCACTTTATTTTTTTGTTTACATAACTTCTGATGAGAAGTCAAATATAATACTAATCTTTGCTCCCCTATGGATAAGGTAGGTAGTTAGTCCTCTGGCTCTTTTCAATATTTTTTTCTTTATCTTTGATTTTTCTGAAGTTTGAATGCAATTTTTTTAGGTATAGTGCTTTTTGTTTGGCATTTATCCTGCTTGGTGTTCTAATGGGTGTCTGCCATTCCTTCTGGGAAAGCTGCAGTCATTATTTCTTCAAACATTGTCTCTGTCTTTCTTTCTCTTCCTACTGCTCTTCCCATTATGTTTATGCTATACCTTCTACAATTGTCTCATAATTTTTGGATATTATGCTCTTTTTCTTTCCAATCTTTTTTTCTCTTTGCTTTTCAGTTTGGGAAATTTCTACTGTCATATCTTCACACTCAGAGATTCCTTCCTCAGATCAGCACCGCCTACTGCTGAGCCTTGAAAGGCATTCTTGATTTGTGATACAGTCTTAATCTCTACAATTTCTGTTTGGTTCTCTCTTAGAATTTTCATTTTCTTTGCATTATCCACCTGTTTTTGCATGTTGTCTACTTTTTCCATTAAAGCCCTCAGCATATTAAACATAATGGGTTTTTAAAAAACATTTCTGATCTGATCATTCTAAAATTCCTGACATATTTGAGTCTGCCTCAGAGGCTTGTTTCCTCTCTTGAAACAGTTGTTGTTTTGGCCTTTACTATACCTTATAACTTTCATGTTGAAAAGTGAACATGATGTTACTAGGTAAAAGAAATTACAGTAAACAATCCTTTAGTGAGGTGATGGTAAGGGGCATGGAGAAGGGAAACATTCTGTAGTCAGATGATTAGGTCTTACTCTTTCGGTGAACTTGTGTCTCTGGAGTAAATCTTAACCAGTACTTCTCACTCTCCTGCTTCCCCTGGGTGAAACAAGAACAGTAGGGGGAATTGAAGTTTGGTATTTCTCTTCCTCTCAGTGGAATTCTAAGGCTGACTAAAGTTGGGTGTTTTCTCTCCGCCAGGTAGTTTAGACTCCTATAAAATCCCAGCAACAGGTTGGGCTATGCTACAATACTTTCCCTTGAGGGTAGGTAGGTCTTGTTAAGAATAGAGTGTTCTGGTACAATTCAAAATGTTTCTTTTTTTCACCTATCTATTAGCCATTTGTATTCCTTCTTGGAAGAAGTGTCTGTTCATGTGCTCTTCCCATATTTTATTGGATTGTTTGCTTGTTTTTTTGTTGAATTTGTGAGTTCTTTGTATATTTTGGATATTTAGGCCCTTATCTGAGCTGTTGTTTGAAAATATCATCTCCCATTTAGTTGTCTCTTTGTTTTGTGGTCAGTTTCAGGTGGGATACAAAATTGAGATCATGGATATAGATAAGAGTGCAGTGGTTACCAGGGGGAGGGGAAGGGCGGAGAAGGAAGGGGTAGGGGGAGGCGAGGGTTATAGAGAAAACCAAATAAAAGGTGACAAAGAACAATTTGACTTTGGGTGAAGGGTATACAGCATAGTCAAATGTCAAAATGATCTGGAGATGTTTTCTCTGAATCCATGTACTCTAGTTGACTAATGTCACCCCGTTAAAATTAATTGTCTAAATAAAATTTTTAAAAAAATATTTGCTGTTTTTTTCTCTCTCCCTGCTGGAAGCATAAAAAGATGCTTCTATGACAATAAATCTAAGGATCTACTCTGGTTTCTCTTCACATCATATAAATCTTTGGTCCTTACTAAAGATTTCTGTGGAGAGGAATAATTACTGAGTTAACATCCAATTATCAATATTTTGAGGCCTTGCATTTGCAAGATTTAGGACAGCATATAAAAATAAGAATAAATAAATAAGTAAATAAATCGGAGGATCTGGTTGAGCCCCCAGAGGTAAAACAAAAGCAGGCGAATCCCACTATGTCTGGGTTCCCCTGGAGATTAACTTTCAGACGTGTTCATACTGGATCTCCATCAATTTGTCAATTATAATTTCGGTTTTTCTATCTAGCCACTAGACTCTGCAAAGTTTTCGCTCATGGATTTCTACTCTGGTAAATTTTGCTTCTTGGTATATACCTGCCTATACCTGTCTACCATTCCAACTTTTAAAGCGGCAGTTTGCCCTGTGACGTCACTTCTCTGCTTAGTCTAAAAAGAGTTGTCGATTTTTTTTTTTTTTTTTTTTTTAGTTTAGACATATTTTTACTTGTTAGAACAGGCTGATGAATGACTTCCCTCCTTTTTATATTCTGGATAGAAAACTGAAATCAACCCACAAGATCAAACAAAATTATCTGGCCCATAGAAATAAATCTACCTAGCAAAACTATATTCATCACATTCAAAGAAAATCATTCAACTGTATTCAAAGATGTAATAAAAGAGAAGCCTAAACAACCACGGAGAGATGGACCCCGTAATGATGAAGAAAGCTGCACATGGGAGAAATAACACCTCTCCCTCGGTTGATGTTACATTCTGTGCAACAGCACAGGGGCATTGGGTGCCCAGAGGACAGAACGGGGACGCACAGACAAGGGGGCAAGGACACTAAGCAGAAACTTACCTATTTCACAGCTCCGTTCTGATGCATCTTTCATCTTGAGAAGTCACAAAATTGTCTTGATGGTTCAAGTTTTTCTGCCATTCCTTTCTCTATAGACAAGCTTAACAATGAATGCTCTTAGTTGTAACATCGGGTCTAAGGGGGAAAAAAACTGAAATTCTAAAAGTGAGCAGAGGACTCGGCGGAAAGCAACGCTATCTATTAAGGCCTGAAATGTTAAGAACTTCACATTCTCTTCCACAGACTTGTCTTCAAGGCCTGCCTGCATCCTTTTCATTGTATTGTAGCCATCATGTTAAGACACGGATTATTTTGAACAGGCCATCACAAGGAAACCTGAAAACTCAAGGTTTGAGGAGTATCCCTAAATAAGCCCCATTTCAGAAGCCCATCTCTAAAATGCAAAGGTGTTTGAAATATAACAGTCCAAATTCTGCCTGCCTTCCCTCCTGGGGAATGTGATGTCATGTATGCTAAAAAAACAAAAACAAAAAACAGAGAGGAAGTGTTAAAAAGAAATCATTGGGTTTCAGAAGTCACTTTTGGTGAGTCAAGATGACAGACAACAGAGAAGAGGAGCGAGGAAGGGAGTAGTAGCAGGACACATCTGCTAATTAAATTTAGAATAATTATTTAGTTTTTGCTTCTAAAATATTGCCATTAAAAATAATTTGAGGCCCTGGCCAGTTGGCTCAGTGGTAGAGCGTCGGCCTGGCGTGCAGAAGTCCTGGGTTCGATTCCTAGCCAGGGCACATAGGAGAAGTGCCCATCTGCTTCTCCACCCCTCTCCCTCTCCTTCCTCTCTTTCTCTCTCTTCCCCTCCCACAGCCAAGGCTCCATTGGAGCAAAGATGGCCCGGGCACTGGGGATGGCTCCTTGGCCTCTGCCCCAGGCGCTAGAGTGGCTCTGGTCTCAACAGAGCAACACCCCGGAGAGGCAGAGCATCGCCCCTGGTGGGCGTGCCAGGTGGATCCTGGTCGGGCGCATGCGGGAGTCTGTCTGACTGTCTTTCCCCGTTTCCAGCTTCAGAAAATACAAAAAAAAAAAAAAAGTAAAAAAAAAAAAAATTTGATGTGGCAGGGCCCTTGGCTGTCCCCGGATCTGTCTCGTTTCAACAGTGTTTGGACGGACCAGGCCCAGGGACGCCCCTTCTTCCAGCCTCCACCCCCCCCCCCCGCCAGCCTGTCCTTCTATCCCCCCCTTCTGGACTATCTCAGCCATCCTCAGCCTCCGAGACCAGCCAACACCATTTCTTTTTTTAGCTTAAATCAGTGGTTCTCAAACATTTTGAAGTTGAGGCACATTTATAATTCTATAAATAATTGTAGGTGCACTATATTCAAATTTCTGAGAAATACGTTAGAATAATTAAGTCAAATATTAAAGAAAAGAAATATCAAGTCCAAGCATACTTTGATGGTAATTAAACAAAGTCGATACGACAAAATTAAATTTATTCTGACATTAAAAAAACATTGTTATGTTACATTTTTTGAGTTATGCTTTTTAGAATTTGTAAAAAACAACAAAAATGTTCTCTCTCTCTCTCTCTCTCTCTCTCTCTCTATATATATATATATATATATACATTCTTAGTAAGATTTAGTAAATTTGGTAGGTCCCGGTGTGAATGTGTTAAGTTTTTTTATTGTTGTGTTTATGAGCCAGATGTGTCCTAGTGATTTCTTCAGTGTTTGGGCATATATTTAAAAGGTAAACTCTCATTTTCTTGTCAATACATTGAAGAATTCCTCTCTTTTTATTCTTAATTGTGTTGAGGGTAGAAAATCCTAATTCACATAAATAGGATGTTGAAAATTGTAGTAAAATGTTCAAAGCTTTTTAAATATTGCCACATATTCCTATTTTATAGAAATCCAAAAGGTTTCAAGAGACAATTCCTTATGTTTAATTATCAATCCAAAACCCCCACCATACATATCATCTTAACTTTACACCAAACAAAGGATAGAAGAAGCTTGCCTCCAGTCTTTCTGGGGAACATGGGGGTAGTGTAAACAATCTAGCACCACAGTGTAACAGCCTTTTGCAACCTAATCAGGCAAGTGAGGTGGGGGGTTGGGCTGACCGTCAGCTTACAGCCAATTCCCCACACCTCTGTCTCCCAAAAATCTAAACTCCAAAATCCCTGTTGGTTTTTTGGTCCCCAACAGGCACATATTTCTCTGGAATACCACAGGGTGCACCTGGAAATCTTCTAGGCCACACCAGTGTGCCCTGGCGCACACTTTGAGAACCACTGGCTTGAGTTCTTACTGCTGGACAAGCATGAGTTGGGCCATTTCTCAGAATTACTACTCCACTGAGGAGGAGGCCTCGGGAACCACCGGTCAACCTGCATCTGGGCGGGGCTCCTACGCCTACCTGTTTCTGGGCCTCCTTTCCGATAGCGGGTCTGTGTCTCTGCAGCTCATGGGCCACTTCTGCCGTGAGGTGGCTGAGAAGGGTGAGGGCACCGACCGTCTCTTGAAGACGCCTCACCAGCGCAGTGGCCACATCCTCTTCCAGGATGTACAGAAAGCCTTCCAGAGACGAGTGGGGTAGAACTCAGGGCCCAGGAGAAGAGCATGGATGAGGTCCCCGGTGGACCTCCCTGCTCCGGGCTCTTCCCACCCAGACCCTCAGCCCTGTTCCTTCCTGGAGATCCACTTCCTGGGCGAGGAGGAGAAGCTCAGGGAGAAGATGGGCGGCCACCTGGCTGGCTGCTCACGGGCTGGGCAAATATCTCCTCCATAGTCTCACCCTCAACCACAGCCAGGAGGCTGGCTGCCCCCTAGGTCTCTCCCTAAAACCACTAGGCTTCCTTTCCACCACCCTGGAGCCCTCTCCCATGTCTTGGGCCATATGGAAGGTGACCAGTCGTCCTCCTTCAGGGAGGACAGTCCTTCTTTCGTAAGTTCCATCCTCCCTTGAAAAGTGTCCTCCTACATGTCCTCTTTTTTGATATTGGAAGACTCATCTGTCAATGTCCGTATTCGATCAATGCAGAGTCGATCCATTGCGTGTGATGTGACGTACTTGTATCTAAATTAGTACTTTTTTTCTTACAATTATTATTAAAAGTTAATAGGCATGTAAGCATAATGACAATTTAAAATATTACAAATGTTTTTATTATGCATTTATCGTATTATAGTGTATTATTGTTGCAGTGAATAAAATGTTTCTTATATTTACAATATTGTTTTCTTCCATTTATTTTCGTCCTCCTTTTCATTGTAAAAAAGTTGGTCACCTTACCAAATGGAAACTCTAGAGCTTTTATTGCAGAAATGATAACAGTCGTAATAGTATAAAACTAAATTTAAGTTTATGAATTTAACTTCTAGCATGTGAGTGGTTTCTTTTATATGTGGATACCTGATCAAGGATACCCTATACATTTCAGGAAATTCCCAGTCTGTTAGCGACTCACTAGTTGTTTCAATACCTCTATGTCCTTTGTATTTTCCCACTGATTTTTAAAATAAACTTCGTATGTATTTGTGAGGTTTGAGTCCAGGGCCCCTTACCAAAAGCCATAACTAGCCAGGTGGAGCTTTAGGTGACCCGGGGACGAGACAGTTTCCACGACTCTCCACCTGAGGAAGAGAATGAAAGGTTCTTCCTGAGTCTTTTCATTTCTTAATAACCAGCTTGAAACTGATTTCCCAGAAGGCAGTGTTAGCAGGGGAAAAAGTTGGAACCTTCACTCCTTTGCCAGGATAACGACTTTTTTTCTTCAACACCAGAAAGGTATTTCTTAAAAAATGACCACACAAAGCTACATAGAGTAACTAAATTAAATGGGGATTTTGCATTAGGAAAAATATACATTACTGTTAATTTTATGTTTCTATAAGTTTTTATAACCGCCCTCTCCGGTAGTAGATATTTTTAACCCCATTTTACAAACCTGTCATTGGAGACTTGAGACAGTTAGCTAACGTTCTCAAAGCCTGCTGCCTGACGACGAGATTGGCTCTTCCCACAGTCTTGTGTGGTGTCCCCCTTAGGAGTCTACCCAAGAATTCATGAAAAATCAGAAATATTCTTTTCTTTAAAATCTCCCAGCCAAGCCCAGGCCTAAGTTTCCAGTGGAGTTCTGATCATGTGCAATCTCACCAAAGCTTTCACAACTGTAAAGCCAGTAGCACGGCCACTATCACAGATGTCTGGCCCATGCAGGTTCGCATTGGATTCGGACAGATGGTAATGAAACAATGAAGCCAAGAACTGGTGGGCCATCATCTTTATCCTAGTTTGCACTCAGTGGGCAAGAAATACACACAATGGGAAAACACTTTCCTTTCTATTCAGGGCTCCCAAAGCCACTGACTTATCCAAGTTTCCTAGAATCAAAGGTTTCTAGCTCACCAGCCTTATTCACCTCTGTTCCCCATCTCCTTCTCTCTGCATAAACTCTGCACAAACTGGCTTCTTCTTCAGCACTCTGCCATCTTGGCTGCTTCTCCTCTGCTCCATGTGGCCTTTCTCTGCTCTCCTCCAGCATGGGCTCCTCTGCCACATTTTACAATGTAGAAATCAAAACCTTTAATCCAATGTAAAGCCAGGAGCCCAGCTCATGCAGGTTCGCATTGGATTCGGACAGTCGGCAAAGAAACAGCGAAGCCAAAAACTGGTGGGCCATAGTCTTTAATTCTAGCTTTGCACCCAGCGGGCAAGTAAAAATACACACTGGGCTCCAAAACTCAATCACATTCAGTGCTCACAAAGCTACTGACTTATCCGAGTTTCCTAGAATCAAAGGTTTCTAGCTCACCAGACTTATTCACCTCTGTTCCCCATCTCCTTTCCTTATCCCAGATACAAACTCTACACAAACTGGCATCTCACTCAGCACTCCGCCATCTTGGCTGCTTCTCCTGGCCTCCTCCACATGGCCTTTCTCTGCTCTCCTCTGCTCTCTCTTCTAATCTCAGGAACCAAGCGCCCAAACTCTCATTCCGTCCCCATTTTATAGTGTAGAAATCCAAACCCTTAATCCAATATACAAAACAGGGAAGTCTCTAATACAAAGTCAGCCTCTGAGGCATGATAGGATTGTACCGCCCTACATAAAAAAGGGTAGGAAAGGCTTAATCCGAAAACCAAGCCCCAGGCTAAAGGATTCTGCCTGCCTTTAGCCCACCCCAACACACATTAATATCACCTGGGTGACGGCCTCCTCCTGTTATCTTTAACAAAGTGAGCATAATACATTTTATCTGCCCAACATCCAATATACAAACAAGGAAGTCTCTGATACAAAGTCACTTATCTGAAGCATAATGGGATTCCTCATGAGAGTGCACCACCCCACGTCATGCAACAGTCAAAGGTGTGAGGGAAAGCTTAGTCTTAAAACTAAGCCTTAGGCTATAATGACTCAGCCTGCTTACAGCCTATCCCCCACACCCAATGCAAACATATATATCTGTAAAGCCAGTAGCCAGGGCTGACATCACAGCAGCCTGGTCCATGCAGGTTCTCATTGGATTCAGACAGTCGGTAAAGAAACAAAGGAGCCAAAAACTGGTGGGCCATCATCTTTAATCCTAGCTTGCACCCAGCAGGCAAGTAAAAACACACACTGGGCTCCAAAACCCACTCACATTCAGTGCTCACAAAGCTACTGACTTATCCGAGTTTCCTAGAATCAAAGGTTTCTAGCTCACCAGACTTATTCACCTCTGTTCCCCATCTCCTTCCTTCTCCCTGCACAAACTCTGCACAAACTGGCTTCTCACTCAACACTCCGCCATCTTGGCTGCTTCTCCTGGCCTCCTCCACGTGGCCCCTTTCTGCTCTCCTCTCTGCTCTCTCCTCTAATATTAATCTCAGGAGCCAAGAGAGCAAGCTCCCATTCTGCCCCTATTTTATAGTGTAGAAATCCAAACCTTTAATCCAATATACAAAATAGGGAAGTCTCTAATACAAAGTCACTTATCTAGGGCATGATAGGATTGTACCACCCCACATCAAAAAGGGTGGGAAGACTTAATCCCAAAACCAAGCCCCAGGCTACAAGGATTCTGCCTGCCCACAGCCCACAGAGACAAACATTAATATCACCTGGGCAATGGCCTCCACGTGGGCAGCACCATCTTTAACAAAATGAGCATAATACATTTTATATGCCCAACAATATCATATTTACAAACTTATTTGACCAACAACAGCTTTAAGCACAGCTGTGGTTCAGTGACCCACCTGTTCATTTAGAACGCGTGTACCTACTTCAAAACAAAACAATCTACAAGTGAATAAAACTAGGACTCCTCTCCTTGTGGCCTCTGACATGGCAAGCTGGTTTTCTATTGCCCAGGAGTATCTCAGATTCAATGAGTCAGTCTCCAAACTTTCAACGTGATTGTCATTGCGGCTGAATCTTTACAGAGGTAATTTTGTCGCAGTGGCGAAGCCTTTCTGTTAAATACTGGTACTTTACGGCAAGAGATAAGCATCCAGGGACACACAGGAGTACATTCCCAAGGAAAAGGATTCAGTGACAGATTTCCTACTCTTTGTTAAATCGCAAACTAACAGATTTGTGACTCATGGGAAACGCTGAGTAGCTGGAGCATTTAAATATGTGTATCTCTGTACATGGCCAACAACAACAACAAAAATCCTTCCAAACCGTAAGAATTTTTAGTGGGTTGATTTGAGCCAAGGGTCGAGGGTTGCCAGGAAGCAAAGTCTCAACGGGTTGAGAAAGTGCTCCAGCTAATGGCGGTTTCATCACTCATTTTATACTTCAGAGTCAAAGGGGAAGATGTCAAGGGCTTCCAGGAAATTAATCAGTGATAGATTAGGGAGATGGGAGAAAGCAAAGCAGAGAAATCTCTGGGATTGGATAAAAGTGAAAACGTTTACACTAAAACCTCCCTTATAGAGGAAAACACAAGACAGGTTAAGCTAATTAACATGATAACAATAACAATGAAAGGGTTTGTTGGTTCCTGCTCTGATAGGATGCCCGCCCTGAGGGGGCAGAAAAAGACAATTACCCCCACCCCTCAAAAGCATGTTATCAGGGACATTATTTCAGATGCAAATGGCAAAACAGACAGGCTTCAAAGCAAACACTGACCTTCCTTCAGATAGAGAACAACTCCCTCCCTAGGACATGAGGACCCACCAGGAACTGCTCTGAGCTAGAAAGGTTTTATTTAGACCATCTTGTGTTGACCTTCGTTCCCCGAGTTCACAAGGCCATTGTGTAGACTTTCCCTGAGCTTGTTAGGTTCAGTTCGTGGCCACACCTTGATTTATTAAAAAAAATTTTTTTTTTTCGTTCACAACTCGTGCACATATATACCGAAGATTGACAAAGAACATGAAGGGAAATGATCTGGGAAGAAGGTGATGGGAAGAAACATTTCTTTTTGATTCTAACTTACTTTCCATTATGTACGTTATTTTCAATTCTGCATCAGAGCAGTTAACCAAATTTTTCTAAAAAAAAAAAAAATTAAGAAATATAACAATGGGTCTATTTTTAAAATTCAGAGTCATTTTCCTTAGAAATTCTGATTCAGTGAGCCAAAATGGGACTTAGATTGCTGGTATTTTTTTTTTAACAAATATGCCAAGTGGTTATTTATTACTGTAAAGCCAGTAGCCAGGGCCAGGGCCACCATCACAACAGCCTGGCCCATGCAGGTTCGCATTGGATTCGGACAGTCGGTAAAGAAACAACGGAGCCACAAACTGGTGGGCCATCATTTTTAATTCTAGCTTGCACCCAGCGGGCAAGTAAAAAATACACACTGGCCTCCAAAACCCACTCATTCAGTGCTCACAAAGCTACTGACTTATCCAAGTTTCCTAGAATCAAAGGTTTCTAGCTCACCAGACTTATTCACCTCTGTTCCCCAACTCCTTCCTTCTCCTCGCACAAACTGTATAAACTGGCTTCTCACTCAGCACTCCGCCATCTTGGCTGCTTCTCCTGGCCTCCTCCACATGGCCTTCCTCTGCTCTTCTGCTCTGCTCTCTCCTCTAATGTTAATCTCAGGAGCCAAGAGAGCAAGCTCCCATTCTGCCCCTATTTTATACTGTAGCTTCACAACCTTTAATCCAATATACAAAATAGGGAAGTCTCTAATACAAAGTCACTTCTCTGAGGCATGATTGGATTGTACTGCCCCACATCAAAAAGGGTGGGAAAGGCTTAATCCCAAAACCAAGCCCCAGGCTACAACGATCCTGCCTGCCCACAGAGACACACATTAATATCACCTGGACGATGGCCTCACGTGGGCAGCATCATCTTTAACAAAGTGAGCATAATATATTTTATCTGCCCAACAGTTACCAAATTACCAAAAGTCAATTGTGAATTATTTAGTAGGCTATCAAAGAACTGGGTAATTAGCATTTAATAAATAGATTCTTTCTGTAAGTGTAAAAGATTTTGTTGAAATAACCAATAAAATAGCTATTTAAACGCAGATTTATTAAGAGGATAACATTTGGTTCTTTGGAGATTTTTAATGAACACATTTAAATATGTTTTGTTAAAATGGCAAAATAATTTATCTGAAGTTAGCATATAGCCTCAGGAAACTTCTGAGTTTATTTTTTGGAAACCTTCAGATCACGGTTTCCAAAATTTATCTTGGTTATCCTGGATGGAAAAAAGGGAGGGGAGGGACACAAACTAAACCTGACAGGCTCAGGTGAGCCCTGCACGGTGGCTCTGCAGACTCAGAGACCTAAAGTAACCAACCACGCAGGATGGTCTCAAATGAACTTTCTAACTAAGAGAAGTCCATGGTGGGTAGTCATGTCCTAGAGTGGTATTTTTCGCTAAACAAAGGTCAATGCTTATTTAATCAAACCTGACTGTTTTCTTTTGCATTTACAATAAGTACCAAATAACGCGCCTTTGAAATGTAAGAGCAATCTTCTTTTCCTGGCCCCCTCAGGGCGGACATCCCACCAGAGCAGTCACCAGCAAACCCTCTCATCGTTCTTATTATCATATGAACTGGTAACGGATTCGTTCCTGCCTATGGAAAAGAAGTTTCAGTATGAACCTTTTTACTTTCTATCCAATCCCAGAGGTTTCTCCACTTTGCTTTCTCCCGCCTCTCTAATCTATCACCGATCAATTTCCTGTGACTGCCTTACAAGTCTTCCCCTTTGCTTCTGATGTATAAGATAAGTGTGAAGCCGCCATCTTCCAGAGCATTTCCCTGTCCACTCAGACTCTGTTTTTGGCAGTTGTCAACAGTTTGGCTCAAAAAAATGACATTGCTAAGCCTAATCCGGAGGGACCCGAAACATTGAAGACAAGAACGAACAAAGTCCATCGATTACACATCAAAGCTTTATTGTCTAGCGTGGCCAAGCGGTGGCAACTCCGACAGAGGCCTGAGGGAGAGCGCGTGCCGGCCCTTTGTTCTACTTAGTTTTTATAGTTTTGTAAGTGGGAAGTACAGAAGCAAAAATTATAATTAGGAGCCCCTTACCACTATTGGTTATAGTCATATGTCCTTTAACATGATAGGACCACGTTCAATTTGCAAGCCATACATTATTTTGGAGAAAACAAAATTTACAAGTTATTGCTATAAGAAAAGGTTTATTTTGGCTTTTCTCTCCCTGCACCTGGCTAGCCATTCACCCCTTCCCCCACAGGCGTGGTGGAATGTCTGGGAATCCATGTTTTCCTCCCCTTTGCATTTACAATACAATGCCAAGGGCCATCCTGGTCATGCCAATCACACAGTACAGGGACAATTTCTCACAATTTCTCTGCACACCTTAACCCAAATTAATAAAATGTTCTTCAAGCCTCCCAAAATATTAATATTAATCCTGTAGCTTTTGGTACTTTACAACACCTGCGGGTGAGGTGGCACAGTGGCTCTTCAACAATGATGCTCAAACCTATTAGTAACTGGAGAGATACAACTCAACACCACATGAATAGCCACTTTTTATTAATAAGCTTAGCAATTTCTAAAATAATAATACCAACTGTTGACAAAGAATAAATTTGTTACATCAATCCACAGAGAAATTTAATGATACCTACTAAAGTTAGGATGACTATAAAATGTGTTGGTAAATTGATATTTTTAGACTAACACAACATCCTTATAAAGCCAGTAGCCACGGCCACCATCACAGCCACCTGGCCCATACAGGTTCGCATTTGATTCGGATAGACGGTAATAAAACAACAGAGCCAAGAACTGGTGGGCCATTAGCTTTAATCCTAGCTTGCACCCAGCGGGCAAGAAATACACACAGTGGGAAAACACTTCCCTTTCCATTCAGGGCTCCCAAAGCCACTGACTTATCCGAGTTTCCTAGAATCAAAGGTTTCTACCTCATCAGCCTTATTCACCTTTGTTCCCATCTCTTTCTCTCTGCACAAACTCTGCACAAACTAGCTTCTTCTTCAGCACTCCGCCATCTTGGCTGCTTCTCCTCTCCTCCGTGTGGCCTTTTTCTGCTCTCCTCTCTGCTCTCTCCTCTCTAATGCTAATCTCAGAAACCGAGAGAGAGCAAGCTCCCAGTCTGCCCCATTTTATATTGTAGAAATCAAAACTTTTAATCCAATATACAAACAAGGAAGTCTCTGATACAAAGTCACTTATCTGAAGCATAATGGGATTCCTTATGAGAGTGTACCACCCCACATCATGCAATCAATCAAGGGTGTGGGGAAAAGCTTAGTCTTAAAACTAAGCCTTACGCTATAAGGACCCTGCCTGCTTAGGGCCTGTCTCCCACACCCAATGCAAACTATAAGTGAGCAAACATTTATATCATATTTACAAACTTATTTGACTAATAATATTAAAATAAATAAATTACATAATATATATTTAATATACTTATTTACTGATTGGCAAATTCTTTTTATTACAGTGATAGACTTATAAATGTTTCTGTTCAAAACGGTTTCTGAAAATAAAATTCTTCAAAAATTTGAAACCATAATTATTTATCTTGAAGCAAAACAAAACAAAAATAACCACTTTATTTCTTAATAAAATGTTAAAAATAGCAAGTAATTGTTGCTATTTTTGTCCCACAAAATATGTCATTATTGTGGGACATATTTATATACTTGAAGCAGTTTCTTAGCCATCATAATGTGATTATTTTCTGAAAAATATAATTTTAATATAGTTTATTATTAATTTTTATAAAATTATTTGCCATCATTTCCAAAATTGATTCTTGTCACCAACAAGAATTATAATCGGCATTTAGCTTTCAGACTGAAGTTTAAATAAAACTGTTTATCAGGTGGTAAGATGTTTTGTTCCGAGCAGAATAAACTTTCAAAAACTTTATTTCGATTCAATTAATTGGGTTTTCAGTTGAACCATTTTTGGATCTAATTTTCTACAGGAAACAATTTATGTGGTCTTCCTCAGCTGCTTGGATTTCTTCTGTTATTGAAGGAGCTAATATCTTAATAGCTATTACTGCATATTTCATAAGTGCAGAAAACATTGAGAAATAAACTGAACACCATTTAAGAAAGCAGTAATTTGATCTAAATGAAAAGCCTTGTTTCTCGGAGTGATATTCTTACACACTTTCTGCAGGCTCATACACCAAACCTCTGTGAAAACAACATCTTTGGGCAGTTTTCGTAACATAAAACTATTCATTTTTGAAATAGCAGCTAATAGTGTTTCTCTCAGATTTGTGCTTTCTGGGTTCCATGAAATCAATGCTACCTTTACAGCCATAGAGTAGATATTTTTAAGAATGACAACAGATGTATTAAACAGGGTTTATGGTTGCCATAAACTTTCTTGAAAGGGAAATTTGGGGCATATTTTAATTAAACATGCAACTTTATTTTTTAACTCACTGCTAAAACATTATTTCAAAGTCAATCATCATTACCAACCTGGTTGGTTGCTCAGTGCATGGAGTGTTGGCCTGGTGTGTGGACGTCTGGGTCTGATCCCTGGTCAGGGCACACATGAGAAGTGACCATCTGCTTCTCCTCCCCTCCTCCTCCACCTCCACTCCCTCTTTCCCTCCCGCAGCCATTGGCTCGATTGGTTCGAGCATCGACCCAGAGTGCTGTGGAGAGCTTGGTTGGTTCAAGCATTGGGGTTGCAGGGTAGATCCCAGTCGGGGTGCATGCGGGAGTCTGTCTCTCTATTGCCCCTCTTCTTATTAAAGAAAAAAAAAAGAGAGAGAGATCATTACCAAGAAGTCATCGTTAAAGAGTGTGGGTGTCTGAGAGATGGCAAACCACTGCAGCAAGACCTGTCACCCGCTCTCTGTGCGTTCAGCTTCTCTCCAGCGAGTGCTGTTCACATGTACCTCATCTCTTACCTTTACTGTGTTTTGTTTTCCCCAAATTCAACAGATGGTAGCCTGCCAGTTTCATTTCCGCGGGAAGTATGAAAAATTACATCCTTACCTCCACGCGAGACGGGAGGGAGGGAGGCGGCCCCGCCAACTCCTGGTGCAAACTCATTGTTTGATCGCCAAGCGCTCATTCTGCATGCTGTCCTTGAAAGGAAGCCATTGGTCAAGTTTTACTTTTATTTTTTTTAATAAGTGAGAAAAATAAAGTCAATTTCCAGATTTGAAGTTACTACTTTTTTAACATGTCATTTGTTGTATATTCTCATAGAGCCCTGATAAAAAGCTAGAAAGAAGTATTAGCAGACACAGTGGGCATTTAACAAACCCATATTCGTTTTTATCAATGCAACCTATAATAATATTTCATTTAAGAAAATAAGTCCAGGGCAGAGGTTAAGGTAATCAGGTTCTGTAGACAAGAGGAGGATGCTCAGTTTCCCCAAATTGAAATTGTGCACAGCTTACAATCCAGCTCTCCCTCTTCTCTGTCTTCATTAGAGACTCTTGCACGTGGGTACTCTGAAGCACAGACGGGGGCTTTTACAACAGGGTCTGGGCGAACACATTTTGGAACATGATGGAATACGGCACGCTCGGATGGACAGTATCAATACGAAGAGCTCTCAACAAGGGTATTAAGTGGAGAAAAAGATGATACTGTGCACATCAATATGAAACACTCACAGAACAGTAGTACGTGGTATTTATAAACCTGTCTATTCTAACGAAAGTATAGAAACCTGAAGGTAAAGTTCAATGTCAGGTTCCTAATATTTACAGGGCTGGACAGGGAGAGAAGACATGAAGCCCCGGAGATGTATGTGCTTCAGCTATCACTGACTGCAATGTAACCGGGACAAGGTATGAACTCATCTTTGTTATTTCTGGATGGAGGTAAGTGGCTATTTATTATATTACTTTATATTTTATGTTTTTTTTTAAGTTTCACTCAAAAACTAAATAATTTTATAATGATCAATTCTCAGTTTAATTTAGAATCACCCTATTACATATTTACTCTGTTTAAAAAAAAAAAAAATTCTTGACCCCACTGCTACCTCCAGGGGGTTACAAAGAGAAAAAAATTTAAAATCTGGTACTTTATTAAAGAAAAACTTTGTGTGAATCTTAACATGAAACAAAATATACAATCAGCACATTACTGTTCTTGACATATTATCTAGAAACAATCATACAATTGAAGGAAAGAGTTTGTATGCAGAATTTGACTTAGGAATAAGGAAATAATTCTCAAGTTTAACTACGTGAAATATCTTCTTAAAAGATGACATTGCAGGCCTGGCCTCTGGTGGCGCAGTGGATAAAGCATCGACCTGGAATGCTGAAGTCGCCGGTTCAAAACCTTGAGCTTATCTGGTCCAGGCTCATATGGGAGTTGATGCTTCCTGCTCCTCCCCCCTTCTCTCTCTCTCACTCTCTCTCCTCTCTAAAATAAATAAATTTTAAAAAGGTAAAAAAAAAAAAAGACGACATTGCAGAATTGACGTTGTTACAGTGAGAAACGATGGAAACATGCTAAGAAAATCAATATAAGCTTCACGGAAACAGTGAACACGTGCCTGACTTCCTTTTAAAATAAAGACGGTGGAAATAGCAACAACCTTCATGCAAATTAACTAGACTGTGGTTGCTCTCATTAAGAGAACCAAAGCTTAGTCAATCCAACGATAATGGATGAGTTATGATGGATTTCAAAAATCATGTTTTATTAAATTAGCTTTGGGATCATATCCCAAGTTTCCTTTATTTTGAGAAACATCACTTTAATAAATAACAGGGGGGAAAAAAGATTGTGTAGATTCATATCATTTTAGTAGAACCCATTTAATCTTCAAAATCTGATAAGGACTTTTCAATCCATAAAACTGTGAATCGGCTAGACACACATTTCAAAGAGCTGATGAGTTTGCAGATCACTTCCCCCTCACTCTCCAGTTACCGGGAGGTGGCTTAGCACTTGCGTGGTGTCTTTCCAGCTTCAGAGAGCCGGCAAACTTGAACTAATTAATCCTTGCACTACCCGGTGAGATAGTGATAAGAAACTCTTTGAAGAGAGAATCCAGCTATATAATTCACACTTGCTTATAGAGAATTCAGCGTGTAATGCTGTGTTTGTCTTTCCTATCTCTCTATGTCAATAAGTCTGGAGAAATAACATCCATATGTGAATAGATGATGCATCGCTATCTATTGTGAGTAAAATGATGTACGTTGCACCCAATCTGCAGCTAACGGCTAACAGAGAAAGATATATGAGCAGCCGACACATGAGGAACATCTGGTAAACTTCCCTGTCTTTCCTCTCCTCATTCACTTTACGTCTTGTTCTCAGATATTCCAAGAGAGGACTTGATAGAGTGGGACAGGCCGAAACGTTTTTTTCAGGGGGGGGGTCTCTGGCTCGTTTTTGAATGATTTGTATTTATTCTAAGATCAAGTGTTATAAAATTAAAAGTCTATAAATTATGCTGAGTCTGAGGGAATACCATATGGGAAAGCTTCTCTCAAATGAGAGAATATTTACCGACTCTATGAAGAATTCTCTCTGCTAGGAGTCCCTTCTCTCTGCAGGTAGCTGGCAGGAGCCGTCTACCAAAACAAATCTCTGCCCTCACGAAAGGCCAACACCGGGTCACTAAGGAGAGCGCGCTTTCCGTCTGGAAAGTGCTCTACATCTTTGTGCTGAAATAAGAGAAATTCACATCCCGTTTTTCTGTATAACAGCAAATTTGTTTAACATGAACCCCTCGCTTTTTCATTTCAAAGGACTTTTACTGCCTTCAAATTGCTTGACCCTCATCTAATCTCTATTAATATCTAAAATGACACAGATGCACAGACATGCAAAAGAAGTGATACAACTGGAGAAGTAACTGATGTGCACACACGTATGTCTTCTAAATTTTTTAGTGTACTGTTTGCATCCAGTTGTGGTTAGCATTCCACGGGTGACCCGTTTTGCTAACGTCCATGGGCTGTCACTGAAGGAAGGATGTAGAACATGAACAACACGATTTATACATGCATACACTTTTTTTGGAACCAAATTTATATATTTTAAATGGTCAGCTTTGGTGTAAGAGACAGATATTGGCTGAATTTTGATATTTTAAAAAAAGAATCTTCTGCCTTGGCTGGTTGGCTCCATGGATAGGGCATCAACCCAGTGTATGGATGTTCTGGGGTTGATTCCTGGTCAGGGCAAACAGGAGAAATAGCCATCTGCTTTTCTTCCCCTCCCTCTCTGCCTTGTCTCCCTCTTCCCCTCCTGCAGCCAGTGGTTCAGTTGGTTCCAGCATGGCTCCTGGCACTGAGAAGAGTTCAGTTGGTTTGAGCCTGTCAGTCTCAGGTGCTAAAAATAGCTCAGTACTCAAGCATTGGTCCCAGATGGTGGTTGCCAGGTGAATCCTGGCCAGAGGGCATGCAGGAATCTGTCTTGCTATCTCCCTTCTTCTCACTAAATATATATACATATTTTTTATTTTCAAGTTCTAAACATTTATCCACTTAAGTTGATCAAAAATAGAATGTTGAACATTTAAATTGAATATAAAAAGGTAAGCTGAAATGTCTGATTTCTTAGTGTCAATACATTAGGTAATTTTAGTTTTGCTTTAAATAAAATAAAATTTTCTGAGATTTGTTAAAGAGCTAATAAGCTGCATTGCTTTATTATTTGAGTGTCTAGATAAATTGAGACTTAATTCATTTCTCATAAGAAATAACTTAAATTTTTTACATGAATCTACCTTAAAACAATTGAGAGTTCTACAAACACTAGCCAAAATGCCATTCAGCACAATTAACTGTATCTTTTTCTCTTTCTCTCTCCTTCTCTATCTTAAAAAAGATGTAAAAAGGTAGGATTAGAATATGAAACTAAGCAAAGTTTGTTTGTTGAAAGAGTCACATTAATAGAAGAAATGATAGAGGAATATAAATTGGTACAGCCACTGTAGAAAATATAGAACTTCTTCAAATAATTAAAAATTAAGCTACCATGTGATACAGTAATCAAGTTTCTGGATATGTATCTGAAGGAAATGAAGTCACTATCTCAACGAGATATCTGCACATTATTCACAGTATCCAAAACATGTAAACAATCTGAGTGCCCATTGACATGGTATATAGTATATTTTCATAAAGTGTCAACACAAACACACACACAAAAGAATACTTTTCAACCATAAAAAGTAAACTTGCCACTTGCAGCAAGGTTGATGGACCTGGAAGATATTACACAAACTATAATAAGTCAGACAGAAAAAATAGTCTTTATTATTTTCTCACATGTATATGAAATCTTTTAAAAGCTGAACTCATAGAAATAGAAAGTAGAATGGTGGTTTCCATTCTACTGGGGTTGGGGAAAATGGGAAAATTTGGTAAAAGGATACAAATGTCCAGTTTTAAGAGGAATAAGTTCTGAGGATCTGATGTACAACATTATAACTGTAGTGAACAACACTGTATTATATACTTGAAAGCTACTAAGAAAATAGATCTTAAATCTATTTTCACTCCCTCCCTATCCAAAAAACAAACAAAAAAGATGGTAGTTATTTGAGGTGATAGATGCGTTGAATAACATTATTGTGGGAATCATTCTGCAACATATGTGTGTATCAAATCATCACAATGAACACATTAGGTTAGATTTACACAATATTGTATTTTAATACAGGCGAAGGTGTTGGAGACTATCAAAAGATTTTTCTTAAAAAGAGTAAAAGTGATAAAAAGCTTTAGTAGGTGTGTTAATTAGGATTGTCCAGAGAAATAGATTAAGTTGGATATGAGTGTGTGTGTGTGTGTGTTAGAGAGAGAGAGAGAGAGAGAAAGAGAGAGAAAATTTATTTTAAGGAAGTTATTCACACAGTGGTGAAAGTTTGGAAAATCCAAAAAAAAAAAAAAAAAAATCAGCTGGGTAGACCAGCAGGCTGGAAACCCAGGGTAGTACTACAATTTGAATCCAAAGGCAATTGGCTGGTTGAATTTTCTCTTCTTCTGAGGAGACCAGTCTTGTTCTGTTTGTTAAGGCCTTCAAGTGATTGCAGGAGTCTTACCCACTGTTTTGAAAGTCTGCTTACTATGAAGTTTATTTATAATATTTAAATGCCAACCTCATTTAAAAAGAAAAAAAACCTTTCACAGAAACATCTAGAATAATGTTTGACCAAATATCTGGGCACTGTGACCTAGCCAAGCCGACACATAAAATTAATCATGATAGCAGAGAAGTTAGTTTTGTGAGGTCTAATATGTATTGAAATATCCTTCATATTGATAGTCTGATTTCACCTGTGTATTGAGAAGCATTCCTTCTCATAATAAAGACAAGGTCATGACTTCTATCACTCCTGCTCAGGATTGCCGTATAAAGAAGAAAACACATCAAGTTCTCATAGTGTTAGGACCAGACTCTCCACCCGTAGATCACAACTTGAAAACATCTGCCTCCACAGAGCCCACTGTCTTGGAAAGATATCACTGGAATTGGAGCTTGAGCCCTAATGATTGACCTTGGGATCTTTGACCTTTGTTGAACTAATTTTTTGACCTTTGTTGAACTAATTTCAAAACCTAAAGGAGGTTTTCTTTTGTAAGAGGTGTTGACTCTTCAGTCAAACACTCTGTTCTGGAGAATCTAACGTGACAGAGCATTTGGTTATGATACGTTTTTAAAACAAACAAACAAACAAAAAACTGGACTGGACTGCAGACAGTCAGGACAACTGGTTTCATGGAAAATATAAGGTAAAGCCTGACCAGGCGGTGGCGCAGTGGATAGAGCGTCGGACTGGGATGCGGAAGTACCCAGGTTCGAGACTCCGAGGTCCCGCGCGGGCTCATCTGGCTTGAGCAAAGAGCTCGCCAGCTTGGACCCAAGGTCGCTGGCTCCAGCAAGGGGTTACTCGGTCTGCTGAAGGCCCACGGTCAAGGCACATGTGAGAAAGCAATCAATGAACAACTAAGAAGTCGCAACGCACAACGAGAAACTGATGATTGATGCTTCTCATCTCTCTCTGTTCCTGTCTGTCTGTCCCTGTCTATCTCTGCCTCTGTAAAAAAAAAAAAAAAAAAAGAAAATATAAGGTAAAATAACAACTTAATACTCAAGTTTGTCTAAATTATAACCAATGCAGCATTTCCAGAAGTTGTTTCCTGTTTTGAAATGTTTCATTTTTGAGTGTGGACTTATCTCCAGAAATAATTATTGGGTTTTGTGACTGTATCCATGCATGAGCCCTGCAACATTTGTTTATGAAAAGTCAGATAAGGAGAATTCATGCAAAGTTAATACTGAGACAGGAATTTGGGTCTTGTGAGAAGCATTCTACTAAATACTAAAGTGAGAGGGAACATTTTCTTCTCTCTGAGTCTCTCATTTGTGATAAAGCAAATTACAAAGTAATTTGTTACTTAACTTGGGGTAAGCAAATGTGCATTTTGTCGTGGTTTTTTATGTTTAAATGATAAGATTAAACCAGAACCTCCTTAGAATTTTTACTCTATGTGGTGACATGGTCATTATGCCAAACAATAAACACTGTTCAAAACACACAAGAAAATGTTTACATCGAGATATCTCCCTCTTCAGAACAAGAGTTGTTTAAAACTATGATCACAAAATGATGTCTTCAAAGTTCAAGAGCCAGACAGCACCATTAAAAATATAACGAAAACAAGACCTTGACAAAAGCAGAGTAGTATTACCAAAAGATACTGCTGCCGTTTTTATTGGAATTTGAAAAGAAAGTAGAAACTTCTTACATGAGTAATATTCATGGAATCTTAATTACATTTTTTGACATTTGTCAAGATGTATCATAGGTACCAATTACAGCTTTTAATATCCTTTTTTAAAACCTCTTTCCCCTATAATTACAAGTCATGTCAAACAAAACGTCAGACACCTTCCACCACTTTTCTGACATTGTACCTGTTTCTGAACCTTGTATAAAAACCTGAAAATAAATGTTATTGGTTTACAAAAAAATAGTAATAATATGTGAATAAGTGTATAATATATTTTGCATTTGCATTTCTACAATGGCATTTGTGTTTTACTTTGAACAATGACATTAAACTTACATTTTTTAAAACAGAGAACCAATTATGGTTTCTTTCCCTTCTGTCAATAAAAATTTGAAGCCTTTTCTGTTTCATAAAAGTTCAAGCATATTATTATTCCAGTAACTGGAAAGTATACTCATGCAAGCATAATTGTTGCTCATTTTATCCTGAGCTCTGTGCTGGCAGCATATTCTTCATGGATTTGTACATTTTTGTCTCTCAGATTATTCTCTGAAGAACTGAGTTAAAAAAACAGCTTTAATGACTTCATAGCTCTTTTGGAAAGAGATCTCACAACGCAATTTTTCTATTTTATTTTTGCACACGCCATGAACAACCCAATCATCTCACTGAAGATGATTCAAAGGTAATTGGAATTGTTCATAACTCATGTTCTGTTGGAGGGAGAACGGGAAACGTCTCTGGAAGACAATAATGTTAATAGAGAATATTATGAAGGGGCTTTTCTTTTGGAGTTTAGTAGGGTTTCTAACGCATACGAATACTGTACACAAGAAGGTTGAAAATATGAAAGCGGAAGAAACCTTAACCACTAGAATGAGTGAAATATGTTCAACGTTCTTTTTTTTTTTAATCCAAAATTACATACCTCTTTTAAAAAGTAACAACTCCTAATGCCCTTTTTTTTTTTTTTTTTTTTTTTTTTTTTGGTCCTTTCTCTGCAAGGATGCTAACAAGTACCACGCTGAGAAAGGATTAGTCCTGATGGACCATCAAAGACAATGCTTCCTTCCTGGTAACAAGGTGAGAAAAGACCGAGGCATCCAAGCTGCAGTTATTAGGCAGTCCCAGCGGGAGGCCCAGATGACCTGTTAGTGAGCAAGATCAGAGTTGGCTCAAGTAGAGAAACCGCCTTGTCACCCCCCCATCCCCCCACCCCCGCAGTCTCCTCCTCAAGCGCAGTGACTCAGGTGACGCAGGTAAGGTCTCCAGCTTCGGGGGTGGGAACCCACTGCACGCGTCTCCCTGACGGTGTGACTTCGCGGCCTTCCTTCAGCCTGGCGACAATGACGTCTGGCCAGGTCAGCACTCCCCGTGGGCAGAAACATTTGGCATAGCCGCAGGACCTGTGCACCTGCAAACTCGGAAGGACAGAAAGCATGCCTGAAGGAATCAGGAAGGGTATGACCATTTGGTTCCATATTAAAAAGAGAGTGAGAGAGAGAGAGAGAGAAAGAGAGAGAAAGTAAGAGCTTGAAGGCCAAGATTCAAATGTATTATTGCATTCTCATCATGTGCCTTAACAAAATTTTGGGCTAATTTTAATGATCTTGCTGAGGAAGGATTGATTTTTTTAAAAAATAGTTTTAAAAAATATTTTAGTTAGTATTTTATTCAATATGACCTCCTAAAAATGTTTTCCTTCATATCCAAGTTGGAAGCCTAAAAAATCAGGTAAGATTTGTTTCGTCTCGACTGATGATTGTTGACATTATGTCAAAATTCAGTTCCAACAACGTGGAGATCACTGTTTCGGTAGTGTAGTAGGTATGTGTTGGCTTGCCCCCCCCCATCTATACTGTAAAGACTATGAATATTAGTATGGGAAAACCATGGGTCTCCAAATGGACTAATCATATCACACTAAGTCAACATGCCTTGTCTAAAGAATATGGGTTCGGTTACATTCCAAAAGGACAACGTGGAATAAAAACATGGTATCTTAGAAAGGGGTGTCGAATACAATCATTTTTAATGTGCCTCCCAGAGACTGCTCTAAGGCAAAGGTGACCACAAGGCCAGGGTTAGATGGCTACAAGCTGTCTTCCCCAACATCTGTGTAAATACACTCAAAGAAGCAAAGGCTGCAGTTTCAAAAATTAAACTACAAAAGGCCATATCTATAACTGTACACAAAATCGCCTTGTCTACCCCTCCTTACCCCCTACTACTTCTGGTGCTATTAAAGAAAAAAGAATGTCTAAGGACCACCAAGGAGAAAAAGGGCAGAGAGAGGACATGAGAATAATTATTTTCCAGGGTGCCTCGAAACAGTCGTTACCCCTTCTGTCTGTATTCTGTAGAAGCCATCTCTGTGCCTGAACCCCAAGCCAATGCGTTCAGACCCTGGGTTCAGAAACAAAGGGCAGTAGGGCAGTTTCCATTGATAATTGTCTTCTTGTCTTCGTTGTTACAAGACTGTCAAATATGCCACCCGGGAAAGACATGCTGCGTGGCTGGTCTTTGTGACGATCACTGCAACAGAAATCGTGGCTACACCAACTTCCAGCAAGAAGACTCAAATATCTTTCTGTGCATCTTTATCCCACCAGTCTCAAGTGGTCACCCACACTCAAACTTAAGGGTAAAGAATATAGTTGGTTTTTTTTTTTTTTTCATCAAGACAGAACAACTACAAGTGGCTGAGGAGGTTGTGGAGTGAGGGAGGCAAGTGGTAGTGGTGGCGGTGCATTTCAACTCTTAAAAACTGAACTGGCTTTTATTTCAACCGGTGAGTCAGAGGCACAACCTACGATTTTGTCCTTATGCGGAAAAGATGAAAAATTAGGAGTTGGTTTGAGGATGCCCTAAGGACGGTCGAGGTGAACGTGTGGCAGTGTGAAGACCAAATTTATCTTGCTTCCGAATCCCTTTTTTTCTCTCCAAACCCTACTGTGTTTCTCCCAGAATTATTGATTCACAGATGAAAAACAAAATGTGCTGACATCAGAGAAATTTAAAAATAAAGTCCAGAGAAAAGGAAAAGCTTCCCTAAGTAATTGGCATGCCCCTCGACTTCTGAGAGGAAAGTCTGCAAGATTTATCATGCCTCGTTTTGTTTACTGTCTGCTCAGAGTCCTGTCTATTCTCTACCAAGGCATCACCAAAGTAGTGAAGGATAGATTCATTCATTCCCTTCGGCAGTCTTTACTTTCTCTGTTACTTCATTATGCATCACATTGCTTTTGGAAAAAAAATGATGTCCTTTTTTTTTAACATTTTTACTTTAGAATCATCTAGGAAATAAGATGCAGGTTGCAGCATCTGTTATTATAGCTCTGTGACCTGAGACCACATTTGCATATACATGTTAGTTTTTATTGCTTCTTGTCTGTCTGTCTGTCTATCTAACGGAATGGTAAAATGAAACCTTGTTCGACATAATCAGCTTTTTTTACAGACTTTGAGGAATGCCTGGAAGGATGACATGGAGAACATCAGCTCCTTTGAATGGGCAGAAACAATTCTTCACAGGCTTCCCTGTCATAGACTTGCACACTAGCAATGGGACTGCTAATACTGAACCTCCCCTTTACTTTACACAGTTCATGACCCCCCCCCCGCCCCTCCCTGCTTATTAGAGATTAAGGTAAACAGAAGCTCATGGTTTGAAGGATGGTCTCTTAAAATGCCAGCTCCACAGTGACATAAAAACCCACAATCTGAGTGTATGACCAGTAGTCTCCACTGTCACGGCCACTCACATGCAGGTTCCCATTAGATTCAGACAGACAGTAAAGAAACATGGAGCCAAAAAATGGTGGGCCATCCTTTTATTAAAGTCTTTCGCCCGCCGATGAGCAAACACACAGGAAAAACTTCCCTTTCATCTCAGGGCTCACAAAACCACTGAGGCATTCTCCGGTTCCACAACCAGGAGAGCCTCAGTAGGGCTCCCCACACCTCTGGCTCCCCATCTGCACACCTTCTCTCTCTCTGCCAAACATGGCTTCTCCTTCAGCACCCTGCATTCTCTCTCTGCTCTCCCTGCAAACATGGCTTCTCTCTGCCTCTTCTTCTTCTCTCTCTCTTTTCCTCTCTGCAAACATTAGCAAGACAATGGCCCTTCCCAAGCAGGAAAGTAATTTGCAAATTCACAGACCACATATACCTGGTGCCACCCAGCCCCCAATGCAAACTATAAGCGAGCAGACATAAAAGTCATATTTTACAAACTTTTTGACCAATGATGAGCCACCAGAAAAAGTTTATGGGCATAAGTAACATTTCCCCATTTATAAGACTCACCTTTTTTTAAAAAAAATGTGGGGTCAAAAACAGTGAGTCTTATACAGTCATTATAGATTTTTTTACTTGCATTTCCCACTTTTTCACGCTTGTTTTTGCACTCATTGTTGAAGACAGTGATTCGTCATCAGACTCAGTGAGGACAAGCTTATGGATGGGAGTTTTGACAGTGACGAGGAGTTGTATGAATTTTGTGATGAATAAAACTGGAGTTCAATAACTTTATGTAATACATTTTTTTTCCCAAATTTCGGGCCCCTAAATTAAGGTATGTTTTTTAAGGTGACCAATCGTCCTCCTTTAGGGAGGACAGTCCTTCCTTTGTAAGTTTTGTCCTTCCTTGAAAAGTATCCTTCTATATGTCCTCCTTTCTTTTTTTTTTTTTTTTTCATTTTTTCCGAAGGAGGCAGTCAGACAGACTCCCGCATGTGCCCGACTGGGATCCACCCAGCATGCCCACCAGGGGGTGATGTTCTGCCCCTCTGAGGCATCGCTCTGTTGCGACCAGAGCCATTCTAGCACCTGAGGCAGAGGCCACAGAGCCATCCCCAGCGCCCAGGCCATCTTTGCTCCAATGGAGCCTCGGCTGCAGGAGGGGAAGAGAAAGACAGAAAGGAAGGAGAGGGGGAGAGGTGGAGAAGCAGATGGGTGCTTCTCCTGTGTGCCCTGGCCAGGAATCGAACCCGGGACTCCTGCACACCAGGCCGATGCTCTACCACTGAGCCAACTGGCCAGGGCTGTCCTCCTTTCTGATATTGGAAGACTAATCTGTAAATGTCCATATTCGATCGATGCAGAGTCGACCCATTGCGTGTGATGTGACATATTTGTATCTAAATGAGTACTTTTTTCTTACAATTATTATTAAAAATTAATAGGCATGTAAACATAATGACAATATAAAATATTACAAATGTTTTTATTATGCATTTATCATATTATAGTGTTGCAATGAACAAAATGTTTCTTTTATTTATAATATTGTTTTCCACAATTTATTCATGTCCTCCTTTTCATTGTAAAAAAGTTGGTCACTTTTTTATACATGAGAGTGTCTTATACATGGGGAAATATGGTAACAGAATGACCACATGTGTTTTTTCTCCCCTTTCTCTTCTGAGGCCCATTAAATATCTGAAATGATGGTTAAAAAAAAAAAAAAAAAAGAAAGAGAGTGAGAGAGAGAAACAAACATTCATCAAATCATAAACAACCTGGATGTCATAAAACCAAAGGAAAAAGTCACCCACCTCTGCAGGACAGTTGAAACCACCGCTCAGAGCACATCTGAAAAGAGTTCAAGCAGAGGAGGAAATGGAAACCTGTGGAAGCCCTGGCAGCTCATAGATCTGGACACTAAACATTTGCCTGAGAACAGGAATAAGGCTTAGGGCTCTGTGACACCAGCATTGAAGAGTTGAGCACTTCATTTTTTCCTCAACTTCGGGAAAGTGACCCCTGGAATCAAGTGCACCTTGTCCCCATCCCCACCAAACCAAATAATAGAATGATTCTATCGTATTGCATTAAATGCCTGTCCCTGCATCCAACATCTACCCGCTGAGACATGAGTCCTCTATCGCTTCACTTTTAGGGGAATCTCAACAGTTGGTTTTCTTCATAAGGTAGTTATTCTATTTTAAAACTTTTAAAGAAACTTCTGTACTGTTTGCATAGCAGCAGTCCCAGTTTATATTCCCCATGATTTCATTTCTGGGTAGATATCTGCAGGAAATGAAATCATTATCTCAAAGAGATAGCTGCATCCCACGTTCATTGTGTTACTATTTACAATAGCCAATATTTAGGGGGAAAACTGTTTGAATGGGTAAAAAACAGCGTGGTATACTGATTGGACTACACGTGGCACACTACTTAGTCACAGAAAGATGGAAATCCTGCCATTGCTACTACGTAGATGCAACCGGAAGGTTTTAGGCTAAGTGAAATAAATAAAACAAAAAAAGACTAATCTTATATATTCTCACTTATATATGGAACCTAAAAACAAAAAACAAACAAAAAAACTCAACTCATTGATATGAAGAACAGTTTGGTGGTTGGTAGAGGTGATGGGTAAGAGGCGGATAAAATAGATAAAGGCGGTCAAACATACACATTCCCAGCTATAAGATAAATACATGATGGGGTTTCCAACTTGCTCAAAACTTCCAACGTGCTAACAACGCATGGGAAGTCTCTGCCCGCGTGGAGGCTGTTTTGGAAGATTCAGAAGTAGCAGCTCAAGCATGTGCAGGTCATTGCTGTAGGAGGAGAACCTGGAGAAAGGAAGAAGGATGCAGGAAACAACAGCCTTAAACTTTATTCTTCACATGGAATTTTTAAAAATTGTGCGTACATGTTACTTGAAAAACATAAATATTTTATGTTTAGGTAAAAATGACCATGTAGATGTCACACAAGACAATCCATGAAGTACTTGTTTGGGCTTGTCCCTCCTACATTCTGGGGGTGGGGGTGGGGGTGGGGGTGGGGGTGGGGGTGGGGGTGGGGGTGGGGGGGAGACGGGGCTCTAGTCCCTGGACTGGGCATACCACATGGTCAAAAATTAAACAAACACAGAGAAAAGAACACCTGTTTGTGAAGTTGTTGTTTGGGGGATGATAATAAATTACCTCTAACTTTAGTGACAAATATTTTGCTAGTTTATTTGGTTCTGTCCAATCCAAAGCGAGAGACATTAATCTCCGGTGGATGAATGATGAATATAATCTTGTTTCTTATGACTCTTGTCTCCCTCAATGCCGGAAAATATTTATTAGGGTTATTTTCCATTTTCGTCCACCTGTTCCAGTAACTCTGTGGGAGGTAATGTAGATAATTGATACTTTTCTTTTGAAGAGGTGTCTTTCCCATAGGTATTTATTTTTGACCCTGAGTTCATTTTTATCTTGGGTTATCAGCTACTCTCTCTTCAGTATGGGGGAAGCGTCCAGGACAAGTCTCCAAGTTGATCTCACCTGTTTGAAGCCACTCTACCAGGCAATAACGATGATCAGAGTTTTACCTTTAACTCTTTGAGGTGGAACAACATTGGTGACAAGCCTTGTATCTGGTTAAAACCTATTGGCCTCGGCAAACTCTTTAGTCAACAGAGCCAAGTATCAACAGGACACGATTGAAATTTCTTTTGAGAGCCAAATTTTTTAAACTTAAACTATATAGGTAGATACATTCCTTATCAAGGTAGCGCCCGCACATGATATTTTGTGGAAGAGCCACACTCAAGGGGCCAGAGAGCCGCAGTTTGCCGACCAGAGGCCTAGGAGATTTTGGAGGAGTAAATGTCGACATTGATCAGTGCACACACTTCTTTGACTAAATGACTTACCAATTCAGGACCCTGATATTAACCAAAGGACACCAGTTCCTGAGGGGCGTGTAGGCCGAGTTCAAAAGGATTTCTCCACCTAGCTGGTCTTTTCACTGCTTTCCTGGCAATTCTGGCTACAGATACAAATCTAGATAATAGCACCCTTCATTCTTTCTATGGGCTTCTCAAAGGGACTGTTTTATTGTAGCTATTATTGATTTCTAGAACCCTTGTTTACCTTTCACCGCTCAGTTTCTCTAAGTTTATTCTGGAAAGCTACCAACCCTTGTGGGTTCACTAACACTGATAAGCAATCCCGAGTAAAAGGATTTTTAAAAAGGTAAATCTCAAAAAAAAAATTGGGGGGGTGTAAATCTACACAGTTCCATAATTTCTTTTGGTTACTTTATTGTAAAATTAAAGCCAGGAAGAATATAAAGATTCAGCAGAGAGTGAATGGTAGATTTTAGAAAGCTAACACAGACCAAGAACAGATTCATAAGGTTTCTGAATTGGTTGCAACACTGGAAACCTAGGAGAACAGGTGACTCTTCAGCCTCTTCAACAGAGGGCAGGGGCCACAGGCCTCACTTCTTTTACTTCCGACAGGAATGTTTTCTCTTCTAATGACATGACCACTTCTGAAAGGTACAATTAATATGAGCAACTCTGGACCCCCCCACCCCCACATCACACTATGAGTTAAACTGAAATACTAATTATGAAAATGCCTGAAAAAATAACAATTTTCAATAAAAAAGCAAATAATCTGAAGTTAGTTTAAGAAGTAACGTTATACTAACAAAATTTCTAGTTCTATCACAGTCCCGTACCTTCTGGGGAAATCTCAAGTGTTTTATGGTCTTGCTTATTTTGAAACTAAATCTGGTGATTTATGCTGTATGTGTAACTTTCCAAATAAATGAACTGTGCAAAAATGTTTCTCTTGCTTTCTCTTCTTTACTGTGACAAACATTTTGAGCACTGCAAGTGGGTGGAATCAACATTTACTTCCACAGATACAGGAATGTTTATTTGCTTCACTCCGTAGTAGGAGTACGATAAAAACAAAAATATTAAGTTATTAAATAAATACTAAAAACCTAAATTTGAATTCTATAAAGATGTTTAGGAAAATGTATTTAATGTAGCTTTATTCTATTACTGTACCTATTAAAATATAGCTTGCTAGCTGTAAAACATATTCTCTCAAGACTTAGATGATGCTGTTGACCTATATACGGTACAGTGTTTTCAAAAATCAAATTACAGAGTTAGTAAAACAATGAGATTTTGTTGAAATAAATATTTATGGTTAAATTTATAAATGGTATCTTAACATTGGAAAGAAAAAACTTTAAATCTTCTGTAAATAAATGTTTGGGCATTGTAGAAGAATTAAATCTTTAATACAGTGGGAGGCAAGTTTGTGTTAATGTCTCATAAAAAGTGAGTTATATGAGGGAAATAATAAAACTCATTACATATAAGAGAGAATTCATTGATCCTGAGCTTTAGACAGCTTACGGTAACTTCAAGATTTCTGAGTCAGTTTCTCATTGCAAAATAGGGCTAAGAGTACTTACTTCAAAGAGTCACTGTGAGGATCAAAAACAAAGGATGCACACAGAACTCTTAGAATTCATGGCTTGAGCCCTGGCCAAATAGCTTAGTTGGTTAAAGCATCATCACAAAGTTCAAAGGTTGCTGGTTCGATCCTTGGGCAGGGCACATACAAGAACAGATCAATGTTCCTCTCTCTCTTTTTTTTTTTCCTCTCTCTAAAAATCAATAAAATAAACATTAATAATAAAAATAAATAATTAATATTTTGAGACATTGGTACACATTAGTGATTATTATTATTTGTGTAGTTTATTGCTATAAATCCTAGTTCTCAGTGCCATATTTTAGGCACTTCTCTATACTGAAGAAGATTTTGTTGGAGGATGACAAAGATAAAGGATCTAGAGACTAATCATGGAAGAAATAGGCTGAATAGTCAACCAAAAAAAATTACATAAATACCAAATACTGGAACTGTATTAGCCTCAAAGAACCTGTAGGCCAATCTCTTCCCTTAACATTGAACATGTGAAGAAATAGACTCACTATGTCCTTGAGTCACAGTGTCGTATACAGACGAAAGTCTAACCAAACACAGAACCAGTTCCAATAAGAGGAAGTCCAGGGGGGAACCTTCCATAGAGAGGTGTCCACAACGGAAAACCTACGGATAGAACAGCCAATGTACCTCTTCTCCCTGCAGGCGTTCACGAGAAACTGGAGCGTCAACTCTCTGTAATAAACGTAGTTGACCATATGAACCCAAGAATGAGAAACTGATATAGACTGTAATTATTTTTGCAATGTCAACTCGCAATGCTTTTAAAATAAAGTGTATTTAGCTGGCCTCCACAAATGAAACCGGTCAACAGGATGTAAGTGCATAGGAAACGTGTGTTGGTGGTCACCAGGGAGGCAAGATGACCACCTGGACCAGGCAAAAAGCCATGGCAACAATGGTAAGGGAGTCTGCGTTCTGCGATGGATGCCACGCTGGACACTGGAGGGAAGACCCTGTGGAAGAAAGACCAGGTGCTGAGATACCATTCCACTGGGCAGAATGAGCAGGAGGTTAGTGAGCTCTGCCTTGACGTTCCACTGCAGCAATAACTAGAAATCATCGGAATCGTGTTTAACGCACTTCGAAGGTGTGTACGATACCAGTTCAGTGCAAAAAATACCTCCTGAGAGCAACAGTGAGCCAAAGTGCAAACACCGACTGCGTTGTTATTAAATTATCTTGAAATTTGCTTTGTTCTTCAATTCTATTTTCTGTGACTGTATTATGCAGAATCATTCTTAAATGATTTGGATCTTAAAGAGAACTAAACTATTATTTTGCTTTCTATAAACATTTCATAGAAATAACATTTTTTTATGCAGGGAGAGCAATTTTAAAGTACAGAAGTCATTGTGAAGTCTGTGGAGGCTGAGAGATAATACAAAGTATGTGAATTGATTATGTAGTTAGTTAAATTAATTATGCAATTATTATGCTCACAAAAAATTAAGGGATCAGGAAAAGTTCAGCCTTTTCTATAGTACATTTCCACCAATGATAGAAAGGTTGGTTTTGCATCTCATTTGCATAATCAAACAACTTTCTTTGACTTGTCTTTTGCTTTTCTGATGTTCTTGTTTAATGTAAAAAAAATTAAATGCTTCTTTCTTCAATCGCTTCACAATCATTTTGAAATATCCCCTAATTTTTGTGAGCAGTATACAGGAACTTCAGGCATTCTTTGGTAGCACCTACCAAGCACATTTGGCTATACAAGATCGTAGAAAGTTTGAAGGCAGTGGAGTTAGAATTCTTCTCTGAAGTTTGGCATTACCTTTCAGCAGGTGCTTTAACTTGGATAGTTTATTCATCTTCTCTGAACCTCAGTTTCCGCATATGAAAATATTTCTGCTAACCTTTTCTTCTTTTTTTTTGTACAATATTTTTCCATGGAGGAAACATCCAAAGAATCAGTGAGATGCTCCTACCATGCAGTGAAACAACTGAGACCAAGGTAGCAACGGCCTACCTCTGATTGGGCCGGTGGGAGAAGAAATCTCCTGCTTGCTAAATCCTTGGTTATTTTCTGTTCTACTACCTCAACAACATTCCTTTCTAGCACAATGTTTCTTTTGTTCCTTCTTCCCCAACACGGTTGTCATATGTCATATGTCTCACACTAAGTACTTGTCATATGTCATTTCTTTCTCAAATACATTCCAGGAAGTGACACTATAGTCTTGTCAAAAGAATACCTCATATGAAGCCAAAGGGGCTGGTTTTACTCTTTTAGTATCTCTTAAGACAGTGGTTCCCAAACTTTTTGAAGTCAGGGCACATGTAAAATCCTACAAATAATTGTAGGCACACTCTATAAAAATTTCTGAGAAATATGTTATAATTAAGTCAAATATTAAAAAAAAGAAATATAAAGTCCAAGCATACTTTTATGGTAATTAAATGAAATAAATACAAAATTAAATTTATTCTGACATTAAAAAACATTTTTATGTTACATTATGTTACATCTTTATGTTACATTTTTTGTTATGCTTTTTAGAATTCATAAAAAAGAGGGGTTAAAAAATTGGAAAATGACAAAAACGTTATCTTTTTATATATATAGATACATTCTTAGTAAGATTTAGTAAATTCGACAGGTCCCATCACTAATGTGTTGTTTTCTCATTCTTGTGTTTATGAGAAACATAAGCCTGATGTGTCCTTGCGATTTCTTCAATGTTTGGGCATATATTTGAAAGACAAGCTCTCATTTCCTCATCAATACATTGAAGAATTCCTCTTTTACTCTTAATTGTGTTGAGTGCAGAAAACCCCCACCATACATATCATCATAACTTTACACCAAACAAAGGATAGAAGAAGCTTGCCTCCAGTCTTTCTGGGGAACATGGGGGGTAGTGTAGACAATCCAGCACCACAGCTAAACAGCCTTTTGCAACCTAATCAGGCAAGTGAGGTGGGGGGTTGGGCAGACTGCCAGCTTACAGCCAATTCCCCACACCTCTGTCCCCCTAAAATCTAAACTCCAAAAACCCTGTTGGTTTTTTGGTCCCCAACAGGCACATATTTCTCTGGAATACCATAGGGCACACTTGGAAATCTTTTAGGGTACACCAGTACACCCTGGCACACACTTTGAGAACCACAGTCTTAAGATATAAAACTTGGGCCTGACCTGTGGTGGTGCAGTGGATAAAGCGTTGACCTGGAAATGCTGAGGTCGCTGGTTCGAAACCCTGGGCTTGCCTGGTCAAGGCACATATGGGAGTTGATGCTTCCTGCTCCTCCCCCCTTCTCTCTGTCTCTCTCTCTCCTCTCTCTCTCTCTCTCCTTTCTAAAATGAATAAATAAAAAAATAATAAAACTTGAGGGAAATGATGCAATATTTTTTACCTGTAGTTTTACCTCTGGCCCGGTAATGGAAACTAGATATTAAGTATTTTTACATTTCAATCTCCAAAAATGATTTCAAGATTCTCCAAGGGAGTCAAGTGGAGGGAATACTATCATTGGCATTCAGTTTAGAATCACTACATAGAAGACAGAAACAGGGAGAATCTATCCAGCGGGATATGGAATATTGTGGAGGCATAAACCCTGCAAAGACAGAAGGTCAGGAAGTCTCTGGCTTTCTCATTTTCTTGCCTTTAATCAGCCCGAGCATCACCCCTTTGGCTGAACCTGCCCAGGAAGTAATTTTCTGAGAACCCAAGAACCACGGCTCACAGCTCTGCCACACAGAACTAGGACGACGCCCAAAAACGGAATATCAGAAACGAACTTCACAGCAGGGGATTCAAAGAGGAGTGAACTCAGGAAGCACTTCAGGAGAACATGTGTGAAAGATTCCTAAGAGTAAAGCTGAGCTTGTGAAATAGGAAAAAAAAAATTAAAAAAAATGTAGAGAAAACAGGCAAAATTATTAAGACATAGGTCTTTCTGTTTCCTTGTTAGGACGCTTTTTATTTAATTACTATTATTCCTTCCAGGACCTTTCTCCTCACTTTCTTTCATTGATTCGTAGATTTATTCAACAAATACATATTGAGTACCTAGAATCTTCCAGGAACGAGGCACGTGGGATTATATGCACTTATCACTCCATTCAGTTATACACCATGTTTCTTTTTTCCAAGGATACTTGTCTCCAAAACGTTCTTGTAAATTCATATCCTGCAGGACACAGTTAACTGTCCTTGCTCTAGAAGGTTTCTAAAACACCCCCGAACTCAGTCAGGAACTTCCTTCCTATGCATTTACGATAGTAACTTTGTATGTAATTTAGCACTGTCACTGTACCATGCGGTTATTGGTCTTGTCATTCTTCCCCAGCTGACCTATGAAAATTGGGAGGAAAAAGACTAAGAAGACAACTTCCTGACCTTTGTGAGGATTTCTTCTGTAAGAGTTTATTAACTATGAGTATATAAAGTCTATACATTTTTCCTGATGATTAGAAAATAAAATGTGATATATAGTTCTGTCCCTGACAATTCGTTCTGAATTGCTCAACTCTAAGAACTGTCTGTGTTTTTTGGAGCAATTACACAGACTTCCAAAAAAAAAAACACCTCAAAGTATACATTTTAGATTTTGAAATACTAAAATATTATTAGACTTAATTATTTTTTTCTTCAGGTTTGTCCGCAGTTCCAAAGGGGACTAACTTAATGGTGAAAAAATGTGGTCCCTTCATCCAGTCCTCTCCTTTCAATCTTTATTCTGTTTTCTGAAAACATAAGAATTGGAAGGCAGCTCAGCTGAACACCAAGTACAATACATGGGTATTTTCCTCTTTGTGTCTGTTTTAATTTATTGGAGTGCCACTGGTTAAGAAAGTTATATAGCTTTGAACTGCACAATTCTGTAACACAACCTCTGGAAGTTGCATTGTGTGCTTAGCACCCACGGACAAGTCTCCTTCCATCACCTTTGATCCTGTGTTTACCCTTTTTATCCTCTCCCACAATTTCCCTTCCCCTCTGGTAGCCACCGTAGGATTGTTCGTGTTTAGGCATTTGTGTGTTTTGTTTGTTCGTTTGTTGTTTTCAGTTTTATATCCCACAGGAGTGAAATCCTATGGTTCTTGACATTTTCCATCAGACTCATTTTGTTTAGCACATTCTCATGATCCATCCATGTTGTCACAAAAGGCAGTATTTCCTCTTTTATTATGGCTGAGTAGTATGTATTCCACTTTATATGTGTACTACGTGTTCTTTATCCAATCATATACTGGAGGACACTTGGTTGTCTTCACGTCTTGGCCACCACGAATGATGCTGCAATGAACATAGACGTGCACATAGCTTTGAGAATAAATATTTATATTTTAGAGTTTTTCACGTAGGTACCTAGAAGAGGAGTTGCCGGGTCATGTGATAACTCTATTCTTATTTTTTTTAAGAAACAGTTACATTGCGCCTGACCAGGCGGTGGCACAATGGATAGAGTGTGGGACTGGGATGCGGAGGACCCAGGTTCAAGATCCCGAGGTCGCCAGCCTGAGCGCGGGCTCATCTGGTTTGAGCAAAAGCTCACCAGCTTGAACCCAAGGTCACTGGCTCGAGCAAAGGGTTACTCGGTCTGCTGAAGGCCCATGGTCAAGGCACATCTGAGAAAGCAATCAATGAACAACTAAGGTGTCGCAACAAAAAACTGATGATTGATGCTTCTCGTCTCTCTCCGTTCCTGTCTGTCTGTCCTTATCTGTCCCTCTCGCTGACTCTCTCTCTCTCTGTCCGTGGGGAAAAAAAAGAAAGAAAGAAAAAAACAGTTACATTGCTTTTCATAGTGATTGCAACAGTTGATATTCCCACCAGCAGTGGGTGAGGGTTCCTTTTGAGCCACAACCTCTCCAATCCTTGTTGTTACTTGTCTTGTTGATAAGAGCCCTTTTAACAAGTATGGAGTGATATTTCATTATAGTTTTGATTTGCATTTCTGTAATAGCTAGTGAAGTTGAACATCTTTTCATATATTTGTTGGCCATTTGTGTTTCTTCTTGAGAGAGGTGTCTGTTCAGGTCCTCTGCCATTTTTTTAATTGGGCTGTTTGTTTTTATGTTGTCGAGTTCTATGAGTTATTTACATATTTTGGGTATGGTCTTTGCTTTTTAATTATGGAGACTAATATAGAGATATATTAAGCATCAAAAAGCATTTTTCCTTGCGTATAAAAGCATTCATTTTTGTGTAATGACCATGATACAACATATTGCAGTATGAGAAACAGTATTGCTTCATCTATCCCACGCACTCTTTAGGCTCTCTGTATTCCTTGAGCCACGTTACCCATAGCGCAACATTATGAGCTTAAGTGCAGTTATTTTTACAATACACTGATAAATAAACGAAAAGTTATCTAAGAATTCACAGTTAACATGAAGAGTCAACAAGTTAATAAAAAAAGAAACATAAAATGCACAACTAAGACTGAGAATTTCTTCTTTGCTCGTTAAGTACTGCAACTTTTTTGTTTGTTTTAAGTAAAAGAGGTGCTGGGGTAGCTAAAAATTGTAATGTTATAGAGTATAGACCATTTAAACTTTCTCCCAAGAGGCACAAATGTGTGTTTGAGCACAGTCTTGGGATGCCATATTGCCAGTATAATTTAGAGTCCTTTGCTTTTTTTATGCTAGAGCTTTATCATTGCGGCTGAGGCATCCTGCATGGCGTCCATATTTTTAAAAAACACCCTGTACTCCATATTTTAACGATCAGTTCAACACTTCCAACTTCCCAAACTTTATTTTAATCAGGAGTTAATGATGTATGGCACTTCTAGCAAGTAAATGAATGTTTGAATTGCTGTAAGTTATTTAAATAATTGCTCAGCTAACCATTTAAATTATCAAAGATCTTTACTTGTGCAATGTCATATAAATGCTAGAAATTAAAAATTAATCAACACGATTTACGTAAGTAAAGGCTGCTATCTAATGGGATATTTTTCAATAAGATGACAGCAGTAATTATGCTGAAAAATATTCGTTCCTGTAGTTTGAACGATTATAGCAATTTCCACCAGGGGATTTCGCAGTCAGATTCTAGTTCTGGGCAACAGTGATTAATATAATGGTTATTAATGAGAAGTCATTTTGATACTTCTAGCAGTGCTGAAGTGTCAATGCTTTGAAAGCAATGTGTTGAGCATATTAATAATAAAGATCACATTGGACTGGCTGGATACAAAGTAACCCTATTGGGTTTTTTTTTTCTTCTTATCTTCTATCATGTAAAAAGGTCAGTTAGATGTATAGAAACAATGGAACTTTTCACAGCAGGACCTAACATTTCTTTGCACTGACATCTTTTTCAAGCCTGTTTCAAGTTCATTAAATGTGCAAAGGTGTTAGTTTTAAGGGAAGAAAGTGGCAGGGTCAGAGGTCACAAGCCACAGCAATGTGACAATCTCTTGCAGATGGCCCCCTGAGAGCTGAGTTGGGGTGAGAACAGCCCATCAGGCTGCCCATTGAAAACAGCGGTAATAAAACCACCATCAGTAGTTAACATTACTGAATTAATTAAAATGAATATGCACAGAGATTTTGTTGGCTTCCCATTAAGTTGAGTACAAGATAAGGTTGTCCATCATAATCCATAAGGGTAAATTGTGGATTAATAAAATGATTATACAATACCTATACATGTTTGGCTTAAGCTCAAATGGGTGTAAATTTAAATGCACCTAAATCCATTGACCCAGAGTTAGAAAAGAAATTATGTTTTCACTTTGCCGTTCCCTTTCCTAGAATTTTGTGAGGTGCAGTCTTCCCTCATCAATTTGAACTGGACTCTTTGGAGGCACAGGATATAGAGATGAAGGGAAAACGACATCACAGTGTTTGTGGCCGGGAAGAGACGATGGGTGTCACAGGCGCTCCACAGCGGAGGAGAAAGGGAATGTGAACAGCCCGGTGGGTACGAGAGAAGGATTTCACCTAAAGCACAGTTCAGTCTGTGAAATAGATTTCTAACGTTAAATTAAAATAGGTCATCTTAAAGAGAGGTCAAGGTAAAAAGATTAAGACGTACAAACTGAGACCTGGCTGAGTAATTCAGTTGGGCAGAGCACTGGCCTGATATTCCGAGGTTGCGGATTTGAACAGTGGTCACAGGGTACGTGCCAAAATCCACCAATAAATGCATAAATAAGTAGAAAAGCAGATTGATGTTTCTCTCTCTCTCTCTCTCCTCCCCCTTTTCTATATCTCTAAAACTCAATAAATAAATAAATAAATAAATAAATAATTATCTTAAAAAGGAAGTACAAATTGGTAGTTACAACATAGTCATAAAGACATAGAGGACAGCACATAGAATGAAGAATAATATTGTCATAAGTATGGATGGAGTCAAGCAGGTACTGCAAATATCAGATGGACCACACTGTAATGAATACAATTATCTTAACTACTATACTGTACATCTTAAACTGATACAGAAATGTATAGAATGTAAACTGTAATTGAAAACAAATTCTAAAAAAATTAATAACAAATAAAAATAAATGGAATCAAGCAATGTGAGGTTCAGCCATCCAATAGTAGGCTGCTACATAGTTCATTTTGATTGCTGTATTATAGCCTACCATATGAATATACCACCATATAAGTCTACCATATAAATATACAATATAAATATACCACCACTTATTTATTTATTTTATTGTTGTTGGACATTTGTGGTTAGTTCGAGTTTTTGACATTAAAAACAGTGTTGCTATGAAAAGAAATAGAGATTTCAAGTAGAATAACAATTTTGGCAAAATCAATATTTAAGGCTTACCTTTAAATTGTTAATCATTTCATATATAAATAAAATATTAAACATTGCTTTATAACAGTTCCATAAAAAGTTCTGTGTAGTTTTCTTAAGATTAAATCTCTATGATTTTATTTCTTGAGACAGATGTTCTTGCATTTTATTTTTGTACTTTCCGGGTTTGTTAGGGTTTTTTTTTGTTTTGTTTTTTGGATGTTATTACTGGTAGAAATAAAAATATATTTTTATTTTTATAGATGAAATTTGAGTTTTGTACATATTTCTTAGTTGAAATTGCTGATAATGTAATTTATATTTGAAAAAATTCATTTGCTTGAACTGGTTATTCCAACTTTTCCTTTTTCTTAAGTTTTCATATTGCATTTGAGGTCTGACATCGAATTGAGTGTGATCACTCTTTGATTTCACAATGAGTGCTGAGTTCTTAGTGTAGTGTCAGGGAACAGATAGACTTTAAAGCGTCCTTTCTTCTTCCTAATCTCCATCTCTCTTTGGAATTGTGTATCTAAATTCTACAGTAATACATGCATCATTACTTGACATAAGGTTAGTGAACACTATAAGCACAAATATGACTCTATCCTCTGACTCTTTGGAGACAAACAAAATTAAACTAAAAGATAATTATGTGATGACTATAGCAATGATTTGTAATATAGGACCAGGAGAAACATGAAAATAACTAACTACAAAAATACATACGTGCCTGACCTGTGGTGGCGCAGTGGATAAAGCGTTGACCTGGAAATGCTGAGGTTGCTGGTTCAAAACCCTGGGCTTGCCTGGTCAAGGCACATATGGGAGTTGATACTTTCTGCTCCTCCCCCCTTCTCTCTCTCTGTCTCTCTCTCTCTTGCCTCTCTCTCTCTCCCTCTCTCTCTCCTTTTTAAAATGAATAAATAAAAATAAATAAATAAATAAAATGAAGGGAAAAAAGGTTTTAAAAAAATACATACGTAAATAAATAATACCTCATCCCAAAAAGAGATGATAAAAATAATTTAATTTAACACATAAAATACATTTTTAAATTTTATAATTATTTCTGGCAAGAACAAGTGACACTAAAAATCTGATTTTTCACTATTTTTTTCATGTGGACGTGTCTCCCTGTATCTTAACAGTGATAAAATACAGTATAACTTATAAAAGTCAACTCTACCCTAAGCAACAGTTGAATAATCATTTTAAATGAATGTGTAGCATGTTAAAAAAATCTTTGACATTCACATTTTAGTTTAAATTATTTAAGAGTTTAGCCTCCAGAATAATTAAATTACTTCAATAATATGTATCATGCCTGTTATCTCATAATTCAATGTCCTCTTTTTGGGGGTCTTTCTTTTTTTTAATGTAAATATCCTTCAAAAAGCGTATTAGAACTATGTAAAACATAGAAAGATGTAGAGATATAAAATGTGTAAAAATTTTCTCTGCACATCTATTTTCAAGGTTCCTATAGTGGGAATTACACGTGAACCATGTGACACGCACATGGAGAGATCATTGTAAGAGTAACGACTAACATTTAGGTAGCACTTGACAGTTTTCACAGAGAATCAGATACTCTCATGTGACCTTCACAAGGATTTTTAAACCCCTGTTTCATAGATGAGAAAGCGGAGAGTCAGTCATACAATCAGAGCTGTTACATTTCCCTGAGATCACGTCAGAGCCAATGAATGACATGGGGCATTTGTTCTCTCTCTCTCTCTCTTTATTACAGTTTCAATTGTTTATTAATGTGACATTTATGAAAACCAATCCCCTCGCCTTCAGTTATGCGCCTCCGGCATTGACCTAGGATCCCCGTGGTCCCGCGTGCTTGAGGATTCCCACGACCGCCTCGGTCTGCTGGGAGCTGTGGGCCGAGGGAGGGACAGGCCATGCTCTTCCGAGCGCCGCTGGGAGTGCCACGCCCATCCTGGCACTGAGACTCCGTGGCACGTCGGTGATGTGTTCATGTACCTGCACGTTCTAAGTCACTGTGTCATGACTCTATTTAGGATTGGGGTTTGGAGAACCCTTCTCTTTATTAACATGTTTTAAAAGCATATTTTAATAGATTCATCCTCAAGTGAAAAAAGAGAAGCACTGAAGTATCCCTTCGGTGTTCTGTCTTACCTTTCTAGTTGTGACGGCTTCTTGTTCCACGTTCGTCGCACCATCCCTGATACTACCCATGCCTTCTTGTTAAGTGATATTCTGATTTAGGCAACCCAGTGTTTTAGTTCTAGAAACATTGAATGAGGTCATCGCATGGGTACTAATCTCCCGATAAGTTATTTGTCATTTTGGCAATACCCCCATTATCATCTTAATACCTGCATATTTTAAAATAAACATTTTATAGTTTTTCCTCTTTATCTTCTTTTTTATTTATTTTTCTTTCTTTCTTTCTTACTTCTTTTTTTTTAAATGAACAATTATTGGGTATCTACAGTGTACTAATTCTTCCAGGAATATGAGCTATACCATAGCCATGAATAAGCCCTCCCCTCCTGAAGCTCACATCCTAGTTCTAATGTCAAGTATGAACCCACTTTTAAGAAAGCGTTGCAAGTACGCAAATTTAAAGCCCAAGACACAGTCAGGAATTTCAAATAGCTGCTTCAATAAAACCACAGAAATAATACAGGTGATTTAAAGGCAGCATCTCTGATAGCGTTCGTGAATTCATTAATTTTAACAGAAGACTGGTTGTTCAAGCACACGAAGTGAAAATCCCTTACATTTTTCTCAATCAACAATATCTATCATGACATTGGAAAGCTGTTTTTTTTTCAATTTAAATATACACAACAGCTTATCACATGCAAATTTTTAAATGTAAACCCCATCTGTAAAATACTGGCATTGGAATAGTTGTCAACCAAATGCGGTCCATGTCAAAGTTGGGAATGTATTTCAAGAGTAAGTAGATGATGGGCCTGACCAGGCAGTGGCACAGTGGATAGAGCATCAGACTAGGATGCGGAGGACCCAGGTTCAAGGCCCTGGGGTCACCAGCTTGAGCATGGGCTCATCTGGTTTGATCAAAGCTCACAAACTTGGACCCAAGGTCGCTGGCTTGAGCAAGGGATCACTCAGTCTGCTGTATTCCCCCAGGTCAAGGCACATATGAGAAAGCAATCAATGAACAACTAAGGTGTCACAATGAAAAACTGATGATTATCTCTCTCTGTTCCTGTCTGTCTGTCCCTGTCTGTCCCTCTCTTTGACTCTCTCTCTGTCTCTGAAAAAAAAAAAAGTAAGTAGATGATGGTTAGGAACCATCTAAATCCTCCTTATTTAAAATTTCTAAATATTCTCCATAGCAACATAGCAGTTACACACGGAGCCTTATTTAGTTTTCTTTATTAACTCCATACTTCATCTAATAGCTCCAACCTCCTCGGAGAAGGAGAATTTGTGTACAAATGACCCCGGTCTGAGAAAGACTGTGGTCTGAGTGATAGTAAAAAGTGCCCAGGATTCCACGGGACGGCACCCAGCAGTCGTCCCTCCTCTGCGTGTAATTGTACGAGGACCGGGGTCAAGCTGCATGAATGATGAATGGAAGGTGCTTGGACTGGGTCGGCGGTTCTTTTATGAACATTATACATTGACCTTGGCAGTTTTGACAATGACATCCATCATGTCTAGGAATCCATTCCAGCACCCCAAGCCTCTGTTCTAATGTGACCAAAATAAACATGGCTTCTGAATATAAGAATCAGAGATTGATCTGCTGGGCCATTCACTGTTCTGACGCACAGTGTTGTTACTTTACGGTTGCTTTCTCAGCCCCTGGATTATGCAAGAATCATCACTCACTGTGGCACACCTGGAGGTGGCTTCGGAGTGGGCTTTAATCTTCCCTTACAGGCTTCAAAGGGTCAATCGTAGAATTCCAAGTTTGATAATCAAAATGAAATAAAACCCGTAAGGAGCACACGGCATACTTCTAACGTGCGTTTTATTATTTCCATGTTGCTTCCAGAGAAACAGCTGGTTGAACATGGACATAGACCAACCATTTTAATTTTTACGCTATTTTAACCTGTAGGGAAACTAGACACCGATTTCTGGGTTTAAAAAACAACAACAAACAAAACATTGTTTCTGCCTCAAATCGTTTTCCTGGTCATGAGAATAATTAGATGTAGGTTAAAAAGCAGGTTTTCTCCTACCAAAATCATTAACTGCAACATTGTTCACAGTCACACACTTTATCCCAGCAAGGGCATTATCAACCATACGACAGTAGCTACAAAGGCTGGAGTCGTCAGTGTATGAGTGTATGTAAGCCTTGGGAAGTTCTGAATTATCTACTGTTTTCCAACTCAGTTTTCTTTAACATAGCGTGGTAATAATCGTGGCTCCTTGTCAGAGCTAGCTAGGTGGCCTCATTGACATAAACTTGGTATTACCTTGAGAAGTAAATTCACCAGAGTCAGGGATGTATATAGTACTATATAGTATATATTCACAAGCCCCTAGTTCACCTTGTGTCCAAACATGTAAACCGGTCCATACCAGGCATTCAGTCCAATTTGATCATTTCTGAATTAATCACTCAACCTCTTCCAAGATTAAATTCTCCTACTTGCCAGTGTTTTCTTTGCCTGCTGAGCTGATCCTACCTCCAGCACACCCCTGAGTCTGTCCTGGATGGGTGGGAACGTTCACACTTTTTTCAAATTCACAGCAAACACACCAACATGATCGGACCGGTTCCGGGGCCTTTTACTTCCTCGAGGACTCAACACCACGGAGGACCCTGTCAGTGGAAACCAGAGCTCACGGCTCTCACCCTCTCAAAGCTCCAGCTTCTCATCCGGCTCTTCTGGCTTGGAGGGGGCAAAAGAGAAAGCGCCTCCGCGTTACATGTCCTCTCGTTTCTGTGTCTCTGATGCTCTGCTCTTTCCTGCCACTGTTTCCTGTCTAATCTGGGCCCAGCGGGAATCCTGATTGGGTGCACGGTCTTCACACCAGTAGCAGCGTTTCTTTGACTTCCAGCCATCGTCTGACTGACTGGGTGTCCTATTGCAGTGGCACCTGGGGGGAGGGGCTCTCTGCACGCGGTGGATGCACATTCAGTTGAGCCAAAAGAGTGGGTGGGGGTAGGGCTTCGGGGGGGGCGGACTTGGAAAGCCAGAAAAAGCAGGCTCCTCCTGCTTTCTGTCCCATCATTCAATGTGAACTTCTTCAGAGATCATACGGAAGACTACCAGAACTGCCCTTTGTCACAACGATGGCATAATGAAAAAAGATACACGATTCGGAAGCACGGGGAGGGAAGTTTAGAAACTGGGCGTCCACTCTCCTTCTGTCAAGGATTTCCCATGCGATAAGGACAGTGACCAGGTCTGGGGAGGACGGAAGTTAGTCTGCACCTCGGTCAGGAGAGGGTGTTTCCCTAAGGGTGTTGGCGGAAGCAAGTTTGAAGTTGCTTTGAGAAAGAGGCATTGAGGCTGAAACGTGAAAAAATCACCTGGAGGTTGAATTCGGTTGGAATGTGTCGGTCATGACCCAGGAGGTCAAGGGCTGGGAGGTGGGGTGTAACAAGTGGCTCGGGTACAGGTAATGGCGTGTGCAAGTGAAGGAATCATAGCATCCGGAAGTTCCGTGTGGCTGGACAGTCTCTGTTGTCACAGGAAACAAGTCAGGCACCCTAAGAGCTTGGACTTTAGATGATGCTGTATAATCCACGAGGAAGGGTCTGTTCTCAGAATTCCGAGACTTGAACCTGAACCCTGGCTTCACTGTTTCCCTGGCTCTGTTATATATTTCCCTCCAGCATGTTTGGTTCTTCTACCGATAGACCTATAAATTATATCTATCCTTTAGGTAAAAACTTCAAACGTGTTTGAATCCTTAGCAGTAAAGTCTTTGAGTGCCACCGCAATAGACGTATTTTATTATTTTACTTTTCTATGAATTGTATACGATATTACTTTATGAATCTGTTTTACACATTATAAAAATACACACAGAGTTTAAGGTGATCTAAAAATAAGTAGAAAAACTATGTTAGTGACTATCAATAAATATATTATATTATTAATACTTTATTTATACCTGGTAGTTAACAACACGAAACCTTTTAAAAATAAAAATAGAATCAGTTCTAACTATATATTTTCTTATGAGCAGTGCAATTAATATGATTCATGTTTTTCAAAAATACTGTTTAATACTTGTGGATAAGTAAATTTCAATGTCAGATTCTGAATTTAGTTTATTTCTCTGGTAATGATAATCACAGATAAAATTGCTGTACCTATCACGGTACAGTTTGTATAACATAAAATGTACCCAGGAAATGACATCTACACAAGGGATGAGGTCCAGTGTTTTTGATATAAATCCATGATTCAGAGTTTTGAAGTATGGAAACTTCATAATTTCAGGTGTTTTGGCTCAGTCCTTGTCCTTGTCACTGCTTCAGCTTGGGGCAGCTGGCAGAACTCGCACAAGAAGGGAAAGCACTGCTCTTCTGACATTTCCTTTGTCACTTTTATTTATGTTATCGTCTTTCTGAGAATCAGCCTGACCAGGTGGTGGTGCAGTGGATAGAGCATCGGACTAGGACATGGAGGACCCAGGTTCAAAACTCCGAGGTCGCCAGCTTGAGCGTGGAATCATACACATGATCCCATGGCTGCTGGCTTGAGCCCAAGGTCGCTGGCTTTAAACAAGGGGTCGCTGGCTTTGCTGTAGCCCCCCCATCAAGGCACATATGAGAAAGCAATCAATGAACAACTAAGGAGCCGCAATGAAGAATTGATGCGTCTCATCTCTCTCCCTTCCTGCTTGTCTGTCCCTATCTATCCCTCTCTCTGTCTCTGTCTCTGTCTCTGTCACACACACACACACACACACACACACACACACACAAATCTTTATAAGAATTATTTAAAGCTATTGATTACTTTTGTAAGACTAAGTTGCTTCCAACTAAATAAAACTATCAATAAACTTCCTTAGTTAGACAGATAAGGTTTGCACTGAAATAATGTAAAACTGAAACAATGCACTGTGGACCACCCCTTGAGTCCTGGCCTCTGTGTCCCCCTCACCCCTTGCCCTCCTTTGCTTTCCCTCAGGTGGAGACAGGCACAGGTAATGGGCAGAAGAATCCACGACAAAACCGTGAGGTCTACTTAGGATTTACGACTTCAATCAGCAAATATATGTTATTATATTACATAACTATATTGACCATTACCTGTTCTCACTTCATTCATCTGCATTATATAACCCATCTAAAAGTGGCTCCAAATCTACCTTAAATTTCTTCAAAATTCTTTTGATTTCCTGGGGTTCCTAAAATGATCATTTTCTCAACATTTTCTGAAATATATTGTTGCTTCTGAAGGATCCCTGTCAACAATTGTACAGGCTAAATCAGGGGTCCCCAAACTACGGCCTGTGGGCCACATGTGACCCCCTGAGGCCATTTATCCGGCCCCCGCCACACTTCTGGAAGGGGCACTTCTTTCATTGGTGGTCAGTGAGAGGAGCATAGTTCCCATTGAAATACTGGTCAGTTTGTTGATTTAAATTTACTTGTTCTTTATTTTAAATATTGTATTTGTTCCCATTTTGTTTTTTCACTTTAAAATAAGATATGTGCAGTGTGCATAGGGATTTGTTCATAGTTTTTTTTATAGTCTGGCCCTCCAACGGTCTGAGGGACAGTGAACTGGCCCTCTGTGTAAAAAGTTTGGGGACCCCTGGGCTAAATCATGATCATTTTCTTCTGCCACATTGTGACTTAAGTGACCTCATAATATATCAGGAATGGAGACAGACTTGAGTTCTTTCAAGTAACCACCAGAATTGGGTGAGAACTAATAATCACTTTTTTCTTTCTGATGATGTCACATGTGTCATCCATACACAAGGATTGTTTAATTTGTTTATAAAAAAATTATTTTAAAATTTATCAGTCATATTATTAGCATATTGTCAACAAAGAACACCCTAAAGTTGAAGAATTAATATTTTAAATAATTTATATTTCAAGTTAATATTTTATGATTGATTAATATTAATCATATTATATCTTGATAATGTATTACATAGTTTCTCACATATGGTTTCTGCTTGAATTCCATAAAGTAGGAATAAATTCATGCTTTAAAATGATAATGTATCAAAATAATACTCATTCCATTATTTTCTTCCTGCCTCTCTTCTCATAAGTGTATTAAAAAAAATAGTTGCCTAGTGTAGATAAAAAGAATCACATCATTTACTGAAGGTAGTATTATGTAAAAATCCCATCAATGTGAATTAAAATTTAATTAGAAAAAATAAGTTAACCTCAAGCATGGATCATATTAAAAGATCATTATTACATGCCAACTGTGCTTGTCTTTGAAGTAGTACATTTATCACTTTTTAAAAATTGAACCCTGACCAGATAGCTCAGTTGGTTAGAGCATCAACCCAAAGCACAAAGGTTGCTGGTTCGATCCCCAGTGAGGGCACATTCAAGAACAGATTGATGTTCCTGTACATTTATCTCTTTTTAAAAATTGAACCCTGACCAGATAGCTCAGTTGATTAGAGCATAGTCCCAAAGCATAAAAGCTGCTGGTTTGATCCCCCGCCAGGGCACATTCAAGAACAGATTGATGTTTCTGTCACTTTATCTCCCTTCCTCTCCCTCTAAAAACAATAAAGTAGCCTGACCAGGCAGTGGCGCAGAGAATAGAGCATCGGACTGGGATGCCGAGGACCCAGGTTCAAGATCCCGAGGTCGCCAGCTTGAGCACGGACTCATTTGGTTTGAGCAAAGCTCACCAGCTTGGACCCAAGGTCGCTAGCTTAAGCAAAGGGTCACTCGGTCTGCTGAAGGCCCACAGTCAAGGCACATATGAAAAAGCCATCAATGAACAACTAAGGTGTCGCAATACGCAAGAGAAACTAATGATTGGTGCTTCTCATCTCTCCGTTCCTATTTGTCTGTCCCTGTCTATCCCTCTCTCTGACTCTCTCTCTGTCTTTGTAAAAAAAATAAATAAATAAAGTAAACATTAAAAAAAATATTGAATGTCATTGGTTAATTTGATTTAGAAAATTGGTTATTTCCAGATACAAAAAAAAGAAGTACTCATTAAAACTATAAGTATCCACAGAAAAGCATCCACATATGGGTAACCATAAAAAAGCAGGTGTAGCAATATTTATATCTTAAAAAGTAGATTTCAGTGGGCTTGCTGCGTGGGTTTTTGGTTGGGGCACAGGTGGGAGTCTGTTTCTGCCTCCCCTCTTCTCACTGAATGAAAAAAAAGTAGATTTCAAGATAACAAATGTAACAAGAGACAAAGATGGAAACTTTATAATGATAAAGGGGACACTTTATCAAGATATATAACACTTCTCAACATATATACACCCAATCAGAGAGCACCAAAATACATAAAGCAATGACTAACAGAAGTAAAGGGAAAAAACTGACAACAAATTTGAATGGAACCACAAAAGACCTTAAAGAGCCAAATCAATTCTGAGAAAAAATAATGAGTCACACTACCTGACTTCAAATTATACTACAGAGGCACAATAATCAAAACTGCATGGCATTGGCAGGAAAACAGACACTCCCCCCCCCCCCCAATGGAATGGAATTGAGAGCCCAGAAATAAAACTACATGTATATGGCGGACAGATAACTTTTCACAAAGGAGCCAAAACACATAATGGAGAAAAGAAAACTTTTTCAACAGATGGTGCTAGAAAAATTGTAAAGCCACTTGCAAAAGAATGAAACTAGACTACAGTTTGTCCCCATGTACAAAAGTTAATTTAAAATGATTCAAAGACCTAAATATAAGATCTGATAATTGACACAATTTAAACATGAATTTCATTGTCCCCTCTACGTTTGTCCCATCTCACAAAACACTGTAGCATTATTGTGTATGCATGGAGCTTTCATTAGCTTATGCTCCGTTGTAGATGAGTTCACACAAGTAATCATGGCTGTTTGGTGCTTCTTGTAGTTTCTTAGCCAGAATCCTGCCCTTCTATCTATATTCTTAGATTGTTGTCAGAAGTTTTATGGCTTCAGGGTTTCCAGTACCTGCCCAAGAACTATTATCAAAAGTCATTTTTTACAATATACAAAATATTCTTATATAAGGGGGTGGGAGTAGGTAAAGTTGGGCAAAGGTGGGGAAATGAGGATAAAAGAGACTGCTTGGGGTGATGGGCACACTGTGCACCTTGTGCAGGTGCTATGTTACTGAGTTTCACACCTGAACCTGTACCCCGATAAATTCAATTAATATAAGTATATATGAGCCGAGTTCCCAATTCCACACAGCTTCTGTATCCCTGGAGAGTCTCTAAACAATACCCCATCAGGAACAATTACATTCTTAAATCCCAAAGGACATTTCAGAATCCTTTCTGCCACAATTTCTAGTCAAAATTACATAAAAATACCTATTTCCAAAGTAAATCTGTCTTCCCCTAACTGAGATTTCCAGTTGTCTGTCTTCTGTGATAACAGCAGTTGCTTATTAAAAACATGTATAAGAAAATACAATTTTTTATTTCTTTTTTTGAATGCTTTTTATTGCTTGGCCTTCGGGGGCAAGGATAACTATGTATATACCCTGCTGTACAAAGGTCATAATAAAAAAAATCAATACAGTAGACTGCAAAAGTTCATTTTAAAAACTTAACTTGGCCCTGACCACTTAGCACGGTCGGTTAAGAGTGCCGTCTGAAAACAACAAGGTTGCAGGTTGGATCCCCGGCCAAGGCACACGCAGGAAGCAACGAACAACTGAGTGAACCAACAAATGAATGCTTCTTTCCCCCTCTCCTCTCTCTCCCTTCCTCTTTTCATCTCTAAAAAAGCCAACAAACAAAAAAACCCTGTCCAGGTAGCTCAGTTAGTTGGAGCATGGAGGTTGCCGATTCTATTCTTCGGTCAAGGCACGTACAGGAACAGCTAGAAGTTCTTGTCTGTCTCTCCATGCCTCTCTCAAACAAACAAACAAACAAACAAACAAACAAAAAACTTAAGTGACATAAAGGAGGTGTGGGAAGTGCACCTTGGGAGACTAGACGAGAAAGGAACCAATACTGTCTAAAGAAATTTGTGGTAACAGCAGAGACACAGCGAAGAGAATCTTGGTGGAACAGGAGGACTTTTGCCAAACGAAGAATGAACAGCATCTATGCAGAGGACGTGGGCAGAAGTGCAGAGGTGTGAACAAGCATCATGTCAGGAGATTAGCACAGAGCAGGGTGGGAGTAAAACCTGAGTGTCAGAGGGAACAGGGGCAAGAATCAAGGCTGACTATGTCGATTGTGACACGTAGCTCGTTCTAAAGTGGTGATGTTCTTATCCAAAAGGCAATGCTATCAGGGAGGTGCTTAAGTGGAGGGAAGATGATGACCTGAGGATTCTGGCAGAATTCTACATGATGGACCCAGTAGGAGAAGCAAGAGGACCTATTTCAATAATCTGAGTAGGAAAGATGGATGGCTTTAATTGAAGTGATTAGTAGAGAGATCATGAAGTAAGATCAATAGAACTTTAGGACAAATTTTATTTAGGAGGTGAGGAAAGAAATGAACTCAGCTGACACAAAGGGTTCTAGCGAGGTAGACTGGAAACAGGACTTTCACAACTTGGTAAAGGAGGAGAGAAAAAAAGGTTGTACCAGGAGAAAATGAAAGACGATGGAGGGCTAGATTTCAAAACACGTCAAATTTGGACATACTCAGTACGTATATATATTCAGTACATATCTGGAATGGTCTCATAGTACTGTTTTTAAATTTTTACAAGGCAAATGCTAGAAAAATATTTAGTTGGAATTTAAACACTCACAAATGTTTTTATACAAAATACTCGCCATAAATCAGCATGTGTAAGTTACTCATGATAATTACTTGCTATATGATTTCAAACAGAAAGACATTTGAGAAGTTTATATTAAACTAGACCTTTTTCTTCCTTTAAAATGGCATTATGTGACGTCCTGTTCCATCGATCAACGGCAACTTCATGACTGCTCAAGGTAATTAGCAAGCAATTAGGGGACTAATTCTCCTGAGTCAAGTAAAAATCCCAGAAATTTTGATCAGTGTGCCCTAAATGAAAGATTAATAGGATAACCCTAAAAAACTACACAAAATAATTAAGATTTTTAAATACTGCTCTAGCTGTCTACATTTCATGTCCTTGCTAAATTTGTGTCAGTTTTCTAAAGGATGATATGATAGAAAAGCCATAATATAGAGGTTATCTGAATAAAGATGAACTAACTTACTCTGTGGTAAAAAAAAAAAAGTACTCTTCTCAGTTGCTTAGCCCCGCTAAAATTATTTCCTCACTCTTACAAAATCCACGGTGGGTAAATAGGAAAAATAGAAAACACTCTCCCTCGGAGGATCTAGATCAGGGGTCCCCAAACTTTTTACACAGGGGGCCAGTTCACTGTCCCTCAGACCGTTGGAGGGCCGGACTATAAAAAAAACTATGAACAAATAAATCCCTATGCACACTGCACATATCTTATTTTAAAGTAAAAAACCCAAATGGGAACAAATACAATATTTAAAATAAAGAACAAGTAAATTTAAATCAACAAACTGACAAGTATTTCAATGGGAACTATGCTCCTCTCACTGACCACCAATGAAAGAGGTGCCCCTTCCGGAAGTGTGGTAGTGCCGGATAAACGGCCTCAGGGGGCCGCATGCAGCCCACGGGGCCGTAGTTTGCGGACCCCTGATCTAGATGTCCAGACTAACTCCCCTGGAAATCTGAAATTTGCAACCCCAGCATGTGGTCGGCCCCCTGTGTTTCCTTGGCAGGAAAACGAAACGTCAAGGAGAAACATGGTCTCTGGCAGGCACAGATTAGAAGTAATTCTCCACTTCCATCTACCTTTCTTTTTCCCAGAGCACGATCACACGTTTACAACCCAATCACAACAGACGCCGGACAATACAGAGCAGCACATGGATATTTAATGGGCATTACTTGTCTTTGTCCCAGAGACCGTAATCGATAGGTGAATACGGTGTTGAGTGTTTTGATAACTGCTTCTTACAGAAGTTGAGGTGACACTAGAAACCTGGACCTTTTAATTAACAGATTCCATCTCTTCTTGTAGAAACACTTTTGTAGAGCATCAGGCGATAAGGTTCTCAAGGAGAAAAAGTGGAAAATCCAATTGTTCACATGTTATCGTTTCTAATTGTTATATTCAGGGGATTTTTAAAATTAAAAGAATCATATTTGTGGTTCTGGCTTGTTGGCTCAGCAGTAGGATATCAGCCTGGTATGTGGAAGTCCTGGGTTTGATTCCTGGTCAAGGCACACAGAAGTGACCATCTGCTTCTCCACCCTTCTCCTTCCCTCTTCTCTCTCTTTCTTTCTCTCTTTCCTTCCCCTAGCCATGGCTTGAATGGTTACAGCGAGTTGGCCCCGGGCACTGAGGATGGCTCCATGGCCTTGCCTCAGGTGCTAAAATAGCTCAGTTTCTGAGCAACGGAGCAGCAGCCCCTCAAGTATCACCTGGTAGGAGGCTTGCCAGGTGGATCCTGGGGTGCATGTGGGAGTCTGTCCGCTTCTAACTAAATTTTAAAAAAATCATATTTGTTCTGTGTATTTAAGTATTGAGGAAATTTAAATCCAGAAAAAAAATGAGAAACTTACTCTGTGTCACACAGGAATTTAGTGGTAGACATCCAACTCTTGATTGCCAGTCCAGTGATCTTTTCCGCTGGAGAGTATTATATATTCCTCCTTAGAAGACTCATTCATTCTCTTTCTGGAAATTATACAAGATTCCAGCACTAGTAGGGATTATGGCCTGGAATCACAATGCATTAAAATTTTGTTTTTTAAAATTGTTATTGTAAGAGTTGCCATTCATACAGTCATTTTTAAAAGAACTGTCTACAAAAAAAAAAAAATCAAAGAATAAAATAACCCAATTACTTGTACAGGCCGGAAATCAAATGTGATAGCCCAGGAAGGTGTTATTCTTGGGTTGGACTTGCAGATCTGGTTTTTAAATGCTTCCCTTTACACTTACATAACACATTCACCTAATTGATGTGTGCCTGTGTTTATCCATGCAGCAGTCACTTGTGTGTTCCTTTCCTGTCTTATCCCTAAGAATGAAGAATGACTAGGAGAGATGATGGCTGCTCACCAAGAATTTTTCCTTGTGAGTGACGAGTCAGAGAGCCAATACCGTGCGGAGAGTGAAGGGAACACCTGAGAAATGAAACCAGGAGATCATTCTAACTCTGCTTCAGTGGCAGGTCTCCTATCAGACCCCTCAGTCTGTCTCGGGTGGATGTCTCCACACAACAACAGTGGGGTGGGCTCGGGACCCGTCAGCCTGAACCAGGAGCCCCAGCACCCTACTCTTCAGCTCTCTTTTTCCACTGTCAAATTCTTCCACATCTTTTTAACATCACTGTCTTTTCACTTGAGTTAACAAGTCAATGTTGCCATATTACAAATCAGAGATGACGAAGGCAAATAGAAATAAAGCAGAACACTTTCCATTCAGTTTTTCTCCAACACAGAAAAACATAAAAAGCTTTGACTCTCTCTCTTTCTCTCTCTCTCTCTGTCCTTCTCTCCCTCTGGCCTTTCTTCTCTCCTTCCCTTTCTATCTTCCTTCCTTCCCTTTCTCTCTGTCTCTCTCTATATATTATTTATCATTTTGCTTTGTCCATAGTTCATTACTGACAGGTGTGTTATTGAAAGTATCTGGGGCCTGACCAGGCAGTGGCACAGTGGATAGAGCATCGGACTGGGACATGGAGGACCCAGGTTCGAGACCCTGAGGTCGCTGTTTGAGTGCAGGCTCATCTGGTTTAGGCAAGGCTCACCAGCTTGAGCCCAAGGTTGCTGGCTCGAACAATGGGTCACTCAGTCTGCTGTAGCTCCCTGGTCAAGGCACATATGAGAAAGCAATCAATGAACAACTAAGGTGCCGCAACAAAGAATTGATGCTTCTCATTTCTCATCTCCCTCCCTTTCTGTCTGTCCTTCTCTCTGAGTCTCTCTGTCTCTGTTACAAAAAAAAAAACACAAAAAACTGGGGTTAAATTTGTATAAAATTTTGTGAGAAAGCAAAATAATTTAGAATTGCCATTAACTTGCTATAAAACATCAGGAATTTTACTTCTAGAATTTACCCTTTGCATATAACATGAAGCAAGCTCAGTGACTCAGATACAATGATGTACTCAGCGTGATTTATAACATGAAAACGTCTTGTACATTTACATGATGAAAGGCTATGCAGGCATCTAAAATAATTTCCTTAAAACTATCTGATGGTTTGAAAAAATACTCTTGACATATTTTGTAGCTAACAAAAACATATCATAAGCAATATATTAATTAGGTAACATTTTAAAATGTATATATACAGGCATACATGCCTGAAAAGATAAACATCAAAATATTAACATTGTGAATCTGTGGAGGAGAAATCACGTTGGCTTTGAATTTTGTTTTTTGTCCTTATTTTTTTTAGACCTGTGCCATTAAGTAAGCATGATAATGTAAAATATTTATATACAGCAACTAAAATAAAAATTATAAACTTTTCTAGTAAAGCAATAAAGACTGTAAAAACTATTTCTCAAGAGAAACCCTATGGGCCCTTTGGACAGTATGATTCTTCCAGGAGCTGGACTGCCCCAGGAATAGTTCCCTTCACTAAATTACGGTAGCATACTCCAGTCACTGACATAATAAAATGCCCTCTTTATTTCTAAATGCTCAAGGGTTGAGATCCAGGGTGACAAGCCAAATTGTATCAATGGAAGAAACTCAACTGGTCATCTTTATGAATGGGGTTGACAGGAAGCAGCCCCCCATAGCATGACAGTAGGGAGGAGAGGTCAGAAAGAACTCCCAGCTGATCTTCCTCACGTACAGCGTCCGGGCTTGAAGCATCACCCCATGAATATGTATGAATGTCTACTCCCCTGAACCTCGGTGAGTTCTGAGCTTGTGGTTCTAATGGGAATCGCTGTTTCAAACTCCCTCTGTGACCTTGGATGTCACTTGACTTCACTCCCCTTGACATCACGGTACTTTTCTGAATCTTTTCAAAGTTCGGCTCATAAAAATTCCATCTCTAAAATTCCAGAGTTAATTGATGATTCATTGACTTATTCATGAATATATTCATCATTTTTTTTTTTTTGCCAGGAGCGACACATACAAAGGCAAATAAATAAATAAATAAATAAGCCACAACTTGTATGTCCCCTTACCAAAGTCACAATTTATTAGAAGTTAGACATTTAGCTAAGAGGGTTAACACGGTAAGTTCTCAACTACCTTTTTGCGTTTACTTTCAGAATGATTACATAAGAATGGGTTAGGAGCCGAGATCAGAAGTTTAAGAAAATAGGTTTCAGAGATGCGCGATATAAATAATTATATATATATATATATATATATATATATGCAAAATCCAACCAATAGAAAAACTACCTTACGTTCAAATCAACGTAGAACTTCAAAAACTGGACTGTCATGCCCTGGCCAGTTGGCTCAGTGGTAGAGCGTCGGCCTGGCGTGCGGGGGGACCCTGGTTCAATTCCCAGCCAGGGCACATAGGAGAAGCGCCCATCTGCTTCTCCACCCCTCCCCCTCTCCTTCCTCTCTGTCTCTCTCTTCCCCTCCCGTAGCCAAGGCTCCATTGGAGCAAAGATTGCCCTGGCGCTGGGATGGCTCCTTGGCCTCTGCCTCAGGCACTAGAGTGGCTCTGGTCCCTGCAGAGCGATGCCCCTGAGGGGCAGAGCATCGCCCCCTGGTGGGCATGCCGGGTAGATCCCTGTCGGGCGCATGCGGGAGTCTGTCTGACTGTCTCTCCCCGTTTCCAGCTTCAGAAAAATACAAAAAAAACCCCAAAAAACTAGACTGTCAAATGACGATCAGTTTCCCACAATCCCATTGCCCAGAGGTCTTTTAGACTAGTGCCCTTGCGACAGGCACTCTTCTTAGTTCCATTACTACTAGACTCAACACCACCGTTTTTAAAGTGTTCCCTAGCCTCACTAAACTGTCCGTGCTCAGAGGGAAGGCGAACGTCTGCGTTGCAGATGATTGTACCCTCACTGTCCCAGCAGCTCCGAGGGGCTCTGGCTCACATTTCTTTATCGCGGCCCGCTTTTCTGTCCAGTCTGATTGTGCCCTCGAATGCCCTCGCCTTCCACTTTATTCTCATTTTCTTCGCGCAGTCCCTGGCAGCGGAGAACCGGTAAGACAGGAAAGCCAGTTTCAGGGGCAAAAACAATAACAACGTCCTGGCCATTCGACCCTCCTTCGTGGTGGTTCTTCCAGGCACAGCAGGCAGCCCTGTCTGTTCTGTTCCACACTCAGGGACGATCGCTGTGTCCACCCTGCCTTCAAGGGTGAGTGAGGATGTGACCCGAAACAGGACGGGAAGCAGTACAGCCTTGAGGAATCTATTCCACCCGTCCCCAAACAGAGCCTCACCGCCCGATACCAATGCGTTTGGGTTTTTTTTTTCTGGCTTCGTCGTAACCTGTTACCACGGGAAATCTTTTCATTAACTTTCAGACAGAATGTTTTGTCTTTGTCATATCAAAATAATTTCATTGTGATATCAGAAGCACTTACTTTTTTTTTTTTTACTTACTAAGGATTCTTGCTATTTATTTTACTTTATTGCACTGAAGGAGTAAATATTTGTATACTAAGGGTTTTTATTTATGGAGGTTTTTAAAAATAAGAAAATCTTGATATAACAAGGACATAATCTTAAATTCTACTACCTGATACTAAACCTTGTTTTTCTCACTTTAAAGTACAGTATGTCTTTTGTCAGCTCTGTAACATTGTTCTTTTTTTGTTCTTATCAATTTGTATTTTACTGTTAGTGATCAGTAATTTTTAGTGGAAGATCTGTATTTTTTGGTTAACATATTTTCAAATAAAATTACCCATGTCGTTATTGGAATTCAGAATAAATGTAAGAATAATTTGGCATGGTTTTAATTAGCCAAGAGGAATTTAGACTATAATTCTCGACACATTTTGAAATATCAAAATTGTCATTAAAAGTTCAAATAAAAAAAAAAATTAAGGACCACTCTTTAAAGAACGGCTCACATTGTGTTTGACATTTCCATCCCAGTCCGATAGAAATGGATCACAAAGAGATAACAAACAGCCTCTATCTGTATTTCCATTCTCATCCCGTGAACTGTGGAGTTAAGTAATTTATGTTAGGAAGTCTTTCTAAAGACACCATGTCAGAAAGTGTTCCGGACAATCAACACATGAGATTTAAAATAATAATAATAATAATAAGCAGAAAAAAAAGATATTTTTATTGAAATCTTACATACATTCATTTGTAACAAACCCAAGGCAAGCTGTCTGTTCCTTTCCTTACAATGTAAGGTTTCAGTCCTAGAAATGCAGTGGAAATAAATGGTGTTTTGATGTTCACGCTGCCCTCCTCAGTGTTTCCGTGGGCAGAGAGCACCCTCTACTTTCTCCTGATTAAATAGCAACCCTGGTCGGGAAGAACAGGAGAGAGGCTGGTTCCATGCAGATATTGTGCTCATAAAATCAGAAGGGATTTGTCTATAAGGTTCATTAACTTTGGGCCCCTCTTGGCAATAACCCGTATTCAGGATGCCACCGTGGCGTTACCCTGGAGGGAACTCCGCCAGGTTCTAGAAAGCCGAATACTTGCTCTGAAGTTTCCCAACCTTCCCTGAACTGAATCTGCTCAGCCGCCCCAGCGGGGGGAGAAGGCAGCTTTGAAAAATAACACCTTTGTTATTCCAAGTGTTAGAGATGAAGCTGAGTGTTCAGATGGCCTCAAGGTTTGCGCACCCTTCACCAAACACAGATGGAAACCGGACTCTTTGAACTGCTCTGAAAATCTGTTATGAGGCATTGCTGTGGGTCTGTCTGGGTAGCAGCCATTGCTCACTTCAGAGCGCCTGCAATTTTCATGGCTGTGCAGTTACCAGGGATGAAATCACTTATTTGAGAAATAAATGGCTTCTATGCCAGGGAGAGAAAACCCATTGTCTAAGGAAGATTTCCTCTTGACGATGGCAATTCTAATCAGTGGTCTTTTAAAAAAAAAAAAGTACGGCTTAAATATTAGCATTATAAACAGGTCACAGAACACGTTGATAATCTCGATTCATTCACATTATTCTCCTGATAATTTTGACTTTGCACAGTTTTAATACTTTTTTGGGCATTAAAATATGTAAAGATGGCTATTGCTATGTATCTATCAATGATTGACAGTACAGTTCCTCAGAGCTTTTACAGTTATGTTAGAATAAATTGACTCTTGACTCTAGAGCCAGAAATATGTGCTGAAATAATTCAAAGTCATGCTTTATGTCACATAGTGATTCCATTACACAAAATTTTAGATTTACCATCACAACTTTCATTTGCCTACGTTAGGGACAAACATTCAATAAAAACCGCTGTAAATAAACAATCTTCCTTAAGTCGGATCCAAGTCAACTGAATATACAACGTACCATCGCAACCTGTTACATATGCAGCACATAACTGTTGGTTCTTGTTGTTTTTCCCTTCAAACAAAATGGGTCTCCATATAGAAATCTAGACATTCCGACAAGCTGGCAGAAGGCTATGAGAATTTCAGTGATATTGTTCTTAATAAGGAAACCAAGGTTTGGCCAATGCCACCGACAGCACAGAACTATACATTCACAATAGGCTTTGTTACAATGTTACAAACACTTAAAACTGCACACGTATATACAATGTATGCTTGTGTCCTGGCAAAACGCAAACAACTACATCTTCAGTTCATGTCACATTAAGCAATTTTTAATGCTAAGGTTCTTACGGAAGCATTCATTTAGTTGTGTTGTTGATATGCAATTTTTTAATGGTAGAAGTTTAACAATATCAACAGAGGTACATTATGACATATGTTTAATAAGAAAACACACGTTAGCCATAGCGGGCGTCCTCCTTGGCGCAGGGACAACCTAGCGGACAAGGAGAGTGGTGGGACCCTCTACCCCATCTCAGCGGGGGCACAGCAGCAGGACCAAGCAGGCTCAGTACTCTCTTCCCTGGACCTATTGACCTTATTTTTTTTTCTTTTTTACTAAAAAGAAAAAAATGATGTATATATAAAGAGAGTATGAATGTGAGCTTCCTTGCAACTTCTACCCCCTAGGGTACACTAACTGACTATAAAATTCTAGCGTGAACAGTATTTTTTTTTTACTCCATCCTTCTTGCCATAGGTATTAATAATCATGGTGAAAGGAAGAAAGTCAAACCATAAAGAATTTGCAATCCCTACATCTTCCTGGAGCTTAAAATGCTTGTATAATTCCAAAGTGGCACAAAAATTTAAATGATGTTTCAAGAAGGGACCAGTGGGACTACTACCAGTGTCTGATAATAACTATCTGATGTAAGAAAAAGAAAGGGGTCTTGGAACTGAAGGGAAGGAAAGGGAGGAAAGAAAGAATGCTTTGTCACCTGATTTTCCCCTGCCTATCATTATTTTTTTTTAATTTTTTAGATTTTTTTTCAGTCATTTACTCATTTTTATTAGAGAGAGAGAGAGAGGAAAGAGATAGAACAGGTGGAGGAGTAGGAAGCATCAACTCCCCCATGTGCCTTGACCAGGCAAGCTTGGGGTTTTGAACCAGCAACCTCAGCATTCCAGGTCGACACTCCTGCCTATTATTTTATTGACAAAGTCAGGAAGGTATGTAAAACCCCATTCACATTCTTGAGGGGAAAAAAACATACGAATGAGAAAAAAAAAGTATATTACTGCTTTGCTGATGTTCACACATCATTCTTAAAAATACTCTCAGGAAGAGTAAGGGCAAGAATGATGACGTATAGTTGATGTGATCTTCAAGAGACGAACCTTGCATTATAACTTGAGACATCTATAAATTCATTCTATTTCATTATTTTATTTTACTTATTTTATATTTTTGGTTGAAGTTATTGGGGTAACATTGCTAATAAAACTATACAGGTTTTGGCCCAGGCCGGTTGGCTCAGTGGTAGAGCGTCGGCCTGGCGTGCAGGAGTCCCGGGTTCGATTCCCGGCCAGGGCACACAGGAGAAGTGCCCATCTGCTTCTCCACCCCTCCCCCTCTCCTTCCTCTCTGTCTCTCTCTTCCCCTCCCGCAGCCAAGGCTCCATTGGAGCAAAGATGCCCCGGGCGCTGGGGATGGTTCCTTGGCCTCTGCCCCAGGCGCTGGAGTGGCTCTGGTCACGACAGAGCGACACCCGGGAGGGGCAGAGCGTCGCCCCCTGGTGGGCAGAGCGTCGCCCCCTGGTGGGCGTGCCGGGTGGATCCCGGTCGGGCGCATGCGGGAGTCTGTCTGTCTCTCCCCGTTTCCAGCTTCAGTAAAATACAAAAAAAACCCCAACAAAAACCAAAACTATACAGGTTTTGCCCTGACTTGTTGGCTCAACAGTAGAGCATTGGCTCCAGCATGTGGAAGTCCTGAGTTTGGTTCCCCATCAGGGCACACAGGAGAAGCACTCATCTGCTTTTCCATCCTCCCCCTCTCCTTTTTCTCTGTCTCCCTCTTCCCCTCCCGCAGCCAAGGCTCCACTGGAGCAAAGTTGGCCCAGGCACTGAGGACGGCTCCATGGCTTTCATCTCAGGCATTAGAATGGCTCCGACTGCAATGAGGCAACGTCCCAGATGGGCCGAGCATTGCCCCCTGGTGGGCATGCTGGATGGATCCTGATTGGGTGCATGCGGGAGTCTGTCTGATGGCCTCCCTGCATTTAACTTCAGGAAAAAAAAATCTGTACACAGGTTTCAAGTGTACAACGCTGTAATAGCACATCTGCACCCAAGAGCATGATTCTGTCCGTTGGCCTTTTCAGAGAGCGCCTGGATTGCTAGCAGACCTCCTCTACTTTCTGGCAGACAGAGTCCCAAGTCCCCACTGGCTTTCACTCCCCCAGATGCTATGCAGCCTCTTCTTCCAAGCCCTGGTGCTCTGGGCTGGGGGTCCTGGCATGGGGTTGAGACCCCTTGCTCCTTGGGGGGACTTTTGCAGCCAAGATATCCCTCCAGCTTCTCTACGGTCACACCTGAGTGTAGGGCCCAGCCCCCTCTGCCTCTCCACTTCTTTAACCAGTCTCTGTGTGGCTTCTGTAAATTGAATTTAATGAGTGACATTGTTCTCTTTTACATTTATTTTTATCATTTTTATTTTTACATGGTTTTAAAACACAGTTCATGTCATTTTTTTACAGCACACCGCTGAAACAAATATATATATTTATGAGTTTGGATTCCTTAAAGAGGGTAAAAAGCTTTCCTGTAGCACCCCTCCTCCCAGGCAGCACAGCTCAATGCTAAAAGAGACATCCTTGCACATCATTTCTCTTGCAGGGTAAAGTGACAGCCTGTTAGTGAATGTCCATCTTCCCCAGCCGGGCAGGATGCTGTTAAAGAGGCCCATTTCTCTTTTAGTCATCAGAACACTGAGTCACGAGCTTCCTGTGCACGGTGAGAAGAATCTCATACACGGCAGCAAGGAACACCCTCGGAGGGCATTAACGGGGAGGAGACCCTGCTAACTCTATCACAGATACCACGAGAAAGCCCACCCACAAGCACTTAGAAGAAAAATAAAGACTGAAAATTAATTGCTAAATATTTATCTCAAGAAATTAGAAAAAACAACCAATTTAATATAAATAAAATACATAAAATAATAAAGCAAGAAAAATAGTGAAAAAGAAAAAAAATGTAAAATTTTTTTCTTTGGAAAAAAGAGTACAAGAGAATAGTACTCCAACACAAACAGTAAGAAAAACCATACCTTTGTTATAGCCATTATGAGAGCTAAGGTAGATCAGTTAGATCAATGGATAGAGTGTAAGTCTGGTGTGCAGTCAACCCCTAGTCAGGGCACACAGGAGAAGCTGCCATCTGCATCCCTCTTCCTCACTCTCCCCTTTCTCTGTCTCTTCCCTTCTCACAGCCAGCAGCTCGATTGGGTCTAGTGCTACCCCGGCACTGAGGAGAGCTCGGTGGATTTAAGCCTCGGCCCCTGTAGGGCCAATGGTTGCTGCCACCACTGCCATGCACATGCAGGTTCACATTAGATTCGGGCAGAGGGTAAAGAAACAGGGGAGCCAAAAAATGGTGGGCCATTCCTTTATTCAGGTCTCGTACCGGCCAACAAGCAAACACCTCATTCAGAGCTCACAAAACTACCGACACATTCTCTGGTTCCACAACCAGGAGAACCTTCTCCGGTTCCTCCTGGAACCAAAGGCCCCGCCAGCCTCAGTAGGGCTCCCAAAGCCCCTCAGCCCTGGTTCCCCATCTGCATGCTTTCTCCCTTCTTCTCTTTCTTTGTTCTCACTCTGCAAAAATGGCTTCTTTCCCTCTGCCAACCACGGCTTCTCACTCTCTGCAAAACCGGCTTCTCTCTCCGTCCTCCTTCTCCTTCTCTCCTCTCAAAACTTTTCTGGCACGAAACCTCTCCTCCAGCACACATTAGCATAGCCATGGCCCTTCCCAAGCAGGAAGGTGATTTGCAATTTCACAGATCACTATACCGGGCACTGCCCAGTGCCATTTTTCACAATAAAAGTGAGCAAACTCAAAAATCATATTTTACAAACTCATTTGCCCAACAGCCCCAGACAGGGGTTGCCAGGTGGATCCCTCTCAGGATGCTTACTGGAGTCTGTCTCTCTATCTCCTCTCCTCACACTTAAAAAAAAAAAAGTCTGGATAAGGCCATTCTAAGTGTATTACAGAATACGGAAGCTATAAAAGAAAACACGAATATGCTTAATCACCTAAAATTCCTACATAGAGAAAAAACATCCAAAAAAGAGAAAGAAAATGATTAAATATTGGCAACACACATGAAAAGAAGTAATACGCAAATAGAAATAACATTTCAAATCAAAATCAAAATTATAAATATAAGTGACCTTACATAAAAAAAATACAAAAAAGAAACAGAAACTACAGTAAACAATAATGATGTTAGAAAATTATTAGTAATTTCACATCATTTCAAATAATTATTCTTCACTTATAACAAGATTGAAGAGAAACTATTGGAAAGGGTGTGATAATCAGATTAAAAAAAACTTTTGGAGAGTGTGTTAATTTGTTTAATGATTTTGAACAGTAATTTAGAAGTGTTTATCGAAATTTTAAATGCATGTATAATCCTTGACCCAATTTTTTCACTTGTAAAATATTCTGGCAGATATACTCAAATAGGCATGTCACATACAACTTAATTGTTTGTAGAAGGGAACATAAAAGAAACCTAAGTGTCAATGAACTGGGTACTAGTTTAATAAATCATAATAAACCAATGCAATATATTTTTAGGTTGCCAAGAGAAGGAACTGCATAATCTTCTATGTACTTTCAGTAAAACAGTCAAAATAACTCTTCAGTGGAAATAGATAAAAGCACTAAGAATTAGTATCACATGATCCATTTTAGTAAAAATATAATTATATATGTACATGTGAAAAAAAAAGCATCAAATTGTTAACAAATGGTTATCTCTAGGAAATTTTATTTACTTACTTTATTCAAGCCCGTATTTCCCAGCTTTTATATTTGTTTATAAAAACTGAGTGTAACTAAATATCTAAAAATGAATTATTTTGAAAAAGAATACACGTTTTGGCAACACACTGGCCTTTATAAATTCGTTTTCCCACACAGATTAACTATGAAATCTTGGACGAGCCACTTAATCTTTAAGCTTCCGGTGTTTCCTCTGTGAATTGGGGATAATGACTGATTCTTTACAGTGTCGGGGAAAATGAAATGTGATAATGTACTTAAAATGCTTATTGTATTGGCTGCAACATAGACATATTTAATAAATGATAGCTGTTATTACAGTATTACTGCCAAATGCTATTATAAAATCTAAGGTTGGCAATATCATTTCAAGTTTTGTTATAAAAACATAGAAGGACTCAATTATATATAATTACAATGAATACTTTAACAAAATAAACAGTATCTTTTATTGAATAATTTCTAAGCTAAGCTTATTTATGTCTAATGGGTTTTCTCCATATTCTTAACAGATTTAAAGCAGAGTTTATAAAAATCATTAAAAATATTTCAAGAATTGATTGTGACCTGATAAGTGAAGTTATACAGGCGGATAAATTGGAGAATTCTGACCATACAGCTTTTCATTCCCTGTTCACCCTATTATTGTCTAAATTTGCCATGGAAAAATAAATTCCACTAAATAATACCAACTCCATTTAGCTTTTGGATGAACTGATATGGCTAAAAGGATCCACTAACTGTGTTGGCACACGAAGTAATGAGACAAGGTTCCATCACAGCATCTATAGTACGTGTGAATAAAGAAGGGGGGGGTTATATGATAAACCTGACAAGCTCAAGGCTGGGGCAAGGGGCACGTGGCAAGCCTGACAACAAGCTCAGTGACCGCAAGTAATCTAACAGGTGGTCTGACCGTGAATTCCTCTCTGGGTAGGTCATGATGGGTCATCACACCCAGGCTTACAGCTTCCTTAGCAAAGGTCAGTCTTTACCTTAAGTGATTCCTGTCCTCCGTCTTTATGCATCTCGGTCACATACCTTCTTTTACTGACTTTATTGGAGTGACATTGGTTAATAAAATTATATAGGTTCCAGGAGTACAGTTCTATAATATACAGTATCATCTATCTATGCCCCTCTTGACTTTCTTCTGCCTCATCCACCCTCGTTTTCCTCTGGTCATCACCTTACTGTTATCTGTGTCTCTGAGCTTTGATTTTTTGGGGGACATAATCCCTTCACCTTTTCCACTCCTAGACCCCCTCCCCTCTGACAGCTATCAGTCTGTTCTCTGTAACGTACTTTTAAAACCTCAGAGTAGTTTTCTTTCTTTCTTTTCCTTTTTATCAAATGTGCTGGGATGACACTGGTTAACAAAGTTATACAAGTTCTCTAGGCCCCTGGAAGCCGCGACAGCAGGTAGGCACAGGACCACCGGAGCACAAGACGCAGAACCCCGCTATTCTTTCCTCGTTCACCTTGTACTGTCTCTACACGCTGTAACAGTTAAGGATGAACTTACCCTGGACCCCCGCCCCCCATGTAAAGGAGGCACGTGTTTCTCCATTTTGTTTTTCTTATTGGGTTCTAGAGATTTCGACACATTGCTTTCTCTCGCCTCCTTAACCCGCCACCTGTGGATTCATGCCACGCATCTTCCCGAAGCTCTTTCCTTTGATTCTAAGACAGAAGAGGAACGGGAAACTGTCCCTCTCCAGAGCACGTCCTCAATCTGTCTTCAGACACTGGCTCAGATGAACTCTTACAAAACTTTCCTCTAAGTTTGGACGCTCTTTCAGTGACAAAAAGATTGTTCCGTGGTAAAAATCACTGAAGCTAATTTTTATGGAAAAAAAAAATCGTTGTGCGTTTTGATTTGTATGCTTCTTGTTAAGAAAATTGGTCAATCTCTAAAGGCAAATAACACCCTAACCTAGGTTTTTTTGAAAACTTTAAATCCTCCAGTCTTTCTTATTTTGAACTTCAAAAAAGTTTTTAATTTTTCTTAGAAAATTAAATTTAATGGGTTGAAAAAGAAAATTTAGTGAGTTGACATCGATCAATAAGAGTGAACATTTCTATAGCGTCGGAACTGTTGACTGCGTTGTGTGCCCATCACCCAAAGTCAGATCATTTTCCGTCACCATATACAGTGTGTCCGTAAAGTCATGGTGCACTTTTGAACGGTCACAGGAAAGCAACAAAAGACAATAAAAATATGAAATCTGCACCAAATAAAAGGAAAACTCTCCCAGTTTCATACCTATTCAGTGCAGTTCGATGTGGGCTCACGCACAGATTTTTTAGGGCTCCTTAGGTAGCTATCCCATATAGCCTCTACAGACTCGTCACTGACTGATGGCCTACCAGAACAGGGTTTCTCCACCAAACTGCCAGTTTCCTTCAACTGCTTATCCCACCAAGTAATGTTATTCCTATGTGGTGGCGCTTCGTTATAAACGCGCCAATATTCACGTTTCACTTTGGTCACAGATTCAAATTTAGCGAGCCACAGAACACACTGAACTTTCCTCTGTACCATCCACATCTCAACTGGCATGGCCGTGGGCTGCCCCGCTGTATACACGGTGTTACATCATCATCCGCGCATGCGCACATGCTGCCTCATCATCGTATAGAAACTGGGAGGGTTTCCCTTTTATTTGGTGCAGATTTCACATTTCTATCGTCTTTTGTTGCTTTCCTGTGAGCGGTCCAAAGTGCACCATGACTTTACGGACACACTGTATTTGCCCCTCTTGACTTCCCTTCCCCACAACCCCCTTTCCTCTGGTAATCACTTCACTTTTATCTCTGCTCATGAGTCTCAATTTTATATCCCACCTATGTGTGAAATCACAGTTTTTAGTGTTTTCTGATTTACTTATTTCATTCAATATAATGTTCTCTAGGCCCATCTATGTTGTTGTAAATAGCACTATGTCTTCATTACTTATGGCTGAGCAGTGTTTCATTGTATAAAACTTAAAAGAAGAAAATTTTAACAAAATAAACACTGCCTCCCTATTGAATAAAAGGCCCTTTGTTCCATTCACATCTTGTTATACTGTTAAAATACCTGTGAATTTCAAATGCAATATAATTGGCTTTATAATAAATGATCTGGCAAAGTGTTGTTGAGCAGTAAAGGACACAGAAATATTACGTCCCATCGTTACTATGAATAGAACCACCCAGACACCAATTAACATCTCATCACTGTGATTAGTTGTTATTGTTCTTGTTCCACTAATCAAACTTACATCTTTTTTAGCTCATATTTTGATTTCAGAAAGTTATGCTAAGAAAAGATTAAATTTATCATGAATGCAAATAAATGTGAAACAGACAAAGCTAATTAAGTTTATCACCACTGAGACTAATATGAAAAGTAAAATTAAATAAATTGCTTCAAGGAGGATCTTTTAGGAAACATTTGTTGAGTAAACATAAAAGGAATACTTTTTCAACGTTTTCTTACACAGTGGAAATTTGGCTTATGTTTTTTACCTATAACAATTCTACTCATTTGTGGACAAGTCCTGCTGGGGGTGAGGACAACGGAGACGCAAAGACCTGACTCCGGGGACCAGGTTCAGTGACGCAGATCCACTTTATTCAGTAAGTAAGCTAGCTTATATACACAGGGTCAGCCTATAGGGTGTTACATTGTGTCCTTCATAACCAATGACTGAAAAGATCAGGGAGCTGCGTGGTTGGCGCTGAGTCACTTCCTTATAGCGGGTGAGCTTCATTCCTGGGTGTGCCCAGGAGGCTTCTGGGAGCGGGAGTATTCTCACAGCATTGCATCAGCCACAGCTGTTAGGAATGCGCTCTGCGCTCCACCCACACTCATTTCCTTTCATTTTTAACATATGGTGACTCCTGTCTTCACAATACATTAGTATTGTGTGCTGGTGGTGGAAGGGTGGGCAGAGTATCTTCAAGCATTTAAATAGAGCTGTCACGATTTTTACAGCCTATGGTGGAAAGATGGTCTCAATTAACGGGGACAAACACGTTTCGAAAACCAGCAAATTAAAAATGTATGAGAAACGTAAAAATACACCGAAAGTTTTGGCAACCACATTGCGTTGAACTGAGGACTCTTTTGACATTGGTGACAGTAAAAACGATTTAATCTAACACTTTCACAATATCCTGTTTAATTATATCTCTGCTATTACCTAGCTTCTTAGACAGCCAGTAGGCAATATTTTTTTATGCAACTAGTGTAGTGATTATGGAAATAGGATTCCATTTTTGAAATGCATCCATGATGACTTATTGATTAGTTCTCAGTCTTGAATGTGGAAGAAACGTTTTGAGTGGAAGTGTGACGCCAGGAATAACCTTTTCGTTGTTGTTGTTGTTCCCCAGCCGACAGGTTTACGGGGTTCAGCCTTTAGAGGGCTGGCTGGCATTCCCATGATGCTCTTCCGCAGAGGAGCTGTTAGATCAACTCAGGGGTGGCAGCACACGATGGAGGTAATCAGTGTCCCTAGCAGAGGCGCACAAGCAAAGCAGTTAAACCCCCTTCAAAAATGGCCATGCTGGGACTCGTTACGCTTTTCATAGGCGTGAATCTTTTTTGTTTCTAAGTCTCTAAAACATTTATATAGGGCAATGAAATTGTCACAAAACCTGAGCCAGTTTTTCTTTCTCTTTTTTCTTTCTTTTTTTTTTTAAACACAGAATGAGATACATTGCTGTGAAAGCTACGGTTTTCTTTCAAAAGTAGGAACATCATTTAAGGAACAAAGAAAGAATCAAGATTCAACACTGCCTCCATAGATCCTAGTTGAAAATAGAGTAGGAACTTTTTTTTCTTGAAATACTGCTTATTTTCTCCAAGTTTTCATTTACTTATTAATTCAACAAATTTTGTTGACTTCCTACAATGTGTCAGACTTTGTATAAAGAACTGGAATACGCGAGTGAATACACCACAATATCAATTTCCAAAGACTTTAGTCTGATGGGAGAGAATGTTGTCGTAAAATAATATTGTAAAATGATGGCGTAGGATCTATAAGGAGGTGAATGAAAAGTGCCTAATACATCTAAGTGAGATGTTTAAAGTATAGCTAAAAACTATTAAAAGTGTGGGAAAGAGAGAAAAGGATGGTTCAGACAGAATTCAGACTTTAAAAAATGGGGAAAATCAGGACAGAAAGAGAAGACCTTATGATTTACGTGTAAAGAGATGAAAATTTCCAAGTATAAAGAAAGAAGAGCTTTCTGTGAAATTTTTTTTTAAACCTTAAAATATTGACTTACTGAGTGTACTAAACATGATGCCCCAAGTGGGGATTAATGTTATGGCTTTTTGTATCTAACTTCTTACTTAGCAGTCCAAAGGTCTACCTCTGAAGTGAAAAAAGAAGAAAAAAAAAAGAAATGCCTTCAGAAACATCAGAACAACATGTTAGACTTTTAACAATAAAATTGTATATCCAAGCTTATAATATTCCCTCTTTATAGACAGATCCATAGAGTTAGAGATAGAAACCCTACTGTGTTGGGTTATCAGAGACGAACATCTCTTTTCCAGTCAATGGTCAACCCTTTCCGTAGAGCAGGTGCATCAGACTACCAGTGCTTGAAGGACAGAAGTAGTTCTGACTTTAGTCAGCCTAAGTCAGATGTTTAAAGTATAGCTAAAAACTATCATCGATCGAGCACTTGTGTGTTACATTCTCTTCTAAAAATGTTCTGCATGCTGCTATCTTTATTCATCCTCAAATCTCCTTGTGAACTAAATGGTATGACCTTATAAACGCACAGACTCAGTACCTCAACGTGAATAACGGTGAGGACTCAGAGCTGATTTGCAAAGGAGAGTAGCATAGACTATGGTAAACCGTGGTATAAGCAAGAGATGGCAAAGAAGCCTGCCTAACTAGAACGTAGAAAGAGTCTAAGAATGAAGGAGAGTTAGGGGGAAACAATGAAGAGAGGTATTTTAAAAATGAGCTTGCATTTCATACCGAGAAGTTTAGACTTTAGTATTGACTGTGGTCTTCTAGGACACAGTATATTATTTGCCTAAATGAACTTGTCCTGTGTCTTTGATGTTAGGAAAACTCATCTACTTGCTCATCAGCTTCTACTACCTTCAACTATGTCATTAGTTCCTTCCCTCTTCTGCACTCCCAGACTAATTTTCTAGTTTAGCATTTGGTTGTTTTTTACCGGGATTCTCCATTTGAGAGGGGTATATTTGCTAATATTGCAGGTAACATTGACAAAGGACTGCTCTATGAGCATTCAGTATTTCTTTTTTAGTTATTAAAACCAAATGTTTCTGGTTCTAATCGCAATTCTTCCATTTCTTTTTATTCCATCTTCTTTTGTCTTTTCTAAGAAATTGTCCATTGTTGATTACCCTGTCTTGTTTATTAAAAAATTTTCTTCTGCTTGGAGACTATTAATATTTACAGTTGCTTGAGTTCCCAACTTAAAAATTACTTATTAAACCCCTTAAACTATTCCAAGCCCAACCCAAAACTCTAGCAAAAATAGTGTTGCCTTACTTCACCATCCACTTCTCAACCCCTTCAAGTTTCCCTGTCTATCTATTGAAATAACTTTTCTAAAACTGCCATTTTATATCCAACATCCATAGTTCATTATTTATCCTATTTGAACTCTGGGCAGCTTTAAACACTATGGACCTCTCTTTTTGGCTTGAACCATTCTCTACTCTTAATGTCTCTGACACTATGACTCCTAGTTTTCTTTCTACATCAATGGGCCTTTTTTGTCACCTAAAATCATTTTTCCTACCACATCTCCAAATGATACAATTTCTCAATACTGTCTTTCATTTCTTCTCCTTATCATCATTGCCTGGATATCTTCAGTTGGGTCTATGACTTCAGTTATGACCCATACTACAGACAAATTGTTATCTTCAATATGTATCTCAGCCTGTATTTCATAAATTCAGTCCTCTCCTTGACGTCTCAATGAAGTCTCAAATGCATTGTAAATACTACGTGTCCAAAAATTTACTCTTATTATTCCTTTTATTTCCCCCCCCTCTCAGTAATTGGCACCATCAACCATCTAGTTATTCAAGTCAGAAACCTAATTTCAAGCAAGGGATTCATTTGTCTGACAATTTCTTATGTGTAGATCACCTTTAGGGCTCTCTGAACACTGCCTGAGACCTGAAGACACACACAGAGAGAGAGAGAGAGAGAGAGAGAGAGAGAGAGAGAGAGAGGAAGAGAGAGAGAGGGAGGGAGGAAGGAAGGAAAGAAGGAAGGAAGGAAGGAAGGAAGGAAGGAAGGAAGGAAGGAAGGAAGGAAGGAAGGAAGGAAAAGAAAGAAAGAAAGAAAGAAAGAAAGAAAGAAAGAAAGAGAAAGAAAGAAAGAAACTAAAATCTCTGAAATAATTTGAGTGTTCTAGTGGTGACTGTGTTACAAAACTAGCACATCACAGAGCACTTGTGTATGTATGTGACTAAAATTATATGCAAGGCATGTCTTAGAATATTCAGAAAACTGTCAAGAACAAGTCAACACAAATAACAATTTAGATAATACCTAAATTCTAAATTTTTTTTTACTATGTAAAGTTTTCACAGAGCAATATATGAAGACTAGTATTGAATACATCAAAACCACCAAGTCCATATTCCCAAACTTTAACAAACACCCCCCACCCCCCCACCCCCACCCCACACACACATGTGTTTATGAATAACTACAGAGGGCTGGTTGGGAAAAATCACTCTCAAAGCAATCTTCAGTATCTATCAAATCAGCTGGGAACGATACAGTTGACCATGGACAACCTATATATCCCCTGAGATCGAGCATTCTCCACGGAGTCTCATGCTTTGTTTGCCCTGGAAGTCTGGCGATGTTTAATCACATGCCATAGGGAAGAGTAACTGAGAAACAATGACTTCAAGAAGAGGCCAAGTCTTCCTGTTCAGCTGAACATATGAAATAACGAAAGTGTCTGCCATTCTATTTCATTCTGAATGCACTTCATTTCCGAAACTTTCTACACCGATTCACTCTACTATGTTCATGTGTTTTGTTGTTATTGTTGTTTGATCTAAATAGTGAATGATGAAAACTAACAATCAGATTTTCTCTGAAACCACAAAATACTGAATGAATGAGATTGGATGCTTGCAAACACCCATGGCTAAGAGTTTTGTTTGTTATTTTGAAGTGCAGTTACCTTTACCAGCCCCAAATTATATAGCTTATTTGACCAGAACTTTATGAAATTTCTTGCTGTTTTTTTTTTTCAATTATGTCGTCTGTAGACTATTGTTTGAAGTGCATTGGTTTGGGCATTGTAAATAAAAAGATCTCTCTATTTAGTAGGCAGTGAATTCTAATTGTTTTAGATTGAGGCAATGACGAATCAATGAAAGAAAGAGTCAGTACGTGAAAAGGAGGCAATGTCAGCATCAAGTCAAAACAACTGCCTCTTATACAGACAGGGAAGTCTCATCAGATGCCGGCTCCCCGTAGGAAAATGACAACTGAGAGAGGGAGGGCTAAGCACTGGAGTGTTGAGATTGCAACCTATTATCTACCCGGCCTTTAGTTCCTATAACAAACAGTGGGCTAGTGTTGCTTTATTACCTGCCTCTATTTTTAACATAAATATAGTTCCCATTTGTGTGCCCACTTTAATTCTTTGCATTCTCAGAGATACTTTAATGCACATCAAGATATTCCTGGAATATTGATAAATATGAATAATTTCTGGCCCTGGCTGGTTAGCTTAGTCGGTTAAGAGCGTCGTTCCACATAACCAGGTGGTGGTGCAGTGGATATAGCATCCAACTGGGATGCGGAGCCCCCAGGTTACAAATCCGAAGTCACCAGCTTGAGTGTGGGTTCATCCGGTTTGAGCATGGAGTTGTTAGCTTGAGTAAGGGATAACTGGCTTGAGCAAGGGGTCACTAGCTCTGCTGTAGTCCCTCCGGGGTCAAGGCACATATGAGAAAGCAATCAAGGAACAACTAAGAAGCTGCAATGAAGAACTGATGCTTCTCATCTCTCTCCCTTCTTGTCTGCCCCTATTTGTCCTTCTCTCTGTCTCTCTGTCTCTGTTTCTGGAAGAAAAAAAAAAGCTCTGGCAGGGTAGCTCAGTTTTCTTGCAGTGTGGAGGCTGCTGATTAGATTTCCAGGTTAGGGTACACACAGGAGCAGCTTGTTGTTCCTCTCTCTCTCCCTGCCTCTGTCCCTCTCTCCCTGCCTCAGAATAGAATAGAATAGAATAGAATAGAATAGAATAGAATAGAATAGAATAGAATAGAATAGAATAATAAAATAAAATCCCCTCTTCATTTATAGCATGTGTCAAAAAATTCAGGCTGCTGAAGAAAAACTCATTGTGTGTACTATGTGAAAAACAATATTAATAAATATTTTTAGCTTCACTGTAAGTAATAGCATCCAGTAGCTATCCACCCAGTTAAGACACAGCTGGTCAAGAATGGTACTAGAGTAACTGAGTGATGGCCTAAGATTTTCATATAATTGGAGTTAAAGAGGTCTCATGTTTAGTAGTCTAGTACCATATTAAACTGTTAGATTATAAACACCTGGCAAATGACAAAAAAACTGTTTAAAACTAGTTGCTTGTTATAATCTCTAATGTCAAGTTACATGATAAACAAGCACATATTTGACAAGCTGCTAAATATTACTCTGGGAATCTATTAGTAAGAAATACAAAGTCTTGAAATTAAATTCCCTCAGCTTAATGAACCCAGTAAATTTGATCTGATGTTTTCCCAAGTTAATATGTTAAGTCTAAATTGACTTATTGTTTTAGAAGGACAATTTGTTCACAGTTAAATTAATCTTGAAGAAAATATGTTTTGCTACTACAGAAATGTGTTATTTGTAGTCTTCATATATGAGGGTCCTTATTTGATTTAATTTATTTGATAATTTAAATAGGGACAAAATAATTAACTCCACATGTAATGTGTACATTGCAAATACTAATTTCTCAAAAAAGTTTTTTAAGATGAGACAGTCAATTCATTATATATGATTGACTGCCTACTATGCACAAACCCCTATCCTAAGTGTTGTAAAATATATACAGACATAAGTGAGATACAGAATTTCTCCCAGGAACTTCAAGCCCATAAAGATAGTTTCTATTCATTTGCATATATCCCTTCAATATAAAGTCCTACTTATTTCATGGTTCCTGTACATAGTATTCTATTTGCTTACCTTTTGTACAGTACCAATTTTATGATTGAGACTATATACAACCTACATTTATAGAAAACTTTAAATATAACTGATCTTTATAGAAAAAAATTTCTTAATTTGGAATCTTAAAACATAATATAAATTCAGAAAACCACAAAACAGAATGAACATATAAGTATCATAGTATAAATACTGATAATAGGGTGACATGGCAAAATTATTATGATGACTAGCTCCAGGATTACTTACCGAAGGACGAAAGTAAGAATTATGGGACATCACATGTAGACAGATGACAGCCAAATGGTTTGTGCAGCAGATATGGACGCAAATCGCCTTTGAGATGGGTCCTGTGTGGGGGTCCAAAGGCAAAGTGGTTTAAAAGGGATGTCGACTCTGTCTTCATAGAACTAAGAGCCACTCGGAGTGAGGGTGACAATATTCACTAAGTACTCATTCCAGACAGAGGTACAAATTATAAAAAGCACTCGGTTGTAGGCAGAGAGACGTTGAATCTCAGCTGAGATCTAAGTGTGACCAGAGACGATATTGGGTACATTTAGTGCAGAAAGGGTTTGGGAAATGCTTCCAGGAAAGGGTCAATGGCACGGGAAGTAGCGTTGAAGCAGGAGGCAGCAAAGCACATCGGAAGAACAGGCAGAGACTCATGTCTGAAATGTTAAGTGTGGAGTCCGAGAGCATCATAAAATGAGACCAGGAAAATACAGAGTTGAGGGTCAGTGCATGTAGAGCCCTGTTGGCCATTGAAGCATTTGAATCTTTATTCTCATCATAAGAGAAAATTATGGAAACGTTTTATACAGAGGCGATTTTTTTTAAAGGATTATTCTAATTGGTGGGTGGAGATGGGATGGGGGGTGGGTTCTGAATCGAAACAGGGACCAGCTGGTGGCTGTTTGGACAGGAGTTTGTTGTGATGAGGATACATACGCTGTGCCGGAGGTGCAGATGGGGTGGAAATAGATGAATCCGAGAGACGTTTAAGTGAGAAAATTGGAAGAACCATCGATGAACTCAATGTGAGGGAGGGTGGCAAAGGGTAACTCCTCAATTTCTAGCTTTTTCAACCGATAATGCCACACACTGAAACTGGAAAATCAGAGAATGACAAAATTTTGGAGTGGATAAAGAGGGTTGAACTGTCATTGAGTTTTTGCTGTGCTGGATTTTAATACATCCAAGAAGAGATGTCATCAAATTTGGGAGAAAGAGTGACGGAGCTCAGAGGAGAGATCCAGACTGCTAGGCACTTCACTCCAGAAACTCATTAACCTTCTCCAAGGTTTAGCTGAAAAATGAACAGGCTATAGGTCAGAGTGCCCAGACAATGCAGAAGTTACCAGGTACTCATGAAGAAATGTCTTCTGACAAGAGCCAAACAAATCATGTTTAAAGCAGACTTACAGAAGCGATAGAATTATTAACTGCCTTACCACTACCTAGTTTGACAGGAATTATTGATATTCAATGCTCCATAAAAATATCTACAGGCTCAAACATCAAATATATGTATGTTACTTGTTTATTTTCTAGTTTATTAGCCCAATTAAGAGGACCGGTGCACGGGTGTCTTCTTTTCACGATTCTCCAAGCCGAGGTGAAGGCTCAGCAGTGATTTCTTTCCTCAGGCTTTCTGTTCTCATCAAACTAAGCCCTTCAGTGTTTCCGTGTGCCAGTCTGTGTGCTGCTGTGTATCCACTCTTCTGACTCCTCTTCACATTCGATCCAAGTCCTTAATTACTTACTTTACTCATTGTTTACTGCACAGAATCCATCATCTCCCCCTCATCGAGGAGCGGGATTGATGTGACAATTTATGTGGAGTGTCTAGCATAGTGCCTGACATTATGACATTATAAATTGTACCTGTTTTGTTTATTTTTGTCCCTCTGAACAGTCACAACATTGTCTGAGTGCCTACCATGTTTCATCATGTGTTACAGATTGGCATCTGGATTAATTCTTCTACCAGACGGTTGATTCTTCAGTAACATAAGCCATGTTGTATGCATTTTGTATATATTCTGGCTTAGTGCCAGAATAAATTGATTAATAAGCTGATAGGAAGTCGGATAGCTTCAGGGAACGAATGGGTTGCTGAATAAATCGTATTATTAATAACAAATACAAAGCACATAGTATGTCAGAGAACTCGTTTTAAATTCTAGACATGCATTGCTACTTTAATCTTCAAGACAATCCTATAATGTTGATTCTACTAGTTTACTGAATTATATATGAAGATACAGATGCCTACAGAGGTTCAACAACTTACTGTGGTCACTCAGCTTGTTAACGGAGGAGTAGCTTCAAATTCAAGCAGAGTTCATGCCCTTTAGCACTGCATTATCTTGAGTAAATGATTACGGTGGACAAAGGCATTATGAACTGTTAGCTTCTTTTCCATGATAGTGTGTTAGGATGTCCTCTCAGGAAGGATTAAAAACAAAGGGCATTATCTTGTGTTGTTGCTCACAAAAGAAACACAAAGGTATCGAACTTGACATCTTTCAAATATCTGCTATTGCTGCTGACCTTCCTGCTTAGTAACTGAAAAGATTTATGCAAAGCAGTTGAAACCATGGCCCATAAAACTTACTACATACTTGCATGCTGTATTTTACACTTGGGAGTAACTCTAAGAGTAGAGCTTTAATGTTCTCATCCTAAAAATAACAAAACAGTAATTATGTGAGGTAGAGGATGTGTTAACTAACCTTACGGTGGTCAAAAAAAATTATATATGTGTATCAATCAAATCATCACTTTGTACACTTTAAGCTTATAGAGTTTTGCGTGTCAATTATATCTCAACAAAGCAGGAAAATATTGTATTGCTCTCTGTGGCTCTGGACGCCAAAGCCAGTGTCCATACCTGTAGAGAGAGAAAGAGTCCGAATCAGCCACAGACGTGTTCCTGCCTGGATTCCCATCCGGCCAGTTTCTCACTCGATGACCCCTTTCTCAGGCTCCCAAGGTGGATTCTGGTTGAAACACAAACCTGAGAACGAGGAAGTTTCTAGCCCTGCCTTATTCTGCCAGGGGTATGAAGTTCCAAGGGGTTATGACCTGAAGGAAAATCCAAAGGTGGCTGTTGAGTTTTAAGTATGGCCCAGATCAATATGTTTCTCTTTAAAGGTAAATTGAAAGGGGGAGAACCCCCCCCCCAAAAAAAACCCCAGTTTGAAATACCTGTACCTGATAGGCCTGAATGTAAAGTGAACTGAGACTATAGCAAATGCCTGGATACACAGGGGATTCCTTTCCCCATCACCTGTAAACCTGGAACGGTTTAAAATTCACCTTCATTCCTTCTCTTACTGAGTCCAACCTAGAGAGTCTCGGACCTAAATAAACCAAATAAACCTCAAAGGCTACCTCAGCAGTCTGTTTTAACTGCAGTTGGCAGTAGATCAGTGGTCCCCAAACTTTTTTGGGCCACGGACTGGTTTAATGTCAGAAAATATTTTCACGGACAGGCCTTTAGGGTGGGACGGATAAATGCACAAAATAAAATTATTCAATCGGCGTGAAAACTGTGGTATTTCTAAATATAATTGTCGAATTTACGAGATAAGTGTCAAGAGTGAGTCTTAGGGCCCTGGCCGGTTGGCTCAGTGGTAGAGCGTCGGTCTGGTGTGCAGGAGTCCCGGGTTCGATTCCCAGCCAGGGCACACAGGAGAAGCACCCATCTGTTTCTCCATCTCTCCCCCTCTCCTTCCTCTCTGTCTCTCTCTTCCTCTCCCGCAGCCAAGGCTCCATTGGAGCAAAGATGGCCCGGGCACTGAGGATGGCTCTGTAGCCTCTGCCTCAGTCGCTAGAATGGCTCTGGTTGCAACAGAGCGACGCCCCAGAGGGACAGAGCATCGCCCCCTGGCGGGCGTGCCGGGTGGATCCCGGTTGGGTGCATGCGGGAGTCTGTCTGACTGCCTCCCCATTTCCAGCTTCAGAAAAATGAAAAAAAAAAAAAAAAGTGAGTCTTAGATGGATGTAACAGAGGGAATCTGGTCATTTCTTAAAAATAAAACATTGTTCAGACTTAAATATAAATAAAATGGAAATAATGTAAGTTATTTATTCTTTCTCTGCGCACTGGTACCAAATGGCCCACGGACCGGTATCAGTCCACAGTCCAGGGGTTGGGGACCACTGCAGTAGATCATTCCAATTTTCAAGGGCCTAAGCATAAGAGACACTTTTATCTTTTTATAAATTGTCTTTTTCTACATTAAGCCAATACCTTTTCAATCTTAAACTATTTAACTTAAATAAAAGTGATGGTTCAAAATGATAGTAAATTGTTATCAATACTTCTCTTAATTTTAGATTTTTTTAGAAGATAACAGCAACATAAAAATAGTCAATAAATGGCACTACCCAGGTTAACAGTTTTCAGTATTAAAATTAGTTTACAGTATGTTTGCTAGAGGTGTACATAAATTTGAGGAGGCAGTAAGTATGAACAGAAGAGCTGATTTCTTGGATGCACTCCAATATCATTATAGTTATTCACCCTGGTGACTACATGTGAATGCAGCTTAAAGTCATTTTCCTGCCCCAAGCCACATGAGCAGTATTTTTAGGGAAGTTTGCAATAGATTGAAATGTAAAATTTCTGTAAACTAGGAGAGATACTGTGAAAAATAAATATACAAGTAAATTCGAACAGGAGAGGAACTATGTATTTTGGCATTCATGTCAATTCTTAGCTTGTAATCTCATGACTTGGAATAGAGCTATCCCTAAGTATTTAATCACAAAATGGTGTATTTCTAATAGGCAATTGTTAAAAAAAAAAAAAAAAAAAGATCATCAATCACATTTATTGCAAACATCTCATAAGACAGCAAAGCGTTTATGGGATTGGGGAAGGCAGCTAGGTTGTTTTGTAATGTATAAAAATTTGCATATACAAAAAAGAAAAAAAAAACCCAGCAGGCAGCAAACAAGGTTTATTTCTCTGTTTTCCAAAAAGTTAAATTGCGTTTGATATAATATCTTCTCAATTTTTATTAAAACGCATTAAATGTTTTGTTTTGTTTTTCTGGCAATAGCCTTGATCAGCACCATAGGCTAACCAGTTAACATTTTGAAATAATTAAACTCAGATCTTGAGCTAGAGAAGAACTCTTTCTTCCAGCCCCAGGGGTAAATGAGAGCTGCTCGAACACACTTGTGATGTTAAATGATATTACCTTGTATTTCATACAGATGGATACATATGTGAGTTTGTTGTTATTGTTTTTTATTATTGTTTTGCTTTCTATGATGAGCATATTTAAGTGACAGTAGTGTTCTCAAAATAATTCTGTTTATGGCTCACCTAGCTGGCATTGTTTGTATGTGGGTAAGAATAAAATGTGATTTTATGAAGAGAAAGTGGAGCTCTTTTCATCTGTAGCCTTAAGGTCACCAACTGTCGATACCTTAATCCACTAATCCCCTCTGTAATCATGTGTTCACGGGCTGGGCCGACACTCAGAAATCATTTTAAAAAACTCCTTTTTTTTTTTCCATCAATAGTACACTCACTATAGGCTGTGTATATTATAAGATGGCTAGTAAAATATTTGAATGTTTATACTTGTCCATCCTAGCATTAAAGACGATCATTTCAAAGCATCTCCTTTTCTTTAGAAAGTCTTGAAAATTAAAGAAATAAATAGAACAGTTGTGAGAAGAATGAATGGCAGCCCCTTGCAGAAAGATGCAGAATTTTTAACATTTGGCATTCTTTTAAAGATCCTGCCTTCTACTTCCGTACTTGTCAGAGACTCGATTTAATATGTGCTGCTGCACAGAATTCTCCATGTTAAGATACAGATATAACAAGCTGGTGAATCGTTTAGTTATTGATTCTCAGTGACCAAAATGGGCGTTTAGGTTAGAAGCTTTGCTCCCTGCCCCCCGCCCCCCAAGACACCAGCTGAGACCCAACTGCGTGCCACACAAAGGAAACGGACGCTTTCCTGCACTGCTTTTTATCTGGCAAATTTCAGTGCCATCCAAAATGGCATTTTTTTTTAAAAAATGAAAAACAACCAACAAACAACACCCATGGTTAAAACAGATGAAGGACCAGTTTCAGGCAGTATTCGCATACCGATTGGCTGTTGCTCCTGTCACTCTTCTGACTTCAAAACTGTGACAGGCCCCCACCGCGGGAAGTAAATGATCCCGAGTCCCCTGTCCTCTGGGACACAGGACACTGCCACTCCCTGGCACAGAGATAAAATACACAAGGCTCGTCCGGCCACGGGGGAACAAAGGGAAAGACGCTTTTGTGGAATGGTGAGATACTACAGAGGGGTGGGGCTTCTTAAAGGGGTTTGATTTTCAGTCTATCTCATCACGGTAGGAAAATTTTTTATAGAGATTTTTATAAAACGGACTGTCCATCTTGACGAGCTCTACGAATTCTTCAATTAAACGGCAAGGTCTTACTTTTCTGCTGGGGAGTAGGGGCTGGGGGAAGAATGTATAACCCTATAATTAATCCCACAACACAGAAAGCATCAACTGTTCTAAAACTCTGTTAACATGTAAGACAGTGTAAATACAATGTGCAAAAACATTTAAATAACCCCATTACGATTAGTAGGCACGAAATAGACTTTAATATTCCACACTTGATGAGATCAATCAAAACAAAACACAAATAGAAACCGATACATTCCTGGCATTACGGTTGAAACTCCATTGTCTGTCTTTTACTCTAAAAGGTAAGGTGAAATTTAAGCTTAATTAAATATTATCATATGATTGGGCTTGTAATTTATAACCAGTTTATGTAGGATTAAGGGATAAAATAAGGGCAACATTTTATTAAAAAAATGATGAATAATTCTTTGATATTTATTAGAACAACAATTACTGATAAGTGTTTAATTTCCATCACACAACCTAAACTCATATGCCTGTCATAGATCGTATATTCACTAGTCTAAATCTATAAGGCATTATTTTTTTTTCCTGAAAAAGTATAGAAGGTATATACTGAGTCTTCAAATATGTTATTTAATTAGCTTAACGCTTTGCATTACCTACATTTTTTTTTCTCCTTGTAAATTTCCAATGAAGCAGATGTTATGCTCAAGAATTTGAGAGTAAACATGTATACATTTCCAATTCACAAATCAACTTTCAAAGGGTTTTAACAAGAGAGAGTTGCATTCAAACTTTAGGATAAAAGGGACTACTAATACCCCAACAACATAGATGAATATCAAATGAATTCTGTGAAATGAAAGAAGCCAGACTAGAAAGGTAAAAATGTACGATTCCATTTATATGATAATTATCTAAAAGTAAAAAATATAGAGACAAAATAGATCAATGGTTATCAGGAGCTGGAAGTGGGAGAAAAATGTCACTATAAATAAGTAAAGGAATTTTTGGTGTGATGGAGTTTTTCTAGATCTTGATTTTAGTGACAGCTAGAATGATGTGAATTTGTCAAAACTCATAGAACAGTATACGAAAATGAGTGAATTACACACTAGGTAAATTATACCTCAATAGACTTACTTAAAAGAAAAAAAGAAAAAAACCTTTAGGCTTGGCAATGTCATGCGAACACCAGGATGTCCTGAATTGGGGTCATTTAGTCTAGGCAAAGTAGCAGAAATTATAGTCATATCCTTAGAATTGGGCAGTTAGAAGCATTTTTTTTTGGTAATTGCCTGTAGTGATACAGCTCCCAATGTTGAATGTTAAAAAGACTAAGAGTAGATTAAAATGTTCACTGCTGTCTTAATGTCTCCCTCACAGAGCATTAAGCAACAGCAAAACTCCAATATATTAGTTAACACTTTTTATCAGAGATATAGAATATCAGCTTCACCAGGAGAAGGGGGGAAATGGCAGAAAAGGCAATTCTGTTAGGAATGGGTAACAACTTCCCCTTTTCCTGACTGGCCTGCCACTTTGAGGCCTTGGACACAACGACATTATTAGCCATGCTGGTAATGGCAGTGGAATTGTCCACGTCTTTCTTTTACATGGCAACAAGAAGCCAATCTCATTTTTGCAGCAGTGAGCAGATTACATTGAATGTCACCTCTCAAATAGAATAGAATTGTCATGATACCCCAGTCAGCCTCAAGAAAAGAATTGAAACAGAGAAAATGAAGACCAACCCTTCTTGTTGAAATTTCAGAGAGCATTTTTGGTCGTCTAAATGTTATTACCCAATGTGGATGATATCCAGAAATGAGACTCAAAGGCAGGAGGGAAATTTCCAATTATTTAGTTTAATGAAAAAAAAAAAAAAAAAAGAACAAACGGAAAATGTTCAGCAATTGGAAAGGTAGAGAGAAACACATGGTTGGGCTCACCTCATTCCATGACCACATCAAGAGTACAACTAAATTATACAACGGTCACCCTGGAACCCTGGAAAACCGTCTGAGGATGAGCAGAACAAAACCCCCCACACCTAAAGATATGAAGAGGAAGCCACACTGAGAGTGCTAGGAGGACCAGAGATGCCAAACAGCCTGGCCCCACACCCGCACACGGCAGTGGAGAACCGGGAGGGATGTGTCAGTGTGTAGGGCCCCACCGAGGAGCAAGGGCTCCAGCCCCTCACGGGGCTCCTCAGCTGAGAGCACCAGTTTCCAGGAAAAGAAATCTGCAGAACACGTGACTGTGAAAATCGGTGGGGATTTCATCCAGGTAAGAGAAGAGAGCTGCTGGAGCCGCAGGCACAGGCAGCATCTGAAACTGGCCTGCCCCAGGGCCCCTTTAAAGAGGTCCCACAGAACCAACCCACCTGGAGGCTGGAATCACAGCACACCGGAGCACTACCTGGGTAGCTCAAGGAATGACACATCCCAACGGTGGTCTTGGCAGGCACCAGAGCCTGAAGGCACTCTCCACAGAGCAGCTTGGCCTCTGTGGTCATGGGCAGTCCTCATAGCTAGTCAGCCTGAGGGTCAACCCCACTGACTAATGTGTCAATAGCAATCAAGGCTCAAAAACACAGGAGGACACAAACAACCCACGCAAAGAGTATTTCTGGAGCACGTGGCTCAAGTAACAAAGGAAAGTGCATTCCTTGGCCCCACAGGACACACTGCCATGTCTGGGAGACATATTAGATCCACCTAACACATAAAAACAAACAGAGAGAGGCAACCAAAATGAAGAGACAAGGAAACATGTCCCATATGGAAGAAGAGGAAAAACCTCCAGGAAAAAAAAAAAAAAAGTGAACAAAAGAGAAGCAAGCCATCTACCAGATACGGAGTTCAAAACCCTGGTTCTAAGGATGTTCAGTGAACCTAGGGGAAGAGTAGATGAACTCAATGAGAACTGCAACAAAGCTATAAGAAACATAAAAAGGACATAGAAAGCATCACAACAACAACAACAAAGAACAATCACAAATGAAGGATGCAAGAACTGAAAGGAAGAATGCGCTAGAAGGAACCAACAGCAGATTACATGAAGCAGAGGTTCAAATCAGTGATTTCAAAGACAAGGTAGCAGAAAACACCCAAGAGGGGAAAAAGGATCGAAAAGACGACGGAAAGTTTAAGCGACCTCTGTAACAACATCCAGTATATCAGCAGTGCGTCACAGGGCTACCAGAAGGAGACCACAAAGTCAAAGACAGAAAGTGTATTTGAAGAGATAATACTGGAAAACTTTCCTAACCCGTTGAAACAAATAGAAATACATGTATCTGGGACACAAAGAGAGCCTCAAACAAGATGAAATCAAAGTTATCCACATCAAGAGTCATCGTAATTAAAAGGGAAAAGCTTAAAGACAGGGAATACCTTTCCATTTCATTGTGCCTTTTTCAATTTCTTTTAATAAAGCTTTGTAGTTTTCAGTATATAGGCCCTTCACATCCTTTGTTAAGTTTATCGCTAGATATTTTTTTTGTTGGCGGTGGTGCAATTGTAAAAGAAATTGGTTTTTTCAATTCATGTTCTGAACTTTCATTATTGGCATATAGGAAAACAGTAAACTTTCTGTATATTGATTTTAATATCCTGCAACTTGACTGTATGTGTTTATTCTTTCTCAGTTTTTTTGGTAGAGTCTTTGAGATTTTCTAGATAGAGGATCATGTCATCTGCAAAAAGTGATACCTTTACTTTTCCTTTTCCAGTATGGATACTTTTTATTTCTTTCTCTTGTCCGATAGCTCTGGTTAGGACTTCCAGAACCATATTGAATTAGAGTGGAGAGAGCGGGCAGCCTTGTCTTGTTCCTGATTTTAGAGGACAGGCTTTCAGTTTGTCGCCATTAAGTATAATATTGGATGCTGCTTTTTCATATATGACCTTGATGATGTTGAGGTACTTTCCTTTTATACCCATTTTACTGGGTGTTTTAAACATAAATGGATGTTGTATCTTCATCTTATGCAAAGAAAAGGAAAATTCAATAAATAAGCCAAAACTCAACCATTAGTGTGTATCTGTTGAGATGAAAAGCAACTGGGAGGACAATTCTTCTTCTTCAAACTCTTGCCGTTATTCAGGTAGAGTTGGGTTCAAGCTCAGATACCTAATGGCTGTGGGATTTGAGGAAAGTTGCTTATTTTTTTTATAACATTTAGTGTCTTCATGAAATCATGACCAATACTTACCTCTCATTGCTGTGGTAAACATTAAATAAGTCAATGAATAAAACCCTACCATGGTCCTTAGCAAAAAGAAAGTTTTTTTTTTTAGTGTTATCCCTTTGTATTTTTAAAATGACAAGTACTTTTTAATTCAAAGTCCCAATGAGGTTAAGCTTTTGGGCAGCAACAAACAGATCATGCTTCTCTGTTTTATCCAAAGGAAAAACTGCAAAGTAAAAGTTTAGACTAAGTTTTATAAGCACATTTTGGTTAGGGTTTATACAAAGATCTAGTTTGGAAGAAGATTCTGATGTAATAGCCCACAAGAAAAGATACATTTTTAACAAAACACAACTTTGTTAGTCATTATTCAATTGAGAAAAAAAAATTTTAAATTATAATACGGACCAGGGGCACATGCAATAGTCATTATCAGGAACAGACCGTAATTCCTCACATGTCCTTTTAAAATAGCAACGGCATTCTATCTGAGCTTCCCATGCTCAGAAATCAAGGATAAACGTATTTTCCAACTGTGCTCTGAAAAATCTGTCCTGCACATTCTCCGGACTGAGAAAATGCAATAATCTATGGTCTGTGTGGAATGTCGTACCCTGAGAAAGCAGAAAGCTTCTCACGAGAATGTTTGCAATGTCACTGCGGTTCAGTGTAGATCAGAGTGCAGGTGGCCCGACAGAGCGTTGGCTGTGGGCGGTGTGTTTATACAGTTGCTGCTTCCAGGATGGTATTGATTGGCTCGGCAACTAATAAAACAAGCGGCCTCTGCTTTCATCCCTGGGCGTTTTTTGGAGCGGCTAAAAGATAGAAAAGTGGTTTTAATTAGGGCCTGTGCCCTTCCCGTAGTTTACTTTTTAATTCTTTTCTCTTGATCGTTCCAACCCACATCCTTCTCTTGTTTCAGGCTCTCTCTCTCTCTCTCTCTCTCTCTCTCTCTCTCTCTCTGCTCACGATTCCAAACCTGCAGCTGCTTTCCAAGACAGACGGTCCTGAGGAAGACATTCTTTCTGGACCCCAAACACAGAAACCCTTAACATCAGAGACATCAATAGGCTTTGTTGTCCCTCTGTCACCAGTTTCTAGTCAGCGGGACTTGCTTTCAAAAAAATACACGAGATTTTAAAAATTTATGACGGCTTCAATCCATGAAAGCACACTGTACACTAAATCACTGTGTGTCTGTGTATACAGCTTACGATATGTATGACAGGCATCCATATCATAGAAGACCTTTTTAAGTTTACTATAAGTTTGTCATTTTAGAATATTTTTCTTCTATACTCAGAAGACGTTCTTAATTTATATTTCTAGTTTTTCTCACACTTGTGTGCTATCATTTTCTATCTCTCTTTCCTATCTCCTTTCAAATATCCAAACTACATCTCTGATTTTATAATGAACGTCCAAGGAAAATCAAACGTACTATTCCAAATGAAATCCAAAGACTATAAATTGAACTTCTTGTCAGATGGCTATACAAAATAAGTTGTTGGGGAAAGTGATTTGTTTTCCCTAGAAAACTATTTTAAAAATTAGTAAAAGGTGGTAAGTAATAAAAACCCAGCACTGGGCTTGGCCAGTTGGCTCAGTGGATAGAGTATCAGCCCAGCGACTGGACATCCTGGGTTTGATCCCCAGTCAAGGCACACAGGAGAACTGACCATCTACTTCTCATTAAAAAAATTAAAATAAAAACTGTTAAAAACTCACCACATAAGTTAGCATACAAACGGAAATTAAAGTGTTTCCAAAGATGAACATAAAAATATAAAAGAGCTAGTGTGATTCGAATAACGGCTAGCTAAGAAAATAAATTACCACGTAATTACTGTTCCTTTGGCTCAAATAAGACAGTTCTTCTTTGACCGAAACTGTTTCAAAAGTCTAAATTAAAAAGACACAAAAAGTCATTTTGGTAGATCTTCAACTATGTTTCTGAAATACGAAATTTTAGGACTGGAAGCATTTTTCTTATAATGAGATTTAACTGATCGGAATGAGCAGTCTTGTAAGAGACATCACAGATGACCAAAATTCTGAAGGGAAGCGGTGAAATACTCCGCGGTGCTTCTGGCTGGTTGTTCCCCGGGGCGCAGCAACGGCGTCACGTGGGACTCCGTACCAGTGCAGATCCGCAGGCCCTGCTCCAGGTGCACACTGGGGCAGGGGGGCGGGGAGCGCTGGTCAGTGGTGTTTCAGCAGCTCTCCAGGGGTCCTGACGCACTCTCGTTGGAGGAGCGCTAGCAACCAGCTAATAGTGTCAACTCCGCAGCCAGACCGACAGTTCGAATCACAGATTTGCTACCGATGAACTGAGTGACTTCAGTCAAGTAATTCTGATGTTGTTCTTCTGTTTCCCTTTTGTGAATGGCTCAACAGTAGAATGGTCTCATAATACTGTAGTAAATATTGAAGGAATTAATACACGAAGAGCCTGTAGGCCATCATATATATATATATATATATATATATATATATATATATATATACACACACACACACACACCATAATCAACAAATGTCATCAGTTGCTCCTATGTACAGTATCTGAAGCCAAGTTTGACTGAAAGTAAGTGACTCGGTAACGGTTATAAGGTTCGTGTCAATTAAGGAATAAAGCCCAACTCTTCTCTACTGATAGGTACTGTTTCACTCACAGCTGGGAACTGTTGAAAATCACCACATTTTTATCTACAGGTGTAGACTAACTCCCGCCCCCCCCCCCCACACACACACACTTAGCATTTTTGCAATGTATATGCCTTGGACTGAATTTTCATTTTGCATTTTTAATGATATGCTCTGAGAAGTCTACCAGCCACCTTTTCACAAAACGATTAAGAAATAGTAAGCTTTTCATCTTTTGTTGTACGGGAGTGGTAATCATAAATTAGCTTTATTTCATAATCAGTCTACTGAGCGCATTCTAAAAATCGTGGAAAGGTTAGCAGAAGGAAGATGACAAGAGCGATATCTTCTATAACAACAAACGGAAACCTGTATCTTCTGAGTTGTATCAACAAGAAGAGAGATTAAGTGCCCCTAACAAAATATCATAAAATTTGGAGGAAGGAAGGAAGGAAAACAATGGAAGTAAGCATGTATTAATATAACACTAGCTGCTTTCACAGATCAATGTCAGATAAGTAACTCAAACACAACAGGAAGTGGTATTTCCAGCTTTTATAATCCAAGCCCTCCACTGTGGGAGTCCGGGCCATGGGTGGGCTTTCTCCTTGGCAATAAAGCCTCTTTGTATCTTGTGGCTCCAGTGTCTCCGGAGGTCTTGTGATCGCCCCTCTGATGCAGAAAGTGGGAAAGAACAGGGGGGAGGCACAGCCGCTCCTGAGAAGCTGTCCCCTGCGAGTGGCCTGTCAGCCTCCCAGACTCTGTCCCCAAGAGCCCAGCCAGCCCACCACACCCGACGGCAGGAGGACCGCGGGGCATGGGTCAGCTGTGCACCACGCCACCAGCCACAGGACATTCACTGGTCTGCTGCCCGGTGTGCTGTCAGACAGGTGACAGGTACGGGGTAAATAGAGAGACGACCATTTGAGTTTGTCGTTCCTTGTTTGTGGGGGTAAATAAAAATTATGACCGTTAACATTCTTCATCCAATAAAAAAAGAGAAGCAAAGCTCTCTGTGACCTCCCAGGAATAGCGTGAGGGTTGAATGAGAATACAGCTATTTCATGTTAGCCTGTCACCTGCGTTGGAAGCAGTTACACAACTTCACCCCCAGATAGCTCACAGAGGAAAAGATAGTCTGGCGGTAAGGAAAGAAAACTGAGGTGTAGCACATTGTGTCTGAGCTCGAGAGCTAAAAAGTAATAATTCTGGAGGTTTTATTATGTATGATAACTTTTTGAAATAATCACTTTATTTTCATTATAAACTTAAAAAAATTTAAGTTACCATTATTAAAGCTTATTAGCGTCTTCATAAGAGAAAAGTCCACTTCAACTTAGTGCCAACAGTTTTAATTTCTCGAGTTCGGAAGTGCAACCTGGATTCAGAGCCCACGAGATCATGAGCAAAAGGCTTGGATCCCAAAGTGCCTGTCCCTTCATGTTCCCACGGGAATGCGCTCAGGACGCCCCAGCGCGGATACCGGTGCTCGGGAACGCGCTCAGCACGCCCCAGCGCGGATACCGGTGCTCGGGAACGCGCTCAGGACGCCCCAGCGTGGATACCGGTGCTCGGGAACGCGCTCAGCAAGCCCCAGCGTAGATACCGGTGCTCGGACCACATTATCTTCATTACTAAGCTGTGTTTTATTTTTTCACTTCTTCAATTGATTATATTGCGATAACGTCGGTTCATAAAATTATCTAGGTTTCAGGTGGGTGTACAATTCTGTCACTCAGCATCTGTGGACTGTGCTGTGTGTTCACCACCCCAAGTCAAGTCTCCTCCCATTGCCGTGTGTCCCCCCTGGACCCTCTCCTACCTGTCCACCCCCACACCCCCTCCTCTCGGGGAAGCACTATGCGGTTGTCTGTGTCCACAGCCACAGCGTTTGCGACCTAGTGACTTACTATCTTTCATAATACGGTTTTCTTCCAAAGCAAATTCTTCAGTGACAGGGCACTTTTCCAAACAGGTGTGTGAAATTTAATTTTAACTCTTTATTACTTGGAAGACAATAAAGGGAACATTTAGTCGTCATACTGGAGAACTGCTACTTGGCCTGACGTTGAACGTCGGAGTGACACAGCGCACCTGAGACCCTCTCCAAGAATCGGCACCAGCCCCCATGACCAGGTGACTTTCGGTCTGACTCCCAGAATGATCTTTGTGCCAGAGGTTCTGTTAATATTCAGTATAAGTGATTAAAATAGCCCTAGCAAAGCCAACACAGCAGTCAGTACGGTAACCCTAAGTCAGTGGAAATAAAACTTAAAAGACTGTGTTCTGACCTCGCTAGAAAGTCTAAATTCATAAAATAAGGGAGGAGAAACTTGAAACTGTTTTTGAAATCCTCCTGAGAGACGAAACCCTTGTTTAGAGAATCTCGGAGGTTTGTCTGTTTTTCTCTGTTCATCTTGAAATTCATCTAGAAATTCTGCCTGAAGCATCAAGAAAACATTCTCAAGAGAAGATGGGACATAGGTAACATCTGAGCGGAAACAGCGAGTATGGAATTTGTGACTTCTTTGTCGTGCAGACAGCTCGGAACGCAGACACTCAGAGCTCACACCCAGAAACATCCGGGGAAGGAGAGCATCGCCCAGTGAGCATGGTGGAGGCTTAGCCGCCCTCTGCCCCTCTGTGTCAGCATCAGGGTGGACACACAGCTTTGCCCAATCCTTGCCTTTGCCGGGGGACATCCGGAGTGGTCAAATAACAGAACCAACAGAGCAAAACGAGGAAGCCACTGGAAGTTTGATTTTGAATTCTTTAAACACACACACACACACACACACACACACACACACTTCCTGTTCTCTGCTAACATCCACTCACCAAACAGCGAAGGGGCCTTTGTGGTAACTAAGTAACTGTCTTAGGGCACCAGGTCAGCATTTTGCAACATTATAATAACAAATATAAAAGGAAGTCAAACAGTGGTTGTTCCATAAATGTTCGTTCCCACCTCTCTTTTCAGAAATGTGCTAAAAGAATCTGAAACTCTGACCTGGATGTCTAGGATCCTAACAAATGACATTTGTACCAGATTTTATGTCAGGTGTGTGGGGAGAGATGTGGGGACAGCCCAGGCCTCCACAAGTCGGACCACATACGTTATTGCGGGCTCGTGCACGAAGACTTCACCTGGAGCCGGTGCGTCGTAATCACTCTAGTGAGGACCAGGGCCTTCCTCTCGGTCCTCAGCGGAGCAATTATCTGTCAAATACCAAATCATACACTCGCCTATCCCGGCATTCCCAATCTCTGCACTTATTTCCTCATAGGATGGACCCAGACAATGCAAGAACAGGACGCTGGTCCCCACACGGTGTGAGATTAGCATCTTTTTAAATCCTTGCAGCTGTACTACAGCTTCGGGGACGCTTTACAGAGGGAACTTGTAGCGCCTGAACTTTTAATTATTCTTAATTGCATTAATTGTCAGCAGAAAGTACACACAGCATCTGTGCTATTTTAAGTAACAGGTTTTGCAATTCTACACACAACAAAGTGGAGTCCACGAGCAGGCTGGGAAGAAACCCGTTTTAAGAAGTGTTAGATGTCAGTTTTCACCAGAAGTGACCCTCTCGTGGCTGTTTCCAAGCCGATAACTCAATAGCCTGCGGATCCAGGAGATTTTTTGTTGTTGTTGATCAGATAGAGCTATAGCTTCCGGAATTAAAAAAAAAAAAATCAATAGCCGTTTTCTAAAGGGCAAGCAGGTTAGGGACGGGAGACGCGTGTACATTTTGATTCTAATAGCATTAAAATATAAATTGATATTTTTTTGTCTAATTAATATCTCGCTGTCTTGGAAGACTTCACGTGATGCACAAGGTTTCTTCTACTCCAGGGGTCCCCAAACTTTTTACACAGGGGGCCAGTTCACTGTCCCTCAGACCGTTGGAGGGCCGGATTATAAAAAAAACTATGAACAAATCCCTATGCACACTGCACATATCTTATTTTAAAGTAAAAAAAAACAAAATGGGAACAAATACAATATTTAAAACAAAAAACAAGTAAATTTAAATCAAGAAACTGACCAGTATTTCAATGGGAACTATGGGCCTGCTTTTGGCTAATGAGATGGTCAATGTGCTCCTTTCATTGACCACCAATGAAAGAGGTGCCCCTTCCGGAAGTGCAGCAGGGGCCGGATAAATGGCCTCAGGGGGCCGCATGTGGCCCGAGGGCGGTAGTTTGGGGACCCCTGTTCTACGCTGATCCTCCCGTCCTTGGTACAACTTTGTAACTATTGTTCTTGTTTTACACATACATACAGACACAAAAGACTGCCGGCCACTGGAATTCTCTTCTAATTCTATTTCTTGGCAAACACGACCACAGAACTCAAACAGTGCTCCTCACTCCCGTGACCAGCGCGGAAGCAGGCAGCTCAGAGCTTTGCCTCTTCACCAGAAAGCACGCAGGGTCGAGCACAGCGCCTGTACTACACATACCCGCGTGCTCGTTCATCACCCAAATCAGAGGGAGGAGGAGGGAGAGAAAAAAAGCAATGTTTAAAAATAAGGAGTAGTTTATACCACCTAGTGGACTTTTTAAATATTTAATAACAACAAATTCTAGACCCGGATTTCAAAGGGACAGTTTGTATTACAGCTTTTTTGTTTGTTTGTTTTTTATCCATTACACCCTGATCTACAAATATATGTCTAAATGGAAGGCTGGAAATTGTGGCTTTCTGAATAGCGCATTTTACCTTAGGACCAGGTAAGGTGCCAGACCCTGGGTTTCTCAGTAGTTACTTTACAACATTAAGCATTGAGCCCAGGTAGCTCAGTTGGTTAGAGCATCATCCCAGTGTGCCAAAATTCTGGGTTCGATCCCCAGGCAGGGCACGTACCAGGTCCAAGTGATGAGAGCATAAATAACTGGAACAACGAACCAATGTCTCCCTCTTTTTCTCTGAAAAGGAATTTTGGGCAGATAAAATACATCATGCTCACTTTGTTAAAAATGGCGCTGCCCACGTGGAAGCCCGTCGCCCAGGTGATGGTATTGGTTGCCCTTCTTGCTTGAGATGGGCATGATTGTATTAATGTGTGTTGGGGGCAGGCTGTGGGCAGGCAGGATCCTTGTAGCCTGGGGCTTGGTTTTTGGGACTAAGCCTTTCCCACCCTTTTTGATGTGGGGTGGTGCACTCTCATGAGGAATCCCATTATGCCTCAGATAAGTGACTTTGTATCAGAGACTTCCTTGTTTGTGTATTGGATTAAAGGTTTTGGTTTCTACACTATAAAGTGGGGCAGACCAGGAGCTTGCTCTCTCGGTTCCTGAGATTAGCATTAGAGAGGAGAGCAGAGAAAGGCCACGTGCAGGAGAGGAGAAGCAGCCAAGATGGCAAAGTGCTAAAGGAGAAGCTAGTTTGTGCAGAGAGAAGGAGATGGAAAACAGAGGTGAATAAGGCTGGTGAGCTAGAAACCTTTGATTCTAGGAAACTTAGATGAGTCAGTGGCTTTGGGAGCCCTGACTGGAAAGGGAAGTGTTTTCTCACTGTGTTTATTTCTTGCCTGCCGGGTGCAAGCTAGGATTAAAGCTGATGGCCCACCAGTTTTTGGCTCTGCTGTTTTATTACTATCTGTCCGAATCAAATGCGAACTTGCATGGGCCAGGGGCTGTGATGGTGGCCGTGGCTAATGGCTTTACAAGGAATAAATACATTTTTTAAAGTAACACATTCAATATAAGGCATTTGTTTTTTGTAGTGGTGAAATGGCAACAACAATTATAAAAGGAGCATCTTTATTTTGACCTTGTTTAGCTGACATGCCCCTGGTTGAAGTATAGCATGAGGTGGTGTTTACTGAATAAAGACAATCCATTTCCATGCTAAGTATGTTTAATTAACCAATCAAATCTCTTTAGGAAAATCAGAATCTATAATACTAAATCATCAGAATAAAAAACTTTCATGATAGATCTGTGGTTGCTTGGGGGAAGGATTCCAAAGGAATATAAGAAAACTTTGTGGGGTGATGTATGTGTTCACTATCTTGATTTTGCTGATAGTTTGCATGGGGTATATATGTCAAAACATCAAAAGGTACACATTAAATATTTGCAATTCATTGTGTGTCGATTATGATAAAAAAAACTATAGTAATGAAGATATTGGAAGAAAAGAGGGAAGGAAGAGAGGGAAAGAAGGAGGAGGGAGGGCCAGGAGGAGAGATGACAGAAAACTCATCAATTCCTAAAAGACAATCAGGTCAGAATTAGATTAGGAATGAAAACAAGATGAAAAAACAACAACAAAAAACAATTACAGGTTCACTGTAGTTTGAGACTTAGAGATGACCATTTACACGGTGTAGAAACGATACTAGAAGTAAGCTTCCTTTAAGTAAAGTAGGGTAGAACTCCACGTTCATGACCCCTGCACTTATAATGAATTGGAGTGAAGCTGATGATTTGTTCAAGTTCTGCTCAGCCAGTTCATTAACTGGATGTAATAACACACAGTGAGCAGAGCCTTATCTACCGCGGTTATCAATAAAATGTACTAAATGTTCGGTAGATCCATCTCACCCTCATCTCTAACGATCTAAAACGTGCCTCGTGGTACCAGCTCAGCTTCTGCCAAACTGATGCAATATAATCCTTCTTGGATGAGATTAGAGGTGGCCTGTTATTATTTGGAGGTTGTTCTGTATACTGACCATAAATTATGGGTAAAAATAAACAGATAAAACGGCTGGTATTTGATAGGCTTCGTTGTACCTGGAATTTCTCCTCGATTTTTTTCACATGCCGTCTTCTGCTTCTCCTGCTAAATAAGACACCCACCCTCAGGCAGGAAGACAAGCGGGAAGGGAAAGCTGGATTCTGAGTTCACGTCTCCTTTGGCATCGCTGTTTACCTGCACGAACAGCTCCCGCACACGAGATTTGAACCAAAGTTCGCTCGGTCAAGCCAGGTCCTCCCCCGGCACGTCCTTGCTCTCCACTCTGCGTCTGTTGGAAACATCCACTGTTTCCTGATTCAGGGAAAGTATAGGAACAGAACGTTAAGAAAAATATACAGTTGTATGAATTTAAATTGTTCTTGAGTTTCTTGTTCAATTCAAAGACCAGTTCTTTGAGTTGCGAACATCTTATCCCCTTTCCCGCCAGCCGGGGGATGTTAAGATGGAGAGGTAGGTCCCTCACCCACACACTCTGATTGTGGGTTGCAATAATGTATACTTCCACGTGCCTGCCGAGTAACCGCCGCCAGAGTGCCCCAGAGGCTTCCCGGCCACCCGCGCCGAGGGCCGGGGACACGCTGCACGCGCTCAGGATCCGGCTGCAGGGGGGTTAAGGGCCAGCGCAGCCCCGCCCCCTGCCCTCACTCTGCCCTTGGACAGCATCATCCGTACCAGTCGCTAAAATATTTTTAATATTGACTGTGAGCGTGAAGTTAATTTATTTTTAAATGCGTCTTCGGAGCCCAGAGCATGAGGCGATGAATGCCAAGCCTGCAGGTTGCAGAGGTCTCCACAAAGCAGTTGAAACGTCAGTTGTGAGTGGAAGTGACCGCAATAAACTGTTTTTCTTCTTTTGTGTGTGTGTGTGACAGAGACAGAGAGAGGGATAGACAGACAGGAACAGAGAGAGATGACCCCCTTGCTCGAGCCAGCGACCTTGGGTCCAAGCTGGTGAGCTTTGCTCAAACCAGATGAGCCCGCGCTCAAGCTGGTGACCTCGGGGTCTTGAACCTGGGTCCTCCGCATCCCAGTCCGAGGCTCTATCCACTGCGCCACCTCCCGGTCAGGCCGTTCTTCTTCTTATGTAGCCTTTTCCCCCTCTGATATCCCTATCGCCTCTCTGTTAGGAAGTAAAGCTGTTTGCTTGCTTGGGGATTCTGTTGTGGTTTCTGATTGTTTGTTTGATGGTAAGAAAGGCAGTGAAGAGTGGAGGGTCTCTCTAAGGACCCTGCGATGGGTGGTTTGGCCTTGAAATCTCAGCCCGCAGCTCCAGGGGCGCAGGCACCGCTGTTGATTCCCTGGTCTCTTCCGGACCGTTCCGGGTGGAGAGCCAGGAGCTGCCTTATAAACAAGTGGATACTAAGTGCCTATAGAAAACACTGGCAAACAAAATGACCGCGAAAAACAATTGGATGAGATACCAGCTTTCTGAATTCAAAATGTACCTGGCCATCCAGCCTTTGTATGCTATGGTACTTACCACACCGAGGAATATGAATAAAAAGACAAAATGTTACCCAACGTTGCCATTAGATCCTTATCTTACCCAATGACATGTTGCTGCTGTTTAGTTTGGTTTTATTTTTTTTTCTTTAAATTCTTCATGTACACCTTGGAAGGCAAAAAACAATAAAAAAAGAACTTCTGAGGAAAAGTAATGACGAAGACAAAAACTCTAGGCGTAGTCCTTTAAAAAGATTCTGTCGGGTAGGGGCGTCCAGTGTAAAAAATAATAATAATACTCATAAGCCTTAGTTTTACACAATATTAAAATGAGAAATCTTCAACGATAGTTGCTTAAAATGTCTGCAATTACATGGGACGCGTAAGGCCCCCCCCACACACACACACACTGTTTTCCATTCAAATGAGTGGGAAGCCCATGTGTAAATTACCGCCTGCAGCGCGTGATCGCGGACATAGCAAGCAGCTGTCACGGGAGCCCTGTAATTATGCAAGTAGCCTTCCACTATTATACAATTAGCAAGACCTAGCCTTCCTTCTTCCAGGAGATAATGTTTCTGTGGATGTCTAGAGCACTGAACTAGCTCCACTCGCTCAGTCACTCGCGTCTGACTGGCGTGTAACCAGTCCGTTCCTGGGGGGCGGGGGGAGGGCTTTTTTTTTTTTTTTTTCTCATATCATTTTGGAGCCCTCCGAGAAACTTCTGTCGTTCTAAGAGGGTTTATTTCAGTTATCCGTTAGTAAGCAAAAACGTGTTTGAGCTTGATCCTGTCTGCTTCCCAGGGATCAGCTATTTTGGGAGCCGGTCAAGGGAGGAGGAGGAGGGGACCAAAGAGTTTAGAAAATCTCTCAGTCTCATCAGTCAGCCGGGGGGACAGAAGGCAAAGCGAAAGCATCATTATCAAACCCGTGTTTCAGGTGGCCTTCCTAATTTAACGAGGAGATTGCAAAAATCTAGATAGAGCTCGCTAAACCTTTGAAAGTTGAAACAGTTTCAGATGGCTGAGGGACGGAGATTGAGTTGAGACAGAGTATCCAAAAATAAATGCTGAGTAACGGAAAATAAAATCATGACACCTTGTAAACGTTTCTGGACAGCAGAAGGCACTGGACCGCAGAGACAGACCTTTCGCTCGGCTGACGGCTAGTGTGCAGGCATCGCACACAGTGGCCGAGCTGGGATTCTGGGTCTCCTTCCTAAGAGGAGTAGAGTTTGTGGTTGGTTGATTACAAAGTGGTAGTACTTCCCTATTTATCAATTGCTGTTTATTTCTACTTTAGAGCCTAAAATATATATAATATCTAATCTCCCTGATTCTACACTAACATTTAAAATGAAGACTAAATAGAAGGTCACAGGGTCGACGAGGAAGCGTCCCTTTTAAACGTTGACAACCAGGTTATTGAGGGCTTGAACTTAGTCTTTTTACTGATTAGAAAACACTACATTTCAAATTAAGTTCAGTGTCACATGCTAATAAAACTTGTCTTTATCACTTCACACAGTCAGTCCAGGATCAGGTTGGTTGTTTACACCCTGAACTTTTCTTACCTCTACTCATATTCCTTCAATGGAAACTGGACTTTTTCACTGCAGCCTGTCTCAGATTTGATGTCCTCCCTCCCCATTGCCCTGCAGAAGCCCCCTTTAACTCTCTCCTGCCTCTGTCCCCACAAGGAAATTTCACTTTTAAAGGAGCAGGAAATCTGAATTCAAACAAGCTTAAGCCAAAAAGGTCTCTACTACTCAAAATAACCCAAAAGTTCTGGTTTGAGGGGTCTCTCTCTCTCTCTCTCTCTCTCTTTCTCTCTCTCTCTCTCTCCTGCTTGACTCTGCATTCCGGGGTTGTCTTCATTTCCAGCCCAGGCATGTTCTTTAAGGGGATGACACAGCTGCTCCCAGCTCCAGGCTTCTCACCAGCAGCTTCAAGTCCACCCCAAGAGGAAAACCATTCCTTCCTAGCAGTTCGAGCTAAAACCCTGGGGCCTTGCTCTCTCTGGTTGGAATCGGGTCGTGTAACTGCCCCTAAAGAGCGGAGACACGGTGTTCTGGGGGGCTGGCCTAGAGCACTGCCCGCCTCCAGAGCAGGAGACACGGTGTTCTGGGGGGGGCGGCCTCGAGCACTGCCCGCCCCCAGAGCAGGAGACACGATGTTCTGGGGGGGGGGGGGCGGCCTCGAGCACTGCCTGCCTCCAGAGCAGGAGACACGGTGTTCTGGGGGGGGGCGGCCTCGAGCACTGCCCGCCTCCAGAGCAGGAGACACGGTGTTCTGGGGGCCCAGCCTAGAGCACTGCCCGCCTCCAGAGCAGGAGACACGGTGTCCTGGGGGGCCTAGAGCACTGCCCGCCTCCAGAGCAGGAGACACGGTGTCCTGGGGGGCCTAGAGCACTGCCCGCCTCCAGAGCAGGAGACACGGTGTCCTGGGGGGCCTAGAGCACTGCCTGCCTCCAGAGCAGGAGACACGGTGTTCTGGGGGGGCCAGCCTCGAGCACTGCCCGCCTCCAGAGCAGGAGACACGGTGTCCTGGGGGGCCTAGAGCACTGCCCGCCTCCAGAGCAGGAGACACGGTGTCCTGGGGGGCCTAGAGCACTGCCCGCCTCCAGAGCAGGAGACACGGTGTCCTGGGGGGGCCTAGAGCACTGCCCGCCTCCAGAGCAGGAGACACGGTGTTCTGGGGGGGCCTAGAGCACTGCCCGCCTCCAGAGCAGGAGACACGGTGTCCTGGGGGGCCTAGAGCACTGCCCGCCTCCAGAGCAGGAGACACGGTGTCCTGGGGGCCCAGCCTAGAGCACTGCCTGCCTCCAGAGCAGGAGACACGGTGTCCTGGGGGGCCTAGAGCACTGCCTGCCTCCAGAGCAGGAGACACGGTGTTCTGGGGGGGCCAGCCTCGAGCACTGCCCGCCTCCAGAGCAGGAGACACGGTGTTCTGGGGGGCCTAGAGCACTGCCTGCCCCCAGAGCCGGTGTGGAACCAAGACAATGTCAGAAACTAAAATGTTCTACATTTTTTGAGTAAGTTTTCCAAATCATGTACACATTTTGCCTTTCTAATAGACATAGATCAATTTAATTAAAAGTCCAGTTCCTCCGCTGCACCAGCCTCCCGCCGTGTGCGCAATGCCGCGGGCCGACGCCCACCAGACTGGGCAGCACAGCCCTGGAGACGAGAAGGCACTGAGGTGCGATGCTCTCAGGAGAAAAAGAAGGCCACTGGGTGGCTGAACCCCAGGACATAGCGCAGCTTCCTGACTGGTGTCCTCGTCTCCATCTCTCCGCAATCCGCTCCCGTCATCAAGCAGACCAAAAAACAACGTGACCAGGAAGTTAACGAATGTAGGCAATCATTTAAATCCCTTTGTCACTCAGTCCCAGTTGTTTTTTTGTTTTTTTTTTCTTCCTAAGCCTGACGTGTTACACCAGCATGTTTGTGCCTAACGCTGCCCAGGGAGTTTATAGCTGTGTGCATACTTTGTTACAGCACTGCTGCGCTGCTTCCTCATTCCTCCCGTGGTTTCAGTGACCAGGGTTTGCTTTTTCCGTATTTAATGGGTAGGAGCCAAAAACTGCTCCTTCCGCAATGGGGAGGAAAGCTTTGGGCAAGGAGACTTGCTCTAACCAAAACACAATAGTCGACCCAAGTAAAGAAAAACAACAACAAAAAACACCCATTGGACAAGCTCTCTGGGGGGAAAATAGATAAAACCCAGATTTGTGGAATTCACTTATTTCCACAGTGTAAAAACTCCCACCAGGATTTGTTTAGAGCTATCGATATGAAATTTTTAAAAAAAGAATATAAAAATTTTGTTTAATATGGCTCTTAATGCCTAGAAATGTGCAAAAAAAAAAAAAAAAAAAAAGATGTATCACAGTTACCTTTACCTGAATCATAAAAAATTCAGTATATATAACAAATTCAGAGTGACAATTACCTTTTTCCAATGAAGGGAACTGAGATTGAAGAAGGAAATTAAAAGTTGACTATAGACTATTACTTAATGTTTTAATTTTTTATAAAGAGAAAAAGAGAATGTAGTAATGTAATATCTGTGTGTGTGTGTGTGTGTGTAATTGCAATACAACTCAAAAGAAAATATTGACAATTGTTACACATTCTTGAATGGAGACAGAAACCATGGTCTTAAAATGTTGTTTTATCGTTTCCTTATATCTGCTTGATAAAAACATAATAGAAATGCTTCTCTTGAAATATACACATATCCTCCCTTCCAAAACTTAGAAGTTTGGATTTAAGCATTTAATCTGCTAAACCCCATTTCATTTTATATTCAGTCTGAAACCGTGTTAACCCTGGAGAGATAAAACACCCAAATGCTATACATGAAAAGAACATTTTAATTAACTTCAGAAAATGACTAATTTTGAAAATATTTTTGTTTTAATGATTTTCACCCAAGCTATCTTTATACCTCAAACGTTTACAATGCTAAGAACATAGTTTCATAACTTCTTTTACTTTTTCTAATGTCTCACTTTGAAAAAGTTTGCATCCATAATAATATCATACATAGTGAAATTAATTGATTAATAAACATTTAAAAATGGCTACATTTCTCAGTTTAATGAGTAAGCATTTATGTTTTAAAACTATTACAATGAAATGAAATATAAACTGTTTTGGATATAAATTGAGAAATATGAGCATATATTGAAGCAAAGAAAAACTATACAGTATCTTCTCTTTGAAAAAGTATATACCTGAAGGATATATAATGGCGCTCATATTCATTGCCAGTACTGTTAAAATACAACAAATGGGCTTTTGAATTGAGAAAACTGTTCTTATTAAGAAGTAAACTCAAGGTTCTAATGTGAAATAAAACGCCTGCCATCCTAAAGAAAACCAAAGCATGACACCATAATGCCCCCTACTGTTTAAAATGGGTTATGCACTAAAAATGATTCCCAAATTACATACATATGTATGGTCCTTTTGATGACTTGTGGAGAATTTCAGAGCAGCTACAAACAATTTCAAAAATCACACGGCCTCGAATTTGTAATTTGAATCATCTGCCCACAAAAATGGGAAATTCTCTAAGAGCTCCAGAAAATACAAACTAAAGACCCATTGTATGACAATAACAGTAAACTTATTTTAATTCTATTTTAAATTAACATGCTTAAATGTTTGTTGTTTAATTAAAATCATGTCCCCAAATATATCTAGATATAATATCTGCCCCAAATACTCAAGTATCATATAAAAACTGGAAAGAAAAAAAAAAATGTTATCTCAGAGGAAAAAGGTGTAATAGATGAACTGGCCACAAGATGGCAATGTTTACCATGTAAATGCAAACAAGCCGGCATTTTTAGAGTGGAAATCCCTTTAAAAAAAAAAAAGTGCTTAAAATAATATAGAGTCAATAAAGGCCCACGTTCTCTTGAGCACTTTAATGCTTTTATTTGCTCTTTAGTAAAGTAAATATTGCCTAAAATCTTACCTCGTGTTTCTATGGAAGCCTTATAGTGTGGAGACACCAGTTGTATTTTGTGGTGGAGTATGTCAGTTCCCACATATAATCTGGTTTACATAAGATGTATATCTTATCTCAAGCTTTTAAATATTTTATTAAATTTAATTTTCAAGGTGTGAGGCATTTATTTGTTTTGTTTGTTTGTTTCTTTGTTGTTGTATGTGTGTGATTTTGCCTTGGAACGGTTACGTATCATTGAGACCATTTACAGCAGCGTTATTTCCTGAGTCTATTGAATTATTTCCAATCTGTATTCTAGAGAGCAACCCCTTCCGAAGCCCCCTCCTAGAGGGAGAGCCCTCCTGAAGCCTTCTGGACAACACAGCTGTTCCTGGCATTCGAACAGCAAACAGCCGTCTGGTTGGGGCGAAGCCGATTAAGTTTTAGTGAGATCATCTGCAGTCGGTAAACAAGAGCCCTGATCGCGGGATCTGGAGAGGTTTCCTAAGAGAATTATTCGGTGGCCTCTGATATTTACTGACAATGAAACAATTAGGTCTACCACATTTAAAAGAACCAAAAGGTAATCTTTTAATAAGTACTGCAATAAAGATCAAACAAGTGATATACTTTTCTACTAAGTTGATATACAGTGGAAGTTAAAAAAGAAAGAAAGAGAGAAAGAAAGAAACCCATGTTCTGAACTCTCTTAAATCATATAGTAGTTGTTGGTGCCCTGATCCATCAAGACAATAATAGGTGATAAATTTGCTTCTCATTAGCATATAGACCGGGTCTAACATGTAATATGCTTAGAAATTAACCAAGATTTTCGTACTGTTAGTCCTAACTTAATGTTATTGATAGGTTCTTAGAAACTGAATTTAAGTGATACGGCATAGAGCAAAATGAACTTTTCCATAGGTCAGTGACCTGTGGAATCTCCTAAACGCATGCAAGACATTTAAGATGTAAGGAAGAGAACGGTGAGTGTCATGCTGCTGACCTGTTGTAGGGAGAAGATGGGGGAAATTTGTTTAGCAGGAAGTAGCACACACATAAACATTGGTATTTTTGTTGCTTGACCAGGCGGTGGCGCAGTGGATAGAGCGTCGGACTGGGATGCGGAGGACTCAGGTTAGAGACCCCGAGGTCACCAGCTTGAGCGCGGGCTCATCTGGTTTGAGCAAAGCTCACCAGCTTGGACCCAAGGTCACTGGCTCGAGCAAGGGGTTTCTCATTGTGCTGTAGCCCCACAGTTAAGGCACATATGAGAAAGCATTCAATGAACAACTAAGGTGTCGCGGCAAAAAACTAATGATTGATGCTTCTCATCTCTCTCTGTTCTTGTCTGTCTGTCCCTAGCTATCCCTCTCTCTGATTCTCTCTCTGTCTCTGTAAAAAATAAATAAATAAATAAACACTGGTACTTTTATCATTTATTGGTATTACATGAATATATACTATAGATTAAATATATATTGAATATGTATATTAATACATCATATATATTTCCAAATAATTATAACTGTATAACTTATAATTTGTATTAATTATATCTTATAAAACTAAAACGATCTCTTTAATATTACAGTGTTTTATAAAATTGCTCTGCAATCTCAAAATACGTAATACAGGTACCTTTTGTCTCTATATAACAAGCCTTTTACCACTAGGTGGCTCTGTAATAAACAGCCCCCACCTTAGATTTTAAATTATAAATATTTAGAGTTCTTTTCAGGGTATCATATGAAAAAGCAAAAATAGAAAAGTCAAAGTCAGTAGCTACTTTCTGACAGATTTTTGCTTGAAGCCTAATGTTAGTCTTTCTGGATGAATGAAGTCATTTTTTTTAAACTTATTGAATTCATTGGGGTGACATTGGTTAATCTAAGTTTCAAGTGTACAACTCTATAATATTTGTTAAGATCTTATGTTAAGCACTAGATAACTGTAGATTGATTTTTATGTTAAAAAGTAGGGCCCTGATTTATTCTGATATAGAATACACCTTATAAAAAGAATGTTATTAAGTATTACGATGCAATTGCAACCCATTGTATACCAGTACAATCAATAGAACCAGTCATTTTTGTATTTTCCCCGTAAATATGGCATAACTAGATAAAATTCGTTTATGCAAGAAAAAAATAAGTCGATCAGCACAGCACATACATAAATACACAGCGTGTATTTTAGTGTAATGAATACTAGCTAACTGTTCCCTGACAACGACTTCATATAAAGAGAGCCAAGCTTTTAACTTCGTGACAAATCCATTAGGATAATTTCGGCTCCAGGTTACAAGGAAGCCAAATTATCGTGACCTAAGCAAAAAAAAATGGGGGGGGTGGAGGTGGGGGTGGGGGAGGGGTATGTATTGGCCTCCAAAGCAGACAGTCCAGGGTTGAGTCACCATCTGTTCTACCAAGTCCTGCTGCCCCCAGGGCCCCGACCTACAGCAGCTCTCAATCTTTTGGTTGTAAGATAGCTACCGGTGCCAATTACACCCATGTGTTTCCTTATCCACGGCCAGCCCAAGAGAAAGGAAACCCCCCTGGTCTCAGAGCCCAATACAATTCCATTTCATTGGACCAGGAAGGCCACTTAGGTCGCGTGCCCATCCCTGAACCAGCCACTGTCCCCAGGGGAATGACTGCAGCGCACCTGCCCCAGTGACCCCACGCTGGGAAGAGGAGCAGGAGGCTTTCCGCGGTGGCCTCTCAAGCGTCTCCTTTAAGTGACATAAATACACCGCCTGGCCTGAATCACCGCGTGCTGGTTTGTCCCCAGGGCTGCCGGTCGCACTTCTGAGTCCACACATTTTCACACGCTTCGGTTTAGAAAAGGGCTTCCCTTTAGACGATTGTTCTTCTCAGTGAAAAGCTTGCCTTCAATTCCTGAGCACGTCCTTCCACGATATGGACAAAATACACGCCTGATGTGATGAATAAACACGAAGAAAATATTTACCTGTCAAAGTTGCCCGTGCATTTAATTCTACTCGACACAGGTAGCATGGATTAACGTGTATGCAGGCCTTTTCCCGATAATGCAGATGTTAAGTGAACCATTCTTTCTAGTTGAACTTTTTTGTGCCTCACCCTAGACAGTGTGGAAGAAGGTTAGTCGTTTGCAGGGTATTCAGAAAATAAAGAACCTATGTGAGGTGAACATGAGTTCTGAGAGGCATGGCCCAGTGTCCGGGGTCTGGCTGGTTCACACGCTCACCCACAGTGAACACCGGTCCTATTTTTTCATTCCCTTTTTGTCCCCCGATGACATCTACTATTTCTTCCTATAACGTTTGCTCATCAACAGTGAACTGAAATTTCTAACCCAAATATTTACTTGCTGCACAGTCATGATGGCACTTGGAACAGCTTCTTAGGCTAATTTTTACTTTCCCCATTTGTTTTAGGTTAATTTCATTATGTAAACTTAAGAGCAAGATGCTGCTGATGGTGAGCAGTTTAAAATATCTAGACTTATTTGAAAGAAGGGAGAAAACCCACTTCCTTTCTTCTCTGTATTGTCCAAGAATATACCCCCCTTCATCACTTACTCCCCAGCGAGAGTCAGCTCCAATCTCTTACCTCTTCTTTGGTATTTTTTTTGTAATTTATTATGCTTTTAATTTGCATACTTGTATATCTACTTCCTGACTTTTTGCTAACATTATAGGTAGTATCTTTTTTTTTTTTTTTTTTTTTTTTTTTTTTACCCCTAGTGGTTAAACTAAGAATAAGGCATTTTCCATCTCTTCCTATTCTACTGACTCCGGGGAATGTGGGGACCTGACAAGCGGTAAGGACATCTTCCATGCCATTCTGCTAAAATCTACACTGGTCTTTGACTGGCACTTGACCGAGAGGATGGACGGCTTTCTCGCCATGCAGCCTCAAGTCCTCTGCTAGGTCGTTAGTCATGGAGGTGGCCGAGCAGCCCAGCGACAGCAGTCTGATGGAGCGTCGAGGGTCTGCCGTCCGGTCGACTGCGAGGGTCATGGAAATTTGACCAGGGCCGTTCTGTCGTTTGCCGATAACACCTGAGCTCTGGCTTTCAGTCGAAGCTCCGAGGCTGACCAGCACCCGAGGATAACAGGGCATCAGAGCAGCTATGCCAGACTTGCCAAGTGGTGGCCCCAGAACAGACGCACGCCTTGGCCCCTCACCCGCAAGACGCTCTCGCCAAGGCAGCAGCGAGGGGAGCGGGTCAGAGATGGCTCAGAGAGATCGAGTTTCCTGAGAGAACTGCCGGAGGGCCAAGCAATCGCCCGGCCTTCTGAGGAGCAGGAAATGTGTTTCTTACCCGTCTCCAGACAAGGGCTTCAACACAGCCACTCTGAGAACTCGACCTGGGCTTTCTGGGGGTGCTCACCGACTGCTGGAGCTGGCGTCCGAGTCTCAGTGGGAGCTCTGTGCAAGTTAAAAATCCGGCAGGAGGCCACATGGAAAATTTCCCATGTGGTAGGATGTGAATTATTGTCAAAAGATTCCAGAAAGAGGGAAACAACAACTTTGAATTATCCTATAAGATAGAGACTAAAGAAAAGTCTCAGTCCTCGGGAAGCAATGACCTTTCTACTCTCTGTGTGGTTATGCCACCGATAAATACACAAATTCATGTATTTTGAGTTTGATTTTTTTAGGAATGGAAGGGTCAAATTTAATTTTGTTTTATAGTTACTGTAATATAGAGGTGGGTAAATGGTCAAATGTATATTCAGTGAAGTCTAATTGCCACCTTATTCCTTCCACCCTACTCTTATATCCAGATAGATTGAAGATATAGATTAGATAGATGATAGATATTATATATTATACATATATAATGGTGAGAGAGAGAAGAGTTTTATAGCTATATAGTACTCAAATGTATGTGTGTATTCCATAGTTTATTCAATCAATTTCTGAGTGATAGATACTTGGTTATTTCCAGTTGTGTGTGTGTGTGTGTGTGTGTGTGTGTTCCATCACAAATAGTTGCTGGATTTTAGAGGATATTTAGAGAAAAAAGGGGGGGATAAATTTGGAAGCCAGGGAAGAGAAAGAACTGGCAAGACTTTGAAGACCATAGTAAAGATTTTGGACATTATTCTAAGAGCATCTATAAACTATTGCAATGTTTCAAGCAGAAAACAGACATAATACAATCTTGGTTTTATCCAGGACTGTGTGGATTGAAGAAGAAAGTCCCAGGGAGGTGACTAATGCATGAATTGCCAAGAGAGCTTTCTGTTAGAAAGATCATTCTATTTATGAAGTGTGGCCTTTGCTTACCCTGAAGCCTACAATTTGAAATAATTTGCTAGGAGAATGGACTGAAATAGCTAACTAGGGTTTGCAAGAAATTTCAAAATGGTTTACCAAGAATAGAAGCTCAAAATAGATTTTGATATTATATTTCCTGGTCCCAGTGCAAATATTTATTTAACATACTTAGAGGGTTTTTTTTTAATCCCATATGGATTGCTATTTAAGCAAAATGCAGTCAATGATATATGTCTGCAAGGGTTGAACACTGAAATAATCTGTGTTCATGAGAGTCCTAAAGGTCACTTCATTTTTCAGAATCCGAAAAGGTTTTCAAAACCATGTCATTAGCTCTCATGTGGCACTCTATATTAGAGTGAATAATGCAATTACGGCTTTTATGGTCATAAACAGGGACACTGCTCTTCTTCCCAGGAAGGTCTTCCTTTTAAGCTCATAGTCCTATCCATCCTGCAGCCGTATAGATTCACATTACAGCATTCAAAGTAGAATTATCAATAAATAGAAAAAAGTTCTCTGTCTTAATAAATGTCAGATTTACTATCCGTTAACCAAATCGTGGGTTTTATAAAAGATTTAACATATTAAATACATATGTGTGTGTGTGTGTGTGTGTGTATATATATATATATATATATATATATATATATATATATATATATATGGTGTGAGAGCTGAGAGCAAGAACTGGATTGCACGGGAGGAGAGGGGTGAGTGCCCGTGGCAGACAAGATCAGATACAGTGATGGGGCTGTCGTTCGTTCCAGGAGTCTCTCTCTTTTCAGGTTCCCCTCAGGAAGACAGAGCCATGGGAACCATCATGTAGCTTCTCCCCAAATCAGGGTGGAGAAGTAAATCTGTGTGGAGTAAGTGGTAGGCTGTGGCAGCCACAGAAATGCACCACTCAGATCCATTGCTGAAAAAAGACAGGACTTGACTGGTGGCCTCAGCTGTGTGTTTGAAATCTACCAACATCACGGTGCTATGGCCACACTGCCCAGAGTCTGCTCCCTACCAAAAAGATTGAACACAGAAGAAACTCTTCTGATGAGTGACTTTGACTCAAGTACTTCCCATTGGCTTTGCCAAGACTTTTCTTGGTTCTGTTTTTGTTTTTTTAGGTGACAGGAGGGAAAATAGTGAGGCAGACTTCTGCATGTACTCTAACCAGGATCTACCCAGCAACCCCGTCTGGGGCCAATGGTCAAGTATCAAGCTATTTTTAGTGCCTGAAGCTGACACTCAGACCAACCAAACTATCCTCAGCACCCAGGGCCATGCTCGAACCAATCAAACCAATGGCTGGGCGAGGGGAAGAGGGAGAAAAGGGGGTCACTTCTCATGTGTGCCCTGACCAGGTTAAATGAAATATAATCCCTAAAGGGATATTCTCTTTTTTTTTTCATTAAAATTGTCTCTATTATTATATCTTGAGTTTCACTAATAAGATTTGTGGAGTTCCATTTTCTCACTTGTCGTATAACGGCCTCTGTAATATTCTTGATTTTGCCTCTTGCACAAAAATAGCCTAAAATTTTTACTAGCTGATCCTTTATAGTGTAGGTGATCAACATGAAAAATTCAAAAGCGGAAACTATACACAAAAATCTTGATTTTCTTTTTTTTGTATTTTGGTTTTGATTGAAAATACTCCCACTTTCCAGTGTTCTATTCAAGAACAATTCTCTGACACCTTCAAATACAAGTGTGTGTGCACCAAAACAAAGGTGTAAATGAAAGAGTTCTACGGGGAGTTTCAGAAGGACGCCGTCTGGGTTTTTGCAATCCGGTTCCCTTCATCTTACACCATCTGAACCCACCCTTTGCAGCCTGACATAGAGAAAATTATTCCAAATACCCAACATGCTCCATTATAGTCGCATTCTTCACATGCTATCAGAGGCACTGTTAATCTAACCTGTTAACTATATTGTTGCTTAAAATGTTTTACCTGTATTTAAAAGTAGCTGTAAAATGCAAGGCTATACCAATAATAGAACTGTAGTGTTAAATATATGACTACACAAATTATATGGTTGAGCAGAATTATTTACAGATTAGATTCTACCTAGCTTGTCTCCTGGTCATACTCTATGGCAGACCCAGACATTTCATTAAGTTGGTGAGCAAAGCAGAGGGAGTGAGATAAATATGAGGTTTTATATTCAACAGGAAGTTTAATAGCATGGCAGATCAAACGCATTTGTGTTCGCATTAGTAATCTTTGAAAGATATCATCATGTTAGGCCAATGGCACTACTAATAATGAGACTTTCCTAAGAAATATATACACTTAAAATACAGCTTTAAGTTTAAAATAACAAATATTAGTTATATTACTTTTCTGGATGAAATGTCAAGACTGTTATTAAAAGTATAAAACAGATCAGATTGAGATTGTTAATGCCCTTTTTATTAGTTTAGAAGATAAATGCTTTGTTAGAATTAAATTAATCTCAGAGTTACTCCTTCAGCATGCTAATTAATAGAGGAGGATCATGATTTTGTTAATTAAAATAAGATACTTCAGAGAATTGAAATCAATTTTGCTGTCCTAATAGATACCCTTATACCGATGAATCTCCCAGATGTTGTGTTAGCATTATATGAAAGTGGATAGAGGCATTTTTAGCTTGACATTGACGAAAGTGAGGGAATTATCTATTTCAGGCTAATCACGATACATGAAGGTAGATTAATGTAGTTTTTCATTAAGACTAATCTCCATGGTTACGTTAGAAATTTCAGAATTTGCTTGAAAACTCTATGTATCTAAGCCATTTGTTCGAATGTGAGCCAATTTAATAGTAACTGAAAGCTATAACCATCTGGCAGATGTTTCCTGGAGCATGTAAAATGAATTGAGGGGCTCATTTCTGTTTCTATTGAACACATGTCCAGGTCACCAGAAATACCACCACAATTTGCACCCTAATTAGCAATCTCGAGCCTGTTGTGGGCTCCGTGGTGATGGGAGATGGGCTACTCTCCAAATTGGAAATGAATCTATTCAGATACAAATAGAAATGCCCTCATAGGGTCAGCGGCAAGAGAATTTGCATTTCTGTGTAGCGTCAGTTGCAAAAAGGCAAAAAAAAAAAAGAGTTGTTTTTGGCTAAAGGTATTTATTAGACATTTTCTCTGAAAACGTCTTACTCATTAACTATTTTCAAGTATAGAATACAGCAAAGTGTATGTCATGATGGTTATCAACATTTTGGAGCAAACAGGCTCTTCTGAGAATTTCATTCAAGTTGCACAGCGCATCCCATAAAATTAACTTATGTACATACAGTAACATTTTTATACAGTGTCAGAGATGACAGAGCTTTCTCCCTCTTACCTTTGAGGGAGAAAAGAGCTTGCTATTCCTCTCCCAAAATATGCCTCTTTGGGATACAGATGAATTTAAGCTAGTTATTTTTAAGAAATGACAGACTCAGAAAAATAACTTTGACTTTTCCCCTAAATGCCTAAAAAATTTAAATGGAAGAACCGTTCCAGGAAGAGAGCTATCACCATCAATAACTAGGTTAATGTTCACTGAGAGTCATCAACAAGAAGAAACCCAGCAAGGCCCACTGGATCAAAGACCTCTCTGTGTCCCCTTGGTGAAGACGGCCAAGCAATCCTTTATTTACCAAACATTTGCTTTTCCATCTCCATGCAAATTGCCTATCTTCCCTCTGAAATCCCTAGGTGGTTTGTTTTTTTTAATTTTTAATTTATTCATTTTAGAGAGGAGAGGGAGAGATAGAGAGAGAGAGAGAGAGAGAGAGGAAAGACAGAGAGAGAGGAGGGGGTAGGAGCTGGAAGCATCAACTCCCATATGTGCCTTGACCAGGCAAGCCCAGGGTTTCGAACCGGCGACCTCAGCATTTCCAGGTCGACACTTTATCCACTGCGCCACCACAGGTCAGGCTCTTCCCTCTGACATCCCAAACCACAGTCTTCCACCCCGCCTTCCCTAACTCAAGATAGTTTCATATTCTTAAAGAATCTTCAAATGTCCATATGTAACAAATTGGATGTTTTCTAGTAGTAAACTGTCTCATGTTAATTTGATTATTAATCCAGCCAGAAGAATTTAAAATTGTGGGAGGAAATGTAGATTTCCTCCCCCACACCCTAACACAAGTAAATGACCTTAAAAATTATGATCAAAATTTTCACTGTGATTGATGTGTAAGCTAATACCAATAAACAAGTTTTTTCATTATAATTATTATTATAATCATCAGCCCGATAAAATTACATGGTAAGATTTTCTAAATAAAAAGATGCAGTAAAATTGTCACTTTTTTTTTTGTATCCTAGATGGAATGGTACAAAATAATTTTCAGATATATTTTTTTTAAGTTGTAATGTTTGAGGCTGTATTTTCTCAATAAATTTGTTTTATACATTCATCAAAAGTCACCTGCCTTTTGCATGAGGCCTCGTATTTTGCTCATACACATAAAGCATCTTCTTTGAAATAATGAATGAAATGTTGTTGATGTGTTAGGAGACTAGTTACACAAGCAGAAAAATGAAACACGAGAGGAAAAAATAAGAATTTTTTTTTACATGAAATGTATATAATATATGTATGCATATACAGCTCTTAGGATGACCCATCCATTTAAGTAAGAAAATCTTATATTGCTAAAAAGAAACAAACAGAATAAAAACAGTCCCTGTCCCTTTGACACTGTGTGAGAGATGGGTATGAGGAAACAGGCGGTGTACAGCACAGAAGAACATAACCCAAGATGGCACCGTAGCCCCTGGGAGGTAAACCTACGAGATAACACGGGGTCACTGGGCCCAGAATTCCTGGAGGGCCATGTGTGTATTTGATTTGATTTTATGCCATAAGTCCAGCAAATAATAGTCTGATCAGTGGTGGCGCAACTGATAGAGCTTCAACCCAGGTTGCTGAGGGCTCTGGTTCAAAACCTCAAAGTTACCAGCTAGAGTGTGGGCTCATGGGCTTGAGCACGGGTTTGCCAGCTTGAGCACAGGGTCACCAGTTTGAGTGTGAGCATGCCAGGTTGCGTGTAGGGTTGCCAACTTGAGCATGGGATCATCCACATAGTCCCAAGGTCACTGGCTTGAGCTTAAAGGTCACTGGCTTAAAGCCTAAGGTCTCTGGCTGGAAGCCCAAGGTCTCTGGCTTAAGCCCAAGGTCACTGGCTTAAGCCCAAGGTCATTGGCTTGAGCAAGGGGTCACTGGCTCAACTTGAGCCTCCTGGGTCAAGGCACATATGAGAAGCCATCAATGAACAACAAGAAGTGAAGCAACTATGAATTGATGTTTCTCATCTCTCTCCTTCCCCTTTCTCTCTCTCTTCCTGGCTTTTTATTTTAAAAAAGAGAGAGAGAGAGAAAGCACAAATGCAAGAAAGAAAGAAAGAAAGAAAGAAAGAAAGAAAGAAAGAAAGAAAGAAAGAAAGAAAGAAAGAAAGAAAGAAAGAAGAAAGGCAAATAATAGAGAAAATTTGATTTATAATGAAGTTGCTGAGGCTGATGTTGGCTGGCTGTGTACATATGTATAGGATATCAGAGCTTTTTGAGTTATCAATATGAATAGTTATACATTTTTAAAATAAAATTTGTATTGTACAAATCTAAAGACCAGAGAGAGAGAGAGATGGAGTTAATAGAGATTAGAGCCACCATATGGATAAGATTATTCAAGAAGAGAGGATAAAATGGGAGAGAGAAAAGAGAGAGAGAGAGAACCCAGGATGCAGCATAGGTAACATGAAAATTAAAAGTTAATAAATACAAAAAGAAAAAGAAAAAGAAAGAAAAAAGGCCCTCAGAATCATAAAAGCAAAACCAGAAAGACATAATGTCAAATTTGTCAAAGAAGAAAATTGTTCCAAAACAAGAGAGTTGTCAGCCAGGTCCAGGGCCGAGAGAGGTCAAAAGAATAAGAATTTCAAAGCCCTTTTAGGTTGGAAAACCAGAGGGTCACATGTTACCTTGGAAACCGCGGGTTCAGAGAAGCGCGAAGCCTTTGAATTAGGTAGCAGAAGCCAGATTGCGCCTGTCAAAAGGAGGGAAGGGCAGAGGGTGGGTGGGCGGAGGGAAGCGGAGAAGGCAAATATATTGACATCCGTGTCAGGAAGCCTCGAGTCAGAGGGAGGAGACAGGGGCCCAGACATCGAGGACAGACGTCTTACTGCAGAATTTCTTCCGTGTGAAATTGGAAGCGCTGCGCGAAGCGCTTCCCAGGGACGTCAGGACCGGTTGCCAGCAAAGGGAGCTCAATGAAACATCACGATGAATAAATAGAAATGGTTTGTGCGATCGCCTGTCCTCTGGGTTCATTTGCCCAAATTACTTGTAAAATGTGTCGGGGGCAGGTAAGGGGTGGGGGGGCGGGGAGGTACAGCACCTAAATCCTGGAGATGAGACGCCTCAGAACGCTGTACCGCAAATCATTTGTTTTTCTTACTTTAATGAGCCCCCTGAGGAGCCACTTAGACCCTTCCGTGCAACGGGTCTCCGGTTTTTCTTGGCTATGGAGAAGAGAAAGTCTGAGGGGGGAAAATTCAAACACAGATGTGATGTGAGCCCTTATCTCCATTTCTTTGTCTACAAATACTGGCAGTCAAATTCTAATGCGATCAGCATGCTCCTTCTTTGTCATGGTTTTGTGTGCTTCTACTTGACTTAAATAGTTTTGGCTCTAGCTGGGTAGCTCAGTGGTGGAGCGTTGGCCCAGCGTGTGGATGTCCCGGGTTCCATTCCCAGTCAGGGCACCCAGGAGGTGCAAACATCTGCTTCTCTACCCCCTCTCTCCCTCCTCCTCCTCCTTTCTCTCTCTCTCTCTCTCTCTCTCTCTCTCTCTCTCTCTTCTCTTCTCCCACAGCCATAGCTCCTCTATTGGACCAAGTTGGTCCCAGGTGCTGAGGATGGCTCCATGGGCTTACCTCAGATGCTAAAATAACAACAGCCCCAATTAGGCAGAGCATTTCCCCAGAGGGGGCTTGCCAGGTGGATCCCAGTCAGGGCACATGTGGGAGTCTGACTCTCTGCCTCCCCCTTTCTCACTTAGGAAAAATAAAGTTAAAAAAATAGTTTCATTCTGTGAGTTCTCTTATATGCTAATACATCCAAATACGAATGAATTAAATCAGCCAAAAAATAAAATTGATAAGAATTCCTCTTTCTCACCCCCATTTTCTTTTTGCTAAATATACCAATTTTTGAAACGCTCACATGTGGCTTTGTCCTTGATGATGTTAAACTAGTAGATGGTCGCCTGCTTTCCTCTACCCTCGCCCACTAAGAAGACAACAGGGTGGTCTGAGGTGAGACCCCCTCAGGGGCTCCTACTTCGGTAATTCTGTTTTAGTTTTAGTTACAAACAAAAGAAAAACGGTTTTGGAAGTGCTGCCACTTGGAACAACTTGGATGGACCTGGAAGATATTAGGCTAAGCAAAATAAATCAGGTAGAGACAGAAAAAAATACTGTATGCAATCACTTCTATATGGAATCTAAAAAAGCCAAAGGCCAAAAAGACAGAAAGTATGATGGTGGCTACCAGGGACCAGGGGAGGGGGAAGTGATGGAGCAGTTGTGTAAGGGCCCACATTTGCCACAGGTGGGTCAATCGGCTCGGCAGATCTACAGTGGTAACAGTCAACGGCACCGTGACCATCTTCAAAGTCCCTAAGGCACTAGATCTTACTTGTCCCCACCACACACATGAAAAAATGATGGTTATTGTGACATGATCCAGGGGTCAGCTAACACCATGGCAGTCATCACGTTGCAATATATAAATGCATCACATCGACACTTTGTACACTTTAAAAGCGCACAGTGTTCCGTGTCAATTATATTTCTATTTGAAAACAAACACCCTATGTAATAAAGATGGTTATATGAGAAAAAAACAACAACGCCTGTTTTGAATTCTTTTTCCTTCACTGCCTGCTTCCTGGAGACCTCTTGCTGGTAGGGCGAGGAAGGCTTCTTGCTTAACTGGATAGGCCCGGTTCCTACCTCCCCCGGCCTGGGCAAAATGCCAGAGGCCTTCTAGTCGCGGCGTGGGCCTCCAGGCAATTCTCTCACACAGTGAACGGACGTATTCCGGCCGCGTACTCTTCCCTGCGTTCCTCAAAGCTGTTCTCCTGGGAAAGGTGCCCTCGAGGACAACCGGAAAGAGAGCCCAGCAGAAGAGCCAGATACCAGCTCCGGCAGAGGGAACCGGAAAAGGATACTCCGCGGGGAGTCACACTCCACTGTTTCTCACCGTCACTTTCCGAAAGAACTGCTCGTACCTGATCGCATGTTTGTTGAAGGACATCCCTGGCCTGACGTGAGTTAGGGAGCCTCTGCGGAACAGAACAGACCGCACCAAGGACGCTGATCGCGGCTCTGCTCCTGCTCCACGTGATCTCCTCAGAAAGCTTTGAGCCACGTGCACGGTTGGGGCAAGTTTGAAAAAAAAAAAAAATTAGAAAACTGATGATACAAGTCTTAGGATTTCCAGAGCAGTCGTTTTAAAGAAAGTTCTGAAAGTAGATCAAATCAGCATTTCTCTGTTGGATGAAGAGAAGGGGTCCAACATTCGCCCTGCCCACCCTCAGCTGGGCCCCTCGGCCTGGGTGGCCCCTCACACCTCAGAAGCCCCCCGAAACCCTCTTCCTGAAACGTGCAGACTTCCCAAGCACATTCGTTGTTCCGGTCTGTGACCTCTCGCCTTCTTTCTCTGGGTCAAGTTCGGTTATTGTATGTCTCATAAGGACCTGCCTCTGGCTAGCAATCAAAGAATGTGATGGAAACTAGTTTCTGCAGAAGATTTACCCAGCACTTGTAAAACAAAGTGGCTCACGTTATCAATTTGCTGTGATTAAATTGAATTAAGTACATAGATTTAATTCTCTCATAGTATCTGATGCAAAAAAAATGGTAAGGGCATGTGAATTTTCTTCCATTTTTCCTCTTCCAAGTACTCCTTTTTTTTTCCCTTTTCTTTCTTTTTTTCTTTTAGGAGAAATAAGAACTCTAGTCATGATCCAGATTTTAAATCTTTACTTAAGGTTATTATTCTTATAATAAGAATCATTTGTTCTTTTTACCCCCAGCCAGAGGTATAAGTAGTCTAAATCGGGCTGGTGGAAAATGAAATTCAAAGGAATGCTCTCATGGTGGAGTTCTGAGACCTGCAGCAAGCATCTTGATGGATTTTAAGATATCTTAAAATATTCAAATATCTAAATACTGCAAATATATGAAAATGTTTATAAGATGATCATTCTAAAATATGATTATGCTTCAGATTCTTGACTTATCAATTTACATAATACCTATAGACTCTCAACAATATTAGGTTAGCTATCATATTTAATAGAGTTATACTTTTACCATGTGTTACAAAGATATAGAGTTGCTTTTGTGTATTTAAGGTTTCTATAATGAACCTTCTGTTATTTATTGATAACCATCCCCTCTGTGTTTCTAGTCATTGGTTGAGTATGCAAATTGAAGATCAATAATAACATTTATTATAAATATTATGGCATACAATGTTGCAGAACCAAGGTGAGTAAGAAAAAAAAAAGAAGCAAGTAGTCTTAAGCTACAGAGTGTGAACCACTACAGAAAATATTCTCAGCATCAAGGTCAAATTAATTATTTTGCACATACTTAGTCAGTTGCTCAAAATATTTCCACATGACATTGCTTGTCCCTCCATCTTGAACAATCAATTCAGTTATAGATAATTTTTGAGAGAATTAAATTAATTATGCACTAATCCACATACTATATACAAACATAGCATTATTAATGTTAAACTTGCAATGAACTGATTAATCCTAGGAAAAACTGATAATGAGGGAGAAATCATGGCTTTAGGGACGTTACCTTGGTAACAGTTTGGCTTGGTTTCCATGGTTGCAAAGAATACAGCTGAGAGGCTCAAAGAATCACCATTTCCTCTGATTGGTAGAGTCTAAAAAATGATGATTTGGAAAGGGACAAGGGGTTAAAAAAATAAAAAGATGTCCCTCATGAGAAATGAGACATTAAGTGTAATAATAGCACGCTGATGGTCAGACACAGGCAAGCCTTTGAAATTTAATGAAACTCCCCTTGCTCCTTCATAGAAAATTGGACCGAATATCTCAATTTATAACAGCATGAGTCTGCAAATCAAAATCACCTCTCCTGATCAAGTGGCCATAATATGTTAGAAGCTTTTTTTTTAGGTAACTTTAAAAATTTAGCTTGAAAATTTGCTATACAACTTAAATGACCTAAAACATTAAAATAAGCATTTCTAATGTCTCTGTATCATTTATGGAGTATAGTCAGCAAAAGGAAAAAGAAAAGATGTAATAGAAATTTAATAATCAGGACATGAAGAAATTTAGTCACAGGATGTATCTAGCTACACGTGCTGATACTTATCATTTTATTGACAATTTGCTTTTCTTCTTGCTCAGCCACTATCAGTACCTACTGTCAAAAACAACACTGAAACTAATTATTAAGCTGCTGCTTAGTGAACACTGTCATGCATGATTTTTAGGGCTCTTTCTGAGCTCTGCCTCGAATCCTGTGAGTTTAAAATATCTTTGTCCCAATTTGAGAAGCAAATTGAAGAGATGAGTAGGCAAGCTTGGAAAAATATGGACAAAAACTCTATCTAGACCCTTTCTACTGCGTCAGAGCCTCATGAGAAGCAAGAAAAATGTCTAAGACTCTTCATTTAAATTTTCCCAGCAGGAAGGATGTTTAAAGGAAGGACAGACTGAACAATCTTGTTCAGAGTTAACTATCTCTGGTTGGAAAGCAAAGCAGTCAACGAGAAAGAAATTAAAAAGCAAGGCAGAGTCTCTGAGAGAGGAGAAAAAGTCTGGACACCCAATTAGCAGTCCTGGACCCTCAACCACACAGTGGCCCAACCCCTCACACTCTGCCAGAGGTCCCCAAACTTTTTACACAGGGGGCCAGTTCACTGTCCTTCAGACCGTTGGAGGACCACCACATATAGTGCTCCTCTCACTGACCACCAATGAAAGAGGTGCCCCTTCTGGAAGTGTGGCGGCGGGGGGGGGGGCGGATAAATGGCCTCAGGGGGCCACATGCGGCCTGCGGGCCATAGTTTGGGGATGCCTGCATCCCACACGCAGTAGACGAGTCAATCTAAAAATTCTGTGAGCTAAATGATAGTTTCTAATATGTTTCTGTCCCAGTGCTTGGAAAGAATGTGGAAATAGTGTCTGGAAGATACATTAAAAGAACTCCCTAGGCTAATTATCTACGTAGGATAAGGAGGGATTAGGGTTTGTACCGCACTTTGGATACAAAGTGAATCTACCCCAAACAGGAACAGGATACACACAGTCACTTTAGGACATTGAAAATAATACAAAATATTTCACACACAAAGGAAATGGAAAAAGAAATATAGAATTAAGATCTAAAGAATATTATCACAGAGTCCAGAGAAAATTTTTCTGTTGACCTTCCTGGTCTTGGGCACCCTAAAAATAATAGGTTGTAGAAAAACCCAAGATTTAAACTGGAATTCTGTGAATTTTATATCAAGTTGGAAAAGGAAATAATGGAGAATGTATTCACAGTACATCAAAGGAATTAGAAAGTTTTAATAGAGACGGATGAAATTAAGAAGCATGTTAATGCTGCAAGAATGCTATTGAAATAAAAAAGAAGGCATGAAGGAGAGAAGAGGAAAAATGAAAGGAAGGGCAAAAGGAACAGAAGTCGGCTGACATGGAGCTAGGAGGAAATGATGGCAGGCGAAAGTGTATACAAATGAACTCATGAAAAAAATTACCTAAGAAAAATGTCATACTTTCTTCCCAAAGAAAAATTTAAAGAAAATGCAAATCCAAGGCATCACTATACTCAGTTTGCAATAATCAAATAGCAAAAGAAAACAAAGAAAACACAGAGCTAAAGACCAAATTAAAAGCACAAAACAGTATTACAGAACTACGATATAATATGAAAATTGCAGGTAACTCAGGTGACTAGATTATACTAAGTAGCATAAGGTGGATAAGGTAATATAGAGAGTCTTGAGATAAAAAGATGAATGTAAAGAAATGGGGTAAAGTGATTAAAACAATTAGAAAGAAGATAGTAGACACAGAGCGGTAATAAGGATAAAACCTAGACTAATCCTTGTATGTGAAGTAGAGAACACAACTAAAGGAACAGAAGAAATAAAAAAATTTTTTAAATGCCTTTATGTAAAAGAATGAGTTAATGTATGGATCAAAATATTATTTCCTTCTAAAAGAAGTCTCACAAAACAAATAAGCCATCCAACTAACGTGATATTGAACTTCTTGAACTTCAAGGATAAATAAAGAATTCTTTAGTCATCCAGGTGAAGAAAGTAAGACATGTGTGAGGTAAGAGATACCCAGAAAAAGAATTAAATGAATTGGAAACAACCAAGATAAGAGATGCAAAGTTTTAAACAATGATTATAATGATGCGCAAGAACCTTGGGGGAGGCATGGGTCATTTCAGTGAGAGCTTAAACAAGGAGATAGTGAGCATTAAAAAAAAAGATATAGAAACCACAAAAAAGAACAAGTTAGAAATGAAGAATACAATATCTGAAATGAAGAATACGTTAAAGGGAAATAAAACACAGGATCAGGCCCTGGCCGATTGGCTCAGTGGTAGAGCGTCGGCCTGGCGTGCAGAAGTCCCGGGTTCGATTCCCAGCCAGGGCACACAGGAGAAACACCTATCTGCTTCTCCACCCCTCCCCTTCTCCTTCCTCTCTGTCTCTCTCTTCCCCTCCCGCAGCCAAGGCTCCATTTGAGCAAAGATGGCCCGGGCGCTGAGGATGGCTCTGTGGCCTCTGCCTCAGGCGCTAGAGTGGCTCTGTTCGCAGCATAGCGATGCCCAGGATGGGCAGAGCATCGCCCCTTGGTGGGCAGAGTGTCGACCCTGATGGGCGTGCCGGGTGGATCCCGGTCGGGCGCATGTGGGAGTCTGTCTGACTGTCTCTCCCTGTTTCCAGTATCAGAAAAATACAAAAAACAAACAAATAAACAAAAAACAACAGGATCAAAGGAGCATGTAAGAAGACAAGATAGCAGTAAGTACCCAAGCAAAGCATCAAAAAGAAATAAAGAATTTTTTAAAAAATGAAGAAGTTCTAAAGGACCTATGGGAAATCACCAACTAGAATAATATCTGCACCCCCAGAGTAACAGAAAGAAAAAAGAGTGAGCAAGCCATCGAGAACCTGCTTGAAGAACTACTGACAAAAACTCCCCGAACCCGGGGAAGGAGAAAGACATACTCGTCCGGCAAGCACGGAGGGTTCCAGTCAAGATGAACCAAAAGAGGCCCGCACCAAGACATATCATGTTTCAAAGACAGAGAATCTTTAAAGCTACATAAGAAAAGCCGTTAGATACCAACAAAGGAGTCCCCATAAGGCTATCAGTGGATTTCTCAACAAAAACAAGTCACGCCAGAAGAAACTGGCATAAAATATTTGAAGTGATGAAAAGCAAGGACATGCAAGTAAGACTACGTTATCCAACAAGCCTACTATTATTTAAAATAGGAGAAATAATGAGCTTCCCAGACAAAAAAGAAAGAAAGAAAAGAAAGAAGGAAAAAGCTAAAGGATTTCATTACCACCAAACCACTGTTGCAATAAATGTTAAAAGGCCTGCTTTAAAAAGAGAAAAGAAAAAAAAAAAAGGTGCAAGAGAGGAACATAAGCATAAAGAAAAAAAGTGGCAATAAATAACTACCTATCAATAATAACCTTAAATATTAATGGATTAAATGCTTCAATCAAAACATGTAAGGTAGCTGACTGTATAAGGAAACATGACCCATAGGCATGCTGTCTACAGAGACAACCTTAGAGCAAAAGATACGGGCAGACTGAAAGTGAAGAGATAGAAAAAAATATTACTTGCTAATGGAAACAAAGGAAGCCCTGTGGGAGCAAAATTTATGTCAGACAAAATAAACTTCAAAGCAAAGGCCATAACAGGAGAAAAAGGACTCACACAATCATAAAGGGATCAATCCAACAAGAGGATATAACCCTTGCAAACATATGTGCACCCAACCTAAGAGCACCTAAATATATTAACAAAATAGTCATGGTCATAATGGGAAAGATAAACAGTAATACATAGTAGGAAATTTTCATACCCAATTGACATCAATGGATAGATCTTCCAGACAAGAAAGTAACAAGGTAACAGCGGTCTTAAATGACACACTAGACCAGATGGATTAAATTGGTATCTTCAGAGCATTTCACCCCAAAGCAGCAAAATGTGCATTCTTTCAAAGTGCATATAGAATATTCACTAGAATAAACCACGTGTTAGGACCCAAAACAAGCCTTAATAAATTCAAGAAGATTGGAATCCTATCAAGCACCTACTCTGACCACAATAGTATGAAACCAGAAATCAATTACAATTAAAAAAAAAAGAGCTAAAATGTATTAAAAAACATGGAGGCTAAATAACATATTACTAAACAATGAATAGGTTAACAATGAGATCAAGGGAGAAATCAAAAGTAACTTTGAGACGAAATAAACACACAACAGCATAAAATCTGTGGAACGCAGGCAAAGCAGTCCTGAGAGGGAAATCCACGGTGTTGCAAGTCTACCTCAAGAAACAAGAGAAATCTCAGATACGCAATCTAACCCACACCTTCTCAGGTATACACATAAGCATATACCCTGAAGAACATTTGAATCAACAGGTGTCGATAGGTCATAAGTCTGTCCTGTTTCCTGCAAAGAATTTCTGTCTCTTTTTCTAGTAATCTAGCTGGGAATAAGCCAGAACCTCTCAGACTATTCCCTCTACTTGTAGATACTTTAAAGGAGAAAGAATACCATTATGAACTATGTACTCTTTGCATTATGCCTAACAGGTCAGGCAAATGGTGGAAGACAGAGCACTGTAAAGACAGATTACGTCAAAGAACTCCATTCAACCTAACTTAGTCTTACATACGGAAATGGATGAGGCTGAAAATTAAAAAAGAATTTTTATGCATAGACTAAACTTTTGCTTCTGCCTTGGGCTTTACAATCACTGATTGTGGGACACCGTTTGCCACTGGGGTGTGTGCACAGCGCTCTAAATTAGGAGTCTTTCCCACATCATCTCGGCAAACGGGGACCCCTGGAGATGTATTTGCTTCAGAACCAGCTTTCTCTTAGTTTCGTATAGATTCTTCTTCCTTGTATCCAAGATTCTTTTCCTTTTTTTCCAATTGTTTTCTACTTGGGGGGAGGGGAGATCAATATCTTTTTAAGTAGGCAGAAAAAAGAAGGGTAGGAAATTCATCTCTTATTAGTAGCTAAGAAAGATGATTCAGTTTACTATGTTTACATTAAAAACAACAACAAAGAATATCTTAATAGTTATTTGTATTTGATTTTAAAGAAATAGAGGAAAGGAAAATTAGCCATGTATGTGTGAAACAAAGAATCTCTCATTTGAATGATGCATTATGGACACTAATTAGTTTTGCTTTACAGAGAGAGAAGAACGGGTGATATCATTTTATTCTTCGAAGGGGATAACTTACTCTTAATTTTGAAAAATAAAAATAATATCGCATCTGTGGATTGTCACACTCCCCTGGGGTCCGTGTCCCTCCAGGTGAAGTTTGTATCATTACCTTGCTGTGTGCTCTATTAGCTATGCTCAAACTGAAAAGTTAATAAATGTTTACTGAATGGACAAAACACTATATCAAAAGAACAAGCTTGACATGACCAGGTGGATAGAGCATTGGACTGGGATGCGGAGTACCCAGGTTTGAAACCCCGAGGTCACTGGCTTGAGTGTAGGCTCATCTGGTTTGAGCAAGGCTCACCAGCTTGAGCCTAAGGTTGCTGGCTTGAGCAAAGGGTCACTTGGTCTGCTGTAGCCCCCCCCCCCCGGTCAAGGCACATATGAGAAAGCAATCAATGAGCAACTAAGGTGCCGCAACAAAGAAAAGATGCTTCTCATCTCTCTTCTTTCCTGTCTGTCTGTCCCTATCTGTTCCTCTCTCTCTCTGTCACACACACACACACACACACACACACACACACACACAAACAGGCTTGTATAAAATAGCAGAGAAGTGATTGTGATAGGAAGTAGGTCAAGTGTGATGAATGTCTGCCGAAACAGGATTTGCACATTCCCAGAAAAGAAACAACCACATTTACATAAGGGATTTGATAGTTTTTAGAACGTAGTTGCAAATCAAATGACTGAGAAAAAAGAAAACATTGACAAAAATGTTTCTCCCCATACTTGCTTTATTTTCTTCATTAGTGTGATTATATACACCCTGCTTTGCTTCACAACAAATTTACTACAGACAATGACAAATCTAGAGATGAGATTTATGCATCGAAATGCACAGCCTCCGTGCCGCTTGGTCGCGTGGTTCACATTTCAGAAGATGGTTCCACGAGACTCACTGAATGGAAGGAGCGATTTGAACACTAAATGGTAGTGTTTGCAAGCCTCTTCCCACCTGTCTGTCACTTTTCTAACCAGCTATTTATAAAATGTGCTGTTGGTTATTCTTACATGACACAGCGTGACAGGAACAGCTGAAAACAAATGCACACGAAGGTGTTTACATTCCTCAGACGATCATGTAAGACCATTGGACGCTGCCTTCTCCTAGATTAATACATGGGAAACCCCTTATTAACTTTCCACTCTACTAACCATGGCAGTTTTGAAAGGGGTGCGTGGGAAAAGGGATGCTTATCTGTTACTGTCACTTGTGCATTGGTACAAGCATGTCGGGGATCCCGTCAATGACACCTGGTAAGAATGAAGAACTTCACAGCCCACCAGCCAGCATTTTCACTTCCAGATATATGCCTTCAAGGGACTGCCACACACATGTGTAACAACCATTGTCTTACAAATGAAAACAATCTAAATGTCCATTAAAAAGGCAAAGACCCAAAATTGTATTCGCTACACCCATAAAACAAATGTGATTTTACGCATTATCATGAATTTTAAAATTAGGATGTGAAGTGAATAAAATGCTTTTTTTTTTTTTTAGAATTTTAGCTAAGTAATATTTAGTTATATAAATAATTATCTCTCATAACATATGTTTTACATATGTATGTATATGTATATATACTTTCTAGGGACATATACTTTTATGTGTGTAAAACCAAAGGCAGAATAATAACCATAAAGCTGTCTAAATCTTCCTGAAATCAGTCCACCCAGTGTCTGGTCCTTAGTCCTGCCCCAGACCTGTAAGACAGGGAACATCTCCCTCCACTCCTGGTCCTTGCCCCAGGGGGTGCCATTGGGAACCCCCTGCTGTTTTTTGTGTTATTTTAGAACCAGGAGCATTTCTGTCACTGTACAGATGTAAATATCTTGGCAGTCTCTTCCTTTGTACTGAGAGAAACTGTTTTGGTGAGCCTTGTCAGTCGTGGAAACAGAAACCAAACGTCTAACTGTTGAATAATTAAATAGCAAGTTAAGGTCTGAATGACGATGTAATATCGATGGAATGGACCTTCAGAACTAGGTGTGACTTGTCCTGCAAAAGGGCCGTGGGCAGGAGGTGACTGTGATGTGATCGCAACGCCACTGTTTTTTTCAATGCCCTTGTTGGGCAAATGAGTTTTGTAACATTTGTAAACTTTGAGCTCGCTCACTTTTATTGTTGCACAGTGGTGCTGGGTAGCCCCAGGTGTCTGTGGCCTGTAAAACTACAAATGACTCTTCTGCTTGGGGTGGGCCATTGTTTTTGCTAATGTGTGCTGGAGGAGAGATATTCAGATTTTCGGGCCAGAAAGGTTTGAAGAGAAGAGAAGGAGAAGAGGAGAAGCCATGTTTGCAGGGAGAGCGGAGAGAGTGCGGAGTGCTGAGGCAGAAGACGTGTTGGCAGAGAGAGAAGGTGCGCCGATGGGGAACCAGAGCTGAGGGGCTTTGCGAGCTCCGCTGAGACTGGTGCGGCCTTTGATTCCAGGAGAAACCAGAGAAGGTTCTCCTGGTTGTGGGGTCGGAGAATGTGTCAGTGGCTTTGGGAGCCCTGTGTGTTTGCTCTTGGGCCGGTGCAAGACTTTAATAAAGGGGCGGCCCACCCTTTTCTGGCTCCACTGTTTCCTCTCCGTGTGTCCGAATTCAATGAGACCCTGCAGGTGCACGGCCACGACGGAGGCGACTCCAGGCCAGACAGCCCTCGTGGCTAAAGCTGAGGCCAGCGAGGACTCGGAGGGAGGCCCCTCCTTCAGGAGGAACAAGGACAGGCGACGCTGCGCTTCCCGAGTCCTGAGCAGGCCGAGCAGCAGAGCCCAGGCTCCGCGGGCAGGGGACTGGCCGAGTGTCCCCCAAGGGCCTGGCCCCTGGACCTCCCTGTGCCGCTGCCCATGGGCAAGTCCCCTGTGCAGTACGGCGTTCCCACTGCGACCCCTGTCGGCCCTGGGTGATGTCTGTGGGACACGCCACCTTGTGTCGCTGCTGTGCCCCCTGGCAGCCAGGGGGCCGACCGGGAACCCGCGAACTGTGGGAGGGCAAAGGGAAGCGGGCACGGAGGCTCCTTGCGAAGGTCTGGGGCTTCATAGCGCACGCGGAGGATGCCGCGAGTAGGTGGGTGACGGAGGGCGGTCCCGGCTCCTCCGTGGACAACCGGTGTTAGGAGAGGAGGACAAAGAGGGCTGTGGAGGTGACCCCAGCAGAGGGCTGTGGAGGTGACCCCAGCAGCCACAGCCGCGGGAGGGAGAGGCGGGGTGGCTCCTGAGCAGCAGCCCCTGGCTGCAGGTGCAGGCGCGCGCGGAGGGGACACGCATACATCCGAGAGACCCCGGAGAAAGGCGCTGGAGGGGACGGAGTGCGGGGCAGGGGACAGGGGACAAGGGACAGGGGACCTCAGGCTGATGTCTGCCGGGCCTCCGGCAGCACCCGGGGGAGGAAGCAGGAGGAAGATGTGGGCAGTGCCTAAGCTTGCCCAAGGTAGATGGCCCGTGGGGGGGGGTGTCTCTGCTGTCGGTGAAATAGTCACCAAGATTCCCTCAGCCAGTCCAATGGTCAGCCCCAATACATAGATGGGTTGGCTTGGTTTAGGCCAAAAGAGATGTTCCATTGATTTCGATTTTTTTTTTTAATGAATGCTCTGCAGAAAGTCAAAATTAACTAGTCAATTATGATCACAATTTAAAAATACCAGGTTGGATAGCTCTGACAACTTAGTTTCTTCCTTCCTTCCTTCCTTCCTTCCTTCCTTCCTTCCTTCCTTCCTTCCTTCTTCCCTCCCTCCCTCCCTGCTTTCCTTCCTTCCTTTCTTCCTCCCTCCCTGCTTTCCTTCCTTCCTTCCCTCCTTCCTTCCTTCCTTCCTTCCTTCCTTCCTCCCTCCCTCCCTCCTTTCCTCCCTCCCTCCCTCCCTCCCTTCTTCCCTCCCTGCTTTCCTTCCTTCCTTCCCTCCTTCCTTCCTTCCTTCCTTCCTTCCTTCCTTCCTTCCTCCCTCCCTCCCTCCTTTCCTTCCTTCCTTCCTTCCTTCCTTCCTTCCTTCCTTCCTTCCTTCCTTCCTTTCTTTTTTTCTTTCTTTCTTTCTTTCTTTCTTTCTTTCTTTCTTTCTCTCTTTTGTTCTTTCCTTTTTCTATTCCTTCTTTCCTTTCTCTCTCTCTGTCTCACTTTCTTTCTTTATTGAGAGGGAGAGAGAGAGACATCAAGCTGCTCCTATATGTGCCCTGACCGGGGAATTCATATGTCAGGACAATGCTCCAGCCAACCGAATGATCCGGCCTGGGGCTCATTTATTGATTGATTTTTACAGAGACAGAGAGAGGAAGGGAGAGAGAGTGGGGAGGGAGAAGGGAATCATTCATTTGCTGTTCCACTCAGTTGTGCATTCGTGCCTGCCCTGGTGGCTTCCTGGGTGTGCCCTGACCAGCAATGGAACCCACCATCCTGTTGTTTTGGGGATGACACTCTTACCTGACAGAACCAACCTGCCAGGGCCAACAAATTAGTTTCTTTAAAGTCCTTTCAAATGCCCATGACAAACAGTAAGAAATGTAGCAAGCAAATTATTTCACTTAAAAATACTAATTATGTTTATACATCTTTCCTGCAACTCAAATGATGGCCGCTCTTTCTCAAGCTCAAACACTGCAAAGCAACAATGATAAAAAGAAATCTCTCTTTGCCAAATAAGAAGCAGCTAAACTTTTGGCGATCTAACACCTGTGACAATGGCTTCATCATTTGTCATAGGTCTTTCTGCCTTCTCAAGCCACAGAACTATTTTTAGAAGTGGTCAGCTGCTGCTGCTCAGGCGGCACAGCCTGCCTGTCCAGTCCTTGCAAATCGTGCTGTCCCGGGCAATTGACGTGGTGAGCAAAATCTCCATGGTTACCTGGTCAGCTGCGGGCGTTCGGAAATGCGAGCTGTCTAGTCAGGGTTACAGCGCTCTCCCGGCTCTGCACGCAATGCAGTTAAATACCACCTGCACGTTTCCACAGGCCGCAAGGTGGCCGAAGGTTTGTGTTTTCAAATGCCTCTGATCCATCAAATGCCATTAAGGATGAAAATAAAGATGTACGTATGTCCCTAAATAGTAGAGAATACATTCCATTTTCATTTGTTTGTTTCGGGGCGGGGGAGAGTGGGTAGAAATCTCAAGAGGAAAAAAAAAAAAAGAAGAAGAAAGTAGGTGCATTTTCAAAAGATAAAAAATTGCGTTTTGAACAGTCAGAGACTTCCACGTGGTAGAATATTTTATCAGAGACTGGCCCAGGAGATTCCTGAAACCTAGAAAAATAGACTGTGTCAAACGCAAAGGGGATGCAAGAGTATGTAATCCAAGCGACACAAAAACAACCAAGTGGAAAAAAGGCTTCTTTCAAGTGAGTGTTACGTGTTTTCCTTTCCGGTTTTTAGTATATGTTTAAATGTTTCCTTCAGCCACTACGGGAGATGATGCTTTCTGAGTGGCATTTACCTTTGGTGGTAGCTTTGTCTTCCCCTGTTGTCCAAAGTGACACAATACAGCTGTCTGGAAACTGAGCGAGGCTCTCCTGTCCTCTGTTACTTGCACGCGGACACGGGGCAGACAGGCGCCTTCTGACGTTGGACTCGTGCTGTTTCCTCTCGCTGCTGCAAGAAAAGCCTCTTCTTTTAACCTGGCTGTCGTCGAAGAGGAGACCCGGACAGCCTCATGGCCTCTAAAGGTAAGAGTACCCGGAGGACGACTAAAAACCGAGAGTGGGAGTGGTCTTACTGCCAGTGAGGTTGATACTTTAACACCTGTCATGTGTCTCCTTTGAACCCTGGAATTTTTACATTGTAACTCCAAGGAGCATGTTGCTGCGTCTGAGTGAAAAAATAAAACAACATCCTGTCTGATAGAATGTGAAAGTTCAGCTGTAAACAATGGCTTAGTTAGCATCAATATAAACAGTCAGTGAACAAGGAGAGCTGCACAGAAAAATTTAGAATGGAATATTTACTGCTAAACACAAGGATGGGTTGACCTTCCAAGTTTAAAGGGACTTGAAAATTTTTCGCACGTAAGTTAAAAAGCTCAGTATTTTAAAGTTTTCCATTTGTTGTTTAAAATATGCGATGTAGCCATTTATTGTAATGAATTTAACATATGTTATTGGTAAATCCTAAACATGTAATGGACTAGAAATAAATATTTCTTAACTATGAAGCAAAAAAAAAAATCTTTCAAAATTTCTTTGATACTGAATAACTAATTTACAAAGTAATTTAAGCAAGCAGATTAATTAGGTACTAGGGAGGCAAAGGGAGGTGGTAAGTTTTTCCTCAAATCCCTGAAATAGTATAAGTAGCATTACTGGTGTCTTCCTTTTCTTATTTTAAAGAACTTTGCAGACGTGAAGATGTGGTTGTTTTTTAAGGGACTGGGTTGCAACCTGACTAAAAGCACTTGTGAAATTACATAAAATGAAATTATAATGTGTTTTAATTTCGAGAACAAGCCATTAAACTCTAAGCTATAATGAAAAGTTTTATCATTAAGAATTATGATTAGTATAATTAGTAGAAACCTAACCTAATTTCAAATAGGCTAATAGAGTCCACCAATTTAAAATATCCTAAATTAAATTAATGATCCATTCAGATACACACACATGCTTATTTTCTCCTTTTATCAAAATACTCTTTGGATGCTATTTAATATGAAAGGATCAAGGTAACTTTCCATTTTTTCATCAACATTTCATGTAGATCAGCCCCTGAGTCTCCTTGAGAAAGGCTCAAACAAATTATAAAATATAGACATGAAACATCAAAATCATTAATTTTAATATGGGTGCTTCATTTTTATACTGAAGACAAACAAAAAAAGCTTGACAAGTCTTTCCTTTCATTTAAGACTGACACTAACACTTAGTTCAAAACATTTCATCACTATAAAATAAGAGTTACAGAGCAACTATCGCCTGTAAGGTAAAGAGTTGCAGAGAACTTGAAATATTTATAAGCTGGTTATACATTTTTAAAATAGTAGATAGAAATTCAAAGCCAGGTGGAAATTCAAAGGAGTTCCTTCTTTATGTGGTGGTCTGAGGCTTTGAAGAAACCTGTGGCTAGAAAGCAATACTATGATCAAAATTTGATTAATCTACCAAAAAAGCAGTGAGGTTCATTAATGATAAGTGTTCAGCAGTAAACTTAGAGGTGAAACTTTGGGTGGAGAACTAACACTCCTTCTGCAACCCACTCAAACTTACACATGAACTGGGTGAAACATCTGTTGGAGACCCGATACAGTATTTAAAATGAGCAAGAATAACGCTACCTTTTGAATTAGAAATCACGTTTGAGGGGACAAGTCTGATGATCATCGTTCTTTCCTTAAGCATTTCTGTGGACTGTTTTCTTTAGCTGTACTCAAGGACATACTTGATCGCATTGTGAATGCTCTCCGTCCCACGACACTCTATTGGCAAAGAGCATTTCCCCAGGGAATACAGATTTATCAGACACTTCACACGTTGGGTATGTAGGCTGTTCGACTGGTGCCACTAAACCAAAGGGCATTCTGAATACTGAGGCTATTAAGACAGAAGAAATATTTGTGTGGTTTAGTGTAAACAAACGCAATGTAAGACCAGATTGGTATCAAATGCTATTTTGTTTTGTTTTTAGATTTTATTTATTCATTTTTAGGGAGAGAAGAGAGAGACAGTGAGTGAGAGAGAGAGAGAGGAAAGAGATAGAGAGAACAGGGGGAGGAGCAGGAAGCATCAACTCCCATATGTGCCTTGACCAGGCAAGCCCAGGGTTTCGAACCGGCGACCTCGGTGTTCCAGGTAGACACTTTACCCACTGCGCCACCACAGGTCAGGCTCAAACATTGCTTTAAAGTTTGAGAAGAACAGGAGTTCCCAGGGTGATCACAACTGAACAAGATCGATCTCTACAGGCTGCTCCAACGTGAACAGAAATCCTCAGAAGGAGAAGTGACTTCAGAATGGGGATTCCCAACAGGGACCCAAATGAGTCTGCTCCTGCTGAGGCTGTGGGCCCCACGTGTATTGATGGATCTCTGGACCTGCCCTGAGGTCTCAGGACCTCCAGACCCGGGTCAGGAATGTAGATAGAGCCACTGCCCACACACGCAATAACTTCCTGCATTTTGTGACGGCGGGCATCACTGACACAGTGAAATTGGAGTGAGTTGCGAGTCTTTTTTTTTTTTACAGTCAGACAGACTCCCGCATGCGCCCGACCAGGATCCACCCGGCATGCCCACCAGGGGCGACGCTCTGCCCACCAGGGGGCGATGCTCTGCCCCGCCGGGGCGTCGCTCTGCCGTGACCAGAGCCACTCTAGCGCCTGGGGCAGAGGCCAAGGAGCCATCCCCAGCGCCCGGGGCCATCTTTGCTCCAATGGAGCCTTGGCTGCAGGAGGGGAAGAGAGAGACAGAGAGGAAGGGGTGGGGGTGGAGAAGCAAATGGGCACTTCTCCTGTGTGCCCTGGCCGGGAATTGAACCCGGGTCCCCAGCACTCCAGGCCGACGCTCTACCGCTGAGCCAACCGGCCAGGGGTGAATCTTTTTTTTTTTTTTTTTTTTCTGAAGCTGGAAACGGGGAGAGACAGTCAGACAGACTCCCGCATGCGCCCGACCGGGATCCACCCAGCACGTCCACCAGGGGCGACACTCTGCCCACCCGAGGGCGATGCTCTGCCCCTCCGGGGTGTCGCTCTGCCACGACCAGAGCCACTGTAGCACCTGGGGCAGAGGCCAAGGAGCCATCCCCAGCGCCCGGGCCATCTTTGCTCCAGTGGAGCCTTGGCTGTGGGAGGGGAAGAGAGAGACAGAGAAGAAGGAGGGGGGAGGGGGAGAAGCAAATGGGCGCTTCTCCTATGTGCCCTGGCCGGGAATCAAACCCGGGTCCCCCACATGCCAGGCCGATGCTCTACCGCTGAGCCAACCGGCCAGGGCCAGGGGTGAATCTTTTTTAAACTAAAATTGATGATGAGAGAGACTCTAATACTCCTCCGTCAGCTATTATTGGAAATTGATTTCTACGTGTGTTGTTGTTTTTTTTTTTAATTCAAGGATAACATGGGAATGGCAAGGTGCATTATGAGCATCCAACTTTAGCCCTGTGATTTTTAAATAAGGATGCAGTTGCATAGCTCCCACCAAGGTGGAGACATAGAACACCTCAGAAAGTTTCTGCTCCGGTCAATAACCACGTACCTCCACTCCCAAAAAGAAGCACTATTCTGAATTTATTTTATCCTTATGAACTAGTTTTCCCTAGGTCACGATTGTGCCTGTGTGTTTCTCTGAAAGTCAATGACACAGTGCTCTTGGCATGAATGCAGGGGGAAAAATGTTTGTTGCACGTTAGTCTTTTACAGCTGTTTTTGCTCTACCGGCCACGAGCTCCTCTCCCCAATCTGACGTTGGTGTTACGTAGTCTTCCTCTCAGGTCACCTCTTGGGGTGATATTCAGGCTCCTCCCCAAGAGTAACAGGAGTTGGTTCTAATGCCTGTATCCTCTGGGTCTGCCCAGGCCTGAGAGGAGGTGAAGACGGTGTTCTTGTGTGCAGCAAACTTCTGTGTTATGGGTACGAAGCTCTGTTATAGTAGGGCCAAATGACACGTTTGTTTCTCTATGTTCCTAACCCTGAAGCTTGTCCAAATTCTAAATACCACAGAGCAGTACAAATGGCCATCTGTCTTTGTCTGTTAAGTGAACGAGTCATCTGCTATTGCTCCTCATTAGCGCCACATCTACACTCAGCCTTAGTGAGTCTACCATCACTAGAAGCAGTCTATGCCAGTGTCCAAAGGGCCATCCCTTTGATGCCTGTGTGCCCTCACCAGTCTTTTGCTTTGTTTTGTTTTGTTTTTTTAGCAAAAGGTAGAGAGACAGAGAGACAGCAACACTGAGCTGTTCCTGTATGTGCCCTGACTGGGGATCGAACCAGCGACCTCTTATGCTTCAGGACAACACTCCAACCAATCAAGCCAGGGCTTAATTTTTATTGATTGATTGATTTGAAGAGAGACAGAGAAAAAAAGTGTGAGAGAAAGAAGGGAGAAAGGAAGCATTCATTTGTTGTTTCACTCAGTCATGCATTCATTGCTTGTTTCCCTCGTGTGCCCTGACCGGGGATAGAACCTGAAACCTTGTTATTTTCGGATGACCCTCTAACTGGCTAAGCTAACTGGCCAGTGACAGTTTTGTTTGCTTGTTTGTTTTAACTTCTATCCAAGTGCTCCTTCTAGCTATCCTTGGGTTCTTTTAATAACAGGAACTTACTATCTCCAAAGACAACTCAGTTCATTTCCAAATTTATTTCTTAGGGATTTAAAAGTTTCAGGAAAATACTCCTCCCCCTACACACACAACTTACATGAATTTGAGTGTCAGTGCTTAAGAGAGACCATTCTAATTCATTGAGAATTATATACAGGTCATTCTAACTTCAGTAGATGTACAAGAGTACTTGTTCAAATCTTTGTGTGATGGTTACACAGTTCCTTCTGATTGTAAACCAGAACCAATTTCCTTGTCTTTCCCATTCATCTGTCTTTGGAATAGTCTGAATTATTTTTTCTTTATCATGGCCTCTCTGATATCTGAAAACACCTGCCACAAATCTTAGTCCAAAACTGCATAGTGTTGATAAACTAAATGAATGCACATGTGAGAACTTGCTATTTAATGGACTGATAATGATAAGAGGTAAAAACACTAATAGTCTTTGAAAAAAAAAGGTATATATTGAGAGAGGTATTGAAATGGCAGCTGTGTAAGAAGGAAAAGGAAAAATAATAGTAGAAAGAGTAAATTATATTCTTTAACAGAGAAGAATACAGTTGCATGCACCACTTATTAGGGCTTATGCATAATTTTACACTGGCTCTAGACTAATGCAGGGTAAATAGCAAATCTCCAAACTTCAATCCAAGAGATCACTGAGGTAGTACCATTGTTACCCAGCAGTAATATACAAAATGGGTCAGTCTCTTTGAAAAAAACAACAACGCCAAACAGTATAGAAATCTGTAATGATTCTCTTTGTAATATTGGGTAAGCTACAAAAGGACTCATATTTTCAAAAAAAGTTTTTTGAATGATTTTATACAAAATACTGAGAAATCCCAGCTAAATTAAATATGTGTTGCCCTTACAAAGCTCACAAATTAGTTATGAACATTCTCATAGTGTATAAAATAAAACTGTCAGTGATCAAATTATATCACCAGACTGGCAGGGTTAGCTCACCTGAGAATTAACTACACACACACACACACACACAAAATATATATATATATATATACACACACACACACACACACACACACATATACACACACACACAAAAAAAATTAGGGGATATTTCAAAATGAATATGAAGCTATAAAATATCCCCTAATTTTTGTGAGCAGTGTATCTATATCTATATATATATCTATATCAATATCAATATATATAGATATAGATAGATTAGCTCTTTGAACAGAAGTTTTTCATGCCTTCAAAAAATATATTTTCTAAGATCATGTATTTTCCCCGAATTGTCCACCTTTTTCACACGACGACTACTAGCAATCACCCGCATCCCTTTCCTCGGGTTCCGGGGTGGAGCGGCGGTGACCGTGACCAGGGTTAAAAAGAACGAAAAGGCAGCAGGAGAGACTCTACCCACCGAGTTAAGAAGTGACAAATACTGTAAGAAAAACCACATGTCGTGGCCTAAGTCCACCTACCAGCTGGCTTCTCCTTCTCTCGCAGATGCGCAGAACCGAAGAAGCGGAGGTGTGCCCGGTTTCCTGCCCAGGGCGGCGGCCCCGGCCCCCGGGCTGCGTGCCTCGCCTTCCCGGCCCGAGAACCAGGCGTGTCAGCCGGGGCGCCCTCCACCAGGCAGCTCCCCGCCCGGTCTGGAATATTTGAGCCAGGTATTTTTCTTTCTCTGTTTCTAGACATGTTTCCCCTTCCGGGAAAGACAAACTTGGTTCTTTGGTTTCCAAACAAGGTGGAAGGACTTCAACAAATAACATGCTGAAGTTAAATATATATATACTGTATTATATAAATATATTATATATAAATAAATATTACATATTAATATATATTAATATAAATATTTATATACAATATATTATAAACTTTCATCTATAATATATGTATTGGCTCAGTGGTAGAGCGTCGGCCTGGCGTGCGGGAGTCCGGGTTCAATTCCCGGCCAGGGCACACAGGAGAAGCACCCATCTGCTTCTCCACCCCTCCCCCTCTCCTTCCTCTCTGTCTCTCTCTTCCCCTCCCGCAGCCAAGGCTCCACTGGAGCAAAGTTGGCCCGGGCGCTGAGGATGGCTCCATGGCCTCTGCCTCAGGCGCTAGAATGTCTCTGGTTGGAACAGAGCGATGCCCCAGATGGGCAGAGCATCGCCCCCTGGTGGGCGTGCTGGGTGGATCCCAGTCGGGTGCATGTGGGAGTCTGACTGCCTCCCTGTTTCCAACTTCAGAGAGATACAAAAAAGAAAAAAATATATATATATGCAATGTAATATATTATATTATATAAATATATAATATATTACACTGATATATTAATGTGCATATATATAATATATCAATATATAATATATATATTTCTATTTTAGGGGAAGAAATGAATGTTTACTTTTATGGCCCTTCTGGTTTCCTTATTTGTTTGACAGCATAACGGGACTAAACTTTTCTCAGTGAGCTGCTTGGCCCATTCATCCTCTTTCTCTGCACAGTGCTCAAGGCGTCAGCAAATTTCTCCTCAAAGAATCTTCTTGTGCTTATGCCTAGACACCGACAGCTATTTATTTAATTAAGGAATACTTGCTGTGTACTTGCTGTAATCCAGGCATATAAAAAGCATAAAACCTGGTCCCTTTCACCCAAATCTTCTGCAACCTAACGGGAAAGACCAGAACGGGTGGACGCAGGGTGCCGGGCTTTGTCTGAAAGCCCGAGAAGCCCGCGACAGTCATGGGTGCCGGCAGGTGTCCGGAGGCGACCACGGCGTCGCCAGCAGGTGTCCGGATGGACTAAGGCATCGAACTCGGTGAGGGGATTCTGCCCTGAGCTGAGAGGCCCCTGTCTTCACCCGCATCTCAGGAGGCGGCTGGACATCAAAGGGAAAGCCGGCTGCCAAGTTGCTGATCTTTTCTAGGACCCTGTCGCCTCTCCAAGTGGGTGGGTGCGCAGTGATTCCAGCCGCATCGTAACCCAACCAGGAAACATCCTCCTCCACGTGGCAGGGACACGGGAACAGCGATTCCACCGCCTGCCTACGATAACAGCTCCGGCATCTTCTCCCATCAAAGATGAGAAATCCACTTACACTAACATTGAGGCGTCAGCACATCGGCCGCCCGGTCCGGCTTGTTGGACATCCTTGCAAACCCTCCAGTCTCTCTCTCCTTTATCAAAATCAAATCTCTGGGTTTCATCCCCCGAAGGTACAAGAGATTCCTGTTGTGCCCGGCAGGGCGGGAGCTGCGCGCGCACAGGTTCCTGGGAAAACGCTGAGAATTGCAGACGCCTCCTCCAGGAACGCGCGGGCAGACACACGGGCTTCGGAGACCAGGGAGCTCAGGGAGACAGGTCAACAGCCCTGGGAACGTGACCCAGCGTCCTCCATCTGCCGAAAGGCTCGGCTGTAGCAGCTGACGGGGTTGATTAACCGCCGCAAGCTGTTTGGGAACCTTGTCAGACAAGATTGCTCCGAGGAGAGAAGCGATACCCGGTGCCGGAGGGCGGAGGTTCGGGGATCCCATATGGTCATCGCATGGTCTTCTTCCACCCGTGAAGGATGACTCACCCTGAGCCAGATGCTGGACAGGAATACACCTCCCCTCCCTTCCACCACCACAGTCAATGAATAGAGAGACGAACGCGCTGACTTTGGTTCTAAGGCAAAGTCAGTTTTCCAAAAACAGACCTTTGGTAATCTTTTACAGGAGGCCCATTGGTGAACAGTTTGCTTCAAAGGTTTGCAGCATTGATTTGCTTTATACTGAAAAGAACACGTGTTCGTTTGAGAGCGGAGCACGTGTAACAGGATGAGGGATCATTTGGAAAACTTTATACCCACCGGTCTGGAAGAGACATAGATGGAGTGAAGTTTTTTTGTTTTTGTTTTTGTATTTTTCTGAAGCTGGAAACGGGGAGAGACAGTCAGACAGACTCCCGCATGCGCCCGACCGGGATCCACCCGGCACGCCCACCAGGGGCGATGCTCTGCCCACCAGGGGGCGATGCTCTGCCCCTCCGGGGCGTCGCTCTGCCGTGACCAGAGCCACTCTAGTGCCTGGGGCAGAGGCCAAGGAGCCATCCCCAGCGCCCGGGCCATCTTTGCTCCAATGGAGCCTTGGCTGCGGGAGCGGAAGAGAGAGACAGAGAGGAAGGGGTGGGGGTGGGGGGTGGGGGGTGGAGAACCAAATGGGCGCTTCTCCTATGTGCCCTGGCCGGGAATCGAACCCGGGTCCCCCCCCCCGCACACCAGGCCGACGCTCTACCTCTGAGCCAACCAGCCAGGGCCAGATGGAGTGAAGTTTTATACCTTAACTTATCTAAAAACCATAAAGTTATGGAAAATGATGAACTGTTGGAAATAGTACATTCTTCAGTAAACAAAAATATACAAAAATATATAAAATTCTCTACATTAAAAAAAAAATCGGCCTGGGCCCTGGCCGGTTGGCTCAGCGGTAGAGCGTTGGCCTAGCGTGCGGAGGACCAGGGTTCGATTCCCAGCCAGGGCACACAGGAGAAGCGCCCATTTGCTTCTCCACCCCTCCGCCGCGCTTTCCTCTCTGTCTCTGTCTTCCCCTCCCACAGCCAAGGCTCCATTGGAGCAAAGATGGCCCCGGGCGCTGGGGATGGCTCTGTGGCCTCTGCCCCAGGCGCTAGAGTGGCTCTGGTCGCAACATGGCGACGCCCAGGATGGGCAGAGCATCGCCCCCTGGTGGGCAGAGCGTCGCCCCTGGTGGGCGTGCCGGGTGGATCCCGGTCGGGCGCATGCAGGAGTCTGTCTCTCCCTGTTTCCAGCTTCAGAAAAATGGAAAAAAAAAAAAATTGGCCTGACCAGGCGGTGGCGCAGTGGATAGAGCGTCAGACTGGGATGCGAAAGACCCAGGTTCGAGACCCCGAGGTCGCCAGCTTGAGCGTGGGCTCATCTGATTTGAGCAAAAGCCCACCAGCTTGAACCCCAGGTCGCTGGCTCCAGCAAGGGGTTACTCGGTTTGCTGAAGGCCCGTGGTCAAGGCACATATGAGAAAGCAATCAATGAACAACTAAGGTGTTGCAGCACGCAATGAAAAACTAATGATTGATTCTTCTCATCTCTCTCCATTCCTATCTGTCCCTGTATATCCCCCTCTCTGACTCACTCTCTGTCTCTGTAAAAACAAAACAAAACAAAACAAACAAAAAAATCCAAGTAAAATTTTAAAAAATCATTGCGTCTCTTTTAGTCAGGTCTGTCCAATCACTGTTGAATATCTTTTTCCATAAGTAATTTGTACATAAATTCTCAAGGGTGTATGTAAATATATATATTTATATATAAATGTATATGTTTGTGTGTGTATCTACATATGTGTATATATGTGTGTGTGTTTTCTGTGTGTATGTTAAAATCTAAGAATAAAACTAATTGCTTCTCTTTCCAGATTAGATGAACACGTTCACAACAGTCAATCAATAACGTTCTATTCCACAAGTGTCAGAAGATAATTACTATAACTTAGTTGTCTATAGATAAGAGTAGTGAGTTAAAGTCTACAAAAACCATGTAAACGTTTATTTTGAAGTACAGTTGACCCTTCAACAACCCAGAAATTAAGGACAATCGGAAATCTACATATAACTTCTGGCTTTTCCCAAAGCACAACTAGTAATAGTTTACTATCAACTGGAAGCCTGACTGGTAACATAGTCAAGTAACACAAATCTTGTATGTTCTATGTACAATATACTGTATTTTTACAAGAAAGTAAGCTAGCTAAGAAGAAATGTTATTAAGAAAATTATAAGAAGAAAACATATTTACTAAAAAATATCAGCACGTAAGTGGACCCATGCAATTTAAACTTGAGTTGTTCAAGAGTCAACTGTACGTATCTTAAATGCAATTACTGATACCTGTAAAGCTGATAAATTATGCAGAAGAATTTAGTATTAAGCTATATGTCCAACGTTGTCATTAGATGTCCATTTTATAGCTTTTACGGCTTCAGGGGCGCTTTCCTCGTCCTGACACCTGAATATATGATTAGATAAAGTTTAAAGTTTAAAACTTGTCAACAATTCCCAGTTCATCGATTTATAGCAATGGGTGCAAAGGGCTCCTTTGGACCGCGGTTGAGAAATGGTTTAAGAGTAAAGTGAAACTACAAGAACAAGCAAATACCAAGACCCACAAATGCAGGCGGGTGTCTCACAGAGATAGGTCGAATCAAATCGATTGTTATCACAGAGGATGGGGTGAATACAGAGTAGAGAAGATATTCAGAAGTTCCATCGTATCACTCAAGAATTGTGTCTCCAAGTTTCTCAGATGAGTTTAGTGAGGGCGGTACACAAGAATGGAAAGCTTCTCAACGCTGGTTACACTACAGCCTGGATTCAAGTCCGAGCCTACCCGTTCACAAACCGCAATTCTTGGGCAAAGTGCTTCATCTACCTGGGATTGTCTCCTTACATGTAAAACATAGTGGTACCTCTCTCTGAGTTCTTGTGAGAACTAAATCAGACACGATGTCAAAATATCTGGCGCAGTGACTACCTCAGTGTCGTCATTAAAATAAACAGCTGCTGTTCTTAGACCTTACAGAGATACAGTTTCCTTTTCCATTGTGGGGGTGATGTTAATTGATAGTTTCTCGATTTCACAGCTAAAACTTGATCCATGACACGAATGTCCCAAGTTCTAAACTCAAACCTTAGTCTTACCCCCGCGGTTCTTCTCCATCTCTAAGTTACTTCTCCACAGATCCACCTGCGACATCACCGTGGACAGCTTCCACAAGGATGATGTCTTCTCCTCCCCCAAACCTTTTATCTTTCTCGAAAGAGGAGACCAGAACCAACAACAGTCCACGACAAAACAGTCATTCTAATGTTTGTATTAAATTTATTAAGGGTGACATTGGTTAACGAAAGTAGATAGGTTTTCATTCTATGATACGTCATCTGTAGATTGCATTGTTTGTCCATCACCCAGAGTCAAATCTCCTTACATCACCATAGAGTCCATACCCTCCACCCTTTACTAATAATGCCCTACCTCCTGCCCTCTGGGAACCACCAGACTGTTGCCTGTGCCTAAGTGTGTTTGTGTGTCTGTTTGTCTTATTTAGTCATATGTTGCTTTCAATTTTACATCTCACATATGAGTGAAATCGTATCATTCTTCACATCTTCCATCTGATTGATTTGGCTTAGCATGATACTCTCAGGACCTATCCATGCGGTCACAGATGGCAGTCTTTCATCTTTTCTTACGGCCAAGTAGTATCCCATCGTATGTAGGTACCACGTCTTCTTTATCCAGGCACCTGTTGAGTTGTTTCCATGTCTTAGCCACGGTGAATAATGCTGCAATGAACACAGCAGTACAGATATCTTTGAGAATAAATGTTTTCAAAATTTTTCAGGTAAATACCCAGAAGAGGCATTGCTGGGTCATATGGTAATCCTATTCTCACATTTGGGGGGAAACCCCATACTGATTTCCATAGTGGCTATACCAGTTTGCCTTTCTGTGGGCAGTGAGTGAGGGTTCCTTTTCCTCCACAGTCTCTCCAACACTTGTTATGCCTGTCTGGTTGATAACAGCCATTCTACCAGGGTGTGAGGTGGTATCCTCTTCTCTACTAGTTAGTGAAGTTCAGCATCTTTTCATGTATCTGTTGACTATTTTAACGTCTTCTTGGGTCTCCTGCCCATATTTTTAATCGTATGTTTGGTGTTTTATTGTTGAGTTGTACGAGTTCCTTATATATTTTGTACATTAATCCCCTGTGGAGCTTTGATTTGCAACCATCTTCTCCCACCGGGTTGGTTCTATTTTTTTTTTTAATTGCCGTAGTCATTAAAATAGGTTTTAGAATATCTGAAATCATAAATTATTTTTGAAAGATATCTTTTCGTGAAGCTTAAGAGGCCACGTGCACGCTGTGATCAATAACAAGATGTGAATCAAAGAGATAATATTAGTTTACCTGCACAGCAGTACATACAAAGCGAAAGAAAGAGACCGTGTAGCCGCCGATTCTCTGGGCTTCTGATGTCCAGTCCACACCAAATATTAGTGACGACCGCTTCAGCTGAGCGGGTGCCGGTCCGTTTACTGAGGTGGAAGGAGAGTAAAGGAAATTGAAAGGCGAGATAGAAACTCTTAATCATCAGAAAAGGAAATGAGCAGTGTGGCCATTTGACGTTTGTGACGTCAAGTCCTGGGGGTCCATATTAAAATGCACACAAACCTAATTAATTCTCACAAGACATTTTTTAAAAACATTTTCTTTAAAAAACCATTTGTAGCGTCTGCTTTTTCATGAGTCGTTTCTGGATGGTGCAGACGCTTTTCTCCCTGTAAATTAGCTTCCGGCCTAATTACCTAAGGCAGGTTTCGTTGTCATGCATTTAGCCGCGGAACTCTTGTTCTGCTTAAATGGATGTATTGTCAACCTCGGCAGGGTTTCCGGGTCTTTTTTTCCTAGCGCGAAGGAAGGTGTGAATGAGAAAATTTGGCAGAATTGGCCCTCTCAGCGGTCACAGAGACATCTATCTCTTCACTCTGGGGAATGACTTGCTGCATGAAAAGGGGGAGTCAGGTCAGGCAGGGTAAGGGGAGGGGCCCAACGCCCAGATCCTCCTTGTTTGCATTTTCTTTAAAAAAAAAATAGGAGAAGAAGAGAGCATGACTTTTAAAATTTCGTAGGCATGATTATTCCGAGATTGTTTACAAATTCCCTCCAAGTGCTGTTTCCAACAGTCACACCATGTAACCCATGACCACAGACAGAGCACAGAGTGAACCGCTGTTTCTATTGGTATTCTGGGCAATTCTGCCTCGGGGTTTTCAGCGTTCTTGTACTTTTTATTTTAATTTTCAGTTTCTTTTTCAATATAAAATATGAGCTGTATTCAACTCTTTCAATTAATAGAGAACATGGAAATCATCTAACTGCATAGAGTTGAGTAAGCAGCTTAATAATATCTCCATAATTGTTTGAAAGTGTTGTGATATAATATTTTAAATTTCTTTTCTGTCCTCCTTTCACAGTTAGACCTGATAATTATACACCAGCAGGTGGAGCTCCTGGGAAGTAAGTGTATTCTCTACTTATTAAAACGTTAGAAATATTTTGGGTTTCAGAAGTTTCTTTATAGCTAAGCATTTTATAAAGAATCAAGGAAATGTTTAAAATAGCTTTTGGTCAAAATAGCACTATTTTATTTTATTTTTTTTAAATAAACATTGAAAGTAATATAATTAACCTGATGAAAAATAAACCTAAAAGTATAAAAATCTCCAAGTCTTTGGTGCTATTGCCATTAGAAATCTATTATTTTTAATCTTAAAATAATAAAAAATATGGAATCATTCTCATGATTGCTAATACTTTACATTTTCTTAATAATTCCAGAAACAGAAATCAAGTTTGAGACTAAACTTTAAAAATCCAAAAAAACAAAATTCTACTGTTTTATCATTTCATCAGTGATTCATCAAATAGGCAAATCATTTAACAATAAACAAATTTACAAGTATGACTAACTGCAAATTACTTGAGTATTTATTTTGTGTTTTTGTTGTTTTTTGTATTTCTCTGAAGTGAAAAGTGGGGAGGCAGAGAGAGACTCCCACATGCGCCCGACCAGGATCCACCCGGCATGCCCATCAGGGGGCGATGCTCTGCCCATCTGGGTGGGGCCTTTGCTCCATTGCAAACAGAGCCATTCCAGCACCTGAGGCAAAGGTCATGGAGCCATCCTCAGCGCCCGGGCCAACTTTGCTCCAATGGAGCCTTGGCTGCTGGAGGGGAAGAGAGAGAGAGAGAGAAAGAAAAGAGGGAAGGGTGGAGAAGCAGATGGGCACTTCTCCTGTGTGTCCTGGCTGGAAATCAAACTCGGGACTTACACACACCGGGCTGATGCTCTACCGCTGAGCCAACTGGCCAGGGATTATTTTTGTCATCAATATATTGTTTCTAAAATATGTCAAAATTCAAATAGCAGGCAGCTGTAGATATATTACCAGAGATTTCAGACAAATTCTTAACTATCATATGAGTTGTCCCAATAAATTTCAAACTAATGTAACAGAAGTATTGAGTATTAGATTATTCTTGACATCATTGCTTTCTGAGTTGAAAAGCGGTCTTGCATGTTTCCAAGTAGATCGTATAGCTAGAAATCAAAATGTATTAATGTTCACTTGGATTTCCATGGAGAAGTCCTCAACTTTTAGATCACGGAAGTAGATTTGTGTGAAGCAGATACCATAGTCTTCCTAACTGATCTGTCACTATGTCAGTTGTTTTTTTTTTTTTAATAAGACGGTCCTTTTTACTTATTTACAAGTATGATAGTAAGCACTCGCATGATTCTCGTGACTTTTCCTTTTTGCTCCATCAGTGATCCTTGGCACCGAGACCTCGAACAAATATGAGATTAAAAACGGCCTGGGACAGAGAATATATTTCGCCGTGGAGGAGAGCGTCTGCTTCAACCGGACTTTCTGCTCCACGCTGCGGGCCTGCACTCTGAGGATCTCGGACAACGCGGGGCGAGAGGTGATGACAGTGCACCGGCCCCTGAGGTGCAACAGCTGCTGGTGCCCCTGCTACCTCCAAGAGGTCAGTCCTCGCCTCTGCGGAGCTTTCTCCCCTCCCTTTGGAAAGAGGAGCAGTGATTTCTGTAATAAATGACCTTCACCCGGAGCTGCGGAGGCCATGAAGCTTCCCGTTGTTTGAATGAGTACATTTGCTCCTTTAGAATCAAACAGCTTGAGGATTTTGGTCACTCACTATTTTTTTTTTTTTCCTTTCCAACCATAATTGATAGTGGCTTCTGCGATGTTCACTGGTGAAGACAACCCAGGTATCATGGGAATGAGACACATCTTCCCGAATCTTGGTGTTATCCTGTAATCGTAATACTACAAGTTCCACCGTGAACTAAATCTACCCTTTGCCGCTTTGTCTTCCAAAGTTCAAGAAGGGCTAACCGATACTAAACTCTTGTAAGGTCCTGCTCTCTTGGTTAGGTTGTATTACTTAGTGCAGAATGTCACATGGCATGCACTCGTTTATGACAAACATCAAGGGTTGGAAAAGGGAATGTCATTGTTCCAGAGGGAGTCATTAAATTAGTTTATTTTAATATATAATAGATTCCATTACTGTTTCGTGGACCTGTAATAATAACTTCCACGGACATAATGCAGGTGGTAAAGAACGTTTGCTGACTTTGACATCTTTGATATCATGACGTCTCCATGAGGTAGAGAGAATAGGTTTTACTCTCCACGTTTTTTTCAATGGAGAGTGGAGGTGACTTACCTACAATCACATATCTGGGTAACATCATCAACGGGACTTGATCCAGGTGTTCTTACTCAAGCCCAAGGTTTTCTATGAAGAACCTGTGTATAAGTACTCTACTTAGCATGATGAAAATAAATATTAATGGAAGGAGGATAATTAGGTAAGTTTATTCTCCAATGAATTCTCCAACTATCTGTAGCTAACCACCTGTCTGAGTGATGAGGTAGCCAGGGTACTCATCCATGGAGCCCAAGAATTTCCATTCTCCTACTGAAGATACTTTAGGTCTAACGTGCCCCAACAAGGCACAGTCAGCACAATCAAAGAATATATGTCTATTTGAATATTTGTGATAATTGACGTTTAATTTTATGGTGGCCAGTAAAACATAAATTAAACATAAGATGAGTCTTGATACCCATTAATGATTTTTAAAATTTGGTCACAATCAAACCAGTAATTTTAAAAGTAACCCCAGAACAACTCTATATAAATCTAAGCAGTCTTGTTGAAAAGTCTATCCAGGAACACTATAGACATATAAAACTATGAACTTCATAAGTAAGAAAAAAAAGAGAGATCTGGTGATGGAGAGCTAGTTTGATGAAAATGCAAACAATTTTCATTTTTCGCACTCACTTCCATCTTATTTTACAAAGGATTTAATTTCGCTACACAAATTTATTAAAATACAACATGATGGGAAAGAAAAAAATTAGAATGAAGGATGAATGGGCAAATATTACAGTTTGAAAATGAAATTGCTCGTCTTAAGCACTTTGGAAGAAGTTAACAGTGATCATATCCGTGTGAAACAATGGTAACCCGGCAGAAGCGTTTACTTTGAAACAGAGAAGCTGGAAGTTGACAAGCTGAAGAGAAAAAATTTTACGCATACCTAATTGATAAATGAGGATTAGAAAAACAATGTGTGTTGTAGCAATGACTGAAACAGAGCAGTTATTAAGTCCCTCCTAGGAAACAGCTCCCATCCGTAACAAAATGGCAAAGAAGCCAGCTTCCTGGGGTCAGAAGACAGTTCTCAGACAGATTCTCTTCAGGGAAGTGAAAACAAAGTCATGGACTTTCAGTGCAGAGAACCCAACATGGATCTCACGAGTGAATTTCGTAGTTTCTATAAAATAGAAAAAAAAACCTTGCTTCCATCCCTTAGAAGAAGATACTTCAGGTGTTTTGTAGACTATGAAAATAATTTCATAAAAATATATTGTTGCAAAGTTGATTTATATGACAATAAAACTAAAATACAATAACCTGAGAGAAATCTTATTTCATTATTCTCTCTTCTTCCAGTTAGAAATCCAAGCCCCACCCGGTACTGTAGTGGGTTACGTTGCACAGAAGTGGGACCCCTTCCTGCCTAAGTTCACAATCCAAACTGCAAACAAAGAAGACGTTTTGAGAATTGTCGGTCCTTGTGGGACTTGTGGCTGTTTTGGCGATGTGGATTTTGAGGTATGACTGACAAGATGAAGGGAGTTTTTACTTAGGTCCTGATTTTTGCAACATAATTCAATTTTTTTTTGCATGTTCAAATCATGAAATATCTTTGGCATACATTTAGAAAATAGTACATCTGTGAAGTAATGTAATAAGCCAATATTGTACGTGCCAATAGCGACTGATAATTTTGGAAATCTGAATTCCAAGGGTATCCTACAAAAATTGGATTTATGTGCAAGTATAGCACCCATGGTGTAAAGCAAATATATGTAGTTTAGGGTCATGTAACACATCTGATTATCTGTGCCCTGGTGGTGACATACCTCATTTCAGATCTCAAAAGCACTTTCCATTAAAATATCACTGATTTAAAAGTTATGTTCTTAAGACTCGCTAAACTTTGTTTCATTAAACAGTCTACTCTCACGTAAATGTCTGTGTGTAAGTTGAATGTTAAGGAAAGAAGTAGCTGTGAATTCAATCTGTATCAATGTGAACTGTCTTAATGGTTTCTCCTAGATAAGTATATCTTAGTTGGAGGAGACGATTTAAATTGTATATTTTTCATTCATTTATTCATGTGTATCCACTTAGCTTAGAACATTCAGTTTGTGGGGACTTGAGGCAACACCACCCACATAGAGTACAACGTAAGTTTTGCAAAATGAGCTGTCCTAACTCGACCCTACCTCAGGAAGACTTGGAATGGCGCGCCAAAGAATAAAGTATAAAAATATGTCCTAAGATCAAGGAGAACTTAGACATAAGAGCTTCAGTATTCCCGGTGTAGGGGTGTCCTAAGTCATTGTCTCTATTTTCTATCTTCCACTGACGTACTGGAAGTGAAGGTTTATATTGAATCACTTTCAGCCTTTGAATGGGAAACAGGGGAAGCAAATGAGTGACTGGTAGCATTTAACTGTGGACTCCTTCAGGCTGAGGAGGACCGCAGAGCTTTGATATCCTATAAGTCTGAATTTCCTGTGTGATATATTAGGGATTTTTAATGCAAAACATAGGACTTAGGGTTGGTTATAAAGGAATGAGCTAGTAAACATCTAACATAAAAGGAGATTCGGCAAAGGCTAAAAATATTTATATGTGTTTCTAATTATAAAACTTAAGCAAAAACAAAACAAAACACACCAAACAAACAAAAAAAATACGTTTTTTAAGTTAACAAATTGTACCTAGGGGTAAAACCTTTCTTAAGACATTTTCTCTCTTTCTTGTTTTGTTGTGGTTGTTTGCTTGCCTGTTTGTTTGTTTCAGTGAAGATGGAGGTTTAAATTCTACACCTTCAGTAAAAGAATTACCTTCCTGGTTAGACGGCATCATTGAGACTATGAACTTGCTGCCATCTTGTGGTCGGCTGGCCTTAATCATTGATTGCTGTTATATTCTCCATCTGTATACCAAATAATAATAATAATAATAATAATAATAATAATAAATATATAAATCAATACAAATAAAGAATTATGCTGTATTAGAAACCTGTCAGAAAAGCAGAATCTCTGAGGAGCGAACTGGACAGGCACATCTGCAACCTGACGCTTATATACAGGAAGGAAGGACGTCATCTTGCCCTCTAGAGATGGTGGTCAAAGTAACTCCTCTCTCTCAGGAAGCGGAGGTACCAAGAAATCTGACACCATCTTGTTTCCCCTTCCGATTTCAGACCTCTTCTTTTACTTTTTAAAGGTGACGACCATTAATGAAAAGCTTACCATTGGGAAGATCTCCAAGTACTGGTCCGGGTTCGTCAACAACGTTTTCACCAACGCGGACAACTTCGGCATCCACGTGCCGGCGGATTTGGATGTGACGGTCAAAGCCGCGATGATCGGTGCCTGCTTTCTCTTCGTGAGTGGGGTCTCAGCGTGGGTGGCCGGTGGGTCCCTCTCCTTTTCCTTTTCTGTTGTCAGCTGCAAGCGCACCGTGTTCCCCCTAGAGAGTGTGGCAGAGGGGGTTGGTTCGGGACCAGCCGTTCCTCAGGAGGGAGACTCAAACCTCCCCTTCTCATCATGGCCTCAACACCTGCGTGGGTCCCTGCTCTTTCAACTGCAATTTAGATTTTTGGCTTATTTTTATTTTTACTGAAAAAAAAAATGTGAACATAAATATCCCAGTTATTTTATCCTGGACAGAGTGCGGGGCAGTGTCATTGCTTAACGGTCAGCCAGGGAAGTGATGTTCAGTGTTACATCCCAGGAGACAGGCCACAGCAAACCCAAAGTGAATTTTATAAGTTTTATTGCAGACCTGCACAGGGACTGCAGGCAACCCACGCAAGGGAGCACTGCAGCCCCGAGCTTCTAAAATGGCTCCTTTTTAATTTTTTTTTTATTCATTTTAGAGAGGAGAGGGAGAGACAGAGAGAGAGAAAGAGAGTTAGAGAGGAGAGACAGAGAGAGAGAAGGAGGGGAGGAGCTGGAAGCATCAACTCCCATATGTGCCTTGACCAGGCAAGCCCAGGGTTTCGAACCGGCCACCTCAGCATTTCCAGGTCAACGCTTTATCCACTGCGCCACCACAGGTCAGGCAAATGGTTCCTTTTTATAGGGTGGCTATCTAGGCTCAGCAAGCAGTATACAGAAGCAAATGTGGCTGTTAGCTATTGGCTGGGGAGGTCGCGCGCAGCATAGCAACAGGGGCCGGCATAGCAACAGGGGTGGGGTATAGCTCAGTGGAGAATTTCAAACATAAACTTCTGATAAGGGTCTCTGACCTTCTTTGTACTCAGCCTCACAGGGACCTTGTCAGCACTTCCCTGTTCCTTTTTTTCTAAGAGTTAGACTCCGGCAGCCACAGCACACTTCCTTGAACCTAACATTCAGAATGCGCACAATGTCCTTCCTGTGCTCATCTGATACATTCACAGATGCAGGAGGTGAAGGATGTGCATTAATACAGACCAGTTTCCCTATTGCAAAGATATTTCGTCTTTGTCCTTCCTTTCTGACTTCCATCTTCATTACAAACGTTTCCTCCCTTGATGTGGAGATTGGGGGTGGGACCGAAGTCTAGTAATACCTGTGCGGAAGGACTGGCTGTCACATGTGCTCAAAGGCCCCTCTAGCCTCTCCCTCAGTGCCCAGCACTGTCAACGCACTCACTAACGTCCATGAGATTTTACAACAAACCTACATTCTGCCTCTCATACTACTTGTTGCTTTGCAGGGTTTTAAGATCCTAAATCTTACGGTTATATTGCTGGGTGCTGCTGCAGGAGGAAGAACAGGCCCTCTGTACTCAGTCTTTGAAAAGATGCTTGGGAACTATATTAACCAGAAAGAGTACCCTGGTGACATCAATGATGGATACTGAGAGTTTAATGCACAATAAATAATTGTGTGTGTACATCTATATATCACACACATATATATCACATATATGTATGTGTATATACAATATATACACACATACATATATATGTACTATACATATATGAGTACACACACACACACACACACACACATATATATATATATATATATATGGAAAGAGGAAGGTTATTTCTTCAGAATTTAAAAGGAATTCTTTTAATGTATCAATCTCCTATCATTGGTAGAAGGTAGAAGTGTAGAGTGTTACATATAAAGTAAGGTTTTCATCCTTAGTAAGGGGTCACCTACCCTCAATTCCTCTTTTCATCTACAAATATAACCAATTCCAGTCAATCTTCCTGTCACCTAATACCTCTTCCATTCTCTATTCTCCTCTACCCACCTGATAGGGCTTTTAATTTGCCATTTCTAAGCCCTCACCGGATAGCTCTGTGGGTTGGAACCCCATCCAGAAACGAGGAGATTGCCAGTTCGATCCCCGGTCGGGGCACATACAGGAACAGCTCAATGTTCCTGTCTCTCTGTCTCTCTCTCTCCCTGCCTCTCTCTAAACAAACAAACAAACCAAAAGATGCCACTCCCTGCTCCCCTTTTCCATTTTGATCATTCTGAACTTCCAGGCTAATCCTGCTGAGTAAGACATTATGTGCACACACAGAGACACACGGACACACCCACATCCTCTTCCCAATACTTTAATTTGGCCTTATTGATAGTGTTTATACTTAATGTTAATATTAAAAAAGAGCTCATCTTTAATCTGCCCTACCCACCTTTTTCCTGGGACAGACTGTTAGCACAGATGAACTGTCTGCTATTGCTGCACACTATAAGTTGGAGAGGCACTGACCTAGCCAATACCTTCCAAATCAGAACGATACCTTTTAACTCCAATGTCTACTGGAGAAACATTCTCACTGAAATTGTCTAATGGCTCCCATCCGTTTATTTTTTTTCTTTTTACTATAATTTATAAAACATTTTCCCTTTCATTTTTTGCCAACATAACTTTTAAAACAATTTCTCACACGTATTGCCAACATAAATTACCTGCATATTTAAATTGAGAGGAAGAATTACGTTCTTAATATTTAAACACTGTCTCCCTTTTATTACCTTACCATTAGAGACCTTAAGAAGCTACTGGTGTGAGGACATTCTCTGATGCAAATAACACAAGTCATATAAGCAGATCCTAATTTTTGTTCTGTGGTTCAAAGCTACCGCGCCACAGCCCACAGCTCTGACCTCTTGCCTCTCAAGTTCCCACTGGTATAATTTTCAGTACTTCCTCAGATGACTAACGAGTCACTAACCACAGTGTCTGTGGTGATGTTTCTAATTCTTGTTCAAAGGTCAGTGTCTGTGTTGTCTTCCTACACTGCCCCAAACACCCGCCCCCAAGTCTAATGCTACAAAGTCTTACCCAAAATTTGACTGATGATACCGTGTTCAGGTTCAGATAAAGTTTTCCATTTACTTGTGCTCTGAAAATGAGAACCACAAGTGTCATGAAACATACAATTTTTTTTTTTTTAATATTGTTTCTCCCACTGATGAGTCACATGCTGCTGGAACACCGCGGGGGAAAGATAATTGCTTTATGTAACTGAAGACGCCATGTGAGCCTCTTGATCTTACATCCGTGCCCTTCTGTAAATTCACTCATATGCCGTTTACTTATCTGCAGGATTTTATGTTCTTTGAACATTCGCTGGCTGGATTGTAACAAGCAAGATGACAAAAACAATAAAATATGCAGAACACATTTCAGTAAGTAGAAAGGCGAGTTTAAATGATCTCTCTCCCTCGAAGAGGTTGACGCTCGATGTTCATTCTTTTTCATTTCCTTCTAGACACCGTTGGGCTTGGATTTCATCTCCGAATGGTTTGGGTATTTACTCATGTGTAACAAAATGCTAATTATTATATATATTTAATAAAGCATGCTGTCATGAGGCAACGATTTGGTCGTGAATGCATGACAGCTAAAAACCAGATTACGGGCCTGAGCACAGGTTGCTTTGAGAGAGTATCATTCTTCCTTCTCATTCTTTTGAAGTGGTTGCGTGGCTAAGCATGAAAGGGGTGGACTGAGGCTCGCAGCGTCACTGATGGAAATTCAATGTTTAGATAGCACTTTGAAGTTTTTCTGGCACCAAGGCTGGTTACTAATCAAAAGAACTGAATTTCTAAAAATATTTTTTTCATAAGTACTCTTTTCATTTTTTTTTACTTTATTAGTCTGCTCATTGTAGTCAGACATTTTTACTTTATAACGGGAAAAGTTAAAGTTGGCGAAATAATACGTTTGGAGATGAGAAGGAAGATAGATGAAATCAATTTTCTCTCAGGGCACAAGGCGCACTGACATTCCACCAGGACGCTAAGATTGACGAGCCAAAGTATACTTGAAAAACATGCCCATGATAGAGATTTAAATAAAATACTAATAGACCTGTAAGTCAGAAAAAAAAAACAAAAAAAAACAGAAAACACAACAACAACCAGTGAGTAGAGCTGTAACTTTATCTATTTGCAGTGAAATTTCAGTTAAAAACCAAACCAAACTGTAAGGCTCTGAAAAATGGGCAACCCAGGGACTTCAGAACAAGTAAACCAAACAAGCAAGCTTAAAACTTGAATCGATGTGGCAAATGCAGAAGTCAGGAGCACAGTCAAGTCGATTATTTGATGCCTTGCCCCGTCATGTTTTAAGAGTCCTCCCGATTATTACGTCTACTTAGCCACACATTTCCGGAGGCCACACAAGAGGAAAATGTCTTTTTTACGCATCATGATCGTTCTTCCCCCCTTTTGAGGATGAAGAAACCGATTTGCTTTAAGGAAAGGGCCAGGTAGCCACGTAGCCCCCTACTGTAGAATTACACAACTGCCACGCAAACTTCCATCCGGATGTGATAGACGTTTAGAGAAACTCTAGGCGTCTCCCACTTGATTGAGGGAATGTGTGTGTCCAGGCGTCTGTGCCTAAGTGAGTCGGGTGGAATTAGGAATCTATCTCCCAGAAATGATATTCTACGGGGTCGTTCAGTTTCCCAGAGAGTCCGTTCATACCCACTGGGCTCCGGGTTCTGGGTTCCGGCCTCAGGCTGTGTAAGATGGACAGGGAAAGTCTCGCCTCCGTGTCCCAGGCGTTCCCTTTCGCGTTCTGCATCCTCACTTTACGTCACGTCTGAGGGCCCCTCCCTCGGCACGCTGAAACTCTCACGGGCCTCAGTCCACGATGGAAGGTCCCCGGGTGGGGCGGGGCTAGAGCAAGCCCTGACCACCCGAAGAGCATCGTGCGTCAGAATCTCACGGGCCTCAGTCCACCGTGGAAGGTCCCCGGGTGGGGCGGGGCTAGAGCAAGCACTGACCACTCGAAGAGCATCGTGCGTCAGAATCTCACGGACCTCAGTCCACCGTGGAAGGTCCCCGGGTGGGGTGGGGCTAGAGCAAGCCCTGACCACCGAAGAGCATCGTGCTTCAGAATCTCAGGCAGCCTCTCCCCCCTCGGGCCGTCCCCACATCAGTGTAACTGGGATCGCGGGCACCCGGGAACAATGTCGTCAGGAGCCGGGACTCGGGTCCTGCACCTCGTGGGCGTCACCTGTGTGCCGGTCAGGCCTCCCTCAGCTCCCCACGCGGTCTGTCTGCACCTCCGCGGGTCCCCCGTTGGGACACCTTGCAGAGCTGTGTGTCCGGTTGAGGAGCACAAAGTTTCCTCCCTTTCCCCTTTATCTACTCTAACTAAAGTGTGAGTGACTGATGTATAGTCATTTCTAACAGACTAAGGGAGATGGCCTTTTTGTTTTTGTTTTTGTGTTGTTGTTTTTTTTTTTCCTCTAAGCTGATGTGTATTCACGAACCGAAGGGGAGAAAATAGCTAACATTTTCCGAGGGCTTGTTACCTGCCAGGCGCCCTGCTGCCGATGAATTAATTGCACGTGGCCTAGCTGAGGGAGGGGCTAACACAGGAAAATCAGGCAGCGGGTGGAAGGCCCGCTCGTGGCCCCACGGTCCCTCCCGGGGACGACCTTGCTCTCCTAGCTCTCGCTCGCCTTTTTTTTTTTTTTTTTTTTTTATTCATTTTTAGAGAGGAGAGGGAGAGACAGAGAGGAGAGACAGAGAGAGAGAAAAGGGGAGGAGCTGGAAGCATCAACTCCCATATGTGCCTTGACCAGGCAAGCCCAGGGTTTCGAACCAGCGACCTCAGCATTTCCAGGTCGACGCTTTATCCACTGCGCCACCACAGGTCAGGCTCTCGCTCACCTTTTACGTTGGAGTTCCAGAATGAAATACTTTTGTAACCAAGGTCATAACATCCGCAACCAAGATGTGCCGGTGAGGCAAGAATAGGAGAAAGAAAACACCATTGACGAACGCTGCCTTCTAGTGTGACAAACTCTCTCGGATTCTGAAAACACTGTTCAGAGGCACCCTAACCCTAGTGAACAGCGCTACTTAACACCTAGCGGGAGAGAGATGCCCTGAAGACACAAAGCCTCCTGCTCTCCACTCCCCGCACTACAACTGGTGTCCTCTTCCTCAGGGAAGGTGAGATTCATCTGGATGTGTCTTTTACATTCCCCTTTTCCCTTCCCCGCTGGACATGAGTCCGGGGGAAACTAGAGTGACTTTCACTCTTCAGTGAAATGTTCTTTTTTTTTGTTTTTTAGATTTTATTTATTCAGTTTAGAGAAGAGATGGGAGGGGGGGGAGAGAGAGAGAGAGAGAGAGAGAGAGGAGAAAGGTATAGGAAGCATCAACTCCCATATGTGCCTTGACCACGCAAGCCCAGGGTTTCGAATCGATGACCTCAGCATTCCAGGTGGACAATTTATCCACTGCGCCACCACAGGCCCGGCTGAAATTTTCTTTTTTTTTCTTTCTTTCTTTTTTTTTTTTTTTTTTTTGGAATTTTCTGAAGCTGGAAACGGGGAGAGACAGTCAGACAGACTCCCGCATGCGCTCGACCGGGATCCACCCGGCACGCCCATCAGGGTCGACACTCTGCCCACCAGGGGGCGATGCTCTGCCCCTCCGGGGCGTCGCTCTGCCGCGACCAGAGCCACTCTAGCGCCTGGGGCAGAGGCCAAGGAGCCATCCCCAGCGCCCGGGCCATCTTTGCTCCAATGGAGCCTTGGCTGCGGTAGGGGAAGAGAAAGACAGAGAGGAAGGAGGGGGTGGGGGTGGAGAAGCAGATGGGCGCTTCTCCTATGTGCCCTGGCCAGGAATCGAACCCGGGTCCCCCGCACGCCAGGCCGATGGCTGAAATTTTCAATGACAAGAAAGCGGCTCTTCTAGAATGAGGGGGGTCCCCTGTGCATCACGGCCTTCCCTGGGCCCCATGGTACTCTCGGAACAGAGGGTCTAACTCTGTTCCCTCTGCGATGTGCTGGGGAGATCTGACCAGATTCGAATGCCCTCCATTCATTTATTCACTCATTCACTGTTTTACTAATTTAATATTTATAGAGTCCCTTCTAGATGACAAAAATACCACACACACCCCCATGGAGCTTACGGTTTAGTTAAAAAGATAGCAATTAATGTTACCAGAAGAAGCCAGGGTTTGAGTTGCCCATCCCCATCGAGCCCATCACAGAGAGGAGAACTGAGTGGAATGAGTGTCTTGAATCAACTCGATAGCAACCTGAGAAGGCAGGGACTTCAGGTCCAAACAGCTGCCAGAACAATCTTGGCAGCCTGGCCTGTTTATATGATCTAGGGAGGTTAGCGATTGGTCACAGAGCATGCAGTTAGTTACGTCGCAGCGTGCGGGAGCTGGGAACTACCAGCGAGAGGAGTCCTGTGTTCCTCAGGCAACAACACAAAGATTCAAGTGTGTGCACAAAGCTTCTACCTGTCCACAGTGACTTGAACCCTTTACGCTAACACAGTAATGACACAAACAGAAGTTAGATTTCAAACATGAGAAGCATTTATAGGAAAAAGACAAAGGTCTAAGCAAGGTAGGGATGTTCAACATGGTCAGGGAATGAGGGAGGGATGTGGAGCTATGAATAAAGAATAGGAGCAGAAGGAAGGATGTCACAGGCTGAGGGACATTGGCAGGGCCGGAATGGAGACGTGACAATCTCAAGTGACTGGAAGAAGGACAGTGATGGAAGTTCAGACAGGGAGGTAGAATGTGGTACTCAGGGCTTGTAGACCATGGTTAAGATCTTAGACTCTGTCCTGTCAGTCAAGCATCTGAAAAAAATTTACAAGGAGAGAGTTGACTGATTAAAGAAAAGCCCAGCGAGAGAGCAGGAGAGGATGCCCATGGACCAATTAGTAGGTTAGTAAAGTAGTTGAGGTGACAACTAGTGGTAGCTTGGAGCAAGGTGTCCCTCATGGAAAGAGCTAGAAGTGAGCAAATTCAAGATACATTTAGGAGGTAAAATCATCACTACTTGAAGTTGAGTTGAAAACGGAGATTCAAGGGAGAAAGGGAATTTCTGACCCGTCTCGTTTACTGAGAGAGAGAAGGTTAGAGGAGGGTCTGGCTCAGGGGCAAAGAGCATGGGTTCAGGTTTTCTGTTTTGTTTGTTCGTTTGTTTTTTGTATTTTTCTAAAGTGAGAAGCTGGGTGGAGGCAGAGAGACAGAATCCTGCATGCGCCCAACTGGCATCCACCCAGCATGCCCACCAGAGGGCGATGCTCTGCCTATCTAGGGTGACGCTCCATTGTGGCTGGAGCCATTCTAGTGCCTGAGGCAGAGGCCATGGAACCATCCTCAGCCCCTCGGGGTCAATGTTGCTCCAATGGAGCCTTGGCTGTGGGAGGAGAAGAGAGAGACAGAGAGGAAGAAGAAGGGGAGGGGTGGAGAAGCAATGGGTGCTTCTCCTGTGTGCCCTGGCCAGGAATCAAACCTGGGACTTCCACATGCTGGGCCGATACTCTACCACTGAGCCATCTGGCCAGGGCAGAGCATGAGTTCAATTTTAAACACACTAAATACAAAATGCCTTTAACCCTTCCAAATAAGCAGGTGAGCACTGCTACATCTAATTTTTTTCCGAAGAGAGTTTATAAGAACGACGTGAACCCACAGAGATCTGAGTAGCTGAATAACCACTGGGTTACTTCAAGGATGTCCCTAACAAATATTTTAAAACATGCATGGACAATATAAATTCATTCGCTCATTACCTAATGTTTTATAAAATTACTTCTGTGTTCTAGGCACAGTGACAGGCAGTAGGGATACCATGCTTAGTGGCAATTATATTTCTACTCTAAAGATGCACTCAACAAATATTGATGATGTTCATATTATGTGCAAAGCGCCCAGGTCGAGCATCAAGTTCTAGCAGTGAACAAACAACAGGTGTTGACATTGGCCATGGCAGTGAGTGTGTGGCAGCCCAGCTGGCACTGTAATCTGTTCTCTGGACTGAAGCTGTTGCTCATTTTCTGACACTTTGATGTTGATGGCAGGGAATATTCCTTGTTTCCGTTCAGAAGCATGTGCCCTTTAGTAATCAACCACTGATTGATTACACCTGTTTAAAGCTGGTTTTGATCGTTACTCGCTGCTACACTAGAAAGCAATCGATTCTCTCCTAGGGGCCTGAGAACTTTGTTTTCCCAAAACTATAAAGAAAAGCAATTTAAGATAAAGAACTAGAAATGGAGATACTGTTACAGGTCAGTGCAGGGGTGGGAGGAGGCAGCAATTTATACAACATTGCGGAAAGGCGGCCGGGAAAGGAAGTGCAAAGGCTCTGAGTAATGGGCGGTTTGTGAAAGAGGAAGCCTGAGGGGAGTGACGAGAGGAAGAGAGGCTTGCGTTGCAGCAGGAAGAGCAGCCAGGGGCCAGAGCAGATGTAGTCTTGCAAGGTAAGATCGGAAGAGGAATTGATCCGGGCACTTGATAGAATGTGGGATGTCAGAGACATTAGGAATTCAAGCTCCAGTTTCTGCCGTAGGAACCTGAAAGTGTGGGCATGCCACTTCCCAAAACAGGTGTGATCCAGTGTGACAGCTGCTAGGACAAATGAAAGGACACCAAGACACAAGGAGAGTTAGCATTCAATGCATTTAAGGTGGGAGATTAGAACCCTGAGAGAGGAAGTAACACGTGAGGTGAGAGTGTGTCCCCCAGGCCAGGTGAGGTCAAAGCCAGAAAATATATGGTAGGGAGAACATTCCCAGCCAAGAGCACCCACAGCACAAGGGCGTTGAGGTGAGAATTATCACAGTTAGCACCTCGAATGAAGAAACCCACAGGTTCAGGATGTGCCTCTGAGTTAAGACTCTCCTCTGGAGCATTCAGCACCTGTGCCCCAGGTGTCCTCAGAGTAGGAGTGCTACATCATGTCCTCCAAGTAGGAGCGCTACATCGTGTCCCCTGAGTGGGAGCACTACATTGTGCTCCTGAGTGGGAGTGCTACATCGTGCTCCTGAGTGGGAGCGCTACATCGTGCTCCTGAGTGGGAGCGCTACATGGTGTCCTCTGAGTGGGAGTGCTACATCATGTCCTCCGAGTAGGAGCACTACATCATGTCCCCCAAGTGGGAGCGCTACATGGTGTCCTCTGAGTGGGAGCGCTACATGGTGTCCTCTGAGTGGGAGCGCTACATCATGTCCTCTGAGTGGGAGTGCTACATCATGTCCCCGAGTGGGAGCGCTACATCGTGTCCCCTGAGTGGGAGCACTACATCGTGTCCTCAGAGTAGGAGCGCTACATCATGTCCTCCAAGTAGGAGCGCTACATTGTGTCCCTGAGTGGGAGCGCTACATGGTGTCCTCTGAGTGGGAGCGCTACATCATGTCCTCTGAGTGGGAGTGCTACATCATGTCCCCGAGTGGGAGCGCTACATCGTGTCCCCTGAGTGGGAGCACTACATCGTGTCCTCAGAGTAGGAGCGCTACATCATGTCCTCCAAGTAGGAGCCCTACATTGTGTCCCTGAGTGGGAGCGCTACATGGTGTCCTGTGATTCAGTGAATAGCTTCTTCTCCTGGACGTATGGACTTTGTACTTTGAAATTTATTTAGAAACTAGATTGAACTCAGTAACTGAATCTGAGGAAACCGACAGGTATTGGAAAAAAGAAATGAATAAACTTGAATATATTTCCCTGAGAAATTCCTACTCTAAAGACGCATTCAACAAATATTTGTAAGGTTCATATTACGTGCTAGGTGCTCATGTCAAGCATTAAGTTCTACCAGTGAACAAACATTAGGTATTGTTTGTTCAAATATTTATATTTGAGTATGTATTTATAATAACCTCGAGGAAAGGAACTAAAACCTGTTCGGTAAGTCACCCATGCTTTCCTCCAGAAGAACAGCTGTGATCTGAAGAATAAGAATATCGCCCAGGCAGTTGGCTAAAATTTGATTCATCTGAGCCTTAATTAGCAGCCTATATATGTTTATTTTAGATTTTTAAAATCAAGATAAGAATAAACCTAAGAAAATAACATAAATTTTTGATACTTCACAATTTGCTCTTTTTCTTTTTTTTTAAAGAGAGAATCAGGAAGGGAGAAAGAAGAGAAGGAGAGAGATGAGAAACATCAACTCATATTTGCTCCACTTTAGTTGTATATTGATTGCTTCTCATATGTGCCTTTACTGGGGGACTCAAGCTGACCCAATGACCCATTACTCAAGCCAGTGGCCTTGGGCTTTAAACCAGTGATCTTTGGGCTCAAGCCAGTGACCTTACGATCATGTTGATAATCCCACACTCAAACTGGCAAACCCGCATACAAGCAGATGAGCCTGTGCTCTATCCAATGACCTCGGGGTTTCAAACCACGGTCTTCAGCATCACAGGACAAGGCTCAATCCACTGTACCACGACCAGTCAGGCCTCTTATTCTTTTCTTTTCTTTCTTTTTTTTTTTTTTGTGACAGAGAGACAGAACGAGGGACAGACAGAAAGTAAGGGAGAGAAATGAGAAGCATAAATTTTTCATTGCTGCACCTTAATTGTTCATTGATTGCTTCCTCTTATGTGCCTTGACTAAGGGGTTACAGCAGACCGAGTGGCCCCTTGCTCAAGCCAGCGACCTTAGGTTCAAGCTGGTGAGCCTTGTTCAAAGCAGATGAGCCCGTGCTCAAGCTGGCGACCTCAGGGTCTCAAACCTGGGTCCTCCGTGTCCCAGTTCATTGCTCTATCCACTGCGCCACTGCCTGGTCAGGCCTCTTATTCTTGTTTTTACAGTTCTGTCATAGTTTCTTTAATTGTTAAAATTTGAAGGAAAATAAATTATTTATAATATTTTGAGTTCTCAAGTTCAGCAATTTTTTTATATAAACTTTGATTTTTTTCTTATAACGTGTTGTTTTGGAATCTGTGGATTATTTTAGAATAAAATATTTTTAATAAAAACTGTCTAAATGCAAATGGTTTTGTCTACTTCTTGTACTAGTACTTTTTTGCCATAAAAATTGTGAACATTGTACTTAGTGGCATGTATTGTAGTTCATCCAACTGTCCAGGTGTTAAATTTAGGCATCACAGATTTCAGGAATTTATATAAAATAATTTATGGAATCTATGGCTTATTTTAAAAAGAAAAAGTAAAGCAATTAAAATTTTGCTAGAAAAAAAGGAGAAACTCTTTTATTAGGTGTTGCAGAGTGAGGTAGTATTTTATGACTATCTTCCCCAAAAAAGTATTATCAAAATAACTGAAATGCATTTTCTGAGCATTTGCTAATTAATTATAAATATCTGGTTTTTAAGGTCAATTGCAATAGAAACATAAGACATCTCAAATATAAAAATCTGGTATTTTGCCTGAAACTAAACAAGACATGATGAAATTATTTGTTCCATGAATATATAAAAGCTAACATCAGTGAGCACATTATAGACATTATGCTAGGCTTCTCACATACAATTCTCTTCTAATGTCAATACAACGTAACAAAATGATTATTATCAGCTTACAAGCACAGAGGCTCACAACCCTCCAATGCTCAGGAGGCTTAAAGTAACTCACCAAATTTTACAGAGCTATTAGGGCTACCTCTTACAATGAGACTATGAGTGGACAGGAAATGGAAAAATAACTTTTAAAATACATAGAATGAGAATTCAGAAGGACAAGAGAGAATTGTTCCCCTTTAGGCCTGAATGAGTTATATTCTCATGGATGTGATCGCTCTCTCTTTTAGGAAAAGCAACATATAAACAACTAAAACCATCTCAGCCACTGACTGATTATATCTTTGGTGTCATTTTCGTGGGAATTTGTATAATTACTATTCTATATCACAGATTAATTGGGAAATAGCCTGAAGAAAAATATTTTTTGAGAAAAAAAATTTAAATGTTATTGGAGTTTATTTTTAACGGTCAAACAAAAAATACTTATAAAACATTTTCTTGTATCAGTAAATCATAAAGATTTTTTTTATTCAACTACATAATTGGTTTTTCAAAATCAATTTCAGCATAATCAAATCATAAATAGCATCTCAGTATTGCCTTTGGCACCTATATCATTCACAAGCACTTTGAATATTCTCACCCTACTATAGTTTTCAGTATGCTTAAAGCTAACTGTAGAAAATAGATAGACTAATAGAGAAACTAAACAGTTCTTATTTTTTAAAATAAGCCAAGCTGCTCACAAGCCAGTTGTGTGTCGGTAACACACCTGTAGTGTCCTTCACGCCGCACACAACAGCGACATGGTCCGCTCGCGCAAGGGCACCAGCAGACGCGAGCAAATATAAATTTCTACGGAATAGTCATTTTGCTTTTTTGTAATCTGCAATAAAACAAACGTGCTGATTTTGTATGTAGGAAGGTGAATTTAATGTTATATGTTATCAAAAAAGAAAACATCATTTTTATGGATCCATGATACACAACATGAAGGTTTAGTAATCACTGGTTTCGAAGACCAGACTGCATCCAATTCCAATCAATTCAGTGAATGCATAGCTTCCTATTTTTCCTAAAAGACAGAGTAACCATTTCTTGTCGAATATTAGGTAGAGGCAACCATAAAAATTGAATGTACAATGGAAAGTAAGATTCCCAAAGTTGATTTGCTGGTCCTCATTAAGGAGCGAAATAGTCACTCAACAAAAACTAAAATGATCTAGAATCATGCAGGAAATATCTTCGCTCTGGTCACTTGCCTATTGCATCTTGACCATCTTCACAGGAAATGCATAGGCAAAGCCGCAGCACACATGTGGAGTCAAATTTCTTCCAGATTTTGATGATTTCAGGCCATGGAGCAAGGGTAAGTGGGTCTGATCACGGATGGGAATGCCCCACCATTTTAAAATAGTAAAGTGATAGAAACACCAAAACTAGAATGCATATAAAAGTCAGAAAGCTGGGGGGAGGAGAGAAGCAGAAGGAGGGGGAATGCAGTGTAAAATATAAGAGAAATCAATTTTATCCTGTATGGGTGATTTTCAATCCAGGTGAAACATTTAAATCACATCTGAAAAATACTATTCGTGGGGAGATTAAGTCAAAATCCTTAGCCACGCCTCCTGGGCCACTGAGTTCTTTATTAAAGATCGTCCCAGTAATATAAATAGGCAGCCAGTGGGGTAATCAACTTTCTACTGAATGCTGAAAAAATAGTATAAATGGCATTTTTTAAGTTTAAATCCAAATTTGGCTTTGAAAAGCTTCAGTAATCTGCTGGCTGTGGTTTGCTTCTATAAACTTCCTGGTGGTCAGACCCATGAAAGTGTAGTCATGTCCCTCGGGGACCCTGTGCAAGTCCCTAGTGTATGATTGTCTTGAACCCGAGATTTCAATGCGCGGGGTGACTGTGACATTTCAGTAAGAGCAGGGGCATCGTCTTGTCATTGGTGCGTTTCAATAGAGTACTTCAGAGCAGTTCCGTGCACAGGGTCTCACAAGAAAGCAGAGAGTTTCAGTGGAACATAACCTCAGAGATGACCGGTACAATCTCCATATATTCAAGTTCTAGAAAATGAGAAGCTGGAAAATGGAATGATTTTCTTCTACTTCCTGTCCACAGGCCTTTTTTTTTTTTTTTTTTTTTTACCATACCAGAGTTTACATTAAAAAACAACAACAGTTAAAAAATATGTAAAGTCATCAACAATGCTGAATAGATGATGAATTATGGTCTGCACATAGAATAAAATTAATTTTTCTTAAAATTAGATTTTAAATCAGATAGATTATAGACACACTACATAAATATACAGGCGAAGGAGATAGAAAATATCTTTATCACAGCAGGTAAAGGAAAAACAAAGTTACTTTGCAAAAGTATGCAGAATAGGATCACTTCTTGTAAAATCAAAAATAATTATTTATGCGGTGTGTATAAAAAGAGAGGAGAGAGAAGTGCAAAGGTTAAAATATTTTTTGAGGTTCAATTTCTTATTTCTAATATATAGCAGGAGCACAGGCATACAATTATGAAAGCCATAGAAAATGCTTTTAGATATATGTTGAAAAGTAAGACAGCCAGAAAATAGGTCTACTGTATTATACAAACCCATGTCAATTTAAAACTTACTGTTGTCTCAACTTCTTCTTCTTTTTTTTTTTTTTTTTGTATTTTTCTGAAGCTGGAAACGGGGAGAGACAGTCAGACAGACTCCCGCATGCACCCGACCGGGATCCACCCGGCACGCCCACCAGGGGCGACGCTCTGCCCACCAGGGGGCGATGCTCTGCCCCTCCGGGGCGTCGCTCTGCCGCGACCAGAGCCAGTCTAGCGCCTGGGGCAGAGGCCAAGGAGCCATCCCCAGCGCCCGGGCCATCTTTGCTCTAACGGAGCCTTGGCTGGGGGAGGGGAAGAGAGAACAGAGAGGAAGGGGGGGGTGGAGAAGCAAATGGGCGCTTCTCCTATGTGCCCTGGCTGGGAATCGAACCCGGGTCCCCCGCACTCCAGGCCGACGCTCTACCGCCGAGCCAACCGGCCAGGGCAACTCTCAGCTTCTTTGTATGGAGCGGTTGCCATGTGACAGGGCTCTCATCAATGAAGCATACCAGACATCTCTTAGGACTTCCAGTAAAGCACTTTCCTATTAAAAAGAGCGGAAGTGGCCAGCTCTTTTGTCCCACTCACTTCCTCCTTGGAACATGATTGATGTCAGGAGATACAGCAGCGATCTTAATAAGTCAGTAAGCCAGTAGTCTAAAGATGACAACTCGAAGAATAGAAGCAATATACCGTATTGTATCATGTATAAGACGCTCCTATTCATAAGACACACCTTAATTTGGGGGCCTGAAATTTGAAAAAAAAATGTATTAATAAAATTCTTGAACTCCAGTTTTCTTCATCATAAAATTTATACAACTGCTCATCACTGTCAAATCGCCCACCCATCAGCTTGTCCTCATCTGTGTCTGATGACAAATCACTGGTAACAGGTGTGAAACAATGAGCACAAAAACAACAGCGTGAAAAGTGGGAAATGCAAGTAAAAATATCTATAACCACTGTATAAGACACACCCAGTGTTTAGACCCCCGATTTTTCGGAAAAGGGTGTGTCTTATACATGGGGAAATACAGCAGGTCTCTGGTGACATATTAGAGCGTTGTACCTGTCCCTGGGCGTCCTGTCTCCAAAATTCTTAAGTGAGATCACACATGTGTTAAGAAATCATTGAGCACTTAAGCCACTAGTCCCCTAGTAGATTGTAACATGAAGCTGAAAATATTGCTATCTGATACAACCACTCAGAAAAATTAAAATACGTTTTAGGGTCACACTCGCACAGAAAGGTATATAAGGAAAGAAAGCATAAAATTCTAGAAGAGTCAAATTTTCTGTTATGCAAAACAACGTGGACCAAGATGAAAGAAGAAAAGTGCTTACTCATATTGAGCAAAGAGCTTCTACCAATACGTGAGACAAATATTTTAAAAGAAAACAGGTATAGCAATAAACATAAAATCCACCTTAAAAGGAAATAATAATAGAAAAACTACAATTATGTTCAATTTTCTATTAAGGAAATAAATCAGATTAGAAAAGATTCAAAAGTTTGAATTATTCATTGTTATTAAGCATTCAAAAAAGCGGCATTATCCATTCACTCTTGATGGAAAAGTAAGTTGATATTAATCAAAAGGAAAATTTGGTATTAGGTGTAAAAAATTTACATGTGTATATTAGTTGAGCAAGTAACTTTGTGTTTTGGGGCTTTATCCTATAGATATGTTAAATAAATGTGAAAGCTTTCAAAGATATATGTACCAAAGGCGTTAGTTGCAACGTTGTTTTAATATTCACAATAAAATAGACATCCTAAATGTTAGTTGAATATGGATTATTTAATAAATAATTGTTCATACAGAAAAGAGAATTTCATTTTCTTAAAATTAGTTAGACTCATAGGCATTTAAAAGAGAGAAAAGGGACAGGGAGGGATGGAGGGAGGGAGGAGGGAAAATATCTATACGTAGTAGGTAAAGGAGTATCAAGTTACTTTGCAGAAGCATGAAGAACTGCAATTCTTTTTTGTAAGCAAGTTGCATATACATTCTATTATGCAGTCTATAGTATAGTCTTAAATTTAAAAATCTGGTAGAATCTATAAGTAAATTTTAATAGTGATTATTTCACAGTTGGAACAGGCATAATGCAGGAATTAATAGCTACATTATATATTTCTGACATGTTTGAACAATAAACCTATCACACACACACACACACACACACACACACACTGGTTAAAGTGAAACTATCTTCAAAAACAATTATTCAGATTTACCTCAAGGGAAAAATTTGAATTTATAGAAAAATATTAAGAAAAATAATGACTCTTTTATGATTACTTCCAGTTTTTAAAATTGTCTTCTAAATGAGTTCATCTTGATGAAAATCTATTTTAAGTCTCCCACTGAGTTATTTATCATAATGTCCATCCGATAAATATCTACCAAGTTTCCCGAGATCTACCATATGACCCAACGCATTTTTTAAGGTTTAAATTTCATAATCAAAACATGAGTTCCTGGCTTAACCACCCCAAGTCGTATTGCATGAAAAGTGAAGGGTGTCAAAAGTAGAAGGAACCCTTAGGCCACCACACTTAAAACCAAAAGAGAAAGAAGAGTCCGCAAAGGACAGAAAAGAGCTGCCTAGAGACCAGACATAAGAAGAACAGAACGTGACACTATAGAAATGAAGAGTGGAGAGGTTGCTATGAGGTGATCAGTCATGCTCAATGTTACAGCGAGTTAAGGTGACATAATATTCCAAAGACAGGTGGATACACCTGCTATTCAGACAAACATGCAGCCGCCCCCTCCCTCATAATCAGAAGCATATACATTTGATTAATCTGAGTTAAAAAGTTGAGCCTCGGGTATTATTTTATGGATTGATAGAAAAAGATGAGGAAAAATGAAGAACTAGATACAGAATTATGCCTCTCCCAATTTTCAATGAATTGCTCCATACTTGTTTACATGTAAATCCAGACATCATGGCTCCGTATTAGATTCCAGAAATTATAATTTGTCAATTAAAGTCAGCAGATGAAATTTGAATTACTTAAAACCTAATTATAGAGGTGGAAAGTAATTCTGAAGAGACATGCAGCCTGGAGCTTTCCATATTTTTTTATATTATAATTATGTCTATTGGTCATGCAAAAGGAGGCATTTATTTTTTCCTGTGTCTACACAACTACCAATGACAAAATAGTCACCAAATGCTACAAATTTCACCTTCTTTTTACTTCTCTTTTTTCATCTCCTTTTCTGCGGCCACTATCCTATTCCTGAACCCAATTACTTGCGTCGCTAAAACCAGTCTCTCCTTCCTACAATCTGTTTTCCATGTAATCAATACAATCATTTTTTAAAACAAGTGCCTCAGAAACGTCTCTTCCAGTTGAAAACAACTAAAAATAAAATGTACCTTCCCTTTCTGCTAAGTTCCTCATTAAATTATACAAATGAATAGGATGGTGAATAAAACAGGACCAGCAAAAGGCAGTCCAATATTTATATGAAGTCTCTAATGAATAACCGCCCTGGCCCCATGGAGGTAGGTACCTGGCTCAGAGACAATTGTCCTGCAGCATGAGACTAGGAAGAATGTTTACAACCCGAGTTATTGAAAGTCTGTCCACTGAAATACTGCGTTGTCTAGTGCCCTACACTGATTTCATCTCCAGCCCCTTCCTTATCTCCATGTGCACTGACCATCGCAGGCCAGCCTCATAGTCCCTGGCATCCCAAAATAGCACTCCTGAAGAAATGAACTGCACAAGTACAAGGTATTTTTTTTTAAAGAGACAGAGAGAGAGAGTCAGAGAGAGGGATAGATAGGGACAGACAGACAGGAATGGAGAGAGACGAGAAGCATCAATCATCAGTTTTTTTCATTGTGACATCTTAGTTGTTCATTGATTGCTTTCTTATATGTGCCTTGTGTGTGTGGGGGGGGTGCTACAGCAGACCGAGTAACCCCTCAAGCCAGCGACCTTGGGTCCAAGCTGGTGAGCTTTGCTCAAACCAGATGAGCCTGCGCTCAAGCTGGCGACCTTGGGGTCTCGAACCTGGGCCCTCCGCATCCCAGTCCCACACTCTATCCACTGCACCTCCGCCTGGTCAGGCACGAGTATAAGGTTTTGATGTTGCTGCAATGGCTTCCAGTGCTACAGAGTAATGCTCTACCCATTTTAGCATTCCAAGAGTGGTTTCCTCATTTGTTCACCTTCACAATGAGAAGCACTGTTCATCTCTGACCTCCAGTCCTGGTCCTCCAGGTGGGAGAGAGATGGCATACAGACAGGCAGACAAGCATGGAGAAGGGGGACGACAGTCACCAGTCTTCTGTTCTTAAATATGAACAAACTAAGACTGCCAGGTGTGCAGTAAACCAGGTGACTCAAGGCAAATAAAAAAAGTGCTGACAAACGGAAAAACAAATATCATAAGCTAGGGAAACAGAAAAGAACTCGAAAAATGAAATTCCAATGTATACTGAGGAATTTGAAAAATGTATACATGTACTCTGGAAGAACAGGGGGCTATGAAAAACAAATAAAAGTAAGAATTCTTGGAAAATAACACTTGACTATATTCTTGGGACACCTCTGATTTAGTGTAATAATTTAAAGAAAATCTGAATTTTCTATTTGAACTAGGAGTTGTAGCTCCCTTTCCAGGATATATAAATACTTATTATAAGTATTAATAAGTAGCATGATTAGCAAATTTTAAATACTAAGTCTTTTTATTCTCAGATGAATGTAAATAATAGCAATAAAGATATTATTATCCAAAACATAAACACTAGATTATATATAAATAATGCTAAATGCTTTATTCACATGTGCTTAAAAATGTACCACTTGTGTGCTTAGGCACAAGAATTAGGATTCACATTTGCATATAAAAAAAGAAGAAAAAGTAAATTTTACTGCAGTATTTTCAGAGAACTGTAAAAGAAACTAAGAAACTTATAAATATATAGTCCGTATAAATAATTCACATAAATGACAAACTGTTAGTTTTTTTCTTAGATTTGTAATGTTACTATTTCTGAAACAAATGCAAATTTCTAATAAATGATATTATAAAAGTTTTTCAGCTTATAGCCTATTAGTATGGTCTCTCTTCTCATAATCATTATGAATGAACTATGCAACTTTTACGAGTCAAAAGTATAAAAATATTACCATACTGTTTGGTAGGATAATTAATATGCATTTTAAGAAAACAAATACCAGGAATAAAGTAGAATGGACAAAAAATATCATATATTAAAAATTATAAAAAAAAAAAGAGATGGTGATTGACTTCCAGAGTAAATTCTGTTCCACCGGCCCTCTGTTTGCTCCAGCCTTGTGGGTCTTCAGACCCAAGTCTCCTTGACTCTCAGAGATGTTTTGAGGCCCATTCTTCCAATGGAAGTGTTAAAAGTTGGGGCACCAGATGTGGGCCAAACCCTTCCTTCTTGGGAGAGATGCTGGGAGTTGTGAGTCCTCCCCATTAGGAGAAGCTGCGCTGGAGAGGGGTTTGTTATGAAATTGTGTTTCAGTCTCTTCTACCTTGTTCCAGGTGAGTTTTTCCTCATTTGCCTGACATACAGGAGTTACCCATCTTGTTTCCGAATTTCTTTCAGAGGGGCTGTCCCATATTCAGCTGCAGATTTGGGGCAGGGGGGAGTGGGTTTGGAGGGGGTGAGTTCAGGAGTCTCCAACCTGGCTATCTTCAACTTTAACCTTACTTCAGTCTTTATTCTTTCATTGACACAACAAGCTGAGATTCGTCTTGCTGGTCCACCCTTCCGCCAATTTCAGGAGAGATGAGGACTGAGTGGGTAGAAGAATGTCCTTTATTTTGTTTTGCTGCAATTCTGAGAAAACAGGGGACATTCGTCCACAGATCTGTCTTAACAACCTCGGTTACTCTCTATTGTCCCAGATGGGACACAGAACAAAAATTATCAAGTTACTGAGTCAGGAGTTTATAGTTACTCCTGCAGCCAGAACACCCAAATCATGCTGCCTGTTTTTCTAACAGCCAAGGTCAGGACACAGAGCAAGGGCTTTCTTTGTGTTTAAAGCTTGTTACCCACAATTACAAGTATATGAATACATTGGCTATTCTAAGACACGTAAGAAGATGTCAGACAAGTTTCTCCCATCTTACATTTGGCAAAATCATAGCATCTTTTTATTTCTTTTTCTTTTTTTTTTTTTGTGGCAGAGACAGAGAGAGTCAGAGAGAGGGACAGACGGACAGGAAGGGAGAGAGATGAGAAGCATCAATTCTTCATTGCGGTTCCTTAGTTGTTCATTGATTGATTTCTCATAGGTGCCTTAACCGGGGGGCTACAGCAGACCGAGTAACCCCTTGCTCAAGCCAGCGACCTTGGGCTCAAGCTGGTGAGCCTTGCTCAAACCAGATGAGCTCGTGCTCAAGCTGGTGACCTCGGGGTCTCAAACCTGAGTCCTCCACATCCCAATCCGACGCTCTATCCATTGTGCCACCGCCTGGTCAGGCAAAAAAATCATAGCATCTTAACCTAATTTTTACACGTAACACCTGTATATTTTCACCTAATTAAGCATCAATTATATATCAAATAATGTAGCAGAATTCTTAATTTGGGAAAAAAAACACCACTCTGGATAGTTGAAGCATAAAATACACGTATTTAAGGATACCAGATAGTTTGCAGGTCTCAGGGAAGGCCAGAGTTCAGCACGTAGTAAGAAAAAATGCCCAAACACCTGGAGGCTTCCTCTAAAGTTCAGGGCATGTGCAGAACCGCAGAAGGCGAAAGGCAGGAAGGAAAAAATTAGGAATTCATGAAAAAGATGAAAGGATATTACAGATTCATTAGAGAAAACATTAAGGCATCATCAACATTTGGGGAATGCAAGCTCTTACGGTATTTTCTTCTATATTTTTCATTCATACACTCTACTGGTAGGGTTGGTGCCTTTGGGAGTAACTATTGTAGGTTGAAAGTAAATTGTGAACAAAAACACTCAAAGCAAAATGTAAAGAGAAGCCACAGCTCCAAGAACGCAGACACAGCCACCCTACGGCCGAATCTGAAGACTTCGAGTTTAATTTCATCCAGAGTTAATCAGCGATGCCTGTGAGAGCTAATGCTCCTTCCCTCCTAGAAGAACAGAGGAAAGTGATTTCGTGATGACGTTACATGACCTTTCCCCCAGTTTTCCACAGAAACCATTTAAACCAAAAGATAAATCAATTCGGGGATAAAATTGAAATCCTAGCTTTCTGTATTCTTCCATCAGAAACCTTGAATGTTATCAGTCCTGTAACATTTGATAAAAATAGGGATGCACTCCTTTTTTGTAGATAGAAGACAGAATTCTTTTCAAAAATAACACTGGTGATATTTGATAACTCAGTATGCTTTATGTTTTGGTTAAAATATTTTTAATGAAAATAGTTATGTGGATAGATAAAGTATTTTTTGGAAGAGGAAAACAGCTTATCATGGGGACTAAATGCCAAGAATTTTATGAGGAAAAGGAAAAGTTCCATTGTTCACCACTCAACTGCCTTAATCCACAACAGCAGCCGCTGAGGCCAAACTTTATTACATGAGGAAAAAAACAGGAGTCCAATATTTGGATACTAGAAAATTATAAATTAGATCCTCTCACCAAGGTAATGTTTTTCAGGACAAGATGCAGAGATATGGTGTATAGATGGTGTTATACTGAGTGGGACACTTGATATCATGGCAACACAATAAATTTTAAAATAAATTTAAAAAGGGAAAATATATAAGAAAGTATTATACATAATTGTGAAACACTGGAAACATGCTGCTCTTCTAAAAAGTTGAGAATAAAACATGAATACACTTTAAATTACTGACTAACCCACAATGTTTATAAAATTTTAACAATCAATAGGGCATGTAAAAATTAACAAACATATTTGATGATTTTTGAAGAGTTTTTGAGGAGTATATTGTTTTCTTTTTAGAAAGTCCTAAACAATAAATTGAAAAATAAAAAGGTATTCAATAAATTACCAACAGGTGTTAATTATTTTTCTATATATCAGCAATAAAAATTTAAAAGGTCAATGGAAAAAAAAACCTCTTTTAAATTAAGCACCAATACTAAGAATGAATACAAAGATGAACAAGAGCTAAACTTCAGAAAAATTTAAAACTTTGCTGATGGTCATAAAAGAAAACATGAATGAAGAGAAAGATGTTTTAATGTATATATTTTCCACTTGATAAACTGATTCTGAAGCTTATATGTAGGTTAATATATAAAAAATATATAACAGTATAAAAAAAGTACAGTGAGGGAGGACTATCTCGATTTCAAAATATACTATAACTCTAATTCATTAAAATAGAATAGTACTGGCCTGACCCATGGTGGCGCAGTGGATAAAGCATAGACCTGGAATGCTGAGGTCTCTGGTTCAAAACTCTGGGTTTTCCCAGTCAAGGCACATATATGGAGGTTCATGCTTCCTGCTCCTCCCCCACTTCTCTTTCTCTTCTCTCTAAAATGAATAAATAAAATAATAATAAAAAAAACAGAATAGTTTTTTTTTGTGTGCATAGTTTGATGAAAAGAATAAATAGAACATCAATGGTTCTATCTATGTTGTCACAAGTGGTAAGATTTTATTCCTTTTCATGGCCAAGTAATATTCCATTGTATATCTCTGTATCTCTTCTTCTTTATCCAGTTGACTTTTTTTTTTAATTAAGTGAGGGGCAGGAAGGCAGAGAGACAGACACCTGCATGCCCCAGGAACAAGATCCACCCAGCATACCCACTAGGGGGCAATGCTCTGCCCACTTGGGCGTTGCTCCTTTGCTGGAGCCATTCTAGCACCTGAGGCAAGGCCATGGGAAGCTATCCTCAGCACCTGAGGCCAACTTGCTCAAATGAGCCATGGCTAAAGGAGTTGAGGAGGTATTGGGGGAAAGGGGAAGAGAGAAAGGGGAGGGGTGGAAAAGCAGATCTGTGCCCTGACCAAGAATCCAACCTGGGACTTCCATACGCTGGGCTGATGCCTACCACTGAGCCAACCGGCCAAGGCCTGTCCAGTTGTCTATTGATGGGCACCTGGGTTGCTTCTATGCCTTGGCTATTGTAAACAATGCTGCACTTTCAAGCAAGCATAACCTTTCATTTTTTATAAAACAGTTCTTATTATCATAGAAAAAGCCAAATAAATATATTCTGAATAAAAATGACTCTTAATGTTTTTCTTAAAATACATATATATCAAGTTTTTATGTATGTCTGTGAATGTAAATTGAATATATTACACACATGAATATAATTTAGTTCATAGTGATTATATACATTTTTGTAATCATCAGATTCTAAATACTCACAATGAAATTCTGATATGATTTAGCAGAGCTGCACCTATTAGGAGTTATGGATATATTTAATGATCTCAAGTTCATTACTCAGGACTCTGTTGAAACGAAAGAGGAAATTTGGAAAATTTCTAGGCTGTTAGACTAGTTTGATTAAAGTTTGTACATTTCTTAAAAATTGATTTTTGAAGCACAGTAGCAACATAAATGAGAGGAAAGAATGAAGGGAAGATGAAAGGAAGAAGGGAAGGAAGAAAGAGGAAGGAAGGATGGAAGGAAGGAAGGAAGGAAGAAAGGAAGGGAAGGAGGGAGGGAGGGAGGGAGGGAGGGAGGGAGGGAGAGAAGAAGGGAAGAATAAAGACAGAAAGGGTGGAAGGAAGAGAAGAAGGAAGGATGGGCAGAAGGAGGAGAGAAGGAAAAAAGAAAGAGTTCATGTTTATCCTTCCACATTGGCTAGATTTAATAAATTCAATAAACCAACAAGGAAAATTGAGAGGGCAAAGCAGTAACTAAACAGAAACAGATCACCACCACAGAGCAAGCCAACCTTGCATGTTTCTGCAATCTTTTAGGATTCTAACTGGAAAAAATGAATAAGAATTTTCCTAGTGTAAGTATATTTTCAACCATACATATAGATGGCAGGTTGTATAATCCAAAATTTTTGGTTTTGCAAAGAATGTGGTTAGTTAGCAGTACACATGTTTATCTTTCCATAACTGATAAATTCACTTCCTTGTTTATCCAGCTAGCTGTACTTCCTTCCAATAACACACGTCATCCATCTAATGCGGCAAACCTTGTCCCAAATCCTGGCCCTAATGCAACGGGAGAAACAGGTAGGCAGAAAGAAAGAGGGAGCAGGAAAACAAAGTACATTTCCTACCACTGGTAAATAGTTATGACGAGGCAGCCAGCACATTGACTTCAGTTTCCTATCAAGTTGTTACTCTGTATTAGGTAATATACCAAACACTGTATATTAACTACTTGGACCCTTAATATTTTTATAGTATTATCTCTACTTACCAGATGAGACAAAAGAGAAGGAAACTGAGGAAGAGTGGGCTCGCTAGAATAGGGTATCTTTGCAGAACTTACACTTGAGTCAGCCTGAACAGTATGCATGGTGTGTAGGTAGACGTGATCAGTTATGGAATGGTAAGGAGTCTAAAACCTTGTCATGGCCCGCTGGCCAATTAATTCAGTGAGTGTAGTAAATATGCATACATTTATACATATATGTGCCTCTCTGTGTGTGTGTGTATGTGTGTAGTCACATAAGCATGAGGTCATCTACTTACAGGTTTATCGTTTTGATTTGTTTTTAGGATGAGGGTGGAGTAGCACTAATGTTGCTGTCCAGCTGCTCTCGGCCATCACAGAAATGGCCACACTCCCTGACTGCTGTGCCCTTATCTTTTACTTTTCTGTGTGGTCTACCCCACGTGGTAAGCAACAGGCAGAGCAGCTGTGCCAAGATGGTGGATGGATGACATTTCTTTCATGTAGAAATGATCTTCCCTTTCTGGCATCAGGAAAGAGGATTTTTTTTTTTTTAATATTTTGTTGGAGAATGAGCCTTTTGGAAAAACACAAGCCGAAACTCAATTAAATCAAGAATTTTATGTTACGATTATAGGCTACTTTCCTCAGGAAAACAAGAAGAAATTTGAGCTGGTTAATCTCTAAATGGATATATTGGAAGGCGTCTGAGCCAAGAAGCAAAACATCATAACGCTGAAGAATCCTGTCCCTGGAGAGAGGCTTGCCGGCTTCAGATCAACAGTTATCACACTCTTTAACTCTGTGCAAACATTCATCACTCATAAAATCAGAATAAAGTTTACTTAAAGCACAGAGAATTAAATGAGTGTGTACCTATACATAATTTATGCAACTCTATTTTATTTATAAAAATAAACAGACTTGTTCCTTTGTGACATTTCTGATCTTTTAACTTTTGCAAGGGCTTTGAATGTTCACAAGGCTGGACCCCAGAAGGCATAATGTCTAGAGACTTATAAGAGTGAGACATTAGTAGAAAAACATGAAGTCACATGGTATTTCTATTTGTGACTGCTATTAATAGTGGACTATTAGTTTCCTGAAGTGATTTGAGTTTAAACATTGAAAGAAAATTTATGAATTCAGATAGTTTGCTATCTAGTTGATATTTTTAATTTTTAATAAAAATAATATAATTACAGGCATTTTATTTTCACTGAAGGATTACAGAGAGGACATCCCCATAGAAAGATTTTAATTAACATTAACATTAAGGAAATCCTTAGACATACAGCTTAGAAAATCTGAGGTTTATTGGGAACCAAATTTAAAAAAAAAATTTTTTTCCTTGAAATAATTTATTTTTCAGTTATGGTTGACTTGCAATATTATATTAGTTTCAGGTATACAACCAACCATACAACCCAGTGATTCGACATTATATAATTACTAATTGATCACCCCAATAAATCTAGCAGACCTCTGACACCATACATAGTTATGACAATATTACTGACTATATTCTCTACTCTGTATTTTACATCCCTGTGACTGTTCTTTCTGTAACTGCCAGTTTGTACTTTGTAATCCCTTCGCCTTTCTCACCCAGCCCAACCTCCCTTCCCATCCTGGAAACTGTCAAAGTGTGCTCTGTAACCTGTGAATCTGTTTCTGTCTTTACGTATTTTTCTTTTTACATTTCACATATAGGTGAAATCCAATGGCATTTGTCTTGCTCATCCATGTTGTTGCAGAAGGCAAGATTTATTATAATAGAGCCAACACTTCTTCTTTATCCGTTTATCTGTGGATGGAAAATTTAGTTAGGTTGCTTCCAAATCTTGGCCATTGTAAATAATGCTCCAAAGAACATAAGGATGTATATGTTTAAAAAACTTTTTTTTTCTTTTTTAATTTTCCTGTGGATTTGAAAGACAGAGAGGACTGGGAAGAGAGAGAGAAGCATCAACTTGTTGTTTCACTTGGTTGCTCCATTTAGTTGTGTGGTCACTGATTGCTTCTCCTACGTGCCCTGACTGGGGGTAGAACCCACAACCTCTGGCACACCAGGTTGATGTTCTATCCATCGAACTGCCTGGCCAGGGCTATCTATGTCTTTTTGATTTAGTGTTTTGGGTTTCTTCAGATAAATTCACAGAACTGGAATTGCTAGGTCCTTCTTTGTCTCCTGTTATATAGATAGCCTTTGTTTTAAAGTTTATTTTGTCTTGTGTAAGTATTGCTACCCAAGATTATTTTTGGTTTGTTTCCATTTTTCTTAAATATTTTTTTCTATCTCTTTACTTCCAGTCTACCTATGTCTTTTGATTTGAAATGAGTCCCCTGTTGACAGCATATGTAAGGAACTTGTTTTGTTATCCATTCAGCCTCCTTATGTCTTTTGCTTGGAGCATTTAGTGCATTTGCATTTAAAGTAATTGTTGATCTATACGTATTTTTGCTATTTTATTATTATTTATATTTTTGACCTTTTCTTCTTTTTCTACCTTTTGTTCTTTTTTTCCCTTTTCTTCTTCTTCTTAAAGAAGACTCTTTAACATTTTCTAGTATATGTATTTTTACTATTTTATTATTATTTCTATTTTTGACCTTTTCTTCTTTTTCTACTTTTTGTTCTTTTTTCTTTTTCTCCTTCTTCTTAAAGAAGACTCTTTAACATTTTCTATAATACTAGTTTGGTGATGATAAACTCCTTTAACTTTTTCTTGTATGGGAAGTTCTTTAACTGTCTTTCAATTTTAAATGATAACTTTTCTGGCTAGAATAATCTTGGTTACAGGTCCTTGCTTTTCATCACTTGGAATATTTCTTGCCACTTCTTCCTGCCTGCAAAGTTACTGTTGGGAAATCAGCTGTCAGTCTCATGGGAGCTCCCTTGCAGATAACTAACTGCTTTTCACTTGCTGCTTTGAGGTTTATCTTTGTGTCTTAAACCTTTGTCGTTTAAATGATGATGTGTCTTGGTGTGGGCCTCTTTGGGTTCATCTTGTTTGAGGCTATCTGCACTTCCTGAACTTGTATGTCTACTTCTTTCACCAGGTTCGGGAATTTTTTTTGTCATTGTTTTTTTGAATAGGTTTTCAATTCTCTGCTCTCTCTCTTCTCCTTCTGGTGCCCTTATCCTGTGAATGGTGATACACTTGAAGTTGTCCCAAAACCTACTTATAATATCCTCATTTTTTTGGTTTCCTTTCTTTTTCTTTCTGCTATTCTGTTGGGTGTTTTCTGCTTCCTTAACTTCAAATCTCTGATTTGATTCTTTGCTTCATCTACTCCATTGTTATTCCTTGTAACATATTCTACATTTCAGTTCATGTATTCTGCATTTCTGACTGCTTCTCTTTTGTCTCTGTTTTCTATCTCTGTTTTAATGTTTTTTATCTCTTTAGGTCTTACCAAGTTCATCTATTCTTCCCCTCAGTTCATTGAGCATTCTTATAACCAGTGTTTTGCTTCCTGGCACTGGAATCCTTGCTGGGGACCCTGGGTTAGGGCTGGGAGCCCTCACTATTCAGTGGGGACCTCCACAGTCAAGATACCCCTCACAATTTTTATCTACCACATGTGAGTGAGGGAACCAACCCATTCTGCAACCCTGTCCTTCCTATCAGTCTCAATGTGCCTTCTCCTTAACATTCTTAGTTGTAGGACTTCTGTTCAGCGAGATATCAGGTGTTCTAAATGATAGCTGTTCTGTAGTTTTCTTGTAATTTTTATGTGGTTGCAGGAGGCTTTGAGTATCACATTTACCTAGGTCACCATCTTAACCGAAACCTGAAATATTTTTAAATAATCCAGCAGCTTCCCATATCTTCTCTCCTTTGTATGCAATTTTCATAACACTAGAGGTATCCAATAATCATTTCTTACAAATTTCCAATAGTTCACCTATTTGTAACTGTAATTAGTTCTTTTCAAATATATAACATGATTAGTTTATTATGTTTATATATATAGACATATGTATTTAAACACACACAATATGCAGGACAACATAACAAAAATAGAATTTTTTTTAATAGCCAAAGATTCCTGATCAAGGAGAAGTGTAATAAGACACTGTACCCTGCTTATCCCACTTAAGGTAGCAATAAATCCTTGTTTAAACATAGAGTAGCTATGTAAGCCCTTGGAAACGGTAATAATAGAAGGCAGATTAATTGAAAGCCCCAAAGAGCACTGCTTATGTAGATTTTACCATATTAGAAATTAAAACTAAAAAGTTGTTAAAACCCACATTCATATTTTATTTGCCTTGAGAGTAATGTCATCACCACCTATCACAAACTTCTGGAAATGTCCACTGTACACTCATTTGAGAAAGATTTAAAAAGTGGAGTAGGGATTTTATTTTTTAATTACTGACTTCTATCGCATCATTTTTTTTGTTATTCTATAATTAAGCTTATAAAGGATAAAGAGTTAGCTATATTTTAATTAACTCATCCTCCAAAAAAAAATATTTCAGCTACCCAACATTTATCTCATAGAGTCCTGATAAGATTATTTTTGTATATGTTGGAGGTCAGTTGAGAAAGCCCTGCTTTGACACGCTGGAGTATGACTTTGATACTGTGTAAAACATAAGACATCTCACAAATTCTCCACTTTCAGTTTTTTAATTTTTTAAAAAGACTCATTTTAATTTCATTAGTGTTTTCTTCTAAGAAGTGGTCATTTTTGTTGTTGTTGTTGTTGTTCTCAGTAGTGTGAATAGAACGACGACACTTTCGATTTCAATCCATGTCATTAAAGATAAGACCTCTGGATGCCTACCAAACCAAGCTGTTACTAGAAGTCTCTGTAACAATGACAGCAGTCACAAGAACAGTCGTCAACATAACGTACTAGTTTCATTTCTGCCCGTTCACACACAAGGCTACGCAGTTGGATCACTATCTCTCTCACGTTTCAGTGCACCGTGTCAAACCCTGCAGTCTGAGGTGGTCCCGTTCAAGTGGGAAGAGAAGCGTGTGTTTTCTTTCTGCTCAGAGAGAAGGATCTGTAGGACAATGCAGTCAGTGCAGAGGGAGGGGGGTTGTGGAGTGCCAGCTGTCTGAAAATCCTGCCGTGCCAGCCAGATGTTGCACAGAGATTCCACAGCCATTTCCATTTTAAAATAAGCCTTGACCTGGTAAATGGCTGAGAGAGGATTCCAGTCGCTCGAGCCTGCCCAGGGCACAGGCCTGTGTGATCGAGGGTATCCTCCTGAGTGGCCCTTTGGCTGTGATTTCAATGATTAGACACTGTGTGAAAGTTAGTCCTTAGCCACTTTTCACTGTTGCCTAAAGCAAGAGGCTAGTACTCGCTGGACTAGGTCGCCTTGTCTGTTCGTGGGTCCAACCCTAGTGGCAACGGTTACATCTTTTTTTTTTTTTTAATGAACAAGGTAAACCCGTGTTCCTCTCTCTCCTAATGGGGTTTTCAAATTCATCTTTATCTTTCATTCTTGTTCATTCTTCCTTCTCTCATCATCATCATCATCATCATCATCTCTCTTCTTCTTCTCTCTCTCTCATATATACACACACACACACAACACAAATTATAAGTAATTTGAGACTTCTAATTTAATTACTTAATCACATTTGGAATGCAAGAAAGCTACTATACGTTCAAAACAACTTCTGGGCAGCTGTCCAGAAAGTTGTTCTTTAGAAAAATTGATTAGTCAATTAAGAAGAAAAAGAAAGAAAAAGAAAAAAGTGCAGTTTTCTCCCCATTCACCACACAGTAAGGTAAGTCAATCAACAAGGCCTGTCACTGCAATCAGCCATGGGACCGCCTCTGGCATACATGCACACGGACTAGAGATCACCCGTCACGTACGGAAGACAAGAAAGACAAAAACAAACAAAAACAAAAGCTGAGGCCTGGCCAGTGGCTCAGTGGATAGAGTGTCAGCCTGCTATGTGGATGCCCTGGGTTCACTTCCGGGTCAGGGCACACAGGAGAAGCGATCACCTGCTTCTTTCCCCTCTCTCTCTTCCCCTTTCTCTTCCTCTTCCCATCCCACAGCCAGTGGCTCCACTGGTTCAAGCGAAGCGTAGCCCCAGGCACTGAGCATAGCTTGGTCGGTATGAGTAGTTAGGGCTCAGGTGCTAAAAATAGTTCAGTTGATTTGAGCATGGGCCCAGACAGGGATTGCTAGGTGGATCCCGATCAGGGCACAAGCGGGAGTCTGTCTCACTATCTCCCTTCCAAAAAAAAAAAAAAGGAAAGAGAAAAGAAAAGCTAAACTTAGGGTAAAGAAACAGAGATATTGTTGAAAAAAATAGCAAAAATCCCACCAAATCCATAAGTAATGACATAAAAAACAACCTACCAAACAAGAACAAGAATAGAAAACAAACTAAAAGAGAGGGGCCTGGGTGAAGGGCAGGAGTTGGAAACAGGATGACCAGCCTGACCAGGCAGTGGCGCAGTGGATAGAGTGTGGGGCTGGGATGCGGAGGACCCAGGTTCGAGACCCCGAGGTTGCCAGCTTGAGCGCAGGCTCATCTGGTTTGAGCAAAGCTCACCAGCTTAGACTTCTTGAACTCAAGGTCACTGGCTCGAGCAAGGGGTTACTCGGTCTGCTGAAGGCCCATGGTTAAGGCACATATGAAAAAGCAATCGATAAACAACTAAGGTGTCTCAACAAAAATCTAAGGATTCAGGCTTCTCATCTTTCTCCATTCCTATCTGTCTGTCCTTATCTATCCCTCTCTCTGACTCCCTCTCTCTCTGTCTCTGAAAAAGAAGAAAGAAAGAAAGAAAGAAAGAAAGAAAGAAAGAAAGAAAGAAAGAGAAAACAGGATGACCAAAGTTTAATACTAATCTAGGGTATAAAAGATAAATTGAGAAAACATCTTAGAAAGTTTAAAAAATAAAGATACTGAGAAGGAAAATAGAGAAGAAAAGGCATGTGAGAGCAGAGGGCACGGAAGAGGGGGAGAACTGCACGAAAGAGAAGGGGAATTTGAGCGCCTCGTTAGGACAGGAACACAGGTTCACCTTGGACATCCACATGAGACGTAACATTTGCAACTGCAACAGGTGTTAAACTCACTAAAACACCAGGCTACTGTGGTCCAGAGAAAACTAACCTAGGAGGTTTTGTTTGTTTGTTTGTTTGTTGTTTTTCTCAAAGAATGGAGGAAAGGTAGAAGGGAGGGGATAACTAAAGCATGTCTCCTGAATCTCTCTGTCCTGTTCCACCATTGATGAGTATTCTTTCTTAAACAAATGGTCCATCTCGTTGAAGAAGAATTATTGATGTTTTCTGAGAGTCCTTTAAGTATTATTGGCAGAGAGTGGCTTGGCTCTGATTATAAATGGAGGAAATGTTCTGATTTTAAGAGATCTCTCTGTATCTCAAATTCACTGACCAATTCAATGGTTATTACAGGACTCAAAACTTCTCTAAAGAATGAATTCTGAATTATCACAAACACTAATCTGAAATAGATCTCTCCAGAGTACACCATACTAAAACCTACTGATGTCATCAGAGTTACAGTAGACCTGTATTTTTTGTTACCTATAAGTCCAAGGATAAAGACCAAATAAACAGCAGACCCCCCCCCAAAAAAATTGAAAGCACAAGAGATGGTAAAGTTTAACTGGATTGTTCTTTGAGAGGCGGGCCTCTCAGAGGGAGCTAGTCATGCAGAACCTCTCAGAGAGAGCTAGTCATGCAGAATTCCTGCGAGACTGCTGAGGAGGAATCAGGACTGTGCCAGGTGATAAAATGGCAGCAACTACTCCATTTGGACCCCAATACCTGGTCATGCCCGGGAAATAACTGGTGCTTCCTGAACTGGCAAGAGTGAAGAGAAGAACGAAGCCAATAGCCAAGGTTCAGACATATTTCACTGCTGTTAGCATTACATGGTGTGCAGAATTGGAACCAAACAGACCCAGACATATATAATGGGCATGACCTGAGGACTAAGCAATCAGAACAGGTATTGGGGTAAAGAGAATTCTAAAGACGTTTTCCCCAATTTCCCAGCCCCTCATCTATTAATCCAACATTAGTGGAGATACTGCTGTGTAAATTCTTAAGGTTACTAATCAGCTGACCTTAAAATGGGGATAGGCTCCTGGATCATCCAGGTGGGGCCAGTATAATCCCATGAGGCCTAAAATTCAGAAGAGGAGAACAAGGGAAGTCAGAAAGGAAGATGTTGCATAGGTGGGGGTCAGGCAGATTCCAAACGTGAGGAGAATGTCGGAGAATGTCTACACAGTTGCTGCCGCGAAGGTGTAGGGCCCTGTGGGAAGCTAAGGGCAGTCAACAGGCAAACAGGAACCTCGGTCTACAACCACAACCACTTGAATTCCGCCAGCAACTTGAATGAGTTAGAATGTGGATTCTCTCCAGAACCTCCAGATAAGAATCCCAAGTGGCCAAGACCTTGTTTCAGCCTTGTGAGACCCAGATCAGATAACTCAGTAAAGCCAGCGCAGACTTCACACTCACAGAACTGTGAGATGACCAAGTTGTTTTATTTGAAGCTCCTCAGTGTGTGGGAATGTGTTACAGCAGCAGTAAAAATCTAATATTGATATAAATGCCCAGCTTTTCTGTACAACTATAGAGCCAGATCCAACTTTCTTTCTCCTTTGATAACATCTGCCTACGTGGCTTCAGATCGTGGCATAAAATTGTGGGATAGGTTTCCTGTTTAATGACCTCTCTTTCCTCCTTAAACTGAGGAAGTGGAGAGCTCAATAAATTAAGCCTTGTGCTTAATGTTTAACCAGGAACTATGGGTGAACATTCTTTTCTTATAACTAGATGTAAACGAAAGGACAGGATCTTATGACTGAATGCAGGATTTGGCCAGCATAGCCACTTCTATGACTTCCGACAGCTTGTGACAGCATGACCACTTCACTGTTAAAAAGTCAAAGAACAAAAGTAGGAGCAATTGTGTGCAGTTACAACAATAAATTAAGGATACACAGACACATAGACACAAAAAGTAAGAATAATGACAAAAACATACACGTGAAGAAGGTAAGGAAAAATTATAGTGATTTTAGAATGTGTTCAAACTTAAGTGACCATCAACTTAAAATAGATTGCAGTAAGCAAAGTTTAGTATATGGGATATACATGATAACCACAAAACAAGAATCAATGAGATTTGCAAGAAATAAAAAGAAAGAAACCCAGACACAACACTACAAAAATTCATGAACCCATAAGAGAAGAGACAAACATAGGGGATATTGAAGAAAGAAATTGAAGAAGAAACAAATAAATGGAAGGACATACTGTGCTCATGATGAGAAAAAATTAACATTATTAAAATATCTATATTATCCAAATGAATCTATGGGTTCAATGCAATTTCTATCAGAATACCAATGGAATTCATCACAGAACTAGAACAAATAAGTCTAAAATTTCTATGGAATTGCAAAGACTTCAAATAGCCACACCAATCTTGAGAAGGAAGAACAAAACTGGAGGCATCATGGTATGTAATATCAAACCATACTATATAACCCTACAGTAATCAAAACAGCATGGTACTAGCATAAAAAAGAAACATATAAATCAATGGAACAGAATAGAGAACCCAGAAATAAATCCATGCCCATATGGTCAATTTATGACAAAGAAGACAAGACTATACAATGGGGTAAAGACATTCTCCTTTAAAATGGTGTGAAGAAAACTGCACAGATACATGCAAAAGAATAAAACTGGATCACTTTTTTATACCATATGCAGGAGTAAACTCAAAATGGATTAAGACTTAAATGGAAGACCTAAATTAATAAAACTTCTAAAGGAAGACATTGGCAGTAAACTATTTGATATTGGTCTTAGTAATATCTCTCTCTCTCTCTCTCTCTCTCTATATATATATATATATATATATATATATATATATATATATTCCCCTTGGGGAAGAAAAACAAAAGAAAAATAAACAAATGGGATTACGGCAAACTTCAAAGTTTTTGCATAGCAAAGAAAACCAGCAACAAACAAAAAGACAGCCTACTGAAAGGGAGAAGATATTTGCTAATGAGACATCTGTTAAGGGCTTAACATCCAAAATACATAAGGAACTCATACAACTTAACACCAAAAACAACAATGACAACAAACAAACAATCCTATGGTATGAGGATCTGAATAAGCATTTTTCAAAGATGACCTATGAAATATTTTCAACATTACTAATTATCAGAGAAATACAAATGAAAACCACAATATCACCTCACTCTGCCAGAATGGCTAGATCAATCATTTGTCAACAAATAAGAAATACTGACAAAGATTGTACAAGAGAGAACCCTTGTGCACTGTTGATGGGATTGTAAGTTGGTATATTCATTATGGAAAACAGTAGGGAGTGTCCTCAAAATGTTAAAAATAGAACTTCCTTATGGCCCAGCATTTCTACTTCTGGATATTTATCCAAAGAAATCTAAAACCCTAATTGAAAAAGATCTATGCATCCTTATGTCCACTACACATTATTTACAACAGCCAAAATATGGAAGCAACCTAAGTGTCCACCAATAGATACAAAGATAAAGAAGGGGAATACATACAATGCAATAATACTCAGCCATAAATAAGAATGAAGTCTTGCCATTTGTGAGAACATAGATGGATTGAGAAGTCCATGTTAAATGAAGCAATCCAGGCAAATCATAAGACAAATACCTTATGATTTCATTTATATGTGGAATCTAATAAAGCAAAACAAAACAAAATAAAAACAAACTCATAGATATAGAGAACAAGTTGATTTTTGCTAGATGGCAGGGGCATCAGGAGGATGGATGAATAAGTGAAGGAATTAAGCAGTATAAATTTTCAGTTATAAAAACTGTCACAGTGATGTAAAGTACAGAATAGAGAATATAGTCAATAATATTGTAAAAACTATGTATGTTGTCAGATGGTTACTAGATTTAATGGGATGATCACTTGTAAGGTATAAATGTCTAATCAATACAACCAAAGCTAATATAATGTGTCAACTGTAGTTGAAAAATAAAAAAATAATAAAAATTTGTGTTCTGGTATAAAAAAAAAAAAAAAAGAATAAACAGGTGTCAAGGAAAAACTCACGTTGGAAGTTCTAGGGTACATACAGGAAGCTTTCTAAAATACTATGCAGAGCCCAGAAGTTAAAAGTGAACAACACAGTAAAATATGATTAAAAATAAAAACTATGTATTGTTAAAGCGATTTAAAATTAGATGTAATTCGTCCCTGGCTGTTTGGCTTAGTGGTAGCGCGTCGGCCCAGCATGTGGATGTCCTGGGTTCAATTCCTGTTCAGAGCATCGGCCCCCACCAAGGTTGCTAGTGGATCCCATTCAGGGCACATGCGGGAGTCAATCTATCTCCTGTCCTCTCGCTTGGGAAAAAAAATTAGATATAATTCAGAGACCCACTGGGCAAAAATAGTGTATCTTATTAAGAGATCAGGGATTCAATCCACAGTATACAAAGAAAAAACAAATCAGAAAGAGGGAAAAAATGTCCCAATCCAACAGAAAACTCTGTATTAAATATCACAAAAGAAAATGGTATAATGTTCAGTAATAATATGAAAAAATTACTCAATATTACTAGCAGTCACCATAAACAAAAACAGTAAGTTAAAACTCTCCAAACCATATAGCAAACATCTAGAAATGATACGCAAGAAGAGAAGTGATAAAACGAACCTTCTTGGACTATTGGCAGAATGTGTAAATTTCTCTGGTGTGTTCAGAAAGATATGTGCAAGGGTAATGACCATAACATAATCTGTAATTGTGAAATTGGAAGTAAAGTACACCGTGATGATAAAGTTGTGTATTAAATGCAAGGGTATTTCCAAGATGTGTCATAAGGTAGAAATGCATGGCATAACAGTTTGCATAAAATAATCCTGTTTATGTAAAAAAAAAAAAAACAACCCACAGAACCAGAAAAACACTGTATGTACTTCTGCATATAATTGGAGAGCACTTAATCTGTGGCAAGCATCATTCTAAACTTTTTGTATATTTTAACTTCCTTAATCCTCATAGAAATCCTATGAGGTAGATGGTATTGCCACCCTCGTTTCACAGATTTAAAAAGAGACACAGCATGTGCAATTTTCACAGTCACAGAGACCAGAAGGGGTCAAAACTGAAGTGGCTTAGTTTCCTCCCTCCTTTTTCAGCATTATTTCAATTTGCCTGCCCTCCCTTCCAACTATCCCCTCTTTCCTCCTGCCACCTCCTCCATTCTCTCAGTAATTGTTCAACCAATGTCTGTTAAGTGTTGCCATATCCGGCTTTATTGTGGGGAAGACCATGTGTTCACTTTCTGAAAGAGAAATTTTGAAAGGAAGGAAGAAAGGAAGGGAGAGTGAGGGGGGAGAGAGAGGCGGGGCAGGAGAGAGAGAGACAGGGAGAAAGAGAAAGAAAAAAGAAAGAAAGAAAGAGAAAATAAAAGGAAAGAAAGGGAGGGAGGGAGGGAAGGAGAGAGAGAGAGAGAGAAGAGAGAGAGAAAGAAAGAACGAAAGAAAGGAGGGAAAGAAGGAAGGAAGGAAGGAAGGAAGGAAGGAAGGAAGGAAGGAAGGAAGGGAGGGAGGGAGGGAGGGAGGGAGGGAGGGAGGGAGAGAGAGAGAGAGAGAAAGAAAGAAAGAAAGAAAAGAAAGAAAGAAAGAAAGAAAGAAAGAAAGAAAGAAAGAAAGAAAGAAAGAAAGAAAGAAAGAAAGAAAGAAAGAAAGAAAGAAAGAAAGAAAGAAAGACGCTTCCCGCCCAGAGAGAGACAGAGATGGAGGCTGAGCGACTGGAGGACTGAGAAAAAGCCCAAGAGTGAAAGCGAAACGGACCCAGGAGGAGCCTAAGCTCGACCCTCCCCCTGGCCGCGCGTACCGCCCGCGTCGCCCGGCCCGCAGAGCCGCCGGCGTCGCCGGGATGGATGGAGCGCACGGCCAGGGCGGGGGAGGCGTCCGCAGCTCCGCGCCCGCGAACGCGCCCCGGAGGGAGCCACCGCCCCATTCCTGACCGTCCCCGGTTCCGCGGGGCTGTGGCCGAGCGCCCGCTGCGCACGGAGGATCCGGGAAACGAAACTCGGAGGCGCGGCTCCCCCGCCCAGGTCGCTGGAAGGCCCCTTCCTGGTAGTGACTCAGGGTAGGCTTGTGTCACTGGCCGCGCAGCGGGACACCGGGGAGGCTTGGGTGAGGAGTCCTTGTCCGCGCAGCGAGGCACCGGAGCAGCAGCAGGAGCAGCAGCAGCCGCAGGTGGGTGGGCGGCGTGCGTCCCCCGGCGCGGGCGCGGGGCCCCGGGGGGCTGTCACCCCGGGCGGGACGGCTGGCGAGTTGCGCTGGCGCTGAGGTTGTGGGTCCTGTGTGGGACAGGGGGTCTCAGTGGCCTGAAGACGCCACCAGGAAGTGAACCGAGGGCTCAGCAAGGGGCCCCCTCAGGCCAGGTGGCGCCCTGGCCAGTAGGAACGGTGCCCAGGACACGGAGTCTCTCCCTTAAACCTCCCGCAGGCTGGCTTCCCCTAGCTGGGTGTCCTCACAGCCCCTTACATCGTGGTGAGAACCTGGGCCCCTGGGTGATTAATAAGGACAGTCCGCTAGCTGTTACTTTAAATACTAAGTAGGGGTGTGGCTCCTCGGAACCCCACAGTGGGAAAGATAAGAAGCTGTTTGTAGCCTGGAGGCGGAGGCATTATCTCAGGTCTCCACCTGCCTGACTTGAACTCTGCCTCTGCTACTTACATCTGGGGACCCCGAGCCAGTTTCCTCAGACCTTCCTTCCTGACCTCACCTCTGAAATTGTGTAGCGATTAAATAAGAGTACCAGAATAAGAGTCTGACATGTATTTGTGCATTAGTCCTGAGTAAAAGTCCAGTTTTTGTTGTTTTTAACATTTGACGAAGTCCCCGCTTCTTTGAGCTTACTATCTGGGTCTCATGACGTTTTTTTTCTTTGTTTTTTTTTTTTTAATTGAATTTATTAGAGTGATACTGGGTAACAAAATCATACTGGTTTCAGGTGCACAAGGTTACAACACATCATCGGCACACTGTCTTGCGTTGTCAGCTGCCCAGCCCGAGTCTGAATCTTCGTCGGCACCATTTATCCCATACCCTCCACCCCCACCCCCACTGCAGTCACCCACACTGTTGTCCTGTTCATGAGATTTTTTTGTCCTTTTTTGCTTAATCCCTCCATCCTCCTCATCCAGCCCCCCCCCACACACACACATACACAGCTGTCAACCTACTCTATCTCTGAGTCTGTCACTATTTTGCTTGTTAGTTCATTTTGTTCACTAGATTCCACTTACGAGTGAATTGTAGGTTACTTGTCTTTCTCTGACTGGCTAATCTCACTCAGCACAATGCTCTCCAGGTCCATGCATGTTGTCACGAAGGGTAAGATGTCCTCCTGTTTTACAGCTGAGTAGAATTCCATTGTGTAACTACACCACTGCTTTTTTATCCACACATCTACCCTTGGGCACTTGGGCTGCTTCCAGATCTTGGCTGTTGTAAATAACGCTGCAATGAACATAGGGGTGCATAGATTCTTTCAAATTAGTGTTTCAGGATTCTTCAGATAAATTCACAAGTAGAATTGCTGGGTCATAAAGCAGTTCCATTTTTAATTTTTTGAGGTAACTCCGTACTGCTTTCCACAGTGGCCGCACCGTCTGCATTCCCACATTCCCACCAGCAGTTCGTGAGAGTTCCCATTCCTTCACACCCATGCCGACACTTGTTATTTATTGATTTATTAATGATAGCTGTACACACATTGTTGAGTCAAGAAGACCAATTAGGTGCCTTGTCCTGGACTGGCTCTGCTCTGGCCTTGGCTAGCTAAGAGGGATTGTGTAGGAACTGTCTCCTGTCACCTCTCCATCCTCGAGTGTAACAGTCTCTCCCACTTTGTCTGTAACCCACAGACCTTTCCTTTCCCTGAATGAGACAAGCTCCCTCCGTGGCTGGACTTCAGTTACGTTCCCTCTGTCTATGATGCCTCCAGACACCTACTCTTCCAACACACTGCCTTACCCTCACCCACCATCCAGCCCGGTGCCCCATACTCTTTATCATAGCACCCTTATATTTATTTATAGCTCTTAGAGTGTTTGTAATAATAACATATTGTTGTCTGTCATTCTGATTTTTATGGTACCTTACATGCTATGCTCTATGCCTTCCATCAATAGTCTTTAAGAAAAAGGGCACAAGCTTTATACTAAGTAAATATTTAAACAATATTTCCATCTATACATATATATGTGCATCTATTTACACAATATTTATACATGTACATATATAGAATGTACACACGCTCTACAGGGTTCTCTTAAATAATGCTAAATTGAAAAAATCGAAGTACTGTAGCTAATCAGTACTAACAACGGTGCTCTTTACTTTTCCAAATTTTGAATTTTGTGTTTACAAAGGAGTGTAGCCTGGCCTATTAAAAACAAAATTGGCCATAAGTAAGTTTTAAATTTATAAGAAAGATACCATAAACAGTCTTTTAAGACATTTTACTGGGACTGAACAATTTTGGAGACTTTTTTTTTTCATTGAGTCAAGTACATGACTCATTTTAATTCAGCTAGTTAGTGAGCGCCCCAACATTAAGCCACCATTCCTGCTCTGCTCTTACCTCCCTTGTGTAGAAGGAGGCCAGGAAACCACTCAGATTTATGAGGGAGCTCGGACTTGTCAGGAAGGGCGTCACAGCAAGAATAAAGCAACCACACGAGCCTAACTGACTTAAAGTTCAGTTCTGCCTGCTTTTGTCTTTTTGGTGTACTTGTTAGTTTTGTAGACCACCCTTGGCCACCCCTCTCTCAGTTGGTCCCTGTTGATGTAATATAGACTTTTTATTCTTTAAAGTTTACTCTAAAACGCTATCCCAAAGTTGTTCTGGACATAATGGTTTTATTTATTGATTTGGACAGAGACCAAGAGAGTCAGAAAGAGGGACAGACAGGGACAGACAGACAGGAAGGAAGAGAGATGAGAAGCATCAATTCTTCGTTGTGGCACCTTAGTTGTTCATTGATTGCTTTCCCTTATGTGCCTTGACTGGGCTCAAGCTGGCAACCTCGGGGTTTCGAACCTGGGTCCCTCGCATCCCAATCTGACACTCTACCCACTGCACCACCGCCTGGTCAGGCTGTTTTATTTTCTTTAACATAGAATACTGAAGTAGATTTTTATAGGACGACTCCCAGTTGCCAGGTGCTCCCCTTTTATAAGGCAGCCTGGGCCACCCCATCTCCATCCAAAATTTTGTCCGTGCATATGGCGGACTCGTGGAATCAACCTCTGTGTAAGCTCTTCTGGGTTTGCTCTACTTTTCTTTTTATCAACACTGCAGTTCGACAAATGAAATATTTTTGTCCTTTGATGGTCACAAAAGCTTTTTAAATGCACAGAACTGACCTACAAGCAGAAGCTGAACAGCATGGAAATGATGCATTTTATTCACGACTTAACTCTCAGCAAGTATTCTCCACTTTCTGTGCCCAGTTTCTTCCCTCCCCCAAGCCTTGTGTCTCCTTCTCACTTATTCATAGGAATTTAAAGACGTGGGATTCTGAGACTGGTTTTAGAGCAGTAACATCTTGCTAAAAAAATATAATTTAGAACAGATGTCTCCATCCTGGGAATCTGAGGCCGGGAAAATGTCAGCTGGTTCGTTCTTAGGCAATTAAGAAGCAAATTTGGATAAATAATTAAAATCTAGTTTTGCCTAATTTGTAGGCATGCTAGTTTGGGGATTTTCCAAAATAAGGGATGCTTTCCCCTTGGTATCCAGATTTTGCATTTATAATTTTTGAAAGCAATGAGATCGAAATTTCAGGACCCCAAAGACGGTGAAAGGGGATTCACTGTAATTATGAATTGTGGAACCAGAACAGAATATCCCCTGCACTATTTCTGCCTTCTCCCCAGGGGTAGAAGTTTATCATTTGAAGTTCCGTATTTGTCCTGAAGTAATGACGATTCCAGTGATACCCTATGTAACAGGACTTTATTGGAGACATTTTTTCTTTTTTCTTTTTTTTTTTTTAGTACAGGAGATATTAGAGTTTCTTTTCTTGGAAGTCTTTCGGGGATTTGTTTCTCACAGAAGTACTTGTGAGGCATTCTTTAATAACAATGACTGTGTGTTACTCATTCATCAATTCACCCAAGACTCAGCAGTCATTTCTAAAGCTGAGTGATTAGGTCTGAGAAAAATCAATAGGTCTGGAAATCAGCAAACGAGAGTGGACAGGAATGACCATGGCGGCCATCTCCCATCCACTAGTCCTTTCTTCTACCTGGCACACCCACAGCTACAACCATTCCTTAACAGTTTGCACCAGCGCTTAGGACCTTGATGAACCTTTTTATAAAACCCGCCCACTTTTGCAGTGCTGGTCACCCTGGTCCCTCCCGCCCACTAGTGGGCGGTCCAGTTTTCATGGTGGACCAATCGCGGCACCATTTCGTTGCTCCGCTATCACCCACCATGAAAGCTGGAACGCCCACTAGTGGGCGGGAGGGACCAGGGTGACCAGCTCTGCAAAAGTGGGCAGTTTTTATAAAAAGGTTTGCCCTCACGGGCTTAGGCCATAACATTTCCGTGCTTGAGATATTATGTAAGAACGAAAATGTTAAAACCTGCAGGAAAACGAGGGCCCAGAGTTTGTCCCACAGTATTTTTCCCAACAGATAGTCCTCCTCACAAGCCTGTGGCATAAGACTCAAAATAATGCAAGCAAATAGAAAGGAAGAGAGCAAATATGAACCAATGAGCCCTGTTTGGGGGCCCATTGAGTTTCTCTTCGGAGCCAGAACGGGATGACCTCTGACACCACGAGAGAAAGGCAAATATTCAAGTCTCGGTACTCCCACGGCCAGGCCAGGGGAGCTCACTGCAGTGCGCGTCTTAGCGGCCCGCTCCTGTTCCTAGCGGGAGTCCCGGCGTTTGTTTTATGAATTCCCTCTTTCTGGCACATTCCTTCTTTCTGCCCGGGCCTGGACTCCCTGTGCTCAGACAGCGAAATGTAAGAAAAGTTATTTTTAAGTTAAAAATATTTTATCATTTTAGGCAAAAAATGTTTATGTTAATAATTTTAAAGTCCCTCTTGCCCCCAATACACCCAGAGAAGGGGACTTGTCTGTGTTCTTCCTCCAAGTACAATATTATTAGGATTTGTCCTTGAAATGAGTGTCTTTCTGACATGGTAAGCGAGTGGAGAACGAAGAAAACAATAATCCCTTAAAGTTGCTGTAAAATTGGTTAAAGGCTATAGGAGGTTTTTTTTTTTTAAACTAGCTATATTAAAGGGTATGGTCCTAAGAGCAACAGAGGAGAGATCAGAACATTAGAGATGTCCAGCCCAGCATGTTGATTAAGGGATGCTATTTGATTCTACTCCACATGTTTAGTCCTTTGATTTTATATGTCTGCGAATATATTATTCTACTTGGCACACACACGGGTACATGCATCATTAACATAAATACCTTAGCATGTTTTAAGGTAAGGGGTGTTGCTTCTCAGGTATAATCCTTGAGCCTGGAAATGCGTGGTTAACAAAAGTAACCATGGCATTTGGTGCGTGAGACTTGGGTCTCCTTCAGCTGTTCCTTTCTTGACAGAACCTGAAACCTGAGTGTGGCCCATGAAAACTTTTAGCCAACTTTGGTTACAATGTTTATTTGCTGGTTGATCATCTTCAAGAGTAACTGAAGGAGCCTGACCTGTGGTGGCGCAGTGGGATAAAGCGTCGACCTGGAACACTGAGGTTGCTGGTTCGAAACCTTGGGCTTGCCCAGTCAAGGCACATATGGGAGTCGAAGCTTCCTGCTCCTCCCCCTTCCTCTCTCTCTGTCTTTCTCTCTCACTCCTCTCTCTCTAAAAAACCAATAAATAAAATATAAAAAAAAAAAGAGTAACTGAAGGAAAAAAAACCCAAAAACATAAATTTTGATCTTTTTGTCCTTCTCACCTGGTGAGGTCCACAGCAGTTGGTTTCTGATTAGCTGATGAACACGTGGGTTACTGTTATTCTGGGAAAACCCGGGAAGTCCAATCAGTAACTCAAATTCTTTGCTTTATTCCAGGGCCAAGTAAACCCATTCCGGACTGCTGTATTTCTTGAGCACATAGAATTAACAGGTGACTATCGTTGGAATATTCGACTTAGACGGTAATAAAGAAATAAAATGATAAAGAGAAGAGGAATGTGGTTTTATTCTTGGGAGCATCAGATTTTAGTAAAGGATACAGAGGGATCAGTTGATTTTTATTTACCATTTAAGATGACACAATAGGAAGAGTTAATAAAGTAGCAGCCAAGACTGGAGAGGGCCCGGGAAAGGTCGTTCATACTAGTGTGTAGGTTTAAGATCAGACAGGCACCAGACTTTTTGCCTCATGTGTTCATTGTCAGTAACAGGCACATAGGGGTTGGGATTTAAAGCGGAGAGATAGGAAGAATAGTGACTGGGAACTAGTGAGAAGGCGTAGAGTAGGTCAAAGTACTGGAAGGCAGAAGTACTGAGTACAGTGTTTATTATTTTATTATTATTTACTATTTTTTCAGTGGAAATAACCAAACACACAATTTCAGTTGGACTGTCACAGTACTACAACTATGACAACCCCTGAATGTGGGTTCTCTGGCTAATAGCAGGTCGTAAATCCTAGAACACAGGGTCAGGCCTTTCTGAATGTAACATTAAGAACCCGTGCACAGGCCTGACCTGTGGTGGCGCAGTGGATAAAGCGTCGACCTGGAAATGCTGAGGTTGCCGGTTCGAAACCCTGGGCTTGCCTGGTCAAGGCACATATGGGAGTTGATGCTTCCAGCTCCTCCCCCCTTCTCTCTCTGTCTCTCCTCTCTCTGTCTCTCCCTCTCCTCTATAAAATGAATAAATAAATAAATTAAAAAAAAAAAAAAAAAAAGAACCCGTGCACACAACTTGGAATTAGCAGAGCTGTTTGGCAATTGTGTGACTGACAGCTAACCGTGCTCCCTCTCACGTGGGACCCCGCCTGGAGCCCCGCCCTGAGCTGTCCACCACCTGGGTGGACCCACGTCTGCAGTCCTACTCAGAAACATAGCACTGGGCAATGGGTTCAGAAAAAAGGGTTGAAATGACCAGATTCTGGTAAACTATAGATGAAGAGAGGAATATCTTATGGGTATGTATACTTTTAGAGATCTTGTTCTAACAGTCATATTTGCCCTTAAAATTGTACCTGATGTATTAATAGCAGCTCTTCTTTTTCAGAACTCTTTAAATCATGGACAAACAAGGTAAGTAAATTAAGTATTTACTTTCCTTCTATGATGTTAAATATGTTGTTCATTTATTGTTCATCAGATGTGTTATTCAGTTTCTGAAAGGATATAATTTGCTTTGTGTTCTTTACGCTCCCAAATCTAAAGTCAAGTTCAGTCTTTGATACACAGACATAGATATTTACTACCACCAGCGTTTCCTTTAAAAATAAAAAGCCTTCGATAAACCGAAGATTTTCTTAGGCTTTATTGGAAAATATGTTGTATAATTTATACTATATTTCTTCCAGATCAGTTTTTCCCTTTTATATGTGTATTCCATAGGCATAACAATTATTCAAATCATATTAATGAACAGATAATAAATTTACTATGTCAGTTCTCTGTAATAAAATTCTCACGTAAATTCCTGATACATAGTTCATAACATACACACATGAACAGTTTTAAATAAATGCCAACCATTATGTTCTAGGTTTGTTTGTTTGTTTTCTTTCAAGAAAATTCTAAATAATTTAGGTATTGACCACACATATAATAAGTCTGATTAAAAATATTTAAAGAAAAAGAAAACAAAAGACCTTGTTTGATTAAAAATATAAAGCGACACATATGGGGGAAACTATGCGAAAACAAAATCCTGTGTTCTGAAAGGGTTTAGATTCAGCCTCCTCATTGTGTAGACAGCCAGAGGTGTTTCTCTCTCACCACAACATCAGCCTCGCTGCCTGAGGCATCATTGATTAGGACCAGAAACCCAGGCTCTTCTTCAGGAAGTTTCATGATTCTCTCGTAATGTTTGCTGTGTTTATTTACTCTTACACACAAAACTCAAAGTTTTTTAAATGTGGGTTTGTCTAATAATATTAAGCTGTTTTGTTTGCTGTAAAATTTAGGATGCTTCAAATCACTTTAGAACGATTCTTTTGGCCACGCCCATAGTCAGCTTTTAACTCTTCAATTTTATTATATATAAATTGTCTGGGTATAAATAAATACATATATGTACATGTATGTAAATATACATATATAAATAAAAATAAAATACCTTTACAACAGCATGATACTCCTGTGAGTTCATAAACTGTAGTACTCCAGCCCACAGGGAGCTACCAGTGTCCTGTGGAAGAAACCCACCCGAGACACATACTTATGTCAAGAGGAAGAGAGAGGGAGGTCTGCTAAGGGAGGCAAAGAAGACCTCCTGAATGTCCTTCTCCCTCAGCTTTTATTGATCAGAAGCAGAACAGAGGTAGCAGGATTATAGGGGAAGGAGACCAGGTGACAAGGGGAAGAATGACTGATGGCTGTTTTGCTGACTTGGAGAAAGGGCTAAATTGGTCAGTACATTCTTTTTTCTTTGCTAATTCACAAGCACAAAGGAAGGGACAATCTAGAACCCCTAGGCTAATTTTCTAAAACCAGTTTACATGCATTCCTTTGTGTCTGCACAAAGGTCACTCACTCACACAGCTTCTTGGTGTTTGCATCTGATAGACATTCACTCCGGGGCTTTTTAACTAAAGTTTCCCCATCCAAGTCAGAGAGGTCCAAGGTTAGAGGGGTGATTCCCTGCAATAAACTATCCACTTGTGATTTCTGTGCTCTTGGCTCTACTGGGCCACTCGCCCATTGACATACATATTTTCTCTTTGTATGAGTTTCCGCTGAAATTTCTGAAACCAGGATCTTTGCTCTGGTACCGAAATCCCGGAGATGATGAGCTCCTAACTTCTTGAATCTGTCAGGTCATGGTCATAGGTGTATCTTTAGAGGCGCTGTGTGACATGTCACTTCAGGGTAGGTCTTCCAGCCAGACTTGTAGTGTGTTGTTTTGACACCTGTGGAGTCAGAAGGGTTGCCTCCAGCTCAGGTTGGGGGTGGGGGCTGTGAGCTGAGCCACAGGAGCTGGAGCACCAGGACTGGGGCACTCACTCCTGTGATGCTGAGAAACAGAGGGAATGGCTGAGAGGGAGCAGCTGCAGGACAGCATTTCAGAAATCTGTGACCTTTCGGGGTTCTTTTTTTTTAATTTTAATGGAGTGACATTGATAAATCAGGGTACATATGTTCAGAGAAAACATCTCCAGATTATTTTGACATTTGATTATGTTGCATACCCCTCAACCAAAGTCCAATTGTCTTCTGTCATCTTCTATCTGGTTTTCTTTGTGCCTCTACTCTCCCCCCACCCCCCAACCTTCCCCCCACTCTGGGTAACCACCACCCTCTTGTCCAGGTCACCGAGTCTCATTTTTATGTCCCACTTATGTATGGAATCCTATAGTTCTCAGTTTATTCTAATTTACTTATTTCACTCAGTATAATGTTATCAAGGTCCATCCATGTTGTTGTAAATGATCTGATGTCATCATTTCTTATGGCTGAGTAGTATTCCATAGTATATATGTACCAAAGCTTTTTAATCCACTCGTCCTCTGATGGACACTTGGGCTATTTCCAGATCTTTGCTATTGTGAACAATGCTGCCATAAACATGGGGGTGCATTTCTCCTTTTGAAACAGTGCTATGGTGTTCTTAGGGTGTATTCCTAAAAGTGGGATAGCTGGGTCAAAAGGCAGTTCGATTTTTAGTTTTTTGAGGAATCTCCATACTGTTTCCACAGTGGCTGCACCAGTCTGCATTCCCACCAGCAGTGCAGGGGGGTTCCCTTTTCTCCACATCCTCGCCAGCACTTATTCTGTGTTGTTTTGTTGATGAGCGCCATTCTGACTGGTGTGAGGTGATATCTCATTGTGGTTTTAATTTGCATTTCTCTAATAATTAGTGATGTTGAGCATTTTTTCATATGCCTGTTGGCCATCTGTATGTCCTCTTTGGAGAAGTGTCTATTCATTTCTTTTGCCCATTTTTTGATTGGATTGTTTGTCTTCCTGGTGTTGAGTTTTACAAACAGCCTGGTACTGGCATAAGAACAGGCATATAGATCAGTGGAACAGAACAGAGAACCCAGTAATAAACCCACAGCTTTATGGACACCTGATATTTGACAAAGGAGGTAAGAGCATACAATGGAGTAAAGACAGCCTCTTTAATAAACGGTGTTCGGAAAATTGGACATCTAACCTGCAAAAAAATAAAACTAGATCGCCAACTTACACCATTCATAAAAATAAACTCAAAATAGATAAAAGACTTAAATATAAGCCGTGAAACCATTAGCATCTTAGAAGAAAACATAGGCAGTAAGCTCTCTGACATCTCTCGCAGCAATATATTTGCTGATTTATCTCCACGGGCAAGTGAAATAAAAGACAGGATAAACAAATGGGACTATATCAAATTAAAAAGCTTTTGCACAGCTAAAGACAATAAGAACAGAATAAAAAGACAAACTACACAATGGGAGAACATATTCGACAATATGTCTGATAAGGGGTTAATAACCAAAATTTATAAAGAACTTGTAAAACTCAACACCATTCGGGGTTCTTGCAGTGGCTGTCCAGGGAGAAGCCCCGAGAGAGGCAAGTGATTCTCTGTTGCCTGAATTTATGGTCTCCATAGATTCTGTAAGGCCAGTAGCCACGGCCACCATCACAGCCGCCTGGCCCATGCAGGTTCACATTTAATTCGAACAGATGGTAATGAAACAACGGAGCTAAGAACTGGTGGGCCATTAGCTTTCATCCTAGCTTGCACCCAGCTGGCAAGAAATACACACAGTGGGAAAACACTTCCCTTTCCATTCAGGGCTCTCAAAGCCACTGACTTAATCCAAATTTCCTAGAATCAAAGGTTTCTACCTCACCAGCCTTATGCACCTCTGTTCCCCATCTCCTTCTCTCTGCACTAACTGGCTTCTCCTTCAACACTCTGCCATCTTGGCTGCTTCTCCTCTCCTCCACATGGCCTTTTTCTCCTCTCCTACAACATGGGCTCCTCCTAGAACATAATCACTCTTCCCCCGGAACAACGTAATCTCTCTTCCTTGTAAAACCTTTTGGAGCGAGAGCCCTCCCCCAACACATATTAACATAATCGTGCCCATCCCAAGCAAGAAGGGCAACTAACATTATCACCTGGGCAATGGGCTTCCACGTGGACAGCGCCATCTTTAACAAAGTGAGCATAATATATATTATCTGCCCACCAGACTCCAACCTGCTGAACGTAGTATGACGCCCATTGAAGGAAAGAGAGAGGTCCAGCCTCCTGCTGACACCCCCCTCTCTGTTGAGCGATCTTAAAGGGCTCATGAAAGAGAAGCATGGAGGAAATGGGTCAGATGGAGAGTTTGACCTACATTTTCTTCTGTATTGATGCCATGTCCCCATGAGTCAGAAAGAATCTTATGACTTCACAGTGAGTCGTGGGGAAGAGAGGAGGACGGAATAGACGCGGGGTGTCCCACTAGACCGTAAGTTCAGCCCCGGAGCCTAACCTAGGGAGCGACACAAGATGCTGTCCTGTCTGGCCGTGGCTGGGCTGGCTGTGAAATGAATTCTTGGAGAAACACAAGTATGAGCAACCAGGATGCCGAACCATTTGTACGTATATGAATGTTATTTAAGGCACACTGATTGGCAGATAACATTTCAGGTGTTAGTTTATTGTCGTTAAGTCAGCTATGATTTTTCTAGGTCTGAATCAGTCCAAGAGTAGAAGTTACTTTGGTCAACCTTCTCAGAGTAGCTCCAGAGGAGACATGAAAAGGGCACTTGGCTGACCAGGCAGTGGCGCACTGGATAGAGCATTGACCTGGGACGTGGAGGACCCAGGTTCCAAAGCCCCAAAGCTGTCGGCTTGAATGCGGGATCATCCAGCTTGAGCACAGTATTGCCCGCTGAGCACGAGATCATCAGCATGATCCCAAGGTCACCGGCTTGAGGCCCAAGGTCCCTGCTTGAGCAAGGGGTCACTGGTCAATGCACTTATGAGAAAGCAATCAATGAACAACCAAAGTGACGCCAGTCAATGCTTCTCATCTCTCTTCCTTCCTGTCTCTGTTTGTCTGTCTGTCCATCTATCTCTACCCCCTCTCAGGGAAAAAGAACCGCATATTTAAGTACAGATATGTATGCATTACTTTCAATATTTTTTATAATTCTTATAGCAATGATTTTAGGTATCTTTTAAATCATCCATAACCCTTCCATTCCCATCCTCACTGCCTCCTCATTTTATTTATCTCTTTGCACTCTATGTGTGGCTTTTTTGTTTGTTTGTATTTTTCTGAAGTTGGAAACGGGGAGGCACTCAGACAGACTCCTGCATGCCCCCGACCAGGATCCACCCGGCATGCCCACCAGGGGGCGATGCTCTGCCCATCTGGGGCGTTGCTCTGTTGCATCCAGAACCATTCTAGTGCCTGAGGCAGAGGCCATGGAGTCATCCTCAGCACCCGGGCCAACTTTGCTCCAATGGAGCCTTGGCTGTGGGAGGGGAAGAGAGAGACAGAGAAGAAGGAGAGGGGGAGGGGTGGAGAAGCAGATGGGCGCTTCTCCTGTGTGCCCTGGCTGGGAATTGAACCCGGGACTCCTGCATGCCAGGCCGACGCTCTACCACTGAGCCAACCAGCCAGGGCTACGTATGGCTTTAAAACCTATCTTTTTTCTACTTCTACCAAAATCAAAATTCTGACGAGAACACTCCTCAGGCAGAGTCGAAAGCTAGAAGTTCAACCCTAGTAGCTCAGCTATCTCATTTTATCGAAAAGGGAGTTTGTTTCCAGCAGGATTCAGGGGCAGACATAATTCTGGTCACAGCTATAGCTTTTGTTAAGGGAAGAGCCCGCTCCATGTCAATAGAGCACAAGATCTGACAAGGGAAGCTTCCTGTCGACAGGCATTGCGGTGTTCTTTCTCATATGATTGCACTGAAACCAACTGATGTTTACCTCACCTTCAATTACAGATATGCAGACTCACCCAGGGGCCAATTTCCCAGCTCCGTATCATCCTCAGTATCCACCGGGGGCGTTCCAAGGTAAGGCATCTGTTTAAAGCAGCGGTTCTCAAAGTGTGTGCCAGGGCACACTGGTGCACCCTAGAAGATTTCCAGGTGTGCCTTATGGTATTCCAGAAAAATATGTGCCTGTTGGGGACCAAAACACCAACAGGGTTTTTGGAGTTTAGATATTTGGGGAACAGAGGTGTGGGGAATTGGCTGTAAGCTGACAGTCTGCCCAACCCCCACCTTACTTGTCTGATTAGGTTGCAAAAGGCTGTTAAACTGTGGTGCTGAGTTGTTTACACTACCCTCCATGTTCCCCGGAAAGACTGGAGGCAAGTTTCTTCTATCCTTTGTTTGGTGTAAAGTTAAGATGATATGTATGATGGGGGTTTTCTGCACTCAACACAATTATATGTAAAAGAGAGGAATTCTTCAATGTATTGATGAGGAAATGAGAGTTTGCCTTTCAAATATACACCCAAACATTGAAGAAATCACTAGGACACACCAGGCTCATGTTTCTCATAAACACAAGAATGAAAAAACTTAACCTGGTTGCACCGGGACCTGCCGAATTTACTAGATCTTACTAAGAATGTATCTATATATATATAAAACACAACTTTTGGTCATTTTTTTATTTTTTAATTCCTCTTTTTTTATGAATTCTAAAAAGCATAACTCAAAAAATGTAACATAAAAATGTTTTTTAATGTCAGAATAAATTTAATTTTGTTGTATTTATTTCATAAAAGCACACTTGGACTTTATTTTTTTTCTTTAATATTTGACTTAATTATCATATTTCTCAGAAATTTGTATATAGTGCGGCTACAATTAATAGTAGGATTTTAAATGCTCCCCGATTTCAAAAAGTTTGAGAACCACTGTTTTAAAGGACCAGAACCAGAATAAACCAACCACTGGTATCCCCCCCCCCAATGGGTGGACGTGTGTGTGTCTTCTGTCTATTTATGATAGTAGTGAGCTTTGTGAAAGGTGCAGGAATGAAATTGGCAACCCTGTTCCTGACCGCTTTTGGTTGATGATGTGTTATCGTAAATATCATTCAGGTCATTTTGACTCATACCGGATACTAAAGGTGTAAGTTAAAAAAAAAAATAGTCGTGAGTTTACATTTAGCAAGAGGGATTGAAAGCTGCACAGAACTTAAAGCCTGACACGCACATATGACATAAGAGATGGTATTGCGGCCCTGGCCGGTTGGCTCAGTGGTAGAGCGTCGGCCTGGCGTGCAGAAGTCCCGGGTTCGATTCCCAGCCAGGGCACACAGGAGAAGCGCCCATCTGCTTCTCCACCCCTCCCCCTCTCCTTCCTCTCTGTCTCTCTCTTCCCCTCTCGCAGCCGAGGCTCCATTGGATCAAAGATGGCCCGGACGTTGGGGATGGCTCCTTGGCCTCTGCCCCAGGCGCTAGAGTGGCTCTCGTGGCAGAGCGATGCCCCGGAGGGACAGAGCATCGCCCCCTGGTGGGCGTGCCGGGTGGATCCCGGTCGGGCGCATGCGGGAGTCTGTCTGACTGTCTCTCCCCGTTTCCAGCTTCAGAAAAATACAAAAAAAAAAAAAAGAGAGAGAGAGAGAGAGATGGTATTGCTTCTCCTCCTCTTTGGAAAATGAGGATCAGGTATCCCATGTAGAAGGTTTCAGCCTGAGGGTTTCGGGCTCAGGTGTCGCCGAGGCTGATAGCGTTCGGTGAGAGACACGGGAGAGAGGCGACTGATTCAAAGGAAGCTGCACGCAGTAGGGGCGCAGCGACCTGGGCTGAAGCTTCTCCTCCAGCGCGCACGCGACATCCTGCCTCGCGTTCCAGTAGGCAGGCCACCCACACCTTGAGGGACCATCCGGGGGACTGAGGACCCCAAGGCATCAGGTTTGAAAGGAAGGGTGTATGTGTGCATTTTGTGTTCTACTATGAACAATGTTTGTGGGATTTCAAAGGCAAGGCTCTGAGGTGATACGCTCCATGGGGTCTGCATTTGAGTGTTCCTTCCATAAGAGCTCTGAAAAACACTCGTGGCAGGCCCGGGCCGGGCGGCTCAGTTGGTTGGAGCATTGACCCAATGTGCCAAGGATATGGGTTCGACCCAGTGAGGGCCCATGCAAGAGTCAACCAGTGGCGGCATGGGTGGGTGGAGCAGCAACTCAATGTTTCTTTCTCCCTTTCTCTCTCTCTAAAAGTCAATAAAAAATTAAAAAAAAAAAAAAAAAAAACCTACTAGTGCCAGAGCTCTAGCCCAAAATAACTAAAGCAGAAGCTCAGGAAGTGGGACCCAGGGTTTGGTATTATTTTTTTTATAAATCCCCCCCCCATTAGTCTAATGTGCAACCAGGGTAAGAAGCATTATTCTCAATTCTTCGATGGTTGATTTTGGAGAATTATTAGCAAGTCGAGAATAGTCATCCAAGGCACTTGGAGAATGACTTAATCCACCTAATCCAGCTAATTAAATGTAAGAGATACCAAATTTTGGATGGTTTTCATCAGACTTGAGAGTTTGTAAAAAAAAAAAATAATAATAATAATAATAATAATAGCTCAGTTTTATTCCTTTAGTTCAAGGCCACATATGGCACAGTCTTAATAGAACAGTGATGCCAACAATATTGAGAGCTTCCTCTGCATAATGAGGATTAACTCATTTAATTCTCAGAGAGCCTTATGAAGGAAATACTGTTAATCATTTCTGTTATGCAAGAAGAAAACAGGTATAAAGAGGTTTGATCAGGCTTCAGGTTCTGGCTTCTGTACTTAATAGTTGTTGGTGTTTTTTTATTTTAAAGTTTTCTTAAATAAAATAAAGTTTTCTTATCTTAATATTTTTTATTTTAAAGTTTACATCCAAGCCTCAGTTCTCATCCATAAAATGGGGATACCATTTTCCAATTTAGTTCTATTTAAAGGTAAAGGAAAGTTATTGTAAAACACCTAGCACAGTGCTTTACAAGTAATAAATGACAAATATCGGCTGACTGTATTAATAATATGTTAAATCAACTGGGCATTATATAAATGAAAATAACCACATTTCATGTAATTCTGTGTGCTCATCCAATGATTTTGGAAATAATGAATCATCCTCCTCTCATGCCCTGAGATGATTGGATCGATGCCATTAACTTTACCATCTCCACTTCCCATTGGCTCTTCAAAAACATACATCTCTTCACACTACAGACAGGGTCAGCCTCTGCTGGCTTCCCATCACTTTACGGCTGGAGCCACAATGTCTGATTTGCCCACCCAGGTCCTGGGGCATCCCCCGCCCTTGCCCTCCAGGGCCTCTTAATCCTGGCTCTCTACTGTGAGGGGACAGCCTTCTTCTCTGCTGTGACAGGCCCCTGTTTGTGACTGTGCAGGGTACTCTGAGATGCTCTTTCTGTGCCACTGGCCTGCTCCTCTTCTTTATCCCCTGGTCCTCAGGGAAGCTGTCCTGATCCTTCCCTTCCTCCCTCCTCAGCCACACACCTGCCTTTGCAAATACACTCGCAACAGGGTCCCTCCCTTCAAATGGCTTCTCTCCAATTCTAACCAGTCCACTCATCACAGTGGTGGAGCATCTCCTTACAGTCAGGGTGAGTATCTAGTTCCCTCTCCCATGAGGCAGGAGGGCAGGGATTTACTCTGTGATTCTCATTTTAAGTCCCAGTGCTGGGCACTCCTACAGCTTGTTCAGATAGGAATCAGATCTGGGAACTAACTCCCTCTTCTGCTGAAATCCTCTCCTGCCTTCAGTCACATGGAGTAAAATCCAAACTTACTAGGGGCTCCCTAGATGAGTCTGTTTCTTTACTGACAGCTCTCTATTCTCTCTCTCCCTACGATGTTCCTCTCTCTCTCAGACTTGCCAGCTCAGCCCTGCATCGGGGATTTCTGCACTTAGTGCTCCTTCCTCTGAGAGCATTGCTCACCAGGTCACACACTAAGCTTTTCTCTTATTCTCAACTTAACTTTTACCTATTTACAGATGCCTTTTCTTCTCTGCAGGCATTTTCTCCATCAGTTCAACCTGAAACCTTTAATTAAAACCTTAATTTCTGTCTCTCAAAAGTTGCCTGCAAGCCCCTGACAGCTGTGGCCTCTCTAATAGCTGTAGTGTCTGACTCTAGAACAGTCCGATTATAGATCCTCTGTAAATATTTGTTCATTGTAAAGGGGATGAATTTTAAAAGCTTGTGAACGCCACATAGAACACAGAGTGCACCCCTGTGAAATTCATGTGGAACGTGGAGTGTGTGCTTGTCAAAGTCACGTAGAGTACAGGGTGTACACTTGTGGCATTCAGCCATTCATGTGGAGTACAGAGTATACACAGCGGACACAGTGCTTATTAAGTACTGGAGACAATGTTGCCCAATATAAATTTTTACCTACCTTGTTTCTCAAATTGTATTTCCAGATAGCTCAGGCTGCTGAATTGTGACTTATAAATGTGTGACCTAAATATTGTAGTGCAATTTTTTTTCCCCATGGGGAGAGTCTCAGGAACGTACTATCCCAATGGATTAAAACTCCGGGGAATTGTTAACCAGAAAGTCACCCCCACAGTCCTGGAAGACATGATACGCCTTCCCCTCTCCACCAGCATTTCTCAACAGTGGCACTGCAGTGTTTTAGGGTAGATAATTCCTTTTCTTCAGGGTGCTGTTTGAGGGCATTTTAGGATAGTTAGCAGCATTCCAGCCTCTATCCACCAGATCTCAGTATCACCCCCGCCCCCCATCTAGCTGTAATAGCTGAAAGCACATCAGAGCTTGCCAAATATGCCTCGAGGGAGCAAAACCAGCCCCGGATCTAACGCGTAGGGTCTGACAAGTGTGTTATAATTCCAAAACTAGTATTATTACTGTTTTTCCCAGAGTGCTTTGGTCCTAGAAATCCTAGCTCAAAGCCTTTATTTGGGGCCTTCTACTCAATGTCACCTCTGTTTTCCGTGAAGGCATTCCAGAACGTTTATGCAAGTGACTCTGGGTCATTGTTGATTTTCTTTCACTTTCTTGGGTGCTAAGCATATTTTCATCTGAGTTTTGAATGTAAGAGTAAGACCTGGGCCAACTCTACTCCACCTAAAACTCTCAAAATAGAAGTGTCTGTGAGACTGCAAATATTTTACTGGAAATTTGCTAAAAGATAAAAAAAAAAACATGATCTTTCATCTTCATAGAAACAGGCATCCTGAACTGACGTTCCTTTTTGTGATAGATGCTGGGGTAATCCCAAAGAGTTGATGTTGCCATTTCTCAGTGCAGTTACTGATTATTCCACTTGTCTCTACTTCAGGACCTCCAGGTCATACTGGCTACCCTGGCCCCCAGGGGGCCTATCCCGGACCTCAGGCAGGTTATCCTGGCCCCCAGGCCGGCTACCCCATCCCACCACCTGGCTATGGAAGCACTGGTCCAGTAGGCTTTGCTGTCCAACACCAGCCGGTGTATAATCAGCCAGGTGGACCTGCAGGGGTGCCATGGATGCCAGCACCGGCACCTCCACCAGGCTGTCCACCAGGACTGGAATATTTAACTCAGGTAATTTCAAATACATAAAACAGCCTTATAAAAGAAAACTGCCTTCGGTTTACATAATCACGTTAACAAACGACTAGTTCACAGGAGTCTGAAATGGTAAAACGTGTTTTGTTTTGTTTTTTGCTATCAAGTGATTTGAAATCATTGGGGTCAAGTTAACTTTGAAAGCAAACTGCAGATGGCTTAGGAAGTTGTGTGTCCTGTGATTTGACTATCTGTGATAAGACCTGAGAGCAAGCATTTATGAAGCACCGTGTCCAGGCTTGGTTCCTAAGTATCACACAAGTATTCACTCACTCGACCCTTTCAGAAAGCCATCATATATAGGTGATATAATCATTACTGTTTTCCAGAAGAGGAGGCTGAGATCTAGAGAGGTAATATCATTTGCTCAGCATCAGAATGTCACATGAATGAGAATGACCTTTTTACTTCTGGGACATTGGTTTTGTATCCTGGACTCCTTAATTCCATCACCAAATAATTAGTTAGGAATTAAAATAAAAAGATAAAACCATTTACTGCTAATAGCTATTTTAATTAAAAACATTTTAATTTTAATTATACCTTGAAGTCATATAAACTATTATTAAATATTGATAATAATGGTAAATATTAATTGATTATATGTATTCTCTAGAATATAAAAGCACTACTGTGAATTTGATAAAACATGATATATAATTTACACCTTAACTTTTTTTTTTTTTTTTACTATAATAGATAGATCAGGTACTGATTCATCAGCAAGTTGAGCTTCTGGAAGGTATGTGTTAATTGTATTGATTGTATTTCTTGAAAGAGAAGATGTTTGTGCAGATAAAGGCATATCAATCACCACAAATATAACACTTTCATTGATGGAAATGACTAAGGCTGGTTGTTCACAGTCTCTCATCCAGACAATGAAATGATGATGACCCTTAAAATCTCCTTTGCAGTTAGGAGTGGAGGTAACATACTGTTTCTCTGGGCCTCTGCCCTCAGGATGCAGACCCCAATTTAGAGGGAAACCAGCCAGCACTTCCTGTCGCTTCCCCGTCTCTCTGGAAAGCACTTCAGTGGCAGATAGGTCATTTGCCCTGACGCCTATCACTTCAGCTCTTTTCTCCCCAATATGTGATCACCTGGAGACTGGGGTCTGGCTGGGAAAAGGTTGATGGAATTAGCAAAGAAATAAGCCTCATAGGCACAGACAACAGTGTGGGATGAGCAGAGGGAAGGGGGTGGGAGGAGGTGGAAGGGGGTGAAGGGGAGATGACCATGAGGGGAGGAGACCGGACCTGGGGTGGTGAACACAGGACACCATAAGCAGATGACACATTACAGAATGTACTCCTGAAACCTGTATGTTCTATTACCCAGTGTCCCCCCCAATGGAAAAAGAATTAATAGTCCAGGTACCTCAGTCTATTTCCAAAGTGAATAATATTTTTCCTTTTTAAATTGGGATGGGTATATTTTGGAAAATTCCATTCCTGCCCGCAGTTTCTCTTGGCAGTTCTGGGGATGACCGCTGTCAAACCTTTTTGCTGTGGGCTGAGGATTAGCACTTGGGTTGTTGGAGGAGGCTGACCAGCAGGCTTGGAGGTCTGGCTTTCTAAAATAGCACTCTTTCTCATAGATTGGGCCTGACCCTAACGGATGTCCCTTGAGTCCAGTGCTCCTTGGGTCAAAGTGATCTTAGGGAGTCACTAGAATTTTCAGAACTCCCGCCAGAGGAGAGAGAACCTAGAGGCATTCATGAACTAGTGTGTCTTTTTTTCTAAGTATAGAGTTTAATGAGAACTCTGCTGGATTTTAGAATGTATCTATTAAATACTTCTCCACCTCTCTGCAAAGTTTCTTTCCAGTAGTGGAAATTATAATGTGAATTACACTACACAATAGCAGATCTGGTTAAACTATATCATTGTTATCTATTGCATTTAGAGTACTTACCATAGACATTGTTAGAAATGTACAATGTTCTCATTATTGTTAGTTTGTTTAAACTAAGTTTCAACTCCTGGAACTGAGATCTTATTGGGATCATTTGTTTTCTGAATTTTTAAAAAATGTTTTACTTTATGAAATTTCATTTTGAGAATATGAACCCTTCCCAAAAGACCCTATGCAATATACATTACCCCATTTAGTTTTTATATTTCTAACTTTTATATATATTTAAAATATTATGTATTAATCATAAAATATAAAGTATGTTACAAATATTAGTTATTCTTTAGTTTTTAAAAGGAATGCCTTTAACATTTTTTTGTCTCAAATTGAAAGTCTTCATTTTAACATTATGAATAAAATAATGAATATAACTCAGTTTCTTTTTAGACTCAGACTAGGAAAGACACATTTCCCCAGAACTTAATTGACAATAAACACAGTCACAGAATGTATTTATTTTGCTTGTTTTCATTGTTTAAATAACTAGAAGGGAATTTAGAGACTGTGTGAGCCTGCTGATTACATTTTCTAGATAAACAGGTTGAAGCATTTGAGATTAAGCTAGTCAACAAAGCGCTTAGATAACAAAGCCTGTGTGACTCAGAGAAAAGACATTAAAGGACCTCATGGTGCTAGAATTTGTGCAAGACGTCTCCATATGGATGAAAGTCTCCATATGGATGAAAGTCTATCCACACATACCGTAGAGAATCCTTTGTATCCATAGATTTCTTTTAGTCACTTGTTTTTTGGGTGGCTTGTGACATCCCATGTCCTAAGTTAATAAGAGCGCTGGACACACGGCACCATGAATAGCCCCCGCCTGGCTCTAAGCAAGGAGCAATGTCCAGTATGTAGTTTGCTCTGGGCAGACTCTACCAGGTGCTGTCAGTATTTGCCGTATCTCCTTTCCCCTGGTGAGGAGATCAGCCTCTCTCAATGGAGACATCACTCAGGGTGCCCGTGGTCTAGACATTCTGTGAGTAGCCGCCTGGGATGCCAGTCACCCTCCCCCTTGCTCTTACCTCCTCCCACATCTGAACAAGACTGCTGCGCTCACCAGGGGTGCCCCGGGCCCCCTGTGAGGTTCTCACCCACCTTCCACTTCCACTCTCCCTTTCTGCACGCCTGCACGGAGAGTAGATGCCTTCATTACCCTCCCTCACCCGGTGCAAGATGATAAGCCTTCAGCCTGGTGTAAAACAAATCTCAAGCCAGCTGATGTAACCCACTCTCTCCCGGAGCGCCAACACAGCAGGCACCCTCTCCTCCGTCCCTGACGGCTGTCTGAGAACTGTCCCGAGCACGGGCACGCGTTCTGCACGCACCTAGGAGGACCATGGCCATCTGCGGCAGGCCCGGCCCTCAGCGGGGTCTTCCTTTCTGTCAGGAGTCCGTGCAATTAGGAAGATAGTCTCCTTCTCCACGTCGCATGTCGGGAGTCTTCATTGTCTATTCCTCCGTGCCTTCTCCTCCTTCTCCTCCTTTGCCTTTCTCCTCCGTCTGGGTCCTGTCCACACTCCTTTCCCTCCCATTCTCCCTGTAGCAGGCAGCGTCCTCTGGAAATGATACAAGTAGCTATTAGAGTATCTTAGGATGGATTCAGGACTCTTGTTGACGGGATGGTCACAGCAGTGTGCTTCTCTGTTTTCAGTCCTAGTGGGTTTTGAAACCAATAACAAATACGAGATTAAGAACAGCCTGGGCCAGAGGATTTACTTTGCCGTGGAGGACACCGACTGCTGTGCCCGGAACTGCTGTGGGTCTAACAGGCCTTTCACCATGAAGATCCTGGACCTGATGGGCCGAGAGGTCATCTCTCTGTACAGACCGCTGGGCTGTTCCAGCTGCTGCTGTCCCTGCTGCCTTCAGCAGGTCAGTGAGCAACTCCTCCCGCTCATTTTAAAGGATTTCAACGAGAAGTTGACCTTTCCCTTGTTTCCTGTATAGTCAAACGAGACTTTCTAAAAACCAGGCCCTGAGATATGCGTGAGCACCATTTGGGCAGAAAGGAAGGCAGGAAAAGCTGTGACCAGTTAGTCCCATGTCCCTGAGATGTTTGTCTCAGAGGACTGAGCATCTGCTCAGAGTCCGACGTTGGGGACAGCTGAGCTCAGGCACCCAGTGAAGTCCCTTATGTGGAATGACCAGCAATCCTGGCCAGAGCCAGAGAGGGAGAGATCCACGGACACTGTCCTGAGTAGAAGTCCAGGAGTATGTGGCGAGCAGAGTGAGGAAGAGAACGGACGTGTGCCTCTCACAGTTTTGGCCCCCTGTGGTGACACACACCTAGGAGAGTCCTGTTCCAGGAAATTTCAGCTCCTGTGTTTTTAAGTTCCCCATTTTAAAAATCAGTATAATTGAGCCTCTGTCATTGAGATGTGCCAGGTGTGGGGTACCCTCAGTTCTATGAAGACTGGCTTACTTCTCAGCCACTGATACAGAATGTGGATTGGGAACCACCAGGCACAAAGCGCTGGGAGGGACGCTGGCCTTGATCTGTATCCCCACCGGCCTGGGAGCAGCCTGGCCCGGTCAGTCCCTCCAGACAGGCAGCCGTGAGACCACGGCACAGACAGAGGCACAAGTGCATGGGTATTTGAAGTGTAATAGCGCAGTTATTTTTAAAAGGTAACTGAAGTTATCCCCGCTGAATTATTTTGGATTGTGCGTGTGTGTCATTTAGGTTAGGTGTAATGTCGTCTCTCCACAGGAGTATCTGAGGAAACACAGAGAGTGGGTTGAAATATGCTCTGAAGGAAAGAGCCATTAGCAAACCATTTATCTAAAGGGACAGTCTAGAACGACGTCATCCCCACGTGAGCAGACTGGGGCTCTCCCCAGGTCCCCCAGCTCATAGCACAGCCCGGGTGCCAGGCCCACTGTCGTCCCGGTATACTATAGAACCGTGGCCCTCACATCGGATCATTGCACCCGTGGTCTGGGCTCTGTTCACACAGCTAAACCACTGCCTTTAAAGGAGTTTGAGAAAAGAGTTCCTTAATGATTGAGACACGTTTCACAAGTATGGACATTTAAAAATGCAGGAGGTCAGCAGAGCAGGGCTCAGGGGCGGAGTCCATTCCTGCATTCTCTCCTCCCTGCCACATTGTAGCTGGGGCGTCCTATGCACAATGGTTCACGTCTCTGTTCTCCAGTTACTTTCTCCATAAAGAGGAAGAATAACATTAACCTGGTTACATATGTTATAAATCAGGTGGTGCTCAGAACAGTGGCTGGTACTTAGAAACTATTCCAGAAATGAGAGTTGTTATTAGACATTATTATTATCATGTATCCATGCTCTTTTGCTTTTGTAGATAGAAATCTGTGCTCCTCCGGGTGTGCCAGTGGGTTATGTTACTCAGACCTGGCACCCGTGCCTGCCAAAGTTTACAGTTCAAAACGAGAAGAGAGAAGATGTGCTAAAAATTACCGGTCCGTGTCTTGTGTGCAGCTGCTGTGCAGATATTGATTTTGAGGTAAGGGATGTGGTGGTTTTATAGGATCTGCTTTCCAGATATGAGGAAAACATAATTTAGTAGGAGGTTAAAGTATATGAAATAAGTTTGGGCACCCTATTGTCTCAAGAGGGGGACAGTGTGCTCATGTATTTAACTCCCGTCAGAAAGGTGCTTCCCACTCTCTCTGAGAGTCACTGTTGACCACGTGAATGGAAAAGGTGAGGCAGAGCCGGGCAGTCACACCCGCAGAAGCAAAGCATCAACGTGTCCACGCGGCCGGTTCTGTTGGGAGGCACTCTCTGTGTCATCCATTTCGAACACAACGCTGACCTTGTCCCGTCCGTCTGACTGCCAAAGCCTGGGGTCCCCCCTAGTCTGAGACGCAGGCTGCTGGGCTCTCTCCTCTACCGGAGCTCTGACCCTGTGAGTGCTGCAAACAGACCACTAAGCGAAGCGAGTTTTCAGGAGGGTGGCGTCAGATGTATGACCCAGTTATCACCCTCTGTGGTCTCTCCTGGGGCTTTCTGTTGAACTGGGTTATTAAACACCACAGTGTATCTGTGCCCTTACTACCCTGAGCAATATCATTACAGCAGTTTTCCCACAGATGGCCTCGCCCTACAGGTCACATTATTTAGGCACAAACATTTAAAAATCGGTGTTTCTCTCTTTCTCGCTTTCCTGTCTACTCTCTTGCTCTTCCTTCCTCTCTCTCTAAAATTAATCAATTAGAAATAGTAACTGCACTTCAAAATAAAAGGTAACATTTCATTGCCAGCTACAGATGCTTAGATGACAGCAGTTAGCAGACAAACACTGAAGTGTCAAAAGAGAATTTGCATTCGTCTGTTTCCCACAATGGTGTTGTGTAACAGCAGCCCCTAAAGCCCAGTGGGCTTCAGACAGGCCTGTGTTCTCATGTCCATCATGTTCACGGACCTGCAGGTCGCCCTGTCCCCGTGGATGTGCGCAGGCGCCGCGGGATGGCTCTGGGTCAGGCCGGACGCTGGCCTCGGCCCCGCCCCACACTCGCTCACTCATTCCAGAGCTGCGGCAGAACCACTGCCTGGACCCTGGTCTCCGAGTGCCTGTCCACTGGAGAGCGGGAGCTCAGCCCCATCTCCACCCGTGGGTCAGGTCCCGGCTCCGTGTCCTGCACACCGACACCCCCGGTCAGACGAGCCCACGGCCAATCCCAGAGCCCAACCTGAGCGGGAACTTCAGAAGTACTGCGGGCACATGTGCTACCTCGTGCACACCTGAGAGGGCTCCCCTCTTCCTGGGTGGACACCACCCGCCGTGACCACACCGTGGGGAGTGTGGCTACCTTCAGCGCCCGCACGTCCACGTGGCGAGGTCCCTGTGTCCAGCTACGATCTTGCCGCTGTTCAGCAGGGCCCCGGGCTTTCCTTAGAAGTATTCACTTCAGAGATGGTTTAGCCACCTCCTCCTCTGCTGTCCCCCGCCCCTGCGGTTGTCCTGACACCGGGACCCTGGACCCGTGACCTCCCACCTGCTACTCCCTGGATGGCCCCTCACTCAGAACAGCCAGTCAGCTTCCGAGACCCTGAGCGCTTCCTGTGTGCCCAGGGACAGTGAGGGGACCGCCCTCCCCTCACTGGGAAACCCTCCGCCTGTGTAAACTTCTCCAGCCTGTCTTAAAGCACGTCTGTCACAGGGGGCTTTAGCTTGCTTCTGGTTCCAATGGCTTCTGGAAATTTCATCAAAGACACTTCTCACATTTGCATCTTTTCCTGTTTAAATTTTGTTTTAGATCCTTTCAAACAATTTGTTAATATCTGTTTAAAGCATAATATAAAATGTTAAATATATTAGTAAAACTACTTTCATATAAGTTCTTTGTAGCAAAGACACACTTTTTTGTTCCTAAAAATAGATACAGAAATGTGTGCCTCTAAGGAGTGATAGTTACTTATTATTGTACATAAGTTTTAGTAACATTTTGTCTTATCATATTTTAAATCCAAAGGTAATTCTATTTTAATAATGTTCTACAATTCTTCAAGATCATTTTTCTTTTCAATTTAGATTAAATCTCTAGATGAAGAGAACGTGGTTGGCAAGATCTCCAAGCAATGGACCGGTTTTGTGCGAGAAGCATTTACAGACGCTGACAACTTTGGGATCCAGTTCCCTCTGGACTTGGACGTGAAAATGAAGGCTGTGATGATGGGCGCCTGCTTCCTCATTGTGAGTCTGTTCCGGCCGATCCTGGGTATTTCCTTAGCATGGTTCTGACATGTTTCAGTAACATGCATACCCTTAAACGACCTGCTGAAACATATAGGTTTTATTCAAAGGGGGTGGGGGTGCTGAATCCCAGCTCTGAAATTCCGTTTTCTCCTGCTGGTCTGGAGTCACATGAAAAGTAAAATGTGACCTTGGCCTTAGTGAGGTGTTTAACCAAAGTGGTGCCCCCAGGGAGATGGGACAGATGGGATGTGAGATTGCGGGTGGGGGTGGGGTTATTAGTAAATGGCTGTGGGATTGGGGCTTCTACTAACGGAGCTTTAAGGACTGGGCAACTGTGTAGAGACATTGGGAAAATATTGAAAATGATTTCATTAACTTTTTTTTTTAATATCTTTCTTATTAAGTCAGAGGTGGGGAGGCAGAGTGATAGACTCCCACATGTGTCTGACAGGGATCCACCCAGCATGCCCACCGGGGGACAATGCTCTGCCCATCTGGGGCGTAGTTCTGTTGTGCAGCAACCAAGCTATTCTTAGAGCCTGAGGCTGAGGCCATGGAGCCATCCTCAGTGGTCAGGACCAACTTTCTCCAATCGAGCCATGGCTGCAGGAGAGGAGGGGAAGATAGAGAGAGAGAGAGAGAGAGAAAGAGAGAGAGAAGCAAGAGGGGGTGGAGTGGAGAAGCAGATGGGCGCTTCTCCTGTGTGCCCTGAGTTGAAATCGAACCCAGGACTTCCACACGCTGGGCCAGTGCTCTAGCACTGCACCAAGAAGCCAGAGCCAAATGATTATTTTTAAACTAGGTCTAAAGAAAATAATTATCAATCCAAAATCTAGAGAAGTTGATCTTGGGGACTGTGTGAAAATGGATTGAAGAGAGATATAATCACAGTGCACTAACAAGTGATTGGAAGTAAGGATTAAATTGTGTCTGTTGAACGGATAAACAGAAATGATAGATGTGAAATTGAAATCCACTGGGCTGGACATGAAGTCACGGAAGAGAGGGTCTAGTTAGACACCGCTGGGGAGCGGCAAGCGGAGACTCTGAGGACACGTTCAGAAGAGACGTAATACTGGGTTCAACAATTTTACGCAACTTCGGCTAACTCAAGATAGCTTTCATCCCCTGAAAAAAAAAAATCTAAAACGTATACATGGTATTTCAGTCACTAGAGAAGGGATATAAATAGTTTGGGAATAAAGGTTCAAAGAGGAACATTCCGAGGGACTTGAGAAAAAGTGACATTACCAAAGGACTGATTAATTTTACCCGGGATTGATAAGTGATACAGTAGCAGGATCTAGTCGCTATTAGAATGGAAGGCTGATGCTGTGGACTTTGACCAGATCTGCTCATTACAGTCTGTCCTCGTGGTTAGAGGCTGTGTCACTCTGTGTCGTCAGACCCTCACGCACCTGAGAACTGATCTCGGTTTTGTTACTGAAAACTCATTTCGGTGTTTTGTGCTTGTTTAGGACTTCATGTTTTTTGAAAAAGGAGGAGGCCAAGAGCAGAGCGCAGGGGTGTGGTCCTGAGAGAACAAGGTCTCCCCAGAAAAGGGGGTCTGTCCGCCGATGGGGCCCCTGTGCCAGTGACCTCCAGCGGGTCTTCTCTTTCTCTATGGAAGTGACTGCTGTGTGAGCCACACTGTGAGGCCTGAGGCTCCAGCTATAAGATTTCACATTTCAAATTAGAGTTTATTTTCTGTATCAGTTACTTATAAATGCTTTTATACGTTTTATATTTCATTGTGGATTACGGAAAAAAGACATGGCATTTTTACACTTCAACATGACACTTTCTTTTATAAATGGCTTTCTTTTTAATTATATAATAAAATTAATTAAAATGATTTTAATATAAGATTATCATTATTGTAATCAATTTAGTTGCAATTTCCTATGTAACAATTCGTGTTATTATGTATATATTGTGTATTCAAAAATGTTTTCAATGAAAATAACGTGTTTCCTTTATAATTATGTTTATATAACACTATATTCATATTATCAAGGAAAACTAAAATATGTTCTTATCAACTAATAGTACTGGTATTTAACTTTTATATAAGCTCATGTAGTAGCTAAGATTTTCATGTTCACAAGACAATGTATTATTAATTTTTCTTAATGGATTTCACTAAAAATATGATTCTGTCTCAAAAAAAGACACACGTAAAGACTCACTCACTCTAATAGTGTTAAACCCTTTGAAGTACTTCTTTACACATGGAATGTGTAGTGCCTAATTCTGTCATTAATACACCATGGTGGTTATGGGATTATTCAGGCATTAATTAAACAATATATGTATTCCATCAGAGTATGAACTTCAATAATGGGCTACTAGGTTATTTATACCAACAATCAAGTAATAAATAAAAGAATTGTTGATATCTTTCTTTGCATGTTTTTGTTTTTAAACTGAACAATTCATATGGAATTCTGAACCTTACACATTTTCCTTTCCCCCTTTTCTTTTAAGAAGAGCAAAAGCAGCCTTTCAGGGGGCAGTGCAGTGGACAGAGCAGTGAACTGGGATGCTGAGGTCTCAGGATCGAAACCCCGAGGTCACTGGCTTGAGCACAGGTTCATCAGGCTTGAGTGCAGGATTGCCAGCTTGAGCATGGGGTGGGATCGTAGACATGACCCCAAGGTCACTGGCTTGAGCACAAAGGCTGCTGGCTTGAGCAAGGGGTCACTGGCTCGGCTTGAGCCCTCCAGTCAAGGCACATATGAGAAGCAATCAATGAGCAATTAAAGTGATGCAATTATTAGTTGATGCTTCTCATCTCTCTCCTTCATCACTTTCTCCCTTCCCTATTAAAAAAAAAAAAAAAGGAAAGGCATTTGATAATCTTTAATAAAAACTCACATCAGGGCTGGAAACTAAGATTTCTACCTGTCAGAAATGTTAAGGAATTTTTGCACAGTCTTCCAGGGAAATTTGAATTGAGTGAGAAGAGAAGGCCAACCCATAATTGAACTCACACCAAGGAAAAAGTGTGCTCAGTATGTAAGGGGCTCAGGGGAGACTCCCTCTTCTCTTCAGCAGAATTCCACCAAACCACTAGCCCCTGATGTCGAGAACGTGGCGATGTCTGGGGAGCTACAGGAAAAGCGAAGTCTAGACCATTATTCATTCATCAAGTAATTCACCCGATGCCATGTTCCAACGGTAAGAAGCAACCATGGCACTCCCATTGTGTTCCTGGTTGGTGCAGACAGCATTTTGAGTCACGTGAGGCACTTGCATAGCTGGAGCCCAGGGGCATTAGTCATGCTAGTTAGAGAAGGCTGGCTTTCGGGTCCACAGCCCACCCCACAGGAGGCCAGAGGTGCTGACATTGTGCTGTGTTGGCGACATCTTGTTGGCATTCTCCATCTTTCTCACCCCCCCTTCCTCCTCCTCTCAGTCCTCTGCATAAAATCCAGAATCTCTGGTTCAGCAAATAAAACTACAACTGATTCGACAGTTACTTTTGTCAACTGTGCAAGGAAGACTCATGTGGAAACCCCTACACTGTCTGCAGAATCTATTTTAAATTTTAAATACTAGAAAAAACCTGACATCTGCAAAGAGAGAAATCATTACTCAAGGAAAATTAGAAAGTTAAGTGAGAACAATACCAGGGATGACAGGAGGTCCCTGTATTTGTAATCTCAGTGATGTCTGGGGGAAGGCTGTCTGTGTCTGGAACAGGCTGCAGAGAGCAAGGGGCATTCTGATGAGGCAAGATGTTCATCCAGTTGAAAAATACGATGACCACGTTTTAAAGCATGATGGAGGCCCTGGACCAGTAGATTGCAGAAGGAATAAAGGGAACGCAGCAGAGCAGAAGAAAAGTTAGAAACTCTCCCAGAAATCATGTAAAGTATAGAGAGAAAGGGGATTCCTGAGTAACAAATACATCAAATTGAATTTATGCACAGAAATCAATGGGGCCAAGAGAATAATAATTTTTAAAAAGGTAAAAGTAATTTTTTTAAAAAACAGATAGACTGTACTCTCCAGGTGAATAGATTTAGCATAGATTATCAAAATTCATTAGAATACCCATTGCTCTGATGGTGGGGGAATAAAACCCACACCTTCCCAGAACGGGGTCCCTTTCTATAAAGGGGTTAATAACATAAAGGGGGTTAATAGCAAAACCATGTGGCGGGCAGTTACATAGACCACGAGAAAGAACAACGCATTTCTAAGTTAAAAGACAACCTCAGGCCCTTATCACACTCTGTACATTCATGACCCTCCCTCCTGGGACCTGGTGTGGGTCTTCCAGCAGCAGTAGTCCCACTTTCTGAGCTTCAGCCCAGCGGGAGGCTGCAGAGTCACAGAGAGCCCAATGCTGAGAGCACTACATTTCCCAGAAGCCTCTGCTACGGGAGCCAACTGCACCTCCAAAGTGACTTCCCTCACAGTGCCTGGCTCCCCTTTTCCCACGCACGCCTGTGAGTGAAGACTTTCCATCCCAACCTTCCTGACTTCAGGCTGATGTGACATACAGAGGTGTGGGGTCATGGGCTCACTCAGGACAAGGGGTCCTGTGCCCGTCTCTCCCCCTGCAGAGAGAAAAGAGAAAGCCTTCCATCGTAGGTCATGGTTCTGCCCCCCGAGTCCCAGACCTCTATGCAAGGAAGCACCATTCTCCACTACAACCAGGCCCCTGGGGAAGCGGCTCCACCCAGAAGTGAGCCAGATGGCAGAAGGACAAGATGAGTCTGAGAAATTTGTTGCATAGCCGAGGGGCTGCTCAGAACGATTGGTGAGGTGTCAGAGGGGTAGGAACCAAACGGAAGGGACTCCCCCCAGCAAAGCTAAGACAATGGGAGCAGTAACATACTTATTCAACCAGATCATCACTTACTGAATTCATTAGAACACCAGACATCCCTACCCACAGATTTGAGTAAATAAAAAGTCCAATGAGGACAAAGATACACAGTTTCAGATGACATCCCCAGGGACACTTTCTAATGTTAAAGGGGGGAAGTCATTTTCACCGGGGAGCCTTGGGATCAAGTGTCCCATGCAGTCAGGTCATCATAGTGACAGCACTTAGTAACAGGACTACATGTAACTGGGAACCACCTGACAGGACGCAGGACGACGGGCATCAGGGGAGTCTCGCCCTGTCCTTGAGGCCAGCACATGGTGAGGGGACCTCTCTTAGTGCCTGCCGGTGAGCTGACCTTGCCCTGTGGGGCGCCCTTTGTCCCGCACTGGTGTTTATCTGGTCAGGAGCTGGGCTTACTTGGCAGTTCCCTGTTGTAATTATGCCCCGAGCACCCCAGGCTTCAGATCCTTCTAGTGATGACTTGGGTTCAGGATGTGGGCCAGTTTCCTGGACTGTTTACAAAAACTTTGGCGGGAATCTGTCTCTCGCAGCGTGCTCAGCCCTAACTCAGAGTTCTTTTTGATTGGAGCTTGTTATCCTGGGGATGGAGAATGAAGAGTGTTCTCTGATGTTCTGTTTGAGTGTCAGCCCTGAGTACTGCACATCTCCTGTGGCCACGGCCCCATTCAGTGCAATCCTGAGGCTGTCTGTGGGACTTCGCTGATTTCTCTCTGTAATCTGGCCATCACAGCAGGCGCTCACAGAGGGCTCAGGACTGGATGGCAATCTGAGTGCATTGTCTGGGGTGCTGGGGTGAGGGGAGTCGGCGGGTAATGGGATGGAGAAGGAAGGTTGGGTGATGGGATGGGGGAAGGTTGGGTGATGGGATGGGGGAGAAGGTTGGGTGATGGGATAGGGGAGGAAGGTTGGGTGATGGGATGGGGGAAGGTTGGGTGATGGGATGGGGGAGGAAGGTTGGGTGATGGGATGGGGGAAGGTTGGGTGATGGGATGGGGGGAAGATTGGGTGATGAAATTGGGGAGGGAGGTTGGGTGATGGGATGGGGGAGAAAGGTTAGGTGATGGGATGGAGGAAGGTTGGGTGATGGGATGGGAGGAAGGTTGGATAAGGGATGGGGGGAGGAAGGTTAGGTGATGGGATGGGTGAGGAAGGTTGAGTGATGAGATGGGGGAGAAGGTTGGGTGATGGGATGGAGGAAGGTTGGGTGATGGGATGGGGGGAGGAAGGTTAGGTGATGGGATGGGTGAGGAAGGTTAATAGCATCTGTCAAACAAAAGGGACGGAACAAGCATACAGAGCTGAACCGATGGATACCAGGTAAAAACATGCTGAGTGGAAGAGTTCAGAAAAGCAGAGCGAGCCCCCTCTTCTAGAGTCACTTGCCCTGTGTGGCTTGGCAGGGGAAGACCTGCAGAGGACATGAAGCTGCTGGCACGTCAGACAGGAAAGGCCTTCTGCACCCCTGCTCTACCGTCCCCTTGCCCCTCCCACCCACCGCCCACCACTCCCCGCCCTGAGAGGGAACACAAGGGTGAGACCTTTTCCTTCTGCTCTGGAAGGGCCTGGGGCCCAGGAGATGGGAGTTCAGGGTAGCCTTGGGCCTAGGAGTCAGGCAATGGAGGTGGGTCGTGACAGTGAACGTGTGTCACTAGAGGTCCCTGATGGATAGAGAGAAGACGCAGAGACAGGAGTGTGGAGCTGTGATTTCAGTCTTGAGAAGGAAGTTTCGGGTGAGTGGATTGGCTAATGTGTCACGTGCCTGGTCAGACAGCCTTGGCGGAGGGGGTTGGGGGAGAGAGAGAGGACTACAGTGCAGTAGCCCCTGGGAGAGAAAAGACACTCCAGGCAGAGGTGCTTAATAGACCAGAAGGTCATGTCTGGGCTTCTAGAATTCATCAGCTACTCTTTTCAGTCTAGGTATTGAGGTTGATTGCAGTTGGGGTTCAAAAAAAAAAAAAAAGAAAAGGAAATTATAATTATATAAGAATTAGAAGGAACTCAGCATGAAATTCCTGGAATTACTTAATAAAAAATATATTTTTTAAAAAAACTTCCAAGTGCCTGAGGTGGGTGCTCTGAGGTTGACCCAGCACCTGTCCCTGTCCTTCCCCCACCAGCCATGCCCTGGTTGACTGACCTCCATGCCACGTGCCTGACCCTGTCACCTCAGAGGAAGAGTCCCTCCCTGTCCCTTACTGTCTCCAACTGTCCAGTGGGCCTGATAACATTGTATGCCTCATACATTCTGTGTGAGGATCACATCTTCTTATGCAGATGAAGGGACTTCGGCAGTAAATAAAAATCGCTGCATGCTGGTCGGATTCACAGGTTTTTAAACACTGAGAGAAGTGACTGCTGCCAATATAGGACATTTTGGCTATATTAAATCTCTGCATAGTGCCTTTAAATGGCATACAGAATTCATTCTGAGCCCGCTGATGGAGACTGATTCTCCCTGTGGGAGAGAGAGGATGTCTTCACACAAGAGGCCACATGGGGACCATTGTCATCTCAGAGGAGGGAGGAATACTATTAGAACACAGAGGCCTTGACTTCCCTTCTTAGTCTCACGGTCTCCAGATGTGGCCAACATGACAGAAGGGACCAGATGAAGGATCATTCACTGGATAATCCAGGTTTGAACCAGAAGCTCGGGATGTATGAGCAGGGATGGCCATAAGAGGGAACCCAACAGAGTTGTTGGCCACAGACGTCTGCGTTTCCCTCTCTCCTCACAGAGCTTCTAGCTCAAACCCTGTCTTGAAGAGTTTAACTTCCATCTACTTGTAATAATAAACAGTGGGAAAATATCCTATTTGTGGCAAAAGATGGCTAATAAATGTACCCACCTTGGAAACCAGCTAGATTTGGAAAACAAATGCTGGAAGTCGACCTGCCTCCTAACGGCAATTATTTCTGCCGGTGAATTCCAATTCCCCATCTCCGACAGGGAGGTCATTCTGTCCGGCAATGGCAGGAAGGAAACATTGCCATATTCCCGCAGGAAAAGCTGTGCTGGAGACTTAGTTGCTCAGAAACGTTTTCCCCTTCACTGGGCCATTGCCCACCGACGGCGGCCACGTAGAGGCATTCCAGAGGAAGTCCCTGTTGGGTAGAGTTCACAGTGTCAGCTGGACCCCCGGCTCCTGTCACCCTAAGCCCATCTGTGTCAGGCTGGAGACAGAGTCTGTTCCTGTCACTTCCATTCACAGTAGCAAAGGACTTGCTCGCACAATTCACTTTATTTACAAATCTATTTTTGTGTGTGTGGGAAGAACGCAGCCCCACTCAGATCCCTCAGAGAGACGTAGGATATGTGGCAACTGTTCCCTAGAGAAATTGAATAGTCAGCAAAACAAACAAACGAAACCATGTCTGGATTTGGACGTAACTGAAGGACAGAAAGCGAAGTTTCTTACCCATTTTCCACAGAGTGAGGCACAGCCGTCAACAAGGCCTGTTGCTGAAATCAGCTATTTGACTCCCTGGGCTTCTCTGCTCTGGAGTGCAGGGTGGGGGTGGGATGGCGCTGGCACGAAGGACCAGAGCTCATTCACAAACCCACTGCACACGTGAGGAAGGGCACAGACAAGACAGACAGACACAACGGACAACAGAAAGTAACCTTGGGGAAGGAGAAACATGACTGATAGCAGGAGATAGAGAAGGAGAGCAGCCCGTGAGTACCACCTCGGGGCATCAAAGCCACCCACACAGAAGACCAGGGACATCTAGCCACCCGCACAGAAGACCAGGGACATCACAGCCACCCGCACAGAAGACCAGGGACATCACAGCCACCGCACAGAAGACCAGGGACATCACAGCCACCCGCACAGAAGACCAGGGACATCACAGCCACCCGCACAGAAGACCAGGAACATCACAGCCACCGCACAGAAGACCAGGGACATCACAGCCACCCGCACAGAAGACCAGGGACATACAAAGAGCACCCTTGGGGAAAGCAGGAGTTGAAAATAGGGTAGTGAACTTCTGAATTAGATATGAAACATGAGATCGTGTCTTAGAATTTAAAACAAACAACGGCTTCAGGTATGAGAGGGGAGAGGCAGGTGTCTCTGGACACCCCATGGGGATAGGAACCCAGTTTCACCTGGGTCACGCATCAGGGAAGTGCCTTGGCTGCCTGAATGGGACCCGGAAACACCAGGCCACTGGGGCCCAGAGGAAGGTGAGCTGGGTGGTGGGGGTTTCATCTTCCAAGAAGAGGCCAGGGTGGAGGGGTGGATCCGGAGCCGTGCCTCCTGCGTCTGCTGATCTATTTCACAGGACGTGAGCACTCTTTTCAGATAAAAAGGCCCATCTCTATACGAAGACTTTTGTGTAGACAGTTTTTGAGGAAGTCCGCAGAATACTATTTTGCCAAGAACGCATCAACTCTAATTACATTAGGGGATAATGCTCTTCTGTCGGGATCTCTCTGTTACCCAATTCTCTGAGCCAATGTTCTAGGGTTATGTGAGGTCTCTTCTCTTCTCCAAAGACTGGATTCTGAATTGTCACAAACTAATTCAAGACCGGTCTCTCCACAGCACGCCAAACCTTGGCAGCCGTAGAGGAAAGACCCCCGTGCTGCCAGTCGCCTGGTTCCTATCTGATGCCATCAATCAAAGCCCCAACCAACCAAAGAGGGAAACTTCCACGTGGTTGTCCTATCATGAAACACCAGCTACCACATAGCCTGTGGCATGTGGTGGAAGCGTTATGGTTGCTCATGCTGCCAGCATTCCCCTCCAAATTTATAGGGCTCAGTGTTAAAGACCGAAGAATTAGCGTTTGGTGATTTAAGGAGAAAATGTAAATAATACCCTCCTAAGCTTACTTTCTCAAGATAGAGACCTTTGTCAACCCACGTGAACCTGAAACACCTCAGTATCAGGGTGTTTCCTTCTGCTGACCATGAAGCCTTATTATACCAACTCCACCCTGGGACCCGGGGACTCGTGGAGCCACTAGCCCACAGCAGTTGGCCTTGATAAGAAAACAGAGGCAACAGCAATAAAAGAACTTTCAAAGAAATGTATGTAAGATCCTCAGTGATACAATGCTTTTGACTAAAAACAAAGAACAAAAAATACCTTAAATAGCTTAAACAAAATGCCAGAATCAAAAGAGCCTCAATTATAGTATAAAATTAACAAAGAATAAACCAGCCTGACCAGGTGGTGTCGCAGTGAATAGAGCACAGTGTCGCAGTGTCTGGAACACAGAGAACCCAGGATTGAAACGCTGAGGTCGACAGCTTAAGCGCAGGCTCACCAACTTGAACACAGGGTCACTGGCTTGAGTGTCGGATCATAGACAGGACCCAAAGGTCGCTGGCTTGAAGCCCAAGTTTGCTGGCTTGCGCTCAAGGTCACTGGCTTGAGCAAGGAGTCACTTGGTCTGCTGTAGCCCCTGGTTTAAGGCACATATGAGACATCAATGAGCAACTAAAATGCTGCAACTATGAGTTGATGCTTCTCATCTCTCTCCCTTCCTGTCTGTCTGTCCCTAACTGTTCTCTCTGTCTCTTTTTCTGTCTCTGTCACAAAAACAAAACAAAAAACAGAATAAACTCCACTGTGCAGAAGAGGACAGCAATAAAGACCTGGCTTGTGTTGGTAATGTCATCAGGGGAAGAATAAAAATAAACAATCTTGGCCAGTGCACAAAACAACAGCTCACCTGGAACTACGTGAGTCCAGGGTCAATCCCCAGCTCGCCGGTGTCATTGGACTCTTTAAACAGTTCAGTTCTACCTCCCTCAAGACTTGTTCTCACATGGTCTCTAGATCGATGTCAAACTCCACCTATCCCTGCCACAGACCAAGGAGAAGGAGGCATACATATATACGGTAATGCAGAAGAACCAGGCTCAGGAAATGGACCTGGTATTGTTGGGGGTCCCAAAGGAACTACAAGAAGGACCAGATGGAGTGGACGTAGCCTTTCGTACTTACCTACAGGGGCAGCACCAATGGTGGCTGATGGGTGGAAGTTCCACACCCCACTGGGTGGGGTTGTGCTTTAAATAGCTAAGCCCTTGGCTGTTAGTCTCAAGGGCAACGTTCTGTGTTCCTGCGAGCAAGCATGTGAGCAGGGAGTGGGGGGAAGTCTACACACCATTCTGTATTGTCCCTCCTTGATACATATCTGGTGACTCAGTTCTACTGCTCATAATTACAGTTTTACTACCCTTTATCTTACAGCCTGTGGTCAGGATCTGTGACCACGGTGCCACGTGGCTGGGGAAGGGAAAGGGCCATGTCCAGCCTGGACCCTACATATTCACGGCTCACAAAAATGAGGGGACCAGGGAACTTGCAGATTCTCCGGTACTTTCAGCCTTTTGTTTAGTGCATTTTCATCAATGAAATAAAAGTTGGTTTTGCATCTCATTTGCATAATCAAACAACTTTTTTTGACTCGTTGCTTGCTTTTCTGATGTTCTTGTTTGATAAAAAAAATCAAATGCTTTTTTTAATTGCTTCATATGCATTTTAATATATCCCTTAATTTTTGTAAGCAGTTGCATAGACACACACACACACACACACACACACACACACAGATGCATATATAAAAATAAGCAGGAAACTTCTAGAAGTCCTGAAGAAGATTTTGCTTTAGCCAGATCTGGGTCATATATCCCATGTCCTCCACTCATAAGCAAAAGAAGCTGGTGCACTATGATTGTCGAATAATGAAAATTCATCCTTTGCATTGGGACCCTCCTTATACAAACACATTGTCACAGAACCTGAACAAAATGGGATTCTTTTCCCCAGTGCTTCTCAAAGTGAGGTTCAGGAAACATCACTGACAGCATCTCAGGGGAACTTATCTCAGCCAGTTCTCAGGCCCCAGCCCAGAGCGACTGAGTCAGAAACCCGGGAGGCGAACTCTGAACACTGAGTTTTACGAAAATTTCCAGGGGATTTGGAGGCACTCTAGAATTTGAAGATCGCTAGTTAGCATGTAAGAGCAGACACTAAATGTTGGATAGGCCACTAATAGTTTATAGCCATACCTAGATGTTTTCTGATTAAGGATGGGACTTTTGGCCCTGGCCATTTGGCTCAGAGGTACAGTGTCGGCCTGGCATGTGGAAGTCCTGGGTTCAATTCCTAGCCAGGGCACACAGGAGAAGTGCCTATCTGCTTCTCCACCCTTCCCCCTCTCCTTCTTCTCTGTCTCTCTCTCTTCCTCCTGCAGCCGAGGCTCCATTGAAGCAAAGTTGGTGCGGGCGCTGAGGACAGCTCCATGGCCTCCGCCTCAGGCACTACAATGGCTCTGTTTGCAACAGAGCAACACCCCAAATAGGCAGAGCATTCCCTCCTGGTGGACATGCCTGGTGGATCCCGTTGGGGCGCATGCAGGAGTCTGTTTGCCCTCCCCACCCCTGCTTCTCACTTCAGAAAAATACAAATGCAGTGAGGAGAGAATCCTTTGCTGAATTATTGCTCCTTAAATGGTGGACACTTCAAGGGGAGAACCCAGGGGTCCTCTCCTACCACCATTTCTCTGATGTCACCTCCAGAGATGTTAGGTTCTATTAAAGTTTCAACTGAGCAAGGTATAAGTCTGTCATTGTCTCACAGTATATCATAGTATAAATATCATCACAGTACTTTGACTATCCCTTTATACTACTCACTGACCTGCTCAAGGCAGCCAAGCTACCTTCATTACTCTGTACTGAGTATACACTATAAAGAGCAATATTCCTCACTTCCTGCTCCTCATAATGCTCAAATACAATATATATAGGCTTTCATGTAGATATAAATGAAACTAAAACATTTAAAAGCATTATTGTTTAAAAACTTAAGAATTACATAATGAATTTGGTACTTACATTTCATGATATAAACATTTTACACACACACATATTATAAGGTCTACCGGAAAGTTCTGTCCGTTTCTATCACAACAAGTTTCAACATATAAGCACGTTTATTTGGCGCATGTGTGCCTCTCTATTTTTATCATTTAATGTATACATACTGACATAGAAAATTAACTAAAACAAACTTGATTCATGTTAGTCTTATGTGTGAAGCGATAGTGTACCCATAGCTACTGATAAAGTTCATTTATGCCACTGTGTTGTATACGAATTTCAACAAGGAAGAAATGCTACAGAAGCATGTAGAAATTTATTGAAAGTGTTTGCTGAAGGTACAATTTCTGATAGGACATGCAGAAGATGGTTCAAAAAATTTGAAACAGGTGATTTTGACCTTTCTGATAAGCCACGTACTGGGCGACCATCTCTGATCGATGACAATGTTGTTAAGACCATGTTGGAGCAAGATCCTTTTCTGACAACATCAGAGATCGCAGAAAGGCTTAATTCAGCTTGGCAAACCATTTCGGACCATATTCGGAAGATAGGATTGGTGTGGAAATATATTATTTAATAAAGTTTATTGACGGTAAGAAAAATTTGTATTTTGTTTTATTCCAAAAATGGACAGAACTTTCCGGTAGACCTTATATATATGGTTCTTCAGTCTAAAAATTAGAATTGAAGCGCTAATATACCTGTCTAATAAACCTTGGTCTTTTGGGTTTTATAATATTAATAATATATGTCTTAGAATAAAACACAAGTATTTGTTGGATACGATGTATTTTTACTGTATTTTATTGAGGTGTGATAGACATATAACAGCATATTCTTTTTAGTGTGCAGCATATGGCCTCCATACATGTACATATTATGAAGTGATCACCACAATCAGTTTAGTCAATATCCATCACCACAAACAGATAACAATTTCCTTTGATGAGAACCCTTAAGATCGACTCAGGCAGTTTTGAGTATACCTGACCTTGGTAACTGATCAGGCTTCACGTCCTGGCTTCTGTACTTAATAGCTTTTGATGGTTTTAAACAAATTGCTGTAGCTCCAACCCTCATTTCTTATCTATAAAATGGGGATAAAATCTTACAATACAGCTTGATTTAGAGATAAATGAAAGTTATTGTAAAACACCTAGCAGAATGCTTTACAAGGAATAAACAGCCAGTATTTGCTGACTGTTTTAATAATATGTTAAGTCACTCTGGCATTATGTAAATGAAAATATCCAAGTTTCATGTAATTCTATGTGGTCCGCCACTGATTTTGTTGTTGTTGTTGTTGTTATTAGTTGGAAGAACCACACAGGCCATTTATTACTCACAAATCCTTCTGCTTTGCCTGGGTACAGCTTAAGGGAGCCCTGTGGGCTGCTGCTCTCGGCTGTCTTTGGTCAGAGCTGCGTGGAGACAGTCCACAGCAATGTTGGAGTCTGGGCGACTAGTGCAGCAGGGGGCCCTCAGCTTTAGCACCTTTTCTGGCCAAGGACTCCTAACAGGTGTCAATCTACAGGATTATCACCTCAAACCACCTTTTTGGGAGTTCCTCACATGGAACCCCTTTTTTATTAATATACTGAAATGTCAACCCACTTTTTAAGATGTTTTTATTTAGGTTGTCTAACAAAGTTATGACACCAAGCCACTTCTTAACTATATAACTTCACACACACACTATATTTATTCCTATCCAGATGACATAACTTTATTTAATTTCCTTAATTAATTTTAATATTATATCTTAATTGCTTTTGTACATCTTCCATATTTCTGTTTTCTATATTTCTATATATTTAATTACTATAACATTATATTAACTACAACATTCCTGTACTGGAGGGGGAGACACCGTTTCAAGTGAAAATGTCTTTTTGTTGTTGTTTTGTCTTTTCTTTTGTCATTTTCTACCTCTTTTCTTTTTCTGTCCAATCACCTTTTAAGTATATTCAGATAAGTTCAGCTTAACTATCTTAAAAAACAAACAAAAAAACCACCCACATTTTGAATTCTCTGGATTTTTCTAGTTCCAGTTTCTTGCTTTTCCTCAAGTCACCTGAGTTTGTTGGAGCCGTTCTTGGAACGCTAGCCCAAGGCATGGAGCTTCAACCCTGCCCCTGGAAAGGCCTGGATAAATGTAAATTGCCTTCACAAGAGGATCATTTGTGCCTTGTTTTCAAAGCCTTCCCTGCACCCACTGGCTCCCAATAGACTTTAACTCAAAATAGTTTCTTTGCCAAAGAGAGCTATTCTGGGACGACAGGTCTGGTGTCCTTCAACTTGCTTTTGCCTGAAAACACATATTTGAGGGAGGAGAAAAAAAAATGTTTTAAAGCCTAAAGGACTGGACATTAAGCCATTAGTTGCCACAAATGTATTTAGTAGGGGTTCAGAATGAGTCACCCCAAGATGTGTCTCTGTGGTAAGTTGGTAGTTTTGAGCTAAAGGCAACTTTAGCTGCAGGCTCAAAAGAAACTTCTGCCCCTCCCCTTAACGACCTAAAATAATTTGAATTAGGGGCCTTCCTTGCAATAAAAGATGACCACAGATAATCAATTCTGACCTATCTCTAGGACAGGATAAACTTCCAATTACTAAACATCTGCTCTTCTTGTCAGCCTGCAATGACTCTCTGAAATCCCCAAGGCCCCTAACCTCACCCTGAGCTCAGAAGGTCACATACACCACAGTTTCCTTCTCTGTCTTTGAACCTCACACATATCTGGGATCTCTGAACCTCTCATGAATATGAAGTTTCCATACGTACGTGTGTAATGAGAAGTGGATGTTTTTCTCTTATTAATCTGTCTATTTAATTATTAGATCAGCTGATAGAACCCAGAGGGTAGAGAAAAGCTTCTTCCTCTTCCACATATGTCAATTATAAAAGTTCAAAATAAAAAAAAAATGAAGTGGCAGAGGTACCCTGGTGGATTAAGGGTGGACAGGTCCCCAGAAATCATCAGCCAGCACTGCGAAGTTCTAGAACAAACTTTATAAATCAGGGGGAGGATCATCAAAGTGTGGCCAACTTCCCCCAAATGTTCCTCAAGCTTACTTCAAAGACTCAGTTCCCTCTGTGTGTTAAAGATCTGCTAATGTCCCTCTAATCAGAATATCGAGCAACATGGTGGTACCTGGTGGCACCAGCTAACTTGTTCTGAGGCACACAGAGAACTAATGTCAGGTGATGCCACTCCAATACATGGCCCTCTGGCGTAAGGATTACTTTGAGTCACTTATTTAAGACTCAGCAGTCACAAGGGAGGCTCTAAGACTGACCATAAGCTTCCCTTTCGAAAAAAAAAATCTACATCTATGAAAAACATCTCCATTTGTAAGAGTGTCTCCCTCTGTGTATCAGGAAGAAGAGGGTGACTCTTAATCACAATGACTCATCAGTATAAAAGGCACTGACTTAAACCTGTATAACAAAACTGGTCTGTTTTCCATAATCTCCTGGCCATTTTCCAGAACTTTCTACCCTCACCCAGAAGCCCCCAACCCCCTTTTCTTTTTTTGGTACTTTAACCTGTGAAAAAAAGGGGGGTGTTCTGTAATAAAACTGCCAAGTCCAGTGACCTCCATTGATTTTAGAAATAGTGAATCATCCTCCTCTCAAGCCCTGAGATGATCAGATCTATGCTATTAATCTTAGCATCTCCACTTCCCATTGGCTCTTCAAAAACACACATCTCTTCACACTACAGACAGGGTCAGCCTCTGCTGGCTTCCCATCACTTTACAGCTGGAGACACAATGTCTCACTTGCCCCCCAGGTCCTGGGGCATCCCTGCCTTGTCCTCCAGGGCCTCTTACTCCTGGCTCTCTACTGTGAGGGGGACAGTCATCTTTTCTGCTGTGACAGGCCTGTGTTTGTGACTGCGGGGTTCTCTGAGATGCTCTTTCTGTGCCACTGGCCTGCTCCTCTTCTTTATCCCCTGGTCCTCAGGGAAGCTGTCCTGATCCTTCCCTTCCTCCCTCCTCAGCCACACACCTGCCTTTGCAAATACACTCACAACAGGGGTCCCTCCCTTCAAATGGCTTCTCTCCAATTCTAACCAGTCCACTCATCACAGTGGTGGAGCATCTCCTTACAGTCAATGAGTATCTAGTTCCCTCTCCCATGAGGCAGGAGGGCAGGGATTTACTCTGTGATTCTCATTTTAAGTCCCAGTGCTGGGCACTCCTACAGCTTGTTCAGATAGGAATCAGATCCGGGAACTAACTCCCTCTTCTGCTGAAATCCTCTTCTGCCTTCAGTCATATGGAGTAAAATCCAAACTTATTAGGGGCTCCCTAGATGAGTCTGTTTCTTTACTGACAGCTCTCTATTCTCTCTCTCCCTACGATGTTCCTCTCTCTCTCAGACTTGCCAGCTCAGCCCTGCATCGGGGATTTCTGCACTTAGTGCTCCTTCCTCTGAGAACATCGCTCACCAGGTCACACACTAAGCTTTTCACTTCTCATCCTTTAGTACTTCATTTAAATTTTATTTACTTAAAACTGAGTAGCTGATGTCTTTCCCTGTCCCCATGTATTCTCTCCATCAGTGTAACCTGAGATCTTTTTCTAAAATTTTATTTTCTGTCTCTCCAAGGTAGCCTGCCATAGCCCTGTTACAGTTGATGGCCTTTTTAATAGCTGTAGCATCGGACTCTAGAACAGAGTCAGATTATAGATCCTCTGTAAATATATCTTCATTACAGAAGCAAAGTGCTGGGGTCCAGCCCCGGGGGAAATTGAGTGAAAGAGCCAAATTCTTTTTTCTTTAGCATTCACTGCCAGGCATCTCTGCCAATGGCTAGTCTAGCTTTATTTTTATACACACACACTAAGTTATAATCACATAGTATTCAGAATACATTGATTAATAATTGTTTTTGTTTCACTATGGTTACATATTTCTAGGCAACAGTGAATTCATTTCTATAAGCTATAAATCAGGTGGTAAGTCATTCTGAGTACAGTTATACAATAACTTGAACAGCAATAACAATATTGGTGCAAACTTCTAAAAGGTCAGTACTAAGAACTCTACCTTACTTAATGTCCTATTGTCTAGTCAAATTTTATTTATTTACTATATTCATATACTAGTTAAGTTCTAACTTTATTTTTCTCAGAGTGTTCCACCACCTGCAGGTCAGGTATGCAAGAAGAAAGGAAAGTTTCTCTAATCTACCACATGAAAAGGCTAGGGAGGGAAAGTAATGAATTAAGTAAAAGTTGAAAGGTGCTTCTGTGTATAGTTACTCTTTCCTACCTATTCATAAGTCACAATCTATTTTCTCTAACATGATTAATAAGAAGGAATTCTCTTACAAACTTAACCCTTTTGGGGGGATATCACAGCCAGCCTCTTATGTCTATGAGCCCAGGCAAAGGGGCTTACAGGCTTTTCTGTGGAACTCACGCCCTCTGTCTCATTTCCAGAGAAATTACTACGAATCTACAGGGAAAGCACAGTGCTTTATCCCTGTGCCATCAATGACAGCACATACACCCAGAAAAAGGGGGATAAAAGGCCAAATTAATTCAAAAAGTCAAAGGGGGAAGTATCATTGCGCCTTTCCTCTACTGTGACTTTGTCAACCAGCAGTCGTTGATCGACTTCCGACAGGAAAGAACTATAAAAGCTATAGTATATAAATGATATCAGTATGAGTTTTAAGCTTTCTTATTTGTCTTACTTTTTTGTGTGACAGAGACGAAGAGAGAAACAGAGAGAAGGAGAGATAGGGACAGACAGGAAGGGGGAGAGATGAGAAGCATCAGTTCTTCATTGTGACACCTCAGTTGTTCATTGATTGCTTTCTCAGATGTGCCTTGACTGTGGGGCTTCAGCATAGCGAGTGACACCTTGTTCAACCAGTGACCCTGGGCTCAAGCTGGCTAGCTGCTCACAGCAGATGAGCCAGTGCCTAAGCCAGCAACCTTGGGGTTTTGAACCTGGGTCCTTCGGGTCCCAGTCCAGTGCTCCACCCACTTCTCCACCTCCTGGTCAGGTTTTGTCTTACTTCTAAATAGTCTGAATTTTTCATTAGTATCCAATTAGAACATTTACAAATTGTATATTTGTATTTTTAGCATGCATGGAAAAGAGAGAGAGGGGGAGACAGAGACAGGCAGAAAGGGAAGCATATAAGAAGTATCAACTCATAGTCGCGGCACTTTAGTTGTTCATTGATGACTTTTCATAGGTTCGTTGACTGGAGGGTGGGCAGGCTTCTGTTGAGCCAGTGACCCCTTGCTCAAGCCAGGGAGCTTGGGCTCAAGCCAGGAATGTTGGGTTTCAAGCCAGCGACCTTTAAGTTAAAATTGGTGAGCATTTGCTTGTATAGGATCCTATGCTGAAGCTGGTGAGACCAATCTCAAGCCAGCGACCTTGGGGTTTCAAACCTGGGTCCTCAGCATGTCAGGTCAGTGTTCTGTGCACTGCACCACAAATTTGTCATGCTGCAAACTGTGAACTCTAAGTTAAATTTTGCATAGATTTACCGTTAAACACAGTATTTTCAAATTATATGCCATTGTGATGGAATTAATAATCTGATCATTTATACATAAATGCTTACAAAGCTTCACTGTAGTCAAAATGCACTTGGATTATATAGTCACACATGTGAAGTTAACATGGAATCTAGTAGATGCTTGGGAAATTCATGTGAAGTACAGAACATACCCCGCTGAGATTCAGGTGGAGTACAGAGCACGCCCCCATGAGTTTCAGGTGAGTACAGAGCACGCCCCCGTGAGATTCAGGTGGAGTACAGAACATACCCCTGTGAGATTCAGGTGGAGTACAGAGCACACCCCTCTGAGATTCAGGTGAATACAGAGCACACCCCCTGTGAGATTCAGGTGGAGTACAGAGCACACCCCTCTGAGATTCAGGTGAATACAGAGCACACCCCCGTGAGATTCAGGTGGAGTACAGAGCACACTCCCGTGAGATTCAGGTGGAGTACAGAGCACACCCCTCTGAGATTCAGGTGGAGTACAGAACATACCCCTGTGAGATTCAGGTGGAGCACAGAGCACACCCCTCTGAGATTCAGGTGGAGTACAGAGCACACCCCTGTGAGATTCAGGTGGAGTACAGAACATACCCCCGTGAGATTCAGGTGGAGTACAGAGCACACCCCCATGAGATTCAGGTGGAGTACAGAGCACACCCCTGTGAGATTTACACCAGCAGAATTTCTAGGGAGTATGGAGCAGCATTAGTGTTTCCCACTCCTCACATGGGTACAGGACATCTGCCTGTGGCCGTTGGCCTTCACATAGAGTACAAAGCATGTGCTTGTACCTACACAGGAAGCACACAGAGCATCCACTGTGGTATTCACGTGGAGCACGGCCTACCTGCTAGTGCTTCTTGGCCTTCAGGGGTATGGAGCATACCCTGAATGACTGTGCCCTGGTCATTCTTGTGGACAGGAAGCATCCGCTTGTGGCGTTCTGCATTCACGTGTTTTCTGCAGTGTCAGCTGGTGGCATTCGACATTCAGGTGGAGTACAGAGCATCCCCTGGTGTCATTCACGTACAGCACAAAGTGTCCACTTGTTGCATTCGGCACTCACAGGGACGGCAGAGTGTCTGCTGTGGCACTCAGGTAAGTACAGAGCACACACGGCATTGGGCAATCACATGGCATAAGGAGCGTCAGCTTGAGGTGTTCAGAATTTACATGGAGAATGTTGCATCAGCTGGTGGCCGTCAGCCTTCACTAGCAGTTGGAGCATCATTATGGTGATCATGCATAGTACACAGTGTCCTCCTGTGGCATCGGGCCTTCCTGTGGTTACAGAGCGTCCACCTGTACATTCATGGGACAGGGGGAGCGTCCCCTTGTGGCATTCAGCCTCCACGTGGAGCATGGTGCATCTGTTTGTGTCATGCACGTACAGCACGGAGCATGTACTTACGGGAGCTGTCATCTGTGTGCATACATAGTGTTAGGTTGTGGCATTGGTCAGTCATATGGACCACAGAGCATTTGCTTGTGTCGTTTGGGCTTCACAGTGATTACAGCGCCTCAGCTGGGGGCATTCACCATTCTCGTGGACACTAAGAATCAGCTTGTGGCGTTTGACTTTCACGTGACGCACGGAGCATCCATTTGTAGCATTCAGCATTCAGGAGGAGTACGAGTGTCTGCTTGTGACGCTCAGGTAGAGTATGGAGGGCTCACTGGTGGCATTCGGTTATCATTTTAAGTAAGGATGACAAATGAGTTTCATTCCCATGGAGTAAGGAGCACCTCCTTGTGGGATTCAGCATCATATGGAAAACAGAGCGACCGTCTGTGGCACTCATTTGGAGTAGGAGCATCGGGTTACACCATTGGGTCACCATGTGGATACAGTGTCTCCGTGTTTCTCCACGTGGAGTGTGCAGCGTCTGCTGTGGCAGTCAGCCTTACAGCCAAGTATGAAGCATCTGCTGTGGCAGTCAGCATTCACGTGGATACAGAGCGCCCCCTTGAGGCAATCGGCCTTCATGTGGAGTACGGAGTATCTGCTGGTGACTGTTGGTCTTTGTGGAGCATGGAGCATCCGTATGTGTCACTCTTGGGGAGTAAGGACTGTCCACATCTGGAATTCGTTATTATGAGGAATACGAATCTTATGGGCATCTGCTTGTGGCATTCATGTGGAATACAGAGTGTGCATTGTGGCCTTCAGCCTCCACTTGCAGTACGGAGTATCTGCTGGTGACAGTTGTCCTTGCTGGAGCGTGGACCCTGTGTTTGAGGCATTCAGGTAAGTACGGAGCACTCACTGATGGTATTCCGTAACACTGCGGAACAAAATTTTTGTTGCATCTACAAAAAAACACTTGTTCTTACCTAATTTAAGTGTGCTGATCTCAAATCTGATAATAGTTTTTCTCTGTAAGCTACAGTTTTTTTGCTATTCAAGATTTTAGTTTTTCATCTCATTGTAAATTTTTCAACATTTAGTTTAACATAATGAAGTAGAATGTCTTCTTGGGCATCATCTTTGTGAAAATATAATTTATATAATGCAGTAAATACACTAATACACTAAGAGATATGGTTGCATCAGAATTTGTCTACAATTTCAAAATAGAACATATTAAAACACTGATTATAATCATAAAATTTGCACAAAACTTATTTAAATTCTATTCAGGCAAAATTTTGCGTTTGTAGCTCTTGGGCTTATGTACTTGTTGAGGACAATCTCGTTTGATGCTCCAGAAGTAGTCTGCTCATCACTAACAGCTCCACGATTTTTGGGAAGTTTATAGAGGTGACTGATCAGGAAGTGTATCTTAACGCTCATGTTACATCCAATGTCGCAGAAAGCCAACAGCATCCTTTGAACCAGAAGTAAATACTTTTCTGCTTTTTTTGTTGCCAAGGAAATTCTTTGTAACTGCCACAAAAGACTGCCATGCTGCTATCTCCTCCTTATTCATCTTCCTGGCAAATTCTTCATCACGTATGAGGGTTCAAATTTGAGGTCCATCGAATACACCTGCTTTTATCTTCTAGAAAGACAAGGCAGGAAAAACAGATATAAATATGTTGAAAGCATTCACTTTCTCTATTCAGAACCTGAACAAACTACTTCATGAAGCCAAGTTTGATGTGAAGTGGGGGAAAAATGATTCTGTCTCGATTAACTACAGGTTCATTCACAATATTTTGCATCTCTACTTCCAGAGTTTCATGTTTCAGCCACTCCTTCTGTGTCCAGTGTTTCTCCCGAGCTCGGCTGTCCCACAAACACAGAAAGCAAGGATACTTCATGAAACCTCTCTGTTGTCCTAGCAGGAAATTGACCATTTTAAGACCCACACAAATGATCCAGTTATGCTCTTCATTCTTCAGAAAGTTGAGTATAATTTTATCGTCATTATAATCTTTTCACAGATGAGTTGAATAACCAATTGGAACCGCTGCATAAACATTACTGTTGTGTAGGAGAACACATTTCAGACTCCGTTTAGAGCTGTTAAGAAATAGCCGCCATTCTGTTGGACTGTAAGTGGTAACACCTAGCTGGCTAATAAGACTACTGATATCATGACAGTAAACAAAGTGTTTGTCTTTGGGAAAAAAGTCCACAAAAATGTGTTCACGCTTCCTGAAATGGGATACTTTAGCTGACTGGTGAAGTAGATTTTTTTCTTGAAGCCTGGAGGCTAATAACTCAGCTGCTTTCTTTGATAGGCCCAAATCTCTTACTAAGTCATTCAATTCAGGTTGGCTAAACTGCTGAGGGGTTAATGACTGCTTGGCTTCAGAATAAGACCCTTCAGATTCTACAACCATTTCCTGATGCATCTTATCAAAATACACTAGATCACCATGTTCACTTTCTTTGTCCTTAGAAGAAATAAAACCATTGAAAACTGGAACCAGGAGTGTCTCAGAGTGCGGGATTGGTCGTATTGCTGAAGGAATATTAGGATATCCGGTCATATGCTGTTTTATCTTGCCGATGCCCTTTGTATGGATCAGACAGAAATAACAGTCCCTGCTGTGGTCCTTAGGTTCACGCCAAACCATGGCAATACAAAAAGGCATTCCTTTGCATTTTCCTTTTGTCCAGTCACGAAGCATTTCCTCACAATTATGACACACAATATTAGGAGCCCAATGCTTGTCTTGAATGCCAAGGGGAACTTGAAAATAGGCAATATATGCACGTGTCACAAATGATGAAATATTGTGCCTTTGACATTGAAGTGTGTAACAGCCACATATATAACAGAAAGGTGTCTGGACTATTATTAAATTTACGCCTACTCAAAGAAGCCATGATTCCATCTTAAAACAAAATATGGGATTTCTAATTCGATAATAATTTTCTACATTTAGAAACAACTATAATTATGTAAAAGTGATGTTTGTAAAACATTAATTGCCTTGTGGTTATGTTCAATCCAAGAGTCCTTGCCCTTTAACTCCAATTTAAAAACCAATGCATGCCATTAACTGTAACAGAAAGAAATTAAAATTGCATAAAAACTAGAGCATGCACCAAAAAAAAAAAAAAAAAAAAAAGATTTCAGATTTGGAATCAGCAATGCAGAAATATATGGAAACAGTTCTAAAACCTCATGCAACAGAAAATAAAAATAAAATTGTTCCCCAGTATAATCATGTGGACTAAGCAGGATTCCTTTGTGTCATTCATGTGGAGTAAAAATCATCCATGTGTGGAATTTGGTATCATGTGGCACACGAGTGTCCTCCTGTGGTGGTCAGCCTTCCCTGGGAGCATGGAGCATCCGTCTGTGTCACTCTTGTGGAGAAGGACGACTACTTGTGGAACTCAGTATTATGAGGAATACAGAACATCTGCTTGTAGCATTCGTGTGGAAGAGAGAGCGTCCATGGTGGCAGTTGGCCTTCACTTTGAGTGCGGAGCATCTGCTTGTGGCTGTCGCCCTGGATGGAGTATGGAGCGGCTGCTTGTGTCATTCTCAGGGAGTGAGGAGTGAGGAGCATCCACTATTCTAATTCGGTGTTAGGAAGAATACAGGGCATCCGCTTGTAGCGTTTATGTACAACACAGGTTGTCCATTGTAGCAATAGGCCATCACTTGGAATATCTCCTTGTGGTGTTGTCCTTCCTGAGTACGGAGCGTCTGCTTGTGGCATTCAGGTAAGTACGGAGCACCCACTGATGGTATCAGGTAATTATATGTCCTGAGGAGCATGTGTTTGTGTCATTCACGGGCACTAAAGAGCATCCGTTTGTGGAATTTGGTATTATGTGGAATATGGAGTGTCTGCTTGTGACAATTGGCCTTCCTGTGGAGCATGGAGCATCCATTCATTTCATAACTGGTGAGTCAGGAGCCTCTACTTTTCGAACTCGGTATTATGGAAAATACAGAATGTCCACCTGTGGCATTCATGGGGAATGCAGAACATTTGCTTGAGACATTTGGCCTTCTTGGCAAATGGAGATTTTGTTTGTGGCACTTGGAATTCAGGTGGAGTTCTGAGCTTCTGCCTGAGGCATTCAGGTAAGTATGGAACACCCACTTGAGGTATTTGGTAATCAAGTGGACTAAGGACCATCCGTTTGTGTCATTCACGTGGAGTAAGGATCATCCACTTGTGCTATTCGATATTATGAGGAATACAGAACATCTGACAGTAGCCTTCGTGTGCAATACAGAACGTCTGCTTGTGTCAGTTGACTTTAGCGAGGAGTATCGAGCATCTGTTTGTGGCATTCTGCATTCAAGTGGACAACAGTGCGTCTTCTTTGGCACTCTGCTTTCCCGGAGTATGGAGCACCTGTCTGTGGCATTAGGCTTTCACGTGGAGTCCAGAGCATCTGCTTGGGGCAGGTGGGTTTCACGTGGAGTTAGGAGCCCATGCTTGTGGCTTTCAGCCCTCCTGTGGAGTACGGAGCATCTTCTTACGGCATTGGGCGTTCAGTTGTATACAAGCACCCACTGTAGCACTGATGTGGACCATGGACAGTCTCTTGTGTTACTTTGCCTTCACCTGGAGTGTGGAGCACCTGCCTGTGGTATTTGCCCTACACGTGGATTACAGAGCATGGCTGTGGCAGTCGGAATTCATATGGAGTGTGGAGCTTCCCTCTGTGATTTCACATTCAGGTGGAGTATGGAGTGTCTATGTGTGACATTCAGGTAAGTATGGGGCCACCGCTTGTGGCATTTTGCATTCAGGTGGAGCACAGAGCACCGGTTGGTGTCATTCACATGGAGCACGCATCATCCATTAGTGGCATTCGGCCTCCACGTGGAGTGCAGAGCGTCCGCTTCTGTATTCATGTGGAATACGGAGCATCTGTATGTAGTATTCACGTCCTGTATGGAGCCTCAGCCTGTGGCATCTGACCTGACACCAGTGACAACTGGCCTTCACGTGGAGTAGGGGGCATTCATTCGTTTGTGGCATGCACGTGGAGAACAGGTCATAGGCTGGTGGCATTCGGCTTTCTCACGTGAGTATGGGGCAGCCACTCATGGCATTAGGCTGACACATGCAGTTCGGAGCACCCACTGGTTGCATCGGGCCTTCAGCAGGAGTTCAGGCCATCCCTCGGTCATGTTCAGACTTCACGTAGCGTTCCGGGAACCCGCTGGTGGCATTCAGCCTTCACCAGGATGCGGGGAATCTGCTGGTGGCATACACGTGCAGTATGGAGTATCCGCTTTGAAATTCACATGGAGTCTGGAGTGTACACGGTATACACTGTGTTCAGTAAGTGCTTAAGACAGTTTTGTTCATTACAATCCTTTTATACTTTTGTATCTTTTTCTTTCTTTTTTCCCCCCCTGAAGCGAGAAGTGATGAGACAAACAGACAGACTCCCACATGAACTCGACCAGCATCCATCGGGCATGTGCATTAGGGGGCGATGCTCTGCCCATCTGAGCTGTTGATCAGAGTGACAGGAGCCATTTTAATGCCTGAGGTGGAGGACATGGAGCCATCCTCAGTGCCCGGGCCAACTTTGCTCCAGTGGAGCCTTGGCTGCGGGAGGGGAAGAGGGAGACAGAGAGGAAGGAGAGGGGGAAGGGTGGAGACGCAGATGGGCGCTTCTCCTGTGTACCCTGGCCAGGACTTCTACATACCGGGATAACACTTTACCGCTGATCCAACAGGCCAGGGCCTCTACTTTGTGTTTTTTTTTATATTACATTTCTAGATACTTCGTGTTGCTAAATTTGAGATTTGTATTTGTAACCTTAATATCACAGTAAATTTTTGATGTACAGGATTTCTAGAATGGATTTCCACCAGGATTAATATTTCTTGCAAATACCAACCCGGACTTGTGTCTGGACAGTACTAGATGGAATGACAGCCTTTAGCTCTCAAACAGCATTTTTACACAGTGACACTACAGTATTTAAAATGGGGAATTCTACGTGGTCAGGATTCAGCTTTGGACATTTTAGGATATTGGGCAGCATTCCTCTTCATTATCACCCTTCATTTCCATAGTGACAACCAAATACATCTCCAGACCTACTCAAATATCCCAAGAGGGTATATTGGTCCCAATTCGAATCATATCACAGATGCCATTTATTATAATTCTAAAAACATCATTGTATTTCAGGGCTGTTTGGTCTTGGAAACACTGGCTGAAAGTCTCTATAGTGTACCTTATTCACAATGTCATCATTCTTTTCATGAAGAAATTCCAGAATCTTTATGTAAGTGACTCTAGATCAGTGTTGATTTTGTTTCTTTCTCTTAGGTTTCAAATATTTACATCTAAGTTTTCAATCCTAATAGTGAGACTGTTTGCTGACTTGATTCACACTCCTCCACACTCTGAATAGATGTTACGTGAGCCCACAGACATTTAATAGAACACTTGTTGAAACACAGAAACACAAACCTATAATTTGGTCTGAACAGTATTTTTGGGCTGAAATTGCAGATTGTAGATAAGTGGGGCAATTCTAAATGTGTTGACATTTGTGTTTTGTTTTTGTTTTTTTTTTGTCTTGGTTCAAGTTATTTTACTGGTTCATTTTTTAGGACCTCCAAGTTATGACGGCCAGACGAGCCTCCAGGATGCCTGTCCTGACCACTCAGTCCCAGCACGCGGGTATTCATGTGCTGACCCTGTGCACGTTCCCGCCCAACAGCAGCCAGTGCAGAATCAGCCACGTGCACCTGCAGGGCTGCCACGGCTGCCAGCAGTACCACCTCCAGCAGGCTGTCCACCAGGATCGAAATATTTGAGTCATGTAATTTCAAATACATTAAACGGTGTGACAGTTTACTTATTAACAAATGACTAAGTCACAAAAGTTGAAATGGTCAAGCAGTCGTTTTTGCTAAGAACGTAATTCGTCTGGGTCAGGTTTACTTTTAAAGCAAACTACCAATGACTTAGGGAATTGTGTTTTCTATGATTTTGAGTATCATCTGTGACAATATTCAACAAGCAAGTATTTATTAAGCATCATTTTCCAGGCTGTTTTCCTAAGTATAATACAAGAATTAAGTCAGTTTACCCTTTCAAATACTCTATGATATATAGATGTTAAATTGTTACCATTTTACGCAAGAGGAGTCTGGGGTCTAGAGAAGTTACATGAAACACTCAGCATCAAACTGCCAGGGAAGTGGAAGGGGATTTACTCTGGAGCTCTGGTTCTGTATGCTGGGCTCTTTCATCCTAATGCTGAATAATTTCCTAAAAGTATGAAATAAGCAATAAATAATGCTTAGGGTCAACTTTCAATAAGTATTACCAAGAAATGAGTTAAGCCTGACCAGGCAGTGGCGCAGTGGATAGAGCATCAGTCTGGGATGCAGAGGACCCAGGTTCAAAGCCCGAAGGTCGCCAGCTTGAGCGCCAGCTCATCTGGTTTGAGCAAGGCTCACCAGCTTGAGCCCAAGGTCTCTGGCTAGAGTAAGGGGTCACTTGCTCTGCTATAGCATCCGGTCAAGGCACATATGAGAAAGCAATCAAGGAACACCTAGGGTGCCACAGGGAAGAATTGATGCTTCTCATTTCTCTCCCTGTCTGTTCCTATCTGTCCCTATCTGTCCCTCTCCATGTCTCTCACTGTCTGTCACAAAGGGAAAAAAAATGAGTTAAAACAACTTTAGATAATATGATTCCCTTTTAATTGTAATTAATAATATTGCTCTTTTCTGATGCCTTTGTTCTTTGGAAAATCCATTTTTTTGACAGAATGAGATAGAGTCAGAGAGAGTTATAGATAAGGACAGACAGGAAGGGAGAGAGATGAGAAGCATCAATTTTTCATTGTGGCACTTTAGTTGTTCATTGATTGCTTTCTCATATGTGGCTTGACCAGGGGGCTACAGCTGACTGAGTGACCCTTGCTCGAGCCAGCACCCTTGTGTCCAAGCTGGTGAGTTTTGCTCTAACCAGAAGAGCCCATGCTCAGGCCAGCAACCTCAGGGTCTTGAACCTGGGTCCTACGCATCCCAGTCCAACACTCTATCCACTAAGCCACTGCTTAGTCAAGCTAGAAAATCCAATTTTATAAATACTTCTGTCAACGGAGAGTCCTTAGTGCTATTTCAGTGCCATCAGGAGTCCCTCTATTTACGCTGCAGTGAAGGAGGAACCTTGAGTCAGTGCAGACAGCTCAGCTGAGATTCCGCAGGGCTGTGAGCAGCTCAGTGGGGTTACGACTAATCCTGAAGTAGCGCACTAATCCCCATGTGGCTGTGAGGGGACCTTAGGTGAGACTCCCCAAAGGTGAACCTCTCTCCGAGGAGACAGCTCTGCTCCATCCAGTCCTCTCCGGTCCGTGTGCTTCACCTGCTCTCTTCTGTCCCCCTCTCCTCCAGTCTGCTCCGTCTGCTCTGCGGAGACATCTTCCCTGTTCAGCCAGGGAACCAGTCTCAGTGTTTGGTGGGAAGGGAAGCGGCTCTCCCACAGCCACAGGGGCCTGGCTTATATAGAAAGAAGTCTCTGCCCCTATCGCCTATTGGTCTAGCCTCATGCAAATGAGGACTCCAAATTCCCGCAGTGTGATTGGTCCTAAAAGCTGTCCTGTCCTAATTGCTCAGAATAGAGCTGCTCTGATTGGTCAGTAAAGAGACATAGGAATATAGCTACAGCTCTGAATGGACAGGGTATGCATGATCCCAGGGATTTCTTCATACTGGTTGGCTAAGATTGCAGGGTCAGTGCGGGTAGGACTTTCTTGTAGGAGGCAAACAGCTAAGTGTAGGCTCCTTCCTGAGGTGTGGTTTGCATAAGATTCCCTTGTTGAGAAATGACTGCCAGGCGCTTTTTTAAAGTTTGAGTCCAGCCTTGTCTGGATAGCTTGGTTGGAGCGTCTTCCCAAAATGCCAAGTTTGCCAGTTCAATCCCCAATCAGATCATATACAGAAACGACTCAATGTTCCTGTCTCTCTTTCTTTCTCTCACTCCCATTCTCCCTCTCCCTCTTCTAATCCCATTGAAATTAATAAATAAAATTGAATAATTAAATTAAATTAAATTTGAGCCCAGTTAGCCACCAGGAACTCTTCCTGATAAGTATCTTCTTTCTTAGAGTCACCACCACAAATAAAAATAAAATAAAATTATAGATTTTAATGTACTACATGATAGCTTATCACAGGAATGTGAGGTTTCATATTTGTTTGGTTTAGCTAAATCATAGATGAAGTCGATACTGAAGTTCTGTTATGTTTAATCTATGAATAAGGGATAATCAAATATATTGCAGTCTATAAAATTAATGTACAAAAATTAGTTGTGTTTTTATAGACTAATGATACTAGCAGAGATGGAAATTAAGAAAACAATCTCTTTTTTAATTGCAACAAAAGAATACAATAGCTAGCAATATATTTAACCCAGTGGAGAAAGAGTACACTGAAAACTATAACATTATTGAAAGAATTGAAGTGGACACAAAAAATTTTCTCATGGATTAAGAGAATTCAGATTGTTCAAATATGCATACTATACAACACAATCTATAGATTCCGTGTAATCCCTTTCGCAATTCCAATGATAAATTTATACAGAAAGAAAAGAACATTCTTAAATTGTATGGAACCACAAAAAATACCAATAGCCAAAGCAATTATTAAAAAGAACAACAAAGCTGAAGGCATAATACTTTCTGATTAAAAATAAATGACAAAGTCATAGTAATTCAAAAGATATGGTACTGGCATAAAAACAGACACATATTTAGGAAACATAATAGAAGCCCTCAAAATAAACCCATACATATATGGTCACATGATTTATGACAGGGAAAAAGGACATAGAATGGGGAACAGTAAGCTCTTCAATAAAAGGTATAGAAAATAAATGGGTTACCACATGCAAGAGAATGAAACTTGTCCACTCCCTTACACCACACACAAATATCAACACAAAACATGTTAGATTTGAATGTACAACCTGAAATCATAACACACCTGGGAGAAAATGCTAGTGTAAATGCTGATATTAGTGTAAGCCGTGATTTTGGGGGAACATGACAAGCATAGGGAACAAGAACCGAAACAAGTGGGACAACGTTAAACTTAGTATCTCCTTTACAGCACAAGAAACCATGGAAAATGAAAGTCAACCTATGAAATGGGAGAAATCGTTTGCAAATCCTTTAGCTGATAAGAGGTCAGTATGCAAATTATATTAAAACACATACAATTCAATAGGAAGAGAACTTTTTTAAAAGGCCAGAGGATCTTAATAGATGTTTTTCTAAAGAAGACATAGAAATGGTCAAAAGGTACATAAGTCAGCATAACAGATCATCAAGGCAATGTAAATAAATAGCACTATGAGATACCACCTCACATAATATGTAGATAATGGAACGGCTATTCTCAGAAAAACAAGTACTAATAATACGTGTTGGCAAAGATGTGGACAGAAGAGAACCGTGTGCACCGTTGGGGAATGTAAATAGGCACAGCCAGGATGGAAAACAGGAAGATGACTTCTCAAAAAATGAAGAGTAAATTCCCTGTGATCCAGCAACCCAGTTCATGTATTTGACCAAAGGACACAGAATCACTATTTAATACGATGCCTGCACCCCCATGATCCGTGCAGCATGTTTGCAATAAAGAAGACCTGGTGATCCAACCTAAGCGTTCCTGAACAGATCAGCAGATATATACACTGGGATATTATTCAGCCATACAAAAGAAGGGCAGACATAAAAAGCAAACACTGTATGGGATCACTTATATGTGGTTGACATTTAAAAATACCAAATTCGACCTGTGGTGGCGCAGTGGATAAAGCATCGACCTGGAAATGCAGAGATTGCCGGTTCGAAACCCTGGGCTTGCCTGGTCAAGGCACATATGGAAGTTGATGCTTCCAGCTCCTCCCCTCTTCTCTCTCTCTCTCTGTCTCTCTCTCTCCTCTCTCTCTCTCCTCTCTCTAAAAAAAAAAAAAAAAGAATAAAAAAAATACCAAACTCCCAGATGCAAAGAACATATTGGTGATCCCCATAGATTGGGTGGGGGTGCAGGTGGGGAGAGGTAGTGGGTTAGCAAATGGATGAAGGTCCCCACAGGCTAAATGCTTCCAGTTACAAGGTCAGAAATCCTGTGGATGTCCTGACAGCATGGTGAATACAGTTACCAATGTCGGGTATACTCGAAACTGCCTGAGAGAGTCGATTTTAAGGGTTCTCATCAAAGGAAATTGTTATCTGTATGTGGTGATGGATATTGACTAAACTTATTGTGGTGATCACTTCACAATATGTACATGTATGGAGGCCATATGCTGCACACTAAAAAGAATACGCTGTTATATGTCTATCACACCTCAATAAAATAAAATACAGTAAAAATACATCGTTTCCAACAAATACTTGTGTTCCATTCTAAGACATATATTATTAATATTATAAAACCCAAAAGACTAGGGTTTATTAGACAGGTATATTAGATAGTGCTTCAATTCTAAATTTTTAGACTGAAAAACCATATATAATATGTGTGTGTGTAAAATGTCTATATCATGAAATGTAAGTACCAAATTTATTATGTAATTCCTCAGTTTTTAAACAACAATGCTTTTAAATGTTTTACTTTCATTTATATCTACATGAAAGCCTATATATATTATATTTGAGCGTTAGGACGAGCAGGAAGTGAGGAATATTGCTCTTTATAGTGTATACTCAGTAATGAAGGTAGCTTGGCTGCCTTGAGCAAGTCAGTGAGTGGTATAAAGGGATAGTCAAAGTACTATGATGATATTTATACTACTATATACTGTGAGACAATGGCAGACTTATACCCTGCTCAGTTGAAACTTCAATAGAACATAACATCTCTGGAGGTGACATCAGAGAAATGGTGGTAGGAGAGGTCCCCTGGGTTCTCCCCTTGAAGTGTCGACCATTTAAGGAACAATAATTCAACAAAGGATTCTCTGCTCACTGCATTTGTATTTTTCTGAAGTGAGAAGTGGGGTGGGGAGGGGTAAACAGACTCCCGCATGCGCCCCATCTGCATCCGGCACGTTCACCAGGGGGCGATGCTAAGCCCATCTGGGGCATTGCTCCTCTGCAAACTGAGCTATTCTAGCACCTGAGACAGAAGCCAAGGAGCCATTCTCAGCGCCCGCACCAACTTTGCTCCAATGGAGCCTTGGCTGAGGAAGGGGAAGAGAGAGAGATAGAGAGGAAGGAGAAGGGGAAGGGTGGAGAAGCAGATGGGCGCTTCTCCTGTGTGCCCTGGCCTGGAATCAAACCCGGGACTTCCTCACACCAGGCCAATGCTGTACTGCTGAGCCAACCCGTCAGGGCCAAAGTCCTATCCTTAATTAGAAAACATCTAGGTATGGCTATAAACTACATATTAGTGACCTATCCAACACTTAGTGTCTGCTCTTACATGCTACCTAGCGATTTTCAAATTTTATAGTGCCTCCGAATTCCCAGGAAATTTTCATAAAACTCAGTGTTCAGGGCTTGCCTCCCGTGTTTCTGACTCAGTTGCTCTGGGCTGGGGCCTGAGAACTGGCTGAGCTAAGTTCCCCTGAGATGCTGTCAGTGATGTTGCCTGAACCTCACTTTGAGAAGCACCGGGTAAAAGAATTCCATTTTGTTCAGGTTTTGTGACAATGTATTCGTAAAAGGAGGGTCCCAATGCAAAGGATGAGTTTTCATTATTCGACAATCATGGTGACACCAACTTCTTTGCTTATGACTGGTGGACAGGGGACATAGGATCCAGATCTGGCTAAAGCAAAATCTACTTGAGGACTTCTAGGAGTTTCCTGCTTATTTTTATATATGCATCTGTGTGTGTGTGTGTGTGTGTGTGTGTGTATGCAGCTGCTCACAAAAATTAGGGGTTATATTAAAATGCACATGAAGCAATTAAAAAAGCATTTTTTTAATCAAACAAGAACATCAGAAAAGGAAACAACAAGTCAAAGAAAGTTTGAAATGAGATGAAAACCCAACCTTTATTTCATTGATGAAAGTGCACTAAACAAAAGGCTAAAAGTGTGAGAGAATCTGCACATTCCCAGGTCCCCTCATTTTTGTGATCCATGTATATGTAGGGTCCAGGCTGGAAACAGCCCTTTCCCTTCCCCAGCCACGTGGCACCGTGGTCACAGATCCTGACCACAGGCTGTAAGATCCTGACCACAGGGTAGTAAAACTGTAACTATGAGCAGTAGAACTGAGTCACCAGATATGTATCAAGGAGGAACAATACAGAATGGCGTGTAGACTTCCCCCCACTCCCTGCTCACATGCTTGCTTGCAGGAACATGAAACGTTGCCCTTGACTGATGGCCAAGGGCTTAGCTATTTAAAGCACAACCCCACCCAGTGGGGTGTGGAACTTCCACCCATCAGCCACCATTGGTGCTGCCCCTGTAGGTAAGTACGAAAGGCTACGTCCACTCCATCTGGTCCTTCTTGTGGTTCCTTTGGGACCCCCAACAATACCAGGTCCATTTCCTGAGCCTGGTTCTTCTGCATTACCGTATATATGTATGCCTCCTTCTCCTTGGTCTGTGGCAGGGATATGTGGAGTTTGACATCGATCTAGAGACCATGTGAGAACAAGTCTTGAGGGAGGTGGAACTGAACTGTTTAAAGAGTCCAATGACACCGGCAAGCTGGGGATTGACCCTGGACTCACGTAGTTCCAGGTGAGCTGTTGTTTTGCGCACTGGCCAAGATTGTTTACTTTTATTCTTCCCCTGATGACATTACCAACACAAGCCAGGTCTTTATTGCTGACCTCTTCTGCATAGTGGAGTTTATTCTGTTTTTTTGTTTTGTTTTTGTAACAGAGACAGAGAGAGGAACAGATAGGGACAGATAGGAAGGGAGAGAGATGAGAAGCATCAACTCTTTGTTGCAGCACGTTAGTTGTTCGCTGAATGCTTTCTCATATGTGTCTTGACGGGGTGGAGGGGCTACAGCACAGCGAGTGACCCCTTGCTCAAGCCAGTGACCTTGGGCTCAAGCCAGCAACCTTGGGCTTCAAGCCAGCGACCTTGGGCTTCAAGCCAGTGGCCCCGTGTTCAAGCTGGTGAGCCCGCACTTAAGCTGTCGACCTCAGGGTTTCAACCTAGGTTCTCTGTGTTCCAGACTAATGCTCTACCCACTGCGACACCACCTGGTCAGGCTGGTTTATTCCTTCTTAATTTTATACTATAATTGAGGCTCTTGTGATTCTGGCATTTTGTTTAAGCTATTTAAGGTATTTTTTTTTTTTTTGGTCAAAAGCATTTTATCACTGAGGATCTTAAATACATTTCTTTGAAAGTTCTTTTTATTGCTGTTGCCTCTGTTTTTTGTGGGGTTTTTTTTGTATTTTTTTTTCTTTGTATTTTTTTTTCTGAAGTTGTAAACTGGGAGGCAGTCAGACAGACTCCCGCATGAGCCTGACCGGGATCCACCCGGCATGCCCACCAGGGGGCGATGCTCTGCCCATCTGGGGTGTTGCTCTGTTGCAACCAGAGCCATTCTAGCGCCTGAGGCAGAGGCCACAGAGCCATCCTCAGCACCAGGGCCAACTTTGCTCCAATGGAGCCTTGGCTGCGTGAGGGGAAGAGAGAGAGAGGAAGGAGAGGGGAGGGGTGGAGAAGCAGATGGGCGTCTCTCTTGTGTGCCCTGGCCAAGAATCGAACCCGGGACTTTTGCATGCCAGGCTGACGCTCTACCACTAAGCCAACTGGCCAGGGCGCCTCTGTTTTCTTATCAAGGCCAACTGCTGTGGGCTAGTGGCTCCACAAGTCCCCGGGTCCCAGGGTGGAGTTGGTATAATAAGGCTTCATGGTCAGCAGAAGGAAATGCCCTGATACCGAGGTGTTTCAGATTCATGTGGGTTGACAAGGTCTCTATCTTGAGAAAGTAAGCTTAGGAGGGTATTATTTACATTTTCTCCTTAGATCACCAAACGCGAATTCTTCGGTCTTTAACACTGAGCCATATAAATTTGGAGGGGAATGCTGGCAGCATGAGCAACCATAACACTTCCACCACATGCCACAGGCTATGTGGTAGCTGATGTTTCATGATATGACAACCAGGTGGAGATTTCACTGTTTGGTTGGGTGGGGCTTTGATTGATGGCATCAGACAGGAACCAGGCTAATGGAATCACTGGGGTCTCCTCTATGGCTGTCAAGGTCTGGCGTGCTGTGGAGAGAGCTGTCTTGAATCAGTTTGTGAAAATTCAGAATCCAGTCTTTGGAGAAAAGAAGAGACCTCACATAACCCTAGAACATTGACTCAGGGAATTGGGGAACAGAGAGATCCCGACAGAAGAGCATTATCCCCTAATGTAATTAGAGTTGATGCGTTCTTGGCAAAATAGTATTTTGCGGACTTTCTCACAAACTGTCTACACAAAAGTCTTCGTATAGAGATGGGCCTTTTTATCTGAAAAGAGTGCTCACGTCCTGTGAAATAGATCAGCAGACGCAGGAGGCATGGCTCCAGATCCACATCCCCACCCTGGCCTCTTCTTGGAAGATGAAACCCCCACCACCCAGCTCACCTTCCTCTGGGCCCGAGTGGCCTGGTGTGTGCGGGTCCAATTCAGGGAGCCAAGGCACCTCCCTGATGCATGACCCAGGTGACACTGGGTTCCTCTCCCCATGGGGTGTCCAGAGACACCTGCCTCTCCCCTCTCATACCTGAAGCCGTTGTTTGTTTAAAATTCTAAGAGACGGGCCCTGGCCGGTTGGCTCAGCGGTAGAGCGTCGGCCTGGCGTGCGGAGGACCCGGGTTCGATTCCCGGCCAGGGCACATAGGAGAGGCGCCCATTTGCTTCTCCACCCCCCCTTCCTCTCTGTCTCTCTCTTCCCCTCCCGCAGCCGAGGCTCCATTGGAGCAAAGATGGCCCGGGCGCTGGGGATGGCTCCTTGGCCTCTGCCCCAGGCGCTAGAGTGGCTCTGGTCGCGGCAGAGCGACGCCCCGGAGGGGCAGAGCATCGCCCCCTGGTGGGCAGAGCGTCGCCCCTGGTGGGTGTGCCAGGTGGATCCCGGTCGGGTGCATGCGGGAGTCTGTCTGACTGTCTCTCCCCGTTTCCAGCTTCGGAAAAATACAAAAAAAAAAAAAAAACTCTAAGAGACGATCTCATGTTTCATATCTAACTCAGAAGTTCACTACCCTATTTTCAACTCCTGCTTTCCCCAAGGGTGCTCTTTGGATGTCCCTGTTCTTCTGTGCGGGTGACTGTGATGTCCCTGGTCTTCTGTGCGGTGGCTGTGATGTTCCTGGTCTTCTGTGCGGGTGGCTGTGATGTCCCTGGTCTTCTGTGTGGGTGGCTGTGATGTCCCTGGTCTTCTGTGCGGGTGGCTGTGATGTTCCTGCTCTTCTGTGCGGTGTCTGTGATGTCCCTGGTCTTCTGTGCGGTGGCTGTGATGTTCCTGCTCTTCTGTGCGGTGTCTGTGATGTTCCTGGTCTTCTGTGCGGGTGGCTGTGATGCCCCGAGGTGGGACTCACGGGCTGCTCTCCTTCTCTATCTCCTGCTATCGGTCACGTCTCTGCCTTCCCCAAGGTTACTTTCTGTTGTCTGTTGTGTCTGTCTTGTCTGCGCCCTTCCTCACGTGGGGGGGTTTGTGAATGAGCTCAGGTCCTCCGTGCCAGGGCCCCCCACCCCCACCCCAGAGCCGAGAAGCCCAGGAAGTCAAATAACTGATTTCAGCAACAGGCCTTGTTGACGGCTGTGCCTCACTCTGTGGAAAATGGGTAAGAAACTTCGCTTTCTATCCTTCAGTTACGTCCGAATCCAGACATGGTTGTGTTTGTTTGTTTTGCTGACTATTCAATTTCTCCGGGGAATAGTTGCCACATATCCTACGTCTCTCTGAGGGATCTGAGTGGGGCTGCGTTCTTCCCACACACACAAAAATAGATTTGTAAACAAAGTGAATTGTGCAAGCAAGTCCTGTTCTACTGTGAACAGATGTGATGGGAACAGACTCTGTCTCCAGCCTGACACAGATGGGCTTCGGGGTGACAGGAGCCGGGGGTCCAGCGGACACTGTGACCTCTACCCAACAGGGGCTTCCTCTGGGATGCTCTACGTGGCCGCCGTCGGTGGGCAATGTCCCAGTAAAGGGAAAACGTCTCTGAGCAGCTAAGTCTCCAGCACAGCTTTTCCTGCGGGAATATGGCAATGTTTCCTTCCTGCCATTGCCGGACAGAATAACCTCCCTGTCGGAGATGGGAAATCGGAATTCACCGGCAGAAATAATTGCCGTTAGGAGGCAGGTCGACTTCCGGCATTTGTTTTCCAAATCTAGCTGGTTTCCAAGTTGGGTCCATTTATTAGCCATCTTTTGCCACAAATAGGATATTTTCCCACCATTTATTATTACAAATAGATGGAAGTTAAACTCTTCAAGACAGGGTTTGAGCTAGAAGCTCTGTGAGGAGAGAGGGAAACGCAGACGTCTGTGGCCATCAACTCTGTTGGGTTCCCTCTTATGGCCGTCCCTGCTCATACATCCCGAGCTTCTGGTTCAAACCTGGATTATCCAGTGAATGACACTTCATCTGGTCCCTTCTGTCATGTTGGCCACATCTGGAGACCGTGAGACTAAGAAGGGAAGTCAAGGCCTCTGTTCTGATAGTATTCCTCCCTCCTCTGAGATGACAATGGTCCCCATGTGGCCTCTTGTGTGAAGACATCCTCTATCTCCCATGGGGAGAATCAGTCTCCATCAGTGGGCTGAGAATGAATTCTATATACCATTTAAAGGCACTATGCAGAGATTTAATATAGCCAAAATGTCCTATATCGGCAGCAGTCACTTTTCTCAGTGTTTAAAAACCTGTGGATCTGACCAGCGTGCAGCCATTTCTATTCGCTGCCCAAGTCCCTTCATCTGTGTTAGAACATGTGATCCTCACACAGAATGTATGAGGCACACACTGTTATCAGCCCTCTGGACAGTTGGAGACAGTAAGGGACAGGGAGGGACTCTTCCTCTGAGGTGACAGGGTCAGGGGCAGGCACGTGGCCCTGGGAAGGTCAGGGAACCAGGGCACAGCTGGTGGGGGAGGGACAGGGACAGGAGCTGGGGAACCTCTGAGCACCCACCTGAGGCACTCTACGAAGAGTGATTGCATCTTGGAAGCTTTAAAAAAATTTTTTTTATTATTCAGTAATTCCAAAAATTTCCTGCTGAGTTCCTTTTAATTCTTGTATAATTATAATTTTCTTTCCTTTTTTTTTTTTTTTTTGAACCCCAACTGCAATCGACTTCAATACCTAGACTGAAAAGAGTAGCTGATGAATTCTAGAAGCCCAGACATGACCTTCTGGTCTATTAAGCGCCTCTGCCTGGAGTGTCTTTTCTCTCCCAGGGGCTACTGCACTGTAGTCCTCTCTCTCTCCCCCAACCCCCTACGCCAAGGCTGTCGGACCAGGCACGTGACACGTTAGCCAATCCACTCACCCAGAACCTCCTTCTCAAGACTGAAATCACAGCTCCACACTCCTGTCTCTGTGTCTTCGCCCTATCCATCAGGGACCTCTAGTGACACACATTCACTGTCACGACCCACCTCCTTTGCCTGACTCCTAGGCCCAAGGCTGCCCTGAACTCCCATCTCCTGGGCCCCAGGCCCTTCCAGAGCAGAAAGAAAAGGTCTCACCCTTGTGTTCCCTCTCAGGGCAGAGAGTGGTGGGCGGTGGGTGGGAGGGGCAGGAGGACGGTGGGGCAGGGGTGCAGAAGGCCTTTCCTGTCTGACGTGCCAGCAGCTTCATGTCCTCTGCAGGTCTTCCCCTGCCAAGCCACACAGGGCAAGTGACTCTAGAAGAGGGGGCTCGCTCTGCTTTTCTGAACTCTTCCACTCAGCATGTTTTTACCTGGTATCCATCGGTTCAGCTCTGTCTGCTTGTTGCATCCCTTTTGTTTGACAGATGCTATTAACCTTCCTCACCCATCCCATCAACCTTCCTCCCCCATCCCATCACCCAACCTTCCTCTCCATCCCATCACCTAACCTTCCTCCCATCTCATCACCCAACCTTTCCCCCATCCCATCACCCAACCTTCCCCCATCCCATCACCCAACCTTCCTCCTTCATCCCATCACCCAACCTTCCTTCCTCATTTCATCACCCAACCTTCCTCTCCCATCCCATCACCTAAACTTCCTCCTCTATCCCATCACCTAACCTTCCCCCATCCCATAACCTAACCTTCCGCCCCCATCCCATCACCTAACCTTCCTCCCCCATCCCATCACCCAACCTTCCTCCCTCATCCCATCACTCAACCTTCCTCCTTCATCCCATCACCCAACCTTCCTTCCTCATTTCATCACCCAACCTTCCTCTCCCATCCCATCACCTAAACTTCCTCCTCTATCCCATCACCTAAACTTCCTCCTCCATCCCATCACCTAACCTCCCTCCCCCATCCCATCACCCAACCTTCCCCCCATCCCATCACCCAAACTTCCCCCATCCCATCACCCAACCTTCCTCCATCCCATCACCCAACCTTCCCCCATCCTATCACCCAACCTTCCTCCCCCATTTCATCACCCAACCTTCCCCCATCCCATAACCCAACCTTCCTCCCCCATCCCATCACCTAACCTTCCTCCCCCATCCCATCACCCAACCTTCCCCCCATCCCATCACCCAACCTTCCCCCATCCCATCACCCAACCTTTCCCCCATCCCATCACCCAAACTTCCCCCATCCCATCACCCAACCTTCCCCCATCCCATCACCCAAACTTCCCCCATCCCATAACCCAACCTTCCTCCATCCCATCACCCAACCTTCCCCCCATCCCATCACCCAAACTTCCCCCATCCCATCACCCAACCTTCCTCCATCCCATCACCCAACCTTCCCCCATCCTATCACCCAACTTTCCTCCCCCATTTCATCACCCAACCTTCCCCCATCCCATCACCCAACCTTCCTCCCCCATCCCATCACCTAACCTTCCTCCCCCATCCCATCACCCAACCTTCCCCCATCCCATCACCCAACCTTCCCCTATCCCATCACCCAACCTTCCCCCGATCCCATCACCCAAACTTCCCCCATCCCATCACCTAACCTTCCCCCATCCCATCACCCAAACTTCCCCCATCCCATAACCCAACCTTCCCCCATCCCATCACCCAAACTTCCCCCATCCCATCACCCAACCTTCCTCCATCCCATCACCCAACCTTCCCCCATCCCATCACCCAACCTTTCCCCATCCCATCACCCAAACTTCCCCCATCCCATCACCCAACCTTCCCCCATCCCATCACCCAAACTTCCCCCATCCCATCACCCAACCTTCCTCCATCCCATCACCCAACCTTCCTCCATCCCATCACCCAACCTTCCTCCCTCATTTCATCACCCAACCTTCCTCCCCCATCCCATCACCCAACCTGCCTCCCATCCCATCCCCCAACCTTCCCCCCATCACACATTCCAACCTTTCTCCATCCCATCACCCAACCTTCCTCCCCCATCCCATCACCCAACCTGCCTCCCATCCCATCACCCAACCTTCCCCCCATCCCACCATCCAACCTTTCTCCATCCCATCACCCAACCTTCCTCCCCCATCCCATCACCCAACCTTCCCCCCATCCCACCATCCAACCTTTCTCCATCCCATCACCCAACCTTCCTCCCCCATCCCATCACCCAACCTGCCTCCCATCCCATCACCCAACCTTCCCCCATCCCATCACCCGACCTTCCTCCTCCATACCATCACCCACCGACTCCCCTTACCCCAGCACCCCAGACAATGCTCTCAGATTGCCATCCAGTCCTGAGCCCTCCGTGAGCGCCTGCTGTGATGGCCAGATTACAGAGAGAAATCAGCGAAGTCCCACAGACAGCCTCAGGATTGCACTGAATGGGGCCGTGGCCACAGGAGATGTGCAGTACTCAGGGCTGACACTCAAACAGAATATCAAAAAACACTCTTCATTCTCCACCCCCAGGATAACAAGCTCCGATCAAAAAGAACTGTGAGTTAGGGCTGAGCACGCTGCGAGAGACAGATTCCCGCCAAGGGTTTCATAAACAGTCCAGGAAACTGGCCCACATCCTGAGCCCAAGTCATCACTAGAAGGATCTGAAGCCTGGGGTGCTCGGGGCATAATTACAACAGGGAACTGCCAAGTAAGCCCAGCTCCTGACCAGAAAAACACCAGTGCGGGACAAAGGGCGCCCCACAGGGCAAGGTCAACTCACCGGCAGGCACTAAGGGGGGTGCCCTCATCATGTGCTGGCCTCAAGGACAGGGCGAGACTCCCCTGATGCCCGTCATCCTGCGTCCTGTCAGGTGGTTCCCAGTTGGAGGTAGTCCCTTTACTAAGTGCCATCTGACCGGCACCGAAATGTAGTGCTCTCAGCACTGGGCTCTCTGTGACTCTGCAGCCTCCCACTGGCTGAAGCTCAGAAAGCGGGACTACTGCTGCTGGAAGACCAACACCAGGTCCCAGGAGGGAGGGTCATGAATATACGGAGTGTGATAAGGGCCTGAAGCTGTCTTTTAACTTAGAAATGCGTGTTCTTTCTGGTGGTCTGTGTAACTGCCCACCACATGGTTTTGCTATTAACCCCCTTTATGTTATTAACCCCTTTATAGAAAGGGACCCCGTTCTGGAAGGGTGTGGGTTTTATTCCCCCACCACCAGAGCAGCTGCTGTGCCCATGAGTGTAAGTTTCTCCCATTAAAGCTTCTAAGATTTTGGATAAGGCTACACAATCTGCTCAGACCCAAGTGTCTGCCCCAGTGAAAGCACGTAGTAACTGTTTTTGAAAAAAGTAATCACCAATGGGTATTCTAATGAATTTTTATGATCTATGCTAAATCTATTCACCGGAGAGTACAGTCTATCTTTTTTTTAAAAAAAAATAACTTTCACCTTTTTAAAAATTATTATTTTCTTGGCCCCGCTGATTTCTGTGCATAAATTAAAGTCGATGTATTTGTTCCTCAGGAATCCCCTTTCTCTCTATACTTTACATGATTTCTGGGAGAGTTTCTAACTTCTCTTCTGCTCTGCTGCGTTCCCTTTATTCCTTCTGCAATCTACTGGTCCAGGGCCTCCATCATGCTTTAAAACGTGGTCATCATATTTTTCAACTGGATGAACATCTTGCCTCATCAGAATGCCCCTTGCTCTCTGCAGCCTGTTCCAGACACAGGTAGCCTTCCTCCAGATATCACTGAGATTACAAATACAGGGACCTCCTGTCATCCCTGGTATTGTTCTCACTTAAATTTCTAATTTTCCTTGAGTAATGATTTCTCTCTTTGCAGATGTCAGGTTTTTTCTAGTATTTAAAATTTAAAATAGATTCTGCAGACAGTGTAGGGGTTTCCACACGAGTCTTCCTTGCACAGTTGATGAAAATAACTGTCAAATCAGTTGTATCGATAGTTTTATTTGCTGAACCAGAGATTCTGGATTTTATGCAGAGGACTGAGAAGAGGAGGAAGGGGGGTGAGAAAGATGGAGAATGCCAACAAGATGTCGCCAACACAGCACAATGTCAGCACCTCTGGCCTCCTGTGGGGTGGGCTGTGGACCCGAAAGCCAGCCTTCTCTAACTAGCATGACTAATGCCCCTGGGCTCCAGCTATGCAAGTGCCTCACGTGACTCAAAATGCTGTCTGCACCAACCAGAAACACAATGGGAGTGCCATGGTTGCTTCTTACCGTTGGAACATGGCATCGGGTGAATTATTTGATGAATGAATAATGGTCTAGACTTAGCTTTTCCTGTAGCTCCCCAGACATCGCCATGTTCTCGACATCAGGGGCTAGTGGTTCGGTGGAATTCTGCTGAAGAGAAGAGGGAGTCTCTCCCCTGAGCCCCTTACATACTGAGCACACTTTTTCCTTGGTGTGAGTTCAATTATGGGTTGGCCTTCTCTTCTCACTCAATCCAAATTTCCCTGGAAGACTGTACAAAAATTCCTTAACATTTCTGACAGGTAGAAATCTTAGTTTCCAGCACTGATGGGAGTTTTTATTAAAGATTATCAAATGCCTTTGCTTTATTTTCTTTTCTTTTTTTTTAGGAAGGGAGAAAGTGATGGAGAAGAGAGATGAGAAGCATCAACTCATAATTGCGTCACTTTAATTGCTCATTGATTGCTTCTCATACGTGCCTTGACTGGTGGGCTCAAGCCGAGCCAGTGACCCTGTTGGGCGGATAAAATGTATTATGCTCACTTTGTTAAAGATGGCGCTGCCCACGTGGAGGCCGTTGCCCAGGTGTTTTGGGGGCAGGCTGTGGGCAGGCAGAATCCTTGTAGCCTGGAGTTTGGTTTTGGAATTAAGCCTTTCCCACCCTTTTTAATGTGGAGTGGTACAATCCCATCATGTCTCTGATAAGTGACTTTGTATTAAGAGACTTCCCTATTTTGTATATTGGATTAAAGGTTTTGATTTCTACCCTATAAAATGGGGCAGAACAGGGGCTTGCTCTCTCGGTTCCTGGGATTATTAGCATTAGAGGAGAGAACAGAGCAGAGAACAGAGAAAGGCCACGTAGAGGAGGCCAGGAGAAGCAGCCAAGATTGCAGAGTGTTGAGTGAGAAGCCAGTTTGTGTAGAGTTTGTGCAGGGAGAAGGAAGGAGATGGGGAACAGAGGTGAATAAGTCTGGTGAGCTAGAAACCTTTGATTCTAGGAAACTCGGATAAGTCAGTAGCTTTGTGAGCACTGAATGTGAGTGGGTTTTGGAGCCCAGTGTGTGTTTTTTTTTTGTTTTGTTTTGTTTTGTTTTTTGCATTTTTCTGAAGCTGGAAACGGGGAGGCAGTCAGACAGACTCCCGCATGCGCCCACCCGGCACACCCACCAGGGGGTGATGCTCTGCCCATCCGGGGGGGGGGGGTTGCTCTGTTGTGACCAGAGCCAGTCTAGCGCCTGAGGTAGAGGCCACAGAGCCATCCCCAGCGCCCGGGCCATCTTTGCTCCAATGGAGCCTTGGCTGCGGGAGGGGAAGAGAGAGACAGAGAGAAAGGAGAGGGGGAGGGGTGGAGAAGCAGATGGGCGCTTCTCCTATGTGCCCTGGCTGGGAATCAAACCCGGGACCTCCGCACGCCAGGCCGACGCTCTACCACTGAGCCAACCGGCCAGGGCCCCCAGTGTGTGTTTTTGCTTGCCCGCAGGGTACAAGCTAGGATTAAAGACTATGGCCCACTAGTTTTTGGCTCCATTGTTTCTTTACCGACTGTCCGAATCCAATGCGAACCTGCATGGGCCGGGCTGCTTTGATGGTGGCAGCCGTGGCTACTGGCTTTACAGTGGCCCTGGCTGCTGGCTTTACAGACCCCTTGCACAAAGCAGCCTTTGAGCTCAAGCCAGTGACCTTGGGGACATGTCTACGATCCCACCCCACGCTCAAGCTGGCGATCCTGCACTCAAGCCTGATGAGCCCGTGCTCAAGCCAGTGACCTTGGGGTTTCGATCCTGAGACCTCAGCATCCCAGTTCACTGCTCTGTCCACTGCACCACCCCCTGAAAGGCTGCTTTTGCTCTTTTTAAAAGAAAAGGGGGAAAGGAAAATGTGTAAGGTTCAGAATTCCATATGAATTGTTCAGTTTAAAAACAAAAACATGCAAAGAAAGATATCAACAATTCTTTTATTTGTTACTTGATTGTTGGTATAAATAACCTACTAGCCCATTATTGAAGTTCATACTCTGATGGAATACATATGTTCTGTTTAATTAATACCTGAATAACCTAATAACCACCATGTTCTATTAATGACAGAATTAGGTACTACACATTCCATGTGTAAAGAAGTACTTCAAAGGGTTTAACACTATTAGAGTGAGTGAGTCTTTACATGCATCTTTTTTTGAGACAGAATCATGGTTTTAGTGAAATCCAGTAAGAAAAATTGATAATATATTGTCTTGTGAACATGAAAATCTTAACTACTAGATTAGCTTATATAAAAGTTAAATACCCATACTATTAGTTATTAAGCACATATTTTAGCTTTCCTTGATAATATGAATATAGTGTTATATAAACATAATTATAAAGGAAACTGAAGTTATGTTTATTGAAAACATTTCTGAATACACAATATATGTACAATAACATGAGTTTTTACATAGAAAATTGTAACAAAATTGATTATAATAATATATAACCGTATATTAAAATTATTTTACTTACTTTGCTATATAATTAAAAAGAAAGCAATTTATAAAAGAAAGTGTCATGTATGAGTATAAAATTCCCATGTTCTTTCTCTGTAACCACAATGAAATATAAAACATATAAAAACATTTATAAGTAACTGATAGAGAAAATAAATGCTACAATTTGAAACGTGAAATTTTATACCTGGAGCCTCAAGCCTCAGTGTGGCTCACACAGAAGTCGCTTCCATAGAGAAAGAGAAGACCCGCTGGAGTTAACTTGCACACCGTCCCCATCCGTGGACAGACCCCCTTTTCTGGGGAGACTTTTATTCACCCACTACCACACTCCTGCTCTCTGCTGTTGGCCTCCTCCCCTTTCAAAATACATAAAGTCCTAAACAAGCACAAAACACAGAAATGAGTTTTCAGTAACAAAACCGAGATCAGTTCTCAGGTGCGTGAGGGTCTGATGACACAGAGTGACACAGCCTCTAACCAGGAGGACAGACTGTAATGAGTAGATCTGGTCAAAGTCCACAGCATCAGCCTTCCATTCTAATAGCGACTAGATCCTGCTACTGTATCACTTATCAATCCCGTGTAAAATTAATCAGTCCTTTGGTAACATCTGTAAATGTCACTTTTTCTCAAGTCCCTCGTAATTTTCCTCTTTGAACCTTTATTCCCAAACTATTCATATCCCTTCTCTAGTGACTGAAATACCATGTATACCTTTTAGAAATTCTTTTTGCAGGGGAAGAAAGCTATTCTGAGTTAGCCGAAGTCACGTAAAATTGTTGGGCTCAGCGTATGACTTCTCTTCCGAACGTGTCCTCAGAGTCTCTGCTTGCCGCTCCCCAGCGGTGTCTAACTAGACCCTCTCTTCCGTGACTTCATGTCCAGCCCAGTGGATCTCATCTCTCACATCTATCATTTTTGTTTATCCGTTCAACAGACACAATTTAATCCTTACTTCCAATCACTTGCAAATACACTGTGATTATATCTCTCTTCAATCCATTTTCACACAATCCCCAGGATCAACTTTTCTAGAATTTGAATTGATAACTATTTTCTTTAGACCTAGTTTAAAAATAATCATTTGGCCACTGCTCTACGCAGTGGTAGAGCACTGGCCCAGCGTGTGGAAGTCCCGGGTTTGATTCCTACTCAGGGCACACAGGAGAAGCGCCCATCTGCTTCTCCACTCCTCCCCCTCTTGCTTCTCTTTATCTCTCTCTCTTTCTCTTCCCCTCCTCTCCTGCAGCCATTGCTCGATTGGAGAAAGTTGGCCCTGGCCACTGAGGATGCTCCATGGCCTCAGCCTCAGGCTCTAAGAAGAGTTCGGTTGCTGAGCAACAGAACAACACCCCAGATGGGCAGAGCATCATCCCCTGGTGGGCATGCCAGATGGTCCCTGTCAGGCACATGTGGGAGTCTGTGTCTCTGCCTCCTCGCCTCTCACTTAGTAAAAAACACATTAAAAAAAAAAAGTTACTAAAATAATTTTCAATATTTTCCCAATGTCTCTACACAGTTACCCAGTCCTTAAAGCTCCGTTAGTAGAAGCCCCAATCCCACAGCCATTTACTAATAACCCCACCCCCACCCGCAATCTCACATCCCATCTGTCCCATCTCCCTGGGGGCACCACTTTGGTTAAACACCTCACTAAGACCAAGGTCACATTTTACTTTTTATGTGACTCCAGACCAGCAGGAGAAAATGGAATTTCAGAGCTGGGATTCAGCACCCCCACCCCCTTTGAATAAGACCTATACGTTTCAGCAGGTCGTTTAAGGGTATGCATCTTACTGAAACGTGTCAGAACGATGCTAAGGAAATAGCCAGGATCGGCCGGAACAGACTCACAATGAGGAAGCAGGCGCCGATCATCACAGCCTTCATTTTCACGTCCAAGTCCAGAGGGAACTGGATCCCAAAGTTGTCAGCGTCTGTAAATGCCTCTCGCACTACCCCAGTCCATTGCTTGGAGATCTTGCCAACCACGTTCTCTTCATCTAAAGATTTAATCTAAATTGAAAAAAAAAAAAAATCTTAAAGAATTCTAGAACGCTAGTAACCTAATAAACAGAACTATCTTTGGATTTGAAATACAATTAGACAAAATGTTACTAAAACTTATGTGCAATAATAAGTAACTATCATTCACACATTCCTGTATCTATTTTTAGGCACAGAAAAAGTGTGTCTTTGCTATAGAGAACGTACATGAAAGTAGTTTTACTAATATATTTAACATTTTATATTATGCTTTAAACAGACATTAACAAATAGTTTGAAAGGATCTAAAAAAAAATTTAAACAGGAAAAGATGCAAATGTGAGAAGTGTCTTTGATGAAATTTCCAGAAGCCATCGGAACCAGAAGCAAGCTAAAGCCCCCTGTGACAGACGTGCTTTAAGACAGGCTGGAGAAGTTTACACAGGCGGAGGGTTTCCCAGTGAGGGGAGGGCGGTCCCCTCACTGTCCCTGGGCACACAGGGAATGCTCAGGGTCTCGGAAGCTGACTGGCTGTTCTGAGTGAGGGGCGCATCCAGAGAGGAGCTGGTGGGAGGTCACGGGTCCAGGGTCCCGGTGTCAGGACAACCGCAGGGGCGGGGGACAGCAGAGGAGGAGGTGGCTAAACCATCTCTGAAGTGAATACTTCTAAGGAAAGCCCGGGGCCATCCTGAACAGCAGCATGATCGTAGCTGGACACACGGACATTGCCACGTGGACGCGGGCGCTGAAGGTAGCCACACTCCCCACGGTGTGGTCACGGCGGGTGGTGTCCACCCAGGAAGAGGGGAGCCCTCTCAGATGTGCATGAGGTAGCACATGTGCCCGCAGTACTTCTGAAGTTCCCGCTCTGGTTGGGCGCTGGGATTGGCCGTGGGCTTGTCTGGCGGGGGGTGTTGGTGTGCAGGACACGGAGCCAGGACCTGACCCACGGGCGGAGGTGGGGCCGGCTCCCGCTCGCCAGTGGGCAGGCACTGGGAGACCAGGGTCCAGGCAGTGGTTCTGCCGCAGCTCTGGAATGAGGGAGCAAGTGTGGGGCGGGGCGAGGCCAGGGTCCAGCCTGACCCAGAGCCATCCCGCGGCGCCTGCGCACATCCACGGGGACAGGGCGACCTGCAGGTCCGTGAACATGATGGACATGAGAACACAGGCCTGTCTGAAGCCCACTGGGCTTTAGGGGCTGCTGTTACACAACACCATTGTGGGAAACAGACGAATGCAAATTCTGTTTTGACACTTTAGTGTTTGTCTGCTAACTGCTGTCATCTAAGCATCTGTAGCTGGCAATGAAATGTTACCTTTTATTTTGAAGTGCAGTTACTATTTCTAATTGATTAATTTTAGAGAGAGAGGAAGGAAGAGCAAGAGGGTGGACAGGAGAACGAGAGAGAAACACCGATTTTTTAATGTTTGTGCCTAAATAATGTGACCTGTAGGGCGAGGCCATCTGTGGGAAAACTGCTGTAATGATATTGCTCAGGGTAGTAAGGGCACAGATACACTGTGGTGTCTAATAACCCAGTTCAACACAAATACGCAGGAGAGACCACAGAGGGTGACAACTGGTTTTCCGTCTGACACCACCCTCCTGAAAACTAGCTTCGCTTAGTGGTCTGTTTGCAGCACTCACAGGGTCAGAGCTCCGGTAGAGGAGAGAGCCCGGCAGCCTGCGTTTCAGACCAGGGGGGACCCCAGGCTTTGGCAGTCAGACGGACGGGACAAGGTCAGCGTTGTGTTCGAAATGGATGACACAGAGGGTGCCTCCCAACAGAACCCGCCGCGTTGACACGTTGATGCTTTGCTTCTGCGGGTGTGACTGCCCGGCTCTGCCTCACCTTTTCCGTTCACGTGGTCAACAGTGACACTCAGAGAGAGTGGGAAGCACCTTTCTGACGGGAGTTAAATACATGAGCACACTGTCTCCCTCTTGAGACAATAGAGTACCCAAACTTATTTCATATACTTTAACCTCCTACTAAATTATGTTTTCCTCATATCTGGAAAGCAGATTCTATAAAACCACCACATCCCTTACCTCAAAATCAACATCTGCACAGCAGCTGCACACAAGAAACGGACCGGTAATTTTTAGCACATCTTCTCTCTTCTCGTTTTGAACTGTAAACTTTGGCAGGCACGGGTGCCAGGTCTGAGTAACATAACCCACTGGCACACCCGGAGGAGCACAGATTTCTATCTACAAAAGCAAAAGAGCATGGATACATGATAATAATGTCTAGTAACAACTCTCATTTATGGAATAGTTTCTAAGTGTCAGCCACTGTTCTGAGCACTACCTGATTTATAACATATGTAACCAGGTTAATACTGTTACTCCTCTTTATAGAGAAAGTAACTGGAGAACAGAGACATGAACCAACCTGTACAGATGCCCCAGCTACAAAGTGACAGGGAGGAGAGGCTGCAGGCATGAACTCTGCCCCTGAGCCCTGCTCTGCTGACCTCCTGCATTTTTAAATGTCCATACTTGTGAAACGTGTCTCAATCATTAAGGAACTCTTTTCTCAAACTCCTTTAAAGGCAGTGGTTTAGATGTGTGAACAGAGCCCAGACCACGGGTGTAATGATCCGATGTGAGGGCCACGGTTCTATAGTATACCGGGACGAGAGTGGGCCTGGCACCCGGGCTGTGCTATGAGCTGGGGGGCCCAGGAATAGCCCCAGTCTGCTCACGTGGGGATGACATCATCCTAGACTGTGCCCTCAGATCAATGGTTTGCTAATGGCTCTTTCCTTCAGAGCACATTCCAGCCCACTCTCTGTGTTTCCTCAGATGCTCCTATGGAGAGACGACATTACACCTAACCTAAATGACACACACACATAATCCAAAATAATTCAGCGGGGATAACTTCAGTTACCTTTTAAAAATAACTGCGCTATTACACTTCAAATACCCATGCACTTGTGCCTCTGTATGGGCCGTGGTCTCACGGCTGCCTGTCTGGAGGGAATGACCAGGCCTGGCTGCTCCCAGGCCGGTGGGGATACAGACCACGGCCAGCATCCCTCCCAGCGCTTTGTGCCTGATGGTTCCTGATCCACATTCTGCATCAGTGGCTGAGAAGTAAGCCAGTCTTCATAGAACTGAGGGTACCCACACCTGGCACATCCTAATGACAGAGGCTCAATTATACTGATTTTTAAAATGGGGAACTTAAAAACACAGGAGCTGAAATTTCTGGGAACAGGTCTCTCCTAGGTGTGTGTCACCACAGGGGGCCAAAACTGTGAGAGGCACACGTCCGTTCTCTTCCTCACTCTGCTCGCCACATACTCCTGGACTTCTACTCAGGACAGTGTCCGTGGATCTCTCCCTCTCTGGCTCTGGCCAGGATTGCTGGTCATTCCACATAAGGGACTTCACCGGGTGCCTGAGCTCAGCTGTCCCCAACGTCGGACTCTGAGCAGATGCTCAGTCCCCTGAGACAAACGTCTCAGGGACATGGGACTAACTGGTCACAGCTTTTCCTGCCTTCCTTTCTGCCCAAATGGTGCTCACGCATATCTCAGGGCCTGGTTTTTAGAAAGTCTCGTTTGACTATACAGGAAACAAGGGAAAGGTCAACTTCTCGTTGAAATCCTTTAAAATGAGCGGGAGGAGTTGCTCACTGACCTGCTGAAGGCAGCAGGGACAGCAGCAGCTGGAACAGCCCAGCGGTCTGTACAGAGAGATGACCTCTCGGCCCATCAGGTCCAGGATCTTCATGGTGAAAGGCCTGTTAGACCCACAGCAGTTCCGGGCACAGCAGTCGGTGTCCTCCACGGCAAAGTAAATCCTCTGGCCCAGGCTGTTCTTAATCTCGTATTTGTTATTGGTTTCAAAACCCACTAGGACTGAAAACAGAGAAGCACACTGCTGTGACCATCCCGTCAACAAGAGTCCTGAGTCCATCCTAAGATACTCTAATAGCTACTTGTATCATTTCCAGAGGACGCTGCCTGCTACAGGGAGAATGGGAGGGAAAGGAGTGTGGACAGGACCCAGACGGAGGAAAAAGGCAAAGGAGGAGAAGGAGGAGAAGGCACGGAGGAATAGACAATGAAGACTCCCAACATGCGACGTGGAGAAGGAGACTATCTTCCTAATTGCACGGACTCCTGACAGAAAGGAAGACCCCGCTGAGGGCCGGGCCTGCCACAGACGGCCATGGTCCTCTTAGGTGCGTGCAGAACGCGTGCCTGTGCTCGGGACAGTTCTCAGACAGCCGTCAGGGACGGAGGAGAGGGTGCCTGCTGTGCTGACCCTCCGGGAGAGAGTGGGTTACATCAGCTGGCTTGAGATTTGTTTTACACCAGGCTGAAGGCTTATCATCTTGCTCTGGGTGAGGGAGGGTAATGAAGGCATCTACTCTCCGTGCAGGCGTGCAGAAAGGGAGAGTGGAAGTGGAAGGTGGGTGAGAACCTCACAGGGGGCCCGGAGCACCCCTGGTGAGCGCAGCAGTCTTGTTCAGATGTGGGAGGAGGTAAGAGCAAGGGGGAGGGTGACTGGCATCCCAGGCGGCTACTCACAGAATGTCTAGACCACGGGCACCCTGAGTGATGTGCGCACTGAGAGAGGCCACTCTCCTCACCGGGGAAAGGAGATACGGCAAATACTGACAGCACCTGGTAGAGTCTGCCCAGAGCAAACTACATACTGGACACTGCTCCTTCCTTAGAGCCAGGCGGGGTTATTCATGGTGCCACGTGTCCAGAGCTCTCATTAACTTGGGACATGGGATGTCACAAGCCAATCCAAAAACAAGTGACTAAAAGAAATCTATCTACGATCTGTGTGGATAGACTTTCATCCATATGGAGATGTCCTGCACAAATTCTAGCACCATGAGGTCCTTTAATGTCTTTTCTCTGAGTCACACAGGCTTTGTTATCTAAGCGCTTTGTTGACTAGCTTAATCTCAAAATGCTTCAACCTGTTTATCTAGAAAATGTAATCAGCAGGCTCACACAGTCTCTCAATTCCCTTCCAGGGGGACTGTGTTTACTGTCAATTAAGTTCTGGGGAAATGTGTCTTTCCTAGTCTGAGTCTAAAAAGAAACTGAGTTATATTCATTATTCTATTCATAATGTTAAAATGAAGACTTTCAATTTGAGACAAAAAAACATTAAAGGCATTCCTTTTAAAAACTAAAGAATAACTAATATTTGTAACATACTTTATATTTTATGATTAATACATAATATTTTAAAAATATATTTAAAAGTTACAAATCTAAAAGCTATAAATGGGGTAATGTATATTGCATAGGGTCTTTTGGGAAGGGTTCATATTCTCAAAAAGAAATTTCATAAAATAAAACATTTTAAAAATTCAAAAAACAAATAATCTCAATATGATCTCCGTTCCAGGAGCTGAAACTTAGTTTAAACCAACTAACAATAATGAGAACATTGTACATTTCTAACAATGTTTATGGTAAGTACTCTAAACACAATAGATAACAGTGATATAGTTTAACCAGATCTACTATTGTGTAGTGTAATTCACATTATAATTTCCACTACTGGAAAGAAACTTTGCAGAGAGGTGAAGAAGAATTTAATAGATACATTCTAAAATCCGGCAGAGTTCCCATTAAACTCTCTACTTAGAGGAAAGACAGGCTAGTTCATGAATGCCTCTAGGTTCTCTCTCCCCTGCAGGAGTTCTGAAAATTCTAGTGACTCCCTAAGATCACTTTGATCCAAGGAGCACTGGACTCAAGGGACATCCGTTAGGGTCAGGCCCAATCTATGAGAAAGAGTGCTATTTTAGAAAGCCAGACCTCCAAGCCTGCTGGTCAGCCTCCTCCAACAACCCAAGTGTTAATCCTCAGCCCACGGCGAAAAGGTTTGACAGCGGTCATCCCCAGAACTGCCAAGAGAAACTGCGGGCAGGAATGGAATTTTCCAAATATACCCATCCCAATTTAAAAAGGAAAAATATTATTCACTTTGGAAACTGAGGTACCTGGACTATTAATTCTTTTTCCATTGGGGGGGACACTGGGTAATAGAACATACAGGTTTCAGGAGTACATTCTGTAATGTGTCATCTGCTTATGGTGTCCTGTGTTCACCACCCCAGGTCCGGTCTCCTCCCCTCACGGTCATCTCCCCTTCACCCCCTTCCCTCTGCTCACCCCACACTGCTGTCTGTGCCTATGAGGCTTATTTCTTTGCTAATTCCATCAACCTTTCTCAGCCAGACCCCAGTCTCCAGGTGATCACATATTGGGGAGAAAAGAGCTGAAGTGATAGGCGTCAGGGCAAATGACCTATCTGCCACTCAAGTGCTTTCTAGAGAGAGGGGGGAAGCGACAGGAAGTGCTGGCTGGTTTCCCTCTAAATTGGAATCTGCGTCCTGAGGGCAGAGGCCCAGAGAAACAGTATTTTACCTCCATTCCTAACTTCAAAGGAGATTTTGAGGGTCATCATCATTTCATTGTCAGGATGAGAGACTGTTTGTAAACAACCAGGCTTAGTCATTCCCATCAATGAAAGTGTTATATCTGTGGTGATTGATATGCCTTTATGTGCACAAATGTCTTCTCTTTCATGAAAAACAATCAATACAATTAATACATACCTTCAGCCCTGGCCGGTTGGCTCAGTGGTAGAGCGTCGGCCTGGCGTGCAGGAGTCCCAGGTTTGATTCCCGGCCAGGGAACACAGGAGAAGCACCCATCTGCTTCTCCACCCCTCCCCTTCTCCTTCCTCTCTGTCTCTCTCTTCCCCTCCCGCAGCCAAGGCTCCATTGGAGCAAAGTTGGCCCGGGTGCTGAGGATGGCTCCATGGCCTCTGCCTCAGGCGCTAGAATGGCTTTGGTTGCAACAGAGCGATGCCCCAGATGGGCAGAGCATCGCCCCCTGGTGGGCGTGCTGGGTGGATCCCGGTCGGGCACATGTGGGAATCTGTCTGACTGCCTCCCCGTTTCCAACTTCAGAAAAATACAAAAAACAAAAACATACCTTCTAGAAGCTCAACTTGCTGATGAATCAGTACCTGATCTATCTATCATAGTAAAAAAAAAAGTTAAGATGTAAATTATATATCATGTTTTAATCAAATTCACAATAGTGCTTTTATGTTCTAGAGAATACATATAATTAACAATGTTTACCAATATTATCAATATTTAATAATAGTTTATATTATTTCTAGGTGTAATTAAAATTAAAAAGCTTTTACTTAAAATATCTATTGAATGCTTTTACTATTAATGTGGGAAAATTCAGGAAAATGAGTCATATAATATATAAAATATTAAGGCCGTTTTGGTACCACTTACTGACACTCAGCAGTAAATGTTTTAATCTTCTTATTCTAATTCCTACCTAATTATTTGGTGTTGGAATAAAGGAGCTCAGGATACAGAACCAAGGTCTGAGAAGTAAAAAGGTCATTCTCACTCATGTGACATTCTGATGCTGAGCAAATGGTATTACCTCTTTAGACTAGGGTCTCCTCTTCTGGAAAACAGTACTGATTATATCACCTATATATGATGGCTTTCTGAAAGGGTCGAGTGAGTGAATACTTGTGTGATACTTAGGAACCAAGCCTGGACACGGTGCTTCATAAATGCTTGCTCTCAGGTCTTATCACAGATAGTCAAATCACAGAACACACAACTTCCTAAGCCATCTGCAGTTTGCTTTCAAAGTAAACCTGGCCCTGGCTGGTTGGCTCAGCGGTGGAGCGTTGGCCTGGTGTGCGGGGGACCCGGGTTCAATTCCCGGCCAGGGCACGTAGGGGAGGCGCCCATTTGCTTCTCCACCCCTCCCCCCCTCCTTCCTCTCTGTCTCTCTCTTCCCCTCCCGAAGCCGAGGCTCCATTGGAGCAAGGATGGCCCCGGGCACTGGGGATGGCTCCTTGGCCTCTGCCCCAGGCGCTGGAGAGGCTGTGGTCGCGGCAGGGCGATGCCTCAGAGGGGCAGAGCATCGCCCCCTGGTGGGCAGAGTGTTGTCCCTGGCCCCTGGTGGGCATGCTGGGTGGATCCCGGTCGGGCGCATGCGGGAGTCTGTCTGACTGTCTCTCCCCGTTTCCAGCTTCAGAAAAATACAAAAAAACAAAAACAAAAAAAAACAAAACAAAATAAACCTGACCCCAAAGATTTTGAATCACTTGTTAGCAAAAAACAAAACAAAACACGTTTTACCATTTCAGACTTCTGTGAACTAGTTGTTTGTTAACGTGATTACGTAAACCGAAGGCACAGTTTTCTTTTATAGGCTGTTTTATGTATTTGAAATTACCTGAGTTAAATATTCCAGTCCTGGTGGACAGCCTGGTGGAGGTGCCAGTGCTGGCATCCATGGCACCCCTGCAGGTCCACCTGGCTGATTATACACCGGCTGGTGTTGGACAGCAAAGCCCACTGGACCAGTGCTTCCATAGCCAGGTAGTGGGATGGGGTAGCTGGCCTGGGGGCCAGGATAACCTGCCTGAGATCCGGGATAGGCCCCCTGGGGGCCAGGGTAGCCAGTATGACCTGGAGGTCCTGAAGTAAAGACAAGTGGAATAATCAGTAACTGCACTGAGAAATGGCAACATCAACTCTTTGGGATTACCCCAGCATCTATCACAAAAAGGAACGTCAGTTCAGGATGCCTGTTTCTATAAAGGTTAGAGGTCATTGTTTTTATCTTTTAGCAAATTTCCAATAAAATATTTGTGGTTTCACAGACACTTCTACTTTGAGAGTTTTAGGTGGAATAGAGTTGGCCCAGGCCTTACTCTTTCATTCAAAACTCAGATGAAAATATGCTTAAAACCCAAGAAAGTGAAAGAATATCAACAATGATCTAGACTCTAGATTCTAGAGTCACTTGCATAAACGTTCTGGAATGCCTTCATGGAAAAGAGAGGTGACATCCAGTAGAAGGCCCAAAATAAAGGCTTTGAGCTAGGATTTCTAGGACCAAAGCACTCTGGGAAAAACAGTAATCATACTAGTTTTGGAATTATAACACACTTGTTAGACCCTACGCGTTAGATCCGGGGCTGGTTTTGCTCCCTCGAGGCATATTTGGCAAGATCTGATTGTTTTCAGCTATTACAGCTAGATGGGGTGAGGGTGATGCTGAGATCTGGTGGATAGAGGCTGGAATGCTGCTAACTATCCTAAAATGCCCCCAAACAGCACCCTGAAGAAAAGGAATTATCTACCCTAAAACACTGCAGTGCCACTGTTGAGAAATGCTGGTGGAGAGGGGAAGGCGTGTCATGTCTTCCAGGACTGTCGGGGTGATTTTCTGGTTAAAAATTCCCCTGGAGGTTTTTTTTTTTCTGACAGAGACAGAGTCAGAGAGAGGAACAGATAGGGACAGACAGGAAGGGAGAAGGTGAGAAGCATCAATTCTTAGTTGCGACACCTTAGTTTGTTCACTGATTGCTTTCTCATATGTGCCTTGACCAGGGGGCTACAGCAAACTGAGTGACCCCTTACTCAAGCCAGCGACCTTGGGTCCAAGCTGGTGAGCCTTGCTCAAACCAGATGAGCCCACGCTCAAGCTGGCGACCTCGGGGTCTTGAACCTGGGTCCTCCGCATCCCAGTCCGACACTCTATTCACAGCACCCCTGCCAAGTCAGGCAGTTCCCCTGGAGTTTTAATCCATTGGGATAGTACGTTCCTGAGACCCCTCACAAGGAAAAAAAAACTGCGCTAAGATATTTAGATCACACATTTAAAAGTCACAATTCAGCAGCCTGAGCTATCTGGAAATACAATTTGAGAAACAAGGTAGGTAAAAAGTTATATTGGGCAACATTGTCTCCAGTACTTAATATGCACCGTGTCCACTGTGTATACTCTGTACTCCACATGAATGGCTGAATGCCATAAGTGTACACCCTGTACTCTACGTGACTTTGACAAGCACACACTCCATGTTCCACGTGAATTTCACAGGGGTGCACTCTGTGTTCTATGTGGCTGTTCCACGTGAATTTCACAGGGGTGCAATCTGCGTTCTATGTAGCTGTTCCACGTGAATTTCACAGGGGTGCACTCTGTGTTCTATGTGGCTGTTCCACGTGAATTTCACAGGGGTGCACTCTGTGTTCTATGTGGCTGTTCCATGTGAATTTCACAGGGGTGCACTCTGTGTTCTGTGTGGCGTTTGCAAGCCTATACTCGATGATTCATGTGATTTTCAAAAGCATATACTCTATGGTACAAGTGAATTTTGCAAGCATCTACTCTATATTCAGCAAGCATATACGCCATATTTCACATGAATTTCACAAGTGAGTACGCTATAATCCATGTATATTTTGTCTACAATGAAGCCTCATAAGCTTCTGTGTATACTGCATAGAGTAATAATTCCACAGCAGTGGAATATAATTTCAGACCATGTTCCACAATATTTTAACCAGTAAAGGTTATGCACATTTTAACTCAGAATACACAATTTGCAAATATTCTTAATGAGACATTAATGAAAAATACATGCACTATGAAACAGTGAGACGAAGAAGACAGTTTAAAGCCATACATACCTCTTATTTTTATTTTTTAAATGTTTTATTGTATTGATTTTAAAGAGAGAGAAAGTGAGAGGAGAGAGACACAAACACCGATCGGCTCCTGTAAGAGCCCTGACTGGGGCCAAACCAGCAGCCTCTGAGCTTTAGGATGACGTTCTAAGGAGCTATTTGACCAGGGCCATACTGATATCTTTATTTCTTTTTTTTTTTTCTTGTATTTTTCTGAAGCTAGAAATGGGGAGAGACAGTCAGACAGACTCCCGCATGTGCCCGACTGGGATCCACCCGGCACATCCACCAGGGGGCGACGCTCTGCCCTCCAGGGAGCGATGCTCTGCCCCTCTGGGGCGTCGCTCTGTTGAGACCAGAGCCACTCTAGCGCCTGTGGCAGAGGCCGAGGAGCCATCCCCAGCGCCTGGGCCATCTTTGCTCCAATGGAGCCTCAGCTGCAGGAGGGGAAGAGAGAGACAGAGAGGAAGGAGAGGGGGAGGGGTGGAGAAGCAGATGGACGCTTCTCCTATGTGCCCTGGCCAGGAATCGAACCCGGGTCCCCCGCACGCCAGGCCAACGCTCTACCGCTGAGCCAACCGGCCAGGGCCCCATTGATATCTTTTAAATACAACAGTTTTTATGATTCATTCCTTCTACAATGAACAAATATTTACAGAGGATCTATAATCTGGCTGTTCTAGAGTCAGACACTACAGCTATTAGGAGGGCCACCAACTGTCACGGGGCTTGCAGGCTACTTTTGAGAGACAGAAACTAAGTTTTCAATTAAAAATTTCAGGTTGAACTGATAGAGAAAATGCCTGGAGAGAAGAAAAGCCACCTGTAAATAGATAAAAGTTAAGTTGAGAATAAGAGAAAAGCTTAGAGTGTGACCTGGTGAGCGATGCTCTCAGAGGAAGGAGCACTAAGTGCAGAAATCCCCGCTGCAGGGCTGAGCTGGCAAGTCTGAGAGAGAGAGGAACATCGTAGGGAGAGAGAGAATAGAGAGCTGTCAGTAAAGACACAGACTCATCTAGGGAGCCCCTAGTAAGTTTGGATTTTACTCCATGTGACTGAAGGCAGAAGAGGATTTCAGCAGAAGAGGCAGTTAGTTCCCGGATCTGATTCCTACCAGAACAAGCTGTAGGAGTGCCCAGCACTGGGACTTAAAATGAGAATCACAGAATAAATCCCTGCCCTCCTGCCTCATGGGAGAGGGAACTAGATACTCACTGACTGTAAGGAGACGCTCCATCACGGTGATGAGTGGATTGGTGTGAACTGGACAAGCCATTTGAAGGGAGGGACCCCTGTTGTGAGTGTATTTGCAAAGGCAGGTGTGTGGCTGGGAGGGAGAGGAGGGAGGGGAGGGAGGGGAGGGAAGGGAGGGAGGAGAGGGAGGAGAGGGAGGAGAGGGAGGAGAGGGAGGAGAGGGAGGAGAGGGAGGACAGCTTCCCTGAGGACCAGGGGATAAATAAGAGGAGCAGGCCAGTGGCACAGAAAGAGCATCTCAGAGAGTACTCTGCTCAGTCACAAACACAGGCCTGTCACAGCATAGAAGATGACTGTCCCCCTCACAATAGAGAGCCAGGATTAAGGCCCTTGAGGACAAGGCAGGGATGCCCCAGGACCTGGGGGCAAGTGAGACATTGTGTCTCCAGCCGTAAAGTGATGGGAAGCCAGCAGAGGCTGACCCTGTCTGTAGTGTGAAGAGATGTGTGTTTTTGAAGAGCCAGTGGAAAGTGGAGATGGTAAGATTAACGGCATCGATCTGATCATCTCAAGGCTTCAGAGGAGGATAATTCACTATTTCTACAATCAATGGAGGACCACATAGAATTACATGAAATTTGGATATTTTCATTTACATAATGCCAAAGTGACTTAAAATATTATTAAAACAGTCAGCAAATATTTGCCATTTATTCCTTGTAAAGCATTCTGCTAGGTGTTTTACAATAACTTTCATTTATCTCTAAATCAAGCTGTATTGTAAGATTTTATCCCCATTTTATAGATAAGAAATGAGGGTTGGAGCTACAGCAATTTGTTTAAAACCATCAAAAGCTATGAAGTCCAGAAGCCGTGACGTGAAGCCTGATCAAGCCTCTCTATACCTATTTTTCTCAGATCTCAAGGAAAAATAGCTCTGGCGTGCCACAGCAGGTCAGTCACTGATCTGTGTGTGCGTGAGATGGACAGGGTGGAAACTGCTCTCGTGGATTTTTTTTTTATCTCAGAGTCTGGGTTTCTCATTTTACATTAAGTTCTGTAATTTACTTTGAGTCAATATGTAAGGTTTATATCCAGATTCTCTTTTTTCTTTTTCTCATTTTTTTGTATATGAATGTCTAGTTGTTATAGTGTCATTTGTTAAAAATGATTATTTGTTCTATATAATTGTTTTACTCTTTTGTCAAAGATCAGCTGATAATAGTTATGATGTCTAATTATGGGCTCTCCATTGTGTTCCACTGATTTATTCATCTATTGCTTCACCAATGCCACAGAATTTTCTTTCTTTTTTTCACAAAGAATGAGTGAGAGAGAGACAGAGAGAGTTAGGAGAGAGATGAGAAGCATCAATTTGTAGCTGTAGCACTTTAGTTAGTTGATGGATTCTCATACGTGCCTTGACCAGGCGGACTCCAGCTGAGCCACTGACCCTTTGCTCAAGCCAGTAACCTTGGGCTCAAGCCAGTGACCTCTGGGCTCAAGCCAAAGACTATGGGATCATGTTGATGATCCCGTGCACAAGCTGGTGATATTGTGCTCTCCTGGATGAGCCCATGCTCAAAATGATGACCTGAGGTTTTCAAACATGGGACCTTGGTGCCCCGGTCATCGCTGTATCCACTGTGTCACCACTGGTCAGGCACCACACAGGCTTGGTTACTGTGACTGTGTCAGTACACCTTGTCCTAGTTCAGCATCAGTTCTTTAACATTTTATTTCAGAATTTTATTTTAGATATTTTCCCCTAATATGTATTTTCTCCACTAAGAATGAAAAAATCTTAAAAAACAAATCTTTTATTCTATGCTTGATTAATATCCATCTTATTTAGAACTTCCTTGATAGAAAAAATCTACAGCATAATGATAGGTCATTATTTAAATCTATATACTAATTATGTTAGAAAACATATACCAGGAGGTCTCAGAATATTATTACCATGAACTGACATATTAAGTTTATTTGCTGAGTAGTATGATTTGAATACTTTCTATGTATATGCAATGCACTAGAAAAGGAAAGAAATGATCTGGATGCAATATAGTATAAATTATGTATTTCTCATTAGGCCTAACATATTTCTCTAAGATATTTATTTTTTAAAGAGAAAGGCAGCTGTAGTAGATATGTGTGTCCATCTTCTCAAATACTGACCTAGACTTTGGATTTAAGAACATAAACAACACAAAGAAAATTATATCCTTTCAGAAACATTATATGATGAATATAGTAACAACGCATTTAAAATTATAGGAGGCCCTGGCTGGTTGGCTCAGCAGTAGAGCGTCGGCCTGGCGTGTGGGAGTCCCGGGTTCGATTCCCGGCCAGGGCACACAGGAGAGGCGCCCATCTGCTTCTCCACCCCTCCCCCTCTCCTTCCTCTCTGTCTCTCTCTTCCCCTCCCGCAACCAAGGCTTCATTGGAGCAAAGTTTGCCTGGGCGCTGAGGATGGCTCTGGGGCCTCTGCCTCAGGCGCTAGAATTGCTCTGATTGTGGCAGAGCGACGCCCCAGATGGGCAGAGCATAGCCCCCTGGTAGGCATGCTGGGTGGATCCGGTCGGGTGCATGCGGGAGTCTGTCTGACTGCCTCCCCGTTTCCAACTTCAGAAAAATAAAAAAAAAGAAAAGAAAAAAAATAAAATTATAGGAAAAAATAAACACTTACTTCGTCTGTCCATTTAAAGAGTTCTGATTTAAAGAGTTCTGAAAAAGAAGAGCTGCTATTAATACGTTGGTTACAATGTTACAGGTTATATACCACTTAGAACAGGAGTCTAGTCTCCGAAAGTACACGTGCACATCAGATACTCCTTTGTTCATCTACTCTTCCAGAACCTGGTCATTTCAACCCTTTGTTCTGCCTCATGCTATGTTTCTGAGTAGGATGTCAGCTGTGGGTCAGCTCCAGTGCTGGACAGCTCAGGGTGGGGTTCCAGGCAGGGTCCAAAGTGTGAGGTGCAGGGCTTACCTATCAGTCACACAACTGCCAAACAGCTGTGGAAATTCCACGTTCTGAGCGCGGTTCTGCCCAGCTGGAGTAGAGTATCTGAAAAGGGCTGACCCCTTGGTTCAGGATGTCCGACAGGCTGGTAGCCACAGACCCACTCCCAGCTGTTGCCAGAGTTGTAGTACATTAAAATCCAAGTGAAATTGTGTCTGGTAATTAACACTGACAATAACAAATACTAAATAACAGTAGTCGTGATACAGAATGCACTCAGTGCTCCTGCCTCCAGCGCCTGGATCCAGTGCTCGTCTCTCCCTGCTCTCTGCTCTCTACTCTCCCCGTCTCTTTACTTGAAAACCAACCCCAATGTGCCTGTTAATTACAGCAGACACAGAGACTGAAACGCTGTCACCTGGGTTGTTTATCTTGGACCCACACACTCATGTTAACCAGTCTGACCCCTTTTCAGGCCCTCCCTGCCCTGACTGCCCTTCACTAACACCTCCTACTGTGTCATCATAAGAGGTAAATAAGTCACCAATCTCTGCATATCCTCAGCTAGCTTCTGCTGTTCCCAAGAGGAAACCACTTCCTGCCCCAGCATTTCAAATTATTAGCATGCGAGGCCTTATACCAAGCAAAAGTACTAAATGGGAGATGGAAAATGAAACGAATTTAGTATAGTATTCAATATACTCTAAGTGGTCTAAATAAACATAACGGTGCCCTGATAAAGTTACGGGGTACCAGGCTGGATGGTGGGTGAGGGTAAGGCAGAGTGTTGGAAGAGTAGGTGTCTGGAGGCATCATGGACAGAGGGAACATAGCTGAAATCCAGCGACAAAGGGAGCGTGTCTCATTCAGGGAAAGGAAAGGTCTGTGGGTTACAGACAAAGTGGGAGAGACTGTTACACTCGAGGATGGAGAGGTGACAGGAGACAGTTCCCACACGGTCACTCTTGCTAGCCAAGGCCAGAGCAGAGCCAGTCCAGGACAAGGCACTCAGCGGGTGCTGGCTGACTCAACAATGGGGGTGCCGTCCTATTCCATTCCTTTCCATCAGAAAAGGAGAGTTTCCTCACAGGCTTGAAGGCTGCTTAATCTATGACCTCGCTCTTTCAAATGCCTCCTTTCTACCAAGTGCAGAAGTCCACTCATTTCATAAACAGCCCTGTGTGAGGTCATCATTGCAAGTCCTCCTAGTGTCATACTTGCCCGGTGGTATGAGGAGAAACTTCTGCTGTAACCCAAGTTCAAGGGAGGAAAAGGGGGTCCCGAGTCCTCTGACCCTTCATTCTAAGCAAGTGACACCTGTATAGTGCTGTCCCTAATTTTTCTAAAACAGGAGAAACAGCAGTGTCCTGCCTGTTCCCGGAACTGGGAAGTGACCATGCCAGACTTCCAGGAGTAAAGGTATAAATAAATAAAAGCCCCTGAGAACCAGCTAGGAAACCTGAAGAAGCAGGGACTTTGTCTACAGCTGGAAGCTCTGGCCAGTTGGCTCAGTCTTAGAGTATAGGCCCGGAGTGTGGAGGTCCAGAATTCAATTCCTGGTCAAGGCACAGAGGAGAAGCAACTGTCTCCTTCTCCATTCCTCCCCCTCTCGCTTCTGTCTTTCTCCCCCTCTTGCCGTCATGGCTGGATGGGAGCAGGTTGGACCTGAGCAGTGGGGATGGCCCTGTGGCCTCCACCTCAGATGCTAAGAGCTTGGTTGCTGAACAACAGAGCAAAGCCCCAGATGGACAGAGCATCGGCCCCTAGTGGCCTTGCTGGTTTACTCTTGGTCAAGGCACATGCAGGAATCTGTCTCTGCCACCCGTCCTCTCACTGAATAAGAATATATAAAAAAACAGCCTTTCCTTGGGTGGTGCAGGGAACAAGGTGTCAACCTGGAACATTAAGTTCACAGGTTCAAAACCATGGGCTTTCCTGGTAAAGAGAAAAATGGGAATTGATGCTTCCTGCTCCTCCCCCTTCTGTTCCTATCCCTATCCTCTCTCAAAATAAATAAATAAAAATTTAAAAAAATTCTTAAAACAAATATTAAAACAATGAAAACTGACACTCATTGAGGACTATTACACAAATACATGTCAGACTCTAACTCATAGTTTAATTGTTGCACAATTTCAGAGATGAGGTCAGGAAGGAAGGTCTATGAAGAAACTAGCCTGGATCCCCAGATGTAAGTAGCAGGGGCAGAGTTCATGTCAGGAAGGTGGAGACCTGAGATAATGTCTTGCCTCTGGGCTACAAGCCTCCTCTTATCTGTCCCACTGCAGGTGTTCAGAGGAGCCACACTCCAACTTAGTGTTGACCATTAAGTAAAAAGCCTGGGATCTGTTGCTATCAATAGTCCCACTGTTGGGCAGATAAAATGTATTATGCTCACTTTGATAAAGAGGCCATTGCCCAGGTGATATTAATGTGTGTTGAGGATCTTTGTAGCCTGGGGCTTGGTTTTGGTATTAAGCCTTGCCCACCCTTTTTGATGTGGGGTGGTGCAATGCAATCATGCGTCAGAAAAGTGACTTTGTATTACAGACTACCCTATTTTGTATATTGGATTAAAGGTTGTGAAGCTACAATATAAAGTGGGGGCAGAACAGGCGCTCTGGGTTCCTGAGATTATCATTGGAAGAGAGAGCAGAGGAGAGCAGAGAAAGGCCATGTGGAGGAGGCCAGGAGAAGCAGACAAGCTGGCGGAGTGTTGAGTGAGATGCCAGTTTGTGTAGAGTTTGTATGAGGAAGGCGATAGGAAACTTAGGAGAATAAGGCTGGTGAGCTAGAAACCTTTGATTCTAGGAAACTCGGATGAATCCGTAGCTTTGTGAGCACTGAATGTGATTGGGTTTTGGAGCCCAGTGTGTATTTTTACTTGCCCGCCGGGTGCAAGCTAGAATTAAAAACTATGGCCCACCAGTTTGTGGCTCCGTTGTTTCTTTACCAACTGTGCGAATCCAATGCAAACCTGCATGGGCTGGGTTGCTCTGATGGTGGCTGCGGCTCCTGGCTTTACATTTGGTGTAGTCGGTGGCAGGATTCGGAGATCGGTATGGAGCTGCCACCTATGAGCGGTGGAGTAGAGGACTGGCTGCTGTTAGGGTTCCCCATGGCTGTCCTTTTGGGAATCGTAGGCTACCTGACTTTTAGAGCCATGCGTGAGAAAACCGAGAGCTCTGTGGAAGAGGCTGCCTGGGACCTGCAAAGCGAGAGTAGCAGAAGGCGTTGGAGCAAACGCAGGAGAAACCTATGCTGACCCTGGAGCTGGAAGAAATGCTGGAGGCAGAGGCCAACCAGGTGTTCGAGATTCGCCTGGAAATGTAGCAAACCCTGGAGGAGGATTCAGAGGTTCGTGAGTTGCAGCTTGCCCTGGATGTTCCGGAGAGCCAGCAGCGGTGGGAGGCCAGGGCTGAGGCCGAGGCTGAGGCCGGGACCGGAGTTGCAACGTCTGCGGAGCAGAAGGTGGCGGCAGCCCGGGGCTTGAGCCTGGCAGCGGGAGCTGGTGTTTTCAGTTCCTCTTTGGAGGATGAGAATGGGGCTGGAGTTGTGATTTGTAGTCTCCAGAAGATGGAAGCCCAGCTGGAAGGAGCACCTACTGCGGCCCTGGTAGGTCTGCGATTTTGGGACATAGGGCTGGACTCCACGTGCCCCTCTTTGGGGCAGTGTAAGACCTGCTAAGTGCTGAGAGACTGGTGAAATGTACCTTTGTAATTGTTGAAACTGTATCATTTTTGCTGTTGTAATCTGTGTAATATTCTAATTTCCTTGCACAGGGATGCCGGTGGTATAGACTGTGGATAGTAAAGTGAGCACAGGGGTGGATTGTTGGGCAGATGAAATGTATTATGCTCACTTTGTTAAGAGGCCATTGCCCAGGTGATATTAATGTGTGTTGAGGATCTTTGTAGCCTGGGGCTTGGTTTTGGGATTAAGCCTTGCCCACCCTTTTTGATGTGGGGTGGTGCAAAGCAATCATGCGTCAGAAAACTGACTTTGTATTAGAGACTACCCTATTTTGTATATTGGATTAAAGGTTATGAAGCTACAATATAAAGTGGGGCAGAACAGGCTCTCTGGGTTCCTGAGATTATCATTGGAAGAGAGAGCAGAGGAGAGCAGAGAAAGGCCATGTGGAGGAGGCCAGAAGATGCAGCCAAGGTGGCGGAGTGTTGAGTGAGATGCCAGTTTGTGTAGAGTTTGTATGAGGAAGGCGATAGGAAACTGAGGAGAATAAGGCTGGTGAGCTAGAAACCTTTGATTCTAGGAAACTCGGATGAATCAGTAGCTTTGTGAGCACTGAATGTGATTGGGTTTTGGAGCCCAGTGTGTATTTTTACTTGCCCGCCGGGTACAAGCTAGGATTAAAAACTATGGCCCAGCAGTTTGTGGCTCCGTTGTTTCTTTACCGACTGTCCGAATCCAATGTGAACCTACAAGGGCTGGGTTGCTCTGATGGTGGCCGCGGCTCCTGGCTTTACATTTGGCGTAGTCGGTGGCAGGATTCGGAGATCGGTATGGAGCTGCCAACTTTGAGTGGTGGAGTAGAGGACTGGCTGCTGTTAGGGTTCCCCATGGCTGTCCTTTTGGGAATCGTAGGCTGGCTGACTTTTAGAGCCATGCGTGAGGAAACCTTGAGCTCTCTGAAAGAGGCTGCCTGGGTCCTGCAAACCGAGGAGCATAAGAAGTTGGAGCAAACGCAGGAGAAACCTATGCTGACCCTGGAGCTGGAGGACATGCTGGAGGCGGAGGCCAACCAGGTGTTCGATTCGCCTGAAAATGGAGCAAACCCTGGAGTTGGATTCAGAGGTTCGTGAGTTGCAGCTTGCCCTGCATGTTCCGGAGAGCCAGCAGCGGTAGGAGGCCAGGGCTGAGGCTGAAGCTGAGGGTGAAGCCGGGTCCGGAGTTGCAACGTCTGCGGAGCAGAAGGTGGAGGCAGCCCGGGGCTTGAGCCTGGCAGCGGGAGCTGGTGTTTTCAGTTCCTCTTTGGAGGATGAGAATTGGGCTGGAGTTGTGATTTGTAGTCTCCAGAAGATGGAAGCCCAGCTGGAAGGAGCACCTACTGCGGCCCTGGTAGGTCTGCGATTTTGGGACATAGGGCTGGACACCACGTGCCCCTATTTGGGGCAGTGTAAGACCTGCTAAGTGCTGAGAGACTGGTGAAATGTACCTTTGTAATTGTTGAAACTGTATCATTTTTGCTATTGTAATCTGTGTAATGTTCTAATTTCCTTGCACAGGGATGCCGGTTGTATAGACTGTGGATAGTAAAGTGAGCACAGGGGTGGATTGTTGGTCAGATAAAATGTATTATGCTCACTTTGATAAGGAGGCCATTGCCCAGGTGATATTAATGTGTGTTGAGGATCTTTGTAGCCTGGGGCTTGGTTTTGGGATTAAGCCTTGCACACCCTTTTTGATGTGGGGTGGTGCAATGGAATCATGCCTCAGAAAAGTGACTTTGTATTAGAGACTACCTTATTTTGTATATTGGATTAAAGGTTGTGAAGCTACAATATAAAGTGGGGGCAGAACAGGCGCTCTGGGTTCCTGAGATTATCATTAGAAGAGAGAGCAGAGGAGAGCAGAGAAAGGCCATGTGGAGGAGGCCAGGAGAAGCAGCCAAGCTGGCGGAGTGTTGAGTGAGATGCCAGTTTGTGTAGAGTTTGTATCTGGGATAAGGAAGGAGATGGGGAACTGAGGAGAATAAGGCTGGTGAGCTAGAAACCTTTGATTCTAGGAAACTCGGATGAATCAGTAGCTTTGTGAGTACTGAATGTGATTGGGTTTTGGAGCCCAGTGTGTATTGTTACTTGCCCGCCGGGTGCAAGCTGGGATTAAAAACTATGGCCCACCAGTTTGTGGCTCCGTTGTTTCTTTACCGACTGTGCGAATCCAATGCGAACCTGCATGGGCTGGGTTGCTCTGATGGTGGCCGCGGCTCCTGGCTTTACATTTGGCGTAGTGGGTGGCAGGATTCGGAGATCGGTATGGAGCTGCCACCTAAAAGCAGTGGAGTAGAGGACTGGCTACTGTTAGGGTTCCCCTTGGCTGTCCTTTTGGGAATCGTAGGCTGGCTGACTTTTAGAGCCATGCGTGAGGAAACCGAGAGCTCTGTGGAAGAGGCTGCCTGGGACCTGCAGAGCGAGAGTAGCAGAAGGCGTTGGAGCAAACGCAGGAGAAACCTATGCTGACCCTGGATCTGGAGGAAATGCTGGAGGCGGAGGCCAACCAGGTGTTCGATTCGCATGGAAATGGAGCAAACCCTGGAGGAGGATTCAGAGGTTCGTGAGTTGCAGCTTGCCCTGGATGTTCCGGAGAGCCAGCAGCGGTGGGAGGCCAGGGCTGAGGCTGAGGCTGAGGCTGAGTCCGGAGTTGCAACGTCTGCGGAGCAGAAGGTGGCGGCAGCCCGGGGCTTGAGCCTGGCAGCGGGAGCTGGTGTTTTCAGTTCCTCTTTGGAGGATGAGAATTGGGATGGATTTGTGATTTGCAGTCTCCAGAAGATGGAAGCCCAGCTGGAAGGAGCGCCTACTGCGGCCCTGGTAGGTCTGCGATTTTGGTACATAGTGCTGGACGCCATGTGCCCCTCTTTGGGGCAGTGTAAGACCAGCTAAGTGCTGAGAGACTGGTGAAATGTACCTTTGTAATTGTTGAAACTGTATCATTTTTGCTGTTGTAATCTGTGTAATGTTCTAATTTCCTTGCACAGGGATGCCGGTGGTATAGACTGTGGATAGTAAAGTGAGCACAGGGGTGGATTGTTGGGCAGATGAAATGTATTATGCTCACTCTGTTAAAGAGACCATTGCCCAGGTGATATTAATGTGTGTTGCGGATCTTTGTAGCCTGGGGCTTGGTTTTGGGATTAAGCCTTGCCCACTCTTTTTGATGTGGGGTGGTGCAATGCAATCATGCGTCAGAAAAGTGACTTTGTATTAGAGACTACCCTATTTTGTATATTGGATTAAAGGTTGTGAAGCTACAATATAAAGTGGGGGCAGAACAGGAGCTCTGGGTTTCTGAGATTATCATTGGAAGAGAGAGCAGAGGAGAGCAGAGAAAGGCCATGTGGAGGAGGTCAGGAGAAGCAGCCAAGCTGTCTGAGTGTTGAGTGAGATGCCAGTTTGTGTAGAGTTTGTATAAGGAAGGCGATGGGGAACTGAGGAGAATAAGGCTGGTGAGCTAGAAACCTTTGATTCTAGGAAACTCAGATGAATCAGTAGCTTTGTGAGCACAGAATGTGATTGGGTTTTGGAGCCCAGTGTGTATTTTTACTTGCCCGCCGGGTGCAAGCTAAGATTAAAAACTATGGCCCAGCAGTTTGTGGCTCCGTTGTTTCTTTACCGACTGTGCGAATCCAATGCGAACATGCATGGGCTGGGTTGCTCTGATGGTGGCCGCGGCTCCTGGCTTTACATTTGGCGTAGTCTGTGGCAGGATTCGGAGATCGGTATGGAGCTGCCACCTTTGAGCAGTGGAGTAGAGGACTGGATGCTGTTAGGGTTCCCCATGGCTGTCCTTTTGGGAATCGTAGGCTGGCTGACTTTTAGAGCCATGCGTGAGGAAACTGAGAGCTCTGTGAAAGAGGCTGCCTGGGACCTGCAAACGGAGCAGCAGAAGGCGTTGGAGCAAACGCAGGAGAAACCGATGCTGACCCTGGAGCTGGAGGAAATGCTGGAGGCGGAGGCCAACCAGGTGTTAGATTCGCATGGAAATGGAGCAAACCCTGGAGGAGGATTCAGAGGTTCGTGAGTTGCAGCTTGCCCTGGATGGTCCAGAGAGCCAGCAGCGGTGGGAGGCCAGGGCTGAGGCCGAGGCTGAGGCTGAGGCCGAGGCCGAGTCCGGAGTTGCAATGTCTGCGGAGCAGAAGGTGGCGGCAGCCCGGGGCTTGAGCCTGGCAGCGGGAGCTGGTGTTTTCAGTTCCTCTTTGGAGGATGAGAATTGGGCTGGAGTTGTGATTTGTAGTCTCCAGAACTTGGAAGCCCAGCTGGAAGGAGCGCCTCTTGCAGCCCTGGTAGGTCTGCGATTTTGGGACATAGGGCTGGACACCATGTGCCCCTCTTTGGGGCAGTGTAAGACCTGCTAAGTGCTGAGAGACTGGTGAAATGTACCTTTGTAATTGTTGAAACTGTATGATTTTTGCTGTTGTAATCTGTGTAATGTTCTAATTTCCTTGCACAGGGATGCCGGTGGTATAGACTGTGGATAGTAGTGAGCACAGGGGTGGATTGTTGGGCAGATAAAATGTATTATGCTCACTTTGATAAAGAGGCCATTGCCCAGGTGATATTAATGTGTGTTGAGGATCTTTGTAGCCTGGGGCTTGGTTTCGGGATTAAGTCTTGCCCACCCTTTTTGATGAGGGGTGGTGCAATGCAATCATGCGTCAGAAAAGTGACTTTGTATTAGAGACTACCCTATTTTGTATATTGGATTAAAGGTTGTGAAGCTACAATATAAAGTGGGGGCAGAACAGGCGCTCTGGGTTCCTGAGATTATCATTAGAAGAGAGAGCAGAGGAGAGCAGAGAAAGGCGATGTGGAGGAGGCCAGGAGAAGCAGCCAAGCTGGCGGAGTGTTGAGTGAGATGCCAGTTTGGGTAGAGTTTGTATCTGGGATAAGGAAGGAGATGGGGAACTGAGGAGAATAATGCTGGTGAGCTAGAAACCTTTGATTCTAGGAAACTCGGATGAATCAGTAGCTTTGTGAGCACTGAATGTGATTGGGTTTTGGAGCCCAAGGTGTATTTTTACTTGCCCGCCGGTGCAAGCTAGGATTAAAAACTATGGCCCACCAGTTTGTGGCTCCGTTGTTTCTTTACCGACTGTGCGAATCCAATGCGAACCTGCATGGGCTGGGTTGCTCTGATGGTGGCCGCGGCTCCTGGCTTTACATTTGGCGTAGTCTGTGGCAGGATTCGGAGATCGGTATGGAGCTGCCACCTTTGAGCGGTGGAGTAGAGGACTGGCTGCTGTTAGGGTTCCCCATGGCTGTCATTTTGGAAATCGTAGGCTAGCTGACTTTTAGAGCCATGCGTGAGGAAACCGAGAGCTCTGTGAAAGAGGCTGCCTGGGACCTGCAAACCGAGCAGCAGAAGGCGTTGCAGCAAAAGCAGGAAAAACCTATGCTGACCCTGGAGCTGGAGAAAATGCTGGAGGCTGAGGACAACCAGGTGTTCGATTCGCATGGAAATGGAGCAAACCCTGGAGGAGGATTCAGAGGTTCCTGAGTTGCAGCTTGCCCTGGATGTTTCGGAGAGACAGCAGCGGTGGGAGGCCAGGGCTGAGGCTGAGGCCGAGGCTGAGGCCCGGTACGGAGTTGCAATGTCTGCGGAGCAGAAGGTGGCGGCAGCCCGGGGCTTGAGCCTGGCAGCGGGAGCTGGTGTTTTCAGTTCCTCTTTGGAGGATGAAAATTGGGCTGGAGTTGTGATTTGTAGTCTCCAGAAGATGGAAGCCCAGCTGGAAGGAGCACCTACTGTGGCCCTGGTAGGTCTGCGATTTTGCGACATAGGGCTGGATGCCACGTGCCCCTCTTTGGGGCAGTGTAAGACCTGCTAAGTGCTGAGAGACTGGTGAAATGTACCTTTGTAATTGTTGAAACTGTATCATTTTTGCTGTTGTAATCTGTGTAATGTTCTAATTTCCTTGCACAGGGATGCCGGTTCTATAGACTGTGGATAGTAAAGTGAGCACAGGGGTGGATTGTTGGGCAGATGAAATGTATTATGCTCACTTTGTTAAAGAGGCCATTGCCCAGGTGATATTAATGTGTGTTGAGGATCTTTGTAGCCTGGGGCTTGGTTTTGGGATTAAGCCTTGCCCACTCTTTTTGATGTGGGGTGGTGCAATGCAATCATGCGTCAGAAAAGTGACTTTGTATTAGAGACTACCCTATTTTGTATATTGGATTAAAGGTTGTGAAGCTACAATATAAAGTGGGGGCAGAACAGGCGCTCTGGGTTCCTGAGATTATCATTGGAAGAGAGAGCAGAGGAGAGCAGAGAAAGGCCATGTGGAGGAGGCCAGGAGAAGCAGCCAAGCTGGCGGAGTGTTGAGTGAGATGCCAGTTTGGGTAGAGTTTGTATAAGGAAGGCGATGGGGAACTGAGGAGAATAAGGCTGGTGAGCTAGAAACCTTTGATTCTAGGAAACTCGGATGAATCAGTAGCTTTGTGAGCACAGAATGTGATTGGGTTTTGGAGCCCAGTGTGTATTTTTACTTGCCCGCCGGGTGCAAGCTAAGATTAAAAACTATGGCCCAGCAGTTTGTGGCTCCGTTGTTTCTTTACCGACTGTGCGAATCCAATGCGAACATGCATGGGCTAGGTTGCTCTGATGGTGGCCGCGGCTCCTGGCTTTACATTTGGCGTAGTCTGTGGCAGGATTCGGAGATCGGTATGGAGCTGCCACCTTTGAGCAGTGGAGTAGAGGACTGGATGCTGTTAGGGTTCCCCATGGCTGTCCTTTTGGGAATCGTAGGCTGGCTGACTTTTAGAGCCATGCGTGAGGAAACTGAGAGCTCTGTGAAAGAGGCTGCATTGGACCTGCAAACGGAGCAGCAGAAGGCGTTGGAGCAAACGCAGGAGAAAACGATGCTGACCCTGGAGCTGGAGGAAATGCTGGAGGCGGAGGCCAACCAGGTGTTCGATTCGCATGGAAATGGAGCAAACCCTGGAGGAGGATTCAGAGGTTCGTGATTTGCAGCTTGCCCTGGATGGTCCGGAGAGCCAGCAGCGGTGGGAGGCCAGGGCTGAGGCCGAGGCTGAGGCTGAGGCCGAGGCTGAGGCTGAGGCCGAGTCCGGAGTTGCAACGTCTGCGGAGCAGAAGGTGGCGGCAGCCCGGGGCTTGAGCCTGGCAGCGGGAGCTGGTGTTTTCAGTTCCTCTTTGGAGGATGAGAATTGGGCTGGAGTTGTGATTTGTAGTCTCCAGAACTTGGAAGCCCAGCTGGAAGGAGCGCCTATTGCGGCCCTGGTAGGTCTGCGATTTTGGGACATAGGGCTGGACACCATGTGCCCCTCTTTGGGGCAGTGTAAGACCTGCTAAGTGCTGAGAGACTGGTGAAATGTACCTTTGTAATTGTTGAAACTGTATGATTTTTGCTGTTGTAATCTGTGTAATGTTCTAATTTCCTTGCACAGGGATGCCGGTGGTATAGACTGTGGATAGTAGTGAGCACAGGGGTGGATTGTTGGGCAGATAAAATGTATTATGCTCACTTTGATAAAGAGGCCATTGCCCAGGTGATATTAATGTGTGTTGAGGATCTTTGTAGCCTGGGGCTTGATTTTGGGATTAAGTCTTGCCCACCCTTTTTGATGAGGGGTGGTGCAATGCAATCATGCGTCAGAAAAGTGACTTTGTATTAGAGACTACCCTATTTTGTATATTGGATTAAAGGTTGTGAAGCTACAATATAAAGTGGGGGCAGAACAGGCGCTCTGGGTTCCTGAGATTATCATTAGAAGAGAGAGCAGAGGAGAGCAGAGAAAGGCCATGTGGAGGAGGCCAGGAGAAGCAGCCAAGCTGGCGGAGTGTTGAGTGAGATGCCAGTTTGGGTAGAGTTTGTATCTGGGATAAGGAAGGAGATGGGGAACTGAGGAGAATAAGGCTGGTGAGCTAGAAACCTTTGATTCTAGGAAACTCGGATGAATCAGTAGCTTTGTGAGCACTGAATGTGATTGGGTTTTGGAGCCCAGTGTGTATTTTTACTTGCCCGCCGGGTGCAAGCTAGGATTAAAAACTATGGCCCACCAGTTTGTGGCTCCGTTGTTTCTTTACCGACTGTGAGAATCGAATGCGAACCTGCATGGGCTGGGTTGCTCTGATGGTGGCCACGGCTCCTGGCTTTACATTTGGCGTAGTGGGTGGCAGGATTCGGAGATCGGTATGGAGCTGCCACCTTTGAGCGGTGGAGTAGAGGACTGGCTGCTGTTAGGGTTCCCCATGGCTGTCCTTTTGGGAATCGTAGGCTGGCTGACTTTTACAGCCATGCGTGAGGAAACCGAGAGCTCTGTGAAAGAGGCTGCCTGGGACCTGCAAACCGAGCAGCAGAAGGCGTTGGAGCAAACGCAGGAGAAACCTATGCTGACCCTGGAGCTGGAGGAAATGCTGGAGGCGGAGGCCAACCAGGTGTTCGAGATTCGCCTGGAAATGGAGCAAACCCTGGAGGAGGATTCAGAGGTTCGTGCGTTGGAGCTTGCCCTGGATGTTTCGGAGAGCCAGCAGCGGTGGGAGGCCAGGGCTGAGGCTGAGGCTGAGGTTGAGGCCGGGTCCGGAGTTGCAACGTCTGCGGAGCAGAAGGTGGCGGCAGCCCGGGGCTTGAGCCTGGCAGCGGGAGCTGGTGTTTTCAGTTCCTCTTTGGAGGATGAGAATTGGGCTGGAGTTGTGATTTGTAGTCTCCAGAAGATGGAAGCCCAGCTCGAAGGAGCACCTACTGCGGCCCTGGTAGGTCTGCGATTTTGGGACATAGGGCTGGACGCCACGTGCCCCTCTTTGGGGCAGTGTAAGACCTGCTAAGTGCTGAGAGACTGGTGAAATGTACCTTTGTAATTGTTGAAACTGTATGATTTTTGCTGTTGTAATCTGTGTAATGTTCTAATTTCCTTGCACAGGGATGCCGGTTGTATAGACTGTGGATAGTAAAGTGAGCACAGGGGTGGATTGTTGGGCAGATGAAATGTATTATGCTAACTTTGATAAAGAGGCCATTGCCCAGGTGATATTAATGTGTGTTGAGGATCTTTGTAGCCTGGGGCTTGGTTTTGGGATTAAGCCTTGCCCACCCTTTTTGATGTGGGGTGGTGCAATGGAATCATGCCTCAGAAAAGTGACTTTGTGTTAGAGTCTACCCTATTTTGTATATTGGATTAAAGGTTGTGAAGCTACAATATAAAGTGGGGGCAGAACAGGCGCTCTGGGTTCCTGAGATTATCATTGGAAGAGAGAGCAGAGGAGAGCAGAGAAAGGCCATGTGGAGGAGGCCAGGAGAAGCAGCCAAGCTGGCGGAGTGTTGAGTGAGATGCCAGTTTGGGTAGAGTTTGTATAAGGAAGGCGATGGGGAACTGAGGAGAATAAGGCTGGTGAGCTAGAAACCTTTGATTCTAGGAAACTCAGATGAATCAGTAGCTTTGTGAGCACAGAATGTGATTGGGTTTTGGAGCCCAGTGTGTATTTTTACTTGCCCGCCGGGTGCAAGCTAAGATTAAAAACTATGGCCCAGCAGTTTGTGGCTCCGTTGTTTCTTTACCGACTGTGCGAATCCAATGCTAACCTGCATGGGCTGGGTTTCTCTGATTGTGGCCGCGGCTCCTGGCTTTACATTTGGCGTAGTCTGTGGCAGGATTCGGAGATCGGTATGGAGCTGCCACCTTTGAGCAGTGGAGTAGAGGACTGGATGCTGTTAGGGTTCCCCATGGCTGTCCTTTTGGGAATCGTAGGCTGGCTGACTTTTACAGCCATGCGTGAGGAAACTGAGAGCTCTGTGAAAGAGGCTGCCTGGGACCTGCAAACAGAGCAGCAGAAGGCGTTGGAGCAAACGCAGGAGAAACCGATGCTGACCCTGGAGCTGGAGGAAATGCTGGAGGCGGAGGCCAACCAGGTGTTCGATTCGCATGGAAATGGAGCAAACCCTGGAGGAGGATTCAGAGGTTCGTGAGTTGCAGCTTGCCCTGGATGGTTCCGGAGAGCCAGCAGCGGTGGGAGGCCGGGGCTGAGGCTGAGGCTGAGGATGAGGCTGAGGCCGGGTCCGGAGTTGCAACGTCTGCAGAGCAGAAGGTGACAGCAGCCCGGGGCTTGAGCCTAGCAGCGGGAGCTGGTGTTTTCAGTTCCTCTTTGGAGGATGAGAATTGGGCTGGAGTTGTGATTTGCAGTCTCCAGAAGATGAAAGCCCAGCTGGAAAAAGCACCTATGGTGGCCCTGGTAGGTCTGCGATTTTGGGACATAGGGCTGGACACCATGTGCCCCTCTCTGGGGCAGTGTAAGACCTGCTAAGTGCTGAGAGACTGGTGAAATGTACCTTTGTAATTGTTGAAACTGTATGATTTTTGCTGTTGTAATCTGTGTAATGTTCTAATTTCGTTGCACAGGGATGTCGGTGGTATAGACTGTGGATAGTAAAGTGAGCACAGGGGTGGATTGTTGGGCAGATAAAATGTATTATGCTCACTTTGATAAAGAGGCCATTGCCCAGGTGATATTAATGTGTGTTGAGGATCTTTGTAGCCTGGGGCTTGGTTTTGGGATTAAGTCTTGCCCACCCTTTTTGATGAGGGGTGGTGCAATGCAATCATGCGTCAGAAAAGTGACTTTGTATTAGAGACTACCCTATTTTGTATATTGGATTAAAGGTTGTGAAGCTACAATATAAAGTGGGGGCAGAACAGGCGCTCTGGGTTCCTGAGATTATCATTAGAAGAGAGAGCAGAGGAGAGCAGAGAAAGGCCATGTGGAGGAGGCCAGGAGAAGCAGCCAAGCTGTCTGAGTGTTGAGTGAGATGCCAGTTTGGGTAGAGTTTGTATAAGGAAGGCGATGGGGAACTGAGGAGAATAAGGCTGGTGAGCTAGAAACCTTTGATTCTAGGAAACTCGGATGAATCAGTAGCTTTGTGAGCACAGAATGTGATTGGGTTTTGGAGCCCAGTGTGTATTTTTACTTGCCCGCCGGGTGCAAGCTAAGATTAAAAACTATGGCCCAGCAGTTTGTGGCTCCGTTGTTTCTTTACCGACTGTGCGAATCCAATGCGAACCTGCATGGGCTGGGTTTCGCTGATTGTGGCCGCGGCTCCTGGCTTTACATTTGGCGTAGTCTGTGGCAGGATTCGGAGATCGGTATGGAGCTGCCACCTTTGAGCGGTGGAGTAGAGGACTGGCTGCTGTTAGGGTTCCCCATGGCTGTCCTTTTGGGAATCGTAGGCTGGCTGACTTTTACAGCCATGCGTGAGGAAACCGAGAGCTCTGTGAAAGAGGCTGCCTGGGACCTGCAAACCGAGCAGCAGAAGGCGTTGGAGCAAACGCAGGAGAAACCGATGCTGACCCTGGAGCTGGAGGAAATGCTGGAGGCGGAGGCCAACCAGGTGTTCGATTCGCATGGAAATGGAGCAAACCCTGGAGGAGGATTCAGAGGTTCGTGAGTTGCAGCTTGCCCTGGATGTTCCGGAGAGCCAGCAGCGGTGGGAGGCCAGGGCTGAGGCCGAGGCTGAGGCTGAGGCCGAGTCCGGAGTTGCAACGTCTGCGGAGCAGAAGGTGGCGGCAGCCCGGGGCTTGAGCCTGGCAGCGGGAGCTGGTGTTTTCAGTTCCTCTTTGGAGGATGAGAATTGGGCTGGAGTTGTGATTTGCAGTCTCCAGAAGATGGAAGCCCAGCTGGAAGGAGCGCCTACTGCGGCCCTGGTAGGTCTGCGATTTTGGGACCTAGTGCTGGACGCCATGTGCCCCTCTTTGGGGCAGTGTAAGACCTGCTAAGTGCTGAGAGACTGGTGAAATGTACCTTTGTAATTGTTGAAACTGTATGATTTTTGCTGTTGTAATCTGTGTAATGTTCTAATTTCCTTGCACAGGGATGCCGGTGGTATAGACTGTGGATAGTAAAGTGAGCACAGGGGTGGATTGTTGGGCAGATGAAATGTATTATGCTCACTTTGATAAAGAGGCCATTGCCCAGGTGATATTAATGTGTGTTGAGGATCTTTGTAGCCTGGGCTTGGTTTTGGGATTAAGCCTTGCCCACCCTTTTTGATGTGGGGTGGTGCAATGCAATCATGCGTCAGAAAAGTGACTTTGTATTAGAGACTACCCTATTTTGTATATTGGATTAAAGGTTGTGAAGCTACAATATAAAGTGGGGGCAGAACAGGCGCTCTGGTTTCCTGAGATTATCATTAGAAGAGAGAGCAGAGGAGAGCAGAGAAAGGCCATGTGGAGGAGGCCAGGAGAAGCAGCCAAGCTGGCGGAGTGTTGAGTGAGATGCCAGTTTGGGTAGAGTTTGTATCTGGGATAAGGAAGGAGATGGGGAACTGAGGAGAATAAGGCTGGTGAGCTAGAAACCTTTGATTCTAGGAAACTCGGATGAATCAGTAGCTTTGTGACCACTGAATGTGATTGGGTTTTGGAGCCCAAGGTGTATTTTTACTTGCCCGCCGGTGCAAGCTAGGATTAAAAACTATGGCCCACCAGTTTGTGGCTCCGTTGTTTCTTTACCGACTGTGCGAATCCAATGCGAACCTGCATGGGCTGGGTTGCTCTGATGGTGGCCGCGGCTCCTGGCTTTACATTTGGCGTAGTCTGTGGCAGGATTCGGAGATCGGTATGGAGCTGCCACCTTTGAGCGGTGGAGTAGAGGACTGGCTGCTGTTAGGGTTCCCCATGGCTGTCCTTTTGGGAATCGTAGGCTGGCTGACTTTTACAGCCATGCGTGAGGAAACCGAGAGCTCTGTGAAAGAGGCTGCCTGGGACCTGCAAACCGAGCAGCAGAAGGCGTTGGAGCAAACGCAGGAGAAACCTATGCTGACCCTGGAGCTGGAGGAAATGCTGGAGGCGGAGGCCAACCAGGTGTTCGAGATTCGCCTGGAAATGGAGCAAACCCTGGAGGAGGATTCAGAGGTTCGTGCGTTGGAGCTTGCCCTGGATGTTTCGGAGAGCCAGCAGCGGTGGGAGGCCAGGGCTGAGGCTGAGGCTGAGGCCGGGTCCGGAGTTGCAACGTCTGCGGAGCAGAAGGTGGCGGCAGCCCGGGGCTTGAGCCTGGCAGCGGGAGCTGGTGTTTTCAGTTCCTCTTTGGAGGATGAGAATTGGGCTGGAGTTGTGATTTGTAGTCTCCAGAAGATGGAAGCCCAGCTCGAAGGAGCACCTACTGCGGCCCTGGTAGGTCTGCGATTTTGGGACATAGGGCTGGACGCCACGTGCCCCTCTTTGGGGCAGTGTAAGACCTGCTAAGTGCTGAGAGACTGGTGAAATGTACCTTTGTAATTGTTGAAACTGTATGATTTTTGCTGTTGTAATCTGTGTAATGTTCTAATTTCCTTGCACAGGGATGCCGGTTGTATAGACTGTGGATAGTAAAGTGAGCACAGGGGTGGATTGTTGGGCAGATGAAATGTATTATGCTAACTTTGATAAAGAGGCCATTGCCCAGGTGATATTAATGTGTGTTGAGGATCTTTGTAGCCTGGGGCTTGGTTTTGGGATTAAGCCTTGCACACCCTTTTTGATGTGGGGTGGTGCAATGGAATCATGCCTCAGAAAAGTGACTTTGTGTTAGAGTCTACCCTATTTTGTATATTGGATTAAAGGTTGTGAAGCTACAATATAAAGTGGGGGCAGAACAGGCGCTCTGGGTTCCTGAGATTATCATTAGAAGAGAGAGCAGAGGAGAGCAGAGAAAGGCCATGTGGAGGAGGCCAGGAGAAGCAGCCAAGCTGGCGGAGTGTTGAGTGAGATGCCAGTTTGGGTAGAGTTTGTATCTGGGATAAGGAAGGAGATGGGGAACTGAGGAGAATAAGGCTGGTGAGCTAGAAACCTTTGATTCTAGGAAACTCGGATGAATCAGTAGCTTTGTGAGCACTGAATGTGATTGGGTTTTGGAGCCCAGTGTGTATTTTTACTTGCCCGCCGGGTGCAAGCTAGGATTAAAAACTATGGCCCACCAGTTTGTGGCTCCGTTGTTTCTTTACCGACTGTGCGAATCGAATGCGAACCTGCATGGGCTGGGTTGCTCTGATGGTGGCCGCGGCTCCTGGCTTTACATTTGGCGTATTCGGTGGCAGGATTCGGAGATCGGTATGGAGCTGCCACCTTTGAGCGGTGGAGTAGAGGACTGGCTGCTGTTAGGGTTCCCCATGGCTGTCCTTTTGGGAATCGTAGGCTGGCTGACTTTTACAGCCATGCGTGAGGAAACCGAGAGCTCTGTGAAAGAGGCTGCCTGGGACCTGCAAACCGAGCAGCAGAAGGCGTTGGAGCAAACGCAGGAGAAACCGATGCTGACCCTGGAGCTGGAGGAAATGCTGGAGGCGGAGGCCAACCAGGTGTTCGAGATTCGCCTGGAAATGGAGCAAACCCTGGAGGAGGATTCAGAGGTTGGTGAGTTGCAGCTTGCCCTGGATGTTCGGGAGAGCCAGCAGCGGTGGGAGGCCAGGGCTGAGGCTGAGGCTGAGGCCGGGTCCGGAGTTGCAACGTCTGCGGAGCAGAAGGTGGCGGCAGCCCGGGGCTTGAGCCTGGCAGCGGGAGCTGGTGTTTTCAGTTCCTCTTTGGAGGATGAGAATTGGGCTGGAGTTGTGATTTGTAGTCTCCAGAAGATGGAAGCCCAGCTCGAAGGAGCGCCTATTGCGGCCCTGGTAGGTCTGCGATTTTGGGACATAGGGCTGGACGCCATATGCCCCTCTTTGGGGCAGTGTAAGACCTGCTAAGTGCTGAGAGACTGGTGAAATGTACCTTTGTAATTGTTGAAACTGTATGATTTTTGCTGTTGTAATCTGTGTAATGTTCTAATTTCCTTGCACATGGATGCCGGTTGTATAGACTGTGGATAGTAAAGTGAGCACAGGGGTGGATTGTTGGGCAGATGAAATGTATTATGCTAACTTTGATAAAGAGGCCATTGCCCAGGTGATATTAATGTGTGTTGAGGATCTTTGTAGCCTGGGGCTTGGTTTTGGGATTAAGCCTTGCCCACCCTTTTTGATGTGGGGTGGTGCAATGGAATCATGCCTCAGAAAAGTGACTTTGTGTTAGAGTCTAACCTATTTTGTATATTGGATTAAAGGTTGTGAAGCTACAATATAAAGTGGGGGCAGAACAGGCGCTCTGGGTTCCTGAGATTATCATTAGAAGAGAGAGCAGAGGAGAGCAGAGAAAGGCCATGTGGAGGAGGCCAGGAGAAGCAGCCAAGCTGGCGGAGTGTTGAGTGAGATGCCAGTTTGGGTAGAGTTTGTATAAGGAAGGAGATGGGGAACTGAGGAGAATAAGGCTGGTGAGCTAGAAACCTTTGATTCTAGGAAACTCAGATGAATCAGTAGCTTTGTGAGCACTGTATGTGATTGGGTTTTGGAGCCCAGTGTGTATTTTTACTTGCCCGCCGGGTGCAAGCTAGGATTAAAAACTATGGCCCAGCAGTTTGTGGCTCCGTTGTTTCTTTACCGACTGTGCGAATCGAATGCGAACCTGCATGGGCTGGGTTGCTCTGATGGTGGCCGCAGCTCCTGGCTTTACATTTGGCGTAGTGGGTGGCAGGATTCGGAGATCGGTATGGAGCTGCCACCTTTGAGCGGTGGAGTAGAGGACTGGCTGCTGTTAGGGTTCCCCATGGCTGTCCTTTTGGGAATCGTAGGCTGGCTGACTTTTACAGCCATGCGTGAGGAAACCGAGAGCTCTGTGAAAGAGGCTGCCTGGGACCTGCAAACCGAGCAGCAGAAGGCGTTGGAGCAAACGCAGGAGAAACCTATGCTGACCCTGGAGCTGGAGGAAATGCTGGAGGCGGAGGCCAACCGGGTGTTCGAGATTCGCCTGGAAATGGAGCAAACCCTGGAGGAGGATTCAGAGGTTCGTGCGTTGCAGCTTGCCCTGGATGTTTCGGAGAGCCAGCAGCGGTGGGAGGCCAGGGCTGAGGCTGAGGCTGAGGCCGGGTCCGGAGTTGCAACGTCTGCGGAGCAGAAGGTGGCGGCAGCCCGGGGCTTGAGCCTGGCAGCGGGAGCTGGTGTTTTCAGGTCCTCTTTGGAGGATGAGAATTGGGCTGGAGTTGTGATTTGTAGTCTCCAGAAGATGGAAGCCCAGCTCGAAGGAGCACCTACTGCGGCCCTGGTAGGTCTGCGATTTTGGGACATAGGGCTGGACGCCACGTGCCCCTCTTTGGGGCAGTGTAAGACCTGCTAAGTGCTGAGAGACTGGTGAAATGTACCTTTGTAATTGTTGAAACTGTATGATTTTTGCTGTTGTAATCTGTGTAATGTTCTAATTTCCTTGCACAGGGATGCCGGTTGTATAGACTGTGGATAGTAAAGTGAGCACAGGGGTGGATTGTTGGGCAGATAAAATGTATTATGCTAACTTTGATAAAGAGGCCATTGCCCATGTGATATTAATGTGTGTTGAGGATCTTTGTAGCCTGGGGCTTGGTTTTGGGATTAAGCCTTGCCCACCCTTTTTGATGTGGGGTGGTGCAATGGAATCATGCCTCAGAAAAGTGACTTTGTGTTAGAGACTACCCTATTTTGTATATTGGATTAAAGGTTGTGAAGCTACAATATAAAGTGGGGGCAGAACAGGCGCTCTGGGTTCTTGAGATTATCATTAGAAGAGAGAGCAGAGGAGAGCAGAGAAAGGCCATGTGGAGGAGGCCAGGAGAAGCAGCCAAGCTGGCGGAGTGTTGAGTGAGATGCCAGTTTGGGTAGAGTTTGTATAAGGAAGGCGATGGGGAAATGAGGAGAATAAGGCTGGTGAGCTAGAAACCTTTGATTCTAGGAAACTCAGATGAATCAGTAGCTTTGTGAGCACAGAATGTGATTGGGTTTTGGAGCCCAGTGTGTATTTTTACTTGCCCGCCGGGTGCAAGCTAAGATTAAAAACTATGGCCCAGCAGTTTGTGGCTCCGTTGTTTCTTTACCGACTGTGTGAATCCAATGCGAACATGCATGGGCTGGGTTGCTCTGATGGTGGCCGCGGCTCCTGGCTTTACATTTGGCGTAGTCTGTGGCAGGATTCGGAGATCGGTATGGAGCTGCCACCTTTGAGCGGTGGAGTAGAGGACTGGCTGCTGTTAGGGTTCCCCATGGCTGTCATTTTGGAAATCGTAGGCTAGCTGACTTTTAGAGCCATGCGTGAGGAAACCGAGAGCTCTGTGAAAGAGGCTGCCTGGGACCTGCAAACCGAGCAGCAGAAGGCGTTGGAGCAAAAGCAGGAAAAACCTATGCTGACCCTGGAGCTGGAGGAAATGCTGGAGGCGGAGGCCAACCAGGTGTTCGATTCGCATGGAAATGGAGCAAACCCTGGAGGAGGATTCAGAGGTTCCTGAGTTGCAGCTTGCCCTGGATGTTTCGGAGAGACAGCAGCGGTGGGAGGCCAGGGCTGAGGCTGAGGCTGAGGCTGAGGCTGAGGCCCGGTACGGAGTTGCAACGTCTGCGGAGCAGAAGGTGGCGGCAGCCCGGGGCTTGAGCCTGGCAGCGGGAGCTGGTGTTTTCAGTTCCTCTTTGGAGGATGAAAATTGGGCTGGAGTTGTGATTTGTAGTCTCCAGAAGATGGAAGCCCAGCTGGAAGGAGCACCTACTGTGGCCCTGGTAGGTCTGCGATTTTGCGACATAGGGCTGGACGCCACGTGCCCCTCTTTGGGGCAGTGTAAGACCTGCTAAGTGCTGAGAGACTGGTGAAATGTACCTTTGTAATTGTTGAAACTGTACGATTTTTGCTGTTGTAATCTGTGTAATGTTCTAATTTCCTTGCACAGGGATGCCGGTTGTATAGACTGTGGATAGTAAAGTGAGCACAGGGGTGGATTGTTGGGCAGATGAAATGTATTATGCTAACTTTGATAAAGAGGCCATTGCCCAGGTGATATTAATGTGTGTTGAGGATCTTTGTAGCCTGGGGCTTGGTTTTGGTATTAAGCCTTGCCCACCCCTTTTGATGTGGGGTGGTGCAATGGAATCATGCCTCAGAAAAGTGACTTTGTATTAGAGACTACCCTATTTTGTATATTGGATTAAAGGTTGTGACGCTACAATATAAAGTGGGGGCAGAACAGGCGCTCTGGGTTCCTGAGATTATCATTAGAAGAGAGAGCAGAGGAGAGCAGAAAAGGCCATGTGGAGGAGGCCAGGAGAAGCAGCCAAGCTGGCGGTGTGTTGAGTGAGATGCCAGTTTGGGTAGAGTTTGTATAAGGAAGGCGATAGGGAACTGAGGAGAATAAGGCTGGTGAGCTAGAGACCTTTGATTCTAGGAAACTCGGATGAATCAGTAGCTTTGTGAGCACTGAATGTGATTGGGTTTTGGAGCCCAGTGTGTATTTTTACTTGCCCGCCGGGTGCAAGCTAGGATTAAAAACTATGGCCCACCAGTTTGTGGCTCCGTTGTTTCTTTACCGACTGTGCGAATCGAATGCGAACCTGCATGGGCTGGGTTGCTCTGATGGTGGCCGCGGCTCCTGGCTTTACATTTGGCGTAGTGCGTGGCAGGGTTCGGATATCGGTATGGAGCTGCCACCTTTTAGCGGTGGAGTAGAGGACTGGCTGCTGTTAGGGTTCCCCATGGCTGTCATTTTGGAAATCGTAGGCTAGCTGACTTTTAGTGCCATGTGTGAGGAAACCGAGAGCTCTGTGAAAGAGGCTGCCTGGGACCTGCAAACGGAGCAGCAGAAGGCGTTGGAGCAAACGCAGGAGAAACCTATGCTGACCCTGGAGCTGGAGGAAATGCTGGAGGCAGAGGCCAACCAGGTGTTCGAGATTCGCCTGGAAATGGAGCAAACCCTGGTGGAGGATTCAGAGGTTCGTGAGTTGCAGCTTGCCCTGGCTGTTCCGGAGAGCCAGCAGCGGTGGGAGGCCAGGGCTGAGGCTGAGGCTGAGGCCGGGTCCGGAGTTGCAACGTCTGCGGAGCAGAAGGTGGTGGCAGCCCGGGGCTTGAGCCTGGCAGCGGGAGCTGGTGTTTTCAGTTCCTCTTTGGAGGATGAGAATTGGGCTGGAGTTGTGATTTGCAGTCTTCAGAAGATGGAAGCCCAGCTGGAAGGAGCGCCTACTGCGGCCCTGGTAGGTCTGTGATTTTGGGACATAGGGCTGGACGCCATGTGCCCCTCTTTGGGGCAGTGTAAGACCTGCTGAGTGCTGAGAGACTGTGAAATGTACCTTTGTAATTGTTGAAACTGTATCATTTTTGCTGTTGTAATCTGTGTAATGTTCTAATTTCCTTGCACAGGGATGCCGGTGGTATAGACTGTGGATAGTAAAGTGAGCACAGGGGTGGATTGTTGGGCAGATGAAATGTATTATGCTCACTTTGTTAAAGAGGCCATTGCCCAGGTGATATTAATGTGTGTTGAGGATCTTTGTAACCTGGGGCTTGGTTTTGGGATTAAGCCTTGCCCACCCTTTTTGATGTGGGGTGGTGCAATGCAATCATGCGTCAGAAAATTGACTTTGTATTAGAGACTACCCTATTTTGTATATTGGATTAAAGGTTGTGAAGCTACAATATAAATTGGGGGCAGAACAGGCGCTCTGGGTTCCTGAGATTATCATTGGAAGAGAGAGCAGAGGAGAGCAGAGAAAGGCCATGTGGTGGAGGCCAGGAGAAGCAGCCAAGCTGGCGGAGTGTTGAGTGAGATGCCAGTTTGTGTAGAGTTTGTATCTGGGATAAGGAAGGAGATGGGGAACTGAGGAGAATAAGGCTGGTGAGCTAGAAACCTTTGATTCTAGGAAACACGGATGAATCAGTAGCTTTGTGAGCACTGAATGTGATTGGGTTTTGGAGCCCAGTGTGTATTTTTACTTGCCCGCCGGGTGCAAGCTAGGATTAAAAACTGTGGCCCACCAGTTTGTGGCTGCGTTGTTTCTTTACCGACTGTGCGAATCGAATGCGAACCTGCATGGGCTGGGTTGCTCTGATGGTGGCCGCGGCTCCTGGCTTTACATTTGGCGTAGTCGGTGGCAGGATTCGGAGATCAGTATGGAGCTGCCACCTTTGAGCGGTGGAGTAGAGGATTGGCTGCTGTTAGGGTTCCCCATGGCTGTCCTTTTGGAAATCGTAGGCTGGCTGACTTTTAGAGCCATGCGTGAGGAAACCGAGAGCTCTGTGAAAGAGGCTGCCTGGGACCTGAAAACCGAGCAGCAGAAGGCGTTGGAGCAAACGCAGGAGAAACCTATGCTGACCCTGGAGCTGGAGGAAATGCTGGAGGCGGAGGCCAACCAGGTGTTCGATTCACATGGAAATGGGGCAAACCCTGGAGGAGGATTCAGAGGTTCGTGAGTTGCAGCTTGCCCTGGTTGTTCCGGAGAGCCAGCAGCGGTGGGAGGCCAGGGCTGAGGCTGGGGCTGAGGCCGGGTCCGGAGTTGCAATGTCTGCGGAGCAGAAGGTGCTGGCAGCCCGGGGCTTGAGCCTGGCAGCGGGAGCTGGTGTTTTCAGTTCCTCTTTGGAGGATGAGAATTGGGCTGGAGTTGTGATTTGCAGTCTCCAGAAGATGGAAGCCCAGCTGGAAGGAGCGCCTACTGCGGCCCTGGTAGGTCTGCGAATTTGGGTCATAGGGCTGGATGCCACGTGCCCCTCTTTGGGGCAGTGTAAGACCTGCTAAGTTCGGAGAGACTGGTGAAATGTGCCTTTGTAATTGTTGAAACTGTATTATTTTTGCTGTTGTAATCTGTGTAATGTTCTAATTTCCTTTCACAGGGATGCCGGTGGTATAGATTGTGGATAGTAAAGTGAGCATAGGGGTGGATTGTTGGGCAGATGAAATGTATTATGCTCACTTTGTTAAAGAGGCCGTTGCCCAGTTTATATTAATGTGTGTTGAGGATCTTTGTAGCCTGGGGCTTGGTTTTGGGATTAAGCCTTGCCCACCCATTTTGATGTGGGGTTGTGCAATGCAATCATGCCTCAGAAAGATGACTTTGTATTAGAGACTACACTATTTTGTATATTGGATTAAAGGTTGTGAAGCTACAATATAAAGTGGGGGCAGAACTGGCGCTCTGGGTTCCTGAGATTATCATTAGAAGAGAGAGCAGAGGAGAGCAGAGAAAGGCCATGTGCAGGAGGCCAGGAGAAGCAGCCAAGCTGCCGGAGTGTTGAGTGAGATGCCAGTTTGTGTAGAGTTTGTATCTGGGATAAGGAAGGCGATGGGGAACTGAGGAGAATAAGGCTGGTGAGCTAGAAACCTTTGATTCTAGGAAACTCAGATAAATCAGTAGCTTTATGAGCACTGAATGTGATTGGGTTTTGGAGCCCAATGTGTATTTTTACTTGCCCACTGGGTGCAAGCTAGGAGTAAAAACTATGGCCCATCAGTTTGTGGCTCCGTTGTTTCTTTACCGACTGTCCGAATCCAATGCATGATCCTTGGATCCACCTCCAACTGACATCAAGAGGGCTCTGTGACTCCTTTCCAGCCCCACTCTCAATGCAACACAGTTCTCGTCCTCACATGACCCCCAGCCTCCTGCTCCCACCTGTGGGCCTGGTGTCTGAGTGTCTCCATGGCAAGCAGGACTCTGGGGTCCCAGTCCTGCTGTTCTGGTTCCATTGGGGTCCAGTCAGGTGGTCTGTTTTCCCTCTGGTTCATGATTGTTTCTTCTTTCTTTTTGTTCAATGACATTTCAACTTGTTTTAAAGACAATAAGTTGTTTAGAAATTGTAAAGCCAGCAGCCAGCATCATGGCCATTCACATGCAGGTTCGCATTGGATTCGGACAGTTGGTAAAGAAACACTGGAGCTAAAAACTGATGGGCCATAGTCTTTAATTCTAGCTTCCACCAGGTGGGCAAGTAAAAACATACTGGGCTCCAAAACCCAGTCACATTCAGTGCTCACAAAGCCACTGACTTATCCGAGTTTCCTAGAATCAAAGGTTTCTAGCTCAACAGACTTATTCACCTCTGTTCCCCATCTCCTATCTTATCCGAGATACAAACTCTACACAAACTGGCATCTCACTCAGCACTCTACCATCTTGGCTGCTTCTCCTGGCCTCCTCCACGTGGCCTTTCTCTGCTCTCCTCTGTTCTTTCTTCTAATGATAATCTCAGGAATCAAGAGCACAAACTCTCGTTCCGCCCCCATTTTATATTGTAGCTTCACAGCCTCTAATCCAATATACAAAATAGGGAAGTTTCTAATACAAAGTCACTTCTCTGAGGCATGATTGGATTGTACCACCTCACATCAAAAAGGGTGGGAAAGGCTTAATCCCAAAACCAAGCCCCAGGCTACAATGATCCTTAACACACATTAATATCACCTGGGCGATGGCCTCACGTGGGCAGTGTAATCTTTAATAAAGTGAGCATAATACATTTTATCTGCCCAACAATCCACCCCTATGCTCCCTTTACTACCCACAATTTACATCACCAGCATTCCTGTGCAAGGAAATTAGGCATTACACAGATTACAACAGCAAAAATCATACAGTTTCAACATTCACAAAGGTACACTTCACCAGTCTCTGAGCACTTTGCCCAAGGTTCAAAATGTCCTCGATTCTGGGAAAAGCTTCCCCGGGGCAGGGGAATGCTTCCCGCAAAGCCACCCCCACCCCCATCAGGGTATTTCACATTGTCTAAAATCCGTAAATCCATCCAACAAAGGAGCCAATGCCCACTCTGGTCGTAGTCCAGGAAATCAGTCCATGCACATAGGGTGTTAGCCACCCCCCTCATTCCTGCCGTCCTCGCAGTTCTTACACTGTCCCAATGAGGGGCACGTGGCAATGGCAGTCAGCATTTCCATCTCTGCTCTGGAAAGCATGTCCAGTCCTATATTCCAAAATTGCAGACCTACCGGGGCTGCAGTAGGTGCTCCTTCCATCTGGGCTTTCATCTTCTGGAGACTGCAAATCACAACTCCAGCCCAATTCTCCTCATCCACCAAAGAGGAACTGAAAACACCAACTCCCGCTGCCAGGCTCAAGTCCCGGCTGCAGCTGCCTTCTGCTCCGCAGACCTTGCAGCTCCGGACCTGGCCTCAGCCTCAGCCTCAGCTTCGGCCTTGGCCTGGGCCTCAGCCCCGGCCTCCTGCCGCTGCTGGCTCTCCGCAACCTCCAGGGCAAGCTGCAACTCACGAACCTCTGAATTCTCCTCCAGCGTTTGCTCCATTTCCAGGCGAATCTCGCAAACCTGGTCGGCCTCCTCCTCCAGCATTTCCTCCAGCTCCATGGTCAGCATCGCTTTCTCCTGCGTTTGCTCCAACTCCTTCCGCTGCTCAGTTTGCAGGTCCCGGGCAGCCTCTTCCACAGAGCTCTTGGTTTCCTCATGCATGGCTGTAAAAGTCAGCCAGCCTACGATCCCCAAAAGGACAGCCATGGGGAACCCTAACACTAGCCAGTCCTCTACTCCACCGCTCAAAGGCTCCTTGCCCATCTGTATCGAATCCTGCCACAGACTACGCCAAATGTAAAGCCAGTGGCCATGGCCTGGGCCACTATCACAGCAGCCGCCCGGCCCATAAACAGAACAGCACAGGTGAATAAAATATTTTATCTTTCTATATAGACTTGTTAACTGTACCGTTCATTGATTTTTTATTCTATTTAATTTGCTCATGGCACACTAGATCTTCCAAATAATGAAGCTTAATGTGGAGAAAAGAAGTGAAATAAGCCTTCTTTCTCTGTTATTCATGCCACTGAAGAGTTAACCCCGGTTAAGGGACATTTGAAGATTAAACTGACAGAGGGAAGGGGGGGGGGGGAGGAGAGGAGGGAGCGGAAGGGAGAGGAACAGAGAAACAGCAGAGTCAGATGGAAAGAGGAGGAAGAAAACCAGCCCACGTGGGTTCACACGCTCTCATCACCTGTGCCCTGTGAGAGGGACCGACACCTGTGCGGTCCAGGGCGGGAAGTGACAGTGTCTCCCTCACAGGGTTCCCTGAGGACTGAGGAAGGTTCAGTATGGAAAGGTTTTAGTCGCTTCCTGCCACAGAACAGGACTCAGTCATGACATTATACTGCCAGACTCCAGAAGGATCAGGAGTAGAAGCAAAGCCGCACTGACCAGCATCAGTACAGGTGCTGGGCAGACACCCACAGGACAGTGTGCCGCCCGGAAGCACTGAGACCAGACGTGGGCTGAGGCGCAGGGGGCAGTAATGAGAGCTTGTATGGGGACAGAGCACTGTTCACACAGCAACTGTAACTATGCATTCATTTATTTCTTCTGCTTTAATTTTTCCCACATATTTTGAAGCAATATGATTGGGTAAAACTTCGATGTCATATCTTTTGGTGAATTGAATTTCTATCATTATGAAGTGTTTCTTTTTGTAGTAAAGCTTTTTCTACATTGTCAGTTTTGTCCCAAATTAATGCTTAATCATACATATGTATAACACATATGTATACACACATGTATACCAATGTATATATAAACAGGTATCCATTGCATTTTTGAGGAGTAGTGGTAAAATTTGCTTTTTGTAAGGTTCCCTACACGACTTTGTTTTTATGATAGACCTACATCAGTACCTGTATGTCCTAACCCTCCCCCCAAAAAATCCCTAGAGGACTCTTGCTTTACAAAAAGTGGGCCTATCTTCTAGCACTTATTCTGCAGGAAGCCATTACAGACAGAGGCAGCGTGCTCCTGGGTAGCAAGAGCGAGACCAAGTTCTTTCCCTGGGAACCTAACTCGGCATCTGAGCCTCCAGCGCCCTAGCTCTGGACTGTGCCTGGGAGTGTCTGCCTTGTGTCTCCATTTATTGTGTGAGCCTGTTACCGCGTCTTGTCCTAAGGTAACCGTTTGTTCACTTACACCAGTTCAGCTTATGGAAGGTTTTACCCTCTACCTTCAGGAAGCTGGGAAACTGGTGTGTATACACACACACAGACAGACAGAGGTATGCTCTCTCATCCAGCAACACACCGACAGGAACAAGACTTTTCTGTGCTCTTCCCTTCTGCATGGTGGAGTTTCTTTCTCTTTCATTTTATGATGTGATAAGTTTTTGTAAGCCCAGTGTTTAGTGGGGATATTCTAAAAGCTTCTTCTTTGTGGCAGACCCTGAAATTTATCAGTGGTATTTTAATAAGTGAGAGAAGGGAATATTGATTCCCACATGCACTCCGACCAGGATACACCCAGAAAACTCCCATCTGAGGCCAACGCTCAAACCAATCAAGCTATGCTCAGCACCTGAGGCCAACGCTTTGACCAGTCCAGCCACTAGCTGCAGAAGGGGAAGAGGTGGAGATGTGGGAGAAGGAGGGGGCGAGAAGCAGATAGTCTCTACTCATGTTTGTTCTGACCTGGGATTGATCCTGGGACATCCACACGCCTGGCTGATGCTCTATTCACTGCACTGCCACCTGAGAGGTGCTTTTGCTCCTTTGAAAAGAAAGGTGGATAGGAAAATGTGTAAGGTTCAGAAGACCATATGACTTGATTCCTCAGTTTTAAAAGACAAATATGTAAAAAAAAGATAACGATTATTTTATTTCAGTTACTTGATTGTTGGTATAAGTAACCTAGACCATGATTAAAGGTAATGCACTTAGCAATACATATGTTCTACAGTGTGTCCATAAAGTCATGGTACACTTTGAACAGTCACAGGAAAGCAACAAAAGATGATAGAAATGCGAAATCTGCACCAAATAAAAGGAAAACCCTCCCAGTTTCTGTAGGATAATGTGGCAGCATGTGCGCATGTGCAGGTGATGGCGTAACACCGTGTATACAGCGGAGCAGCCCACGGCCATGCCAGTCAAGATGTGGACGGTACAGAGGAAAGTTCAGTGGCTCGCTAAATTTGAATCTGTGACCAAAGTGCGAACGTGAATATCGGCGTGTTTAAAACGAAGCGCCACCACATAGGAATAACATGACTCGGTGGGATAAGCAGTTGAAGGAAACCGGCAGTTTGGTGGAGAAACCCCGTTCTGGTAGGCCATCAGTCAGTGACGAGTCTGTAGAGGCTATACGGAATAGCTACCTAAGGAGCCCTAAAAAATCTGTGCGTGAGCCCACATTGAACTGCATTGAATAGGTATGAAACTGCGAGAGTTTTCCTTTTATTTGGTGCAGATTTCACATTTCTATCGTCTTCTGTTGCTATCCTGTGACCGGTCAAAAGTGCACCATGACTTTACGGACACCCTGTATTTAGTTAATACTTAAATGATTTCTTAACTACTATGTTCTATTAATGACAGAAATAGATACTATACATTCCATGTGTAAAGAAGTACTTCAATAATTATAACCATGTTCCAGTATTAGAGTCTTTAAATGTCTTTGAGAGAGAATCATGTCTTTTTCAGTAAAGTCCATTAAAAATTAATAAGATACTATCCTGTGAACATGAAAATCTTATAGTAGTAGATTAAATTACATAAAAAGTTAAATGTGATACAATTTCTTAATAAATATATATTTTACTTTTTCTTGATAATATGAATATTGAGTATTTTTAAAACATACTTGTAGAAGAAACTTAAGTTATGTCCATTTATAACATTTTTAAATATGAATATTTGCAAAATAATGAATTATATAGGGAATTGTAACTAAATTGCTTAAAATAATTTATAGTTTTATATTAGAATTAACAATTTTAATATAAAATTATACAGAAAGCAATTTATAAAAGAAAGTGTCATTTTTACCTGTAAAAATTTTCTGTCCTTTCTCTGTAATCTACAAAGAAATATGAAATGTATAAAAGCATTGACAAGTAACTGATACAGAAAATAAACTCTAATTTGAAACGTGAAATCTTGCACCTGGAGCCTCAGGCCTCACAGTGTTGCTAACACAGAAGTCACTTCCATAGAGAAAGAGAAGACCCGCTGGAGGTCACTGGCACAGGGGCCGCATCCGTGGACCCCCTTTTGGGGGGAGACCTTGATCCCCCATGACCACACCTCTGCTCTCTGCTCTCCGCTCTCCGCCGCCCCTCCGCTCAGGAAACACGAAGTCCTGAACCAGCTCAGACACAGGAACGAGTTTTTAGCAACAAACCCGAGCACCGCACTCAGGTGCCCGGGGGTCTGACAACATAGGGTGACACTACTCCCGACCAGAGGACGGGCTGTGCTGAGCAGATCTGGTCCCAGTCCACGGGGCAGCGTCCATCCTGACAGTGACCAGACCCCGTCCCTCGGTCACTCATCGGTCCCCGTGACCAGACCTGTCCCTCGGTCACTCATCAGTCCCCGTCACCAGACCCCATCCCTCGGTCACTCATCAGACCCCGTGACCAGACCCCTTCCCTCGGTCACTCATCAGACCCCGTGACCAGACCCCGTCCCTCGGTCACTCATCGGCCCCCTGTAACATTATGTCCTCTGTAGCATCTATGATGTCACGATCTCTCAAGTCCCTCGGAGTGTTCCTCTGTGAACTCTTCTCCCTAAATATTAACAACCTTTTCTACTGACACCACCTCCCTCTGTAAACACTGTCCTTCCCGCAGCGCCACTGCCCCGAACCCCGAGAGTAGGGGACCCGTCCCCTGGGGGCAGAGCGGGGCCTGAGCCGCAGCCACCGCGCAGGGGATCCAGGGTCCCGGATCCTGCGGGGAGGGGGCTCTGTCCCCGAGGGCGTGTCCCCCTCAGTGCCCACACCCCCAGGGGCGGGGACTGGGTCCCTGAGGCCGACGCTGGGGACACACGGGGACTAGGGGACACATGTGGTCATGGCCCCAAGGGGATGGCCAGGTCCGCACTCTGTCCCCGGTCCCTCACCCGGGGTCACCAGGCCTCCCCCGACGTCACCACAGAACCCGTAGCTGGGCGTTCGACGTCTACGTGGACGGGTTTATCGCGAGAGTCGGAGAGTCCAGAAGCAGCGAGACCTCGTGCAGGAGCGCCTTAAAGAGACAGGCCCCGGCTCCCCGACACTCAGGGCAGTTACGGCTCCGCTTGGTTACACTGCGCGCTGCTCCGGGAGCCCGGCCCCTGGTAGGGTGACAGAGTCGGGCATGCCACATCCTGGGGACACTGACCAGGGGGACACTATGGACGTTCACCAGGAATGTCCACTGCTCATCTGCACAGCTTAGGTCAGGCCGGGAGAGCACGAGGCTGCCAACTCCACCTACAACTCTCCTTGTGACCGGATCACCGTGTGTGACCTTTAGAGTGGATAAAGCGTCAACCTGGAAGTGCTGAAATTGCCGGTTCGAAACCCTGGGCTTGCCTGGTCAAGGCACATATGGGAGTTGCTGCTTCCAGCTCCTCCCCCTTCTCTCTCTCTCTCATCTCTAAAAAAATGAATAAAAAACATTTTTTTTTTTTTAAAGAAAAGAGTAGTTTTCCGCCTGACCAGGGGATGGCGCAGTGGATAGAATGTTGGACTGGGTTGCAGAGGACCCAGGTTCAAGACCCCGAGGTCGCCAGCTTGAGCGCGGCTCATCTGGTTTGAGCAAAGTTCACCAGCTTGGACCCAAGGTCGCTGGCTTGAGCAAGGGGTTACTTGGTCTGCTGAAGGCCCGCGGTCAAGGCACATATGAGAAAGCAATCAGTGAACAACTAAGGTGTCACAACAAAGAATTGATGCTTCTCATCTCTCTCCCTTCCTGTCTGTCCCTATCTATACCTCTCTCTCTGACTCTCTGTCTCTGTAATAAATAAATTTATAAATAAATAAAGGTGTTTTCCAGGAGAATAAAAGCCATGTTAACTTTAGTTTAAGCCGCTTAACATCATTGGACCCAGCTTTGTGATTTGTCCCCCATATGTCCACTGTGTTCCCGTGAGTTCCCTCCATCAGTTCCAAGTGAGGGGCGCATCCAGGGAGTAGCAGGTGGGAGGTCACTGGTCTAGGGTCCCGGTGTCAGGACAACCGCAGGGGTGGGGACAGCAGAGGGAGAAGGTGGCTAAACCATCTCTGAAGTAAAAACTTCTGTCTAAGGAAAGCCTGGGCCGTGCTGAAGAGCGGCATGATCGTAGCTGGACACACGGACCTCGCCACTATCTTATATGAAAGATGGTTGGCGGATTATTCTGATGTCTAAAGAAAAAGAATCTAAATATGAAAGCCATTGGCCACATTAAGAACCTTGGAGACGAACCAATTGATTTGGGAAAATCTAATAATATGTATTTGAAGTGTGATGGATTTTAGGTATGCTGAGAAAAAAGTTGAGGGGCTATCAACATCATGATGGTGCTTTTCTGATTTTGAAATATCTAGAATTTAGCTAAAAATTACCTAGTCCTATAGACTCTTCAGTTGTATGTCATTTTTCACATTTATGAACCTTCCAATAAGAAATTATACGTTCTGCTTCTCACAAAAACTTTGGTAAATTTTTATATTTCTTTTGCTATAGGAATCAAAATAGTCAATGTTAATTTTAGTGACAGGATTATGGTAGTTGACCAGTTAACTTTTGTATATTTCACTGCAAACTATTTCTGAAATAAACGACTATCCCAGGCTTGGTAGCACAGTTGCTTAGAGCAGTGGTCCCCAACCCCCGGGCCGCAGACCGGTACCAGTCCGTTGGCCATTTGGTACCGGTCCGCAGAGAAAAAAATAAATAACTTACATTATTTCTGTTATATTTATATTTAAGTCTGAACGATGTTTTATTTTTTAAAAATGACCAGATTTCCTCTGTTACATCCGTCTAAGACTCACTCTTGACACTTGTCTCGTAAGTTCGACAATTTAAAAATACCACAGTTTTTACGCCAGTCGCATAATTTTATTTTGTGCATTTATCCATCCCACCCTAAAGGCCAGTTCGTGAAAATATTATCTGACATTAAACCGGTCCGTGGCCCAAAAAAGGTTGGGGACCAATGGCTTAGAGCATCATCCTGATACATTAAGGTTGCAAGTTCGACCTCCACTCAGGGCAGATACCAGAATCAACCAATGGATGTACAATATTAATAAGTGGAACAACAAAGCACTGTTTCTCTCTCCCTCTGTCGCATCTTCTCTCTTGCTCTCCCTTCCTGTCTATAAAAAATTCATTAATTATAAAAACAACTAAATTAAAAAATAAAATGTAACATTTCATTACCAGCTACAGATGCTTAGATGACAGCAGTTAGCAGACAAAACACTAAAGTGTCAAAAGAGAATTTGGTGTTGTGTAAAAACAACCCCTAAAGCTCAGTGGGCTTCAAACAGGCCTGTTTTGTCATGTTTATCACGTTCACGGACCTGCAGGTCACCCTGTCCCCGTGGATGTGCGCAGGCGCCGCGGGATGGCTCTGGATCAGGCTGGACGCTGGCCTCGAACCTGCCCTGCGCTCGCTCATTCCAGAGCTGCAGCAAAACCACTGCCTGGACCCTGGTCTCCGAGTCCCTGCCCACCGGAGAGTGGGAGCCCGGCCCCACCTCCGCCCGTGGGTCAAGTCTCGGCTCCGTGTCCTGCACACCGACACCCCAGGTCAGACGAGCCCACGGCCAATCCCAGAGCCCAACCAGAGCGGGGGCTTCAGAGGTGCTGCTGGCACACGTGCTACCTCGAGCACACCTGAGAGGGCTCCCCTCTTCCTGGGTGGACACCACCCGCCGTGACCACACCGTGGGGAGTGTGGCTACCTTCAGCGTCCGCACGTCCACGTGGCGAGGTCCGTGTGTCCAGCTACGAGCGTGCCGCTGTTCAGGACGGCCCGGGCTTTCCTTAGACAGAAGTATTTCACTTCAGAGATGATTAGCCACCTCCTCCTCTGCTGACCCCCCGCCCCTGCGGTTGTCCTGACACCGGGACCCTGGACCCGTGACCTCCCACCTGCTACTCCCTGGATGCGCCCATCACTCGGAACTGATGGAGGGAGTTCGCGGAGACATAGTGGACACGTGGGAAACAAATCGTAAAGCTGGGCCCAACGATGTTAAGTGGCTTAAGCTAAAGCTAAGATGGCTTTTATTCTCCTGGAAAACAAATCTAAAGGTCACACATGGTGTTCTGGTCACAAGGAGAGTTTTAGGTGGACGTGGCGGCCTCGTGCTCTCCTGCCCTGGCCTGAGCCGCAAGGACGAGCGGTAGACATTCCTGGTGAACGTCCATAGTGTCCCCCTGGTCAGCGTTCCCAGCACGTGGCCTGCCCGGCTGTGTTGCCCTACTGGGGGCTGGGCTCCAGGGGCAGGGCGCAGTATGACCAAGCGGAGCGGTAAACCGCCCTGAGTGTCGGGGAGCCACTGCCTGTCTCTTTAAGGGGCTCGCCTTCCGGACTCTCAGACTCTCGCGATAACACGTCGACGCCGTCGACAAAGACGTACTGCCGCGGGGTTCTGTGGTGACCCCGCGTGAGGCCCGGTGACCTCAGGTGAGGCCTGTGAGGAAGAGGAGTCCTGCCTGCTCCATGGGGTGACCCCGGGTAAAGGACAGGGGACGGGCTGGGGTGCCGGGACCCCGCAGTGACCCCGGTGACCCCGGGTGAGGGACAGGACGGGGCTGGGGTGCCGGGACCCCGCAGTGACCCCAGTGACCCCGGGTGAGGGACAGGGGATGGGCTGGGGTGCCGGGACCCCGCAGTGACCCCGGTGACCCCGGGTGAGGGACAGGGGACGGAGTGCGGGCCTGGCCATCCCCTTGGGGCCGTGACCATATGCGTCCCTGAGTCCCCGTGTGTCCCCAGCATCGGCCTCAGGGACCCCGTCCCCGCCCCTGGGGGTGTGGGCACTGAGGGGGGACGCGCCCTCAGGGACACAGCCCCCTCCCCGCGGGACCCGGCCCCCGGCCCCCTGCACGGTGGCTGCGGCTCAGGCCCTGCTCTGCTCCCAGGGGACGGGTCCCCTACTCTCGGGGTTCGGGGCAGCGGCGCTGCGGGAAGGACAGTGTTTACAGAGGGAGGTGGTGTCAGTAGAAAAGGTTGTTAATATTTAGGGAGAAGAGTTCACAGAGGGACACTCTGAGGGACATTAGAGAAGGTGACATCATAGATGTTACAGAGGACGTAATGTTACAGGGGGCCGATGAGTGACCGAGGGAGGGGGTCTGGTCACGGGGACCGATGAGTGACCGAGGGAGGGGGTCTGGTCACGGGGACCGATGAGTGACCGAGGGACGGTGTTGGGCAGATAAAATGTATTATGCTCACTTTGTTAAAGATGGAGGCCGTTGCCCAGGTGATATTAATGTGTGTTGAGAATCGTTGTAGCCTGAGGCTTGGTTTTGGGATTAAGCCTTTCCCACCCTTTTTGCTGTAGGGTGGTACAATCCTATCATGCCTCAGAGAAGTGACTTTGTAGTAGAAACTTCCCTATTTTGTATATCGGATTAAAGGTTGTGAAGCTACACTATAAAATAGGGGTAGAACGGGAGCTTGCTCGCTTGGTTCCTGAGGTTAGCATGAGAGAGCGGAGAGAGTAGAGCCAGCAGCGGGAGGAGGCCACGTGGAGGAGGCCAGGAAAAGCAGCCAAGATGGCGGAGTGCTGAGTGAGATGCCAGTTTGTGTAGAGTTTGTATCTGGGATAAGGAAGGAGATGGGGAACTGAGGAGAATAAGGCTGGTGAGCTAGAAACTTTTGATTCTAGGAAACTCGGATAAATCAGTAGCTTTGTGAGCACTGAATGTGATTGGGTTTTGGAGCCCAGTGTGTATTTTTACTTGCCCGCCGGGTGCAAGCTAGGATTAAAGGCTATGGCCCACCAGTTTGTGGCTCCATGGTTTCTTTACCGACTGTCCGAATCCAATGCGAACCTGCATGGGCCAGGCAGCTGTGATAATGGCCCTAGCCGTGCCTCCTGGCTTTACAGACGGGGTCTGGTCACGGGGACCGATGAGTGACCGAGGGACGGGGTCTGGTCACGGGGACTGATGAGTGACCGAGGGACGGGGTCTGGTCACGGGGACCGATGAGTGACCGAGGGACGGGGTCTGGTCACGGGGACTGATGAGTGACCGAGGGACGGGGTCTGGTCACTGTCAGGATGGACGCTGCCCCGTGGACTGGGACCAGATCTGCTCAGCACAGCCCGTCCTCTGGTCGGGAGCCGTGTCACCCTGTGTGGTCAGACCCCCCGGCACCTGAGCGCCGGGCTCGGGTTTTTCCTGAAAACTCGTTCCTGTGTCTGAGGTGGTTCAGGACTTCGTGTTTCCTGAGCGGAGGGGCGGCCGAGAGCAGAGAGCAGGGGTGTGGTCGTGGGGGATCAAGGTCTCCCCCAAGAAGGGGGTCTGTCCACGGATGGGGCCCGTGTGCCAGTGACCTCCAGCGGGTCTTCTCTTTCTCTATGGAAGTGACTGCTGTGTGAGCCACACTGTGAGGCCTGAGGCTCCAGGTGCAAGATTTCATGCTTCAAGTTAGAGTTTATTTTCTGTATCAGTTACTTGTCAATGCTTTTATACATTTCATATTTCTTTGTAGATTACAGAGAATGGACATGGGAATTTTTACATGTAAAGATGACATTTTTTCTTTTATAAGTTTTTTTTAATTTTATATTAAAATTAAAATAATTTTAATATAAGAGTACACATGATTTTAATCAAATTAGTTATAATTTTCTATGTTCAACTCATGTTTTAAATTTTTATATTTAAAAATGTTATAAAGGAACATAACTTCACTTTCCTCTACAGTTACATTTAAAAAATACTCAGTATTCATATTATCAAGAAAAAGTAAAATATATTTTTATTAAGAAATTGTACCATATTTAACTTTTTATGTAACCTAATCTACTACTATAAGATTTTCATGTTGATAGCAGGGTAAATTATCAATTTTGAATAGGTTACTGAAAAAGACATAGTTCTGTCCCAAAGACACTGAAAAAGTGACTCACTCTAAAATTAGAGTGTGGTTATAATTTTTGAAGTACTTCTTTACACATGGAATGTGTAGTACCTTATTTTGTCATTAATAGAACATGGTAGTTATGAGATCACTCAGGTATTAATTAAATAGAAAATATGTACCCATCAGTGTATGAACTTCAATAATGGTCTAGTTGTTATTTATACCAACAATCATGTAACTGAGATAAAAAAAATTGTTGATATCTTTCTTTACATATTAGTCTTTTAAAACTGAGGAATCAATTTATATGCTATTCTGAACCTTACACATTTTCCTAACCCCCTTTCTTTTAAGAGGAGCAAAAGCACCTGTCAGGTGGAGGTGCAGTGAATAGAGCATCGGCCAGGCATGTGGATGTCCCAGGATCGATCCCAGGTCAGAACAAACATGAGTAGAGACTATCTGCTTCTCCCCCCCTCCTTCTCCCACATCTCCACCTCTTCCCCTTCTGCAGCCAGTGGCTGGACTGGTCAGAGCGTCGACCTCAGGTACTGAGGATAGCTTGGTTGGTCCAAGCGTTGGCCTCAGATGGGAGTTTCCTGAGGATCCTGATCACAGTGCACGTCCGTCTATCTTCCCTCCTCTCACTTATTAAAATTAAAATACCACTGATAAATTTCAGGGCCCTCCAAGAAGAAGAAGGTTTTAGAATATCCCCACTAAACTCTGGGCTTACAAAAAGTTATCACATCATAAATGAAAGAGAAAGAAACTCCACCATGTGGAAGGGAAGAGCACAGAAAAACTTGTTCCATTAGTGTGTTGCTGGATGAGAGAGCGGGTCTCTGTCTGTGTGTGTGTATACACACCAGTTTCCCAGCTTCCTGAAGGTAGAGGGTTAAACCTTCCATAAGCTGAACTGGTGTGAGTGAACAAACGGTTACCTTAGAACATGACTCGGTAACAGGCTCACACAATAAATGGAGACACAAGGCAGACACTCCCAGGCACAGTCCAGAGCTAGGGCGCTGGAGGCTCAGATGCCGAGTTAGGTTCCCAGGGAAAGAACTTGGTCTCGCTCTTGCTACCCAGGAGCACGCTGCCTCTGTCTGTAATGGCTTCCTGCAGAATAAATGCTAGAAGATAGTCCCACTTTTTGTAAAGCAAGAGTCCTCTAGGGATTTTTTTGGGGGAAGGTTAGGACATACAGGTACTGATGTAGGTCTATCATAAAAACAAAGTCGTGTAGAGAAACATACAAAAAGCAAATTTTACCACTACTCCTCAAAAATGCAATGGATACCTGTATAATATACATTGGTATACATGTGTGAATACATATGTGTTATACATATGTATGATTAAGCATTAATTTGGGACAAAACTGAGAATGTAGGAAAAGCATTACTAGAAAGAAAACACTTCATAATGATAGAAATTCACCTCAACAAAAGATATGACATCGAAGTTTTACCCAATCATATTGCTTCAAAATATGTGGGAAAAATTAAAGCAGAAGAAATAAATGAATGCATAGTTACAGTTGCTGTGTGAACAGTGCTCTGTCCCCATACAAGCTCTCATTACTGCCCCCTGCGCCTCAGCCCACGTCTGGTCTCAGTGCTTCCGGGCGGCACACTGTCCTGTGGGTGTCTGCCCAGCACCTGTACTGATGCTGGTCAGTGCGGCATTGCTTCTACTCCTGATCCTTCTGGAGTCTGGCAGTATAATGACATGACTGAGTCCTGTTCTGTGGCAGCAGCGTCTAAAACCTTTCCATACTGAACCTTCCTCAGTCCTTAGGGAACCCTGTGAGGGAGACACTGTCACTTCCCGCCCTGGACCGCACAGGTGTCGGTCCCTCTCACAGGGCACAGGTGATGAGAGCATGTGAACCCACGTGGGCTGGTTTTCTTCCTCCTCTTTCCATCTGACTCTGCTGTTTCTCTGTTCCTCTCCCTTCCGCTCCCTCCTCTCCTCCCCCCCTTCCCTCTGTCAGTTTAATCTTCAAATGTCCCTTAACCGGGGTTAACTGTTCAGTGGCGTGAATAACGGAGAGAAAGAAGGCTTATTTCACTTCTTTTATCCACATTAAGCTTCATTATTTGGAAGATCTAGTGTGACATGAGCAAATTAAATAGAATAAAAAATCAATGAACGGTACAGTTAACAAGTGTATATAGAAAGATAAAATATTTTATTCGCCTGTGTTGTTCTGTTTCTAAACAACTTATTGTCTTTAAAACAGAATGAAATTTCGTTGAACAGAAAGAAGAACCAACCATGAACCAGAGGGGAAACAGACCATGTAAAGCCAGGAGCCAAGGCCAGGGCTACTATCACAGCAGCCTCCTGGCCCATGCAGGTTCGCATTGGATTCGGACAGTCGGTAAAGAAACAACGGAGCCACAAACTGGTGGGCCATATTCTTTAATCCTAGCTTGTACCCGGCGGGCAAGTAAAAAATACCCACTGGGCTCCAAAACCCAATCACATTCAGTGCTCACAAAGCCACTGACTTATCCGAGTTTCCTAGAATCAAAGGTTTCTAGCTCACCAGCCTTATTCTCCTCAGTTCCCCATCTCCTTCCTTATCCCAGATACAAACTCTACACAAACTGTCATCTCACTCACACTCCACCATCTTGGCTGCTTCTCCTGGCCTCCTCCACGTGGCCTTTCTTTGCTCTCCTCTGCTCTCTCTTCTAATGATAATCTCAGGAACCAAGAGCGAGAGCTCCTGCTTCGTCCCCATTTTATAGTGTAGAAATCCAAACCCTTAATCCAATATACAAAATAGGGAAGTCTCTAATACAAAGTCACTTTCTGAGGCATGATTGGATTGTACCACCCCACATCAAAAAGGGTAGGAAAGGCTTAATCCCAAAACCAAGCCCCAGGCTACAAGGATTCTCAACACACATTAATATCACCTGGGTGACGGCCTCCTCCTGGGCAACGTAATCTTTAACAAAGTGAGCATAATACATTTTATCTGCCCAACAGACCACCTGACCACTCCCCAATGGGACCAGAACAGCAGGACTGGGACCCCTGAGTCCTGGTTGCCATGGAGACCCTCAGACACCAGGCCCAGAGGTGGGAGCTGGAGGGTGAGGGCGGGGCATTTTATATCATTGGAGGGTGGGGGCTGTGAAAGGGGTCACAGAGGCCTCTGCAGGCCACTGAGAGGTGGATCCAAGGCTCAGCAAGGGGCCACAGCCAGTCCAGTGGTGCCCAGGCCAGTAGTAACAGTGCCCAGGACAAAGTCACAGCTGCCTGAAACTGCCCACAAGCTGGCTTCCCGCACTAGGGTGTCTCACAGATGCCATAGCACCTTGAATCCTGGAGAGAATTAGCCTGGGGCGGGGGATCAGCCCCAGTTCTAGACAATTAGTGGGAGTATTGATGGCAACAGACCCCAGGCTCTTACTTAATGGTCAACACTAAGTAGGAGTGTGGCTCCTCTGAACACCTGCAGTGGGACAGATAAGAGGAGGCTTGTAGCCCAGAGGCAAGACATTACCTCAGGTCTCCACCTTCCTGACTTGAACTCTGCCTCTGCTACTTACATCTGGGGACCCAAGCCAGTTTCCTCGTAACTGGAAGAGGGGGAGAAAGACAGAAGTGAGAGGGGGAGGAATGGAGAAGGAGATGGTTGCTTCTCCTCTGTGCCTTGACCAGGAATTGAATTCTGGACCTCCACACTCCGGGCCTATACTCTGAGACTGAGCCAACTGGCCAGAGCTTCCAGCTGTAGACAAAGTCCCTGCTTCTTCAGGTTTCCTAGCTGGTTCTCAGGGGCTTTTATTTATTTATACCTTTACTCCTGGAAGTCTGGCATGGTCACTTCCCAGTTCCAGGAACAGGCAGGACACTGCTGTTTCTCCTGTTTTAGAAAAATTAGGGACAGCACTATACAGGTGTCACTTGCTTAGAATGAAGGGTCAGAGGACTCGGGACCCCCTTTTCCTCCCTTGAACTTGGGTTACAGCAGAAGTTTCTCCTCATACCACCGGGCAAGTATGACACTAGGAGGACGTGCAATGATGACCTCACACAGGGCTGTTTATGAAATGAGTGGACTTCTGCACTTGGTAGAAAGGAGGCATTTGAAAGAGCGAGGTCATAGATTAAGCAGCCTTCAAGCCTGTGAGGAAACTCTCCTTTTCTGATGGAAAGGAATGGAATAGGACGGCACCCCCATTGTTGAGTCAGCCAGCACCCGCTGAGTGCCTTGTCCTGGACTGGCTCTGCTCTGGCCTTGGCTAGCAAGAGTGACCGTGTAGGCACTGTCTCCTGTCACCTCTCCATCCTCGAGTGTAACAGTCTCTCCCACTTTGTCTGTAACCCACAGACCTTTCCTTTCCCTGAATGAGACATGCTTCCTTTGTCGCTGGATTTCAGCTATGTTCCCTCTGTCCATGATGCCTCCAGAAACCTACTCTTCCAACACTCTGCCTTACCCTCACCCACCATCCAGCCTGGTGCCCTGTAACTCTATCAGGGCACCATTATGTTCTTTAGACCACTTAGAGTATATTGAATACTATACTAAATTCGTTTCATTTTCCATCTCCCATTTAGTGCTTTTGCTTGGTATAAGGCCTCGCATGCTAATAATTTGAAATGCTGGGGCAGGAAGTGGTTTCCTCTTGGGAATAGCAGAAGCTAGCTGAGGATGTGCAGAGATTGGTGACTTATTTACCTCTTATGATGACACAGTAGGAGGTGTTAGTGAAGGGCAGTCAGGGCAGGGAGGGCCTGAAAAGGGGTCAGACTGGTTAACATGAGTGTGTGGGTCCAAGATAAACAACCCAGGTGACAGCGTTTCAGTCTCTGTGTCTGCTGTAATTAACAGGCACATTGGGGTTGGTTTTCAAGTAAAGAGACGGGGAGAGTAGAGAGCAGAGAGCAGGGAGAGACGAGCACTGGATCCAGGCGCTGGAGGCAGGAGCACTGAGTGCATTCTGTATCACGACTACTGTTATTTAGTATTTGTTATTGTCAGTGTTAATTACCAGACACAATTTCACTTGGATTTTAATGTACTACAACTCTGGCAACAGCTGGGAGTGGGTCTGTGGCTACCAGCCTGTCGGACATCCAGAACCAAGGGGTCAGCCCTTTTCAGATATTCCACTCCAGCTGGGCAGAACTCGCGCTCAGAACGTGGAATTTCCAGAGCTGTTTGCCAGTTGTGTGACTGATAGGTAAGCCGTGCTCCTCACACTTTGGACCCTGCCTGGAACCCCACCCTGAGCTGTCTAGCACTGGAGCTGACCCACAGCTGACGTCCTACTCAGAAACATAGCATGAGGCAGAACAAAGGGTTGAAATGACCAGGTTCTGCAAGAGTAGATGAACAAAGGAGTATCTGATGTGCACGTGTACTTTCAGAGACTAGACTCCTGTTCTAAGTGGTATATAACCTGTAACATTGTAACCAACGTATTAATAGCAGCTCTTCTTTTTCAGAACTCTTTAAATCAGAACTCTTTAAATGGACAGATGAAGTAAGTGTTTACTTTTTCCTATAATTTAAAGTGTGTTGTTGCTATATTGGTCATCATATAATGTTTCTGAAAGGATATAATTTGCTTTGTGTTGTTTATGCTCCCAAATCCAAAGTCTAGGTCAGTATTTGAGAAGATGGACACACATATCCACTATAGCTACCTTTTCTTTTAAAAAATAATTATCTTAGAGAAATATATTAGGTCTAATGAGAAATATATAATTTATACCACCCAGATCATTTCTTTTTAGTGCATTGCATTTAAATAGAAAATATTTAAATCATACTACTCAGCATATAAACTTAATATATCAGTTCATGGTAATAACATTCACAGACCTCCTGATATATATTTTCTAACATACATAGTATATAGGTTTAAATAAATATTGATCATTATGCTGTAGATTGTTTTTTATCAAGAAATTTCTAAATAAGATAGATATTAATCATGGAATAAAAGTTTTAAGCTTTGTTCATTCTAACGAGAAAAAATACATATTAGGGGAAAATATTCAAAATAAAATTCTGAAACAGCAATGTTAAAGCCCTGATGCTGACCTGGGACAAGGTGTACTGACACAGTCACAGTAACCAAGCCTGTGCGGTGCCTGTCCAGTGGTGACACAGTGGATACAGCGATGACCGGGGCACCGAGGTCCCTTGTTTGAAAACCTCAGGTCATCATTTTGAGCAGGGGTTCATCCAGGAGAGCGCACTGTCACCAGCTCATGCACAAGATCATCAACATGATCCCGTGGTCTCTGCCTTGAGCCTGTAGGTCACTGGCTTGAGCAAAGGGTCACTGGCTCAGCTGGAGCCCCCCTGGTCAAGGCGCCTATGAGAATTCATCAACTAAAGTGCTACAACTATAAGTTGATGCTTCTCATCTCTCTCCTGTCCTAACTCTTTCTCTGACTCTCATTCTTTGTGAAAAAAAGCAATAAAATTCTGTGGCATTGGTGAAACAGTAGATGAATAAATCTGGTTAACACAGTAGAGAGCCCATAATTAGACATCATAACTATAGTCAGCTGATCTTTGACAAAAGAGTAAAACAATTATATAGAACAAATAATCATTTTTAACAAATGACACTATAACAACTAGACATTCATATACAAAAAAATGAGAAAAAGAAAAAAGAGAATCTGGATATAAACCTTACATATTGACTCAAAGTAAATTACAGAACTTAATGTAAAATGAGAAACCCAGACTCTGAGATAAAAAAAATCCACGAGAGCAGTTTCCACCCTGTCCATCTCACGCACACACAGATCAGTGACTGAACTGCTGTGGCACGCCAGAGCTATTTTTCCTTGAGATCTGAGAAAAATAGGTATAGAGAGGCTTGATCAGGCTTCACGTCACGGCTTCTGGACTTCATAGCTTTTGATGGTTTTAAACAAATTGCTGTAGCTCCAACCCTCATTTCTTATCTATAAAATGGGGATAAAATCTTACAATACAGCTTGATTTAGAGATAAATGAAAGTTATTGTAAAACACCTAGCAGAATGCTTTACAAGGAATAAATGGCAAATATTTGCTGACTGTTTTAATAATATTTTAAGTCACTTTGGCATTATGTAAATGAAAATATCCAAGTTTCATGTAATTCTATGTGGTCCTCCATTGATTGTGGAAAAGTGAATTATCCTCCTCTGAAGCCTTGAGATGATCAGATCGATGCCGTTAATCTTACCATCTCCACTTTCCACTGGCTCTTCAAAAACACACATCTCTTCACACTACAGACAGGGTCAGCCTCTGCTGGCTTGCCCCCAGGTTCAGGGGCGTCCCCCCTCTGGCCTCCAGGGCCTTAATCCTGGCTCTCTACTGTGAGGGGACAGCCTTCTTCTCTGCTGTGACAGGCCCCTGTTTGTGACTGAGCAGGGTACTCTCTGAGATGCTCTTTCTGTGCCACTGGCCTGCTCCTCTTCTTTATCCCCTGGTCCTCAGGGAAGCTTTCCTGATCCTTCCCTTCCTCCCTCCTCAGCCACACACCTGCCTTTGCAAATACACTCACAACAGGGTCCCTCCCTTCAAATGGCTTCTCTCCAATTCTAACCAGTCCACTCATCACAGTGGTGGAGCATCTCCTTACAGTCAGTGAGTATCTAGTTCCCTCTCCCATGAGGCAGGAGGGCAGGGCTTTATTCTGTGATTCTCATTTTAAGTCCCAGTGCTGGGCACTCCTACAGCTTGTTCTGATAGGAATCAGATCCGGGAACTAACTGCCTCTTCTGCTGAAATCCTCCTGCCTCAGTCACATGGAGTAAAATCCAAACTTACTAGGGGCTCCCTAGATGAGTCTGTTTCTTTACTGACAGCTCTCTATTCTCTCTCTCCCTACGATGTTCCTCTCTCTCTCAGACTTGCCAGCTCAGCCCTGCAGCGGGGATTTCTGCACTTAGTGCTCCTTCCTCTGAGAGCATGGCTCACCAGGTCACACTCTAAGCTTTTCACTTCTCATCCTCTAGTATTTCATTTAAATTTTATTTACTTAAAACCGAGTAGCTGATGTCTTTCCCTGTCCCCATGTATTCTCTCCATCAGTGTAACCTGAGATCTTTTTCTAAAATTTTATTTTCTGTCTCTCTGAAGTAGCTGCCATAAGCCCTGTTACAGCTGGTGGCCTTTTTAATACCTGTAGCATCGCACTCTAGAACAGAGTCAGATTATAGATCCTCTGTAAACATGTCTTCATTATAGAAGGAAAGAACTATAAAAGCTATAGTATATAAATGATATCAGTATGAGTTTTAAGCTTTCTTATTTGTCATTTGTGTGTGTGTATGTGACAAAGACAGAGAGAGACAGAGAGAGAGACAGATAGGGACAGACAGGAAGGGAGAGAGAGATGAAAAGCATCAATTCTCGTTGCGACACCTCAGTTGTTCATTGATTGATTTCTCAGACGTGCGTTGACTGTGGGGCTACAGCAGAGCAAGTGACCGTTGTTCAACCAGCGACCCTGGGCTTAAGCTGGCTAGCCCAACTCAAACCAGATGAGCTCGTGCCTAAGCCAGCAACCTCAGGATTTCAAACCTGGGTCCTTCGGGTCCCAGTTCAGTGCTCCACCCACTTCTCCACCTCCTGGTCAGACTTTGTCTTACTTTTTAATAGTCTGTGTATTTTTCACCAGTATCCAATTGAGAACGTTTACAAATTGTATATTCATATTTTTAGCATGCATGGAAAAGAAAGAGAGAGGGAGACAGAGACAGACAGGCAGGAAGGGAAGGATATAAGAAGTATCAGCTCATAGTTGTGGCATTTTAGTTGTTCATTGATGACTTTTCATATGTTCCTAGCCTGGAGGGTGGGCAGGCTTCTGCTGAGCCAGTGACCTCTTGCTCAAGCCAGCTAGCTTGGGCTCAAGCCAGAGTCCCTGGGTTTCAAGCCTGTGACCGTTAAGTTAAAATTAGTTACCCTTTGCTTTATATAGGATCCTATGCTGAAGCTGATGAGCCCGATCTCAAGCCAGCGACCTTGGGGTTTCAAACCTGGGTCCTCAGCATGTCAGGTCAGTGTTCTGTGCACTGCACCACAAATTTGTCATGCTGCAAACTGTGAACTCTAAGTTAAATCTTGCATAGTTTTTACCGTTAAACAGAGTATTTTCAAATTATATGCCATTGTGATGGAATTAATACTCTGACCACTTATACATAAATGCTTACAAAGTTTCACTGTAGTCAAAATGCACTTGGATTATATAGTCACACATGTGAAGTTAACATGGAATCTAGTAGATGCTTGTGAAATTCATGTGAAATACAGAGCACACCCCCATGAGATTCAGGTGGAGTTCAGAGTACACCCCCGTGAGATTCAGGTGGGGTACAGAGCACACCCCCATGAGATTCAGGTGAATACAGAGCACAACCCTGTGAGATTCAGGTGGAGTACAGAGCACAGCCCAGTGAGATTCAGGTGGAGTACAGAGCACACCCCTGTGAGATTCAGGTGGAGTACAGAGCACACCCCTGTGAGATTCAGGTGGGGTACAGAGCACAGCCCAGTGAGATTCAGGTGGGGTACAGAGCACACCCCCGTGAGATTCAGGTGAATACAGAGCACACCCCTGTGAGATTCAGGTGGAGTACAGAGCACAGCCCAGTGAGATTCAGGTGGAGTACAGAGCACACCCCCGTGAGATTCAGGTGGGGTACAGAGCACACCCCTGTGAGATTCAGGTGGAGTACGGAGCACACCCCTGTGAGATTCAGGTGGAATATGAGCATACAGAAGCAGAATTCCTGGGGAGTATGGAGCAGCATCAGTGCTTCCCAGCCCTCACGTGGGTACAGGACATCTGCCTGTGGCCGTTGGCCTTCACATAGAGTAGAAAGCATGTGCTTGTACCTACCCAGGAAGCACAGAGCATCCACTGTGGGGTATTCACATGGAGTACGGCCCACCTGCTAGTGCTTCTCGGCCTTCAGGGGTATGGAGCATCTACGTGGAGTATGGTGTCCACTGTGCCTTGGTCATTCCTGTGGACAGGAAGCATCCGCTTGTGGCGTTCTGCATTCACGTGTTTTCTGCAGTGTCGGCTGGTGGCATTCGACATTCAGGTGGAGTACAGAGTGTCCACTCGTATCATTCACGTACAGTACAGAGTGTCCGCTTGTAGAATTCGGCACTCACAGGGATGGCAGAGTGTCTGCTGTGGCACTCAGGTAAGTACAGAGCACACACGGCATTGGGCAATCACATGGCATAAGAGCATCAGGTTGTGGCGTTCAGAATTTACGTGGAGAATGTTGCATCAGCTGGTGGCCGTCAGCCTTCATTAGCAGTTGGAGCATCATTATGGTGATCATGCATAGTACACAGTGTCCTCCTGTGGCATCGGGCCTTCCTGTGGGTACAGAGCCTCCACCTGTATATTCACGGGCAGGGGGAGCATCCCCTTGTGGCATTCAGCCTCCACGTGGAGCATGGTGCATCTGTTTGTGTCATGCACGTACAGCACGGAGCATGTACTTACGGGAGCTGTCATCTGTGTGCATACATAGTGTTAGGTTGTGGCATTGGTCAGTCATATGGACCACAGAGCATTTGCTTGTGCCCTTTGAGCTTCACAGTGAGTACAGCGCCTCAGCTGGGGGCATTCATCATTCTCGTGGACACTAAGAATCAGCTTGTGGCGTTTGACTTTCACGTGATGCACGGAGCATCCATTTGTAGCATTCAGCATTCAGGAGGAGTACGAGTGTCTGCTTGTGACGCTCAGGTAGAGTATGGAGGGCTCACTGGTGGCATTCGGTTATCACTTTGAGTAAGGATGACAAATGAGTGTCATTCCCGTGGACTAAGGAGCACCCCCTTGTGGAATTCAGCATCATATGGAAAACAGAGCGACCGTCTGTGGCACTAATTTGGAGTAGGAGCATCGGGTTACACCATTGGGTCACCATGTGAATACAGTGTCTCCGTGATTCTCCACGTGGAGTGTGCAGCATCTGCTGTGGCACTCAGGCTTACTGCGAAGTATGAAACATCTGCTTGTGGCAGTCAGCATTCACATGGATACAGAGCGCCCCCTTGGAGCACTCAGGTGGGACAGGGAGCGTCAGCTTGTGGCAGTGTGTCTACACACGAAGTACGGAGCGTCCACTTGTGTCTTCACACGAAGTACTGAGCGTCCACTTGTGTCTTCACACGGAGTAAGGAGCGTCCACTTGTGTCTTCACACGGCATAAGGATCGTCGACTTGTGTCTATACACGGAGTACAGAGTGTCTACTGGTGTCTTCACATGGAGTAAGGAGCGTCAGCTTGTGGCAGTGTGTCTACACACGAAGTACGGAGCGTCCACTTGTGTCTTCACACGAAGTACGGAGCGTCCACTTGTGTCTTCACACGGCATAAGGATCGTCGACTTGTGTCTATACACGGAGTACAGAGTGTCTACTGGTGTCTTCACATGGAGTAAGGAGCGTCAGCTTGGGGCAGGGTGTCTTCTCATGGAGTAAGTAAGGAGCGTCAGCTTGTGGCAGGGTGTCTTCACATGGAGTAAGGAGCGTCAGCTTGGGGCAGGGTGTCTTCACACGGACTAAGGAGCGTTAGCTTGTGGAAGTGTGTCTTCACACGGAGTAAGGAATTTCCCTTGTGTCCTCACATGGAGTAAGGAGCATCCATTTGGGTCTTCACACGGAGTACGGACAGTCAGCTTGTGGCAGTGTGTCTTCATACAGAGTAAGAGGCGTCTTCTTGTGTCTTCACACGGAGTACGGAGCGTCCACTTGTGTCTTCACACGGAGTAAGGAGCATCAGCTTGTGGCAGTGTGTCTTCACACGAAGTAAGGATTGTCGACTTGTGTCTATACACGGAGTACAGAGTGTCTACTTGTGTCTTCACATGGAGTAAGGAGCGTCAGCTTGTGGCAGGGTGTCTTCACATGGAGTAAGGAGCGTCAGCTTGGGGCAGGGTGTCTTCTCATGGAGTAAGGAGCGTCAGCTTGGGGCAGGGTGTCTTCACATGGAGTAAGGAGCGTCAGCTTGGGGCAGGGTGTCTTCACATGGAGTAAGGAGCGTCACCTTGTGGCAGTGTGTCTTCACATGGAGTAAGGAGCGTCCACTTGTGTCTTCACACAGAGTACGGTGCGTTAGTTTGTGGCAGTATGTCTTCACACGGAGTATGAAGCGTCCACTTGTGTCTTCACACGGAGTAAGGAGCGACCACTTGTGTCTTCACCCGGAGTACGGAGCGTCAACTTGTGTCTTCATATGGAGTACGGAACGTCCACTTGTGTCTTCACATGGAGTAAAGAGCGGCCACTTGGTCTTCACTCGGAGTACGGAGTGTCCCCTTGTGTCTTCACATGGAGTACGGAGCGTCCACTTGTGTCTTCACACAGAGTGAGGAGCGTCAGCTTGTGGCAGTGTGTGTTCACATGGAGTAAGGAGCGTCCACTTGTGTCTTCCCACGGAGTATGGAGCATCCATATGTCTCTTTACACGGAGTAAGGAGCATCCACTTGTGTCATCACACGAGGTACAGAGAGTCAGCTTGTGGCAGTATGTCTTCACATGGAGTAAGGAGCGGCCACTTGTGTCTTCACTCGGAGTACGGAGTGTCCCCTTGTGTCTTCACACGGAGTACGGAGCGTCCACTTGTGTCTTCACACAGAGTGAGGAGAGTCTGCTTGTGGCAGTGTGTGTTCACATGTAGTAAGGAGCGTCCACTTGTGTCTTCACACAGAGTAAGGAGCGTGCACTGGTGTCTTCACACGCAGTACGGAGCGTACCCTTGTGTCATCACACGGAGAACAGAGCGTCCACTTGTGTCCTCACACGGAGTACGAGCGTCCACTTGTGTCTGCACATGGAGTAAGAAGCGTCAGCTTGTGGCAGTGTGTCTTCACTTGAGTAAGGAGCGTCCACTTGTGTCTTCACACGGAGTAAAGAGCGTCAGCTTGTGTCTTCACACGGAGTACGCAGCGTCCACTTGTGTATTCACTCGGAGTAAGGAGGGTCAGCTTGTGGCAGTTTGTTTTCACAAGGAATAAGGAGCGTCCACTTGTGTCTTCACAGGGAGTACGGAGCGTCCACTTGTGTCTTCACACGGAGTAAGGAGCGTCAGCTTGTGGCAGTGTGTCTTCACATGGAGTGAGGAGCGTCAGCTTGTCGCAGTGTGTCTTTACACGGCGTAAGGAGCGTCACCTTGTGCCAGTGTGTCTTCACATGGAGTATGGAGCGTCTACTTGTGTCTTCACACAGAGTGAGGAGCATCAGCTTGTGGCAGTATGTCTTCACATGGAGTATGGAGCGTCCACTTCTGTCTTCATACGGAGTAAGGAGCGTCCCCTTGTGTCTTCACACGGAGTACGGAGAGTCAGCTTGTGGCAGAGTGTCTTCAAATTGAGTAAGGAGCGTCCACTTTTTCCTTCACATGGAGTAAGGAGCGTCCCTTTGTGTCTTGACACGGAGTAAGGAATGTCACCTTGTGGCAGTATGTCTTCACATGGAGTAAGGAGCGTCCACTTGTGTCTTCACACAGAGTGAGGAGCATCAGCTTGTGGCAGTATGTCTTCACATGGAGTATGGAGCGTCCACTTGTGTCTTCACATGGAGTAAGGAGCGTCCACTTGTGTCTTCACACGGAATACAGAGAGTCAGCTTGTGGCAGGGTGTCTTCACATGCAGTAAGGAGCGTCCACTTGTGTCTACACACAGAGTGAGGAGCGTCAGCTTGTGGCAGTGTGTGTTCACATGGAGTAAGGAGCGTCTACTTGTGTCTTCACACGGAGTACTGAGCGTCCACTTGTGTCTTCACATGGAGTAAGGAACGTCCCCTTGTGTCTTCACACGGAGTACGGAGAGTCAGCTTGTGGCAGTGTGTCTTCACACGGAGTATGGAGCGTCCACTTGTGTCTTCAAACGGAGAACAGAGCGTCCACTTGTGTCCTCACACGGAGTACGAGCGTCCACTTGTGTCTGCACATGGAGTAAGGAGCTTCTGCTTGTGACAGTGTGTCTTCACTTGAGTAAGGAGCGTCCACTTGTGTCTTCACACGGAGTAAAGAGCGTCAGCTTGTGTCTTCACACGAAGTATGGAGCGACCACTTGTGTATTCACTCGGAGTAAGGAGGGTCAGCTTGTGGCAGTTTGTTTTCACAAGGAATAAGGAGCATCCCCTTGTGTCTTCACATGGAGTACGGAGAGTCAGCTTGTGGCAGAGTGTCTTCACATTGAGTAAGGAGCGTCCACTTTTTCCTTCACATGGAGTAAGGAGCGTCAGCTTGTGGCAGTATGTCTTCACACAGAGTATGGAGCGTCCACTTTTGTCTTCACACGGAGTACGGAGCGTCCACTTTTGTCTTCACACGGAATACGGAGCGTCCACTTGTGTTTTCACACGGAGTAAGGAGCGTCAGCTTGTGGCAGTGTGTCTTCACATGGAGTGAGGAGCGTCAGCTTGTCGCAGTGTGTCTTCACACGGAGTAAGGAGCGTCAGCTTGTGGCAGTGTGTCTTCACATGGAGTGAGGAGCGTCAGCTTGTCGCAGTGTGTCTTCACACGGAGTAAGGAGCGTCAGCTTGTGGCAGTGTGTCTTCACATGGAGTGAGGAGCGTCACCTTGTGGCAGTGTGTCTTCACATGGAGTAAGGAGCGTCCACTTGTGACTTAACACGGCGTAAGGAGCGTCACCTTGTGGCAGTGTGTCTTCACATGGAGTAAGGAGCGTCCACTTGTGTCTTCACACGGAGTACAGAGAGTCAGCTTGTGGCAGTGTGTCTTCACATGCAGTAAGGAGCATCCACTTGTGTCTTCACACAGAGTGAGGAGCGTCAGCTTGTGGCAGTGTGTGTTCACATGGAGTAAGAAGCGTCTACTTGTGTCTTCACACGGAGTACGGAGCGTGCACTTGTGTCTTCACACAGAGTACGGAGCGTCCCCTTGTGTATTCAAAGGGAATACAGAGTGTGCACTTGTGTCCTCACATGGAGTACGAGCATCCACTTGTGTCTTCACACGGGGTAAGGAGCGTCAGCTAGTGGCAGTGTGTTCACTTGAGTAAGGAGCGTCCACTTGTGTCTTCACACGAGTGAGGAGCGGCAGCTTGTCGCAGTGTGTCTTCACACGGAGTAAGGAGCGTCACCTTGTGGCAGTGTGTCTTCACATGGAGTAAGGAGCGTCCACTTGTGACTTCACACGGCGTAAGGAGCATCACCTTGTGGCAGTGTGTCTTCACATGGAGTAAGGAGCGTCACCTTGTGGCAGTGTGTCTTCACATGGAGTAAGGAGCGTCTACTTGTGTCTTCACACGGAGTACTAAACGTCCACTTGTGTCTTCACATGGAGTAAGGAGCGACCCTTGTGTCTTCACACGGAGTACGGAGAGTCAGCTTGTGGCAGAGTGTCTTCAAATTGAGTAAGGAGCGTTCACTTTTTCCTTCACATGGAGTAAGGAGCGTCCCGTTGTGTCTTGACCCGGAGTAAGGAACGTCACCTTGTAGCAGTATGTCTTCACATGGAGTAAGGAGCGTCCACTTGTGTCTTCACACAGAGTGAGGAGCATCAGCTTGTGGCAGTATGTCTTCACATGGGGTATGGAGCGTCCACTTGTGTCTTCACACGGAGTAAGGAGCGTCCACTTGTGTCTTCACACAGAGTGAGGAGCGTCAGCTTGTGGCAGTGTGTGTTCACATGGAGTAAGGAGCGTCCATTTCTGTGTTCACACAGAGTAAGGAGCGTCCACGTGTGTCTTCACACGAAGTACGGAGCGTCCCCTTGTGTCTTCACACGGAGTAAGGAGCGTCACCTTGTGGCAGTGCGTCTTCATATGGAGTAAGGAGCGTCCACTTCTGTCTTCACACAGAATACGGAGAGTCAGCTTGTGGCAGTGTGTCTTCACATGGAGTAAGGAGCGTCAGCTTGTGGCAGTGTGTGTTCACATGGAGTAAGGAGCGTCCACTTGTGTGTTCACACGGAGTAAGGAGCGTCCACGTGTGTCTTCACACGAAGTACGGAGCGTCCCCTTGTGTCTTCACACGGAGTAAGGAGCGTCACCTTGTGGCAGTGCGTCTTCATATGGAGTAAGGAGCGTCCACTTCTGTCTTCACACAGAATACGGAGAGTCAGCTTGTGGCATTGTGTCTTCACATGGAGTAAAGAGCGTCAGCTTGTGTCTTAATACGGAATACGCAGCGTCCACTTGTGTCTTCACTCGGAGTAAGGAGGGTCAGCTTGTGGCAGTTTGTCTTCTCACTGAATAAGGAGCGTCCACTTGTGTCTTCACACGGAGTACTGAGCGTCCACTTGTGTCTTCACATGGAGTAAGGAGCGTCCCCTTGTGTCTTCACACGGAGTACGGAGAGTCAGCTTGTGGCAGTGTGTCTTCACATTGAATAAGGAGGGTCCACTTTTTCCTTCACATGGAGTATGGAGCATCCACTTGTGTTTTAACACGGAGTTAGGAGCATCCACTTGTGTCTTCACACGGAGTATGGAGCGTCCACTTGTGTATTCACACGAAATACGGAGCATCCACTTGTGTCTTCACACGGAGTAAGGAGCGTCAGCTTGTGGCAGTGTGTCTTCACATCGAGTAAAGAATGTCCCCTTTTTCTTCCCACAGAGTAAGGTGCGTCAGCTTGTGGCAGTGTGTCTTCACTCAGAGTAAGGAGCGACACGGAGCAAGGAGCGTCCACTTTTGTCTTCACACGGAGTAATGGGTGTCCAGTTGTGTCTTCATACCCAGTACGGAGTGTCCACTTGTGTCTTCACGCAGAGTAAGGAGCATCCTCTTGTGTCTTCACACAGAGTAAGGAGCGTCAGCTTGTGGCAGTGTGTCTTCACATGGAGTGAGGAGCATCAGCTTTTTGAAGTGTGTCTTCCCTCGGAGTAAGGAGCGTCACCTTGTGGCAGTGTGTCATCACAAGGAGTAAGGAGCGTCCACTTGTGTCTTCACACGGAGTAAGGAGCGTCACCTTGTGGCAATGTGTCTTCACATGAAGTAAGGAGCGTCCACTTGTGTCTTCAAACAGAGTGAGGAGCGTCAGCTTGTGGCAGTGTGTGTTCACATGGAGTAAGGAGCGTCCCCTTGTGTCTTCACACGGAATAAGGAGCGTCCACTTGTGTCTTCACACAGAGTGAGTAGCATCAGCTTGTGGCAGTGTGTCTTCACACGGAATAAGGAGCGTCTACTTGTGTCTTCACACGGAGTACGGAGCGTGCACTTTTGTCTTTATACAGAGTACGGAGCTTCCCTTGTTTCTTCACACGGAATACGGAGCGTATACTTGTGTCCTCACATGGAGTACGAGCGTCCACTTGTGTCTTCACACGGAGTAAGGAGCGTCAGCTTGTGGCAGTGTGTCTTCACACAGAGTAAGGTGTGTCCACTTGTGTCTTCACATGGAGAAAGAGGCGTCCACTTGGGTCTTCTAACGGAGTTCGGAGAGTTAGCTTGTGGCAGTGTGTCTTCACATGGAGTAAGAAGCGTCCACTTGTTTCTGCACATGGAGTAAGGAGCGTCAGCTTGTGGCAGTGTGTCTTCATACGGAGTAAGGAGCGCCCACTTCTGTCTTTACATGGAGTACTGAGCGTCCACTTGTGTCTTCACATGGTTAAGGCGTGTCAGCTTGTGGCCGTCTGTCTTCAAATGGAGTTAGGAGCGTCCACGTGTGTCTTCGAAATGAGTGAGGAGTGTCAGCTTGTTGCAGTGTGTCTTCATACGGAGTAAAGAGCGTCACCTTGGGCCCTGTGTCTTCACATGGAGTAAAGAGCGTCCACTTGTGTCTTCACACAAAGTACAGAGAGTCAGCTTGTGGCAGTGTGTCTTCAAATGCGGTAAGGAGCGTCCACTTCTGTCTTCACAAAGTGTGAGGAGCCTCAGCTTGTGGCAGTGTGTGTTCACATGGAATAAGGAGCGTCACTTGTGTCTTCACACGGAGTATGGAGTGTCCCCTTGTTTCTTCACACGGAGTACAGAGCGTACACTTGTGTCTTTACACAGAGTACGAGCGTCCACTTGTGTCTTGACCTGGAATAAGGAGCGTCAGCTTGTTGCAGTGTATCTTCACTTGTGTAAGGAGCGTCCACTTGTGTCTTCATACGAAGTAAAGAGCATCAGCTTGTGTTTTCACACGGAGTACGCAGCGTCCACTTGTATCTTCACACGGAGTAAGGAGGGTCAGCTTGTGGCAGTGTGTCTTCACACGGAATACGGAGCGTCCACTTGTGTCTTGACACGGCGTAAGGATCGTCACCTTGTGGCAGTGTGTCTTCACACGGAGTATGGAGCGTCCACTTGTGTCTTCACACGGAGTATGGAGCGTCCACTTGTGTCTTCACATGGAGTACGGAACGTCCACTTGGGTCTTCACACAGAGTACAGAGAGTCAGTTTGTGGCAGTGTGTCTTCACCTGCAGTAAGGAGCGTCCACTTTTGTCTTCACACAGAATGAGGAGCATCTGCTTGTGGCAGTGTGTGTTCACATGGAGTAAGGAGCGTCCACTTGTGTCTTCACACGGAGTAAGGAGAGTCCACTTGTGTCTTCACACGGAGTACGGAGCGTCCCCTTCTGTCTTCACATGGATTAAGGAGCGTCCCCTTGTGTCTTCACACGGAGTACAGAGCGTCCACTTCTGTCTTTACCTGGAGTACGAGCGTCCACTTGTGTCTTCACATGGAATAAGGAGCGTCAGTTTGTGGCAGTGTGTCTTCACTTGTGTAAGGAGCGTCCACTTGTATCTTCACACGGAGTAAAGAGCGTCAGCTTGTGTCTTCACAAGGAGTACGCAGCGTCCAGTTGTATCTTCACACGGAGTAAGGAGGGTCAGCTTGTGGCAGTGTTTCTTCACATTGAGTAAGGAGCATCCCCTTGTGTCTTCACACGGAGTAAGGAGCGTCACCTTGTGGCAGTGTGTCTTCACATGGAGTAAGGAGCGTCCCCTTGTGTCTTCACACGGAGTACGGAGCGTCCACTTTTGTCTTCACATGGCGTAAGGACCGTCACCTTGTGGCAGTGTGTCTTCACACGGAATACGGAGCGTCCACTTGTGTCTTCACAGGGAGTAAAGACCGTCAGCTTGTGGCAGTGTGTCTTCACATGGAGTAAGGAATGTCCCCTTTTTCTTCCCACGGAGTAAGGAGAGTCAGCTTCTGGCAGTGTGTCTTCACATCGAGTAAGGAGTGTCCCCTTGTGTTTACACACACAGTAAGGAGCGTCAGCTTGTGGCAGTGTGTCTTCACTCGGAGTAAGGAGCGTCCACTTGTGTCTTCACACGGAGTAAGGAGGTTCAGCTTGTGGCAGTGTATCTTCACATGGAGTAAGGAGCTTCCCCTTGTGCCTTCACACGGAGCAAGGAGTGTCACCTTGTGGCAGTGTGTCTTCGCATGGAATTGGGAGCGTCCATTTGTGTCTTCCCAGGGAGTAGGGAGCGTCAGCTAGTGGCAGTGTGTCTTCAGTTGAGTAAGGAGCGTCCACTTGTGTCTTCACAGGGAGTAAGGACCGTCAGCTTGTGGCAGTGTGTCTTCACACGGAGTAAGGAATGTCCCCTTTTTCTTCGCACGGAGTGAGGAGAGTCAGCTTGTGGCAGTGTGTCTTCACTCGAAGTAAGCAGCGTCCACTTGTGTCTTCACACAGAGTCCGGAGAGTCAGCTTGTGGCAGTGTCTTCACATAGAGTAAGGAGCATCCACTTGTTTTTTCACATGGAGTAAGGAGCGTCATCTTGTGGCAGTGTGTCTTCACATGGAGTATGGTGTGTCCACTTGTGTCTTCACATGGAGAAAGAGGCGTCCACTTGGGTCTTCACATGGAGTACGGAGAGTCAGCTTGTGGCAGTGTCTTCACATAGAGTAAGGAGCATCCACTTGTTTTTTCACATGGAGTAAGGAGCGTCATCTTGTGGCAGTATGTCTTCACACGGAGTAAGGAGCGTCCACTTGTGTCTTCACACGGAGTAAGGAGCGTCACCTTGTGGCAGTGTGTCTTCGCATGGAATTGGGAGCGTCCACTTGTGTCTTCCCAGGGAGTAGGGAGCGTCAGCTTGTGGCAGTGGGTCTTCACTCGGAGTAAGGAGCGTCCACTTGTGTCTTCACACAGATTAAGGAGCGTTAGTTTGTGGCAGTGTGTCTTTACTCTGAGTAAGGAGCGTCCACTTGTGTCTTCACACGGAGTAAGGTGCGTCACCTTGTGTCTTTACACAGAGTGAGGAGTGTCAGCTTTTGGCAGTATGTCTTCACATGGAGTATGGAGCGTCCACTTGTGTCTTCACAATGAGTAAGGAGCGTCCAATTGTGTCTTTCCACGGAGTACGGAGCGTAGACTTGTGTCTTCACACGGAGTACGGAGCGTTCACTTGTGTCTTTACATGGAGTACGGAGAGTCAGCTTGTGGCAGTGTGTCTTCACATGCACTCAGGAGCATCCACTTCTGTCTTCACACTGAGTAAGGAGCGACCACTTGTGTCTTCACACGGAGTAAGGAGCGTCTACTTCTGTCTTCACACGGAGTAAGGAGCGTCCCCTTGTGTCTGCACACGGAGTAAGGAGCGTCCACTTCTGTCTTCATTCGGAGTACGAGCGTCCACTTGTGTCTTCACATGGAATAAGGAGCGTTGCTTGTGGCAGTGTGTCTTCACTTTTTTAAGGAGCGTCCACTTGTATGTTCACCTGGAGTAAAGAGCGACAGCTTGTGTCTTCACTCGGAGTACGCAGCGTCCACTTGTATCTTCACACGGAGTTCGGAGGGTCAGCTTGTGGCAGTGTATCTTCACATGGAGTAAGGAGCGTCCCCTTGTGTCTTCACACGGAGTAAGGAGCGTCACCTTGTGGCAGTGTGTCTTCACTCGGAGAATGGAGCGTCCACTTGTGTCTTCACACAGATTAAGGAGCATTAGTTTGTGGCAGTGTGTCTTCACACGGAGTAAGGAGCGTCCACTTCTGTCTTCACACGGAGTAAGGTGCGTCAGCTTGTATCTTTACACAGAGTGAGGAGTGTCAGCTTTTGGCAGTATGTCTTCACACGGAGTATGGAGCATCCACTTTTGTCTTCACAAGGAATAAGTAGCGTCCAATTGTGTCTTTCCACGGAGTACGGAGCTTAGACTTGTGTCTTCACACGGAGTACTGAGCGTCCACTTGTATCTTCACACGGAGTAAGGAGGGTCAGCTTGTGGCAGTGTGTCTTCACATGGAGTAATGAGCGTCCACTTGTGTCTTCACACGGAGTAAGGAGCGTTAACTTGTGTCTTCTTGTGGAGTAAATAGCGTCCACTTCTGTCTTCACACGGAGTACGGAGAGTCAGCTTGTGGCAGTGTGTCTTCACATGGAGTAAAGAGCGTTCACTTGTGTCTTCACTCAGAGTAAGGTTCGTCCACTTGTGTCTTCACACGGAGTATAGAGCTTCCACTTGTGTCCTCACACGGAGTACGAGCGTCCACTTGTGTCTTCACGTGGAGTAAGGAGCGTCCCCTTGTGTCTTCACAAAGAGTTCGAGTATCAGCTTGTGGCAGTATGTCTTTAGATGGAGTAAGGAGCGTCAGCTTGTGGCAGTGTGTCTTCACTCCGAGGAAGGATTGTCCACTTGTGTCTTCACATGGAGCAAGGAGCGTCAGCTTGTGTCTTCACAAGGAATACAGAGCGTCCACTTGTTTCTTCACATGGAGTACGGAAATTAGGCTTGTGGCAGTGTGTCTTCACATGGAATAAGGAGCATCCACTTGCGTCTTCACACGCAGTTCGGAGAGTCACCTTTTCGCACTGTGTCTTCACATGGAGTAAGGAGCGTCCATTTGTATCTTCACACAGAGTAAGGAGCATCAGCTTGTGGTAGTGTGTCTTCATACGGAGTAAGGAGCGTCACCTTGAGGCAGTGTGTCTTAACATGGAGTGAAGGGCGTCCACTTGTGTCTTCACACAGAGTATGGAGCGTCCACTTGTGTCTTCACATGGAGTAAGGAGCAACCAATTGTGTCTTCACCTGGAGTACGGAGCGTCACCTTGTGGCAGTGAGTCTTCACATGGAGTAAGGAGCAACCAATTGTGTCTTCACCTGGAGTACGGAGCGTCACCTTGTGGCAGTGTGTCTTCACATGGAGTAAGGAGTGTCCCCTTGTGTCTACACACAGAGTAAGGAGCGTCAGCTTGTGGCAGTGTGTCTTCACTGGAAGTAAGGAGCGTCCACTTGTGTCTTCACATGGAGAAAGAGGCGTCCACTTGGGTCTTCACACGGAGTCCGGAGAGTCAGCTTGTGGCGGTGTGTCTTCACACGGAGTATAGTGTGTCCACTTGTGTCTTCACATGGAGAAAGAGGCGTCCACTTGTGTCTTCACACGGAGTACGGAGAGTCAGCTTGTGGCAGTGTCTTCACATGGAGTAAGGAGCGTCCACTTGTTTCTTCACATGGAGTAAGGAGCGTCATCTTGTGGCAGTATGTCTTCACATGGAGTAAGGAGCGTCCACTTGTGTCTTCACACGGAGTACGAGCGTCCTCTTGTGTCTTCACATGGAATAAGGAGCGTTTGCTTGTGTCAGTGTGTCTTCACTTTTTTAAGGAGCGTCCACTTGTATGTTCACATGGAGTAAAGAGCGACAGATTGTGTCTTCACTCGGAGTACGCAGCGTCCACTTGTATCTTCACCCGGAGTTCGGAGGGTCAGCTTGTGGCAGTGTGTCTTCACACGGAGTAAGGAGCGTCCACTTGTGTATTCACACGGAGTACGGAGCGTAGACTTGTGTCTTCACACGGAGTACGGAGCGTCCACTTGTGTCTTTACACAGAGTACGGAGAGTCAGCTTGTGGCAGTGTGTCTTCACAAGGAATAAGGAGCGTCCAATTGTGTCTTTCCACGGAGTACGGAGCGTAGACTTGTGTCTTCACACGGAGTACGGAGCGTCCACTTGTGTCTTTACACAGAGTACGGAGAGTCAGCTTGTGGCAGTGTGTCTTCACATGCACTCAGGTGCATCCACTTGTGTCTTCACACGGAGTAAGGAGCGACCACTTGTGTCTTCACACGGAGTACAGAGCGTCCCCCTCTGTCTTCAAACGGAATTCGGAGCGTCCACTCGTGTCCTCACACGGCGTAAGGAGCGTCACCTTGTGGCAGTGTGTCTTCACATGGAATTCGGAGCGTCCACTTGTGTTTTTCCAGGGAGTAGGGAGCATCAGCTTGTGGAAGTGTGTCTTCACTCGGAATAAGGAGCGTCCACTTGTGTCTTCACACGGAGCACGGTGCATCCACTTATGTCTTCACACGGAGTACAGAGAGTCAACTTCTGTTAGTGTGTCTTCACATGGAGTAAGGAGCGTCCACTTGTGTCTTCATACGGAGTAATGGGTGTCCAGTTCTGTCTTCTTACGGAGTACGGAGCATCCACTTGTGTCTTCACACGGAGTAAGGAGCGTTCTCTTGTGTCTTCACACAGAGTAAGGAGTGTCAGCTTGTGGCAGTGTGTCTTCATGCGGAGTAAGTAGCCTCAGCTTGTAGCAGTGTGTCTTCACATGGAGTAAGGAGCGTCAGCTTGTGGCAGTGTGTCTTCACATGGAGTAAGGAGCGTTCCGTTGTGTCTTCACACGGAGTAAGGAGCGTCACCTTGTGGCAGTGTGTCTTCACATGGAGTAAGGTGCGTCCACTTGTGTCTTCACACGGAGTAAGGAGCGTCACCTTGTGGCAGTGTCTTCACACGGAGTAAGGAGCGTTCTCTTGTGTCTTCACACAGAGTAAGGAGTGTCAGCTTGTGGCAGTGTGTCTTCATGCGGAGTAAGGAGCCTCAGCTTGTAGCAGTGTGTCTTCACATGGAGTAAGGAGCGTCAGCTTGTGGCAGTGTGTCTTCACATGGAGTAAGGAGCGTTCCGTTGTGTCTTCACACGGAGAAAGGAGCGTCACCTTGTGGCAGTGTGTCTTCACATGGAGAAAGGAGCGTCCACTTGTGTCTTCACACGGAGTACAGAGAGTCAGCTTGTGGCAGTGTGTCTTCACATGGGGTATGGAGCGTCCACTTGTGTCTTCACACGGAGTAAGGAGCGTCCACTTGTGTCTTCACACGGAGTACAGAAAGTCAGCTTGTGGCAGTGTGTCTTCACATGCAGTAAGGAGAGTCCACTTGTGTCTACACACAGAGTGAGGAGCGTCAGCTTGTGGCAGTGTGTGTTCACATGGAGTAAGGAGCGTCTACTTGTGTCTTCACACGGAGTACGGAGCGTCCCCTTGTGTATTCAAACGGAATACAGAGTGTGCACTTGTGTCCTCACATGGAGTACGAGCATCCACTTGTGTCTTCATACGGGGTAAGGAGCGTCAGCTAGTGGCAGTGTGTCTTCACTTGAGTAAGGAGCGTCCACTTGTGTCTTCACATGGAGTGAGGAGTGTCAGCTTGTGGCAGTGTGTCTTCACACGGAGTATGGTGTGTCCACTTGTGTCTTCACATGGAGAAAGAGGCGTCCACTTGGGTCTTCACATGGAGTTCGGAGAGTCAGCTTGTGGCAGTGTCTTCACATGGAGTAAGGAGCATCCACTTGTTTCTTCACATGGAGTAAGGAGCGTAATCTTGTGGCAGTATGTCTTCACACGGAGTAAGGAGCGTCCACTTGTGTCTTCACACGGAGTACAGAGCGTCCCCTTGTGTTTTCACACGGAGTACAGAGCGTCCACTTGTGTCTTCATTCGGAGTACGAGCGTCCACTTGTGTCTTCACATGGAATAAGGAGCGTTTGCTTGTGGCAGTGTGTCTTCACTTTTTTAAGGAGCGTCCACTTGTATCTTCACACGGAATAAGGAGGGTCAGCTTTTGGCAGTGTGTCTTCACATGGAATTCGGAGCGTCCACTTGTGTCTTCCCAGGGAGTAGGGAGCGTCAGCTTGTGGCAGTGTGTCTTCACACGGAGTAAGGAGCGTCCACTTGTGTCTTCACACGGATTAAGGTGCGTCAGCTTGTGTCTTTACACAGAGTGAGGAGTGTCAGCTTTTGGCAGTATGTCTTCACACGGAGTATGGAGCGTCCACTTGTGTCTTCACAAGGAGTAAGGAGCGTCCAATTGTGTCTTTCCACGGAGTACGGAGCGTAGACTTGTGTCTTCACACGGAGTACGGAGCGTCCACTTGTGTCTTTACTCGGAGTACGGAGCGTCAGCTTGTGGCAGTGTGTCTTCACATGCACTCAGGAGCATCCACTTGTGTCTTCACACGAAGTAAGGAGCGACCACTTGTGTCTTCACATGGAGTACAGAGCATCCCCCTCTGTCTTTATACGGAATACGGAGCGTCCACTTGTGTCTTCACTCGGCGTGAGGAGCGTCACCTTGTGGCAGTGTGTCTTCACATGGAATTCGGAGCGTCCACTTGTGTCTTCCCAGGGAGAAGGGAGCGTCAGCTTGTGGCAGTGTGTCTTCACTCGTAATAAGGAGCGTCCACTTGTGTCTTCACACGGAGCACGGTGCATCCACTTATATCTTCACACGGAGTACGGAGCGTCCCCTTGTGTCTTCACACAGAGTACAGAGCGTCCACTTGTGTCTTTACACGGATTACGAGCGTCCACTTGTGTCTTCACTTGGAATAAGGAGCGTCAGCTTGTGGCAGTGTGTCTTCACTTGTGTAAGGAGCGTCCACTTGTGTCTTCACACGGACAAAAGAGCGTCAGCTTGTGTCTTCACTCGGAGTACGCAGCGTCCACTTGTATCTTCACACGGAGTAAGGAGGGTCAGCTTGTGGCAGTGTGTCTTCACACGGAGTATGGTGTGTCCACTTGTGTCTTCACATGGAGAAAGAGGCGTCCACTTGGGTCTTCACATGGAGTACGGAGAGTCAGCTTGTGGCGGTGTGTCTTCACATGGAGTAAGGAGCATCCACTTGTTTCTTCACATGAAGTAAGGAGCGTCATCTTGTGGCAGTATGTCTTCACACGGAGTAAGGAGCGTCCACTTGTGTCTTCACACGGAGTACAGTGCGTCCCCTTGTGTCTTCACACGGAGTACAGTGCGTCCACTTGTGTCCTCACGCGGAGTACGAGCGTCCACTTGTGTCTTCACACGGGGTAAGGAGCGTCAGCTAGTGGCAGTGTGTCTTCACTTGAGTAAGGAGCGTCCACTTGTGTCTTCAGAAGAGTGAGGAGCGTCAGCTTGTGGCAGTATTCTTCACACGGAGTATGGAGTGTTCACTTGTCCCTTCACACGGAGAAGGAGCGTCCCCTTGTGTCTTCACACGGAGTACGGAGAGTCAGCTTGTGGCAGTGTGTCTTCACATGGAGTAAGGAGCATCCACTTGTGTCTTCATACGGAGTAATGGGTGTCCAGTTGTGTCTTCTTACGGAGTACGGAGCATCCACTTGTGTCTTCACACGGAGTAAGGAGCGTTCTCCTGTGTCTTCACACAGAGTAAGGAGCATCAGCTTGTGGCAGTGTGTCTTCATACGGAGTAAGGAGCGTCACCTTTAGGCAGTGTGTCCTAACATGGAGTGAAAAGTGTCCACTTCTGTCTTCACATGGAGAAAGAGGCGTCCACTTGGGTCTTCACACGGAGTCCGGAGAGTCAGCTTGTGGCAGTGTGTCTTCACATGGAGTAAGGAGCGTCCACTTGTGTCTTCACACGGAGTACAGAGCGTCCCCTTGTGTTTTCACACGGAGTACAGAGCGTCCACTTGTGTCTTCATTCGGAGTACGAGTGTCCACTTGTATCTTCACATGGAATGAGGAGCGTTTGCTTGTGGCAGTGTGTCTTCACTTTTTTAAGGGGCGTCCACTTGTATCTTCACATGGAGTAAAGAGCGTCAGCTTGTGTCTTCACTGGGAGTACGCAGCGTCCACTTGTATCTTCACACGGAGTAAGGAGCGTCACCTTGTGGCAGTGTGTCTTCACATGGAATTCGGAGCGTCCACTTGTGTCTTCCCAGGGAGTAGGGAGCGTCAGCTTGTGGCAGTGTGTCTTCACTCGGAGTAAGGAGCATCCACTTGGGTGTTCACACAGATTAAGGAGCGTTAGTTTGTGGCAGTGTGTCTTCACACGGAGTATGGAGCGTCCACTTGTGTCTTCACAAGGAGTAAGGAGCGTCCACTTGTGTCTTTACACGGAGTACGGAGAGTCAGCTTGTGGCATTGTGTCTTCACATGCACTCAGGAGCATCCACTTGTGTCTTCACACGGAGTAAGGAGCGACCACTTGTGTCTTCACACGAAGTACAGAGCGTCCCCCTCTGTCTTCACACGGAATACGGAGCGTCCACTTGTGTCTTCACACGGCTTAATGAGCGTCACCTTGTGGCAGTGTGTCTTCACTCGCAGTAAGGAGCGTCCACTTTTGTCTTCACACAGATTAAGGAGCGTTAGTTTGTGGCAGTGTGTCTTCACACGGAGTAAGGAGCGTCCACTTGTGTCTTCACACGGAGTAAGGTGCGTCAGCTTGTGTCTTTAAACAGAGTGAGGAGTGTCAGCTTTTGGCAGTATGTCTTCACACGGAGTACGGAGCGTCCCCTTGTGTCTTTATACGGAGTATGGAGCGTCCCCTTGTGTCTTTATATGGAGTATGGAGCGTCCACTTGAGTCTTCACATGGAGTAAGGAGCGTCCACTTGAGTCTTCACAAGGAACAGAGAGTCAGCTTGTAGCAGTGTGTCTTCACATGCATTAAGGAGCATCCACTTGTGTCTTCACACAGTGAGGAGCGTCACCTTGTGGCAGTGTCTTCACATGGAGTAAGGTGAGTCCACTTGTGTCTTCACACAGAGTAAGGAGCGTTAGTTTCTGGCAGTGTGTCTTAACACGGAGTAAGGAGCGTTCACTTGTGTCTTCACACGGAGTACGGAGAGTTAGCTTGTGGAAGTATGTCTTCACACGGAGTATGGAGCGTCCACTTGTGTCTTCACATGGAGAAAGAGGCGTCCACTTGGGTCTTCACATGGAGTTCGGAGAGTCAGCTTGTGGCAGTGTCTTCACATGGAGTAAGGAGCATCCACTTGTTTCTTCACATGGAGTAAGGAGCGTAATCTTGTGGCAGTATGTCTTCACACGGAGTAAGGAGCGTCCACTTGTGTCTTCACACGGAGTACAGAGCGTCCCCTTGTGTTTTCACACGGAGTACAGAGCGTCCACTTGTGTCTTCATTCGGAGTACGAGCGTCCACTTGTGTCTTCACATGGAATAAGGAGCGTTTGCTTGTGGCAGTGTGTCTTCACTTTTTTAAGGAGCGTCCACTTGTATCTTCACACGGAGTAAGGAGGGTCAGCTTTTGGCAGTGTGTCTTCACATGGAATTCGGAGCGTCCACTTGTGTCTTCCCAGGGAGTAGGGAGCGTCAGCTTGTGGCAGTGTGTCTTCACACGGAGTAAGGAGCGTCCACTTGTGTCTTCACACGGATTAAGGTGCGTCAGCTTGTGTCTTTACACAGAGTGAGGAGTGTCAGCTTTTGGCAGTATGTCTTCACACGGAGTATGGAGCGTCCACTTGTGTCTTCACAAGGAGTAAGGAGCGTCCAATTGTGTCTTTCCACGGAGTACGGAGCGTAGACTTGTGTCTTCACACGGAGTACGGAGCGTCCACTTGTGTCTTTACTCGGAGTACGGAGCGTCAGCTTGTGGCAGTGTGTCTTCACATGCACTCAGGAGCATCCACTTGTGTCTTCACACGAAGTAAGGAGCGACCACTTGTGTCTTCACATGGAGTACAGAGCATCCCCCTCTGTCTTTATACGGAATACGGAGCGTCCACTTGTGTCTTCACTCGGCGTGAGGAGCGTCACCTTGTGGCAGTGTGTCTTGACATGGAATTCGGAGCGTCCACTTGTGTCTTCCCAGGGAGAAGGGAGCGTCAGCTTGTGGCAGTGTGTCTTCACTCGTAATAAGGAGCGTCCACTTGTGTCTTCACACGGAGCACGGTGCATCCACTTATATCTTCACACGGAGTACGGAGCGTCCCCTTGTGTCTTCACACAGAGTACAGAGCGTCCACTTGTGTCTTTACACGGATTACGAGCGTCCACTTGTGTCTTCACTTGGAATAAGGAGCGTCAGCTTGTGGCAGTGTGCCTTCACTTGTGTAAGGAGCGTCCACTTGTGTCTTCACACGGACAAAAGAGCGTCAGCTTGTGTCTTCACTCGGAGTACGCAGCGTCCACTTGTATCTTCACACGGAGTAAGGAGGGTCAGCTTGTGGCAGTGTGTCTTCACACGGAGTATGGTGTGTCCACTTGTGTCTTCACATGGAGAAAGAGGCGTCCACTTGGGTCTTCACATGGAGTACGGAGAGTCAGCTTGTGGCGGTGTGTCTTCACATGGAGTAAGGAGCATCCACTTGTTTCTTCACATGAAGTAAGGAGCGTCATCTTGTGGCAGTATGTCTTCACACGGAGTAAGGAGCGTCCACTTGTGTCTTCACACGGAGTACAGTGCGTCCCCTTGTGTCTTCACACGGAGTACAGTGCGTCCACTTGTGTCCTCACGCGGAGTACGAGCGTCCACTTGTGTCTTCACACGGGGTAAGGAGCGTCAGCTAGTGGCAGTGTGTCTTCACTTGAGTAAGGAGCGTCCACTTGTGTCTTCAGAAGAGTGAGGAGCGTCAGCTTGTGGCAGTATTCTTCACACGGAGTATGGAGTGTTCACTTGTCCCTTCACACGGAGAAGGAGCGTCCCCTTGTGTCTTCACACGGAGTACAGAGCGTCCACTTGTGTCTTCACACGGAGTACGGAGAGTCAGCTTGTGGCAATGTGTCTTCACATGGAGTAAGGAGCATCCACTTGTGTCTTCATACGGAGTAATGGGTGTCCAGTTGTGTCTTCTTACGGAGTACGGAGCATCCACTTGTGTCTTCACACGGAGTAAGGAGCGTTCTCCTGTGTCTTCACACAGAGTAAGGAGCATCAGCTTGTGGCAGTGTGTCTTCATACGGAGTAAGGAGCGTCACCTTTAGGCAGTGTGTCCTAACATGGAGTGAAAAGTGTCCACTTCTGTCTTCACATGGAGAAAGAGGCGTCCACTTGGGTCTTCACACGGAGTCCGGAGAGTCAGCTTGTGGCAGTGTGTCTTCACATGGAGTAAGGAGCGTCCACTTGTGTCTTCACACGGAGTACAGAGCGTCCCCTTGTGTTTTCACACGGAGTACAGAGCGTCCACTTGTGTCTTCATTCGGAGTACGAGTGTCCACTTGTATCTTCACATGGAATGAGGAGCGTTTGCTTTTGGCAGTGTGTCTTCACTTTTTTAAGGAGCGTCCACTTGTATCTTCACATGGAGTAAAGAGCGTCAGCTTGTGTCTTCACTGGGAGTACGCAGCGTCCACTTGTATCTTCACATGGAGTAAGGAGCGTCAGCTTGTGGCAGTGTGTCTTCACATGGAATTCGGAGCGTCCACTTGTGTCTTCACATGGAGTAGGGAGCGTCAGCTTGTGGCAGTGTGTCTTTACTCGGAGTAAGGAGCATCCACTTGTGTGTTCACACAGATTAAGGAGCGTTAGTTTGTGGCAGTGTCTTCACACGGAGTATGGAGCGTCCACTTGTGTCTTCACAAGGAGTAAGGAGCGTCCACTTGTGTCTTTACACGGAGTACGGAGAGTCAGCTTGTGGCATTGTGTCTTCACATGCACTCAGGAGCATCCACTTGTGTCTTCACACGGAGTAAGGAGCGACCACTTGTGTCTTCACATGAAGTACAGAGCGTCCCCCTCTGTCTTCACACGGAATACGGAGCGTCCACTTGTGTCTTCACACGGCGTAATGAGCGTCACCTTGTGGCAGTGTGTCTTCACTCGCAGTAAGGAGCGTCCACTTTTGTCTTCACACAGATTAAGGAGCGTTAGTTTGTGGCAGTGTGTCTTCACACGGAGTAAGGAGCGTCCACTTGTGTCTTCACACGGAGTAAGGTGCGTCAGCTTGTGTCTTTAAACAGAGTGAGGAGTGTCAGCTTTTGGCAGTATGTCTTCACACGGAGTACGGAGCGTCCCCTTGTGTCTTTATACGGAGTATGGAGCGTCCCCTTGTGTCTTTATATGGAGTATGGAGCGTCCACTTGAGTCTTCACATGGAGTAAGGAGCGTCCACTTGAGTCTTCACAAGGAACAGAGAGTCAGCTTGTAGCAGTGTGTCTTCACATGCATTAAGGAGCATCCACTTGTGTCTTCACACAGTGAGGAGCGTCACCTTGTGGCAGTGTCTTCACATGGAGTAAGGTGAGTCCACTTGTGTCTTCACACAGAGTAAGGAGCGTTAGTTTCTGGCAGTGTGTCTTAACACGGAGTAAGGAGCGTTCACTTGTGTCTTCACACGGAGTACGGAGAGTTAGCTTGTGGAAGTATGTCTTCACACGGAGTATGGAGCGTCCACTTGTGTCTTCACAAGGAGTAAGGAGCGTCCACTTGTGTCTTCACACGGAATACGGAGCGTCCCCTTGTGTCTTCTCTCGGAATACGGAGCTTCCACTTGTGTCCTCACACGGAGTACGAGCTTCCACTTGTGTCTTCACATGGAGTAAGGAGCGTCAGCTAGTGGCAGTGTGTCTTCACTTGAGTAAGGAGCTTCCACTTGTGTCTTCACACGGAGTACGGAGCATCCCCTTGTGTCTTCTCACGGAATACGGAGCGTCCACTTGTGTACTCACGGAGTACGAGCTTCTACTTGTGTCTTCACACGGACTAAGAAGCGTCCACTTGAGTCTTCACACGGAGTAAGGAGAATCAGCTTGTGGCAGTGTGTCTTCACACGGAGTATGGTGTGTCCACTTGAGTCTTCACATGGAGAAAGAGGCATCTACTTGGGTCTTCTCACGGAGTACGGAGTGTCAGCTTGTGGCAGTGTGTCTTCACACGGGGTAAGGAGCGTCCACTTGTGTCTTCACATGGAGTAAGGGGTGTCCAGTTGTGTCTTCATATGGAGTACAGAGCGTCCACTTGTTTCTTCACACAGAGCAAGGAGCATCCTCTTTTGTCTTCACAGGGAGTAAGGAGTGTCACCTTGTGGCAGTGTGTCTTCACTCGAAGTAAGGAGCGTCCACTTGTGTCTTCACATGGAGAAAGAGGCGTCCACTTGGGTCTTCACACGGAGTCCGGAGAGTCAGCTTGTGGCAGTGTGTCTTCACACGGACTATGGTGTGTCCACTTGTGTCTTCACATGGAGAAAGAGGCGTCCACTTGGGTCTTCACATGGAGTTCGGAGAGTCAGCTTGTGGCAGTGTCTTTACATGGAGTAAGGAGCGTCCACTTGTTTCTTCACATGGAGTAAGGAGCGTCATCTTGTGGCAGTATGTCTTCACACGGAGTAAGGAGCGTCCACTTGTGTCTTCACCCGGAGTACAGAGCGTCCCCTTGTGTTTTCACACGGAGTACAGAGCGTCCACTTGTGTCTTCATTCGGAGTACGAGCGTCCACTTGTGTCTTCACATGGAATAAGGAGCGTTTGCTTGTGGCAGTGTGTCTTCACTTTTTTAAGGAGCGTCCACTTGTATCTTCACACAGAGTAAGGAGGGTCAGCTTTTGGCAGTGTATCTTCACATGGAGTAAGGATCGTTCCCTTGTGTCTTCACACGGAGTACAGAGCTTCCACTTGTGTCCTCACGCGGAGTACGAGCGTCCACTTGTGTCTTCACACGGGGTAAGGAGCGTCAGCTAGTGGCAGTGTGTCTTCACTTGAGTAAGGAGCGTCCACTTGTGTCTTCAGAAGAGTGAGGAGCGTCAGCTTGTGGCAGTATTCTTCACACGGAGTATGGAGTGTTCACTTGTCCCTTCACACGGAGAAGGAGCGTCCCCTTGTGTCTTCACACGGAGTACAGAGCGTCCACTTGTGTCTTCACACGGAGTACGGAGAGTCAGCTTGTGGCAGTGTGTCTTCACATGGAGTAAGGAGCATCCACTTGTGTCTTCATACGGAGTAATGGGTGTCCAGTTGTGTCTTCTTACGGAGTACGGAGCATCCACTTGTGTCTTCACACGGAGTAAGGAGCGTTCTCCTGTGTCTTCACACAGAGTAAGGAGCATCAGCTTGTGGCAGTGTGTCTTCATACGGAGTAAGGAGCGTCACCTTTAGGCAGTGTGTCCTAACATGGAGTGAAAAGTGTCCACTTCTGTCTTCACATGGAGAAAGAGGCGTCCACTTGGGTCTTCACACGGAGTCCGGAGAGTCAGCTTGTGGCAGTGTGTCTTCACATGGAGTAAGGAGCGTCCACTTGTGTCTTCACACGGAGTACAGAGCATCCCCTTGTGTTTTCACACGGAGTACAGAGCGTCCACTTGTGTCTTCATTCGGAGTACGAGTGTCCACTTGTATCTTCACATGGAATGAGGAGCGTTTGCTTGTGGCAGTGTGTCTTCACTTTTTTAAGGGGCGTCCACTTGTATCTTCACATGGAGTAAAGAGCGTCAGCTTGTGTCTTCACTGGGAGTACGCAGCGTCCACTTGTATCTTCACACGGAGTAAGGAGCGTCACCTTGTGGCAGTGTGTCTTCACATGGAATTCGGAGCGTCCACTTGTGTCTTCCCAGGGAGTAGGGAGCGTCAGCTTGTGGCAGTGTGTCTTCACTCGGAGTAAGGAGCATCCACTTGGGTGTTCACACAGATTAAGGAGCGTTAGTTTGTGGCAGTGTGTCTTCACACGGAGTATGGAGCGTCCACTTGTGTCTTCACAAGGAGTAAGGAGCGTCCACTTGTGTCTTTACACGGAGTACGGAGAGTCAGCTTGTGGCATTGTGTCTTCACATGCACTCAGGAGCATCCACTTGTGTCTTCACACGGAGTAAGGAGCGACCACTTGTGTCTTCACACGAAGTACAGAGCGTCCCCCTCTGTCTTCACACGGAATACGGAGCGTCCACTTGTGTCTTCACACGGCGTAATGAGCGTCACCTTGTGGCAGTGTGTCTTCACTCGCAGTAAGGAGCGTCCACTTTTGTCTTCACACAGATTAAGGAGCGTTAGTTTGTGGCAGTGTGTCTTCACACGGAGTAAGGAGCGTCCACTTGTGTCTTCACACGGAGTAAGGTGCGTCAGCTTGTGTCTTTAAACAGAGTGAGGAGTGTCAGCTTTTGGCAGTATGTCTTCACACGGAGTACGGAGCGTCCCCTTGTGTCTTTATATGGAGTATGGAGCGTCTACTTGTGTCTTCACATGGAGTAAGGAGCGTCCACTTGAGTCTTCACACGGAACAGAGAGTCAGCTTGTAGCAGTGTGTCTTCACATGCATTAAGGAGCATCCACTTGTGTCTTCACACAGTGAGGAGCGTCACCTTGTGGCAGTGTCTTCACATGGAGTAAGGTGAGTCCACTTGTGTCTTCACACAGAGTAAGGAGCGTTAGTTTCTGGCAGTGTGTCTTAACACGGAGTAAGGAGCGTTCACTTGTGTCTTCACACGGAGTACGGAGAGTTAGCTTGTGGAAGTATGTCTTCACACGGAGTATGGAGTGTCCACTTGTATCTTCACATGGAATAAGGAGCGTTTGCTTGTGGCAGTGTGTCTTCACTTTTTTAAGGAGCGTCTACTTGTATCTTCACATGGAGTAAAGAGCGTCAGCTTGTGTCTTCACTGGGAGTACGCAGCGTCCACTTGTATCTTCACACGGAGTAAGGAGGGTCAGCTTGTGGCAGTGTGTCTTGACACGGAGTAAGGAGGGTCACCTTGTGGCAGTGTGTCTTTACATGGAATTCGGAGCGTCCACTTGTGTCTTCCCAGGGAGTAGGGAGCGTCAGCTTGTGGCAGTGTGTCTTCACTCGGAGTAAGGAGCATCCACTTGTGTCTTCACACAGATTAAGGAGCGTTAGTTTGTGGCAGTGTGTCTTCACACGGAGTAAGGAGCGTCCACTTCTGTCTTCACACGGAGTAAGGTGCGTCAGCTTGTGTCTTTACACAGAGTGAGGAGTGTCAGCTTTTGGCAGTATGTCTTCACACGGAGTATGGAGCGTCCACTTGTGTCTTCACAAGGAGTAAGGAGCGTCCAATTGTGTCTTTACTCGGAGTACGGAGAGTCAGCTTGTGGCAGTGTGTCTTCACATGCACTCAGGAGCATCCACTTGTGTCTTCACACGGAGTAATGAGCAACCACTTGTGTCTTCACACGGAGTACAGAGCGTCCCCCTCTGTCTTCACACGGAATATGGAGCGTCCACTTGTGTCTTCACACGGCATAAGGAGCGTCACCTTGTGGCAGTGTGTCTTCACTCGCAGTAAGGAGCGTCCACTTGTGTCTTCACACGGAGTAAGGTGCGTCAGCTTGTGTCTTTACACAGAGTGAGGAGTGTCAGCTTTTGGCAGTATGTCTTCACACGGAGTACGGAGCGTCCCCTTGTGTCTTTATACGGAGTATGGAGCGTCCACTTGTGTCTTCACATGGAGTAAGGAGCGTCCACTTGAGTCTTCACACGGAACAGAGAGTCAGCTTGTAGCAGTGTGTCTTCACATTCATTAAGGAGCATCCACTTGTGTCTTCACACAGAGTGAGGAGCGTCCACTTGTGTCTTCACACCGAGTAAGGGGCGTTAGTTTCTGGCAGTGTGTCTTCACACGGAGTAAGGAGCGTTCACTTGTGTCTTCACACGGAGTAAGGAGGGTCAGCTTGTGGTAGTGTTTCTTCACATTGAGTAAGGAGCATCCCCTTGTGTCTTCTCACGGAATAAGGAGCGTCACCTAGTGGCAGTTTGTCTTCACATGGAGTAAGGAGCGTCCCCCTGTGTCTTGACACGGCGTAAGGAGCGTCACCTTGTGGCAGTGTGTCTTCACATGGAGTAAGGTGCGTCCACTTGTGTCTTCACACAGAGTAAGGGGCGTTAGTTTCTGGCAGTGTGTCTTAACACGGAGTAAGGAGCGTTCACTTGTTTCTTCACCCGGAGTACGGAGAGTTAGCTTGTTGAAGTATGTCTTCATACGAAGTATGGAGCGTCCACTTGTGTCTTCACACGGAGTAAGGAGCGTCCACTTGTGTCTTCACACGGAGTACGGAGCGTCCCCTTGTGTCTTCTCACGGAATACGGAGCGTCCACTTGTGTACTCAAACGGAGTACGAGCTTCTACTTGTGTCTTCACACGGAGTAAGGAGCGTCAGCTAGTGGCAGTGTGTCTTCACTTGAGTAAGGAGCGTCCACTTGTGTCTTCACACGGAGTACGGAGCGTCCCCTTGTGTCTTCTCACGGAATACGGAGCGTCCACTTGTGTACTCACACGGAGTACGAGCTTCCACTTGTGTCTTCACACGGAGTAAGGAGCGTCAGCTAGTGGCAGTGTGTCTTCACTTGAGTAAGGAGCGTCCACTTGAGTCTTCACACGGAGTAAGGAGTGTCACCTTGTGGCAGTGTGTCTTCACATGAGTAGGAACGTCCACTTGGGGCTTCACACAGAGTAAGGAGCGTCACCTTGTGGCAGTGTGTCTTCACATGGAGTAAGGAGCGTCAGCTTGTGGCAGTGTGTCTTCACTCGAAGTAAGGAGCGTCCACTTGTGTCTTCACATGGAGAAAGAGGCGTCCACTTGGGTCTTCACACGGAGTACAGAGCGTCCACTTGGGTCTTCACACGGAGTCCGGAGAGTCAGCTTGTGGCAGTGTGTCTTCACACGGTGTATGGTGTGTCCACTTGTGTCTTCACATGGAGAAAGAGGCGTCCACTTGGGTCTTCACATGGAGTTCGGAGAGTCAGCTTGTGGCAGTGTCTTCACATGGAGTAAGGAGCGTCCACTTGTTTCTTCACATGGAGTAAGGAGCGTCATCTTGTGGCAGTATGTCTTCACACGGAGTAAGGAGCGTCCACTTGTGTCTTCACACGGAGTACAGAGCGTCCCCTTGTGTTTTCACACAGAGTACAGAGCGTCCACTTGTGTCTTCATTCAGAGTACGAGCGTCCACTTGTGTCTTCACATGGAATAAGGAGCGTTTGCTTGTGGCAGTGTGTCTTCACTTTTTTAAGGAGCGTCCACTTGTATCTTCACAGGGAGTAAGGAGGGTCAGCTTTTGGCAGTGTATCTTCACATGGAGTAAGGATCGTTCCCTTGTGTCTTCACACGGAGTAAGGAGCTTCACCTTGTGGCAGTGTGTCTTCACATGGAATTCGGAGCGTCCACTTGTGTCTTCCCAGGGAGTAGGGAGCGTCAGCTTGTGGCATTGTGTCTTCACTCGGAGTAAGGAGCATCCACTTGTGTCTTCACACAGATTAAGGAGCGTTAGTTTGTGGCAGTGTGTCTTCACACGGAGTATGGAGCGTCCACTTGTGTCTTCACAAGGAGTAAGGAGCGTCCAATTGTGTCTTTACACGGAGTACGGAGCGTCAGCTTGTGGCAGTGTGTCTTCAAATGCACTCAGGAGCATCCACTTGTGTCTTCACACGGAGTAAGGAGCGACCACTTGTTTCTTCACACGGAGTACAGAGCGTCCCCCTCTGTCTTCACACGGAATACGGAGCGTCCACTTGTGTCTTCACTCGGCGTGAGGAGCGTCACCTTGTGGCAGTGTGTCTTCACATGGAATTCGGAGCGTCCACTTGTGTCTTCCCAGGGAGAAGGGAGCGTCAGCTTGTGGCAGTGTGTCTTCACTCGTAATAAGGAACGTCGACTTGTGTCTTCACATGGAGCACGGTGCATCCACTTATATCTTCACACGGAGTACGGAGAGTCAACTTCTGTCAGTGTGTCTTCACATGGAGTAAGGAGCGTCCACTTGTGTCTTTATACGGAGTAATGGGTGTCCAGTTGTGTCTTCTTACGGAGTACGGAGCATCCACTTGTGTCTTCACACAGAGTAAGGAGTGTCAGCTTGTGGTTGTGTGTCTTCATACGGAGTAAGGAGCCTCAGCTTGTAGCAGTGTGTCTTCACATGGAGTAAGGAGCGTCACCTTGTCGCAGTGTGTCTTCACATGGAGTAAGGAGCGTTCCCTTGTGTCTTCACTCGGAGTAAGGAGCGTCACCTGGTGGCAGTATGTCTTCACATGGAGTAAGGAGCGTCCACTTGTGTCTTCACACGGAGTACAGAGAGTCAGCTTGTGGCAGTGTGTGTTCATGTGCGGTAAGGAGCGTCCACTTTTGTCTTCACACAGCGTGAGGAGCATCTGCTTGTGGCAGTGTGTGTTCACATGGAGTATGGAGCGACCCCTTGTGTCTTCACACGGAGTAAGGAGCGTCCACCTGTGTCTTCACACGGAGTACGGAGCGTCCCCTTGTGTCTTCACACGAGTAAGGAGCGTCCCCTTGTGTCTTCACACGGAGTAAGGAGCGTCCACTTGTGTCTTCACACGGAGTACGGAGCGTCCCCTTGTGTCTTCACACGGAGTACGGAGCGTACCCTTGTGTCTTCACACGGAGTACAGAGCGTCCACTTGTGTCTTTACACGGAGTACGAGCGTCCACTTGTGTCTTCACTTGGAATAAGGAGCGTCAGCTTGTGGCAGTGTGTCTTCACTTGTGTAAGGAGCGTCCACTTGTGTCTTCACACGGACAAAAGAGCGTCAGCTTGTGTCTTCACTCGGAGTACGCAGCGTCCACTTGTATCTTCACACTGAGTAAGGAGGGTCAGCTTGTGGCAGTGTGTCTTCACACGGAGTATGGTGTGTCCACTTGTGTCTTCACATGGAGAAAGAGGCATCCACTTGGGTCTTCACATGGAGTACGGAGAGTTAGCTTGTGGCAGTATGTCTTCACATGGAGTAAGGAGCGTCCACTTGTCTCTTCACACGGAGTACAGAGCATCCCCTTGTGTTTTCACACGGAGTACAGAGCGTCCACTTGTGTCCTCACACGGAGTACGAGCGTCCACTTGTGTCTTCACACGGGGTAAGTAGCGTCAGCTAGTGGCAGTGTGTCTTCACTTGTGTAAGGAGCGTCCACTTGTGTCTTCACAAGAGTGAAGAGCGTCAGCTTGTGGCAGTATTCTTCACTCGGAGTATGGAGTGTTCACTTGTCCCTTCACACGGAGAAGGAGCGTCCCCTTGTGTCTTCACACAGAGTACAGAGCGTCCACTTGTGTCTTCACACGGAGTAAGGATCGTCCACTTGTGTCTTCACACGGAGTATAGAGCTTCCACTTGTGTCCTCACACGGAGTACGAGCGTCCCCTTGTGTCTTCACGCAGAGTTCGAGTATCAGCTTGTGGCAGTGTGTCTTTACATGGAGTAAGGAGCGTCAGCTTGTGGCAGTGTGTCTTCACTCGGAGGAAGGAGCGTCTACTTGTGTCTTCACATGGAGCAAGGAGCGTCAGCTTGTATCTTCACAAGGAATACAGAGCGTCCACTTGTTTCTTCACATGGAGTACGGAAATCCAGCTTGTGGCAGTGTGTCTTCATACGGAGTAAGGAGCGTCACCTTTAGGCAGTGTGTCCTAACATGGAGTGAAGAGCGTCCACTTGTGTCTTCACACAGAGTAAGGAGCGTCCAATTGTGTCTTCACCCGGAGTACGGAGTCAGTTTGTGGCAGTGTGTCTTCACATGGAGTAAGGAATGTCCCCTTTTTCTTCCCACGGAGTAGGGAGAGTCAGCTTCTGGCAGTGTGTCTTCACATGGAGTAAGGAGTGTCCCCTTGTGTCTACACACAGAGTAAGGAGCGTCAGCTTGTGGCAGTGTGTCTTCACTCGAAGTAAGGAGCGTCCACTTGTGTCTTCACACAGATTAAGGAGCGTTAGTTTGTGGCAGTATGTCTTCACACAGAGTAAGGAGCGTCCAATTGTGTCTTCACCCGGAGTACGGAGTCAGTTTGTGGCAGTGTGTCTTCACACGGAGTATGGTGTGTCCACTTGTGTCTTCACATGGAGAAAGAGGCGTCCACTTGGGTCTTCACACGGAGTCCGGAGAGTCAGCTTGTGGCAGTGTGTCTTCACACGGAGTATGGTGTGTCCACTTGTGTCTTCACATGGAGAAAGAGGCGTCCACTTGGGTCTTCACATGGAGTTCGGAGAGTCAGCTTGTGGCAGTGTCTTCACATGGAGTAAGGAGCGTCCACTTGTTTCTTTACATGGAGTAAGGAGCGTCATCTTGTGGCAGTATGTCTTCACACGGAGTAAGGAGCGTCCACTTGTGTCTTCACACGGAGTACAGAGCGTCCCCTTGTGTTTTCACACGGAGTACAGAGCATCCACTTGTGTCTTCATTCGGAGTACGAGCGTCCACTTGTGTCTTCACATGGAATTAGGAGCGTTTGCTTGTGGCAGTGTGTCTTCACTTTTTTAAGGAGCGTCCACTTGTATCTTCACACGGAGTAAGGAGGGTCAGCTTTTGGCAGTGTATCTTCACATGGAGTAAGGATCGTTCCCTTGTGTCTTCACACGGAGTAAGGAGCGTCACCTTGTGGCAGTGTGTCTTCACATGGAATTCGGAGCGTCCACTTGTGTCTTCCCAGGGAGTAGGGAGCGTCAGCTTGTGGCAGTGTGTCTTCACTCGGAGTAAGGAGCATCCACTTGTGTCTTCACACAGATTAAGGAGCGTTAGTTTGTGGCAGTGTGTCTTCACACGGAGTATGGAGCGTCCACTTGTGTCTTCACAAGGAGTAAGGAGCGTCCAATTGTGTCTTTACACGGAGTACGGAGCGTCAGCTTGTGGCAGTGTGTCTTCACATGCACTCAGGAGCATCCACTTGTGTCTTCACACGGAGTAAGGAGCGACCACTTGTTTCTTCACACGGAGTACAGAGCGTCCCCCTCTGTCTTCACACGGAATACGGAGCGTCCACTTGTGTCTTCACTCGGCGTGAGGAGCGTCACCTTGTGGCAGTGTGTCTTTACATGGAATTCGGAGCGTCCACTTGTGTCTTCCCAGGGAGAAGGGAGCGTCAGCTTGTGGCAGTGTGTCTTCACTCGTAATAAGGAACGTCGACTTGTGTCTTCACATGGAGCACGGTGCATCCACTTATATCTTCACACGGAGTACGGAGAGTCAACTTCTGTCAGTGTGTCTTCACATTGAGTAAGGAGCGTCCACTTGTGTCTTTATACGGAGTAATGGGTGTCCAGTTGTGTCTTCTTACGGAGTACGGAGCATCCACTTGTGTCTTCACACAGAGTAAGGAGTGTCAGCTTGTGGTTGTGTGTCTTCATACGGAGTAAGGAGCCTCAGCTTGTAGCAGTGTGTCTTCACATGGAGTAAGGAGCGTCACCTTGTCGCAGTGTGTCTTCACATGGAGTAAGGAGCGTCACCTTGTCGCAGTGTGTCTTCACATGGAGTAAGGAGCGTTCCCTTGTGTCTTCACTCGGAGTAAGGAGCGTCACCTTGTGGCAGTATGTCTTCACATGGAGTAAGGAGCGTCCACTTGGGTCTTCACACGGAGTCCGGAGAGTCAGCTTGTGGCAGTATGTCTTCACACGGAGTAAGGAGCGTCCACTTGTGTCTTCACACGGAGTACAGAGCGTCCCCTTGTGTTTTCACACGGAGTACAGAGCGTCCACTTGTGTCTTCATTCGGAGTTCGAGCGTCCACTTGTGTCTTCACATGGAATTAGGAGCGTTTGCTTGTGGCAGTGTGTCTTCACTTTTTTAAGGAGCGTCCACTTGTATCTTCACACGGAGTAAGGAGGGTCAGCTTGTGGCAGTGTGTCTTCACTCGAAGTAAGGAGCGTCCACTTGTGTCTTCACACGGAGTACAGAGCGTCCCCTTGTGTTTTCACACGGAGTACAGAGCGTCCACTTGTGTCTTCATTCGGAGTACGAGCGTCCACTTGTATCTTCACATGGAGTAAGGAGCGTCAGCTTGTGGCAGTGTGTCTTCACTCGAAGTAAGGAGCGTCCACTTGTGTCTTCACATGGAGAAAGAGGCGTCCACTTGGGTCTTCACACGGAGTCCGGAGAGTCAGCTTGTGGCAGTGTGTCTTCCCTCGGAGTATGGTGTGTCCACTTGTGTCTTCACATGGAGAAAGAGGCGTCCACTTGGGTCTTCACATGGAGTTCGGAGAGTCAGCTTGTGGCAGTGTCTTCACATGGAGTAAGGAGCGTCCACTTGTTTCTTCACATGGAGTAAGGAGCGTCATCTTGTGGCAGTGTGTCTTCACACGGAGTAAGGAGCGTCCACTTGTGTCTTCACACGGAGTACAGAGCGTCCCCTTGTGTTTTCACACGGAGTACAGAGCGTCCACTTGTGTCTTCATTCGGAGTACGAGCGTCCACTTGTGTCTTCACATGGAATTAGGAGCGTTTGCTTGTGGCAGTGTGTCTTCACTTTTTTAAGGAGCGTCCACTTGTATCTTCACACGGAGTAAGGAGGGTCAGCTGTTGGCAGTGTATCTTCACATGGAGTAAGGATCGTTCCCTTGTGTCTTCACACGGAGTAAGGAGCGTCACCTTGTGGCAGTGTGTCTTCACATGGAATTCGGAGCGTCCACTTGTGTCTTCCCAGGGAGTAGGGAGCGTCAGCTTGTGGCAGTGTGTCTTCACACAGATTAAGGAGCGTTAGTTTGTGGCAGTGTGTCTTCACACGGAGTATGGAGCGTCCACTTGTGTCTTCACAAGGAGTAAGGAGCGTCCAATTGTGTCTTTACACGGAGTACGGAGCGTCAGCTTGTGGCAGTGTGTCTTCACATGCACTCAGGAGCATCCACTTGTGTCTTCACACGGAGTAAGGAGCGACCACTTGTGTCTTCACACGGAGTACAGAGCGTACCCCTCTGTCTTCACACGGAATACGGAGCGTCCACTTGTGTCTTCACTCGGCGTGAGGAGCGTCACCTTGTGGCAGTGTGTCTTCACATGGAATTCGGAGCGTCCACTTGTGTCTTCCCAGGGAGAAGGGAGCGTCAGCTTGTGGCAGTGTGTCTTCACTCGTAATAAGGAACGTCGACTTGTGTCTTCACATGGAGCACGGTGCATCCACTTATATCTTCATACGGAGTACGGAGAGTCAACTTCTGTCAGTGTGTCTTCACATTGAGTAAGGAGCGTCCACTTGTGTCTTTATACGGAGTAATGGGTGTCCAGTTGTGTCTTCTTACGGAGTACGGAGCATCCACTTGTGTCTTCACACAGAGTAAGGAGTGTCAGCTTGTGGTTGTGTGTCTTCATACGGAGTAAGGAGCCTCAGCTTGTAGCAGTGTGTCTTCACATGGAGTAAGGAGCGTCACCTTGTCGCAGTGTGTCTTCACATGGAGTAAGGAGCGTTCCCTTGTGTCTTCACTCGGAGTAAGGAGCGTCACCTTGTGGCAGTATGTCTTCACATGGAGTAAGGAGAGTCCACTTGTGTCTTCACACGGAGTACAGAGAGTCAGCTTGTGGCAGTGTGTGTTCACGTGCGGTAAGGAGCGTCCACTTTTGTCTTCACACAGCGAGAGGAGCATCTGCTTGTGGCAGTGTGTGTTCACATGGAGTATGGAGCGACCCCTTGTGTCTTCACACGGAGTAAGGAGCGTCCACCTGTGTCTTCACACGGAGTACGGAGCGTCCCCTTGTGTCTTCACACGAGTAAGGAGCGTCCCCTTGTGTCTTCACACAGAGTAAGGAGCGTCCACTTGTGTCTTCACACGGAGTACGGAGCGTCCCCTTGTGTCTTCACACGGAGTACGGAGCGTACCCTTGTGTCTTCACACGGAGTACGGAGCGTCCACTTGTGTCTTTACACGGAGTACGAGCGTCCACTTGTGTCTTCACTTGGAATAAGGAGCGTCAGCTTGTGGCAGTGTGTCTTCACTTGGAATAAGGAGCGTCAGCTTGTGGCAGTGTGTCTTCACTTGTGTAAGGAGCGTCCACTTGTGTCTTCACACGGACAAAAGAGCGTCAGCTTGTGTCTTCACTCGGAGTACGCAGCGTCCACTTGTATCTTCACACGGAGTAAGGAGGGTCAGCTTGTGGCAGTGTGTCTTCACACGGAGTATGGTGTGTCCACTTGTGTCTTCACATGGAGAAAGAGGCATCCACTTGGGTCTTCTCATGGAGTACGGAGAGTCAGCTTGTGGCAGTATGTCTTCACATGGAGTAAGGAGCGTCCACTTGTCTCTTCACACGGAGTACAGAGCATCCCCTTGTGTTTTCACACGGAGTACAGAGCGTCCACTTGTGTCCTCACGCGGAGTACGAGCGTCCACTTGTGTCTTCACACGGGGTAAGGAGCGTCAGCTAGTGGCAGTGTGTCTTCACTTGAGTAAGGAGCGTCCACTTGTGTCTTCACAAGAGTGAGCAGCGTCAGCTTGTGGCAGTATTCTTCACACGGAGTATGGAGTGTTCACTTGTCCCTTCACTCGGAGAAGGAGCGTCCCCTTGTGTCTTCACACGGAGTACAGAGCGTCCACTTGTGTCTTCACACGGAGTACGGAGAGTCAGCTTTTGGCAGTGTGTCTTCACATGGAGTAAGGAGCATCCACTTGTGTCTTCACACGGAGTAAGGATCATCCACTTGTGTCTTCACACGGAGTATAGAGCTTCCACTTGTGTCCTCACACGGAGTACGAGCGTCCCCTTGTGTCTTCACGCAGAGTTCGAGTATCAGCTTGTGGCAGTGTGTCTTTACATGGAGTAAGGAGCGTCAGCTTGTGGCAGTGTGTCTTCACTCGGAGGAAGGAGCGTCTACTTGTGTCTTCACATGGAGCAAGGAGCGTCAGCTTGTATCTTCACAAGGAATACAGAGCGTCCACTTGTTTCTTCACATGGAGTACGGAAATCCAGCTTGTGGCAGTGTGTCTTCATACGGAGTAAGGAGCGTCACCTTTAGGCAGTGTGTCCTAACATGGAGTGAAGAGCGTCCACTTGTGTCTTCACACAGAGTAAGGTGCGTTAGTTTGTGGCAGTATGTCTTCACACAGAGTAAGGAGCGTCCAATTGTGTCTTCACCCGGAGTACGGAGTCAGTTTGTGGCAGTGTGTCTTCACATGGAGTAAAGAATGTCCCCTTTTTCTTCCCACGGAGTAAGGAGAGTCAGCTTCTGGCAGTGTGTCTTCACATGGAGTAAGGAGTGTCCCCTTGTGTCTACACACAGAGTAAGGAGCGTCAGCTTGTGGCAGTGTGTCTTCACTCGAAGTAAGGAGCGTCCACTTGTGTCTTCACATGGAGAAAGAGGCGTCCACTTGGGTCTTCACACGGAGTCCGGAGAGTCAGCTTGTGGCAGTGTGTCTTCACACGGAGTATGGTGTGTCCACTTGTGTCTTCACATGGAGAAAGAGGCGTCCACTTGGGTCTTCACATGGAGTTCGGAGAGTCAGCTTGTGGCAGTGTCTTCACATGGAGTAGGAGCGTCCACTTGTTTCTTTACATGGAGTAAGGAGCGTCATCTTGTGGCAGTATGTCTTCACACGGAGTAAGGAGCGTCCACTTGTGTCTTCACACGGAGTACAGAGCGTCCCCTTGTGTTTTCACACGGAGTACAGAGCGTCCACTTGTGTCTTCATTCGGAGTACGAGCGTCCACTTGTGTCTTCACATGGAATTAGGAGCGTTTGCTTGTGGCAGTGTGTCTTCACTTTTTTAAGGAGCGTCCACTTGTATCTTCACACGGAGTAAGGAGGGTCAGCTTTTGGCAGTGTATCTTCACATGGAGTAAGGATCGTTCCCTTGTGTCTTCACACGGAGTAAGGAGCGTCACCTTGTGGCAGTGTGTCTTCACATGGACTTCGGAGCGTCCACTTTTGTCTTCCCAGGGAGTAGGGAGCGTCAGCTTGTGGCAGTGTGTCTTCACTCGGAGTAAGGAGCATCCACTTGTGTCTTCACACAGATTAAGGAGCGTTAGTTTGTGGCAGTGTGTCTTCACACGGAGTATGGAGCGTCCACTTGTGTCTTCACAAGGAGTAAGGAGCGTCCAATTGTGTCTTTACACGGAGTACGGAGCGTCAGCTTGTGGCAGTGTGTCTTCAAATGCACTCAGGAGCATCCACTTGTGTCTTCACACGGAGTAAGGAGCGACCACTTGTTTCTTCACACGGAGTACAGAGCGTCCCCCTCTGTCTTCACACGGAATACGGAGCGTCCACTTGTGTCTTCACTCGGCGTGAGGAGCGTCACCTTGTGGCAGTGTGTCTTCACATGGAATTCGGAGCGTCCACTTGTGTCTTCCCAGGGAGAAGGGAGCGTCAGCTTGTGGCAGTGTGTCTTCACTCGTAATAAGGAACGTCGACTTGTGTCTTCACATGGAGCACGGTGCATCCACTTATATCTTCACACGGAGTACGGAGAGTCAACTTCTGTCAGTGTGTCTTCACATTGAGTAAGGAGCGTCCACTTGTGTCTTTATACGGAGTAATGGGTGTCCAGTTGTGTCTTCTTACGGAGTACGGAGCATCCACTTGTGTCTTCACACAGAGTAAGGAGTGTCAGCTTGTGGTTGTGTGTCTTCATACGGAGTAAGGAGCCTCAGCTTGTAGCAGTGTGTCTTCACATGGAGTAAGGAGCGTCACCTTGTCGCAGTGTGTCTTCACATGGAGTAAGGAGCGTCACCTTGTCGCAGTGTGTCTTCACATGGAGTAAGGAGCGTTCCCTTGTGTCTTCACTCGGAGTAAGGAGCGTCACCTTGTGGCAGTATGTCTTCACATGGAGTAAGGAGGGTCCACTTGTGTCTTCACACGGAGTACAGAGAGTCAGCTTGTGGCAGTGTGTCTTCACACGGAGTATGGTGTTTCCACTTGTGTCTTCACATGGAGAAAGAGGCGTCCACTTGGGTCTTCACATGGAGTTCGGAGAGTCAGCTTGTGGCAGTGTCTTCACATGGAGTAAGGAGTGTCCACTTGTTTCTTTACATGGAGTAAGGAGCGTCATCTTGTGGCAGTATGTCTTCACACGGAGTAAGGAGCGTCCACTTGTGTCTTCACACGGAGTACAGAGCGTCCCCTTGTGTTTTCACACGGAGTACAGAGCGTCCACTTGTGTCTTCATTCGGAGTACGAGCGTCCACTTGTGTCTTCACATGGAATTAGGAGCGTTTGCTTGTGGCAGTGTGTCTTCACTTTTTTAAGGAGCGTCCACTTGTATCTTCACACGGAGTAAGGAGGGTCAGCTTGTGGCAGTGTGTCTTCACTCGAAGTAAGGAGCGTCCACTTTTTTCTTCACACGGAGTACAGAGCGTCCCCTTGTGTTTTCACACGGAGTACAGAGCGTCCACTTGTGTCTTCATTCGGAGTACGAGCGTCCACTTGTATCTTCACATGGATTAAGGAGCGTCAGCTTGTGGCAGTGTGTCTTCACTCGAAGTAAGGAGCGTCCACTTGTGTCTTCACATGGAGAAAGAGGCGTCCACTTGGGTCTTCACACGGAGTCCGGAGAGTCAGCTTGTGGCAGTGTGTCTTCCCTCGGAGTATGGTGTGTCCACTTGTGTCTTCACATGGAGAAAGAGGCGTCCACGTGGGTCTTCACATGGAGTTCGGAGAGTCAGCTTGTGGCAGTGTCTTCACATGGAGTAAGGAGCGTCCACTTGTTTCTTCACATGGAGTAAGGAGCGTCCTCTTGTGGCAGTATGTCTTCACACGGAGTAAGGAGCGTCCACTTGTGTCTTCACCCGGAGTACAGAGCGTCCCCTTGTGTTTTCACACGGAGTACAGAGCGTCCACTTGTGTCTTCATTCGGAGTACGAGCGTCCACTTGTGTCTTCACATGGAATTAGGAGCGTTTGCTTGTGGCAGTGTGTCTTCACTTTTTTAAGGAGCGTCCACTTGTATCTTCACACGGAGTAAGGAGGGTCAGCTTTTGGCAGTGTATCTTCACATGGAGTAAGGATCGTTCCCTTGTGTCTTCACATGGAGTAAGGAGCGTCACCTTGTGGCAGTGTGTCTTCACATGGAATTCGGAGCGTCCACTTGTGTCTTCACAAGGAGTAAGGAGCGTCCAATTGTGTCTTTACACGGAGTACGGAGCGTCAGCTTGTGGCAGTGTGTCTTCACATGCACTCAGGAGCATCCACTTGTGTCTTCACACGGAGTAAGGAGCGACCACTTGTGTCTTCACACGGAGTACAGAGCGTCCCCCTCTGTCTTCACACGGAATACGGAGCGTCCACTTGTGTCTTCACTCGGCGTGAGGAGCGTCACCTTGTGGCAGTGTGTCTTCACATGGAATTCGGAGCGTCCACTTGTGTCTTCCCAGGGAGAAGGGAGCGTCAGCTTGTGGCAGTGTGTCTTCACTCGTAATAAGGAACGTCGACTTGTGTCTTCACATGGAGCACGGTGCATCCACTTATATCTTCACACGGAGTACGGAGAGTCAACTTCTGTCAGTGTGTCTTCACATTGAGTAAGGAGCGTCCACTTGTGTCTTTATACGGAGTAATGGTTGTCCAGTTGTGTCTTCTTACGGAGTACGGAGCATCCACTTGTGTCTTCACACAGAGTAAGGAGTGTCAGCTTGTGGTTGTGTGTCTTCATACGGAGTAAGGAGCCTCAGCTTGTAGCAGTGTGTCTTCACATGGAGTAAGGAGCGTCACCTTGTCGCAGTGTGTCTTCACATGGAGTAAGGAGCGTTCCCTTGTGTCTTCACTCGGAGTAAGGAGCGTCACCTGGTGGCAGTATGTCTTCACATGGAGTAAGGAGCGTCCACTTGTGTCTTCACACGGAGTACAGAGAGTCAGCTTGTGGCAGTGTGTGTTCACGTGCGGTAAGGAGCGTCCACTTTTGTCTTCACACAGCGTGAGGAGCATCTGCTTGTGGCAGTGTGTGTTCACATGGAGTATGGAGCGTCCCCTTGTGTCTTCACACGAGTAAGGAGCGTCCCCTTGTGTCTTCACACGGAGTAAGGAGCGTCCACTTGTGTCTTCACACGGAGTACGGAGCGTCCCCTTGTGTCTTCACACGGAGTACGGAGCGTACCCTTGTGTCTTCACACGGAGTACGGAGCGTCCACTTGTGTCTTCATTCGGAGTACGAGCGTCCACTTGTGTCTTCACATGGAATTAAGAGCGTTTGCTTGTGGCAGTGTGTCTTCACTTTTTTAAGGAGCGTCCACTTGTATCTTCACACGGAGTAAGGAGGGTCAGCTTGTGGCAGTGTGTCTTCACTCGAAGTAAGGAGCGTCCACTTTTGTCTTCACACGGAGTACAGAGCGTCCCCTTGTGTTTTCACACGGAGTACAGAGCGTCCACTTGTGTCTTCATTCGGAGTACGAGCGTCCACTTGTATCTTCACATGGATTAAGGAGCGTCAGCTTGTGGCAGTGTGTCTTCACTCGAAGTAAGGAGCGTCCACTTGTGTCTTCACATGGAGAAAGAGGCGTCCACTTGGGTCTTCACACGGAGTCCGGAGAGTCAGCTTGTGGCAGTGTGTCTTCCCTCGGAGTATGGTGTGTCCACTTGTGTCTTCACATGGAGAAAGAGGCGTCCACTTGGGTCTTCACATGGAGTTCGGAGAGTCAGCTTGTGGCAGTGTCTTCACATGGAGTAAGGAGCGTCCACTTGTTTCTTCACATGGAGTAAGGAGCGTCCTCTTGTGGCAGTATGTCTTCACACGGAGTAAGGAGCGTCCACTTGTGTCTTCACCCGGAGTACAGAGCGTCCCCTTGTGTTTTCACACGGAGTACAGAGCGTCCACTTGTGTCTTCATTCGGAGTACGAGCGTCCACTTGTGTCTTCACATGGAATTAGGAGCGTTTGCTTGTGGCAGTGTGTCTTCACTTTTTTAAGGAGCGTCCACTTGTATCTTCACACGGAGTAAGGAGGGTCAGCTTTTGGCAGTGTATCTTCACATGGAGTAAGGATCGTTCCCTTGTGTCTTCACACGGAGTAAGGAGCGTCACCTTGTGGCAGTGTGTCTTCACATGGAATTCGGAGCGTCCACTTGTGTCTTCACAAGGAGTAAGGAGCGTCCAATTGTGTCTTTACACGGAGTACGGAGCGTCAGCTTGTGGCAGTGTGTCTTCACATGCACTCAGGAGCATCCACTTGTGTCTTCACACGGAGTAAGGAGCGACCACTTGTGTCTTCACACGGAGTACAGAGCGTCCCCCTCTGTCTTCACACGGAATACGGAGCGTCCTCTTGTGTCTTCACTTGGCGTGAGGAGCGTCACCTTGTGGCAGTGTGTCTTCACATGGAATTCGGAGCGTCCACTTGTGTCTTCCCAGGGAGAAGGGAGCGTCAGCTTGTGGCAGTGTGTCTTCACTCGTAATAAGGAACGTCGACTTGTGTCTTCACATGGAGCACGGTGCATCCACTTATATCTTCACACGGAGTACGGAGAGTCAACTTCTGTCAGTGTGTCTTCACACTGAGTAAGGAGCGTCCACTTGTGTCTTTATACGGAGTAATGGGTGTCCAGTTGTGTCTTCTTACGGAGTACGGAGCATCCACTTGTGTCTTCACACAGAGTAAGGAGTGTCAGCTTGTGGTTGTGTGTCTTCATACGGAGTAAGGAGCCTCAGCTTGTAGCAGTGTGTCTTCACATGGAGTAAGGAGCGTCACCTTGTCGCAGTGTGTCTTCACATGGAGTAAGGAGCGTTCCCTTGTGTCTTCACTCGGAGTAAGGAGCGTCACCTGGTGGCAGTATGTCTTCACATGGAGTAAGGAGCGTCCACTTGTGTCTTCACACGGAGTACAGAGAGTCAGCTTGTGGCAGTGTGTGTTCACGTGCGGTAAGGAGCGTCCACTTTTGTCTTCACACAGCGTGAGGAGCATCTGCTTGTGGCAGTGTGTGTTCACATGGAGTATGGAGCGTCCCCTTGTGTCTTCACACGAGTAAGGAGCGTCCCCTTGTGTCTTCACACGGAGTAAGGAGCGTCCACTTGTGTCTTCACACGGAGTACGGAGCGTCCCCTTGTGTCTTCACACGGAGTACGGAGCGTACCCTTGTGTCTTCACACGGAGTACGGAGCGTCCACTTGTGTCTTTACACGGAGTACGAGCGTCCACTTGTGTCTTCACTTGGAATAAGGAGCGTCAGCTTGTGGTAGTGTGTCTTCACTTGTGTAAGGAGCGTCCACTTGTGTCTTCACACGGACAAAAGAGCGTCAGCTTGTGTCTTCACTCGGAGTACGCAGCGTCCACTTGTATCTTCACACGGAGTAAGGAGGGTCAGCTTGTGGCAGTGTGTCTTCACACGGAGTATGGTGTGTCCACTTGTGTCTTCACATGGAGAAAGAGGCATCCACTTGGGTCTTCACATGGAGTACGGAGAGTCAGCTTGTGGCAGTATGTCTTCACATGGAGTAAGGAGCGTCCACTTGTCTCTTCACACGGAGTACAGAGCGTCCACTTGTGTCTTCATTCGGAGTACGAGCGTCCACTTGTGTCTTCACATGGAATTAGGAGCGTTTGCTTGTGGCAGTGTGTCTTCACTTTTTTAAGGAGCGTCCACTTGTATCTTCACACGGAGTAAGGAGGGTCAGCTTGTGGCAGTGTGTCTTCACTCGAAGTAAGGAGCGTCCACTTTTGTCTTCACACGGAGTACAGAGCGTCCCCTTGTGTTTTCACACGGAGTACAGAGCGTCCACTTGTGTCTTCATTCGGAGTACGAGCGTCCACTTGTATCTTCACATGGATTAAGGAGCGTCAGCTTGTGGCAGTGTGTCTTCACTCGAAGTAAGGAGCGTCCACTTGTGTCTTCACATGGAGAAAGAGGCGTCCACTTGGGTCTTCACACGGAGTCCGGAGAGTCAGCTTGTGGCAGTGTGTCTTCCCTCGGAGTATGGTGTGTCCACTTGTGTCTTCACATGGAGAAAGAGGCGTCCACTTGGGTCTTCACATGGAGTTCGGAGAGTCAGCTTGTGGCAGTGTCTTCACATGGAGTAAGGAGCGTCCACTTGTTTCTTCACATGGAGTAAGGAGCGTCCTCTTGTGGCAGTATGTCTTCACACGGAGTAAGGAGCGTCCACTTGTGTCTTCACACGGAGTACAGAGCGTCCCCTTGTGTTTTCACTCGGAGTACAGAGCGTCCACTTGTGTCTTCATTCGGAGTACGAGCGTCCACTTGTGTCTTCACATGGAATTAGGAGCGTTTGCTTGTGGCAGTGTGTCTTCACTTTTTTAAGGAGCGTCCACTTGTATCTTCACACGGAGTAAGGAGGGTCAGCTTTTGGCAGTGTATCTTCACATGGAGTAAGGATCGTTCCCTTGTGTCTTCACACGGAGTAAGGAGCGTCACCTTGTGGCAGTGTGTCTTCACATGGAATTCGGAGCGTCCACTTGTGTCTTCCCAGGGAGTAGGGAGCGTCAGCTTGTGGCAGTGTGTCTTCACACAGATTAAGGAGCGTTAGTTTGTGGCAGTGTGTCTTCACACGGAGTATGGAGCGTCCACTTGTGTCTTCACAAGGAGTAAGGAGCGTCCAATTGTGTCTTTACACGGAGTACGGAGCGTCAGCTTGTGGCAGTGTGTCTTCACATGCACTCAGGAGCATCCACTTGTGTCTTCACACGGAGTAAGGAGCGACCACTTGTGTCTTCACACGGAGTACAGAGCGTCCCCCTCTGTCTTCACACGGAATACGGAGCGTCCACTTGTGTCTTCACTCGGCGTGAGGAGCGTCACCTTGTGGCAGTGTGTCTTCACATGGAATTCGGAGCGTCCACTTGTGTCTTCCCAGGGAGAAGGGAGCGTCAGCTTGTGGCAGTGTGTCTTCACTCGTAATAAGGAACGTCGACTTGTGTCTTCACATGGAGCACGGTGCATCCACTTATATCTTCACACGGAGTGCGGAGAGTCAACTTCTGTCAGTGTGTCTTCACATTGAGTAAGGAGCGTCCACTTGTGTCTTTATACGGAGTAATGGGTGTCCAGTTGTGTCTTCTTACGGAGTACGGAGCATCCACTTGTGTCTTCACAAAGAGTAAGGAGTGTCAGCTTGTGGTTGTGTGTCTTCATACGGAGTAAGGAGCCTCAGCTTGTAGCAGTGTGTCTTCACATGGAGTAAGGAGCGTCACCTTGTCGCAGTGTGTCTTCACATGGAGTAAGGAGCGTTCCCTTGTGTCTTCACTCGGAGTAAGGAGCGTCACCTTGTGGCAGTATGTCTTCACATGGAGTAAGGAGCGTCCACTTGTGTCTTCACACGGAGTACAGAGAGTCAGCTTGTGGCAGTGTGTGTTCACGTGCGGTAAGGAGCGTCCACTTTTGTCTTCACACAGCGTGAGGAGCATCTGCTTGTGGCAGTGTGTGTTCACATGGAGTATGGAGCGACCCCTTGTGTCTTCACACGGAGTAAGGAGCGTCCACCTGTGTCTTCACACGGAGTACGGAGCGTCCCCTTGTGTCTTCACACGAGTAAGGAGCGTCCCCTTGTGTCTTCACACGGAGTAAGGAGCGTCCACTTGTGTCTTCACACGGAGTACGGAGCGTCCCCTTGTGTCTTCACACGGAGTACGGAGCGTATCCTTGTGTCTTCACACGGAGTACAGAGCGTCCACTTGTGTCTTTACACGGAGTACGAGCGTCCACTTGTGTCTTCACTTGGAATAAGGAGCGTCAGCTTGTGGCAGTGTGTCTTCACTTGTGTAAGGAGCGTCCACTTGTGTCTTCACACGGACAAAAGAGCGTCAGCTTCTGTCTTCACTCGGAGTACGCAGCGTCCACTTGTATCTTCACACGGAGTAAGGAGGGTCGGCTTGTGGCAGTGTGTCTTCACACGGAGTATGGTGTGTCCACTTGTGTCTTCACATGGAGAAAGAGGCATCCACTTGGGTCTTCACATGGAGTACGGAGAGTCAGCTTTTGGCAGTGTGTCTTCACATGGAGTAAGGAGCATCCACTTGTGTCTTCACACGGAGTAAGGATCGTCCACTTGTGTCTTCACACGGAGTATAGAGCTTCCACTTGTGTCCTCACGCGGAGTACGAGCGTCCCCTTGTGTCTTCACGCAGAGTTCGAGTATCAGCTTGTGGCAGTGTGTCTTTACATGGAGTAAGGAGCGTCAGCTTGTGGCAGTGTGTCTTCACTCGGAGGAAGGAGCGTCTACTTGTGTCTTCACATGGAGCAAGGAGAGTCAGCTTGTATCTTCACAAGGAATACAGAGCGTCCACTTGTTTCTTCACATGGAGTACGGAAATCCAGCTTGTGGCAGTGTGTCTTCATACGGAGTAAGGAGCGTCACCTTTAGGCAGTGTGTCCTAACATGGAGTGAAGAGCGTCCACTTGTGTCTTCACACAGAGTAAGGTGCGTTAGTTTGTGGCAGTATGTCTTCACACAGAGTAAGGAGCGTCCAATTGTGTCTTCACCCGGAGTACGGAGTCAGTTTGTGGCAGTGTGTCTTCACATGGAGTAAGGAATGTCCCCTTTTTCTTCCCACGGAGTAGGGAGAGTCAGCTTCTGGCAGTGTGTCTTCACATGGAGTAAGGAGTGTCCCCTTGTGTCTACACACAGAATAAGGAGCGTCAGCTTGTGGCAGTGTGTCTTCACTCGAAGTAAGGAGCGTCCACTTGTGTCTTCACATGGAGAAAGAGGCGTCCACTTGGGTCTTCACACGGAGTCCGGAGAGTCAGCTTGTGGCAGTGTGTCTTCACACGGAGTAAGGAGCGTCCACTTGTGTCTTCACACGGAGTATGGTGTGTCCACTTGTGTCTTAACATGGAGAAAGAGGCGTCCACTTGGGTCTTCACACGGAGTACGGAGAGTCAGCTTGTGGCAGTATGTCTTCACACGGAGTAAGGAGCGTCCACTTGTGTCTTCACACGGAGTACAGAGCGTCCCCTTGTGTTTTCACACGGAGTACAGAGCGTCCACTTGTGTCTTCATTCGGAGTACGAGCGTCCACTTGTATCTTCACATGGAATAAGGAGCGTTTGCTTGTGGCAGTGTGTCTTCACTTTTTTAAGGAGCGTCCACTTGTATCTTCACATGGAGTAAAGAGCATCAGCTTGTGTCTTCACTGGGAGTACGCAGCGTCCACTTGTATCTTCACACGGAGTAAGGAGGGTCAGCTTGTGGCAGTGTGTCTTCACACGGAGTAAGGAGGGTCAGCTTGTGGCAGTGTGTCTTTACATGGAATTCGGAGCGTCCACTTGTGTCTTCCCAGGGAGTAGGGAGCGTCAGCTTGTGGCAGTGTGTCTTCACTCGGAGTAAGGAGCATCCACTTGTGTCTTCACATGGAGAAAGAGGCGTCCACTTGGGTCTTCACACGGAGTCCGGAGAGTCAGCTTGTGGCAGTGTGTCTTCACACGGAGTATGGTGTGTCCACTTGTGTCTTCACATGGAGAAAGAGGCGTCCACTTGGGTCTTCACATGGAGTACGGAGAGTCAGCTTGTGGCAGTATGTCTTCACACGGAGTAAGGAGCGTCCACTTGTGTCTTCACACGGAGTACAGAGCGTCCCCTTGTGTTTTCACACGGAGTACAGAGCGTCCACTTGTGTCTTCATTCGGAGTACGAGCGTCCACTTGTATCTTCACATGGAATAAGGAGCGTTTGCTTGTGGCAGTGTGTCTTCACTTGTATAAGGAGCGTCCACTTGTGTCTTCACATGGAGTAAAGAGCGTCAGCTTGTGTCTTCACTGGGAGTACGCAGCGTCCACTTGTATCTTCACACGGAGTAAGGAGGGTCAGCTTGTGGCAGTGTGTCTTCACACGGAGTATGGAGGGTCAGCTTGTGGCAGTGTGTCTTTACATGGAATTCGGAGCGTCCACTTGTGTCTTCCCAGGGAGTAGGGAGCGTCAGCTTGTGGCAGTGTGTCTTCACTCGGAGTAAGGAGCATCCACTTGTGTCTTCAAACAGATTAAGGAGCGTTAGTTTGTGGCAGTGTGTCTTCACACGGAGTAAGGAGCGTCCACTTGTGTCTTCACACGGAGTAAGGTGCGTCAGCTTGTGTCTTTACACAGAGTGAGGAGTGTCAGCTTTTGGCAGTATGTCTTCACACGGAGTATGGAGCGTCCACTTGTGTCTTCACAAGGAGTAAGGAGCGTCCAATTGTGTCTTTACTCGGAGTACGGAGAGTCAGCTTGTGGCAGTGTGTGTTCACATGCACTCAGGAGCATCCACTTGTGTCTTCACACGGAGTACAGAGCGTCCCCCTCTGTCTTCACACGGAATATGGAGCGTCCACTTGTGTCTTCACACGGCATAAGGAGCGTCACCTTGTGGCAGTGTGTCTTCACTCGCAGTAAGGAGCGTCCACTTGTGTCTTCACACGGAGTAAGGAGGGTCAGCTTGTGGTAGTGTTTCTTCACATTGAGTAAGGAGCATCCCCTTGTGTCTTCACACGGAATAAGGAGCGTCACCTAGTGGCAGTTTGTCTTCACATGGAGTAAGGAGCGTCCCCCTGTGTCTTGACACGGCGTAAGGAGCGTCACCTTGTGGCAGTGTGTCTTCACATGGAGTACGGAGCGTCCCCCTGTGTCTTGACACGGCGTAAGGAGCGTCACCTTTTGGCAGTGTGTCTTCACATGGATTAAGGTGCGTCCACTTGTGTCTTCACACAGAGTAAGGGGCGTTAGTTTCTGGCAGTGTGTCTTAACACGGAGTAAGGAGCGTTCACTTGTGTCTTCACCCGGAGTACGGAGAGTTAGCTTGTTGAAGTATGTCTTCACACGGAGTATGGAGCGTCCACTTGTGTCTTCACACGGAGTAAGGAGCGTCCACTTGTGTCTTCACACGGAGTACGGAGCGTCCCCTTGTGTCTTCTCACGGAATACGGAGCTTCCACTTGTGTCCTCACACGGAGTACGAGCTTCCACTTGTGTCTTCACATGGAGTAAGGAGCGTCAGCTAGTGGCAGTGTGTCTTCACTTGAGTAAGGAGCGTCCACTTGTGTCTTCCCACGGAGTACGGAGCGTCCCCTTGTGTCTTCTCACGGAATACGGAGCGTCCACTTGTGTACTCACACGGAGTACGAGCTTCTACTTGTGTCTTCACACGGAGTAAGGAGCGTCAGCTAGTGGCAGTGTGTCTTCACTTGAGTAAGGAGCGTCCACTTGTGTCTTCACACGGAGTACGGAGCGTCCCCTTGTGTCTTCTCACGGAATACGGAGCGTCCACTTGTGTACTCACACGGAGTACGAGATTCCACTTGTGTCTTCACACGGAGTAAGGAGCGTCAGCTAGTGGCAGTGTGTCTTCACTTGAGTAAGGAGCGTCCACTTGAGTCTTCACACGGAGTAAGGAGTGTCACCTTGTGGCAGTGTGTCTTCACATGAGTACGAACGTCCACTTGGGGCTTCACACAGAGTAAGGAGCGTCACTTTGTGGCAGTGTGTTTTCACATGGAGTAAGGAGCGTACACTTGTGTCTTCACTCGGAGTACGGAACATCCACTTGTGTCTTTACTCGGAATACGAGCGTCCACTTGTGTCTTCACACAGAGTGAGGAGCGTCAGCTTGTGGCAGTGTGTCTTCACTTGTGTAAGGAGCGTCCACTTGTGCCTTCACACGGAGTAAAGAGCGTCAGCTTGTGTCTTCACACGGAGTACGCAGCGTCCATTTGTATCTTCACACGGAGTAAGGAGGGTCAGCTTGTGGCAGTGTGTCTTCACATGGAGTAAGGAGCGTCAGCTTGTGGCAGTGTGTCTTCACTCGAAGTAAGGAGCGTCCACTTGTGTCTTCACATGGAGAAAGAGGCGTCCACTTGGGTCTTCACACGGAGTCCGGAGAGTCAGCTTGTGGCAGTGTGTCTTCAAACGGAGTATGGTGTGTCCACTTGTGTCTTCACATGGAGAAAGAGGCGTCCACTTGGGTCTTCACATGGAGTTCGGAGAGTCAGCTTGTGGCAGTGTCTTCACATGGAGTAAGGAGCGTCCACTTGTTTCTTCACATGGAGTAAGGAGCGTCATCTTGTGGCAGTATGTCTTCACACGGAGTAAGGAGCGTCCACTTGTGTCTTCACCCGGAGTACAGAGCGTCCCCTTGTGTTTTCACACGGAGTACAGAGCGTCCACTTGTGTCTTCATTCGGAGTACGAGCGTCCACTTGTGTCTTCACATGGAATAAGGAGCGTTTGCTTGTGGCAGTGTGTCTTCACTTTTTTAAGGAGCGTCCACTTGTATCTTCACACGGAGTAAGGAGGGTCAGCTTTGGCAGTGTGTCTTCACTCGGAGTAAGGAGCATCCACTTGTGTCTTCACACAGATTAAGGAGCGTTAGTTTGTGGCAGTGTGTCTTCACACGGAGTATGGAGCGTCCACTTGTGTCTTCACAAGGAGTAAGGATCGTCCAATTGTGTCTTTAAACGGAGTACGGAGCGTCAGCTTGTGGCAGTGTGTCTTCACATGGAATTTGGAGCGTCCACTTGTATCTTCACACGGAGTAAGGAGGGTCAGCTTGTGGCAGTGTGTCTTCACTCGGAGTAAGGAGCATCCACTTGTGTCTTCACACAGATTAAGGAGCGTTAGTTTGTGGCAGTGTGTCTTCACACGGAGTATGGAGCGTCCACTTGTGTCTTCACAAGGAGTAAGGAGCGTCCAATTGTGTCTTTACACGGAGTACGGAGCGTCAGCTTGTGGCAGTGTGTCTTCACATGCACTCAGGAGCATCCACTTGTGTCTTCACACGGAGTAAGGAGCGACCACTTGTGTCTTCACACGGAGTACAGAGCGTCCCCCTCTGTCTTCACACGGAATACGGAGCGTCCACTTGTGTCTTCACTCGGCGTGAGGAGCGTCACCTTGTGGCAGTGTGTCTTCACATGGAATTCGGAGCGTCCACTTGTGTCTTCCCAGGGAGAAGGGAGCGTCAGCTTGTGGCAGTGTGTCTTCACTCGTAATAAGGAACGTCGACTTGTGTCTTCACATGGAGCATGGTGCATCCACTTATATCTTCACACAGAGTACGGAGAGTCAACTTCTGTCAGTGTGTCTTCACATTGAGTAAGGAGCGTCCACTTGTGTCTTTATACGGAGTAATGGGTGTCCAGTTGTGTCTTCTTACGGAGTACGGAGCATCCACTTGTGTCTTCACACAGAGTAAGGAGTGTCAGCTTGTGGTTGTTTGTCTTCATACGGAGTAAGGAGCCTCAGCTTGTAGCAGTGTGTCTTCACATGGAGTAAGGAGCGTCACCTTGTCGCAGTGTGTCTTCACATGGAGTAAGGAGCGTTCCCTTGTGTCTTCACTCGGAGTAAGGAGCGTCACCTTGTGGCAGTATGTCTTCACATGGAGTAAGGAGCGTCCACTTGTGTCTTCACACGGAGTACAGAGAGTCAGCTTGTGGCAGTGTGTGTTCACGTGCGGTAAAGAGCGTCCACTTTTGTCTTCACACAGCGTGAGGAGCATCTGCTTGTGGCAGTGTGTCTTCACACGGAGTATGGTGTGTCCACTTGTGTCTTCACATGGAGAAAGAGGCATCCACTTGTGTCTTCACACGGAGTACAGAGCATCCCGTTGTGTTTTCACACGGAGTACAGAGCGTCCACTTGTGTCCTCACGCGGAGTACGAGCGTCCACTTGTGTCTTCACACGGGGTAAGTAGCGTCAGCTAGTGGCAGTGTGTCTTCACTTGAGTAAGGAGCGTCCACTTGTGTCTTCACAAGAGTGAGGAGCGTCAGCTTGTGGCAGTATTCTTCACACGGAGTATGGAGTGTTCACTTGTCCCTTCACACGGAGAAGGAGCGTCCCCTTGTGTCTTCACACGGAGTACAGAGCGTCCACTTGTGTCTTCGCACGGAGTACGGAGAGTCAGCTTTTGGCAGTGTGTCTTCACATGGAGTAAGGAGCATCCACTTGTGTCTTCACACGGAGTAAGGATCGTCTACTTGTGTCTGCACATGGAGTATAGAGCTTCCACTTGTGTCCTCACACGGAGTACGAGCGTCCCCTTGTGTCTTCACGCAGAGTTCGAGTATCAGCTTGTGGCAGTGTGTCTTTACATGGAGTAAGGAGCGTCAGCTTGTGGCAGTGTGTCTTCACTCGGAGGAAGGAGCGTCTACTTGTGTCTTCACATGGAGCAAGGAGCGTCAGCTTGTATCTTCACAAGGAATACAGAGCGTCCACTTGTTTCTTCACATGGAGTACGGAAATCCAGCTTGTGGCAGTGTGTCTTCATACGGAGTAAGGAGCGTCACCTTTAGGCAGTGTGTCCTAACATGGAGTGAAGAGCGTCCACTTGTGTCTTCACACAGAGTAAGGTGCGTTAGTTTGTGGCAGTATGTCTTCACACAGAGTAAGGAGCGTCCAATTGTGTCTTCACCCGGAGTACGGAGTCAGTTTGTGGCAGTGTGTCTTCACATGGAGTAAGGAATGTCCCCTTTTTCTTCCCACAGAGTAAAGAGAGTCAGCTTCTGGCAGTGTGTCTTCACATGGAGTAAGGAGTGTCCCCTTGTGTCTACACACAGAGTAAGGAGCGTCAGCTTGTGGCAGTGTGTCTTCACTCGAAGTAAGGAGCGTCCACTTGTGTCTTCACACGGAGTACGGAACATCCACTTGTGTCTTTACTCGGAATACGAGCGTCCACTTGTGTCTTCACACAGAGTGAGGAGCGTCTGCTTGTGGCAGTGTGTCTTCACTTGTGTAAGGAGCGTCCACTTGTGCCTTCACACGGAGTAAGGTGCGTCAGCTTGTGTCTTTACACAGAGTGAGGAGTGTCAGCTTTTGGCATTATGTCTTCACACGGAGAATGGAGCGTCCACTTGTGTCTTCACAAGGAGTAAGGAGCGTCCAATTGTGTCTTTACACGGAGTACGGAGCGTCAGCTTGTGGCAGTGTGTCTTCACACAGATTAAGGAGCGTTAGTTTGTGGCAGTGTGTCTTCACACGGAGTATGGAGCGTCCACTTGTGTCTTCACAAGGTTTAAGGAGCGTCCAATTGTGTCTTTACACGGAGTACGGAGCGTCAGCTTGTGGCAGTGTGTCTTCACATGCACTCAGGAGCATCCACTTGTGTCTTCACACGGAGTAAGGAGCGACCACTTGTGTCTTCACACGGAGTACAGAGCGTCCCCCTCTGTCTTCACACGGAATACGGAGCGTCCACTTGTGTCTTCACTCGGCGTGAGGAGCGTCACCTTGTGGCAGTGTGTCTTCACATGGAATTCGGAGCGTCCACTTGTGTCTTCCCAGGGAGAAGGGAGCGTCAGCTTGTGGCAGTGTGTCTTCACTCGTAATAAGGAACGTCGACTTGTGTCTTCACATGGAGCACGGTGCATCCACTTATATCTTCACACGGAGTACGGAGAGTCAACTTCTGTCAGTGTGTCTTCACATTGAGTAAGGAGCGTCCACTTGTGTCTTTATACGGAGTAATGGGTGTCCAGTTGTGTCTTCTTACGGAGTACGGAGCATCCACTTGTGTCTTCACACAGAGTAAGGAGTGTCAGCTTGTGGTTGTGTGTCTTCATACGGAGTAAGGAGCCTCAGCTTGTAGCAGTGTGTCTTCACATGGAGTAAGGAGCGTCACCTTGTCGCAGTGTGTCTTCACATGGAGTAAGGAGCGTTCCCTTGTGTCTTCACTCGGAGTAAGGAGCGTCACCTTGTGGCAGTATGTCTTCACATGGAGTAAGGAGCATCCACTTGTGTCTTCACACGGAGTACAGAGAGTCAGCTTGTGGCAGTGTGTGTTCACGTGCGGTAAGGAGCGTCCACTTTTGTCTTCACACAGCGTGAGGAGCATCTGCTTGTGGCAGTGTGTGTTCACATGGAGTATGGAGCGACCCCTTGTGTCTTTACACGGAGTAAGGAGCGTCCACCTGTGTCTCACACAGAGTACGGAGCGTCCCCTTGTGTCTTCACACGAGTAAGGAGCGTCCCCTTGTGTCTTCACACGGAGTAAGGAGCGTCCACTTGTGTCTTCACACGGAGTACGGAGCGTCCCCTTGTGTCTTCACACGGAGTACGGAGCGTCCACTTGTGTCTTTACACGGAGTACGAGCGTCCACTTGTGTCTTCACTTGGAATAAGGAGCGTCAGCTTGTGGCAGTGTGTCTTCACTTGTGTAAGGAGCGTCCACTTGTGTCTTCACACGGACAAAAGAGCGTCAGCTTGTGTCTTCACTCGGAGTACGCAGCGTCCACTTGTATCTTCACACGGAGTAAGGAGGGTCAGCTTGTGGCAGTGTGTCTTCACACGGAGTATGGTGTGTCCACTTGTGTCTTCACATGGATAAAGAGGCATCCACTTGGGTCTTCTCATGGAGTACGGAGAGTCAGCTTGTGGCAGTATGTCTTCACATGGAGTAAGGAGCGTCCACTTGTCTCTTCACACGGAGTACAGAGCATCCCCTTGTGTTTTCACACGGAGTACAGAGCGTCCACTTGTGTCCTCACGCGGAGTACGAGCGTCCACTTGTGTCTTCACACGGGGTAAGGAGCGTCAGCTAGTGGCAGTGTGTCTTCACTTGAGTAAGGAGCGTCCACTTGTGTCTTCACAAGAGTGAGGAGCGTCAGCTTGTGGCAGTATTCTTCACACGGAGTATGGAGTGTTCACTTGTCCCTTCACACGGAGAAGGAGCGTCCCCTTGTGTCTTCACACGGAGTACAGAGCGTCCACTTGTGTCTTCACACGGAGTACGGAGAGTCAGCTTTTGGCAGTGTGTCTTCACATGGAGTAAGGAGCGTCCACTTGTGTCTTCACACGGAGTAAGGATCGTCCACTTGTGTCTTCACACGGAGTATAGAGCTTCCACTTGTGTCCTCACACGGAGTACGAGCGTCCCCTTGTGTCTTCACGCAGAGTTCGAGTATCAGCTTATGGCCGTGTGTCTTTACATGGAGTAAGGAGCGTCAGCTTGTGGCAGTGTGTCTTCACTCGGAGGAAGGAGCGTCTACTTGTGTCTTCACATGGAGCAAGGAGCGTCAGCTTGTATCTTCACAAGGAATACAGAGCGTCCACTTGTTTCTTCACATGGAGTACGGAAATCCAGCTTGTGGCAGTGTGTCTTCATACGGAGTAAGGAGCGTCACCTTTAGGCAGTGTGTCCTAACATGGAGTGAAGAGCGTCCACTTGTGTCTTCACACAGAGTAAGGAGCGTTAGTTTGTGGCAGTATGTCTTCACACAGAGTAAGGAGCGTCCAATTGTGTCTTCACCCGGAGTACGGAGTCAGTTTGTGGCAGTGTGTCTTCACATGGAGTAAGGAATGTCCCCTTTTTCTTCCCACGGAGTAGGGAGAGTCAGCTTCTGGCAGTGTGTCTTCACATGGAGTAAGGAGTGTCCCCTTGTGTCTACACACAGAGTAAGGAGCGTCAGCTTGTGGCAGTGTGTCTTCACTCGAAGTAAGGAGCGTCCACTTGTGTCTTCACATGGAGAAAGAGGCGTCCACTTGGGTCTTCACACGGAGTCCGGAGAGTCAGCTTGTGGCAGTGTGTCTTCACACGGAGTATGGTGTGTCCACTTGTGTCTTCACATGGAGAAAGAGGCGTCCACTTGGGTCTTCACATGGAGTTCGGAGAGTCAGCTTGTGGCAGTGTCTTCACATGGAGTAAGGAGCGTCCACTTGTTTCTTTACATGGAGTAAGGAGCGTCATCTTGTGGCAGTATGTCTTCAAACGGAGTAAGGAGCGTCCACTTGTGTCTTCACACGGAGTACAGAGCGTCCCCTTGTGTTTTCACACGGAGTACAGAGCGTCCACTTGTGTCTTCATTCGGAGTACGAGCGTCCACTTGTGTCTTCACATGGAATTAGGAGCGTTTGCTTGTGGCAGTGTGTCTTCACTTTTTTAAGGAGCGTCCACTTGTATCTTCACACGGAGTAAGGAGGGTCAGCTTTTGGCAGTGTATCTTCACATGGAGTAAGGATCGTTCCCTTGTGTCTTCACACGGAGTAAGGAGCGTCACCTTGTGGCAGTGTGTCTTCACATGGAATTCGGAGCGTCCACTTGTGTCTTCCCAGGGAGTAGGGAGCGTCAGCTTGTGGCAGTGTGTCTTCACTCGGAGTAAGGAGCATCCACTTGTGTCTTCACACAGATTAAGGAGCGTTAGTTTGTGGCAGTGTGTCTTCACACGGAGTATGGAGCGTCCACTTGTGTCTTCACAAGGAGTAAGGAGCGTCCAATTGTGTCTTTACACGGAGTACGGAGCGTCAGCTTGTGGCAGTGTGTCTTCACATGCACTCAGGAGCATCCACTTGTGTCTTCACACGGAGTAAGGAGCGACCACTTGTTTCTTCACACGGAGTACAGAGCGTCCCCCTCTGTCTTCACACGGAATACGGAGCGTCCACTTGTGTCTTCACTCGGCGTGAGTAGCGTCACCTTGTGGCAGTGTGTCTTCACATGGAATTCGGAGCGTCCACTTGTGTCTTCCCAGGGAGAAGGGAGCGTCAGCTTGTGGCAGTGTGTCTTCACTCGTAATAAGGAACGTCGACTTGTGTCTTCACATGGAGCACGGTGCATCCACTTATATCTTCACACGGAGTACGGAGAGTCAACTTCTGTCAGTGTGTCTTCACATTGAGTAAGGAGCGTCCACTTGTGTCTTTATACGGAGTAATGGGTGTCCAGTTGTGTCTTCTTACGGAGTACGGAGCATCCACTTGTGTCTTCACACAGAGTAAGGAGTGTCAGCTTGTGGTTGTGTGTCTTCATACGGAGTAAGGAGCCTCAGCTTGTAGCAGTGTGTCTTCACATGGAGTAAGGAGCGTCCACTTGTGTCTTCACATGGAGTAAGGAGCGTCACCTTGTCGCAGTGTGTCTTCACATGGAGTAAGGAGCGTTCCCTTGTGTCTTCACTCGGAGTAAGGAGCGTCACCTTGTGGCAGTATGTCTTCACATGGAGTAAGGAGCGTCCACTTGTGTCTTCACACGGAGTACAGAGAGTCAGCTTGTGGCAGTGTGTGTTCACGTGCGGTAAGGAGCGTCCACTTTTATCTTCACACAGCGTGAGGAGCATCTGCTTGTGGCAGTGTGTGTTCACATGGAGTATGGAGCGACCCCTTGTGTCTTCACACGGAGTAAGGAGCGTCCACCTGTGTCTTCACACGGAGTACGGAGCGTCCCCTTGTGTCTTCACACGAGTAAGGAGCGTCCCCTTGTGTCTTCACACGGAGTAAGGAGCGTCCACTTGTGTCTTCACACGGAGTACGGAGCGTCCCCTTGTGTCTTCACACGGATTACGGAGCGTACCCTTGTGTCTTCACACGGAGTACAGAGCGTCCACTTGTGTCTTTACACGGAGTACGAGTGTCCACTTGTGTCTTCACTTGGAATAAGGAGCGTCAGCTTGTGGCAGTGTGTCTTCACTTGTGTAAGGAGCGTCCACTTGTGTCTTCACACGGACAAAAGAGCGTCAGCTTGTGTCTTCACTCGGAGTACGCAGCGTCCACTTGTATCTTCACACGGAGTAAGGAGGGTCAGCTTGTGGCAGTGTGTCTTCACACGGAGTATGGTGTGTCCACTTGTGTCTTCACATGGAGAAAGAGGCATCCACTTGGGTCTTCACATGGAGTACGGAGAGTCAGCTTGTGGCAGTATGTCTTCACATGGAGTAAGGAGCGTCCACTTGTCTCTTCACACGGAGTACAGAGCATCCCCTTGTGTTTTCACACGGAGTACAGAGCGTCCACTTGTGTCCTCACGCGGAGTACGAGCGTCCACTTGTGTCTTCACACGGGGTAAGTAGCGTCAGCTAGTGGCAGTGTGTCTTCACTTGAGTAAGGAGCGTCCACTTGTGTCTTCACAAGAGTGAGGAGCGTCAGCTTGTGGCAGTATTCTTCACACGGAGTATGGAGTGTTCACTTGTCCCTTCACACGGAGAAGGAGCGTCCCCTTGTGTCTTCACACGGAGTACAGAGCGTCCACTTGTGTCTTCACACGGAGTACGGAGAGTCAGCTTTTGGCAGTGTGTCTTCACATGGAGTAAGGAGCATCCACTTGTGTCTTCACACGGAGTAAGGATCGTCCACTTGTGTCTTCACACGGAGTATAGAGCTTCCACTTGTGTCCTCACACGGAGTACGAGCGTCCCCTTGTGTCTTCACGCAGAGTTCGAGTATCAGCTTGTGGCAGTGTGTCTTTACATGGAGTAAGGAGCGTCAGCTTGTGGCAGTGTGTCTTCACTCGGACGAAGGAGCATCTACTTGTGTCTTCACATGGAGCAAGGAGCGTCAGCTTGTATCTTCACAAGGAATACAGAGCGTCCACTTGTTTCTTCACATGGAGTACGGAAATCCAGCTTGTGGCAGTGTGTCTTCATACGGAGTAAGGAGCGTCACCTTTAGGCAGTGTGTCCTAACATGGAGTGAAGAGCGTCCACTTGTGTCTTCACACAGAGTAAGGTGCGTTAGTTTGTGGCAGTATGTCTTCACACAGAGTAAGGAGCGTCCAATTGTGTCTTCACCCGGAGTACGGAGTCAGTTTGTGGCAGTGTGTCTTCACATGGAGTAAGGAATGTCCCCTTTTTCTTCCCACGGAGTAAGGAGAGTCAGCTTCTGGCAGTGTGTCTTCACATGGAGTAAGGAGTGTCCCCTTGTGTCTTCACTCGAAGTAAGGAGCGTCAGCTTGTGTCTTCACATGGAGAAAGAGGCGTCCACTTGTGTCTTCACATGGAGAAAGAGGCGTCCACTTGGGTCTTCACACGGAGTCCGGAGAGTCAGCTTGTGGCAGTGTGTCTTCACACGGAGTAAGGAGCGTCCACTTGTGTCTTCACACGGAGTATGGTGTGTCCACTTGTGTCTTCACATGGAGAAAGAGGCGTCCACTTGGGTCTTCACATGGAGTACGGAGAGTCAGCTTGTGGCAGTATGTCTTCACACGGAGTAAGGAGCGTCCACTTGTGTCTTCACACGGAGTACAGAGCGTCCCCTTGTGTTTTCACACGGAGTACAGAGCGTACACTTGTGTCTTCATTCGGAGTACGAGCGTCCACTTGTATCTTCACATGGAATAAGGAGCGTTTGCTTGTGGCAGTGTGTCTTCACTTTTTTAAGGAGCGTCCACTTGTATCTTCACATGGAGTAAAGAGCGTCAGCTTGTGTCTTCACTGGGAGTATGCAGCGTCCACTTGTATCTTCACACGGAGTAAGGAGGGTCAGCTTGTGGCAGTGTGTCTTCACACGGAGTAAGGAGGGTCAGCTTGTGGCAGTGTGTCTTTACATGGAATTCAGAGCGTCCACTTGTGTCTTCCCAGGGAGTAGGGAGCGTCAGCTTGTGGCAGTGTGTCTTCACTCGGAGTAAGGATCATCCACTTGTGTCTTCACATGGAGAAAGAGGCGTCCACTTGGGTCTTCACCCGGAGTCCGGAGAGTCAGCTTGTGGCAGTGTGTCTTCACACGGAGTATGGTGTGTCCACTTGTGTCTTCACATGGAGAAAGAGGCGTCCACTTGGGTCTTCACATGGAGTACGGAGAGTCAGCTTGTGGCAGTATGTCTTCACACGGAGTAAGGAGCGTCCACTTGTGTCTTCACACGGAGTACAGAGCGTCCCCTTGTGTTTTCACACGGAGTACAGAGCGTCCACTTGTGTCTTCATTCGGAGTACGAGCGTCCACTTGTATCTTCACATGGAATAAGGAGCGTTTGCTTGTGGCAGTGTGTCTTCACTTGTATAAGGAGCGTCCACTTGTGTCTTCACATGGAGTAAAGAGCGTCAGCTTGTGTCTTCACTGGGAGTACGCAGCGTCCACTTGTATCTTCACACGGAGTAAGGAGGGTCAGCTTGTGGCAGTGTGTCTTCACACGGAGTAAGGAGGGTCAGCTTGTGGCAGTGTGTCTTTACATGGATTTCGGAGCGTCCACTTGTGTCTTCCCAGGGAGTAGGGAGCGTCAGCTTGTGGCAGGGTGTCTTCACTCGGAGTAAGGAGCATCCACTTGTGTCTTCACACAGATTAAGGAGCGTTAGTTTGTGGCAGTGTGTCTTCACACGGAGTAAGGAGCGTCCACTTGTGTCTTCACACGGAGTCAGGTGCGTCAGCTTGTGTCTTTACACAGAGTGAGGAGTGTCAGCTTTTGGCAGTATGTCTTCACACGGAGTATGGAGCGTCCACTTGTGTCTTCACAAGGAGTAAGGAGCGTCCAATTGTGTCTTTACTCGGAGTACGGAGAGTCAGCTTGTGGCAGTGTGTGTTCACAGGCACTCAGGAGCATCCACTTGTGTCTTCACACGGAGTACAGAGCGTCCCCCTCTGTCTTCACACGGAATATGGAGCGTCCACTTGTGTCTTCACACGGCATAAGGATCGTCACCTTGTGGCAGTGTGTCTTCACTCGCAGTAAGGAGCGTCCACTTGTGTCTTCACACGGAGTAAGGAGGGTCAGCTTGTGGTAGTGTTTCTTCACATTGAGTAAGGAGCATCCCCTTGTGTCTTCACACGGAATAAGGAGCGTCACCTAGTGGCAGTTTGTCTTCACATGGAGTAAGGAGCGTCCCTCTGTGTCTTGACACGGCGTAAGGAGCGTCACCTTGTGGCAGTGTGTCTTCACATGGAGTACGGAGCGTCCCCCTGTGTCTTGACACGGCGTAAGGAGCGTCACCTTGTGGCAGTGTGTCTTCACATGGATTAAGGTGCGTCCACTTGTGTCTTCACACAGAGTAAGGGGCGTTAGTTTCTGGCAGTGTGTCTTAGCACGGAGTAAGGAGCGTTCACTTGTGTCTTCACCCGGAATACGGAGAGTTAGCTTGTTGAAGTATGTCTTCACACGGAGTATGGAGCGTCCACTTGTGTCTTCACACGGAGTAAGGAGCGTCCACTTGTGTCTTCACACGGAGTACGGAGCGTCCCCTTGTGTCTTCTCACGGAATACGGAGCTTCCACTTGTGTCCTCACGCGGAGTACGAGCTTCCACTTGTGTCTTCACATGGAGTAAGGAGCGTCAGCTAGTGGCAGTGTGTCTTCACTTGAGTAAGGAGCGTCCACTTGTGTCTTCCCACGGAGTACGGAGCGTCCCCTTGTGTATTCTCACTGAATACGGAGCGTCCACTTGTGTACTCACACGGAGTACGAGCTTCTATTTGTGTCTTCACACGGAGTAAGGAGCGTCAGCTAGTGGCAGTGTGTCTTCACTTGAGTAAGGAGCGTCCACTTGTGTCTTCCCACGGAGTACGGAGCGTCCCCTTGTGTCTTCTCACGGAATACGGAGCGTCCACTTGTGTACTCACACGGAGTACGAGCTTCCACTTGTGTCTTCACACGGAGTAAGGAGCGTCAGCTAGTGGCAGTGTGTCTTCACTTGAGTAAGGAGCGTCCACTTGTGTCTTCACACGGAGTAAGGAGCGTCAGCTAGTGGCAGTGTGTCTTCACTTGTGTAAGGAGCGTCCACTTGTGCCTTCACACGGAGTAAAGAGCGTCAGCTTGTGTCTTCACACGGAGTACGCAGCGTCCATTTGTATCTTCACACGGAGTAAGGAGTGTCACCTTGTGGCAGTGTGTCTTCACATGAGTAGGAACGTCCACTTGGGGCTTCACACAGAGTAAGGAGCGTCACTTTGTGGCAGTGTGTTTTCACATGGAGTAAGGAGCGTACACTTGTGTCTTCACACGGAGTACGGAACATCCACTTGTGTCTTTACTCGGAGTACGAGCGTCCACTTGTGTCTTCACACAGAGTGAGGAGCGTCAGCTTGTGGCAGTGTGTCTTCACTTGTGTAAGGAGCGTCCACTTGTGCCTTCACACGAAGTAAAGAGCGTCAGCTTGTGTCTTCACACGGAGTACAGAGCGTCCACTTGTGTCTTCATTCGGAGTACGAGCGTCCACTTGTGTCTTCACATGGAATAAAGAGCGTTTGCTTGTGGCAGTGTGTCATCACTTTTTTAAGGAGCGTCCACTTGTATCTTCACACGGAGTAAGGAGGGTCAGCTTGTGGCAGTGTGTCTTCACTCGGAGTAAGGAGCATCCACTTGTGTCTTCACACAGATTAAGGAGCGTTAGTTTGTGGCAGTGTGTCTTCACACGGAGTATGGAGCGTCCACTTGTGTCTTCACAAGGAGTAAGGAGCGTCCAATTGTGTCTTTACACGGAGTACGGAGCGGCAGCTTGTGGCAGTGTGTCTTCACATGCACTCAGGAGCATCCACTTGTGTCTTCACACGGAGTAAGGAGCGACCACTTGTGTCTTCACACGGAGTACAGAGCGTCCCCCTCTGTCTTCACACGGAATACGGAGCGTCCACTTGTGTCTTCACTCGCTGTGAGGAGCGTCACCTTGTGGCAGTGTGTCTTCACATGGAATTCGGAGCGTCCACTTGTGTCTTCCCAGGGAGAAGGGAGCGTCAGCTTGTGGCAGTGTGTCTTCACTCGTAATAAGGAACGTCGACTTGTGTCTTCACATGGAGCACGGTGCATCCACTTATATCTTCACACGGAGTACGGAGAGTCAACTTCTGTCAGTGTGTCTTCACATTGAGTAAGGAGCGTCCACTTGTGTCTTTATACGGAGTAATGGGTGTCCAGTTGTGTCTTCTTACGGAGTACGGAGCATCCACTTGTGTCTTCACACAGAGTAAGGAGTGTCAGCTTGTGGTTGTTTGTCTTCATACGGAGTAAGGAGCCTCAGCTTGTAGCAGTGTGTCTTCACATGGAGTAAGGAGCGTCACCTTGTCGCAGTGTGTCTTCACATGGAGTAAGGAGCGTTCCCTTGTGTCTTCACTCGGAGTAAGGAGCGTCACCTTGTGGCAGTATGTCTTCACATGGAGTAAGGATCGTCCACTTGTGTCTTCACACGCAGTACAGAGAGTCAGCTTGTGGCAGTGTGTGTTCACGTGCGGTAAGGAGCGTCCACTTTTGTCTTCACACAGCGTGAGGAGCATCTGCTTGTGGCAGTGTGTGTTCACATGGAGTATGGAGCGACCCCTTGTGTCTTCACACGGAGTAAGGAGCGTCCACCTGTGTCTTCACACGGAGTACGGAGCGTCCCCTTGTGTCTTCACACGAGTAAGGAGCGTCCCCTTGTGTCTTCACACGGAGTAAGGAGCGTCCACTTGTGTCTTCACACGGAGTACGGAGCGTCCCCTTGTGTCTTCACACGGATTACGGAGTGTACCCTTGTGTCTTCACACGGAGTACAGAGCGTCCACTTGTGTCTTTACACGGAGTACGAGCGTCCACTTGTGTCTTCACTTGGAATAAGGAGCGTCAGCTTGTGGCAGTGTGTCTTCACTTGTGTAAGGAGCGTCCACTTGTGTCTTCACACGGAAAAAAGAGCGTCAGCTTGTGTCTTCACTCGGAGTACGCAGCGTCCACTTGTATCTTCACACGGAGTAAGGAGGGTCAGCTTGTGGCAGTGTGTCTTCACACGGAGTATGGTGTGTCCACTTGTGTCTTCACATGGAGAAAGAGGCATCCACTTGGGTCTTCACATGGAGTACGGAGAGTCAGCTTGTGGCAGTATGTCTTCACATGTAGTAAGGAGCGTCCACTTGTCTCTTCACACAGAGTACAGAGCATCCCCTTGTGTTTTCACACGTAGTACAGAGCGTCCACTTGTGTCCTCACGCGGAGTATGAGCGTCCACTTGTGTCTTCACACGGGGTAAGTAGCGTCAGCTAGTGGCAGTGTGTCTTCACTTGAGTAAGGAGCGTCCACTTGTGTCTTCACAAGAGTGAGGAGCGTCAGCTTGTGGCAGTATTCTTCACACGGAGTATGGAGTGTTCACTTGTCCCTTCACACGGAGAAGGAGCGTCCCCTTGTGTCTTCACACGGAGTACAGAGCGTCCACTTGTGTCTTCGCACGGAGTACGGAGAGTCAGCTTTTGGCAGTGTGTCTTCACATGGAGTAAGGAGCATCCACTTGTGTCTTCACACGGAGTAAGGATCGTCCACTTGTGTCTTCACACGGAGTATAGAGCTTCCACTTGTGTCCTCACACGGAGTACGAGCGTCCCCTTGTGTCTTCACGCAGAGTTCGAGTATCAGCTTGTGGCAGTGTGTCTTTACATGGAGTAAGGAGCGTCAGCTTGTGGCAGTGTGTCTTCACTCGGACGAAGGAGCGTCTACTTGTGTCTTCACATGGAGCAAGGAGCGTCAGCTTGTATCTTCACAAGGAATACAGAGCGTCCACTTGTTTCTTCACATGGAGTACGGAAATCCAGCTTGTGGCAGTGTGTCTTCATACGGAGTAAGGAGCGTCACCTTTAGGCAGTGTGTCCTAACATGGAGTGAAGAGCGTCCACTTGTGTCTTCACACAGAGTAAGGTGCGTTAGTTTGTGGCAGTATGTCTTCACACAGAGTAAGGAGCGTCCAATTGTGTCTTCACCCGGAGTACGGAGTCAGTTTGTGGCAGTGTGTCTTCACATGGAGTAAGGAATGTCCCCTTTTTCTTCCCACGGAGTAAGGAGAGTCAGCTTCTGGCAGTGTGTCTTCACATGGAGTAAGGAGTGTCCCCTTGTGTCTACACACAGAGTAAGGAGCGTCAGCTTGTGGCAGTGTGTCTTCACACGGAGTATGGTGTGTCCACTTGTGTCTTCACATGGAGAAAGAGGCGTCCACTTGGGTCTTCACATGGAGTACGGAGAGTCAGCTTGTGGCAGTATGTCTTCACATGGAGTAAGGAGCGTCCACTTGTGTCTTCACACGGAGTACAGAGCGTCCCCTTGTGTTTTCACACGGAGTACAGAGCGTCCACTTGTGTCTTCATTCGGAGTACGAGCATCCACTTGTATCTTCACACGGAGTAAGGAGGGTCAGCTTGTGGCAGTGTGTCTTCACACGGAGTAAGGAGGGTCAGCTTGTGGCAGTGTCTTTACATGGAATTCGGAGCGTCCACTTGTGTCTTCCCAGGGAGTAGGGAGCGTCAGCTTGTGGCAGTGTGTCTTCACTCGGAGTAAGGAGCATCCACTTGTGTCTTCACACAGATTAAGGAGCGTTAGTTTGTGGCAGTGTGTCTTCACTCGGAGTAAGGAGCGTCCACTTGTGTCTTCACACGGACTAAGGTGCGTCAGCTTGTGTCTTTACACAGAGTGAGGAGTGTCAGCTTTTGGCAGTATGTCTTCACACGGAGTATGGAGCGTCCACTTGTGTCTTCACAAGGAGTAAGGAGCGTCCAATTGTGTCTTTACTCGGAGTACGGAGAGTCAGTTTGTGGCAGTGTGTCTTCACATGCACTCAGGAGCATCCACTTGTGTCTTCACACGGAGTACAGAGCGTCCACTTGTGTCTTCGCACGGAGTACGGAGAGTCAGCTTTTGGCAGTGTGTCTTCACATGGAGTAAGGAGCATCCACTTGTGTCTTCACACGGAGTAAGGATCGTCCACTTGTGTCTTCACACGGAGTATAGAGCTTCCACTTGTGTCCTCACACGGAGTACGAGCGTCCCCTTGTGTCTTCACGCAGAGTTCGAGTATCAGCTTGTGGCAGTGTGTCTTTACATGGAGTAAGGAGCGTCAGCTTGTGGCAGTGTGTCTTCACTCGGAGGAAGGAGCGTCTACTTGTGTCTTCACATGGAGCAAGGAGCGTCAGCTTGTATCTTCACAAGGAATACAGAGCGTCCACTTGTTTCTTCACATGGAGTACGGAAATCCAGCTTGTGGCAGTGTGTCTTCATACGGAGTAAGGAGCGTCACCTTTAGGCAGTGTGTCCTAACATGGAGTGAAGAGCGTCCACTTGTGTCTTCACACAGAGTAAGGTGCGTTAGTTTGTGGCAGTATGTCTTCACACAGAGTAAGGAGCGTCCAATTGTGTCTTCACCCGGAGTACGGAGTCAGTTTGTGGCAGTGTGTCTTCACATGGAGTAAGGAATGTCCCCTTTTTCTTCCCACGGAGTAAGGAGAGTCAGCTTCTGGCAGTGTGTCTTCACATGGAGTAAGGAGTGTCCCCTTGTGTCTACACACAGAGTAAGGAGCGTCAGCTTGTGGCAGTGTGTCTTCACACGAAGTAAGGAGCGTCCACTTGTGTCTTCACATGGAGAAAGAGGCGTCCACTTGGGTCTTCACACGGAGTCCGGAGAGTCAGCTTGTGGCAGTGTGTCTTCACACGGAGTATGGTGTGTCCACTTGTGTCTTCACATGGAGAAAGAGGCGTCCACTTGGGTCTTCACATGGAGTTCGGAGAGTCAGCTTGTGGCAGTGTCTTCACATGGAGTAAGGAGCGTCCACTTGTTTCTTCACATGGAGTAAGGAGCGTCATCTTGTGGCAGTATGTCTTCACACGGAGTAAGGAGCGTCCACTTGTGTCTTCACACGGAGTACAGAGCGTCCCCTTGTGTTTTCACACGGAGTACAGAGCGTCCACTTGTGTCTTCATTCGGAGTACGAGCGTCCACTTGTGTCTTCACATGGAATTAGGAGCGTTTGCTTGTGGCAGTGTGTCTTCACTTTTTTAAGGAGCGTCCACTTGTATCTTCACACGGAGTAAGGAGGGTCAGCTTTTGGCAGTGTATCTTCACATGGAGTAAGGATCGTTCCCTTGTGTCTTCACACGGAGTAAGGAGCGTCACCTTGTGGCAGTGTGTCTTCACATGGAATTCGGAGCGTCCACTTGTGTCTTCCCAGGGAGTAGGGAGCGTCAGCTTGTGGCAGGGTGTCTTCACTCGGAGTAAGGAGCATCCACTTGTGTCTTCACACAGATTAAGGAGCGTTAGTTTGTGGCAGTGTGTCTTCACACGGAGTATGGAGCGTCCACTTGTGTCTTCACAAGGAGTAAGGAGCGTCCAATTGTGTCTTTACACGGAGTACGGAGCGTCAGCTTGTGGCAGTGTGTCTTCACATGCACTCAGGAGCATCCACTTGTGTCTTCACACGGAGTAAGGAGCGACCACTTGTTTCTTCACACGGAGTACAGAGCGTCCCCCTCTGTCTTCACACGGAATACGGAGCGTCCACTTGTGTCTTCACTCGGCGTGAGGAGCGTCACCTTGTGGCAGTGTGTCTTCACATGGAATTCGGAGCGTCCACTTGTGTCTTCCCAGGGAGAAGGGAGCGTCAGCTTGTGGCAGTGTGTCTTCACTCGTAATAAGGAACGTCGACTTGTGTCTTCACATGGAGCACGGTGCATCCACTTATATCTTCACACGGAGTACGGAGAGTCAACTTCTGTCAGTGTGTCTTCACATTGAGTAAGGAGCGTCCACTTGTGTCTTTATACGGAGTAATGGGTGTCCAGTTGTGTCTTCTTACGGAGTACGGAGCATCCACTTGTGTCTTCACACAGAGTAAGGAGTGTCAGCTTGTGGTTGTGTGTCTTCATACGGAGTAAGGAGCCTCAGCTTGTAGCAGTGTGTCTTCACATGGAGTAAGGAGCGTCACCTTGTCGCAGTGTGTCTTCACATGGAGTAAGGAGCGTTCCCTTGTGTCTTCACTCGGAGTAAGGAGCGTCACCTGGTGGCAGTATGTCTTCACATGGAGTAAGGAGCGTCCACTTGTGTCTTCACACGGAGTACAGAGAGTCAGCTTGTGGCAGTGTGTGTTCACGTGCGGTAAGGAGCGTCCACTTTTGTCTTCACACAGCGTGAGGAGCATCTGCTTGTGGCAGTGTGTGTTCACATGGAGTATGGAGCGTCCCCTTGTGTCTTCACACGAGTAAGGAGCGTCCCCTTGTGTCTTCACACGGAGTAAGGAGTGTCAGCTTGTGGTTGTGTGTCTTCATACGGAGTAAGGAGCCTCAGCTTGTAGCAGTGTGTCTTCACATGGAGTAAGGAGCGTCACCTTGTCGCAGTGTGTCTTCACATGGAGTAAGGAGCGTCACCTTGTCGCAGTGTGTCTTCACATGGAGTAAGGAGCGTTCCCTTGTGTCTTCACTCGGAGTAAGGAGCGTCACCTTGTGGCAGTATGTCTTCACATGGAGTAAGGAGCGTCCACTTGTGTCTTCACACGGAGTACAGAGAGTCAGCTTGTGGCAGTGTGTGTTCACGTGCGGTAAGGAGCGTCCACTTTTGTCTTCACACAGCGTGAGGAGCATCTGCTTGTGGCAGTGTGTGTTCACATGGAGTATGGAGCGACCCCTTGTGTCTTCACACGGAGTAAGGAGCGTCCACCTGTGTCTTCACACGGAGTACGGAGCGTCCCCTTGCGTCTTCACACGAGTAAGGAGCGTCCCCTTGTGTCTTCACACGGAGTAAGGAGCGTCCACTTGTGTCTTCACACGGAGTACGGAGCGTCCCCTTGTGTCTTCACACGGAGTACGGAGCGTACCCTTGTGTCTTCACACGGAGTACAGAGCGTCCACTTGTTTCTTTACACGGAGTACGAGCGTCCACTTGTGTCTTCACTTGGAATAAGGAGCGTCAGCTTGTGGCAGTGTGTCTTCACTTGTGTAAGGAGCGTCCACTTGTGTCTTCACACGGACAAAAGAGCGTCAGCTTGTGTCTTCACTCGGAGTACGCAGCGTCCACTTGTATCTTCACACGGAGTAAGGAGGGTCAGCTTGTGGCAGTGTGTCTTCACACGGAGTATGGTGTGTTCACTTGTGTCTTCACATGGAGAAAGAGGCGTCCACTTGGGTCTTCACATGGAGTACGGAGAGTCAGCTTGTGGCAGTATGTCTTCACATGGAGTAAGGAGCGTCCACTTGTCTCTTCACACGGAGTACAGAGCATCCCCTTGTGTTTTCACACGGAGTACAGAGCGTCCACTTGTGTCCTCACGCGGAGTACGAGCGTCCACTTGTGTCTTCACACGGGGTAAGTAGCGTCAGCTAGTGGCAGTGTGTCTTCACTTGAGTAAGGAGCGTCCACTTGTGTCTTCACAAGAGTGAGGAGCGTCAGCTTGTGGCAGTATTCTTCACACGGAGTATGGAGTGTTCACTTGTCCCTTCACACGGAGAAGGAGCGTCCCCTTGTGTCTTCACACGGAGTACAGAGCGTCCACTTGTGTCTTCACACGGAGTACGGAGAGTCAACTTCTGTCAGTGTGTCTTCACATTGAGTAAGGAGCGTCCACTTGTGTCTTTATACGGAGTAATGGGTGTCCAGTTGTGTCTTCTTACGGAGTACGGAGCATCCACTTGTGTCTTCACACAGAGTAAGGAGTGTCAGCTTGTGGTTGTTTGTCTTCATACGGAGTAAGGAGCCTCAGCTTGTAGCAGTGTGTCTTCACATGGAGTAAGGAGCGTCACCTTGTCGCAGTGTGTCTTCACATGGAGTAAGGAGCGTTCCCTTGTGTCTTCACTCGGAGTAAGGAGCGTCACCTTGTGGCAGTATGTCTTCACATGGAGTAAGGAGCGTCCACTTGTGTCTTCACACGGAGTACAGAGAGTCAGCTTGTGGCAGTGTGTGTTCACGTGCGGTAAAGAGCGTCCACTTTTGTCTTCACACAGCGTGAGGAGCATCTGCTTGTGGCAGTGTGTGTTCACATGGAGTATGGAGCGACCCCTTGTGTCTTCACACGGAGTAAGGAGCGTCCACCTGTGTCTTCACACGGAGTACGGAGCGTCCCCTTGTGTCTTCACACGAGTAAGGAGCGTCCCCTTGTGTCTTCACACGGAGTAAGGAGCGTCCACTTGTGTCTTCACACGGAGTACGGAGCGTCCCCTTGTGTCTTCACACGGATTACGGAGCGTACCCTTGTGTCTTCACACGGAGTACAGAGCGTCCACTTGTGTCTTTACACGGAGTACGAGCGTCCACTTGTGTCTTCACTTGGAATAAGGAGCGTCAGCTTGTGGCAGTGTGTCTTCACTTGTGTAAGGAGCGTCCACTTGTGTCTTCACACGGAAAAAAGAGCGTCAGCTTGTGTCTTCACTCGGAGTACGCAGCGTCCACTTGTATCTTCACACGGAGTAAGGAGGGTCAGCTTGTGGCAGTGTGTCTTCACACGGAGTATGGTGTGTCCACTTGTGTCTTCACATGGAGAAAGAGGCATCCACTTGTGTCTTCACACGGAGTACAGAGCATCCCGTTGTGTTTTCACACGGAGTACAGAGCGTCCACTTGTGTCCTCACGCGGAGTACGAGCGTCCACTTGTGTCTTCACACGGGGTAAGTAGCGTCAGCTAGTGGCAGTGTGTCTTCACTTGAGTAAGGAGCGTCCACTTGTGTCTTCAGAAGAGTGAGGAGCGTCAGCTTGTGGCAGTATTCTTCACACGGAGTATGGAGTGTTCACTTGTCCCTTCACACGGAGAAGGAGCGTCCCCTTGTGTCTTCACACGGAGTACAGAGCGTCCACTTGTGTCTTCACACGGAGTACGGAGAGTCAGCTTTTGGCAGTGTGTCTTCACATGGAGTAAGGAGCATCCACTTGTGTCTTCACACGGAGTAAGGATCGTCTACTTGTGTCTGCACATGGAGTATAGAGCTTCCACTTGTGTCCTCACACGGAGTACGAGCGTCCCCTTGTGTCTTCACGCAGAGTTCGAGTATCAGCTTGTGGCAGTGTGTCTTTACATGGAGTAAGGAGCGTCAGCTTGTGGCAGTGTGTCTTCACTCGGAGGAAGGAGCGTCTACTTGTGTCTTCACATGGAGCAAGGAGCGTCAGCTTGTATCTTCACAAGGAATACAGAGCGTCCACTTGTTTCTTCACATGGAGTACGGAAATCCAGCTTGTGGCAGTGTGTCTTCATACGGAGTAAGGAGCGTCACCTTTAGGCAGTGTGTCCTAACATGGAGTGAAGAGCGTCCACTTGTGTCTTCACACAGAGTAAGGTGCGTTAGTTTGTGGCAGTATGTCTTCACACAGAGTAAGGAGCGTCCAATTGTGTCTTCACCCGGAGTACGGAGTCAGTTTGTGGCAGTGTGTCTTCACATGGAGTAAGGAATGTCCCCTTTTTCTTCCCACAGAGTAAAGAGAGTCAGCTTCTGGCAGTGTGTCTTCACATGGAGTAAGGAGTGTCCCCTTGTGTCTACACACAGAGTAAGGAGCGTCAGCTTGTGGCAGTGTGTCTTCACTCGAAGTAAGGAGCGTCCACTTGTGTCTTCACACGGAGTACGGAACATCCACTTGTGTCTTTACTCGGAATACGAGCGTCCACTTGTGTCTTCACACAGAGTGAGGAGCGTCAGCTTGTGGCAGTGTGTCTTCACTTGTGTAAGGAGCGTCCACTTGTGCCTTCACACGGAGTAAGGTGCGTCAGCTTGTGTTTTTACACAGAGTGAGGAGTGTCAGCTTTTGGCATTATGTCTTCACACGGAGAATGGAGCGTCCACTTGTGTCTTCACAAGGAGTAAGGAGCGTCCAATTGTGTCTTTACACGGAGTACGGAGCGTCAGCTTGTGGCAGTGTGTCTTCACACAGATTAAGGAGCGTTAGTTTGTGGCAGTGTGTCTTCACACGGAGTATGGAGCGTCCACTTGTGTCTTCACAAGGAGTAAGGAGCGTCCAATTGTGTCTTTACACGGAGTACGGAGCGTCAGCTTGTGGCAGTGTGTCTTCACATGCACTCAGGAGCATCCACTTGTGTCTTCACACGGAGTAAGGAGCGACCACTTGTGTCTTCACACGGAGTACAGAGCGTCCCCCTCTGTCTTCACACGGAATACGGAGCGTCCACTTGTGTCTTCACTCGGCGTGAGGAGCGTCACCTTGTGGCAGTGTGTCTTCACATGGAATTCGGAGCGTCCACTTGTGTCTTCCCAGGGAGAAGGGAGCGTCAGCTTGTGGCAGTGTGTCTTCACTCGTAATAAGGAACGTCGACTTGTGTCTTCACATGGAGCACGGTGCATCCACTTATATCTTCACACGGAGTACGGAGAGTCAACTTCTGTCAGTGTGTCTTCACATTGAGTAAGGAGCGTCCACTTGTGTCTTTATACGGAGTAATGGGTGTCCAGTTGTGTCTTCTTACGGAGTACGGAGCATCCACTTGTGTCTTCACACAGAGTAAGGAGTGTCAGCTTGTGGTTGTGTGTCTTCATACGGAGTAAGGAGCCTCAGCTTGTAGCAGTGTGTCTTCACATGGAGTAAGGAGCGTCACCTTGTCGCAGTGTGTCTTCACATGGAGTAAGGAGCGTTCCCTTGTGTCTTCACTCGGAGTAAGGAGCGTCACCTTGTGGCAGTATGTCTTCACATGGAGTAAGGAGCATCCACTTGTGTCTTCACACGGAGTACAGAGAGTCAGCTTGTGGCAGTGTGTGTTCACGTGCGGTAAGGAGCGTCCACTTTTGTCTTCACACAGCGTGAGGAGCATCTGCTTGTGGCAGTGTGTGTTCACATGGAGTATGGAGCGACCCCTTGTGTCTTTACACGGAGTAAGGAGCGTCCACCTGTGTCTCACACGGAGTACGGAGCGTCCCCTTGTGTCTTCACACGAGTAAGGAGCGTCCCCTTGTGTCTTCACACGGAGTAAGGAGCGTCCACTTGTGTCTTCACACGGAGTACGGAGCGTCCCCTTGTGTCTTCACACGGAGTACGGAGCGTACCCTTGTGTCTTCACACGGAGTACGGAGCGTCCACTTGTGTCCTTACACGGAGTACGAGCGTCCACTTGTGTCTTCACTTGGAATAAGGAGCGTCAGCTTGTGGCAGTGTGTCTTCACTTGTGTAAGGAGCGTCCACTTGTGTCTTCACACGGACAAAAGAGCGTCAGCTTGTGTCTTCACTCGGAGTACGCAGCGTCCACTTGTATCTTCACACGGAGTAAGGAGGGTCACCTTGTGGCAGTGTGTCTTCACACGGAGTATGGTGTGTCCACTTGTGTCTTCACATGGATAAAGAGGCATCCACTTGGGTCTTCACATGGAGTACGGAGAGTCAGCTTGTGGCAGTATGTCTTCACATGGAGTAAGGAGCGTCCACTTGTCTCTTCACACGGAGTACAGAGCATCCCCTTGTGTTTTCACACGGAGTACAGAGCGTCCACTTGTGTCCTCACGCGGAGTACGAGCGTCCACTTGTGTCTTCACACGGGGTAAGGAGCGTCAGCTAGTGGCAGTGTGTCTTCACTTGAGTAAGGAGCGTCCACTTGTGTCTTCACAAGAGTGAGGAGCGTCAGCTTGTGGCAGTATTCTTCACACGGAGTATGGAGTGTTCACTTGTCCCTTCACACGGAGAAGGAGCATCCCCTTGTGTCTTCACACGGAGTACAGAGCGTCCACTTGTGTCTTCACACGGAGTACGGAGAGTCAGCTTTTGGCAGTGTGTCTTCACATGGAGTAAGGAGCATCCACTTGTGTCTTCACACGGAGTAAGGATCGTCCACTTGTGTCTTCACACGGAGTATAGAGTTTCCACTTGTGTCCTCACACGGAGTACGAGCGTCCCCTTGTGTCTTCACGCAGAGTTCGATTATCAGCTTGTGGCAGTGTGTCTTTACATGGAGTAAGGAGCGTCAGCTTGTGGCAGTGTGTCTTCACTCGGAGGAAGGAGCGTCTACTTGTGTCTTCACATGGAGCAAGGAGCGTCAGCTTGTATCTTCACAAGGAATACAGAGCGTCCACTTGTTTCTTCACATGGAGTACGGAAATCCAGCTTGTGGCAGTGTGTCTTCATACGGAGTAAGGAGCGTCACCTTTAGGCAGTGTGTCCTAACATGGAGTGAAGAGCGTCCACTTGTGTCTTCACACAGAGTAAGGTGCGTTAGTTTGTGGCAGTATGTCTTCACACAGAGTAAGGAGCGTCCAATTGTGTCTTCACCCGGAGTACGGAGTCAGTTTGTGGCAGTGTGTCTTCACATGGAGTAAGGAATGTCCCCTTTTTCTTCCCACGGAGTAAGGAGAGTCAGCTTGTGGCAGTGTGTCTTCACATGGAGTAAGGAGTGTCCCCTTGTGTCTACACACAGAGTAAGGAGCGTCAGCTTGTGGCAGTGTGTCTTCACTCGAAGTAAGGATCGTCCACTTGTGTCTTCACATGGAGAAAGAGGCGTCCACTTGGGTCTTCACACGGAGTCCGGAGAGTCAGCTTGTGGCAGTGTGTCTTCACACGGAGTATGGTGTGTCCACTTGTGTCTTCACATGGAGAAAGAGGCGTCCACTTGGGTCTTCACATGGAGTTCGGAGAGTCAGCTTGTGGCAGTGTCTTCACATGGAGTAAGGAGCGTCCACTTGTTTCTTTACATGGCGTAAGGAGCGTCATCTTGTGGCAGTATGTCTTCACACGGAGTAAGGAGCGTCCACTTGTGTCTTCACACGGAGTACAGAGCGTCCCCTTGTGTTTTCACACGGAGTACAGAGCGTCCACTTGTGTCTTCATTCGGAGTACGAGCGTCCACTTGTGTCTTCACATGGAATTAGGAGCGTTTGCTTGTGGCAGTGTGTCTTCACTTTTTTAAGGAGCGTCCACTTGTATCTTCACACGGAGTAAGGAGGGTCAGCTTTTGGCAGTGTATCTTCACATGGAGTAAGGATCGTTCCCTTGTGTCTTCACACGGAGTAAGGAGCGTCACCTTGTGGCAGTGTGTCTTCACATGGAATTCGGAGCGTCCACTTGTGTCTTCCCAGGGAGTAGGGAGCGTCAGCTTGTGGCAGTGTGTCTTCACACGGAGTAAGGAGCATCCACTTGTGTCTTCACACAGATTAAGGAGCGTTAGTTTGTGGCAGTGTGTCTTCACACGGAGTATGGAGCGTCCACTTGTGTCTTCACAAGGAGTAAGGAGCGTCCAATTGTGTCTTTACACGGAGTACGGAGCGTCAGCTTGTGGCAGTGTGTCTTCACATGCACTCAGGAGCATCCACTTGTGTCTTCACACGGAGTAAGGAGCGACCACTTGTTTCTTCACACGGAGTACAGAGCGTCCCCCTCTGTCTTCACACGGAATACGGAGCGTCCACTTGTGTCTTCACTCGGCGTGAGGAGCGTCACCTTGTGGCAGTGTGTCTTCACATGGAATTCGGAGCGTCCACTTGTGTCTTCCCAGGGAGAAGGGAGCGTCAGCTTGTGGCAGTGTGTCTTCACTCGTAATAAGGAACGTCGACTTGTGTCTTCACATGGAGCACGGTGCATCCACTTATATCTTCACACGGAGTACGGAGAGTCAACTTCTGTCAGTGTGTCTTCACACTGAGTAAGGAGCGTCCACTTGTGTCTTTATACGGAGTAATGGGTGTCCAGTTGTGTCTTCTTACGGAGTACGGAGCATCCACTTGTGTCTTCACACAGAGTAAGGAGTGTCAGCTTGTGGTTGTGTGTCTTCATACGGAGTAAGGAGCCTCAGCTTGTAGCAGTGTGTCTTCACATGGAGTAAGGAGCGTCACCTTGTCGCAGTGTGTCTTCACATGGAGTAAGGAGCGTCACCTTGTCGCAGTGTGTCTTCACATGGAGTAAGGAGCGTTCCCTTGTGTCTTCACTCGGAGTAAGGAGCGTCACCTTGTGGCAGTATGTCTTCACATGGAGTAAGGAGCGTCCACTTGTGTCTTCACACGGAGTACAGAGAGTCAGCTTGTGGCAGTGTGTGTTCACGTGCGGTAAGGAGCGTCCACTTTTGTCTTCACACAGCGTGAGGAGCATCTGCTTGTGGCAGTGTGTGTTCACATGGAGTATGGAGCGACCCCTTGTGTCTTCACACGGAGTAAGGAGCGTCCACCTGTGTCTTCACACGGAGTACGGAGCGTCCCCTTGTGTCTTCACACGAGTAAGGAGCGTCCCCTTGTGTCTTCACACGGAGTAAGGAGCGTCCACTTGTGTCTTCACACGGAGTACGGAGCGTCCCCTTGTGTCTTCACACGGAGTACGGAGCGTACCCTTGTGTCTTCACACGGAGTACAGAGCGTCCACTTGTGTCTTTACACGGAGTACGAGCGTCCACTTGTGTCTTCACTTGGAATAAGGAGCGTCAGCTTGTGGCAGTGTGTCTTCACTTGTGTAAGGAGCGTCCACTTGTGTCTTCACACGGACAAAAGAGCGTCAGCTTGTGTCTTCACTCGGAGTACGCAGCGTCCACTTGTATCTTCACACGGAGTAAGGAGGGTCAGCTTGTGGCAGTGTGTCTTCACACGTAGTATGGTGTGTCCACTTGTGTCTTCACATGGAGAAAGAGGCATCCACTTGGGTCTTCACATGGAGTACGGAGAGTCAGCTTGTGGCAGTATGTCTTCACATGGAGTAAGGAGCGTCCACTTGTCTCTTCACACGGAGTACAGAGCATCCCCTTGTGTTTTCACACGGAGTACAGAGCGTCCACTTGTGTCCTCACGCGGAGTACGAGCGTCCACTTGTGTCTTCACACGGGGTAAGTAGCGTCAGCTAGTGGCAGTGTGTCTTCACTTGAGTAAGGAGCGTCCACTTGTGTCTTCACAAGAGTGAGGAGCGTCAGCTTGTGGCAGTATTCTTCACACGGAGTATGGAGTGTTCACTTGTCCCTTCACACGGAGAAGGAGCGTCCCCTTGTGTCTTCACACGGAGTACAGAGCGTCCACTTGTGTCTTCACACGGAGTACGGAGAGTCAGCTTTTGGCAGTGTGTCTTCACATGGAGTAAGGAGCATCCACTTGTGTCTTCACACGGAGTAAGGATCGTCCACTTGTGTCTTCACACGGAGTATAGAGCTTCCACTTGTGTCCTCACACGGAGTACGAGCGTCCCCTTGTGTCTTCACGCAGAGTTCGAGTATCAGCTTGTGGCAGTGTGTCTTTACATGGAGTAAGGAGCGTCAGCTTGTGGCAGTGTGTCTTCACTCGGACGAAGGAGCGTCTACTTGTGTCTTCACATGGAGCAAGGAGCGTCAGCTTGTATCTTCACAAGGAATACAGAGCGTCCACTTGTTTCTTCACATGGAGTACGGAAATCCAGCTTGTGGCAGTGTGTCTTCATACGGAGTAAGGAGCGTCACCTTTAGGCAGTGTGTCCTAACATGGAGTGAAGAGCGTCCACTTGTGTCTTCACACAGAGTAAGGTGCGTTAGTTTGTGGCAGTATGTCTTCACACAGAGTAAGGAGCGTCCAATTGTGTCTTCACCCGGAGTACGGAGTCAGTTTGTGGCAGTGTGTCTTCACATGGAGTAAGGAATGTCCCCTTTTTCTTCCCACGGAGTAAGGAGAGTCAGCTTCTGGCAGTGTGTCTTCACATGGAGTAAGGAGTGTCCCCTTGTGTCTTCACTCGAAGTAAGGAGCGTCAGCTTGTGTCTTCACATGGAGAAAGAGGCGTCCACTTGTGTCTTCACATGGAGAAAGAGGCGTCCACTTGGGTCTTCACACGGAGTCCGGAGAGTCAGCTTGTGGCAGTGTGTCTTCACACGGAGTAAGGAGCGTCCACTTGTGTCTTCACACGGAGTATGGTGTGTCCACTTGTGTCTTCACATGGAGAAAGAGGCGTCCACTTGGGTCTTCACACGGAGTACGGAGAGTCAGCTTGTGGCAGTATGTCTTCACACGGAGTAAGGAGCGTCCACTTGTGTCTTCACACGGAGTACAGAGCGTCCCCTTGTGTTTTCACACGGAGTACAGAGCGTCCACTTGTGTCTTCATTCGGAGTACGAGCGTCCACTTGTATCTTCACATGGAATAAGGAGCGTTTGCTTGTGGCAGTGTGTCTTCACTTTTTTAAGGAGCGTCCACTTGTATCTTCACATGGAGTAAAGAGCATCAGCTTGTGTCTTCACTGGGAGTACGCAGCGTCCACTTGTATCTTCACACGGAGTCCGGAGAGTCAGCTTGTGGCAGTGTGTCTTCACACGGAGTAAGGAGAGTCAGCTTGTGGCAGTGTGTCTTTACATGGAATTCAGAGCGTCCACTTGTGTCTTCCCAGGGAGTAGGGAGCGTCAGCTTGTGGCAGTGTGTCTTCACTCGGAGTAAGGATCATCCACTTGTGTCTTCACATGGAGAAAGAGGCGTCCACTTGGGTCTTCACACGGAGTCCGGAGAGTCAGCTTGTGGCAGTGTGTCTTCACACGGAGTATGGTGTGTCCACTTGTGTCTTCACATGGAGAAAGAGGCGTCCACTTGGGTCTTCACATGGAGTACGGAGAGTCAGCTTGTGGCAGTATGTCTTCACACGGAGTAAGGAGCGTCCACTTGTGTCTTCACACGGAGTACAGAGCGTCCCCTTGTGTTTTCACACGGAGTACAGAGCGTCCACTTGTGTCTTCATTCGGAGTACGAGCGTCCACTTGTATCTTCACATGGAATAAGGAGCGTTTGCTTGTGGCAGTGTGTCTTCACTTGTATAAGGAGCGTCCACTTGTATCTTCACATGGAGTAAAGAGCGTCAGCTTGTGTCTTCACTGGGAGTACGCAGCGTCCACTTGTATCTTCACACGGAGTAAGGAGGGTCAGCTTGTGGCAGTGTGTCTTCACACGGAGTAAGGAGGGTCAGCTTGTGGCAGTGTGTCTTTACATGGATTTCGGAGCGTCCACTTGTGTCTTCCCAGGGAGTAGGGAGCGTCAGCTTGTGGCAGGGTGTCTTCACTCGGAGTAAGGAGCATCCACTTGTGTCTTCACACAGATTAAGGAGCGTTAGTTTGTGGCAGTGTGTCTTCACACGGAGTAAGGAGCGTCCACTTGTGTCTTCACACGGAGTCAGGTGCGTCAGCTTGTGTCTTTACACAGAGTGAGGAGTGTCAGCTTTTGGCAGTATGTCTTCACACGGAGTATGGAGCGTCCACTTGTGTCTTCACAAGGAGTAAGGAGCGTCCAATTGTGTCTTTACTCGGAGTACGGAGAGTCAGCTTGTGGCAGTGTGTGTTCACATGCACTCAGGAGCATCCACTTGTGTCTTCACACGGAGTACAGAGCGTCCCCCTCTGTCTTCACACGGAATATGGAGCGTCCACTTGTGTCTTCACACGGCATAAGGATCGTCACCTTGTGGCAGTGTGTCTTCACTCGCAGTAAGGAGCGTCCACTTGTGTCTTCACACGGAGTAAGGAGGGTCAGCTTGTGGTAGTGTTTCTTCACCTTGAGTAAGGAGCATCCCCTTGTGTCTTCACACGGAATAAGGAGCGTCACCTAGTGGCAGTTTGTCTTCACATGGAGTAAGGAGCGTCCCTCTGTGTCTTGACACGGCGTAAGGAGCGTCACCTTGTGGCAGTGTGTCTTCACATGGAGTACGGAGCGTCCCCCTGTGTCTTGACACGGCGTAAGGAGCGTCACCTTGTGGCAGTGTGTCTTCACATGGATTAAGGTGCGTCCACTTGTGTCTTCACACAGAGTAAGGGGCGTTAGTTTCTGGCAGTGTGTCTTAGCACGGAGTAAGGAGCGTTCACTTGTGTCTTCACCCGGAATACGGAGAGTTAGCTTGTTGAAGTATGTCTTCACACGGAGTATGGAGCGTCCACTTGTGTCTTCACACGGAGTAAGGAGCGTCCACTTGTGTCTTCACACGGAGTACGGAGCGTCCCCTTGTGTCTTCTCACGGAATACGGAGCTTCCACTTGTGTCCTCACGCGGAGTACGAGCTTCCACTTGTGTCTTCACATGGAGTAAGGAGCGTCAGCTAGTGGCAGTGTGTCTTCACTTGAGTAAGGAGCGTCCACTTGTGTCTTCCCACGGAGTACGGAGCGTCCCCTTGTGTCTTCTCACTGAATACGGAGCGTCCACTTGTGTACTCACACGGAGTACGAGCTTCTATTTGTGTCTTCACACGGAGTAAGGAGCGTCAGCTAGTGGCAGTGTGTCTTCACTTGAGTAAGGAGCGTCCACTTGTGTCTTCACACGGAGTACGGAGCGTCCCCTTGTGTCTTCTCACGGAATACGGAGCGTCCACTTGTGTACTCACACGGAGTACGAGCTTCCACTTGTGTCTTCACACGGAGTAAGGAGCGTCAGCTAGTGGCAGTGTGTCTTCACTTGAGTAAGGAGCGTCCACTTGTGTCTTCACACGGAGTAAGGAGCGTCAGCTAGTGGCAGTGTGTCTTCACTTGTGTAAGGAGCGTCCACTTGTGCCTTCACACGGAGTAAAGAGCGTCAGCTTGTGTCTTCACACGGAGTACGCAGCGTCCATTTGTATCTTCACACGGAGTAAGGAGTGTCACCTTGTGGCAGTGTGTCTTCACATGAGTAGGAACGTCCACTTGGGGCTTCACACAGAGTAAGGAGCGTCACTTTGTGGCAGTGTGTTTTCACATGGAGTAAGGAGCGTACACTTGTGTCTTCACACGGAGTACGGAACATCCACTTGTGTCTTTACTCGGAGTACGAGCGTCCACTTGTGTCTTCACACAGAGTGAGGAGCGTCAGCTTGTGGCAGTGTGTCTTCACTTGTGTAAGGAGCGTCCACTTGTGCCTTCACACGAAGTAAAGAGCGTCAGCTTGTGTCTTCACACGGAGTACAGAGCGTCCACTTGTGTCTTCATTCGGAGTACGAGCGTCCACTTGTGTCTTCACATGGAATAAAGAGCGTTTGCTTGTGGCAGTGTGTCATCACTTTTTAAAGGAGCGTCCACTTGTATCTTCACACGGAGTAAGGAGGGTCAGCTTGTGGCAGTGTGTCTTCACTCGGAGTAAGGAGCATCCACTTGTGTCTTCACACAGATTAAGGAGCGTTAGTTTGTGGCAGTGTGTCTTCACACGGAGTATGGAGCGTCCACTTGTGTCTTCACAAGGAGTAAGGAGCGTCCAATTGTGTCTTTACACGGAGTACGGAGCGGCAGCTTGTGGCAGTGTGTCTTCACATGCACTCAGGAGCATCCACTTGTGTCTTCACACGGAGTAAGGAGCGACCACTTGTGTCTTCACACGGAGTACAGAGCGTCCCCCTCTGTCTTCACACGGAATACGGAGCGTCCACTTGTGTCTTCACTCGGCGTGAGGAGCGTCACCTTGTGGCAGTGTGTCTTCACATGGAATTCGGAGCGTCCACTTGTGTCTTCCCAGGGAGAAGGGAGCGTCAGCTTGTGGCAGTGTGTCTTCACTCGTAATAAGGAACGTCGACTTGTGTCTTCACATGGAGCACGGTGCATCCACTTATATCTTCACACGGAGTACGGAGAGTCAACTTCTGTCAGTGTGTCTTCACATTGAGTAAGGAGCGTCCACTTGTGTCTTTATACGGAGTAATGGGTGTCCAGTTGTGTCTTCTTACGGAGTACGGAGCATCCACTTGTGTCTTCACACAGAGTAAGGAGTGTCAGCTTGTGGTTGTTTGTCTTCATACGGAGTAAGGAGCCTCAGCTTGTAGCAGTGTGTCTTCACATGGAGTAAGGAGCGTCACCTTGTCGCAGTGTGTCTTCACATGGAGTAAGGAGCGTTCCCTTGTGTCTTCACTCGGAGTAAGGAGCGTCACCTTGTGGCAGTATGTCTTCACATGGAGTAAGGATCGTCCACTTGTGTCTTCACACGCAGTACAGAGAGTCAGCTTGTGGCAGTGTGTGTTCACGTGCGGTAAGGAGCGTCCACTTTTGTCTTCACACAGCGTGAGGAGCATCTGCTTATGGCAGTGTGTGTTCACATGGAGTATGGAGCGACCCCTTGTGTCTTCACACGGAGTAAGGAGCGTCCACCTGTGTCTTCACACGGAGTACGGAGCGTCCCCTTGTGTCTTCACACGAGTAAGGAGCGTCCCCTTGTGTCTTCACACGGAGTAAGGAGCGTCCACTTGTGTCTTCACACGGAGTACGGAGCGTCCCCTTGTGTCTTCACACGGATTACGGAGTGTACCCTTGTGTCTTCACACGGAGTACAGAGCGTCCACTTGTGTCTTTACACGGAGTACGAGCGTCCACTTGTGTCTTCACTTGGAATAAGGAGCGTCAGCTTGTGGCAGTGTGTCTTCACTTGTGTAAGGAGCGTCCACTTGTGTCTTCACACGGAAAAAAGAGCGTCAGCTTGTGTCTTCACTCGGAGTACGCAGCGTCCACTTGTATCTTCACACGGAGTAAGGAGGGTCAGCTTGTGGCAGTGTGTCTTCACACGGAGTATGGTGTGTCCACTTGTGTCTTCACATGGAGAAAGAGGCATCCACTTGGGTCTTCACATGGAGTACGGAGAGTCAGCTTGTGGCAGTATGTCTTCACATGTAGTAAGGAGCGTCCACTTGTCTCTTCACACGGAGTACAGAGCATCCCCTTGTGTTTTCACACGTAGTACAGAGCGTCCACTTGTGTCCTCACGCGGAGTATGAGCGTCCACTTGTGTCTTCACACGGGGTAAGTAGCGTCAGCTAGTGGCAGTGTGTCTTCACTTGAGTAAGGAGCGTCCACTTGTGTCTTCACAAGAGTGAGGAGCGTCAGCTTGTGGCAGTATTCTTCACACGGAGTATGGAGTGTTCACTTGTCCCTTCACACGGAGAAGGAGCGTCCCCTTGTGTCTTCACACGGAGTACAGAGCGTCCACTTGTGTCTTCGCACGGAGTACGGAGAGTCAGCTTTTGGCAGTGTGTCTTCACATGGAGTAAGGAGCATCCACTTGTGTCTTCACACGGAGTAAGGATCGTCCACTTGTGTCTTCACACGGAGTATAGAGCTTCCACTTGTGTCCTCATACGGAGTACGAGCGTCCCCTTGTGTCTTCACGCAGAGTTCGAGTATCAGCTTGTGGCAGTGTGTCTTTACATGGAGTAAGGAGCGTCAGCTTGTGGCAGTGTGTCTTCACTCGGAGGAAGGAGCGTCTACTTGTGTCTTCACATGGAGCAAGGAGCGTCAGCTTGTATCTTCACAAGGAATACAGAGCGTCCACTTGTTTCTTCACATGGAGTACGGAAATCCAGCTTGTGGCAGTGTGTCTTCATACGGAGTAAGGAGCGTCACCTTTAGGCAGTGTGTCCTAACATGGAGTGAAGAGCGTCCACTTGTGTCTTCACACAGAGTAAGGTGCGTTAGTTTGTGGCAGTATGTCTTCACACAGAGTAAGGAGCGTCCAATTGTGTCTTCACCCGGAGTACGGAGTCAGTTTGTGGCAGTGTGTCTTCACATGGAGTAAGGAATGTCCCCTTTTTCTTCCCACGGAGTAAGGAGAGTCAGCTTGTGGCAGTGTGTCTTCACATGGAGTAAGGAGCGTCCACTTGTGTCTTCACACAGAGTAAGGAGCGTCAGCTTGTGGCAGTGTGTCTTCACACGGAGTATGGTGTGTCCACTTGTGTCTTCACATGGAGAAAGAGGCGTCCACTTGGGTCTTCACATGGAGTACGGAGAGTCAGCTTGTGGCAGTATGTCTTCACAAGGAGTAAGGAGCGTCCACTTGTGTCTTCACACGGAGTACAGAGCGTCCCCTTGTGTTTTCACACGGAGTACAGAGCGTCCACTTGTGTCTTCATTCGGAGTACGAGCGTCCACTTGTGTCTTCACACGGAGTCCGGAGCGTCAGCTTGTGGCAGTGTGTCTTCACACGGAGTAAGGAGGGTCAGCTTGTGGCAGTGTCTTTACATGGAATTCGGAGCGTCCACTTGTGTCTTCCCAGGGAGTAGGGAGCGTCAGCTTGTGGCAGTGTGTCTTCACTCGGAGTAAGGAGCATCCACTTGTGTCTTCACACAGATTAAGGAGCGTTAGTTTGTGGCAGTGTGTCTTCACTCGGAGTAAGGAGCGTCCACTTGTGTCTTCACACGGACTAAGGTGCGTCAGCTTGTGTCTTTACACAGAGTGAGGAGTGTCAGCTTTTGGCAGTATGTCTTCACACGGAGTATGGAGCGTCCACTTGTGTCTTCACAAGGAGTAAGGAGCGTCCAATTGTGTCTTTACTCGGAGTACGGAGAGTCAGTTTGTGGCAGTGTGTCTTCACATGCACTCAGGAGCATCCACTTGTGTCTTCACACGGAGTAAGGAGCAACCACTTGTGTCTTCACACGGAGTACAGAGCGTCCCCCTCTGTCTTCACACGGAATATGGAGCGTCCACTTGTGTCTTCACACGGCATAAGGAGCGTCACCTTGTGGCAGTGTGTCTTCACTCGCAGTAAGGAGCGTCCACTTGTGTCTTCACACGGAGTAAGGTGCGTCAGCTTGTGTCTTTACACAGAGTGAGGAGTGTCAGCTTTTGGCAGTATGTCTTCACATGGAGTACGGAGCGTCCCCTTGAGTCTTTATACGGAGTATGGAGCATCCACTTGTGTCTTCACATGGAGTAAGGAGGGTCCACTTGTGTCTTCACACGGAACAGAGAGTCAGCTTGTAGCAGTGTGTCTTCACATTCATTAAGGAGCATCCACTTGTGTCTTCACACAGAGTGAGGAACGTCCACTTGTGTCTTCACACAGAGTAAGGGGCGTTAGTTTCTGACAGTGTGTCTTCACTCGGAGTAAGGAGCGTCCACTTGTGTCTTCACACGGAGTAAGGAGTGTCAGCTTGTGGTAGTGTTTCTTCACATTGAGTAAGGAGCATCCCCTTGTGTCTTCACACGGAATAAGGAGCGTCACCTAGTGGCAGTTTGTCTTCACATGGAGTAAGGAGCGTCCCCCCGTGTCTTGACACGGCGTAAGGAGCGTCACCTTGTGGCAGTGTGTCTTCACATGGAGTACGGAGCGTCCCCCTGTGTCTTGACACGGCGTAAGGAGCGTCACCTTGTGGCAGTGTGTCTTCACATGGAGTAAGGTGCGTCCACTTGTGTCTTCACACAGAGTAAGGGGCGTTAGTTTCTGGCAGTGTGTCTTAACACGGAGTAAGGAGCGTTCACTTGTGTCTTCACCCGGAGTACGGAGAGTTAGCTTGTTGAAGTATGTCTTCACACGGAGTATGGAGCGTCCACTTGTGTCTTCACACGGAGTAAGGAGCGTCCACTTGTGTCTTCACACGGAGTACGGAGCGTCCCCTTGTGTCTTCTCACGGAATACGGAGCTTCCACTTGTGTCCACACACGGAGTACGAGCTTCCACTTGTGTCTTCACATGGAGTAAGGAGCGTCAGCTAGTGGCAGTGTGTCTTCACTTGAGTAAGGAGCGTCCACTTGTGTCTTCCCACGGAGTACGGAGCGTCCCCTTGTGTCTTCTCACGGAATACGGAGCGTCCACTTGTGTACTCACACGGAGTACGAGCTTCTACTTGTGTCTTCACACGGAGTAAGGAGCGTCAGCTAGTGGCAGTGTGTCTTCACACGGAGTACGGAGCGTCCCCTTGTGTGTTCTCACGGAATACGGAGCGTCCACTTGTGTACTCACACGGAGTACGAGCTTCCACTTGTGTCTTCACACGGAGTAAGGAGCGTCAGCTAGTGGCAGTGTGTCTTCACTTGAGTAAGGAGCGTCCACTTGAGTCTTCACACGGAGTAAGGAGTGTCACCTTGTGGCAGTGTGTCTTCACATGAGTAGGAACGTCCACTTGGGGCTTCACACAGAGTAAGGAGCGTCACTTTGTGGCAGTGTGTTTTCACATGGAGTAAGGAGCGTACACTTGTGTCTTCACACGGAGTACGGAACATCCACTTGTGTCTTTACTCGGAGTACGAGCGTCCACTTGTGTCTTCACACAGAGTGAGGAGTGTCAGCTTGTGGCAGTGTGTCTTCACTTGTGTAAGGAGCGTCCACTTGTGCCTTCACACGGAGTAAAGAGCGTCAGCTTGTGTCTTCACACGGAGTACGCAGCGTCCATTTGTATCTTCACACGGAGTAAGGAGGGTCAGCTTGTGGCAGTGTGTCTTCACACGGAGTAAGGAGGGTCAGCTTGTGGCAGTGTGTCTTCACACGGAGTAAGGAGGGTCAGCTTGTGGCAGTGTGTCTTCACATGGAGTAAGGAGCGTCAGCTTGTGGCAGTGTGTCTTCACTCGAAGTAAGGAGCGTCCACTTGTGTCTTCACATGGAGAAAGAGGCGTCCACTTGGGTCTTCACATGGAGTTCGGAGAGTCAGCTTGTGGCAGTGTCTTCACATGGAGAAAGGAGCGTCCACTTGTTTCTTCACATGGAGTAAGGAGCGTCATCTTGTGGCAGTATGTCTTCACACGGAGTAAGGAGCGTCCACTTGTGTCTGCACACGGAGTACAGAGCGTCCCCTTGTGTTTTCACACGGAGTACAGAGCGTCCACTTGTGTCTTCATTCGGAGTACGAGCGTCCACTTGTGTCTTCACATGGAATAAGGAGCGTTTGCTTGTGGCAGTGTGTCTTCACTTTTTTAAGGAGCGTCCACTTGTATCTTCACACGGAGTAAGGAGGGTCAGCTTTTGGCAGTGTATCTTCACATGGAGTAAGGATCGTTCCCTTGTGTCTTCACACGGAGTAAGGAGCGTCACCTTGTGGCAGTGTGTCTTCACATGGAATTCGGAGCGTCCACTTGTGTCTTCCCAGGGAGTAGGGAGCGTCAGCTTGTGGCAGTGTGTCTTCACTCGGAGTAAGGAGCATCCACTTGTGTCTTCACACAGATTAAGGAGCGTTAGTTTGTGGCAGTGTGTCTTCACACGGAGTATGGAGCGTCCACTTGTGTCTTCACAAGGAGTAAGGAGCGTCCAATTGTGTCTTTACACGGAGTACGGAGCGTCAGCTTGTGGCAGTGTGTCTTCACATGCACTCAGGAGCATCCACTTGTGTCTTCACACGGAGTAAGGAGCGACGACTTGTGTCTTCACACGGAGTACAGAGCGTCCCCCTCTGTCTTCACACGAAATACGGAGCGTCCACTTGTGTCTTCACTCGGCGTGAGGAGCGTCACCTTGTGGCAGTGTGTCTTCACTCGGAGGAAGGAGCGTCTACTTGTGTCTTCACATGGAGCAAGGAGCGTCAGCTTGTATCTTCACAAGGAATACAGAGCGTCCACTTGTTTCTTCACATGGAGTACGGAAATCCAGCTTGTGGCAGTGTGTCTTCATACGGAGTAAGGAGCGTCACCTTTAGGCAGTGTGTCCTAACATGGAGTGAAGAGCGTCCACTTGTGTCTTCACACAGAGTAAGGTGCGTTAGTTTGTGGCAGTATGTCTTCACACAGAGTAAGGAGCGTCCAATTGTGTCTTCACCCGGAGTACGGAGTCAGTTTGTGGCAGTGTGTCTTCACATGGAGTAAGGAATGTCCCCTTTTTCTTCCCACGGAGTAAGGAGAGTCAGCTTCTGGCAGTGTGTCTTCACATGGAGTAAGGAGTGTCCCCTTGTGTCTACACAAAGAGTAAGGAGCGTCAGCTTGTGGCAGTGTGTCTTCACACGGAGTATGGTGTGTCCACTTGTGTCTTCACATGGAGAAAGAGGCGTCCACTTGGGTCTTCACATGGAGTACGGAGAGTCAGCTTGTGGCAGTATGTCTTCACACGGAGTAAGGAGCGTCCACTTGTGTCTTCACACGGAGTACAGAGCGTCCCCTTGTGTTTTCACACGGAGTACAGAGCGTCCACTTGTGTCTTCATTCGGAGTACGAGCGTCCACTTGTATCTTCACATGGAATAAGGAGCGTTTGCTTGTGGCAGTGTGTCTTCACTTTTTTAAGGAGCGTCCACTTGTATCTTCACATGGAGTAAAGAGCGTCAGCTTGTGTCTTCACTGGGAGTACGCAGCGTCCACTTGTATGTTCACACGGAGTAAGGAGGGTCAGCTTGTGGCAGTGTGTCTTCACACGGAGTAAGGAGGGTCAGCTTGTGGCAGTGTGTCTTTACATGGAATTCGGAGCGTCCACTTGTGTCTTCCCAGGGAGTAGGGAGCGTCAGCTTGTGGCAGTGTGTCTTCACTCGGAGTAAGGAGCATCCACTTGTGTCTTCACACAGATTAAGGAGCGTTAGTTTGTGGCAGTGTGTCTTCACACGGAGTAAGGAGCGTCCACTTGTGTCTTCACACGGAGTAAGGTGCGTCAGCTTGTGTCTTTACACAGAGTGAGGAGTGTCAGCTTTTGGCATTATGTCTTCACACGGAGTATGGAGCGTCCACTTGTGTCTTCACAAGGAGTAAGGAGCGTCCAATTGTGTCTTTACTCGGAGTACGGAGAGTCAGCTTGTGGCAGTGTGTCTTCACATGCACTCAGGAGCATCCACTTGTGTCTTCCCACGGAGTAAGGAGCAACCACTTGTGTCTTCACACGGAGTACAGAGCGTCCCCCTCTGTCTTCACACGGAATATGGAGCGTCCACTTGTGTCTTCACACGGCATAAGGAGCGTCACCTTGTGGCAGTGTGTCTTCACTCGCAGTAAGGAGCGTCCACTTGTGTCTTCACACGGAGTAAGGTGCGTCAGCTTGTGTCTTTACAGAGTGAGGAGTGTCAGCTTTTGGCAGTATGTCTTCACATGGAGTACGGAGCGTCCCCTAGTGTCATTATACGGAGTATGGAGCGTCCACTTGTGTCTTCACATGGAGTAAGGAGCGTCCACTTGAGTCTTCACACGGAACAGAGAGTCAGCTTGTAGCAGTGTGTCTTCACATTCATTAAGGAGCATCCACTTGTGTCTTCACACAGAGTGAGGAGCGTTAGTTTCTGGAAGTGTGTCTTCACTCGGAGTAAGGAGCGTCCACTTGTGTTTTCACACGGAGTAAGGAGGGTCAGCTTGTGGTAGTGTTTCTTCACATTGAGTAAGGAGCATCCCCTTGTGTCTTCACAGGGAATAAGGAGCGTCACCTAGTGGCAGTTTGTCTTCACATGGAGTAAGGAGCGTCCCCCTGTGTCTTGACACGGCGTAAGGAGCGTCACCTTGTGGCAGTGTGTCTTCACATGGAGTACGGAGCGTCCCCCTGTGTCTTGACACGGCGTAAGGAGCGTCACCTTGTGGCAGTGTGTCTTCACATGGAGTAAGGTGCGTCCACTTGTGTCTTCACACAGAGTAAGGGGCGTTAGTTTCTGGCAGTGTGTCTTAACACGGAGTAAGGAGCGTTCACTTGTGTCTTCACCCGGAGTACGGAGAGTTAGCTTGTTGAAGTATGTCTTCACACGGAGTATGGAGCGTCCACTTGTGTCTTCACACGGAGTAAGGAGCGTCCACTTGTGTCTTCACACGGAGTAAGGAGCGTCCACTTGTGTCTTCGCACGGAATACGGAGCGTCCACTTGTGTACTCACACGGAGTACGAGCTTCTACTTGTGTCTTCACACGGAGTAAGGAGCGTCAGCTAGTGGCAGTGTGTCTTCACACGGAGTACGGAGCGTCCCCTTGTGTCTTCTCACGGAATACGGAGCGTCCACTTGTGTACTCACACGGAGTACGAGCTTCCACTTGTGTCTTCACACGGAGTAAGGAGCGTCAGCTAGTGGCAGTGTGTCTTCACTTGAGTAAGGAGCGTCCACTTGAGTCTTCACACGGAGTAAGGAGTGTCACCTTGTGGCAGTGTGTCTTCACATGAGTAGGAACGTCCACTTGGGGCTTCACACAGAGTAAGGAGCGTCACTTTGTGGCAGTGTGTTTTCACATGGAGTAAGGAGCGTACACTTGTGTCTTCACACGGAGTACGGAACATCCACTTGTGTCTTTACTCGGAGTACGAGCGTCCACTTGTGTCTTCACACAGAGTGAGGAGCGTCAGCTTGTGGCAGTGTGTCTTCACTTGTGTAAGGAGCGTCCACTTGTGCCTTCACACGGAGTAAAGAGCGTCAGCTTGTGTCTTCACACGGAGTACGCAGCGTCCATTTGTATCTTCACACGGAGTAAGGAGGGTCAGCTTGTGGCAGTGTGTCTTCACATGGAGTAAGGAGCGTCAGCTTGTGGCAGTGTGTCTTCACTCGAAGTAAGGAGCGTCCACTTGTGTCTTCACATGGAGAAAGAGGCGTCCACTTGGGTCTTCACATGGAGTTCGGAGAGTCAGCTTGTGGCAGTGTCTTCACATGGAGTAAGGAGCGTCCACTTGTTTCTTCACATGGAGTAAGGAGCATCATCTTGTGGCAGTATGTCTTCACACGGAGTAAGGAGCGTCCACTTGTGTCTTCACACGGAGTACAGAGCGTCCCCTTGTGATTTCACACGGAGTACAGAGCGTCCACTTGTGTCTTCATTCGGAGTACGAGCGTCCACTTGTGTCTTCACATGGAATAAGGAGCGTTTGCTTGTGGCAGTGTGTCTTCACTTTTTTAAGGAGCGTCCACTTGTATCTTCACACGGAGTAAGGAGGGTCAGCTTTTGGCAGTGTATCTTCACATGGAGTAAGGATCGTTCCCTTGTGTCTTCACACGGAGTAAGGAGCGTCACCTTGTGGCAGTGTGTCTTCACATGGAATTCGGAGCGTCCACTTGTGTCTTCCCAGGGAGTAGGGAGCGTCAGCTTGTGGCAGTGTGTCTTCACTCGGAGTAAGGAGCATCCACTTGTGTCTTCACACAGATTAAGGAGCGTTAGTTTGTGGCAGTGTGTCTTCACACGGAGTATGGAGCGTCCACTTGTGTCTTCACAAGGAGTAAGGAGCGTCCAATTGTGTCTTTACACGGAGTACGGAGCGTCAGTTTGTGGCAGTGTGTCTTCACATGCACTCAGGAGCATCCACTTGTGTCTTCACACGGAGTAAGGAGCGACCACTTGTGTCTTCACACGGAGTACAGAGCGTCCCCCTCTGTCTTCACACGGAATACGGAGCGTCCACTTGTGTCTTCACTCGGCGTGAGGAGCGTCACCTTGTGGCAGTGTGTCTTCACATGGAATTCGGAGCGTCCACTTGTGTCTTCCCAGGGAGAAGGGAGCGTCAGCTTGTGGCAGTGTGTCTTCACTCGTAATAAGGAACGTCGACTTGTGTCTTCACATGGAGCACGGTGCATCCACTTATATCTTCACACGGAGTACGGAGAGTCAACTTCTGTCAGTGTGTCTTCACATTGAGTAAGGAGCGTCCACTTGTGTCTTTATATGGAGTAATGGGTGTCCAGTTGTGTCTTCTTACGGAGTACGGAGCATCCACTTGTGTCTTCACACAGAGTAAGGAGTGTCAGCTTGTGGTTTTATGTCTTCATACGGAGTAAGGAGCCTCAGCTTGTAGCAGTGTGTCTTCACATGGAGTAAGGAGCGTCACCTTGTCGCAGTGTGTCTTCACATGGAGTAAGGAGCGTTCCCTTGTGTCTTCACTCGGAGTAAGGAGCGTCACCTTGTGGCAGTATGTCTTCACATGGAGTAAGGAGCGTCCACTTGTGTCTTCACACGGAGTACAGAGAGTCAGCTTGTGGCAGTGTGTGTTCACGTGCGGTAAGGATCGTCCACTTTTGTCTTCACACAGCGTGACGAGCATCTGCTTGTGGCAGTGTGTGTTCACATGGAGTATGGAGCGACCCCTTTTGTCTTCACACGGAGTAAGGAGCGTCCACCTGTGTCTTCACACGGAGTACGGAGCGTCCCCTTGTGTCTTCACATGGAGTAAGGAGCGTCCCCTTGTGTCTTCACATGGAGTAAGGAGCGTCATCTTGTGGCAGTATGTCTTCACACAGAGTAAGGAGCGTCCACTAGTGTCTTCACACGGAGTACAGAGCGTCCCCTTGTGTTTTCACACGGAGTACAGAGCGTCCACTTGTGTCTTCATTCGGAGTACGAGCGTCCACTTGTGTCTTCACATGGAATAAGGAGCGTTTGCTTGTGGCAGTGTTTCTTCACTTTTTTAAGGAGCGTCCACTTGTATCTTCACACGGAGTAAGGAGGGTCAGCTTTTGGCAGTGTGTCTTCACATGGAGTAAGGATCGTTCCCTTGTGTCTTCACACGGAGTAAGTAGCGTCACCTTGTGGTAGTGTGTCTTCACATGGAATTCGGAGCGTCCACTTGTGTCTTCCCAGGGAGTAGGGAGCGTCAGCTTGTGGCAGTGTGTCTTCACTCGGAGTAAGGAGCATCCACTTGTGTCTTCACACAGATTAAGGAGCGTTAGTTTGTGGCAGTGTGTCTTCACACGGAGTAAGGAGCATCCACTTGTGCCTTCACACGGAGTAAGGAGCAACCACTTGTGTGTTCACACGGAGTAAGGTGCGTCAGCTTGTGTCTTTACACAGAGTGAGGAGTGTCAGCTTTTGGCAGTATGTCTTCACACGGAGTATGGAGCGTCCACTTTTGTCTTCACAAGGAGTAAGGAGCGTCCAATTGTGTCTTTACTCGGAGTACGGAGCGTCAGTTTGTGGCAGTGTGTCTTCACATGCACTCAGGAGCATCCACTTGTGTCTTCACACGGAGTAAGGAGCGACCACTTGTGTCTTCACACGGAGTACACAGCGTCCCCCTCTGTCTTCACACGGAATACGGAGCGTCCACTTGTGTCTTCACTCGGCGTGAGGAGCGTCACCTTGTGGCAGTGTGTCTTCACATGGAATTCGGAGCGTCCACTTGTGTCTTCCCAGGGAGAAGGGAGCGTCAGCTTGTGGCAGTGTGTCTTCACTCGTAATAAGGAACGTCGACTTGTGTCTTCACATGGAGCACGGTGCATCCACTTATATCTTCACACGGAGTACGGAGAGTCAACTTCTGTCAGTGTGTCTTCACATTGAGTAAGGAGCGTCCACTTGTGTCTTTATACGGAGTAATGGGTGTGCAGTTGTGTCTTCTTACGGAGTACGGAGCATCCACTTGTGTCTTCACACAGAGTAAGGAGTGTCAGCTTGTGGTTGTGTGTCTTCATACGGAGTAAGGAGCCTCAGCTTGTAGCAGTGTGTCTTCACATGGAGTAAGGAGCGTCACCTTGTCGCAGTGTGTCTTCACATGGAGTAAGGAGCGTTCCCTTGTGTCTTCACTCGGAGTAAGGAGCGTCACCTTGTGGCAGTATGTCTTCACATGGAGTAAGGAGCGTCCACTTGTGTCTTCACACGGAGTACAGAGAGTCAGCTTGTGGCAGTGTGTGTTCACGTGAGGTAAGGAGCGTCCACTTTTGTCTTCACACAGCGTGAGGAGCATCTGCTTGTGGCAGTGTGTGTTCACATGGAGTATGGAGCGACCCCTTGTGTCTTCACACGGAGTAAGGAGCGTCCACCTGTGTCTTCACACGGAGTACGGAGCGTCCCCTTGTGTCTTCACACGAGTAAGGAGCGTCCTCTTGTGTCTTCACACGGAGTAAGGAGCGTCTACTTGTGTCTTCACACGGAGTAAGGAGCGTCCCCTTGTGTCTTCACACGGATTACGGAGTGTACCCTTGTGTCTTCACACGGAGTACAGAGCGTCCACTTGTGTCTTTACACGGAGTACGAGCGTCCACTTGTGTCTTCACTTGGAATAAGGAGCGTCAGCTTGTGGCAGTGTGTCTTCACTTGTGTAAGGAGCGTCCACTTGTGTCTTCACACGGAAAAAAGAGCGTCAGCTTGTGTCTTCACTCGGAGTACGCAGCGTCCACTTGTATCTTCACACGGAGTAAGGAGGGTCAGCTTGTGGCAGTGTGTCTTCACACGGAGTAAGGAGCATCCACTTGTGTCTTCACATGGAGAAAGAGGCATCCACTTGGGTCTTCACATGGAGTACGGAGAGTCAGCTTGTGGCAGTATGTCTTCACATGGAGTAAGGAGCGTCCACTTGTCTCTTCACACGGAGTACAGAGCATCCCCTTGTGTTTTCACACGGAGTACAGAGCGTCCACTTGTGTCCTCACGCGGAGTACGAGCGTCCACTTGTGTCTTCACACGGGGTAAGTAGCGTCAGCTAGTGGCAGTGTGTCTTCACTTGAGTAAGGAGCGTCCACTTGTGTCTTCACAAGAGTGAGGAGCGTCAGCTTGTGGCAGTATTCTTCACACGGAGTATGGAGTGTTCACTTGTCCCTTCACACGGAGAAGGAGCGTCCCCTTGTGTCTTCACACGGAGTACAGAGCGTCCACTTGTGTCTTCGCATGGAGTACGGAGAGTCAGCTTTTGGCAGTGTGTCTTCACATGGAGTAAGGAGCATCCACTTGTGTCTTCACACGGAGTAAGGATCGTCCACTTGTGTCTTCACACGGAGTATAGAGCTTCCACTTGTGTCCTCACACGGAGTACGAGCGTCCCCTTGTGTCTTCACGCAGAGTTCGAGTATCAGCTTGTGGCAGTGTGTCTTTACATGGAGTAAGGAGCGTCAGCTTGTGGCAGTGTGTCTTCACTCGGAGGAAGGAGCGTCTACTTGTGTCTTCACATGGAGCAAGGAGCGTCAGCTTGTATCTTCACAAGGAATACAGAGCGTCCACTTGTTTCTTCACATGGAGTACGGAAATCCAGCTTGTGGCAGTGTGTCTTCATACGGAGTAAGGAGCGTCACCTTTAGGCAGTGTGTCCTAACATGGAGTGAAGAGCGTCCACTTGTGTCTTCACACAGAGTAAGGTGCGTTAGATTGTGGCAGTATGTCTTCACACAGAGTAAGGAGCGTCCAATTGTGTCTTCACCCGGAGTACGGAGTCAGTTTTTGGCAGTGTGTCTTCACATGGAGTAAGGAATGTCCCCTTTTTCTTCCCACGGAGTAGGGAGAGTCAGCTTCTGGCAGTGTGTCTTCACATGGAGTAAGGAGTGTCCCCTTGTGTCTACACACAGAGTAAGGAGCGTCAGCTTGTGGCAGTGTGTCTTCACACGGAGTATGGTGTGTCCACTTGTGTCTTCACATGGAGAAAGAGGCGTCCACTTGGGTCTTCACACGGAGTACGGAGAGTCAGCTTGTGGCAGTATGTCTTCACACGGAGTAAGGAGCGTCCACTTGTGTCTTCACACGGAGTACAGAGCGTCCCCTTGTGTTTTCACACGGAGTACAGAGCGTCCACTTGTGTCTTCATTCGGAGTACGAGCGTCCACTTGTATCTTCACATGGAATAAGGAGCGTTTGCTTGTGGCAGTGTGTCTTCACTTGTATAAGGAGCGTCCACTTGTGTCTTCACATGGAGTAAAGAGCGTCAGCTTGTGTCTTCACTGGGAGTACGCAGCGTCCACTTGTATCTTCACACGGAGTAAGGAGGGTCAGCTTGTGGCAGTGTGTCTTCACACGGAGTAAGGAGGGTCAGCTTGTGGCAGTGTGTCTTTACATGGAATTCGGAGCGTCCACTTGTGTCTTCCCAGGGAGTAGGGAGCGTCAGCTTGTGGCAGTGTGTCTTCACTCGGAGTAAGGAGCATCCACTTGTGTCTTCACACAGATTAAGGAGCGTTAGTTTGTGGCAGTGTGTCTTCACACGGAGTAAGGAGCGTCCACTTGTGTCTTCACACGGAGTAAGGTGCGTCAGCTTGTGTCTTTACACAGAGTGAGGAGTGTCAGCTTTTGGCAGTATGTCTTCACACGGAGTATGGAGCGTCCACTTGTGTCTTCACAAGGAGTAAGGAGCGTCCAATTGTGTCTTTACTCGGAGTACGGAGAGTCAGTTTGTGGCAGTGTGTCTTCACATGCACTCAGGAGCATCCACTTGTGTCTTCACACGGAGTAAGGAGCAACCACTTGTGTCTTCACACGGAGTACAGAGCGTCCCCCTCTGTCTTCACACGGAATATGGAGCGTCCACTTGTGTCTTCACACGGCATAAGGAGCGTCACCTTGTGGCAGTGTGTCTTCACTCGCAGTAAGGAGCGTCCACTTGTGTCTTCACACGGAGTAAGGAGCGTCAGCTTGTGTCTTTACACAGAGTGAGGAGTGTCAGCTTTTGGCAGTATGTCTTCACATGGAGTACGGAGCGTCCCCTTGTGTCTTTATACGGAGTATGGAGCATCCACTTGTGTCTTCACATGGAGTAAGGAGCGTCCACTTGAGTCTTCACACGGAACAGAGAGTCAGCTTGTAGCAGTGTGTCTTCACATTCATTAAGGAGCATCCACTTGTGTCTTCACACAGAGTGAGGAACGTCCACTTGTGTCTTCACACAGAGTAAGGGGCGTTAGTTTCTGACAGTGTGTCTTCACTCAGAGTAAGGAGCGTCCACTTGTGTCTTCACACGGAGTAAGGAGTGTCAGCTTGTGGTAGTGTTTCTTCACATTGAGTAAGGAGCATCCCCTTGTGTCTTCACACGGAATAAGGAGCGTCACCTAGTGGCAGTTTGTCTTCACATGGAGTAAGGAGCGTCCCCCTGTGTCTTGACACGGCGTAAGGAGCGTCACCTTGTGGCAGTGTGTCTTCACATGGAGTACGGAGCGTCCCCCTGTGTCTTGACACGGCGTAAGGAGCGTCACCTTGTGGCAGTGTGTCTTCACATGGAGTAAGGTGCGTCCACTTGTGTCTTCACACAGAGTAAGGGGCGTTAGTTTCTGGCAGTGTGTCTTAACACGGAGTAAGGAGCGTTCACTTGTGTCTTCACCCGGAATACGGAGAGTTAGCTTGTTGAAGTATGTCTTCACACGGAGTATGGAGCGTCCACTTGTGTCTTCACACGGAGTAAGGAGCGTCCACTTGTGTCTTCACACGGAGTACGGAGCGTCCCCTTGTGTCTTCTCACGGAATACGGAGCTTCCACTTGTGTCCTCACACGGAGTACGAGCTTCCACTTGTGTCTTCACATGGAGTAAGGAGCGTCAGCTAGTGGCAGTGTGTCTTCACTTGAGTAAGGAGCGTCCACTTGTGTCTTCCCACGGAGTACGGAGCGTCCCCTTGTGTCTTCTCACGGAATACGGAGCGTCCACTTGTGTACTCACACGGAGTACGAGCTTCTACTTGTGTCTTCACACGGAGTAAGGAGCGTCAGCTAGTGGCAGTGTGTCTTCACACGGAGTACGGAGCGTCCCCTTGTGTGTTCTCACGGAATACGGAACGTCCACTTGTGTACTCACACGGAGTACGAGCTTCCACTTGTGTCTTCACACGGAGTAAGGAGCGTCAGCTAGTGGCAGTGTGTCTTCACTTGAGTAAGGAGCGTCCACTTGAGTCTTCACACGGAGTAAGGAGTGTCACCTTGTGGCAGTGTGTCTTCACATGAGTAGGAACGTCCACTTGGGGCTTCACACAGAGTAAGGAGCGTCACTTTGTGGCAGTGTGTTTTCACATGGAGTAAGGAGCGTACACTTGTGTCTTCACACGGAGTACGGAACATCCACTTGTGTCTTTACTCGGAGTACGAGCGTCCACTTGTGCCTTCACACAGAGTGAGGAGCGTCAGCTTGTGGCAGTGTGTCTTCACTTGTGTAAGGAGCGTCCACTTGTGCCTTCACACGGAGTAAAGAGCGTCAGCTTGTGTCTTCACACGGAGTACGCAGCGTCCATTTGTATCTTCACACGGAGTAAGGAGGGTCAGCTTGTGGCAGTGTGTCTTCACATGGAGTAAGGAGCGTCAGCTTGTGGCAGTGTGTCTTCACTCGAAGTAAGGAGCGTCCACTTGTGTCTTCACATGGAGAAAGAGGCGTCCACTTGGGTCTTCACATGGAGTTCGGAGAGTCAGCTTGTGGCAGTGTCTTCACATGGAGTAAGGAGCGTCCACTTGTTTCTTCACATGGAGTAAGGAGCGTCATCTTGTGGCAGTATGTCTTCACACGGAGTAAGGAGCGTCCACTTGTGTCTTCACATGGAGTAAGGAGCGTCCCCTTGTGTTTTCACACGGAGTACAGAGCGTCCACTTGTGTCTTCATTCGGAGTACGAGCGTCCACTTGTGTCTTCACATGGAATAAGGAGCGTTTGCTTGTGGCAGTGTGTCTTCACTTTTTTAAGGAGCGTCCACTTGTATCTTCACACGGAGTAAGGAGGGTCAGCTTTTGGCAGTGTATCTTCACATGGAGTAAGGATCGTTCCCTTGTGTCTTCACACGGAGTAAGGAGCGTCACCTTGTGGCAGTGTGTCTTCACATGGAATTCAGAGCGTCCACTTGTGTCTTCCCAGGGAGTAGGGAGCGTCAGCTTGTGGCAGTGTGTCTTCACTCGGAGTAAGGAGCATCCACTTGTGTCTTCACACAGATTAAGGAGCGTTAGTTTGTGGCAGTGTGTCTTCACACGGAGTATGGAGCGTCCACTTGTGTCTTCACAAGGAGTAAGGAGCGTCCAATTGTGTCTTTACACGGAGTACGGAGCGTCAGCTTGTGGCAGTGTGTCTTCACATGCACTCAGGAGCATCCACTTGTGTCTTCACACGGAGTAAGGAGCGACCACTTGTGTCTTCACACGGAGTACAGAGCGTCCCCCTCTGTCTTCACACGAAATACGGAGCGTCCACTTGTGTCTTCACTCGGCGTGAGGAGCGTCACCTTGTGGCAGTGTGTCTTCACATGGAATTCGGAGCGTCCACTTGTGTCTTCCCAGGGAGAAGGGAGCGTCAGCTTGTGGCAGTGTGTCTTCACTCGTAATAAGGAACGTCGACTTGTGTCTTCACATGGAGCACGGTGCATCCACTTATATCTTCACACGGAGTACGGAGAGTCAACTTCTGTCAGTGTGTCTTCACCTTGAGTAAGGAGCGTCCACTTGTGTCTTTATACGGAGTAATGGGTGTCCAGTTGTGTCTTCTTACGGAGTACGGAGCATCCACTTGTGTCTTCACACAGAGTAAGGAGTGTCAGCTTGTGGTTGTGTGTCTTCATACGGAGTAAGGAGCCTCAGCTTGTAGCAGTGTGTCTTCACATGGAGTAAGGAGCGTCACCTTGTCGCAGTGTGTCTTCACATGGAGTAAGGAGCGTTCCCTTGTGTCTTCACTCGGAGTAAGGAGCGTCACCTTGTGGCAGTATATCTTCACATGGAGTAAGGAGCGTCCACTTGTGTCTTCACACGGAGTACAGAGAGTCAGCTTGTGGCAGTGTGTGTTCACGTGCGGTAAGGAGCGTCCACGTTTGTCTTCACACAGCGTGAGGAGCATCTGCTTGTGGCAGTGTGTGTTCACATGGAGTATGGAGCGACCCCTTGTGTCTTCACTCGGAGTAAGGAGCATCCACTTGTGTCTTCACACGGAGTAAGGAGGGTCAGCTTGTGGCAGTGTGTCTTCACACGGAGTAAGGAGGGTCAGCTTGTGGCAGTGTGTCTTTACATGGAATTCGGAGCGTCCACTTGTGTCTTCCCAGGGAGTAGGGAGCGTCAGCTTGTGGCAGTGTGTCTTCACTCGGAGTAAGGAGCATCCACTTCTGTCTTCACACAGATTAAGGAGCGTTAGTTTGTGGCAGTGTGTCTTCACACGGAGTAAGCAGCGTCCACTTGTGTCTTCACACGGAGTAAGGTGCGTCAGCTTGTGTCTTTACACAGAGTGAGGAGTGTCAGCTTTTGGCAGTATGTCTTCACACGGAGTATGGAGCGTCCACTTGTGTCTTCACAAGGAGTAAGGAGCGTCCACTTGTTTCTTCACACGGAGTAAAGAGCGTCAGCTTGTGTCTTCACACGGAGTACGCAGCGTCCATTTGTATCTTCACACGGAGTAAGGAGGGTCAGCTTGTGGCAGTGTGTCTTCACATGGAGTAAGGAGCGTCAGCTTGTGGCAGTGTGTCTTCACTCGAAGTAAGGAGCGTCCACTTGTATCTTCACATGGAGTGAGGAGTGTCAGCTTGTGGCAGTGTGTCTTCACACGGAGTATGGTGTGTCCACTTGTGTCTTCACATGGAGAAAGAGGCGTCCACTTGGGTCTTCACATGGAGTTCGGAGAGTCAGCTTGTGGCAGTGTCTTCACATGGAGTAAGGAGCGTCCACCTGTGTCTTCACACAGAGTACGGAGCGTCCACCTGTGTCTTCACACGAGTAAGGAGCGTCCCCTTGTGTCTTCACACGGAGTAAGGAGCGTCCACCTGTGTCTTCACACGGAGTACGGAGCGTCCCCTTGTGTCTTCACACGAGTAAGGAGCGTCCCCTTGTGTCTTCACACGGAGTAAGGAGCGTCCACTTGTGTCTTCACACGGAGTACGGAGCGTCCCCTTGTGTCTTCACACGGATTACGGAGTGTACCCTTGTGTCTTCACACGGAGTACAGAGCGTCCACTTGTGTCTTTACACGGAGTACGAGCGTTCACTTGTGTCTTCACTTGGAATAAGGAGCGTCAGCTTGTGGCAGTGTGTCTTCACTTGTGTAAGGAGCGTCCACTTGTGTCTTCACACGGAAAAAAGAGCGTCAGCTTGTGTCTTCACTCGGAGTACGCAGCGTCCACTTGTATCTTCACACGGAGTAAGGAGGGTCAGCTTGTGGCAGTGTGTCTTCACACGGAGTAAGGAGCATCCACTTGTGTCTTCACATGGAGAAAGAGGCATCCACTTGGGTCTTCACATGGAGTACGGAGAGTCAGCTTGTGGCAGTATGTCTTCACATGGAGTAAGGAGCGTCCACTTGTCTCTTCACACGGAGTACAGAGCATCCCCTTGTGTTTTCACACGGAGTACAGAGCGTCCACTTGTGTCCTCACGCGGAGTACGAGCGTCCACTTGTGTCTTCACACGGGGTAAGTAGCGTCAGCTAGTGGCAGTGTGTCTTCACTTGAGTAAGGAGCGTCCACTTGTGTCTTCACAAGAGTGAGGAGCGTCAGCTTGTGGCAGTATTCTTCACACGGAGTATGGAGTGTTCACTTGTCCCTTCACACGGAGAAGGAGCGTCCCCTTGTGTCTTCACACGGAGTACAGAGCGTCCACTTGTGTCTTCGCACGGAGTACGGAGAGTCAGCTTTTGGCAGTGTGTCTTCACATGGAGTAAGGAGCATCCACTTGTGTCTTCACACGGAGTAAGGATCGTCCACTTGTGTCTTCACACGGAGTATAGAGCTTCCACTTGTGTCCTCACACGGAGTACGAGCGTCCCCTTGTGTCTTCACGCAGAGTTCGAGTACCAGCTTGTGGCAGTGTGTCTTTACATGGAGTAAGGAGCGTCAGCTTGTGGCAGTGTGTCTTCACATGGAGTAAGGAGCATCCACTTGTGTCTTCACACGGAGTAAGGATCGTCCACTTGTGTCTTCACTCGGAGTAAGGAGCGTCCACCTGTGTCTTCACACGGAGTACGGAGCGTCCCCTTGTGTCTTCACATGGAGTAAGGAGCGTCCCCTTGTGTCTTCACATGGAGTAAGGAGCGTCATCTTGTGGCAGTATGTCTTCACACAGAGTAAGGAGCGTCCACTTGTGTCTTCACACGGAGTACAGAGCGTCCCCTTGTGTTTTCACACGGAGTACAGAGCGTCCACTTGTGTCTTCATTCGGAGTACGAGCGTCCACTTGTGTCTTCACATGGAATAAGGAGCGTTTGCTTGTGGCAGTGTGTCTTCACTTTTTTAAGGAGCGTCCACTTGTATCTTCACACGGAGTAAGGAGGGTCAGCTTTTGGCAGTGTGTCTTCACATGGAGTAAGGATCGTTCCCTTGTGTCTTCACACGGAGTAAGGAGCGTCACCTTGTGGCAGTGTGTCTTCACATGGAATTCGGAGCGTCCACTTGTGTCTTCCCAGGGAGTAGGGAGCGTCAGCTTGTGGCAGTGTGTCTTCACTCGGAGTAAGGAGCATCCACTTGTGTCTTCACACAGATTAAGGAGCGTTAGTTTGTGGCAGTGTGTCTTCACACGGAGTATGGAGCGTCCACTTGTGTCTTCACAAGGAGTAAGGAGCGTCCAATTGTGTCTTTACTCGGAGTACAGAGCGTCCCCTTGTGTTTTCACACGGAGTACAGAGCGTCCACTTGTGTCTTCATTCGGAGTACGAGCGTCCACTTGTGTCTTCACATGGAATAAGGAGCGTTTGCTTGTGGCAGTGTGTCTTCACTTTTTTAAGGAGCGTCCACTTGTATCTTCACACGGAGTAAGGAGGGTCAGCTTTTGGCAGTGTGTCTTCACATGGAGTAAGGATCGTTCCCTTGTGTCTTCACACGGAGTAAGGAGCGTCACCTTGTGGCAGTGTGTCTTCACATGGAATTCGGAGCGTCCACTTGTGTCTTCCCAGGGAGTAGGGAGCGTCAGCTTGTGGCAGTGTGTCTTCACTCGGAGTAAGGAGCATCCACTTGTGTCTTCACACAGATTAAGGAGCGTTAGTTTGTGGCAGTGTGTCTTCACACGGAGTAAGGAGCATCCACTTGTGTCTTCACACAGATTAAGGAGCGTTAGTTTGTGGCAGTGTGTCTTCACACGGAGTAAGGAGTGTCCACTTGTGTCTTCACACGGAGTAAGGAGCGTCCAATTGTGTCTTTACTCGGAGTACGGAGCGTCAGTTTGTGGCAGTGTGTCTTCACATGCACTCAGGAGCATCCACTTGTGTCTTCACACGGAGTAAGGAGCGACCACTTGTGTCTTCACACGGAGTACAGAGCGTCCCCCTCTGTCTTCACACGGAATACGGAGCGTCCACTTGTGTCTTCACTCGGCGTGAGGAGCGTCACCTTGTGGCAGTGTGTCTTCACATGGAATTCGGAGCGTCCACTTGTGTCTTCCCAGGGAGAAGGGAGCGTCAGCTTGTGGCAGTGTGTCTTCACTCGTAATAAGGAACGTCGACTTGTGTCTTCACATGGAGCACGGTGCATCCACTTATATCTTCACACGGAGTACGGAGAGTCAACTTCTGTCAGTGTGTCTTCACATTGAGTAAGGAGCGTCCACTTGTGTCTTTATACGGAGTAATGGGTGTGCAGTTGTGTCTTCTTACGGAGTACGGAGCATCCACTTGTGTCTTCACACAGAGTAAGGAGTGTCAGCTTGTGGTTGTGTGTCTTCATACGGAGTAAGGAGCCTCAGCTTGTACCAGTGTGTCTTCACATGGAGTAAGGAGCGTCACCTTGTCGCAGTGTGTCTTCACATGGAGTAAGGAGCGTTCCCTTGTGTCTTCACTCGGAGTAAGGAGCGTCACCTTGTGGCAGTATGTCTTCACATGGAGTAAGGAGCGTCCACTTGTGTCTTCACACGGAGTACAGAGAGTCAGCTTGTGGCAGTGTGTGTTCACGTGAGGTAAGGAGCGTCCACTTTTGTCTTCACACAGCGTGAGGAGCATCTGCTTGTGGCAGTGTGTGTTCACATGGAGTATGGAGCGACCCCTTGTGTCTTCACACGGAGTAAGGAGCGTCCACCTGTGTCTTCACACGGAGTACGGAGCGTCCCCTTGTGTCTTCACACGAGTAAGGAGCGTCCCCTTGTGTCTTCACACGGAGTAAGGAGCGTCCACTTGTGTCTTCACACGGAGTACGGAGCGTCCCCTTGTGTCTTCACACGGATTACGGAGTGTACCCTTGTGTCTTCACACGGAGTACAGAGCGTCCACTTGTGTCTTTACACGGAGTACGAGCGTCCACTTGTGTCTTCACTTGGAATAAGGAGCGTTTGCTTGTGGCAGTGTGTCTTCACTTTTTTAAGGAGCGTCCACTTGTATCTTCACACGGAAAAAAGAGCGTCAGCTTGTGTCTTCACTCGGAGTACGCAGCGTCCACTTGTATCTTCACACGGAGTAAGGAGGGTCAGCTTGTGGCAGTGTGTCTTCACACGGAGTAAGGAGCATCCACTTGTGTCTTCACATGGAGAAAGAGGCATCCACTTGGGTCTTCACATGGAGTACGGAGAGTCAGCTTGTGGCAGTATGTCTTCACATGGAGTAAGGAGCGTCCACTTGTCTCTTCACACGGAGTACAGAGCATCCCCTTGTGTTTTCACACGGAGTACAGAGCGTCCACTTGTGTACTCACGCGGAGTACGAGCGTCCACTTGTGTCTTCACACGGGGTAAGTAGCGTCAGCTAGTGGCAGTGTGTCTTCACTTGAGTAAGGAGCGTCCACTTGTGTCTTCACAAGAGTGAGGAGCGTCAGCTTGTGGCAGTATTCTTCACACGGAGTATGGAGTGTTCACTTGTCCCTTCACACGGAGAAGGAGCGTCCCCTTGTGTCTTCACACGGAGTACAGAGCGTCCACTTGTGTCTTCGCACGGAGTACGGAGAGTCAGCTTTTGGCAGTGTGTCTTCACATGGAGTAAGGAGCATCCACTTGTGTCTTCACACGGAGTAAGGATCGTCCACTTGTGTCTTCACACGGAGTATAGAGCTTCCACTTGTGTCCTCACACGGAGTACGAGCGTCCCCTTGTGTCTTCACGCAGAGTTCGAGTATCAGCTTGTGGCAGTGTGTCTTTACATGGAGTAAGGAGCGTCAGCTTGTGGCAGTGTGTCTTCACTCGGAGGAAGGAGCGTCTACTTGTGTCTTCACATGGAGCAAGGAGCGTCAGCTTGTATCTTCACAAGGAATACAGAGCGTCCACTTGTTTCTTCACATGGAGTACGGAAATCCAGCTTGTGGCAGTGTGTCTTCATACGGAGTAAGGAGCGTCACCTTTAGGCAGTGTGTCCTAACATGGAGTGAAGAGCGTCCACTTGTGTCTTCACACAGAGTAAGGTGCGTTAGTTTGTGGCAGTATGTCTTCACACAGAGTAAGGAGCGTCCAATTGTGTCTTCACCCGGAGTACGGAGTCAGTTTGTGGCAGTGTGTCTTCACATGGAGTAAGGAATGTCCCCTTTTTCTTCCCACGGAGTAAGGAGAGTCAGCTTCTGGCAGTGTGTCTTCACATGGAGTAAGGAGTGTCCCCTTGTGTCTACACACAGAGTAAGGAGCGTCAGCTTGTGGCAGTGTGTCTTCACACGAAGTATGGTGTGTCCACTTGTGTCTTCACATGGAGAAAGAGGCGTCCACTTGGGTCTTCACATGGAGTACGGAGAGTCAGCTTGTGGCAGTATGTCTTCACACGGAGTAAGGAGCGTCCACTTGTGTCTTCACACGGAGTACAGAGCGTCCCCTTGTGTTTTCACACGGAGTACAGAGCGTCCACTTGTGTCTTCATTCGGAGTACGAGCGTCCACTTGTATCTTCACATGGAATAAGGAGCGTTTGCTTGTGGCAGTGTGTCTTCACTTGTATAAGGAGCGTCCACTTGTGTCTTCACATGGAGTAAAGAGCGTCAGCTTGTGTCTTCACTGGGAGTACGCAGCGTCCACTTGTATCTTCACACGGAGTAATGAGGGTCAGCTTGTGGCAGTGTGTCTTCACACGGAGTAAGGAGGGTCAGCTTGTGGCAGTGTGTCTTTACATGGAATTCGGAGCATCCACTTGTGTCTTCCCAGGGAGTAGGGAGCGTCAGCTTGTGGCAGTGTGTCTTCACTCGGAGTAAGGAGCATCCACTTGTGTCTTCACACAGATTAAGGAGCGTTAGTTTGTGGCAGTGTGTCTTCACACGGAGTAAGGAGCGTCCACTTGTGTCTTCACACGGACTAAGGTGCGTCAGCTTGTGTCTTTACACAGAGTGAGGAGTGTCAGCTTTTGGCAGTATGTCTTCACACGGAGTATGGAGCGTCCACTTGTGTCTTCACAAGGAGTAAGGAGCGTCCAATTGTGTCTTTACTCGGAGTACGGAGAGTCAGTTTGTGGCAGTGTGTCTTCACATGCACTCAGGAGCATCCACTTGTGTCTTCACACGGAGTAAGGAGCAACCACTTGTGTCTTCACACGGAGTACAGAGCGTCCCCCTCTGTCTTCACACGGAATATGGAGCGTCCACTTGTGTCTTCACACGGCATAAGGAGCGTCACCTTGTGGCAGTGTGTCTTCACTCGCAGTAAGGAGCGTCCACTTGTGTCTTCACACGGAGTAAGGTGCGTCAGCTTGTGTCTTTACACAGAGTGAGGAGTGTCAGCTTTTGGCAGTATGTCTTCACATGGAGTACGGAGCGTCCCCTTGTGTCTTTATACGGAGTATGGAGCATCCACTTGTGTCTTCACATGGAGTAAGGAGCGTCCACTTGAGTCTTCACACGGAACAGAGAGTCAGCTTGTAGCAGTGTGTCTTCACATTCATTAAGGAGCATCCACTTGTGTCTTCACACAGAGTGAGGAACGTCCACTTGTGTCTTCACACAGAGTAAGGGGCGTTAGTTTCTGACAGTGTGTCTTCACTCGGAGTAAGGAGCGTCCACTTGTGTCTTCACACGGAGTAAGGAGTGTCAGCTTGTGGTAGTGTTTCTTCACATTGAGTAAGGAGCATCCCCTTGTGTCTTCACACGGAATAAGGAGCGTCACCTAGTGGCAGTTTGTCTTCACATGGAGTAAGGAGCGTCCCCCTGTGTCTTGACACGGCGTAAGGAGCGTCACCTTGTGGCAGTGTGTCTTCACATGGAGTACGGAGCGTCCCCCTGTGTCTTGACACGGCGTAAGGAGCGTCACCTTGTGGCAGTGTGTCTTCACATGGAGTAAGGTGCGTCCACTTGTGTCTTCACACAGAGTAAGGGGCGTTAGTTTCTGGCAGTGTGTCTTAACACGGAGTAAGGAGCGTTCACTTGTGTCTTCACCCGGAGTACGGAGAGTTAGCTTGTTGAAGTATGTCTTCACACGGAGTATGGAGCGTCCACTTGTGTCTTCACACGGAGTAAGGAGCGTCCACTTGTGTCTTCACACGGAGTACGGAGCGTCCCCTTGTGTCTTCTCACGGAATACGGAGCTTCCACTTGTGTCCTCACACGGAGTACAAGCTTCCACTTGTGTCTTCACATGGAGTAAGGAGCGTCAGCTAGTGGCAGTGTGTCTTCACTTGAGTAAGGAGCGTCCACTTGTGTCTTCCCACGGAGTACGGAGCGTCCCCTTGTGTCTTCTCACGGAATACGGAGCATCCACTTGTGTACTCACACGGAGTACGAGCTTCTACTTGTGTCTTCACACGGAGTAAGGAGCGTCAGCTAGTGGCAGTGTGTCTTCACACGGAGTACGGAGCGTCCCCTTGTGTGTTCTCACGGAATACGGAGCGTCCACTTGTGTACTCACACGGAGTACGAGCTTCCACTTGTGTCTTCACACGGAGTAAGGAGCGTCAGCTAGTGGCAGTGTGTCTTCACTTGAGTAAGGAGCGTCCACTTGAGTCTTCACACGGAGTAAGGAGTGTCACCTTGTGGCAGTGTGTCTTCACATGAGTAGGAACGTCCACTTGGGGCTTCACACAGAGTAAGGAGCGTCACTTTGTGGCAGTGTGTTTTCACATGGAGTAAGGAGCGTACACTTGTGTCTTCACACGGAGTACGGAACATCCACTTGTGTCTTTACTCGGAGTACGAGCGTCCACTTGTGTCTTCACACAGAGTGAAGAGCGTCAGCTTGTGGCAGTGTGTCTTCACTTGTGTAAGGAGCGTCCACTTGTGCCTTCACACGGAGTAAAGAGCGTCAGCTTGTGTCTTCACACGGAGTACGCAGCGTCCATTTGTATCTTCACACGGAGTAAGGAGCGTCAGCTTGTGGCAGTGTGTCTTCACTCGAAGTAAGGAGCGTCCACTTGTGTCTTCACATGGAGAAAGAGGCGTCCACTTGGGTCTTCACATGGAGTTCGGAGAGTCAGCTTGTGGCAGTGTCTTCACATGGAGTAAGGAGCGTCCACTTGTTTCTTCACATGGAGTAAGGAGCGTCATCTTGTGGCAGTATGTCTTCACACGGAGTAAGGAGCGTCCACTTGTGTCTGCACACGGAGTACGGAGCGTCCCCTTGTGTTTTCACACGGAGTACAGAGCGTCCACTTGTGTCTTCATTCGGAGTACGAGCGTCCACTTGTGTCTTCACATGGAATAAGGAGCGTTGCTTGTGGCAGTGTGTCTTCACTTTTTTAAGGAGCGTCCACTTGTATCTTCACAGGGAGTAAGGAGGGTCAGCTTTTGGCAGTGTATCTTCACATGGAGTAAGGATCGTTCCCTTGTGTCTTCACACGGAGTAAGGAGCGTCACCTTGTGGCAGTGTGTCTTCACATGGAATTCGGAGCGTCCACTTGTGTCTTCCCAGGGAGTAGGGAGCGTCAGCTTGTGGCAGTGTGTCTTCACTCGGAGTAAGGAGCATCCACTTGTGTCTTCACACAGATTAAGGAGCGTTAGTTTGTTGCAGTGTGTCTTCACACGGAGTATGGAGCGTCCACTTGTGTCTTCACAAGGAGTAAGGAGCGTCCAATTGTGTCTTTACACGGAGTACGGAGCGTCAGCTTGTGGCAGTGTGTCTTCACATGCACTCAGGAGCATCCACTTGTGTCTTCACACGGAGTAAGGAGCGACCACTTGTGTCTTCACACGGAGTACAGAGCGTCCCCCTCTGTCTTCACACGAAATACGGAGCGTCCACTTGTGTCTTCACTCGGCGTGAGGAGCGTCACCTTGTGGCAGTGTGTCTTCACATGGAATTCGGAGCGTCCACTTGTGTCTTCCCAGGGAGAAGGGAGCGTCAGCTTGTGGCAGTGTGTCTTCACTCGTAATAAGGAACGTCGACTTGTGTCTTCACATGGAGCACGGTGCATCCACTTATATCTTCACACGGAGTACGGAGAGTCAACTTCTGTCAGTGTGTCTTCACATTGAGTAAGGAGCGTCCACTTGTGTCTTTATACGGAGTAATGGGTGTCCAGTTGTGTCTTCTTACGGAGTACGGAGCATCCACTTGTGTCTTCACACAGAGTAAGGAGTGTCAGCTTGTGGTTGTGTGTCTTCATACGGAGTAAGGAGCCTCAGCTTGTAGCAGTGTGTCTTCACATGGAGTAAGGAGCGTCACCTTGTCGCAGTGTGTCTTCACATGGAGTAAGGAGCGTTCCCTTGTGTCTTCACTCGGAGTAAGGAGCGTCACCTTGTGGCAGTATGTCTTCACATGGAGTAAGGAGCGTCCACTTGTGTCTTCACACGGAGTACAGAGAGTCAGCTTGTGGCAGTGTGTGTTCACGTGCGGTAAGGAGCGTCCACTTTTGTCTTCACACAGCATGAGGAGCATCTGCTTGTGGCAGTGTGTGTTCACATGGAGTATGGAGCGACCCCTTGTGTCTTCACTCGGAGTAAGGAGCATCCACTTGTGTCTTCACACAGATTAAGGAGCGTTAGTTTGTGGCAGTGTGTCTTCACACGGAGTAAGGAGCATCCACTTGTGTCTTCACATGGAGTAAAGAGCGTCAGCTTGTGTCTTCACTGGGAGTACGCAGCGTCCACTTGTATCTTCACACGGAGTAAGGAGGGTCAGCTTGTGGCAGTGTGTCTTCACACGGAGTAAGGAGGGTCAGCTTGTGGCAGTGTGTCTTTACATGGAATTCGGAGCGTCCACTTGTGTCTTCCCAGGGAGTAGGGAGCGTCAGCTTGTGGCAGTGTGTCTTCACTCGGAGTAAGGAGCATCCACTTCTGTCTTCACACAGATTAAGGAGCGTTAGTTTGTGGCAGTGTGTCTTCACACGGAGTAAGGAGCGTCCACTTGTGTCTTCACACGGAGTAAGGTGCGTCAGCTTGTGTCTTTACACAGAGTGAGGAGTGTCATCTTGTGGCAGTATGTCTTCACACGGAGTAAGGAGGGTCAGCTTGTGGCAGTGTGTCTTCACTCGAAGTAAGGAGCGTCCACTTGTATCTTCACATGGAGTAAGGAGCGTCAGCTTGTGGCAGTTTGTCTTCACTCGAAGTAAGGAGCGTCCACTTGTATCTTCACATGGAGTGAGGAGTGTCAGCTTGTGGCAGTGTGTATTCACACGGAGTATGGTGTGTCCACTTGTGTCTTCACATGGAGAAAGAGGCGTCTACTTGGGTCTTCACATGGAGTTCGGAGAGTCAGCTTGTGGCAGTGTCTTTACATGGAGTAAGGAGCGTCCACTTGTTTCTTCACATGGAGTAAGGAGCGTCATCTTGTGGCAGTATGTCTTCACACAGAGTAAGGAGCGTCCACTTGTGTCCTTCACACGGAGTACAGAGCGTCCACTTGTGTCTTCACTCGGAGTACGGAGCGTCCACTTGTGTCTTCACATGGAATAAGGAGCGTTTGCTTGTGGCAGTGTGTCTTCACTTTTTTAAGGAGCGTCCACTTGTATCTTCACACGGAGTAAGGAGGGTCAGCTTTTGGCAGTGTGTCTTCACATGGAGTAAGGATCGTTCCCTTGTGTCTTCACACGGAGTAAGGAGCGTCACCTTGTGGCAGGTGTGTCTTCACATGGAATTCGGAGCGTCCACTTGTGTCTTCCAGGGAGTAGGGAGCGTCAGCTTGTGGCAGTGTGTCTTCACTCGGAGTAAGGAGCATCCACTTGTGTCTTCACACAGATTAAGGAGCGTTAGTTTGTGGCAGTGTGTCTTCACACGGAGTATGGAGCGTCCACTTGTGTCTTCACAAGGAGTAAGGAGCGTCCAATTGTGTCTTTACTCGGAGTACAGAGCGTCCCCTTGTTGTTTTCACACGGAGTACAGAGCGTCCACTTGTGTCTTCATTCGGAGTACGAGAGTCCACTTGTGTCTTCACATGGAATAAGGAGCGTTTGCTTGTGGCAGTGTGTCTTCACATTTTTAAGGAGCGTCCACTTGTATCTTCACACGGAGTAAGGAGGGTCAGCTTTTGGCAGTGTATCTTCACATGGAGTAAGGATCGTTCCCTTGTGTCTTCACACGGAGTAAGGAGCGTCACCTTGTGGCAGTGTGTCTTCACATGGAATTCGGAGCGTCCACTTGTGTCTTCCCAGGGAGTAGGGAGCGTCAGCTTGTGGCAGTGTGTCTTCACTCGGAGTAAGGAGCATCCACTGTTGTCTTCACACAGATTAAGGAGCGTTAGTTGTGGCAGTGTGTCCTTCACACGGAGTAAGGAGCATCCACTTGTGTCTTCACACAAATTAAGGAGCGTTAGTTTGTGGCAGTGTGTCTTCACACGGAGTAAGGAGCGTCCACTTGTGTCTTCACACGGAGTAAGGAGCGTCCAATTGTGTCTTTACTCGGAGTACGGAGCGTCAGTTTGTGGCAGTGTGTCCTTCACATGCACTCAGGAGCATCACTTGTGTCTTCACACGGAGTAAGGAGCGACCACTTGTGTCTTCACACGGAGTACAGAGCGTCCCCCTCTGTCTTCACACGGAATACGGAGCGTCCACTTGTGTCTTCACTCGGTGTGAGGAGCGTCACCTTGTGGCAGTGTGTCTTCACATGGAATTCGGAGCGTCCACTTGTGTCTTCCCAGGGAGACGGGAGCGTCAGCTTGTGGCAGTGTGTCGTCACTCGTAATAAGGAACGTCGACTTGTGTCTTCACATGGAGCACGGTGCATCCACTTATATCTTCACACGGAGTACGGAGAGTCAACTTCTGTCAGTGTGTCTTCACATGGAGTAAGGATCGTCCACTTGTGTCTTTATACGGAGTAATGGGTGTCCAGTTGTGTCTTCTTACGGAGTACGGAGCATCCACTTGTGTCTTCACACAGAGGTAAGGAGTGTCAGCTTGTGGTTGTGTGTCTTCATACGGAAGTAAGGAGCCTCAGCTTGTAGCAGTGTGTCTTCACATGGAGTAAGGAGCGTCACCTTGTCGCAGTGTGTCTTCACATGGAGTAAGGAGCGTTCCCTTGTGTCTTCACACGAGTAAGGAGCATCCCCTTGTGTCTTCACACGGAGTAAGGAGCGTCCACTTGTGTCTTCACACGGAGTACAGAGAGTCAGCTTGTGGCAGTGTGTGTTCACGTGCGGTAAGGAGCGTCCACTTTTGTCTTCACACAGCGTGAGGAGCATCTGCTTGTGGCAGTGTGTGTTCACATGGAGTATGGAGCGACCCCTTGTGTCTTCACACGGAGTAAGGAGCGTCCCACCTGTGTCTTTCACACGGAGTACGGAGCGTCCCCTTGTGTCTTCACACGAGTAAGGAGCGTCCCCTTGTGTCTTCACACGGAGTAAAGGAGCGTCCACTTGTGTCTTCACACGGATTACGGAGCGTCCCCTTGTGTCTTCCACACGGAGTACGGAGCGTACCCTTGTGTCTTCACACGGAGTACAGAGCGTCCACTTGTGTCTTTACACGGAGTACGAGCGTCCACTTGTGTCTTCACTTGGAATAAGGAGCGTCAAGCTTGTGGCAGTGTGTCTTCACTTGTGTAAGGAGCGTCTACTTGTGTCTTCACACGGAGTACAGAGCGTCCCCTTGTGTTTTCACACGGAGTACAGAGCGTCCACTTGTGTCTTCATTCGGAGGTACGAGCGTCCACTTGTGTCTTCACATGGAATAAGGAGCGTTAGTTTGTGGCAGTGTGTCTTCACTCGTAATAAGGAACGTCGACTTGTGTCTTCACATGGAGCACGGTGCATCCACTTATATCTTCACACGGAGTACGGAGAGTCAACTTCTGTCAGTGTGTCTTCACATTGAGTAGGAGCGTCCCACTTGTGTCTTTATACGGAGTAATGGGTGTCCAGTTTGTGTCTTCTTACGGAGTACGGAGCATCCACTTGTGTCTCACACAGAGTAAGGAGTGTCAGCGTTGTGGTTGTGTGTCTTCATACGGAGTAAGGAGCCTCAGCTTGTAGCAGTGTGTCTTCACATGGAGTAAGGAGCGTCACCTTGTCGCAGTGTGTCTTCACTTGTGTAAGGAGCGTTCCCTTGTGTCTTCACTCGGAGTAAGGAGCGTCACCTTGTGGCAGTATGTCTTCACATGGAGTAAGGAGCGTCCACTTGTGTCTTCACACGGAGTACAGAGAGTCAGCTTGTGGCAGTGTGTGTTCACGTGCGGTAAGGAGCGTCCACTTTTGTCTTCACACAGCGTGAGGAGCATCTGCTTGTGGCAGTGGTGTGTTCACATGGAGTATGGAGCGACCCCTTGTGTCTTCACTCGGAGTAAGGAGCGTCCACTTGTGTCTTCACACGGAGTACGGAGCGTCCCCTTGTGTCTTCACATGGAGTAAGGAGTGTCCCCTTGTGTCTTCACATGGAGTACGGAGCGTCATCTTGTGGCAGTATGTCTTCACACGGAGTAAGGAGCGTCCACTTGTGTCTTCACACGGAGTACAGAGCGTCCCCTTGTGTTTTCACACGGAGTACAGAGCGTCCACTTGTGTCTTCATTCGGAGTACGAGCGTCCACTTGTGTCCTTCACATGGAATAAGAGGCGTTTGCTTGTGGCAGTGTGTCTTCACGTTTTTAAGGAGCGTCCACTTGTATCTTCACACGGAGTAAGGAGGGTCAGCTTTGGCAGTGTGTCTTCACATGGAGTAAGGATCGTTTCCCTTGTGTCTTCACACGGAGTAAGGAGCGTCACCTTGTGGCAGTGTGTCTTCACATGGAATTCGGAGCGTCCACTTGTGTCTTCCCAGGGAGTAGGGAGCCGTCAGCGTGTGGCAGTGTGTCTTCACTCGGAGTAAGGAGCATCCACTTGTGTCTTCACACAGATTAAGGAGCGTTAGTTTGTGGCAGTGTGTCTTCACACGGAGTATGGAGCGTCCACTTGTGTCTTCACAAGGAGTAAGGAGCGTCCATTGTGTCTTACTCGGAGTACAGAGCGTCCCCTGGTGTTTTCACACGGAGTACAGAGCGTCCACTTTGGTCTTCATTCGGAGTACGAGCGTCCACTTGTGTCTTCACATGGAATAAGGAGCGTTTGCTTGTGGCAGGTGGTCTTCACTTTTTTAAGGAGCGTCCACTTGTATCTTCACACGGAGTAAGGAGGGTCAGCTTTTGGCAGTGTGTCTTCACATGGAGTAAGGATCGTTCCCTTGTGTCTTCACACGGAGTAAGGAGCGTCACCTTGTGCAGTGTTTCTTCACATGGAATTCGGAGCGTCCACTTGTGTCCTTCCCAGGGAAGTAGGGAGCGTCAGCTTGTGGCAGTGTGTCTTCACTCGGAGTAAGGAGCATCCACTTGTGTCTTCACACAGATTAAGGAGCGTTAGTTTGTGGCAGTGTGTCTTCACACGGAGTATGGAGCGTCCACTTGTGTCTTCACAAGGAGTAAGGAGCGTCCAATTGTGATCTTTACTCGGAGTACAGAGCGTCCCCTTGTGTTTTCACACGGAGTACAGAGCGTCCACTTGTGTCTTCATTCGGAGTATCGAGCGTCCACTTGTGTCTTCACATGGAATAAGGAGCGTTTACTTGTGGGCAGTGTGTCTTCACTTTTTTAAGGAGCGTCCACTTGTATCTTCACACGGAGTAAGGAGGGTCAGCTTTTGGCAGTGTATCTTCACATGGAGTAAGGATCGTTCCCTTGTGTCTTCACACGGAGTAAGGAGCGTCACCTTGTGGCAGTGTGTCTTCACATGGAATTCGGAGCGTCTCACTTGTGTCTTCCCAGGGAGTAGGGAGCGTCAGCTTGTGGCAGTGTCTTCACTCGGAGTAAGGAGCATCCACTTGTGTCTTCACACAGATTAAGGAGCGTTAGTTTGTGGCAGTATGTCTTCACACGGAGTAAGGAGCATCCACTTGTGTCTTCACACAGATTAAGGAGCGTTAGTTTGTGGCAGTGTGTCTTCACACGGAGTAAGGAGTGTCCACTTGTGTCTTCACACGGAGTAAGGAGCGTCCAATTGTGTCTTTACTCGGAGTAAGGAGCGTCAGTTTGTGGCAGTGTGTCTTCACATGCACTCAGGAGCATCCACTTGTGTCTTCACACGGAGTAAGGAGCGACCACTTGTGTCTTCACACGGAGTACAGAGCGTCCCCCTCTGTCTTCACACGGAATACGGAGCGTCCACTTGTGTCTTCACTCGGCGGGAGGAGCGTCACCTTGTGGCAGTGTCTTCACATGGAATTCGGAGCGTCCACTTGTGTCCTTCCCAGGGAGAAGGGAGCGTCAGCTTGTGGCAGTGTGTCTTCACTCGTAATAAGGAACGTCGACTTGTGTCTTCACATGGAGCACGGTGCATCCACTTATATCTTCACACGAGTACGGAGAGTCAACTTCTGTCAGTGTGTCTTCACATTGAGTAAGGAGCGTCCACTTGTGTCTTTATACGGAGTAATGGGTGTGCAGTTGTGTCTTCTTACGGAGTACGGAGCATCCACTTGTGTCTTCACACAGAGTAAGGAGTGTCAGCTTGTGGTTGTTTGTCTTCATACGGAGTAAGGAGCCTCAGCTTGTAGCAGTGTGTCTTCACATGGAGTAAGGAGCGTCACCTTGTCGCAGTGTGTCTCACATGGAGTAAGGAGCGTTCCCTTGTGTCTTCACTCGGGAGTAAGGAGCGTCACCTTGTGGCAGTATGTCTTCACATGGAGTAAGGAGCGTCCCACTTGTGTCTTCACACGCAGTACAGAGAGTCAGCTTGTGGCAGTGTGTGTTCACGTGCGGTAAGGAGCGTCCACTTTTGTCTTCACACAGCGTGAGGAGCATCTGCTTGTGGCAGTGTGTGTTCACATGGAGTATGGAGCGACCCCTTGTGTCTTCACACGGAGTAAGGAGCGTCCACCTGTGTCTTCACACGGAGTACGGAGCGTCCCCTTGTGTCTTCACACGAGTAAGGAGCGTCCCCTTGTGTCTTCACACGGAGTAAGGAGCGTCCACTTGTGTCTTCACACGGAGTACGGAGCGTCCCCTTGTGTCTTCCACACGGATTACGGAGTGTACCCTTGTGTCTTCACACACGGAGTACAGAGCGTCCACTTGTGTCTTTTACACGGAGTACGAGCGTCCACTTGTGTCTTCACTTGGGAATAAGGAGCGTCAGCTTGTGGCAGTGTGTCCTTCACTTGTGTAAGGAGCGTCCACTTGTGTCTTCACACGGAAAAAAGAGCGTCAGCTTGTGTCTTCACTCGGAGTACGCAGCGTCCACCTTGTATCTTCACACGGAGTAAGGAGGGTCAGCTTGTGGCAGTGTGTCTTCACACGGAGTAAGGAGCATCCACTTGTGTCTTCACATGGAGAAAGAGGCATCCACTTGGGTCTTCACATGGAGTACGGAGAGTCAGCTTGTGGCAGTATGTCTTCACATGGAGTAAGGAGCGTCCACTTGTCTCTTCACACGGAGTACAGAGCATCCCCTTGTGTTTTCACACGGAGAGTACAGAGCGTCCACGTTGTGTCCTCACGCGGAGTACGAGCGTCCCACGTTGTGTCTTCACACGGGGTAAGTAGCGTCAGCTAGTGGCAGTGTGTCTTCACTTGAGTAAGGAGCGTCCCACTTGTGTCTTCACAAGAGTGAGGAGCGTCAGCTTGTGGCAGTATTCTTCACACGGAGTATGGAGTGTTCACCTTGTCCCTTCACACGGAGAAGGAGCGTCCCCTTGATGTCCTTCACACGGAGTACAGAGCGTCCACTTGTGTCTTCGCACGGAGTACGGAGAGTCAGCTTTTGGGCAGTGTGTCTTCACATGGAGTAGGAGCATCCACTTGTTGTCTTCACACGGAGTAAGGATCGTCCACTTGTGTCTTCACACGGAGTATAGAGCTTCCACTTGTGTCCTCACACGGAGTACGAGCGTCCCCCTTGTGTCTTCACGCAAGTTCGAGTATCAGCTTGTGGCAGTGTGGTCTTTACATGGAGTAAGGAGCGTCAGCTTGTGGCAGTGTGTCTTCACTCGGAGGAAGGGAAGCGTCTACCTTGTGTCTTCACATGGAGCAAGGAGCGTCAGCTTGTATCTTCACAAGGAATACAGAGCGTCCACTTGTTTCTTTCACAATGGAGGTACGGAAATCCAGCTTGTGGCAGTGTGTCTTCATACGGAGTAAGGAGCTCACCTTAGGCAGTGTGCCTAACATGAGTGAAGAGCGTCCACTTGTGTCTTCACACAGAGTAAGGTGCGTTAGTTTGTGGCAGTAGGTCTTCACACAGAGTAAGGAGCGTCCAATTGTGTCCTCACCCGGAGTACGGAGTCAGTTGTGGCAGTGTGTCTTCACATGGAGTAAGGAATTTCCCCTTTTTCTTCCCACGGAGTAAGGAGAGTCAGCTTCTGGCAGTGTGTCTTCACATGGAGTAAGGAGTGTCCCCTGTGTCTACACACAGAGTAAGGAGGGTCAGCTTGTGGCAGTGTGTCTTCACACGGAGTATGGTGTGTCCACTTGTGTCTTCACATGGAGAAAGAGGCGTCCACTTGGGTCTTCACATGGAGTACGGAGAGTCAGCTTGTGGCAGTATGTCTTCACACGGAGTAAGGAGCGTCCACTTGTGTCTTCACACGGAGTACAGAGCGTCCCCTTGTGTTTTCACACGGAGTACAGAGCGTCCACTTGTGTCTTCATTCGGAGTACGAGCGTCCACTTGTATCTTCACATGGAGTAAGGAGCGTCAGCTTGTGGCAGTGTGTCTTCACTTGTATAAGGAGCGTCCACTTGTGTCTTCACATGGAGTAAAGAGCGTCAGCTTGTGTCTTCACTGGGAGTACGCAGCGTCCACTTGTATCTTCACACGGAGTAAGGAGGGTCAGCTTGTGGCAGTGTGTCTTCACACGGAGTAAGGAGGGTCAGCTTGTGGCAGTGTGTCTTTACATGGAATTCGGAGCGTCCACTTGTGTCTTCCCAGGGAGTAGGGGAGCGCAGCTTGTGGCGGTGTGTCTTCACTCACGGAGAAGGAGCATCCACTTGTGTCTTCACACAGATAAGGTAGCGTTAGTTGTGGCAGTGTGTCTTCGACAGGAGTAAGGATGCGTCCACTTGTTGTCGTCTCAACACGGACTAAGGTGCGTCAGCTTGGTGTCGTTACACAGAGTGAGGGAGGTGTCAGCTTTTTGGCAGTATGTCTTCTCACACGGATATGTGAGCGTCCACTTGTGTCCCTTTCACAAGGAGTAAGGAGCGTCCAATTGTGTCTTTTACCTCGGAGTACGGGAGAGTCAGTTGTGGCAAGTGTGTCTTTCACATGCCACTCAGGAGCAATCCACTTTGTTGTCCTTCACACGAGAGTAGGAGCAACCACTTGTTGTCTTCAACACGGAGTACAGAGCGTTCCCCCTCTGTCTTCAACACGGAATATGGAGCGTCCACTTGTTGTCTTCGGGCGGAGCGGGGGGTGGAATAGGGGGGGAAGAGCGTCCACCTTGTGGCAGTGTGTCTTCACTCGCAGGTAAGGAGCGTCCACTTGTGTCTTCACACGGAGTAAGGTGCGTCAGCTTGTGTCTTTACACAGACGTGAGGAGTGTCAGCTTTGGCAGTATGTCTCTCACATGGAGTACGGACGCGTCCCCCTTGTTGTCTTTATACGGAGTATGGAGCATCACTGTGTCTTCACATGAGTAAGGAGCGTCCACTTGAGTCTTCCACACGAACAGAAGAGTCAGCTTGTAGCAGTGTGTCTTCACAATTCATTAAGGAGCATCCACTTGGTCTTCACCACAGAGTGAGGAACGTCCCACTTGTGTCTTCACACAGAGTAAGGGCGTTAGTTTCTGACAGTGTGTCTTCACTCGGAGTAAGGAGCGTCTCCACTTGTGTCTTTCACACGGAGTAAGGAGTGTCAGCTTGTGGTAGTGTTTCTTCACATTGAGTAAGGAGCATCCCCTTGTGTCTTCACACGAATAAGGAGCGTCACCTAGTGGCAGTTTGTCTTCACATGGAGTAAGGAGCGTCCCCTGTGTCTTGACACGGCGTAAGGAGCGTCACCTTGTGGCAGTGTGTCTTCACATGGAGTACGGAGCGTCCCCCTGTGTCTTGACACGGCGTAAGGAGCGTCACCTTGTGGCAGTGTGTCTTCACATGGAGTAAGGTGCGTCCACTTGTGTCTTCACACAGAGTAAGGGGCGTTAGTTTCTGGCAGTGTGTCTTAACACGGAGTAAGGAGCGTTCATTGTGTCTTCACCGGAGTACGGAGAGTTAGCTTGTTGAAGTATGTCTTCACACGGAGTATGGAGCGTCCACTTGTGTCTTCACACGGAGTAAGGAGCGTCCACTTGTGTCTTCACACGGAGTACGGAGCGTCCCCTTGTGTCTTCTCACGGAATACGGAGCTTCCACTTGTGTCCTCACACGGAGTACGAGCTTCCACTTGTGTCTTCACATGGAGTAAGGAGCGTCAGCTAGTGGCAGTGTGTCTTCACTTGAGTAAGGAGCGTCCACTTGTGTCTTCCCACGGAGTACGGAGCGTCCCCTTGTGTCTTCTCACGGAATACGGGAGCGTCCACCTTGTGTACTCACACGGAGTACGAAGCTTCTACTTGTGTCTTCACACGGAGTAAGGAAGCGTCAGCTAGTGGCAGTGTGTCTTCACACGGAGTACGGAGGCGTCCCCTTGTGTGTTCTCACGGAATACGGAGCGTCCACTTGTGTACTCACACGGAGTACGAGCTTCCACTTGTGTCTTCACACGGAAGTAAGGAGCGTCAGCTAGTGGCAGTGTGTCTTCACTTGAGTAAGGAGCGTCCACCTTTGAGTCTTCACACGGAGTAAGGAGTGTCACCTTGTGGCAGTGTGTCTCACATGAGTAGGAACGTCACTTCGGGCTTCACACAGAGTAAGGAGCGTCACTTTGTGGCAGTGTGTTTTTCACATGGAGTAAGGAGCGTACACTTGTGTCTTCACACGGAGTACGGAACATCCACTTGTGTCCTTTACTCGGAGTAACGAGCGTCCACTTGTGTCTTCACACAGAGTGAAGAGCGTCAGCTTGTGGCAGTGTGTCTTCACTTGTGTAAGGAGCGTCCACTTGTGCCTTCACACGGAGTAAAGAGCGTCAGCTTGTGTCTTCACACGGAGTACGCAGCGTCCATTTGTATCTTCACACGGAGTAAGGAGGGTCAGCTTGTGGCAGTGTGTCTTCACATGGAGTAAGGAGCGTCAGCTTGTGGCAGTGTGTCTTCACTCGAAGTAAGGAGCGTCCACTTGTGTCTTCACATGGAGAAAGAGGCGTCCACTTGGGTCTTCACATGGAGTTCGGAGAGTCAGCTTGTGGCAGTGTCTTCACATGGGAGTAAGGAGCGTCCACTTGTTTCTTCACATGGAGTAAGGAGCGTCCATCTTGTGGCAGTATGTCTTCACACGGAGTAAGGAGCGTCCACTTGTGTCTGCACACGGAGTACGGAGCGTCCCCTTGTGTTTTCACACGGAGTACAGAGCGTCCACTTGTGTCTTCATTTGGAGTACGAGCGTCCACTTGTGTCTTCACATGGAATAAGGAGCGTTTGCTTGTGGCAGTGTGTCTTCACTTTTTTAAGGAGCGTCCACTTGTATCTTCACAGGGAGTAAGGAGGGTCAGCTTTTGGGCAGTGTATCTTCACATGGAGTAAGGATCGTTCCCTTGTGTCTTCACACGGAGTAAGGAGCGTCACCTTGTGGCAGTGTGTCTTCACATGGAATTCGGGAAGCGTCCACTTGTGTCTTCCCAGGGAGTAGGGAGCGTCAGCTTGTGGCAGTGTGTCTTCACTCGGAGTAAGGAGCATCCACTTGTGTCTTCACACAGATTAAGGAGCGTTAGTTTGTGGCAGTGTGTCTTCACACGGAGTATGGAGCGTCCACTTGTGTCTTCACAAGGAGTAAGGAGCGTCCAATTGTGTCTTTACACGGAGTACGGAGCGTCAGCTTGTGCAGTGTGTCTTCACATGCACTCAGAGCATCCACTTGTGTCTTCACACGGAGTAAGGAGCGACCACTTGTGTCTTCACACGGAGTACAGAGCGTCCCCCTCTGTCTTCACACGAAATACGGAGCGTCCACTTGTGTCTTCACTCGGCGTGAGGAGCGTCACCATTGTGGCAGTGTGGTCTTCACATGGAATTCGGAGCGTCCCACTTGTGTCTTCCCAGGGAGAAGGGAGCGTCAGCTTGTGGCAGTGTGTCTTCACTCGTAATAAGGAACGTCGACTTGTGTCTTCACATGGAGCACGGTGCATCCACTTATATCTTCACACGGAGTACGGAGAGTCAACTTCTGTCAGTGTGTCTTCACATTGAGTAAGGAGCGTCCACTTGTGTCTTTATACGGAGTAATGGGTGTCCAGTTGTGTCTTCTTACGGAGTACGGAGCATCCACTTGTGTCTTCACACAGAGTAAGGAGTGTCAGCTTGTGGTTGTGTGTCTTCATACGGAGTAAGGAGCCTCAGCTTGTAGCAGTGTGTCTTCACATGGGAGTAAGGAGCGTCACCTTGTCGCAGTGTGTCTTCACATGGAGTAAGGAGCGTTCCCTTGTGTCTTCACTCGGAGTAAGGAGCGTCACCTTGTGGCAGTATGTCTTCACATGGAGTAAGGAGCGTCCACTTGTGTCTTCACACGGAGTACAGAGAGTCAGCTTGTGGCAGTGTGTGTTCACGTGCGGTAAGGAGCGTCCACTTTTGTCTTCACACAGCATGAGGAGCATCTGCTTGTGGCAGTGTGTGTTCACATGGAGTATGGAGCGACCCCTTGTGTCTTCACTCGGAGTAAGGAGCATCCACTTGTGTCTTCACACAGATTAAGGAGCGTTAGTTTGTGGCAGTGTGTCTTCACACGGAGTAAGGAGCATCCACTTGTGTCTTCACATGGAGTAAAGAGCGTCAGCTTGTGTCTTCACTGGGGAGTACGCAGCGTCCACTTGTATCTTCACACGGAGTAAGGAGGGTCAGCTTGTGGCAGTGTGTCTTCACACGGAGTAAGGAGGGTCAGCTTGTGGCAGTGTGTCTTTACATGGAATTCGGAGCGTCCACTTGTGTCTTCCCAGGGGAGTAGGGAGCGTCAGCTTGTGGCAGTGTGTCTTCACTCGGAGTAAGGAGCATCCACTTCTGTCTTCCACAGATTAAGGAGCGTTAGTTTGTGGCAGTGTGTCTTCACACGGAGTAAGGAGCGTCCACTTGTGTCTTCACACGGAGTAAGGTGCGTCAGCTTGTGTCTTTACACAGAGTGAGGAGTGTCAGCTTTTGGCAGTATGTCTTCACACGGAGTATGGAGCGTCCACTTGTGTCTTCACAAGGAGTAAGGAGCGTCCACTTGTTTCTTCACATGGAGTAAGGAGCGTCATCTTGTGGCAGTATGTCTTCACACGGAGTAAAGAGCATCAGCTTGTGTCTTCACACGGAGTACGGAGCGTCCACTTGTATCTTCACATGGAGTGAGGAGTGTCAGCTTGTGGCAGTGTGTCTTCACACGGAGTATGGTGTGTCCACTTGTGTCTTCACATGGAGAAAGAGGCGTCCACTTGGGTCTTCACATGGAGTTCGGAGAGTCAGCTTGTGGCAGTGTCTTCACATGGAGTAAGGAGCGTCCACTTGTTTCTTCACATGGAGTAAGGAGCGTCATCTTGTGGCAGTATGTCTTCACACAGAGTAAGGAGCGTCCACTTGTGTCTTCACACGGAGTACAGAGCGTCCACTTGTGTCTTCATTCGGAGTACGAGCGTCCACTTGTGTCTTCACCTGGAATAAGGAGCGTTTGCTTGTGGCAGTGTGTCTTCACTTTTTTAAGGAGCGTCCACTTGTATCTTCACACGGAGTAAGGAGGGGTCAGCTTTTGGCAGTGTGTCTTCACATGGAGTAAGGATCGTTCCTTGTGTCTTCACACGGAGTAAGGAGCGTCACCTTGTGCAGTGTGTCTTCACATGGAATTCGGAGCGTCCACTGTGTCTTCCCAGGGAGTAGGGAGCGTCAGCTTGTGGCAGTGTGTCTTCACTCGGAGTAAGGAGCATCCACTTGTGTCTTCACACAGATTAAGGAGCGTTAGTTTGTGGCAGTGTGTCTTCACACGGAGTATGGAGCGTCCACATTGTGTCTTCACAAGGAGTAAGGAGCGTCCAATTGTGTCTTTACTCGGAGTACAGAGCGTCCCCTTGTGTTTTCACACGGAGTACAGAGCGTCCACTTGTGTCTCTCATTCGGAGTACGAGAGTCCACTTGTTTCTTCACATGGAATAAGGAGCGTTTGCTTGTGGCAGTGTGTCTTCACTTTTTTAAGGAGCGTCCACTTGTATCTTCACACGGAGTAAGGAGGGTCAGCTTTTGGCAGTGTATCTTCACATGGAGTAAGGATCGTTCCCTTGTGTCTTCACACGGAGTAAGGAGCGTCACCTTTGTGGCAGTGTGTCTTCACATGGAATTCGGAGCGTCCACTTGTGTCTTCCCAGGGAGTAGGGGAGCGTCAGCTTGTGGCAGTGTGTCTTCACTCGGAGTAAGGAGCATCCACTTGTGTCTTCACACAGATTAAGGAGCGTTAGTTTGTGGCAGTGTGTCTTCACACGGAGTAAGGAGCATCCACTTGTGTCTTCACACAGATTAAGTAGCGTTAGTTCGTGGCATTGTGTCTTCACACGGAGTAAGGAGCGTCCACTTGTGTCTTCACAAGGAGTAAGGAGCGTCCAATTGTGTCTTTACTCGGAGTACGGAGAGTCAGCTTGTGGCAGTGTGTCTTCACATGCACTCAGGAGCATCCACTTGTGTCTTCACACGGAGTAAGGAGCGACCACTTGTGTCTTCACACGGAGTACAGAGCGTCCCCCTCTGTCTTCTCACACGGAATACGGAGCGTTCCACTTGTGTCTTCACTCGGCGTGAGGAGCGTCACCCTTGTGGCAGTGTGTCTTCACATGGAATTCGGAGCGTCCACGTTGTGTCTTCCCAGGGAGAAGGGAGCGTCAGCTTGTGGCAGTGTGTCGTCACTCGTAATAAGGAACGTCGACTTTGTGTCTTCCACATGGAGCACGGTGCATCCACTATATCTTCACACGGAGTACGGAGAGTCAACTTCTGTCAGTGTGTCTTCCACATTGAGTAAGGAGCGTCCACTTGTGTCTTTATACGGAGTAATGGGTGTCCAGTTGTGTCTTCTTACGGAGTACGGAGCATCCACTTGTGTCTTCACACAGAGTAAGGAGTGTCAGCTTCTTGTGGTTGTGTGTCTTCATACGGAGTAAGGAGCCTCAGCTTGTAGCAGTGTGTCTTCACATGGAGTAAGGAAGCGTCACCTTGTCGCAGTGTGTCTTCACATGGAGTAAGGAGCGTTCCCTTGTGTCTTCACTCGGAGTAAGGAGCGTCACCTTGTGGCAGTATGTCTTCACATGGAGTAAGGAGCGTCCACTTGTGTCTTCACACGGAGTACAGAGAGTCAGCTTGTGGCAGTGTGTGTTCACGTGCGGTAAGGAGCGTCCACTTTTGTCTTCACACAGCGTGAGGAGCATCTGCTTGTGGCAGTGTGTGTTCACATGGAGTATGGAGCGACCCCTTGTGTCTTCACACGGAGTAAGGAGCGTCCATCTGTGTCTTCACACGGAGTACGGAGCGTCCCCTTGTGTCTTCACACGAGTAAGGAGCGTCCCCTTGTGTCTTTCACACGGAGTAAGGGAGCGGTCCACTTGTGTCTTCACACGGAGTACGGAGCGTCCCCTTGTGTCTTCACACGGAGTAAGGAGCGTACCCTTGTGTCTTCACACGGAGTACAGAGCGTCCACTTGTGTCTTTACACGGAGTACGAGCGTCCACTTGTGTCTTCACTTGGAATAAGGAGCGTCAGCTTGTGGCAGTGTGTCTTCACTTGTGTAAGGAGCGTCCACTTGTGTCTTCACACGGAGTACAGAGCGTCCCCTTGTGTTTTCACACGGAGTACAGAGCGTCCACTTGTGTCTTCATTCGGAGTACGAGCGTCCCACTTGTGTCTTCACATGGAATAAGGAGCGTCAGCTTGTGGCAGTGTGTCTTCACTCGTAATAAGGAACGTCCGACTTGTGTCCTTCACATGGAGCACGGTGCATCCACTTATATCTTCACACGGAGTACGGAGAGTCAACTTCTGTCAGTTGTGTCTTCACATTGAGTAAGGAGTCGTCCACTTGTGTCTTTATACGGAGTAATGGGTGTCCAGTTGTGTCTTCTTACGGAGTACGGAGCATCCACTTGTGTCTTCACACAGAGTAAGGAGTGTCAGCTTGTGGTTGTGTGTCTTCATACGGAGTAAGGAGCCTCAGCTTGTAGCAGTGTGTCTTCACATGGAGTAAGGAGCGTCACCTTGTCGCAGTGTGTCTTCACATGGAGTAAGGAGCGTTCCCTTGTGTCTTCACTCGGAGTAAGGAGCGTCACCTTGTGGCAGTATGTCTTCACATGGAGTAAGGAGCGTCCACTTGTGTCCTTCACACGGAGTACCAGAGAGTCAGCTTGTGGCAGTGTGTGTTCACGTGCGGTAAGGAGCGTCCACTTTTGTCTTCACACAGCGTGAGGAGCATCTGCTTGTGGCAGTGTGTCTTCACATGGAGTATGGAGCGACCCCTTGTGTCTTCACTCGGAGTAAGGAGCGTCCCACCTGTGTCTTCACACGGAGTACGGAGCGTCCCCTTGTGTCTTCACATGGAGTAAGGAGCGTCCCCTTGTGTCTTCACATGGAGTAAGGAGCGTCATCTTGTGGCAGTATGTCTTCACACAGAGGAAGGAGCGTCCACTTTGTGTCTTCACACGGAGTACAGAGCGTCCCCTTGTGTTTTCACACGGAGTACAGAGCGTCCACTTGTGTCTTCATTCGGAGTACGAGCGTCCACTTGTGTCTTCACATGGAATAAGGAGCGTTTGCTTGTGGCAGTGTGTCTTCACTTTTTTAAGGAGCGTCTCACTTGTATCTTCACACGGAGTAAGGAGGGTCAGCTTTGGCAGTGTGTCTTCATCATTGGAGTAAGGATCGTTCCTTGTGTCTCACAAGGAGTAAGGAGCGTCACCTTGTGGCAGTGTGTCTTCACATGGAATTCGGAGCGTCCACTTGTGGTCTTCCCAGGGAGTAGGGAGCGTCAGCTTGTGGCAGTGTGTCTTCACTCGGAGTAAGGAGCATCCACTTGTGTCTTCACACAGATTAAGGAGCGTTAGTTTGTGGCAGTGTGTCTTCACACGGAGTATGGAGCGTCCACTTGTGTCTTCACAAGGAGTAAGGAGCGTCCAATTGTGTCTTTACTCGGAGTACAGAGCGTCCCCTTGTGTTTTCACACGGAGTACAGAGCGTCCACTTGTGTCTTCATTCGGAGTACGAGCGTCCACTTGTGTCTTCACATGGAATAAGGAGCGTTTGCTTGTGGCAGTGTGTCTTCACTTTTTTAAGGAGCGTCCACTTGTATCTTCACACGGAGTAAGGAGGGTCAGCTTTTGGCAGTGTGTCTTCACATGGAGTAAGGATCGTTCCCTTGTGTCTTCACACGGAGTAAGGAGCGTCACCTTGTGGCAGTGTTTCTTCACATGGAATTTGGAGCGTCCACTTGTGTCTTCCCAGGGAGTAGGGAGCGTCAGCTTGTGGCAGTGTGTCTTCACTCGGAGTAAGGAGCATCCACTTGTGTCTCACACAGATTAAGGAGCGTTAGTTTGTGGCAGTGTGTCTTCACACGGAGTATGGAGCGTCCACTTGTGTCTTCACAAGGAGTAAGGAGCGTCCAATTGTGTCTTTACCTCGGAGTACAGAGCGTCCCCTTGTGTTTTCACACGGAGAATAAGACAGAGCGTCCACTTGTGTCTTCATTCGGAGTACAGAGCGTCCACTTGTGTCTTCACATGGAATAAGGAGCGTTTGCTTGTGGCAGTGTGTCTTCACTTTTTTAAGGAGCGTCACTTGTATCTTCACACGGAGTAAGGAGGGTCAGCTTTTGGCAGTGTATCTTCACATGGAGTAAGGATCGTTCCCTTGTGTCTTCACACGGAGGTAAGGAGCGTCACCTTGTGGCAGTGTGTCTTCACATGGAATTCGGAGCGTCCACTTGTGTCCTTCACAGGGAGTAGGGAGCGTCGCTTGTGGCAAGTGTGTCTTCACTCGGAGTAAGGAGCATCCACTTGTGTCTTCACACAGATTAAGGAGCGTTAGTTTGTGGCAGTGTGTCTTCACACGGAGTACGGAGCATCCACTTGTGTCTTCAACACAGATTAAGGAGCGTTAGTTTGTGGCTAGTGTGTCTTCACACTGAGTAAAGGAGTGTCCACTTGTGTCTTCACACGGAGTAAGGAGCGTCCAATTGTGTCTTTACTCGGAGTACGAAGCGTCAGTTTGTGGCAGTGTGTCTTCACATGCACTCAGGAGCATCCACTTGTGTCTTCACACGGAGTAAGGAGCGACCACTTGTGTCTTCACACGGAGGTACAGAGCGTCCCCCTCTGTCTTCACACGGAATACGGAGCGTCCTCTTGTGTCTTCACTTGGCGTGAGGAGCGTCACCTTGTGGCAGTGTGTCTTCACATGGAATTCGGAGCGTCCACTTGTGTCTTCCCAGGGAGAAGGGAGCGTCAGCTTGTGGCAGTGTGTCTTCACTCGTAATAAGGAACGTCGACTTGTGTCTTCACATGGAGCACGGTGGCATCCACTTATATCTTCACACGGAGTACGGAGAGTCAACTTCTGTCAGTGTGTCTTCACATTGAGTAAGGAGCGTCCACTTGTGTCTTTATACGGAGTAATGGGTGTGCAGTTGTGTCTTCTTACGGAGTACGGAGCATCCACTTGTGTCTTCACACAGAGTAAGGAGTGTCAGCTGTGGTTGTGTGTCTTCATACGGAGTAAGGAGCCTCAGCTTGTAGCCAGTGTGTCTTCACATGGAGTAAGGAGCGTCACCTTGTCGCAGTGGTTCTTCACATGGAGTAAGGAGCGTTCCCTTGTGTCTTCACTCGGAGTAAGGAGCGTCACCTTGTGGCAGTATGTCTTCACATGGAGTAAGGAGCGTCCACTTGTGTCTTCACACGCAGTACAGAGAGTCAGCTTGTGGCAGTGTGTGTTCACGTGCGGTAAGGAGCGTCCACTTTTGTCTTCACACAGCGTGAGGAGCATCTGCTTGTGGCAGTGGTGTGTTCACATGGAGGTATGGAGCGACCCCTTGTGTCTTCACATCGGAGTAAGGAGCGTCCACCTGTGTCTTCACACGGAGTACGGAGCGTCCCCTTGTGTCTTCACACGAGTAAGGAGCGTCCCCGTGTGTCTTCACACGGAGTAAGGAGCGTCCACTTGTGTCTTCACACGGTAGTACGGAGCGTCCCCTTGTGTCTTCACACGGATTACGGAGTGTACCCTTGTGTCTTCACACGGAGTACAGAGCGTCCACTTGTGTCTTTACACGGAGTACGAGCGTCCACTTGTGTCTTCACTTGGAATAAGGAGCGTCAGCTTGTGGCAGTGTGTCTTCACTTGTGTAAGGAGCGTCCACTTGTGTCTTCACACGGAAAAAAAGAGCGTCAGCTTGTGTCTTCACTCGGAGTACGCAGCGTCCACTTGTATCTTCACACGGAGTAAGGAGGGTCAGCTTGTGGCAGTGTGTCTTCACACGGAGTAAGGAGCATCCACTTGTGTCTTCACATGGAGAAAGAGGCATCCACTTGGGTCTTCACATGGAGTACGGAGAGTCAGCTTGTGGCAGTATGTCTTCACATGGAGTAAGGAGCGTCCACTTGTCTCTTCACACGGAGTACAGAGCATCCCCTTGTGTTTTCACACGGAGTACAGAGCGTCCACTTGTGTCCTCACGCGGAGTACGAGCGTCCACTTGTGTCTTCACACGGGGTAAGTAGCGTCAGCTAGTGGCAGTGTGTCTTCACTTGAGTAAGGAGCGTCCACTTGTGTCTTCACAAGAGTGAGGAGCGTCAGCTTGTGGCAGTATTCTTCACACGGAGTATGGAGTGTTCACTTGTCCCTTCACACGGAGAAGGAGCGTCCCCTTGTGTCTTCACACGGAGTACAGAGCGTCCACTTGTGTCTTCGCACGGAGTACGGAGAGTCAAGCTTTTGGCAGTGTGTCTTCACATGGGAGTAAGGAGCATCCACTTGTGTCTTCACACGGAGTAAGGATCGTCCACTTGTGTCTTCACACGGAGTATAGAGCTTCCACTTGTGTCCTCACACGGAGTACGAGCGTCCCCTTGTGTCTTCACGCAGAGTTCGAGTATCAGCTTGTGGCAGTGTGTCTTTACATGGAGTAAGGAGCGTCAGCTTGTGGCAGTGTGTCTTCACTCGGAGGAAGGAGCGTCTACTTGTGTCTTCACATGGAGCAAGGAGCGTCAGCTTGTATCTTCACAAGGAATACAGAGCGTCCACTTGTTTTCTTCACATGGAGTACGGAAATCCAGCTTGTGGCAGTGTGTCTTCATACGGAGTAAGGAGCGTCACCTTTAGGCAGTGTGTCCTAACATGGAGTGAAGAGCGTCCACTTGTGTCTTCACACAGAGTAAGGTGCGTTAGTTTGTGGCAGTATGTCTTCACACAGAGTAAGGAGCGTCCAATTGTGTCTTCACCCGGAGTACGGAGTCAGTTTGTGGCAGTGTGTCTTCACATGGAGTAAGGAATGTCCCCTTTTTCTTCCCACGGAGTAAGGAGAGTCAGCTTCTGGCAGTGTGTCTTCACATGGAGTAAGGAGTGTCCCCTTGTGTCTACACACAGAGTAAGGAGCGTCAGCTTGTGGCAGTGTGTCTTCACACGAGTATGGTGTGTCCACTTGTGTCTTCACATGGAGAAAGAGGCGTCCACTTGGGTCTTCACATGGAGTACGGAGAGTCAGCTTGTGGCAGGTATGGTCTTCACACGGAGTAAGGAGCGTCCACTTGTGTCTTCACACGGAGTACAGAGCGTCCCCTTGTGTTTTCACACGGAGTACAGAGCGTCCACTTGTGTCTTCATTCGGAGTACGAGCGTCCACTTGTATCTTCACATGGAAATAAGGAGCGTTTGCTTGTGGCAGTGTGTCTTCACTTGTATAAGGAGCGTCCACTTGTTTCTTCACATGGAGTAAAGAGCGTCAGCTTGTGTCTTCAACTGGGAGTACGCAGCGTCCACTTGTATCTTCACACGGAGTAATGAGGGTCAGCTTGTGGCAGTGTGTCTTCACACGGAGTAAGGAGGGGTCAGCTTGTGGCAGTGTGTCTTTACATGGAATTCGGAGCATCCACTTGTGTCTTCCCAGGGAGTAGGGAGCGTCAGCTTGTGGCAGGTGTGTCTTCACTCGGAGTAAGGAGCATCCACTTGTGTCTTCACACAGATTAAGGAGCGTTAGTTTGTGGCAGTGTGTCTTCACACGGAGTAAGGAGCGTCCACTTGTGTCTTCACACGGACTAAGGTGCGTCAGCTTGTGTCTTTACACAGAGTGAGGAGTGTCAGCTTTTGGCAGTATGTCTTCACACGGAGTATGGAGCGTCCACTTGTGTCTTCACAAGGAGTAAGGAGCGTCCAATTGTGTCCTTTACTCGGAGTACGGAGAGTCAGTTTGTGGCAGTGTGTCTTCACATGCACTCAGGAGCATCCACTTGTGTCTTCACACGGAGTAAGGAGCAACCACTTGTGTCTTCACACGGAGTACAGAGCGTCCCCCTCTGTCTTCACACGGAATATGGAGCGTCCACTTGTGTCTTCACACGGCATAAGGAGCGTCACCTGTGGCAGTGTGTCTTCACTCGCAGTAAGGAGCGTCCACTTGTGTCTTCACACGGAGTAAGGTGCGTCAGCTTGTGTCTTTACACAGAGTGAGGAGTGTCAGCTTTTGGCAGTATGTCTTCACATGGAGTACGGAGCGTCCCCTTGTGTCTTTATACGGAGTATGGAGCATCCACTTGTGTCTTCACATGGAGTAAGGAGCGTCCACTTGAGTCTTCACACGGAACAGAGAGTCAGCTTGTAGCAGTGTGTCTTCACATTCATTAAGGAGCATCCACTTGTGTCTTCACACAGAGTGAGGAACGTCCACTTGTGTCTTCACACAGAGTAAGGGGCGTTAGTTTCTGACAGTGTGTCTTCACTCGGAGTAAGGAGCGTCCACTTGTGTCTTCACACGGAGTAAGGAGTGTCAGCTTGTGGTAGTGTTTTCTTCACATTGAGTAAGGAGCATCCCCTTGTGTCTTCACACGGAATAAGGAGCGTCACCTAGTGGCAGTTTGTCTTCACATGGAGTAAGGAGCGTCCCCCTGTGTCTTGACACGCGTAAGGAGCGTCACCTTGTGGCAGTGTGTCTTCACATGGGAGTACGGAGCGTCCCCCTGTGTCTTGACACGGCGTAAGGAGCGTCACCTTGTGGCAGTGTGTCTTCACATGGAGTAAGGATGCGTCCACTTGTGTCTTCACACAGAGTAAGGGCGTTAGTTTCTGGCAGTGTGTCTTAACACGGAGTAAGGAGCGTTCACTTGTGTCTTCACCCGGAGTACGGAGAGTTAGCTTGTTGAAGTATGTCTTCACACGGAGTATGGAGCGTCCACTTGTGTCTTCACACGGAGTAAGGAGCGTCCACGTTGTGTCTTCACACGGAGTACGGAGCGTCCCCTTGTGTCTTCTCACGGAATACGGAGCTTCCACTTGTGTCCTCACACGGAGTACAAGCTTCCACTTGTGTCTTCACATGGAGTAAGGAGCGTCAGCTAGTGGCAGTGTGTCTTCACTTGAGTAAGGAGCGTCCACTTGTGTCTTCCCACGGAGTACGGAGCGTCCCCTTGTGTCTTCTCACGGAATACGGAGCATCCACTTGTGTACTCACACGGAGTACGAGCTTCTACTTGTGTCTTCACACGGAGTAAGGAGCGTCAGCTAGTGGCAGTGGTGTCTTCACACGGAGTACGGAGCGTCCCCTTGTGTGTTCTCACGGAATACGGAGCGTCCACTTGTGTACTCACACGGAGTACGAGCTTCCACTTGTGTCTTCACACGGAGTAAGGAGCGTCAGCTAGTGGCAGTGTGTCTTCACTTGAGTAAGGAGCGTCCACTTGAGTCTTCACACGGAGTAAGGAGTGTCACCTTGTGGCAGTGTGTCTTCACATGAGTAGGAACGTCCACCTTGGGGCTTCACACAGAGTAAGGAGCGTCACTTTGTGGCAGTGTGTTTTCACATGGAGTAAGGAGCGTACACTTGTGTCTTCACACGGAGTACGGAACATCCACTTGTGTCTTTACTCGGAGTACGAGCGTCCACTTGTGTCTTCACACAGAGTGAAGAGCGTCAGCTTGTGGCAGTGTGTCTTCACATTGTGTAAGGAGCGTCCACTTGTGGCCTTCACACGGAGTAAAGAGCGTCAGCTTGTGTCTTCACACGGAGTACGCAGCGTCCATTTGTATCTTCACACGGAGTAAGGAGCGTCAGCTTGTGGCAGTGTGTCTTCACTCGAAGTAAGGAGCGTCCACTTGTGTCTTCACATGGAGAAAGAGGCGTCCACTTGGGTCTTCACATGGAGTTCGGAGAGTCAGCTTGTGGCAGTGTCTTCACATGGAGTAAGGAGCGTCCACTTGTTTCTTCACATGGAGTAAGGGAGCGTCATCTTGTGGCAGTATGTCTTCACACGGAGTAAGGAGCGTCCACTTGTGTCTGCACACGGAGTACGGAGCGTCCCCTTGTGTTTTCACACGGAGTACAGAGCGTCCACTTGTGTCTTCATTCGGAGTACGAGCGTCCACTTGTGTCTTCACATGGAATAAGGAGCGTTTGCTTGTGGCAGTGTGTCTTCACTTTTTTAAGGAGCGTCCACTTGTATCTTCACAGGGAGTAAGGAGGGTCAGCTTTTGGCAGTGTATCTTCACATGGAGTAAGGATCGTTCCCTTGTGTCTTCACACGGAGTAAGGAGGCGTCACCTTGTGGCAGTGTGTCTTCACATGGAATTCGGAGCGTCCACTTGTGTCTTCCCAGGGAGTAGGGGAGCGTCAGCTTGTGGCAGTGTGTCTTTCACTCGGAGTAAGGAGTCATCCACTTGTGTCTTCACACAGATTAAGGAGCGTTAGTTTGTTGCAGTGTGTCTTCACACGGAGTATGGAGCGTCCACTTGTGTCTTCACAGGAGTAAGGAGCGTCCAATTGTGTCTTTACACGGAGTACGGAGCGTCAGCTTGTGGCAGTGTGTCTTCACATGCACTCAGGAGCATCCACTTGTGTCTTCACACGGAGTAAGGAGCGACCACTTGTGTCTTCACACGGAGTACAGAGCGTCCCCCTCTGTCTTCACACGAAATACGGAGCGTCCACTTGTGTCTTCACTCGGCGTGAGGAGCGTCACCTTGTGGCAGTGTGTCTTCACATGGAGTTAGGAGCGTCCACTTGTGTCTTCCCAGGGAGAAGGGAGCGTCAGCTTGTGGCAGTGTGTCTTCACTCGTAATAAGGAACGTCGACTTGTGTCTTCACATGGAGCACGGTGCATCCACTTATATCTTCACACGGAGTACGGAGAGTCAACTTCTGTCAGTGTGTCTTCACATTGAGTAAGGAGCGTCCACTTGTGTCTTTATACGGAGTAATGGGTGTCCCAGTTGTGTCTTCTTACGGAGTACGGAGCATCCACTTGTGTCTTCACACAGAGTAAGGAGTGTCAGCTTGTGGTTGTGTGTCTTCATACGGAGTAAGGAGCCTCAGCTTGTAGCAGTGTGTCTTCACATGGAGTAAGGAGCGTCACCTTGTCGCAGTGTGTCTTCACATGGAGTAAGGAGCGTTCCCTTGTGTCTTCACTCGGAGTAAGGAGCGTCACCTTGTGGCAGTATGTCTTCACATGGAGTAAGGAGCGTCCACTTGTGTCTTCACACGGAGTACAGAGAGTCAGCTTGTGGCAGTGTGTGTTCACGTGCGGTAAGGAGCGTCCACTTTTGTCTTCACACAGCATGAGGAGCATCTGCTTGTGGCAGTGTGTGTTCACATGGAGTATGGAGCGACCCCTTGTGTCTTCACTCGGAGTAAGGAGCATCCACTTGTGTCTTCACACAGATTAAGGAGCGTTAGTTTGTGGCAGTGTGTCTTCACACGGAGTAAGGAGCATCCACTTGTGTCTTCACATGGAGTAAAGAGCGTCAGCTTGTGTCTTCACTGGGAGTACGCAGCGTCCACTTGTATCTTCACACGGAGTAAGGAGGGTCAGCTTGTGGCAGTGTGTCTTCACACGGAGTAAGGAGGGTCAGCTTGTGGCAGTGTGTCTTTACATGGAATTCGGAGCGTCCACTTGTGTCTTCCCAGGGAGTAGGGGAGCGTCAGCTTGTGGCAGTGTGTCTTCACTCGGAGTAAGGAGCATCCACTTCTGTCTTCACACAGATTAAGGAGCGTTAGTTTGTGGCAGTGTGTCTTCACACGGAGTAAGGAGCGTCCACTTGTGTCTTCACACGGAGTAAGGTGCGTCAGCTTGTGTCTTTACACAGAGTGAGGAGTGTCATCTTGTGGCAGTATGTCTTCACACGGAGTAAGGAGGGTCAGCTTGTGGCAGTGTGTCTTCACTCGAAGTAAGGAGCGTCCACTTGTATCTTCACATGGAGTAAGGAGCGTCAGCTTGTGGCAGTTTGTCTTCACTCGAAGTAAGGAGCGTCCACTTGTATCTTCACATGGAGTGAGGAGTGTCAGCTTGTGGCAGTGTGTATTCACACGGAGTATGGTGTGTCCACTTGTGTCTTCACATGGAGAAAGAGGCGTCTACTTGGGTCTTCACATGGAGTTCGGAGAGTCAGCTTGTGGCAGTGTCTTTACATGGAGTAAGGAGCGTCCACTTGTTTCTTCACATGGAGTAAGGAGCGTCATCTTGTGGCAGTATGTCTTCACACAGAGTAAGGAGCGTCCACTTGTGTCTTCACACGGAGTACAGAGCGTCCACTTGTGTCTTCATTCGGAGTACGAGCGTCCACTTGTGTCTTCACATGGAATAAGGAGCGTTTGCTTGTGGCAGTGTGTCTTCACTTTTTTAAGGAGCGTCCACTTGTATCTTCACACGGAGTAAGGAGGGTCAGCTTTTGGCAGTGTGTCTTCACATGGAGTAAGGATCGTTCCCTTGTGTCTTCACACGGAGTAAGGAGCGTCACCTTGTGGCAGTGTGTCTTCACATGGAATTCGGAGCGTCCACTTGTGTCTTCCCAGGGAGTAGGGAGCGTCAGCTTGTGGCAGTGTGTCTTCACTCGGAGTAAGGAGCATCCACTTGTGTCTTCACACAGATTAAGGAGCGTTAGTTTGTGGCAGTGTGTCTTCACACGGAGTATGGAGCGTCCACTTGTGTCTTCACAAGGAGTAAGGAGCGTCCAATTGTGTCTTTACTCGGAGTACAGAGCGTCCCTTGTGTTTTCACACGGAGTACAGAGCGTCCACTTGTGTCTTCATTCGGAGTACGAGAGTCCACTTGTGTCTTCACATGGAATAAGGAGCGTTTGCTTGTGGCAGTGTGTCTTCACATTTTTAAGGAGCGTCCACTTGTATCTTCACACGGAGTAAGGAGGGTCAGCTTTGGCAGTGTATCTTCACATGGAGTAAGGATCGTTCCCTTGTGTCTTCACACGGAGTAAGGAGCGTCACCTTGTGGCAGTGTGTCTTCACATGGAATTCGGAGCGTCCACTTGTGTCTTCCCAGGGAGTAGGGAGCGTCAGCTTGTGGCAGTGTGTCTTCACTCGGAGTAAGGAGCATCCACTTGTGTCTTCACACAGATTAAGGAGCGTTAGTTTGTGGCAGTGTGTCTTCACACGGAGTAAGGAGCATCCACTTGTGTCTTCACACAAATTAAGGAGCGTTAGTTTGTGGCAGTGTGTCTTCACACGGAGTAAGGAGCGTCCACTTGTGTCTTCACACGGAGTAAGGAGCGTCCAATTGTGTCTTTACCTCGGAGTACGGAGCGTCAGTTTGTGGCAGTGTGTCTTCACATGCACTCAGGAGCATCCACTTGTGTCTTCACACGGAGTAAGGAGCGACCACTTGTGTCTTCACACGGAGTACAGAGCGTCCCCCTCTGTCTTCACACGGAATACGGAGCGTCCACTTGTGTCTTCACTCGGTGTGAGGAGCGTCACCTTGTGGCAGTGTGTCTTCACATGGAATTCGGAGCGTCCACTTGTGTCTTCCCAGGGAGACGGGAGCGTCAGCTTGTGGCAGTGTGTCGTCACTCGTAATAAGGAACGTCGACTTGTGTCTTCACATGGAGCACGGTGCATCCACTTATATCTTCACACGGAGTACGGAGAGTCAACTTCTGTCAGTGTGTCTTCACATTGAGTAAGGATCGTCCACTTGTGTCTTTATACGGAGTAATGGGTGTCCAGTTGTGTCTTCTTACGGAGTACGGAGCATCCACTTGTGTCTTCACACAGAGTAAGGAGTGTCAGCTTGTGGTTGTGTGTCTTCATACGGAGTAAGGAGCCTCAGCTTGTAGCAGTGTGTCTTCACATGGAGTAAGGAGCGTCACCTTGTCGCAGTGTGTCTTCACATGGAGTAAGGAGCGTTCCCTTGTGTCTTCACTCGGAGTAAGGAGCGTCACCTTGTGGCAGTGTGTCTTCACATGGAGTAAGGAGCGTCCACTTGTGTCTTCACACGGAGTACAGAGAGTCAGCTTGTGGCAGTGTGTGTTCACGTGCGGTAAGGAGCGTCCACTTTTGTCTTCACACAGAGTGAGGAGCATCTGCTTGTGGCAGTGTGTGTTCACATGGAGTATGGAGCGACCCCTTGTGTCTTCACACGGAGTAAGGAGCGTCCACCTGTGTCTTCACACGGAGTACGGAGCGTCCCCTTGTGTCTTCACACGAGTAAGGAGCGTCCCCTTGTGTCTTCACACGGAGTAAGGAGCGTCCACTTGTGTCTTCACACGGAGTACGGAGCGTCCCCTTGTGTCTTCACACGGAGTACGGAGCGTACCCTTGTGTCTTCACACGGAGTACAGAGCGTCCACTTGTGTCTTTACACGGAGTACGAGCGTCCACTTGTGTCTTCACTTGGAATAAGGAGCGTCAGCTTGTGGCAGTGTGTCTTCACTTGTGTAAGGAGCGTCTACTTGTGTCTTCACACGGAGTACAGAGCGTCCCCTTGTGTTTTCACACGGAGTACAGAGCGTCCACTTGTGTCTTCATTCGGAGTACGAGCGTCCACTTGTGTCTTCACATGGAATAAGGAGCGTCAGCTTGTGGCAGTGTGTCTTCACTCGTAATAAGGAACGTCGACTTGTGTCTTCACATGGAGCACGGTGCATCCACTTATATCTTCACACGGAGTACGGAGAGTCAACTTCTGTCAGTGTGTCTTCACATTGAGTAAGGAGCGTCCACTTGTGTCTTTATACGGAGTAATGGGTGTCCAGTTGTGTCTTCTTACGGAGTACGGAGCATCCACTTGTGTCTTCACACAGAGTAAGGAGTGTCAGCTTGTGGTTGTGTGTCTTCATACGGAGTAAGGAGCCTCAGCTTGTAGCAGTGTGTCTTCACATGGAGTAAGGAGCGTCACCTTGTCGCAGTGTGTCTTCACATGGAGTAAGGAGCGTTCCCCTTGTGTCTTCACTCGGAGTAAGGAGCGTCACCTTGTGGCAGTATGTCTTCACATGGAGTAAGGAGCGTCCACTTGTGTCTTCACACGGAGTACAGAGAGTCAGCTTGTGGCAGTGTGTGTTCACGTGCGGTAAGGAGCGTCCACTTTTGTCTTCACACAGGCGTGAGGAGCATCTGCTTGTGGCAGTGTGTGTTCACATGGAGTATGGAGCGACCCCTTGTGTCTTCACTCGGAGTAAGGAGCGTCCACCTGTGTCTTCACACGGAGTACGGAGCGTCCCCTTGTGTCTTCACATGGAGTAAGGAGCGTCCCCTTGTGTCTTCACATGGAGTAAGGAGCGTCATCTTGTGGCAGTATGTCTTCACACAGAGTAAGGAGCGTCCACTTGTGTCTTCACACGGAGTACAGAGCGTCCCCTTGTGTTTTCACACGGAGTACAGAGCGTCCACTTGTGTCTTCATTCGGAGTACGAGCGTCCACTTGTGTCTTCACATGGAATAAGGAGCGTTTGCTTGTGGCAGTGTGTCTTCACTTTTTTAAGGAGCGTCCACTTGTATCTTCACACGGAGTAAGGAGCGTCAGCTTGTGGCAGTGTGTCTTCACATGGAGTAAGGATCGTTCCCTTGTGTCTTCACACGGAGTAAGGAGCGTCACCTTGTGGCAGTGTGTCTTCACATGGAATTCGGAGCGTCCACTTGTGTCTTCCCAGGGAGTAGGGAGCGTCAGCTTGTGGCAGTGTGTCTTCACTCGGAGTAAGGAGCATCCACTTGTGTCTTCACACAGATTAAGGAGCGTTAGTTTGTGGCAGTGTGTCTTCACACGGAGTATGGAGCGTCCACTTGTGTCTTCACAAGGAGTAAGGAGCGTCCAATTGTGTCTTACTCGGAGTACAGAGCGTCCCCTTGTGTTTTCACACGGAGTACAGAGCGTCCACTTGTGTCTTCATACGGAGTACGAGCGTCCACTTGTGTCTTCACATGGAATAAGGAGCGTTTGCTTGTGGCAGTGTGTCTTCACTTTTTTAAGGAGCGTCCACTTGTATCTTCACACGGAGTAAGGAGGGTCAGCTTTTGGCAGTGTGTCTTCACATGGAGTAAGGATCGTTCCCTTGTGTCTTCACACGGAGTAAGGAGCGTCACCTTGTGGCAGTGTTTTCTTCACATGGAATTCGGAGCGTCCACTTGTGTCTTCCCAGGGAGTAGGGAGCGTCAGCTTGTGGCAGTGTGTCTTCACTCGGAGTAAGGAGCATCCACTTGTGTCTTCACACAGATTAAGGAGCGTTAGTTTGTGGCAGTGTGTCTTCACACGGAGTATGGAGCGTCCACTTGTGTCTTCACAAGGAGTAAGGAGCGTCCAATTGTGTCTTTACTCGGAGTACAGAGCGTCCCCTTGTGTTTTCACACGGAGTACAGAGCGTCCACTTGTGTCTTCATTCGGAGTACGAGCGTCCACTTGTGTCTTCACATGGAGTAAGGAGCGTCATCTTGTGGCAGTGTGTCTTCACTTTTTTAAGGAGCGTCCACTTGTATCTTCACACGGAGTAAGGAGGGTCAGCTTTTGGCAGTGTATCTTCACATGGAGTAAGGATCGTTCCCTTGTGTCTTCACACGGAGTAAGGAGCGTCACCTTGTGGCAGTGTGTCTTCACATGGAATTCGGAGCGTCCACTTGTGTCTTCCCAGGGAGTAGGGAGCGTCAGCTTGTGGCAGTGTGTCTTCACTCGGAGTAAGGAGCATCCACTTGTGTCTTCACACAGATTAAGGAGCGTTAGTTTGTGGCAGTATGTCTTCACACGGAGTAAGGAGCATCCACTTGTGTCTTCACACAGATTAAGGAGCGTTAGTTTGTGGCAGTGTGTCTTCACACGGAGTAAGGAGTGTCCACTTGTGTCTTCACACGGAGTAAGGAGCGTCCAATTGTGTCTTTACTCGGAGTACGGAGCGTCAGTTTGTGGCAGTGTGTCTTCACATGCACTCAGGAGCATCCACTTGTGTCTTCACACGGAGTAAGGAGCGACCACTTGTGTCTTCACACGGAGTACAGAGCGTCCCCCTCTGTCTTCACACGGAATACGGAGCGTCCACTTGTGTCTTCACTCGGCGTGAGGAGCGTCACCTTGTGGCAGTGTCTTCACATGGAATTCGGAGCGTCCACTTGTGTCTTCCCAGGGAGAAGGGAGCGTCAGCTTGTGGCAGTGTGTCTTCACTCGTAATAAGGAACGTCGACTTGTGTCTTCACATGGAGCACGGTGCATCCACTTATATCTTCACACGGAGTACGGAGAGTCAACTTCTGTCAGTGTGTCTTCACATTGAGTAAGGAGCGTCCACTTGTGTCTTTATACGGAGTAATGGGTGTGCAGTTGTGTCTTCTTACGGAGTACGGAGCATCCACTTGTGTCTTCACACAGAGTAAGGAGTGTCAGCTTGTGGTTGTGTGTCTTCATACGGAGTAAGGAGCCTCAGCTTGTAGCAGTGTGTCTTCACATGGAGTAAGGAGCGTCACCTTGTCGCAGTGTGTCTTCACATGGAGTAAGGAGCGTTCCCTTGTGTCTTCACTCGGAGTAAGGAGCGTCACCTTGTGGCAGTATGTCTTCACATGGAGTAAGGAGCGTCCACTTGTGTCTTCACACGCAGTACAGAGAGTCAGCTTGTGGCAGTGTGTGTTCACGTGCGGTAAGGAGCGTCCACTTTTGTCTTCACACAGCGTGAGGAGCATCTGCTTGTGGCAGTGTGTGTTCACATGGAGTATGGAGCGACCCCTTGTGTCTTCACACGGAGTAAGGAGCGTCCACCTGTGTCTTCACACGGAGTACGGAGCGTCCCCTTGTGTCTTCACACGAGTAAGGAGCGTCCCCTTGTGTCTTCACACGGAGTAAGGAGCGTCCACTTGTGTCTTCACACGGAGTACGGAGCGTCCCCTTGTGTCTTCACACGGATTACGGAGTGTACCCTTGTGTCTTCACACGGAGTACAGAGCGTCCACTTGTGTCTTTACACGGAGTACGAGCGTCCACTTGTGTCTTCACTTGGAATAAGGAGCGTCAGCTTGTGGCAGTGTGTCTTCACTTGTGTAAGGAGCGTCCACTTGTGTCTTCACACGGAAAAAAAGAGCGTCAGCTTGTGTCTTCACTCGGAGTACGCAGCGTCCACTTGTATCTTCACACGGAGTAAGGAGGGTCAGCTTGTGGCAGTGTGTCTTCACACGGAGTAAGGAGCATCCACTTGTGTCTTCACATGGAGAAAGAGGCATCCACTTGGGTCTTCACATGGAGTACGGAGAGTCAGCTTGTGGCAGTATGTCTTCACATGGAGTAAGGAGCGTCCACTTGTCTCTTCACACGGAGTACAGAGCATACCCTTGTGTTTTCACACGGAGTACAGAGCGTCCACTTGTGTCCTCACGCGGAGTACGAGCGTCCACTTGTGTCTTCACACGGGGTAAGTAGCGTCAGCTAGTGGCAGTGTGTCTTCACTTGAGTAAGGAGCGTCCACTTGTGTCTTCACAAGAGTGAGGAGCGTCAGCTTGTGGCAGTATTCTTCACACGGAGTATGGAGTGTTCACTTGTCCCTTCACACGGAGAAGGAGCGTCCCCTTGTGTCTTCACACGGAGTACAGAGCGTCCACTTGTGTCTTCGCACGGAGTACGGAGAGTCAGCTTTTGGCAGTGTGTCTTCACATGGAGTAAGGAGCATCCACTTGTGTCTTCACACGGAGTAAGGATCGTCCACTTGTGTCTTCACACGGAGTATAGAGCTTCCACTTGTGTCCCTCACACGGAGTACGAGCGTCCCCTTGTGTCTTCACGCAGAGTTCGAGTATCAGCTTGTGGCAGTGTGGTCTTCACACGGAGTAAGGAGCGTCAGCTTGTGGCAGTGTGTCTTCACTCGGAGGAAGGAGCGTCTACTTGTGTCTTCACATGGAGCAAGGAGCGTCAGCTTGTATCTTCACAAGGAATACAGAGCGTCCACTTTGTTTCTTCACATGGAGTACGGAAATCCAGCTTGTGGCAGTGTGTCTTCATACGGAGTAAGGAGCGTCACCTTTAGGCAGTGTGTCCTAACATGGAGTGAAGAGCGTCCACTTGTGTCTTCACACAGAGTAAGGTGCGTTAGTTTGTGGCAGTATGTCTTCACACAGAGTAAGGAGCGTCCAATTGTGTCTTCACCCGGAGTACGGAGTCAGTTTGTGGCAGTGTGTCTTCACATGGAGTAAGGAATGTCCCCTTTTTCTTCCCACGGAGTAAGGAGAGTCAGCTTCTGGCAGTGTGTCTTCACATGGAGTAAGGAGCGTCCCCTTGTGTCTTCACACGGAGTACGGAGAGTCAGCTTGTGGCAGTGTGTCTTCACACGGAGTATGGTGTGTCCACTTGTGTCTTCACATGGAGAAAGAGGCGTCCACTTGGGTCTTCACACGGAGTACGGAGAGTCAGCTTGTGGCAGTATGTCTTCACACGGAGTAAGGAGCGTCCACTTGTGTCTTCACACGGAGTACAGAGCGTCCCCTTGTGTTTTCACACGGAGTACAGAGCGTCCACTTGTGTCTTCATTCGGAGTACGAGCGTCCACTTGTATCTTCACATGGAATAAGGAGCGTTTGCTTGTGGCAGTGTGTCTTCACTTGTATAAGGAGCGTCCACTTGTGTCTTCACATGGAGTAAAGAGCGTCAGCTTGTGTCTTCACTGGGAGTACGCAGCGTCCACTTGTATCTTCACACGGAGTAAGGAGGGTCAGCTTGTGGCAGTGTGTCTTCACACGGAGTAAGGAGGGTCAGCTTGTGGCAGTGTGTCTTTACATGGAATTCGGAGCGTCCACTTGTGTCTTCCCAGGGAGTAGGGAGCGTCAGCTTGTGGCGGTGTGTCTTCACTCGGAGTAAGGAGCATCCACTTGTGTCTTCACACAGATTAAGGAGCGTTAGTTTGTGGCAGTGTGTCTTCACACGGAGTAAGGAGCGTCCACTTGTGTCTTCACACGGACTAAGGTGCGTCAGCTTGTGTCTTTACACAGAGTGAGGAGTGTCAGCTTTTGGCAGTATGTCTTCACACGGAGTATGGAGCGTCCACTTGTGTCTTCACAAGGAGTAAGGAGCGTCCAATTGTGTCTTTACTCGGAGTACGGAGAGTCAGTTGTGGCAGTGTGTCTTCACATGCACTCAGGAGCATCCACTTGTGTCTTCACACGGAGTAAGGAGCAACCACTTGTGTCTTCACACGGAGTACAGAGCGTCCCCCCTCTGTCTTTCACACGGAATATGGAGCGTCCACTTGTGTCTTCACACGGCATAAGGAGCGTCACCTTGTGGCAGTGTGGTCTTCACTCGCAGTAAGGAGCGTCCACTTGTGTCTTCACACGGAGTAAGGTGCGTCAGCTTGTGTCTTTACACAGAGTGAGGAGTGTCAGCTTTTGGCAGTATGTCTTCACATGGAGTACGGAGCGTCCCCTTGTGTCTTTATACGGAGTATGGAGCATCCACTTGTGTCTTCACATGGAGTAAGGAGCGTCCACTTGAGTCTTCACACGGAACAGAGAGTCAGCTTGTAGCAGTGTGTCTTCACATTCATTAAGGAGCATCCACTTGTGTCTTCACACAGAGTGAGGAACGTCCACTTGTGTCTTCACACAGAGTAAGGGGCGTTAGTTTCTGACAGTGTGTCTTCACTCGGAGTAAGGAGCGTCCACTTGTGTCTTCACACGGAGTAAGGAGTGTCAGCTTGTGGTAGTGTTTTCTTCACATTGAGTAAGGAGCATCCCCTTGTGTCTTCACACGGAATAAGGAGCGTCACCTAGTGGCAGTTTGTCTTCACATGGAGTAAGGAGCGTCCCCCTGTGTCTTGACACGGCGTAAGGAGCGTCACCTTGTGGCAGTGTGTCTTCACATGGAGTACGGAGCGTCCCCCTGTGTCTTGACACGGCGTAAGGAGCGTCACCTTGTGGCAGTGTGTCTTCACATGGAGTAAGGTGCGTCCACTTGTGTCTTCACACAGAGTAAGGGGCGTTAGTTTCTGGCAGTGTGTCTTAACACGGAGTAAGGAGCGTTCACTTGTGTCTTCACCCAGAGTACGGAGAGTTAGCTTGTTGAAGTATGTCTTCACACGGAGTATGGAGCGTCCACTTGTGTCTTCACACGGAGTAAGGAGCGTCCACTTGTGTCTTCACACGGAGTACGGAGCGTCCCCTTGTGTCTTCTCACGGAATACGGAGCGTCCACTTGTGTACTCACACGGAGTACGAGCTTCCACTTGTGTCTTCACATGGAGTAAGGAGCGTCAGCTAGTGGCAGTGTGTCTTCACTTGAGTAAGGAGCGTCCACTTGTGTCTTCCCACGGAGTACGGAGCGTCCCCTTGTGTCTTCTCACGGAATACGGAGCGTCCACTTGTGTACTCACACGGAGTACGAGCTTTCTACTTGTGTCTTCACACGGAGTAAGGAGCGTCAGCTAGTGGCAGTGTGTCTTCACACGGAGTACGGAGCGTCCCCTTGTGTGTTCTCACGGAATACGGAGCGTCCACTTGTGTACTCACACGGAGTACGAGCTTCCACTTGTGTCTTCACACGGAGTAAGGAGCGTCAGCTAGTGGCAGTGTGTCTTCACTTGAGTAAGGAGCGTCCACTTGAGTCTTCACACGGAGTAAGGAGTGTCACCTTGTGGCAGTGTGTCTTCACATGAGTAGGAACGTCCACTTCGGGCTTCACACAGAGTAAGGAGCGTCACTTTGTGGCAGTGTGTTTTCACAATGGAGTAAGGAGCGTACACTTGTGTCTTCACACGGAGTACGGAACATCCACTTGTGTCTTTACTCGGAGTACGAGCGTCCACTTGTGTCTTCACACAGAGTGAAGAGCGTCAGCTTGTGGCAGTGTGTCTTCACTTGTGTAAGGAGCGTCCACTTGTGCCTTCACACGGAGTAAAGAGCGTCAGCTTGTGTCTTCACACGGAGTACGCAGCGTCCATTTGTATCTTCACACGGAGTAAGGAGGGTCAGCTTGTGGCAGTGTGTCTTCACATGGAGTAAGGAGCGTCAGCTTGTGGCAGTGTGTCTTCACTCGAAGTAAGGAGCGTCCACTTGTGTCTTCACATGGGAGAAAGAGGCGTCCACTTGTTTCTTCACATGGAGTAAGGAGCGTCATCTTGTGGCAGTGTCTTCACATGGAGTAAGGAGCGTCCACTTGTTTCTTCACATGGAGTAAGGAGCGTCATCTTGTGGCAGTATGTCTTCACACGGAGTAAGGAGCGTCCACTTGTTTCTTCACAAGGAGTACAGAGCGTCCCCTTGTGTCTTCACACGGAGTACAGAGCGTCCACTTGTGTCTTCATTTGGAGTACGAGCGTCCACTTGTGTCTTCACATGGAATAAGGAGCGTTTGCTTGTGCAGTGTGTCTTCACTTTTTTAAGGAGCGTCCACTTGTATCTTCACACGGAGTAAGGAGGGTCAGCTTTTGGCAGTGTATCTTCACATGGAGTAAGGATCGTTCCCTTGTGTCTTCACACGGAGTAAGGAGCGTCACCTTGTGGCAGTGTGTCTTCACATGGAATTCGGAGCGTCCACTTGTGTCTTCCCAGGGAGTAGGGGAGCGTCAGCTTGTGGCAGTGTGTCTTCACTCGGAGTAAGGAGCATCCACTTGTGTCTTCACACAGATTAAGGAGCGTTAGTTTGTGGCAGTGTGTCTTCACACGGAGTATGGAGCGTCCACTTGTGTCTTCACAAGGAGTAAGGAGCGTCCAATTGTGTCTTTACACGGAGTAGGGAGCGTCAGCTTGTGGCAGTGTGTCTTCACATGCACTCAGGAGCATCCACTTGTGTCTTCACACGGAGTAAGGAGCGACCACTTGTGTCTTCACATGGAGTACAGGGCGTCCCCCTCTGTCTTCCACACGAAATACGGAGCGTCCACTTGTGTCTTCACTCGGCGTGAGGAGCGTCACCTTGTGGCAGTGTGTCTTCACATGGAATTGCGGAGCGTCCACTTGTGTCTTCCCAGGGAGAAGGGAGCGTCAGCTTGTGGCAGTGTGTCTTCACTCGTAATAAGGAACGTCGACTTGTGTCTTCACATGGAGCACCGGTGCATCCACTTATATCTTCACACGGAGTACGGAGAGTCAACTTCTGTCAGTGTGTCTTCACATTGAGTAAGGAGCGTCCACTTGTGTCTTTATACGGAGTAATGGGTGTCCAGTTGTGTCTTCTTACGGAGTACGGAGCATCCACTTGTGTCTTCACACAGAGTAAGGAGTGTCAGCTTGTGGTTGTGTGTCTTCATACGGAGTAAGGAGCCTCAGCTTGTAGCAGTGTGTCTTCACATGGAGTAAGGAGCGTCACCTTGTCGGCAGTGTGTCTTCACATGGAGTAAGGAGCGTTCCCTTGTGTCTTCACTCGGAGTAAGGAGCGTCACCTTGTGGCAGTATGTCTTCACATGGAGTAAGGAGCGTCCACTTGTGTCTTCACACGGAGTACAGAGAGTCAGCTTGTGGCAGTGTGTGTTCACGTAGCGGTAAGGAGCGTCCACTTTTGTCTTCACACAGCATGAGGAGCATCTGCTTGTGGCAGTGTGTCTTCACACGGAGTACGGAGCGTCCCCTTGTGTCTTCACTCGGAGTAAGGAGCATCCACTTGTGTCTTCACACAGATTAAGGAGCGTTAGTTTGTGGCAGTGTGTCTTCACACGGAGTAAGGAGCGTCCACTTGTATCTTCACATGGAGTAAAGAGCATCAGCTTGTGTCTTCACTGGGAGTACGCAGCGTCCACTTGTATCTTCACACGGAGTCCGGAGAGTCAGCTTGTGGCAGTGTGTCTTCACACGGAGTATGGGAGGGTCAGCTTGTGGCAGTGTGTCTTTACATGGAATTCGGAGCGTCCACTTGTGTCTTCCCAGGGAGTAGGGAGCGTCAGCTTGTGGCAGTGTGTCTTCACTCGGAGTAAGGAGCATCCACTTCTGTCTTCACACAGATTAAGGAGCGTTAGTTTGTGGCAGTGTGTCTTCACACGGAGTAAGGAGCGTCCACTTGTGTCTTCACACGGAGTAAGGTGCGTCAGCTTGTGTCTTTACACAGAGTGAGGAGTGTCAGCTTTTGGCAGTATGTCTTCACACGGAGTATGGAGCGTCCACTTGTGTCTTCACAAGGAGTAAGGAGCGTCCACTTGTTTCTTCACATGGAGTAAGGAGCGTCATCTTGTGGCAGTATGTCTTCACATGGAGTAAAGAGCATCAGCTTGTGTCTTCACTGGGAGTACGCAGCGTCCACTTGTATCTTCACACGGAGTCCGGAGAGTCAGCTTGTGGCAGTGTGTCTTCACACGGAGTATGGTGTGTCCACTTGTGTCTTCACATGGAGAAAGAGGCGTCCACTTGGGTCTTCACATGGAGTTCGGAGAGTCAGCTTGTGGCAGTGTCTTCACATGGAGTAAGGAGCGTCCACTTGTTTCTTCACATGGAGTAAGGAGCGTCATCTTGTGGCAGTATGTCTTCACACGGAGTAAGGAGCGTCCACTTGTGTCTTCACACGGAGTACAGAGCGTCCACTTGTGTCTTCATTCGGAGTACGAGCGTCCACTTGTGTCTTCACATGGAATAAGGAGCGTTTGCTTGTGGCAGTGTGTCTTCACTTTTTTAAGGAGCGTCCACTTGTATCTTCACACGGAGTAAGGAGGGTCAGCTTTTGGCAGTGTGTCTTCACATGGAGTAAGGATCGTTCCCTTGTGTCTTCACACGGAGTAAGGAGCGTCACCTTGTGGCAGTGTGTCTTCACATGGAATTCGGAGCGTCCACTTGTGTCTTCCCAGGGAGTAGGGAGCGTCAGCTTGTGGCAGTGTGTCTTCACTCGGAGTAAGGAGCATCCACTTGTGTCTTCACACAGATTAAGGAGCGTTAGTTTGTGGCAGTGTGTCTTCACACGGAGTATGGAGCGTCCACTTGTGTCTTCACAAGGAGTAAGGAGCGTCCAATTGTGTCTTTACTCGGAGTACAGAGCGTCCCCTTGTGTTTTCACACGGAGTACAGAGCGTCCACTTGTGTCTTCATTCGGAGTACGAGAGTCCACTTGTGTCTTCACATGGAATAAGGAGCGTTTGCTTGTGGCAGTGTGTCTTCACTTTTTTAAGGAGCGTCCACTTGTATCTTCACACGGAGTAAGGAGGGTCAGCTTTTGGCAGTGTATCTTCACATGGAGTAAGGATCGTTCCCTTGTGTCTTCACACGGAGTAAGGAGCGTCACCTTGTGGCAGTGTGTCTTCACATGGAATTCGGAGCGTCCACTTGTGTCTTCCCAGGGAGTAGGGAGCGTCAGCTTGTGGCAGTGTGTCTTCACTCGGAGTAAGGAGCATCCACTTGTGTCTTCACACAGATTAAGGAGCGTTAGTTTGTGGCAGTGTGTCTTCACACGGAGTAAGGAGCATCCACTTGTGTCTTCACACAAATTAAGGAGCGTTAGTTTGTGGCAGTGTGTCTTCACACGGAGTAAGGAGCGTCCACTTGTGTCTTCACACGGAGTAAGGAGCGTCCAATTGTGTCTTTACTCGGAGTACGGAGCGTCAGTTTGTGGCAGTGTGTCTTCACATGCACTCAGGAGCATCCACTTGTGTCTTCACACGGAGTAAGGAGCGACCACTTGTGTCTTCACACGGAGTACAGAGCGTCCCCCTCTGTCTTCACACGGAATACGGAGCGTCCACTTGTGTCTTCACTCGGCGTGAGGAGCGTCACCTTGTGGCAGTGTGTCTTCACATGGAATTCGGAGCGTCCACTTGTGTCTTCCCAGGGAGAAGGGAGCGTCAGCTTGTGGCAGTGTGTCGTCACTCGTAATAAGGAACGTCGACTTGTGTCTTCACATGGAGCACGGTGCATCCACTTATATCTTCACACGGAGTACGGAGAGTCAACTTCTGTCAGTGTGTCTTCACACTGAGTAAGGAGCGTCCACTTGTGTCTTTATACGGAGTAATGGGTGTCCAGTTGTGTCTTCTTACGGAGTACGGAGCATCCACTTGTGTCTTCACACAGAGTAAGGAGTGTCAGCTTGTGGTTGTGTGTCTTCATACGGAGTAAGGAGCCTCAGCTTGTAGCAGTGTGTCTTCACATGGAGTAAGGAGCGTCACCTTGTCGCAGTGTGTCTTCACATGGAGTAAGGAGCGTTCCCTTGTGTCTTCACTCGGAGTAAGGAGCGTCACCTTGTGGCAGTATGTCTTCACATGGAGTAAGGAGCGTCCACTTGTGTCTTCACACGGAGTACAGAGAGTCAGCTTGTGGCAGTGTGTGTTCACGTGCGGTAAGGAGCGTCCACTTTTGTCTTCACACAGCGTGAGGAGCATCTGCTTGTGGCAGTGTGTGTTCACATGGAGTATGGAGCGACCCCTTGTGTCTTCACACGGAGTAAGGAGCGTCCATCTGTGTCTTCACACGGAGTACGGAGCGTCCCCTTGTGTCTTCACACGAGTAAGGAGCGTCCCCTTGTGTCTTCACACGGAGTAAGGAGCGTCCACTTGTGTCTTCACACGGAGTACGGAGCGTCCCCTTGTGTCTTCACACGGAGTACGGAGCGTACCCTTGTGTCTTCACACGGAGTACAGAGCGTCCACTTGTGTCTTTACACGGAGTACGAGCGTCCACTTGTGTCTTCACTTGGAATAAGGAGCGTCAGCTTGTGGCAGTGTGTCTTCACTTGTGTAAGGAGCGTCCACTTGTGTCTTCACACGGAGTACAGAGCGTCCCCTTGTGTTTTCACACGGAGTACAGAGCGTCCACTTGTTTCTTTCATTCGGAGTACGAGCGTCCACTTGTGTCTTCACATGGAATAAGGAGCGTCAGCTTGTGGCAGTGTGTCTTCACTCGTAATAAGGAACGTCGACTTGTGTCTTCACATGGAGCACGGTGCATCCACTTATATCTTCACACGGAGTACGGAGAGTCAACTTCTGTCAGTGTGTCTTCACATTGAGTAAGGAGCGTCCACTTGTGTCTTTATACGGAGTAATGGGTGTCCAGTTGTGTCTTCTTACGGAGTACGGAGCATCCACTTGTGTCTTCACACAGAGTAAGGAGTGTCAGCTTGTGGTTGTGTGTCTTCATACGGAGTAAGGAGCCTCAGCTTGTAGCAGTGTGTCTTCACATGGAGTAAGGAGCGTCACCTTGTCGCAGTGTGTCTTCACATGGAGTAAGGAGCGTTCCCTTGTGTCTTCACTCGGAGTAAGGAGCGTCACCTTGTGGCAGTATGTCTTCACATGGAGTAAGGAGCGTCCACTTGTGTCTTCACACGGAGTACAGAGAGTCAGCTTGTGGCAGTGTGTGTTCACGTGCGGTAAGGAGCGTCCACTTTTGTCTTCACACAGCGTGAGGAGCATCTGCTTGTGGCAGTGTGTGTTCACATGGAGTATGGAGCGACCCCTTGTGTCTTCACTCGGAGTAAGGAGCGTCCACCTGTGTCTTCACACGGAGTACGGAGCGTCCCCTTGTGTCTTCACATGGAGTAAGGAGCGTCCCCTTGTGTCTTCACATGGAGTAAGGAGCGTCATCTTGTGGCAGTATGTCTTCACACAGAGGAAGGAGCGTCCACTTGTGTCTTCACACGGAGTACAGAGCGTCCCCTTGTGTTTTCACACGGAGTACAGAGCGTCCACTTGTGTCTTCATTCGGAGTACGAGCGTCCACTTGTGTCTTCACATGGAATAAGGAGCGTTTGCTTGTGGCAGTGTGTCTTCACTTTTTTAAGGAGCGTCCACTTGTATCTTCACACGGAGTAAGGAGGGTCAGCTTTTGGCAGTGTGTCTTCACATGGAGTAAGGATCGTTCCCTTGTGTCTTCACACGGAGTAAGGAGCGTCACCTTGTGGCAGTGTGTCTTCACATGGAATTCGGAGCGTCCACTTGTGTCTTCCCAGGGAGTAGGGAGCGTCAGCTTGTGGCAGTGTGTCTTCACTCGGAGTAAGGAGCATCCACTTGTGTCTTCACACAGATTAAGGAGCGTTAGTTTGTGGCAGTGTGTCTTCACACGGAGTATGGAGCGTCCACTTGTGTCTTCACAAGGAGTAAGGAGCGTCCAATTGTGTCTTTACTCGGAGTACAGAGCGTCCCCTTGTGTTTTCACACGGAGTACAGAGCGTCCACTTGTGTCTTCATTCGGAGTACGAGCGTCCACTTGTGTCTTCACATGGAATAAGGAGCGTTTGCTTGTGGCAGTGTGTCTTCACTTTTTTAAGGAGCGTCCACTTGTATCTTCACACGGAGTAAGGAGGGTCAGCTTTTGGCAGTGTGTCTTCACATGGAGTAAGGATCGTTCCCTTGTGTCTTCACACGGAGTAAGGAGCGTCACCTTGTGGCAGTGTTTCTTCACATGGAATTTGGAGCGTCCACTTGTGTCTTCACAGGGAGTAAGGAGCGTCAGCTTGTGGCAGTGTGTCTTCACTCGGAGTAAGGAGCATCCACTTGTGTCTTCACACAGATTAAGGAGCGTTAGTTTGTGGCAGTGTGTCTTCACACGGAGTATGGAGCGTCCACTTGTGTCTTCACAAGGAGTAAGGAGCGTCCAATTGTGTTCTTTACTCGGAGTACAGAGCGTCCCCTTGTGTTTTCACAACGGAGTACAGAGCGTCCACTTGTGTCTTCATTCGGAGTACGAGCGTCCACTTGTGTCTTCACATGGAATAAGGAGCGTTTGCTTGTGGCAGTGTGTCTTCACTTTTTTAAGGAGCGTCCACTTGTATCTTCACACGGAGTAAGGAGGGTCAGCTTTTGGCAGTGTATCTTCACATGGAGTAAGGATCGTTCCCTTGTGTCTTCACACGGAGTAAGGAGCGTCACCTTGTGGCAGTGTGTCTTCACATGGAATTCGGAGCGTCCACTTGTGTCTTCCCAGGGAGTAGGGAGCGTCAGCTTGTGGCAGTGTGTCTTCACTCGGAGTAAGGAGCATCCACTTGTGTCTTCACACAGATTAAGGAGCGTTAGTTTGTGGCAGTGTGTCTTCACACGGAGTACGGAGCATCCACTTGTGTCTTCACACAGATTAAGGAGCGTTAGTTTGTGGCAGTGTGTCTTCACACGGAGTAAGGAGTGTCCACTTGTGTCTTCACACGGAGTAAGGAGCGTCCAATTGTGTCTTTACTCGGAGTACGAAGCGTCAGTTTGTGGCAGTGTGTCTTCACATGCACTCAGGAGCATCCACTTGTGTCTTCACACGGAGTAAGGAGCGACCACTTGTGTCTTCACACGGAGTACAGAGCGTCCCCCTCTGTCTTCACACGGAATACGGAGCGTCCACTTGTGTCTTCACTCGGCGTGAGGAGCGTCACCTTGTGGCAGTGTGTCTTCACATGGAATTCGGAGCGTCCACTTGTGTCTTCCCAGGGAGAAGGGAGCGTCAGCTTGTGGCAGTGTGTCTTCACTCGTAATAAGGAACGTCGACTTGTGTCTTCACATGGAGCACGGTGCATCCACTTATATCTTCACACGGAGTACGGAGAGTCAACTTCTGTCAGTGTGTCTTCACATTGAGTAAGGAGCGTCCACTTGTGTCTTTATACGGAGTAATGGGTGTGCAGTTGTGTCTTCTTACGGAGTACGGAGCATCCACTTGTGTCTTCACACAGAGTAAGGAGTGTCAGCTTGTGGTTGTGTGTCTTCATACGGAGTAAGGAGCCTCAGCTTGTAGCAGTGTGTCTTCACATGGAGTAAGGAGCGTCACCTTGTCGCAGTGTGTCTTCACATGGAGTAAGGAGCGTTCCCTTGTGTCTTCACTCGGAGTAAGGAGCGTCACCTTGTGGCAGTATGTCTTCACATGGAGTAAGGAGCGTCCACTTGTGTCTTCACACGCAGTACAGAGAGTCAGCTTGTGGCAGTGTGTGTTCACGTGCGGTAAGGAGCGTCCACTTTTGTCTTCACACAGCGTGAGGAGCATCTGCTTGTGGCAGTGTGTGTTCACATGGAGTATGGAGCGACCCCTTGTGTCTTCACATGGAGTAAGGAGCGTCCACCTGTGTCTTCACACGGAGTACGGAGCGTCCCCTTGTGTCTTCACACGAGTAAGGAGCGTCCCCTTGTGTCTTCACACGGAGTAAGGAGCGTCCACTTGTGTCTTCACACGGAGTACGGAGCGTCCCCTTGTGTCTTCACACGGATTACGGAGTGTACCCTTGTGTCTTCACACGGAGTACAGAGCGTCCACTTGTGTCTTTACACGGAGTACGAGCGTCCACTTGTGTCTTCACTTGGAATAAGGAGCGTCAGCTTGTGGCAGTGTGTCTTCACTTGTGTAAGGAGCGTCCACTTGTGTCTTCACACGGACAAAAGAGCGTCAGCTTGTGTCTTCACTCGGAGTACGCAGCGTCCACTTGTATCTTCACACGGAGTAAGGAGGGTCAGCTTGTGGCAGTGTGTCTTCACACGGAGTAAGGAGCATCCACTTGTGTCTTCACATGGAGAAAGAGGCATCCACTTGGGTCTTCACATGGAGTACGGAGAGTCAGCTTGTGGCAGTATGTCTTCACATGGAGTAAGGAGCGTCCACTTGTCTCTTCACACGGAGTACAGAGCATCCCCTTGTGTTTTCACACGGAGTACAGAGCGTCCACTTGTGTCCTCACGCGGAGTACGAGCGTCCACTTGTGTCTTCACACGGGGTAAGTAGCGTCAGCTAGTGGCAGTGTGTCTTCACTTGAGTAAGGAGCGTCCACTTGTGTCTTCACAAGAGTGAGGAGCGTCAGCTTGTGGCAGTATTCTTCACACGGAGTATGGAGTGTTCACTTGTCCCTTCACACGGAGAAGGAGCGTCCCCTTGTGTCTTCACACGGAGTACAGAGCGTCCACTTGTGTCTTCGCACGGAGTACGGAGAGTCAGCTTTTGGCAGTGTGTCTTCACATGGAGTAAGGAGCATCCACTTGTGTCTTCACACGGAGTAAGGATCGTCCACTTGTGTCTTCACACGGAGTATAGAGCTTCCACTTGTGTCCTCACACGGAGTACGAGCGTCCCCTTGTGTCTTCACGCAGAGTTCGAGTATCAGCTTGTGGCAGTGTGTCTTTACATGGAGTAAGGAGCGTCAGCTTGTGGCAGTGTGTCTTCACTCGGAGGAAGGAGCGTCTACTTGTGTCTTCACATGGAGCAAGGAGCGTCAGCTTGTATCTTCACAAGGAATACAGAGCGTCCACTTGTTTCTTCACATGGAGTACGGAAATCCAGCTTGTGGCAGTGTGTCTTCATACGGAGTAAGGAGCGTCACCTTTAGGCAGTGTGTCCTAACATGGAGTGAAGAGCGTCCACTTGTGTCTTCACACAGAGTAAGGTGCGTTAGTTTGTGGCAGTATGTCTTCACACAGAGTAAGGAGCGTCCAATTGTGTCTTCACCCGGAGTACGGAGTCAGTTTGTGGCAGTGTGTCTTCACATGGAGTAAGGAATGTCCCCTTTTTCTTCCCACGGAGTAAGGAGAGTCAGCTTCTGGCAGTGTGTCTTCACATGGAGTAAGGAGTGTCCCCTTGTGTCTACACACAGAGTAAGGAGCGTCAGCTTGTGGCAGTGTGTCTTCACACGGAGTATGGTGTGTCCACTTGTGTCTTCACATGGAGAAAGAGGCGTCCACTTGGGTCTTCACATGGAGTACGGAGAGTCAGCTTGTGGCAGTATGTCTTCACACGGAGTAAGGAGCGTCCACTTGTGTCTTCACACGGAGTACAGAGCGTCCCCTTGTGTTTTCACACGGAGTACAGAGCGTCCACTTGTGTCTTCATTCGGAGTACGAGCGTCCACTTGTATCTTCACATGGAATAAGGAGCGTTTGCTTGTGGCAGTGTGTCTTCACTTGTATAAGGAGCGTCCACTTGTGTCTTCACATGGAGTAAAGAGCGTCAGCTTGTGTCTTCACTGGGAGTACGCAGCGTCCACTTGTATCTTCACACGGAGTAAGGAGGGTCAGCTTGTGGCAGTGTGTCTTCACACGGAGTAAGGAGGGTCAGCTTGTGGCAGTGTGTCTTTACATGGAATTCGGAGCGTCCACTTGTGTCTTCCCAGGGAGTAGGGAGCGTCAGCTTGTGGCGGTGTGTCTTCACTCGGAGTAAGGAGCATCCACTTGTGTCTTCACACAGATTAAGGAGCGTTAGTTTGTGGCAGTGTGTCTTCACACGGAGTAAGGAGCGTCCACTTGTGTCTTCACACGGACTAAGGTGCGTCAGCTTGTGTCTTTACACAGAGTGAGGAGTGTCAGCTTTTGGCAGTATGTCTTCACACGGAGTATGGAGCGTCCACTTGTGTCTTCACAAGGAGTAAGGAGCGTCCAATTGTGTCTTTACTCGGAGTACGGAGAGTCAGTTGTGGCAGTGTGTCTTCACATGCACTCAGGAGCATCCACTTGTGTCTTCACACGGAGTAAGGAGCAACCACTTGTGTCTTCACACGGAGTACAGAGCGTCCCCCTCTGTGTTCACACGGAATATGGAGCGTCCACTTGTGTCTTCACACGGCATAAGGAGCGTCACCTTGTGGCAGTGTGTCTTCACTCGCAGTAAGGAGCGTCCACTTGTGTCTTCACACGGAGTAAGGTGCGTCAGCTTGTGTCTTTACACAGAGTGAGGAGTGTCAGCTTTTGGCAGTATGTCTTCACATGGAGTACGGAGCGTCCCCTTGTGTCTTTATACGGAGTATGGAGCATCCACTTGTGTCTTCACATGGAGTAAGGAGCGTCCACTTGAGTCTTCACACGGAACAGAGAGTCAGCTTGTAGCAGTGTGTCTTCACATTCATTAAGGAGCATCCACTTGTGTCTTCACACAGAGTGAGGAACGTCCACTTGTGTCTTCACACAGAGTAAGGGGCGTTAGTTTCTGACAGTGTGTCTTCACTCGGAGTAAGGAGCGTCCACTTGTGTCTTCACACGGAGTAAGGAGTGTCAGCTTGTGGTAGTGTTTCTTCACATTGAGTAAGGAGCATCCCCTTGTGTCTTCACACGGAATAAGGAGCGTCACCTAGTGGCAGTTTGTCTTCACATGGAGTAAGGAGCGTCCCCCTGTGTCTTGACACGGCGTAAGGAGCGTCACCTTGTGGCAGTGTGTCTTTACATGGAGTACGGAGCGTCCCCCTGTGTCTTGACACGGCGTAAGGAGCGTCACCTTGTGGCAGTGTGTCTTTACATGGAGTACGGAGCGTCCCCCTGTGTCTTGACACGGCGTAAGGAGCGTCACCTTGTGGCAGTGTGTCTTCACATGGAGTAAGGTGCGTCCACTTGTGTCTTCACACAGAGAAAGGGGCGTTAGTTTCTGGCAGTGTGTCTTAACACGGAGTAAGGAGCGTTCACTTGTGTCTTCACCCGGAGTACGGAGAGTTAGCTTGTTGAAGTATGTCTTCACACGGAGTATGGAGCGTCCACTTGTGTCTTCACACGGAGTAAGGAGCGTCCACTTGTGTCTTCACACGGAGTACGGAGCGTCCCCTTGTGTCTTCTCACGGAATACGGAGCTTCCACTTGTGTCCTCACACGGAGTACGAGCTTCCACTTGTGTCTTCACATGGAGTAAGGAGCGTCAGCTAGTGGCAGTGTGTCTTCACTTGAGTAAGGAGCGTCCACTTGTGTCTTCCCACGGAGTACGGAGCGTCCCCTTGTGTCTTCTCACGGAATACGGAGCGTCCACTTGTGTACTCACACGGAGTACGAGCTTCTACTTGTGTCTTCACACGGAGTAAGGAGCGTCAGCTAGTGGCAGTGTGTCTTCACACGGAGTACGGAGCGTCCCCTTGTGTGTTCTCACGGAATACGGAGCGTCCACTTGTGTACTCACACGGAGTACGAGCTTCCACTTGTGTCTTCACACGGAGTAAGGAGCGTCAGCTAGTGGCAGTGTGTCTTCACTTGAGTAAGGAGCGTCCACTTGAGTCTTCACACGGAGTAAGGAGTGTCACCTTGTGGCAGTGTGTCTTCACATGAGTAGGAACGTCCACTTGGGGCTTCACACAGAGTAAGGAGCGTCACTTTGTGGCAGTGTGTTTTCACATGGAGTAAGGAGCGTACACTTGTGTCTTCACACGGAGTACGGAACATCCACTTGTGTCTTTACTCGGAGTACGAGCGTCCACTTGTGTCTTCACACAGAGTGAGGAGCGTCAGCTTGTGGCAGTGTGTCTTCACTTGTGTAAGGAGCGTCCACTTGTGCCTTCACACGGAGTAAAGAGCGTCAGCTTGTGTCTTCACACGGAGTACGCAGCGTCCATTTGTATCTTCACACGGAGTAAGGAGCGTCAGCTTGTGGCAGTGTGTCTTCACTCGAAGTAAGGAGCGTCCACTTGTGTCTTCACATGGAGAAAGAGGCGTCCACTTGGGTCTTCACATGGAGTAAGGAGAGTCATCTTGTGGCAGTGTCTTCACATGGAGTAAGGAGCGTCCACTTGTTTCTTCACATGGAGTAAGGAGCGTCATCTTGTGGCAGTATGTCTTCACACGGAGTAAGGAGCGTCCACTTGTGTCTGCACACGGAGTACGGAGCGTCCCCTTGTGTTTTCACACGGAGTACAGAGCGTCCACTTGTGTCTTCATTCGGAGTACGAGCGTCCACTTGTGTCTTCACATGGAATAAGGAGCGTTTGCTTGTGGCAGTGTGTCTTCACTTTTTTAAGGAGCGTCCACTTGTATCTTCACACGGAGTAAGGAGGGTCAGCTGTTGGCAGTGTATCTTCACATGGAGTAAGGATCGTTCCCTTGTGTCTTCACACGGAGTAAGGAGCGTCACCTTGTGGCAGTGTGTCTTCACATGGAATTCGGAGCGTCCACTTGTGTCTTCCCAGGGAGTAGGGAGCGTCAGCTTGTGGCAGTGTGTCTTCACTCGGAGTAAGGAGCATCCACTTGTGTCTTCACACAGATTAAGGAGCGTTAGTTTGTGGCAGTGTGTCTTCACACGGAGTAAGGAGCGTCCACTTGTGTCTTCACACGGAGTAAGGAGCGTCCAATTGTGTCTTTACACGGAGTACGGAGCGTCAGCTTGTGGCAGTGTGTCTTCACATGCACTCAGGAGCATCCACTTGTGTCTTCACACGGAGTAAGGAGCGACCACTTGTGTCTTCACACGGAGTACAGAGCGTCCCCCTCTGTCTTCACACGGAATACGGAGCGTCCACTTGTGTCTTCACTCGGCGTGAGGAGCGTCACCTTGTGGCAGTGTGTCTTCACATGGAATTCGGAGCGTCCACTTGTGTCTTCCCAGGGAGAAGGGAGCGTCAGCTTGTGGCAGTGTGTCTTCACTCGTAATAAGGAACGTCGACTTGTGTCTTCACATGGAGCACGGTGCATCCACTTATATCTTCACACGGAGTACGGAGAGTCAACTTCTGTCAGTGTGTCTTCACATTGAGTAAGGAGCGTCCACTTGTGTCTTTATACGGAGTAATGGGTGTCCAGTTGTGTCTTCTTACGGAGTACGGAGCATCCACTTGTGTCTTCACACAGAGTAAGGAGCGTCAGCTTGTGGCAGTGTGTCTTCATACGGAGTAAGGAGCCTCAGCTTGTAGCAGTGTGTCTTCACATGGAGTAAGGAGCGTCACCTTGTCGCAGTGTGTCTTCACATGGAGTAAGGAGCGTTCCCTTGTGTCTTCACTCGGAGTAAGGAGCGTCACCTTGTGGCAGTATGTCTTCACATGGAGTAAGGAGCGTCCACTTGTGTCTTCACACGGAGTACAGAGAGTCAGCTTGTGGCAGTGTGTGTTCACGTGCGGTAAGGAGCGTCCACTTTTGTCTTCACACAGCGTGAGGAGCATCTGCTTGTGGCAGTGTGTGTTCACATGGAGTATGGAGCGACCCCTTGTGTCTTCACACGGAGTAAGGAGCGTCCACCTGTGTCTTCACACGGAGTACGGAGCGTCCCCTTGCGTCTTCACACGAGTAAGGAGCGTCCCCTTGTGTCTTCACACGGAGTAAGGAGCGTCCACTTGTGTCTTCACACGGAGTACGGAGCGTCCCCTTGTGTCTTCACACGGATTACGGAGCGTACCCTTGTGTCTTCACACGGAGTACAGAGCGTCCACCTGTGTCTTTACACGGAGTACGAGCGTCCACTTGTGTCTTCACTTGGAATAAGGAGCGTCAGCTTGTGGCAGTGTGTCTTCACTTGTGTAAGGAGCGTCCACTTGTGTCTTCACACGGAAAAAAGAGCGTCAGCTTGTGTCTTCACTCGGAGTACGCAGCGTCCACTTGTATCTTCACACGGAGTAAGGAGGGTCAGCTTGTGGCAGTGTGTCTTCACACGGAGTATGGTGTGTCCACTTGTGTCTTCACATGGAGAAAGAGGCATCCACTTGGGTCTTCACATGGAGTACGGAGAGTCAGCTTGTGGCAGTATGTCTTCACATGGAGTAAGGAGCGTCCACTTGTCTCTTCACACGGAGTACAGAGCATCCCCTTGTGTTTTCACACGGAGTACAGAGCGTCCACTTGTGTCCTCACGCGGAGTACGAGCGTCCACTTGTGTCTTCACACGGGGTAAGTAGCGTCAGCTAGTGGCAGTGTGTCTTCACTTGTGTAAGGAGCGTCCACTTGTGTCTTCACAAGAGTGAAGAGCGTCAGCTTGTGGCAGTATTCTTCACTCGGAGTATGGAGTGTTCACTTGTCCCTTCACACGGAGAAGGAGCGTCCCCTTGTGTCTTCACACAGAGTACAGAGCGTCCACTTGTGTCTTCACACGGAGTAAGGATCGTCCACTTGTGTCTTCACACGGAGTATAGAGCTTCCACTTGTGTCCTCACACGGAGTACGAGCGTCCCCTTGTGTCTTCACGCAGAGTTCGAGTATCAGCTTGTGGCAGTGTGTCTTTACATGGAGTAAGGAGCGTCAGCTTGTGGCAGTGTGTCTTCACTCGGAGGAAGGAGCGTCTACTTGTGTCTTCACATGGAGCAAGGAGCGTCAGCTTGTATCTTCACAAGGAATACAGAGCGTCCACTTGTTTCTTCACATGGAGTACGGAAATCCAGCTTGTGGCAGTGTGTCTTTACATGGAGTAAGGAGCGTCAGCTTGTGGCAGTGTGTCTTCACTCGGAGGAAGGAGCGTCTACTTGTGTCTTCACATGGAGCAAGGAGCGTCAGCTTGTATCTTCACAAGGAATACAGAGCGTCCACTTGTTTCTTCACATGGAGTACGGAAATCCAGCTTGTGGCAGTGTGTCTTCATACGGAGTAAGGAGCGTCACCTTTAGGCAGTGTGTCCTAACATGGAGTGAAGAGCGTCCACTTGTGTCTTCACACAGAGTAAGGTGCGTTAGTTTGTGGCAGTATGTCTTCACACAGAGTAAGGAGCGTCCAATTGTGTCTTCACCCGGAGTACGGAGTCAGTTTGTGGCAGTGTGTCTTCACATGGAGTAAGGAATGTCCCCTTTTTCTTCCCACGGAGTAAGGAGAGTCAGCTTCTGGCAGTGTGTCTTCACATGGAGTAAGGAGTGTCCCCTTGTGTCTTCACTCGAAGTAAGGAGCGTCCACTTGTGTCTTCACATGGAGAAAGAGGCGTCCACTTGGGTCTTCACACGGAGTCCGGAGAGTCAGCTTGTGGCAGTGTGTCTTCACACGGAGTATGGTGTGTCCACTTGTGTCTTCACATGGAGAAAGAGGCGTCCACTTGGGTCTTCACATGGAGTACGGAGAGTCAGCTTGTGGCAGTATGTCTTCACACGGAGTAAGGAGCGTCCACTTGTGTCTTCACACGGAGTACAGAGCGTCCCCTTATGTTTTCACACGGAGTACAGAGCGTCCACTTGTGTCTTCATTCGGAGTACGAGCGTCCACTTGTATCTTCACATGGAATAAGGAGCGTTTGCTTGTGACAGTGTGTCTTCACTTGTATAAGGAGCGTCCACTTGTGTCTTCACATGGAGTAAAGAGCGTCAGCTTGTGTCTTCACTGGGAGTACGCAGCGTCCACTTGTATCTTCACACGGAGTAAGGAGGGTCAGCTTGTGGCAGTGTGTCTTCACACGGAGTAAGGAGGGTCAGCTTGTGGCAGTGTGTCTTTACATGGAATTCGGAGCGTCCACTTGTGTCTTCCCAGGGAGTATGGAGCGTCAGCTTGTGGCAGTGTGTCTTCACTCGGAGTAAGGAGCATCCACTTGTGTCTTCACACAGATTAAGGAGCGTTAGTTTGTGGCAGTGTGTCTTCACACGGAGTAAGGAGCGTCCACTTGTGTCTTCACACGGACTAAGGTGCGTCAGCTTGTGTCTTTACACAGAGTGAGGAGTGTCAGCTTTTGGCAGTATGTCTTCACACGGAGTATGGAGCGTCCACTTGTGTCTTCACAAGGAGTAAGGAGCGTCCAATTGTGTCTTTACTCGGAGTACGGAGAGTCAGTTTGTGGCAGTGTGTCTTCACATGCACTCAGGAGCATCCACTTGTGTCTTCACATGGAGTAAGGAGCAACCACTTGTGTCTTCACACGGAGTACAGAGCGTCCCCCTCTGTCTTCACACGGAATATGGAGCGTCCACTTGTGTCTTCACACGGCATAAGGAGCGTCACCTTGTGGCAGTGTGTCTTCACTCGCAGTAAGGAGCGTCCACTTGTGTCTTCACACGGAGTAAGGTGCGTCAGCTTGTGTCTTTACACAGAGTGAGGAGTGTCAGCTTTTGGCAGTATGTCTTCACATGGAGTACGGAACGTCCCCTTGTGTCTTTATACGGAGTATGGAGCATCCACTTGTGTCTTCACATGGAGTAAGGAGCGTCCACTTGAGTCTTCACACGGAACAGAGAGTCAGCTTGTAGCAGTGTGTCTTCACATTCATTAAGGAACATCCACTTGTGTCTTCACACAGAGTGAGGAACGTCCACTTGTGTCTTCACACAGAGTAAGGGGCGTTAGTTTCTGACAGTGTGTCTTCACTCGGAGTAAGGAGCGTCCACTTGTGTCTTCACACGGAGTAAGGAGGGTCAGCTTGTGGTAGTGTTTCTTCACATTGAGTAAGGAGCATCCCCTTGTGTCTTCACACGGAATAAGGAGCGTCACCTAGTGGCAGTTTGTCTTCACATGGAGTAAGGAGCGTCCCCCTGTGTCTTGACACGGCGTAAGGAGCGTCACCTTGTGGCAGTGTGTCTTCACATGGAGTACGGAGCGTCCCCCTGTGTCTTGACACGGCGTAAGGAGCGTCACCTTGTGGCAGTGTGTCTTCACATGGAGTAAGGTGCGTTCACTTGTGTCTTCACACAGAGTAAGGGGCGTTAGTTTCTGGCAGTGTGTCTTAACACGGAGTAAGGAGCGTCCACTTGTGTCTTCACACGGAGTACGGAGCGTCCCCTTGTGTCTTCTCACGGAATACGGAGCTTCCACTTGTGTCCTCACACGGAGTACGAGCTTCCACTTGTGTCTTCACATGGAGTAAGGAGCGTCAGCTAGTGGCAGTGTGTCTTCACTTGAGTAAGGAGCGTCCACTTGTGTCTTCCCACGGAGTACGGAGCGTCCCCTTGTGTCTTCTCACGGAATACGGAGCGTCCACTTGTGTACTCACACGGAGTACGAGCTTCTACTTGTGTCTTCACACGGAGTAAGGAGCGTCAGCTAGTGGCAGTGTGTCTTCACACGGAGTACGGAGCGTCCCCTTGTGTGTTCTTACGGAATACGGAGCGTCCACTTGTGTACTCACACGGAGTACGAGCTTCCACTTGTGTCTTCACACGGAGTAAGGAGCGTCAGCTAGTGGCAGTGTGTCTTCACTTGAGTAAGGAGCGTCCACTTGAGTCTTCACACGGAGTAAGGAGTGTCACCTTGTGGCAGTGTGTCTTCACATGTGTAGGAACGTCCACTTGTGTCTTCACATGGAGAAAGAGGCGTCCACTTGGGTCTTCACATGGAGTTCGGAGAGTCAGCTTGTGGCAGTGTCTTCACACGGAGTAAGGAGCGTCCACTTGTATCTTCACACGGAGTTAGGAGGGTCAGCTTTTGGCAGTGTATCTTCACATGGAGTAAGGATCGTTCCCTTGTGTCTTCACACGGAGTAAGGAGCGTCACCTTGTGGCAGTGTGTCTTCACATGGAATTCGGAGCGTCCACTTGTGTCTTCCCAGGGAGTAGGGAGCGTCAGCTTGTGGCAGTGTGTCTTCACTCGGAGTAAGGAGCATCCACTTGTGTCTTCACACAGATTAAGGAGCGTTAGTTTGTGGCAGTGTGTCTTCACACGGAGTATGGAGCGTCCACTTGTGTCTTCACAAGGAGTAAGGAGCGTCCAATTGTGTCTTTACACGGAGTACGGAGCGTCAGCTTGTGGCAGTGTGTCTTCACATGCACTCAGGAGCATCCACTTGTGTCTTCACACGGAGTAAGGAGCGACCACTTGTGTCTTCACACGGAGTACAGAGCGTCCCCCTCTGTCTTCACACGGAATACGGAGCGTCCACTTGTGTCTTCACTCGGCGTGAGGAGCGTCACCTTGTGGCAGTGTGTCTTCACATGGAATTCGGAGCGTCCACTTGTGTCTTCCCAGGGAGAAGGGAGCGTCAGCTTGTGGCAGTGTGTCGTCACTCGTAATAAGGAACGTCGACTTGTGTCTTCACATGGAGCACGGTGCATCCACTTATATCTTCACACGGAGTACGGAGAGTCAACTTCTGTCAGTGTGTCTTCACATTGAGTAAGGAGCGTCCACTTGTGTCTTTATACGGAGTAATGGGTGTCCAGTTGTGTCTTCTTACGGAGTACGGAGCATCCACTTGTGTCTTCACACAGAGTAAGGAGTGTCAGCTTGTGGTTGTGTGTCTTCATACGGAGGAAGGAGCCTCAGCTTGTAGCAGTGTGTCTTCACATGGAGTAAGGAGCGTCACCTTGTCGCAGTATGTCTTCACATGGAGTAAGGAGCGTTCCCTTGTGTCTTCACTCGGAGTAAGGAGCGTCACCTTGTGGCAGTATGTCTTCACATGGAGTAAGGAGCGTCCACTTGTGTCTTTACACGGAGTACAGAGAGTCAGCTTGTGGCAGTGTGTGTTCACGTGCGGTAAGGAGCGTCCACTTTTGTCTTCACACAGCGTGAGGAGCATCTGCTTGTGGCAGTGTGTGTTCACATGGAGTATGGAGCGACCCCTTGTGTCTTCACACGGAGTAAGGAGCGTCCACCTGTGTCTTCACACGGAGTACGGAGCGTCCCCTTGTGTCTTCACACGAGTAAGGAGCGTCCCCTTGTGTCTTCACACGGAGTAAGGAGCGTCCACTTGTGTCTTCACACGGAGTACGGAGCGTCCCCTTGTGTCTTCACACGGAGTACGGAGCGTACCCTTGTGTCTTCACACGGAGTACAGAGCGTCCACTTGTGTCTTTACACGGAGTACGAGCGTCCACTTGTGTCTTCACTTGGAATAAGGAGCGTCTGCTTGTGGCAGTGTGTCTTCACTTGTGTAAGGAGCGTCCACTTGTGTCTTCACACGGAAAAAAGAGCGTCAGCTTGTGTCTTCACTCGGAGTACGCAGCGTCCACTTGTATCTTCACACGGAGTAAGGAGGGTCAGCTTGTGGCAGTGTGTCTTCACACGGAGTAAGGAGCATCCACTTGTGTCTTCACACGGAGTACAGAGCATCCCCTTGTGTTTTCACACGGAGTACAGAGCGTCCACTTGTGTCCTCACGCGGAGTACGAGCGTCCACTTGTGTCTTCACACGGGGTAAGTAGCGTCAGCTAGTGGCAGTGTGTCTTCACTTGAGTAAGGAGCGTCCACTTGTGTCTTCACAAGAGTGAGGAGCGTCAGCTTGTGGCAGTATTCTTCAACGGAGTATGGAGTGTTCACTTGTCCCTTCACACGGAGAAGGAGCGTCCCCTTGTGTCTTCACACAGAGTACAGAGCGTCCACTTGTGTCTTCACACGGAGTACGGAGAGTCAGTTTTTGGCAGTGTGTCTTCACATGGAGTAAGGAGCATCCACTTGTGTCTTCACACGGAGTAAGGATCGTCCACTTGTGTCTTCACACGGAGTATAGAGCTTCCACTTGTGTCCTCACATGGAGTACGAGCGTCCCCTTGTGTCTTCACACAGAGTTCGAGTATCAGCTTGTGGCAGTGTGTCTTTACATGGAGTAAGGAGCGTCAGCTTGTGGCAGTGTGTCTTCACTCGGAGGAAGGAGCGTCTACTTGTGTCTTCACATGGAGCAAGGAGCGTCAGCTTGTATCTTCACAAGGAATACAGAGCGTCCACTTTTTTCTTCACATGGAGTACGGAAATCCAGCTTGTGGCAGTGTGTCTTCATACGGAGTAAGGAGCGTCACCTTTAGGCAGTGTGTCCTAACATGGAGTGAAGAGCGTCCACTTGTGTCTTCACACAGAGTAAGGTGCGTTAGTTTGTGGCAGTATGTCTTCACACAGAGTAAGGAGCGTCCAATTGTGTCTTCACCCGGAGTACGGAGTCAGTTTGTGGCAGTGTGTCTTCACATGGAGTAAGGAATGTCCCCTTTTTCTTCCCACGGAGTAAGGAGAGTCAGCTTCTGGCAGTGTGTCTTCACATGGAGTAAGGAGTGTCCCCTTGTGTCTACACACAGAGTAAGGAGCGTCAGCTTGTGGCAGTGTGTCTTCACTCGAAGTAAGGAGCGTCCACTTGTGTCTTCACATGGAGAAAGAGGCGTCCACTTGGGTCTTCACACGGAGTCCGGAGAGTCAGCTTGTGGCAGTGTGTCTTCACACGGAGTATGGTGTGTCCACTTGTGTCTTCACATGGAGAAAGAGGCGTCCACTTGGGTCTTCACATGGAGTACGGAGAGTCAGCTTGTGGCAGTATGTCTTCACACGGAGTAAGGAGCGTCCACTTGTGTCTTCACACGGAGTACAGAGCGTCCCCTTGTGTTTTCACACGGAGTACAGAGCGTCCACTTGTGTCTTCATTCGGAGTACGAGCGTCCACTTGTACCTTCACATGGAATAAGGAGCGTTTGCTTGTGACAGTGTGTCTTCACTTGTATAAGGAGCGTCCACTTGTATCTTCACACGGAGTAAGGAGGGTCAGCTTGTGGCAGTGTGTCTTCACACGGAGTAAGGAGGGTCAGCTTGTGGCAGTGTGTCTTTACATGGAATTCGGAGCGTCCACTTGTGTCTTCCCAGGGAGTAGGGAGCGTCAGCTTGTGGCAGTGTGTCTTCACTCTGAGTAAGGAGCATCCACTTGTGTCTTCACACAGATTAAGGAGCGTTAGTTTGTGGCAGTGTGTCTTCACACGGAGTAAGGAGCGTCCACTTGTGTCTTCACACGGACTAAGGTGCGTCAGCTTGTGTCTTTACACAGAGTGAGGAGTGTCAGCTTTTGGCAGTATGTCTTCACACGGAGTATGGAGCGTCCACTTGTGTCTTCACGAGGAGTAAGGAGCGTCCAATTGTGTCTTTACTCGGAGTACGGAGAGTCACTTTGTGGCAGTGTGTCTTCACATGCACTCAGGAGCATCCACTTGTGTCTTCACACGGAGTAAGGAGCAACCACTTGTGTCTTCACACGGAGTACAGAGCGTCCCCCTCTGTCTTCACACGGAATATGGAGCGTCCACTTGTGTCTTCACACGGCATAAGGAGCGTCACCTTGTGGCAGTGTGTCTTCACTCGCAGTAAGGAGCGTCCACTTGTGTCTTCACACGGAGTAAGGTGCGTCAGCTTGTGTCTTTACACAGAGTGAGGAGTGTCAGCTTTTGGCAGTATGTCTTCACATGGAGTACGGAGCGTCCCCTTGTGTCTTTATACGGAGTATGGAGCATCCACTTGTGTCTTCACACGGAACAGAGAGTCAGCTTGTAGCAGTGTGTCTTCACATTCATTAAGGAGCATCCACTTGTGTCTTCACACAGAGTGAGGAACGTCCACTTGTGTCTTCACACAGAGTAAGGGGCGTTAGTTTCTGACAGTGTGTCTTCACTCGGAGTAAGGAGCGTCCACTTGTGTCTTCACACGGAGTAAGGAGGGTCAGCTTGTGGTAGTGTTTCTTCACATTGAGTAAGGAGCATCCCCTTGTGTCTTCACACGGAATAAGGAGCGTCACCTAGTGGCAGTTTGTCTTCACATGGAGTAAGGAGCGTCCCCCTGTGTCTTGACACGGCGTAAGGAGCGTCACCTTGTGGCAGTGTGTCTTCACATGGAGTACGGAGCGTCCCCCTGTGTCTTGACACGGCGTAAGGAGCGTCACCTTGTGGCAGTGTGTCTTCACATGGAGTAAGGTGCGTCCACTTGTGTCTTCACACAGAGTAAGGGGCGTTAGTTTCTGGCAGTGTGTCTTAACACGGAGTAAGGAGCGTTCACTTGTGTCTTCACCCGGAGTACGGAGAGTTAGCTTGTTGAAGTATGTCTTCACACGGAGTATGGAGCGTCCACTTGTGTCTTCACACGGAGTAAGGAGCGTCCACTTGTGTCTTCACACGGAGTACGGAGCGTCCCCTTGTGTCTTCTCACGGAATACGGAGCTTCCACTTGTGTCCTCACACGGAGTACGAGCTTCCACTTGTGTCTTCACATGGAGTAAGGAGCGTCAGCTAGTGGCAGTGTGTCTTCACTTGAGTAAGGAGCGTCCACTTGTGTCTTCCCACGGAGTACGGAGCGTCCCCTTGTGTCTTCTCACGGAATACGGAGCGTCCACTTGTGTACTCACACGGAGTACGAGCTTCTACTTGTGTCTTCACACGGAGTAAGGAGCGTCAGCTAGTGGCAGTGTGTCTTCACACGGAGTACGGAGCGTCCCCTTGTGTGTTCTCACGGAATACGGAGCGTCCACTTGTGTACTCACACGGAGTACGAGCTTCCACTTGTGTCTTCACACGGAGTAAGGAGCGTCAGCTAGTGGCAGTGTGTCTTCACTTGAGTAAGGAGCGTCCACTTGAGTCTTCACACGGAGTAAGGAGTGTCACCTTGTGGCAGTGTGTCTTCACATGAGTAGGAACGTCCACTTGGGGCTTCACACAGAGTAAGGAGCGTCACTTTGTGGCAGTGTGTTTTCACATGGAGTAAGGAGCGTACACTTGTGTCTTCACACGGAGTACGGAACATCCACTTGTGTCTTTAATCGGAGTACGAGCGTCCACTTGTGTCTTCACACAGAGTGAGGAGCGTCAGCTTGTGGCAGTGTGTCTTCACATGGAGTAAGGAGCGTCAGCTTGTGGCAGTGTGTCTTCACTCGAAGTAAGGAGCGTCCACTTGTGTCTTCACATGGAGAAAGAGGCGTCCACTTGGGTCTTCACATGGAGTTCGGAGAGTCAGCTTGTGGCAGTGTCTTCACATGGAGTAAGGAGCGTCCACTTGTTTCTTCACATGGAGTAAGGAGCATCATCTTGTGGCAGTATGTCTTCACACGGAGTAAGGAGCGTCCACTTGTGTCTGCACACGGAGTACGGAGCGTCCCCTTGTGTTTTCACACGGAGTACAGAGCGTCCACTTGTGTCTTCATTCGGAGTACGAGCGTCCACTTGTGTCTTCACATGGAATAAGGAGCGTTTGCTTGTGGCAGTGTGTCTTCACTTTTTTAAGGAGCGTCCACTTGTATCTTCACACGGAGTAAGGAGGGTCAGCTTTTGGCAGTGTATCTTCACATGGAGTAAGGATCGTTCCCTTGTGTCTTCACACGGAGTAAGGAGCGTCACCTTGTGGCAGTGTGTCTTCACATGGAATTCGGAGCGTCCACTTGTGTCTTCCCAGGGAGTAGGGAGCGTCAGCTTGTGGCAGTGTGTCTTCACACGGAGTAAGGAGCATCCACTTGTGTCTTCACACAGATTAAGGAGCGTTAGTTTGTGGCAGTGTGTCTTCACACGGAGTATGGAGCGTCCACTTGTGTCTTCACAAGGAGTAAGGAGCGTCCAATTGTGTCTTTACACGGAGTACGGAGCGTCAGCTTGTGGCAATGTGTCTTCACATGCACTCAGGAGCATCCACTTGTGTCTTCACACGGAGTAAGGAGCGACCACTTGTGTCTTCACATGGAGTACAGAGCGTCCCCCTCTGTCTTCACACGAAATACGGAGCGTCCACTTGTGTCTTCACTCGGCGTGAGGAGCGTCACCTTGTGGCAGTGTGTCTTCACATGGAATTCGGAGCGTCCACTTGTGTCTTCCCAGGGAGAAGGGAGCGTCAGCTTGTGGCAGTGTGTCTTCACTCGTAATAAGGAACGTCGACTTGTGTCTTCACATGGAGCACGGTGCATCCACTTATATCTTCACACGGAGTACGGAGAGTCAACTTCTGTCAGTGTGTCTTCACATTGAGTAAGGAGCGTCCACTTGTGTCTTTATACTGAGTAATGGGTGTCCAGTTTTGTCTTCTTACGGAGTACGGAGCATCCACTTGTGTCTTCACACAGAGTAAGGAGTGTCAGCTTGTGGTTGTGTGTCTTCATACGGAGTAAGGAGCCTCAGCTTGTAGCAGTGTGTCTTCACATGGAGTAAGGAGCGTCACCTTGTCGCAGTGTGTCTTCACATGGAGTAAGGAGCGTTCCCTTGTGTCTTCACTCGGAGTAAGGAGCGTCACCTTGTGGCAGTATGTCTTCACATGGAGTAAGGAGCGTCCACTTGTGTCTTCACACGGAGTACAGAGAGTCAGCTTGTGGCAGTGTGTGTTCACGTGCGGTAAGGAGCGTCCACTTTTGTCTTCACACAGCGTGAGGAGCATCTGCTTGTGGCAGTGTGTGTTCACATGGAGTATGGAGCGACCCCTTGTGTCTTCACACGGAGTAAGGAGCGTCCACATGTGTCTTCACACGGAGTACGGAGCGTCCCCTTGTGTCTTCACACGAGTAAGGAGCGTCTCCTTGTGTCTTCACACGGAGTAAGGAGCGTCCACTTGTGTCTTCACACGGAATACGGAGCGTCCCCTTGTGTCTTCACACGGAGTACGGAGCGTACCCTTGTGTCTTCACACGGAGTACAGAGCGTCCACTTGTGTCTTTACACGGAGTACGAGCGTCCACTTGTGTCTTCACTTGGAATAAGGAGCGTCAGCTTGTGGCAGTGTGTCTTCACTTGTGTAAGGAGCGTCCACTTGTGTCTTCACATGGACAAAAGAGCGTCAGCTTGTGTCTTCACTCGGAGTACGCAGCGTCCACTTGTATCTTCACACGGAGTAAGGAGGGTCAGCTTGTGGCAGTGTGTCTTCACACGGAGTATGGTGTGTCCACTTGTGTCTTCACATGGAGAAAGAGGCATCCACTTGGGTCTTCACATGGAGTACGGAGAGTCAGCTTGTGGCAGTGTCTTCACATGGAGTAAGGAGCGTCCACTTGTCTCTTCACACGGAGTACAGAGCATCCCCTTGTGTTTTCACACGGAGTACAGAGCGTCCACTTGTGTCCTCACGCGGAGTACGAGCGTCCACTTGTGTCTTCACACGGGGTAAGTAGCGTCAGCTAGTGGCAGTGTGTCTTCACTTGAGTAAGGAGCATCCACTTGTGTCTTCACAAGAGTGAGGAGCGTCAGCTTGTGGCAGTATTCTTCACACGGAGTATGGAGTGTTCACTTGTCCCTTCACACGGAGAAGGAGCGTCCCCTTGTGTCTTCACACGGAGTACAGAGCGTCCACTTGTGTCTTCACACGGAGTACGGAGAGTCAGCTTTTGGCAGTGTGTCTTCACATGGAGTAAGGAGCATCCACTTGTGTCTTCACACGGAGTAAGGATCGTCCACTTGTGTCTTCACACGGAGTATAGAGCTTCCACTTGTGTCCTCACACGGAGTACGAGCGTCCCCTTGTGTTTTCACGCAGAGTTCGAGTATCAGCTTGTGGCAGTGTGTCTTTACATGGAGTAAGGAGCGTCAGCTTGTGGCAGTGTGTCTTCACTCGGAGGAAGGAGCGTCTACTTGTGTCTTCACACAGAGTAAGGAGCGTCCAATTGTGTCTTCACCCGGAGTACGGAGTCAGTTTGTGGCAGTGTGTCTTCACATGGAGTAAGGAATGTCCCCTTTTTCTTCCCACGGAGTAAGGAGAGTCAGCTTCTGGCAGTGTGTCTTCACATGGAGTAAGGAGTGTCCCCTTGTGTCTACACACAGAGTAAGGAGCGTCAGCTTGTGGCAGTGTGTCTTCACTCGAAGTAAGGAGCGTCCACTTGTGTCTTCACATGGAGAAAGAGGCGTCCACTTGGGTCTTCACACGGAGTCCGGAGAGTCAGCTTGTGGCAGTGTGTCTTCACACGGAGTAAGGAGCGTCCACTTGTGTCTTCACACGGAGTATGGTGTGTCCACTTGTGTCTTCACATGGAGAAAGAGGCGTCCACTTGGGTCTTCACATGGAGTACGGAGAGTCAGCTTGTGGCAGTATGTCTTCACACGGAGTAAGGAGCGTCCACTTGTGTCTTCATTCGGAGTACGAGCGTCCACTTGTATCTTCACATGGAATAGGGAGCGTTTGCTTGTGGCAGTGTGTCTTCACTTTTTTAAGGAGCGTCCACTTGTATCTTCACATGGAGTAAAGAGCGTCCCCTTGTGTCTTCACTGGGAGTACGCAGCGTCCACTTGTATCTTCACACGGAGTAAGGAGGGTCAGCTTGTGGCAGTGTGTCTTCACACGGAGTAAGGAGGGTCAGCTTGTGGCAGTGTGTCTTTACACGGAGTAAGGAGGGTCAGCTTGTGGCAGTGTGTCTTCACACGGAGTAAGGAGGGTCAGCTTGTGGCAGTGTGTCTTTACATGGAATTCGGAGCGTCCACGTGTGTCTTCCCAGGGAGTAGGGAGCGTCAGCTTGTGGCAGTGTGTCTTCACTCGGAGTAAGGAGCATCCACTTGTGTCTTCACACAGATTAAGGAGCGTTAGTTTGTGGCAGTGTGTCTTCACACGGAGTAAGGAGCGTCCACTTGTGTCTTCACACGGAGTAAGGTGCGTCAGCTTGTGTCTTTACACAGAGTGAGGAGTGTCAGCTTTTGGCAGTATGTCTTCACACGGAGTATGGAGCGTCCACTTGTGTCTTCACAAGGAGTAAGGAGCGTCCAATTGTGTCTTTACTCGGAGTACGGAGAGTCAGCTTGTGGCAGTGTGTGTTCACATGCACTCAGGAGCATCCACTTGTGTCTTCACACGGAAAAGGAGCAACCACTTGTGTCTTCACACGGAGTACAGAGCGTCCCCCTCTGTCTTCACTCGGAATACGGAGCGTCCACTTGTGTCTTCACACGGCGTAAGGAGCATCACCTTGTGGCAGTGTGTCTTCACTCGCAGTAAGGAGCGTCCACTTGTGTCTTCACACGGAGTAAGGTGCGTCCCCTTGTGTCTTTATACAGAGTATGGAGCGTCCACTTGTGTCTTCCCATGGAGTAAGGAGCGTCCACTTGAGTCTTCACACGGAACAGAGAGTCAGCTTTTAGCAGTGTGTCTTCACATTCATTAAGGAGCATCCACTTGTGTCTTCACACAGAGTGAGGAGCGTCCACTTGTGTCTTCACACAGAGTAAGGGGCGTTAGTTTCTGGCAGTGTGTCTTCACTCGGAGTAAGGAGGGTCAGCTTGTGGTAGTGTTTCTTCACATTGAGTAAGGAGCATCCCCTTGTGTCTTCACACGGAATAAGGAGCGTCACCTTGTGGCAGTTTGTCTTCACATGGAGTAAGGAGCGTCCCCCTGTGTCTTGACACGGCGTAAGTAGGGTCACCTTGTGGCAGTGTGTCTTCACATGGAGTAAGGGGCGTTAGTTTCTGGCAGTGTGTCTTAACACGGAGTAAGGAGCGTTCACTTGTGTCTTCACAGGGAGTACGGAGAGTTAGCTTGTTGAAGTATGTCTTCACACGGAGTATGGAGCGTCCACTTGTGTCTTCACACGGAGTAAGGATCGTACACTTGTGTCTTCACACGGAGTACGGAGCGTCCCCTTGTGTCTTCTCACGGAATTCGGAGCTTCCACTTGTGTCCTCACACGGAGTACGAGCTTCCACTTGTGTCTTCACACCGAGTAAGGAGCGTCAGCTAGTGGCAGTGTGTGTTCACTTGAGTAAGGAGCGTCCACTTGTGTCTTCGCACGGAGTACGGAGCGTCCCCTTGTGTCTTCTCACGGAATACGGAGCCTCCACTTGTGTACTCACACGGAGTACGAACTTCTACTTGTGTCTTCACACGGAGTAAGGAGCGTCAGCTAGTGGCAGTGTGTCTTCACTTGAGTAAGGAGCGTCCACTTGAGTCTTCACACGGAGTAAGGAGCGTCAGCTTGTGGCAGTGTGTCATCACACGGAGTAAGGAGCGTCACCTTGTCGCAGTGTGTCTTCACACGGAGTATGGTGTGTCCACTTGAGTCTTCACATGGAGTAAGGGGTGTCCAGTTGTGTCTTCATATGGAGTACAGAGCGTCCACTTGTTTCTTCACACAGAGTAAGGAGCGTCCTCTTTTGTCTTCACACAGAGTAAGGAGCATCCCCTTTTGTCTTCACACAGAGTAAGGAGCATCCTCTTTTGTTTTCACACAGAGTAAGGAGCGTCAGCTTGTGGCAGTGTGTCTTTATACGGATTAAGGAGCATCCACGTTTGTCTTCGAAAAGAATACGGAGAGTCAGCTTGTGGGAGTGTGTCTTCACATGGAGTGAGGTGCGTCAGCTTGTGGCAGTGTGTCTTCACAGGGAGTAAGGTGCGTCCACTTGTGTCTTCACATGGAGTAAGGAGCGGCCACTTGTGTCTTCACACGGAGTACGGAGCGTCCCCTTGTGTCTTCACACGGAGTACGGAGCGTCCACTTGTGTCTTCACACGGAGTAAGGACCGTCAGCTTGTGGCAGTGTGTCTTCACATGGAGTAAGGAATGTCCCCTTTTTCTTCACACGGAGTAAGGAGAGTCAGCTTCTGGCAGTGTGTCTTCACATGGAGTAAGGAGTGTCCCCTTATGTCTACACACAGAGTAAGGAGTGTCAGCTTGTGGCAGTGTGTCTTCACTCGAAGTAAGGAGCGTCCACTTGTGTCTTCACATGGAGAAAGAGGCGTGCACTTGGGTCTTCACATGGAGTACGGCGAGTCAGCTTGTGGCAGTGTCTTCACATGGAGTAAGGAGCATCCACTTGTTTCTTTACATGGATTAAGGAGCGTCATCTTGTAGCAGTATGTCTTCACACGGAGTAAGGAGCATCCACTTTTGTCTTCACACGGAGTACAGAGCGTCCCCTTGTGTCTTCACACGGAGTACAGAGCGTCCACTTGTGTCTTCACACGGAGTACGAGCGTCCACTTGTGTCTTCACACGGAGTAAGGAGGGTCAGCTTGTGGCAGTGTGTCTTCATATGGAGGAAGGAGCATCCACTTGTGTCTTCACACAGATTAAGGACCGTTAGTTTGTGGCAGTGTGTCTTCACACGGAGTAAGGAGCGTCCACTTGTGTCTTCACACGGAGTGAGGAGTGTCAGCTTTTGGCAGTATGTCTTCATACGGAGTATGGAGCGTCCACTTGTGTCTTCACAAGGAGTAAGGAGCGTCCAATTGTGTCTTCACACGGAGTACAGAGCGTCCCCCTCTGTCTTCACATGGAATACGGAGCGTCCACTTGTGTCTTCACACGGCGTAAGGAGCGTCACCTTGTGGCAGTGTGTCTTCACATGGAGTAAGGAGCGTCCACTTGTGTCTTCCCAGGGAGTAGGGAGCGTCAGCTTGTGGCAGTGTGTCTTTACTCGGAGTAAGGAGCGTCCACTTGTGTCTTCACACGGAGCACGGTGCATCCACTTATGTCTTCACACGGAGTACGGAGAGTCAACTTCTGTCAGTGTGTCTTCACATGGAGTAAGGAGCGTCCACTTGTGTCTTCATACGGAGTAATGGGTGTCCAGTTGTGTCTTCTTACGGAGTACGGAGCATCCACTTGTGTCTTCACACGGAGTAAGGAGCGTCCTCTTGTGTCTTCACACAGAGTAAGGAGCGTCACCTTGTCGCAGTGTGTCTTCACATGGAGTAAGGAGCGTTCCCTTGTGTCTTCACTCGGAGTAAGGAGCATCAGCTTGTCTTCACACTGAGTACAGAGCATCCACTTGTGTCTTCACATGGAGTAAGGAGTGTCACCTTGTGGCAGTGTGTGTTCACACGGAGTAAGGAGCGTCCACTTGTGTCTTCACATGGAGTATGGGGCGTCCACTTGTGTCTTCACACGGTGTAAGGAGTGTCAGCTTGTGGCAGTGTGTCTTCACATGGAGTAAGGAGCGTCCACTTGTGTCTTCACACAGAGTAAGGAGCGTCCACTTGTGTCTTCACACATAGTAAGGAGCGTCCACTTGTGTGTTCACCCGGAGTTTGGAGTATCCACTTGTGAAATTTTTGTGGAATACAAGTATCCAGTGTTACAATCGGCCTTCACTTGCAGGAAGGAGCATCTGCTTCTGGTAATTGGCTTTCGTGTTGTACTAAGCATCTGCTTGTGTTAATCAGCCTTTACTTGGAGCACAGAACATCCATTGGTGTCATTCTTCGGTTTTATGGAGCATCACTTCTGGAGTTTATTAGTATGAGGAATACAGAGCATCGCTTGTAGCATCCATGTGGAATACAAAGAGTCTGCTTGTGGCAATCAGCCTTCACGTGGTGTACGGAGCATCCGCTTGTGATAATCGGCTTTCACTTGGAGTAAGAAGTATCTATAAGGAGCGTCTACTTGTGTTATTTGGTATTATTAGGAATACAGAGCATGTGCTTGTAGGATTCATGTGCAATACAGGTGTCCATTGTGGCTGTTGGCCGTCAGTCGGAGTTCGGAGCATCTCTTTGTGGTGTTGCCCTTCATGGAGTTCGGAGCATCTGCTTGTGGCATTCAGGTAAGTACGGAGCACCCACTGATGGTATTCTGTAGTCATGTGGACTAAGGAGCTATCGCTTGTGTCTTTCTCGTGGAATAAAAATCATCCATGTGTGGAATTTGGCATCATGTGGAATACAGAGCGTCCTCTTGTAGCATCCATGTGGAATACGAAGAGTCTGCTTGTGGCAGTCGGCCTTCACGTGGAGCATGGAGCATCCGTTTCTGTCATTCTCAGGGGGTAGGGAGTGTCCACTTGTGGAATTGGCATTAAGAGGAATACAGAGCATGTGCTTTTAGCATTCCTTTGGAGTAGAAACCATCTGCATGTGACAGTCAGCTTTTACGTGGAGTATGGAGCATCTGCTTGTGGCAGTCGGCCTTCAGGTGGAGCATCCATTTGTGTCATTCTTCTGGAGAAGGAGCTACTACTTGTGTAATTTGGTATTACGAGGAAAATAGGCATCCCCTTGTGGAATTCGGTATGATGAGGAACACGGAGCATCCGCTTGTGGCATTCATGTGGAATACTGGGTGTCCATTGTGGCAGTCGGCTGTCACGTGGAGTCCAGAGCAGCTGCTTGGGGCAGTTGGGTTTCACGTGGAGTTAGGAGCCCATGCTTGTGGCTTTCAGCCCTCCTGTGGAGTGCGGAGCATCTTCTTACGGCATTGGGCGTTCAGTTGTATACAAGCACCCACTGTAGCACTGATGTGGACCATGGACAGTCTCTTGTGTTACTTTGCCTTCACCTGGGGTTTGGAGCATCTCTGTGGTATTTGCCCTACACGTGGAGTACAGAGCATGGCTGTGGCAGTCGGAATTCATGTGGAGTGTGGAGCTTCCCTCTGTGGACTTTACATTCAGGTGGAGTATGCAGTGTCTATGTGTGACATTCAGGTAAGTATGGGGCCACCGCTTGTGGCATTTTGCATTCAGGTGGAGCACAGAGCACCGGTTGGTGTCATTTGCATGGAGCACGCATCATCCATTAGTGGCATTCGGCCTCCACGTGGAGTGCAGAGCGTCCGCTTCTGGTATTCATGTGGAATACGGAGCATCTGTGTGTGGTATTCACGTCCTGTATGGAGCCTCAGCCTGTGGCATCTGACCTGACGCCAGTGACAACTGGCCTTCACGTGGAGTAGGGGGCATTCATTCGTTTGTGGCATGCACGTGGAGAACAGGTCATAGGCTGGTGGCATTCGGCCTTCTCACGTGAGTACGGGGCAGCCACTCATGGCTATTGGCCAATACATGCAGTTCGGGGCAATCATGGTGGTGTCCTGCCTTTGTGAGGAGTTCAGGTCATCCCTCGGTCATGTTCAGACTTCACGTAGAGTTCCGGAAACCCGCTGGTGGCATTCGGCCCTCACCAGGATCCAGGGCATCCGCTGGTGGCATACACGTGCAGTATGGAGTATCCACTTTGAAATTCACATGGAATCTGGCGTATACATGGTATACACTGTGTTCAGTAAGTACTTAGGGAAGTTTTGCTCATTACAATTCTTTTATACCTAGGTTTCTTTCTTTTTTTTTTTTTCCTGAACTGAGAAGTGGGGAGGTAGACAGACAGATTCCTGCATGCACCTGACCAGGATCCACCTGGATGCTCACCAGGGGGTGATGCTTTGACCATCTGGGCCATTGCTCAGATGTGACTGGAGCCATTCTAGTGCCTGAGGTGGAGGCCACAGAGCTGTCCTCAGCACCCAGGCCTACTTTGCTTCAATGGAGCCTTGGCTGCAGGAGGGGAAGAGAGAGACAGAGAGGAAGGAGAGGGGGAGGGGTGGAGAAGGAGATGGGTGTTTCCCCTGTGTTCCCTGGTTCAGAATCCAACCCAGGACCTCCACACACCGCTAACAGTCTACCTCTGAGCCAACCGGCGAGGGCCTATACTTTGGTTTCTTATATTGCATTTCTAGCTACTTCGTGTTGCTAAATTGTGAGATTTATGTTTGTAGCCTTAATATCACAGTACATTTTAATGTACAAGATCTCTGGAGTGGATTTGCATCAGGATTAATATTTCTCACAAATATCAACCAAAACTCGTGTCTGGACAGTACTAGATGGAATGACATGCCTTTAGCTCTCGAACAGCATGTTTACACAGTGACACTATAGTATTTAAAATGGGGAATTCTAGACCTGAAGATGGCAGTGGAGTAGGTGGACGCACAGTTGCCCAGCTCTCACCACCAAACTGGAATACAAATCAATTTAGGAAAAATCAGCATGAAAAACCAACTCTGGACTATAAGAACAGCTCTCAAAAACCAAGGAGCAAAGAGGAAGCCACAACAAACCTGGTAGGGAGCGCTTGAATCTCCTCTGCTGACAGGAACGGAGGGGGTGGGGAGGCTGAAAGCCCAGAGGGGATCTCACTCCAGGGAAAGGAGCATAAAATACTGCTCACAGCCTCGTGCCTGGCGACCAGGGAGCGAAGTGTGTTGAAAAGACCAGCTTATCTTTCAAGTGGAAAGGACAGAGAGAGGGACAGACTGTGAGGGGCTAAGGAATGCAGGAGATGACCTAAAAAAGCTGACTCATCCGTGCTGGAGGCGGCCATAGCTGGGGGAGGGGCTGATCCTTCCACAAAACAGTACTGAATTGCTTCCGGATCAGAGATCTCCAGACATCTCTCCAGCTCCAATCAGTGCAACAAGACACAGCTGAAAACAAGAAGTGGGGAGGAGGGGCAGCAACTCAGGTCTCCATGGAGATCTGAGATACACCTCTCCCTACTGAAGCTGAGAAAACACCCTGCCCCCAGAGAGATTAGTTGGTGGAAGAGGCCTTCAGAGTCTCAGGTTACACCCATTGCATTCCTAGATACAGTTTCAAGGAAGCCCCCTGCTGCGATCAGTAAACAAGACTATCACCTGTTAAGAAAACAAACAAAACTTCAAAACTGCCCAAATCCAAAAGTGGATTACAAATAATAGCTGATAAAATGGGGAATTCTACTTGTTCAGGATTCAGCTTTGGGCATTTTAGGATATTGGGCAGCATTCCTCTTCATTATCATCCTTTGTTTCCATAATGACAACCAAATACATCTCCAGACCTAGTAAAACATCCCCTGAGAGGGTATATTGGCCCCAATTCTAATCATTTCACAGATGCCATTTATTATAATTGTAAAAACATCATTGTATTTCAGGGCAGTTTGGTCTTGGAAACACTGGCTGAAAGTCTCTATAGTGTACCTTATTCACAATGTCATCATTCTTTTCATGAAGAAATTCCAGAATCTTTATGTAAGTGACTCTAGATCAGTGTTGATTTTGTTTCTTTCTCTTAGGTTTCAAATATTTACATCTAAATTTTCAATCTTAATAGTGAGACTGTTTGCTGACTTGATTCACACTCCTCCACACTCTGAATAGATGTTACGTGAACCCACAAATATTTTGTTGAAACTCAAAAACTCAAACCTGTAATTTGGTTCGAGCAGTATTCTTGAGCTGAAATTGCAGATTGTAGATAGTGGGGCAATTCTAAATGTGTTGACATTTGTGTGTGTGTTTTTTTTTGTCTTGGTTCAAGTTATTTTACTGGTTCATTTTTTAGGACCTCCAAGTTATGACGGCCAGACGAGCCTCCAGGATGCCTGTCCTGACCACTCAGTCCCAGCACGCGGGTATTCATGTGCTGACCCTGTGCACGTTCCCGCCCAACAGCAGCCAGTGCAGAATCAGCCACGTGCACCTGCAGGGGAGCCACGGCTGCCAGCAGTACCACCTCCAGCAGGCTGTCCACCAGGATCGAAATATTTGAGTCATGTAATTTCAAATACATTAAATTGTGTGACAGTTTACTTATTAACAAATGACTAAGTCACAAAATTGAAGTGGTCAAGCAGTATTTTTTGCTAATAAATTAATTTATCTGGATCAGGTGTACTTTTAAAGCAAACTACAAATATGGCTTAGGAAATTGTGTTTTCTGATTTTGAATTTCATCTGTGACAATATTCAATTTATGAAGCATTATTTTCCAGGCCTTTTTCCTAAGTATAATACAAGTATTAACTTATTTGATCCTTCAAATACTGTATAGTATATAGGTGCTCTAATTATCACCATTTTACACAAGAGGAGTCTGAGGTCCGGAGAAATTACATAATATGCTCAGCGTCAAAATGTCAAGGAAGTGCTATTGGTTTCTGCATCCTTGGTTTCCTATGCCGGGCTATTTCATCTAATGCTGAATAATTTTATGCAAGTATGAAATAAACAAAGCTTAGGGTCGAGTTTCAATAAGTATTACGAAGAAAAGAGTTAACAAAATTTTAGATACTATGTTTCCCTTTTAAGTATAATTAATACAACTGCACCATTCTGATGCTTTTCTATTTTGGAAAATCCAATTTTATAAATACTTCTGTCAACGGAGAGTCCTTAGCGCTATTTCAGTGCCATCAGGAGTCCCTCTATTTACGCTGCAGTGAAGGAGGAACCTTGAGTCAGTGCAGACAGCTCAGCTGAGATTCCGCAGGGCTGTGAGCAGCTCAGTGGGGTTACGACTAATCCTGAAGTAGCGCAGCTGTGGGCCGTGTGGCTGTGAGGGGACCTTAGGTGAGACTCCCCAAAGGTGAGCCTCTCTCCGGGGAGACAGCTCTGCTCCACCCCAGTCCTCTCCGGTCCCGTGTGCTTCACCTGCTCTCTTCTGTCCCCCTCTCCTCCAGTCTGCTCCGTCTGCTCTGCGGAGACATCTTCCCTGTTCAGCCAGGGAACCAGTCTCAGTGTTTGGTGGGAAGGGAAGCGGCTCTCCCACAGCCACAGGGGCCTGGCTTATATAGAAAGAAGTCTCTGCCCCTATCGCCTATTGGTCTAGCCTCATGCAAATGAGGACTCCAAATCCCCGCAGTGTGATTGGTCCTAAAAGCTGTCCTGTCCAAATTGCTCAGAATAGAGCTGCTCTGATTGGTCAGTAAGGAGATTGATAAGAATCTAGCTGTGCAGCTCTGACTGGACAAGACATGATTCCAGGAATCCCTTGATTTCTTCATACAGGGCGGCTCTGGTGATAGGAGCAGTGCAGGACGTGGTTCAGTGCAGGACGTGGTTCAGTGCAGGCGGCAGGAAGCTTAGTGCAGGGCTGGCTTCCCCCTGAAGTGTAGCTTGCATAGGAGACCGGTGTGTATAAATGATTACTAGGCTCTCTTTTAAAATTTGAGCCCAAATTTGGCTGGATAGCTTGGTTGGAGTGTTGTCCTGAAGTGCAGAGGTTGCTGGTTCAATCCTTTTGAGGGCACATGCAGGAACCACCCAATGTTCCTGTCTCTCTTTCTCTGTCTCCTCTCTCCCCTGTTGTCCCTCTCCCTCACCCTCTCTTGCTGAAGTGAATAATTAAAACTTGAATAAAGAAAAGTTGAGCTCAGTTAGCCACAAGGAACTCATCTTGATACTTCTCTTTCTCAGCATCAACACCACCAATAAAACTAAAATAACATTACGTATTTCAATGTACTGCATGGTAGTTTCTCAGCTATGCAAGGTTTCATATTTGTTTGGTTTCAGGAATCTCAAATAAAATAGAAAATTAACTTATGTTGTGTTTACTTGATGAATAAGTAATACACAAATGTTGTTATAGTAACCCATCACCTTTCAATAAATGAATCATCTCTTTTCTACTCTATTTACTATTTAATTTTCCATTATGCTTTTGAGTAGCGCAGTGTATAAAAATTTTAGTTCACTATTCAAGAAATATCCTAAGTAATTTTTTTTTAAATTGGGGGCTCACAAAATATGCCGTGCAAGTTATTGTTTATTACAAATAACGATATCAAATATACTTAAAAATAATTTTGAGATTTATAGATAACAGTTCCTTAAACAAATAAAAAAATCTTACTATTTCCTTAACATCTTCTAAACAAGAGTGTTTTCTCATTTTTACAGGGATTCCTAAGTCATTTGCCCACCTTAATACTGACCATAAGGAGATCCTTTTTAAATTATAAATTATTTAAATTTAGTTTTACACCTAACAGTACTATAAACTATTGTTAAATATTGAGACTATTGACTTTCTTAAAAGTATAGAAATGATTCTTCATTTGGTTTGCTTAGAAAACATGATGTATACTTACATCTTAATTTTTTTATTGTAGTAGATAAGATACTGGTTGATTGGCAAATTGATCTTCTGGAAGGTGTGTATTTATTCTACCATCACATTTTTATAGAGAGAAGACATTTATGCAGATAAAGGCACATAAATACCACAAATATTATCACTTCTTCTGATACATTGGTTAAGCCTCATTATTAGTGAAAAGATAAAATGATTTAACAAAATGATAAAAATATTCACCAGTTAATTTCTGAAAGTAGGTGTCAAGTCCATACCCATCATTAATAACTTTAAATAAAAATGGACTAAATTCTGACCCAAAATAACCTAGACTAGCTTAATGGATTAAAAAAAAAACACACAACAAATTCCAATTAGATGCTGCCCCAGAAGTGACTCACTTCAGCTTTAACAACATCTCCAACTAAAAACAGGTATAAAAAGGACAGTTTAAGCAAATAGAAACCAAATTTAAAAAAAAATAGGCTAGCTATACATATATCAGACAAATATAATTTAAGACCAAGATCATTAAAAAAAGGTTATTATATAACGGTGAAGGGGTCAAACAGAAGATACAGGCAATATTTGCAAATATTTATATACCAAACATAGGAGCTCCTAAATATATAAAACAAATACTGAAAAACCAAAAGAAAATAAATAAAAATTTAATAATAGTAGAGAACTTCAGTACCTCATTTCATCAATTGTTTGGTCCATCTGCCAGAAAATCAAGAAGAAAGCATTAGACTTAATTGATCCTTCTGGAGTCTGGCAGTATAATGACATGACTGGGTCCTGTTCTGTGGCAGCAGCGTCTAAAACCTTTCCATACTGAACCTTCCTCAGTCCTCGGGGAACCCTGTGAGGGAGACACTGTCACTTCCCGCCCTGGACCGCACAGGTGTCGGTCCCTCTCACAGGGCACAGGTGATGAGAGCGTGTGAACCCACGTGGGCTGGTTTTCTTCCTCCTCTTTCCAAAAATCTGACTCTGCTGTTTCTCTCTCTCTTCTCTCCCTTCCGCTCCCTCCTCTCCTCCCTCCTTCCCTCTGTCAGTTTAATCTTCAAATGTCCCTTAACCGGGGTTAACACTTTAGTGGTGAGAATAAAGGGGAGAAAAAGGACATATTTCAATTATTTTCTCCATATTAGGCTTTATTATTTGGAAGATTCAGTGTTATGTGTGTAAATTATTTTAAAAAATTAAGGAACGGCCTGACCTGTGGTGGCGCAGTGGATAAAGCGTCGACCTGGAAATGCTGAGGTCGCCGGTTCGAAACCCTGGGCTTGCCTGGTCAAGGCACATATGGGAGTTGATGCTTCCAGCTCCTCCTCCCTATCTCTCTCTCCTCTCTGTCTCTCTCTGTCTCTCTCTCTCTCCTCTCTAAAAATGAATAAATAAATAAAGAATAAAAAAAAAAATTAAGGAACGTATCAATGAATAGTAAAATTTATTGAGTAGGTATGGAAATGGAAATAATCTTTGTACCTGTGTCGTTTTGCCTCTAATCAACTTATTGTCTCTAAAGCAAGTTAAAACGTGATTGATAGAAAGAAAGAGGAAAAGACCATGAACTAGAGGGAACACAGACCACCTGACCTGTCCCCACTGGAGCCAGAACAGCAGGACTCCGACCAATGCATCCTGGCTGCCCCAGAGACCCGCAGAGGCCTGAACAGACACAGTGCTGGGGGGAGGGGCGTGGGCGGGGCATGTTTACCGTTGGAAGGTGGGGGCTGGTAACGGGGTACCCAGTGGCCTGGGAACGCCATCTGGAAGTGGAGGTAGGGCACATCTGGGGGCCCCCGCCGGCCAGGTGGTGCCCAGGCCACTAGGGACCTTGCCCAGGACAAGGAATCCCCTCCCTGAAACCGCCCGCAGGCTGGCTTCCCCTAGCTGGGTGTCCTCACAGCCCTGGTGGCACCTTGAACCGTGAATCCTGGTCGGTGACTGGACCCCTGGAGATCTGCCCGTGTTTTGAGAGAATTAGAGAGGATGACTGATAGGTACAGACCCCAGGCTGTTACTTCTCAGTAAATACTAAGTAGGAGTGTGGTTCCTCAGAACCCCAGAATGGGAAAGATAAGAGGAGGTTCATAGCCCGGAGGCCGAGGCATTACCTCAGGTCTCCGCCTGCCTGACTTGAATCCTGCCCCTGCTACTTACATCTGGGGACCCCGAGTCAGTTCTGTCTTAGACCTTCCTTCAGACCTCACCTCTGAAATTGTGCAGCGGTTGAAAGTATAAGAGTTAGAGTCTGGCGTGTATTTGTGTAATAGTCCTCAATGAAAGTGTTGTTATTGTTTTGTAACAGTTGACAAAGTCCCTGCTTCTTCAGGTTTCCTAGCTGGTTCTCATGCGGTTTTATTTATTTATACCTTTACTCCTGGAAGTCTGGCATGGTCACTTCCCAGTTCCGGGAACAGGCAGGACACTGCTGTTTCTCCTGTTTTAGCAAAATTAGCAAAAAAATATAGTACTATTTAGCAAAAATATAGTACTATACAGGTGTCACTTGCTTAGAATGAAGGGTCAGAGGACTCGGGACCCCCTTTTCCTCCCTTGAACTTGGGTTACAGCAGAAGTTTCTCCTCATACCACCGGGCAAGTATGACACTAGGAGGACTTGCAATGATGACCTCACACAGGGCTGTTTATGAAATGAGTGGACTTCTGCACTTGGTGGAAAGGAGGCATTTGAAAGAGCGAGGTCATAGATTAAGCAGCCTTCAAGCCTGTGAGGAAACTCTCCTTTTCTGAGGGAAAGGAATGGAATAGGACGGCACCCCCATTGTTGAGTCAGCCAGCACCCGCTGAGTGCCTTGTCCTGGACTGGCTCTGCTCTGGCCTTGGCTAGCAAGAGTGACCGTGTGGGAACTGTCTCCTGTCACCTCTCCATCCTCGAGTGTAACAGTCTCTCCCACTTTGTCTGTAACCCACAGACCTTTCCTTTCCCTGAATGAGACACGCTCCCTTTGTCGCTGGACTAACACCTACGTTCCCTCTGTCTATGATGCCTCCAGACACCCACTCTTCCAACACTCTGCCTTACCCTCACCCACCATCCAGCCTGGTGCCCCATAACTCTATTAGGGCACTGTTATGTTTATTTATAATTCATAGAGTGCTGGTAATATTATATTACCATAAATTTGTTTCATTTTCCATCTCCCATATAGTACTTTTGCTTGGTATAGGGCCTTGCATGCTAATAATTTGAAATGCTGGGGCAGGAAGTGGTTTCCTTTTGGGAACAGCAGAAACTAGCTGAGGATGTGCAGAGATTGGTGACTTATTTACCTCTTATGATGACACAGTAGGAGGTGTTAGTGAAGGGCAGTCAGGGCAGGGAGGGCCTGAAAAGGGGTCAGACTGATTAACATGAGTGTGTGGGTCCAAGATAAACAACCCAGGTGACAGCGTTTCAGTCTCTGTGTCTGCTGTAATTAACAGGCACATTGGGCTTGGTTTTCAAGTAAAGAGACGGGGAGAGTAGAGAGCAGAGAGCAGGGAGAGACGAGCACTGGATCCAGGCGCTGGAGGCAGGAGCACTGAGTGCATTCTGTATCACGACTACTGTTACTGATTATTATTTTTCCGTATAAATTACCAATCACAATTTCAGCTGGATTGTCATGGTACTACAACTGTGGCAACCCGGAGTGTGGTTCTGTGGCTCACACCATGTTGTAAAGCCTAGAGCCCTGGTTTGCAAACCATGACTCGCAAGCCACATGTGGCTCTTTGGTTCCTTGAGTGAGGCTCTTTCACAAACTATCACGTGCGGGCGCTACCTTGATAAGGAACGTACCTGCTTATATTGTTTAAGTTTAAAAAATTTGGCTCTCAAAAATTGTAATCGTTGCCTGTTGCTATCTGGCTCTGTTGACTAATGAGTTTGCTGACGGCTGGCCAAGAGCAAAAGGTCAATTTTTTTCAAATTTACCATTACAAGGTCGATAGAACACGGGCCTAGAACTTGGAATTTCCAGAGCTATTTGGCCGTGTGTGACTGACAGCTAACTACTCTCCCTCTCACGTGGGACCCCGACTGAAGCCCCGCCCTGAGCTGTCCACCACCTGGGTGGACCCACAACTTCTGAGGTCCTACTCAGAAACATAGCACTGGGCAGACCAAAGGGCTGAAATGACCAGATTCGGGTGAGGTAGATGAATAAAGGAGTATCTTATGTGCATGTATACTTTCAGTGATCTTGTCTTTTGTTTGTTTGTTTGTTTGTTTGTTTGTTTGTTTGTTTTTGGGGGTTTTTTTTTGTATTTTTCTGAAGCTGGAAACGGGGAGAGACAGTCAGACAGACTCCCACATGCGCCCGACCGGGATCCACCTGGCACGCCCACCAGAGGGCGATGCTCTGCCCCTCCAGGGGGTGATGCTCTGCCCCTCCGGGGCGTCGCTCTGCCGCGACCAGAGCCACTCTAGCGCCTGGGGCAGAGGCCAAGGAGCCATCCCCAGCGCCCGGGCCATCTTTGCTCCAATGGAGCCTTGGCTGCAGGAGGGGAAGAGAGAGACAGAGAGGAAGGAGAGGGGGAGGGGTGGAGAAGCAGATGGGTGCTTCTCCTGTGTGTCCTGGCCGGGAATCGAACCTGGGACTCCTGCACGCCAGGCTGACGCTCCACCCCTGAGCCGACCGGCCAGGGCCATGATCTTGTCTTAACAGTCATATTTGCCCTTAAAATTGTAATGAATCTATTAATATCAGCTCTTCTTTTTCAGAACTCTTTAAATCATGGACAAACAAGGTAAGTAAGTTAAGTATGTACTTTTCTCCTATAATGTCCAAATCTGTTGATCCTATATAGTTCATCATATATTTATATTTTATTCAATTTCTAAAAGGATATCATTTGCTTTGTGTTGTTTATGCTTCCAAATCCAAAGTCTAGCTCAGTATTTGAGAAGATGGACACAAATATCCACTTCAAAAGTAAAAAGTTAAATCTTAAGAGAAATATATTAGGCCTAATGAGAAATACATAATTTATGTTATATTACATCCAGATCATTTCTTCCTTGTTCTACTGCATTGCATATACATAGAGATTATTCAAATCACACTTCTCAGCCAATAAACTTAATAGGTCAGTTCATTGTAATAAGATTCTCAAACGTCCTGGTTTGTAATTGCTAACATACATAAATGTATAGGTTTAAATAAATTACTGATCATTATGCTCTAGATTTTTCTCTATCAAGACAATTCTAAATAAGATAGATATTAATTAAGTATATAATAAATTATCTTTTTTTAAACATTGACATTCTAAAGAAAAGAAACAATACACATTAGGGAAAATGTCAAGAACAAAATCCTGAGAAATGCAGTGTTAAAGAACTGATGTTGACCTCACAAGAAGATGTACTTTCACCGTCACAGTAATGAAGCCGGTGTGGTGCCTGACCAGGGGTGACACAGTGGACAGAGTGCTGACCTGAGATGCTGAGGTCCCAAGTGGAAACCCCAAGTTGGCTGGCTTGAGTACAGGCTCACCAGCTTGATCACCGAGTCATGGACATGATCCCATGGTCGTTGGCTTGAGCCCAGAGATCACTGGCTTGAAGCCCAAGGTCTGTGGCTTGAGCCCAATATTACGGGCTTGAGGAAGGGGGTCACTGGCTCAGGAGGAGGTCCCCACCCCCGATCAAGGCACATAGGAGAAGCCATCCATGAACAACTAAAATGCTGCAAATGCAAGTTGATGCTCTCATCTCTCTTTCTTCCTGATTATCTCTCTCTCTCTCTCTCTCTCTCTGACTCTCTCTCTCTTTGAACTCTCTCTGTCTCTGAGAACAAGCTGTAGGAGTGCCCAGCACTGGGACTTAAAATGAGACACAGAATAAATCCCTGCCCTCCTGCCTCATGGGAGAGGGAACTTGTCCTTGCAAAAAAAAAAAAAAAAAAAAGGTATGTGGTATTGGTGAAAGAACAGATGAATAAACCAGTGGAACACAATAGAGAGCCCATAATTAAACCCCATAACAATAGCTAACTGACCTTTGACAAAGAAGCAAAAGCAATGAAATGGAACAAAGAGTCTTTCAGAAATGATGCTAGCACAAGCAGACACGCACATACAAAAAGAAAGAGAAGGAATCTGGATGCAGACCTTCCACCTTTCACAAAAATTAACTCAGAGTAAATCACAGACATAAATGTAAAATGTGAAACTCACACTCTTCGTGATAACGTACAAGAAAGTCCGGATGAGCGACTTCCCACGATTTCCCTCTTGTGGCACACGTAAAATAATTACTAAAATTCTGTGGCACACCAAAAAATGTAATTTTTTTAAACGATATGACCAAAACAAGTATAGAGAGGCTTGATCAGTCTTCAGATACTGGCTTCTGTACTTCATAGTTGTTGATGGTTTTAAACAAGTTGCTGTCCCTCCAAGCCTCAGTTTTTATGCATAAAATGGGGATAACATTTTGCAATTAGAGATAAGTGGACGTTATTGTAAAACAGGTAGCACAACGCTTTGCAAGTAATACATGGTAAATATTCACTGACTGTTATTACTATGTTACATCAGCTAGGCATTCGATAAATGAAAATATCCCTATTTCATGTAATTCTGTGTGCTCATCCATTGATTTTGGAAATAATGAATTATCCTCCTCTCAAGCCCTGAGATGATCAGATCGATGCCATTAATCTTACCATCTCCACTTCCCATTGGCTCTTCAAAAACACACATCTCTTCACACTACAGACAGGGTCAGCCTCTATTGGCTTCCCCTCACTTTACAGCTGGAGCCACAATGTCTCACTTGTGCCCAGGTCCTGGGGCATCCCCCCCTTCCCTCCAGGGCCTCTTAATCCTGGCTCTCTACTGTGAGGGGACAGCCTTCTTCTCTGCTGTGACAGGCCCCTGTTTGTGACTGAGCAGGGTACTCTCTGAGATGCTCTTTCTGTGCCACTGGCCTGCTCCTCTTCTTTATCCCCTGGTCCTCAGGGAAGCTGCCCTGATCCTTCCCTTCCTCCCTCCTCAGCCACACACCTGCCTTTGCAAATACACTCACAACAGGGTCCCTCCCTTCAAATGGCTTCTCTCCAATTCTAACCAGTCCACTCATCACAGTGGTGGAGCATCTCCTTACAGTCAGTGAGTATCCAGTTCCCTCTCCCATGAGGCAGGAGGGCAGGGATTTATTCTGTGATTCTCATTTTAAGTCCCAGTGCTGGGCACTCCTTCAGCTTGTTCAGATAGGAATCAGATCCAGGAACTAACTCCCTCTTCTGCTGAAATCCTCTCCTGCCTTCAGTCACATGGAGTAAAATCCAAACTTACTAGGGGCTCCCTAGATGAGTCTGTTTCTTTACTGACAGCTCTCTATTCTCTCTCTCCCTACGATGTTCCTCTCTCTCTCAGACATGCCAGCTCAGCCCTGCATCGGGCATTTTTGCATTTAGTGCTCCTTCCTCTGAGAGCATCGCTCACCAGATCACACTCTAAGCTTTTCTCTTTTTTTCAACTTAATTTTTACCTATTTAAAAAAATAACTAGCTGATGCCTTTCCCTCTCCCCAGGTATTTTTTCCATTAATTCTACCTGAAATCTGTTATAAAAAATTTATTTTCTGACTCCCAGAAGTAGCTTGTAAGCCCCGTGACAGATGTTGGCCTTCCTAGTAGCTGTAGCGTCTGACTCTAGAACAGTCTGAGTATAGATCCTCTGTAAATGTGTCTTCACTATAGAAGGAAAGAACTATAAAAGCTATAGTATGTAAATGATATCATATGAGTATGAGTCTTAAGCTTTCTTTTCAGTCTTTTTAATAGTATGTTCTTTATCAGTGTCACGTTAAGAATATTTACAAATTGTGAGTTCTTAATTTTTTTAGCATGAGCAAAGTGAGAGGGTATAGACAGAGACAGAGGGATAAGGAGACAGACAGACAGACAGACAGATAGACAGACAGGAGGGGAGAAAAATAAGAAGCATCAACTTGTACTTGTGGCACTTTCAGTTGTTCATTGACTGCTTCTCATATGTGACTTGACCAGGGAAGGGAGAGCTCCAGCCTGTGACCCCTTGCTCAGGCCAGCGACGTTGGCCCTCAAGCCGGCGATCTTTGGTCTTCAAGCCAGTGACATTTGGGCTCAAGCCTGCAACCATGTGGTCATGTCTATGATCCCACGCTCAAGCCAGATGAGTCTGTGCTCAAGCTGGCAACCTTGGGGTTTTGAACCTGGGTCCTCAGCAACCTAGGTCGATGCTTTACCCACTGTACCAGCACCTGGTCAGGTCACCAATTGTGTATTTTTATTATTATTAATTTTAATGGGGTGACATCAATCAGGGTACATAGGTTCAGAGAAAACATCTCCAGGTTATTTTGACATTTGATTATGTTGCATACCCATCACCCAAAGTCATATAGTCTTCTGTCACCTTCTATCTGGTTTTCTTTGTGTCCATCCCCTCCTCCCTCTCCCCCAACTCCCACCCTGTCCCTTCCCCTTCCCACCCCTGGTAACCACCACACTCTTGACCATGTCCCTGTGTCTCATTTTTATGTCCCACCTATGTATGGAGTCATATAGTTCTTAGTTTTTTCTGATTTACTTATTTCATCACATATAGTGTTATCAAGGTCCATCCCTGTTGTTGTAAATGATCCGATGTCACCATTTCTTATGGCTGAGTAGTATTTCATAGTGTATATGTGCCACATCTTCTTTATCCAGTCTTCTATTGAAGGGCTTTTTGATTGTTTTCATGTCTTGGCCACTGTGAACAATGCTGCAATGAACATAGGGCTGCATGTGTCTTTACATACCAGTGTTTTTGAGTTTTGAGGGTATATTCCCAGTAGAGGGATTGCTGGGTCATATGGTAGTTCTATTTTTAGTTTATTGAGGAACCACCATACTTTCTTCTATAGTGGTTGTACTACTTTACATTCCCACCAACAGTGTATGAGGGTTCCTTTTTCTCCACAGCCTCTCCAACACTTGTTATATTACCTGTCTTGTTGGTAATGGCTAATCTAACAGGTGTGAGGTGGTAACTCATTGTAGTTTTGATTTGCATTTCTCTAATAACTAATGAAGATGAACATCTTTTCATATATCTGTTGGCCATTTGTATTTCTTCCTGGGAGAAGTGTCTGTTCATGTTCTTTTCCCATTTTTTTATTGGATTGTTTGCTTGCTTGTTGTTGAGTTTTATGAGTTCTTTGTATATTTTGGATATTAGGCCCTTACCTGAGCTGTTGTTTGAAAATATCATCTCCCATTTAGTTGGCTGTCTGTTTATTTTGTTGTCAGTTTCTCTTGCTGAGCAAAAGCTTCTTAGTCTGATGTAGTCCCATTCATTTATTTTTGCCTTCACTTCCCTTGCTTTGGAGTCAAATTCATAAAGTGCTGTTTGTAACCAAGGTCCATGAATTTAGCAGCTATGTCTTCTTCTATGTACTTTATTGTTTCAGATCTCATATTTAAGTCTTTGATCCATTTTGAATTAATTTTAGTACAAGGGGACAAACTGTAGTTGAGTTTCATTCTTTTGCATGTGGCTTTCCAGTTTTCCCAGCTCATTTGTTGAAGAGGCTTTCTTTTCTCCATTGTGTGTTGTTGGCCCCTTTATCAAAGATTATTTGACCATATACAGGTGGTTTTATTTTTGGGCTTTCTATTCTGTTCCATTGGTCTGAGTGTCTATTTTTCTGCCAATACCATGCTGTTTTGATTGTCATGTCTCTATAATATAATTTGAAGTCAGGTATTATAATGCCCCCAGCTTCATTCTTTTTCCTTAGGATTGCTTTGGCTATTTGGGGATTTTTACAGTTCCATATAAACCTGATGATTTTTTGTTCCATTTCTTTAAAAAATATCATTGGAATTTTGATGGGAAGTGCATTGAATTTGTATATCACTTTGGGTAATATAGTCATTTTGACTATATTTATTCTTCCTATCCAAGAACTAGGAATATTTTTCCATTTCATTATATCTTTTTTGATTTTTCCTTAATAGTGCTTTGTAGTTTTCATTATATAGGTCCTTTACATTCTTTGTTATGTTTATTCCTAGGTGTTTTTGTTGTTGTTGTTGCAACCATGAACGGGATTGTTTTTTTGAGCTCGTTTTCTGGTATTTCATTGTTAGCATATAGGAAGGTAGTGAATTTTCGTATATTAATTTTGTATGCGACCTTACTGTATTGATTTATTGTTTCTAGTAGTCTTTTTGTGGAGTCTTTGGGGTTTTCGATGTACAGGATCATATCATCTGCAAAAAGTGAAACCTTTACTTCTTCTTTTGCAATATGAATGCCTTTTATTTCTTTCTCTTGTCTGATTGCTCTGGCTAGAACTTCTGATTGCTCTGGCTAGAACTTGCTCTGGCTAGAAGTTCTAACCAATTGTGTATTCTAAGTTATAGTTTGCATAGTGTTTATGGTGAATATATTGTGTAACACAGTCTTTTCAAGTTATATTCCATTACTATGGAATTACTGCTCTGTGCACAATACAAAGAAGCATATGAAGGTTCATTGTGGTCAAAATGCACTTGGATTATACCGTATACACTTGTGAAACTCACACAGGATATAGAATATACGCCTGTGGCATTCTCATGCAGTATAGAGTACATGCTTGTGACATTCGCATGTAATATAGACCATTCTTTTGTGAAATTCACATGGAATATAGAGTATATGGGTTCGGCATTCCCATGGAGTATAGATTACATATACAGTATACACTGTGTTCAATAAGTATTGAGGACTGTTTTGCTCACTACAATTCTTTTACCTACCTTGATTCTCATATTGCATTTCCCAATATCTCAGGTTGCTAAATAGAGAAATTTACATTTGTAACCTTAATATCAAAGTGGAATTTTTTTTTTCACGTAGAGGATCTCAGGAATGAACTACCACAAGAATTATAATTTCTTAAAGATATAAACCCAGACACATGTCTGGACAGTACTAGATGAAATGACATGCCTTTACCTCGCTACCAGCACAGTGACACTATAATATTTTGAACTGGGTAATTCTTTTTCTTCAGGATTCAGCTTTGGGCATTTTAGAATATTGGGCATTCCTGTTCAGTATCATCCTCTGCTTCCCTGTGACAACCAGACACCTGTCCAGACCTTGTCAAATATCTCCTGAGAGGGCATACTGGAGATGCTATTTGTTCGCATTCCAAAACATCCTGATTTTTGAGAGTGCTTTGGTCCTGGGAATACTGGTTCACAGTCTCTATAAAGGACCCTCTTCCCAAATGTCATCTCTCTTTCCATGAAGAAACTATAGAATCTTTACCTAGGTAACCCTAGAGTAGTATGGATTTCTCTCTCTTAGGTTTTAAATATTTACATCTAAATGTTCAACCCAAATGTAAGGCTGTATGCTGACTTGATTCACACACCTCCACACTCTGAATAGAGGTTATGTGAACCCCACAGATATTTAATAGAACACTTGTTTAAACACAAACTTTTCGTTTGGTCCAAACAGTATTCTTGAGCTAAAATTTCACTCTGTAGGTAAGTAGGATAATTCTAAGTGTATTGATATTTTAATTTTTCTGTTTCAGTACAAACTACTTTACCAGTTCACCTTTCAGGAACTGTAAGTTACAACGGCCAGCCTAGCCTCCAGGACGCCTGTTCTGACCACTCAGTCCCACCGCGCGGGTGTTCATGTGCTGACCCTGTGCGCGTTCCCGCCCAACCCCTGCCAGTGCAGAATCAGCCATGTGCACCTGCAGGGGTGCCATGGGTGCCATTACCACCTCCAGCAGGCTGTCCACCAGGACTGGAATGCTTAAGTCAGGTAATTTCAAATAATATATAAAACAGTCATAAAAAATAAAACTTGTATCCTCTTTACTTACTAATAAGTAACTAATTCACAAGTCTGAGATGGTCAAGCAAAAATTTTTTTAGCCAATAAGTTTCTCTAATTTCTCTGGATCAGGTTTACTTTTTTTTTTTCTATGATTTTGAATATAATCTGTGACAATATTTGATAGCAAGCATTTATTAAGCATCATTTTCCAGGCTTTGTTCCCAAGTACAATACAAATATTAACTCACTTGCTCCTTTCAAAAACCCTATGATATATAGATGCTATAATTATCACCATTTTACAAAAGAAGTGTCTGAGGTCTGGAGAAGTTACACGAAATGCTCAGCATCAAAATGCCAAAAAATAATATTAAATATATTTAAAATAATTTACAGATTTATAGAAAAATATTTCTTAAATAAAAAGGTCTTACTATTTCCGAAACATCTTCTGGATGAAATAGTGTTTCCTAATTTTTATCAGGATTCCTTGGTCACTTCCCATCTTTATAATGAACATAGTAATATCCTTTTTAAGTTATAAATTATTTTAACTAAGGTTATACTTAAAATTAATATAAACTATTATTAAATATTGAGACTGTTGACAAATATTGATACTTACATGCATTGGTAAAGTGTAAGAATGATTCTTAATTTGGTTTACTTAAAAAAATGTGCACTTACATCTCAATTATTTTTATTGTTATTTTTTTCTATATTAGGTAGATAAGATACAGATTCATCAGCAAATTGATCTTCTGGAAGGTATGTATTTATCATATTTTTTTATAGAGAGAAGACATTTTTACAGATAAAGACACATCAACACCACAAATATAACAATTTTCTTGATGTATTTTTTATGTCTTATTATTTACAAATGTCTCATTTCCTGATAGTGAAATGAAAAAGATTTTCATCATTTATCATCATTTTTTGAAAATAGGAGTTAATTTCATACCCATCAAAAATTACTTTATATGTAAATAGACTAACTTCTCTCACAAAATATCCTAGACTGGCTAAATGGATAAAAAACCAAGATCTAATTATATGCCACCCCAAAGGGGCTCACTTCAACTTTAACAGCACCTTCAACTGAAAGCAGAGGTATAAAAAAAGATAGTTTAAGCAAATGGAAACCAAAGAAAGCAGGGCTAGCTATAATTATACCAGGCAAACAGAATTTAAGAAAAAGCCCATGCTAAGAGTCAAGGAAAGCCATTATATAATGGTGAAGGAGTCAATCAAACAAGAGGATATACTATTTGCAAATATTTGTACACCTAACATAAGAGCTCCTAAATATATAAAACACATACTTAAAAACCAAAAGCAAATAGATAAAAATTTAGTAATAGTAGAAGACTTCAGTATCTTATTTCATCAGTTGCTTGATCTTCCTTATAGAAAATCAAGAAGAAAGCTTTGGACCTAATTGATACTTCAGATCAGATGAATGTAAAAGATAGTTACAGAGCTTGACCAGGAGGTGGCGCAGTGGATAGAGCGTCAGACTGGGATGCGGAGGACCCAGGTGCAGAACCCCGAGGTCGCCAGCTTGAGCACGGGCTCATTGGGCTTGAGTGCAGGCTTGCTTGCTTTAGTGTGGGATCAGAGACATGACCCCATAGTCACTAGCTTGAGCCAAAAGGTCGCTGGCACGAGCAAGGGGTCACTCAGTCTGCTGTAGCCCCCCTGTCAAGGCACATATGAGAAAGCAATCAATGAACAACTAAGAACAGGCAATGAAGAATTTATGCTTCTCATCTCTTTCCCTTCCTGTCTGTCTGTTCCTGTCTGAACATCTCTCTGTCTCTCCCTCTGTCTCTGTTGCCATGGATCAGTGTGGCTAGTAATTCTGGGTCCTGAGGGAGAATTGGTGCGGAATTAAGAAAACAGACTCACTGAGAAAAGAGGATGGGATCGGGAGGCCTCTTCAATGCTGATGGCAAGATCAGAGAGATGGAGCCCCCGGTCTTTGCTTTATTATATAGCAGAGACAATTAAAGCCTTTAATCCAGTATACAAAGAGGAAAGTCTGTGACACAAAGCCACTCATCTGAGGTGCAGATTGGATTCCTCATAAGAGCACATCCCCCTACATCACCCAACAGTCAAGGGTGTGGAGAAAAGCTTAGTGTTGAAAAGATCTTAGTATTAAAAGAGTGAGAAAGGCTCAGTCCCAGACCAACCCTTCAGCTACAATGACCCCGCCAGCCTACTGCCCATCCCCCACACTGTCACCAAAAAATACGTACATACATACATACATACATACAGGATAGTTACAGAACATTTCATCCAAAAGAAATGCAATACACATTCTTTTCAAACACATGAAGCCTTTGTTGTAAAGTACTGTACCCCCAAATGTTGTAAAGTACCGTACCTCACTTCCACAGGTTTACGTAGAGACACCGAGTCCAGATGAATTTTGAAGGGTTTTATTAAAAGGAGGAGATTTATTAATATGCAGGCCGCATATGACTGACATGGGGCATATCTGACCCAAATTGTGCAGCCCCAAATGTATCTCAGAGGCTGGTTATATACCCTTTGACCATACACAGGTTGGGAGGGGGGGTATGACAGCATGACACAATCATTAACAAGATTATAACATTTGTCTAGGGATTTAAAAAATGTTAAACTTTCATGGTGATGTCATTTTACATATCAAAATACATTCATAAACCTTTCAGTGTCTATCTCTCCTCCTTTGCCTAGAGGTACGTGCTAATCTCAGGATTCCAGGAAGGGAGGGAGAGCTAAAATCAGTGTAGGGTGGCATGTAAATTCTGTCTCTTACTGAAAGGGAAAGGAAGATCTTCAGATAACCTAATCCTTTCAGAGAACCAAAAGTGAATGACCTAGTTGTCCTTGTAAGTTAAGAGACTTTTATATCCTTCTCCCTCCATTTTCCAAGGAAAGGACAGAACAGAAAGCCTGACTTTTCCTTTTAAAATGGCATTGCCAATGCTAAGTTTTACAGTTCTCTGGCACCTTACCACACCTTCTCCAGGAAACAATCCCTAGCAATATATTTAACTCAGAAGGAGAAAGATCTACACACTAAAAACTATGACATTAATGAAAAAAATTAAAGTAGACACAAAATATTTCCTCATGGATTAAAAGACTTCATATTGTTCAAATGTCCATACTACACAATGAATCTACAGATTCAGTGCAATCCCTGTTACAATTCCAAAGGTAAATTGTCTGAACAAAAGGAACATAAAAAATGAAAAATCAACCTATGAAATGGGAGAAAACATTTGCAATCATATATCTGATAAGGCAGTGGTCCCCAACCTTTTTAAGGGCCACGGACTGGTTTAATGTCAGAAAATATTTTCATGGACTGGCCTTTAGGGTGGGATGGATAAATTAATCATGTGACCGAGACAAGCGTCAAGAGTGAGTCTTAGATGGATGTAACAGAGGGAATCTGGTTATTTTTTTAAAATAAAACATTGTTCAGACTTAAATATAAATAAAATAGAAATAATGTAAGTTATTTATTCTTTCTCTGCGGACTGGTACCAAATGGCCCACAGACCTGTACCAGTCTGTGGCCCGGGGGTTGGGGACCACTGTGATAAGGGGTTAATATGCAAATTATATAAAGAACATATACAATTCAATAGGAAGAGAACTTTCTAAAAAGACCAGAGGATCTGAATAGATGTTTTTCTAAAGAAGTCATACAGATGGCCAAAAGATACATAAATCTGCTCAACTGATCATCATGTAATGTAAATAAACAGTGTAAAGCCAGTAGCCAGGGCTACCATCATAGCCGCCTGGCCCATGCAGGTTCGCATTGGATTCAGACAGTCGGTAAAGAAACAATGGAGCCAAAACTGGTAGGCCATCACCTTTAATTCTACTTACCCGGTGGGCAAGTAAAAACACACACTGGGCTCCAAAACCCACTCACATTCAGTGCTCACAAAGCTACTGACTTATCCGAGTTTCCTAGAATCAAAGGTTTCTAGCTCACCAGATTTATTCACCTCTGTTCCCTATCTCCTTCCTTCTCCCTGCACAAACTGCACAAACTGGCTTCTCACTCAACACTCCGCCATCTTGGCTGCTTCTCCTGGCCTCCTCCACGTGGCCTCTCTCTGCTTTCTGTTCTCTAACGCTAATCTCAGGAACCAAGAGAGCAAGCTCCTGTTCTGCCCCCATTTTATAGTGTAGAAATCCAAACCTTTAATCCAATATACAAAATAGGGAAGTCTCTAATACAAAGTCACTTATCTGAGGCATGATAGGATTGCACCACCCCACATCAAAAAGGGTAGGAAAGGCTTGATCCCAAAACCAAGCCCCAGGCTACAAGGATTCTGCCTGCCCACAGCCCGCCCCCAACACATTAATATCACCTGGGCGACAGCCTCCTCATGGGCAGCGCCATCTTTAACAAAGTGAGCATAATACATCTTATCTGCCCAACAAACACCCAAGGATGTCTTTAAATATTTTACTTTCATTTATATCTACATGAAAGCCTATATCCTATTTGAGCATTATGACGAGCAGAAAGTGAGGAATATTGCTCTTTATACTGTGTACTCAGTATACAGTGATGAAGGTAGCTTGGCTGCCTTCAGGAGGTCAGTGAGTAGTATAAAGGGTTATTCATACTACTAGGCTTGTATTTATACTACTACGAGACAATGGCAGGGACTTATACCTTTACCCTATTGAAAATTTAATACACCATAAATCTCTGGAGATGACATCAGAGAAATGGTGGTATGAGAGGTCCCCTGGGTTCTCCTTTTGAAGTGGCAACAATTTAAACAGCAAAAATTCAACAAAGGGTTCCCTGTTCAATGCATAAACCATATCTATGAGATACACACATTGAAACATCTTTTTTTAAAAATACTTTTAAGACTTTATTCATTTTAGAGACAGAGAGAGAGAGAGAAGGGGTGGATGTAAAGCCAGCAGGCAGGGCCACTATCACAGCAGCCTTCTGGCCTATGCTGGTTCGCATTGGATTCGGACAGTCGGTAAAGAAACAACGGAGCCAAAAACTGATGGGCCATAGTCTTTAATTCTAGCTTGTACCCAGCGGGCAAGTAAAAATACACACTGGGCTCCAAAACCCACTCACATTCAGTGCTCACAAAGCCACTGACTTATCCGAGTTTCCTAGAATCAAAGGTTTCTAGCTCACCAGACTTATTCACCTCTGTTCCCCATCTCTTTCCTTATCCCAGATACAAACTCTACACAAACTGGCATCTCACTCAACACTCCGCCAGCTTGGCTGCTTCTCCTGGCCTCCTCCACATGGCCTTTTCTCTGCTCTCCTCTGCTCTCTCTTCTAATGATAATCTCAGGAACCAAGCGCCCAAACTCTTGTTCCGTCCCCATTTTATATTGTAGCTTCACAATCTCTAATCCAATATACAAAATAGGGAAGTCTCTAATACAAAGTCACTTCTCTGAGGCATGATTGGATTGTACCACCCACATCAAAAAGGGTGGGAAAGGCTTAATCCCAAAACCAAGCCCCAGGCTACAAGGATTCTCAACACACATTAATATCACCTGGGCGATGGCCTCTTCGTGGGCAGTGTCATATTTAACAAAGTGAACATAATATACTCTATCTGCCCAACAGTGGAGGAGCAGGAAGCATCAATGCTTCTATGTGCCTTGACTGAGAAAGTCCATGGTTTCAAACCAGTGACCTCAGCGTTCTCGGTCGACACTTGATCCACTGCATCACCACAGGCCAGGCTAAAACATCTGGGAGTGGACAGGTGGGAGGAACCGGGGACCAGAGAAGGCAAAAGAGCTGAGACGGCCTCAGACAGAGCCCTGGGGCCCAGTGGAGCCTGGAGCTCAGTGTGGACCTTGCCAGAGAGCAGAGGAAGCCTGTGGCTGCAGGACTCCCTTCAGCGGGACGAGCACAGGGGTTCAGTGAGCCTTCCTGCAGACGTGGGCAGTGAGCTGTGGCTGAGCCCAGTGACTAGGGCAGGGACAGAGCCCAGAGGGAGGGCCAGGGTCTCCTGGAAACCAGCATTCCAGAAGAAGAAATAATGCCATGGAACCTGGCCCCTCCCCTCAGTCACCCCGAGGTCACCTTCCTTTACCCAGAGCTCAAAGGAGTCCCCAGAAGAGGCAGTAGCAGTGAGTTTCGGGTTGCAGAGCACACTGTGTGCAAACCTGAGATCCGCTCCTACAGAGCCCTTTTTCCCTGAGCCACAGGCACGCTCTGCAGCTGGTCCGCAGTTCCGGGGGAGTCCTCAAGGGGGTGCAGCAGGGGTCTGCCACTTATCATTACTGGGAGAGCAAAGCAACAAAAATGGCAGCCACGTTCCCTCAGCTTACCCACCCCCACACACCATAGCTGCCCTGCCTGTGGCAGTGGCCATGACATCAGCAGCACTGTCAACCCGCAGGGGGAAGCACTGGTATTCCACAGATTTTGAACCCAATCTTCCACCATATTCCTTAGTGGCATTGTAACCCTGAGACCCACACTAGCAGAACATAAATGAGACATCCACCTTAGGGAACACAAGCCAATTTCCATCTCTCCTACCCCAGCCTCCCCTCCCCAGCCTCCTAAAGGCCAGGGCAGTGAAGAGAGCAAGAATCACTGCCACCCACTGGAAAAACAATAGAAGGAGTTTTCATCAATCTGTTAGTGAATGGTCACTCATTTCATAGATGCATGCACAGAGAAGGAGTCCCACAAATACCATGAATAACCAAGGTAATGGGGCATCTCAGAAAGAAAATTAAAACTCACATAAAATAAAACTAAAAACATGGAAATAGGTGATATAAATGGAAGAGAATTCAGGATTGAAATTCTGGAAAAAAACTCAATGATAGGAAAGAAAACATGGATAGGGAGTTTAATGAAGTCAGAAACAAACAAAGAAACAAAAATCATAGTGTTTCCAGGGGTCTCAAATTCGCGGCCCGCGGGCCACATGCGGCCCGCCGAACAATTTTGTGCAGCCCACAGACTAATCCACGAACTACAGTTTCTGGTCGTTTTGTGACACTGGAAAGTGTTGCGTAACAGTTGTCTTTTGTAGACCTAGTGCGGCCCGCCGAATGGCTGTGATCTTGCTTTGCGGCCCACATGCTGAGTTGAGTTTGAGACCCCTGGTCTAAACTATGCAGTTGCTAAGGCATCAACCTGGAACGCTGAAGTCACTGGTTTAATTAAGCCCTGGGCTTGCCCTGTCAAGGAACATAGAACTGAGTTGATGCTTCCTGCTCCTCCCCCTGCCTTTCTCTCTCTCTTCCCCCCCTCAAAAATCAATAAATAAAATCTTTTCTAAAAATGAATATTTTACCAAAGAGATTGAAACATAAAAAGAAAAATAAATCAAATAGAAATTCTGGAAAAGAAGAAATCAATAAGAGAAAGAATAAACTAGTGAGCATAGGAAATAGCACTGAGCAGATGGAGGAAAGATTTAGTGATAGAAGAAATGGAAATCTAGGACTGATGCAGAAAAAAGAAGAGAGAGACTTGAGCATTTAAAAATTGAAGAAATCTATCAGCACTATCTGTCTTTACCAGAAAGAGCAATATAAGAATAATAGGCATACCAGGATAAGAAGAGAGGAGGAAGGGAATGGAGAGCCTATGAAAACTAGTAATGAACGAGAACATTCCAAACCTGTGGAAGAGCGAGATCCTTGAATTCAGGAAACAAACAGAACTCGTCATAATTACCTCAACTAAAAAGAGCTGCTCCAAGGCACACTATAATAAAACTGTCAAAAGTTAATGACAAAAAAGAGAATTCTCAAGACAGCCAAGAAAAGGAAGAAAGGAACTGACAAAGAAAACCCATCAGGTTCTGATCAGACGTCTCAGCAGAAACCCTACGAGCTAGAAGACAGTGGGACCGAATGTTTGAACTAGGGAAAGAGAAAAGTTACCAGCCAAGAACCATATATCCAAAGTCATCCTTTAGATATGAAAGAGAAATAAAAACTTTCCCAGACACATGGAAGCTGAGGCAATTTAACACCTAAAGATTTCCATTGAAGGAGCCTGACCAGGCGGTGGCACAGTGGATAGAGTGTTGGACTGGGATGTAGAGGACCCAGGTTCGAGACCCCAAGCTCGCCCGTTTGAGCGCAGGCTCCTCTGGTTTGAGCAAGGCTCACCAGCTTGAGCCCAAGGTTGCTGGCTTGAGCAAGGGGTCACTTGCTCTGCTGCAGCCCCCCCCCCATCAAGGCACATATGAGAAAGCAATCAATGAGCAACTAAGGTGCCGCAACAAAGAATCGATGCTTCTCATCTCTCTCCCTTCCTTTCTGTCTGTCCCTATCTGTCCCTCTCTCTGTCGCTGTCACAAAGAAAATAAAAAAGATCTCCATTGAAGGAAATACTCAAGGGGGCTGTCCTACCTGACACAAGAACAAAAGGTCACAAAATTATGAGTAAGATTACCAGCAAACTTACATTGTAAATAGCGATAATTTGTGACAACAAAAACTAAAGAGGGGAGGCAAATATCTAAATTTGTAAAGTGAAATGAAATGCAGTAAAAAATATATATACTGTATATGTGAAACTTTCTTTACATGACCTTAATGGTAACCACACACACGCATGCATGTATGCACGCACAAAAACTGAGACACATAACTAAAACAAAAAAAAAGGAAAAAAGTATTGATTATCACCAAAGACAATAGACAGAAGCACAAAGGGAAAGGAAAATAAATGCATAGAGCTACCAGATAACAATAGATAAAATGGCTATAGGAAATTCTCATACAGCAATAATTACCCTCAATGTAAATGTACTGAATTTACCAATAAAGAGAAACAGAGTAGCAGGTTAGATAAAAAAATAAAATAAAATAAAAAAAACCAACAACAACAACCATATGATGCCTTCAGGAGACATATCTAAGCAGCAAGGACAAATATACATATATACTCAAGGTGAAAGGGTGAATAATTCTTCTTCAAGCAAATGGCACCCACAGGAAAGCAGGTATCGCCATACTTTTATCTGAGAAAATAAATGTCAAGATAACAAAGGTAATGAGAAAAGATGAGCATTTTATAATCATACAGTGGACACAACAAGAAGACATACACTTCCCATTATATAAGCACCCAATCAGAAGCCCTGATATATGTAAAGCCACTATGAACAGAACTACAGGCAGAAGCTGACAAAAACATAATTATAGGAGGGAACCGAAATATCCCAGTGATAGCTCTGGTTAGATCACCAACACACACAAAAAATTAATAAAGAAATATCAGCCTTAAACAATTTGATTTTAAGTATTCATTTTTAAACATCATGCTGATAAAAATTCCCTCCTCTTTGTTTTCAGTCCTCATACATATTGGAACAAATAACAAATACGAAATTAAGAACAGCCTGGGACAGAAGATTTACGTAGCATTGGAGGATTCTAATCTCTGTACCCAAAACTGCTGCGGGCCTTGTAGACCTTTCACGCTCAGGATTCTGGACCTCCTGGGCCGAGAGGTCATCACTCTGAAGAGACCCTACAGATGTGCCACCTGTTGCTGCAACTTCTACCAGCAGGAGGTGAGTCAGCGAGACCCGGCTCCCTTGTGAAGCGGGTCAAGAATTTCCATCCTTTCGTTGAGCCCATACGAGGTGAGTCAGCAAGACCCGGCTCACTTGTGAAGCGGGTCAAGAATTTTCATCCTTTCGTTGAGCCCATACAATCAAATGAGATTTTCTAAGAATCGGACCAGGACCAGGGGGCTTGGTTTTATGCTTGAAAATACTTTGCACAGGAAGGAGGGCAGGCGGAAATCAGTGACCAGTTAATCCCACGTCCCTGAGAAATTTGTCCCCTGGGATTGAGCATCTGCTCAGAGACCTGTCTTCTTGATCTCTGAGTGAAAAGATAAGGCAGCCGGGTGAAGTCCCTTACTTGAAAGGTCCAGCAGACCTGGCCACAGCCAGAGGAGGGGCCCGCAGACACTGTCCTAGAGTACAGCTCCAGGAGAGGAGACTGAGGAAGAGAACAGACAGACATCTCAACATTTTGGCCCACCTATCGTGAAACACACCACGGAGAGACCACCTCTGAGGACTCTCAGCCTCTGGGTTTTTAAAATGGGTATATTTGAGTCCCTGTCACAGGGATGGGCCCGGTGTGGGTACCCTCTGCTCCAGGGGGACCACATTCCAAGTCAGCCTCTTGTGGGGACAAGCCCAGAATCTTGCTGCTTGTCTCCCTTTCAGCCTGTTCACGAGAGACGGGGACCAAGTAGGTATAAGAGCGTCTTTAATTCAAATGCCAGCCACTTGAGAAGGTTGGGGACTCAGATCAGAAACACTGCCTTAACAGTCTCCACTGACTGGCCAGTTTAGATACCGTCTGGGAGGTTAGTGACTCAGGATAGAGCACGTGGTTAGTCACGTGGCAGTGTGAGGGAGGTGGGACTCTGGTTTGCAGGGGCTCCTTTCTGGAGTGTCTTTTTGTTGACAGGTCTGTCTGGTGACCGTGACACTTCTCCGGAATGGCTGGGGTCTGGCAGGACCCCTGGGAAACTTCTGCGAGACAGACTCCCTGTATTCTTTAGGAAACAAAGTAAAAACTGTGATTGTAAATTCGCTCTTAGTGCTCCATGCTGCCTTAACTCTTTACAGGGGATTCTGTGACTGAGCCCTTACAAGCAATTACTGTGATTTAACCCTTTACAAGTCCACTGATAAAGAGTGTGGATCTCAGCGGAGACCACCCCTCCCCCCTCCAGCCACGAAGAGTTTCTAGGGAACTTGGCCTTGGTCTGTATCCCCACCGGCCTGAGAGCAGCCCGGCCTGGTCAGTCCCTCCAGACAGGCAGCGATGAGACCACGGCCCAGACAGAGGCACAGGTGCATGGGTATTTGAAGTGTAATAGCGCAGTTATTTTTAAAAGGTATCTGAAGTTATCCCCGCTGAATTATTTTGGATTGTGCGTGTGTGTCATTTAGGTTAGGTGTAATGTCGTCTCTCCACAGGAGCATCTGAGGAAACACAGAGAGTGGGCTGGAATGTGCTCTGAAGGAAAGAGCCATTAGCAAACCATTGATCTGAGGGCACAGTACAGGGGTAGTCAACCTTCTTATACCTACCGCCCACTTTTGTATCTCTGTTAGTAATAAAATTTTCTAACTCCCCACCGGTTCCACAGTCATGGTGCTTTATAAAGTAGGGAAGTAACTTTACTTTATAAAATGTATAAAGCAGAGTGACAGCAAGTTAAAACATATAATAATCATTACTTACCAAGTACTTTATGTCAGATTTTTGCTAAGTTTGGCAGAATAAATCTTTATAAAACAACTTACTATAGTTAAATCCATCTTTTTTTTATACTTTGGTTGCTCCGCTACTGCCCACCATGAGAGCTGGAACGCCCACTAGTGGGCGGTAGGAACCAGGTTGACTACCACTGGGATGACGTCATCCCCATGTGAGCAGACTGGGGCTCTCCCTGGGTCCCCCAGCTCATAGCACAGCCCCGGTGCCAGGCCCACTGTCGTCCCGGTATACTATAGAACCGTGGCCCTCACATTGGATCATTGCACCTGTGGTCTGGGCTCTGTTCACACATCTAAACCACTGCCTTTAAAGGAGATTGAGAAAAGAGTTCCTTAATGATTGAGACACGTTTCACAAGTATGGACATTTAAAAATATAGGAAGTCCCTGGCCAACTGGCTCAGTGGTAGAGCATTGGTCTGGCGTGTGGAAGTCCCAGGTTCGATTCCCGGCCAGGGCACACACGAGAAGTGCCATCTGCTTCTCTACCCTTTCTCCTCCCTTCCTCTCTGTATCCCCCCCCCCCCCCCCCCCCCGCAGCCGAGGCTGCATTGGAGCAAAGTTGGCCTGAGTGCTGAGGATGGCTCTATGGCCTCTGCCTCAGGCACTAGAATGGCTCTAGCTGCAAGGGAGTGACGCCCCAGATGGGCAGAGCATCATCTCCTGGTGGGCATGCTGGGTAGATCTCGGTCAGGCGTATGCGGGAGTCTGTCTGACTGCCTCCCTGCTTCTAACTTTGGAAAAATACCAAAAAAAAAAAATGTCGGTGGTCAGCAGAGCAGATCTTAGGGCAGAGTCCATGCCTGCAGCCTGCCTGGCTAGCCTCTCCTCATTGCCACTTTATAGCCGGGGCATTGGGTACACGTTGGTTCGTGTCTCTGTTCTCCAGTTACTGTCTCTATAAAAAAGAGTAACAGCATTAACCTGGTGTCTGTTGTCAATTAAGTATTGCATAGGACAATATCTTGGTGGGCAAAGGAGCTGAATAGACATTTTTCCAAAGAAGGCATGCCAATGGCCCACAGATATGTGAAAAGGTGCTCAACCTAACTAATTATTAGGGAAATTAAAATCAACACCACAGTGAGATATAGCTGTTAATTTAAAAAATGATGTAATTTGGCAAGGGAAGAGAGAAAAAGAACACTTGTACACTGTTGATGGGAATATAAATTGTTGCAGCCTGACCAGGTGGTGGCGCAGTGGAGGGAGCGTCGGACTGGGAGGCAGAGGACCCAGGTTCAAAACCTCGAGGTTGCCAGCTTGAGCACGGGTTCATCTGGCTTGAGTGGGGGCTCACCAGCTTGAGCACGGGGTCACTGGTTTGAGCGTGGGATCATAGACATGACCACATGGTTGCTGGCTTGAGCCCAAGGTCGCTGGCTTGAGCAAGGGGTCACTCGCTCTGCTGTAGCCCCCTGGTCAAGGCACATGTGAGAAAGCAATCAATGAACAACTAAGGAGCCAGAACTGATGCTTCTAATAGCTTTCCCTTCCTTTCTGTCTGTCCCTGTCTATCCCTCTCTCTGTCTCTGTAAATAAATAAATAAATAAATAAATATAAATTTTTGCAGCCATTATGGAAAATAGCACACAGGTTCATATGGCCCAACTTCTGGGTATGTATGCAAAGGAAACGACATTGGGTTTTAAAGAGTTATTTACATCCCCGTGTTACTTGCAGTGTTATTCACAGTAACTAAGATATGGAAACAACTTATGTTTCTGCTGATGGATGAATGGATAAGAGAAATGTGATATATATATACATGTACATGTAATTATATGTACAATGTGCTCTTATTTGGTCAAATAAAACAAGGAAACCCTGTCCTCCATACAAGATGAATGCATCTAGAGCAGGGGTCCCCAAACTACGGCCTGCGGGCCGCATGCAGCCCCCTGAGGCCATATATCCGGCCCCCGCCGCACTTCTGGAAGGGGCACCTCTTTCATTGGTGGTCAGTGAGAGGAGCATAGTTCCCATTGAAATACTGGTCAGTTTGTTGATTTAAATTTACTTGTTCTTTATTTTAAATATTGTATTTATTTCAGTTTTGTCTTTTTACTTTAAAATAAGATATGTGCAGTGTGCATAGGGATTTGTCCATAGTTTTTTTTATAGTCTGGCCCTCCAACAGTCTGAGGCACAGTGAACTGGCCCCCTGTGAAAAAAGTTTGGGGACCCCTGATCTAGAGGGTGTTACTCTATGTAAATAGGTCAGAAACGAATGGATTTAATATGGTATTACTTATATTGTATAAGGAACCCAAAACAATAAAAAATCTGACTCCTCGAAGCAGAGGTTTGAATGTGGTCGCTAGGAAGGGAGACCAGGAGAATGTTGGTCAAACTGCACACACTTTCACTTATAAGATGAATAAATTCTCAGGATCAATGCACAGAGTGGGGATGATAGTTGTTAAGACTGTGCTGTATACTTGAAATTAGCTAAGAGAGTAGATTTCAAGCATCAGCATACGAGGCGATAGATGAGCTAGCTGACTGGGTTGGGGTGGTCATTCCGCAATTCATGTTACATCAAATCATCGAATGAATAGTTCCCATTGCAAAAAGAATTTTTTTTCGGTAAACGAAAACTCTTATTAGCCATGATGACAATGATGATGACGGTCATGATGATGATTATGTATTACATATATAGTTTGTTCTATTTTGTTTCTGTAGATGAGAATCTACATTCCTCCTGGGCCACCAGTAGGCTATGTTATCCAGACCAGGAACCCGTATCTGTCCGAGTTTATGGTTCAGAATGAGAAGAGAGAGGATGTGCTAAAAATTACCGGTCCGTGTCTTGTGTGCAGCTGCTGTGCAGATGTTGATTTTGAGGTAAGGGATGCGGTGGTTTTATAGGATCTGCTTTCTAAATATGAGGAAAACATAATTTAGTAGGAGGTTATAAGTATATGAAATAAGTTTGGGTACCCTATTATCTCAAGAGGGGGACAGTGTGCTCGTGTATTTAACTCCCGTCAGAAAGGTGCTTCCCACTCTCTCTGAGTGTCACTGTTGACCATGCGAATGGAAAAGGTGAGGCAGAGCCGGGCAGTCACACCCGCAGAAGCAAAGCATCAACGTGTCAACGCTGCCGGTTCTGTTTGGGAGACACCCTCTGTGTCATCCATTTCGAACACAACACTGACCTTGTCCCGTCCGTCTGACTGCCAAAGCCTGGGGTCCCCCCTAGTCTGAGACGCAGGCTGCCGGGCTCTCTCCTCTACCGGAGCTCTGACCCCGTGAGTGCTGCAAACAGACCACTAAGCAAAGCGAGTTTTCAGGAGGGTGGCGTCAGACAGACAACCCAGTTGTCACCCTCTGTGGTCTCTCCTGGGGCTTTCTGTTGAACTGGGTTATTAGACACCACAGTGTATCTGTGCCCTTACTACCCTGAGCAATATCATTACAGCAGTTTTCCTCGCCGGAAGCCCAAATTATTTCATTGCAAATGTTTAAAAAAATCAGGAGATTTTTATAACTTCATCTTAATAATACACTGATTCTCTTGGAAAATTATAAAATCTGTTCAACTGGGCCCACATTTCCACAGAAGGGACAAAAATCTCCCGCTGAGAAGGGGTGCCCTCTTCTAACACGAAACGGGGATTCAGCCACCTTTCCGACGTCCCCGGGTTTCCCGACGTCCGCAGGACTCCCGCTGTCCCCTTCGTGTTTTATACTGTCCCTTCGACTTCCCTATAGTGATATGACTTTCTTTTTTTTTTTTTTTTTTTTTTTTTTTTAATAAATTTTTATTAATGGTAATGGGATGACATTAATAAATCAGGGTACATATATTCAAAGAAAACATGTCTAGGTTATTTTGTCATCAAATTATGTTGCAAACCCCTCGCCCAAAGTCAGATTGTCCTCCGTCACCCTCTATCTAGTTCTCTGTGCCCCTCCCCCTCCCCCTAACTCTCTCCCTCCCTCCCTCCCATGTTCTCCCTCCCCCCCCACCCTTGGTAACCACCACACTCTTGTCCATGTCTCTTAGTCTCATTTTTATGTTCCACCAATGTATGGAATCATGTAGTTCTTGTTTTTTTCTGATTTGCTTATTTCACTCCTTATAATGTGTGATATGACTTTCAATTCCTCTGTTCGACCCTGGTTATATAGAGAGGGGCCATGTCCTTCATGGACTCAGTACACGAATGACGCCAATGAACAGTTCTAAGACAACGCACATCAAGTAAACAGCCTTTACAAGGGCATTTAACAAGGGGCTGTGTGGCCCCGGGCCCGCTGGCTGGCTCAGGGGAAAGAGCGCTGACCCAGCGTGCAGACGTCACAGCAAGTTACTTACTGGACGCGGCCCGTCACTCAGAACTGCCGGTCAGCTTTCCAGACCCTGACGGAGCACTTCCGTCTGCCTGGTGACAGTGAGGGGGACGGCCCTGCCCTCGCCCGGAAACACTCCGCCTGCAGATTCTCTCCCAGCTTGTCTTACAGCACGTCTGTCACAGGGGTTTTAGCTTGCGGCTCGTTCCGACGGCTTCTAGAAATTTCACCAAAGACACTTTTCACCTTTCTATTTTTCCCGCTTGAGTTTTGTGTTAGAGCCCTTCAGATGATCTATTCCTGTCTGTCTTAACGGACAATATAAATATTAGACATTTTAGTGAGACCACGACAGCCGTCCCTCGCCATCTCGCGGTTCGCTTCCCGCGGTCTCACGGTATGGCGGATTTTTAAATTGTAGAGATCTAATTTTGTATCGCGGAGTTTTCGCTATATCGCGGGATTTGGCAGTATATAGGTATTTTTCTATATATTCATTGTTTTAATTATTTTTGCAGAGGAAGTATTTATAAGAGTGTGGGAAATGTTAATAACAGTGTGGAAAAGGTTTATAAGAGTGTGGGGAGGGTTTATAAAGCCTTAATATACATATATAAATAACAAAATAAATGTAAGGTCTCTACTTTGTGGATTTTCGCCTATCACTGAGGGTGAGGTTCTGGAGCCAACCCCTCCCCCCCCCCCCCCCCACAGTAGACAAGGGACCACTGTACTTTCGTATAAGTATTCTGTAGTAAAGAATCACTTTCTTTTCACGTATCTACAATTTATACACAAGGATTTATATGCATCCACTGAGTGATACACTGATCAGAGCTATGTATTGCGTGCATGTTTAACAGTGTCTTTGTTTCATTCTATTCCAACTTTGAAAGTTGATCTATTATTTTCTAAAATTCTTTCAGACTGTCATTTATTTTCAATTTAGATTAAATCTCTTGATGAAGAAAATGTGGTTGGCAAGATTTCCAAGCAGTGGACTGGTTTTGTGAGAGAGGTATTTACAGATTACACTCAATTTGACGTCAGTTTCCTGGTAGACGTTGATGTGAAAATGAAGGCTGTGATACTCGGAGCCTGTTTCCTCATTGTGAGTCTCTGTTCCGGCCAATCTCGGGTATTTCTTTGGCATCATTCTAAAAAGATTAAGTGAGTTGTGCGTCTTTACGTGACCCGCTTAGATGCAGAGGTTTTATCCAAAGGGGGTCCCGTGGAATCCCAGCTCTGAAATTCCGTCTTCTCCTGCTAGCCCTGGATTTACAAGTGACGAGTTTCTCTGGCACCTACCTCTACTCCGCTTCCCACGATGATAGAAGGGCTTTGTGTGTCACGGTGTGCGGGAGATTCTGGTGTAAGAATTGAACTAGGCGCTTTGGTCAAGGCTTCCGCTATGGGCTTACCTAGAGTAGAACTCAGTGAAGCAGGGAGATTCCGGACTGTGTCAATTCAGTCCTCTAACACAGGCGTGTGAACTGTGTGATTAGCGTGTGAGTCCAATCAAGCCACCAGATGGAATGGCCCATTCAGAGAGAACACAAGGGACTGAGCAGGTGATTCTGGGCTTGTCTTCCATGAAGTCACTTTGGGGAGATTTCAGAAACCTCAAGTGCAAATCCTACCTCCGTTCAACTACACCGGAATCTCCCGGTGGGAAGATTGTATGTATAGCTTCCCCCGGGGGATTCCGCGTGCAGCCACGTCAGGTCCCTGGGACAGAGCCACGACGCTCAGCCTCGCTGCACAGGAGAAATGCCTGGTCACTGTTCAGAGCCCCCGGGTCCAGGCTGCACCCAGATCGTGCACCAGAATCTCTGGAGATGCGACCCAGGTGCTTCCAGTGTATGTTACACATTATCCAATAAAAATGTGGTATTGTCCCGGAGGACAGCTGTGATTGGCTCCAGCCATCCGCAACCATGAACATGAGTGGTAGGAAATGAATGGATTGTAATAGATGAGAATGTTTTATATTTTAACATTACTATTTTTTAATTAAAGATTTGTCTGCGAGCCAGATGCAGCCATCAAAAGAGCCACATCTGGCTCGCGAGCCACAGGTCCCTGACCCCTGGGATATGCTGAGAGGATTCAGTTGCTAATCAGATGGGAAGCTGAAGGCAGAGCTTATGTACAGCAGTAGACTTGACCAGATTGGTGTATTCCAGTTGTATTTTCTTGTGTAACAGATCTATGACTGTTTTTCCTCAGAACTCTTAGTCTTTCTACATCAGAAAATTATCTATTTTGACATTGAAAACTTATTTCTGTTGCTTTTCTTTTCCCCCTTAGGATTTTATGTTTTTTGAAAATAAGTCATGTCCCTATATATTCTGTACATTCCTGCAAATAAACCCTTGTTAGTGGATTAACAAATGTCTCCAAATTTGAAGTGTCTATACTGATTAGGAGTGTCTAAAAGGAAAATCAATGGAGTTGTTCTTGAAAATGATTACACCACGTGTGAATTACATGGTGATACCTGCAGTCCTGGTAGGTGACCTCACTTCCAAATTATATAGTTTATTTCTGGGTCACTGCTTATAAATGCTCTTATACATTTTATTTGAATGTCCATTGTGTATTGTGGAGAAATGACATAGAGTATTTTATTTTTAGACATGAAACGTCTTGTGCAAAGTTGCTTTGAATTAACGTCTAACTTATTTTCCATCTTTATAACAAAAAACAAACTGTCATGTAATTATAATAAGAAAATTGTACCTTATTAAATCTAGTTGTAATTTAACCCTTTGTAACAACTGCTACTTTGCATATTCAAAATAGAAATATTAGCATAATTTCAGTCTCCTTTACAATGATGTTTAAATAATATGCATATGTTATAAAGGAAAAGTAAAATTTGTATTTATTCTATATTCAGGAATTTTTCCTAGATTTCACTTCTCTCTCTCTTTTTTTTTTTTTTTTTTTACAGAGACAAAGAGTCAGAGAGAGGGATAGATAGGGACAGACAGACAGGAACAGAGAGAGATGAGAAGCATCAATCATCAGTTTTTTGTTGGGACACCTTAGTTGTTCATTGATTGCTTTCTCATATGTGCCTTGACCATGGGTTTTCAGCAGACCAAGTAACCCCTTGCTCAAGCCAGTGACCTTGGGTCCAATCTGGTGAGCTTTGCCCAAACCAGATGAGCCCGCACTCAAGCTGACGACCTTGGGGTCTCGAACTTGGGTCCTCCGCATCCCAGTTCGACACCCCAATAACTATGCCACCGCCCGGTCAGGCTAGATTTCACTTCTCTTATAATCTAACCTGCTACTACAAATAAGATTTCTGTACTGACAAGAAAATACGTTACAAATTTTTGATGATTTTTAGTTAACAAAGAAAGGCATAATTCTGTCCCAAAGAAGAACAGATTTTAAAGACTCCTTCTAAAACTGGGGTATTACTATAATTTTTAAAGTAATTTTTAATATGGAATGATTAGCGCCTACAGTCATTCTTTGAACATGAAATCATTCTAGATGTTAATAGATATACAAATTTCTTCTCATGCCTGACTGGTGATGGTGCAGTGGATAGACCATCAACCTAGAACACTGAGGTCCCAGGTTCAAAACTCTAATGTCACCGGTGTGAGTGCAGTCTCATCCAGCTTGAGCACAGAGCCATGGGGTTGCCAGCTCGGGTGTGGGATCATTGACATGACCCCGTGGTCACTGGCTTGAGCCCAAAGGCCTCTGGCTTGAACAAGGGGTCAATGGCTTGGCTGGAGCCCCCTGGTCAAGGCATATATGAGAAACAATCAATGAACAACTAAAGTGAAGCAACTATGCGTTGATGCTTCTCATCTTTTTCCCTTCCTGTCTCTGTCTTTCTATCACTCTATCTCTTTCCATCTCTTGCTAAAAAAAGGAAATTCCTCTCAGAGTAAAACATCAATAGCAGACTATTATTTATGCCAATAATCAAATAACTGAAATAAAATGTTGACATATTTATTTGTATATATGATTTCCCTTTTTCCTTTTTATTGTATTTATTGGGATAACACTGGTTTAAAAAATTATACAAGTTTCAGGTGCACAATTCCAAGACACAATATCTGTACACTGTATTGTGGGAGAATATATTTGCTAACACCAAAAAAAAAAAAAAAAAGAAAGAAAAAAAAGAAAACATAAAAGAAACCCAAACAATCCAATTAAAAAAGGGGCAAAGACCTGAATAGACAATTTTTCAAGGAGGCCATACAGATGACCAATAGCCATATGAAAAGATGCTCAATGCCACTAATCATCAAAAAAATACAAATCAGAATGATAATGACGTATCACCTCACACCTGTCTGAATGGCTGTCACTCAATAAATCAACAAACAATGAGTATTGCTCACTATTGGTGGGAATGCAGACTGGTGCAGCCTCTGTGGTAAAACCGTATGGAGTTTCCTGAAAAAAATAAAAAATGGGACTGCCTTATAATCCAGCGTTTCAACTTTTAGGAATTTATGCAGAGAAACATGAAACATGAATTCAGAACAAATATATGCCCTGCTATGTTCATTGCAGACTTACCAGAGCCAGTATTCGGAAGCCACCCACGTGCCCATCAGTAGATGAGTGAATGAAAAAGCCATGTTACATGCACACGATGGACGACGACTCAGCCTTACCAGAGAAGGACCTCTCAGCTTCGGCGACAGCGTGGCTGGAGCCTGGGGAGTATGACGCTGAGTCACTGAAGCCAGTCTGAGAAAAATAAGTACCACGTGATCTCACTTATATGTGGAATCGAACGAACAGGATAATATAACAAACAAAATGAAAACAGACTCACAGATGCAGAGAAAGGACTGACAGCTGTCAGATGGGCAGGTGGGCTGGGGGACTGAATGAAAAGGGTGAGGGGATTAAGCAAAGAAAAAAAGAAACTTCACGGACACAGACACTACGATGATGACCGGAGAGAAGGGGGTTGGGTGAAGTTAGAAGAAGGTACAGGGGGCGTAAATGGTAGTGGATGGAGACTTGAGTTGGGGTCTGAACACACAGTAAATACAAGGTCCAGTTGATGTAGCATAGAATTGTATACCTAAAACCTAATATTATTTGACTAACCTATTTCACCCCAATAAATTCAATAAAAATTTTTTTAAATTAAATGTTCATAGTTTTGTTAGTTTCTTCCAAAAAAAAATTAACAGAGATGCGGAGAAATAATTGTGTATACTCTAGTAAATAGCAATGTATAGTCTATTTACCCTAATAGAAAGAGCCACCCAAAATTTAAAGTATGAAATAGATTCAACATGTTATAAGATATATCTAAAAAAGAGTGTTGAAGACTCAAGTGTTTAAGAAGTGAACTTTCAAGAAATGGATACTTAGAACCTATTATGCAGGGGAAAACAGCAGGATACAGGCATGTTAGAATGTCAATTTTGTGGACACGGAAGAAATTTGAACTAAAATATTAATAGTAGATTTGGGCAGGATTTAAAATAGACCTTTCCCCTCTTCTCTATTCCTACATGTCTCTATATTGCATATATGAATAAAATATAAATAGAGAGAAATAAAATGAGGTAGAATTTAGTTTCTTTTCTCTAAGGGCCTCTATATTCAAAAGTATTATTTGGGTGAGGATAAGGGTAGTCAAACACTCATTCTTGTGTCCTTAAAAAGTTGGATGTTGGCCCTGGCCGGTTGGCTCAGCGGTAGAGCATCGGCCTAGTGTGCAGAGGACCCAGGTTCGATTCCCGGCCAGGGCACATAGGAGAAGCGCCCATTTGCTTCTCCACCCCTCTGCCGCGCTTTCCTCTCTGTCTCTCTCTTCCCCTCCCACAGCCAAGGCTCCAATGGAGCAAAAATGGCCCGGGCGCTGGGGATGGCTCTGTGGCCTCTGCCTCAGGCGCTAGAGTGGCTCTGGTCACAACATGGCGACGCCCAGGATGGGCAGAGCATCGCCCCCTGGTGGGCAGAGCGTCGCCCCTGGTGGGCATGCTGGTTGGATCCCGGTCGGGCGCATGCGGGAGTCTGTCTGACTGTCTCTCCCTGTTTCCAGCTTCAGAAAAATGAAAAAAAAAAGAAAAAAAAAGTTGGATGTTTATAGAGCTGATCCTCAGAATTCTGGTGTAGTGTTTTATAAGCATGTTATTATAAACAAGATGCAAAAAAAACCCAAAACCCACTCTCACAACTAAGGTGTATCTTTGTCGCTACTTTCAGGCCCACCTAATTGCATTTATTTTCCAACTTCCGTTCTAGGGCTTCCGTGTAGTTTGAACTCTGGTGATAAAAATCAGCCTGGAAGACTTTGCCGGGATTTAACCGGCAGGGCAGTACGTCCTGCCAGCTCTACGCAAAATTAAACAACTTTCTCTGAGAAGATCTAAATAAAGTCTTATGCCACTCAAATAATTTGTGTGATTTTTTTTCTCCCCCTGCATGAGAAAGCACACCAACCTTTGGGAACCGAAAGTGATCATTTTATTTGGCTACGGGATCCGCGGTGCAGTTTTCCTGGTCTCCTGGCTCACTTACGCACGCATGCGCTGTCAGTGAAGAGGTTTGCTGGGGACAGTCTCACCCCAGGTGGCCTCGGTCCTAGACAACTGTTGTTTTCAGGCATTGGGGGCCACGGGCCACATATCTTTCCTTGTGGAGGAGGCTCGCCGGAACGCTGACACAGGATGACTATGTAACAAAAGCAGCAAGCTGGCAAGCTCAACGTGCTTCTCTCATACCTAGGGATGTTCCGTCGGCCAGAGCAAGTCACGTGGCCAAGACCAGGTACAAAGAGCAGAAAGACAGACTCCGTTTCTTTATAGGAATTTGCTAGAAAATAGGAAGATCTTTTTTTTCCCCCCTCTTACCTTACTCAACCATTGTCCCCCTCTGCTCAGAATTATTTCACTCTCCCCACATGCAAAACATCTTCCAGCCTCTCAGGACTCCCCAGAATCTCTTGATCAGCTATGGCTTTAGGCTCAAGTCCAGTGTCCCACGGTCTTCACCTTTTGTGAATGCAAGTTAGCATATCTTGGATGAAGTTCCTCCTGACTCAGAGATGTCAGAATGAAAAGGACATGTCCGATGTTCCATCGTCAGCCAGAGTCACAGTACCCACAGTCAACACGTGGAATCCTCCTGCAGTTCCAGGTCAACAGACCTTTCAGAACTGAGATGGGCACGAGTTGCCCAGGTCCGCGTACTCTGGGCACCGAGGGTGTCCTGCCCTCTGCCAGCGGCTCTCTACTAGTCCATTGCCCTCCATGGCTGTGCCTTCTGGGATCTTAGCTCCGCCTTCTGAGGCCTCTCACACTTTCTAAAGTAAGTGGCCATATTTTTAGCTGTGTCACTTAAAGTTGAAGGCAGAAGTTCATTTTCCCTTTAAGCTATCTCAGTCTGTTTTCAGTCTAAGCTGGTATTAATTCCCATAAAAACTGTGTGCTTTTTAATGTATCAGATTGAGTTCCCTCCATTAAAAAAAGAGAAAAAAAATAGCAAAGCCACATCCACACCTGTTTTTGAGACAGGCTTCTGTCTTTGGACTTCCTCGTAGCTGGTTTATAGGAAGGCTGGGCTCCAGAAGCAGCCAGAAGATGCACCCACATGCACAGGCACTCTCAGTCCTCTGCTGCGGCAGGTTCTGAACATCCCATTGGACAGCTCAGGTCACATGCCAAATCCACACCCAAGGGATATTGAAAGAGATCTCATTGCTTGACAGGAGGTGCTGTAAAATATTGTGGACATTTTCATTTTCACAGTGTACCAGATTGTTGAAAGGTGATTTTTCTTTTATTGGTATTTGCTGTAGACTGAATGTTCCTAGTCACCCCCAAATTCATGTGTTTAAATGTACTCTGTCATGTGATCATATCTGAAGGCGGGGCTTTTAAAAGGTGATGAGGTCATGAGAGGGAGCCCTCAGGAATGGGATGAGTGCCCTTACCAAAGAGGCTGCCTTTCCTTCTCATCAGCCAGTCAGAGCCAGCGGGTGGCTGTGCACACAATCCTTATTTGCCACTAAAAGTAATTATACTTCACACTTCCCAATCTTTATGGGTTTTCTTTCTTTTTCTTGTTTTTCTTTTGAATTGGAGAGGAGATCCATTATAATGAATGAAAGTAGTGACAGCAGACATCTTTGCCTGACCAGGCAGTGTCACAATAGATAGAGCGTTGGCCTGGGACACTGAGGACCCAGGTTCGAAACGCTGAGGTCACCTGCTTGAGTGTGGGCTCATCTTGCTTGAGTGTGGGCTCATTCTGCTTGAGTGTGGGCTCACCAGCTTGAACACGGGATCATAGACATGACACCATGGTTGCTGGTTTGAGCCCAAGGTCGCTGGCTTGGAGTCCAAGGTCGCAGACTTGGTCACTGGCTCAGCTAGAGCCCCCAGGTCAAGGCAATCAATGAACACCTAAAGGCCGCAACTACAAGTTAATGTTTCTCTTCTCTCTCCTTCCAGTCTGTCTTTCTGTGCCTGTCTGTCTGTCTCTCTCTCTCACTCTCTCCCTCTCACAATAAAATTAAGTAAAATAAAACATTTGGGAATTGTTCCATCATGCTTTATACTCTGAAAGGATTGGCATAATATTGGTATTTCTCTTTCCTCTTTAAATCTTTGTTAGCATTCACAGGGTCTTAATTGAGTTTGAACATTCATCCTGTCACTCCTAAAATAGCTACATATGTTCCCGTTTTTCCTCGTGCAAAATTACTTCCCCTTCCACAAACAGCAGGCCCATAACCGCACTGTGTTTTTCAAGAGAAGCTCTTGTTTCATATGGAAGGACTGTGCTGCCATATTCCAGGAAAAAAAGAGCATCCAAGAAAGAAAGAGTCAGAAAGAGCCTCGCGATTCCACTACCTGGCAGTGCCTTTGTAGTTAGCTAAATAATTAGCAGAGGTGTTTGTCCATGCTACTGAAGAAAGATTTATGCTAATTAATGACTCACTCCATCTTATGCTAAGACGTTAGTTTTAATCAGTGGCTCACTTTCTCTTTAGCTAAAACATTGGCGAAATCACGTTGGGACAATAAAACCCAGAGGCAGAAGCTAATTGGAAACATTGCTTTTAGGTAATGACGCACTTACACCTCCATTGTGGGGATTCATTAAGTTTTAGTTTGAGGAAGTTTTCATGTAACTCCCCTAAAACACGTGAGATGGCGATGGAAGAATAAAATTGCCAAACTCATGAAATACAAGGGGACCTTTGGCAATTCATTTATTTTTTTTTTTTTACTAAACCTCATCGAATTTTTCCTAGGTGCTCCAAAGATTAAAAACAAACACACACACACACACACACACACACACACACACACACAGAAACGAACAAGGCAGTAATATTGTACGACTTGAGTCGCCCAGTAGAGGCGGAAACACATCGAAACCTCTATTCGGAGGTTTAAAGGCGACTTTTCTTTTATTGGTATTTGTTTAAATACCAATTTAAAGGTGATTGTTTAAAGGTGAATTTTCTTTTATTGGTATTTGCTGTAGACTGAATGCTTGTAGTCTACTCGGAGGTCCCTGAAGCCAGCCCTGGCCAGAGGGCAGGATTACTCTCAACATATTGAGCAAGTGAAATATTCCTCATTTCTGTCCGGCAGGGGACATCAGAGGCTTTAGAAGGCAGCACGTGCAGACCTGAGTCCCAGCTCCATCAAGTCACATGTCAACGATTGCATTTGGGGACAAGTCGTTTTCAGTTTCCTCATTGAAATGTGACCATGCCGATTAAACGACTAAACTCCCAATGGTTACGTTCAGCATCATATAGAGATTACACATGTGCATTTTGTTCTGGTGAGTTGACCGGTAATGAAAAGAATTTTCAAATAAGAATAATGAAAATTAGTGATTTTAAAATCTTGCTCTTGGTGTTAGAACAAGAGTCACCATCAAGGAATCTTTGTTTCCTTCCCCCTCCCCCACCCCTGTGGCCATCAGTTTCATCTGTCATCCCTGCTGTGAGCCACTCATCACAAGCTGGATTCACCACCAGATCATTTTAAGGTCACAAGCATTTGCCATGTAAATACAGTTATGTATATAGGATTAAAAACGTATCTTGGGCATAATACATTCCACATACTATATTCTTTTTTTTTTTTTTTTTAGTGAGGAAGGGAGAGAGATGAAAAGCATCAACTTGTAGTGGCAGCACTTTATTTAATTGTTCACTGATTGCTTTTCATATGTGCCTTGACAGGGGGAGATCCAGCAGAGCCAGTGACCCCCTGCTCAAGTCAGCGACCGCAGGGTCATGTCTATGATCCCACAATCAAGCTGGCAACCTTGGGGTTTCAAACCTGGGCCCTCAGCATCCCAGGCCAACGCTCTATCCACTGCACCACTGCCTGGTCAGGCCAAGTATATTGTTTAGGAAATCAAAACCACAGGAAACTCACGCTCCTGCTGACACTTCTGTCTGTGAGTTTGCCTCTGCATTTCCGTGATGGTAGTGGCTGCATGCCCGGAGCCTTTGCCAGATAACCCATCCATCACTGTGAGGTAGCAGGGCAGGAATTAGTCATCCTGTTTCATCAATGAGAAACACCAAGTCAGAGGGACGAAGTGAAATACCCAAGGTCACCAATCAAAATTCCCGTGGCGTTTGACCCTCCTATTGCAGGATCAACCGTCATGTGATACAGACAATAGCTAACATGTCACTTACTCTCTAATGAACCCTTTCTACTTACTGACCCATTTAACCCTCCAGCACACCTGTGAGATAAGTACCAATGTGAACATCACCCCCTTGTTACAGGGGGAGAAACTGAGGCAGGAAGAGGTTTGCTGATTTCCTCAAGGTCTCGCTGTTAGTCGGTTACAAAGCTGAAGTTCACATCTAGGTGGTCTGGGTCCCCATGACACATTTTTATTCTCTAGCTGTTCTCAGGGACCCTTCCCCCCACCCCCCTATCCCGGGGAGAGCTGTCCAACTGTCACCAGGAAGAAACTGAGCCCAGAGCGGGTCTGCCTCTGGCCGGCCTGTAGTGTGTGGGTTCTTGACTTCGGACAGGAAAGATTTCAGCGCACGAGTCCAGGTGACGTTGCCAGTACGTTTGTTAAAGCTGGGGGCCAGTGCCACAAAGGACGGGCTGGAATAGAAGGAGCAACAGGAGAGAGCCCGGGCGGCGCTCTGCTCTGGCCCCCTAGACATGTCACGGGAGAGAAGTGACCCACACTGGGGAAGAAGGGGGCAGGAGAGGTTATGCTCCGGAAGGACCCCGAGCTGACTCCCCTCTTCTTCAGGGTGTATTCTGTTTTCTTAAGGCGGGAACTTCAGCGGAGGTCTCAGCGCAGAATCTCGGCGCTTCCTGCGTGTCCTCGCAGGGTCACGGTCTTCACTGATTGGTCAGTCCTAGCGGGGGGGGGGGCAGGGGGGGCATGAGTCACAGCCGCTGGACCTGAGGTCAGCGTAGCCTGGCTGGCTCCGTCTGCTTTTGCTGCTTTTCTGGGCCTGGAGCTGAATCACAACTGAAGCCTCAATATCATCCTCAGTTTGACCAGAGCTGTCTCCATGGTCAACAAACTCGAGGCTTTGTTCCTACGGATTATCTGTTGCTGGTCAGATCCTCATGACCCTGAAGGACCACGGCTTAAGGGAGTGGTCATGCAAGGGCTTGCATGGGAGTCATAGGAAGCTATTCTCTGGACTCCTGTTCCCCTTCTAAGGGGGTATAAGACCACATGACTAGCCACATGCCGGGGAGGAGAGGTCAGGGGAGGGTGGCAGCCCCACCACCAGCTATATGAAAGGTCAGGGGGTCTAAACCAGCGACATGCTAGGGGAAGAAAGATCACCCTGGGAGTAAGGTCCTTCTTTTCCCAGTTTTGCCCGTCGCTAGGCATCCAGGACTTTCCGCCCTGGTGGCCTTCTGTCCCTGGTCCATCGCCCTTGCTCTGCTCGTGTCTGTCTAACTGCCCACCACACGACCACAGCGATTCCTGGGCCACGTAACTGGGTTATTCGGAAGAAAAGGAAAAGAAGGATCACCCCATAAAAGGTTGTGCTGACGGTCGGGACATCCCCACAAGGGTCAGCGGGGGTTGTGGCTCATGTCACTGGTTAGGGCAGGGTGAAAGGTCAAAGGTGGCAGAGTGCAGACAACGGATGGCAGAAGTCAGCAGTCCTCACACGATCAGACTCACTAAGCGCTTGGTGGGTTCCGCCTTGAGCGTTCAAAGTCACAGGTTCCAACTTCCGTTCTCTGAGCAGGGCTGCCCGACGCATGGAAGGAGGTCAGGCATCTGTGGCCCCTGTCCCTCCAGGGCCAGCAATGTCCCTAACCAAGTGGCACACCAAAATGCTCCCCTCCCATCTGCAACATCAACTCTAAGATGCGGTCCATCCTGGGCTGTGACTCTCCAGTCCGTATCCATGCAAAAACTTGAGGGGCGATCTAAAACCAGGAGCCACGGGCAATTCACCTGCCCGTCCCCAGGTGGCTGGGTACCTGGTCTTGGAGCAGCTCCCAGTTCCTGGGGATATACCTTAAATTTCTCCTGGACAAGATCTCTATTTTTCCTTCACCTCCTGCTTCACAAGCCACGTACTAGAGAGAGATTCTGAGCTCACTCTGGTTGATAAACCCTCATCAAGGTCCAAGTCCTTGAAGAAGCGAAATGTTTCCATGACGCTCTTCTGGGAAACAGAGTCACCTGGCTGGCATGGCAAGGGTGGGCTGTACCCACGGGTAGGGTTTTAAAGAACTAAAGCAGGAGAAACCCCCAGGATGTAACCCAAAGGAGAGAGAGCTGGTGAGCAATTCTGAGCCCACGTCCTTCCAGACTGTCAGAAAGCACAGACAAAATGCTAATGCCGCCAGGCCTCTAGGGCAGAAGTTTCCAGTGAGTGAGAAAGAGGATGGAAAGTCATGAAGCAGACGGAGGTGGATTTGAAGAGTTAGGAGACCAGGGGGCCCTGGTCCTGTAGCTTTGTTGCTTAGAGCGTTGTCCCAGGACATCAAGGTTATAGGTTTGATCCCCAGTCAGGGCACATACAAGAATCAACTAAGGAGTGCATGAATAAGTGGAACATCAAATCGATATTTCTCTCTCTTTCTCTCTTAAATCAATAAATAAAAACAATTTTAAAAAAGTGTTAGGAAGCCAGGAACATTAGCCTAAGGATGGTCTGCCATGACAGCCAGACTGTTGTGCATTTGGGCTCATTATTTATTATTCTTGCTGGGTGGTGATGGTTGCACAACTTTCTGAAGTCACTTTGAAAGAGTAAATTTTATGGAAGAAGAATTGTATCCCGGCCCTGGCAGGTTGGCTCAGTAATAATAGTGTGTCAGCCCAGTGTGTGGAAGTCCTGGGTTGGATTCCCGGCCAGGGCACACAGGAGAAGTGCCCATCTGCTTCTCCACCCCTCCCCCTCTCCTTCCTCTCTGTCTCTCTCTTCCCCTCCCGCAGCCAAGGCTCCATTGGAGCAAAGTCTGCCCAGATGCTGAGGATGGCTTTATGGCCTCCACCTTCAGCGCTAAAATGGCTCTGGTTGCAACAGAGCAACGGCCCAGATGGGCAGAGTATCGCCCCCTAGTGGGCATGCCTGGTGGATCCCAGAATGGTGCATGCGAGAATCTGTCTGCCTCCTGCTTTTCACTTCAGAAAAATACAAAAAAAAAGAAAAAAAAAGAAAATTGTATCCAAGTAAATATATATATTTTTAAGTATATGATTGAAATAGATTTTTTTTTAACTCCAGAAGCAGGGCCTCCTCGCTCCCTGGCCCACGGTGTCCCACGCGTTCCTGACCCCTCCCACCCCTGCTGGGCCCGCCCACCCTCGTCCAGCTGCTGATCCTTGTTCCCAGCGCCCTGCTCTCCGGCTGGGGCTGGTCTCCTCCGAAAGCAGGTGCGCCTCCAATGATCCAACGACTGTCACTAGTGACGAGGTCATTAGTGGAGACAGCCCTGCTCTCCCTGTCCCCTGCAGTGCCACCTCACCTCCCGCCCTCACACCCTTCCCCGCAGCTGCTGGACAAAGAATGGGGTGGGACTGACCACCTCCAGGCGAGAGACAACCACACGAGTGCGGGATAAACACGCCCAGGGCGGAGCATTCCAGCGCGTGCCACCAATGCCCGGAGGCTCTCATGGTGCGCGCTGAGCAAATGCCACCACGGAAACGCGTGCTGCCCCCGGTGTCACCGGCAATAGAACGAGCGACAGCAAGAAGGAAGGGTAGATTCCGTCGTTTACTGAGAGTCAGTAGGCTGTCCCCACCCCTGTCCTGGGCAGGGAGGCCGGTCCACGCGGGTCCACTCGGGAACACTGTCACTCACTCCAGATGCTTCTTCATCCTCCACCAGGGCAACCACGCGGAGCTGAGCACCACGAACCTGCAGGTCACAGAGGACCCTGGCGGGTAGGAATGTAATGCCACAAACAGCATGGGCTCTGTCTCCGTGGTCACCACCCGCAGGGTACGAGCCACCTGGCCCCACGCAGCCTGTCCTGGGAATGAGTTCTGTCTGATCAGCATCCTCCCGTGGTCCTTGTGCAGGAGAAGGGGGCGGGAATGAAGCCGCTGACGGGCCAATGAAAACCCGCTCTGCCTGCAATCACCGAGACAGAAACGCATGCTACAGAAACATGAACGAAGCAATTAAGAACCACATGTAATACCTTAAGGCTCCCGAAACTGGTCAGTTTCCCGCTTGGACCTCTTCGGTTCCCTCCCCTTTAAGGGAGCAGCATCTCAGTGACTGTCTAATGCCGGGGTCCCCAAACTATGGCCCGCGGGCCACATGCGGCCCCCTGAGGCCATTTATCTGGCCCTTGCAGCACTTCAGGAAGGGGCACCTCTTTCATTGGTGGTCAGTGAGGGGAGCATAGTTCCCATTGAAATACTGGTCAGTTTGTTGATTTAAATTTACTTGTTCTTTATTTTAAATATTGTATTTGTTCCCGTTTTGTTTTTTACTTTAAAATAAGATCTGTGCAGTATGCATAGGGATTTGTTCATAGTTTTTTTTTTTTTATAGTCCGGCCCTCCAATGGTCTGAGGGGCAGTGAACTGGCCCCCTGTGTAAAAAGTTTGGGAACCCCTGGTCTAATGCATGCCTCATTTAGCAAAAAAAAAAAAAAAAAAGACAAAAAATAAAAAATAAAACGAGAGAGAGGGAGAAGAGCGAGGATTCATGGGCACAGACAACTGGGTGGTGATTGCAGGAGGGGGGAGGGGACCGAGGGTGTAACTGGTGATGGACAGACGGAGACTTGGCTAAGGGGGGGGGTGAGCACAGAGGGGGATTAAGGTCGGATTAAGGGGGATTAAGGCCCTGGCCGCAGAAGAAAATATTGGGCTTCTTAAAGAGAGAGAAAGCCCTGGCCGATTGGCTCAGTGGTAGAGCATAGGCCCAGTGTGTGGAAGTCCCTGGTTCGATTCCCAGCCAGGGCACACAGGGGAAGCACCCATCTGCTTCTCCACCCTTCCCTCTCTCCTTTTTCTCTATCTCTCTCTTCCCCTCCCGCAGCCAAGGCTCCATGGGAGCAAAGTTGGTCCAGGCACTGAGGATGGCTCCATGGCCTCCACCTCAGGCACTAGAATGGCTCCGGTGGCAATGGAGCAATGGCCCCAGATGGGCAGAGCATCGCCCCCTAGTGGACATGCCAGGTGGATCCTGGTCAGCACATGCAGGAGTCTGTCTCTCTGCCTCCCTGCTTCTCACTTCAGAAAAATACAAGAGAGAGAGAGAGAGAGAGAGAGAAATAAAAATACATGTTAACCATAGTTTTAAATAAATAAAAAATATTATGTACTATTAATGTTAAAATTGCACATATGAAGCCAAACTTAGTGTCATTAGAAAAACGTGTCAAGTTGGGATTTTGTGAGGGGCCCTTCAGAAGTCGGGGCCCAGGGCGCGATCCTGGTGCGCCTGCCGTTAAATCCACCTCTGGGTGAGCACCCAATACGGTGTACAAAGATGTGTCGTTGAATTGGGCACCTGAAACTTGCATCAGTTTGTTAACTAGTGTCACCCCAATAAATTCAATTTATTTATAAATAAATGAAATACCCTGGTCAGATAACTCAGTTGTTTAGAGCATCGTCCCTGAAGCTCAGAGGTTGTCAGTTTGATACCCGATGGGGAACAGATCGCTGTTCCTCTGTCTGTCTGTCTCTCTGTCTCTCTTCTCTCTCTAAAATCAATCAATAAAAAAAAAATAATGTTTAATAAATAAAAGTTAAATTAAAAAAAAAAAAAAAGAAAGCATGCCTTATTTAGTCTATCTTGTGAGGGTGACCTAACACGTACCTTTCAAACAATGCTTCAGTGCAGAAGGTGGAAGCTCTGGGGCTTGAAGTGCTGTGAACGCGGCTTCCTTATCCTTTGTTAAAATATTGACATAGAAACAGAATGGTCCTCTGAAGATGGGATCACGCCCGCCCCTGGTGTACGTACTGCAGCTGTTCAACTGGCAAAGGTGCACTACCGCCATCTAGTGGTCCATTTTGTAAGGACAGACACACCTACGGATCCATAAGCACACAAATACATGACCTTTCTTTCTATGTGGGGGTGCGAGAAATCTAAAATAAAATAAATGCTTGTTCCACTTTTTTAAGCTGCAGATATAATTCCTTATTGAAGGTTTTCAGATGAGGAAATTGCACAGTTCTGGTACAAAAAGATGAGTGAAACAAATGGAAATCTATTTGCTGGCTTCTTCCTACCTCCCTTTAATAGGAGTTACCCGGGTCAAGGGCAGAAGTGGGCGCTGGAAGTAGAAGACGATTCCAGAACAAGGGGGCGTATGAAAACAAGGCACAGAACGGACAGATACCGCTGTACATGGGGAGTTTGCTAGTAACTGGGTCCCGATGAACTTTGTGTTGGGAAGTGACAGAAGAAAAGGCTACAGTAAGAGGCAGGTGGGCCACGTGTGTGTTCTAAAGGGCTGGGCTTCCTCCTGCACGTGAAAATGAGGCACTGAAGAATTTAAGCAAGGGATGAATGTGGTTTAAATTGTATTTTGGTTACTTCATGATGACTGTATAAAATGAAGAGTTTGGCCCTGGCTGGGTTGCTCAGTGGTAGAGTGTTGGCCCAGCATGTGTATGTCCTGGGTTTGATTCCTGGTCAGGGCACACAGGAGAAGCAATGATCTGCTTCTCTATTTCTCTCCCTTCCCTTTGTCTCTCTCTCTCTCTCTTTCTCTTTCTTCCCCTCCCACAGCCATGGCTTGATTGGTTCGAGTGCATCAGCCCCAGGACCTGAGGATGGCTCCAAGGAGCCTCCACCTCAGGTGCTAAAAATAGCTTGGTTGGGAGTGGCCCCAGATGGACAGAGTATCCGCCCCAGATGGGGGCTGCTGGGTGGATCTGGCTGGGGCTCATGCAACAGTCTGTCTCTCTATCTCCACTCTTCTCACTTGGAAAAGAAGAAAAAAAAGAAAAAAATGAAGAGTTTGAATATCTTACAGATATTAAGGAATAAAAAGAATAAAATTCCTGGAGAAATATTTAAGAGACAAGATGGATTAGAAGTGGGTTACAGGAAGAAAATTTTTGAGAAAAACTCCTGGTTTCAATGTAAGTAGATTGTGGCACTACCAATCAAAACAGGGAACATACACAAATATGCCTGGGCTAAAATGAGCTTTGTTCTGAATGTGGAATGCCATTGTGATACCCAGTTGACAGCATCCAAAAGTCTCTAGCTGAGGGCAGTGAGCTCTGGAAAGAGAGGTTTGGGAATTTTGAATACATGGACAGTCATTTAAAACATTTTAAAAGATGAGATTATCTAAAAAGGACTTGCCAAGTAATGTAGCCAAGGGCACATAGCCATTTAAAGTTTATGTAGAGGCCCTGGACAGTTGACTCAGCAGTAGAGCATCAGCCTTGCGTGTGGAAGTCCCGGGTTTGATTCCCCGCCAGGGCACATAGGAGAATCACCCATCTGCTTCTCCACCCTTCTTCCTCTCCTTTCTCTCTCTCTCTCTCTCTCTCTCTCTCTCTCTCTCTCTCTCTCCCCCTCCCATAGCCAAGGCTCCATTGGAGCAAAGTTGGCCCCGGGTGCTGAGGATGGCTCCATGGCCTCTGCCTCAGGTGCTAGAATGGCTTCAACTGCAGCGGAGCAACGCCCCAGATGGGTTGAGCGTCGCCCCCTGGTGGGCATGCCAGGTGGATCCCAGTCTGGCACATGCGAGAGTCTCTCTGTCTGCCTCCCCACTTCTCACTTCAGAAAAAAACAAAAAAAGATAGTTTATATAGAAAATATGATCTGAGTTCAATAAATAAAAAATTTTAAAAATTTAAAAAAATTAATCAAGCCCTGACGGGATAGCTCAGTCGGTTAGAGCAGGGGTCAGGAAACTTTTTGGCTGAGAGAGCCATAAACGCCACATATTTTAAAATGTAATTCCGTGAGAGCCATACAAGGACCCGTGTACGTTATACATTATCCAATAAAAATTTGGTGGTGTCCCGGAGGACAGCTGTGATTGGCTCCTGCCACCCGCAACATGAGCGGTAGGAAATGAATGGATTGTAATACATGGGAATGTTTTATATGATATTTTTAACGTTATTATTTTTTAATTAAAGATTTGTCTGCGAGCCAGATGCAGCCATCAAAAGAGCCACATCTGGCTCACGAGCCACAGGTTCCCGACCCCTGGGTTAGAGAGTCAGCGGGGAAGCTAAGATGTTGCCAGTTCCATCCCTGGTCAGGGCACAGACAGGTACGGATTGATGTTGCTGCCCCTCTCTCTCCTCTCTCTCCCTTCCTCTCTGGCTAAAATCAACAAGTAAACTTTTTTTTTTTTAATTAAAAAAGAAGAGAACAGGGAGGTTGGGGGAGGGGGGAGGGGGTGAAGAAGGAGAGAGGGGTTAGGGGAGGGGAGGGGCACAGAGAACACCAGATAGAAGATGACAGAAGACAATTTAACTTTGGGGGAGGGGTATACAGCACAATCAAATGTCAAAATAATCTAGAGATATTTTCTCTCAACATATGTACCCTGATTTATCAATGTCACTGCATTAAATTTAATAAAATAAAAATAAAAAAAAAAGAAAACAAAAAATATGACCCGAGTTGCAAAAGAGTCAATGAACTGCAAAAAATATGAGAACCGGGAGGGTGTGTGTGGGGTGTCAGGGAGCGGAGAGCCTTCAAGGGTCGTAAAGAAAGACCGCATTGTTTCCACTGAATTTGGAAACCCAGAGGTCACGGGTGACCTGTGCCAAAATTATTTCCACGGAGCACGGAGAACCAAGCCAGATTGCGGGTCGTTGCGACCTGCCTGGGGAAGTAAGACAGGAGGAAGTCCGGAAGGACTGGAGACTGGAGACTGAAAGCAGCCTCGTGGGGGCCCTCCGTCAACCCTGTCTGGACAGGGAGCCCTAGAAAGACATTCGGCGGCAGGCTCCTCCCACCCCGCACGCAGGCTCCTCCCACCCCGCACGCTGCACTGCGGGGACTCCCTCCTCGGCTTTAGGTCCAGTCTTTCTGCAAGTTCTTCTTCTAGCTGAAGCCAGAGAAGCATTTTTTTTTTATATAATATATAAAAGTCATGAAAGTGTCTGAAGGCTCAAAAAACAAAACAAAACAAAAAAAACTTTCCACATTGTACAATGAAGCATGACTTTCTTCCGAGGCTGGTTTGTAAATAGCCTTTATTCGGTTAGGAAAGTTCCCTCACAGCGCAAGTATGCTAGAAGCCTTTGTTGTGTGTGTGTGTTTTTCCTTTTTTCTTCACTCAGGAGTATTGATGTTGTTGTTGTTGTTTATCATGAATGGATATTGAATGCTGCCGCATGGTTTTCCTGCAAGGAGTGACACACTGTGATTTTTTTTCTCTTTCTATTAATGTAGTGAGTGACACTGATTAATTTTTTTAACACTAGGCCAAAATTCAAAATTACATAGTTGGAATAAATCCGATTGTTCATAAAATTAAAAAAAAAAAAAAGACAGTCAATATTCTTTTCAGTTATGAGGAGAAAAGAGACTCCGTAGCAGATAGAGGAAGAAGTGGAGAAAATAGATGACTTTTTTATATGTTTTGTATTAAGCCATTGTAAAAAAACAAAACAGAACAAATTCAATGGCCTTGTTTCTGAGAACTAAGTATCAAATTGCACTTTTAACAATTTCTGTGTGTAGTTCTGGCATTTATTTTCCTCTCTATTTTTTTAAAGATCATTTTAGCTAGTTTTTTGTTGTTGTTGTTATAAATTTTTGTGTACTAAGTTGAATGTATTGATTTTAAAAATTTTGACTCTTCTAATCAAAAGCATTGCTTATAGGCCCTGGCCTGTTGGCTCAGTGGTAGAGCATCAGCCCAGCATGTGGACGTCCCAGGTTCAATTCCCAGTCAGGGCACACAGGAGAAGTGCCCATCTGCTTCTCCACCTGTCCCCCTCTTGCTTCTCTCTCTCTCTCTCTTCCCCTCCCGCAGCCATGGATCGATTGGAGTGACTTGACCCTGGGTGCTGAGGACAGCTCCATGGCCTCCACCTCAGGTACCAAAAAATAGCTCTGGTTGCAACAGAGCAAGGGCCCCAGATCATCAGAGCATCGCCACCTAATGGGCTTGCCGGGTGGATCCCAGTTGGGGTGCATGCTGGAGTTTGTCTCTGCCTCCCCTCCTCTCACTAAAAACTAAAAAAAAAAAAATAAAGCATTGCTTACATTTACAACATTAAAGGGAGAAATATATTCTCTTTTGAAACAAAGAATAAAATCAAGAAACAACAAAGCATGTGTTGTGGATATAGATTTTTTTTAATAAAAAGAGCTTCCTAACAACTCAGCTTCTCCTAGCAATGAACCACTTTAAAATGTTACGAGTCTGTGAGAGAGTTCCAATAATGATCAGTTAGCTTGTATTGGAATAACTCTCCCAGAGAAAACAATAATAGACCCTTGAAAAATTTATGAAAACAACTATTTGAAGACATTGCAGAGCAGTCCAAAGCAAACCAAAAACCACAGGGGAATGTGACCAGTTAGAGAAAGGAACTACAGTAACTGAGTGAGACCCAAGTTGACACAGCTTTTCCTTCTCCCTGTGGGCGTTCTAGAGACCCGGGTGCGGGACAGTGAGATGTCAAACAGAATGCTCCCGTCTTACTGATGTGTGATGACAGTGAGGAGTTCTCAGGCTCCCCGAGTGGCTTTCCATTGACGGTAACCTCAGGAAGTAGGGGACACAGCGGGAAGAACATTGATACCTACCTGTAAACAGCCCTCCACTCCATGAAGGACCATGACCACTGAACTGTACGTGTATCAGGAGACTCCCGTTATGCCAGCAGCCGAAACTGGAGGACAGAGACCCCAGTGGCTGTGCGCTGTAAGGAAGTAGAGTTTGGGGTCTGAGTGCTAGAGAGGCTTGGTAAAACTTCCAGGCATCTCATCGGCTTAGCCTTTCAAAAGCATGTATCAAAGCCTCCAGAAGTTCAGTATGATCAGTCTTGTTTGCCAGAGAAGAATCAATCCTTTACAGAGAATGGAAACAGAATCAGAGTCAAGTTTTTACAATATATTATCTACAACATCCTGTACAAAAAATAAAGAAATAAAATCAATATAGAGCCTACAAAACAGTAAATTGTGTGACTCATTGCCAAAAAAAAAGAAACAGCCTGTAGAAACAGATTTCAAAGTGAAACAAATACTGGATTAGAGTAGAACAGGGAATATAAATGTGTCCAAGAATTTAAAGAAAATAATGGTCATAATGAATGAACAGATGTGGACTCTCCGCAGAGACATGGAAACTGTGAAAAGAAACAAAAAGAAATACTAGAACTGAGAAGTAAGATCTGTAATGGCTTAACGCAAGACTGAAATAAGGCCAATAAATTCTGAAGAATGATCCATAAAAATTATTCAATTTAAAGAGAAAAAATGGAAAAAAGTAAGCAAAGTCTAGGTGACTTCTGAAGTAACATTATGTGGTTTAACGTCCTTTCAGTTCAACTCACAGAAGGGAAAGACAGAATGGATTAGGAAGGTAATTTTAAAAAGTAATAATTGAAAGTTTCCCAAATTGATGAAAAATGTAACTTACATATTATGGTGCTCACAGAAGGCCAAGTACAAAAAATACAAAGAAAACCACAAATAGACTAAATGCAGAATAAATAAATAAACTTAAAAGCAGAAACATAAATACGATAAAAATGGAAATCAAAACTTATAGGGGAAAAAAGATCTTTCCACGCAGAATTCTATACCCAGTGAAGATCCTATTAAAAAAATCTATACAATATATATATGTGTGTATATACATATATATATATATATATATATGGTCTACCGGAAAGTTCTGTCCATTTTTGGAATAAAACAAAATACAAATTTTTCTTACTGTCAATAAACCTTATTAAATAATATAATTGGCATTATTATTAATGATTTCTTGCCAGCATGAGAGCAATTTGTATATCCCATTTTTGAAAAATGTTTTATCTTTTGATGTGAAAAATTGAACCAGTGTTTATTTGATATCTTCTTCATTTTTGAATTTTTTGCCCTTCAAAAAATTTTGTAAGGACAAAAACAAGCGATAGTCGGAGGGCGCTAAGTCCGGGGAATATGGTGGATGCGACAGACATGCTTCTGTAGCATTTCTTCCTTGTTGAAATTCGTAAAAATTACAGTGGCGTAAATGAACTTTATCAGTAGCCATGGGTACACTATCGCTTCACACATAAGACTAACGTGGGTCAACTTTGATTTAGTTAATTTGCTACGTCAGTATGTATACATTAAGTGATACAAATAGAGGTACACATGCGCCAAATAAACATGTGCTTACGTGTCGAAACTTGTTTTATATCTTTCCCCAGATATACAAATAGCTGAATTTGTTTCCAGTTGTAAGGCAGAATAGGCAGTCCCTGGGTCACAAATGGGACAGGCTCTGTAATTTTGTTCTTAAGTTGAATTTGTATTTAAATTAGAACAGCTACATTTACCTATTAAATGGAACTTAGGCAGATGTTTGTCTTAATAAGGTATTTATTTTTACCTCTCTGTGCATACAAATGCTTAAACACTTTCAAACCTGCAGGAACCTATCATTTGTTCCTGCAGGAACAGCCTGTACGGAAATAAATGGCTAAAGAAAATTCTCCAAACCTGAAGAGATGTGACAATAGATAAGCCGTTATCTACAACAACAAAATGAAGAGCACATAACATTGTATTTATGTAGGTAAGTACAAAAGCTCAATTTTATGTAAAGTGGTACAAGGTTAACTCTTAAGCAGACTGTAGTAATATAAGAAAAACAAGTAAAAAGAAATCAATGCAAAGAGAGGTAACTAAGGAATGTCAGAGCAAATAAAAATAGGATTAGTACAGAAATAGTGAATTTTGTCATCCCCGGAGCATTTAAGTTGAAATATCTGACCAGGAGTTTCAGAAAGCGACATGAGTTTCAACCACTCTACTTCTGTTACTGGAACAAGCCCGGGTTCTGGGAAGCTCAGCCCATCAAACACAACCTGGTCTTAGTGGGATGTAAGTGTCTTTAAGCAGAGAAACCAGCAGCCTGAGAAGGCAGGGGAATTCTGTCCACAGAGCTGCCTTAACACTCTCCTGGTGTTGCCGGTCGGTACAGAGGTGGGGGGGGGGGGCAAAAGAAACAGAAGGAGAGAGTCCCTGCTCTTAGTAACAACGAGCAGGAGGAACTTCCGTCTCCTCTGCAAGTTCTTCTGATGCAGCACAGGCCTGGTCAGCCCCATTCTCTCTGGAGTCCTCGGTAAATCTTCAAGGCAGAGGGGGCAGGTGTCTCCCAGGAAGAGCCCAGTCCTGGAGCCTCTGAATCGTCTGTGGAAAGACTCCCTATTTTCTCAGGATTACAAAGTAAAGATGAAGATGGGTGAACTAAGTTTCTAGTTAATTTGTAGGCCTTGACTTTTCACAGTAAATCCTGTGGGTAGACTTTTATAAATGATTGGGATTTAAACTCCCCTAATTTGTCAGGTTCCTCCCACCCCCACCCCCACTCCAAGGTAAGCTTTCTTCTACACCCTGCAAAGGTAAACTTTCTGCTACATTTCAAAGTAAAGGCCAGGGAGCCATTCAGAGAGAGAGAACAGCAAGCAGATGTAACTATTTTCTAACCTTTACATATCTCCTGTTCATGACACTACAAGGCTACCATTTCCGAAGCCAAACTCCTCACTTTGGGGGCTCCCCTTACAGCCCTCAAACTAGTAATGTGGGGCACAGGACACCTTTTCAAGTATTCCCTGATCCCAGCAGTATGTTTCACAGGACCTATTCTGTGGGGCACAGGACACCCTTTCAAGTATTCCTTGATCCCAGCAGTATGTTTCACAGGACCTATTCTGCTCTGAAACTTTGTCATCTGTCACGTGGCCTCTATTGATGTTTTCTTTTATGAGCTCAAATTCTTAATCTTACAAATTTAAAACAAAGTTAATGAATAGTATCATATTTTCTAGTCATTTTGACAGGGGCTTGTGTTATGCTTTCAACAGGACACCCTCTCTGGTCCTGGCTGGACCCTGGCCCTGGCGGGATAGCTCCGTTGCTTAGCACATCCTCCCAACGCTCCCAGGTTGAGGGTTCGATCCCCAGTCGGGGCACACACAGGAACGGATCAATGTTCCTGTCTCCTTTTCTCTCTTCCTTCCTCTCTCTATCCCTGTATCCACTCTCTCTGTACTTGGGTAATGTCTTGTGCAATTATTACTAAAAAAAATACACTATGAATTAAAAAAAGAAAAACAACAAACGATTCTCAGTCAGGCTAACAAATGGCATACACACAAAGGAAAGGGAAAATTCCAGAACTCCAATCCCTCAAGCCTTCCCCTATCCAAACCAAGTACTCCTCAGAACTTAATGTAATTGACTTCCGTCCAGTTCCGATTTTTTACAAGGTCAGGGACATTTAGAGTGTCCTGGTTCCTGGGCGCCTCCCGTGAACCACCACAGACCTGACCCCATTAGAGTAAAAAGAGGTTTTGCGTCTAACAAGGGCAATGAACGTGGCCTTTTTCACCCGAGTCAGAAAACAACAGGCACCCTGCGCCCCGCCCCTCTTCCCGGGCCTCCCTTCCTCCGCCAACTTGCCGCCTCCAATTCCCTGGAAAAGAAAACAGAAAGCCTGAGCCGCCCGCCCCAGTGTTCCCCGCCGAACTCCGCGCGGCCAAGGCCAGTTTCCAGCCAAGGGCGAACGGTGGGAGCAGAGGCCACCGACGGGGGGCTCTGGCGACAGTGGATTCTCCCGGTCCGGTACGAGCTCCGGCGGCCCAGGGCCGAGCCCTCGCTCCGGGTTCCGGACCTGCCCGTCCCCGATCAGACGCCACCGTCGACGCGCGCTCCCCTCTCCCTGTCCCCGCGCGCGGGAGCGCAGACAGCTCGTTCCCGGTTCACACGGCTCGCCCTCCCCCGGGATTTGGAGCCGCCTGGGCCCCGCCCCCTCGGGTGCCCCTGCCCGTGGGCTCAGCGCGGGGCCCCGCGCGGGGCGGAGCCGAGCGGGGGCGGGGGCGTCCACCCGAGGCGGCGCGCCCCCTCCGCTCCGCGCCCTGTTTGTGTCTCAGGGAGACACCCTCCTCCGCCTCTCGCTTTCCCCGCCCCTCTCTCCCTTTCCTCCGCGGAACAGTGGACCCCAGGCCTGGAGGCGCGGGTGCCCAGCGGCCGGCAGCCGGGCGGTGAGTGGGGCCGGGGGGCGGCGACGCGGGGATCAACCGGGGCGGGCGGCCACGGGGACCGCGAGGCGCCGTATCCTCAGGTGGCCGCCGGCGTCCCGGGGGCCCGCCGCGCGCCGAGCGCAGCCCGGGCGGGGATCGAGGACCGGGGCCCGGGACGAGGCCGTGCCCTGGGGAGCCCTGGGGCCCGGGAGGGTTGTGCCCTAGAGAGCTGGCCGCGCGCCCGGCCTCCGAGCCTCGGCTGGCGTCGCCGGCGGGGGAGCGCGCGGGCCGCTCCTGCCCGAGGGGCTGGGCCTGCGTCTGGCGGACCTCCCCGGGAGCCGCGGGGCCAGGCGGGCGGGCAGGTAAAACAGTTCCCAGTCCCTGCTTTACGCGCGGGGACGAGGGTTGGCGTTACGGGGAGAGCCTCCAGTCTGACGTTGGTAGTGCAGGCAGACGGGGGAGAGGGACTGGCGTTGTTTCTATAAAATAAAACGTATCTATTACAAGACTTTAAATTTCTCTTTATTTTCTGGTCTTGTTTGTCTTCTCTTAGGATGTACAATGTAACTGAACTTTTATTTTCCATTGCACATTTGCCACAGTAACTGCTAAAAGTGTAATTCAGTAAGGTTGATTTCCCAGCCTGCATGTTGCAGCAACTGGAAAAGAAAGATAACCTCTATCTATGTATCGCACATGTTATCTTGAAACAGTAGCGCCATTTCCCTTAAATCTGGAAAAGCCAAACTGCTCCTCATCAGACTGACAATGTTGTGAATTGTATACACCAGTGACATTAGGCCAAAGAGTGCATTAACATTCTGATTAGCAAAAAAAAAAGAATTGTTGCTTTTTACACATAACATGATTGTATACCTGAAACAACTGAAACTCTCATAGAAAGAAGTAAGAGAATTTAGTAACCAGTGTTGAATTGCACCTAACTGTAACATCTCACTAGATATGATGTTTTTAAACTAAAAGATACAATAGAACAAATAAACCATTAACTTTGGCATGAACTGGCAGGAAACTGAAAAATCTATTTTAGTATATCAAACTCTAGGGACATATGAAAACACCTTAAGTGTATATAGGAGAGTATATAGATACAAATACCATAAAATATATACTCATAGATAAAGATATCCTTTCCCTACAAGCTGTATAAATTAAATTTCTAACTGAATTTTTGTTTGTTTTAAAGCCTTTGTTTAGCTTACGTGGAAAAACAAATAACTTGTCAGGGAGATTTCCATTAATAGAAAAACGCACATATACGTGGGGACTTGACTATATAATGAAGGTATTATAAAGCTATAGTGATGAAAATTCAATCGGCAAAGGGATAGACTTACAGAGGGTCTTTAGGTTATGACACAGTTCCGTCCCTATGACGTAGCCTGAATTTTGGTGTATGTTAAAACGCACCCACCTAACACAGAACTCTTGCGCTTCTAACAGTCCAAAATGGTGTATGTAAGCTGTTCCGGACGCAGCCTCCCCTGCGTGGCCGCGTATTCTTCTGCCATGCGCAAACTGGATCCTTCACCCACATAGTTTGTAATTAGGATCCTAATGGCAATTTTTTAAAGTTTTTTATGGGAGTGAGCATTGTAAACTCGAAACGTTATCTATGTAGACTGTTGTAACCCGAGGACCCCTGCATAATAAGCCTTTTGAGATAAATACTGAAGGTTTGGGGAAGAGAGAAGGAATTAGTGGGCTTTGAATTGCTTTCGGAGCCACACCTCTGACTCTGTAAAGACTTCACTTATAAAACAAGGACAGTTGTTTTTAATACCTCAAGGATTGGGTTGCCACCCAAATGTCAGCAAAGGACTGACAGGTTCGTTCACCCATTTGGGGGGATGTTTCTTTCCATCTGGGTACATCTGCCTTTCAGGCTCTGTAGCAATTACGGAGAGATCTGCATGGTTTAGGGTAATCACTGAGAGCCATAAAGACCTGGATGTATGGAAACTGTCCACGTCCCTGGGACTGGCAAAACAGATTCAGCTGTAAGATAGTATTAAAATTAATGGTTCCAGCCCTGGCTGGTTGGCTCAGTGAACAGAGCATCAGCCCAGCATATGGACGTCCTGGGTTCGATTTCCGGTCAGGGCACAAAGAAGCAACCATCGGCTTCTTCCCTCATTACCTCTTTCTCTCCCTCTAAGCCTCCCACAACCAGTGGCTCAGTTTGAGCATGGCCCAGGTGCTGAGGATAGCTTGGTTAGTTGGATCGTATCAGCCTCAGGTGCTAAAAATAGCTTGGTACTCAAGCATCGGCCAAAGACAGGGTTGCCAGGTGGATCCTGGTCCGGGCACATGCGGGAGTCTGCCTCACTATCTCCCCTCCTCTCACCTAAAAAAAAAGAAAAAAAGAGAAAAAGAAAATTTGGTTAAATGTTCCTTAAGTTGTAAAAATATTCACCAATAGGACATGATTCCTTAAATTAGTTTATCATGAGGGAATAGCCAGATGCATACACAAATATTTATGGAAATGGAAATTTTATAACTATTGTAATACCAATAAGGTGTGAAGAATAAAAGTGGAATAAATTGAGTTAATTAAGATACAGTCATAGATGTAAACTTAGATGGCAACTTAGATGTAAACAAATATATTTGTTGTACAGTATTTCTAATATTTATTATAACCCCTGTGCATATACACAGAAGCATAAACACACAGACACAGAAGTTATTCATCAACACTTTTATTTTAGGTTTTATTTATTGATTTGAGAGAGAGAGAGAGAAAGAGGGGAGGAACTGTAAATATCAACTTGTAGTTGCTTCTCACATGTGCCTTGACCGGGCAAGCCCAGGGTTTCGAACCAGCAACCTCCGCATTGTAGGTCGACACTATCCACTGTGCCAGCACAAGTCAGGCACCAGCATTTTAAGAGTCGTTATTTTGGGTGGTTGGATTAAGGGTTATGTTCATTTCTTCATACTTCATTTCTTGATATTTTTTTTCAAATTATGGTGTATTACTTTCATAATCAGAAATATGGCCCTGGCTAGTTGGCTCAGTGGTAGAGCGTCGGCCTGGCGTGCAGAAGTCCCGGGTTCGATTCCTGGCCAGGGCACACAGGAGAAGCACCCATTTGCTTCTCCACCCCTCCCCTTCTCCTTCCTCTCTGTCTCTCTCTTCCCCTCCCGCAGCCAAGGCTCCATTGGAGCAAAAGATGGCCCAGGCGCTGGGGATGGCTCCTTGGCCTCTGCCCCAGGCGCTAGAGTGGCTGTGGTAGAGTGAAGCCCCGGAGGGGCAGAGCATCGCCCCCTGGTGGGCAGAGCGTCGCCCCCTGGTGGGCGTGCCGGGTGGATCCCGGTCGGGCGCATGCGGGAGTCTGTCTGACTGTCTCTCCCCGTTTCTAGCTTCAGAAAAAAAAAAAAAAAAGAAATATGTGTGGGTGTGTTTGTAATAGTTTAGCCACTTCCCCAACCGCTTAAGTACAATGTGATTCTGATATTAACCCCCCGAGTTAGCACAGACTCCACAAGTGTAAGGGCACAGTCCCCAAAAAGACTGCCAGTGCTTCAGACACCGGCCATAAGTTCAGGTGTCCCCAGGTCATCCGCACTCTTGAGCAACTGGCTAAAAATTGGGGGGTTCCCATCATCCCTTCAGATTTGATCCTGAGCTAGGATGGATTCACAGAACTCCGAAAAGCCTTCTGTTTATGATTAAAGCTTTCTTACGAAGGGTACAGTAAGTCAGCATCCACCAGGTGAAGAGACACACAGGGTGAGGTCTAATAGGGTCCCCACTTTACAATCTTCATGCCTCCTCCTTCCTGTGGAGTCAGGATGCATCACCCTCCTAACACACTGATGTGTTCACCTACCAGAAACTCACTCCTCTCAGAGGCCAGAGTTGTTGTTTTTCTGTTTTCTTTATTTTATTTTTTTTAATTTTTCTGAAGTGAGAAGCGGGGAAGCAGGCAGACAGACTCCTGCATGCGCCCGACTGGGGTCCACCCGGCATGTCCACCAGGGGGTGATGCTCTGCCCATCTGGGGTGTTGCTCTGCTGCAACTGGAGCCATTCTAGAGCCTGAGGTGGAGGCCATGGAGCCATCCTCAGTGCCAGGGCCAACTTTGCTCCAATGGAGCCTTGGCTGCGGGAGGGAAAGAGAGAGACAGAGAGGAAGGAGACAGGGAAGGATGGAGAAGCAGATGGGTGCTTCTCCTGTGTGCCCTGGCCGGGAATCGAACCCGGAACTTCCACACACTGGGCTGATGCTCTACCATTGAGCCAACCAGCCAGGGCTCGGAGGCCAGACTTTTTATTGGGCTTTCATTACATAGGCACGGTTACTTGGATCACTGGCCACGCGGCTGAACTGAAACGCCAGAACCCCTCATTCTCAGAGGTCAGGAGAACAGTCAGACAGCACATGGCGTAACGCCTGAACCCTCTCAGTTCTGTGGCGATGATTCTGACGTGATGAGCTTCCATCCCGTGACATCTCCTTAGCAGAGACCCAGGTGGGATCCAAGGGCCCACCATGATGAAGAAAGACACTCCTTGTCACGCAGAAAATTCCAAAGCTTTAAAAGTTCCTCCCCACGGAACATGGGGCAAAGGCCTGGCAAAGTCTCTGTTTTACAACATTCTGTCACATAAAACAACTAAAACTGAGTAGCCGTCACTTCCTGTGGAGATGGAAGAAAAGAATACCTGAGACGATTTGCAAAGCTTAGTAGTTATTTCTTCCTTCAGCAAGGCTTGGATACCTTTCCAGGATTACTATCACATTCACTTATATTCACCCAGGATGGATCCTTGTGAAATGAGAGGTCTATCAAATCTGAGCATGGGAAAGAATACCAACATTTACACTGATTGAGAGTTTTATCAAGCCTTTGAAATCAAACGTTGTCCAGTATCACTTCTAATCAGATACATACATATGATCTCATTTGAATTTTATACATGAGTTACTACACTAATTTAAACTTAAACATTCCATTTCTCATAGTACAGGGTAATTAAAAAATACACACTTCAGTACAGGTCTACCTCACTGTATTACACTTCACCTTATTGTGCATTGCAGATACTATGTTTTTTTTGTTTGGTTGGGGTTTTTTTTGTTTTGTTTTTTTTGTATTTTTCTGAAGCTGGAAACGGGGAGAGACAGTCAGACAGACTCCCGCATGCACTGGACCGGGATCCACCCGGCACGCCCGCCAGGGGCGATGCTCTGCCCACCAGGGGGCGATGCTCTGCCCCTCCGGGGCGTCGCTCTGCCACAACCAGAGCCACTCTAGCACCTGGGGCAGAGGTCAAGGAGCCATCCCCAGGGCCCGGGCCATCTTTGCTCCAATGGAGCCTTGGCTGCGGGAGGGGAAGAGAGAGACAGAGAGGAAGGGGGGGGGGTGGAGAAGCAAATGGGCGCCTCTCCTATGTGCCCTGGCCGGGAATCAAACCCGGGTCCCCTGCACGCCAGGCCGACGCTCTACCGCTGAGCCAACCGGCCAGGGCCCAGATACTATGTTTTTATGAAAGGGTTACAACTCAGTGAAGGTTCGGATGAGGGTTAGTATTTTTTAGCAATAAAATATTTTTAAATTATGGGGTCTATGTTTAAGGGTTTGTTTGCTTTTTGACCCAATGCTATTGCACAGTTTACAGTCTATGCTACAGTATAAACATACCTTTTATCGGCAGTGGGAAACCCAAAAATTCATGTGATTGGCTTTGTTGCAATACTCACTTTATTGCAGTGGCCGGAACCTGCAAAATCTTGAAGGTCTGCTTGTATGTATATCTTGGGGACGTAACAAACGTTATATTCTTCTAATTCTGAGAAGATGGCTTTCGTGTAATGTCAATTGTCCGTGCTTTTGTGTAATGTCAGTTGTCCGCACTGTTTAAAGCCTATGAGTAGATAAATACACCTGAACAGTATAACAATTACTAGCACTATCCTGAACCACATGCAAATCCTGTCGACACTGAAGGTGTCCTCTAAACTCGTTTGTCTTTCGTTTAGCTGCAAAATAAGAGGAAGCCCTCCAGCGAGGGCTCCATCTTCTTTCTCTTGGCACTTACTAGTTTGCAAACAAGGCTCCTGAACTCACTGGTGGCAGGTGAGACGGGCCTGCCCGTGCCAGCTTGGAACCCAGTACAGTGTCAAGTCCTCTGCGCCTGTGCTCAGGAATCCCGCTCGCTGGGCAGATGCAGGCAGCCCCCATTAGACTCCTCCTGCAGACATTTCTGCCCGGCTCCGCCCCCAGTCCGTTAACTTGACCCAGTGAAACCGCAGTGATGCCTGTTTGTTGAGGATGTGCTGTGTGCCAGGCACTGTCTTCAGTGCTATCTAAAAAGTGTAACCAGGCCCCGGCCAGTTGGCTCAGCGGTAGAGCGTCGGCCTGGAGTGCGGGGGACCCGGGTTCGATTCCCGGCCAGGGCACACAGGAGAAGCGCCCATCTGCTTCTCCACCCCACCCCTCCTTCCTCTCTGTCTCTCTCTTCCCCTCCTGTAGCCAAGGCTCCATTGGAGCAAAGATGGCCCGGGCACTGGGGATGGATCCTTGGCCTCTGCCCCAGGCGCTAGAGTGGCTCTGGTCGCGGCAGAGCGACGCCCCAGAGGGGCAGAGCATCGCCCCCTGGTGGGCAGAGCGTTACCCCTGGTGGGCGTGCCGGGTGGATCCCGGTCGGGCGCATGCAGGAGTCTGTCTGACTGTCTCTCCCCGTTTCCAGCTTCAGAAAAATACAAAATAAATAAATTAAAAAAACAAAAAAAGCGTAACCAGTTGAGTCTCCTTTGGTTCCACGTGGTGCATGCCAGTGTCCTGCCGGTGACATGAGATAACCCAAGAAGAGAATGGTCACTGAAGGTCACACAGCTGTGAGGGACCCGGGGGGCCTCCCTGTCTATGGGAACGACTCCCTGTGCACCCGCTGTCCTGAGGGTGTTGGCACACACCACGGCCCACGTCTTCTGCCCTCCTCCAAGCTCACAGGGTGCCCTCTCCGGAGTTACATGTGGATGCCAGGTGGAGGGCCGTGGTCAGCGGACGAGGATGTGGGAGACAGGCAGAGCCCATGGTTTTCAACAGCACCTGCGGGTTTCTAACTCAGCCTGGGGCCCGGGGAGTGACAGGATGCTCGCACCCAGAAGCTGCCTTGCCGAGAGGTCAGGACAGATTCCCATCAACCGCTAGAAGCCGGCCACCGTTCCCTGTTTCGTGAGCGACGTTTCAAACGCCCACGGAGTGGCCAGAGAGCCCGCGTGGGTGTCCAGGTCTGCGAGCACGTCGGTGTTTACGGAGGTGACGCTGCGAAGTGAGCCCCTGACCCGGATGCAGGGTCGTGGCGTCAGGCGGCCGGCACACGCGTCCTGTCCTGCTGACAGTCGCCGTTCATGGTGTCGGGGCCGCTTTGCAGAGCGGCAGACGGAGCCGTCCAGCCCGGGGCTCCCTTCTTTCCCTGTTTATAGCGTCCCGCCCGCCCCTGCCGGCAGCCTAGGCCCTGCAGACCGGAGGTCTCTGCCAGGAAGAGCGCTCTGGACCGAGCAGTGCTCACCTGGGACGGGGATGCGGTGTCCTTGTCGTCTGCCCTGCTTAACCTCTGAGACACAGCAGACGTCAGCCCCGCTCCAGCCCGGGCCGCGGGGCGCTTCCCACGGGTGACTGGGAAGTCTGAGAACCGTTCACCGACCGAAGGAAGGATCAAGTGAACAACGTGCAGGCGGTGCGGACCGGAGACGGTTCTGCCTTCTATAAATGTAACAGGCTGGGCAGTGCTATCTTGTAACATCTTACCAGGAAGGGAAGAGGTTCTGGTGTGGGGGAAGGAAGAAAGCCTCGCGCTCCACAGGGAAGAGGAGACGAGTTCTTTTCGCACCTGCTGCTCCTGAGGTGAAGCCCCCTGTAGCCGGACAAGCCTCTGTTGAAATCCACGGACAGGACTTGCTTTTAAAAAGCCATTTCGCATCATTATAAAAAAAGAAAGTTTGAAGATTGGTTTATTGTTTTCAAATGGTTGTTCGTCAGTCCCTTGAGTCAAACCTGAGCCCTAATTTCTGCCCAACGCTGTGGAGAACGGGCACTTTTCCGTGTGCTCCGGCCGTTCTCAGATACCCTGATCACCGGGCTCCTCAGGGACGGGGGTACCGGAACAGATTTCCAGGCCTGGGCCCCATGTGCGGTCGCGTGAATTTGGGACTGTTCCCTTCAAGCATTTATTTGGAAAATAAAAATATTCCAGTCTTGATCTTCACCCCAATTTAGGCGATTGTTAGAATGTGCCACTGCTGATAGTTGAACAGATGGATGGATGAATGGGTGGCTGGGTGGGTGGAGTCATTGATTGGCCCCTTTCTCTAAGGCACGTAATTATCTGTTCTTTTTTTTTTTTTGTTCTTTTTTTTTTTTTTTTTTTTTTTACAGAGGCAGAGATAGACAGGGACAGACAGACAGGAACGGAGAGAGATGAGAAGCATCAATCATTAGTTTTTTTTCGTTGCGCGTTGCGACTTCTTAGTTGTTCATTGATTGCTTTCTCACATGTGCCTTGACCGCGGGCCTTCAGCAGACCGAGTAACCCCCTGCTGGAGCCAGCCACCTTGGGTCTAAGCTGGTGAGCTCTTTGCTCAAACCAGATGAGCCCGCGCTCAAGCTGGCGACCTCGGGGTCTCGAACCTGGGTCCTTCCGCATCCCAGTCCGACGCTCTATCCACTGCGCCACCACCTGGTCAGGCTAATTATCTGTTCTAATCAGCCTCCTTCACATTTCCCTGACAGAGTGCAATCCCAGGCTTAATGTAAAAAGGAACGGGTGTTGAGTTAGAAGGTGGCATGTGGAGGTTCCGGGTTCGATTCCTGGTCAGGGCACACAGGAGAAGCGCCCATCTGCTTCTCCACCCCTCCCCCTCTCCTTCTCTCTCTCTCTTTCTCTCTCTTCCCCTGCCACAGTCATGGACTCGTTACATGTATCACTAAGGAATGATAGTAACTGTATCTTTTTAAGATATGAAAATGTTTTATTTTTCAGGACCAATTGGACTTCTTCAACATGTCGGGTAAGTTTTTTGTGACCAAGTGTTCAGACGCTTTATTTTCTATTGGAATTGTGTGATGGCTTGCCTTAAAAATTGGAGTGTCTTATCCTTTGGAAGCTTTTTTTTTATTATTCAGTATTTGGACAATATAGGTATTCATGCGTATGTCGTCATATGTGCGTCTGAACATTCCTTTCTGTCTTTAACAGAGAGGAAGGTGTAAGAGGGATTTATGTCGGCATGTTCGTACCTGAAAGATTTCTAAAGTCGGTGGGGAAACTGGGGTGAGGAGAAATGCGGGTAGAAAAGGCAGTCTGCAAAGAGGTGTCGGTAACAAAACGCCCGCCATGGAAGCCAGGCTTCAGCGGCGGGCTCCGAGGTGGCCCCGCATTTCTCAAGCTACGCGGGAAGTGAGCGAAGGAGAGGAACCCCCACGCAGGGGATTCATGTGCGCTCACACTGTAGATCAAAGTCCATCAGCTAAGAGGTTCAGAACTTCTCCTGATACTGAGCCCAAGGAGAAGGTTCTCTGATTCCAACAGGAGGACAAGTTGTGACGTCATGGAAAGTGACTTCCGTACCTCCTTGACGCAGGTGGGGTGGTGAGGTCCTCCGGGAAGAGGGGGTGGCTGTGGCTCTGCGGAGGTGTAGCCCAGCGGCTCCCTGGCGGGGGGGGGGCCTGACCCGCCTGGACCTGAACGCTGGGGGGGGGGCACCGCCGGTTTCTGAACCGTGGGGTGTTCACGGTGCTCTGATTCGAACTAAGTACGCATCGTGTTAACGTTTTGAATTTATTGGAGCACGAAGCGGAATCGGGGAGAAATCAGATTAGCTCTGTATATGGCTGTCTGTATCAGGAGAAAGGATTGATTCTCAACACCACGGAAGGGATGTCTGCAGGTCGGCATCCACCCTGGGTCGGCTGAAGCTGCCGGCGTGGGGCGCGCTGGCTCGGATCACAGCACAGTGGTCCCACGCTGTTTTATGTGGTAACCCATATCCGGTTGGAGAAGTCATCAAGTGTATCATTAGGTTTATGTCTGGTATACATAACGAATTACATTTCTTCATGAGATAATAATGGATCTATTCTGGTACCGTATTATCTTTCCTATTGTAAATCATGCCCCCTGTCTCACCCCCAAAGGTGTAGTCCCCACGGCTCCCGAGCAAACTGCGAATGAAATGGAAAATCAAACAAGACCAACCGACCCGAGGCCCGAGGCCCCGCCTGACTACAATTCCCACGTTGTGCCAGGTACGTTCAGCACTCAGAAAGGACCCCTCCTCTCTCTGGACAGCCATGGTCATAGTTAAGGTCGCTTTCAAACACCGGTCATTCACTGAGCGGTTGGGTGAATATGCAATGCCCCCAGGGTGCCAAGCAGCCGACTGGGTGCAGTGAAGGACACACACGTCTCCTCTGAGGCTGGATGGGCCACGGAGGCGGGAAGCCACACACACATTGATGGCGTTCTCTTTGCTCGATTATGGGAAGGTGAAGACAGTGTGTGAGGGGCACAGAGGACAGTCCCCGAGCACCAGGGACGTGAGGGAAGCCCTCACCATGGAAGTCACGTTTTGCTGGCAGGATAAAGACTTTCTCAGTCAAGCAAAAAAAGGGGAAAAGGGACCAGGGCTGCTCGAAAGAGCACTATGTCCAAAAGCACAGGTCACGAAGGTCTGGTAGGACACGTGCGTGGGACAAACGGCGTGAGAAATGGAGGCGGGCGGCCTTGACTGCCCAGTAAGGAGCTTGTAGTGCTACAGATGTTTTGGTAAGTCTGAACACACTGCTGGTGGTGACTCAGGAACATGGACGCTCACTGTGCGAGTGGACATTTGAGCTATTCTAGTCTCTTTAGAAAGAAATTCTGCAACGAGTCAAGTTTTTAAAGTTAAAAATGTACTTCTAAGGAAATAGTTATTATCAGGATTAATATCAGGCCCTGGCCGTGGCTCTATTGATAGAGCATTGGCCTGGCATATGGACGTCCGAGGTTCAATTCCCAGTCAGGGAACACAGGAGAAGTGATCATCTGCTTCTCTGCCACTCCGTCTCCCCATTCTCTGTCTCTTCCTGTCTCTCAACTAGTGGCTCAATTGTTTCAAATGTGGCCCTGGACTCTGAGGATGACCCTGTTAGAGCACACCAGCCTCAGGTGCTAAAAATAGCTTGGTACTTGAGCATTAGCCCCAGATGGGGTTGCTAGGTGGATCCTGGTCAGGGCACATGTGGCAGTCTGTCTATCTCCCCTCTTCTCACTTAAAAAAAATAACACATTTTAATGACTTGGAAAATGATGGATAAGGTTGTAGCAATATTTCTTAAAATATATATTTATGTTGACTTGAGAGGTGGAAACCAATGAGTTAGGCTGTGAAGGACAGAAGAAACCCCAGTACTCACAGGATGGTGGCAGAGTGTTGCTTCGGCCCCAGCCGCATGATCTGCGTGGCTCCGGTAGCCTTTGCCCTGAAGTGATTTCTGGAAACAGCAGGGCTCCCTTTTTCCTTTCCCTCATGAGCCGCATATTGTGTAGGTCCGGTCCATGGCAACCCCCATAGCTGGCTAAATCCAAGGATTGCAAAATCCCAGATGATCATCTTGCCGTTTCTGATCCTTTAGTTTCCTTTTTATTGAATTTATCGGGGCGACACGGGTCGATATAATTATAGAGGTTTCAGGTGCACGATCCTATGGAACAGCGTCTGTATGGTGTATTGTGTGTTCACCGCCCCAACGCAAGTCTCCGTCTCTCCCCGTTTATCCAATCTATACTCTCGTCTCCCTGTCCCTGCCCCTCCCCCGGCCATCACCACACTCCTGTCCACATCCGTGAGCGTTTTCTTCCTTTTCTGCTCAGTCCCTGTATCCTCCCATCCCTCCACCCTTGCCTGACAGCTGTCAGCCTAGTCTATCTCTGAGTCTGCCACTATTTTGCTTGTTAGTTCATTTTGTTCATTAGATTCCACATGTGAGTGAAATTATGTGGTGCTGGTCTTTGTCTGACCGGCCTATTTCACTCAGCATAATGCTCTCCAGGTCCATCCGTGCTGTCACAAAGAGTAAGATTTCCTTCTTTTTTATGGCCAAGTGGTATTCCACGGTGTGACTGGACCACAGCTCTTTTATCCACTCACCTGCTGACGGGCGCTTGGGCTGCTTCCAGATTGCGGCTGTTGTAAATGACGCTGCAGTGAACACACAGAGCCCATAGATTCTTTCAAATTAGTGTTTCGGGTTTCCTTAGATATATTCCCAGACGTAGAATCACTAGGTCATAAAGCACTTTCAATTCGAATTTTTTGAGGTAACTCCATACTGCTTTCCACAGTGGCTGCACCAGTCTGCATTCCCACCAGCAGTGCAGGAGGGTTCCCTTTTCTTTACACCCTCATCTACACCTGCTGTTTGCTGAGTTACTGATGACAGCCACGCTGACAGCTGTGAGGTGATATTTCAATGCGGTTGCAATTTTCAATTTTCTGGTAGTTAGTGATGTTGAACATCTTTTTATATGGCTATTGGCCATCTGCCTGTCTTCTTTAGAGAATTGTCTATGCAGGTCTTTTGCCCATTTTCAAAGTTCGATGGTTTTTTGTTGTTGAATTTTGTAAGTACTTTATAAATTTTGCTAAGTGAAAGAAACCAGACATGAAGGCAACTGGATATCTTATTTCATTTATAGGAAATACCTGTATCAGGAAAGTCTGTATGTAGGGACAGCTGTTTCCAGGGACTGAGGTGGGGACAAGGGACGGAGAATGAGTGCTTATGGACGGGGCGATGAAAACTTTCTGGAATTAGATAGCCATCATTAAAAGCGCTCTCTCTCTCTCTTTCTCTCTCTCTCTCTCTCTCTCTCTCTCTCCTTGTTTTTTTCTGAAGTTGGAAACAGGGAGGCAGTCAGACAGTCTCCCGCATGCGCCTGACCGGGATCCACCCGGCATGCCCACCAGGGGGCGATGCTCTGCCCATCTGGGGCGTTGCTCTGTTGCAACCAGAGCCATTCTAGCGCCTGAGGCAGAGGCCATGGAGCCGTCCTCAGTGCCCAAGCCAACTTTGCTCCAATGGAGCCTTGGCTATGAGAGGGGAAGAGAGAGACAGAGAGGAAGGAGAGGAGGAAGGGTGGAAAAGCAGATGGACGCTTCTCCTGTGTGCCCTGGCCGGGAATTGAACCCTGGACTTTCACACGCTGGGCCGATGCTCTACCACTGAGCCAACTGGCCAAGGAGAAAGCTCTCTTTTAAAGTTAAATAGACCTTGCCCAACCTGTGGTGGTGCAGTGGATAGAGCGTCGACAGGGAACTCTGAGGTCGCCAGTTTGAAACCCTAGGCTCAACTGTTCAAGGCACATATGAGAGGCAATCAGTGAAAAACTAAAACGGAGCAGCTACAACCTCACTCCCTCTCTCAGTCTCTCCCTCTCTCCCTAAAATCTCATTCTCTCCCTCTCTCCCTAAATAAAACCTGAAAGTTAAGCAGACTTGACTAGTTTTGTGAGCTTTGGACAGAAATTGACAGTACTACATTATGTGCTGGCCTTGTGTTAATCCCAGAGGCACCTGAGGTAAGTAGATACATTGTTTCTCCGAAAGAGAAACAGACCGAATGCGCGGAGCATGGAGCGAGTCGCTTCGTGTTCAAACCTTGTTTCCCCGCCTCTGGAAACGGGACTATAAAGCTGGAGAGGACGAGGTGAGCAGGTGTGCAGAGCCGGGCGTCCAGTGTCGGGAGGCGGTACACGCTCAGACACTGGAGCACCTCATTGCTGTTAAATGGGTGTCACGTGACCCCTGTCCTCTTCCTGTAAAAAATCGTGCCATGCCCTGGCCGGTTGGCTTAGCGGTAGAGCGTCGGCCTGGCGTGTGGGGGCCTGGGTTCAATTCCCGGCCAGGGCACACAGGAGAAGTGCCCATCTGCTTCTCCACCCCTCCCCCTCTCCTTCCTCTCTGTCTCTTTCCCTCCGGCAGCCAAGGCTCCACTGGAGCAAAGATGGCCCGGGCACTGAGGATGGCTCCTTGGTCTCTGCCCCAGGCGCTAGAGTGGCTCTGGTCGCGGCAGAGCGATGCCCCAGAGGGGCAGAGCATCGCCCCCTGGTGGGCAGAGCGTCGCCTCTGGTGGGCGTGCCGGGTGGTTCCCGGTCGGTTGCATGCGGGAGTCTGTCTGACTGTCTCTCCCCGTTTCCAGCTTCAGAAAAAAAAAATAATAACACAAAAAAAATTAAAAAAAAAAAATCGTGCCGCTTCCCACGCCACTGCCGTGTTAATCATTGATAACGCTTCCATTTGTCCTTGAACACAGGACCCCCCGTGACGGCTGTCCCTCCGCCTGCCAGCCACCCCGGAGGCTCACCCGTGGGGGACTGTGGTCCACAGCAGCCCGGTCCCTTCCCCTCCGGCCCGCCGCTGGGTGGCACCCATCCCATCCAGTGCCAGCCCGGCAAACTCCCAGTGCCGGATCAGTCTGCTCCGATAACATGGATGCCAGTGCCGGCTCCCGTGCCGAACTGCCCTCCGGGGCTGGAGTACTTAACCCAGGTACGTCGCCCGGGGCCCGGGTCTGTTTTCCGAGGAAGGACAACTGGCCGTCCAGCAGGAGATAGAGGGCTGAACGGGGTGGACACGGCGATGGGTCAGGGAGGACAGAGAGCTGGCCTGTGGGAGTGTGAGGGCGATGGTACTACTGACAGAAATGCGGGAGGAGGTCGAAGGGCAGGGGGCGTGTGTTTGGTGGCAGGGGCATGGTTTTTATAAAGGGTGCACACGCTGAATTTTAAGACATTCACGCTGCCCTGTCGGAGGCCATTTAGAAATAAGAATACGGATGTAGGAAAAGCTATCAGAGATGCTAATCAGGGTGCCGTTGCTTCGGGGCAGCGTTAACACGCATTCGTGTATTTTTCATTAATTAACGCATTCAGCAAGTCATTGGTGAAATGTGGCATTGCAGGCAGTGTCTCTGGGCTCAGGGGGTAGGAGTGATCTAATCTCTGTGACCTAACATGATGCAGACATGGTCCTCTGTCCTCAGCGAGGGCGTCCTCTTCCGCTAGAACATTCTCAGTGTCACAGGTAACGGGCCCGTTGAACCGGCTCTCTAGAGCGGTTCCTAAGGGGAGTCAGACGTGCTCGAACGGTATCCCCAACCTCCCTTTGGAAGGGGTCCCCCCCAGAAGGTGCTGCCCTCTTTGCCCTCATCCTGTTTTTCTGCTTCCCGCCCACTCAGTGTGCCCCTCAGGAAGGTTTTGGCGATGGGCAGCTCAAGCGAATGGAAGTCAGTATGTGAACCTCTCAGAAGCGCCTGGGAAATGATACAGAGTTGGACACTCCCGCGTAGAATCCCCCCACCCCACCCCCGGAGCCGATTCACTCTCCCTAGACACTGAGAGAAGACTCCTTCCTCTGGGGCTGGTCCCTGTGAAACTGACCAGCAGTTCCTGCGCACCTGCAGGCTGTGGGTGACATTTCAGAGACAGGGACCAAGCGAGGGAGGGAGAGCCCGCGTCAGCCCAGCCGCTTCTAGAGGCTGTAAACTGTGGAGGCTATGGTTTTCTGACACTGTCGACAGGCGTTTTACTCTTCTGCAGTGGAACTGGGGGAACGTCTGTTTACTCTATCTTGACAGCTCTGATAAGCAGACCAATCAGGTGCAGGGAAAGCTGATTCCACTTGGTCAAAAAAATGTTTTCATTCCATTCAGTTTCAAAAAGATACGTTGGTATTCATGGATACATTTCCATACCCAGTCGGATCGGTTCCTTTTCTTGATGCGGACTTGGTTTCATTCTGTTCCTTCTCTCTCTCCTAATTATGTTGTTTTATCCCCAACAGTTGGACAACATCCATGTTCTGCAGCACTTTGAGCCTCTGGAGAGTACGTGTCTCACTGGGTAGCTCGCAGCAGGGTTGGAAACCAGGTGGAAATCCGCCCTATCCAATACCTCGTTCCTTGTTCGGATCGATCGCTTCTTAGTGGTTCAAAGAGAAAAACATGGGGTCCTCTTTTCAGGACAGTTAGTAAGGGGAAAGATTTTGTATAATTTCATCTGTTTTGACATCAGATAGAAACTCTGAGATGTGAAAAAGATGGACACTGTATTGGGAGAACTGCCCCACCCTTTGCCCACCCCGCCCCCTTCGTAGGAACTTCTCGTGGGTGAGAAACAGGAGTACTCAGGGTCTAGACCAGTCAGTCAGGAGACCCACAGCTGGCTCATCTGTGGCAGAGACGGACGTCTGCTGAGCTCGGGTCCAGAGCCCGTGTTTCGGAATGAGGAGGAAATCCCGTAGTAGGAACACCTGTGTGCTCTCTCTCATTCCGTTCTCCCAAGATGCCTGACCCTCACTGTGCCGGACCTGCACATTCCTTTAACCAGCCCCTAGGGCCTTGGCCTCGTCTCTGTTCTTTTTCTTATTTGCAGTGAGTACGGACCCTAGTCGTCCCAGCATACTTCTGGAGCCGATTAACTTACGGTCGGTTACGTAGTTTCATTTCTGTGGTTTGTAGAGCTGCTTTCGGAGTTCAGGTAGTCTAGGAAAGGTGGTTCCAGTCTTGGCTTTTATGCTGAAGAGTTTTAAGACTCATTTTACACTCAACTTCTTGAAAGAAAGGTTTTAAAAAATTTCAACTGATTAAATACTTATAAGGCAAACAAATTATTTTAATATTCTAATCAATTGTATATATTTTCATGAAATTTTATAAAAGTTATTTTGATTTAAGCCCCCGGAAGGACTTTTTTTTTACCTACTTTTTATTATTTATTCAAGTACAGTTGACATACAATGTTATATTAGTTTCAACTGGATAACATAGTGAGGCAACCTTTATATCCTTTATGATGTGAACACGAGAATAAGCCTAGTAACCTTCTGTCCTCCCACAAAGTTATGCTATGTTAACTACTTTCCTTACGCTGTAGCCTACATGCCCGTGACTTTTTCCGTTTTTGTTTTTTGGGGGGTTTTTGTTGGCCTTTTTTGAAGTGAGTAGCAGGGAGGCAGAGAAACAGACTCCCACATGTGCCCAACTGGGTTCCACCCGGCATGCCCACCAGGGGGCGATGCTCTGCCCATCTGGGGCATCGCTCTGTTGTAACCGGAGCCATTCTAGCACCTGAGGTGGAGGCCATAGAGCCATCCTCAGCGCCCGGGGCCAACTTTGCTCCAATGGAGCCTTGGTTGTGGGAGGGGAAGAGAGAGAGAAAAAGGAGAGGGGGAAGGGTAGAGAAGCAGATGGGCGCTTCTCCTGTGTGTCCTGGTGGGGAGATGAACCCGGGACTTCCACACGCTGGGTTAATGCTCTACCGCTGAGCCAGCTGGCCAAGGCCACTTTTTTCCATGTTTAATAACTGGAGGTATACACCTGTCGTTCCCCAGTTAGGGGCCCACTTTCACTCCTTCTAATTGAAGACGAGTTTCTTGCTTTACTTTTTTGTGATGACAGGCGTGGACACTCATAACAAGTACGACATCAAGAACAACCTGGACCAGATGGTTTACACGGTAACGGAAGACGCAGGCGACTTCACCAAGAATGCTTACCGGACGCTGAGGCCCTTCGTCCTCCGGGTCACCGACTTCCGGGGCCGAGAAGTCATGACGATGCACCGGCCCTTCAGATGCACCTGCTGTTGCCTCTGCTGCCCCTCCACCCGGCAAGAGGTCAGAGGGTGGGGGTCTGCACCCTTGTTTCTTCCGGACCCCACTCTTCACACGTGGCTGCGCACCTTTTCCCAAACGACATGGGGGGGGGGTTCTCCCAGGTGCTGCCGGTCAGAATGCAACAAGCTAGTGGCCACACTGTTGTGTTCTTCAGTTGATAATGGGTGGATCGAGCCAAAGCATGAATTCAGTGACCAGAATTCTATGAGTTGTGCTACTGGGTTAGAAATTTACCATATCTTTTGCTCCATAAGACGCACCTGACCATAAGACACACCTAGGGTTTTAAGGAGAAAAATAAGAAAAAAAAATATTCTAAACCAAATGGTGTGTGTCAAAATAGTTAATAAAATACCATATTTTTTTGCTCTATAAGATGCACGGGCATTTTCTCCTCCACTTTTGAGAGGGGGGGAAAAGTGCATTTTATGGAGCGAAAATTATGGTACCTATCACATAGAACAGGAGTCATAGGCATTTATCCAATCGCCCCCCCCCCCCGTCAGGTGTGCTGAATGTAAACATGGTTAGAATGGACAGGGACCTGAGATGCCTGTGCTCTGCCCATTGCTGCTCACACCTTTGCTACAGACAAAGACAGCAGGTGCACTGCCCTCTGCTGAAGGTGTGACCCCTGGCCGAGGGCAGTGCTGGGCCCGGGGAGCAGATGCTCTGAGTGACAGTCTTGTTACCGTGTCCCAGGCTGCGTAGCCCCAGGAAAGCCACTCGCTACAGGGACAGGAAAAGCAGCTTCGAGAGAGGCCCGAGGGAATCTGAATTCCTGATAGGCCACCTGCTTACATTTGGACAATGTATTTAAGGTCCTCGAGCCTCAGGGTGGCACACCGAGCAGAGCAGTGCCCCCTCGATGACCGGGTGTTGGGTTGACAAGCGCGGCATGTGCCGTCGTAAGCTCACGCATAGCCCTTCCTGCACCTTCATCTATTCCCCCGTGGAAAGGAGGTGTTCACAGCCCCGTCTCCTAGGACGACTGTGTTGAGGATGAAGGAGGAAATCACTTCCATCTAGCAGAGTGCCCGTCACACAGTACGGCGTTCAGTGGATACTAGCTATGGTCAGACATCTCACTCCTTTATTGTTCTTTGTGTGTGGGGGGGAGAGGATGTGCACCCTTATATTGGAGGTGAGTTTTCAAATCGTATCCTTGATGCTTTTGTTTAGGAAGCATTTTTATTTTTTTGTATTTATGAATTGGGCTTCGTAAATCAAAGGCTGGAAGTGCAGCCTTCCAAGGTCAGTTATCCAGGGCAGAGTAAAGCAAATCAATATTACAGCCTTAGTCCAGTGCACAGAACTCCTGTTCCACAACATTGTCCGGATGTTTCTCTGATTTCTCCAGTTTGACTTGTGTTTGTGTTTGTTTTGTGTGTGTGTGGGGGGCATGTACTTAGTTCTATGCTGTTCTATCAGCGTGCAGACTCCTGTGTCCACCACCACAACTCAAACACCAGTTTCATCACCACAATAAAACCCCTCTTTTATAACCATATGTCCCTCCCGCCTCTCTCTTCATCTCTAACCCTAGCAACTACTCACTCATTCTCCATCTCTGTAACTGTCATTTCAAGAATGCACAGAAACAGAGACAGATAGTATGGGACATTTCAGCACTGGCTTTTTTTTTTTTTTTTTTCAGTTTTTCAATCTACTTGACCTTGAGATGCAACAAAAGTTGTGACACGTATCAATAGTTCATTTCTTTTTATGACTGAATGATATGAATATGATAATATAAATATGATGAATGATATGACTGAATTCTTTTAAAACTAATTTATTTGTATACAGTTTTGACTTTTTTTTTAATTTCAAGCCAAAACTTACCCGAAACCCTGGTCCTAGGAAACTATCAAATGTCCATGTCGGTGTATGTGTGTGGTGGTACATCTATGAACAATATCTATGAATAATAATTCATGAAACTGTGTAGCCTTGCCCCATGATGAGATTCAGGGGACCCAAAATTCTTAGGAACGTATAGATGACACCAGGAGAATCGTCACTAGAACTTTTAGTTTGGTCTTTTCCCAAATAATTTGGTGAGTTGTTCGTTACTATGACCCATGAAGATCTTAGTTTCTTCCCAAAGGCCTGCTGTAGAGATTACGAGTGGAAAGAGCGCAGTGGACCATAGTGTCAAACACATTCCGTTGAGTTTCCCCACATGCGGTTTTCAGAACGTTGCTCTCCTGTTCTGTGTTCTGTCAGAGCTGTCACGCCCGGGATTTAAATGGAGGAAGTCTGTTTGTTATGGTTGTTGTGGGCTGCGCGGGGAGATGGGAGACACCTAGCTAGCACACATGGGGATCGTGGCTGCGGCACAGAAAGCCGCCCAACCCCACGCATGTGTATGTGGGTCCCCTCGCCCCCCCCCCCCCCCCCCCAAGCTCTCCTGGGTTGACTTGGAGGAGCCCAGAGATGCTGCAGGGACAGCCGAGGAACACCGGCAGCTTGGAGAAGTGGCCGTTCCATCACACGTAGTCACTTTGTCCCCAGAGGGACAAGCAGGACTTCATTTGCCTCTGAAACACACAGGTCTCTGAGCCACGGCCGGGAACAACTCCCCCGTTTTCCACGGGAGGAGCGGCCCGTCCAGGCGGTGTGTGGGGGTGTGTGTGTGGGGGGGTGTCTGCAACGCGCCCCACCCCCGCCCCTCTGTCCTGCTTCACTTGCAGATGCAGGTGCAGTGTCCCCCGGGCGTCCCCATCGGCTTTGTCAGGGACCACTGGAACCTCTGCCGGGCCGTGTACAGCATCCAGAACGAGAGGAAAGAGAACGTGCTGCGCATGCGCGGGCCGTGCTCCACCTACGGCTGCGGGGCGGACTCTGTGTTCGAGGTGAACTCATGTAAAAAAGAACGTTTCTTCTTCCTTCTTCCTTTTTCCCTCCTCCTCCTCCTCCTCCTCCCCCTCCCCCTCCTCCTCCTCCTCCTCCTCCTCCTCCTCCTCTTCCTCCCCTTCCTCCTTCTCCTCCTCCTCCTCCTTCTTTCCCTCCTCCCCTTCCTCCTTCCTTCTTCCTCTTTTTCTCTCCTTCTCTTCCTTCTTCCTTCCTTCCTTCCTCCTCCTCCTCCTCCTCCTCCTCCTCCTCCTCCTCCTCCTTCTTTTCTCTCTCTCTCTTTCTCTTCTTCATGGATGGACAGACATCAGAATGAGAAGGATTTGGTTGAGATGATTTTTCCCATCAGTGAATGGAGTCGTCTGAGGGGTTGACCTGGTTGACGTCATAGGGCCTTCAAACTGCTGTTAGTGGGGTGCTTGCTGCTCACTGTTTTCCAATCAGTGAGCTCTTTTTTTTTTTTTAATGATTTTAGTGTTGGACAAAAATAAGAGAAACCAGTAAAATATGAGTCCTGAGAATAAGTAAGCAGCCTGGCCTAAACTATTCATTGTATTTTGGGTTGCATTTCATGAACCACTTCCAGGTTCAGAATAAGTCCGGAGCATGGCACGGGCCCACCGCCTGGCAGAACCAGGTGTGCACGTTGCTCGTGTGCAGGTAGAAGTCTGTGTCCTCAAGAAATAGGACAACTGCCTGACCTGTGGTGGTGCAGTGGATAAAGCGTCGACCTGGGACACTGAGAACCCAGAGTCGAAACCTGGAAGTCGCCGGCTTGAGCGTGGGATCATTCCACATGATCCCATGGTTGCTGGCATGAGCCCAAGGTCACTGGCTTGAGCCCAAGGTCACTGCCTTGAGCAAGGGGTCAGTGGCTCAGCCCCTGGTCAAGGCACATATGAGAAGCAATCAATGAACAGCTAAAGTGTCACAAGTACAAGTTGATGCTTTTCAGCTCTCTCCCTTCCTCCCTTTCCTCCCTCTCTCTCTCTGGCAAAAAAACCCTCAAAAAAAAAACAAAAACAAAAAAAACAAAAACAAAAACAATATTGATAATGTGGATAACACAATAGATTATAATATATTGCTCACAAAAATTAGGGGATTTTTCAAAATGAACATGAAGTGATGAAAAAGAGAAGCATTTGATTTCTTTTTATTAAACAAGACCATCAGAAAAGCAAACAACAAGTCAAAAAAAAGTGGTTTGATTATGCAGATGAGATGCAAAACCAACTTTGATTTCATTGGTGCACATGCGCCCTACACAAGGCTGAGAGTCCTGGAGTATCTGCCCGTTCCCTGGTCCCCTCGTTTCATGAGCAGTGTATTTTCCCAGGAAAATAAAAACTGTTGTGCCATTTTCTCAAGGGATACAACATGGTTGCTTATAATCTCTCGGACTCGGACAGAGGAGAGTCCTAGGTGTACTTCCTGCGCTCCTTAGCGCCCCTCCTGAGCACCTTGTGATTCGCAAGGCTGGTCATCTACTGTTGCTCATTCCAGTGTTTCCCGTGACGCCCAATAAACTTACCTTAGTTCTTCTGGTACATCCCCATGTCATCGAGCGTGGCTTACTTTTATACAAAAAAAGACCGCGTAGACAAACAGAAATTATGGATAAGCCAAATTTCAAGGACAGGGTATGTGGGGTCATAGTAGTGACCAGGCAAGCCCAAGGTTTTGAACCGGCGGCCTCAGTGTTCCAGGTCTTTCTCCGGCATCACCACAGGCCAGGTGATGTGTGGGATCATTGTGATCCCCACATCTGTATCCCAGCATTTTCCCTCTGACAAGTGCCAGGGTTCCCCCCTGGAGAAACCGAAGTCCTTTGGGATCCTGGCATAATCTAGAAAGACAGGGTGGATCTGTTGGGCACATCAGAGCTCACATGGTTGTACGGCACACGTGACGTGCACAGAACCGGGCCTCCTTGCGTTTGCTGATGTGTTTCCCTAGACGAGAAGAAATTCCCCTCCAATCCCCAGTTCCCACCCTTTGCTCTCTGGAGGAGAACTTCTGGATCATTTCGAATCACCCCTCCCTAATGGCTCATTTGAGGATGGAGAAGCAGTACTGGCCAGCACCGTGTAAGATATCCAGTGTTCCGGTTCAGTTATTCACAGGTTGCAAGGCGTTTAATCCTCCCCGGCCATAATTCCCTACGTGAAACTGTGTTGTTAATACATTCATTTTCTGCGCTGTATTTATGCTCAGAGAACCTGTTTCTAACTGGAAGACTAAAACACGGATGATCATAGGTTCCAGTCACCCTAAGGTCAGACTCTCACCTTCCCAGGTCACAGCCCTCGATGGTGTGTCCAGCGTCGGCCGTGTGATCCGGAAGTGGAACGGTGTGATGTCGGCCATGGGCGACGCTGACCACTTTGACATTCGCTTCCCACTGGACCTGGATGTGAAGATGAAAGCCATGATTTTCGGAGCCTGCTTCCTCCTGGTAAGCCGTTTGATGTTGCGTGATCTTGGGAGAACTGCCCTCCCTGATGAGAAGCAGTGTAGTCGAAGGGCCGTAACGACTGCAGCTAGACCAATGCCTGCCTCTGCCACTGACTAGTTTTCACATGTTTTGTCAAGTGTTTTAACACTTGCCAGCCTCAGCCTCCTCATCCATAAATAGAGACAAAAATACTGATACTTTAAGGTTATAAATGTAAATATTAACTATCCCATGAATAACAAAGGGGCAGAAGGGTGCCCGGAAGAGTATTAGGCGTCCAATGGGTGTAATTGTCATCCTTACGTGTTGCTGATTACTCTCACTGCTTAAATAATGCCTGTCTGATGACCTCTTAATGAAATGAAGTAACTTGCCTGACCAGGCGGTGGCGCAGTGGATGGAGCATCGGACTGGGACGTGGAGGACCCAGGTTCGAAACCCCAAGGTCGCCGGCTTTGAGCGTGGGCTCATCTGGTTTGAGCAAAGCTCACCAGCTTGGACCCAAGGTCGCTGGTTGAGCAAGGGGTTACTATGTCTGCTGTAGCCCCCCCACCCCTGCATCAAGGCACCTATGAGGAAGCAATCAATGAACAACTAAGGTGCCGCAACAAAAATTGATGCTTCTTGGCCCTGGCCTGTTGGCTCAGTGGTAGAGCATCGGCCTGGCGTGCAGAAGTCCCGGGTTCAATTCCCAGCCAGGGCACACAGGAGAAGCGCCCATCTGCTTCTCCATCCCTCCCCCTCTCCTTCCTCTCTGTCTCTTCCCCTCCCACAGCCTAGGATCCATTGGAGCAAAGATGGCCCGGGTGCTGGGGATGGCTCCTTGGCCTCTGCCCCAGGCGCTAGAGTGGCTCTGGTCGCAACAGAGCAATGCCCCAGAGGGGCAGAGCATCGCCCCGTGGTGGGCAGAGTGTCGCCCCCTGGTGGGCGTGCTGGGTGGGTCCTGGTCGGGCGCATGCGGGAGTCTGTCTGACTGTCTCTCCCCATTTCCAGCTTCAGAAAAATACAAAAAAAAAAAATTGATGCTTCTCATCTCTCTCCCTTCCTGTCTGTCTGTCCCTCTCTCTGTCTCTCTCTGTCTCTGTCACACACAAAAAGAAATGAAGTAACTTAGACATTGCTGCCCTTCCCCCCTGTCTTCTTGCCCCTTCTCCCCTGTACTCCGAATATCACTCCATCCTTACAGTTGTCAGGTGCCACCCCCGCTGCTGTGCTGCTGACTGATTACTGGTTAATAGCCATAAGTGAAGTATAGAAATAAAACTGATACTATTTACCCTAATAACTGAATTAACACATTGCAATGGTATAGTTAACCTAGTGTATATAGATTATCATGTTTTTCTTCCTTTTAGTAATAAAAACTTAGTTAATTCATATCCCCAATAGACGACGCCTTGGCTACCAATGTTCCCAAGTTGGTAACAGCACTCTATATATTAGGTCCTCTACATAAGGATTTATTAGATTGCTTTATTCTTAACAGGCACGGGAGGATTGCCAGATAAATTGTAAAGGATAATATTTTATGCCTGACAGCAAATTACTTAGCTATGTACATGCATACATTCTCTGTCTCTCTCCATATATATATATATATACACACATATAAATTCCTTTTCCAATTTCAGGACTTCATGTACTTTGAAAGAGCTCCACCCCAGCGTGCATCCAGCTAGAGGAAGGAATCCAGCAAATCGGCCATACGGTTTAAAAAAATTTTTTTGTTGTTGAAAAGTTGGGTTTACAGTCAGCCCTTCATTATTTGAAAATATCTTGATCTGCTTTTGCAGATTATTTTCCCCTGATGTTCACTTTGACAGGGAGGCCGAGCGTGCGAGAACACAGTCTAACGAGCATGTCAACTGAGGATCCGTCTCCTGGGCCGCCTGGTGGTCCCGCAGTGCATCCTGGACATGCTCTGACTCATTCACTAATCAAGTGGAGAGAGAGAGGGGGGGGGGAGAGAGAGAGAGAGCATGCAGGCACCTGACCCTGAGAGAGGGCCACACGGGTCCCCAGAGCGTTCGCATTTTAATAGGTCACGTCCCTCCACATCGCCTCTTACCAAAGACGCATTTGATGCAAGGGGAAAAGAATGAGGCTTTTCATCTTTTTTTTTTTTTTTAAAGAAAGCAGGCAGAACGATGACATTTTATTGCACAAGGAACGTGTCACTTGTGCACCTGTGTCAAAGCGTCATTTTGCAAAATCTCTAAAGGTTTCCATGGAAAACTCGATTTTATTACAAAATCAAGAAAGTAAAACTTTCTTTTTTTGATCGGTTTAGAAGATGTTCGTGCCTGTCCCCTTCTGGGTGAGACGGTCAGGAGAAAAAAAATGACCAGGGCCACAGACACTCTAGATGTCTTAGAAAGTTAGGGACATCGGTGCCCTTATCAAAAGCTTGCATTTAATGCATGTAACCTCCGAACCTTCGGGTCTCGTGTGATGTGACGCAGAGGAGAAAATGCTTTTTTCTTTCGAGAGGATCCCTGATCATTGCTGTGCTGTTGTCATGGCGAGAGCTGGGTGTCTGTTCTCGAGTTTTGCAACGTGACCCGTCTGTGTAGCACTTTGGAAAAGCAAGTGCTTCAATTTCTGACCCTGCTTAGTATTATTGCTCTGCCTCTTTTTAAATAACAGATAAATCGGTGTCTCTGCAAAGGTTATCATTCTACAGATCATACAGCATCAGTACGGATTATATAGGCTCAACGTAGCGAAAGCATGCACTGTACTGGTTTCTGTTGACTAGTTCACAGCGTAGTGCGTTAGGGACTGCATTCTGATAGAGCCGCCTTGCTTCTGTGTGGACACGGACTGTGTTCTTTGGCTACAGCCAGGTATGAAGAGTAGAACATAGTGTTTGTTCTTCTGCTCCTTATTAAAAGAAGCATGCCTGAGCGTTCTTAGATGCGGCTGTTCTGACGTGAGGGCCTTCCGCCACCGTTCCTGTGGAAGTGAAAGGTTCCTCGCTGTTTTAGTCACAGCCATCTTTGTGCGGCAAAAGCTGTTGACTTAGTTTCTTGTAACGCTCATTTTTATGCACGACGACTAGCTTTTTTTCTCTTTTTAAATAAAGTGTAAAAGCGGCTGCTTTCTAAAATCCTAATTACCTTATGTTTCAAATTGCATTCGCACTCTTAGGCATATATATGCTATTATTCCTTCTCACGGCGTCTGACTGTTTGTGGTTCAGACAAAGAGTTTTTGGAAAATTTATATAAACTTTTCACTCTTGCTTGCCCGTGTTCCCATTCCGTGACCTGCTGCTGCATTAAACGAAGACAAAATTATTGCTAGCCTATGATAGTTTAAATTTTCATTTATAAAGTCTTTTGTGGTATTAACATGTCTCTTACAGTTACAACTTCTCTTTCTTTAACAACCATACCATGTGCCATATTTTTATACTGCAGTTCATAGGATACCTTTTATATCTCTTACTAGTAGTGTTTGATTGCGTAAAATAGTTCAGCTTAATTTAAAAAAATAAAGAGTTCTCTGAAATCTGTGTGTTTTCATGCTTCATCATATTGCTTTTGGCTTTTAGATAAATATACTATGGCTTATAATAAAATGCTGTTTTATTCTTTGACTGGTTGCTGAGTCTGTGCCGTGGACCGAATGTCTGCATTCCCTCCAAAATGCATGAATGAGCCCGACATGATGGTGTTCGGAGGTAGGCCCTCGGGGGGAGTAATTGGTCAGGTGAGTGGGGCCCTCGTGAATGAGATTAGTGCCCTGATATCCTGCCAGCACCTTGACCTTGGACTTCACCGGCCTCCAGAACTGTGAGAAATAGAAGTCTGTGGGCTGAGCCACCGGTCGATGGTCTTTTCCTTAGAGTGGCCCCAGGGTGATTAAGACAGAAGTTGGTACCTGCTGAGAAGGGAGGTTCTGCTGGAACAAACACCTCCCGTGTGGGCGTGGCTGTGGAGCTGGGGGACGGGCGGAGAATGGAAGAGCTCGCAGGTGCGTTCTGCAGGAGGCCTAGGTGGCCGCGAGCAGACTTTTAAGGATGATTCCGGTGAGACCTCAGAAAGAAGAGAGCCCTCGCTGGATCCTGTCTTCTGAGAGCGCACCTGAGTCACCGAGAACAGGAGGCGGGTCAGTGTGGGGAAACGGCTAGGAGTTAGACTGGGGTCCTGAGACAAGTCTTTGGTACGGACTTTGGACGCCAAGTCCTGCGAGGGCAGAACGCTGCCCGGCAAGCGCTGGTGAGATTGTTTAAAGGAAAACAGCTGATCCCTATGGCCTTTTCCTTACATTCCTGAAAAATATTAGTTAATGACCCTTCTCTGCACCTGAACCCAGGCTCTGCTAAATTGGTTAATGAGCAGAGAGACCAATAAACATGACGAGGCTGCAGAGATCTGGGCTCTCAGTCCTAGAGGCCCAGAGTCCCCTGGACCCATCTTTTCTGTATGTTGTGTCTTGTGTGTGTGTTTTCTTAAGTCCTGCGACGCCTTCCTGTCGTGCACGCCCACGCTGAGCTGGTCTCGGCAGGTAGGAATGTGGGCGGTGAGGGCTATTCTGATGAGGGCTCAGGTGGAAATGAGAAACAGGTTACTGGCCTGGCCTGTGCTGGCGCAGTGGATAAAGCGTTGACCTGGAACACTGAGGTCGCTGGTTGGAATCCCCGGGCTTACCCGGTCAAGCCATATACGAGAAGCAACTACTAGTTCATGCTTCCTGCTTCTCTCTCTCTCTTTCTCCCCTCTAAAAAAATCAATAAGTAAAGTCTTAGAAAAATAAAAAGAAACAGAGTATTGGAAATGGGAGGAGATGCAGTCCTTGTTATTAAGTAGCAAAGAACTTGGCTGAGTTGTGCTCGTGTTCTATTCTTTTGTGCCAGTTCAAACTTGCAAGTAGTGAAACTAGATATTTAGCTGAAGCAACTTCTTAGCAAAATGTTGGGGGTGCTGCTTGGCTCCCCTGACTGCTCCTAGTAAAATGCAAGCAGAGAGAAGTGGCTTACAGACGGGGCTAAGCAAAAAGGAAGCAGAATTTAAAGATTTGGCAAATTCGCCTGACTGGTGGTGGCCCAGTGGAAAGAACATCAACCTGGAAAGCTGAAGTTACAGGTTCAGAACCTTAGGTCGCTGGCTTGAACACAGAGGTTGCTGGCTTGAAGCCCAAGGTCACCGGCTTGAGCAAGGGGTCACTGGCTGGGCTTCAGACCCGCCGACCCCCATCAAGGCACATATGAGAACCAATTAATGAACGACTAAAGTGATGCAACTGCAAGTTGATGCTTCTCATCTCCCTTCCCGTCTCTCTCTCTCTTATCAATCTCAAAAAATAAATAAATAACCAAACAAACAAATAAATAAATGATTTGGTAAACACTCAGACTATCTTGTTTGTAAATCGTGACAACGCTGAGGGTGTGGCCGAGACAATTAGTGTAGATCAGTGTTCTCCAGGGAAGCCAGGCGCTCTCTTCTGCAAGACGATGGAAAAATGACCCAGAAGGCAACATAGTAACCAACAGAGCTGCCACTCACATTGCAGGCCCCAGTGCAGGGGTCTGGCAGTCAGGGCAGTTCGTGGCGGGGCCACCAGCATCCAGGGGCCCCCTGCATGCTGCCTGGAGCTGCATCACGGCGGGGGGGGGGGTTTCTGCTCTCTGCACTCGAGCACCAGGCTGTTCCACCACCCTAGATGGGCTGTGCTGGGCCCTGATGTGGCACAGGCTTCAGCCGCTACTCCAAGCTGCAAGCAGCAGACTTCGGCTGTGTCCCTGTGGCCCTTTCTCCACTGTGGGCAGCGTGCAAAGAGAAGGGGGTCACGGCTGCTGCTGCCTGGATTTAAAAAAAACACACAGGACTCTATGTGAGAGCCTCGGGGTTCAGAACCCCGGCCCTGGAGAGCTGTGGGGCCATCCTGCCCAGCCCTGCGGCTGAGTGGCTGAGTAGTTGCGTGGAGCATCAACCTGATACACCAAGGTTGCAGGTTCGATCCCAAGTCAGGGCACGAACAAGAATCCACCTGTGAAGACATAAGTAAGTGGAAGGGCAAACCAATGTTTCTCTCCCTCCCTCTCTCTTTAAAATCAATAAATAAGAATTTGAAAAATATTACTTAACTTGATTTACCTACACAGAAGCGCATTTCCCATTTGTCCCTAATCCCAGAAAAGAGAAACACAAGCATATGTCATGTCAAGCGAGGTAGCCTAGTAGGTTTGTTACATGATGAATGTAACCATGTACTGAGCAGGGTGGATAGGATCGCATGGCAGGCATTCATTTGCTCTGTCTCTTCCACCTGGTGAAGAACAATATGGTCTACAGATACATTTTTGCAATATTTGTTATAGCAGCCAGTTTAAATGTTTACTGTCTTCTCCACCAGCCCACTCCATCAATAATTACATTATTGAGCAGCCACTGAATTCCGACACTGAATTTAAAAATACAAACTTGCACATCTCGGGCTCACAGGCTAATGAATGAGGCAGATGTGTAAACAAACAAAATTCACATCGTGGAGGTCCATGATAGACACGTGTGCTCAGGGAGGTGTCAGCACATTCAGTAGAGGCCGTGTCACTAGCGCCATCTCAGGTGCGTTATGATATATTTCTGTCCCGTTGAATCAGACAGTTTACGTTGGCTCGTTGTATCACGTGCCTGGGTGTACTTCCCGGCATGGCTGACGGTGTATAAGATGCATTTTCCAGTCTTGTCTGAAAGCTGAAGGCATGGTAAATACAACTGGAAGGTCAATTTAGCCAAATTTTATCAAGTGACCTCGGGATTGGTTGTTTATGACAGTAGACAGGGAGCCCAGGAGAGTGGTAGGTTAACAACGTGCAACAGATATTTGCTGACGGAATGACAGGAGTCCTAACGTGTGTCTGTCACTGTGCTAGGTGTTCAAGAAGACAAGTGGAAAGGCAGTCCTCTGTCCCTCAGCAAGGATAAAGCAAGTATGTCACTGTAGCACAAAGCTAAACATTGCATAAAATAAAAATTATTTTTGCTTGAAAATATGTTACTTACCTCCCCCAACCACATCTCGAGATAACCATCAGTACCATTTTTTAAAGGAAGAAACAAACTTCATAAAGAAGGTATAATAAGAAGCACCTGACCAGTCAGTGGTGCAGGGGATAGATCATTGACCTGGGATGCTGAGGACCCAACTTCAAAACCCTGAGGTCGCTGGCTTGAGCGCAGGCTCATCCAGCTTAAGTGTGGTGTCGCCAGCTTGAGTGTGGGGTCATAGACATGACCCCAAGGTTGCTGACTTGAGCAAGGGGTCACTGGCTCGGCTGGAGCCTCCTTGTCAAGGCACATATGAGAAAGCAATCAATGAACAACTAACGTGTCGCAACTATGAGTTGATGCTTCTCATCTCTCTTTCTGTCTGTCTCTCTCTCAAAAAAGAAAAAGTTATAGTAAGAAGCAGATGGGATGCTGAGGAATTTTTTCCTCTAGCTGTAATTGTGATGATGGGAAACTGAAGGGTTGGATACGAGGTGAGAAATACGGAAGCCGTTGGAAGAGGGAGAACAGAACAGGTGGAATTCAGCTGATGCGAGAGCCTATAGAGCCGCCCAGTGTCCCGGTTCCCACCGGAGTCTGGCCAGGCTACCGGGAGACACCCTGCCCCATTCTCCCAGCTGTTCAGAATGGGTGGGTGGTGAGTGTTCACAGGTCTATGTGGTGGAGGTGGGGTAGGTGCTAGGATCGGGTGATGGTGGTGGCTAAACAGAAAGTAACCAACACATTCTAGAAATGCTTAGTGATTAGCGGAATGGATGCACATTAAGTTTTCCGGCAATTATTAGTTCTGCTGCTTCTCAACAGAGCAGCCGCTCATGTGAAATTGCATAATTTTGAGGTGTGTGGTTGCTAGATTTATCCTGAGATTTAAATCCAGGCCACACGGCTATGCACCTGAGCACATATGGAGAAAAACCAACCCAACCACAATAACCATGATATAATGACATAATGTGACCAGCTACCTATAATAGCAACGACGGTGATGAAGGTACCAGCTAACTCCTCAGCGCTTCCTAAAAAGGTAGACACCCAGCGTGATTCTAAGGACTTTCCGTGTATTGATCCATCAGTTCTCAGAACCCAAGGAGAAAGGCTACTGTAATAATTACTGTAAAACTGCCGTTTCACAGATGAGAAAATAGACATTTACATATCTACCTTATGCCCACAAAACCGTTATATGAAGCCGGCTCCAGAAGCGACCCCATAAATCCCTGTGCTCTGTGCTTCTGTGGGAGATGTGCTTTCTCTGTGTGTTAACAGAGAAACACCGAGAGACAGCCCTCAAGTCAAACAGGAACATGGTTTTTGTGGGGTGCTCTCCAGTTTAGGGTTGCTGCTGGGTAACCCACAAGGCTCGGAGGGAGTCCGGTCCGAGCAGGTGCTCTCTCGGAGAGACTTGCTTTTGCTTCTGCGGGTGTCCCAGGTTCCTGGGCTCAGATACATTTATTTAGGGGGAATTACCAAAACAATCCTTTGTTTGAACAGTTTTAAAAAACACATTGGCTCAAACTCTCTTCGCTAACAGTCACTCAATATAATTTATTTGAGTTGTCATTTTTTTCATTAGCGCAGATAAAAAAAAAACCACCTAAGGATTAGACATTTTTTTTTTTTAAACCGAAGGTTCTGCAAGGGTAGGCACGGAGAAGGTGGCAGCAGGTGGCAATTTGAATGACACCATGTTTCCTTTTGTAGCAGCACCCTCATCCTGGCCGCCTGTAGGGGGCAGCACCAGCTCAGGGATCTTTTTAGTAACCTAGACTCCCTTTTTATTTTCCAGCCAAGAATAGATCGGTACTAATCTCTAAGTCTTCATGAATAGACTTGTAGGATTTTAGAGTCAGAAGGGACATTAAGAACTCTCTGCTGGACAGACAGTCTGACGCACAGATGAAGATATTTATGAGCGACTCTGGGATCCCGTCATAGATCCAGAAGTAGGAGTGCTGATCTCCACTTCTTACTCCAATGTTCTTCCACCGCACCCAACACTTAGCTGGGACTGAAAACATTTTAATGCCACAGCTTTCATCATATTGAAGTTTTAAGCATTGAAGACATTAAACACCCAGTTTTAAATTGTCTTAAATGTTCTAAATCATTTTTAAGCCTGTGCTTATAGAATCTATTTCAGCCAACCAGAGTCACATCTCAGAGATCTTCTAGTTTATGAGAAAAGGAAACTAAATTACTATGTGACAAAAACAGCAAGAAAAACATTTAAAACATCGGTGTCTGGCTAACACGGAGGTTTATCTCCCTTATTCATCTGTGGATACAATGATATCTTCGTAGTCACCCCCTACATTGGAGTTCAGTTTCTTCACTGCACTGTGGATACTTATTAGGGATTTTGTTGTTCTTGTTGTTGTTAAAATACTATCCGTCGTTTGATCGGTTTTCCAGCTTTGAAGAAATGTAATTGTTGGTTCAAAAAGGAATCTCTTAAACAAAGAGACATTCACACCGTCACCCTGAGAAGGGAAAGGAAAATACACCCAGCGGGGAAGCAAACACGAGTCCTGTGTGGAGGTGACTTGGTCTGCCTGCTGCCTTGGCAGATGAGAAAAGCAGGTGACATGGTTGGGAATACGGGGTCATTTCATGGAGGGAGCTGAGGATTATTCCCGGCAATGCTCAGGGTCTGTTTTATCGCCCGGAATGGCTTTGTTCATAATATATATATTTTTCTTCTAGTGAGGGCATTGCAATTTTCCTCGGTGTCTCCTGTATCGGTCTGTTTCTCTCCGTGCCACGTGGCCTTGTATGTTTCTGTGTTTGAGGAGTGGGTGCCCCTTGTCTGAGGAATGGCCCCTGGACATGCCTGCCCACGGAAATCAGGGGGAGTGTGATGCTCATTTCTTCACAGGAGCGCTCTGTCACGTTCAACGGGAAACTGTTTATATACTGCGGGTGTTTTGATAGAGTACTTCGCGAACGAAATCAGTTGCCGAGCAGACACAGGAAGGAAGCAGAAATGGTTTTTATCTTGATGAGGCTATTTTCGGGATATATGGTTCTTTGCCGACAGTAGGCTGACAGAGTGCTGGGGGTGGTAGTTCTCTGCCCTGTCTCAAGCGGGGCTGGAAAACTGGAGGGGTCGCTGGGGTGGGGTGGGGGGCTGCCTCCTATTACACTGACCCCAGGCAGGAGCTGGGGGGGGATGCTCCCTACAGGCTGTCTGCCTCTCCAAACAGACAGAAAGAAGGGACCAAACTGCCTCTGCCCAGTTCCGTCTTTCAGACTCAATAGGTGGGCACTCGTGCAGCCCCTGGTCCCTGAGGCAAACAAACGAGGGGTCGGAGGGAGAATGGGCAGGAACGCTTTCCAGTGCCCCTGCCACACACAGCTCCCGGAGCCCCCCACTCAGAGCCGAGCCTGCAACCAACGCGGCAGCTCCTTGATGTGGAGGCCTGGTAAAACCGGCTGGTCCATTAACAGTGAGCTGTGGCGGCCTCTTTAAAAGATAACGGACACGTATCCTTTGCCTCTCTTTGGAGCTTCCTCCTGGCACGAGCTACAGAGCGCTGTGCAGATGGCTGCGACCTGTGCTGGGCGTGGAGGTGCCCGGGAGGGGCCCGGCTGTGAACCAACACGGGCTGCTGCTGGTGCCAGACGGGGGCCACTCAACAAGAGGTCTGGGCTACACAGAGGCCAGATGCTGCTTATTGAGAGACTTTAGGAAATCTGAAGCAGGAGACAACACGGCCATTTGTATGGAAAAGTCACTGGTAAGGGCTTGGGTGGGCCAGCGGGTTGGGTGGGGAGGGGTCTCAGGGTCTAGCTGGCGTTAACAGTGAGAGGCAGGTTGGTGGACAGTCAGATATGAGGGGAGGGTTCTCAGGAAAGAACACTGGCCTCTGCCAGCACTTGTGTCTGGGAGAAAGCTGCCCTCCCACCCCCAGCTCTTGCTCTGGTGTCCGACAGTCCAGTTCCTCCCCGTGTGCCCCTGGTGCCCTTCAAGCTGCTTCCCCAGCGCCAGAGCCCAGAGGGAGGGAGTCTGAGAAAGTCCGTGCAGGCCCTTTAAGAGGAACGCCTGGGACTCCAGCAGCTCCGTCTCCCTCAGCCACAGTCCCTGCTGGTTTTACAGCCAGAAGTTGTGGGGACTTCTCTTCCCGGCTCTGGGAGCCTGGGCTGGGGGCTTCACTCCCCAAGGAGAATCCCCACAGCTGAGGTTTCCCTGGTGATTTTAAACCACCACACGTGGTGTGGGACCAGCCGGTCCCTTATTCCCGTCCCTCCTACCAGCCTTGATGTGGCTTCCTGAACTCCCTAGCTGTAGGACTTCCCTTCAGCCAGATTCCGGGCGGTTCTGAATGACGGCTGCTCTGTCGTTTAGTTGCAGTTTTGATGTGGTTGTGGGAGGAGGTGAGTACCACGTTGACCTCCGCCACCATTTTGAATGGAAATCTAAAGATACATTTTTTTTTTTAAGTTTTCTGTAACTCCTCCTCCCCAGGATGTCCTGGGTTCGCCTCTAATTTGGGGCTTCCTGCCCTTGAAGGAGCATTACAATTTACTGAGAGTTTTTCCTTAACTGCAAGGTAGGGGGTCTACCTCCAGACAATGACTTAATTGCTCTGATGTCGTTGCTGTGGGTACTTTACAGGAGTCCCTGAGGTCTTTGATCTGTGCTGTGCAGGACGAGAACCCTCCGAGTCAGTCTCCTGGCTTCTCGTGGTCGCACCCGCTCGTGTCACCTGGAAGGCCTCTCAGAACCCCCGCACTGGACTTCAGAGACTGTCGGGGGGGACCCTAAGACACACCCAAGTTGGGGGCAGAGGTTACTGTCTGGAAGCGCCCAGGAAACTCCTTCAAATTTGCGGTAAAGCCAAAGGTTCTTGGCTTTTATCCACATCTTCACCCAATGAATAGGGTTGTTCAACAAAACAGCCGGCCTGGTTACATTGGAAGTGCCGGTATCAGTTTGCTACAATAAAAGATTGTTCCATGCAAAATGTGAGACTTGCACACACACAAAAGAATGACCCATTGCTTCTGTGATAATACACTGAGCAGGGCTTCCCACCTTTTTTTCTTTTTTCAATTTTTTTTAAAATTCTGAGGTGAGAAGTCAAAGGCAGAGACAGACTCCCGCATGTGTCCGACTAAGATCCACCCAGCATGTCCACCAGGGGGTGATGCTTTGCCCTTCTGGGACATTGCTCCATTGCAACCAGAGCCATTCTAGCGCCTGAGGCAGAGGCTACAGAGCCATCCTCAGCACCTGGGCCAACTTTGCTTCAATGGAGCCTTGGCTGCGGGAGGGGAAGAGAGAGACAGAGAGGAAGGAGAGGGAGAGGGGTGGAGAAGCAGATGGGCGCTTCTCCTGTGTGCCCTGGCCGGGAATCGAACCAGGGACCTCCAGATGCTGGGCTGACGCTCTACCACTGAGCCAGCTGGCCAGGGCCAGAGCTTCCTGTATATTTATTTGTGAAATCTGACAACCTTACACCCCGAACACAAATAGTGTTTCCATGTCACCTGAGGATAACGTGGACCCCCGTAGGAAAAGGAGCTTTCGGGGACAGAACACCCGAGGGAAAAGCAAAGCGAGGTCACCGTGGCGATGCCTAGAAAACGACCTGAAGAGTCTTCTCTGTTTATCTCTCTTCCCCAGTCGACCTGGGTTTTGTATCAACGGGCTCTCGGATTCTTGGCTGAATTCCTCCACCCGATTCAACCAATGAGCGAAGCGCTGCCAGACTCCGCGATCCCACCCCCACCCCCAACCTCCCTCCTGTCAACCAGCCCGCCCACCTCCTTCCAAGTCTTGCTCATTCTTTTTTCTTTTCTGCATCGCACAGGAAGGGTCCAAAGCAAGAAAATGCACAGATGGGTTTGGCCGGTGTGCGCGCGTGTGTGTGAGCGTGTGTGTGCAGGACGTGAAGAACCCTTCCTTCGGGTACTATCTGCCTCCCTTCTTTTGTCTTTTTATTTTTGTTTTTTATTTTGGGAGTCTAGTGTATCTGTCAATAATCAAGTGTCGGAAAGATGAGAGAAGACTAATACAATATATATAACTGATATGTTGAAGAAACTCACAAATTAGAAACGGGTTGGAGGAATCAAGTAAAGATCCCTCGAACTGTTATCATATTAAAATACATAATGTAAATAAATAGAATATATATCATATATCACGTTTTAATATTATATATCCCCTATTTCTGTAAACACGTTAATTGAAAAAAAAAATCTGTATCTGCCTCCATTCTTGTAGAAATGTGAGCCCCAGGGTATAGCCTGCCAGTGCTAAACGGAGAATTGGGTAAATTTATCTCCTAACTGCTGTTTTCCGTGTCAGTTACCAGCAAAAAAGCACAGAGGCTCTTTCAGCAAACGGTCAATTGAAAGGAAAGAAGGACGATTGTCTGGCCAACGTGTAAACCCCGCGCTATCTAGAATTTTCCATTAAGCACACAAACCACCTCGACAGATAACACACACGCCATCGGGGAACAATGCAGGCTTACACTGTCGCGGTGTCTACCATTCCGCTGGGGGTGGGGGTGGGGCGGAGAGGCGCGTCTCTGGCCTCTGGAGAGTATTAGGTGTTGTCTGCAGAGACACGCGGTCTCCCGGGAAGAGCGCAGGACACACTGTGGGGCCCAGACGTGGAGTCCCCCAGCTGCCCTGGGTAATTCAGGGACTCCAGCTACCAACGAGTTTCTGTGGTCGAGCTCTTCTTCTGCTGCGGCAACATTTAGCTCCCGATGCCTAACTTGTTTGGATAAAAGCGTTATTTTAAGAATTCCAGTGAGATCATGGATGTGGATAAGGTAGGGCTATTCCAAACATGAGCGTTTTACCCAGCACGAGAATAGAAGGAACAGTAGCAGGGAAAGGGTAGTTTCCCCCTCTGCACACAGAGAAGCTGACCAGCTCCTAGTGCTGTCTTCTCTGAGGGAGCAAAGCAAACCCACCCAGAAATACCCTCAGTGGGTAAAAGAAAGAGCAGACAGCTAGCAGACTGACTGTAAGCACTGATTTTTTTTTTTTTTTTAAGGAACAAGAAAAGATTAAAAAGTGCCAGGCCACAAGATTAGTCCCCTTAGAGATTCCTGGCACCCCAACTGGAGATCGTGGATCTGTTGAATAATCATGTTCCCTTCCCTTGGTTAGATTAAGTCATTGACCCAAAGATGAGTCACAGACAAGTTTACAGGAAGATCCCCCAAGTCGGAGTGGTAAAAGTAAGTGAAATGGGGAAAAAATGTGTGCGGATGCCATGTTTCCAGAGGTCTAGGTAGAACCCATTTCTGTTTTTAGACTTTAAGGAGACTGTGTGATGTCAGGCTCCTCTGAGTTGAAATATGTGATTATTCAGCCAAATGCTAGACTCAACGATACTATTCCAGTTTCCATGAAGAATTAAAAAAAAAAAATCAAACAGCATATTTAACCTTCCCCCCCCAAAAAAAGAAAAACAGTGTAAGTAAACATATTATCTACCTTACATACAATTTATATGTTTAGTTCTTAGACACATTAAATTCTTAACCAACTCAACTGCCCTCATGTATACACACCCGCTGTCACCGAGATGTTTACTCTTCATAGACTTTGTTTGTGTGAGGCCAGTGCAGGGAACCAGCAGAGGTCCCTGTTGCTGACACAGATTGGGAAATGATAACACCGCTCACAAATGTTAGGGGATATTTTATAGCTTCATATTTATTTTGGAATATCCCCTAATCTTTGTGAGCAGTATATTTTAAAAACGACTCCCAGCCCTGGCCAGTTGGCTCAGTGGATAGAGTGTGCATGTCCCAGGTTCAACCTCCAATCAGGGCACACAGGAGAAATGACCATCTGCTTCTCTCCCCCCTCCTCTCCCCCTTCTCTATCTCTCTTCTCCTTCCGCAGCCAGTGGCTCAACTGGTCTGAGCACCAGCCTCAGGCACTGAGGATAGCTCTGTTGATTTGAGCATCGGCCCCCAGATGGGGGTTGCCAGGTGGTCCCCAGTTGGGGCGCATGTGGGAGTCTGTCTCTCTGTCTCTCCTCCTCTAGCTAAAAAAAAATGACTCCCCAAATTATAAAACTCCATCTGTTCCATGAACTCTGTGACTCAGTTGAATCACTCAGCACCTTCACCCACATGTCCCAAATCCAATCTCAGCAATTGACCCAGTGATGTGCTCCCTTCTGACAACGCTCTAGCAGTTTTCTCTGTCCCCGTGTGTCCCCTGTGTGTCCTCTCAGGGTCCGAGATCACTCTCCCCAGAGCTTCGGGTAGCTTACTTCACAGTCTACCTCCTCGAGGGCATGCCCTGACCTCCCCTCCCCAAAACATTTCCAGCTCCCCAACGTCCTCCCTTCTTCTTGCTGGCACTCAGCACCATCAGACATAGTATGTGTTTGCTTGTTGGTTTATTCGCAATAATTTCTGAGGTTAATCTCAGTCACTGCAGAGACGTTGTTTGTCCTATTGACCACTGTAACCTCACCGCCAACAACAGTGACTAACAAGAAGCAGACACTGCCCTGGCCGGTTGGCTCAGCGGTAGAGCGTCGGCCTGGTGTGCGGGGGATCCGGGTTCGATTCCCGGCCAGGGCACACAGGAGAAGCGCCCATTTGCTTCTCCACCCCTCCCTCCTTCCTCTCTGTCTCTCTCTTCCCCTCCTGCAGCCGAGGCTCCATTGGAGCAAAGATGGCCTGGGCGCTGGGGATGGCTCCTTGGCCTCTGCCCCAGGCGCTGGAGTGGCTCTGGTTGCAGCAGAGCATCGCCCCCTGGTGGGCAGAGTATCGCCCCCTGGTGGGCAGAGCGCCGCCCCCTGGTGGGCGTGCCGGGTGGATCCCGGTCGGGCGCATGCGGGAGTCTGTCTGACTGTCTCTCCCCGTTTCCAGCTTCAGAAAAATACAAAAAAAAAGAAAAAAAGAAGAAGAAGCAGACACTGAATCAACGTCGAGGAAACGCCGCTGGATAGAGAGTGGGGGAAAAAGTAGGTTTACTGTTGTTTAGGATGGAAAATAATACAATAATTTCATCAATAATAATATAAGAATAACTTCTGTGTTTTTTATACTCACACCATAAACCCACTCTTGTCCCAGCCTGTCTAGGGACAATGACATCTATAAAGATAATTTCAAAAGTAGAATTTAAATCCTTAGAATTATTGTATCCCTAGCCATGATGGCTACTTTGAAGGAGATGCTACCTGTTTGAAAATATCTATTTGCCATAAAAATACTTTTTTGTTTGTTTAAAAATACAACACATTGTGCCTAACCAGCCAGTGGCGCAGTGGATAGAGCATTGGACTGGGACACAGAAGACCCAGGTTCAAAGCTGCAAGCTGGCCATCTTGAGTGTGGGCTCCTCTGGTGTGAGCAAGGCTCACCAGCTTGAGCCCAAGGTCACTGGCTCGAGCAAGGGGTCACTCGGTCTGTGGTAACCCCCCCATCAGGGCACATATGAGAAAGCAATCAATGAACAACTAAGGAGCCGCAATGAAGAATTGATGCTTCTCATCTCTCTCCCTTCCTGTCTGTCTGTCCCTATCTGTCCCTCTCTCTGACTCTGTGTCTCTCTCTCTCTCTCTCTCACGCACACACACACACACACACACACACACTACAACACATTGTATAGTGCAGCTACCCTTCCTGCTCTTAGATGCTTTTAAGCCTTTTGGAAAGAGATAGTTACTTCTGGATCTTGCTTTTTTCCTGGGATACAAATCTGGACATAACTTCTCCTCATCAAGTTGTTCTGCAGAAAACTTTTCCGCCTCAGCCCTATCAGGTGGTGGAGGTTGAGGATCTAACAGATGTCTTGGAAGTAGGCACAGAAGCCAGGGAGATGTTACTTGGATTCTTTTCTACCTCAGAAAAACCGGTCGTTGGTAGATGAAGCTGCCAGTTGAGGAGATGGGAGTTTCCTCAATTGTTTTTGACCTTTGTTTACAAGGAGACCTCAGGTGGTCAAGTGGTCCACCTGGGGCCGTGTCAGTCATGGCTGGAAGGGAGCAGTGGTATTTGTCAGAGGACCTTTGTTCTTGTTTTTCCTGTTGTACCAGGAATGACACCTTAACAGAAGGCAGCAGGGTCTGGTTTATGGGGGCGGAAACTTCCTTGTGCTTGAGCCTGGAGCCTTATGTTTCTGGACAGGGGTAATTAGTGACTTTGTTCATTTCTAGGTTTAAAAGCTTCTTGAGATTGGCAAATACTCACCTAACGAGCAGCAATACTCAGTGGCAGGCTGTGGGCACCGGACACAGAGCCTTAAGCACAGGGAACTCTATCAAGACCAACTGAGCTGAATCAGCAGAAGCAAATAAAGCTGAAATATAAACTTGGTTAGAGCAAGTAGCCAATGAGAGGCAAACCAATTCTTGGGTTGAAAGACAGAATACACATCGATTCCCGGCCAGGGCATACAGGGGAAGCACCCATCTGCTTCTCCACCCTTCCCCCTCTCCTTCCTCTCTCTTCCCTTCCCTCAGCCAATGCTCCATTGGAGCAAAGTTAACACAAAGTTGGCCCGGGTGCTGAGGATGGCTCCATGGCCTCCACCTTAGGCACTAGAATGGCTCCAGCTGCAATGGAGCAATACCCCGATGGGCAGAGCATCGCCCCCTGGTGGGCATGCCGGGTAGATCTCTGCTTCCCTGCTTCTCATTTCAGAAAAATACAAAAAACAACAACAACAACAACAAAAATAATGACAGGGCACACAACTTGATTGTATGTTGTGATTGCTTCACATGTGTGGGGATGCACATCGGCAAGCACACACACACTCACATATAAAAATTCTCACTCACATACCTGAAGACACAACACTGAAAGAAACACATCGAAATGCAAACTCTGGTTACTTCTGGGGGGTTAGATTATGAGTGATTTTATTTTACTTATTTGTTCAATTTTCTTCTTCTTTTTTCTTCACTTTCTTTTCTTCTTCCCCTTCTCTTCCTCTTCCTTCTCCTTCTTCTTTTTGTTTTCTTCTTTTCCTCCTCCTCTTCTTCCTCTTCTTCTTCCTCTTCCTCCTCCTCCTCCTTCTTCTTTTTATTAAGTGAGAGAAAGGGAGCTACAGAGACAGACTCCCAAATGTGCCTTGACTGGGATCCACCCAGCAACCCTGGCCTGGAGCCGATGCCCTGCCCATCTGGGGCCATGCTCACAACCAAGCTATTTCTAGCGCCTGAGGCAGAGGCTCCACGGAACCATCCTCAGTGCCTGAGACGGATGCACTCAAACTAATCAAGCAATATCTGTAGGAGGGGAAGAGAGTGGGAGGAGGAGTGGAGAAACAGTTGGTTGCTTCTCCTGTGTGCCCTGACCGGGAATCAAACCTGGAACATCCACATGCCAGGCCAACACTCTACCAACTGAGCCAACTGGCCAGGGCAAGAATGATGATTTATACATGCATGGATGTATTCAAAATGAGAGAAGTGTCTAGTTGAACTTGGAGTCTTGAAGACAGAGTAGTATCTGGAACCTGGTTCCTGCACACAAACTGTTTATTGACTGAATGAATGAACCACGGCACACCTACTTTAAGGAAATCATGGTATAAAGAGAAAAGGGATTTTTTTTTTTTTACTTTTGTGATTGATTTGGAGCAATTTATTTGATGTAGGTAGTAAATTACAATTATTAAAAAACAGAGGAATTCAAAGGGAGGCATTAGAGTAGGAATGAAAAAAGGGGGTTCTATGGAAAGTTACCCCACAGGGTGATCTGATCATAAATCCCTAACTGGGCAGGTCAAGGAGCATAGTCACACCCTAGGAATATAACTTCTTTAGGAAAAGGTCTTTGCCTTAAGCAAGCTCTGTTCATTGCGTCTGTGCGTCTAGGTTAACAGATCTTTAAAATAACTACCTGCAAGAGAGCACACAGTCTTATTAACCATCCTGTAACGTGGCCGCTCCTCACCGTCTCCCACTTCTGGTAATCTCCCTTTCGTTCCCTCCTTCATTTCAAACTCGTGGAAGAAACTGCGAAACCCTCCTTACCCAGAGCCTTTATCTCAGTCTGATGAGATCTGGCTTCCCAGTGTATCTCCTTTTTGGCTTTGAATGCATTTTCATTAAAATTTTCTAGAGTCTCTTATAATGACAGGAGTAGTTGATTTGATAATGCTTCCATGTTGAGATATTCTTTTATTTATTTATTTTTTGTATTTTTCAGAAGTTAGAAGTAGGGAGCAGATTCCCGCATGCGCCGGACTGGGATCCACCTGGCATGCCTACCAGGGTGCAATGCTCTGCCCATCTGGGCCATTGCTCCATTGCTGCGAGAGCCATTCTAGCACCTGAGGCAGAGGCCATGGAGCCATCCTCAGTGCCCAGGCCAACTTTGCTCCAATGGAGCCTTGGCTGTGAGAGGGGAAGAGAGAGACAGAGAGGAAGAAGAGGGGGAGGGGTGGAGAAGCAGATGGGTGCTTCTCCTGTGTGCCCTGGCCGGGAATCAAACCTGAGACTTCCACATGCCAGGCCAACACTCCACCACTGAGCCAACTGGCCAGGGCCATTCTTCTTTTTTTTTAATTGTAAGGAAAGAAAAACAATTCTTGTTTTAAAACACTTTTTGTTAAGGGATTATTGCTTTTTATAGTTTATACCTGAAATATTAAAAAAAATACTAATGATCCTTTGCATCCAAATATGTGTTTCTACTTTGGGCTAAATTGGTATTAATGGTGATTTTTAAGAATCATATTAACTGGGGGAAAAGAAAGCAGTAAATCAATGAATAAGAAGGCCACACAGTCACAAAGGAACGTCAGAACGGTAATTAAGAAAAACACTGTGATTGAAGTTTAAAGAAATTAGAGTGCAGTCTCCAAATGGCTACCTTAAGACACCAGAGTGGTGTTATTGATGTCTGTCCGTCCGGGAAACTCTGCAAAATACAATGCCTGCAGGAAGTTCACGGAGAGTACCCTGCCCGATACAAAGCGCCGGGTAAGCAGACGGGCAGCACCGTCATTATGGCTAACTTCAAAAAGTACAAAGGGACGCTATGCATGGTGATGTCTCTACGGTACAGAAAATTATATCTGCTGCAAACCATCCCTTCTGGAAACCTGTAATGGAAAATGTTCTGAGGAAGACACCGCTTATAATGCTGGGCGCCGCACGCAGGCTGGGCGCCGCACGCAGGCTGGGCGCCGCACGCAGGCTGGGCAATGCACGGCACCTCCGCGACGCCGTGCCTCCTCCCTCGGTGGGCACCCACTTTAAACTGAACTCTTTATCCTTTTGGTGACGTTGTAAAAATATTTCCTTTGGCGAATGTCACAGAATTTGTTTTCCAGATTATAGAAATAATAAATTAAAAATATGATGCGTACTAAAAAAAAAAAAAAATAGTGCTGGTACTTTTTATGACACATAAATATCTAAATAATGTCCATTTCTCCCAGGCTAAAGCTTTAGCATTTTCACTTCCTTTATGCTCCCGTTAAAAAAAAAATTATTGGGGTGACATTGGTTAATAAAATTGTATATATAGGTTTCAGGTGCACAATTCTATATACCACAGCCTTTGTATATTGCACTGTGCGTTCAGCACCCCAAGTCCAGTCTCCTTCCATCCCCATGCACCCCCCTTTACTCCCTCTCCTCCACCCCCACCCCACTTTTCCTCCGGTACTTACCACACTCTTGTCTGAGCCTGGGAGGTTTTGTTTGTTTTACTTGCTTAATCCCTTCCCCCTTTTCGCCCAGCCCCCAACCCCCTCCCCTCTGACAGCTGTGGGTGGTCATTTCATTTCCTTGATGGTTTCCTTTGCTGTGCAAAAACTTTTTAGTTTGATGTCGTCTTATTCGTTTATTTTTGTTCGTTTCTTTTTTTCCCCTTGTTTGAGGAGATATATCAGAAAAGTATTGCTTCAAGAAATGTCCTCGATGTTACTGCCTATGTTTATCTCCCAGGATTTTTTATGGTTTCAAGCCTTATGTTTAAGTCTTGAATCCATTTTGAGTTTATTTTTGTGTGTGGTGTAAGAATGTGGTCTAGTTTCATTTTTCTTTTTCTTTCTTTTTTTTTTTTTTTTGCTTGTATCTGTCTAATCTTCACAACACCATTTATTGAAGAGACTACCTTTACCCCATTGTATGTTCTGCATTCTTTGTCGAGTATCAGTTGACCATAAATATGTAGCTTTATTTCTGGGTTCTCTATTTTGTTCGGCTGATCTATAGGTCTGTTTTTATGCCAGCACTTTGCTGCTTTGATTACTAGGGCACTGGAGTTTAGTTTGATACAATGTAGCGTGAGAAAGCACTCCATCGGGGAGGGATAAGGTAGGAATATCCTTGTTGGAGCCTATGAATGGAGTTGGCCCAGGAAGGCCCACCTCCATGCTGAGTCCAGGAATTATTGATTATGGACTCCATATATTCTCAATATTTATAAAAGGATTGTGTCTAGATGTTAGGGATAGGACAAGGAGCCAATTATGATTAATGAGGCCTAGAGTTTATATCATTTTAAGGAATCTTTAAGAAAAAAAACCCCAGACTCGAGTGACCAATATAAAAGAAAGCCGTGAGTACTTATGTAGGATACAAAAAGAAGATCTAATAATTTATTTGTGGGATTCAAGCCTCTTTTTCCTAGAATGCCTTAGATAGTGTCTAAGAAATGTTGTCTCAGTAATTGTTCTGTTTTCTTTTTATTGCTTATTTTTCTTTTTTTAAAAATATTTTGTTGTTCTCTTGTTATATTTCAGTAATTGTTCTTGATTACAACCTGGCTTTCTTCCCAACCTCAGAGAGTGAACACTCCCGGCATTCCCGACACTCACAGATGTCCTTTGCTAGGGAGAGAAATGACACAAAGTTTCTCAGCTTCAGGGTAAATCATTCCAGGAAAAGGAGTTCAGTATTCCCAAGAAACAGGAGAATGAGGGACCTTAAGGGCAGAGAGCCATAAAAAAAAATCATTAGAAACTACTGTTGAAGCCTGAGGTCGGGTAGTTCAGTTGGCTAAAGCGTCCTCTCAATATCCCGTGTTTGTGGGTTCAATCCCCGGTCAGAGCCCATATAAGAATCAACCTATGAGTGCCTAAATAAGTGGAACAACAAACTGATGTTTCTTCTCTCCCTCCCTCTCTCTCCCTTCTTCTCTCTCTCTAAAAATCAATATGTAAATAAAGTAAAATAGAATGGAAAAGCTACTGTTGAACAAAAAGATTTTGACACTGTATTGTGGTTAATGATAATGTCATACTGGTGTCACCGATGCCAACAAATATGTCATGGCTTGGAACGTCAGTAAAATACATTTGGAAGACAATGCAGAAGCCGCAAACTTCTGCTGCTGACCTTTGAGGGTGACTCATGGCCCAGACAGCTCTGTCCAAATCAGTGAGACTGGTTACAAAACATCTGTTAGGGCCATCTCTGGAAGCCTGTGTGTCCTCTGGCTCTCTTAACTAGCCCTGGCCTGCTCTTGTTACTTTGAGTCTGGCTGAAGTCAGTTTTACAACTGACATAGTTTTGCTGGGTATGAGGGTTTCGCAATTCAGATCTACCAAGGGAGTGTGAACCAAGAAGATGGATTCTAATGCTCGTTTCGGCCGCACGTGTGCTGACCCTGGGACGACACAGAGGTCAGCATGGCCCTAGTGCAAGGAGGATCTGCAGATTTGTAATGTGTTCCATAGGAAAAAGGAAGAAGAAGGAGGGAAAAGGGGTTCCATGGCAAGTAACCCAATAGGGTACTCTGATCATGAGTTCCTGAGTGGGCAGGTCATAGTGGGGAGTCACACCCCAGACGTGTAACTTCTGTTTCTTCCCTCTTCTTTGTCTGCAGATGTAGCCCCGTTTCATCCAGGCCACCACAAAAAACAGACAGAAAGCACGTGATTTTTTCTCTTTTTTTGTTTTTGTGCATGGATTTTTTTTTCTTTTGCATCCCAGTGCAAACCAAAAGAACATTAGATTAGGCCCTGGCTGGCTGGCTCAGTGGATAGAGTGCTGGCTTGGTGTGTGGATGTCCCGGGTTCTATCCCTGGTTAGGGCACACAGAAGAAGCGACCATATGCTTTTCTTCCCCTCTCTTTCCCCCTTTCTCTCCTTCTTTCTCTCTCTCTCTCTCTCCCTTTCTCGTAGCCAGTGGCTCAGTCAGTCCGAGTGTCAGGCTCAGGCTTTGAAGATAGCTCTGGTGATTGAGCATTGGCCCCAGATGAGGGTCACCAGGTGGATCCTAGTTGGGGCACATGTGGGAGTCTGTCTCTCTATCTCCCTCCTCTCACTTAAAAAAAAAAAAAGAATATTAATTCTATCAGTGGATGCAGATAACTTCTTTAATAAAATTTCTTTGCTTTAAGCAAGTCCTGTCCACTGTTTCTGAGCAACTAGGTTAACACAATTTTGAGATAACCCACCCACAACCACCCTTTAAGAAAGCACATAATATCCTGGCCAGATAGCTCAGTTGGTTGGAACACTGTCTCACTACGCAAAGTTTGCCAGTTCAATCCCGGGTCAGAGCACATACAGAAACAGATCAATGTTTGTCTCTCCCTCCATATATATATATATATGTGTGTGTGTATATATATATATATCAGAGAGCCTGTAAACTTTGCTATCTCCTGGAACTTTTCTTAAAGCCTCTCCTTCAAACTCAGAAAAGACGCTGCAAAACTATTATTCTAGGGAGCATTTAAGATCCCGCTCCCTGGCATACGTTGTTAGTTTGGCTCCAATAAACTATAAAAATTCTGGACCGGTTTGGACGTTACTTATTGTCGACAGGAGGACCCTATCAATCATGCTCAGATGACTAAAACATACCGTGAAGGTTAATAAAAACGGCACCTTCGCTGGAAGCGCCGCCTGAGAACCAGCGCTTCCACAGCAAGGCTTCTTGTCTTTTCCTGGAGACCGTAAGAAGCCAGAGGAGTAAAATCCTCGAGGAGATAACCCGCGCACAAGTCCCCTACGATAAACAACTTCCTGCTGGGGGGAGAAGCCCGTTTGGGGACCATTGAGAAAGCTCACTTCTGTTTTCTCATATGAGCGATTTCGCCTGGACAGGCCAACTCTTGAAAAAGTCATCTTGGAAAGCGACCCCTGCAAGCTGTGGCTTAAAGGGTGACAGGGATTTTAGGGAAAAGGAAGGTGGGACCTACAAGCCTCTCAGGCACCGCCTGTACAGATGGCACCGTCAGCCTCAGCTCTGGGGCCGCCTGCTCACCCTACAATGAGAAGGGCCACCCACGAACCGGGCAGCAGAGGGCAGAGTCAGGGGGAGGGTCCCTGAATGCAGGCTCCACTTCTGAGTGTAGCTACGCCCTCAGCTCCAGCTGCCGTCCTGCCGTCGCTGTGGTTTCTGGTCCCATTCAAGGCTTTGATCTCAAATCCTTGTCCCCGGTGGTGGCCTTTTCTCAGGCTTCCCCCTAGTCCCCAAGTCTCTCTACGACAGCATTCTGTTTGGCCAAGCCTGTCTGACTTGGCCAGGCTCCTTTGCGGACTCCTTCCAGTCGCCTTGCCCCCTCCGAGGGTCAGCCTTCTCTTACTTTTTGCTCCTGGCCGCTGGTTGCTCCTGCTCATCTATTTCACTGAACCCCTCTCGCCCTTCCCGCCCCCAAGGCTATTCACACAGGCTCCCAAGGCTTTGCTTCTTATTTATTCAACAAATAGTCATAGGATAAATATCCTGGACTTCTTCCTTTCTTTTTTTTTTTTTTTCATTCTTACACCCACATTCATACCATCAAGCTTTGTCGGCTCCACCACCGAACCTACTTAGACGCTGACTTGCTTTCACCCCCACCGACCGGGTAGGAGCCAGCGTCATCTCCTGGATCTCTGCATGGAGCTCCACACTGCTCGCTGGCCTCGTGTTGACTTTTCCCACACATCTCCCTTCGTCGTGGTCTAACCCAGCATCTGGACTCTGTCACCTTTTCAAACTCTACATAAGATCAGGTCAGCCCTGCCCAGTTGGCTCAGCGGTAGGGCGTTGACCCAGCATGTGGAAGTCCAGGGTTTGATTCCCGGCCAGGGCACACAGGAGAAGTGCCCATCTGCTTCTCCACCCTTCTCCCTCTCCTTTCTTTCTGTCTCTCTCTTCCCCTCTTGCAGCCAAGGCTCCATGGGAGCAAAGTTGGCCCGGGCACTGAGGATGGCTCCATGGCCTCCGCCTCAGGTGCTAGAATGGCTATGGTTGCAATGGAGCCATGCCCCAGATGGGCAGAGCATCGCCCCCTGGTGGGCGTGCCGGGTGGATCCCGGGAGGGCGCATGTGGGAGTCTGTCTCTCTTCCTCCTTGCTTCTCACTTCAGCAAAAAATACAAAGAAATACAAAAAAAGAAAAAATATATAGGTCTCTGCTGGCTCTCTCCACTCTCCCCACTCCTCCAGTATTGTGGCAAGAACAACTTGTGACGGTTGTTTATACAGTATTGTTATCTAAGGATGCAATGTTGTACAGCAGATCTGGAATGTATTCATCAGCAGAACAGACATCTTATACTCTCTTCCTCCCTCCCTCCCTCCCTCTGGCCCCTTGTAACCACCGTTTATTCTTCTGCTTCTGTGAGCTGGTTTTTAGAAGCAGGTGGAATCAGGCAGTATTTGTCCTGCGGTGGCTGACATACCCGCTGGTGCACTCAGCCTAGGGTCCGCAAGGCCAGACGTGTGTCCAGGCTCTCTGCTCGAGTCTCACAGTCTGCTCACCGTTGACCCCTCCCTCCTGTTTACCACTCAGCTGTCACCTCCCTCTCACTGTGCCGTGACTGGACACCTGGTCACTGTCCCCACCCGGGGCCACCTCTTTCCCTCGCCACGTTCAGGTCTGTGCTGAAGCGTCCACATCCCAGGGAGGCCTTTCCAGGACCCTCTACTCAGAGTGTCTGGTTCTTTCCAGGTGACATTCCTGATTCATGTTCTCTCCAGCCCTTTCACTGTTGTGTGTTTCTCTCTTTTCTCACAGAAGAGTGAAAACACTAGAAAAACAGGATGTTAGTTTTACCAGCAGCTAGAACAGGGCCCGAGCTATAGCAGGCATGCAGGCACATAATGTGCTTTGTTGTTGTTGTTACCTGTTTTCTATTGCTATTTGTTTTCTAGAGAGAGAGAGAGAGAGAGAGAGAGAGAGGAAGAGGAAGAGGAAGAGATGAGAGGCATAAACTTGTAGTTGCGGCACTTTAGTTGTTGATTGGTGGCTTTCTCATATGTGTCCTGATGGGGGTCGGGGGGCTCCAGCTGAGCCAGGGACCCCTTATCAAGCCAGAGACCTTGCCTTCAAGCCAGCAGCCTGTGGGCTCAAGCCAATAACCATGGAATCATATTGAGCCCCTGCTCAAGCTAGTGACCCTGTGTTCAAGACGGTGACCTTGGGGTTTCAGACCTGGGACCTCAGTGTCCCAGAATGACACTCTAGCCTCTGGGCCACCAGCGGTCAGGGCACAATGAATTTTTTTTTTTTTTAATGAACGAATGAATGAATACAGGCTACTATGTGCTAGTCATTTAGTGTACAATAAACAAATGAATAAAAATAGGTCAAAAAATGAGAGAAGTTTGTTTGAAGAGTCAGAGAGCAGGGAGCAGTGACCTAAGCCGGCCCCGGGCAGGGTGAAGTACTCAAGTCGGGCTTCGTGTAGGAGGTGGCATCTGAGTCTGGCAGAAGGTAGCCCAATGCAGGGAGGAGGAGAGGTTTGGAGAAGAGCTCTCTAGATCGATATCACGAACAAAGGCAAGCCCTAGTCAGTGACTGTGGTGGATTCAGTAATGCACCCATGACTGGCCAGCACCCCTCTCCTGTATCACTCCACCTTCAACCACCCCTTTTCCTCCCAACCCCCAGGAAACCCCTGGTCTTTACATCTCGGTTCAGGGTGGGCCTCTGGGAGACCCCACATGAACACAGTGATTTTTACCCAAACTCTAGACAACAAAAATAACAGTCTTGGGGATATAACAATGGGAACCAAGATTAGCTGGATATAGGATCCACGTAGAAGTGATTGAGGTTTGATACTTGAGAGCAAAGGAATTTGAATTCTAGGCTCAAGGATTTGGAATGCCTCCAAATTCCTTGACGTGTTTGAGTTTGGGGATGACGGCTCCCTAAGGCAGTGATTTTCAACCTTTTTTGAGCCGCGGCACATTTTTCACATTTACAAAATCCTGGGGCACACCACCTACCAAAATGACACAAAATGACACTCTAACACAGTCCATATTATACATATAGTTAATACTATAGTTTCTAAATGTATTTATACTCACTTAATGTGAAACCTGGGCCTGTTTCGATGAACACAAAAGGGATATCCTGGCAGGAATGGGAGAAAGACACACACGAAGCTCTTCCTCAACAGTTCTCAGTCTCTCTCTGTTTTTAGTTTTTATCACAGTCAAGCTTGAGAAGCTCAGCTCACATAGATATGTGGTTGAAAACGGGAGCAATGTCAAAATAGCTTTGTTGGCCAGAATGGGGAACTCCTTGGCAATAGATAACCAAAAACTGTTCAAAGGAAGATCAGCAAACTTTAGCTTTAAAGTTAGATAACATTGTGATGCATTGTGATGCATTGTATATCACCCTCTGCGGGGGCCTCTTTTAAAATGAAAAAGGTCAAATATCTATCTACACCATCAGGATAGACATAACCAGCTGAGGCTGAGGCTTCATCTAGTGGTGGCAACATTTACCTCCAGTCCTGACCAGGATTAGAAATTGGGACCATGGGGAGGAGTAGCAGCTTCAACTACTCGCTGCGGCCACACAATGACAAGTGTGCGGCAGCCCCAGCAGGGACCTTCCTGAGTGTGGATGAGAGGCGGCCTACTATTGGTTCATCGCTAGTGGTCGGGATGAATCCTAGAAGGTGATTGGTCAGTGAGCGTCCCCTGTGCCTCCACTCTTCCTGTGGCTCATAGCTGGAGGGATTGTGAGGGGAATGTTTATGTTCGGATGGAGGCGGCTGGTGGTGGGCCGGATAAATAGTCTCCCAGGGCCGGATCCGGCACGCGGGCCCTAGTTTGGAGACCCATGTTTAATTTCCCCAGGGCACACCTGACCATGTCTCTGGTTGAAAAACACTGCCCTAAGGGATACCTGAGTGTGGCGACTCTAGCGGTGGTCTCTCCTGGGGGAAGGCTGGGGGCGGGGAGAGCCCACGGGGAGGGAGGAAGCCGCTCAGACGGCACAGCGAGGGTAGATGCGGGGCTGCCCCAGTGCGGTGGCCCCCAGCTCGGGGAGGAACAGATGGCGAGAACTCGCGAAGAGAAGAAAACAATGGCAGGGTTTTGTGCGTTGAGGGGGCTGCGGCAGAGCCATGCTGGTTGGGGAGCAGCGGTCTCCTTTGCAGAGGCGAGGAAACTGGGTGCGATCTGGGTTGGACAGGTGACGGACAGGTGGACTCCGAGCCCGGGGCATGTCCAGGAGGAGGCGTTCCGCAGACAGCTGGAAACGCGAGAAGGCGGGAAGGATTTTTCAGACGTGGATACGTGCGTCTGGCTAATTCAAAAATCCCCAGGAAAGACTTGCTGTGTTCTTAGAGTGCCGACCTTGCGGCTCGAAGGTCACGGTAACCTGCCATGATTGCCATGAGAGGCGATGTCGCAGTAGGAGCGGGCACACACTTGTGATGTGAGGAGGCTGGAAGTGTACCTGAGGGCATGAGGGAAGGCAGAAAGCTGGGTTCTAACCATGCAAGTTCTTTTCTTAAAATTATATCTATATATACATATATATATATATATAGAGAGAGAGAGAGAGAGAGAGAGAGGAGGGAAGAGAGAGACAAAGAGAAACATCGGTTTGTTCCTATATGTGTCCTGACCTAGGATCGAACCTGCAGCCTTTGGAAATCAATCGAGAGGATGCTCTAAACAACCAGCGTAGCTATCCAGCCAGGGCCCCATGCACGTTCTTGAAGACACGGAACAACCAAGGAAGCAAGAAGTCAAGTTCAAAACGTTTGGCAAGAGTTCAGGCGCAACAGGTTTGGAATTCTGGCGGCTGAGACTGGGCCACGGAACCAGCCCTTCCCGGCGGCTGCGGGGTCCTCCGACTCCCAGGACAAAGGCTATCTGCTTCCCGCTTCCGTCTGCAGAGCGGCCGGGCACGATGCGGAGAAATCGATCTCCTAGCTTTCTGTTTTTCGGGTCGAATATCATTTTATTCTTCTCACAGGTCAGACTTTCCATTTCTTTAATTATTGGTTAGTCTTCTCTGAACTTTCTCCAGTTTTCCTTTCAAAAAAAAAAAACAAAAACAAAAAACTGAGACCAAACCTTCAAAACATAGTAACAACTGGCTTCGTTCTGGGCACAGGAAATGCTTCTTTCTCTAAAATGTCACACCCCACGCCACATTTCTCTGCACTTCTTTCCACCTGTTTTTTATTCGATCTTTTAGAGCTCATGTTATCTAGATATCACACTAATTTTAGAGAAAAATGTGATCATAACGGGCCAAATCTTTGTCAGTGGTTCCCCCCCCCCCCCATGGTAACTTCAAAGGCGCTCAGAGCTGGAAAGAGAATTGCCTCAAAACGGTTTTTTTTTTTCTATTTTAGGAAGATTGAGGTAGCGTACAGAATACGGGTCGGGTCATAGGGCGAGTCTCGTTCTTTTTTTGTCCCCTCATACAGCTCCTGTCACCAACATCTTCACACTTTCGCCTGCGTCTGGTGTTTTTGCTCCAGCCCATCCTAACAGAGTCAACACTGGCTTGGCTAACATGTTGAGAAATAACGCAGGAAAGAAAAAAAGAAGAAAAAAAAAAAAAGGCATTTGCTTAGGCATGAACTAAAACTGGAAGCAGAGCCGGGCGCGCCAGCAGCCGTGTCCGGGAGTACTTTTCCATGTGCAGGAAGGAAGGACAGGCTTGTCCGGCCGGGCCCCAGCGCACCGCGCCGGGCTGTGACCCGCGGGCTGTACAAGCCGCTGCTGGAGGGCGTCCGAGGCCGCCCTGGCAGCGGGGGAGGCAGCAGAAACGTGCCCCCAACCCCGGGGCGATGAAAGCTTTCGGCTGACCTGGGAATAAAGACACGGGCCTCCCTCTGCGGAGCGAGGAAACCTAACCGCCGTGTCTCACGGGGGTGGAGGTGAGGGTGGGGAACCCAGTGCCCTGCGTCTGGCCGGGTGCCATTCAGCCAAGATCGGGGAGGCCCTGCAGGCGCTCGGGGCAGGGGGCAGCACCCACAGGCAGGGCGCGCAGGTCCCCGGCTCAGGGGCCGATGGAGGGGGGCGTGGAGAGGCGCAGGGGCGCAGAGGTGAGCGGGGCGCCGCCCGCCCCTCCCCGCTGGCCCACGCCCCCTCCCTGACTCGGGACCCGCGGAGCCCTGCGTGCGCCTCCCCACGTAGCCGCAGATGGTTCCCTAATGAGGTCTGTCCAGCGCGGCCAGACCTAGACATGGGGCTGGCCCGGCGCGCGGAGCCGACCGCAGGGGCGCACGCAGCCGCGCGGCGCGGCGGGTCAGCGGGCGGCCAATAGCCGGGGCGCGGCCCGCCCCGTCGCCTCCCCCTCGGGGAGCCTTATAAGTGGCCCGCGGCGCCGGGGGCGCCTCCGCCACGGCCTGACTCCGGCCGCGGGCCCGCTGCGCGCACTCGGCTCGCTCGCTCCCGCCCGCCGCGCCCGTCGGCCCGGGCCGTCCGCGCTCTCGCGAGAAGTTGGCTGCCGCCCGGCGGTGGGTGCCCGAGCCCGCGCGGGCCCTCGGGGCGCCGAAGATGGGGGAGCACGCGGCGCAGCCCCCGGTCCTGCTGCTGCTGCTGCCGCTGGCCCTGGTCCTCCACCTCGGGGGGCCCTGCCGAGGGGCCGACGCGGAGGCCGCCCCCAGTATCCCCACAGGTGAGCGCCCCCGCCCGCCCGCGTCCCCGGAGCCCCGTCCCGGGGCCGTTCATTCATCCTGCGGCGCGGGGCGCCGGGCTGGCCAGGTGAGCTGGGGCGAGCCCGTGCGGCGCGCAGCCGCGGAGGCGAGCGAGGGCGGGCGGCCAGTCCCCGCGCCGGGGCGGCTGCGGCCGCGCTGGTCCCGGGCCGGTGGGAGCGCGCCCCATCGCCCCTCATCGCCCCTCATCGCCCCGTCCCCCCGGCGGGCCCCGCGGGCGCGCCGTAACCCGAGAGCGCGGGACCTTTCCGCCCGCGCTGGTCGCGATTTCCCCCTGGTCTTGCAGGTCGCTGGGCACCGACACACCTTCCCTTGCTCGCTCCTCTCTCCTCCTTTCCTGGACTTGGCAGGATGCATCCGTGTGGGATGGGGAGCAGGACTCCCTCTGTGACCCGAACACCGGGCTCAGTGTACTTTCTGATTGATGGTGACACATTCCTTCCAAGCGCCCCGGGAAGCAGCCGGTAACACCTCCCGCTTGCCAAAAACAACGCTCAAAAATCCTGGGTTGTTTTCAGGGAGGCTGCCTGGCTACCCGGTGCCTCCTGGCTGGAGGCGGCGTTCCTCCCTGGGGACCTGGAGAGGGAAGCCGTGGACAGCCCCCCGCCCCCCCCTTTCCCTAAACCCGGGGCCGGTTCTTGTTTTCAGAAGCTGGGACGGCAGTGCATAGCCTCGTCAAAATTCATGTAAAGCAGGACTTGCTACATTCAGCCAGATGCAAGATGCGCTCACCACATGTTTATCTAAACATACTTTTGGTGCCATTTGTCACACACGGCTGTCCTTTGAGTGTGCCCCTTTTGTGCTGGGACTCTGTGCTCGGTTAGCTGAAATTAGACCTTGCACATAAATGTCCTGCAATTTTTTTTTTTTTTTAATTTTGGATCATTTTGGAACCATATTTTTTTGGAAGTACATGGGGCAGTTTTCTGCTCGAATTTTGCTTAACACAAAGACAGAAACGTCTTTTTCAAGGCTTACCCCCGAGAAGCTAGCTGACATTTGGTTTAGAGCTTAGCTAATCCTCTGTAGCAATAGTTTTTATCTTCATCTTTTCAGCGTTTCAGAAAACTTCCGTGGCTAGACTGCCCGTCTTTCTCCACTCCTGCTTTGTTAGCTGGAGAAACTTCAGCCTGCAGACGGATTTCTGTCAGCTAACAATGCTTCTTTCAGAGAGATGCGTGGCGCCTTTACATTTGATCTCAGTTTTTCCATAACTCTACAATTTTCTTTTAGTGTCACAGCTAGAAAATAGACAAGTTAAATGCCTTAAGCAAACTTGGAAATGGAGACTTTAAAAAAAAATTCACCAGAAGAATGACTTTCTTTATGAAACACCCAGTGGAACTTACTGGGAAATGAAGTAACCTCTCAGGGCTTTGCTACTTGTGGAGCCACCCGCTTTAGCCTTGGTCTGTTTTATTTTCTTCATCACCAACACCACCTTTACTTTGTACGGATGACGTTTCTTTGCGGTCGCCTTTAAGTTTACAATCCAAATCGTTTTTTTTCTTTCCCACTCTGGCTTTTAGATTTCATGGAGCTGGCTGGACGGTAATGTTTGAATGGACCGTAACATCAGAGAAAGGAGATTTCAGATATGGGTGTTTTTTTAGCCAAAGTGACCACAGAAAACCCATTGCTGAAATCTGAGAGCCAGTTGTCTTCAGTGGGTATGGATGGGTTACTCAGTTATCGCCTAAATGCAGGCAAGTATTAATTTGTACTAGGTAGAGCTGGCCATAGGCAGTTTGACGATGCAACTTTTGTGTAGGCAGATGTGATAAGCTCATAGATACAGATGGTACACTGCTGATGGCAGGGCTAGAATCCTAGACTGTGTTCCATTCTCTCCCTAAAATATTTCAAGTGGAAATGACTAAATTGCCCCTGGCCAAGGAGCTCGGAGCTACTTGTGTGAACGTTGTGGTTGGGATACATCAAGGTCGCAGGTTTGACTCCCAGGCGGCACACATGCAAGAATCAACCAAGAAGTGCCTCAGTTAAGTGGAGCAAATCCATGTTTCTCACTCTTTCTTCCTCTCTCTCTCTAAAATCAATCCATAAAAGCTTAAGAAAAAAAAGAGAGTTACTATATTGGAAACTATGTATGTAGATAGCAAACAAACCGTACAACTCTAAGTTGTCTAACTTAATAGGAGGTCTGTAAGAAAAGTGCTTCTTGTATTTGTCACCATGTCCCGGCTAGTCATGAAGAAATAGATTAGACTAGAGTTCCTTGGTCCTGTTGACATTTCTGAGCCAGATAATTATGGATTGTGGGTGCTCTGTTCATTGCGCCATGCTTAACAACACCCTGGTCCTGCACCCCTGGCATCCAGGGGTGCCCTCCTCCAGGTATGAGAAGGAAAACTGTCTCAACACGGAAACTGGCCAAATACCTCCCGAGCGGCTGAAAACCACTGGATTAGGCAAATCTGTGTCGTCTGAGGCACTGTAGCATTACAGTGTTACTGAGATGATGATAGCAACAATTAAAACATTTTTTTAAAAAATTATTGATTTTGGAGAGAAAGGAAGGGAGCAAGAGAGGGACAAACATTGATTTGTTGCTCCACTTATTTATGCATTCATTCATCAGTGGATCCTTGTCTGAGCCCCGACTGCGGATCGAACCCTCAACCTTGGCATATCAGGACGACGCTCTAACCAACTGAGCTACCCAGCCAGGGCAGAGCAGAGCAACTCTTTTTTTTTTTTTGGAAGCAAATATTTAGAGTGATTTTCCAGTTTTCCACTGTTGTGGGGGGAATGTGCTCATTGAGTCGTGTTAGTCAGAGTTTGGAAGGGAGATTTTCCGAGCTCTGGCGCTGCGTGTTGACCGGAGTGGAGGCCGCTGCGTGCTGTTCCGCCTCCCGCGCCTTCTGCCCTGGGCTGCTTTGGTCCCTGTTTGGTTGCTGCTTTGTTCTGAGCGTGGAAAGAATCGACACGAGATTCTGGTGAAAAACAAGCATCTTCTCCTAGAATCTTTTATAGGAAGTTTGCTTTAAAATATATCCCCGTGGGAGCTTTTGTGGCAAACCCTCCTGAGGAAACGAGGTTCACCCCCTGTTGTGTCTCTCCTGCGTTTCTCTACCTTCCAGAGGAGACAAGAGGAGGTGAGAGGGTGGCTGTGTCAAGCCCTTTGCAACCCGGTCTCCCAAGACCCGGGTGAACATTTTTTTGAATGTTTTCGAAGGCACCTTGACTATTTCATAATCTAAACTGGACAGAAACCAAGTTTTGGGCAAACATGGAGGAAATGGTTTCAGATGTTTCTGTCAAGACCAGTACTTTTCCCACCATGTTCATTTATAAACTCTTTCATTTACTCCGGCGCACGCAGGCGGGGAAAGGCGAGGTTGGTCTCCCTCCACTGATGTAAACCGGCAATTTACGGGGTGGAGAGGGGAAAGAGGAGGATCCCGGAGAAACCTCTAGAAGGAAGGGAGAGAGAGAGAGAGAGAGAGAGAGAGAGAGAGAGAGGCAGGCTTGTCCTCTGTACTTTCTGGGTCTGGGGCTCCAGCCACACACGACTCATCTCCCTGAGACAGACAGACGGGCTGTGCCTTCTATTTCATAGTATGGATAAAAACAGACATGTAAAACAGCTCTAGACAAGCAGAGGACAGGAAACAAAAATTAAACTGGGATACCCCTTTCTAGGCATCCCCTTGGCAGAAGCATTCTAAAGGGAACTCCGCTTAGACACGGTGTTGGAAGGGTGAGCGCTCCCAGGCGGTTGCTGAAGGAGCAGCATCTTTGGAGGAGAGTTTAGTCATGTCCCCTGGCATCGAGAAGCCTCCTCTCCTACATGTGGTCCCGTGGGACAGCCAGCCCTCCGCACCCACCATTCTGAATCCGCCACTTCCAAATCCACGGACGGTGGGCCGACCACTGCCTTCTCGATCAGCAGGTGGAAATCCGTCCGTGCAGAAGGCTGACTGCATACATTGTTTTTGTTATTATTATTACCTTTTACAAGGAAAAGAGCTGTGATTTTATTTTCCGACTTTTGGAGATAGTTGGCACACCGTTTTCTGTCGGGACCGGGGCATCCACGGATGGTGGTGCCCTTGGGGGCCCCTGGAACGAGCTCCTTGCGGATCCCGAGGGGCGTCTGTACCCCCAAATGTCAGTCGGCGTCTGTCTCTTCTTGAAGCTCTATTCATTGCTGACCTTGAGCTCCGAGGAGATCCTTCCCCTTCCTGTCTTTTGTTTGGCTCTCTTTTCGAACTTCTTTCAACAGACCATACCTGCTCTGTCCGACGGCTGTTGACGTTTCATAAACGATGCGTTCTTTGGAGGAAGGACGGACTGAGCCTTATTCATCTCAGGGCTCTTCACAGTACCTCCCCTGTGTCTCGGACACAAAGAAGATTCTCAGTCTGTGTTTGTGGAGTCTTTGGCCCACGCGGAGAAGCATGAATAGTGGCAGGCAGTCAGGAAGGTTGCCGCCGGCTCCCTTTCCCGGGATTCTAATTAAAATTCACCGAGTTTCCTTTCTCTACCTGGGCGTCCAGACCCTGCCACGGTCTAGCCGCATCCCGACCAAAGGTCGGGCGGGGCCTGGTTTCTTTTTCTTTTCTTTTCTTTTTTTTTTTTTTGACAGAGAGAGAGAGTCAAAGAGAGGGATAGATAGGAACAGACAGGAATGGAGAGAGATGAGAAGCATCAATCATTAGTTTTCCATTTCGCATTGCGACACCTTAGTTGTTCATTGATTGCCTTCTCATATGTGCCTTGACAAGGGGCTACAGCAGACCGAGTAACCCTTTGCTTGAGCCAGCGACCTTGGGTACAAGCTGGTGAGCTCTTGCTCAAACCAGATGAGCCCGAGCTCAAGCTGGTGACCTCAGGGTCTCGAACCTGGGTCTTCCTCATCCCAGTCTGACGCTCTAGCCACTGTGCCACTGCCTGGTCAGGCTGGGGGCCTGGTTTCTGCCCGGTGGTGGGCCGCTCTTCTCTAAATGTCCTGTTTTCTGGTCTCCCTTCCTTGCTCCTTGCCAGTCACCTTCCGAAAGGGGCATGCAGGGGATTGGATACCAGGACCCTCTGTTTATCCGTGGCGTGGCGCGGGGTGGGGCGGCACGGTGGAGGTTCGGAAGGGTTCCGGAACCGGCAGAAGGGCACAGGGCTGTGGAGCGAAGCCGGAGGGGCGGGGACCCTGCCCCGCATTCAGGCCACACGCCGTGTCCTTCTAGTCCTCTCCCTCCTTCTGTTGGACTTTGGGGACCTTGGGAAAAGAAGTAGAGACCGGGGGTTAGAGACCTAGAGACACAAAAGGAATTAAATCGCTGCTGAAAGAGGAAGCCTGTACTTTGCAGGTTGAAGTCAGGTTGGGGTTGGGGGGGGTGGGATAGGTACAAACCGAAGGCACCCGGTGTCCCAGGCCAGGGGACAAACCACAGCCCCGCGGGCTAAATCCCCAAGGGCCTTTGGCTACTTTTGTACATGCGGTTGGTGAGTTAACAGTGGTTTTGCATATTTATTTACTGATTTACTTATTTATTTAGTGAGAGAGGCAGGAAGAGGGCGGGGGTGTGTGTGTGGGGGAGACAGGAACGTGGAGCTGCTCTTGTAGATCCCCTGACCCCGGGGATCAAGCCAGCAACCTCTGCGCTTTGGGGCGATGCTGTCTGGCCAGGGTGGTTTTGACACATTTTTAAATGGTTGAAAAATAGCAACAGGAAACAACTATATTGTGGCCAATGGAAATGACACGTGATTCAGTTTTTAGGGTCCCCAGAGCTTCCTGCCTCCCCCCCCCCCCGCTCCGTTTGCTTGTTCGTGTCCCTGTTGCCGGTGGGTGGGCGCTTTGCGAGAGAGCAGAGAGGGTCAGGCCTTCCGTCTCTAAGTGGTACGGGAAACGCCCCCAGCGGGCCGGGACCTTCGGAGCTGACATCCCCACGCAGGCTGTGGCCCATGCAGGTCCCCTGTGCTGCCGCCCGAGGAGGGCCTGGCTCTGGGTAGCAGCCGCTGGCTCTGGGCATTGGAGAGGCCTGGCAGGATTTGTTGATTTCCGTCTTCAAGGTCGAGGTGAACACTCAGCCGGATGGTTTGATCGACGTGTGATGTGAATTGACGACGATAGCAGGTTCGCCTCATGTCGGTGGTGTTCTCCTGTGGAAACAGTAAAGGGAAAAGAAAGAAAAGGAAAATAAAAAGGGAAAACATGTTCTCCTTGTGATGAGAGCTCTTTAGGACTTCCCCTCTCCCCCACTTCTCTGATCGTCTGGCGGGGTTCACTGTGCTTCTCCCGAGTGCGAATTCCACCGGAGAACTGCAAGCGTGTACCTTTGGGAAGGCCTGATTTTTGTTTGTTTGTTTCTTTTTTTATTGTAGACCTTTGAATTCAAACAGAGAGCCACTCCGTTACCTCATTTTAAACACAGTGCTGCCCTGGCCGGATAGTTGGGTTGGTTGGAGCATCGTCCCAAAGCATAGGGGTTGCCGGTTCGATCCCCGGTCAGGGCACATACAGGAATGGCTCAATGTTCTTGTCTCTCTCTGTTCCCCTTTCTCTCTCGCTAAAATCAAGAACAATAAAAACACGGTGCTATATGCTACTGGACAGGCCCTTTGTTATAAACAGTGCACTTATGATCAGAAGTGAACAAAGCCCTTGCGATGGCCGTTTGGTAAGATAAGACGATGCCTCTTTCTTCTTCAGAGAGTCCTTGGAGGAAACGATTAGCACGTTGATCAGGGAGCGTTTTTATTCCTCCGGCGCTGCGCTCAGTCGGGCGACACGGAGAACTGGGTTGCTTCCAGGGTGACAGGTTTCCTCTGTTTCGCTGGTTCGCATGTGCCTCCTCAAACTCAAGTGGAACAATGGGACGTGGTCTTCAGAGCTCCTGGGATTTTAGTTACCCATAGACCGTCATCCAGAGGAGTAGATTGGTAGATAGTGTGTGTCCATGGCAGCCTGTGCTGTTTCCTGGCCTCAGGCCTGTCTGTTGTCACCTGTGCACGGTGATCCAGCTGTGGAAGACGGGCGATGGCAGTAGAGAACTGATTACTACCATCCTGTTCACTGTGCCCCAAGAATGCCCCTTCCGGAAAGACTGCGTGGAATTAAAAAAAGACAGTAACCTCAAATAACTCAACGTTCTCCACTCAGGGTAACTTGAAAACAAAATTCCAAGAGCAGAGGTTTCTTATTTTTCTACCTAGAGGAGAGAGGTTTCCATTAGGTATTTTCTTTTTTTTTTTTTTTTTAATTTTTATTTTATTTATTCATTTTTAGAGAGGAGAGAGAGGGGGAGAGAGAGAGAGAGAGAGAGAGAGAGAGAGACAGGGAGGAGGAGCTGGAAGCATCAACTCCCATATGTGCCTTGACCAGGCAAGCCCAGGGTTTCGAACCGGCGACCTTCCATTAGGTATTTTCTGTTGCGTGTTAAAAGAGGGAACTTGACTTCGGTTATTCGTTTTGTTTCTAAGTATAAATCTCTGTATTAAAAAGATGTCATTCCAAAGCAGTTGAAGGGATTATTAGCCCAGTGATATGTACATAGAACACAGATGCAGGTAAAAGGGGGGAAGGGGGTGAAGTGGGAATGGAAAGAGACTTTGCATGGCGTGGGGGGGCTGGGGGTGTCGTATTGAGTGGGACACTTGAAACCATGTCAACACAATACATTAAAAATTTTAAAATCTAATTCAAGTTGGTACACTTACACATTTAATTAATAGATTGATTCATCAGCATTTTTCAGGCCTTAATTTCATTAGTTTCAGAATACTATTTTAACAGTTTTGGGAAAATAACAATCATTTTTTATTTCTATTGAAATCTGGGGCCTGACCTGTGGTGGCGCAGTGGATAAAGCATCGACCTGGAAACACTGAGGTCGCCGGTTCAAAACTCTGGGCTTGCCTGGTCAAGGCACATATGGGTGTTGATGCTTCCTGCTCTCTCTCTATCTCTCCCCCTTTCAATAATAAAAATGAATAAATAAATAAAAATCTAAAAAAAAAAAAGTGAGCAAACAAAAAATACATTTAAAAAAAAATCTGGATACATTTCGCCTCTCCCCCCCCCCCCCCTTAAGTTTATTTCTTAAAGGAGATGCGGTTAAACGAGAAAAGGCTTAATTTGTTGGGGGTAGAAATAGACTTGGTTTACTGTCTGTTCTGTTACATGAAACTTGGTGTTAAGTGTTGCTTGTATATAGGTTTCTTGTTCATAGGTAGAATGAAATTTTGTCTCATTAGTGAGAAAGCTGTCAATAGTGAGCAGACAACCTTTGCTTTTATCTCGAGCAGGGTCAGCACTGAAATCATTTCCTTTACCGTTCTGTTGACTTCTCCTCTTCTGACAGGGAAGTGACACTTTGTCTGCAAGTTTCTGAGCGAGGAGGGGACTCTCCCCAGTCACTACTATGACCAAAAAACCCACCTTTAAGTTTCAATATAAGTCAAAGGACATGCTGGTAACTATAAATATGCTAAATAAAGCTTCTAATACAAGTAAGAGTTTTGGAGGACGTGCCGCTGAAGACCGGGGCTACAGGGTCAGGAAAGGTGTCTGTAACAAGCATGGTCGAGCTGCTAACCTGAGCCAGAGTTAAAATTAAATTTCACTTGTTACATTGACTGTCATGGTGATGTTACTGTTGCTTTTATTACTTTGGATGCATAGGACACCTGGTGTTGATCCAGTAATTGCTGACACTGCTTCTAGAGTTCCTTTCAACGGGAAAAAGAAGGCTTCCTTCTGATTTCAGTGCTGGGGACCCTCTCCTCTGTGCTGGGCACACCATTTGGTGAAGGGTCTTAGGCACCAGGGACTTTCAAAGAGGTGCAATTTTACTGCCCCCCCTCCCCAGTAGTCCCAACGCTCCGGGCTCAGGCCATGCGGACTGTGTGCATCTTGTCACACAGCGTCACCCTCTCTGCAGGCACAACAGCCCAGAAGAGATCCGTGGGATCCTGGCCGTCTTGGGTTTCTGACTCTGGGACCTTGTTCAGGAAAAGTCCCAGAAGCTGTTACCCCTTAATTCCCGTGACCAGCGAGCCCCAACACAGAGCCTGTGCCCCATCCTCCAGGCTCTGACATTGACGAGGCTGTTTTGCTGGTTTGAAGCCAAAACTTGCCAGGGGCCTTAGGTTGCTAATTACTTTTCAGGTAAATAATTACTTTTTACTGGGCTAAGAAGGGAACCCCTTCCTTTTGTGTATTATTATTCTCTAACTCAGGGGTCCCCAAACTTTTTACACAGGGGGCCAGTTCACTGTCCCTCAGACCATTGGAGGGCCGGACTATAAAAAAAAACCTATGAACAAATCCCTATGCACACTGCACATATCTTATTTTAAAGTAAAAAAACAAAACGGGAACAAATACAATATTTAAAATAAAGAACAAGTAAATTTAAATCAACAAACTGACCAGTATTTCAATGGGAACTATGGGCCTGCTTTTGGCTAATGAGATGGAGGTGCCCCTTCTAGAAGTGCGGCGGGGCCGGATAAATGGCCTCAGGGGGCCGCATGTGGCCCGCGGGCCGTAGTTTGGGGACCCCTGCTCTAACTGGTTCTTTAAACCTGTAACCCATTTCTCGAGGTTCTAGCAACAGGGTAAACACCAGGGGCAGCTATTTTAGCTTCTCCGAAAACAAACAAGAAATCAGCCAATACAGGGTTTAAGAAGTAATTGCTTAAGAACAAAAAACTGACTAAGGCTTTGCAAGCAGGCTAGAGCGCCCTCCCTAATTCAGCCCCCGGGCATAGACTTAAAGGGCTGTTAGGCAGAGGGCCCCGTGGGCTCTGAGACCCCTTGTCTGCCGAGGTCTCCTCTGCCCTGCCCCGGCCCTGCTGGGTCTCTGCTGGCCCCCAGTGGGCACCGCAGCTGTGGCCAGAGTGCCTGGCTCTGTCCAGAGCCTCCGGAGTTCCTGTCCGCCGCCTCTCGAGAAGGACAGGTCTCCTTTTCTTCTCAGTTTAAACAGGCTTGGAATTTCTTTTTTTTATATACAGTGACTTTACTAGGTAACCAAAGGCAAAACAAAAAAAACCTGAGCCTGGAAATCCACCAAAGCAAAGAAACGAACATAACCAAGTAGAGACGCAGTCTTCTGAGGAGACAGGACCCACACCTCTGGCGCGCTTGGGGCTCAGGGGCTGTGTCCCCCTGTTCTTTGACCACACTCCTCACTGCTCACCGCTTTCCTGCACGCAGGCGGCTCGTTCTCCTGCAGGCTGAGAGTCCGGGGGGGGGGGGGTCCCTGGGTAGGTCGGAGCGAGTGGCTTATGAAATAATAAAAATATATGTGGACATCTGGTCTCTGTCCCCCACGTTCCTGCTCATGTTTGGCATTTGACCCTGGTTCCCGACACAAGGCTCTAAGGCCCTTGTCATTTCTTGGGTGACGGGAGCATCACTTGTTCTAATGAGAGGTAAGCTCGTGGGAAGGGGCTGGTTCCCGGGAAGATGAGGGGCTTGGAACTGGCAGCCCGAGCCACCGTCTTCTGAAGAGAGAGGGCAGTTAGAAAAGAAGTTAATAAGCGTTCACGTCTACACGAGGAAGCGTCTGTAAGGGTCTCCGAAGTATGGGCTTCTGGGTCAGCGACTGCATTTGTAGCCTAGGAGGAGGGGGTACCCCAGCTCCACGGGGTCAGAAGCTGCAGGCAGGACCCTCCCAACCTTGTCTGTGTGCCTCTCCATCTAGCTGTTCATTTGTATCTTGTATCATAGTCTTTGTAGCAAACAGGCAATAAATAGTGAGCAATTGTTTCCCTGGTTCTGTCAGTGGATCTAGCCAATGAATGAACGGAAGGAGGGGGTTCTTGGGAACCTCTGATTTGTAACCAAGTCACACAGAAGCTGTGGATACCCGGGAACCCAATCCTTAAGATTGTCTTCTGAAGTGGGAGCAGTTTTATGGGACTGAGACCTTAACTTGTGGGGTCTGCACTAATTCTGGTTGAAGTGAACTGAATTCACCCAATTGGGACACCCAGTTGGTGTGGGACAATTGATCAATGTGGGAGGAAAAAAAAACCATAATTACTGTCAGAAGTATTGTGTGTAAGTAGTAGACGAGAAACTTGACATAGGAGACTAGTTATTTTGATACTTTCCTGGGGACCTGTCAGCCTAACCGAAGCCATGAGACGATCTGTTTTCTCCACACGTGGAAGTTTTTATGTACTTTCGCCTGTAAGTCTTCTGGTATTACTCTAATTCTTGGTTTTAAATAGTAATTTGTGTTTGCTTTTATGAATCTAAGTAGTTCTGAAAATCTAGGTTTATTTGATAAACGAAGCTTGAAAAATTCTCCCAGAATTTGTTTTCTCTCCAGAGGGTAACCATGTCCTAACTTTTTAGATCATGTATGCCGGGAATAATTGCTATTGTGTAAGAACTCTGAAGTGTGACAATATTTCAAAATTTAAGTCAGCCAGTATTTCTTGAATGATCAGGCTGCATTCTGAGTTGTGTTAACGTGGAGGAAACATAGAAAAACGAAACAAGACAAAATAAACCAAAACGAAATAAACAAAAAACAACAAAACCAACACTCCAGGCTCAGTGTCTGCTCCACATCGAAATTCGAAGATTCTCACGGGGGAAATTATTTGTATGTAAGACTAGACACGTCAAGCAAACAAGTGTGTGGACATCTGGGCGTTAGGAAACTTAGATCTTGGTCCTAAGCCTTCCACTCACCAACCTTGAGCCGATGACCCCGCCTCTCTGGACTTCCTTGGTAATCTCCGATCTTTACAGCTTCGTTATTTGATGATACTGGAATTCTAAGTGTCAGACAGATAGATGTGCTGCAAGCCTCAGAAAGCAGACGGTCAGTAAACCTCCCGTCAGTATTTTTGTTAGGCCAAAGGAAGCAGCGGAAAGAAAGTTGTTTTATATTTTAATATTCTGACGATTCTTTCGGCAGCTGGACTTGGCCAGACCTTTCAGTATTGCTACTTTTCCTCATTAGCTTTTTTGATGTAGAGATAAAAGGAAGGCCAAGAATAACTGGAACTAAATTTACATTTAAAAATATTCCCAGTGTCTCTAATATGACAGGAGAAAGCAGTCTGGTGTTTATATGAAGCTATTCTCTGGTCTGTTTTGTGAAGAATCGTGTCCTCTTGAGTACAGTTCGACATTGTACTCTTTAGAAAATGAACTTTTTTTTTTTTTTCCTTTCTCTGTTTCAGCCCTGACCATTTAAGTCATATCAGTTAACGAAAAATGATGCTGGTAGCTCTTAGAAATGAAACACTTTCATTTGTACACGAATGTGCTATTTAAATATCAGAGGCCCTCCTCCAAATTGTTTCGGAAACAGTTCTCCAGTCGCCTAGATCTGCTTTTTGAGTGCATTAAATCGCTTTAAAGTAACAATCTACTTTAGTAAACTAGGAACTTGGTAAGTAAAGTCAGTCTAGGGGAGAGAGTCAGTGTTTGAGCGTGTGTCTGTGTGTAAGCATGTGTTCCTAGCGTGGAGATCACGGCTAGGCCGGAACGGGGAGTGGAAGGTTGGCGTGAAGACCTTTGGCCGGCACTCCTATGCCTGCTCATTGTCTCAGTAGATTTATTTATTCTGCATGTGCGTGCGTCCCCGGGAAGGAACCCATCTGCTGAGGGCCGCCGTCTTAGACCCAGTCTTGGAGGAGATGTGGGAAGGGTGCCCAACACCTTTTCTTTCTCTTTTTTCATACTGTTTGCAGAGGGATTTTAGGTAAAATGAAGGAAGCAGCTCAAATAAAACAAGTGGAGAGGGAGAGAGTGGCTTAATGTTGCAAAGATACGCAGTTGTTACTGTTTTCAAGTGTAATTAGATTACCAGACACCACAGATCCCAGGTAGTCCAGACGTGGTTTTCAAAGATGAACTGTGATTCATTGAATAGGGAAGTAAATATAATAGTTTTCCGGTAGAGTACTGGGTCAGGTGACAGGGGAATCTGTGTTCTTGAAATGATCAAGTACCTTTGTGTTATCATTTAACATAAAGCAGTTGACATTTTTCTGTCTCTCCAGCGTAAGCATAGGGTTTTATCAGGGGGCGTGAAATCCTGAACACCCCAGCCCCCAGCCCCGCCTGTGGCCAGGCATTGAATGGACCCTCAGCACCTCGGTGGGTTACAGCTCATGGCTGATTGGATAGTGAGGTCTTTCAGTGTGAGGCCGAAAGATCAACTCTAAGAAGCCTGCTTTAAAACCATGCGTGCCAACCTAAGAAATGAACACACGTGATACTTGACAGCTACTTCTAGACATGGATGTCAGTTCTTATAGTCGCTAAGTGTACGCTGTTCTTAGGAAGTGCCCGAGAGGTCCACCTGTGAATGAGTTTCACACGGAATCAAAGCGTGGGGCCATCTTTCTCAGCCCTCTTCAGTGGGAAGAGCTGATAGGGCAGAGGACGACAGGGAACGGGGTGACGTTGCTCGCAGCTGTGTTAGAAAATTATTGTAAAACAGGTGATCTAAACGGGTTCAGAGCATTCATTCAGAACAAACCTGAACTAGACAGAAGCCCCTGCCCCAGATTCTGGCCAAGGGGGAACCTTCCACGTGTAACACCGGATGTGTCCTACACGGAAACGTGCTCTGCGTGGCTTCGTGCTGGGGATTTATTGGTCAGGGTCACGCTTGCTGATGGTGCAGCATTTCATAGTAGCCATGACAAGCTGTCTGTCTGTCCTGGGCAGGCCCGCCACCCCCTGACTTCGGCCCGCGGTCCTGCGGGCGTTGACTCTGGCAGGACGTGTTCACGGACACAGTGTGTGGTCCCGGATCTGCTCTTCATGTGGCAGAAGGGATGGGCTCGTTGCCTCGGTGATCAGCAGAGGTTCAGAAATACCGGCGCTGGGACTGCGATGCCAACTGCGGTGCGTTGTTCCAGCCTGGAACAGGGCACTTCACATCGCTTGGTGTCTCTAAGTTGAGGTACGGGGTGTGTTGGGCTTTGAATTATCTGGAGAGCTGTGTTGGTCTCAGCCTGTGTTTCGTGCTGAGTAAATGACTAAGCAGTTGTGGAAGGTGCCGCTTTGCTCTCCTGACCTTGGGAGGATGCAGAAGTCGCGCAGAAGGGTGTTTGCTGTCTAGATACTGCCGGGGAGGGGTCTTCATCCAAGAAGGGGGCTGTATCTTCCTAACTGCGAAGTAAAGGTCTGTATGAACTTGGCTGGCTTACCAGAACGTGTGACTGATTTTTAAGGCCAGCTGATCAGAATGGCTTGCGTGCTAATGATCACAGGCGCCCTGTGGGAGACAGTGCAGACTGGTAGGGAAGGGCAGGGGCTGAGCAATCTGACTCCCATCGCAAACACTTGATTTGCTGGTTGTCCTTGGACCGAGTGTCTTACCTTCTCTGAGTCACCGTTTCTTTAGAAGGGTGATTGCCTCCTAGAGTTTCCACGGGGTAGATGTACTGCCCTCCTTGCTGTCCAGCTGAAATACCATGCTTTAACCTTGTGTGTGTGTGTGTGTATGTGTGTGTGTGTGTGTTTCTGAAGTGAGAAGCCAGGAGGCAGAGAGACAAGAATCCCGTATGCGACTGAACGGGATCCCGGCATGCCCATCAGGGGGCGATGCTCTGTCCATCTGGGGAATTGCTCTACTGCAGCCAGAGCCATTCTAGCGCCTGAGGCGGAGGCCATGGAGCCATCCTCAGTGCCTGGGCCAACTTTGCTCCAAGGGAGCCTTGGCTGCGGGAGGGGAAGAGAGAGACAGAGAGGAAGGAGAGGGGGAGGGGTGGAGAAGCAGATGGGCGCTTCTCCTGTGTGCCCTGGCCGGGAATCGAACCCGGGACTTCCACACACTGGGCCGATGCTCTACCGCTGAGCCATCCGGCCAGGGCCGCTTTAACCTTTTTATAGTCGTGTCTGTCTGTCCAGTTCCCTCCCACTGTTGGAATCCCCGCTCACTGTCGCAGAGGCGTCTTGTCCATTCAGGAAGCTGTGTTTGGTGATACCCAAAGCCATTTTTTTTAAAGAACCAGAAACTTTATTTTAAAGACCTGTTTCGAACGCTTTTCCTCACTAGAGTCCCTGCTTCTCTAACCCGAGTAACTGAACGTATTGTCATCCTGTTGTACGTTCCACTCCGAGCATTTATCTGTCTTATAACTGGACGTCTGTCCCTTTAGATCACCTTCTTCTAATTCTCCCTTCCGCACCGTTCACCTGTGGTAACCACACGTCTGACCTCTTTTTTTTCTATGGTTCTTTTTTTATTTCTCTTTTGGGGTCCACATGTAAGTGAGATTGGGGAGTATGTACTTATCTCACTTAAGCCTAATGCCTTGAAGGTCCAGCCATGTCATCGCACAGGGTTGGATTTCCTTGCTTTTTCAAATGCTGGGATAATGGTCCATTGATGACAGACCACAACCTGCTCACCCATTTGTTCGTCCCTGGGCCCTCACGTTGTGTTCCTGTCGTCACTGTTGTAAAGAATGCTGCTGTGCACAGGGAGGCGCAGATTATCTTTTTGAATTAGTGTGTTTGTTTCCTTGGGCTGTATTCCCAGAGGTGGGGTTACTGGGTCCTACGGCAGTTCTGTTTTTACATTTGAGGAGCCTCCGTACTGTTTTTTCATGGCGGCTGCACCAGCCTGCCTTCCCACCAGCAGGGAGGAGGGCTCTGTATGCTGCACAACCTCTCCAGCACTCATCTCTTGTGTTGTTTTTTTTTCATCCTGGCCATTTCTGACTGGTATGAGGTGACATCTCGTTGTGGTTTTAATTTGCATTTTCCTAATTACTAGTGATGTTAAACATCTTTTTCTGATTCCCGTTGGCCATCTGTATGTCTTCTTTGGAGAACTGTCTATATTCAGGTCCTTTGCCCATATTTAAATTGGCTCTTTTTTTTTTCCTCGTGGTTTTAGGTCTCAGTGTTAAGTCTTTAATGCATTTTGAGTTAACTTTTTGAGCAGTGTCAGAGGTGGGTTCAGATTCATTCTTTTCTGTGTGACTGTCCGGTGAGGCCAGCACCGTTTATTGACAAGACTGTCCTTTCTCCGTTGCCCCTTCTTGGCTCTCTGGTCACGCCTTCGCTGACCACAGATGCATTTGGGCTCCTCACGTGGTTCCCTTGGTCTGTTTGTCTGTTATTACGCCGGGAACATACCGTTTTGTTGACTCGCTCTGGAAGTTTCTTTACCAGTAGACCCTACAGAGGGCTAGTCTGTCACCCATGGTTTGCCCCACTCACAGCTGACGAGAGGAGTGGGCACCCCTGTCTGGCGGGGTTCCCCTCAGGGAAGAGAAACCAGTTAAGAGATCTGGAGCAGAAGGGGTTTCACAAAAGTAAAGGACGGGCTGTGGAATTACCGGGAAGGCGGGAAGAGTGGGTTTCAGGCTGAGCCTCATCCCTCCCTCCGAGCGCAGCAGAGGGGGCCAACCAGATTCGGAGGCAGCTGCCGTCACCCCAGTCGGGGAGTCAGGAGTCCCACAGGAGAACTGCCGTGTTCCAAACTGTCACTGTCTGTCAGGGATCAGGAAGCAGGTGACCAGATTCCAGGAAGCAGAATCTATTGCCTCTGCCAGGTATCTATCCGCCTTCCTCCCTCTGTCTTTCTTCCTTCCTCTTTCCCTCTCCTCCCCTTCTTTCTCTCTTTCTTCTTTCCCTGTCCCCCATCTGTCCCTCCCTCCCTCCCTCCTTCCTTTTCCTTCCCTCCCTCTCCTCCTCCCTGTACAAAGTAGGTGGCTGGAACACTAATGTGGAGTGAGCCCCGCATCTTCTGGAAGTTGCTTACCAATAGAAATGGCCCCACGAGGTGCGGGAGGAGACAGTCTTATTTTCCAGCTGTCAGAGAAGTGCAGCTGAACAAAGGGCCGTGATGTTCACCTAGAAGCTCACCTAACTCCAAGGGAGTTGGGGAAAGATCACTCTAATCTCTCTCTTTTCCCCATGACTTTGTTCAGTAATTGTTCTTCTTGAAGCTTGACAAATTTATTCTATAACTTTAGAATTTTATGATATATATATATATATATATATTTAATTCAGTGAGAGGAGGGGAGGCAAAGACAGACTCCTGCATGCAGTCCAACCAGGATCCACCCAGCAAGCCCACTAGGGGGTGATACTCTGCCCATCTGGGGTGTTGCCCTGTTCCTCAGCAACCAAGCTCTTCTTAGTGCCTGAGGCGGAGGCCATGGAGACATCCTCAGCACCTGGAGCGAACTTGCTCCAATTGAGCTGTAGTTGCAGGAGAGAAAGAGAGAGAGAGAGAGAAAGAGAGTGAGAGAGGGAGAGACAGACAGAGAGAGAGAGAGAGAAGTGAGAAGGGGAGGGGTGGAGAAGCAGATGGTCATTTCTCCTGTGTGCCGTGACTGGGAATTGAACCCAGGACATTCACGTGCCGGGCCCATGCTCTATCACCAAGCCAACTGCCAGGGCCACGATATGGTTTTGACAGTCAGGAGGCAGTGATGGCCTCAGCAGTCCATGAAACACCCGCTCTGCTTGTTAACATGGGGTCCTGTTATAAAGTTCTCATGTTACTGAGTGCTTTCTCGGGTTTCAGGAAGAACAACAACTGGAGAAAGTTGTAGGGAAAATAAACCCATAAAGGAGAGACAACAGAGTAAAAGGGATTCCTCTCCCTCCATCCTCCTTTCACTAACTTCTGTGGGGGCAGCGTAGTGTGGCTTATCTCCAATCACAGTTTTATAGTGTTTGCTTGACTTTCGGCTACTTAGGCATTTTCTTAGTGTCCTAGTGGTTTCATCTTTTACAACACTATTAATTTTCAGTAAATATTTAACTGGCTTCCGTCACTTTTCTGAGATGCAACAACTGGGTCTTACTTAAAACCTCGGGAATTTGAGGAGGTGAGAGATAGGGAGCGATTCTGACTCATTGAGGAAGGAAGGGTTTAATTTGACTTCACTTTTTCAATATTCATGAAAGAAAAAGTACAAAAGAAAACTTTTGAGGATCACCATAACGGTACTTCATAATTATAGATTTATTTTCAATGGTTTTTACTTGAAAATTTTTTGCCACGTAATCCTTTATTTTATTTTATTTTTTTGTCACTGGTGTCTCTCCTGTGAGCCGCAGAGTCCCCGCCGTGACGTGCACATTCTCGTGGCGTGAAGAAGGGCAAGACACCGATGTGCTCGGGGAGACGAGCCCTACGGAGGAGGATAGAACAGGTTTAGGGATCCTAGTGCTGAGGTCAGAACTGGTTTCCAGGGAGGCGTCCCGTGGCGGCGGCTCCGTGGGAGCCGAGATCTGAAGGAGGCGGCGGGAACAGCAGGACTCACCGGTGCCGTCACCTTGAGCCCGGCTGTGCTCGACGTGACCCGGAAGAGGGGCCGTGCCCGGGGTGCCTGCAGTGGGGGTGCGTGGGGGGGGGTGTGGAGGTGGAAGAGGGCCGCACGACAGGCAGGACCAGACTCTAAGGGATGTGGGGACGGTGCAAGGAGTTGGAATTTGAAAGCAGGAAGGAAACCATTGGAATATTCTCTCATTATTTCTCTTTTCTATTGAACTTTTTTGGGGGACACTGGTTAACAGAATGATCCAGGTTTCTAGTGCTCAGTTCCCCAGCATGACATCTGTGCTGTGTGTTCGCCCCCTCCCCCCAAGCCAGGTCCCCACGCTGCTGTGGCGGGCCATGAGTTGCTTTTTCTCTCTCTCTCTTTTCTTTTTTGCTCAATCCCTCTCGCTCCTCCTCTCCACCAGCATTGGAATATTCTGAGGGCAAAGGGGACAAGATCCGTGTGCCTCAGAAGAAGTTACCTCCTCTACATGGAGGAGGGCTGGGATGTCAGCCCCCTCCTCCCCACTGGCCCTGGGCTGGGTGGCTGTGTTGCAGGACTTGTCACCCTGGCTGCTGGAGTGTGGCCGTGTCATTGAGTGGGCGGTGTGCCCGGGAGACGGAGTCGGGGTGGGGGTGGATGCAGGGAGGTGGCTAGCTAGCCCAGGGTCCAGGTGGGAGCCGGGGAGTTTGCCAGGAACAGAGGCGTTGACGCGAATTGGCCCCGATCTGCACCAGCTGGGTTGCCCTCCGCCTGACGGTCTCCGAGTCCTCACTCTTGTTTGGCACGGACTGGACCTTCCTCGGGAGACTTGGGTGGCCACGTGACCGTTCCTTGACCGCGGTTCGAATGTAGAGCGCGTCGTTATCCGAGTGTGGACGCAGCCGAGTGCTGTGCTGGGAAACAGGCCCCTGCAGCGGTCACGCTGGAGGGGCGTCGGGGTGTGAACCCCCGGGAAGGAGGCCGGGCAGCAGCTCCGCGCCCTGGGAGCGCGCGGCGGACACGTGGACAGCAGGACAGTGCCGAGAAGTCACGGAACCCGCGCAGGAAGGCTTTTTTGTTTTTGTTAAAGGTTTATAGAAATTGTCCTATAACCAGACCAAGGAGGAGGGGGATCCGTGGAGGGGGGGTAGCTCTGGCTTCACGGCTCTCAGACTCTGAGATCAGGGCTGCTGCCAGGAGGCGGCGTCACGGCGGTTTGCACCGGGGCCCTGCAGCGTTTGGTTGGACAGATCGGAATGTGCTGACGCTGGCGGTTCCCCTCTCGGGTGATGGATGCCTGTGACGAACGAAAAAGCTTTGTTTTGAATTGAGCCCGTTTTATTTGGTGTGCATGCGGCTTACATCACGTGGAAAGGCAAGCCCTGGGAAACCCTCTCCTCTGGCTCGGTCTCCATTTAGCTCAATGGGGGAAATTCCTCTTGTAATATAAGAGGTTTGGGTTTTAGTAGTACTTTCAACTGGACCATCCTTTACATAAAAATGCAGCTACTCTGTAGTTGCAAATCACAAAAAAGTTTCTGGGTGATTTCTAATGCATGGCAATTCATTTTCTGGAGTAGCTGGAGGAAGGAAAAGGAAAAAGATGGGATAGGAATCAGCGAAGAGAGGAAAAAGTAGTTGAAAGAAGTACCAGGAGGGGGTGGTTGGAACTGCCGGACAGTGAAGTGGGCACTCGTTTTGATAATGGACCCAAGGAAATTGGTTGGATTCCATAGTTTTCTATTTACTGACACATGGAAATACGCATATTGATGTAGGCTAGAGGTATAGAAAAAAATCATTGTTTTAAATAAAGGCTATTAAGTAACCGTAGACTGTAGCCTCCCTTGTGTCTGATTTAGAGTTACTTGCAGATGGGTCTGTATCTGCTTCATCTTTCTGAAATGTGAGACATTGTGTTACATTGTAACCTGGTACATTGCGTTTTTTTGACAGGGACATTTGGTCAGTGACACAGAAAGGGAGATTGGGACCAATCCTCTCTCTCTAAGGACAGAAATGAAAAAAATAATTGGGATCTGGCAAAGAGGGGCCCCTGAGACACCAGTGTTACTGGGCTGTCACTATAATTCTATTTCCTTATATAAACAGCATGTTTCTTTATGTGAACTTATCTTTCTTTACAGGACCAATTATACCGTGAGTTCCTGACCTTTTTTTTTTTTTTTTTAAATTTTTTCCATTGATTTGAGAGAGAGAGAGAGAGAGAGAGAGAAGCATCAACTCTTGTTCACCTTAGTTGTTGCATTTAGTCATGTACTCACTGATTGCTTCTCATGTGTGCTCTGACCTGGGATCGAACCCACGACCTCTGGCGCACCAGGAAGATGCTCTTTCCATTGAGCTACCTGACCAGGGCCCTGACTTTTTCCCTAAACTTCCGGTTTCAAACAGATTTCCTCTGTTAAAATCCCTCACCTTATTCTTTTTTTTTTTTGTATTTTTCTGAAGCTGGAAACGGGGAAAGACAGTCAGACAGACTCCCGCATGCGCCCGACCGGGATCCACCCGGCACACCCACCAGGGGCGATGCTCTGCCCACCAGGGGGCGATGCTCTGCCCCTCCGGGGGCATCGCTCTGCCACCACCAGAGCCACTCTAGCGCCTGAGGCAGAGGCCAAGGAGCCATCCCCAGCGCCCGGGCCATCTTTGCTCCAATGGAGCCTTGGCTGCGGGAGGGGAAGAGAGAGACAGAGAGGAAGGGGGGGGGATGAAGAAGCAAATGGGCGCTTCTCCTATGTGCCCTGGCCGGGAATCGAACCCGGGTCCCCCGCACGCCAGGCCGACGCTCTACCGCTGAGCCAACCGGCCAGGGCAAACTTATCTTTCTTTACAGGACCAATTATACCGTGAGTTCCTGACCTTTTTTTTTTTTTTTTAATTTTTTCCATTGATTTGAGAGAGAGAGAGAGAAGCATCAACTCCTTGTTCACCTTAGTTGTTGCATTTAGTCATGTACTCACTGATTGCTTCTCATCTGTGCTCTGACCTGGGATCGAACCCACGACCTCTGGTGCACCAAGAAGATGCTCTTTCCATTGAGCTACCTGGCCAGGGCCCTGACTTTTTCCCTAAACTTCCGGTTTCAAACAGATTTCCTCTGTTAAAATCCCTCACCTTATTCTTGCTTTGAAGTTATCCTTCCCGTTGACCACAATTTCCACCTACACTTTGTCCTGCGATTATGAGCTTGCTGTCTGCATCCCCCACCCCCAATATGTTGTAAGATCTGTGAAGGTAGTGATCCATTCTCCCAAAAGTTCCTGTTGCATCCCTTCCTTCCTTCCTGGCTTCCTCCTCAGCGTATTTATTGAATGCTTACTAACAATTTGTGTGAACTAGGAATGGGGGGGGGGGTGTTATGCGTTAATTAATTAGCTCCTGGAGTTTACATTGTCCTGCATTTTTACGCTGACTCTCTTAGTGTTTCACACAGTGCCTGGTTCACAGAGAACAGTCTAGAACTTTTTTGTTGAAGACATGAAGGTGAAAGCCCCCGAGGAGGGTTGTTTGTCGGGTTCCGAGTGAATGCAGTTGGGGTTTAAGTCTCTAGTTCCAGAGTATAAACCAAGGCTGAAATTCCCAGGTGTCCCCCACCTCCATGGTCGCCCTGTGGTTCCCAGGAGTTTCTCTCTGACCACCGTGATCTGCCTCTCTGCACTGGGAAGTAGGAAACACCCAACAATTCTGAATGATTCATTGGTCTGGCCGAGGTGGGTCCTGCCTGGGCATCGGTATTTTTGAAAGGTCATGAGCCGTCACCAGGGGTCCAGAATTCCTGTCCTCACGGAAGAAGCATGTGGAGTTTACGGCTGAAGGGTTCTTTCCTCTTCAGCTACGGCCTGTTTTAGTTTTGGGCAGAAGAATTTGTAGGTGGGGTGTGTGCATGTATAAGTGTGTGTATTTTTCTCTTCCATGGGAGCTTTTGAATGTTTTTCATGCCGTTCTCATAATTATCAAAGCGACACGGCCTTTTCACCACATGCCGTGGAAGCCTGACAGGTTTCGTGGCGTTGTTGGCCTGAGAATGTTTTAGGTCAGCCTGACTTTTCCTTCAGTGAAAGCCAGAACCGCCCTAATGTTAGATTGTATTTTGTAAAACTGCATCTGGTGGCGGGGGTGGGGGTGGTGGGGTGTCTGCAGTTTAAGATGCAAGTTAAATTTCTTTTCTCTTTTAAGTCTTTATTTTATTTTTAAAGTGAGAGTAGGGGAAATAGACAGACTCCTACATGTGCCTTGACTGGGATCCACCCGGCAACCTCCATCTGAGGCTGATGCTCTGCCCATCTGGGCCATGCTTGCAACTGTGCTATTTTTAGCACCTGAGGTAGAGTTTCCACAGAGCTATCCTCACTCAGCTCCTGGAGCCAAGGTGCTTGAATCAATGGAGCCATGGCTGTGGGAGGAGAAGAGGGGGAGAGAGAGAGGGGAGAGAGAGAGAGAGGTGGAGAAGCAGATGGGCACTTTTCCTGTGCACCCTGACTGGGAATTGAACCCAGGACTTCCACAAGCCAGGTCGATACTCTGCCACTGAGCCAACCAGCCAGGGCTACAAGCTAAATTTCTAACTACCTCAGTGGGTAGTGATCCTTTTATTGGTGATGACTTTATGAAATATAGCAAGTTTATTCCTAGCAGTTAAATTGGTACCTTTTGCCCATAATTAATCTGAAACCTCCAGTTGTTTCTTTTTATTGTTTCTGATTAAAGATAAGGAAACCATATACTGACTTTATTTTTATTTTTATTTTTTTATTATTCATTTTAGAGAGGAGAGGGAGGGAGGGAGGGAGAGAGAGAGAGAGAGAAGAGACGGAGAGAGAGAAGGGGGAGAGGAGCTGGAAGCATCAACTCCCATATGTGTCTTGACCAGGCAAGCCCAGGGTTTCGAACCGGCGACCTCAGCATTTCCAGGTTGACGCTTTATCCACTGTGCCACCACAGCTCAGGCCACTATACTGACTTTATTTAATGCCCAGTATGAACACATGAGTTGTCCACCACTCAGTACACTGGAGACGTTGCCGTAGCAGGCGTAGCGACACGGAGCCACCAGAATGGAGACTGGCCGGGACAGTTAAGGTCAGAGACAGCTGGTGGGAAACGTGTTTTTCTTGAGCCACTTATTATGGGGACAAAAAACCCTGTAGAATTAGGTGCATTTGGGGGAGAATTACTTGTATTACTAGAGATACAGTAAGAATTACTCTGTTACTAGAGAGTACAGTACGAAGTAGTCATAAAACATCAGTAAGAGATTATATTTGTTTGGTATGCTTTGCTTCATTATAGCATTTTGTGTCCTGATTCCTATTAAAAAGTGTTTAGAGAAAGAACAGAAACTCCATGGTTTAACAGACTGGGATGCTCAATGCCTGGAAAGGCTTCATGGAAAGTGCTTTGTGGATCTAAGAATTCTTTTTTTTTTTTTTTTTTACAGAGACAGAGAGACAGAGAGAGGGATAGACAGGGACAGACAGGAACGGAGAGAGATGAGAAGCTTCAATTATTAGTTTTTTGTTGTGCATTGCAACACCTTAGTTCACTGATTGCTTTCTCATATGTGCCTTGACCACGGGCCTTCAGCAGACCGAGTAACCCCTTGCTCAAGCCAGTGACCTTGGGTCCAAGCTGGTGAGCTTTTGCTCAAACCAGATGAGCCCACACTCAAGCTGGCGACCTCGGGGTCTCTACCCTGGGTCCTCGGCATCCCAGTCCGACGCTCTATCCACTGCACCACCTGGTCAGGCCCTTTTACCTTCTTGACAGCTGCTCCTGGGTCCCTGTCCCTGTCACCGTCACCCCTTGTCGAGATTGCAGTAAGTGCCGCCCTCGGGCTTCCTCGTTTTACCCTCAGTCATAGCAGCCCAAGCAGTCCTGTGAAATTCCAGTTGCATCATGGGATGTGGTGCTTGAACAGCAGTTACGGGCACCAGCCCTGGAGCTGGGCTGCCTGGGTTCAAATTTAGGCCCTGACATGTGTACTCTAGTTAACTTTGGGCAACACAACGTACGTTTGAAATCAGAATGAATTACATATGTCGATTGTACCGACATGATAGACACTTACCATTGCTAATAATAGTAGAATTATGTCACCCTCTTTTCTTTAATTTAAAATATTGTTTTTATTCTTATTTATTGATTTTAGGGACAGAGAAAGGGGGAGAGAGAGAGAGAGAGACAGACAGACAGACATAGATCTGTTCCTGTATGTGCCCTGACCAGGGATCGGACCAGCAATGTCTGCGGTTTGGGGTGATGCTCTAAGCAGCTGAGCTGTCTGCTGGGGCAGTATTGTGCTGTCCTTTCCTCAGGATTTTCTGATAGCTTCGTAGTGCATCTGGAGTAAAAGACAGGGACATAGATCTGTTCCTGTATGTGCCCTGACCAGGGATCGGACCAGCAATGTCTGCAGTTTGGGGTGATGCTCTAACCAGCTGAGCTGTCTGCTGGGGCAGTATTGTGCTGTCCTTTCCTCAGGATTTTCTGATAGCTTCGTAGTGCATCTGGAGTAAAAGACAGGGACATAGATCTGTTCCTGTATGTGCCCTGACCAGGGATCGGACCAGCAATGTCTGCGGTTTGGGGTGATGCTCTAAGCAGCTGAGCTGTCTGCTGGGGCAGTATTGTGCTGTCCTTTCCTCAGGATTTTCTGATAGTTTCGTAGTGCATCTGGAGTAAAAGACAGGGACATAGATCTGTTCCTGTATGTGCCCTGACCAGGGATCGGACCAGCAATGTCTGCGGTTTGGGGTGATGCTCTAAGCAGCTGAGCTGTCTGCTGGGGCAGTATTGTGCTGTCCTTTCCTCAGGATTTTCTGATAGCTTCGTAGTGCATCTGGAGTAAAAGCCAGACTTTCTACACGGACCAGAGCCTCGCTGGTTTGGGTCAAGATTCTCGCTCTTACTCTAAATGCACTATGAAGCAATTAAAAAATTTGAGTAAAAGGATGACATAGTAGTTGCTAAAATACTACTACTAATATTATTATTATTATTATTAATAATGTCTATCATGTAGATAGACTTAATTTATTTAATCCAAGTACTCCAGCCATCCCAGTTTCACACTTACTTGTGCAGCGTGTGGAAGACCTTCCCTATAGTATCTGTCACAGAACCCAGAACCCAGAAGAGGTCAGAGTCAGTGGTAGATAAACACAGTGCCGCTGGAATAAGAGTCTGCCCGCAAACCCTGAACGGTCCAAAGGGCGTCAAAACATAGATGGCAAGTGGGAGGAACATGTTTCACTCAGAACTTCTACGTGGAATTTATTTTACGGATGAAGTAAAATAAAGAGAGAGAGAGAGAGAGAGAGAGAGAGAGAGATCAGTTTGTTCTACCATTCCTGCAAAAAGTTACTTATGTATCATTATCAGTTGCAGGTTTTTTTAAAATTGATTTTTAGAGACAAAGGAAAGGGGCGAGAGAGAGAGAGAGGGAGAGAGAGAGAGAGAGAGAGAGAGAGAGAGATCAGTTTGTTCTACCATTCCTCCTGTCATTGGTTGATTCTTGTGTCCTGACCAAGGTTCAAACCTGCAACCTCGGCGTGTCAGAATGACGCTTTAACCAACTGAGCCACCTAGCATCAGATGAGAAGCAGTGTCAACATCTGGCAGTAGCATGGTGGTTAAATTATAGGTCAATCATTTGAAAATATCTCACATACGTATGTAAAATCAAAAAAAAAATGCATGCACAACGGGTCTAAAGGGTATTTGCTTACAGAGGTACTAAGGTATCTCTTGAAGCATCGTCATAGCGATATTATTGGTGTTTCCGAGGGAAGTCAGCGAGATTCCGGGAGCATCTGCCGGGAAAGAACCGGGTCCCACAGCCTCTCCTAGCGCAAGAAACTGAGTCACAGAGCCGACAGCGGTCTTGTGTGCAGAAGTACATATTCTGAAACCGCTGACTTGGCACTGTGAATGCTGGAACGTTTCTGATCTTTTCTGGGATGCTCTCCAGAAAAAAAAAAAGAAAAAAGAAAAGAAAGCAAAGAAAAGACATTTCTTTTGCAGAAAGATGAAAATTTATGACAGTTTGACAGTTTACAGGCCAACATGAATACTAAAGCTCCATTTTTACAATTTTTTTGTTTGTTTTTAGAGTCGTGTCATAATTCTTTAGACCAGTGGTCCCCAACCCCCGAGCCGTGGACCAGTACCCATCTGTGGGCCATTTGGTACCAGTCCACAGGGAAAGAATAAATAACTTACATTATTTCTGTTTTACTTATATTTAAGTCTGAACGATGTTTTATTTTTTAAAAAAAGACCAGATTCCCTCTGTTACATCCATCTAAGACTCCCTCTTGACGCTTGTCTCGGTCACATGATACATTTATCCGTCCCACCCTAAAGGTCGGTCTGTGAAAATATTTTCTGACATTAAACCGGTCCGTGGCCCAGAACAGGTTAGGGACCACTGCTTTAGAAGACATCTGTAGGTGTCGATACCAGATCATCGACCATCAGTTTTATGTCCCTGAACTCTCTCATATATGGATTCTGTTTTCAAGTAGTCTGTTACATGGCGGCTTCCACTGGTTGAACCGTGTGGGGAATTAGCACGCGGTGGGGTGGGGTGGGGTGGGGCAGAGGGATTCTGAGTTGCGGAAACAGATGCCACAAAACTCTCCCCACAGTCTGAGGGACGGGCCCCTGCTCAGGTGAAACGAGCTAGTTTGCTGCAAGGCGGGTGGAATAGAAAATGCCTCTTTTTACAAAGTGTCCTGTGTCCATGGCGAGGTGCAGTGGCAGAAGCAATGTTTTCCTGTGTCTGAAGATACTCGAAGACGGTGAATGGAAGTTAGGATTTTTCTCTTCTCCTTTGTTTCTGTTACAGCCACGACACAGTTTATCACGTCCACTTTTATTTAAAAAAAGTTTTTTTGAGGGGGGATGTGGCTATATAGCATTATATTGAATTAGAACACTGAATCATGAACTTTTAAATTAGACACAACAATCGCATGCCTATTTAAGCAACCCTGAATAAAAGAGTGAGTTGTGTTTGGACACTGGTAAGAGAGGTGTGAGCTGAGTGACACGGGTGGGCTGTCGGGAAACAGCGGAGGGTTGTCATACACCTCCTATGGATGCAACATTGACACTACAGCCTCGTAACTTGGGGTAAACTGTGCTATCATTTTCTTTATGGTACAGCCAGAAACCATTATTGTTTTTTGTTTTTGTTTTTTAAGAGCGAGAGGGACAGGCAGGGATAGACAAGAAGAAAGAGAGCTGAAAAGCGTCAACTCATAGTTGCAGCACTTTAGTTGTTCATTGCTTGCTTCTCATATGTGCCTTGACCAGGGTGCTGCAGCAAAACCAGTGCTCTGGCCAGCAACCTTGGGCTTTAAGCCTGCAGCCTTTGGGCTCAAGACAGTGACCATGGGGTCATATCTATGATCTCACGCTCAAGCTGGTGAGCCTGCGCTCAAGCCCGCGACCTCAGGGTTTCAGACCTGGATCCTCAGCGTCCCTGGTCGACACTCTATCCAGTGCGCCACCACCTGGTCAGGCATAGCCCCTTATTCTTACAGTGAATATATTTTATTTTGTGATTGACCATTCTGCTCTTAATTTTACATTCCACATTTATTGATTTTTATTCCTTTAGGTTAGGCAAACTTAGAAAAGGTTTCCTTTTTGTTCTATGGAGACGAGTAAGTCATCTTGTTCTAGGCACATGCCCTTACACCTCTCCCTTGGAGCATGGCTCGTTCAACCGCAAGTCCATCACAAGGTGGACTCCGCCCACTCCTCATCTGTAAGCAGAGTAGCAGGAATGTGTTCTCTCAGCCCCGGCTGTTTTGTTCTGGTTGTTAAGTTTACTGTCGATGCTCTTTGCTTCTGAGTGTGGCCAATATTTTTAGGACCTATAAAGCAAGAGACGGAAGCTTTTTGAGTGAAAACAACCGTCGGACCAGACTTCTGGCGGGCAGTTCCTGGTCTCAGTGAAACCATTCGGTCAGCAGACGGGTGCAGCGGCCCCGCTCCAGGGAGGTTCTCGGTGCTGGTGCGTTTTTCTGTGCGGGAGGACGCCCCGCAACCTCTGAACCCCTTGGAACTCAGCCCGTGAAAGTCTGCGCTGTCGGAGAGGGGCCGCTCCCTTTCCCCTCGACATTAAAATTACATCCAAGCTGCAGAGTTCGTAACTTCTGAAAAGAGGGAGTGTGCTCACTAGCTCGTAAATCCTGGGAAACGGTCCTGTGCTCTGTGTGTGAAGATTTGGAAAGATGGTAAAAGTGCTTCTGCGAGAAAAGCCCGCCCACCGCCCACGCGCGTTCTTTTACCTGAACCTCGGATTGGCTACAGTCTGAGCGTGCGTGCCCCGCCCCCCCACGCTTCAAATTCGTATCTTGAGGTCCTAACCCCACAAGGGGATAGAAAGTATTAGAACGTGGGACCTTTGCTTCAGTCATGAGGGTAGCGTCCTCACAGACGGGGTTAGTGGTTTTATTAGAAAAGGGTCCAGCCTGATCTGTGGTGGTGCAGTAGATAAAGCGTCGACCTGGAAATGCTGAGGTCGCCGGTTCGAAACCCTGGGCTTGCTTGGTCAAGGCACATATGGGAGTTGATGCTTCCAGCTCCTCCCCCCTTCTCTCTCTCTTTGTCTCTCTCTTCTCTCTACCCCTCTCTGTCTCTCTCTCTCCTCTCTAAAAATGAATAAATAAAATTAAAAAATTTAAAAAAAAATTTTAAGAAAAGGGTCCAGAGAGGCTCCGGCCCCTGGTACCCTGTGGGGACAGAGCAAGTAGGTGCTGGCTGTGCACCAGGAAGAAGGAAGGCTGTCCCTGTCACCTGCTTGTGCGGACGCCGTGACCTTGCACTTCCAGCCTCCGGAACCGCGAGAAATACATTTCTGTTGTTACAGGCCACCGGGTCTGTGGGAGGTGGGATAGCAGTCCGAATGGACGAACGCAGCGCCAATACACAACCCTCTTCTTCTCCATCAATTCTTCCCTCAGCCAGTCATCCCCTCCCTGTAAAGGAAGAGAGAGAGAAAATCAAATGGATTTTCCTCTTCAAAAATGAGGAGATGGTGAATCTTTTTCTTTGTAAAATTTTTTTCAGATGAAAACCTTTTTAATTCTTCAACTGTCCCTAGCTGTGAGGAATTCTTGAGGATAGTATTAATAGCCCTTTTGCCTCTGTCTTGAAATCTGTCTTCCATTCCGTACTAGGTTACCCAGTAGACAAACTATACGTGTGTATATACCATATTTCCCCATGTATAAGACGCTCCCCTGTGTAAGACACACCTTAATTTGGGGGGCCTGAAAATTGAAAAAAAAACCCCACAAAACCCGTATTACATAAAGTTACGGAACTCAAGTTTTATTCATCATAAAATTTATACAAGTGCGAAAAAGCAGAAAATGCAAGTTAAAAAAAAAAGTACAACCACGATATACGACACACCCAGTTTTTAGACCCCCAATTTTTTGGTAAAAGGGTGCATCTTATACATGGAGAGATACGGCATACTCCGAAAAGGTGGGTAACTCAAAGGAAAATCAGAAAACCTAAAAAAGAAAAAAAGCCTTTTAATTTTAGCATGTGTCCTCTTTTTTTTTTTTTTTTAAGTTTAAAAAATAGTTTAAAAAGGTGTATTCGGATTTGATTTTCTAACGCTGGACGGAGTTGGTCCCAGCCCACTTTGGTCTACGAAGTGCCTGAGGCCTCGGGAGGTCTTGGTCCCGCCCACTTCCCTGGGCATTGGGTGTTGATTGACATTCTGGTTCTAGAAGGGTCTGCCCTTCTCCCGTCCGTGTCCTGGGCCGTTTCTCAGCCGGTCTCTTGCACGTCTGGGGCGGTACTCACCTGGCACGTCACGCTGGGATGACCCACCCGTCCCTCTGTGCCCGGGACTTCCCATGCGTTAGACCGGAGAGCGCTGTGTTCCGGCCGCCTCCTTCGTCCTGGGCAGCCCGCACCCTGCCCCCCCTGCCCCCCAAGCCTCAGGGCACGTCCAGTGTGCCGGGTGCCTGTGTGTGGTCCACGTGCCGGCTGGACGCTCGGGCCCCATCCGAACGCCCGCGTGTGGGAGCACGTGTCCTCGGTCGCCTTCGCGGTAGAAAGTTGCTATTTTTTCTCTTTAACTATTCCCCTTTCCCCTTCACTAGCGAAATGCTGAAGAATCTCCTGATGTCTCTGGGACGCTTCTTTTATTTTAGTATTTTTTTTCCCCCTGGTTGAAGTTGTGTGAATTGCTCTTGAGGATTTTTCCGCCTTGACTTTTCTTTCAACGCGGCCACAAAAATGAAGCGTTTTCTTGGCCGCCGAGGCTGGAAGGCTGCAGTGTGCCGTCGTGTGTGGGTGACTCAGTGGAACGAGCCGGCGCCCTTGCGCCACAAACCCCGCGGAAGCCTTGTTCTCAGCCCCTGGGAGTCCTCAGTTCAGGACCAGATTGTTGTCCCCGTGGGACCTGGGTGGCTTGCTCTCTAAAAGAAGCGGGTTTTGCTGGACTTCACGAGGCCGCGTGTCTGTTAAAATGAAATGACCCTTCGACGGCAGGAAGCAGGGTATCAGGGCCGTCTGGAATGCAGTCTTCAATCCTGGAGCCCGTCTGGATCAGGAAGCGTTTCCGACAGCTCTCGAGAGAGCCTGGCTTCAGAGCCCAGAGCCCGGTACCGAGCCCTGGACCAGACACCTAACCAGGCCGTCCTGCAGGACCTCTTTCAGACAAACACTTACAGTGAGAAGCGTCGTGGGAAGGGCCTTTCTTCCCACGCAGGTTTTAACCATTTCCTAGGAGGACTCAGAGGGTAGAGGGAGCCTACAGTCATGTTCATGGCCAGGATTTAGTCCCAGGAGTTGCTACCGGGCTAAATCGTCAATGGGGGATGGACACATGGGTCCAGGCCAGGGAACCAGACCCAACTGCCCACAGTCTTGTCCTGGGAGAGTCACAGGGTTTGTGTAACTTCCCTGGTAACGAGCTGTAACAGCACACGTGACGTGTTACTTGTCAGGTAGTCTTATTAAGAGACTTAGTGCCTGGTCCTGGCTGGTTGGCTCAGCGGTAGAGCATCTGCCCGGCATGTGGAAGTCCCAGGTTCGATTCCCAGTCAGGGCACACAGGAGAAGCGCCCATCTGCTTCTCCATCCTTCCCCCTCTCCTTTCTCTCTGTCTCTCTCTTCCCCTCCCGCAGCCAAGGCTCCATTGGAGCAAAGTTGGCTCGGGTGCTGAGGACGGCTCAGTGGCCTCCACCTCGGGGGTTACAATGGCTCTGGTTGCAATAAAGCAACAGCCCAGATGGGCAGAGCATCGCCCCTAGGTGGGCATGCCAGCTGGATCCTGGTTGGGCGCATACAGGAGTCTGTCTCTCTGTCTCCCCACTTCTCACTTCAGAAAAATACACACACACACACACACACACACACAAAAAGAGTCTCAGTGCCCAAGGGTTTCGATGGGGGCGGGTCACACAGGCAGCGTCTGTACCAGCATTCCCAGCTCCTAGAAGGAAACCACAGGTTCAGGGTACGCACACAGGCGTTTGTGCAACTTCAGCACAATGAACCGTCCTCATCCAGGACGGTCAGAACCCTGCACAAGTTTAATTTTGCAGATGTCAGTCGAGGACGGACCTGCAAGCAGGGCTTTGTGAGAATGGTCCTCTCAGGGTTTGCTGCGCTGTTTTCTGCACACATAAGGAAACTGAAGAGCTTACTCTGGACCTCTTGACTTCTCAACCACAGGTAAAGCCACGTGACCCATTGGAAAGAAGTAGATTTTGAGGAGTAACCGAAGTTCAACTCCTGGCTTGGCCAGGAACTTGATCGGGGACTTTGTCTACCTTGCTTAACCTGTCTCCGCCTGACCATCCTCATTGGTGAATTGCAGATAACGCTAACTGCATAGGGCTTTTATTTTTTATTTTTTTTTATAGTTTATTGATTTTAGAGAAGGGAAGGAGAGAGAGAGAGAGAGAAATACAAAACAAAAACAATGAAACAAAACCACAGATTTAAAAAGAAAAGAGTTTTAAGGAGTTTAAAAGAAGAAGAAAGAGAAAGAAGGAGAGTGGTGGCAGAGATGAGGTGTGGCCACAAGGCCTAAAATACTGACTATTTGTGCCTTTTACAGCAGAAGGTCACTGCCCTGCACCTCCGGGCTCTGCTCAGCATCCTTAGCAAACACGCTCCTTTGATAACAGCCGAGGGCTCCTGCTCTCAACTCCCGAACGTGTCTGGTTAGAAAGAGAGTGCGTTGCGGAGGGAGACAGTGAACTCCGAGCTCCTGGAGTAGAATCATTTTTCTTGAGTTGCAGATTTATAATGAAGGCCGCTTGGACGCTGCGTAAAGAATGTTACCTGGGAAGTGGGGAGGGTTCTCCCTCAGTGCCGGGGTCAGAGGCAGCTGGACTGCTGCCAACGTACTTAGTGCAAAGCCTGTCATTAAGAGAATGAAGTTCAGCTGGTTTTTAGGTGCTGCGTCACCGTTTGGAGACAGGCTATAGAAGCAAAAGAAAAACCAAAAAACTTTTTCAAAAATGCTTTTTAAAAAAAATTATTAGTTTTTTTTTATCAATAATAGCAAAAATTACTATTTTTTTAGAGAAAAGGGAGGGGGGATGGTGGAGAGAGAGAGGGAAAGAGAAAGAGAAAGAGAAACATTGATTTGTTGTTCCGCTTATCGATGCATTCATTGGTTGATTCCTGTATGTGCCCTGATGGGAACCAAACCCGAAATTTGTCGTATCAGGACGACACTCGATCCAGCTGACCTCAGGAGGCTGGGGCTGAGCAAACAAACAAAACTTTCTGTTTTCAACGCACGGTTTGTCTTTGAAACAAAAATGAGGCCATCACTAAATACTGATAAATTCTGCTCTCCCATCAGCAATTTTTAGAGAAAAAAAAATTTGAGTGCATTCATAAGAGAGTCAGAGCCTGTGCTGGCTTCTCTAAATAAACGAGCTCCTTTATTTTGGAGATGTCCTGGTATTCCTCTGGATTTTTGTAGAGAGTTTGAGTGGTTAGCCACTTTGGCATTTATTAAATCTCCCTCTCCGGATGGGCATGATGTGGGACTTTGTCAAGACGATTACAGAAGCTTTCTGTTGTTCATTTTCTGTGATGTGGTTTTCGTCAGTAAGGGGCTGCCCTGATCTGCGCACGCTACACGCCGCGCCCTGCTGGTGCACACTGCTGTGTTCTATCTGCTAACAGAGCGGACAGTGGCTGCGGAGGGTGGGTTTGGCCACAGCAGAGCCTCCACTTGCATTTCCTGGGCCACCGCCGGTTGGGTGCATGCAGGAGTCTGTCTCTCTGCCTCCCCGCTGGTGGTGGTGGTGTCCGCAGGGTGCCTGTCATGTAAGCCCCTGTCCCCCTGTCATCTCAGGTGATCACGTCAGTGGTGGAGGGATTGGATTGGGTGTTCCTTCTAGTTGTTTTACTATTGTAATTTTGTTTGGTTAGAAAATGTCTGCTTTCTATCTGGTCTATCTTTCCTTTTACTTAGGTGATGTAGACTGTTAAAAAAACACACGTTATTTTGAGTATTTTTGCCATCTTTCTGGTTGGAATGTTAGGGATTGTGCATAAAGTTAGGCTCTCTTTTTTTTTTCTTTCTTTTTTTGTATGTGTGACAAAGACAGAGGGGGGGGACAGACAGACAGGAAGGGAGAGAGGTGAGAAGCACCAGTTCTTCATTGCGGCTCCTTAGGTGCTCATTGATTGCTTTCTCATATGTGTCTTGATGGGGGGGGGGCACAGAAGAACAAGTGATTCCTTGCTCAAGCCAGTGACCTTGGGCTCAAGCCAGTGACCTTGGGCTTCATTCCAGCCAGCGACCATGGAGTCACATCTATGATCCCACGCTTAAGCCAGCGACCCCGTACTCAAGCTGGATGAGCCCGCGCTCAAGCTGGCGACCTTGGGGTTTTGAACCTGGGTCCTCTGCATCCCAGTCCGATGCTTCATCCACTGTGCCACTGCCCAGTCATGCCAACTCTCTTTTCTTAATTTCTGGAATTTCCAAACCTATACAAAAGAAATCTAGTTTTCACAGGCTTCAGGTATGGCCAGTCTTGTTTAATCTTTAATCCTCCTCCTCCTCCGTTGTCTTCCATCTGACCCCAACTAACTTTGAAACAAATTGCAAACACTGTATCCTTTCATTGTGTAACCTATCTGTTGTTAGATTATAAAACTTGTTGTTTTTAAAAAAAATATTTTTATAAGGACTTTAAAAAAGTCAATATCATTTGCATGTTAATTATCAACAAATACCCAATGAGTGTTCAAGTTTCCTAAGTTTTCTCATAAAATACTTTTATTTGCAGTGACATTTTTCAAATCAGGACCCAATCGAAGTTCGTGATCCACCTTCGGTTGAATCCCCTCTGGATTCTGTTAATACGGTGTAACACTTTTCCTTCCTGTTTTCCCCATAATGTGCCATTGAGTCTGTAGGCCAGTTGCCTTGTCTTCAAATTTTAGGTCAGTTCGTAGTGTAAATTTTAGTGAAATCTGAAGTTTGCATTGCACGTAGGTTAACTTTTGTGGCAAGAACACTGCACAAAGGGCGAGCGAGGTGGACTCTTGAGCTGGTTTGGAGAGAGAGCTCGCGAGTGGTACGTTTCAGCACTTCCTTCTACTTCCCCTGGCGGAGTAAAACTTTCTCATCCCAGTCCTGATACTGACTAGCAGGTGGGAGAAGATGGGTGTTTGTAGATGATGTTATTTAAACATGGCATCATTTAACAAAATTACTTGTTATTATTACTACTGTTATTATTTTCTGTCATTCGCAACAGTATTGAAATAGCAGTCGTCCTTATTTGGCAGGAGATTGCCAGACAGACCACACAGTTTTACTTTCGTCCTCTGAGTCATTGGGTTTGGCCCACAGTACTTTTCCTATTAAGGATGATGAAATTCTTGCTGTTAAGTTTGTACTGGGCATGGTAAGCATAAAAATCCACGCAGTTAAAAATCCTAGACTTGTAGTTAATTCTTATGATTTATATGTAGAAACGTTAAGAAGGAAAGCTACCTTTAAATAGACATCATATTACCGAGAAAAGAAATGTAAAAAACCGTGTTCTTTATAAATAAAATCGGGTATTCACAATTTCAGATTTTTTTTTTGTGTGTGTGTGAATGGCAACATGTCAGATTTTCTTAAGCAGTAAAACACTGTTTGAGAGATTAACAAGCTTTGGCCGGGTAGCTCAGCTGGTTAGAGCATCTTCCAGAAGCATAGAGGTTGCCAGTTCAGTCCCCTGTCAGGGCACATACAGAAACAGATCAGTATTTCTGTCTCTCTCTCTCTCTCTCTCTCTCTCTCTCTCTCGCGCGCGCTCTAAAATCAATAACAGAAAAATAAATAAATAAAATGCTGGGCTTAAAAAAGTTAACAAATGAAAATTTTTAAATAAAAAAGGATAGTTAATTGACAAAATACTCTTAAAATTTATTTACTTGGGGGCCTGACAACTTGATGAAAATGACTTATTTTTCCTTCAATATTTGTTTCTCACAGTGGTGACTGTTAACGGGAGAAATGCCTCTGAACAGGAAAAAAATAAGAATGTTGATACTTATCTTCATGGAAATGTTTCCCTTTTTGGAGTTGACTAGTGAATTTGTGACTTTATGACTTCTTTCTGTATACTGCACTTATTTATGTTTTGTGGTTTACTTTCAAATTTTGCTGGTTACCTTTGGTCGTATGAAACTGTTTTTACTTGATTCCTATAATACATTAATGCTATTTTCACTGATTGTCTGTTGTTTAGGCGACCCTTAAGAACCTCTGAATTTTTCCTTATTGATGACAGGAAAGTGTTAACCAAATGCCTAGTGTGTGAAAAAGATGTTAATTTTGCTTTCTTAGTCCACTGGTCCTCCTTTGTCCTTATGTTAAAGAAAAAGTGTCCTAGCCCGAGACAGAGAGATAGAAAGAGAGACAGACAGAAAGGGAGAGAGATGAGAAGCATCAATTCTTCGCTGCGGCACTTTAGTTGTTCATTGATTGCTTTCTCATATGTGCCTTAACGGAGGGGCTCCAGCTGAGCCAGTGACCCCTTCCTTGCTCAAGCCAGTGACCTTGCGCTTCAAGCCAGTGACATTTGGGCTCAAGCCAGTGACCATGGGGACATGTCTACGATTCCATGCGAGCGACCTCGTGTTCAAGCTGGTGAGCCCGCACTCAAACCAGCGACCTCAGGATTTTTTTGAACCTGGGACCTTAGTGTCCCAGGTCTATGCTCTGTTAACTGAGCCACCACATGGTCAGGCCAGGTGTTTCTTTTATGTACTTACAGCATGTCTTTCCCTCATAAGCATGTTCTTTAACAGTTTCTATAGGTATTTTGAAATGACTCCTTAAATCTATCTTCTTCTCTACTAGGAGGGAGTGTTCTGTTGGATTGAAAATAATAAATCCAGTATAAACGGTGGTTAAAAACTGTATACTTACTAGGGCGGGGCTGACTTTGACTCCTTTTAACCTTTAAAAGAGAAAAATAAAGCATCGAAGGCGATGTAAATGTTGCTTTTACAGATGTTTCATGTACAAAAATTCATTACTAGGAAGAACAACTAAGATTGTGTTTCAATATTTGCTCCCAATTTATCATAGTTTATTAAAAAAAAAAGATAGGACCAGTTTCACAATTGCATGTTTGGTATTTTGAGTGATACAATGTGATGATTTCAGACTTCGTGGATAATTTACAGTGACAGTGAAGATGTGATAATGAAAGAGAGTTTGGCGTTATGAATAAAAATTTTGTATATTTTACAGAAGGGCCTTATTTAGTGTTGATATTCTCTGTTGAGGACATGGTTTGCTGAAAATGTTCTTGCACTTTCTTACCATTAAGGGGATCTCTTGTTTGACGGAACATCATTGGGCGGTGCCGTAACCAGCTTGAATTGCTTGTTTTTTTTCCCCCAACAGCTCTTAGTTCGTCCTTATGTAGATGAACAAACCCGACCTTTCCCACGGATACGGGAGGCCTCAGGTCACTATGGTGATTGTAAAAGTGGGAGCCTGGAGCTTCCGTCTCGGTAAACCATCTTACCGTTCTTTTCTTCTGTCTTTGCAGATAAATTATTAGTCATCACTGTAGCAACGAAAGAAAGTGATGGATTTCATCGGTTTATGCAGTCAGCCAAATACTTCAATTATACTGTGAAGGTATGTTACATCTTTCCTTGGTGGAGATGTTAAAATATGTGCTGATGGTACTTTCTCTTTTTTTTTTTTTACAACAACAACACAGTAACAATAGCAACTCAACCTGCAATCCATAGAAGGAGGGTGAGATTTGGTTACATGGTTGCTATTGAAATTTACACACACTGGATTGTTTCAAAGACACATTGTGGCCTTGTTCATACTCTGCCACTCTGACAAGAATGTCTTAATATGTGCTAATGCTTTGTATACACATGTTTACGCAATAACAGAGAAATGTGTATTTTTCTAGTTCTATTTGTTTGGAGAGTTTTGTGTAAGCGCAGTATAACTGAGATCGGGCAGTAGTTTTTTCTTTGTCTGCCCTAGTGTGTTTCTTTGTTTACAGAGAGTTGGAGGCGGGACAGAAGGGGCTTCCTCCTTCTGTTCCGTTATGAATTGTTTTCCCTGTTTTTTGTTTGTTTGTTTGTTTTTTTATTGGTTTGTTTTAGAGGAGTTTGGGACATTATAAAAATATAAAAAGATTTTAGAAGACATCTCTCGGGGAATACTCATTGATCAATGATCAGAGGAAACCTCAGGAATTTGTTAAAACTAGTAAGCCTGAGCTAGGAAAGGCTTTTTACATTTATTTATTGATTGATTTTTAAACTGATTTTTTTTTTTTTAAATAAAAACAAGGATCTGTTAGCCAGGTTTGTTTGTTTTTTTTCCTTCCACAAGTAAGAGGAGAATGGGGAGGGATCTCAGGAAGGAAAACAAACACGCACACAAATTTATACATTTACCAAAAAAAAAACCAAAAAAAAAAAAACCAACTAAAAAAATCCTAAAAACCCGAAACACTTTTAAAAAGGTTGGGGGGGGGGTATCTTTGCTTAGGGAAGATCAAGCTGTTCCGATATGTCATGTAGGAAGAAGGTGGAGCCGGACTTCTAGTCTCGATGGTAGTTCTAGGTGAATGTGGTCCTCCAGCCTTCCCACAGTGACGTCAGAACAGCCACCGTTCACAGGCGCCTGGGATCTGGCTCAGCGGAAGGCCTGCCGCTGAGGGACGGGAAGGAGCAGCACAGCCGGGCCCAGTGCTTGGCTGGTTGGAGCGCCCTCCCGATACGCTGAGGTTTCCGGTTCAGTCCCCCCATGGGGACACAGGCAGGAATCAGCATGAATGGGGGAATCAGTGGAACCACAAATCAGTGTTTCTTTCTCTCCTCACCTTCTCTTTTTTCTTCTCCCTAAAAGCAATCAGTACATTTAAAAAAAAAATCAATAGATGCCTTGGCCAGGCGGTTCAGTGGGTGAAATGTCCTCCCGGTGCCCCAAGGTCATGGGTTTGATCCCAGGTCAGGGATGAACAAGAAGCAAATGAGAAACAGTCAGTGAGCACACAATGAAATGGAACAGCTTGAGTGGAGCAATGAGTTGATGCTTCTGTCTCTCTCTAACCCTTCCTCTCTCTCTCAATTCAGTGGGAAAATTAGTTAAAAAGCGAAAGCCGCATCGGGACTGGTAGGGGGGGCAGAGACACCAAATGAGCTGGTCCCACACCCAGGTGTGGTGACTCAGGAGGGAAACCTCAGCTGTGGGGTTCCCCCTGAGGAGGGAGGGGTCCCAGCCCCAGCCCAGGCCCCCAGCCCAGGGTCCCAGTGCCGGGAAGAGAAGTCCCCACAACTTCTGACTGTAAAACCAGCAGGGACTGTGGCTGAGGGAGACGGAGCTGCTGGAGTCCCAGGCGTTCCTCTTAAAGGGCCCACACAGACTGCCTCAGACTCCCTCCCTCTGGGCTCTGGCACTGGGGCAGCAGCTTGAAGGGCACCAGGGGCGCACGGGGAGGAACTGGACTGTCAGACATCAGAGTAAGAGCTGGGGGTGGGAGGGCAGCTTTCTCCCAGACACAAGTGCTGGCAGAAGCCAGAGTTCTTTTTCTGGGACACTCCCAGCCCCAGAGCCAGCAGGCAGGTGCCCTGTCTCAGTGTCCATCAGCCTGGCTCTAACTCTTTGCCTTACCCTGGTGATTCCCTGAGACCCTGCCCCACCCAGCTTGTGTGCCCACCCAAGCCATTTCCAGTGGCTTCACTGTACAAATGGCCTCTCTTGCCTCATGCTTCAGACTTTCCTAATTCTCTCCAGCAAGCAGCATCTGGCCTCTGCGTGTCCCAGACCTCTTGCTAGGTGGTGCCTGGCACACAGCTCCTGCAGCCACCCACCTTGGTTTGCAGCTTGGCCTCTCCTGGCAATGAATACATATGTATTAACAATTGAATCTAAAAAAGGAATCAAAATAAATCAACAAGCAGAACAGAAACAGACTTATAGATACAGAAAACTTTTTTTTTTAAGCTATAGAGAGAGAGAGAATGCGACAGGAAGGGAGAGAGATAAACATCAACTTGTAGTTGCGTCATTTTAGTTGTGCATTGATTGCTTCTCCTATGAGCCTTGACTGCTGCTTAACCCAGCAAACACTGGGCCCAGGCCAGTGACCATGTGATCCTGTCCGTGGTCCCGTGCTGAGCCGGCAACCCCACACTCAAGCCGGATGAGCCTGCACTCGAGCCCGCCACCTCAGGGATTCGAACCTGGGTCCTCTCTATCCACTGTGCCACCGCCTGGTCAGGCAGTAATTATTTTTTTACATTTCTTTTATTATTTTGGATTAATTTTAAAATTTTCATTCCCCCTTAATTTCACAAATCTGCCAGGGTATCATTTTGGGAAGTTCAGACTCACTTCTGATGAAGCCAGGCTCCGAGGCACGTGTGTGGGCGCGGGGCACACACCTCCCTCCTGGGCGCTCCCAGCCTGGGGTGTGGCCCCGCACGGGCGTCCAGGAGGGAGCCAGGAGGCGCAGGCCGCGAGGAGGACGGGGCCACAGAGGCAGATGCAGGCCTCGAGGAGGACGGCCCCCGGCTCAGTTCTGCTTGGTTGTGCTCGGGCACTTTCTTGCTGCGATGACTTCCTGGAGCTTCTGAGCGCGCTGTGAACAGCGAAGAGGGTGCTGGTTGACATGCCACCCTCTGTGTTGCCCTGAACAGCCCGTTTTGGGTTCAGTAGGAAAATGCCGGAAGGTCCTGTCAGGGGGTCACTGAGCCTCAGGGGTATTCACTGTTCATCGCCTTGGTTTCCTGGCCGATTGAAAATGGGGATGGGAACTTGCTGCATTTTTTTTTTTAAATCAGAACAAATAGAAATAAATTGCGAGAAATACTTTCTGCGAACCACCCTGCCTGGCTGGTCCTCTCTCCCCAATGAGACTCGACTTTTGAATGGCAACGTTGGGAATGGCATTTTACGGGGTGGAATAACATGGAAGACTTACGACCCGACCTAGGTCTCCGGCTGTTTTCTTGCTAGTCATCGTGATTGAGTGAAACATCTAAAATGCAGTTACTGTGGAATACCCTGCCAAGTTGCGGCTGGCTTCCTGTTGTGACGATGCTGTCCTGTGAATTCCGCTCAGGGATGAACTGTTGGTTCTGTTTACAGGTCCTTGGTCAAGGAGAAGAGTGGAGAGGGGGCGATGGAATTAACAGCATTGGAGGAGGCCAAAAAGTAAGGTTGATGAAAGAGGTTATGGAACATTATGCCAGTCAAGAGGACCTGGTCGTCTTGTTTACGGAATGGTAAGAGACATACTCACTCACTCTGTGGGTTTTCAAGTCTGTGTTAGTTTATTTTTACAAAGAGTTGAAACCTGTATGTGTCGCTGACCCATGGAGTTGTTTTATTCCTGAGGAATCATTGCTTTAAAAAGTGGATTTGACTCATAATTGTAAATCCAGGGTCTGACACGGTGATGTGCTATGATCAAATTTGATGAGTTGCCATGGACGCCAATGAGAAAGCAGGGCATGAGGTCACGTGTTTGTGAAGTTCATGTTTTAACCGTGATGTAGAGATGGAGTTAAGATCATGTTGAACTTTCCTATTGAGGAGAATCACTCAAGGAATTCTGGTCAACAAGGAGGAAATACTAGGTCACATAAAGCTATAAGTGACAAATAAGAAAATCTGTGTTCATGAAGAAAGCAGGGCCTTTCCCATATGTAATTTTTATTTTATATACCATTCTACTTCCACTTAACTTTGGGCGCCTACCACTTTCTCTACCTTTTTAACTGTTTTTAATAACGTCACATTGTTGTGAGTCATTAGTGGTCGCCACCTTCTCTGCCTTGTTTATTTTTATGTTTTGGTTATCGATTTTTTCTTTTCTAATTCAGGAAAATTTCTTTATATCTCTCCTTCAATGTGAAAATCTAAAACCCCAAATCATTGCAGATGAAAGTTAAGACCAATGCTTTTTATGCAGATGTGTTATATAAATAGCAAAGGCATACAGTTTGAAATGAAAATAGATGTAATAAATTCCAGTATTACTGAGCTTAAAAGTTTTGAAAGGGTCCCTATACTTGCATCTCAAATATTCTTTTTTTGTTTGTTTGTTTGTTTTGTTATTTTTTTTAAATTTATTTATTTATTTATTCATTTTTAGAGAGGAGAGAGAGAGGGTGAGAGACAGAGAGAGAGGAGAGAGAGACAGAGAGAGAGAAGGGGGGAGGAACTGGAAGCATCAACTCCCATATGTGCCTTGACCAGGCAAGCCCAGGGTTTCGAACCGGCGACCTCAGCATTTCCAGGTCGACGCTTTATCCACTGCGCCACCACAGGTCAGGTGCATCTCAAATATTCTTAATATCTCCTGTAAAAAAAAAAAAAAAAGAAAAAAAAGAAAAAAAAATTAGTCTCTGCTTATATGAGATGTAATTGAGCTGGTGCTGTCTATTGGGCATTTTTCTACAGGGTTTATTATTATATATATATATTTACCCTTGGCACAAGAGTAGGAAGCTTATAATGAGTGTGTAGATTAAATATCAAGTCTATTTTGGTTTTAAATTACTGTGGATTTTGAACAACCCATTTTGGTCAGCTTGAATTTGCCATACACATGTTGTAGGTTGCAGTTCTGATCTTGAGGCAGCTCCTTGTAAAAGTTGCCTACCGCCTGTCCGCCGGTGATGGTTTTAGGAAGAGCTTCCACTCTGTGTTGGCCCTGCCTTCCCCGCCTCACCTGAGAGGGAGCCGGGGAAGAAAGGGGTTTATTCAGGAGCCAGTGAACTTCCTTATTAATGAAGGAAGAGAAGCTGAGTGGTAGCTGAAGACGGCTGAGGTTTCCTTTGTTTATTTAGACGATAACTTCAAGACCCAGCTGGATACAGAAGAAGGCAATACAATTTTAATGGGAGGCCAGCATCCGCCAGATGCTGTTAGGGTTTGGACTATATAACCGTGACCCAAACAGACCAAATTTCTGACGACTTCCTCTGTGAGGACAGCCAGCTAACTGAAAACATGTGGCCTCCCCTCCAGCACAAGCCACTGTTGAGGAAGGGTCATTAACATTTTCTTCACCGCCTGTCTGCCTCGTGTGTCCTGGGGAAGCCCCGTGAGGAGGATGGGAAGTCACCAAGGAAAAGAGGGGCGGAGAGTGGGTGTCACTTCAGAGCCTTTTTCTTTCTTATTTTTGTTTAAACAACACCCTCTTTAAAAAAACAAATGTATTGTGTACGGAGTGATCAATGCAATTGAAAACTACAGAGCAGTGAATTAGGTTGTTCGTAAATTGTTTGGAAGAGGCTACCCGTTCCGTCACAGAATTGCTAACCATCGAATTCAGCTTTCCCTCTGGTTGAGGTTAGAATTCGGAATACATTAATTTTAATAAATGAAGCAAATTCTTACTTCTGGCATGATTTCTTTTTTTTTAGGACCATTCAAAAGTAATTGTTTTTTTGGAAGCCTGGGTCACTATTTCCCTGTGTATAAGACGCAGCCTTTTTTGAAAAATTTGGGGTCTAAACACTGGGTGTGTCTTATACACTGGTTGTAGATATTTTTTTGTATGCATTTTCTGCTTTCTCATGCTGGTTTTTGTGCTCATTGTTGAAGACAGTTACTCGTCATCAGACACAGATGAGGACAAGCTGATGGATGGGAGTTTTGACAGTGGGCAGGAGTTGTATGAATTTTATGATGAGTAAAACTTGAGTTCATTAATTTTATGTAATACATTTTTTCCCCCAAATTTCGGGCCCCCAAATTGAGGTGTGTCTTATACATGAGGAATACGCTATGTGAAGACAGATTGTACGCTTAATGGTTTAGATAGGCTTCTTTAAAAATTAGCTCTATTGAGGTATGATTTACATATCAAGACATACACTCATTTTAAGTGTTACATTTAATAATTTTTATAAATTTATGGAGTTGTGCAATTATCATCGGTACTGGATTTTGGAATAGTCCCAATACCCCAAAGTGAGCTCTTGAGCTCACTGAGATAGGCTCAAAGCCTATCCAGTTTGAACACAATTTTTTGTTGTTGTCATTAAATATTTGTTGAAACAATTTTAAACAAGAGAACTGGGGGCATTTTGAATTTTATAATAAGGTACTTTGCATTACTTTAAAATTTTCTTCCAAAGCATGTTTTTCTTTGACGCTAGTGACGTTGATGGCCAATAGACCTAGTTATTCTATATTGTCCATTATTTTTAAGTCGTGTATGGGCCAATATGTAAGAAAAAAATGTTTGAGTAGCTGTGAGTAAATTAGATGCATCCTGAATATCTCCACAAACTTACTCTGTGACAGGGACAGTAAAATAAATGTAAAGTAGCAGCATCCAGATCCTAAGATAAGCACATGGAAGAATCCTTTTGGATATCAGATAAATATCTAATAAAAACTTTGGCTATTTATTTTACTCTTTTTATTCTAGACTTAAGAAAATTCTTTGGAAGAAAAGTGGTTGAAATAAAGTTGGTGCAATTATTTCAATATGAAGTTGGACTATGCAGTTATTTATACTTTTTTTTTTTTTTTTTTGGTGGCACAATATTATACTGTTAACCAGAGAGCAAATATGCTGCATTTTGAAAGACTCCCAATTTGTGAAATATTTGAAAAACGTACTTAGTGGTGGTTATTTGCCTCAGCAAACGCGGTATTTCCTCTATGAAAACATCTACTGAAGCATTTTGGTTCACTGAGGTATTTGTTTAAAGAAGATTGACTACACTGAGTTGGCCGTTTATAGGCTGTTGCTAACTAGTCATAGCAATAAGGAATGTCACTTAAACTAGAATGGTAGTCAGTGTTGTAATATAAAAGTTAATGTAGAATTAAAATGAACATAAAATAAAGCCTTTATTTATTTATTTATTTATTTATTTATTTATTTATGAGAGAGAAAGAAACAGGAAGAAAGAGAGATGAGAAGCATCAATTCTTCATTGCCGCACCTTAGTTGTTCATTGATTACTTTCTCATATGTGCCTTAACCTGGGAGCTCCTGCCAAGCCAGTGACCCCTTTCTTTTTTTTTTCTTCTTTTTTTTGTATTTTTCTGAAGCTGGAAACGGAGAGAGACAGTCAGACTCCCACATGCGCCCGACCGGGATCCACCCGGCATGCCCACCAGGGGGCGACGCTCTGCCCACCAGGGGGCGACGCTCTGCCCACCAGGGGGCGATGCTCTGCCCCTCCGGGGCGTCGCTCTGTTGCGACCAGAGCAACTCTAGCGCCTGGGGCAGAGGCCAAGGAGCCATCCCCAGCGCCCGGGCCATCTTTGCTCCAATGGAGCCTCGGCTGCGGGAGGGGAAGAGAAGACAGAGAGGAGGAAGGAGAGGGGGAGGGGTGGAGAAGCAGATGGGCGCCTCTCCTGTGTGCCCTGGCCGGGAATCGAACCTGGGACTTCTGCACGCCAGGCCGACGCTCTACCACTGAGCCAACCGGCCAGGGCCTGACCCCTTTCTTAAGCCAGCGACTCTGCGCTCAAGCTGGCTACGTTGGGATTTCGAACCTGGGACTTCAAGCCTCCCAAGTTGATGCTCCATCCACTGCGCCACCACCAGTCAGGCAAAATAAAGCCATTGTTATAGTAATTTTATAGGTGGCTTTGGTTGGGGAGAATGACTGAGGATGAATCAACCTGGGCAGAAAATCTCAGTCACGCAGATCTTGGCTGTGTGTCTTATCCTTTTGACCCTCCGTTGCCAGCTTCTATGTACTTATCAGACTGAATTGTAATTGGTTTGTATGTTTCAGACAGTGAAGCTGGGGACTGTATCTGGTTTCCATGTTGTCAGAGTAAAGAGCAGGGGCTCAATAAACACCGGGTAAGAGGAAATTGTATCCAAAGAGAGGGAGAAACAATGTTCAAGAAAGAAAAATAATGTGGGTGCTTTGTTACTATTTTTAAAGATTCTTCCTCGTTCATTTGGAGAATGTAAATGAATTAGGAAAAGCAGAAAAAACATGCCAATTTTCTAAAAAAAAATTTATTTAAAAATTGAATTTTGGTTAGGAACTATGAGAATGATGGTCTTTGGTTCTGGTCTCTCACATGCCAGCCGACTGCTAATTAAACATCATTTTGCTTAAAGGTGAGTTCGGTGAAGAGATTCTCCAGACTGCATGTGTACATGTCTTGAACATAAATTGTGATCCTGTCCCTGAACGTCACATTCTAGAAAAAGAAATAAATGCAAATCCTGCCCTCAAGGAATGCTCATATTATACTAATTCTGCCAATAAAATTGAACAAACCTCATTTGGAGGAAAAAAGTATGTCCCCCCCCCCCAAAAAAAAAAAAGAAAAATCTGAATGTGGGCATGATCTCCTTAGAATCATTTACTGTTACGGAACTGTGAAAGATGACTTGATTGGGTCATTTTACTCATTGCGAAAATATTTTTACTCCTTGGTTATTGTCGTAAGTGTCATTTGGACGCATTCTGCAGCAGATCAGAACCTATCTCAGTCTACGAAATAAACACCTCATGCCTCTCGTAGTTGGGCTGACATACCCACCCAGCGTGCCTGCATTTCACCGGGTCTCCCGCAGTTGATAACAAGACAGGAGTCAACATTTTCTGAAAGCAGAGCTTTTCCAGTGCGGTGGCTGTAATTTTCACCAACTAGCGGTGGTGGGTTTATGGGACAGACTCCTTTGGTCTGGCCGTGATGACAGTTTAAGTGTGCAGACATAAAGCACCTAGTCATTAGCGAGGGACAGCGTTTCATTATGTGAGGGGGAAGGGAGGCCAGAGCGTGTCCAAGGTCTGGGTTTCTGGGCTGCCGCCCTCCCCCCTCCCCCCTCCCCCGCCCCGCCCTGCCCCGCCCCCTCTGCCTTTGATGGGAAGATTGAGCTGTTAGCTGTCACTTAAATATATAAATATATCGCACTGCCTTCTAGCTCACTCAGAACAGCTGAAGATGCTTGGACATTCTGTAGGACGTGACTGCCTTCCTGTTTCAAGCTCTCCAGACGTCCTGTGACTGTTTACTGAGGGTGTTGGTAGGTAGTAGGATGAGGAAGAAGCCGGTGGCGTGCGAGGGGAACGTGCGGTGTTTCTGTATTTCGAGATTGATGCGTGGTAGTCTGGTATAACCTGATTTGTATATTTCATGTGTGTGTGTATATCACACATACATGATTATGTGTGTATATATATATACACATATACACATGCATACATAGTACATACACATATACACATACATTCATACATGCATACACCCACAGTATATCCCCCCCAAACCATATTGTTTACTCTGTGAATTTAGTCTTTTAAGTAAACATGTATTAAGCATCTGTTAAGTGGTGCAAAATATGGAGGGGGGGGGGCGTTGACCAGGATACATGAACTATCACTTTAGAACTAAAGAGAGATTTTCATTCATTAACCATCTATTAACTACTGATTTAAAAACTCAGCAGACTGACTCAGCAGCAAGTGATGGGGACGGTGGTGCGGCCGCCGGCCGCCAGGCTCTCCTCAGCTGCCGCTGCTGGGAGTCACTGCAGCCCTGGGCCACCACCCGCACGCAGAACGCAGTCTGGGGAAACGGACCCTCCGGCCAGGCCCTGTCCGTCTTCCTGGCTCCGCCCCCTGCCCAGCCCCAGGCAGAGTGCTGTGTGCAGGAGACACGGTTATGTTTCGTGCGGAGGAAAATGCTCGGTTGTGAAAATAGTTCCTACTTTATAGAAGCTGAAAGTCCCTACTATCATGTCCTCAGTTCCACCGAGGAAATTTAATTATTTCCATTGTGATTTTATTTATTCTGCAGGTTCAGATGGGTGGATATTTTCTTTCCTTTTTTTTTTTTTGTGATAGAGACAGAGGGAGAGACCGAGAGAGGGACAGATAGGGACAGACAGACAGGAACAGAGAGAGATGAGAAGCGTCAATCATTAGTTTTTGACTGGGGGGGGGGGCTCCAGCCAAGCAAGTGACCCCTTGCTCAAGTAAGTGACTTGGGGCTCAAGCCAGTGACCATGAGGTCATGTCTATGATCCCACACTCAAGCCGGTGATCTCGGGGTTTCGAACCTGGGTCCTCAGTGTGCCCGGCTGACGCTCTATCCACTGTGCCACACCTGGTCAGGCCGTGGTTGTAAAATTTCAATGACCTGTTGGAGGTAGAACTCTGCCCCGTGTGGTTGGTGGCCTCAGCATGACCACCTGAAGTGAACTCTGGAAAGTTTTATTTGTTCTGCATATTTAAACGGACTGAATTCCTCTGAGAATTATTTTTATGAACTTTGTGCATTAAAAAAAAAAAGAAAGAAAAGAACTTGACTATTTGGGTTTTTGTGGTCAAAGTAATTTTCAGTAGGAAACCTTGGAAAATTTTAAATTGATTCAAAGAAATTTTCTAAAGTACTTAAAATACAGAAATAGCAATGGCACTAGAATAAGATGGAAATATTTTAGCAACCTTAAATTAAAAAAAAATGTTCTCATTTGAATAACATGAAGAAAAACTTTTTGCCTTCACAGTTTGCTTTAAAATAATTGCTTTCTGTGATAAAGGGAATGCATGCGCTTGCTCATACAATACTAACTTATAAAAGTCCAAGTGTCCGCGGCTCTCCTTGTCTAAGCCTTTGGCTTCCGCTAATCGTTTGGGAGACACTGACTGGAGATAGTGTGTCCTTGTCTAGGGTTGCAGAGACAGACAACACTCACGTTCCAGACGTGCTTATTGAACTCAGCGGAAGTGCTGTTACCTGCACTTTGGCCCCAGTTCCTGATCTTAGGATTCTCTGACCCAGTCAGCGCTGTTTCTTGCCCCCCCCTCCCCCACGATGTGTTGAGGCTCAGGCCCCTCTGTGGCTTGCCCGGCTGTCTCTGTCTCCCCCGGTTTGGTTTATTTCAGGGGTCCCCAAACTACAGCCCGGGGCCCACATGCGGCCCCCTGAGGCCATTTATCTGGCCCCCACCGCACTTTCGGAAGGGGCACCTCTTTCATTGGTGGTCAGTGAGAGGAGCATAGTTCCCATGGAAATACTGGTCAGTTTATTGATTTCAATTTACTTGTTCTTTATTTTAAATATTGTATTTGTTCCTGTTTTGGTTTTTTTTACTTTAAAATAAGATATATGCAGTGTGCATAGGGATTTGTTCAGAGTTTTTTTTTAATGTCCGGCCCTCCAACAGTCTGAGGGACAGTGAACTGGCCCCTGTGTAAAAAGTTTGGGGACCCCTGGTTTATTTGGTTCCGTGACTCATGGTGCGACGACCCATAAATCCGATCTTATTTCTGAATCTTCCGATTAAAAATTATCTCAGCAACTCGTCTTGTGGAGGAAAATGCCCTCGTCAGAAAAGATAAGATGATCTCAAGAGGCAGCGTATGTAAGTGGTCACGCTGAGGAAATCAGAGGTGTTTGTTTATAAGAAAAACGCGAGTTTGATAGATTTATGCCAGTATTGTTTTGCGAAGTCAGGTTAATTCTGTATTTATTTATTTATGTATGTATGTCAACTCAGGGAAAATTGGTTTGAGGGTTTAGTTAGAACACGTTTATTCCAATATAACATGTGTCTTAAAATGTGTTGAAAATGAAATTATTTTAAGTTGCAGATTCGTGTAAACTCCCAAGAGGACTCTTCCTCCTCCCTCTCCCCTTGCCGACGCCCCTTTCTGCTTGTGATAATAATATTGATATTTGTTAACTCAATTGGTTATTTTAATGTATTGTTCTTCATTTTTACTTATTTATAATTTTCCTATTGTTTTGAGAGAGAGGAGAAGGGAGAGAGGAGAGAGGAGAGAGAGAAGTATCAACTCATCCCACTTCTTTGTTCCGTTTAGTTGTGCACACTCATTGGTTACTTCTCATAGGTGCCCTGATGAGGGTGGGAATCAAGCCCCTGACCTAGTCACAGCCGGGATGATGCTCTATCCACTGATCCACCTGGCCAGGGTCATTTTTATTTATTTTTACAATAACTTGAGGAGATAGGTGCTATTTTCTCTTCCAGTTTCTTCGTCAAAAACTTGAGGCATAAAGAGTTTAAGGAACTCACTTGTTATCGAAGGTTACGTAAGACAGCATGGGGCCGAGCCAGGATTAGAAACACCTCTGGCCGACTTCAAGTTGCATGTCACATAGGCCACTCTATGATTCTGTTTTAAAAGGACTAACGATTTCTTGCCTGCTGATCCTGGGATAAAGAAAAACCTATGTACCCAAGTGTGCCTACAGCTATGTTTTAATCTTGAATTGTTATTATTCTGTCACCGAAATACAGACGGACGATAATGATGGAATCGTCGAGAACAATGTAAGAAAGAAAATTTAATTTAAAATGAAAATAAGTCGTCTGTGTCTCTGATTCCAACCTTGTTTTTGCCATTTAGGATAAAATTGGTTAGACACCATGGCTAAATTTAGTTGCACATTAACATTTCAATCCTCTTTTTTTTTTTTTCATTTAAGATTCCAAAATAGACTGTGTGGTGAGGGTGTGGACGTCAACTGTCGCGTGAGGCCTGGTTCACTGTGAAGGGAAGAGAGAGGGGGAGAGACAGAAGGCAGAGGAAGGCCACTTTCTTTTTAAAGAACCCGTAGGCCATTTGTCCCATGCTCAGGTCACTGAGCAGAGTAGGTCAGGTGACCACATCCAGATGCAGAAGACTTTAGCAGGATGGCCGTGGACCTAGGTCATACAAGAGTTACCTAGTAAAAAAAGATACAGTAGTCAAGAAAAAATAGACTCGTACTAAGGATAGATGTCTTTTGTTTGCACCTCAATTTCCAGTGTAATGCAAACACTAATAATCTCATACAATCCGTGTAGTTGACCATGAGGAAGAATTGTCTGGTGAACTCTGTCAATAGTTGGAATTCATTCTGCGTTGGATTTTAAATTCTGACTTCTCTTTGAGACTGTTTCTTGGTTTATGTGCCTTAATTGTGAGAAGTATATATATATATATATTTTTTTTTTTTTTTTTGTATTTTAAAAATTTTCCTTCCCCTTCCTGAAACAGCTTTGATGTCGTATTCGCGGGTGGTCCAGAGGAAGTTCTAAGAAAATTCCAGAAGTCCAACCACAAACTGGTCTTCGCAGCAGACGGAATCTTGTGGCCAGATAAACGACTAGCGGACAAGTATCCCGTCGTCCACATCGGGAAACGCTACCTGAATTCGGGAGGTGGGTGAGAGGCTGGCGGAGAAGTGTACTGTCAGTTGTAGTCCATTGTAAGTAATTATGAAACAACCTTTTCTGGTATGTATAACTATGGACATGTGTGGTTTTAAATCACCATGATCTTCCTACTGTGGAAATATTACATCAGTTTAAAAACCACAGTGCATTTGATCGTTGACAGAGCATTTTCCCGTATATGTCATATGAGGGATGGCACTAGATACTTATTATTTCCAAATTATAAGCGAGAAAACCTATGTTTCCCAATTTTAGAGACTTCTTTGAAAGACACTGAGTGGTTAAGGAAAAGCAGGATAAATCCAGGTCTTCTGATTATAGAGTCGTTGAAATTTTCTGACTAATAATACGTTTAGTAAATTCTCCTAAGGAAAAGTGCAAGCTAGACTCAAGCTTTAAAAAAACAGGCATTACTTAATTTTTTATGTACTTTAAATATATTTGAGTGAGTGAGAAATTGGTCTTGAAATCACTAGTCAAAAAGATTCAACGTGCAGTGTCTGGTATACTTAAAGTGCTGCATTAGCTACACCACCACAGATTAAAGGAATAAATTATCACAGTTCTTCCCTGCCTTCAAAAAATGACATAAAATTTGACTTTGGATGTTATTATGACTCTAAAATGATTTTTTTAAACTGAGATTAGTGTAAACCTATGGCCAGAAGATAAAATTAAATAGGATTAAGGGGTGGACTTGTTAGACATGCAGACCACATTGGGAAAAACATATGAGTGATATAGGTAGATAGATAGATAGATAGATAGATAGATAGATAGAGGAGGCAAAAGTAGGAATACAGTTATTCATATAGAAAATAATACAATAATAAATAGTAATACAAGAATAAACTTGTGTACTCACAACTGTAAACCTCCTTTTGCCCCATGCTGTGTGTGTGTGTGTGTGTGTATGTATATAACTGATAATCTTTTAAATTGCCATAAACCCTTGCTAGCTTAAAAACCATTAAGTAACCCTGGCTGGTTGGTTCAGTGGTAGAGCCTCAGCCTGGCATATGGATGTCCCAGGTTCAATTCCTGGTCAGGGCACACAAGAGAAGCAATCATCTCTTCTCTACCCTTCCCCCTTCTCTCTCTTTCCCTCCCGCAGCCATGGCTCGATTGATTCGAGAGAGTGAGCCCAGGGCACTGAGGATGGCTCCATGGCCTCCATCTCAGGCACTAAAAATAGCTTGGTTTCTGAGCAGTGGAGCATCACCAAATAGGGGGCTTGCCAAGTGGATCCTGGTTGGGGCACGTGTGGAGAATCTATCTCTCTGCCTCCCCTGCTCTCACTTAAAAAAAAAAAAAGCCATTTAGCTGTAAAACTCTGGGGTGTTTTATTTTATATTTATTCATTTTTTTCCTAAACCTAGCATGCATAAGGAGATACGTAAATTCATCTGGATCATGCTGCATCTACTCAGGAATTTAATTTCAGACAGATGCAGAGTACTATGTACATAGCAAGAAAACTACCACGCCAGTTGCTGTGTGAGCCGGTTTCAGTCAGGAAAAGATGCTTAGACGTGGGAAAGCGATCACACGGGAGTATCGAAGCCTAATGCTTACGCATTGTTGTAGTACAGTAACCAAAGAGATGGTGGAAACTCTAAACATGTCCAATAAAAGTTTTATGTCATCTCCCGGCTGAGCTGTTGAGAGGTAGTTAGACTCTAAATTTTAGAGGACATGAGTTTTGTCTTTCGGTGTATCATTTAACTAAACTATCTTTATGACAGACAGTGAACATATTTCCTTATAAGGAACATTCCAGAATATGAGGAAGTTTATTGGTTGGAAATAATTTGGCCGCTTAATAGAAAAATTTAAATCACATAAAACACTTATCACGCACTCTGAAAATAACATTACCTTTGACAGTTAGTTGGACCACATGAAGTGAAGGGTGCTGATCTGGGTTTAGTCAAGAATTCATGGGGAGATTTTGACTCCTCAGAGAGTTGAGCTGCCCCTCAGTAACCGAGGGAAATTGACGCCAGGATCCCCTGCTGGCCACACAGTCTGCTGGATGCTCAAGTGTTCTATGAAGTTGTGTAAAACAGTGCGTATAGCCAGACTTCCCCATCTATGGATCCTCAACCTTGGATCAAAAATACTATTTTTTTATTTCAGTTGATTGAGTTTATGGATAGGAAGCCCAGAGATATACAGAGGGCTAATTGTATATTTACTGAAAATATAAAACAAAAACAAAAAACAAACCCATGTTTAAGTGGACCCATGTAGAACAACCCACGTTGCTCACGGGTCAACTAATTCCTTTCCATTTTTTTTTTTTTTTAAGGATGTTTGAGATTTATTTAAAAAAAGATGAGGCATAATTTTTGAAAAACAATACTATAAACCATTAAAAATGTTATGGTCTACTTGCATGTATTTCTCCATCAGAAAAGATTGGTCACAGTATTAAAAATTACATTTTTCAGTCTTTGAAGATCTTTTTTATTTGGCAAAAATAACAGAGGAGCAGCTGGCGATTGGCTTAGCCATGTTTTTTTTTTAATTTTGTTCTGTGTTTTCTAGGTAGCAGTCATATTCCTGGACCGATCCCTTTTCATTCTTTTATTCTTACGAGGGAATTTTCATTTTGAGGGTAGAAAAATAGGTCTCTTTTTAATTCACAGGAGTAAAATTGGTGTCTTTTCAAAGCTATCCCATGTCAATGAACCACAGTCTGGCTGCATTTCTGAGGCTCAGAGGAAGACTCAAACAAGGAAAAATGATCCCGCTGTCTGTGTTTTGGTAGACAACGCTGGTTGGCAAACTTCATGCCTGTGTTCTGAGGCCAAGGGGGAACCGTCCAATTTTAGACTTCCTTTCTCCAGGCTGTGACACACGAAAGCTAGCCAGAGAATGGTTTAGCAGGTACAGTACCGACCCGCCCAAGGAAAAGGGAAAATTCCCCAACTGTCCGAGATATAAAATTTCTTTGGGATGTTGGCTGTCAGGGACCCAGCCAACATTCCCCCTGATGGTGTTAGCATCTGGCAGGGACACGGCACCACGGCGGTAGAGATTTTCTTTGTCAGCAACAGGGACTAGAAAAGGATCCAAGAACAGAGAGCCCTTGAGGGAAGGTCAGAAGGAATATCCTGGTGGTGTCTGTTCCATTCTTTTCCTGGAAACCGTTTCCCTGAGGAGCCTTGGAAAATATTCGTTCCTCGCTCTTGTGTCTGTTCCTGTTGGGACTGTGTTTATTTGGAGACGCTTTGATTTGCAGTGGGCATGAAAACTGACTCTGTCTTACGTGCCGGGGGGTCAGTGGAATGAACACAGTCACGAGTGGTGGTCTTCCGATACTCACTCCTCTGTTCTCTCTCTCTCTCTCTCTCTCTCTCTCTCTCTCTGTTGTGTCGTTGCAGGATTTATTGGTTACGCGCCTTATATCAACCGTATGGTTCAGCAGTGGAATCTCCAGGACAATGATGACGATCAGCTGTTTTACACTAAGATTTATATCGATCCCCTGAAGAGGGTGTGTCACAGCTCCTGCTCCCATTTTCGGTGTCACCCCCTTGTCCACGGTGGCAACTGGGGTCTTCCGGGAAGTCGCCAGGCAGAACCGTAAATACGGGAACGCCTTAGTGTTGTGAGCCCCCTTCCCACAAAGTGCTTGCTTGTATTTTTCATTTTTTGACCACAACATATTTACGTGGCGACCTACCTGTAACATACGAAGGACACATTGTCCTTGATTTCCAGCACGTGTGCCCTGCTAGAAATCTGCGTTCTTTCAGAAAGTGGGGGACTGTGGGGGCCAACGGCAGTCTCCCCACAGGCCCTGGAGAGAACATTCCTGAGATTCATTTAAATGAATCTGTGGGGGAAAGTGAAACCCAAGTTCTCTAATTCAACAGTATTTTTAGTATATTTACCTAATATAAGTTAATGTTTGCTAAATGTACTATCTCTAACTGATACAGTTCTAAAAATGTACTGAACTATATAGTTGTGGGCGCTGCCCTTAGGAAACAAGATTTTTTTTAAGTGCCTATTATGGTGAATTTGCAACTATTGCTATTTCTGTTTCTTTTTTTCTTAAAAAAATTTTTTTTCTTCTTTTTTAAGTGAGAAGAGGGAGGTAGAGAGAAAGACTCCCGTATGCACTCTGACTGGGACCCACCCAGCAGCCCCTGTCTGGGGCCGATGGTCTGCCATGCTTGCAACTGAGCTAGTTTTAGTGCCTGAGGCAGAGGCTCCATGGAGCCATTCTTAGCAGCTGGGGCCAATGGCTAAAATCAATCAAGCTATGACTGCGGGAGGGGAAGAGAGAGAGAGAGAGTGGAAGGAGAGGGTAAGGGTGGAGAAGCAGATGGGCGCTTCTCCTGTGTGCCCTGGCCGGGGATCGAACCCGGGACTTCCACATGCCGGGTGTATGCTCTGCCACTGAGCCAACCATCAGGGCCTGTCTCTGTTTTTTAGATGAATACGTTAGTCATCTAAATATTTTCATTAGACACTGAATACCTAAGAAATTTCATCCTTAAACTTTATTTTTGCTCATCTCCCCGTTTTGCCCCCCCCCCCCCAGCCCCGGCACGGCAGCCTGAGGGCTTGGCCTCCCAGCCGGGGAATGAGTGCTGTCCTCACCGTGTGTGGCTCGCCTTTGCTTGCTGGAACTCACCTGGGAAAGTGCTCTGAGCCTCCTGTAGTTCTCTTTGCTTTCGGGTGCTTCCTCCTTCCTGGGTTTAGGACAGCTTTTAGTTGGCTAAATCCTGTTTACATCTCTCAGCGCAAGGCTTTATGTGGTCAGCGTGTGTCTTAGTCCAGTCGGGTGGCCGTGACAACATGCCACAGGCTGGGAGGCTTACACAGGAGAGATTTTCTCTCTCATGGGTCTGAGTCTAGACGTTGGAGATAAGCTTGCCGGCGTGGCCAGGGTCTGGGGAGAACTCTCTTCCTGGCTTGGAGAGGGTTGTGTTCTTGCTGCGTCGCCATATGCCAGAGAGAGAGAGAGAGAGAGAGAGAGAAGGAGGAGGAGAGAGAGAGAGCACATGCATGTGTGTGCAAACTCTTGTATTCTAAGGGCAAAATTCCCATCACGAGGGCCTCACTTTCATAACCTGAATGTAACAAATACTCATTGCCTACCAGTGGGCCCAGTAGCACTGGGGTCAGGGCTTCTCCGTATGAACTGTGAGGGGACACCGATATTCAATCCACGGGGTCCTGCAGAGACAACTTGAGGAGTATTATGACAGCAGAGCAGTGCAGCTGAAAAACCGGTGTGTTGAGAATCGGAAGGTGTCTAAAGCAGATTGATCTTCCGGATCGGGTTGACGGCTGGTCACCAGCCCGTGTGGCATTCAGGCCTGGTGCTGCGGTAATAGCCCCCCCCCCCCCCCAGGCACGGCAGCTTCTCCGGGCAGAGGGTTGTCCTTCCTGCTGCGGGTCCCTTATCGGTGAGCAGGGTGTTTCCACTTACTGTGGTCGCTTCCTCGGGCCCCTGGCCGGCAGAGCGGGCAGCCCCGTCTCCAGCCCCGCTGGTCTGTATGCGGAGAGGAGGAGGAGCCCGCGCAGGGTCTTGACCTGGTAACGGCCTCTCCAGGTCGGAGGGGATGCCTTTTCCTTCAGCGAAGGCTTCACTGGTCAGTCAGAAGGTGGAGAAGTGCAAACACTTGGAAAACAGCGTGAATGCTTTCCCAGGCCTTCTGTCCTCTGATGTAAACCACTGGGAAAAGCACTGTCTCTCTGAAGAATATTGCTGGCATTATTGACCTATAGGATTTAAAATTTTTTATTTTTTATTTTTTTTAAAAGAACACACGGTATATAGATAGGGTGGTGGTGTTTGTCGTTTCTGCGGTCATGTCTAACACTGCCTCTGTTCTTATTTTAGGAAGCGCTGAACATCACGTTGGATCACAAATGCAGAATTTTCCAGGCTTTAAACGGAGCTGTGGGTATGCTTCTCAAATTCACGCATTGGGTTGTTCACGCATGCGGAGGGACAGCTGTGTTTTCAACTGTCGGCCCTTTGGTATTATTTATTTTTGGGGCTGTGGCGAGGGTTTGCTGAGTACCTATTATAGCTCTTAAAAAATGCCGGACTTGAGCTATTGGATGTAGTTGAGTACGTTCAGTTAAAATTACTGCCTAAGACTGATGCGAAAAAGATAGGTTTCTGGACTTAGGTACCTTCATCTTAGTATCTCAGCATCTGGAGACGGTAGAGGTATTTTAAAATTAATTAACCCTTACCGTTAGACATTTTCCATTGTAAGTGATCTGTATGGTGAATTACTCAGGCATGGTGGATATGAGAGTATTTTCACCTCGCTGGAAGGTGCCCGGTGACCGGGCATACTCACTATGGGGAGTGTGTGTGTGTGTTTGTGTATGTGTGTGCATATGCGTGTGCATTTGCTTGCATGCACGTCCGTGTGTGTTTTCCGAAATAGACCTATCTCCTGATAACATAGATGAAAACATTAAAATTAATCAAAAACGTTTCCAAATCAACATACATTAATTCACGAAGGCACGATCCTTGAACAATATTTGCAAACACCTTGCAATTCAGTGCCGTGCTCCCAGGCAGGACATAGAGCGCCCGGGCTCTCGGAGTGGGAAGCAGCGGTTAGGGGTGCTCCGGGACTGGGAGGGGGGACCCTGAGAGCACACAGGACACCCCTCCTGCTCCCGGCCGGCTGTGCGTCCGCTCGGCGCAGCCGTGGTCTGTCAGTGGTGGCCGGCTGTGCACACCTCCTTTCTGGCGCCGGCCAGCGTTCTGTTTGCTGTCCATAGATTATCATCTTCATCATGACCTTGGAAGGCAGGCGAGGGTCCCTTTCACGGGGGAATAAGTTGGGGCAAGACTGGGACTCTTCTTGGACCACATACATCACTGCGGGAGGCGGAGGCCGTCGCAAAGATGCGCTCTCCTTCCGCAGTCACCTCGGGGGCTGGGCGCCTGCGTCTGCGGGGTGGGTGGGCGTCAGGGCGGGGCTCCGAGTTCCGTCTCCTGTGGGCATCTGGGCGTCTGCCGACCTGGAGCAGGCGGAACAGCGGGCCTGAGCGGTTTTGTAACAAGAAGATATATACACATATGTGTGTGTATATATGCTTATATATATATATGACTATATGTACATAGATGAATAGATACTCACATTTTTAAATTACTAAAATCTGTTTGCTTGCTTTTTTTTTTTTTAACTTAGACGAAGTGGTTTTGAAGTTTGAAAATGGCAAAGCCCGAGCTAAGAATGTGTTTTATGAAACGTTACCGGTGGCGATTAACGGAAACGGCCCCACCAAGGTGAGTCCTGGTGACTTTTCTCCTTTTTCTTCTCTCTTGGAGGCAGACGGTGGAGCGCTACGTAGACTCTCTTCTTTTTAACGTTCTTTTAAGAGGCGTTGTTTTGGTGCCAACCATGGTAACTGGCTTTGTCTTTCTTTCTTTTTTTTTTTTTTTACATAGTTTATGACCTGGTTTTGTTCAGATGGGCTGGGACCTTTTAATTCTGTTTGTAGTACGTGCTCCTTTAGTGTTTAATCACAACCGCTCACTGGAGAGTGAGCCTCTCTTACCCGGTATCTGAACACGGACTGTCGACGTTGGTCAGGGGTCATCCGTTTCACCCGAGTCACCATTTTCTAAATGACCAAGGCTGCTAAGACTGGGGTCCCCCTGTGTGGCCGGAACGTTGCCTCTGCCTCCCTTTCTACCTGGGTGCTAGTGGACAAGCGTAGCTGGACTCCTGTCATCCCGGGTGCTCACCAAACATGTACCGTTGAGCTTGCTGAAAGTGTTCTTCTCCGCAGTTTCACCGGTGAGTTGGTCAAGTTTGTATTGCTGGTGCCCCATTAAAACGCAGCGTGAATTGTGAGCGTGTGCAGGGGAAGAGAGGCCATGCGCCTGGGAAGGAACTCAAGGGGACGCCCAGGCCAGCAGTGTTTCCAGCGTCAGAGTGGAAGTGGGCTCTCCTTCTTCAGTGCGCCTGGCTTTTCCTCCTGGTCCAGCTGTCCCGCAAAGCCCGCTTCCCAAGGGCCCCCTTCCTCTGTCTCCTGTCAGTCTCCCCAGCGGCATTCTCCTCCTCACTAGAGACCCCCAAGTCCTCCCGTCCTCTGAACAGCACGTCGCTGAGCCAGCGCGAACTGGGACAGCCTCCTCCATCCACAGCCCACCTGTCTTCCGTCCTCTGCGTCCCAGTCACAGTCCTTCAAAGCGGAGAGGGTGCCCTTCCCCTGCGCCCCTTCCTGCCCGCCACACCGGGCAGTGCGCCTGTCAGGGAACCCCGAGACCTCATATCTGCTTCACCCGCAGGCCGGAGCGGACCCCCCCCCCCCCCCCGTCCTACTTGAAATATTCGTTCGTCTTGTTTCTCTGATGAGCTGCTGGGTTGTCTGCTAATGTTCTGGCCTCGACTCCTCAACCTCTCTCTCTCTTTCTATATCTGCACTGCTCGCAAACCTTAGGGATATTTCAAAAAGAATGTGAAGCGTTAAAAAACAAAAAAGCAGCATCTGATCTTTTATTCAACAAGAACACCGGGAAAGCAGACAGCATGTCAAAGAGAGTGGTTCGATGATGCCAAGGAGAGGCAGAACCCACAGAACCCACTCTGATCTCATTGGGGAAACGCACTCGACACCAGGCTGAAGGGACTGGAGTGTCTGCGCGTTCCCCGGTCCCCTCATTTTTGTGAGCCGTGTGTTTTAAAAACCTGACCCGCTGTGTGTATGGGGGGGGTAGAGTGTGGGGGGGTCCTCTTCCTGGACTGTGTTAGTCACGTGTGCCACAGGTAACCCATCTGAGACGTCTTCCTTTTCTCTGCTGCACGTAGTCTTGGGTCATGTGCCTCCTTCCCACCTCAGCAGAGCCTCCCTTCAAGCGGATGATTTTCAGCCCCTTGTCCTGATTCCTGTTACCTTTCCTGAACTCCGGGTCTCACCACCAAGGGGGTCGAGCTGCTTGTGTGCCCCCTGAGACCCAGAGCTTGAGCTGAAGCTCCGCCCCCCTTCCACCTCCTCGGTTTTTATTGGCTGTGGTGGCTTTCAGCTCCTGGGTCGGGAGCTGCTCTTCCTGACTGCTGTGTATGGTGGTTTATCTCATTTTCTCAGTGCCCATGGCAACTTCCTTAGTTCGGGCCATCTGCCACCTCCCACTGGTAGCCCGGAGCTAGAACCTTCTACCAAAGTAGAAACCCGATCACATGACTGATGTGTGTAGTGCTTTCTGTGGATTTAGGTATGAAGTTGGAAACTCCCAGCTTGTCTCATAAGGCGTTTTTTAAAATGTTGCTCTAGGCCCTGGCTGGTTGGCTTAGTGGTAGAGTGTCAGCTGGTCTGGCATCTAGAAGTCCCGGGTTCAATTCCCAGTCAGGGTACACTGGAGAAGTGACCATCTACTTCTCCGCTCCTCCTCCTTCTGTCTCTCTTTCTCTCCCACAGCCATGGCTCAAACGGTTTGAGTGTATCGACCCAGGCGCTGAAGTGGCTCCATGGAGCCTCTGCCTCAGGCACTAAAAATAGCTCAGTTGCAAGCATGGCCCCAGATGGGCAGAGCATCTCCTCAGACAGAGGTCGCTGGTTGCCAGGTGGATCCCAGTTGGGGCACATGGGAAAGGAGCCCTTCAGGGAGTGGAACCAGGTTGTCTGAGTCGAAGCCGTGTCGTGACTAGCGTTATTCTTGGCAGTGGTAAACCATGTTTTGTTTTGTCTGGTTTTTTTTTCTGGCAGGACAAAATAGTCGTAAAATTGTTTTGGTTACCAGGACTGTGTCTAAGCCAATTTGATAAACGGACAGATTTTGTCTGTGAAGCGCTTTACAGTGGGTGTGCGCGTGTCCGTGTCTCTGTTTTCTCTTAGCCTCTGTCCTCTGCCTTCCCATACCCTGATGTCTGTTAGGCAAGGGCTCGTCAAGTTACCCTGACGTCTGTAACTGAACAGTGTGCTCTTCCTTTTTGGTAATGTCCTGTTTTAATCCAATTTAAAAGTCTTTTTTAAAGAGGGAGCGTGGTCCTGGGAGTTAAGCTCTTGTGGGACCAGTGATTGCAGGGACATCAGCAATTCCTCACGAAATCCCGCGGTCATCTGACTGGAGCCGTACAAAGCGGGTAGAGGCTTCCTCGCGAGCAGAGGCTCCCTACTCCGTGGTCAGGTAGGAAGCTGCGTGTGTCCTGGGAAACAGTCTCAGCGTGGGCTGTCAGGGCTTGCAGCAGCTACAGCAGCAGGTGATCCTGTCGCATCTTCTCGGGCATGGTCCTGGCTAGTCTCCCTGCCTCTGATGTTACTGGGTAACAAAAAAAATGAAGCAAGTTTGTTTCATTATTGGATATAACATGAAAATCTGAGAGAGGGTTATGCACATAAGCATTCAACTAATGCTACTACTTTATGTTATAACGTTATGTTCAAGTTAAATCGGGGCCCATGAATACGTTCCCCTGTGCCCAGGCTGCCGGGGAAAGAAAGCAGATGACTCTCGTTACATTTGCAGGGGACGAATTCCAAGACTCCGCACGAATGCCTGACGCTGTGGAGAGTCCCGGGCCCTATACGTGCTGAGTTTTTTCCTGCGTGTGCATTCGTTTTCACTTAAAGAGGCACTTACGATTCTCTTTGTCACATCCAACTTGCCAGCACCTCTATTCTTGCACTGGGGGACCATGATTAAGTCAAGTTAGCGTAACGTGAACATAAGCATGGTGATACCACGGCGGTTGATCTGATACCTGAGAAGGCTGCTCAGTGACGGACCACCAAGGGACTGGACAGGTGTGGAGTGGACTCGGGTATGGTACCTGGGCCCAGGGTGATGTTCTCCCGGGCAGGAGTGAGTGGGGAGAGCGGGATTTCATTATGCTGCTCAGAACAACGTGCAATTTCAAACTTAGAGGTGGTTTATTTTTTGGAATGTTTCTTTTAATATTTTGGATCGAGGTTGACCAGGGTAGCTGAAACCCCAGAAAATTTACCCATGAGTGAGGGGGGGACTATAAGTATATACATATCATCTGTAAATGATAAATTGTTTGTACTGTGTTTATAGACCAAAATAGATAAAAATGAGTTTATTTCTTAATTTGTTACTTTTTTTAAATCTCATGCTATTAGGAAGAACAATTTATAAATAATTTTTAAAATCACAGTTTACATTTATAGTTTTCATAATGATTTGTAAACAACTTTGTGCTTTTTAATTAGCATTTTATTTGAAATATGTTTCTGTAGTCTATGTCATTTTCATACTTGTTTAGATAAAATCTAATGTACGTAAATCAGTTTTTAGATGGAAACTGATTTCTGGTTTGAAGCTGTACTTTTTATTGTTGAAGCTCATTTATTGTTAATAACATATTATAAGATGCTTCTTTTTTTTTTTTGACAACTTTTATAAGAGTTTATTTGAGCCAAGCTGACTACATAAACCAGGGAACAAAACCTCACAGGAGCCCAAGATGTTTATTTTAACACATATGGGAGAAGATATTTGCAAACAACAGCTCCGACCAAGGGTTAATACCCAAAATACATAAAGAACTCATATAACTCAACACCAAACAAACAATTTAATTAAAATATGGGTAGAGGACACTTCTTCCAAGAAGACATACAAATGGCTTATAAATTTTTGAAAAGATGCTGATCTTCACTAGCTATTAGGGAAATGCAAATCAAAACTATTCACTACAACAAGAAACCACCTCACACCTGTTGGAATGACTGTTGTCAACAAGACAGGTAAGTGTTGGAGAGGCTGTGGAGTAAAAGGAATCTTCATTCCCTGCTGGTGGGAATGTAAACTGGTACAGCCACTATGGAAAACAGTCTGGCAGTTGCTCAGAAATTTAAGAATAAAGTTACCATATGACCCAGCAACCCCTTATCTGGGTATCTACCCGAAAAATTTGAAAACATTTATTCACAAAGATCTATGCACCCCTACATTCACTGCAAGATTAGTCACAGTGGCAGGAACTGAAGTGTCCTTCATAAGATGGTTGGATAATGATGTGGTCCATGAACAGAGTGAAATACTACTCAACCGAAAGAAGAGATGACATACCCAACCTTTTCTTTCAAAGAGCAGGTAATATACCCTTGAAGGTAATCATTATGAAAGTGGTGGTGGATATACACAAGCAGAAGTCGAACAGAACAATAGCGCGCACGTTGAAAACAAGTCGTTTTTGAAACTGATTTGATTTGCGTGATGACAGATTTAGTATTTCATGCCTAAACACGACCATGCTTGGGTCACTGTGACCTTGAGTCATTGAGTGATTGGGGGGAAATGATAAATCAAAGGAAACAAAGAGAAGGTTGGAAAAGCTTCTTTGACCAGGAAATGACATCACATTTGGAAACATCTCGATGTTGCGAAAGAAGGGCCAGGAAAGCGTGCCACCTAGTAGCCGGGGCGGGGGGGGGGGGGGGGGGGGGGACACTGCCCAGAGCATCATGAACGCATCCAGAGCTCCCTGCCCCGATCCGGCTGCCAGCATCAGTGTCTGCCGTCTTTAATGAAGGAAGCAGATGGAAACAGAGGCCAGGGGTGGGTGGCCGCTGCCCGTGCGGGGAGACATCCCAGAGGGAGGTATCCCGTCAGGAGCTACCGCAGGAAAAACAGACGCATTATCTGGGAAGGTGAATTGAGGGGGAGAGCGGCAAAGTTGTTAAAAAAAAAAGTCTTTCATTTTGAGGACAGAAAGCAATGCCTTGTGTGCTCAGACCTGTTTAAGAAAAACAGTTGGCCGTTTTCATATTCACATGAGGGTTCTCAGAGACGAATCAATAATTCATGAAATTAATATTAAATTTTCATGAGCTTCTCTGAGGGGAAGGAAAGGACGGATTTTTATAGATAGATGGGAGTTGTAGCGACGGCCAACTATTTGGGGGATTTCTTTTCTTTTCTTGAAAAAAGAATTCTTTCCCAGGGTTATTTTAAACAAAGTTGTGTATTTCATTTCCCACTAGCCTTCAAAAAAAAAAAAATCTCTTTTTGCAAATAATGCTCCGCAGAGGGTGCCTATCCACAGGGATGGGTTCCTTTTCCTCCTGCAAAACCATGGCACTGGCTGAAATCGACCCTTGCATCTGCCATTTGACAACAGCAACTTTTTATTATTATTGTTGTTATTATTATTATTATGGAGGTGCATTGGAGTGACTGCGTTGACTCTTGCAATGTCATGAATGAAAAGCCACGACTTCTGGTTCTGTGCCTTGTAATGTCTTCTGGAATAATCATGGAGTTCATAAGACGTTGGCTGCTGCTCGCGTCCTCTGGGACGTCCTCTGTGCTGTACAGATTGAGTGGAACGCTACGTGGAACACGGAGATCCCCCCCCCCCTTGTCGGGAATAGGGTACTTGTTTCAACAGCTTTTTTTTTTAAGCTTCCGTGCCATAGAGATATTTGGATGGAGTTGCAGATATTTTGGAGGGTTTTCATAGAATGGTATCGGACTGATGACCTCAGTCACTCTGTACCTTAAACTCTTCCCTAGGGTCGTAGGGAGCTAGAGAAACTGAGTTGGCACTTCTGTCCGCAGACATCCCTTTCTTCCCCATCCATCTCAGTGAAGACTCGGCGGGAGCTCTGAGCATCATGAGGATTGTAGGTGCTTCCTGCTGAAGGCAACCTACAGCTTCACCGCCTGGAGTTGAAGTCATTGGGTTGGTAAAAAGAAGTGATGATAAAAAAAAAAATCTATAATTCCACAGATGCTCACAGCCCAGCCGGTGTTACTATTGCAGTAGAAAAGAGTGGTGATTTTTTTTTTTTTTTTAAAAAAGGAAGTTGGCAGAATTTCCCCTCAGATGTTCAAATGAAAGGGATCTCCAAGATGCGTTGGAAGGCTGAGAACACATCTTTGTTTGCTTATCTCTGTTCTCCGTCTGTCTTTTCTCACCGGCTCCCTCAGCCAGAATGCACACCAGAACCCAGATTTCACAGGAAGAAGGGATGCCAGGCGGTGCTTCCCGAAAGGGGCGGATGAGTCACGGAGGAGACACTCTTGGTAGATCCGAAAGGCGTGGGTGGAAGGCAGCGCTGCGCTAGCATCCTGTTGATAGGATTTGCGGGGTGGCTGTCTTTGGAGATTGTTCTGGAGCTGTTTGTACCCCCCCTCCTTCCCCCTGAAATCAGTGTCCCAGAAGCGTAGTTTATAGGAGACAGCATAGTTTAGTGCCTTTTGATAATCAAGCGTATGCAGTCCGTTTTGTGCGGCAGTTGTGTGGTTGGTGGGAGGTCATTCGGTCGCGGCCCGTTCGCTGCTGTTGTCTGTGCGGATCCTGTAAACATGTATCTGGTTACTGACTTACACCTCATGGAATGGGGACTCTTATTTGTGGTGTTTTTCTAATAAGTCTCAGCCCAGTTAAAACTGTCTGTTTCATTGTTGGACACATTTCTTTATTTGTGTCTTTTCTGGTATCATTCCTCCCATCATAAAATTAAATGACCTTTATGATTTATAATGCTTTTTTTTTATTTTATTTTATTTTATTTTTTTAACATTTCTAGACAGAGTTTGACCTGCTTTATGACTCAGTGTCTGGGGAGAGGCTTGCTCTTGTTAATACGGTTCTCCTTCCTTTCCCAGGTTCTCCTCAATTATTTCGGAAACTATGTGCCTAACGCATGGACACAGGATAATGGCTGCACTTTTTGTGAGTTGGATACAATTGACTTGTCTACCGTAAATGTAAGTGGAATTGACTGCGTGTGAAACGTTGTCATAAGAGACATTGTCATGAAATACAGGGAAGTGTACAAGAAAAAACGAGGGGGGGGGGGACGCGCATGATTGCCTAGTTTTGACCGTCTAGTTTTGATGAGAGAGAATGGGTGTATAATGTACATGGTGATTCAGAAAATTGCTAGATTTGTGTACATCTGAACTGTTGATGAGAGCAAAGCAAGCCAGAGGATGGCCGTGCCCCCACTGAAAGGAGTTTGGTGGTTAATACTTAACAGCTTGCTATGATTGGCTGCGCTTATTTTGTTTCAGTCTGCTTATGTGTGGTAAAAGCACTGAGGAGAAAACGGTTACAGGTCTCGGCATGTTTACTGACTAATTTGATCGGCGCTTGATGTTAAATTCACTTGTAAAATAATATGTTCTGTAACTAAGGACTATGTTAAGCAGCGGTCCCCAACTCCCGGGCCACAGACCGGTACCGGTCCTCAGAGAAAGAATAAATAACTTACGTTATTTCCGTTTTATTTATATTTAAGTCTGAACAATGTTTTATTTTTTAAAAATGACCAGATTCCCTCTGTTACATCTGTCTAAGACTCACTCTTGATGCTTGTCTCATAAGTTTGACAATTATATTTAAAAATACCACAGTTTTTACACCGGTCGCATAATTTTATTTTGTGCATTTATCTGTCCCACCCTAAAAGCCGGTACGTGAAAATATTTTCTGACATGAAACCTGTCCGTGGCCCCAAAAAGGTTGGGGACCACTGATGTAAAGTATTGTATACATAGAAGAACTCATTTAAACCTCTTATTTTCTTTTCAGTACTGTAGCTAGTATTATTGACCAAGGTGTGTGATGAAAAGACGGAGGTCCATACAGGTTAAGTAACCTGCTAATGGGTGTGTAATTTTTTTGTGTTGGAGGTGGGATTTAAATTGAGGCAGTCTGACTCCCCAACCTGTGTTTTTGATCACCGTGCGATTTTGCCTGGATATCACTGTATAGCAAATGTGCCAGGCACAGCGGTACTTACATATCCCAGGTGAGCCGTTGTTGGCTTATGGTTGTTTGTATGGAAAATAATACAATAAATAATAATAATGCGAGAAAAACTCTGTGTTTCGTGTACTCACACAGCTGGAAACCTACTTTTGCTCACCCCTGTATGTATTTTATAGAGATTTATATCGTAGTTTTTTACATTTACACTTTGAGGGTAAATGAGCAATTGGAAATGTTAATTATTTATCTGTAAAATGTGTTTATAAATTCTTCTGTCAACAACCAGAGCAGTTATAGGATATTGGATGGTAACAGTTTTCTTCCAAAAAATTACTCTTCTAATTGGGAAGTCTGTTATTGGTATGAATTTGAGGGACGACGTTAAGCATTAGGGCTGATTCCTTCCTTCATTCTCCCTAAGTGCATTGAGTGTCTGCAGAATACCCGATAAGTAGAGCCAATCTTCCTTCACCCTAAGTGCACTGAGTGTCTGCAGAATGCCCGATAAGTAGAGCCAACAGACAAAAATAAACTTCCCAATAACGTCCTGGGGCCGGGAAAATGCAACCCACTCTCACTGTGGAGCCTCAAATCACCCGAGTTAAATAGCTTCTGTTCTTATCAGTATCTGAGAGGCTTTCTCTGCCTCTCAGTAATTCATGCACATTTAAGAGCTTTTTAGTTTTAAAGTTCTTTTCTTGCGTCACATTTTGTTTGAAATGAAACTCATTGGGGTGACATTGGTTCATGAGATCATGCAGGTTTCAAGGGCACATGTCTGTGGCACCTCGCCTGTGCACTGCATTGTGTGCCCGCCACCCCCAGTCAGATCCTCTTCTGTCACCCCTGTATTACCACTACGCCTCCCTCCCCTCTGATAACCGCCCTGATGTTGTCTGTGGCTATGAGCGCTTGTTTATTGTTGTTCTTTGTGCATCTGTTGCTTTTAAATTTCTCGGTCACATGGGACTGAAATAGTCTGGCTCTTGGCATCTTCTGTCTGACTTATTTGGCTTATTTCTTAGCACGCTGTTCTCAGGGTCACTCCACGTTGTCGCAGATGGCAGTTACCTTGTCTTTTCTTACTCCGGCGGAGGAGCATTCCACTGTATCTCCGCCCGCCCCTGAGCTTAGGCGCCGCCTGCACCTGTCGCTAGGGGGAGGGTCGTTTCCATGGCTCCCCTTCCCAGGTCTGCAGATCCTGTGCTCTCCGCCTCTCCACACGCACTGAGGAGCTTCTTGTGGAGAGCCCTCTTCAACTTGAAAATTAAGATTTTTTAGCCAGTCTTTCAAATCACAAACCGAATGTTTCCTGCCTGGAAAGAACACCAGAATGTTTCTGAAGGAAACTGCGTTATGACGATGTGTAAAAATAGATCCTGATCTTTTTTGCAGAAAGAAGTTTTGTGCCCTGGAGGAGGAGTTAATACTTTCTCTCTGTTTGGTTTTATTGACATATTTTTTTTTTTACATGCAAGGATAGAAATGTATTTGTATTAAAATTTTTATCTTTTTTTTTGCATATAGGAGGAAATAACTTGATTTTTACTTAGTCTACTTTGTTTTACAGCCTATATTAAAGTATATTAGAAAGGAAGACCATTCTATTATACAGAATAAATTTCTTATGTTTTGTATATGTAGTTTTTATGCAATATTGATATAAAACTTACAATTATATGGGTAGTTTAGACCTTGGGCCTACTGTATTCTTAGATTGGGCCATAGGGGAGTTTCTTTATATGTAAAAATAAAAGTGGTCACCTCAGAGCGTAGGCAGGATGAATAAATGAAATTTCATGTGTGTGTGTACACATACATACATGCATACATATATATTATGTATAATATATAAAATGGCATTTAATGTGTATCAGTTTATACACGTATGAATTGCTAAGCCTTCCGTAAATGTTAACTGTTGTTATCATTAGTATATAAAAGTGAACTTAGGTGATGGTGTGTGGCCTGGTGAAGCCTCACTCTTTACCTACTAAGCTATGTGTTCTCAGTTGCTTGACTTTTCTAACTTCCATTTTTCTCACATGTAAGTTTGGTGTCATAAGTAACTTTAAGGTTATGGAATTTAAATGAAATGTATTATCTCATTTGATAAGAGAGTTGCGAACCACTTTGTAGTTATTTCTTTAGTATTAAGAACTAGGTGGTAGTTTCTCTCTAATTGGTTGTATTTGTTTATTCACTTATTAGTGAATAGTTGGGTGAGTGAGTGAATGATAAAGAAATACTCTGTTGTTCAAGGTGTACTTCAGTGCTGACAAATATTAGGTTATAATCCAGGTAACGAAGGAGTGTGTGAGGTAACCAAATGCAGCGTTTAACATCTGTGTTTTTTTTTAAATTTTAATACTTAAATCCAAGCTTTAAAAGATGGTTTTAAAATGGCATTATAAAGAAGTCTTCCATATAGTTCTGCTAATATTACTACATGTAACATATATTGTTAGGTAGGCTTCTGACTTCCCTTGCCATTTATAAGTTTTCAAGCAGAAACTTTCATTTATTTATTTCTTATTCACTTTTTTCTTTTTTTCCTTTTTTCCCCACTATATACACTTTTTCTTTTTTGTGTTCATGCATTTTTAAAAATGTTCCTTATCCCCAAGGACTGGTAGATATAATGGATAGTTCAGAGGTTAGAATACAATGAATGAAAGATAAACATCCCTTAAAACATACCCAGAGCGGCCCTGGCCGGTTGGCTCAGCGGTAGAGCGTTGGCCTAGCGTGCGGAGGACCCGGGTTCGATTCCCGGCCAGGGCACACAGGAGAAGCGCCCATTTGCTTCTCCACCCCTCCGCCGCGCTTTCCTCTCTGTCTCTCTCGTCCCCTCCCGCAGCCAAGGCTCCATTGGAGCAAAGATGGCCTGGGCACTGGGGATGGCTCTGTGGCCTCTGCCTCAGGCGCTAGAGTGGCTCTGGTCGCAACATGGCGACGCCCAGGATGGGCAGAGCATCGCCCCCTGGTGGGCAGAGCGTCGCCCCTGGTGGGCGTGCCGGGTGGATCCCGGTCGGGCGCATGCGGGAGTCTGTCTGACTGTCTCTCCCTGTTTCCAGCTTCAGAAAAATGAAAAAAACAAAACAAAACAAAAACAAAAACAAAACAAAACAAAAAAACATACCCAGAGCATTTAAGAAAATAGATAAACATAGGTACAACAAGGTAAAATGTGTTAGTTAAAGAAAATAGCTTTCCTAAATATATCAGTAATGCAAAAGAGTACTAGGGAAATTAGGTTAAAGGAGATATTTAAGGACAGTAATAAAGGCCCAGGCCCTCCATAATTGCTTTGTTCGAACTGTAAATTAACCACTGAACTTCTAAACCATGGAGGCAAAAGGGGAAACAAAGTATCCTTCCACTCTCTTAGATAGAGCCCCTGAAATAGAATCAGATCTGAAAGCAGTTTCTTTAAGGATTATCATAAAGGAAGCGTTGGTTAGTGACGTAGACAATATCCTTAATTAGAGCCATGTAATAAGTCTGATCGTGGACTTCCTCCTTAAACCTAATTCAGGATGCTAAGCTCTGGTGGAATCCCAGTCAGTTTGATGGGATCTGCAAAAATGTGTTTCAAGTGTTAGAGAAATGCCACAGGGCATTGAAGTGTAGCAGAAAGGAACTGATACTTGAGTATGTTTGGTGGTGTTCTCAGCAAGATTTGAATAGAATTTACAGTGAAACCAAAGTAATAATTCTTTTTCTTATGTTTGCTGTAAAATGCAGGTGTATCCAAATGTAACAATAGGTGTTTTTATTGAGCAACCAACTCCTTTCCTATCTCGATTTCTGGATATATTGTTGACACTGGAGTACCCAAAAGAAGCACTTAAAGTCTTTATTCATAACAAAGTAAGTATTTGAGAAATGACTATTTTATGTAAAAAAGTATTTTTTGATTATCCTTGGAATGATTTGTTATCTGTTGGTGCCTCAAAAAATTCACTGAACTAAATTATGGTGGTTGGAGTAGTTACTGCCCTGACTTTTTAAGACCTAAGCATAAGAGTCTAGAAACAAGTAGCATAATACTAGGATAATCTTCATGAACCTGACAAATTTTGTAGGTCAACAATAGTTGAATATCACCATTTCCTATAGCTCAACTTACTAAGTTTTAGCACAGTTTAAATGAAATGAATTTGGTGACTTTGTGTTGATAATTTTCCCACAATAAATTTTGTTAAACACTGTGTTTATAAAACCACAATTTTATGTGTAATCATTATTTTTTTTCTCTCTGGCTTCACAGAATATTGAAATATTTATTTTATAAAGCAATTATTTAAAAGATAATTATCTGTTAGATTTAATGTACTTTTTTGTGTGACAGAGATAGAGAGAGACAGAGAGGGGCAGACAGGGACAGATAGACAGAAAGGGAGAGAGATGAGAAGCATCAGTTCTTCGTTGTAGCACCTTAATTGCTCATTGATTGCTTTCTCATATACCTTGACTGGGGGCTACAGCAGAGCGAGTGACCCCTTGCTCAAGCCAGCGACCTTGGGCTCAAGCTGGTGACCTCAGGGTTTTGAACCTGGGTCCTCTGCATCCTAGTCTGATGCTCTATCTACTGCGCCACTGCCTGGTCAGGCTTAATATACATTTTTAATAGATATAACACATGTGTAACATTGTCAGCCCATAAGCCATGCCCCTACCTCTGTCTCCCCAGTTAGAAACACTTTATAGCATCCAGAATTTAAATATTATGTCAGTATCTGTTTAGGAGTAAATGTTAAAATAATATTGAAGTATCTTCTCTGTAAAAATATTGATATGTATCTATTTTAGATTCTGTATGTGACATTCCAGGTGACATTTAAATAGAACACATTTACTTTGGTTATTTTTGTCTGTAATTGAGTGAATAGGTGAATCGTGGAATTCACCACTTTGAATGTGAACCATCCCTATGTATGAATACTTCAGTCATCGGATTGTCTTATTTTCTCACTCATTTTCTGTTTTTTTTTTTAATATGTTACAGGAAGTGTATCATGAAAAGGACATCAAGGTATTTTTTGATAAAGCTAAACATGAAATCAGTACGATAAAAATCGTTGGACCAGAAGAAGATCTAAGTCAAGCCGAAGCCAGAAACATGGGAATGTATGTTTTAACAAATTTAAATTAAACAATTTCTTCTAAAGAAATATATATATATCAATATAAAAAAAAACGTTTTAGGAAAAAGAGAACCCTAAACTTGGATGTCTCAGTTCTGTGTGTGCTTGTGCGCGCGCGTCCGAACACCGCTGGGTCAGACTCTATCTGTGTCTGTACATCAAAGGTCGTGGAAGTTCTTTACACTGTTTTTAGTGACTAACAGTCCACATATTTAGTCAAAGTATTAATTGAACTTCAGATCAAGGATTTTAAAAAAATACTCAGACAAATGTATGGCTTATGTAAGCAGTGATTTAAATGTTTACTATATGAAGGTTTTGTGTGATAAAAATAAGTGTTTTAGACTGAGTAGGAAATGAAGGTATTCCTATATCCTAGTTGCCAACTGATCTAGCATATACAGTAACAAAAGAAATATTTCAGTTCCTTGTTTAGCCCTTTGTATACTTCAGAGATTACTAACAGAATTCTGGTAATTGCAACAACAAACTTTTATTTAGTAGATGTTAATTGAATATCCCAGGCAGTGGGTTAATAGCTGCCATTGGAAAGGTTGGTAAGTCGTGGTGGCTTTTCCTTTTTTGTTTAGTAAAGGAGACAGAGAGAGAAAGAGGGACAGATGGGGACAGACAGACAGGAAGGGAGAGAGATGAGAAGTATCAACTTGTAGTTGCGGCACCTTAGTTGTTCATCGGTTGCTTTCTCATATTTGCCTTAACTGGGGGGCTCCAACTGAGTCAGTGACCCCTTGCTCATGCCAGCAACCCAGGTTCAACCCAGTAACTTAAGGTTTAAGCCAGTCACCTTGGGCTTCAGCCAGCGACCTTTGGGCTCAAGCCAGTGACCATGGGGAATGTCTACGATCCCACACTCAAGCCAGCGACCCTGTGCTCAAGCTGGTGCAACCGTGCTCAAGCCGGGGACCTTTGGGTTTTGAACCTGGGTCCTCAGCACCCCAGGTTCGATACTCTGTCCACTGTGCCACCGCCTGCTCAGGAAGTCATGGTGGCTTCTTGTTTTGTGCTGTGATAGCTTGGTGCCCCGTGTCATGGCTACTGCCTGGTGTGGGGGGTGAGGGATATGTTTTTACTAATGGTTCCATAACTTGTTTATTGGAGAATCCTTGGGTCTACATTCAAAAATTATTGTTTAATATTACTTGTACAGCTTTAACTACTTTACTGCCTGGTGTGCTCGTTGGACAGTTGCTTAGAAACAAGTGTGGTGGGAAGATACACCCTCGACAGTACTTCAGAGTGATACCCAGGAACCCAGAAAGGGGCACCCCAAATGCAGAAACCATCATACTGGGAAGAATGTCCTGTGTCACAAGTGGTTTATTCTGTGGTGTCCTGATAGGACACCACAGACTCTTCCAAGAAAAGCACACACCTTAGTCAGTGTCCCTGGTAGGATGTGAGGAGTAACCGGCTTAGAAAGAATTCACACAAATCAAGTTCAGAAACTGTTAATCCCTAAAATGTCATTGACTTGTATGTTCAAAATTCCCTAAAAACTGAATTGGTGGATATACAAGATTTTGTTGTGTGTGTGGACACATGTGCAAAAACTTTTTGGTATTTTTGAAAAAAAAATATTACTAATAAATTCATTGGTGTAAATGATTTCCCTTTTAGAGAGGATTTGCTTCTAAATTTTAAGTTGCCATTCTGACTGGTTGTTTTGTGTGCTAAAATATTTTCTGGTTGAGAACATATTTCACCAGGCCTAAAGGTTTTAGTGTGGATCTGTCTGTGTGGATAAAATGACCATTTTGAAATTTAAGATAATATTTATCTTTTTGGATATTGTCTTAACTATATTTTGATTAGAGAACTATGTGAGAGAAACTTTATTTTTACATACAGGATTTAAATGACCATTTTTCAACAGCGATATTTATTTTTCCTAATTTTTTCATTTCTTTTGCAACGTCAGGGACTTTTGCCGCCAGGATGACAGTTGTGATTATTACTTCAGTGTGGATGCAGATGTGGTCTTGACAAACCCAAGGACTTTAAAAATTTTGATTGAACAGAACAGGTACTATATAAAGTTGGATGTCAGTTTATTTTTGAAATGATGGTCATGGCCTTGGTTGGTACAGACACACAGCTCCGACTCCTGTGGAAGGAACAGGCAGGAAGGAGCAAAATGAGGGAACTCATCTTAAAAACTTGCAATTCCAATGAACTAGTTTTCTTTTAAAGGAGTCAACTATAAAATAACCTGATAAAAATTAGAAGTGTGTGGTATTAGTTACAATCACAAATTCGATGTTTGTCGATTGTACTTGGCCTGTTTTTCTACTTAGAGATAGGTGAAACTATGATATATCTGATACCAGTAAAATTTGGAATTTAAAAATAGTGTGTGTGTGTGCACCTCTCAAATGTCAAATTCTAAGAACCGACGCTCTTTGTTTGCCATAAGTTTTTAGGTCAAAAGGTTTTATGAAATTCTACTTTAAAAAAATCTACATAGCCCTGGCCGGTTGGCAGAGCAGTAGAGCATTGGCCCAGAGTGTGGAAAGTCCTGGGTTCGATTCCCAATCAGGGTACACAGGAGATGCACACACACACACAGACACACACACACATACACATATTTTATTAAGTGAGAGACAGGGAGGCAGAGAGACAGACTCCTGCATGTACCCTGACAAGGATCCCCCTGGCAGGCAGGCCTCTTATTGGGAAATGTCCTGCCCATCTGGGGCCACTGCTTTGTTGCTCAGCACCCGTGCTATTTTAGTGCCTGAGGCGAGGCCATGGTGCCATCCTCCCAGTGCCCAGGGCCAACTTCCTCTAACCATTTGAGTCATGGCTGTGGGAGGGGAAGAGAGAGAAAGAGAGAAGGAGAAGCAGATGGTCACATCTCCTGTGTACCCAGATTGGGAATCGAACCCAGGACTTTCCACACTCTGGGCCAATGCTCTACTGCTCTGCTAACCGGCCAGGGCTCTGTAGATTTTTTAAAAGAATTTCATAAAACCTTTTGACCTAAAAACTTACGGCAAACAAGGAGCGGTGGTTCTTAGAATTCGATGTTTGAGAGGTACAGCTTACTTTACAGTTCGACCTGGGGTTTTATTATATTTAGAACAGAACTGATTATCACCGGTCTGTGCCTTTTTTCATTGAACTGAATTGGAACGGGGAAAAAAGAGACCACCTATAAATCTGAGATCTCAGTGTTCATCTGTATGTACGGCCCCGCTGTCTAGCTATGAACAGATACTTATCTAGCTAAACTAAGTATACATTACAGGTAATTTTTCAAAACATATAGGTTAATCATCACATAAGGAAAAGCCTACGGAGTAGGATTGTAGCTTTTAATTCTTAAAACGGGGTGGAATTCAGTAATATTTTCTTGAAATTGCCCTGCTAATTTCCTCTGAATTTGATTGAAATTCAATACTGTATCATTCATTATACCTGTGCTCCTAATAATACTTAGATGCTATGATATGTCACTTGGTGTAGGGACTTACTAATTCTTCTCATGAACTATTAATGAACTCATACAATACGTTTCACATATATCCCCCTTCATATCAACCTAATGTTTTACATCCTATAAAATATAGAATTTCCCCCATCAGCAGAGAGCCAGTAGAACTTTGGTTATTTCTCCAGTTTCATAACTTTCTGTTCATAATCAAAGAATCAGGCTCACAGGACACGCTCCCGGATCCAAGCATGTAGTAGTACAGGGGTCCCAAACTTTTTTCACAGGGGGCCAGTTCACTGTCCTTCAGACCGTAGGAGGGCCAGACTATAAAAAAAACTATGAACAAATCCCTATGCACACTGCACATATCTTATTTTAAAGTAAAAAAACAAAACGGGAACAAATACAATATTTAAAATAAAGAACAAGTAAATTTAAATCAACAAACTGACCAGTATTTCAATGGGAACTATGCTCCCCTCTCACTGACCACCAATGAAAGAGGTGCCCCTTCCGAAAGTGCAGCAGGGGCCGGATAAATGGCCTCAGGGGGCCGCATGCGGCCCGCGGGCCCGTAGTTTGGGGACCCCTGTAGTAGTATCTGTAAAGCGTTTACATCCAGCCAGACTCTTGTAGGAGTTGGTGGAGTTGACAGGAGGCTGGAGGGGCGGGCTGGAGGGGCGGGGCGGGCGGGAGGGGTCACATCTTAGTTCTGTATTCCTCCCCTCCTCTCACCTCTGCTGTTGACTGCCCTGCTCCAAATCCTGACACAAGTCAGGTTCTCAGCTGTTTAGTGCAGCTCATCACCCTGCGCTGCGGGGAAGTTCCTGTCCTTCCCACTCAAAGCAAATGACACTCGGGTGGACTTTGCTTTTTCAGCCTTTCTTGGTCCATCGATCTTTGGGCGGCAGTGGGCGTTTTCATGACAAGATTTTTCTTTTCTATAAAATATTTGATCTTGTCGATGACTGACATTGAGTGATTTCTTAACCATGATAGATTCTAACCTGTTCTTTCGGTCTTTTAAACAAATCAAAATAGAAGTGTTTCTGGGTGAACGTTTCTTTCTTTTTTTTTTTTTAATGGGCACCAGGAAATATAAGCCGGATGTATTATGTCGCGTGTTGGGTATTTTATGGAGCAGGGTTCACTTTTCTGTGGGCGAGGGCACACCGGGTCTTGGCACGGTCGGCGTGTTGTGGACGCGGCTTCTCGTGAGCAGCTGGTCCGTAAGCTTTCTCTTGGAGGGGTTTTGTGTGCCACGCAGTCTACTTGGAAAGGAATATCCTAGCGGTGCTTCAGATTGTGGGTCACCTCATTTGGAAGATGTCGGGAAGGGACCGTTTCCTGGTGGGCAGTTAGAGCGCCAGAGCAGCTACCTTCTCCTTTGGTTTCTAACATAGTGAGAGAGCCCGGAAAATGTGCCCTGTGGCCAGGGTGAACACGGCTGGTTTTAAAAGTTGTAAAGTGGAAACAAACTTGAAAGTAATTCAGGACTGAGCTGTAGGGAAACAGGCCTGTTTACAAACATTTCTGCCCAGCAGCATTCATTTGTTATTCAGCAGATTGATATTGGATACCATCATCGCCAGGGACTATTATGTCTCTCTAATAAAAAAACAAAACAAAAATGTTTGATTTTATATAGTGTAGGTTCTGAAATACTTACATAATAGAGGCCGTTTCACTTTTTGGACATAGGTAAGGGAGTTTTAGAAGTCCCTCTTAGTACTCTCATTCACAGCTATTTCATTCAGCTAAAAGAATGAATTCCTTTTGTGACTGTTTTTAAGAAATACTGAAAATCAGCAGTGAACTTATTTAAGAAAAATTGTTAGGAAGGAATGTCTCTCGCTTTACTTTTGAGTTTTCTGGACTAACTATGTGAGTGTTCAGAGAGCCTCTGTTGCTATGTGTCATGCTAAGTTCAGAACACATTTGTGGCCATTTAAAAAAAAACAAAAACTTACCTGGGATTTTTTTTTTCTTTCTCTGTAGAAAGATCATCGCTCCTCTTGTAACTCGTCACGGAAAGCTGTGGTCCAACTTCTGGGGCGCGCTGAGCCCCGACGGGTACTACGCTCGGTCCGAAGATTACGTCGACATTGTTCAAGGGAACAGAGTGTAAGTCACTGCAGTTCATCTTTTCTTGTAAGACACCGTGCCCTGGAGATGGGGTCTTGTCAATCTTTCTTGATTTTTCTTTTCTTTTTTACTCTCTTTTTTCTTTATGTGGAATAGAAATTTGAAAACCTGGAAAAGGCTTGAAAACCTGGAAAAGGCTTGGGATCCTAAAATACTAGTGTGAAGTATTATTATTATTTTTATTTTTAAATGTTCTTAAAATTCTAAATCTTCAAAGGAACAAACTCACAGTTGTGAGAAGTAACCACGGGACAATCTACGGTTTTCATGGGTAGCCGTCTTCTGATCAGTTATCAGAAGAAGAATATTTTTTATTTTTTAAAATATTTTATTCATGGATGTTAGAGAGAGGGAGAGAGGGAGAGAGAGAGAGAGAGAGAGAGAGAAGGTGAGGGGGGAGCAGGAAGCAACAGCTCATAGTTGCTTCTCATATGTGCCTGGACCAGGCAATTCCTGTGGTCTCGAAGCTTCATCCACTGTGCCACCCCAGGCCAGGCAAGAAGAATATTCTTTATTTAAAAGTTTGGAAAGCAAAATTATTTTAGCTAATTCATTTAGTGGCGAAGACAAAGGTTGTTTTCATACCTTTTAAAACTTATAAATAAACAAACAAAAACCACTCTGAGTCAGACTCTTCCCACATTTCCTATGTGCAAAAACTTGTACCATTTTCTGGATAAAATAGCTAATGGTTTGCTTTAAAGTCAGTTATTTCACCCATATCTGATTTCATTTTCTAGAATTCGAAAAGAAAATACTTGTTGCAAAATGTGTGCACGATTGATACTTACTTCACAGATAACATTTGATACTTATTTTAAACTAAAAAAATAATTGCAGTAGAAATCCTGTTTTTTTTTCTAAGGTAATGTTGTCAAAGACTGTCATCCTTTTTCTCATACAAAGACCAGAGTGACTGAGACATTCAATGCCTTGCCTGGTGGCTCAAATATGTCAGCCTAGTTAAAAAGGGAAAACATTCTTTCATGACTCAACCATGTGCCTTTAAATTGAGGGGGGAAAAATCACACACTGCTTGTTCAACAGTGGACAGTAGAAAAAGATATGATATATTGTTTGTGAAAATAGTAGGTGTAAAAACAGTAATAGTAAACTTGAGTGATAGAAATATGATACAGGCCTTTGTAAGCTGCAATTAAGAAGCATGGTAGCTGAGCAAACACTATGAAGATTGTGTTCTAAGTACTTTTATTGTCCCGGGGTTGTTTTATAGACCAGATGCCTGGTGTTGTCTGAGGTTATAGTAGAAATTAGGGTTCCCAGGGGTGGAATAGAGAATTCATGTTTTATTTACGTTGCTGTGGGCATGGGTGACTTTCTGTCCCATCTCAGGTCATGTCTTAAAGTGTGAGGGTAAGAATAAGATACAGGTTTTTCTTCTAGTTGATACATGAATACACTTCATGTTACAAAAACTACACGGCACGTGTGTTTCCTTTTAGAATGGAAGCACTGTGCTTGGCCAGTGAATAGTTTTTGAATTGAGATGTCACAATGTTTATTTTTATTTATTTATTTATTTATTTATTTATTTTGTATTTTTCTGAAGCTGGAAATGGGGAGAGACAGACAGAATCCCACATGCGCCCGGCCGGGATCTACCCGGCACGCCCACCAGGGGCGACGCTCTGCCCACCAGGGGGTGATGCTCTGCCCCTCTGGGGTGTCCCTCTGTTGCGACCAGAGCCACTCTAGCGCCTGGGGCAGAGGCCAAGGAGCCATCCCCAGCGCCCAGGCCATCTTTCTTGAATGGAGCCTCGGCTGCAGGAGGGGAAGAGAGAGACAGAGAGGAAGGAGAGGGGGAAGGATGGAGAATCAGATGGGCGCCTCTCCTGTGTGCCCTGGCCGGGAATCGAACCCGGGACTTCTACACGCCAGGCCGACGCTCTACCACTGAGCCAACCGGCCAGGGCCACAATGTTTATTTTTTTATGACCAGGTCTCTTGAGGCTCATTGAGTAAGACAAAATGAAATCATATTCATTTTAATATATACATTTTTTGGGGGGGTCAGGATCTTCCCTTTCTATTCTCTAAAAGCAACTGGTGTGTGTATATATATCTCCCTTCAGGCGAATCCTTTCATACACTGTTCTTAGGAAGGGAGTCATGCTCAGAGGGAGAAGGGGGTCTGTGTGAAAAATGAAGGACAAAATAATGTGCCTTCCATGCTCTTCTGCCTATATTCCTTCATATCTTCTCTCTCTTTTATTTTACAAAAATCTGAGATGGCTTAGTGAATTTCAAGAGAATGTATTTCAGGAGAATTTTAGGCTCTCTTCAGTGGTATGCTGGTGAAATGTCTAGCAGCTGGTTCTGGGGGTTGGAGGATGTCCTGGTTTGTAGTGTTTGCCAGTTTCTGTGGTGTAAACACTGCTGGCACGGCTGATTTCAAGCTTCTAATGTGAAGTCACTGAGCGCAGACTCGGGAAGTGAAGTTACAAATCAGCCCTGGGTAGTCAGTGTATGTCATCATTTTTTTTTTTCTAACAAACTGATTAATCTTAAATGGAAACACCTTCTGTACAGCAGAATATTATACTCTAACTGTAACAAATAAGTGAGGGGTGACAGCCAAAGTGCCCAACAGATGTCATCAACCACACAATAAAGTTTATCTATGGAGGTAATGATTTATCTCATAAAGAATGTGGTGTATGTCAGATAATTTCATATGAATATATCAGATGTATCTGTGTGTGTGTATAGATGTCAGATACCATAAACACGTGTCGTTTGCACATAATTTGATTCAATATTTTATATATACAAAACTTAAAACATACCAGGCACTTGCTTTTAAAACAAAAAATAAAACCTGCACTATTTTGTATCTGTGGTGTTTTGGAATGCCTTCTCTGTACTTGCAGAGGGATATGGAACGTACCGTACATGGCTAACGTGTACTTGATTAGAGGAAAGACGCTCCGATCAGAGATGAACGAGAGGAACTATTTTGTTCGTGACAGACTGGATCCCGACATGGCTCTTTGTCGCAATGCTAGAGACATGGTAGGGGACGCAGTGATTGATGGCTTGCTCCATGGTCTTGGACAATGGCTTGCTTTCTCCGTCTTACGATGTGCCTCTTCTTTCTGATCTGTAAATACTAGCCAATTTTTTTGGTTCTGTGTTGAAAAAATTGGGCACACTTGTGGAGACTAATTTGCAAATATTGGCCTAGGGAACATTTGAAAACTTAGGTTGGTACTTAAGGCTAAATTCATCAGCAACAAGTGGGATTCAGTAAGAAACATGAATTTGTTACAAATCAGCTTGGCATGTTGAAGAATTTCTCTTCACTTTTCATTTGACGTTCTATATTTGAAAACTGGACCGAATGAAAATTAATGAGATGTAAACCTGGCTGAAATGATAGTTTTCAAATTCAAGAACACACTTTCGCTCTGAAAATCAATATCCCTACTTTGTCATCGGTATCTCCACAGTCCTTACCACTAACCTGAGAGGCCTGAGGTCTGCAGTATCTGCCATCTCTGCAGAATCAATGCTGCATTGCTCTTCTACAAATCTGCTTTCATTTTTTTAAACTGAAATGGCTATAGAAAATAATCTGTGTTTCAAAATGGATAAATGTCTTTTAAAACTTATTCACCAGGTTTTCTGCTTTAGAAAGAATGGGGTTATTGACTTCAAATTTATTTAAGCGAATGTAATTTTTAGGAGAAACCAGAAAAGTTGGCAAGTGTTTTTATTTTTTTTTAAATTTTATTATTAGTTTAATAAGGCATGTGTGGTTTGGAATATGTTTGTTTCTCCTAAAAGCCTGTGTGCACTGTTGTATTGAGTATCTTCAGTACCTGTGGTTGTAATTTGTGCTCATGTTTGGCTAATTTGACTCAACGGCGCGCATCCTGGAATGGCCTTTCTCACCCACATTTTCCTTTGTCTTAATTTTGTGTCTAATGGAAATTCTACTCTGGAATGAGCTTGGATTTATGTTGCGCGCGCGCGCGCGCACACACACACACACACACACACACACACACAGGGCTGGGGTTTTTCCTTTGTGTGCTCTCTAAGCTTTGCCTGTTCTGCATGTCTTCTCTGAAGGACGTTTCAGAATGCCAGCTTGGCGTCAAGGGCTGCCCTGTGCTGACCTGAGAGGGTGGGCGTGCAGGTGAACTTACCCAATGCTTCTCTTCATTTTAGACTTTGCAAAGGGAAAAAGACTCCCCTACTCCGGAAACATTCCAAATGCTCAGCCCCCCAAAGGTGTTATTTTTATTTATTTTTTTATTTGTTTCTGTTTTGTTATTTTGTATTTGTTTTGTTTACAATTTGTTCTTTTGTATATTTATATATATATATGTATGTATACATACATATAGGTATATTGCCTAGCAGTAAAGTTCCGTAGAGGCTCTTCTTTTTATTGAGCTTAGTGAACACTTGGTACTCATTGGTTCTGAATCTGCCTGTTTGCCTGTTATCACTGTGTTTTGGGAGGGGCATTGGGAGGTACTCAACTCTCCGTTCTTTGGGCTGATTACATTTCGTGGTTGACTGATGAGAAAATGAAACCGAAATCCCTTTCATTAGTTGTTGGTTTTTTTTGAAGGAGAGAAGAAGTAGGCGTGATTATAAAGTACATCTTGATAAACATGGGATTCGGGCACTCTTCTTGAATGTTTAAAAGTCATTTCATCACTAACCCGCCCTGTTTTACCACTCACGCAGGTACAAAAGGAAACCACCTTACCGTGGTGGTGTTGCACGTTTATTTGGTTTAGGACCAAGGGTAGGAGAGTGATTTTCTATACTGCCTGACAGTGTATGAGGAGCTTCTGTGTTCGGGGTTTCAACATTAGGACAATAGAAGAATAAAATAGACTGAAATGAAATGACATGAATGAAAGAATGCTGACATTTGAATTCTCTTTTAAAAATGTGATGTCTTCTTTGAAAGGGAAAGAAGCCAAAAGAAGTACAATTCATGACACTTTGGTGTCTCAAAAATAATTCTGCTTTCAAACAGGATTTTACCCCCGATGTCTACATCTAGGATCAAGGAAAAAGGGGCAAACACAGTTCATTCTGTCTCTGCTTTCTTTTACAGTTGAGAGTCTGTGGTAGCGGTTAGTTTTGTGTTGTGTCTGAATTCATAACGAATCAAAATTGTATTTCTTTCCTTTTCAATCATGCATGCTTTATATGAAAAGTAAAAATGCATGTTAATGAATGAAAATATAAAGGTTGAGTTTAATGTCATATTTTTTTCTGTGGTATATTTTCTTGCACTTTATTCTGTGGTTGTTAATACTCTTTATTTTGTTGACATACAGGGTGTATTTATGTACATTTCTAATAGACATGAATTTGGAAGGCTGTTATCAACTGCCAATTACAATATTTCCCATTATAACAATGACCTCTGGCAGATTTTTGAAAATCCTGTGGTATGTATTTTATACTTCTTTTCTGGTAACTCAGGGGTAGTCAACCTTTTTATACCTACCGCCCACTTTTGTATCTCTGTTAGTAGTAAAAATTTCTAACTGCCCACCAGTTCCACAGTCATGGTGATTTATAAAGAAGGGACATAACTTTACTTTATAAAATTTATAAAGCAGAGTTACAGCAGGTTAAAGCATATCATAATAATTACTTACCAAGTACTTTATGTTGGATTTTCACTATGTTTGGCCGAATAAATCTTTATAAAACAACTTATAACTTAAATCTATCTTGTTATTTATACTTTGGTTGCTCTGCTACCGCCCAGCATGAAAGCTGGAACGCCCCCTAGTGGGCGGTTGGGACCAGGTTGACTATCACTGCTGTAACTCTAAATGGATGAAAATAAATTGGCTGATTATGAAAATGTGATAAGAGAATTTAAAAGAATTCTTAAAATTATATCATTTGTAAAAATGTATAATTGATTATAACTCATGTCCTATAGTGTAACTCTAAACCTGACGGAGAACTTTTTTTTATTAAGATATATATTAGGTTTGGGGAAGGAAAGATCTTTTATTTATTCCAGTAATTTAACTTACATATTGAAAAACACCATCACACATTTAGTCACAGTTGCAGAAAAAAATGTTTACAAGTAGCTCACATGTTGACAATATTATATTTTGGTTTTCAGAAAGAAAATGCAAGAGTTAGTTTGGGAAAATGCATTTTATTTTATCATTTTGTTTATTATTTTATAACAATTTTGTGAATGTGTACCGAAGATAGCCAGAGAAAATTGCAGAGTATGTGGTTTCAGCATACAAAGAAAGTCTTAACTTGAGGAAACAATTTCCTTTTAAATTCTAAAATTATTTCTTTGCCAAAACACTCGAATCATCCAGAAATGAATGTGTTTTTTGGGGGTGGGGTCTTCCTGGGGCCTGTTGTCTTTAGCCAAGTCAGCACATGTATTAAAGGGAAAAGACTCTCTTCAGGAATCATCTTTCTTATACTTCCGTGTGGGGTTTTCCCTTGCAAATAGTAAAAGTTTAAAATGACAGAGACCCAGTCCACCCCATCAGAATTCTGTCTTATTGTGTTGGAGTAGTGGACATCCCAGGAATGGTCAAGTTAATGGTTTTAGAATACTCTGTTGAGTGAATAGAAAAAGCATCTCTTTTTGAGATTCGTGTGTATGAAAAGTACTCTCAGTCCGTATTAGCTGCACATCCTCAACCTTCCACAGGCGTGGACTTGCGAAGACACTTTTTTTTAATAGTGAAAATAGGATTACCATATTTTTCACTCCATAAGACACACCTGACCATAAGACACACCTAGGGTTTTTAAGGAGGAAAAGAAGAAAAAAATATTCTGAACCAAATGGCGTGTCAAAATACTTGATAAAATACCGTATTTTTCGCTCCATACGATGTAAGGGCATTTCCCCCTCCACTTTTGGGTGGAAATAGCGTGTCTTATGGAGCGAAAAACACAGTACCTATTTTATACTTCAACACTGAATTTCTTGTTTATTTTGAGAAATGGAATTATTTGATTTCTTGGGTAATGTTAGCGCCCTGAAAAACTATTCCACATTAGATCCTGAATTGTAGGTGTTTGGGTAACAGTTCTGGTCCTTGGAGAGCGTGCAAATAACTCAAGGAAGCTGGAGCAGCTTCTCTCCCTGTGGCTTTGCTCTGTCCTTTGGAAATTAGCCTATGGATATACCGTGTGAGGAATATACGTAGCAAAATAGTTAATGACTGCCCCATTATCAGAACTTCTGAGAAGTTACTTAAAGCCACAGTTTGTTCAGTGAGATTTGAAAGGTGGTCTAAAGTGAAAAATGAATGTAAAATCCTAGAGTCTTTTTTTCTTTAACTTCAGGAGTCAATAATGATGCATAGGAAAGAATGCAGAAAGATTCTGAAACGCTACGAATGAGGATTTGCTTCTAACTTTCCCTCATATTTTGGAATCAGAAAACTAATCCGTATTAGAGGGAATAATGAGGAAATAGAGTCATCTGATCTTTATAATTATATACTGTAAGTGAGACTTAATAAAGAATTTGCAGACAGCTTCGGTTCTCTGTATCAGAAAGTATCTGAGCAGCGTATAAGCTGAGATGCAAAACTAAGAATGACAAATACAGTATCTGGACTTCTCTGAAATCTGGCCTCAGGAGGTATATTTCAAACAAGTAATTTTTAGAACATATTTTGATCGGAATTATTTTACATCTGTACTTTAATTCTTCCCCATTGGCCCCCTTTTATTTGTACCTCCTAAAGAGAAAATAAAGAATTGTGTTAGACTAGATGGTCTAAATACATTCAAGAAGGGATCTTGTTGGGTAATAAGTCACTCCATACTTTAATATATACCCTTGAAATCACTGGGTTTTTAAATGAAACACTCGACCTAGGAAAAGGCTTTCCTTTTTTTTTATATATATATTTTTCTGAAGCTGGAAACTGGGAGAGACAGTCAGACAGACTCCCGCATGCGCCCGACCGGGATCCACCCAGCACGCCCATCAGGGAGCGATGCTCTGCCCACCAGGGGGTGATGCTCTGCCCACCAGGGGGCGATGCTCTGCCCCTCCGGGGCGTCGCTCTGTTGCGACCAGAGCCACTCTAGCGCCGGGGGCAGAGGCCAAGGAGCCATCCCCAGCGCCCGGGCCATCTTCGCTCCAATGGAGCCTCACTGGGGGAGGGGAAGAGAGAGAGAGGAAGGAGAGGGGGAGGGGTGGAGAAGCAGATGGGCGCTTCTCCTGTGTGCCCTGGCCGGGAATCGAACCCAGGACTTCTGCACACCAGGCCGACACTCTTGCCACTGAGCCAACCGGCCAGGGCCGGAAAAAGCTTTCTTAACAGACGTTGAGATACCGTTGTTATGATGGAACAGCGAGATAGCGAGATAACAAACGCCTTGCCACACAATCAATCAATTAGCCAAATTAAGAAATTAAGAGTCTTTACTTTGCTGGCTATGCAGACCGCATGGAAACCTAAGTCATTCAAATCAATGTGGAGGCAAACACAGTTTGGGGCTGGCTTTTATAGGGAGAATTACATACTGACTGAGGAATGGGGAGGAGAGAAAGCGTAGCAGTGAAACAAAGCAGTGAAACAAGCTTTCTTACAATGTTTATCTGTAGCAGGGGTCCCCAAACTACAGCCCCTGCGGGGTGCATGCGCCCCCCTGAGGCCATTTATCCGGCCCCACTGCACTTCCGGAAGGGGCACCTCTTTCATTGGTGGTCAGTGAGAGAAACATATTGACCATCTCATTAGCCAAAAGCAGGCCCACAGTTCCCATTGAAATACTGGTCAGTTTGTTGATTTAAATTTACTTGTTCTTTATTTTAAATATTGTATTTGTTCCTGTTTTGTTTTTTTACTTTAAAATAAGATATGTGCAGTGTGCATAGGGATTTGTTCATAGTTTTTTTTTTTTTTTTTATAGTCCGGCCCTCCAACGGTTTGAGGGACAGTGAACTGGCCCCCTGTGTTAAAAGTTTGGGGACCCCTGATCTATAGGGTTAATTCAGGGAGAAACATTCTGAGAACACTCGCAACTTTGCAAAGCTAGTCCAAGGCCACAGCCTGGGAAACCAGCCTCAAGGCCAATAGGGAATAACTTACTTTCAGAAAAGTAAGTTCTGCTAAAAGTCTCTTTGTTTTAGAGAAAGTAAATTTGCCAAAAATCATTTAGGTTACAAGCCTTTCTTTTCTACACTGGACCGCAGTGTGTGGTTCTTGTGTCGAAGTGAGTCAGAGGGCAGAGTCAGGACCCTGAGTCAGCCTGAGGAAGACCAGTTTTTTAAATACATGGCACCGCACCTTGATCTTAGTACCTGAAGCAAGTGAAAGCGTCAGTGACCCAATGATTGTTAAAAACCAGGGTGATGGAAGGAAATTTTCATACACTTTTAAAAATTATGACTATTTTAGAGCAGTTTACTATAAAATTATAGGTGAGACTCAAGTTGATGTGTTCATGAATATTTACCAATTTTGTCAGTAGTGTTTTGTTATTGTTCAGTTATCGACACGTTATTTATCAACCCTGTGTCTATGCATAGGATGTAGAGTAGAAATGTAATCACGGTAAGATTACTCAAGTTTTAAAATCCTGAGCTGTAAAAAACTCCATAAATGCAAAGTTTATGTTTCCTAGAAAGATAAGATCAAACACAGAATGAGGCTAAGATTCAAAAACAAACTGATTTCTGAGAACTCTTGTTTTGTCTGAAACACATAGTCTTATAAAATTTTTAAGCAATTTCTAAAATGCATATAATTTATATTTTTTATTAAAGTATTTGTAAAGTTATTTACTTTAATCTGTGTGATTAATGTTTTTCTTTTTTGTAGGACTGGAAAGAAAAATATATAAACCGTGATTATTCAAAGATTTTCACTGAAAATATAGTCGAACAGGTTTGTATTAATAATTACTATGAAAAAAATAACTGTGGTAATTTTTTTGCTATGTTACTACAATACTGCTTTGGAGGAAGAAGTTCTGAAAGTGGATAAACTATTATCCTTTAGGTATAACTCACATAGCTTAATTCCTCATTTTACAATTGTTACTGTAAAACTATAGAAAGTGGAGATGAACAAAGATTTTTTTAAGACCATGTGTTTTTTAAAGCAGGCTCCCAATAGCATAGCTTTCTCAGACTACTAAAAATAAGGACCCATTGGCAGATCTCTTTCAGGGAAGTTTTACCTTTAAAAGAAATTGGGCTCCAAGAATCTTTTCTCAGAGATGTCTTTCACAAAATGAACTCTCTTTTAGATTAGTGTTCCAAACTATTGCTACTGTCTTATTTCAGAGAACGTGAGGCATCTTTGATTCTGAGATACCTCCTTGTTTTGTATACCACAAGAAAGAAAAAAAATGCTGCCAATAATACTATGACACAATGTTTTCTGGTTACTTAGAATGTTTTCCTTTATACATATCTGAAGACTTATTTTAGAGGTATGAAGGCATAGATGTTCTATGTTCTAGTGCATTGGATGGATACACAGTAACTTTTTGTTTCTGTCGCAAATTATAGTATAATCATGTTAAAAGACATTTTTAAAGGGCAGCCTAGTTCAGCAAATGCAAAAGTACCAAGTAAATGGGTGTATGCATCCGGCACACACAGGTACACACACACACACACACACACAAAGGTGAGGACAGAATGAATGACCATTCTCTGTGGCATTAAAACTACGTCACAATGGCTGCTTGGCTATGACTTGAAGACACGTGTTGATTTCACTGATGTTAAAAAGAAAATAGACTCAGAAAGTGTTAAAACGAAAAATAAAACACCAACCTAGTATTGTTTGTAATCATAGTGTGAATAATATGGAACAAATGTCTTAAAAAGGACATTGGCGTGAGATGGATCTTGAATAGTATGTGCCATCGCTTTTGAAATGCTAGTTCCTGGTGAAAAGACAGAGTGTTATTTCCTAACGGTGCTGCCCTGTTTCATAGCCTTGCCCAGATGTCTTCTGGTTTCCCATATTTTCTGAAAAAGCCTGTGATGAGTTGGTGGAGGAAATGGAGCACTACGGCCAGTGGTCCGGAGGGAAACACCACGTGAGTTGTCATTCCACACAGAAGACAGAACTGTGGAGGGGTAACAGTTACAGAACTCAGAGCGGACTCGTCCTTTCTGCCGTCCCTCTCTGAGTCGACCTGCGCAAACAGGCCAGCGCACCGTCAGGAATGCGGATGTTGAGTCTGATTCTGCCACTGACGTTAGTGTTTGACATGTGATCTGTCCGGACGTCACTGTCTCATTTACACATGTCATTACAAAGGATCACCCCCGCAGGGTCAGTGTCCCCAGGCTGGACACGGTAAGGCAATGCATGTCTTTACTGTGGGATGTGTTTCAAGGATGCTTTTCAGTCTCTGCATTTATTTTTCTTAAGTAAGGAAGTGAGGGGGCAGAGAAACAAACTCCCACATGCACCTCAACCAGGATTCACCCAGCAATCCCACTAGGGGGCGATGCTCTGCCCATCTGGGGCCCTGGCTCTGTTGCTCAACAAACAGGCTATTTTTAGCATTCTCAGTGCCTGGGACCAACTTGCTCCAACCAAACCATGGCTCTGGAAGGGGAAAAGAGAGAGAGAGAAAAAAAAAAGGGAGGAGGGATGGAGAAGCAGATTGTCACTTCTTCTTTGTGCCCTGACCAGGAATTGAACCTGGGACAGCTACACAGTGAGCTACTGTGATGAAAATACCAGGACTCAGTTTATCTGGTTGACTGTCAAAGCTCTTATTTTGTATGAAACTCAAGAAGGGGGAATCTGTTGGAATGCCTTTTAGTGTGATGCGGTTCTGCATTCACGTTCAGTGTCGAAGACTTGGCGGGAAGTCTTACTGTCGGGGCCAGCTCCTTATCAATGCCAGGCCATCGGGGAGTGGACCGTCTTGAATCTCCCTGCCTCTGTCTGCTTCCTGGTGGACCTCAGCTCCTTAGTGATCAGGGACACAGAAGTTCTGGCACTGGGGAAACCCTGGAAGTCAGCAGGTTGCAGGCAGGATAACGAAAGCGCCTCAGAGAACGGCTTTGGGAGCAGCCAAGGAGACGTGAGGAACAGAGGCGGAAAGGTTGTCGGGTGGTGGCTCTTCCAGTCTCTGCCCACCAGGCAGCCAAGGACTGCCTGCAGGGGTCACTGTAAAAAACTCACTGTCTGGGGGGCATGGGAGGGCTTTGGAAATCAACTTTATTGACTTTATAGTCAGACCTCACATATACATTTGTAAAAAAACACACACACACATTAATATAAATGGAGCCACTTTAAAGTGGAGTTAGAGCTGCCATCCCAGAACTTGGTGTGTGTTATTCCTTGGAACTCTGGAATATCGGGACAGGGCAGAGTGACCTTGGGCTGGACCTTAGATTACATTGTATCCACAGAACCGTGTGTACAATGAGGAGACGGGACATGAAAATCATCCTTTCGTAGGAGCGCCACCATCGCTAGCTTATCTGCGCCTGTAGAAAAGTGCCTCCTATGGATGTGATCACTCCCCTTCCCTTTCTCATGAGCGCCCCCTGCCTTCACCTTCTAAATCAGCTGTTCTCAACCTGTGGGTCACGAACACCCCGCCGGGGTCGTGACCCACAGGTTGAGAACCACTGTTCTAAATCTTCTAGTGTGAACCTGATTTGGGTCTTCCCGGATCAGTGTTTCCTGAATAACTGTTCTTTTGGGTCTCAAGTAAAAGGTGCTGCCTCTCACTTTGGCCTTTTTTATTTTGGGGGTTCACACATTAAATCAGTAGGGAAGGAGTCTACTGACGCTGCAGTGTTTTTTGATTTGCAAACCCATGTTCCCTAAGCGTTTCTTTGTGGGTTTTTTTGTTTATTTGTTTTTGATACTTTTGCCGTTCAGGCAGATGGTATGTCATAATTAAACTGTTAATTTTGTTGTTGTTTTGTTGTTTATAATGATTTGGGGGTTGAAAAACTTCCAAGTGTATAATTGTGGCCCACTCATGGACCACGCTTTACACGGGGTCATGACCGCTGTTCCCAGGATAGCCGTATATCGGGCGGCTACGAGAACGTCCCCACCGACGACATCCACATGAAGCAGGTTGACCTGGAGAACGTCTGGCTTCACTTCATCCGCGAGTTCATCGCGCCCGTGACGCTGAAGGTCTTCGCGGGCTATTACACCAAGGTGGCTATTCCCCGGTCCTCCCGCGCGCCCCCTGCCGTGTCTTTACACGAGTGGGGCTCACGTGAAGGCGCTCCCGATCCACAGACCCCTTTGTTCACCCTACCTTTCTCTAGGGCTTCGCGTTATTGAATTTCGTGGTGAAATACTCGCCGGAGAGACAGCGCTCGCTCCGCCCCCACCACGACGCGTCCACCTTCACCATCAACATCGCCCTCAATAGCGTCGGAGAGGACTTCCAGGTCAGCGGGGCTTTGCTTTTTTTTTCTTTTCCTTTTCACATTTCCCTCCGGTTTAGGGTTTAGGTCGTAGCTAAACGGCCTTCCCCGCTTGGTCGTGGAAGATCCTGCTGAGATGGTGGGGTGGGGATTTTGCCGCCGGTAAAAGGTGGCGTCCCGGAGGCTGACGCGCGTGTCTGCGCCCTGTCTCTCCAGGGAGGCGGCTGCAAGTTTCTGCGCTACAACTGCTCCATCGAGTCCCCACGCAAGGGCTGGAGCTTCATGCACCCGGGGCGGCTCACGCACCTGCACGAGGGCCTGCCCGTGAAGAGCGGGACCAGGTACATCGCCGTCTCCTTCATCGACCCCTGAGTCAGCGGTCCCCCTCGGCTCTTCTGTGTGGGTGACCATCTGCGGCGAGAAGAACGCAACACGTCTGCGGTTGTGCCTGAGGGGATGCGTGGGGGTGATTTAAGGAAACTCCTACAGACCAGCTTCCCCTTGGGCCAACCCCTTTGCAACACTTGATGGAAAAGGAATCGTCTGATCCATCCGGGATGTCTGCTCTGAGCCTTTTAAACCACAGACTGAGGATGGAAAGGAAGGAACAGTGAATATTTATTTCTTCGCCTTAGGGTCTCTGAGGGTAATGGCACATTTTCCGAATGTGTGCGTCAGTTGCTAAAAATAATTCAGGTACAAAGGTACAGGGGACACATGAGGCTGATGATATTTTCTTATTGAACAAAATCCGGAAAGAAAGAATTTTATCATCATGTACCTAACATGGAAATAAGTGAAAATTGGCAATTTTTGAAATGTCTGAAAAAACTGGAATTCTAACTGAATTTGTGTGCAATTAATTGTGTAAAGTACCTTTTGACCACCTCTGTAGGTATGTTTTGCAGTAGTTCCTGGCAGGATAAAAGGACAGTATTTAATGTTGTTCCTTTAGAAACTTAGTCCAAAAATACAGTGAGCTGAATATCCAGTCGAAAACATTTTTGTTTATTTTAGATTGTTAGATTATTATTTTTTTAACCTTTGTATTAGAAATAAGGCCCTGAGTTCCTTCCGAAGAAGTTTCCAAGGTAGATTGTATCAGGTAGACACTAGAGTTAGAAAAAAGCTTTCAAGCCTTCCATTTCTTAAATATTGTCTTAAGATCACTAAGTGTCCTTAGGTCAGACAAGGTGGTGGTGGTTTTCATTCTAGAAAATAATGAGGGTGAATTTCTCTTTGAGATGAGTAGCAACATTTTATAATTTTAATTTTTGTTAAGTACTTGAATTTCTTATCAGGAAGTAAGTTAGCGAGCCTCTCTTTCACCTCTGGCCCCTCCTGCCCTCTTTGTACGGGGTGGTTAGTCACTTTTTTGTCTTCCCAGCCTAGTGTCCATTTTTACCTTTCTTACTCTTTTTTTACTAGCTTTTAAAAAAAAAATCTCACTCTGAGATCATTTTCCTAACACACACACACACACACACACACACACACACCCCGTACACAAAATTGTGCCTTGATTTTCACCATTTCCCTGAGGTTTAAACTTCCTATTGTAGCTACTGTTTTAATTTAAAAGTTAAACTTGAAAAATAAAGTTCTAAATCATGGTGCCAAAATTCATTTTTCTAACACCATGTGTTAGAAAATTATGAAAAATAAAATTAATTTAAAATGAGTTTCAGGTGTTCTCTTTATTATTGGTGGTGTATCTTAAAAGAATCATAATGGATATGCCTGAAGGACTCTATGGCCATTACAGGCTGTGACTTTTTGATAGATTTACTGGTATTATAACTTAATGACAACTCTATTAGAAGTGGAGTGATTTTCAGTCACAAAGTGACTAGGGATTTGATCTAACTTTTTTCACAAGTGGGGAAATAGAGATATATATTTATTATTTTATTTATTTTATTCATTCTTCTATTTGATGTATATTTATTCAGTAGTATATATGTGTGTGTGTGTGTGTGTGTGTGTGTGTATTTTGTGACAGATAGAGGGACAGACCGGAAGGGAGAGAGATGAGAAGTATCCATTCTTTGTTGTGGCTCCTTAGTTGTTCATTGATTGCTTTCTCATATGTGCCTTGACGGGGGGGGGGGGGGGGGGGGCTACAGCAGAGCGAGTGACCCTTTGCTCAAGCCAGTGACTTTTGACCTCAAATCAGCGACCATGGGGTCATGTCTATGATCTCACACTCAAGCCAGTGACCCCACGCTCAAGCTGGATGAGCCTATGCTTAAGCCGGCAACCTTGGGACCCGGTTTTGAACCTGGATCCTCTGCATCCCAGTCCAACGCTCTGTCCACTGCACAACCACATGGTTGGGCTCAGTGGTATTTTTTTAGTGTCTGCTATGGACCACCTTGTGTGCTGGCTGCTTGAATGAACCCAGGGGCCCCTCATCTAACCCTAGAGGGACTTCCCATATCCTCCTAGTGTCTCCAGGCAGTATCCCTGTGGATTATCTGTGAGCCAAGAAGAGAGACACATTTTAAGAAGTTTCCTATTACTGAAACTGAAATCATTTGGTACCTGTGATAGCGAGTCCCTACAGGTGGTCCGCTGTGAACCATGACTCCCAGGATCCCTGTGTGTGTCCTGTTCCCGCCTGTGTTGAATCTGGGTGGGCCTTCTGGAACCAACAGGGGGCAGTCTAAGTGACTCTGCATAACTTCCCAGTTAGGTCATGAGAGACCCAGGGCTTTGATTTCCCAGGACGTTCACTGTGGGGGTGCTCCCTCTAGAATACAAGCACGGTTCTGTGCAAAGCCCGTGCCCCGTGGAGAGGCCGTGTCCTTGCGCTCTGGCCGCCCGCTGGAGCTGAGCCCCCGTACCACCTGGCACCCTGTGAGTGAATTATTTGGGCACCCAACACAGTCAAGCCTTCAGGTGACTCTCGTCCCCATGGTTGACTCCTGCCTGCAGACCCGTGTGAGCCGCCCGGCTGAGCCCCGTCAGCCCACAGACCGTGAGAGAGGAAGACACCATCCTGTGGAGCCGCTAGGCTCTGCGTGGTTTGTACCCTGCAATAAATAACCAAAACGGGGAGCGCTTCCTCAGCTGCTCCTCCGCTTGGGGCTACTCTTCCAAGGGGTTAGCCCCCGGGATTGCTTCCTCACCTTCCGTGTTCCTCAGCAGAACCACTGGTTCTTTGAGCGAAGAGACCGGGCCTCAGTCAGTCCTCGCGCCTTAGAGCTTAGCACGTGGCCTGGAGGAAACGGGAGTTGTGCGTCTAGCAGATAGACCAAAAATAAGAAATGGAGGTCCCTTTTGGTTTTGACGTCTGAGCTGAAGACTGGAGAAAGTCTCTACGTGTATTTATTTATTTACTTATTTATTTATTTTAAGCAAGAGGAGGGGAGATAGTGCGACAGACTCCCACATTCACCCAGACTGGGGTCCACCCAACATCACCCATTGGGGGCCGACGCTTGAATGAACCAAGCCACTGGCTGTGGGAGGAAATGAGGGAGGGGAGGGAGGGGGGAGGAAGATGGAGAGGGGGAGGAGCGGATGGTTGCTTCTCCTGTGTGTCCTGACCAGGAATCGAACCCCGGGCAATCATACTCCTGGCTGACGCTCTGCCACTGAGCCAACCTGGCAAGCAGGGCCTGTATATGTATTTCTGCACAGAGGGATTGGTAGGTGGCTCCGTGTTGGATAGTGTGATATACGAGGACGTCAGGAAAAGACACGTCAGGATGTCACCATTGCCCTCAGCATTCTGGGCCGAAGGCCTGAGACAGGGATTAGCAAGTTTAGGAGTAACCTGCTTAGGGATGAAGACTTCCCGGAAGTATTTTGAATGGAATGAATTTGGTTTGATGCCTCTCAAAAACAAAAGTTTTTAGTAAAAAAGCTTTAAAAAGCATTATGCCACTAGACTAACTAAACAGTCTGCGTTTTTATTAGCCCACTTGAAACTGAAAAAGAGTTCGGAAATAGGAACTTGTGAAAGCTGGGTTTCCACAATGCCGTGGAAAGTGTGGTCTCGATGTCTGCTTTCTCTGGAACGGCGGTCGCCATGGTGACAGACGGCCCTGCCTCACGGGGCGTGGCTGGTTGAGTTGAACCAAACACTTTCCATATCTGTTCAAGCCTGGTCCTAGAATTCTGATAAATAATGGCATTAAAATATTATAATTTCAAAAGTAGAGACCTGTTTAACTCTGTTCAAAACCTGAGTTGTTCAGGAGAGCTGTAACTGGGGTGATGTCAGAAAGCAAAAGAAAACGCCCCCCTACATCTCCCCCCGCAAACAAACAAACAAACAAACAATAACAACAAAACCCGCTCCAGAACTGAGAAACTTCTAGTCTGCATGTAAGACTGAATAAATCAGACTCGGGAAGCAGTACCGTTCTGTAAATATGGAGGCAATATTACTCATTGTTTAAAATTGGTCGAGGATTTGGCAGACCTGAGACAGAGAAAAGCTAAACAAAGAGTGAATTCCAGGGTGCAAATAAAGCCTTGAGAGAAAGCAGAGAGGTTTCAGACGTTATAATCAAACTAATTATATTTCAAAGTAGGAATGTGAAAAATGGCGGTCAACCCGCATTCCCCAACCGGACACGAACTTGCCGTTGATTGGAGGGGTTACAGCTGCTCATCTGGGACCTCCGTTCTTGGCCTGGAGATAGAAGAGCCTATTGTTCTTTGGAGAGCGTGTTGTGTGCACACTGTTCATTCCTCACATGGTTTCATCTTTCAACAGGCTTCCTTGCAAATCTTTCTTCCAATGCTGCGCTGTTGCTGAAGGGCCTAAAGGGAGGAACAAGAAGCAGGGTACAGAACAGATTCTTGTCTGCGAGACATGATTAACTGCTGGTCACCCTCTGATGCTCGTGGCCCAGAATCTCAATCTTCTAGGGTGATTTCCTTCTGTGACCGTCCCCGGGTGTTTTCCCTGAGTCTCCCTGTGCTGACCAGATTCCCCGCCCACTCCCAGTGAGGTGGGGCCATGTGACCGCGTTCGGTGGGTCATCCAGGTATGTGAGCCACACACACACACACACACACACTCTCTCTCTCTCTCACACACACAGCCAACCTAACCCAAGGGTTTAGGTTGCATGTGCTGTGTATTTCTTTTTTTACCTAATCCGATGATCACCTATGTCACAAATAAATGATACATTGAATTTGGATTTAGGTATGTACCAATTGTAAAGTCATGAAATCCTAGGGTTCTTCCAGGGTGTAGGGATTTCATCTGCATCATCTAACAGTGGAATCTCAGCACTGGACGTGATCCCAAACCTCAGCGAGTTCAGTCCCGGCCCTGCTCCCGCCCTAAACAAACCCCTTTCAGACTGCTCTGGTCCAGGGCCACACAGACAGGACTGGAGAACTTCCTTTAGTGAGTGCCTGCTAGGTCTCTGTGACGCGCCCATCACTGTACCTGAGAGAGACCTGACTTAGACACCCTCCTTCATTACAATCCAGAGACGGGCAATTCCCTGAATCCTGACCCAGGGACGGCAAAGTTTTTTTCCGGAACCGTGCCGAAATTTGTCTTTTGTAACTTCCTTTAAAGTGTATGTTTACGCATTAGGGAATGATATGAAAAACAAAATGCCCCCCCCCCTTTTATTCTTTGAGCGAGAGAGAAGGACAGACAGGAAGGGAGAGAGATGAGAAGCATCAACTTGTAGTTGCGGCTCCTTATTCACTGCTGGCTTTCTCGTCTGTGCCTTGACAGGGCGCTCCCGCTGAGCCAGTGACCCTTGGCTCAAGCCAGTGACCTTGGGGTCCTATCTATGATCCTATGCTCAAGCTGGTGATCTCGGGTTACAGACCTGGGTCCTCAGCATCCCTGTCGCTCTATCCACTGCACCACCGCCTGGTCAGGCTAAAAAAATAATGCCTTTTAATATAGGCTTATCTTTCAAAAACTTAACAGCATTAATCATCACCATTCTCTCCACACACACACCCAATGCCTCAGCCTATTTGACCTTGTCCGTCCCTAGAACACGGGATTCTTCATGAGCCATTGTATGACCTCCTTTGGAGGCTCTGTCTGCTGAGCACCGCTGCTTGCTGATGTCACCAAGTGTTGACAACACTTGGGACATTGCTCTTTGCAGCTGGAGTGATTGGTCCGTATGCCCGTGGTGTGCTCAGATCTAAATGCAACATGCTAGGTCAATGTCAGCGGTGTGGAAACAGAGTGAAAGGTTACTCAGAATTCGGTGTCAGTCCATAGATTTTAATATCAGATTGCTGTGGGTGGGGAACAGGCCGCCGTGTCATGTTGCTGACAATGGACATGCAGGTGTGAGATGTTCTTTTCCTTCACAGGTGGCGCTGTTGAGCCACAACGTCACTGTATAATACTTAACTGTCTTGTTCTCCTGGAGCCCAGGAGAGAATGCTATTCAGTTAAATTCTACTGTTCGCCTTGAGACTGGGTTTTGCTTGTTGCCATCTTTGTGAGAGCTGATTCTCCCAGTCGACATAATGTTGTCATTCCCTCCTGATTCCTGTCACTCAAGAGGAGGCATAGGCCTTCAGCAACATCGGGGACCTTGGTCATTTACAAAACCCCACAGGATGTCCTGCCCAGGCTGGAATGACTGACCATAAGCCAGCCGAGTGTTCTAAACAGAGTGCCAATTCCGGTCACCTTTTTAAAATTTACTTTTTTGCAGGCAACGATATCTCTATTTGCCGTTAAAGGAAAACAAACATAGAATCCTGACATTTTAGGGAGTTTATGGACTCAGAGGTCCTCAGCCTCGGCACCCTCTCAGAATCCCTTGGGGAGTTTTTAAAAGCACTTAATGCTGTGGTCCCCACCCCCCTCACCTATCAAATTTCATTTTCCGGGAGTGAGGCCAGGCCATCAGTGAGTTTGAAAAGACTCCTTAAATGCTTGTAATAGGAAGGGAAGGTTGGGAGGACCTGACTGAGCTCCACCCTTGAAGGTGATAAAGATTCTTTCTTTGGCCAAACATTAGTCAGGCTCCGGAACCTTCTGGGGGGGCCGTCTCTGCGCAGGTTAGCAGGAAGACCTTCACCTTCAGCCTCTGAGCACCCTCGATACCTGATTGGGCTCATCTCCCGGCAACCTCCCCCAGGCAACGTCTGGTCACCCCCAGCGGCCTTCAGGAAGGCCTCTGTGAGGAGCCCCAGAGTGAAAGCCAGGAAGCCAGCCCTGCTTCTCATAAGAAACTGGAAGCAGCACCAGCTCCCCGACTTTCTGGGCTGCGCGTGCGCCCCAGGACCAGCTCCCACACATATTTAGGCTCGCTGACTTGGCCTCAGCTCCCAGGCGTTTCTAGGTCAGCCGCCCGGAAGGCGACCCTTTGGGGTACAAGCTCGCGGGCTCAGCAAGCTGGCATCGCCACACTGACGGAAGAGTCGATGTCAGGCTGGCTCCACGCGGCTGCCATGGCCCCTCAGCCCTATCTACCTGCACCGGGACTGCGAGGGAGGAGTTATCCGGACGGAGAGTCCGGGAAGAGCCTCAGAAGCAGAAAGAACGGCGGCGGCATCAGGAGCACCGGAAGCAGCAGAGGGCAAGCAGCGATAAAGCCCTGGACAAGGCTCACCTCCTCCGGTTCTCCGTGCTCCCCTCCACCTCGGGGACCTCACCGCCCACGCCGTCCCTGGCGGAGCAGGGGTGCCCGACAGACAGCCTGTTTAGATAGAACCCCCCCCCCCCCTTCTGCAGATGTTTCCTCGGAGGCATTTCCGCGGCGCAGGCGCCACCCTGCTCCATGGCTCTGCGTTCCCGCTGGCCCGTGCTGACCTTCCCGGTTGAATCCCGTCTCTCTCCCGCACTGCAGCGACCCACGGAGGGGGTTCCTGTACCTGTTGCCAAGGCCCCGAATAAACTTGGCCTTGCTGAGCTTGAAGGAGAGTCATTGAATCATTGTTCTCTCATCAGAGATCCGTGGTTTTTTTAAAAATCACTATATAATACTTCTCATGTACATTTAGTACACTGCGTGGGAGTTTCCAGCTAATAATGGAATTATGTTAAAAGAAAGTTGTCTGATTGATTGTTCAATGACAATCTAGGTAAAAATTAACAAGTCAAAAAAATTTTATTTTATTTTTTGAAGTGAGAAGTGGGAAGACAGAGAGACTCCTGCATGCGCCCGCCTGGGATCCACCCGGAATGCCCACCAGGGGGCGATGCTCTGCCCATCTGGGGCGTTGCTCTGTTGCAACCAGAGCCATTCTAGCGCCTGAGGTGGAGGCCATGGAGCCATCCTCAGTGCCCAGGCCAATTTTGCTCCCATGGAGCCTTGGCTGCGGGAAGGGAAGAGAGAGATAGAGATAAAGGAGAGGGGGAGGGGGTGGAGAAGTGGATGGATGCTTCTCCTGTGTGCCCTGGCTGGGAATCGAACCCGGGACTTCCACACGCCGGGCCGACACTCTGCCACTGAGTCGACCGGCCAGGGCCTCAACAACTCAAATTTAATGTTGAGAAACGATCATTTCTCCCCAGGGGCTCCCGCCTCCAGAGCTGTGCCCAGCACTCAGGTGGCTGCACTGGCCCCGATGCAGTTCCATGAGGAGAGACCCCTCGCGGTTAGACAGACGGCTGTGGTTTCCAGCCGACAGTCGGAAAGTTCTTCGGTCGGGTGTTTTCTTCTGCGTTAGCTCCCAGAACTCGAGGGCCCTGTTTTAAGACGTTTTGTGAAGTGTTAAGCTCTCCTCTCAGGTTGCCTGTATGTATGACAAGAAAGAGAATAAAGAGACCCCACAGTCCACCCTCCTTCCCGCGTCTCTGCCCGTGGCCGTCGCCGATGGCTCAGCACTGCTCACGAAGCTCTCGCTGTGAAGGCTTCTTCTCACATCGAGCTGAGGTCAGCTGCCCCCCCCCCCAAACCCCTCCTGTGGCCTCTCGTCCTGCTTTCTGGAGGGACGCGGGCTGAACGGAAATGCCTCTTTCCCGTGTGCTAGTGATGCAGGTGGGCTGTGTTTTTTCTCTATATCCGCTATCCAAGGTCATCATTTCAGGTTTTCACACCCGTCTGTCTCATCGTCCTATCCTCTGTGACTCCCTGGGTCTGTCCCCTGTGGCCCCTGAAGGAGGTGGGTCACAGCCACAGGACGATGGCAGTAGGGCTGGCTGTCTCCCTTGGTCTGGACCCTGTAATTGTAGAAATGAAGCCTAGAATTTTGCCATATTTTACAGGAGTCATACTATAGCGATTTAAAAGAAAACGCCAGGTAAGTGACCTTCAAACCAGGCCATGCATTTAACCCCCCCCCGGGGGGGGGAGCTTTTAAAGAGTACCGCTGCCCATGATCTGGCCTGGACCACCAGAACCAGAACCCCGGGGACGAAGGCCTGGGTACAGGTATTTTTTAAAGTGTTCCAGTGACTCAAATGTGTAATTAAATGAGTTTCACTTTTAAAGGTTTTCCTCAACTTGTATATAAATAGTTTTTTTTTTATTTGAATGCAAGTATCAGACTATAGTAGTTCTCTGTTCCAGTTTAATGATGTCTGATACTACTCTTCCCAAAACTTCCAAATGTAATTTTTTAAGGTCAGTCTTCAACACGGAACATTAAAATTACTACTAGTGTCTATACAGTGTTTAGAAAACTTTGGAAAGGATTTTTTTTTTAATAAAAAAATGATGAAGTTTAACCTCGGTTTACTATGTCTTATAGCCTTATGTTGTTGGGTTTATGCGTAGTGTAACTGGGCTAACATGTACTGTATGTAAATCACGCTAAGATCACACAGTGAATAAATTTGGGTGAGCCTCCAGATCAAATGGCTTTTTCCAAGAAGCGTGGGATACAGAATGGCTTCCAAATGTCCAGGGTCTTCCAAATAAAACACGCATTCATCCCATGCTAGTGGCTATTTTTTTTTCTTTAAAATACCAGGTCTCAAGGCACATCAAAAAGTAAACTACTTTCTTATTCCTTGACTTGTGCTATCTCAGAGCTATTGAAAAGAGCGCTGTTTAAGAGAGCCTGGCAGCGGAAAATCTTTTCCGTCGGGCCCATCTGAAACTAATCACAGCGCTGAGTGAGGAGGGTTAATTAGGACAACTACAGTGATTTCAACTTGCAGCTCTGGGTCATCTGGCAAAGACATTTCTCTCCCTCCCACCCCCAAAGTTGTTAAGATCGCCTGAGCATTACAGGATAGTGAATCAGAATTTCTTTCTTTGTTTTTGTTGTGTGTGTGTGTGTGTGTGTGTGTGTGTGACAGAGACAGAGAGAGAGTCAGAGAGAGGGACAGATTGGGAGAGACAGACAGGAAGGGAGAGAGATGAGAAGCATCAATTCTTCATTGCTGCACCTTAGTTGTTTATTGATTGCTTCCTTATATGTGCCTTGATCGGGGGGCTACAGCAAAGAGAGTGACCCCTTGCTCAAGCCAGCGACTTTGGGCTTCAAGCCAGCGACCTTTGGGCTCGAGCCAGTGACCATGAGGTCATGTCTATGATCATATACTCAAGCCAACAACCTTTCCCTCATGCTGGTGAACCCACGCTCAAGCCGGATGAAGCCACGATCAAGCCGGTGACCTTGGCGTTTTGAACCTGGGTCCAATGCTTTATCCACTCTGCTACTGCCTGGTCAGGATAGAATTTTATTTTTAAAATGTTACTTGTCCGTTATATAAAGGCAAGGAGCCCCCTCACGCAGTGTCCTCCGTGATTCTTGGTGTAATGAGCACATGGTCACTGAGGATTGTGATGTACAGGCTGGAAGGCACTAGTTCACAGGTTTCATAATATCCATCGTGCCCACTTACAAGGATTCAGGGAGAGAGTCCAAAGGACTCACATTAAATGAAGACAAGCAGGGCTGTGATTGCACACAGAGCTATCACGAAGCTCTCTTCACAGCCACGTCAAGGGGAGAGACCCACGGGCCACTGTGGAGAGTCCTCTCCATGCGCCCCTGAGCACAGTAAGAGAGTAACCATAGCAACTCTTAATCAATCGAACAACTATAATAGAAAACTGTAACAAAGGCTACGAGAATGTGGTCTCCCTCTCTCTCTCACAGTATCTCATGATGCCGTACTCCCCCTTGTTGTGACGATGTGAGGTGACACAATGTATAGGAGAGGTGATGAGGCAAAGTCACGGCGTGGCCACTGGGAGGCAGCACCGAGCTCCCGTCCGGCTGACTCGACCTCAGCGAGCACCGTGAGGCTGCAGCCGTTGATCGGACAACCAACACACCTGCCGAGTGACCAGCAGGCAGACGGCGAGCGCAGCGTGGACACGCTAGACCAGAGATGCTCGACCTTGCCCCTCTCGTGGCGCACATAAACCAATCCCTACTTTTCTGCGGCACACCAAAACATATATATTTGCCAATCTCACACACAAAAAAATAGGTATAATTGATTTTTTAAAAGTTTATTGATTTTAGAGAGAGAGAGAGAGAGAGAGAGGAAGAACATCGATTTGTCGTTTCACTTGTTTATGCCATCATTGGTTGATTGTTCTATGTGGCCTGGCTGGGGATCGAACCTGCAGCCTTGGTGTGTGGGGAGGACGCTCTAACCAACGGAGCTACCAGAGTAGGGCTAAGAACAGGGATCAGTTTGATGTATTCACACAGGGTGGCTGTTGCTGTGTTGGCTGCTGTCATTCTTTTTATGTGATCATCTAAGGGAGAAGGGTCTCTTGATGAAAAAGTCAGGTATTGCATGTTTTAAGTATCTGAGCCGTGTGCCCCGCAACACACAGGTTGAAAATCGCCGCGCTTGGTGAGGCGGCCACTCACGTCCCCGGTGGGATGGAGTGGGGAAGGCACAAGAGTTCCTCCTCCACTCAGAACGGCGTGGGATTGAAAACGTACCCGCTGTGTATTTCTTGGATTTCCTACTTAATATTTTGGGACCACGAATGGCCATGGATAACTGAAACCACAAAGAAGGCAGGACGTGAAAATCCGGGCGGTGGGGTTGTGCCGTTTCTCAGACTAGACACGAAGCCCAGGTCTTCAGAAACCTGTGATCTACTTCCTCATACAGTTATACCTCCTGCCTCTTTCAGTTAAAGAAAAAAGTGATTTTTAGAACTTAGAGACATAACCCTGTACTCAGGAGACGTCCGTAACCTCCTTCTCCTTGTGTGGACTCTGAACTGTCTCCTGTCTTGAAAGGTCAGCCTTGGACATCACTCCGAGTCACTTCTCTCTTCCGCTTTAGATTATGGCATACCCTAAGGCAGGGGTCCCCAAACTACGGCCCGCGGGCCACATGCGGCCCCCTGAGGCTATTTATCCAGCCCTCCTCCGCACTTCCGGAAGGGGCACCTCTTTCATTGGTGGTCAGTGAGAGGAGCATAGTTCTCATTGAAATATTGGTCAGTTTGTTGATTTAAATTTACTTGTTCTTTATTTTAAATATTGTATTTGTTCCCGTTTTGTTTTTTTACTTTAAAATAAGATATGTGCAGTGTGCATAGGGATTTGTTCATAGTTTTTTTATAGTCCGACCCTCCAACGGCCTGAGGGACAGTGAACTGGCCCCCAGTGTAAAAAGTTTGGGGACCCCTGCCTTAAGGTGATAGAAACAAAACCTGCGAGCAGAATTCATGTTCGCTGAGAGAGGAAATGGAGACAGAGAGGGACTGGAGGTCTGGACGGGAAGCAAGCTAGGGATGTTGGCCGGCAGATCGGCGGAGAATCTCCACCTCACTGTACAAAAGAACTAATTCCAGGAGAGGGTCGCCAAAGGGCCGATCTCTTGATCTCTACGGTGACGCACTTTAAAAGGTCGTACGCAGCACAGTTTTCATTCACAAAATTCCTGAACTGTGGTCAAGAATCGACTTTCGAAAAGATACCCATTACGCATTTTAACACATCATAACCAAGGTCTAATGATGGCCCTGGGTCACCACCACCAGGCTGCGCCCTCCGCCACGCAGACAGCCCCGGGCTCTCCACTCTGGCATTAGGAGAACACAGACTACCATTACGTGCAAGTTACAAGCCTAGGTGGGATCAAGTGCAGAGAGCCGTAATCTGAGCTTACCCACAGTAACAACAAAGCCGCGTTTGGGGTCAAGTCCATATATCTAGCATCCGACCAACATCTGCCTTCCATTATTGAGAGGTTAACTGTCTCCTCTGAAGAACAACATTTTACGGACACCATCTTAATGCACTCCGCAAACACTTCAGTTTATTTTTATTTAAGCAATAGCTCATCTCCCTCTCTCTCTCTCTCTTCTTCTTCTTCTTCTTCTTTTTTTTTTTTTTTTTTTTAGCAGGGGCCAACACTTTTGTGAAAGGCTGTTTGCAAAGGCTCATCTACTCTGCCCTGTGCAGAGGAATTTCATTTCCAGATAGGAGGTTTTGGTGCCTGATTTCTTTTGCCACCAAGTTATGCAGAATGCCAGTTACGGGCGGCGGTGAACTTGGGCTGCCGTGAGCCATTCCAGTTTCTCATCTCCTTCCACTAGCACGGCTAGAAAGTAGAGCTATTCCGCTTCTCAGCCTTCCCTGGGTCGGGGAAATGCCTCTTCAAACCTAAACTACTGGCTCCTGGGTATAGAAAGTCTGTGTTTTGGAAAAATGGACGTTTACAAGATTGCAGAGATGCCCTGGGTTCCAGTAAAATTGTACCTCTGGGTATTACAGAACAAAATAAATGGAATTTTCAGGCCCTCCGGATTAAAGCAAGAGAGAAAACATGTTTTCTTGAAGAGTCTATATAGCAATAGACTTTTTTCCCCCTGCAAATCCACATTATACCTATTTTTAAAATCTCATATAGGTTTAGTTTGAAATGATTGTTCAAAGTTGACTGTCCCTGTGATAAGAGACACACGCCCTCCTTGTAAAAAGTGCCTGCACCAGAAAGTGAGCGAGGAGGCGAGGGAGGTAAAGCCCCTCTTCCAGGCAGCCGACGGGAAGTGTGGCTGAACTTCCTGGGCAGCTAGTTTCCGAAGCCCCTAAAACGTCAGCAATCCGAGGCGGAGGGAGACGATGCCCATTTCATCAAAGCGGGGTACAGTCTCACAGAAATCTATAATTAGGTGCCCGTTAGGACTGATTGTCCCCCAAGATTCATATCTTGACACCTGCCCCTTAATGTGATGGCGTTAAGGACTAGGGCTTTTGGAAGAGGGTTAGGTCATAAGGGTGGAGCCCTCACCATTGGACTTTGTGCTCGTGGGGGCTGAAGATGTCACCGGGCATACGTGTGCTATATTCCTGATGGTTCATCTGACCGATGTTAATCTGACGAGCCGTCACAGAGAGTTCGCTGAGAAGAACGTGTCCACAACGGAAGCTTATACGAGACTTTTTGGTAGAACGTTCAGCCCAGTGTGTTGCGCTGATAAACCACGATCCAATCGTTCTAGCTTGGCGGTCACCGTTAACGTATTCTATGACAAATCAAAAGCATCTATTCAATCCTGTGCTTTCACCTCTGGCCAAGTTCCTGCTACAGTGAACAGGCCTGTCCCCCTCGAGCTGTGCACCTCGGGGGCGAAGATCTGAGCAAGAAGAACGAGCAGAAGCAGCAGCTCCACCTCGGCCCCCAGCCCCGTCCTGGGTCCCAGGACGCTGCGGTTTGCAGCTCTGATTCTCGCTCGAGGCCTGTGACTGGGGCAGCCCGGCTGTGGGACTCTATGCACACCTGTTACGTGACACACATCCTGCGGTTTATGAGTTACTTGCTAGCCAGCTTCAGTTGCTGTACAGCCAAAGGGACGGACTCCGACGTCCAGACGCACCAGCTCCGGCACCGAGCTGACCCTCAGTCTGCTGCCTGGACGCACCGGGCTGGCCGGCCCTGCCCTCGCCCCCCCCTCGGCCCCTCCTCCTGGCTGCTGCCTGGACGCACCGGGCTGGCCGGCCCTGCCCTCGCCCCCCCTCGGCCCCTCCTCCTGGCTGCTGCCTGGACGCACCGGGCTGGCCGGCCCTGCCCTCGCCCCCCCCCTCGGCCCCTCCTCCTGGCTCCTCTGTTCGGTTTCTGTTCTCCCTCCTCCTTCTCCCTCCTCATGGAAGCCCTGCCGGCCCCAGAAGAGGGCGACGGGTTTTAGCGGACGAGAACACCCCTCCCCCCTTGTCTCAGGTGCCTGGCACGTGAATAAACCTCTTTCCCTCTCACCAGCATCTGTGTCCTGCAATTGGTTTTCATGGCAACAGGCAGCCGGCCCTGAGGGTCGTTTCTTCTGATTTCGAAGAGGCCACAGTTCTCTTTCACATGACGTGAGGGCACAGAAAACACGGCCTGCTGTGAACCGGGAACTAGGCTCTTACCGGACAGACACCGAGTCTGCTGGTGCTCCGATCCTGGACTCCCCGGGCTAGAGAACTGTGAGAAATAAAGTTGTACTTTTTTTTTTTTTTTTACTTTTTTTTAAATTTAGTGAGAAGAGGAAAGGCAGAGACAGACTCCAGTCCTGACTGGGATTCACCTGGCAAGTCCACTAGGGGGCGATGCTCTGCCCATGTGGGATGTTGCTCTGTTGCTCAACAACCAAGCTCTTCAAAGTGCCTGTGGCACAGGCCATAGAGCCATCCTCAGTGCCTGTGGCCAACTCGCTCCAGTTGAGCCATGGCTGCAGGAGGAGGGGGAGAGAGAGACAGAAGTGGAAAGGGGAGGGGTGGAGAAGCAGATGGGCTCTTCTCCTGTGTGCCTTGACTGGGAATCAAACCTGGGACTTCCACATACCGGGCCAATGCTCTACCAATTAGGCAACCAGCCAGGCCCCAAAAGCTGTGCTCTTTATAAGCCACTCAGGCTATAGTATTTTGTTAGAACACCCCAAATCTAAGGCACTGGGGAATATTGACTTCATGCTTTGTACATAGAGGGTCATGAAGTGATCCTAATTACCTTCTGTCAACTTGGCTAGCTGGGAAAGAAGGGAAGGGCAGGATGGAGGACGAGAAACAGAGCTGACCCTTGAACAACGTGGGTGTCAAGGGCACCGGCCCCACCCAGTTTAAACACTGTTTCTGACTTTGACGCCCCTACAGCTGAACTACAGCCGGCCCTTTCCATCTGTGGATTCAACCGGGATTCTCTCTCTGAGACCAGGAATCCAGGGTCGGTTGAGAATTCAGGTTAGGAAAGGTGAAAAAAATTCTGTTTTTGATCCACGGTGGGTTGAATCCAGGGAGGAAAAAGCTGCAGATACAAAGGACCAACTGTATTTATACATATATAAAAAAATTATTTCTAAACAGAGTTTGTCCACCCAGCGTTAGCGGAGCCAGACACTCAGCACCAAGCAGTGCACTGTGGAAACGAGGCGTCGCTTTCGGCCCTGGCTGGCTGGCTCAGTGGGTAGAGCCTTGGCCCAGCATGCAGACGTCCTGGGTTTGCTTCGCGGTCAGAGCACACAGAAGAAGCGACCACCTACATCTCCACCCTTCCTTCCCTCTCCCCCTTCCCTTCCCCTTCCCCTCTCAAAAAAAAAAAAAAAAAAAAAAAGTTGCTTTATTTTCAGAGTGCTGAGCAGGGGAATGCGAAACTTACTGTTCAAAAGCCCCAACTCCTCAATGCAAAGTTAGTGCGGGTTTTAAGGGTGTAGGGAGGGGAGCTACGTGGCAATGGTCCCGGGAAAGTTTCAAGTGGAAGACCTTGGGGGTGTGGCCATCGATGCGGAGGGACCTCAGCCCCTGATATTCTGCGCCGCGGACCCCTCACTTCTGAACGGATTCTGGGGTTCTAGTTTAAACTGTTTGGGTCTTTTGGTGGCTCTGTGTCTGTTGGGTGAGGGTGAGGGTGGGGGTGGAGATGGTGGTTCCGAGTGCAGCCCGGAGGTCCAAGTTCTCTCTCCGGCGCCTCCTGCAGCTGCGTGACTTGTGGTTTTGGTCTGTTGTCTCTGAAAAGCAGCAACTCGGTATCTCGTGAAACAGGATAGGACCCTCCTTCTGGGCCGGTTCTGCGGTTACAGAACCCACACAGAAGTGGACCCACGTTTGTTCAAGGGCCAGCGCGACTAACGGAGGCGGGACTGTGATGTGCGCAGCCAAAGTCCCTGTTCTCACTTGCTGCGGGGATCTCTGTTGCTGAGGGCAGAATTCTGCGGGGGCATCTCTGAAGCGGCGCTCAGCAGCCAGGACCCCGGACCGGCCAAGTTCGGGTTTCCTGCGTAGCTATGACGTGCTGGTCTGAGCATCAGCCCCAGGTGCTGAGGATAGCTCGTTTGATTCAAGCAACGGCCCTCAACAGGGTTGTGGGGTGGATCCTGGTTGGGGCACATGTGAGAGTCTGTCATCTCATTAACATGACATCACAGTTTAATCAAAATCCACTAAGAGGTTTATTGGTTCAAAATAACTTGATACCTGAGGCAGTGCTAATAATTGTAAAAGGCAACTGCACTGTGTTCTTTACATGTTTGCTAACTGGGTGTTCGGGTGTAACCCGCTGCCTGGTAGAGATGACTGCGTTCAGTTAATTTACAAACATTTTTGGCTACAAAAATAAAAATATTTACCATATTTTTTTGCTCCATAAGATGCACCTCCTGATAAGACACACCTAGGATTTAAAGGAGGAAAATAAGAAAAAAAAAATATTCTGAACCAAATAGTGTGTTAAAATATTTAATAAAATACCATATTTTTTTGCTCCATAAGACGCACAGGCATTTTCCCCTCCACTTTTGGGGGAAATAAAGTGCGTCCCATGGAGAGAAAAATAAGGTAATTGAGATACAGTAATATACAGTGAAACGCATAGTTTTTGTTGAACAAAAATTTAACCTACATGCTGAAAGTCTTTTTTTTTTTAAGTGAGAGAAGGCAGGATAGAGAGACAGATTCCCACATGTGCCCCAACCAGGATCCAATCGGCAACCCTGTTTGAGCTATCCTCGGCACCTGAGGCTGATGCTCAGACCAGTCAAGCCACTGGCTGCAGGAGGAGAGAGAGAGAGAGAGAGTGAGAGAGAGAGAGAGAGAGGGAGAGAATGGAAAGGGAGGGGAAGAGAAGCAGATGGTTGCTTCTCATGTGTGTCCTGACCAGGGATTGAACCGGGATGTGCAGGCACTGTCAAGTAGCGGGAAGAAAGACGTAAGTTGTTTTAAATGAATTTACCCTGGCTACAGATAAGGGAGGCAGGATAAGGTGGGGTGGGGGCATTCTATGATAGGGACAGAGTCTACAAGGAACAGGGATTGCTTGGTTACAGGCTAGAGCCCTGAACGTCCGTGACACGCAGGAGGCTAAGGCCCGTCAGATGGCCCGCTCGTAGATAACCTGGAGACTGATTCGGAGCTTTGTTCACCATTGCCAAAACTCTGAAGCAACCGAGATGTCCTTCAGCAGGTGAATGGATAAACTTGTACGCCCATACCAAGGAATACGATTCGGTGCTACGGAAATTGAGCGATCAAGCCATGAAGAGACCAAGAGGAAATGGATGCAGATGACTAAGTGAAAGAAGCCAGTCTGAAATGGTTACATACTGTATGGTTCCAACTTGTCACATTCTGGCAAAGGCGAAGCTGCAGAGAGCGTTCAGAGATCAGTGGTTGATGGTTGTTGGGGTAGGGGGGGTTAGTGGGAAGGGAGGGGTGGATAAGTAGAGCACAGAGGACTTTTAGGGCAGTGAAAACCTTCTCTGTCTGCAATTGTATTTCATTATACATGGGTCCAAACCCATAGAATGGACAGCACCACGGGTGACCCTTCCTGCACAGTGCGGACTCTAGAGGACAGCGATGTGTTCACGTGGGTCTGCCAGGTGTGACAGGTGCACCGCTCCGGGGGTGGCACTGACACTGGGGAGGCTACGCATGTGCAGGGGGACAGGGAGCACACGGACACCCTCTGTTTCTCCTCAGCTTTGCCGTGAATCTAAAGTCACTCTAAGAATCTAAGTTGAGGCATTTAAGATGATTGTCTGTGGGTTGGAGTTGAGAAGCCAGTGGACACACTGGAAATAAGCCGGCCTTTGGAATCAGACAGTATTTTAATCTGTGCACGTGTGGGGGCGGGAGCCTATACAGGAAATCTCTCTATCTGGCGTTCAATGTGGCCGTGAACCTGCAACTGCCTTGAACCATAAGGTCTATTTAAAATAAATAAAGAACAGCCTGAACACTTTGGTGGCACAGTGGATAGAGTGTTAACCTGGGACCCTGAGGGCCCTGGTTCAAAACCCAGAGGTGGCCGCTTTGAGCGTGGAGTCATCCGACTTGAGCACGGGCTCACCAGCTTGAGTGCAGGGTCACTGGCTTGAGTGTGGGATCACATGCCATGTGACCCCATGGTCACTGGCTTGAGCCCAAAGGTCAGTGGCTTGAAGCCCAAGGTCACTGGCTTGAACAAGGGGTCAATCGGTCTGCTGTAGCCCCCCCCCCCCATCAAGGAACATATGAGAAGCAATCATTGAACAACTAAAATGCTACAACTATGAGTTGATGCTTCTCACCTCTCTCCCTTTCTCTCTCTCTCTCTCTCCCTTGCCAAAAATAAACAAATAAACAAATAAAAACACAACTAAGTTATTTTACATATAAATCTGTGTTTCCAGTTTCCCACGAGAAATGGGCGACCTGGCAATGCTGCACCTGGTGCTCACAGGGCAGAGCCAGCTGGAGCCCACACCCCCTGAGCGCCAGGAACACCCTGGGCCCCTCCCACACCTCCTGAGCGCCAGGGGCACCCTGGGCCCCTCCCACACCCCCTGAGCGCCAGGAGCACCCTGGGCCCCTCCCACACCCCCTGAGCGCCAGGAACACCCTGGGCCCCTCCCACACCTCCTGAGCGCCAGGGGCACCCTGGGCCCCTCCCACACCCCCTGAGCGCCAGGAGCACCCTGGGCCTCTCCCACACCCCCTGAGCGCCAGGAACACCCTGGGCCCCTCCCACACCTCCTGAGCGCCAGGGGCACCCTGGGCCCCTCCCACACCCCCTGAGCGCCAGGAGCACCCTGGGCCCCTCCCACACCCCCTGAGCGCCAGGAACACCCTGGGCCCCTCCCACACCCCCTGAGCGCCAGGAGCACCCTGGGCCCCTCCCACACCCCCTGAGCGCCAGGAGCACCCTGGGCCCCTCCCACACCCCCTGAGCGCCAGGAGCACCCTGGGCCCCTCCCACACCCCCTGAGCGCCAGGGGCACCCTGGGCCCCTCCCACACCCCCTGAGCGCCAGGAGCACCCTGGGCCCCTCCCACACCCCCTGAGCGCCAGGAGCACCCTGGGCCCCTCCCACACCCCCTGAGCCCAGGAACACCCTGGGCCCCTCTGTCCGTGCCTGTCCCTGGCCTCAGTGAGCCCTTCGGCTTGTGACCTCGGGGATGGCAGGCTGGTCATCTCTGGGATGCTTTTTTTTCATTCCCAAAAGTCTCCTTCTCAGCAGGCAGACCAGTCATTCCGTCCCGTTTACACCGCCCTTGCGGCAGCTCGGCAGATAATCGGGAGATAATCGAGAGCCTTAGTGCCGGGCCAGCCTTGACTGACGTCACCAGGAACGGTGTCTTCTCCAGGGTTTCCTCGGGGGCGACCGCCTCTCTGTGCCCCACAGGTCTTTCCACAACTCCCTTCATCCGCCTCGTGGGGCACCCACGTCCTTCTCAACCATCCGGTCCTCACGGTCCTCACGAGACCAGACGATGCCCGTCACAAAGCCTGGACTCCTGCCCTTCTGTGGAACTGATTCTTGCTTGACAATTTATCCCCATCCAGCTCAGATGACTCTGAACGTGGTCTCCTAATTCCTTAGTGAAATGAGGCGGAGATCGATAGCTTTCCCTTTCTCCTGCCGTCCAGTTCATCTCCTCCATCCCTACCGCCTCCCTCAGTCATCCCCATACACACTCCTCTCCTTCCTCTTCCCCTTCCTCCTTTCCTTCTTCTTCCTCCTCTCCTTCCTCTTCCCCTTCCTCCTCTCCCTTCCTCTTCCTCTTCCTCCCATCCCTTCCTCTTCCCCTTCCTCCTCTCCCTTCCTCTTCCCCAGTAACATCTCCCCTTCCTCCACACCTCTCTCCTTCCCCCGCCCTGTCTGCCTCTCCCCTCCCTGAGTGACGGAGGACCAAGGAGCAAGGGGATAAGACACTTAGTCACCTAGGGCTCGTTTCCAAGTTGTTTCCCATGTTTCCCATTAAGTTTGGGGTCGCAAGAACATTTCACTCATTGAAAACAAAAATTTTTTTAACCGATGATGCATCACGCGCCATTTGATAGTCGAATTGAAATTGGAGTTATAGAAGGTATTCTTGAAGATGGGATGTTTTCTTGCTCTTTTTTTTTTCTCCACAAATACATTTTATGAAAAGAATCTGTGTGGCGACGATGTAAACTTTGTTTCTGGAGGCAGGATTTGTGTTTAGGGCCATCGATCTTGTGGGAAGTTTTTGTTGTTGTTAAATGTGTCTGAGGCACAAACCCTATCATAGAAATTGTCCGTTTCCCCTTCTAAAATAAATGATTACTTTCAGCGTTTTTCTTTGTTAGTAACTTCCCCGGTGATATCTGTCTGCAATCAATTCTTCCTCCCCTTTACCCATGTAGTCTTTGGCTGATATATATATTTTTTCCTTGTATTTTTCCAAAGTTAGAAGTGGGGAGGCAGAGAGACAGCCTCCTGCACATGCCCGACTGGGATCCACCTGGCATGCCCACCAGGGGGTGATGCTCTGCCCATCTGGGGGGTTGCTCCACTGCAACCAGAGCTATTCTAGTGCCTGAGGTGGAGGCAATGGAGCCATCCTCAGTGCCCGGACCAACTTTGCTCCAATGGAGCCTTGGCTGCGGGAGGGGAAGAGAGAGATAGAGGGGGAAGGAGGGGGGAGGAGTGGAGAAGCAGATGAGTGCTTCTCCTGTGTGTCCTGACTGAGAATTGAACCTGGGATATCCACATGCTCTTCCACTAAGCCAACTGGCCAGGGCTCTCTGGCTGATCTTTGAAGTAGATATGTCTTCTTCAAAGCTCGCAGGACCTGTATGTTATTTTTATTTCCAACTGACTGCCCTGCTTCCCGTCCCTGACAATGTGATCTCTTCCTGAATAAAGTTCTCAATTACATTTGGTAAAGCCTCATTTATTGTTCCGACACCAAGACCGTTTTTCATTACACGTTGACATCAGAACTGATTAATTTTCTAATATAGTTTGGAGTGTTTTCGTAAAAGCCAGATCTTCCAAGAATGTAGCAGTCTGGTCTCCACCACTTACTCATTTCATTCGGAATAGACAGGACTCTCATTTCTTGTCCGCTACCACGGGCTTCAACTTTCTATTTGTGACAAGTCAGCTCAGAGATGAACGAGGCTGACCCCGATGTGGCCCGCACTGCTAGAGTCCTCTGGCGTTCCCCGGGGAGACACAGACTAAGAGGCTGTCGCAGACACCTTCCAGACCAGCTTGATGGGTTTTCCAGCTGCTCATGTAAAGAGTTTTATGCTCCAAAGGAATAGATCAACTCAATTAATTACTTTTACATCAGTCGCCTATTTAAAGGCCTCTTCATCCGGGTGTTATAAACAAACAAAAGAAGTGCCTTCCACTGTGATCTTACCGTCTCAATCCTAGCACAAGTTAGGTTTAGGGGGACACAGAGGACCCAAGTTTGAAACCCCAAAGTCACAGTCTTGATCGTGAGCTCACCAGCTTGAACGCGGGGTCACTGGCTTGAGCGTGGGATCATAGATGTGACCCCATGGTCGCTGGCTTGAAGCCCAAGGTTGCTGGCTTGAGACCAAGGTCGCTGTAAAGCAAGGGATCATCCCCTTTGCTGGAGCTCCCTGGTCAAGTCATGTATAAGAAAGCAGTCAATGAACAACTAAGGTGCCACAACAAAGAATTGATGCTTCTCATCTCTCTTCCTGTCTGTCTGTCCCGCTCTGCCCCCTTACCCCCGTCCTCTCTCTCTCTGGTTAAAAAAGAAAAAAAAAGAATGATAATGATAATACTATTCTGTAGATGAGCACTATGAGGCTCATAGAGGATAAAACAGCTCATCCCAGACTTACCAGTAGTTGTTTTGCAAGGATACATGCACGTTATGTGCAAGTGACACGATGTTGGGCCACTTCCTCTTCTCATCACCATCTGTGTATCCATAAAACATGCTCTTAGCGCTGTAATTCAACGTTGCTACAGATGAACGAATTGATAGTCATTATATTAATGAAGTCATTTCATTCCTTGATGGTAATTTTATTAATTGATTTTAATTCAATATTAATTTGAAAATAGGATATTTCAACAAAAGCGAATCCAAGACTTTTCTTAAAAAAAAAAAATGCATCTTCCCAATCGCTCCCATTTTCTTTTTTTTTTTTTTGATCCAGCTCGATTCTGTCCTTCGACTCAGCAGTTGTTTCTGTCTTGCCGGACACGAGCTCAGTCCAGAGGTCCCAGAGAGTTTCTAGCCGGAGACGTTCATTTCCTTCTGTCTGCAGAGAGTGTGTAACTGATGAGGACTTTTATATGATACTTCTCTTCATTAATGGGTGTCTTCCCTTATATTTTTCAGCTCATCATCCCTTCCTCAAAACCTAGCAGGTCGTATACATTTTTAACTTAGAGGACACCTGATATCCAGTCACCGAAATCACGTTGGAGTGCCTCTGTCACTCTTGGCCAGGCTCAGTGACCTCTCTCACTTATCAGGACGTCGCTCTGCATTCTGTACAACTGCCCACGAGTTCACAGGGTATTCTGAACGCGCTCCAGGAAAGAACTGATCCATGGGTGTGGCAGTTCAAGTACGAGATGGTCACATTTGAGATGCTGGGGCCAACTGTGTGCGTTGCTAACCATGCTTCGGAGAGCCGGCTGCTTATTTTAAAACCTCTGCCATTGAAGTGTAATTTTCTTTAACTATCCGAGGTACCATATCGTAAAACTGTAGTCCATAGGAGGGCAATGTTGAGCTGCAGGAAAATCCTGCTAGCTTTTTTTTTTTCCTTTTCTTTTTTTGCAGAAAGAACATATAGAACTGATTAATTTAAAAATTAATGAATCGAAACAAACGAGCTACTTTAAATATGTTACAAGATGACAATTATTTAATGATATCCCCACGTTGAACACCAGCTGGTTTCGTGTCTGTCGTCCTGGTAGTTAATTTGTAAGTGGATGGTAAATTGTCCTTGTCACTCAGAGCCACACTGCTGCTGTCCCTTTGGAGAAGGCTGGGCTCTCTGTTGTGTAGCTTTTCTTTATTGTGGACATCGGACATGCTTCCCTTCTTGACCAGCATAGCGACATTTTTGTGCACGGTCTGCTGGTGATGACTGTGCTGATAGAGATAGGGATTTTGAGAGGTCACGTTTCTCATTGGCTGCAACATCTTCCGGGTTTGATTTGACGCCCCTGCAAGACTCTGAGAGTAAAGCGTGAACCGGAGGTGATGCTTTCGAGCGAGTTGTAAAGAACAAGACGAGGTTTCGTGTCAGCCAAACGCGGAGGTAAATGTTTTGATCACGTGTCAGCATGAGAAGGAGTCATGGGCCAATGAGAGCACCCTCTCGTCGTTTCGGGCGGCATTGAAAGCAAGTCCATTTTTGAAGCCAGGGTTGTAAATAGAATTTACATACATATCGTTAGGTGTGCGTGTGGGAACACAACACGGTGTTGGTGTTGCTATGAAGCCCGATTTGACCGTCAGATGGAAAAAGTTGTTTCTCTCCCCTCCGGATGCCTCCCTGTCCCACGGACCAGCGCGTAGTGACGGGGTCAGCCCGACGCTGGCCCAAGCACAGTGCCTCTTGTTTGTGGTTCCATTCCCGGGTCCAATGACGTAACAGAAGCAACAAGCCACTGGGTCAGTGGTAGCAATAGCCAACATTTATGAGATGCTCGCTTTCTGCTGAACACTGTTACCTACCTACCGTGATGATTTTTTTTTTTTTTGTATTTTTCTGAAGTGAGAAGCGGGGAGGCAGAGAGACAGACTCCCGCATGCGCCTGACTGGGATCCACCTGGCATGTCCACCAGGGGGTGATGCTCTGCCCATCTGGGGCGTTGCTCTGCTATGACCAGAGCCATTCTAGCGCCTGAGGCAGAGGCCACAAAGCCATCTCCAGCACCCGAGCCAATTCTGCTCCAATGGAACCTCAGATGCGGGAGGGGAAGAGAGAGACAGAGAGGAAGGAGAGGGGGAGGGGTAGAGAAGCAGATGGGCGCTTCTCCTGTGTGCCCTGGCCAGGAATCGAACCCGGGACTCTTGCACACCAGGCCGACGCTCTACCATTGGCCAAGCGACCAGGGCCTACCGTAATGATTTTATCTCACCCTATGACAGTGCTGTGAGGGCTCATATAAACATCTTCTATCAGATGAGGAGACCGAACCGTAGAGTGAGTGAAGGATTCGTTCAAGGTTGCAGGGCCTCCCAGGAACCAGGCAGGCACGCTCCAGGGGCCTCGCCTGCCCCCCACTTCCAGGTTAAATGTACAGGGTGGGGGTGGGGGGGCAGAGACGAGCAGAGGTGACGCCCGTGGTGTTTCAGAGATAAAGGGATAACTGTGTGAATATCAGGAAATTTTTTTAGGTTCTTCCAGTGAGTCTTTAAATGGTGCTTCTGGGAGGGATGGGGGTGGAGGAGAAAGGGTGAGGGTGCCAACAGGGAGCAGTCCAGACAATCCACGCCTTCGATCTACCTGCATGGCTTGAATTTACAGGGGTAGATTTCTGTTATGTGTGTGTGTGTGTATATAAATATATACACACATATATACATACACACACACATATATATACACACACACAAATATATATATACACACACACAAATATATATATACATACACACATATTTACATATAAACACACACACACAAATATTTAGTGATAGAGAGAGGGGGGACACAGGATGGGACAGAGATGAGAAGCATCAACTCATAGTTGCGGCACCTTAGTTGTTCATTGATTGCTTCTCATATGTGCCTTGACGGGGGGGGGGGGGCTCCAGCCAAGCCAGTGATGCTTTGCTCAAGCCAGAGACCTTGGGCTTCAAACTAGTGACCTCTGGGCTCAAGCCAGTGACCAGGGGGTCATGTCTATCATCCCACGCTCAAGGTAGTGACCCTGCGCTCAAGCCAGAGGCCTCGGGGTCTCGAACCTGGGTCCTCTGCATCCCAGTCCGACGCTCTATCCACTGTGCCACAGCCTGGTCAGGCAGAAGTTCTTTATACTATTTACTCAACCCCCAATTTTTTAGCATCCTCCCCACCTGCCCCCCACTCCTAGCACCTGCCAGTCAGGAGAGCCTAAGCTAGGGCTTCTCAAAGTGTAGTTTCGGGACCAGCAGCATTCGGATCACCTGGAACCGTGTTAGACGTGCAATCAGGTTTAAAGAAATCCTCTTGGAGATTCTAACGCACACTGGGGTTTGGAAAACACCAGGCTCCAGGATACGCTACCACTCTGAACCTTTGTGGTTTAATGTATCAAAACTGACCCCAATTGCATTCCTAAGGTGGGGGGGGGGGTAGAAGAGCTCTGATCTCAGTCGCTAAGCAGCCAGGCTGATGGGAGTCTTCCTTCCAGCAGCTGTTTCCATAGTAACGACAGCAGGGAAGTGACACCGTGCTGACTCTTCTAGTCTCCTCTGGGAAGTGACACTAGCTTCTTCTTATCATTCTGTGGTCAAAGGAAGCTTCTTGGAGACACTTAACATCAAAGGGAACAAGGGCGTGCCACCTGCCAGGTACCAAAAAGGATGGAAAGATGGACTTGCCTGGCCACAGGGACTTTCTGCCGCAATAATACTTCGGACACCTTTTTCCAATAGAAATAAAGGGAGATTTCCACGTGTAATGTAAAAATATCGGGTATCCACCTTCGAAAAGCATGAAGAAGTCATTTCAATGACTATTAATCATATATTTTAACCCACTATCTCCAACATATTATCATCTTGACATAGAATTCGTATGAAATGATTAATTTTATCTATTTTTTTTTTCATTGCAGGTCTTGAACGTCTGGTGTGTATTTGTCACTTAGTGTCCACCCTGAGTTGGAATGAGCCACACTTCACGTGATCAATACACACAGGTGGGCAGCCTGATGTGGCCATTTTGATCAGCACTTTGGGCAGGTGAAGGCAGCGTCGTCCACACCGTGGACATTCCACACATGTGAATGCGGTGCTGATGAGTTGTCGGCCATGAACGCTTTTATGAACAGCCTGATGTCCTTCTCGCACAAACGGTGTTCCAGTTTGGAGTTTTGTCTCCTAAAGCTTTTTTTTTTCCGTGGGGCATTACTCTCACATCGTTGGGTGTGTCCTACGTATCAGGGATGTGTGTGAAAATCAGATTTCAGAACTTTTATCAGAGACACCATCCCAAGTGTATCACTCCTCGTGTCTTTGGGCTTCGGCGTCTAGTTTTAAATCTGTTATCTATGCATTTCTTCCTCTTTTTTTTGGGTCATCTTTCCCGTATAAATTTTTTTTTTTTTCTGAAGCTGGAAACGGGGAGAGACAGTCAGACAGACTCCGCATGTGCCCGACCGGGATCCACCCAGCACGCCCACCAGGGGCAACGCTCTGCCCACCAGGGGGCGATGCTCTGCCCCTACCAGAGCCACTCTAGCACCTGGGGCAGAGGCCAAGGAGCCATCCCCAGCGCCCGGGCCAACTTTGCTGCAATGGAGCCTTGGCTGCAGGAGGGAAAGAGAGACACAGAGAGGAAGGAGAGGGGGAGGGGTGGAGAAGCAGATGGGCGCTTCTCCTGTGTGCCCTGGCCAGGAATCGAACCCAGGACCTCTGCACGCCAGGCCGACGCTCTACCACTGAGCCAACCGGCCAGGGCCCCGTATAAAATTTTTGTGTGTTTAGAGACCACAGGGCTTTTCAGAATTGTGCCAAAGCTCAGGCTGAGCAATGAAGTTTAACTGGATGGCTTCCACTCACATTGACTTGGAAACGCGAGGATGACACGGAAGGTCACACCGGGGAGGGCGCGGGACGCTGGGCAGTCACTCGCTCTGAGGCCGGGAGTGATGCCCACCACGGCAGGGTGAACCGTGCAACACAACACCGTTCTCCATTGTCACTATCCCCGCCACCTTGCATTTTCTAAAATGCGAATTGCCTGCCTGTTCTTTGAATTCATTTGTGTGAACCTTTGCTACAACATTTTTTAAAAAAAATACAAGCCTACGACAGAAAAAAATCAAGGTTCTGAAAGGCTCTGGGCCACAAACAAGAAATATATCTTCCAAAAAAAAAAATGTAAGAAGAAAGTGTTTATTCTCTTAGAAAGACCTGTGTGTCCCCCCAGATGTTTGCTCTAGTTATCTGGTCACTAGTAACTACTTACGCAATAACCAGTCTTCTCCGGAAAGCTTCTAAAAGGGATCACTTCCAAAAAGCCTTTCTATACACCCATTAAAAAGGGTTTAAATGAATGGGCGCTGTCTTGGTCTCTGCATCGTGAAGAAGAAAAGACAGGCTCGGTGGTGTGGTCGGGAGTTCTGTTCTGACTGGTGCCCTCAGTAGGTGGGAGTGTGGTTTGCGGGGGTTCCCACTTGTTCTTAGAAGTGGGCAGCCGCCACAGTGCGGAGAGCGGAGAGCGGGGCTCCAGCCACAGACAGGGTCACACCGCCGTGGGCCGCGCCTGCTGGGCGGTGCAATCCCAGCCCCTGCTTTGCGCTCATCCTCGCTCCCCCCCCCGGCCTTTTGTCCCCAGCGAGGGAGCGTGGCAGGGATGGATACAAAGCAGAGCAGTTCCTGGGGGTCACAGGACCCCCCTGACAGTCTGCTCTGGCTCGGGGACACCCCGATGGCTCTGCCCAACCTTCCTCCATCCCTCCCTCCCATCCTTCCTCGTCATTTTTCTTGCACTCGGAGCCAGGCCTGTTTGCTCTCTGAGGCCTCTGCAGGGCTTGTGGGGTCTCCGTCCCCCATTTCTCGCACACTGGCATTTCCTGGACTAAAATCCTGACATAGGAATCCAGTCTTGGTATTGGCTTCTCAGGGGACGTGGACTCAAGTGATACCCCGGAATGCCTTGGCCTGTCACAGCTTCAGAAAGGGTGCCTCTTTTACCAGAGGGGGGCGTTGGGACTGGCAGTATGAGAAGGCCGTTCTGTGGAGGGTGGCAGCCTCGGGCAGCTGTGGGTGTCAAAGTTGGGGTCAGACAAGGGCGTTGGCAGAGGCAGGCAGGAGGCCAGGTGAGGCTCAGAGTCCCAGCATGGGCGGAGAGACCCTGAGGACAAGGGGTGGGGTGAACATTGGCACATCTGTTGTAGACGCAGGAATCGAACTGTAAATAAGGATAAGGAGAGCCAGGCTTGTCACTGTCAGAGACGGGAATTACACATGGGTGGGGGGGGGGGACGGAGAACGTGATACACAACTTGTGATTTGGGGGTTCCAGTGGCGTCTGTGAAAATGGATGGTCTTCAATGGGCAGATGAACATGGCAGTGGAGGTGTGTGTGTGAATGACTCGTGCTCCCTAGCTCCGGCTGAGAGTAGTCACACCCCAGCGAGCATGCCTGCCCCCCGGATCTGAGAGTAGTCACACCCCAGCGAGCATGCCTGCTCCCCGGATCTGAGAGTAGTCACACCCCAGCAAGCATGCCTGCCCCCCGGATCTGAGAGTAGTCACACCCCAGCGAGCATGCCTGCTCCCCAGATCTGAGAGTAGTCACACCCCAGCGAGCATGCCTGCCCCCCGGATCTGAGAGTAGTCACACCCCAGCGAGCATGCCTGCCCCCGGATCTGAGAGGAGTGACACCCCAGCGAGCATGCCTGCCCCTGGATCTGAGAGTAGTCACACCCCAGCGAGCATGCCTGCCCCCGGGATCTGAGAGTAGTCACACCCCAACGAGCATGCCTGCCCCCCTGATCTGAGAGTAGTCACACCCCAATGAGCATGCCTGCCCTCGGATCTGAGAGTAGTCACACCCCAGTGAGCATGCCTGCCCCCCGGATCTGAGAGTAGTCACATCCCAGCGAGCATGCCTGCCCCCCGGATCTGAGAGTAGTCACATCCCAGCGAGCATGCCTGCCCCCCGGATCTGAGAGTAGTCACACCCCAGCGAGCATGCCTGCCCCCCGGATCTGAGAGGAGTGACACCCCAACGAGCATGCCTGCCCCCCAGATCTGAGAGTAGTCACACCACAACGAGCATGCCTGCCCCCTGGATCTGAGAGTAGTCACACCCCAACAGGCATGCCTGCCCCCCCAGATCTGAGAGGAGTCACACCCCAGTGAGCATGCCTGCCCCTGGATCTGAGAGTAGTCACACCCCAGCGAGCATGCCTGCCCCCCCGGATCTGAGAGTAGTCACACCCCAGCGAGCATGCCTGCCCCCCGGATCTGAGAGTAGTCACATCCCAGCGAGCATGCCTGCCCCCCGGATCTGAGAGTAGTCACATCCCAGCGAGCATGCCTGCCCCCCGGGTCTGAGAGTAGTCACACCCCAGCGAGCATGCCTGCCCCCCGGATCTGAGAGGAGTGACACCCCAACGAGCATGCCTGCCCCCCAGATCTGAGAGTAGTCACACCCCAACGAGCATGCCTGCCCCCTGGATCTGAGAGTAGTCACACCCCAACAGGCATGCCTGCCCCCCCAGATCTGAGAGTAGTCACACCCCAGCGAGCATGCCTGCCCCTGGATCTGAGAGTAGTCACACCCCAGCGAGCATGCCTGCCCCCCGGATCTGAGAGGAGTCACACCCCAGCCAGCATGCCTGCCCCCTCCCCCGGATCAGACTGGTACCCCCCGGGACTGAGGCAGACACCGTTCGTTAAAGGGCCTGAGCTCCTGGAGGAGGTGAAGAGCTTCTCCCAGGGTGGGCCCAGGAAAGCACGAGCTGGGTCTGGAACGTTCTTTTGTGTCAGAAACTACGGAAGTTGGAAGAACGATGGGGGGGATGCGTAAAGGATGCCGGGGTCAGCGGAGTCGGCTTCAGGAAGTTCCCGAGGCCCCAGTGTGGGACCATCTGGGGCAAGAGTGACTGTAAGGGATTATATACAATGAAATAAAATAAGAATCCATGGGTCCATGACAATACAAATAAATAAAAAGGGGAAAGTTTTTCTTTCACATTTAACTAACAAAAGAAGAAATAATAGAAATAGAAAAATCATAATTAAACAACAATCACAACAGTTTAGCAAAGAAATAGCGGATGCTACCACTGGAGGGGAAACTTCGGTGAGGAGAATAATATTTACATCGCAAAGTATTTTCTCACACATTGTTAATTATAAAAGATAGAAGAACAACCATAGTGTGGAAAAAGAAATTTTTTTTAAAACCTGGCAGGACCCAACCCACAAACGGTCAAAGTTAACAACCCCGCTGATGGGAAAATTTTAAATCATATATGATGTAATAAGATGTAAAAATTTAGAATCTCTTCTGTCAGGTTCCTCTCAAAAATGTCTAATCTGACTGTCATCACCCAACAGAAATGTATTTTTCATGATTTTCCCATTTGTTGTTGTTCTTTTGTTTTTTTTTAATACCATGATACATAGGCAACATATTTCAAGACAACCAGAAAAGATAGTGTTTAAGAATCTTATACATAGGACTTTCTCATTCCCCATGTCCATTGTCCCACCACCATTGTCACTGGCACGGATGACAAAGGGTCAAGGAGGAGGAGGAGGAGGAGGAGGAGGAGGAAGAGGAGGAGGAGGAGGAGGAGGAAGAAGATGAGGAGGGAGAAGAAAACATTTTTTTACGGGTGTTCTATGTGCAAGAATGAAACTGACATATATTAAGTTTATATTAACTGACAGGCAGTAATTTAGATCTGCATTTTATATTGTTTAGTGAGAATAAAAAAAGTTGAAGGTAACTTGGTATCCTGCTCAATAGCTAGTCAGGTTGGAATGTCCGTCTTTCTCCAGAACTCAAGCTGTGCCTTCCGTGATGCAGGCAGATCGTTGAGGTCTGTGTCACTGGTGAGCTCCCGGGTGGAAAGGCTCCCCCAGATGTCAGCACCTCGGTGATGTACTGCTCTCCTTTCAATACGGTTTCCGTGCTTGAAACATTCGAGCAAACATTCAAAGTGTTCTAGAAAGTGCTGAGTTTTAACGGACTTCAAAATATGGTCTATGAAAACTTTACTTGTATGTATCGGAATGTCATCTGAGTAGTCTTGTGGTTTTTCTTTTTTTTTTTTTTACTTAATTATTTTTCAGTTTGGTCAAGTGCCGTTGTATCCCAACGTTCAGTAAAATGTTACCTTAAAAATCTGAGACAAATTGAATGTCCTGAAAGGGCTAATGAATTGTATTAGATTTGTCAAAGAAATTATTCTTAAACTTTGTCTGACTGAAACGTCTTTTGAATACCTTTTTAATTTTTAAAAAGCCAAGCCCCTATTAACATAGAGTGACACGCTCAGCTAGGAAGGGAATGGTTCAATTACCTTTGACGAACGCCTGTCCACGGTTACTCATGACACAGAACGTTTCCACCAGTCACCAAAGTTCCTCTGCGCTCTTTCCTGGTGGGTTTCCGTCACCCCCTGAAGCGAAAGGCAGATTCTATGATTCTGCATACTTGAAGTTCAAACGCCAACAAGCTCACTATAACACTCGAGGACAAAATAACGATAGACTTCGGGGCGGGGAGGAGGGAGAGTCTGCATATCCTGTCCTCTCCCTGCACCCTTGTCTACCCTGGTTACCTCACATTTGCATTATTCAATGATGCAGAAAGTTTTTCCTAGTTAATCTTGGTTGTTTTCATTTTTCTAGAGCGTGAGAACTGAATTAAATAGCATGAATCTCTATGGAGAAGCAATGCTGACATGCTAATAACTCCTCACGGAGAAGGAGCACGTTTGAAAGGGTGAGTCCTGATTGATGTCATTAACATGTCTTGATGTCTGTGTCTGGGACAATAAGACCTTAAGAATACTCTCTGGTTATCCCTGCCTCCTTGTAGGGATATTTTAAAAGGATATACCCAAAATCTGTTATCATAAAATAATATTAATATTGATATGCAATTATAAAAACTTGATCCCTCGACACCTGTACCTCAAAAAGTGACTCTGTCCTGGGGAATAAATACAATACACTGCTCATCTTAGTCTAACTGTAGAAGAGAACGGAAATAAGAATGTTCTAACAAAACCAACTCGTGAAGGAATCTTTATAAAGCGACCCACCCTGATCTTAGTGGGTGCTCAGCCCAACTTGTGACTCTAACCTCATCTTTTCTCTCGAAACGAGAGCTGGCACGTTCAGAGATTTAATTTAATTTAATTTAATTCTGTAAATTACACTTTGCAGGAATCCACAGTTTCAGTTCCCGTGGGAACCAGGGGGCGCGGACTGCGACCTTCGGTCGATCCAGCTCTGGAGACTTGCTGACTTCCATCCAACCCGGTATGTGAGCAGAATGTGCTGGTCCGCACGGTGAGAACTTTCTCACCCTCCTTGTTCTGCTTTCCCTCTTCCTCCTTGCAGCTTCCTCTGCTGGCAGCTGCGACGCTGCGAGGGGCTTTGAGTCAGGCGTCCCCCGTCTTCTCAGGCCGCGTGCTCTTGAACGAGCCTCCCTCCTTGGGCACCAGCACTGATCTCGCGAGGCTGGCTTCGGTGGCTGCAGGCAGACGGACCCGGGTTTGGTGATAACTACAAGGCAACCGAATTCCTCACAGAAGTTTCCTCTGAGCGCCACAGGACGCTGAGATGAAACAAAGTAAAACATCTGGATGTCTTTGCGCAAACAGACTCCTGCCGGAGATGTAAAAGTATGTCACGTTTCCAGGTGACGGAGACAAGGTTTCGCCTGAGCGAATGTTACAGTGTGCGCTGATTTCTTTCAAGACCCTTCAAGCAGTTTAGCCAGACTTTCTCAGAAATCAGGTTACAGAGTTACTTAATTATTATTATTATTATAATTATTATTGTTATTGCTATTAGGAGGATACAATATTATTATTATTTTTTTTAAACTTTTTTTTAAATTTTATTCATTCATTTTTTAGAGAGAGAGGGAGAGAGAGACAGAGAGAGAGAGAGAGAGAGAGAGAGAAGGGGGGAGGAGCTGGAAGCATCAACTCCCATATGTGCCTTGACCAGGCAAGCCCAGGGTTTCGAACCGGCGACCTCAGCATTTCCAAGTTGACACTTTATCCACTGCGCCACCACAGGTCAGGCACAATATTATTATTGCTATTAGGAGAAAGCGATGTGTGAACACCTCACTCAGGTCACACAGTAATTTTGGTCTTTAAATTTTAATCATCATGACATCGACCGAGGAAGCTAGCGTAGTGGGTCCTCGCTTTTGCATGGTACCGTGTCAATGGAAGGGCACATTGTGAGGGCCCTGTCCTCAGCTCTCGGGGTCCCCTGGCATCCAAGGTTGGTTACAGAGAGAGGAGACCTTGGTTCCAACACACCCTTGTTTCACTTAACTCAATACCGCGCAAAGTGGGGGGCTGTCTGTACTGATCAACTTCTCTGTCAATCGGTGAAATTACAATTTTAAAAGAGGCGGATGAAATTCTTTTGTTTCTACACCAGAACGTTGTATTAGAAACCAGGTCCCTTGTGTTGGTGTTGAAGACTTGGTGCCAGTACCTTATTCTGATGATTTACTGGCATTTAAAACACATGATGATTAATTGCCGCTTCTCATACATCTTGTCATGCTCACCCTGACTGGTGTGGTCCCCAACACGCTTGACTTGTAGGACTTTATTTCACTTTAAAGGGATGATGTGAATCAAGACCCCTGCAGGCTACTGATATTATTGTCAAGTTGATACTGAAAATCAGCGATTTCCACGGAGCTGTTAATTTTTACTGCTTTTTACATTTGGTGTTTACATTTTTATGTGCCTTTTAATAGTAAATTTGGAAGTTTAGAAAGGAAGATCATATAAAATGCTCATCACATCGATTTTTAAACAACCAGTGTCAAACTTGTGGTGTAGAATTTTCCTGTAGAGCTTCCTACTTGGCAACTTCTTTAAAAACGCCAAGTGGATGGATGCTTGGGCAAAAGCTTGTGCCAGTTAGGGTGTGCTGTCCCTGGAGAAAACATTTATTTTCTCGGGAAGCAAAATTCTAAAGGAGAATTTATGTTCACGATGGAGATAGATGTCATTATTGCTGTTAAGTACCACGAGAAACAATCCAACTAATACGTTACTTACCCTACCTTTTAGATTCTAAAATCTTCCACGGGTTGTTTTGGAAAGAACTCAAGAGCCCTGATTTATTTGTGTAATCCTTCACGCCGAAATACGCTATTTCAAGTCCTATGGAAAAAGTGTGGCCTGGGAGGGAATTTTCACATCATGGGGTTTCTGTCTTCCCAGAACTGCTCTCAGAGGGTGTGCTGAAGCAGGCAGACGTAGAAATTCAACAGTTTTTAGTAAGATATTATTGTTATTGTTACACAACCCGGAATACACTTTTTGTATTTGGTGAAAGGGAGAAATAAATTTTGCTTTCTGTTTTCTCTGCATGGAGAGCCAATTGCCCTAATTCTTTTATAGAATAGTTTGTCCTGTTTTCCATGAATTTGGTTGCCATTGTATCATTATTGAAAATGGCATAACTACACAGCTCCATTCTTTCTGTTACTTATTTATTTATTTTGTAACAGAGACAGAGAGAGGGACAGACAGGGACAGACAGACAGGAAGGGAGAGAGATGAGAAGCATCAATTCTTCACTGCTATGCCTTAGTTGTACATTAATTGCTTTCTCATATGTGCCTTGACCGTGGGGTTACAGCAGACCGAGTGACCCCTTGCTCAAGCCAGTTACCTTGGGTTCAAGCTGATGAACTTTTGCTCAAACCAGATGAGACTGCACTCAAGCTGGTGACCTGGGGTCTCGAATCTGGGTCCTCCGCATCCCAGTCCGATGCTCTATCCACTGCGCCACCGCCTGGTCAAGCTTTATCTGTTATTTTTTGTTGGTCAGCATGTTTACCAAAACCATGGAAGTTTAAGTGCTAAGACCTTGTGGTACATTTTGGAATCTGACTGCGTAACTTCCCTCATTGTCAGTGTTCTTGATTTCAAGCTACCAAAGGAGATAAACATTGATGGATCACATAATCCTTTGTTGAAGAAGGGATTACAAAACCTAAATTATCTCTTGAAGATAGTGGGATGTCCTCATCTGACCTCAGAGAACTTGATCAATTTACGCGTTAGCTTCAGCGGCCTGAATCTAATTCTTATTCCTCTCTAGTTTTATTTTTCCCCAGCCTTTCTTTTTGGCTAATTAGTCATATTTATTTTCCCTCTTCATATTAGAAATATTATGTTAATTTTTTAATTAAAGTTTTTGATCTTTCATTGACATAGAATTCACGTACTATAAAATTAAACTATTTAAAGCATCCAACCTAAAGTATTTTAGTTGATTCACAGGGTTAGGCAACCATAACCAAAACCTAATTTTAGAACATTTTTTGTCTCTTTTAAAAGGAGCACTGCACCCATTATCAGTCACTCTTTAAGTCCACACCCAACTCACCCAGCCTTGGCAACTCTTAATTTATGCTTTTCTACTTTGCTAAGTTGCTTTTTTTGTTCATTTCATATAGATGAAGCCATACGCTATGTGATACTTTGTGTCTGATTCTTTCCACTCAGCAGTAATGCTTTCAAGGTTCATTATATTGTAGCAAGTTCAGTAATCCGTTCTATTTATAGCTGGATATTATTTCATTGTATGAATAGACCACATTTTGTTATATGTTCATTAGTTAAATGGACACTTGCCTTGTTTACACTTTTTGGCCATTATGACTAATGCTACTGCAAACATTTGTGTACATGTTTGTGTGTGGGCATATGTTTTCAATTCTCTTGGATATATATAACTGAGGGTGGAATTATGGGGTCATATGGTAACTCCATATGACTTCTGAGGAACTGCCAAACTATTTTCCAAAGCAGCTGGACAAGGTTACATTCCCTCAAGTAATGTGTAAGACATCCAATCACTTCACATCTTCACCAAAATTTACTTTTTTGTTGTTGTTGTTGTTTTTTTTTTAATTATAGCTATCCGGGTGGGTATAAAATTGTATTTCATTGTGGTTTGTGTCTGCATTTCCCTAGCAAAGGATGATTTGAGTATATTTTAGGTGCTTCATGGCCTTTTGTATATTTTCTTTGTAGTCAAGTTTTTAAATTCTTTGATCATTTTAAAATTGGATTATATGTATTTCTTTCTATTTGTAATTTGTGAGAGTTCTTTGTGTAATTTGCATATTAGATTTTTTGCAAACATTTTCTTATTTGGTGAATTGTCTTTTCAATGTCTTGATAAAATCCTTGGATGATCAAAGGTTCTTAATTTTGATCAAGTTTCATTTACCTATTTTTCCTGAGGTCCCTGTGCTTTTCGGTGTCATATCCAACAAATTCCTGCCTAATCCAAGGTCATGAAGATAGACTGACACTTTTGATTTCTTCTACACTTTTTATAGACTTACATTTTATTAATAGTTGTTGACTTACTTAGGGTTGACTTTTGCATAAGGTGTGGGCTAGATATTGAACAGTTTCATCCATTTAAATTTAATGGAATTACTGATAAAGTAGGAATTTTCTCTATTTGGCTATGTATTTTTCATAAGTCTTCTGTGTTTTTGTTACTCTATTCCTCCATTAATGTCCTCTTTGCATTGTTGCTTTTGAGAGCACGCCAGAAAGGGAAAGAATGAGAGAAAGAGGAAGGGAGAGAGTTGAGGAGCATCAACTTGTAGTTGCTTCACTTTAGTTGTTCATTGATTGCTTTCTCATATGGGCCTTGACCAGGGGGCTCCAGCTGAGCTTGTGATCCCTTGCTCAAGCCAGTGACCTTGGGTTCAAGCCAGAGACATTGGGCTTCAAGCCAGTGACATTTGGGCTCTAGCCAGTGACCTTGGGATCGTATCTATGTTCCCATGCTCATTTCAGCGACCCTGCACTCAAGCCGACAAGCCCACGCTCAAGCCAACAAACCCATCCTCAAGCTGGCAACCTTGGGGTTTCGAACTTGAGACCTTTGTGCTCCAGGTTGCAGCTTTACCCACTGTGCCACCACCAGCCAGGTCTCTTTCTTTTTAAATAGAAACTGTGTATCATGTTAAATCTCTTGTTATTTCTTTTTCTATATCTTTTGAATTAGTGTTTTTAATGGTTGCATATTATAATATAGCCTGAATTAATACCAGTTTAATTTTAATAGAATACAAAACCTGGCTGCTATTTTGTTCTGTTCCCCTCTTCTCTTTGTGTCCTGTTATTGTCATACAAATGACATCTTTAGACATTAAATGCCCAATGATTGCCTTTTGCAATTGCCTTTTAAATCACATAGGAGGAAACAAGTAATAAGCAAAACATGTATTTATGCTTTCTTTTCCGTTTACCACTATAGTTACATTCACTGGTGCTCTTAATTTTTTCATGTGGATTTCATTAGTGTTTAGTGTTCTTCCACTAAAGCATGGGCAGGTTCACCAGTGACATATTCTTTCATTTTTAAAAACTATGAGATGTCTTTATTTCTTTGTTACTTTCAAAAGATAATTCTGCTGAATATAGAATTCTTGGTTGACAGTCTTTCTCATTTAGTACTTTGAATATTGTATCCAACTGTCTTTGGCTGTTATGGATTCTCTTGAAAATTCAAGCTATAAAGCATACTGAGGATACTTTGTATGTGATGAGTTGCTTTTTCCTGAACTGATTTCAAGATCGCTCTTCTCTTTGGCTGTTAACAGTTCAATTATAATGTGTCCCTGTGTAGACTTCTTTGAATGTATCTCACTCGGAGTTTGTTGGCCTTTGTGGATATATAAATTAATGGGTTTCATCCAGTATGGAAATTATCTGGCATTACTTCTTGAAATAGTTTCCTGCTCCTTTCTCTTTTTTTTCTAAGACTCCCATTTTACTTATTTTGGTACACCTGACAGTTTCTTTTAGGGCTCTGGGGTATGTATGTTTATTTTTATTTTATTTTTTAAATAGATAACTTTAATGACATCATAATATTTGCTAAATTTTTCTTTCATTTCTTCAAATTTACTGTTAAACACATCTAGTGAATTTTTCATTTTATTTGCTTTTTTTTAATTTTTTTGAAGCTGGAAACGGGGAGAGACAGTCAGACAGATTCCCGCATGCACCCGACCAGGATCCACCTGGCACGCCCACCAGGGGGTGACGCTCTGCCCACCAGGGGGTGATGCTCTGCCCCTCCGGGGCATCGCTCTGTTGAGACCAGAGCCACTCCAGCGCCTGGGGCAGAGGCCAAGGAGCCATCCCCAGTGCCCGGGCCATCTTTGCTCCAATGGAGCCTTGCTGCAGGAGGGGAAGAGAGAGACAGAGAGGAAGGAGAGGGGGGGGGGTGGAGAAGCAGATGGGCGCTTCTCCTGTGTGCCCTGGCTGGGAATCAAACCCGGGACTTCTGCATGCCAGGCTGACACTCTACCACTGAGCCAACTGGCCAGGGCTGAATTTTTCATTTTAAATGTTACTTTTCAACACTAGAATTTTATCTGTTTTTTTTTTATAGTTTCAGTGTCTTTATTGATATTCTCTATTTGTTCAGACACAAGTCTTTTCATTTTTATTTTAATTTTAAAGATGACTTCCTTTAGTTCCTTAGCCATTTTAAATAATTGATTTAAAGTCTTTGTATTGCAAGTCCAACATTTTGGCTTCATCAAAAACAGTTTTTATTAATTGTGGGGTTTTTTTATATGCATGGGCCATATTTTCTTGTTTCTTGCTTGCCTTGCAAATGTTTCTGAAAAATGAAACTTAAAATAATATAATGTTTTAACTCTGAAAATCATATTTTTCCTCTTTCCTGGAGTTTGGATCTGTCACTGTTTTATCATTGTGATATGTTTGTTTAGTGAGTTTTCGAAATTAACTGTGTCAGGTTTATAGTCTTCATCATTTGTAACTACTGAAATCCCTTATTGGTTAGGTCAGTTGTTAGCTAATGATTGGACAAAGAGTTCCATAATGCCTCAAATCAGTAAGTGTCTCAGTTTTGTCCAGGGGACTCTTATTTTCTTGTTGGAGTACGCCTTTTGCCCTCAGCCAGGGAGCTGACAATTCTGTCCCAGTCTCCACTGCCCGCCTTCCCAGACCCTCAAGTTCAGCCTGAAGGGACCACCTCAGACCTTCTCCGGTCTTTCTTGACCATGCGCACTGCCCCGGGCCTCCTCCCGGCCCTCCACATGTGCATAAACATCTGTATTCCCAAGAATGTTTCACAGTTTCTCAAAGCTCTTATGACCACCTTAGTCTTCAGAATGTTCTTCTAAGTTTTTCGCATAGCTTATATTTTGCTCCAACTTTTATCTATTGACTTAGATAGCCACAAAAGAATATGATTGCCTCTACATTTTTTTTTTTTTTTTGCAATCTCCCTTGGGGAAAATTCTTTTTGCACAGGGTGAGTTCAGAGGCAGGCCAAAATCAAGACAACTTTGTAGGTGGAATCTTCCAAGAATCCACAACTCTCTAAAGAATAAGGTTTTGAAAAACTTCCAAGCCTGTTCTGCCTCTTTTTGGCTGTTCATTTTTTACTGTAACTGTCTGTGAGCTGTTGGTTTCCTAGGCTACCAAGGAGCTAAGGAGTGGAATGGGAATAGGACAAGTGAGCCATGATGTTAGCTAGCTCTTTTTACCGATATCCGGCCATATTTCTTGAATAAATACTCCCCAGATTGCTGCGAGACTCTGGCTACTTCCCAGAGTTCTGACATCATTTTACTGGTTCTGCATGGTTTTTATGGAGGAGTGAATTTTTCAGAGGTCTTACACAAGCGTTTTCACTGAGAGCATCTCCCTAGAAACAAAACTTTTGGTAGTATATAACTTTCCACTGTTCCTGACATAGGAGTCAGTAGAGACACGTTAGAAGAGGGCTTTGGACCTGTTGAAGTCATCCGCCGTTGGCCCCAGCAAATTGTATCTCAAAGTCCGTTTAAATAAATAAAATGACAGATCTTCTTCTGCTCCCCGGTGTCAATCCACAATCTGTTCTGCAGTCTTTTCTTCATCTGTGCGTAGACTAAGGTCCCTGCAACCGGTGTCAGTTCTGGACTGTGATGTCGCTACATGAACTAGGCATGTGCAGTAGTCAGCGTGTTCTATAGGAAGGGCGCCGGCTTGCCAGGGGAAGTCACTGGATTTTAAAAGAAACTTTACCCGAGTTTATTTCCAAATGTTGACATCAATAAGCAGAAATGTCCAGGACTTGAAAAGTGGGTGTAAAATAGTGTTCTCATTTATCTTCCCCTGCTCTTACATTGCACATCAGTATGCTTGTTTGGGAATTTATTTAAAAAAAACATAAATATATAAAAATATATTTAAATTATAATATCCAGAAACTTCACATGCATTTTTGAAAGGCAATAATTTACTATATTTATTTCGTCTAAGATGTGTTTCTTTTGACTACTGAATTTATCACTTTATGATTTATCAAACCATGTTTCTGATATGCAAAAATGCTGTTTAGGAGTGTTCTTCTTATATAATTTCTTCAAGTGTGGCAAAGGGTTAAAGTAAATAATTTGTAAATGGCTTGTTTTGGCCCTTGCCTGCTGGTTCAGTGGATAGAACATCCGCCCGGCTTGAGGTAGTCCTGAGTTCAATTCCTGGTCAGGGCACACAGAAGAGGTGACCATCTGCTTCTCCACTCTTCCCCCTTCCCCTTCCCTCCTTCTTCCCCTCCCGCAGCCAATGGCACCATTGGATCCAACATCTGCCCCTCGTGCTGAGGATAGCTTGGTTGGCCAGAACGTCAGCCTCAGGTGCTAAAAATAGCTTGGTCAATTAGTGTCGGCCTTAGATGAGGGCTGCTGGGTGCATCCTGGTCAGGGTGCATGCTAGAGTCTGTCTCACTGCCTCCCTTTCTTTCATATAAATAAATACATAAATAAATAAATAAATAAATAAATGATTTGCTTAAAAAAATTGTTGTGCCACAATATTTAATGTCACTTTGCCAATTTTATTATAAGACCAAAATGGAATCTTCTTCCAAAAGTATTCATTTTTTCTTAAATAGTGATTTTGATTTTTTTAAATGGCAGCCATAACAATCTGAAATTATCCAATTGAAACTTGATTAAATGCAGCATTCCAAGTGTTGAAACTGTGAAACTTTCCTGGGGTCCTTGAAAAGAAATTCTGTTCTCTTTCATTCCCAGGGCACTTTAATTTCCACTGCTGCCTGGTCGACGCTCTGTGCTCTTGTCTGGGATGAAGGTCGACTTTTCCTAACAGGTTTTTGTCATGTCTGGATTCATTCTCCGGTATTACATCTTGGACACGACTGGAAAAAGTTGAGCACAGGGTAACTTGGACAAATACTTCTCAGTTCTGAACGTTCGATACACCTTGTGTGATAGCCTCCCGAGATGTCTCTCATCACCTTGAGGTCAGCTCAGGATAGGAATCGAGAAGAAGAGAGTTTGCAAGGCCACGGTATTGGCCTGGGCCGGGGAGAGGCCAGGGCTCAACACGAAGTTGCTCTCATCGCATGCGGGGAAAACACACTGTACTCGCTGAGCCTGCTTTTCCAGACTTTCTCGGCTGAACCACAGACTTGTTGGCCTTCTGGTTTATAGTTTAGGACTTCCAGCCAAAGAACAGTATATTTATTTTGAAAGGAGAAAATGTGCTTCAGGATGTAGGAAAAAAAAATAAGAGCAACTCCACAGGACGGCTCTCTCCTCCCATTTTGAGGGACCTTCATGTCTCGCACCCAAAACTGTTCTTAGATTGTCTTCACCTATTTGGGCTGCAATGGTGAAACACCGCAGATCGGGGAGTTTCTCAACCACAGACATTTATTGCTCACAGTTCTGGAGGTTGGAAGTCCCAAATCGGGGAGGCGGCTTGGTCTGGTGAGGGACTTATCCACGCGTCATAACTGGTGCCTTCTTGCGTGTCCTCACCTTGTGGGAAGGGCTGGGGGTCACAGTGGGCTGGAAGGGTGGGGTCTTCTTTATACAGACAACTAATGCTGTTCATGAAGGCTCCACCTTCATCCCCAGACCCTCCCCAAAGCCTCCCTTCCTCATACCACCCGTCGCCTTTGGAGGTTAGGGTGCCTGCGTGTGACTCTGGAGGGAGACGGGGACAAACATTCACACCACTGCTGTTGCCCGCCAGGTGGCTAGCAAATGCGACTTGTTCATACAGCACTCTTACGCACGGGAACTGTGTTCTTTGGGGCCAAGAAGAGTATGTTTCAGTCCCTGGCTCTCAGGTTGAAATAGATTTGCCAATGAATATCTACTTCCCAAATGGGATTGCGTCTCTCACAGTATAAGCTCCTCCATAGCTTGAACCCGGGGGCCCTGCATTCCTATCAAATCTATATCAACACGCAGGTCATTTTGACGGCCAACTTCTGCTCTTGATGGGTGCTGTTGATAGACGAGCTCTCGGGGAGAAAAACACACAAACACACAAACAAACGCATCTGATTGATAGCGTCTGTCAGCTCCATGTTCTAAATCTTTCTATTCCAGCCGATTTCAAGCGACCCACGGAGGACTGAGAAAAAGTACACAAGTGGTTATTAGGCGCAAGCAGGAGTGAGCTACAGGACACTGGTGTATTTGCTCTTAGTATTTTTCCCTCAAAGCTCAGTATTGTTACAGTCTTTCTCTTCTGCGCACCGGTGAGAAGACGGGGAACTGGTCCATGCCGACCAGTTGAACGAGATTGGATGGTCCGTGTCCCCACACTTCTGTGGAGGCCCGGGAACCCATGGCTGTGTTCTCCCTTCCAGAGGGTGGGAGGCAGCCACAACAGCTGCAAACTAGGGGAAGACAGACTGGGAGTTTTCAGGGACACATCTTTTTGGGTTAATAATATATTTTTATTGCTTCTCGTCTAATAAATCCTCCTTCACGCAAACTAATGACATTTCAATCAACCACAACAAAGATAAAATGCGTGTATCTTCATGTGGAAGTCCAGTTCTCTGTGATCAAGAGCGATCAGGTGATAGTAGTGAGGACCCCGACAGCAGCCCCCACACCCCGGGACTGACTCATCAGTAGTATCTTGGATGCTTTCCGTGTTGTTATCTGCATCTGGGAGCCTGTTTCCAAACTGCTCCCAGATTGTAAAAGCACTAATCAGGAGTGCTTTTTTGTTTTCTTTTTTGTTGGTTTTTGTTGTTGTTGTTGTTTTTTTTTTGGTTCATTGACTCCTACATTTTCTGGCAACTGTTGATATCAGCTAAAACGCAAATTTACTAAAGATACTGCTTCTGACAGATGTAAGTCATTTAAGCAGTAGGTTTTTTTTCTTCATTGTGGAGCTTTTTAAATTTTTTTCTATTTAGAAAATTAAATTTAGGCCTGACCGGGCAGTGGCGCAGTGGATAGAGCGTCAGACTGGAATGCGGAGGACCCAGGTTCGAGACCCCCAAGGTCGCCAGCTTGAGCGCGGGCTCATCTGGCTTGAGCAAAAAAGCTCACCGGCTTGGACCCAAGGTCGCTGGCTCAAGCAAGGGGTTACTCAGTCTGCTGAAGGCCCACAGTCAAGGCACATATGAGAAAGCAATCAATGAATAACTAAGGTGTTGCAACGAAAAACTGATGATTGATACTTCTCACCTCTCTGTTCCTGTCTGTCTGTCCCTGTCTATCCCTCTCTCTGACTCTCTCTCTCTCTGTCCCTGTAAAAAAAAATTAAAAAAAAAGAAAATTAAATTTAGCAGGATGACATTGATCAACAAGAGTACGTAGATTTGGGGTAAACATCTCCACATCATCTGGACAGGCGATGACCTTGTATACCCATCACCCAAAGTCAAATCATTTATACCTTCCCCCCCCCTCCCCTGAAGCTGCTATACCCTCAGTGACCCCTGGTGCTCACCCAGCCCAGAGGATTCACAGCAGTTACGGAATTTAAATTCTATAATAGCGAGCAGATGACTAAGTTGGCCAGGAGAAAAATGAAGCTTGTTGCACCTGGAATTGAATAAAACATGTTTCAGAATTGACCACTTCCTCTCCGCTATGAATATGCATGATGTGCCTAATCGGGTGTATGCCTGGAATGTGAAACAGGATAGCGTCCAAGACTCAGCCAGTGTGCTGGATGCAAGAGTAGAAGGTACATCTCACTTCTGCATGATTCCAGGGATATAAATCCGTTATCTGTAATTAAATAGGGATAGCCATGCATGGGTGTGTGTGTGTGTGTGTATGTGTGTGTGTGTGTGTGTTTCTGTGTTGGATTAGAGGAGAGAGGGAAGAAGCAAAGTAAATAAAAGTCCGAATAAGCCAAGCGGCTTCTTTTACAAATGAAGTACCCCAGTCCCATGATAGGCACCTACGTGATTGCTCAGACCCTGGTGTGAGAATCGGGGACATGTCTCTTCTGAGCCGGCTAGCCGTGTGCAGTCTGCGGGATCTGAAATGTTTCTGAAACGGGAGACTCTCAGTCCACTAGAAAATAGACTGCGGCACAGTAATATAAATCCTGAAAGGATAAAGATAAGGGGGATGTCAGCAAGTTTTCCACAGTGGCCTCTATGGAAAATGAAGTAAAATGTTTCCATCTTCAGAGAGGGACGGGACCCAAACCCCGGAAGTTCCATCTGTGAACGGGACTGTGCAGAACAGCGTGAGGCCTGTTGTAAGTGACCCTTTACTCTTCCGACTCAGGTTTCTCCCCTCGCTTTTCCGTAAGTGTTGTTGTTACAGTGGAAAGGAAAGGTCCAGTTTTAGGTAGTGGGCCGTTTCTGCATTCACCCCAAACATTTTGACTTGAAAAGTCAACACACACCTGCATATATTTCTCCTCCTGTGTGGCCAGCTGATTATTTTATATACATATGTTTCCTGTTTCCCGTCGGGTCTCACTGAGTTTTCACTCTCGATCACGCTCTGGTTTGAAACAAAGCAGGAGTTGATTTATTTTGCCGCAATTACCCTTTCTCCTCTGTCTTCTCTTTATTCCCCCTTGTGTTTCTTTTCCTTCCTCCTTTCATCCCTTCCTTCTTTCCTTCCTTCCTTCCTTCCTTCCTTCCTTCCTTCCTTCCTTCCTCCCTCCCTCCCTCCCTCCCTCCCTCCCTCCCTTCCTCCTTCACTCCCTCCCTCCCTTCCTCCTTCCTCCCTCCCTTCCTCCTTCACTCCCTCCCTTCCTTCTTCTTCTTTTTTCTTTTTCTTGTAGAGAGAGGCAGGGAGAGAGAGTGCAGGAGCATCGAGCTGCCCCTGTATGTGCCCTGACCGGGGAATCCTACTGGCGACATCTTTCTCTTTTCTTTTAAGCTAGAAATTCATCTACTTGTTCGGCAACAACTCTAGGAATGTCACTGTAATAACACCAAGCTGAAAGGCCTTATGGAAAGTCTGGATTATCAGAGAGGGAGGAAACGCGAGGGAGGAGATTAATGGAGTGCCACTCATGAAGCTGCTTTGGGCCTGCAGAGCGTCTTCTGTAGCTCTGCTGAGCTGCAGGGCATGGTCAGCCAAGGGCCAGGGGAAGGGCACTCGCTGGAGGAGTCCAGTGGGCTGCGACGTTGCGGGGAAAAGGCACCTTGCATGCACGTGCAAATCACGCGGGTGCTTTTAAAGTTCCAACCACCGCACTTCGTGTTCTGCTTCCGCACGTAGCGACCGGGGAGGGTGTCACGCACACCCTTAGAATAAAAACGGAGCCCTGGCCGGTTGGCTCAGTGGTAGAGCGTTGGCCTGGCATGCAGAAGTCCCGGGTTCGATTCTCCGCCAGGGCACACAGGAGAAGCACCCATCTGCTTCTCCACCCCTCCCCCTCTCCTTCCTCTCTGTCTCTCTCTTCCCCTCCTGCAGCCAAGGCTCCATTGGAGCAAAGATGGCCCGGGCGCTGGGGATGGCCCCTTGGCCTCTGCCCCAGGCGCTAGAGTGGCTCTGGTCGCGGCAGAGCAACGCCCCCTGGAGGGGCAGAGCATCGCCCCCTGGTGGGCAGAGCGTCGCCCCCTGGTGGGCGTGCCGGGTGGATCCCGGTCGGGCGCATGCGGGAGTCTGTCTGACTGTCTCTCCCCGTTTCCAGCTTCAGAAAAATACAAAAAAAAAAAAAAAAAAAAGAATAAAAACGGAGGACCATGCTTGCAAGTTCATGGTTTTTCTCAAACATGACAGAGCACTGAGGTGGTGAGGCAACCAGCCAGCCCCCCCAAATATAAAAATAGACATCTGCTTCCAGGGACAGAGAGGGCCTGGGCACGTTCCCACGTGGAGCAGGTGTGGTAAGAAGACGCAGGCGAGGAGAATTTAGCTGGATGAGAGGACAATTGTTGGGGGGAAGGCGTGTAAGCTGGGAAGACACGGCAGGGCCCCGAGGGTCCCAGATGGAAGGGTGTGATCTCACTGCTGGCATGTTCTTCTCCATGGAGCCCAAAGGGTCCAGACAGTTTGGTGAGGATTCTGAGAGAGCATGCCTGATGGTGCCAGGCTGGGGGAAGGGACCACCCCTGCTCTGTGATGGCACGGAATCCCCCCCCCTGGGCACCTCTCTCTGTGTCTGTCATGGACCAAGAGCCTGCATCCGCTCTGAGTCACCGGTGAGCACACGTTGCAGGTTGCAGAGGAGAACGGGCTAGTTGGGGGTGAGGTCGGAACACTGGGAAGTCCACACCCGTGAGGCCCAGGGACGTGGTGCCTCCCTCGGGCTGAGTCTTAACTAGAACAAAACAGACATACCCCTGCCCCCTCCCCAGGCCCCCCACCCCCCTACCGGGTCAACGAGGTCCAGGAACTGGGGAGATGGGAATATTTCTGGGGGTGTTGCAGGAACATGAAGACTGCCTCACGCTGAGGTGTAGCATATGCGGACAGCTTAAAGCTGATGGTGGGAGGTACGGAAGAACCTTCTGGAAACCCAGCGCCCACCCCCAAGCTATGAAGAGGAATATTTAAAGCATATGGTTCATGGAGGCCAAGCATAGCTCCAGCACACTTTCAGCCGGGGCGGACCTCAGGGTTCATTGAGGCAAACCCCACCCTGAGGGAAGAGTGCTTGTGTCCAGGCATAGAACCGATGCCCCCCAGCCTGTGTTACCCCCCACGGCTGGCCACGTGCAGCACCAAGTCTCGTTGCATAGAAGAGGTGAGAAGGAAAAACACAATGCGCCCCCCCAAAAAAGAAGAAACAACCGAAACACCCCTTGTTAAGTGTGACCCGGAGACCAGAACTATTTGCCACGTCACCTAACGTCATCTGTGCGCTCTGAAAAGCGCGAATGGAACACTTGGACTGCTTGCGAAATCGGATGTGAACTTTCCGCAGAGAGGCTAAACACGCGGAAGTGGTAGATTGGGGACACCCGGTAACAGAGAGGAAGTGCGCCTTTGACTCCTTTATCAGGAGACCGAACAAGGATGAAGGAAGAATCGATTAGTTACCCTCACTGAAAGGCGACCTATCAGCCGTCTCCAGGGCTGACGGCCGGGGGAAGGGTTGGCCGGAGAAGGAAGCAGGAGAGTTTTTTGTTTATTTTTTTGTGGATGATGAAACTGTTCTTTATCAACAACTAGTGAGGCTTTCCCTCTGTAAATTACAAAAGAAATTAAAGGAAAAAAAATGCTCCTGATTCTTGGACTATGTCAATCACTATCTGTGAGAATGAGATCTGGGAATCTACCAGGGATTCTAATAAGGGTCGAAAGTAGAGTGCCTCTGTTGGAGTCACCATTGATCTTGGTGAGTTTACTGTAGTATATGCATTAGTTCCTAACTTAACTTTCTATTGGAATCACCTGGGATCTTTAAAAAATACTAGTTTCTAGGCCCTGGCCAGTTTGCTCAGTAGTAGAGCATCGGCCCGGCATGTGGAAGTCCTGGGTTCGATTCCTGGCCAGGGCACACAGGAGAAGCGCCCATCTGCTTCTCCACCCCTCCCCCTCTCCTTCCTCTCTGTCTCTCTCTTCCCCTCCCGCAACCAAGGCTCCATTGGAGCAAAGTTGGCCCAGGCACTGAGGATGGCTCTGTGGCTTCCGCCTCTGGTGCTAGAATGGCTCTGGTTACAATGGAGCAATACCCCAGATGGGCAGAGTATTGCCCCCTGGTGGTCATGTTGGGTGGATTCTGGTTGGGCGCATGCGGGAGTCTGTCTCTCTGCCTCCCTGCTTCTCACTTCAGACAAAAAAAAATACAAAAAAATAAAATAAAAACACTGGTGTCTGCCTCTCACCCCCCGGCGTTCTGATTCAGTCAGTAAGACGTGACCTCGCTGCCAGGAATTCTGAAAGCTCTCCAGGTTTGGGAAGCACTGGTCTGGAGCAGCGGTCCCCAAAGCTCAGCCTGCATCAGCACCGTCTGAAAGGCTTGTTAAAACCCGGAGTCTCGGGCCCCAGCCCCAGAGAGTTTTGATTCAGCAGCTCTGGTCTCAGGACCGGGCTTCTTAATTTTACTGTGTGTAAAAATTCCTGAAGTGAAAATATAGATTCTGATTAGTTGACCTGGAGTTGATCTCAGGTTCCGCATTTCTAACGAGCCCCAGGACGATGCACCTGGATGCGAACTCCACTTGGAGTGTCGCTGGGACTTGTCCGGCTCCTGGAGGGGTCCAGCAGCAGCAACGCGGTTTTCCCGTGCGTTCGAAGTTTGAGACGCACAACTGGAGAGGCTGATACATGTGCAGCACTGTTCTCTGCAACCTGACCTTCTATTAGGGATATTTAGAGCAGGGGTCGGGAACCTTTTTGGCTGAGAGAGCCATGAACGCCACATATTTTAAAATGTAATTCCATGAGAGCCATACAATGACCCGTGTCCGTTATGCATTATCCAATAAAAATTTGGTGTTGTCCCGGAGGACAGCTGTGATTGGCTCCAGCCACCCGCAACCATGAACATGAGTGGTAGGAAATGAATGGATTGTAATACATGAGAATGTTTTCTATTTTTAACGTTATTATTATTTTTATTAAAGATTTGTCTGCGAGCCAGATGCAGCCATCAAAAGAGCCACATCTGGCTCATGAGCCATAGGTTCTCGACCCCTGGGTTAGTGCACTAAACTTAGATCTCTTCTAGGTGGACAGACTTGTTTATTCTCGGCATGACTTTTTCATTTTTTTTAGAGAGAGAGAGAAATAGGAAAGGAGCAAGATTAGAAGAATCAACTTGTAGTTGTGGCATTTCAGTTGTTCACTGATTGCTTTTCATACATGCCTTGGTGGTGGGGGGCTTCAGCAGAGCCAGTGACCCCTTGTTTCAGCCAGCAACCTTGGGTTCAAACCAACAACCTTAAGCTTCAAGCCACCGACCATGGGATCACGTTGATGATCTTGTGTTCAAGCCGGTGACATCCGGGTTTCCGACCTGGGACCTCAGCTGTATCCACTGCACCCCCACAGGTCAGGCCGTCCATGGCCGTTTATTAATTCACAATGGAAAATGCAAAGGCACAGAGGCAGGTGAGCACAGCAGGACTGGTCCGTGTCTTTGTTGTATCGAAAACCAACCTATCGGATAACGGCTTCATGAGAGAGAACCAGTGAAAGAAGCCATGGGATTTTATGAAGTGTCTTCCAGGATCTGATGGGGGGTCTTGTCCCAGACTGGTAGAATGTGTCCCAGATAATGGTCATACCAGCTAATGGCCCAGGATAACTGCCTGTGGTCTGTCTCCCTCCCTAGTCTAACGAGATGTTGTCAAGAAGGTGAGATCGGTCACCTATTCCAGAGCATGTTGGTGGTTTCCTTCACGGGCTGCTATCGGCGTGAATGACTAAGTACGGTACGCCCCTCTTCAGAGTAGAAGACAGCCCAGACGGGAATAAATCACCCTCCCAGTCCATCGCTTGTGATAGGGTTACGCTTCTAGCAGAGTAAAGCCAGAAGTCAAAGGAAGGGTGCTTACTCTTAGCCTTTAAAAATACTTATGTTCAATTCATCATAATGTGAGGTAAAGAAAAGAGAAAAATGACTTTGATGTCTTGCTGTGTTTGTCTATCCTGACACGTCTGTCTTTCCTTTCTAAATGCAAAGGACAGAAGGACGAGAGCCCCGTCGGGGTCAGAAACCGATGTCCTCCGACCAGCTTGGAGCTTCTGACTCTAACGAAGCGTCTGCAATGCAAGCAGAACTTCTCCTCCTTCGGGGCGAGGGGACCAGTGTGCCCTGGTTCACGTCTGGGGTCAGAGTGACTGACACACGGTTGCAGGAGAATGTCTCCGCCACAGGGCCAGGCTGTTTAGGAGAACTGTGGGTAGGTTTCCTTTAAGAGCATCAGCAAGCATGACGTTTACGGACATGGACGGGAACTTGCCTCATGGTGCAAAATGTGCTTCTGCACGTGTGTTTCATGTCAACAGACATTTTTCCCGAATCCTAAGTGTCTGTCGAGATAGATACCATTGTGATGCTTGAATACCTTACAATAATCATGGAAATGTCAAGATATTACTCTTTGAACAGTCTAAGAAGGCTTTTTTTTTGTTTTTTGGAGATGAAACAAAAGTGTATTATAGGTCTTTCTAAGTCTCATTAAGTCGTGCCATGGAAACAGACTGGTAGCCTTCCCAGGTGCCATGGTGACCACAACAAATATTGATGATGATTTTTAGCCTGACTGCGCCATATAAAGACCAATCCTCGCTCCTACCCCTCACCTCCGTCCTCATTTATTTGGTTTCGGTAATGCCTGGACATTCTTTTTTTAATCTTTAAAATATTCTTCAAGTGAAACGATAAATAATCATCAGTAAATGTTTAAAAGACAATGAACAATGCTATGTGTTTTAACACACAAAGGACACTCCTGACTTCACGGACACTTCAGAGCTTGGGTGTCCTCACTGTCCCCTGCCGGCATCTCCATGAATTTGCAGACACATCTCCGTGAAGGCTGGGGGCAGCCAAGGCAGAGCCCGCAGGGAGTAACAGTGAGGCTTCCACGTATTTGGCCGGAACACAGCACCTGAGGGAACAACATGAGGGAAATTAGATAAGATCGCCTGCGCCCACCTATCACATTCGTCTCTTTCTCTCTGTAAGTCTGGAAAGTTGCTTTTGTTACAAGGAATGACTCATGTCTGATAATTACTGAAATATGAGCAGTGGCCCTGGCCAGTTGGCTCAGTGGATGGAGCGTCCGCCCTGCTTGCGGATGTCCCGGATTCATTCCCTGGTCAGGGTACACATGAGATGTGATCATCTCCCCTCCCTCCCACTCCTTCTCTCTCTCTTCCCCTCCTGCAGCCAGTGGCTCGACTGGTCTGACCATCAGCCCCAGGCACTGAGGATAGCTTGGCTGATTCAAGCATCAGTCCCAGATGGAGGTTACTGAGTGGACCCTGCTCAGGGCGCATGCGGGAGTCTGTCTCTCTATCTCCCCTCCCCTTACTTAAAAAGAAAAAAAAATATGAGTATTAATAAAAGGAAAAATTTGAGTCTTTAAAATATCTCTTGACTAATTTTTTTTTTTTTGCTTAGACAGACCCATGTGAATGATGGGTTATACGTAGTTGGTGGCCCGTGGAGGGTAAGGTATTGTCTAGCTCGTGGCTCTTTGGGTTAGGAGAGACTGTGTCTGAGGTAAAGACCACACTCTGTTCCACGGTCAGGAAATGCCCCATCAGCTCAAGGTGAAGTCTCAGGCCTCGTTCTGTGTTGTCACCTTGCCACGGGCTGGCAGTAACGACATGGGAGACTGACGAATGTCAGTCAGGAAAGTTCCTTCTCTTCTATTTCCTATGTTATGACAAAACTGTTATTTATTCAGCAGCAGGAAGAAACTCTCTCTCGAGGCCTGTGGAATGTGAGTCCGTTAGCAGCTGAACAGGAGCCAGTAGCTACCCACAACCGTCTTCCAATAACTCTCACACTAATGGAATCGTTCCTGCTTCCCTGGGGCACATTTTGCAGATGCAAGATTATTTCAGCGGTGTGTGCGACAGTATCTGAGTAATAATAACCAGAAGAGAATAATACTTCATAACGCAATGGCAGCCTCCTCCTGATTCTGAGTGCCCCAAAGCCGGGTCTATGCAAGAAGGAGGAAGGTGTAGCTCCTATTTAATACCTAACAGCTCGGGGACTGAGATTTCTCTTATTATTATTATTTTTTTATTGTAAATACACGGAATGCTTTGTGAAGGGTGTCCTTAATTTTACAGCTCAAATACTGTGGTTTCTGTGTCAGAAGCAGTCATAGAAACATCTTAAATAAGTGGACATTTTTCTGTCGAGTACATAGAGTTCAAAGGAAGCTGATGGAAAATGCTGTGAGCTGTGTGTGGGTGTGTGCGCGCTCGTGTGGGATATGATTCTTGGTCTCAGGGTCGGAACTGCTCTGTGAAGATCTGAGCAGGAATAGGAACAGATCTGAAGCATCACCAGGTAGTCAAGGGAGGGATCGAGGTGGTGGACGAGTAGGTGAAAGCTGCAAAATTTGATGCTTGTAGCTCCTAACATGTTGCCAAGGGCCAGTCACCACCAGTGTCTTACATCGGCCCGAACCAGAGTCCTTCCCAAAGACCTAGAATCAACACACCCAGTGGCTGAATTAAGAAAATGTTAGAGTCTGACTAGGTGGTGGCACAGTGGATAGAGCATCGGACTGGGACGTGGAAGAGCCATGTTTGAAACCCCTGTGGTCGCCAGCTTAAGTGCAGGCTCATCTGGCTTGAGCATGGAGTTGCTGGTTTGAGCGTTGGATCCTAGACACGTCCCCATGGTTGCTGGCTTGAGCCCCAAGGTTGCTGTCTTAAAGCCCAAGGTCACTGGCTTGAGCAAGGGGTCACTTGCTTTGCTGGAGCCCCCACGGTCAAGGCACAACTGAGAAAGCAACCAATGAACAACTAAGGTGCCGCAACGAAGAATTGATGCTTCTCATCTCTCTCCCTTTCTGTCTCTCTGTCCCTATCTGATTCTCTCTCTGACTCTCTCTCTCTGTCTCTGTCCAAAAAAAAAGTATGAATATAATAAAATTTACTTTAAAATTATTCAAAGGGAAAAAAAAGCCATTTGTTGTCAGCACCCTACTGTACTTTGGGGAAAGATAGGAAGTATGTTGAATTTTAGCACAGGAAACCATGTTCTGAACTTGAAGCCAAACACACAAACTTAGTAGTGTTTGTGTAGCTGCGTGTTTACAGTAGTGACCAGTAAAACTTACATGGAGCTACTCCATGCAGAGTGCTGTTCTAAGATTTTTCTATGTATTGATTAATTTATTTGAACTCTTAACAAAGTCTTGGTTTGGCACAGGATACGTAGGACCACAAAAAAACAACAAGAACAACTTATGGTCACAGACAGCAGCGTGTGGCTTCCAGGCTGGGGCGAGGTGAGGGAGGGTATGGGGAGATACATGGAGACAGACAAAGATTTTTTTTTTCTTTTTTTTTTTTTTTCGTATTTTTCTGAAGCTGGAAACGGGGAGACAGTCAGACAGACTCCCGCATGCGCCCGACCGGGATCCACCTGGCATGCCCACCAGGGGGCGACGCTCTGCCCACCAGGGGGCGATGCTCTGCCCATCTGGGGCGTTGCTCTGTTGCGACCAGAGCCACTCTAGCACCTGGGGCAGAGGCCAAGGAGCCATCCCCAGTGCCCGGGCCATCTTTTGCTCCAATGGAGCCTTGGCTGCGGGAGAGGAAGAGAGAGACAGAGAAGAAGGAGAGGGGGAGGGGTGGAGAAGCAGATGGGCGCCTCTCCTGTGTGCCCTGGCCGGGAATCGAACCCGGGACTTCCGCATGCCAGGCCGACGCTCTACCACTGAGCTAACTGGCCAGGGCAAGACAGACAAAGATTTGACTTGAAGGTTGGTCACCATGCGATGTGCAGAGATGTGTTGTAGAACTGGTCACCGGAAACCTGCATGATCATGTGGACTGGCGTCACTCCAATAACATTCAATAAATAAAAGATGAATTCAGTTCTCGTTCAGATGAAGGTGCTGTCGAGACAGATGGGAGTGCATCAGAAAGAGGAGGAAACATCCAGTGCAGAGGGGTTGAGACCAGAGCTGTTTGGGGGCACCTGCGTGGGACCATCTGGAAGGCAGCTGGCCCCCCAGAATGACTGACTTCAGAGTCATCATTCTCTAGAGGAGCTTGAGAACTCTCCCAAAATCTGCGTGGGCTGAGAAGAGAACAGAGGGTGGAACAGAGAGGTCGCGGTGAGTACGTGAGAGCCAGGAGAAAAAACTGAGAGAAGGGAGGAGTGAGTGACCGTCTCAAGTACCAGAGAGAAGAGAAAATTTTCGAACACATCCCCGGGTTCAATAATTAATTCTTCATGATGGCTGAAATGTGATTTCTAGACCTTGTTAGGTATTCCTATAAATGCTACACCAATATTATGGAGAGAAATGAGTTAAAAAAATGGTCAGTGACACAATACATGTGACTTGGGGCAATAGTCCAATATCACAATTGTTCATAATCCATAACTTATATCTTCTAGAAACACCGAATAAGAGAGTCTAGCCTTGGTGTAACGCAGATACTAAGTAATGCCTCCGGTTACTGCACTTCTAGGGTGACTAGTTAAACAGCTGTGGTTGTGGTCACCAACGCACTGCCGGTTTCTTGGAGAAGTCTAAGGAGACATTAGTCTGAATACTCGGTTTCCATCAAGCCATTTTGCTTGTGTCTACACTCTCGTGTGCAATGGGAAGTCGCAGGTTATTCCACTCAGTATTTTTCCAGTCGCTGCCGGGAAGCTGGCTTATTGAAAATTACCCTGGAAAACCCTCATCCCTTCACTAAAATTGGACATGAGTTTGTTTGCGGAAGCAATCGAAATGTTAGGATTCAGCCCAATCGTCATAAAAGATATTTCCTGAGTTTGGATTGGAAATCTATTCAGTTGAAGACATGCTAAAAATATTCTTGACCTCTTGGAATGCACCTGCAGTGTCTCCTTCACATCCTGACCCTCTCGTCTTCCTTTGGGCCAGGTGTAAATGCTTCTGAAACCAGAGAGCTGCCCTGCTCCGAGGACAGAGCTGACTGTAACGACATTAGGTTTCTTTCCAATCCAGGTTAACGGCACAGAATTATAATTAACTGCCCATTTCGTGTGTAAACAATATCATCAGGAAACAGCCTTGTTTACAGACTTAACACGGGCGTGCTAAGACCTTAATATAAATGTAAATATTTCACCCAGAAGGCAGGCCCTGGAGAGTGTGAGGCAAAAAAAAAAAATAGCAAAATGGCTTGAAAAGTAGCACTAATGACAGTGTTAGCACGGCCAGTCTTCATGATTTTATTTTGATAGCTTACGAGAATAAATTGAAAATCAGAACAATGACAGAAGTGGGCCTCACCTGAGTTTGGGCTGCTTCACATTGGTCTGATCTCTTTAGCAACACGCTCTTGTTCATCTCGAGAGTGGACCCTTTATTGGCTCTGGTTATTGGGACAAACCTGCAGTGAAGGTGACATTGGCTAGGTCATCCTTTGGTTTCCTCTCTAAGCTTTGAATCCAGACGCAAGAAACAAAGAGCCTGAAGTCGTGGGAGATCCGTTTCTTCTCAGAGATGCAACGTACTGTTCTTGTAAAAGACGCTTCCTGCTTTGTCACTTTTCCCAGCAGCCCCTTCGAACGCCTTCCTTCTGGCTCTTCCTTCACTGTGGTTCTTTCTCCTTCTTTTCCAAGTGAAAGGAGAAGTGAAGAGACAGATTCCCACACACGCCCCGACTGGGATCCATCCAGCAACCCTTGTCTGGGGCCGATATTCTGCTCATCTGGCACCATGCCCACAACTGAGCTATTTTTAGCACCTGAGATAGAGGTTCCTAGAGCTACCCTCAGTGTCCAGGGCTGATGTGCTCAAACCAATTGAGTCATGGCTGTGGGAGGGGAAGAGAGAGGGAAGGAGGAAGAGAGAAAGGGAAGGGGAAGGGTAGAGAAAGAGATGGTTGCTTCTCCTGTGCACCCTGACCAGGAATCGAACTGGGACATCCACACTGCGGGACCACTGTGGTTCTTAAGATTCTCATTGATTATGACAGCCGCTCTAGCAAATAAATGCACTTGGGACAAGTCCTTCTCGTCTCTGTGGTCTGGTCTTGAGGTGTTTAAAACGACCACGACTCCATGTCTTCAGTGCTTACATATAATGCATCTTGTAGCTATGCCTGCTGCTGAGTTGTGTGATCTTTCTGTTCCAGTTAGGAATAAGATGTCCTTGCTTCCAGGCAGATGCTGGGCATGGTGAGGGGGACATGGGTGAGACATCTATGCTCATTCGCCTCTGGACTGAATGCCCTTGAGTTTGGGACAACTTTGCATCTTTACCTGGTGATCTTGCACGGGTCAGAAGCTCTGGGTCCTCAGGACACAGGCTGGGATGCTGGCTCTGGCCGAGGAAGCCAACCCTGCTGCTTGTCTGCGGGGAAAGGTTAGGAGGACATCCCTGTCTCCTCACTGCCCTTGGTTAGAGCCAAATGCAGTGGGAAATCCCTGCAAATGGTGAATTACACTGTCTACTTTATAATGTGAGAAAGAGAGAAACATGTTCCTTCTACTTCGAGTAGCCCATAGAAATACGAGAATAGCATTGATTTTCTAAATCAGACAAACTCCCCCCCCCACCCGTAACTCTAAACAACAACAAAAAAGAGTTGAACTGATTTTCTTTTCATCGTCTATTAGGTAGACGTTATTTTCAGTTATTATCTTCCATTAAGTGGAGTAAAATATCTTTACTATTGTGAAAGTGCCCAGCTGCAATTAAATCAATCATCTCCTGGAGCCTGGCAGGGCGGAGATGGTGCTCATTCTTTCCACTTCTTGGAGACAGAACCCTCTCCTGCCCAAGGGCACCACCCGCTGAGCCTCCACTTTGCTGGAATGAGCCCGATGACATCCTGTGGGGAATATGCTTCTTACTTAGACCAAATAATTTTATTAGACTTCACTAAATGCGGATTTTAAAGGCTTCTGCGTAGCCCTACAGCCAGAACAGCCCGACTGTAGGGATCTCATGTGGAGAGAGCCGTTCTGGTAAAAGTCTGCTATTGACTTGACTGTGGACTCAGCCTGCAGCTGAATATTCGTGTACCTACTAGGTCAGGGGTCCCCAAACTTTTTACACAGGGGGCCAGTTCACTGTCCCTCAGACCGTTGGAAGGCCAGACTATAAAAAAAACTATGAGCAAATCCCTATGCACACTGCACATATCTTATTTTAAAGTAAAAAAAACAAAACGGGAACAAATACAATATTTAAATTAAAGAACAAGTAAATTTATATCAACAAACTGACCCGTATTTCAATGGGAACTATGCTCCTCTCACTGACCACCAATGAAAGAGGTGCCCCTTCCGGAAGTGCGGCGGGGGCCGGATAAATGGCCTCAGGGGGCCGCAGTTTGGGGACCCCTGTACTAGATGGTGCTGCAAGGGATAGAACAAACGAATCGCTGTCCACATCTTTAAGTAACTTTATCTAAATTTTAAAGAAGAGGTTTTAGGCCAAGAGAATTTGGAGCAACTCAAGCTAGTTTATTAATAAGTGTCTAAAGAAATATTCATACTGTTGAGTGGTGGGTGACGTCCCTCTCCACATTCACACACAAACATTTAATACCTGGCTAATTTGGGAGATGTCACCAAAGCCTTATAACCTTCATTTTTTTTTTTTTACTTGAAACCCAATTTTCATTTTTTGAATGACAAAATTTGTGAGACTAGAATCTCTTGAGTCCCTTTTGGTATCAGATTGATGGCATGTGACAATGGAGGAGGACAGAGCTGGGGTTCACAATCAATAGCATCTGGCCTGCTGAGAACATAAGGATTAGGAGACTAATTGAAAATAGTAGCTAATGATTTTTAGACGTCAATACTTATCACATTGCTCTTATATTTGTGGAAGCACACATTGAATTAATATCATCCCGACGTTCCGTTTTATATCGTTCAAACCTGAGAGCCATCCACTGAGGAGGGTGATAATCACACTCATTGTGTAAAGGAGGTCTCACATGTCCCCCCCAAATTAAAATGGACTTAAAAGATGATTCAGTTAGCCCTGGCTGGTTGGCTCAGCGGTAGAGCGTCGGCCCTGTGTGTGGAAGTCCCAGGTTCTATTCCCCATCAGGGCACACAGGAGAAGTGCCCATCTGCTTCTCCACACTTCCTCCTTTCCTTTCTCTCTGTTTCTTCTCTTCCCGCAGCCAAGGCTCCATTGGAGCAAAGTTGGCCTGGGTGCTGAGGATGGCTCTGGGGCCTCTGCCTCAGGCGCTAGAATGGGTCCAGCTGCAACAGAGCGACGCCCCAGATGGGCAGAGCGTGGTCTCCTGATAAGCATGCCGGTGGATCCCGGTTGGGCGCATGTGGGAGTCTGTCTGACTGCCTCCCCACTTCTCACTTCAGAAAAATACACACACAAACAAAAAAAGGTGATTCGGTTAGTAACTTAAGGCGTCCTAGGATTCATACGCGAGCTCTTCCGATCTCAGAAGCTGCACCCCCTTCTGTTGTGCTATGATGCACTTCAAATACGTGGAACCCCAGAGGGGAACTTGAAGAACGAGGGGAATTTAGGGAAATGAGAAGAGTCAAAGCTTCATATGATTTCCCCCCTGGGCTGCCTGTGTCAGGCAGTGCTCTGTGGATGTGAGCAAAATTAAATTAGAAAAAATATCAATTATTTAAAATAAAATAAAATACAAATGCATATGTCCACAGCCAAATGTGCCATGAATGAGGGTCCCCTTCATAATGTCAGCTGGGAAAGAAGTTATGTGGACTTCAAAAATGTGGTTTTTAAAATGTTTTTCATCAAATGTCCTAGTGACACTGTCCTGTTCTCCTCTTCTTTCAGGCACCCATTTTCTTGAAATTTGGTCAAGCCATGTGATTTATTTTGACAAATTAAATGCTATTAAACTCCTAGAAGGACGTGTCTGAGTGCCGGTGTTTATTTCTGCACACTGCCTTTCTCTGCCACATGGTTTGGGAACCGTGAGCTTATACGGAGCTGGCACAAACGTGAAACAGCTTCTGGGGCGAGCCTCTGTTTGGAGGACAGAGACCCCGGGAAGATGGTTGGATCTAAAGCTGACGTCATATGATTGTTTTGTTAAGCTACTGAGATTTTAGGATGACAGCCATTCCCCGGGTTATGAATGAGACAGGCTCTGTAGGTTTGTTCTTAAGTTGTATGTACCGTATTTTTCGCTCCATAAGATGCACTTTTCCCCCACAAAATGGAAGTGGAAATGCCTGTGTATTTTATGGAGCGAATGTTGTGTTTTTTTTAGCTTCTGCGGGTTCCTGGACAACTAGAAGAGTATTTGAATATTAAAGTATCTTCTCATTTGTTAATACTGCTGTTGATTTTACATTGTTGAAATATTACTGTGGTATATTTTATTAAATATTGTAACACACCATTTGGTTCTGAATATTTTTTTTCTTATTTTCCTCCTTAAAACCTTAGGTGCATCTTATGGTCAGGTGTGTCTTATGGAGCAAAAAATACAGTAAGTTGGAACAGGTACATTCGCCTATTAAATGCAACTGAGACAGATGTTTGTCTTCACATAGCATTCAGTTTTACATTTCTGTGCATATAAATACTTAAACTTTTTTTTATTACTAAGTGAGAGGAAAGGAAGCAGAGAGACAGACTCCTACATGCTTTCCACTGGGATTCACCCAGCAAGCCCCCTAGAAGGCGATGTTCTGCCCATCTGGGGCATTGATCCATTGCTCAGCAACCGAGCTATTTTAGCACCCGTGGAGAGGCCACAGAATCATTCTTAGTGCATGGGGCCAACTTGCTGGTACCAATCAAACCATGGCTGCAGGAGAGGAAGAGAGAGATAGAAATAGAGATAGATAGATAGATAGATAGAGAAGAGGAAGGGTGGAGAAACAGATGGTCGCTTCTCCTGTGTGCCCTGATCAGGAATCAAACCCGGGATATTTACACCAGGATGACACTCTACCACTGAGCCAGCCAGCCAGGGCCCTTAAACATTTTCGAACCTACAAAACCTATCTTGTTTGTAATGCAGAGACTGCCTGTATTTGTTACACAGCATGATGTAGTCTCCTGTGTAATATTATATACATACATAAAGGTAGCTTGGAAAAATCCTTACAGAAGGATATACATGATCTTACCTTTTTAAAACCACAAATACTACTGTGCACATTCGCACAGGTAGAAATCTAACAATGCACCTTTAATACCAGGCGACACTGCCCTGTTTTCTTGGCTAGTGTCTGTTTTGTAGGCAGCACTCCGTCTAGCTCCATGATGCCTCACCCCGTTTCTGATAAGCAACAACAACAACAACAACAAAAATGTGTGTTTCTGATGAAGCAAGCCGCGCTGGCTTTGAAATGTTTTGCAATTAATTTGCTTGGTAGATTAGCACACATATCTAATTTATTATAAGGAGGTTTTTTCAAAACTGTTAGTGGACAGAGAGGATTGATCTTTTCATATGTAGTCATAGCTTTATATTTATTTAAAAATGAACAGATGAATAAGATTGCCAAATTAGAAGACCACCGCTTCCTAAGTCTGTCTCTTTAATAGTCTGGAAGCTTGGAAATACCCCGGTTTCGGAACACAGTAGATTTCTACCATTAGGACAAGGAATCCCTCACCCCCAAAACGTCCGAAAATATAGAGGACATGGCTACCTAGTGGACATCTTTTTTTTTCTAGAGAACCAGGATTTTTTTCACTCTATAGGGTGTCCAGTCTCGGATGCAAATCAGTCATAGCAATAGCAAGACATCGTCTTCTGACCACTCTATAAGACGACAAGACGAGGTCTAGCAAATTAGAGGTGAAAGAGGAAAGTGTTCTGCTTCCTGATCAAAGATTTGGGAGAGTCCGGAGAGTAAGCTCACTCCGTCCCTCTGCAGCTGCCACTGGGACCCCAGGGTAAGAAGCCCCACCAGGTCCAATTCCATGAGTACGGTGGAGGAGGGAAGAGCCAGAATTCTCGGGTCAGCCGCTTAATGGCTGGACCAGATGAAGAACTCCTTCAGGATTTTGATACGCGTCACGATTTACTGATTTTATTGCTTAAGCCGGCCAGTGCAGCTAAAGGTGTTGTACCCTATAGAACTAGACTCTGAGTGTCTAACCTCAGAAGAGGGCTGGTAAGACGTGGAATGGGGTTAACCAAATCCATCTAATGGTTTTAGAAAAATTTCCATAAAAATTGTCACAGTTTTAAACTATGTGTAACTGATCCTATTTGAACACGGCTCAAGCGACACGTGTAATTAATTCCCTGCTGTACATCCAAAGACAACAGGAGATCTACAAATCATTTGTTTATGCAGTTGGTCACATTTATCAAGGACAATGCATGGAGGGGTTAATCATTAGGATTCTTTGGAATGCTGGAGGCTGGTCAATAGGTTTGTTTCCCTTCCACTTAGGATTGGGATGCAATACCTGGACAATTTGTAAGATCCCTTTCTCTGTCTTAGCTTGAGAAAACGGAGGTTTTCTCAAGCGAGGCGAGGAGGGGATATGTTTAAGCATACTTTTATTATCTCTGTATGAGCCGAGGAAAAGTTATATTGAAAGCTTAACATGCTATGAAAAGATAAACTTTATGAAGCTTACCTCATAAAAATGGATACAATTTTGTGATATCTGAAATAAAATGTACATAGATCTTGGTCCTTCTTTTCTTGACATTTTCATGAGTATAAATGTGTCAGAAGTTAAAGCTTGGAACTGGAAAGCAAACATTTCACTTGCCAGAATTACACTGTTCTCGTGAATTTATCATAGTTATACCTTCAGCATCTTTAAAATTTTCAGGCTTTTTGGTTTTCTTTTTGTCTTAACTAATTATATTTTTGCCTGTATTCTTAATACTCTGCAATCAGTTATTGCCATGAAAACTTATTAATGCATTAAAGTATGTCTCCATCTAGGAAAATACTGATGGTTTTTCTGATACCTTAAAATGGAAAGTCAGAAATGTCCCTATTCCAAAGCATATCTTACACAATTCTCGTGGTTTCCACCCCACCTTTATTTTGATTTAGTAAATGGCCAAAAAGGCCATTTGTTTGACTTTTATCTAAAAGTTTATTAGACCGAACAATGCTAATGGAAGTACGCAATTTCATTTACTGACTTCTATCAATGTAAAACTACTCTTTTAATCTCCAAAGGATGTTTTCATTTCCGGCAATGAGTAATCATTAGCCCAGAAAAGTTTGTTGATGATTAAAGGTTACAAATGCATTTTGCTGCTCTGTTGTTTTTCCTGTGTGCCATTAGCTGCGTAAGTAATCAGCATAGACATTTAATTTAATTTTATTTTGTCTTCCATCAGTTCATGAGAAACAATATAGACATTAAAAAAAAATATCTCCAAGGTCATAAACGTAGACTGAGGTTTTCAGCTCTGGTACAAGCTGGATTCAAAAAATAAAAAATAAAAGATCCAAAAGTGTATTTTTTTCTTCCACTCATGTCTCATATTGACAATGCAATGACAAATCTGGTCTAAAGGTACAGACTCCGCAGCAACCATGTTCAGCCTTTCTCCCTGCTCCCTGCTAAGAGATGTAGCAGTGGAAGGCTCAAACCGTATCAAGTGTTGAGGCTTCAATAACCACCTAAAGTCACTCCCTCGTTTCAGCCGAGACCCATGTGGAACACTGACAGGGGACCGCTTACGGACAGTAACGTGAAGTACAGATATTGATCAACTTACGACCTATGCAACTCACAACCGTTCGACTTTACGACCACAATCGCTAGCCACGACTGCTCCGCGTCTGGCAGTGCAAGCGTTGCCCAGCTGGGCGTAGGACAGTGCGGACCAGCTTCCGGCAGCACTACCATCTCCGCGTGCACCATTTCAACTGTTATCCCAGACTCGGTACAGCAATCTGTGTTTTGTGTCTTGGATATTTTTCATCAAACCCCTCCCAAGATGTCTACCAAGAGGAAACTGCCTTTGTAAATATTAAACCAGTTGTACAAGTAATGCACTGTTTTACTTAAACCTGAAGACTCTAAAAATAAGAAACAAAATGGTATAGAGATAATACAAATGGCATAAAATGAACCAAGAAAATTATGATATATAACAATAATGAAAGAAAATTATGATAAAATATGACTTAAAGATTTTTTTTTTGTATTTTTCTGAAGCTGGAAATGGGGAGAGACAGTCAGACAGACTCCCGCATGCGCCCGACCCGGACCCACCCGGCACGCCCACCAGGGGCGACGCTCTGCCCACCAGGGGGCGATGCTCTGCCCCTCTGGGGCATCGCTCTGCTGCGACCAGAGCCACTCTAGCGTCTGGGGCAGAGGCCAAGGAGCCATCCCCAGCGCCCGGGCCATCTTTGCTCCAATGGAGCCTCGGCTGCGGGAGGGGAAGAGAGAGACAGAGAGGAAGGAGGGAGGGGTGGAGAAGCAAATGGGCGCTTCTCCTATGTGCCCTGGCCGGGAATCGAACCCGGGTTCCCCGCACGCCAGGCCGACACTCTACCGCTGAGCCAACCAGCCAGGGCCTTCTCTTTATCTGTGGAACAACCGAAAATCAACCTGTCTGTACTTTTAGGCTCGGAATATATTTGGATCAGTGCAGGAAAAACAATCAATGATGATGAAGGCCTTTTGTTTTTTTAACACGATCACTTCCTCTAAGACAATCAGAGGGAAGTTCGCATTTTTCAGATTTTACCTTAACATCTTGACTGTCCTCAGCACGAACTTCGATGAAGGTATGTGGTCCCTTCAGTAGCACTCTGCAGAAGCAGGCTGCCCCGGGCAGGGGGTGCGCGGGGCCGGTGAGTGGGTGCGCGGGGCAGGTGAGTGGGTGCGTGGGGGCAGGTGAGTGGGTGCGCGGGGCTGGTGAGTGGGTGTGCGGGGCAGGTGAGTGGGTGCGCGGGGCTGGTGAGTGGGTGTGCGGGGCAGGTGAGTGGGTGCGCGGGGCAGGTGAGTGGGTGCGTGGGGGCAGGTGAGTGGGTGCGCGGGGCTGGTGAGTGGGTGCGCGGGGCAGGTGAGTGGGTGCGTGGGGCAGGTGAGTGGGTGCGTGGGGGCAGGTGAGTGGGTGCGTGGGGGCAGGTGAGTGGGTGCGCGGGGCAGGTGAGTGGGTGTGCGGGGCAGGTGAGTGGGTGCGCGGGGCTGGTGAGTGGGTGCGCGGGGCAGGTGAGTGGGTGCGTGAGGGCAGGTGAGTGGGTGCGCGGGGCTGGTGAGTGGGTGCGCGGGGCAGGTGAGTGGGTGCGCGGGGCTGGTGAGTGGGTGCGCGGGGCAGGTGAGTGGGTGCGTGGGGGCAGGTGAGTGGGTGCGCGGGGCAGGTGAGTGGGTGCGCGGGGCAGGTGAGTGGGTGCGTGGGGGCAGGTGAGTGGGTGTGCGGGGGCAGGTGAGTGGGTGTGCGGGGCAGGTGAGTGGGTGCGCGGGGCTGGTGAGTGGGTGCGCGGGGCAGGTGAGTGGGTGCGTGGGGGCAGGTGAGTGGGTGCGCGGGGCAGGTGAGTGGGTGCGCGGGGCAGGTGAGTGGGTGCGCGGGGCAGGTGAGTGGGTGCGCGGGGCTGGTGAGTGGGTGCGCGGGGCAGGCGAGTGGGTGTCCGGGCTCGGGCTCTCCCAGGGCAGCTGCTGGGCACTGGACTCCTCCTCTGTGGGGATTCCTGTGTCCTCCCACCCCGGGCCGGTGGGGCCTCTTCTCTCGGGTAACAGGGGCCGCCTGGGGCGCTCCACCTGGGTCCCCAGAACGCGTTTGGTGGACGGAGTGGCTCCTCTTGTCTCGGGGACGAGGGAATGTCGGAAAGGGTTACAGGGACAGAGGAGGAGCGTGGGTCCATGCCGGCAGACATGGGAGGGCCGGTGACACGGCCAAATGCCCAGGCACGGTGATTTTAAAACAACTATTGACTTGGAAAAACTTTGGGAGAAAATATAATTCTTCTCCAATATAAATCTTTCCAATTTCCCAAGGTTAAGCAAGAATTCTTTGTAATCAGAGAAATGTTCCCGTATGTAACCGAGAAACCTCAGGTGCTATGTACTCAAAAGAGAACTTGCTCCTCTTCATGAAATATCTGATTTACTGGTACTTATTCATAATTCACATAAGCTGGTTGTCTGGTTTGTTTTACTATTATTATTATTATTATTGTTATTATTATTATTATTGAGAGGAGGGGAGATAGTGAGACAGACTCCCTCATGTGCCCCTATTGGAATCCACTCGGCAACCCCCATCTGGGGCTGATGTTGGAATTAACCAAGCTATTCTCAATGCCTGAGGCTGACATTCGAACCAATGATCCCATTGGCTCTGGAAGGGGAAGAGGGAGAGAAGGGAGAGAGAGAGGGAGGGGAAAGTGATGGTTACTTCTTTTGTGTGCCCTGACCAGGAATCAAACTCAGGACCTCCATAGGCCAGGTTGATGCTTTATTCACTGAGCTAACCAGCCTGGGATTATTTTTATTATATATTTTCAATTGCAGTCTACCTTCAGTATTATTTGGTCTTAGTTTCAAGAGGACAGAGGACACCATGGTTAGACACTCGTATACTTTATACAATGTCCCCCCCCCCCCCATATTCCCAGTACCCAGCTGGCACCATGCACGGTTATTACCGTATTGTTGGCTAGACCTCCCGGGGCTACGCCTTCCTTCCGCATGACTGTTCTGTAACTACACTCTGTGCTTCTCAGTGGCTTCTCACCCCCTTCACGCAGTTCCCCGAGCCCCGCCCCTCCGGTCGTCATCATCTCGTCTCTGTATCTGTGCTCTGTTTCTGCCTTGTTCGCTCATTTATCTTGTTCCTCGGGTTCCACGCAGCCGCGAGAGCAGAGTGCTTGTCTTTCTCAGACTGCCTCCGGCACTCAGCGTAACGCCCTCCGGACTCCTCCGTGTGGTGGCAAGTGGCAGGATCCCCTGGTTCCTCATTGCTGAAAAGTGTCCCATTGTTATGAGAGAGAGAGAGAGAGAGAGACAGACAGACAGACAGAGAAAGATATCTCACATTTTCTTTAGCTATTTTGTTTTGGTATCTTGAGAAGTGTGAATAATGCTGCAATAAACAGGGCAGCGGGTGCATCTTTTCGAGAGTGATTTTGTTTCCTTGAGATTAAAAACCCGGATGTGAAATTGCTGAATCATGGTCGTTCTATTTTTAAATTTCTTAAAGAGTCCCCAGACTGTTTTCACTGGTGGCCATACCAATCTGCATTCCCACCAACAGGGTACAGGCTCCTGTTTTCTCCATTTATTATTTATTTATTTTTGCCAACGCTTGTATTTTTACAATGATAGTCACTGTCACAGGGGTGATAGGACGCCGCGGTGTGGCTTGGATTTGCATCGCCCTGGTGATTTGATGTCAAGCACCTTTCGATATACCTGTTGGCCATTCTGCATCTTCTTGGAAATTATGTCTATTCTGGTCCTCTGGTCACTTCAAAATTACTTGCCCGTTTACTTCTCTACCGAGTTGTACAAATTTTTTATATATTTTGGATATTAACCCCTTATCAGGTATATGGTTCTCCCATTTGATAAGTTGCCTTTTCCTTTCGTTAATTCTTTTCTGTGCATGATAAATTCTTCTTTGCTTTTTTAGGGGAAGAATCACATTTTGCAGAATACTTAAAAATTAAAACCTAAAGGTACTTTAGAATTACAAAAAATATATTATACACATTTTAATATGGTTATGGGTTTATCAGTTACCTCCTGGGCTAGAATATGAAAGCACAAGAATTTTTACAACTCTATTGCCAGTGTTTGGAACAGTACCAGCCCGTGTGGCTACCCCAAATCAGTGGTGCGTTTGTGTAACAAAAAATAGTGGCTGCCTCCCAGTACATAGTTCTGCAACTCTTACGTGTCCCTCTTTAACCCTAGCTATACCCCCTGCCTCTATATTTTTGGAAGTTCTTGGGCTGAGATCTAAGAGTTCCTTTTCAATCACTAATACATACTTGTATCTTTCACCTCCTTTATTTCACCTATTCCCACCCAAACGGACCAGCGTTATTTTTATCGACTTCTTCGTGAATCGTGGGAATGATGATTGGCAGGCTGGAAGGCTCTTAAGCTGAAGCCCACCTTACAGCTGGGTCTGTGTTCTGCAGCGCCCCATCATCAGGGAAACAGAGAGAGGCATCGGCTGTACTCAGTTACCAACGCGGTGCGATGGGGCCCCAAACACCACCGACTGATCGCCTCCTCCATCTGGAAATCATCCTTTTCCTTTATCTTGCCCAGTCTGGCCATTCAGGCGGAGAAATGATGGATTCCACCATCAGAGGAGAACGGAAAAAGAATGCTGAGGCTCGTGTTTATAGGAAATAAATGAGATCTTAATCAAAACTGAGGAGGAGAGGACATAAGAAAAATGCAGAACCATGGGCCTGGTGGAGGCGGGGGGGGGACACGAAAAGTTAAATGAAACGCGTTCTTATCAGGTGCCCTTCCTGGACAAGAACACAAGCAAAAAAAAAAAAAATGTGTGCACATTGTTAAAAAAGCAAAGATCATGTGATTTAGACCAGTGGTCCCCAACCCCCGAGCCATGGACTGGTACCGGTCTGTGGGCCACTTGGTACCGGTCCTCAGAGAAAGAATAAATAACTTACATTATTTCCATTTTATTTATATTTAAGTCTGAACGATGTTTTATTTTTAAAAAATGACCAGATTCCCGCTGTTATATCCATCTAAGACTCACTCTTCATGCTTGTCTCAGTCACGTGATACATTTATCCGTCCCACCCTAAAGGCCGGTCTGTGAAAATATTTTCTGACATTAAACCAGTCCGTGGCCCAAAAAAGGTTGGGGAAGGCCCTGGCCAGTTGGCTCAGTGGTAGAGCGTCGGCCTGGCGTGCAGGAGTCCCGGGTTCGATTCCCGGCCAGGGCACACAGGAGAAGCATCCATCTGCTTCTCCACCCCTCCCCCTCTCCTTCCTCTCTGTCTCTCTCTTCCTCTCCCGCAGCAGAGGCTCTATTGGAGCAAAGTTGGCCCAGGCACTGAGGATGGCTCCATGGCCTCTGCTTCAGGCGCTAGAGTGGCTCTGGTCTCAACAGAGCAACACCCCAGATGGGCAGAGCATCGCCCCCTGGTGGGCATGCCTGGTGGATCCCGGTTGGGCACATGCAGGAGTCTGTCTGACTGCATCCCTGTTTCCAAATTTGGAAAAATACAAAAAAAAAAAAAAAAAAAAAAAGGTTGAGGACCACTGATTTAAATTTTAAATTTTGTTCTGGGCAGGCAGCACGGATCTGAGCTGGGAAGGTAGAGCCTCCCAGGTAAGGGTTCCGGGTGTGCACAGACAGCAGCCATAGGAGCTGAGACCCCCGAAGCTGGTGACTAAGAGGATGTGGGAGCCGGAGGAGGGAAGGGACAGTAGGAAACGGCTCCCAGGTGCCTGACAAGGAGAAAGGTCACTATCCGAGGTGGAGGGGAGGGGGCCCAGGAATGGGAGGAAGGTGATGTGTGCACGTGGGAGACAGGGCTTCCCTGCTACGTCTGAGCTCCCGTGTCCGTGGGAACCGCCTCGGCTCTATTCACAGGGTATTATTGTCCGAGCCGTGTAAGGCATTCAACAAATCCTTATTCACAGAAGGCCTGGTTCGAAGTTCCTCTTGGACCCTGGGATCCTAAGGTATAAGTGTTTTAACTTCGTTTAAATGACGCTGTGGGGTTTCAGGTATTCACAATATTCTGATTAAAATTCCTCGTTATTTGTGGTTTGTTTGTTTGTTTGTTTTAGTAACTCATTTCACACAGGCTGGTCTCCAGGTCTTTTGGGAGAAATCTGGTCTTGACCGTAGTCATGTATCTTCCTACCCCCACCGCTTCTGGTTTAAATTTTAAATTTTAATAATCTGTGAGGAAATGGGTGGGAAGACAGACTTTCCTCTACCTGATGTGGAGGGAAGAGGAAGTCACAGCCACGTTCTCACATTGTATCCATTCTGTTGGGAGCGGGCACTCTGGGAGCTGCGGGTGCCCTGGCCCTCAGATCAAGTCACGGGACAAAACCGTGGTTGGGGGAGGGGTGAGAGAGAGGGTTTAGTCTATCTGATTTGAGCCTCTGTGGGAATTCACATTCTCTGACATTTCACTGACTGGGGTTTTTATCTTTGGGCGGTGGTGATGTCCAGACATGTTTTACTGTTTGTAGGAACCAGGAAGGGTTTCAAAATTTGGATGCTACCGAGAAAGTTGTGGCACCAACTTTTTTTATTTTTTGGGGGGGGACAGAGACAGAGAGAGACAGAGAGGGACAGACAGGAAGGGAGAGAGATGAGAAGCATCAGTTCTTCATTGCAGCTCCTTAGTTGCTCACTGATTGCTTTCTCATATGTGCCTTGACCGGGGGGGGGGGCTACAGTAGACCAGGTGACCCCTTTTTCAAGCCAGCGACCTTGGGTTCAAGCTGGTGAGCCTTGCTCAGACCGTGCTCAAGCCGGTGACCTTGGCGTTTGGAACCTGGGTCCTCCAGGTCCCGGTCTGATGCTTTGTCCACTGCACCATTGTCTGGTCAGGCACCAGCTTTTGTTCTGTTTTTTTGTTTTGTTTTGGTTTTTCTGTAAGCAAAGAAAGATTAAGCTCTTCATAAAATAAAAACTAAAAAAGACATTTCCTTTCCAAGTTATGAGAAAATAATCTGCATATATTCCTTGCCTAAGGAAAGAGAAAAAACGACTTCATCTCTAGCTTACCTGGCTTGATCGAGAAAAGACAGAGGTGAATTTACAATGACTTCCACAGGGTTTTTCTCTGGAATGCCTTGCGTAGTCGCTGTTGAAAACCATCTTCATCAATACGACGAATGCTCCTGCATTGCAGATGAGGCCGGGCTGCAAGGGGTATGTAAGCAGGGGGAGATGCTCAGAACGGACACCTGGAACTCCAGGTCACGCGGTGAAGGGCGGTAGACTGGCACTGGGGTCCGAACAATAGCGTTTTGAATATGACACTCACATGTTTCATTTTGCATTATTTGGATAATACTCATTAGGCCCTTATAGAATGCCCAGTTGTTTATTATAACAGAATGACAGGAAGTGAAAGTAATACCAAACAGATTAAACAAACCCTCTGAGTCACACAGTTGAATTGAGGACATACGAATAGAATGAACTATTCGAAGACATGACATGTGTCTACAACCATGAGAAGTATTCTGTCCGTCCCACCTGCCCAAACCATTTTTCTGATTACTTTTCTCTGCACAATGAAAAGACAGCTGCCCATGGCGACTACAATCCAGAAGTTCATGACGCTGATGAAGGAGCAACAGACACTTGTCTTAGTTTAGAAAAGGAAACCACATGTGTACCCTCTAGAAAGGATCGAAAGCAAACTTTTCAACCCATGGGAGTTTAAATTGTGACCTTTCTCTTGGACGTTTTATGGTCTTCCCCTTCTCCCAGTTAAAAAAAAAATTAAGGGATCCCATTTACTTTCCTTCTCTTTCAATAGTTCAGTTTATTTATAAAACACAGGTGATGACACCCTGGAGATGACAGGGATTGTTCAAAATCTTACCACACAATAAGAGAGATATTTGCACACATCTTTATAAAATCTAAAAATGGTTACAGTGAGAAACTGGCCAGCAAGAGCCGGAAAAGTGAGATTAAGTGTTCTGCAAAAGATGAGTATGTCCTTTTTATAAACTCCCCAGGACGGGTGGGCGTGCTGGAAGGCAGTCGAATAGCAGAAGGGGAGAGTAAGGAAGGAGAGAAGGTCCCGCAAGGACTAGCCTCTTTCGGAGCTGACAGAGGTTTTAGAGAATATCTTTAAATACGTTGGTAGGGGAGAATTTTGAAAAAGATGTGTGCTAGGCCTCTGCCAATTAGTTACGACTGGTGTTTTTAGAAATATCTAGTCTGCAGGGACGAAAGTTTATTTACTTACAACAGCGTTTCAGGGAGAAGGATCCCGTGGCGTGTTCAGGATAGACTGGACCACGCGGAGAGGAGACGCAGGGACAGTAACGAGGACACGGTGACGACGACGACAAGGAAATCGAAAAGCTTTGACAACGTGAGGGGTGGCAGCTATATCAGACAGGGAGCGGGGACGTGAACGGGGCGTGGTGCATGGCGTCCAGAGGGTTGACAGCACTTGGTGACGAAACAGACACCTCCGAAGAAGCAGGTCCTCACAGACGTGTCCCAGTAGAGCCCGAGCTCTACGTCGATCAGGCGTCCCCGATTCGACTTCCCTGTGCAGTGGGATGCTCCCGCTTATCAGCAGGGCTGGCAGCCTCTTCGAAATTACTGTTGAGGCGGCTATGAGGATGCTACTGATAAGTGCCGACACTAACTGCCACTGGAGGAAAGACATGACTGACAGAGTTAATTGCAATGATCACACAGGCCGTTTACTAATCACAGATCCTTCTGGTGTGCCTGGGTGCAGCTTAAGGGGGCCCCGTCGGCGTGCTCCTCTCGGCTGGCTTTGGTCAGAGCTCAGAGCGGCGTGGAGACAGCCCACATCAACATTGGAGTCTGGGCGAATACTGCAGCAGGGGCCCCTCAGCTTTAGTACCTTCTCTGGCCAACGCCTTCTAACAGGTGTCAATCTACAGGATTATCACCTCAAACCACCTTTTTGGGAGTTCCTCGCAGGGAATCCCCTCTATCTCAAACTACTGAAATGTTTACATCAAACCATTTTTTTTAAGATGTTCTTATTTACGTTAACTTACAAAGCTATGGCACCAAGCCACTTCTTAACTATGTATAACTTCACACACACACAAACTGGGCCCTGCTCGATACTCAGAGTCTGTTTATCACAACTACACCCACTATATTAATTCCTATCCAAATAGCATAACTTTATTTAATTTTTAATAATTATTTTAAATATTATTTTAATTACTTTTGTATATCTTTCATATTTTTGTTTCTTACATTTCTATATATATTTTTTACATTATAAATTTTTTACTCTTCTTTTTTTAATAATAAATTTTTATTAATTTTTATGGGGTGACATCAATAAATCAGGGTACATATATTCAAAGAAAACATGTCCAGGTTATCTTGTCATTCAATTCTGTTGCATACCCATCACCCAAAGTCAGATTCTATCTAGTTCTATCAGACTCCTCTGTCAGACCTTCTATCTAGTTTTCTTTATGCCCCTCCCATTCCCCCTCCCCCCTCCCTCCTTCCCTTCCCCCGCCCCCCATAACCACCACTCTCTTGTCCATGTCTCTTAGTCTCATTTTTATGTCCCACCAATGTATGGAATCCTGCAGTTCTTGTTTTTTTTTCTGATTTACTTATTTCACTCCGTATAATGTTATCAAGATCCCACCATTTTGTTGTAAGTGATCCAATATCATCATTTCTTATGGCTGAATAGTATACCATGGTGTATATGTGCCACATCTTCTTTATCCAGTCTTCTATTTTTTTTTACAGTGATTAAAGCCTTTAAGCAAACTTTTGGCCAATACAGCAAGAATCCATAAAAGAGTAGTGTCCTTAACATGTTCACCAAGTCCAAGTTGGCCCCATCACCATGCCAAATCCCTGAAAAATGCAACCCGACCACAGTTCAGTCTGTTAGGAGCTGTCACAGGGAGCAGGAGTCCAGGAAAAGTCCATATCCAGGAAAAGTCCGCATGGCACTGGAATTGTTGTCACAATTCTATACTTTGCAGCTCACGTCCAAGTCCCAATGACCGCTGCTTCTAGCTGGTAATGATTCAGGTAGACTGGAAAAGCCATTTGCAGCATGCGTGGAGATGGACCTTCTGTTCTCCTCTGCCTGGAGAGATGAGACCAGGTTGCTTTTCCCTGGAGCTCTGCAACTGTGGCATGGTAAAGAGAACCTTGGGATACACTAAGCTGGGTGGCAAAGGTAGACTCATAATAGAAGTTGGCAAAAGGGGGAAAGAGAGCTCTAAATTAGGAGTAGGACCCAGCCTGAAATATGAGTGGGGCATTGAGGTAGGAGAAATAAAGGAAACACTATATATTAAACAAAGCAGCAGAAAATAGGACTATCAACACCCACAACAGAGATCTTTGAGGGAAGAATAAAAAAACTGACTATTCAGGCAAGACACAGTTAAGTGGCCCTTGTGCCAATGAGATCAGTTTACCTGCTTCTTGGAAGAAATACCCTAGGCTCGTCCACAGTGTTGTAGATGGGGCCGACAGCCCTGGGCCCCTTCAGCCTTCAGTGGCAAACCCCAGCATTCTCTCATTTCTCTCTCATTTCTCTCATTTCTATATATTTAATGACTATAACATTATATTACTACAACAGACTTGACCTTGTGGATGTTGCTGCCTGGCGTAGGGTCGTCAAGGGCTACTTACGCCGTAGGATGGTGACCGTCATCATGTTAAAATGGTCATGATTATGTGGAACTACAGAAACGACTCCCAACAGAACCCTAACAAAAACAACATCAACTCAAACCGCCACCGTAGCCCAATCTTTGTAAAACATTGTTGTTGTTGAAAAAAGGCCACCCTACGTTTATGAGGAACAATTATGGAAAGTGTTTGTTCTGGTTGTTTTGTTTGGTTTCCCACATGAAGGCAAATACTTCCGGAAGTTTGCTTTGGGGGAATGAAGGACTCACAGACAGACACGTATCTATTATCGCCAGAAAACATCTGTTCCGCTTTAGAAAATTAGAGACAGCAACATCAAAACCTCCAGCGTCTCTCATTTTCCAAAAAACCAAGCAGCTGACGAAGGCTGACTTTAGATTCTCAAACTGACTTTCACAGGATGTCAATTTTGAATTAAAAAAAAAAATCACATTTACTTAGAATAGCAGAGACAGGAAATAATGGCACCACACAAATGGCATCTCAAGGGGCCTGGGTGGGTGGACAGTCAGGTTCCTGTTGATTTCAGCTTTGTTTCTTTTTCTTTTCCTAATTGGAAATGTTTCTCTATTTTAAACATACCGGAAAATTACCTTAATATATCTGTCTATCCAGTTCTACTAATTTGGTCCTTTTTGACATGATAAATTAGTTGAGAACAATTCTATCTATTTTATCTATTATAACTTTATGCCAACAGATGGGTTAAATATAAATATTGTTTAGATGAAAACTGAGAGAAAAGGAATGAGGTTAAGTAATACTAAGTTTGTAATAAAAAAAACATGATTATTTTACTGAAATGTGTATTGGCCTCAGAAATAAAGCTAGCTGTTTTATGTCCCTCTGTCCTATCCTTTTGTTAGAATCCCATTCCTGGCCTGACCTGCAGTGACACAGTGGATAAAACGTTGACCTGGAACGCTGAGGTTGCTGGTTCGACACCCCGAACTTGCCTGGTCAAGGCACATAGGGGAGTTGATGCTTCCTGCTCCTCCCCCCTCTTCCCTCTCTCTTCTCTCGAATATGAATAAATTGTAAAAAGTCCCATTCTTTCTATGGCTAGTAGCTTGATTTCCGACCCATAGAACCCTGATGCCGGGAAGGGCAACCGCTTTGCCGACAAGAGGTCACAATCCTGTGAGCACGTGGAATGTTGTCAGATACTTGATGTGATGAGACTCCTGGGATCTATTTGCAAGATTGTGTCACAGGCATAAGGCAGGTGAGATCGCCTAGCTCATGGCTGAATGTGGAGGCTTCGGCTTCAGCTTTGGGCCCCTCTCACCTCCTTGGAGCTCTGTGCCTCTTTCTTCACTGGCCGAGGTCTTGCTGAGCCCAGGGAGCTTTCTTCACAGGGCTGCTGGGAGCACCACCTCCCTTGTTCCTAGAGCGCCCAGTTCCGGAGGGAGAGAGCACTTTTCCCAGTTGCTCCGACAACAGCAACAACAGGCTGGAGGAGGCGTCCGATTGGCTGAGCTGCTTATTCATGGGGTGATGACCGAAGCAGCGGGTCCGGGAGATGTCAGACTCGTTCAACAGAAAGGGGGACAGGGTAGGTCCCCAAAGGAGGAGATCCTGTACGCACACTATGTGCACTCTAAGCTTACCACGATTTCTGGCGGAAAAGGCTCCCGGTTCACACGGCAACCGAGGTGAATAGCAAAAAAGTTGAAACTTAGTATAACAGCCATCGGATCGCCATTCCTGTCTCCACTCTTCTTCCCTGTTACTATTATTGGTTTTTTTTTTTCTTCTTTTTCTGTTTCTTCTCCTCACCGGTCTTATGATCCAGTCCCTCTGCTGGTTTCGGCTGCTTTCTGGGTCTATGCTCACGAGCTCCGTTTTCCTTCAGCGACTTCCCTCTTTATGTTCAATGAATCCTCGCGCTATTCGGGAAACGCGGTGGTCCTCCCTGATTCCTGGGTGTGCGTCCCCTGGTTTCGGTGACACGTGGTCCACCGAGGTCTGAAAATACGACAAGGAAAATTCCAGGCATAAAAATGTGCTAAGTTTTAAGTTGCGTGCTGTCCTGAGAAACGTGATGAACTCGTGTGCCCGCCTGCCCCGTCCACCCCTCCCCCTCCCCCCATGACACGCCCCTTTGTCCGGAGTCTACACTCTGTACACTGCCCGACTGTTAGTCCCTTTGTCATCGTCTCAGCTGTCACACGGGCTGTTGAAGTATCTCTGTGCTTGTGATCAAGTCACCCTGATTTTACTGAATAATGGCCCCGCAACGCAGTAGTGATGCTGGCCTTTCGGACATGACAAAGGGAGGCTGTGAAATGCTTCCTTGCGGTGACAAGGTCCAGCCAGTCCTTATCTTACTAATAGAGATAACGAAGTCGGCAGGAGTTGTTAAGCTCTACAGGAAGGACACATCTTCTATCCAGGAAATGGTGAAGAAGAGTAAAGAAATCTGTGCTAGCTACGCGGTTGCACCTTAAACCGCAGAAGTTACGGCCGTTGCGCGTGGGAAGCGCTGAGTTAGGACGCGAACGGCCTTGCGCTTATGCGCAGAAGCTGGGAACAGAAAGCCTGACAGCAACGTGTTGTTCCCGAAAGCACCGAGCTGTTCAAAGACTTCAGCAAGGGATCCCCAAATCCAGGCTCTACCTGGCTTCCTCCTACCGAACCTGCCTTCGAATCCAGCCCCCGCGTTCCCAGCCTTGGGACCTGTGGAAGGAGTGCTCAGCTTCGGAGCCATTCCTGCTGGGACTGGCAGGTGCCAGCCGGGAGCACTGGCCCCAGGTCTGGGATGACTGCTGTTCTAGGTTACCTTTTACTCTGGATCTTAAATGTGTAATTCTTCCTCTTCTTTGCCCTTTGGGACACTCAAGCATGTTCTGAAATACTTTACCCTATGTATTTTCTTTTATAAAAAAAATTAAATTTTTTTTTTCTTAACTGAGAAGCAGGGAGGCAGAGAGATAGACTTCTAAATGCACCTCAACCGGGATCGACCTGGCATGCCTCCTATGGGGTGATGTTCTGTCCATCTGGGGCCACTGCTCAGCAACTGAGCTATTTTAGCACCTGAAGCAGAGGCCATGGAGCCATCTTCAGTGCCTGGGGTCAACTCGCTTGAACTGAGCCATGGCTGAGGGAAGGGGAAGAGAGAGGGGCAGGGGAGAAGCAGATGGGCACTTCTCCTGTGTGTCCTGACCTGGAATCAAACCCGGGACCTCCACACGCCAGGCCGACGCTCTACTGCTGAGCTAACCGGTCAGGGCCAATCCTTTGTATTTTCTATTCCTAGGTGGATCATCTGAAATTTCTAGCCTGTTTTCTAGGAGTAGCTCTGTTTCTAATTATGTATATTTTTTATTTACTTTGGAACCCATTATGCACAGTGCTTTTTAGAGGCGTGGAGGGGACTCTACAAGTTGCTGCTCAGAAAGAGCCTCTGTTACAAACCACGGACCCCTGTCTTGCTCTGACCCGGCTTCCGAGGGAAGCTGTCCCTCTTCCTCTAGAACTTCCTCTTCTATCCTCAGACCTTGATGGTTGCCTTTCATTCTGCATAGTTTTGCAGAAAGCAAAAATAAAATGTTAACTACCTGTGTCTTTGTTACTTATGAGCCGTTTTACTGTCTTGAACTCAATCTACTTCAAATTTTAGCAGACATAAGATATCAAGGAAGGGTCAAGTTTCCTGTCTACTCAACAACATCTGGGTTAGAGTTAGGAAAAATAAATTAGAGACTAGTGCTCTAATAGTCAGGGGACATAGACTATCCCACAGTCCTTTCCCGCGGGGAACTCAATCAGCTTTATCTTCAGACCCGTTTTACAGTACACGCAAATGGCCTTAAAGCTCAAGTGCTCCTCGCTACTCACTCATGTCCTGCTCGTAAATACGGCCCGACTTTCCAGCACCAGCAAAGTCTCGGTCTGGCTATGTATGGCCTTTGGGAGAAGGAGAGTCAAAAGTGTGGGTTTTGCTTTCCACTCTAATACTAGAATTTTATTTTCAGGTTTAAATCGAACTTCTCAAAAATGATTTCCGTTTAGTGTCAATTGTTTCATAAGCCTAATCTTTTTAGCAGTATAGTTTTAACCAGGGGTCCCCAAACTATGGCCCATGGGCCACATGCGGCCCCCTGAGGCCATTTATCTGGCCCCCGCCGCAATTCCGGAAGGAGCACCTCTTTCATTGGTGGTCAGTGAGAGGAGCACATTGACCATCTCATTAGCAAAAAGCAGGCCCATAGTTCCCATTGAAATACTGGTCAGTTTGTTGATTTAAATTTACTTTTCTTTATTGTAAATATTGTATTTGTTCCCGTTTTGTTTTTTTACTTTAAAATAAGATATGTGCAGTGTGCATAGGGATTTGTTCATAGTTTTTTTTATAGTCTGGCCCTCCAATGGTCTGAGGGACAGTGAACTGGCCCCTGTGTAAAAAGTTTGGGGACCCCTGGTTTTAACCTTAGAGGTTGAGATATGAAAAAAGAGATTCACTTTGAAGAGGAACAGAGTATAAGGTGAGAAAGATGCTGTAAAAACTCCAGACATGTCTGAGTTGCCATTGCATTTTTTGCCCACATTGATATTGATGTCTGTGATATAAGAACTATCTACAGAAGATGTGTTGCCTGGTGGTTGAGGGAGTGTCAGCATTTTGAATAAAAAAAAAAGTTCTTTTAGAGACCCAAGATGACCAGCAGAGTAGGTGGAAGCTACTCTCACCTCCTCCCAGGAGCCAAATAGAATTACAACTAAGTTATAGAACAATCATCCTGAATAACCAACTGAAGACGAGCTAAAGAGGAGTCTTATTACCAAGGATTTACAGAAGAAGCCACATCAGGACGGGTAAGAAGGGCAGAGATGCAAAAAGGGATGGCCTTGCTCCCTCAGGGGGTAGCAGGGTTTTCAGAGAAATGTTTTCAGTTGTGGGGGTTTTTCCTTGTAAAGCATGGGGTCTAAACTCCAAGGCTGGCTCCCCAGTTCAGGGCATGAGAACTGGGATGCGGATTCCGGATTCCACGTGACATCGATCTGAAAAGCAGTGGGGTTTCTGTCTGTCTGCATAAGGCTTGGAGACACAGCTACACTCTTAAAGGGCCAGCACATAGCATTTCATTCACAGACACTCACCCTGCCCACAGCAGAGGGAGGGCAGAGAGGACCAGACTCAGGTGAGGAAAGTGTAGGGTTTGTGACTCTGTGAAGATAGGTGAAGAGACAGTCACCAGAATCTCTGGGCTGGGTCAGTCTCACCCACTGCAGAGGGCATTCTTCTTGGGCGGAACACTCCCCACTGGACAGGGTCAGCCTGGGAGAAAGCAATAGCTCCACCCTCTGGACTGCCTCTCACAGGATGCTGTAGCTTTCATCACAATGAGGAGGACAGCCAGGGCCTCCTTCAGGGACTGAGACTAGCCAGCTGGTGGAGGTGGGTGGAGGAGGATGTTGGGGTACCTTCGGAATTTTGCTGACCTCACCCAGAGCCCGGTGTTGCTCAAAGCCAGCCTTGGTGTGCCCCTTGGTTTATTCTGAATGGCCCCCATGCTCAGCAGAGGTAGTCACACACTATGGATTGTCTGTAGCTTCAAACAGGGTGCTGATGGCAGGTCACAGGCAACATCTTATATTGACCTGCACCAGAGTCCCTCCCAGGAGGTCCAGAACCAACACTCCCCGTGGCCAGCTTCAGATATCATCACAGAAGGATCCAACAAATAAATATTCATATTACACAGCACAACTGATAGAGTCAAGGCAATTTCTATCAAGACACCATTGGCATATTTCACAGAACTAGAACAAATATTTCAAAAACTTATATGGAACCACAGAAGTCCTTGAATAAGCAAGAGCAAAACTGAGAAAGAAGAATGAAGTTGGAGGAATCATGCTACCCGATGTCAAACTGTACTACAAGGCCATAGTCATCAGAAAGGCATGGTGCTAGCATAAAAACAAACATACAAGAAACAGAATAGACAGCCCAGAAAGGGACCCACCCTCTTTATAGGCCATTTGTATGTCCCATGTGGAGAAATCTCTCTTTAGGTCTTTTGCCCATTTTTTAAACTGGATTTTTCTCCCTCCTCCTCCTCCTCCTCCTCTTCCTCCTCCTCCTCCTCCTCCTCCTCCTCCTCCTCCTTCTCCTCCTCCTCCTCCTTCTCCTTCTTCTCCTTCTCCTCCTCCTCCTCCTCCTCCTCCTCCTCCTCCTCCTCCTCCTCCTCCTTCTCCTTCTCCTTCTCCTTCTCCTTCTTCTTTTCTTCTGTTGAGTTTTATAAGTTCTTTATAAATTTTGGGTATTAATGTGTATCAGATGTATCATTGGTGAATATACTCTTCCATTCAGAAGGTTGTCTTTTCATTTTGTTGATGGTTCTCTTTGCTGTGTAAAAATCTTGTAATTTGAACTAGTTTCAGTTTGTTTATTTTGTATGTGTATTTACCTTGTTCAAGAAAATATATCACAAAAAATATTACTATGAGAGACATCTGATATTTTACTGCCTATGATTTATTCTTGAACTTTTATAGGTTTCAAGCCTTACATTTAAGTCTTTAATCCATTTTGAGTGTATTCTTGTGCATGGTGTAAGAAGGTGGTTTCACACCAGAGATTGTAATTTCCTCCTTCCCACCCCTTCTTCCTCTCTCCTTCCTTCTTCTTTCTTCCTTCCTCCCTTCTTTCCTTCCTTCCTTCCTTCCTTCCTTCCTTTTTCCAACTTTTTCTCTCTCTTTCTTTTGCCTGTCTTTTTTATCTTGTCAAAATTAAATTAAGCCTGAGGTTAAAGCATTATAAATATTCTTTGTCCAATTTTGCCACCGGGCCAAATTATCTAGGAGCTCATTGGTATCTATATTCTTGTGTTTCCATTTGATTGTTTTTCTTTTATAATTTTCTTTTCTTTTGTTAAAACTCATTGAGGCCCTGGGTGATGAGCTCAGTCAGTTAAGAGCGTGCTCCCAAAACAGTAAGGTTGAGGGTTCGATCCTCAGTCAGGGCACACACGGGAAGCAACCAAAGAATGCACGACCGAGGGAAACAACAGATGAATGCTTCTCTTCCCCCTTCCCTCTCTCTCCCTTCCTTTCTCTGTTTCTCTAAAAACTGATAAAAATCAAGCCCTTGTTAGATAGTTTGGCTGGTTGAAGTGTGGTCCTGAGAATGGAAGTTGCCAGTTCGACTCCCCTTTCAGGGCACACACAGAGGAACAGCTTGATGTTCTTGTCTCTCTCTTTCCCTGACTCTCTCAAACAAACAAACAAACAAATAAACACCTCAAATAAAAAAAAAACAACTCACTGAACTTTTTTCTTGGCCAAATTGAGTTGTTTTTAATTTCCACATTAGATTTGAGTTAGACAAAACAGCAAGTTTACAGCAGTACATAATTTGCTATCCAATTATAGATTAAATTCTTATATGACACTTGTTTAGCTGGATCACAGTACTGTTTATAAAAAGTACTTTTTTGGAATGGTACTTCAACTTCAATCTCTCATTTACAGCTTCCTTTTAAAGGCGGGGTTTGAGTGACGCATCTGCCCTTGATTTCTGAATACAGAGCAGAAACATTTGACTTAAAAATACTTGTTTTACAGATTTTGTTAGTTCCTAGGAAGCCATATTATCTGCCTTCATGCTCCAAATCATACATTTCTTGCCTCTTTTTGTGTGCGCACAGCACGACATTGCCACCCAAGCACTTAGGTTTCTTCAAGAAGGTTTTTTTTTCCTCCAGTCTCTTTCAGAGTCTCCTCATCTTTGCTGCATTCAAAAAACTCTGTTCCGAACAGCCAACTAGATGACTCCAACATGGATTTATGGCCGACCGCTTTTCGTGAATTATGGCTCACGACCCGTCAATAGCTGTAGTTTTGTGAGGTTAGTTATTTTCCTTTCCAATTCTGTCTGTTAAACTAATTCCCTATTCCATGGTTTTCCTTCCACCACCCACCATTCTCTGTGGAAAAAAAAAAAAAAGAAAGAAAGAAAAAAGAAAAAAAGTGCCACCCTGGGGATGTGGTTTTCTTTCTCGGTGGCAGCTCATTGCAGCAACACTCACTCAGTAACCTTAAACGTGCTTTTTCCATAGTTACCGACCTTGTTTCATGACACAACCCAACGAGGTTATTCTATTAGTGAGTTTACAAGACCTTCTTTTTGTTCCAAGCAGTGGGGACCATGCTGAGAGCTGGCTGGAAGCAAACGGAGAATTTATTGGCTGACATCATGGGACATCTGGGTGGCACTGTCTGTCCCCTTCATCAGGCACAGGTGGACAGCCTCTCTCTCTACCCCACCCTTCCCTGGGTCATCTTCCTTCCCAAACCCGTTCTCTCGGGGACCCCAAGAACCTCTTGTTTCACGTGCTCACTGCCTACAAATCCTGGCAGAACTAACTTGCTCTTGTCAACTGTTCCGACAGATTCCCCCCAGACGGTCACCATGGGACGTGCCCGCCTGCAGCCTTTATTCCCGGCAAGGGCAGGCTCAGATGTTCCCTAGTGAGGCCCAGGCCCGGAGCCTGGAGAATGAGGTCAGCTTCCAATTGTACACGGACCTCTGGACGGAGAATACGGAAAGGGCAATTCTCCGTGGAAAACGTTCAGCTACTGGTCTTGGAAAAAGGGATGTATAGGTGATCCTCAAGAAGGAGTTTGTTGTGGACGTTTCCCTACTGAAATTCTGTCTGTAGCCCCATTCCCTCAGGGTAAACATCGGCTTCTGTCATTTGCTGTGCAAGCCTCTGATCATTTTTATCTCCTGCAACTTTGGTCTTATCACTGCCCCCTTATAAATTAGGTGGGTGTTGATATTATGCCTTGGCTTTCATATCTACAATGTTCTCCTCTTTAATAAAATTGTCATGAACCCTCCCACCAGCCCTCAATAACATACGTGAACTCCCACCATTTCCACAACGTTTTTGTTGGCCACCTTAGTCCGTGACAGTTGACGCCTTTGCAGTCCACATGGTTTTACAATTTACCATGTTTTCAAACCTTTTAAGACTGTGTGTTTCTTGTTCATGCGTAGCTGGAAGGCTCAAAGCCTGCCATCTGTTGTTCATTGTATTTTGGATATCACTCGTTTGAAAAAGAAATCACAAAACCAAAAGGCTGCTATAAATTCAGTAATGATTTCAAATGAGACTCAATATTACTAACTTTAAGACAATCTCCTTCTATGCTTGAAAGATGGGTATACAATATAATCAACAGTGCGATTGCTATAGAAATGTTTACCTGAAACTTATGAACTCTTATTGATCAATCTTACTGTGTTCAAGTAAATTTTCTAAATAAAATTCAAAAATTAAAAAAAAGCATTTTATTTTATTATTTATTTATTTTTAGAGAGAGAGAGACAGACAGAAAGGAAGGGAGAGAGATGAGAAGCATCAACTCGTAATTGTGGCACTTTAGTTGTTCATTGATTGCTTTCTCATATGTGCCTTGACCAGGGGCTCCAGCTGAGCCAGTGACCCCTTGCTCAAGGCAGTGACCTTTGGCTCAAACCAGTGACCTTGGGTCATGCTTACGACCCCAAACTCTAGCCAGCAACCCCACGCTCAAGCTGGATGAGCCTGCACTCAAACCGGTGACCTTGGGGTTTTGAACCTGGGTCCCCACAGTTTCAGTCCAATGCTCTATCCACTATTACCTTACTGCCTGGTCAGGCCGAAAAGCATTTTATACATCTACGTGCAGAACTTTACTTTTGAGGGCTATTTAACATAAAAAATGATACATTTTGGTCGTGTATTTCAATTCTGGTAGGCTAAAGTCATTTAGGTCGATCAAATCAGGAAGTAGAGCTGACAGAACCTCTGCTCGCATTATATTAATTGTGACACGTTCTATTTGGGATGCCTCCTCTAACATTTCTTGTGAGTACTTTTAAAATAAGAGATGGAGACCCTTAGATACTGGAAAAGAAGGTCTGTGTTATCGAGGAACGAGAGAACTTAGTGAATTTATGGGACAAAACGGCACATTACAGACTCTGTCACCCCAGAGAGCATCTTCCTTCTCTCATAGCTAGAATACACTTTAAAGAATAATGGAGAAATGCTCCACATACTTCATTTCCGAAACAGTAGCAAACTATTTACTGGCATAATAGAAGATTAAAGAAATTTTATTTTATTTTCCTTAAAGCTTCTACATCAGGGGAAGCTGCTAGCTACTGCCAGAATTCACCGCATTCTGTACGCGTGTGGCATGATGATGCTATGGAGGACTTTCATCACCCCTGTACCAGCTCCTGAGGACGGGCTACCTCACCCAACGGGGACATGGTCTTCCGGACGTCAGCCATTCTCCAGGAATGAGGAGCAATGTACCTTCCCCACCACATGGCGGTACATTGTAACCATGACTGCAATCCTTCACTCCTGTCTGAGTTTATGCCCTTTTGCAATCTTCCTTTGTGGCATCCTTCACCAAGAAGTGAAGTCTGGTCCCTGCCCCTGGGATTCAGTCTTGCGGGATGAATTGGTTGCCTAGAAAAATTTGGTAGAGATGATGGTGTGTCGGTTCTGAGAGAAAGCCTTGGGAAGTTCTGCACGCTTCCTCTGACTCCCTGGGACGCACAGCTCCCTCCTGACCAGAGCTGGGCAGCGTGCTGTGGCCAAGCACTTACTCACCCGGAGAAGCAACAGTCCAGCATCCCCAGCAGAGGGCAGAGACAGGAGGAAAAGCACACACGATCTCGGAGCCATGAGCCCAGACCATGGCTGACGCACGCGAGGGAGTCCAGCCAAGCCAGGGATTGCGAGTTGAACTCAAGAAACCAGGGAATTGCGGCTAAGTGGATGGTTGCTCTAGTAAGCCAAGTTTTATGTATGACAACATTGGCCACTGTTGCTTAACAAAATATATAAAACTTGGTTAAGCAAGAGTGGCTAATGTTATCATGCTAATAGACTATCTTTGAGTGATGTTTCTCTCTGTTTGTGTGTGGATCTGGGGACATATATGTCTTGCCAAGGTTACTATGACACTGAAATTTTTAGGGGCAGATGTCACAGTTCTACCCTATACTAGGATACCTATCAGGGCAAGGAAATAAAAGTGCAGTGATTTCTCTCTGAACCCTAAGTGGTTAAATAAAACCTAACCTTTTGCACTTCTGTAGCAACTGTGTAAAGATGGCTGTCCCCGGAGTCTCTTGAAAAATGATATCAAGAACTTCCAAGTGGCCAGGTGGGTTCTTTCTCCTCATAGGTTCAACTCCCAGACACCAAAGGCATTGGCATAATGCAATGTGCACATGCGTGCACCGTGTGCAGGCATGCACGTGCACACACACACACGCGCACACACACGCGTACACACACAGACTAGCTGCAGTTTTGGGAAAACAGTAATAGTCAGCATTATTACTCTTTCTAGATGAGTCTCTATGCTGGCATTTCTTATGAAGAGTACTGAGTCGATAGATTGTTAAGAAGAAGGAGGAGAAAGTGAGACAAAGAAGAAGAAAAAGGAGAAAGAAGATGGAAAGGCAGAGGAGGACAGCATTGCTCTTCCTCCATGCTCCATAAAACTCTCCCTTAGAATGCTGGTTCCCGCATTCAAGCTGCCTTACCCACCTTTGCCTTTGAGGTTTTCTGGTCTTTAAAACAGTCCACACTTCCTGCCAGAGGTACAGGGGGAGTTCTGACCTAACGAAGTGCTTTAGGCTGTGTCGGTATGCATTCTGTATGCTACTCTCACGGTGACCTGGATGTCCAACGCAGGGGACCAGGGTTCTCGAGGAAGCAAGTTAACCAAACAACAATTTGCTTATTTGCTTATAATATGACATGGATCCTGGTACTTGAGTTTTGATAAGGATGTAGAGAGTCTCGAGAATTTTCAAAATATCATCTCCCATTTTTTAAGCAGAGTTAGGACCTCTTTCAAAGATGCAATGCCTGAACCTACATTGCTTTGTAGTGAACATTTTGAAGCAAATCCGGGGGTATTTAAAAACTGTGCCTGTCAGCTGCAGTCCTTGGATATTTCTTGTATCTACAGCAGTGAAAGGGAAGAGGAGATTTTTCTCAAGAGGTGGATGAGGCACATAGATTCTCCACTTGGAAACATACATTCTGTTTCTTATGAGATCTAAAGATACATGATTGTCACACTTTTCTCCTGTCCAAAGCTTAGTGTTCATTATGGTATCTCCTTCTGTAGGAAGAAGGTAGGCTGTGGCTGCAAGGATGATACAGTCACTGACGCTAATTCTTACAGCGTTGACCGCCTCTGGCTACCATGAAGAGAACATACCCAGGGAAGGGATTCATTCTGCTTGTGGGGAAGTGGAGGAAAGTCACACGGAGGGGCTGACATGTGGAGGACGCTCGGATGGATAAGATGCTGTCGAACAGGGAAGGGGGAGAAGACATTTGAGACAGAGATAAGAAGATGAGTAGAAGTTTAAAGGGAAAAAAAAGTGTGTGGCTCGCTGACAGAAATCTCAGTGGCCAGGGCACCTGTCCAGGAGGCCGTGGGATTGGTGGGGAGTGGGGAGGCGTGCATCTGAACGGGTAAGCTTGACTCCCAGTTTAGACACGTTTGCCAAGGATTACAGGCCTTGTCCTTTAAGGAACGAGGGGCCTTCCCGGTTTATAGTCCGAGGGGATGGTCAGAGACGAAGGTTCTGCGGGACGGAGCTCCCATGGAGGCCAGCAGAGACCCAGTGAGGGCTCACATTCAGTTTTTTTCTCGTTACTTAAAATACATATTATAGGCCCTGGCCGGTTAGCTCAGCGGTAGAGTGTCGGCCTGGCGTGCGGGGGACCCGGGTTCGATTCCCGGCCAGGGCACATAGGAGAAGCGCCCATTTGCTTCTCCACCCCCACCCCCTCCTTCCTCTCTGTCTCTCTCTTCCCCTCCTGCAGCCAAGGCTCCATTGGAGCAAAGATGGCCCGGGCGCTGGGGATGGCTCCTTGGCCTCTGCCCCAGGCGCTGGAGTGGCTCTGGTCGCGGCAGAGCGACGCCCCGGAGGGGCAGAGCATCGCCCCCTGGTGGGCAGAGCGTCGCCCCTGGTGGGCGTGCCGGGTGGATCCCGGTCGGGCGCATGCGGGAGTCTGTCTGATTGTCTCTCCCCGTTTCCAGCTTCAGAAAAATACAAAAAAAAAATACATATTATAGAAAACCACCCCCAAGAGAATGATCCACAAAACATAAACATTTTAGTCAGTGACTGATGGGTGAATATCAATAGCCACTTAAAAGTCTGTTTTCCTAATTCCTCTTTTGATTTTATCATTCCTTTATTTCTCCTCTTTCCCTCTGCGTATAGCTTATGTATACTCTATAGCAGTGGTCCCCAACCCCTGGGCCGCGGACCGGTACCGGTCCGTGGGCCATTTGGTACCGGTCCACAGAGAAAGAATAAATAACTTACATTATTTCCATTTTATTTATATTTAAGTCTGAACGATGTTTTATTTTTAAAAAAATGACCGGATTCCTTCTGTCACATTCGTCTAAGACTCACTCTTGACGCTTGTCTCGGTCACGTGATACATCATTTACCTGTCCCACCCTAAAGGCCGGTCCGTGAAAATATTTTCTGACATTAAACTGGTCCGTGGCCCAAAAAAGGTTGGGGACCACTGCTCTACAGTATGTGTGTCTCCTTGCGTCATTGTGACTTATCAAAATCATTGTGACCGGAGAGTTAATCACTGTAACAAATTACATAGCACCTATCCAATAGTAAAAACTGCACTGTAACATTAATAGTCTACACATTTTCTGATCTGCTTTGAAATTTCTAGGAGCAGTACCTAGCAACTTTGAGTTGACAATCTGATCTCATGGTGCTAGGTGATCACACCAATCTTTCTATTCAAAGCAAGGTCTCTCTCTTCACCTTCTTCTTTCTCTAAAATCAATAAAATGAACATTGAAAAAAAGACAGCGTAAAAAAAACCCAGAAAACTGTGTGAGACCTAGCCACCAGAACATTTCCTGTTGATCATGAAAGACGTTTTGCATCCTCAATTTATTTGAAACAAATACAATTTCCTTTTATGTGACATTCTTTGTATTCATGAAACCTGTATCTAATTTCAGGTAGCAGTCCACGGTCCTGAAATAGTTTGTCCCCTGGGAGCTCACCGTGAAAGGACGTGGTTACGTAGTTACCTATTTGGCATTTTCCTGGAGGGATTGTATCAGAGCTTGGCAGCAGGGTAAGATGCATAATATCCCTCCTTTCAGTAATGTTAACTTGTAACTTTTTCATTGAATAGAAAAGTCCAGCTTCAATGCAGTAATGATGCGTAGAGGAATTCAAAACAGAAAAAGCTAGGGAACCAGGAAACTTCAGAGGCTGTCTTAGGCTTCCCACAGTCTCAATTATTGGTTTAATTACCCATATCATACACTGTTGGGCAGATAAGATATACTATTTATGCTCATTCTGTTAAAGATGGCCACTGCTTTAATGTGGTGATGCTCTCACAAGATAACAGCTGGTTGCCCTTCCTGCTTGGGAGGGGGCTTGGTTATACTAATGTTTGCTGGAGGAGGGGGTTGTCTCACTGAAAAGTTTTAAAAGGAGGAGCTAGGAGGCCATTTAGAGAGAGTGACCATGTTCTTGGAGAGAGGAAGAGCCCACGGTGGAGCAGGGCAGGGAGGCCACCTGGAGTAGGAGGCAGCCAAAATGGTGGCACGGTGAGGTGGGAGCCTTGGATTCTAGGAAAACTCAGATGAGTCAATGACTTTGGGAGCCCTAAATGGAAAGGGAGGTGTTTCCCGCTGTGTGCTTTTACTCGGCTGCCGAGTGCGAGTCTAGAATAAAGGAAAATGGACCAGCAGGTTTTGGCTCTGCTGTTTCTTTACGGTCTGTCTGGATCCAATGTGAACCGGCAAGAGCCAGCGGCTGTGATGGTGGCCGCGGCTACTGGCTGTACATACATACATCTTAAAAGTTTTTCATCACTTCTTTTACAACGTTTCCCATGAAATTTAATAAAGAAAAGTCTTGTGAGGTGTTTCAAGGGCCTTCCTAGAAAACCACAATGTTATTCTTTCACATATTGAGATTATTAACCCTTAAAAGCTTTAATTTCTAATGAAAACTAAGAAGTAAGCAACGAGTAATCATTAGCTTGGCAAGCTTATGAAAGTATTTTTATAACTCTTAGAAATATGTTTCATAACATCAAGGTCCATTGTCAACATGGACTTACTTTTATAAAACCCAGGAAAAATAGAAACCTGTCTGTATTACTTAAGCACACACAGACAGCACATGCAAGCATTGTTGACTAAATATTAATCTTAGATCACATGAACTTGAAAAGCATTTGTGTTAGTTTCTATATTTCTGACAGTTTTTCAATACCCAATCCTTAAAAGCACTTGCCTTTAAAATTACTTTTAATAATATCATTGAAGGTAGAAAAATTATCTCACATTTACAAAATACACAGACACGAATAGGGAACCGTTGGATCCAAAGTTACTTTCATATGCATTTTTAATTGAGATCTGTCCTTGACAAGCCAAGCTCCGAATGGTCATCCCCTTTTAAAATAAGGACAGCCATTTTTAATACCTCAAAGAATTGGGTTGGCACCTGAGTCACATCATGAGTTGAGTCACTTGCCTCTGTTTGAAGCTTCCAAAGACCAGTGAAATGTTTTCCGTCCATTTTGCCTAATTTCATAGCCAGCCTTTTCTACTTACGGGCACGAAGTATAACTTCAGAAGTCTCCAAGCGGCCTCCTCCTGGCCACTGTGGCATAAATGGGAGTCTGACTGTTGTGGGTCTTGTTGTCCTGGGAGGCACAATTTTTCATGTTCATGTTGTCGAGTCTCAGCCAACTTCCAGGAAACCAGCCCCATCTATGTTCACGCGTCCAGACGAGCGAGACGTGGTGAGTGTCCCTGTCGGGCTGTTTTGTGCTCTGGAGAAAACCTTTCCTGAGCCCCCCACCCCCAGAGATTCTCAGCTACTTAAGAACACCTGAGCAAGGGCCAGCGAGAACCTTCCAGATGTCATCGCCACGGTAACCACCACGTGTCCTGCAGTGCAGGGGACCCATTGCTGGGAAGCCGGTACTTCCCTCTCCCCAGGGCTCCTGACAGCTTCTCTGTGACCAAACTGGATGACTCTCGGTGCCCATCTCCTCCACCACGCCAGACTCGGGGACCCCAACAACAGCCATCGCCCATCAGCCATTCTGGGCTGGGGTGGCACATGTCCTTTCTCTTCTGGAGCTAAAGAGAGTTCAGTCTCTCATTTAACCAGCACAGACTTTATTTTATTTTTTTCTCAGACCCTGAGTAAGCAATCCAATTAAAAGCCCAAATTAAAAGAGCAACCTGACCCTGGCCGGTTGGCTCAGTGGTAGAGTGTCGGCCTGGCGTGCAGGAGTCCCAGGTTCGATTCCCGGCCAGGGCACACAGGAGAGGCGCCCATCTGCTTCTCCACCCCTCCCCCTCTCCTTTCTCTCTGTCTCTCTCTTTCCCTCCTGCAGCCAAGGCTCCATTGGAGCAAAGTTTGCCTGGGCGCTGGGGATGGCTCCATGGCCTCTGCTTCAGGCGCTAGAATGGCTCTGATTGCGGCAGAGCAACGCCCCAGATGGGCAGAGCATCGCCCCCTGGTGGGCATGTCAGGTGGATCCCGGTCGGGCGCATGCAGGAGTCTGTCTGACTGCCTCCCCGTTTCCAACTTCAGAAAAATACAAAAATAAAACAACAAAAAAGGAGCAACCCATTTTTCCCCCCTTGGTTGACATAAGAAACCTCCAAACCTGCAGAGAATTTACCAGAGGATTTCTGTGAGTCAAAAGGCAGGTCCGTTTTTAATATTTTGAGGTGACTCTATGCTGCTTTGCACAGTGGCTCTCATGGTCTCACATGGAATCTAATGAACAAAACAGAACAGAAACAGACTCACAGAGACAGAGAACAGACTGACGGCTGTCAGGGGGTAGGGGAGGCAGGGCTGGGCAAAAAAGGTGCAGAGATTAAGAAAAAACAACAACAACAAAAAAACCCTAGGACGACAACAGTGTGGTGATTACCCGAGGGAAGGAGGGACGGGCGCAGGTAGGAGAATGAGTAAACGAGGGGTCATTGGTGATGGAGGGAGATGTGACTTGGGTGGCGAGCACGCCGTACAGTACACAGAGGGTGTCTCCTAGAATCCACACCTGAGACCCACACGATTCTGTTCACCAAGGTCACCCAGTACGGGCAACGACAAAGGAGTTGCTTAGAGTCAAACGGAGGATTCGCCTGGAAATAAGACCTCAGCAGACGGAGGATAATGCTTCCGAGCAACGACAGTGCGCAGCCTCCTTTACGCGTTTGGAACTGAAGACTGGGGGTGTGAGGAAGACCACCGGCAGGTGGGAGAAAGCAAGGCAGGGGTCAGACTGCAGACGGTTAAAGGGATTGAATGCTCTCTTGCAGCTGGTCACACTTCAGAAGGAGGGGTCTGAAAAGAAGCATTTCAAAGAGGCCTAGATGCGTAGAGACAGTGGACAGGGCTTGTAAGGCAAAGACTAAGCTTTAACTAAAGAAATCACAGTCCTGTGGTGCAAACCCACCGTGACCTGCCCAGGTAACAATGTATGATCACACCACCCTTGTGAGGTTACTGTCCATCAAACCTTTCCCTTCCCTTTTTTTTTATTCATACCTCATTATTAAAAAAACCAACCCCCCCCCCAAAACCCCAGAAAGAAAAATCCTTGGTGGAACACCACCAATAGTGTTGATTTTCTGAACATTTTTAAGGATTACTAAAAATGTAGGCCAATTAATCAAATGGTCTAATATGGGCACTAAAGATGAAATCTAGGGTATTATCATCAGTCTGTGGTGGATATATGATGGTTTAATTAGAGCAGGCTAATCAGATATGTGGAGGGGAATGGACAGCCCATTGATTTTCTTTGCTGGAGGAATGGCATCTCCCCTTCATCTCTCCGAAACCTTGACAGCTAATCACTATCAATTTTGTTCCTCTGATCCATGTGTTGTTTTTTTGTTTTTTTTTCCTATTCTTTTTAATGAAGCTAACTCCACTGGAATATTGATTACGGAAGATGATCTGTACGCTCGCGTTGGAGACATCTGGGTTGTTTTCTGAAGCTGCTTAAGACCATGGTCTGAAGGGTGAATGCCAATCTCAGGGGGAGTCCCTGCGTCTTGTCAAAGCTTTCTCAGGCGTCAGGTTCAGCACACATGTGTGACGCTCTAGACAGAAGACAGGGTGATAGATATGGAGCGTGGACCAGTGTAAGGCCAGGGGTCACCGCCATCGTCACCATGCAGTTTCACTCTGGATTCGGGCAGATGGTAAAGGAACAGTGGAACCAAAGAATGGTGGGCCATGTCTTTATTAACGTCTCCTACCGGCCAACAAGCAAACACACAGGGAAAACACTTCCCTCTCACTCAGGGCTCCCAAAGCCACTGACGCCTTCTCCGGTTCCATAACCAGGAGAATGTTCTCCGGTTCCTCCTGGAACCAAAGGCCCCACCAGCCTCAATAGAGCTCCCAAAGCCCCTCAGCTTTGGTTCCCCATCTGCAACCTTCTCCCTTCTCTGCACAAACTGGCTTCTCCTTCAGCACCCTGCAGTCTCTCTGCTCTCCCTGCAAACATGGCTTCTTTCTGCCTCTTCTCTTTCTGCTCTGCTCTCTTTTTTTTTTTTTTTTTTGTATTTTTCTGAAGCTGGAAACGGGGAGAGACAGTCAGACAAACTCCCGCATGAGCCCAACCGGGATCCACCCGGCATGCCCACCAGGGGCGATGCTCTGCCCACCAGGGGGCGATGCTCTGCCCCTCCGGGGTGTCGCTCTGCTGTGACCAGAGGCACTCTAGCGCCTGGGGCAGAGGCCAAGGAGCCATCCCCAGCGCCCGGGCCATCTTTGCTCCAATGGAGCCTCGGCTGCGGGAGGGGAAGAGAGAGACAGAGAGGAAGGAGGGGGTGGGGGTGGAGAAGCAAATGGGCGCTTCTCCTGTGTGCCCTGGCCGGGAATCGAACCTGGGCCCCCCGCACGCCAGGCCAATGCTCTACCACTGAGCCAACCGGCCAGGGCCTCTGCTCTCTTCAAACCTTTCTGGTGCCAAAACCTCTCCTCCAGCAAACATGAGCAAGACAACGGCCCTTCCCACGCAGGAAGGTGATTTGTAATGTTACAGACCCATGTATAGCTGGTATTGCCCAGCGCCATTTTGTAACCATAAAAGTGAGCAAACTAAAAAATTACAGACTTTACAAACCCATTTGCCCAACAGAAACCAAACAGATTGGAAAATAAAAACGAAGATAGTCAAGAAAGAAGCATTTAGGGAATCAAGTCGCTGGGTTTCAGCTCTCGTAAATGTTAGCACCTTGGACTGACTAGATAGGGTCGGGTGAAGAGGCGGGGACAGGCAGGGCTCACACCGTCACAGAGGACAGTTCAGATCAGAAATGTTCCTGTCCCCGGGTGAAGGGGCGGGGCCAGGCAGGGCTCACACCCTTACAGAGGACGGTTCAGATCAGAAATGTTCCCGTCCCCGGGTGAAGGGGCGGGGCCAGGCAGGGCTCACACCGTCACAGAGAACGGTTCAGATGGGGAAATGTTCCTGTCCCCCACCACCACTTCAACTGGAATGTCCTTGGTGAGCGATACTGGCCTTTCTCTTTCTTCCTCTGGGAATAGGGACAGTTTTCCTATTCTTAGCTTTCATCAACTGCTGCCCAATTCCTCATCCCCACCAGAGGCAGGCGTATTCAGGATACCTGCTGTATGGCCGTCACAGTCTAAGTCCCTCTGAATCATCAAGAACATCAAAAGTAGTTGGTGACAAACTTTAGCCAGTTGGCTCACTGGTAGAGCGTTGGCCCTGCGTGTGGAAGTTCCAGGTTTGATTCCTGACCAGGGCACACAGGAGAAATGCCCATTTGCCTCTCCACCATTCCCCCTCTCCTTCTCTCTGTCTCTCTCTTTCTCTCCCGCAATCAAGACTCCACTGGAGCAAAGTTGGCCCGGGCGCTGAGCATGGCTCCATGGCCTCTGCCTCAGGCGCTAGAATAGCTCTGGCCACAATGGAGCAGCACACCAGATGGGCAGAGCATCCCCTCCTGGTGGGCGTGCTGGGTGGGTCCCAGTTGAGTGCATGTGAGAGTCTGTCTCTCTGCCTCCCTGCTTCTCACTTTAGAAAAATACAAAAAAAAAAAAACCCCAAAAAACAAAGAAAGGAAGAGTAATCAGTGACAAAATGTGGCTGACTCTGATATAATTGTCTTATCATTCAGTGGTCAGAAGGCATGACACAAATCTGCATAGTATACAATATTAAATAGATGACCAAATTATTATGTTGAGAAAGAAATAAAGCAATTTTTTAAAGTATATTAGAAACCCCAAGCTACGTAAGTATCACAGGTATGCACACAGGTAAATTCATTTATGAAAGATGGCTTAGAAAAACATACATTTCGTACGCCCATGTGAGGACCTGGAGAAAGGAGGAGGGCTTGGGGGGAAGGAAGAGGGAACAGAAAGGAACACAACCAGAAAGCCATGCGCAGACCAACAACAATGGACAACCGAATAATAGGAAATGAAAATCCAATCACGTCATTGCAGCTTCTGCCTAAGTGAATGAATGAATCGAATTGAAACTCATCCCCAGCTGTAGGCAGCTGCCTAGGTTACCTTGTACCTAGGCAAGTGTTACACTGCTGGGAGAACAGCAGCTGGTAGCTGGTTGGCATTCTGGGCCTGGTTCATGCCAACTCTGTTGTTAACTATACCAGGATGCCCGCATAATAGAAAAAAAAAATTGAAACTCATTAGTAAACATGTGAAATTTCTGCCTGGTTTTTTTTTTCTCCTATACTTTGACCAATCTGGGAACTTTATGAAGAGAAACCATTTTTGTTGGGCGAGTGGTCAAATACGTCCAGTATGATGATCAAGGAGAATCCAGGTAACTATGGATTGGGACAGTCTTTAGAATTGGAATTGTCCTCAAGGATTCCTCTTCAGAGTACCCATGAGTGGGCACGGAAGGTGGTAACATAAATTTGCACACGGCAAAACCAGTGACACCGACGAGAACTTGTATCACGCTACAGATGGACGAAAGCTGGTCATGGGATATGTTCCCAGGAGTGGGATCACTGGCTTAAAAGACATTTTCATTTTTGATTTTTTGAGGTAGCTCCATACTGCTTTCCATAGTGCCTGCACCAAGACAGCCCATGTGCCCATCAACAGGTGAGTGGATAAAAATCCCATGGTACATTTACAGAGTGGAGTACTACTCAGCCATAAAAAGAAGGAAATCTTACCCTTTTTGATGGTATGGGTAAAAATGGAGAGCATCATTGTCGGACTGGGATGCGGAGGGCTCAGGTTCAAAACCCCTAGGTCGCCAGTTTGAGCGCAGGCACATCTGGTTTGAGCAAGGCTCACCAGCTTGGACCCAAGGTCGCTGGCTTGAGCAAGGGGTCACTCGGTCTGCTGTAGCCCCCTGGTCAAGGCACATATGAGAAAGCAATCAATGAACAACTAAGGAACTGTGATGAAGAATTGATGCTTCTCATCTCTCTCCCTTCCTGTCTGTCTGTCCCCATCTGCCCCTCTCTGTCTCTCTCTGTCTCTGTCACACACACACACACAAATGGAAAGCATCATGCTAAGTGAGATAGGCCAGTCAGAGAAAGACAAGGACAGTATGATTTCACTCACATGTGGAATCTATTGAACAAAATGAACAAGTAAAATAGAGACAGACTCACACACAGAGAGCAGGCTGACGGCTGTTGGGAGTTGAGGTAGGGGTGGGCCAAAGAAGGTGGAGCGATAAAGCAAAAAAGAACAAAACACCTGTGAACGCAGGTGACAGTGTGGTGATGTAGAAGCCGGTCCTGGCGCCTGCTCCGGTTTGCTCTTCTGGGTGTCTCAGTTGTTACCCTCACATCTCGGGGTCTCATTTGGGGTGGAGAGGCGAGAAACCATGGCCCCCGCACGGCTGGAAAGAGGCTTCTCTGGATTGTAGACCACTGTGCGAAAACGGACACGGCTTTATTCGCCTCTGTTCATCACGAAAGACTCTCCGTTTATCCTGTGAGGAAGGAAGCATTTTGGCTGGGCTGACAGATCGTTAAATAACCTAATTACAAACACTAAAAACCGAAGGAGACCCGCACCGTGGCTCTCGGAGGCCCCGCGCGGCGAAGACAGGCGGCTGCAGGCGGCACCGGCGGAAGGAAGGCCTGCTGCTCTCCCATCTCCGTCTGCTTCCTGTGTCAGTCCGCTGGGTGTGAGGATGCAGTCAGGAGACACCGGAGTTTCTAAAGTCCGAGTAGTTGTTAAGATCTATTTACAATACTTTCCACGTGGGAATCATGCTCTCTTGGGAGAAAACTGTTCGCGACCTCCGTTCCCGCTGAAGACCACAGCTCTGCGGACCCTGCTGGTGTCTGATTTCTGAGCACCAAGCAGCCGGCCCCCTGACATCCAGAAGGGAAGCACACATTTCCAAAGACAGGGGTCCCCAAACTACGGCCTGCGGGCCACATGTAGTCCCCTGAGGCCATTTATCCGGCCCCCGCCGCACTTCCAGAAGAGGCACCTCTTTCATTGGTGGTCAGTGAGAGGAGCATAGTTCCCATTGAAATACTGGTCAGTTTGTTGATTTAAATTTATTTGTTCTTTATTTTAAATATTGTATTTGTTCCTGTTTTGTTTTTTTACTTTAAAATAAGATATGTGCAGTGTGCATAGGGATTTGTTCATAGTTGTTGTTTTTTTTTATAGTCTGGCCCTCCAATGGTCTGAAGGACAGTGAACTGGCCCCCTGTGTAAAAAGTTTGGGGACCCCTGTCCTAAGAAATAGTTGCATAAAATACTTTCCGGTGGTAATACTATTTAGAGGAGTGTGGCTTTAATAAAGCCAGATTGAAAAAAAAAATCACGGGAATATCAGACAGCCAATTTGTATTACTGGAACTAGAAATCATACAATGTTACAATGATCTATCTCCATACTTTATATAAAACGTCATGTTCTAGTTAGCTCACTGCAGTTCTCTGACAGAAGCAGCTTTGCTATTATTCCACTTAGAATGTAGGAGAGAGTCAAAGGAAAAGCATTTTCGCCATCTTCCTTTGCTAAACCTCTGACTGGGTACAGGCAGATAGGATGTCACCCGCGTCTGCCCCGGCTCTGAGGAGGCCACCTTGGGTCTTGCCCTTGACCCTCTTGACAGAGGTCAGCTCATCAGCGATCTCTCAGGTACTGGGTCCATTTGAACTTTCAGAGAATGCAGCACATTGGGCTATCAAATGACCTCTACTGCGACCCTGCTTCAGTTTCCTCCTGGATAAACCCTGGGCCTTGTTGGCTTATCCACACACTTCTGGTTAAAATGTACAGATGGGTGGTCAGAGGGGTCAGGGGAAGGGAGGAGCCCAGGGAGGCGACCTGGCCCTTTTACCTGCAATTCAAGCAGGAAGTTCTCCTGTACAGGCAGGAGTCTGGGAGAATGCTGCCGAGGACAGCAGGCCAGCCCCAAAGGCCCCCTGTCTCCGAGTGCTGTGGAGGTTGTCATGGAAACAGATACTCCTGGGTCTCAGCGATCTAAAGAATTTCTCTTGCAAAGACGGCAATGCCCATTTAAAAGAGGGGCAACGACTCCCAGACCACAGTCAAAGGTCAAACCTGGAAGAGAGTGGAAGCTGGAATTCTCAGCCGGCTTCTCCAGTGTGAGGACAGCACCTGAATCCATCCTTCCCACGCACGCGCCTTGGAACTCTGACCTTGAGTGACACTAGCGGAATTGCATGAGAAGAAAGCGCGGGCGATCCCAGAGCCACACCGAGTGAAACGGGTTTCTTTCCCGCAGGATTCGGAGCCCAAGATATGCAAACATCCCTGACAAATCCCCGAAGAGAAGAGAGCGTTTACACAGCGTTTCCCAAATGCCCTCGACCGAGGCGTCCTTCCCGCCGTACTCCCCACACTGTAATGCACACACCTGCCACCAGGGGATCTTGTTAAAATGTAGATTCTGATTCAGTGGGCTGGGGACTCCGCGTTTCTAATTAGTGCCCAGGTGATGGTGACACTGATGCTGCTGGTTCATGGACCACACTTGGGCCAGTGGAGCTCCAAGGGGTTTAGCACCCCCCAGGGACCACTCCCAGGCACCCGGGTGGGCCTGGCTCTGAACACGGCAGGGGGGACAGGCAGCGCCTTGGCCTCAGCGCCATAAACTCGGTGCTGGAGCCCACGTGCTGCCGGAAGCACAGAAGGAAGTTCTCCTCGGTGGGCAGGACCTGCGCCAGCTGTGGGGATCAGAGAGCGACGGTAACTTTATGGAGGCCCTGCCAGCGAGCAGAGCGCACTTTCCTGGAGGGAGAATGGAAAATGGCCAGTGGCAAGGCAGTGTGGGAGTCGCCTTTGCTTCCTTCCTGAGAACAGCCCTTCAAAGGGGAAGGAGGACGTTCAGAGAAGGGCATATTTATCACCCCAAACCTTAGGGTAGGAACAGCTGCAGGGACAGAAAGGGGCACCAGGTGCCCTGACTCAAAAGCATACTAACTATTCATAACTTCCTGAAATATGCAGACGAACCAGGATTGGTGGTTGCTAGCACAGGGGGGTCGGCACCAGGAGAAGGACATTTTTGGGGTGACAGAAATGCTGAATCTTGATTTGGTGGTGATTACATGGCTGTCGACTACTGTGTCAACTTATGGAATTTTAGACTTCAAATCGAATCAATCCATGGAGTTTATTCTATGTAAATTATACCTCAACAAACCTGACTTTTAAAAAAATGCAAGTGTTCTTGTGCAGCAAACCCTGTTGGCTACCACCCCAACTGCCCCCCCCCCATCTTCTGCTCCCTGCATCCTTGGTCAAGGGCAAATCCTGATTAGTTTTAGTTAAATGTGCTAATCTTACTTCCCTTGAAAGTGATTGGTTTATGGGTAGGCATGTGACCTAGTCCTGGCCAATGAAATGTGAGGGGAGGTCTGCTGAAGGCTCTCCTGGGAAGGGTTTCCTTGCTGTTCCGAGGGAAAAAATGAGATGAGCCCCTTCTGCAACTGTATGTGGAGGTGATGTGATGTCCGGAGCTGCTGCAGCCACCTTGCTACCAGCCTGTGGATGCAGCTGTCTCAGGGGCAGAGAACAGAGCCAAGAGGATGGCAGAGAAGCAGAGCTGGACACCTGGCCTTCTTCACCTGGAGTCCGCCCTGCCCGTGGCCTTTCCCATTCGGAGCCTCTTGTTGTTTGAGCCAGGATTCTGTAAACTGGGGTTCCCAGGCCAACTCTGTAGAGGAATCTGTGCTGGAACAGGGCCATGTCCATTCACTGACAGCTGTTTCTGGCTGCTTTTGTGCCACAGTGGCCGATCTGAAGAAGGGTGGCAGAGACTGTACGGCCCACAAACCCCAAACACTTAATCAAACTCTGGGTCTTCACAGAAAGTCTGCTGAGCCCTGGTTCAAGTCTGCCTGAGCCAGGATTTTCTGAGACTTGCAGCTTAGGCACCTATAATGGATGCTCTCGATGCATTTCCAAATCCCTTCTAATTAGGCTGGTGGGCCGCCCCTCAGCGGCTGTGAAGGGGGACCCCTAATGGCTCACAGCTGCCCTTGCAGAACTGCCCTCCACCAGACCTGGGCTGCCCCTGCCATCCTCCCCACCCCACCCCACGGGCACCTGACAGCTGCCCCTGCAGAACTGCCCTCCACCAGACCTGGGCTGCCCCTGCCATCCTCCCCACCCCACCCCCATGGGTACCCGACAGCTGCCCCTGCAGAACTGCCCTCCACCAGACCTGGGCTGCCCCTGCCATCCTCCCCACCCCACCCCACCGGCACCCGACGGCTGATTGACAGAGGGATACGAAGGACCATCCCACCCCTGGTCTCAAGGTGCGACCAGCCCACACTCCAGAGCTCCCCGTGAGAGCCAGCCAAGACTGGGCCCCGTCCTCTGCCCGTTCCTGCTGCCCTCTGCTCCTCTTTCCGGAGAGTTCCCCCTCAGTACACCCCACACACTGGAATCTCTGTCCTCGCTGGAATCTCTGCTTCCAGGGCACTGACCCACGGTGGCAGCCCAGTCGACCCCCCCAGGGAGGAGCTGGGCCCTCATCCCTGTGCCGTCGTCATCCTGGACCCCTGGACCATGGGTCGCAAACTGGCCGATTGCCAGACATGCTTGGTTGGGCCTGTGCACACGCGCATTTGTGTAAGTGTATGTAGGAGTGTATGTGTGTATATGAATGGTTAAATAAACAAGGAGTCCTTAAAGAAAAAGAAAAGAAAAGAAATAAAATGTACAGATGGCCTCTAGACCTAACCAGGACCTCTGTGTGCCTATCCCCAAATGATCCCTAATCATTTCTGTGTCTGAGAGGCAATTTTTATCATCTTCCAATTCTGAGTCATTTTGTTTTTCAAGGTGCACCTTTCAGAGGCATCGCACATGTTGACAGAGATAGAGAGAAGGAGGGAGGAAAGAGGAAAATACACGGTGTCAGCAGAATGTACTGCCACACAGGGATGAAAAAAAGTAAGGGGTATAAAAATACTCTGTCACATGTTAAAACTATCTTATAACCCCAAGGCTGAAATCTACAGGAAGAAGGAAAAAAAAAAGGAAAAAGGACAATCTATCAACCGAATATACAGTTCGATGTTCAACACTAACTTTAAAACTGAGGTACTGTTAGGACATACATGTTTCCGACAGCTGAGGTTCCGGGGTGCATGTGCTGCAGCCGCCAGAAGCCCTGCCCCCTTTCTCCCTGACTCGGTCCCCTCATGTGCCAGCTGGAGGGGGGCTCACTGATAGCACCCCCTTTGTTTTTTTTGTTTTTTTTTTTCATTTTTCCGAAGCTGGAAACGGGGAAGCAGTCAGACAGACTCCCGCATGCACCCGACCGGGATCCACTCGGCATGCCCAGGGGCGATGCTCTGCCCCTATCGCCCCTCTGGGGCGTCGCTCTGTTGCAACCAGAGCCACTCTAACGCCTGAGGCAGAGGCCGAGGAGCCATCCCCAGCGCCCGGGCCATCTTTTGCTCCAATGGAGCCTCGGCTGCGGGAGGGGAAGAGAGAGACAGAGAAGGAGGGGGAGGGGTGGAGAAGCAGATGGGAGCTTCTCCTGTGTGCCCTGGCCGGGAATCGAACCCCGGGACTCCTGCATGCCAGGCCGACACTCTACCACTGAGCCAACCGGCAGGGCCTCTTTTTTTTTTTTTCTATTTCAGTATTTATTTATGTTGCAAAATTTACATACATTAACACGCACAAATCTCAAGACTGCATTTGCTTATTTTTCTTGACAATGCATACACTTCTGTAGCCCCCAAATCCTATCGAGTACACCTGGCTCTCCCCCCAGAACTTTCTCTCTTGTCCTTGTCCACTCCGTGCTCACAGTCACCCCAAACCAGCCCCGGAGGCACCCCGCAGTGCCATAACGTGTGAGACCACAGCGTGGCACAGACCGAGACTTTCAGTGACCGAGGATGTACTTACTGGGGACATCCCAGTACATCCCAGGATGAGCTGGGGAACCGAGGGTTACCCCCTGTTCTCTGATTCCGGCGGGGGGCGCAGCAGGCACAGTGACGTAAGCAGAAACAGGAGGTGTCCCCACTGCCGCACTGTCCACTCCGGAGCGGAGCCGACCTGCTCCAGTGCTGCACGGAGACAGCAGCACAGGGGACAGTGCTGACCACCGGCCCGAAGAGCCGGCTCCCAGCGAGTATCTGAGGCTCACCTTCCGTGGCTGACCCCCTGCAGCAACGTCCAAGCAACGAAAGGGGAGTTATGACGTGCCTTGTTCTCATGAGAAGAAAAAAAAAAGCCTTTCAAATTTAGGAAGTCGGTGAATTTCAGATGTCATCAGATTCTTATTTCATCAATGAATACGTACACGACAGGGAAAAAATACATTCTCTTGTTTTAGGCAAAACGGCAATAACTAAAATTTGCTGAGTGTTTTTTATTTTACTGTGTGACGGGCATTATTCTGAGATATTTTTCCCGTGCAGCCTTGACTCTGACACAGGTCTGTGAGTCAGGCGCTGTGAAGGATTTCACTTGACGTAAGATCGAACTGAGGCACAAAGAGGGGGAACTTGCCCAGGCTGAGTGGGGGACCCGGATTCACACCCCGACATGCCACCTCCGAATTCCAGTTCTCCACCGTCATGCTATAGAGAATCGTGAATTTACTTAGTGTAAAATACTCTCATCTACAAAATATGTAAAAGGAATGAACTAAAAAAATATATATAGAAGACAAGCATTTGGAATAAGTCTTTTTGGAAACATCTCAGAGCCTTGAAAATGGGTCTGACGTGAATTCGGACATAGGTGCGTTTTCAGCCAACGTATGTATCCCTGTACTGTATGGAGTAGATGAAGGGAGGAGGTCCTACCAGAGGGTTGGTGACCACATTATATAAACAACCAAGTTCAGCACTGAAACTGTTGTTTGTGTGGAACACGTGATGGTTGCTCTCAGCTTTGGCTGCACATTAGACTACCTGCAGAACTTAAAAAAAAATTAGGAATGCCTAGGTCTCGCCCCAAAGACTCTCACTAAGTGGGTGCCAGCAGGGGCCTGGGCATCAGGTTTTACTGAAAGCTGCTCAAATGGCATCTGCTGCCCACGTGGAGGACTCGGCTGAAGAGGAGGGGGGAGGTGCGTGGGAGAGCCTTCGCATTCAGCACGGCGCGGGGTGGGCCTGGGCTCGAATCTGCCCACCCCCAGGTGCAAACCCTGTGACTCTGGGGGCGCCCTTCCACTTCCTGAGATGGGATGTTGCCCTGGAAACCACGGGGATGGTAAGAGCAGCTAATTCTGAACGTGTGAACTGCACGTATGTCTCTTGACAACACATACATGTCTCTCCGCATAGGGATGGGCAGGTCCTGAACACACGATGAACTTTACTATTTTTTTTTTTTTTAAGACTGGAAGAAGATCACAGGTGAGATTTCCCCGCAAATCCCCTATAATGATGAGACAATTCTATGAAAAATCAGTAAAGTGGAACTATTCTTTAATGAAGTTCATGGTTGATTTGATGACTTCTTATAGTCTATCTATCTATCTAGCTATCTAATCTATCTATCACCTACCTATCTATCTAAACTAACTAGCTAACTATACAGATTTTTAGAGCAGGGGTTCAACCTCATTTGCCTAGCACTCACATTTCAGGGCACAGTAGAGACCCTATTTGAGTTTAAATGTCAAGAAGGAAGATTTGCATACTCTTTTTTTCCCCCTAGTCTCAGTCTTTCAGGATCTCTGGGCCTTACCTTAGTCATGCTTGCTGAAGTGTTCGTCAGAACATCCACGGCCAAGACCGTCTTTTTTGACTGCCCCGGAGCAGGCACTTGATTTGGTGACATGTGTTAGTCATATGGGACGTTGCTCTGGGAGACGCAGAACCCTGAGTCAGTCTATCTTTCTGTGAGGTCTGGTCCTGATTCCTGACTTCGATCCAACATCTGCTTCTCCGATTCTGCTTTAATTCCTGTGTTTCTTGGTTCATACCCACGGCCATGTGCGGACCCAGGTTCACGCCTGCCCCCAGCTACTGTTCTCAAGTAATGAGAAACAAACAGGAGTTTGAGAACTGACATCACTCAGAAATACGTGGTCCTGTGTTACTGCCAATATCTTGGCTGTCAGCCTTCTTCATTGGGCCAGAAACATTGAAGAATGTCCCAAGTTTTTCATTATCTCTGAATTAAGTAAGTCTGATTAAAATGAGCTGGTCACGCCTTCCCTTCCTTATTAATATGAAACAATGGTAGTAAAGATAATGTTTCAGGGCTGACAATAGGAAAACCATTTTTTTAAAACCTAAGGTACATGTAGTTACTTTTAAAAAATCGTAATTGTGTTTGACCAGGTGGTGGCGCAGTGGATAGAGAATTGGACTGGGACGCAGAGGACCCAGGTTTGAAACCCCAAGGTCACCAGCTTGATTGCAGGCTCATTTGGTTTGAGCAAGGTTCACCAGCTGGAGCCCAAGGTCGCTGGTTTGAGCAAGGGGTCACTCGGTCTGCTGTAGTCCCCCCACCCGTCAAAGCTCATAGGAAAAAACAACAAATGAACAACTAAAGTGCCTCAAGGAAAAGTTGATGCTTCTCATCTCTCTCCCTTCCTGTCTGTCTGTCTCTATCTGTCCCTCTCTCTGTCTTTCTCTGTCTCTGTCACAAAAATAAAAAATTATAATTGTTAATGTTTTAAATAAGTATATTTTAAGACTCACTTGTTACGTGCAGGCTACTTTCCATGCAGTCTATACATATTAGTTAATTTAAACACCATAACACACCGTGAGGTTGATACTATTATATCTCAGGTTCATAGCTAAAGAAACAGAGGTCATCAATCTAGAAACTGCTAAGAATAACATTTATATGCAGAAAGTCTGTTTCCAGAAAATAGACTATTTAATAATATGCCCTATTAACAGCAAAGATTTATGAACAAGAAATGTTCTTTTTTTTTTTTTTTTTTTTTTTTTTTTTTAAGTGAGAGGAGGGGAGATAGTGAGACAGACTCCCGCATGCGCCCTGACTGGAATTTTCCCCACAAGCCCCATCTGGGGCTGATGCTCAAATCAGCACCTGATTCTGAAGCTCAAACCAATGGAGCCACTGGCTGCTGGACAGGTAGAGGGAGAGAGAGGGAGAGAGGAGGAGAGAGAGGGAGAGCGAGAGAAGCAGATGGTCGCTTCTCTTGTGTGCCCTGACCGGGAATCGAACCCAGGACTTCCACACGCTGGGCCAATGCTCTATCCACCGAGCCAACCGGCCAGGGCCTAAAATGTGCTTTCTTACAGTATGTTGCAATCCTCTTTTATTTTTTCTGGTATTTAACAATGTCAGAGGATATTTTGCCTTCGTTACTTCTTTCTTTATTTCACTCTGTGGAGAGATGCCTTAACAAAGGCATTCTTTGATGGTGAAATGATCAATAATTAAAGCTTTCTTCTTGGTTTACAGAATAAGCTGTCTGAAGCAATGCTCTCCTGAAACTGTGTGTTTATTTTTGGAACGACACTTTCCTTCCGGGATTCTTTTCCCTTGAGCAGGCCTGTGCGAGCAGAGAACTTTCTCTCCAGTAAATCTGGACTAATCCTGCTTCTTCAAGTGGTTACTCAAAATATAAAAATTTTTTTCTGAGTGCCTTTCTTAAAAACTAAAATCCTGTGCTTTTGTCAATTTTTTTTGTAACGAACTACTTAAATTTGTACTAGTGACAAATTCATTTACACGAAGTTTTTAAAGGCTTCAACGAATTTCACCCAGAACTGTCTTTGATCGAGTAACCACTTCCCACCCCGGGAACCCTCTTTGTTAATAAGGTAATTATTACCTAATTATCACCAATCCTAACCAAATACACACACAGAAGAAATCACATTAGTCTTTAATAACCTAAATTTCTCAGTGTCTCATTTCAATGTGCACACGCAGAAATTCCATGTAGCTTCCTTGGTATCTCTGTATCTCTGTGAGCCCATGGGTGTGCGTTGTGGGAATTCACACACCTGTTATCATCTTACATGCGAGAAAGCATCCATGAACTCCTTTCTTTTCTGTTCTTTTTTTTTGTTAAATGTTTATTGTATTGATTTTAGAGAGAGGAACGGGAGGGAGCAGGAGAGAGGCAGAAACATCTATTCACGTTATGTGCCTTGACCAGGGATCAAACCAGCAACCACTGCACCTCCAGGTGATGCTCTAACCAACTGAGGTGTCAGCCAGGTTTCTGTCCTGTTCCGACTCCTCTGAGAAGGTGCTAGGAGCACCGATGTGGACGGTGACAAAGAGCATAGTGAGAACGTTGTAAGAACACCAGTGTGCACACCAGGAATACTATCCGAGGATGCGTCCAAAACTGCCCCATTGTCACGGTCCAGCCACAACGAGTCTATTCCGACAATGAGTCTATCCTGTCTCGAATGGGAAAAGGCATGGAATTGAATAAATGATAGAGAGTTAAAGATGCATACAGAAGGGTTCGGGAGGATGGCACGGCAAACAGTCTCACTGCTCCTAAGCCGCCCTTAGAAAAGCATCCATCTTTATTCGGGGTGGGGGGGAAACGTGGTACAATTAGCAATTCAACTGTTTCCAAGACAACCCCCACCAAACCATTCAAATCTAGCTTTACACCAATAAGAAACCAGCTTCCAGCCTCTTCCGGAGAACATGGGTGGGACGAGCGAGAATCAGGGATAGCTCTTTGTTAACTAGGCAGGTGAGGTGGGGGGTTGGCCCAGCACCTCTGTCCCCAAAATATATCCAAATTGCAAAATACCCTGTTTATATTTCGGTCCCCAACACCCAACCTTGTGGGGCTGGGTTCCGTACACTCAGGGAGGAGTCACGTCTTGGTGACAAGGCACTGCCACGTGTCACCTCAGTTCAGAAACAGCAGCATTTCTGCCCAGTCTCTTAGGATGAACCTGTTCTCTTCTGACCCTGTGCCATTTTCGACAAAGGGGTCAGGGCCAGTGCAAGGAACTGGCCACATGCCCTGGAAGAGGTTCCGTTTCTCTCTGTCAGTTCTTTCGCCTCTGGCCCCCCCTTTAAAAACTGCTGTTAAACCTTCCCTATCAGCCAGCCCTCTGCTCCGTCCTGACCCCCTTGTCCTTACACAGAAGTGCTTGGCTCTGAGGTGACAGTTACAAAACTGCCCTGGGCAGAACCGCTGCTTCCAGGATTTCCTTCTATTTACTTTTCAGTGGCTGAGAGCATTTTGGTCCCTCCGAGGTGTGACTCATTGCTGTTGGGGACTGCTTAGGAAAAGAGGGCAACTGGAAACAGAAAAGGGAAATAACACAGAAAACAGACAGTAGAAGACCTTGCAATAAAGATCGGGAGTTCTGCGCAGCACATGAGAGTTACACCCCTGAGGGTATTCAAGAATTGGACGTGGGAGCTGCCTTGCAAACAAACCCAAAGTCACTTCAGGCTGAGAGAAGATTCTAGAACCCTATGTGTCAGGGGTAGTTGTTGAAAATATCTTTTGGTTACAGCTGAGTATATTCCATAAAATTTCCACCACATTTTTTTGTTGTTGTTGTCTCAAACACATTTTTATTCATTGCCAGGACTACGGGGGGCGGGGGGGGCGGGATACAGTGGATTTCAATAACTCTGAACCACATATCAAATAACCATTATCATGAAAGCTTAGATCCTGGAAAAAAAGGGAGAATAAAAGAAGTTTAAGAGTGTCTATTTTTTTGCAGCTAAAAATAAAATATTTTGCTGACAGTGAGAAAAAAACTAAAGTCATCCACTAGTAACCCAAGGGGTAGTTGGGAAATGAATTGTGATGGATCATTAGCAACAATTACGCATGGTGTATATTTTTCTTTGTAAAATATCTCTTCATTTTGTGATAATAAAGTCGCTCTTTACACGTTCTTTCATCCCTCAAGTCCTGCCCCCACAAGGCGCTTGTGCTTCTTGTTGAATAAAACAAAGTCCGTCTTCTTCCTCTCTATGAATCAGTGTCATAAGGTGAATGGCTGGCTGTAAGGTTTCATGAGATTCCAGAGAATTTGTCCTTTTGAATTACAAAAAAATTCTATCTTAGGGAGTTGAATGGAAATTCCATGATCATCAAGAAATGCTTTTCTTCCCCTCTATCTTTGTTTTTGAAGAGTCTGGAATACTGGTCTCCACTATGTCTCATGTGTCACGAAAGACCAGTAATAAAGATGTCCTTGGTCAGGGTCAGATGACAACCTTCCCCCTTGCTCATCAGAGGGGGTGAAGTTTAGGAGGAAGAAAGACTCCAAGAGGATCCTGCTCCACTCATTCCCGATGACTGGGGACGATATCATGTCGCCTAGGGCAGATAACTTCTTTTTCCCCCTCTGGACTTCATTCACATTTAAGAAAGAATGGGTGCTTGAGTTTGGAGACAGAAGAGAAGGCCCACCATGAGAAGTTTCCCAAGAAAGTAGCTTTGGGATATCTGATCAGTAGGGAGAAGGGAAAAGAAAAGGAGGAAGAAAAAAAGAAGGGAAGGAGGAAGAGAAATTGTGCTTTGGAGTGGCAGGAGGGATGAAGGAGAGGAAGAGAGAGGGAAAGAGAGAGCAAAAGAGACAGATTTCTTCATGAACTGATTGTCAAAGTCTGTGGTAACTAAGAAAATTAAATGAATGCTACAATTCCAGAGGTTCCCTGTGCTCTGCTGCTCTATGGAGATGCACCAGAGTGTCCCTAATACCCCTATTGTGTTTTTTTTTTTTGGGGGGGTGATATGATTATTTTTGTGTGTGTGACAGAGACAGAGACAGAGAGAGACAGAGAGAGGGACAGATAGGGACAGACAGGAAGGAAGAGAGATGATGTTAGGCAGATAAAATACATTATGCTCACTTTGTTAAAGATGGCGCTGCCCACGTGGAAGTCCGTCGCCCAGGTGATGGTATTGGTTATCCTTCTTGCTTGGGCTGGGTGTGATTATATTAATGTGTGTTTGGGGCGGGCTGTGGGCAGGCAGGATCCTTATAGCCTGGGGCTTGGTTTTGGGACTAAGTCTTTCTCACCCTTTTTGATGTGGGGTGGTACAATCCCATCATGCCTCAGATAAGTGACTTTGTATCAGAGACATCCTTGTTTGTATATTGAATTAAAGGTTTTGGTTTCTACACTATAAAGTGGGGCATTCTGGGAGCTTGCTCTCTCTCGGTTCCTGAGATTAGCATTAGAGGAGAGAGCAGAGAGGAGAGCAGAGAGAGGCCATGTGGAGGAGGCCAGAAGAAGCAGCCAAGATGGCGGAGTGCTGAAGGAGAAGCCAGTTTGTGCAGAGAGAAGGAGAAGGGGAACAGAGGTGAATGAGACTGGTGAGGTTAGAAATCTTTGATTCTAGGAAACTCGGATAAGTCAGAAGCTTTGTGAGCACTGAATAAGTGGGTTTTGGAGCCCAGTGTATGTTTTACTTGCCTGCTGGGTGCAAGCTAGGATTAAAGCTAATGGCCCACCAGTTCTTGACTCTGTTGTTTCATTACCATCTGTCCGAATCCAATGCAAACCTGCATGTGAATGGCCACTATGGCAGCTCCTGGCCTTACAGATGAGAAGCATCCATTCTTCCATTCTTCCATTCTTGTTGTGACACCTCAGTTGTTCATTGATTGCTTTCTCATATGTGCCTTGACCAGAGAGCTCCAGCAGACCGAGTGACCCCTTGCTCAAGCCAGCGACCTTGGGCTCAAGCAGATCAGCCTTGCTCACACCAGATGAGTCCACTCTCAAGCTGGAGACCTTGGGGTTTCAAACCTGTGTCCTCCGTGTCCCAATCTGATGCTCTATCCACTACACCACCACCTGGTCATGTGGTGGGCAGGGGGGATATCTTACCCTGGTGGTGACAGAGGCTGTGAGCTAGTGTTTCTTGGAATTCTTCCCAACAAGACTGAGCTCTGCAGGATTAAAAAGCAAGCCTCTGACACTCAGATTGCTCACGGCGGCCAGAGCGAGCAGGAAAGACGGACAGGAGGGACCAGCTGGGAGCAGGAGACCATACAAGTGAAGGCTCACAGATGAAATGAGGTCAAGTAATGGCTGAAAACGCAACAGAAGCCCGGTTATGTTGGAGGGACTCAAGTTTAGAGGATGTAAAGTGATGTCAATGTAAGAAATGTTCAAACCTGTAAGAATTTTTTTATGAGTTGATTGGAGCCAAACTGTTGACAGTTGCCAGGAAGCAAAGTCTCAAAGGATTGAGAAAATGCTTGGGAAATGGTGGTTTAACCCCTGTGGGTCAAATAAGTTTGCAAATATGACATATATGTTTGCTCGCTTATAGCTTGCATTGGGTGTGGGGGACAGGCTGTAAGCAGGCAGGGTTCTTATAGCTTAAGGCTTAGTTTTAAGAATAAGCCTTTCCCACCCTTTTAATACTAAGATCTTCTCAACACTGAGCTTTTTCCCACACCCTTGACTGTTGCATGATGTGGGGTGGTGCGCTCTTATGAGGAATCCATTTATGCCTCAGATAAGTGACTTTGTATCAGAGACTTTCTTGTTTGTATATTGGATTAAAGGTTTGGATTTCTACACTATAAAATGGGGCAGACCAGGGGTTCGCTCTCTCTTGGTTTCTGAAATTAGCATTGCAGAAGAGAAGCAGCCAAGATGGCGGAGTGCTGAAGAAGAAGCCAGTTTGTGCAGAGTTTGTGCAGAGAGGAGGAGATGGGGAACAGAGGTGAATAAGGCTGGTGAGGTAGAAACCTTTGATTCTAGGAAACTCGGACAAGTCAGTGGCTTTGGGAGCCCTGAATGGAAAGGGAAGTGTTTTCCCACTGTGTGCCGGTGTGAGCTAGGATTAAAGCTAATGGCCCACCAGTTCTTGGCTCTGTTGTTTCATTACCGTCTGTCTGAATCAAATGCGAACCTGCATGGGCCAGGCGGCTGTGATGGTGGCCGTGGCTACTGGCCATACAGGCAGGAATAAGAGAGGTAACGGCTAACAAGGAACATGAGAACAATAACAATGAGGGGGTTGTTGTTCCTGCTCTGGGGGGGGGCTGCCCCTGAGGGGGGAGGAAAGGTTACTTTTACATTTCAAAGGCAGGTTATCAGGTACTGTTATTGTAGATGCGGAAGACAACAGACAGGCTCTGTGAAGGTCAGCAGGGACCTGTGTTAGAGAAGAATACTGCCCTAGGACAGGACTCCTCACCAAGGAATCTCTAATCCAGCGTCCCAGAGAAAATGCTCATCCAGAAACACCGTTTCTTACACATCGTCACACTCGAGGAAAGAGTCAGGATGAAAATCCTGTTTCTTATTCTTGGGGAATAATGTCCTTTACCCTTATCTGAGATGTTACATTGAAGGGAGGTGGAAAAAAAAAACCTGTTGGATTCTTTATGTTATTTAAATCATTTCTTCTTGTTCAATTCCCCATTGGGGCATTTTTTTTCTTCTAACTTTAGGATGAAATCCACATTGAATATTGAGAAACAAATCTTGTTCCATAACTCCCCCTCCAAATGGCAGCCTGAGCAGGTGGTGGTGTGATAAGGAACCAAGGAACTGCAGAACAGAGTGTTAGCAAGGCCGTTTTAAAGAGGAACTGCCGGGCTTCTTGCCGCCTCCTTTCCATAGAGAACGGACAGAGAAGAACGCAGGAGCTTCCTGGCTTGCAAGGACAGATGGGTCGTCTGGTCATAATTTAGCTAATCCTTAGAATTCTCTGAAAAGGTGCCTGGAGCCACTTGCCACATAGAGCAAAGAAGATAGAACTTCTCTGAAAACCTTAGAAAACAATGTTTATGTACCTTCATCAAGAATTCCTATACTTGGACTCACCCTAAAGTCATGAGAGTAACGTATACCTCTGTACAAAGGGATCATGAGCCCCTTCTTACACACCCCAACTGGTATGTGATTTTGTCTGTAAAATTAGCCACAGGGATGGTAGGGGTGTTCTACATGATTTGGGATTGTGCCCCATGTAGCTAGCTGGATAAGTAATAAACTCCTCAGAATTTCTTCTGTATCCTGCCTTGGTGTCTCTATGTAATCCACGGATTAAAGTACACTACTTTGTAACAGTGGTGCAGTGGATAGAGCGTTGGACTGGGACGCGGAGAACCCAGGTTCGAAACCACGAGGTTGCCAGCTTGAGCGTTGGGTCACTGGCTTGAGCCCAAAGGTCGCTGGCTTGAGCCCAATGTTGTTGGCTTGAGCAAGGGGTCACTCAGTCGGCTGCAGCCCCACCCCCCCGTCAAGTCACATATGAGAAAGCAATCAATGAACAACTAAGGTGCCGCAATGAAGAATTGATGCTTCTCATCTCTCTCCCTTCCTGTCTGTCTGTCCCTATCTCTGTCTCCCTCTCTGCCTCTGCCACACACACACACACACACACATACACACACACACAGTACATAAATGTAGGAAAAGTCTGCTGATTTTCTAATTAATGAACAAGAGACTTCAGGGGGGTCCTCTGTGAAAGGGTTCAGTTGTGAAAAATAATTTTCCAGGTTGAAATATTTTAAAGATGCTTTTACTTATTAGTATTTCCAGAGGTGTATACAGTAGATATGTAAGCAGTTTGCTGAACAGTTACTGCTTGGGAAGTTGGAAGTCGGGGTGGTCATCTGACCATTTGCAAGAAGTGATGTGTGTGTGTAATTGCACAGTCAAAAGATTCAGGGTCCTGTATAATTCTGTATTACTTCAAACTTAGACGTCCTGTTATCTGAGTGAGGATCTCTCTAACAATGTCAGAGGTATGGTTCATGAAGATGTCATTAAAAAAAATAAGAAAGAAGGTTTTAGAGAGCAAAATGAGTGTGATGAACAAGAAAAAGATAGTTATAAATGGAAGAAGAAGACGTGGGTCAGGATTTTGTGATTAAATCCATCTGAAAACATTAACTTAGTCCTTTAACCTTCTATGGAATGTTTCATTTCATAAACAGCCGGTTTTGAGTGTCTCATCACTGTGTGCATGGGTTGTGAAGTTACCTGGTAACTCAGGGCTCACAGATGTTGAATTTTGCTGAATAATCCCTGTATCCATCGGTGTTCCAGCGGGAAGCAGAATTCCACTCAGATGGTTCAGCTGAAGACTGTGGTGACAGGATTGATTCTGGAGGTGTGGGCGGCTGGCAGGTGGACTGGGACAGGGAGGCCAGCAGAGGTCCAGGTCATCAGCAATGGCGTTGTGACCACCCCTGGGCCTGTCGGGATGGGGGGCTTCCGGAGGTGTGGGCGGCTGGCAGGTGGACTGGGACAGGGAGGCCAGCAGAGGTCCAGGTCATCAGCAATGGCGTTGTGACCACCCCTGGGCCTGTCGGGATGGGGGAAGTCGTGTACGGAAGCCTAGTGAGGAGAGCCATGGATAAGGGGCCACCACTTAGGGGTCACTGTCAGGAGGAGAGCAGGCAATGCCAGAAAACACGAACCTGGAGTGTGTGTGTGTGTGTGTGTGTGTGTGTGTTTGATGGGATTGAACTGTGGTTCCAGGGGAAAAAAACAAACAAAAATATTATCACAATGCACCCGCATTTCTCCCCCCTCCAAGCTTGGATCCCTTGCCCCACCCTTCCTTTGGTGAAACCCATTGGGAACCAGAAAACAAGAAACCTGGGGACACATTCTCTCAGGGTCCACTGCTCGGGGCACAGTGAGACAGAGAGAGGGTAGAGAATGGATCTGAAAACATAAAGAGAGGGTGACCCCTGCGCCCTCAGATGTCAGGAGTCACCTTGCCTTCTCCGGTGACCCAGCAAAGGAGAGGGACGATGGGTGGGAGCCAGGTTACCCCTAATGCAGACGGAGGGCAGGGAATGATTCCACTGTTGACACAGATTGAAGCAGAAAAATCCGTCCCTTACACAGCATGCCAGTCGCCTACGAACTGACTGCTTCTGGCGTCCCCTTTATTACCTGATGGGAGAGGTCGATGGGAAGCAAGCCTGTTAACCACACGAAATTCAAAGCTCTGCTCCTGGGCAGAAAACATGGTTTAGCAAGAAGACCACAGTCCAGAGAGCCAAGATGCCCGATGCTCTCACTGGCTGGATGGCATAACATGGTCGCCCGCCTTCTCTGAAAATCAGGTAACCTTCTGTAAAAGGAAGACGCTGACTCGAAGTGCCTCTGGATTTAGAATGTTAACATTTTTTTTATCTTCTTCAGCATATATATGGACTTGCTTCGTTATTGGATGATTGACACCCCCAGAACTTGAGTAAGCCCCAGCTCACTAACAGGTCTCCCTTCTTGAAACTCCCGTTGAATTTTGCTCAAGCTCTGAGTTCAGCCTTTCACGGTGTTTGGATAATTTTGAATGTTTTAACATTATCCCTTTAACCATGTGGGCGCCACGCTTTGACGGAGCCATGATTGGGCGTTTGCTAGCGCAGTGATTTTAACACTGGACTTGGATGTCTGGAGGAAGAGCCCGCCCTTGGTTTCTCTGCCTGCAACGCTCACTGAACCCTATCAATTATACATGCGGGCATTTCTACCTCTGTGCTCCCTTCCCGCATCCAAAGGCATTGGTCTTGGGCCGCCTGTTATCAAGACCGAAGACTATAAGCTACTTCTTATCAGGAGTCTTGCTTTTTTTTAAATTTATTTATTTTTAATTTTTATTTTTTACAGAGACAGCGAGAGAGTCAGAGAGGGATAGATAGGGACAGACGGGAACGGAGAGAGATGAGAAGCATCAATCATCAGTTTTTCATTGCAACACCTTAGTTGTTCATTGATTGCTTTCTCATATGTGCCTTGACCATGGGCCTTCAGCAGACCGAGTAACCCCCTGCTCTAGCCAGTGACCTTGGGTCCAAGCTGGTGAGCTTTGCTCAAACCAGATGAGTCTGCACTCAAGCTGGGGACCTCGGGGTCTCGAACCTGGGTCCTCTGCATCCCAGTCCGATGCTCTATCCACTGCGCCACCGCCTGGTCAGGCAGGAGCCTTGCTTTATCCAACATGCATTTCCTTGTTACAGCCCTTGGCTCAGCTGTGCATGTAGAAGTTTACCTACAGATTTACTTTCTTAGAATTCAAATCAGAAACGAACCCCTTGGCTATGTGCAAAGCCAAGGGTGACAGCACACATTCTCAAGTTGTATGTTCCAGAGCCTGCAAGCATTTGTATACACATTCTCTCATTAGGTTCTCGTAATTATCGGTTTGTCTCTGTGTCACAGATGGAGCAACAGAGTCCGAGATAAATTCAATGCCTCGCGACAGATCACGCAGCTCTTAAACAACAGGTGTACTTTTCTTCTTATTATTATTCTTGTCATCATGCGAAGAAATTCAAGTAAAGGAAAACTCATGCCCAAGCTTTCTTTTCTAATGGAAAGGAAAATTACGTTTTAGAAAATGCTGAGGGCATTTGAATAGCCCGTTTGACTTCAGAGCTCTGAGAGGATGTGGAGAAAAGAGGGAAATCTTTCCTTAGCTTTGCAAACCACCCCAGAGCTATCTGTAAACACACTATGTGGTCAGTACATTAGCACCCCCTCCACCCACGTTCATCAGTCCTTTTTGCTTGCTCTCACCCACCCTTTTCTATTCTTTTCTCCCAAGGTTAAAAGCACACATGCAGCTGTCTAAACAGAGCAGCCTCACGCGAAAACGTCAATTTCATTTTAAAGAGGCAAACAAACCACTACGAGGACTAACTGAATAGATTACATTTCTGTTAATACACGACCAGAATTCATTAGACCCACTACAAGGTTACTTTGAAAACTTGTCGTTATTTTTGCAAGATACCAAATTAGACACAGAGTAATTATTTTTCATTACTGATTTAATGCGCGTTGGAAGCAATTCATCATATTAAAATAGATTACATTAAAAAAATTTTTTCATACAGTTTCAGAAGATTAGAAACAGACAAGTTGACAGCTGAATTTATTAGAAATGCAAATGAATGAAGGAAATGTGGGTTCTGAAAACCAAGAAAACAAACTAAGTGTATGATTAGATTAATGCCTACAAGGCTTCTCATTTGGAAACAAACTTTAGTCATTATCACAGGGAAGGAACTGTTTCACCAAAATAGAATTTTCATAATAATTGAAAGTTACTATTTGGAGGACAACGCTTTAATTTTATTCTGGATGACAGTATATCTAAAACAGAACATACTCTTTTATGACTTCTTCAACATAGATCACTCTACACACCATTATGAAATGACTCACAATTATGAAATTGTTGCATGTATTCTATCATAAACCCAGCTTCAGTCACCATGGAAATATGAAGGTCTATTTACTTCTAAACTAAATGACCTCAAACTGCTAATATGTTTAAATGTTCCCATTTGCTTTTTTAAGACATCATTGCTAAATTTTTAATGAAAATTTCAAACGTATAGCAAAGTCAGGACAATTTCAATAGTGAACGCCCATACACCCAAAGCCTAGCTTCTACTATTCACATTGCACTGGACATATAATATAAAACCTACCATCTTAATCATTTTTAAGTGGTATTAAGTATACCACTTAAATGTATTAAATTTTCTTGTGATCTGTATTTTTTATACAGCTTTGAGCTATTGTCAGATGTCCTTTTATTTCAACCTGCAGGACTTACTTGAGGATTATTTACACTGATGGTCTAGTGCTAACAAAATCTCTCAAATTCTGTTTCCTGACAATGATTTGATTTTTCCCTCACTTTGAAAACACAGTTTTGCCAGATTATGAGATTCTTGGTTGAGAGTTTTTCTTTGCACTTTGGACATGTGGCCCCAAGGCCTTCTAGCCTCCAAAGTTTCTGATGAGAAGTCTGATCATCTTTGTAAGGATCCCTTATACATGACAAGTTGCTTCTCTCACTGCATTCAAGGTTCTCTCTTTGTGTTTCTCTTTTGAAAGTTTGATTCACATTTGTCGATGTGGGTGGGTCTCCTCAAGGTTGTCTTACTGGCATTTCTTGATCTTAGATGATTCTATGTTATGTCTTTTCTCAAATTTGGGAAGTTTCAGCCATTATTATTATTATTATATTTTTCTGAAGTGAGAAGCAGGGAGGCAGAGAGACAGACTCCCTCATGCACCCAACCGGGATCCACTCAGCATGCCTACCAGGGGGCGATGCTCTGCCCATCTGAGGCATTGCTCCATTGTGTCTGGAGCCATTCTAGTGCCTGAGGCAGAGGCCATGGAGCCATTCTCAGTGCCTGGGCCAGCTTTGCTCCAATGTGGGAGGGGAAGAGAGAAGCAGACAGAAAGGAGAGGGGAAAGGGTGGAGAAGCGGATGGGTTCTTCTCCTGTGCGCCCTGACTGGGAATTGAACCCGGGATTTCCATGTGCTGGGCTGACCCTCTACCACTGACCCAACTGGCCAGGGCCATCAGCCATTATTTTTAAAATATATTTAAGCCCCAGCCCTCCTTCTTCTTCTAGGACTCCGATAATGCATACAGGAATCTACACCATTGTGTCCCATCAGTGTCTTAGGGTGTGCTCACTTTTTAAAAATCTTTTTCTGTTCTTTAGACTAGATAATTTCGAAGAAAGGGTGATGGAGAAAAAATCAGTGGGCTCTGTTTTATTTTTTTTCATTATCTCCTAATAAGAGATAGTTTGAGCAATTTGGTATTATGTAATTAAAATTTTATTAAAATTATGTAATGTTACTGAAATATGTTAAAATTACGTTTTTTTCAAATTTTAGTAAGTTGTGATGTGACTTTTTACTTTCTGTTTGGCAAAAGTAAACGCAAAATTTTAGATTTGAAAAAGAAATGAAACTATATAAATAACCTGGACAAAAACAAGGGGAAATTGTTGTGGACCGGTAATGGCAAAAAGCCATTATAGATTCAAGGCTTGGCAGGGGGCTTAAGTTCTACCCCCTCCATCTCCATATTTGGCTTTGATGCTCTGTGTTTGCACCCACTCCCCTTCCTTCCTTGGGTTGCAGGAAACAATATACATACCCTTCCTCTGACTCTTTGTTTTCAGATGTTTGTAAAATTCACTAATGTATACTGTTTTTGCCTTGGGAGAGTTCCTGTCTTAGCCTTTGATGTGCAACTTTGTATCAGGGTCCTTGATATGCATAGGTCCATATAATAAAGCGAACTGAGGCTGTGAGGCACTCAGATGCTGCCAGGCAGTTTGAGGAGTCCTCCCGGTCCCATCGGTTTTGTTCTGACAAAGTGTGTTTCCTTAATTCCGCACCGTTATTTGGAAGCTGCGCTGGTCCACGGCAGGAAATATTAAAGACCCCCAGCCATTTAAAATTGTAATTAAAAAATTAACAACAAAGATAATTCATAGAATTTTTTTTTATTTAAAGATAAACCATGAAGATAACGTAAGTTTCCCATTGGCTGAGCTGTGACTGAGCAAAGAGAAACCTTTTTTTCCTCTTGCTGAGATAATAAGTTAGTATCACTTCTTGTTGAAGATTCCAGGTACCTTTTTTTGGTGTTGTTGAGGTCAGTAGTGTTCCTTGAACTCTCCCACATGTGTGAGGAGAGGTCACTCTTCTAGCCTCCTGACTCCATTCTAAATGAGATTTGGGGTTATTTCTGACTATTAATTTTCACAGTTCCTAATTTGTTAAATTTCAGTTTAAAAACGTTTAGATTCTCATTGAGTTTGCATGGAGAATTTATGTCATTAAAATAGTGAATATTTTCCTAGGACATGTTCTAAACCTCCATTTATTTTGTACCTTTCTAATATTCTTCTATTGAGTTTTATATTCTTCTTGGATCTTTCTTTTTGAATATATTACTATAACTTGTATAAAAATATGTTTTCTTGCCATTTTAAATGGATTTTGTTTAAATAGTGTATTCATGAATTGAATTTTTACTGCTAATATATAAAAAACACCAATTTTATGTTTATCCTGAGATTAGTTACTTGATTATGTATTACTTCTATTTTAACACACTACTTTCTTAGATATCTTATATAGACTAACATATTGGAATAGATGATTTCTTCTAGCATGTATACCTGTGTAGTTCTTTGCTTGTTTTATTGCATGGGCATGTGTCACAGCGGCATATACCATATCCTTACAAGTTTCACATTTAGAATGCAGGGTCCTTAGTACCCCCTTTTTTTCTTAGCTTTGGGTTTTAACAACATTTCTGAGACTCAACATATGTCACATCTGTTCTTTTGCTGTGAATCAGTTCATATAGTACAAGCTTACCTGTTTCGGAAGGTTTGGTAGAACTTACCAGTAACAGACTTGCATGCTTATGTATAGTTTTTTGTTGTTGTTGTGGGGTTTTTTTTGTATTTTTCTAAAGCTAGAAATGGGGAGGCAGTCAGACAGACTCCTGCATGCGCCCAACCGGGATCCACCCGGCATGCCCACCAGAGGGCGATGCTCTGCCCATCCAGGGCATAGCTCTGTTGCGACCAGAGCCATTCTTAGCACCTGAGGCAGAGGCCACATAGAGCCATCCCCAGCGCCCGGGCCATCTTTTGCTCCAATGGAGCCTCGGCTGCGGGAGGGGAAGAGAGAGACAGAGAGGAAGGAGAGGGGGAGGGGTGGAGAAGCAGATGGGCGCTTCTCCTGTGTGCCCTGGCCGGGAATCAAACCCAGGACTCCTGCACGCCAGGCTGACGCTCTAACACTGAGCCAACCGGCCAGGGCTTATGTATAGTTTTGAGAGAGTTCATCCATGCCCCCTACTTTCCATAATGGGAACATTGCTTATTGTTCATTAGACAAATTTTGTACTTTTTCTAAAAAAAAAATGTGATTTTTCATATCATTTCACATTTACTGTTGTCAAGTTATACATGGCGCTAACTTCTTTTATTCTTTTTACAGATCTCTGAATGTAGTTAGGCCTTTCTTACAATTCCCAAAGTAGGGTTGGAAGAGGTCTTTGAAAGGAGGTGACTACTGGTTGACCCATGAGCTCGACCTGGGCAGCTGAAGTTTCCTCACCTGTCCTGTGTTCTTAGGGATGTATTTTCTGCCCACCCTTCCTAGAGTGGTGGGTTCCATTTTCAAGGACGAAGACTTGAGCAGACAATGTGCTTTGCGGACCGTGTCAGTGGCGTATAGGACTGAACCCCGTGCAGGCCTCTAGATAAACTTTTAAGATTCTGTCGGGTGGTTGTGGAGACCTGCTCATGTCGTGGCCACATTAGACAAACCTTGTATGCATATTTGGATGGTATCCTTGTTTATTAAACATGCCACCTACAACTCTGGGGTGATTTCCCTCTTTCTTCGGTCTCTCTTCACCCTTGGTATATAGGGTCCAACATGCAAACCAACGGTTATTCATTCATTTTTTTTGGTCTTCATTTTTTTTTTAATCTTACTTGCTGAAGCTTTGTATTATCTAGTGGCCTCCTGGGGCTGGCTTGTGTTCCAGGAGGTCAGAGGCACACTCTCTGTTTCTTACTCTAATACTTCCTTTCCTCACCCCATTCACTTTTTACCTTCTTATTTTTTTTTCCTTTTTATATAGCAATATGGACCCGATAACTCTCAAAATGTCCCCCCAGCGGTACTTTAAAATACACCCCAAGCTGTCTTTAAGGTTAAATCTGTAGTAGCTTGAAAGCCATGGTATAAAATTTAACCTTGTGGTTTATAGAATAATTTTTTCCCCAAAAAAAGTTATGTTGTGAGTTTTTGGAATTGTTCTAAGTGATTCACAATAATTGAAATTTTTAGGTTAATTACTTTCCCAATAGCTATTTAAACTTTGTGCTTTTCATCTATTTTCTCTATTATTTCTTTTTGTTGATTATTTTTATTTATTTCAACATAATGGCTTCTTGTATTTCAGGGACTCTAGTCGATACTATCTTATTTTTCTATTGGAATTTAAGCCCACAAAATAGGTTAGCTCAGACTAGTATCTCTGCTAGTACTGCCACAATAATTTTGTGTTCTTATTAATTCCAGATGTTATATTTTGTTCCAAATCCTGAAATAAAAACTTATTTAGGAGAAATAATAAATATTAAAGAAAATGACATTGGTAAAATCCTCCCTAAAACACATGTTAAACTTCATCTGAAATAGCCAAATCAACAGACAAGGGCAGAAGTCGTTTTTCTTCCTCCATTATCGTAGATGTTAAGTAAGAAGTCTTCAAATTATGCTGCGTATTTTCCAATTCCTACTTTTAAAACTGGTGTGATAAAGAAAAGATGTGGTTTATTGTTCATAAATTATTATAGTGTTGTGCTATTTGAGACTCAACATTTAAAAGTTTTTAACGTTTTTCCCTGGCCAGATAGCACGGTTGGTGAGAGCATTGTCCCAAAGAGCAGAGGTTGCTGGTTCAATCCCCGGTCAGGGCACAAAAAGGAACAGATCGATATTTCTGTCTCTGTCTCTCTCTGTCTCTCTCTCTCTCTCTGCTTTTCTCTCACCAAAATCAATCAATAAAGAAAATTAAAAGTTTTTAATGTTTTAATAATAAAATGTACTATTCATTTCATAAAATAGCATTGTATACATTTTTTTTGTAAAGGGCAATTTGCTTTCTTTTTTAACTTTTCAAGAGCAAAGGAGACCATTGAATATAAGAACTCTTCAGAATAGACTTCACACAGTTAAATATGTGTAGAGATTGTGATAACATTCCAGTTTCATATCTCATTTTACGTGTCTGAGAAAAGAACTATGAATTTCACACCATCGCCAATAAAATAAGGCCTCTTAGGAGAAGCTCTTGTCCTTGTTTTGTAAAATAATTTCTTAAATCTGTTTCGGGGCCTTTCACCTGAAGTTTGCTTCCTATGTATCTTCGTGTTGACTCTTCTCGTCACCTTTGCGTCACACGGTCCCAGCGTGTCCTTTACTAAAATACCAGAAACCGAAAAGGACCTTCGAGAAAGGCCCACGGGCTGAGCCAACAGCACCCTTTGCAATCACGTTACTTTATCTGCTCTTCTCTTGATGGAAGTATCTCAGCTCTGGAACTTCTTTACATCAAAAGAGATGGTTCTCCTCAACTCCTCACGGGTCGTGTTGGTATTTTCAGCTGGAGATCTTGGAGCCACAGCCTGGTGGCCAGAATGTTTCCACTCTGGACTCTCCATGGAAATCTAGTGTCCCTTTTATTCTCTCTCATGACCCAAACACAAAGAATGAAAATAATGGCTCAGTGGTAAACTCCATGTTATCGGGGGAAAAGCGCTGGTGAGGTCTTCCCTATGTTTGATTCAAGAACGTGAGAGAGAGCAAACAGACTTTAATAAACGGGGGAGAGAATACGTCAGATTAACAGGGGTGCGCAGTCATCGGGGTGGGGTTTTCTGAATCAGGAAGGAACGGGAACAGAGGCGTCTTGTGGCCGCCCTCGTGCTTCCTGCCGTTTGGAAGGCTTCTCCGTAAGCCTTAGAATTTTCTCCTGGTCACCAGCAGAACTGCACCCTGACCTCCCTCTGGGAACACGGAGTGCCTGGTCAGATCTCCTCTGGGGAGGTCCAATGTTTTGCCAACAGAAGACCTCGTTCTACTGACAATAAAGCTTAAATAATACAGTGTGTCCGAAAGTCATGGTGCACTTTTGACCGGTCACAGAAAAGCAAGAAAAGATGATAGAAATGTGAAATCTGCACCAAATAAAAGGAAAACCCTCCCAGTTTCTGTAGGATGAGTGGCAGCACCTACGCATGTGCAGATGATGACATAACACAACACCGTGTATACAGCGGAGCAGCCCACGACCCATGCCAGTCGAGATGTGGACAGTACAGAGGAAAGTTCAGTGTGTTCTGTGGCTCACTAAATTCGAATCCGTGACCAAAGTGTAACATGAATATAGGCGTGTTTATAACGAAGCGCCACCACATAGGAATAAGATTACTCAGTGGGATAAGCAGTTGAAGGAAACTGGCAGTTTGGTGGAGAAACTCCGTTCTGTTAGGCCATCAGTCAGTGACGAGTCTGTAGAGGCTATACGGGATAGCTACCAAGGAGCCCTAAAAAATCTGTGCGTGAGCCCACATGGAACTGCGCTGAATAGGTATGAAACTGGGAGAGTTTTCCTTTTATTTGGTGCAGATTTCACATTTCTATCGTCTTTTGTTGCTTCCCTGTGACCGGTCAAAAGTGCACCAGGACTTTACGGACACACTGTATAACACAGATGGTGTAATACTAAACCTTTCGGAACCTCACCGGCCACACTGTAACAAAGGCAAATATGAAGGGCGCCACCTTCTTACTGAACCAAGTACCCAAAGAAATGATTTCCTTATCTTATTTATGCATCATTTTGCTCTTCTCGAGACTGAATAATGTTGCCTTAGCAACAGAAGAGAAGCCTGCATTGGATACACCTGCCGTTTATCGTGCGGGGTTTCGATGTACAATTTGCGGGGGCATGCAAAGTGGTCCTTGACTTCATGAACATACACAGTGTTGCAGGCTGGCCAGAAAAAAAGCTCTATTTAAATTAGCTTTCAAGATCGTTGATGGCTAGGTGTGGAGAATAAAGAGCCACTGTTAATGGACTCTATTAACATAATAACAACGGCCCGATTGAAATTTAGAGGTTGATATTAATGAAATCTGACCCACCGCAAAGATAGCAAAATTACGCTTGTGTCCCACAGTCAGCCAGACAATATCAATAAAACTTTTAAAGGGGATGTGTTAAAGATATATTTAGTTACTTTAATTATGTATCAAGCTTCATGCCATTTAATGACCCAATGAATATAATAGCTCTGTTTCCCTTTAGAGCGAAGCCAACCTAATCAGGTAAAGTCGTTTTAAAAGGAAAGGTGCACTTCATTGTAAGTGAGTCTGATGACCTCTCAGGGGAAGGAGGGAGAGACAGGACAGGACTGTGTGCGGGGGGGGGGGGGGGCACTCCCTCCGGGGCCTTTCCTGAGACAAACTCAGTGCCTACCTGTCCCTGGACGTATGGACTCTGTGTGTGTTACTTGCTGCTTTGCAGAAAGGGAAGAGGGACCCAACAGACGACACTGGTTTCTTGTAATTACGAAGCTGTTGAGGGGGCATTTCTGGATTTTTACCCTGGGCCTCCCCCTCACCTTCCTCCTTCCAGCTGAGCTCTCTTGCTGGGATTGACTTGATGTGATTTAGCTTTTAGGTGAATTACCTGGCTCATTTATATCAACTGAAATTTGAGATATATTTTATTTTAAATATGTGACACTAGTGGGTTTTTTTCTTTCTGTCTTATCTGTTTGAAGTTTGCTTCCTCTCCATTCTTGATTTTTGACTTTTTTTTTTTTAAGTGAGATGAAGGGAAATAGTGAGACAGAATCCCACATGTGCCTTGACTGGGATTCACCCAGCAACCTGTCTGGGGCTTATGCTCCAATCAACTGAACCATCCTCAGTGCTGGGTCCAACACTCGGATCAACTGAGCCACTAGCTGTGGAAAGGGGAGAGAGAGGGAGAGAGAGAGAGAGAGAGAGAGAGGAGAGGGAGGGAGAGAGAAATAGAGGGTCACTTCTCCTGTGTGCTTTAACTGGGACTCGAACCTGAGTGCCCATATGCCTGGCCAATGCTCTATCCACTGGGCCAACCAGCTAGGACTTGACTTCTTTTGATAGTACTATTCTAAATGTTTGCCTTTATTAACCTTGGAAGTTATATATACTTTTCCTTTTCCTTTACTTATTACTTCAGACATTGCAACATTTATCTTTTACTTATCAAAGTTTAGTATCATTTGGAACTTTTTTTTCTCTTTCACAGAATGAATCAGTTTCTGTTATTTGTTACTTCTGTGGTTCTCAATCAAGGAACCTTATCTCTTCTCGGGGCCTCATTATTTTTCAGTGTATGCCAGACATTGTGCTTGAAAAACTACTTATAGAAAGTATTTGAGGGCTAGGACGGCGCTAGCCTCCTGTAAAGAAGGCTTTTGTTTGCTCACTAGACCTCCAGAAAGTCCCCTTAATCCAGTTTTACAGAGCGAGTAATTCCCAGTCAGGACGCAGTTCCTCTGAGGCTGGCCAGGCACCTAGTCTGCTAACTCTCAGCCCCTCACTGCGCAGGAGAGTTTAGAACCAGCCTCTCCTCTGCCTTAGACACTCGCTCATTCGCCTGCAGTCCCCAGGGACCCACTCAGCCTTCCCGCCTCCCTGTGTCCCGATGGCCACTGGAAGGGTTGGGTCTCACAAATGGCTCACATTTCTGGGTTTTCATTGTGCCCCAAATAGTGGCCCCATAATTATGTGTGATGTTATTAGTTCTCCAGTTCCTACAAGCTTATGTAATATTTACACACACACACACACACACACACATATTCACACAGTAATGCCTTAGTTTTTGTTGACCTGTTATTGTTGGTGTCGGTTTTCGTTGATTTTTTTTCCCTGAATACTTTGTCTCTGATTTCGTTGGCATGCTCACGTGACCTCACCGCGTGTCTAGCCAAACAAGTCCATTGCTTTCCAGGGTTTTTGTGTCTTTTTAATTGATTGCGAGTGCTAACACTACAATTCCATGTAAGTGATTACTGCCGACAGTAACTGGATTTAGATAGATTCATATGGAAAGAATTGCCTCGGTTTTCGTCGGTTTGGATTTCTTTTTTTTTTTTTTCAGAGACAGAGTCAGAGAGAGGGGCAGATAGGGACAGACAGACAGGAACTGAGAGAAATGAGAGCATCAATCATCAGTTTTTCATTGCGACACCTTAGTTGTTCATTGATTGCTTTCTCATATGTGCCTTGACCGCGGGCCTTCAGCAGACTGAGTAACCCCTTGCTCCAGCCAGTGACCTTGGGCTCAAGCAGGTGAGCTTTTGCTCAAACCAGATGAGCCCGCACTCAAGCTGGTGATCTCAGGGTCTCGAACATGGGTCCTCTGCATCCCAGTACGACGCTCTATCCACTGCGCCACTGCCTGGTCAGGTACCCGTTGGTTTGAATTTAGCTGATTGTTTTCGAATGGATTATTGACAAAATCTGAGGTATTCATCAGATATTTTTTATTAAAGACACTGTGTGTGTGTGTATACACATTTTTTTAATTAAAAAAAAAATTTTTAACTAGTTATCCCCACTGGAAGGGTCTCCCATCCAAGTACTAACCGGGTCCGACCCTGCTTAGCTTCCGAGATCAGGCTCGTCAGGCACGTTCAGGGTGGTGTAGCCGTAGACTTTTCTAGTCATCCCCTCTGGAAGGATCTGAGTTCTCTAGTACCTGAATGCAGGGAGCCTTTATTTTTGCAATTCAAATAGGATTCCAACTTTAAAGAAATACCATATATATATATATATTTATTTATATATATATATATATATATATATATATATATATATATATATATATATTTCAATTGCTTAGAAGCACAGCCAGCAAGCAGTTAGGTATCCTCATACAGTTATCACTTAGATACCTTCACTCGGAAATTGTCTGTTTTCATAGGATTAAAAAAAAATACCATACCATTGTCCAACGTTAGAAAAAAACCATCAAAATAGATTGTGGTTCTGAAAAGTATGTGAGCACTTACAATGTGCCCTGGCGAGCAGGCTGGCTGGGGACAAGAATTTAAAAACTATATGAGAAAGCGTTGACAGAGCAGTTAATGTGTGGGAGCTTGAAATGCGAAGACCCAACAGATGGCAGAGGTGCTTGGATAAGGAATTTGGATTTCATTTTCAAGGAATGGAAAACCTTGACACGTTTTAAGCGGCAATGACAAGATCTACTATATAGTAAAAAATATATAAAAAAACCATTCTGGGTCTGCTGTGCGGAGGACTCATGCCAGGGAAGGAAGGGGACAGGGCCGGATCATGGAGAGGGCTTGGAGTGTCAGGGGTCTTTGGGGGGTGGTGGTGCTGTGGCTGAGGCCAGGGTATGTCGGTGGCGGTAGATGGCATGGGACATACTTGAGATACTTTTTCTGGGGAGCTATGCTAAGTCACTTCATTTTTTTTATATTTTTTTATGCTTCTCCTTGAAATACCTTTCCTCATTCTTGGACGGCAATATTCTTCCTACTCTTCAACACCTTATAATTCATTTCCAGATTTGAAAGGCTGAGAGAGTTCCTCTACACAGTGCATGTGCACGGCATTCTTACACCACCTCATACCCCTTTCTGCCGGAATTTTGTTGAGTCTTTGTTCATTCTTGTGTTACTTTGTTATTTAAGAAGCTACTCAAAGACATTGTTTATAGCATCAGAGTGGCTAATTGGCCAGCACCAGAAATATAGGTGCTTGATAACTGTCCTCCCAATGAAATTTTGTTTGTGCATTTGTAAATATCTGACTATATATTTTGACTGCTTTCTATTTGACCGGTTTGTGTGAATAGGACTTCTCTGTTCTTGGAAGACTGGACTATTTAAAATAAATAATACACTGAAAAATCTATTTTTAGCAACGTGCTCATCTTTGGTTAGCTTTTTAGAAGAAAGTGAGACGTGGAGTAGATACATTGTTAAATCAGGAGGGAGCATGAACATTTATTTTGCTGTAGTGCCAGGGAAGCTAGACAGATTTAGTTTGGTTTTAGAATGCAGGCTCCACACAGAGCCAGAGCTCTTTCGTGGGATAATTGAATAGAAGAATTATAAACAACTGTAAAAACCATGCATTTGTCTCCAACATCAAGATGAAGGTTTGATACGCCTAGTGCATATTTTCCTGCTAGAGTTAACTAGAAAGACTGTTCTCTGCAATAAACTTAATCTAAGATGTTTTTTAGCTCAGATTTTAATTTATGTTTTTACTGAGTTGTAAAAACTCGTCTCTCCCCATGCATACACATGGATTTCTAATGAAATGCACTCACATATTTTATACGGGTGTATCTGTTTCATATGTTATAGGGAACATATTGTATATGCATTTGTGCATTTTAGATCCTTCTCTTTTGTGTCCTTGGTCCTTTTCTTTCCCTCAGTTGGATCTTACTATATGTGGTTTTGAAAATGACACCCTGAAACATGCTATGATTCTGTTTATTTTTTTTTTCTGATGAGAGACTGTCACTTCTGTATTTCTGTTGACATTGACCCAAATGCTCTTCAATTGGAATTGCTCACGGGGATATAAAAATTTGAACTATAAACACAGCTGTTGCTCCTTATTCGGGGAAGCTACTCGTTCTAATAGCTGACCGACCTTGAATAATGCTTTATCGCAAGTAAGAAAATCTTTACTTATCGCTTGATCTAAATTTCAGATGAGTTGCTTCTTTCTTTCTTTCTTAGTTTTATCATTTCTGGGGGACCTAGTGAGATACTCATAAAGATTTTACTCAATGAAATTGAGCAAAATAAGGAATGCTGAGGTTGCTGGTTCAAAACCCTGGGCGAGCCCGGCCAAGGCACATCTGACAAGCAACTGAGGTACAACTACAATGAAGCAATTATGACATAATACTTCTTGCCCTCCCCCCATAAAATCAATAAATAAAACATTTTAAAAAGTGGCTAAAGTGGCAAATTTTTTTGTTGTATATATTTTACAACAATACATTTTTTTAAAATCACTAAATTAAGTATGATAAGGTTATTAGAAGGAGAGAGGTCTTTGTTCCACTTTCGAGAAGAGTACCTCAAAGGCCTTGCAGGCGACCGGTCTGATGTTCACTGTTTAATGACAACAATAGTACCATTTAGTAACGTGATTGCTGTCCTTTATTCAAGAGAAGAAGACCCACAGGGTGGCAGAGCAGGGCCCCCCAAAGCTGTAAGAACACTCTTCCACGGGGCTTTTGGGCAGGAGTGAATTTTACAGAGTATTAAAAACAGCAGAGCAGAACCGGGCACGGCTGAGTAGGACATAGGGGGTTTCCTGGTAAGACTAGCTAGGGCAAGGCGAGCTAGCTAATGTGTGTTAGGTGTTCTAGACCTTGAGGTGTCTCTTGTCAGCGTGGGTTGACTTAGGCTTGGATTTGTGACATGGGTCAGGCCCCTGAGGAAACCTCCGTGGTGGGTCCTGATATATCAATCTTCTTTATCACTGTTCCAGGATTTATGGACGCCTAAGCCTTCGAGATGGTCAAGAACTTCAATTCCTGGCTGCCGAGACCAGCTCAGCAAAGGGTGTGCAGGAGAGGAAGGCGCTGCAGCACGTGCAGAAAACACACGAGACACAACATAGAGAGAAAAGCTGGGTCCAGGGGACTCCCGGCCTCTAGGACTGAGAGCCCAGAGCTCTGCAGCCTCATTGTATTTATTTGTGTCTTTGCTCATCCAGCAAATTAGCAGAACCTGGGTCAAATTAGTCTAGAGTGGATTCAGGTGCAGAGAAAGATGACCAACCAACGCCCCCCCCCCAGGAATGTGGGAAAATGGCCACAGGGATCAGCTGCTTCCTATAAACAATCACAGGAGTGCTTGCCGGGCAGCGTTCTGCGCCCGCAGGACTTGGCGTTCCGAAGTCCACACCAAAGACTTGTCTCAAGGCTGCAGTTTAATCTCTCAGCCATTTTCCTACACCTGGCCGACCGGAAACATTGTAAACCTGGGAACTCTCAGAGAGAGAGACAGGGACCTACCTAGAGGTCATGCCAGGTGAAGGGGAGGGAGACAGTATTTCTGCCACTGTAGAAGGGACCGTGCATGTGACTGTCCTCTTTAGAAGGGCTCCAGACAGAAGTTTACTCTCTCACTGCAATAGGATATCACTTTGTTTTGTTAAACATGCAGTAAGATGTGTTAATAATCATCACCTCTTGTTGCACCTAAAAAACAGACAAGCATAGATCAGAGCTTCTCATTAATAATATCGAATCAGAAAGTTATGGAATGAAAGTGCTTGACTAAATGCAGGCGCCTGATACAGGATTCTGACCACTAAGAAATTTAGAACAGCCTGACCAGGCAGTGGCGCAGTGGATAGAGCGTCGGACTGGGACGCAGAGGACCCAGGTTTGAAACCCCGAGGTTGCCGGCTTGAGCGTGGGCTCATCTGGTTTGAGCAAGGCTCACCAGCTTGAGCCCAAGGTCGCTGTCTTGAGCCCGAGGTCGCTGGCTTGAACAAGGGGTCACTCAGTCTGCTGTAGCCTCCTGGTCAAGGCATATATGAGAAAGCAATCAATGAACAACTAAGATGCCGCCAAGAAGAACCGATGCTTCTCATCTCTCTCCCTTCCTGTCTGTCCCTATCTGTCTCTCTCTTTCTCTGTCTCTGTTAAAAAAAAAAAAAAAGAAAAGAAAGAAATTCAGAACAAATCAAAGTGAGATATCACAAGTAGATCTCACCATCCGATTCGGATCACCTATCAAGCAACTGAAAACATTTAAATTTCTAAATGCCTTGTATTTCAAGAGATAAGCCGCGATCAACAGGGCAAGCCTGAACCTTCGGCAGTCTGAAATGTGCTACATTACTGTTATTTTCTTATCAAAGGCAAGAAGGTTGTTTCATTACCCAAACTTTTTTTAAATCAAGATTTTATTCATTGATGCATATTTTCTGCTGTAAGTGTAGCCTTTACAGGTTATTATTCAAGGATCACTCTAAAATATAGGATCTCTTGCCTAATGCTTTTTTATTGCAAATAAAGCAAACCAGGACAAGTAAACCATAGCTTACAGTGATCGGATGTCTGTACTTTTTTCTCCCCCGTGATTACTCTGGAGTAGTAGGTGCATTGCATTTGTAGAAACCTGGCTTATTTCATAGCTGTGAAAATACCTTCTGCTGATGTAGATTTTATAAAGCATTCGGCTCGCTCTCTCTGGGTTTCCATAAAACCTGAAAAAATGTAAATTTGTTCCAGACTTTTTGTACCTGGCGTTATATATTTGTCTTTTTTTCTTTCTTTCTTTTGATTTAGATTAACTTAGGCGGCCAGTTTTATATGAGGTGACAGTTTGGCTAAAGTCTTATTTATGACTTTGATCTTTCATTCTCTCTTCTAAAACACTATAGCTCATTTGGAATCTGAATAGTTCAGACTCAAGGTTTCTCCAGATAACTTCGTTTTTATTTCAATTTCAGATTCCATTTTCTTCTTTTGTGACATAAGGTAAGAGTTTTATACTTAATGCAGTTTTTATTTCTTTCTTCCAACAAAGAAGTGAGTTTTTTGTTGTTTTTTGAATTTTTTTTTCTTTTTTTTCCTGGTGGGAAAGTCATCATTCCTTGTTAAAGCCAGAGTTATTGAAGGAATTACTTTTATACACATATAACTTAAAGCTAAAAAAAGTAATACTCAGAGTGGGAAATTTTGAATTGCTGCAGTTCTTTATTAATCAGGTAATTTTATCTACTTTGTATTGAATAATATTACATTTTATTTATCTTTATTATGATTATTTTTTAAGATTATTTTTATTTATTTATTCATTTTAGAGGAGAGAGAGATTGAGAGAGAGAGAGAGAGAGAGAGAGAGAGAGAGAGAGAAGGGGGGGAGGAGCAGGAAGCTTCAACTTCCATATGTGCCTTGACCGTGCAAGCCCAGGGTTTTGAACCGGCAACCTCAGCATTCCAGGTCAACGCTTTATCCACTGTGCCACCACAGGTCAGGCTATGATTATTTTTTTTATCTTTTCTATTGAATTGATAGGGGTGACACTGGGCAATACAATTATACAGGCTTCAGGTATATAATGCTGAAATGCATCATTTGTACATTGTTTTGTGTGATTTCAACCCCAAGTCTTCCCTTTCTATCACAATTCATTCTCCTTTACCTTCCTCTACCTCCCCCCACGTGCTTTGCCCTCTGATAATCACCTGTGGGTCCTGGTGTCTATGAATCTTGTTGTTGTTTAGTCTGTCCACCTTTTAACCCAGCCCCACACTCCCCTCACCCAACACCTGTCAGTCTGTGCTCTATCTAGGAGTCTGTTTCTATTTTGTTGGCTTATTTTGTCCATTTGGTTTTTTTTTTCTTTTTTTCTTTTTATTTTTCTGAAGTTGGAAATGGGGAGGCAGTCAGACAGACTCCCGCATGCGCCCGACCAGGATCCACCCCGCATGCCCACCAGGGGGCGATGCTCTGCCCATCTGGGGCGTTGCTCTGTTGCAACCAGAGCCATTCTAGCGCCTGAGGCAGAGGCCACAGAGCCATCCTCAGCGCCCGGGCCAACTCTGCTCCAATGGAGCCTTGGCTGCGGGAGGGGAAGAGAGAGACAGAGAGGAAGGAGAGGGGGAGGGGTGGAGAAGCAGATGGGCGCTTCTCCTGTGTGCCCTGGCTGGAAATTGAACCCGGGACTCCCGCACGCCAGGCCGCGGCTCTACCACTGAGCCAACCGGCCAGGGTCTCATTTGGTTTCTTGTATGAGGGAAATCATATGGTGCTTATCTTTCTCTGACTGGCTTATTTCACTTAGTATAATGTTCTCAAGATTCATCCATGCTGTCTCACAAAGTATGATTTTATTTAGTTATTTTTTTACAGCTGAGTAGTACTCCACTGTGTAAATGTACCACAACTATCATCCACTCATCGACTCGTGGGCACTTGGGTTGCTTCCAAATCAGGGTTACTGTAAATAACGGCTGCAGTGATCATAGGGGGGGCATACATTCTTTTAAGTGACTCTTTGGGGTTTCTTTAGCTATGTTCCTAGAAGTGGAATCACTGGGTCATAGGAAGTTCCTGTTTTTCATATGTGAGGAATCTCCACACTGCTTTTCTCAGCGGCTGCACCAGTCTGCATTCCCACCAACAGTGCATGAGGGGTTCCTTTCCTCCACATCCTCGTCAGTGCTGGCTGGTTGTTGATTTTTTTTTTTTTTTTTGTATTTTTCTGAAGCTGGAAACGGGAAGAGACAGTCAGACAGCCTCCCGCATGCGCCAGACCAGGATCCACCCGGCACGCCCACTAGGGGGCGATGCTCTGCCCACCAGGGGGCGATGCTCTGTCACAACCAGAGCCACTCTAGTGCCTGGGGCAGAGGCCAAGGAGCCATCCTCAGTGCCCCGGCCATCTTTGCTCCAGTGGAGCCTCGGCTGCAGGAAGGGAAGAGAGAGACAGAAAGGAGAGGGGGAGGGGTGGAGAAGCAGATGGGTGCTTCTCCTGTGTGCCCTGGCCGGGAATTGAACCCGGGACTTCTGCACGCCAGGCCGACGCTCTACCACTGAGCCAACTGGCCAGGGCCTGTTGATTTTTTTTAATGACCACCATTCTGACAGGTGTGAGATGCTATCTCACTAAAATCTGGTGATACCTACTTGAGATTTCTTACCAAGAGAATTCAAACCCACGGTCAACTCTCACACTGGAAGAGGCCATTGAGAAGTAGTATAATGAGTTTATTGACCTTGGGTTACTTGAGGTTAGGATAGGGGCTTCAGTCCTCCCACGAGGACTTTGCTTGTCTGGATCTGTCTTCAAGGATGAAGGTTGAACGGACACACTTCTGGTTTCCCCTGTTGACTTCTGCCTCTTCAATGCCCGCTTTGTTGTTTGACTCTTAGAAGTTTTGTTTGGAGATAAACGTCACCCTGAAAGAAAGAAAAAGAAGTTATTGAACTGCATGATAGCCAGAGAAAGGACCATTTTAAACCACCCACCCCGGGGCTAGATAGAGAAGAGAAACATGTCTACCTTTCTCGTCCTGGGATTGACACGTCTCTGTTATGCAACGAGTTTGGAACACATTGCTGTGAGTTTTTTTTTTTTTTTTAATACTTACATTGGCTATCAATGAGAGAGGGGTGGAGAGAGAGAGAGGAAGAGGAGAAGGTTGTGCTGAGATAGGGGGCGGAGGACGCAGCTTCAAGGTTTGGGGGCTACATGTTCCTGCTTGTGGAGGGTTCCGGGAGGAACAAGTGTATCATCCTCCCGGGCCGGTGTGGGCAGCGGTCCAGGACGTCAGCGCGGTAGCAGAACCCGGTGGCACCTCGTGGTCGGCTGCGATTGCCGGGTGGACACCAAGGCATAACTGCAAAGTGACTTTCTGGGGCAACATTGGTTGATAACAGTCCACAACGGGCATCTTAACCTTTCTGTCCCTGGGGCCTCCGTCTTCCCGGACTCTGAGCTGGGTCCCTGGAGGCCTCTGCCTTTTCCGTGTGCTCCTCCCGTGTCCCCCGGCGGCCTGCGCCTTGGACCCGGAGCCCGGATTCCTGGCGTGGGTCCCCGTTGCTCTCCACAAGGGCAGCTGGTGGACGGAGCACTTCCTTTTCTTTTCCAGTAGATGGTGCTGTGGCGTCAGGTTTTGTTTCCTCCGACCGGCCCTCTCTGCGCCCCCAGGACCGCGGTGGCGCGGTGTGGCCCTGTTTCAGGAACGTGCTGGGTCTCTGCTGTTGTCAGGGTCACCCCGGTGACGGTGACAGTGACGGGGCAGCCCCCCTGTGCCCGGGAACTGAGTTGGGTGGTGGAGCAGCGGTTCTGTGGGCTCCCGGTGCTAAGTGACTCTTAGTAATAACAGCTGGCTCCACTGAGCATTTGGGGGCACCCCCACCCCTCTGTGAGCTGTGCCGACATAGGGGGGCAGAGGAGGCAGCTTCAAGGTTTGGGGGCTCCGTCTTCCTGCCAGCCACGGCCGTGGGCCCTGCTGTGATGTGGAAGGGGTCTCAGCTTTCTCTACCAGCCTCTGCATAGGGGAGGGGGGGAGGGAGGTGCCTTTTCCTGGAGGGGACGCGCCTCTGCCCCCCACCCCCCAGGCTGCAGTGTGAGGGCTGCCGCCGGGCCCCTCCCCCACGATAGTACCCGCAAGAGCCGCCGTGGGTGCCACACTGTCCACGGCCACGTCCTCCGCCCTGTCCCTCCCCCCGCCCCTCACACACTCATTCCATTGGCCCATATCCCTGTGTGCTAGGCTGGGTCGTTCAGGCCTGTTCGTGAGCGGAGCCAGGATTCTGCTGTGGAGTTAGGTCATCTCACCTGCTGGGAGTTTAAGGGGAAAAGCAAAGACACATTGCGCCCTGAGGCCGACACCCTGGTGAGAAGTCTTTGGTTGGGTTCCCTCAGAGGCTGCTAACTTAGTCCCTTCCCCTGTCTCTCCCTCACACTCTCTGGCCCACGGTGATTTATGTTAAAACATTTCAGATGTGGCCCTGGCCGGTTGGCTCAGCGGGAGAGCTCTTCGGCCTGGCGTGCAGGGGACCCGGGTTCGATTCTCGGCCAGGGCACATAGGAGAAGCGCCCATTTGTTTCTCCACCCCCCCTCCTTCCTCTCTGTCTCTCTCTTCCCCTCCGGCAGCCAAGGCTCCATTGGAGCAAAGATGGCCCGGGCGCTGGGGATGGCTCCTTGGCCTCTGCCCCAGGCACTAGAGTGGCTCTGGTCGGCAGAGCGACGCCCCGGAGGGGCAGAGCATCGCCCCCTGGTGGGCAGAGCATCGCCCCCTGGTGGGCAGAGCGTCGCCCCTGGTGGGCGTGCCGGGTGGATCCCGGTCGGGCGCATGCGGGAGTCTGTCTGACTGTCTCTCCCCGTTTCCAGCTTCAGAAAGATACAAAAAACAACAACAACAAAAAAACCCATTTCAGATGTTTTTTTTTTTTTTCCTGTCCGTTCTCAGAAGTCTGTCAGCCTGGTTACTTTCCCCCTAAAGAGTATAGTAATTTCGGCGACTCATCGGAATAGTGAAGTTCAACAATGGAGACCGACTTCCACGTTTTCTTCCTGAGGAATCCCCACCAGCAACTCTTACCAAGGGAGAAGGAGGGGACTTAGAGTTTCATAATAGATGTGACCTGTACTGACCACACTGTTTCCGGTCACCTGCTCACAACCGGCCCCTCCCCTACCCTGCTGTCCTGTGTCTTCAGCTGAAGGTGGCGCTTGAGCCGGCTTCCCAGTCACCTGGGAATTACTAACTTTCCTCTGGTATTTCTCATGTGTACATGGCGTAGATGTGTTAATATACGGCTGTTTGTTTTTCTATTTTTTTCAGTTGACAGGAGGGGAGATAGAGAGACAGCCTCCTGCAAGCTTCCCGACCAGGATCCACCCGGCAACCCCATCTGGGGCTGATGCTCAAATGAACTGAGCTATCCTCAGTGCCCGGGGAGGGGAAGAGAGAGAGAGAAGAGGGAGAGGGTGGAGACGAGAAGCTGATGGGCGCTTCTCCTGTGTGCTCAGACTGAGGAGAGAACCCGGGATGTCCTCACACCAGGCCAACGCTCTATCCATTAAGCCAACTGGCCAGGGTCTGTTTTTCTCGTTTTAATCTGTCTTCTGTTACAGAGTGTTCCCGAAAGAGAAGTTAGCAGGGTAGAGGGAAAATTATTTTGTTCTCTCCTAGAACTGAATACTATGGCCTAGCCAAGTTCAAACATAAAACTGGTTATACCCACAATCTTTTTTGCCCTCTTTGGTAACATACTATGCCAGTCATACAAGTCAAGTGCTTGGCTCGGACCCCTATGGGTGAAGGTCTCAACCGGTGGGACAGATTTGGAACAAAACCGAACCTTTTTTCAAGGTTTCCTTATTTTTTTTTTTTTTTAACAAAACTTACTTGGTATTTATCATGTCCTCTGGGTAGGGAAAGAAAAATAATTTCCCTCTGCCCTTCTAAGCTCTTAGGTAACACACCCCATAATAACAGACAGATCAACAAGAGAAAAACGTAAGTGTAATACCATGCATACGTCCTGTATGCTTGGGCGGCACCCAGGGAAACTCAATAAAGCTATCTGAAATGGCCCAGACCTCTGCCTTCAATGCCGTTTTTAGCTAAAGGAAAAAGAATGATATTGGGAGGAGGAGGAGGAGGAGGCAGTCTAGGGAAATTATACAGAAAATAGGTACTTGGTGTTACGCCAATGTCAGCCTGTGCCTTCTCCGTAGATAAGAGTGCCTGGGCTTGAGAGGACTCTGCTCTTCCTGGCAGAGAGAGGGAGAGAGGCGTCCACAGGGAGATTTCCTGTTGGAATGGAAACTTCCCTTAGAGAAGGGTAACCCAACTCTGTTTTCAGAGCGTCTCCTGAGTCTGCTGTTTCTTTTTAAAAAAAAAAAAAAAAGTAATCAGCTTAAAAGTAATTCTTATGCCAAAGAGACATCTTTTTGGATGGCACAGCTATGCTATCCTTCGTAGACATTTTTCTCAGCAGAGTATAACTAGTTAATTGTTGAGGTGATGTTAAAATGCCTCGAGGTTGGTTCCTTTATTAGTCTTATTTTACATATTAAAGTACAGAAAGGTTAATAACGTGCCCAAGAGCGGAGCCAAGATTGAATTCAGAGTCTGGCTGAAGAGTGAATGCACTCACCCCTATGTCCTGCTGTCCTTTGTGGGTTCAAATGAATTCTAGTCTCTTTTAAGAATTGGGGTTTCTGTGGAGGCTGAAGAGATACTAATTTCCAGTCATCCATTTTATAAATAAATTTTAAACTATTTTCTTAATGATTAAACTCCTGTAGCACATCATACCGTCAGTTCAGTGCTATGCAGAACGGTCTGCTCATTTCACCGTGGTTGATGCTCAAACCCTCTTCTCTGTAGCTGTTTAAGGTTTAGTGACATTTTATGTACCTTCATCACTTGTTTCTTGTTGCCTTTGTCTACCATTCTTGCCGTCATGGGAGACTGTGCTCTAGCCCCCTAGCTAAGCTAGTTTCACTGAGTTTACTTAGAGGCTGGTCTAGGTACCATACTGTAGGTTGACATCCTATATAAAAATTCTCCTCTGCCTCTTGCCTAAAAGAGAAAATACTTCTCTAGAGACTTGGGGGAACAGACCAGAGAATGGCTTCCATGAGGAGGTTAGAAAAGGGCACTTCGAGCAAAGATTTTATAAATTAAGACCATATCTGAATAAATTAAAAAACAAACAAGACAAAAATAAAAACAGGTAAACAAAAATAAGGGAATTTAAATTGAAAAAGAAAAACTGGAAAGGAACAACGTGAGAAATAGAAAGAGTTAACAAAAAGAAATAAACCATTGCTGGTCTAAAATATTTCCGAAATTGCTACATTGTTAAAGAATGAAGGTTGATGTTATGAAAAGGTATTTATTTGAGAGAATGGAGGACTGGGAGGCTTTTCTGGGAAAAAATGTATTATTGTTATTGTTTAGTAAATTATAAGTTTGGGGGAAAATAAAGAAAGCTATAAGAATAAAATTGTCCACAACTCCATCACTCTAAATAACTTTTAATATTTTTTTTTGGCTTTTATTCCTGAGTTTTTCATGCATTTTATAAAATATATACTTTTTTCTAGACTGTGAAATGCCTTTGATTGTAAGAGCAGCAGTAATGTAATAATACATTTTTAGAAAACAAAATAAAAATGATTACTTTAAATGTATACAAATGAAAAGATGTATTAGACAAGGAGATGTGGTAGTTGTGGTCACAATTTATATATACCTTTGAATCCTGTCCTGTTCAATTGGCATTTTATAGAATAATAATTTTTCCTGGTAATACAAACTCACAGTGGGACTATATTTTAACAGCTGTTTATAATTCCACCTTGTGGATTTACGGTATTTATTTAACCTTCTATCATTGTCAGCATGTAGTCTGAGCCCAGTTATAAATAACTCTTTAATGGATACATGTGTACATGAAACATTGCCTAATAGCTTTCCAGATGAATGTGTTACAGAGTTTCATAATAATGCTTAATGAGAGTGGTTTTTAAAAAAATGTTAATTTGTTTCTCAAATTGTGTAGGGATCTTGAAAACAAGATAGAATGTAACAAAGATGCTGAAACCCCATTTTGTAGTTGAAATTGAGCATATTTAAAAGAGCTAAACTTAAGTCCTAGTTTTATCACTTCTTTTTGACCTTGAACATCCTTTAATATTGTTTCCAGTGTTTTTATCTATAACATAAAAACATTTTTATGTCTAGTTTACAGAGAGTCAAACATTTAAAAGGTTTTCAGAAAATGCAAAGAACTGTAATTTTAAATTCAAATAGAATATCACCAAAGGGCTTTCCAACAGTAGAGTATACATAGTAATTCAGACCATGGGAACTGGGAGTTTGACATTAGATTTAGGTCACCAGAGATACTTCATTTATTTTCGATTGTGTCAGGAGAAAATAATAGATCTAGGTGACCAGAGAACTTTGGACTGATTACATTTTCTTGCATAATGCAGAATTTGTGTACTGTTATCTCTGATATTACATTATTTAAACAATTTTCTTATATGGCAAATTAGCTTAGCTTTGCCTTAAGGAATCCTTTCGTGTAATTGTTGTGGAAAAGAGAAGGTGAGGTTTTCCAACCCTCAAGATCTTTTAGTTATTTATGGAAAAAAAAAGAATTATATTAACAAATTTAATCTAATAATATATTAAATGCACATACGCATTACAATCAAGTGGATTCCATTCCAGGAGCACAAGGGTAGTTCAACATATGCAAATAGACCGAAGTAATACACTCACAGAACCAAAACAAAGGATAGAAATCTTATGATCTTATCCATAAATGCAGAAAAAGCATTTGATAGGATACAACCTCCATTTAAGATGATAATACTCAATAAAATAGGCGTAGGACAGTAGATCAACACAAGAAAAGCCATATATAACAAACCCTCTGCCAATATTTCAGTCAAAGGTGAAAAACCGAAACCTTTTCTTCTAAAAATAGGAACAAGACAAGGATGCCCACTCTTCCCACTCTTATTCAACATAGTCCTAGAAGTCCTACTCAGAGCAATCAGGCAAGAGAAAGAAATAAAAGGAATCCAAATTGTGAGGGAAAAAATGAAAATGTCACTTTCTGCAAATGACATGATTCTGTATATAGAAAAGACCCCACCAAAAAAACTATCAGAAACAATAAACAAATACACTTACGCTGCATAATTCAAAATTTAATGTATAAAAATCTATTTCTTTTCTATGTACTAAAAATGAAATTACAGAAGAAATGGAAAATTCTTTTTGCAATTGCAACCAAAAGAGTAAAATACCTAAAAATAAACTTAACAAAGGATGTAAAGAACCTATTTATTGAAAAGTATAAAGCATTATTAAAAGAGATTGAAAAAGACACAATAAAATGGAAAAATATGTTGTGTTCATAAATTAAAAATATCAATATAGTTAAAATGGCCATATTACCAAAGCAATATACAGATTTAATGCAATCCTTATCAAAATCCCAATGTCATGTTTTAAAAAGATAGAACTAAAAAAATCATTAGATTTGTATGGAACTTCAAAAGACCCCAAAAAGCCAAAACAATTCTGAAGAAAAAGTATGAAGTCAGAGGTATCACACTACCTGACTTCAAATAATAGCACAGAGCTATGATAATCAATACAGCATGGTATTGGCAGAAAAACAGACACACAGACCAATGGAACAGAATTGAGAGGCCAGAAATAAAACCATGTGTACATCAATAAATAATTCTTTTTTGTATTTTCCCAAAGTGAGAAGCAGGGAGGCAGAGAGACAGACTCCCACATGCACCTGACCGGGATCCTCCCGGCATGCCCCCCAGGGGGCGATGCTCTGCCCATCTGGGGCATTGCTCTGTTGCAACTGGAGCCATTCTAGTGCCTGAGGCAGAGGCCATGGAGCCATCCTCAGTGCCCGGGGCCAACTTTGCTCCAATGGAGCCTTGGCTGCGGGAGGAGAAAAGAGAGACAGAGAGAAAGGAGAGAAGGAGGGGTGGAGAGCAGATGGGCATGTGTCCTGTGTGCCCTGACTGGGAATCGAACCTGGGACATCCACATGTGGGGCCGACGCTCTACCGCTGAGCCTACCGGCCAGGTCCTCAACAAATAATTTTTGACAAAGAAGCCAAAAACCCACAATGCAGGGGTGGGGAGGGGAAGCTGCTTTTATAAATAGTGCTGAGGCCCTGGCCGGTTTGCTCAGTGGTAGAGCATCGGCCTGGTGTGCAGAAGTCCCGGGTTCGATTCCCGGCCAGGGCACATAGGAGAAGCGTCCATCTGCTTCTCCACCCCTCCCCCTCTCCTTCCTCTCTGTCTCTCTCTTCCCCTCCCTCAGTCAAGGCTCCACTGGAGCAAAGATGGCCCGGGCGCTGGGGATGGCTCCTTGGCCTCTGCCCCAGGCGCTAGAGTGGCTCTGGTCACAACAGAGCGACACCCCGGAGGGGCAGAGCATCGCCCCCTGGTGGGCAGAGCGTCGCCCCTGGTGGGCGTGCCGGGTGGATCCCGGTCGGTCGGGCGCATGCGGGAGTCTGTCTGACTGTCTCTCCCCGTTTCCAGCTTCAGAAAAGAATAAATAAATAAATAAATAAATAGTGCTGAGAAAATTGGAAAGCCACATGCAAAAGAATGAAACTAGACTACAGTTTGTTCCTGCATACCAAATTTACTCTAAATGGACCAAACTCCTACACATAAGAACAGAAACCATAAATCACATAGAAGAAGACATAGGTACTACACAGACCTTGGTCGTAGAGATGTTTTTATGAATTTGACCCCAAAACAAGGGAAGAAAAGGAAAAAATAAATGAATGGGGCTAGATCAGAATAAAAAGCATCTGCAAAGTGTGAGATACTGACAGCCAAACAGAAGGGTAACCAAAAGAATGAGAAACAATATTTGCAAACAGCTCCAACAAGCGGTTAATAGCCAAAGTGTATAAAGAACTCATGCAACAAAATAACAAACAGGCAATCCAGTTAAAAAGTGGGCAGAGGACCTGAACAGATGCCTCTCCAAAAAAGACATATAAAAGGCTGACAGATACAGGAAAAGATGGTCCAAGTTCACTAGATTTTAGGAAGATGCCAATAAAACGACAAGAAGATACTACGTCAGCCCCTTGCCTGTGCCCTACCTGTGCCCACCTGGTGTGAGCTATAAAATGATCTGCAGGCTTTTTCCGCCTGTGTTGGGCTCGGAAGCACCCAGGAGAGGCTAAGATGTAAACCGAGACTGGCTGCCACTAATGCTGGGCATGCGGCCCTCTCAGAAAAGGTTAGAAGGCATGGGAGGCCAGGAGTTACTTGTTTGGGGTTTGTAAACTGCTGAGAGATTTTAGGAGACAAGCCATTTGTATGGAAATGCTGCACTGGATGTGGCTTGGGTGGTCTAATATCTGGGTGGGGCTGGGTGTCAGGGAACCACCAGGGTGGGGTAGACAGTGTGAGCCAGTCTGATGGAGTCTCCTTGGACCGCTGGGCTGGGGAGCTGGTCCACGCCTGGGTGGAACCCCTGCCCCTCAAGGGGAAGCTGCGTAGCTGGGCTAGTCCTCCTGATGTGGGTGTGGGACCAGCTCTTCTAGAGTCTCTGCCTTTCCTGCCAGTCTCGCTGTGGCTTCTACATATCCTAAGTTACAGGACTCCTGTTCTGCGCGTCTTCAGGTGATGCTCCGTGATGGGCGTTCTGTAGTTCGGCTGTGATGCTCCGTGATGGGCGTTCTGTAGTTCGGCTGTAACCTCGATGTGGTCGTGGGAGGTGTGAGCACAACCTTTCCTTATGCCCACATCTCAGCCAGGAGTGTGGAGACTTTAATAGAAAATCCAACATGACAGGGATAGAAAGACTAGTGTCGGCGAAAACTATGCAGAGAAGATAAAAAAATAGAGTGAGAGAAAAAGAAATAAAAGTAATGAGGCCCTGGCTGGTTGGCTCAGTGGTAGAGCATTGGCCCAGCCTGTAGATGTTTTGGGTTCAATTCTGGGTCAGGGCACAGAGGAGAAGGGACCATCTGCTTCTCCACCCCTTCATTTCCCTTCTCCCTATGTCTCTCTTCCTCTCCTGCAGCCATGGCTTAGTTGGAGCAGGTTAGCCCTGGTGCTGAGAATGGCTCCATGGCCTCACTTCAGGCTCTAAAATAGCTTGGTTGCCAAGCAACAGAGCAGTGGCCCCAGATGGGTAGAGCATCACCCTCTGGTGGGCATACTGGGTGGTTCCCAGTCGGGGCACATGCGGAAGTCTGTCTCTCTGCCTCCCCAGTTCTCACTTAAGAAACATAAAAATTAAAAAGAAAAGAAAAGAAAGTAATGATTTAAGGGAGGGGAGCATGCAACAACAACAACAAAAATTAAAAATAAATAAATAGAAGAGGTTGGGTATTGAATCATTAAACTTTGAGAGAGGAAAATGGGAGACGGCTCCATGCTGGAAAACGAGGGCAAGGAAGCGGTTGAAGATACAGAAGAGAATTGATTTTCTGTGACGAGATAGGATTGGGTGAGGTTTTAATTTATTGCTCGGAGAGGAAGTTCCTGAGAAGCCAGCCAGAGTTCTCATGAAGGCGTTCTGTGCACACGCAGGAGACAGAGACCCCGGAGGGTGGAAGACAGATAGACGCTCACGGAGGTGGAAGCAGGGGAGGCAAACAGATTTACGGCCCGTAGGTCCGTCCCTCCTGTGGAAATTTATACCCTGTTTCCCCGAAAATAAGACAGCGTCTTATATTAATTTTTGCTCCTAAAGATGCGCTAGGTCTTAATTTTCAAGGGAGGCCTTATATTTATTTCTAAGCTTGAAAGAAAATATTGCACTAGCTCTTATTTTCGGGGGATGAAACAGGGTTGTACCTATTTCAGGTAGAAGAGAACACAGTGGACGTCTCCTTCTGCTTAGTAATGACCCACCACCTGGAGGACGCAGTCAGGCGGACGGCACAGGGCCCCCAGGTGAGGGACCGCGTCCCCTTAGAGGTCAGAACCCAGATGGATCTAACCCCAGAGGTCCTCCTGAGCAGGAGGCCCCGCGGCTTAAAGACTTGACCTGAGGAGGAGGGATGAGACAGACGTGCCTGAAGGCCAAGAAGAAAAGCAAAGGCAAGGGGCAAAGCCAGGCATGGACCTCGGGGGGCGCCGGGCCATCCCCAAGCCGGCCTCTCCCCGGTTCAGAAGGACCCAGCGGGCCGGAGGGAGGGGAAGGAGTGCTCCCCGTTCTGTGGGCTCCTCTCTGGTTCCTGTCACCCTGAGCCTCCTCCCAGCAACGCCTTCCAGCCCCGCGGAGGCAGCTCCTTCCAGCATCCGTCTCTGCAGCCACTCGGCTGGTGTCCCCTCCGCTGCAGAGCTGGCCTCGCCTGCACCCCTTCCGAGGCGCCGGCACCCCGTCTGCTGTAGTCTGAGACTCAGTTTCCCCGGCCCCGCCTCCAAGCCTGGGTCTGTAACCGTGCCAACCTTTGCCCTTCCTGCCCACCCCCAGGGCCACTGTCTTCCGGAGCGGCTCTGTCTGTCGTACCCGTGGGCAGCCTTTGACCCCTTCCTCGTTAGCTTCAGACCTGCTTCGTTCTTCAGCTCCTAATGAGTTTAATTTCGGTCAAAAGAGAAATTTCTAAGGTGAATCACTAAGGGTCCTTTGTGATGATCAGATTATTCAGTAGAGTGGGGACTCTTAACTCTGCCGGTTATTGTACAGCTGCTACAATGTGGCAGAGACACACGTTCAGCCAGTCGTTTTATTTAAGGAGCAGTAACTTTAAAGGACAGCGTGGATATGTTAGTAAGGTAATTGAGACCTACCTGGGTGAGAAACGAATACAAACTCCATGTGCTTTTAAGTAAAAAAGTAAAGTAAGCAAAAAAGACATCCTTGGCGAGCCTGCCAGGAGGCGGTTGGTATCACCATAGAATTTGACACCAATCCGCAAGCCAGACAACCTCGACCACCATGGCTCCTGGTTGCAGAATATGTTCCGTGTGTCAACACGCAGACCACCCAACTCAAAAGGGAGAAAGCGTGAGGACAATGCCCTAGGTTTGGCAGAAAGGACCCAACAGGTGGGGAAGTCTCTGCTGACATCCTTGTGAAGAATGTGGAAGGAGGTGAAGTGAGGCATTGTCTGTCCTGTCGTCAGGTGGCTGCGTCCTGGGTGAAGTCACCGTGCTCAGAGGCATTGAGTCCGGGGTCAGGGCAGTACGCAGCCAGCGGCCCTGGGGTCTGTCTGATTCCACAGGTCATTTTAGATCGATGTGTGACGTCCGAGGCCCGCCGGCGGGCAGCCACGCGGCCTCTGCTCTGGGAACACTGGTTGTGGTAAGTCCCCCTCTTGGAGTCCAGCCCCCACGCTGTAAGAAGCTCGAGCCACATCGAGAGGCCAGAGAGCAGGTCTCTCAGCAGCCCCTCTCCCCCACCCCCGAGTTCTGGGCTGGGTGGGAGTCAGCACGGACTTCCGAGCATGAGGGAAAGTCTCCAAACGGAACCTTTACCCGGGTCCCGGCTCCTGCTCCTTGCGGTCTGGCCACCACCCGAGGGAAGCTGTGTGAGACACTCCACAGGAGAACCTCACCGTTGCCCGGGCAACCCGTAGCACAGAGATAACAGGTGATAGCGCGGTTCTCTTAGAATTGGGGTTGTCAGGTATCCAAACATAGGCAAGTGGACCGTTCCCCGGGAGAGATTAAACCCAGAATGTGGAACAGGCTGCAGGGTAACTGACTCAATTTCTTTAACAAGTCCATAGCAGAAGAGTAAAAACAGAGAAATAAAATAAAAGGAAGAAACATGCTTTATTTTAGATTAAAATGGACTTCAGAGACACATCCAAACACCGTGCATGCACCTTGTGTAGGTCTTAATTCAAACAAAACAGCTGACGGAGAATACTTTTAAGACACTTTGGAAAATCAGAATACATTCATAGGTTATTGGTAATTCTGTCGGCAGTTCAGATGACCAAAGGCTTTGACCGGGATGCTCAGTTGGTTAGAATGTCATCCCGATGCACCAAGTGTGAGGGTGCCACCCCCATCCGGGCACGCACAGCTAGTTATCCAGTGTGTGGGTGACGTCCCCATCTGGGCACACACAGCTAGTTATCCAGTGTGAGGGTGCCACCCTCCGTCCGGGCACACACAGCTAGTTATCCAGTGTGAGAGTGCCACCCCCGTCTGGGCACACACAGCTAGTTATCCAGTGTGAGGCTGCCGTCCCCGTCTGGGCACACACAGCTAGTTATCCAGTGTGAGGGTGCCGTCCCCGTCCGGGCACACACAGCTAGTTATCCAGTGTGTGGGTGCCACCCTCCATCCAGGCACGCACAGCTAGTTATCCAGTGTGAGGGTGCCACCCTCCATCCAGGCACGCACAGCTAGTTATCCAGTGTGTGGTGCCACCCTCCATCCGGGCACGCACAGCTAGTTATCCAGTGTGAGGGTGCCACCCTCCGTCCGGGCACGCACAGCTAGTTATCCAGTGTGAGGGTGCCACCCTCCGTCCGGGCACACACAGCTAGTTATCCAGTATGAGGGTGCCACCCTCCATCCGGGCACACACAGTTATCCAGTGAATGCCTGAGTAAGGGACAGCAAACCCATGTTCCTCTCTCTCTCTCAATGTAAAGAATAATATAAGATAAAGGCTTATTTTCTTACAGCTGCATATAGAACTATATAAGAATGAAATGATATAATATGTCATTTACTTTAAATAATTCAGTAATGAGTAAAATAAACAGAGAAAAGGAAGCAAGAAGCAACACCTTGATAACTGTTCATTTGGGTAAAGGGTATGCAGACGTCCATTGTGGTAGCATCCTTCTTTTAATGTATAGTCGAAAATTTTTATAAGTAAGAATACTCTCTAGAGCAATTCAAAATATAAGCTGCACACATTATTCATTTAGCATGTAAACATGAAAATTATATAAATCAATATAAATGCATGAACAAATAGGCAAAATTATTCAAAAATAGGAATTCTATATCATTTAAGGTACAATTATAGGTAATTTACATATCAAATAAGATTTATTACAATAAAATATAGAACAATATTATTAAAAATAAGTATAGAAAATACTTTTTAAAAAATTTTAGCATGAGAGAGACACAGAGAGACAGGAAAAGAGAGAGAAGCAGCAACTGATAGTTGCAGCATCTTAGTTGTTCATCAATTACTTTTTTTTTTTTTGTATTTTTCTGAAGCTGGAAACGGGGAAGCAGTCAGACAGACTCCCGCATGCGCCCGACCGGGATCCACCCGGCACACCCACCGGGGGCGATGCTCTGCCCACCCGGGGCGTCGCTCTGTTGCGACCAGAGCCACTCTAGCACCTGGGGCAGAGGCCAAGGAGCCATCCCCAGCGCCCGGGCCATCTTTTGCTCCAATGGAGCCTTGGCTGCGGGAGGGGAAGAGAGAGACAGAGAGGAAGGAGAGGGGGGGGGTGGAGAAGCAGATGGGCGCCTCTCTTATGTGCCCTGGCTGGGAATCGAACCCGGGACTCCTGCATGCCAGCCCAATGCTCTACCACTGAGCCAACCGGCCAGGGCCATCGATTGCTTATTGACATCTTCCTTGACCTGGGGGCTAGAGCAGACCTACTGACCCCTTGCTCAAGCTAGTGACCTCCAGCGACCTTTGGCCTCAAGCCAGCAACCATGGGGTCATGTCTATGATCCCATGCTCAAGCCAGCGACCCTGGGCTGAAGCTGGTGACCTCAGGATTTCGAACCTGCATCCTTTGTGCCTCAAGCTGATGCTCTATCCACTGCACCACTGCCTGGTCAGGCTATAAAATACTTTATAACCAATCTTGTTTCCATTTTTTATGTTCAGAATAAAACTGAAGATTTAACAAAACCTTTATTTTGTTTTTTCTTAAAAAAATTTTTATTGATTGATTTTAAAGAGAGAAGAAGAAGGTGGGAGAGAGAGAGAGAGAGAGAGAGAGAGAGACTGATTTCTTGTTGCACTTATTAATGCATTCATTGGTTGATTCTTCTGTGTGCCCTGACTTACAGATTTTGCTTATTGGGACGTTGCTCTAACCAACTGAGCTACCCAGCCAGGGCACACTCAAAAATCAAGAACCTGTTAGAAAAAAAAAAATAATGACAGAATACTTCCATAATCTGATGAAGGAACAGACTTACAAGTCCAGGAAGCACGGATGGTCCTAACTAAGATGAACCCCAGGAGGGCCACAGCAAGACACATTGTAACTAAAACGTCAAAGTTTCAAGACAAAGAGTATCTTCAAAGCTGTAAAAGAAAAGCAGTGGCTGACAAGGGAACTCCCGTAAGACCGTCAGCTGATTTCTCCATGGAAACTTTGCAGTCCAGAAGGGATGGGTAAGACATGTTCAAAGGGATGGAATCAAGTACCTACAACCAAGAAAGACGCTGAAGGAGTTCATTGTCAAACCAGTCTTACATAACATGTGCAAGGGCCTCCTTATAGAAAAAGAAGGGGAAAAAAAAGATAAAAAAAATATGAACAATAAAATGGCAAGACATAGATGTCTGTCAACAGCTAAATCTATAAAAGGAAATAAGCAAACAAGCAAAGCAGAAACAGACTCATAGATACGGAGAACATTTTGACAGTTGCCGGGTGGCCCGGGGAGTTAGGGGTTGGGGGAAGAAAGTGAAGGGATTAAGAAGTAGAGACTGGTTGTTACAGAATTGTCATGGTGATGGAGGTGAACTGCAGCATAGGGAATATGGTCAATAATATTCTAACCACGGTGTATGGTGTCAGAGGGGTATGAGACTCACCAGGACGATCACTTACTAAGTTACATAATGTCTAATCACTGAGTTGTATAACCTGAAGCTCATAGAATATGGTCTGTCAACTGTGATTGAAAGATATTTTTTAAAATGATTTAAAAAATAAGGATATAGTCATCATTTTAAATGTCACTCACAGAAAAAAAAACACTAGATTTTTACTTTTGATATTAATCATTTTCATTCATAAAAAAATACTCTCTATTTTAGAGAACTCTTTCATCTCTAAAAAAACCAAAGTTATTTTATTACCAAGTTGTTCCTAACCACTGGTGTTTAAAGTGGTCAATTTAACACCGACATAGATTCTTCGGTAGTAAAACATCCTTTTCACTCATTTTTCTGGCATTAGTCTACATACTTACACTGACAGTGAGCTGGCTCATCTATTCCTCAACCATGCAATTGAAACGCAATTAAAAGCAGTAAAATTAAACAGGACAACCTGACCTGTGGTGGCGCAATGGATAAAGTGTCGACCTGGAATGCTGAGGTCGCTGGTTCGAAACCCTGGGCTTGCCTGGTCAAGGCACATATGGAACTTGATGCTTCCTGCTTCTCCCCCCCCCATGTGTCTCTTTCTGTGTCTCCTCTCTCTAAAATTAATAAATAAAATAAAAAAAAATTAAAAGCAATAAAGTTAAACAGAACAGCCTTTTCTGTTTATTTTTGTCCTGAAGACTTTTATTATTTATAAGGCATTACAGGTGTATACAAGATAATGTAGAGTTAATTAGACTCAATTTAAAGCAACTTAGGTCTTTTTAAGCATTGCCAGCTGGAGTTTTTAGCTTTTGATGAAAGCTCATTATAAGTCGGGAAGCATCGGATGCCCAGGTGTTGTTGTTTTTTTTCTTTCACAGATTGACTTTGAACTGGTGCCCAAGAGGGAGATATGCAAAACTGAATGTGGGACTTCATCTTGTTCTCCTTCCTTTCTCTCTTTGTATTTTTCTGAAGTTGGAAACAGGGAGGCAGTCAGACAGACTCCCGCATGCGCCCGACCGGGATCCACCCAGCACGCCCACCATGGGGCGACGCTCTGCCCACCAGGGGGTGATGCTCTGCCCCTCCGGGGCATCGCTTTGCCGTGACCAGAGCCACTCTAGCGCCTGGGGCAGAGGCCAAGGAGCCATCCCCAGCACCCGGGGCCATCTTTGCTCCAATGGAGCCTGGGCTGCGGGAGGAGAGGAGAGAGACAGAGAGGAAGGAGAGGGGGAGGGGTGGAGAAGCAGATGGGTGCTTCTCCTGTGTGCCCTGGCTGGGAATCGAACCCGGGACTCCTGCACGCCAGGCTGATGCTCTACCACTGAGCAACATGGCCAGGGCTCCTTCCTCTCTTTTTTAAAAACTGCGTTTCAGCTCTGCCAAAAGGAATTAATTGATATGGGTCAGCTCCCCCTGAAGCTGGCTGGACATTTAACTTGTGCATTGGTTTAGAAATGTAAGAGAGGAAGTGGGAAGTTCTGGGCATTCAGTTTCTACATTGAGGGCCAGCAGAGGCGGCGTAGGGAGGGGTCACGAAGCGGTCCCCTCCCCGTGGCTTACAGGGAAGGGTTGGTACTGGCCATTGCCTTTGCTCTCATCCCTCTGCCCCTTGTGACCTGTTGTAGCGCTGGGCTGTGTCTCAGGGGGTTGGGCCCTGCAATCTGCTTTTCCCAAGCTTCCTAGCCAACTATCTGACAGCCCGGCATGGTCCATGGGAACCACTGGTGAGAGCTGGTGTGTGTTTGTGTGTGTGGGGGGGGGTGGGTGGGTGCAGAAAGAACACAGAGGTCAGGGATTTCTCTTCTGGCAGAGAAGGATCAAAGTTTGTTGGTAGCTGAAGCTCATACAGTTTTGAGGGCTCTCTTCAAGAAAAAGAATATTTTTCTATATTATTTGACTCCATACTTTTGATCACTTCTTTATGTAACAATTATTTTGTTATATTTTATCTAAATAGAGTTCAGGATTATTCTTTCTTCTATCATGGCTGAGCATAACTTGTTCTTTTATTGTTTATAGTTTAGATGTACAAAATATAATTTTATACGCTGGCATGTTGGCTATTTCTGGCCCTGCTACAGGCTTATGTACTGAAAATGCAAGAACTCTTCCTTTTGTTTTACTTCACATGATTTCTGTAAAAATGTATTGCATGTGTATAATTGCATACACTCTATAATGCCTACAGGCCTGAGAAAAGAGGACTTCTGTTCTCTTTAGGTTATAATCATCTAACTACCTTAGAATTTTCTGTGATTGACAAGCAGAAGAATTTTGCACAAAGAAGGTTTAGTCTCGATCCATTGCAGATGGACTTCTTCCTACACCTCCCACAGACTTGGTGCTGGCCGCCCTAGGACACGCTCATGTCACAGTGTACACCCATCCCATCAGAACATGAGTCCATCTATACCATGAGCAGTAGAGGGGTGTATGAGGGGCCGATCTTATTCCCGGATGGCTGTTGATAGCCAGATTTGAAGTGACCGTAAGCCACATTCTGCATCTGGCTGAGACCTTATTAATTACATCTCCAATTCTCCTTTCCCTTCACTGGGTCCAGTTCTGTTTTGGCCACTCCCACGTCACCCGACATGAGGAAGACGGCGTGATGGGGAAATTGGAATAGAAATAGACCACTCTCTTAAACAACTAAACTCCTTACTCTGAACAGTCTCACAGCTCAGGACCGTGTAAACACACTGCACAGGTCCCTTTCAAAGGCTTCGCAGCAAACCCACCTTGTCCTTTGCTTCTGCTGTTGTCCCAGGCCGGGCCCCTGCCCGGTCCTAGCTCCCGGATGTCACTGTCACTGTCACCGCCGCAGTGCCCACACCCCACCCGCAGGGTCACCTCTGCAGGGTTCAGCTCTGTCATGTTGCTCCCGCCTCTGCCTTCCCTCCCAGCTGCACCTGGCTTGTCGCGAGCCGTCTCCTCTGTCGATAGCTGCCTAAATGAACCCCCCTCCGCTGAGCCTAGCTGGCGGGCCTCTGCTTTCCTGGCCGGGCTCCGTCTGGTGGCCGGGACACCTCTAACTCCAGGGAGCAGCCGAGACACGAAGCTGACAGGGGAAGTACTAGGAGTCAGACGACAGGGTGGGGCCTCGGCTGGGACTAAAAACTCAAGCCGGGAAAGGTGAGGAAAAGTTCGAGCCCGGTTGTGGATATTTGACTGCTGGCCTCGTGTAAGCCTCCACTTGCTACATTCCTCTGCCCCACATCTGGGCGAGATAACAGGTGGGCTCCACGCTCTGTCCTTCGGTCCAGGGAGGGGGAGTGCAAGCCACACACGGGACCCCGCAGACCAGCCCCACACTCAGTCAGCCCTGGTGGAAACCCCAAGGCAGGCTCCTTTCTGGTTCAGCCATCGTCAGACCTGCTGAGTGCCACCATGATGCTTCCTCTAGAAACAGCTTCTCTCTCGTCCCCTCCGTCCCCTCCTGGCCTCTGTGAGTGCGGGTGGAGCGTCCGCCTCCATATATGAGCCGAACTGTGGGCGGGGCCACCCTCTGTCTGTAGGGTGGTCACACCAGAGAGAAAAAGGTGTTTCCGTATCTAAATTCAAAAATAATGTTTTGAGTTTAAGATTGATTCATGGTATTATTTTTCTTCTGAGTATACAACAGAATAATCTGACGTTTGTAAATGTAAACATTCTTGAAGTCCGTCGGGGCCCTTGTTTTATTTCGACTGTGACTCTGTACAGAGCCGGTTACATGCTCTCTGAGGTTGGTTACCTACTGGTACGTTCCGAGTTCAACTTAAAAAACACATGAATATGCCTGACCAGGGGGTGGCGCAGTGTATAGAGCGTCTGACTGGGAGGTGGAGGACCCACAAACAAATCCCCGAGGTCACCAGCTTGAGAGCGGGCTCACCAGCTTGAGGGAGGGGTCGCTTTCTTGAGCACAGGATCATAGACATGACCCCGTAGTTGCTGGCTTGAACCCAAGGTTGCTGGCTTGAGCAAAGGGTCACTTGCTCTGCTGTAGCCCCTCACCTCCAGCCCCTAGTCATGGCACATATGAGAAAGCAATTAATGAACAAAGAAGTGCAACAAAGAATTGATGCTTCTCATCTCTGTCCCTTCCTGTCTGTCTGTCTATCCCTTTCTCTGACTCTCTCTCTCTGTCTCTGTCAAAAACAAAACAAAACAAAACCAAAAAATGCATGACTAGGCCCTGGCTGGTTGGCTCAGTGAATAGAGCATTGGCCCGGCATGCAGACATCCAGGTTTGATTCTTGGTCAGGGCACACATGAGAAGTGACCATCTGCTTCTCTCTTTCTCTTCCCCTCCCGCAGCCAGTGGCTCGACTGGTTCAAATGATGGCTCCCAGCAAGAGGATGACTGAGTTGATTAGAGCATCAGTCCCAGATGGGGCTTTCCAGATGGAGCTGGTCAGGGTTCATGTGAGAGTCTGTATATCTGCCACTTAAAACAAACAAACGAAACATGAATAAATCCACTGCTGAGCCCCTTCTTAGAGAGTTAGTTCCAAAGGGACCTCTGGGAGTTGCCAACAAGAGAAGATTTTTATACTGAAACACTAAAATACTTTCTCTGTAAAAAAAACTTGAGAATACTATGATGCCAGAAGATTCTTCTCATTCTTTTATTTTATTTTTATTTATTTATTTATTTATTTATTTTGACTCTGTCATCAGAACTAATTATTATTTATTTATTTTTTGTATTTTTCTGAAGCTGGAAACGGGGAGAGACAGTCAGACAGACTCCCGCATGCGCCCGACCGGGATCCACCCGGCACGCCCACCACGGGCGACGCTCTGCCCACCAGGGGGCAATGCTCTGCCCATCCTGGGCGTCGCCATGTTGCGACCCTCCTGGGTGTCGCCATATTGCGACCAGAGCCACTCTAGCACCTGGGGCAGAGGCCAAGGAGCCATCCCCAGCACCCGGGCCATCTTTGCTCCAATGGAGCCTTGGCTGCGGGAGGGGAAGAGAGAGACAGAGAGGAAGGAGAGGGGACGGGGTGGAGAAGCAGATGAGTGCTTCTCCTGTGTGCCCTGGCCGGGAATCGAACCCGGGACCCCCACATGCCAGGCCGACACTCTACCACTGAGCCAACCGACCAGGGCCGATTCTTCTCATTCTTGTTCCTTACAGAAAATTCCTGGGAAGAGCCATGGAATACCGCCGTTCTCCTGCCAGCTACAAGGACCCTGAGGCTCAGAGGTCTGGGCGTCTCCTGACAGTGTCAGCAGCACACTCCAGACATTTCAACAAGAGCACGAAGATACTGGCGCTTTATTATTGCGATCCCCTCAGTGGGTCAGGGGGATACACATCCCCCCTCCTCTTCCAGAGGTGGAGCTTGGTTACTACGGATAAGGGGAGGGAGGCATATCCCTTATGAAAGAGGAGTACCGCGCATCAGTAAAGACTCTCGAGTGTGTTTGTGTGAGCAACGGTCTGTGTCAGCTCTGCTCGGCAAATCGATACTGAGCATACCGTGGTAGATTGAATGCAGGGGGTCACGAGAGGCGTGTTTCTCTGTGTGTGAAGGTGTTGTCTTAGAGATGTGCAACTTCCTCTCAGGTCTACCCACCTTTTCTTGGTTGGCATCCTGAAGACCAGTGGTCCCCAAGCCCCGGGCCACAGACTGGTACCGTGCCGTGGGCCATTTGGTACCGGTCCTCAAAGAAAGAATAAATAACTTACATTATTTCCGTTTTATTTATATTTAAGTCTGAACGATGTTTTATTTAAAAAAAAAAGGACCAGATTCCCTCTGTTACATCCGTCTTAAGACTCACTCTTGACGCTTGTCTCGGTCACGTGATACATTTATCCGTCCCACCCTAAAGGCCGGTCCGTGAAAATATTTTCTGACATTAAACCTGTCCGTGGCTCAAAGAAGGTTGGGGACCACAGCCGTAGACTATGTGACAGCCCCTTTATTTTGTAACCCTTACGTCCATTTAGTTTAACGTCTTGTTTCAGAGGACGATCCTGATGGCTAGACAATTGGAACAATGTAAGATACTTAAATTATTCAACTTATAAAAAAAACACCCCTGATACACTTCTGTCAATAAAAAAAAATATATATATAAAACTATTAAAACTCTGTTTATTTTGAGCGGCCCCCAAGAGTTTCTTAATCAATAGGGATACATGCACTCATCTGCGTGAAGCTGCTACAATTGTGTGTGCATTTTGCTAAACCTTTTGTAGAATTCCTCGCCCCCAATCCTCTGCCAATGTAAAAAAAAAAGAAAGTTGCATTTAGGTACATGGAGCAGTATGCCAGGCCTCCGGGAATAGGAGCTGAAGATTCACAGGGCTGAAGACTTGGAAGAGTTCATTCGATTCTGGAGAGCACTCCCCAAGCTGAGAACAGATGACTCCCCCCCCCGTCGTCCCCCCCCCCCCCCCCGTTCTGAGTTGCTGGTTTCTAAGGTAGTTCTGCGCACTGGGCTGCGTTAGAACCACCGGGTTCAGAGCACACCTGGGCTGACGGAGGGAGTCTGGGTGTGGTCAGACCACGGGCTGTCTGTGAACGCCCCCAGGTGGTTCTCACCACGCAGAACTCTCACGACCTCTGGCCCCTAGAAGTCCCCACAGCCTGGACAGGGGGCTCCACAACCTGAAATCTATTCTGGTGACAACAGTAAAAGACGACGTCCACGTTTCAGTGACACAGCCGCAGGACAAGGGAGTGTGACGTGACAGGGCTGGTGTCTCAGCGAGAATCAAGACTGCAGCATCCAGGTGGCCTAGGAGGTGCTCTGTCCTTGACTGTCACACAGGGTCCCAATGTCCTTGAGGAAGCGGTGGCAGTGTTAACATTTTATTAAACCTCAACCCTTGCGTGTGTCTCTCTCAGTCTGTGTGACAGACCGGGAAGTACATGTGGAGTTCTTCTCCTGCACAAGGAAGGAAGGGTTAAAGGAGCATGTGTGCCCTGGTCAGATAGGTCAGTTGATTAGAGCACATCCAACCCCCTCTCCCTCCCGCCTCCCCAAGTCCCAAGTGCAGAGGATGCCGGCTTCCATCCCCACTCACAGCACGTACAGGAAGAGCTTGATGTTCCTGTCTCTCTCCCCCTCCCTTCCTCTCTTGCTGCAATCAATAAATAAAAATAAAAATTAAAAAAAAAGAAAAGCACATGTATGATTGTACAAGTCGGGGGCTGAATGAGCCAGCTACCTAGTTTGTGCAACAGCAGTTTTATTTGAAAGACTGACAAGCTATACTTGTATTCAGACTTGAGGCTTGACATACTTTTCTTTCTTTCTTTCTTTCTTTCTTTCTTTCTTTCTTTCTTTCTTTCTTTCTTTCTTTCTTTCTTTCTCTCTCTCTCTCTCTCTCTCTCTCTCTCCCTCCCTCCCTCCCTCCCTCCCTCCCTCCCTCCCTTCCTTCCTTCCTTCCTTCCTTCCTTCCTTCCTTCCTTCCTCCCTTCCCTCCCTCCCTCCCTCCCTCCCTCCCTCCCTCCCTCCCTCCCTCCCTCCCTCCCTTCCTTCCTTCCTTCCTTCCTTCCTTCCTTCCTTCCTCCCCCTCCCTGCCTCTCTCCTTTCCTTTTTCTTTCTTTCTCTCTATTTCCCTCCCTCCCTCCCTCCCTCCTTCCCTTCTTTCTCTTTCTTTCTTTCTTTCTTTCTTTCTTTCTTTCTTTCTTTCTTTCTTTCTTTCTTTCTTTCTTTCTTTTCTTTCTTTCGTCAATTGAGCCTGTCACTTCAAGTAAATCAACTGACTATATCTGTTGCCAGAGGGAAAATTGAACTTTCAAGTGAAAATTAGGACTTTGGAGACGGCGTTCCTGCCACTGAGTCACACGCGTTCCCCATACTGACTTTTCTCATTAGATGGGTGGTGATATGAACAACTGTTTTCAAAATCTGAAAAGGGCTGCATACCACCGTGAAGCGACGTTTTCAGAGTGAACAAACACTGCATGTTATAAAATTGTGCACACACAAAAGGCCTATTCAAATGCTGGGGAGACCAGTAGGTTTTAATGTCACAGAACATGAAGTTTCCTCGATGTGACTGCAAATTCCACCTTGCAAGCAACTTTATAAAATTGCTGCTTGTCAACCGTTGGAATCCTATAAAAAAATACTATTTGCAATTACCTGGTAAAGCTACTGAAAGACTTCTTCTCCCTTTTCCACCTTTATATATTTAGATGCAGATTTTATTAATACACTTCAACCAAAACGATTCTATTATAGCAAAAGCTTGACTCAGAAGCAGGCATGGTAATCACGCTCTTCCTTATTAAGTCAGAGTTTAAAGTTATTTCCAAAGATTGAACAGAGGAATGGCACTCTCTCCTCTTTTTCCCTCTTCTTAAAACAAGTATTCTGATTCACGGTAATAAAGTAACAAACACAGATCAGAGATGAAATGGTAATTGTTACAAAATCCAATAAAAATTCATAGAAGTTCCAAAACTCATGGAGCAGATGAGAGCACTTTTTACTTTTATTTTCTCAGCTCGATTGAGATATAATTTATTCAATATATATATAACATGTTATAAGTTTAAGGAATACATGTAATGATTTAATCTATGTACATATTATAAAGTGATTATTACAATAAGTTCAATTAACACATTCTTCACCTCACATAGTTATAATTTTTTTTTTGTTATGAGAATTTTTAAGATCGAATCTCTTAGTCACTTTCAAATACATGATACATAGACGGGACATAAAAATGAGACTCAGAGACATGGACAAGAATGTGATGGTAACGGGGGGTGGGGGGTGGGGAGGGGCGAGGAAGGAGAGAGAGGGGTTGGGGGAGGGGAGGGGCACAAAGAAAACCAGATAGAAGGTGACAGAAGACAATTTGACTTTGGATGAGGAGTATGCAGCATAATCAAAGGTCAAAATAATCTGGAGATGTTTTCTCGGAACATATGTACCCTGATTTATCAATGTCACTGCATTAAAATTAATAAAAATAAGATTAAAAAAAGAATAATAAAATAGAAATAAATTTTGAAAAAAATACATGATACAATATAATTAAATAAACACATTGTACATGACATTCCCCAGAACTTGTCATTGAAAGGTTTTGTACCTTTGACCACTTTTATCAATTTTTCTGATTTCCCCCATCAACCTCTGGTAACTACCAATCTGGTCTCTATTCTGTGGGTTCAACCTCACAGACAAGAGAGATGATGGCATTTGTCCTTCTCTGTCTCATTTCTCCTGGCAGAATGTCCTCAAGTTCTATTCACACTGTCATTGATGACCGGGTTTTCTTATTTTTATGGCTAAATCATATTCCATTGTACATATTTTCATCACCTTACTCATCTGCTGATGGACGTTTGATTCCTTGCCTTAGTTATTTATTGTAAACAATGATTAAATGAGCAGGAGATGCAGATGTCTCCTCGAGGTAGTGGTCTTAATTTGCTTATGCCCAGAAGTAGAATTACTGGACCATATGGTAGTTCTGTTTTGAATTTTTTTGAGGGCTCTCTGTACCATTTTTTTAAATAGTGGCTGCACCAGTCTGCATTCCCACCAACAGTGCACAAGGGTTCCCTTTTCTCCACATCCTCACCAGCATTTGATACCTCTTGTCTTTTCAATGGTAGCTATTCTAACATGTATGAGGGGAGATCTCATTGTGATTTCTTAAAAGGTTTTACTTATTGATTTTGGAGAGAGGGAAAAGAAATGAGAGAGATACAGAGAGAGAGAGAGAGAGAAAGGTGTGGGGGAGGCACGAGAAGCATCAACTCATAGCTGCTTCTTGTATGTGCCTTGACCGGGTCAGACTGGGGTTTCAAACCTGTGACCTCAGCATTCCAGGTCAACAACTTTTGTGCTCTCAGAATGTAATAAAATGGTGGTGTTGAAATTTGTTTTCAGATGTTCTTGATTACAGTAATTGTTTTCTATCATTATATTGTTAGTGTTTTTTTTTTTTAAAAGCATGAACCCCAGTTCATTAAGTTTTGGTAAAAATTATGAGCTCAGTAATTCCCTTCTGTGTCACATGCCAATGTCTGGCTTATTCTTGGTGTAACAGTATGTATACATTTGAAATCACAAGTGTTGCTGTGGGCTTTATTTCTTCTTTCTCTTTTACAACTTCAAGTGCTTCTTTGCCTCATCCACTGTGCCGCCACGGGTCAGGCTCATTGTGATTTTGATTTCATTTTGGATATTATGAAATCATATTATTGGAGATTATAAAATCATAATAAGGAGATTAGGAAATCTCCTTATTATGGTAGATACATAATTTGCAAATATTTCCCTCCCATTTCATAAGTGGCCTTTTAAATTTAATGGATCATTTACTTTTCTGTACGGAAGTTTTTCAGTTGATGTAGTCGATTTTTGTTCATTTTTTTTCTTCTGTTTCTTATGCTTGAGCTGTCATCGCCAAAAAATAATTGCCAATACCCATTTCAAGGAACCTGTTTCCCTCCATTTTCTTCTAGGAAACTTGATGGTGTCTTACATGTAAGTCCTTAATCCATTTCTAGTTGGTTTTTGGTTTGGGTATAATATAAGGGTCCTGGTTCATGTCTTTGCATATCAAATTCCCCTAGCACTATTTAGAGAAGAAGACCATTTTCTCCCCTCTGAATATTCTCGACCCCCTTGTCAACTATTAACGGACGGGTTTTCCTCTGGGCTCTTGATTCTGTCCCATTGGCCTGTGTGTCTGTTTTCATGCAAGTGCCAATAGTGTTGAGGACGATTGCATTAACGTAGGAAACGGGATGCCTTCAGCTTTGTTCTTTCTCAAGATTTCTTTTCATTTTCTCCTCCGGTTTTTGTTTGTTTGTTTTAGAAAATATAGTATTTATTTATTTATTTTTATCAAGTGAGAGGCAGGGAGGCAGAGAGACAGACTCCTTACATGCGCCCTGACTGAGATCCACCCAGCAACCCCCGTCTGGGGCTGTTGCTCTGCCCATCCGTGGATGCTGCTCCGTTGCTCAACAACTGAGCTATTTTAGTTCGTGAGTCAAGGCCATGGTGCTATCCTCAGTGCCTGGGGTCAACTTGCTTATTTGAGCCATGACTGCAGGAGGGGACAAGAGAGAAAAAGAGAGAGAGAGAGCAGGGGGGCAGGAGGGATGGAGAAGCAGATGGGTGCTTCTCCTGTGTGCCCTGACTGGGAATCAAACAGGTAACCTCTTCACTCCAGGACAGTGTTCCAACCAACTGAGCTATCTGACCAGGGCTTAATTTTTATTGACTTTTAGAGAGACAGAGAGAGGAAGGGAGAGGGGAGCGGGGAAAGGTGCATTTGTTGTTTCACTCAGTTGTGCATTTTTGGTTGTTTCCTGTGTGTGCCCTGATGGGGATCAAACCTGCAACTTTGTTGTTTCAGAGGGACGTTCTTAACCGACGGAGATAACCGGCTAGGACATATCACTGTTCTTTTTGAATAAATAAATTCCTTAGCTTCAACTTCAAATATGGCATAAGTCTAACCAAAATAAAAAGAAGTTTTTGGGAGAAGGCGGATTTGCAAACTGAACAAGTATTCTGAGAGCACAAAAGTTGATGACCTTGAGAACCATTGTGTACTCTCTCCCTCTCTCTCTCTCTCTCTCCCCCTCTCTCCCCTCCCTCCCTCTCTCTCTCCCCCCTCTCTCTCCCTCTCTCCCCCCCTCTCCCTCTCTCCCTCCCTCTCCCTCTCCCTCTCTCTCTCCCTCCCTCCCTCTCTCTCTCCCTCTCTCTCTCTCTTCCTCTCTCTCTCTCCCTCTCTCTCCCCCTCTCTCCCTCTCTCTCTCCCTCTTTCTCTCTCCCTCTCTCTCTCTCCCTCTCTCTCTCTCCCTCTCTCTCCCTCTTTCTCTCTCCCTCTCTCTCTCTCCCTCTCTCTCTCCCCCCTCTCTCTCCCTCTCTCCCTACCTCTCCCTCTCCCACTCTCTCTCTCCCTCCCTCCCTCCCTCTCTCCCCCCTCTCTCTCCCTCTCTCTCTCCCTCTCTCTCTCTCTCTCACCACACACATACACACACACACACACACACACACACACACACACACGCAAGCCTGAATTACCTGCTTGGGTGAAATGTAGGTAATATGCAGAAGGTGTATTTTTCTGTTCCTTTATTTCTGATCTGAAGGTAAGAGCAATTTCAGAGGATACAGAAGTGTGCTTGGTGTTGCTAGGTCACTCGTCCTTGGTGAGTGATCTGAATCTGTAGGTGAGGTCAACCTTTCTGTCACAAATTCATCCCTCTCCTGACTCGCATGTCCTGTTGTCTCGATATCCTTGGGATGATACTTCAAGTATAGACTTCATAGAACAGGTCTATTGTATTTCCATAATTATGCATATCTGTCTAAAAAAATTGATCTTAGGGCACATTTCTGACCCTGAATGTATTTCCTACCATACAAAAGCAAAAACTAAAAACAGAGGAAATTTCTTGGTTCACAAAATCCTTTTCTTGGTAAGGTAATTTTAATGTATCATTTAAAGGTACTCTACTTTCTAAGATCTTAACATTTAACAAAGCAAGTTATATTAATTGCAATTTTCATGGAAGACTTCAAAATACCTTTCATAAGATAATTTTTTAAAGGGAAACAAGCCACTTAAATTATTGAGGCATAAATTACATTAGTTTCAGGTGTGAGACCTAATGATTTGTATTTATATCATTGTAAAATAATCTCTAAAAATAAGTTTAGTTAGCATTCATCATCTTACATGGTTATAACATTTTCTTTCCTATTCTTTTATATGAGGTTGTTCATATTTTGATTAAATGAATGAATAAGGGAATGAATGCTCATTTCTATAACATTGTTGCTTTCTGACTCACTACTTCAAGAATAATTTCAATGTATATTTTCCTGATGGCTACTTTAAAAAAACCCACAATTATTTATAAAATCATGACAAATTTACTTTTGCCTCTTTATAGATATGCAAGTTATGTGTATTTGACATGCACATTTTCCCCCTAAGAAGTCCATAAATAAAGAGAAAATGAAGACAAATTATATTAACAGTTGCATCTTTTCAGTTCTGATGATAAACAGGCCCTGTTTGGATGATGCTGGTTTCAGTAGCTCCCTAGACAAATTCTCATTCATGTTTCAACTGTTCCAACATTGTGGTCAGCTATTTTCATTAGGTCAAGTACTGAGTGCATTAACTATGTATCGGATGCTTCCCATTAGGCAGCTCTCGGTTTCCAGCAGATGGCTTGGGACGTGCACTTCCCCGTCACAAGTGTATCTTGCAGTCAGGCCAATTTGATGTCCTGTTGAAATACATTCCTTGTGTGTTCTGCTTGGCTTGTAAATCCGTGGAATATTCCCACAATTTTATCGACTCTTGCTTCCCCCTCCTTTTGTTTTCATCCTTATTTCACTCTAAACTGCCAGCTTTGAGACTTCCAAATGAGTTAAATTTTTGTTTTGTTTTTCTCTATTTCTGGTAGATCTATTTCTTCCCAAGGAGGAAAAAATAAAATAAAATTAATATTATTATCTGCTTTCTTTATGCCACTTTCCACTTTTAAAATACCCTTAATTCTCATAAAATTCTTCTTATTTTCTTTTTTTTTTTTACTGAATATTCAGAAAGATAGGTTGATTTTCCAGAAGATAAATTGTTAAAAAATGGTGGTGATAAAATTTGTTTTCAGATGTCCTTGATTACAATAATTGTTATCTATCATTATATTGTTAGTGTTTCTTTTTAAAAAGCATGAACCCCAGTTCATTAAGTTTTGGTAAAAATTATGAGCTCAGTAATTCCCTTCTGTGTCATATGCCAACGTCTGGCTTATTGTCTATTCTTGGTGTAACTGTATGTATACATTTGAAATCGTAAGTGTTGCTGTGGGCTTTATTTCTTCTTTCTCTTTACAACTTCAAGTGCTTTTTTTGCTATAAATTCTTCCTTTAACATCTATTGGTTTCTTGTTTCCAATTGGGTCTGACTTTTTCATTTTAAATAAGGACAACCTGGTAATAAGAGCCACCTCCCATTGCGTTATGCAAGGTACTGTGTTAGTCACAATTTATAAACTACACACCACAGACTGCAGCAGGATTTTTTACGTGCGGGAAGTGGATGCTCAGATTGGCCAAAGATCTGTGAATCCAGGGAAAAGAGTATGACTACCTCTTGCTCAAGGGGATGAACTTTCTCTCAAACCACTAGCTTTTAGCCCATATTTTCAAATTGAAAGCTATGATTCAGAGTATAATATCACTTTCTATCATCAAAATTGTTAAAATCACTACATTATACAAATAGGCCAAATATAGATGATTTATTATTAAATTCCACATAAAAATAATTAATAGGACTTATGATTTTGGGGAAATATTAGGTTTTTATGGTATCATTTGTTGACTACTTTCAAAGTATCTGAAATGACAAAAAGAAAGTAAAACCAGAACTCCAAAATAGCTATAATTAATACCTGATACTTACATTTATAGCCATTAATTTATTAACAAAGATTAAAGCATCTTGCTTGGTAAACTGACTTTTATGTTAACACTTTACCAGATAATTTCAATATCTTTAAGCATTTTTCAACATTATAATTTTAGTGTATGGGTAATACTCTACATTCTGTCTTTGCCAGGCTTTTTAAAACCAATATTGCATTGCTACTCATTTAAGCTCATATTTCTGTTCAGAGAAAATCTGCTAAGAACATTGTTTTATTTACTCATTCAAATATGTGGTGTTTACTATGTGTCAGTCTTTGAACTTCATATATAGCATTAAAAATGTGCATGAATGAAAATATTGTTCCTTTTGTGAAAGATAACAGATTTTGGTGAGAGCCTCAGACAGTGAAATTGACTAGCAAAGTATCTTACGGTGTGTGCCACGACAGGAAGTACAGTGTGTGAGAAGAAAGGGCCACATCTACACATCTCAATTTCAGATGTATCAGAAGAAAACTTTTTTTGGGAGGGATTTATTTTAAGAATGTGGATAAAGGTGGTGGCACTCCCTCCTCATTCTCTGTAGTCTGTCTCCCCTACCCTTACCTCTGGACACTTCGGTGGAGACCTCTGGCAAGCTTTAGATGCCGACGTCGAACCAGACAAGAGTTCTGGTTCTAGCGTCGCCAACAGCTAGCTAGCTGCTCAACTTCTGACAAGCCAGCCCCTCTGAGATTCCGTTTCCTCGTGTGTGCAATGAGGGAGTGTTAAACGACAAGGCTTCCAAGGTCTACTACTCTGCTGGTACTCTAATTTTCTCTGAAAATAACACCAACTGAATTACATTAATGAAGGCAGCCTGTGAGCTGTTCAATCAGAACTCCTCCCCGAGAGTAGCAATCATGTATATCATAAGCTCTTAGCAAAAGAAAAACTTTTTTTTGTTGTTATTCTCACACTTCATTCCTGATAACCTCGCTGCTCTGCGGAGTTTCTCAGCACACTATTCCCATAGATATCAGCTGCTGTCTACGACTGTCAGTAATAAGATGCTCTCTTCTAGATGAGTCTTTAATTTTTAAACCACCCAGAAAAATAATCCATCAGACCTAAAGGAATGAAGCAACAATGTAGTTGAGAATTTAGACACTAAAGCAGGCTGCATGGTGCATACTTTATGTGAAAGTCCCTTTCTGTCATCGCCCAAGCCAGAGACATAGACAGTTCCTTGCACACAGCCCTCGGCCAGAAGGATAGAATTAGCCTTTAAAAAGTGTCATATTTTTTTTGCACTTTTATGTGTATATTTCTACGTGAAATTTAAGGTCAATTTCCAATCTGTGTTTTAAGAAATTATCTCCAGTGAGCCTTACTGAATTGTACTGTTGCTCTGATTAGAGAGTTGGTATAAAATTTGATTAGTCTTAATTTTACTCCACCATAGTATTCCTGGCATCTATCATTGGAAATTCAATGGTGATGGATCAAGTTCTGCTACATGCAACAGGCTGGGTGTTGTTGTTGGGTGGAGAGTGGTGTGCAACATTGTTTCGGGGTTGTGGCTGAGGTACAATCACCACCCCTACAAAGGGAGAAACTATCTTATTAACATTTAATTAAACATAATGCTTTTTATTTATTTAAGGTAAGATGCATTACTCTTATTGCAAGTAGTCTATTTAGCACCCAGTATTTCTTTCATATAGATTTGCTTTGATGTGCTTGGTTGGTGATTTTATATCAGAATGGGAAATGATTGAAATATAAAAATTAATTGTTCCAGAGACTGTATTATGTGACTTCAGCCCCTGGGAAATCGCATATTTGTTAGTTTCACAGAGTGAGCTCAAGACAGTGCTAATGAGATATTTGCAGGTGTTCTGATTAATTATTGTTCCTCTCCTGCATTTCCTTGTATCTTGTCACTTCCACCTGCTTTGATCCAAAGAGTTACACTGGGGAGTATTCCCTTGTACTTTGATGAACTTCCAAAAGTAGTAGTTTTCAACTGAAGTAGGTTGAGATACTTACAAATCCCCCCCAAAAAGATCTACTCGTTGGCAATAGGCAGGTCTGACTGTGGGGGCAGGGAGTCGAGGCTGATAGCATCCATCACTGGACAGAGTTGAGTTGAGTTCCAAGGGCTTTCAAGAATTTTGGCTTTATAGTCGGACCCTTGGTGGCACAGTGGATAGAGCATTGACCTGGGACGCTGAGGACCTGGGTTCAAAACCCTGAGGTTGCTGGCTTGAGCATGGGCTTATCTGGTTTGAGTGCAGGCTCACCAGCTTGAATGCAGGGTCATTGTCTTGAACATGGTAACATAGACATGACCCCATGGCTGTTAACTTGAGCCCGAAGATCAGTCGCTTGATTGAGCCCAAGATCTCGGGCTTGAACTAGGGGTCATTGGCTCAACTGGAGCCCGCCAGGCAAAGCACATATGAAAAGCAATCAATAAACAAGTATAAATGTGCTGCAACTACAAGTTAATGCTTCTCATCTGTCTGTCTGCTATCTATGGAAGGACAGCAGATCAAGTGACAACACATCTGATAATTGTCTGTCATGATTATAAAGCCAAATATAGGTGCATTATTGTCCATCACCAGAGAGAAATCCCTTCTTTACTTAGTTCTGGGGAATCTTCCCAAATTTGCCAGTATCCGTTTCCAAGCAAATAACACTGAGGAGGTTGATTTTGCAAGGATTCAGCTTGACATCTAAGAATCTAGTAATAGAAAAAAAAATTCTTTGATCGTCCTTGAGGAATCCAGCTTTCTGTTTTGGGCTGTGTAGCAGACTGTATTGGAAATTTTAGCGTAAAGAGACTGAGTGCTTTGTGAGACGATTTGGTTCCCTTGGATATCCCGAGTGCCTTCTGCAGTGGGCAGAACAGAATCCGCAGGCAGTCACCTCAGTGAGGGTTCTCAGGACCCTCTGCTGTGCCTTCTGCAGTGGGCAGAGCAGAATCCGCAGGCAGTCACCGCAGTGAGGGTTCTCAGGACCCTCTGCTGTGCCTTCTGCAGTGGGCAGAGCAGAATCCGCAGGCAGTCACCTCAGTGAGGGTTCTCAGGACCCTCTGCTGTGCCTTCTGCAGTGGGCAGAGCAGAATCCGCAGGCAGTCACCTCAGTGAGGGTTCTCAGGACCCTCTGCTGTGCCTTCTGCAGTGGGCAGAGCAGAATCCGCAGGCAGTCACCGCAGTGAGGGTTCTCACGACCCTCTGCTGGCGTGTTTGAAGTATTGTTCTCTCTCCTGCGTCACCCTGAGAACTCAACGACAGAGTAGGAAAACTCCTGTCTGAAATGCTACTGGTCACACAGGAATGACTTCTTTTCTCATCCCATTCTATAAGGACCCTCTATTAGTCTGGATCACCCCAAAACAAGACCTTAGGCAAACAATGGTGTGCCAGGAGTTTTTGTGGGGAGGTGGAGGGATCCTTAAATAGTGGGGGGAAGCATATGGAAGCAGTGGGAACATGAAAGAGGGAGGGTAGAAGGGACAATGGATGGTGTGCTCATGAGTAGGGCCACTGGGTTCCAGTCTTTCTAGGTAGCTTCTGAGAGAGAACATTCCATGTCACCTTAAACTTATATCCAAGACCTCTCCCAACGCCTGTCTCTTTATCATCCATCCTATCTTTCTCACTCAACTCCACTTCTGCACGTGATTTTATGAGTGAAAGATTCTTTTTTTTTTTTTTACAAGGACAGAGAGAGAAAGTCAGAGAGAGGGATAGATAGGGACGGACAGACAGGAACGGAGAGAGATGAGAAGCATCAATCATCAGTTTTTCATTGCGACACCTTAGTTTTTCATTGATTGCTTTCTCATATGTGCCTTGAACGCGGGGTTACAGCAGACCGAGTAACCCCTTGCTCAAGCCAGCGACCTGGGTCCAAGCTGGCAACCTTGGGGGTCTCGAACCTGGGTCCTTGGCATCCCATTCTGATGCTCTATCCACTGCACCACCGCCTGGTCAGGTGAGTGAAAGATTCTTGCGGATATAACCTGACCAGACAGTTACGGATGCCACTCAACCAGGGCTGCTCCCCAAGACTTCAGCCAAGAAAAATAAATAAACCCCGTTTTCAGTGCAGAAGGCATGCCTGCTGAAGCAGTGCCCGGCAGCTCCAGGGTTCTGAGGGGCTGCAAACCAGCGGTCACTCCCCCAGAGTAGCCGTGGTGTTGGTTGGTGCTTCAGGCAGTGTAGTTAGGTCTTTCCCTTCTGTTATTCTACTCTTGCTACAAAAGCCCAGAGTAAGTTCCTCTTGTTCCATGAAATTATCTCATGATGGATTCTAGTAGGGTTTTCCTCTATGGCAAATAGTCTGACTTGTTACTCGGTTTTGTACTATTTTCAGGTTCCTCTAAACCTTGCAATTTATGTACAATACATGGATCACTTAAGGATCTGGTTTCTATCCGATAAAGTTCCAAATTCAAGCTTTTTTTTTTTTTTTACCAGCTGAAAATGGGCACATGGCACTTTGCAGACAGGTAAATTATAGACTGAGGGTCACCAAAACAGCCGTTTAGTTTTGTAAAGGCATTATTTTTCATATGTTAGTCAAGTTCATGCCAGATTTAATTTAAATGTTACACATCAACAGGAATTTGTTGAACTAGACCTAGAAATAGTTTACTATTTGAAATTACATGTTGTTGTTTTTTTTGTTTTTTGGTTTTTTTTTTTGCATTTTTCTGAAGCTGGAAATAGGGAGAGACAGTCAGACAGACTCCCGCATGTGCCCGACCGGGATCCACCTGGCACGCCCACCATGGGGCCACGCTCTGCCCACCAGGGGGCGATGCTCTGCCCATCCTGGGCGTCGCCATGTTGCAACCAGAGCCACTCTAGCACCTGGGGCAGAGGCCAAGGAGCCATCCCCAGCGCCCGGGCCATCTTTGCTCCAATGGAGCCTTGGCTGCGGGAGGGGAAGAGAGAGACAGAGAGGAAGGCGCGGCGGAGGGGTGGAGAAGCAAATGGGCGCTTCTCCTGTGTGCCCTGGCCGGGAATCAAACCCGGGTCCTCCGCACGCTAGGCTGACGCTCTACCGCTGAGCCAACCGGCCAGGGCTTGAAATTACGTTTTTGAAACGATTAAAACAGCAGATTCTTTTCTGCCTACAATAAATGGTTTAAGACCATTCTAACTTGGAGGAAACAAACTAAATTACTATAAAGATATGCAATGAAATAAAATAATTTTGCCCTGGCTGGATGACTCAGTTGGTTAGAATATCATTCCGCAGCACAGGGGTTGCTTGTTCGATCCCTGATTGGAGCACATACAAAAACAGATTAGTATTCCTGTCTTTCTCTCTCTCCCTTCTTCAATCTCTAAGATCAATAAAATAAATATTAAATAAAACCCCCAAAACTTGTTGAGTTATTCCTCTCCACACTTGGTCTTTAGAAAAAATAAAATAAAATAATCTCTCCTTTCATTGAGTTGTCAAACAAACAAGAATGTGTAATAATAATAGCATAGAGCATACATACTTGCCCTACCGCTGATGCATAAAATGTTCTTTCTAGCCTGACCTGTGGTGGCGCAGTGGATAAAGCGTCGACCTGGAAATGCTGAGGTCGCCGGTTCAAAACCCTGGGCTTGCCTGGTCAACGCACATATGGGAGTTGATGCTTCTAGCTCCTCCCCCCTGTCTCTCTCTCCTCTCTCTCTCTCTCTCTCTCTCTTCTCTCTAAAATGAATAAATAAAAATAAATTAAAAAAAAATAAAATAAAATGTTCTTTCTATATGCTCATGTTTATTCTTATAAATTCAAAATGAAAGTGTGTCTTGATAAATGTTATTAATCAGCTCTCTAAGAAAGACAGCCCTGATTTGTAGTAGTTCTTGGTTTCCATGATTTAAATAATCTCATCACGTTTTATCTCAGCCCACGGAGATAATGACTCATTGGTGTGAAAAGAGGCTGGCGAGAGTGCGGAGCACACACTATTATTACGTTCCCACCATGAAGTCCAATAGATATGCAAGATTGTAGACAATATTTTTTTTAAATAAATTTTTATTACTGTTAATGGGATGACATTAATAAATCAGGGTACATATATTCAAAGAAAACATGTCTAGGTTATCTTGTCATTAAATTATGTTGCATACCCCTCGCCCAGAGTCAGATTGTCCTCCGTCACCCTCTATCTAGTTCTCTGTGCCCCTCCCCTTCCCCTTAACTCTCTCCCTCCCTCCCCCCACCCCTGGTAACCACCACACTCTTGTCCATGTCTCTTAGTCTCGTTTTTATGTTCCACCAATGTATGGAATCATGTAGTTCTTGTTTTTTTCTGATTTACTTATTTCACTCTGTATAATGTTATCAAGATCCCACCATTTTGCTGTAAATGATCTGATGTCATCATTTCTTATGGCTGAGTAGTATTCCATAGTGTATATGTGCCACATCTTCTTTATCCAGTCTTCTATTGAAGGGCTTTTTGGTTGTTTCCATGTCTTGGCCACTGTGAACAGTGCTACAATGAACATGGGGCTACATGTGTCTTTACGTATCAATGTTTCTGAGGTTTTGGGGTATATACCCAGTAGAGGGATTGCTGGGTCATAAGGTAGTTCTATTTTCAGTTTTTTGAAGAACCACCATACTTTCCTCCATAATGGTTGTACTACTTTACAGTCCCACCAACAGTGGATGAGAGTTCCCTTTTCTCCGCAGCCTCTCCAACATTTGCTATTACCCGTCTTGTTGATAATAGCTAATCTAACAGGGGTGAAGTGGTATCTCATTGTAGTTTTGATTTGCATTTCTCTAATAACTAATGAAGCTGAGCATCTTTTCATATATCTATTGGCCATTTGTATTTCTTCCTGGGAGAAGTGTCTGTTCATGTGTAGACAATATTAAAATGGAGCACAATTATTTAGATGGGATGCCTTTTGGATATTATTAAAATTCGTAGTGATATAATTTAATTTTGTTTACATAAGTTAATTTTTAATAATGATGTGTTTAACATTGACTCATAAAATTCTTAGTCATTTAATAATGGCCCTTGGTGAGCCAGCTGATGTCAGAAAACCCCTGGAGGGCAGTTCATCTGAAACAGGTTAAATGCCCTATTGTCCCTTTCTGGGGACACAATGTTGTATGCACCCTGGCATTTCTCATGCATCTAGTCTGTCTAAGACACTGTTCATTGACTTAGCAACCAAATAGTTTGTGATTTTTCTGTCACCGTTATCATGTTATTCTTCGTTCATTCAATTATACTGAACTTTTTCTTTCTAAAATCCGAACATAAAGAAGACACTGGCAGCTGACTTAGTCTGACATCTAAACGTGCTTTTGTAGTTTGTGGAGCCTCACTTTATACGTTGACGTGTTAAGTACTTCAAGGAATCATGCCAATTTCTTGGAGATGAACTAATGACAGAATTATGAGCTTAAAATGGAAAGCATGCCGATATAAAAATATCTTGAAGTTTTCATTCATGTAACAAATGGCGAAGGCCCCCTGCTTTCTCTCCGGTCAGCCCTGCTGTACGAGAACATTATCTTACCTAGAGGACACGTAACCCTCTGTGACACTGCGGGGACAGTGTGTGTCCCGCCGTCGGCCCAGGGAGCACGTGGAGGACGTTCTGATGACTCCTTCACTTTGTCCTCTAATTCAGTTTATTTGTGTTCAGACATGTCCGCCGCGGGATGGACACATCAGACCTTCTGCCTTTATTTCCCATGGTCCGCCGTGAGTGGAGAGCAGGCTCTCCATTTGAGTTATTTCATATTCTCTTTCCGTGCTCAGTGAGTGGGAAAGAAGATGGCGGGGCTGCAGTGGGCTGATGGGCTTCAATGCCTCTGGCCAACCTCAGTGAGTCACTTGTACTGCTTCACTGGGTCGGCGCTCGTGATGGGTGCCCGGACACACCGCTGCACTGGGCACACAGGGCTTCCTACCCGGATGGGGGAGAGCACTGAGCACACAGGGCTTCCTACCCGGATGGGGGAGAGAACAGTTCTGAGAGACTGATTTCAGCCTCCGGGGACGGCGTTCCTATACTCTGTTGAGTGCATGGACAAGGCTCTCCTACGCAATCCGTCCTCTTTCTTCCGGTCTTCCTCCTGATTCTTAATTACTGTGCTGCTTTTCAATTCAGGGGAGCCCTGGGAGCTGCCAGATAAAACGAGTCCGAGGAAAACTGTGGGATTTAAAAGGCATGGCTATGCTGGAGAGTCCGTGACATGAGGTTTGGAAAATGGAGACGAAAGCCTATTTTGCTTTAATCCAGTGGTGACAAGTTCTCCTGGCGTTCTGTCCTTTCTGTGTCATTTCTCCTGTGCTTTTTTTTTTTGCTCAGCAGCCTGAAAATTAAGTGACATTCGGGAGCAGATGCGCCGATGGTTGTGTGTGTGTGTGGGGGGGGGGTGAGACGGTTTGGCACTAAGCTGATGGTTGTGTGTGTGTGTGTGGGGGTGAGACAGTTTGGCACTAAGCTGATGGTTGTGTGTGTGTGTGGGGGGGTGAGATGGTTTGGCACTAAGCTGATGGTTGTGTGTGTGTGTGGGGGGGTGAGACGGTTTGGCACTAAGCTGATGGTTGTGTGTGTGTGGGGGGGGTGAGACGGTTTGGCACTAAGCTGATGGTTGTGTGTGTGTGGGGGGGGGTGAGACGGTTTGGCACTAAGCTGATGGTTGTGTGTGTGTGTGGGGGGGTGAGACGGTTTGGCACTAAGCTGATGGTTGTGTGTGTGTGTGTGGGGGGGTGAGACGGTTTGGCACTAAGCTGATGGTTGTGTGTGTGTGGGGGGGTGAGATGGTTTGGCACTAAGCTGATGGTTGTGTGTGTGTGTGTGTGTGGTGAGACGGTTTGGCACTAAGCTGATGGTTGTGTGTGTGTGTGTGGGGGGTGAGACGGTTTGGCACTAAGCTGATGGTTGTGTGTGTGTGTGTGTGGGGGTGAGACGGTTTGGCACTAAGCTGATGGTTGTGTGTGTGTGTGGGAGGGTGAGACGGTTTGGCACTAAGCTGATGGTTGTGTGTGGGGGGGTGAGATGGTTTGGCACTAAGCTGATGGTTGTGTGTGTGTGTGTGTGGTGAGACGGTTTGGCACTAAGCTGATGGTTGTGTGTGTGTGTGTGGGGGGGTGAGACGGTTTGGCACTAAGCTGAGGTTTTACTTTATTTTCTTTCCTCTTTGTCTCTCTTGCTGGCTTTCGGTCCATTTCGATGCAAAAGTATTAGTTTTCGCAAATGAGGTCATTGCCGAGAGTGAGTAGAATGAGAATTCCAGGGAGAAACAATTGTGCTTTATGAGTACCAGAAACTGGCTTTCTTTCTTTTTTTTTTTATTTCAATATTTAAGAAACAACAACAAATGTAATATTGCCTCTGACTGTAGGAAAGAGAAGTCGGTTCATGGAGGAATTTGGAAGCAACCTTTGTGTTATGAAGAAATTGTCAACAGACCTCAAAGTGGGGGGGGGCGTGATATGTGAATGCCTTTGGGAGCGTAATCTTGACTCCGTAGTTACACGGAGTTATAGTTACCGAGTTTCTCTGATTTTATTCTGTCTGTCCTAGTCACCTCCTTGTCCTAAAATATTGCAAAGCACATTTCAGTCATTGCATGATTTGGCTTGTGTCTCTTATTTCAGGATCAAGACAGCTGTTTGCATCAAATGATTGATTTTTGGTTATATGTCATTTAGAGTTGTTGTTGTTTTTTTTACAGAGAGATACCAGTGCCATATTCATTCAAGTCGCTTTATCTTTTTTGAGATGCATTTTTCCCCCTCTCTCATTTGGCAAATTCAACTCAGGCAAAATCCCCAAAAAACAACCAATGAAGAAAAACAAAACAATAATATAGCAGTGAGTGAAAAACAAAGACACCTTTCGGTAGATCAGCTGCAGATCCCTGTTTGATAGAACGAACCAGGGTATCGCTGGATCCCACGAGGGACAAGGCAGGAAGAGGTGCTGTGGTGTCGCATCAAGATGTGATTCCGAAGAGTGCCTCCACTCATGTGAGGAATGGAAAAATATCGCTACTTTTATTAACCTCTATTTCTGTGTCTCTTATTCATTGGGGTATGTTTAAAATTTTATAACTCAAACGATGCAATTTAATGTTAGCCCAGGCATCTGATGTGACCCTTATCGACCAAATAATAATAATGATAATCATTGATAGTTATGAAAACAATCATCTAATTTTTAAATGCTCACCGTGTCTCAAAAACGGTGGTATAACGCCTTCAGATCAGTGTTGAGAGGAGGATATCATTATTTCTGCTGCCGTTATGCAAACAAACAGCAGAAGCAAACACAACTGCTGGCTCAGAGATGCTAGGGAAACCTGACGTATAGTGATTGCTCTGCCCAAAGAAGCAGAGCGGTTATTATATGTCAGGTCAGGCTGTTTTCAAGGAACAAGCTCTTAAACACCTTTTGTAACGCAAAACCTCAGTGAGTAAAAATCCTGAAGTGTTAGTGCTCTTATCCAGTTGCAAAAAAACAAACAAACCCCAAACAGTGACTTATCTGTTAAGAAATATAAGGACCAGTGTCCACACTGATAAGTCCTTTTGATACACGATGAGAACGGCCCTTTTTTCTTTGAGAGCTTCCTGTCCAGAAATCCATGCGGTGGCCTGAAGGTTGAAGACCTCTCAAAATTATAGATAATTTTACAAAAAAAAAAATAAAATAAGATTGTATATTGAGGTCCTAATACTCAAAGGTAAGCAGAGCAGGTGGGACCTCTGAAAAGTCCCTAAGTCATGAGAGTTCTATAAGGTTCGCATCTTATCAGGAGGCTTCGGAGAGCTCCCAGCCCCTTCGCTGTGGGAGGAATGTGACGTTTCCCACCAAGAGGACAGGTCTGGGTCACCCCGCTGGCCCTCTATGCTGCCCTTCCAGGCTTTGGCGCCGGGAAAGGTAAATATCTGTTGTTTGTAGCCTACCCAGTCTATGGCATTTTGTTATCGCTCCAGCCCAAGGACGAAAAACAAAACAAAACAAAACCATCATGTAAATCCCCATTGAGGGACAGTCTATAAAACCCTGGATCCATAACTCCTCAGCATTGTCAAGGTTCCCGCAATTACAAAACAGGTCTGAGAAATTGTCACACCAAGAGGAGCTCAAAGAGGCAGGGTAACGCACTGCCAGATGGTGTGCTGACAGGATCCTGGGAGATGCTAAGGACGCTGGGTAAACACGAAGAAAATGTGAGTCAAGCGCGGCACTTGGTGATGATCCTGGCGCAGTGTCTGATCGTTCATTGTAACAAATAGACCGTACTCAGATGCTATCTTTAATAACAGGAGAAACTGAGTGTGGGGCATGGAGAACATGTTGTGCTCTTTTTGCAAATTTCCTACGAAATTTAAAACCATAGTTTATAAATTAAAAAAAAAAAGTCTGTGTTCCTCATTACATCGCACACTGGAGTAAGTGCCTTGCCTCATGTCCACAGCTTCACGCTGAGCGTGTTTGACACTCAATAAACAGTTCTGAGTAAATACAATAGGTGGTAATGTGACTCCGATAAACAAAGTATCATATTTGTAAGCAAAGAGCCCCAGTATACTTCCCCCCACAATTCCCACGGATACTTAACCTTGACTACACGAACCCGCCCCGCCAGCCTCAGTGTTCTCCCTTGTAAAATTGTTCCCCATTGGCTGTCGTTAAAGTATTGTTCAGAGAATTGAATAAAATGATTTACATTGTTACAGAGGTCTGGGCAACTAGCAGACATCCAGATGTAACAATGAAAACAGTGGACATTCCATGAACGATTTGAGTGACTTGTTATTGATGAAGGAGGCTCACGAAGCCTATCACACCAAAAGAATAAACCTATTCCCCCCAATACATTCTACAGCTCGGTGTCTGCTTTTACTGTAATATTTCTGCTCTTTTTGGGTGTTTACATCATTTCACTCATCACAGACGGTGCAGATGAAAAATAACACTCCGCTGAGGTGAAATCCAAGGTGTTGTCTTTCAGTGACATGCATAGCCTTTCTAGAATTCCTTAGGAACTACAGAAAGTAAAAGTAAGTAAAAGGATGTGCTCTGCATCAATTTCCTAGTCTTGACGAATGAAGCTGGCAGCTAATGATGCTATAGAATGGAAAAAAATAGCCCAGCCTCTGTAATCACCCGCCACTGGTTTGGAAAGACAAGTTAGATGACTGCTGTGAACTCTTCGAGTCAAATAGCAGCGTCAGTATCCATGTTGCTTCACCTGCTTTGATGAAAGTAGTGACTATAATTGTTTGCCTTGTCTGATCAATCATCGGAGAAACTCTCAAGGACTACAGATGGCATTGCGAGGCCTGTAACTAGATGCTTTAGACCAGTGGTAGTCAATCTGGTCCCTACCGGCCACTAGGGGGTGCTCCACCTTTCATGGTGGGCGGAAGTGGAGCAACCAAAGTATTTATATAAATAAACAGGTAGATTTAACTATAGTAAGTTGTTTTATAAAGATTTATTCTGCCAAACTTAGCAAAAATCTGGCATAAAGTATTTGGTAAGTAATTATTATTATATGCTTTAACTTGCTGTAACTCTGCTTTATAAATTTTATAAAGTAAGGTGACTTCCCTACTTTATAAATCACCATGACTGTGGAACCAGTGGGTGGTTAGAAAATTTTACTATTAACAGAGTTACAAAACTGTGCGGTAGGTATAAAGAGGTCGAATACCCCTGCTTTAGATGATTATGACATTGCTTAATCCTTGAGAGATTAGATTTCTGTTCTAAAGTAATTCTGAGTAGAAATTTTTTTTATCAGTAATAAAATTTAAAAAAAATTGTTTTCTTATGGCATATGTAAATACTTGAAATGGGAAAAAAGATGTGATTATTTCATAAAATAAATCTTATCCAAGTTTAAGATGTCTGATGACTGCCTTCATTCAATTGATTATCACTTTTTATGTGATCAAAACAAAATATCAAATACTTGGGGAAAATGGTGCTCCATTTCAAGTTTATATTTAAATAATTATTCCTTGCATATACACGAAGTATGTTCTTCAGAGTGCCTTTACATATAGTCATTTATTCCCTGTAAAAGCAAGTGGAAATTATTCCCTTTCCAATGGTTATCTAAGGAGCCTCAAGTAACAAGGGGAATGGATGGGATTCAAAATCACGTGTTCCCTTTCCAAGTCCTTAGCCTTCTTAAGAATGAGCCACAAATTGATAAGCGTAGCCAGTGAAGGTATGCCTTAGTTCAGAAATGCAGGACATATGGACAGGTTTGCACTAAAGTAGACAGCGGCATGGGACTGATCCATCCGTCAGGGGTGAACTGCTTTATAGAAACTACACCATCATGGCGGAGCAGGCTGTTGAAACGAAAGAGTCAATGTCACCACCTTCCTGTTGACTGTCTTCACAGCTCAGTTTACATAAAATTGTATGTTCTTAGCCACCAATCTTTTTTTTTTTAGATTTTATTTATTTATTTATTATTTTAGAGAGAGGAGAGAGAGAGAGAGAGAAAGCAGGTCAGGGAACGAGAAGCAACATCTCATAAAAGTTGCTTCTCCTATGTGTACTGACCAGGCAAGCCCCGGGTTTCAAATCGGTGACCTCAGCGTTCCAGGTTGAAGCTTTATCCACAGCGCCCCCACAGGCCAGGCAGTGATCTTTTTTTCCTGAGTCGTTTCTCCTGCTTTACTCCTAAAACCCGGTACCATTATTACCATGTTTATTATTTCTTTGTTATTGCTCTTTATTTGATTTTTTAAACTGTTGATATTTTAAACTGTTATTACAATCTTTTTATGCTCCTTGTTTGTAGTCACTTATTTATTTATTTTTTATTATATTGGTTTATGGCTCTATGATATTGGACATTATGTTTATTATTTTAAAAGCCAATATGCAATTTTGAAAGAGAATTTGCCAAAGAAGACTGCTAAAAATATTTGATTTTTTTTATTTGTAAACTTAAGTTCTTAAACATAGAGCTTAATTGTATAGCTTACTACTATATATTACATTATATATTTCAGGAAACAATATCCCAAAATCATTATTTTAACTATAAACATCATTACGTGCATTATAACTAGTATAACTATTTTATTAGGTATAAATATGGTTCTTTAGAGAGAAAAAGTGAAAAAAATATCTTTATTGGAAAAAAAAACAATAAAGAAGATACTTCAATATCCCTTTCGGCTCTGTTGCTCTCCTGAGTGATGTCATCGGTATGATCGAATTCCTGTCCCATCATATAAAAAGTTAAAACCTGATTTTTCACTCCCTTGCCACCCACCCCGTTCATAACACTTCAAAATGCACAAATCCCAATACCTGCAATTGACATTATTAGAACAGATCCACATTCAATGGTAACTTGTCTGGAGTTTCAGTGGTTTTTGGTTTTTCTTTATAAGTAAAAGTTTACTCAAAGGACTGACATGAATTCAATATCTATTGATCTGTGGGGGAAAGAAAGAAAGAAACAAACAAACAAAAGGCAGCATTCCTTAACCTTCAAGGAACTCACAAAATATCCACGAGGTATAGACAGCGAGGCTGGATGCAGGGCGAGGTAAGCTGGCGTCTAGCGCGGGAAGGCTCGAGGGAACCGCCAGACAGCAGAGACGAAAGCTCGTGGAGACGGTCGGAGCGGAGACAGCTTCGTGCAGAAACGTAAACTCGTAGGTTCGCAGGAGGTCGGACATGATGGAGTCCAACACTCTCATTCGAAAGATCGTGAAATATTTAGAACTCCCACGCTGCTTGCTGGTTAGTCACGGCCAGATCGTTGACGATGCTGGGGACCCGTCCCCATGGCCTGGACTGCCTGGTCGTTTACACAGGGATTCTAAAGGCAGGCAGACGTTCCCCGGGGAAAGCCGGAGTCTGACTCGAGGTCTTGGAAAGGTCGGGATGCAGTTGTGGAGGTGGGAAAAGTAGAGGAAAGCAAAGAACAAGGGAGGTGGAAATAATTTTGAGCTTTATACGGCATAGAGCAGGGGTCCCCAAACTTTTTACACAGGGGGCCAGTTCATTGTCCCTCAGACCATTGGAGGGCCGGACTATAAAAAAAAAACTATGAACAAATCCCTATGCACACTGCACATATCTTATTTTAAAGTAAAAAAAAAACAAAACAGGAACAAATACAATATTTAAAATAAAGAACAAGTAAATTTAAATCAACAAACTGACCAGTGTTTCAATGGGAACTATGCTCCTCTCACTGACCACCAATGAAAGAGGTGCTCCTTCTGGAAGTGCAGCAGGGGCCGGATAAATGGCCTCAGGGGGCTGCATGCGGCCCGCGGGCCGTAGTTTGGGGTCCCCTGGCATAGAGCATGCAGTGGTTAAAAGCTTAGAATGCGTCGCCAAGGGCTATGGACCGAATTGTGTCCTCTCCAGTTTCATTCGCTGAAGTCCTGACCCCCGGTGTGACTGGGATGGCTGATATATGACTCTGAGGTGATAATTGAAGTTCAATGAGGTGACAAGGTGGAGACCCCAATCGTATAACATTAGGCTCCTTACAAAGAAGGGACACCAGAGAGATAGGCTCATATTCTCTCTCTCTCTCTCTCTCTCTCTCTCTCCCCTCTGTCTTAACCAAATTTGATCTTGGACTTCCCAACCTCCAGAACTGTTAGAAATAAATCTCTACCGTTTCACTGCCCAGTGTGTGGTTTGTATTACAGCAGCTCGAGCAGAACAAGACACCAGGTGGTCAGGAAATGAAGGCGACCATTAAGAAAGTGTGGGGACAGATGGGTGAGGGCTTCGTATAGCACATAAAAGAAGTTTGCATTCAATTTTTTTCAAGCATTAAAAACCACAAGTGAGGGTTCTGCCAAGCTGGCTCAGTGGTAGAGCGTTGGCCTGGTGTGCAGGAGTCCCAGGTTCAATTCCTGGTCAGGGCACACAGGAGAAGTGCCCATCTGCTTCTCCACCGTTCCCCCTCTCCTTCCTCTCTGTCTCTCTTTTCCCCTCCCACAGCCAAGGCTCCATAGGAGCAAAGTTGGCCCGGGCACTGAGGTTGGCTCTGTGGCCTCTGCCTCAGGTGCTAGAATGGCCCCAGTTACAATGGAGCAACGCCCCAGATGGGCAGAGCATCACCCCCTGGAGGGCATGCTGGGTGGATCCCGGTCAGGTGCATGCAGGAGTCTGTCCATCGGCCTCTATGCTTTTAACTTTGGAAAAATACAACAAAAAGAAAAAAAGAAACAACAAGTGATTTTTAAGTATTGAGAGAAAGAAAATAGATCAGGAAGATGGAAGCTGCTCAGTAGCACGGTGAGAATCAGCAAAGTGAACACGCAGGATCTTACTTGTTTTCTAGTTAAGATTCAATACAGCATAAGGAATATAGTTGATAATGTGGTAATAACTGTGTGGTGCCAGGTGCATTTTGGAAAGATAGGAGGGAATAATTTGCAAAGTATTTGATTGTCTAACCACTTGGCTGTACTCCTGAAACGAATACAAAATAATATTGAATGTAAACTGTAATTGAAAACAATTAAAACAATATTTTTAAAGAGTTACTAACAGCGGGGGGGGGAGGGATGGAGGGAGAGGGGGAGGGGGAGGGGGAGGGGTACAAAGAAAACTGGATATAGGGTGACGGAGGACAATCTCTCTTTGGGTGATGGGTATGCAACAGAACTAAATGACAAGATAACCTGGAAATGTTTTCTTTGAATATATGTACCCTGATTTATTGATGTCACCCCATTATAATAAAAATTTATTTATTAAAAAAAAAGAGTTACTAACAGCTTGAATGGGGACCAAGGCAGTGAGGGTGAAGGAAATCTGTGTGGAGCGTCGGTTGGGAGAAGTCCTCGGATTTTAGTTCCTCTTGGCCACCATGAAACATGACGAGGCGTATGGTGGTGACCTCAACCAGACAGGGATAGTAAAGGTTGAACCTAGTATTTCTTATTTCACATTATATTAAACTAAAGTCATTGAAATAAAAAAGAAATGACAGGCCCTGGCTGGCTGGCTCAGTGGTAAAGTAGTATCGGCCCGGTATGTGGATGTTCCAAATTCTATTCCCAGCCAGGGCACACAGGAGAAGCACCCATCTGCTTCTCCACCCCTCCGCCTCCCCTTCTCTCTCTCTCTCTCTCTCTCTCTCTCTCTCTCTCTCTCTTCCCCTCCTGCAGCCATGGCTGGATTAGTTCCAGTGCATCAGCCTCGGGAGCTGAGGATGGTTCCATGGAGCCTCTGCCTTGGGTGCTAAAAAATGGCTCAGTTGTGAGCACGGCCCCAGATGGGCAGAGCATCAGCCCCAGATGGGGGTTGCAGGTGGGTCCTGGTCCCAGTTGGGGAGCATATGGGAGTCTGTTTCTCTATCTCCCCTCCTCTCACTTGGAAAAGAAGAAGAAGAAGAAAAAAAAGAAATGACAAAGGAAAATTTTAAAATTTGTTTTGGAAGTTTTCTTTGCTAAAAACAATTAAAAAGGACAACATTCTAGAATGAGAGGTAGCATGAATGGTGGGACACTTCAAAGACTACAGAATTGAGATCACACTCATAACGAGATACAGCTTGAATTTATACACTAATGTGATTAAAGTACAACATGAGACAAAATAAATATTTCCATTTCTAAAAATGCAGGGAAAATAAAAAAAAGAATGATTTATGGGCCCATGGTAAGCATTGATGAAAGAAAAAGTACACTTTACATATTTAGATTTGCATTAAAATGTGTAGTGAGTCCAAAATTGGCATATATTTCCCAAGAGACCTTGGGAAAGGCAGTAGTGAAAAAAAAGAAAAAAAAGAAAAAAGAGGTCTATATTTCTTTATCAAAATGTACTTGAATGTCTGAACATAGCACTAGATCAGATGATATCTGAGATCCATTTCAGCTCTAAAATTATTATTATTTTTTTTTAAAAGCTAGTCTTTTCTTTTTTTTTTTTTAAAGATTATTTATTTATTTACAGAGACAGAGAGAGAGTCAGTGAGAGGGATAGACAGGACAGACAGACAGGAACGGAGAGACGAGAAGCATCAATCATTAGTTTTGCGTTGCGCATTGCGACACTTTAGTTGTTCATTGAATGCTCTCTCATACGTGCCCTGACCGTGGAGCTACAGCACACCGAGCAACCCCTTGCTCGAGCCAGCGACCTTGGGTCCAAGGTGGTGAGTTTTTGTTCTAACCAGATGAGCCTGCGCACAAGTTGGCAACCTCGGGTCTCGAACCTGGGTCCTCCGCATCCCAGTCCGACGCTCCATCCACTGCGCCACCGCCTGGTCAGGCTCAGCTCTAAAATTATTTAACATTAAAGTTCTATTACAGGTGTTCAGAACGTTGAAAGCTAGGACTAATGTTTGATGATAAAGAAAATGCATTCCCATGGAGCTCCGAATACAATATTTTTAGATGCAATTATGAAGTTGTCTTTATCCTTTGCAGAAAGTTAAACATAGACGTTTAATGAGTATATTGGGAGGAGAACTTAGGTGGGTCAAGTACTAGAATTGATAATTACTTCAGGCATGTATTTAGTGCTATCTTAGAAAGTAAGAACTGAACAAATAAAATAAAAAATGAATTCTTTCTTTTTTAATTAAGTGAGAGACAGGGAGTCAGAGAGACAGACTCCCACATGCATCCCCTCTAGAGGGTGATGCTTTGCCCATCTGGGGCTGCAGCTCCATTGCTCGGCAAACAAGCTATTCCAGTGCCTGAGGCGAGGCCATGGAGCTATCCTCAGCGCCTGGGGCCAATGTGCTTGAACCATTAGGGCTGTGGGAGAAGGAGGAGGAGGAGGAGAGAGAGAGAGAAGGAAAAAGAGAAAGGGGAGGGGTGGAGAAGCAAATGGTCACTTCTCCTGTGTGTCTTGACCAGGAATTGAACCAGGGACATCCACACACTGGGCCGATTCTCTACTGCTGAGCCAACCAACCATGGCAAGAATAAATTCTATCACCTGTGCTTCTCACATTATTAAGCACAAAACAGAAATTTATTTTAAATTTTATTTTTTACCCCCAAAAGAATATCCTTTCTCCATTATTACCCTACATCTTTGTCACATATTCTTTGGCCTTGTATGGGTTTCTTTCTTTCTTTCTTTCTTTCTTTCTTTCTTTCTTTCTTTCTTCCTTCCTTCCTTCCTTCCTTCCTTCCTTCCTTATTTTTTAAGATTTTATTTATTTATTTTAGAGAGGAGAGAGAGAGAGAGAGAGAGAGAGAGAGAGAGAGAGAGAGAAAGGTAGGGGGTGGAGCTGGAAGCATTAACTCATAGTAGTTGATTCTCATGTGCCTTGACCAGGCAAGCCCAGTGTTTCGAACTGGTGACCTCAGCATCACCAAATCAATGCTTTAGCCACTGAGCCAACAGAGGTCAAGCAAGTGTAGGTCCATTTCTGACCGTGGATTCTGTTCCATTGATCCCCCTGTCTGTTCTCACGCCAGTTTCACATTGTCTTGATGACTTTAATTTTGGAATAAAATAGTGATTCTTCTAAATTTTTATAAAATCCTTTTAAAAAATCATTTTGGCTCTTCTAGCTAGGTCCTGTGCTTCCCCGTTTAATTATACAACCAGCTGATCAATGTCTGGGTGGCCGCGTCCGCCGCCCTGTGGGTAACGTGCAGGGAGGTGTCCGGAGCGCAGATGTGTTCGTCCAAGCGGAGGCCAAACTGCTGTGTTATTTACTAAGCGCGCTGTTTGTTGACAGCCCCGGGGAGGGTGGGAACCCCAAGAAGGCGGGGCTCAGGCTGCAGAGCACAGCTGCAGGCTCTGGCTCTCCTCAGAGGCTGGACGCTTCCACTGGAGAGAAACAAACACTGTTGCACATCTGGCTCGGGCTCTGTTCATTTGTAACATTACATACCGCGTTCCTCCCCCCCCCCACCACGGACACCCTTTCCTAAAAGCTGTTTCCTTGGGTCCTCATTGATTTTTCTTCAGTAATTTAATTCTTTTGTCCTCTTGAGAGTCATCAACTTCCCCTTGTCACCAAGCAGTGAGCGATATTGACTCATTCCTTCCATGAATAACTCAGAAGCTACTGTCCTGTAACTTTTATGCAGAAGACAGCTAAGGGTTCCCGGGACCCACAGATCCAGTGAGAGAGAAAGAGGGCCAGGTGCTGCTCCTAACAGCAGTTCTGGGATGCCCTGAGGGAGGCGGAGGCCTCCTTTTCCACATGTTTGGTTTCTTTTTGAAAGAAATTTGAAAGGAGTGAAAATATATGATTTAAATTTCAAAGACAAAAATTAATGTTCCTGATGTTTTTTTTCCCCACTTGGTCCTCAGGATCATGAAGGAAGTGTAAGGTATTTTTCCCCCGCCGAGAAGGAAGGAAGGGGCACAGAGCCACCAAGTGTGGAATAACAAAAGGCTTTATTGAGTACAGCGCATCCCGCCCTGCGAGGTTCCCTGGCCCCGAAGAAAGAAAGATGGAGGAGAGGGAGGCCAGGGAAGTCGCAAGGATTAAACCGCGTGGGAGATACTTAAAGGGATCCTCTAAGGAAGTGGGGCTAATATGACGTGGTGAAATCTCACTGGCTGGCAGACGGTCGCTTTTTTTCCAAAGGGTTCCTGTGAAGCCTCTTTTGGTGCGCTTGGTTGTGGGCGGTCCTAGCCAAAGTTTGTGCGGGTCTGGGTTCCCCACAGGACCATCCCCCATTATCCACCAACCTTACAGGAAGAATAAAAGTTAGAGTGTCATCTCCCTGGCATTCATTCTTCTTCTCTTCCTGACTTTTTCCAAACTGGTCCTATCCAGAGAATCACAAAGCCCTAGGATGATCTGGCAGAAAAGGATGCTCAATATATAGTCTACCTCTTGTGTCTACCAGACAGAAGAGACAGAGGAAGGCCCTCTCCCTTAGCTCATTGCCTGTCCCCACTCCTCCCTGCCACATAGCCACTCGATCTGCCCATCTTCCTGTCCCCACAGACATGGCGAGTGTTGGGGAGCTGCCTCCTGGAATTCTAAGACGCACGTATCTCATTAAAGCTACAACAATAGGAGGTGCGCTTCTGGTGGGGTCCAATCAATCAAATATAATTTTGATGAATAAAAGGAAGAAGCTTGGATCAATATTAAGATTTAAATGGATGACTAATAGAAATGAGGTCATACAATAATTTTCAGATACCAAAATTCATGTGTCTAAAGCAACTCTTCACGAAAACCAAGTCACTGTTAAAAAAAAATTTCTGTTGCCCAAACTGTTTACCTCTAACCACGTTTAATATTTTGGACCATAAATCCTTTTTATCTCACTCAGGACAGTTTACAACTGACTTGCAGAAACTTATTTGTAATTATAGAGAGAACCTAATATCCCTATAATAATATAAAGAGCTGAGCACCCAACTTCACTGTTATTTCTAAATTTTATTTTAAATATCAAGGTTGAAGAAGATTGTTCTTTTTATACATGATTGTACATATATGTATTTAAATGTGTGTATACTGTATATATTTCATATATGCATCAAAAAAATATATACTGTGATTTATGCCTTCTTCTAGAAAAATTCATTGTGATTTATGCCTTCCTTTAGAAAAATTCAATTAGTCATCAAGTGGGAGGGGATCACGAGAACAGGAGAAGGTGCTCTTGTTTACAATTAAATGATAGCCATCATTTCTGCTTTAAAAAGTGTCCCACGCTCTTGGGTTTTCTTAATAACCTGTCTACGGTCAATGTACCGCAAGCTGGGAAGACAAAATGCCACAGTCCCTCCCCTTCCTTCCTTTTATTCCAAAGATCCGCCCCACGACGTGGGCGTGGCCTCCTGGCTCACGATTTTCAGGGTCCAGCTGCCAGTTTTACTCCGATTCCCGCAGCGGACAACCGCTGGCTTAGGGCTGAGCGGCACGCTTTTCTGTGAGATCCGGAGTCCTGATCTCGAGGGGGAACACACCATCGGCAGAAGCGGCAATGGCTCTCATGGTTCCCCTACGTCCCCAAATGTGTGTTGTTTCATTAAGGCGGCCAGAGCCTAGCGGTGCTGCAGGTTCAATGGTTGTCTCAGCATCAGACTGTAATGGAAAAATCAGGGTGTCCAGGGTAGGCTATTAATACATGCTGTGAGGTTAAACACAAGCCTAAACTCCTGAAGTAAAGCACATTGTTTGATGACAGATTCTCTCCTGAGTCATTTTTATACACAGTTATTCTAAAGAAGTACACTTTTTATTCTATTAGATACTATTTTACTTATATATTTTTATTCAGTAAGAGGAGGGGAGGCAGAGACAGACTCCTGCATGCACCCCAATGGGGATTCACTAGGCAAGCCCACTAGGGGATGCTCTGCCTATCCTAGTTGATGCTCCATTGCTCAGCAACTGAGCTCTTCATAGCAGGTGAGACAGAGGCCATGGAGCCATCCTCAGCACCCCCCTCCCCCCAGGGCCAACTCATTCCATTTGAGCCATGGCTGCAGGAGAGGAGGAGAGAAAGAGAGACAGAAAGACAGAGAGAGAGAGAGAGAGAGAGAGAGAGAGAGAGAGAGAGGGAGAAGTGAGAGGGGGAGGGGTGGAGAAGCAGATGGTGCTTCTCCTGTGTGCCCTGACTGGGAATCGAACCCAGGACATCCACACACTGGGCTGACGCTCTACCTCTGAGCCAACCGGCCAGAGCTATTAGATATTATTATATCATCTTTTATAAATTTTTAAATTCAAATGATGAGCTCTCCATTTGCCGTAGGAGACCTTCTGTCGATAAAGATAGTCTGGTATATCGTGATATACACAAAGGATCTTGCTTTATTCGAGTCCACCAATTTGAAATAAGAGGGCAGACCGCTAGACACCAGGGAACAGTAATTGGGGCCTTTGGAGAGCACGTGGGCAGTGTGGACAGTAGGATGCTCAAGGGGTGTGAACAGTCACCCACTGGCTGGTGGGCACAGGGGAGCCCCGCAGGGCGGGGGGTGAGGTCCACGGAGGGAGCTGTTCACAATCAGGCAGAAGGGCTACTTCCTTTCCCGACAACGGTTATAATTTTGTTCCCTCTCTTCCTTTTCCCCGGGTCTATGAGCACAGCCCCGCCCCCCATGAACCAACGCAACAATCAGCTCACCGTGATATCCCCAACTGTTAATGAGTTCATTGGTGTTGACAAAAACACAAACACGGGTCACTGCACGAGGTCTGGGCCGCACTTCGCTGTTGCTGTGGTAGTTCTCCCCCTGCCCGGGTGGCCAAATTCTCAGCTCGTCCCCTTCACAACTACAATTAAGTAGCCCCTGAGCAGAGAGGCAAGACAGAGACAGGAAAAGAAGGAACGAATTGTTCAGAAGTGTGTATTTCCCTCTGTTGCAGCTTGATAGCCACTTCCAGGTGTTACGAAACGTGTCTAACTTAATAATTGCTACATTCTAGGTGTCTTAAGTAGCGAAACAGGTGTGAAATGAGGCTCAGTCAAGAGAACAGTGGTTTCACCTCCAAAGGAAAGAAATGCTCGTGTTGGCTATTGATTCGCCTCCAATACCTCAAACAATTTGAAGAGTGAACTTTGAGCAGATACTGATGTACGTTTAAATAGAATTTGATGGCGACTACCTCCCTAAGAATGTCTCCCTATGTTTTCATGAGCAGGCCTGAGGATACGCCAGCAACAGCAAATAAAGTTTCAATGCATGTCTTCAACGATACAGCTAGCCTGAAATGTGGCAGAGTTTCTTCTAACAACTATAATTAAGGAAAAGAAAATTCAACAGTGGGCTGGAATAGAATTTAAAATATTTTTAGCTTGTTACTCTTCCCGGGTCATGAACACTGAAGGGCGTGCAAACAGCTATGGGCTTTGACTTTGATGGATACTTTTTTCCTCGCTAAATTATTCAAGTCATGACTGAGTAATCCCTTTAATAATATCTTGGCATTAAATGATTATCAAAGATTTAATGCTATGTTGAGATATCATTTCAACATAAACCTGTCTAATTGCATTTTGGGGGAGTTGTCACTTAAGTCCACACAGGTTTTTCTCACATTTCATTTATTTCCGTACAGTTCAAGGTGACATATACAGTCTGACCTGCGGTGGTGCAGCGGATAAAGCATTGACCCGGCATGCTGAGGTTGCCAGTTCAAAATCCTGGCCTTGCTTGATTAAGTCACATACAAAAAACGACTGTTATGAGTTGATACTTCTCTGTCTCTGTCTCTGTCTCTCTCTCTCTCTCTCTCTCCTTACTCTAAAATCAGTAAAATAAAACCTAAATAAAAAAAATCAATAAAATAAAAAAATTACATATAAATTTGAAGAGATAGCCTAAAGATTATGTACAAAGTATTTTAATTCTAATTAACTCAGAGGTTCTTTTTACTGATGTTCTCAATTTGTGGTTCTTTCTGCAAACATTCCAGCTGGTGAGGTGGAGAGTATGTTTGTAAGAAACTGGTTCCCTCCTAGACACTAAATCTCCTTAGTTCTCAGCTCCATAGGAGAAGGCAGAGCCAGGCTCTGTCTACCACAAGCCAGAGATTGGTCCTAGCACTCAGTAATTCTTGTTCTTTATTTCGTTTTACTTTCGTCTTTTTGATGTGGATGTGCTGCACTTTGGGGAACTGGCAGTTCATTTTAGAAAGCCCCTTTGACTATTCATATTTGTAAGGCAGATGTCTGCCTTCAAATTCTCCTGCCTGTTGGACTTCTCTGTCTCATGCAATAGTTATATACAAACATGTTAGTGAACATTTCACTCTTAATCTGTGCTGGGTTTCGTTAAGGGTGCCTCTGTCTATCTTTGGCTTGTAGGGTGATGATGTGTAAGTTATAAGTGGTAAAAAGGGAAAATTCTGTGATTGAACTTTCTACTTGGGTTCAGATTCTTTCTCCAGTATTTAGTTATGTGGTCTTGAACAACTCATTTCAAAGTAATATTAGTACTTATAAGATTGTTTACGAGATGAATTTGTATATGTGTGTGTGTGTGTGTGTGTTTGTAATGGCTAGCCTAAAATAAACACTATATAAATACCAGCTATCATTATTCCTATCTCTTTCTCTAATAATATTCTTGACCTGCAGTTTTCCAAATTATAACAGTAATAGATGTCATTTGTAATAATAAAAGTCAGCTACCCATCTCCCTTGTTTACATATATGCTTACTGGAGGGTGCCTTTATTTTTTATATTAATTTCTCAGGAGTCAGCTTCTTCTTTGTTGAAATTTTAAGAGATGTTGTCAGGATGGTTTTCCAAAGTGGCTGAAAAATAAATACATTTCTATTAGTAGGAATACATTTTCCCTTTTATTCCCACAAGCATGAATTCTCATGCTTTTATTTTATTTATTTTTTCTTCTTCATTGTCAACTGAGAGGAAGGGAGATAGAGAGACAGACTTCCACATGAGCCCAGACCAGGATCTACCTGGCAACCAGGTCTGCGGCCAATGCTTGCAAATGGAGCTGTTTTTAGCACCTGAGGCAGTCTCCACAGAGCCATAGCAGTGGGAGGGGAAGAGAAAGAGGAGAAGGGAGGGGTGGAGAAGCAGATGGTCACTTCTCCTGTGTGATCAGGACACAACACAGGACACCCACATGCCAAGCTGAGGCACTACCACTGAGCCAACTGGCCAGGGCCAGTTCTCATTCTTCTTCTTCTTCTTCTTTTTTTTTTTGCATTTTTTCTGAAGCTGGAAACAGGGAGAGACAGTCAGACAGACTCCCGCATGCGCCCGACCGGGATCCACCCGGCACGCCCACCATGGGGCGATGCTCTGCCCACCAGGGGGCGATGCTCTGCCCATCCTGGGCGTCGCCATGTTGCGACCAGAGCCACTCTAGCGCCTGAGGCAGAGGCCACAGAGCCATCCCCAGTGCCCAGGCCATCTTTGCTCCAATGAGCCCCGGCTGCAGGAGGGGAAGAGAGAGACAGAGAGGAAGGCGAGGCAGAGGGGTGGAGAAGCAAATGGGCGCTTCTCCTGTGTGCCCTGGCCGGGAATCGAACCCGGGTCCTCCGCATGCTAGGCCGACGCTCTACCACTGAGCCAACCGGCCAGGGCCAGTTCTCATTCTTACAAACAAAAATTACAAGATGAAGTAATATTTGATTATTTTCTTATTTTTGTTTCCCTTACTTCTAGTGAGTTTGAATATTTATTATGTTTTTTGAACTGTTCCTAATTGCTTTTTCCCCTTTGCTCAGTTTCTATTAGATTCTGTCTTCTTGTTTAAGTTTTTAAGTTCAATACTATCTTACTTTTTATTACACTTTAACATTTTCTCTGTAAGTATTTTTTTAATGTTTAACCATGTTTATTATTTAGTTTGTAACTTTTTTCATGTAAATGTTATAAATATTTATTTGGATAAACATATCTCTTTTTTCTTTTTATAAATTCTAGATTTCCTCACTTGCTTAAAAATATTGCCTTAATCAAATTGTTTGTAAAGTGTCTTTCTGTATTTTTCTTTTCTTTTTTTTTTCTTTACAAATTCTGTTGTAGTATTTTAAATATATTTAAATTTTATTTTAAATAAGATGTGACATATGAATAACATTTTTATTTTCTTTTAAACATAATTTTCCAGTACAATTATTAAATTAAAACCCTTTCTACATTGTATTTTTTTTTCCTGAAGTGAGAAGTGAAGAGGCAGTTAGACTCCTGTATGCGCCCAACTGAGATGTACCTGGCATGCCCACCAGGGGGCGATGCTCTGCCCATCTGGGCCATTGCTCATTTGCAACCAGAGCCATTCTAGCGCCTGAGGTGGAGGTCATGGAGCCGTCCTCAGTGTCCCGGCCAATTTTGCTCCAATGGAGACTTGGCTGTAAGAGGGGAAGAGAGAGACAGAGAGAAGGAGAGGAGGAAGGGTGGAGAAGCAGATGGGCACTTCTCCTGTGTGCCCTGCCTGGGAATAGAACCCAGGACTTCCACAAGCTGGGCCGGTGCTCTACTGCTGAGCCAACCAGCTAGGGCTTTTCTACATTGTATTGATATTTGACTTTGTCATTGCATTAGATTTTTCTAACTTCATAACCAATTTCTTAAAAGTTAGCAGCTTAAAATAATGCCTATCTATCATGTTAGTTTCCGTGAGTTAGGATGCAGGCTGAATTAGCTTGGACTCTGTGTAGAGTCTCCCCAAGCTGCAATGACGGCATTGGCTGGGGCTGTGAAATCATCTGAGGCATGAAGTCCTTTTCCACACTCACCGGCGTGGAGCAAGATTTAGTTCTTGACATTTGTAAGACAGAGTCCCCCATTTTCTTGCTAACTGTCAACGTGGGATCCTTCTCACCTCCCAGAAACCATCCTTGGGTTCTTGCCACGTGGTCTCCTCGACAGGCAGTTACCAACATGTTTTTCTGTGTCTTCAAGGATGGCAGGAGAATCTTTCTTCAAATCCCTGCCAGCACAGTAGGGTTGGCTCCACTGTAAAGGCTCATCTGAAGGGTCAGGCTCACAGATGGTCATGTCCCCTTTGAGTCTAACACAGAATCTACTGATGGAGGTTCTAATCACAACTGCAAAGTCCCTTTGCCATATAACATCACCAATATATGAAAGTGATATCCTCGTCATATTCACAAGTCCTGCCCATACTCTTTGGGAGGTTATTATTCAGGGTGTGGACGCTTAGAGACTGGGAACTTGAGAACTAGCCTAGATTCTGCATAACACCGTCATAATAAATTCTCTACTTGTCGATTTTTTCTTCTTCTCTTTTCTTAAATTTATTTTATTTTTTTAATTTCAGTGGGATGGCATTAATCAATCAGGACACATAGGTTCAGAGAAAACATCTCCAGATTATTTTGACATTTGATTATGTTGCATAACCATCACCCAAAGTCATATGGTCAGTCTTCCATCACCTTTGATATGGTTTTCTTTGTGCCCCTTCTCTTCCCCTACCCATTCCCTTCCCCTCCTCACCCTCGATAACCAGCGCACTCTTGTCCATGTTCCTGAGTCTCATTTTTATGTCCCACCTATGTATGGAATCATATAGATCTTAGTTTTTTCTGATTTACTTATTTCACTCAATATAATGTTATTAAGGTCCATCCATGTTGTTGTAAATGATCCGATGTCATCATTTCTTATGGCTGAGTAGTATTCCACAGTATATATATACCACATCTTCTTTATCCAGTCATCTATTGAAGGGCTTTTTGGTTGTTTCCATGTCTTGGCCACTGTGAACAATGCTGCAATGAACATGGGGCTGCATCTGTCTTTACGTACCAGTGTTTTTGAGTTATGGGGGTATATTCCCAGTAGAGGGATGTGGGGTCATATGATAGTTCAATTTTTAATTTTTTGAGGAACCACCATACTTTCTTCCATGGTGGTTGTACTACTTTACATTCCTACCAACAGTGGATGAGGGTTTCTTTTTCTCCACAGCCTCTCCAACACTTGTTATTACCTGTCTTGTTGAAAATAGCTAATCTAACAGGTGTGAAGTGGTATCTCATTGTAATTTTGATTTGCATTTCTCTAATAGCTCGTGAAGATGAGCATCTTTTCATATATCTGTTGCCCATTTGTATTTCTTCCTGGGAGAAGTGTCTGTTCATGTCCTCTTCCTATTTTTTTATTGGATTGTTTGTTGTTGAGTTTTATGAGTTCTTTGTATATTTTGAGATTAGGCCCTTATCTGACCTGTTGTTTGAAAATATCATCTCCCATTTAGTTGGCTGTCTGTTTATTTTGTTGTCAGTTTCTCTTGCTGTGCAAAAGGTTCTTAGTTTGATGTGATCCCATTCATTTATCTTTGCCTTCACTTCCCTTGCCTTTGGAGTCAAATTCATAAAGTGTTCTTTGTAACCAAGGTCCATGAGTTTAGTACCTATGTCTTCTTCTATGTAATTTATTGTTTCAGGTCTTATATTTAGGTCTTTGATCCATTTTGAATTATTTTAGTACAAGGGGACAAACTGTAGTCAAGTTTCATTCTTTTGCATGTGGTTTTCCAGTTTTCCCAGCACCATTTGTTGAAGAGGCTTTCTTTTCTCCATTGTGTGTTGTTGGCCCCTTTATCAAAAATTATTTGACCATATACATGTGGTTTTATTTCTGGGTTTTCTATTCTGTTCCATTGGTCTGAGTGTCTATTTTTCTGCCAATACCATGCTGTTTTGATTGTTGTGGCTCTATAATATAATTTGAAGTCAGGTATTGTAATGCTCCCAGCTTCATTCTTTTTCCTTAAGATTGTTCTGGTTATTTGAGAGTTTTTTTATAGTTCCATATAAACTTGATGATTTTTTTGTTCCATTTCTTTAAAAAATGACATTGGAATTTTGATGAGAATTGCATTGAATTTGTATGTCACTTTGGGTAATATAGTCATTTTGACTATATTTATTCTTCCTATCCAAGAACAAGGAATATTTTTCCATTTCATTATATCTTTTTTTATTTCTTTTGACAATGCATTGTAGTTTTTATTATATAGGTCCTTTACATTCTTTGTTATGTTTATTCTTAGGTATTTTTGTTGTTGTTGTTGCAATCATGAAGGGGATTGTTTTTTTGAGCTTGTTTTCTGATGTTTTGTATGATGGCATATAAGAAAATGAACTTTTGTATATTAATTTTGTATCCTGTGACCTTACTGTATTGGTTTATTGTTTCTAGAGTCTTTTTGTGGAGTCTTTTGGGTTTTCAATGTACAGGATCATATCATCTGCAAAAAGCAAAACCTTTAATTTCCTCTTTCCCAATATGAATGCCTTTTATTTATTTCTCTTGTCTGATTGCTCTGGCTAGAACTTCTAGCACTACGTTGAATAAGAGTGGAGAGAGTGGACAGCCTTGTCTTGTTCCTGATTTTAGGGGAAAAGTCCTTAGTTTTATACCATTTAATATGATGTTAGCTGATAGTTTATCATAGATGGCCTTTATTATGTTGAGATATTTTCCTTCTATACCCATTTTGTTAAGTGTTAAGAGAATTAGTGACATAGAAGACAGGCAACTAGAGGTACTACAGAGAGAAGAGGAGAGAGATTCACAAATTTAAAAAAAAATGAGAAAGCCCTACAGAAATTGTCTGACTCCATCAGAAAGAGCAACAAAAGAATAATTAGTATATCAGAACAAGAAGGGAGAGAAAAATCGAATGGAGAACATATTCAAACAAATAATAGATGAGAACTTCCCAAGCCTGTGGAAAGAATTAAAACTTCAAATTCAAGAAGCAAATGGAACACTGAGTTATCTTAACCCTAACAAACCTACTCCAAGGCACATCATAATGAAATCGGCACAAACCAATGACAAAGAAAAAATTCTCAAGGCAGCCAGAGAAAGGAAGAATACAATATATAAAGGAAGGCCCATTAGATTATCAACAGATTTTTCAGCAGAAACTCTACATGCTAGAAGAGAGTGGACCCCAATATTTAAAGTTCTGAAAGAGAGGAACTTCCAGCCAAGAATACTATACCCATCAAAGCTATCCTTCAAATACGAAGGAGAAATAAAAACATTCACAGATACAGAAAAGATGAGGGAATTTATCACCAGAAAACCATTACTTCAGAAAATACTAAAGGTTTTTTTTTGACCAGACACAAAGAACAAAACAAAACAAAACTACAAGTAAAAGCTCCATCAAGATTGCAATAAAACAAGATTAATCTGTGACAATGAAACAAAAAAGGGAAGAGGACAAAGATTAACAGTAAGCAAAGAAGGACAGAGTACAGAAGCACTCATGAGATACGGTACTACAATGAACCTGATATGTATGCTTTTCATTACTTAATGGTAACCACCACTAAAAAAAACAACAGAGAAGCACCTGGCTTGAAAAAAGAGGTAACAGAGAAAAGAAGTACGAATTAACACCAAACAAAAACAAATGATAAAAAAATAAAAGAGAAGAACTAAACAGGATACAAAACTATCAGAAAGCAATATATAAAATGGCAATAGGAAACCCTCAAATGTTAATAATTACACTAAACATAAATGGATTGAACTCACCAATAAAAAGACACAGAGTAGCAGAATGGATTAAAAAAGAAAATCCTACAGTATACAGTATACTGTATACTGCCTACAAGAAACACATCTAACCTACAAGGATAAAAACAAATTCAAAGTGAAAGGCTGGAAAACAATATTCCAAGAAAATAACATCCAAAAAAAGCAGGTGTAGCAATACTCATATCTAACAATGCTGAGTATAAGACAGCAAAGGTAATCGAGACAAAACTGGTCATTTCAAAATGATAATGGGGACATTGAATCAAGAAGATATAACACTTCTTAATATATATGCACCAAACCAAGGAACACCAAAATATATAAGACAGCAACTGACTGACCTAAAACCAAAAACCAACAAAAATACAATCATGCTTGGAGACCTCAATACACCGCTGACAGCTCTAGATCATTCATCCAAACAGAAAATCAATAAATATTGGCCTTAAATGAAACACTAGAACAATTGGATATGATAGACATCTACAGGACATTTCATCCCAATGTGCCAGAGTATACATTTTTCTCTAGTGTACATGGAACATTCCCAAAAATTGACCATATGTTGGGCCACAAAAATAACAACAAATTCAGAAAGATTGAAATTATACCAAGCATATTTTCTGATCATAAAGCCTTGAAACTAGAATTCAACTGCAAAAAATAGGTAAAGAAACCCACAAAAATGTGGAAAGTAAACAACATACTTTTAAAAAATGAGTGGGTCAAAGAAGAAATAAGCACAGAGATCAAAAGATACATACAGACAAACAAAAATAACAATACGACATATCATAATCTCTGGGATGCAGCAAAAGCAGTAATAAGAAGTAAGTTTATAACACTACAGGCCTATATGAACAAACAAGAGAGAGCCCAAGTAAACCACTTAACTTCACACCTTAAGGAACTAGAAAAAAAAGAACAAAGACAACCCAAAACCAGCAGAAGAAAGGAAATAATAAAAATCAGAGCAGAAATGAACAAAATAGAGAACAGAAAACCTATAGAAAAAAATTAATAAAATAAGGAGCTGGTTCTTTGAAAAGATCAACAAAATTGACAAACCCTTGGCAAGACTCACCAGGAAAAAAGAGAAAGAACTCATATAAACAAAATCCAAAATGAAAGAGGAGAAATCACTACAGACATCACAGATATACAAAGAATTATTGTAGAATATTATGAAAAACTATATGCCACCAAATTCAACAATCTAGAAAAAAAATGGATAAATTCCTAGAACAATACAATCTTCCTAGGCTGAGTCATGAAGAAGCAGAAAATCTAAACAGACCTATAAGCAAAGAGGAAATAGAAACAACTATTAAAAACCTCCCCAAAAATAAAAGTCCAGGACCAGATGGTTATACTAGTGAATTCTATCAAACATTCAAAGATTTAGTTCCTATTCTACTCTAAGTCTTCCAAAAAATTGAAGAAGAATCAATACTGCCAAACACATTTTATGAGGCCAACATAATCCTCATACCTAAACCTGGCAAGGACAACAGAAAGAAAGAAAACTACAGACCAATATCTCTAAAAATACAGATGATAAAATACTAAACAAAATACTAGCAAATCGAATACAACAACACATTAAAAAAATAATTCATCATGATCAAGTGGAATTTATCCCAGAATCACAAGGATGGTTCAACATACGTAAAATGGTTAACGTAATACACCACACCATATCAACAAAACAAAGAATAAAAACCATATGATCTTATCAATAGATGCAGAAAAGGCATTCGATAAAATGCAACATCATTTTATGTTTAAAACACTTGATTTTTTCTTCTAATACAGGGATCTGTCTATCCTCCTGATTACTATATATTTGGTATCATATTAATTTAATAATTTAATTTTGTGATGTCTGATCATGCACATGTATGACACTTTTACGCATTTTATGGTTATGCTAAGGATTTTTCTTTTTTATAAATGTTAAGGTGACTTTTTGCATTCATCCAAAAAATAAAATAAGACTGTGAATTTTCATTTTGATTGCACTAAATGTATATATTAATACTCATAAAATTATATTTTTTATCTTCTACTTGATTATGAAACATTTTTGAATTTCTTAGCACTTGTTGATTGCTCTTCAAAAAGGTGATACACATTTTGAAGGTTTTATTCAATTTATGTTTTCTTTTCTGAAGTGTTATCTACTTTTAAAGGAAATATAACTTAACAGTTAAAGAAAGGTACTTTCGAGCTAACTTTCCCAAGTTTAGGTCCCAGTTTCTGTACTTGCCAACTCTTTCCCTTACTGAGATTTATAATAATTGGGCCTTTTCTTAGCTTTTTTTTCTGCCTCAGTGACTACATCTAAAAGATAGGGATGACAATAATTGTATAATACAATGGGGATTAATTAAGGTAATATATAAATATATATCACTTACATACAAGATTGCCTGGCACATAGTCAACACTGAATAAGTGTTATAAACATGCTGGGTAAATTACAGCCTCTTGTGATTTTATTCACATTTCTCTGATGAACGGATAAGGTTGAGAACTTTCTTATTGGCTATTTGGACTTTTGGGAAGTACATTCACAAGTCTGGATCATACTCCACTGGTCATCTTTCTTTTTCATTTTGTAAGTATTCAGTGGCATGTCAGATATTTTTATTGAAAACTTTTTCTCACATTTTTATTTGTTTGATTTTGCACACTCAATTTTTTTTCTTGTGATGAACAGGACATCTTCATTTCAATGGAATGTAATTTATAAATTAATCACTTTATGGTTCAATTGTTCAATCTCATGTTTAAGGAATTTTTCTCTGTTGCAGGTTTGTAAGGTTATTTTTCTTTGTCATTGCTAAGAAATTTTATTATTTTATATTTCAAATTAGAATGATCATACATGTAAAATAGATTAGCCAAAATTGTTTTTATCCCCATGGGTGGGGCCAATTGATGGGGACTTATTTATTGAAAAGACTCAATGTACTTCAAAATCACCTTTCATTTCTTTTTATAAGTCAGGTATTCATACACATGTAACTCTTTTCTTAAACCTCCTATGATGTTGCATTGGTCTACTTGTCTAACATAAATATTGTAACTTATTACTATAGCTTTTAATATTTATTGATATCCAGTAGTATTAATATTTCGGCTTTATTTTTTTCAAAATGTTCTTGACTATTCTTTGTCCATTTTATTTACATATAAATTTTAGAGTGTGTTTGTTAATTTCCCTACTTAAACACATATGTACACATGTTTGCACACATACACACACAGTTTTTGCATGATTACACACACAGTATCCCAGGGGTCTCGGGGGGGGGATGAGAGTGTCCCAGGAGTTTCAAGGAGGTGATCAGAGTGTCTCAGGGGTCTCAGGGAGGGGATGAGAGTGTCCCAGGGGTCTCAGGGAGGGGATGAGAGTGTCCCAGGGGTCTCAGATAAGTGATGAGGGTGTCCCAGGAGTTTCAGGGAGGTGATGAGGGTGTCCCAGGGGTCTCAGGGAGGTGATGAGGGTGTCCCAGGGTTCTCAGGAGGTGATAAGGGTGTCCCAGGGATCTCAGGGAGGTGATGAGGGTGTCCCAGGGTTCTCAGGAGGTGATGAGGGTGTCCCAGGGTTCTCAGGAGGTGATGAGGGTGTCCCAGGGGTTTCAGGGAAGTGATTGTAATTTTGATTGTAATTGCATTATATTTATAAACTAATTTGAGAAAAATATAAACTTTATGATACTGAGTTTTTCTACTCATAAAAACAGCATGTTTTAAAATTTAATTTCAGGACTCCATTAATTTCTCTGAATAATATTTTGAATTTTTTTATTTTGAAGATTGTATACTTTTTGTTAATATTTTGATGCTTTTTGATACTGTTTGTGAATGTTAATGTTCTTATGTTTTATATTTAAATTTTGTTGCTTGCATACAGAAATATAATTGATCTTGTTGATTGACTTTATATCTGTCAATATCACTGAATTTATTTTTCCCTTTGAATAATTTATTGGTTGATGTGTTTGGTTTTTCTATGCAGGTAATCATATCTACTGCAAATAATAATAGTTTTCTTTCTCTCTTTTTCTTTTGCCTCATTGTACTGGTTAGTACGTCCTGGACAGTGTGATAGACACAGTAAGAACTGGCTTCCTTCTCTAATTCCATTTTCAAAGGAAAACTTCAGCATGAGTTAGGTTTTTCTGTTTTATATGTGTGTATAGCTATTGAAGGTTATATTTTATCAAATTATTTTTGTGTCTCAATTGATGTAAGCACATAATGCTTCTTCTTTATTTTGGTATGAAGTACAGGCATGTTAATAAGCATCATCATTTACATACAGAAGAAATAATACATCTGATAAGATAAATTAGTGTTTTAACAAAATACTGATAATATGTATTTTTAAAAAATAATTTAACTTTCTAAAATATATTTGAATATATTATTTTTATATAAATGAATATAAAATATCTTGCTTTATCAAATTTTCCCTTTTTATTTTCAAGATTTTTTTTTGTTTAGATATCAAATATAAGTGGAAAGACACCTTTGTGTTTCTCATACATAATGGATTCTTTCTCAAGATGTTCTTTGTGACTTCAAGGTATCGAATGAATTTCCTTTTGTTAAGTTATGATTATAGTGTGTGAAGAAGCAATTTATCTGTACAAAATAAATGGCCGTTTTATCTCACAATAATCCAAGTGAACCATCTATGGACTGTATTAATTCTCTATTATCAATGGTGCTAAATTGAAGGCTATTCTTTAACAAATTCTGGCCATAAAAAAACAACAACAACAAAGGTCTTGACCGTATAGTTCTAACCTCCAAGTGATTTCTCCCCCCCCTTTTTTTTAAAGACTTTACATTTTCACAGTTTAATTATTATTAGATTAAAACATTCTCCCTTTCAACATGAAGCCTCATGGCTTCAATTTAGGAGACTATCAAGGCCATTGAGGCAAAGTTACTGAAAATTCAAATGTCAAGCTTAATTATACCCGTTTAACAGATTGAAGCTGCTCAACATTTTAGTTTTGAAATGAAAACCTCAAAAAGAAACATTCAATAGCCTTTTTAAAATCATTTGAAAGACTTTGCAAAAAAAAATAGTTGTTTTAGAAAATATGATTCCAATAAATAACATTAGAACTCATTAGGAATCCCAGGTGAATTCCTAACAGCAAAATTTAATGCCCATGAAAGGATTAATTTCAACTATGTATTCCCCACGAAACATTTCAGATTGTTGGTTCCTACCAGCCTCTAAAAATTCTCTTGATTTTTATTGCTTAAATGCTCCTTTCCAGTCTTATTTTATGGTTTCTATTTCTTCCCTTGAATCGTAAAATGTGGATATTTCTGAAGTCTTATTCTTGTTTCCCTTTTTTTTCCCTCTTTCTTCTCCCTCAAGTCCTGGATTTGTGTTGATTTTACCTATTTTTAGAACTTTAGCTACTTTCTTTTTCCTAATATATAAATCCTAACCAATGTGGTCTATTTAAGGATATCCAGTTTAATATATCACTCTGAGAATCTCTCCTCATAATGTTTAATGGTACTTAAAACTGAATACTTTAAATATGAAACATTTTTACTTCCCTGTCCCAAAGTAGTTGTTTCATTTAGAGCCTAAATTACTGAATATAGTAACATCATTTGCCAAACCACCAACGCCATAAATCAAGGAATGTTTTTTTTTTTTTTTTTACTTTTACCTTCTCTTATTAACATAGTCAATCAATCAAGGATTCTTAAATGCATGAGGTCTTTAACGTGTCTTGTAAGTCTATTTTCTTATTTAAAACCATGGCAGCATCCATGTTTTTCTTCTTTGTTATTTTTCAATTGAACTATTGTAATAGTTTCCCGGTTAGAATGCCTGAGTCCAATTACTTTATATTCTTGGTGATCACTCTTTATATCTAGATGGTATATACTATGAAGGAAAGTAAAGAAAAAAATAGGTGGGGTGGAAAATGTTGGATAGTATTGATGTTTCATAAAAAAAAATGGAAAGGTAAGCTTTCTTGAGAAGTGGACATTTGAATCAAGAGGGAAAAGAGAGGCTGAAGAGCACATACTGAAGATATCTAGAGAATGCATACATTAGGCAGAGGAAACAGCAAGTTCAAAGGCCCTAAAATAGACATATAAATCAAATTTAATTTCAAACTGTAATAAAGAATACGCAGTGGAAGTCCAAGATGATGACAGAGTAAGTAGGTAAAAGTTACATTCACCTCACCAAACTAGAATTACAAAAAAAAATAGAGAAAAATCAACCTGAGCAACAAACTGAAGATTAGATGAACATATGTCTTATAGATATAACAATGGTATACAGATGTGCAAGGAAATTAGTGAAAACTTAAAAAAAATAAAATAGCAAGCAGAGAAAAAATAGAAACCATAAAAAAAGAACAAGCTGGAAGTTAATACCACTTCTGAAATGAAGAATACAAAGGAAGGAATTAACAGTTAGATCAGTGGTCCCCAATCCCTAGGCCATGGACCAGTACTGGTCTGTGGGCCATTTGGTACCGGTCCAGAGAGAAAGAATAAATAACTTACATTATTTCTGTTTTATTTATATTTAAATCTGAACAATGTTTTATTTTTTAAAAAATGACCAGATTCCCTCTGTTACATCCTTCTAAAACTCACTCTTGACGCTTGTCTCGGTCACATGATACATTTATCCATCCCACCCTAAAGGCCGGTCCATGAAAATATTTTCTGACATTAAACTGGTTCGTGGCCCAAAAAAGGTTGGGGACCACTCAGTTAGATGAAGCAGAGGATTGAATCAGTAATTTGGAAGACAGGACAGCAGAAAACGTGCAATCAAAGCACAAAAAGAAAAAATGAATTAAAAAAATGAGAATAGTTTAAGGGACCTTTGGGACAATATGAATCATAACAACATCTGCATGATAGGAGTACCAGAAGGAGAGGACAGTGTGAGCAAAGGATTAAAAACCTATTTGAAGAAATAATGACTCAAAGTTTCCCTAACCTAGTGAAGGAAAAGGACACACATGTCTAGGAGGCACAAAATGTCCCCAACAAGATGAGCCTAAAGAGGCCCATGCCAAAACACATCACAATTAAAATCACAAAGATAAGACATGAGAGAATTTTAAAGCAGCAAGAGAAAGGCAGTTACCTACAAGGGAATTCCCACAAGATTCTCAGCTGACTTCTCAACCGAAACATTTCAGGCCAGAAGAGATTGGCTTAAAATTCTCAAAATGGTAAAAAAAAAAAACACAAGGATCTACAACCAAGACTGCTTTATCCAAAAAGGCTATTTATTTATTTATTTACATATTGTCTTTCCCCATATCTAAGAGCAGTATTTGTATCTAATGCCTGCCACATTGAATTAAATGATCTGTTCTGGATGTTTTAAAATCCTCTCTTTGTCCTATTCTTTGCCGAGAAGGCTATGAATTAAAATTACATAAGAAATTAAGAGCTTGCCAGATAAGAAAAAGTGAAAAAGATTTATTGCACCAAAACCAGTATTACAAGAAATGTTAAAGGGTTTTCTTTAAGAAGAATAGAGAAAAAAGAGGAATTGTTACAAAGAATAAAATGGCAATATATATGATATATACCTATCAGAAACAACTTTAAATATAAATGGCTTAAGTTCTTCAATCAAAAGACGTAGGGTAACTGAATGGATTAGAAAACAAGACCTATCTATATGTTGTCTAGAAGCGACCCATCTCAGAATAAAAGACACACAGACTAAAAAAAAAAAAAGGAATGAAAAATGTATTTTATGCAAATGGAATTATGAAAAGGCTGAACTAGCAATACTTATATCAGATAAAATAGACTTTAAAACATGGCTATAATAAGAGACAAAGAAAGACACTACATGATAAAAGCTGCTCTAACAAAAGGCTATCACCCTTGTAATCATTTATCTACTAAACATTGGATAACTTAATATATAAAGCAAACCATGATGGACAGAAAAGGAAAGATCAACAGCAGTACAGTCATAATAGGAGATTTTAACACTCCATTAAAATTAATGGATAGATCTTCCAGACAGAAAATTAACAAAGAAACAATAGCCTTAATGGGACACTGGATCAGATGGATTTAACTGCTATCTTTACACACTTTTCACCCAAAAGTAGCAGAATATACATCTTTTCAAGAGCACATAGAATGTATTCTGAGATAGACCACATGTTAGGACACAAATAAGTCCCAATAAATTTTAAAAAATTGAAATTTTATCAAGCATCTTCTCTGACCACAATAGTATGAAACTAAAAATCAATTACAAGACAAAAAAAAAGTGAAAAACACACAAACACATGCAGGTTAAATAACATGTTCCTAAACAATGAATGGGTCAACAATGAGAACAAGGAGAAAATAAAAAAGTTTTCTTTAAAGAAATGAAAGTAAACACACAACAACCCAAAAGAAGAATCAGGAATTTTGCATAGACTAATTACAACTGAAATTGATTACTAATGAAATCGAAGCAGAAATCAAAAACTTCCCACAAACAAAAGTCTTGAACCAGATGGCTTCACAAGCAAATTTTACTAAACATTTATAACAGAACTAGCACCTACCCTTCTCGAACTATTCCGAAACATTCCAAGAGGAAAGAAGACTCCCACGCTCATTTTACAAGTCCAGCATTATTCTAATTCAAAAACCAGATAAAGACACTACAAATAAAGGAAATTACAGGCCAATATGCCTGATAAACATAGATGCAAAAATCCTCAACAAAATCTTAGCAAACTAAATCCAGCGATACAGTAAAAGGATCCTATGCCATGACAAGTGGGAGTCTTTCCTGGGATGCAAAGATGGGGCAAAGTCTGCAAATCAATTAACATTATACACTACATAAAAAAATAAGGGATAGAGAGCATATGATTATATCAATAAAGGCAGTAAAACCAATGACAAAACTGAGTGCCACTTATGGTAAAAACTTTAAGAAACATGTGCTTAGCCTGACCAAGTGGTAGTGCCGTGGAATAGAGCGTTGGGCTGGGATGGGGAGGACCCAGGTTTGACACCCCCAAGGTCACTGGCTTGCGTACGGGCTCACCAGCTTGAGTGTGGGGTCACTGGATTGAGCCCAAAGGTCGCTGGCTTGAAGCCCAAGGTCACTGGCTTGAATCCTAGGTCACTGGCTTGAGCAAGGGGTCACTCACTCTGCTGTAGCCTTCCCCTACCACAGCCAAGGTACATATGAGAAAGTTATCAATGAACAACTAAGGTGCTTCAACAAAATACTGATGCTTTTAATCTCTCATCTTTCCTGCCTGTCTGTCCCTGTTGTCCCTATCTCTGTCTCTATTTCTCTTGCTAAAAGAAAAGAAAGAAAAGTTGGCTTAGAGGGAACATATCTCAACATAATAAAATCTATCCATGACAAACCCATATCTAATGTTATACTCAACTGGAAAAAAAATTGAAAGCTTTTTTCTCAAGATGAAGAACAAGAGAGGGATGTCCAGTTTCACCACTCTTATTTAATATAGTAATGGAAGTCCTAGCCTCAGCAATCAGAGAAGAAAGAAAATTAAAAGACATCTAAATTGGAAAGGAAGAATTAAAACTGTCATTTTTTGAATATGATGTGATACCGTATCTAGAGAAACCTAAAGAGTCCACCAGAAAACCAGTATAACTGATAAAATGAATTCAGTAAAGTAGCAGGAAAGAATATAAATATCCAGAAATTAGTTGCACTTTTACTCACCAATAATGAAATTGCAGAAAAAGAAACTAAGAAATTTACAATTGTATGAAAAGAAGTAAAGAACTTCTAATCTCTTTGTAATATATTTTACAATCTGTCTAGCAAGGAAAGCCGAAGAAAATAATAAATTTATGAATAACTCATAGTATTCAATAAACAAAAAACAAAAAATCCAATTTAAAAAACTGGCAGAGGCCCTGGCCGGTTGGCTCAGCGGTAGATTGTCGGCCTGGCGTGCGGGGGACCCGGGTTCAATTCCCGGCCAGGGCACATAGGAGAAGCGCCCATTTGCTTCTTCACCTCCCCCCTCCTTCCTCTCTGTCTCTCCCCCCCCCCCCCCCCCCCCCCCCCCCCCCCCGCAGCCAAGGCTCCATTGGAGCAAAGATGGCCCGGGCGCTGGGGATGGCTCTTTGGCCTCTGCCCCAGGCGCTAGAGTGGCTCTGGTCCCGGCAGAGCGACGCCCCAGAGGGGCAGAGCATCGCCCCCTGGTGGGCAGAGAATCGCCCCCTGCTGGGCAGAGCTTCGCCCCTGGTGGGCGTGCCGGGTGGATCCCGGTCGGGCGCATGCGGGAGTCTGTCTGACTGTCTCTCCCCGTTTCCAGCTTCAGAAAAATACAATAAATAAATAAATAAATAAATAAATAAATAAATAAATAAAAAACTGGCAGAGTATTTGAATAAACCTTCTCCAAAGACAACATAGACATATAAAAAGATGCTTAACATCACAAATTGTTAAGGAAATGCAAATTAAAACCACAACAAGATATCACCTCACGCCTGTCAGAATGACTCTCATCAATACATTAACAAACAACAATTAACAGTTGTTTGTAAGGATGTCGGGGAAAGGGAACCCTCGTGCACTGTTGATGGGAATGCAGTATGGAGTTTCCTCAAAAAATTGAAAATGAAACTGCCGTATGATACACAATTCCACTTCTAGGAGTTTATCTCTTCTCTGAGAAGTCCCTTGGAGTAGGAATTAGTCACTACAAGCTTTACTTTTTAATGCATCAACAAGATAACTTTCGAAAGAATATATCTTTTCTTTTAAAATTAACTAGCATTTCTAAAACTCTAAATAATATAAAGCAGAATAAGATATATTAAGCTACATTACACTGTCAATATTTTCTGGGTTTTTGTGTAATAACATTTATAAATTAAACAAAATAAGAGCTCTACATGACCCCTAGATTCTACTTAATTTGATTTAGAGGAAATCTTGCTAGAAAAAATAAAAGGAAAATTATTTTTACAATTCCTCATCTTTTGAGAAGTTGAAATAAAACAGACTGCCCACTCTGCCAACTCAAAATTTCATGAGAAGGAAATGCATAACAATCATGCCAATGATGAATCATTTTAATACAAACTGAAAAGAAAAATTATACCAGGAACAAAGAAAACTAATGGAGTGTGAAGGAGTAAATGAGTCGCCTCCAAACATCTTGCTTCTTCACTGACTCCATTTGAAAGGGAACATCTATTTTCCAAAGTCAGTGTGCAGTGTACCAACTGCAGCTGCGATCCCGAATGCCAATCAAGAGAAATTATTGTTCTTGTGAATATAACCATGATTGGGGCATTATCCCAGTCCGCCAAGGTTGTGGGTTCGAGCCTGAGTCGGAGCACACACAAGAATCAACCAATGAATGCACAAATTAGCAAAACAATACAATCCATCTCTCCCTCTCGCTCTCCGATCAATAAAAAAAATTATTTAAAAATTTAACCACAAGCCCTGGCCGGTTGGCTCAGTGGTAGAGCATTGGCCTGGCGTGCAGGAGTCCCGGGTTCAATTCCTGGCCAGGGCACACAGGAGAAGTGCCCATCTGCTTCTCCACCCCTCCCCCTCTCCTTCCTCTCTGTCTCTCTCTTCCCCTCCCACAGCCAAGGCTCCATTGGAGCAAAGTTGGCCCGGGCGCTGAGGATGGCTCTGTGACCTCTGCCTCAGGCACTAGAATGGCTCTGGTTGCAACAGAGCGACGCCCCAGATGGGTAGACCCCCTGGTGGGCGTGCCGGGTGGATCCCGGTCGGGCGCATGTGGGAGTCTGTCTGACTGCCTCCCCTTTTCCAAATTCAGAAAATTACAAAAAAAAAAAAAAAAAATTTAACCACAAAAACTTGATAAGCCCACTGTAACTGTTATTTTATTTGGAAATGTTTCCAATTTCTTTTTTTAATTTTTATTGATTTTTAGACACAGAGAAAGAGGAAGCAGTACAGGGGAGAAAGAGAGTGTGAAAGAGAGAGAGAGACATTAATTTGTTGTTACACTTGTTTATGCTTTTCTTGATTGATTCTTGCATGTGCCCTGACTCAGGCTCAAACCCACAACCCTGGTTATCAAAACCATGCTCTGAGTCTAACCAACTGAACCACTGGGCAGGACCTCCAAGTTATTCTTGATCTCCAAAGGTCATTGAATGTTAATGTTCTAAGTTAAGGCAGAATATTATGACAAGGCTTGCTTTTTGGGCATTTGGACAAAATGCTTGTTCAGAACATCTCTAAGTAGTCATAGGACAATATGGGGAAATTCAGGAGAGAAATCATTCATTACTCTATCATCTCTAGCCTTGATGAGTGTTTTCGTTCTTGTTCTTCTCTGGCTTCATATGGTTGTTATTAAAGCCACTCGACTCAGTCAAAGAGCCAACACGAATAAAAATGACTAGTGTCCCTGTTATATTTGGATGCAATTCCATGTCAGTGAGATCAGGTAGAGCAGTGAATCAAATCGCTAACGCCAAATAGAATTATGGTTAACAAAAAATCTGTTTAACACAAAGAACTTAAATTGTGTCCATTCCTGCTGATCTCAACACCACAGTTATAAAGGAATGATTCGCACAACAGGTTATTTATGGATCACAAATTGTGTGGCAAGAACCACGATAGGATTATGGAAGAGAAAGGGAGCAACATGAATAATAACCATAGCAACGAAAGTGTGTTGAGAGTTCATTATATGTAAGGCCTTACCGAAAGGCATTAGATCCTTTCCAACGTGCACAGCAACGATTTGGCATTTCAAAGACAAGAGGAGTAAAACTAGTCTGAATGACTTTTTCAAGGCCCTGTGATAACAAGGGTAAGCTACCAATTCCAATTGGTGCCTCTATGGCTCTGACACCCGTGTGCTTGACACCGGTGGGTAATATAAATCGATCCTCCTCGGTGTGCATGGAACGGGGTCCAAACCTGACCCTTATCAAATAGTGTGTGAGCGAGACCAGAGGTTTAAACGGCATGCCAAAGATAATCCCTGTGGTTAGAACTGAAGGGAGAGCACTGGGGGCTGGGACTTTTCTTTTTTTTTTTTTGTATTTTTCTGAAGCTGAAAATGGGGAGAGACAGTCAGACAGACTCCCGCATGCGCCCGACCGGGATCCACCCGGCACACCCACCAGGGGCAACGCTCTGCCCACCAGGGGGCGATGCTCTGCCCCTCCAGGGCGTTGCTCTGTTGCTGTTGTGACCAGAGCCACTCTAGCACCTGGGGCAGAGGCCAAGGAGCCATCCCCAGCACCCGGGCCATTTTTGCTCCAATGGAGCCTCGGCTGCGGGAGGGGAAGAGAGAGACAGAGAGGAAGGAGAGGGGCGCTTCTCCTGTGTGCCCTGGCGGGGAATAGAACCCGGGACTTCTGCACGCCAGGCCGACGCTCTACCACTGAGCCAACCGGCCAGGGCGGGGGCTGGGACTTTGAGAACGGGCAGCACTTTATTCAGAGGGAGAGAAGAGAGAAGGCATCTGGGAGAATCGTCCATTCTGTGAACAACAATACCTGGTCGGGCTGACATTTCTAGGGAAGGAGGGGAATGTTTGGGGGTAGAAAGAGCCGTGAGTCAACTGTTTATACTATTTTTCAAAGCGTATGTCAAGATTTTCAGTCCTTCTAGTTCAGGTGTTCTGTTATGTGATGACGTATTGAAGATACAGATTCTGATATGGACTCTTGAAGGCATTTCAAAACGCCATGTTAGAATTGATGATTAGTAGGTTAATTTAAAGCTGATCGCATGGAAAATGGAGTGAGGGAAATACTAAGTATTGTGGTGTATATTTATTCTTTTTCTACCATTGCAGCAAGGTAGGTCATGGAGGAGGTATTTCTCATTTACAGATAAAGATACCTTAACAGAGAGTATGCTTTGCCCAGGAACATATAACTACTTATCAAAAGAGAAAAAATTCTAAACCTGTGATTTTGGGGAGCTTGCATAAGTCAAATTTTTATAGAGACTTATAGCTGTTTCCATATATTTTTTCAGCCTTCAGAGAACCCTATTTTCCACAAGAAAATTTACTAAATTCAACTGTTCAATCCTTTCACTTAAGAAACTGTCACCTGATCAGGTGGTGGCACAGTGGATAGAGCATCAGCCTGGGACGCTGAGGACCCAGGTTCAAAACCCAGAGGTTGCTGGCTTGAGCGTGGGTTCACCTGGCATGAATATGGGGTCACTGGCTTGATCATGGGGTTATTGACATGATCCCAAGGTTGTTGACTTGAGCCCAAAGGTTGGTGGCTTGATCAAGGGGTCACTGGCTCTGCTTGAGCCCCTGGGTCAAGGCACGTATGAGAAAGCAATCAATGAACAACTAAGGTGCCGCAACTATGAGTTGATGCTTCTCATCTCTCTTTCCCTTTCTGTCTGTCTCTTTCTAAATAAATAAATAAATAAATAAATATCTACTTTGGCATTGTCTCAGTGTTTGATTTCTGAGACTAAAATAACTTAAAAATGTATTTAAGCATAGAACCTGTAACTGGGCCAGTTATTACATGAGGAATAGTGATCATTAATGGTCTACTATTAAATTTTTAGACCATTGGTTGTTAACCAAAAATATCACAGAGAAAGTCACAGATATGCTATATCATCATGTAACTGTTCTTCATTCATTCATTTATTCATTCACTCATTTCCTGCTCTCTTTTAATCAAGAAAAGTGTGAAATTTTCTTACAATCAGATCAGCTAGTTCACTATTGGATTTGGAGCAGAAAAATACTAGAATCATATTATTTAATTACAAAGTCTATTCTGCCACCACGAACCAGAAACATGCAGGCAGATAGGAATACCTGTTGTTCACAGGGTGTGCGTCTGAGAAACAGTATTGAGGAGAGAAGAGGGTGGGGAGGCCACTTCCGATTGGCCACTGCTGGTTCCCTAATCTATCCCCAGGGGTAAATGAGTCCAAAACAAGAGTCTTGGTTTCCCCCCTGCAAAGTAGATCAATGACGGTAGGTTCATACTATCTAGAGTTTTGTATTAATCAATTGCAAACATTTCGATGAAACTCCTGTACAAGTCCTAGAAGGCTGCATGCATGCTTTAATGGTCATTAGAGCTGACGGGCGTGGTTGATGGAATTCACCAGCGCGAGGGCTTCGGCACCTCTTAGGATGAAGGTCTTCACTGTCTACCTTGGCAGAGTATCGGAGAATCTCCAGTCACACCCAGATGCCTCGGGAAGACCACAGGAATGATTTCACCGTCACCCTCTTTAGCTTGGGGTGTCTCACCAGGAGGCTGGATGACACTAGCATTCTCTCAGCCCCCCAGAGAGGCCGGAACGAGATAGTGTGAGAAATGAAATGGAAAAACGTAAGCTAAAACAAAAGCCGCAGTTGAATTAAGGCGAGGAGTATCCATGTTCAGGAAATAACAGGGACATAACTTGTTTTCGTAAAAGTTTCCAGGAAAATGAAAATTAAATAAATAGGGACAAGAAAATATACTGAGGTATTTAAAAGATATCCGTGTTGCTTCACGACAAAGTGTCGGAGGTGAAACCCTATCCTAGATATACAATTATGATAATTACATGTTCTTTTTTTCTTCTTGTTTTATTTTCTAACTACAGCAATTATCTCATTTTTGGAGTCGCGAGCCTGAGTAACTTCCGAGGAAGGCTCCGTGCCATGAACGGCTGCATTAGCCTTCTCCTGAATACAATTTAGTACAAGGCCGTAGGCGTAAGGAGTAATAGTGCTGCAAATTAGATACTTCAGTTAGGTGGGATTTTCTTTTCCAGTTCCAAAGTTCATCATCAAAACATGGTCCCCTGCACAGGTAAACTTGCTTTCATTTCCCCAACAGAAGAGCAGATGGCACACCCCGGGTCAGCTGTGCCCTGCGCTCACTGAAAACACAACTTCACGGAAGAGCGATCCCTGCTTACTGATTGCGCAGCCACTGGGATAGAAAATCGAAGGCCGTGTTTCTGCTGATTTAATGTCACTTTAATGCTCATGTTGTCACAGTCCTCCTGCACTTTCCTGGTCTGGGATAGTCTGAGGTTAATGCACAGTTAATGAAAACTGAAGGGAATAATAGTATTGGGTCTATGCCAAGATAACGGCTCTCCCCTGAGTGAATCAGTGCTTACGGCACCCACAGGGATTTCTAAAGCACAGCCCTGCAGTGGAAGGAATTGAGGAAGCAGAAGTCTAAATTTTACGATAGGTGTGAGATAAGACTTAAAACAAAAACACATTTGTTTACCTCGTCTGAAGACCTCTTTGCCCTTGTTCAGGGGCAGGGATGGCTGAGGATAGAGTACGGACAGATGTTCTCTCTTCTTTTGGAGCAAAACAAACAAACAAACAAACAAACAAACAAACAAAAAACCCCACCATTTTCCTCTGTTTTGGCAAGGGCAAGGAAGAAGAGACAAATGAACTTCACAATGGCACACAATCATATAGGACTAGGCAAAGAAGGTGTCGTTTTTACGGAATTATTTATACACTATTGATACTCTCCCCACAAATTTTATTCTATTTATTTTATTGTTTAAATCTCTCTAACCCAGACAGCATTTGTGTGGGAAAAAAATAAATAAACCTCTGGAAAAACAGACTTCATACAATGTCATCTATATAAATGCAAACACAGGAGATGGAGCATCTTAACTGCCCGGGTGGGTAGGCGAAGGGTGTGGAATCTTGGTCGCTGTGGTGACCCGGGATGGAGACCTAGTGTCCCAAATAGACTCTGCCCCATTTTTTTTAACAGGGGGCCATACTATTCTTATTTACACAACATAGGGTTACCCGAGATTCTTTCAAAGGTCACCTCAAAGTCTTTAATTCCATTACTTAGAGTAAAACCTTGAGCATAAGGACAATACAGCTAGTGCTCGACTTTCGACCACGATTGGTTCCAACAGACCATTTGTAACACAATTTGGTCGTAAGTTGAGTAGGCTACATGGACAGTACTGTGAAATGATGTTATAAAATCTTTAAGTCATATTTTATCATAATTTTCTTTCATTATTGTTATATAACATCATTTTCTTTGTTCATTTTATGCCATTTGTATCATCCCTATACCATTTTGTTTCTTATTTTTACATTCATAATGTTTAAGTAAAATACTGCATTACCAGTACAACTGGTTCAATATTTACAAAGACAATTTCCTCTTGGTAGACATCTTGGGAAGGGTTTGATGAAAAATATCCAAGACACAAAATACAAATTGCTATACCAAGTCTAGGATAACAGTTGAAATGGTGCCCTGGCCGGTTGGCTCAGTGGAAGAGTGTCAGCCTAGTGTGCAGAAGTTCTGGGTTTGATTCCTGGCCAGGGAACACAGGAGAGGCACCCATCTGCTTCTCCACCCCTTCCCCTCTCCTTCCTCTCTGCCTCTCTCTTCCCCTCCCGCAGCCAAGGCTCCATTGGAGCAAAGTTGGCCCGGGCACTGAGGATGGCTCCATGGCCTCTGCCTCAGGCGCTAGAATAACTCTGGTTGCAAAAGAGCAAAGCCCCAGATGGGCAGAGCATTGCCCCCTGATGGGCATGCCGGGTGGATCCTGGTCTGGCGCATGCCTCCCTGTTTCCAACTTCAGAAAAATACAAAAAAAGAAAGAAAAAAAAAGAAATGGTGCACGCAGAGATGATAGTGCTTCTGGAAGCTGGTCCGCACTGTCGTACGCCCAGCTGGGCAACGCTTGTGCTGCCAGACGTAGAGCAGTCGTGGCTAGCGATTGTGGTCATAAAGTCGAATGGTTGTAAGTTGCATAGGTCGTAAGTCGATCAATATTTGTACTCCTAATTCTCACCTCTGCCATGTTTGTGTTATTTTTGCTTACCATAACCATCTTCATGACTTCTGATAAAAAGAATATATTTTTAATATTTATTTTTCAGTGTTTCTAAACATCCTCGCACCCTCCCATGCCAGTCAAAGCTTTAAAAAAAAAAGCAGATGTGGGAAGACATGAGATTGAATAAATGATTCTAATTTGTAAAGAATAATGTCATCTTAGTCCAGAGAGGCTGCAGTTAGAAGCCCGGAGTTTGAGAGACGGGGCGTCAGAGAGAAGAGGTATATGGTCAGTAGTCAGGGCTGCCGTCACAGCTGCCATTCAGGTGCGGGTTCATATTAGATTCGGACAGACGATAATGAAACAGTGGAGCCCCAAACTGAGCCATTTTTTATTCTAACCTCCCAACTGCCAGAAGAGTAAATACACACAGTGGGAAAATACTTCCCTTTCCATTCTGAACTCCCAAAGCCACTGACTTTCTCCTGGTTTTCCTAGAATCAAAGGCCCCACCAGCCTTATTCACCTCTGTTCCCCATCTCCTTCCTTTTGCACAAACTCTGCACAAACTGGCTTCTCCTTCAGGACCCCACCATCTTGGCTGCCTGCCTCCTTTGCAACAACGTGTCCTCCTTCTCTTAAAAGTTTTGGTGTAAAAGCCCCTCCTCCAGCACAGATTAGCATAACCACGCCCCTTCCCAAGCAGGAAGGTAATTAGCCATATCAGCTGGCATCATCATCACATGGGCAGGGGCCATTTTTAACAATAAAAGTGAGAAAAATCAAATAACACAAATTTTACACACTTACTTGCCCAACAGGAGGCTACAGAGAAAGATGGGAAAATATCAACACCTTGACACCAGGTCAAAGACAAGACACGGCCATGCAGATAACGAGGCAAAAGAGAAAATGTTAGTTAGGGTAAAACTTGAAAAAAAAAATTGTTTCGGTGCCAGTTTCCTTCCCTGCATCACAATCTCATTGTGCCGTACGGAAGTCTTCACACCACTCGTTGAACACTTGACCCTTTCGTTAGGCGCGTGCAGAAGAATAAGAGGAAAAGCATCACCCAGCATTCTGGGGCACAACGCACCTGGGAGCTGGGCAGCACGTGGCGTGTGCGTGAAGGGGCAAAGGCCATAAGCAGAGAAACATGGGGTTGAGGGGACAAGAGTAATGAGAATATCTAACATTTCTCCAGCAGCTGTTGGGTGCTGGGAGCCCTGCGGCTTCCTCAGCAGAATTTGGGGAGGAGCCCTAGACTTCCTGTAGATACAGTGTGTGGCTTGGAGGTTTACTCATGGTACATGAAATTAAGGGGAGACAAAAGCTTGGAGACCCAATGGCATCGTAGGGCGATGCTATTCTGTTTACAGCAAAGGAAAACAGTCCCGTGCAAGCAGTCTTTCCTGCTTTCTTCAGGGCGGGGCTTCGGGGCGGGGCTTCAGGCCATCGGAGAAACAGTCACCTGCTGTGTGAGCTAAAGCGCTGGTGCCACAAAGTCCGGAACCTGAAGGTCAGAGCTGCATTCCTGGCTTTAGAATATGTGAGCCCTCAAGTGTGGGGGGCAAACCTCATGACCCGCCCGAGTGTGCTTCTCAGATCTACAGACAGGTTTGGCAAGAAGGTGAAATAAGATGGTGTGTACAAACTCAATGATAATGTTCAGATGGTCAACGGAAAGCCCTAGGAAATGCTCGCCGTTGTTGCACCCTTACTCCTTTCTACTTTCTTTCTAGTTATACTCTAAAACAGGGCTCCCCAAACTACGGCCCGCGGGCTGCATGCGGCCCCCTGAGGCCATTTATCCGGCCCCCGCCGCACTTCCGGAAGGGGCACCTCTTTCATTGGTGGTCAGTGAGAGGAGCACATTGACCATCTCATTAGCCAAAAGCAGGCCCATAGTTCCCATTGAAATACTGGTCAGTTTGTTGATTTAAGTGTCCTTGTTCTTTATTTTAAATATTGTATTTGTTCCCGTTTTGTTTTTTGTACTTTAGAATAAGATATGTGCAGTGTGCATAGGGATTTGTTCATAGTTTTTTATAGGCCAGCCCCCCAGCGGTCTGAGGGACAGTGAAACTGGCCCCCTGTGTAAAAAGTTTGGGGACCCCTGCTCTAAAAGGTTAGTGAGATGACAAGTTTGGGGAATAGGATGAGCAAGAAAGAAGATGAGTGAGAATGCTAAACGAAGAACTGTCCTCACCTACAATATTCCAATGGTCGCCCCTCAAGTCCGCGAGTCCTGGGACAAAGGCATCTAGAAAATCTTACAAAGCCTCATCTGAGTTGTTTCTCTCTTGAAAATACAGGATTTATGTTGCTTATTCCCAACAATACTGTTTCAGTTTTTAATATTACAAAGTATATTAGTACCACATTTAAAAGAGCAGAGGGAACTTGGATTAACCATGGAAAAAATGATCTAGCGAAGAAGTGTTTGTTAATAAGCAAAAAACAGAAAGCGTAAACTGAGACCACTGTATTAGTGGTATATTGTATGTGTATACTACTCTCTAATTTCACAATAAAGACTATTGTAGAGTAGACTATAAAGAAGAATACAAATAAAAATCAGAATAAATCTAAAAGAAAAATATTTAAAGGACACCCTTTGCCTTCTCAGCCCTAAAACGCCTACAATATCTAGGGTATGTTATAGCAGGAACATGTTAAAAGGGTATGAACAACTGGGTTAGTGATTTTTAACAGCACAAAATAAAATGTTTGAAAACTCTAAAATGTTTTATGATAAAGTGCAATACATGTGGTTGTTTATATTAAGACATTAGAAAAAATAATCATGCTTTTTTGGAAGATAAAATTTCACCATTTATACAGATTTTAATGTATCATTTGTATGGATTCATCTGAGTCCTTTATAATTAATAACAACTCTGCTTCTGGAGTGTTTGGCAAAAATTATTAATGTTCAGTTCCATTTAATCAAAATGATTTCCATTTATTTATAAGAAAATTCATAACAGTAAAAAGGTTTAAATACTGGGAGTCCTCCTTTCCAAACCAGAACAATTCACATCAGAAAGATACTCCTTCCCTTACCGTAACCTAAAGTTATTCATTGGCTTTTTATGATTTAGATCTCTAAGAGATATTGTATTTTCAGATAAAATTTAACTATTTATTTTTAAATTAATGCTTAAATAAAAACGAGGAGAACCAGAAATGTTGGTGGATGGTCCAACATCACTCAAATGAACAGTAAAATTACAAGGACTGGAATCCACATCTCCTGATTTATCCTTTAATGTTTCCCCCTTTATTTATTGATTCACTTTAAAAAATATATTTTTTTGAGAGAGTCAGGGAGAGAGAGACAGGACCATTAACCTGCTCCTGTATGTGCCCTGACTAGGGATTGAACCGGCAAACTCCACACTCCAGGGCGGTGCTCCAACCCACTGAGCTATCTGGCCAGGGCTTAATTTTTTATTTTTATTTATTTATATATTTTTAGAGACAGAGAGAGGAAGGGAAAGAGAGGAAAGGGGGAGGGGAAGCATTCATTTCTTGTTCCACTCAGTCGCGCATTTATTAGTTTCTTCCCATGTGTGCCCTGACCCGGGATTGAACCCACGACCTTGTGGTTTTGGGATGATGCTTTTAACCAACTGGGCTAACCATCCAGGCCTCCCATTATATTTCTTAGTTAGTCTTATGTGTGTATTTTTACTATTTAAAGTGGAAGGTTTGGGGCTAGGAATCACAATTTTATAAAATTTATTTTTTAATTAATGGGTGTTGACATTGTTTCAAGTGTCCCACTCAATTTGATTGCTAAAACTGATTTTGTACTCCATATTTATGAAATTAGGTTATTTATCCAAACTAAAATTTCACATTTTAGTAAAATACTTTATGTGAGATAGTATTCCCATAGCACATTCCAAATGCGTTCTTTTTCCTCTTTTTCATACTTTTTTTTTTCAGGCTAATTAATAAGTTAGGAATGCCATGGCTAACAAGAGGGTTCCAGAGACTTAATTTTAATAAAATAATATTGCACCATCATGCCATACATGTAGTGTCGATAGGTAGTAAGATAGTAATTTCTAGATCTATCCATTATAAGAATTGAAACAGACAAAAATTCTTTAATATAGTCAAACATAGGTCGGCGGGGTATTCAGTTCATTGTAATCCCTCGAAGATCCAGGCTGAGGGACACACCAAGGACATAAGATACGACCTTCTCGTCTCAAAGCGCGATTCCAGCACTCTCCTCGCCTGGGGCCCAGCGTGGACCGTGAGAACCAGATAGACCGCCCAGACTCACGATGACACGCTTACCTCTGCAGCTCACGTTTTCACAACCAGACAAGCCACGTGGCCACGCCTATTTCTCTAGGCACGGACACACGTGCGTCTTCCCTGCGCCTGGAACCAGAGAAGAGCCAGCTGTGCTGGGAGATGCTCATTTTGTCTTCTGGACCCGGGACCCTTGTGTCTTGAGGATAATCAGAACAACTGAGCCAGTCCCTGCCTCCTGTACCTCCCCCGCCCCCCATCCGTCAGCTCTGTGAATTTGAGCTGGATTCAGGGAGGGCGGTGAGGAAAGAAAAACGGTTGTCTCTGACCCACGAACAAGTTATTAGGAAAAAGAAGGGGATAAGAGCAGGGAAGGGCAGAGGGTCACACATTTTACAAGAGAGAAGCTTAGGTTTTCTTTGCGCAGACCACTGGGAATTATTAGATGATACGCTGCTCTTCTGCCTTCTTCTCCTGTCGCTCGTTGATTGATTTGGAGATGGGTCATGAATCAGAGAAACAATAGCAGCCAAATTGACTTTAAGTGTATCAATGCACCTTGAGATCTCAGAGGTAAGAGAAAGGGTGGGGTCTGTCTGAGCAAGGTGGACGACTTTTCTGCTTTCGGACTACGGTAGGACACCTTTGACCGGGGTAGGAATGTCAGAGAAAGCCCCGGACGTAGGTCGTGGGCAGGAAGAGGGAGCCCAACCCGGAGACTCTCTTGAAAGACTTTCTGCAAGTCTCGGGTGTCTCGTGTCCCAGGAAGGGAGACGTCTCTGCAGTAATTCGGAGTGCGGTGGGGATGTGAGAGGCCGTGAGATGGGATTTGGGACTATGAACGGCTGAAATCAAACAGAAGAATCGCCCTGAGGCATGCTTGGTAGGCTCCCATGGCCAACATGAATTTGGGGTTGTAAGCTTTGCGTGAGCCGAGTAGGCTCTGATGTAACATTTTCTCTGCGGTTTCCAGAAGCAGGAGAGTGTGGGAGAAAGCTAAGGCAGTCAATGGTCAGGGGCATTCACAAGAGTCACACAAGGCAGCATTCCCAGAAATCCGGGGACACTGCTTCCTGGAAGACACAGTCTCAGTCAATGACAAGGCCGCACTAAATAAAACACTGCCATCCACCCTTCACGTGTTTAAGTAGCGAAACTTTCTGAGAGAGAGAGAGAGAGAGAAAGTCATTTTCCTTGGAAGGGTATTTTAGAAACTGCTGAGCTGTTGATTCCTTTTATCCAGTCTGCACGTGCGAAAAAGCCGTTTGGGAGCCTGTGTTGATGTCGACAAGGAGTGAAGACACTCCACCTGCTGCCTGACTTCTCCAGTGAGTTCAAAGGGCTTCATTCGTACAGAGCAGCAGAGGAACCTTTCTGGTTTCCCGCGGGTTAGCTTCCGGAGCTGGTGCAGATTTCCTGAATTGAGGCCGCACCCCCCCACCCCCCAGGCTCAGGGCCGGACGCCCTGGAAGCGCGCCCACCCCTTCCCCACCCCCCAGGCCCAGGGCCGGACGCCCTGGAAGCGCGCCCACCGCTTTCCCACCCCCCAGGCTCAGGGCCGGATGCCCTGGAAGCACGCCCACCCCTTCCCCACCCCCCAGGCCCAGGGCCGGACGCCCTGGAAGCGCGCCCACCGCTTTCCCACCCCCCAGGCCCAGGGCCGGACGCCCTGGAAGCGCGCCCACCCCTTTCCCACCCCCCAGGCCCAGGGCCGGACGCCCTGGTAGCGCGCCCACCGCTTTCCCAGGTGTGAGGCGCTCAGCACACCTGGTCTGGGGCTCCTTGTGAAGACTCTGACCGCGGTCAAAGGCGCAGCAAAGATGGTGTTTCTCTCTCTCTCTCTCTCTCTTGTCATCTAGAGTGAAATTTATTTTCGGCCTGTGTTCTCCTGTGAGTGAACGCTGGGCGGGGGACCCGTTGGTGGCGCTGAGGGAGGGACGGAAGAGGTTCTAGCAAAAGCGCAGAAGGAGTTGGGAACCACACACCGCCCCTCCGCGCATGGGGGGGGGGGCGGGGGTGTGGGAGGCAACAGAGAGGAGCCACGAGGCCAGATAACATCACTGCTCTCTACGTTGTGGTGAGAGTGAATTGTGACAATGTATATCAGTAAGTAATTAGAAGCTTTTTAGAAGGTAGATGGCTACTTGATACCTTAATAGCTGCTTTGAACTCTGTTTACTAAATTACAGGAAATATTATTAAATCGGAGGAAAGCACTACAAAGTCATTTATTATGACCATCGTAACTTACCAGCTATCAAATATTCATTTTTATTTATTCATATTTATTTTCTATGTCTTTAACTTTTTTTTTTTTTGACAGAGACAGAGAGAAGGGACAGACAAACAGGAAGGGAGAGAGATGAGAAGCATTAATTCTTCGTTGTGGCTCCTTAGTTATTCATTGATTGCTTTCTCATATGTGCCTTGACCCCGGGGGCTACAGCAGACCGAGTGACCCCTTGCTTGAGCCAGTGACCTTGGGCTCAAGCTGGTGAGCTTTGCTTAAACCAGATTAACCTGCACTCAAGCCAGCAACCTTGGGGTTTCGAACCTGGGTCCTCTGCGTCCCAGTCCGACGCTCTATCCACTGCGCCACTGCCTGGTCAGGCTCTATGTCTTTAATAGTTAAGAGTGGTAAGAGAAAAACTAGTGCTGATATAAAGCTGCAAATATTAATCATCTTTTGCTGTAGAAAATGTAAGTTAGCCTTGAAAATAGAATTTTACATCTTGATGTTTTGGATCCTGAAGAACTAACTGTAATTCAGTGAGGTAGCTTGACTTTTTAGGAACAGAAGAGCTGTAACCTCACTATCTCTTTCTTGAAGAGTCTATCATATTATTTTCTTGTCAATCTGTGTGGCCTTAAACTTTAATTAGCTGGAGGGGATAAAAAACACCTTTTTGTTTTCCACAAGGCTGAATGGAAGTCTTGGATATTAATCCAGAGAAACACTGCCTACTCACATCATCATAGTGTGGCTTTGGAAATTTCAATGTATTCTTCAGTTTTTCTTTATCATGATTGGAGGTACACACACACACCATATACACACACACACACACACACACACACACTTTATTAGGACAGAAAACATTGAGGCAAAGATAGGAACCAAAGGGGGAGCTTTGCATATCAACAAATTTCTCATCCTGAATGCATTTCCCAGACGAATGTAGATGCCTGCAAGGTTGTTTATGAATATAATCATGGGAATATTATGAAGCTAATGTAGGTACTGGGCTAGATTCGCCTGCTCTGTAGTTCAGAGACATCACACCTGTTTGGTGATATTGTCCGGTGGTAACATAGTTTTAATTTCAGTTAGTGTGGGGGATAGTCTCCACTCACAGCCGCGGTCACCCTGAAAGCAGGAGCCCTGTTTTGAAGCCAGAGCACTTTCTGGGAAGAAAGCGAGTGTTCCCATTGGTCCACTTGATCCAATCAAAAAAAACAGTTACTCTTGCGCATTTGAAAGTTGCTGAGAGTAGATTTTGGGCATTCTCACCACCCACACACTAACTGTGCGAGATGATGGGTGTGTTCATGATCTTGGCTAGGTATTATTCCATAAAGGGTATGTATAGAAATAATTATGTTGTACACTTTAAATATATATACAATCCTGTTGGTCAGTTCAGACTTTGTGATTAATTTCCTCCTGAAAAGAATGTCCTTTGGGAAGTGTCGCTGGGGATACAGACTCCGGTGGTCAGTTTCAAAACTCAGAGCAGTCATGGGGTCATCAGAATGCTTCACTATTATTGGAGGACAACTTGGCTCTTATTTTCTGAAATCCGATGGATGGCCTGAACTCATTACAATAACCGATGCCTCAGTGTAACGATGCTAAGTGTCTCATCCCAACTTCTCCTTACATGTCTCTATGAAACAAGGTCTACAGGAACTGAAGACAGCTATTCGTGCCTAGCGGTACTCTGCCCCGTGCAACCGGAAAATCATCTTCCTGCAAAGAAGAGGGTATAGGACAGAGTGATGGGATTTTATCTATTTTACCTTGAAGGTCCTGTAAACAGGGACCCCTATTGTCACCTATCTCTGAAACTGATAGATGGGAAGATCTTATCCAAAGAGTTGCTGCTGCCCCAGTTACACAGATTTTGAGGAAATCCCACTATGAACCAGGAACGTTGATGATCAGTTAAGACATAGAGCAAATACCTTTGACATCTGTTTTATCTTATTTGTTTGTTTGTTTGTTTGTTTGAGGAAGAGTCAGGGAGAGACAGAAACATAGAGTGGCTCCTGTAAGAGCCCGGACCAGGGAATCGAACCAGCAACCTCCACACTCTGGAGTGATACCTCTATCACCCAAGCTATCTGGCCAGGGCTTACTTTTTTTAAATTTTTTTATTGATAAGGACAGAGAGAGGAAGGGAGAAAGAGGGGAGAGGGAAGGGAAGCATGTTTTAAAGCTGACATTTTTATTTGATTGATGGTGTGTGACATATCCTCAGAAAAGAAGCCGTAGAACCATCCAGGAGGGTTGGTTAAAGACAAAAGCAGATTTCAGAATGTTCCAGGAAGTGTTTGGAAAGAAAATAACAGAGGATGTGATTTGACATAGGTTTTTGTTTTTTTTTATAAAGTTAGGGCTGACTCAGTCAACTCAGCAATTTGAAACTAAATCAGTCACAGCATTTCATATCAGAAACTATGATGACAATGACTTTGAACTATGTACGCAGCAGAAATAATTTAGTTCATTAGAATTAAGCTCTCTGGGAAAACAAAGAACAGAAGTGAATAGCTCCCGTGATAGTTCTACTGCAAAAAACTTACATGAATAGAACCATGAAGAAACGATGATCACAATCGACAAAATGTAATAATGCTTTATACCAAGTCAAATAGAATTTGAAATACAATTTGCAGCTTATGTGAGAAAATAGATCTCACACACACAGTGCCTCAGGGACATGGACAACAGCGCGGTGGTTGCCGGGTGGCGAGGGAGGCTGTGGAGGTGGGTGGAGGGGGAGGATAAACTGTGGTGGACGAAGACTTGGGGGGGGTGACCACACAACGTGAGGTACAGAGATGTGTGGCAGAACTTGTCACCCCAAACTGTGTAATTATGTTAACCAGTCACCCCAATACATTCAATTAAAAATAAATGAACACTAGTCTAAAATTAATTGCCAACGTAGCACATGAACACCTAGTTTTGGTGCAGGTAGAAGTCACGGCTCTTCATGCTTCGTAGTATTTTCCAGGCACACTCCGTTTCCACCTTCACGACTCGGCTCTTCACTTCCCTCTCATCCCCAAGGTCGTGTTTGTGAGAAACGTTTTTTTTACTGTGGCAGGTAATAGATAAAACACAAAAAAACCCTGCATGTCTCTTTTTCTAACCCGCCCACCATCTTGGTAATGGGATCTCATAAAGGTCAAGACTCACACAGATCACAAAGGATCTCTTATGACAGCGACTTCTCCTTTCACTTGAATTTCTCCTGGTGCTAGTCAGGAGATGACTACACTTGCTGTTGTATTGTTTACTGTAGAATGAAAATAAAAGAACAAACAAAACCTCAGCAACTTTGTGTCAGTTTAGAGGATTGTAAGGTATCAGGAGCAAGAAGAGACCTTCTCTCTGAAGCAACTTCACAAAGTCTGTCACATACTCTGTTCCGACAGAACACAAACCCTCAGTCAACTTCCATCAACAGAACGACCCGGGAACTGGAGCAAATCCATTTAGAAAAGAAAACAAATAACAAATATAAGAACAAACAAAAATGTAAAATACTCCAGAATTTAAATCTTAGACACAGGCTAGTTTGGTCCTAATAGAACTTACAAGTTTTCAAATATTAGAAACTTCTTTTTTACAACAAGCACTCTGAGAGTATTTAAAGCCTGTGGCTCCAGAGAGTCTTGAGGGGCGGGGACTGCTTTTCTTTATGGCCAGAGCGATTGTGCTTTACTGGAAATTCCTGCTGCACTCTGTAAAAAACGTAAAAAAAGTAGTTGTTTTTTCTTTTTAACATAAATGAGGACTTGTTTCCACTCAGTGAGTACTGAGACATATTATAGATATATTTATATTTATTATATATATTTATTTATATATTTATTAGATATATTTATATTCATTATATATATTTTATAAATCACATATTTATTATTTATATTATATTACATACCATATTAATTAATATATATTAATTAATAAATGCTTATTAATTATAAAATAATATGTTACAATTATAAAATAATTATAATTATAAAGTAACAATATATCTATATTATAAATATAATGATATCATAAATAGAAAATTACAAATATAATTATATTATAAAAATATAATTATAAAATAATATATATTAATTAATATATAATATTAATTCTATTAATATATTATTACATATTATATATTTATGTATATATAATTCTTGTGTATGAGAAAAAAAGTTGCTCTAGTTTAATTTTTTTTTGCATATATATGTCCAATTTTCCTAGCACCCCTTACTGAATAGACAGCTTTCGACACATTGTATATTCTTGCCTCCTTTGTCAAATATTAACCATAAATGTCTGGATTTATTTCTGGGCTCCCTGTTCTGTTCCGTCCATCTATGTGTCTGCTTTTAAGTCCGAACCTTGCTGTTTTGATTACAATGGCTTGGAAGTGTACATCGTTTCATATCAGGTAGCATGCTTTCTTCAACTTTATTCTTCTTTCTTCAAGATGCTTGTGGCCATTTGAGGTCTTTTGTGGTTCCATTTAAATTTCCAAAATATTTGTACCAGTTCTGTGAAATACAGCGTCAGTATCTTCATAGGAATTGTGTTGAATCTGCAGGTTGCTTTGGGTAATAGGGACACTATAATGATGGTCATTTTTCCTGTCCACAGACACGGCATATGCTTCCCGTTATTTGTATCTTCTTCGCTTTCTTTCCACAGTGTCTCATCATTTTCTCAGTACAGCTCCTTTACCTCCTTGGTTGAATTTATTCCCAGGTGTTTGATTGATTTTATCTTGCAGCAATTGTGAATGGCACTGTTCTCTTAGTTATTCTTTCTGATAGTTCATTAGTGGAATACAGAGTGTAACTGGTTTCTAGATACGCATTTTGTGTCCTGCTACATGACTGAATTCACTTATCATTTCTGGTAGTTTTTTGATGGAATCTTTCAGGTTTTCTATGTACAGTGGTGTGTCATCTGCAACAAGGTTGCTTTTTTAAGAAAACAGCCGTCTGCCCTCTGCAGATAAACGACCCGCGGCCCGTAGTTTGGGGACACCTGTATTGGATCTCATTTCTCTTTTCTTTTCTTTTCTCTTCCTTTCTCCTTCCTTCCTTCCTTCCTTCCTTCCTTCCTTCCTTCCTTCCTTCCTTCCTTCCTTCTTTCCTTCCTCCCTCCCTCCTTCCCTCCCTCCCTCCCTCCCTTCCTTCCTCCCTCCCTCCCTCCCTCCCTCCCTCCCTCCTTTCCCCTTCCCCTTCTCCTTCCCCTTCTTCCCTCCCTCCCTTCTTTCCTTCCTTTCTTCCTAACTTACTTCCTTCCTTCCTTCCTTCCTTCCTTCCTTCCTTCCTTCCTTCCTTCCTTCCTTCCTTCCTTCCTTCCTTCCTCTCCAGAGAGGCAGGGAAAGAGAGAGAGACAGGAACACTGAGCTGCTCCTGTATGTTTCCTGACTGAGGAATTCAGCCGGCAACCTCTGTCCTCCGGGACAATGCTCCAACCAACCGAGCTATTCGGCCAGGGCTGTGGAGCTCCTTCTGATATGCGCCTGAGCATATCTTTGCCTTGTCTCTGCTGTCGGACCTCCTGTTTGTCACGTGTCTCCTCCTTTGTTTGGCTTACTTCCCCTTTTATGTAGCACATACCCTCCAGGGGCATCCTGAGAAAAGACGGATGCTGAAATGTCCTCATTCTCCACCTGTACTGGGCTGAGAGTTGAATTAGACAGAGAAATTCTGCATTAAAAATTATTATCCTCCATGATGTTGGAGGCTTGAGTCCCTTACTGCTAATTTTTGTGATACAGCCTGATTCAAGGTCTTTTGTTTATTTCCCCCGATTTCTCTTTAGCCCCGTGGAAGCTGCTAAAATCATCCTATCCAGAGCGTTCTGAAATGGCAAGTACTCATTTACCTCATTTCATCTCTTAGGTGAGCGCCAGTGGGTCCTTCCCCACGAAAATTTGTGTCTTTCTTTGCTTGTTTGTTTACTTGATGCTTTACTTCTCTCAAGTGTCTAGGATCTCTTTCTTTCTATGACTCATAGTATTAACATATTAGACCAACTGGGTTTTGTCTAATTTTTAAAAGTCTTTTCCATTATACATCTATTATAATTTTTGTCACTTTCATGAAGCCTTTCAACTTTATTTCAAAATCTCCTATTTAGTTTTTGAAATCTCTGCAGTCGAAATTTCAACTTTCGAGACATCTTTTTTTCCCCCTCTTTGTTCTTTGAACAGTGCAACATTTTCTCTTTCTCTAATGACTCATGGTTTAGTTTTTTATTTTCTTCCTCATTTCTGACTTTAGGATGCAGGTTATTTTTTTTGTTTTTCCTCCTTTTCTTTGTCTTCTTCTCCTCCTTTTCATCTTTCACCTATTCTTCCCCTTCTTCCTCATACTCTTATTCTTTTCCTTCTGTTTTTCTTGATCATCTATCACTTGTCCATCAGCTATCTAGCTTACAAAAAAAATCTATCGCTATTATTTTTTTCTGTTTCCATTCATTCATATTTATTTCTTTATTTAACTATTGCTTTATTGAATAGTAGAAAGAGTATTTGTTTCTTACATAAAAATATAATATTATATAATAGTAAAATTATTTGTTTATTGGTCAAGTTTAGCTATCCAAACACTCCTCTGTATTTTTATGATTAAAATATGTTGATTTTGTAATAGTAGTTGTACTCAATTTTGCTACATTAATTTAAAAATATCCCCAGGACAGCTTTCCCCATGTTTTACTCATTTTAGTTTTATTTACAACTCTTCTAAATATTATTTTGAAGTAGATAATCCTTCCTCTGAATATTTTTGGAGTCTCATAATGAAATCAAGAGAAGTTTCCATTAACTCACATTTGATGCTTAGAAGTGAATATTTGGTTTTTCATAATATAAACAGTGTTCCAATTTGTGTGAATAAATAGATTGGGATGATAGTTCTTTGGCTTAGCGATTTGAAGAGATTTCTGTAGCATCTTTCTCTGTTCTGGGTCTTGTGCTAGGCTCTGAGGAACAGAAAAAATGACCCAGTACTATCTCCTTCCCTTAAGGAACTCCACGTTAAGGAGAGAATTCTGGAGATAATCTGTATGTTTAAATACTTACAATAGAAAGTAACTTTGTTAATATATCTAGGGTCACATCCTCACTACCGGCCTGGGACACTGACATGGGGCCCACTGTTGTATCTATGAGCAATACATTCTGGGGAAATGTACCATCTACACCTGTGCCTTGCAATGCTGCTGGGGAGTTGGTGAGGTGGTATAGTGTCCATGTAGGACTCCGCTGTGATCCATGATGCCGGATAGCACAGGGACTCACTGGATACACGAGAGGACAAGTCGCCTAGATCCGAGTTCTGTACAGCGGTAAACAAGCGTCTTAAGCTCCACGGTGCCTCAGCTCACGTCTGTGTACAATGGGGAGGATGATAACATTCACCTCATAGAGCTATTGTGAAGATTACAGAAATGAACATATGTAAAGGAGGTAGAAAAATGTCTGGCATCAGAAAACACTTGTTCAAGTGTTAGCTGGTTTTGGTTTTTTTTTCTGTTGTTTTTTTTTTTGGACTGAATTTTGTGTCTCCCTGGAACTGGCATGTTCGATCCCCTAACCCCAATGCGAGGTGATTGGGTGATAAAGATGTTACAGAGGGAATTAAGGTTAAATGAGGTCAGAAAGGTGAGGCTTTACTGCGACAGGGGTTTCACAGAGAAGAGGTCACATAAGAGGTGGCTGGAAGGTGGCTGTCGACCAGCCAAGAGGAGAGGCCCCACCAGAAACTAACCCTGTGCTACCTTGGCTTTGCATTTCCAGCCTCCAGAACTGTGGAAAATACACGCACCTGCGTGTAAGCCAGCCATGCGGCCGTGTCTTGTTAGAGCAGCCCCCTCAGGTTCTTACAGATATCACCATCTCCCTGATGACTTGCAGTGTATTTTCTTGCTTAATACTAATCATTCGTCCCATCTGTGACTCAGGTGCCATATTCATCCTCTTTCCCGGTAGGCACTTACTTAGGGCGTTTGGCTCGAATTTGGGGATCCAGAGGGTTACTGAACATAGTCTGTGCTCTTGCGTGGAACATACAGAAAAAGTGGTCACTAACCATTTTAGGGATGTTTGTCCTGTGTCCCCAAAACATGCTCAGGGAGGAAACAGAAATGAACCCAATGTCTAACCGAAGGGAGAAGTGCAAAGGGGAAGGCGCCCGAGATGGTGGAAGTCAACTGAGGAGATCCCCAGAGTTAGAAGTGCCCCGCGCCCTCTCGTCTGTGTGGTATTGGGCAGGACATTTCCCCTCGCTCCGCCTCAGGATTCACCTGTGCAAGAGAAGCAGGAACACTGCCCGATGACCTGGCCGAGCTTAGGTTTAAAACAGTCATCGAAGCATAGATAGATAGAGGATAGATAGATGATCGATATGTTTTTTTGTGAGAGAGAAAGGAAGTGAGAGAGACAGAGAGGCAGACAGACAGGAAGGGAAAGAGATGAGAAGCATCACCTCATAGTTACATCACTTTTTGTGTGTGTGTGTGTGTGTGTGTGTGTGTGTGTGTGTGTGTGTGTGTTTCCGAAGCTGGAAATGGGGAGAGACAGTCAGACAGACTCCCGCATGCGCCCGACTGGGATCCACCCGGCACGCCCACCAGGGGGCGATGCTCTGCCCCTCTGGGGCGTTGTTCTGCTGCGGCCAGAGCCACTCTAGCACCTGGGGCAGAGGCCAAGGAGCCATCCCCAGCGCCCGGGCCATCTTTGCTCCAATGGAGCCTTGGCTGCTGGAGGGGAAGAGAGAGACAGAGAGGAAGGAGAGGGGGAGGGGTGGAGAAGCAGATGGGTGCTTCTCCTGTGTACCCTGGCCAGGAATCGAACCTGGACCCCTTGCACGCCAGGCCGACGCTCTACCACTGAGCCAACCAGCCAGGGCCGTTACATCACTTTTTAGTGTTCATTATTTGCTTCTTCATATGTGCCTTGACCAGGGGGTTTGAGCCAGTGACCCCTTGCTCAAACCAGCAACCTTGCACTTCAAGCCAGTGACCTTTGGGCTCAAGCCAGCGACCATGGGGTCATATCGATGACCCCACGCTCAAACCAGCCACCCCATGCTCAAGCTGGTGAGCCTGCGCTCAAGCCGGTGACCTTGGGGTTTTGAACCTGGGTCCTCAGTGTCCCGGGTTGACGCTCTATCCACCGCACCGCTACTGTAAGTCTCAAATTATATTTTTAAACAAGATTTGAAGAATTTATCACCCTTCTTGCAGTAAAATAAATACAGTAAAATAAGAGGAGATTGATGGGAAAACATTGGAGAGAAAGTTTCTGGCCACATTTTAGACAACCCCATGTCAGAAGTATGGGGTCCATTCTAGAGGCACCAAAGAAATCCTAAAAACTTCTAAGGATGGGTACCATATCGTTTCAGAGAAATTCACCTTTAACCTCGAAGCAGGATGTCTTTAAATAGGCACAGAATCAATACATACAAAGTAGAAATGCTTTATAACATTCTAGAAGATCAGTTTTAAGGTAGTGATACTAGGAATATAAGTTATAACAAAGAATATAGGATTGGGTTTGACAGCGAAATCTATGAGGGAGAATGGCAGAAACATATATGTTTGGGATTTTTTAACCTATTTTATTATCAAAGCAAAGGATAGATAAATTGTACTACAGAGGCAATTATAATATTTTTGTTTGAAATGATTTGTGAGCCCTGGCCGGTTGGCTCAGCGGTAGAGCGTCGGCCTGGCATGCGGAGGACCCGGGTTCGATTCCCGGCCAGGGCACATAGGAGAAGTGCCCATTTGCTTCTCCACCCCCCTCCCCTCCTTCCTCTCTGTCTCTCTCTTTCCCTCCCTCAGCGAGGCTCCATTGGAGCAAAGATGGCCTGGGTGCTGGGGATGGCTCCTTGGCCTCTGCCCCAGGTGCTAGAGTGGCTCTGGTCGTGGCAGAGCGACGCCCCGGAGGGGCAGAGCATTGCCCCCTGGTGGGCAGAGCATCGCCCCTGGTGGGCGTGCCTGGTGGATCCCGGTCGGGCGCATGCGGGAGTCTGTCTGACTGTCTCTCCCCATTTCCAGCTTCAGAAAAATACAAAAAAAAAAAAAAAAAGAAATGATTTGTGTGTGTGTGTGTTTAACATCTACTACATGGAGCTACATTACTTATAAAGCCAGGGGGCTGAGTGAAAACACCAAAGTGTGGATGTTTTCTGCTTCTTTTTTTTTTTTTTAATATTTTTAACATTATTTATTTATTCATTTTAGAGAGTAGAGGGAGAGACAGAGAGGAGAGACAGAGAGAGAGAAGGGGGGGAGGAGCTGGAAGCATCAACTCCCATATGTGCCTTGACCAGGCAAGCCCAGGGTTTCGAACTGGCGACCTCAGCATTCCAGGTCGACACTTTATCCCACTGCGCCACCACAGGTCAGGCGGATGTTTTCTGCTTAGCAACAGAAAACAGGCATTTGGGACATTGCAGGTTGAAGGTGACAGAAAATACATTTTTTGTGGCCGTTGCTTAATCGTGAAAGCAAAAGGAACTTGAGCTCAGCCAGTTGGGGTTAGTAAAAGCTAAAAAGAACCCTCAAATATCTGGGTTTAAAATTAGAAATTTAATCTAAACCTCGATGATGTCGATAGGGTGAGATATATTCATGGCTCATGCAAGACTTTATTTTTATTATTTATTTTAGTACTAAGCCACCAAATCCAAACTCTGAGAATGATGCACACAATTGTTCCGTTGTTGTTTGGGGACATCACAGAGACATCCGGGGACCCGGCCAGCGCGGGCTTGCCCGGACTTCACGACGACTCGGATGGCCTTCTGTGGCTTTCTGACGTTTTTCTCTTTGAAACTTGTAATTTCTGTTTTACTAAAATGATAGATTTCAGATGAATCAAGGGCCAAAATTAGCCAGGAAGAGCAGAGACGGAACGGAACTGTGCTTCTCCTGTGATGTGAAACGGTTCTCACCAGGCCATCTCTGTCTCGGAAAAATTTTAATTCAACGCCAATTTATGTTTTCATAAAGCAAGAGAGATCGAAGACAGAACATTTTAATATAGTATTTCATCCGGAAGGAAATATTGCTTTTAATAAGGGCGCCCACTTAGATTTTCTGCAGTATGATCTATAATGTGTATTTATAGTTAAGTTATTTTCAACGGGTCTCCTAAGACACATAACAACCAAAAAGCTTTTCTTGTTATGACGGCTTCAAAAAGCTGGCTTAAAAACAAACATACAAGTGGAAAAACTCTGTTGTTAACTCAAACATTTTCATTACAGATAACCCAATCGTTTCTACAACTGAGATAGATAAATCTCGCTGGTTTTTTTTTTTTTTTTTTTCTTTTCTTTCATCTTTCTCAATGTAATTTTTAGATGGCTGGATTTAACCAGCTTGTCTGTCACTTGGGTAGGAAGTAGAAGGGAGTATTATTTCAACTCAAACAAAGGTTAGCAGGGTAAATGTCCGTCCCACCAGCATAGACAGACTTTGTAACACAACGCCTTGTGGGAAACAGCTACAGCTCAGGTTTATGGAGTAAATGTTCACAACCTTAGGCACTGGGTTCAGACAGTCACTTAACCATTTTGACAACAGCAGGTTCTCCGAGCATCTTTATTTTGTGCATGAGGAGTCAGTCTAGTCATCGTTGAAGTCGACAGTTCTCAGGCTCAGGGCGTATCAGACTCACGTACAGAACTATTGAAGGGTATGGGGCGCAGGCTTCTTGAAATATAGAGAAGAAGGTTCTGGCCTTTGTATTGTTACCCGGCACCCCCTTTTGCTCCTGAATGCCACCCGGCTTATAGAACTACTGGATAAATGCCTTTTCTAAAATAAAATAAAGAAAATACCGGTTGGCTCAGCGGTAGAGCGTCGGCCTAGCGTGCGGAGGACCCGGGTTCGATTCCCGGCCAGGGCACACAGGAGAAGCACCCATTTGCTTCTCCACCCCTTCCCCTCTCCTTCCTCTCTGTCTCTCTCTTCCCCTCCCGCAGCCGAGGCTCCATTGGAGCAAAGATGGCCCGGGCGCTGGGGATGGCTCCTTGGCCTCTGCCCCAGGCGCTAGAGTGGCTCTGGTCGCAACATGGCGACCCCAGGATGGGCAGAGCATCGCCCCCTGGTGGGCAGAGCGTCGCCCCTGGTGGGCGTACCGGGTGGATCCCGGTCGGGCGCATGCGGGAGTCTGTCTGACTGTCTCTCCCTGTTTCCAGCTTCAGAAAAATGAAAAAAGAAAAAAAAAGAAAAAAAAAAGAAAATGGCACCCTGGCCAGATAACTCGAATGGTTGGAGCATCATTCCGAAGCACAGAGGTTGCCAGTTCTAGACCCTGTCGTGGCACGTGCCGAAACAGGTGATCGATGTTCCTGTCTCTCTTCCTCTCTCTTTTCTTTCCTCTCTCACTAAGTTCAAGCCATAAAATTAAAAAAATAAAATAACAAAAAGCAAAGCTGACAGTTACACTCTGATAGATGAGAGGCCAAAAATTGATGCTTTGAAACCAACAAGCTGTATCATCTCCAAGTCTATTTATTTATTCTTTATAATTACGAGGATGTCGATCTAGTTTTTAAAGTAACAGATAGCTCACTGACTTGCCCCTCTGAACCAGAGCAACCAGTGGTCCCTCAGGGTCCACAGGTGTCTGGTGACCTCTGTTACCACCAAGGCAAGTGTGCTGCTGACGGTAGACACAGAGGTAACAAGCAGACGTTGTATTCCGGTGAGTTGTCACGGCGACGTCGCCAGCCGAAGCCGGAAGGTGTTGCAGGTGCGGGGGAAGGTGAGGAATTCTCAGGTCCCGCGCCCTGTCTGGCCTCCAGTTCCCTGAGACTGGACAGGGCGGCCCCACAGTCTGCAATACGGCAGATAACACGCCCTCCGTCTCCGGTGCCGCCCTTCCGCCCTGGCCACGTCAGATACTTGGCAACGACCGTATTAATTGCATCCAGTGAGGTGAAACGTCAGCCGTGAGGGTTGAACCTAGAAACCACCGACTCTGCTGTTCTTCCTTTAAATCAGTTTTTTTTTTTTTTTTTAAATAGGATCATGGAGCCCTGAACTTTGCCTCAACTGCTTCCCCCCAGGAGAGACACAGATAACAACGACAGATGTGGTTATGGTTTTCTTTTTCTGGCCCACAAGAGTTGTTTCTTTTTTTTTCCCTCTGTGTTTGGAGGAGGAAGGATTTTCAGACAGTTTGTTACCAGAGGGTTCTGGAAAAGGGCTCCCAGGGACATGGAAGGACGTGTGGCCACCGCGCCCTCTGCTGGTAGCTTCTAGAATTGACGTGCGTACCAGGAGGACCTCGAGAGTTCAGTCCCCTCTAACCACTGCATGTCACTGGAGAGAGAGAGAGAGGGAGCGAGGGTGAGAGAGAGAGAGAGAGAGAGAGAGGGAGAGAGAGGGAGCGAGGGTGAGAGAGGGAGAGAGAGAGAGAGAGGGAGCGAGGGTGAGAGAGAGAGAGGGAGCGAGGGAGAGAGAGAGAGAGAGGGTGAGAGAGAGAGAGAGGGAGCGAGGGTGAGAGAGAGAGAGAGGGTGAGAGAGAGAGAGAGGGAGCGAGGGAGAGAGAGAGAGAGAGGGAGCGAGGGAGAGAGAGGGAGCGAGGGTGAGAGAGAGAGAGAGAGGGAGAGAGAGAGAGAGGGTGAGAGAGAGAGAGAGGGAGCGAGGGTGAGAGAGAGAGAGAGAGGGAGAGAGAGAGAGAGGGAGCGAGGGAGAGAGAGGGAGCGAGGGAGAGAGAGGGAGCGAGGGAGAGAGAGGGAGCGAGGGTGAGAGAGAGAGAGAGAGGGAGAGAGAGAGAGAGAGGGAGCGAGGGAGAGAGAGGGAGCGAGGGAGAGAGAGGGAGCGAGGGTGAGAGAGAGAGAGAGAGAGAGAGAGGGAGCGAGGGAGAGAGAGGGAGCGAGGGAGAGAGAGAGAGAGAGGGAGCGAGGGAGAGAGAGGGAGCGAGGGAGAGAGAGGGAGCGAGGGAGAGAGAGGGAGCGAGGGTGAGAGAGAGAGAGAGAGAGAGAGAGAGAGGGAGCGAGGGAGAGAGAGGGAGCGAGGGAGAGAGAGAGAGAGAGGGAGCGAGGGAGAGAGAGGGAGCGAGGGTGAGAGAGAGAGAGAGAGGGAGAGAGAGAGAGAGAGACTGCAGCGACCTCGGCTGGTCTTCCGCGATCTCCAGACCCCTGTTAGCTTTTCCTTACAGCTCTAAACCCTCCGCTTCCTTGGGTTTGGATACTGGTTTATGACCCGTCGGTCACTTGTTCACACTCCTTCCTTCACCTCATAGGTCGTGGCCGCCCTGTGTCTGTGATGACAGGTGTGAACAAAGCAAAGGTCCCCGCGGGGGGGGGGGGGCGGGCTTACACACTGGGGGCGGTGGGGAGAGTTAGAGACAGAGACAGACACAGGGGTCAGGGGACGGGGCAGTGTGTGTCAGGGCGGGGGGGGGGTGTTCAGCCTCGTGGGAATGAACCACAAGGACGAAGAAAGTGAGAGAGTAAAAAAGAAAGAGTACGAGGGAGGTGGGGGACTCTGTTTCTTTATAGGCTGAGCTATATTTTTAGTGTAGGTATATTTGGCCATCCTTTCGAGGAGGGCACTAAGCAGAGGCAGAAAGGCGAGGGCGTCTGGCCCACAGCACGGCGGCTCTTGGGGAAAAGGCACAAACCGCCCGCGCGGGACTTGGCCTCGGGCTTGAAGGCCCCCCGCGTCCCCCCGCAGCAGGGAGGGCAACGGTTGGTCCAAGCAGAGGTGGACACGGAGGGAGGCAGGTGCTAGGCCCCCGTGAGCCAGGGGCGGGATGGGGGGTACCCGCACGGGCAGGGCAGGCCGTCTCCCCCGAACAACTTTTATACTCAGAATAAATGCCTCCCTCATTGCCCAGCATCAGGACCACGTCTGAAGCAGCCTTGGAGACCAAGCTCCTTTTATTTTATTTTTTAAAAATCTGACACGGCCTGACCAGGCGGTGGCGCAGTGGATAGAGCGTCGCACTGGGATTCGGAGGACCCAGGTTCGAGACCCCGAGGTCGCCAGATTGAGTGCGGGCTCATCCGGTTTGAGCAAAAGCTCACCAGCTTGGACCCAAGGTCGCTGGCTTGAGCAAGTGATCACTCAGTCTGCTGAAGGCCCGCGGTCAAGGCACATATGAGAAAGCAATCAATGAACAACTAAGGTGTCGCAACAAAAAACTAATGATTGATGTTTCTCATCTCTCTTCGTTCCTGTCTATTCCTGTCTATCCCTCTCTCTGACTCTCTCTGTCTCTGTAAAAAAATAAATTAAAAAAATCTGACACAGAGCACTGTACTGGTGACACAAAGTCGCAGATTTTTGCCACATTGTGTTTTGTGACCTGGAAGCTTGTTGTCACAACCCCATTCTTAACACAGGTGCCTCTGCACCATGGTTCAGAGAGGGCCTTGGCTTTGCCCCTGTGTCCCATCCTTGTCCGGAGACCACCCAGGTAGCTATGGCCTCCCTCGGACCCGCTCTGCTGGTCAGAGCACAGAGACCCCTGTCTCAAAACAAGGGGATGAATAACACCGTCTTTCATTCCAGGTGTGTTCACCCAGGAAAAGGAAACGCTGGTTGACTCTATTAAGTAGCACATACGAGTAGAAAAAGTAAGAATAAAAAAGGGAAATCTGTGACAAACAGGAAGACAGCGAACAGCCTGGACACGACTGGTTTTCTGTCCCCTGACTGCTCTCCCCGTTCCTGTCGTCCCCAAGGTCAAGGTCCCCTGTCTGCTCTCCCCGTTCCTGTCGTCCCCAAGGTCAAGGTCCCCTGTCTGCTCTCCCCGTTCCTGTCGTCCCCAAGGTCAATGTCCCCTGTCTGCTCTCCCCGTTCCTGTCGTCCCCAAGGTCAAGGTCCCCTGTCTGCTCTCCCCGTTCCTGTCGTCCCCAAGGTCAATGTCCCCTGTCTGCTCTCCCCGTTCCTGTCGTCCCCAAGGTCAATGTCCCCTGTCTGCTCTCCCCGTTCCTGTCGTCCCCAAGGTCAAGGTCCCCTGTCTGCTCTCCCCGTTCCTGTCGTCCCCAAGGTCAATGTCCCCTGTCTGCTCTCCCCGTTCCTGTCGTCCCCAAGGTCAGTGTCCCCTGTCTGCTCTCCCCATTCCTCCCATTCCTGTCATCCCCAAGGTCAATGTCTCCTGTCTGCTCTCCCCATTCCTCCCATTCCTGTCGTCCCCAAGGTCAAGGTCAGACCCCAACCTCAGGGTCTGTCATGGCTTCCACCTTCTCACCATCTCTACTCAGGCTGCTATGTGTCCCTAAGAACATTCACACTCTTGCCTGATCAGGCAGTGGCGCAGTGGATAGAGTGTCGGACTGGGACACAGAGGACCCAAGTTCAAAACTCCATGGTTGCTGGTTTGAGCCCAAGGTCACTCGTTTGAGCACAGTGTTACTCAGTCTGCTGTAACCCTCCCCCTTACCCCCGTCAAGGCACATATGAGAAAGCAATCAATGAACAACTAAGGTGCTGCAATGCAGAATTGATACTTCTCATCTCTCTCCATTCCTGTCTGTCTGTCCCTATCTGTCCCTCTCTGTTCCTCTCTCTGTCCCTCTCTGTCTCTGTCACACACACCACACACTCACACACACCACACACACACACACACACACACACAAAATCCCACTCATGTAGTGGATTGGGAATATGACAAATTCACGGTCCTCTAAATCAGTGGTCCCCAACCCCCGGGCTGCGGACCAGTACCATCTATGGGCCATTTGGTACCAGTCCGCAGAGAAAGAATAAATAACTTACATTATTTCTGTTTTATTTATATTTAAGTCTGAACGATGTTTTATTTTTAAAAAATGACCAGATTCCCTCTGTTACATCCGTCTGACTCACTCTTGACGCTTGTCTCGATCACGTGATACATTTATCCGTCCCACCCTAAAGGCCGGTCCGTGAAAATATTTTCTGACATTAAACCGGTCCTTGGCCCAAAAAAGGTTGGAGACCCCTGCTCTAAGTAGCCTGGGACGTCCCCCCATGTGGTTCTGGGCGATTATATATATCGCTTATGTTTAACCATGTGGTTCCTCCTCACCTGGTGGCCTCATCAGTGCTTGTCACCTGCCTCCCCTCAGGAGAGCTCCCCTCTTACCACAGGCAGAGGCTAGAGGCCACCGGGGTATTATCCCCAGTCTACCGACTGCCCCACTGCCTTCGACGTATCCGCACCTGCTGGATCCTCCCTCCTCGTTCAGTCCTCACGCCCTGGCTGTTCTGGGATGTTCAGTCTGGCTGTCCCAGGATGACCCCCGCTCAGGCCTCTCCTGCTCCATTCGCCTGCCCACCCTGCACTCCTGCTTGCTTTCTGAGACCGTGCAGATTGGGGTAGCTCAGTGGGCTCGGAGTTAGACGACAGAGACCCTGGACCAGTTCCGGTCTCTCTCCAACTCGGTTTCCTCATCTGTCATGCAGCAATCAGGACGCCTCTCCCACCAGGTTCTGCAGGATTTGAGGAACAGGATAGGCAATGTGCTTGGATCGCAGCGAGCATCCAACAGAGGTGACAGCGCGTATGGTCGCTGGGATGTCCCCTCCTGCGGAGGCTCCCCCGATTCTGCAAGGGTTTCTTTCTCAAAGCATGCTCGCGTGCTTTTCCCGTTTATCCTTCCAGAAACGTGTGAGCACGCAGGGCAGGGTCAGAAGTGGATTCCCAGGTGTAGGGTTGCTTGTTCAAGGTCACAGAAATACCGTAGGTGGTGGTAGAGCGCGGACTCCAAGTTGGGTTTTCCCGAGCCCGGGTCACTGCTTGTGCGCCTGCACTGATGGCCCCTCTCTATCTGATTCCTCCTGCAGAGTAAATCCATTCTTGGGCAGTGCTGGACCCATCGGAACCGAGGAGACAGCGAGCTGCTCTCACTGGAAAATAGACTTGCATCGGTCTCTGCAGAATTCATTGGTGTTTTCTTTACGTCGCGGGGTCCTTACAGGTTGATGCTCTGTGTGTATGCAGATTGGGGCGGGCAGTGGTTGTATTGCCAGAAGCTCAGACCACAGCTGGGGGAGGCGGAGGAAAAACTACAATAGATTTCACAAAATGCTTTGTGCACAAAACGGCAAACATGCCCGCCAAAGACTATAGAACATATAGTGTAGCACCCATCTACCTTTGCAAGGGTAAAACACCCCAGGACAGAAAGTAGGTGGGTTTTTTTCAGTTTTTATTTTATTTTATTTTTTATTTTATTTTCAGGGGTTTTTTGTTTTTGTTTTTGTTTTTATTGGTGAGAGACAGACAGACAGTGACAAGACAAACAGGGATAGACAGACAGGAAGGGAGAGAGATAAGAAGCATCAATTCTTCGTTGAGTCAATCTTTGTTGTTCATTAAATGCTTCCTCAGGTGCTAAAACATGGCTCCCTTTGCAACAGAGCGACGCCCCAGATGGGCAGAGCATCGCCCCCTGGTGGACATGCCAGGTGGATCCCAGTCGAGCGCATGAGGGAGTCTGACTGCCTCCCTGTTTCCAGCTTCGGAAAAATGCAATAAATAAATAAATACATAAATAAATAAATAAATTTCTTATTTTTTTTAGCATCTTGATTTTAAGCTTTTGTTCATTAGAAAATTTAACAGGCTTTCATCAAATCTAGCACTTCACACATTTTAATGTGAACTCGTGTGATCATATGTTACAACCTCAGTTTCATGCCACGCTCAGTTTTGGCCGTACGCTCGTTTCAGCCACGCTAGCTAGATACTTGTTCATCTGCCTATATCGTAACTTATTCTTGAAGATTCCCATCTCGATATTAAGAAGAAATATTTCACAGACTATCTACTGCCTGATCAGAAAGTTTGGGAGAAAAGAAAATGGAAACATGATAAATGACTGTTGACACTCTTTATGAAACATAGTGTATTATACTGAGAATGAGGTCAGAGAGCAAGAGATTTCACCAGCCATGGACAGAGATAAGGGAGAATTATTTGAAGATGACAGGGAGTTGATGAAAAAGGCATAGCAGGATTATTTAATTCTAATAAAAATATCATTCTTATTTATAATAAGGTAATTTTTATTTTCTTAATATGATTAAAGTGGTACCAACATTTACGGTACTAATTACAACCACTCGATAAATAGGCCCATTTGGAACTAGACTAAAATCATTCAATGGTTCAATAACAAATTATATATAAATTATTGTATAGGAGGTAAAGACCATTGTCAATCTTATAACTGTTAGTGACCCTTTCTGCTTGTTCATTTTATTTAAGAAAGGGAGGAGGGGAGAAAGAAACATTGCTTTGTTGTTCCACTTTTTTATGCATTTGTTAGTCATTTCCTGTATGTGCCCTGACCAGGGATTGAACCTGCGACCTTGATGTGAAGGTACGGTGCTCTAGCCAACTGAGCTACTGGGCCAGGGCCTCTTCTTTCTTGTTCTTCAAATTGTGATTTACAATGGCCTCCCCTTTGTCTTACAATTTCTAATCTCTTTTCCGCAAATTTCTCCATCTTCTGCTGCTTCTCCAGCCGTATCGCAAAATCATTATCTTTGCACAGTTCCACAAATATTTATTGGGTCCCTAGGGGGAGGGTCTTTTGGGGAAGTCCAGTCAAATTAATGGGTGACTTGGGTGACTGATTCCGAAGGACTTTCTTCATCGGGCAGTATCTGATGACAAGCTATTTTTAGGATGTCATGGCCGTGCCGTGTAACAAAGGGTTCTGGGTCAGTATGGCACGAGCCCCTCCCCTCAGCCTCCCTTCAGTCTTTTTGTATCTGTTTGGTGTTTAGCCCTCTCTGGTGTCCTTGCCAACTCATTTATATCACCGGCTGTTATTGCCTGGAGGAAATGAAGTCCTTCTGGAGGGCCATTCTGGTTCCCCAGGTTCTGATGCGATGATCTTCAAATGATAAGACTTACCGTTCGTTCATAAGGTCAAACCTCAGGACAGGTTTAAAATTCGGAAGGAATGGTTGGATGTAGGAGGAGGTTCTCATGTAGGAGTTGGTTTATTACCAAGTTGAGAACGTTGACTTCTCTATTTCCAAACCTTTGTTCTGGAAATCCATTGGACCAGTTCCTGGTGAAATCAGTCTGGGATGCATCCAACACCTTGGTAGAAACCTTTGAAAAACTAGTCTGACACGAGTGGGTTTTGTTTTTCTTCCCTCCGTGGGGTGCAGAGCTCTGAACCAAATAATGCCTAGAGAGCTTCTTGAGTTTCGTTTGTCCCTAAATTTATTTTTTTTAAAAATAAGAGCAAAAGCCATTTAAATTTTTTTTTTGAAGAGTTGATTTTTAGTGATGGCTGTCCCAGCCACAGGGCCTTCCTGGCTAACTCTACCCTGACTCAATTTACACACCTTTCCCTTACATTCAGTCAGAAGTGATTTAGGTATAATTTTGGGCTCTTGTAGAATAGTTATACCTTGATTTTTATATTTATCATGAAATAAAATAAGACATACATACAGAGTCAGATTAAGGTTGGTTGAGGTCCCGGGCACAGAGGAAAGTATTGGGCCCCTTAAAAGAGAGAGAGAGAGAGAGAGAGAGAGAGAGAGAGAAAATAAAAATACATGTTAATCATATTTTTAAATAAATAAAAAATATTATGTTCTATTAATGTTAAAATTGCATGTACGAAACCAAACTTGGTGTCATTAGAATAAAAATGTAAAGTTGGGATTGTGCAGGACCCTTCAGAAGGAGTTGGGGCCCCAGGGCACACGCCTGGTGCATCCGCTGTTAAACCAGCCTCTGTATACATACCAGACCCCCAATGCAGTATGCAGGGGGAAGTTCAAGTCTATAGAGGATCTTAGAAGTTAAAGGTGTCCGGCTCAGAGAAAGAAGATGGACAGGCATTGACAATTAATGTAACTTATTTTGTGAAGCATTCCATTTTTCAGTTTTGCACAAACACATCTATAAGATGCTAAATCAGGGGTCCCCAAATTACGACCCACGGGTCGCATGTGGCCTTCTGAGGCCATTTATCCAGCCCCCACCTCACTTCCGGAAGGGGCACCTCTTTCACTGGTGGTCAGTGAGAGGAGCACTGTATGTGGTGGTGCCGCAAAGCGCAGCATCGCTCACGTACAGTACTACTTCCGGTGACGCGGGATGCAGGCCTCACGGCTCCGGAAGCGCGTCATATCACTTGTTACGGCTAGCAGTGACAAATATGGAACTGGACACTGACCATCTCATTAGCCAAAAGCAGGCCCATAGTTCCCATTAATATACTGGTCAGTTTGTTGATTTAAATTTACTTGTTCATTATTTTAAATATTGTATTTGTTCCCGTTTTGTTTTTGTTTTTTTACTTTAAAATAAGATATGTGCAGTGTGCATAGGGATTTGTTCATAGTTTTTTTTATAGTCCGGCCCTCCAAAGGTCTGAGGGACAGTGAACTGGCCCCCTGTGTAAAAAGTTTGGGGACTGCTGTGCTAAATCAATCATAGCACATCTCTGTGTATAAATTTGGGAATTCCTTTGTCATTCTTTGGGCTTGCATTTTCTGTGATGCATGCATGCATAGATCCACCACCTCTATGTTAAGATATTAGGCTATCTGGTATAAATGTCACAACGTAAGGATGGCTCTCTGAACACCAATACCACCATGACTTTGTGACTTTAACTAGTTCAGCATCAGTTGTTGGTTTTTTTCTCTGCAAAATGGGGAGGTCGATAGGCTAAAGCTATGCTCAAGTTATTATCATCGAATTGAATATAATAACCACTGTTATTTTATTTTATTTTGTTTGTTTTCTTACTATGACTTCAGGTTTGTCTTTGTTAAGGTTATGAGAAACTTGCTTGAGTAGTTTTAAATATGACTTATCTGTTATGAATCAGCAAAAAAGTAATAATACAGCCACCCAGGCCAGCCATTTTAAAGAAAATGGTTGTATTTATATTAAATAGTTGAGTGTAGAAAAAGAATGTTTTGGGTTTTTTTTTTTTCATACAAGAATGATTATAAGAGTATCCTCTAGAGGGATCCATTTTATTGCTTTATAGCCACAGGCTAAAAATGACTACACTTTTGTGTAATGTATCTTAGAATATTGAAGAGTCACTATCATGACTATTTAATGAAGGGGGGAGAAAAAAAATGGCACATAAATCACGAAAGATTTAAAGACCCGGGGTCTTTTCTTTGACAGATGTGAAAGCTTCATTTTATTTAAATAAACGTCTGTTAACATGGTAGGAAGCTGATGCCGTCATAGATTCTCATGGAAAAAAAAGAAATGTCTCATTATACATAAGAATGCTTAGAACTTCACTGTTAAGTCTTGGTTTGGTCAAATGTTTCCCAATAAAGTCAAGAATTATACTTCACCATCTTCAGAACATGTGTAACTCTTCCTTCGAACTCATTGAAACAAAATACTAAGTTCTGTTTTGAGAGCATAAACTTCCATTCATGGTGTTTTGAAAGCATGGCTCCTGAACCTAGTATTTTTCTTATTTCTCTCAGGCTGAAAGGTAATTAAGTTTTTAGTCTTTGGTAAATAGGATGTAAGTGATCGTGCCTCTTTTCAGACTCTTTCTTTGACTGATTTTAAGATTTATTAATTCAGCTTGCTAAGCCATGTTTGTCACTATTAAATAGGGGTTATTATATGTATGTCATGTCATCAATTATTATTATTATTATTATTATTTTAGAGAGAGAGGCAGAGAAACAGGAACATGGAGCTGTTTCTGTATGTGACCTGGTCAGGGATCAAACCAGCCACCCCTGTGCTTTTGGGACGATGCTCCAACCAACCGAGCTATCCGGCCAGGGCGTCATCAAATGAAAAAATATATCCTACCCGAAAAGCCTCCGTGAATCACCTTGCCTTAGCTCACAAAAGGCACTCACTGACGATGTCCTTTTCTAATTCATCTGTGCTGTTTTCTCCATTCTGGTTACTTCCCAACGCATTTCTCCCTGCCACCGCTGCCTGTCTCTGACCTTGTCCGGCACGAGCGAGAACGTGGTGTTTAAAGCCTATCGGGGACAGGAGAGATGAATTATAACATCAAGCCTTCTGCCGCTTTCTACCTGTAGGAACCAGCGAACTCTGACAGATGCTAATGGAATTTGCTTGCCCTGGAAAATGTAATGAAGGGCTCAAGGTTATTTCATGTTGAAGTGATTAGTCAGGCCGCAAGGAATGCTACTTTACTTTGGTAAATTCTCCTAACCAGTGGGCGAAGCCCGTCTGCACGGCAGAGGAGAGGATGCTGTGTTAACTGTATCTTGCTCAGCTGCGCTTCAAAGACAGGGCTAGGGATGGGGGGAATCTTCTTCCTGAGGAAAGCTCTTCCAGTTTGCTCTTGACTGCGGAGAATGGGCTTGAACAGAAAAAACAAACAAACAACAACAACAACAAAATCACAAGGAAAAACACACAAAAAAAATATAAAAAAGACATAAGTAAAAAAATAAAATATAATTTAAAAAACTGTCTGTATTTGAAATACATCCTTGAAAATGAGGTACATGGTGACTCCTACAAGGATAAAGCCACCAGTTTATTTTTTTTTCTCCATAAAAATCCTCCCTACAGTCACCTTTTTTATAGCCTATGACAGAATTGTTAAATACATGCGAGTGCCCTCTCTCACCTAGACATCCAGTGTGCTCAGAGTCTTCTCAGGGAACAGAAACCGCCCTAAGTCCAAGAATACATAATATCCTTTTCTCTGTTTCAGGCTAACTTCCTGTGATTGAGATGGGTTCCTATTCTTCAAGTCTCCTACACCTCGTTGTTGCGAGCCAGGACCTGCATTTTATACGGAGCACTTAAACCTCTCTGTCACTGGTGCCCCCCCCCCCCTTGCCAAGCCCTTTCCTTCCAGCAGCGGGATGGAGCCACGCGGGACGTGACCGCAGCGAGTCACCACCTGCGCCTTCAGACGGGAGCGCGTAGCCTGCTCGCTGCTGCTTTACGCAGGAATCCTTTACCAAACTTCGCTCTGCCCGGCGTCCTGCACCTGGTCTTCTGCCTGCCCGTCCCTGGGGGCGGGGGGGAGGGGGGTTCAAGTCCGCGCCCCTGGGCCGCGGGGAATTAGTACCCGTGCCAGCTCGGCTCCTGCTGAACCCCTCAATGTTACGCTTTCTCATTGGCTGTAAATAAATTTTTTTAAAATAGTCATACTCAGCATTTTTCATTGTCGTCACCCTGAAAAGGATCTCAAGCCTACATTTCTAGAAATAAGAGGTCTTTTTTTGTTTATCTCCTTTGGCTGTTGTTCAGAAGATCACTAATTTGGTACAGTTTTCCTAAGGGAAGACTGCAGTCTCTGCACGCATAAATTCCTTTCCCATTCCGAGTTGCTTTTCTTGCCGTGGATACTATCGAGTCCCTCAGTCCACGGACCGCTGTGACTCCATCCTAATTCCCCGCCACGTAGCGGTGGGCTCGCTCGGCACTCTGTGACCCCACAGCTTCCTCGCTACCACAGTCACTCATGCTGTCTTCAACAACAGCTAGCACGCCCACCAGCTTTCCCTTACGATCTGACCCAGGGTGAAATCTCCACCACAGAGACACGTGAGCGTTATTGAGGTCAACTACAGACTCCATCTTGGACTTCACTGGAGCAACGTGGAGAAGTCAGTCGTGAGCGACGGTCAGGGATTCGAGAACCACGACCACAAGCACGATGGTCCACGAGTGAACCGAGGAAGCCACAGTTCAATGAGCCAAAGAATATTAAACAGAGGAGACAGTGAGTTGCTTAATTACCTCAAGAAATGCTCAAGTAGAGTCACAGAGCAGAGAGTCGAATATCACGAGAGAGAAGAAGCACTTCTTAACCTTTGCTCGTGGAAGCGTGCTAAGGGCAGTGTGTTCTCCGCAGTGCCTTTGAAAGCTGACAGGACATTTAAATACGGCCGGCGGGGGCGCGGTCACATCGTGAGCACTGCTGTCGTCTGGGGTAGGAGACCTGTTTTTCGTACTCCCGATTGATCCTGGACGGATGTCTTCATGAATTACTAAGAGAAAAAGTAAAATAATTGAGAAGTTAGATGAAAAATAGACAAACCAAATGCAAATCCATACTACGAAACTCAGATTCAGAAGATAAAACACTAGTTTTTCCAGTTCTGATGCAAGTCTACCCGCTTGCGCTCAGGTTCTGAACTCAGCACCTTGACTGGGAACAGGGGGAGGACCAGCCCACGGGTGGACCTCACTCTGACCAGCGCTGGTTTCTGGAAGTCACCTTCTCTTTGCTGGCTTTTACGTCGGCCCAAGTGGGGGAAGGGGAGGAGGGTCATTTTCATCCCTTGCTCCAAGCTTTCCCGCTTCCCACAGGGGTTGTTCCTCTTCCCTGTTGTTGTTGTTTTCAGTCAAGTTTTATTGTTTGGATCCAAGGGAAGGAGACGGGGTAATTAGGACACAGCCCAGCTACTTTCCTTTTGTGTTGGATTAGAATGCCTTAGAGCAGGGGTCCCCAAACTACAGCCCGCGGGCCACATGCAGCCCCCTGAGGCCATTTATCCGGCCCCCTCCGCACTTCCGGAAGGAGCACCTCTTTCATTGGTGGTCAGTGAGAGGAGCATAGTTCCCATTGAAATATTGGTCAGTTTGTTGATTAAAATTTACTTGTTCTTTATTTTAAATATTGTATTTGTTCCCGTTTTGTTTTTTTACTTTAAAATAAGATATGTGCAGTGTGCATAGGAATTTGTTCATAGTTTTTTTTATAGTCCGGCCCTCCAATGGTCTGAGAGACAGTGAACTAGCCCCCTGTGTAAAAAGTTTGGGGACCTCTGCCTTAGAGTTTAAAAACTATGAGCATCATACCTGTGTCCTAGAAGATCTGAGCAACTTCCCTGACTTCTCTCTCTTTCTGGCATCTTCCATCGTGTTTCTGCAACGGTACAGGTAATTTAGCTTCAGAGTCACATCTACAGAACCAGCCGTTATTGCTTTGCTGGAAAGGGGAGAGGAACATAGGTTGTGGGACAAAATTCTACATGGAATTTTGTTTAATCTCTTGATTTTGGGCAGCTAGTATGAACAGGTAGGGTTGGGATCAACTATTGTAATCAAAAGAGCATATTTTGAGTTTAAGACAGAGGTCCCCAACCTTTTTTGGGCCACGGACCGGTTTAATGTCAGGAAATATTTTCACAGACCAGCCTTTAGGGTGGGATGGATAAATGCACAAAATAAAATTATGCGACCTGTGTAAAAACTGGTGTGTGTGTGTATATATATATATATATATATATATATATATATATATATATATATTTTTTTTTTTTTGGTATTTTTCTGAAGCTAGAAACCGGGAGAGACAGTCAGACAGACTTCCGCATGCGCCCGACCGGGATCTACCTGGCACGCCCACCAGGGGGCGATGCTCTGCCCCTCCAGGGCATCGCTCTGCCATGACCAGAGCCACTCTAGTGCCTGGGGCAGAGGCCAAGGAGCCTTCCCCAGTGCCCGGGCCATCTTTGCTCCAATGGAGCCTCGGCTGCAGGAGGGGAAGAGAGAGACAGAGAGGAAGGAGAGGGGGAGGGGTGGAGAAGCAAATGGGCGCTTCTCCTGTGTGCCCTGGCCGGAAATCGAACCTGGGACTTCTACACACCAGGCGGACGCTCTACCACTGAGTCAACCGGCCAGGGCCAAACTGTGGTATTTTTAAATATAATTGTCGAACTTACGAGACAAACGTCAAGAGTGAGTCTTAGACGGATGTAACAGAGGGAATCTGGTCATTATTAAAAAATAAAACATCAATCAGACTTAAATATAAATGAAACAGAAATAATGTAAGTTATTTATTCTTTCTCTGTGGACCAGTACCAAATGGCCCACGGACCAGTACCGGTCCATGGCCCGGGGGTTGGAGACCACTGGTTTAAGACAGCTTACTCAGTGAGCCTCTGATCTTAGTTGAAACAGGTTTTTTTTTTCTAGAGACAGAACTTCTTCGGAAACGTCTGACTGAAGAGGCAGTGATAACTCCCCAGAAATCCACATTTAAATGTGGAGAGGGAGCGCTTGCAGGAGAAGGTCACTTGAAAAGACACCTTCTCAGATTTAAAAAATGTATAACCTTTCCAGATTCTGTTTTTGCATCTGATATGGAGGTCTGGTGTGTTTCTACAGCCCAAGTCAGGTCTGATGATTTCTGAAACATAGGTTGTGAGAAGAAATATATTTGTTTTTAGTGGATTAGTAAAACTAAACCAAGCCTGAAGAATTCAAATAGCCAAGGAAAGATAAAAATTGAATGAAACACACACACACACACACAAATAATAGTCGTATTTTTATTTCTTCTGTCAAGTTTAGATCCCCTCAAATCTCTTCTATGGCTCATGAATAGAAATAACAAAAATCCTTTCTGGAGGAAATGTTATTGCTACATTTTTGGTTTTGATGTTATACATCTAGTTATAAGAGACAGTGTTGTGGTACGTTCCTATGTATTATTGTGCAGCTGGAAGTGCAAAAAAGGTTGAGTATTGGTACATTGTTTTGTCTTTTATGTTATAGATTTACTTATAAGAGGCATTGTTGTGGTGTGGTATGTTCTTATGTATTATTGTGCAGCTGGAAGTGGGTAAAGTTTGGGTATTATTATAAATTAAATTGTTCACCTTCAAATTCATATTGTTTTTTATTTCTAACACTGCATACTTCAGAATAGACTGTATTTGGGATTAGGCCTTTCAAAAAGTAATCAAGGCAAAATGAGACCATGTGTGTAGCCCTCGTCTTATGTGGAAAGAAAAAGACCAGATTAGGACACATTTCCACATAGAGGGAAGACCATGGGAAGCACAAGGAGAAGATGACCACCTACAAATCAGGAAGAGAAGCCATGAAAAACCCAAACTAGCCACACCTTGATCCTGGACTTCTAGCTCCAGAGCTGTCGGAAAACAACTTCTTCTTATTTAAGATACCTAGTCTGTGGTGTTTTATGTGAACCCCAACAAACTAAAACAGATACATAGACCACGGAATATTTAACTTCAGAAACACTACAGGAACTTTATACACAATTCAATAAAGTGTATTTTGGCTCTTTCATTGTTAAATTAAAAACAAACAAACCATACTTCTACCCAGTCATCAGAATATTGCTCATGGGGCTTAAACTGACCAAATGTGAAATTGCGGGCAAGAAAATTATTGTGTGTTAACTTATTTTTTCACGAATCTTATAAAGGGTTGCAAATTTATTTAGGGGTATTTAAAAATGTGTCTTGTCTCTGGGAGTTTGATTATTAAGGGTTGTTTGTTTGTTTTTTGTGGCAGAGACAGAGAGAGGGACAGATAGGGACAAACAGACAGGAAGGGAGGGAGATGAGAAGCATCAGTTCTTCATTGTGGCACCTTAGTTGTTCAGTGATTGCTTTCTCATATGTGCCTTGACCGGGGGACTACAGCAGACTGCGTGACCCCTTGCTCAAGCCAGTGACCTTGTGGTCAAGCAAGTGTGCCTTGCTCAAACCAGATGAGCCTGCGCTCAAGCTGGTGACCTCTGGGTTTCGAACCTGGGTCCTCCACGTCCCAGTCTGACACTCTATCCACTGTGCCACCGCCTGGTCAGGCTATGGGTGGTTTTAATTTAAGTTGGGGGCACTTGTTTTCTTATTGGTCCATCTACTGTCAAATTGTCAGGAATTATGTTAGACAAGAAGGAAGTGACTCAGCTGACTGTTAATAGCCGAGTGTCCAGTGTCCTGAATATATAAGGGGCTGAACATAAGAGGATGGACCGCTGTAGCTGAAAGGTCAACCTCCGAGTGTGATGCCCCCTTCCCACTCTTGACCTCCATGCGCATGCATTAGACAGCGAGGCCGGCCGTGGTGAGACGGCTTGTGCATTAGCGCCCACTGCTCGCTAATAAACCTCCCCCAAAGCTGAACAGCTCAACACAAACATGTATTCATCGTCGCCGACTTTCTGAGGATCAGGAGTCTGATCTCTGGGCAGCTCAAGGAGTTTCTCACCAGTTATGGATCAAACATTCAGCTCTAGCTGCCGTTAACTAAAGAGTGGCTTGGCAATGTGCGTCCCAGATCACTCAGTGGGTGTGGGCTGGGTTCGGTTCCTTATGGGCTGTGGGACCGAGAGCCTCAGTACCTCACTGGCTGCTGGACAAAGTCCATCCACCCTTAGCCCCTGGCCATGTAGACCTCTGTGTAGTGCCGTGGATCACATGGCGGCTGGCTTTCCCAAAGTGAGTGAGAAAGAGGGACCGTGGGCAAGTGTCAGCAACAAGAAGTCCCAGTCTCTTGTAACCTCATCAGGAAAGACCTACCCCAGTTATTGCTGTATTCTAATTGCGGCCGATACACCTCCCCCCCCCCCCCCCAAGGAAATGGGATTACACAGGGCAGGGCTCATTTAGGAACTTGGTAAAGGGCTGCTAACTTTTGGCCTTGTTGCCTCTGTTTCTGAAACTCTACATGGACACGAGTTGGGTCAAATCCGTCCTCTGCCTTATTTCGCAGATTGAAATGTTCTCAATGCCGGGAGACTGGCTCGGCTCCCTCCGTCTAAGTCATGCTTTCAAATACCTGTGAGACCTGCATTGTGGTGGTTATACTTTGCCCAACCCCAGGTTCGAACTTTGTTTGACAGTTTGGCTAATGGTTTTTTGTATGTATAATACTTCTACATTCGGTTGTCAAGAGAACTGTGGCAACAGAATACATATCAGCGTGGTGCAGTAACAGGAGAGCTTCAAAGGCTCATGCATTCATTCAGCCACAAGTAGGTAGCAAGTAAGCAAGGGAGAGCCGTTTCAGAAGATGGTTAGAAACAGCCAGCAGCCTGAAGTGCGTGGCACACTGAAGATAAAGGATAGGAGGGTATAGCAAGTACGCAGATTTATTCATCTGCTCGAAAGTATTCCTTCGGGGTCCACATCATACATGATATCATGTAGCAGCACTAGACAGATTGTGGTAAACGACTAACGCCAAGCTCCTAAGCCTCCTTTGAGGGTGGAGGAAGGTCTTAATAATAAAGTGTCAAGTTAAGTTTCATTGCAGTTGTGACAGGCATTGTCCAAGTAAAAGGGACCAATCCATGAGAATGTGTAACAGGGTAAACCCTAAATCATGGTTATCAGAGAGGGGGACCTGGGGGGAAAGACAAGTGAGCCGACCTCCTACTGAAGTTCAGGACTGAACTTTGCGGAGAAGGAAGAGAGGACAGTCCAGGCAAAGAGACCAGCGAGGCCAGGGGTTGGAGTTGGGAAACATCAAACTCCTTTGGAAGAGCTAAAAGGGTGTAAATTGAACGGAATAAGATTAGTAGGGGCTGCATAAGGCATGCTAAGGTCGTAGGAGTTTTACTTTTATTTATTTTATTTTATTTCCTCTTTTATTGAATTCATTGGGGTGATGCTGGCTAACTAAATTATACAGGTTTCGGGTTCACAATGCTGTGACACACTTCTGCGCACGGGCTGTGTGCTGGCCACCCCAAGGCAAGTTTCCTCTGTCCATCAAATCTCAGGAGTTTTAGATGATGAGAGTTAGATAAAGAACACAGGCATGTGGTCAGTCAGAACTGCGTCTTTAAAAAACCGTCAGAATGATAAATGAATCGAAGTAACAATGAACGCAAGGAGCCTTGATAACAGACAATTCAGGGGGCTCATAAAACGAGTAATTGGGGTGAACTTGAGTTCTGAAGATGAAGAGAAAAAGAAGTGGAGACCCAGGAAGAATTTCCGGGTGAGTTGAAATGCTTTGCATCACAGACGTCAGGCCATTTTTCGGGGCTCGGGGAGAGAAGAAGGGCCCAGGGAGGAAGAAGAGCAGGGAGGAAGAAGAACAGGGCGGAGGAAGAGCCCAGGGAGGAGGAAGAGCCCAGGGGGGAGGAAGAGCGGGGAGGAAGAAGAGCCCAGGCAGAGAAGGTCCCGAGAACCCTGTGGAACTCAGAAGCGAACGCAGACGTTCTTCTTGACTCCTTCAGCTGTGAATCTCAGACTGTTCTTCAAAATCGGAAATGGGCGAGACTTCTTAGAAAACACGATGTGTTTCTTCCAAAGCAGTCACATTGGCTTCCTTTCCGTCTCTTAAATGCTCGGACTTTCTTATTCTAAGAGTCTTCTTTAGCAGAGGGGACACCTACCCCTCAACTGCCTTAGTTCAACATACACCAATGAAAATTCTATAGAAGAAAAAAAAGGAATGAAGTGACAAAGAAGAAGCAGAGAGAGAGAGGGGAAGAAAGAATCTGAAAGTGTCCATACATTCTACCGGACACCAGCGTTCTGGAGAGAGGTAGTCCAGATCGCTTCCAGACACCAGCGTTCTGGAGAGAGGTAGTCCAGATCGCTACCGGACACCAGCGTTCTGGAGAGAGGTCATTCAGATCGCTACCGGACACCAGCGTTCTGGAGAGAGGTCATCCAGATCGCTACCGGACACCAGCGTTCTGGAGAGAGGTCATCCAGATCGCTACCGGACACCAGCGTTCTGGAGAGAGGTCATCCAGATCGCTACCGGACACCAGCGTTCTGGAGAGAGGTCATCCAGATCGCTACCGGACACCAGCGTTCTGGAGAGAGGTCATCCAGATCGCTTGCTCTTACAGTGCATTTATTGTTTCCGGGATGACCACCTTTCTCACAAAAATATTGAGGATGACTTTGTAGGGGAAACAGGTGAATAGAGCAGAGAAAAAAATACATGTGTGTAGCAGGAAAAATAAATAAATTGTCATTCACACATTGCAAACATCATTGGCTTTTCAGTCTCTCTAATGGTTTGTTTTATAATGTACATATAATCACCTATCATCGTACTCTTGAAACCCACTCCCCTGAATTTCAGGGAGTAATACCCTTCATTCAGCTGAGGGGCATCTCAGTCTCAGGTAGCCAGTCTCTTTAAATAAAACCCTCTGATGTTGGTTTTCAGGGTTGTCCTTCCCTTGTCTCCTTGCAAAGGGTTTCTGGGTGTTGTGGAAGGTTTGTGTCATCTCGTGTCCATGGGGGATGCAGCCTTAGCTCTCTCTGTGCATCTGTGCGTTGTTCAGTGTGTCCCTGGCGGTTGGACCCCAAGGGAGCAGTGGCATTGGAAAGCCGAGGACCTTGTACAGGACAAGGACGAGGAGTGCAGCGTGTCAAGGTCTTTACAGCATCGTGCTCCAACCCGGAGCGTCGTCCGGGTGGCCCTGACCGGGAAGTCCTCGAACACCGAGCTCCTCTTATCATGGTTCCAGAAACCCTGGGTTCTGGCCTGTGAGCAAAACCATGCTGACCCATCCCCGGCAGACGGGTAGGAAATGGCACCCAGCTCGCGAGGAAGCTGCACATGGCACCCCAGCCAGACTCCTCAGCTGTCCTGAGTCAGGTGAGCTCTGCTCTCTGCTGTGTTCTCTCTTCCATCCCGCAGAAAGAAAGCCCTATTCCACTACGGTTGACAAGCCTGAAAGTTTTCTTGCTCGACTCCACTGCGCTGAACGCCCAGCAGCCTGAAGCCACACCCTGGTCTGGCTCTGCCGGACGGCACCCTCATCTCCCCTGAGCCTGTCTTCACTGCTAAGAACACCTCTTCCTCACGGTGCTGGCATTGTATACTATTAGAGCTGTTTCCAGTCGGATCAAAGAGTTCATTTTGTCTTCTAGTTTCCATTCTTTCTTGTTTAGAGATTAGATTTAATGGGGGGACATGGGTCCCTAAGAACACAAGGGTTCCCGGCACACATCCTCGCAGCCTGTGAACTCCCTTCATGGCGCTGTGAGCCCACCACCCAAGTCACACCGCCTTCCGTTACTTAGCTCTTGCTTCTGTGCTTGTTAGAGAGAAGAAGTAACCTCGCCGCCAAGCAATGTCGCCTCTGTCACCTCGGAACATACAGAGAACGATACACTGTGCAGCGTTCACTTGTCTGCATTCGCAAAGTCCAAACCAACACGAGCCGATCTCTCTTCCTATCCCCTACAGCCGCTCATTTATCTTCTTCTCACAAATGGTGAAACTCCTCAAAAACCCCTGTACTACGTGAAAACACATAAGACTCCCCTCAAAAGATAATCTACTTTATTAAACAGAAATAAAAACAAGAGGGTTTTTTTTCTCTCCCACCTTATTTCACAGGATGATAAATGTAGTTATGTACCTGGGAGCCAAATAATAATAATAATAATAATAATAATAAGTCCTAAATGATAGAGAGCCACAGGTTCCCAGGAGCGTACAGCTCAAGGCCAGAGCATGTTCCTGTGCAGACAATTCTGTTTCTCTTACCATCCTTGCGACTATAGCGTTTTTCTTTACTTGGGTTTTCTTTTTGTTCTGCCGTGAAAGCCTGGGAAACGACCATAATGGTTGCTTTTCCCGTGTGCGAGCAGGGAGTGCGCGCCCCGCTCCCTGTGGACTGAGCATTGTGACACAAAGGGGACGCAGGAGAGGAACCCCGGTGCCCCGGAGCTGGGATGCCGCCCCCACCCTGGGGCCATGCGCGTTAGCTACAGGGCTGAACAGCGTGTTCCCGCGTCCCTGCCCTTCCCACCGCATCCATCTCTGAAAAGGCACAATGTCCCTCCAGGGAGCTAAGCTTGCCCATTAAATGTCAACAACAACAAAAAAGAAAGAAAGGAAAGAAAAAAAACTACTTAGTCCCTAGAACTTCAGAAGCTGATATAATGGTAGATTGTGGCTGTTAGAAAAATATTTACAGGGCTACCCTCAGCAAAGCAGTGGATTTTCAAGCAAGCTTTGAAAGATAATTTCCTGAAATGAAACTAATTTAACCATCCAAGTGGAAACAGTCTAGACAGAATCCAGGGTATAGTTTACTTGCTATGATTCTTTCATTGCATGACTGAGTTGTTCTTACGCAGAACACTCAGAGGTGGACCAGAGAGAAGACTGAGGATGGGCCTTTGTTCCAGGCTGCCCTCCCCATCACCCCTGCCCTGTTCCTAACAGCGGGTGTCCCTGCTCCTCACAGCAGGGGGCTACTGCTCCTCACAGCAGGGCGGGTCCCTGCTCCTTACAGCCTGGGGGTGGTGGGGTGGGGGGGTTCGTGGCTCCTCACAGTGGAGGTTCCCTACTCCTCACAGCCGGGGTCCCTGCTCTGCACAGCAGGGTGGGTCCCTGCTCCTCACACTGGGGGGTCCCTGCTCCTCACAGTGGGGGTCCCTGCTCCTCGCAGTGGGGGGTCCCTGCTCCTCACAGTGGGGGTCCTTGCTCCTCACACTGGGGGGTCCCTGCTCCTCACAGTGGGGGTCCTTGCTCCTCACACTGGGGGGTCCCTGCTCCTCACAGTGGGGGTCCCTGCTCCTCACACTGGGGAATCCCTGCTCCTCACAGTGGGGGTCCTTGCTCCTCACACTGGGGGGTCCCTGCTCCTCACACTGGGGGGTCCCTGCTCCTCACAGTGGGGGTCCCTGCTTCTCACACTGGGGGGTCCCTACTCCTCACAGCCGGGGTCCCTGCTCTGCACAGCAGGGTGGGTCCCTGCTCCTCACACTGGGGGTACTTGCTCCTCACACTGGGGGGTCCCTGCTCCTCACACTGGGGGGTCCCTGCTCCTCACAGTGGGGGTCCCTGCTCCTCACAGTGGGGGTCCCTGCTCTGCACAGCAGGGTGGGTCCCTGCTCCTCACAGTGGGGGTCCTTGCTCCTCACACTGGGGGGTCCCTGCTCCTCACAGTGGGGGTCCTTGGTCCTCACACTGGGGGGTCCCTGCTCCTCATAGCCGGGGTCCCTGCTCCTCACAGTGGGGGGGTCTGTTGGATGGGGAGGCGGATGAAGGTCTGCAGAGTGCAGTTCCCACTGTGGGATAATGAAGATAACGAGGGATTTGGAGGCGGGCAGCACTCTGATGTGCAGTATTAAGAATTGTTCTATTATAGCGCATTCATTTACAGCTAATGTTTTATTGAAAAAGAAATAGAATAATACATAGATACAGAAAAATACCCTCATGGTACAAAAATCTGGAATTCAGTGTGAATTCCCCTTATACCAAGATGTAACTCCTATTCCCAGAGGTGACAATTATTATAATGTCTTTTTCTGTGTGTGTGTGTGTGTGATAGAGGCAGAGAGAGACAGAGAGAGGGACAGACAGACAGGAAGGGAGAGAGATGAGAAGCATCAGTTCTTCATTGCGGCACCTTAGTTGTTCACTGATTGCTTTCTCATATGTGCCTTGACCGTGGGCTGCAGCAAACTGAGTGACCCCTTGCTAGAGCCAGTGACCTTGGGCTCAAACCAGAGACCTTGGGCTCAAGCTGGTGAGCCTGACTCAAACCAGTTGAGCCCGCACTCAAACTGGTGACCTCAGGGTTTTGAACCTGGGTCCTCCGCGTCCCAGTCCGATGCTCTATCCACTGTGCCACCGCCTGGTCAGGCTAAATGTCTTTATTTGGTGTTATCATATCTTCGTCTGGCTCTTGTTTTAGAACTGGTCATTATGTGGACATGTCTATGTACCAGAACATGCCTCCCCAAAGCAAGCCTCTCTGGAATATGGATCATTTTGAGCTCAAGGCCATTGAAAAACAGCAGATCCTGGAAAAGTTCCCCAAACGAGGCACACGTTTTCCTGTGGCAACAGGAAGTTCCGTTGGTCAAAGGTTTCTCCTTTCCCTTCAGCAGGAAGTGGACGACTCTGGGCAAGTCTGATCCCAGGAGGCACCACAGACTGAAAAGCTGTGTAATAAACCTTACAAAGTGCATGCTCTGGTTTATCACAGTTTTCCTCGTCGTCTCCTCATCCCTGGCCTCTTCTACCCAGAAACACCAACTCCTTTTTGATTGTTTGTTTGCTTGTCACAGGATACAGCTGTCCAGGTCTGACTACCCCCTCAGGTTCTAGGTCCCTGGGTGGCTGGGCATACACACATGAGAGGCGACCATCTGCTTCTCCACTCCTTCTTTTCCCTCTTCTTTCTCTCTCTCTCTTTCTTTCTATCCCACAGCCATGGCTTGATAGGTTCCAGTGCATCAGCCTGGGCGCTGAGGATGACTATATGCAGCCTCCACCTCAGGCACTAAAAATAGCTCGGTTGTGATCATGGCCCCAGGTGGGCAGAGCGTCGGTCCCAGAGGGAGGACACAGGGTGGATCCCAGTCAAAGCACATGCAGGAGTCTGTCTCTCTATCTCCCTTCCTCTCAGTTGGAAAAAAGAAGAAAAAGAAAAAAAAAATTAAAAAGGGAAAGGTTGTCATGCACGTGATGTATAAAATGTCAGAGGTTCCAAAGACTTAAAGAAAAATAAAGATGTAGCCACTGTAGCAAAGGAGGAGCCGAGAAGCTCCAGCCGGAATCCCACTCGCACCGGCCACAGCAGCAGGTGGCTTTGCGGTCCTTCTCGGGGAGCCCCAGATGTTTGCACAGACATCCGAGAGAGCCGAACGCTTTCCCGTGTCCTCTACCACCGCAGGGACCTCTCTTCCTCTAGGAAAGATGACCCGGAGCAAGTCAGAAATCTCAGGACTGATCCAGTGGAGGAAAGGAGGAGGTTTGCTTTGGACTCCAAACCGGGTCTGACTCATCTGTGCAGAAACTGCGATGCCTTCCCCTAAGACAGCACCGGCGAAGCCCAGGAGCCCCTGCTCAGGGAACGGAACCCCCTCAGCCCACGGGGCCACCACCCCATGCTCAGCCTGACCCATAATCTGGGGAAGTCGTTCACGAGCTCGCTGGGAAACAGCGCAGATCTGGAAATGTGAATTCTCCAGAAAGTGGCTAGGATGCGGTCATGCAAGTTACCATTCATGGGGTCCTTGACTGGCCGGAGGGGTGTGACAGGGCTGATGGTGTTTTCTGCAGATGCTGGGCTTTACTTCGCTGAAGATGGGAACCCTGGTGGCCTTGTTTTACCAAGTGAGGGACAGGGTCACCTGGAAAATGATCGGTACACAACGTGTCCCTGTTATGACCATTCTTCTATTGTTCACCTTGTCCAGAAACCAGGTGAGAATAACATTCAGACGCTGTTCGCAGTTCCTGGAGACTCGCAGCCCACGTCCAAGGCACTGAAACATTTGATCCCTGAGTCAGCAGTGGGAGCACTATCTGCAAATTCCAGCCACGCCATTCCGTCGATCATCGATGCATACAATTCCCTTTCCTCAGATGTAATTTTGGAACGCAGCAAATTGCCAGAAGGCATAACAATAAATTATCAGTCTTACTGCAAAGAGTGGGGTGAACGGAAAGGGAGGGAAAACGGAGGAAAATGGTCCAAAAATTCCATTGGAGATGAGGCCCAACTTGAAATTAGCATAACTTTAAATAAATGGCCAAAGAAGACTTCTGAAACCATGAAAAACGGGGCCTCTGGGCTTCACTGGAGAAGAAGAGATTCTTCTCCAGTTCATCCGTGAGGGTGAGGGTCCCAGCGCCGTCACCGCTGTCAGCGGAAGTGTCAGGAAGGGAGTGGAACGTGAGTGTGTGGAGCTTGCAGGGGCTGTTCGGGGCGTGTTGACAGACACTGTGAATGTAGCACGGATGAAGTTCACAGTCAGGGTATGGATGGTAGGAGAGGAGACAGTCCAGCAATCTGTAGTCACAGCGCAGGGAGTGTGTCTGTGGACTGCGTGTTTGTAGGAAGAGGAATAATACACAGGACATTTCTTTCTGGCAAATTCTGCGAGTGTGATCGTTTCAGCTGTGACAGATCCAAACGGCTTGATCTGTGGAGGGAACGGCGTGTGCCCGTGTCGCGTGGGAGATCGCAGCCCCAGCGACAGGAGCAATGCGTGTGGCTGCTCTCTGGACACGCCTTCGTGCACGGCCACGCAGACGCCACGCCTGGGGCGCCTGTAAGTGCCCGGATCCCGAGTTTCAAGCGCCAACTTGCGAGAGGTATCCGACTTGCCTGGGCGTCTGTGCTGAACGTAGAGAAAGTCTTCAGGGCAGAGCCTTCCATGAAGGAGAGAAGAGAAACACGTGTGCACAGGAATGTTTTCCATTCCGGAGAAATCACCCCCGGGGCCAGGTCGACCACCTGTCCCCCTGTAAGGAGAAGGCTGTTGACACTTGCTGGTTCCATTCCACACATTCAGGGAATGGGAACAATGTGGCCATTGTACACGTGGCAGAGACTTCAGAGAGCCCCCCCCCCCAAACCTGGGCCCAACTGTAGCTGGCATGGTGGCTGGGGGTTGTTCTGACTGGCCTGGCATGGCTGCTGATTCGGAGGCTGTGAAAGATAATTCACGACAGAAGGGAATTTGCCAAACTTGAGAAGGAAAAAGGGGATGCCAAATGGGACACAGTGACGATGCTATTTATAAGAGCACCGTGACACCTGTTGTTCATTGAAGTATGAGGGAACATGAGCTCTGCTGGCCTGAGCTGTGGTGGTGCCGTGGATAAAGCCTCAACCTGGAACACTGAGGTCACCGGTTCGAAACCCAGGGCCTGCCTGGTAAAGGAACATATGGGAGTTGGTGCTTCCTGCTCCTCCCCCCTTCTCTCTCTCTCTCTCTCTCTTTCTCCTATCTCTCTGAAAAATGAATAAATAAAATTTAAAAGGATTTATAGAAAGAAGGAAAGAAAGAAAGAAAGAAAGAAAGAAAGAAAGAAAGAAAGAAAGAAAGGACAATGAGCCCTACCAGTGCAGGCTGAAGGCACAGCAGTGAATTTGCAGTCACAGGTAAGGCAGCGTCTGGAGAGGGTCACCCTGGGTTTCACTCAGGGGTAGCTTTAGAATGTTATACAATTACACATTATTCAGTAGCTATAATTTTAATTTTTTAAAATTATTTTGGAAGTCACGTTCTAATCAGCGCCAGGGACGGACACCAGGCTTGAGACAGGATGGTGATCCCTGTCAGTGTAGGTCCCGTGGTGTCATCTTGACCTTCTCACCCCTGGACTGCTCAATCAGGCTCTCCCCGGATGAACTGATAGTTCTTGAACGGCTCAGGGGGCAGTCGAGTACTGAGCATGATGAGAGCTTCTACGCATCAAGCACTCAAACTGGTTTTTAGCTTTACAGATATGCCAGGTTTCGGTTATAAGGAAAACAGTCCAAAGTAAATGTCTGGCTAGCTAGCTTAGAATGGTTAAGTAAATTTATACTTTGCTGTTTGCTTAGTCGTCGTGACTGGGGACAGATCTGAAAGGTGAGTGTGTTAGGAGTTAGTTGTGTGAAATAGGTTTGAAGTATTTAGTCTAGAAAGGCCATGGAAAACTGTCAGAGCGAAGAAGGAAAACCTGCTTTTAGAAAATCAGCGTTGCCATTTCCAGACATACTTCATCTGGGTACTTGTAAGGGTTCTCTTTTTTTGTTTTTTGTTTCATAAATTCAAGTCTTGGATAAAAGTATTAGGAAATGTTTTTGCAAAAAAGTCCTTAACTGAGCATGGTTTACACACAGACCTTGTATTTTTACCTAGTAGTTTTGAATGAGGGACCTTTGGGCATGCTTATTTTATTTTTGTTTAAAGCCTGATGCTTTTTGTAACCACTTCCAGTCATTTCATGTATTTATGATTTGAGGGGATAAGACTTTTTTTTAATCAGCGCTTTTTCTCTGGTGTCTTAGCTGTTAATCGGCCTTTTTAATGAACACGTCAAGTCACGCTGCGGTGTATGCTGAGACAGTCACGGTGCCCATCTGACCGCCGTTAGTGGGGGTGACACCCCTCTGTACCTCCACGCCTCGCTACTCGAGCTGCTGTTCTGTCTCGGACGGGTCACCTTCTTATCTTAAGTGCCTTTTCATTCTAACAGTTCCCTTTTCACCATGCTGTTTCCTGCAGTTATTTAATTAAATAAAAATGCCTAAGGTACTAAAAACAACCAAGCCAACAAGGGACACCGTCCAAGTGTCTTCACACTGGCGGGGACCGATAGTTCCGCTTGTGTTCGTGCATTCTGCATCCTCCGTGGAAGACAATCCACCGATGAGCCAATGGCTGCAACACAGCTGAAGAGGCATTGACGAAACGTTACCGTCACCTGGCACGGGCTCTGTGCTGATGCTTCTCAACACCTACTGGAACAGCGAAGCGGCAGCTGAATTTTCATTTCAAAACTCGTCCTCACGGAAAAGATTTAAGAAGCAAATTACTTAGCAGCAGGATTGACTGCCCAGAATAAGAAAAGTCACACAGATGGTTAATAATGCCAATCAGTTCCGCTGTCATGAGTACAATGCTCAATTTCTGCACAAGGAATGATAGGATTCTGCCCCCGAATGGCTCCAGAAGTTGACAGACGGCTGACATGTCCAACAGAACTCCTCTGTTTAGGTTGACGAGTTCTATGACATCCCCAATAAATATCCTGCGGTAGCATTTGGTAAGATTTGTAAGTCGTTGCAGAATGCAAGAAAAGTTTGCCTTCTGCACTTTTCCCTGCCTGGAAACGAGGAAAGGCCTGATGCTTAGTCTTTGTATCTGGAAACTAACAGCTCGACTTGGAGGAGCAGTGTTGGCAGCTGTATTAGTGATGTCTTTTATCAATGGTTGGCTCCACCAAAGGCTTCGTTTCTCTTACAACAAAAACTTTTCTGAGCCTAAACAGGCGGTGGCGCAGCAGATAGAGCATCGGGCTGGGATACAGAGGACCCAGGTTCAAAACCCCGAGGTCACCGGCTTGAATGTTGGGCTCATCCAGCTTGACCACAGGGTCTTCAGCTTGAGTGTGGGATCATAGACATGACCCCGTGGTCATTGGCTTGAAGCCCAAGGTTGCTGGCTTAAGCAAGGGACACATGCTCTGCTATAGCCCCCTGGTCAAGGTGCATATGAGAAAGCAGTCAATGAGCAACTAAGGTGCCTCAACAAACACTTGATGCTCCTTATCTCTCTCCCTCCCTGTCTGTCTGTATCTCTCTCTCTCTGTCGCAACCTCCCCCCCAAAAAAAACAACAACAAAAAACAAAACAATTTTTCTGACAGTATCCTAATGAATGGCTCACTTCACAGATATAGGCCAGTGTCAAAAAATTCTTGAAGATGAAAGAAAAAAACACTCTCCTTAGTGCTACAAAACAATGATTACTGTTATTAAAAAAAATACCAATGCATTCAAAAATGTATAAAATCGGTGGGAACCCTTTGGAGAGGATGCCATAAATTTCCTGCTTTATACAGAAATCTGGTGGCTGTGGGAAGGATGAGTTCTCCACAGGGAATTTGACCAATAGGGTGAATTGTCGAGGTGCGTTCAGGAAAACAGAAAAGCAGCTATTACAGTGCTTTGAAGATGAAGGATGGATGCAGGAACCAGCTTATTTGTAAGACATGTCCCTCCTGTGAACCAAGCACAAGGCTCCGGAGAAAACACTAGCTGTCTTTGTCAAGATTCTCACCGTCTCTCAGTTCAGGTGAGAATGGTCTTGGCTGTAAAAAGAAGCAGGATCTTTGGAAAAATCATGCTGTGAAAGGAAATTGTGAAATGTCTTGACCGTTGATTGGTCCTGGGAGTCAGGGAGAAAGAATATTAAGACATCCCAGAATTTCTGGAAGAACTGCAAATCCAAATTAAATAATACATATTTTTTCTTCTTTTCTTTTCTTTTTTTTTTTTTTTTTCATTTTTTCTGAAGCTGGAAACAGGGAAAGACAGTCAGAAAGACTCCCGCATGCACCTGACCGGGATCCACCCGGCCCGCCCACCATGGGGCGGCGCTCTGCCCACCAGGGGGCGATGCTCTGCCCATCCTGGGCGTCGCCATGTTGCGACCAGAGCCACTCTAGCGCCTGGGGCAGAGGCCACAGAGCCATCCCCAGCGCCCGGGCCATCTTTGCTCCGATGGAGCCTTGGCTGCGGGAGGGGAAGAGAGAGACAGAAAGGAAAGCACGGCAGAGAGGTGGAGAAGCAGATGGGCGCTTCTCCTGTGTGCCCTGGCCGGGAATCGAACCCGGGTCCTCCGCACGCTAGGCCTACGCTCTACCGCTGAGCCAACCGGCCAGGGCTCTTCTTTTCTTCTTTGTTGGGTCAGCGGTCTTTACATTGCATTTTCTATTGTATAATTTGAGAGTTTTGCTTTCTTTTTTGGGGGGAAAAAAAGGTAGGATTTTATGAGCTGCCATCCAAGCATGTGCTCAAGGTGAGTCTTCTCTTGTCCTTCCTTTGGATAAATTCAGGTCTGCACGCAAGACAAGTGCCCGCCATTTATTACTCAGTGCACGTAGGGTGCGTTCTGCCATCGCTGTCACCTCCCTACACGCATGAGACAGGTCTCCCACGTGTAACGAGCTTCCGGGACAAGAAAAGCGACCTCTCCTCTCAGGTGGAACAATCTCTGTGCTAATCTCGGACCCGACCCGGAGTGGGGGGCTGGTGCTGCAGCCCACTAGCCCGGTTTTACGTTGGAGGGAAGATGCCGTTGTTAATACCTAGTTGGAGATAACGCCTTTGTCTGCTGAAGCTTATGAAAGAGATTAAGAAAGAAACACACACGAACAATAACTTTGTAACAGCTAAGCCTGTAGTAGGAGACAAATTTTTTCTCTCAGAAAATAATGTCTTTTGTTCATAAAATGATACCATGGCTGTGTGGGTGCATGTGCACATTACGTTATATATATTTACATATACACGTATAAACAAATACCATATATGATACATAAGTATAAATTACACATATAAATATGTGTAATGCATATATATATGCGTATACACATATTCTTATCTATGTTTGGCTTATATGGTTTGTAGCCTTACTACTCAGCATTATTATTCAAATTTTGATGTTGTCAGTCTGTTTAAGTTCAAATTAAAGTTTTTATTTAAGGGCGCCATGCTTGTATAAATTAATTTAAAGCAATGAACTTCAATTTTGACTTAAACGAGCTCTTTAACTGAAATGTATTGTTTGTATGCGGGTTTTTAATATTTAGGAAAAAGTCAAGAATGAGATGCATTCCAAACACACACGCTAAGGAAAGGTACTGAAAATTATTTTCAGTGGTACGTGTTAGTTTCGCGGGTCCCCTGGATTCTCCAGGTTTGGGCAGCTGCCTTTGGTCACTTGGAGCTGGGGGGACACGGTGACAGCAAGTTCCATCGGAGGGAGTAACCGCTTCTTTTGCCTGAGATGGACCCTTAGCTGAACTTCCCCCAGAGGACGTGTCGTCCTGGAAACTATCTATTAGTTCTTGGTCGGCCTGGTTGAAGGTAAGATGAGGATTTTCACCATTTGTTAATTTGTCCTAGGCGATGTCGTGCCGTCTTGCGGACCGGAGTACCGTCATCGAGGCTGTGGCCAGGCCCAAGGTTCTGACACCCAGGGAGGACGGGACCCCTCGCAGCGCCTCTGGCCCCTCCTCCTGACTTAGGCAAAGCGTGGGGTTCCTGCTGTTGTTGGATTGGGGAGCTGGGGTTCCGGGTTCAAGTTGCACCAACCAGGCTGCCACTGCCTTCCCAGTACCAATCTTCAACCTCGCCGCCAAGGCCGGCCATGTCTGCGCCTGGCTCAGGCTCTACTGTTCGAGATCACCACCATCACGTGTCTCCCATCAGCGGGGTGCAGGGGATAGCACCCAGAACCTTCCAACTGAGGGTGCTCCAGACACATGTCATGTTCCCGTAAATGCGTGTTTGACGAGGCCAACCCGCCCTCCCTTACCAACACCAAACAACTACTGCATAAAAGCTCCTCTCGCTCATCCCTTGCAAAGCCCTGGAGAACTGCTCAGTGGTGGCACTTGGAAGGTGGGTGAGGGTGGCACTTGGAACTGCCTGGAAAGTGGCGGAGGGACCTGGGTCCTCGCTGTCCCCTGGCACATTCTCACTAAACCCCAGTGGCCTTTTGACAGGTGCCTCCTGCAAGTCACGTCTTCATGGGGGGTGGAGGGGGGACTGAATTGATCTGGGGACTTTCTGGGGACTTTCCGACCCTGCAGTTGGCGTGTGAACCTGCCCCCCACTGTAATGCCTTTCCCGGGGACTGTGCTCCCCATTGTGACCCTTTGTGTTGCCAACAGCCTGTAGATAGCTCAGGGGTTTCAGGCCTCTCTGGAATATTCTGCAGAGTGTCTGGCAGGAGTGGGGGGACAGTCCTCATCCCCCACTTCAAGAACACTCTTCTTTCCCATCTACTTCTTCAACCCAAGTCACGTCGTGAGTTCACGTGAAAGCTAAACACAAACCTTCTCTGCTCCAGAGGCACCTTGTGGCCAAACGTGGGACCGTGACCCTCAACGACAACGCACGCATCTGTTTCACTTTGTAACGACAACGGGCGTCGCTCGGTGTGCACTGAACCCTCACCTTTTAGATCGGCTCTTACCGCAGCCCCCGGCCAGGATGGCCTTAGCCAACCCCCCCCCCCCCCGCCCCCGACGTTATTAGTCATGTGACCCTACTCCCACTAAGGAAGCCACGTGGCCACCCAGTCATCAAAGGGGACGTTCTCACGGTCTGACTGGCACAGCCGCAAAGCGGCTCGGCCCGGGCACTAGCTTCTCTTCTGCTGGTTCTTTCTGTGGTTGCAGGCCCGTAGAACTAAGTGGCATTTTTTTTCTGGTTGAACTCCCCGCACACCCACCTGCCTAGAACATTGCCCGCCGTCAGGGGATGGTGCTGGGACCCCTGGGAGAGCTGGAACACTTTGTGCCTGGTGATGTCCAGATCCTCAGGGTTCCTATCAGGGCTTCCCCACTGGCCCTGTGAGTAGCAGCTCAGCCCCGTGTTCCCAGGCCCCTCTCTCCTGTCTGGACGTGGTCCAGGCAGCCTAACAGCTGTGACAGGATTCCTTGTCCCTCCGAGCCACTGCCTCTCTGAAGTCTGGCCATCATCATCACCAAGCCAGTCCACTGCCTCGCTGTGCTTTTGGGGGGTCCTGCTAAGGATTCCCTGGGGCCTTATCATTTTCTCATCACGTTGCACTTTCCTCCCTGCCTGAAACCCCTTCTTGCATTTTTCCACGAGCGCCTCCCAGAGGTCACGCTGCACGGTGGCCGGGATGAAGGCAGGAGTAGCAGTCCTGAGTCTGACCAGGCAGTGCCGGCTTCAGCGTGGACTCATCTGGTTTGAGCAAGGCTCACCAGCCTGAGCCCAAGGTCGCTGGTTTGAGCAAGGGGTCACTTGGTCTGCTCTAGCCCCCCCCCCCCCCCCAGGTCAAGGCACATATGAGAAAGCAATCAATGAACAACTAAGGTGCTGCAATGAAGGACTAATGCTTCTCATCTCTCTTCCTTCCTGTCTGTCTGTCCCTATCTGTCCCTCTCTTTGTGTCTCTCTGTCTCTGTCTCTGTCTCTGTCTCTCTCTCTCTCACACACATACACACACACACACACACACACACACACACAGAATAGCAGTCCCAACCCAGGTATGCGACATCCCCGGGCTGATGAACCCCCCCCTGCCCTAGTTGAAGTGAGCACAAGCCTGTGTCAGCGAGGGGGAGGTTTGTTCCTTCATAGACATCACGTCTTACGGCCTCTTATTTGTTTTAAGTGACGGCCGGAGACGGAAGACTTAACAGCCCCTTGCTGCATGAGCAGAGTACAGGAAGGTGCTCGGGGCCTCTTCCCGCTGGTGGCAGGGCAGGCTCCCCGCGCAGCCGGACGCCCCACGCTGCTGAACCACACCGCCCGGGGCACCTGCCGGAGCTGCCCTGGGGCCAGCACGATTCTGCGGCCCTCCAGCCACTGAGGAAAGTGTTCAGAGAGGCCACCCGGGTGCTGCTGAAAGGGGCCGCCACGCGTGCCTGTGGCCACTGCGGATGAAATAGAGGGGCGGCCTGCAGGCGTGCAGAGCTAGAGCTCCCGATGCGCCCCTCTTTCCGCTTCCTCCCTGGGGTCACCGGGGTGGGCGGGGCCAGGGAGTCCTGGTGGGCGGGGCCAGGGAGTTCGGGTGGGCGGGGCCACCGGGAGTCCTGATTGCCTCTGTAGCTCACTGATCACACTATGTATCCTTTGATGAAATACACAGCTCACAAAAATGCGGGAATCAGGGAACACACAGAGACTCCAGCACGCCCAGCCTTCTGTCGAGTGCATTTTCACCAATGAGAGAAAAGTGGGCTTTGCACCTCGTTTGCTTTGATTTGTCGTTTGCTTTTCTGATGTTCTTGCTTAATTAAAAAAAAAAGCCAGTGTTTCTTTTTTTTAATCACTTCATATTCTTTTTGAAATATCCTTTAATTTTTGTGAGCAGTCTAATTTGATGCCATGTGATAAATCATGTTTTTCCAAAGATAGCTTCCATAATATTCCCATTGCACATTAAAATAATAATAATAATAATAAAGTGAATCTGACGTGTCTCTCAACAAGAGATTGAATTTATGTTTCCTGTCCTTGAACAACGGTAGGCTAGTAAAAGCAAGAGAGATGTGGTACGATTTTTCAGACTAAGTCGTAAATGTAATATTTTTTAATGTTCTGCCCGATAGACTTTTTATTCGGCCATTGGGCCACGAAGAAGGCCAAGCAGTCTGGAGCCGCCTGAATGGAACTTCGAAATTCCAGCCCCCTGACTACGACCTCAGCCGTTAGCCGCCACCTGCCCGCTGCTCACACCACCGCCCAAATTGCCCACTTGTAAGCGAAACAGAGGTTCGTTATTGCTCTAAGCCACTCAGATGTGAATGTGTTTTTTTCTTTTTTTTTTCATGGAAATAAATAACTAGCAGAGATTTTGGTACTGGGAGTGGCATATTTCCATAACCCCAAAACTTAAAAAGTGTCACCCATTCCGTCACTATGATAGGTGATGATGCCCAAAAGAATTTATAGAAAATCATTCACAACTATCTAAGGAGACTTCAGGACAGTGTATTCAGTGAGGGCTTAAGGCAAAGGAACACTTTTCCACAGGTTGAAAGGAGAAGACCCCTTAACGTGTAGTGGTGGAGAGTGGACACCACCACCCCTTGTATCAGGACGGACCGCAGAAAGGGCACTAGTGAGCTCCGTGAGGTCGGCAAGAACACTTTGAAACAGAGTAGCAGCTGGCTCACTGGCTTCTTCTAGCTGTCCGTGGCCAAGTGTGGGTGCAGAGAGACTTGACTGCAGAAAGGGCACTAGTGAGCTCCGTGAGGTCGGCAAGAACACTTTGAAACAGAGTAGCAGCTGGCTCACTGGCTTCTTCTAGCTGTCCGTGGCCAAGTGCGGGTGCAGAGAGACTGTTGTTCTGAGCTCCCACCACTCACCTCACTACAGCCGAGAAGTCAAGTGACACAGGCTTAGGGGAAGAAAAGCAACCTGATTAATAAAACGAGCAAAGCCAGAAGAGGGTCCTGATGAGCCATGTTCAGATAGGACAGAATTCAGGCTTCTTGTAAGTGAAAAGAAGAGGGGAGTGGGTGTGGTTTGAGGTCAAGAGGCCCCCTGGCCTGCGCAAGGGTTGAGGAGGATGTGAAACTTCTGTTCTCTGTCAACAAACTCCGGTTGCCGTGGTTACAGTCACAGTGTTTCCATAAATCGTTGACAAAACATTGGTTTAGTTTGTGTACACACATCCTTATCTCCTTGGCAGATGTAGTGTCAAAAATGGAGGTTGTTTTAGTGATTCTCAAGCTACCGGCTAATTTTTCTAATCGTGAGCATACCTCTCTGCAGAACTAAGCAGATGTTCCCAAACAGAAATGCTATGGGAATTGGGCAGGCTTGGACAAGAACGACTGATCATGTTATCCTATTGTAAGATAAGCTTTAAAAAAAGAAGTGATAATTTTTTTTTTTAAAGCAGACATTCAAGGAAATATATATAAACCAGGACTTAGTGGGTTTGAAATTAAATCAGAAAACTGTTTTTTTGTTCCCAGGTGGTCAAGATGGTAAACTAGTCTGAAATTAAGAGATGACGCCCAGGTAAAAATCCCGTTCAGGGTAGTCCTGTGAGACTCTCAGAGACCTCGTAAAAATCCCTTTAAAAACTGTGACTTTGTAGAGCCTTTTCATCGTCCCCCAGAGAGATTCAAGGGCACGTCTCACAAATGTGATGAAACAGTAAGTCTTCTAGGCATCTCAAGGCTGTTATTCCAAAGACATTGCAGACAGAGCAGAGGGTAGAGAAGGGGCGACCTTCAATTTTGGGTGTGGCTCTTGTCTACAGAGTAAATTGTAAATCAATAGGCAAAAAGGCTAAAAGTTTTTGAAGAAATTGTGCCAGCTTGGACCGGAAATATCAGAAAGAATACAAAATTAAAAAAAAAAAAAAGCCTTGGATTCCCAAGTAGCTGTGGACAAAAAGCAGGCAGAGAAAACTACCGTGAACACAGCTTGTTTCTTACGAAGGAGAAAGAAGACCCAGAGACCAAAGCCAGCAATGAGGAGAATGATTGCCAGGTACCAGATCTGAGCCCGGATCGAGGAATTGGCGACATACGTCTCCCTGAATTTCAGAATCCCCTTCCCTTTTGAATGAGAGAATTTACAGAAGTTATCCTATCCTTTTTGTGCATCTGCACTGTCTGTGTGGTGGGGAAAACGTATCGTTTTTTAGTCCTTGTTTGTTTAGATCAATAGAAATGGCACTTAGGAGCTATCTGAATAATGGTGCCAGAAGTTCCCTCCACAGCTGGACCCCGCTGAACAACGGATGCTGGACCTCGGGGGGAGGGGAGAGTGTGCTCTGCCCACGGCGAGGTCCTGCAATGAGCCACGGCGCTCGTCTGCTGGTTCCGGGACACTTGCTCTCGCAGTGCAACCACCACAGTCCCGGGGAAGCCGCGTGACTCAGGACGCGGCCCGAGTGGAAGGGAACTGTAGCTCCCGCCCCATCGCAGTACCCCTGACAGGAGGCATCTCCCCGCCAGCCACTCAAGTCAAGCTCCTTGTCTGTGGGCCCTCCAGCCCCCCAAGTGTCACCCCAGGGGGTGCTGCCTGAGGGCGGAGAAGTGCAGCCCTGCTGGACTGGTCCAAGTTAGGGAACTGTGGGGAAAATAAAGGACTTTATCATTAGAACTCATAACGTGTTTCGATATCTGTCATGTAGGTAGAACATACAGGTCTTCTTTTCTTTATTTTTTTTCTTTTCCAAGTAAGAGGGAGGGAGACTGAGAAACAGACTCCCACAAGCGCCCCGACCAGGATCCACCCAGCAACCTCCGTCTGGGTCCAATGCTCTACCCATCTAGGGCCATGCTCACAACCGAGCTACATTTAGTGCCTGAGGTGAAGGCTGCACGGAGCCATCCTCAGCACCCGGGGCCATGTGCTCGAACCAACAAGCCATGGTTGTGGCAAGGGAAGAGGGAGAAAGAGAGAAAGTAGGAGAAGCAGGTGGGCGCTTCTCCTGTGTGCTCTGACCGGGAATCGAACCAGGGACCTCCACATACCGGGCCAATACTTTACTATTGAGCTAACTGGCCAGGGCCTTGGATTTTCTGAGACCTGAAAATTATTTGGTAATTCATCCAAAATGGAAAAGAAAAAAAAAAAGAGAAATTTTTCTTCAAATTAAAATTTTTTTACAGCTGTGAGGTGTTCTTTCGGTTCTATCTTTTAGAGATAGTAACTCTTTTTTTTTTTTTGTATTTTTCTGAAGCTGGAAACGGGGAGAGACAGTCAGACAGACTCCCGCATGCGCCCGACCGGGATCCACCCTGCACGCCCACCAGGGGACGACGCTCTGCCCACCAGGGGGCGATGCTCTGCCCATCCTGGGCGTCGCCATGTCACGACCAGAGCCACTCTAGCGCCTGGGGCAGAGGCCAAGGAGCCATCCCCAGCGCCCGGGTCATCTTTGCTCCAATGGAGGCTTGGCTGCGGGAGGGGAAGAGAGAGACAGAGAGGAAGGAGAGGGGGAGGGGCGGAGAGGCAGATGGGCACCTCTCCTGTGTGCCCTGGCTGGGAATCGAACCCGGGACTTCTGCACGCCAGGCCGACGCTCCACCACTGAGCCAACCGGCCAGGGCCTCTTTTCAAGATACTGATTACAACAATTTCTTATCAAAACAGAATTAGTTCCATCTCTTTGAGGAGCCGGGACATGATGTCTATTAACTTTAAATATAGTGCTTTGAATGCAAGAACTGGATGACACTAAAAAAGCAGATGTCCCATGTGTTACATTTTTAGATATCTTAATATTGTTAGTGTACATCTGATGATTTCAAGAAAACAATTGCACTTTCCAAAATAACCCTGCAACTTTGGGCTTTTAACTATAAGAAGGCAGCTTGACTATAATCAACCAAACAAAGGCCTGGTTTTTCTCTGGGGTAGCAACAATATTATCGACTATTAGTTCCCACCTGCTGCCCAACGGGCACTGCACGCTGAAAAAGTTGAAGGGCGTTTCAATAAGATTCTCCGAAATGAAAGCATCAACCAGTACACATCTTGTCTTGTTAGAGTATTCAGGAGTCTAGAAGAAAAATAAATCTATTGTTCTCTGAAACAGTGAGAATGCCAGGTTTTCCGTGTTGTTTGGTATTTGTGAAGATGATGAATTTTACAAATTACATAATTCAGTAAAAAGACCCACTGGTTCAATTGTGTGGCTTTATTTTTATTGACTATATTCAATTTCATTGAGTTAATTGAGTTTGGTTTCATTAGCGCCAGCTGCTAAACATTCTTCAATATTGATTTCCTTCTAAATATAAAAGAAGTTCTTGGCAAATCCACTTTAAAAAAAAAAAGTTATGAAAGGGAGTAAATAAATCTGTATTGAAAATAGTCTGTGAGGATTCTGTTTGCTAACTGGGTGAAACTTCAAACGGTAACTGGAAACTTAGATTTAATAAGGTTGAGAAAAATGGCATTTGAGAGAGGTTTAGAACATGGCTCCCCCAAATACGCTACTTTGGCATAATGATTATTTTGAGCTGAAGGCAATCAAGCCCCAAGGGACTCAAGAAAAGTTCTTCACATCCCACCTAACAGCCTAAGAGAAAGTACTTATTCATTTTCTCATTTGTGGGAGCAATCTACGTCCGTAAAGGAAGCTTCCATGACATTCTTGTGCCAGGAAAAGAGCTAATACCAGAGATCACTGCTACGCCGGAGTGACTTGTCAACAGGGCGGGCAGCCTTTGTCTGCCTGGCAGATCCTCCTGTGGCCTCGCTGTGACTTCCCTCCCTTGCTCAGCCCCAACAGCTCTGACCCTTCCTCTTTTTTCTAGTTCAGGAGGGTATATAAGTCTCAGTTCTGTGGCCACCGTTCGAGTCCTGTGTCTTTGTGGGGTTCCCATGTATACATATGTCATTAGAGTTGTTTATTGTTCTCCTGTTAATCTGATTTATGTCAATTATATTCTAAGACCAGCCTCCCACCCTAGAGGTGTTGAATAAAAACTTCTCTCTCCTATACACTACATTGCAAAGCCCTCACCTGGGGATACAGAACAACAAATAATCACCTTGAGAATGCCCAACTCTTCTGTCCCCTCCTGGTAATTTCTGCGTGGAAAAGGACAGAATAACAATGTTTCATTTCAAAGGCTTTTTCATGAAGAAAAGTCAATTAATGAGATACTATTTTTGTTATGGAAAATATGAGACTTTTTATTGTTTATTTATTGAATTCTTTTTAGAAAGCAGAGAGAGAGAAAGGAGGGGAGGAGTGGGAAGCATCAACTTGTAGCAGTTGCTTCTCATATGTGCCTTGGACCGGGCAAGACTAGGGTTTTGAACCAGAGACCTCCCCATTCCAGGTCAATGCTTAAAATGTAATGTTTCACATTTCTGATGTAAGTTTTTTAAAATAGTTAATAATTAAGAAATGCCTACTGATAACTTCCAGCATAAAAAATTTAAGATTTGCATTTTTAATGATTGTCTTAAATATTTAATTTATGTTACAATCAATCTTCAGTTTTTCCTTCATCTTTATTTTTATCACAACTTATAGATTTATGTTGCTTGTATTATTTCATTGATTTGAAACCTACTGGGACTTAATTTTTACCTATGATTTTTAAAAACATTATCTGGCAAAATGTCTCTCATAAGATTTTTAGAAAGGAAATCATGACATTTCAGTTCATGTGATACAAATAAAATGTTGATAGTTATTTTTTATTTTTATTTTTCTGTACTTTTCTGAAGCTGGAAACGAGGAGATAGTCAGACAGACACCCGCACGTGCCTGACCGGGATCCACCCGGCATGCCCACCAGGGGGCGATGCTCTGCCCATCTGGGGCGTCGCTCTGTCACGACCAGAGCCACTCTAGAGCCTGGGGCAGAGGCCATGGAGCCATCCCCAGTGCCCGGGCCATCTTTGCTCCAATGGAACCTTGGCTGCAGGAGGGGAAGAGAGAGACAGAGAGGAAGGAGAGGGGGAGGGGTGGAGAAGCAGATGGGCGCTTCTCCTGTGTGCCCTGGCCGGGAATCGAACCCGGGACTCCTGCACGCCAGGCTGACGCTCTACCACTGAGCCAACTGGCCAGGGCCTGATAGTTATTTTTCACTTTATATAAGCTCATTATAGAAACAGAAACCATCATATTTAGAGAAGAAACAAGAATTTCTTATTTTCTTTTTATCTCCTTTTCATTATGATATCCTTCAACTACATCTAACTTCCTGGCTAACATATGAATCTCAGAATTTGCAAAATTAAAAATAGAGTTAAAAGGATAGGTAGAAAGAAAGAATATGTGAAAATTATTTTTATTATATGAATTATTATGACACTACTTTTCATATTGTATAGGAACACAGAGATTGTAAATTTTACATTGACCCAGAATTATAACTCGCTCTTTTTTTTGTAAGGAAGTAAGCCACAATATTTCTTTAGGATATTTTGGGACTTTCTTTAAAAGTTAAAATTAAACAGAATGAACAGAACATGTTTAATTATTTATTCTTGAAAAACCCAGCAAATGTATAGGATTCATTTTTAAATATATTTTAATGAAATACCTGTGTACTTAGCTTTGAGTTCTTTAAAGAATTGTGATAGTTACTAAACATTTCTAATAGAAAAAAATATATATGGAGAATTGCTGAATAAGCCTTCTGTCTTGTTTGCACATAACAGCAATTTAGTCCCGTTGGATAGGGGATATCAAGAAGAAAGGATGCTGTAAGATCTTGGAAAGAAGGCTATTTTACCGGGGTAGTGTTGAAGCAACATACCTCGAGTGTGCTGGCAACCATCAGTGACAGTCTCTGTCAGTGTGCTAAGCACCACGGACTGCGTGCCACCAGACATCGGTAAGCCCGTCCTGGGCTCCTGAGTGGCATGGGAGTGCATCTTGTGTGTCCAGGTGTTGGCGAGATTTCCAGCTAACCAACAGGTTTGCCTTCACAAGGTGCCACGCTGGGCACTTAAAATAGATTCTCTTTCATCCTCACAACAATCTTATAAGGTAAATGTCATCATCAAAATCACTTTTCATTGCAGACATTAAAATTATTGCGACTATTAAGGAAATTGCCCAAAGTCCGAAGTGGTCAGGGCCAGGATTCCAACCCATTTCTCCTCTGATTAAAAATAGCCTGTGTTCTTTCTTCTACACCAGGGGTCTCAAACTCAACTCAGCATGTGGGCCGCAGAGCAAGATCACAGCCGTTCGATGGGCCGCACTAGGTCTACAAAAGGCAACTGTTACGCAACACTTTTCTCACTGCAGTTGAAAACAAACAAAAAAAAATCAGTACAACAAGCACAATCGTACATGCAGTTTACTCAGTGTCACAAAACGACCAGAAACTGTAGTTCGCATCACAACTGCTGTTAACTAAGCTAATATCTAGCTAGGATGCTAGAGAAATGAAAAATACAAGTAGGCCCCTAGGCTTACTTAATTTTATCCAAAATATTTTGAACTTCGTGGATTAGTCTGCTGGCTGCACAAAATTGTTCGGCGGGCCGCATGCGGCCCGCGGGCTGCAAGTTTGAGACCCCTGTTCTACACCCTGCTTCTTTCATACAATCATGATGATGAGGAAGAGGAGGAGGAGGATGAGGATGAGGATGATAACAGTTACAATTTTGTAATGCTTGATATTAATTATAGTGCTGAGTGCTTTGTATAGTTTTTCTACATTATCCTCTAGGGTACTTTTGTAATAATTAAAGATTTAAGTTTGTTTGTTTTTTAAATTGAAATCTTCTTATAGAGGAAAAAGATCAAAAGGTAAAGTAATTTTTTCTAAACCATGCGGCTCCTAAGTGGAGTAGTTAGAATTTGAACTATGACATTCTGGGGTCTCAGCTAAATCCTTTAGCCTTTACACAGAGCTGATTTCCAGCTGGCGCTTAGAGAAGGGACAGAAGGAAGCCAAATGCATTTATACAAGGTAGCTTTCTCTTTTAAAATAGATCTCACTTCTCAAATAGATTCCGTAGTCACTGGCAAAGTGATCCGTTGGCAATGTTGTTCTCTTTTCTTTTGTTTATTTGTTTCCTATCTGCTTGTGAGCATTCAGGTCCCTTATTCAGAAGTAAGGTATTCAGGGATGTAGCTGGAGTTGTCTAAAAAAAAATTGGAGAAAAAGAAGGGGAGGGACAGAAACAGACAGACAGACAGAGGAAAAAGATACTGTTCTAATGAGATATTTCTTTCTCCCAATTTTTATTTATTTTGTTATTAGACATAACCTATGCGATAGCTTTTCAGTGCTACAATTAAACACACATTAACTGCAAGTAAAAAAGAACAAATTGCCTGACCAGACGGAGGCGCAGTGGGTAGAGCATCAAACTGGGATGTGGAGGACCCAGGTTTGAGACCCCGAGATCGCCAGCTTGAGCGTGGGCTCATCTGGTTTGAGCAAAAGCTCACCAGCTTGGACCCAAGGTCGTTATCTCGAGCAAAGGGTCACACTGTCTGCTGTAGCTCCCTGGTCAAGGCACAAATGATAAATCAATCAATAAATAACTAAGGAACTGCAATGAAGAATTGATGTTTCTTATCTCTCTCCCTTCCTGTCTGTCCCTATCTGTCCCTCTCTCTGACTCTCTCTGTCTCTGCCACAAAAATAAAATATATAAAATAAATAAAATAAATAAAAATTCAAATACTGGAAAGATGAACAAGTATTTGTTGAAAATCGATCACAGGACAAGCACTGCGTTTTAAGTCCAGTCAATACTCACGCCATGTCTAGGAGGCAGCATGGTTTTCTCTACTTGGAGTTGAGCAGACGGACTCATATTAAAGATGCTGTTCACTGCTTCATGTAAGGTAGATGCATATGGAAGAGGGTGGGATGACAGCCAGGTTTCTCGTATTTCAAATCCCCAGATCGCCCTTCATCTACCTGGACGATATGACGTCAACCCGAAAGACAATCCTTCCTATTTTGCCTTCTGAAAAGAGGAATGCCCTTCTCATAAAGGTACACTATTTTTTAAACCACATGATCTGACCCAAGGTTTATTTTATTTTCTACAAAATAGGATTCTCACATTGGACACTGTTCCCATAACTAAATAGCATCCACGTGCCACATGCGTTCCTCGGCTCCTGAGAGATGTCCGACGGTGGGTGACGTGTTCGAGTCCCAGGCCTCTCTTCCCCAGCTTGGCCAATCATAGAGATGCGTGTCGCCACATGACTCCGTATGATCTCTTAAGCATATATATATGTCTGATTTGTATATTCTAAGATTGGGTAAATTTTTTTGAACTTAAAAAAATAAACAACGGCATTCTAAAAAAGAATTACCAGAAGAAGCATGTTAACTCCGCAACTTTCAACAGGTTCTATTTAAACTCGTGATGTTACCGAAATCAAAATAGCAAACAAAAACAGCTTTGCGTGCTTGCCCACTTTAACAGTAGCCGTTAAAAAGGGAGACATGTAGCGCTGCTTCCATTATTTGGAGCCATGCAGGCAAACGAATATCGCATATTAAGCTAAAAAGTTAAAAAGGAAAGTCTTCTAATTTAGGGAAAATGCCTATTCAAGCCTTTGATATGCTTTTTTTTATGTACATGAGAAAACAAAGAGAATTTTTAAAAAGTTTTTATTTATTGATTTTAGAGAGAGAAAACAGTAGAGATAGAGAGAGAGAGACAAGAACATCAATCTGTTCCTGTCTGTGCCTTGACCAAGGATTGAACCGGCAACCTCTGTGCATCAGGATGGTGCTCCAACTGACTGAGCTAACTGGCCAGGGCAAGAGAATTGTCTTAATTTAGAAGAAACCATGTCTTTCTTCAAGTGTGACCTCCTGTCTCATCTTTATTTTGACTGCACACCCATCACACTACAATATTTCATCTGCACTGAGCCGGTGTTGGTCAACATGGCTTCCCATGAGTCCCTGTGGATCCCAACGCACACATCCTGCCCATCATTTCCTTAAGTGTTTGCACAGCCCTCTGAGTCTTACCGCTGTAATTGAGCTGGGGAATTGCAGGTCTCCAAAGAGGATTATATAAACATAATTCCGTTTTACTGCACGGAATTCTCAATCCATAGGCGGTGATTATATATAGAAGGTAAGATGAATATTGACTATTGAGACAACAACATCAACTTTGACTCCAACACCAATGACACGGATAGATGGATGTGTCACCATAGAGAGGTTGTGCTTACTTTGCGGTGCCATCCTGAAGGCTCATGCCACTCTAGGAATGTTAAATATGGGATCCGTACCATCAGACAGAGGGAGCAGAGGAGGCAAGACCAGAGGAGTCCTGCACTCATGAGGAAGCAGCCTGTACCAGGGATGTAACAGGGACACCTTTAAAGCTTTTCACATAGTTATTTTATCTTGTCTTTTCAAAAGTATGACTCTATTTATTCACACTGAATGTCAAAACAACAATTAGAATAACTTATTAATAACATATTGACTTATTTTAAAGTTTGGACAAAGCTGTTGGCTACCACAAATTCTGTTCAAATTTAAGAAGTCTATAACAGCCCGGCTGGTGGTTCAGTGGATAGAGCATTGGCTGGGTGTATAGACATCCTGGTTTTGATTCCCAGTCAGGGCACACAGGAAAAGCACCCATCTGCTTCTCCCCTCACTTTCTCCTCCTTCTCTCCCTCTTTCCTTCTCACAGCCAGTGGCTCGATTGGTTTGAATGTGTCCTGAGGTGCTGAGGATAGCTCCACTGGAGTGCAACAGCCTCAGGCACTAAAAATAGCTTGGTATTCGAACATTGGTCCTAGCTGGGTTTGCCAGGTGGATCTTGGTCAGGGCACATGTGGGAGTCTGCCTCACTATTTCCCCTCCTCCCACCTGAAAAAGAAAATAAGTCTATAGGACAACAGAAAATCATTCCTAGCAATGCATTTGCAGTTTGGTCTTCAAAAGCTGTAAAGCATGACAAAAATGTGTAAAAAGATATTATAATTTAAAACCACTCAATATACCTATTGTTTTCAAATCCCACATATGTGAGACAGCAGGAACCAAAGCACCTTCCTTCAAATTTTTCACGTCACTCGTATTTCACAGAAGCGCTTGAGGACTTAGAGAGGTCTACCACCTGTACGGAGTACAGACGCCAGGAAGCCCCGTGGAACCAACGCCCGTGGAGTCCGTTCCCAAGCGCAGGGCATGACCCGGGCTCACACACCTGCCACACGCGGGGCGCGCAGACAGGCGCAGGAGGGCTCAGGGACACACACGTGGATGAAGAGGGGATGGTCAGGCACCAGAGTCCCACAGGTACTGATTTCTGAAGGAGCCTCTTCAAATCTTCACTCTCTTCAATGGGTCAGAGGCTGTCACTCACGGGTATTTATGTGGTAACACTGTCTTCTGACCGACTTACCAAACCTCCGTTTCTAGCACCACGTTGTCCAAGGCGTGGCTCTGCAGCCCACGCGTTTCCCAAACGCTGCGGGGGGCCTCCGGCTCCTTCCGCCGGGGGAAGGGCGCTCTTTTCCTTTGACCGGCCGTACTGCGTGGAGAAGTAAACATCTTTTGGTTTGTTTGTTCGTTTTTTATCTGCCCAGAAACTAAGTAAACTACTAGCTGGGAGCCTGATTTTATTTCTGTCGGTATGTGCTCGTATTCCTGTGCGATTTCCCAGAATAACGCCAACTGTTAATAAGGGGCCTGGTGACTCCGCCCCACCATGGGCTGGGCCGCAGTCTTAGCTTCCTAATAGTTCCACGTGCAGGTTTTCAACAGAGAAACCGCTGTTCTGGGGTCTGTGGTATGTTTTAATCGTTATCCAATTGGTGTCTGAGTCATTGGGCCTCGTGTATTTGAAAAAAATTTTTTTTCTCTTTTAAACCCGATTCCTTTGACAAGTTGTTTTTTGTTAAAGGATGAGTATAAGCTAACCAGCTGCTAGCAACTTCCAGAAATTCATAATTAACCCTTTAAATATCTTTCCTTAGGTCTTATCCTCTCAAACTGTCTGTGTAAATGGGAAAATTGTGTTCACAAGATGTAAAAGTCCTAAAAGATGTCTTCATTGCCAAGAGTGAAATTTTTTTTGAAATTTTTTTCTTTTTTTACAGACAGAGAGAGAGAGAGAGTCAGAGAGAGTGATAGATAAGGACAGACAGACAGGAACAGAGAGATGAGGAACATCAGTCATTAGTTTTTCGTTGCATATTGTGACACCTTAGTTGTTCATTGATTGCTTTCTCACATGTGCCTTGACCACGGGCCTTCAGCAGACGGAGCAACCCCTTGCTTGAGCCAGCAACCTTGGGTCCAAGCTGGTGATCTTTTGCTCAAACCAGATGAGCCCGCGCTCAAGCCGGCGACCTCGGGGTCTCGAACCTGGGTCCTTGGCATCCCAGTCCGACGCTCCATCCACTGCGCCACCGCCTGGTCAGGTGCCAAGAGTGAAATTTAAAAAGAGACAGCTAACACTCTGCAGCAAAATCTGTCCTGCCCACCCCCAACACACAAAAACATTTAGAAACCATAGAAAAAAATCTGAGATTCTATTAAACTGCCAAAATAAAGTTTTATGGAAGTGTTTGTTTTTAAGAGGAGTTTCAAGAGAATAGGATATTTAAATAAGACAGACTACTATCCAAAGGGGGGGGGGAAACCCACCCAAAGCTATTTGTTAAGTTGGCAGCAATAATTCAAAGAAATTGAGCTAAACAGAGTGTGATCTGTATGCAATTATACAAAACCCTAATAGGATGAAACGCCTGTAATGAAATTTAAGTCTCCCCATCTCTTGGCCATGAAATAGGTGAAATTAACATAAGAATACTTTGAATGAGTTTATCGTCTGGTTCAGAACGAAAACAGAAAACTTTCTAATCCAGAAGGCAAAATGGACACTGTCATTAGCTGCTGCGTCTACCATGCCTGAAAAGAAAGCGTTTGGATGATGACTCTTCCAACAGGTGCTTTTTGTCAGAACTAAACCAAGCTGTTTAACAAGCTCTTCTCTTCTCTGTCCTGCCTGGTTCTTCTCTTGTGTGTGCTGAAGTTGAGCAAAGATGACCCTTCACTCTTCCTCCTGAGAGCAGAGAAGCAAGAAACGGAGTGATAAAAGCAAGTCTGGAAATGGAAGGGGTCCTAAGAGCCTTTTCACTGGTGGATGACGGGCACTTATGTTTTAATACACAAAGTTCAAAGACTTGGGGGGGAAAAAGAGCATCTTGACTCTTTTAAGTTTCCTCATTAAAAGCCATCCAGCGGATGATGGACAGTTGTTAACCAGGAGATAAGACTAAAGTTCTCAGGTAATAATTAAAAAACAAACACACACCCTGACCAGGTGGTGGCGCAGTGGATAGAGTGTTGGACCGGGATGTGGAGAAAGCAATCAATGAACAACTAAGGTGCCGCAACGAAGAGCTGATGCTTCTTATCTCTCTCCCTTCCTGTCTGCTGTCCCTGTCTGTCCCTCTCTCTGTCTCTGTCAATAAATAAATAAATAAAACAATTTCTTCTATTGTTAATGGTCCATTAGGTTCTGTCTCCGGGAGTCGGTTTTGATCACTGGGTCTCCCATTGCTGTGGGCTGTGGGCCCCACGGCAGTGGATTGGCAAGTGACGCTGAAACTGAGCGTTTTAATAAGCCTTGTCTGTAAGGCAGGAAGAATGAATCAAAGTTAAAGCAACATTGCAAAAAAAAAAAAGGCTCAGGTACTCATATTATCCAGGACAAGATGTTTGGTTAGTTTTGTGGTTTGAACAATGTTCGCATTTTATCTGTGTTTAAAGATGACTGCAAACTTTTATTTCCGTCTTGATCCACCGTGGTCAGAACGGACTCAGCTGGTGTTGGTGTTCAGTCGAATTGTTTCTGTTTGCCAGTGAACACTGTGACCTTGCTCACAGAGCCAGACCTGGTTCTGGGGTCAGAAACTACTTTCCTCTTCATCACTGTGAACCATCGTCAGAATCACACCTCATCCTCTGACCCCTCCCCCTCATCCCATCCACAATTCTAGATTCACCCTGGCTGACATACCTTCTTCCTTTTAATCAGCTTTATTTTGATCTGTATGTTACTTATACTAATATACCAGATGATACATTTAGTGCATATTTGTATATTATCTTTCTAATTTTTAAACAAATTATTCAGATTATTTCTTTTTACCCCATCAGGGCAATTAAGTAATAATTTGAACCTTAAGATAAAGCAGCCAAGATCTGTAAATGCTAATAGCTGATTACATTTAAAAAGGCATGATTTATAACTTTAGAAATATTTATGTTGGCACTTGCTCTCTTGATAGTAGGCTTGACTAAATTAAAGCTATGTCTTTTTATAACCAATGTTAAGACCATGTCAACGGATAACCTAAGAAATTAAAATACAAAGAGATAGGCCCTGACTGGGTAGCTCAGTGGGTTAGAGCATTGTCCTGATATGCCAAAAATGTAGGTTTGATTCCCAGTTAGGGCACATGTAAAAAACAACTAATGGCCTGACCTGTGGTGGCACAATGGATAAAGCGTTGACCTGAAATGGTGAGGTTGTCGGTTCAAAACCCTGGGCTTGCCTGGTCAAGGCACATATGGGAGTTGATGCTTCCTGCTCCTCCCTCCCCCTTCTCTCTCTCTCTCTCTCTCTCTCTCTCTCTCTCACTCTCTCTCCTCTCTAAAAATTAATAAAAGTAAAAAAAAAATTAAAAAAAAACAACTAATGAATGAATAAATAAGCGGAGCAATAAATCAATGTTTCTCTGCCTCTACTCTTCCTCTCTCTTTCCTTCTCTCTCTAAAGTTAATCAACCAACATTAATAAAATAAAAAAAGATAAAGTTAATTTGGAGGGAGGTTATGAGTTGAAGATCAATCACCATATAAGGGTTTTCAGGGAAATAATTTTTTTAAAGCTGCAGTCATGATTTATGTATTTCTTGTAATTATAATAACATTTTAAGGGCAGAACATCTAGGAAAAGAACCAGACTCTTTGCGAAGAGTATGACAGAAACAGTGTGATACAACCAAACTCCTCGTCTGTTCTGAAACTGGACACACGAGTTGTTTCTTCCCACACCTTGTTTCATAGCTCGGGTGACAGAGCGTCTTTCCTCTTTCTTATATTCTGTAGCCTGAGAGCCAATGCGAGATGAAGCCATAGCATTGTAGGGAGTCCTGCTTGCTGCCGCCGTTAAGTGTCCTGTACCAAGATTTACTCCACTTGGTTTGAGGACGGTGTCTTCCCTTCTATGATAATGTTATGGACCATCAGATGGTGGCTCTACGGAGCATGCATGTCCAAGCCTTGTCAAAAATCAAAGAGCCAGGCCAGGTTACAAGTGTGTCAGTTTCATTCTTCTCTTCCTAGATACGTGATGCACGAACCATGGTGTTCATCAGTGCCATGGGTGTAGACGCTAGTGGAGAGGAGACTGGCAATGACGCTTACTTTGTGATTTTTTCCCAGGATTCTTGCTACTTAAAGGATCTTATGTATCTCTTCCTTGGTTCCCATGTTTGCTAAACCCATCGTTATTGCTGGGGAGTGATTGTTCTACTGTTGTGATTATTCCGTCTTCCTTTGGGGCTTTCTGCGCAGTTAAGAAGAATAACGTTTTGAGCATTGGTGGTTGGTCCCAGCGTGATTTTTCAGAAGTGATTTGACAGGCAGGAGTTCCACTTGGGCGCTGCCTCCCTCTCTTTCCCCGCAACGCCCCCTCCGACCCACCACATTGTCCCTGAGCGTGGCATATTGTGTCTTCCAAGCTTCTCTCTCAATTCAGCGATCGTACGTAACACTCAGGGTGTTTGCTCCTTACGTTTTCCCTCAGTTTTCTTTGTGTGCTTGAGCTCGTCAAATAATTAGAAGTTATGTCCTTCTAGAATCTTCGTTACTTTTCTTAGCTATCACTTTTCCTTGACAAATTTTACTTAGAAAAATGCCGTGATAATGTCTTATCTTTTATTTCAATGAAGTAATTACAATTTTTGAATATGATATGCCTTTCATGAACATGTTTTCCTCCTGTTCTCTGAATATGTAGTTTCAGTTTTCTTGAATTTATCAAGTTAGAGTTATGATCTGCCTTTTTCAGTGTTACGCCTGATAGTTCTTTTTTACAGAATGGCATTTGACAGCACAAAAACATGTTTATCACTAAAACACATTTAATGAGTGCCTTGACATGGAACAATTAGCACTTGGAATTCTCCATCAAAATGTAAAATGCAATTATAATCATTATTTGGCAACGTTAGGTCATAGTTACTAGAACAAACCGCCAAAATGTCCATTTAAGCACAGAAAATTTGAATATAGATAGAAAATAAAGCTACTCTCCTTCATGTGAATTGCACTTAACAAATGTATCTAGTCTCTGGTATTTCCCTTGAATAAAAATCCTGAATTATTTGGCTAATATTAAAATGCATGTCTAATAATTATTTTTGGGGGGGTCAAAAGAAGTGAGACTGATAAGAAGTGAAGGAAGGATTGGAACTGTAGTCGGCGGGCAAACAGGCATGAACAGATCAGGAATGGTGGGCCAGGTGCGGGGAAGGGGGGTCAGCAGGGAGAGTAGCCCTGGGTGCCCAGCAAAGGGGACCACTCCTGGAAGCGTTAACCCCAGGAGGAGGTGACATCTAGGCTTTAGCTGTCTGTCAGCGCCAGGCCACCCAGAAAAGCAGCCACTCAGACAAGCAATGCCAAGGCTGACCTCAGCACCAGCTGCTCTGACTGATGACCCCCTGACACTGACCCCCAGAGACCCCCTGACACTGACCCCGAGAAACACACACCGGGAAAGCTGATGAATATTCGATTCCGATCCTCCCTAGAGACCTCAGACAAACGCCCTCAGGACAGAGGACGCAGTGCCCTCCCTCTCTGCAGGACAACCCAATCTCCCCTCTCTCTTGTGTCTCTCCAGACACGTTGTCTCTCTCTGTTTTTCTCTTTCTCTCTGTCTCTGTCACTGTCTCTCTCCTAAGCCCAAGGACCCTTCTTCTACTTCTGCATCTTTCTCAACAAAACGTTTCTTACACTTAGCATCTTGGCTCTGAATTCTCCTCTTAGCCAGGACTCAAGAACGAGGCTGCTGAACCAAGGTGAACACCTGGGTCCGTGTTTCTGCTGCTAACGGAATGGAGACTGGATCAAGTGTAACTTGCATTTCAGCTGATTTATTTTTTCTTTTCTTTTTCTTTTTTTTTTTTTTAGGCTTAATAGCTCACAGTCTAAGGCACTGAATTGGAGGGGAAGAAAAACCAAGATGCTTTATGGGAACCCTGAAAAGTCACTATAAACAAAGTGTTGTTTTTAATTCTTACACTCTCCTTTATGTCTCATTTTCATTGGATAACATAATTACTGCCCTTCCATGTTTACTGGAGTCCTACAGTCAGATACAGCTTCAATAAGGTTAGCAATCTAGTTGAGTACTTGATTGTGTTAGATGATTTACATATATTATTATTATTTTTTTTAAAGAGAGAAAAGAAAGGGGGAGGAGCAGGAAGCATAAATGCATAGTTGCTTCTTGTATGTGCCTTGACCGGGCAAGCCTGGGGTTTCGAACCGGCAACCTTAGCATTCCAGGTGGATGCTTTGCCCACTGCACCACCACAGGCCAGGCAATTAAATCTTTATAATACAATACTCTCTACCATACGATACTCTTAAGTTTAAAATTAATTTTTAAAAATATTTATTTTTCGTTGGCTCAATATTGTTATTGTCATTTTAAATACAAAGACATTGTCCACCATCAGCTCTCTATGAACTATGGGTGATGTCTCCCTTTGCAAGACGACCATGGAAAGTGAAACGTAGTCCTTTATTTATATGACCGGGTCTGAAATATAATGGTTTAGAATGCGATGCTGGTGGATTTAGCCATGTTCTGAATGACTAGGTCAGTTGGGCAGGTATTTGAAACCCCTAAGAGGAGATCCGGTCAGAGTTGCTCTGATTTAGGCAATGGAATTATGCACATCCTAACTGAGGAGCCACTGAGCCACTTCAGCCGCAGGTGTTGTAAGTACCAAAAACTACAGAATTAATATTAATATTTTAAGAGGCTTGGAGAACATTTTATTAATTTGGGTTAAGGTGTGCAGAGAAATTGTGAGAATAGTCTCTGTACTGTGTGATTGGCATAAAACCAGGATGGCCCTTAGCATTGTATTGTAAATGCAAAGGGAAGGAAAACATGGATTCCCAGACATTCCACTACACTTGTGAAGAAAGGGGTGAATGGCTAGCCAGGTGCAGGGAGAGAAAAGCCAAAATAAACCTTTTCTTATAGCAATGAGCCATTTGCGGGCATTTTTCCCCAAGGAAACTACCTCTCCTATGTAAATGCATGTAGTTAATACGTGTGACTCTGGACAGAGAGATGGCGGATAAACACTAGAAAATATAGTGTTTATCCTTTTAATGCCTTTTAATATGTAAAGAGTCATCTTTCTACCATTGTGTTGACTTATAAATTTTGTTTTCTCCAAAAGGATGTATGGCTTGCAAATTGAACGTGGTCCTATCATGTTAAAGGACATATGACTATAACCAATAGTGGTAAGGGGCTCCTAATTGCAATTTTTGCTTCTGTACTTCCCACTTACAAAACTAAAAAAACCAAGTAGAACAAAGGGTCGGCGCGCTCTCCCTCAGATTTCTGTCGGAGTTGCCGCCGCTTGGCCAAGCTAGACAATAAAGCTTTCGTGTGTCATCGACGGACCCTGTTCGTGTCTTCAATGTTTCGGGTCCCGCGGGATTAGGCTTCACACGAACGATCTCCAGTGGCTAGCCACACTTCCCGGACTTCGAATCGTTATGGTCCGGTCGTCGCTCCTGCCGTTTCTCCACTCCCATCCTGTAGGGAACTCTATCATTCCAAATTACCCAATGCTCCCCAAGTGTACCTGACAATTGTTTGTTTTGTTTTGATCCACCTAGAATCGCCCATTCTGAGAGAATTGTAATGGCCACGCATTACGTGTATAACAAAGAAAAAAACAAAACCCAATATCTGTGTATGCAATTTTCACTTAGAAATGGACATGCGTGATGAGGGGAAGAGAATAAACAGGTCTGGCATGAAATCCGAATTATTTAACTCAGCCTATTTCTTCCTGAAAAGAAATCAGGTTGATAAACAAATTCTTTCTGAAGCGATGATTACCCTGTATTGTTTAATTTAAATGAGTGAAGAATCAGATTTGTCCCACGGGCTAGGCCGAATCTTGTCTCTTAACTCCAATGCATTCAATTGCTATTCTGTGCTGTCAGCACAGACGGGCCAGATAAATGAAGATCTATCCCGTGGATACAGCTGGGGTTCATCTTTTATACTTTATCTTCTCTGTGGAGGTGGCAATCATATTTTATCCAAAGCGCGCGTGATTCTCGCATGCACAGAATGTCCCCCGCTTTCCTGTGTGAGGTCACACCACGTGTTCCGCCGACCATGCTTCCGTCACCAGGGCAGCGCGCGTCTGTTCCGATGACGTAATGTCCCCTCGGCGCTCCTTCATGTAATGATGGAATATGTCCTGGTGGCTTCGCAGGGATATTTTCTGAACCTCTCGCCTCCAGGCTGGATTACAACATGATTGATACGGTAAATACGTCTTCTTCTTGACTACCACGTGTGCACATTTTTAACAATGGGAAGCTGCAGCTAGTTCCTAACACGAACACTGTCCGGGTGATCATGCCCTCGCCTTGGTGGAAATGGCCAGTATTTTTCCCGTGGTCCCACCTCTTTCCCTGACATAGACAGGGAAGCCAGGAAAATAAAACTTTCAAGCAATGCATGCACTCAGACCTCATTCTCAGCTGAATTTCAATGTAAATAAGATATTATGTAAATGTATTTAAATGGAACACATGTTATTTACATTTAAATGTAAATTTCGGTTATTTGCATGTTAGATTTCTGAATGTCAGTTATTAAAATCCCCTCATTTCCTGACCCACAGCTACCAGGCAGATTGTTGGAGGCAGGTGCTTGTTAATCAAACGTTTAAGGAGTGCAGGAAAGGTGAAAATCGTACAGTGATTTACTGGGTGGCTTTCCTCTTAAAGGGGCTGATGACTGGGGCCTGTGGGGGCTAAATAAATGGTGGGGGAAGATATAGATAAATATAGAACTAAAACAAGGGAATGGAAACTCTAAAGCCAGAAGGGAATGGTGAACTAAATGTTATGTCAAGTGAACTCAGGTTTCCAAAGAAATCGATAGTGTGGTCACTTTTTAACCTCTGGTCTTAGAGGAGTCCTCCAGTGACATGGTCTTCCAGGCAAATAGATAAGTGAGGAATAAAAAATATATGTGTACAGGCCAGCTCCTAATGGCACATCTTGTCCCATGTGTTAGTAGTCTGTGATGGGTGTTACCTAGTGTCCTCCGAGTTCAGACTTTCAATGTCCACTTTCTGTGTTATAAGGAGGTCTTCTTTCTTTTTAGGTGAGAGGATGGGAGATAAAGAGACAGACTCCCATATGCACCTCTGCCAGGATTCACTTGGCAACCCCATCTAGGGCCGATATCAAGTACTGAGCTATTTTTATAGCCTGAGTCTGATGCTCGGACCAACGAACTATCCTCAGCGTGCAGGCTGATGCTCAAACTAATCGAGCCCCTGGCTGCTGGAGGGGAAGAGAGAGAGAGAGAGAAGGGGGAAGGGAGGGAGAGAGATGCAGAGGGTCACTTCTTCTGTGTGCCCTGGGGTGCTAGCCTAGGTGTCTGCAATCCAGGACATCTCCTGCTTACCCGTGCTCGAGTCTGGGGCAGGCACATCAATGCCAGGACCCATAAAGCCCTTTTTTGCCAGTTCCACAGTGAACTTCTGTGTGATCTTTCCCAGTTCCTTATCGGTATAGTTCTTGAGGCTAATATTAGCAGCTTCGGTACACACACACTCCCAATCATGGAAGCACATCACGCACTGCACACTTCCACGTCGCCAGAGAAGCCAAAGGTTTTACGTCACCCACACTCACATCAGCGCTGTAACGAATACCCCCTTCTCAGAGTGTGGGACATGTGCTGCTGGCCATGCTGGGCCCGGTGGCTCTCGATGGCCTCCTAGGAAAGTCCTCGCCCCAGATGGAGGACAGGGTCAGCACATGGCTGCAGGGCTTCTTGGTGTGTAGGACGCGGTCCTCAACACCTTCCCGAGGAGTGTGGGAAATTGGAAGCAACTCATTAGCACAGAAAAGCCAAACAAGGCTTGAGAGTAATCTGAGCGCTTCTCCGTGGTCTGGTTTTGTTATGTGGCTGAGGGCACCTTATTTTACAGGGAGACGATCTTGCCTGGCTCTGTCCTCCCCTCGTCCTAAAGGGGACCAGCGTTTGGTTCTGTTTCTCCTCCATGACTTTCCGCTGAGCCTTTTACCTGCCAAAGGTGAGTCCAAGGAGGATGTGATTGCAGTCAGTGTCCACACTCTGCTTTTCTAAACTATATTGGTCTTCTTCCCCAAGTTCCCTAGGATGAAAAGGGCTATGTTGGATCTTTTTACTTCCTTAGATCATGTTCACTTTCTACCTTAGGGCACGTGGTTTTACAACCGACCTCTCACGGGTCCAGGGGATACACTTTCTATGAAATAAATTTTATGATGAGTATTTAGGGTTTGGCTTTTGTAAGTTACATGGAAAATAAATACATTTAGAAAATCTATTTTTTTCTTAATAAAGCTTGGTTTGAAAAATTGTTACTTTTTAATGAAATTATTTCATTTGCTGGTTTAAAATATAATAAAATATAGTCTTGATAAGCCCTGACTGGTTTGCTCAGTGGTAGAGCATTGGTCCAGAGTGTGGAAGTCCCAGGATCAATTTCCAGTCAGGGTACACAGGAGAAGCGACCATCTGCTTCCCCTCCCTTCCCTTCCTGTAGCAATGGCTCCAGTGGTTCAAGCAGAGTTGGCCCTGGGTGCTGAGGATGGCTGCATGACCTCACCTCAGGGGCCAAAATAGCTCAGTTGCTGAGTAATGGAGCAGCAGCCCAGAAGGGCAGAGCATAGCTTGGTAGGGAGCTTGCCAAATGGATCCTGGTGGGCAGGCATGCAGGAGTCTGTCTCTGCTTCCCAGACTCTCATTTAATAATTCTTTTTTTATTATTATTCATTTTAATGGGGTAATATTAATCAATCAGGGTACATAGGTTCAGAGAAAACACCTCCGGGTTATTTTGACATTTGATTATGTTGCATACCCATCACCCAAAGTCAAATTGTCTTCTATCACCTTCTATCTGGTTTTCTTTGTGCCCCTACCCTCCCCCCACCCCCCTCTCTCTCCTTCCTCCCCCCCACCCCGGGTAACCACCACCCTCTTGTCCATGTCTCTGAGTCACATTTTTATGTCCCATCTATGTATGGAATCATATAGTTCTTAGTTTTTTCTGATTTACTTATTTCACTCAGTATAATGTTATCAAGGTCCATCCATGTTGTTGTAAATGATCTGATGTCATCATTTCTTATGGCTGAGTAGTATTCCATAGTACATATGTACCAAAGCTTTTTAATCCACTCGTCCACTGATGGACACTTGGGCTGTTTCCAGATCTTTGCTATTGTAAATAATGTTGCCATAAAATAGGAGTGCATTTCTACTTTTGAAACAGTGCTATGGTGTTCTTGGGGTATATTACTAAAAGTGGGATGACTGAGTCAAAAGGCAGTTCGATTTTTAATTTTTCAAGGAATCTCAGTACTGTTTTCCACAGTGGCTGCACCAGTCTGCATTCCCACCAGCAGTGCAGGGGGGTTCCCTTTTCTCCACATCCTAGTCAGCACTTACTCTGTGTTGTTTTATTGATGAGTGCCATTCTGACTGGTGTGAGGTGATATCTCATTGTGGTTTTAATTTGCATTTCTCTAATGATTAGTGATGTTGAGCATTTTTTCATATACCTATTGGCCATCTGTTTGTCCTCTTTGGAGAAGTGTCTATTCATTTCTTTTGCCCATTTTTTGATTGGATTGTTTGTCTTCCTGGTGTTGAGTTTTACAAGTTCTTTATAAATTTTGGTTATTAACCCCTTATCAGATGTATTGTCGAATATGTTCTCCCATTGTGTAGTTTGTCTTTTTATTCTGTTCTTATTGTCTTTAGCTATGCAAAAGCTTTTTAGTTTGATATAGACCCATTTGTTTATCCTGTCTTTTCACTTGCTTGTGGAGATAAATCAGCAAATATATTGCTGTGAGAGATGTCGGAGAGCTTACTGCCTATGTTTTCTTCTAAGATGGTTTCATGGCTTACATTTAAGTCTTTTATCCATTTTGAGTTTATTTTTGTGAATGGTGTAAGTTGGTGGTCTAGTTTCATTTTTTTACAGGTAGCTGTCCAACTTTCCCAACACCATTTATTAAAGAGGCTGTCTTTACTCCATTGTATGCTCTTACCTCCTTTGTCAAATATCAGTTGTCCATAAAGGTGTGGGTTTATTTCTGGGTTCTCTGTTCTGTTCCATTGATCTATATGCCTGTTCTTATGCCAATACCTGGCTGTTTTGAGTACAATGGCTTTGAAATATAACTTGATATCAGGAAGTGTGATACCTCCCACTTTATTCTTCCTTTTCAAGATTGCTGAAGCTATTCGTGTTCTTTTTTGGTTCCATATAAATTTTTGAAATATGTGTTCTATATCTTTGAAGTATATCATTGGTATTTTAACTGGTATTGCATTGAATTTATAAATTGCTTTGGGTAATATAGACATTTTAATGATGTTTATTCTTCGTAACCATGAGAACGGTATATGCCTCCACTTGTTTGTATCTTCCTTGATTTCTTTTATCAATGTTTTATAATTTTCTGAGTACAAGTCTTTAATCTCCTTGGTTAAATTTACTCCTATGTACTTTATTTTTTTGGTTGCAATAGTGAAGAAGATTGTTTCCTTAATTTTTCTTCTGACAGCTCATTGTTGGTGTATAAAAATGCCTCTGATTTCTGAGTATTGATTTTATATCCTGCCACCTTGCTGAATTCATTTATCAGGTCCAGTAGTTTTTTGACTCAGGTTTTAGGGTTTTCTATATATAATATCATATCATCTGCAAATAATGATAGTTTTACTTCTTCTTTTCTAATTTGGATGCCTTTTATTTCTTCTTCTTGTCTGATTGCTGTGGCTAGGACTTCCAGAACTATGTTGAATAAGAGTGGTGAAAGGGAGCACCCCGCCTTGTTCCTGATCTTAAGGGGATTGCTTTTATTTTTTGCCCATTGAGTATGATGTTGGCTGTGGGTTTGTCATAGATGGCCTTTATCATGTTGAGGTATGTTCCCTGTATTTCCACTTTGCTGAGAAGTTTTGATCATGAATGGGTGCTGGATTTTATCAAATGCTTTTTCTGCATCTATTGAAATTATCAGTGGTTTTTATCCTTCCTTTTGTTTATGTGATGAATCACATAGATTGATTTGCAAATATTGTACCAGCCTTGCCTCCCCAGAATAAATCCTACTTGATTATGATGTATGATTTTTTTTCATATATTGCTGGATCCGGTTTGCTAATATTTTGTTGAGAATTTTAGCATCTAAATTCATCAGGAATATTGGCCTATAATTTTTTTTCTTTGTGTTGTCTTTGCCTGGTTTTGGAATCAGAATTATGCTTGCCTCATAAAAGGAGCTTGGAAGTCTTCCTTCCTCTTGAATTTTTTGAAATAGCTTGAGAAGGATAGGAGTTAGTTCTTCTTTGAATATTTGGTAGAATTCACTTGTGAAGCCATCAGGCCTAGGACTTTTCTTTGTTGGGAGTTTTTTGATAACTATTTCGATCTCATTTGTTGTAATCAGTCTGTTTAGGTTTTCTGATTCTTCCAGATTAATTTTTGGAAGATTATATGTTTCAAGGAATTTGTCCATTTCATCTAGGTTGTCTAGTTTTTTGGCATACAGTTCTTCATAGTATTTTATTACAATCCTTTGTATTTCTGTTGTATCAGTTGTTATTTCTCCACTCTCATTTCTAATTTTATTTATTTGAGTCCTCTCTTTTTTTTTTTCTTGGTGAGTCTGGTTAAAGGTTCATTGATCTTGTTTAACTTTTCAAAGAACCAGCTCCTAGTTTTATTGATCCTCTGTATTGTTTCTCTAGCCTCTATGTCGTTTATTTCTGCTTTTATCTTTATTATTTCCTTCCTTCTACTACCACTGGGTTTTACTTGCTGTTCATTTTCTAGTTCTTTTAGATGTAGGGTCAAGTTGTTTATTTGAGCTTTTTCTAGCTTCTTAAGGTATGCCTGTAATGCTAAGAATTTCCCTCTCAGGACTGCTTTTGCTGTGTCCCATAAATTTTGAGTTGTTGTATGCTCATTATCATTCGTTTCTAGGAAATTTTTTATTTCTTCTTTGATCTCATTGTTAACCCATTTGTTATTTAATAACATGCTATTTAGTTTCCAAGTGTTTGCATATTTTTCAGTTTTTCTGTTGTGGTTGATTTCTAGTTTCATGCCATTGTGATCAGAGAAAGTGCTTGATATGATTTCAATCTTCTTAAATTTGTTGAGACCACTTTTGTGCTCTAACATGTGGTCTATCCTAGAGAATGTACCATAAGCACTTAAAAAGAATGTATATTCTGCTGCTTTAGGGTGAAAGGTTCTGAAAATATCTATTAAATCCAGTTGATGCAGTGTGTCCTTTAAGTCTGCTGTTTCTTTGTTAATTTTCTTTCTTGAGAATCTATTTAGTGATGTTAGTAGGGTATTGAAATCCCCTACTATTATAATATTGCTGTTGATCTCACCCTTTATATCCATCAAAGTCTGCTTTATATATTTAGGTGCTTCTATATTAGGTGTGTAGATATTAAAATGGTTAAATCTTCCTGTCGGATTGCTCCCTTTATCATTATGTAGTGACCTTTTTTATCTTTTACTATAGCCTTTGTTTTAAAGTTCATTTTGTCTGATATAAGTATTGCTACCCCAGCTTTTTTTCATTTCTATTTGCATGAAATGTTTTTTTCCATCCTTTTACCTTCAGTCTATGTACATCTTTTGTTTTAAGGTGTGTCTCTTGTAGATAGCATAGGTATGGGTCCTGTTTACTTATCCATGCAGCTACCCAATGTCTTTTGATCAGATCATTTAATCCATTTACATTTAAGGTTATTATTGATATGTAGTTGTTTATTGCCATTTCATTCTTTAAAGTTGTATTCCTCTTTTGCTATATTCTTTTTCCCCTTTGATCTGTTTACAACAGGCCCCTTAGCATTTCTTGCAGCATTAGTTTGGTTGTAGTAAATTCCTTAAGTTTTTTTTGGTCTGGGAAGCTTTTTATTTCTCCTTCAATTTTAAACGATAGCCTTGCTACATAAAGTATATAGTCTTGGTTGTAGGTTCTTGTTCTGCATTACTTTGAATATTTCTTGACATTCCCTTCTGGCCTTAAGTGATTCTGTTGAGAAGTTGGATGTTATCCTTATGGGGGCTCCTTTGTAAGTGATAAGCCTTTATTTCTCTAGCAGCTTTTAATATTTTCTCCTTATCACTTAGCTTTAGTATTTTAATTATGATGTGTCTTGGTGTAGATTTCCTTAAGTTTCTCTTTAATGGAGTTCTCTATGCTTCTTGAATTTGTGAGACTTTTTCCTGCATTAATTTAGGGAAGTTTTCAGCTATGATATGATTGAATAAAGTCTCTATCCCTTGTTCTTTCTCTTCTTCTTCAAGGAACACCTATGATGCGGATGTCATTTTGTTTTTCTGCTCTGCTTCCATGCCTTCATTTATCTTGTCCTCTAACTCACTGATTTGATCCTCAGTTTCATTCATCCTGCTTTTAATTTCTTCCATTGTGGTCTTCATCTCTGATATTGTATTTGTCATTTCTGGATGATTCTTTTTTTATTATTTCAATGTCTTTTTTTTATATTTGCTATGTTTTTAATTAAGTGTTCACAATGACAATCTATTGTTGTTCTAATATCTTTGAGTATCCTAACAATTGTTATTTTAAACTCTGCATCTGGTAATTTGGTTATATCTGACTCATTCGGGTCCTTTTCTGGGGATTTTTCTTGATTCCTCTGTGTTGCATTTCTCTGCCTTCCCATTTTGTCTGTGTATAAGAATGTTTTGGCTACTGGAGTCCAATGGGTGTGGCCTCTTTGTTCCCTTGGTGTGGTCTGTCTGCAGACCCACCACCTCCTATGCCACTGCTGCTTAGGGTGTTTGGTTATGGGCATTGCTGGTGTCAGGCTGCTGGGGCTGTCGCTGTGGTTTCCACCTCTCCTCCATGGGAGGAGCTGTGATCCCGTGCCTGAGTCTACAAGACCCGGTAGCCTTAGCCTTTGTCCCACCCCTGTGGGTGGGGTTATGCGCTGTGCCACAGGCAGGGGTGAGCACCTTTGCTCAGCTGCAGAAATTCTGGCCATTTTCAGGCTTTCACCCTGCCCCCACAGGAGTAATTGGCTCGTGCTTTGAGCCAAAAGCCTCAGTTCTGCAGGCCGGGCCACAGCTGGGCCTGACCACTTTTGCATGTCCCCTCCGCCCCTGCCTGGCAAGACTGAGCTCACACCTGAGACTCATTCGTGGCCAGCCAGCTTCCACCCTTGCCAGAGGAACTGCGCTTCCACATCCCACCACCACCCGCCCTCCAGCAAGCCTTCAGCCATTGGTGGGGGTGCTGCAGCTCAGACCCTAACACTCAATACTGTAGTCCTGAAAGCTCCCTCCTGCTAAGTGACTCTGCTCTGAGTGCCATGGGGGAGCTTGTTTGGCTGGTGTCCTGCTTCCCTTTGCTGGTATTGCTTGTTCCAGGGGAAATATTCACTTTAGATTTGGGGAGTGACTCAGCCCAGGGGTTAGGGTGGCTGCCCCTCAAAGTGTTTCTCCCTGTGCCTCCTAGATTACACTCTCTTACCACTGCTCCAGTCCTCTCCTCTCTTTCGTCCCTCAGAGCCCCGAGAGAGTTGTTGTGAAAGAGGTTTTCTGTGTGGTCCCTCTAAGAAAAATCCTGGGTCTGAGAAATCTGTCTCTTTCTCACAAATAGTATCCTGACTTGTTTTGCAGCTAAATACTGTCCATACACCTCTTCTAGGCTCTGGGGCTGCAGGCTGGGGCTTCGTTCCTTGGGCTCAGGACCTTCCCCTCTCTACTAAACTCACTTACCACCATGCGAGTCTCTCCCAGCTGCCGTTCACTCCGGGGAGCTGGGAAGCCCTCTCTGCATTTCTGCTTTTCCTACCAGTCTCAGTGTGGCTTCTTCAGTGTTCCTTGGTTGAAGAGTCCTCTTAGTTTAATCTAAAGTTGGTTTTTCCAGATGATGGTTCTTAAAGTTAAGTTGCAATCCACTTTGGTTCTGGGAGGTGATAGTTGGTACATCTGCCTACTCCATCACCATTTTGCCACTCCCATAATGTGTACTCTCTCTCTCTATATATATATATTCTTGATTAAATCCTCTCCTCTAATTTTTCAATGATAATTTCCCCAAAGCATCTGCCAACTTCAGATGAAGTAAAAAGGTAAAATACCTGTAAGTACAAAGAATAAAGTCACAGTTCATTGATGTTATATATACCATGTTTCTTTTTTGTATGTCTAATTTTGTCATATTATACGACATCTTTTTAGAGACATAACCATGGGAAAATACTAAGTACATTAAGTGAGATTTGTTTTTGCTCATACAGTCCTCGTTAAGGTACTTGGAGAAACATCTCTACCAGATGCCGCTTATTGTTCATACTGACTGCTCAACACAACTGTTCAAAGATTGTAATGGCTTAGTCATGTACTTGACTTAGGCCCCACATTTTTCCAATGGGGGTACAAAGTATCCATGCTTAGCAATGTTAGCACAGTCTTCACTAGAGGGATCTGGGATCCGGGAGTTCTGGTCTTGATTCAGCCAATGAAAAGTAAAAGAATGTCTTGATTCAGCCAATGAAAAGTCAAAGAATTATGAAGCCACATTTTCTGTTTTAGGTTTCCTTTTATATATTGCAACATTTCTTCTTCTTTTTTTTTTTTTTTGCAATTCATCTTACCTCCAAAATTGCATACACAGCGATCTGAGCCACCAGGTGGCTTATTGTGAGGCTGTTTAATTGCTTGCATCTTCTTTTGAGGTTAATGCTTATAATTATCATGCTGCAAGTGAAATTGACTATGCTGTTTCCCTGCCAAATGGATTGTGACTAGAAAGGAAGGTTAACTTAGGCCAAGCTAGAAGACTGGCGTGAGATACAGCACAGTAATTGCCTTTCAGTGCCACACTGGAGCCTCATTCGGAAGCCCTGTGCCACTCTGAATGACAAAACTACATAACAAAACAAGTCAGAGTTTCCTGGTTTGCTGTCCTTTAGTTTTATATTAGTCACATTGAGAAATGCACAATCCTCAAAGTTTCCCATAATATGTTCTACAGTCAACAAATGTGCAAACCTCTAACAGCTATAGTTGACTGACAGATTTCCAAGACCAAATAAGTTGAAACATCCCTCACTAAATAGATATAAGAAATTATGAATATTATATTTTGATATTTACCCATAGTATTATACCTCCAAAAGTATGCAACATTCCAAAATTAATTTTAGCAAGGACATCATTTTCTCAAAACATCTTGGAAGTAAGGTAAAAGGGTGCAACTCTTAGGTTTAATTGAAATCATTTTGAAAAATGCTGACTTGAGTCATAAAACCTCATGGTTTATTGGTGAAGCCCAGCAAATGATAGGTCACAGACACGACCCCATGGTCGCTGGCTTGAGAAGAAAGGTTGCTGGTTTGAAGTCCAAGGTCGCTGGCCTGAGCTAAGTGTCATTGACTTGGCTGTGCTCCCCACCCCCTGGTCAAGGCACATATGAGAAACAATCAATAAACAACTAAGGTGCTACAATGAAGAACTGATGCTTCTCATCTATTTCCCTTCCTGTTTTTTTCTCCCTGTCTGTCTGTCTCTGTCTCTCTTGCTAAAAAAAAAAAACAGATAAGAAAACCCAACTTACTCAATTATGAAATTTACTTCCAGAAAGAAATTTGCAGAAAAATAAGTAATGAGAGAATAGTTATATTCATATAGTTTAAAATATACTATATTATTCTTACAGCTTCTTGTGATGTTAGCACAGTATCATGTAAATCAGTCTGTCACAGAAGAGAGAGTCTAGAGTCTTGTTCAAGAGAATGAGGATGAATTTAGCTCACTACTAACATATCATTTTAAAACACTGGAGAAAGAATGAATTATCTGAGAAATATCCTGGGATAGCTTTGCTTATTATTTGGGGAAAAGAATGAATCTATGGCTTGAATCATAAAATACATAAATAACAATAATGAATAAATGAAAAGCATAGATGTTAAAAAATAATATTCAACTTTGAAGATATTCCCCACAAAACATTAAAGGATATTTATATATTCTCATAGAACTGGTCTTATAAACATGCTATCAAAAGCAGAAATCACAAGGAAAATATGCATAATTTTGACTGTATAAAAATGCAAATCCTCTATTTGTAAAAAGATAAACCACTGTTAAAAGATGTATGAGGATTAAATTAACAAATATTTGCTTAGATTTAGACTATGAGTCACAAAATAAAACATTTGATCTTTAATATTAAGGCATATTCTATGCTAATCATTCTTGAAAAAAATATAAAGTACCTTGGAAATGCTTGTACCTTGCTATGTCATACAATATCACATTTTAGTTAAATTTTTCTCAGATTAAATTTTTGAGAACTGGCTCTGACAGGTTGGCTCAGCAATAGAGTATCCACCCGGCATGTGGACGTCCTGGTTCCACTCTTCATCAAGGCACACAGGAGAAGTGACCATCTGCTTCTGTCCTCTTCTCGCTTCTCTCTCTCTCTCTTCCCCTCCTGCAGACATGGCTCGATTGGAGTGAGCTGGCCCCAGGTGCTGATGCACCTCAGACACTAAGAGCTCCGTTGCTGAGCAACGGAGTAACACCCCAGATAGCGCATCACCCCACAGGGGTCTTGCCGGGATCTTGATGGGGGTACATGTAGGAGTCTATCTCTCTGCCTCTCCACTTTTTTTTTCTGCATTTTTTCCAAAGCTGGAAACGGGGAGAGACAGTCAGACAGACTCCCGCATGCGCCCAACCGGGATCCACCCTGCACGCCCACCAGGGGCGACGCTCTGCCCACCAGGGGACGATGCTCTGCCCCTGCAGGGCATCGCTCTGCAGTGACCAGAGCCACTCCAGCGCCTGGGGCAGAGGCCAAGGAGCCATCCCCAGCGCCCGGGCCATCCCCGCTCCAATGGAGCCCTGGCTGCGGGAGGGGAAGAGAGAGACAGAGAGGAAGGGGGGGAGGTGGAGAAGCATATGGGCACCTCTCTTATGTGCCCTGGCTGGGAATCAACCCAGGTCCCCCGCATGCCAGGCCGACGCTCCACCGCTGAGCCAACCGGCCAGGGCCTGCCTCTCCACTTCTTACTTTAGAAAAAAAATTTTTTTTGACAACTCATTAAGAGAATTCCAAATAATGTATTTCAAACAACTTTAATTTTTTACATAACCCAACTATAATCCCACTCTCTTTTTTTATTCACTGAGAGGAGGGGAGACAGAGACAGGATCGTACATGCACCACAACCAGGATACAACAGGGAAGCCCACTAGGAGAGGATGCTCTGCTCATCTGGGGCATTGCTCTGTTGCTCAGCAACTGAGCTCTTCTTAGAGCCTGAGGCAGAGGCCATGGAGCCATTTTTAGCACCTGAGACCAACTCACTTCAGTCAAGCCAGGGCTGCAGAAGGGAAAGAGAGAAAGACAGAAGCAAGAGGGGGAAGAGTGGTGAATCAGATGGATGCGTCTCTTTTGTGCCCTGACTGAGAATTGAACCTGGGACATCCACACACTGGGCCTGAGCTCTACCACTGAGCCTACCGGCCAGGGACCCAACTACAATCTTTTATAAAGCAGTTGTTTTTCTGTGTATGTTCCCTAATTATTTTTTCCTTGTCCAAAATACTAGAACAATACCTTTGTGACTGAGCTGTTAGTATAATTGTCCCGACCCCATTGACATAACAGCAACATCACTGTTAATGGCATTTTTGGATCCTGACTGGAAATCTCATCCTTATCCACAGGTGAATAAAACAAAATACTTTATGTCTGTTATGGAAAAAAGTCATACGACAGTAGGTTTCTAGAACAACACAGGTCGTGCATAAGCGACGGGAATTTGGTGCTGAGGGAGGAACCGCTTCCATCAGATCCCGATGACTTCCCTTGACAGGTGTAACGCTTCTACTTTGTCTTCATTTAGGACAGCTCTGCTTCAGTGCCTAGGAAACATGACAATGGGTTGTAACGCCAGAAGTTTCAATGACGTTTCCAGCTGCATCCCGGGGTGAAACTAACAGGCTTTTGCAAATGCGGAAACAAGAATGGTTTTATCAAGTTCCCACCAGGGAGTCACACAACGATGATTTTGAAAATGTAGATGTGTAATGGTAATTGACATCATTATGAAAACAACACAAAGAATATTAGAAATACATTTATGTTAAGAACCGACTTTTGCAGCGATGAATGTTTTGTCTGGTAATGCTTTTCAAAACCACGCTTTAAGAGGCTGTGGTTTCAGCCAGCAATGAGCTTGGGTTTCAAGTCAAACAAACATCTGAAGACTTCCTCAAGGAATGCGGCTGGCCGTTCAGAGGGCATTAAGAGAAAATGAGGGCATCAGAGTGATTTAATCTCACAAAGGTACAACCATATATAAATTATAGGATAAATCTCTGATTATTCAGAAAACACAAGATGAAGCGGCCGTTACAAAAATGATTGGGAGATGGGAGTTCTGAGCCTTCTTTGCTAGTTTCTGTTTGTGTGACTTTGAAAAATTCAATTTACTTATTTGGCTTGAGATTTCCTCATCTGTAAAATAAAGAATGAGATTTAACTGACCTGAGGGCGCTTACTACGACAAGTCACTCCAGAACTTCACTGCCATTGAAGGGGTAGGCTTTCTGGACCCTGCCAAAGTAGTGTAGGGTGAGCATTTCTAAACACAAGCCATTTGCCATCTTACAGAGTCAACTCTGGTCCAGAGGGGACTAGGAACAAGTCCATCAGGGCGGGCTGCCCCTGAATGGGAAGCCTAAGAAGAATGAGCTGATCGCAATAATTTCTTCTGCATTGGAATAGGATTCAGTTCTGCTTCTCTTGCCTCAAGATAGTGTCTGTATTGTGCTATATTCAATAGACATATACATTCAACTCCAGAAGACTGAGAAAGCCCATTTTTTTTTTTCTGAAAATTCAGTAAAGGGAAACTAGGTCTCACGAAATGCAGCCATGTTTCCAAAATTGACTTTGTTGGTATAACTACCCCCAAAGTTCTCTATACATAACAGCTAATCAGACGACTCCACCAATGCCCCAAGTCTCAGGTAATCTTGACTTATTTCTTAGGGCAAATCCTACCTTTCTGGTTATGCTCAGACGGTGGGAAGAAACAGAGCAAGCTGAAGGGAAAACACAGTGACAGTCTTAGAGCACCTGTCGAATCTGGTCATTTTACCTTACATAATTGTGTTTAGACCCCCCCAGTTAATACAGGAGGTAGGTTTTATTATTATTATTATTAAAATATTAAAGAGGAGAAAATTGAGTCCATAAGAGGATTGCTAACCTTTCTAATATTTTATAGCTTAGAAAAGTTTTGGAGTTAGACCCATCAATCCCTGCTCTGTCGAATTCTTGCTGTATGAGTTTGGAAGGAAAGAATACGTCTTTATTCCACGTGGTAAATTAATGCAAAAGTAAGGCCTGGCTTTTCAAAACACAATCATCTTAATTTCTAAGTAGTTTCAGAATAAAAACCTGAATTGACAAATTTTTTGTTAGATATGAATAAAGTGTATGTTTGTATTTGTACATATTTACATACATTAACAGATATATATTTTGATTAATAGTTATCAGAAAAAGATAAAAAATTAACACATACACAGCATATATTAATGTTTACTAAAAGATATATTAACCTGAAATAAAAAAGAGATGAAATTATTCAAAGTTGGAGCCAAACAGGTGACACCAATTCTAAAATGATTTTCTTTTAGGTATTATTACGATTCTTGAAACTACTGAAACCTCACATGTGTCAAAAAATATCTATCTTTTTACCTCACAATTCCATTTATAGACAGAACTGATTTTAGAAATCTAAGTTGAACATCACTGTCCCCTACGGTTTTAGACTTTCCCTGGTGGTCATCCAGTGACCAGTGTGGCCATTGAGAAGTCAAAGGCCACTCTGAGTCATATTTTATTTTACAGAATGAATTTTTGGTGACTAGGAACTTTTCTAATTTATTCCTTATCACTGAGGTTCAGAAATTTTTTTTTTCATTTTTATATTTTGGTAACAGATGGCCTTTAATATTAATCTTCCTTAGCACGTATTGGCCTTCCTAAGTTAGAGACTGATTTCTTTCATTTCTGAGAGATTTTTAACATATTTCCCCCACATTGAACTTTCTCTTTCCTCTTTCATTTAATGTTGGATGTGGAACTTCCTGGACCATTCCTCTAGTTTTTAAACTCTACGAGTTCGTATTGCTTATCTTTTTTATTTAATATTATTGAAATTCCCTAAATGGCGTCTCTCTAACATCCAAACTTTCCAAAGAATCTGTGTGCATCGAATATGAACACACGCACGTGCACACACAACGTGCCCTCGAATTTACACACATCCAGCAGTTAACTCTGAGGGCCTGTGCGTGTTCTTCGCACACGCGTGTTCTTCTTCTCTTGCTCTCTGTGGAGGATGGTCTCCGCCTGTTGCTTTGCATCCACTGTCTGTCCCCTGACTCTGTGTCCCCAGCCAATCCCCACGGACTGACCCGGACCTATTCCATCTCCAGGGCTCCCCTGGCCTCTGGCTTCTCGTTGGGATTTGTCCCCAGAGTTTGACCCCATTTCCAGGTAGGTCTTTGCTTTCCTTCCAGTGTTTGGCTTCTTTGGTCTGGAGCCTTTCTGTTTTCCTGACTCCACAAATTAAACCTGTGCTCTCCTGCCGGATATGGGAAGGGTGGTCACAGTGGCGATGAAACTGGAAATGTACTGGGGGTCCTATTACTTCTTTTTTTTAATGCTTTTTTTTTTGAGAGAGAGAGAGAGAGAGAGAGGTAAAGATAAATTCATTGTCCCACCCTCTGTGCCATTGATTGCTTCTCATATGTTCATATGTGCCCTGACCCAGGCTCAAACCCACAACCTCGGGGTTGAGTGCCCCGGCTCAAGCCGACGACCAGGGGGACAAAGCCAGGGACTTCAGTGCTCCCAGGCAGTGCTCTATCCACTGTGCCACCTGCCAGGGTGCTGCTCTATCCACTGTGCCACCTGCCAGGGTGCCATGACTTCGTTTATAAAAATACTTTAGTTATCGATTTTCCAGAGAGAGGGGAGAGAGACGGAGGTGGAGCGAGAAGGATCAACTCATAGTTACTCCAATTTTGCTGTTCATTGATTGTTTGTCATGTGGGCTGTGACCAGGCAAGCCGGGGTTTCGAACCAGACCTCAGCATTCTGGGTCTACGCTCTACCCACTGTGCAACCTACCAGGGTGCCATTAATTCTTATTTAGACTTTTAAACACTCCTGTTTTCAATCCCCGCTTCACGCCACCTCCCACAGCCTTAATCATGGATTCTTTCTCCCTTCCAGTGTGGGGCAGCACACATTGGGCGGCTTTTCGGGACATCCAGAGGCATTCAATTACCAACTTTTTTCAACTATAGTGGCTTCCTATATTCTAAAATTATATCGATCTCTTTCAGGTCTAAGTGTGTGTTCCTATTTTAAAATATTCTGTCACTGTTATGACATGATGTGATTAGAAGGAGTTTAAATTCCTGGCAGCAGTCTGCACACAGCAAACTCCTTAAAAATGATGTATTCACTTGTGGGGGCAGAGATTATTGTCTCTAATAAATTAAATCACTTTTAAATTAATCTCCTTTAGGGCTTTAATGACTTCTATGGGCATGAGGAATTAAATGAGAAAATTAAAGAGTTTCACAACCTCCTCAAAAAGTCTTATTTGGGGAGTTGGGCTCCCCAAGCTCTTAAGAAGTATTCTTCTAAGCAAAACATAAACCTTTGCTAGTTAAACTCTTATACCAAATGTATCTTTACCAAAAAAAAAAAAGAAAATCAAAATAATATGCTTAGGTTTTTGAATTGCACAGAGAGTACTTCATTTTTTTCCATGCAATGTGAGACAATATGAAGAATAGGAAGAAGCCAAACATACGTTAAACACACACATGTGCGTGCACACAGACACATTTCTGATGCAACAGTTTATTTTGCTAAATTTTATTTTGTCTGTTTCATATTGCTGTGGGATTATAGTTACTGATTTTATACTTCCGACTATTTGAATACCCGTTGGCAATGTTGGAGCTGCTACCAAAATATGGAGAGTAATTATTTTCTAACCTGTAAAATAAGTCGAGGAGGAATGATGAGTCCCGAGGGGTCACTAGTTGTCATCAACCAACATTGATCAACATCTGGACTGTTTTCACTGTTGTCATCCTCCAGTCCACCCTCTACAATAACCTTTATCACACAGATCTCTAAGCAGATCATGGCCATATGTTTCAAATGGTCCTCTTGATAACTTAGAACAGAGTATTTAGAGCAGCTTCTCTTCTTGTGCAAGTAGGTCGCTATCGTTTTTATATTGTCCAACGGTCAACCTACGACCTCTTTGGAAGGAAGGGAAAGTGCTACCTCCTTTTTTTCTCACTGTTCACGTGTGTTTGTGTTATTGGTATTCATCTTCGTCTGTGGTTTGATTGTGAAACTTTTTTTGGAGGGGGGGCACTGGGTCTATTTGGTAACTTAGGTAAAAGCAGATAATGGAAATCAATTTAACCAAGGCGCACGGATTGTTGTGCATCCTAGTCAGCTAGGAATGAAGGAGTAAAGAGGGGTGTCCCCTCCACACCTCTGTGCTCTGGGGCTTCCACCCTTCCTCCGTGAGAGCTCCCTGCGAGTAAGCAATAGGCACTCGGAAACTTGAGAACCCAGCTAAGAGAAGGCACCGTAGGAAGCTTCATGTGAAATATCAGTGAGATCCTCTACTTCATTTATTTTTGGTAAAAATAAATATAGGCCCTGGCCGGTTGGCTCAGTGGTAGAGCGTTGGCCTGGTGTGCGGGGGACCAGGGTTCGATTCCCAGCCAGGGCACATAGGAGAAGCACCCATTTGCTTCTCCACCCCCCCCTCCTTCCTCTCTGTCTCTCTCTTCCCCTCCCGCAGCCAAGGCTCCATTGGAGCAAAGATGGCCCGGGCGCTGGGGATGGCTCCTTGGCCTCTGCCCCAGGCGCTAGAGTGGCTCTGGTCGTGGCAGAGCGACGCCCCGGAGGGGCAGAGCATGGCCCCCTGGTGGGCAGAGCATCTCCCCTGGTGGGCGTGCCGGGTGGATCCCGGTCGGGCGCATGCGGGAGTCTGTCTGACTCTCTCTCCCCGTTTCCAGCTTCAGAAAAATACAAAACAAACAAACAAACAAAAAAACCCACAACCATATATATATATAAAGGATCAATTCCATTTTAGAAAATGGCCTCTCCCAGTAGTCCCCCAGGATCTTGCCATTCCCCTATCACAAGCTGTCCTCAAAGCTTTCTTCTGTGGAAGGTGGCAGGGTGAAGGGACCGAGTGCTGGGGCAGGGACCCCCAGGGCCATGTGGCTTCCTCTTCACTCTCTCTCGGGCAGGCTCCCTGTTCGGTGCTACTCCTCATGCTGGGAGGTCTTGTGTGGCCATTCTTCCCGGCAGCCCCAGCCTCAGTCCCGGCTGACACACGGCATTAACGGTCATCCTTTGAGCGTCCCTAGCTAACGCCGTGTAGAGAAGGGGCCAGCTGTCCCGACACAGTTCAGTCCAAATTGCATGTCCATGAGCTCAGTAAACGCGTGTTGTCTAACAGCCCTAAGTGGGAGGTGGTATGTCACGTAGCACTCGCGATAACCGGAACAAGAGATGAATGTATTTGCCTCACATTGTCCATGGCTTGCCTCACACACACCACGTGGACGACAGTTAACCCAGGCTCAGACTGTGTGAATTGAAGTTTGGAGAAAAGGGTGAAAACGACGTTCTCCTCTCAAGATTATGTAACATAAGCTACTCTCTCACATGATGGAAATTCCTACGGACAAAAATGCTACGTTGACCCAACTGTCATTCTGCATAGGAGTCCACAATTATAATTATAATTATATAATTTCTTCAAAAATAGAGTGTCACTCTGTTGAAATAAAGATATTAATATATATTAGACTGTTGCCATACATAAGTGAAAGTCTTATGAACTCTTGTTTTTTAACTGTGGTGGTCGGTAAATCAGAACACAGAAGGGACTTGTTTTTTATACAAGGATTTATAGATGTGGTTATCCAGGGGGGGAAATAGATTGGATATACGGGGTTGAGTTGACGTAACTCTGGTAACTTGAGTGACGACCAGAGTTATCAAAGATGTGTGTAAAACTTTGAAAGTAGCCCTGAGAGGCTCTGAAGAAAAAGAAATCTTATATCATAGAGATTTTGGTTGTGGGAATGGGATATTATTGCCTATATGATTTATAGGAGGGCAGAATGGTGTTGACTCTGGACTGATGTCATTGTTTCCTTGCTAATTCGGCTGGTTTGGGGTCCTAAGCCTCGGAGAGTCGGTGGAGGTGAATATCAGAAACCCATAAGACAATCATACACTGAGTGTAGATAATCAAAATGGGATATTTACATGAGTTTCTGATGCAGTGGATTATAATATGGATTAATCTGGAAATGATGAAAATTCAAAAAGACTTACTCATGTTTAGCTTGAAGCTACAATAAACTGTCTCATATGTGCTATATTAATGTTTGTTGCTGACATCTTTGGTACTGGTAGATTTATGATTTTGAAGTGAAATATTCAGTTTTTTGACACTGTGGTTGTTAAGCCCAAACTTTCAATATGTTCTCTATCCAAACAAAGATTCGTTTCCTTGTTAATATCACAGTCCTTCAGCATTGCAAATGCCTTGAATCAATTTTTGCTTATACCGAAATATGATTCCTAAAAAAATAAGGCGAATAGTTTAAAAATAGATTTTCCTTTTTTAGCTCCTTTTTGACATTTAAATATACTAGGCCACATATAAACACCATCTTATTAAGTTATCTAGGCCATGTCATTGTCGTAATTTAAAACATAATGAATTTACAACGTAATATACCCTGAACGGAGTCCGTGTATATCGCTGGTCAGAGTTTGTGATTTTCAGTTGTAAATTAGTTCCAAATCAATGAGTGCTTCCACCTGGAGACATAATAATTATTCCATTGAGTTGGAACTTAAACCTGGTCCTGGGCCAATTTGGGCTCTTCATGCCTTTTAATTCAGAGACAAGGAAGGGGAGAGTGTCCTGACTGGAGTGATTGATCCCGGTCAGCAAGAGAAAGCTGAACAGCTACTCTACCATGGAGGTAAGGAAGTGTGTTTATTTGCTTGATATATAAAAACAGAAACCTAACACCTCTGTGGCAACTAACAAAAACCCATTAAACACTAGTGCACTCTAGCTTCAGCTATTCTTTATATGAAAGAAATACAAATGATAAAAATGCAAAGATGTGGCACCATGCAAATTCACACCTACTTAAAATGCTAAGAGCTCACTCACTGACTTATTAAATAAATGTTATTCACACCATAGATTTTTGAAACAAAGGTTAAAAAAATACCTGTGTCATGGGAGAATAAAATGTTAAGAAAATAAGATAGAAGGGACTGTCTCTTTATGTCACACGTAACAAAGGTTAAAAAAATACCTGTGTCATGGGAGAATAAAATGTTAAGAAAATAAGATAGAAGGGACTGTCTCTTTATGTCACACGTAAACCCTGTCATTGCCTGAGGCAAAGCACTAACAGGAGCCCAGAGAAAGGAAGATTATCTGCCAGTGACCTTGGGGTGGAGATTGTCAATATTTCAATGTAATTGGCTAAAATCTGAGCCATTTCTTTAAGCACAAGTGTTAAGTTTAAATAATGCACGAGAAAAAAAAGTGTCACAAATATATTTTAAAACTTGCAAATCAAAACATAGGTGATGTTTTCCCAGAGCCACGATTAAAGAACAGTTGTCAGAGAAGATCCGCCAAGCACACTTGGTCTGTAAAGACGAAGAAACCGTGAATAACAGTCTAGGAGTGGAGGGGTGATAAATACAGAAAAATAATAACACGTCAGAGAATGAACAGTTGCTCTAGCAGAGGGCAGAATAGATTTCTACGGAACATGAAAGAGGAAAAGATTATAGTCTTCCGAAGGAATCCAGAGTCTTCCCCGAAATGACTGTATTTTCCTGGACTTTGAAGAATGAGTTCAATTAAACCAGTTGGAAAGGTAAGAAATTTCAGGAGCACAGGAACCGGAAGTAAGAGCCCTGGAATGGAGGAGTCACACTCAGAGAAAGGCGGGACTTTCTGTGTGATAAGCAGCAGGCTCTCAGCAGGGGACCATGGGCAGGGAGGCTGACATGGGATACTGGAGTCGTCCTGAAGATGCTCAGGGCCCAGGCTGAGTTGTGTGCTTTCAACAGGCATTAAAAGTCTCTAAATAGGGAAACAGGACGCTCCACCTTCTAAAAGACAGTGTAAACCAACAATTTCTTATCTTGACGCACTGGTGTTCCTTCCAGTCACAAAGTGAAACTGAGGCAAGATAGGAATAAACTAGATGATTTCCTCAGCCGATGGAATAGGGAAACTACAACAAGGTAATTAAACAAGACCAAGCAGTTTGACCAATTTACCACCAGGGAGCGCAAGACCTTGTGTTCCCTAACCAAGGACACTGGAGAACGGAGGGTTTTTATACCTTTCCTGCCTGACCAGAGAATAAATAGCTTAAATTACCTTGTTCGGGGACATAGAGAACAAAGACCCAGTTGGTGCCATTTGTACCAGCCAAAGACCCAAGACAGATGAAGGCAGGGGAACAAATAATAATATAAGAGAACCAGTTAGAGCCAGACAGACACGAAAAAGTACAGCAGCAAAACTGACCAGAGATAATCCCCAACTCCCTTACATGCTCAATGTGATGAATCCACGTACGGCAGAACACACCTGGAAAACAAACGCCTAGTCTGTGAAGACCCTCCCCCAAGACCCTCCCCCCCCCCTAGGATTCCAGCCCACAGGAGAGAGAGGAAAACCCTCATGACAAAGACCCGGCATGGGCAAGCATGAACTTGATACTTTTCATCTCCTAAACTCTAACGGTGCCCGGGAAACTTGTCACCCAGGGAGCAGCGGGCAGGGGCCACTGGTTCCGGGCTCACCCCCTGATCCTATCTCCACACCCCCTTCTCTCCGACTTCCCAGGGAGCGGACAGCAGCCCCGCCTTGTCTCCCTTCTCATAAGAAACATGCAAGGAAATCACATATTAACGTCATACCACATATGTATTGTTTATCATTCTTTTTATTAGAAACATGCTTTTCAGGCACTTAACCTGGGCTTTCTCACCAGGAAGAGAAAGGGTATGTTTTAAAGGGATGTGGTATTTGTTGAAGTTTCTGTATATTTGCAATTTCTGAATGTGAGTGAATACCTCATTCAGGGAGAACAGCTTTTACTTTGAGGGGAAAAAAAAATTAAAGTAAATGAAAACGTAATCTTTAAATTATTGAATATTTGACAGGAAATAAAAAAGTAAATACGACTGAGGAAGCATATATTATTCACTCCTATCAAATTCTCCGCTTATGCAAATGTAGGTTTTAAAGAATAATTTTATTAGCTCTATCTTGGCAGTCATACCATTAAAATTAAATCCAAAATGGAGACAACCAGACTTGGTAATTCCCTAAGCAGACACAACAATTTAAGCCACTTGAACAAAACTAAATCCAGCTTGTTTCCCGAACATAACCAAACATTAACTCAGGTGATTTCTTGGAAATGTCTCTGACAATTATAATAGGAACTTAAGTCATCTTCTTAAAATGGTACGGAATAATCACTTTCAACCAATCCCCTGCTGTCTGGAAACCCTCATTCACTAGTAACCAATCACTACCAAAGTTAATTTAACTTCCTCATTTACAAACTTCCATCTTACAAACCATCCAGAAACTTCACACCCCTGAGCCTTATTCATGTCCATCACTGAATGTGGAAGCTCTCCGTTCTCGAACTGTCCTTACAAGTTCAATAAATTCATACTAAATACTGTTTATGGATTTGGTGATTTTATTTTTACTCTTCCTGAATTTTTGACAACAGCAAACTTTCAATGGGAACACACAAAAAAAACGATAAATGCCTAAAGGTAGAATACTGATACTGTGTTTGGGTACACCAAAGTGAAATTGTTTATGTCATACAGTTGATGTCCATTAAATAATATGTAATTATATTTATATTGTTAAATATGCAGGGAAAAAAATTAAATTAGTGTTTTATTAATATTTTCAAATGTGAGTGGAAGACTGAAAGATGAATATATGCAGTTCAAACTTTATATATATAAAAGATATGTTTATATATAAAAATAGGTTTATGCATGTTAGATTCTTAAATACATAAACACACATATTTACACGTATTGATGTAATATAAATTATATCTATTCATGGGATGACTTTATATGGCGTTGAAAGAAATAAAAATATTTCAAGTGAATAATTAATATTTTCTACCAAGACATGATCACATGATTTCACAGTAAATTACTGTTAAGGCAAAATGGATCTTCAGGGTTCAAAATTGCCCCCTCCCAACCCTTCCTCCGTCCGTGTATGTGATGAACTGTACTTAACATTGAAGTTGACCAAACAGGAGCCTGTTACCACAGGAGCCCGTTACCAATGGAGACAGGAACCAAAATAGACCCGGTACCAAAGCAGGCAGGAACCGAGACAGAAGAACACCAGGAGCTCAGGCCAGAGGCCGGCTAACCAGCATCGACAGAAACGGCCAGAAGGGGGCAGCAGAGTATACAGCGAACCCTCCCACCCCTGCTCCAGGCTGACTCTCATACCGGACTCGGCCCACCTGCACCCAGGTTTTTGCAATAAATCCTCTTTCCTACACTTTGGCCTCTGTGTGTTTGATGTGACTCCTGCTTGGTCCCGGACCTTTCAATGACCTGTGCGCGTTGTATAGACTGGTCCTAGATTAAAATATCTTCCAATGCCCAAGTTCTTAAGTTCTTGACCTCCTGCTCAGAGTAATCTTTGCTGGCTGCCTCTGCCGGGAGGTCCTCTCAGTAACACTCTGTTGGAGAGGTCTGCCTTCGATAGGGGGGGTCACAGAGCAGCCCTTTAATTGATGAGTGGACCGCCTCTCCCAGTAGACCGCAGTCTCCCCAAGGTCAGGGGGCTTACCACACTGTGGACCCCCAGAACTGAGTAATCCTTAATAAATATGTTTAATTAAAATGTATTTTTTTCCAGAAATCCCATTATTTAATAGGAAAAAAATTTTAATCACCTGGATGTCTATGTGTTGTCAACACCTAAAAATTTGCAATAATTTATTACTACTAAAACTATTCCTTGTGTATAAGTAGGAAGGAGTTTTTATGTAAATTCAGGAGAACTTAAAAAAAAATGGACATTTTATTTGATTATTTGTTGGAAAAAAGTTGAAAATACAAAAACTCTTACGTTCATATTTTTTCTACACATTTTTATTGAATTCCTACTATGTATTAATCATCGCACAAGCCCCGGTGGGAGGGAGATACACAGACAAACGAGACACAGTCCCTCTGCGACGGGCTGGCTCATACAGAACAGGTGTGAGACACGGGGGCTGTAACTCGCGGTAGAAATGACCACGGGCATCAGAGATTTGCTGAAGTGATCTTGGTCCCACTCTGTTTCCCTACGACCCACAGTAATAAATTCAATTCACACCGTGTGTGCATATAAACCCGAAACCAACGTGTCCAGACAGTAGCTCAGCTTTATTGTATGCCACGCCCTCCGGCACGTGGTATTTTTTGTTCCACGCTGCGTGTGGGCTCCCTCAGCGGCGCACGGCACAAGCAGAGTCAGCACACCGCTCAGAAAGGCTGAGCTATCTGGAGGAGCAGCTTCCTCTCTACGATGCTATCTGTGCTAAATATTGAATTTTGAAAACTGTATCTTTACACAGCCACATTTGAGAAAAAGGAATCCGTCTCGAGAGAAGGAAGCATGCGAATCAAAGCGCTGAGAAACCGTGTGAGACGTGCGTCCCTAACGGGAGTCCGGTTGGGTTTGGCTGGTGGGGGGGGGCAGGGTGCTCGGCGGCCCCGGGTCCCACACCCTGATCTGTTAACACACACTTTGTGTACCTGGCCTCTCTCGGGTGTGGCAGGAACTGTGGTTATACAAGCATACCATTTCCATCATTATTTTACTTTTTTTGGTAAAAAAATAAAATAAGAAGGATTTTTTTTTTTTTGCAGATATAATTACAGTCCCTAATCACTGAGTTAAGCAGTGGGTCCGACCGCCCCAGACGACCTCGTCAAAGGGAGATTTACACTCAGACATCGTGCGCGTTCTTGCTGGTTGTGAAGATCTGGACTTCAGGAACTCGACACCTGCGAGGGGCGCGGGTCTGCCAACACCGTGCGGACCCCAGAGAGAACACCGGGCCAGCCCGGCCGATGTTGCCAGATTGTGAGACCCTGAGCAGAGGGCCCAGTGGAGCCCACAGACTCCCGGCCTCCTGAGGCAGCAGGCAGTGCAGGGGTGGCAGCTTAAACCAACTGTGTGATCATTTCTTACTCAACAAGCAGTAAACAGCTGGATTGTGGGTCCACAAAAAACAACAGTGGGAGAGCATCTTGGGAAGGTCAGTGAAGTCCAGCTGGGTCGGAGCCAGGAGAGCGGGCTCAGAGGGCTCTTCTTCAGGAAGTGGGGGGCCACCGAGGATCTGGGGGAGGCGGCTCGGGAAGGAAAGGACGCACTGGAAGACATGTCCCCGCAATCCTCTTCTTCTCCAGTTGTTATTTAAATAGCTTCTGTTTCGATGATCACGTGGTTTACTTATGAGACAGATGGAGTTATGACAATAGATGTTGCTTTAGAAATAGGATTCGGTAACGGTACAGGTGTGGGTGTGGCCGGTAAAAATGCAGGTGCAGTAGTCCTCCCTGCATCTGAAAATTTTCTTCCTGCAGTTTCAGTTGCCTGTGGTCAGCCGCGGCCCTAAAATATTAAATGAAAAATTCCAGAGATAAACAAGTCGTAAATTTAAGCTGAGAGCCCGTCTGAGTAGCATGATGAACTCTTGTACCGTCCACCTCCACTCGGCCCACGTTGTAAATTGCTCCTTTGTCCAGCGTCTCCACACGGTATCCACTTCCAGCCCGTTAGTCACTGAGTAACCTCTGTGGTCATCAGATCAACTGTCTCAGTAGCTCAGAGCTTGTGCCCAAGTCATCCTTCTTTTACTTAACAAGGAGCGCCCAACCTGCAGGGGGAGCGATGCTTAGCAATTCGGAATTCGCCAAAGCCAAGTGGCAAAGTACTTCCTCTTAGTGAAGATGTGCGTCGAGCACCACCAGATATTTTGAAAGAGACACGGCGTTCACATGACTTCTATTCGAGTATCTCGTTATAATGGTTCCATTTCGTTATTGTCATTGTTGTTCAGCTCTTCCTGTGCCGCCAACAGTGGCGACGCATTCTGGGAAATGCGTCATTAGGCGAGTCCATCGCGGTGCAAACCTCACAGAGTGCAGGAGCACAGACCGCGGTGGTCTCCCCGGCTGCCCCCGTGGGCTCCATGCATAGAGACCGGCGCACTTAGGTTATAGACCTCTGCAGCGTGGGACCATACGAGATGACATGAGATTGAATCAGACACAAGAGAGAAGATTCAATCCAGAGAGTGGTAAACAGGATATGTGGGAGCCTGCAGCCTGCATGTCACTGTACTGTTTTCTTTTCTTTATCTTTTTAAGTAAGCAGAAGACACTAAAATAACAATAAAAACATTTGTAGTAGCTGTTTAAACCAGTCGTAGAACCATTTATTATTATCAAGTGTTGTAAAGTATACATGAATTTATGTGCTACACTTCTATCCAACCGGCTGCCCGGTAGGTGTGTTACAGTAACACACAAATAACGTATTGCACCACAACACCACTTAGTGATAGAAGATGTCAGGTCCACTCTCATCTTATGTGGCCACCGGGGTACATAGAGTCCCTCCTTGACCAAAACGTCATTATGTGACACACAGAGGAGAAACCGTAGTCAATGTAGGGTTTAGTATGGCCTGTGGTTTCAGGCAGCCACTGGAGGTCTTGAAGTGATTCCTCCTGGGTTTAAAGGGGGAGTCGGTGTGATGAACAAACACGGTCACTAGATAGCTGTACCTCTGGGGACCCGTGCAACATGGTGACAACTGGCTGTAATTCAATCAAACAAAAGATGTTTTCTTCTTCTCCACATCCAGAGAAAGTCCTGAGAGAGCCACATCTGTCACCAGGGAAATAGCAGCCATTTATAACCTTGCTAGACTAAAAGTCACACCCCTTTCAACAGCGGCATCCACAGTATCGGAGAACAGAGGATTTACAGACTCCTGTACCATCTCTCAGCAGGTGCTAAGCAGACCTAACCTCTCGGGCTTAATGAGCTCCTATGGGCTTTGAAGTTAACAGGGGAAGAAAAGTCTTCAATGCAGAAACAACGCCATTCATGTACTGATGGAGAACCTTTACAGTAATTTTAATTTTAAAAGAGAGCAAAACCCTGGCTGGTTGGCTCAGCGGTAGAGTGTCGACCAGGTGTGTAGAAGTCCTGAATTTGATTCCTGGTCAGGGCACACAGGAGAAGCAAACATCTGCTTCTCCACCTCTCCTCTTCTCCTTCTTCTTCTTCTTCTTCTTCTTCTTCTTCTTCTTCTTCTTCTTCTTCTTCTTCTTCTTCTTCTTCTTCTTCTTCTTCTCTCTCTCTCTCTCTCTCTTTTTCTTCTTCCCCTCCTGTAGCCATGGCTCTAGTGCTTCAAGTAAGTTGGCCCTGAGCTCTGAGGATGGCTCCATGGCCTCACCTCAGACACTGAAACAGCTCAGTGGTGCCAGGTAGGCAGAGCGTCACCCCCTAGCGGGATTGCCAGCTGGATCTCAGTTGGGGGGCATGTGGGAGTCTGTCTGCCTCCCCACCTTTCACTTAATAAAAAAGAGAGAGAGAGAGAGAGAGAGAGAGAGAGAGCGCTAACTTAGCCTGACCAAGTGGTGGTGCAGTGTAGAGCATTGACCTAGGACATTGAGGATCCGGGTTCAGAACCCTGAGGTTGCCGGCTTGAGCGTGGGCTCACCAGCTTGTGTGTGGGGCCACTGGCTTGAGTGTGAGGTCATAGACGTGACTCCATGGTTGTTGGCTTGAAGCCCAAGTCTCTGGCTTGAGCCTAAGGTCGCTGGCTTGAGCAAGGGGTCAAGGCACATATGAGAAAGCAGTCAATGAACAACTAAGGTGCTGCAACTATGAGCTGATACTTCTCATTTCTCTCCTTTCCTGTCTGTCTGTCCCTATCTCTGACTCTCTCTCTGTCTCTGTTATAAAATGTTTTTTTTAACAATTTCTAGATTGTTGCTGATCTTTTACATTCTGATTATCCAAAAATTAGAATATCAACCAGATACAACAAACTTCTGTTGTTCTGAAAAAAAGGCAAATAAATAATTAAATAAATAAATATGAAAAAACCCAAAATGGATCGTATAAGTGTCTTCCAGTAATATTTTGCTTCTTTCATGACAGGAGAGCATGATATTAATGATTCATATTTTTAACACATTATTCACCTTTCCAGCATCAGAATATGCTATTTTAATTATTACTAAATAACTTAATTAAACATTCTTGAGGTGGAGAAGCCCTGACAAGAATGCCAGGTGGGGACCGAAATGGCCAGAATTGTCACCTTCATCCACGAGCAGCCCGGTCCGTTCATACCCACGCGGCCAGAATTGTCACTTTCATCCACGAGCAGCCCGGCCCGTTCACACCCACGCGACCAGAATTGTCACCTTCATCCACGAGCAGCCCGGTCCGTTCATACCCACGCGGCCAGAATTGTCACTTTCATCCACGAGCAGCCCGGCCCGTTCACACCCACGCGGCCAGAATTGTCACCTTCATCCACGAGCAGCCCGGTCCGTTCACTCCCACGCGGCCAGAATTGTCACTTTCATCCACGAGCAGCCCGGCCCGTTCACACCCACGCGTCATATACATCTCATCATTTTATCCGTGTCCTGTGGTGTGAAAGGCTCGGGCAGCCCTGCTTCAGGTCCTATTTTGCTGTTAGAAATGCAATCATGGTTTCTATAGCTCACTGGGCAGCTTAGGGCTGGTGATATTTTCAGAGCTCTGTCAATCAGAGACCGGGAAGCAGATGGTTTCATTAATTCTTCTGGTTCCAGTTGGCAAGCCGTTCATCCTCATAGTTTAGTATAGTTTCTTGGGGGGGGGGAAGAGAATGAGTCAGGCTACAGGAATGCCCTGGGGGTAACAGACCACTGGGGTCAACCATTATGTCTACGTGCACACCCAGTCACATGATCGAATGGATGTCGGTGGCATCCAGGAAAGAAAAAAGCTGACAACAAATGGTTTTCCAAAAGTGGTGGTAATTTCTTCAACTTTCAGAACCCACACATTTCATGAAAACTTATTAAGTTGTCCCTTATAATGTCAGACAATGGGGGCCAGGGGCGTGTGAGGCCCACGGAAGGTTCAGGCTGCACGGATAAGCAGTCAATTTTAAATATTTAACTCCTCTGCCGGCCACCCAAAACACTTCTGTGAAACAGTTTATTAGTCAGGCAGCAACAAATTGTCATTCCAACAACAACAACAAAAAAACACTTTAGCCTTCATTAGTTTAGAAAATTACTCAGAGACTAATTAAGAAATCATTGACTGAGGCATAGAAACATGAGTAAGACCTGACCCCTCATGAAAACATAAAGACATTTTCAGTCTTAGAAAAAGGCTACTTGTTCTATGACAGGGATACCGAGGAGTCACCAGAATGGGTTTAAAAACTGCATAAGCAATACATGCCATTTTTATTTTGTCCTTAGATTGGCTGATCAATTATCAGCAATTGCTTGACCTCTGATGGGTTTTACTGAGTGCTTATTTCTGAGTATTTTTTTACTGTCCTGGGAAATGGAAGCAAACAGGTCTTTGCATTAAAGGCATTCTATTAGTTTCTTGCAGGTGTGGTGGTGACAAATGAGCATAAACGGAGTAGTTGATAGCAGAAATGTAGTATCTCACCTTCTTGGAATCCAGAAATCCAAAACTAAGGTTTCCTTCCACAGGGACCAACTGGCCATTGGTCTAACTTTGAGTTGGTTGTCCTACAAGATCTTCACGACAGTGCACCTGTCCCTCTGCGAGCATCCTCTCCCTTCGTTCACATTTTGGGAACAAAGACTGAATTGTGGATGAGAAGACAGCATAGTAGCCCCTGTCCCCCGTCAGCAGAGGACTATTCACAAGTACACCTGTTTACCAACTCTGGTGGTCTCTTTCTTATTTGTTATGGATTTGTCTATATCTAAAAGTATCTGGAAGAAATTCTGCCTTTTTTTTTTTAATAGACTCATAGTATAATCAAACTTCGAACGTCACTTGGGAAAAGGTATAATCCTTTCCTTCAAGAAATTTTTGAACGTTGCCAGAGGGAAGGGGGATGAGAGGACGGGATCAGGGAAGGTGAAAGGTCAGCCAAAGTATATACACTCAACACGTGGGCACAGATAATAGGGGAGCAAATCCCGTAGGGATGGTGGGGTGGGAGCTAGGGGAAGGGGACAAAAGGTGTGCAATGGGGGGGCATGTCATTGAGGAGGGAAGGAGTTATATTGAGTGGGACACTGGAATCCACGTTGACACAACAAATTTTAAAAATTGATCGAAAAAAAGAAATGTTCAACATGTGAAAAATCAACAAACACATTAAAGAGGCAGGTCTAGGAAGATGAGGAGAGAAAAGGCCCAGTAGACACCGTATTCGGTCAAATGGAGAGAAATGTCACCTGCCCTTCCGGGATGCTTCCGCCCCCAGCTTTCTTTCACAGCGCAATCCACTGGGCTCCTTCCTCCATTGACGCTGCGTCGCTGACCTCCGAGTGGACCGAGGTCTCCCGTTAGAGTCTCTGCAGGAAGATAAGCCCCCCCCCCCCCCGTTATCAACCCGCGACACCCTAAGACAGATCCTGACTAATTAAATTCACACCCAGCTCCAGAGGCGAGTCCAGCGCTTTAATTAAGGACTTCCTGAAACTTCGGAAAGACAGAAAATGATGGAAGAATTCAGGATTTTATTAGATGCATAGTGTTCTGAATCTTAAGCAGAACAGGCCATTTAATTAGCACTTTAAATGAGAGAGAAGGAAGGAGGGAAGCCGGAAGGGAGGGAGGGAGTCATGGAGAGAGAGAGAGAAGAGAGAGAGAGAGAGAGAGAGAGAGAGAGAGAGAGATGGGGGTTGGAGGGATGGGAAAAAAGGTGGAGGGATTGAGAAGTACTGATTGGCAAGCGACCCAGTGGTCATGGGATGTCAAGTACAGTGTAGGGAATGAATCAATAATATTGGAATAACCATGTATGGTGACAGGCAGGTATTGGAAATATCAGGGACAGCACTTTGCAAAGCACACGATTGTCTAACCACTGCGCTGTGTAACCTGAAACTAACACAGAACATTATTGAATTTTTAAAAATTATAATTTAAAATGATTGGAGTAGAAAAAAGGTTATAAATAGCCCAACTAGTTACAATTTGTAGAAAGTGCTTTGAGAAAGGCTCTGGCCGGGTAGCACGGTTGGTTAGAGTATCATCTTTACATGCTGAGGTGGTTGGTTCAATCCCCGGTCGGGGCACATACGAGAATCGTCCAATGACAGCATGAATAAGTGGAATCATTGGTTGATGCTTCTCTCTCATTCTCACTGTCTCTGTCTCTGTCTCTCTCCCTTCCTCTCTCTCTAAAAATCAATAAATTAAAAAAAATACATTGAGAAAGGAATCAAAGAAGCATACTCCATTTCAAAAGCTTTTCACTGAAGGGCCTGTTCCACAAAGACAGAAAATTAAGATGGGACTTGGACTCCGAGAACTAGCGTTACGGTGCATTCTGCTGTGACTGTAATTGCTGAATGAGAGGAGGCTTTTGGCTGTGTTCTGAGAAATAAGAAAATAACAAAGTAAAATCAAAATACAAAATGGTCAGTTTAAAAAAAAACACTAGCCTGACCAGGCGGTGGCACAGTGGATAGAGCATCGGACTGGGATGAGGAAGACCCAGGTTCGAGACCCCATGGTTGCCAGCTTGAGCATGGGCTCATCTGGTTTGAGCATGGGCTCACCAGCTTGGACCCAAGGTCGCTGGCTCGAGCAAGGGGTTACTCGGTCTGCTGAAGGCCCGCGGTCAAGGCACTTATGAGAAAGCAATCAATGAACAACTAAGGTACTGCAACAAAAAACGAATGGTTGATGCTTCTCATCTCTCTCCATTCCTGTCTGTCTGTCCCTCCCTCTGACTCTCTCTCTCTGTATCTGTAAAAAGAAAGAAAACAACAACAACAACAAAAAAACCCCACTAAAACCACTAAAAGGTAGCTGGTCATTTCTAATAAAGTCTCAGAAAGTAAACAAGCTAGATATGAAAACAGACTATGGCATGCTAGATAAAGCTACCAGTTTCTGCAATAAAAACAAGAATGGAAAAATCATTCTGCTGTTCTTCAGAGCCGAGAGCCCGTAAACTGTTTAGACACTGCCAAGTCCCAGGGGAGGAAGCAATGTCCCAAGTTGCACAAGAAATAAAAGGCAGCAGTAGAAAATCTGCCCATGAGCGCTCAAAGGTTCTGTCTTTTCTCTGAATTTCTGAGAAATATTATTTATAAATACAAATAGACAATGATCCCTCTTTCTTACTGACAGAATGCCACGGCCACAGAATATCAGACCTTCAGAGTAAATTTTGAAGTGATTTTGAAAAAAAAGGAGGAAAACCCGTTAACCAGCATTTGAAAGAAGGAGAAAACAAAAGATTTTCCTCAAAACAAATATGTCTAACTGTGCCAGAAGAGGAAAGAACATAGTAAAAGGCAGACTTCAAAGTGGGTAGTAAGTTTTGGATGCCTGGAGGGGAAGATGAATCATTGCCTTGGTTTGCGAGAACATTCAAACACCGAATTGTCACTTTCTTAAATCCTACCCCAAGTCCATCCTGTAGCTCACTTGGTGGCCATTATCAAAGAGATTGTATCTTTCCCCTTATGATATAACAACCAATATGTAATGGGTAGAGTTTACTTTTTAATTTTTATTTTTAGCAAGATAGAGAGAAAGAGAAAGACAGAGAGAAGGAGTGACAGGAAAGAAAAAGATGAGAAACATCCATTCTTCGTTGAGGCGCTTTAGTTGTTCATTGATTGCTTTCTCATATATGCCTTGACCAGGGGGCTACAGCAGCATGAGTGACCCCTTGCTCAAGCCAACGACCTTGGGCTTCAAGTCAGTGACCTTGGAGCCATGTCTATGATCCCACGCTCAAGCCAGATGACCCCACGCTGAAGCTGGTGAGCCTGTGCTCAAGCCAGATGACCCCGTGCTCAAGCTGGTGAGCCTGTGCTCAAGCCAGATGACCCCATGCTCAAGCCACTCGGGGTTTTGAACCTGGGTCCTCTGTGTCCCTGTCTGATGCTCTACCCACCCAGCCAGGCAGTAGAATTACTTTTAAAATCAGTATTCCCAACAATATACTATAGAAGGATAAATAAAACATTAACTTCTTTTTCTTAAATAGGATCACATTACTGTGGATCTTGATATTAATTTATATACGCTATAGGTGGTTCAAAAATAAATTTAAAAAATACACACACAGAAGAATCATCTATGGTCCTAGAATCTCTAAGGTAAAAAGACTTTATGGTGCAAGCAAAGTATGTGATGCAGTACATATGAAACTCGACTGATTTTTTTTTTTAAGGTCATAATCTTTTCATCATTATGTGAAAGGTTAGGCTCCGGTCTAGAATTACTCCCAGCGTGAAACACACCAGTGATCTGTTGCAGCCTATCATTTGTGGATATGGTAACCGTTACTTATGCTCATTGCCTCGGAAATATTTCAGTCTTAGCAAAATCAGCCTCAGAATTTCAATACTCATGCTAGACCACCATTAGATCTAGTGGTAACCTACGCAGTGTAATTCCTACTGCTAACTGAAACATCGATACACTTTAGCTAATAGACTAACAGATTATGAAATATCTGTTGCTGTCCCTTCCTCCTATTGCTTTCTGCAGGTTCAAGACTCTCCATAAGAAAAGAAAAAGGAGATACTGGGCGGACAGAGCAGCCTGCTCACAGTCACCGGGTATATCTCCAATGTGCAGGGAAACTGCGTCTCAGAGAGCAGGTAACTTACCCCCGTGCACACACAATGTATCTGCCCTCCAGGCTCTGTCGTGTGGACAGCCACGCTGGTCAGCAGTTTGAAAAGAACGACTGTGGCTTTTCTTTGATGGGGGCATTCGCTCTGTCGCAGGAAAGTTGTGCAGGTAGCAAACATTTGCATCATAAACCCTCACTTTGGCGTGATCTTACATTGGAACGTTGGAGCTGCATTTGGTACAAAAAGATTGGAACATGCTTTTGACCTTGAAATGGCATCTTTATTTCCCCTCTTCTATGTGCACGTTTTTTTCAAATGACTTAAAAGAAGGCTAAAAGTGTCTGTGGTGAACTAATGCTACTTCCAACACAATCCTAATCAACACGGACAGGAACAGAATCAAGGTGAGAGTTTCTCAGCACTCCGAAGGAGAGAGGGGCGGGGGGGGGGGGTGCGGTTCCTCACCAGCTTATGATGGGCACTTTCTGTGGTTCCTGCAGGGACGTGTACAGCCCAGCAAACCTCAACGGGCCCACGCCAGCTCAGCACTAAAGGGTCACTGATGACATGGTCGCCTCTTTCTAAGAACCCCTGCCCAGACTGTGCTTTGAATTTTGGGGTCTCTGGGGCATTGGGGTTGGTATCCTTAAGGCACAATAATAAGAAACTAAAAAAAAAAAAAAAACCTTGGCAGGTTGAATGGGGAAACTGAGACAACAAGGTCTCAGTCTCAGCTAATCAAACAAGGTCGAACAATTTGACCAATTTACAGCCCAGCTGGTGAATCCTAAGACCCTGTCCTCCCTGACTAAGGATGTTGAGGACAAACAGTTTACACCTCTCCTCTCTGACTAGGGAATGAATACCTCTCATCAGCCTGATCAGGGAGATTGAGGACAGAGACCCAGTCAGTGCCTTTAGGGCCAGCCAAACGCAGGACGGATGAAGTCAGGGGAACAAACAGCCCACAACCCGATCAGAGCCAGACAGACCCGAGATCAAAGTACAGCAGTGAAACTGACCCCAGAATCGTCCCCAACTCCCTTACATGCTCATTGAGATGAGCCAATATATGGAAGGACACACCTGAAAGATGAATGCCCAGTCTGTGAAGATCCTCCCCAAGACGTCCCCTAGGACTGCAACCCCCAGGAGAGAGAGGAAAGCCCTCATGACAAAGGATGGTGGTGTGGGTGCTTTCTGGAGCCTGCCTATACCCTGCTCTTCCCTCTCAGGCCCGGAACCTTCACTCTTTTGTCCTAAACCCTAAGGGTCCCCATGAGACTTGCAAACGAGGGAGCAGGGGGCAGCCGCAGCTGGTCCCAGGCTAGCGCCTGATCCTGTCTCCAAAGCCCCCTTTTTCTCTGCCTCTCCAGGGAGCTGGCTGCAGCCCAGTGTGGGTCCTTTCTGTTGCTGTGACTTCCCACCCAGGGAGCTGACTGCAGCCCAGTGTGGGTCCCTTCTGTCGCTGTGACTTCCCGCCCAGGGACCTGACTGCAGCCCAGTGTGGGTCACTTCTGTCCCTGTGACTTCCCGCCCAGGGAGCTGACTGCAGCCCAGTGTGGGTCACTTCTGTCCCTGTGACTTCCCGCCCAGGGAGCTGACTGCAGCCCAGTGTGGGTCACTTCTGTCCCTGTGACTTCCCGCCCAGGGAGCTGACTGCAGCCCAGTGTGGGTCCCTTCTGTCTCTGTGACTTCCCGCCCAGGGAGCTGACTGCAGCCCAGTGTGGGTCCCTTCTGTCGCTGTGACTTCCCGCCCAGGGAGCTGACTGCAGCCCAGTGTGGGTCACTTCTGTCCTGTGACTTCCCGCCCAGGGAGCTGACTGCAGCCCAGTGTGGGTCATTTCTGTCGCTGTGACTTCCCGCCCAGGGAGCTGACTGCAGCCCAGTGTGGGTCACTTCTGTCCTGTGACTTCCCGCCCAGGGACCTGGCTGCAGCCCAGTGTGGGTCCCTTCTGTCGCTGTGACTTCCCACCCAGGGAGCTGACTGCAGCCAGTGTGGGTCCCTTCTGTCCCTGTGACTTCCCGCCCAGGGAGCTGACTGCAGCCCAGTGTGGGTCCCTTCTGTCCCTGTGACTTCCCGCCCAGGGAGCTGGCTGCAGCCCAGTGTGGGTCACTTCTGTCCCTGTGACTTCCCGCCCAGGGAGCTGGCTGCAGCCCAGTGTGGGTCCCTTCTGTCCCTGTGACTTCCCGCCCAGGGAGCTGACTGCAGCCCAGTGTGGGTCCCTTCTGTCCCTGTGACTTCCCGCCCAGGGAGCTGACTGCAGCCCAGTGTGGGTCACTTCTGTCGCTGTGACTTCCGGCCCAGGGAGCTGACTGCAGCCCAGTGTGGGTCACTTCTGTCCCTGTGACTTCCGGCCCAGGGAGCTGACTGCAGCCCAGTGTGGGTCACTTCCTTCCCATAACGTGTCTAGGGAGCCAAAGCAGAGCGCCGCCGGGGTTCTCTCCTGTTGCTTCCTCTACCCGAAGCCCTTCCTGAGTGTCTCTGCCCCCCCCAAGCTTTAAGAAACTACTCTCAAGGTCACCTGGGCTCATGCTGTGAAATCTTCCCGTGTCAAGTCACGAACTCACACACTACCGGCCAGCCAGGAGCACAGGAGCCGGCAGACGGGGCTCGGAACCCAGAGCCCACCTGGCGACACCCTCACCCTTCCGCCAGCTCTGCCCTAGGAGGAGCGCGTTCCCGTTCTCAGGACTGACTCTCCAACAGAAGATGCTGCACAGCCCGCTGTGACCCCGACCCCTGCATGGTGACCCCCGCCCAGGGATCGCGCCCCTGCACCCCCCCCCACCCCCCACCCCCGCTGGCTGGGGTGTGACCTCTCACAGGGAACCCATCCCGCAGCGGGGGGCTTGCTACAGATTTCTGATCTCCCCATTTGTTTCTTCGACACTTTGGAACTTCTTTTTTATCGGTGGGTCGCTCTCCCTCCTGCTCTGAACGCGCAGCCTGTGTGCGCCCTGGGGACAAGCGCAGGCTGGTCGTTGACTAGGTGGCCTCTCACCAGGTCACAGACTTCTGACTCCTGCTTCCTGCATGGAAGGGGCCTGGTTCCTATCCAAAATGTATTTAAAACACACACACAGTTCAACAACATAAAAACAAACCATCCAATTTAAAAACTGAGCAGAAGGCCTGAACAGACACTTGTCCCAAGAAGACATAGGAAGAGTCCATTTCACTATCGGAAAAATGCAAATCCAAACGACAGTGCATTAGAAACACTAAGTTCGATGGCTATCAACTGCGTGAAAGTTTATTTGGCATTTTATGTACTTATTTTCTACTCTGAAGAAAAATCACACAGCCATTAGAAGTTAAATATAAATATAAATAAACATACATAAATAAAACGAGTCAGTACACATTATTATATATAAAATGAATAAGTACACATTATTATACAGTGTATTATGCAGACTCTTCTTGAACATCTCGTGATAATTATGTTTCTGCTAATAAGTAAATACATATTAATGTGATACTTTTTAATTAACTTGAACTCTATTTTTTAAATGCAAATAGTTCTCCAAAGTTTTACTTCATTTAGTACTATATAAATACAATACTTATGAAATATTTGAGTATTTTATAAACTTGATTTCATCTAATTTTTATTTTTATTACATAAGTTGGGCTTTAAATATTTACCACCTCTTTTATTAATTACATTTTTACTTCCATTGTCCCTCATCCACCCTCCCCTTACCTTACCTCCCAAATCAGACTTACTCTGCTTTCTTCTTAGTACCATAGAGCTCCTTATCGACACAAATTAACTCAGGTGATGGACTTTTGAACATGCAATAATGGAATAAATATCAATAAATGCAAAAAATAGACCCTGGCCAGTTGGCTCAGTGGTACAGTGGCAGCCCAGTGTGTGGATGTCCTGGATTTATTCCCGGTCAGGGCACACATGAGAAGTGCTTAATTGCTTCTCCACCCCTTCTCCTCTTGCTTCTCTCTCTCTCTCTCTCTCTCTCTCTCCCTCTCTCTTCCTCTCTTGCAGACATGGCTCAATTGGAGAGAGTTGGTCTCAGGCACTGAGAATTGGTTCCATGGCCTCCACCTCAGGTGCTAAGAAGAGCTTGGTTGCTGAGCAACAGAGCAATGCCTTAGATGGGCAGAACATCATTTCTTACAGGGCTTGCTGGGTGGATCCTGGTCAGGGTGCATGCAGGAGTCTGTCTATGCCTCCTCTCCTCTCACTGAATAAAAAATGAATAAGTAAATAAATAAATAATGTAAAAAATAAAGAGATGATCTATTTGTTTTTTCTTGTGAGTTTTTCAGGCAATAAATACATACTCTAAATAAGCAAAATCTGAAATATTTATGCAGGCAGGCTTATTACATGATTTATAATCAATGTGGATTTTGCTCTTATAGGGAAATCCTATGTCAGAAATGTTTTTTTCAATAACGTCATTACACAAAGCACAATCGTAGTGATGTGATTGGAAAAATGTATTGACATACAGAAGCTGACTATAGGTCATGAAAAACATTGTTATAATGCTGTTTTAATAAAAAAAAGTAGGCTTTATGTTTGTCAAAGGGAAGAATGAACTATTTGAGGTTCAACATTTTTCCTTTCACACACATGTAATTCAAGCTCTTAGTTATGCTGCGTTTCCATTCAATTTATTTACCCTCTATTGCTCTTCAGAGAAAAATAATCTTAGTACATAACTTCAGCTGATCTTACTCTCACAAATAGCATTCTGTCTTTTCTTCCTTAGCCACTCTCCTATGATAATATTTTCTTTTTCCATAAGAAAGTTTTGCCCTGGATGGTTTGCTCAGCGAACAGAGCATTGGTAGGCATACAGACATCCCAAGTTTGATCTCTGATCAGGGCACACAGGAAAATCAACCATCTGCTTCTCTCCCCCTTCATTTCCCCCTTCTCTCTCTCTTCTCCTCCCACAGCCAGTGGCTCGGCTGGTCAGAGTATTGGCCCCGGCACTGAGGATAGCTCAGTTGATTCAAAGTATTGGCTCCAGATAGATGTTGCCGGGTAGATCCCAGTCAGAGCACATGTGGGAATCTGTCTCTTTATCTTCCTTCCTCTCACTTAAAAAAAAAAAAAAAAAGAAAGAAAAAGAAAGTTTTAGTAAAATTATTGATTGAGATTTGGCTTCTTGTACTGCTATTGATAACATTTTTAAGAGTTTTTTTGAGGTACAATGACATACAACACACTGCACTTTTAATGTGTTCACTTTTATTAGTTTGAACATGTGTATACCTATGGAATCACTGCAGTGAGAAAGATAATGAACATATCTGTTGCCTCCCAAAGTTTCCTTTGTACTTCCTCTCTTTGGTTGCTCTTGTTATCCCTACTTTTTCAAATCCTATCTTTAGGAAAAAAACACCAACCTGCTTTTTTTGTGACTATGCATTCATTTTTTACTTCTTAACATTTTATAAAATGAAGTCATAGCATGTGTCCCATCTCTGTCTGGCTACAATCACGCAACAACATGGAGATACGGCCATAGTGTGCCATCCATCCATCATTAGTGTCTTTCCTTCTGTTGTTAAATAGTATTCCCCGGCATGGCTACCCCAACATTGATCGTTTGCCTCTAGAATAGTAGACATCTATTATAATGCCAGTTCTGGAGAGAGGAGCTACAGTTGCTATGCATCTTTGCACGGACCTTTGTTTTTATATTTCTTCTTTGATAATTACCTCGGAGCGGGACGGCTGGATCACAGTGGAGGTATAGGCTGATTTTTTTGATAAAATGCCAGAATATTTACCGAGACCATTACAGAATTTGAGAAATAGCTAACATGGAGTGATGGCTACAATGCCAGTAGAAACGATACGACGGCCTGACCTGTGGTGGCGCAGTGGATCCAGCATCGACTTGGAACGCTGAGGTTGCTGGTGCGGAACCCTGGGCTTGCCTGGTCAAGGCACATATGGGAGGGAGTTGATGCTTTCTATTCCTCCCACTTCTCTCTCTCTCTCTCTCTCTTTCTCTCTCCTCTAAAATAAATAAAAATAATTTTTTAAAAAAGAAACGATATGACTCTTCACGTGGGGCGAGAGGTGAGAAATTGCTCTGTTATAAAGAGAAATGGCTCGGTCTCATCAGGAATAACTGTAACATTCTTTTCTGGTGGAGTAACAGTTAAAACGGAGAAAGGAGAACGCATAGGAAAAGTGAGCAGCTATGTCAGCCGTTTACTCCCTTTGGGCTTGGACTCACTCTTCTTTGCCTGTTCTGTGATAATGACGAAGACGGTAAAGCTTTCTGTCAGCCGAACAACGTTAACCCCGTGCAACAGAGAGAGGGTGCAGAGAACGCGAGGGAGGAAGCACCGTTTGCTCCTGGTCCCAACGTGTCTTATTCACCGGGCTCCTGGGGCTCCTGGTGTTTTCTTCTCCTGCGGCCCCTCCTGCGCATGCGCGATGTATGTTGTCCCAGGTTCCTGCAGGAACAGGGAGAAAATTTACGACTTTCCGACGTAAGTTGGGAAGAACAGTCGAGATAAAAAATACCTAGAATTAAATGCTCCAAAATACACATTGTTCTTTTCTTTGGTTGATCAGGTTATCAATGAGAGTAATTAAGTTTTTTGTTTTTTTTTTTTTAATCTTTTTACGTACTTTTATAACTAGAACCAAATACGACAATTTTATGAACAGGTCTGCATGAATGGCTGTTTTGTCCTTTTTTAGAATACGAAGCCAAGTGATGCTGCATCAACAAACAAATTTAGTAAAGATCTCGTTGATTATGACACTCTCTAATCACCTACGATGAAATCAGCTCCTTCTCTCTTTAGGCTGATATTTTTTTCCCCTAATGATAAACCGTCACCCGGGGATTCTTCAGGGTGTTTGCGCAGTGATACGTCTCAGCAGGACTCCCAAACAGGATGTGATCTTGAGCAGTGTGGTTGTAAGATTACAGATTAAAAGTTGCATTTAATTTTCTAATCACTGGGAGGGCAATTTGCCCCTGGAATACTTTCTGTTTGCAACCCAATAATGGTATAATGGCTTCGGTTTGACTGAGCGCTGAACTTTTGCCTCACGAAGATCTTTAATGTGCACAGTTATGTTACATTATTATATTGATTTGTCTTTCTTGGTTTTCTTTAGTCTTAAAGCAGGGGTCGGGAACCTATGGCTCGTGAGCCAGATGTGGCTCTTTTGATGGCTGCATCCTGGCTCGCAGACAAATCTTTAATAAAAATAATAATAACGTTAAAAATATAAAACACTCTCATGTATTACTATCCATTCATCTCCTACTGCTCATGTTCATGGTTGCAGGTGGCTAGAGCCAATCACAGCTGTCCTCCGGGACAACACCAAATTTTTATTGGATAATGTGTAACGTACACGGGTCGTTGTATGGCTCTCATGGAATTACATTTTAAAATATGTGGCGTTCATGGCTCTCTCAGCCAAAAAGGTTCCCGACCCCTGTCTTAAAGTATTGTTGTATTGTAAAAAAAACAAATGAGATGATATTCATAAAACTACTTAGAAAAAACTTTGAAGAAAATATGTTTCTCCCTTCTTGCTTGTAATAGTCAGAATCTCGCTCGGGGTCACCTCCACCATCATCTTTTCTGAGACCGTGTTCTGTCAGCTTTAACTGTGGTATCATTACTGGTTGCATTTTCAGAGTCTCTGTGCTATAATCTGGTGCCTACACTTTATATCACATACACATAGTCCCTGACTTACAATGACTCAATTTATAATTCTTTGACCTTATCAAGGGGTGGAAGTACATAATACACATTCAGTAGGAACCTTGCTTTGAATTTTAAATTTTGTTCTTTCCCAGACTAGTCATGTGTGGTAGCTCACTCTGTCGTTAGGCTGAGTGGCGGCTGTGAGCTGTGGTCCCTGGTCAGCCATGAGAGCATAATGGGAATCAACCAATATGCCAGCATATTTTAGATAGTTTTTGTGTGTGTGTGTTTTCATATCCCGTTTCCCCCCCCAAAAAAACCTATCTGTGTCTCTTGCTCCTGGTGACAAGAAGAGTAAATCAATTACTCTTAAGATTAAACTCAAGATAATAGCTTAACTGTAGGATGATGTAAGCGTTCTGAGGACATGTAAGGGAGGCTAGGCTAAGCAATGCTGTTTGGTAGATAAGTGTATTAAATGCATTTTTGACATGATAGTTTTAACTTACGCTGGGTATATCAGGATGCAACACCATGGTAAATTGAGAAGCATTGGTATTCCGTTGTATTTTAATAAAGCATATTGGGTCTTCCTACTTAAGGATATCCCTGGTCACTAGCTAATTAAATGCTGTACAAAAAATAGCAGTTGAAAGTATTAACATTTTTTTAGTAGTTTTTTGGCATGTACTTTATATGTGTTGCTCTTACCTTGATAACAGCTTTTGAAAAGTTTAGAGAGACTAAGTCACATTAAGGAACACTACAGTAATTACTTAGTAATAACTCCTCAAGTTGGGATTTAATTCTAGATCTGTCTTATTCAAAAAGCTAATATTTCTCCAGCATAGAATACTGCCATACTCTTGAAAGACAACGTAAGAATTAATAATTTAAACATAAAACAGGAAGTGAATAACAGAGCTGAAATTTCATTGTATACTAGGTGGTTCTAAAAAGTCCTAACAAGAAAAAAATTTGCATAATGAAACTAGCAAACAAAATGTGTGTATGTGAGCATAATAATGTTGGCCTCTGTAACAAACAGTCCCCAAAATCAGTGGCTGTCAATCTGTGGTTACGTTGTTAACTCACACAGGTAATCCCAGAGCTTCCAAGACATTGCTTTTGGTGATGGACAGGCAAAGCGTTATGCTTTTTAGAGTTATGTGAGACCTCAGGCTGATAATATCGCTAGCTCCAGAAATACAGCACAACTTCCTGGCTTATTCTGGGCACCAGCCTTCCAGCTAACAGGAAAGAAAGAAAGCAGAGAATCACACAAGAGTGTTTTTATGAGCAAGATTCGAAGTGGTGCACATCATGTTCATTTCCCTTTCACTGGCAGAGAACTCTGGGAAGTAACCCAAACTATCTGTACGGGAGGCCGGGATACAGACTCTGTGATAGGAATATGAAGAAGAAACAGCGTTAGTGAACATCCACTTGGTTCTGAAAGAATCGGATCTGCTGGTCAACATATCCATTTTTCTTTGAAGAGTATGTTCACCACTTCTCAAAGAAAAACAACCATCCTTCGGTTCAATCACTGCACCTGACTAAGGGTTTGCATTCCATCTGTGACAGAACACGCTCTTTCAGAATTAACCTCTAATTTGTAAAGAACCAGCAACCAGCATCCCTAGCAGCAGACTGGTGCTAATACATCCTTGCATTTGATAACAGGCAAGGGACCCACCATCAGAGTGATAAGAGGTGGTGGTTTTCCCATTTGCTTTAGATAAATCCTGAGTAAACTTAATTATAACAGCTTCTGATTTCTTTCCAAATTAGCATCAACATTGCAGTTGCTCAGTGGAGCTTGGGGGAAACCAAGGAGTAAAGAAGAAACTTGGAAAAGTGACAGAAGGTATGAGAGAGAGAAGGCAGCAGAGTCTAGGAGCCAACAGTTAGCCGTGTGTAAGCATTTCCTTCCCAGGGTGCAGAGGAGAGGCAGAGACGCCGCTCCAATTTCACGCACGGATATTGTAGAGATCTGAAACACATAAGTAGAAAATAGAATGGACACTCAGTGTTTGAATGAATATTAAAGAAACTTTGTAAAAATGGAGTAATTTACATTTTTTTGTTGTTGTTGTTCAGTAGTGCAGGTAAGAAAATGCCAGTATAATTCAAATTTTCAAGCATTAGATTTGCTGAGCGTGTCTGTGTTTTTCGAAGCATGTGTATCAGATGCATTAGATTGCAAACCACCTACAGTTTTTTCAGCATTATTTGTTACGTCACGCCACAGTTTAAGTGTAACATACTCTAAGACCAGCAGAATGCTTCATAAACACAAGGAAAAACGGATTTGGAAGAAAATTTACAACCTGACATGAGAGCAAGAGTGCAAGAGAGCGTCGGCGTTTACAGTGTTTTCAGAGATTCTGAGTCATGAGATAAACATTTCTTATGAAACGTGCTTCACACACGATGTCGGGGAAAGACTGAGTCACATTATCTCTCTGTGGGGATATCGTCTGAAAAAATGAGATTAGTCCTTTGAACTTGTTTGTCTAGGCAGCTCTGGGAAAGTCCATTTATCTCAGATCTTATTATCCTGTTAGTAGATATTTATAATTGCCAAGTAGTTGATCTGCCTTAAATTCATATCACCAACTTATTGTTTATCAAGCCATGCCTAAGCTTTTCATTTCATCTTCAGAGTACATACAATTATTATGTTTAATGATGATATTATAGACCTGAAGACCCAGCTTTTGTGGGACCTGAAGTTGATGAAGTTTGTGTGGCCATGTATTTTGAATTGTGTGTGTGTGTGTGTGTGTGTGTGTACAGGAAGGACCTTCATCCAAGTGGCTGACATTAAAGATTAAGCTTCTAATAGCCTAGTGGTCAAGTGGCCTCAACACTTAGTAGAGATAAAAAAAAACAGGCTTAGAAAAGTCAAGTAACTTTCATAGTATGAAGTGGTAGAACACACATTCAAGTCCATGTGCTTCTGAATCTGTAGGCCATGATCTTTCAATTCAAAGTATGGACAATTAGAAAAATTAATCTTAAAAAAGGTCAAACAGAGGAGATAGCGCCCCATTTGCCGTTTTCACAGAGAGCTTTTGGACACAGACAGCTTGCTTGGTTTGGGAAGAAATTCATAAAGGTGGTCTGTCTCTCTCTTTCTACTCTTAGAAGAGTCAATATATGTTTTTACTGGGAAAAATAAGACATTATATAATAATTCTCTCCATACCATTTTTCCTCCCTTCAACTGAGGTCTCATCAAAGAAAGTTACTATCTCATCAATCTATATCCAATGCTTTGAACCAGAGTAAGTGCATAAGGGCTATTGCAGTGTATCCTCTAGTCTCAAAAGGTGATCGTTTATAAATTCTATGCATCATAGTTTATGGGCCTGATCTAAAAAGTGTTAATTGATGCACTTGTAAATGAGCAACAGTATAACCTGTGTATTAAGCTTCTCAAAGTCAGAATGGGACAATAATCCCTACATATTCTCTCAGAAATCTCATCTGAACTCTTCCATTTTTCTATCTCAAGACATCAAGGTTACTGACATTGTTGCTGAGAAAACAACTGACACTGTGTCTTACAATACAGACTACCTCTAGGCAAGTGGTCTTTTCATTGTTGGATACTTGGCTCCTCACATTGAAAGTATAGGCATCATACATGTTTCTAGTGTCCATGAAAGCAAAAAAGAAACAAACAAAAAACCATAAGCTAATAGTGTCAAAAAGTACTGCAAAGGAAACAAGTTAACAAGCAAAGAAGTCGTCTCATTTGGCAAGCAAGTAATATACGTTTATGAGTCTGTTAGGCACCATTTGTATCTGCTTTCACAAATGCCAGAAAATCGCTTCAATATAATTTAAGCCAAAGGAGAAGTATTGGCTGTAATGAACAGAGCAAGTAGGATTGGTTTTCAGGTGAGAAAACCAGAAAGTGAAACCACATCCATCATTTTTCCTCCCCTCATCCATCTCTGATTCTCCAATTAATCTCTTATTAACTTCTTTGCTCTTAACAACGTTTTCTCCATTACAAAAAAAAAGAAAGCACAATGGAAAAGACTTTTCTGCGTTAAATCTAGAATATGGGCAAGTGAAGGAAAGGTTCTGTCTCCACCTTCTCCAAACAGAAATGCTACAGTTACTGGCAGCTGCCCTACTTCTGCCTACTTAGTCCTAGCTCCTCTGAGTGATCAATAACTGGAAAAAAAAGAGAAACTTTCCAAAAAAAAAAAGGGTGCGGTGTTAGCCAGGAAGATGCATTGTATGCTCATCATAGTGATAGTTTCAGGTTAGAGTAAAATAAATACATGATGTATATTTTGCAGTGGTTAAAGTGTCCACCTGCAATGCTGAGGTCACTAGTTAGAAACTCTGGGTTTGCCTGGTCAAGGCACATAGGAGAAGCAACTACTATGAGTTGATGCTTCCTGCTCCTTCATGTCCCTTTCTCTCTCTCTCTTTCTTTCTCCTTTCTCAATAAATAAGATCTTTAAATAAATAAGTAAACAAATAAGTAAATCAATAAAAGTATAAATGTTTTTATCAATCTTCCAAGTATCAAGTAAATACGGCGATCAAGAGCCATTCTTGGATAAAACTACAAGTCAATGAAATCCGTCAACCAGTGATGAAACAAATCAAAAGAAAACCACTCTAGAATGGAGACATTCTGGTAAAATAACCAAGAAAAAAATTAACGATAAGGCATGTTTATAGTGTGCGAACAATTAATATAAAGCAAAATAACGTAAATCAATTATGTTTTCCTAACCATAATGTCAAACAGGACTTAAAGCCTTGATACTCTATTACTAAATGCATATAGTCGCTTTAGGTTAAAGACCAAGGTTGATGGTGGTTTTCATGTGTCAATAGTTGATTAGCAATTAGAAAAAAATAAAAAGAAAGCAATTATTTTACAGTGAGATGGACCTATAGTTGAATCTCAACTGTTCCACTTGGTATCAACATAGTTATGCCCAAGTCACTTCTCCTCGTTTATGAAACAGGAGTGAGGAACACGGCATATCACTGTGGAACAGAACCCAGAATTAACCTAGTTAACATGTGCGTGTCTTCCTACATACCTTTGTAGGAATTGCCAGGTAAAGGACTGGCTATTTTAGTGTTGAATGGAGTTGGTTCTGTTGACAGTGTATAGACTTCAGATGTTAATGAATATTTCAAATTACTTCACTCACTGTTCCAGTTATTGACATCTCTTTTTACCCATCAGTATACGTGGCAGAGATAATTCTCATTTATAGAACACATTTCAATAGTGATCAAGAATGAAGAACAGACCTAGCTGAGAAGACCCTGACAGGTTCACAAATTGTCTACAGCCTCTGGGCACGAACAGTACATCACCACGCCCTTCAAAGAGGGCTTCTAAGCAGGGCTGGCTGGCAGTTGTATAATTTTCTTATATTGACAGAGCAATTATGTCTCGCTGCCTGCAATGTTATTCTGTCTTGAGCAGAACTGAGTGGCATGCGTTTTAACCTGAACATCACGTGAAATGCAATTCAAAGTGGCAATTTTAGTTGCCTGCTGATAGCGATAAAAATATAACAAAATTTAAACAGTGTGTCAAATGATAATAAAACTTTTCACCCCCCCAAAAAAAATTAATTCTCAAAATGCCCTTTATTGCACTTTGAGTATTTAAGGAAAGAATCCTGATTGAAAATATAAAAATAAATGATTTACTGTAAAAGTACTTCTGTTACAAAAGTTTTAAATCTTCAAAGACAAATTAAGTCTTTAACAGAATTATACACACACACACTCCAATTCCTTCTCATCCATTTATGTTTTATTTTACATACTTAAATGGTCCAGCCTAATAATCATGTAACTGCCCTTTTAATTGGCCTCTAAAACAAAAGATACAAAATTTATAACTACGACTCCATTTTGTCAAAATTCAAGATACAAAATATATAAATATGTCTCCATTTTCTGAAACCTTTATCCCAGTTTTGAATAATTTAATTATTCTTGCTTTTGTGGTATGTTATTAACCGAATTCTCAAAATACTTATCTGATTGTGGTTAAAGGTACATCACCTTTGTTTCAAGCTCTTTGTAAAGATGGTTGATTCTAATTCTCTGTTCTTCTCCTGGACCACACTTTTCCTTGAGGTATATTACTTCTATTTGAGCTATTATTTATACAGATGACTTCTGGAGTCCTCCTCTCTCAAATTTTATGGTCTAAATTGTGTTGTAATAAATTGATCAAAACGTTCACTCATTCAAAGTATTTTATTGAGAACTTACTACACTCTGTGCACTATTGGAAGTACAGAGACAGAACAGTACAGTTGTGATTTCATGAAGTGTATGTGTCAGCCTCCGTCAATGACAGGCGCTAGAAAGGAGGAAGGGACAGCGTGTGACAGGCGCGGTGTAGGTGAGACACAGTGCCGTTTTAAACAGAATAACCAGTCAAATGTCTGACGAGATACCCCGAATGTCATCCTCTTTCAAACCTCAAGCTCTTGATTTAATTTTATTTCTTATTCCAAGATAGAACACGATTCTCAACGTTCCATTTTCACGCTAGAAAACACCTGACTGGCCCGCCGACACCGCTGCTGAATCCAGGGTGGCTGCTTTGAGGCAAACTTTAACACCAGCGTGAAAAACGTCGGCAAATTCTGCTTATTCCCCACCTCCAAAAGCGCACCCCGCCAAGCTCCCTACTCCTGGTGAACTCGTTAGTTTGTTTAAATACATGTGTCATGGCAGACATGGTGCCTGGCCTTTCAGGGAGGCAAGAGGCTCCCACTCTTCCTCACAGAACATGATAACAATTCTAGTTCGGGATACTTCGCGTCTCCGGACAGCCAAGTAGAAATTTCAGTTACATAGTCAGCTCCCTCCTCCGCTTAGCCTTTCAGGGCCTCGGTTCCTTTTCTCTCAACCACTACTGAATCTTGATGATGTTTTCTTAAAAAATATTTTTTAGAATCACTTAAAAAAATATTGTAACGCTGATTGCCTCATTTTTGCTTTACGGTCCACAACGGCAACGCACCTCCATGATAGCCACTGGGGAGCAGAACATCCTGCCTCCGTTCTGACTTTTCTTTAAGCCCTCATACGACCACCCTGCTCTATGTGGTTCACATGTGACTCACCCGCCTCTCCCAGTAACAGAATAAAACACTCACCACTTAACGCTGTTGGTCCAAGTTTATACAACCAGGAAATTAACCAACTTCAGGCTGGCGGTCTCTTGTGTCTCTGCCTTCTACCATTTCCTCTCCCCAAGATCTGTTATCTCATTACCATTTTTTTTTTCTGAAGTTGGAACGGGGAGGCAGTCAGAGAGACTCCCGCATGCGCCTGACCAGGATCCACCTGGCATGCTCACCAGGGGGCGATGCTCTGCCCATCTGGGGCGTTGCTCTGCTGCAACCAGAGCCATTCTAGCACCTGGGGCAGAGGCCACAGAGCCATCCTCAGCGCCTGGGCCAACTTTGCTCCAATGGAGCCTCGGCTGCGGGAGGGGAAGAGAGAGACAGAGAGAAAGGAGAGGGGGAGGGTGGAGAAGCAGATGGGTGCTTCTCCTGTGTGCCCTGGCCGAGAATCGAACCTGGGACTCCTGCACGCCAGGCCAATGCTCTACCACTGAGCTAACTGGCCAGGGCCTCTCATTACCATTTTTTAAACTCCAGGTATCAAAAATAGAAGAAGGGATGCGAATCTTATATGCACACGGGCACGCAATGATTTGGGGGCTCTTGCGACTGGAATATCGCAGCCTTGCTTGTCTACAGTTACGGGTCCTCTGAGCGCTGCTTCCCCCTCCTGCACCGCTGTCCAAAGTTCTCCTGAGACGCCTTGTTTTGTCAGAGCGATTGTTACGGCCTCCGCCCTCCGCCTTCCTGTCCTCCACTCTGGACGCCCCGAGGTGTCGAGGAAGTGGACCTTTCTTATCCCTCTGACTGGCCACCGGCTCTGGCTCTCACTCCAGACCAGTGTCATCAGCTGAACAATTAGGCAATTTGATTTCTAAAAACAAACAAAACCAAACAAACAAACAAACAAACAAAAAAACCGAAACATTACGGTTAAACATTATACTATCAAATTTCTCAATAGTTATGATATATTCTAATATAAATAGGGAAATTCTCCCCAGTTCCAAGTTCCCTTCTCACTTTTTGTTTCTTGTGGCAAATTGCTTTTGTGTTATTCTAAATTATTATTATTATTTTTGTGTGTGTGTGAGGAGGAGCGTGGGAGAGAATCTTATACACCTCTGAGTAAAGTAAGGAGACGTGGTCAGTGGCATTACTTTGTTTCGTTTGATTTGTTTTCTTCCTCTTCCAGATAATCGAAGTCCACAGTGTACTTACTGCTTGATGACCCTTCAGGTACGTGAGAGCGTAAAATATAATAACGCCGCCGTCTCAGCTGGTTACTCCTGATTTAATAGCTGGGGATTCCCGGCCAGGTGATTCGCCAGATGTGAGAGAAAGGTGAGCATATGGCGTGTGTGAGAATGGGTACCACGTGAGTCCCACAGGGGAGCCCACCCTCTGGGCACATTGACTCTGTGACACTGTCTCAGGATTAAGCAGAAGCTGATAAGCATCCCTAAGAGGGTAACAAAGTACACAAGTACTTTAAATCTCTCTAAAAGAATCACGTGGAGAAGAGCTAAATTCTTCCTATTTTGAGCGTTCACCAACATGAACACGTGTATTTTCCAAATCGGTACAGATGATAAAATCAAGCAAAGATTCATCTTTTCATTTTAATAATTCAAAAACTCCCCAGTTATGAAATATATACATAAATATATAACAATTGAATATGCTTTGAGTCAGATCAATGTATCAGTTATTATAATACAATCAACTATGCATAACACTCCACTGAGACAAAATTGGTTTGTTTTAAATAAAGCCTATGCCCATGTGTTTCCTCTCCAAATATACTCCTAAAATGTCCCTGAAAACTTGAAAAAAAAAAGAGAGAGAGAACTTTTCACGCTGAAAATAAAAATTAACCAGTTGTTATTGGACAAGTCTTTTGAAATTCCCTCATTTCACAACCGTCTGACAAAAATGGGAATAATGCGTGGGTGTAAAAAGAAATCCCGTCTCCATCTGCCACCACTTGACAGAGATGTAATTTCGTTAACAGGAAGCAAGGCGCTCACTGCGCTTCTTTAACTTTCTAATGTAGTAAAGCTTTTATTGAAGTAAAACACGAAGAGACGCACACGCGTGGCTGGACTCACCCCACTCTGCCCGCCCTTTGCGGCGGCCAGTCCGCTACCTTCTTAAGGACAGGTGAGGTTTCATATTCTTCAGGTGTGCAGTAGCCGTTGACGCCCTTCTTTCTGGCTGGGTCTCTCTATCACGGAATTTTTTCCTTCTATTTGTCTACCTTTCCTCTATTGTATGAACGCATCAGTGATAGTGATTAGGACATTCTTGTCTGTTGACTGCGATATCTAGATCATCTCTAATGTTTGCTAGTATTTGTTATTCTGTCTCTCTATTAGCCGTAGAATGTCCTGCTTGTGCCTGGTCCTTATTTTCTTTTATTCTTGACTCCGTGCTCTTGAAGACTCAATGATATGGTCTCCCCTCGACAGCGGAGGTTGGCGCCTGGTCACAAGATGTCAGGCTCCGGGACCCTCCTGCGTGGGAGGACTCCGCTCCGCTGCAGCCAGTGCGCGTTGCCACAGAAACGCATCAACGCGGGGCCACTTCTGCGGTTCTCCCCAAAGCGGTGCTGAACGCCAGGCCCTAGTCCGCTCCAGGTGCATCCCGGGAGACACTGCAAGTTCAAGGGAATCATCTTATTTTTGTTGTTCGGTTTGAAGTTTTCTTAAGGCCGGCGTGTTTCAGCTGTCTGCTTCGCCTTCATGGCGAGGGCTGTTCTGGAGGTGGGCCCTCCATGTCAGGGGGCTTTCTGTGGTCTCAGGTGAATAATAAACCCGGTGCTTCCCGGGGTCTCTCTTCTCCGGCTCTCTCAGAGCTGCGGGGTGTCCTCGCTCAGGTGCGTGGGCTCGGGAGCTGACCTCTGCCCACGCCTCCGGGAGCCTCGCCTTCTCTGTGTGCATCTCGGGAATTCACAGGAAACCCCGACGGAGGTTTGAGGCTTTCTCTGCGGGCGCTGTCTCCCGGGCTCCTGCACAGCCCCCAAACTCCAGCCCCTTCTGCGCCCCCATCCGCCGACACCGGGGCTCTCTCCACGTGAACTCCCCTTCTCTGTGGGACTACCGCGTGGGGTCCCCCCCCCACCACCACCGCTCTGTGTTCTCTGCTGCCAAAGCCCCCAAACAGTCGTTTCATGTGAATGGAATCTAATAGTATCTACTTCATCACGTGCAGAATCTCAGTGCCAATTGCCAAGTTAAAACTGTGCAAGTTCTGGTAGCTCAGCCGCCATCCCGAGAGCAGAGCCAACCCCTGGGAGGGTGGGGGGCTGGCTTGCGTGAAGCCCCAGCCCAGACCTTCTATAGACGGTCCCGCCGGGGAATAAACAGTCTGGAGGAGCCGAGACGCCTCTCCAGTGCGCATGCGAAGAAATGTTACCTTGTATCTGTGGAGGCAGCCACGTCAGCCGCGTTTCCCCAGAGCCCTGACTCCGCCCCTCCCCGCGGCCGGCATGGCTGAATCTGTCTCAGCCAGCCTGCACCCGGGCGTTTTAAATGGATTTTCCTCTTGGAACACACCGACCAGCTTTGCGGTTTCGGTTCTCCTCTCCCGAGTGTCCACCATAGACCCGGAGCGGGTTAGCCTGTCAGTTCTCCCAGGGCGGGATAAGGCAGTCGGGCTGGAGTCCCTCCAGGTCAGACCTAATGGGGGGGGGGTTATTCCGACCTGCCAGTTGCCAAGGGAGACTAAAAATAGTCTGTTCCCCCCTCCCCAGTAGAGCAGCCCCCTAGTTTCAACCTTTCAGGTTCTAGATGTTGCTGTCTTCTAAAAGAATGGATTATGAGCCCTGGCCGGTTGGCTCAGTGGTAGAGCGTCGGCCTGGCGTGCGAAAGTCCCAGGTTCGATTCCCGGCCAGGGCACACAGGAGAAGCGCCCATCTGCTTCTCCACCCCTCCCCCTCTCCTTCCTCTCTGTCTCTCTCTTCCCCTCCCGCAGCCAAGGCTCCATTGGAGCAAAGATGGCCCGGGCGCTGGGGATGGCTCCCTTGGCCGCTGCCCCAGGCGCTAGAGTGGCTCTGGTCGCAACAGAGCGACGCCCCGGAGGGGCAGAGCATCGCCCCCTGGTGGGCGTGCCAGGTGGATCCCTGTTGGGCGCATGCGGGAGTCTATCTGACTGTCTCTCCCTGTTCCCAGATTCAAAAAAAAAAAAAAAAAAAAAAAAAAAAAAAAAAAAAAAAAAAAAAGAATGGATTCTGGTCTTCACCACGCAGCTGGACTTGGGGCTGATCGCCTTAATTCAATCATCTGACTTGTGTCTGGGTTTTCGTTTGCCTCTGGTTTGCACTTCTGTCCAGAACCTACAAATACTTTTACACGATTGCTTGCTGAGTTCACCAGGGTTCCGTCCCCAAAGAGGATGGTAACTCTAATCCTTTCTTGGTCAGCACAGTGGGACTTCTGGGGGGGGGGGGGAAGCTATCTTAAAGCTAGGAGAAAGTGACAAATTAACCGAGCAAAGGAAAAATGTTTCTCAAGGCCAACTGAACACTTACTTAATTGGTCTTTTGCTTGGAGCCAAAATGTGCAGTGAGTTCTTAATGCTCTAATGATACTTGAGAATGTTCATAGAAACAAACAAAGAAGAAAGCATCATTTTCTAGCAAGAAACAAAAGTATTCGCTAAATTGAAGTTTTTTTAAAAAAAAGGAATCTTGGAGCTTCAGTAAAAGGACCTTTGATCACAACTGACTGGCTCCGTGGATCTGTGCTCAACGGATATGCTGAAACGAACTGATCTGCCGGACCAGTTAAACTGCGTTGCCCGGGAAACGCATCTCCGAGGGCTGGCGAAACCCAACCACTCTTTCTGTTGGTTCCTGGCACAATTTCATGTGACAAACTTGCACTTTAGCTAAAAACTACTTTTATTTTATATATTTTTTTAGAAATGTAAGGGAAGAAATTATCCTCCCCCTTTTGTTTTTTAGGAGAATAAATGAAAGTTTTCATGGCCTCCATACAAAAATCTTTAATGGACTAAATTTAGTTCTACTGTTTAGTCTATACAAACTAAGAAGCATTAACTTAACATAGAATAAATTTTTAAAAAAAAATAGGAAGGGGTAAACTGATCTTTGAATTCTTTCAGTGCCCTGACCTTGCACAAAGAGACTTTCTTAAAACTGTATTTCCGACACCACGGATGGGTTTAGAGGACATCACGCTAAAGGGCAGGAGTCAGACGAATGAGCCCCCTGCGTTGTGAAATCTCAAATAGTTCAGCTCATGATGGCAGAGGAGAAGGGTGGTTACCAGGGGTCGGGGGTTGATAATACAGAGAAATGTTGATCAAAGAATACAAAGTTTCAGTTAGGCAAGTTGAGCTGGGTGATCATAGTTTTAGCTACCGTGTGCTGAGAGGCTAGATAGTAAGGCTTCTCACCACACACAGAAGGTAACTGTGGGAGCTGATGAACAAGTAAACGAGCTTGACTGCGGTGATTATATTACAATGTCTACATATATCAAGACATCACGTTGTATACCTTAACTACAAAGAATTCTTATTTGTCAGTGATGCATCAGTAAAGCTAATATGTACACACATGCACACACACAAAGCCTTTTCCTCAGAGAAACATCACACTAAAACAAAAAGAAAAAGAAAAAACAAAGAAAATCATAAGCCTTGACAATTATTGACTAGTTAAAGAGAGCCCCCAAACAATGCTTATTATCAAATGAAAAGTAAGGCTCCAAATCCAGGCTTTTCCATACAATTTAGAGACTTAAATCCACAAAATCATAAATTAAATCAGGAAAAGCTTACTAATGTTTCCATTACACATGAATATTTGGACACATTAAGCTGGTTAATAATTTCTATGTTCAAGCATCTATATGTCTTCTAAATTACTTACATTCCAAATTTAATATATTGACTTTATGTGGCAAGTGATTTAACATTCTTTCCATGAAATATTTTAAGTGTATGAGACAGTAATCATGTGGGTTTAATGACAGTAAACATTAGTAACTTATCTTTTAAGAGAATCTGTTTCTGTTCACTCTGAACAGTGCTGCAAACCATTTAAACTTAGTTATTTCTCCTGTGCTGCCTGGAAAAAAAAATTAATGTCATCTGCCTGAATCTTAAAGGTCATCAGTGATTATGTTGCAATATAAATTCTTAATGATTTTGAGAAATTTAACTGATATTAAATTAAATAATGGATACTGTTTGGTTGCCAGTTACCTTTTTTTACCTGGTCAATTTCTAAAACCCAGATTTAAAAAAATAACAAATAATTCTATGAAAGTGTATATATTTTTTGAAGGCTTCAGTTATGATGGCAACTTTGATAGGATAGTTGAGAGAGGTTTTAAAAATTAAAAAAAAATTTTTTTAAGAGAGAGAAGCAGGGAGAGAGAGAAAGAGACAGGAACATTGAACTGTTCCTGCATGTGCCCTGAGTGGGGCTCGAACCAGCAACCTCTGTGCTTCCAGAAGCCACTCCTACCTACTAGGCTTATCTGGTCAAGATTTAACTTTTTATTGATTGATGGATTTTTATGAGAGACAGAAAGAGGAAAGGAGAGAGGGAGGAGGCAGAAGGGGGAAAGGAAGCATTCATTTGTTGTTCCACTTAGTCATGCATTCACTGGGTTGCTTCCCATGTGTGCCCTGACCGGGGATTGAACCCAGAACCTTGTCGTTTTGGGACGACATTCTTAACTGACTGAGCTAATCGGCCAGGGCCAATAATTCATTTTTGAATAGAGTTTGCTTTTACCAAAATGAATCATTTATTCTCTGTCCCTTTGGAGAAGAGAATTAATTGCCTATCGCATCAAAAGTTAATTTTCTAAAGGACTGTTATTTTTTTGTAGTTGTGCACTAATCTTGAATTATTTTTTTAGATGTTTTGTAATCATAAAAATATATATAAAGTTATTAAAACATATTTTATACTGATACTTCAGTAGTGGTTTTGTCTTCAAATATCCATGACTTCTGTTTATATCATGATGCAAGAAAATGTGTAGAAACTCCTCTTATAGTATCTTTTCCAAATCCAGGTCTTAAATCCTAAGTGATAAAAATTTAAAGTAAACACTGATATAGGAAATAGCTTTGGGCTTTAGAACCATTCAGTGGGCCATACAAAAGGTATTCCCTTACATCGCTAAAGGAGGAATATTCAGTGTGTTAATTAGTGCCGCACAACTGTTTTTCTGCTCTCTTACCAATTAAAAAAAAAATCCCCGGAAGACTAAAAAGACTTTAATTCTCCCTAGGTTAATTATTTAGAGGTAAATGTTATCTCTATAAATATTTTAGCAACTGAGTTCTTGGCAGGCTGAACAGACACACAGGCTTTTGTTCAGAGTGGCGCACGCTATAAACAAATTGATCTTTTTCCTAGATCGAAATGCTCTTGCCATCCTGGGTGATTAATAACATTTCTTTATGATACAAATCAAAACCCCCTAGAGGTCAGTCAGCAACCTACTTATCACAATGTTCTTGTCCTCCAGATAATCACTGGCTGAATATTCATAAGCAGAGGGTTTTATTTTCTCCACTATAATAATATGAGGTGATGTAATTATCCAGCCCTATTCATATTTGTCCTCAGCAAACTGGTGTTTGCTTTTGTCCTACCCATAAATAAAGGCCCTTTTTATAGAGCGGGTCAGATTTTAGTTTTGTGAAACCCCAGAAGAGCAATAACAGAAATCTGCAGCTGATTTCTGTGAACGGCATCGTGTGAGGCTTTGTCCAGGGTCCCGGCTCAGGGTTTTTAGCATGCTCTCCTGATGAGACTCAGCCAGTTCGCACCGGTTCTGCAGAACCAGTACCTAATTTTTTGTTGGTTTTGGAGAACCGATTGTTAAAATGGCACCTGTCATCAGGGTTCTTTCTAGGGTGGTCGCCTGGGCAGCCGCCCGATGTGGGAATCACAAATTTATATCCTTTTCTCTTTTTTTTTTAACATTCATCTGCACGACAGTGTATTCTAAGCGCCCATAGTCATGGTCATTCTGTCCACAGGTGAAAAGGATTGCAAGTGAGGATGCCAATCAAGAAGCCATATGGAGATATCTTAAATAACAGTTTGATTGTTTTTTGTCAGGTATTATTGAATATTTTTTCATTCAGATTTTAAAACTCTTATGGCATAATTTAGTGTTGGGTACCTCTTTTGTTGTTCCTATTTAAGTAGTAAATGCATGAAATAATAAACTACCTTTCAGTATATCGTGTTTAAGTTCTTCTAACGGTCATTAGGGCAGAGAACCGGTTGTTAAATTATTTGAATCCCAGCCTTGTAGCGTTCAGTTCAGAAGCCAGCACCAGTATAGACAAAGACTGTATAACTCAGACTCTAAAACAAGCATCAACTTCTTAAGACTAGATACACTGATTCACTTATGGCTTCATAATATATCATCAATCATCAGTCCCAAGTTCAACATACTTGTGATCAGTCTTCTAGCTTCAACAGACCTCCTCAGAATCTGGAAAGAAAAAACAAATTCTGTGAAAGATTTAAATATAGCTAGGAAGTGGAAATTTTATGTATAAAACTTAAAGTTCCTGGTTGAACTGATATATATATCAGTTTTGTCTTGTTTCTAAAACAATTCAAAACAGTGATTAAACATCATACTAAAAAAGAAAATTCCTAGACAAAAATAAGTGGGTGAGGCCTGACCTGTGGTGGCGCAGTGGATAAAGCATCTACCTGGAAATGCTGAGATCGCCAGTTCAAAACCCTGGGCTTGCCTGGTCAAGGCACATATGGGAGTTGATGCTTCCAGCTCCTCCCCCCTCCTCTCTCTCTGTCTCTCTCTCCTCTCTCTCCCTCTATTTCTCTCTAATAATGAATAAATAAATTAATTAAAAAAAAATAAGTAAGTGGGTGACCTAAATGATTTGGGCAAAATCATCCCACATGCCAATGCAGATCAGTAAGTTTGGAACCAGCCAGACGTGTTTGGGAAGGAGAATGGGAATTACTAACCCAGAAGACATTTTCGGGATGAATTAGAGCACATTTGTAAACTGTGAGACATGCTCATCAAAGATCAAGTAAGTAGTTGGTGCCTTTGCTGAGCAAAGGTCAAAGGAAAGATCAGAAGGACCAGGAGGTCCAAAGATTCGTGATGCACTTGCCTAGAGGAGACTCAACATCCAGGAGCTGATAAACCGGCTCTCCCATGGGGACGGCCATTATGGTCCCGTGAATACTAAGGAATGCAAATAAGACCTACAGCTGCTCAGAAGGCCCCTGGTGACCTCGAACCATCGGCCAGGTGCACTTGCTGCTCTGTTGCGGCAATACGGGTCATGCCCCGCTCAAGGGCCTGGACACCCCCTGAGACACACATCCATCCCTAGGCAACCTCATCGTGGTGCAGACATCATAGAGTGCAGGTCCACGGAGCAGATGGTGCAGACTGCTCGTGTGCTTGCCTGTGCTGCACGTTTACACGACGGGCAGTGGGCGTGGTTTGTTTACACGGGCATCGCCACCAACGTTTGAGGACAGCCCCGCACAATGACTCGACCAGGGTTGTGACCTCTCCAGGCGACGGAGCATTTACATCTCCAGTGGAGCTTTAGGGGGCCGCTGCTGCCTGTGCCGTCCCTGTGACCCCAACGGCGCTATGTGGCGTGATTTCATGCTGGTCCCAGGCGCCTGCCCTGTGCTGTGCTCCCTGGATCAGACCTCAGCTCTGGTCCTCGAAGCCATACCTTCCGCAGGCGAGGCTGATGGACGGTGGGGACTCCCCATTACAAGCGTTGTGTCCCCCAACTTCCCTGCTTGCTCCTGACCCTAAGTGTGGTCATCTACTTGATATGCTTCCCTTTGCTCATCCCTGTGTGCTTTAAACTGGTTTTAATAAACAGCATGACTTGAACAGTGTGAGCTTGTTAATGTATATATACTTGGAGTCAGTCTACCATTGTGCTCAGACTGCGATTGTAACAATGCAGTTTTCCATGTCCCATCAACCAACATGTTGATCCTCATTAAAATCAGAGGAGTTAATAATCTATTCAATTAAAGTAAAAAAGAGTAGCCAGGGGCAACGCCATCACCACCACTTCATGTGAGGTCTTCTCTTCCAAAGGCCCTGCATCCCTCCGCCCCGCCCCCCCCCCAACATAAGCCAGAATTCTTACAGCTGTTCATTATGGTCCTGACACCAAGCATCTCCCTCATTTCTTTTCTGACCGTCTCTCTCACTTCTTCTTTCTTCTTTTCAGTTAATCTCTCCACTTTCACACTTCGTCCTCTTTAGCATTTCTGGAAATGTCTCCCCCGTCTCTTGGCTCAGTCTAGAAGGTTCTTAAAATATTTCCTCAGTGAACTCCCTCAAATGCCTCCCTGAAATGCTTATTTGTTCTTTTTTTTTTTTTTTTTTTTTTCATTTTTTCATTTTTCTGAAGCTGGAAACGGGGAGAGACAGACAGACTCCCGCATGCGCCCGACCGGGATCCACCCGGCACGCCCACCAGGGGCGACGCTCTGCCCACCAGGGGGCGATGCTCTGCCCATCCTGGGCGTCGCCATGTTGCGACCAGAGCCACTCTAGCGCCTGAGGCAGAGGCCACAGAGCCATCCCCAGCGCCCGGGCCATCTCTGCTCCAATGGAGCCTTGGCTGCGGGAGGGGAAGAGAGAGACAGAGAGGAAAGCACGGCGGAGGGGTGGAGAAGCAAATGGGCGCTTCTCCTGTGTGCCCTGGCCGGGAATCGAACCCGGGTCCTCCGCACGCTAGGCCGACGCTTTACCGCTGAGCCAACCGGCCAGGGCCTGTTCTTGCTGTTCTATTTAATATTCAATCCTGTGCGCCTCTACAACCAACTTTTAAACTTTCCTGTCTTTCCCAGAAAACACTTGACTCTGACTATCTCATATAATTTTTTTTTTTCATAGAAGGATCCCAGTCTTTCTCCAGTGGATGTTAGCTCTTTAAGGACATTTACATCTATTTACTTCTTTTCTGTGATTCCTGCTCTGAGACTAGTGCCGGGCTTATGTTTGGTGTCCATTTCATTAAAATATAAACATTATTTCTTTTTTTATTTTTAACATGTTAAAAATTTTTTTCTAAAACCTAATTCTTAAGACTGTTAATAGTCTTGCAAGAAATTAATGCAACTACTTTGTTGTTAGGAATAAAATATGGTATAGGTGATTATAGAATATCATTTGACCATAGTTACACATTTGAAAAGTATCTATACCATTTTGCATCATGTATTCAATTTCTGGCACTCAACTGAAGGGAAAGTATTTGAAAGACAGGCAATAATGTTAAAGTGTTAATCTATGAAATGTAAAAATATTTATATCAGCAACTTTTTGGTATGATTTTAAGCAAAAAATATTTTTAACATATAAACTATGTCATTTGATCTACTCTCTTTACAGGAGAACATATTTCGAACATATTAATAGCTATTTTTAAAACATATATATTTAACTTTTATTTATTGATTTGAAAGAGAGAGAAACATTGATTTGTTGTTCCACTTATCCATGTATTCATTCGTTGATTCTTGTGTGTGTCCTGACAGTGGGTGGAACCTGCAACCTTGGCATATAGAAACGGCGCTCTAACCAACTGAACTACCTGACCATAGTTTGTTTTTTTGTGTTTTGTTTTGTATTTTTCTGAAGTGAGAAGCAGGGAGGCAGAGAGACAGACTCCCACATGTACCCGACTGGTATCCACCTGGCATGCCCACCAGGGGGTGTTGCTCTGCTGCAACCAGAGCCATTCTAGCACCTGAGGCAAAGGCCATGGAGCTGTCCTCAGCGCCCGGGCCAACTTTGCTCCTATGGAGCCTTGACTGCAGGAGGGGAAGAGAGAGACAGAGAGAAAGGAGAGGGGGAGGGGTGGAGAAGCAGATGGGCGCTTCTCCTGTGTGTCCTGGCCGGAATCAATTCCAGGACTTCCTCACGCTGGGCAAACGCTCTACCACTGAGCCAACCGACTAAGGCCAAATACAGTTTTGTTTTGTTTTTTCAGACATTTCATAGTATAATTTTCTGAGCTAATGTTTTACAGTAATAATAGTAGAGTGGTTTCTAAATTTTTTTTCTGCAAATTGAATGAATTCTTTCCTGAAATAGAAAGGAACTTTGCAATTTCCCAAATCATATGGATGATAATCACTACAGTTAATAATCACCAGGTTTTATTCTTACTGGTTAAAGTAAGAGGGAAAAAAAAAGTTTTAACAACTGAGACTATGCATCCTCAGCTTGCATTTCTCAAAAAGTTGATTTTGCATAATTACAATAGGGTTGATGGCCTTAAATATTGGATATTTGCACGTGGCAGGGTTCTATTACCATCTATTACAACTCTATATCTTGACAATGCTTTATTTAACTGGACCATGTATCTGAAGATATTTAAGTCACTTTTCAAGAGAAGAAAATATTTCTCTCTTGTTAGCAATAATCTTTCATTTTTTCACGATATCGTTTTTGCGCATCTATTACTGTATAACAAACTACCCATAACCTACGGGCATAAAACAACCAATTTATGATGGTCACTGATTCTGGGAGACAGAGATGCAGACCCACTGGGTATGACTCTTGTTTACTTCATCTCGGGGGACGCAGCTTAGATGACTCAGTTGGGTGCTTTGAACATCTGGGGACCACAACAGCCATAACTGGAGGAACGAGTTCCAAAATAGTGTCTTTATTCAAGTGCCTGACACTTAGTTTGGGATTTGGTTTGTGTTCAGTGGGAACTTTTAACTCTTAACAGAAGCACGTCACACTCGATGTCTCTAAGATGTCCACATTAGCATGTGCAGACTTTTTACACAGCGGTTCTATGCTCTAAGGAACAAAGATTCTGATGAACAAGACAGAGGCGGTGTGGTCTTTTATGACCCAACTCTCAAGTCATGTAGCATGATGCTATTTGGTCAAAGACAGTCCATTTCCTTCCATCTCCAAGAGAGATGACAGGAATATCAAATCATTTGATTTTGATTACATATTTTTAAATCACCAAAACTCTAAACTGAGGAACCCATAAAGGAAAAAAAAAAACCTATATATATATATGGTTAATAATAGTTTTGATTAAGTATTGTTTCTCCTTGCCTGCTTTCAAAATAAGAACATGAATAATAAAAAAAATATATCCAACTAAAGAGAGCAAATGATTTTATTAGACTCAGAGAAAGAATCAGAGGAAAGAAAATGTTAGGTAGGTAAAGATAAATTAAGAGAATTAGAGATCAAAAATCATGTGAGAGAGAGTATGTCATATTTCAAGTAATCAAAAATTGAGGCTCTGATAGCTTAAAAAGGCCTAAGGAAAGTTAAGTGCAGTGGACAATATGCTGTTAAATCTCTCAGAGAGAATAATACTAATGCTAAAAATATTCCTACAATTAGTAAATGACATGTTTTCATTTTGTGAGAGGAAAGATTTGCAAGAGTCCATGAGGTCCTCTAGACAATAGTGGTATTTGAAATAAAAAAGCAAACATACTGGATTCCAGTCAGCTGCCTTTAACTTTAGGTCTAGAAAGACTAGGCCCTGGCCGGTTTGCTCAGTGGTAGAGCATCGGCCTGGCGTGCAGGAGTCCCGGGTTCAATTCCCAGCCAGGGCACACAGGAGAAGCTCCCATCTGCTTCTCCACCCCTCCCCCTCTCCTTCTTCTTCCCCTCCCTCAGCCAAGGTCCATTGGAGCAAAGATGGCCCGGGCGCTGAGGATGGCTCCATGACCTCTGCTTCAGGCACTAGAATGGTTCTGGTTGCAGCAAAGCAACGCCCCAGATGGGCAGAGCATCGCCCCCTGGTGGGCGTGCCCGGTGGATCCCGGTCAAGCGCATGCGGGAGTCTGTCTGACTGCCTCCCCATTTCCAACTTCAGAAAAATACAAAAAAAAAAAAAAAAGGTCTAGAAAGACTGATACCAGCATTAGATTTAGGAAAGAAGTAGCTAAATGTGTTTAAGAATATATCAGAGAAACCCAACTTATACAAGTGACTTCAAACATCATCAAAACTGCAAATACACTGCTTACAAAACTTAGGGGATCAGGGAAGGTGCGGATACTCCAACCTTTTATATAGTGCATTTTCACCAATTAAATAAAAATTGGTTTTGTATTTCCTTTGCATAATTGAACAACTTTCCTTGACTTGTCGTTTGCTTTTTTTGTAGTTCTTGTTTAATAAAAAAAAAAAAATCAAATGTTTATTTTTTTTTCTTGCTTCATATTTATTTTAAAATGTCCCCTAATTTTTGTGGGCAGTATACCTAAGTCTATATTCCAAATTTGCCCAGGATCTCTGACAATGAAGTAACCCATGCTGTGAACTGTTATTCTGCGTCAAACACTCTATATGTACAATGAGGGTGCTAACGGGGAATAAGACAGACGTCCCATCTACACGAATGAATATGTTCTCTTTCTGTCTGGGTACGAATGTGGGTGCACTGGTGTGTGTGCTCGCAGGACAGAACCCATGGTGGGAAAGACGGTGAGGGAATAGGCTTAGCGTAAATAAACTTTGCAGAGCAAGGGTGCAAATGTGCGAATGAATGTTCAGAAGAGAAGTCGTGCTCGGTGTATTAGTCGGCTTTGGCTGCTATATAACAAAACACCATAGACTGTGTGTCTTAAATAACAGAAATACATTTTCTGACAGTTTTGGAAACTGGAAGTCTAAGCCCAACAGTCCAGCTGATTGTTTCTGGTGGGTGTTCTATTCCTGGCTTGCAGAGGGCTGCTCTGTCCGTCTGTCCTCCCCTGACCTTCCCTGAGTACACGCCCAGAGTGAAGAAGAGAACAAGCCTCTTTTATTTATTATTTATTCATTTTTAGAGGAGAGAGAGAAAGATTGAGAGAGAGAGAGAGAGAGAGAGAGAGAGAGGAGCAGGAAGCTTCAACTCCCATATGTGCCTTGACCAGGCAAGCCCAGGGTTTTGAACTGGCAACCTCAGTGTTTCCAGGTCGACACTTTATCCACTGTGCCACCACAGGTCAGGCAAATCTTTGTTATTTATTTTTTTTATTTATTTATTCATTATGGGGGGGGGAGAGAGAGAGAGAGAGAAGGAGGAGCAGGAAGCATCAACTCCCATATGTGCCTTGACCAGGCAAGCCCAGGGTTTTGAACCGGCAACCTCAGCGTTTCCAGGTTGACACTTTATCCACTGCGCCACCACAGGTCAGGAGAACAAGCCTCTTTTATCTCTTCTTATAAGCGCACCCCTCTCATTGGATCAAGACCTCACTCTTATGACTTCCTTTAACCTTAATTATTTTCTTAGAGAAAAATATATTTCCAATATTAGCCACACTAGACTTCAGGCTCTATCTTATGAATTTGGACACAAACTTGTACTCCGTAGCAGAGAAACATTTGTGAGTTATTAGCTCTTGGAAGGTTCTCATACATACTTTGGCTTGAATTACTTTCCAAGAGCCAATAGTTTTCTTTTAAGACAAGCAGGCTCAGGATAACACTGTGCGAGAACTTGACATGTATTGGCTAATGGGAGATAATTCTAAAAAGGGTAACAGAAAGAAAAGAGGAGTCAATGGAGAAGGAAGGGGAAAAATATCAAGAGAACTTGCTCTAATAGAAATCAAGAATCAAAAGGTATCCAAGAATATTAAGTGTGCATCAACAAAAAGTTCTCCTGAGGTATCAAGGGGGATATTAAGTCATCAGAGTTCAGTAGTAGACCATTTAATCTGTCGTGAGCAGAAACTGTGAAGAGGATTTTAAAATATTTTGAAAGTTCAATTTGTTCTTTTCAGGATAAGTATCATGACAAAGTACTTAGCATATGAGTAATAAGTCACCTACATTTTTATCCTCAAAGTGAATCATCTTCTTATTAACTCACCACTTGAAATAGGAGCTTGAAATTTTTCTCGTTAGGTGTTTATAAGTCAACATGTAATAGTAGAATCATATCTGTAAACTACCCATTCTTTCTTCATTAATTTGTATTCAATAATAGGCTGGAAGTAGTTAAATGGCAACCATTTCATGCATGACACTCATTTCTGCTTCTGACGCATAGCACACAAGATTAGCAGCCAGAATATTTTATAAATACATATAAAAATGTCTTTTCAGAAAACCTGACCAAAAACAGAATCACTTGGCAAAGCTGTTCTGTGATTCATATGGTGCCATAATTACCAGTCGCTTATTAGAACAAGTGATTCACACTCTCTAACTGGTCTTTGACTTAATTGTCACAATATTAAATGCACTTATAAGGCAAACTGTTTAAATGTTGATTATCTTTTTACTGTTCTTTGTTAAAACAGAAAGTGAGTAAATATCATACGCTTACTGAAACTCATCTACCAAATACCTGATGATATCTTTTTGACTTACATTGTCTCTATGTTGTCAGGACTGACAGAGCTCAATTCTCTAAACACATGACTGACCGATATTTACTTTAAACATAATCTGTGGCATTTATACTTTGTACCTGTCATCCAGTCCCTTAAACTGTGTTTGCTTTTAAGGGTTTCCTCGGTAGCCGTAAAGTTTCACTTCTTCGTAACACAATTCTACAAAAGCTTTGGACTGTCTCAAGTCAGTTTGTCATTATATTTTACTTTTCAAAATAATCTTTGCTTCTCTCTTCTCTCTCCTCATATTCAAAATGTTATTCTCGGTAGTAGCAGTGACTAGAAAGTAATCTGATCAATCCCACAACAGATCCTATCATTTCTTTCCTTTTTTTTTAATGTTTATTTTATTCATTTTAGAGAGCAAGGAAGGAAGACAGAAAACAAGAGACAGAAACATTAATCTGCTCCTGTATGTGTCCTGACCAGGGATCAAACTGGCAACCTCTACTTTTTGGGATGATGCTCTAACCAACTGATCTATCTGGCCAGGGAAATTTTTATCTTTTCTAATTAACTTCTAGTCTAGCAAAATAGGTTTACAATTTCTAAATCCTAAGTATCTTATGTGTTATTCAGGCTATCTTATGCATGGGTGACCTAGAAATGTCTCCTAAGAAGATACTGCACTAAAAAATATATTCACTGGCACAACATGCTATGATTTCAGAACGTACAGGCAAGGAGGGCTGAACTACCTATCTGTTTTACCATTTCCAACTCTCACCTAGATCAAGGCTATGAAATTGGATCAGCTGTAAGCGCACCTGCGTGTGTGTGTGTGTGTGTTTATATATGTAATTAATTATTTATTTTGAAAATATAAAATGAATACCCTCAGCACTGGTTCAAGGAACTAAACTACATGAGGCACTAGTGACAATGGTTAAGCAGTGTTGGATCCAATTATATTTAAAATTGTGAAACAACTCATTTAGTGGCTCTAGATTAGGAACTCTTTTCCCCAATAGCTTTTAAAGATTTGAATGACAGCTCATAAATTATTTAGGATACAATTCATACTAGCTGGACAGCTGCTATTTAAACTAAAGGCCAATAAAATATTTGAATATCTTTTTTGCTGAAAACACAAACAGATGGTCAGTTAATTAACGTGCTTCATAAATTGAATATGAGTAGAATAACTAGTTGTCAAATATGTATTCATGTATTCATCAGAAATTGAACATAAAAAGGAAATTAAAGTTTCAACACTTAGTCAAAACTGTCAAAACTATCCTATTTCTAGGATATTCTCTCCGTGTGCAAATGAGGCCTATTGTATCTGCACAAGTTCATGTTTTTTTGTGTTTTTTTTTTTTACCATGTGCTCTATTGTGCCGCACTTGATTGCATCTTTCCTGATACCTAGGTATGCCTTTATTTTTATTTTAAAATATGCCTTTGTATGTATTACTCTATTAGTTCTATTCTAAAGTTGGCATTTCTGAAATATATACTTATACAATGATATAAAGAAATTGAGTAATCGTTCCATCTCCTTTCTTCTTCTTCCCATTGTGCAATTTTAAACGTCATTGCTATTTTTTTCAGTGTACCTTTGTAGAATCTATTATTTTTTATTATATTTATTTATTCAGTTTTAGAGAGGAGAAAGAGAGGGAAGGGGGGAGGAGCAGGAAGCATCAACTCCCAAATGTGCCTTGACCAGGCAAGTCCAGGGTTTTGAGCCTGCAACCTCAGCATTCCAGGTCAACACTTTATCCACTGTGCCACCACAGGTCAGGCAGTAGAATCTTTAAATATGATATAAGCTTGAATAAAACAACCAGGGAGCTTATTATAGGCCCAGCTACTCTCTTCTGCCTTTCCTTTACATTCTCTTTTGTTGCTTTTACTTTTCCATTTGTTTGCAGTCTGAAACAAATGTTCTAAAAATGTCGGGTTAAAAAATACTTCCTGCAGTTGGACTTGATGTGAAATCCCTGCCTAAAATTTCTTCCCTTGAGCGTCGACTAGGTTTTATTCTGTTGTCTTCTTGCACTGACTGTTGCTAGGAAGAAGTCGAACAGCTTCCTGGTTGTCCTCCTGTTACTTCGAGTAAAAAAGACTTCATTTGGCCCTGGCTGGTTAACTCAGTCGTAGAGCATCAGCCTGGCATGTACAAGTCCCAGGTTTGATTTCTGGCCAGGGCACACAGGAGAGGCGCCCTTCTGCTTCTCCACCCCTCCTCCTCTCCTTCCTCTCTGTCTCTCTCTTCCCCTCCTGCAGCCAAGGCTCCACTGGAGCAAAGTTGGCCTGGGTGCTGAGGACGGCTCCATGGTCTCTGCCTCAGGCGCTAGAATGGCTCCAGTTGCAACAGAGCAACATCCCAGATGGGCAGAGCATCGCCCCCTGGTGGGCGTGTGCTGGGTGGATCCCAGTTGGGCCCATGCAGAGTCTGTCTGACTGCCTCCCTGCTTCTAACTCTGGAAAAAAAATACAAAAAAGAAGACTTCATTTAAAACAAAACAAACAAACCAACAAAAAACCTCTAGCTACAAAGATTTTGTTTTCCAATGATTAAATTTGAATAAATGTATTCATTATTAAACTGGTCTTATTTTTAGCTATTCTAGTTTAATTATTCATGGTCCTTACTATGTAGTTTTACCTTTCCTCTTTATTTCTTTCAAAAAAGTTTTATTTGAATTGTATATTAAATTACATATGTGGGACATTGTCTCAGTTGTCTTCTTTGATACTCTGAATAAAAATTTGATTAAGTTGTCTTTGTAACGTATGCCTGCTACTTTCTCTCTAATACCTTTTGTGGGTTTCTTTCCGTTTGTCTGCGTCTTAGTTGTCCCATGTCTTTCTCTTTGTGTGTGTGTCGTGTTGCACTCTCCACATGTTTCTTCTCTATTGTACTGCAGCCTGTTTAGCTGTTACTTTTCCCGAAAGCCTTTTTCTTATTTTCTTCCTGAATCCTGTGACTTCTTGTTTTGTTTCCTACCTATCGTCTAGCCATCACCTTCTGTCATCTGGACATCTCGTCCTTGTTTCCTTCTGTACTGTTTTCCTCCCCTCCCTTCCTTCCTTCCTTCCTTCCTTCCTTCCTTCCTCTCTCTCTCTCTCTCTCTCTCTCTCTTTCTTTCTTTCTTTCTTTCTTTCTTTTTTCCTTCCTTCCTTCCCCCCTCTTTCTTTCTTTCTTTCTTTCTTTCTTTCTTTCTTTCTTTCTTTCTTTCTTTCTTCCTCTCTCTCTCTCTCTTTCTTTCTTTCTTTCTTTCTTCCTTCCCCCCTCTCTTTCTTTCTTTCTTTCTTTCTTTCTTTCTTTCTTTCTTTCTATTTTTTACCTAGTGCCCCTGACTCCTGCTTGTATTTTGAGGAAGGAACCTGCTAACATATCTAAGTATATGCTTTGCAATGTGATGGAAAGCCAACTAAAGCACTGTGCCATTTTCAGAAGGCTCATGACCTCCACAAAGCTTTCAAATATGTTGCTGTTTCTTTTGAATGTCAAGCAGTCCTTCTAAATTCTTAAGTGAAAACAAATCTGTAAATTAGGGTAGAAAAATAAAAATCCTCAGGACTGACTACCTGCTTGGAGAGATTTTAGCAGAAGAAAAGAAGGCATCGAAGGACTGAAACCCCTGCAGCTGTTACAGGTTAGAGAGAGACATGTAGAGAGAAAGCCGCAGAGGGAATTCTGCCCCAGATAATGACTAACTGCAGTGGAGACATTCATTATACATTTATTTAATTGTTTTTTTTCTTTTTCTCTGTAAACTATGATTGAATACCTGGGGCTTGTTAATATCAAAAGATATCATCCAGAACTGGTCAAATATTTGAAACCTTCAGGGTACTCCCAAACACTCTAAAGGTCCTCATAAAGAGCATTCAAAAATCCTAGTTGACAGCAGAAACTCAACAGAATGCATCTGAGCTATCCCTTCAAGCATCCCCATAACCAACTGTACTTTTTTTCCAGGACAGAATAAAACAGATATAACATAAAAGATGTAGTTCAAAAAATAAAAGAAATGCAATAAAACCATTTCTCATGCAACAAAAAAGAATACACTAGGTTGTTTTATCTATAGTAAATAGAAAATTGATTAAGGGTCATGGAGTTAGTCATGTGATTTGCAAGGAAATTTAACAAATTTCCAGATCCCTACACAAAGTTATTATATAACAAATCAAAAGAGAAGGTCACACCACATACATCAACAAAAGCTCAAATCCCATTCTGGAGTGACACAGAAAAAAGTCCACAAATGTCTCAAGTTATAGGAAAATTTACATAAATTCAATATAATGAAGCCAAGTTGATGTAAAACAACAACAATGAGATACAATGGGAGAGCGAAACAGAATGAGACACATTAAAGACAAACACAGCATCGCCACACACAAGAAAGGAAAGAACTGATATAGCCGTGGTCAAAATTTTTAACATGGACAGAAGCTACAAAGATTAAAAGGATGACACAAAAGAAAGATGGATGGAGGGAAGAAGAATTGAGATACTAGGAGCTACCGAAAATAGAACTTATTTCAGGAAGACAGATGTGCTAATGTAGAATATGCAACAAATATTAAAGAAAAGTCATATATTCAAATTACTTGTGAATAAATAGTTTTATTTATTTATTTACTTATTTATTTGTATTTTTCTGAAGTGAGAAGCTGGGAGGCAGAGAGACAGACTCCCACATGCCCTTGATCGGGATCCACCCAGCATGCCCACTAGGGGGCGATGCTGTGTCCATCTGAGGTGCTGCTCCACTGCAACCAGAACCATTCTAGCGCCTGAGGTGGAGGCCATGGAGCCGTCCTCAGTGCCCGGGTCAACTTTGCTCCAGTGGAGCCTTGATTGAGGGGCGGGAAGAGAAAGAGAGAGAGACAAAGGAGAGGGGGAAGGGTAGAGAAGATGAGTGTTTCTCCTGTGTACCCTGACCAGGAATCGAACCTGGGACTTCCATATGCTGGACCGACGCTGTACCACTGAACCAACTGGCCAGGGTCAATAAAGAGTTTTTTAAAAATGAAATCAATGCTAATAAACATTTAAATTGTATTCCAGGTAAAATTAATATCAGGTCTTTTGTTTATTAATGCATCCATTCAATAAATAATTATGGGTTTTCTCTTTCTGGCACTAGAATAAAATGCAGGTGACATGGTTTATTGGAGCTTACATAACAGTTTTGTACACTTCTGCAAACCAATCAGTCAAAAAATAACTAAAATAACTATAATTGTTCATAAGTGTAAGTAAGAGAACATTAGCCGCTGGGCTAGTGGACAGAGTGATTGCAGAGGGCTTCAGAGAGTGCGGACAGTATGATTCTTAAAAATAAAGATGACCCAAAGATAGCTGGAGACTTATTTCCAGGAATAAAACCGAAAGTACAATGGCTTTTAAACAGGAAAGGAGCTGGCCTTTATATTTTAGCCTTCCAACCTCTAATAAACCATCGTTACTTAACTCCTGTATTTCTGGGTAAACATAAGGTGAGGTTGAGACTACCCTTTCCAAAGAGTTCTGCCCATGTCCTTAAATTGTAAGAAGAAGAAGTAGCAGGTGCTCCCAGATTGATCTCCAAAGGTCGTGACGACCTGTTCATGTTCGCCGCAGCAACACCCGGGAGTACTTTTCCTCAAAATCACATGAGTGTCTCATTGATGCTGAAGATTGCGTTTTCCACCTTTGAGTGTTAAATTCATTCAGATGACTTCTTCTGAGTTCAGACACAAATAATAATACCCTATTTTAAAGCAAACCAGGACAGTAATCTGCAGTGCCTGCCCAGGACCTTGAGTAAAAAGACCAACTGGTTTTATATCAACTCTAAATGCCAAATGTATGTGCGATACAAACATCCGTATTCAGCAGTTCAGTTTTAATTCTTTAGAATCCTGTGGGGTGCTTTTGTTGTTGCTGCTGTTGTTAATCAGAAAACCGTATCAGAATTTTTTGGCTTTCATCATCTGCTAAGATAAAAGTATTGCAGCAGGTGTTTGACAACAGTTGGCCAATCGTATTACACTCTCTCTCTTTCAAGGCTTTCTGTATCTGTCTCAGGAACTGTTGGAACTAAAGCAAGAGGAGGCATATTTGCTGGGTTTTAAAAGTAGGGGTCTAGCCTAACCAGGCGGTGACACAGTGGATAGAGCATGGGACTTGGTTGCGGAGGACCCAGGTTCGAGACCCCGAGGTCGCCAGCTTGAGCACAGGCTCATCTGGTTTGAAAAAATCTCACCATCTTGGACCCAAGGTCGCTGGCTCAAGCAAGGGGTCACTCGGTCTGCTATAGCCCCACAATCAAGGCACATATGAGAAAGCAATCAATGAACAACTAAGGTGTCGCAACAAAAAACTGATGATTGATACTTTTCATCTCTCTCTATTCCTGTCTGTCTGTCTCTATCTATCCCTCTCACTGGCTCTCTCTGTGTCTCTGTAAGAAAAATAAAAAAAATTTTAAAAAGTTAACAGTAACTTTGCGGAATATCTTTGTCAATAATATGTGACTCCATTAGCCGACACAGCTATTACTGGTCGTCATGGGAACGGTGCTGCCCAGAGATAGCAATCAGACCATTTTTCCTCATGTGGATTATTCACAGCAGATCTTGAAGTTCACGCTGTTAACTCCTTGTCCGTCAGGCTGTTTCTCAGACTCCTCTCCTGACATGACGAACGGTGTGTTCACGGATTGCAAATTAATTCTGAAGTCATACTTAGTGAAACATAATTAGAAATGCTAACTCGCTACAAGTAACGGCATTCCCAAGCCAAACATGGTTGATTTCCGGTATGCTTATTACCACCCTGCTCCCTTTCATTAGCGGAGTAATTAGGAGTTGGCAGCAAACACAGAACATCCATTAAAGGCCTTTTATTATCTCACTCTCTCTCTTCTGGAGTCCACAGCTCAAGCTCTGGTGCCTTTTCCCATGATTGAGTCTGAGTGTGTGAATTCAACTTTCTGGTAGGCCCTTCTCACTCCCCTGAGACGAAAGGGAAGTGAACCACTTGTAACCTGAGAGGGAGGGAAATGAGGGGCCGGGTTCTAGAATACCTACTTGTTTTGAGAATTAGTTAGTGGAGTCCAGTGAGCTTTCTATTCTGGAGAGAAGTCACAGTGAGAAAACATCTGGTGCACAGACTTCTGCATGCACCCCGGGCAGGATCCACCCAGCAACCCCCACCTGGAGCCGATGCTGTTGCCATGCTCTCACCTGAGCTATTTTTAGTGCCTGAGGTGATACTCCATAGTGCCATCTTCAGCTGATGGTCAATGCGCTCGAGCCATGGCTGTGGGAGGAAGAGAGAGAGAGAGAAAGGAGAAGGGGAAGGGTGGGGAAGTAGATGGGCGCTTCTCCTGTGTGCCCTGGCCGGGAATTGAACCCAGGGCATCCCCATGCCAGGCTGACACTCTAACTCTGAGCCAACTGGCCAATGCCATGCTTAGACTTTTTGATAGTTATTTATGTACTTTTAGTTTATATAACTTCTAATCATATTCTCTTAGGGTATAAAATTGTATTTTGAAGTGATTATAAAATATTTTTTACCTACCTTCCAAAAATGTATCTGCTTCCAGAGTAGCATCTAACAAAGGTATTTCTGAAGTTGGTAAACAAAAACTCCTATTTAAGAATTTTAAAAATTGGGCCCTGGCCGGTTGGCTCAGTGGTAGAGTGTCGGCCTGGCGTGCAGAAGTCTTGGGTTCAATTCCCGGCCAGGGCACACAGGAGAAGGGCCCATTCACTTCTCCACCCCTCCCCCTCTCCTTCCTCTCTGTCTCTCTCTTCCCCTCCTGCAGCCGAGGCTCCATTGGAGCAAAGATGGCCCGGGCGCTGGGGATGGCTCCTTGGCCTCTGCCCCAGGCACTAGAGTGGCTCTGGTCGCGACAGAGCGACGCCCCGGAGGGGCAGAGCATCGCCCCCTGGTGGGCAGAGCATTGCCCCTGGTGGGCGTGCCGGGTGGATCCCGGTCGGGCAAATGCGGGAGTCTGTCTGACTGTTTCTCCCCGTTTCCAGCTTCAGAAAAATACAAAAAAAAAAAAATTAGCTGATGTTCAACATAGAATATTTTATTGTCACTTTCCTTTTGATAAACTTTATATTTCCTTATTTTAAAACTGTGTATCAGATCACCATTATAGATGTCTCTTTGTACACATAAGCTTTTATCTCTGGAATGAAGTCCCAAAACAGTTTGATCTAGGTCAGTGTCAGAACATTTTTAGTTTTATAATTGATAGATAAATCATTCTTTGTAGTCATTATATATATTAGCAGTTAACTCACTAGTTCTCCAAAAATTCTATGGTTTATGTGTTATTACTGAGCCACAAGCTATCATCAAAGGTAAACTAGATACATTTGGAAATTAGAGATGAACATCACTTGACAAAATTTATAATTAATTATTTGTCACGTTTGTAGGTCCATGTATATATGTATCAATATATATAATATGTATTTATATAAAGCAAGAACCCTTAACTGTGTTTCTCAACTACTCACTTCTCAGTAATGTTAGTTTGGAGGGGATAATTTTAGAATTATAAAGAACTTTCAAAGATAGTACAGAGAATTTCCACTTACACTTCACCTAATTTCTCCTAATATTAATGACTAAAGTACATTTATCAAAATTACAAACCCCAAATACGGGTACGTTACTATGGACAAACTCCTAGATTTGATTTGGATTTCAACAGTTTTTCCTGAAACATTTATTCTATGAAACATTTTAATTCATCCCATCACCTAATTCTAAGTAATCATAAGGAAACTATAAATTAGAGAACAGGTCATTTAATCCAATTAAACATTTATTCAGTGGAAGAGTCAAACTGCAGTACATACTTTAAGACAGATTTGTGAGCTGGATTAATTATAGTGTTTCCACATTTCCTGTATCTGAGGAAAAAACTTCCCACATCTGCTTTATTTCAGAGGCAGGCATATGTGGTGACAAGAAAGACATAGGCTTGGAGGAAAAAAAAAATGAAGAGATGAGGGTGATATAAAATATTTATGTCTCTTAAAACAATAAATATAGATACAATAGTTGCATTAATTATTTATACATTACTCCTTTTTAATAAAAAATGTTAATACATGAAGTTTAAATATTTCTAAGCAGCATCAATGCCTCAGGACAAGACTTATGCTAATCAAGTGTTGACAGTTATTTGAGATTGCTTATGTATATGTTAGCTGACATTAGCATAAATAAATTGCTTTCTGTTAAGCAATTCACCTTGAAGCCATTTTTAAATTTTATGATTTCCTATCCTCTTCTATTCAAGTTATATTTAAATTAAAAATGGGAAGAAAACTGGGCTGGTGGCCCCTGGGTATTCAGTGCGTTGACAAATTGCTAAGTAAGGCGCATGGTAGTAATTGCCACTGTGTGACCAATTCTATACAACTCAAAATAGAGACTTCAGTGATCAACCAAGGAAGACATTTGAACCATAATTAATCTCTTAATTTATTTTGCTTATTTATATGGGCTACTCTTTTGAAAATTAACAACACAGCAACTGAAGGCTTCCCCTGTTAATAACCAAGCTGTCAGTCACAAACATTTTTTTTTTAAATGAGGGTTATTGGTAAGCATAAACAGAATGTAAACTTGTCCGTCTGGTATCAAATCTTCTTTACTCAAGAAAATGCCTCTTAATTATATCCTAATACTTTCCATATCTGTTGAGTCTCCAAAGATAGTATAAACAGTGCTTCATAAAAGTTATGAGTGTTTTAGAAGACAATAAGCAAAATAATCTCAAGAAAAAAGGACATAACACTTAACTTCTCTTTTCTCCTATGATTCTTAGTTGGTTGAAACAAATAGACATCAATTATATAATTCCTAAAAGAGTATTGTGTGCTGTAACCCCAATGTATAATGATTTAATCATAAAGAATTTGAGGAATAGTGATTTGAGATTATTTAGCCAAGGTTAAGGGATACAATTTTACTTTGCCTTCTGAGTAGTGGACTCCTAATTATCCTCCTTTATCCCCTGAGTTTTTACTTTTGATATTTTGTTAGTTTTCATTTGCCTCATCTAGTCTAACTAGCTAGAGATTTGTTTCATTTTATTATCTAAAACACTTTTTTTAAAAAAAAACTTACTTTCTTCTAGATAGAGATGGTAAGTATTTCAGTTATTTTTCATTATCTCAAAAAATAGTTTTGAGTTTGATGACTCTTCCAAACGCGAGCATCAGATGCTCAATTATTAGACGAATCTGGGTTGCAGGTCCTGCCTGCGGCGAAGATCAACAGCGCCCGCCCATCTTCCCACGACCACATCAGAATCACACCACCACGCCGCAGAACAACCGTCACTGAGCGAGCTGAACAGAAGCCCTAGAACCCAGGGTGTGGAGAGGAAGTCACACTGAGACTGGTAGGAGCATGCAGACACACAGCAGGCGAATGCCACGCCAACCTGTGGGAGTTAACAACCTGGAGAGAAAACACGGACACCCGTTACGTAACGGCAGAACGTTTGGCGACTCCTTCACAAGCGATACGGGGAAACCAGCCAGGTACTTCAGTGAACTCTGGTGGAGAAGTCTGCCACGCCAATGGTCAAAATAGCTTTTGATTTTGCTGTTTATGACAAAAGAAGAGATAGAAGCACTAAACGAGAAAGTAGAGGAAACAGCACTGCGGGCGCTGGGTTATAACGCACACGTGCACTCAGACCAAAGCTGTCGCAAGAGCAGCGGCAAACCCGCCGCAGAATTAGAGGCTGCTCATCCCAGCCTCGTCCGGGAGAGCATTCACAGACAAGACGCAGCTGTAATGGGCGATGCGGGTGGAGGAAACCGGTGAGCATGGTCACACGGCACGAACCTCTCAGTGCAGTCCTGCAGAGCATTCACAGACAAGACGTAGCTGTAATGGGCGATGCGGGTGGAGGAAACCGGTGAGCATGGTCACACGGCACGAACTTCTCAGTGCAGTCCTGAGGACCTGTCCTGGACTCACGTGTGAGGATCCTGGTAGTGACAACGGGAAATCCATTCTGTATCAGAGCTGGGCGCACACCCACACGTGTATATGTAAACGTGGGCGTGGAAACATTTAGTTTTGCATCTGTGATATGTTTTCATATTTTAACTTTAGTCTCACATTCGGAATAATGCTAAACAATGTTTCCCTTTTCATTCTCATTCTGTTAACGCGTGTCCACAGAAGCTCTGGTTTCTGTTTTTCAGAGTGCAATGCGCTGTGTCATCATTCCAGGGTTCTTCCGAATAATTGTGTTCCAGACACTTCAAAGTCAGTAAATTTAGGATACAAATAAGTTCATGTTAAAAAAAAAAAGTGATATTCTTCTTAGCAATTTTGTTTCTTCCTGGCTGCCTTTCTTTATGTCTGTTATCATCTCTGCAGTCTCTCCATTGTCCCTTAAACAATAGGACACATCATTTTTTAAAAAAATAAAATGTATTTGTTATATCTCTTTTTTTTTTTTTTCTAATAGCTCCAAGTGGATTATATGTTTAAAGGGGGAAACAAGCAGACGTGCTTCTCAGCCCTCATCATCTGTGTTTAATGATCCTGGAAAAGAAGGAACGGACCTCGCATAAATCTTTGATCATCAAAGGCAATGAATCCGCTCCAAAGAAAATGGGCAAATTGTCTAAGTAGCGAGTGCAGACACGGCCTGCGTGATCCTCTTTAGTCTTTGTCAACGGGAGTCATCCATCACGTCTGATGCACCCAACGGTTTTCTAATAATATTATGCGGCTAGATGAGACGGAGTCTGGTGTCACGGCCACTTGCTTAGTATCCAGATATATCAAAGACTGAATTAAATACTGCAAAGGCAGACATGATGAGCTTTCTTCAGGAGCCTTACATTTTATGTCATAATTTTTCAAACTGCAAATATAACAGGCACCTGAAGGCTCTTAATAGGGTAACGGCATGTACAGTTGAGCGATTCACGTGGGTAGATACGTGATTGATGGAACTTCACGGAGATGACGGGACTGAACGCCTGTTGGACGAGAGGTCAGGAAGAGACATCGCGGCACCGCTCTTTATGTACCTACTGATGTCAATGGGCTGTCAACACTCACTGCGTTCATCTTTCCCAAGGTTTTACAAGCTTAGGAATATTAAAGTGTAATATAGTAACTCTTTTAGTGAAAAGGTGTTAATAATACAGTAGCTTGTCAAATTAAGATTTAGCCGAGAACATGAATTGATTCTGTATCTTATCTGCAGAATTGTACCGATGCCTTACCAATAGAGGAATCTACAGATAATTGTTAAGACTTGTTTTCAAACCTGTTATCTGCCACCAGGAGCTTGAAAGCTTATCAATAAGGAAATGCTTTTTCTGATAAGTGAAAATAATGAAGATGGTTATTTTAATGATGTATGAAATGTATTAGCAGAATCTTCTTTTTAAATAATTTTTTTATTTTTCAGTTACATTGATGTATAAAATTATATTAATTTTAGGGGTATAACCCAGTTTTTAGACAGATACATAACTTCTAAAAGGATCCTCTTCATAAATCGACTGTCTATCTGACACCATACAGAGTTATTACAACATTATTGAGTATATTTCTTATGATATAATTTACATCTCCATCACTATTCTTTAAACACCAGTTCATATTTTTTAATTCCTTCAATTTTTTTTTTCACCCAGCCCTCAAACACCCCTCCTCCCATCAAAATGTTCTCTGTCTTGATGAGTGTATTTCTGTTCTGTTAGTTTGTTAATTTTGTTTTTATAGATTCCAGTTTAAGTGAAGTCATATGGTATTGGTCTTTCCATGTCTGACTGGTTTCACTCACTAGGTCTATCTTTGTTGTTTCAAATTGCACGATTCCATTCTTGCTTATGAGTGAGTTACGTTCCCTTGTTTATATGCACCGTGTCTTCTCTATCCATTCTTCATTTGGTGGACACTGGAGTTGCTTGCATTACTTGGCTATTGTGAACAGTATTGCAAAAAAACATGTGGCTGCATCTGTCTTTTCAATTTAGTGTTTTGGATATTTTCTGATAAATACCAGAAATGTAATCACCAAGTCCTTTTCTGTCTCTTGTTCAGCCTTTGTTTTAAAATTTATTTTGTCTCTTGTACATATTGCTTTTTTGTTTTTTTGTTTCCAATTTCAGGACATACATTTTTCCATCCCTTTGCTTTCAGTCTGTGTGTGTCTTTGAATTCTGAAATGAATTCTGTAGACAGAACCTGTAAGGAAGGGTCAGGTTTTGTTATCCATTCAATCACTATCTATCTTTTGATTGGAGCATTTAATCCATGTGTGTTTAAAGGGATTGATGATAGATATGTTTAGTGCCATTTTATTATTCATAATTTTAATCTTCTTTTTCTATCTTCTTAAAGAAGACCGTTTAACATATTTTGTAATGTTGGTTTGGTGATGATTCACTCCTTTAGCTTTTCCTGTTTCAAAGCTCTTTATCTGTTCTTTTAATCTACAAGTATTGATCGACTTATGACCTATGCAATTTACGACCATTCGGCTTGATGGCCACAATAGCTAGCCACGACTGCTCCGTGTCTGGCAGCACAAGCATTGCCCAGCTGGGCGTACGACAGTGCGGACCAGCTTCCGGCAGCACTACCATCTCCGCAGGCACCATTTCAACTGTTATCCCAGACTCGCTACAGCAATTTATGTTTTTGTGTCTTGGATATTTTTCATCAAACCTCTCCCAAGATGTCTACCAAGAGGAAATTGTCTTTGCAAATATTAAACCAGTTGTACTGGTCATGCAGTGTTTTACTTAAACATGACGAATGTAAAAATAAGAAACAAAATGGTGTAGAGATGATACAAATGGCATAAAATGAACAAAGAAAATTATGATATATAACAATAATGAAAGAAAATTATGATAAAATATGACTGAAAGATTTTTATAACATCATTTCACAGTACTGTACAGATAGCCTACTCAACTTATGACCAAATTGTGTTATGACCAGTCTGTCAGAACCAATCCTGGTCATAAGTCGAGCACTAGCTGTAAATAATAGCTTTGTTGGATAGATTAATTTTGGTTATAGATTCTTGCTTTTTATCACTTTCAATATTTCTTGCTAATCCCTTCTGTCGTGCAAAATTTCTGTTGAGAAATTAGTTCACATTCTGTGAAAGTTTATTTGTAGGATAACTGTGTGTCTTTAGCTGCCTTTAAGATTCTCTTTGTCTTGAATCTTTTGCATTTTAATTATAAGGTGTCTTGGTGTGGGCTTCTTTGGGTTCATCTTGTTTAGGATTCTCTGTATTTCCTAAAATTGTGTGGCTGTTTCCTTCATCAGGTTAGAAGAGTTTTTTGTCATTATTTTTCATATAGATCTTCTTGCTCTCTCTCTTCTTCTTGCACCTCCATGATGTGAATGTTGATGTGCTTGAAGTTGTTGCAGAGATTCGTTATACTAACCTCAGTTTTTTTTTATTCTTTTTTTCTCGTTGCTATTCTGATTGGGTGTTTTCTGCTTCTATGTCTTTCAAATCACGGATTTGATCCTCTGCTTCATCTACTTCTACTGTTGGTTCCCTGTAAATTATTCTTCATTTCGGTTAGTGTATTCTTCATTTCTGAATGGTTCTTTTTTATATGTTCTATCTTCATTTTAATGTTCTCTACCTCTTTGTTGAAGCTCTCACTAAGCTCATCCACTCTTTTTTTTTAATTTTTTAAATTTATTCATTTTAGAGAAGAGAGAGAGAGAGAGAGAAAGGGGGGAGGAGCAGGAAGCATCAACTCCCATAGGTGCTGGGACCAGACGAGTGCAGGTTTCAAACCGGCGACCTCAGCATTCCAGGTTGATGCTTTATCCACTGCGCCACCCCAGGTCAGGCTAAGCTCATCCACTCTTGCCCTAAAGTCGCTGAGCATCCTTATAACCACTGCTTTGAACTCTGCTCTGGGAGGTTGCTTGTCTCCGTCTTTTTCAGGGTGGATCTGTTCTTTACTTGGCAGCTGTGTCTTTGTCTCCTCGTGTTGGCAGCATCCTGGTCTTTATTTGTATACATCAGGTAGAGCTGCTCTGTCTTCCTGTCTTAGTCGAACAGCCTCTTCTAGCAGGCGTTCTGCAGGGTTCAGCGGTGCAGCTCCCCAATCCCTGAGCTGGGCGTCCCCGGTGGACTCCCCGTAGGCTCTGGGCACCGTCTTGTTTCACTGAGCGTCTATAGCTGTTGGCACATCCGTGGCAGAAATTTGCCCCCAGGACAATATATTATGAGGACCTGCTGTGACCACTGTGAAGGGTCTGCTGTACAGGGGCCAACCTCATGGAGCAGAAGCCGAGTCTGTCTTTAATGTATATCACTCGTGGAGGTGCTTGGGCATGGCCTGAAGCCGTCCACTGTGTGCACTGACTCTGGGGCCTCCTGGGAGATGTGGGCCGAGACCAACCACCACAGGCACCCTGTCCCTGGCAACCAGCATAAGGTACAGGGTGCAGATGGCTTCCAGCAGGGCTGGGCTTAGAGGTACCTGTGAGAGGCCAAGCTGTGAGCCAAGGCCAGCTGGGTTTAGAGCATGGGACTACTTAGCAAGAGATACTTGACACACCAAGGCCTGATGATACATGTTTAAGGGATGTTAGGAATGTCTGAAGCATGAGCCAAGACAGGCCATTCGAATGAAAAAGCCAGTGAATTGTCTAGTGTGGGCTCACAAGTCGGGTAGTGTGATATCTCAGGGAATCACCAGGACAGGGCAAACACTGTGAACCAGGTTGACGGAGACTCAGATATGGCACCTGCTTGCCAGTTCTGTTGGGGAAGGGACCGGCAGAGAAACAATGGTGCCAGCCAACCCTTGTGTCTGGGAGAAAGCTGCCGCTCCATCCCCCTCCTTTTTTTTGACAGAGACAGAGAGAGAGTCAGAGAGAGGGAGAGATAGGGACAGACATACAGGAAGAGAGAGAGATGAGAAGCATCAATTGTTTGTTGTGGCACCTTAGTTGTTGAATGATTACTTCCTCATATGTGCCTTGATGGGAAGGCTATAGCAGAGGGAGTGACCCCTTGCTCAAGCCAGTGACCTTGGGCTTCAGGGAAAGTGAGCTTGGGGCTCAAGCCAGTGACCATGAGGTCATATCTATGATCCAATACTCTCGTCAGTGACCCTGTGGTCAAGCCAGAGACCCCACATTCAAGCTGGTGAGCCTGAGTTCAAGCCGAATGAGCCCGCACTCAAGCCAGTGACCTCAGGGTTTCGAACCTGGGTCCTCTGCGTCCCAGTCTGAGCTCTATCCACTGCTCCACCTCCTGGTCAGGCCATCCCATCCCTTCTTCTAAAGACAGATAATTCAGTTCCTGTGCCTATGACCCTCACGTGACTTTTAAACTATTGCTTCTGTCATAGAAATTAGGGTGATTGGATCTGAGAAAGTCCGTGTGGGGAAACTTTAAGAGGAATGCCTGAGACTCCAGTGGCCCTTCCTCTCACTGCTGGTTTTCACAGACAGAACTCATGGGGACTTTTCTTTTTGGTACTGAAACCCTTTGGCTGGGAGGCCTGGTGTGGGACTGGGACCCCTCACTCCTCAGTGAGGACCTCGTCGTTGAGCTATCCCTGCTGCAGGTTGGTGTGGGATTAGCCGCGGGTGCGTCTCCACCCTCCTACGAGTCTCAGTGTAGCTTCTTCTGCGTGTGCTTAGTCACGGGACTTCTGTGCAGCTAGATCTTAGGCGGTCTTCAATGATGGCTGTTCTGCAGGTTAGTGGTAATTTTGATGTGGTTGTGGTGGGAGTATGCCAGTACTAAGATAGTGTTTACATATGCCGCCATCTTGACCTGAAACCCAGATTCTGCTAATAACTGAAATTCCGATGTGAGCATTTGGAAGTCATCAACTTCAAAAATATATTTTTTTTGAGATCAAAAATAACTGAAATATTTAACTTCTCTATCTGGAAAGTTTGTAAAACTTTTGATATCTAAGAAACTAAAAAGAAACAAATCTCTACGTAGGTAGATTTTAGGAGGCAAATGAAAATATAAAAATATAAAAAGTGAAAACTTAGGGAATAAAAGAGGATAAAAAGAAATCCAAGAATGCCAATCCTCAGAATGCCAAGTAAAGTTTTATCACTTAACCGTGGTTAAATAATCTTATCACTGTTTCTCTAATTCTTTATTTTTAAATAAGTACACATTTCGATTATGGAAGTAAATACTCTTTCAAGAATCACTTAGAGCTGATGTTTTTTTTGTTTCAACCACCTGAGATTCATAGAAGAAAAGAGAAGTTAGATGTTACATCCTTTTCTCTTGAGCTTATATTGCATATTATCTTGTAAAAGACCTCTAAGTTTTATGAAGCACTGTTTATACTATCTTTGGACACCCAATATCACTGATGTGGCAAGTAGTAAGATATAATTAAGAGACAGTTTATTTCTCTCTCTCTTTTTTTTAATGTTTATTGTATTGATTTTAGAAAGAAGAGGGAAGGGAGAGAGAGAGATGGGAACATTGATCTGTTCCTGTGTGTGCCCTGAGCTGGGATCATACCAGCAACCTCTATGCTTTGGGACGATGCTCTAACCAACTGAGCTATTCAGCCAGGGCCAGGGGCATTTTCTTGATTAAGTAAGGTTTGATATTAGGTTGTCAGGTTGATAGCCTCTCCATGTTTATTAACAAACCGTGTTAAAAAAATGTTTGTGACTGCCAGCTTAGATATTACCAGGGGAGGCCTTCAACTGCTATGTGTTTGATTTTCAAAATAATTGTCCATATAAGTTAATAAAATATATTATGAGATCAATTGTTATACTCAATCACATTTTTTGGTAGGTCCCTGAGGTCTCTAGTTTGAGCTGTGTAGGATTTTTCACACAATGGAGGCATGATTACAAACACCACCATGCGTTACACTTAGAAATTTTCAAAACACTGAACACCCAGGGGTCACAAACAGTGTTTTTCTCATTTTTTACTTACATGTGACTGGAATATTAGAAGACAGAGAATTATTAGATTCAAAAATGGGCTTCAAGGTGAATTGTTTAACAGAAAGCAATTTATTTATGCTAATGTCAGCTAACAGATACATAAGCAATCTCAAATAACTGTCAACACTTGCTTAGCATAAATCTGTCCTGAGGCATTGATGCTGCTTAGAAATATTTAGAGTTAATATATTCACATTTTTGTTAAAAAGGACTAATTCATGCCTGACCAGGCGGTGGCACAGTAGATAGAGTGTCGGACTGGGATGCCGAAGACCCAGGTTCGAGACCCCGAGGTCGCCAGCTTGAGCGCGGGCTCATCTGGTTTGAGCAAAAGCTCACCAGCTTGAACCCAAGGTTGCTGGATCAAGCAAGGGGTTACTCGGTCTGCTGAAGGCCCATGATCAAGGCACATATGAGAAACAATCAATGAACAACCAAGGTGTCGCAATGCACAACAAAAAACTGATGACTGATGCTTCTCATCTCTCCGTTCCTGTCTGTCTATCCCTCTCTCTCTCTCTTTGTCTCTGTAAAAAAAAAAAGGACTAATGCATAAATATTTAATGCAACTGTTGTATCTATATTTATTGTTTTAAAGTACATAAATATCTTTTATATCACCCTCATCTCTCCACTTTTATTTCTCCAAGCCTATGTCTTCCTTGTCATCACATACATCTACCTCTGAAATAAAGTAGATGTGGGAAGTTTTTCCCCAAAACAGAGGAAATGTGAAAACACTATTATTAAGCCATCTCACATATCTGTCCTAATTTATATACTGTGTTTTGGCTCTTCCACTGAATAAATGATTAATTAGAGTAAATTACTATTTTCTTAATTTCTAGTTTTCTTATGATTAATTGGTATTATCAGATGGGATGAATTAAAATATTTTTCTTGGAATAGAAACAGGAAAAACTGTTGAAATGCAAATCAAATCTAGGATAGTGTTCATGGTAAGGTACCAATATTTGGTTTCTTAATTTTGATAAATATATCTTAGTGGGTGAAGTATAAGTATAAGTGGAAATTCTCAGTACAATCTCTGTAACTTTTCTTTAATTCTAAAATTACCCCCACAAAAAATTATTTAAAAATGAATAGTTGAAAAACACAATTAAGCTTTCTTGTTATAAAAAAAAAATTTCTAAATGGACCTATAAGCATTTCAGATAATGATAAATTGCTGTCAAATGATATTCATTGCCAATTTCTACATTATCTACCTTTGATGACATGTTATGGATCAGTAATAACTCATAAACCTTGAAATTTTTAGAGAATTAGTAACTTAAATTAAAAGCAGGTATAATGGACTATAAAGAGATTTATCTATCAATTACAAAACTAAAAACATTCTGACGTTGACCCAGATGAAGGTGCTTGGGAACTTTACTTTAGAGACAGACGTTGATGTGTCCAGAGACCTCTATCAGTATCTGTTGCACAAATTTTATTATAAACATATGAAGTCTATCAACAGGGGAGTAATAAATAAAATGTTATATGTTGTATACCCCAATAAATATTTAAAGTTCCTGCAATGGGAGTTAATCATTTACCAACTTTAGAAATAAATTTTCTGGAAAGTAATCTAGAAGAAAATAAATTTTAGGACACTAGTTATAAAATACTTATAATCACTTCAAAATACAATTTCATAATCTAAGAGAATATTATTAGAAGTGATATAAACTAAATGTACATCAATAATTACCAGAAAGTCCTAAGCATAACGGCCAATACCTAATTCATCATAATGTGTTGCTCACCTTTTATTCTGAATGAGGTAACTTTCTGAATGCAAAGGTAAAACCAAAGATTATAGGTGAACAGTGTTTACTCTGTCGCCTAAACTCATGACCTAGAAGGAGACTCCCGTTTTAAGCCTCTTTAATGATATACATTTTTTACATGGGATTTAAAAACAGAGATTTACATTTTTATTTTCAAATAATTGCTTTGTAGCACAGATTTACAATTTAAATCTACCTTTTAGTAAGGGTTTCTGTGGAAAAGACTGCCCCAAATGAAGAAAAATAGTTTACATCTGGTGACAAAGATATGCATGACGGTGAGACATTTTGAATAAACATTTTTTTTTTAATTCCACAAGTCTACCATTGTACATGCATGGATTTATACCACCTTATTGAAGCATTTTAATCACTACTTATTTACTGAAATAAAAGAAGAAATAAAAAATAACTTCGTATTAAATAGAAGCTGGTTTCTTGTGTGTAAAATTGAAAAGCCTCTTACTCCTGGTTTATTACTACTGACACAAAGAGAAAACTCTGAGACGCCCTCAATGAAGTTACAGCCAGCGACCAGGGCAGAGCCAGGGAACCCCCAGAGACCGCCCGCACTCCTGAGTGTGGGCTGGAACCCCGAATCAACGCCCAGGTGGCTATTTCCACCGTCATATCGAAGAGAGAGGCCAGCCAGGGGCCACAGACCCAGGGCCCTCCGCTTCTTGTTTACAAGGGAACAGCTAACCCACGGAGTCAGACGGGGTCTCCCTATGGACTCCGCCCCCATCATGAAACAAGCCGCCTCTCTATCTGGGGCCTCCACCTCTTTATCTGGAGCCCGTGGGAATTCTTTCCAAGCAGCTCCCATCTCTCTCGGCCTACTCGATGTATGATGTATAAAAACCCTCACCACCCCCGGGACAAGGGACGGGCAGCCTTTTCCAACCGACAGTGCTGCTGCTGGTCCAGACACGGTCCCCAAACCTGGTCTTTGATTTTGTTTAGTTTTGTGTGCGTGTGTGTTTGTGTGTGTGTGTGTGTGTGTGTGTGTGTGTGTGTGGTCAGCCATGGCCTGATAAACCATTTCTTTTAAAATGACTGTCGGCCTTGAAACTTACCATTTTTGTTTCACACTGTTTTCTGAGACTCTTCAAAGACAATCATGTCTTCTTTCTGTTCAAAAGGAATGGAATTTTACTGGCACGTCATTCTTTTCGAGGCATTTGTAATGGAGACTCATCGGTAACCCCCCCTCCCCCCGATAATTCATGGTCTGTAAACTCTTGCTTTCTGCGGCATAAACTTTAAAAAACAACACTTCTTGAGACTAAATTTCTTTTATCATTCCTTTGGCCCTTTTGAAAGCCTGTTGATACTATTTTAGATGTTTCTATCAGCCAGATTCCATTTTGTGTTTTGAATAACAATAAAGGATTAAAGCAAAATTCATTAAAAAATACCTTCATACCAATGCAATATCTCTCACGAGTCTCATAAAGATTACATTAGTGATTTTAAAGAACTTATTGGGCAAAAAAAAATCAATAAATTCAGTTGTGAATTCTGTAGGATGCTTTGAAGAATCCATTGTCTTCTCCCTTTTAATTCTTCTCATTTGCAGTTGAGTAAGGGACGCTGTAGGAGGCCACCTGCAAGACGGCGATGGGGACAGGATCCTGCTAGAACCACAAAAGCAACCCCCCTCTCTCCCCACCCTGCCCCTTATAGCTCAGTGTTAGGATGCTTGGGGCTTCCGATCAGGTGCAGCCGGACTGAGAGACAGTCCCTACAACTGCTCTAACTCGGTAGCTCTGGACACTGTCCCTTTGGTGACTTTCGCACATTGGAATAGTAAACAATGCCCCCCTTGGCTGGAGATTTAATATGCTCCTGAGACATGCATCCCGCGTTGCCGCATGTGGCCCCGCTGTGCTTGCTGCCAGCCAGCAGGGGGCAGCCGGCTAGGAGACCTAGGAGAGGGTCCAGGAACAGGGCCACCCAGCACCCCACGCGGAGGCAGCCTTAGCCCAGGCTGGGAGCCACGTCTAGTCCCGAGCTTTGACCTCTTCCCCTCTGAACCTTTTCTGTTCTGTCTTCTCCTTCCCTGAATTCTCTCTGGGGAAAGACAAGAGCCCACCCTTGGGTCTGTGAGGATTTCACTCCCTCCGTCCTCCTTCTGAAGTCCCAGGGCAGGAGTCAGGGAGGGACTTCTTAGGATACCTTTGCTTGATTTGCTTGCTGGCTTCCTCTAACTGTTCACGGGGGGCTTGCCAGCCTCCCTGCCCCCTCTCTGAGCAACTTCTCGGCAGCTGCGCCCGCGGTTTGTCAACCCTACGGATTCACAACACCTGCTCCTTTACACGCTTGCCTTCCTTTTAGGAGATTTAAATTTTTTTTGTCAGTTGTGGGTGTTATGTGCCCCTTTCTTCTGTGCGGACCCCTTTCCCTCTCCCTCCAAGTTCTTGTTTATTAACAGTACTTCCCTCTCAGTTAACCAGCTCATGGTCGCTCTAGTGATGACCCATGAGGGGAGTGCAGGGGAGGAAAACTTTTTCTTGTAGGTCTCTAGGTTTTTCAGCTGCTCTAATAACGACATGAATGTAAGAGAGATTAACAGGAGACAAAGTGGATGTCACTGCCTACGCTCGGGGGCCCCCATGAGACCCTGTGACTTCAGGAAGGGGGTGTTGGGTGGGGAGGTGACACATCAGACTGAGCTAAGGAATGGGGGGGGACCCTGAGAGGCCACAGGGAGGAGGGTCATTCACAAGGGAATGAGAAAGACAGATGTTTGTAAACAGTTTTTCTGCCATACCTTTACAAAGTGTCTCTGGTACTGGCCTTCTCTCTGGGCCAGGCCTTCACTCGGAATTGTTTTAGGTGGTTAAGAAAAGAGTGCAGTTTTTCTCTATCTGCTGGGTCTTGATTGCCTTCAGCTCCAAAGGGTCTCTGTGCCGAAGACACATTTGGGGGAGAGGGGCTCGTTCTGGCCCCTTGACTAGCCCCGCGCTAGTCTCACAGGCAGAGACTCTGATAGGGCAGGTGTCAGCCACGTTTGCACAGTTGGCGTTCCAATGCTTCATCTTTACTCAGAGCCGAGACTTCGACCTGTAGCTGCTACACATTTGGAAAGGATTTTCACTATCCTGAAAAAGGCCGCGCCCTAGGGTGGTCGCCTCTTCTCTCCGTGCCCTGTAAGCTTGGGGAAGTTTCTGTAGGAATGCTCCGCTCTCGAATGGCGGGGAAAACCTGGGTCTGGTCCAACAAACGCTGAAGGTTAATACTGATCTGTCTCTGTCCCTCTGTCCGTTACAGTCCTGAAATAACAGGAAAGTCCGAGCTAACTGACGCCAGAAAAAAACCATCCGCGTATTCGGATGCCTGTGACCACCCCCCAAAGGAAGTGGAGATGAGACTTGATCTTTATGGGCACGTGGTTCAGGTGGGCGGGACCTGAGGAGGGGGTGCTGTCCTCAGAAAGCCTCTCAACACCTCCTCTCAGCCGACCTTTCCTACAGGGGAAAACGGGTGGGTGAAGGGTTTGGAATTTAGGGAGAAGTTAACTGGATAAAAGTTGCCATTCAGGGGTTCTTCTAGCGTTTCTTCGTCTGCTGACCAGCACTTCTTTATCTGCGTCCTTGTCAGCGGACTTTGTGTCCTCGGAACATCAGGGCTCAGATAGCATCTTGTCTGTGGAACTCCTGGGCCTGGGGCACAGAGGTGAGTGGCCTGCAGCCTCATCAAGTCACGTGGGCCCATTTCTGTATCCAGCTCCTGGGGCCAACCCTTTGACCTGCATTGATCGTTAAGTCTATTGATGATCACGAAGAGCTACGCTGACTAAAGCTGAATTTCTACCTCTGGAATTCCCCCCTCTCATAATGATGAAGTGGTTCTTGTTTTCACAGAAACAACATCTGGTATTCGGGTATCTATATCAAAGAATTTTTTTTTTAAGTTTTTATTCAGTTTTTATTCAGGTTTTTTTTTTTTTTTTTTTTTTTTTTTTAGAGAGAGAGAGAGAGAGAAGGGAGAGGAGCAGGAAGCATCAACTCTCATATGTGCCTTGGCCAGGCAAGCCCAGGAGTTTTTGAACCAGCGACCTCAGCGTTCCCAGGTCAACACTTTATCCACTGCACCACCACAGGTCAGGCTATGTCAAAGGATGTACATGAGTGGTCATCCAGTTTCCTTATTACACTTCTTCTCTGGGATGTGTTGCTTTTCTTTCTTTATATTCACTAACTGCATCTATTGATTTTGTTTGTCTTCCACGTGGCAGATAGCTTTTGATGAACCGAGTAAACTCTTTATAGGATTGTATGTGGCCAAGGAAGCCGCTGATATTAAAGATAGCTGGTGAAGTGTGCTTACGCCATCACAGACATTAGGAAAATTAAAATAGCATCTAAGTCTTCATCATATATTTCAGTAGGAGAGGGAAAATAAAATTCTGTAGGGCTTTAGTCGTCCTGTTCCTGGTATAGAGCGGGTCGCTTAAAAATGCAGATTTTCTTCATAAACATAAAATTTCTTCACAACACGGCAACTTGGACTTTGTTTTCAGAGGTTCTCCTGTGTCCGCAGCCTCGTACAATAAGCAGCCCCAAATAACCCATATGCCAAAGAGTCGTTTTTGGGGGTAGTGTATTCCTGTTCATCTTATAAAGAAAGCACTCAAAAAACATGAAAATGGAAGTATTTTGGCGTGAGATATATGGAGATCTTAGTTATAAATATTAAAGTCTGGAGGGGGGAATGAATACTATCCCCACTGGCTGTGTTTGTATCACCCGTAATTTTGATATCTATGTTTTTTATTATACTTCAATAATCTTGCCATATTATTAATTTTTCTTTTGATGAAAAGCCAGGAATGTGACAGACTTCCCTTTTCTGAGACTCGTGATGGCCATGCCATTATTTTCAGGTGTCACTTCTTACTGATCAATGGTCCGCATGGCGTGAGGCACTTAGAAGCACGTCGGAATCATTCTGAATCAGTCAGAAATTAATCAATTCATGACTAAAGAACTAAGCTGTACCAAAATGCATAGAATGAGGAAATTGAATATTATATTAGAGCAAATTAAAAATTTCAGAGTTATACACATTTATTTTTGAATTAGGCTATTCACAATTAATGGAAACAGGGCTAGGCTCTGTTTTTATTCTTTTAAAACATGAAAACGCATAATATGTGCCCCTTACGCCTGGTCGATATAATGGGAGAGGGGAGAATTCCCTCAAAAAAAAAAATCAACCCCGACCAACCAGACTATTGTGTCCGTAATAAGATGAGAAGAAGAATCACTGAAGGCCTGTTGACAAAGTAGAAGTGAACCAGGAGGTTTTGCTAGAATGAAAAGAGAATGTTTTATTCATGGGTCTTAACATTTGCAGATGTAACGTCCAAAGAAAAGAGAAAAAGTCGAGAGCTCTTATAAGAAAAAGCATATTCTTGCAGAAAAGAAAATAATCCGTCCCGCATTCCTAGCTTCCAGGTTGGTCCAAGATGACTGTCTTCTAAAACACAGCTATCTCCCAGACGTCAGGCCGTCTGGAGAGTGAGATCGGGGTTTAGACAGGGGTCTGTTCCTTTCCTGAGTTCTTCAAAGGGGGTTTCTATAGGAGTGTTTGTTGTGTGTTGATTTGTTAATGAAAGCCATTCTGGCAGGTGTGAGGCGATATCTTATTGTGGTTTTAATTTTTATTTCTCTAGTGATTAGTGACGTTGAGCATTATTTTTTCATATGCCTGTTAGCCATCTGTATGTCCTCTTCGGAGGAGTGTTTACTCAGGTCTTTTGCCCATTTTTTTTTTCCTTTGCCTATTTTTTAATTGTATTGTTTACCTCCTGGTGTTGAGTTTAAGAAGTTCCTTTATAGATTTTGGTTATTGACCTTTTATCAAATGTATTAGGGGCACTGGCCAGTGTCATAGTAGATACAGCGTCGGCCCGGCATGTGGATGTCCTGGGTTTGATTCCCGTTCAGGGCACACAGGAGAAACAACCATCTGCTTCATCTCCCCTCCCCATTCTTTCCTTCTAACCCTCCCACAGCCAGTGGCTTGGTTGGTTCGAGCGTGGCCCTGGGCACTGAGGATAGCTCACTGGGAGTGCGTCAGCCTCAGGAACTAAAAGTGGCTTGGTACTCCAGCATCGGCCCCAGATAGGTTGCCAGGTGGATCCTAGTCAGGGCATCTGCCTCACTATCTCTCGTTCTCTCACCTAAAAAAAAAAAAAAAAGATGTATTGGCAAATATGTCTTCCCATTGAGTGGGTTGTCATTTTATTTTGTTAGTGATGTCTTTTGCTGTGTAAAAGTTTTTAGTTTGATCTTTTCCCATTTGTTTATACTTTACTCCATTGTATACTCTTGCCTCCATTGTTGAATACTAATTGAGTATAAAGGCATGTTTTATTTCTGGATTTTCTGTTCTGTTCTATTGATCTGTATGCCTGTTCTTATGCCAGTACCAAGCTGTTGTGATTACAATGGCCGTGTAGTGTAACTTGATATCAGGAAGTGTGATATCTTCGACTTTGTTCTTCCTTTTCAAAATTGCTGAGGCTGTTCAAGTTCTTTTTCGGTTCCATATAAATTTTAGGAATATTTGTTCTAGATCTGTGAAGTATACCATTGGTATTTAAGAATTGCATTGAATCTATAGATTGCTTTGGGGAGTATGGACATTTTAATTATGTTAATTCTTCCTATGCATGAATACAGTATATGTCTCCACTTGTTTGTATCTTCTTCAATTTCTTTATTCAATGTTTCATAATTTTCTGAGTAAAAGCTTTTTACATCCTTCATTAAATTTATTCTATGTACTTTATTTATTTATTGTTGCAGTAGTAAATGGGATTATTTACTTATTTTATCCTCTGACAGTTCATTATTGGTTTATAAAAATGCCACTGATTTCTGAATATTGATTTTATATTCTGCCACTTTGCTGAATTCATTTTTCAGATCTAGAAGATTTTTGGCTGAGACTTTAAGATTTTCTATGTAAAGAATGTATTCTGTCTTTTGAAAATAATGACAGTTTTACTTCTTCTTTTCCAATTTGGGTGCCTTTTATTTCTTCTCATTTGATTGCTGTGGCTAGGACTTCCAGAACTATGTTGAATAAGAGTGGGAAAGGGGGCACCCCTGACTTGTTCCTGGTCTTAAGGGGTTTGCTTTTAAGTTTTGCCCATCGAATATGATTTTGACTGTGGGTTTGTTATAATGCCTTTATTATATTGAGATATGTACCCTCTATTCCCACTTTGCTGAGTTTTTATCATAAATGGACACAGGATTTTATCAAATGCTTTTCTGTCTCTGTTGATATGACATGGATTTTTACCCCTCATTTAGTTTACATGATGAAGCACATTTATTGATTTGCCAATATTGTACCAGCCTTGCCTCCTTGAAAGAAATCTCACTTGATCATGATGTATGATCTTTCTCATGTATTGCTGGATCTGGTTGGCTAATATGTTAAGAATTTTAGCATCTGTGTTCAACAGGGATATTGGTTTGTGGTTTTATTTATTTATTTTTTTGTAGTCTATTTTCCTGGTTTTGGAATTAGGATAATGTATACCTCATAAAATGAGGAAGTCTTCTCTCCTCTTGATTTCTTTGTAGTAAGTGAGAAGGATAGCTGTTTGTTCCTCATTGTTTGATAAGGTTTGTCTATGAAACCATCTGGTCCTGGACATTTGTTAGCTGGGAGTTTTTTGATAACTGTTTCAAAGTCATTTGTTGTAATTGACCTACTCAAGTTTTCTAATTCTTCCAGAGTCAGTTTCAGAAGATTGTATGTATCTATGAATTTATCCATTTCCCCCAGGTTGTCCAACTTCTTGGCATGTAGTTTGTTATAGTATTTTCTTATAGTTATTCCCTGATTATTTACTATGATGATTTAAAGGACGACGTGACTTGGATACCTTAGTGGAAAGCATTCATGAATAAAAGGTTAGTTTGAATGCGTATTTGCTTAAAAACCAACAAAAACTGCACCAGATGTTTCCTCACTGCGACTTCTCTCCAGAAGAGAAAGCTCACTGGACTCCACTAACTAATTCTCGAAGCAAGTAGGTATTCTAGAACCCGGCCCCTCATTTCCCTCCCTCTCAGGTTGTAAGTGGTTCACTTCCCTTCTCCTTCATCTCAGGGGAGCGAGAAGGGCCTACCAGAAAGTTTAATTCACACACTCAGACTCAATCATGGGAAAAGGCACCAGAGCTTGAGCCGTGGACTCCAGAGGAGAGAGAGTGGAGATAATAAAAGGCCTTTAATGGATGTTTTGTGTTTGCTGCCAACTCCTAATTACTCCGCTAATGAAAGGGAGCAGGGCGGTAATAAGCATACCGGAAATCAACCGTGTTTGGCTTGGGAATGCCGTTACTTGTAGAGAGTTAGCATTTCTAATTATGTTTCACTAAGTATGACTTCAGAATTAATTTGCAATCCGTGAACACACCGTTCGTCATGTCAAGAGAGGAGTCTGAGAAACAGCCTGACGGACAAGGAGTTAACAGCGTGAACTTCAAGATCTGCTGTGAATAACCCACATGAGGAAAAATGGTCTGATTGCTATCTCTGGGCAGCACCGTTCCCATGACGACCAGTAATAGCTGTGTCGGTTAATGGAGTCACATTTTATTGACAAAAATATTCCGCAAATTTACTGTTAACTTTTTTGCCATGTTATAGATTTTAAGCTGCTAATCGAAATGGGGTATCTTCTTTCATTATACTTATTTTCTTGTAACTTTTATGCAGATAAGTTTTAAATCATTAAGTACTAATTTCACCCTCAGCCTGATTACTTAGCCCGATTTGTGTTACTCCCAATAGTTTTCCAGTGAATTTTCTCTTTGCTAAGGATAAAATCAGATCAATGACAAATAATGATCTTTGTTTTCTCCCTTCCAATATTTTGTTATTGATTCTTTTCCTTAATTTCATGGTTACAGCTTTTATAAAATTATAATATGGCATGGATGTGAGAAGTCATGTTTTTATTGCTTCAAAGTCAATGGGAATAATTCAGTGTAAGACAGTAATTCAAGTAAACTTATATTAAATCACAAGCCCATGCAGAAGCACGCAGGAAGCAAATGTGCACAGTCTGTTGAAATTTCATGAAGGGACGGTCTTCACCCTCAGTGCACAGAATGAGAACAAGAACATCGCCAGCACTACAGACGCCCACCTGTGTCCCTTCCCAGACACCGTCCGTGGGAAGGGCGATGACCACCACTGTATTGTCAAGGAATAGATCACCCGCTTTCATTTTTATGTAAATGAGATAATATAACACTTTTGTGTCTGGTTTCTTTTGCTAAACATTATCTTTGCAAAATTTTTAATGTTTTTGGGACATTAAATCTTAAATTTTCTCATTGTTTGTATAGTGTTCCATTATGTGGATCTAAATACTTAGTTCATTGGTCATTATGAATAAAAATTACAGACATTCTTATACATATTTATTTGGTAAATATGAATTCATGGACATCATCTTATTCATGTGTGAATAGTGACAGTATTATTTCATTTTTAAAACCTTTCTGAATTCTTTTAACCTCTTCTTTCCTTGCCGTACTGTGTTGACTTGCACTTCCATTGTAACGCTGCATATTATTTTGTGATTGTCGGTACCACTGAGCCCCTCATGTTGTCATGGCAACTGTTCTCCATTATGCATGATGTCTGGTGAAGGACTTTTGTACCTCACACATAGTGATGCTCCGAAACTATTTGTTGATCGAGTGAAATGAACTAAAATACTTTATATAAAAATATCAAGGCTATGAAAGTTAAAAAAGACTAAGAAATTCAATAGTTTTAATAAAACCCAATTATCTTCTAAAGCCTTTAGTAATGATTTTATCCTAAATAGTAAAACATTTAAAATATTCTCTCAGAACTGTGACGTCTTTAAAAAAAGTCAAGAACTTTATTTTAGTCTAATACCAATGTGAAGACATAGACACATATAGCATGTCAATGTATTCAAAAGTCTGTTCTGTGTGGTGACCTCATTATAATAATAAAATGTCCTCAATACCTTTGAAATTTTTTCAGACTACTTGGAATATAGTTCTGCCACTGCAAGTGACCATGTATCAAACCTTCTGTTTCAGTTCCATATAATTAATACCTCTATTTCACCTTCTGTCTTTTCGTTAAAATGAAAAAAAAACAACAACATGTTTGCAGCAGATGGCAAATTACTTCACAATCCAAATAATCCATTGAAAAACAAATGAGTGAAATGAAAAATCTGTGTATACTAAGACGAGCGCAAACTATTCATTACAGCTGTATTCAAAATTACAGAAATAGGTAAACAATCAAAATGTCTACACACAAGCCATAAAGTGGATCCAACTATTTAAGCAGTCACAATCAACAGATGACTGATACAACCCTCACGCGTCTCAAAGGCAGTGTTCTAAGTGAAGGAAACCAGTCACAGACCACTTCACGCTGTACAGTCGCATTTTTTTTAAAGTTCTAAACTAAAGCAAACACAAAAGTGAGGGCAGATCTGTGGCTGCCAGGGGTGGGGGCCGAGGGACGGAGCCTGAGTAGAAAGGCCGAGGTGATGACCCTCTGGGGACACACAGAAAAACGGCACATCCAACCCAGAGGGTTGCTGCCCCAATAGCCATCGTTTTTCCCAACAGAGTTGAAGCTCTGAGTGAACACATACAAAGTGCAGACATGAGCAGTCGACCTCTCCACTTTTAGATCATGGAAGAAGTGAAACAGGGCAGCGAGGTGGCATCTGTCTCCAGCTGCTGTACCGTGGTCCCTTAGAGAGCCCCAGACTACATTCTAGCAGAGGTCGCGAGGAAAGAAAACGTGCAAGAACCACATCCTGCTATTTCCAAGCAGAGTTCTCCCTCGCTGAACAGCTGGATAACAGAGGACAGTGGCTTACACTCTGCGGTCCGGGGCCAGTCTTTGCATTAATACCAGTTCTCGGTACCGTCAGTGTGGTGTTCACTCTCATCCGCTCACAAGGGACGGTGGGCGACAGAGAGACAAAAGGATTCAACGACCTCACTGCTCGGAAGGCTAGTGGAATGTGTGTTGTATATTCGAGGGGTTGGATTATTATTTTTTTAATTTTAACTCTTACTATGGTAATATTAGAATCGATAACGGGCATGAATATATAAAAGCGTAGAAATGACTCTCTCAACTCAAAACCAAAAATGTTTCCGAAGTGCTATCATAGTGAAATGAACAATGGACCACTGGCCAAGACGGGGGCGGCACCGCCTTCCTCTCCAGGACAAAAAGCAAGATTGGCTTTCAGGTTCTAGCTGTGAAAATGACTTCCTGAGCACAGCAAATTATTTGCAGAGGGAGTCCATGTGGTTGAAAAGCAGATCATAGCCATAGCCAACTGTCACTATAGACCTTTATAGAGGACATAGATGAAAAAAAAGATCTCTTTGTTCCTTCCTGCAGGAAGTTAACATGACCTTAGGACCTTCCAACAGTAGACCATCCTTATTCTAGTCTGCTCAGGGCATACCGTGCTGCTCGGAGAAAGCCCAGAGGCAGCTCATTCAGAGGAATAAACAGACGAGCACAACTGTAAAGAATATATACTACTCCTCACAGTGCTGCTTTCAAACATAAAAGTACAACAAAAGTCTAGCACATATTTGACAAGCAAATAACATTCAGGAAAAGTTTACGGTGAACGATGAGGACAACTGGTCTAATCAAAAGCTGGATGTGTGAGTCTGAGGACAAATACATAACATTACGTAATCAGTATTAGAACAAGAATGAAGAGTATGTTATATTTAGAAAAATCAATGAACCACTCTGAAATAACAACAATCAGAAAATAGAAATTATGATAAATTTATATGTAATTCCCAGTTAAAATTTCAGTGAATGTCTAGATAAAAGAAAGCACATATGAGTAATCTGCAATTTAAAATTTATAAATCACTCAGAAGTTTCAACAATAAGTAAAAGAGATAGATATAAAATGTCAGAGACAAGTTTATATATTTAGAACCCAAAGCCTCAAATTTGAACATTCATGCAATAAGATTGTCAAGAGGAGAAAGCAAAGAGATGTCAGGGCGATAAAGAAAACTTGATAATATGCCGCACTTGGATTAATTTTCACGTTGAAATGGTCCACCCATTCAAACAGAAAATTACTTTAAATACACATATATCTAGACCTATACTCATAATATATCACAAAAAAATAAGAAAAAATCTAAAATATTTAATGATAATAATTTAATCTTCAAATTAGAAAGAATATGTCTGCATAAGATATCTTATCTAAAGCCAATTGACTGACAAAGTATCATGTCCTTAGTCACTTGAAAGTTTTGACCGTTATTAATCTTGGACTTATCTATGAAAAATCATCAAATATAAGGGTAAAATAAACATATTTTTTACATAGGTGACAACTCAAAAGGCTTATCTTCCTGATAGTCTTTCTCTAAGAAAACTTCAATTTCGTCATTAGTAAAATAAATGTTTAAGATCTTCATTTTCTGGTCAACAAAATCCGAGATGGTTTCAAATGGGCCACTGTGCTTGAGGTTTGCGAACAAAACTAACAGAAATGTCAGTTATAGCCTGACCAGGGGGTGGCGCAGTGGATAGAGCATCAGACTAGGATGTGGAGGACCCAGGTTCAAAACCCCGAGGTCGCTGGCTTGAGCAAGGGGTCACCAGCTTGAGCCCAAGTTCACTGGCTTGAGCAAGGGGTCACTAACTCTGCTGTTGCCCTCCTCCCCCCTCCCCCGTCAAGGCACATATGAGAAAGCAATCAATAAACAACTAAGGAGCTGCAACAAAAAATAGATGCTTCTCATCTCTCTCCGTTCCTGTCTGTCTGTCCCTATCTGTCCCTCTCTCTGTCTCTCTCTGTCTCTGTCACACACACAAAAAATAATGTCAGTTATGAAAACATTAAGGGACTTGATGAAACACACCAGAAAATGTATATATATATATAAAAAGATAATCTCCATCTGACGCAGGTGCTCAATGGATGAATGGGTCATTACAGATTCAAACCATGTTAGAACCCAGGATGACTTCTAGCGAAGTGGCTGCAAACAGCTCATGAGCCTGTGTAATTGATGGGAGCCACGCCGAAACCCGTAGAGTCAAGCATTTGTCTTTCCAGGCGAATATATGAGGCAAACCTACGTGCACCTGTCGGGAGAGTCTGGGATAACGCAAAAGCAGCCTCCTTCCGCCCTGGCTGACCAAGCCAGCACTAAGGTCTCCTGTGATTAACGTTATTGTGGGTGGGCTGAGAGCTCTCCTCCACTGTGTCTGCACCCCGGGGGGCCCAGGAAAATCGGGCTCCACCCCTGGGCTTCCGTGTTTTCAAAGGCAAGAAAGAGGACACACGGTAATGCATAGCCAGATTCAACATTTTCAGACAGAAGTAAAAAAAAAAAACTGCATGTTTTTACCCCTGTTTTATTTATCAAAGCACAGCTAGTGTCAGGAGCTGTAAATTACAATTCTGTGTCTAGAGGAGGCAAATACCACAAATTTTTGGTGAATAGCATTTATGACTATTGTATATCATGGAACTATATAGCTTTTGTTTTTCACTTCACCACACCATGATCTTTGACAAATAGGAGTTAAATTTATTTCTGCGAAGAGGAGGTAATAATAAATTTAGCACACACAGGTTCAGGCCTGGATTTCTCTGTCATTGTCAAAGTCTCCTTGTGTAATTATAGGCAAATCTCTCTGCCTCTAAGATCTCCCATTTCTAAGCATTTTAATTTTCTTATCAATAAAATCCTACCTGATTGTAAAGAGCCTTTCCTTTCTTGCCTGACATTTGCTTCTACTTCATAGGCAAGAATGTAATAAATTTAATGTAGAGAAAGGTTAAGTGACAAAGAATGTCACAGGGCATATAAGTGTATATATCTAATATTTCATACATTTCATTTCAAACACACACAAAAGAAAATCCCCACCCCTCATAAAAGCAGATAAATAGTAAGAATAATGAGAATTTGAAGAACAGAATCTCTCAGACCAAGGTCAATGTATCTGGTTTCTTTTTCAAATCTCCATTTGAATTTCATATTTTGGGTCCTTACAGGCTAATAATGGTTATAGAATATAAAAATGAGACAAGGATAGACCATGTCCTGAAAAGATGTCACGTCATAGCCAGGACAGTATCTAAGATGCATTGCATAAAATATTTGTCTGCAAAATACAATTCAACCTCTGCAGGATTCTCTACACTTGAAAGAACAGATGTTCACTGTGTTTCATGCGTTGCAGAAGCAACACCTGCATCCAAAACAAAGGAACCGGAACCAAAGGGACACTGACATGTGGCAAAGGCAGCCACGTGGCAATTTGTTTGTGTTTAGCCATTTCTGACTTCCTCGAGTGTTCTGTGTGGTTCTCGGAACAAACCATCGAGTAAATATTTATTCACTTTGCCAAAATTTAGATTATGGATTTGCTTAATTTATTTTTCTCTGGAGATAAGAAACAGCATAGCAGATGTGTGCAACAAATATTTGTATTTTCAGTGATTGCATTCTCCTTATAAAAATGCAGGGGGGCTGGGTGGTGATGGAAGGGGACTTGACCTGGGGTGGTGGGTGCACAGTGCAGTGAACATATGACGTGTTGTAGAATTGCACACCTGAAACCTGTATGATTTTATTGTCCCGTGTCACCCCCAGTAAATTCACTTTAAAAAGTAAGGCCTGGAATGATAAATGAGTTAAAAATAAAAATTGTTTTTTTTTATATTCTTCTTTGTCTTTCAGAATTAGTAACTATTTTCTGTTCTGTATGTGTGTTTACAAGCAACAACATGTGCTTAATATGGCTGCCTGTAAATATATAGATGAGATAAATATGATATATACATATATATATCAGATATACAGATCATGTGTAAGTGAAAACACATGTTTGTGTAAGTATGCCTCATGCAGAATATAAATAAATGGAATCGTAGTGTGTTTATTTCTGTGCACGTTGTGTTATTTCTAGAATGAAAAGATCTGCTCCGATCTCTTTAAAGAAGAGTACTAAGCTGGTATGTAGTCAGTATGTTCTGATATGCAGTTTCTGCAGTGTGGTGACAATTCCATACTAGCAAGGGAAACAGCCTTTACCCCAAGTCCTCCTCCCTCCCGCAGCGGACTCGCTTCCCCACAACGTGACTCATCTGACTCAGCCGCCTGGACACAGACACCTGGCCCGGCAGAAGGCCTTCGGGCCTCGCTCCGGTGCCCTGGCCAGGCGGCACCGCTTCGGAAGGGCCAAAGCGGTCAATTACTGTCCCCACTGCCCCTGGGTATTTTAAAGTATCATTTATCCTTTTCCCATTGGTAATACTTTTTCTCCCTTTCTTATATAGCTTCTCCTAACATTTCCCTCCTTCTAACAAATCATAAAGCATCATTATGGTGACATGAACTCCACGAGCGTGGGAATGATTTCTGTGTTCTTTACCGCCGTATCTCAGGTGACAGTTTGACGGTAGGCTCAGCGCAAGCTACCCGAGTTCAACCTCTCCCGTCCTACTGACATGAAACATCTTTATAATTTTTATTAATAAAGTAATTTAAAATGATCACATTGTATGGTTTCACACGTAGGTGGGAAATAAAACTGAGACTCACGGACATAGATAAAAGTCAGGTGGTGACCAGGGGGAGGGGGGAGGAGGGAGGGGTTTAGAGAGGGAGTGGAAAAAAGGGTGTAAAGAGGGACAACTATTACAGTGACAGAAAATGGTTTGAATTTGGGTGATGAGTATACAACATAGTCACCGGTTCAAATGCTACAGAAACATTTACATGAAACCTATGTATTCTTATTGATCAAGATCACCCTCTTAAATGTAATCTTCTAAATAAAAATTTAAAAATAATTAAAAAAATAGAATTAACACATTATTGGGTCTGCTAGTATGTCTTAGATTACAATGAGATTGAATGGCATATTTTCAAATGATTATTGTTTATAAAAACATTTATAGTCTATAAATTTTTCTATTCTGTATGATGACAGTTGGTTGCTGACTGATTTATTCTTTTACACTGCTTTGCAATAAATATTTTTAAATCCTTATACTTTTTCTGAGGGCTACTTTGCATCTGATACAATTCAATGTGTAGATATCACTTGTTTCTTCTATTCATTTTAGTTTAATTTGCAGATTTAGATCGATTTCCTTTATAATTCTATAAATGATAATGAGTTTTTTAAAAAATATATCTACTTAAAACGTTTGATTTTGTTAATGACCGGTTATATCTCGCACCAGGAGGAAAGATGAGCTTGCACGATCCTTTGTGTTATCCACCCATGCCAAACCCACACCCAGTGACTCAGCACATGGACAACCCCTCCCCCTTCTTGGGCTCTCCACTCTGCACGGGGGCTGGCAGCTAGGAATGAGCAGATGGATGACTAGGCCCATATATTCTTTTCTTTGTTTTCTTCTAGTTTCCAAATATTCCTTTCCTTAAGTGAAACAAAATCAACCCTGTAGAGGAGCACAAAACACAAATTGTATCCCCTTCAAGTATGCAGTCTCTTGGATAACAGGTGAATGACCCTGTAGCATTCTGGAAATGTCTCCTCTTGGCCCAGAGCACTTAAGTGTCTGTCCCCTCATGTTTTATACAATGATAAGACCTTGAGTAGCCCAACTGTCATCTCTCCTGCTGAAAAGACAAGCGGAAGATTTCCCAAATTGTGAATGTTGATGCTGTGAAGTCCCTTTTCCTGGGAACGATGTTTGCTTCTTAATTAGGCATTGATTCTGCTCTTCGCAGAGGCTCTTTGTTTATTATTCTCCATGGTCTCTGACTCTGCAGGAAGATGTTGTGGACTATCTGTATGTCCCTCAAATTCACGTGTTGAAGTCCTAACCTCGTCTACCCCCAGTGTGGCTATATTTTGTTTTAGATTATTTCTGTCACACAGCAAAATCTGACTGCTTCATGAACTGTGATTTAGCAATAGGTTCCTGCTCTAACAAAAAACTAAAAACATAGTTCACTAGTTTGGGGTTGAGGAGTTGATAAAATCTGGAAAAGGAGACAGGAAAAGGAAATTGTTTATGGAGTTTAGCAAAGTGGTCATAACACTGCTATATTAGGCTGGAAAATGGTCACCTGTGTTCTACAGTAGAGAAAAGATTGTTAAAAATTGTTGCCTGTGGTAACTTGGAATAGAAAAAAAAAACATACTCAAGGCACTTGAGAGTTTGGCTAAATGAATCACTGGAATTTAATATAGAGAATTCACAAATATTTATATCTTTGAATAAATAATACAGTCATCCCTCGCCATATTGTGGTTCACTTTTCATGCTCTCACTGTATTGCGGAATTTTAAATTGTATATATCTAATTCTGTATCTCAGATTTTTTGCACTATCGCGGGATTTTGTGGTATATAGGTATTTTTATATATTGATGATTTTAATTGTTTTGTAGTAAAATAAGTATAGGAAAGGTTTATAAGAGTGTGGGGAGGGTTTATAAAGCCTTACAATATATATAAATAATAAAATAAATATAAGGTTGCTACTTCCAGATTTTTGCCTATCACAGAGGGGGGGGTTCTGGAACTTAACCCCTGTGATAGACGAGGGACCACTGTATTACCAACTGACGAGATACTCTTTCTTTACCCTTTCAATGATAACTTCTAGCCTAGTTCTCTCCAGGAGGCTGAACTGTGTGGACAACAATTTATAGGCTACTTTACTCCCTGACTTGAATTAGGTTACAAACCTTAGACACACTGGTGCAAAGTAGGAGAAGGCAGGGACAGTGAAATTAGTGTGTTTAATATCATGGCTCTTTTCCTGTCAGGAAAGATTGATGATGGAGTCTACTACCAAAGGTCACAATTCCTGTCTCATTTACAGCAAGAACTTTCTCTTTCTTTTCTGCTTTTTAACCCCTGGGGCGGTAACAGCTTCTCACTGTTGCTGGCCCAGGAATACTTTACATCATTGATAGATTTGTTTTAAATATTCCTGGGTTTGTTAATTGAAATATTATTATTAATAATATTGTTATTCAGTAGTGAAACCAAGTTAAGAAGTCCTTAAAAATTATGAATTACTTTTATAGGTCTTTGTTTGTACGGTGCTTTGTAGTGAGCCTTAGAAAGACAGGTTTATGATGCTAAATACTATTTACTTTTCTTGTAGCTAAAGGGGAAGAAGAGATACTTTCTCTATATATATCTCTCTCTCAATGCCTTTCCTAGTGAGCTGTTAGCAGAACCTGCAATTTGTCAAGGACAAATGCTTGAATTTTACTAATTAGCCCAGGTAGAGAACAATGCCACTGGAGGAACCTTATGAATATTACATGGAAAATCAAAGACAGAAAGGTGTTATTAATAGGTGCCCAAAAGATGGGCACATCTTGTTTTCTACCTAAATAGCATTGATACAAGTTGTAAATCAAACAAAAGTAAAGATAGTGTTTAACCAAAACATTCCTTTGCATAAAGAACAGTAGGGAAAGCGAGGGATTGAAACAAAACTATCAGGTTAGTTACCTCTTTGGACAGAGAAGATGTGACTGGGAAGGATTTCATGTTATGCATATAAATCCCTGTACTTGGACAGGTATCCATAAGGTTAGTGTCAGCAGTGTTCTAGAGAACACTGGAAACAAGTCTATCCATATGACCTTGTATCCACTTCACAATGCATGTTGAGCCTATTGAGGTGAGGTATTTACTAAACAGGTTTGAATTTAATATTAGATCAACTTTTTTTTCTTTCTTTTCTGTCTGGTTTTAATGGCTTGCATCATAATGTACAGCATGGAACGTGATTATAGTTCTTGGCCGTGTAAAAGAGACTAGTGCTCAAGAACAAATGGGAGACATGATTTCCTTTAAATAAATAAAAGAACAGTGGTCCTTACAAGCTCCTAAGCTGGAGGTCTGCGTGGCGGAGTCGCCCGGCCTGTGGACCCAGGGAGATGTCAGGATTTTCCTCCTCGGGCATCATGCACAGAATCAGGGTGCCAGGGGTCGTGATCACATGAGGCTGTCCAAGAGGATGTTTTTTCTCCATTTTTTTTTTTTTTTGGATTGGCCTAGAAGGAGTCATCCAGCCGAGATCTAAGGAAGAACTTCCCGGTGGTAGGGGACAGATGAAGCCGTGTGGGCGAGGCACCCCTCCTCCAGGGATCTAGCAATGCCCATGGGCTCAGCCGCGGCCCCGTGAACCAGTGCCTGCCGTGGTGTTAGCACTGCCCGCCTCCCTCGCTGGCTGGACAGGGGCGCTGGCATTTCTGGAAGGTCAACCCAGTCCCTCACAGCGAGGGATTCTGTGGGACTCTCCGGTCCACGTGTCTGGGCCAGAGGACGCACCCAGGTGACCTGCTTCTGCACAAAGGCACTGCCCCTGTCCCTGAGAGCGCTGGACCAAGCAATCTGGAACAAGGTGACCCCTGAAGATCTTCTGCCAGCAGTCTCCTCCCCCGGATTCATTCTCTGCAGCCCCATGATGTCCAAGAAGTGGTAGGTGGTCACGGCCTGGGTGACCATCAGCTCACCACGGGGCGGGTGTTCTTGAGGGTCAAGGAGCATGCCCACCCTCCGGGTGCCGTGCGTGGAGAAGCAGGCGGGCTGATGGAGGATGCCCTGCGTGGAGGAGCTGAATGAAACTCTGGTCCGGGCCCTGGATGCCCTCGGACTTGGCCACCTTCCCCAGACCATCTCCCAGGCCTTTGAAATCCTGCTCGGTGTCCGATTGATTCCCCCCGCATCTGCCTCCACTTGGGTCCTGGTAAAAACCCGGGGGTAGTCGCGGCAGAGGGAGGTGGCTCCGGCCACCTGAGCTGCCTGTGCTTGTCCACACGCACCACCCCCTCCCACAGGAAGACCTGCTTGGACTTCTGGAAGGTGAAGTTGACGGCTTGCGTGGAGAAGCAGCGGATGACCTTGGCCAGGTCGCCCCTCCAGAGAGACAGCGTGCCCTGCTCCCCGGGGATGCACGCAGCATGACCCACGATGCACGATGTCCCTGTCCTGCTCGGCGTCTGTGATGTGTTGCCTGGCGTGTTGCACCTGCAGCAGCAGCTGGACCATGGCTGTCTTGGAGAGGACGCCAAGCGGTGCCTGTGGCGGGAAGTCCTTGGAAAAGACGCTGCCTGCTGCGTCCTGCGGGTGCAGCCAGCGGCGGAGTGGGCGCCGCAGGGGCGCAGAGAACCGGCAAGACCGCCAAGGGAAGGCCCAGCGACCAGGACCAGAGCGAGAGCCACCGATTGTTCAAGAACATCCAGGCGAGATTCCAGGGCTGAAAGGTAAGAGTTTAGTCACACATAAATACACACAATGCGAGACAGTGAAAATGATTCAGAACGTAAGTTTCCAATTAGGATCTGAAAAGCCTGTTTAACGTAATGGAAAATGCTACATATATATTATTTCCAGGGGCGCAAACAGTAGCAAGCAGATTGCCTGCCTGACGGGGTTAGCAAGTACCTTTCTCTTTTATGTTGAAGCCAACCAAGATTTCTGGAAACAGACAAGAGAATTTCAGCAAAGACAAATAACTGGAATACTGCATGCACCAGAATTAACTGAAATGCACCTACTTTATTGCCTTCCTGAATGAACATCGCTGTGTCTTTGATTTCACACTTATACTATTTTTTTTCAATCTAAATAGATGTTAGTTTTTCTGCGTCATTTGACCGTGTTAATTTTTATCTTATGACCTTATCTTGTTATTCTTAAAAGTATTGATTTAAAAAAAAAACTGTCGGACAAGTGTATTCTGAAAACAGATGTCCAAAACCAGAAAGCAGAACAGAAAATTGTGTTTAATTTTCTTTCTTTCTGCTGAATTTCTCACTAATCTTTATTTAGATATTAAGGAATCACCTAGTGAAACTGTACTGATAATGATTTAAATAGTGACGGACTACATATTTTGAACACAATGAAAAAATAAATGAAGATAATTGGGATCTGGAGACTAAATTCAAGTTCATAATGTTCGTATGTGTATGTTGTTCTCAGACTCGTGTCCAGGGGTGGTCTCTGACATCATCTCTCTGTGGACTCACTCACTTGGTGATCTCTCCTGGTTTCCGGGCTTTAATATCATTATAACCTCGGTGATGCAGAACCTGTATTTCTATTGAAGAAGTTTCTCTCCCACTTTCAACCTGCATGTGCAATGATCTACTTGATATTTCCACTCAGATTCCTAACAAACATCAGAATGTCACTAGCAACAGCCAGAGACCTAGGCAGGTCTGCCCCGGGCACGGTCGGAATGTGTGGGTTCTTCATTCGGTGCAGGAAGGGTTTCACCACAGAGTCCAGAGGCTTTTGAGAGTTCGTTCATTAAAGCTGGGGACAGTGAGCCTGACCAGGCGGTGGTGCAGTGGAAAGTGTCAGACTGGGACCCAGGTTCAAAAACCCAAGGTTGCCAGCTTGAGCACAGGCTCATCTGCTTTGAGCAAGATTCACCAGCTTGAGCCAAGGTCTCTGGCTTGAGCAAGGGGTCACTCGCTCTGCTGGAGCCCCCCCACCCCCAGTCAAGGCACATATGAGAAAGCAATCAATGAACAACTAAAGTGCTACAATGAGGAATTGATGCTTCTCATCTCTCTCCCTTCCTGTCTGTCTGTCCCTATCTGTCCCTCTCTCTGTCTCTGTGAAAAAAAAAAAAAAAAAAAAAAAAGCCGGGACAGGGAAACAAGGGCTTAGGATAGAAGCAGCAAGATAACAGTAACGGGGAGCGCCTGGGAGGGGCTGGTTGTTGGCTCCCTGAAAAGCTAGCGAAAAGGAGAGCCCTTGGAGACAGTTTGGGGGGTCAGCCTGGGTCAAGCGGCCGCTGCCCGCTGCTCACCTGCGTGCCTGTGCTGCCCTGACCCTTAGAGCTTAGGAGGAAGAGAGCAAAGACACACAGCTGAGGAAGGGCGGGGCAGGGCGGGGAGGCACGGGCGGGGCCGAGGGAGAGCGCCTGCGCTGGCTGCCTTTGCCTGGAGCCTTTCTGTTTAACTCATTGATTTCAGAGAGACAGAGAAAGGAGGAGAGAGAGAGAGAGAGAGAGAGAGAGAGAGAGAGAGAAGCGCTCATTTGTTGTTCCACTTAGTTGTGCCTACATTGGTCTATTCTCACATGTGTCCTGACCAGGGATGAAACCCACAACCTCGGGGTTTCGGAACAATGCTCTAAGTCAGTCTCCAACCCACGGGCCGCGGACCAGTACCGGTCCGTGGGCCATTTGGTACCGGTTCCCAGAGAAAGAATAAATAACTTACATTATTTCTGTTTTATTTGTATTTAAGTCTAAACGATGTTTTATTTTTTAAAAATGACCAGATTCCCTCTGTTACATCCGTCTAAGACTCACTCTTGACGCTTGTCTCGGCCACGTGGTACGTTTATCCATCCCACCCTAAAGGCCTGTCCGTGAAGATATTTTCTGACCTTAAACCGGTCCTTGGAGAAAAAGGTTGGGGACCGCTGCTGTAAGTGACTGAGCTAACCGGCCAAGGCCTATCATAAGGGTTTTTATCTATTTTCTCAAGGCTGAGATTATCGAGCTCAAGGGAGGAGCTTAGTAGACTATTTATCAGCCTTCCAGGTCCCGGTCATTCTCTGGTCAGTTTCACCTTCAAAGGATGTCACGGAAGAGGCACTGGGGCCCAGGTGGGTGCACTCTGACCCGATCTGGAATGCGGAAACCCTTTGCTCCTGAGTGTCCTTGGTTAGGAAGGATATGACCTTGTGATTCACTGTCTGTCTGGCTGTCAGTGGCTCGGCCATCCAGCTGTCTGTCTCCGTTTCCCTCGCCCTCTGCTGGTAGAGAAATTCTCCCAGCACCTTGCTAACCTGCCTGCACCAGGCCAGCGGTCCAAAGCCGACCTTGCTGACCTCCCCACCCCCTCCCACCACCCGCACAGCCTCTCATATAACCCTAACGGGGGACTCCTTCTTCCATGGGCTCAGACCGACAGTTTGGGAGGCGTCTTTCCTCTTTGTCTCATGCTCCAAATCTCATTCACCTGGAAGAACCGTCGTTCGTTCCTTTATAAGACATCTGAGATCGGACCCCTTCTCTCCGGCACCGCGACCCTGATGCTGATCTGAGTACCCGCCACCTTTGACTGCCAAATCACGTCTCTCCTCTGTTTAAGATCTCGTGGTACCTCCTCCTTTCACTAAAATTAAAAGCCGAACCTCCTCCTGTCTCACAGGCTGCACAGTCTGCAAGGACCTCCTTACAGCTTCCTGATGGGGACAGATCTGTTCCTGTCACAGGACACACAGTCTGCAAGGACCTCCTTACAGCTTCCTGATGGGGACAGATCTGCTCCTGTCACAGGACACACAGTCTGCAAGGACCTCCTTACAGCTTCCTGATGGGGACAGATCTGCTCCTGTCACAGGACACACAGTCTGCAAGGACCTCCTTACAGCTTCCTGATGGGGACAGACCTGCTCCTGTCACAGGACGTTGGAAGCGGCTGGCGTGCTCTTTACAAGAAATCTGCCCTGTTACTTTCTACACCTTTTGTCGTGTCTGCTCAGATGTCACCATCACATTGGGGCTTATTTTGGCCAAATTGCCACATGATCACTGCTTCCTTTTCACTCACCCTTCATCTCCCTTAGAGCCCTGGATAGTGTGTGTGTGTGTGTGTGTGTGACTTTTTAATAGCATTTACATAGTGACCGGTACATAATATGTGTTCAAAAACATATTTGTTGAGGCCCTGCTGGTAGGCACAGCGGATAGAGCATTAGCCTGGTATGCAGACATCCTGAGTTTGACCCCTAGTCAGGGCGCACAGAAGAAGCGACCATCTGCTTCTCTCTCCTTCCCTCTCCCCCTTCTTTTCCTCTTTCCCTCCTTCAGCCAGTGGATCAATTGGTTTGAGTGTCAGCCCCAGGCACTGCAAATAGTTAGGTTGATTCGAGCACTGACCCCAGACAGGGTTGTTGGGTGAATCCTAGTCAGGGCGAATGCAGAAGTCTGTCTCTCTATCTCCCCTCCTCCCACTTAAAAAAAATTGTTGATTATATGGAAAATGCATGTGAGTGAATGAATATGAACAATTAATGAATTCTAAAACTAGTTAGCATGCAAATATAGTAAACTATAGAGGGTAAACATTGAGCTAATTTCTAATTTCAATGGATTAAGTAATTTTAAGATCAATCTCTTTAGCATACTTAAAGCAGTAGACTGACGTTTAGCTTTCTTTTTCCTCAGGCAAATCTCGTTTTATTTATGTTTCAAATGCCGATTTAATTCCCCAGTTCTTACTGGGGAATTAAGTGTTGCCATGCAAAAACTTTCTCACTTTCCCCCTTAATTCTCCTGGTTGGACAAGTGATTCAAGTGACATACAGCAGCAGGTTGATAGGAGAAAATCAGGTTTGAATACCCGTGCACCGAGGATTCACTTATTCATGGAAATTCCAAGCACAGGGCAGTGCAGCAAAATTATACATATACAGGGGTGGGCAAAAGTAGGTTTCCATTTGTGAGAATCCACAGCAGAGTTTATTACTGTATTATTATTTATTTTCATATTGTTCTCCATAAAAACAATGGCAAACTTACTTTAGCCCACTGCTGTGTGTGTGTGCATATATATATATATATATATATATATATATATATATATATTATTTAGCACTAAGTAGGAAGAAATAAAGCAATTCTAAACACCTCTTCTCTTTCCATGAATGACTTCCCATTTTCTTATCCCTGGACACTGACCCTTTCTTCTCAGACGCTATTAGAAACTTCAATTCTATGGCTGCTTTGGGGGCTCTTGTACCTTATAAAATCAAATATCAAATTTGTTTTTCTCTGGTTCATCTGTTTTATGTCAATCTGATTTTTAGAACAGCCAAAGAACCTTGAAGGGTAGAAGTAAAATGGGTTCACTCTGGCTTTTTCAATGATTTCGGTAATGTTACATTTTTAATAGGTTAGACCCTCCATTCAATCTTAATTTGAACTCAGTTTGTCAAAGGCAATTACAATACCTCCTTGCCAGAACTTACTTATTTTTATTTTCTGAAGATAGCCACTCTGACAGGTATGAGGTCATACTTCACTGTGGTTTTCATTTGTATTTCTTTGATGATTAGTTGAACATCTTTTCATGTCTGTTGGCCATCTGTATGTCCTCTTTGAGGAAATGTCTGTTCAGGTCCTTTGCCCATTTATTAATAAGATGGTATATTTGATGATAAGTTGTATGATATCCTTATATATCAATATTTTGAATCCTAACCTCTTATCAAGTGTATCATTAAAATACTTCTTTTCAATAGGTTGTCTTGTTTTGTTGATGGCTTCATTTGCTGTGCAAAACTCTTCAGTTTGATGTATGTAGTCCTATTGGCTTTGTTTTCTTGTTTTGTTTCTTTTGACCAAGGCCACTTAACAGAAAAAGAATATTGCTAAGAGAGATGTCAGAGATTTTACTGCCTGTTTCTTTTAGTCTATGTGTGTCCTTTGATCTGCAGTGGGCCTCTTATAGGCAGCATACATAAGGATTTTGTTTCTTATCCATTCAGCTACCTGTGTCTTTTGAATGGATTATTTAAGTTATTTACATTTAACGTGATTACTGATAGTTATGTAGGCATTGCCCTTTTATTATTTATAATTATGTTCTTTTTCTTCTTATCAAAAAATTGTCTTTAATAATATTTTTTGTAATACTGGTTTCATAGTGATGAACACTTTTTAGCTTTTTCTTGTCTGGAAGGTTCTTTATCTTTTTACTTTAAATGACAGCCCTGCCGGATAGGGTAGTCTTGGTGGTGGGTCTTTGCTTTTCATCACTTTGAATGCTTTGTGGCAGCCACTTCTGACATGCAAAGTTTCTGTTGAGAACTTAGGTGACAGTCTTATGGGAGCTCCCTTGTAGGTAACGAACTGCTTTTCTTCTGCTGCTTTTAAGATTCTTTGTCTTTTTTTTTTTGTTTTCATTTTTCTGAAGCTGGAAACAGGGAGAGACAGTCAGACAGACTCCCGCATGCGCCCGACCGGGATCCACCCGGCACGCCCACCATGGGGCGACGCTCTGCCCACCAGGGGGCGATGCTCTGCCCATCCTGGGCATCGCCATGTTGCGACCAGAGCCACTCTAGCGCCTGAGGAAGAGGCCACAGAGCCATCCCCAGCGCCCGGGCCATCCTTGCTCCAATGGAGCCTTGGCTGCGGGAGGGGACGAGAGAGACAGAGAGGAAAGCGCGGCGGAGGGGTGGAGAAGCAAATGGGCGCTTCTCCTGTGTGCCCTGGCCGGGAATCGAACCTGGGTCCTCCGCACGCTAGGCCGACGCTCTACCGCTGAGCCAACCGGCCAGGGCAAGATTCTTTGTCTTTAACCTGCGGCATTTTAATTACGACGTCCCAGATATTGTGGGGATTCTTCTCCTCAGAACGAGTGCTTCAGGCTGGGGTGCCTGGTGTGAGGCTGGACTCTGTCATTTTCTAAGGGGGACCTATGGCTGAGATATCCCTGTGGTTGATTCTAAACCAACACATGTGGCTGTAAGACCAGAGTATTTCACTTCACCGCCTCTCCTACCCGTCTCGATGTGACTTCTTCTTTAGATCCCAGGTTAGAGAACCTCTGTTCAGCTAGTCATTTCTCCTAGATGGAAGCATTCATGTATTTGTGCCTCTGACTCTCCCCCCTTCTCTACACTCTTTATATATTTTCAACTCCTGTCCAGTGGCATGGGGGAGAGCCACTTTGTCTTAAAGCAACACAAGAAGTGCCTCATATGTACGACTGTTGAATAAACTCTGTTAATTTCTTTACGGCAGTGATCTTGTCTCTTTCTTTGGTCTTTCCTTGCCTTCTATATAGAAAGGTAGATAGATGTTCAGTCTCGGAGCCTTTCCCTGGGTCTGCATGAACAAACAATGACACTTTGCTTTAATGAATTATCTACATTAGTACCTGTTTTGCCAAACAAAAGAAATCTAAGGAGGATTTTCATTTTTGTGAAAAACAAAGCAAAAAAGTATAAATAATGTTCAGTGTTGGGAGTCATTGTAGAGGCAGTATATACATTAAGCAGCAAGACTATCACTGCCAACCTCTTTGCCAAGAACGACACTCAGTATCTCAGCATCAAGGTACTGCAGATTTTAACCGTGTCTGTGAGCATCTATGCTTTATTTCTGTTTATTTTGTGCATTGATTAGCAAGATGTGCCCTAAGCTGATTATGTCGTTGCTTTCTATCATTTTGGTTTATGAAGGGTTGTACAGGAATTCTCTCCTTTCAGATAGTGGGCAAACCTGTGTGTATTTCCATGTCCACCTATCCTGACACAATTATCAGTGTTGGAAAATCAAACTGATTGTCTGTGAAGTTGGAAAGAGCTAATGACAGCATTGTATACAGTCACCTGAAAGTAGTATTGATTCTATTCTCTACCTACTAAATAACTAAGTAGGGCTCATTTCTCTAGTTGATTAGGCCATTTCCTTGATGCAATAGTAAATCCCAAGTACACGAACAAGAAAACCTTTTCACTGGGCATTGTACAGAAAGGTTCACAGACCCAATTAAAATACCTACCCACGTCACAAGCTTTCCTATCTACATTTGATACACAAAGCATGAAGCAACGGGAAGGAGATGCAGGACGTTAACACATTCCATATAAAGTTCGAGTGAGTTGGAAGGACTCAACTACCTGCAGCTAGCTGTCGTAGGCAATGTTTAATGGCCCTGTCTCTTTGCTTCCCCAGTGATGACACGGTTCCCAGAATGAGAGATGGATGCTAAGCAAGACCGCCCCCCGGGGATGGTGTTCTACTCTTGCTCTATCCATCAGACACAGGACACGCTTCTGCGTGACTTACAGCTGTAGTTTGCCATCTTACAAGATAGACAATGATGGTTTTATGTGAGTTTCTTGGGCACAGAACTGTCAGGAGCAAAATGGGGTGTCACCTATGGGGTGGTTGAATGAAGACCTCATGAATAATGAGTGCTTTGCATGTCTTATGCATATTTAATGAACCCTGCCATTGAGTGCCACTGGTGCCTCATGCATATTTAGCACCTTATGAATAGTCAGCGCTCTTAGTTCTCCCAGCCTCTTCCTGTGTAACTCATACCTGCTCTGCATTCTAACTTCTTAATAAACCTAACACAGCTTATGGCTTCCATTAACGTTTCCACGCCACGATCAAATATTCTCAAACAATGCAATCAAGATCGGTCTTTCAGCTATTGAACTCTGTCTGAACTGCTTGAAACCAGTTAAAATAACCAGGATTGTTTAAAACCAAGAAAAAAGTAGTTCAGAGCAGGGCAAGAGTAGGTTTATAGTGTTTGTATGGAAAAATAGCACAATGATTAATACAGGAATAAACTTTGTTTTACACACACTCACAACTGTAACCTGACTTTTGCCCCACCCTGTATATGTATTGATATATTTTCATGGATGTGTGTGTGCGAGTAAACAAATAAATTATTAGATAGATATTAAAGAGAAGCTTTTTAAAATTAAGTTGAATTTAACTAATTATAAAGGAATTGAACAAGGATATTACCTCAAAGCAATTGTTCTTTTTTTTTTTCTTTTTTTTTTTTTCCTGAAGCTGGAAATGGGGAGAGACAGTCAGACTGACTCCTGCATGCGCCCGACCGGGATCCACCCAGCATGCCCACCAGGGGCGACGCTCTGCCCACCAGGGGGGACGCTCTGCCGCAACCAGAGCCACTCTAGCACCTGGGGCAGAGGTCAAGGAGCCATCCCCAGCGCCCGGGCCATATTTGCTCCAATGGAGCCTTGGCTGCGGGAGGGGAAGAGAGAGACAGAGAGGAAGGAGGGGGTGGGGGTGGAGAAGCAAATGGGCGCTTCTCCTATGTGCCCTGGCCGGGAATCGAACCCGGGTCCCCCACACACCAGGCCGACGCTCTACCGCTGAGCCAACCGGCCAAGGCAAAGCAATTGTTCTTTTAAAGAGCCAAATTAACAGAAGCATCAAGTTATTTTATAAAACTAAATGTATGGATGAGAGATTCAAGTTTTTTATTGTTTTCTATCTTGAAATAAATATATGCTATTACATAACATGAATTTATTTGTATACTTTATTATTATTAAAAATAACACTTTGAAGTAATTGTAGAGAGCGGTGTCTTCCCCTCAAAATGGCCTATAGAATTATGGGAAATCTGGAAGTAATATGTGTCCAGTTTGTACTACTTCAAACATTAACTACTGTAATTAATGGGTAGGATCTAATGTGTTGCAACGTTTTTTCAGTCTGCATGGTATACTGTCTTGGTCATCTCAATTGGTAAAAATGTATTTTCCTACCTCAGTGATACTTTTACATGGTTCATTTGGTGGCTCTGTATTTGCTTTGGATTTTAGAAATTGTGTTTTTCTATTCCAGAATGTATTTTGTTTTTTTTTAAGTGCTAATTTTACTTTTGAGATTTCCTGCCCTTTCTCTCATCTTTTCACCTTTTCTTGTGAATATTTTATAAATATTGTCATCCTTTTATAGTCTTTTTATGTGAGTTTTAATATCAGAGCCATGTGAAGAGTCAGTTTCTGTTAATTTTCTCCTATATTGTATGTCCTATTTCTTTCTTTCTTCATCATATTTCTTATCATGTTTAATTGGATATTGGTATTAATTATTGTGTTATTATATTGTGCACAATATAATAGGGTTTTCTGAGCAACACTGTTATTTATTTTATTTTATTTTTTGTCTTTCCCAGAGAGTCCAAGTTCTATTTTAGGACAAGTGGCTAAGTGAAATGTTGATTCTTCAGATTTGTATCAGTGATCAATCTGTTCTGTTCCTGAGCAATAAATTAAGAACATTTATCTTAAGTTTATGACAGCTTACTTCACTTATAATATTTGGTCATGTACTGTTCAATAAGTCTATAGTTTTATTATAATCTTATGATTTAAATATAAACTAAAGAAATATAAAACATTTATGAGTTAAATTCCTTCAAACTATGCAATTGCATGTATGTAATACACTGCTCACATATACTCAAAAGTTTGGCTATTTATTTATTTATTTTAAATGTATGGTCTTAATTGTATAACATTAAGAAGCACTTCTAACAATAGAAGAATAAGAAATTTTATATAGACAAGTCAGAGAAGAATCAAAGGATATTTAGTATCAACAGTTCCTTAAAAATAAGAAATTGTATTGGGTTTTTTTCAAACATGATTCAGTGTGAATCAAAAGGTTGTGTGTTTGTGCATGTATATGTAAATGTCTACATCTAAGGATAATTCATTGGTCAGCAAAAAGTAAAACATTGCTGTAAATAATGTTGAAAAAATTGTTAATGAGATAAAAAATTGAGAATGTAAAGGATATATAACTCATGTATATTTTCAATGACCTGAATTTTTACATTTTTGCAAAAGACAACAAGAGAGAATTAAGAGTCACTTTAAATGTTACTGGCATTAATAGGATAAGGCAATACTTACTTAGACATTTATTAACATTCTTGGGGACAGATTATATTCATGAGATATTATGAAAGAAAAGAAAAAGATTAGTTCATTTTCAATAAATTGATATTTAGAGCTATGCATAATTATACTTACATTTCTTGAACTAACTGCTTATATATCTTGTCATCTCAGCTTTCTACTAGATTGCTAGGAATCTTTAAAGCTTAATATACAAAATTATTCAGCTTCAAATCCAAAACTAATGGGGAAAACATTACATATATATATATATATATATATATATAGAGAGAGAGAGAGAGAGAGAGAGAGAGAGAGAGAGATAAAGGATGAGAAAAAGTTATCAATAAAAGAAAAGTTAAAGAAATATTTCATCAGAATTGCCAATATTTCTTGTACATTTCTTAAAATTTCCCCTCCTAAGTTTTTAACTATAAAATAACTTCTTTAATAGATATGGGACTACTCCAATTATCTTTTTCACCCTGAAGATCTTACAAGTTTGTGGCATTCAAATAATTCATCGCTTTAACCCAAATTGCCACATTTAATAGCAAAAGGTTGTTTTACTTGTTATTCTAGTAATCTGTGTCAAACCAGTAGTGTTGTTTCTTTTTTCATTTCTTATACAGGTATTGATAACTAGTGTCACTTAACTTTTTTCCTAATCAATCTCAATTTCTTTCATTATATGAAAGAAATAGCTTTGAAATTCATAAATTTTTCTCCATTGTGTATTTTTCCCTATTTTGTTGTTTTCTGCTCTGCCATGTATCACTCCCCTTTGCCTGCTTATATTCGTTCTCTTTTTCTATTTTTAAGTATGGATGCAGATAGAATGGATTTGCAATCTCCCTTCTTCTATGACACAGATATTAGTTCTATAATTTTTTCTATGTCCTGCTCTGGGCACATCTTCCACATTGTGATATTTTTTGCATTTGTATCACATTAAAAATTTTTTAATTTTCTTTTGCAGTTTTATCTTTATTCTAAGGTATTTAAAAGTGTGTTACTTGGTGCTCCAATATCTGGAGTTTTTCCAGATAGCTTTCTGTTATCAATCACAATAACTCTTCCTTTGGAATTCTACAGGGTGAAATAGAATAAGAAAACACATTGGCGGATTTTCAGATTATGGGGAAATAGTTAACCAAAAGTCTATATAATTTTTACCTGTCAATATGGATGCTACTACATATATAACTTATGTAGTCACTTTAAAGAAATCATTTATTATGGCTCCTGGAATTTATCAAAACTCTGTATAAATATTTTTTTATTAATGAAATTTTTTTTTCTAGTTTGAAAGAACAGAGGTAACATTGAAGAGATTACAGGTGTAACACAAAACTAGTCCAAAGGCTTAAACTCTAAGATCAATAATATTGCCTAATATTTCGAGGACATGGTGAAAATGTGTGTGCCGACAGATGAATAGATATGTTGTTGTGCATGAAGGAGTTGAGAAAGTATCAGATGGTCAATTTCCATGACGATAAAATAATGGCACATTTGGAAGTGTTTATACGATTAGATAAAGACATGGCACTGACGGAGCACGTCGCAGTTTTCTCGTTACACTAACGAGGAGCGCCCAGATGGGAAACGAGAAAGACGAACTGGCTCAGCATATTTCTCTCAGATTGTTCACCTAAGTCTCAAAAACATTTCTAACGGGTACTAGAGAAATAGAGACCTCTGCCACTGGGAAGGAACCCCGTCAGTCATTTAGAGCGAGAACCACACAGCAGAAGTAAAATGTTCACACCCGGACTACGCGCTTCCGTGGTCATCTTGCCAGTTCTGCCCTCACGGTCTTGCTTTTAGGTTAAGAAGAGGATGAGTAAGGCATCCAAATAAATGATATTTAGTTGATGCTTGTAAAATTTCAAGCTATACAACTGAAAAAGAACACTCAGAAACCTTTGCGATTTTTTCCTCCAATCCTGCAGGCATCTCGGAGGCTCGGTAAATCCCTTTGGCCAGATGCCATTGTGCTTTACGCCTCACTTATTTTTAACAATGTGTAACTAATTCCATCTGTTTGACTAGAAGCATCATATCTCTTCCTGGTCATAATTTTACATATATTACTGCATCTGAAGATTAAGTTAACAAATTTTACATCAATGACATTAGTTAAAAGTTATGTTCTAAAGGTTTTTTTCTTTTCTTTTCTTTTTTTCTTTTTTTTTTTTTTTGGTATTTCTCTGAAGCTGGAAACGGGGAGAGACAGTCAGACAGACTCCCGCATGCGCCCGACCGGGATCCACCCAGCACGCCCACCAGGGGCGATGCTCTGCCCCTCCGGGGCGTCGCTCTGTTGCGACCAGAGCCATTCTAGCGCCTGGGGCAGAGGCCAAGGAGCCATCCCCAGCACCCGGGCCATCTTTGCTCCAATGGAGCCTCGGCTGCGGGAGGGGAAGAGAGAGACAGAGAGGAAGGAGAGGGGGAGGGGTGGAGAAGCAGATGGGCGCTTCTCCTGTGTGCCCTGGCTGGGGGGAATCGAACCCGGGACTCCTACATGCCAGGGTGACGCTCTACCACTGAGCCAACCGGCCAGGGCCCTAAAGGTTTTTTTCCAGGAAGAAATGAGATATGCTTTATTTTGTATTATCTAAAAATTTACGTGTTTCATATCATACATATTATATATTTATTTTATATGTTTCATATATTATAAAAACCATATTTTCCAGCAGGCAATTATTAATGTAATTGTTTGAAATAAAAAACATTGATTTGGTTTCTTTTTAAGATACTTTTAAAAATTTAGCTTTGGGGAAGTTTTTAAAAAATCAATTTTTAATTATCTTTTTTGAAAGTATATTTTTCTATTTTCAAATTAAGGCAAAGAAAGATAAATTATTTGTTTTTCCTCAGAATTGCTAAGATAGATTAGGCACTTTTCTTACATTACTCATGGATTATCTTGAAGGATTTCGGGAGTGCTGGATATAAAGTAACTGCCCTATTTGAAAAGAATATAAAAGGAAGTTATGATTTAAAGATATGTACATTTTTTTATGTTTTCCTCAGCCATGTTTATCACAGTTATAAATTTTGAAAAACAACACTGCATATGATCAAAAGACATATCATGGTAAGAATCAAGGTGGTCCCATCTGTTATTGAAGGATTAATGGTGATAAACATTTCCCTCTTTGTATAAATAACTGGACAACCAAACAAAACCTATCCAGTGACTGTTTTCAGTTAGGGGACCATCACCAGCACGGGGCGCTTTGACCCCTGGAAGAAGAAAACAAACTAGGTAGACACCATGGACGTACCACATTATTTCTGGGAGGCAAATTTCAGGTTGAAGTTCAGTGAGCATAATAGCAACCGTGTCTAACAGCTGATGGAGCACTGAGACCTAGTCACACACAGAGCATCGGGTAGAGACCTCAGGACGGTTTGTGACACATTCACCTTACACTAAGAACAGCTCTGTACTCACCCGAATCAGGGGAGCTTTTAAAGGATCAAACTGGTCTCAAATTACTTACCTGTGTGGAGGAGGGACATGGTCCCACATCATTTAAATAAATACAACAAAGTCTCCCAATGATTTATGTAAAATTAATAATATTTGGAAACTGACAAGAGTCTCTTCTTGATCAAACTTTGATCTGACCCATCTGCTGAGGGAGACTTGGCTTGAGTGATATCCCAGGAAAAATTAGCACTCTTAGTCTCAAATACTGGTTTCTCAGTGGTGCCAGAAAAAACAACAACACCAAAGTTCTGGAAAAAACATTGGAGAAATGGCAAAGTGATACAGGAACCAATTTGAAGGACTGCCAATGGCCAAAACAAATGATTTGAGCAAAAACTAAGAAATAAGTAAATACAATATTAAATGATGACACAAAGAATAAAATTAATATCTATTCTGATATAAATATATTATTGTATAAATAGATTGACTTATAGAAGAATGCTTATTAATAAATCTCAGAGAAATGAAGAAAGTGCAAAAGCAACAGTAAGCAAACACCAGTTTTTTTTTTATCAGTTTGCTAAGATTCATGGGTAAAAGTTTGAAAAGAGATAGAATATGAGCTGAGCGTGGTAACAAAGTACAGCGGTCCCCACCTACCCATGGGAATACGATGTCTCAGTGGATGTCTGAAATCCTGAATTGTATCAAATGCTAAATACTATGTCTTTTCCTACGCATACATGCTTGTGAGAAAAGTTAACGTGTAAATCAGGTCAGTGTGAGTTGAACAGGCTTTGGGACTCACGCTGGAATGATGCTACCGGCTCTGCTGAGACTCTTCTTTGCAGATAGAGGAGTGTGGGACTTAAGTGTTCATGGTCACGTGAGCCACTGTTGTGGCAGTTCTGGAGTGTGGGGGGGTCCAGGATCCAAGTGCCAGCGCTTCCTGTCCGGTGATAGCCCGCTTCCTCGTGGACAGTCTTCTCACCACGAGTGCTCACAGCCTGGAGGGGCTAGAGAGCTCCCTGGGCCCCCTTTTGTAAAGGCACACGTCCCCGCCCTGAGATCCGCCTCATCACCTCCTGAGGCCTTGCTTCCTCACACTCTCCGCGTGGCTGTTAGTCGTCCACGTATGAATTTGGGTGGGACACAGTCATACACACCATGGCACTTTCTTGACTCATTATGAATTAAACCAACATCGGATCAAATAATTCTGACATTAATTGATTGCGACCCTTTCATGATTACACTATTTATTTATCTATTTATTTATTTTGCAAGAGGGGCGGCATACAGGAACAGACAGGAAGGGAGAGAGGAGAAGCATCAACTCATAGTGGTGGCACCTTAGTTGTTCATTTATTGCTTCTCATAGGTGCCTTGACTGGAGTGTGTGTGTGTGTGGGGGGGCTCCAGCTGAGCCAGTGACCCCTTGCTTGAGTGAGCGACCTTGGGCTCAAGTCAGCGATCATGGGGTCATGTCCCTGATCCCACTCTCCAGCTGGCTGAACCCGCACTCTAGCCAGCCAGGCCACCGGAGGGTTTCGAACCTGTTCCTCAGCATCTGAAGTTGACGGGCTATCCCTTGCTCCACTGCCTGGTCAGGCTGATTGTATCACTAAACCATCCCACTTATTGCCTCTTTAGTCACGTTAACTTCCTCCACCTTCACACTCCAGACCTGCTGCTCTTTACCTCTCCCTTGCTCTCTGAATTACTATTCACCAAAGGGAATGTATCAAAAAATCATAAATGAGGAGAAATGCAACACCACTGACTCAAGGTATTTGCAGAATTTATAGGAATGTGTACACACACACACACACACACACACACACACACCAGCCCTGAGGAAAGCTGAACAGAAATCCGTTTCATTTAATCCAATTCAGCTTTCCCAGGTGATATGCTAATGAGTCAAGTGTGCAGTTCTAACTCATTGATGTCCCATCACTCAGCACACAATTTCCGAAAACAAGTTAATGAACCAGTTTTTAAAAATCATTTAGAAAGAGTACGGTTTGATATGTTCCAATGAGGCCAGCTGATTTGTTTGCTGAAACAGACTCTATCTTGGGTCCTCTCTAAACGGAAGCAACCTTGTCATCAGAAGGTGCTGTCATCAGAAATGTTACAAAAATATAAAAAACGAGTGTGTGTACTCCTTAGACCTGTGGAGGGGAAAGGACTATTTTCTTGAATGGCATAAGATAAAATATATTCAAATGACCAAAATAACACCATGAGAAGGAAATGGCTTATGGAAAAGTTGAGGTGAGACACACATTTCTCATTTTATTAAATGTGTTTGAAGTAATTATTCAGAGAACTGGAATGAGGAGGGCGGGGCCTTCTGCAAGAGGGGCACTGTGTGTCACTCAGTTCTGCCTGTGCTCACACGTGGGTCTGTCTGCGTCACTGGCTGTGTGCCTGCGTGCAGGGACAAAACACACTGGAATCTTCTAGTCTGTCGTTTCTGATACACCTTCTCGAAGACTAGTAGCTGTATATATTTCATGACTCTTGGAAGTACTTTCAGAGTTTATACTTGAAGTATTTTTGGATAAATCCAGCAAGAACTGTGCTCTGGAAGTGTGAACTCTTTTCAATAATGCTTTTCTGTGTTTCAGCCTCATATCTCCTCTCCTTCACACTCCCAGGCGTCCCAGCTGCTACCGTCTGTAACCGGTTTTGCTAACTCGAATAATCCCTATTAGCTTTGTTCATCTGCAGCAACATTATAGGGTCTCCAGAGCTCTGTCTGAAAAACATGCCGGCTCTCTCTGATGGCCAGTGCTCTGCTGAGGAAAACCTTCCCAGACATTTCTCTTCCCTCCGGACTGCTGATTCTCCCAAGATCATGTGTTACAGTTTGATGCTTTAATGTTTTTTTCTCATTTTTATACTATTACTTCCTTCCATCTCTATCACTGACTTTATTTACATCACACCTGCTTTTTTTATTTCAATCAGACAAAATTGTCCATTTATATCTGCTCCTTGGCAACCACATAACTTTCAGTCTAATGAAGGACACAGATTAGAAAGTAATTATGTTGCGTTACGATTCCATGCTATGATAGGACAACACTGTTTTCAGACCTTGTGGATTCTATTTATTTATGTACTACCTCCCAGACTTATCCAATTAGTTTCCATCTTCACAGCAAGTTTCAAAGAGTGGACCTCAGTCATTTATTGGCTGGATGCCTCTGACGCTTCCTCAGTGAAGCTTCCTGAGGCATGGATTGTCTGTGTTCAATCTACTTCTCAAAGGGCAGCCTCGGTGATCTTTCTGAGATGAGAATCTTTTATTCCTTTCTTGCTTAAACTATGGCAGTGGCCATCCTGTTGAGATGGAAGGCAAGAGCAAATTGCGTATCACGGGTCGCCCGAACCATGGAGTACCTCCTCGGCCCTCCCCTCTCGTTGCTCTCACCTTATTTATTTATTTTTATTTATTTTTTTAAATTTTATTTATTTATTTATTTATTCATATTTAGAGAGGAGAGAGAGAGAGGAAGAGAGAGAGGAGAGAGAGACAGAGAGAGAGAAGGGGGGAGGAGCTGGAAGCATCAACTCCCATATGTGCCTTGACCAGGCAAGCCCAGGGTTTTGAATCGGCGACCTCAGCATTTATTTCCAGGTCGACGCTTTATCCACTGCGCCACCACAGGTCAGGCTCACCTTATTTCTTTATGTGCAATCCACAGCCCAGACACACCACCTGGTTTGAGACAGAGTCCACTCAGGGACCTGGCACCTGTCATTTCTCTAAGGGGAACCCACAGCTGTACTCAGTTTCCTCAACTTCCTGTTGACCGATGATGTTTTCTCTGGCCATAGGCTTTTTGTGCGTCAGTGGAGAGAATGATATTTTGTGGTTGTTCTCACCACACTTCTCTGCAGGTTGCAGACCAGGACTGTGCACCACCCAAACGCTGCCCGGATTTATGCCATGAAGTAAAAAGTGTGAAGAATTAATCTCTCTCTGTGCCTCTGGATAAAAGGCGCTCTGCTTAGTGAGAGGCATTGGGGTTCATTGTCTGAATTTATATTTCCCTTTCTGTTGTTTTGACTTCACTTATCTCTGAGTGAGGGAGCTAACCTCTGCAGGGTAAACCATGAGCTTCTTGCTGCCGGCCCGTGACTAACTGTCACCATCTCCCATGTGGCAGTCCCCTTGGCTGTGTATGTCCTCACCATGGCGGCTCTGCTCTGCAGTTTAGACTCCTGGGACCCAGGCTGTGACTAGCATGCATGCATATGGTAGAGTTAAAAAAAGAACACCTAAAAAAAAAAAAAAAAAAAAAAAAGAGGGCCTGACCTGTGGTGGTGCAGTGGATAAAGCGTGGACCTGGAAATGCTGAGGTCACTGGTTCAAAACCCTGGGCTTGCCTGATCAAGGCACATATGGGAATTGACTCTTCCAACTCTGTCTCTCTCTCCTCTCTAAAAATGAATAAATAAAATAAAATAAAATAAAAAAAGAAAGAACAGGCGGCCCAAATTACAAAGAGAAAATGCCATCTTCTTGCATACAGTAAAGAAAAAGCTTCCTGAAGTTGTAGCAAACCAAAGGTGGTGAAAAGAATTTGAAACACGTGGGCCCGCTAGACTCTCCTTCCAAACACCAGATTTTCAAATGAAATCAAGGAAAAAAACGAATGTGCCTTCAAGACACTCTTCTCTAGTTTTGGTTTCAGAACCAGGGAAGGGCGAAGCAAGGTGGGGATGAGAGAGGGATGGAGGGACGCAGGCTGGTGAGACGGGAGGAAGAGAGAGGGATGGAGGGACGCAGGCTGGTGAGACGGGAGGGAGAGAGAGGGACGGAGGGATGCAGGCTGGTGAGACAGGAGGAAGAGAGAGGGACAGAGGGACGCAGGCTGGTGAGACGGGAGGGAGAGAGAGGGATGGAGGGACGCAGGCTGGTGAGAGGGGAGGGAGAGAGAGGGACGGAGGGACGCAGGCTGGTGAGACGGGAGGGAGAGAGAGGGACGGAGGGAAGCAGGCTGGTGAGAGGGAGGAAGAGAGAGGGACGGAGGGAAGCAGGCTGGTGAGAGGGAGGAAGAGAGAGGGATGGAGGGACGCAGGCTGGTGAGACGGGAGGGAGAGAGAGGTCCTCAGCAGAGTGTTTGCAGCCCTGGAGGGCGGGGGAGGCAGACGGGAGAGGGAGACAGCGGGAACCTGGGTCTAGCTGCTTTTCAGGAGATTTCAGAAAGAGAGGTGTTTTAGGAAATACTGGAGCCAACAGGGTAGTTACATCCGAAGAAAACTGAAGTGAGTCGGGGTGGAGTGGTTTACCCAGAGGGACCCCCAATCCCATCTTCGGGAGCTGTGTTGCGAAGCTATGGAGTCAGGGATGAGACCGGTTGGCAAACAAGCCCTTCAGGACCAGGAGGTCTTGGAGAAGCGGTTACATCAAAGATGGGCAGATTGAAGGAGGCAGGAAAAATAGGGCTCTCAGAAAATGTGTTAAAATATTATTAGGAAGAGCTTTGCTTTAACATGATACAGTTACCGTGGGTGGAGACGGAAGGAATATACAGTATAAAGATGGAAAGTAGAGCGTGAAGGAAAGGCCCACTGACGGAACACGGAGATTGAGGTGCACTGACCGGGACCTCGGCGGGACCACGGCACATGGAGCATGTGTGAAGTCCATTCCATAAAACGTACTGAGGCCCTGGCCGGTTGGCTCAGTGGTAGAGCATCGGCCTGGTGTGCGGGGGACCCGGGTTCGATTCCCGGCCAGGGCACATAGGAGAAGCGCCCATTTGCTTCTCCACCCCCCCCTCCTTCCTCTCTGTCTCTCTCTTCCCCTCCCGCAGCCAAGGCTCCATTGGAGCAAAGATGGCCCGGGCGCTGGGGATGGCTCCTTGGCCTCTGCCCCAGGCGCTAGAGTGGCTCTGGTCGCGGCAGAGCGACGCCCCGGAGGGGCAGAGCATCACCCCCTCGTGGGCAGAGCGTCGCCCCTGGTGGGCGTGCCGGGTGGATCCCGGTCGGGCGCATGCAGGAGTCTGTCTGACTGTCTCTTCCCGTTTCCAGCTTCAGAAAAATACAAAAAATAATAATAATAATAAAATAAAATAAAAACGTACTGAGGCTTCCATTTCCGGGTTTGACTTCCTGAACGTTTGTCTCAACACTTACATATCTTCTCCTTTTATTTTTTTTTGATATGTGCGTAAACTGTGCAGCCTTCCCCTGTGCGTCACGAAGCGCTCAGTGCACAGTAGGCCCTCAGGGACCGTGGACAAAATCGCGCAGCTCCGTGGGCGGCAGGGTTAAGGTACAACGCCGGGACTCCTGTTGTCTGTCGGGATCGCCATGCGCTCTGGCCTGGGTGACAGGGGAGCCGGGCAGCTGGTGAAGGCGTGGGGCATCTCATTGAACCAAACAAAGCCGGACATATCTTGCAGATGAGGGAGAAACGCAATTCCTAGACTCGGAAAATGCTTTAAAGTGAGACGGACAGCAGAACGGTGACAACGTTGGATCCTCTCTTCAGCGTGGGGGTAGGATTCTACCCAGGGCGTGAGTGACAGGGTAGGACCCGTCCCCGGGAGTAATACTGTGATGCTATGTGCACCATTCCCAGAGAACCAGAGCGCCAGGAAACAACGGAGTGAGATACCTGGGCATACAGCTTGGGCAGCCCCAGCTGGAGATGCTCGGTTGGTTAGAGTATCATCCTGACACGCGAAGGTTGCTGGTTCGATCCGTGGTCAGGGCATGCGCACAGAAACAGCTCGATGCCTCTGTCTCTCTCCTCTCCTTGCTCTCTGAAATCAACTTGATAAAAATTAAAAAAGAAAAAGTAACTTGAGCAAAACAAGGCGATGGTTTCAGAAAAGACCCTGCATTCGTGTGCAAGCAGGTGCATGGGGTTCACTGCCGTGTGCAGTGCAGCAGCCCCCGCATTGTGGGGGTACAGGTCAGAGACCACAGGAACCTCTGAGGAAAAAAACTAGAAAGTGCCGTCAGAGTCAAAATTATTGAAGTGAAAATTGTCATTAAGAAAGAGGAAGAGGGTGCCATCGTATCCCAAATAAGACTGAATTTTTGGCAAACAGGTTACCTCGGAGTGGATTAATCTTCAGCACACTCATTTTGGGGCGAGCTGTCCTGTTCATAACTATACAATCAGCAATTCTCGCTCTGGTCTTCACATTCCACGGTTTAGAAGCACGAGACACAGCTGAAATCCAAGGACCTTAACGACTAGGAAAGCAGCAAATAAAGAGAAAAATTAAAGTGATCGTGGCTGCGAGTCACGAATCCTGAAAGCGTCTAGCCTTCATTCAAACCTGTCTATATCGTGTTCCTCCAGAGGATACGATTTAATTTCCGAGCGACAGATCTGTTGCAGCCAAAACATTTTTTTTTTTAATATGAAGAAAGAGGAAAATTACTTTAAGACAGACATTGCATCCTTTCTGCCACGTTTGTGATTAAATTGAGCAATGTCAGCCCACTGGTTTCTTTATAAGACTAGGTAATGCAAAATTATGCATTGAGCAAATAATAAAGGACGCCACGGGAGAGGTTACAAGTGAAACAAACCTGCAGGGACTGTGGCGTGACAACGGATTCCAGATGGCTGCCGGCTCCCCCGGCCCTCCAGGAGTTTGAAATGGCAGGGTGCGTGTCCTCCGACAGATTTTCATCCCTGTAAGGCTATCAAGGAAGAGGAAATAAAACGTTTTCCTGAACAGACACGACTTCAAAGACTGACTGCTTTGAACTTGGTGTGGGGGCGTGGCCTCGTTCATGACCCAGTCCGCCGGGGAAGCCCACGAGCAAAAGGTCAGAGGGGTCCTAACAAGACCTCCCCTGTGCCCTCAGTGCTGTTCGTTTTTTGTTCCTGTGTCCAAACACAGTTCTGAAATCAGATCGTATGTGTCCTTTACTTTTTAATTGAGGTCATAGGAAAAAGTGGGGTTGGGCAATGCAGGCTGGGTTTGGGTCCCCGGTGTCACAGACCGGTGCTCCTGATGCCTGGGGACCCTGCGATTTGCAGGAGACTCTGCTTCTAGAAACATGTTGTTGTGATCTTTATATAACGTAATAATCTTGCAGCATGACATAGTGAAAAGGCATAGCATCTTTGGAGTCTTGGATCTGCTATTTTTTTGGTGCTACCTATGCTCCTTAACAGCAGTTTTCCTGTGTTTTAAAAAGAAGAAATAAAAATTCCTGTATTAGGGGTTTTGTGAGGATGAAATGAAACATGAGGTCCTGGCCATTTGGCTGAGTGGTAGAGCGTCAACCCGGCATGTGGATGTCCTGGTTCAATTCCTGGTCAGGGCCCACAGGAGAAGTGACCATTTGCTTCTCACCCCTTCTCTCTCTCTCTCTTTCTCTCTCTCTCTCTCTCTCCCTCTCCCTCTCTTCCTCACCAGCAGCCATAGCCCAATTGATTCAAATGCATTGGCCCCAGATGCTGAGAATGGCTCTGTGGAGCCTCCGCTTCAGGCACTAAAAATAGCAGGGTTGTGAGCATGGCCACAGATGGGCAGAGCATCAGCCTCAGATGGGGGTCATCAGGTGGATCCTGGTCTGTACACAGGTGAGAGTCTGTCGGTCTCCCCTTCCCCTCACTTATAAAAAAGGAATGAAACATGCAGCTCCAAAGGCACCTGACACTGTGTAAGCACTCAATAAATGTATCAATGTCAACCTGCCTCCTTTTATTTAGCCCTGTGTGCCTGTGCGCTCTGGCACACGTTGTCTCTAAAGTTTTACTCTGTTGCAAAGCAGCTTGGTATGTGGGACTGGGAATCCAGTGTAACACACATGCGCTGTGCCTGAGGTCTTCCCTGCCCCACAACACATAACACGTGCCAGTCACACCTGACGTGCTGATACAGACATGCAGCTATTGGCAAGGTAGTGCAGAGTGTTAGGGATACACATTTAGACTTAGCGGGGAAACAGGTGTTCTGCTATGTCAGCTCAGAAAATTAGTCCTGAGAGCCTTACGGTTAATCTTACTCGATGTTGCTGGCAAATTCACACTCCCTTATTCCAAACTATCTATTTCATATTTCCCCCCTTGCTTTTAACGCCAGCACTCCCTTCCCACATCATCTAGAGAATGACTTTGCTTAGTAATTCCTAGACATGAAGTAGCAACGTGCTCCCTTCGCCTCCCACGATCGATAAGCACGAGCACATCTGCGTCCGCCTTCTCTTCCACGATCAACAGAGGAACCGCCGGGCCCATCATTTAAGGTAAACTTCCCTGGTTTTTCAGTGGGTCCTATCTCCTGCTGCCTCTTGAAAAACCCATCTCAACAATGATCTCCCCTCTCTCCTTTAAGTGGACATTTTCTCCTCAGAACAGAACAGTCCCCACCCGCTGTCAAGCGCGGTGAATAGCATTCCTCATAAATAAAATAAACTATCCAGGATCAATCGCATGTCCCCTCACAGTCCTTGGCATGCCATATATATATATATATATATATATATATATATTTGCAGCACCCCATTCACAGCCAGAGTCCTTTGATACCTTCCACGTTTCTCTCGTGTCCCACATTTAATTCGTATTACAATTTTATCAGGTTTAATCAAGATAGAGATCATGAATCGGTCGCTGGCGAAACAACGAGCCCTGGCTCCCCGTCTTCTTGAGAGAGAGGATCCAACCAGGAGGCAGAGTGCCGCAAGCAGAGGAAGAATTTACTGGACGTGCGGGCAGAACGTCGGAGAAAAGGGGGGCCTTGGAGATGGGTTCAGGGGGGTCAGCGGGGAATGAGCTGCCCCTGCCCACCGCTCCCTGGTCGCAAGTACTGCGGGGACCCGTGGAGCTCAGGAGGAGCAGAGGGGCCCGGGGCGGGGTGGGGGGTGCAGGAGGGAAGGCGGGGGGGGGGGGGAGCTCAGGTGTGCTCCCGGGAGGAGGGCGTGCTCAGTTCTACGTGAGATTTCCCCCGTGGAGAGTAGGTGGGAGGTCCTGGGGGGAGGTCCCAGGCGAAGCTGTTTCATGGTCACGGTCTCCACTGATTGGCTGGCATGGAGGGAGGTCCCAGGTCACAGTCTCCACTGATTGGCTGGCATGGGGGGAGGTCCCAGGTCATGGTCTCCACTGATTGGTGGGCAGCAGGGTCCTTAGTCAATACAGCTGGGCTTAAGGTCAGTCTTCGCATCATTTGTCTGGTTTTGCTGCTTTTCTAGGCCTGGCGCTGACATACACCCGAGACCTAGATGAACCTGGTGCAGGCCAGAACCTCGTGTCCTGCGGGGCTTACTGCTCAGGGCTGCTCCCCGCCCCCTCCCCGCGTTTACGCCACCACGAAGGGGTCTAGCCCGCATGCTAGCACCAGGCCGCAGGAGGGGCGGTTGCCCAGTGTTGCCCGTGGCTAGGAGTCCGGGCTTCCCGCCCTGGGGACCCTGGCCCATCACCCTTGCTCTGCGCATGCCCGTCTCACTTCCTGCCACACACCCACGCACTTCCACCCCCTAGCTTTCCCTGCGTGTCGCAGGTCGGGGGCAGCTACCGTGGTCCCCCACTTCCCAGCCGCAGAGTGGCCGCACAGCCAGTCTCCTGGCCTCCACCCTGGGCCCCGAGAGCCCCTTCCGCAGGGACAGGCATCGGAACATTGAACTAGATGGTGACTTTTCTCCTGTCCACCCTCCAGGGGCCGGCTTCCCACCACGCCGGGAATAACATCCAGAATCCTGAGCGATCACAACGTAGTATCACTCCTGGCTTCATCTCTGACACCCCCTGTCACCCGCCACTCCAATGTCGTCGGTCTGCGGGGCTTGGGGGGCACAGCACCCCGTTTTTGTCTCGGCGGCCGTGTGCTTGCTTGCTCTCCTCTGGGTCTCTCCTGCAGGTCCCCGCAGTGCGCAGGAAGGGGGGGGTCTCTGCTCACAGCCAGGGAGGACTTCTGTCACCGTGCAATCCCAAATGGTGTCCACCTCTTCCTCCTGCAGTCCAGGAACCCGGCTGGGTCACTTCCTATGGAGGGCACGGCCGTCTATCTCCTGCTCACAGAAACGAGGGGGTCTTTATCGCTTCATGTTCATTTTGAAATATCCCCTCACTTTTGTGAGCAGTTACATTTTTATGTATTGCACACCACATAAAGTCTCTGTTGCACTTTTTGTTTGTTTGTTTTTTTGCAAGACTTTATAAATATCCAGAACATTGTTAGCTTGCGCGGGGAGCACAGCATCAGTCCACGGGCCACATCCAGCTCGTCCGGGTGTCATTTGGTCACACCCCTGCCCCCAATCCTGTCCAGTCCCTGGTTGTACTTTTTTTCACACCATTTATCATGATAGTTATAGAAGAGCCATATGATTGACTTATTCCCCCCCCCCCCCCATTGCACTAGAAGCCCCACCAGGTTAGGGACGCCGTTCCGTTTCAGGCTATACTCCTAGCGTCTCAGTGGTTGGGAGACAGTGGGCAGAAGGGGCGGGAAGGCTGTGAGGATTTAAATCCCAGGCTTGGCCGGATGTGGCTCCTACCCAGCAGAGAGGTCTCTTTACAAGACTCCGCCCCCCACCCCCGCTGTTCCCCTCCCTCCACACTCGCTGCCGCCTCCCCAGTCTCCGGCCTCAGCCTTCCCACACAGCAAACGCCCCCACCCAGGGGCTCTACCCAGTCTCTCTAACCCTTCATACCCTTTCACTGTTCTGTTGAAATGTCACCCCCTCAACGTGGCATTTGCCTCCTTAACCCAAAAATATCCCCTTTCCCATCGCCTTTACCTAAAACGTGCTCCTATTTTTCCTTTGCAAACCTTATTAAAACCTGTGGCTTTATTGTTTTTTGCATGCTTAGTTATTATACATAGGCCTCCCTTACTAAACTGAAATTTTCAGAAAGGCATGGATTTTTTTTTTTTTTACCTTTGTATTCTGAGCACCTAGGATCATGCTTGGAATGTAAGAAGCACTCAATAGTGCCTCCTTATTAATTACTTAAAAGTACTTAATTCTAGAAGGTAATTGAATTCTTTACTGAAGACTCTGAAAGCAGCAACCAATGAGCAATTAATTTCCTTTCATGAACATGGCTGTCTCCGAAGTCCTCCTAGCGGTCACTCCAAATGTCATCCGTCAGCATATCTGTTTGTCTATCTCTGACATGTGATGACTCAGCTCCTCTTTGAAAGGATACATTCATTCTCTTCAGGCCCTTTTAAAAATACCTTGAAACCCCAACCATCATACCTAATACCCCCCAAAAGTATTGAGATAAATATAAAAGGCTCCTTATCAATCACCAAGCAGGTAGGGATTGAAATACCTTTTTGTCTGTCTTTTTCCAAAATGGATAAATGGGTGCATAATAGTCCCTTGTTCTACGTGTGACTGGATGAATTATGGGGGGTGGGCGAGCCTGGGTTTTGGATGCAGCTGTCTGGGCTCGGATCCTCCAGCAGCACTTCTAAAACCCTCGCTCTGGTCTGCGGGAGGGCAGTAGAGATAAATTCAGACCACGTTTGTGAACGAAAAATAAGGTGTCTTATTCACTATCTGCCTGAATAAAGAGGTATTGAATTAAAAATCTGATCATGATGTTGCTTCCATAGCTTTTAGATTCTAACTCACAAACAATAACCAGGTCAGTTCATTGCCAGACCCCTGGTCATGATCCAGCATGACCTGGTCAGGGCTAACAGCTCCTCCCAAGATAGACCTTCGGATTCAGAAATCATCTGTTTACAGGCGTTGGGCTGACATCTAATTTCAGTTCCTCTAGAAACACATTAGAGAGAACAGGCATTCTTTTAAAAATTGTTTTCCCTGCCATGTTGTTATGGTGTGATCTTTACACGGCTGCCTGTGCTCATTAGAGATTGCATTGATTACACGGCAGGAGTGTCAGTGCAACTGAGTGGTTTATTCTTTCGTGAGAAGGTGGTTTAGTTTGCCTCAGAGTGTTCTTGGTGTCTAAGAAACACTTCCACATATACGAAATAAATCGCTTCCCGGTCAGGGCACACGTGAGAAGCAACCGTCTGCTTCTCCACTTCTCCCTCTCCCCTTTCTCTCCTTCTGCCCCTTCCTCGGCCAGGAGCGCTATTGGTTGGAGCGTCACCCTCAGGCACTAAAACTACCTCAGTTGATTTGAGCATTGGCCTCAGACGGGGTTGCTGGGTGGATCCTGGCTGGGGCTCCACTATGTCCCCTCCTCTTACTTAAAAAGAAAGAAAGAAAGAAAGAAAGAAAGAAAGAAAGAAAGAAAGAAAGAAAGAAAGAAAGAAAGATAAAAGAAATAGCAAAAGTAGACATTCTTGAGATTTCTCCCCTACCTAAAATGATGGTATTCAGCCTTTCACATTTAAGTTAGATAGAGGCTTTTCTTAGAGATCTTTATCCAGTTTAGAAATCTTTCTCTTCTAAGATCGTGGAGAGTTTTTTATCCTGAGTGCATAAAAAAAGAGAAACTATCTTTTCAGAACATTTTCTCTTAGAGGCAAATGCCTTTAGTTTAGCCTCTTTACCTTGTCTTTAAATTACACGTGTTCACTTGACAATGTTTACAAAAACTCATAGTTGGGATTTAAAAAAAAACATATTATCATTTAAAAATAAATAAATACAATGCTTTATTCCCTATATTGAGATGATTATGTGACAGCATTTGTTCTTTATTTTACCAATTTAGTATACTTGATTAAATTTTGAATGTTAAGGCAACTTAAATTTCTTAACAACTTAAACCCCCCCTGATCATCGTGATGTGTCACCCTAGTTCTGTGTTCCTGGATTTCATGTGCTACTCTTGTGTGGATAATTTTTTTTTTTTTTGGCTTCTAAATTCATGAGGGATTTTGGTCTGTTGTTAGCTTTTCTTGTGGCCCCATCGCCTGGCTTTACGGCTGATGCCATGTTGGCTGTATAGAATGAATTGTGCTGTGTCCCTCCGTTTGGGTAAAATGATTATTTTTTACATTGTAACTACCAATAACCTTCTAAGACACAACTTGTGCCTGCTGTTTTTTTGTTGTATGATGCAGGGAACTATGCAGTGTGTATATAGCTTATTTTCCCCTATTCCCAAAGTTAGTTATTTCATGCCCCGAGTAACAGATTTAATTATCTCCAGCTCTGTCCTGCCTACTTTGCAAACTAGAGTTATTTTCAGCCATCACTTCCTCTTTCCTTGAGTGAATCCAATCACAGCATTTTGGTATCGTCAAGAAACCTCATCACATAATACACCTGGGAGAGGAAGAATATTTACCCTAAAATGACTTTCTGCTTTTATCTATATTAATTAGTCTGTCAGATAAAAGCTTTACTTCATGTAATGCCTGAAGTTATGCATTTTTCCCCCCAATAAAGAAGAATGCAAGCCAAGGCGCTTTAAGCTCTTTAATAAATACTAAAAAAAAAAAAAAAAAAAAAAAAAAAAGACACCCTTATTAGGATAAAAGAGGCACAAATGCAAATTTTGAATAAGCAGGAACTCTTCCATGTTTCCTCCAGTTACATATTCCATACTTTAAAATAAATTTGAATCTTAACTGCTGTGTTTTGTTGTTTTATGAGAAGTAATTTTTACAGTAAGTCTGGCTTTGGTGATAACTCCATTTCAAAACACATGGGCTGAATTTGATTTAGCAAATTAGAGCAAAGGAAGGTGCCCACTAAGTATGAAGAGCTTTCAGGCTAGAAATTGATTTTTTAAAATAATAAAAACATAATTCTTCTTTTCATACACACAAAAAAGTCCATTTGGAAAAGAAAATAGGCAAGAAGTAAACATTGAATACTATTTAAATATTAATGAAAACGAAGTAATTTTTTTTCTTCTGCTGTTCAATAGCATATTATAAAACCATATTAAAATTGAAAATGTTGGCCCTGGCCAGTTGGCTCAGTGGTGGAGCGTCAGCCTGGCATGCAGGAGTCCCGGGTTCGATTCCCAGCCAGGGCACACAGAAGAAGCGCCTATCTGCTTCTCCACCCCTCCCCCTCTCCTTCCTCTCTGTCTCTCTCTTCCCCTCCCGCAGCCAAGGCTCCATTGGAGCAAAGTTTGCCCAGGTGCTGAGGATGGCTCCATGGCCTCTGCCTCAGGCGCTAGAATGGCTCTGATTGCAGCAGAGCGACGCCCCAAATGGGCAGAGCATCGCCCCCTGGTGGGCATGCTGGGTGGATCCCGGTCAGGCGCATGCGGGAGTCTGTCTGACTGTCTCCCCGTTTCCAGCTTCGGAAAAATACAAAAAAAAAAAAATTAAAAATGTTATCCATTCACCATTTTTAAATGAATATTATGTTTAGATTAAACTATGTCTTACATTTCATATTAACATGAATAATGACCATATTAACATGTATAAACTGCTAACCATGTATAAGTCACTGTTTTAAGCTCCTATAGGTTTACATGAAAAAGATTCATTTCAGTTACCAGTTTACTCTTGAAACAACTGAATCATGAATATGCTAAAGGATGTTTCTCAGGGTTATAGAATCTTCAGAACTTTGCATTAAGCTGTCAGTTAAACCTTGGGCAGCCTGACTCTGTAACCTATATGCACAAGCCCACTAAGTCCCCTTCATATTCATATAGCACACAAACCGTTAGCCTGCACCTTAACGCTGATATTTCTATCTTGTTATGTCTGTACCTGTTGTAAGAAGTCAAGAAGACAATTCTATTGAAAAACTAAAATGTCATCATCTTGAAAGTTTAAAACTTCCAAGTTTTTTTCTTTCTGGCTTATTTCATTTAGCATGATATTCTCAAGGGTTGTCTACTGTCCCAAATAGCAGTATGTCATCTTTTTCTTATGGCTGAGTACTATTCCATTGTATATGTGTATCACATCTTCTTTATCCAATCCTCTACCGGATAAAAATCAGCACTGCTTTGGTTTCCATGTCTTGGCCACTGTGAATACTGCTGCAACGAACCATGTGATCTTCACGTACATGTGAGATGTAAGATTGAAAGCAATGTGTGGACAAACAAGAAAAACAAACAAAATCTCATAGGCACAGCATGGTGGCGACCAGAGGGAAGGTGAGTGGCAGGAGGTAATGGGGGAGCTCAAATATGTGGTGACAGGAGGTGATCTGACCTTGGGTGGTGGGCACACAATGCAGTATACAGATCACGTCATAGAACTGTATACTTGAAATCGATATAATCTGATTAAGCAATGTCACGCCAGTAAATTTAATTAGAAAATGATGAGTGTAGAACAGTATGTGCATGGTTGTATTTTATTTTCTAGTTATAAAATAGTCCCAGGATGCAAAGCACAGCATAGGAGACAGGTAATAATGTAATAACTGCCTGACCTGGCTGTGGTACAGTGGATAGAGCGTCGGACTGGGATGCGGAGGACCCAGGTTTGAGACCCCGAGGTGGCCAGCTTGAGCAAAGGCTCATCTGGTTTGACCAAGGGGTTACTTGGTCTGCTGTAGCCCCACGGTCAAGGCACATATGAGAAAGCAATCAATGAACAACTAAGGTGCCGCAACAAAGAATTGATGCTTCTCATCTCTCTCCCTTCCTGTCTGTCCCTCTGTCTGACTCTGTCTCAAAAAAAAAAAATTATAATAGTTAAGTATGGGGCCACGTGGGTACGGATGTGTCAGGGAAATCACACTGTAAATTATTTGATTGTCTAACCACTGTGCTGTATACCTGAAACTAATACAAAATAATATTGAATGTCAACTGTAAATAAAAAATATAAAACAAACAACAAAAAATCTTCAAAATTATCAAGTTATATTATTGTAGAATTTTTCTGATATTAGATAATTTTTTTTATATAATTGTTTTTTCTCTGAAGTTGGAAGCCGGGAGGCAGTCAGACAGACTCCTGAACGCGCACGACTGGGATCCACCTGGCACGCCCACCAGGGGTGATACTCTGCCCATCTGGGGCGTTGCTCTGTTGCAACCAGAGCCATTCTAGCGCCTGAGGCAGAGGCCACAGAGCCATCCTCAGTGCCTGGGCCAACTTTGCTCCATTGGAGCCTTGGCTGCGGGAGGGGAAGAGAGAGACAGAGAGGAAGGAGAGGGGGAGGGGTGGAGAAGCAGATGGGCGCTTCTCCTGTGTGCCCTGGCCAGGAATCGAACCCAGGATTCATGCACACCAGGCCGACGCTCTACCACTGGGCCAACCGGCCAGGGCCTAATATTAGATAATTTTTAAATTTTAGGACTTTTGCTTTTCACGAGGTGGAAAAAATTTTTTGATGTTTGCGTTTGTTTTTACAGTTGAAGAAACAATAATTCAATTATTGCCTGCAGTTACTTTTCACTTTTACGAGAAATATAAAAGTGTCTGAGGACCTGTAAAAACTAAAATAGATAAATTTGGGGTAAATAATCTGCAATACGTTTTGCAACTGTTAAATCAAAGACAATGAATTTAGTAAAGTTATTAGAAAATATATATTATTATGATTTAAGGGGACATAATCTCTAATAATTGGAAAGTCACAGTGGGCATTCATATCGTGTTTTAATACATAACGTGATGAAATCAATTTATATTTGAATTAACCTTGAAATTGTTAGCAGTAGCTTCTAAACTATTAATAACAGTCAGAAACACAACTTCCACTTATATTCATGAATTTCTTAAAAATTGACTGTATTCGTTTACTAAGGCTGCCTTAAAATATCACAAAGAGGGTGGACGAAACAACAGAAATGCGTCCTCTCACAGTTCAGGAGGTTATCAATTTAAGAGAAAGGTGTCGGCAAGTTTGTCTTCTGAGGCCCCTCTCCTTGCCTTGATGACGGCCACCTTCTCTGTGTGTCTTCACGTAAACTTCTTTTCTTCCCCCATGCATCCCTGAGTCTCTGTGTGTCCAAATTTTCTGTTCTTAAAAAGACACAAGTCCCATTGGATCAGGGAGCGCTCTATTGTCCGTATTTCAACTCACTCACATTTTTAGAAGCCCTACTCCTCGGGCAGTCACGTTCTCAGGCAGGGGGCATGAGGGCTTCAACATCGGGATCTGGGTGTGCAGGAAACACAGCTCAGCCCACGACACTGACTTTCCCTGTGATGAAGAGAGAACTGGTATAACATACGTAGTTTGTCTGAATAAAGACTGCAGAGCTCTTAAAGGTGGAGATAATGAATGATGAAATAATAATCATTTTTATATCATGTTTCTAGAGTCATTTAGTGAATGAATTTCCATCCTTTCAAGATCCTCTTTCAACTACATTAATTAATATTTAAACTGCCTCTGCTCAAATGTCTGTCACCTAGTTTGAAAGCAGTAGTTTATACCCCTCAGTTCTACACAGAGATGGATTCCCTTTACCCGGTAAAGCCTTTAGATATAATTGATCCTGAATGTGTAGCCCGTTTGTAAGAGTGAATATGAAACTATTTACTTTACGTGTTTCTGGGTCTTAGATATTTTAGTACTTTTATCTCACCAAAAAAAAACCCAACTCATTATTTTGTGATAAAAGTTCTTTGAAAGTAATTTGCTAATATATATTAAAACCTAATATCTAACATGTTTCTATGTCAGTCTAGCCACCACACATGTTAATAGAGATTTAGTCAAAAGATTTTTTTAATTATTAATGTGTATTTTAAGTTAATATTTCTTAAAACTTGAAGAACGAATGATACTTATTTTTTCTTATTTTCCTGAAGCCTTTTTAATAAGCATTAGAAAAAAAGATTTGTAATCTATAGTGTACCATTATAAAGAGTACATAATTTGAAATTGTATTTACAGGCATAAATATTTACTAGAATGACCTTCTATATAATATTTATTGCATCATAACTGATGGCCCACATAGTCAGTCACCTGCATTTCAATATATAATAATATATACTTCCCTGTATTTTCCATTAGAAAAATATCTCAACTCTTCTCCTACGATATTAATCATATTCTTAGCCACTTTGCATGTGTGTTTAATCTTGATCCATACACCTTAAGTTAAAAAAAAATGTTTCACATTCAATTCAATACATAGTTCATAAAAATGTTTGTTACCAGTGCGATCAAAGTGGATGATTAAGTATATCTATTGCGTATACAAAAATGAATTAAGTCGGTAGTCACAAAGAAACCATATTTTACACTTGGGAATATAAGCCAAACAGCTGGGTGGTTTCATTTTCCTGTAGTTTGCTAACGAAGAATTTATTTTTCCCTTGTTTTTCTTATAACTGAAAGGTAAAGAGAACAAGATATTTAAGTTACTATCTATTATTTTTGTTATTAAAAAAAAACTCCAAGGAAATGTAGATATTGAATACATCTCAACTAAAATGTCTGCTCCATTCTAGGTTTCCATTTTGATTATGTTTTAGTTGTAGAGAGACTTGGAAATGAGCATTAAGTCTCGGTGAGCTCACCTAAGGCTGTCCACTGAGAAAGTTCGTTTCTCATTCAGTAATATAGTGTAATACTGTGTAAACCATAAAGCATTGCATGGTATTGGCAAGTTTACTCACTCATACTCCAGAACTGTCCGATACACCATGGGATCAGATGACCCACTGCACGGAAGGGAGTACCTTCTCTCCTGACAGGAATCCCTCTGACTGAAAATGTATCTAAAAACTAGCAGCACGGTGCTGGAAAAACACCGTGAGGAATTCGTAAACTGTAGACTACAGAAACACAAAGATGGAGAGGGGAAGAGATCATAGTAAACCTCACCTGAAAATATGCAAAAGACAGAATTGTTTTAAAAGTAGGAGTCAGCCTGACTTGTGGTGGTGCAGTGGGTAAAGTGTCAACCTGGGATGCTGAGGTCGCCGGTTCGAGACCCTGGAATTGCCTGTTCAAGGCACATATGGGAGTTGATGATCCCTGCTCCTCCCCCCTCTCTCTAAAATGAATAAATAAAGTCTTAAAAATAAAAAAAAGTGGGAGCCAGCTGCTTTCTCAGCCAAGAAGGAAGGGATGTACATGAATATAAAGCCAGAGGGAACCCTGAGTTAGTCCTGAGGTCAGCTGGACCTTGTATTCTGGGCTCATCATGGGATTTGGTTAGGTAGCAGGCAACAGCAGTGGTTACCTATGGGCTTGTTAACCTAAAGATAAGAAGGCAAATTAGGATGCGACAAGTTCTTATTTGAGATTAAAAAAAAAATGCAATTCTGGGAAACGCTGATTCAGGCAAAAACCCAAATAGTGTTTTGATTATGAGGTGAAGTCAAGGTTGTTTTTTTTTTTTAATGAGAAAGGGACAGGAAATAATTACCCGAATAGATGGAAAGAATTTCTATTGGTGCTTGCCAGCTAAGAAAAGCCTTTCTACAGGTGCGAATAAGCTAAGTTACTTTTTAGCAATGTATGGTGCGTTGCTTATGCTAATGTCCCTAACTTTCAGCCCTCCTTAGTCAGGCCTCTCTTTCTAATTAGCTTCACGGACAGTTGTCTGGAAGGCACCGTGGCGATGGCCCTGTCCAGGGTCCTCTTGCCGGACTCAGACATCCCCAAGGTCGGGGGATTCAGACGTGCAAGCCGGTTTCTCTGGGATGGTGGGCGCTGCTTCCATTTTGGAACGGCCCTGAGACCGGAAAAGACAGATTCTTCTAGGAAATAACAAGAAAAATCTGGATGACCGGACATAAGCCGACCAGGGGGCTGATGTCGCGGGACCCTCAGTACCTGTGCTGCTCTCCGAACGCCATCACTGGTGGCGAACTCCAAGCCCCTGTCATCAAAACCACCCCACCCCCGAAAGTCAAAATAGACCTCATCATCAGAAAGGGGTTAACAGCCTTGCAGCAGAAGGACCGCCCCGGAGGATGTGAGCACAGGTTTAATGCATAGATGCCTCGTAAGAAATACCCGGAACAGACAAGCCCTGGGTAGTGGCATTGCTGATTTCTGCGGCTTAAATCTATTTACCATGACCTGTTCTGAGCTAGCAGCGTGAAGTCAGGGACTGGGGCGCCGGGTAGTGGTGGGGGGTCGTACTGTGGGCGCCCTGGGCCAGTCTGACCTGGCTCGTCTGTCTGTCCAGCACACACGGGACAGATGCACAGTGGGACGTTCGTCCTCACTCCTGTCACAGACATCACAGGAGACGGGAAGCTCTGTGGGAACATAGCAGACACGGTCCCTGTTTTTATGGAACTAACAGGCAGAAAACGAATAGCTAAGAACAGATAACGCTGGACTTTGGATGTGCTATAAATCCACCAAGTGAACCGACTAGGGTTCTTATGGGATCCATTGAGAGCAATGAGTGAGGACCTCACGTTTATTCAGACGCCTGGGTGGCAGGAGGGACATGTCAGGGGGTTTCCGGGCCGAGTGTTTCCTGCTGAGGGAACAGCAGGGCAGGGACCCGTCTGGTGTGACGGGGACAGAAAGGAGACGTGGTAGGGGGGGAGGCAGAGAGCAGGGAGAACGTCAGGGAAGAACCAGGAACGTGACCAAGGCAGGAGGCACACAGCCTTGTAGAGAAGGCTGAGGAGGGTTGGGTTTTTTTCTACGTGCAAAGTGAAAACCGTTGAGGCTTTTTAAGCCGGGGAGGGACCCGAAACCACGGATATTTTCAGAGTAGGAGAAGAGCCAAGCGAGACCAGGAAAGCGTCTGGTGCGCGGCCTACTGACGCGCCCCGCTCTCTGCCACGCCCATTTCAGGTAAAAGACTGGGAAAGGTAAAAAGAAAACCCTGTCAGTTCAACACACAGCCCCACTTAAGAAAAAAAATGGGCAGAAGACTTGAACAAGCACATGATAAGATACTCGACCTCGTTAGCCCATGCGCGACGCACCTGTCCTGATGAAACTGGCTTCCTTTATCAAGTGCTGACCAGGATGTGGAGGAAGTGAAACTGTCACTCGCGGCCACGCCACATCCAGCGAAGCATTCAGCGGAGAGACAAGCGGACCCGTCCACACAAACACTCCTTCAGGAGTGCTGGTGACAGCTTTCATGGTAATAGCCACAGCTCTAGAAATAGTCAAATGTTCCTCAAGGGCGCGTGGCCGACAATGATAGTGGACCCAAGTAACAGCACAGTGGTAGGCGACACATGGTGCAGCGCAAAAGAATCAGGTTAAGGGAAAGAAACCAGAAAAAAAAAAAATAAGCAGAGAAGTTTTAATAAAAGCAAATACATTAGACAACTGCGTACCTAAAAAAAAAAAACTTTTAGAAAATCCCAGCTGCCAAGTCCGTGAAGCAGAGCTCTGTCTGCTTGGAGATGGAGAGAGGGCAGAGGTAGTTGTCAAGGGGCATGTGACAACTTTGGGAGGTGACCAGGTGCTCATTATCTTCATCATGGTGATGACTTCACGGTTTGTATACACATGTCCCAACTGATCAAATTATGCACCGTAAAAATGTGCAGTTCCTCCGAGTCCACATGTGCCTCAAGAGTATAGCTTACAGGGGGGAAAAGAGTGTATATCCAAGCAAGAAATTATGATGATTTGGTCTGACACGGTAACGGAGTTGGGCGGTTGCAGATTTAAACAGTATTTGGAAGTTGGAGCAGACGGGAGCTTTAGCCAGCTTAACGGAGGGGAGGTAAGGCAGAGAGGGATGCTCACTGGTTGCAAAGCTCATGTACTTGGAGAGTGGCTGTTTACTTTGTAAACTTTTACCTGCTTCATGACCCTTCAGATCTACCGGGAGAAAAGTCTTTTCCACTCAAATTGCTTTAAATTTACTGGGAGAAAGGTCTTTTCCACTCGAATTCCAAAATGCTTCCAATCCTCTTCACTGCATGTGTCTTTGCTAATGTAAGGATGGCTTGTCAAGCATGCTGAAAACAATCATTTTTTTTTTTCAATCAGATCTTTATTCTTACCCGTGCATCAGAGCTGGAGACATGGAATGCTGAACTATCTGAAACATTGGTGGCTTATTTGGCTATAAACAGAAGTGCCACCGTATTTCCACTTACAAGGAATGTTAGGAGCAAGAAAGAAAGGGGGAAATCATTATATTTTAAAATATATATAAATTAAGGCAGAAATACAGCCAACGTGTTCATAGCCTTGTGAGAGACTCAACATTTATCTCAATATTGTATACTACTTGTTGAATACGTGAACCATTTACTTTTTATAGTGTCTGTTAGCATTGAAAGCATTTTGCAAATAAGATGGTTAAATTTTGGAAAAACTAAAAACACTGTCTACGGGCGATCAGCAGCTGGCATTTGCTGATGTTATTGAACTTGAGGACTGTCATTCTTTCTATATCAAACTATCATTTTTCTCTAATATATTTACTGTGATTTTAGAATGTCATTTAAACTTTTACCTTGGAAGACTTTAATTTCAAGTTTCTGTTTCTCTAACTCCAGCAATACCTTTAATTTTCTCAGCATTAAAAACTTATCAGAGATTGAGCTGTCAGATGTGAGTTAGATTACTTTTTTTTTTTTTTTTTTTTAGCCCAACAAACAGAAAACTACAGAAGCCCATGCCGCATCTGACTGGGAGAACAGACACTGATGAACAATGTAGCACTTTCCTCCCTGTGTGTATCCACGACCAAAAATGTGGAAATGGGAACGTCACCTGTTTGGCCCATTCAGAAACTATACATTTCATCCTTGTGCTTTTGAACTCTCCTAGGTGAGAACTCTTAATGCCAGTAAAAGCAAGGATAAGGTCATTTATGCTCTGGTAAAAACATAAATAATTACATCTCTTTGGCATGACAAAAAGGATATATAGGTCACATACATTCATCACCATCTGAGGCAGATCAGGCAGCGTGCCCCTTCTGGTAACCATAACAACTGAATCACGTGGCCTCCAACTCCGTCCTAGAAGGAGAAAGAGAATGCTGTTGATTCTAATGGGACCCTTTTAAGAACCTTATCTGGAGGCCCTGGCCGGTTGGCTCAGTGGTAGAGCGTCGGCCTGGCGTGCAGACGTCCCGGGTTCGATTCCCGGCCAGGGCACACAGGAGAAGCGCCCATTTGCTTCTCCACCCCTCCGCCTCTCCTTCATCTCTGTCTCTCTCTTCCCCTCCCGCAGCCGAGGCTCCATTGGAGCAAAGATGGCCCGGGCGCTGGGGATGGCTCCTTGGCCTCTGCCCCAGGCGCTAGAGTGGCTCTGGTCGCGGCAGAGCGACGCCCCGGAGGGGCAGAGTGTCGCCCCCTGGTGGGCGTGCCGGGTGGATCCCGGTCGGGCGCATGTGGGAGTCTGTCTGACTGTCTCTCCTGGTTTCTAGCTTCAGAAAAATACCAAAAAAAAAAAAAAAAAGAACCTTATTTGGAAACAGCTAATGATACTTCCGACCCAGTTACGCTAACCAAACCTCTGTCACGTGGCCTCAGTCAGACTTTAAAGAGAGCAATGACGTCATCACCCAGCAGCGGTTCTACCGTGAAAACCAAGAAAACACTAGCTCTGCATCGTGAAAAACACGGATTCCATTGAGTCGGGAGCCAACGTGCCTCTAATAGACTGTTTGTAGCAAAACGAATGGACCAAAAAAAAAAAAAAAAAAGAATTGCAATATTGACTGGACGGATTAACGCTGATTATTGTGTGGAATAATGTTATTCCTTTCTAATGGTTATCAGAAACATGTTTGGACTTTAGAATGGTCGTTGGGATCCGTGTAAATGTTGAGAGAAGACCAAAACAAATGCTGACAGGCGAGGCCACTGAGGTATCCGTGGGATATGGAATCCGTGTTTGGGCTACGGAGTCAGGTGAAAATTTGGAAAGCCTATTCTAGCGCAGGCAAAGGGAGCCCAGAGTAGACCTCGGAGAAAGAAGGTCACAGGGAGACTACAATTCCAGGGCCATTTGCAAAAATGACTCTAACATCTAAACAAGCATTTATTCTAATATCATACTGTCATATATATATATATATATATATATATATATATAAACTGATTTTCCCCCTGATTCTTCTAACATTTTCTATACAATTTTAAGTAAGGTAAAATTTGGAGATTTATTCTTACATATTATGCTAGGTCACGGGTCGACATCTGAGGAGGTAGCATAGGGATGGACATCACTTACGTGAATTAGATGATGCGGTTTCGACCTTTTCAGCGGGTGAGTGCATTCTTGGGTCTGTTTTAGGAAAGAGTTGCATCGATTTGCATCGGCTTATATTTCTGTTTGAAAATTTAAGAATGAAAAAAAAGGGTGTCTAACGACATAGAGAAGACAATTGTGTATTTTTATCAAATTTGGTGGTCAGCCAGAATTTTTGAACAATCCTCCACCCCGTATTTAAGCTATTTATATGATTCATTCCCAGTGCCCAGAGCAGAAGCTCGAAACGTATTTTTTCTCGGCTCTCTTGAACGTAACTAACTAACATCCAGGCGCTTCGCCTGGGCTCTACCAATGAGGGGCCACTGCTTCAGTCCTTGATTTGGGAAAGTTGCAATGAGGACGTAGGGGTCTGGCCGGAAGGACTGAAAGGAACCGGATGTGTCACACTTCCAGGGGCCTGTGCTGGAGATTTTTGACATCGGAAGCACCGTATCACCGGTGTGCCCCGGGGTGGCGGCAGCGTGGACTTTCGTACAGTACTCAAAGCAGTGTGACCGGCTCTCTCTCCTCGCTGGAAGGAACATCTCCAGATCTTATTCTCCGGTCCTGCCGAGTGTCTCTTCACTGTGCAATGTCCTTTCATAGTTTATTATTTTTTCTTCTTTCCACTAGAAAAGTAATTTCGTTGCCTGAATTTAAGAATCCTGGCTGGCACAAGGTTGCTGAAGTCGCCCCACACTGGCTGGAGTACTGAGTACATCCTCTCACCCCAAAATACATTGTGTTCCTATGACGTTACCCCCTAATCTCTTCCTGCCTAAGAATACAATTTCACATTTTTCTTAGGGTGAGGTCTTATTTCCTCCTGCTTCTTCCCATTCAGTTCTAATCGAAATCTGGTTTCCTGAGCACTAAACACTACTTGGCTTTTATTTACTTGGGAATTTCAGGGCTGATATTTATTCTATAGTTGCTTTTCCATCTGTAGAAATGGAAAAGAAAAAAAAATAATGTAATAAACAAAATGGAGAAAGAACACACAATATGGAGATAGATGAGCTAATTACCAATTAATTAATTACCAACAGTTATAATCTATCCTCATTGAAACACTGAGACAGGCGTGATTGGCAAATTGAATGTAAATTCATCCTATTTAGTGGCTTAATAAAGTAGGCAGGCCCAGACTTACAATAGGACTGACTATGCATTTGAACTATTTTATTTTCCATTAGCATCTTCCAGAAATATTTGGAGAAGAGTAAGAGTTCCATTTTTTTCCTCCCCAAATATGGAAGGAAGCCTTGTTTTTCTAGAATTTAGTAGGTGACCACTCATTTGCTGATGGAATTTGGAGAGTGTTTTCCAAAAAATGACCAAATAATCAGGAAAGAATGATTCAAAATAAAAACTGTTTTCCCAAAACCTATTCATCAGTACCTGAATAAAACTTATTGTGAATACATTTTTCCAGTCATTATCAAAGATAGTTTTAATTCTAATAAATGCTGTGTGTGTCTGTCTGTATACCTGTCGGTATTTCGGAAGAGAGGTAGGGGAGAGGAAAAGTCTAAATTGAAGGCGTACCCTGTTCATGTGGAAGGGGTTTAATCAAAGCTACGGCGACCTTCTAGTGAAGGGGTGGGGAGTATTCTGGAGTTCTGAAGCAGGCTAAGGCTAGCCCCCACCCAAACATGTTACTCTTATAGCCTCTCATATTTATTTGTTAGATAGAGACGCTGATACTCTCCGGCAAGTCATTGTGTAAAATCACAAATCACAAAACCGTTTCCCTTAAAACGTGAACAATGAACTTGAAATTGTTAAAATAGCAATAAAATAAGTTTTGGGTTGCTCTCCATATTGTTTGGTTTTTTTTTTTTTTTACCAATAGTGATTTGAGAAAAATAATTGGATGCCAAGATCTGTGCTTGTACCCAGAAATAAAGAAATCTCAATAATCCAGTGAGCTATGGTAATTAGTAATGTGCCACAATTCATTTGCTTAAACTGCTACAGGGGCACCCACTCTGCAGAGTAAGCAATGGCGGCCATAAAGACATGTAAAGAATGGACACTCTAGTTCCTCATGCTACCCTTCTAGTCACCCTGAAGGCTTGATGGAATGATGACTTTTCCTGTGTGTCAACTGAGAATGTTTAAACAATAATGGCCCGGCATTCACATTTTTAATTTAAAAGGTTTTAGAGCTTTCTCTCTCTTTTTTTATTTTTTTGATATTTAACATGAACGATTCCAAGATGGTCTCACACATGCTCCTGCTATGTAGTACTTTATATTCTTGCCAAGAGCAAAAAGGACTTGTTCACTAAGTACTTCTTGAATTAATGGATTATGAATTTTCATGAATATGAGAGTTAATTTCAAATAAAACTTAATTTATCCCCGAAAGCTCATTTTACATTGAAGATAAGGATTGGTATAGAATCTTATGAAGGTTTGCTGAATGTTTAATAAAAATCTCAAGTTATTTTACTGTTTTTAATTTAAATGTATTAAATACATATTAGATAAAAAAAATTTCTAGGTATTTCAGATTAGCCTTTGCCAAATTTAGTTGTTTTTAAAAAAAGATGACTTACATATATTCAAACAAAATCAATAAAATTTAGCTAAGCAAATAAGGCAGGCAGTCATAGTTACTAACAGATTTTAAAAAATCTTTCATTGATTTTAGAGAGAGAAGAAACACGAGAGAGAGAGAAACAGCAATTTGTTGTTCCACTCATTTATCTATATGTTGGTTGACTTTTTCATGTGCCATGACCAGGAATCAAACCTTCAAACTTGGCATATCAGAATGTTTTAACCAATTGAGCAACATATCCGGGTAACTCACTAACAATTATTAAACTTCAGGTTATTCCAAGTAATGTCATAAAAATATATATAACAAACTATATCATTCTGAAGTAATTGCCTATTTTAATTAAATGTGATGTATTACATGCTTTTAAAGGACTACTATGTTATAATTCTTAAAAAAACACATCATATACTCATACATACAAATCTATAGTTGCAGGAAGTTTATCATTTGAAAACATATGCTTCTTTTTTTTAGGACTTATTAGGTTAACCAAATTGTAGATTGTTTTTGAAATATTTGGGAATATTGACCACCAGGAAAGTGTTTGCAGATATGGTTCTTTGTAGCCTTGATATTAGCAACATTAACATATTCGTAGTTACTTAGTTTATTCTAATCGAAAAGTGAATAAAAATGCCATACACTTTCTGTAATATTACATGGTGTTAAAATTTTTGTTTGAATCATCAAAATATAGTATCTACAATGCATGTGAAAAAGCAGCTTGTTATGTGTACCCATATTTCTATTTTTCCACTCTTCCTTCTTCCTTCCTCATGCTCATTTTTTTTTTCTCTTGGAAGAATTATGTTTCCCCAGGTTTTAAGAGTAGGTTTGATAGTGTCAAATTCTTTTTGTCCCCTTAGTTTTTAGAAAAAAGTCTTTGTTTTTCCTTTCATTCTGGGATTTACCTTTATTGGATCTGAAATGCACAAGCTGACAATTCTTCTAGAACTTGAGAAACACTGGGTCCCTCTTCTCATCTGCTTGAGAACATCCAAGCTTGTCTAGAGGTATCACTTTCTGCCTGATTTCAAAGTTTTTCTCTCTTTATTTCCCAAAAGTTCAGTTAAGATGTTTCTTATTGTGTATTTCTTTGAACTTACCTTCTCTTGGTGAGCTCTCCACTTCTTGAATCTGTAGGTTTGTGTTTTTGAGCAAGTTTGGGAAGTTTTCAGCCATTATTTCTTCGAACACTGTGTCTGTCCCGGTCTCTTTTCCTTTCGTCTGGGGCTCAGATGATGCGCATATGGAATCTTGCAATTGTCTCACAGGTCATTGCAGGGGTGACCAGCTAAGAAGAAGCCATATTAGAGTAGAATGGTTGGTTTCCTTATAAGAAAAGCACATTTGGATATAGACACATATACACAAGCAAAAGGCCACGGGAAGTGGAAACAGAGATTAGGGTGATGTTTGTAAAGGCTTAGGAACATAAAATATTCCCAGCAAGCTATTAAGACCTAGGAGAGAGGCATAGGACAGATTTTCTCTCACAGCCAAAGAAAGGACCTTGAGTTCAGACTTCTGAGTATCAGAGATGTGAGATGGGAAACACCTATTAATTAAGGTATCCAGGTCATGGTCCTTTGATAGTGTAGCCCTAAAAAACCAATGCGAAGAGCAGCACTTCATAACACAATGACCTTCTTGTTCATAAACCTGTCTTGGTCATCCCATTCACCCAGGTTTTTCTTTAATCAGTCCTTGAAACACTTGGTATTTTTCATTATAGAGGGAATTTTCATATCTTTCATTAAGTTTTTTGTTGTTGTATTTGTTTGCTGCTGCATTGTGAAAAGCAGTTTAAAAATTTTTGTTTTCTAAATGTCTGTTGCTAGAATATGAAAGTTCACTTAATTTTTATATAGTGATGCTATGCCCTGCCTGACTAAAGTCACTTTTTAATTTCAGTAGTTTCTTTTCCAGAATCCACGCTTTTATTTTATTGTTTTGCATTATTGCCCTGTCTAGGACTTCCAGTATAATGTTAACTCAAAGAGGAGAGAATGGCCATCCGTTTCTTGTTTCTCATCTTGGAGTAAGCATTTAATATATAACTGTTGAGTATTAGGTTTGATGTAAGGTTTCCTTAAGTGCCTTTTATCAGGTTGGGGCATTTCTATTGCATTCTTAGTTTGTGCAAAGTTTTTCCTATGAGCGGGCGTTGAATTTTGTCAATATGTATGCATCTTTTACTGTTTAGTGAAATGATCTTTTTTTTTTTTTTTTGTATTTTTCTGAAGCTGGAAACGGGGAGAGACAGTCAGACAGACTCCCGCATGCGCCCGACCGGGATCCACCCGGCACACCCACCAGGGGCGATGCTCTGCCCACCAGGGGGCGATGCTCTGCTGCAACCAGAGCCACTCTAGCGCCTGGGGCAGAAGCCAAGGAGCCATCCCCAGCGCCTGGGCCATCTTTGCTCCAATGGAGCCTTGGCTGCGGGAGGGGAAGAGAGAGACAGAGAGGAAGGAGGGGAGGTAGAGAAGCAAATGGGCGCTTCTCCTATGTGCCCTGGCCGGGAATCGAACCCGGGTCCCCTGCACGCCAGGCCGACGCTCTACCGCTGAGCCAACCAGCCAGGGCTTGAAATGATCATTTGATATTCTCCTTAACCGACTTGCTAACTTAATTTATTTAGGTATATAGAGCATGAATTTTCTTGAATTATTAATACTTTTCCACTCCAGCTCAACTATTTGACTCTGTTTCCTTTTTCAGCCTAACAAAAACCATGCATTTAAAAATAGAAACACTTCTAAGGAGCTGTCCTAGTCTTCAAAAATATAGGGCATGCATTCTTCATGTGACAAAGAGGACCAGACTATGGCTAGTCATACATCTTTATACTTTATACTGAGTCAGGCTTCAGGGAGTTTAATAATTGCAATCATAGTAGTGTGAAGTCTGTAATGTAGAACAATCTACTTTTTGGTGATATGACAGGATATTTAGTGATATGATTCAAGGTAGTTAGCAAGATTAACTTTTGATTGTGTCACTTTATTAATAAATCCATTACAGACCTATCTATAATTTTTGACCTGTGTCTTTACTGTGTTAACTATATAATATGCTCATTGGAAAAACAACATTTAGCATTACATTTCTTAGGAGGGACTAACTCAATTATCTTAAAATTTATCCACATGGTAGTATAAAATTAGGGTGGCTTAGTCTCAAGGGAAGTCATCTAGATCATGTTTTCTGCCTCTACAACGTTAAAACTTAAACCCACCTACTCAGAGAGTCTGCAAACCTCTAGTCATACACTTTCCCAACTGTTCGCCAGTGTGAAGATGGTGTGGTGTATCTTCTTTAGTTTGTTACTTTTCTGGAAAAGCGTAGGCATTATTCGTTCCTATATGTCTCAGGAACATTCATAGAAGCTCTTTTGTAGAGGACTCATTTTCTAGTGTTTGTCCTCAGTTCCACTAAAGAACAACAGTGACTTTCTGCACTGCATTTTCTCTCTGGTCAGCGCAGAAAGGGGACAGCTGGTATGTGGTATCAGATGGATGTCTAAGGAGTACATGAATCCAACAGTCAGGGCGGGACATGCCGTCCCATGCCACCCATATTTCTGTCAGAGTTCTGGCGCTAACGCTCCCAGCAGCCATTGGCCATTGTCCTCTGGAGGAGCGTCACCTGGCCTTGGTTATGTCCCCATCTCAGGGGCAGGACCGTACAGGAATACAAAGTCACAGCTCGCTAGCCTTGATTTCAAGGGGACCGCTCTGAGGGATCATCCAGCCCTAGGGTCTGGGAAGTTCTCCTGAGGCTTCTGTTTCGACCGCATCCTGGTTCCCCTTTTCTCTCTGCCCTGTCCTGCTTTTCTCTGCGGTGAGCTTGCTCCTGAGAGCATTCTCCAGAGAACCTTCTGCGGCAGAGCTCCCAACCTGGGATCTGTTTCTCGTGAAAATCGACCCAAGTTATGAGTCACCATGATGGATGTTTCAAAAGCACTCTACATCTGGGAAAAAAAAAATTTTTTTAATTTATAGAGTAGTCCCTTATCCTCTATTTACTGGTTACACCTCTTGTACCCTAATAATTTTAGTAAGAGTTCAAATATAATCTCTTTTTAGAAGCTCTCACTTGATCTCCCTCATCCCTGACGAGGAATTGTTCCTTCATGACCAGAGTTGTCTGTTCATGGATGTTTTTCCAGCATGGATTATACTTTAAGGTTTTTAGAGAAAAACTGTAACGATCAGAATTCCAGAGGGGTTTAGACCGGCAGAACTGCACGACCCAGTAGAGGAGGAGGTGCAGGGTAGCAGGATACAACACATAAGAAAAGAAATGAGCAAAGACGCACTGTCCGGGGTGTTCCCTGTGGCCGGTGGGTGGCCAGAAAGGAGCGGACCGTAGACGGCAGGGAACGTCAGGGATGATGGTACTGTTGTGGTTGAGGATGCGCCCGGGGCAACTGCAGCTCTGCACTGTGCACGAGAGCTGAGCGTGAGGTTTCCACCTCCAAACACTGCTGGCTGTGGCTGCACTAGGTACGGAACACAGTCAGAGAGGCCGCCTGTCACTCCCGGTTGATGCGGACAGCGTTTACACGTAAGCAGGGGAGTGAGTCAGGGGAGCACGGGGTGGCACGCTTGGTCTCCAGAAGAAGACTCAGACATCTGGGCCTTCTTCACTGGAGGCCTTGTGGCTTCTGGGCAGACTGGAAGTATCCACATCTGTCTCAGCCTCGCATTGGTGGCCCTCGAGCCGTGTGATCAGGACTCAGGGTGTCACCTGACGAAAGGCTTCCCCATCGCTGTGCCTTCCCCCTGCCTCCACAAGCAGGGCGCAGGTGTTGTAAGGGTTCGCCCCAACTCCAGTTCTGCATAGCACACTCCAGTTTGTCGCTCGTCTCTCCTCTTTCTCTGAAGACCATTCTACCAGAAGGAAGAGTAGGTCTCCCTTTGGGTTACATTCTCTTAAGACTAAAAACAGTGTGAACGGTTATTACAGTTACTGAACTGCTATGCCTTATTAAGAACACAATATTTATCCTTAATACACATCAGAATTGATTAGAATAGGTAGTCTTAACTGGCAGATGAGTATTTTGTATAGAAAGATGACTTTTATGTGTTGCAATCAATCAGGAGTTTGCAAATGGGTACGTCCTGTATTAATAAAAATTTGTGCTTGCACCAAGAGTAAAGATCTTGACTCACATACTTGACTCTTCTAGTTCGAAATGCTTGTTTGTGAGCATAATGGGAATTTTTATTGGAAGTAAATATAACTTCCTACAGTGAACAGGCACTGAAGTCACTTGGGAATATAAAACAAAGCAAATGAGAAATAGCCACAGTCACTCTCTATCGGCAAGGCGGGCTTTACAAGGACAATTGTGAGGTAAACAAGTGCAGGGCTGTGAATGCAGAATGTCATGCAAGGGGCTGATAACACGAAGCGACCGGGAATATTGCTCTCCTGCGTTTCATAAATGTTTTGCAGCCAAACATCTCATGAAAGGCAATAAGAATCGTAAAGAACAACACAGCAGAAACACTCGATTTCAGGAAACACAGGTACAAAAGTGACAGAGGCAGACTTAGCAATATCTAAACAATCTCTGAGAATAGTAGAGTCAAGTGGTGCTCTATAAAAACCCATCCCTCATTTTGGGGATTTTGAGAGAAGGCTCAGAACTGACAATACAGCTCCCCACGGCCTCTGAGCGAGACACCAGCTCCTTATCACAACTTAACAGAAAGTGAGATGGAAGCTTGTCAGAAGGAAAAGGCAGTGCTTCTTAGTGGAAAGTCCACTAAGACCAGGCTGCATAGAATTACGTGATCAATGTAAAACGGGCCGGACTGTCAGAATTACTTCCCAGCAAAGACGTCGCTGAATGACACAGATTTGACGGTGTTGCGGGGATAGCTGATAAGGAACTAGACTTCAGCCAACACTAATCAAATTCCAGACTGTAATCGCCCGGGGGAGTCCACACCCTTCAAGTCAAGGCTAAAAACTACAACCAATTCCACCGGAGTCATTACGCCCACGCCCACATGGGTGAGCTTGTCTGCCTTCCATTATTAGGAGCCTAAATAAAAGACTCAACTGACTGCAAGCGTAGTTGAAAAATGCTACCCTTCTCCCCCTCAGCATCCCCTCACAAACACTCAAAGGGGGTGAAAAGCTAGGCCAACAGTCATCACATATCAGAACCCGTTCAAAGTACCAGGGCACTGGTGTCTGGCACTTAATATTTGCGGTCTTATGAACAAGAATGTGATGGCAACAGGGGTGGGGGGTGGGGGGAGGGGGGATGGGGTGAAGAAGGAGAGAGGGGTTGGGGGAGGGGAGGGGCACAAAGAAAACCAGATTGAAGGTGACAGAAGACAATTTAACTTTGGGGGAGGGGTATACAGCACAATCAAATGTCAAAATAATCTAGAGATGTTTTCTCTCAACATATGTACCCTGATTTATCAATGTCACTGCATTAAATTTAATAAATAAATTAAAAAAAAATTTGCAGTCTTAAGTAATCTGAGTTATCCTTCTTTTCTTCTTCTTCTTCTTTTCCAAATGAGAGGAAGGGGGCAGCAGCCGAGAGTGCATGAGGTCAGCCCCCAGAATCGAGTCACACTTGACCTTCAGGTGGAGAGCCAGGCTGTCGCTGACGCGGTTGAAGTCGCTGCGAAGCCGCTTCTCTGTTTTGTGTCGGGAGGACAGAGCTGCCACCACCACGGGGGAGTGCCACACCTCCGGCCTGTGCAGGGCTGGGGGCTCCTGGGCACCGGAGTGGAGTGACGGGGCTGATGACCTCACCGTCAGGAGGCTGGTACAGCCTCCTGTGGGGCATGTGGGATCGACTCAGTCAAGTCATCCAAGGTGTAGGCGAGACTGAGCACTCCTTCTGCAGATCCTTTGAGCTAAAGACGGAACGGAGATTTGATGGAGTCTTATTGGGGCGTTTCTCGGTTGTGGGCTGGCCCAGGATGCCGGAGGGAGGTGTGGCGGACCTCCAGGACTAGGATGGCAGCAGAAGGAGGCAGGAGGCTACCGCATACGGCCTGATCAGGGTCGTGAAGGAGCTGGTGTGTATGCAGGAGCCCAGGGCAGGGGCCCAGGGCAGGGGTCCCCTTTCCCAGAACCTCTCCGAAGGCTTTGCCATGCTGCCTCCCCTCCCTTACCACTGTCTTCTTGGCCACAGGAAACCTATTCTTCAGCCAGAGGCTCCAGAAGACACCGTCACCCGGGTGGAAAGGGGGATTTCTAAGAACTAAATCCAGTTCGCTGGAGATCTGGAAACAAGCTGAAGGTGAAACGTTTTTCTCCTTGAATTTTTACCAGCCTCACTTGATTCCAACCGTCATCTTGGGCCATCAAGCTTTAAGGGATGTTGTTGGTGGAATGCCACCAAGGAGAGATTTCACAGCTCTTTGAATGAAAGGAAGGTGTGTGTGTGTGTGTGTGTGTGTGTGTGTGGCGTGTGTGTGTGGCGTGTGTGTATGTGGTGTGTGTGTGTGGCGTGTGTGTGTGGTGTGTGTGTGTTTGGTGTGTGTGTGTGTGTTGGTGTGTGGTGTGTGTGTGTGTGTGTGTGTCACACCCATGCATTGGCCTCTGCTATCTTCCTAGTTAGGTGGGTGTCTGGGGAGATTGTGGGCGGAGGGAAGGGGAGTGGGAAACACTCACGTCTTTGAAGCGACAGCTCGCTTTCACTTTCTTCTGTTGCCTCCGAGAGCTTCGGGTCTGCAGGCCTGAGGACCTGGCCAGCAGCGCCCGGATTATAAACCCTGCAGTTGGTGGATGGGCCCCAGCCCACAGCCCTTCTACCTCTGAGGAGCTGCCTTCAGAGGGAAGCAGGGGGTGAACATGAATGGGTGGCTAGTTTCTGAGTTTTGCCAAATAAAGTAAAACCCCAAATAAAAGAAGAAGAAAACGGAGAAAAGAGAACTGGAACAGAACTTTCCTTTCACTTGTGCAGGTTAGTTTCCTGTTGACTGTAAAGGGCACAACGTTCGGACATGTTCTACGGTGCTGCCCTTGACCTCCGTACCCACCATCGCTGCCTCGTAAGGTATATCCCAGGATCCGGAATAACTCTGGCCATTGTGACTCGAGACCTGGTCTGGGGTAGTTGATAGAGACAATGTCAGAAGCAGTAGGTATAAAACCATCTACTTCTCTAACTTCAGATAAGAGCACCCGGACCCCATGCTAAGCACCAGGGCTGTTCCACTTGTGACTGAAATAACTGCAGAACAGTACTTGGCTTTGATGACAAAGTACTTATTAGCTTTAATTAAATCCCTTACAAAGAAACAAATTTCCATTAAAGTGATTGCAGATTACGTACATGTCTGAAGGTCCTCTTACAACACAAAATACAATTGCGGGTCAAGTTGGCAAGTAATCAACCTATTGCTGTGCCCTGCTTAGGATATCTCTTCTTTACTGCTGAAAAGCCAACTTATTCCTAGTCTATTTTTCTTCTAATAACATTGACCGCCATTTTTAAGGTTTTAGATAATCAGAAAGAAACTTATTATTTTAAAATTGGGGGATACTAAAAAGTCCATACTTAGGTTTACTTTTTCTAGTTACAGACACGAAAGAATAGTTATTTAACACGTCCTAATATAAACTGGTTATAAAAGTTTTACGATAACTGCATTTTCACGCTAATAATTCCCATCCTTATTAACTTACCGAACCGACCTACCGATCATATCACACTTAGAAAAAACCATCAAATTTTAAAAATATTAAAAAAAATTATTATTTGGAAACTCTATCAATTCGCCTGACCTTACTATGCCATAAACGGCTTATTTAATACCGTACTCATTCCCAGCAAAACTTTTTAATAGAAGTTTATAAAGAAAGTTACCCAGGTGTGAAATTGGAAGCAAAGCTGGTGCAGCTCAGCGGAATTTTATTTTATTTTTTTACTCTTTTGCCAACAGTAATCTACACTTGATTTTACAGTGCCTCCAACTAAAAAGGATTATCTAGTCAGAATACATCAGGACATAACAAATGGGCTTCATTTCTTCCACGTTCTCTTAGCTGACAGCCCAAATGAATGTTTGCCTCAGTCCTGGAACAGGGGTGTGCCGCTGCAGAGACTATTTCACGGTCCATCGAACCCTAAAGGACATTGTTTTTAAAAGCTTATTATCCGAAATGGAGAAGCCAGCCCTCGGAGAGGCTATTATTACCAGGACTCCCGAAACGGGGGGGTGTCCTTCGAGCTCAGTGGATGTTTTGAAGATGCTCCTTATTCCAAAGACATCAGCTCTAAACTGTGCATTGCTCAAAACCTTCTTCGTGTTATCTGTTTGACAAATGAAATATCTGTGTGTGTGTGGATGGATGGATGGGTTTGAACGTTTTGGCGAGGTGAGCATGCAAGTTGTAATGTCCTTAGTAATGCGGACTTACAGGGACGGGACCTTGACTCATCATTATGCGAAACTTTCACCGGCTCTCCCTGCTTCTTTCAGTCTCCACCCGGCCTTGGAGTCGCCGGAGGGACTTGTTGCACCCTCTGTAGCCCTGCGTGCCCCCTCTGCGTGCCTGCTGTCGTAGTGTGAGGCGTTGATTGAGGCATTCTATGCCAGGTTTTATGTCTGGTGTTTACACGTGCTTTCCCTGCAAAACCGAATTACCTGAGGGCAGAGTCCAAGGATTTTCATTCTTCCATCTGAAGTTCAAGCACAATGACTGACAACGTGGAAAGAGTTTGCTTTTTAAATATAGTGTAGCTGTCAAAAAACAATGCTGGTTACATAACGAATGTTGTAGAGGATCGGGTAACCTTTCTGTGTTGTGTTTTTTTGTTTTGTTTTGTTTTGTTTCTATTCAGTGAGAAAAGAGGAGGTAAGAGAGACAGACTCCCTCATGCACCCCCACCAGGATCCACTGGCAAGCCCTTAGAGGAGCAATGCTCTGCCCATCTGGGGCACTGCTCTGTTGCCCAGCAACCAAGCTCTTTTTATCACCTGAGGCAAAAGCCATGGAGCCATCCTCAGCATGTGTAGCCAACTTGCTCCAATGGAGCCATGGCTGCAGGAGAGAGAGAGAGAGAGAGAGAGAGAGAGAGAGAGAGAGAGAGAGAGAGAGAGATGAGAGACAGAGGGGTGGAGAAGAAGATGGTCACTTCTCCTGTGTGCCCTGACCAAAAATTTATCCCAGGACATCGACAGGCCAGGCCAACACTCTACCACAGAGTCAACTGGCCAAGGCCTCTGTTGTGTTTGTTAATTGGCCCCATTTCCAAATGCATTTTAAAAATTAATTTTAATGAGGTGACATTGATAAATCAGGGTACATATGTTCAGAGAAAACATCTCCAGGTTATTTTGACATTTGATTATGTTGCATACCCCTCACCCAAAGTCAAATTGTCTTCCGTCATCCATCTTCCATCTGGTTTTCTTTGTGCCCCTCCCACCATCTCTCGCAGCAATATATTTACCGATTTATCTCCACGGGCAAGTGAAACAAAAGACAGGATAAACAAATGGAACTATATCAAACTAAAAAGCTTTTACACAGCTAAAGACAATAAGAACAGAATAAAAAGACAAACTACACAATGGGAGAACATATTCGACAATACTTCTGATAAGGGGTTAATAACCAAAATTTACAAAGAACTTATAAAACTCAACACCAGGAAGACAAACAATCCAATCAAAAAATGGGCAAAAGAAATGAATAGACACTTCTCCAAAGAGGACATACAGATGGCCAATAGGCATATGAAAAAATGCTCAACATCACTACTCATTAGAGAAAAGCAAATTAAAACCACAATGAGATATCACCTCACACCAGTCCAAATGCATTTTTATTTAAGTTTTGTTCTCATATCTAACTGATCATTTTCACAGACACACACATACCTTTTTGTATTTACAACAAAAATAGGTCAATTCAATTGAATCCAAACCACTTGGTGAGCAGAGACCATCTTATAATTCTGTTTATAAACAATAAATACATATATATTTTTTATCAGAAGCTTTCTACTAATGCATCTATTTAATTTGGTAATTTATAAAATCATTGTAATTTCTAACTAGAAAACACTATGAAGACTAACAAACTCTTGTAATTTAGAGATTAAATATATCAGTAACATTAAAATTCTCTTGTAAAAATTGAGGTACATAGACAAGATTTTTCAACATACTTCATGGTCAGCTATATCAGCAGAGATATTTATTTCTAGCTGCCACAACAAACAAAGCTCCAAAACTCATAGCCTCTGACAATCATTGGTTGTTTCTTACTTTAGGAAAAAAAACCCAAAAACAATTTGGCCCTGCCCTGTGGCTCAGTGGATAGAGTGTCAACCTGGCGTGTGGATGTTCCAACTTCTTAGAACAGAAAATGCCCTCACCAGAAGGTCTAGCTGTTCGCATTGAGGATATAATACTTTATATTCTGTCTAAGCTTCAGCTCTCACAGTGTTTCAATTTCTCAATGACATAGGTTTGCTTATTCAGATAATAATCAGTACTTACTGATACATTTAATAGCGGCCCTAGAACTTGATGACTTCTCTGTATAAGGCACTCTCTACATCTTTCTGACGTCCAGCTGGTGTTCAAACACTTGAATCTGCATCGAAAGCTCATAACCAGTTACTAGACTTGTTTGTAACTTGTAATTTTAATGACGTGGGAAAGACGTGTGAATGAAAGTTTTCTCAGCAGAAAATCTGCATGTGAAATTAATTATTATAATTCATTATAATTTGCATAACATTTAATGGGAAAACATTGTCTTGAAAATACTAAGAATTCCAATATGCAGAGAGCTATCTAACAATCACACTAGTTTTGGGTCATGTAAACATTCATCAGCATTTGCTAAATATGAGACAGGCAGATTTTTTTTTTTCTTTGCAGGGGAAGGTTGACATACAGAGACCTTGTTTCTGATTTTAGAGACACAGTTTGTGCATTAAATGCAGCATCAATTATTACAGGAAATGTATCATAAGAACTATATCATTTCTGAGAAACAAATATTTTTATCGGGAGAGAGACAGATAAGCAGGAAGGGAGACAGATGAGAAGCATCAACTCATAGTTGCATTACTTCAGTTGTTCATTGATGCTTCTCATATGTGACTTCATTGGGGGCCTCCAGCCAAGCCAGTGACCCCTTGCTCTAGCCAGTTGCCTTGGGCTCAAGCCAGTGACCTTAGGCTCAAGCTAGAAACCTTGGGCTTCAAGACAGCAACCTTGGGGTCATGTCTATGACCACATGTGTAGGCCAGCAATTCTCAACCTGCGTTCAAGCCAGTGACCTCGGGCTTTCAAACCTGGGTCCTCAGCGGCCCAGGTCATGTTCTATCTACTGTGCCACTGACAGGTCAGGCATCTGAGAAAGTATTTTTTTTTGGGGGGGGGGAGTTGTGTTAAGATATTCTGAGAATGACCATGTGTTTGCCTGGGTGACACTGGAAATTTTTGACTTGAGTAAGAAATCTGGTGGTAGCTCTGTGCCTGGACGCAGTCAGGGAGCACTGGACAGTCTCCCCCGTTGGCCAAGATGGTGCAGGGGGAGGTGTTTACACCCAGAGTGACAAAAGGTGAACAGAGGCCCCGTGCGCGCCAAAAGCTAGCAAGATGATTGGATTGGGGGGGGCGGGGAGGGGGAAAGCCCTCCCCTCCCTATTCCTGTAAGAACGTGGGGTTGAGCAAAAAGGGGAGACGGGTACTGAGACCGGAGTCCGTCACCCCCCAGGTCATAGCACCCGATCAAACCTCATTCCTTCTGCACCAACGCCTGGCGCACACGTTGGGCTTGCTTTGTGGCAGGCGGCGGAACCTGTGCTTCGGCTGCAGCTTGTGGTGACCACGAAGGGGTAGCGAGGGCCTCGGTAAGTTCCAAAGGGTCGGGACGGGGGTCCTGGCCGTCTGGGACAGGCAGACCCTGAGCGCGGGACTGGGGGGACTTCCCGGCGGTGGCGGGAGCATTTCTCCAGGAGTGTCCCCAAGGCGCCAGCTGCCTGAAACGCGTTGCCTGCGAAAGGTAACGGGTCTCCGGGGAGTGGATGAGCTTCAAGGCTGGGTAAGTCAAACAGGCATGCAAACCGCGGGCCCTCGGTCCCTGCCACTGGGGTTTCATGCCGCTCGGGCTCTGCGCCCTGCGGGTCTGGGCAGGACCCCTTGCGGCATCGGCTGGCAGGAGACAAATCACCAGGAGGCGCTTGGGAGCTCATTTGGCCGAAGGGAGTTATGGATCTGAGTTGTGTCCGAATGTTCCCACTCTGCCTAAGTCTTTCTGTGGTTATGGTCGTGGGTTTGTACTCGTATGTCATCAAGGGCCATTTTGTTTTGACTCTTGAAGGGAGCCCACTGGGCCGAACGTAAGCAGATTGGTCCCTGGTCCGGCTATGATGGAAGGGCCAAGAAGGCGTCGGTTTTCTATTGTAACACCGCTTGCGTTATGTATACTAGGCTACAGGGGAGAAATGGCCCCTAAACTATTGGAATTGTTTTGCCAACAATCAGGGAAATAGGATAAACCCACTTATGTTTAGGCGTTTACGGCTTTGAACAGAAAGGGTTTGGTAAAGAAAACGGACAGGCTAATGATACAGGGAAGAAAACTGGCTTTCAAATCCCTCCCGGATAGTAAGACGAGGAGAAAAGGAAAATGAGGAGATGAGTCTCTTTAATACGCTGAACCCGGGGGACCCAGGATTGGCAGCAGGAAGATTTCCCTTGTCGCCACCCTGCTGTTCGATACCCCGGAAATAGGGCCCAGAGGGGTGGGGCCTCACCCTGTCTGAGGAAGGAATGGTCTCCGCATCGAGGACCTGACAGGACACTGTTTGGCTGGGGAGCACCCCCACCCAGAGCAGGACAGTTCGCTTGGGGGCAATTCCTGGTACCAGAATAAACCGGGAGAGCCACCCTCTGCACACGAGGGGCCCACACACCATTTCCACGTCAGATCTACTGAACGGGAAGATTGCCAACCCCTCCCAGAGGGAGGACCCCCAGAAAACAGCAGATCTTATCACCTCCGTTTTCGCCACTCACCATCCAAACTGGGCAGACGTCCAGGCTCTGCTTAGCCTCCTGCTGACGGCAGCTGAAAGGCGCTCGTTACAGATGGCGCTAATGAAGAGGCTGGTCGCTTCCACCAAGAGACCCCAATGGGACCCCCAACCCAGCCCAGGGGTCTCCCTTGACAGAGTCCAACCGAAACCCAAATAGCAGGAACCTACCTTCCTAGAACATTATGACAAAAGGTGCACATTGGAAGGGCTTATGAAAGAGCTGCCTAAACAGGAGGGACTGAATATGATACAGGCTGTGCCACAGACACCAAACGAAGATCCTTCTGAGTTTTAGAAAGCATCCACCAGGTCCCTGGAAAGTACTCTGATGCTGACCCACAGGCACCAGAAAATGTCCGGATGGTAAACATGACTTCTATTAAACAAAGTGCCGGGTAGCAGAAGGGAACTCCAGTGTTTGGACAGGGAATGGGGAACAAATCCCTTCTAGCCGGTGAACACAGCCATTAAAGCAGGGGTTGGGAACCTATGGCTCGCGAGCCAGATGTGGCTCTTTTGATGGCTGCATCTGGCTCGAGACAAATCTTTAATAAAAAAAATAATAACGTTAAAAATATAAAACATTCTCATGTATTACAATCCATTCATTTCTACTGCTCATGTTCATGGTTGCGGGTGGCTGGAGCCAATCACAGCTGTCCTCCGGGGCAACATCAAATTTTTTTTTTTTTTTTTTTTTTGCATTTTTCTGAAGCTGGAAACAGGGAGAGACAGTCAGACAGACTCCCGCATGCGCCCGACCGGGATCCACCCGGCACGCCCACCAGGGGCGACGCTCTGTCCACCAGGGGGCGATGCTCTGCCCATCCTGGGCGTCGCCATGTTGCGACCCTCCTGGGTGTCGCCATGTTGCGACCAGAGCCACTCTAGCGCCTGGGGCAGAGGCCACAGAGCCATCCCCAGCGCCCGGGCCATCTTTGCTCCAATGGAGCCTTGGCTGCGGGAGGGGAAGAGAGAGACAGAGAGGAAGGCGCGGCGGAGGGGTGGAGAAGCAAATGGGCGCTTCTCCTATGTGCCCTGGCCGGGAATCGAACCCGGGTCCTCCGCACGCTAGGCCGACGCTCTACCGCTGAGCCAACCGGCCAGGGCCAACATCAAATTTTTATTGGATAATGCTTAACGTACGTGGGTCGTTGTATGGCTCTCACGGAATTACATTTTAAAATATGTGGCGTTCATGGCTCTCTCAGCCAAAAAGATTCCCGACCCCTGCTTTAAAGTTTACTATGCCTAGGAAACAAGAAAATGAGGGTAGGCCACTGTTTTCTTAGAAACAGATTGAGGAAATCAGGTGCAAACAGAAGAATGAAAGGAAGGGGGAAAGACCGCCTCAGGGCCAATCCGTGCACCTGTGACAAAGAGAAAGGCCACTGGAGAAAGGACTGCCCAGAACCCAAAAGAAAAAGTAAAACAGATAGAAACCCTCGCTGAGAAATGTTAGAAAGGAATGGCGAATCTGATGACCAATGAGATGGTGCAAGGGCTCCCCTGGACCCCTCCCGACCTATTGGTATTGCCACACCCGAGCCAGTTAACCTACCCAACCAGACTGCCATGATGCACTGCCCAGGACATCAGAAGGATGGTCCCCAAGCAAGTCAGGGAAACTGTTCTGCCAATCAAGCAGCAAGAGGAGTTCACCCGAGGGTCGCCACTTCTTGCGACTTTAATTCTCCACCTGGACTTGTCAAAATTTAAACCCCATTACACAAAATAAAGTGAGTAATGGCCCCATGAATAGGAATTTCCTCACACTGACCCTGATTTTATACGGAAGATCAACACTCATGGTATGATTGTGTCCCCTCTGCCAACACATACGTGAAGGGACCTATTACAGAAGGGATGCTTCAGTAGACCGCATTAGACCACATTTCACAGGGCCTAGTTCAGAGGACCATTCAGAGGATGATCCAGAGCTGTCAGAGATGCACCAAGGACAACCCTAAGATAGGACATGCCCCAACAAGAACGGGGGTGCAATAGAAAGGGATATGCCCATTTGACGACTGGCAAGTTGACTTCACACAGATGCCTAAAGCCATCGGAAATACGTTCATTTTTTATCATTTTTGTAAACACCCTCTCCGGATGGGCAGAAACACACCCCACGACATCTGAGAAGACCACTGCAGTAGCGAAACTTCTACTCGAAACGTGATCCCTAGGTTTGGACTTCCTTCAAAGCTGAAATAAGTGGTCCTTCACTTCAGTCATCTCCAAGAAAATAAAACAGGCACTGTGGATCCAATGGAAGCTTCTTGGAGACCCCAATCTATGGGGAGGAACAACACAATATGAAAACAAACCACAACGCCTGGCCAGGTGATGGCGTAGTGGATAGAGCATCAGACTGGGATGCGGAGGACCCAGGTTCGAGACTCCGAGTTCGCCAGCTTGAGTGCGGGCTCATCTGGTTTGAGCAAAAGCTAACCAGCTTGAACCCAAGGTCAGGTCGCTGGCTCGAGCAAGGGGTTATTCAGTCTGCAGAAGACCCGCGGTCAAGGCACATCTGAGAAAACAATCAATGAACAACTAAGGTGTTGCAACGCGCAACGAAAAACTAATGATTGATGCTTCTCATCTCTCCATTCCTGTCTGTCCCTGTCTATCCCTCTCTCTCTGGCTCTATCTCTGTCTCTGTAAAAAAAAAAAAAAAAAAAAAAAAAGAACCACAAAATTCGCAAACGAACCACACAATCAAGAAGGCAAGAAGGCCCCGGAAGAGAAAGCCAGGGGACACACTTGCAATGGGATCGCACACGCCCTCCCTACTGCCTTGCTCCGGGTCAGGGCCGCACCCCAGAGTAGGTGTACATCAAGCCCCCTTGAAATAGTTTGTGGGAGACCTTTCCCAGTTTCTGTGTTGGGAACACCCCTTTTCAATTTAGAACGTGTACATGTTAACAAGATGTACAACACTGGAAGCATTTTAAACATCCAACTGGTGATTGAATTAACCAGAAGACAATTTTTGGTGTTGCTTCCTTATACTTTTGCGTGAGAGTCACAAGTTTACCTTTTTTTTGAAAAGTATGCTTTAATGTGTTTTTATAATGGAGAGGACACGGAGCTCTCATTGTTTCCATGAGTGTTATCGGATGCGCCTTGGCTGTATATTCTGCTTACAAAAAACTTTTTTTTTTTTTTAAATAAATTTTTATTAATGGTAATGGGATGACATTAATAAATCAGGGTACATATATTCAAAGAAAACATGTCTAGGTTATTTTGTCATTAAATTATGTTGCGTACCCCTCGCCCAAAGTCAGATTGTCCTCCACCACCCTCTATCTAGTTCTCTGTGCCCCTCCCCCTCCCCCTAACTCTCTCCCTCCCTCCCATGTCCTCCCTCCCCCCACCCCTGGTAACCACCACACTCTTGTCCATGTCTCTTAGTCTCATTTTTATGTTCCACCAATGTATGGAATCATGTAGTTCTTGTTTTTTTCTGATTTACTTATTTCACTCCTTATAATGTTATCAAGATCCCACCATTTTGCTGTAAATGATCTGATGTCATCATTTCTTATGGCTGAGTAGTATTCCATAGTGTATATGTGCAACATCTTCTTTATCCAGTCTTCTATTGAAGGGCTTTTTGGTTGTTTCCATGTCTTGGCCACTGTGAACAGTGCTGCAATGAACATGGGGCTACATGTGTCTTCACGTATCAATGTTTCTGAGGTTTTGGGGTATATACCCAGTAGAGGGATTGCTGGGTCATAAGGTAGTTCTATTTGCAGTTTTTTGAGGAACCACCATACTTTCCTCCATAATGGTTGTACTACTTTACAGTCCCACCAACAGTGAATGAGGGTTCCTTTTTCTCCACAGCCTCTCCAACATTTGCTATTACCCGTCTTGTTGATAATAGCTAATCTAACAGGGGTGAGGTGGTATCTCATTGTAGTTTTGATTTGCATTTCTCTAATAACTAATGAAGCTGAACATCTTTTCATATATCTGTTGGCCATTTGTATCTCTTCCTGGGAGAAGTGTCTGTTCATGTCCTCTTCCCATTTTTTTTATTGGATTGTTTGTTTGTTTGTTGTTGAGTTTTATGAGTTCTTTGTAAATTTTGGATATTAGGTCCTTATCTGAGCTGTTGTTTGAAAATATCATTTCCCATTTAGTTGGCTGTCTGTTTATTTTGATATCAGTTTCTCTTGCTGAGCAAAAACTTTTAATTCTGATGTAGTCCCATTCATTTATCTTTGCCTTCACTTCTCTTGCCATTGGAGTCAAGTTCATAAAATGTTCTTTAAAACCCAGGTCCATGATTTTAGTACCTATGTCTTCTTCTATGTACTTTATTGTTTCAGGTCTTATATTTAGGTCTTTGATCCATTTTGAATTAATTTTAGTACACGGGGACAGGCTGTAGTCGAGTTTCATTCTTTTGCATGTGGCTTTCCAGTTTTCCCAACACCATTTGTTGAAGAGGCTTTCTTTTCTCCATTGTATGTTGTTGGCCCCTTTATCAAAGATTATTTGACCATATATATGTGGTTTTATTTCTGGGCTTTCTATTCTGTTCCATTGGTCTGAGTGTCTATTTTTCTGCCAATACCATGCTGTTTTGATTATCGTGGCCCTATAATATAGTTTAAAGTCAGGAATTGTAATGCCCCCAGCTTCATTCTTTTTCCTTAGGATTGTTTTGGCTATTCGGGGTTTTTTATAGTTCCATATAAATCTGATGATTTTTTGTTCCATTTCTTTAAAAAATCTCATAGGGCTTTTGATGGGAATTGCATTAAATTTGTATATTGCTTTGGGTAATATGGCCATTTTGATTATATTTATTCTTCCTATCCAAGAACAAGGAATATTTTTCCATCTCATTGTATCTTTTTTGATTTCCCTTAACAATGCTTTGTAATTTTCATTATATAGGTCCTTTACATTCTTTGTTATGTTTATTCCTAGATATTTTATTTTTTTTGTTGCAATCGTGAAGGGGATTATTTTTTTGAGTTCGTTTTCTAATATTTCATTGTTGGCATATAGAAAGGCTATGGACTTTTGTATGTTAATTTTGTATCCTGCGACCTTACTGTATTGGTTTATTGTTTCTAATAATCTTTTTGTGGAGTCCTTCGGGTTTTCGATGTATAGGATCATATCATCAGCAAAAAGTGATACCTTTACTTCTTCTTTTCCGATATGGATGCCTTTTATTTCTTTGTCTTGTCTGATTGCTCTGGCCAGAACTTCTAGCACCACGTTAAATAAGAGTGGAGAGAGTGGACAACCTTGTCTTGTTCCTGATTGAAGGTAGAAAGTCCTCAGTTTTATGCCGTTTAATAGGATGTTGGCTGATGGTTTATCATATATGGCCTTTATCATGTTGAGATATTTTCCTTCTATACCCATTTTGTTGAGAGTCTTAAACATAAAATTGTGTTGTATTTTATCGAAAGCCTTTTCTGCATCTATTGATAAGATCATGTGGTTTTTGTTCTTTGTTTTGTTGATATGGTGTATTACGTTAACCGTTTTGCGTATGTTGAACCATCCTTGAGATTCTGGGATGAATCCCACTTGATCATGATGTATTATTTTTTTAATATGTTGTTGTATTCGGTTTGCCAGTATTTTGTTTAGTATTTTAGCATCTGTATTCATTAGAGATATTGGTCTGTAGTTTTCTTTCTTTGTGCCATCCTTGCCAGGTTTTGGTATGAGGGTTATGTTGGCCTCATAAAATGTGTTTGGAAGTATTGCTTCTTCTTCAGTTTTTTGGAAGACTTTGAGTAGAATAGGAACCAGGTCTTCTTTAAATGTTTGATAGAATTCACTAGTATAACCGTCTGGGCCTGGACTTTTATTTTTGGGGAGGTTTTTAATAGTTTTTTCTATTTCCTCCCTGCTGATTGGTCTGTTTAGGCTTTCTGCTTCTTCATGACTCAGTCTAGGAAGGTTGTATTGTTCTAGGAATTTATCCATTTCTTCTAGATTGTTGTATTTGGTGGCATATAATTTTTCACAAAAAACTTTTTAGACATTAATGTGACACCCACATTCATGAAGGAATCGTCTGCTGCCACGTGCGTCATCTCCGCTGAGAAAAGGAAGTCACACTGCTTGGGTCCCATGAGTTCTTCCATGAGTGAGTTTCATGACATAGGAAGCAAGTAAGTTTCTGGATTTCCACTTCTTATTGGTAAAATAAAGGCACAGTGCTGTCATGAGAATTTGAAGCAATCCAATTCTCATTCGCCCGTGTGGACAATGATCTGCCCTCGGGAAAATTCCCCTGACGTCCTTGTGCCTCAAGGGTTTCCTGGGCTCAATGGAAATACGGACACCTGCGCTGTATTTTTGCCAGACCTACAGGAAACGTAAAAAAAAAATAAAAAAAAAAATCTTATTTATTTTCTTTGCTCTATGGGCCTCATTCCAGAAATCTGTCACAGTGTGAGCATTCACATGGAAACCCTGAGCCACTGTCACGTGGGAGACACTGGGTGCGGACACGTTGTCTGTGAACCCGGGCCCAGCAGAGGTGAGCGCGCCTGCTCCGAGAGGGACCCCGCTCCGCGGTGGCGCGTTCTCACCTGTCCCTGGAGGAATTGTTTGCACAGCCGCCACCAGGACTGTGATGACGGGAAGCGGGAATGTCTAGCAGGGGTCCCCAAACTTTTTACACAGGGGTCCAGTTCACTGTCCCTCAGACCGTTGGGGGGCCGCCACATACAATGCTCTTCTCACTGACCACCAATGAAAGAGGTGCCCCTTCCCGAAGTGCGGCGGGGGCCGGATAAATGGCCTCAGGGGGCTGCATGTGCCCCTGGGCCATAGTTTGGGGACCCCTGGGAGCACTGATGTCCCCAGGGCTGCTGAATCGTCAGGACCCAGGAGATGCGGCCGAATAAAAGGGAGTCATGTGATTGCAGGACCCGGGGCACCGGAGGCCAAAGACCAGGTCACAGAGGAGGAGAGGGAGAACCACACCATGTAAGCCGTGAAGAGCAGGGCCAGCCGCGTTTTCAGGACAGAAACCACGAAATGTGTGCACCAGATAGGAGACAGAGAGTGCTGAGAGTGTCTAGGTATAAAGGAACTATCATTTAAAACGGCTATGTTTCAAAGCTAGAGCTTTCGGGACATTTCTCTTAAACTGCTGTGTTGTTGGGTTTTGTTTTTTTTCTCTACAGATAATTTGCAGTCATGTTTAGAGTTGAAAAAATTATGCTCTGGAAATAAATGGCCCGTTTATATTCAAACCACTGATGTTAGCAATGTGCACAGCAAGCAAATCCTTCCAGCTCGTGGTTCCCTGGAAAACAATTTAGCCACAAGTATTACAGTACAGGGAACGGAAGCCAGTTTTAAAAACACAGGAAAGGGTGTGAGTCTAGCGATTATCATTTCAGTGTTTCATAATGGAATGCTTCATCAGAATGCAACATTGAGTAAAACCTGGCACCTCAGGGTATCAGTAACCGAATACAGAAGACAAACAAAGAGTGAAAACAAAAGGAACGCTGTCCTGTTCCATCCTTTTATACCAATTTTAATAGAGATTTTAAGTATCAGGAAAAATTTAAAAAATAAGAAAGTCTGTTTACTTTACAATCATTTAAAATGTTACCATAAGAATTTATAAAGACTTTATCAACATAAAATTATTCCTCCAGAAATTATAAAGATTAAAAACAGGAATAAAACCTTTTTTTTTTTTTTTTTTGTATTTTTCTGAAGCTGGAAACAGGGAGGCAGTCAGACACACTCCCGCATGCGCCCGACCGGGATCCACCTGGCACACCCACCAGGGGGCGATGCTCTGCCCATCTGGGGCGTCACTCTGTCGCGACCAGAGCCACTCTAGCGCCTGAGGCAGAGGCCAAGGAGCCATCCCCAGCGCCTGGGCCATCTTTTGTTCCAATGGAGCCTGGGCTGTGGGAGGGGAAGAGAGAGAGAGAGAGGAAGGAGAGGGGGAGGGGTGGAGATGCAGATAGGCGCCTCTCCTGTGTGCCCTGGCCAGGAATCGAACCCGGGACCTCCGCATGCCAGGCCGACGCTCTACCACTGAGCCAACCGGCCACGGCCTTTTTTTGCTTTTAAATGTACTTGACTACTTCTGAGGATACATTTGGCCTTCAGAGCAATCAACTTGTCATTGAGTCTTGATGTTGTCCATAGTCCAGCTTGTATTTTCCAAGATTTTAAAAGTTTCTGCCGGTTTATCCTTCTTACCTGGTATTTTGACAGACCTGGGATTTAGAGTTGAATCTGTTGCAGCACTTTTAACGGCTAACATAAAGTCTTATGATACATTATGATGAAATAAAAACAAGAAATGATCTCACTGAATCATGCACCGTTTTATGACATGTTGTTAAACGGTTCTCAGGTGGCTGAATTCAGTATAGTTGCCAAAGAAGTGTATATCCTACGAAGAGTTAGCTTGTCAATGAATAAACTGTACGACAGAATTTAATAGGGGCTGTGGTGGGGCGTCAGGAAAAACTAACATGGCTACCAAGTAGATATAGCCAGAATTTCTTGTTACATCAGTAACAGCCAACCAAAAGGACACATGCTATAACCTGGTTTATTTGTATTAGATTTATTTTATATATTAATGTATTTACAAGAATGTTTCAAAATATTATAAATTTTGAAGACGTGTGGTAGTCAGAAGTGACCGCTATGGAGAGACAAAGAAGCCATGTGTTCCCAAATTTTGAAAAAAAGTTAAGTATTCTTCTAATTAATGGATCAATTGTGTTTTATTTTCCAAAGGTTAAAAAAAGATCTCAAGCTTTACCTAAGATGTATGTTTAATTTTAATCTAATGTCTGAACCTCATTTCACAAATAACCATCTCTTGCGTGTGTATAAACATCAGATACATAAAGATAAACTAGTAGATCTGATCATTAAAAGGCAAAATGTCTTCTGGAGAAGTTGTACGTTCACATCTATATGATAATTTGACTTTTATAGCATATTCTACAGAAACAAATCATTTCCATGGGTAGTGAATTTCTTACTTCTAGGTGTATTTCAACACAGTCAAGTCCTTCAGCTGGCTACCTATAACACTGTACACTCGACTTTGTTGCTTTCATCTAGACATCTTAGAATTCACCTTAGAAAAAGGACACATGTATCAGAACTTTATCAGAAAACTACTCTCCTATAATAAGGGGCACCACTTGAAAGTTTTCCAGAATGATAATTAGTGAAGAGAAGACACATAAAACTGTCCAGGTGGGAGAGTTACTGATGCTGACGTTCTTTGTCAAAATGTGACTACTCCTTATCTGCATGGATGGCTCTTTCCAAGTAGGTGAATCGATCATTTTTATTGGTTGTCTCTTGACACAGAGCTCTAGACTGATCATAATGAGTAGGCTTGAGAGTATTTGCATCTCAGGTGGGGCTAGGAAACCTCAAGATCTTAACAGGATGGCACATTTGACACTTGACATGAATCTACCCTCAGTAATTATACTTCTGCTTCTATCAAAACAATAGGTCAATGATATATGAGGCTCTATCAGACCACCTTTATGTATATATAGTGTAATATTAATATGTTTATGAACGATTACATTTTGAATTTTTTCCAATTTTTAAAAGAACAGTAATCCTTCGTGCGTTATTTGTCCAATTGGTCATTTCACTTAAATGGTAAACATTTCAATATTGACAGTGATTTTATATAGACTTTTTTTTGAGAAAATGTATTTATAAGATATTATAACCCTAAATATTAACACCTTTTTAGAGGAAGATGAGAGAGGGAACATGAGTGAGTCATGTATGTACAAGATGGTCATTTAATTTGCCAACATATTTGAATGATCTGTGGATCTTCTCAAGTCTCTGTTTGGCTTATTATTGGTTTGGAGATAGCTGTAAGATTACTAAAAGGACCTTCCATCCAGGGTGTTGGTCACCTTATCGTATTCACTTTATGCAAATTCATTACCACTTTAACCAAATCTATCAAATAATCACAGACGTGTTATTTAAGTGAAATAGAGGTTATATGTCAGTACTGCACACATACACACACAGATACACAAAGAGTTGTGCCTCAAACACAGGTTCAGATGTTGAAATAAAACATGCCTACAAAAAATTGATTTTGCATAATGGTTCTTTTACGGTAGTTCTCTCTCTCTCTCTCTCTCTCTCTGAGAATTATTTTATTATTATTATTATTATTTTTAATGAGAAGCAGTGTCCTAAAGAACACATCATTAGCCAACTCAACATCTTATAACAGTGGTTCTCAAACTTTTTGAAGTTGGGGTGCATTTAAAATCCTACAAATAATTGTAGGCACACTATATACATATTTCTGAGAAATATGTTATAATAAGTCAAATATTAAAGAAAAAAAATAAAGTCCAAGCATGCTTTTATGGTAATTAAAAGAAATACGACAAAATTAAATTTATTCTAACATTAAAAAACATTTTTGTGTTACTTTTTTTTTAATTTTTTATTTATTTATTTTAGAGAGGAGAGGGAGAGACAGAGAGAGAGAGAGAGAGAGAGAGAGAGAGAGAGAGAGAAGGGGGGAGGAGCTGGAAGCATCAACTCCCATATGTGCCTTGACCAGGCAAGCCCAGGGTTTCGAACCCACGACCTCAGCATTTCCAGGTCGACGCTTTATCCACTGCGCCACCACAGGTCAAGCCTGTTACATTTTTTGAGTTATGCTTTTTAGAATTCATAAAAAAGAGGGGTTAAAAAGTAAAAAAATGACAAAAAATGTATCTTTTTATATATATATAGAATCATTCTCAGTAAGTTTTAGTAAATTCGGCAGGGCCCAGAGTGAATGTGTTAAGTTTTTCATTCTTGTGTTTATGAGAAACATGAGCCTGATGTGTCCTAGCAATTTCTTCAATGTTTGGGCATATATTTGAAAGGCAAACTCTCATTTCCTTGTCAATACATTGAAGAATTCCTCTTTTTTTACTCTTAATTGTGTTGAGTGCAGAAAACCCCCACCATACCTATCATCATAACTTTACACCAAAGAAAGGATAAAAGAAACTTTCCTCCAGTATTTCTGGGGAACATAGGGGGTAGTGTAAACAATCCAGCACCACAGCTGAACAGCCTTTTGCAACCTAATCAGGCAAGTGAGGTGGGGGTTTGGGCAGACTGTCAGCTTACAGCTAATTCCCCACACCTCTGTCCCCCAAAAATCTAAACTCCAAAAACTCTGTTGGTTTTTTTGGTCCCCAACGGCACATAATTCTCTGGAATACCATAGGGCACACCCAGAAATCTTTTAGGGTGCACCAATGCCCCCTGCCACACACTTTGAGAACCACTGTCTTATAAGCTCATCTTTATAACAGAACTATGTCAAGAAATACAAATACTGCATAAGAACAAGAACTTCCCCAGGCTACATGAATGGATACATGGGAGAAATTTCTGATTCCCTTAAACATATATAGACTATAACTATTTTTTGTTGCTGTTGGCAGTGTTTTTTCTTCTTTTCTTCTGTTTTCCTAAGGAGTTTATCTGGGCAACCAGGGGACGAGAAGACCCTCTTCCTAAAAAAGAAGGTGTTGGGTCTGTTGGTGTTTATTTTATATAGTCGCGTGCTGGTGAGGAAGGCCCAGGTGGGGCAGGGCAGCTTGGACTTGGAGTCCCCGAACACCTTTTACTGCATGTGGGCGGCACTTGCTGGCTCTGAGCTCCTTGACTTTCAGGATGGGAATGAGACCTAGAAGAATATATCCTTCTCTGGTCACTGATAGTAAAATTTTGAGTGGCTGTACTGTTATAGGAGTGTTTTATTTTCTATTTTTCAAACTTTGTTTTAAAACTTTATATTTGCTTGGGAGGTATACCAAATTTTCTAATGGTGAAGTTTATCTAGTGAATGTGCAGACATAGAATTCAAAACACCAAAGCTCACAAACAAACAAACAAACAAAAAAAGCAGAAACACGGGTTTTATTTATCCTGTGCTGATGTGTCTCAGGACTAAACCTATGTTTCCAAATAAATCATTCTTGTGTGAATCTACAGGTAAAAAATTATTTTGGATCAGAGCATTTATAGCAGTGTACAAAACACCACCTCCTGATGGTTAACTGCACACATGCTTTATTGCAGTACCTTTGGGAAATTATTATTGCAGATACGTTGGATAAATCATGAAAATATTTTTATTATGAAAGCTAACTGAAAAGGACCCTGTTCTTGTTTTAAAAGTTATCCCCAACAGCTCCTGAAGTGTGAGTACCACTGGGCATCACTGAGTCAGACGGCACTCTGATAGAAACTGCCAGAGACGGCTGGCACGGGTGCATTTGTCTGTGAGAAAGAATACTTAGTTGGCACTTTAGATATTTTCTTTCTATAACAGAGCTGCTTCCAGGTATGCTGTAGCTACAGTTTATGAAGAAGCTGCCAGGATAGTCTTCCAAATTATACTTTTCATATATACACACACACATATATATATATACATACATACATACATATATTTATGATATATATATATATATGTTTTATGGGACTAAAATACTAGTGTGTTTCTCAAATGTTCACTCCCTTTGGACAAGAATGTCTGGCTGGAGTGGACCATTGCAGATTAACTCCGTGCTGAGAATCTCTGCTGTGTCCCTAACCGGGGGACAGCACACGGAGCAGGTGCACCACTCCCATAGGACTCACCCCCTCCATGAGGAGACGCAGGAGCACCACTCTCACAGGACTCACCCCCCCCCCCGTGTTGTGTCTCGTTCTGCGGAATCAGCGCTGGGGAACTGTCACACTTGTCTGTACACTTTTTTTTGTTTGTTTGTTTGTTTTTTTTCTTTCTGAAGCTGGAAACGGGGAGAGACAGTCAGACAGACTCCCGCATGCACCCGACCGGGATCCACCTGGCACGCCCACCAGGGGCGAGACTCTGCCCACCAGGGGGCGATGCTCTGCCCCTCCGGGGCCTCGCTCTGCCGAGACCAGAGCCACTCTAGCGCCTGGGGCAGAGGCCAAGGAGCCATCCCCAGCGCCCGGGCCATCTTTGCTCCAATGGAGCCTTGGCTGCGGGAGGGGAAGAGAGAGACAGAGAGGAAGGAGGGGGGGTGCGGGGGTGGAGAAGCAAATGGGCGCTTCTCCTATGTGCCCTGGCCGGGAATCGAACCCGGGTCCCCCGCACGCCAGGCCGACGCTCTACCGCTGAGCCAACCGGCCAGGGCCTGTACACTTTGTTTTTAACAGGACTGTAAGCAGAGGCCCCGAGGACTTGGCACGTGTTTTGTATCTAGATTTGTGTTCATGTTCGTTTTTATATAAATAGAGTATTTAATCCCCAGGCAACAGTCACGTGCTGTAGAGCATCGGGGAGTTTAGGAAAACTGCGTCTAGAGAAGAAACACAGTAACACCAAGAGCCTATGCCCTTCACTTGCCCTACTGTATGTTCTCTCCTGTTATTCTTCTGTCCACTTCCATATTCACTCTGTAAGACTGTTTATAACAACAATCATGATAACAATCAGAGTTCATCGTTTTTTTTTCTTGTTTTTTTGTTTGTTTGTTTGTTTTTTATATTTTTATGAAGCTGGAAACAGGGAGAGACAGTCAGACAGACTCCCGCATGCGCCCGACCAGGATCCACCCGGCACGCCCACCAGGGAGCGATGCTCTGCCCATCCGGGGCGTCGCTATGTCGAGACCAGAGCCACTCTAGCGCCTGGGGCAGAGGCCAAGGAGCCATCCCCAGCGTCCGGCCATCTTTGCTCCAATGGAGCCTCTGCTGCAGGAGGGGAAGAGAGAGAGAGAGAGAGGAAGGAGAGGGGGAGGGGTGGAGAAGCAGATGGGCGCTTCTCCTGTGTGCCCTGGCCGGGAATCAAACCCGGGACTTCTGCACGCCAGGCCGACGCTCTACCCCTGAGCCAACCGGCCAGGGCCAGAGTTCATCGTTTTCTACACCTTCCATATTTTATGTATTTTGGAGCTCACAAAAAATCATCTCTATTTCATAACTGAGACTCAAGTCAGTTAAAGCTACTGAGCTACTTACTATGTGTAAGATCTAACTAATCCCCAAATACGTACTCTCCATTGTACAGCACTCACAGTTGATGCATTGGTCTATTTGTTCCTTTACTGATGTGAAAAGATGGGTTCTTTTCGGCCCCAATTCAGAATCATTAACCTCTACGAAACAAGAGTCACGAAAGGGTATTGCGTCATGGTAGACACTTGTCTAGTCAACACAGAGACAGCTTTCTAAAATTTGATAGTATTTCAGACAGTTATTTTTGATATGTCCAAGCCGGCTGGGATAGTTGGTAGCATGAGCTTGTTAAGTATATTTGCAGAAATGTTTGAGATATTTGGGATAAAAATTCATCCCAAGGGAACAGAGGGTGTTGAAAATACAAGTCCATGCACATCCCATGTAAGGGATGTGTAGAGGGTAGGTTCTGTGGTTGTCCTTGTTCTAGTGATTGTTTTTAACTGGTTTTACACTCTGTGCTGTTCTACCTTCGTTTTAAACTTAATTTTATTAGTAGCGATTAACATAATCAAATCCTAAACACTTTCATAAATATGAGCATCTAAATTCAAAGGAAATTGATGTTCCATACTCCATAGTGGCTGCATGCATAATTTCTGTACAGAAAAAGCTCAAAGAAGCAGTCAAATTGCAAGAAATGACTAAGGTAGTTTTCCTGCAATTTCATTTCTGTAACAAGTGGTGCTTTTCTTCAGCTGTGTTTTTATTTGGGTGTCTTCAGCAGAGTAAGGAGAACAGGGAAGAGATTCCCTAAAATCCTTCCCCTCCCCACTCCTCCTCATCACAACACTCTCTTACGGTCTTTTCAGAGAGGGTTTTGTTCGTATGCTGTTTCTTTTTTGTTTGTTTGTTTAAATTTAAAATTCAAGGTCATAGTACTGAACTGCTTAAAAAACTCAAATCAAACATATAATAAATTAGTATATTTTTATCTACCCAAATAAGTACAAGTAACTTCTTTCTTTGCACATGCAAGCTCTTCTTTATACGGTATCAGTGATTACTGTTTAGGTGAGTGTAATCGCCAGAAAGCCTAACACATTGACTGTTCAGAGTAAGGGACTTGACTGAGCAACATTGATGTATGAGTTCATTCCCCTTTCAATACCACTCTATTGAAGTGTCAGCCGACAAAGAGCAAACTCAAAATGTCAAGCACAGGTATCTGCAAAACCACTTACCGAGTGGTCAGGGCCTCAGCTCACTTGTCCCCAAAGGGAAATGCTTTGGGCGTGAGTCCTCTGTCTTCTTTACCTGCTGCTGCAAGTGAATCAAACTGCCGTTTCACAACCATGCCTGGCTATTGAATGGAACACCCCAAGTGGCAAAACTCCTCGAGTTTGATAACAGTTTGCTTTTTTTTTTTTTTTTTCCCTGAAGCTGGAAATGGGGAGAGACAGTCAGACAGACTCCCGCATGTGCCCGACCGGGATCCACCCGGCACGCCCACCAGGGGCGATGCTCTGCCCCTCCGGGGCGTTGCTCTGCCGCGACCAGAGCCACTCTAGCGCCTGGGGCAGAGGCCAAGGAGCCATCCCCAGTGCCCGGGCCATCTTTGCTCCAATGGAGCCTTGGCTGCGGGAGGGGAAGAGAGAGACAGAGAGGAAGGAGGGGTTGGGGGTGGAGAAGCAAATGGGCGCTTCTCCTATGTGCCCTGGCCGGGAATCGAACCCGGGTCCCCCGCACGCCAGGCCGACGCTCTACCGCTGAGCCAACCAGCCAGGGCAACAGTTGCTTTTCCTGCTTCCTTTTTCATTCTTTTTCAATCATGATTCTTTGAGAGGCACCCCCTCACCGCTCAGTCATGGGTTTATGCACCTAAAAGGAGAATCCAATTTCGTGGGACCCTTAACCTACAGCTATTTTCAGTTGTAAAGTTTTAATTAAGGTTTGGGAGACTGGTTTTGTTGCATGTCAAGTTCCATCATGGAATATTTTAAATTTCTTATTTTTACATGCTTTCTAAAAAGTAAATTTATTGGGGGTGACATTGATTAATACAATTATATAGGTCTCAAGTGTATATAATCTATGATACATTACCTGTATGTTGCATTGTGTACCTACCATCCAAAGTCAAATCTTCTTTTATTATGTGCTTTAAAAAAAAAAACATTCTCAGCTTAGCAACAAAATATCCATACCATGATGACTGTTCTGAAATTATCCTAGCACATATGTAAAAATAAAAGTCTGAATTTCCATGAGATCAAAAATAGATTTTCATTTTCCCTCTTGCAAAAGTATCAAAGTGAAAGGCAATGTATCTATACTATATTATTATGTTTTTCTACTTCAATTATATTTGAATTTATAAGAGAAAATCAAAAAATTTTAAACTTAATTTTGGGAAAAAAAACAATTGAATAATGATGTTAACATAGGTAGGTAGGTAGTTAGGGAAGGGAGCCAATGGAATCAGGTATTCAGCCCGATTTCCTAGGGTGGGGAATTGGATGTTAAGTATGATTGACTAGGAAGATGTGGCATTCACAGGCTCCCTGAGGGACAGCCAAAATAGCAGGCAGAAGGGCTTTTCAATCTTACCAGGAGAAAACTGGCCATTAGCCATGACTACCAAGAACGGGATAAAACAGCCAGGAAAATTGCTTGATGCATGCAGGGTCAAAGCCATGATGGTGCAGGGGGAGGTAAGCACAGGTGCATTAGAGTCCAGATGAGGTAGCAGAACTTTGGAGCATGGGCAGTAGGAACCAAAATGGGGACATGAAGGGGTGGAGTCTAGCCTGGGAAAACCCTGGGAAAGGATTGGGTTGGATAAGAGCATGGGCCTTGTTCAGGGGAGGGACCAGCACGGTCCCGGGAAAACCCAGGAAACAGGTTGGATAGTTTGAATAACAAGCCTGCTTGTCCCTGGAAGCCAAGAACATGCACGGGGAATTATCAAGGACCTTGGAGCACTGGCTACTAGAGCCTGCCAGCTCTACATCTGGAGGGTGTATGATTTTTTTTTTTTTCACTTCAGCCAATCTTACCACTATGCCTAAACTTCTCCCCTGCATGTGCCTTTTGAAATTCTCTACTGGCAACATTGCAAGACTTGATTCTCACCAGCAACAGTGTGACTCATAAGTGTTATAAAGAAGTCCCCAAGTTAATTTGTGAAAAAGACGGGAGAAAAAAATATCTAACTAATTAATTTAATTTTTATTGAACTATTGACTATAGGCCCATTTTTCCCCCTTAAATGCATAAGATACTTGAATATATTTAAAGGAAAATTGACTTAAAATAAAATTAAGGAGAACAATGAACAAGGTCTGGTTAAAAAGATAAATGAAAAACTGATCACTGAGATCATATAGCTATTATATAAATGAAATATCAACTGACATATACATATGTATATGTGTATATTTATTTTCTTTAAATCATTTATTTGGATAAAAATGGCTTACATTCTATAAAAAATGTTTTCTTCATATATATATATATATATATATCTCCATCCAAACACACACACACATATACACACACCCAGTTAAAACAAAATAAAAATCAATCTTGCTGAGTTAAAATTCTGCTCCTGGGCAGTGAGGCAAACTAGTTTTCTTGCCACAAAACCCCTAGAGGTTGGATACACGACAGCAAACAGAATGGTAACGGATTTGCCATACTCAGAAGGGAGTATCAGAAATTCTCAAGAGCTTTCCTTTACCTGCATCTCTTCTCCCCCCCACCCTCCCCCACATACTCACATTAAATCCCACACTCACACACACACACATAATCACAGACACACAAACAGGAATCTGAATGCAAATTGAAACATTTGGGAGCTGAAATTGCCCTGTGGACTGGTGTATCTACCTACTACATTTTGAGTATTAATGGCATGTGGCGGACATGAGACCGGGTCTTGGCCTCAGAGTAACTGAAATCTTCAGAGAACAGAAAGTGGCCTAAATTGCTGAGTCACAGCATGGAGACACCTGCCCTAGAGAGTTGCCAGGACTTACAGTGATCTCCCCTTGAGTGATATATATATCTCAAGTCTTGCAATGTTGCCAGTAGAGAATATATTTTAGCATTTGGGCAAGGGAGATTTTGTATTAATTAGTCACTGAAGGAATGATCACTTGGCCTGAGCTAACCAGTACAGGTGGCACTGATAAGTGCAGGCATTAGAGATCAAAGAAAGTCATCAAAAGGGGTAGCTAACCATTACTGAGCACTTACTCACTAGCATTATCCTGTGTACTTGAACTCATGACTGTGTTCAACTCCCCTGAGAGCTCACTGGAGAGAGGAGGAGACTGAGGCAGAGAGAAGTAAAAGAACTCATCAGGGGTCACAGAGTGTCTAATGTTTAGAGCTGAAATTCCACCCTACGTTTGATCTGACACCGTGCGCGTTGACTTTCTGAGTCTGCACTAGGGTTTTCAACCTCCCCACTTTCTAAGCAAGTGTAAGAGTAGAACTTGGTTCTAAGGTATCAAGGGTGAGATGTTTTTAGGGGAGCCTCGTAACCTTTGTCTTCTGGGAAATCTCTTGGTATTTATGGAAACTTTATTATCTTTGGAGCAAACGAGGACATTTCAGGTTCATGTGACCTGCTTTGCTTTATAGTAAATGTGCCGATTTATTGGGCAGAGAATGGAACTATATAGCAACAGCAGTAGAGCAATGTCCTTCTCGGATCTGGGGACGCTGCTGTAATTAATACGTCCGGATTTAACAGCAAGGTGGCAGAGAAAAATTAGCAGCTTAATAAGTAAAATTTTGTTTATATGTCTACTGGGCAGGTCTCTGCCAGACTGAGTAAGACTGTGCCCTTATTGTCCATGAAGTTGTGAACTGAGCCTGGCTTTCCACAGCGAGGATTTAATTCCAAAATCCTGGTGATACTCATCCATCATTCTTTGATTCCTTAGAAAATCATGACTTTAATGAAGACAAATTTTATTACTTTAAAATTTTTTTTTGTTATTAATAAAAATCCAACCAGGATCCTTCCTAATAAAGTAGCAAATTATTTTTACTATACTCTATTATAAAGTTTATTAGTTTGCATTGGTTGCCTTAAGGGCATTTAATTACAGATTTTTTTAAAAAAATGTAAGAAATACTGATTTGCTTCCTGAAGGATCTGGAAGCAGCCTGGAGTCAGGAAATACACAAGGAGAAGTCATCTTGTGTCATGACTGAGTGGTGTTCCATTGTAAATACATACTGCATCTTCTTTATTCAATTACCCTTCAAAAGAGGCTGAGGTTGTTTTCACATCTTGGCTACCATGAATAATGCTACAAGGAACATATATTCTTACAGATACATATTTTCATATATTTCAGGTAGTTACCTATAGTAGCGATGGCTCAGTCATACGATAACCTTATTCTTAATCTTTTGACGAAACTCCACAGTGTTTTGATTAGTGGCTGCATCAACATCCATACCAGCGGTGTATAATGGTTCCATTTTCTTCGTATCTTTTCCAGCACATGTTATTACTTGTCTTGTTAACAACCGTTCCTACATGTGTGAGGAGCTATCATTCTAATTCACAAATTTACCTATCTTTTGTTCAGAATCTTCCCGTAATAGCTTGTTATGTGATTGTGATGACTAGAAACCCTCAGCATGTTGGTGTGAGTGGGGACAGATTCATAAAACGACACAGCTGTGTGTCAGTTCATCTGAGAAACAGATATCAAGATGGAATGGCATGTGTGAGGATTCCAGCAGTGAAATGCTTAGGGGAGAGGAAATTTGGAGGAAGTTAGGCAAGGACAGAACACTCAGACCGTCAGCTTGACCCTCCAGTGCAAGGGGAAGGGAGAGAAGGTTGAATGGAAGGGGTTGAAGAAGGTGTGGTCCAGGTGTTAGGTAGGTTTTGGACCACAGTTGTCTCACAGTTGTCCCGTGTGCCCCAGGACCATTTTTGCTCTAGCTGCAGTGGAATAAAGAGTCGTTTTATATGGTTCAAGTATTTTAAAAATCTGATTGGTAAAGACCGAAAAGGAGAAAGCATATGCTGCTAACTGGAAATTTTTTTATATTCAATATTTCTTTGGCAGTAGATTTTGTAGTCCAATTTCACTTTATATACAATCGTTTTATATTTTGAAGTTATGCAATCTATTCTAGCAGGGCAGACTATTGCAGCTTATTTGCACTCAGTTAGAAAGCCATGGCCCGATTAGTTGGAATAAGTTGGATCCTGGCTGCTGAGGGTGGCTCCACGGCCTCCCTTCAAGTGCTAAAAATAGCTCAGTTTCCAAGCAACAGAGCAACCACTCCAGATGGGCAGAACATGGCTCCACAGGGTTCTTGCCAGGTGGATCCTGGCCAGGGCACATGTGGGAGTCTGTCTCTCTGCCTCCCGGCTTCTCACTTAAACCAATGAAAGTACATTTCTCCTTTCTGCCATTTCTAATTTAATAAGAGCACATGTATAATCTGAAATCATAATATTTATCTTCCTTCAGAAACATATCAACTGAAGGTGCAGTAGTATTTACAGTGTCAAATGTTTCCCCTCCAGTTAATAAGATTCTCTGTAAGCCTTATATCGACAAAATGAAACCTTGTTTCACTTAAGGTAACCGATCTTTTTAAATTATATTTTATGGTGGAAAAAAAAATTCAAAATGAGACTTACCCTCTTAGCAAATTAAGGGTACAGTACATAATTGTTCCCTGCTGTCATACAGATGACCTTGTAGAGTGCGTTCATCCTGGTTAGGATATTGGTAATCCCCACTTCCCACCCCCCACAGTGCCTGGCGACCCTCATTCCATTCTTTGAACCTAAGATTTTGACTCTTTTCTGATGGCTCACATGCATGGAATCATGCAGTACGTGTCCGTCTATGACGGGCTCGCATCACTCAGCACACTGTCCCCAAGGTTCATCCAGGTTGTTGTGTATTGCAGAACTTCTTTCTTTTTTAAAATTGAATAGTATTTTATTGTATGCATGAGCCACCTTTTCTTTCTTTATCAACTGGTGAACATTTTGGTTATTTTCTGTATCTTGAGTTTTGTAGACCGGGCTGCAATAAACTAACTCCTTGGACACCCTTCCCCCGCTTCCTCTGTTGTTAAAGTCATATGTCATCTTGGTGCAGTTATCAAAATTAACATATTGACATTTCCATAAAATTCTAAAGTACAGACTCCATGTTGTATTTGGTATTTTCCACTAAGGTTCTCTTGTGGAATATTGTTTGCATATTTTGCATACTGCCCCTCAAATTTGGGGTTATCTAGTAATTTTTTATGATTTTACTGACATTTTATAATTTGGAGAAGAATAAATCAGAGTAAAAAAATGCCTTTTCTTTTTTTTTTTTTTTTTTTTTGGCATTTTTCTGAAGCTGGAAACAGGGAGAGACAGTCAGACAGACTCCCGCATGCGCCCGACCGGGATCCACCTGGCACGCCCACCAGGGGCGATGCTCTGCCCATCCTGGGCGTCGCCATGTTGCGACCAGAGCCACTCTAGCGCCTGGAGCAGAGGCCACAGAGCCATCCCCAGCGCCCGGGCCATCTTTGCTCCAATGGAGCCTTGGCTGCGGGAGGGGAAGAGAGAGACAGAGAGGAAGGCGCGGCGGAGGGGTGGAGAAGCAAATGGGCGCTTCTCCTGTGTGCCCTGGCCGGGAATCGAACCCGGGTCCTCCGCACGCTAGGCCGACGAAAAAATGCCTTTTCTATTGTATTATACCAGGGGAGAGATTATATTATTAGGTGGGTTTTTTTTTACGGCTTCAATTTACGTTGAACACTTGGTTGTGGTTATGTCGGCTAGGTTTTCCAATTTATTTTTCTCTTTTCAGATTATTTGTTTGAAGTTTGTCATGAAGTCTGGCTTATGCTCCGTGGAGGAGGGTTAAGCTCCAGGTGCAGGGAGGAGTGTAAGAGTTCCAACATAGAGTGAAGTCACCACCGTCATCCATTCACATTTTAGAGGAGACACTTCGGGGCCATGCAAATATCCTTTCTATTCACACAGAAGTCTGTTTGTCAATATTTACATAAGTTCTATTTATAGTGACCAGAACTGTACATAAATATTGTGGGATTTAATTTATATGACATTCTGGAAAAAAATCTCCAGAAAAAACACAATCTCAATCATATGAAAGCCTCGGAGTTAAATGACAGAGAATTCAAAATCGAAGTTCTGAAAATACTCAGTGAGATACAGGAAGACACCGACAGGCAACTGAATGAGCTCAGAAAACAAATTAATGAACAAAACAGACACCTCACCAAGGAGATAGAAACTTTAATTTATATGACATTCTGAAAAGTTAAGTTACTGAGTTAGGAGAGGAGTTGGGAAGGCATGAATACCAAGGAGGCACAAAATGAAAATTTTGGGGGTGCTGTAACGGTTTTGGATGATGGCAGCAGATGCATAACTCTAGTTCTAGATTTGATGCTTAATTTGCCCCAAATCATGAAACTTAATTTGTCCAAATTCATTCCACAAGGATTTATTATTTAGAGATATCACAGAAAGAAATGCATAAAATGACAAGTCTAATTATAAGTATATAAGAAACCCATCAAAATGGAGGAATAAAGTAGCTCATTTAAACAACTCTTAGAGAGAGAGAGTTTTGACTGGATACAAACAATGAGGTGAAAGAGCAAAGAGAAGTACACACAAATGCCATGTTCTAGGTGTTTTTCTTTTTATTTTTTCCCCCAAAGCAGTACTGGGTGGTAATGAAGAAACAATGTTACATGCATAATGGGATTGAAGCCATGAGTTAAAAATAAGTAAATATTACCAGCCAAGTTTCACACTGTCTGAGAAAGATGTTTAAAAATAAGCTCACAGGAAGGAGGAAGGGCTAGGATGAACTCTGTGCTACTGGATTGGAGCAGGAGACATCAGTATCAGCTCTGGTTATTCTTTATCTGTCTACAGATGGAGAGACTTAGGATTAAATATAGAGTGTTCTGTATGCAAGACTTAGTATACACGCTGTATTTCCTCACTCTGTATTTTAAGACAGATTGGAAGCAATGACACTCTCAAAGCAACAAGTATACTTAGTGTCCAAGTATCAGTTTTCAAATCCCAAGATTCTAGTAGACAGAATCAGACTCTGTACATAAATACAGACTAAGTCTGGGCAAAGAAAACACAAGAGGAGTCTAGAGCTTCTGCTAGTGCCGGAAAGTAAGGAAGTGCCTAAAATTAAGTAGGGGAAAGTAAAAAAGACACAGGTCCTGACTTGAAAGTAATCCTAATGGCCAAAGTTAGAATCATCTTAGCAGCAAAAAGAGAGAGGAGAAAGCTAAAGAAAAAGAAATTAGTAGTAATGATAATACAGTGTGTCCGTAAAGTCATGGTGCACTTTTGACCAGTCACAGGAAAGCAACAAAAGATGATAGAAATGTGAAATCTGCACCAAATAAAAGGAAAACCCTCCCAGTTTCTGTAGGACAATGTGGCAGCACGCGGCATGTGCAGATGATGATGTAACACCGTGTATACAGCAGAGCAGCCCACAGCCATGCCAGTCGAGATGTGGACAGTACAGAGGAAAGTTCAGTGTGTTCTGTGGCTCGCTAAATTTGAATCTGTGACCAAAGTGCAACATGAATATCGGCGTGTTTATAATGAAGCGCCACCACATAGAAATAACATTACTTGGTGGGATAAACAGTTGAAGGAAACTGGCCATTTGTTGGACAAACCCCGTTCTGGTAAGCCGTCAGTGACAAGTCTGTAGAGGCTATTACTGGATAGCTACCTAAAAAGCCCTAAAAAATCTGTGCGTGAGCCCACATCGAACTGCACTGAATAGATATGAAACTGGGAGAGTTTTCCTTTTATTTGGTGCAGATTTCACATTTCTATCGTCTTTTGTTGCTTTCCTATGACCTGTCAAAGGTGCACCATGACTTTACAGACACATTATAATAACACACAATGTTCAAGTATATAAGTGGAAAAAGATACATTTTTCTTATACAATCAATTCAAATTATAAATGTAGGAGCAATGAAGAAAATAGAGAATTGCTGTTAGCATTCTCTAACAGTAACTGTAGGCAAGATGCACAGATGATACACAAAGTAGCCGGGTAGAAATTGAAGAATTAAGATAGTATTTTTATTAAAAAATGCAGCTTAGTACTTGCTTTTGGGCTTTTTCTATACACTAATTCTCCAGAAAGTTCTCAAGTCAGAAATATTTGCTTTATATAAAATAATATTCAATAAATTTCTGTTTTTACACTTACATATAAATGTTAAGAAATACTGCGACCCTGGCCGTTTGGCTCAGCGGTGGAGTGTCGGCCTGGCGTGCGGGGGACCCGGGTTCAATTCTTGGCCAGGGCACATAGGAGAAGCGCCCATTTGCTTCTCCACCCCCACCCCTCCTTCCTCTCTGTCTCTCTCTTCCCCTCCCGCAGCCAAGGCTCTATTGGAGCAAAGATAGCCCAGGCGCTGGGGATGGCTCCTTGGCCTCTGCCCCAGGCGCTAGAGTGGCTCTGGTCACGGCAGAGCGACGCCCCGGAGGGGCAGAGCATCGCCCCCTGGTGGGCAGAGCGTCACCCCTGGTGGGCGTGCCGGGTGGATCCCGGTCGGGCGCATGCGGGAGTCTGTCTGACTGTCTCTCCCCATTTCCAGCTTCAGAAAAATACAAAAAAAAAAAAAAAGAAAAAAGAAAAAAAGAAATACTGTAGATTTTATTACAGTAGCTACTTTTTGCATGACTTGCATATGTACCAAGGGAATCTCTGTACTTATTTTTACATCTGTCTTGTCTATCATCTCTAAATTAAGTATAATTGGTGCCCGTGTGTTTACAGGTAAAACTGCAGTTTGTTTTGTTGTTTTTATTCATTCTCTCGTGTTCAGTAAGACCAGCAAAATCAAACCTCAGGACCTACGGAGTCACTGTGCATGTGTGCATGTGTATGTGTGTGGTGTAGATATGTCTGCATGCACAGGAAAAACAGAAGTCCTGCTCAAGTTTTCTGACCGCTGATGGACAGTTATGACAGGTAATAGCTAGTAATCCCATCCATTATCATACAGGTCACCCTTATAGAGGTTATTAGAGAAAGTCAATTGTCTTGATGTAAGTGTTAGCACATAGAGGTGTTGGCTAAATTTGATTCACTGAGGTGAATGCCCTAGCTCACTGTACACTAACAATCCATTTTTTTTCAAGAGATGGCTGTTAGCACACTTTTAACAAACTTAAACAGAAATATACATGCTTTCTTAGTACTTTATGCAATTTCTTGCTTTATCTTTCGTTCAGTAATCAATTCTAGTCTTTTCTGTTCCACTACTATGAAGTTCTTCTAGGTCAGAACTCTACTTTGCCACATGTGTATTCTCAAATCTGTTTACGAAGTGTCATAAAATTTATTCAGTGTCATAAAACTACATTAAACAAATAACATTTCCTTACAAAATGAAATTATAAGGACAAATTAAATGAATGCTTTTAGTTATTGATTTTTAACTATGGACTTCTGGACAAAAAAATAAAGTTAGTCAACAAATCATTTCTTGCTTGCTTGCTTTTCTACCAGTTCTAAGGCTGAGGTTATGATTTATATTTATAATTAAATAAATTCAGAGTTATCAAAAAGTCAAAATGCGCCTGACCTGTGGTGGCGCAGTGGATAAAGTGTCGACCTGGAATGCTGAGGTCGCCAGTTTAAAATCCTGGGCTTGCCTGGTCAAGGCACATATGGGAATTGATGCTTCTTGCTTCTCCCCCCTTTCTCTCTCTCTCTCTCTCTCTCTTTCTCTGTCTCTCCTCTATGAAATGAATAAATAAAAATTTAAAAAACAGTCAAAATGCATTGCCTTTTGAGGAAAATAATAGAAGTTGGTTACTTTCTTTAAACAAAGATTTGAAGAATTAAATTTGGTCAGTTAAAGATATAAACTCCTTCAACAAATTCTCATAAAGGAGCTGACTAAATAATTTTAAATAACTTTAGGCTAAATTGATTACATCTACCTATAAAAAGAAATTATGTTGGATTAGAGATAGTTTTTGTTTTTTGAGTAGTAGGTTAAAGACCCATTGAAAGTCAGTTATTTCAGGTTGATCCAGGTATTGGGGTATTCTTTCTAGAAACCCCTATATTTTCCTTATGTTTGAAATTTATGCAATAGTTTATCTTATAACAGTTTCTGTTAACTGAGAGTGAGAAAATGGTCTTCCATTGTATGGGTTGTATAGTTTTTAATAAATATAACTTTCAAAACTGCTGAGTTACAGGAATAAACCAGCTTCTATATAAACCAACTTCTATATAACGGAGTTACTTTTGGCCTATTGATAGGGGAACAAAAAAGCATTTTCCAATTCATTAGTAAGGAAGGTAATTTAAGGCAAAGATATTTCTGGTTGGAGATAATTAGGTCACACAGTCTGCACTTCAATAAAATCCATTGATAATTGACAAGATAAAGTGAACAATTAAAATCAGAAATAGAAACTCAATAATGTTTATGGACAGTATGTAAAGTGGTGAAGCAAAGTGTTCAACAAACATCGTCAGAGAAAATCCTGTGCTAAACTGTGTAATGGTGAGTAAGATAGAAGCTCCCAGTCTAATGGAGAGGAATAAGAAATAAACGCTTGAGGGGAAAAAAAAAACATGATTTGCAGCACCTGTGATAACTGTGTGGCAATGTGTGAGGATAGAGGCTGCTCAATTTACTCATTTGTAAACCATTACATAAGCCTTGATCCTCTGGGGTCAACAAGGTTTAAACCCAGAACCTTAGCATTTCAAAGGAAATAGCACCATGAATGTCAGCACCACAAACCAACTGCCTTGAAAACCATTGTTTCTTTTCTGCATTTTTCTTTCCATGAAGGTTCTTCCTTATTCAGCGGTAGATCTCTTTGACTATTATCTGTAAGAAGATAGATATTTCTCCAGGAAGACATTCTTAGAGAATGCAGATCATAATACCTTGCTTCAATGACTGTTTAAATTTGGTGAGCCACTTACATTGAGCACATTATGGTGAGGACTGCCAAAACCCCAAAAGATGGCATCAGATGAAGACCCATATGCTTGAAAATGAGCTCTCAACATCAAGTTAGAAAAGGGCATGCAAGAACATTGTAGGAGAAAGTGTGCTTTTCATAGCAACACACAGTAACATTTTAAATATGAACAGCAAAAACACAACATTGAAATAGAACATATTATATAAGAGGAAACACATATCCAAACATTTCAACACTAGAAATATTGTATCTCTTTGTCGCTTGTAGAGAATCCTGGAATATTCCGCTCTGCTTTCCTGGGAGGCCCAGAGCATTGGGCAGGGAGGACGCACGTTCCCTGAGCAGCAGACTTGGGCGTGGCAACTCACACTCTCTCACCAAGCAACGCGTTAAAACAAAACAAAACCAAAAGCAAACAAACACACACACAAGAAAACCTGGCCAGACTGGAGTGCTTCTTCTTAAGTGCAGAAAGTGTGGGTTCCGTTTAGAGAGACTCTGGAGTAAGTTTGCCTCTGAGATATTTTTTTTTCATTCACGTTAAAAGACAAATACATATCAGGAAGTCGTATGCTGGAAACAAATGAATTAAAAGACGTTTCTGGTCGTGTTGCTATCACTTTTTTTAAAAAACAAATAGTTCAAATAGCGAATTGATTCTTTGTGTCTGCGTTCAGCAAGGAAAATTTGCTTTATAGCAACATCAAATTATTGATTTCTAGATAATATTTTTATGCTATCTTCTTTTTTATTGGATGAACTTAATTTCCATTTGGTAACATGGTCGCCTGGTTTCTCTTATATATTTTAAACCATAGGATGGAACTTCACGCATTTTATAAATCCTTTACTTTAGACACGAATAGGTGCTGTTCACTTATATTAACATAGGTCAAAAGAGGGAAAGAAAAGACAGACACAGAAAAATAAGAAACTCTTTGAACAGGTAGGTAAGGATTCCAGTCTTACCTATATCTAGATAATATTAGACAAAACACAGAAGTTTACTAATTCTCCTTTGTTGTGGCTGTTGTTGTGTTTTGTAAAGATCATATCCTACCGGATATTTTTTCAGTTCCAAATACATAATTTATGTATATTTATATGTATGGTTTGTCGATGCAGAGTGTTTTATTATTATTTAATGATTATTTCTTAAAAGAAATTCTCTTTGTCCCCTCTTGACTGCCTCGTGTGATATTTTTCAAAAATATATTTAGGATTACGGCAAGTCAGGAAGTTTTAAAACTAGACATCTCTCTTGGTGTGTTTATGCGTATTTTGAAATTTGGCGCAGAGAAGTTTAAAATGTATTTCATGAAGAATCATCATCTCTGTGATTCCTGTACATGATATTCACAGCATCCTTTTAAAATTATAAATCAAAACAGCTAAAAGAAATATAAGCAAAGATACCAGTGCTAAGAACATGATACATCAAACAGTTCTTTTTTTCCAGTTTTATTCAGAAAATGTTACCATACCTCCCTGTAGAATTGTAAGGTGTACACGTGATGGTTTGGTTTACATATTGATTACCATTATAGTTTTAGTTAACATGCATCATTTGACACAGATATAAGAAAAAGAAAAAGGAAAAGGTTCCCTTGTGCTGAGATCTCTTAGCAGTGTTCTCTGCACAGCTTTCTTACACAACACGCAGAGCGGTGACTGTGGTCACCCTGCTCTGCACAACCATCTCCAGTGCTGATTTACCTCTGACTAGCTTCCTTTCACTCTCTGTCCACCCACATCTCCCCTCTGGTGACCACATCTCACCATCTGATCTCTTTCTGTGAGTGTGTATGTGTGTGTGTGTTTAGATTCCAAATGTAAGTGGGATCAACATTGTTCACCTCTCTGTGCCTAATTTCTTTCACTTAGCACAACGCCTTCAAGGTCTGTCCATATAGTTGCAAATGGTAGGATTTTTCTCGTTTTTTTATGGCCATGTGATATTCTGTTGCAAATATATTCTATACTTCTCTCTAACGTCCACTGCTGGATGCTCCGGTTGTCTCCACATCTTGGCTACTGCAAACACTGCTGCTATGAGCATTGGGGTGCAGAGTTGTTATTTTATTTTTTTGTAATGAGAGTTTTGGTTTCCTTTGCATATATTCTCAGAAATGAAGTTTCTGAATCATGGGGTACTTCCATTTTTAATTTTCTGGGAGACCTGCCATTCTTTTGTATTGGTTAACCATGGTTTTCCTTTATGCTGTGAGCACCCTAAGACTGTCATGCATGTATCATATAATGAGAGCAGAACTCTCCTTGTGGACTAATTAAAAATGCTCAGATAACTGTATGGAATTTCTTAAATCGCTTCTTTCGACATGGCATTTCCATGATGGTCATGTCCACCCTTTCACCAAGCATGTGGCAAACTGTGCACCTCAGTATCTGCCACTTGGGCACAGTGACTGATTTGAGCTGTTGGCACTTGAAAAGCCGCACATGCAGGGAAGGGCTTTCTCTGACCTCTTATTAAAAAGCAGGTCTTTGGGGAAAAAAACTTCATTGTCTCATAGCCAGTGGCTCAACTGGTTCCAGCATTGGCCTCAGGCACTGAAGATAGCTTGGTTGATTTGAGCATTGGCCCTTGACGGGGGTTGCTGGGTAGATATCAGTGAGGGCACATGTGGGAGTCTGTCTATCTTCCCTCTTCTCACTTAAAAATATTTGAAATCTCCTTCTCCCCTCCTCTCTCTCCCTTCTTTTCACTGTCTCTCTAAAAAAAAAGTCAATGAAAATGAAGCCCTGGCTGGAGAGTCCAGTTGGTGCATTGTCCCGGGACGCAGAGCTTGCCTGCCACAAACCAGCACAGCCAGTAATTCCAGGTCCTGGGTGGTAACAGCGTGGACTTAAGAAAATAGACTTGAAGAGAAAAAGAATGGTCTCGGGAGGACTTCTTGCAATGCAGAAGATAGCTTACAAAAGATGAGTCTCTACCCCCCTACCTGCTTTATTTATGGGGCAAAGTGAGGCCATTAACAAATCAAAGAGATCATTAAAACAAAGTCACATTTCCAAGGCATTCCAAGAATTTTACCAAGTGCAGAAAACTCCCACCATACATAACATCTTAACTTCACAAAACAAAGAATAAAAAGGAAATTGCCTCAAGTCATTCCAAGGGACATGGGGGATAGGATGAGTATAGACAATCCAGCACCACAGCTAACATGGAGGTGTGGGAAAAAGAGCCTTTAGCAACTTCACAGAACAAGTGAGGTGGGGGGTTGGGCAGACTGTCAGCTTACTGCCAGTTGCCCACATCTCTGTCCCTCAAAAATCTAAACTGCAAAGGTTTGTTGGATTTTGATCCCCAAGAGCTGCTGGTTTGATTTCCTGGTCAGAACATGTACAGGAGCAGCTCGAAGTTCCTGTCTTGCTCTCTCTTCTTGCTTCTCTCCCCCCCACACAAAAAAAATAGTGAGCCTGACCAGGCGATGGTGCAGTGGATAGAGTATTGGACTGGGATGCGGAGGACCCAGGTTCGAGGCCCTGAGGTCGCCAGCTTGAACACAGGCTCATCTGGTTTGAGCAAAGCTCACCAGCTTGGACCCAAGGTTGCTGGTTTGAGCAAGGGTTTACTCGGTCTGCTGTAGCCCCATGGTCAAGGCACATATTTTAAAGCAATCAATGAACATCTAAGGTGCTGCAACGCAAAACTAATGATTGATGCTTCTCATATCTCTTCGTTCCTATCTGTCTGTCTCTATCTCTCTCTCTCTCTGACTCTCTCTCTGTCTCTGTAAAAAAACAACAACATAAATTAAAAATAAATAAATAAATAAATAAATAAATAAATATAGTGAAATCTATTTGTAAAAAGAAAGAGGCACAGAACAATTTTTTTCTTTGAATACTGCAAGCACCATGAGATAAATGCTTTAAATACTAGTTAAGAGTCCAGAGATGGGAAAGCAATACGAAAAAAGCAAAGAGAGATTATGGTTTCAGCACAAGTGTATCATTAGAGGACTTTCCAGAAGCACTCAGTTTGATAAGAAAGAAATGAAGGAGTCGGGAAGGCATGGTTCCAAATTAAATACATGCAAGAAAAATGCTGAACAGAAGTCTTTCAGAAATTAACCATTTGGCAACCCCTGCAGAGCCATCAGAATCGTCAACAATTTCAAGACATGCCTTGTGTGCTCTGTCGGTGGAAAACCCGGTCCCTGTGTCTGTGGAAGTACAAGGTGACAAGTCCCCGGTAAAGACACTCGGGGGCAGAGCTCCGTAACGGTCACCTGAAAAGCGCCCTAGAAGAAGAGCTAAACTAACTACATTGTAAACATGTAATTCAGCTCCCAGTTAATGATGGAACCGGGAAGCACCGCTTGACCATCATCAATCACTGCCCATCTTTCCCTCTCCCCCCATTTGCCTCCCCCTCAAAGCAATTGCTTCTTTTAAAAACAGTCTTAGATAAGTTTAGATAAAATTTATTTAACTTATATTTAAAAATCTTAGCCCTGGCCAGTTGGCTCAGTGGATGTCCTGGGTTCGATCCCTGGTCAGGGTACAGAAGAGAAGCGACCATCTGCTTCTTTATCCCTCCTTTTTCCTTCTCTCTCTCTTCTCTTTCTGCACCAGTGGCTCAGCTTGAGCCAATAGACCCCCTGCACAGAAGATGGTTCCTTGGAGCCTCTGCCTCAGGTGTTATAAATAGCTCAGTTGCCAAGTAATGGCCCTAAGTGGCCAAGCATTCCTTAGTAGGGGGCATGCAGAGTGAATCCTGGTTGGGGTTCATATGAGAGTCTGTCTCTCTCTCCCTTCCTCTCACTTAAAAAAAAAAATATATATATATATTTTTTTAAATCTTAAAGAAAGGAGAAATAACCTACAGAATTTAAAACTGTGCATAAAAACCTGCACAAAAAACAAAATAAATTAATAGAATTCTATCATTGGAAGTCACAGAACTTCCTCAAGCAGTTTGTGTGTGTGTGTGTGTGTGTGTGCGTGTGCATGTATGCGTGTGTGTATGTGTGTGCGTGTGCGTGTATGTGTGTATACGTGTGTGTGTGTATGTGTGTCTTTTGCTCATCAGCTCATCCCACAACGGACCCGTGCCTCTGTGTCCCTAACTGGTACGTGCACCAAAAACAGAAAAGACCCTCAGCACATTCTGTGCCTGGGACTCCCCTCCTGCTTCCCTGCGCTGTTGGCTTCACCCTTCTGGTGCTATTCACCCGTGCAGCACGTGGTTACATATTTAAAAACAGACCGTTTAGTCTGTTTCCGACTTTTTGCTTTTGACCAAGAAATCCGTAAGAATGTATCTAGCTGCTCTGACCGAAACCATACAAGGCAGTGCAGACGCCGTCGCGGGTGGAAATCCGCCCGTGTGAGAGAGCTGGGATCCGGGGCGCCTCCCCCGGACGCGCTGATGTTTGCGAGAAGCAGCGCAATGTCAGCCCAGGCAACGGCGGAGACTAAGGAACCGGAACGGGAGCTGCCAGCTTTTGGTTACATGGTCGCAGAGTAAATCTTTTAAATGTTGCATCCCAGGTCACAGGTAGTCCCCGTCGCATTTTCTTTGTGTTATTTTACAGTTTTCCTGAAATGCAAAATTATTCTCCGTTCCAGGCTGATGCAGAAACAGAGGGCAGGGCAGAAAGAGGCAGAGATTCCCCGCCCCTCCCTTAGGGAAAGCGTCCGGTGGTGAACAGCACCCTGAGTCAAAGGCACACCTGACACTGTTCTCTGCTGGGAGCTACTGAACAGCTGGCTTAAAACCATAGATGATAGATAGATAGATAGATAGATAGATAGATAGATAGATAGATAAAAAGAAAGAAAAAAGGCACAGAAAAATAAATGCCAGAGAAAACAATAAGGATCTAACTGTTTGTGTTTGCCAGTTTTATTGTCTCTGGAATTGAAATTTCAAAAGGGGTGGGGGGGGGGAGGGTGAAAAGAGGGACAAATATAAGGTGATGAAAAATGATTTGACTTCGGGTGATGGGTACACAACATAATCAACAGTTCAAATGCTGGTGTGATGTTTACCTGAAGTCTATGTACTCTTGTTGATCAGTGTCACCCTGTTAAATTTAATTTTCTAACAAAAACAAACAAACAAACAAATGTCAGTGGTACGTTTGAGCCATACCGCTCACCAGAAGAAACGGCCCACTTCTCAGGGGCTTTACAAACCCGTCAGTTATTCTGGGGTGGTTCATCCCACACTCCACACCAGACCTTCCTTCTTGGAAGGCTATGCTTGCTAAACGTTTGCCAGCACGCCACTAAACACCCTCACCGTGGTCACTTCTCAGCTCCCAACTGGCATCACTGACGTGGAGCTGGGACCTGGGTGCCGTGTGACATGTCACTTGGTGTATGTAGTACACACCAAGTGCTAGTAACATCACAGGACGGATAACAGGAAAACGTCATCAAATCCTTAGGAGGTGGTCAAGTTTCCAGTATTTATTACCCCTGTTTTCAAAGGAGCTTATCTTACTGCGGCTCGAATAATCTAATTTTTATTCGTGTTTGTTTGACAACAGGCTCCCAGAAGTCCTGAACACTTACAGGCAGGTTCCAGAGCGTGGTCATGAGCGGCCCCCGCCCCCCACTCCCCAAAAACAGGTCGACATCTGGAGAGGGGACAGAGGGGCTCTTTTTACACAAGGTCCTGTCAGGGCTGGAGGACAGCAGACTCGTTGGGGACCTCAGGTTCCAATTTCTGCTAAAAGAAAATGTGATTTCAATAGCAGGAAAAGTTCTAGAGGAAACACTTGGGTTAGCCACAGAGAAGCGTGAAAAGGAGAAGAAAAAAAAAGGAGAATTTCCCTGAGAAATAACTGGAAACGAAGGGGTTTGAGAGGGAAACAGGTCAGGTCAGGGATTGTAAAGATTTTTCTTTGTGTGGATGAAGGAGGCTGTCGCAGTCCGAGGACTGAGGATGCTGTGAGTCCCAGGTGGCCACGTGGCCCTGCGGCGACTTAAGGTTGTATCTGAAGGACACGTCCTAATTTATAGAGATCTTTCTTCATGTATTTTCCTTGCCTGTTGCTTAGGTGAAAACACAGTTCAGAAAGGCTCCAGGATTTGGGCATGACAAGAAAGTTGTATGTTATGGGGGGGGGGGGGAGAAAAGAAAAGAAAACAATTTCCCGCCAACTCTGTTTTTCCAATTGTCTCCTCTGAATTCATTTGCGGCAACACAGATAGAAACCGATGTCAGGGGAGTCTCTCCGACACTTTCAGTGTTTCGCTTTGGGTTCTTCTTTTTCTCTCTCTCCTGTATCCTGAATAAAACCTTGCGGCGACGTCTCCAAATGAAACTAGATGCGATCGGAAGCAGCTGGCTCCGACACGCCGTGCAGAGAGCGGAGATGTCTCCACAGGCGCCCTGCAGAACGCAATCAGATTCTTGTCCAGTTTGGTTCCATTTGACAAGAAGGGAAAAACCGCACAGCAATGACCTCTGACACGCAGCTGAAATGGCGACATCTGAAGGCTCCTCCTCCTGCTTGATAAATTTTCTTATCAAAAACAGACAGATATCTGTCCAATTTGAAGTTTTTTTTCTTCTGGAAAACTGGGTATGGGACAGTGGCTGGGATGTGGAAATAGATATTAGAGATATCATTTAGGTATATCCGAAATGTATGGTACTATGACATAATTTTTTGTTTTTTTGCTTGTTTTATTTTTTTCTGAAGTGAGAAGCAGGGAGGCAGAGAGACAGACTCCCGCATGTGCCCCAGCCGGGATCCACCCGCCTAGCTCCCCACTGGGTGATGCTCTCGCCGTCTGGGGCCATTGCTCTGTTGCTCGGCAGCCGAGTTATTTTAGCATTGGAGGCTAGGTTATGAAGCCATCCTTAGCGCCTGGGGCCAACGTGCTCATTTGAGCCATGACTGCAGGAGGGGAAAAGAGAGAGAGAGAGAGCGAGAGAGACACAGAGAGAGAAGCAAGAAGGGGAGTGGGGAAGCAGATGGGTGCTTCTCCTGTGTGCCCTGACCAGGAATCGAACCCGGGACATCCACACACTGGCTAATGCTCTACCACTGAGCCAACTGGCCAGGGCCCTATGACATATATTAAACAAAACAAAACAAACCCAAAAACCTCCAGGCACAAAGATTCACTATCCTTTTGTAGCCAGTTTCAGTGGTTAGCACCATTCTTTGCAGAACATCCCCCCTCAAATTGATTTAGTTGTTTAGCCAACCGTGTTTGATTCAGCCCATTAAGGATGGGAAGAACATCTGTTGATTAGATATGTGTTCCTCCATCGGAAGACCATTATTAGATGTCAAGTATGGCATTATCAATAAATAATTCTGTTCCATGCAATAACAGGCAACTCTAACCAACATCTTTTGGAAGCTCAGAAAACTCCTTAATATAAGCTTCATTTTACCATTTTCAAGAATATCAGTTATGTATATCTTGTTTTGTCTTTCCTGCAGCAAAATTTCTTCTCAAGCTTCCCAATAAACATACAATATATATTAATGTTCATTCATCTTTTCTGTTTCATACACTAATAGATCATGTGGCAATAGTTGATCAGAAATTCCCTCATTTCTTGCCCAGTTCTTTAAGGAATTACATTATTTATGTCACTTGTTTTCTTTCTTTCTTTTTCCTTCGAATACATTCTGGGAAGATAAGAATTGTATGATTAAAAACAAGACAGTTGATACTTCAAAAATGTTCATTTGCAACATTTTTAGATGCTTCTAGGGATGTAGAGAAATATAGACTTTAGTTTTATAAAACAATTTTCCACTTAAAATCCCTGAAAATTTTTATTAACACTTTTATTATACTCTTTATATAATGATAGTCAAAAATATTGGCTGCTTTATGTGCAATTATTTTAAATCTATATAAAACATGCATTCACCAGTGTGCCAAGTACCCAGCAAGCTTTAGAGCATTAAAATCGTACACAATTATAAAATGATGGTAGAAAATAATGTATTCATAAACAACCGACCCATATATTTAGTGACCTCGGAGAGCTATATATCATACATCTTATAAGCAATCTTTTTATTTAATAAATACGTCTTATGTAGTTATGCAGATTAACCCTGGATGTTGGGTATTGTGTTGTGGCTGGCTTGGAAACTGATAGTAAGAGAACTTTTTAGGCATTTTTATGTATATTTGTTTTAAAAAGCACATATTAAAATTAAATATTTTAAAAGTAAACTTCCTAAGTTCGAAATAACTCTGGTTTAAGAAATGTTGTTACTTAGAGTTCTTTATTTTTACAATTGGCTTTCAGATAACACACAGAGCTTTAAAAATCTATGGTTTAACAGTTTTAAAATATAAAAATAAGTGCATTATTTTCTATGTTCTCTATGGTGTTTGTTCTAATGAAATTTAGATGCCTAGCAAACACTCTTAATTCCTGATAGATGATAAATTTCTTTTACTATTTTGGGAGCAAAGTTCCTGCTATAATATAGTATATAACACAGAGAGCAGAGCATCAAATATGCTAATAAAGCTTCAGGTTTTGGTTGTATTTAACTTCATTTATATACATAAATTTCTTAATATCTAAGTGACTTACATCCTTATTTTTTCCAATGTCATATCGCACCCAAATTATATCTATGCAAAATATTATATTTTCATTTTACCTTGGATTCATAATAAATTTGTAGCTCTTATGAATATTAAGTAATGTGATTAAATTTTAATAAGACTCCTAGGGATACAAAATCAACTACTGTCCCAGATAAATAGGTCAATAAAAATGAATCTTTTTATTTTTTCATTTTAGTAAACACTGACTAAAGAGGCTTTGTGAAGACCTTTTTATTTGGAAGTTTTCTATTCCAGGAAGAGAGGGAGCATAATATTTTTTCTCTTTATGATTTTCAAAATCTAGCTTTTTTTCCTAAAGTTTAATTTTTTTCCTAAGGTAGTCACCTTATTTCTTGCAGTCACCTTTGTAAACTATGTAGTGACCATTTCTTCTATTGCTGTTGCATGCTTTGAGGTGCCCTAAGCACGGGTCTTTCACTGAAACCCTTGACCCCCGTGTAGGGAGACAGTGGGGAGAGGAAGACACGCAGGGTGCACAGGGAAGGCTCAGCGCTGGGTCTGCGGACAAGGTTGATGTAAGGAAAAGTGTCAAAGCAGGACCGCGATCAGAAAGACACAGTGTAACAGAAAAGGGTAGGACTAAATTGTATCGAACGCAATGACTTCAACCTAGCAAGGTAATTTTGCTCAGGACGATATTGGTTGATAGAGATTAAACCCATCAAAAGAAGCTTGCAAGAGGAAGGGTGAATGAAAGTGATCTCCAAAAGTCAGAAACAATTTGTACAGGGGCGAGTGGGAGAATTTCCTGTGCGTGAGATCAGTAATTGATCAATAAGCAACAATGAACGCCAAGTCAACTTCCCGAGTTCAAAAATCACTCCAGCTTGAAGGAATGCTGTTATTAAAATTCCTTATTTTTACCCCACTGTGGCTTTCAGAAAACCCATGGAGCTTTTTAAAATCGATAGTTTGATCAATATAAAAAGGAAGTGATTAACGTGAGTGTTAAGATATTTTATTCAGGCCACGAAGTAAGTGTCTGATCGGCTCCTGTGTTTGGAGACTGGGACTCCGATAGACACTCAAGAATGAAAAACTTCCTTCTTCAAAGAACCACATTGTTTGAAACACAGATTCGTGGATGTTTACCATAGTCAGGGGCTTTGGCGTGCACTTAAGGAAATCCTTTTATTTTACCGGCATGGAAACTGAGCCTAGATGGGAAACAGGTTTGCATTTCCCAAAACAACCATGAGTAGGTCATACAGGAACTCCGCCGCCTGTGGAACAGCCCAGGGAGGTGCTTTAGACGTGGAAGCAGGAGGTAGGCAGCCTGGGGCAGATTCCGTCACAGGGTGAACATTGGCCCCATGAAGATGCCCACATCCTAACTCTCAGAACCCGGGACTACTTTATCTGACACGCTCAGTTACAGATCTTGATGTGAGGACAATCTCCTGAAGTATCTGGGTAGGACTGGTGTATCCACAGGTGCCCTTTGAAGAGAGAAGCAAGAGGAACATAGTTGGAGTAGGAAACGAGACAAGACGATGAGATGAAAAGTCATGCCGAAACAAGTCATTGGATAAAGTAGGCGACTACCGGATAGTCCGGGGTGCAATGCAATGGATATGTGACAGCCTTCTTCTTCGTCTTCTTCCTTCATAGGGAATAAGTGAAGTTTGATCCACGAGGCACATCTTCAAGTGTTTCTGTCAAGCAGTGAACAGTTGGGACGGAGTAGCACTGATAACCCATCTCTCAATAGGACAACTCTTTCACAGGATGGCTATACTGTATTCTTTTATGGATAATATATAGAATGGGAGTAGATGTATCCATGCACAAGTTGATGCCAAGAAGAGGCCACAAGCCCAGGGATCCAGGTGGCTTCTGGAAGCAGGAAAGGGCAAGGCATTTGGATGCTTTTTTGTGAAGCTTCCAAAAGGAGCAAACCTTACCAACACGGTGATTTTAGAGTTCTGATGTTTAGAACCGTAAGAGCACAGATTTGTGATGTTGTCAGTCACTAAGTTCACAGTTGCAGCAGGCACAGGAAACGAGTAGAGTATCCCAGATGCTGGTGACACGGCCACCGAGCATAACAGGAGTGTGTGCTGTGTCTGAAATGTGGACCCAGCTCAGGACGGTCCCTGTGTGCACCCACCTAGGGGTGCTTCCGGGCTGAGTCATCAACTTATTTACCATTTTGTGCCTCCGTTTTCTCATCCCAAAGGTACAGATATAACTTGGCCTTGATTGGTTACTCTTTGTGCAGAATGTAACAGTGTTCAGCGTACAGTGAAAAAGTGTATGGACCTTCATAAAATGCATGAATGGGCTTTTCCCGCTACCTTGAGAGTGCGTTTCATTGTTTAGAGATAGATGTCAAATACAATACCACAAAGTTACTGCTTTCCTAGCCTTGACTCTTGCTGTTAGTGAAACATTGTTAGATATATTTTAGGATTCTGGAAATAGATGCAGTTCTTACATTTTGCCTCAGAAAGAATAATTGATGCCACTGTGTATTAGTGAGATTAAGCTATTCTTTCCTTCCCTCCTTCCTTCCTTCCTTCCTGCCTTCCTTCCTTCCTTCCTTCCCTCCTTCTTTCCTTTCCTCCTTCCTTTCTTTCTATCTCCCTCCCTCCCTCCCTCCCTCCCTCCCTTCCTTCCTTCCTCCCTTCCTTCCTTCCTTCCTCCCTCCCTCCCCCCCTCCCTCCTTCCTTCCTTCCTTCCTTCCTTCCTTCCTTCCTTCCTTCCTTCCTTCCTTCCTTCCCTCCTTCTTTCCTTTCCTCCTTCCTTTCTTTCTATCTCCCTCCCTCCCTCCCTTCCTTCCTTCCTCCCTCCCTTCCTTCCTTCCTCCCTCCCTCCCTTCCTCCCTCCCTCCCTCCCTCCCTCCCTCCCTCCCTCCTTCCTTCCTTCCTTCCTTCCTTCCTTCCTTCCTTCCTTCCTTCCTTCCTTCCTTCCTTCCTTCCTTCTTTCCTTCCCTCTTTCCTTCTTTCCTTCCCTCCTTCCTACCTTTCTTTCTATCTACCTACCTACTTCCTTCCTTCCTTCTTTTCTTACTCCTTTTTTCTTTCCTTTCCCCCTCTCGTTCTTCTTTTTGTCTACGTGCCAGCCTGACTTTCTTCCTCACCTCCGAGGTCTATTTTATGTTCTAGCGTGCATTCCTCTCCCACTCCCTCCATCTCCCTTCTGCTCCTTCCATCTTCCCTGCTGATATATCAGCAGTTGTGCCTGGCATGTAGCGGGCAGAAAAGTAACAGGCAGGCTGTGGTTCTCTGTTTTAATCGAATGTATTGCGGTGACACTGGTTAGTAAAATTACACGTTTCAGGTGCACAAATCTATAAGACATCCTCTGCGTATTGTATTGTGTGTTCTCCACCCAAAAATCTCCTTCCATCATTTCCCCATCACCCTCTTCTATCTCCAGATTATGTCATCTCTTTTGCAAAACTTAGAAATATATACATTTCGAAGTTTATTTATTTATTTTTCCTCTGACAGCTTGTGTCTGCTCCTGGTTGTGGCCAGTGAGTTCCTCATGTCAGTGACGTTAGTTTCCACTCCAGAATTCCCACTTGATTCCTTTCTATAACTTAAAATATTTTTACATTCTTCAGTTGATATTTTCACCCTACATTCCCTAACATCGTCACACAAGGTTTCCTCTAGTTTTTTGTTTTGTTTTGTTTTTTTGTTTTGTTTTTTTTGGGAACACATTGGTAGTAAATGCTTTGCTGACTTTTTCTGCAGAGTTCGCCATCCGGGCCCCCTCACAGGCAGTTTCTGTCGTCTGCTTTTGTGTCTCCTCCGTGTCATGCCTTCCTTTCGCTCTGCACCCCTGTACTTTCTCCGTGAACCAGTCCCTGTAGGTAGCTATGGTGGTGACTCCAGATCCCGACTCCTTCTTGGGGCTTGTTGTTATCTTTTCTTGGCCAGACTATTTTAATGCTGCCTTGGGGGGAAATATAAAAGCACACGAGGATGCCCATGGTTGTAGCAGATCTTTCTTGTTAATATATTTGGCATCACACCAGCTGCTAGTTTTCATGAACTGTCAGCTAATTGCTCTTCTCTGCAATTTCCAACAAAGCCCTAAGGAATAAATTACTCCCCGGTGTATATCCGATTTAACTTGGTCCCCTCTTCAGGGGTGGCCTTGAGACACGTCTCAGAGGGTGATTTTCCCGACTCCCAGAAAGTTCCCGTTAGCTACCGCCTTCCTCGTTCATGGAACTACCAGGCTCCTCTGAGGCTGCCCACCGTAACCCCCAGGGTCCTCAGAAGTGCCCATCGGCTGGGGCTTCCTTATATTCTGATAAAAATACAATCAGTTGTCTTGGAAGGAGCTGCAGCCGTCCCTCTCTTCGTCCCTAACTCTCCGGTTGGGCCCTGTCTCTGCACCCCCGAGCTGGGGGTGGGAACACTTAGCACGATCATCTAACAACGCTGCACCTCCTTGTGAGCCGGGCAGCAGCTGGGAGAAGGACCCTCTCTGGTCTCTTTGTCTCTTCCGTCTGCCACTGAGTTTCCACCCCCGGAGTGAGCTACAGCGAGGGCAATCAGGGCCCCGATATTCTGAGCCTGCTTTGCCTGGGTTCGAGTTTTTACCCTACCAGTGTGGGCTGGGTGGAGGAACAGAGCCCCAGAGATCACAGAGATTCTCACAGAATTTCAGCTTCTGTCGCCTGGATCTTAAGGGAATGAGTTCTGGTGGTCTGCTTCAACCGGGGAGAGACCATGGCCCTTGACAAGGAGCAGGGGAGGTGGGGGACATGGAAACCCTGTTTCTTGGTTTAACCCACCCAGAGGAGAACTCCCATCCTGTTGAGCTGAGGTGGTGGGTAGCATGTGAGTCACGGCTCAAATCCCACAGACTTTTTTGTTACTGGGATTTAGCAAATTATTTTATACAAAAATGTCTTCATTTGCTATATGCCTTTAGGAAAATTTCTGAAAACATATCATTAAAAACATAATTTTTACTAATGAAGGTTGTTTTTCTGGGCAGTAGATATATATAGTGTTTCCCATGTTATGCTTCCAAAAATTACTTTGCATTTTTCTTTTTGTTTTTCAAATAAATGCATTTGTGCACATATTAAACATATGGTTGTGATTTCTCAACACTTAGATGTACCTTAGATGGCAAAACTTTAATTAGCTTAGGTGAAATATATTTTTAGTTGAGGAACAACCGGAATGGGAATATAAACAGAATTTTCGAAGATGAAAAAAAAATAAAGCTCTAAATACAAACAATGAAAAAATATTAATAAATGTAATTAATGATATAGATATAAAATCTTGCATTAGTTATCACATGAAAATGTGTTAAATGTGGTCAACAGAAGACAAACCATCTCAGTGTTATCAAGCCAAATAAAAAAATAATATGGAAACACATTCAAGAACCCAATAATAAGTTCTCAAAGAGTGTTTGGTTGACATTTTTATATTTTAGTGTTTAATTCTGTGTTTCATTACCTATTTTCTTTTCAATGAGCAGCCACCCATGTTGAAAAAAAAGTTTAAGTTAAGTTAGATGACCAGAGTTAATTCAGAATAAATATGATTATCTGAGATTGTATTAATCTTACTGTTCTAGAAGTGGTTTCTAAATTGTTAATAGTTTAAATCAGGGGTCAAGAACCTTTTTGGCTGAGAGAGCCATGAACGCCACATATTTTAAAACGTAATTTCATGAGAGCCATACAATATGTTTAACACTAAATACAAGTAAATGTGTGCATTTTATGTAAGACCAACACTTTTAAAGTACAATAAGTCTCTGAATTCTTTTTAATAACGTTGTTATGCTATTGCTAACCAATGATGACTAAAGTACTTCTTACCATTAATATGACTTCTGGTGCTGCATGGTTTTGCTGATGGCTTTGTAGTCTGGTTGATACGTGGTGAGGTTAAGCTTCATACAGGCGTTGAGACTTCCATCCGTTAAACGTGATCGTAGATTGGTCTTAACGTTCTTTAGATGTGAGAAAGACTGCTCACATGCATATGTAGAGCCAAACATTGTCAGTACAGCAATACTCACATGCTGCAGTGTGTGGTATGTGATGGGAAGTGCATTCCAAGTTATGACAATCAGCTGGTCTGCGGGTTGAAGTTTTTCCATTTCTCCCCACTTGTGTTTGCTCGCCAACTCTGCTTGCTGTCGTGCAAGTCTTTCCAAACCTTCTTCATTCAGTGACTTGAACTTATTCACCCATATGTCTGAGGCCTTCAGGTCAGCAGCTTGTAGCTCAAAATCTCTGACGGAGACACCGGGGATGTAACTCAGGTCGGCGCTGTCCACTGCACACTCGTGTGGATGGGTGATGAACTTAAAAAGACGAGTGCACTCACGAAGTTCTCCAAGGCGCACTTTGAATGACAGCAGGAGATTAGATATGAAGCCCGCTAGCTGCTGGAGATCAAGATGTTGAGCAGGGTCACTTGCTGTGCATGCATCTTTAAACTCTCTCAGTTTTTTAAAGTGTAGTAAACGACTTGTTTCAATGTTGGTGATGAAGAGTTCTAGCTTGTTTTCAAATGCAAACACTACTTGTTGAAGGGATAAGACTGTATTTCCAATGCCTTGCATTTTCACACTGAGCTGGCTCAGAGGTTCAGTCATGTTCCTGAGATAGTAGAACTTCAGGAGTCACTCAGTGTTAGCTAACTCAGGATGCTCGACGGTTTTCATTTCAAGAAAAATCCAGCCCTGGCCAGTTGGCTCAGTGGTAGAGCGTCAGCCTGGCGTGCAGGAGTCCCAAGTTCGATTCCCAGCCAGGGCACACAGGAGAGGCGCCCATCTGTTTCTCCACCCCTCCCCCTCTTCTTCCTCTCTGTCTCTCTCTTCCCCTACCGCAGCCAAGGCTCCATTGAAGCAGAGTTTGCCCGGGCACTGAAGATGGCTCTGTGGCCTCTGCCTCAAGCGCTAGAATGGCTCTGGTTGCAACAGAGCAACAGCCCAGATGGGCAGAGCATCGCCCCCTGGTGGGCATGCCGGGTGGATCTCGGTCGGGCGCATGCGGGAGTCTGTCTGACTGGTTTCCAACTTCAGAAAAAAAAATACAAAAAAAAAAAAAAAAAGAAAGAAAAATCCAGATTTTGCTCAGACAAACCGAGCAATGGCCGAGAACTTCCCTCTTGACAACCAACACACATTGCTGTGCAGAAGCAGACCAGGATAATTATTCCCAACTTCATCCAGCAGTGTTTTAAACTGGCGATCATTTAAGGCTCAGGCAACAATAGAGTTGACCACCCGAATGACCAGCGACATCACCTCACCAAGCAGCTCACCACACATCTGAGCACAAAGCACCTCCTGATGTAGGATGCAGTGAAAACTTAGGATGGGTCTCTTTTCATGCTCACGAAGAAGCACTACAAATCCTGTTTTTCCCCACCATGCATGGAGCACCATCAGTACACACTGAAATAAGTTTATCCATTGGAAGATATTTTCTTTAGCGAACTCAGTGAAAGACTTGAATAAATCCTCCCCTCTTGTTGCCTCTTTCATAGGCAAAACAGTTAGACTTTCCTCACATAATGTGTCACCGACAGCATACCTTGCAATCACACTGAACTGAGATAAATGGCTTATGTCTGTTGACTCATCCAAAGCGAGAGAAAAGAATGGTGCTGCATTTATGTCCTTCACTTGTGTTGCCTCAATTTGATTTGCCATCATGATAGTACGATCGTGAACAGTTCTTGCTGACAGACGCATGTCTTTTATTCATTTGATTATCTTGTTTTTATCCGAAAAGTCGTCAACAAGTTCATTGGCAACATCAAGCATGAATGATTTGGCATACTCCCCATCTCTGAATGGCTTTCTGTTTCTCACAACTGCTAAAGCACCAGCAAAGCTAGCCGAACTCCAGTCACCTTGTTGGGTGCAAACACGGAGTTGCTGCTGACTAGCTTGCACTCTGCACAGTAGCGTTTGACATGCTTTCTTCCTGCTGTCCCCCGCTGGATATTTTGGTGGAAATGTACTATAATGTGTGTTGAAGTGTCGCTTTATATTTGACCGTTTCATTGATGCAATTTTATCATTGCATATTAGACACACTGCAGAACCTGCTCTCTCCACAAAGGCGAATTCCTCTGTCCATTCCTGCTGAAAAGTACGATATTCCTCATCTTTTTTTCTTTTAGCCATCTTCTTCGTCAAAAGGGTTTCTGCAATTAGCTAGCTGACTACTTGATTAAAAGGAGGAAAGTTTACTTCGTGACCTCACAACGACCCATGTACGTTACGCAGTATGCAGTAAAAATTTGGTGTTGTCCCGGAGGACAGCTGTGATTGGCTCCAGCCACCTGCAAACATGAACATGAGTGGTAGGAAATGAATGGATTTTAATACATGAGAATGTTTTATATTTAAAAAAAAATTTTTTTTTATTAAAGATTTGTCTGCAAGCCAGATGCAACCATCAAAAGAGCCACATTTAGCTCATGAGCCATTGATTCCTGACCCCTGGTTTAAATGAAATAAAAACATATTCATTTGAAAAAGAATTAATAAAGAGCATCTAAATATTTAAAAGGTAAGGAAAGTGCAGTAAGCAAGAGGTGTTTTCAAATAAAAATTTGCCTGAAGTCCATTTTCAAACTGTGTTCTGAAGCACTCTTTAAATGATACCTTGAATATTGTAAAGGAGGATTGTACTAGATATTTACCAGTTTGATAAATATTTTATTTGACTGGCCTATCCTTGATTATTTATTCAAAATTTGTTGCCTTAATATTTGCCTGGTAAGAATTTAATATTCTCATTTCTCTGACCTACCAAATTAACCTTGTACACATTACAGTGTGGTCCATTTTTTCAGTTCTCCGTTATATTTAGCTTAGACTACATTAATTATTTTCTATTCAAAACAAGGTAAATATGTTTAATCTTTCACAGCCTCTTGAATAGAATACATTGCTTTAGTCAACCAGTTTATATATTATGCACATAACTTCCATTTTCTCACTATGGATTACTTTTCTCATTGGGAAGACATGACATTTTTGTTCTTATATTTTTTTTAAATCTTAAATTTCAAGACAATTTCTCCTATGGTAGGACATATATAGTCGGCAAATTCTTCTACTCTCTACAATTTATATTACTTGTAATATAATCTAATGAATTTATTTTAGCATTGGTTATAAATCAATGAGTCAGAAAGGGTTTATTTGTAAAAAGTTTACATTGATAGTCTCATGTTAACTAGTCAGTTATTTGCAAGGATATATTTTCTTTCAAAATGCTTTGAAAGATAATATAATAAGTACATTTATAATTATATGAATCTTACTATATTATAATACCTACCTAACAGTATTACTTACAATCTTATTTGATACCTAAAATAGGCTAAACATAGTACAAAAACACTTTATAGATATAACCAAATAATTTTCAGAGTAATTTTATACATTATATTTTTGAAAATCTTTTTTGAGTTATAGAAGGTTTATATAAAACAGGAATCAGATAGCAGTATAAGAGTATAAATGTGGACTCTGGCCTGTTTGCTCAGTGGATAGAGTGTTGGCTGGGCATGCAGACATTCCAGGTTCAATTCCTGGTCAGGGCACACATAAGAAGCTACCATCTGCTTTATTTCCCTGTCCTCTCCCCTTTCTCTATCTTTTCCCCTCCCACAGCCAGTGGCTCTATTACCTGGACCATGGCCCCAGGAGCTGAGGATAGCTGGGCTGATTCAACCATTGGTCTCAGAGAGTTGCTGGGTGGATCCCTGGTCAGGGGCAAATGCAGGAGTCTGTCACTCTATCTCCTCCCCCCGTCACTTAAAATAAAAAGAGTATAAACGTGAATTTAACATATTAACAACAATTACATTTATGTCATAATGCTTGTTATTTTTACCAGGCTATACCCATGGGGGAAAATCCCAAGCTATTCCTCCCAGATAGAGTTCTCAGACTGTTTGGATATAGAATATACAACACAGATAGACTCACCACTACAACGATGACATATCAATGAGTGTAGTATCTGCTCACTGCTTAATGTATTGGGAAAATAATACTCTTCATTGTAAAACCGTTGACAGCTATCAATCTGCTTGTGGAGTTTTCTCCCACTATTTTTAAAAGGAGTCAAATAACTGATTGGAAAAAGAAGATGGTTGTCTTTTGTCTTTGAAAAGTTCTATTATAGACCAATATTATCAGAAGAGAAACATGTGGGTTCAAATCAATGCCTCTTCCAGGCCAGTAACTGTGAGCATAATTCTCAGTATTCTCATTTTTTTTGATATGTGAGATAGTTCCACACGGGTCGGGCTACCGTCAGGGCAATAGAGCTGCACCCACAATGTTGAACAGGGTCTCAATGCTGCAAGGGTTCAATGCTGAGGAGGAAAAGGAGGAAGAGGAAGAATCAAGTTCTGTGTGAACACACCTGAGTTAGCAATTTTGTTACTGAACAACCACTGCCATAGATCAGTCTTCCCAACACAAAACTAAAATCCAGAAAGTGGTAATTAAAAGAAAACAGTGTGTACTTAAAACTATCTGAGATAACATCAAGCAAATGACCTTTCCAACCAATCGTATTGTCTTTATTGCTACTTGAAAAGCTGGCTTGATATTGCTTCAAACAGAATTTGAGGTGTCAGTCGACATATGCATGTATAAAATGGATGACATTCAAATAGTGTTGATTGACGGATTTTTATCTCCACTTAGTGTAGTGCCATTAGTAAATGCCATTTCATATACTGACTTCAGCCCTTTATAGAGAAACGTTTAATTGGCTATTTGAACAGAACCATATAGAGATTATGCTAATCAAATTTTAGATAAAAGATACAAGAAAATGCAGTTAAAATAAAAAAAATTCAGATTTCTTAGCACTGATACAACAAATGAAGTCATAACTACAAGGTAAACTATAAAAATAATCAAGGTAAATGTACAGGTCTGAAATTTGCATACAGAATGAAAGGACTATTATAGCAAGTAGAAACGGAAAACTAACTTAATGGATAATTATGTAAAAATAATAAACAAGAGAAGAATGGACCTTAAATCTTTAAAGAAGTTAAGAGTCCAGCGGACCCAAAATAAACAAAAATGCAAATTGCATAAAAAAAATGTAGGTAATGACCTCCAGTTGTGAGGTCCCCAGCTTACGTCTGGACACTATTTCCTTCTTCAAATCGAACCCGGGAATCCTGCACACCAGGCCAATGACTCCGTCGGGTCTACCATATCATGCTTTTTACTTTAAAAAAAAAAAATTTACATTTCTTTTGAATGCTGATGAACAGGAGACACCAAATCTTTTTTGCCTGCAAACTACTACCTTCTTTATTAGATCCAGCTAATAACACTGTTTTGTCTTTTTCCTAATAGCTCCAGATATATGGAAAAGATTTATATAGGCGGATGGGGATCCTCAAACCCCTCAGCGAGATCTTCTGAGAATGGCTTTTAAGATACCTAGAGGCAGAAAAAGCCCAATAGAGATCAGGGGAACTACCAGCTTTTAGGATACACCCTTAAAGGCTCCAACACCCCAAAGGGGTCTCATAGGATGCCATCTGGGTCCTGCTTCAATAGTGGAAAGGAAGGTCATTGAGCTAAAGCCTGCCAGGCTTACATGCCTCTGCTGTGAGGAAACAGGGACACTGGAAGGTGGGCTTCCCCCTCGCTCCTCTAAGGGAGGGTTTAGTCTTTTCCAGCCCTGCTCCAGCCACCTATGACCTAACCTTGCCCAGAAAGCTGGGGTTTGCCACTGAAGGCTGAAGGTGCCCAGGGCCATCGGCCCCATCTATGACACTGTGGATGAGCCTAGGGTATTTCTTCCAAGAAGCAGGTAAACTGATCTCATTTGCACAAGGGCCACTTAACTATGTTTTGCCTGAATAGTCAGGTTTTTTATTCTCCCCTCAAAGATCTCTGTTGTGGGTGTTGAGAGTCCTATTTTCTGCTGCTTTGCTTAATATATAGTGTTTCCTTTATCCCTCCTACCTCAATGCCCCACTCATATTTCAGGCTGGGACCTACTCCTAATTTAGAGCTCTCTTTCCTCCTTTTGCCAACTTGTATTATGAATTTACCTTTGCCACCCAGCTTAGTATATCCCAAGGTTCTCTTTACCATGCCACAGTCACAGAGCTCCAGGGAAAAGCAACCTGGTCTCATCTCTCCAGGCAGAGGAGAACAGAAGCTCCATATCCACGCATGCTGCAAATGGCTTTTTCCAGTCTACCTGAATCATTACTAGCTAGAAGCAGCAGTCATTGGGACTTGGACATGAGCTGCAAAGTATAGAATGGTGACAACAATTCCAGTGCCATGCAGACTTTTCCTGTGGGGAACTGTCCTGGACTCCTGCTCCCTGTGACAGCTCCTAACAGACTGAACTGGGGTTGGGTTGCATTTTTCAGGGATTTGGCATGGTGATGGGGCCAACTTGGACTTGGTGAACATGTTAAGGACACTACTCTTTTATGGATTCTTGCTGTATTGGCCAAGAGTTTGCTTAAAGGCTTTTAATCACTGTAAAAAAAAATAGAGGACTGGATGAAGAAGATGGGGCACATATAAACCATGGTATACTATTCAGCTAGGAGAAATGATGACATCGGATCACTTACAGCGGAATGGTGGAGTCTTGGTAGCATTGTACGGGGTGAAATAAGCGAATCAGAAAAAAACAGGAACTGCAGGATTCCATACATTGGTGGGACATAAAAGCGAGACTAAGAGGCATGGACAGGAGTGTGGTGGTTACGGAGGGTGGGGGGAGGGGTGGAGGGAGAGGGGCAGGGGGAGGGGTACAGAGACAACTGGATGGAGGGTGGCAGAGGACGATCTCTCTTCGGGTGATGGGTATGCAACAGAACTAAATGACAAGATAACCTGGAAATGTTTTCTTTGAATGTATGTACCCTGATTTATTGATGTCACCCCATTAAAATAAAAATTTATTTATAAAAAAAAATACTTTTACAGGTGATTAACCAGATCATTTACCAAGGTGATCAGCCAGGAACTTGAAAGGCTCTGAAATCACATTTGACTAATCTCCAATTATCCCTCGATATCATTAGCCATGATACGAGAAGCTCAACTGAGTGTGTGTCAGTTAAATATCTAAGGTTTCGCTGGTGGAAAAAGGTACACATAATCTCCGTGTCTATAAAACGATGGACTATGACTAAGTAGAAGTTATAAAACAGTAGAATTCAATATGTGTTATCTTTTTTTTTTTTTGGCTTACACACTAAGAAATATACAGTAATTAAAATAATTGTGGGATAGTTGAATATTTTTTTTATTTTCTCCAAAATATTAGTTTATTTTATCATTATAACAAGATATGAGAATAGACAGAGCTTAGCTTCATTCGTCTTGAGGAATGAATCAATGGAAATACAGAATAATTTATTTGATTTGCACTGATACATGCATTAGTATTACTTATGTAGGAGATTGATTACTGTTGCCTCGTATTAAAGAATTGCTTCAATAAAATAGACATTTTAATAATTTGGGAACTCAAGTATGGAAAATATTAACATGCAAACATTAAGATTCCTACACTCAAAGGTTCAAGCAGGGTCAGAAAGAGCCATTCATGAATAAGCTTTTGAAGAGGTTTCTATATGAAGAAAGTACCTCTAATGACCCTTCCATAACAAGCTTTTACGATGATTTAATAATCTCTAGCATTCCTTTCTATCCATTCTTGTACTTGTCACCAAACTGTGGTCTCAATGCTTGACTTCCCCAACTACACACAGAAACTCCTTCTATGAATCGGGGAGCAAATCAGATGTTGCTTGGCATACGTGTTACTGTCTCTGTAAAGAGATCACCCTACATAAAATGCGAAATATTACTTTTTGGGCATGAGTATGGTACAAACAATATCTCAAGCTGCTTACATTGTCTAAACACACACACACACAAACACACATGCACACAGACACACATACACACAAATGAAGGTAAGAGAGCATTGCACAAAAAAGAGGCAAAAACATAAATGAAGAAGAAACAACTTCCCTGAAAATCCAACCATAGTTCAGTAAAACAAAACTATCTAAAGCTTATAAAGCAGGGTCAGGAACCTACGGCTCGCGAGCCAGATGTGGCTCTTTTGATGGCTGCATCTGGCTTGCAGACAAATCTTTAATAAAAAATAATAATAACATTAAAAATATAAAACATTCTCATGTATTATAATCCATTCATTTCTACTGCTCATGTTCATGGTTGCGGGTGGCTGGAGTCAATCACAGCTGTCCGCTGGGACAGCACCAAATTTTTACTGGATAATGCATAATGTACATGGGTCATTGTGAGGTCAGGAAGTAAACTTCCCTTTTTAATCAAGTAGTCAGCTAGCTAATGGCAGAAACCCTTTTGACGAAGAAAATGGCTAAAAGAAAAAAAAAGATGAGGAGTATCGTACTTTTCAGCAGGAATGGACAGAGAAATTTGCCTTTGTAAAGAGAGAGGTTCTGCAGTGTGTTCTAATATGCAATGATAAAGTTGCATTGATGAAACGGTCAAATATAAAGCAGCACTTCAACACACACCATAGTACATTTGCATCGAAATATCCAGCGGGGGACAGCAGGAAGAAAGCATGAAGCATGTCAAGTGCTACTGTGCAGAGTGCAAGCTAGTCAGCAGCAACTCCGTGTTTGGACCCAACAAGGTGACTGGAATTCGCCTAGCTTTGCTGGTGCTTTAGATATTGTGAGAAATGGAAAGCCATTCACAGATGGGGAGTATGTCAAATCATTCATGCTTGATGTTGCCAATGAACTTGTTGACGACTTTTCGGATAAAAACAAGATAATCAAATGAATAAAAGACATGCGTCTGTCAGCAAGAACTGTTCATGATTGTACCATCATGATGGCAAATCAAATTGAGGCAACAAAAGTGAAGGACGTAATTGCAGCACCATTCTTTTCTCTCACTTTGGATGAGTCAACAGACGTAAGCCATTTGTCCCAGTTCAGCGTGATTGCAAGGTATGCTGTGGGTGACACACTACATGAGGAAAGTCTTGCTGTTTTGCTTATGAAAGAGACAACAAGAGGGGAGGATTTATTCAAGTCTTTCACTGAGTTTGCTAAAGAAAAAAAATCTACTGATGGATAAACTTATTTCAGTGTGTATTGATGGTGCTCCGTGCCTGGTGGGGAAAAACAGAGGATTCTGTTTTAGTGCTTCTTTGTGAACATGAAAAGAGACCCATCCTAAGTTTTCACTGCATTCTACATCAGGAGGCGCTTTGTGCTCAGATGTGTGGCAAGCTGCTTGGTGAGGTGATGTTGCTGGTCATTCGGGTGGTCAACTCGGGTTGCCTGAGCTTTAAATGATCACCAGTTTAAAACACTGTTGGATGAAGTTGGGAATAATTATCCTGGTCTGCTTCTGCAGAGCAATGTGCGTTGGTTGTAAAGAGAGAAGGTGTCTGAGCAAAATCTGGACTTTTCTTGAAATGAAAAATGTCGAGCATCCTGAGTTAGCAAACACTGAGTGGCTCCTGAAGTTCTATTATCTCAGGGACATGACTGAACATCTGAACCAGCTCAATGTGAAAATGCAAGGTATTAGAAATACAGTCTTATCCCTTCAACAAACAAGCAGTGTTTGCATTTGAAAACAAGCTGGAACTCTTCATCGCCAACATTGAAACAGGTCGTTTACTACACTTTGAAAAACTGGGAGAGTTTAAAGATGCATGCACAGCAAGTGACCCTGCTCAACATCTTGATCTCCAGCAGCTAGCGGGCTTCACATCTAATCTCCTGCAGTCATTCAAAGCACACTTTGGAGAATTTCGTAAGCGCACTCGTCTTTTTAAGCTCATCACTCATCCACACGAGTGTGCAGTGGACAGCGCCGACCTGAGTTACATCCCCGGTGTCTCCGTCAGAGATTTTGAGCTACAAGCTGCTGACCTGAAGGCTTCAAACATGTGGGTGAATAAGTTTAAGTCACTGAATGAAGATTTGGAAAGACTTGCACGACAGCAAGCAGAGTTGGCGAGCAAACACAAGTGGGGAGAAATGAAAAAACTTCAACCCGCGGACCAGCTGATTGTCAAAACTTGGAACGTGCTTCCCATCACATACCACACACTGCAGCATGTGAGTATTGCTGTACTGACAATGTTTGGCTCTACGTATGCATGTGAGCAGTCTTTCTCACAACCTAAGAATGTTAAGACCAATCTACGATCATGTTTAATGGATGGAAGTCTCAATGCCTGCATGAAGCTTAATCTCACCATGTATCAACCAGACTACAAAGCCATCACCAAAATCATGCAGCACCAGAAGTCGCATTAATGGTGAGAAGTACTTTATTCATCATTGGTTAGCAACAGCATAACAAGGTCATTAAAAAGAATTCAGAGACTTACTGTACTTTAAAAGTGTTGATCTTACATAAAATGCACACATTTACTTGTATTTATTGTTAAACATATTGTATGGCTCTCATGGAATTACATTTTAGAATATGTGGTGTTTATGGCTCTCTCAGCCAAAAAGGTTCCCGACCCCTGTTATAGAGCACTGGATGTAGAGAAAAAGAAAGGCTGTTGTTTGTACTTTTGCTAACATCGGTTTTACTATTTTTTTATTTTAATACATTTCAAATGATATCTGATAAACTGAGGGACCTACTTTTGGATAATGCTCCTTACTTAAAGATTTTATTTATTGATTTGAGAGAGAGAGAGAGGCTGGAGGGAGGAAGAGTGGGAAGCATCACATCATAGCTGATTCTCAAATGGGCCTTAACCAGGCAAGCCCAGGGTTTAGAGCCCACAACCTCTGCATTCCAGGTCGACATCTTGTCCACTGTGCCACCCCAGGTCAGGGTGCTGGATAATGCTCCTTTTATTGTTTGACTGGAAACTAAATGGATGCCATTTTCCTCTTGCTTTATATTGAGAAAAGCTCCCAGTCATCTGTGGGGAAGTAAAATATAATTGTAAAATAGGTTTTCTTTATTTGACTTGCAAAGTTTGCTCTTTTATCTTCAAACAGGCTGGGATTCCATGAGCCCCTTTGCTTATCAACCTAGAAAGAGGCCCTTGGGGAAGTACCAGACTCTACAATTAGAGATGGCTTTCTCGCCTCACGATACCCCTGGCAAAATATTCTTCCTGTGTCAGGCTTTGTAATTTTGCTTCAAATTCTCCCTGGGAAACATTAATATGGAGAAATAACACATTATTTAGGAAGTAACATTGGTAAAATATTGCACATTTGGAAGGTGAAAAATACACACAGTGAAGTATAGATTAATTAAGTAGATAACACACTTCAGGGTCTCAATTCTCTTTCATGTCATTGACTAGAAAGGCAAATAACTGAATATTGTGATGGCCAGATCTCATTATCTGTGAAATCTATCATAGGGAGCGATATCAAACTGTGTCTCACCGAGTTTTATTTTTTTTGCATTTTGGTGTGATGAAATATCAATCAGAATATATTTCCTGATTGTTGCTATAGATAATAACTATATATTTTTTTAGATATACATCTTCCCATTTTAAATAGAAATGCAACTTTTTGTAAGTTTTTTGTTTAATTCAGTGAGAGGAGAGGAGGCAGAGAGACAGACTCCCACATGCATTCCTACCAGGATCCTCTTAGCAAGCCCACTAGAGGGCAATGCTCTGCCCATCTGGGGTATTACTCCATTGTTCAGCAACTGAGCTCTTCTTAGTGCCTGAGGCAGAGGTCAAGGAGCCATCCTCAGTGCTTCGAGCCAACTTGCTCCAATCAAACCATGTCTGTTGTAGTGGAAGAAAGAGAAAGAGAAAGAGAGAAGGGGAAGAGGGAGGAGTAGAGAAACAGATGGTTGTTTCTCTTGTGTTCCCTGACCAGGAATCAAACCAGAAACATCCACATGCCTGGCCAACACTCTCCCACTGAGCCAACTGGCCAGGATTTTTCTTAACTTTATATAAAGTTTATTTTATTATGCACTTATCAATTTCTAATATGTACCTGAATGTGTCTATCGGCATAGTAAAAGAAAGGTAGATGCAAGAGACTGAGTTAGAAAGTTCTAGAAAAGTAGAATCTGAGTTAGGAATGGAAAGAACTGATCAGCACTGAGATCACACACAATAACCTGGTGGAATTACACTGATGATGGCATTATGGTGCTGGAATTATGCTGGAATTTCCTGGTGGAAAATAGGATGGTGGTTCCCAGGGGCTTGTGGGAAAGGAGAATGGGAAGGAGCTGATTGATGGGTATAAGGTTTCAGCACGCAACAATGAAGTTCTGTAGACAAAGGATGATGACGGTTGTACAACAACGAGCGTGTATTTAATGAACTGAATTATACATTTTCAAATGGTTAACATCTTAAATGTTAGCCCTCATATGTCTTATCATAATAAGAAAATAGTAGGGCTGGATGTCCCAGTGACATCACAGCTTGGAAACAGTGCAAGTTAAGTGTCCGAGTGACTGAAAATGAACCGATTAAATGCATATATAGCCTGCATGTACTTACAAGTCTTTTCAACGTTAAATTATTTTTGAAAAAGTAGTGCTTAGTTTCAAAACTCCTCGGACTCTAGCTCATCTATTACTTACTTGAAATTCAATGGATGAAATTCTAAGTATATTGGCATCTCCCTGTTCAGACCCTTCCACCTCGTTCACAGCCTCCAGCCCCCGCCCCGCAATGCAGAGGGTCAATGTATTCAAGCCCTGTGAGAAGTCTCGACCCTGCACGGCCAGCTCCACACCGGCGGTGACCTTGACCGAGGCGGGCTCCACCCCACCGCCATGCGCACCGACGCGAACAGCTGCTCTTCCGTGCAGAGGGACGCCCTGAGCGAAGCCCAGGGCAGGTTTGTCCGAGGCAGGACGGAGACCCAAAGGACATCAGGTGGCAGGAGGCCGCAGGCAGGATGCTGGAGATGCGGATGAAGATGGGGCAGTAGAACACCTTTATTTGGGCCTGACCAGGCGGTGGCACAGTGGACAGAGTGTGGATCTGGGATGCTGAGGACGCAGGTTCGAAACCTTGAGTTCGCTGGTTTGAGGGCAGGCTCATTCGGCTTGAGCGCGGAATCATCATAGACCTGATGGTGGTCGCTGGCTTGAGCTCAGGGTCGCTGGCTTGAGCAAGAGGTCACTTGCTCTGCTGGAGCCCCCCGGTCAAGGCACATAGGAGAAAGCAGTCAATGAACAACTAAAGTACCTCAACTATAAGCTGATGCTTCTCATTTCTCATCTTCCTTCCTTCCTGTCTGTCTGTATCTCTTTCACTCACACACACACACACACACACACATCTTTACTTGGAAGGCTTCAAAGCTGTTAAGCAAATCTGCACTCTTCCCATGTTTATCACAGGAGAACGCCTTCCTTAAAGGAGAGCGGCCCACACACTGCGGACGTGTCTTCCTTGCAGATCATGACACATGTATGAAGTGAAGACAAGGTCAGGAGCTCTCAGGTGACCCAGCCAGGAGGTGCAGGGGACCAAGGCTACTGAGCCCTCCCACTGGCCCCTCCCACTGGCCCCTCCCACCACCGCCTGAGCATCAGGCACCCTAAGGAGGCTACACAGGGGGCACAGCGCCTGCTTTTGCCTGCACCTCCCCCACAGCCCCGGGTGTGCGTCCAGCGGCAGCGGGACAAGGACGGCCTGCACCCCAGCCACAAGGGGACCCTGGGCGGGCAGGTGACGGCCACAGAGGGACCACCTCACAGCGCCCTGACGCTTTGGGACCCTGACAACCCAAAACTAAAGTAAACCACAAAGGAATAGGCTGGAAATAACGACCAAACCGCGAGGGAAGGTGAGCATCTTTCTCCAGCGGGGCCTGGGAGGGAGGGGTTTCCATCAGGACAAGTTTATGACTTTAAGCCTGGAAGTGAGGCAAATGTTCTGAGAAGAGAAAATTTCAAGTTATGGTATTTGTTTCACTGTGGAATTTTCTGTGTGTGTGTGTGTGTGTGTGTGTGTGTGTGTGTGTGTATATATATATATATATATATAATTTGGAGTTACTGCATTTAAATATCTTGATTTAAAAGAAAGAAAATTGTGTGAATCACATATGTTCAGGCAGAGCTGAGATTATTATGTCCTGTGTGTACAAACTGGGTTAGAATTGTCGCACAGTGATTTCCAGAGGACATATTAGAAGTATTAATTTAAAAACTACCACTATGGTAAGCATTAAAAAGAAACAACTAAATAATATCTTAGACACTTAATTGGAGATGTAATGAAACCTGTCAGATTACTAATGTGTACAATTACACAAGTAATGCTTCAAAGAAAAGACAAACTGTAACCCTATTTCTAAATCACACGAACACCTCTGACTGCTCGCAAAGCAAAAGATAGCCCTCTTAAAACAATGTAAACAAATACAGAAACTGTGTGGACCACGTGGCCAAGGATACCATGGCCTGAGTTTATCTGTATGACTTTATATCTTGAAACAAAGTGGCCCTCTAGTCATCAAGTGGAACCACAATTTAAACTACAGTATATCATTACATTTAATTTGCAGCTCTTGAAATCAAACTTAGAATTACAAAGTTATAAGAACCATTAACAATCTCCTTATCTGATCATTTTTCCAATACCTAAGAATTCATTTTCCTGTATGTATTGAAGAGAATTGCTTTTGCGAAGGACTGTCCTCATTCCATTTTCCATTACTAAAAATATACCTAATTAACATGTTATATTCTAAACTCAGTTTTATTTTATGCATATGCCTCTATTGTTTGATCATTGGTCTTTAAGTCTATGACCTTATATTTTAACCTAGTGGTTTTCTAGGCTTTTTTTTTTAATTCTGGAAACCCCAGTGTCTCAACAATTATTTTATAGTATCCAAATGCCAAAAGAAATTCCTAAAAATTTTATTTGTTTATTTTTTTAATTATTTTTATTTTTTTGTTATTTTTTACTTAGTTAGAAACCAGGAGGCAGTCAGCCAGACTCCTGCATGCACCCGACCAGGATTCACCTGGCATGCCCACTAGAGGGCAATACTCTGCCCATCTGGGCAGTTGCTCTGTTGCAACTGGAGCCATTCTAGAGCCTGAGGTGGAGGACATGGAGCTATCCTCAGTGCCTGAGCCATCTTTGTTTCAATGGAGCCTTGGATGCAGGAGGGGAAGACAGAGACAGAAAGGAAGGAAAAGGGGAAGGGTGGAGAAGCAGATGGGCGCTTCTCCTGTATGCCCTGACCTGGAATCGAACCGGAGACTTCCACAAGCTGGGCCAACTGGCCCAGCTCTACCACTGAGCCAACCGGCCAGGGACAAATTTTATTTTCTTTTGAAATAGTTAGCTTCAAACTAAGTATGTATTGGCAGAAGAATGCTCTTCGATTAAAAATAAAACATTTTTTTATCCTAAACCACAATTTCTCACTCACAGACTGTGTATGCATGCAGGGTAATGCACATGTTCTTATACCTTAGAACCAGACTCAAAAAGTTCTCACAGTGTGTGATGAAGGTCAAGACTCCCTGATACCTATAAAACTTACAATATTCAGGACATTGCTGAGAGTTAGTTACAACATCCTGGAGTGTCCCAGTATGCATTGGAGAATTATGAATTTAGACATTGCTTTCGAAATCTTTATTTGGCTAGTTTCTGAAATATATATATTTTAATCCTCAGTTTCCAAGGCCACCCGCAATTAGTATATACTTTGCACAAATATCTATTCTTCTTGATTTAAAAAGCAAAACAAACCACTTTTAGAAAAAGAGGCTTTCAACCTATGACACAATGTTTTCACTGTCTTGCATCGAAGCAAAGTCAGAATAAGCAAGGTGGTCTTGATTCTGTTGCTCTCACACTGCCTGGACCCTCACCTGTGAGCCAGCTTCTTACCTGTCTATTTAGAATCTCCTAGATTAGAGGAATAACTGTCATAAAATATTTATTTTTGTAAATAAAAACATTCAAATAGGCATTGTGCTTTCATAATTATTCATAAAGCTTTAAAAAATCCTAATCTCTCCTAACTCACCTATATTTTAGTATGAAATTGTCATACTATGTCAGTTACTATCTATTGGAATTTCTGGAGCCTCTGTTGCATCATATGAGCAAAAAAAAAAAAAAGAAAGAAAGAAAGAAGAAGAAAAAGAAAGAAAGTGGAAATAATCTGTGAATTAACTTCCTTAAAAGTGATCATCTTGTTTCCTCTTCACTTCAGAATATAAAAATTGTCTGAGCAATCATGTTTTCTTTTTATTTTGATTTCTTCGATATTTAACCCACAACTAATATTGCCCTTGAGTTTAGCATTATGTACTTAAAAAAATCATAATGATTAGTTTCTGGTTTCGGCTCTGCCATGTAAACAGTTTGGAGATTGTGACGTCTCCCTTTACAAAACAAATTCACTTGTGGTCTGAGAGTATCTGTTGTCTGATTTCTGAAACTGCTATGATGTGTTTGATGCCCTAGAAGGGGGTCTATTTGTATTAAATGTTCCAATGATGTACATACTACAACTTTTGAAATTTCCCAAGGTTCTTGGATAGTCTGTTCACTTCTTTTTCTTCATTTTTTTTTTTCTATTTTCTTTACAGTTTGGGAAGTTTCCATTGATCTGTCTTCAAGTGCAGTGATTAGTTCATCCGCCCTATCCAATGTCCTGATAAAATGATTGAGGGCATTCTAGCTTTTAGCAAATTTATTGGGATGACATTGGTTACTCAAATTATTTAGGTTCTTTTATATATTTAATGAAATTTTATAGGTTAATAATGCATCATTTCTATATTGTGTTCTGTGCTCTTTTGTTCTGCTTTAGTATTTTTGATCACTAGATTTTCTTTTTGATTCTTTCTTAGAGTTTCTTCCTTTCCGCTGTGCTTTTTTGTTGTTCTATCTTATAATTCTAACGTTCTTGGTGATATTGAGTGGGACTCATTCCTGATCTCTTCAGACTATGATTTTTAGTTGTTGTTGTTTTTTATATGTTTATCTGTGTTTGCTTTTAAACATACTGTGTAATTTCTTGTTGAAAGCTGGGCATATTATATCATGTGACATGAGCTAAGATAAATAGGCCTTTAGTTTGTAGATTGATACAACACAAGTAGCAATTCAGCTGTGTTAAATGTTTCCTGTAGTTGTGCAGTTGTGTGTCTAGTCCTTGATTTTGTTTTTCCTTGTTCTCTTCTTTTTTGGCCTGACTTGCAAGGAGTATAGGATGAGAAGGGAGGGAAAGGTAACATCTCACTAAAGACACCTGAGGACACCATTCAGCCAAGTGACTGAGATGAATACTAACAGTGATGAAAATTTTAATACGATCCTCTGTGTCTTCCTTTCATTTTCTGTATTTTTCTAAAGTAAGAAGCAGGGGATGAGAGAGTGAGGGGAGGCAGTCAGACAGACTCCCACATGTGTCTGACTGGGATCCACCCGGCATGTCCACCAGAAGGCAATGCTCTGCCTATCTGGGGTGTTGCTCCATTGCAACCGGAGCCATTCCAGCACCTGAGGCAGAGGCCATGAAGCCATCCTCAGCACCCGGGCCAACTTTGCTCCAATGGGGCCTTGGCTGCAGGAGGGGAAGAGAGAGAGAGAAAGAAGAGAGGGAAGGGTGGAGAAGCAGATGGGCGCTTCTCCTGTGTGCCCTGACTGGGATTCCTGGGACTTCCACATGCCAGGCTGACGCTCTACCACTAAACCAACAGGCCAGCACTATCTCTGTGTCTTCTTTTCGGAAATCCATAAACTGATTCTAACCAAGAAAAAAGGCATAAAGCAACAAACACCAACGGAGGATCATTCTGCTAAATACTTAACCAATAATTCTCAAAACTGTCAAAGTCATAAAAAAAAAAAAAAGGAAAATCAGGGAAGTATCTCAGCCAACAGGTGCCTAAGGACACATAACAATTAAGTATAATGTCAAAACCTAGAATTGTTCATGGAACAGAAAATATTTATTAGGTAGAGTACAGAAGAAATATGAACAAGTATAAGCTTTAGTTAATAATCATGCTTCATTATCGGATCATTAAATGTTACAAATTTTATCATTTCATTAATATGAGGTGCTAACAACAAGATGAACTGGGTATGGAGTCTATAGAAACTCCATAATATTTGCCTTTTTAAAAATCTAAAAGTGTCCTAAATTTATGTAAAATCATAATAGGTTGTTATCTGAATAAAACACAGAATTAATGTTTCCTAAAATAGCAAGTATTTGCATAAGATAATACAATGTAATGGGATTTCCTTCAGCTCCAGGGAGGCCAACATAAGTTAGTAAATAGAAAGCACATTCTCAAGAGTATGTGTAAACACCAAACATTGACTGGGAAATATTATTTTCCATCATAGAGCATTTAGAACCAAAATTTCGCCTCGGCAAACCCTTTCTTGAGTTCAATTTTCTAGCCCATTCTCTTTCATAGAAGCAATGGTTTCTGAAATAAAATATTACTCCTGGTGACCTGAGTTCTTCTAAATGGAGCAAACCTACAATTGGAAAGCAGATTTAACCTCCCACATAATACACTTCTACCCGGATTTTTATACTGTGGTTCACAGGAAGAAAAACCAGAAACGACTCATATAATTGTCTTCTAAGTGTCAGCGGAAAACGTAACAATAAGTTCCAGAACAGCATTCATTTCTCATAGCCCAAGATAACCTGAACATAAAAACAGGGCATCGCAAAGGGTTTAGCCAAAGGGTCATTAAGATAAAGCTGCTTTTAAAAATGTGCTTTTGAATTGAAATCTCCTGTACATTTTAGAGAACAGCATATCAAAATATGCATTTTTAAAGCATCACTTAACCTAGCAATATACCTGGATTATAATGACACAATTTTGCTTGACAAGAGCACGAAATAAGCGGTTACAGTTTAATGATGATGGTGCATATGCTGTGAACCTTCTAATTCGAGGAATTCTAGAAGCCCCAGCATTGAGGTATGTGTTCTCCCCTTTACAATGAAGTAAGTACATAGGGAATTATTGTGTGATGCGATTCAGGGGCTGATCTATGGCTTTAGTTGATAATAACTCAAAAACCTGATCAGATCTGAGTGAACCCATCGCCAAAATTCAGTAGCCATTTTTAGTTGGGTAACTAATTTTGTGGGCTTTATTTTCTAACTCAGGGGTCGGGAACTTTTTTGGCTGAGAGAGCCATGAATGCCACATATTTTAAAATGTAATTCCGTGAGAGCCATACAACGATCCATGTACGTTATGCATTATCCAATAAAAATTTGGTGTTGTCCCGGAGGACAGCTGTGATTGGCTCCAGCCACCCGCAACCATGAACATGAGCGGTAGGAAATTAATGGATTGTAATACGTGAGAATGTTTTGTATTCTTAACGTTATTATGTTTTTTATTAAAGATTTGTCTGAGAGCCAGATGCAGCCATCAAAAGAGCCACATCTGGCTCGCGAGCCAGAGGTTCCCAACCCCTTGTGTTGACTTGCCCAAATCTGCTCAATTTAATACCAGTTTTGCTTATGTATAATGATAGCACTGTGGAATTCAGGTAAGCATCAGAGAGTATGCCGGTGGGGCTTCTCAGGCACATTTTCTATTTAATCTTTATTGAACGCTGGAAGTTTAGTTTCTTGATCCTATTTTATGGCTGAGAATTTTGAGGCTCGGGGAGGCTTAGGGGTGGTTTTCAGCTATGCTGCCTCGTATGTTGACTCGGCCTGATTTGGACCCTGAGACCACCTGCTTCTGAAGTCCCTCCTCTTTCTGACAAGAGCCCGTTTCCCTCCGATCTCTCTCATGTTTCACAACGTGCGCCGTGAGTGGGTAAATATGACTGCGTGCCCTGAGCTCAGTGGAGTTGTGTAGGAGTCTAAGGTGCTGCGTAGGTGAGTGTCATTCGCCTCCGTGGAGACAGGAGCGGCAGCGTGCCCCGAGGGGCCATGCTGGGAGGGGGGCACAGCCTTGCCCAATGGTCGCTCCGCCGACGCTCCGGTGGGTAGCAAGCTGGCTGGGTCCCCTGCACTTCTGGACCGTTTCAGAAGCACTGTATGTCCCCAAAATCACAAAACAAAACCTGGTTCAGAAAAACGAGGAGACAAACAGAGCTCCTAGGAAACGTCATCAATGTTTTGGTCATTTTATTCTTAGATTTATTTAGTAAAAGTCTACTAGATTGTGTATTTTATAAGGTAAAGGACCCCATCGCCTCTGTGGCACGTCTCCTTGTATTCAGGCCGGATTGGAGAAACTAGTTATCAATAATTCTCCCCCACCCTCCACTGAAAGAGACACATCTCAGACCCAGAGTGGATGATGATCAAGTCACCCTAACTCGATGTTTCCAGGCCTTCCAAATCAATAGATGAAATTGAGGCCCTGGCCGGTTGGCTCAGTGGTAGAGCGTCGGCCTGGAGTATAGAAGTCCTAGGTTTGATTCCCGGCCAGGGCACACAGGAGAGGCGCCCATCTGCTTCTCCACCCCTCCCCCTCTCCTTCCTCTCTGTCTCTCTCTTCCCCTCCTGCAGCCAAGGCTCCATTGGAGCAAAGATGGCCCAGGCGCTGAGGATGGCTCCATGGCCTCTGCCCCAGGCACTAGAGTGGCTTGGTTGCGACAGAGAGACGCCCCAGAGGGGCAGAGCATCACCCCCTGGGGGGCAGAGCATCACCCCCTGGTGGGCAGAGCGTCGCCCCCTGGTGGGCGTGCCGGGTGGATCCCGGTCGGGCGCACGCGGGAGTCTGACTGCCTCCCCGTTTCCAGTTTCAGAAAAATACAAAAAAAAAAAAAAAAATAGATGAAATTGTCATTTTATATCCAACTAACAAATTACCGTGACTCTGAGTCCCTCCGCCCTCCCACCATCAATATATTAAAATTTCCCCTATATTGATGCATTTCTGAACCCCAGCACGTCTAAGGTCTCGTACAGCGAGTCACTGCAAGTCTGCGCGGACTTGCTGCCTCTTGCGGGAGAACAAATATGTATTTTGAAATTAGTTCTGATAGGAAGCTACCCGGATTCTGCTGCCTGACGGCTCCCGTAGCCCTGGTCACCTCACCAGCTGATCCTGCCCGTCTGGTCCGTCTGGCAGAGGAGCTGGGCGCCTGGCACTCGCTCTGTTGCTCAGTAAGGCTGGAAAAAGCCCCAATGGTAAGGTTACCGTCACCCCATTGTGTCCGCCTCAGTTTGTGGGTCCCCTGGTGACGTTAGCAAGTGAGAACGCTGAGCAGTTCATGGGAGCTCATTTCCTATCGTCCTCTGGGAATACTCAACAGCCCCCCCCCAAAAAAAAAAAATCTGAGTCTCTAAACATTTAAACGTGTTTTTTGGTAAGGCAGCTAGCTTTCTGACAGATGCGGCAGTTTTCACGTTCCTGTACGCTGACAAACCGTCTAGACCCAATCACATCGCGTCGTGGCTGCTCCCTGAGCCCTCCTCTGTGAAGAGAACTTCAGTGTGAGTGGAAGAGAGGCCCTTCTCCCCCGAAGTCCCTCCGCTGCCCTGCCTGTGAACCACTCTATCTGCGGATCAATGGGACGGTGGTGGTGGTGGTGGACTAGCCCCCTGCTCACTTGGGTTATAAATGGAAGCACCCACGTGTCTGAGTGGGCACTTGTGGGATGTGAAGAAGGGCGAATGTGTTTGACGTTATCTCCTCCTCAACACTCAGCCTCAAAGTGCACCTTGTTATCGTGAAGGAGAGAACGTCTAGCTCAGCTTGTTACAAATCAAAATGATGGAGCCTCCAGGTCCGGACACAGAAGCAGCAACCGTAAAGAAATCATTAGTTTATTGTTAACAATTTATAGTTTTCAGAATCGTTTACGTATTCATTACATTTTTTTTTGTTTCTTAGGCATTTATTTGTTTTTTTTTAAATATATTATCTTATTTTATTGAATGTATTGGGGTGACACTGGTTAATAATCTTATATAAGTTTCTGTTGTACAATTCTATACGACATCATCTGTAGACTAGTTTGGGGGTTCACCGCCTCAACCCAAGTCCCTTTCCAGCATTTCACTTTTCAGATAAAAAAGTTGACATTCAAACAATTCTCTGTTAACTGTAAAGCAAATGTTATACAAATGTCCTTTGATTTCGCTTTGGCAATTTAGATGGAAATTTAATAAATCAGAGACCCTGATCAATGTTTGGCATCCTTTTCAATCTTTGATAAATTCCATTAATGAATAAAACAGAAGAGTTCTTGAGACATTTCCAAGTCATAAAATCTTGGAGCCATATAATGTCCATAAAATCTTGGAGCCATATAATAAAAAATACTATTGTTATTACTGCTGCTATATTTTAGGACATTGGCAAAAATATATCGTGATTTAGTTTAAATGGTTATGCAAATAACAGTTTTTTAATAAACCTATAAGCAGGTTTTTTTATTTACTATAAAATGATACAAGGCCAATAACATGTTCATTATTTTTTTCCTCTCCTGAAATGAAACTTTATTAGAGATTAGAAAAGAACTCTTCCATTTAAGATGGATACATTTCCTTATAGACTACTGCTGTTTGAAGGACAGATTAATGCCATAAATTATAAACACTACAGATGCTTTTAAAATAAAACATTCATTCTTGACAAAGAAAAAAGAAAGGCAACTTTCAGAACTTTAACATACTTGTATTAAACATGAGATCTAGTTATGTCAGAACTCAAGTTTCCGTACCTTAGTTACAGTGAGTTTTGACTGGCTACAATTCTAGCTCTCTCTTTTCCAGTTTTACAAAGTTTCTACTGGGCCGGGCTCTTGCGATATTTGTGTTTCAAACATAATAAGTTTAAAAAGCAAAACTTACACTATCGATGGTATAGTTCCAATAGCCTTTCCCAGAAGTCCCCCATTTTCCAATCTGCCATCGTATAGTAATTCTCAGTGCTTCAAAACACAAGGCAGTCCTTACAACAGGAATTTTCCGGCTTCACAGGTGAAGAGCACCATGGTTAAGATGGTCTGTTGTTACCCTTTCTCTCGTCTAAATTACCTGGTCCCACGTGGTGAGTAAGCTCCACCTCCTTTGCTAACTCCAGTTACTCAGTAGTGACTACCTCAAGCTCCATGTTGGAATCAAAAACAGCAGCTTACCTAACAAATTCTCTGTAAATTGATGATTCCTGTTTCCCAGGGTTGAAGTTAGAGACTGTCAGTGTTTGTCATTCCTTCCATGCGTTTCTCCTAAATTCACCCCCTACAGATTTTAAAATAATCTTGTAATTTTAGATGAATATTAATATTACTCTTTTCAGGGTATACAAAGTTTTATGTAGATGATGCACGTTGCATGTAAATAATCTAGAGTAGTTTTCTTAAGTTCTCAGTTATAAAATATGTTTTATTTTTCAGATGTCATTTTAATCTGTCACACATTGGTACCTTAAAAAAGGTAAAAATGAATAATCAGATAAATCATTTTACTTTTTTTTTCTTTTTTTTTTTTTTTTTTGTATTTTTTCTGAAGCTGGAAACGGGGAGAGACAGACAGACTCCCTCATGCGCCAGACCGGGACCCACCCGGCACGCCCACCAGGGGCGACGCTCTGCCCCTCCAGGGCGTCGCTCTGTCATGACCAGAGCCACTCTAGCGCCTGGGGCAGAGGCCAAGGAGCCATCCCCAGCGCCCGGGCCATCTTTGCTCCAATGGAGCCTCGGCTGCAGGAGGGGAAGAGAGAGACAGAGAGGAAGGGGGGGTGGAGAAGCAGATGGGCGCTTCTCCTGTGTGTCCTGGCCGGGAATCGAACCCGGGTCCCCCGCACGCCAGGCCGACGCTCTACCGCTGAGCCAACCGGCCAGGGCCCAGATAAATCATTTTAAAAAGACACCCAGAGGCAATTTTTTTAAAAATTATTTAGCATCAACTTTCTCAATTATACAGTAGTATTCTTAGTAAGATGAGGTAACATCCTTTATGGACGAACACGTGTATTAAGGGAGCACAGCTGGAGTATCGTAAATTATTATTATTTTTTTAAAAGCTGCTTCTTTATTCAGCAATCATTTCTCGCAGGCCTGATGGCATCACGCTCTTCACTGGGCTCCAGGAATGCAGAGATGAAGGGCGGCCGCAATCTTCAGGGAATTCTCAGTCAAGCGGAGGAGTCACTCCGGTAGCGTTCCATCGGACATGATCATCTTATAAAAGGCGTTAGTCATCGCGGTCACTTGAGAGTGTAGAGGATGCTGAGAGGATCCCAGGAACTGAGAAGACTGTGTCACAAATAGTTCTCCGGTGCTGGATCTGTCAGCTTAGGGACAGTGCCTTTGTTAAAGAGCACTTCTGTGCCAACCTCAGTCTAGAAGTATTTGTGGGATGCATGGGTTACCAAGCCGAAAAGGAAAAAGACTGCTTGGGTCTTTAGAATGTGACAAAATAATAACCCGCCATACTGCCGCGCCAGTCATTTATTCCCCTTCAATTACATCCCAGTCTGTTCCACTGTATTTACAACCCAATGATTACGTGAAATGACACCTTGGCAGCTGAGTTGTTAGGAAAAAAGATGAGTTTCCAGTTGTTCTTTGCTGTAGCCAACAGTAGTCTGTTTGCCAGCGAAAGCAGGATTGGGTGCCCATAGCAAGCAAGATGCATAAATGCATGTTTTGCTAACACTTTTGGAAAATAATAATGTGGGCAATTTTAAAAGCTTATTATCTTCTTTAAAATGAAGACCATTTATTATTACTCTATTGATTTGTAACAATTAGCTTGAAAGAAATATATGTGCCTTTTTTGCTTCCAATTGCTTTTTCTTATCTTTTTAATAGCTACGTTCTCGATTCCACTAATCTTTTGATGGTTCGTCATTTGAATGGCTAATCTGTATCACTCAGATGCATTTTCCAAAACAAAAGATGTTGGTTTTAAATTACACATGTTTGTGTGAGGCTGAAGAGCCTTTGTAAAAATGTCTCCTGGACTCGGACTGTCTCAAGGTGAGGGCAGTTGCAGAGATCTTGCCATCTGTAATTCTGAATCAAACGTTGTTGTCATCTTCAAAGTATATCAAAGGTACTGTAGTTCTGACGTGACATCTCATTCAAAAGGTTTAGGAAACTAATAAATTAGTGTGGACAATGGAAATAATATGATTCACAAAAAGTAGTCATCTGAATATCTGTTTACAAAAATGCAAATTGTATACTCTTACTGCTTGACTTACCTAAATGTTATTATTGCTATGCAGAGTTATTTACCTATAAACTTAAAATATAGGTTTGTGGTTTTTTATGGTATACTATGGTCTAGTATGAACTATTACTAGCTATGTGACTCTGGACAAATCACTTGGCTTCTCCTTCAAAATTGTGACTCAGATTTTGAGGATAGTCTTAATAATGGGTGGTGGAAAATTAGAAAATACACATGACAATATACCAGATGACTATGCATTGTCGTACATGATGGTTAAGACCTTAGCTTTAGGCCATGGCCAATTGGCTCAGTGGTAAAGTGTTGGTCTGGCATGCAGAGGTCTCATGTTTGATTCTTAGTCAGAGCACACAGGAGAAGTAACCATCTGGTTCTCCACCCTTCTCTCTCTCTGTCTGTCTTTCTCTCCACCCGTCTCCTCCCTTCCTGCAGCCATAGCTCAATTGATTCAAGCACATTGACCCTGGGAGCTGAGGATGGCTCGGTGGAGCCATCACCTCAGGTGCTAAAAATAGCTTGGTTGAGAGGATGGCCCCAGATGGGCAGAGCATCATCCCCAGACAAGGGTTGCTGGGTGGATCCCAGTTGGGGCCCATGTGGGAGTTTATCTCTCTATCTCCCTTCTTTTCACTTGGCAAAGAAGAAGAATATAAATTAAAATACTAAAAATATCTTGGCTTCAGAAAATTTAATCCAATATTATCCAAATTTGTTTGTTTGTCTTGCTATCCCACCAAAATACATCTTGCCTTGTTCTTGTGACTCCATTCAGCGGGGAATGGAATCTTAACTCAACTTCGGGTTCCACACTCGGACCCTACTTCCTGTAACCTGCTGCCAGACTTCTCTAGGACTGCTGTTCTGAGAAAAGTTCAGAATTCAAATAACCTGTGTATTCTCTATATCAAATGTGATTAAAATCTTAATTGACTTAGGCTTTCTTTTTTTTTTTTTACTTTCAGTATCTTTAAAAAATTATCCAATACTATTAACCAAAATAGCTAAAGGAATCACTGTTTCTTGTCAAAATTTAAAACAAAATAATAAATCACACCTTCATTTATTTTCTCATTCTACATATGATTTAAATGGGGCTTATCTACTGAGAATTGATTATTTACCTCAGTTTTTCAATAGCAGAGGTTAAGGAATGAAACTAAAATTACTAAGTAATTATGTACTAGAGAGTTATGTCTGACCTGTGGTGGCACAGTGGATGGAGCGTCAACCTGGGATACTGAGGTCCTCGGTTCGAAACCCTGGATTTGCCTGGTCAAGGCATATATGAGAGTAGATGCTTCCTGCTCCTTGCCCCATCTCTCTCTCTCAAAAATTAATAAAGTATTAAAAAAAATCTATCTCCTTCTCCACACAGAGTACAGTCACATTTTATCTTCAAAGCAGCCTAAGAGTTCAGACTCTTTTCTTTTAAATGAAGTAATTAATTTGAAGAGAGACTAAGTAAATTTCTAGAGTATCAGTAGGTAACATCATCAAGGTTTCAAAGCATATTTATGTAATTCATGAACCCGTGCTACCCAATTAAGAGTAGTATATTAAATCATTTAAAAGTACAGTTGAAGTGATTGTGTAAAATTATCTTATCATCAAAAAAATTTCAATAAAGCACAAGATGAAAATCTATTCACTGTTGATTTTCTTCTTTAGTGAATAAATTATTAACAATGACACTCCATTGTGAACTGAAATTTTATTATATTAAAAAATGACTCTTGCAAATCAATAACAGAAATACAAACATACAATAAAAACCAGGTAGAAACTATTCAATAGACACTTACAAAACAAGGTACAGAAAGGCACAACAAGCATATGAAATGCGTAACGTTGTTAGTCAATAGAATAATGAAAATTAAATTCATAATGAGGTGCTGCTGCGTGCTGTCTAGAAAAGTTTCAATTAAAAAGATGAACTAAACCAAGATATGGAACTGGAACTCTTTAATACATTAGTGAACATTAATGCCATTAACTTTGACAACCACTTTGGAAATAGGTTTGGCAAGTTCTTATTAAACTCAGTCTATGCAATGATGTAAAACAACAATATTACTTCTAAGTTTTATTGAATAAAGATGGAACATCTATTTATATAAACACTGTAAGAGTGTTAAAAATGTTTTTATTCATCATAAGTACAAATTGGCCAAATATTCTTATTCTTGATGGCAACTGAAGAATAAGTAAGCAAAGTCTGGCATATTCATACAATGAACCACACCAAACAATGTGAAGGAGCCAAGAATTGCTCCATGTGACCAATGGCCGAGCAGCAGAAGCCATGGGCAGAGGAGTACACGCTCCTGTTGTGTCATTTATAAGAACCACTAGAAAGACAGAATATGAAATAGTGTCTGAAAGGAGATCAGCATTTGCCCAGGGCCAAGGTTGGGGAGGGATTGACTATTTGGGACTGTATAGGAACTTGTAGCGGTGGCCAGACTACTCAGTGTCTTGACTGTGGTGATGGTTACACCATTGAATGCATTTGTCAGAGTGCATTAAAATACCCAGGGGTGGGCAAAGGCAGGAAGAGCTCTGTGCCGACAAGTGCTTGCGTTGAGCAAGTAGACTACCAGAACGTGCAAGTGATGAAGGCCAACAATTTAAGCACTTACTGGATTGTACCTAAGTGCCTTGTGCCATTACGACATTCACTGGAGCCAATAAAGCTATTGTAGTAATCAAAACTGGCATCTCTTTTTTTTCATTGAACATCTGTAAACCTAATTTTGCCCACCCCTGTATGTTAAAACCCCTGCATTTTAGTTTCTAAAAATTAGTTTCCCATAAAATTGATTTAAGAAACATATTAAGAAAATGAAAGTTGAAAAATACAGGAGTAAAACCTCTGGTAAAAAGGAAAGAAAATGGATATAGTAAGATGGTTTATGCTTGAGGAGAAAAGATAACTATTATGTCCACAATGAAAGAAATAAAGGTAGAACTAAACATGAAAGAAAATGGAATTTTTCTGTAGAGGTTATATTTGAGTTTTCCTTAAAGATACAGACAGAAATAAGAATAGCGTAGAAATAGTAACTGGGAAATTGGCATCCACTTAAATGAGAGAATTACGGCCTTCACTATAAATAACAAGAATTTTTGACAAGAAATTGGTAATTAAGTTGGAACAATAATAAAAATAAAAGAAAAAGAAAATGTCTGGGCACCCAGATATGAGTTATAACATTTACTGCAGTTGGGTCTTTGAAGAAAAACCTTAATTAAACGCTTCATAATTCAATTTTTATAAATTAATTTTTAAAAAGTGAGTCTCTAAGATTATGTTTAAGGATCACCATATGATTAGATTACGTGTGTCTGTGAACCTTCTGCCATGGTGTATGGAAATATTGATCCTAAAAATATTATAGAAAAAAAGAATAACTTGGTTTTACTAATGAGGTTTTTTGTTGTTGTTGTTTTGTTTTGTTTTTTTGTTGTTGTTTTTTAATTTAGAGAGAGGCAAAGAAAAAGAAACAGAGAGACAAGAATATGAAGGTGCTCCTGTAGGAGCCCTGACTGGGGATCGAACCAGCCACCTCTGTGCTTCAGGACAATGTTCCAACCAACCAAGCTGTTTGGCCGGGGCTTAATGAGTATTTTAAATATAGCTTCAACCAACACTTAACTTTTTTAGATTATATTAATTAAGAAAATAAAGCACAATAACTTAAAAATATATATTCTATAACAATACTTCCTGAACTAAACACTGATATTATTAAATGTGATGATAAGCATTCCAGAAATTATAAGATATATTTGACAGTGGGCTTAATAATTATGTATGTCAAAATATTTACTTAAGTGCAGTGAGGAATTGCTTGTTATTCACACTGAGAATGTCATTTAGAACAGACGAGGATGCGCCACGCCTTGTAAGCCGTGGAAATTAAAAAAACCAACATCATCAATTTTTACGATGAAGATAAGAACAAATTGTTGTGCCCAATGTTAATGCATTTCGGTATGGTCCAAGAATGATTACAGAGGAGAGATGCAAGCTAGAGAAAAATATGCTACATTTAAAATAAAATAAATAAGAAAACCAATTACCACCAAACAAACAGCAAAATAGGGAAGCCAACAGCATAAAAAGAGTTAAACCCTGGCCGGTTGGCTCAGTGGTAGAGCGTCGGCCTGGCGTGTGGAAGTCCCAGGTTCGATTCCCGGCCAGGGCACACAGGAGAAGCGCCCATCTGCTTCTCCACCCCTCCCCCTCTCCTTCCTCTCTGTCTCTCTCTTCCCCTCCCGCAGCCAAGGCTCCATTGGAGCAAAGATGGCCTGGGCGCTGGGGATGGTTCCTTGGCCTCTGCCCCAGGCACTAGAGTGGCTCTGGTCGCGACAGAGCGACGCCCCCTGGTGGGCGTGCCGGGTGGATCCCGGTCGGGCGCATGCGGGAGTCTGTCTGACTGTCTCCCCATTTCCAGCTTCAGAAAAATTAAAAATAAATAAATAAATAAATAAATAAATAAATAAATAAAAATACATTGAAAAAAAAAAAGAGTTAAGATGAGTGAAACCGCACGGCTAGGCGCAAGGGCTGATTCAGTACACAACTCATTCCTCTGTTGAGAGAGAGGATGAACGAGGGGGGGAGACGGAGGGACGATGACATGCAGAAATGCACGGCAGAGATGACTGAAGTGTCTGGACCCCTACAACAAATGCTACAGAAATAGAGAAAGATGCACAAGCAATAAAATCACAGTCTCATCAGAGACAGTGGCCGTCAGGCACCAGAAGACAGAGTGAAATAGGAAGATAAGCCAGGAAGGGAGCAGGAGAAAGAGAAAACAGATAAAAGGTGAGACAGTCAGTTTACTGAGAAAAAGTGTCTTCTTTTTTAAAGTTCTATTTAAAAGCACTCTGAATTCAGACTTTTACATAACTTAGATGAAGACCTATTGAAAAAAATTAGGCTGTCAGAAACAGGAGGTGCCCACATCATAAACAATTAGCGTAATGGCTGACAAAGAATAAAATGTGGCTCTGGCCCATTGGCTCAGTGGTAGAGCGTCAGCCCTGGCGTGTGGAAGTCCCAGGTTTGATTCACAGCCAGGGCACACAGGAGACGCACCCATCTGCTTCTCCACTCTTCCCCCTCTCCTTTCTCTCTATCTCTCTCTTCTCCTCCCACAGTTATGGCTCCAGTGGAACAAAGTTGGCCCTAAGTGTTGAGGATGGCTCCATGGCCTCGCCTCAGTTACAGAGCAATGGAGCAGCAGCCCAGAAGGGCAAAGTGTCGCTCAGTAGGGGGCTTGCCAGGTGGATTCCGTTCCGGGCACATGTGGGAGTCTGTCTCTGTCTCCTGTCTCTCACTTAAAAAAAAAAAAGAAAAGAAAAAGAATACAAAACAGACCAGTGAGTTAAAGAATATAAGTATACAAGGCCTAATTTCTAATCTCTGATTATAATAGCCTTTTAAAATATCCAATTCACCTTGCCTTAATTTAGTCTTTAATTTATTATATTTTTAAGATTAAATTTCTGCCTTAAAGGTCAAACCAACTGTGAGATCGCAACATAACATTTTATTCTTGTTCGTGACATCAGTCACCCCGTTTGTTAATAACTCCTAACGCGTTTTACTTTTCTACCTGTCACTTGCCTAAACCTTCAATGTCACCATTTTTGCTGCAAGATGTTTCATCTCTTGCACCTTCATTCTCACCTTTATTGGCTCCTTTTTAAAAACTTGTTTTCTTTTCTGAGGCTGTGCCCTGGGTCTGATGTGGTCAATTATTTTGCTACAATCACACCTATATCATTTTTCCTCATCAGTGCTGCAGAACTGATCAATATCCCAAGTCCCCATATCCCAAGCCTAATTCTCTTACCATCATCTACATTTAATTAAATTTGTTATCTCTTAGCACAAAATACTAAAGAGGAAAAACATTGTGAAAACTTCACTATTACTACCCTCTATAACATTAAAGGGGGAAGTAGAAACCAAATTTCCTTAATTAAATTTGAACTGTATCACGGCAAACATTCAGACCCATATCACTAAAATAGGAGAAAAAATGTGAAATGATTCTGTTTAAGCAACACTTCTATAGCTCCTGATGCTTCTCATCTATAAAGTAACCTACAGCACCAGGCACCATAAACTGTAACTTGGATTTTACAGAAAGCATTCTTGAAGCTATTTTTTATTGTGCACCTATAAAACCTCTCAGAGTAGCCTGGCACAAATATATATCAGGAACACACCTGTCTTTATTTGCCCTTAAGCATTTCAGAAGAGCCATATGTCCCCATAAGCTCTACTCCATTGATTTAACTTTCCACACTCTAAGTCAATATCTATCAACATGTAATTTACGGAGTACGGAGAACAGCTGTCAGAGGAGAGGGGTGTGGGGGCCGGGGTAAAAGGCCAAAGGATTAAGCTAAACCACAGCAACAAGGACAGCAACGAGAAGCTTGGACACAGACCACAGTGTGGTGATTGAACACCAGAGGGAGTGGGGGTAGGGGAGGTGCAGGGGGTTCAATGGCGATGGAAGGAGACCCAACTTGGGGTGGTGAACACACAGTACAGTGGACAGATGATGTGTTACACAGTGTGTCCGTAAAGTCATGGTGCACTTTTGACCGGTCACAGGAAAGCAACAAAAGACGATAGAAATGTGAAATCTGCACCAAATAAAAGGAAAACTCCCCCAGTTTCATACTATTCAGTGCAGTTCGATGTGGGCTCACGCACAGATTTTTTAGGGCTCCTTAGGTAGCTATCCCGTATAGCCTCTACAGACTCGTCACTGACTGATGGCCTACCAGAACGGGGTTTCTCCTCCAAACTGCCGGTTTCCTTCAACTGCTTATCCCACCAAGTAATGTTATTCCTATGTGGTGGCGCTTTGTTATAAACGCGCTGATATTCACGTTGCACTTTGGTCACGGATTCGAATTTAGCAAGCCACAGAACACACTGAACTTTCCTCTGTACTGTCCACATCTCGACTGGCATGGCCGTTGGCTGCTCCGCTGTATACACGGTGTTATGTCATCATCTGCGCACGCGCACATGCTGCCACATCATCCTACAGAAACTGGGAGGGTTTTCCTTTTATTTTGGTGCAGATTTCACATTTCTATCGTCTTTTGTTGCTTTCCTGTGACTGCTCAAAAGTGCACCATGACTTTACGGACACACTGTAGAATCATACATCTGACACCTACATAATTTTATTAACCCATGTCAACCCGATAAATTTAATTATTTTCTTTTTATAAAAAGAATCACTTAGAAAGTTTTCCAAATTTAGTTCTCCGGTTTAAACTCCTGCCTTCCTCCCAATGATTCAGATCCAGCAGGTCTAGAATTGGGATTGAGAATTTGTATTTGAAAGATCTCCAGGGACCATTCTTACATACACTGACCACTGAGAACCATTACACTATCAGACAATTTATTTAATTACCTACAAGAGATATTGTGAAGGCACAAAGCAAAACCATTGTGGTCCAAGGAGTACATACACTGCTCACAAAAAATTAGGGAATATTTTATCGCTTCATATTCATTTTGAAATATCCCCTAATTATTGTGAACAGTATATTAAGTGCTCTGTTGTTATCATTTAACCTAAAAATTAAGGTAGAATAGATGCATTAGTAATATTTAATGCAGAGAGTAGAACTGTTTCTTTAGGGAGTCCATTGGTGTGTGGGATATCCTTAAAATGTGTTGGGTTTCCACAAAGTAAAGTGCTTGTTTGTGAGAGCCAACTTTTTCCCTTTCTGGGTGTTGTATTATAAGACAGTCTGCATGTATCCAGTTAAGTCGGTTTACAGATTACGGTCCCTAGTTTTAACTGAACCAATATTTAGAACATGAAAAATTGACTTAACAGTCTTCAGACAAAGAAACCAGTAGGAAGGAAGAATAATAAATATTTTAGAATATTTTACCTTTAAAATAAATGGCAGGACCAGTGTTTCTTGTTGGACAATCACATTTTAAAAATAATAATAATGGCGATATTTCAGAAAATGATGAAGTTTCCTTTCACATTTCTTACTCCGTAATATAAAACAAGAGTGATATTCCATCACCGAACTGCAGGCTCTACTAAGCTGTAAAAATATGATAGTGCACAGTAGACAAAATAGAAACAAATGGAAAGACATTCTTTTACTCGTGTGCACTGTTGACAGGCGCTAGAATGTATTTATGATGGAACAATCTCAGAAAAGTTATGCACTGTAAGAACTTTACTGTAGAGTTGCATGACAGTCCACATATTTTTAACATGTCTTGCTTTATTTTCTAGGTTTGATTTTTACACACTAACATATCCAAAAGTATTTTTTTTGGAAGCTACTAAAGGAAAGGTGCACTGGAAAAATTTGTCTGTTAAAATAAACAATACTTTTTAAATATTTTGGGGAAAAGCTCAACGTCTTAGGCTATGGGTATGAAGATTAAATGATACAAGAATTTCATTCTCAATATTATTTTTTCAGAGAAAAGCTGTTGTTCCTTTATACAGGTAGAAATCAAGTATGCACAAATTATAAATGCAAACATCTATGTAATTAATTTCACAGAATGGGGTTTATTTATAAAATGTATAGTGGACCTTTATAATATTTTAAGGATATGGAGAATAGCTATGAAAATATTTCTAACCACAAAGAAGTATGCTGGTTATCTTTGGCAAAGTGATTAAACCAATTGAATTAAAATGAAAAGTACTTGTTTTTTATAACAATATATGTATTCTGTATTTGTTGACTCATTTTTGATGATAAATATCTGTGAGAAGTACACTAATTTGTAGATATTTTAGAAAACCTAAACACAATCTATTCCTATAAAGATCATGATTTAAAAATTAAGAAGAAAATATTGTTTTGGAAAATAACTTATGTTAATAAAAATACTTTTGAAATATGAGTGTTGGACTATTTTTCAACATTTTATGGTTTTGTTACCTAAAACAATTTTTACAATTTAATACATTAAAACCTATACTCATAAAAAGACAGTAAAACATAATCTAATTGGTTTAAAGTGTCTTAAAATTAGTACTTTAGTAGACTTTGAAGTCATTTGCTAGTTATATAAAACACATATTTTTAGATTAGTTTGTAAGAGCAGCATTAAAGAAGATAGGTTTTTAAACTTTCAATTAAAAAAAAAAAACTGTCCAAATGATGTGGAGACGTTTGCCCAGAATCTTTGTACTTTAGTTGACCAACGTTACCCTGTTAAATTTAATCATCTAAATAAAAAATTAAAATAAAAAAGTTTTTACATACTCTTATATACAGACTGAAATAAATAATCCTTTTAAGTTTAGCCAACACTCTCCTTCAATTTGTGTTTATTTGTGTATATTACATATCTTTCTGAAATCTCAATTTCAGGAATCACCGCTAATACAACCACGTATCAACAATAAACTAAACTTAAAAAAAAGAAGCCTGCCAAGTATGTTCCCGTTGTGTTCAACCTCAATATTTAGAAATCATAAAGCAAAAGCAAAGTGTGTTGCTAGAAAAAAATATGCTCTCTAGAATGTTGTCATAAAAGCCAAAACATTTTATAAACTTAATATATTAAAATCACTCATTTAAAACGTTATTTATTTTGACATTCTTATACATTTTGGTTTTCTTGTTGTTGTTGTTTTTTTACATGCAGTCTAAATATTAAGAGTGTGGTAGATATACTCTCAAAATTGTGGTTAAATAAATATGTATCTGTTAGGGCGTATGTCATTTTTAAATTGGACAGACACGGACATAGCCCGCTGTGCTCATGAAAAAAGCTTTGTCCATTCGTTATTCGGAGAGGGGCTTGGATAAGAGAAGTGGATGAATTATTTTTATTGAAACCAAACGAAAAGTAGTGAGGTGCTGGTTTTAATGTTTAAAACCAGGATGGGGTGGGAGGAAGCTCTGATTTGTAGTGTTTGCTGGTTTTCTTAATGAAAATGCTCCCAGGGCGGCTGATTTCAGATTACTGAAAGGGCACCATGCGGAGTTGGGAATTGGTGTGCTCAATCAACTCTTGCACACTGGTCCAGCACAGCACAAAATGAGTTCCACGTCGGCAAGAGATTATTCCACCCTCATTTGTCAAAAATAAGATGTGAAGTTCCAGCAGAAATATCCTGACTCAGGTTGTCTTATTTCCTCCCTACAATATTTAATAAATACTCTGTACCTATTTGTTCAGTAAATGGTACTTTCTAGTGTATCGTTTTCACATTCTTCAATAGAACAATATAAACGATAGGTACACATGTTTTCTAAGTATGTTTGATACAATAGAGTTTGATAAAAAACAAAAGAGACAAGAAAAGTGAGAAAGAAAAGGAGGAAAGGTGTATTTCTGCAACAGAGAAAAAAGTTATTTTAATACTAGGTAAAACAATTTTTTTAACAAAATTAGCTTAAATTCTTGACTAATAATTACCAAGGAGAACAAGTCTGACATACCTACATTTCCCATAATAGAAACCTTACAAGAACATAGGTAAAGATACATGCACATACGCACACCATACTTTATTAAGGAATAGCTATTAAAAGTTTTTAATAGGTATTACCTGCTCTGTGGTGGAGCAGTGGATGGAACACCTACCAGGAATGCTGTGGTTACTGGTTGGAAACCCTGGGCTTGCCCAGTCAAGGCACATACAGCAACTAATCAATCAATTAACTAGTAAAGTGAAGCAACTATGAGTTGATACTTCTTGCTCTACTCCCTCCCTCCCTCTCTCTTCTTTCTGTAAAATTCAATAAATAAAATCTTAAAAAAAAACAAAAACATAAAGCCTTAAGTTCCCTCAGAACAAAATTAAAAGCTAATACTTTCCTCTCGTATGAGCCCATTGCTATTCCAGTGTTTTACCACTAAGCAAATAATGATTTTTCCTCTCTTATTAATATTACTGTAGGAAAGAACAGTATTCCACAATGGCTGCGTTCCTCAATACACTGCTCACATACAAGAATTAATTACACTTGGTTCATCTAAGCCCTAAAATGGTTTCCGACGGCTTTATAACTCCAATCTATTTGTGAAATTACTCTGCCATTGTCTTTGTGTTCCTCAAAGTCAGGACAAAATTAGTTTTAAACGACAGTTTACTTTAATATTCCAAAGTTCAAAAGAAGATCATTGAACAAACACTCTGCAAAAAAAGGTCACTTGATTTACCTTATAGTAGAGTATAATACTCCTCACACAAAATGGTAACCTTTATGTGATGGAAACAAGCCACGGACTGTATTAATTTTTCTCAAATATTACCAATGAAAAGGCATGGCCTCTTTGTCTTACTAACTGAACCCGCTTCAGTGAAAATAATTAAATCATCACGCCGACTGACTTCGCTATGTGGCAGGAGAAAGCCCAGTCATTCACGGATGATTGTATAAATCTCCTAATGGACTCTTGGCTTCCAAGCTCACTTCCCTCATACTCCATTGTCTCCATTGTTGTCAAGTTAATTTTCTTGTTCCCTCAATTGATTTGCTTTTTTATTTGCTCCCATGAACAGAATTTCCATCAGAGAAACCCCGCGGACAGTGAAGGTCTTTGACAACCTAGCTTGAAATGAACCCATGCCGTTAGTCATTCCTTTGTCTATATCTTTGTTCATTCATTTCAAAATAGATTTATGCTTTCTTGACTATGGATTTCCTAAAGACTTATGATTACTTTGTACGGCTGTTTTAGGTCCATAATACAATGGAGAGGAAAGTACAGAGATGTCTCATACACCCCCCCTCCGCCCCCCACACCTGCATAGCCTTTCCCTTCATCCACATCCCCCACCAGAGGGGTACATTTCTTACAACTGATGAACCTAGACAGATGGACACGTTACAATCACCCCAATCCACAGCTGACCTTTGCGTTCACTTTTGGTGTTGAAGATTCTAGGGCTTTGTACAAATATATCATGACCTGTACCCAACCTCATAATGAAATACAGAGTATTTTTACTGCCTTGACGATCGTCTGCACTTCACCTGTTCACCCTTCTCCTTCTCCCGCCCCCTGGCAACCACTCACCTTTTTACTCCTTAGAGCTCTGCATTTTCTAGAAGGTCATATAGCTGGTATCATCCCGCAGTATGCAGCTTTTTTCCGACTGGCGTCCTTCACTTCATAATAGGTATTTGGGGTGCTTCATTGATTTGCGTAGATGGATCGCTCATTTCTCGTCTCATGCTGAAGACTCTTCTATGACCGGGATAGCGTTATTTCCGTTACTTGGTACCGATGGAATCTCTTTTTCATGCATCTCAGCTGCATTGCTAGCATTGAGGGGAAAAAGCTGTGAGCCTGGTGTCCTCGTGAAGGACGTCTTTCTGTGTCTTTCACTTAGAAGATAACTTAAAACCCACTGAGGGCAGGAATTAACTCACACTTGTTTGTAACTTTAAGGAAAAACAGGATAGTGTAATCATTCTTAAAAATGCTTTCCAGTGTGTGTTGCTGCTGCTGCTGATTATCATAAATATAAGGATATAATACCGGGTAAAGAAAATGGGAAATAGTCTTCAGTGTCACCAGTCATAAATTATAATAATTTTGACTCGTACCCATGCTAATTCTGGTATATTTAAAAACTTTAAAGACAAAAAGCTTTACATCTGGATTGGTTTATCACAATGCATGCTACATTGCTTGATTGCTTGTCATAAATCTTGGAACCGGAATGGTTTTCCCAGCCTTCACTCAGGGTCCCCTCAGGACCACGGCTATCGACTCTCAGTGTCCTACATCACATGTCTGTGCTTCACAGTGTCTCTCAAGGAAAGGCTCGGAGGACATTTCCGTGTGCTCCCTGCGCTTGCTCTCCGTGACACTTACGGCAGTACGTTCTGTTTCTTTATCTCCATCCCCGTGGAGATGGAGAGGTCTAAGACCTCTCATGTTCAAAATGCATCTGGCCTGCCTGACCTGTGGTGGCGCAGTGGATAAAGCGTCGACCTGGAAATGCTGAGGTTGCCGGTTCAAAACCCTGGGCTTGCCTGGTCAAGGCACATATGGGAGTTGATGCTTCCAGCTCCTCCCCCCTTCTCTCTCTCTCTGTCTCTCTCCTCTCTCTCTCTCTGTCTTTCCCTTTCCTCTCTAAAATGAATAAATAAAAAATTAAAAAAAAAAAAAGAATGCATCTGGCCTCTGTACCACTTTACCCCCAAACCTACGGCAGAGGCAGGAAAGCCGCAGGATAGGAAATCAATACACGAAAATCTGTGCCCTCCTCTACTCCCACAATGAAACTTCAGAAAATAAACTTAAAAAAACCCATAACAATTCCTTTTACAATTGCAACTAAAAAAATATCAACAAAATGCCTAAGAATAAGCTAAACAAAGGATGTGAAGCATCCCTATACTGAAAAGTACAAAGCATTATTGAAAGAAATATAAAAAAACACAAGAAAAAGAAAAAATATTCCATGTACATGGATTGGAAGGATCAGTGTAGTTAAAATGGTCATGTTACCCAGAGCAATATACACATTTAATGCAAGCTCCATTAAAATCTCTTTTGTTTGATCTTTTTTTTATTTTTTTAGGTGAGAGGAAGGGAGATAGTGAGGCAGACTCTCTCATGCGCCCCAACCGGAATCCACCCAGCAACCCCCCTCCTGGACCCAATGCTCAAGTATCGAGCTATTTTTAGCTCCTGAGGCTGATGCACTCAGACCAACTGAGCTGTCCTCAGTGTTCAAGGCCTCACTTGAGCCAACTGAGCCCCTGGCTGTGGGAGGAGAGGGGGAGAGATGGGGAAAGGGAGAGGAGGAGAAGCAGGTGGTCACCTCTCCTGTGTGCCCTAACCTCTAATCAAGCCCAGGATGTGTATATACTGGGCCGATACTCTATCCACTAAGCCACCAGCCAGGGCCCAATGTCATGTCTTAAAGCCATAGAACAAAAAATCACCAGGTTTGTTTGGACCATTAAAAAAACTGAAATCACCACTACCATCCTGAGAAAAAAGAATTAAGATGGAGGTATCACACTACTTGTTTTCTAATTATGCTACAGAGCTACGATAATCAAAACATCATGGTGTTGGCAGAGATCAGACATACAGACCAATGGTACAGAATTGAGAATCTAGGAATTAACCCACACATATATGGGCAAATAATCTTCAACAAAGGAACCAAAAACACAGAATGGAGAAAAGAAATAGATGCTGCTGGGAAAATTGAAAACCCACATGCAAAAGAATGAAACTTGACTACACTGTAGTTTGTTCTCCTGCACACACACTAAAACCTTGTTCAAAATGGATCAAAGACCTAAATATAAGATCTTAAAGAAACAGTGTACTGTCTATTAAGGTACAGTTACAGGAAGTGAGTTAAACAGGAAATGGAGAAGAAACTGCCCAGTAGATACAGTGGTTGGTAAAAGTAGGGGTACCGTTGTGAGTGAGAGTTTATTGTTGTGTTATTATGTATTGAGTATTCTATTAGCTTCCATATGAAAAACTGTGAACCTTTTGCCCATCCCTAAATAAGGAAAAATTAAAGCATGATGTTTTTTAAAATTTTTATTTTTTAAGAGAGAAGAGGGGAGATAAACAGATTCCTACATGTACCCCGACAAGGATCCACCTAGCAATCCCTGAATCAACCAAGCTATCCTCAGTGCCTGAGGCTGATGCTCAAATCAACCAACCTAGCCACTGGCTGCGAGAGGGGAAGAGAGAGAGAAGGGGAGAAGGAGGGGAAGAGAAGCAGGTGGTCGCTTCTCTTGTGTGCCCTGACCAGGGATCGAACCCAGGACTTTCACATGATACACTGACACTCTAGCCACCTAACCAACCTTTACTTTTTACTATAATATCTTCAATAAAATAAAATCCATTTAAAAAAACAACAACACATCTTCAATAAGAGTCCAGTGTTCGTTCGATGACCTGGATTGGGAATACAATAAGAAAATTAGTACATGAAACTCCATTTTAGTAAAATCTCTTTTTCTGAGTAGTTTGCTTTAGGAAGTATTTCAGTTAATAATGATAATGAGAATTACAATTATAAACCATGGTATGTGGTCGGTTGGTTGTGATGGAAATTGTAGAGTGTTTTCTTCCCACAACCACAGCTCCAGACACATTTAGACTTGATGCTAACTAAGGACACATACGGCTCTAAACTTGACAACTTGATGACTAGTAAGTGTAGTCCATCAAAGAACACATAGGACATACCCTTGGAAAGGCGGTTGTAAGGACCAAGAGAAGATCAGAATATCTAAAACAATAGGATATAAGCAGGGCACTGATGGAACAGGGAACTTAAGGGTTACAGGCAGGTCCTGCTCCTGTTCTGTTAGGAAGACCATGCCCAAGGTCGTTCAAGAAGCAGAGACAGATAGGGACCCTGTGAGGCTGAGAACAAAGAAAGACAAATGTTTGCATTCCACTGGTGAAAGACCCTTATCAGAAGTTTATGTTTGGAATTCGCCAATGAGCTAGACCCCAGCCCCTGTTGCTATGCTGTGTGCGACCCCCTTAGCGAATAGGTAACCGCCACATCTGCTTCTGTATTATGTATGCTTGCTTACTTAGGATATATAAGGAACTAGCTGTAAGCACCAGGTGCGATTCCCGTTTGTAGCTCCTTGTGAGTAAGGTGTCTCCGGACACCTGGGAATTCGCCCCTGCGCAGGTTAAACTGGCCAATAAAGAAACATCTATATTCCTGAAAGTCTCTGACGTCTGTTATTGTACCCAGTGCATGCTACAGCGGTCATATGTTGCTTGTAGCCCCCCTTCTTTGTGCCGTGGACCCTAGCTGTGGGAAGACAGGCACACAATAGGCACCATCAACAGCTCCCTGACATTGATTCTCTAAGAAATGATGACTATTTTCTGAAAGAAAACAGAGAGGCAGGTAACCTACCTGGAAATTGTCCGCTTTTCACCTAAATGATGCAAATTAGAATTATTATATTTTGCTTGAATGATATTATAATCATCAAGAGAACAGGTGAAAAACTAGTACTTTTGTTTCAGTAGTCAAAAGTTCTCCTGACATTTGACACACTTTATAATAGAAATGTATATAGCTGTCTCCTTCTGTAAAACTTCACACGACAAGTCTACAGAAAGACTTTTTTCTTTGATTATAATTTTTTTTTCTTCCAGTCACATTGAAAAATTAAAGAGCAGAGAAATGGAGTGAAACATCATTATTTTACTACACAAAGACCTGCGTAGTTCTCTGTATTTGATAAGATCTTAGACCATTCAAATGGCTTTCACTTCTTGAAAAAAACCAGTAAATTTCCAAATGTTTCTAGTCATTGCAAACACACACACACACACACACACACACGCATACACACAAGAAGAAATACTTTTATGAGTCTTGCCTTGAACCTCAGAGTCCCATTTACCATATTGGTGATCCATTTCTAGAAAACCATTGGTCATAGATTTAGTCAGTGATCATTAGGCTTGTGCTGCGTCCATTTCTTATTATACTTAAGATAAAAGTATACTTCGTATACTTAAGATAGAAGTAGTTTGGTACTTAATGGTCGTTTGGTAGTTGTAGGAACAGGACAATTAGAAGCCTATCAACATTTTATTCTGTGAATCTACATTAGCGATCCTCACTAGAACTGTACTTGCACCTCATTCTTCCAACCCGTGTTATCCCTACTTGGCAACAAAGTTCACAGCCATGCAGGTGGTAAATACCAAAAACAAAACACAAATGCATGTCTATTCACCTTTTAAAAGATAGCAAGGTAGATAAATGATCAAGCTGTGTGGAATTTATAGCAAAATTATTTTATAAAGGAAGTTATACATAATCTAGTAATTTATATTAGTTTACATTGCATTATTTTATATGTATATATATTTTACATATGTATACATAGTCATAAATATGCATATGTAAACATGTTGTTTTATTCTTGTAGGTGTTTTAAAATGTATTTATATATAAACGCTATCTTATTTTTTGATCCTATCTAGTCAGATTTTCTCCATGTAGGGATTTCTTTGTTGACACCATTCTCATATACACATACTTCTCATTTATCATTTAGTATTTGAAACAGAGCAGGATTTGGAATGGGAAATGTAATACCACAACAGCCGTTGCCTTACAAAAAACCTAGAGATGTTGGTCTGCCAAAAATGTCACACTTTCTCTATGGTACATGTTTCATGGCTTTATCACATGGTCCTCTAATGAGCGATAAAGAGAAGACCAAATTCATACTTTTGTTTCTGAGATGATCGCTATGCCCCCTGTAAACATCCTTCAAGTAAACCCATGCTGTCAGTTTGGAAGACACTTACCAGGCTCTTTCCAGCTGAGAGCTGAGCAGAGCTCCATTCTTTTCCCAGTCCGCTATCCTCCTGAGTCCCAGCATCGACCTCATCTAACCCACACTCGGGAACCAGTCTTTGTGCAAAGGTCCTGGGGTGCCTGTCTCGGCTGAGATCCACTTGGTGAATGTACTGTGTTTTATATAAACGTTATTATGTGATCAGTTGGCACATTATGGAGAAAAAGGTCACGGCCATGCTGACAATGCCGCTGTAGCATTTCAGACACTTTGTGATTAATAATACCAAGTCTGAATGGCTCTCTGTCTGTTTCTCTTCATGGTGGGAGGGAGGTAGACAGAGAAATATAAAACGGGGCCTATCCCTCACATACACTAGAAAACCATGTAAACCTTAGATCCCATGGAAGGAGGCTCATTACAACCATGGCTAATGCAAAGCCATTAGTACAGTTACAAGTATAAAAACTTAGACCTCTTTCACTTCTTTATTATTCATGCTAAAATTCTTTGTAAAATGAGTTTGTTGATAGCTCATCTTTTCTCCTATACTGATGAGAGTCCTCCTTGTATTAAACCGACTGGCCGTGAGTAACCACCAATCCCTCTCGTTTTTAATATCCACCCCCCTTCCAGCCAACACCGATAAGCTGAGTTGAATTTAAAATTAAATATTTAAAATTTGCTGCAAGGGATTGAATGAAAAATGGGTAAGCCAAGAAGAAAATTAATTTTCGGTTGCTAGTCTTACTCAGTCAGTTTTAAACTTTAAATACATTCTGCCGTATATCTTAGTTTCTTTAGCAAGCAGCTAGCTCTATTAGGTGCGTAGATGAATTAACTTTCCCTTCCTCCTTTCTGCAGAGACCTGTATAGCTTTGAATCACAAAGAATGTACAGATGCTAAATGACTTCTCTATGATTTTTCCTCAAGACTTCTAATTCCATATTTCATTTAGCATCTCAGAAGAATATGGTGCTATGGGCCAATATCACTAGTTTATCAGTTCTCAGCATCATAAGAACTTTCCAAGAAAATAATGAACAATTTTACGTCACAAATTGGTATCTCTATTTATGAGAAATGCATACTCTACAAGAAAGGTGATTTTTTTTCTTGACATTTTCATTGACCCCCTATTATGTCCATTCTGATATATGCATACTAGTCAACGACAGTGTGACAAGCAAAGAAATAAAACTATTTTATTTTAATATAAACTTTTTAAAAAAAATGAATAGCTTATCATTGTGCATGATTTTGTTTTTCTATTTCAAACTAGATACATGGATATAAATCCCTCAGGATTTATATTGATTAGTTTTTTTTCTAGTATAACAATTTCCTTTCTTAACAAAGGTTGCAATTGAAAAAATATGTATTTTTAAGGAAAAAATTATGAAAGCATTATGGAATAAAAGAAAATAAAGTCCGTAAGGCTGTAGTAGAGTAGCCAATGTGGACAGCAAGTGAGTGTGTTAATTTTGCAACAGAATTATAGGGCTTATTATGAATTTTTTTCTCAAGTATTGTGATTTGATAAATTGGTACTTCTTCAGAAATCTGATTCATATTTATTTATTTATTCTTTTCCAAGTGAAAAGAGGGAAATAGAGAGACAAACTCCCTCATCCTCCATGACTAAGGTCCACCCAGTAATTCCCATCTCGGGCCAATGCTCTGCCCATCTAGGGCCATGCTTACAACCAAGCTATTTTTAGCACCTAAGAAAGAGGCTCCACAGAGCCATCCTCAGTGCCTGAGGCCAACATGCTCAAACCAATCAAGCCATGGCTGTGGGAGGGAGAAGAGAAAGAGAAAAAGAGAGAAAAAAGGGAGGGAGGAGGAGAAACAGTTGTTTGCTTCTCCTGTGTGCCTTGACCGGAAACCAGGCCGGAGACATCCACATGCCAGATTGATGCTCTACCACTGAGCCAACTGGCCAAGACCAAAAGGAGATCCATGTTTATACTGATCATTCAGTAAATGTTATTAGAATACTTTAAAACATTCTTAAAACAATTTTTTTGGAAATATAAAACAAAATCTTATAATAGTCAGGTACAGATCAATAAAGAATGTTATAGCCCTGGCAAGATAACTGAGTTGGTTAGAACAGTTATCCCCAACCTTTTTTGGGCCACAGACCGGTTTAATGTCAGAAAATATTTTCACGGACCGGCCTTTAGGGTGGGATGGATAAATGTATCACGTGACCGAGACAAGCGTCAAGAGTGAGTCTTAGATGGATGTAACAGAGGGAATCTGGTCATTTTTAAAAAATAAAACATCGTTCAGACATAAATATAAATAAAACAGAAATAATGTAAGTTATTTATTCTTTCTCTGCAGACCAGTACCAAATGGCCCACAGACCAGTATTGGTCTGTGGCCCCGGGGGTTGGGGACCACTGGGTTAGAACATAGTCTCATTCTCAGAAGTTGCTGGTTCGATCCCCAGTCAGGGCACATACAGGAACAGATGGATGTTCCTGTCTCTTTGTCTCTCTCTCTCTTTCCCTTTGTATCTCTCTCTAAAAATAAATAAAAAGAATGTTACAAAAAAGTTCTTCATTTCTAATAAGGAGAAGATGCCAAACTGAACACAATTTGATCTTTATTTTTAATATAAAAACTGTAGGTGGTACTGAGAACCTGTACATCCAAGAGGTAGAGGACTGCATTTCCACTGAAGAAAACTTTCTGGTCCTTGTACCACAGTGAAAGAGCATTGCCTCATTCCTCCACCCAGTCATTAAACAACACTCCCTAGCATTTCTTACTGCCCAATACAGTTTTTTTTTTTTTTTACTTGTTGCTGGTTTTATGTGCTTTTCTACCCATTCTTTGGACATCTCTATCTCCTTTTATACACTCAACATTTTTTTCCTGATTTTTCTTTATCTATTAATGTGTGTGCCCAAGTAAGAAATTATTGTTAACATCGCCAACATGCCGGATGTCTTCTGGTTGCCTTAACCACACCCCTATTCAGGTCACTTGCTTTTATTACTCAACCTACAGAAACTCACTAAATCTATTTCCATTCCCTTAAAGATTATTTTTTCGTGTGTGTGTGTGTGACAAAATTGACTTGGCGATTTAGGAACCCAAATCCTACAGAATAAGATGGAGATTAGGATACTTATGTGGATTGCTAATAATGTTCAAGAGTGATGCTTCTTTATGAATTAATTTGGGTCACCCTGGAGGGTATCTGTTAGAAATCTTAATCTTTTTTGCTCTATATTGTTATGAATGACTTTAACACAAGTTCAGAATGCACGCTTAACAATGTTGAAGTGCAGATAATACTTGGAGCAGTGACATGTATTGCTAATAGAGCCTCTGATATTATCATAATCCAAGACTTCAATAAAAATATTTACCTTCAGGTAAAATGTTAAAACACAAGTTTTACTTTTATACAATGAAAACCAAATATGAAATATCTAAGAACAATAAGTGGGAAAGTAAGGTCAATAGAAGAATTTTTTTTTTAAATAAAAGTTTCAGATTAAAAAAAAAACGTTTCAAATATTAGGAAAAAAAATAAGCACCATCAAAATGAGCAATTTAAGATGTCTTATTTTTTTACATAGTTTCCAAAACAATTTGCAGAAATTCAGTTATATCATAGAAAATATGCTTTCAAGAGTTCAAGAAGATAAGATTTCTGTGAAGTACTGTAGTTAGCATACACTTGAAAATAGGAAAAAACAATAGAATGAATTCAGAAGATAATTATAAAAAGAAAAAAAGGCATTTAAAGTCATTTGGTTTTTTTCAGATATTTGACCTGTGATGGGTTTTATGTTATCAAACTGGGTTGCAGGTCTGTATTGCCAATAAATAAATAAATAATTTAGGAAAGTGAATAGAATCTTCTAGAAAGAATTGCATATACGCTTCAACTGACTGATCTGTCCTCCTCTAGATGTTTTTATGGTACCTCCACATGTACAGCTATCATAAGTTTTGGATATTTTCACCTATTAATTTGCCTCATGGTAGTTTGATTAATAGCCCAGTCAGAAAAAAGTTAGAAAGCTGAGAGGAAAATTATTTTCAATCCCTACAAATTAAATCCCTGCCATTAAAGCATTCAATACATAATATAGCTAGAATGACTCTTACAGTTCCCACTGGGTTTGTCAAAATGTGTGATTTCCATCTTTCTGCTAGTTACAAACTAGTAAATTTGATAATTTTTTTTCTAGAGTGATTTTGAGCTCTTTTAACTGAAATATTTTCTTTTTTTTAATTTTTTTTTATTTTTTATTTTTTATTTTTATTTTTTTTTTCATTTTTCTGAAGCTGGAAACAGGGAGAGACAGTCAGACAGACTCCCGCATGCGCCCGACCGGGATCCACCCGGCACGCCCACCAGGGGCGACGCTCTGCCCAGCAGGGGGCGAAGCTCTGCCCATCCTGGGCGTCGCCATGTTGCGACCAGAGCCACTCTAGCGCCTGAGGTAGAGGCCACAGAGCCATCCCCAGTGCCCGGGCCATCTTTGCTCCAATGGAGCCTTGGCTGCGGGAGGGGAAGAGAGAGACAGAGAGGAAAGCGCGGCGGAGGGGTGGAGAAGCAAATGGGCGCTTCTCCTGTGTGCCCTGGCCGGGAATCGAACCTGGGTCCTCCGCACGCTAGGCCGACGCTCTACTGCTGAGCCAACCGGCCAGGGCCAAATATTTTCTTAAAAAGTAATCCAAACTATGACTGTAATAACGGCTTACTATTGTCTGTAACCTAGAGTTGCTGAAATTACAACAGATACCTCAAAGGTTTTGTACTTCATAACTAAAAAACAAACAAAAAAAACCATGATTTATGTCTCACTTAGTCTCTATATTCATCGTTGTCTAGATAATTCTCTACTATACCTGGAGTACTATTTGACCGTAAAAAGGAAGGAAACCTTACCTTCTGTAACTGCACGGATGGACCTGGAGAGCATTCCGCTGAGTGAAATAAGTCCGTCAGAGAAACACAGGGACCTCGTGATCTCACTCATACGTGGAATCTAATGAACAGAAGGAACTAACAAGCAGAATAAAAACAGACTCATAGGTACAGCCTGGGCTGACAGCTATCTGAGAGGAGTTGGGTGGGGGGGGGCAGGATCAAAAAGATGAAGAGATTAAGTAAAAAACATAAAATAAAAACGTTCAGAGACAGCAATACGGTGATTACCAGAGGGAAAGGGGTTGGGGATGGATGGTGATGGAAGGAGACTTGACTTGGCGTGGTGAACACACAACACAATATACAGACGATGTATTAGGAAACTGTACCTCAGAATCCTGTGTAATGTTATTAACCAATGTCACTCCAATAAATACAATTAGGAAAGAGGAGGAGAGCCGGCATCATCTCAAAAATTGCTGGTTGCAATAACAGAGAAACAATGACCATAGATACTCTTCACACCAGCAATTCATGCGTGGGTCTTAAAGCCCAACTCAACTACAAGGGAAGGAAGAAGTTGGCTGAGACAGTGTGCCCTGAGAGGAGAGGAGGGCTCTTTGGTGAAATGTAATAATGACTAGCAGGAAGAAGTGGACTGAGACAGTGTTGCCCTGAGAGGAGAGGAGAGTATTTGGTGAAATGTAATAATGACTAGCAGGAAGAAGTGGACTGAGACAGTGTTGCCCTGAGAGGAGAGGAGGGCTCTTTGGTGAAGTGTAATAATGACTAGCAGGAAGAAGTGGACTGAGACAGTGTTGCCCTGAGAGGAGAGGAGGGTATTTGGTGAAATGTAATAATGACTAGCAGGAAGAAGTGGACTGAGACAGTGTTGCCCTGAGAGGAGAGGAGAGTATTTGGTGAAATGTAATAATGACTAGCAGGAAGAAGTGGACTGAGACAGTGTTGCCCTGAGAGGAGAGGAGGGCTATTTGGTGAAATGTAATAATGACTAGCAGGAAGAAGTGGACTGAGACAGTGTTGCCCTGAGAGGAGAGTATTTGGTGAAATGTAATAATGACTAGCAGGAAGAAGTGGACTGAGACAGTGTTGCCCTGAGAGGAGAGGAGGGCTCTTTGGTGAAATGTAATAATGACTGGCAGGAAGAAGTGGACTGAGACAGTGTTGCCCTGAGAGGAGAGGAGGGCTCTTTGGTGAAATGTAATAATGACTAGCAGGAAGAAGTGGACTGAGACAGTGTTGCCCTGAGAGGAGAGGAGGGCTCTTTGGTGAAATGTAATAATGACTAGCAGGAAGAAGTGGACTGAGACAGTGTTGCCCTGAGAGGAGAGGAGGGCTATTTGGTGAAGTGTAATAATGACTGGCAGGAAGAAGTGGACTGAGATAGTGTTGCCCTGAGAGGAGAGGAGGGCTCTTTGGTGAAATGTAATAATGACTGGCAGGAAGAAGTGGACTGAGACAGTGTTGCCCTGAGAGGAGAGGAAGGCTATTTGGTGAAATGTAATAATGACTAGCAGGAAGAAGTGGACTGAGACAGTGTTGCCCTGAGAGGAGAGGAGGGCTCTTTGGTGAAATGTAATAATGACTGGCAGGAAGAAGTGGACTGAGACAGTGTTGCCCTGAGAGGAGAGGAGGGCTCTTTGGTGAAATGTAATAATGACTGGCAGGAAGAAGTGGACTGAGACAGTGTTGCCCTGAGAGGAGAGGAGAGTATTTGGTGAAATGTAATAATGACTAGCAGGAAGAAGTGGACTGAGACAGTGTTGCCCTGAGAGGAGAGGAGAGTATTTGGTGAAATGTAATAATGACTAGCACAGTTGGTTGTAAATATCATGATGGGTTTGGGGGAGAATTCTATTTTGGCAATAGCATGAAATCTGAACGTTGACTAATTTTCTGTAGGTCCTACTCTCCTAGTTTTAGAACTGACAGAATGGGTTTCACTGCAAAAATTCAATTTATGTGACTGTCTAGGGCAGGGGTCCCCAAACTACGTATCGGCAGGCCGCGTGCGGCCCCCTGAGGCCATTTTCCGGCTTCTGCTGCAGTTCCTGAAGGGGCACCTCTTTCATTGGTGGTCAGTGAGAGGAGCACAGGATGCGGATGCAAAGTGCGGTATTGATCACGTTCAATACTGCTTCCGGTGATGTGGGATGAACACGTCACGGCTCCAGAAGCGCTGTCATATCACTTGTTACGGCTAGCAGTGACAAATATAGAACCGGACATTGACCATCTCATTAGCCAAAAGCAGGCCCATAGTTCCCATTGAAATACTGGTCAGTTTCTTGATTTAAATTTACTTGTTCTTTATTTTAAATATTGTATTTGTTCCTGTTTTGGTTTTTTTTACATTAAAATAAGATATGTGCAGTGTGCATAGGGATTTGTTCATATTTTTTTAATACTCTGGCCCTCCAACGGTCTGAGGGACAGTGAATTGGCCTCCTGTGTAAAAAGTTTGGGGACCCTTGGTCTAGGGGATGAGGAGGGTGTCTATGAAATTGATCACATCTGAGGTTAAAAGATGTAAGTTAATAGAGTTTTAAATAAAGAAATGTAAAAACATTTTCTGTATCTATAAATTGCTTGTTTCAGTTCATTGGGTATCATGAACACAATTAAAGATAATACACTTCGCATTCTGAAATACTTTCTCTTTTCATTTAATTAACAATTTTGAATATTAAGAGAAATAAGATAAATGTGTAAATAATACCATATAGTCAAAATAAGAAAGGTAGAAAAATTAGTGCTATTCTCTAAGGATTAAAGATGCTAACCACTTATGATAAGTAATACTTTATTTTTACTATTTTAAATTCTTTAGACTTCAGTCATAAAAAATTTTACTGTATTAAATGCCTCATCTCATGTCATTTAAAAATGCCTGATAAATATTTACTCATTGAAGTAGACTATCTTCTGAATTTAGCTTACTGTCTAGGATGTTTTTCAACATCTTTTCCCTTCATAAACCCATCACAAATATCTTTTTCACTATGATTTTATAATCTTTAAGTTAATTTTTCTGTTATAACAATTGCTTAATCATGTTGATTTTGAAAAACGGTGCCGATCTCCCCTCCTATTTTGAGAACAGAAGAAATACACAGATTGGAACAAATATGGTTGTTTGCTGTTTAAATGATACCAGTCCTTCAGGGAAGATTTTTTTTTTCCTGGTTGACTTAATTCTCAGCTAGGACTGCATTAGTATGAATAGTGAACACATGTAAAATATGTGGAAACAATATTTCATACTTGACTCAAGCTCAGAGTGAGTAAAGAAAGAAAGAATTAGAATAATATAAAAAATGCAGCTGTGCCTTGTTTTTTTTCTTTCACACTGTTTTTTGGTAATGCCTCTCTGTCTCTAAGGAAGGTAGACTTTTCAGTAGCTTGTTATTTTTCCCCCAAGGAAGGAAGTATAATAGGTGCAATCAAGTCTATAAAGGGGTAATGACAGAAGAGGAAAAACCTGATGAGATAAGAGATAGTGAAGTGGGTCACATTTCCAAATGAAGCTGTTTCCTTTCAAATGGTAAATAGAAAAATGTTAAAAAATCCAATAGTTTAGAATTTATTTAAAGATTTAAGTATATGGAGCTCTGCTGAGACTCTATTAACATAATTCTACATACACACCTTAGAGGCAACAGCGGTGGTTTCCTGCCAAGAGAAGCTTTGCTCCCAGGTTTTTATGGCGACAAAAATGACTAAAGACAAAGAAATGAACTTAAAAGGAAGATAAATAATTATACTCTTTGTAAATGGTCTTCACAAGTTTCAGGATGCCATGAACATGTGCCTTATTATGCAGTTAAAAAGGGTACTGAAACAAGAGCAACAAAAATCCGTTCCACGTTGTTCATCACGGTCCTCTTTAGCAGAGACTCACGTTAACCCCAGGTAAATGTGATAGAAGTGGAAACATTTTGACATCTCAGACCAGCTTAATTTAGTGTGACTTAATTTCTATTTTAAGCTGGTGGTAAATAGTTCAGGATTCCAAAAATTTTGTCTGCAGAAGTTTTGATAAAAGATGATAAATTAAATCTTTTGGCCACAAAAATGTCTGTGAAAATTTAAAACATCAAATTGGTTTTGTTTGTTGTGAAGCCAGTAGCCAGGGCTACCATCACAGCCGCCTGACCCATGCAGGTTCGCATTGCATTCGGATAGACGGTAAAGAAACAATGGAGCCAAGAACTGGTGGGCCATCATCTTTAATCCTAGCTTGCACCCGACGGGCAAGTAAAAAACACACACTGGGCTCCAAAACCCACTCACATTCAGTGCTCACAAAGCTACTGACTTATCTGAGTTTCCTAGAATCAAAGGTTTCTAGCTCAGCAGACTTATTTACCTCTGTTCCCCATCTCCTTCCTTCCCCTTGCACAAACTCTGCACAAACTGGCTTCTAACTCAACACTCCATCATCTTGGTTGCTTCACCTGGCCTCCTCCACGTGGCCTTCCTCTGCTTTCTTCTCTAATATTAATCTCAGGAACCAAGAGAGCAAGCTTCCTGTTCTGTCCCCATTTTATAGTGTAGAAATCAAAACCTTTAATCCAATATACAAAATAGGGAAGTCTCTAATACAAAGTCACTTATCTGAGGCATGATGGGATTGTACCACTCCACATCAAAAAGGGTGGGAAAGGCTTAGTCCTAAAACCAAGCCCCAGGCTACAAGGATCCTGCCTGCCCACAGCCCACCCCCAACACACATTAATATCACCTGGGTGACGGACCTCTACGTGGGCAGCGCCAACTTTAACAAAGTGAGCATAATATATTTTATCTGCCCAACATTTGTTGTTGTTGTTTTTTAGTGAAATGGGTAAGAGAAGAGTGATTGTCAAAAAGTTCATTTAGCTGGACCAGGCAGAGCATCAGACTGGGACATGGAAGATCCAGGTTTGAAACCCCAAGGTTGCCAGCTTGAGCCAGGCTCATCCAGCTTGAACACGTGCTCACTGGCTTGAGCACAGGTCGCTGGCATGAGCATGAGATCATAGACATGACCCCAAGGTCACTGGCTTGAGCAAGGGGTCACTCACTCTTCTGTAGCCCCTGATCAAGGCACATATGAGAAAGTTATCAATGAACAACTAAGGAGCTGCAATGAAGAATTGATGCTTCTCATCTCTCTCCCTTTCTGTCTGTCTGTCCCTATCTGACCCTCTCTCTGACTCTCTGTCTCTGTCACAGAAAAAAAAAGTTCATTTAATAATTTAATTTATTTTTTATTTTTTTAATATTTAATTTTTTCTTTTATTAAGTTTTAGAGAGGACAGAGTGTGTGTGTGTGTGTGTGTGTGTGTGTGTGTGTGTGTGTGTGTGAGAGAGAGAGAGAGAGAGAGAGCGAGAGAGAAGGGGGAAGGAGGAGCAGGAAGCATCAACTCCCATATGTGCCTTGACCAGGCAAGCCCAGGGTTTTGAACCGGCGACCTCAGTGTTCCAGGTCGACGCTTTATCCACTGCGCCACCACAGGTCAGGCTCATTTAATAATTTTAATGAGTAATTTTCTTCCTGAAAGTATTTACTTTGAATATTATATTTGCTTACATACTTGATTTTACTTTTTAGTTTTATAATATTAAGTTGTCTCAACCACTTAAATTACAGACTGCTATTAAGATGAATATAATTTTATTTTACATAAAGTTTTTGGCTGAAATTTTACAGTTACTGTCATTCAATAACCTTTAGCTAAAACATTGATTTCTTAAAGTAGCACCTTATTTAGTAAATTTAACACACAAATGGATTCCAATATCTATAGGCTTATATGATATGAGATACAAAAAAAATAAATTAAAGTATTTTTTAACAAAGACAAGATTTTTTTTTCTAAGAGAATTTCAGAGAATCCAGAATAGTCTTAGATCAGAAAAAACAACTGTATAATTCCAAAGATATCATATATTATTTAAATGACTGGTAAACATAGATAAGGATTTTTGTTGGTCTGCATTAGAAAGTAATACTGCACCCAAATACACACACACACACACAACATACACACACACACACAGGCATTGACGTACAACGATCAATTTAAAACTTTTCAGTGAGAATTATGTCACTTCCAATGGAAATCAAAGCTATTTTGAAATTCCTTTTTATTTCCTAAGGCTCCCAGTCTTTTAGATGAAGAAAGTAAAGAAATATTTCATATCTTACTGTAATTCTCAGTTCATCGCTTCCACTGTCCTGTGAGCCAAGATCACACAGGACTCACACAAGGCACTGCTGATGTCACTCGACATGCACTTAAGTCGACTGTTGTCCCCGTGATGTGCCGGTGATGACGGACTGAATGGTTCTATTGATATTCAACCTCACATTTTGTTTTTTGGTTTTTTTTTAAAAAAAGCATTATCTAGTCTCAGTTTTCAATACATGAAAGGTGATTTTTTTATTTTTTTATTTAATTTAATTTATTTTTTTTTACTAAAACAATAGTTTGTCTAAAATGGTTCTAATCTTACAGGTGAATACACAGTGGTCTGGAAAGGTGAAGGAGCCAGATAGAATACAGCTGGTGTAACTCATGCTCATAGTTAACCCTACACAGGGCCCTCGGGGGCTGGGGTCGGCTCTCTCATGGGCTTCGAGAGACTGGACACAGAACCCCCCGGGGCTCCCATAGGCTGCGCTTGGTCGGACTCAGGCAAGATCACCTCTAAAAAAATAAAGAACTCATCTTTTCAAATAGTTTTACTCAACTAGGTAGAAAGTTATGTGTTATGTACTTTTTTTTTCTTGTATTTGAGGTCTCTCATTTTCACCCAGTTCAAAGACTTCAGAAGTAAAGTGAACCAAAATGGGAAGCATCTCTTAAATACATACACCGTGCAAAACAGATGGTAAGCTGCCATGCGTGAAATAAAACTCATCAGAGGATCTCTGAAAGCCATAAGTGGTCTAGAGATTATATGGGAGAGATAATTTGCCAAAGATGAACCACTGATTAGAATTAAAACCCATCCACGGGCATGTAAGCCACAGCGTTCTGTACACATCATCTGACAGACCATGTCCCTGGTTAAAAATTCCACTGGAGCCCTGGCTGGTTCGCTCAGTGGTAGAGCGTCGGCCTGGCGTGCAGAAGTCCTGGGTTTGATTCCCGGCCAGGGCACACAGGAGAGGCGCCCATTTGCTTCTCCACCCCCCCCCCTTCCTCTCTGTCTCTCTCTTCCCCTCCCGCAGCCAAGGCTCCATTGGAGCAAAAAGATGGCCCGGGCGCTGGGGATGGCTCCTTGGCCTCTGCCCCAGGCGCTAGAGTGGCTCTGGTCACGACAGAGCGACGCCCCGGGTGGGCAGAGCATCGCCCACTGGTGGGCGTGCCGGGTGGATCCCGGTCGGGCGCGTGTGGGTGTCTGTCTGACTGTCTCCCCGTTTCCAGCTTCAGAAAAGTACACACACAAAAAAAAATTCCACTGGCGCTGGGGCTAAGTATAATGATTAAACTCCATGTCATTGAATCACCTGATGAAGGTGTTCTTGCAGATTTGCACCTACTGAGGGACCCTGAGGAGCCACTGCGCCACCTCACCCACGGGTGTTGTAAAGTACCAAAAGCTACAGAATCAATATTAATATTTTAAGAGGCTTTAAGAACATTTTATTAATTTGGGTTAAGGTGTGCAGAGAAATTTTGTGAACAATCTCTGTACTGTGTGATTGGCATAAAACCAGGATGGCCCTTGGCATTGTATTGTAAATGCAAAGGGGAGGAAAACATGGATTCCCTGACATTCCACCACACCTGTGGGGAAAAGGGGTGAATGGCTAGCCAGGTGCAGGAAGAGAGAAGCCAAAATAAACCTTTTCTTATAGCAATGAGCCATTTGTGGGCATTTGTCCCCATGGAAACTACCTCTCCCATATGAATGCATATAGTTAATGTGTGTGACTCTGGACAAAGAGATGGCGGATAAACATTAGAAAATATAGGAATGTCTCTTAATATGTAAAGAGACATCTTTCTATCATTGTGTTGACTTGTAAATTTTGTTTTCTTCAAAATGATATATGGCTTGCAAATAGAACATGGTCCTATCATGTTAAAGGGCATATGACTATAACCAATAGTGGTAAAGGGCACCTAATTGCAATTTTTGCTTCTATACTTACCGCTTGCAAAACTATAAAAACTAAGTAGAACAAAGGGCTGGCGCACTCTCCCTCAGATTTCTGACGGAGTTGCCGCCGCTTGGCCAAGCTAGACAATAAAGCTTTGGCATGTAATCGACGGATTTTGTTCGTGTCTTCAATGTTTCGAGTCCCTCCGGATTAGGCTTAACGCCTACCATGGGAGGAAATAAAGGAATGTTGCTTCTCACCTTTGAGAGTGCAGACTATTTTAATAGCTTTGTGTTTCTAGTCAAGTTTAGGACATCTTAAAAAATAATTACATCCATACTGCTGGGCCAGAGAAATCATTGGCAGAAGAGGCTGACTCTCTCTCTCTCTCTCTCTGCAATGTTTGCAACAAACGCACTCCAGTAATCAAATGTTCACTCCTGGAAGTTTTGTATGAGGCTTAATAAATATTTTAATGCTAAATCCCACCATTTCTTATTTTTATGAAACTAATAACCATCTGTTTTCCCATCTGTCAAAAAACTGACAGGGAAAGTCGCGGAAGCGCTGCCCTAAAAAGTCATGAATCCAAAGGGAGTTATTTATTATCGTGAATATAAATCAGGACTGCCTCCTCCTGCGGGTCCAGCACTGCCCAGCTGTCCTTCCTGAAGGGAACGGGTAAAGGACGCCTCAGAAAACAAGGCCCTGGGTTTAGAGAGTCAATACACTCAGACATGGGAAGGCGGAGCTCCCCGATCTAACCCTCCACTAAAAGTAAGAGAGCCTCGGAAGAAGTTATTTTAGCTTTCAGAAAGAGGGGGTTCAACGTCGTGCGTGGGTAGCACTAAAAGATATCGTTAGGAAAGTCCATGCCAGGTGTCCCGTCGTGCGTCAGGCAGGCCCGTTGGCGAGGAAAGGTCAGGAGCGGACCTTCAAAGCCAAGAGCTCCTGCTCCGTGAGCTGTTTCCCTAGGCCAGGGGTCCCCAAACTTTTTACACAGGGGGCCAGTTCACTGTCCCTCAGACCATTGGAGGGCCGGACTATAAAAAAAACTATGAACAAATCCCTATGCACACTGCACAGATCTTATTTTAAAGTAAAAAAAACAAAACGGGAACAAATACAATATTTAAAATAAAGAACAAGTAAATTTAAATCAACAAACTGACCAATATTTCAATGGGAACTATGCTCCTCTCACTGACCACCAATGAAAGAGGTGCCTCTTCTGGAAGTGCGGTGGGGGCCGGATAAATGGCCTCAGGGGGCCGCATGTGGCCCGTGGGCCATAGTTTGGGGACTTCTGTCCTAGGCCTCCCGGAGTGGGTGCTTGGCTGCCTGGTGTCCCCCTCCCTGTTGAATATAAATCAGTGTTTCCACTGGGCAAAGGTGTAACACCTTCAGGTTTGGGCTTCCTGCAAGCAAAGGGTATGAACCCGTGCCAGAACCTTCCAGATAAGCAGTTCCACAATGGAAACTTTATGTTTTAGAAGCCTTTATACAGAGTTTTTGTTTTGTTTTGTTTTCTAGGTTTTTGTGGGTTTTTTTTTTTTATAATTAAACAGAAAAATATGTTCTTGTACTTGTGGACTGCATAGGGAGAAATAAGGCATTGGTTTTGTTACCAAAAAGAAAAGATCATTTCTTTTCCCTGTCCCTTTAGACTTTGAGGCTGAGGCTAAGGGCGAAGGTGAGAATTAGATCACTGTAGGAACTGAGAGGCTAGAACGGGGGTCGGGAACCTGTGGCTCCTGAGCCAGATGTGGCTCTTTTGATGGCTGCATCTGGCTCGAGACAAACCTTTAATAAAAAATAATAATAACATTAAAAATATAAAACATTCTCATGTATTACAATCCATTCATTTCTTACCGCTCATGTTCATGGTTGCGGATGGCTGGAGCCAATCACAGCTGTCCTCCGGGACAACACCAAATTTTTATTGGATAATGCGTAACATACATGGGTCGTTGTATGGCTCTCATGGAATTACACTTTAAAATATGTGGCGTTCATGGCTCTTTCAGCCAAAATGGTTCCCGACCCCTGGGCTAGAATAAGGTTTGACTATTTCCCTCCCCCCCACCCCCCGAGAAGATTTAGACACATACAAGATATGGTGCAAAAAATATTAAATTAGAAATTTAATCTATTCCTCACTCTCAAACTGAGCGCTCACGTTAAGCAAGGTCTAAGGTACTTTGTAGGTATATAAAGAAAAGTAATGCATTTTTATACTTGATCAAATGTATCCATTCATCAAGAAAAGCAAGTATTCTATTCACTTAGAAGTATTGTTCTGTAAAAGATAGGGTGTGTGATACATACCAATGGGTGGGCAGAAGTACGTTTGCAGTTGTTTGCATGGATAAAGAGAATAATTAATAAATAGTAATACAAGAAAACAAACACTGCATTTTGCATGCTCACAACCCTTACCCTACCTTTGCCCACCCTTGTACATAAGCCCTGAAGACTCTCTTGTGAAATCAGGAAGCCAGTTTTTGATATGATAACCTTTTCATGCTGAATCTTGAAGTGTAAATAAGGCATGAGACAGGGGAACATGGGGAATGTGAGCTTCAGGCCTCAAATAACCTTACATTAACCCTTAGAGTAGTACGAACATTCATGTACGTCCTGGTGCATAACAACATTTTTTATTTTAAAAGCGTGTAAGGCAACATTTAAAAAAAAAAAGGCAAATGTATGTTCTTGTTTCCATAAATTGGTTATCAAACAAACATGATTTTAAGTTATTAAAACTGGAACTGGGACTAATTTTAATATTTGAAGAAAAAAAACAAACTCACTCCCGGGAGGTCAGCAAGCAGGTAAAAAACTCACTGCTCAAAAAGGGTTAATCAGCAGAGTGTAATTCAGACGCAGGATACCTGACAGCTCCTTCCGGCCCGATCCAGGAGAGCTAAGGGAGACTGCGTGGGTGGGGTGGTGCGAGTGGTCAAACCACACTGCGCACGACTGCTCCAAACTCAGCTTCGGCTCAGTGTGTGTAGTTCCTCAATGGACTCCGGACTGCATTTGATACTTCTGGGGCCGGGGTATGGTACGGACGGTTTTGTCTGCTGAATGAAGGTATCCGCCCTAGGTGATGCAGAACCAGACTGATTCTCACTAATTCTGCCCAGCAGGGAAATCAAAACGAAAGATGGACTTGAATTAACCAAAAGAGGGATTTGATCTGAACAGAAAAATAAAAAAAAAGGGAAAAATTAGCTTCCCGTCACACAATATTACCCCAGTCTGTGAGCTACATTTCACAGTTGAAGACTAACTTTGGGTTAGATGCTAGATTTTCAGAACACTTCCAATCAAAATGGAAATGCTGACATGCGCGTAAACGTGCTCGTGTCAACACGCTTAACCCTTTGGCGTGCCTTGGCTGCTGAGGATCAAATCAGGGAAAGCGTATGTGATTCTGAGTCCTACGCAGGATGAAACATCGGACTAAGAAGAGCTTTGAGCAATCAGGGCCTCTTAATCGATAGATTTCTGTGATCAGTTCACTTGATGGCGTGTTTCGACAATGAAAAGGCAGGGAAGATTTTTCATATTCTTTCTTTGAAATAAGGATTCTCGAGACAGAATACCAGTGAGCACATTCATTTTTCATTTTGAAGTTTTGAAATGATAAATTCCACAATTATCAAATACCCAACTGTATAATTTGTCATGAAAGCATTCATACTGAGAATATGCAGACAGAACTAGATACGGGCTTCTCTTGACAAGAATAATGCAACTTCTAGTGGGTGGAGAGAGTGTGAAGAGATGGAGAAATCTGTCCAAAAAGTAGTGGTTAGACCGATGGAAATGGAAATGAAGAAAACCCATGAATATGGCAAGCCCACTAGGGGGTGATGCTCTGCCCATCTGAGGTCTTTGCTCTGTTGCAACTGGAGCCATTTTTTGGCTCCTGAGGCGGAGGCCATGGAACCATCCTTGGCACTTGGGACCAACTCGCTCCAATGGAGCCATGGCTGCAGGAGAGGAAGAGAGAGAGAGACAGAGGGGGGAGAGACGAAGGGGGGAGAAGCAGATGGGCACTTCTCCTGTGTGCCTTGGCTGGGAATTGAACCCAGGACATCCACATGTTGGGTTGATGCTCTACCACTGAGCCAACCAGCCAGGGCCAATCCATGAATATATAAAGCAAGAAAAATAAATAAAGGACTGCCATTGATTCTACAAAGAAAGATGTCAAGTTACCACTCTGCTATCCTGCAAATTGGATTCAAAAGTGTAGTTAATGAGAATTGGCTGTTTTGTACCTTTTAAAAGAAAACCCCAGGAGCTTAGCTTATTGATGACTGTGGTTGTAATAACAAATTAATATTTATTTAAAATATTTATTTTTAATGTAATCTGTCATCTTTATTATATGCAGCTTAAGTGTCTGTTTGTTGCTGATAGCTTATTGGTTGCTTGCATAACTGTACTAGCCAATGGGGTGAAGTTGCCACGGCATTCAAATAGTCCCGCCTTCTGGCATGCCACCTCACAAATTGAGGTTAAAGATTGGAGCAATTATTATGCCGTTAAGAAATCTTAACATCAGAAGGGGTCTTTGCAATGGTACAAGACTAGAGGTTCTCCAATTGAAAAATAATGTCATAATAGCTAAGTCTTTGGCTCCTCTAAAGGTGAAATACATGTCATTCCAAGAATTGATTTGGCTCCGTCTCAAACAGGGTTGCCGTTTCAATTGAGACGTAGACAATTTCCTGTAAAACTTGCCTTTGCTATGACCATCAATAAGTCTCAGAGCCAAACGCTTAAGCGTGTTGGCATTTTTTTACCTGAGCCTGCATTTGCACATGGTCAACTTTATGTTGCCTATTCAAGAGTTCATGAAAGAACAAACGTAAAATTAAAAATAATTGATGGTCCTCTGCAAGGCGAGCTTAAAAATGATGGAAAGATCTACACAAGAAATGTTGTGTACAAAGAGATCTTTGACATGTGAATTAACATTTTATTATTTAAATCACCTTTATTTATTGAGCTAGCGGTGGCTCTTAAGAAATGTACCACCAGTGGTTTCCTTCATTGCACTCTACTTTAAGCAATTAAGCAAGTAGAAGGGGGAAATCCCGTGGGGCAGTAAGCAAAGGGGCGTCTTCTCCGTCTGCCCTGGGTAATTCAGTTTGAATTAGCAGACACCTTTGCACAAATTGTTTTAATTACAATTTATAATATCTAGAACAGCAGTCATTTCGTATGCCCTCCAGGCTTTCTAGTCTTTATTATATGCGGCTTAAGTGTCTGTTTGTCGCCGATAGCTTATTGGTTGCTTGCATAACTGTACTAGCCAATGGGGTGAAGTTGCCATGGCTGAACGCAAATTGCGCGTGTCAGGGGGAAGGTGAACATTTGTTTGCATTGGCAATCATCTGTTTTACATAAAAACTATGTCTTAACGTAATTTCTTTTAAGAATGCCTCCTAGAAAATACAGCACTGAAGAGGAGAGAAAAGGAGCTAAAGCTGCACAAAAACGGCTTTCTCGACAAAAAGAAACCACTGAGCAGAGAAAGACAAGGCTTGCTTCAGTCACAGAGCAAATGCGTCTTTCTCGGCAAAATGAGACTGATGAGCATAGAGAAACAAGGCTTGCCTCAGATGCAAGACAAAAAAGCCTGTCTCAACAAAATGAGTCCCTTGAACAAAGGCAGGAGAGAAATGCAAAAAATTGACAGAGTAATGCTGACCGAAATGCAAAAAGGATTAAGACAGTTTCAAACAGAGAAACTTTAATTTTTGAGCATTCCTCTGGTGACATGAATATTAAATGTAAACACTGTCAGTCCTTAAACTTCAAGTTAGAAACTAATTGATTTGGCCTTGGCAAGAAAGAAGGCACTAAGCAAAGGGGCATCCTCATCACCTGCCCTGGATAATTCAGTTTGAATTAGCAGACACCTTTGCACAAATCATTTTAATTACAATTTATAATATCTAGAACAGCGGTCATTTCGTATGACCACCGGGCTTTCTAGTTCTACATAAATCAGTTAGTGCTTGTGCTAGTAAATATATTAATGTTAAAAGAATATACAGACTGGATACTTTATGCATCAATTCTGAAGAGATAAGTGTAAGAATAGTTCATGGTGTTTATATATGTATGTTCAGCTGCTGAGAGGGTAAGAATTATTTTACAGAATAGACTGCACACATCTGAAGAGATAAACAAAGAAGACGCACAACCGTATTATTAGGATTTGGGGGGAGGGGAACACTGTGGAGCATTAAAAAAATAAAACATTTTTGTGGAATAAATAGTTCTTAATACAATTAGTGAAAAACCTTTGGCACCAAAATCAATATTAAAAAAAAAAAACTGTGAAGGAAAAAGATATTTATAAGAAAAATAGAGGTAATGTTACAACTTATTAGAGTATGCAAAATAAATATATCACTTCTAATATTTACCATTCATGTTGGTTTATATGACCCATTGCTATTTCAGAATAACATTGTGAAAAGGAGGCCATAGAAGCAAGTTTAAGTCATAGGACAAGTTAGATTCATTACTGGTGGAAAATTATGCTTATCAAGCTTGGAGATTTTTTTTTTCTTTTTTAGTTCCCGGAGTATACTCTGGCACACATAAAAAATATCTGAGGCTCTTTTCATGGCTCACACTTACCTCCTAAAGGAAAAATAAGGGCGCCCCATTGCAACACCGGCAAAGACTCTGAAACGCTGTAAGAAGGAGTGGGCAGGTCACTAAGGGTCGCAGGGCAAAGGCTCTCTCTGCCCCAGGAGTGTGGGGGTGATCCCACCACCTGTTCCCGAAGAGGCGTGGCCTCGGCTGCTCCAAGTCCATCACCCCAAAGACATGCTCTGGATGTGGAACAACGTTTCAAGACAGCTGGGCAACCTTGGGGCGCCTAGAAGCTGCTAGAACTTCATCTGAGGAGGTGGCTGAGAAGACCGACCTCACAGGAGATGACAATGTTAACAATGTCTGTTAATGTGCTCAGGGATTGCTTTTCTGCCTGGTACACGGAGACCTAAGGAAACACTTCCTGGGGGGAGGGAATGGGGTCGGGGTGGCGGTGGCTAACACTCAAAATCCAGACCTGGCTCTTAGAAGGTGACACTCACCTCATAGAAGTCTCAGTTTTCATGCAGTTAGTCTTCCTTCCTCCCTTCCTTCCTTCCTTCCTTCCTTCCTTCCTTCCTTCCTTCCTTCCTTCCCTCCCTCCCTTTCCTCCCTCCCTACCCTCCCCTCCCCTCCTTCCTTCCTTCCTTCCTTCCTTCCTTCCTTCCTTCCTTCCCTCCCTCCCTCCCTTTCCTCCCTCCCTCCCCTCCTTCCTTCCTTCCTTTCTTCCTTCCTTCCTTCCTTCCTTCCTTCCTTCCTTCCTTCCTTCCTTCCCTCCCTCCCTCCCTCCCTCCCTTGCTTCCCTCCCTCCCTCCCTTCCTTCCTTCCTTTTGATTGTTGTATAATTTGATGAGATGCGGTTAGTCTTTCTTTCTCTCTCTCTCTCTCTCTCCCTCCCTCCCTCCCTCCCTCCCTCCCTCCCTCCCTCCCTTCCTTCCTTCCTTCCTTCCTTCCTTCCTTCCTTCCCTCCCTCCCTCCCTCCCTCCCTCCCTTCCTTCCTTTTGATTGTTGTATAATTTGATGAGATGCGGTTAGTCTTTCTTTCTCTCTCTCTCCCTCCCTCCCTCCCTCCCTCCCTGCCTCCCTGCCTCCCTCCCTCCCTTCCTTCCTTCCTTCCTTCCCTCCCTCCCTCCCTTCCTTCCTTCCTTCCTTTTGATTGTTGTATAATTTGATGAGATGCGGTTAGTCTTTCTTTCTCTCTCTCTCTCTCTCTCTCTCTCCCTCCCTCCCTTCCTTCCTTTCTTCCTTCCTTTTTTTGATTGTTGTTTTAAGATTTGATGAGATGTACCTAAAACAGTGGCGGTGTGGACAACAATACCGCAGATATTTTCATTCCTGCCGGCTCTCTGAGGGAAACGCTTCCCTCTGAATCACAGAGAGGCTGTTTCTTCCGGGACCACTCAAGAAGAGACTTGACAAGTTACAGGACGAAGAATGGCTCCTCTCCTCATTCTACTCTGCTTTGTGTTGTTGTGTGTGGTTTTTTTTTTAACTGTTTACGTCTCTACTTTGCTGCTCTGCTACAAACACGTCAGGCTTGATATTTTAATTAACAGAAATGAATTAGCTGAAATGAATCAGCCTAGAGCTATTTTTGAGAAACTCATAAATATGCAAGCTTTGATTTCAGTGTTTTCTGAGGGGGGGGGGGAATTAAGTAGCCACATATAAATTAATCGTCAGCAAAAAATACTAACTGTAGACCTAGCCAAAGACGGATCTAAGCTGAGCCTGCCCTTACAGATGGCCGTTACAGCAAATGGACTGCTGCGGCCAGCAGTGGGAGGTATTATGCTTTTACGAATATCCTTGACCTTCCCACTGAATCTCTCCTGTCAGCGTAAAAGTCAGCACGGCTTTTGAGTTCTAAATACCATTATAACGTCGTGGAGAAGCATGATGATGTCCGAATGTGTTTTGTAGAAAAGAGAGAAGCAAGCCAATCTGTGATACAAGGCACAGTGCATTTGTAAAGCTGGTTGTGTTGACAAATTCCCTTAATCAGCAGGACCTGAATGAAATGTTTAGCAGCCCTGTAAGCAGCCTGACTTGCTAATGTGAAGGGCATTAATTCTATTAAAATGTCAATTGGAATTACATCACCGGGAAGGAAGTTTATATCCAGATTCATGTCATAACGGTGGTTATACCAGCAAAAGACCTTCTCTAGGACTTATAACCAGCTAGATACCAAAAATGTTAAATATTGTTTTATTCTGGTTTTAATCACGAAGTCTCTAATATAGCAGGTGTCTTCAAAATGCCAGTATCCAATGAAAATAGAAATAGTGGAAATATTACTTTATGGCCAAATAAACGTTACTGCAATAGTTTAGACTTAGAGTCAGACCAGATACAGAAAAACAACTTATGACATGGGTCGCATAAAAATTCATTATACATAACAATTATAACCTTCACTTTTGCACAAAGTAATCAAACATACATACTTGGGAGACAGTCCTTTCCCGCCGTAAGAATTTTATGTTGGCATGAGAAATGTTACTGCTCTCTCCCAAGTTACACTGACTTCGTCGTGTTGATTAATGCCTTTGGCCTTATCTTCCTTTTTTCTATGCTGTGTTCTTTGCATTCTGTTCTTGTTCACTGAAATAAAAGTAGGGGATAAGAAAACTCCTCGATCATCTTTTAATTAATATCTGTAAATATTTCCTGCATGTAAAATTTAAATGATTAATTATGGAAAACAAACAAAAAGTTTGAAGATTAAAAAGTTACCTGTAGTTCTAAACACCCGGAGATACCCATTCTTCAAATCTCATTTTATCTCAGAACTACATTGAGGCTTTTATGCCTAACTGTTTGACAGCACCGGTGGGGATGTCCAAGACTGGATTCTTGAAGTGAGACTACTGCAAAAAGTAAAGCGTTTACTTATAAGGTTCTGTCCACCCTCCCAAGTGACTTTCCAGGGAGGCTGTCCCAATGTAGTTGACCCACTAGCCGTGTGTGAAAATGCTCATTCTATCAACCTTGCCAGGCTAAGTCTGAATACTATAGTTCTGAGAGTACATAAATAAAATAGGCTTTATTGTGGAATCCAAAGTTTGATATTAAACCAACGTTTATATTAAAGTTGACATTTTTTTTACTGAAAATATGTTCTCCTATTGTATATGACCTCCTAATGTTTGTTTTGAATATGCTAGAGTTTATAGTGTAATTATTCTTTATAATTTTTTATTTTTCAAAAGAAAGAGAGAGAGAGAGAAGCAGTCAGACAGGAAGGGAGAGAGATGAGAAGCATCATTTTTCTTTTGTTGTGGTACCTTAGTTGTTCATTGATTGCTTTCTCATATGTGCCTTGACGGGGGGGGGGGGGCTTATAGCAGAGCAAGTGATTCTTTGCTCAAGCCAGTGCCCTTGGGCTCAGTAAGCAACCTTGGGTTTAAGCCAGTGACCTTTGGGCTCAAGTCATCAACCATGGGGTCATGTCTATGGCAACCAAGACAAGTCTGGGAAAATCCAGGAAAGAGACTGGATAATTTGAAAGAAAACCTGCTTTTTCCTAAACTCAAAGAGATAGAAGAAAATTAAACAAAGACCTCAGGGCTGCTGCTCTCTCTAGCCTGCCCACAATCTGTCTTTCTTCTAGAGTTTATTTTTGCTTTTCGTTGTAATAAAAACCTTGCCACTTTTGCTTAAACTTCTCCTCCTTTGTGAATATCCCTGAATTCTCTGCTGTAACACAACAGAAGAACCTATTTCCTCTGGTAACATTGGGACATCCGTAGTTTTGTATTCTATTGCTATACCTCAGATAAAAATGAATAACAGTAATAGACAGTACAGGCATAGAAATAACAGAATGTGTTAGAAATAACTGTTGCTAACCGGGTGGGAAGATGGAGTGGTCATAGTCATTACTGTGACATGCAAGTTTCTGAACCCAGCAGGTGTGAGAATGGAGAGTGCATTAATTCGAAGAGAATACAAGAAAGTGGAGAGGAGGAAGTGTTCTGTTTGGATATTGTAGTAACTGTTGGGAAACCTCCCGCTGTTCATCAATTTTACTGACATCTATTCAAAATTTACTAGAATATTCTCATTAGAATTGGGAAAAAATAAGAATAAAAGTCAACTACAAATTTCATAAAGTATTTTTTTAATTTATTTTTCATTCTTAAGATCATATAAATGACAGTTTTACAAACAAGGTATTCAATTAAATGACATAATGGCCTAATGAACAGGCTACCTAAGGAACTCTTCGAACTGACTTGAACAGATGATTTCTTCGCATCACGGAAGCAGAAAAAGGTGATTACCTTTTCCATGGATGTGTGGGTAAATATTAAGTCGTTTTGTTTTATTTAAATCTAAATGTCATTTCGGCGAACGCCTCTTTCAACCTAAATCGTAGTTGATTTTGTGAGGACTGGCAATATCACAGGATATTTACATGGGAAGCGTTTGTTGTTGTTGTTTTTTTTCCAATGCTGAAAAAAAAAGTGTTTATTTTCAAAGAAAGTCTTACATGTTGTTAAGTCTGCTGCTCCATGCCTGGTTTAAAGTGTACACATGTGAAGCCTATTGACCAGGAGAAAGCATGGCATGCAGTTTGCGTAGAAATCAGTTTAAAACCTTCCAACAGTTAACTGATCTCTTTGCTTCCTTCCTTCACTTTCAGAGAGTGAACTCACGTTCATAAACTGGAAATGCAGCAAAATGTAAAGAAACACCAGATATTTATATCAATAGAAGGAAAAATCTGTTCACAAGCTATTTTATAGGACAATCTGTGCTACAACTGATTCTTCTAAGACAAACCAGAAAAACTGGGAAATTTTTGAGAAGATATTGCAAAGTAGCATCAATCTTCTTCTACTGTATTTTGATTCCTCAGAGCATAAAATAAACAATATTGTGCCCTGGCCGGTTGGCTCAGCGGTAGAGCGTCGGCCTAGCGTGCGGAGGACACGGGTTCGATTCCCGGCCAGGGCACACAGGAGAAGCGCCCATTTGCTTCTCCACCCCTCCGCCGCGCCTTCCTCTCTGTCTCTCTCTTCCCCTCCCGCAGCCAAGGCTCCATTGGAGCAAAGATGGCCCGGGCGCTGGGGATGGCTCTGTGGCCTCTGCCTCAGGCGCTAGAGTGGCTCTGGTCGCAACATGGCGACGCCCAGGATGGGCAGAGCATCGCCCCCTGGTGGGCATGCCGGGTGGATCCCGGTCGGGCGCATGCGGGAGTCTGTCTGACTGTCGCTCCCTGTTTCCAGCTTCAGAAAAATGAAAAAAAAAAAAGAAAAAAAGAAAAAAAAATAAACAATATTGTGTTTCCAAGCACCTAGGACAGGACTTGACAGACAAAATGCGTAAAGAACTCAGTTAATATTTTTCCCTCTCTCTCTTGTGCTGGTGAGTTTTAGTGATCTTTCCAGAACGGTTATGACCCTTCAGGTTTATTCAGACCGTCGTTTTCATGCAAGGTTGGAAAAACATTGTGATGTGTAATTTGTTTTTACACTAGAACGCTTGCTCCGGTTGTCTAGGCTTCCTCGTTCTTGGCACGCAGAGTATGAAGAGCAGACACAACGTTGACTGGTGTAGCTGCTTCTCTTTCTTTGTTCATTCCAAGTCAATTAAAAGTGCTCAAAGCTTCCTAGGGTCCCATGTAGCCATAATCCAGTTCTTAGTTAAATCCAATTTTAATGACTTCCCTTGCAGTTGACAGGAATACAGCCCTCGTGATGGCCAATTAGGTATTCCACATAAAAACTGCAGCTGCTTCCGCAAAGAAAACCATTACTGTAACATCTGGTAGTACACTGATATGTTTACCAAACAGGAAACTCAATCTTGAAATCAGCTGCTCTTTATTCCAGCCCTGTTCAACTCCCATCGATCGAGTTATTAATTCTAGCACGTGCCCGGGATGAGTCAGCTCAAAGTGAGGGGGAAAGAAAATCACGCCGCCCCCAATAGCATTTTATTTTAAATGCATCTGCGAGCCAGGCAAGGCATACTTCAACGCAAATTCAACTTTCCTCACTTCCCAGAGAACGCTGCGTTTGTCAGAAACCTGTAAGACGATGATATTGAAAGAACCAACCTTCCGCCACCCCGAAGCTGCCCTTTTCAGATCGTGATTTTGGGCTTTGTCTTAAAAAACAAAAGACCCAGAAAGAAGCTTTGACCTTCCCACCTGCTTTCCTGCCCAAGAGATTCAGTCAGCAAAACCTGCTTCCGGATGGAGATCTTCCCGTGCTCAGCTCAGCCTGATGTGAACTACCGCCCAAGAGGGCTTCAGACAGGTGCCTGTCACCTACCTCTGAGCCCCACCCTCCATGTCCCACTATTTCTGAGTCACCCGGAGCAAGGGTTTTCCTGCCACGCACCTTCTGCTCTTCCCCCTTACCTGTAAATCACTTATTCTTACTTATGAAGTCTAATACCCATTTCCCCCCTTTCTCCTTTGTCCAAAAAATGTCTTATGCTCACCCAATGTCGCCTCCCTGTCTTTAGAATTCTCATGACATCCTCATGCCTATGCGAATGCCCCATGCGTGCGTATTCAACTTTCATTCCCCCCCACCCCCACCCTGTTCATCCGTCTGCTCATTTTGCTAGTAGCCCAGGCAGAAGAATGGAGAAGGCACCAGGAGTTAAACAAGGAGAAGGCGGCTAGGCGGGCTGGGCCTGACTGAGTCTGGGAGCTGCGCTGAATCAGGGTCAAGTCCAGGAGTTACAACGTCAGACATCCCAGAAAATAGCTGAGCCCCTGCCAAGGGGGTTAACATCGTCTGTCCCGCATGCGGGAAGGGAGGACCGGATTTTCAATCTCCCCAGGGGACTGGTGAGTCTGCTCACCCAGACTCTGAGATAGGGCGCAGAGGGGATAAACAATAAAGGAGAAATTTTTCCACGGAGCTCATGCCCAGTCGAGGCCAAGACGGTGCAGGGGTGGGTCCTTCTGCTGCGGCATGCACTCTTGAGGCCACCATGCTGACCCGAGAGGGGAAGGGGCCTAGCCTGGGAGACCTGGGGAAGGCTCGGATCGGGCAGGGAGAGGACCCGGCATCAGCCCGTGACGGAAAGAGGTGGGTGAGTGTGGAAGAAAGCCCGCTCTCTCCTAAGCCCGAGGTAATCGAGTCAAAGCTGAACGACACCTCCTCTGGGTCGCAGGCGCTGGCTCCTTCAAGGGCTCTCTCTCCATCGCAGCCGTGCGGTTCCGGAAGCCGCACAGGCCCCAGGGCAGCTCTGGTGGTGGATGATGGGCAGTTGGGGAAAGGAGACACCGAGACGTTCTGCATTTCTGGGTCCTGGACCTCCTCGGTCTGACAGGCGCAGGTGTGAGAAGACTTCTTCCTCCGCAGGATGGAGCTGAGACACCGGACACAGGGGGGCAGTCCTTTGTTATTGGTCTAGTAAATCTCATCGTCCTGGCCACGAGTCCCCACAATGCTTCCCTGGTGACTCTGTGGAAGTACCGTATTTCCACTGGAAACACAGGGAGAAAAAGTATGAATATTTTGTTAGCCCCACCATGTTAGACCCTTTCCTTTGAATACACGCTGCCACATTGGACATAAAACCGTGTTTAATATGGACTTGAACAGTAACAATAAAGATACCATAAAAATTAATATAATTAGGGATATATATATTATATATATATCCACAGGCACAGTGGAGTTATTAATATTTTATGTTTTATGCCTATGTGGGGAAATGTTACATTTCATAAACAAGGTAAAACCAATGTAAACGACTATAGTTAGATTTTTCTACATTTATACCATGCAGGATAAAAATAGATATATTAACGTGCTAAAAAATGTGAAAAGAGTTCTATAAGAACTATACAATAATATGTTCAAGGAGAACACAAAATATTTCTTAACAAGACAATTAGAGTTTGAAGAAAAAAATTGGAAATCTTGATTATGCTAAATTAAAATGTTTAAACTTTTGTGAGATGACACAAAAGTAATGAAGAAAATACATAGTATATTAAGATTATAGAATAAAGCTTAATATCTGGATGTAAAATTACATTGCTAAAAATTATACAAAATGACCATACATAGTGAAAGGATAAGTATAATAGAGTTACAAAAGATAAAATCATAATATGAAAAAAAGCTGATTCCAAGAAATAATCAAGAAGATTCTAGTTATCTACATTTATAGATAAAGAAATAGAAACATAGGATAGACAGATTTCTCATAAGACTGGCAAGATTTTTTTAAAAATAAAATTAAACTCAGGAGTTTATAGAATTGTGGTAAAATGAGTAATTTCAATTTCATCCAAACTGGTGATATTTTAAATTTACAGCCTTTAGGAACAATTGGGCAGAGTTCAATAAAATTAAAACATAGGTATTCAGTAACCCAGTAATTTTATTTGTTATCTTCCATAACAAATACCTGCATCTGTGTTGAAGGAAGATTGTAAATATTCATAATTGAAAACAACTTAAATATTTCCTTAAAACATTATGACTAAATCAGTCATAGATAGTCATGCCATGTATATGCACGTATATATACATATATATTATTTGGCAAGGCAGAATTATAATTACATAGGTTTTTACATTGAGACTCTTCCTGACATAATGCTGAGTTTTTAAAGATCACAGAATTATATGTCTGTTTTTATGTTTAAAAATGCACACAGATATTGTTATATTCTGTTGTAGGATAAATAAATATGGAAAGGCAATAAAAATATAGAATAATGGTGACTGGTCTGATGTCGAGTAGGCAATAAGGAAAGTAAAGTAGAAAGTAGGAAAAGCCAGGAACTGAGTGTTGGTCAACAAGGTCATCAGCTTTCTCTGTAATCATTTAGTTTATACAAGGAGAATGCATCTTGACTTCAGTAAAGATTAGAGAAGTAATTATAGGTAAAATCCTCAGACATACATTTAACTCTCTAGCATTTGCCCAATAAATTAAGACCATATTTTCTGTATTAAACAATATAAGAAAAACAAGAACTATTTAAACTAGTTAATAGTTGAACAATGTATGCTAGAAAACTACTGTGCAAAAGTAGACTATTGATAAAGTTTGATCATGAGCGTAGCTTTATGTCTTAATTAGTATTGCATTCACAAGAACTTATGAGCTAGAATCAATGGGAAAATATAACCCCATATAGCTAAGTAAGTTAATATAATATTTCTCAACACTGGATAATTAAGCTTTAAAAATAAAATCTTGGCTCTGGTAGGTTGGCTCAGCGGTAGAGTGTCAGCCAAGCATGTGGAAGTCCCAGGTTCGATTCCCGGCCAGAACACGCAGGAGAAGTGCCCATCTGCTTCTCCACTCTTCCCCCTTACCCTTGTCTCTGTCTCTCTCTTCCCCTCCCACAGCCTAGTCTCCATTGGAGGAAAGTTGGTCCTGGGCACTGAAGACAGCTCCATGGCCTCTGCCTGAGGCACTAGAATGGCTCCCGTTGCAATGGAACAACACCCCAGATGGGCCGAGCATCACCCCCTGGTGGACATGCCAGGTGGATCCTGGTCGGGCACATGCAGGAGGAGTCTGTCTGACTACCTCCCTGCTTCTCACTTCAGAAAAATAAAAAATAAAAAATAATTTAAAAAAAAAAAGAAATCTTTGCTGTCAGAGAGGAGGGGATTTGTAGGGTTGGGTGAAAAAGGTGAAGGGAGTAAGCCAAAAACAAAAACCCCAAACAATAACAAAACAAAACCCTCATAGACACAGACAGAAGTGTGGTGATGACCAAAGAGAAGGAGGTAGAGGAGGGTCAAGTGGGGATAAATGATGAGACTGGACTTGGGGTGGTGGACACACATTACAAGGTACAGATGATGTATCATAGAATGGTAGACCTAACACCTCTGCAATTTTATTAGCCAATGTCACCCGAATGAATTTAATAAAACATAAAAAATGAAGTAAAAATAAATATAAAAACATAAAAAACAAAATCTTGTCACGGTTACAGTCACAAATACTAAATTATAAGGATCCCTGTGATGGGGTCATGGAGTCAGTGCCCTCCGCCTGCCCCCTGGGTGACTCAGCCCCCAGCCAGGTGGAGAACGCTGCAAGTCAGCATATCCAATGTGATGCTAATGATTGAACTATCTGTTGTTGTCGCTCAAGTGATGAAAAATCTCCTACAAATTAGTCATTCTCCTTTCAGAGTAAACAAGGCTAGGTATCCACTTCTGCCAATCAGTACATAAAAAACACAGTTACAGCAGCCCCATACAATACAATCACCCTGTCAGCAATGTTTCATTATCCCCATGAAATTAAGATTTAGAGAGTTTAAATTATACGTGCAAGAGAACATATTCGAAAACTAAAAACCTAAACAACCTTGCCTGTCATGGAGATATATACCACTATTTCTAACATACGTTATCTTTCTTATTAATAATGATCTGTGCTTAATAATGTACTACTCACAGACTTCCAAAAACCATTATTTTTCAAAATCAAAATTGATTTTTTAGACTGTTAAGCTTTCCAGGTTTTTTTTTTAAGTCTTAGGGGAATGTATTTATTGTCTATACTATTTTAGGAAGTTCTGTTCATTTTTTTTAACTATGTAAATAATCTCATCTCTAGCTGAGAAATCACAGTATTGGGCTATAAACAAACAGTGCATTCTTTCATTCTTTGAGCCCGAGGAAGGCTGACATACACAAAGAGAGGTCCCTGCTCCTGGCTCCTGGTTGGTCTCTCCGCATGCAAATGAGGACTCCAGACGCTCATGGCTTAATTGGTCCAAAAAGCACTGTACTAATTGGTCAAAATAGATTAAGGTAGTATTTCCAATTAAAAAAAATGACAAACTTTGAGAATGTACACGTATTAGCACTATACTTAATTCCAGCTATGATGTCTCGTGTTATATAAATTTTGAATGACCACTACACGAGTGATTCAAGAAGTACTTTTATCTGAGAATGAATCAAGTTTTTTGGCTGTTTAGTAGTACTTTTAAAAATATCTATAGAGGGTATGAGTTGGGACTAAGACTGAATTTTTTGTTTGTTTGTTTTTTGCAAGAAAGGGAGAGAGAAACAGCCAAGGACAGACAGACAGGAAGGAAGAGAAATGAGAAGCATCAACTAATAATTGTGGCATCTTAGTTGTTCATTGATTGCTTCTCATATTTGCCTTGACTCAAGAGCTGCAGCTGAGCCAACGACTTCGAGCTGCACACCAGAGACCTTGGGCTCAAGCCAATGACCATGGGGTCATGTCTATGATCCCATACTCAAGCTGCTCAAGCTGGATGAGCCTGCGCTCATGCCAGCGACCTCGGGGTTTTGAACCTGGGTCCTCAGTGTCCCAGGTCAGTGCTCTATCCACTGTGCTACTGCCTGGGCAGGCAAGACCTAAACATATTTTCAATGGTTTCTATGAAAGATGAAAATATGAGGGATAAAATAACATAAATTTTACTTGTACAACACCTTTCACTCAAAGCAGTTTCCTAAGCTCAGAGTAATGCAATGAAAAGTCAATGACTTTTGCAGGCAAGCAGATCTGAATTTGAGGTTTGGGTCTACTATTAGCTCCAGGACTTTGGGTATATTATTTACACTTGGGAAGTTTAATTTTTCTCAATTAGTAAGAAGGAAATGACAACACTCACCTGCAATGTTACTGGGATGATTCTGGAGAAAACATGCAATAAAGCACCAAGTACAGAATAATTCGCCTTAAATGTTTCCAAACTCCATATTTCACTCGGTATAAATCACTGTCAATGAATCCACACTACCCTGTATATCCTATTCTGTTTGGAGATCTCTAACTCCTACATGGACCCTCTGTTGGGTTTTCATGATGTCCCAAGTTTTACCTGGGCACCACCTGCAGACATTTCCCCCCTGATTAGGGCAGCTGGACAAGGCTGATGCCATCTCAGGTATGTCGGGCACCTGATGAGGCTCCTCCATGCTTGCTAAGTCCTGCGTGTGCCACAGGACACCATGGTGCATGTGGGTGTGAAGGTTCTTTGTGTCTAACCAAGGAACACTGAGATCTTCAGAGTAGAGGCTCTGGAACCTCTTAGGGCGGCAAATCTACTCTCTGGATTCAGTCTGGCGAACAAAATCATAGGCTGTTCTCTCCAGGTTTTCTCCTTTTCCATCTCTGCCCCCAATCCTATGACACACTTTTAAACTTTCTTCTCCATAATCTTCTCTCCTTCACGCAAGTTACTGATATCCCAACAACACTGATCTAGAGACATGAGCAACACACTTCCACTTAGGAAGGAATGAAATGGGTTGTCACAATGACTTATTTGAAGTCACCCATTAAATAATAATTGTGTGTTTTTTCTTCTGGAATTTAGTTTCTTACCACACCATAGCTATAAGAGTCTCCAAATCCTGACAGATTTTGTCTTTTCCTAGAAAGGAAAGGGTTGCATTCATCAACATTATAACTTCTTAGCAACTGAGAAATTCCTAAGAGACAAGCTAAGTATGACTTCTACCAAGCACCGCACGTGTATTTTCTTGTTAATCCACAGAGTAGGCGTGCTGGCCATGCCTGTTTTACGGAGAAGAATGGGAGGGATCAGAGTGGTCGGTGAGGAACAGAGGTGAGAAGTCATGCAACAATTTTGCATGCAGCAGACCTTCTCCACGCCGGGGTGCTGCTCTGCCAAGCTTGGTCACCGCGCTGGGCAGGTTTTTAGGATGACACCTGACTCTAAGTGATGGCCATTACCAGTGTTAGATTGCAGTGAATAGGAAAACCCAGGGACTTGACAAAAAAGATTCAAGGATGCTTTAATTTTGCCTTTCTTTTCATTCAATCTCATACGCCTTCTGAAGAAGAATCCAACAATCAAACCACACTGAGAAGTAATTTCGGTGTGTACGTGTTCTTTCTTCATGCTAAAAATAGCATTTTGCCTATTAAAATTACTCCTCTGAATTATGATGTCATAAAATACAATGTAAGAAACAGACAATAGAGCGGCAGGTGAACCTCGAGTTTTCATAAAATATAAAATACTTTTTATCAATTATAAAAATAAAACATGAATAGCATTTCACAAATAACTTATATTTTCTCCATATTTTCTCAGTACAATAAATCATCTAGCCTGGTAAATTTGTACCTATGAGGTTGCATACAAAATGAAAAACAACTAAATATTTATAAAATAATTAACATTTCCCATATTAGCGTGATTGCAAACACATGCTAAAACATCTTGATTTTTTTTTATTCCCAGGAAGAAAAATAATCTTAAGAGTATATTTCAATTGCTCCAAAAAAGTCATTAAAGTTTCATGTTCATTAAAAAGCAAGGGGGGGGGACTATCTTTGTTTCATGAATTCTGTACTTTGAAATGGAAAGATGACATGTAGACATTGCAGAGATGCTATACTTTCCTTTAAGCTCAATCCGCACAGATGCATTTACAGAAATTCTGCGTTGCATATAGTAAATAATGAATGACCTTTGAGGGCATGAGTTTATAATATCAAAGATAAAAGCATAAACAAGTTAAAAAAATATCAGTGATGCTAAAGACCTCAAATACTGATGGTAAGAAAGAATATATTGCATTTTATTTATTTATTTATTTTATTTTATTTTATTTTATTTTTGTATTTTTCTGAAGCTGGAAATGGGGAGAGACAGTCAGACAGACTACTGCATGTGCCCAAACGGGATCCACCCAGCACGCCTACCAGGGGGCGATGCTCTGCCCACCAGGGGGCGATGCTCTGCCCCTCCGAGGCATCGCTCTGTCGCGACCAGAGCCACTCTAGTGCCTGGGGCAGAGGCCAAGGAGCCATCCCCAGCACCCGGGCCATCTTTGCTCCAATGGATCCTTGGCTGCAGGAGGGAAAGAGAGAGACAGAGAGGAAGGAGGGGGGAGGGGTGGAGAAGCAGATGGGCGCTTCTCCTGTGTGCCCTGGCCGGGAATCGAACCTGGGACTTCCGCACGCCAGGCTGACGCTCTACCACTGAGGCAACCGGCCAGGGCCAATATATTGCATTTTCGCCTAACATTCACACCACTGGACTTTCTCTAGAAATTAAGTCAAACCTGTTGTTGTCAAGTTTCTTTTAGTTGGGTGGGATTTTGCAACTCGGTTACTTTTCAGCATTTCAAATTGCACTATCTGTATCAGTTAGCTATACAATCCCTCCTCCTTAATAAAAATTATGTTAATTTTATTATATTTTCATCACTCTTTATTGTCTTGATACCTCTTTTAAGGTGGTCAAAACATATTTTTTGCTCTCTTTAGTGACTGGTTCTTCTCAAAGTTGAAACTCAATACCCTTCTCCTTTCTGTCGTCTGTCACCTGCCCTGTGACAGTTTCCTCCAGTCCTATGATAGGAGCTACAATTGAGTGACATCAAAATGTTGTCTCTTTATAGAGTTAATTTTTTCCCTTAATTTTTTTTCTATCTTTTAACTACAACTTGCTTCTTCTCATTTTCCTTTTTTTTTAAATTGACTTGGAGTAATGTGGGTTAATATAATGATACAGGTTTCAGTTGCCCAATTCTACACCAAAAACAGACAATCAAACCACCAACCCATCCAATTAAAAAATGGGCACAGAATTTGAATAAACCTTTTCCTAAAAAGAACACACAGATGGCCAATGGACACAATGAAAAGACGCCTCTTCTTTTTGAAGGCTCTTCCCAACTAGTGACATCACACACTGCACTCTCAATAAAGCACAGATTAAACTGAGATATCAACGTTCCATGTCCACGTCGCCAACCCTCATGCCACCACCTTGAATCACATCCCGTGAAGACTACCTCTGGAAGTCTCTCTCAATGATTTTGCTTCTCTTTCCACGGCTACGAGCACTCCTCTCTACTCATCTGGATGATCAGATCAGAAATGCTCTCTTCCGCCCTCAGCTGGTCTCAGAATCCGTCTTCCTGTGGGCGCCGACCACGTGCTGAAGCCCAGACACGATGTTGTCATGATGGGGGCAGGGGGATAGTCCCATTGCCTGTCGTACACCTCTCAGCATCACAGCCAGTGCCCTCCAGACGTCCACGTCAAGCTACAACCCGAATCTTTTTTTTTTTTTTTTTGTATTTTTCCGAAGCTGGAAACGGGGAGAGACAGACAGACTCCCGCATGCCCCCGACCGGGATCCACCCGGCACGCCCACCAGGGGACGATGCTCTGCCCCTCCGGGGCGTCGCTCTGCCGCAACCAGAGCCACTCTAGCGCCTGGGGCAGAGGCCAAGGAGCCATCCCCAGCGCCCGGGCCATCTTTGCTCCAATGGAGCCTCGGCTGCGGGAGGGGAAGAGAGAGACAGAGAGGAAGGAGAGAGGGAGGGGTGGAGAAGCAGATGGGCGCTTCTCCTATGTGCCCTGGCCGGGAATCGAACCCGGGTCCCCCCTCACGCCAGGCCGACACTCTACCGCTGAGCCAACCGGCCAGGGCCTACAACCCGAATCTTAATTTTCAGGTTTCCCAACCAATCACACTTGCTTTCGCCTCCCCAGGGACAGGGACCCTTCCTAACTCCTCTCGGACTTGATCTTACTCTCGTCTTCCCTGGTGACGACCCCGTTCCTGTAATGGCGCTGCTCTGCCGCCACTGAACGTGTCTGCGCAGGACCAACGCCTGCTCCCCTCGGAAGCGGTACGTCACTCTAGTTTGGATGACTTTTCTCCTTTTCCGCGCTCTGTAAAAATTTCTCTCCAAGCACCCCTCATAGAGTCTGTGTCTAGGGTTTGTACCTTAAGTGAAATCACTATTTACACGGAATTTAAATAAATTGTCACTATACTTATCCTACTTTTATTCTGAGTATAAATAATATAAACAAAATAATTTTTTTCTTAATTTAATGAAAAAGACTTTTTAAAAAAATGTAATGAATACTATTTTGGGTATATATTGTATTTTTTTTTTTTTTTGCCATAAATGTGTGCCTAAGAAAATGTTTTAACTATTCTCTATAACCAGTGATTAATTTACATCAATTTATAAGAATAAAAATATTATCTATCAATCTAGATCATTTTATAATAAGAGCAGTTGTATGCTATATGTTTTATTTTTCCCTTTCCATATTGTTTTGTGAGAAATAACTATACAGCATACACTTCTAGGTAGAACCAAAAATATGAGCCTGAATGAAATCATTTTCTGTTCTTGTAATTTGAGAAGGCACATATGTCCTATTTCCGGCTGGCGAAAAACATACCAATCAACCAAACTAAACCATGTGCTGTGTAAATGTGTCCTACAGCAAATGCGCCCTGCGACTCAACGGCCAATGAACAGTAGCGCAGCCTAGGCACTTACACCACGACGCCACGATCGAGATGCACGGCCTTGCCGGAGGCAGCTAACGTACACCTAACCCCTTCTCCCGGCTTGTGACGTGATTGTGAGCCTCCTGCTTTGAGGACAGCCTCACAGGCTGGCTGGAGCAAGGACTAAAGGAAGATACGTCAGCCAGGCGTGCTCTCATCGGCACCTTCCCCTTAACCTCACCGAGGAATCTACTACGCGATCTGCAAGTACTGAAGTGACTAACGTGAGGTGAAGAGAGAGAGAAAAAAAAGATGAAGAATTCCTAATACCAATCAGATACATAAGATGAAAAATAACATTAGCAATAATTATTATGAACATTTCTTGCGCACCTACTCTATTCTGAGTACCGTAAAAACTTCCTGTACGTTCAATTCTTGCATTCTTACTTAGGTCGAGTATGAACGATACCTAATTTTGCAGAAACAGAGGGAGAGACAGCTCAAGTACTGCACACAGGAAGATGAGGACGTGTCGTTCCTTTGACTCCATGACTCAGGTCCGCCAGCTCCAAGATCTCAATATGAATATAATAAAAGTCCAAGATGATCCCAATGTTAGAGTCATTTTAAACATTCTGAGAAAGTTCAAGTGTTTACATGCTTCACACTGGTTAGACAGTTTATATGTACTTATTTTTAAGACATTTTTGGAGCATTATTATGTTTATAATGAAATTAATAGAAAGTTATAGAGAATTTTTATATAACCTCGTCTCCTTCACATGCAGAACCTCCCCATTATCAACATCACTCATCTGAACGGTACATTTGTTTTTTTCTTTTACCAAAAATAAATCCTCTATTCATACATCATAGTCACTCCAAGTCCACTGATGACCTAAGTGTTTATTCTTGATGTTACACATACAATAGATTTGGACAAATACAAAGGGGGTCAAGTAGGTTTACCGTTGTGATACTAGTGGATGCTACAATAATTAGTAATTAATATAAGAATAAACACTGCGTGTCACGTAACTCACAACAGTAGACCTGTTTTTGCCCATCCCTGTGTATAATGACTTAAATTCATCGTTATAACGTCATACAGTGTATTTTTTTTTTTCCTTACTGCCTTAAAAATCATCTGTGTGCTCGACCTATGTATTTCTCCATCACGTCTTCGCAATAATATCCCTGGCAACCATGAATATTTTTATATCTATCATTTTACCTTTCCCAAATTATCGTGTAGTTGGAATCCCAGCGGTAGCTTTTGGATTGGCTCCTTTCACTTAGTAATGTGCACGCAAGGTTCCGCCACGCCTTTGATGACGCGAGAGGTCATTCCTTCTTAGCACTGACTCATATTTCCAAGTCTGCATGTCCTAGTTTACTTGGTCAGTCACCTATTGCAGGACATCTTGGTTGCTTCCTAGTTTGGGACATTATGAATAGAACTGCTTTAAATACTTATGTATAAGTTTTCACGTAGACCTAAGATTCCACTGCTTTGGGTAACTTCCAAGGAGTGGGATGTCTAAGCTATATGTTAAAAATATGTTTAGTTTTACTTTAGATTTTTCTTCTTTTCTAATATATCCATTCAACGCTACACATTTTGCTCTGAAAACCATTTTCATTGCATCCGACCAACTGTGATAAACTGGGTGTTGATTTCTATTTCATTCAAAATATTTTAAGATTTCTCCTAGGATTTTTTTCTTGACCCGTGTTTTGTTTAGAAGTGTGTTGTTTGATCCTCATGTGTTTTGAAAAAAATGTCCAGCACTTTCTGGTATGTATTTCTAGATCATCGATTTCAACTGGCATGCTGCAAGAATTTTTAAAACATGCAATCCTTATTTAATCAGAGCCACTGACCTTTTTTTCCCCTTAGATTGTCAAATGAAATCTGACAGCAACCAGCACAATAGCTGTTCATTGTGAGTGAATCAAAATTACACCTATTTTTCTTGTCAGATCAACAAAAAATATAATTTTTTTGATGTGATGCAGAATTTTTGCCCCATTTATAATTTTTTATCTTTGATTTTCTGTAATTTAAAAGGATATATTGAGGTGTGGGTTCTTTGGCAGGTAACCTGTTTGGTGTTCTCTGAGTTTTCTGGATCTGCGATTTGTGGAAATTCTCAGTATTTTAGATATTTCTCTTCCTTCCTTCCTTCCTTCCTTCCTTCCTTCCTTCCTTCCTTCCTTCCTTCCTTCCTTCCTTCCTTCCTTCTTTTCTTCTTTCTTTCTTTCTCTTTCTTTTCTTTCTGGATTTTCATTATGCATATGTTACACACTTTGTGGTTGTCCCATAGTCTTGGACATTTTTTTTTAAGTCTTTGTTCTCTTTGCTTTTTGCTTTTTTGTGAATCTGTTGCTCCATCCTGTGACTCAGGTAATTTTTCCTCCGCTCTCTCCAGTCTGTTAATAAGCCCATCAAAGATATTCCTCACTTTTATCCCAGTTTTTAACTCTCACATTTATTTTTGATGTTTAGGATATCCATCATTTCATTGACATCGCCCATCTGTTTTTGCATGCTGTCTGCTTGGCCCATTAGAATGCTTAGCATATTAAGCAGAGTTTGTTTACATTCATGATGAGATGAGAAACCCCCTTTCATTATAAGAAGGTTCAAAGGCATTTTATGATTTAGGCCAAGTGTTCAGAGAGATTTTGTAAATATGATTTTTGTACTTGTGTGTGATTTACACTAGCTCAAGATGGCCTATTGTATTCTTGCTTAGGAAGGGCTGTTATATTGTCAATGAAAAGGTTTTCCCGCTAGAAGGTTTTGAATAGAAGGAGGAAGGAGACTTGGACCCCCTCCTTTCTCCACTTCTGGGTGAAAGAAGGTAAAACAGCCAAGAATACAGGAGGGGAAGGGAGATTTGAGTAACTTTTTTCTCTTCCCCTTTCTTTCTCCTTAATGGGTGATTTACAAATGATTATCCTCTGGCATCCTGTAAGACCCCTCCCATCCTGAAATCGTGTGATTGACAAATATACCTCTAGAGTCCAGTGGTGGTCAACCTGGTCCCTATCGCCCACTAGTGGGTGTTCCAGATTTCATGGTGGGCAGTAACGGAGCAACCAAAGTCTAAATAAAAAGATAGATTTAACTATAGTAAGTTGTTTTATAAAGATTTATTCTGCCAAACTTAGCGAAAGTCCGACATAAAATATATACTTGGTAAGTAATTATTATTATATGCTTTAACTTGCTGTAACTCTGCTTTATAAATTTTATAAAGTAAAGTGACTTCCCTACTTTATAAATCACCATGACTGTGGAATCAGTGGCAGTTAGAAAATTTTACTACTAACAGAGATACAAAAGTGGGCGGTAGGTATAAAAGGTTGACCGCCCCTGATCTAGACAAAGGAGTCACGAGACCCAGGCATGTGAACTTGTGTTCTGTAAAGGGTATAGAAGATGTGAGAAATCTAATTTTGGGGAGCACGTATCTTTGGAGCTACTGGCCCCATGTGCTCTGCTGGCTTTTATTAACAAATTCTCTTTTCCTCTTATAGTTATCTGAGTGTCAATCTTTCATTGGGTTGTTTTCCTGCTACAATGATATGACAATTCCAGCATGCCTGGTCCTGTGCTTGCTTGTGTCTATGATGCGTCTTGGTGGGGCCTTACCACCTTTTCTTGTAGCCAGACATGTGTCCTAGCACTGTTGTAAAGTAACGTTCCACAGAGTTCACGTAGAAACAACAAGTCCAAATGAATGTTTAAGTAGTTTTATTAAAGAAGGAGATTTATTAATACGCCAGCCGCATATGACTAACACGGGGCATAGCTGACCCAAATCGTGCATACCACACACAGCCCCTGAGGTGGCTTATATACCTTTGATCACACACACAGGTTGGCGAGAAAAGGAGGAGGAGGAGGGGGAAGATGACACAATTCATTAGCAAGCCTATAAAACATTTGTCTATAGGATTTATAAAAACATTTCTACATGTTAAAACTTATAAAAAAACATTTCTAAATTTGTCAGTGTTTATTTGCTATTCCATTGTCTAGAGAGGTACATACATTAACTATACACCTTCAAGATGGGAGGGGGCACCTACATGGCACCAGGGGAGAAGCGTTTGTGAACGGCCATTGAAGAAAAGAGAGGAAAAGGGAAGGCCTGCCTCATTCTCCTTTCCCCTCCTCATCCACAGTACAACGCGATCGGCCATCCTGACCTGGTGTTAATCACACACAAGTATAAAAATCGTATTTATAAAACCTCTCTGTATGCTTAGCCTAAACTATACAATGTCCTTTAAGCTTCCTAGTAAAAAGGGGGTTTTCTATCCAGCATGTCTCTGCAAGCCAGGAAATTCCCACATTCCTTTTCCCTCATTCCTTACAGAAAGGAGAGGACAAGAAACCTGACTTTTTCTCCTAAAATATTAATATTAACTTTTCAATTCTTTGGTACCTTACTACAGGACCTAGGTAAAAGCAGATGCTATGAATAGGCTTTTAGTCCTGCGGTGCTGAGGGGTGGGGGGCAGAAAGCATTCGCTGGTCTGTGGCCAGGTTTCTGTGTTTCCATTTGCCTTTGTCTGTGACCATCACGTGTCCACAAGTGTTTCTCAGTCCCACCCCTCCTATCGTGTGGCACAGGAAGATGACAGGAGGCTGGAGGTGGGTGTTTCCCTTTTCTAGTGCAGTCTGACACGGGTGATCCCAAGCAGGTTAGGCTCTGGTTAATTTGTTTTTCCTGAGAATAAGTCATGTCAGAAAGAACAAGGTGCTCTGGTGTGTTTCAAAATAGTTTCTTTTCCTGTCCCCCTGACAAAGGTTGAGGGATTTTTCTCTGATACTTAGTATTGGAGCCTGGCCAGCCTCGTGGAAGTTGATCTCAGAGTATTGTGGGTCTCTGACTGAGTGGGTCCCCAGGAGTGTTCAACTCTCCGGGCTGTTCACACCAAGTCTTCAGCAATTCCTCAAGTCCCTTCCGGTTTTTTTCACAGTGACACTGGTTTCTGCTTCTATAGGTCTGCTCCCGGAAGCCGGGACTCCCTGCATTTGCCTGTCTCTCTCTCTCCAGTGTTAGGGGCAATGGTTTGTCCAGTGTCTTCTCCTCTCTCAGTGTTATGTTAGCATTATTCTCATTTTTTCACCTTAAGAAATGTGAGACTTGAGTCTCACCTGTGAAATGCTTCTTGCTATAGAATTAGCTCAAAAGACTGTACATATTTACAAGAAACTTTATATTCGTAAAAAAAAAAGAGAGAAATTGAATTGGTTTCTACTTTTTTATTGTAAAAGGTACATTTTTCAACACTTAAAGTTTTGGTTTCAACGGTGGTAGTTGTGGACAGCCATCTTCATTGGAGGGTGGGGAGCTCCAAGTGACCACCAAGATGCCAGCAGGAAATACTGTCACACGAAATTGCAGTCAAAAAGCTTATCAGCATAAATACGATTCTAGGTCTCCAAAAGTACAGGCTTTTTCTTCATTACCTTTTTTTATTCAGAACGAGGAAAGGAACAATCCAAGATCCACCTTGAGAGGAATGAACTTAGCTGTTGAGCAATAGTGAAATAAAGCAATGGTCTAAAATATTTAAAAAAGAAAAAGAAAAAAAGAAATGTGAGACATAGACCCTGTCTAAGATCGCTCTGTTTCATCTGTAATTCCAGAGCACTTTGGGTGTTCTTTTCCCCTTTGTTCACAAGAAAACATTCTCATCTCTATGAGCTCCGGATAAAACTGCTGGTTCGCCCAGCCTCCAGGTCCGGGGAGAGCTGTAAGAACTGCCCAACTTGCTGGCTGGTAGGCGGAACCTCACAGTGTGGGTTGCAAAGACAGCAGGGCTCCCACGGTGGAAGGGAGTCTCCCGCAAAGCCATCAAGAGCACGTGAAAAGTCGAGCTCCCAGCCCCGTCGGGCTGTAGGAGAAGTCTGCTTCCGCTGATGATGAAGTCATCTTCTCTCCCAACGCGTGGACTTCAGTAACGATCAGCAGTCCAAATACAGCTGCTGGGATCACATTGCGTTACTGCACCCTGACCGTGTGCTGATGGATGTTTAATAAGCACTTCTCTCTGTGTATGTTTAGATAGATACACTCCACTATATAATATCTGAATGTTCAGTGTGCATTTATGTAAGGGGTTACAGCACACAATAGATAAATAATAAAAAAATACACTATAATCTTTACTATAAATTCTAGGATTGCCATTGACTGTTGTCGATTGTGGGTGCTGATTTTTGCTGAACTCTGTTTGCTCTCTCCAGACAGTGAACCATGATTGCGACTGATGAAAAAGTAGAGTCCCCAAATGTATGTCGGATGTCGGTTAATATTTTTATTTAAAGGAATAAGTAGAACAAAACAAACAAACAAACAAAAAAACCAACCAGCCTGACCTGTGGTGGTACAGTAAATAAAACATCCACCTGGGATGCTGAGGTCACCGGTTCGAAAACCTGGGCTTGCCTGGTCAAGGCACATATGGGAGTTGATGCTTCCTGCTCCTCCCCCTGTTCTCTCTCTCTCTCTCTCTCTCTAAAAGTGAATAAATAAAATCTAAAAATATATATAATAAAATAAATCTCTTTAAAAAAAACAACAACCAACCAAAACAGGCATCTCAGAACTATACTCATTTATAATAACATGTGGGACTCCTTTGCTAAATTAAATAATGGCTTTCACAAAGTGGAAAAGTATTTTCAATTACTTTTTTTGTAATACTTGCAATTTAATGGCCATAGATGCAAGAAATGTTTAAGTTTAATCACCATTAGTAATAGTTCTTCTGTCACATGTATAAGCCCAGAAGATCCGCAGGACAATGAGGAAAGTCTAAATAGGAAATATTTAACAAGTGCTTTGAGGTGAATACTCCAAGCAAAGTCTAGTCTTCAGCTAGTACAGTAATATCACTACCTGCAGAGCTGCAAAGAGACGTGCAGGAGCGGACTATTAAATATAATGGTTAAACTTTACACATAAAATAAGCTCACACACACACAGGTAATAGGAAAGTGTAGTTAAATAATGAGAATATGATAATGATAAGTTTGAGTAGTTATTAACTTTACTACAATTACTTAAAGTACGCCTTCACATATTTAATTTAAACAGTGACTGTTTAATCATAGACTTGAAAAGCCGCTGATAATTTAACTGTCAGCTGTCCTGAGCCACACGAGCCTTCTCTGTGCCTGTCACACTCAGCAAATGGGCCATTGTGGAAACCGCCTGGTGAGCCTGTCCGTCCACCAAGTGCGTGCGAGTAACTAGTGTCCAATAATACCAGCATATCTCCTGTTGGTTTTTACAAGACAAAGTGGAACAGAAGTCGGTGTTCTAGTAATAGCTCTCAGCTGTCTTACACTTTAAAGCTGTCTGAGTCTCAATCTGACTATTCGGCAAACTCTGTTCTCTTGGCTCCTGGGACATCCTGTTCTCCTTGACGCTCCAGCCGTCCACTTCCTGGTCATTTCTTATTTGATGGATATATTCAGTCCCAGACCAATGTTTTCTCCTTACCCTCCAATCACCATACTTATTTTGTTAATGTTTATATTCCTATGTATGATCTGTCTATCATTCTAGCCTTTAAGTGTTGTGACCTCATTTCCAATGACCACCATCTTCCATTTCTAAAGAGCAGTGAAACTGAGGGTCCCTATGACGACATTTGGTTTTAAATCCTAGCTCTAGAAGTAATATTTCTCTCTCTGTTGTGTCTATACCCCCTCAGAGACCAAGCCTTTTCCCCTGCATTTCTGGTCGGCTAAAGATAACATCTTGACTTAAGTTATGTTTCAGCTCCTACGACCCTGTGGCTTCTTTCCCACAAGCCGGGGCCCAGGGAGATCAGAAAGTAAACCTCAGCTTGTCCTCAATACCCACAGAAGTGATTCATTACCCTTATATCCCTTCCAGCCAATCAGCTCCCCGCAGGACCACCAGCTGTGTCTTGTAACTGTGCCTCATATAATTCATCACTTACATGCCACTGGGGAGCCAAGCTTTTGAGTGTTAGCTTTTTGTTCTCCTGGATGATGCCATTCTTAATAAAATAGCCAATATTTCCCCACTGCCATTCTCAGTGTCTAGTGGTTGGCTCCGTCAGTGCCAGGAGAATGAACTCTTTCTGTTCCATAACCAACTCTCAAAGTCTCTCATTCCCACTGACTGCCCCATTTTCAAAATATCTTTAACAGGTATTTCACATTTCAGTTACTGCCTCTTACAACACCTCTCTCCCACTCACTCCACACTGTCGTTGTTACAATGCTTCCATCTCGTTTATCTAATTAATCCACAGCTACCACTGCGTTTTCTGTATCTGTAAGATATCTCTTACTTTCAATGTTTTTTAAATATATTTTTTTTAATTTTCATGTTTGCAAATAACTTCAACCTCCAAAGAGGGTCTATTTCAGCAGTGCAATGTTGGTTCAACATTCTAAAGTCAATCCATATAAAACCAATCACTCACATAATACAGTATAACAATGTATAAGGACTCTTTTATGTATATTGAAGGGGACCAGAGGTGTGTCATCCCATCAACTCTACCTTCGGGATATTGATTTTTAAGCTGATTATTAAGAAACAGAAACACTCAGAAAGAACCTTCCTCCTTTGCTAAGATTTAGAAAGGAATTCTTAGACTGTTTGCCTTAGCCTAATATGAACTGAGTCTCATGGATGAGAAGGCGTCAGGCAGGGTCCTGGAAGGTGGATCACTTCCTGTTCCTCTTGCTTCTGTGTTGCCTGACAGCGACTTGCCTTCCGTGTGTGTCCTGTTCTTCAATTACTCGGAAACAGCCCATTCTCATTTTTGAAATTTTGAAGTCCCATTCTCAATTTTCTCTTTCATCCAAAATGTCACATACACCCAGTTTTACCTCACTGTCTTCAAGAATGTTCCTGCTTAAGTCAACTCTCTGTGGACACGTGTTAAAATTCGATTTTCTGTTCATCTGTCCCTGTTCAGTTAATTATTAGCCCAACTTAAAAAGAAAAACATAGAGGTAGAGTGAAAGTATTCTCTGGTTCTCATAATATTAACAATAAAATAAAAACCAGATGATGATGATGATGATGATGATGATGATGATAATGATAATGAGAGGCAGGGAGAGAGAGAGACAGGATCACAGAGCTGCTCCTGTGTGTGCCCTGAGTGGGGAATTGAACTTGTAACCTCTGTGCTCCTGCATGACCCTCCAACCACTCGAGTTATTTGGCCAGGGCTTAATGTTTTTATTGAGACAGAGAGAGGAAGGGAGAGTGGAGAGGGGAAGAGAAGCATTTGCTTGTTGTTCCACTCAGTTGTGCATTCATTGGTTGCTTCCGGTGTGTGCTCTGACCAGGGATCAAACCCACAACCTTGTCATTTCAAGACGATGATCTTAAATGACTGAGCTAACCCACCAGGGCAAAACCATATCATTAATACAATAGCTTCGACAAAATCAAAACACATTTAAAAATCTAAAAAGAAAAGTGTCAATAAATCAAACTCCCTCAACCCACTAAAGAACATCTACAATAAACTTATTGTTAATATAATATTTAATGGTAAAAAAACTAATTTTTTCTTAGGATTGGAAACAATACAAAGTTGTATGCTCTCATTCCGTTAATTTAACTTGGTCTACCGGGCTGTAGCTTGCCCAACACAAAGTAGGAAGTTAGGCTATTAAAGAGAACGACTCTTCACAAATTACATGACAGTGAAAATTACTCTAAAATCTAGAAACCAGTTTCTTGAACTAAAAATAAGTTGTAACCACATTCAAATTTGCAAGATATAAGGTCAATAAGTATAAATATTCTGTTTTTACAAAATAACAGAAAAATTTTGTAAATTAAAACTAACTCTATTTTATTACTAGAACATCAAAAATATTACTTAAGACTTAATTTAAGAAAAATGTGTGTAGGGCCTGTAGACTTTAAACTACTAAGTGTTAATGAGAGAATTCAAAAGTGATTTAAATAAATGGTGAAAACATGGATATTGAGAAAAGAAACCTTTCATTTTGGTCAATTGATTTTTATTGAAGGTGTTGATGACGTTGAATAGGAACGAATTGGATAGATGGATAGATAAAGGCAAAAAGTAAATATATAATTTTATCTTTATTTCTCCTAATATAATTCATATAAATTAGATTTTAGAGTTAAATTTGAACATTAAATCACAAAAAATCTCAAAGAAAGCATAGTGTGAGTCCTTATGACCATAGATAAGATGAGATTTCTTAGTTGGAACACAAAAATTGAAAAATAAAAATTGATAATTCAATAATTGTTAAATGGAATATCATTAAAATTTCAATGTCTTTTTTAAATGACACTGTTAAGAAAATAAAGGACATGTCAAAAACTGATAAACATATTTCCTAAAAATAGATCCAGCAAAGAACATTGTAACTTAATGACAAGTAGAGAAAGAATTAAATTTTTCTAAATTAAAAGAAAAAATGATTGGAATAGATATAAAATAAGATATATAAATGGCTATGTGAGTAGACAGTAAGCACATAAAATAATTCAATGTTATTCATCATTAGTGTTGCAGTAATATATGGTTATAGTAATTAAATACATAGAAATATAGAAAAACATGAAAGATATATAAAAAAATCAGGATATAATATTAAAAGCAATTAAGGTATACATTATTTAATTTTATACCATCCAGATAGGAATTAATAAAGTGTGTTCAGATGTGATAAACAGACTCTGACTTTCGAGCAGGGCCCAGTCAGTGTGTGTGAGTGCAGTAATAGATAGATGTCACAACTCTGTCTGTAGGCTAACATGAACAGAAGCTTCCCTAGGAACACCTTAAAAGTGGCTTGCTGTAACATTTCAGTAGATTAACACAAAACGGGCTCCCTGAAAAACAAATCCCAAAAAGGTGGTTTGAGGTGATAATCCTGTAGACTGACACCTGTTAGAAGGCATTGGCCAGAAAAGGAACTAAAACAAAGGGCCCCCCCTGCTATGGTAGTCGCCCGGACTCCAACGTGAATGGGGACTGTCTTCACTCCGCTCTCATCAAAGACAGCCGAGAGGAGCACGCCGACGGGGTCCCCTGAGCTGTACCCAGGCATGCCAGAAGGATTTGTGAGTAATCAACTGCCTGTGTGAGTCTTGCAACTAACTTGTGTGTCAGTTGTGTCTTTCCTCCGATGGCAGTTAGTGTTGGCACTGATAAGTAGCATCCTCATAGCCGCCTCAAGAGTAGTCTCGGAGAGGCTCCCAGCCCTGCTGATAAGCAGGAGTGTCCCACTGCACGGGGAAGTCGAATCAGGGACGCCTGATCAACGTAGAGCTCGGGCTCTACTGGGCAAATAGCAAAATACAAATTAAAAACCTGGTAAGATACCATTTTACATTCATTAAAATTGTGAAAAATAAAAAAATACTAAAAAATATCCATTGTTGAAGAATTGGAAGATGTAGAATTCTTATACATTGCTGGAAGAAATACAAAATGGTACATTACTTTGAAGAAACAACTTTATAGTTTCATATAAAGTCAAATATATAATTATCATATAATGACCTATATTCTGTTCCTAGGTATTTATCCAGGAGAAAGAAAACACATTCAGAGAAAAAAATTGTAGTAGGTTTTTAGAGTGGTTTTACTTATCATAGACAAAAAACAAACAAACAAACAAACAAAAAAACTGGAAAGAGCCTACATGTCCATCTACAACTGAATGGGTAAATAAATCATAGACTATCCAAAGAATGAAATATTACTGATTAATAAAATAAACATAAGCTACCGATATACACAACAATGTGAATGACTTACAAAAGCATTACGCTAACTGAAAGAAGCAGATACAAAAATCTACACACTGTCTGATTGTCTCAGAGTCAGAATTGGGATGAGATAAATGATGTATAATTTGGTTTTTATGATATTTATATGGCTATACATTTTTTAAACTTACCACATCCTACAAATGTTAATGCAATTTTATTTATAGAAATTACATTTCTATAAAACTGATTAAACTATTTTCTAAAGTCAATTCTAAGGGAATATACAAAAATAATAGTAGTTATATCTTTTTTATGTATTGATAGCTTTCTCTCTACCTTTTATAAGTCTTCCAATATAATTTTTCTATCACATTTCTATGTTACCTAAGTTTTGAAAAACAGTCAAATAATGACCATTATTTATACATGTGTCTGTAAAGTCATGGTGCACTTTTGACTGGTCACAGGAAAGCAACAAAAGAGGATAGAATGTGAAATCTGCACCAAATAAAAGGAAAACTCCCCCAGTTTCATACCTATTCAGTGCAGTTCGATGTGGGCTCACGCACAGATTTTTTAGGGCTCCTTAGGTAGCTATCCCGTATAGCCTCTACAGACTCGTCACTGACTGATGGCCTACCAGAACGGGGTTTCTCCACCAAACTGCCGGTTTCCTTCAACTGCTTATCCCATCAAGCAATGTTATTCCTATGTGGTGGCGCTTTGTTATAAAGGCGCCGACATTCACATTGCACTTTGGTCACGGATTCGAATTTAGCGAGCCACAGAACACACTGAACTTTCCTCTGTACAATCCACATCTCGACTGGCATGTCTGTGGGCTGCTCCGCTATATACACGGTGTTACGTCATCATCTGCGCATGCGCACATGCTGCCACATCATCCTACAGAAACTGGGAGGGTTTTCCTTTTACTTGGTGCAGATTTCACATTTCTATCATCTTTTGTTGCTTTCCTGTGACCGGTCAAAAGTGCACCATGACTTTACGGACACACTGTATTATTTAAATTAATATGAACTGGGCTGGCATTAGCTCAGTCATTCTTTTGAGTCAAGTTCACTTGCTAAACTAATATGATCTATTGTATCTTAGAATACTTTATTCAGAAATTAGACATGTTTATCTTACTTTATTCTTAGAAAACAAATTACCAACTATGAGTTATAAGAGCTGCTATAAGTTTGTACTTGATAAATGCCTATTGAAATTATTAAACACCCACCCACACATACAGCTTTCAAGGCACATCTCCTTAGCAACAGAGGTCTGTGTGAAGGAACTGCATTTATTTTAGAACTTACTGAGCAGTCTTCCTTTGGGCAGATTTATTTTAAAATACGCCCATCTTGTATTACTTCATGAGTCACCAGAACGTGGCTGTCATTCCCATCCCAACCTTTCAAAAATGTTAAACAATACAATATGAAAACATAATATATTCTCATTGTCTTTTTGAAAAAGAGAGTAAAATAAATACACTTTTGTGTTGTTGTTTTTTTGTGGGAGACAGAAAATGGTCCTCACCCCTGACTGAGTTGTTTGTGCCAGCAATTGATTTAACACCGGTTTGCTGTGGGAATTTCACATGCCCGTAACATCCAGGTAACCTCTTAATAATCCAGATAAAGAAACAACATACTCTGACAAATGACAGCTGGATGGGAGAATCAGGGACTGATTTCCACCTGTCCAGTGGGAAAGTGAGAAGTACCCCTTCCTCCATGGGAAGAGCGTCCTTCCACAGAAGGAGCACGCAGGGTTTGTGCAGGTTTCCTCACTCTTGTCTAGGAGCAGTGTCTGCCCAGGAAAGAAGTCAGTGCCCAAGGGTCTTAGGAGGCTTTCTAAGTCAGTGAACAGTCACCTCACTCCAACCAAACTGTAGAACATTCCTCACAAACTCTGAGCATTTGTAGTGCAAATGGCCCTTTGTCATTGTGCCTTTCCCCCTGTTCTTATCAATAAGCCCCTGGCAGCGCCCTCAGCAATGGGGCTTCGGAAGGCGTTTCACAAACTACAGGCAGAGAATGTGACTTTCAGGCACCCCTTACTTTATTCCCATATCAAAGCGACTGTTTTTATCTTTGTCATAGGGATGTGGATTAAAACAACTTCCCTGAAGCCATAAACAAGTGGGTTTGAAAGAATATTAAATCTAAACACAACAGAAGCTGATCAATAGCTTTGGTTAATATTTAAGACATATTTACACATACACCCCCACACAAGCGCATATATATATATATATATATATATATATATGCACACAGGCATGTTCATAAATACACAGACACACAACTATATTTTATATGTAGTATTAATTAATGATCATGGAAGCGGTGTTCTTCCATGAGGTCATGAAGAAAACATTCTGGGGACCCACATATGAGGGGATGAGGGTTCACGCTAAGAATTATTTGGGGTGTAAATGGAAGGAAGGCTATTCACAGGTTCCCAATGTGTCTCATCTCTGTTTGTCCCACCCCAGAAAAAATCCCATCCTGTCTTCACGGAGCCCAACACAAAGGTCAGTGTTCAACATTCTGGGCTGTGACTCAATGCATATCAAAGCTTAGACCATTCCAGTCTTTGCCTTTGTCCAGTGAGCATCCCCTGTGCTCAGGCCCCTGCTTTCAAGCCCTTGTGGCCCGCAGTGGGCCCCAGGCTGCTACCGTGCCCACGTGGCTATGAAGGGGCTGCACCAACAGGCCAAGCACGTGTTCTCAAGCAAGAGAGAGAAAGAGAGAAGGGAGCTGGCTCTTTGTTAAGCTAATTTTATTACATTGAACTTTAAGAACGAGGCATCCTTTAAAGCAGTGGTCCCAACCTTTTTTGGGCCATAGACCGGTTTAATGTCAGAAAATATTTTCCCGGGCCAGCCTTTAGGGTGGGACGGATAAATGTATCACGTGACCGAGACAAGCATCAAGGGTGAGTCTTAGAGGAATGTAACAGAGGGAATCTGGCCATTTTTTAAAAAAATAAAACATCGTTCAGACTTAAATATAAATAAAACAGAAATAATGTCAGTTATTTATTCTTTCTCTGTGGACAGGTACTGGTCCGCAGTCCGGGGGGGTTGGGGACCACTGCTTTAAAGTAACCAATTAACTTGCCAAACATTTTTGTAGACAGTGCTAAATCCTCCCCCAAGCTAATCCAGATCTTCCAGGGTCCTGCGTCCCTTATCCAATCGGATCATTTTCCCGGGCTAGACGGACAGACCTCGATAGCCACTGTCTTGGTTCCTACTGCACGTGCCTCAGAGTGGAGGCACCGCCCCGGCGCCATCTTGGCCTCCACTGGGCATGTGCCCCGCTGGGGGAGTGTCTGCGTTGTTTACTCCTCGTCATACTCTGGAAGGAAAGGCTGGCTGTGCCTGAGAGAGATCCACAAACCAACTCTTCCTCCCTCACCGGGAAGGAGGGAGCGTCACTCCTCTTGGCTGGAAAAGACTGTGATCTAAATTGTTTGAAGCTGTAACTTTAAAAAGCAAGCCGGCTTTTTAATGTCTGATTCCCTTTGATCCCTTCCTTTTATTACTATCTAGCTACCTATGCCAACAGAATTATTGATTGCCTTAAAAGTATTCATGCTTTAAGAAATACATCGAGTGTCATACAAAAATATCTTTCTAATAACTGCGTCATATTCCATTATATGGAGGCAACTTCGTGCCTCCATTGCTGTATTGCAATACCTGCTTTTCTATTATATATAATTAATTTTGCCATACACCTATCATTGCAGAAATATCGGCCAAAATTTTTGCTGTAGCATCTAGCTTTGTATTGGTCTCGGCTTATCAACAATGGATATTGGGGCTGGACCAAACTTTGTGGTTCTTGTTATGATTGCAAGATGTCCTTTAGCGATAAGCATCAGGGAATTTTTTCAAGACCTAGAACTTATTAGGATGTGGCGGGGCTCACTTTTTCCTGGTGAATTTAAAACACAGACTGGGCCTTTAGATGTGGGAAGAGAGAAAAACAAGTAGTCCAATAGTCAATTAGTGGAATCAACCAAAATCTCTGAAACAAAGGACCTCCGTGTGTGCGTGGGGGTGGGGGTTGGGGATCCTGGCTCTCTAGCCCTGTGGCTAGCCCTCAGGGACATCAATGTCTTTTTGAAATGGGTTCCTTGACATTCAAAGCTTAAGGCAGGCACTTGCATGACAGGGGTGTGGGGTGGCTGTGGGAGAGGGATCAGGCTTACACTACAGCTTTATGAAAAAGTGACTTCTGCACTGCCCTCCAGAATAGTCCCACCCTAGAAACATGACTCTAAAAGAAAATTTAATCTTTCCTAATTTCTATCTCAATTTTTAATGGGGTTGGGGCAAGAATTATGTTTGTCTATGATCATGTGTATGGTACTCAGATGAATTTCTATTTTCTATTACTTCCAAATTACCAGCGGTATTTTTTTTTATTGTATCTAATTTGTTCAATAGCCCAATTCTACAAGATCAACATTATATCAAACAATGATTTTCAATCCATGCGTCTTTGAATCCCCAGGGCACTTTTTAATATTCAAATGTCTAGATCCTGATCACAGAAAGTCTAATTGAGTTGGTCTGAGCTGAGTCTTAGGCACTAGCAGTGTTTAGAGCCCTGGGGAGGATTCTAACGCTAACTTGTAATCAACTCGTAATCTGAGTGGAAAAACCATGCAGTTTATGGTTTCCCAGGCTGAGACTGGAACTCCTTTTAATTCCCCAGCTGGACCCACAGTTCTTGAGCTATATTTACACACACACACACACACACATATATATATATAAATATATATATAGTTTCCCCAAGCCACCCCAACATCACAGTTCTGAGTTTCTCACCCCGACTCGTTTTCCTTTTTGACCAACAGATTTCTCTCCTTTCTTTCCTGCACGGATTCGATACCTAGAGGATTTCACTGGGTCCAAGTGAGAGCTGTTTTCCATGTTCCATTTCTAGGATCACTCCAGAAATTTTAGTTTTACAGATTTCCCAGCCCCTGTGGCAGTCGTGTTCAAGCTGGAAAACACCCAAGAGACTCTGGTGAGTGGCGGTGATGGGGAAATGAATTTCCAGATCTTCTGGTAAGGTTTTTTTCTCTCCTCCCACACTGGCCTTCACCACAGCCCTCGTTCACTTCGTAAACAAAAAGCATAGCCTCTCACTTCCAAACGTTACAATAGTGTATGTCCCTGGCAATAAAACCTCTAGGACTCTAAACTATTGGGGTTGGTGAAGACCTTTGGTCTTTTGTTTGTTTGATTTTATTATTTAATTGATTGGTTTTAGAGAGACAAGGAAAGGGAGGGAGAGAGACAGCGAACGGGAAGCATTTATCTGCTGTTCCACTTAGTTGTACACTCATTGGTTTCTTTCTGTTTGTGCCCTGGCTGGGGATTGAACCAGCAACTCCACTGTTTCTGTGTCTGATTCTGGACAATGCTCTAACCAACTGAGCTAACAGGCCAGGGCCATGAAGCCATTAGTTAGTGAGTAATCAGAGCACCATAATCAAACACAGAGCCTCCTGCCTTTTATGTTATTAAATATGTGTGATAATAAAAAAAAACATGCCACAGAAGGATGCTTTAGCTCACACTGGAAAAAAATAAAAATTCTATATATTGTAGAATATGGTAATTTTATGTAATAGCAATTTCCTTTTTATCCACCCCACTTTTTCTGCATTTTGACTAGTCTTGAGAGAGAGGTTGGCAATAGAGGTTTGTTTTTGTAAAGAAGTTGTAAGAGATACAATAAATATGGGCATTTTATCTATGGATGCTCTTCAACTTAGGATGGGGTTGCCTGTCTGATAAACGAATTGTGAGTTCAAAATATCTTAAGTCAAAAAGGAATTTAATACGCCTCACCTACTGAACATTATAGCTTAAGTTCACCTACGTTAAATGTGTTCAGAATAAGAGAAGGTCTGAGGCAAAATGGCGCTAACTGGTAAGGACCGTAAGAACTGTCAAGAAGATAGTAATAACCACTCCCAACGGATCTGTGGTTTGAAACCAGCCTCTGCTGGATCCAGCATGGCAGCTACATTTGCCTGACCGTAACCGCCAGCCTGACTCTACACTCATCGTACTACATGAGCACGCTGAACGAGACAGTGCAAGCAGCTAGGGTGAGCGTGGAAAGCCCATGTGAAGGCGCAAAATGGCGACAGGTCTCTTCTGAGAAGTCTCCGGTCCTTTCTTTGGAAAGATCTTGAATACTTCTCCCCCTCATCAAATATCCTATTGCTGATTAAACAACCCTCCATGAAGAAAGCAGAGCCCACCGCAGTGGGCTGCTCTGTCTGTGGGGAAGCCCATCTCTCTCACTGCTTTGCTAACTAACTCCTCACGTGAAATTCCAGGCAGAATCTTCGGTCCCCAGACCATCTGGATGCCTACGTCAGAAACACAATAGCCAAAAACACACAGTACATTATATTGGTTGTTGGTCCTTGTGATCTTGGGCCAAACCGGGAGCTGCAACCCCACTCCATGCCTCGGCACCATGAAGGAATATTGTACCACGTGTCACTGGCTCAGGAAAAGATCACAGTGCAAAGTGTCAAGAACGGTTAGTGCTAAACGCCCATTGCTTTGCTACCATCATAAAGGTGAAAAGCTGTTAAGTTGACCATTGTACATTGGGGACCAACTGTATTAAAACATAACTACCTGGTATGTGTCAGCTCTTTCAATATTCATTTAGAAAACAAAACATCTTTTATCTGCTGAAGAAATACAGTTTAGTGATGTGAAACTGGAATGTTTTCTAAAATTACTAGTGTTTTTAAGTTATATAAATGGGATCCTTTCCCTCCAAAAAAAATCTTACATGACTTTTTTTGTTAGATTAAGTGATCATTTAAATGTTTTGAAACTATATTTTAAAACATTTTATTCTCATATTAGTACATACTATACATTTTAATAGTTATTCTAATACTATTTAAAAAAATAAAATGCTAGCTGCTGTTTAAATTGGTTTTAGCAGAAAATACCTACATTTATTAAAACATTAGACTAGTTTGTTCATGGTATTTAAGGAAATTAATTAATAATGTAGAAATTGATAAATGTATGACTCATTTTTCATTTAATTATTTTCAAAAGCAAGATGCCATATTCTGATATATTCATAGACATATTTCCTGAAAAGAGAACATTATATCTTTTATTATATTCTCCACTCCATATAAAACTGATAGTAGATTTAACATTGTAATAATATAAATTAAATAATAAAAATCAACACATAATTCTATTCTTGTTTTTATAACGTTTATAATATTGAATTTAAATAATTATATTTATTGGACCCCTGTAGTGATACATATATCAATATATATTGCTCAGTGGTTTATTAATAGAATTTTGAAAATGCAAAGTAATATATTTATTTGATTTGAAAAATAAAATCAGACATTATATGTCAAAAAGTAATATTTAAATGTTTTAAAATAAAATTTGACTTTATTATGTTCATGATATAAAAAATTAAAAAAATAATTTACCAATACAGAGTCACATCAACGAGATGGTGGAATAAGATATTCAGCCTTAGTCTCCTCACAGGAAGGTCGGTTTTGACAATCAGGCATTGATGAGGAGAGCTTTGTGGAAAAAGGAAATCAACATACCAAGTCAACACTCAAGTACCAGTTGCATTCTTATACACTAAAAATGAACTATCCCCCCAAAAAGAAATGAGATAATGATCTCACAATATCATCTAAAAGAAAAAAAATAGGATTAAATGAAACCATGGAAGTAAAAAATCTGTAAAGTGAACCCTATTGATGAAGAAAACTAAAGAAGACAAATATAAATAGCAATATGTCTTGCATTAACAGATTAAAAAATTAATATTATTATAATAGCTTTACCACCCAAAGCACCCCCCAGGCTCTTTGAAATTCCCGCCAAAATCTTAATGGTACATTTTACTGAAATAAAAAATATATGCTTCAAATTCACAGAAAGCCACAAAAAAATCTCCGAATAGCCAAAACGATCTTGAGAAAGAACAAATCTAGAAGCTATAGCACACTTTGTGGTTTTAAAGTGCACTACAGAGCTGCAGTGTTTAATTAATCCATATGGTATGGCATAAAGACAGACCTGTTGACCACGACAACAGATTTGAGCACTCAGAAATAAGCCTTTACATGTAGGGTCAACTAACCTTTGGCAAGGATGCCAAGAACATACTATGAAAAATAACCCAATCCAAAAAAAATAGGCAGTAGGCTTGAAAAGAAAAATTCTCCCAAGAAGACATAAAATTCTAATCATTGCTTTTATGAAGGGGGAGGGGTGGAGAAGCAGATGATCACTTCTCCTGGGTGCCCTGACCGGTAATCGAACCTGGAACATCTATACACCTGGCCCACACTCTATTCACTGAGCCACCAGCCAGGGCCCTATTTTTATTTTATTTAATTGTTTTTTTTTTTTTACTACTCTTTAAGGGAGTAAAAAAACCAAAGCAACAAGCTAAGACCATCATCCAAGCCATATTTTATAACACGTCAGCCTATGGTGGGTACATTATTGTGCTTCTCACTGGAACACAGAAGACAGAGGCGGAGCCCATCTATTCCTAGCTGATGACAGGTAGTGATAAACTCAGCCTAAGAGCCTCAGTCACACGTACACTCTGAGCTCGCAGACAGAGCCTTGAGGCAGGACACAGCTACATGTCACACTCGACAGCCTCGTTTCCCCCTGCTGGGCAAGGGCCACCTTGGAGACAGCTCTGAGGCATGTTCTAGTTACCGTACTATTTATTCCCAGGCCCCTGGTCCCAGTCCCAGACGATGCCATCCTTGCTGCCCTCTTGAGGTTGAGCCGCTTGGCCAGGTTCCGAGGGTTCCACATCCTGCTCGCCCCCGCTCCGCGGGAGCCACGAGACGCAGAGGAAGCATCTCGGCTGCCCTGGGGACCCTCATCCTATCCCGGAACGAGCGGAGGACAATGATGACGAGCCGTTGAGAAACTGACTTTGCACGAGGGCGTCATTAGCAGGCGCTGCAGACTTCTTTCCTGTCGTGAACTCGTGGGCAGCTGGTTCTGGCTGCTGTTGCCAGCAGCGTTCCCAGCGCTGGGATTCCACGCCCAGTGTGGCCCTCTCAGAGGCATCGTGCCTTTCCAGAGCTGCTCCGGGATCATTTTCACTCGTGGTGTGCCAAGTGTCACCCTGTCACGCTGATGCAATGATTGTGGCCGGCCGATTGGCATTCACTCTTAGGTGACAGGGTGATGGCGGTCAACTAGTTTCCCTGGGTAGATCTCCAGGAAAAAAAAAACTAGAAGACTGTCCGAGGGGACCACTTTCCAGACTCTTCGGCAGATGGACTGATGCGGTTTGAACTGGAGATGACAGCCGGACGGAGAGCCACAGGCCAGCCGGGCCTCGTGGTCTCTCCGCGGAGCTCCTGCTTGTCCAGGTGCCAACACCGGCCTCGGGCTGCACTTCCCGCTGCTGGAACGTCTTCGCTCCCCCGCCCCCCAGGAAAGACGTGGCTCTGTGACTTGGCAAACTCTCCCGGCCCTGAGCTGTTGACAGAATGGCTGAGTTCACCTCCCGGCCTTTCCTCAGGCGCAGGTGCCCAGATCTCAGAAATCAGCTCACTGCCGGGTGCTACATTCAGTGAGGCAGCCAGCGTCCTCCAGCGACATGCCGTGGCCCTCAGCGGACCTCGGTCAGCCGGTGACAGCACGGAGCGGCAGTGTTTCCCAGGGGAAGTGGCAGGAGGCTTCTCGGGCTTCCCACTGGGGGCCGCAGCAGCAGATGTGCGGTGGGTAACTTCAGGAGTGGGAGACACCAGCGATGGAACGTAGCTGTGCTTAGGACAATACCGTCTCGAGAGGCAAGGACGTACGGCCTTACTAAACACTGCATGTCTGTCTGCTTGAAGATTGATAAATAAAAACAGAAACCATAATCCCCGTGAAACATTCCCACCCAATTGTCTGTGATGCCATTTATTAGTATCAGCTGATCGAACGGTCAGAAATAACATTTTTTTTGTTATTGTTTACAAACCTGAAGGAAAGAAAAAGACTTTTACTATGTATTTGATTGCTAATACAATTCATAAGGTCTTCATAGCCATTGATGTTTATGGGTATTATTTGCATTTTATGATTAATCTTTTAGGGATAACACTAATTGATTTATCTGATGTAAAAAAAGTGTTGTTTTTTTTTAGAGAGTTGCTTCTTTAGATCACTAACATCTGGTTCTAGCCTTTGAGTGCATTTAATAGTCCTAATCGTTTAAATTTTGTTACCTATTAATGTTTTTAGCTCCTCATTTGGAATTATTAATGCTATTCCTAGCCTTAGGGGGTTGTATTTCTTAAAAACTTGATGGTGCGAAGCATGAGGAGATAACTTTTAAACTACATGATTTAGTGACATAAACAATGAAGTCTGAACTTTTCTCTAGCCTCTGTTCCCACAATGCGTCCGAGTCCCGCTCACTCACTACTGAGTCACCCAGAGCCACTTCCTGTCCCTCATTCGTGGGAAGTGCCCTACACGAGTGCACTATTTTTTTTTATCTTTTACACTATCTTTGCACTGTATCTTTTTTTTTTTTTTTTTTTTTTTTTTTTTTTTTCTGAAGCTGGAAACAGGGAGAGACAGTCAGACAGACTCCCGCATGCGCCCGACCGGGATCCACCCGGCACGCCCACCAGGGGCGACGCTCTGCCCACCAGGGGGCGATGCTCTGCCCATCCTGGGCGTCACCATGTTGCGACCAGAGCCACTCTAGCGCCTGGGGCAGAGGCCACAGAGCCATCCCCAGCGCCCGGGCCATCTTTGCTCCATCCCGGAGCCTTGGCTGCGGGAGGGGAAGAGAGAGACAGAGAGGAAGGCGCGGCGGAGGGGTGGAGAAGCAAATGGGCGCTTCTCCTATGTGCCCTGGCCGGAAATCGAACCCGGGTCCTCCCCACGCTAGGCCGACGCTCTACCGCTGAGCCAACCGGCCAAGGCTTGCACTGTATCTTTTCTGGGTTTACATGCGTTTAAGGACACAAGTATGTATCATTGGATTGTCATTGCCTACAGTATTCAGTACAGTGATAGGCGGCCCAGGTGTGTAGCCGAGGAGCAAGGGGCTGTCCCATGTAGCCTCGGCGTGTACCAGGCTCTACCATCAAGGTGTGTGTAAGTGCACTCTTTGATGTTTGCTCAATAACAAAACCTCCTTACGACGCATTTTATGTTTTAGAACTTATCCCCTTTCTTAAGCAGTGCATAGTTGAAAACAGTGTAGTTCAATAGTCCACTTACAAGTCTCTGGTTTAGTTAAGAAAGAGCAATGAAGCCGGGATTTTCAGAGAAGCCGGGATTTTCAGGTGCTTTATGAGGGAGGCTGAACAAAGCCAGGTACAGGGAAGCCCAGTATTTCTCCAGTCAGCAACGCCGCGGTTGTACAGGACACCGTACACTGAGTAAGTAATTCGACACAGCAAGATACAAGTCCACTAATATCTCAACTTGACAGGTGAACCCAAAAATATAATCAAGCTTTATCAGTTAATTTTAAAGAAATAGTTATCATGGCACGATACGTTGTACATTCAGGTGAACACAAGTGAGAGGTAAAAATTATTAAACATGTTTGAAGTGACGTAGCCATAAATAGACACAGGTTCTCAAAGGACAAGCTTGGATTCTGTTTACCCCAGGTAAAATACCTTGATTATTTAATATCTAAAGATGCAATACTAATTAACCCTGAAAGACACAGAGAAATAATATCTAAATACTTTTATCTTTCATAACAATACAAAACAAAACAAAAAACAATTAAGAAAACAAAAAATGGAAAAAATGGCTTAAGGGATTTCTGGGTTTGACTAAATACCATCCCATTTGAATTCCAAATATTTGATTAATGATGCGACCTCGACATATCTTATAAAAATCAAATCAATCTGATCCAGTTTAATGCAATCTGGAAGAAACCAAGCTTTAAAAGAAGAATTATCTAATGATCTTCTTTTGGAACACCTTGAACTTTCTAAGTTTTTCTACATGAAAATGAAAGAAGTGTTTTAGAAGTGTTCACTGAAAAATATAGAGCTCATAGAGACCTATGGGATATTGTACTCAGCAACCAAAGGGCTTCCTCCCTGCGTGACAACCGTCTCTGCTATGAATATGCTTTGCAAACAGAACAGATAGTTAATGAGTTCTCCTGTGTTTATGTTCTCCATTCTGTTAAATCTCTACTGAACTCACATCACACTCAAATTCCCATCAGCCCACGGGCTCACGCTTTATGTGCCTAATGTTACTTGAACTCAATGTCACAATCTTAACCCAGCAACTTTGCTACCTTTTTCTTTTGCAGGATGAAGACATCCACAGTTGTGGTTTGCCCACAGACCACCTTCCTGTTTCCAGGAATGGTTTTATAGAAGAACTCCTTGGTAATGTTGACTTACTTTGGTTTACAGAGAGCTATGTGGAAGAAGAACAGGAATGCTCCCGAGATGGATGTGCAGTAACTCCCGTGGTGAACATAATGAGAGGTTTTTATCTACTTGAAAGAAAATCTGCCCAACAAGCTGAATTCATTGTTCTGACTCAGACTTGTTAATTGGCTAAGGACTACATTGCCCAGTATGTACACTGGTCCTAGCTGTGCCTCTGGTGTACCTGATGTCTTCGGGATGTTCTGGGTGCAGGGAGGCTTCTTAACTCCCTCTGGGCAGCCCACAGAGAATGGAAAAGAAGGTGGCAGAATTATGAAATGCTATTCAGCGACTGAAACAATGGGAAAATTTTCAACAACGTAGGGCATTCTAAACCTGCCACCATGGGAACAAAAGAAGATCATTTAGTTGATGTTGCAGCTGGACAGGTGGCATTAAGCAGCCAAATGATCCAGGCTTGAAGATGCTTCTCGCTTCTTTCTAAATGAATACAAGGCTCTTCTATAGTTTCAGTGGGCAACTGCTGAAGAAGAAACAAGGAAATGGCAACAAAGAGGGGGAAACCGACCCAGGCAAAAAGATATGGTTCAGAACCAATTAGAAACAAACCTGACCGCCCTGGCAGGTTGGCTCAGCGGTAGAGCGTCAGCCTGGCGTGCGGGGGACCCGGGTTTGATTCCCGGCCAGGGCACATAGGAGAAGCGCCCATTTGCTTCTCCACCCCCCCCTCCTTCTTCTCTGTCTCTCTCTTCCCCTCCTGCAGCCAAGGCTCCATTGGAGCAAAGATGGCCTGGGCGCTGGGGATGGCTCCTTGGCCTCTGCCCCAGGTGCTAGAGTGGCTCTGGTTGCGGCAGAGCGACGCCCCGGAGGGGCAGAGCATCGCCCCCTGGTGGGCAGAGCGTCGCCCCCTGGTGGGCGTGCCGGGTGGATCCCGGTCGGGCGCATGCGGTAGTCTGTCTGACTGTCTCTCCCCGTTTCCAGCTTCAGAAAAATACAAAAAAAAAAAAAAGAAACAAACGTGACCTACAGGGGCTCAATTACCTATACTTCAACATACACATGAACTAATGCATTGGGACCCTGAAAAGATCACTTCTTGTAGTAAATGGTATTATGGGAAACCTTCTCATACCATAGCTCATAAAATGTACAGCAAATATTTTATCTCTCCAAAAGATAACCTCAGAAAACCTCTCCGTGGGTCTCAAGGACATTTTTTTGTTTGTTTACTTTCTTTGAGGTCAATTTTTAATGTATGGAAAAGAGATTTTATGCAAATGCAACCATCTCAAGAATAAAACCATGCTAGTTTTGATCTGTATGTTTTCCAACGTGGTTGAGACATTCCTTTGCAGCCTGAACAGCAGGTTAATCATTATCGGAAAAAAAGGTCTTTGGGGAATTCCTTCTCAGTTACATAGTGACCAAGGGTCTCGTTTCACTGTGATAGTAATGCAATTCATTTGTGATAGTTGGACTATTTTATAGCATTTTAATTGGGCCTATAACCCTAGTTCTTTGGTTTGATGGATGTGCAAGTGGTACAATTAAAAATCAACCAGGTAAATTTTTAGAAGCTTTTAATCTCCCTTGGCCTGAAGCAGGGGTGGTCAACCTTTCTATACCCACCGCCCACTTCTGTATCTCTGTTAGTAGTAACATTTTCTAACCGCCCACCAGTTCCACAGTCATGGTGATTTATACAGTAGGGAAGTCACTTTACTTTATAAAATGTATCAAGCAGAGTTACAGCAAGTTAAAGCATATAATACTAATTACTTACCAAGTACTTTATGTCGGATTTTCGCTAAGTTTGGCAGAATAAATCTTTATAAAAACAACTTATTATAGTTAAATCTATCTTTTTATTTATACTTTGGTGGCTCTGCTACCGCCCACCATGAAAGCTGGAATGCCCCCTAGTGGGCGGGAGGGACCAGGTTGACTACCACTGGCCTAAAGCTTTTTCTATAGTGTTCCTTAACTAGACTCCTTTTTCCTTTCCTATTTATTTATTTATTTATCTTGAGAGAGAGGCAGGAATGTAGAGCTGCTCCTCTATGTCCCTGACTGAGAAATCAAAATCGACCTGGCAACCTCTATATTCCAGGAGGACGTTTCAACCTATCTAGTCTGGGCTTAATTTTTTTTCTTTTTAATTTATTGATTGATTTCTAGAGAGGTAAGGAGGGGAAGTCAAAGAGAAGGAGGGGGAAAGGAAACATTCAGTTGTCATTCCACTTCAGTAGAGCGTTCAGTGGTTGCTTCCTGTCTGTGCCCTGACCGGGGACTGAACCTGCAACCTTGTTGACCAGAATGTTGCTCTTAACCACCAAGCCAACCGGCCAGGGCTTACGAGTTTTATAAATATCTAATCACTACACTGTACACCTGGAACTAATCTATTATTGTATGTCAACTCTAATTGAAAAATAAAAATAAATTAAAATAAAAAAGAAAGAGAGGTGATGAGAGAAGGCAGCTAGTTCATTTAGCAGCTGGGGGAAGGGGTGGGGGTCACAAGCCAAGGAGAGTGGGAGGCCTTTAGAAAATAAAGACAGTAGGAGAGATTCCCCCTGCCCAGAATCTCCCCACGGAAGTCAGGCCTGCCTACACCACGCTGACACTGCGAGCTTAGCCCAGTGACCTGGTGTCAGAAGACTCAACTTCATAGCTGCTAGACGACATATCGGTGGTATGTTAAGCCACCAATTTCGTATTAAAATTTTGTTGGAGCCTCAGTAGAAAACTAATATACTAGGTCAGAAAAAGGTTAAAATTAATTATACTTCACTAGGATCTCTTTGTTTTTAACTTTTAAAAGGAAACAGTGGCACCTGACCTGGCGGTGGTGCAGTAGATAGAGGGTTGGACTGGGACACCGACCTGGGATGCGGAGGATCCAGGTTCGAGACCCCGAGGTCGCCAGCTTGAGTGCGGGCTCATCTGGTTTGAGCAAGGCTCACCAGCTCGAGCCCAGGGTCGCTGGCTCGAGCAAGGGGTCACTCGCTCTGCTGGAGCTCCCCCATCAAGGCATAGATGAGAAAGCAATCAATGAACAACTAAGGAGCCGCAACAAAGAATTGATGCTTTTCATCTCTTTCCCTTCCTGTCTGTCCCTATCTGTCCTTCTCTCTGTCTCTCTGTCTCTGTCACAAAAAAATAGAAAGAAGTGACGTGCTTATTTACATATAGACGTATATTTAATAAGGAGGGAGTGTTTACAAACAAACACAGTTTTTATGAATTGTGTTTCATGGTTTCTTCTTCCAAATGATTTCCAAAATATTCAAACAGGCAGAATAAGATGGCAAGAAGACCCATGCTTTTGTAAATCTGGCCCGTCTTACCAAAGCTTCAGATAATAAACTGCAGGTAGATACTTTCTCAGCAAGAGGGCGTCCCTTGCTCTTCTACAAACCATGTCTTTCCAGTCCGAGAATCAGCACAAAGTTAAAACCCTTTCAACTGCCATTGAAACCGACTTCACTGGGAAGCATTGAATTGTCCTCAGGTCTGTTAACCTAAAGGTCCTTTGGAAGTGAGAGGCAAGAAGCATTTACCTGAGATCCAGCAGCAGGGCTAATGGGGACGCTGCCATGCAGGGGAAGCCAGTGTGTGTCAGGAGACGGGGCAGAGGGCATTTATGAGAGGAGGAAGGGGGCAATTACCTCAATAGGAGAAGGCATTGCTATCAGTGCAGAGGAGGTAACATAGTGTATCTGTAATTGATTATACCGATGGTGAAAGCAGATATTTAGTTTCCACAAAACCTAGGAAATCCTGTCTGGGAGGTGTTACCTAAGAAAAGGGGAGGGGAGGGGGTGGGAAAGGTGCAGATGAAAAAGAGGCAGATACTTATTTTTATTTTTTTAATTTATTTTTTTTTAATTAAGTAAGAGGCAGGAAAAAAGAGAAACAGACTCCCACATGCATCCAGACTGGGATCCACATCACCAGCCCCTTGGGTGATGCTCTGCCCATCTGGGGCTGTTGCTCCACTGCTCGGCAGCCAAGCTACTTTAGAGCCTGAAGCAGAGGCCATGGAGCCGTCCTCAGCACTGGGGACCAACTTGCTTGAACCAATGGAGCCATGGCTGCAGGAGGTGGAAGAAAGAAGAGGAAGGAGGAGGGTTAGAGAAGCAGATGGTCACTTCTCCTCTGTGCCCTGACCGGAAATCAAACCCGGGACATCCACACCTCCAGCTGAGGCTCTGCCACTGAACCAACTGGCCAGGGCCAGCATTTACTCTGAAACACTCTGCTTTAATGTGTCACGTGCTGGCTAATGAGTTCTATCTCTGTCCAATCAGAGGAAAATGATAAGATGGCATGGCTGGTAAGTGTAGTACCACACAAAAGTGGGGGAGCAGGTGGGGGTTTCTATTACAATCGGGAATTAGAAAGTCTAATCTCTTATTCACAGAATCTTAACACATCCTTCAAAGAAGTTGATAAGGATCGGAGGAGAACCAATTTAGGACCCCAGGCAGGCACCAAGAAGACAATGGGAATAATAATTGTGCTGATTGCATTCAGGGAGTCAGCAAACCCAAATGGAAAGGCAGCAGAGGAATTGAAAACTGTGTGTAATGTCTTTATGTATGAGCTTCTTTTCTGAACTAGTCAGCGAGCAGCTGTTTTATTATACAGAAGGGAGCCAGATCCGAAGTTGACAAGACAGTCAGCAAAAATAAATCTGAGTTGATTTTTATGACTAAGGACGCACCTATCCAATCTTCTGCCTTCTAAAACAAAAAGTAGTTGAGTGCAAGAACAATATATATAACTTGGGAGACTCTGTCAATTTATCGCTGAGGTTTTCAAATTTGCTTTCTTTTGCTTTAAATCCTATTTACTTCACTTGATTAAAAATGAATCTGTAAAAGGAATAGGAAATGTATACACTGCCAACAGATACTGAGACCATTCTGAGGTTTTCAGGGATATCAAATACAGTAAAGAATATTGTCAGCAACTTAATATAAGCTCTGTGATGATTAAAATCTCTTCTCATTTTCAGAGAGAAATAGTATAACATCAACCATGTTTTCTGGATTTTATATATATATATATCTTTAGAAAGATGACTTATCTCTACTAATTTTCTCATATATGATGTAAAAAATAAGCTTTGAAACCTATTAAACTTTATAAGAAAGCATAAATACAAAAACAGAATTTGGGCCCTGGCCGGTTTGCTCAGTGGTAGAGCGTCGGCCCAGCGTGTGGAAGTCCCGGGTTCAATCCTCAGTCAGGGCACAAAGGAGAAGCGCCCATCTGCTTCTCCACCCTTCCCCCTCTCTTTCCTCTCTGTCTCTCTCTTCCCCTCCTGCAGCCAAGGCTCCATTGGAGCAAAGTTGGCCTGGGCGCTGAGAATGGCTCCATGGCCTCCACCTCAGGTGCTAGAATGGCTCCGTCTGCAACAGAACAACGGCCCAGATGGACAGAGCATAGACCACTGGTGGGCATGCTGGGTGGAACCCAGTTGGGCACATGCGGGAGTCTGTCTCTCTGCCTCCCCACTTCTCACTTCAGAAAAATACAAAACCAAACAAACAAAAAAACTAACAAAAAACCCCCAAAATTTGACCTCCTGTAAAATCTACAATTATTTCAAAATAAAACTTTCAAATGTATTTAATTGACAAAAAAAGGATTTGTTATTGGTTTATAGAGGCTTTACCCTTTCCTGTATTAATATCGGTAGTTTATATTTCTATAGAGAAATTATATATTTATTTACCATAAATATGTAAATATAGTCTACATATTTTTAAATAAAGGTGGGTAATTATTTTCTTTCAAGGAGAGTGAGACATACATTTTCCTCAGCTTTTAGATTTTTAACCATATATCTTAAAATATAAAATAGGTAAGAATTAAATGACAGTAAACAACAAATAATGTAAAGGAAGAATATGATAAAACATTGCACTTGTGCACTTATCCGTAAAATCTCCATGTACATTAATTTTAACATGACAGTCACTGAAACATATTTATGTGTGTGTTTCTTTAAAGTGGCCACAAAAGAGCTGTCTTATTTAGCAAATGGAAATTGTACCATGGTTACAGTATTTTGTCTTTATTTTTTTAAGAAGGGAGAGGAAGAGACCCTCAAGTAATATACTGGTTAAAAATAGTAACTTTGTGCCTGACCTGTGGTGGCGCAGTGGATAAAGAGTCGACCTGGAAATGCTGAGGTCACCGGTTCGAAACCCTGGGCTTGCCTGGTCAAGGCACATATGGGAGTTGATGCTTCCAGCTCCTCCCCCCTGTCTCTTTCTCTTCTCTCTCTCTCTGTCTGCCTGTCTCTCTCTCTCCCTCTCTCTCTCCTCTCTAAAATGAATAAATTAAAAAAAAAATGTCACTCTTTTAAAAAAAAAAATAGTAACTTTGTAATAGGGCAACCCAGCATATTAATACGTAGCGAAAAATCTCAAAAAAGTGCCCAGGGTTTAGTGTCTCCCAAGAAAAGAATTGTAACCCCCTTCAGTCTGTACACTCAGCACAGATTTCAAATGTTGCCCCCTGCTGACCACAGGGGGATCGGCAAGGAGTGTGGGGATTGATCTTAATCAGTGTTCAAATTTAAAATACCATTAATCTGACCAACTTCTGAAAGAAATCTGAAAAACAACAGTCCCTGATACAGACTTTGTTCTCAAAAATATGTTGAATGAAAAAAAAATGATTTGATAAGTAAAACCTATGATTATGAATAATAGTTTTTAATACAAATACTTTTAATTAAAATTAATAACAATATTTTTTAATATTTGTATTAAAAGGATTAATTTCAAAATATTTAAAAATCAGTCTACTAATAAAGAAAGTTACTTAATCTTTGGAGTTGAACAAGTGAAAACAAAACTTATTTACTAGAGGGTCAAATACATTTTGAACAGTGAAATAGTTATATATATAATATTATATCTATATTAATATATCTACCAATAATAAAAATCTTGACTCTGTCCTAGTATAGGAGGTGATACATGCTAGTTTTTTTATTTAACAACTCTGTGAAAAGCAGAGTGGTCAAATACTTTTTTTGCGGATTCATGACTTATTAATTTGAAATCAAGATTTATTTGTTTCAAATTAGGTCAGACAGCAATAATGATAAATATTGCAAATTATTATAATTTAGCAAAGTGATTAATGTGTTCTGCTATTCCAACTACAACCACTCAGACTTAAAGAAACCAGTTGTGAGTGGGGAAAAAGAAAACAAGAACTAAGACAGCAAAGACTCTCTGTCTCATTATAAGCCTTTTAATTGAAACTTTATTTCAAGTAATGTTTATTAGAAATTTAGCTGGATTAGTTATGATGTATATAACTAAGAAAAATTGCTATTACAATGATTGTTTTATGTGGAAAATTTCTAATCTTTGTGTATTTGGTCAGTAACATCAACTGCTTCATTTTGTCATTTGGTTAACAATGTGTCCTTTGGCTTATTCCCAGGTGCAAGTAAAAAACGAGATGCTACTTTTCAAACTGCATTTCAGTTTGAATTAAGTCCTTCAGGTTTATGAGACTGAGCTGAGCGCCTTGGCCAGAAGCCAATTTTTTGTGTGTGCTGTTTTAAATCATGGATGAGGAATGGTTCTACAAATATGATAAACTGAAGAGGTGGGGTGTATTTTAGTAAGGGTGGTTGGAGTTTATTTCTAGTCTACAGAATGACTTTGAAAATTATTTGGAGAACTATGATTAATACATTTTTGTCTCAAGCCAAAGTCAACAAGATGAGACACTATATGAAATATGTATGTCAAACGACAAGCTAATTATATATATATATATATATATACACACACACACACACACACACACACACACACTAATAACAACATATTTTTTGGTTCTTACTCTGTCAGAAGCAGTTGATTCTAGGGGTTAAAGTGCAGGCTTTTCAGCCAGACCATTTCAATTTGAATCCCTTCTTCTGCCCCTGGAGAGCTGCGACATCACTCACTGTACCTTAGTTTCCTCGGCTATAGTACAGGGATGAGTACATCCCGACCCCACTGAGATGAGGGCAGTAACTCAGTGTATTCCGGAGTGGATCTGAGCCACGCACAACATGTTCTGCCTGCCGGCAAACTCCTGCCTGTTTCTGATCAGAAGGAATATTTTAGAGTAAGTATTGGACAGTTCACAGCCATTGAAAGAGTCATTTCCTGGTTATTGACTCTAATAACAATCTAAAAAATAGGCTTGTATATTGTCTTCTAAGTTTTATTTTCTGGTAAGGAGTGTGTTTGCGTTTTACAAACCTATTGGTCCAGGATGTATGTGGCCTATTAACAACAACAGCAACAAAAAGAAACAAAACATCTGTGAATGTTTTGTTCTACTGGTATAAAATTATTAAAAAATTACTTCTGAGGTAGGAAGTGCTCAATAATAGAGTTAAAAGAATAAAAGATTAAATTCACCCCGGCCACTAAAAACTTCGTTTTATGTAAACAACCAAGCAAACTGTATCCTCATCCCATCCCCCGCCCTCTCCCACGGGATGAGTTCAAGGAAACCCTACAAAGATCAAACACCCCTACTCTCTTCCTCAGCTTTCAGACAATTGCACATCTTTGGTAAGATGTCTACTGATCCTTGATATGAGCCAGCTCTTAAAATCAAAGGGAGCAGGGGAAGTCCCTCTGAGTCCTCAGAGCACTTTATGTTGGAGTCAGTTGCATTCATTGTAGAAAATTTAACTTCTATTGTGGAACTCATCACATTTTTCTGAGTATGGCTTTTATATTTCTTAAAAGTAGCATGTAATCATAAAGTGGAAGTGACATAGATGTTTGATAAGACTAAATAATAACACCCTGTCCATGCCCCCAACCCCACGCCTCCCCTCGCTGCGCCCCATTGTTAGCAGTTTGAAATCAATCCTCCTCGTCATTTAGCTGAGCGTTTAGAAGCATCAGTGCTTAGGTTTGGTTTTCAGTTGATAAAGGAAATACAATTATACACATTTAGTGCAGTTCTTCTCAAGTAGGAGAACAATGAATACCTCGGGGACTTCTGGTGAAGAATTAGCGGTTGGTATTGTCATTTCTTATTTTACTAATATGATCATTATAGACTTGCAGTCACCACGGTCGTTTTTATTGTAGATATTTCAATTTCACAACATATAAACATACTTGTATTTTCACTCTTTTACCAACAGTATACGATTCATGCATAATTATGTATCCCTGACTTGATTATTTTTGTTACTTTATTTCTCTTTGTGTAGACTGCTCTTATCTATCGATCAAATTTTTAGTCTATTTTAAGTTTTTTTCTCCCTCATTGGTTTGTCCTCTCTTTACTCCTTTCTTTCCTTCTCCTCTGTGTGTGTTTACTGAGTAAGGTGAGAGGGAGACTCACGTTGAGTGTATTGTCAATGATTTACTAGAGAGAAATGTTAAAAATGAGGGATTATATAATGTATAGACCAGGTTGACCCCAGTGATTGATCTTAATATTAGCAAAAGACATATTTTTCCTGCTGGTAATATACAATAGGAAGTATACACCACAGCCTAGACAGTATTCTTACCAAAATTGAACCTGTTTCTCATGAAACCAGTTATTCATAAAACCAGTTATTTGGAAAAGCAAGGAAAAGATGAACATATTTAAACGATGATGACCTATGAAGCAAAATCCAGAATCAAGAAAGCCTATGGAGTCAAAGATTTGATTTCTCTAAGACTGTGTTACTGACCTTGAAGGCTTCAAGCAGTATGTCCATCAGATGTAAGGCATGGGCATATTTTTTTCTGTTGATTTACTCAAACTAAATGTGAAAATAGTAAAAATCTTTGAGACATCTGAAGAAATATCAGAAGTGACTAAATATGAGATGACGTGAGGTATCACAACTGCATAACCAGATTCTTACAATTATTTCTTAAAGGTAAATATTAATAAATATGGACATATTTTAGAAAACAATGACCAGGTCTGGGACCTGCTCTGGGATCTGGAGGTGAGGGCATGAGAGAGAGAGAGTCACCCAGGGAGGGGGTTGGAGCTGACCACTCCCGTGCTGCCCATTCTGATGCTGGTGAAGATGCACAAAGAACTCCTCACCACCCTTCTTTATATATATATATTTTTTGTAGAAACTGTATAATAAATCTTTAACGAGCAAATCACTACAAAATAGATGGATGACATGGCAGACAGTGCTCAGAAAAACGACTCGTCATGTAAAAAGTAGAAATGAATGCTGCTTTACGCCTGTGTAAACATTTTCACAGGGCAATCACTGAAATGTCAAAGGTCCAACTATGATCATAATATAGAAAATAGAGAGCCATGTTTTTGTTCCGTGTAGGTTGGGGATATACTAAAATACCCAAACAGTACAAACTAAAAGGAAAGAAAAAGAAATAAAAAAATTTTAGTTTATATTAAAAACATTTCAAACCAAGTTAAAAGGTTACATGACTGAGCGGTAATATTTTTCATGTGTAAAAGTGACAAGAACAGGCCCTGGCCGGTTGGCTCAGCGGTAGAGCGTCAGCCTGGCATGCGGGGGACCCGGGTTCGATTCCCGGCCAGGGCACATAGGAGAAGCGCCCATTTGCTTCTCCACACCCCCCTCCCTTCCTCTCTGTCTCTCTCTTCCCCTCCCGCAGCCAAGGCTCCATTGGAGCAAAGATGGCCCAGGCGCTGGGGATGGCTCCTTGGCCTCTGCCCCAGGCACTAGAGTGGCTCTGGTCGCGGCAGAGCGATGCCCCGGAGGGGCAGAGCATCGCCCCCTGGTGGGCAGAGCGTCGCCCCTGGTGGGGGTGCCGGGTGGATCCCGGTCGGGCGCATGTGGGAGTCTGTCTGACTGTCTCTCCCCATTTTCAGCTTCAGAAAAATAAAAAAAAAATAAAAAAGTGACAAGAACATAAAGATAATTTTTTCAAATCAATGAGAAAGATGTAATACAATCCATTATAAAGTTAACAAATACTATGAATTAAGAAATTTATAAAAAGAACTGAGTGGGCCCTGGCCAGTTGGCTCAGTGGATAGAATGCTGGCCTGGTATGTGGATGTCCTGGGTTCTATCCCTGGTCAGAGCACCCCTGAGAAGTGACCATCTGTCTCTCTTCCTCTTGTAACCAGTGGCTCTGTTGGTCTGAGTGTCAGCCCTGGCACTGTGGATAGCTCCGTTGATCTGAGCATCAGCCCCAGCTGTGGGTTGCCAGGTAGATCTGTCAGGGCGCATGTGGGAGTCTGCCTCGCTATCTCCCCTCTTCTCACCTAAAAAAAATTGAGTGAAAAGTGATGCAAATTAGAACAAATATGAGATATAACTTTGTATTAGACTAGACAAAATTTTAATAATTTAGGGGAGAATGTAAAAAAATGTTAAAGCAGTGCTGAAGGAAGTGTGTGTGTGTGTGTGTGTGTGTGTGTGTGTCAAAAGCATGTCATAACGCAGGGTTTTTCCATGAGTCTTTAAGAACGGGCAGCATTTGAATGGAAATGATTTACAATTCTAGGCAATGAGGATAACTGACAATCTCCCAGCGTTGGAAACTAATAGATGTTTATGCTGAGGAGAGGTGGGGATGTGATTGGACTTGACTTAGCAAATTATTTACAGCCCAATGGCATCGTCTGTACTTGACAATATATGTAGTGAGAAAAAAGCTCAGAGAGAAATCAATTAAAAACGGCATGCGAGCTGAGAAAGTATGTTAGTCCGGTTCTGGTCCAAGTCTCACACACAGGGACAGTTTCAGCAAGTAACGACGTTACGTTGACAGTGAGTTGACCCTAGGTAACCTCTGGTACCATTTACTTTATAGGGCCACGGAAGGTGTGGAGGCTTTGATAAAACTGCCCGCATCTCAAGCTAATTAAGGACTACATTTTCCTTGTTGCAAGAAAACACAAGTAAACTTTTCTGCATGATGCCAATATTTTTAAATCTTCCTTCCTTCCTCTCTTCCCTTCCTCCTTCCCTCCCTCCCTCCCTCCCTCCCTTCTTTCTTTCATATCTTTTTTTTTTTTTTTTTTTTTTAATGCAGAAGCCTCTCCTGTATTCGCCATAACCTGGTCTTGTTCTTAGGGTCATAGGTGCCCTGGAAACCCCTCAGTGAAACACACCTTCTCTTTTGCACAAGAAGGCGCTGTTTCTCAGACAGATGCGGAGATTTCTGCAGAGTCACATGGGGGGGGGGGTAGGAATCATGAGCGACGTCCTCAGCGAAGTCCAGATGAACAGAGGCCGTCACCAGACGGCTTCCCGTGACTGTGACACACTTTCCTTCCCCTTCCCTCTGTGGTGCCGCTGGGGGCCCCTTCAGCCTCTTGCGGGAAAACCACTCCAACAGTAAAAGTTCACAGTGGGAGCAGAAACCATAAGAGACTGCTTCACGTTGAGCGTCCCGCCAAGGTGTGGCCTCAGAGGAAACAGAGCCCCGAGCAGGATTCCTTTCAGTTCAGCCAGAACTTGTTTTCTTTCAGAACTCTTTCGCAGAAGCACACTTATCTCCAAAAAGCCAACACAGGCTATCAAATGCACACAATCCTCAAGTTCCAGAAAGCACTTAGAAGAGTAGCAAGTTCAATATCTGAGTGAAACACCCCTAAATATGTACTTACGAAATCGTAAAGGTAAGTCGACGGTGTAAACCTTATTGTTAAAATTCCACCAGGGGAACTTGACAGACTTACAGAAATGACAGAGTTGAGCGCGTTCTCTGGAGATGGATGGGAGGTGTGGGCTTGAGGAGAGTCAGCTCAAATAGACCTAAACCTAGACAGACCCGGGTTAGTGACAGCTTGGAAAGTCAGCCCGGGAATTACGGAGCTTTTCTAAAGAGCAAAATAATAAGGAAAGTGTATCCCTTAAAAGGAACATTGCAAAATATAAAATAAAAAAATATATAATACTGAATTCCCCAGATGGGCAGAGCATCGCCCCCTGGTGGGCGTGCCGGGTGGATCCCCGTCAGGAGCATGCGGGAATCCGTCTCTCTGCCTCCCCTCCTCTCACTAAAATAAAAGTAAATAATAATAATAATAATAATACTGAATTCTAAATTCTGATAGCGAAAGAAAGTGCAGGTTCCCTTTGGAACAGTACAGGAGAGGCCTGAGTCGTGATGTGCAGTGTGCCAGCAGTCATCGTAGTTCATGCTTCGTGTTCGCGCGACCCAAAACTTTCTTCATTGACGCCTTTTAACGTGGGAATGTGAGCAGCTCTGAAACATACACTACGCAACGCGCATCTTTTCTCTGCCTTGAATAATTGTCACACTTCTAAGTTTGGATCAGACGCTAACATTTTGCTGCCGTTTTTCCAATGATGAAATATGTCTGAGAATTCCTTTCACGTGAGGTGTTTTTTCCTTTTCTCTTCTCCAGCGTCACTCCCTCGGGAACATCTTCCGTGTTCTGATGCTCCGGCCGCGTGTCTAGGGTCTCAGATGGCAGTGGAGTCAGCGTTCCCAGTCACCTTGTTCTAGAACTTTACCTTTGCCCTGTTAGAATTTCACTTTCAACAGTATCACTTTTTATTTCTTTTCTACGTAAAGTGACCAGTTCTTTTTTCTTTTTATTGTTTTTTTTTTTCTTTTCCAAGTGAGAGGAGGGGAGATAGAGAGACAGATTCCACGCCTGTTCCCCAATTGGGATCCACTCAGCAACCTCTATCTGGGGTTGATGCTCTGCCCATCTGGGGCCATGCTTTCAAAGGATCTATTTTTAGTGCCTGAGGCGGAGGCTCCAGGGAACCATCCTCAGCGCCTGGGGCTAATGCTCACCTTTCAGAGCCATGACTAGGGGAGGAGAAGAGAGAGAGGGGAAGAGAAGGAGGAGAAGGGGGAGAGGGGGAGAAGCAGATGGTCACCTCTCCTGTGTGTCCTGACCAGGAATCGAACCCAGAACATCCATACTCCTGGCTGACGCTCTACCACTGAGCCAACCAGCTCAGGCCAATTCTCTTCTCTGATTATCCATTTTATTTTATTTTATTTTTGCCAAAAATTACATGGTTTTATCACTGGCAACAGAGGAGGCAATACAGGCCCAGTCTTCGCTGTGACGCAGGGGCTGAGGAGGCAGGCGGCAGTGACTAGCTTCTGGCCGACTTTGAAAGGAGGGAAGCCATTGGTCTAATATACAGAGCGTGGTGTCAAAGGAAGCGCTTGCCGCTGCCAACTGGGTGGAAGCGTTTCGTCGTTGCTCTGCGGCGCTCCCTGAACTGTGCACGGCGCGCGTGTGTTCCGGGCAGACGCCTGGATCAGACCTGAGTGTTCACTGCAGACTCCCAGGGCTGCCGAGGAGCAGTTCCCTGCACCTGGGCCTGCGGGTGCCGCCTGGTGAGGGCCTCCTGTGGCCCTGCACGCGCAGGGTGGCTGCGCCCCGGGAGCAGGGAGGTAACCCCGAAGTTGTAAGACTTGGAGCTTCTGCAGCCGGGCGGCCTGATTCCCCATCTTTCCCTCCGTGCAGGGAGAGACTTTTTTTTCTCTGGAATGTACAATGTAAACAAATCTCCTGGCCAGGGAGAGCAAGGTCTCTAGCTTCTCTGCTTCTGGACGCTGGAGAAAGGGCCCCAGGGCAGGGAAAGCTCCCAGGCCTTGCGCGCTCTCCTGCTGCTCGCGCACGTGGGCCATTTGTCCTCCGTTTAACCAACAACGTCAGCGTCTCCTGTTGCCCGCGCACGTGGGCCATTTGTCCTTCGTTAAACCAACCACGTCAGCGCTGTCCGCTCACAGAGCCTGGACCACGCAGAGATGGGGAAACAGTCGCGGAGAGGGTCCTCCCACCGCTGCGCTTTCTTACTTCTCAGTTAATTTGCTTTGGATCAGACCTAATTTCCCCAAACAAACAAAAAAATAAAAGCATTATATTCCTAATGATCGGTGAACCCAGATTAATTTGCCCTGTTCGTGAGAAACACAACCAGAATTAAAAACAGCCGTGAGCCTTGGACTAACATTTACAATCGCCTGTCTTTCGGAAAAGCACGGTGAAACACATTGGCGATGAATTCCCACCAGGTTTGAGTAGAAATCTATAAAATAATATACTTATCTGTAAAGAAGAAATGAGAAAAAAAATGTGATTTCAAGAGGTTAAATGACCTGCCAATAATTACCCGTTTAGCTACCTAGGACGTGTATTAATCAGCTTGCGTTGGGCTGCCACACGGCAAATACCACAGACTGAGTGGCCTAACTAATAGAAACTTATTTTCTCACTGTTCTGAATGTTAGAAGACCTACATCAGGGTTCCAGCCTGGTCAGGTTCTGGTGACATCTTTCCTTCTGGCTTGCGTGACCGACTTCAAACCACATCCTCACCAGAAAGAGAAGGGAGTTCGCTGGTGTTCTCCTTCTAAGGGCACTAATCCTTTGAGATCGGGGCCTCACCCCTCTGACCTCATGAACCATAATTACTTCCATATAAATGCCCTATCTCCCAATATAGTAATTGGGGTTGTGGTTTCAAAGTTTACATTTTGGGGAGAAATAAACATTCAGTCTTATAACAAAAAGTTAGAACTTGAAAACAGGTTTGGGTTTTTTTTACTGCAGTTTTGGTCTTTTTGTTTGACCTTCCCCAAATGCCACCAAACAGCCTGTAAAACCCAGGTCTGCACATACTAGAAGTTTCCACAGGAAGGGAGAATGCCACCTTGTAGAGTCTTAGCTGTGTCTCAGAAGGGGAAGTCAGAGGTGGCGGGGACACAGGGCTTTGTGATCTAACCTCTCTCGGTTTGGAGACAGTCTTCCAAGGCCAGGAACTTACAACAGCAGAGAAGCGTCCTGACACAATGGTTTAAGATTGGTGGAAAGAGAAATCAGGGTGTCGATGTGACCCTTGACAAGTAAACTGTTGTGTGATAAGCACACTGTTAATAGATTGTTGTGTCCCATAAATTAACCTGTAGGAGTTTTTTAGACCAGTGAAATGTTTCATTTATTTATACTCTTATCTTTCAATGGCAAAATTTTGTTGCATCAACAACGGAGTGAGCTTGAGACAGGTCGGTCTACAATCTCACTGATGTCAACTTGCGTAGATAGTCTTGGGGTCTCATTTTGGACTCCATGTGTGTCCTTTCTCTTTAAAAACAAGGGAATTTGCAGCAGGCCATGAGTCAAACATGTAAGGAGAGGCCAGGGAGACCTATGAACTCTACTTTCTTAATAGAGGACTATCTATCCATACAATGCCTCTTAAATAGAAAACCTTTTCCTTAAGATTCTTTGTCTTGGAAAATGTTGTGACAATTAGCCTTCCAAGCAGGGAAGAAGCGATTTTAATATTTCTCATGTTTTAATATCTCTGTTTATAACCTCAACAACGGTACCATAAATAAAAGACTTTCAATACATGTTCAAAAATTCCAAATCAGTATCTTTAGTAGAAATGTGGGTCTATTGTTATCAGAATTCAGACAGCACTGAAATTAAAAATAAATGCTGCCTGGCCTGTGGTGGCGCAGTGGATAAAGCATCGATCTGGAATGCTGAGGTTGCCGGTTCAAAACCCTGGGCTTGCCTGGTCAAGGCACATATGGGAGTTGATGCTTCCTGCTACTCCCCCTGTTCTATCTCTTTCCTCTCTCTCTCTCTCTCTCTCTCTCCAATAAAAATGGATAAATAAAATCTTTAAAAAAATAAAAATAAAAATAAAAATAATAAATAAATGCTAACAAGTCGAAAAGGCCTACGCACTCTAAACAGACTCCCCCAGAAGCTAATATAATTTACCACCATGCCTGTAAAAGGTGGGTCCTTGCTGGAGAAAACTGAGTTATTGAAGTGTAGAGAAACTATGTTCAAAGGGGTTGTTAATTAAGGAGTTGAATCGATTGTGGATATCAATGAGCTGATTACCCCTGGTGAAAAGACTTAAACCACACACTTCTGAGAGAGGAATACAAATCAGATGACCCTGCTTATAACGACAATTTAAAAGCAAGCCCTTTCATTTTGGTCAATATCTTCCTGCGTTACCTACTATCAATATCTAAATATTTTAGCATCTTAATTACAGAAAGGGGAGAGAGGCCACCCAGGCTTTTCCTTCAGAGGATGCTACAGAAACAGTCCCTCCTGGCAGCCTCGCCCGAGTATGTTTAGTGTGTTTCTGCTTCCATGGGCCAAACATCACCGCTGACTGACAAGAAAATTATTCAGTAAGACAACTTGTTTAGTTAGGAAGAAATTGTCAGAACCTCTTGTGTTATTACTTATTAATTATTGTATTATTTGTTTATGCAAACAACTGCCAATCTCCTTTCGTCCCACCTTGGATAACTGCTTTCTGTGAATTGATGATGAAATAAATATAGCTCAAGTAATTTCAATTGTACTGCAATACCTAAAATGATCATATTTGGTAATATAAAACACTACATTTTTCTTTAATAGAACTCTAGAAAACTGTAGCCTTAAAAATTGTTTCCCCCTTTACTATGCCTGATAATTTCTGAATTAAAGTCCTAAGGTTTGATAATGTCTTTTCTCTTATAGTTTATCACCACTCATAATCATTTCTACATTTTCCTACTTCATGAATTTAAATGCCATGTTAGAGATTGTTGCTTATCTTTCTTTCAAAATTGTTTCCTTTTTTTCTTTGATAAGCGTGCATTTTATGAATAGCAATATACATTAATTGCTCAGAAATCTAGACCTTAAATCACAGTAAATGGTCAAATTTAAATTTAAAGTTTTGATTAAAAAAAGGACTACCATTATATGCATATATGTGCATTTAAAGCTATCTACAATATATTTTTTATGCATTTGCTCATATTTACCCTATAAAAGCACTACAAGAAAAGATAGCTTCATTCTAAAAATATTCTGTAACAGATATGTATGCATGGTGTTCCATAGACTGTCAGGAATATATTTTAAAAATTTTAAACTAGAGAAAGAAATTATTAGGGTAAACTTTATTCTGTATATATTTATTCTTTCCTATTTTCCCCTTTTCTTCTACTGATACAGAGATCAAATAGACTTTTGCTTAAAATAATCACACATATTTTAAAATATAGATTCAAATTTAATATAAATATAATTTTAAATTGGCAGACATGTTCTGCCTATTGAAATGTTATCTTTGGAGTGAAAAAAATCTTAGCAATATTAAGGAGAAAATTACTTTTTTGCGCGGAGAAAACATTTGAATAGTGATGATCCAATCCTGAAAGTTTCGGAAAACTACATAATGAAAAAAATGCAAATACCTTTGCAGACCTGATCTTCCACTAAATTATTTCTCTTTACATTTGAATTCTAAAGGCTTACTAGGAAAACTGCACAACATTCACACTACGGGTGTATCATTTTCAGAGAACTATAAACATTCTTCTATATAAAGATTTAAAAATTGCAATTTTGTGGAGAGAACACAAATCATTATAATTTTAATAATGGAAAGTATTTTATAATATATTAGAATATGACATAATTATTTATAAATAGAGACTAGCAACAGTTTATTAGGAGAGAGAGAGGGAGAGAGAGAGAGAGAGAGAGAGAGAGGAGGGAAAGGTATTTCCTAGCATGGTTATAATGCAATATAAACTATCATACTTAAGAGAAGAATTAATGATAAATGGTAATGCACAAGAATAAACAATGAAAATACTTTTCTTGAAAAGCATAGGGTAATTCCAGAGAATATAAAAGAACTCATATTCAAATACAAGCTCAGTAAAGATTTGAGTCACCTCTCTACTAACCTGTCCATATTCTTGAGAGGAACCCTGTTGATTACATTTCCAAGATTAAATCATCCGTTTCAACTTGCAGTCTCACATGAGATGACGTTTCCCTGATTGTCCAAAAAGAATCTGTGTCCCTTCAGGGGTCATCAAGTTCCCCATCCAGTTGGCAATACTTTAACAAAACTAAAGTAGAAGTGACAGCCACCAAACCCGCCAGGTGAGCAAGCAGCCCAGAGCCGCTTGGTCCGCGGGGTGTCCATGAAGTTGACTAGCACTGCTTGCAGACGGGTGGATGGGCACAGAGGTAAGAACAGGGGTGTTGCTGAACCTTTCATCACCCCCTGAGGTGAAGAGGACGTGAGGAGAGGCCAAGAGCCATCTCTGTCACGGAGAGGCCAAGCCTGTGCTCAGCTTGCAAGCTGGAGGCAACCGCGAGTCTCAGAACCGTGGACAAGAAGAGGGTCCCCATGGCTCTCCGGGGAAGGTCTCCGTGAAACCACAGCTCCTGTACAGGACCGGGGGCAGCCTGAGTTCTTCCATCGTGACACTTACAGCCACGTCTGCTGATTCACCTGTTTAACTTGGTAATCATGCGCTGGGGAATGAAGAAAGAACATTTCTAGATAAAATTTCCAAATATCTGTTTTTAAAGCACCCACGTAAAATGAAAAGTATAAAAGGAAATGACACACACACACACACACACACACACACACAGATATTGTGTATCATCCTGCCGCCTCCTTATTCATGTTGCTATTCCACAAAGTGAGTATGAGATGGGCTCCCGAGTCTGCCCCCCCCCCATTTCCACGTGCTCCGCGCAGGGTGAGCACCTGGCCGCACCCTCGAAGGATCAGTTAGGGCGTTTCAACAACAGAAGACCCACATCGCTCCTTTCCCACCTTTCTTCACCGACGCTGGACCTCCGGACACCCAACGTGACATCCCACCTGGGCGTCAGGTCTCAGCTGGTCCTGGCTTTGTCAGAGCCACACTGTTTCCATGACCCCTCTTCTCCCTTGTATCACACCGCCTCTTTTTAAAACAAAACAAAACAAAATCCTTTAAGAAACACTCAACATTCTGACGGAGACCGAAACCCAATAACAGATCCTGGGTCCATGTTCCTTTGTCCACGAATCCGCGGGGGGTCCAGCTCTGTTGGATGGTTGAGCTTCTGTCGAGGGTCAGCCTCTGTCTCTGCTTCCTCTCCTCCCCGTGGGTCCCACACGCGTGCCAGTCCCGCTCTGGTCCTCGTGGATCTCCACCCGTCAGCACGGAGGCACGCAGGAACTTCGAGTCCTACTATTGCGCCTGACCTCTCCGCAACACTGACAGCTCTCCTTGAAACAGCCCTCTTTCCGCCCCTGGGCTGAACCCCCGGTTCTCCTTCCTCCTTCTAGATTGCGGTTCTCGCCTTCGTCTTCAGTCTTGTTCTTTCCTCCCTGTCATTTAATACTAGATACCGCGAGGTCACACGTATATATGCGTGCGTGCGTGTGTGTATATATATACACGCATATATTATATATATATATATATGGTTGTTTGTATATATAAATATATATTAAATTTATCTGACATATTTAAATTTACACATTAAATGCACATGTCATATATAAAAATTTATGTAATATGTAAATATATATTTTATATTAAGTTAATATATATAATAAATTCACAGATGGCCTATATATGCTTCTCTTCCTAGCTCAGACTTTTTTTCAAACTGTCAGCTCTAGAGGAAGGAAGTTTTCTTCTTTATAGCTGAGCTACATCTAACATTTAACATATCACACACAAAGGCCCTGTGGCAGGCAGATCCGAAGGTGGCCCATGAGTCCTGCCCCTTGGGGCTCACAGCTGGTGAACCCCTCTCCCTTCGAGCTGGGGGTTGTTTCCAGGCAAGGGAACATGGCAAAGCCAAAGGGACTTCGGAAACGGAATTGAGGATCCAAGTCAGATGACTGACACAATCAAAAGGTAAATTACCTGGATGGACTTGATCGAATTAGACAAGAGTCCCCTTTGACTGGAATGATTCATAGGCAAGGGATGTTGGCTTCATGGAGCATTCTATTAATTTTATGATCATTGTGGGGTTTTTTTTCCCCTAATTTTATATGTATTCTTCCTGAAACAGCACCATCAGATTTTGTTTTGTCTATACTGTAATACAGGGGTCCCCAAACTTTTTACACAGGGGGCCAGTTCACTGTCCCTCAGACCGTTGGAGGGCCGGACTATAAAAAAAATCTATGAACAAATCCCTATGCACACTGCACATATCTTATTTTAAAGTAAAAAAACAAAACGGGAACAAATACAATGTTTAAAATAAAAAACAAGTAAATTTAAATCAAGAAACTGACCAGTATTTCAATGGGAACTATAGGCCTGCTTTTGGCTAATGAGATGGTCAATGTGCTCCTTTCATTGACAACCAATGAAAGAGGTGCCCCTTCCGGAAGTGCAGCAGGGGGCCGGATAAATGGCCTCAGGGGGCTGCATGTGGCCCGCGGGCCGGGCCGTAGTTTGGGGACCCCTGCTGTAATAGATCATTTTTTTAAAAAAACTCTAGTTCCCCAGTATAATTTGTTATATAATTTGCTTTCAGATTCTTAATTATTAATCCCATGTATAGACTTTTCAAAGAGCTAAGTAGCAAGCAGGGAGGACCAGCATGTCCTTCATGCTTTTATGTTATATAAAATTGTTGTAACTAAAGCTCTGTATCAAATGCACTTTTCTTACTAATTAATTTGGCAGTTACTTATTACCTTGAAATTTACAAGTACTAATCAAATGTTTATTTTATAATTGTCTGACATTAGCCCTGATTAGAGGGTATATGTGTTATCACTTCAAGACTTCTATTAAAATGCAAATGTCACAACTGTTGATTAATGTTAATTTCTATCTATCAAATAAAGCAGTTAGGAGTGAACAGTGGCAATTGATCCAAAGTCTTTTTTTATGTTTTGAATTTATGACTTCATTCCTCAGTAAGTGAACGGGCTAACTTTCTTAAAAGAAGAGCGTCAAACATGGACAAATAACATTTTTAACTTATAAACATATTTCTACTCAATCACAAATTATTAAGTTTAACACGATCTCAGTACTATGATATTTAGTAAAATAATCTTTAGTGGCACTGCACACCGAACGATGGAAAACAAAAATCTAATTCCCAACATAAACAGTGCGATTCCTTTTGTCTCTTGGGCACAAGAAGAGACAACCAAAATTATACAGAATTTGAAGAGGCATCATTTTAGTAAAAATGAATTATGATGTTTGAGAAAAAAGAACTTCAAAAATACCTTCAAAATTCCAACCAGATGAATCTTAAACTATCACTCTGGAAATATCCGTAATACCTAACTATCTGTGGAGTTTACCTGTTCTGATCACAGTGTGAGACTGTGGCTTTTGCCTTGTGTTTCTGTCCCTTCCATGGTTTGAACAGGCGAGTTGGCAGGGACATGGGAATTATGCCCAACTAACGCCCCTTGTTCGTTATTTTAAAAATATTAAAAGGGAGCAAAGTTCTCCTTTCTTAAGCCCGAGCTAAATATTCAAATTCTATTATTTCTTGTAGTAGCTAACGTTTGCCTTAAAATTATTTTTTTAAAAACATATTGATAACTTGTGGCTAATTATTTCTTGAAGCATATTGGGTTCATTCCAGCCTCTTTGTTTTCCCTATTTATAACTTCTTTACTGACAATACAGATGTAGTTCTGTCTATCTGCACTACATCTACTGATTTTTAAAACCATGTTATATACATGACTTATATTTTGGAATTGATAATCCTAAATTGACCCACTCAAGTACAGATCGCCTTGTGTTTAGTCAAAATTCAATATCCAAGGTGACTTAAATGAATTCTTTTATTCCCACCTTACTCAGTGCAAGTTATCCACTTGGAATACAGTTAAGTTGACTTATTCCAATTTGTTACAACTCTATTTTCATTTTGCCCATCACGTATAAAACGTTTCCGTACACTGAAATTCCCTCATTGTGCTGTAGTCTTGTGAATTCTGAGTAATGCTTAGTCATGTGTGTTCCTGAGCAGTCATGATATAAAACAGTTTCTTCAACCTCCCAATTTGGTTCCTGCTTTTTTGTTATGAACCTTTCCCTTCTACTTATCCACTTACTACCGACTGCCTTGTTTTCCATCTTTAGAGTTCTGCTTTTTCTAGAATATCGCATATGTAATCATATAATGCACAGCCTTAATAAAGATTGCCATGTCAAAGCCTCTAGACATCAGTGTGCATTTGTTCATTTCTTCTTTAGGTTTAATCAGTTCTTGCATTGTGGATTTGGAGCTCTGCTGTTATCTACATGTTTGCTTAGATATATCTTTTTCTTAGAAAATTGATCTCATTTATTATTGGTTAGTCTTCCTACCATGTAATATCCCACTGACAGTATAATTGGTTCTGAAATCTAGTTTACTGATATAGCTATTCCAACATTTTTTGGTTAGTGGTTGCATAATATATGTTTCCATTCTTTTGCTTTTAAACAATCTATTCATGATAGTCTTTGTTTATTAATTGTCCCTTTAAATCTTTCCTATTGAATGTGAGTATTGATATATTTGTTTCAACTCCACCACATGGCTAGCTGTTATCTATTTGTTTTTATAATTGTTTTGTTTGTTTCCCCTCGAATTTCCTTTTCTCTATTTCATCTATACATATAATTTTGAAGTTAGTGTTCACGATATACCGTATTTTTTGCTCCATAAGACGCACATTTTCCCCCCCAAAAGTGGGGGGGGGATGACCGTGCATCTTATGGAACAAAAAATACAGTATTTTATTAAATATTTTAACATACCATTTGGTTAAGAATATTTTTTCCTCCTTAAAACCCTAGGTGTGTGCCTGACCTGTGGTGGCGCAGTGGATAAAGCGTTAACCTGGAAACACTGAGGTTGCCGGTTCAAAACCCTGGGCTTGCCTGGTCAAGGCGCATATGGGAGTTGATGCTTCCTGCTCCTCCCCCCTTCTCTCTCTCTCTCTCTCCTCTCTATAATGAATAAATAAAATCTAAAAAAAAATTAAAAAAAAAAACAAAACCCTAGGTGTGTCTTATGGGCAGGTGCATCTTATGGAGTGAAAAATATGGTACATTTTTAAGAATCAGTCTACCTTTAAATATAATAATATTATACCTCTCCTTTGTAACACAGAGATCTTATAGTGGTGTATTCCCCTGTCTTTTCTCTCTTGATTTGACCATTTTGTCTTACATTTTATATTTACACTCTGAATACACGTGATGTTGTTGCTGCTCAAAGAGCCCATTGAAGACAGTCCTCATGACGTTTGCTGCCTTTTCATTTCTAGCGTTTCCACTTGATACTTTTTTACATTTTTCCTCTTTCTGCTGAATTTACCCATCTCATCTGCTCTTGCTTGTTGTTCACCTTTTTCATTAGAGCCGTTTACATATTTATTAATCAGTTATTTCACATCTTTGTCAGATAGTACCAACCTCTCTGTCACATGCAACTATGATTCTTCCAATTAAACTATCTCTTAGGAGACATTTATTTTTTGAGAGAGAGACAGGTAGGGGAGAGACAGTAACATCAAGCTGCTCCTGTATGTGCCCTGACTGAGGATCGAACCAGCTACTTCCATGTTTGGGGACAACGCTCCAGAGCTATGTGGCCAGGACTTAACTTTCATTGATTGTTTTAGAGAGATGGAGAGAGGAAGAGGGGGGGAGCATTTGTTGTTCCACTCAGTCATGTATTTTTTTGGTTGCTTCCTGTGTGTGCCCTGACTAGGATCGAACCTGCAACCTTGGCGTTTCTGCATGATGGTCTTAACTGACTGACCTAACCGGGCAGGTACAATGTGTCCAGTCATAAGGTGTTTCTAGGAGACACTTATTTATTTATTTGTTTATTTATTTATTTATTTATTTATTCATGCCCTTATATATGCCTCATATTTTTGTTGTTATTGTTGAGGACTGGACATTTTCCTTAGAAACAGAGGCGACTAGTTTTGTGCTTGGAGATGGTCACATCTTTCCTCTCGCTCTACCTCTCGTGTGGAGGTCTTGTCATTTTCCGAGGGAACTGAACTGCCTTGGAGGTCTGTGGTTGCTATTCCTTACCCTGACCCTACCAACAGAATTCACATTTTTTAAACTGTATCTTGGGTTTAGAGGGGTGACTAGCTTGCCAGGAGGTTTCTCTCACGTCACAGGGTGCATGCTGGAGTCTGTCTCTCTGTTCTTTTCTCTCTTAACTGTTTATTGTATTGATCTTTTTAGAGGGAGGAAGAGAGAGAGAGCAAGAGACAGAAACAACAAACTGCTCTTGTCGGAGCCCTGACCAGGGATCAAACCGGCCACCTCTGCTCTTCGGCACGATGCTCTCACTCACCGAGCTATCCGGCCAGGACATCATTTTTGTCTGCTCCGCCTTTAGCATGAACCTTTCCCTTGTGCTGGGCCTCGGAGCCCTCCTTCTGCAGCGTCACAACAAACCATTCCCCTGCTTCTACTCGGGACGGGCTTGCCCGGTGGTGGGCGCTGAAGAGCGGTATTGTCCGATTTCCTGATGAAGCCTGAATTCCTAGCAGACACCAGGTCCCTTGCTCCTGAGCCCATGGCCTTTTCCAGTGCCCCTGTCTGTCTTCCAGTTCTATGTCTAGACCCAGCAGGCCTTCCTGCCTCCTCCCCAGAGATCGGGGACTTTCTGCAGGGGAAAAATTCCCATCTCCAAACTCCCCTAAAGGCACCATTGTTATTGTTCCTTTCACAGCAGATCGGCGCCCTTGCGCTGCCCCGGAGACGGAAGAGACGGACAAGGAGAAGATTCTGTGGCTTGCCCTCAGTGCCACTGGTCCCCTCTACCTGGCCTTCACTTTAGCCCCTCATGTTTCTTATTTAGAAGTCTAGTCTTCCCTGAGTGGACCCGGTCATGAGGAAAGAGGCTGTAAGGATTACTCCTCTTCACATTCTCTGTGAGTCGGCTCACAGACACACCTGTTACCCCACTGTCCTCACTCAGTTCTTCTTAGGTCAGCGAATGCTCAGGGCGCTCTCTCACCCCCGACACCTGCCTCTCCCAGGTTGCAGGTGAGCTCATGGTGCTGATGGGTTCAAAGAAACAAAACAAAACAAAAAGCTGGGACAACTGGTAGCTCACCTGATTTGATTTGTTTGGTAGGATTGGCCAGCGAGCTCTCCAGTGTCTATGTCTCCCAGCAGAAATCAGACGTAAGGTTGCTTTCTGAGAACCACGTATTTCATGATTTATTTATTACACATAACAGAGAGAAATAGAACTAAGGTAGGTTTTTTTTTTATTTATTCATTTTAGAGAGGAGAGGGAGGGAGAGAGAGAGAGAGAGAGGAGAGATAGAGAGAGAGAAGGGGGGAGGAGCTGGAAGCATCAACTCCCATATGTGCCTTGACAAGGCAAGCCCAGGGTTTCGAACCGGCAACCTCAACATTTCCAGGTCGACACTTTACCCACTGCGCCACCACAGGTCAGGCAACAGAGAGAAATAGAAAGGAGGCTGGTGGGTCTCGGCTTCTGTCTGGATACAATGCAGGTATCATCACTTGCCTACGGCATCATCTTCCATTTTTATCGATTTCCACTTTGCATACAATATGCTGACTTCTGTGAAGGTGGGATTGCTGCGAAGACAGTCTAGAGGTTCCAGCGTTCGCAGCCCTCGTCTGTCCAGCTGGGACATGCTCGATGGCCACCGTGGTCTTTATCTTTCTCTCACTCATTAAACAGCTAGGGCCCATAGCTCTTACTTTCTATGCATTAAAAAAAAAAAATGGAGGCACTGAGGAAAGACTTATTTGAAACAAGGAACTGTTGAGGCATCTAAATGTAGCCAGAAAACACACTGCTGATCATTTTAGTAGAAAATTGCCCACTAAAACCCTATTCATTAGACAAAGAAATCACGTGGGATTTAGCGTAGGGTCAAAATTGCTATCTCCAGTCGGAGGCTCCTGCAACAGACAAAAAGTGAACAGCCAAACTGACACGCACGTTAACCTCTTTCCTCGAACTCAGGCACCGTGATCAATTCTTCACCTACCACCTGAAAACAGAAGGGTATGAATTAGATCCTGCCTACGAGAGACATCTAGATATTTCCAAAGTATGACAACAAAGCATACTGTCAGCCAGAGAGGCATATCCTGACCTTTCCAGTCAGGGCTGTTGAAAAATCGATGGTGTTTACAAAACAAATAAATAAATAATGAACTTTATGCTAAGTGCTTTCTTATTTGCCTTTCATCTCTGTTAAGAGTCATTTATTTGAGGACTACATTGCTATAAATTCAACATGGCTGAAGCCAGATACCTCTCAGAGACAGTCCCTGAATCTGATACAAGTTTTGTAGCTGAAGAGTTATAGTGTCCCTTTCTGAAGATAGACAAATTTCAAAAACGTTCCAAGTGTCCATGAAGCTCAAATTGCTAATTGGAAAGAACTAGGTGGGATGGGATTTTTCCTCAAATTTCTATTTAGGTGCTCAGACATTGCGATAGATCAGCTGACACATAAAGGTTTTGAGCCTGCAGAAACATGCTGACATTATGATGCGTAGTAAAATTAAGAATTAAAAAAGGAAAAACTTCTGTATTTTTCAGACTCATAAAGTTGTCACATGCATTTAATAGTAGCCTAAATTGAGTCAAAATTCCTACAAATTCTTCTCAATCCCTATATGTGACTGCCGAGAAAATTGGATACCCAAAAATATTCACGTCTTAATCACGGGAATTTATGCATGTTACTTCTAAGGCAAAGTTTTTGCAGATACGATGAAATTAAAGATCTTGAAATGATGCTGCTAGGGTCTGAATGTGTTCCCAAATATTTACACATTGAGATCCTAATGTCACATGTGACAGGAGGAGGAGGAGGAGGGGTTTTGGGGGTTGTTTAGGTCTTCAGGGCGGAGCACTCATGAAGGGGATTAGTGTTCTTGTAAAAGAGACCCCCACAGAGCTCCCTGGTCCGTTTCACTATGGGAGCCCAGTGAGAAAGCTCCATCTACAAACAAGGAAATGGGTCTTCAACAACCAGCCCACCAAACATGCTGGTGCTACCATCTTAGTCTGGTTTCTCTGGTTTAGAAGCTACCCAGCGGTATTTTGTCAGAGCAACCCAAAGGGAATAAGACAGGGAAAATTATACTGGGTTGTCCAGGTGAGTCTTAAATGCAATCCTGTGTATCCTTGTCATAGGGAGGCAGAAAGGAAGCTCTCTCTCTCTCTTTCTCTCTCTCTCTTTCTAACACACACACACACACACACACACAGAGTAATGAAAAGGTCATGTAAAAACAAGGCAAAGAGATTTGAAGATGCTGGCTTTGAAGAGTAAAGTGGTATCACCAGAAACCAAGAACTTCTGGCAGCCCCCAGAAGATGGAAGAGGCAAGGAATGGATTCTCCCCTAGAATTTCTGGAGAAAGTACAGCCCTGATCATATGTTGATTTTGGATGAGTGGTATTAATTTCAGATTTCTGGTCTCTAGAACTGTGAAAGAATGACTTTCTCTTCTTTGAAGCCATACAATTTGCAATAGTTTGTTACATGAGCCACAGGAAACTATAACAGTGTTTTAAAAATTGCTTATGTATTCAAAGCACACTTATTTATAAATATTTTGAAAAGCACCACTGGCCTGAATTAGCCTGCAATATTGGCCCACTTTTCTTGTGCGAAGAAGGATGTATAAACTTAGAATACTGCTATAAGGATCCATATGGTTGATAGGTACCTGTTGACTAGCTAGTTATACAGACAAGATGTGTTTCCTTGGCTCAAGAAATGACTTAAATTACATATTAGATGGAAAAAAAATTGTACTGCCTTTAACTGTAGTTACATGATTATAGAGTCTCATATTGCTTCTGAAACATTTTATTCTTTTACAAAAAATAATGCTTTCACAACAATCATGTCAAAATTTTTTAGTTCCTTTTCTAACTGGTGATATAAATTAAGTGTAAAAGCATAATTGATATGTTGCTCACACTGACCTTGCCATTCTAAATAAGAAAACAAAAAAAATAGTAATATTCACAGGAAGGTGCTATAGAATTTAAGGCTTTGACAATAATATAAAAACAACACAATTTTTAATATTATCTGTCACAAACTAATTGGTAACAAGATATTACTGATGATCTTGAAAGGTGTGCAGAAAGTTGAACAAATCTACTTTAAAATTTGAATACTCGGCCTGACCTGTGGTGGCGCAGTGGATAAAGCGTCGACCTGGAAATGCTGAGGTCGCCGGTTCGAAACCCTGGGCTTGCCTGGTCAAGGCACATATGGGAGTTGATGCTTCCAGCTCCTCCCCCCTGTCTCTCTCTCCTCTCTCTCTCCTCTCTAAAATGAATAAGTAAAATAAAATAAATTAAAACAAACAAACAAACAAAATTTGAATACTCTTCCAAATGAATGGAAGTAATTTTAAATGACTAATTTTGTCTTTTGTGCTCAAGAATTTTTTTTCTTCCCCCGGCCAGTTGGCTCAGTGTTAGAAAATCAGCCTGGTGTGTGAAAGTCCCAGGTTCGATTCCCGGCCAGGGCACACAGGAGAAGCGCCCATCTGCTTCTCCACCCTCCCCCTCTCCTTCCTCCCTGTCTCTCTCTTCCCCTCCCACAGCCAAGGCTCCACTGGAGCAAAGTTGGCCCGGGCGCTGAGGATGGCTCTGTGGCCTCTGCCTCAGATGCTAGAATTCCTCCGGTTGCAATGAAGCAACACAACAGATGGGCAGAGCATCATCCCCCTAGTGGGGTTGCCAGGTGGATCCTGGTCGGGTACATGAGGAAGTCTGTCTCTTTGCCTTCCTGCTTCTCACTTCAGAAAAATACAAAAGAAAAAAAAAAGAATTACTTTTTCAGCTGTTTATCAGGGAAAAAAATGCATCTAAAACCAATTGTTGGCCCTGGCCAGTACCTCAGGGGACAGAGCATTGGCCTGGCACATGGACATCCCAGGTTCAATTCTAGTAAGGGCGCACAAGAGAAGCGACCACCTACTTCTCTCTCACTCCCTTTTCTTTTCCCTCCTGCAGCCTGCTCAATTAGTTGCTGCATTGGTCTTGACCCTGAGGATAGCTTGGTCGGTCCAAGTGTGTCAACCTCAGGCACTAAAACTAGGTTAGTTGATTCAAACATCAGCCCAAGTTGGGCTTGCCAGGTGAATTCCGGTCAGGGTGCATGCTGGAGTCTGTCTCTCTATCTCCCTTTCTCTCACTTAAAAAGATTATTCTGAATAAATTATTCCAAAAAATTATTCTGAGTTGGGGTTTTTTTCCCCTGAAATTGACAAAATCATTTCATAATAATCTACCTGAACAGGTGAAATCATTGATGTAAAGCCAGTAGCTGTGGCCACCATCACAGCCGCCTGGCCCATGAAGGTTCACATTAGATTTGAACAGATGGTAATGAAACAACAAAGCCAAGAGCTGGTGGGTCATTACCTTTAATCCTAGCTTGCACCCAGCGGGCAAGTAAAAACACACACTGGGCTCCAAAACCCACTCATTCAGTGCTCACAAAGCTACTGATTTATCTGAGTTTCCTAGAATCTAAGGTTTCTATCTCACTAGCCTTATTCACCTCTGTTCCCCATCTCCTTCTTTCTACACAAACTCTGCACAAACTGGCTTCTCCTTCAGCACTCCACCATCTTGACTGCTTCTCCTGGTCTCTTCCACATGGCCTTTCTCTGCTCTCCTCTCTGCTCTCTCTTCTAATGATAATCTCAGGAACTGAGAGAGAGCAAGCTCCCGGTCTGCCCCACTTTATAGTATAGAAATCAAAACCTTTAATCCGATATACAAACAAGGAAGTCTCTGATACAAAGTTAATTATCTGAGGCATAATGGAATTCCTCATGAGAGTGCACCACCCCATATCATGTAACAGTCAAGGGTGTGGGGAAAAGCTTAGTCTTAAAACTAAGCCTTAGGCTATAACGACCTGGCTGCTTACAGCCTGTCCCCCACACCCAATACAAACTATAAGCGAGCAAACATATATATTATATTTACAAAATATTTGACCAACATTCCACCCCTTTTGTCAGTTACAATCTGAAGAACAGGTATTTCTGCACAAGAAAATTAGGCACAGACACAAATTACAACAACATGACAAAGCATACAATTTCAACAATTACAAAGATACACTTCACCAGTCTCTGAGCACTTTGCCAAAAGTGCAGAATGTCCTCGGCCTTCTTTCTAGCCATGATAAAAGCTTCCCGGGGCAGGAGGAGGGCCTCTATCAAAGCCATCCCCCACCCCCATTAAGGTTGTAAAGCCAGTAGGCATGGCCACCATCACAGCAGCCGCCTGGCCCATGCAGGTTCGCATTGGATTCGGACAGACGGTAAAGAAACAACGGAGCCAAAAATTGGTGGGCCATCATCTTTAATCCTATCTTGCACCCGGCGGGCAATTAAAACACACACTGGGCTCTAAAACCCAGTCACATTCAGTGCTCACAAAGCTACTGACTTTATCCGAGTTTCCTAGAATCAAAGGTTTCTAGCTCACCAGACTTATTCACCTCTGTTCCCCATCTCCTTCCTTCTCCCTGCACAAACTCTGCACAGACTGGCTTTTCCTTCAGCACTCTGCCATCTTGGCGGCTTCTCCTGGTCTCCTCCATGTGGCCTGTCTCAGCTCTCTCTAATGATAATCTCAGAAACCAAGAGAGCAAGCTCCCGTTCTGCCCCCATTTTATAGTGTAGAAATCAAAACACTTAATCCAATATACAAAATAGGGAAGTCTCTAATACAAAGTCACTTAACTGAGGCATGATGGGATTGTACCACCTCACATCAAAAAGGATGGGAAAGGCTTAGTCCTAAAACCAAGCCCCAGGCTATAAGGATCCTGCCTGCCCACAGCCCACCCCAAACACACATTGATATCATCTGGTCAACAGGCTTCCATGTGGGCAGCACCATCTTTAACAAAGTGAGCATAATATATTTTATCTGCCCAACAAGGGCATTTCACATTGTCCAAAATTCATAAGTCCATCCAGCAAAGGAGCCAGTGTCCACTCTGGTCATAGTCCAGGAATCAGTCCAACCACATGGGGCCTCAACCACCCCCCTCATTCCTGCCATCCTGGCAGGTCTCACACTGTCCCAAAGAGGAGCACGTGGCAATAGCAGTCAGCATTTTCATCTCTGCTCTGGAGAGCATGATGACATACACCCCCTACGTCCCAAAATCACAGACCTACCAGGGGTGTAGAAAGTATTCCTTGCTGCTGGGCTCTCACCTTCTGAAGACTGTGACCACAACTCCCGATTCTCCTCACCCTCCAGAGAGGAACTGAAAACACCAGCTTCTGCTGCTGGAATCGAGCCCCGGGCCGCCGCCACCTTCTGCTCAGCAGGCCTTGCAGCCCCAGCTCTGGTCTCAGCCCTGGCCTCCTGCTGCTGCTGGCTCTCCACAACGACCAGGGCAATCTGCAACTCACAAACCTGTGATTCCTTCTCCAGCGTCTGCTCCATTTCCAAGCGAATCTCGCAAACCTGGTCAACCTCTTCCAGCACTTCCTCCAGCTCCAGGGTCGGCATCTCTTTCTCCCACATTTGCTCCAGCTCCTTCCGCTGCTCGGTTTGCAGGTCCCAGGCAGCCTCTTTCACAGAGCTCTCAGTTTTCCTCACGCACGGCTGTAAAAGTCAGCCAGCCTACAGCCCCCAAAAGGACAGCCATGGGGAACCCTAACAGCAGCCAGTCCTCTATTCCACCGCTCAAAGGTGGTGGTGGCTCCATACTGATCTGTATCGAATCCTGCCACAGACTACGCCAAATGTAAAGCCAGTAGCCAGGGCCACCATCACAGCAGCCTGGCCCATGCAGGTTGACATTAGATTCAGACAGATGGTAATGAAACAATGGAGCCAAGAACTGGTGGGCCATTACATTTAATCCTAGCTTACACCCGGTGGGCAAGAAATACACACAGTGGGAAAACACTTCCCTTTCCATTCAGGGCTCCCAAAGCCACTGACTTATCTGAGTTTCTTAAATCAATGGTTTCTAGCTCACCAGCCTTATTCACCTCTGTTCCCCATCTCCTTCCTTCTTCCTGCACAAACTCTGCACAAACTGGCTTCTCCTTCAGCACTCCGCCATCTTGGCTGCTTCTCCTCTCCTCCACGTGGCCTTTCTCTGGTCTCCTCTCCCTGCTCTCTCCTCTAATACTAATCTCAGGAACCGAGAGAGAGAGCAAGCTCCCAGTCTGCCCCACTTTATAGTGTAGAAATCAAAACCTTTAATCCAATTATACAAACAAGGAAGTCTCTGATACAAAGTCAATTATCTGAGGCATAATGGGATTCCTCATGAGGGTGCACCACCCCATATCATGCAACAGTCAAGGGTGTGGGGAAAAACTTAATCTTAAAACTAAGCCTTAGGCTATAACAACCTGGCCGCTTACAGCCTGTCCCCCCCCCACACACACACAATGCAAATTATAAGTGAGCAAACATATATATCATATTTACAAACTTATTTGACCAACAATTGCACATGAATATTTCAGTCAAAAACTAGAAATATGTATAATTGCTTTAAAAAATCCCATCTTTTAAAAAATAAAATTAGTTAATGATTTGATGATATACATAATATATACATGACATCAAGTACTAGTTATAAAAATATGACATCCCCATTATTTTTAAAAATTACATTTGTTGATTTATGTCATTGTGATGATCTCTTTTTTGAGTGAAACGACCTTACATGGTTGAAATAATTAAAATTTGTTTTACTCCTCTTTAACTTTCTTCTGTGCATCCATTTAATAAATATTGAAGCCTTGTGAGTTCAGTGATGGCTGTTCGTTTACTGTGAAACACACACTATTCGTGCTTCTTTCATCTCAAGTTGAAGTCCTTTAGGTTTGAAGCTGAAAGTGCTGTCTTGCTTATGAAACGAGCTTTGCTTCACATTTGTTTGCCAGGTTAAAAATAAAATATCTTGTGAGAAAGTTCCCTGCTCTTGGCAAATGATTTGAAGTTTTACTTGGACTTCTTGCAAATATCTTTGAATCTGTGTTTATTGATTTGACATGATTAAGGTCCCATGTGGTCAAAACACACCAGGGTTATTGCTTCAAGGAAAAACCCCGCACTGTTCATACTTAAGTTAGGCTTGCAAGCAAGTTTTATTTTCGTAGTTTATTTTGACCTTTCATTTTTCTTATTCTTGTGTGTGTGTGTGTGTGTGTGTGTGAGAGAGAGAGAGAGAGAGAGAGAAAGAGAGAGAGAGAGAGAGAGCTTTCTCTGGTGGAAGTTTTTTGTGATTCTTTGTAAATCTATGTAGAATATTTTATATTCACCTTTTAAGTGAAATGCATTTTAATTGAAATATTAATGTTTATTTATATTTGAGGTCAATACAGAAATAGGTATTGTAATAGCAAGTTACTCTCTCATTCTTTAACTTTTATTATTATTATTATTATTATTATCATTATTATTATTACTGAAGAGAAAGAGAGACAGGAAGGGAGAGAAACAAGAAGCATCAACTCATAGTTGCAACACCTCAGTTGTTCACTGATTGCTTTCTCATATGTGTCTTGACCAGGGGGTTCTAGCCAAGCCAGTGACCCCTTACTCAAGCCAGCAACCTTGGGCTCAAACCAGCGACCATGGGTCATGTCTATGATCCTGTGCTCAAGCTGGCGTCCTCCGGGTCTAGAACCTGGGTCCTCAGCATCCCAGGCCAATACTCTATCCACTGTACCACTGCATGGCCAGGCCAACTTTGAATTGTTTTAACTCTAGCAATTCAGCAATGAACCATAGTAGAGAAACCTGGAAAGAGAGATCTCTAACTTTGACTTTTGGCCATGTCAAATTAGGAGGTTTTATTAGTGGGAGATATTTGTAAAAAAATAAATAAATAAAATCATACAAGCTGGATTAGAGTCACTGGGATAACAACAACAACAATAACAAAAAATCCAGGAACCACTGGAAAACTACAAAAATAAAAAGTGCAAAGCAAAAATGAGATAGTCATGTTGTAAAGTACCCAATCCACAATTCCGCAGGTTTTTGTAGAGGCACGTAGTCCAAATAAGTTTTTGCAAAGTTTATTAAAGGCGGAGATTTGTTAATATGCTGGCTGCATATGGCTGACATGAGGTATCAGGTCCAAATCGTGCAGTCCCCAAAAATAGTTCAGGGGCTGTTTATATACTCTTATACATGGGAGGGGGAAAAAACCTGACATTGCGGCATAAGTTTATACCTTTTGTTTAGAGATACATACATTAACTATATGCTTTCAGAATGGGAGGGGTAGTTTCCATAAGGACAAATGCCTGTAAATGGTTCATCAGTATAAGAAAAGATTTAATTTAATTTTTTTCTCACTACACCTGGCTAGCTATTCACCCATTTCCCCATAGGTATGGGGGAAGGTCAGAGAATCCAAGTCTCCTTCCTCTTTCTGCATTTACCACACAATGCCGTCGGCCATCTTGGTTTTATGCTAATCACACAAGTACAAAGATCAATTTCTAAAATCTCTCTTTGCACGCCTTGCTCAAACCAATAAAATGTTCTTTAAACTTCTTAAAATATTAATATTAATTCTGTAGCTTTTGGCACCTTACAATAGTCCCAGGATCAGGCAGAAGCCTGGAGGTGAGAAAGACAGTGGAAGTCCTGGTGGGGTGAGGTGAGGTGGGGTGGGGTGGGGTGGGATGGGGTGGGGTCCTGGAGACTGAAGGAAGGGCTCAGTTTCTGGTTCCAAAGCGCATTCTCCCCTGCAGAGCGGTTTTGTCATTGAGATCCAAGTACACGGAGGTACACTTGGTTTCGCTTTAATTTTGATGATGTCCACACAATAGCTGGAGAGGTAGCAGGAAGGTATGCATGCACATAGGAAAAAGTGAGACAAATAATAATAATAATAATAATAATAATAAATAGGTAAGTTTAGACAGAAGACTTTTTCGGGAGGAGAGCTAATAAAGGGAATCTTCTCACCTCTAAATCTTGTGCATTACATACGCATTATCAGGGTCTAAAGACTCTGTCCTGCTTTCCTGAAATGACTTCTAATCCATTGTAGGAGGTAAATCCGGTGGTGCAAACACAGGGAAGAGAAGCAAACACGTAGTCCGCAGCACAGCGGAGGGCATCTCTGTTACCGTGACATCAGACCGTGGTGTTGTTCTCAAAAGTATATGCCATTGTTAACTTAATGTATCTGCTTACCCTCTTATAAGATTATAAAAGCTTTGATGGCAGCAGAGATTTATAGTATATCGACTTGCTTAAAAGAATATTTTCTCGGCCCTGGCCGGTTGGCTCAGTGGTAGAGCGTCGGCCTGGCGTGCGGGGGACCTGGGTTCGATTCCCGGCCAGGGCACACAGGAGAAGCGCCCATCTGCTTCTCCACCCCTCCCCCTCTCCTTCCTCTCTGTCTCTCTCTTCCCCTCCCGCAGCCAAGGCTCCATTGGAGCAAAGATGGCCCAGGCGCTGAGGATGGCTCCATGGCCTCTGCCCCAGGCGCTAGAGTGGCTCTGGTCGTGGCAGAGCGACGCCCCGGAGGGGCAGAGCGTCGCCCCTGGTGGGCGTGCCGGGTGGATCCCGGTCGGGCGCATGCGGGAGTCTGTCTGACTGTCTCTCCCCGTCTCCAGCTTCAGAAAAATACAAAAAAAAAAAAAAGAATATTTTCTCTTGAGCCAACTGGTTTGCTTTCCAATTTTTGTTGCTGAACGCATCTATAAGGAACGAGTCATAACAACATATTTTTTGAAACGACGTCTTGATTCAAGTACTCATGCCGTTAAAGCTTAGCTGTGTGATTTTACCAAACACAGCTTTGTTAGGATGTTTTCGGGCTGGTACAAGATGAGGATAATAACACAATTTACTGCATTCACGTATTTATTTAGAAATTATTCATCAAATGACTATTTATTGCTTGCCATGTTCCACAAACAACTTAAGTTGTTTTACAGAGAGCACATCATGTACCAAGATAAAATAGCACTTGACCTTGAGCTGATGTTCACAAAGAAAACTTGGTTTATTAATACAAAGATAAGAAAAATTAAAAAATCAACAGGAAGAGGTACTGAAAAGTATTGTGGAGAGCTGACTGAATAACATTTACAAAATTCAGACATTTCTGTAGAATAGTTAGAGAATGATTCCAATTTGGTTTGACATTTCTAACAACAAAACTATGAGAACAACAACAAAAATCAGCATAAAGATTCACAAGGACTGGACTAAACATTGCTTATGTGTATCATTAAAAACAGAAACTATACAAGTAGATCTATAACACTATTCTCACAACAGTAGTCTCATGGGAGTCACTGTTTGCATTTTTCGGTTTAGTAATGACTTCCCACCAAACGCACTCCCGATGAAGTGAACCTGGGAACTCCAATGAGAAGGAAGCCATCATATATCTGACTCTCAATGGCCGGAATCAATCCATGAATAATTTTCAGATTGTGTAGGAAAAGGATGGGCTATATATCCCTTTTTAAAAACAGCTATTTAAAGTATATTTGATATAGGAAAACTGCCCACACTTAACAAATTCAATTTGATATTGGCAGGTAGGCATGTATATCCACGATAGTGTGTCCAAAATCACGTCTCAGTGACTTTTTCTTTTATTTTTATTTTTTGTATTTTTCTGAAGAGAGAAGCAGGGAGGCAGACAGACTCCCACATGTGCCTGCCCAGGATCCACCCGACATGTCCACCAGTGGGCGATGCTCTGCCCCATCTAGGGAATTGCTCCACTGCAACTGGAGCCATTCTAGCACCTGAGGCAGAGGCCATGGAACCATCCTCAGAGCCCGGTCCAACTTTGCTCCAGTGGAGCCTTGGCTGCAGGAGGGGAAGAGAGAGACAGAGAGAAAGGAGAGAAGAAAGTGTAGAGAAGCAGATGGCTGCTACTCCTGTGTGCCCTGGCCGGGAATCGAACCTGGGACTTCCACATACCGGGCCGACACTCTACTACTGAGTTAACCAGCCAGGGCTGATTTTCTTTCTTTATCCATATATTTCAGAGTTTAAACACAATCATTCTCACTCAGATTTATCACTAGAGTCTTTAGACATATATAGTCACTCTTAGAACGTATTTCAATAGCTGTTCCCATCCCCAAATGAGTAACCATGAACTTTCCTGGGAAAGTTACCTTACAAACAAATCTACTTTTATTTTAACACCATAAAAAAAATCGCTGACTTCATAAGTAATCACAGTCGTCTATTGAGGTGTGCCAAACATATTCATCTAAGGTCAGTCTGTTTGCCCTGCGTGGGCACCGGGCATTTCCCTGGCTCAGGGTGGCAGGAAGACCTCGGCTCCAAACACCGAACACAGAAGGTTCTTTCTCTGTTGAAAGTAAAATTTCAAACCACTATATTTTTTTACCTCCTCCCCCCAAAATAGAAAACATGAGGATATATTTTTTTTGTGTGCTTATTTTGCAAAAGCCTATTTATTAGGAAGGAAATGAGAAAATAGGTTTGGATTTCTGTTTCAAATCAATGGAATAGTCAACATAATATTTGCAAAGTCCTCAAAACTGAACATTTTTTTTTCAGTTGTTATATAAAGTAACATATCATTTACGTTAGAGGAAAGAGTAGGATCGTTATTTCCATTCCTGTCATCAGATCTTTTATAGGAAGTCCTATAAGTGAAATACACAGAGGAGAAGTTATGTAATGTGTTGGGTTCATTTGTGTGTGTTTGCACGAGGAAGCCACGTGCAAACACGTGAGAATCTTAAAAGAGTATTCTAATGTTTTAAACAAATTTCTACTGAGTAAAAATAATCACATTTAATCCAGAAAGTAAAATTGAACAAAACATTTACATAAAAATTATTAATATATATATTTTTTATATTTATAGCTGAGTCTTCATCATGAATTCCCACAAAATATCTTTTTTGATATCCACCGCAACCCTGTGTGGTAAGATGATTTACAAGTGTGTCATTTGCTCGGTAACACACTCAGCTTTTGAGCCCAAGAACACTGGGTTTGCTGAGACCCTGTTCTGCATATTGCAGGCATGTTCTAAATGCTTACCTGCTGCGAAAGAAAAAGTTTGATTTCCAAATATATTCAAAGGAGTTTCTTCAAGGTACCCCCTACAGATCTTTTCTCTTGAATGTGTGGAAACTTCTTTAACAAACAGCAATAAGACTCCACCAAAATACTTTTAGAACTGATACTTGGTCAAGTACCAGGGTACAAAGTTAATATTCAGAAACCAGTGGCATTTTTATACACCAATAATAAACTATCAGTAAAACAAGTTTAAAATCTCATTTATTGCTGAGGCAAAAATTCTAATAAAAATAATATTAATAATAAGATACTTAGAAATAAATTTAGCCAAGGAGGTAAAAGACTTCTACCTAGACAAAAACAATTTCTGGGGATCGTATTATGAAAACACATGATTGGATACAATTATATTTAGATAGACCCAGAAACACAAACTATAATTTGGCCATTAATGGAGTATGGACTATGCAGAAAACCCACATGAACAATATAATACCATTTTACTTAACTGCTTTTTTGGTAATAACAGTAACTATTTGAAAACTGAAAAGATAACACAAAGTGATCAACATCACCTACTCTTATTTTATTGTAAAATAAAAGTTAAACAATTTATGAAATAAAACACATTAAACAGCTTAAGAAAATTTGACCAAACATACTCATCAAAAATTTATTAAATGTCTAATCATGCAAATTCTCCCCGATGATGGTATGTGGAACACTGCATTTATTAACCTAGAGTCTAAAAGGTTACAATCAAACTGGCAAAGGTGGCATACACAAAGATGCTATGAAAAGTTATCAAATAAGTACAAACATTAAACTAAAAATGCAAATAATTACGTTTTGTTTTACATCATTTTAAAAAGTCGAGCTCATCGAGGTGGAATAGACGACTGTTTAAAGTATGCTTGCCTTGTTTTTAAAGGACAGAGAATGGTTTGTTTTTGCTAGAAATATATATATATATATATATATATATATATATATATACACACTCTTGGGTCAGTATTTATTTAGAATTTTGAGTGCTCTATCTTTCATTATTATCTTGGTCATGGAGAAGTTCCTCCTTCCCTTTCTCTTTCCCTCCTCTCCTTCTTTCCTTTTGTCTTTTTTTTTTTTCTCTGTATAGTTTGAACTCAGTACTTACCTTGATGTTTCTTTTGGTTGTTATTGTTTTTCTCATCTCACTCACACTTACGTGGGGAATTTTCATCAAGTTTCCATTTTCGCTGCTGTAGAATAGGTGCGTTCTGTCCGACTTCCCTCCCTCCCTCTCTATGAGCTGCTGGTCTTTTCTCTGCTTTGTAGATGATTGAGGGGCTGAGAGAGGCACACCACCTGCTTTCCTCATAGTGAGTATTCGAGGTGGTGAGCTGAGCTTGGACACTTAAGCAAAATTCTGTTAAACATCGTGTAAAAAGAGTCAAGAGGGTATCGTGTCTGTGTGGGTTTGATGGGCTGCTTTATTTTTGTCGTTTGAGTCATGAGGCATTTTCCCCCGTGTTTCTTTGTCTTCTGCGTCTGTATTTGTATTCCCCCCATACTTACAAACTTCTTCGTGTGCATTACACAAGGCTAACACGTCCTTAGGCTTATACAATGCTGACAGCATAAGAATGATTTAACTCTGGGTATGCTTTTTTGCATATCTAAAAATAGTGTTGCTCATTTCTTGTTGGAATAAGGAAAGAAGATTTGTGACTTAACTTCAATTAACCATATTTTAAAAAGGTTTATTGATCGATTTTAGAGAGAAAGGAGGAGAGAGTGACAGAAACATCGATCTTTTTTTTGGATGTGCCCTGACCGGGGATCGAACCTACAACCTTTGTGCATCAGGGAGTTGCTCTAACTGAGTTATCCCGCCAAGGTTTCAGTAAACCATTTCTTATCAAGAAGACAATTGAAACTTTTCCAACGGACAGAGTGTATCTATTAGCAACACATAATTAAATCTTATCACATACAAATAAGTATACAAAGTTATTTTTTAATACACATCTGTTGTTATGATTCAGTCATTTGTTAGAGCTAATAAATAAAAAAACAGCACGACTCTCATATAAAATAGATTTTAAACCAATTATTATATAAACATACTACTTGAGCTGGACTATGTGATATTCAAACAGTACAACTTAAGTAGATTCGATTCTGTATCAGATAATAATAAGAAAATGTCGATACATGTTGACACATTATTCTAGTAGCAATTTTAATGCATTTTTTTCTTTTTACTAAAACTGCTTTGTTTCAATTATTATATTTGGAAATATTACTGAATCCACAGAGGTTGAGATGAATCATGACTTCTCCAGAATATGTGCCTATTCAAGCTAAATTCAAAGCTACAATTAGCTTAAAGATTAATGAGACTTTAAAAACACAAAAATTGCTTGCGGGACAAACTGTCTCCAATATAATTATTATTGTGGTCACTGGTGAACGTTAAAATCATTTTGTTAAAAATACATCCTGCCATCCATTTTCTCTAGAGTTGAGCCATGGAATGAGATTTTTTTTTTTTTTTCAGCTTTAAGATGACAGGGACGTCAGGGAAATAAAGCATATCGGTTTATCACAGAAAATCCTCATTATTTTCATCACAGCCAAGTGACTGATTTGGGACCTGTGTCCATGGCTTCAGTCTGATGCAACTGTTGTTCAGAAGGAAGGTAATGAGAGTTAGTGGGGCAGGTTGCTTTCGCTCTATCTCCCTGCTTCCCAGTATAGGTTGCACAGGGGACCCCATGGCTTCAAGGTGGCTCACACAGGCTGAAGGCATAATAATGATTGAGCGAGGACACAGACTCTCACGTTCAGGCTTGGCTCAGGGCTGGAGCCAGCTGACTCCTTTTGGAATGTCTGCAACAGCAGGTTGTCCAGTCATGTGCATAGCAATGAGTTCTATTTTTAACATCACTGCTTCTCAGCAAATGATATGTATCTCTTAAGATTCACAGTTGGAAACATTGTCCTGCCAAAAGAAAAAAACCCTTCCCATGGTGTTTCTGCATTAAACCACAAGCAAATGAACGTGTTCAATGCTAATATGACAGAATTTTATTTCAAAATTTACAATTATACATTCAAAAAGCTTCTCTTAAAAAATAAAAACGCAAACTATGGGGACAAAATAAATGATGGGTCATATTTTTTTTTTTTTTTGCTAGGCACCGCTTAAATATTTACTGATACAATCAAAAGAGTGGAAATTCTTTAGCTGTACTGCATAAAGTTGTTTTATTTTTTTTTAGTGGGAAGTACTAGACATTGCCTTTTATAAGAAGCAGCCAGGACCTGGTCTGTTGGGAAGGTATCCATTACTAAACTTTCCATGCGTGTTAAGAAAAACATCTGTCTGGCTTGATAATAGTGTATGCCCAATTGTCAATAGAAGAACTGGTCTGCATACAGTATACTCACACAAACACACACACCAGCAATCTACAAACACACACATCTCAAATGTAGAGAAGAGTTTATCATTGCCTGTCAGGACAAGATCTGTGGCTCTGGACTAGGAAAAGTCTTAGTTCTACTTTGGTTTTTCTTTTTTATCTCTAATCCATATATATATTTTTTCATTTCCGTATGCACCAACTTTAAATGTGATTAACATGTTAGGGATTATGCAGATGATATTGTCAAGTACGTAGAGCTGGTTTGGGTAGGTGTATTGAATGTACATCAATTGTGGCATTTTTCTTCAAGACTGTTTTCTCTTCTTAGCTTTTACAACACAATGCTATATTCTAAAGATCTATCCATTTTGTTTTATGTCATCAATAGTATCCTATGTACCTAACAATTTGTGGCCAATCACGGTTGATAGGGGCAGTGAACAGGAAGTGAAGCTATCTTTCTGGGTTCCAACTGGCTGAATATAAGATCTATTGCATAAATTGAAAATGTACTTAATAATACAGTTATTAAACAATAAATTGAAAGTGAATATGTAATTTCAATAAAGACTGTCATATTAAATTATAAAGTTTTGTTTTGTATGTCCCAACTATCTTATCTCAATTTTTAAAATACCTGTTTATTTTTGTAATGAATCTGTTAATGTCTAGAATTTTTTTTTTTCATTTTTCTGAAGCTGGAAACGGGAAGGCAATCAGACAGACTTCCGCATGCGCCCGACCAGGATCCATCCAGCATGCCCACCAGGGGGCGATGCTCTGCCCATCTGGGGTGTCCCTCTGTTGCGAATGTCTAGAATTTCTTAATGGTGCTTAGCACTTTCTTTGTTATTTGCATTTTTTTGTCTCATGTAGAAAATCCTTCTATCCATGAGTTTTAAACACAGGTCCCTTCTTTTCCTCCAAAAAAATTATAATTTTGTCTTTTACGTTTAAAACTTAATTATAATGGATGTGTATGTATGGAGTGAGAAAGAAAGCATCTGATTCCAGTGTTTTTTCATCATTCATTATAAAGAAAGAACTCTCTTTAGTGATCTCCAATTCTGTTCTATCCTAAATCGTCTCCTTGGCATTATCTTATTCTTCAAGAAGGAAGACCTCTGACGTCTCTCCATAAATGTTAGACTTGCTGTTGTTGCTGAAGCTGTTGTTTAGTAACAAGAACTCTGTGTAGATACAAAAGGTTTTTTTCTATTCATAATTGGTTAAGAATTGTGATTGTTATCCTGACTATTGAACTTACTGAATATAAATTAAATGATATTTATTGAATCTTATGCTTCTTTCTAATGACATGAACATGTAACTATCATCTTGAATATGTTAAGAAAAATAAATTTATTGAGTGCTTTTCTAATGTTAAATCAACTTCCCTCTCTAAGAACTAACTCATTGCCAACTTTGCCAAAATCCATTATATATTGTATATAGTGCTGGACTAGGTTCATTAAATTTTTACTGAGTATTTTTGCATCAGCAGAAATTAATGAGCTTTGCTTTTTATGTGCACTCCTTACCAAATGTACCAAGTTTATATAACTCTATAAAAATAAGTTTTGGAAAATATTTTGTTCTTTATTTTATACCCTGAATTAGTTGCACATCACTCAGGGGTTATGTTTCTCTTCAGAATTTAATTGGTCACATGGGTAAAGCCATCTAACTTAAAGTTTCCACTGTAAAGTGTTTATAATATGTTAGACACTTTCTCTTTATTGCTCAAGTCTCTTAAACTTTCATCCATTTTATTTTCTTCACTTGGGAAATGCAGATCGGTGCAGCCACTATGGAAAACAGTATGGAATTACCTCAAAAAATTAAAAATAGAATTGCCTTATGACCCAGAAATCCTTACCCACAATGCACAAGGGGCCCTCCTCAACCCTTGCTTTTTATGTACTGAATGCTAATAGCTATTCTGGGAAGCATGAAGTGGTATCTCACTGTGGTTTTCATTTGCATTTCTCTGATGATTAGTAATGTTGAGCATCATTTTACACTCCCACTGGCCGTCTGTCGGCCCTCTTTGGAGAAGTGTCTATTCAGGAGCTTTGTCCATTTTTTATTGTATTGTATTGTTTGTTTGTTTGTTTATTTTTGGTGTTGAGTAGTATCAGTTCTTGATACATTTTAGATATTAACTGCTTATCAGATGTATCATTGGTGAATATGTTCTCCCATTCAGTGGGTTGTCTTTATATTTTGTTGATGGTTTCCTTTGCCTTGCAAAAATTTTAGTTTGCTGTAATCTCATTTATTTTTTCGTTAGATTCCATTGTTTGTGGAAAGAGTGTCGATAAGTTAAAATTGTCAATTCCTTGGCACTTCGAACATGTCTATCACTCAGGTAAATCAGGTTCCAGGATCCCGAGGGACACATGAGGTAATAAAGTTGAAATAACTGGTGGAAATTAAGCTGTCATGAAAGAAAATTGTAAACACAAAAGTAAGTCTGAGTTAGACACTGATGTGTACCTGCTACATGCATTTACATAATATAATTTTTTAAATTATTTCTTTATTGAATTTATTTACCATGTTTTTTTGTTTTTCAGTTTTTTTTCTTGTGTTTGATTTCTAGTTTCATATCATATGGCCAGAGAAGATGCTTGGTATGATTTTAATTTTCTTGAATTTATTGAGATTTGTTTTGTATTTTAACATGTGGTCAATCCGGTAAAATGTTTCTTGCTCATTTAAAAAAGTATATATTTTGCTGATTTGGGATAAACTGTTGTGACGATATCAATTAAGTCCATCTGATCTAATGTGTCATTTAAGGCCACTGTTTCCTTGTTGATTTATGTCTGGAAGATCTATCCATTGATGTCAATAGAGTGTTAAAATTCTCTACTATGACTATATTACTACTGATCTCCCACATTATGTCTATTAAAATTTGCTTTACATATTCTTGTGTTTTATGCAAAAATGTTTGCAAGAGCTAAATGTTTGTGCATAAATGTTTACAAGGTAAAGGTTGGTCCTTTTATTATTATGTAGTTTCATCAAGGGTCACTTACTATAGTCTTTGTTTCAAAGTCTTTTTTGTCCCATGTAAGTGTTGCTACCACAAGTTTTTAAAGATTTTCATTTTCATGCAATATACTTTTCCTTCCCCTTACTTTTAATTTATCTGTATCATTTGTTCTGATGTGGGTCTCTTGTAGACAGCATATATATATATCTTGTTTTCTTATCCATGCAGCTACCTTTGGTCTTTTTATTGGAGCATTTAAGCCATTTACATTTTAAGTGATTTACTGGGAGGTATGTACTTATTGTTATTCATTCTCTTACTCTGTTCCTTTTTTTCTTCTCTTTCTTCTTCTTCCTCTTCCTTCTTCCCCTCCTCCCCTCCTGCTTCTCCTTCTCCTTCTCCTTCTTCTTCTGAGTTTTAACATTTCTTATAATACTGGTTTGGTTGTAACAAAATTCTTATTTTTTCTTGTTGGGGTAGCTCTTCATTTTTCTTTCAATTTTAAATAGTAACCTTACTGGGTAAAGTAATCTTGGTTGTAGGTCCTTGCTTTTCATCACTTTGAATACTTCACACCAATTCCTTCTGTTATGAAATGTTTCTGTAGAGAAATCAGCTGACAGTCTGATAGGAGCTCTCTTGAGGGTAATTGTCTTTCTTTTGCTTCTTCTTCTTTTTTTTTTTTTTTTGTATTTTTCTGAAGCTGGAAACGGGGAGGCAGTCAGACAGACTCCCGCATGTGCCCGACCGGGATCTACCCGGCATGTCCACCAGGGGGCGATGCTCTGCTCACCTGGACCGTTGCTCTGTTGCAACCAGAGCCATTCTAGCACCTGAGGCAGAGGCCAAGAGCCATCCTCAGCACCCGGGCCATCTTTGCTCCAATGGAGCCTTGGCTGCGGGAGGGGAAGAGAGAGACAGAGAGGAAGGAGAGGGGGTGGGGTGGAGAAGCAGATGGGTGCTTCTCCTGTATGCCCTAGCCGGGAATCGAACCCGGGACTTCTGCATGCCAGGCCGATGCTTTACCACTGAACCAACTGGCCAGGGCTCTTTTGCTTCTTTTAGAATTCTTTCCTTGTCTTTACTTTGGTTATTGTAATGATGATGTGTCCTTTTGTGGAACTCTTTAGATTTATTTGGGGGAGTGGGGATTCTCTACACTTTCTAGACAGGTGTGTTATTTCCTTCTCCAGGTTAAGAAAGTTTCAGTAATTATTCCTTCAAATAGATTATTGACCCTCTGCTTTCCCTTTTCTCCTTCTGGTAACCTTATGATGCAGATGTCAGTATGCTTCATGTTGTCCCAGAGATCCCTTAAGCTATCCTCATTAATATTTTTTATGTTCTGATTGGGTTTATTCTGCTACATTTACATGGTTCTGATGTCGTAAGTTTTGCAGCCTCCACCCAGGGAATGCATCTGGACTGCCTTGCTCTGGAGGCCAAGGGAATTGGTGTTCTTGGTCTCATGTGATTGCAACAGAGTCACCCAGAAACAAGCTTATCTCCTTGCCTGGTGCCCTCATTTTGTGGGTGCTTTCAGGGGACACCTCTACATTGCTTACATCTGTTGGACAGTGGGGCTTATGCTCATGGGTGTCACAAGACTGCAATTAACAGAGAAAGAATTCTTCAAAAGCTACTAACCACAGAGAACAGCAAGAGGCGACTGACTCAAGAGCCCGGTCTTTCTGGGAAGGAGGCCTGTTAGCTGATTCATAATTGTAACTTGAGGTCTTGGCTTCTCCTTAAACACACATCTAGGGGTTAACTCTAATTCTTTCTAATGACCCTGGAGGGTAGACACTATCTTCACACTCTTCTTTCTGCCATACTCCAGAATACCAGTTTTTCCCAGTGAGGACCTTTACGTGCATTTATCACCATAGTAATTATGTCTGGTGACTCACTTTCTGTTAAGATTAAATTCCCCTTAATCACCTGGCTGTGGTGGCCAGGAGGCTTGCATTCCTGGGCCCCATAGAATGATAGCAATCAGATGTCAGTTCTTGGTAAGCTACTACCCCCAAGACTCTGTGCAGACAGGAGTCTGAGACACACACTTCAGCATTTCTGTGAGGGCCAATTCAGCTTGCTCAGTCTGAGCTTTGGCCTGGAGCTTTCAGCTTGGCAAAAACCCAATGGCCCACGGAGCTGCTCTAAGAATGTAGGCTGTGGATGCCACGTTGGTGCTCTGCCCCTGCCTTACGCCAGCTCACAAGCATCTGTGAAAAAACAGAAAGCTTATACAGTCATCTGGAGCCCTGACTATTGCTCAGGGGACACCAGATGGCCTGGCTCTGGTGATCAGCTGGGCTAAGGTTTGCTGTCCCATAAGACAGTATATATTTGTATATATTTTAAAGCTACCGCCTGAAGGTCTGGCTTCCTATCAGTTCTGAATCCAGGTCCCTTTGAAGCACTGTCAGTCCTTGGCATATACTTACCTCCTGGGAGCTATTAAACATATCGTAAGTTAGCTGGACAAGCAGAGAGGTCTGAGAGTCAATGGAGAGTTGGAGTAGTGTTGAACGACAAGTTTTGCCTTCTACATGAGGCCAATTTTTTTTTAAGACTAAAAGAGGTAGCTGTTTTTTTACACTGCATAGAAACCAACAGAGAGAGTTAAGTAAAATGAAGAAACAAAGTAATATGTTCTAGATGAAAGAACATGATAAAACCTCAGGGGGGAAGAAAACCTCAATGAAAGGGAGAGAAGTAAAGAGTTCAAAGTAATGGTCATAGAAATGCTCGCTGAAATGGTAAAAAGAATGGTTGAACACAGTGAGAACATCAACAGAGAAATGAAACACATAAGGAAATATCAAGTAGAATTCACAGAGCGGAAGAAAGGTAATAACTAAACTGAAAATAAAATACACCAGAGGAGTGAACAGCAGACGAGTGGAGCAGAAGAAAACTTCATAAACTCTTAATCAAGACGGAAGCACCAACCCAACCAGAACAGCAAGTAGAAAATAAAAAGTTTAAGGAATGACGGTAGCTGAAAAAGATTTGTATGACAACGGCAAACAGACTAACACTCGCTTTATAGGGTTCCCAGAAAAATAAGGTAGAGAGAAAGGGGTATATTTATGCTTTAAAAAAATAATGGCTGAAAACTTCTCTGACCTGGGGAAAGGATCAGAGATGTAAATCCAGGAAGCCCAGAGACTTCCAAATAAAATCAATGCAAAGGGCCTCACACCAAGACACCTTATAATTTAATGGAAAAAGGCAAAGACGAGGAGAGAATCATAAAAGAATCATGAATAAGCAACTTGTTATGTACAAGGGACCCAAATAAGGACCATCAGTAGATTTGTCAGCATAAATTGGCAGGCCATAAGGAGTGGATTGATACATTTGAAGGGCCGAAAAGGAAAGAAAAGTGAAATTCCAACCAGTACTGTACTTGGCAAAGTTGTTATTGAGAATTGAAGGAGAGATAAAGAGATTCACCATCACTAAATTGTCCTTGAAAGAATGTTGAAAGGATCTCTTTAACCTAAAAAGAAAATGTGTTAACTAGTAACAAGTAAACATAGGAAAGAATAAGAATAAATCTCACTGGAAAGGTGAATATATAGTAAAGGTAGTAGATTAATTATTTATAAAGCTAGTATGAAAGTTAAAAGACCAAAGTGGTAAAATTTACTACTATGAGAATAATTAGGTAAGAGACACACAAGATAAAAAAGATGCAAAATGTGACATAAACTTAAAATATTAAAAAAGGAAAAATCCTCATAGACATAAACAACAGTGTGGAGACTGCTGGGTGGAGGGGTTGAGTGGAGGGGGGGAGGAGCTCAGGGGTGTTCCTGGTGAGGGAGGAAGACGGGACCTGGGGTGGCGAATACACAATACAGGTACAGACTGCTGGGTGGAGGGGTTGAGTGGAGGGCAGGGAGGAGCTCACAGGGCTGTTCCTGGTGAGGGAGGAAGACGGGACCTGGGGTGGTGAATACACAACAGACGATGGGTTGTGGAACTGTGCATCTAAAACCTTTATAATTTTGCTGAGCAGTGTCACCTCAATAGATTTAATAAAAAATAATAATTAAGGGATACACAAAATAAAAAGATGTGGCCCTGACCTCTTGGTTCAGCGGTAGAGCATCAGCCCTGGCGTGTGGATGTCCTGGATTCGATTCCCGGTCAGGGCACACAGGAGAAGTGCCCATCTGCTTCTCCACCTTTCCATTTTCCTTCCTCTCTATCTCTCTCTTCCCCTCCTGCAGCCAAGGCTCTACTAGAACACAGTTGGCCTGGGCACTGAGGATGGCTCCATGGCCTCCGCCTCAGGTGCTAGAGTGGCTCTGGTTGTAATGGAGCAACAGCCCCAGATGGGAAGAGCATCGCCCCCTGGTGGACATGCTAGTTGGAGCTAGGTTGGGTGCATGCGGGGGTCTATCTGCCAGGAAGGAAGGAAGGAAGGAAGATGCCAAATATGACATTAAAAGATAAAACGTTAAAGAGCTAAAGCTCCTGGAAGTGGACAGCAGCGTGGTGACTGTTGGACGGAGGGGGCTGCGGAGGTGGGGGAGGGGCTGCGGGGGTGGGAGGAGGGGGCTTTGGAGGTGGGGGAGGGGCCGTGGAGGTGGAGGAGGGGGCCGCGGAGGTGGAGGTGGAGGTGGAGGTGGAGGAGGGGCTGCAGAGGTGGAGGTGGAGCAGGGGCTGCGGGGGTGGGAGGAGGGGGCTGTGGAGGTGGAAGGGGGGCTGCGGAGGTGCAGGAGGGGCTGCGGAGGTGGAGGTGGAGCAGGGGCTGTGGGAGTGGGAGGAGGGGGCTTTGTAGGTGGGAGAGGGGCTGCGGAGGTGGAGGAGGGGGCCGTGGAGGTGGGAGGGGGGCCGCGGAGGTGGGGGAGGGGCCGCAGAGGTGGGGGAGGGGGCTGCAGAGGTGCGGGAGGGGCTGCGGAGGTGGAGGAGTGGGCTGCGGAGGTGGAAGGGGGGCTGCAGAGGCGGAGGTGGAGCAGGGGCTGCGGGGGTGGGAGGAGGGGGCTTTGGAGGTGGGGGAGGGGCCGCGGAGGTGGGGGTGGGCGCTGCGGAGGTGGAGGAGGGGGCCTGCGGAGGTGGGGGAGGGGCTGCGGAGGAGGAGGAGGGGCTCATGGAGGTGGGGGAGGGGCTGCGGAGGTGGAGGAGGGGGCCTGCGGAGGTGGGGGAGGGGCTGCAGAGGTGGAGGAGGGGGTCATGGAGGTGGGGGAGGGGCTGCGGAGGTGGAGGAGGGGGCCGTGGAGGTGGGAGGGGTGCCGTGGAGGTGGGGGAGGGGCCGTGGAGGTGGGGGAGGGGGCTGCGGAGGTGCGGGAGGGGCTGCGGAGGTGGAGGAGGGGCTGTGGAGGTGGGGCTGTGGAGGTGGGGCTGTGGAGGTGGGGGAGGGGGCTGCGGAGGTGGGGGAGGGGCTGTGGAGGTGGAGAAGGAGGGGGCCGTGGAGGAGGAGGAGGGGACGCAGAGGTGGAGGAGGGGTCCGTGGAGGTGGAGGAGGGGGCCGCGGAGGTGGAGGAGAGGAAAGGGGTAGATGTTGACGCACAGACTTGAGTTGAGGTGGTGAACACGCTGTACAGATCATGTGTTGTAGGATTGTGAACTGGAAGAGTTTTGTTAACCAGCGTCACCCTAATAAATTTAATTGAAAAAAAAGTGTTGTGAATACCGAGTGGAGATTTTAAGCTTTAAAATGCAATCAAATTTTTAAGTTTTTATAAACTTAAAGGAGTATTATATGGTCCTGTCTCAGTACATACAGCACTGACTCAGTGTGCAGACCTCCCAGATTCAAAATTGGTTCGAGCGTCAGTCCTGGGTGCTGAGGATGGCTCAGTTGATTCGAGCATCGGCCCCAGACAGGGTTGCTAAGTAGATTCCGGTCAAGGCACATGCAGGAGTCTGTCTCTCTATCTTCCCTCCTCTCACTTAAAAAAAAATTATAAAAACAAATTTAAAAAAAGACTATTATAAATATAAGTTGTTATTTACGGGTGGGACAAAAGTTGGTTCACAGTTGTCTGTATGAAAAATAATATATATAATAATGAATAAATACTATACAAAAAAAACTCTGTGTTTCACGTACTCACAACTGTAAATCTATTGCTCCCCCCGTATGTAAGCTTTATGGTCACCACAGAGTCAACGCTTATAGCAGATGCACAAAAGATAAAGAGAAATGAATACCAACATACCCCTTAAAAGGTCACCAAACCACCCACAAAGAGAACAAGAGAGGAAAGCCGAAGAGAGGCACCCCAAAAGCAAACACAGAACAACAACAAAAAAAAAGGCAATCAGTGCACCTGCCCCCTGCAGCACAATTCATAGCGGTCAAGGGATCGAAACAACCAGAGTGTCCTTTGATGGATAAATGGATAAACAAATTGTGATATATGTATATAACGGAATATGATTTATCTGTAAAGATCGAAATCTCACCATTTGTGACCACGTGAATGGGCCTTGAGGACACGATACCAAGTGAAATAAACCACAGAGAGACACACACACAAAGACCATGCAATCTCTCTCATGTAGAGGAACTTAAAAAAAATAATAAAAGTAAAAACAAAAACCAAACTCGTCGATAAAGAGAATAGATTAAGAGTGGACAGAGGTGTGGTGGAGGAGGGAGAGAAATACATGAAAGTGGTCAAAGGTTAAGAAACAATCTGGTAAGTAGAATGAACTGTACTCATTCAACTGTGTTGGGTAGATAAAATGTATTATGCTCACTTTGTTAAAGATGGTGCTGCCCACATGGAGGCCGTTACCCAGGTGATATTAATGTGTGTTGGGGGCAGGCTGTGGGCAGGCAGGATTCTTGTAGCCTGGGGCTTGGTTTTGGGATTAAGCCTTTCCCACTCCTTCTGATATGGGGTGGTACAATCCTATCATGCCTCAGAAAATGACTTTGTATTAGAGACTTCCCTATTTTGTATATTGGATTAAAGGTTTGGATTTCTACACTATAAAATAGGGGCAGAACCGGAGCTTGCGCTGTTGGTTCCTGAGATTATCATTAGAGGAGAGAGCAGAGGAGAGCAGAAAGAGGCCACATGGCCGGGAGAAGCAGCCAAGATGGCGGAGTGTTGAGTGAGAGGCCAGTGTGTGTAGAGTTTGTGCAGAGAGAAGGAAGGAGATGGGGAACAGAGGTGCATAAGTCTTGTGAGCGAGAAACCTTTGATTCAAGGAGAACTCGGATAAGTCAGTAGCTTTGTGAGCACTGAATGTGAGTGGGTTTTGGAGCCCAGTGTGTGTTTTTTGCTTGCCTGCCGGGTGCAAGCTAGGATTAAAGACTATGGCCCATCAGTTTTTGGCTCCGTTGTTTCTTTACCGACTGTCCGAATCCAATGTGAACCTGCACGGGCCAGGCAGCTGCTATGATGGTAGCCGTGGCTACTGGCTTTACAAACTGTCATTCAAAAGATTATCTAGTATTTTTAATCCTGCATTTTTATGACAATGGACCCATGAAGATCACGAAAAAGATAAACGTAAAGTTAAGAGTAGTGAGACAAAATGACATCTTCTATTCTACATTTTTCCCCCATTGAGGACATATTCATCTCTGATGGTCAGCAAGTCAAATATCATGAACTTTTTATTTTTTTTTTTAATTATCTTTCTCTATTTTTAATTGGTGAACAACCATCACTTGCTCAGTGTAGAATTAATTCTCCAAGAAGGCCGAAAGGAAATGTCTTGCTGAAGCAATGAACTGAACCGTAAGGACGTCATCTTTCCCGAAGGTTTCCGTGATTCTCTTGGCCAGGTGGGTGAGGAGGCGAGGAGAACATATCCGTGTGGGATCTCAATAGTGAGGAGAAGTGATGGTGCCTCTGTTACCTTTGTCGTGATCTGTGTGGAGAGCAAGGAATACAGTCTCCCGACAATATCAGTCCACAAAGTTTAAAAGACTGTACGTTTGTCAGTTATCACACAGGAAGAGTGATGCTTTTCCTCCAGTTTCCGCAGATTTCCGACACCCTGTCAGTGTGACCTTCGTGGGGCTAAGCCGGCCCTGTGGTTAAACCTGATACCGTGCGGAATTACAGGAAAAACGGTTTTCCGAGTTAAGTGAACGGATTGGGGAAAACCGGTGAACCGACATTGCTAATGTGGTTGAGTTTTGTCTCATGCATGAACTCATTGGCGCTCATAAAAATGTAAATGTATGTTGATTTAGTCTGGGAATAGAAGTATCTTGCATTTTGGAATATTAGCCTCTCCTGGGACAGTGAAGCAATTTAAACAGATGAGTAAGGTGTCAAAACAAGCTTCCGTCGAATGCCAGATGGCGCCGGCTCTGCTTCCGGCGCGCGCCTCTCAGTAACAAGGTGAGCACAGTAAAATACATTCTTCCCCTTTAACAGAAAATTTACCCAACATCTAAAAAAATAAACATGGATTCAGTGTTTATTGTGCCCAAACATATTTCCTGGCAACGGAAATGTATTTTTATGCGTGTACATAACCACAGAGGCAGGAGAGACCTTCCTTCTTGTTGAGCGGTGTTGGTGGGAGTTTTGCACTAAACTATGTCATTCATTAACATTAAATGTTAAAAACACACAAAGGAGAGTTGTTTGTATGTTTTTATGAGAAATCTTGTAAGATAACAACTGCAAAATCCTAATGGTTTCCTGAAATCTCAGTTGGGTCCATTTCCTTCAGCTTACAACAATTCTATGAATGCATTCCAAAAAAAGGGGGGGGGGAGGGGCAAAGTAATAAAAAGTATTCCTGACACAGCAAAATAAGCATCAAACAAGAATGTCCTCACTGGCACACGGGCAAGGGAAAGCCATGCTTCTCTAGAGGGCTAAGAATCAAGCTTCTCGCCAAACCATTAGCTCAAAGAATTTGTTTTTCAGATGGTGTGACAGTCCTTTCTCTCTCTCTTGAAGGCAGTTCTGTGGAGTGCAGTATGGAGACTTCTCGACTGGAGCTGATGAGCTGTGGCTCCCAGGCCTCACTGGGCGAAGGCAAGCAATGCATCTTCGGGCAAGACTAAATGTTCCAAAGCCTTTTTTTTTTTTAATATAGAATAATAATTTTGTCCTGCCTATATGATTCTTTTGCTGTTACAATTAAATAAGTGATTGATATAAAAACGGTTACTATTATAGCCTGACCAGGTGGTGGCGCAGAGTGTCAGACTGGGATGCGGAGGATTCAGGTTTGACATCCCTAGGTTGCCAGCATGAGTATGAGCTCATCGGCTTGGAGCAAGGCTCATCAGCTTGAGTCCAAGGTCACTGGCTTGAGCAAGGGGTCACTCAGTTTGCTGTAGCCCCTCTCCCACCACTGGTCAAGGCACATATGAGAAAGCAATCAATGAGAAACTAAGGTGTCTCAATGAAGAATTGATGCTTCTCATTTCTCTCCCTTCTGGTCTGTCTGTCCCTATCTGTCCCTCTCTCTGTCTCTCTTTGTCTCTGTCACAAAAAAACAAAAACAACAACAACAAAAAATGCTTAATATTATAAGCAAAGAATGCAGAGTTTTTGTTTTGTTTTGTTTTTTACAGAGTCAGAGAGAGAGGGATAGATAGGAACAGACAGACAGGAATGGAGAGAGACGAGAAACATCAATTATTAGTTTTTTGTTGCGACACCTTAGTTGTTCATTGATTGCTCTCTCATATGTGCCTTGACTGGGGGGCTACAGCAGACTGAGTAACCCCTTGCTCGAGCCAGCGACCTTGGGTCCAAGCTGGTGAGCCTTGCTCAAACCAGATGAGCCCGTGCCCAAGCTGGCGACCTTGGGGTCTTGAACCTCGGTCCTCCACATCCCGTTTGACACTCTATCCACTGCACCACTGCCTGGTCAGGCAATGCATAGTTTTTAATGCAGACATTTTCCAACCTCCACTGAAGTGCAGCAGGCAGTTAGACAGACACGAGCAGAGCAAGGACTATAGGCCGGGCACAGAAGGTCACCAGGACAGACAGCCCCGGGTGCCTAGCAATGGGCAAAAACAGGAAAACAAGGAGGTCACCCCCACCACCACCAGGGTGGCCTTTCCTCCACTAGCATATAGCTGGTCTTGTGGTTTAGACCCCAAGACGTTTCATATCACAGGTTGTATGGCTGGCACCTTTCCCAGACTTTTCCTTCCCTGGTATGGTACATTACTGGTCATGCAAGTTTATTTTATTTTATTTTATTTTATTTTATTTTATTTTATTTTATTTTATTTTATTTTATTATGGCAGAGACAGAGAGAGTCAGAGAGAGGGACAGACAGACAGGAATGGAGAGAGATGAGAAACATCAATTCTTCGTTGGGGTTCCTTAGTTGTTCATTGATTTCTTTCTCATATGTGCCTTGACTGTGGGCCTTCAGCAGACTGAGTGATCCTTTGCTCAAGCTAGAGACCTTGGGTCCAAGCTGGTGAGCTTTACTCAAACCAGATGAGCCCGTGCTCAAGCTGGCGACCTCAGGGTCTCGAACCTGGGTCCTCCGCATCCCAGTCCGACGCTCTATCCACTGCACGACCGCCCAGGCAGTCGTGCAGGTTTAGACCCCGTTGGGAGAGCAAACAAATAAGGGGGCTGGAGAATAGTGCTCAACTATTAACCCCTGGGGACACCATCTGGGCCTCAGTTGTATGTCAGCTCCAGGCCCAGAAAAGCAGCAAAACCAGACAAGGGTCTCCAGGGCTGACTTCAGCACCAGCTGCATAGAATAATGACCCTTTGTAATGACCCTTTGCCCTGGGGTCAACCCATCTGTGGAGACCGTGACCCTTAGGACACACCTGGAAAGCTGATGAATAGTCTACTGAGGTCCTCTCCTGGGACCTCTGCTGTTATCCCCACCCTTAAAAGCCCTGAGGACCGAAGACCCAGTCTACTGAAGTCCTCGCCTGGGACCTCTGCTAATATCCCCACCCTTAAAAGCCCTGAGGATCGAAGACCCAGTGGGCTCTCCCTCCCGGGAGCCCTACGCCACCCCCTCCTCCTTCTCCTGTTCTTCCCCACGAGTGCATTTTACATCACGGCACCGTGGATGTGGCGCTACAGTTCATGTGTCCATGACTGTTTACCTTTGACTAGCAGGAAGAGTCAGCTGCCGTCATGGAGAAATCATTCTCCAGGAGTCCACATGGGTCCAGGTACCGGGGACCCCCTTTCCCAGGAGCAGTCAGCCCCCAATGGTGGCTGATGCAGGCCACCCCATCCTAATCAACAGCCAACAGTGTGAACATTAGCAAGCAAGGAGACAAGGGACTTGTTACTTATCAAGATGAATGCAGGAAAATGAAAGATATTCATCGCAGGTGGAGGAGCCGAAATCTCCCTCTGCCCTTCGTGAACGAGCAGCTCTCTCTCTGCATCGGGAGGTGAGGCTGGCTGCCCGTGGAGCATTTTGTGAGAGGTCTTTGTCATCGATGCTCGTATATCTGCTCAGATAATTTTTTAGTAGTCTTTCTCTATTTGGGCCAGATGAAGTAATATGATTCCCCCAAACCTAATTAGAGTGGTCAAGGAATATGCTGCTCGCTGTCTGACCCAGGCCTGACATCCAGGTCTGTCCCTAAACTAGTCCCTCCTGCCAGGGGAACACAAGCACGCTTGCATTAGTCAGGACAGGGCCAGCTGCTGCGGCACACAACAGTTCACAACAAAATAAGGACTTGTTTCTAGGTGCCAGAGAGCTGGAGACCAATCTTCTGAATTGTCGGGAATCCGTCCTGTGAGTAATGACTTAGGGAGTCTGGCTTTTCTATCCGTGGTTTTGGTATCTCCAATAGATGCCTACACTATCGCCTTGCACGTGGGAATCTAACTGGTGGAGAGAGAAGGAAAAAGAGACCCATGAAGACGGAGGTCACTATGTAAGGATACAGGGGTCGATTTGGCAAGAGAATATAGCAATAATTATATATGCACCTAAGATCAGAGCACCTAAATGTATTAAGTAAACATTTATAATAGATCTGAAGAATAAAATAGTAATACAATAGTAGTAAGGACTTCAATACCTCACATTAAAAAACAGATGCATCCTCCAGACAAAAAGAAAAATCCATAAAGAAGTAATACAAATTTAATGCAATTCCCATCAAAATTCTAATGTCATTTTTTTTAAAGAAATGGAACAAAAAATCATCAGGTTTATATGAAACTATAAAAAACCCCAAATAGCCAGAGCAATCCTAAGGAAAAAGAACGAAGCTGGGGGCATTACAATACCTGACTTCAAATTATATTATAGAGCCATGACAATCAAAACATCATGGTATTGGCAGAAAAATAGACACTTAGACCAATGGAACAGAATAGAAAGCCCAGAAATGGAACCACAAAATATACAAAGAACTCATAAAACTCAACAACAAACAAGCAATAATCCAATAAAAAATGGGAAGAGGACATGAACAGACACTGTCCCAGGAAGAAATACAAATGACCAACAGATATATGAAAAGATGCTCATCTTCACTATTAGAGAAATGCAAATCAAAACTACAATGAGATACCACCTCACACCTGTTAGATTAGCTATTATTAACAAGACAGGTAATAAATGTTGAAGAGGCTGTGGAGAAAAAGAAACCCTCATCCACTGTTGGTGGGACTGTAAAGTAGTACAACCATTATGGAAGAAAGTATGGTGGTTCCTCAAAAAACTAAAAATAGAACTACCTTATGACCCAGCAATTCCTCTACTGGGAATATACCCCCAAAACTCAAACACATGGTACATAAAGACACATGCAGCCCCATGTTCATTGCAGCATTGTTCACAGTGGCCAAGACATGGAAACAACCAAAAAGCCCTTCAGTAGATGATTGGATAAAGAAGATGCAGTATATATATATACTATGGAATACTACTCAGCCATAAGAAATGATATCGGATCAAGGTCTCTGGTTTGAGCCCAAGGTCGCTGGCTTGAGCAAGGGGTCACTCACTCTACTGTAGCCCTCTGGTCAAGGCACATATGAGAAAGCAATCAGTGAACAACTGAGGTGCCGCAATAAAGAATTGGTGCTTCTCATCTCTTTCCTTTCTTGTCTGTCTGTCCCTTTCTCTCTCTCTCTCTCTCTCTCTCTCTCTCTCTCTCTCTCACTAAAAGAAAGAAAAAAAGACAAATAAAAAAAGAGGAAACATATAACTGACACCACAAAAATACGAAGGGCTGTAAGATACTATTAAAAATAATTATATGTCAGACTAATGGGATAACCTAGAATAAATGGATAAAGTCCAAAAGAATATATGACCTACCAGAATTGAATCATAAAGAATCAGATCAATAATGTGTTAGGACAGAGGTCCCCAACCTTTTTTGGGCCACGGACCAGTTTAATGTCAGAAAATATTTTCACGGACCAGCCTTTAGGGTGGGACGGATAAATGTATCACGTAACTGAGACAAGCATCAAGAGTGAGTCTTACACGGATGTAACAGAGGGAATCTGGTCATTTTTTAAAAATAAAACATCGGTCAGACTTAAATATAAATAAAACGGAAATAATGTAACTTATTCATTCTTTCTCTGCGGACCGGTACCAAATGGCCCATGGACTGGTACTGGTCTGCAGTCCGGGGGTTGGGGACCATTGTGTTAGGAGATTAAATAATTAATCAAAAACCTTCCAGCAAAGAGAAGTCCAGCCTCAGATGGTTTTGCTGGTAAAGTCTACTAGACATTGTTTTTAGAAAAACTAATGCCAAATCTTTTCAAACTTTTCTAAAATATAAAAGAGGGGAGGGAACAATTTCAAACTCCGTGTTGTGAGTCCAGCATTACATTCATACAGAAACCACATAAAAACACGGCAAGAAAAAGAAATCTACTGCTTTATGTCCCTGATGAATAGATGCAGACATGCTCAGCAGGGTGTTAGCCAAATGAACGGAAAAGCCCACCAGAAGGCACCATGCAGCCCTGGCCGCTAACTCAGTGGGTTACTGGGTTGTCCCGATACACAAAGGTTGTGGGTACCGTCCCGGTAAAGGCATGTACAGGGACAGATCTGTCTGTCTGCCTCTCACTCTCTGTCTCTCTCTCCCTCCCTCTCACCATCCTCCCTCACTTTCTCTCTCAAATAAATAAATGAAAAAATTTAAAAAGGTTCATGCACTCATGGTCGAGTAGAATTTACTCCTGGGATAGAGGATGGCTTTACGTACAGAAATTAATCAACGGGATTCAAGAATGAAGCATTAAAATGATATGATCAATCTCAATAAAAGTAAAAAAAAAAAATCATTTGACAAGAATTACCATTTTTGAATAATAAAAACTCTATAAACAAATTTGACACAGAAGGAGCATTCCTCAGCCTAGTAGCAGCCGTGTATAACAAGCCCACATGGACTTCGTGCTCAGTGGTGAAAGGTTGAAAGCTTCCCCACTAAGATCATGGACAGGACCAGGGTGGCCACTCCTAACTCCTATCCAACACACTACTTGAAGTCCTAGCCAGAGATTAGGCAAGAAAAACAAACACATAAATAAATAAACAAATAGATGAATAAATGAATAAACAAATGGATGAATGAATGAATGAATGAATAAATAAATAAATAGATAAAGAAATAAATAAAGGGCTGCCGAATCAGAAAGAGAAAAGGTAACATTGTCTGTGTTAGCAGATTACATAATCATACAGAAAAACCCCTAAAAATACACCAAAATTCTTAGAGAATTAATAAACGAATCCAGTAACATCACAGCCTACAACACCAACATACAAAACTCACATTTTGATATACTATTAAAATTATTTGGAAAAAAAAAGTAAATAATCCATTTACAGCAGTATTAAAAAAAAATGAGAAAATACTTGGGAATAAATTTAACCAAGGAGATGAGAAGAATGCATCATATTTTCTGATTTCAAGTAATATTGTAAAACTCAAGCAATCAAGACCGTATCGTCCTGGCATAAAGACAGACACTTTAGGCCGTAGGCCAATGGAACAGAATTAAGAGTCCAGAAAAAAACCCACGCATATGTAGAGTCACCTAATATTTGCCAAGAGAGCCAAGAATACACAATAGAGAAAGCCAGTCTCTACAATAACTGGTCCTGAAGACATTACCTATTCACATGTAAAATAATGAAAACATACCCTCATGTTGGACCACTTACAAAAATCAACTGAAGATAGATTAAAAACTTAAATGTAAGGTGGAAAGCTACAACACTTCTGGAAAAAAAAAAACATTGAAAAAAATTCCTTTACATGAGTCTTGGCAATGACTTTTTTTAGTATTTATACACCTTAGAGAAGTGATAGTTGTTAATTCTGAGTCATTAGGCTAAAATGATTGCAGTAAATATCTTTTATGGAATTTCTTTATCTCTCAAGAGGAAGACTGGAATGATTTAAACACATAGTCTCTTTAAAGATGCATTTACTTTGACCTAAGTGCTCCAGACAAGAAGATATTTGAAAATGAGGAACAAGAAGCAGCCGTCACCATCACCATCATTAATGAAAAGGAATATTCCTGACAACTTTCAACCCAGAAGAGAATATTTATTTTTCTTAAGATGAAGAATCTTATGGAACCCGTACCACAGGAGAATATAAGGCTTTGACAGAGTGTTTTCGAAAGAGTTCTAAAGAAGGTAATCTAATTTATAAAATTTACTCCTGCAATACAACTGTGTTACACAGATCTTTACAAATTAGATCCTGGAATAATATAGCCAGTGCAATATAAACAGCAGCAAAAACTCACCTTTGAGCCATACAGACATACATTTTATTAACAACGCACATAAAAGCCTTTACGTCCAGAAACGGCAAATCCACTGTGGATAGACCGGGGAAATGTGGATAGCAATTTCTGGGGACTCAGAACTGAGAAGGTAACAGAGAGACAGAACAGGAGTGAACAAGAACACACTTTAGCATCCTCTGGCTCAAGGCGTAAAATATTCATGAACAGGAATGGTTACTTTCCAGGGGACTAAACTTTTATCTATGCTAATGTTTATGATGGCATTTAGGTATATTCTTTTGTCTTTACCAAGACTAGCTCAAAAATACAGTGTTACTAAACTTGACTCCTGGAGGTTTTTTTAAAAATTGCAATAAATACCATATCTTTTAATGTCTGATTATATTTTAATATGAATTCTCACAAATTCTTTATAATAATTAACAGTGGGAGCAGTTCTCTTTTTCAGAGAAATTGAGAATTACTTTTATATAATGCCCTCTCAAACTTCTACAAAATGCTCCAGTTCAAATTGAATACATGGCTACTTGTATTTCTTCTATCGACACATTTTTACCTTTTCCTGTATTTGACGTGGCTCTTTTTCTATTTTCAAAAGTGGTAAAATTCCTCATTTTATTTTTTTTAATCTAAGCAATGAATAAATAACTTCCTGATAATGTGAACTGGTAATTTGTAAATAATATCTTATTGTTCCATTTTTCAAAAAAAAAAATCTCTTTGTTTTTCTTCTCAAACGCACCATTCCAATCTTTCCTATTTCAGTTATGGGCATTTCCACCCTACTCGTTATTTAACTTAATAAAACTTGTAGTTAACCTCAACTTCTTCCTACCTTACACTTTCTAAATAAAAAAAGTACAACAAATCTTGTCAGTCTTACCTTCCACATGTGTCTAGAATCAAAATACGCCTGCCTGGACCGCTCATGACCAAGCCAACCTCCTCTCTCGCGTGGGCCGCTGCCGAAGTCTCCTAATGGGACTTCTCTGTTTCAAACCCGTGCATTCTCTCGTCTATCTGAATCAGGGTCCCCTTTTCAACACGAAAAGCACAGGGAAAGACCCTGATGCTGTAACCTCCCTCCTCTGCTCAGAATCCTCCGGGGCTTTCCGTCTCAGCCCCCATGAAAGTCCACGTGCTTACAAGAAACGGATCCCGAGACCCACGATGCCTGGCTCTCTCCTTGTTCTCTGACTGCGCGGACAATTTCTCACATTTGCCATTCTGCCCCCAGGCCAGCTGGATTCCTGGCGGTGCCTCGAACAAGACAGACAGGTCTATTCCATCTCCAGGTGATGACATTTCCTGGCCTGTTTAAGAAAGGGATATGCAGGGTTACAATGTAACTTTCCCGTTTGCAGTCTCGAAGGGTTTCAGTGCCTCCATAACTTCCCCCTCATGTAGTGTGCCCATTTCAACGTCAGTCCTTTTCATGGTTAAGGTAGCTGTATATTATTGTGGTTTAATTGAATTTCCGTGATGATTAATTCATGCTGCTGGTCATTTTTTATTCGCTTCACTGGTATCTGTCTATTACCTTTGGTTAAGAGTCTGTTCAAATAGTTGATCTGTTTTTCTTCTCTTTTTTATTTATTTTTGAGAGCGAGGAAGGGAAGGAGATAGGGAGGGAGAATGAGAGAAAAGCAACAATTCATTGTTCCACTTGATTGTGCTCTTACTGATTGCTTCTCATACGTGCCCTGAGGCGGACCGAATCTGCGGCCCCGGGCTGGAGCCGTTTGCCTTGGGGCTTCTGGGTGAGCTTTTATCCACCGGGTCAGGGATCAGGGCTATCTGATCTACGTTTAATTGTTTACTGTGGGGAAATTCCTTGTAGGTTAGAGATACAGATTAGAGATATCTGTTCTATATCAGATATAGGATTTGCACATAGTTTCATCTGTGGAAAGAGATAGTATTATTTTGTTCCAACCTTATGCATTTGATTTTTTTTATATACATACTGTATATATATTCCATTTTGGAATCAAATACTGCTTTTGCAACTTTGTCTCATGTGCTGCTGGCTGTACAAATAAAAACTTTACCAAATGGAGCAGATGAAGCGCTGTAAGCGCTCCAGAGAGAGGGTGTTTAGCATATTGCTAGGAAACCACATTCGCACCCTCCATAATCACGGCAGTAATTACGTGCTTCCTGGCGCAGGGCACGGAGCACCGGCGTGAAGTCTCAGCCTGCCACGACGTTTAACAAGCTCACAGTCTTCATCATCTGTTTCCAGCGGCTCATCCGCCGGACTGACCTCTACTGTAATCAGACTAAATTATAGACTCTTGCTACATTTGCATTTTATTTCCAATTTTCACACACACACACACACACACACTTCTCATTCATTCTCTGAAACAGCCTCGCTTGGAAATGAATTTTCTGCTCTCAATTTTCAGTTAAATAAAAAGAAAATTATGTGACAGTTCTTAAATTTTTAAGTCTCAATATATTTAATATATATATATATGTATATATACGTTTCAGTGAAATATATCTTCATAATCTAGAGCAAAGACAGAGTCGTCCAAACTATTCCTTTAGCAGTGAGCGTTGTTTGAAAGAGTGAGTACATACCCGCTTACCAATGAAGGTCAAGCCCTCCGATGATCCCTAGTAACGGGGTTCAGTGTTAGAGAGCACTGGCCTGGCCACTTTGAGGTATTGATTGCTCTTTAACTCATGCGTGAGGCTGCTGTCCTGAAGACATAGCAATCCCATTTGATTTTATAAGACTACCCAAACCCTCTTTACCTTATTGGTCTCCTTTCTAAAAGAAACATAACACCGTCTACCTCTGAGAAATGTTGAAAGTGATATAGTAGTTTGATAAATGTTTGTGAAGCAATTAGAATAGTGTCTAGCAACTGATAAGTGGAGAATAAATGGTCGTTATAACAATTCTTTTTGATGTTGTTGTTGTTATTGAACACACTATAGACACAGGTCAGCAAAAGTAGGTTAAGAATAATAATTATGCCAGACCAGGCAGTGGCTCAGGGGATTATCGAACTGGGACGCAGAGGATCCAGGTTCGAAACCCCAAGGTCTCTGGTTTGAGTGCGGGCACATCTGGTTTGAGCAAGGCTCACCAGCTTGAGCCCAAGGTCGCTGGCTTGAGCAAGGGGTCATTCGGTCTGCTGTAGCCTCCGGTCAAGACACATATGAGAAAGCAATCAATGAACAACTAAGGTGCTGCAATGAAGAATTGATGCTTCTCTTCTCTCTCCCTTTCTGTCTGTCCCTATCTGTCCCTCTTTCTGTCTCTCTCACAAAAAAGGAAAGAATACTAATGATGGTAATGAATACAACACTTAATAAACAGAAAGACAGGAATAAACGCTGTGTTGTGCCCTCTCACCAACGGTAAGCCTACTTCTGCCCGCTCTTGTATATTTCATCTCCCCAACTCTAACCAGCCAGAGGACCCTAAATGAAAATGAAATGAAATCCTGCCTTTTGAAAGTGTGTGTGTCCATGTGGATATGTGAAGGGTATCTCTATATGTGTGTGTCCATGTGGATATGTGAAGGGTATCTCTATATGTGTGTGTCCATGTGAATATGTGAAGGGTATCTCTATATGTGTGTGTCCATGTGAATATGTGAAGGGTATCTCTATATGTGTGTGTCCATGTGGATATGTGAAGGGTATCTCTATATGTGTGTGTCCATGTGGATATGTGAAGGGTATCTTTATATGTGTGTGTCCATGTGGATATGTGAAGGGTATCTCTATATGTGTGTGTCCATGTGGATATGTGAAGGGTATCTCTATATGTGTGTGTCCATGTGGATATGTGAAGGGTATCTCTATATGTGTGTGTCCATGTGGATATGTGAAGGGTATCTCTATATGTGTGTGTCCATGTGGATATGTGAAGGGTATCTCTATATGTGGAATTTCACAATAAAAGTTCAACGCTTATTCATAGCCACGTGTTTCCTTATATCCGACATGGTGCTGAGCGTTTTAAGGCTAACCTTTCACACTTGGAAGTTGTTAGAACAATCCGGTTCTCGTGCTTGGAATAAGACTCCTTGCCTTGGCTGGTTTTAATCACCCTAAACAGCACACGAGGCTCTGTGACGACGGGGGCTGCTATCCTGGCAGAAATGTTTCTTTTGAATCTTCCCATGTCCCCTGAAGGGAAATGCCCTAAATAAATAATAGAGCTATATTGTCGCCGAGGCTTGCTTTTTTTTTTTTTAAACCTGAGACATGTGACTGCAGATGCTTCCTGTTGCCTACTTCCATGGGGGATCTCTTTTCTGGTGTCAGAGTATCCAGATTATACCTGGTCCGGAAACAATCAACTGCCCATTGCAGACTCCTTGGCAGGATGTGTGGCCTGACCACTAGTGGTGGCCACTGAGATGTCTGTGCACGGGCTGTGCGTCGGCTCTTAGGAAATTTTAGGAGCGTTCTTCTTCTCCTTCCTACCTGCCGTTGGGAATTACTCTAGGTATAGTTACTCTATTAAAATAATGAATATTTGCATACATTTCCATTCCATAATGATTTCAAAGAACTTGCACTTAGTGTTGCTTCTGTTTTTCCCTCCCTAAGTAATGGAGGTTACTGAGAAGTATAGATTGCCTAACAGGGTAGTCAACCTTTTTATACCCACCGCCCACATCTGTATCTCTGTTAGCAGTAAAATTTTCTAACTACCTACCGGTTCTACAGTCATGATGATTTATAAAGTAGAGAAGTAGTTTACTTTATAAAATTTATAAAGCAGAGTTACAGCAAGTTAAAGCATATAATAATAATTACTTACACCAAGTACTTTATGTTGGATTTTCTCTAAGTTTGGCAGAATAAATCTTTATAAAACAACTTACTATAGTTAAATCTATCTTTTTATTTATACTTTGGTTGTTCCATTACCGCCCACCATGAAAGCTGGAACGCCCCCTAGTGGGCGGTAGGGACCAGGTTGACTACCACTGGCTTAGAATATATCCACAGAGAGTAGCTCTCACTCAGTGTTTGGATTTGGATAGTTGTACTCTATCGATGCTCTCAAGATTGTGTTCTTTGGAAAGTACCAGAACATTGTGTTGCTGTTGTGGCTTAACGATGAGGTTATGTACTTTACAGGAAAAGAAGAGAATGGTTGTATTGAACTATTATTTTGAAAACGGACGAGACTGTAAATTATGTGACCTGGCTGGTTTTCTCAGTGGATAGAGCTTCAGTTTGGCATGTGATGTCCTGGGTCTGATCCCCAGTCAGGGCACACGGGAGAAGCAACCATCTGCTTCTTCACCCTTCCCTCTCCCCCTTCTCTCCTTTCTACCCTCCAGTAGCCAGTGGCTGGATTGGTTTGAGCATCAGCCCCAAGTACTGAGGATAGCTCAGTTGATTTGAGCATTGGCCCCCGATGGGAATTCCTGGGTGAATCCTGGTCGGGGCACATGTGGGAGTCTGTCTCTCTATCTCCCCTCTTCTCACTTAAAAAAGAATTAAAAGAAAAGAAGATTATGTATATCTATGCATAAAGTCAGCCTATTTCTCCATGTAAGTAGCCAAAGACAGGACCATGGACTGAAACCTCTGCTAACAATAACTACGTGTTTGTTCACTAGCAGCAGTGACATCACCAGCAACCGTGGTCTGGTTGACCGCTAGTGTTTAAAAATTAATTAACTGATGGTACAATGTCAGGCTGGATGGTACAATGCTTTGGGGCATGCCAAAAAACTCTATAATGTGGCCCTTTCCATTTCAATGGGTAGTAATTTGAGCACATTTGCACAGGACGTAAATGTGGGCAAGACAGTGACTAAGGGAGGCTTGACAGAAACAAAATTGTATAATATTGTTCAAATGAATTGTACTTGTTAATATTTAATACGTATATGTGTGTGTGTTCTTGGGCCTTCAGATATTAAAGTTAACTCACCTAAAGGAGCACTTTTGTCTTCATAACAGTTCCTGTATGGATTTTGTTTGAACGCAATTCATTCCACAACATAAATGATATGGGCTGCTATGAAGTCAAGAGCCTTTTTTTTTTTTTTTTTTGCTATTGTCACAGAAGCCTAATGTAAAATTTAAGGAGGCTGTGAGAAATTATCATGCAGCCCTGCCCGGATATTTTATCTGGTTCTGAGTGGCGCATTTTCAAATAGACACTGACAAATCACTGATGTCTGCAAACATACGCAGAGAAGGATGCAAGTTCTGTCCACTGTGCCGTCTGAGAGGTGAAGACCCAAGTCAGAACGGCCGGAGGGAAGCCGGAAGGAGTGTTATGAGGCAATGGTGACCCAGAGTAAAGAATCCAGGGTTGCCAGGTAACTAGCACTCACGGTGGACAGCCGTCAGCATAGACAAGGGCAACCTCACATCGAATTACAGAATAGGTGGGATTTTTTCCCTCTATAATAGCAAGAAGCAAAAATTAAAAAAAATCTAGAAGACACAAATCATTGCGACAGAAGAAATACATACTTTAATCCAGACAGTGAAGACTTCGATGATGTAAAAGATTTTGTTGACCTTAGTTCAGTCATCAGTTCAAGTGGAGGCTGCAAAAAAATCAAGAGAAGTCCCACAACCTCGTGGCCATGAAAACCAGCGGGAATGGTGGCTGAGTGAGACGGAGGACCCCTGGAGTCCCAAGGGTTCTTCTTAAAGGACCCACTTAGAGGGTCCCTGCCTGGACTACTCAGAATAACTCACTCTGAGCTCCAACGCCGGTGCAGCTTTTGAAGAACAGCAGGAAAATGCGAGAAGGAACTGAACAGTCCGGCGTGAGGAGAGAGCCAGTGGCAGCTTTCTCTCAGACAGAAGTGCTGGCAGAAGACACTGCTCCTTTTCTGACCTCTACTCCCATATCTGAGTCTCCATCAACCTGGCAGACACACTATGCTCAACCTGGTGATTCCCTGAGACCCCGCCCCATCCAGCTGGATGGACAGTGCAAGGAGTTTCCAGTAGCTTTTCTGCATGGATGGCCTGTCTTAACTCAGGCTTCAGACCTTCCTAAAACCTCTCACACCTTCAGACCTTCCTAAAACCTCTCACACAAAACAGTAAGCTGACTAAGATAGTAAGCAGTGTCTGACCTCAGCATGCCCCATTACCTCTCACTAAGTAGTCCCGGGTCTAACACTGAGGGCAGCTGGCCTTAGTTCATTGGTTGGCCTCTTCTGGACACCTCTGAGCCCAGCAAAAGTAGCAGCCATCTATAGATCACTTTGTAGCTATGCCAGGTAGCCCCAGGCAGGACAAAGGTGGTGGTTGACCTTGGATTACACATCCAGGGAGGTCCCAGAGCCACATGGACAAGTGAAACACTCAAGGGCCCTACTCAGTGGGCACCAGAGCCTCAGTGAAGTAAGTCTTGTTCCACGGCGTGGTTCCCTGAGCAGCTGACTCTCCCAAATGGGTGCAGCTAGTACTTGCAGCCCATCAGCCTAGGGAGTAAATCCCTCCCCGTGATGTTCCAACAACAGTCGAGGCTCAACTCCAAAAGGAGGAGTGTACACAGCCCCCATGGGGTGAGTGCACCCCGAGTGCTCAGCTCAGGTGATCAGGGAGGTTGTGTCACTAGACCTCATGGAATATTTAAAACATAAGGTTACTCTATCAAGCTCAGAAGCTATAACAGCTCAACCAAATACATATTTAAAAACACAAAGAGGCAGCCCAAATGACAAGATAAGAAATGTGCCCTCAATGAACAACTAAGGTGCCACAACGAAGAGTTGGTGCTTCTCATCTCATTCCCTTCAGGTCTGTCTGTCCTTCTCTGTCCCTCTCTCTGTCTCTGTCACAAAAAAATAAAAACAAACAAAAAACTAGATGAAGCAGAGGCTCAAACAAGACATTTAGAAGATAAAGAAGCAGAAGATACCCAATCACAACAGCAAAAGGAATCTAAAAACTGAGGCTAGCTGTCAGAGCCTCTGGGACAACTTCAGTTGTATCAATGTTCACATCAGGAGGATTCGGGAAGAGGAGACAGAGCAAGGAATTGAACACCTATTTGAAACAATCATGATAGAAAACTTACTTAATCCAGTGAAGGAAATAGGCATATGAGTCCACTTTTATTGAGATATAATTGACAAACAAACAAACAGACATTTTAAAAATGTATCAGAATGTGTTTCCACACATGCAGGCCCCTGGAAACCATCACCACATGCAGGAAGATAAACGTATCTCTCACCCTCAGAACTCTTTTTTTTTTTTTAATTTTAAATAATTTTTTTAAAATTATTCAATTGGAGTTGACATAAAATATTATATTAGTTTCAGGTGTGCAGCCCAGTGATTAGACGTTATATACCTTATAAAGTTATCACCCGATAATTCAAGTGTTTGACACCATACATATAATAGTTACTAGAATATTACTGACTATGTTCTTTCCCTAGGTTGTAAGTTCCGTCTCTGAAACTATTTTGTAACTACCGATTTGTACTTCTGAATCCCTTCATCAGTTTTTAGAATCTGCCCCAAATTCCTGCTGTCTTAAAGAAGACCCGTTAGTATTTTATGTAATACTTACAGGTTGGTGGCAATGAGCTCCTTCAGCTTTTTCCTGTCTGGGAAGCTCTTTGTCTGTCGTTTGATACTAAATGATAGTTTTGCTGGGTAGGTTCTTGCTTTTCATCGCTTTGAATATTGAATATAGTGCGCCAGTCCCTCGGACCCGCAAAGGTTCCGTTGAGAAATCAGATGACTGTCTGCTCGGAGCTTGTAGGTAACTAATTGCTTTCCTCTTGCTGCTTTTAAGCTTCTCTTTTTGTCTTTAACCTTTTGCGTTTTAATGATGATGTATCTTGCTGTGGGCCTCTTCCGGTTCCTCTTGTTTAGGATTCTTGGCGCTTCCTGGATTCGTATGCCTATTTCCTTAACTGGATTAAGTAAATTTTCTATCATGATTGTTTCAAATAGGTGTTCAATTCCTTGCTTTGTCTCCTCTCTTCCCGAATCCTCCTGATGTGAACATTGATACAACTGAAGTTGTCCCAGAGGCTCTGACTGCTAGCCTCAGTTTTTTTTTTTGTTTGTTTGTTTTGTTTTTCTTTTTTTTTTTTCTGAAGCTGGAAACAGGGAGAGACAGTCAGACAGACTCCTGCATGCGCCGGACCGGGATCCACCCGGCACGCCCACGAGGGGGCAACGCTCTGCCCATCCTGGGCATCGCCATGTTGCAACCAGAGGCACTCTAGCGCCTCAGGCAGAGGCCACAGAGCCATCCCCAGCACCCGGGCCATCTTTGCTCCAATGGAGCCTCGGCTGCGGGAGGGAAAGAGAGAGACAGAGAGGAAGGAGAGGGGGAGGGGTGGAGAAGCAGACGGGCGCTTCTCCTGTGTGCCCTGGCCGGGAATCGAACCCGGGTCCTCCGCACGCTAGGCCGACGCTCTACCGCTGAGCCAACCGGCCAGGGCCTAGCCTCAGTTTTTAGATTCCTTTTGCTCTTGTGATTGGGTATCTTCTGCTTCTTTATCTTCTAAATGTCTTGTTTGAGCCTCTGCTTCATCTAGTTTTTTGTTTGTTTTTATTTTTTTGTGACAGAGACAGAGAGAGGGACAAAGAAGGACAGACAGACCTGAAGGGAATGAGATGAGAAGCATCAACTCTTCATTGTGGCACCTTAGTTGTTCATTGAGGGCACATTTCTTATCTTGTCATTTGGGCTGCCTCTTTGTGTTTTTAAATATGTATTTGGTTGAGCTGTTATAGCTTCTGAGCTTGATAGAGTAACCTTATGTTTTAAATATTCCATGAGGTCTAGTGACACAACCTCCCTGATCGCCTGAGCTGAGCACTCTGGGTACACTCACCCCATGGGGGCTGTGTACACTCCTCCTTTTGGAGTTGAGCCTCGACTGTTGTTGGAACATCACGGGGAGGGATTTACTCCCTAGGCTGATGGGCTGCAAGTACTAGCTGCACCCATTTGGGAGAGTCAGCTGCTCAGGGAACCACGCCGTGGAACAAGACTTACTTCACTGAGGCTCTGGTGCCCACTGAGTAGGGCCCTTGAGTGTTTCACTTGTCCATGTGGCTCTGGGACCTCCCTGGATGTGTAATCCAAGGTCAACCACCACCTTTGTCCTGCCTGGGGCTACCTGGCATAGCTACAAAGTGATCTATAGATGGCTGCTACTTTTGCTGGGCTCAGCGGTGTCTAGAAGAGGCCAACCAATGAACTAAGGCCAGCTGCCCTCAGTGTTAGACCCAGGACTACTTAGTGAGAGGTAATGGGGCATGCTGAGGTCAGACACTGCTTACTATCTTAGTCAGCTTACTGTTTTGTGTGAGAGGGTTTAGAAAGGTCTGAAGCCTGAGTTAAGACAGGCCATCCATGCAGAAAAGCTACTGGAAACTCCTTGCACTGTCCATCCAGCTGGATGGGGCGGGGTCTCAGGGAATCACCAGGCTGAGCATAGTGTGTCTGCCAGGCTGATGGAGACTCAGATATGGGAGTAGAGGTCAGAAAAGGAGCAGTGTCTTCTGCCAGCACTTCTGTCTGAGAGAAAGCTGCCACTGGTTCTCTCCTCACGCCGGAATGTTCAGTTCCTTCTCGCATTTTCCTGCTGTTCTTCAAAAGCTGCACCGGCGCTGGAGCTCAGAGTGAGTTATTCTGAGTAGTCCAGGCAGGGACCCTCTAAGTGGGTCCTTTAAGAAGAACCCTTGGGACTCCAGGGGTCCTCCGTCTCACTCAGCCACCATTCCCGCTGGTTTTCACGGCCACGAGGTTGTGGGACTTCTCTTGATTTTTTTGCAGTCTCCACTTGAACTGATGACTGAACTAAGGTCAACAAAATCTTTTACATCATCGAAGTCTTCACTGTCTGGATTAAAGTTGTGTATTTCTTCTGTAGCAATGATTTGTGTCTTCTAGATTTTTTTTTTTTTAAGTTTTGCTTCTTGGTGTTATAGAGGGGGAAAATCCCACTTATTCTGTAATTCGATGTGAGGTTGAAGTACAATGGACACACATATATAAACAATGTATAGCCTGACCTGTGGTGGCGCAGTGGGTTAAAGCATAGATTTGGAACACTGAGGTCGCAGGTTCGAAACCTCAGGCTTACCTGGTCAAGGCACATATGGGGGGTTGATGCTTCCTGCTCCTCCCCCTTCTCTCTGTCTCTCCCTCTTTCTCTCTCTCTCCTCTCTGAATATTGAATAAAATCTTAAAAAGAAAAAACAACAACAACAAAAAAACAATGTATAGTAAAGTAGAATGTTTTTACTGAATGAACTGGTATAATATTGTTTAATAACATTGTATAAATTTCAGATAAACAACTTTATGACATCTGTGTACCCTATTGTGTGCTCAAAATCTTGATAAACGAGGGTTATTAGGATCAAGGCTATTCATTCAAATTATGAATTTTAGTCAGCTTACTATTTCTTTGTTACAAAATTAATCAACTAAAATCTTTTTTGAATAAAATAAAAATTAAGTTTAAAGTGAAATAAACTTTATATGAAGTGAAATTTCTTGCCTCATTTGTGAAAACATAAAACTTTTGACTTTGTCAACAAGTGCTTCATGTACTTTGCTCTCTTTAAAAAAAGAATAATTCTGAACACTGGCAGAAACTATTTATAATGGCAGATGATTAAAATTTAATTTCAAAATGTTCAAGTCAAAGTTTTAAAGAAATAGCTGTAGGAGTTTTATCACTATTATCATTTATACGAATACTTTCTCAAACTTATCTAAAAGCTTTGGCTTATAAAATTTTCCATTGTCCTATCCAAAGCTAAAAATAAGAGAGTAATGCACGGTCAAAGGCATGTTTTCAATCACAGTGCGTTGACTTGTTTAACTTCGAGCACGGAATTTAATGACCTCAAACACTAGAAGCGTCTGTCAAATTGTCAATAAAATGCCCCTTAAACAGAAATGAACAAAGTATCACTCCTGTACCCTGTGTAGCATGGTCCTGCCAAGTGGTAATAAAATATAACCGAGTGCATTTACATTCAATTGTATCTAAAAATCTCACAGACTTCGTGTAATATTAATTCAAATCCGGTGTTATTTTGAGGATATTTTGAGAGTATTTCTCCTAAAACAAAAGCAAGTGAAAAAATAAAATCTGCTTATATAGCCAACGTGTTGACTGGAGAAATAAATAAATAAAGCTAGACTAATGAACCCAGCTATGATCAAAGGGAAAAACAGAATTTTGCCTGCAGATTTGTAAACATCTGAAATGCATACCCAGCTACGCAGAAGTTTGAGGCGTGAGTCTACTTACGGTAGACACTGAAACGACTGAAGGCGAACAATCAGGTGCTGACCCTTGTACGGTATGAACCTGAGGACTCTATAGCCAGCTCTAGTCCCCGGGCAACATTAGCTGTGTGAGTTTTATATTTCAAAAAAAAATAAAAAATACAGAGATTTGTTGCAAAAGAGTTGTGACATAGTTAGTTCTACTATTTTCCCTTTCTCTAAGTCTTTCCTTTATCTCCAAATATTTATATATTCCTCAGGAGTTCTTACCTCCAACATCCCTTCTCCTACTCAAGTTTCCCAGGTAGCTCTCTGCACACACAGCTAGGTATTAATTTGGGGAAACATGGTACAAGTAATGAAACCATAACTTAGTTCTCAAAACCCTTGGACTGTTATTATGTATTTCTGTTATGGAAGAAAACCTTGGGGGGGGGGAAATCTCTTCACTTTAGCTATCTTTGTAAAGTAAAGAGCTTGGTTTAAATTTTTCTGAATTTCCTCAGTTATTATGATTTCAACAAGATTATAGTGAGGCACACGAACATGCATGTGGCTACCATACTGCTTTAAAGATCATTCACAAAAAATGTTGTGTGATTGTGAGATAGTGTAAAATATCCATATGACGAATTTTGCCAGTAAAGATAATTTTTTTTTAATGGAGTAAAAGATACATTCTTGCATTCCTTCGTTAATACTTACCCAATAATTCTATAGGTCTTCATCTCTTTCTTTAGCAAGGATAGGCTAAATTGTGCTACTATGAGATTTGGGCTACACAGTTTCAACAACAACAAGAACTTTATTTCTTACTTGGTTAGTTTGGGTTGACAATGGCAGCTTCTACTCATTGCTGTAACTCACAAAGCCAGGCTGTCTGGGGCTTCATTTTAACACATGCTTCACAATTACTGTAGTCTGGGAAGAGAGAGGCAGAAAACTGACCATCAAAAGTAACATATCTGGTCCAGCAGTGGCACACATTTCCTCTACTCACTGGTCACCGGCCAGAAATAGTCACATGGCTACGTATTACCTTATTCAGTGGGACAATGTATTGTTAACACTCAACATTAGCTATGATTATTAATTTGATTATTTACATAAAGGGTATCCAGTTGTGCACCAATGTATTTGTCTTTCTTTGTAAAGTGCATTGCATTGAATCTCTCTCTCTCTCTCTCTCTCTCTCTTTTTTGCTTTGAATCACTACGGCAGCAAGCTGGATAGCATTCTCTAAACCTGGACTCCACCAACACTTGAGAGATTGAAACATCAAACCGCATTACAGGGATCATTGAGCAAATGAGAATGTTGAATATGAGGCTGGTGTTTCATTTTGGAAACGTCAGAACTTGCCAGTGGAGTAAGGACCCTGGGGTACTATAATTCACAATCTGTGCCCTAGAATTTCATGCCTGCTGAACCAGAACTCAACCATTAAAAAAAAGAGAGAGAGATAATTGCTCACACTGGAGATGTTTTCTAATTCTTTAAGATCAATCATTCATGAGCTGAGATTTATACAAACAGATCCTTGGCATCAAAGTGTCTACTTACTAAATATAGGAGGTTACATCGCATAAACAAAAATTAAAGTGGACATTTTATTTCCTCTTCAAAATTAACTTACAGATAAGATAAGAAGTTTATATTTTCCCTTGTAATTATATTTCAAATTCATCAGATTAAGTCTGAAGAGGCTACTATAACCTAAATTTTCTAATTTAAAGATGATGGTATTTTAAAGCAGGTTATAATGAATAGACTCATTTTATAGGGTCTAGCTGAGTCATAGCTACAAAGCAACCCCGCGGCCACGTGATTGCAGTTTTAAACGTCAGTACCCAGTACCGTTAAGATGCTCTCTACTCTGCCGCAACAACAGCCCACACTGAACATCTTATCCTGAGGTAAGAACTGCCTCACAACACTTCAGGGGATCCATAGAACTTCACAGCACAGACTGAACCATTCCAGAAATACAGAGGAAAACGTTGAAATGAGTCGTCTCTTTCTTTTAAGAAAAGCAGTATTTTAGGTCGTTTGAAAACAAACAAAGAAGCAACCCTCCTGGTTTATAGACACGTTTTGTGATTAAAATTTTATTGCCAGGTCCGTTAGTGGAGATTCTCAATTCTCGGCGTGTTTCTTCAAAGGTGCGATACAATGTTGTGTCTGGTCGTTGAACCCATTTAACCTGTGTTGTGTCTGAGCTGAATTCCTCAGACAGCTCCTCTCAGTCCTGAATCGCATACCAAACGCACCAAAAGATTCCACGAGGGTGAAGAAAGAGAGATGGAGGCGTCTCCGCTGCTGAAATGAGAAACGCGTGTCTTCAGCTTCTTCCCACATAGAACTGTTTTCGGCAGCACTTCCAACTTCTGCGCCTGCCCTGGGCACCTAGGGCAGAGCTCTGTGTCACATTAGCCTTCCGGAATAGAACCGGGGGTGTTTTAGAAGCGGTGATACCCTAAGCAGAATTATAGAAGTTAATTCAAATAACTTTCCACCGTTTTTTTTTTTTCTAATCACATATTTCACGAAGATAAAAAATAATTTGCATTAGAATATTGAAGACAGAGAGATACAATATATCTCAGTGAGAGACTTGATAGACAACGCTAGAAAGAGAAACAAAGAACTCTAAGTTCTGGGGAGATAAATTCATCTTAACAGCTTTGACCCTCATGGCGCATTTTGAGGACTCTGTAGTTTCTTTCAATTTTTCTAATACAGTTCAGTTTTCGTAGCTTTATTATTTTATACAAATCTACAGATTATTTTTTAAAATATAGGCATTTTGGCCCTGGCCGGTTGGCTCAGCGGTAGAGCGTCGGCCTGGCGTTCGGGGGACCCGGGTTCGATTCCCGGCCAGGGCACATAGGAGAAGCGCCCATCTGCTTCTCCACCCCCCCCCCCTTCCTCTCTGTCTCTCTCTTCCCCTCCCGCAGCCAAGGCTCCATTGAAGCAAAGATGGCCCGGGCGCTGGGGATGGCTCCTTGGCCTCTGCCCCAGGCGCTAGAGTGGCTCTGGTCGCGGCAGAGCGATGCCCCGGAGGGGCAGAGCATCGCCCCCTGGTGGGCAGAGCGTCTCCCCTGGTGGGCGTGCAGGGTGGATCCTGGTCCGGCGCATGCGGGAGTCTGTCTGTCTCTCCCCGTTTCCAGCTTTAGAAAAATACAAAAAAATAAAAAATTAAAAAATAAAAAAATAAAATATAGGCGTTTCGTAATTATATTTCCATGTACAGCCTCCATAGATCATAAATTAATAGTCTAGAAGGAAAGTCTTGTTCTGATGAACACTCCAGTACTTAGAGTTAGAAGGGTGTAGATTCATTAATATTTTAGCATTTCATTTATTTTTATGATTTATTGTGTGTTCTGATCGACATAGATCATCAAATCACACGGTGAAAGGTTATTGCTTTATTCCACATTGTAAACTCAAGAAACTAATTAGAATCATTTACAATCTTGATAGGAAAATAATAAGAAATTTGAATGTCTAAGCTAAACCATGCAAAAGACGGAATAGTGTCTACAAATCTGTACCGTAATTAAAATTTCAGGAAAACAAGTACCTGGAATTTAAAAACTCATGGACATGGACAGCGGTGTGGAGATTGTTGGGGGGTTGGGTGGGGGGTGGAGGAAGCTAGAGGGAATTAAATGGGGACGGACGAGGACTTGACTTGGTTGGGGGGACACACCATACTGTACAGGGATGTGTTGTCGAATCGGGCACCTGAACCCTACATAAAACCATATTAACAAGTGTCCCCCAAAATATTCAACTGAAAAATAAGTAAGTACTAAAATTCTGTGTAGTGTGACGTAAGGGTGATGACGTGCATTGCGCCTTTTTGCGGAACAGGGAGCCAGGCCGTGAGGATGGACCGGCACGGACCCCACAGGAAAGCGAAACAAAAGCCAAAATCCGAGGAAAGATATTCACGACACATACCAATGAGGAGGGGTTGCTATTCACCCTGTGAGCAGGGAGTTCTCTTCATGCTCGCTGACCCCCGGGAGTGAGTTCCTTTTCAAAACATGGAATTAGTCCCAGTTACAGTGTTAGTGACTTAAAATCAGGTTTGTTGGATAACCAATTTATGCAAACAAGAAGAACATACATTTGCCTTTTTTTAACGGTGTCTTACACATTTTTAAAATAAAAAATGTTTGCATGAGTGTACTCTGGATGGTCAGGAGGCACGAGGACGTCCATAAATGTTCATACAACGGGAAGGGTCCACCAAGAACTATAAATTAGTAAAAGACAATAACGAAAAAAAAATGTAGAGAAACATATGAATCCATAATGGGGGAAAATCAACACGGAAAAGTCAAACACTGTGAAGAACGCTCATTGCCTTAGTTTTTTACAATGGCTTGGAATCTTTTTTAGACTTTGAACCTGAAAAATGAAATCACTTTGCCTTTGCCTTTAGTCTATTTGTCATTGTCAAACATGGCCTTTCTCTCCCCAAAGGAGGCCTCCAGGTAGCTTCTGCATCTCTCAGGCCTGGGTTTGCTCACTGCCCAATGTGCTGATACAAACAGCGAGCGGCATGGGTGTCGATCAGAGAAGCTGGAGTGAGCAGGAAGAGCTTTCATGCCTGAGTCAGGTCTGACACCTGTAACAGAAGAGCCCAGGAGAAGGAGGATTGGACGGGAAGTCCCTTAGACTGCAGCACAGTGTTAGGAGAACATGGACAGACCAATAGGAAATCCTGCAGTCAAAGCACCCTGTAATGGGAACCCCATATCCCACAGAAGTGGACCCCAGCAGTCACCAGCTGGGAGCTGTCTGGGAAAGCAGGACCTGTGATGATGATGATGATGATGATGATGATGGTGCCTGCAGAAGAGGGGGTCGTGGGGGCGGTCAAACATCGTGATCCTTGGCCCTGGTTGGTGACTCGGTGGATAAAGAGTTGGCCCGGCATATGAGCATGATTCCTGGTCAGGACACACAGAAGAGGCAACCAGCTGATTCTCCCCCTCCTCCTTTTCTCCCTCTTTCTCTCCTGCAGCCAGTGCCTCAATTGGTTTGAGCGGGGCCCTGGGCGCTGTTGGAGCACATTGGCCTCAGGCACTAAAAATGGCTTGGTACTTGACCATTGGCCCCAAACAAGGTTGCCAGGTGGATCCCAGTCAGGGTGCATGTGGGAGTCTACCTCACTTATCCCCTCCTTTCACCAAAACAAACAAAAAAACTGTGTTCCTTGAAGCAAGAGATCTGAAGAGCACTGGTTTAAGGCTGCCATAACCCGTATTATGAGTTAATAATTACTGGTAAGCTCAATGCACACCTATAATAAATATCTGAGTTGTTTTATTCAATTGGGTATTAACCTTTATTGTAGGATGTTTTTCATGAAGAGAAAGATATAGTCATTACATTAATGAGTGCTTTTGTTTTCAATGAGAGTAATAGAACATATAAGCAAAATAAATTACAAGTAATACAATAATTCCAAGTAAAATGCCAAGTTTTGAATGTAATTTATTTTAATTAGTTAGAAATCAGATAAATTAGATACCTTCAAGGAATCACATTTCGGCAGGCGGAACAGGGACCTGATTCCAGACAAGCGATGACTTTCTCAGAATGTTAAGATGTATTTGTAATTTGTCAGAATTATAGCATGATCAGGATCACTGGAAAATTTAAATAATATTTAAGAAAGTTTATTCTATGGAGACATATATCAAAACCACAAAGTATTAAAATACGGTATAAAGCAGTAAATTAGGCCTCTTTTCCTAAATCCAAGTCTGAGCACGATTGCTAAAATTCTCGTTCCATGAACTTTAATACGAAAATTATTTCTGAGCACCTGTAACTTTAGAGATGGACTCACATTCGCATCAGGCACTTCAGGTTGGTGTGGATGTGTGCGAGCAGTCTCTTTCTTCTCCTATCCATTTTTTACCCCCCAAATAACAGTTATTTTTTCAACTCCAGGAGTCTTCCGAAAACCACGAAATACTTTTGAAAACACACCTGGCAATGGTGAAATAAATGAACGCAACAGGAATGTAACGAGACAATATCACCATAAAAACAGAGGTCAAGACATATGTGTGCTTCACTCAACATCCCAGATCACCTGAACACACAGTAAACATACCCTCGAGTGCAGAAGAAAGGCTTTGTGCCTTTGACAATATTCTCCCAATTTTGTGGCATCCCCAAGGGGAACCAGGCCATAATGCAATCTTATCTCACGTTTGGCTTCCAAATTCTGAAACAAAGGTTAACAAACAGAAAGTTTATCAAAGGGTGTGTTTTTCTTATCCACGTATATGAAAGGGTTGCAAAATAAGAAGGATTGGGCAGAGAAGAGAGAGTTTCTGTGCACTGTCAGCAAAAGCCTTGGCCACAGTCTCAGTGAGGTCCTTGTCTACTGAGCACTCCAGGGTTATTCTGTCTTATTGTTCCTGCTCTGCTAATCACGCATGGGGGGTACACTGCCTCAGGAAGGGGTCCCACTCCAGTGCAAAGCCACGCAGTTTGACTGTCAGCCCCCAGCACCCCCAGCAGCTGGAAGAATACATTCTTCTCTCCTGACATAGGGTCAAGGTAGCCTGCCAGAGCCTCCACTGTCCCCACAAAAGAAATCTTGAGCTGGAGGCTGAGAGGAAATAACATACTCACGTAGGTATAATCGACTGTCTTTCACGCAGGAACGAAGGACATACAATGAAGAAAAGACAGACTTTTCTTTTTCTTTTGTTTTTTTCCCCTTCTTTTCCAAGTGAGAGGAGGGGAGATAGAGAGATAAACTCCTTATACCGTTCACTAAAATCAATTCAAAATTCATCGTAGACCTACATTTTAAAGGCCAAATTATAGAACTCCTAGAATAAAACGTAGAAATGCGTTGACATGACCATGGGTGATGGCATTTTAGATAAAACACCACAGGCACAATCCACGAGGAAATACAGTTGAAACACTGGTTTTCATTAAAATGTAAAACTTCTGTTCTGTGAAAGATGGTGTCAAGAGAATAAAAAGGTAAGCCAGGGACTGAGAGAAAAGGTTTGGAAAAGACACATCTGATAAAGCACTATTTGTTATCCACAATATGCAAACAACTTATTAACTCAACAACAAGAAAATGAACAACACAATTAAAAATGGGCAGAAGATGGGACCTCACCCAAAAAGAACTGCAGATGGCAAATAAGCACATGAAAACATCTTCTACAACAGGAAAGCACTGCTCTACCCTGTGTGTCATCCAGAAAAGGCAACTTAAAACAGCAATGAGATGCACACATATTATTAGAACAGCCAAAAACCAAAACACTGACCACACCAAATGCTGGTTGGGATGTGGAACAACAGGGACTCTCATTCATTTCCGGTGGAAATGCAAGCACATTGGGAGACAGTGTGGCAGTTTCTTACAAAATTAAGCGCATTCTGACTATATAATCCAACAGATGCACTCCTTGTATTTACCGGAGGAGTTAAAAATATATGTCCACACTGACACCGACACACCCATGTTGACCGCAGCTTGATAGATAGTTGCCAAAAGTGGGAAGTGACCAAGAAGATTTCCCTGAGCAGGTGAACTGCTAAATAACCCATGGGACATCCAGACGATGGGATGTTACTCAGTTTTTAAAATAAACGAGTTGTCAAACTACAAAAAATACAGAGGAAATGCATGCATATTACTAAGTGAAAGAAGTCAATCTGATAAGGATATATCCTCTGTGGTTCCAACTACATATATGACATTGTGGAGAAGACCAAACCGTGGAGACAAGAGTAGACCCCAAAGGAGCCTTGGACTATGGGCAGTAATGATGTGTGACTGTAGGTTCATTGATAACAACAGGGGCCACTCTGGCAGGGGAAGTCTACAGTAAGGGAGGCTGTGGTGCATGGTTAAGAAGCACATGGGTAATACCTGGACCTTCTGCTCAATTTTACTGTGAACAGAAAATTGTTCTTAAAAGTAGACTATTAAAAAATACATAAGCCTGACCAGGTGGTGGCGCAGTGGATAGAGCGTCGGACTGGGATGCAGAGGATCCAGGTTCGAGACCCCAAGGTCGCCAGCTTAAGCGCGAGCTCATCAGGTTAGAGCAAAAGCTCACCAGCTTGGACCCAAGGTCGCTGGCTCAAGCAAGGGGTTACTCGGTTTGCTGAAGGTCCGCGGTCAAGGCACATATGAGAAAGCAATCAATGAACAACTAAGGTGTCACAACGGAAAACTGATGATTGATGCTTCTTATCCCTCTCTGTTCCTGTCTGTCTGTCCCTATCTATCCTTCTTTCTGACTCTCTGTCTCTGTAAAAAAACAAAACAAAACAAAACAAAAACCATAAAAGCAGATGGTTCGTTGGGATGGAGGTCAGAGGTAAGGGAGGCTAAGAGGAGAAGGTGAGAACCTGCAGTTGATCAACTAGTGTCAGAGGCACACCAGAGGATATTTATTTCGGTGAAATGCTATTTTTTTATAAATCTGTTTCTCAGTCTGAAGCTCAACGGTATCTCTGTCAAGAATTAATGAAATGCTATAAATCATTTCTAAGCCTGATATACAGATACGTGTAAATGGATATTATACAAAGACTACCATGTTGTATCGATCTGAAGAGGGCATTGTCTACCTATAAGTAAACTGTCCAAGAAGTGAAATTATCCCAATAATTCATGAGGATCATGGAACTCAAACAAAAAAACATGAAAGTTGGATGAGTTCCACGCTCGTCTCCGCAGCGGGGACACGGATGTAACACAGAGTTGTGCTTGCTGGGAGGGGCAGAAGCACGTGGTCCGGACGGGTGTGGGTCGCGCTTCTTGGGGTGATATCCCGTCTTCCTGTGTGAGGCTGACCTGCCACACTTTCCAAGGACAGTATGTGTGGTCCACACAGTAACATCTCCTATCAATATACTATGAAGTCATCACGGACAAAACCATCCCATCTTCTCCAGTTCTGATCAATTTCATGTTGCCAATTTAAACTTGACTTCTCTGGGTGAGAAGAGTTCACTTCGGAGAGAAGTTGGCTACCCCCTGCCTGTTATCCCGTACGCTTATTAACGCATGCCGATTACACATCTGTATGTGTATGTGTATAGATGCATGTACTCACATGCACACACATAAACATAAGTAAGTCATCATGATTATTGATGAGTGTGTTTTATGATAGAATCATAAATATAAATGAAAAAAATGTAGATGAGGAATGTCCATTGGGCATTTGCTTTGACCTGCCAAGTCTGTTGACCAATTCGGTGTATTTTTGTTGAGCATGTGCATGGTGCATGTAACTTTGCAAGTCCCTAGGGAAATAAAAGCAAACCACGTGTGATGTGATTCTCCATAGAGAGCATGTCCCCGCGAGCTGTTTATTACTTATTCTGACACAGAAGGAAACCAAATACATGTGGCAGTTTCTTCTTTATGAACACAGGCTAGTTCTACTCAGGCTTTGCTATTTTAATTGATTTTTTTTTTGTATTTTTCTGAAGCTGGAAATGGGGAGAGACAGTCAGACAGACTCCCGCATGCGCCCGACCGATATCCACCCGGCACGCCCACCAGGGGCGACGCTCTGCCCACCAGGGGGCGATGCTCTGCTGGGACCAGAGCCACTCTAGTGTCTGGGGCAGAGGCCAAGGAGCCATCCCCAGCGCCCGGGCCAACTTTGCTCCAATGGAGCCTTGGCTGCGGGAGGGGAAGAGAGAGACAGAGAGGAAGGAGGGGTTGGGGGTGGAGAAGCAAATGGGCGCTTCTCCTATGTGCCCTGGCCAGGAATCGAACCTGGGTCCCCCGCATGCCAGGCCGACGCTCTACCGCTGAGCCAACCGGCCAGGGCCTTAATTGATTTTTTAACGATTAAACTATTTGCCTAGAGGATCAAGAGCCAGATCTATCTCTTTCAACCGCATTTATTCCAAAGAAATATAATCATATGTGCTAGCTTAATTGTTGTTTTCATTTGCTATCATTTTAATTTGGTTCTTATTAATGGAACAAATTAATTAATATTTGTGTCAAGAACTCTACCTTTTTCTTTTTCTAGTTTAATTATCAGAACAAAAAAAGGAGCTGCAGTAATCTTCATAACTGGTTTGATAAATGAGTTTTCTGTCACTCAACAATTTGGCTGCAACACAATTTACTACTTGGTACTTTGTAAAGTATAAGATTTTATAATCAAATTTTAAATTTCAAAGTATGCTCTTAAGATCATTGATTTGAGGATATTGCTTCGCCTTATATTGCCTTATATAAATTATGTAAGCTATAACTGAATCATAACCATTATTAAATGCAACAAATGGTAACCTAGAATATTAACAAGAGAGTAAGAATTACTGCAAAATGTACATATTTAAGTCAGATTTACCACTGAAAATTGTATCAGTTGGGAAGTCACAAGGTAGATTTATGCAATAACAAATCATTTGTCAAATAAATTTTCACAACCTTATGCTCAACCAAAGTGAACAGATTTCTTTGCTAAGCAATTTTTATGAAATTTTATTATGTTAATGTGTATTTTAAAATTTTAGACAAGACTTTAATCCACTGCTTTTCATCATTATTATTCTTTTCTGCAATATGTTAAAAAAATCCATGTGATGCATTTTAGAAACAGAATCATTTAAAGAAAGACTATTAACAACGTAATATATTTAATTTGTTGTGCATTATATTATATTTACAACACTTTCAGAATTAAAAAAGACTGATAATGTAATAATATGTAAATAATGGAAGATATAGGTAATAAAGTTTATTTATAACTTATCGTTCTCTTTGTTTTAAAAAATAATCAAGGTGGCCTGACTAGGCAGTGGCACAGTGAATAGAGCATTGGACTGGGATGCGGAGGACCCAGGTTTGAGATTCCAAGGTCACCAGTTTGAGCGCAGGCTCATCTGGTTTGAGCAAAAAGCGCACCAGCTTGGACCCAAGGTCGCTGGCTTGAGCAAGGGGTTACTTGGTCTGCTGAAGGCCTGCAGTCAAGGCACATATGAGAAAGCAATCAATGAACAACTAAGGTGTCGCAATGAAAAACTAATGATTGATGCTTCATCTCTCTTTGTTTTGGTCTGTCTGTCTGTCCCTATCTATCCCTCTCTCTGACTTTCTCTCTGTCTCTGTAAAAAAAAAAACAAAACATATATATATATATAAATTAATAAATAAATAAAAAACAATCAAGGTAAAAGTGAGCACAGCACCAAGAGGGAACCCAAGGTGTTTTAGAGATATTCCAGGATCATAAAATATAACCGAGCTGTCGAGAATTAGATAAAAGAAACAATCAAACAAAACCAAGTTGTGGATAAATCAGAAAGGGGGCAGCCGTGTATAAACCAGTCAAATGAGAGAAAACAGGGTTAGAGTCAGTACCTGTGGCAAAAACAATGAGAAAGAAGCAAAAGCAGGATGAAAAAGCCCTAGATATCATCAAAAAATAAAAACAGACGTGATCGGAGTATAGAGAGACAGAACCTGAATTTTGTCAAATATGGAGAATTGAGTTGTGCAAGTAAGTCTTGTGAGAACAGAGAAACAGCTGTCGGAGGGGAGGAGTTGGGTGAAAGAGGTGAAGGAATTTAGCAACAAACAACAACAGAGAACTCTCAGGCAGACAAGAGTACGGGGATGCCCGCGGAGAAAGAAGGGCGAGGGGACGCAGCAGAGGGTCTAGTGGGATAAATGAACGGTCACTGCAGGAGACTTGAGTTGGTGAACACACAGTACGATCTACAGATGCTTATCCTAGAATATACACTTGAAACCTATAGAATCTTATTAACCCACATCACCCTCCCCCCCCCCCCCCGTGAACTCAATTAAAATGTATAAAAAATGCAAGTCGTTTAATAGGACCAGAAAACCTTTCAGACCGCCCCTCCGGGTTTCACTGGGATCGTCGTGAGGAGCTCCGGTGGGCGGGCAGACCGTTGCCATCTCAAAACATACATCACGCTAATATTTTACGTTATAAAAAGTTTTCATAGGATGCACAGGCAACCGTTGCTTGAAAACCATTACCTTTGTTTTAGAATTCCTGAAATATTTGTCAAGGTGTGAGTGATCGTTATTTGCATATAGGAGTACTCTTAATTGCATTTGCATATATGTCATTATAATTATTCAACTTGCATATAAATTGAATAATTATGTTATATTATTTGAATGCTTCAGAGAAATTGTAAAATAATGACAGCATTTTGCAAAAAAATAAAAAAAACACATTTTAACCTGCAAGTACATGATTAAATGTTTCTTAAAATTTTATTTTATTGTGAAATATATCATACAGCCTGTGTATATAAGGAATGTGTTGAGCTCAAAAGAATCATAAAATAAATACCTCTGATTCAGTGCACAGATTGGCAAGTTAAAAATATTACCGGCGTCTTTCAGTTTCATTCAAATGCGTGCCGATTCCTCAAAAGAAGAAAATAAATATGCCAGCCTCTAACTAGAATTTTTCCATTTGAATTGGGAAATGATTACACCTGAAAAGTGAATAGAACAAAAAAAGGGAATCTCAATAATTTCCCACAAAATCATCTCCTTTTTTTTGTACTGATTGTGTGTCTTCTTTTTCAAGGTTCTTGAAGGGGATGTGTGCCCTTTAGGGAACAAATCTCTCTCTAAATACTGAGGGGCTGCACCCTTCCTTCAGTGTTGACACATCAGAACCTAATGTTAATTAACTCAAAAAGGTGTTAAATTTTCCTTGTGATTTTCTCTTTCCCCGCATGCTATTTAGTTAGGGTGTTTTCTCTTCTTCCTTTATTTATTGATTTCTACTTAATTCCACTAGAGACAAAGAAAATATTTTGCATAATTTAAACTTAATAAAATGGATAATACATTTATTGTATAATTTACCATATGGAAAAATTTTCTTTAAGTTTTGCATTGATCTAAAAAAAATTTTATATTTTATCATTGTCCAATATAATGTTCTATAATTTCTAGTAGATTGCTTTATTGAGTTGTTTTTCATAAAATCTGTGTATTTAATTTATTCTGCCTGTGATTTACTGAGAGAAGTAATTACCCTTTCCTCTTATGTGTGTGTGTTCTTTTATTTTACTTTTAAATTTGGTTAAGTTTTTTACTCTATTTTGAGTGCATTTAGTTGTACACATATATGTAAAATAGTGACATTATCCCAGTAAATGGACCTCAGTTGAATGACATCGGTCCCTCTTAACTATTACTTATGTTACACTTTACCATTAGCATAGTTATAACAGATGGGTTTCTTTTATCTACAATACCTACATTTTAACATCTTTCTTGTATCTATGCTTTTAATTTTTTAATTGAGGAATTTATATTCAATGAGATCATAAGCATATGGTAAACTTGCAAATTTCTGAACCCAAGAATTAAGATACAGCCTTTTGCCTTGCCGGTCAATGAAAGGAGTGACTGCTATTGATGTTGTTTTTAGATAAACACTAAATTAATAGTTAAATTTTATATAACTCTTTCCCCCCTGATGAACCAGTCTTGGAAACACGGAATTAGAGCTTCCATTAGCCTTGGTCCTTAGGGGAGGACATGGGACAACTTCTCAGTCCAACAATGCAGGACGCGTAGGTACCGATCAGGAGGTGAATATTTGTTCATCTGAGTCTCTGAGATTTTGAGCTGTGTGAGATAGCCTACCTTGACTAATACAGGAAGCATTAAATGTTGAAGTCAATGATAGAATGATTTAAATGATCTTCTTTTATCTTTAGCTTATGTCAGTTTTAATTAAGCTTTTCATTTTAGGACATTTCTATTTTATTTTTAAAAATTTGCTATAAAATTTTTTAGAACATACTGTCACAAACTTTGTACTATCATCTGCTGTGATAACCCTTGTGTTTTCATGACAATTATTTTGTGCCTTCTCTGTTTTGTTTTTGTTTTTCCTAACAGATCAGTTTACTTGGTATTTACTTTACAATGTATTATCTACGTTAATACTCTGTGGTTTGTGAGATATATCACTGATTTATTCTGTTATATTCCTTTGCATCTACCGTCTCTGAGTTTAGATTTCTTCTTTGATGACTTCTTGACATAACTATTTTACAATTTTACTCTTTTTCTAATGTATACTTTCATATTGGAATATCTTCTTTGAACATAATCTTATTTGTACCCTGGCTACAAATATGTTAATTTTGCTTTAGTCAAATATGTTTTGTAATTTTAATACGTTTTTTTTTTTTCTGGTGGATATTAGTAGATTTATCTTAATTTCTAAATCTAAACCTAAATGTGCTTTTTGATTTTATCCTTGTTTTCTTACTAGATTTCACTGTGGTAAGAGAACATAGTAGCAATGACTTCAATCCTTTGAGATTGGGAATCTCCCGTGAGCAGCCACAGCTCAAAGTGAGCTCTCACGGGAGTCTGCACTTCCTTCCATTGGTGCTACTTGGGAGGTCTCAGACACTCGGAGTGGAGAATTTGATTTCAACTGGCTCAGTGTTGCTAGTCGTCCCCTTATGCTTCGGGCAGAATCCAGTGTGGCTCCTCTCTGCCCAGCAAGTATCCCCGTGAAAACATTCCAAGAAAAATGAGCAGACAACAGGCAACTTATTTAAGGAAATGAGGTCTTTGGGGTTAGAAATGGCAATGGAAATCATGGAAACAGACCCCTGAAGACGTCACAGACTATATTAGACACGGAACATTAAACGTGTGTGGATGTATTTAAAGCCATGAAAAGTAACTTTAAAAATAAAGTCAAATAGAGTACAAATAAATGCCAGACTTCTAAAAAACTTTAGAATGACTGCAGCTGAACACAATTTAAGCAACGGTAAGATAGACCTCAGATATGTTCACCTATAATCTAGTTCAGGGAGACAAATCAGTAGAAAAATAGAAGAAGAGGATGGAAGATACAGAGGAGAAGTGGAGATTATAAACTCTGTCTACTTACATCCGGAGAAATAAAATACAGATGAGAATGGATAAAAACACTAATTATCAAATCAAATTTGTGGAATTAACCAGCTCAAAATAAAATACTGAACCGTACAAACAAGGGTTGATTAGAATTGTTCTTATCAATCAGGGAAAGAATAAAGAATGTGTGTAAAAATAAATAGGCTTCTACTGAAAATTTAAATAGAGAGTATATTATCTTCAAACAAGTAGAAGGCATAGAAAAGCCAATTAATTTAACAGAAATGACATGACTAGCTCTCCAAGAAGTGACCAACCATCATGAAATTTAATCAGTGTATAACAAGGTCTTCCAATGTGAGTCTCAGGAAAAGAATATGTTTAACTAGTCTATTCCAACAAATAATCTACAAAGCCTTCCCGGTATTTATTTTTAAGAGAGAAAAATCCTCCGATTCATTAAATAAGGCTTGCATTACCATGGTAACAAAACTCAAACAACCTTAATTACACAATTCAGTACAGACCCAAAAATAGTAAATCGATTCCTAGCAGATAAAACTTGAAACTATTTATTAATTGATATGTTATAATTAACTTAGGTCCTAAACTTGGAAGTATAGATAATATCAGAAAACAAACCAATGCAATTAACTTATTATCTGAAGGTGAATAATCATATGAGTACCTTTGAAAAAGATTAAAAACTTTCAATTATCTCAATAAAAATACTTCTCAGAAGTATAATAGAAGAAACTTAAAATGATTGATTATATGCAATCATAAGCCAAATACAATAATAGATAAAAATTTAGATGATTGTCTTTTGAAATGAAATAAAAAAGAATGCCTTCTATTATCCTGCTATCTAACAGAGTCTGGCATTCCTGGTGGATAGACTCAAGGTATGTATGTAAAGAAAAAAATGTAATCATTATAACTGAAGTAATAATGCTATCATTATTTAAAAATAATATAATTATCAATGTGTAGGAAAACAAAAATACAATAAATTATCTAACCTTATACAAGGTTGTTAATTATAAAACATTCTGTACATCAATGATATCTATCTAAATAGTGTAATAAGCCACAAGACATCAATCACCTATGGGCAATACTTAGCAAAGTGTTTAGACATTTACTAAAATAACAGTTTATTATAGAATTAAAAAAAGAATAATTTTAAGGACTAATTAAAAGACAATGTAATTAATCTAAATCAAAAGAAGAATATTGTATACTCTTTGATAGAGTATTTTAGAATTATAATAATCTGAATTATCTTCAAAATAACAATAAACTATTTAATTTACAAGTTAATTCATACATTTTAGAATGGATGAAATAAAATAAAAAAGACAAACAATACCAAGTACTGATGAGGATATAGAACAAACTGGATTCTCATAAAGTTTTAAATATATTTTTTTTATAAATTTTTTTAAATTATTTATTCATTTTAGAGAGGAGAGGGAGATACACAGAGAGAGAGAGAGAGAGAGAGAGAGAGAGAGAGGAGAGACAGAGAGAGAGAAGGGGGAGGAGCTGGAAGCATCAACTCCCATATGTGCCTTGACCAGGCAAGCCCAGGGTTTCAAACCGGCAACCTCAGCATTTCCAGGTCGACACTTTATCCACTGTGCCACCACAGGTCAGGCCTCATAAAGTTTTATAAAGTTATAATACACATTTGTCCCATGACCCATATATTTTACTGCCATATTTTTAATCAAGAAAATGCTTGCACAAGAATGTTTTTAATATTCCTTTTTCATAATAGCCTCAAACTGAAACAATTTAAATATTTCTTAAGAAGAAACTGGGTAAACAAATATTTGTGCATTTATGTAACAAAATACTTCTCTGCTTTAGAAAGAGACACACTGTTGATAAAGATAGAAACCAATCTTGGCCCTGGCCGGTTGGCTCAGTGGTAAAGCGTCGGCCTGGCGTGCAGAAGTCCCGGGTTCGATTCCCAGCCAGGACACACAGGAGAGGCGCCCATCTGCTTCTCCACCCCTCCCCCTCTCCTTCCTCTCTGTCTCTCTCTTCTCCTCCCGCAGCGAGGCTCCATTGGAGCAGGGATGGCCCGGGTGCTGGGGATGGCTCCTTGGCCTCTGCCCCAGGCGCTGGAGTGGCTCTGGTCAGGACAGAGCAACGCCCCGGAGGGGCAGAGCGTCGCCCCCTGGTGGGTGTGCCCGGTGGATCCCGGTCGGGCGCATGCGGGAGTCTGTCTAACTGTATATCCCCGTTTCCAGCTTCAGAAAAATACAAAAAAAAAAAAAAAAAGACAGAAACCAATCTCAAGCATTGAAAATGGACACAAGTGCGTATTTCTTTATATAAAATATTAGAACACAGAAAACACATCAATGCCGTTAGAACTCAGAACAGCAGGTGTTACTGCCTCCGGGAGGGACTGCCCACCGCATAAGGATTAACTGAGAAAGAACACACAAATACATTTTTTGTAGCGATGGAAACAATCTATACTTTGAAAGGGGAAGGTTTACAAGGGTATAGGCATTTGTTAAAACCCATCAACCTATATACCCTTAAGATTTTTCCGTTTCATTCTATTTAAGTTATACCTTAATTAATTAAAAGTATACACATTCAAAAACATAATAACAATATACACAAACAACACAATGCATTGCATATATAATGGTTTACGATGGACACTCAGTGGAAAGAAAATGGAGATAAAGAAACAGGAAGAGGGAAATAAAGAGAAACCAAGAGAAGGTGTACCTTTAAAAACAGGATTCTGAAGTGTAAAATACCTGATGTCCTAAAAAGGACAAAGATGAAAATTTTTTATTTTCGTGTGTGTAGGAGTCGGTGTTTCAGGAATATTTTCACAGTATCCGCCAGCCCGGCGCTTTCTGATGAAAGTTACCAGTGGCCCCAGTTCAAAGGGGGCCGAGGAGCAAGCCTGACACGGAAGCTGGAGACGGTCAATGCTTCAGAACAGACTTCCAAGGGGACTTCCAGGACCGTGTCTTTACATTCCAAAGGGCAATCCGCTCAGAAAACGAGCTATGCTGTGGTTTTCATCAGAAGGAGGAGGTCTCTCTGCTCCCCCAGACAGGGGCGGGGCAGCTCTGCACGAGGCTGGGTTCTTCTCCGGCCTGCACACCGCCCTGTCACTCCGCCTGCCCACACCCCGAACCCCGAAACCTCATGTTTGCTGTCAGGATATAAATATATATATATTTATATATATGAAATATATATAAATATATATTAATAATATATATTTATATTTAATATAATATATTTAATAATATAATATATAATATATATTAATAATATTATATATTATTAATATATATAAATAAATACATATATTAAATTTATATGTATATATATTGCTGTTGGGTTTTTTGTTTTGTTTTGTGGTTGTTTTGAGAGAATAAGAGGGACAGGAACATGGAGCTGCTCCTGTGTGTGCCCTGACCAGGGAATCAAACCGGCAACCTCCATGCTCCTGGACGACACTCCAAACTACAGTGCTATCTGGCCAGGGCTTTTTATTTTTCAAGAGTTTATTGGTTGATACTTAAAGAGACAGAGAGAGGAAGAAAGAGAGAGAGGGGGGAGGGGGAGGGGAAGCATTCATTTCTTGTTCCACTCAGTCGTGCGTTCATTGGTTGCTTCCCCTTTGTGCCCTGACAGGGATCGAACCTGCGACCTTGTCCATTCATGAGAATGCTTTTAATTGACTGAGCTAACTAGCCAGGGATTTTGTATCATTAATGGTTTTAAATAATAAATTTGTTATTGAGGAATTCATAAAAAGTAATATTTATATTATACAGTTACACATATATAAATGTATTATTTTTGAATAAAAATTTTAAAAATGCTTAGGCTTTGAGTAAATTTAGGCTAAGGTAGAATGTTTGTCATGTCAAATATTAATAAAGAATATAATACGGTGCCCCCAAAATACTTTTATTTTGCATTTAAAATGTTGAAAAGCAAATTATGCAACTCTTAGGCAAGAGAGAGCAGAACAACTTTAAGAAGTAAAGTTTCTCCCTAAACGAAGTACACTCGTAAACCAGCAGCCTCTGTATTCCATGGGGATGTGTAAAAAATGCAGAGTATCACAGGCCATGCCCTGGACATAAAATCCAAATTTGGAGCATATCCATGTTCTGTGCATGTGCACGAACGTCATGAAATTAGAGGGTGTAAGTTTAGAGAACAAACTGGAACCAGGGAAAATAGAAATATTAAAGGAAAATGGGCCCCATGTGTATTGAATGGAAAATAAAAGATCTCAGAAAGCAAACTGAACTCACTACTTTAACAGAAATTCAGACCAAGGTTCTTAGGAAAGGATACCAGGAGAAAAGGTTGTTAATGAGACTACTGTGAAGTCCTTCTCTTGATAAAAGGACTTCAAAGTGCCTGCAGGTATCAGACTTAAACTAGAAAGTACTGATACATTATATCAAGAATTCATCATTCATAAGTAGACACAGTGATTAGAAGTGAGAAAGCAAAGTTCATAGTTTCTTGGAGAGAGCAGGTGTATCAAGTGTTACAGTAGATGTAATTAAGAAAAAGCATTTCCATTAATAAGAGGCACTCAAGGTGAACAGGCAGAATTATAATTAATGGACTTCAGGCTTGCTTAGTTACTGGATGGATGTCTGAAGATGCTCTTAATACAGGTGAAAGTGGGTGATATTTGTTAAAAAGAAATGGATTCTTTGCAAAGCCATAGTTAAGTTCTTACCTCTCATCAAAACACACAGTAATAACACAGTGAAAATAAAGGACAGATGAATAATTGAACATTTCAGGGACTAAGGTTTCATGACTAAGATTTTTGACAATAAAATCTTTTATTATAAGAATGGAAACGTAGATGTCATCACCATCCTCACCGCCGTCATCATCGTTGTCATCGTCATCATCATCACCGCCACTGTGAGTAACCCCAGGATTAACACCCGTCAGGATTCTCAGTGGTTCACACTGTCTCCCTCCCATGAAACAGTGTGTCACTACAGGTCCCTATTCATCGACACTCTTTTTCTTGTCTTCTGATTTCCACCTCTATTGGTTTCCCATCACTGCTGTAACAAACAGAGTGTATCACTCAGAATGTTGGGTTACCAGTTTTTATCCTTGATACTTTCTCCACCGGTGCTTTTGTGGAAATTTAGAGGACACGCCCGTTGTCAGCGAGCAGCTACTGTACATGAGATAGCTGAATCATACCTAGCTGAACAAGTGATTTTTATCTGTTAGCAACGCTTTCTTTTATGTCATTAGTCATTTTAAATAATACAGTCCTTCTTGATGAATTCAGAAAAAGGAATATTTAATAATGACAAGAAGCCAGAAAAGTTTAGGCAACTGGTCAAGTTCTGTTTCTCTGCATTCTTTTATGCGTAAAATATAAATTTTACATTGTTCTAGATCTTTTTCCTATAGTAGAGTGTAAATATTCAATAGCTTTTTATTTTATTAAGCAATTTGCCTGAAAGCCATGAATTATATCTAAATATAAATGCACCAACAATGCAACAGTTCAATTCCATTATCATTAACCACTTGTCTATTTTTCAGGACAGCTTATGTAATTATTTTGCATAAATGCAATGCTTAGCAAAGTAAAACAGCACACATTTTTCTTTTCTTTTCTAATTTGGAAAAATGCGTGGCTAATGCCCCTGGGTTTTGCATACATTCATTTTTTTCTAATGTTTTCTCTAAGTCATAAAGTAGATTAAGATATATCATACTATCATGAGAAAGCAGGCAGATAGTCATGCAGAATTGAATACTGGCCATCTTTAATGCTCTGATAGCCATTTTATATCTGCATCTTATTAATATTGTAAGACATTCTATTGAAAATGCAACTGCTTATCCTACTATATCAAGTTTATGATCAGCTTTGCTCTATCAAAACCTTCCTATGGTTGATGGTATTAGACATTCATTCTGTATCCCCAAACTGCCTTAAGAATGGACTATTAAGTAAATAATACAGTTTCCAAATTTTTTGTGTGTGAACATTTAAAACATAATAGGAAATCAATCTCTTAGACTTTGCTTATGATAGAGCTCTGGGCTGCCACGGGAGTGTTTCTGATAGCTATTATGACACCATAAAAAATATAAAGAGATTTTGACTCAAACTGCATACAAATGAATGAAACAATTTGAGACTGATTTCCAAAGAAAGAAAGAGAATGTTAAGGTGACAGTGTTTCACTGCAGGGGGCAACACCTTGCCACAAACTCTCAATACAGTGAATAAAAAAAATAAATAGATGACATTTCCAACGAAGTGCGTGATTTGAGAGATGCTCAGAGCAGCTCCAAGTGCAAATGCAAAGGAAGACTCTTGAAGAAAGGCAGAAGGTGCCATACGTTTGATCCTTGTCGCTTCCGGTAGCGCAGACCACCCCTTTGACCCTCCCGGTTCTCCTGCCTGGTCAGCACTGGGTGGGAAGCCAGGTGGCTTCCATCTCCAATGGGTCCCTGAGAGCAAGTTAGGCGCTTTGAGTTTCTAATGTGATGCAGTTCAAGCCACGGAGCACTCCAGTCATGCAGGAGCCAACGCATCTACGAGCAGCCTCCACCTTGCTCCTCAGAGAACCGTGGGTGTTCTGGGGAGAGCCCGGCTCAATATTTATCAACTGCCACAGGCCTCGTCTCAACGTTGGCTCTGTGTCACAAAGGGTGTCAGTACGGCCTTTGCTTTCACCACGCTTCAAGTAATCCAGTGGCCTTCCGAACGGGTAGTTTTCCACGGACCAGTTACTACGTAAGGCAAAATAAGAGCGTAAAAAGATGTTGGAAAGAGCAGCAGAAAGACAGAAAAAGTTCAAAGCATCCTTTTCTATGCTAATATAACACACATTTTCTTTTTCTTTTTTTAATTCTTCTGAAAATTAAAAATAAAAACGAGCACACTGTAATTGCAAAAAGATGTTATTCTAGCATTCTATTATATTTTTTATATGGGCTTGTGAAAAATACAAGCCCAGATACAATCAATAATGCTAGTCTTACAATGCTATTTGCATGGTGAATCTGTTTTTTTTTTCCCTTATTGCTTTCAACAAGGTATTCCTACAATATCCTGATATTGCCTTCATGTTTAGACTTTCAAAGTAAGAATGTTATAAAACGGATATTGCCTTTTATGCTTTTAAAGAGACTCTCAGATTTTGTAATGCAACATGTATAGCTTTGCTGTAGATTTGTCCAGTAACAATTACGATTTGATAGGAAAAAAAAAACATTCTGGCTAAGTTAAAGAAAGAAGAAATGCATTGGAAGTTAGCCACCTAATACATAAATTGAAGGAAATACTGGAAACAAGAATACAACAAGTTAGAATTGGAACAGGAATTACACCCATGGGTATTGCAAGAAAAGTATCAGTCCGAATAGCATTACTTTCCTCCTCATACCATTGGCAGTAAACACAAGGCAGTCTTCAGATTGCTGCCAATAGGCATTAGATGTGTCTCCTGCTGGATGTATTTCCAAAGTGGTCTGGATTTCTCCGTGTGACTTCCTCAAAATCGAATGTCCTAAGCAAGAGTGTTTGACTAGGTTAATGCCTTTACCCTATATCCTAAAGTCTTTCTGTCTTCAGCTGATCTTTGTTCTAATCCACTAGACCCTAAACAACCTTATTTAAGGAAAACTGATTGTGAGAGTCTTCTAGTTACAGTGCTTTATTAATTCTGAACTTCCTACTGAATGGAGTACACAATCTTTTGCATTGCATTCAAGAAACTCGATGATCTGGCCCTGACTGGGCAGCTCAGTTGGTTGGAGTGTCGTCCCGATAGACCAAGGCTACAGGCTCCATCTCTGCTCAGGGCACATGCACAAATCAGCCAGGGAATGATAAGTAAGAAGAACGACAAATTGATGTTCCTCTCTCTCTCTCTCTCTCTCTCTCTCTCTCAAATCAATAACAATAAGGATAATAATTTGGACTTTGAAAAAAAGAAACTCCATAACCTGGCACTGCCTGCATCTATCTCTTCTGCAAAAGGATCCTTCGCATTTTAAATTCTCCTTGCAATTCTTCAAGCACGCTCTGCAGTTTCTCTCAATGTGCCTTACGCTTTCACATCTCCGTGTGCTCTTCATGCCGTGCTGTCCACGTGGAATGTCCTCCTTGGATGTCCCACACCACCAATTGCTTTCACACCCATTCAAATGTCACTTAAGGTGCATCTGGAATTTTCTTCAATTAAATTCTAGAAAATAAACCCTGGCCAGTTGGCTCAGTGGTAGAGCATCGGCCTGGCGTGCAGGAGTCCCAAGTTCGATTCCTGGCCAGGGCACACAGGAGTAGTGCCCATCTGCTTCTCCACCCCTTCCCCTCTCCTTCCTCTCTGTCTCTCTCTTCCCCTCCCTCAGCCAAGGCTCCATTGGAGCAAAGTTGGCCCAGGCGCTGAGGATGGCTCTGTGGCCTCTGCCTCAGGTGCTAGAATGGCTCTGGTTGCAACAGAGCAATGCCCCAGATGGACAGAGCATCGCCCCTGGTGGGCATGCCGGGTGGATCCCGGTCGGGCACATGCAGGAGTCTGTCTGACTGCCTCCCCATTTCCAACTTCAGAAAAATACAAAAAAAAAATTTTTTTCTAGAAAATAAACCCCCATTACCTTGTGCTAAGTCTGTTATCTTGTATTTATTATTCATATTGCTAATTATCTCACTGTTTTAATTCTTATTTACATCTCTCTCTTGGATAATCTTTAATTCTGTAAGAGCCAGGACTTCTTTTTTAAACTCAAACTGGCTTTCTTTGCCCCCAATAAGCTACTTGGCATATACTAGTGCTCACAAGAAGAACTTCGAATTTAAGAGCAGACCAGGAGAGAAAAACATATACTTAGCAAACTTCAAGTCTGCCTGGAAGATGTTTACATTATTATGGTGGTACAGATAAAATTTTATGGAATTTTAGAAGCAGAATATATCAATATTATTTCTGGCTTGGGGGAAAAATCTTTAAACTGATGTTTAAACTAGTAAACACAAAGTCAAGCGTATGCTGAGATACTTTGAAAGAAGGTGTAAAAACAACCCCCACAAAGTTATAGTTATCTCATGGATTTAGCTAAGTAAATTATATTTAGAGGGAAGGATAAAATCACTCACTACAGCTTCTTAAAGGTGGAAAACAGAAATTCTAGGTGTCAGCGCTAACGAGAGTGACTGAGAATGGAGGATGTGGAAGCCACGAGGCACCGGAAAAGCCACCATGACAGATAGACATTATTATTTTTTTTAATGACACATGTTAACATTTTAAAACTTAAAGTTCTGTAAGTATGCTGAAAATCAATCCTTAGCATAATTGTGAAGGTTATTAAATATACAGGGCATAACGTCTCTAGAGAGGAAGTGAGTGGTTTAACCGTGATCAAAAATAAATATTACCCAATTTGCTACATCAAATCTTTCTCGTTTTGTCTGAAGGGCTGGAAGATTTTTTTCTGATCAAATGAAATTGCACAGATATTTAATTTTGCTATCCATCTATTTCCACCCATCACTCCCAAATTATATTATGGAGGTAATGTTTAAACTGGTTATTCCACAAACTACATGTCCTTCTTCTTGAGCTGGTAGGTATCCTGACGGCTCCTGACGATATGAGGTGTGAGGGAAAAAATGTGCTCTTTCCTGTCGGGTCATTGTTCTGGTCAGTGTCCTGTCTCCACCAGGCAGAGGCCATTGTTTAGTTCTGTTTGTTTCCGTTCCTCGCACCAGCCTCCACTCCCTTCTTCAAAGGTACCAGCCCCACAACCTGCCTCGGTCCTCCGCAACCCGCCTCGGTCCTCCGCGCCTCGCTCTGCACACCTGCGGAACCGCAACCCGCCTGCTTTCCTTCTGGTCCATGGCCCAAGACTCAGGACTGTCTTTCTGCAGCTACTCCGTGTTATTTCTTTTTCTATACATTTTTGTCCTTTTAACCCATTAATATTTTTTTTTTAACCAACTTCATTCTTTAAATTCTCTCTGTTCAAATAACTGGGATGGTTCTGACTTTCTCAATGGCTCCTAACTGCTAAAGATACCTTGTGTCTTGACTTAATTAATAAACAATGAAATCCTTCAAAGTTTCATTCTATAAAATGAGATATGGGCATTTAACAAATGGATGAACAACTTTGTCAAGAGGTATAAATGATAAAAAAAAAATTTAAAAAAATGAAATGAATGAATCTTGGTTGGTCTGGATTTTTAATAAAGTACACTTAAGCTTCCAAGTCTAATGAACTAATGTCTGGATTTGTTTTCCTGTACTAGAGACTAAAAAATATTAGTTCAATCTATATTTAACATGTAGTTCATAAACTTAAAAAATTTAGCCTGGTCAGATAATTTTGGGAATTGGTTCATAATAACCTTAATATATGAAATTCAACCAGGCGTCCCCAAACTACGGCCCGTGGGCCGCAATGCGGCCCCCTGAGGCCATTTATCCAGCCCCCACTGCACTTCTGGAAGGGGCACCTCTTTCACTGGTGGTCAGTGAGAGGAGCACTGTATTTGGCAGACCTCCAATGGTCTGAGGGACAGTGAACTGGCCCCCTGTGTAAAAAGTTTGGAGACCCCTGTATATATATATAAAACTTCACTTTCAAAATATAGTATCATTATTTAGCTGTATGTATCCTCAGGCCTCCTTTGAAGTAAGAAGTTTAGAGAGGTGGTGAGGAGAACTATACAAGGTTTCTCTCTCGCTAATTTGGTCCATGTCTAAGCGCAAGTCCCTAGTCCCAGATCACATTTCTGAAATGTCAGAATCTCTGGAAATCATGATACATTTTGTTTTGCTTGCTTGGTTGTGTTATTTTTTTGTAACTCCTTTGGCAAAGAAATTCAACTTGACCTGAACCCAATTAGTATCTGACCTGAACGGATACAAAAGCATACACTGTGTTTAAAGGGTCATCAATTTTGCTGCAGTAACTAAATACATGTGTCTGATTATGGGGTGCATCCCGAGACCAGGCTGGGAGTGTGGTGTGATGAAGAGTATCTGCACCTTGCTTCTTCCAGTGATTCTGAAGCTTTGTGAATTCCAAAGCAATTCTGAACCTGGGTATTTTAGATTAAGAGTCTGGGGACCTTTATTTTGTAGTTGCCTCATGACAGGGACCCCAAAATAAAAATAATGAATGAATGAATGAATGCATGCATAAATGAATAAATAAATGAATGATGATGATGGCATATAAATGAAAAATAGGTGATGATAGATAGATAGTATTTAGATACACATAGATAATTAATGAAATTAGACATTATTTCATAGGCCAGGATAAGCCAAAGCTCTATAGCTTTGTCTTCTGTTCCCATTCCTTGTTGACAACCCTTAGCATATGCAAGATATTCTATCCTTCGAAATGATTTCTGAAGGTTAGAAGCTTGGACTCCTTTTTGGAAGATTTACAAGGCAGTTTTTCAGCCTTTTCTTAGAAATTTCTGCTCTTTTTCCAATGCCTGTAGCTTTACTGGCGAAGTGGTAATTGCTTGAAGAGTTCTTTTTTTCACCTGGCAAAGGTCAGGTAATATTATCAGTCAGACCTCCTCCAGCTCTGTGGCCCAGTAATTAGGGAACAACGTTCATGTCTCCTGGGACATCAGGACATGTGATTCAGTGTCATCGTGTCCAGGACCAGGGATCTGAGGCTCTCTTTGGATATTTCCTCACGGTGTGGTGTATTCATAATTCCATATAAAATAATCTCTCCTGTTTATTCTAAATAGGAATCGAATCCCAAATTTACCTACTTGTCTATAACTTAGTATTATCAATGAAATATATATATGATATCTTCTTCTATAAAGGGAAGCTTCTTGCATTCAAGTGGTTCTCTCTCTTGTTTTGTTCCCATAGATGTTTGTAAAAAAATAATGCATGACAGCTGTTATTTTTCTGTCACTGACTGCATATGATTTGAAGATAAACAATTGGCATGTAACAGAACCAGCACTGTTTCAGAAGAGAATGGACTATATACATTGTATCCGGTGACTGAGGGTAACATAATCTACTCTTGAGAATTTTATCCAAGCTTCCATTTTATGTGAACTTCTAATGTCTGGGACAGTCTTAAGTTAAATGTTTGTTTATTTAACTTAAACTTGAAAAGTTCATTGAGCTCTTCTGAGTGAGCAATCAGTTCCTCTCAGTTCACTTCCCTTGTACGAGACTATCTGGATGAGTCCAGACGGTCTTGAGATCTCAACTGAAAAATGTTGGGGAGTATGGTCGGCGTTAACCAAAAAAAATCAGAACATGTGACTTCAATGTCAAAATAACCGAAATAGGACTATTTAACTTGAGAACACAATAATATGAACTATTCACACTTGTCCCACCCTTTATCAGGATGGTGCTGGCCATCAAAACTCAAACGCAATAACCATCCTAAACAATTAATTTACAAATATAATAAAGGTATTACTTTCTGCTGCTTCTTTTAGAATGTGAGATTTACAATATTATTTTCACAATTCAGTATCATTATTCTCATGTCGTCCTGAGATGAGAAGGTCCTGACATGAGCATCTTCTACACGCCAGGTAGTATGCTAGAAACAGCACACAAAACTGACTATTGTCCTTATTCACCAAAATGGCTACTTTTTATTAATGGAGGAGCATTCCAAATTTTCTCTTTGCTGGTTCTAGTGCGAAAGGATGTCTTCAGTGACAAGAGGTTTGATCACTCAGACAGTCTCTCACAGGATTTTGTCTCCTACAAAACTTACAAGTAAAGCTAGTAAAGGCCCTGGCCAGTTGGCTCAGCGGTAGAGCATCGGCCTGGTGTGCAGGAGTCCCGGGTTCGATTCCCGGCCAGGGCACACAGGAGAGGCGCCCATTTGCTTCTCCACCCCTCCCCCTCTCCTTCCTCTCTGTCTCTCTCTTCCCCTCCTGCAACCAAGGTTCCATTGGAGTAAAGTTGGCCCGGGCGCTGAGGATGGCTCTGTTGCCACTGCCTCAGGCGCTAGAATGGCTCTGGATGCAACAGAGTGACCCCCCAGAGGGGCAGAGCATCGCCCCCTGGTGGGCATTCCGGGTGGATCCAGGTCTGGCGCATGTGGGAGTCTGTCTGACTGCTTCCCCGTTTCCAGCTTTGGAAAAATGAAAAAAAAAAAAAAAGGCTAGTAAATACAGTAATTCTTTTTTGAGGGTTCCTAGGAGCAAAGTTGGAATTTTACACATCTCTTTAGAAACACTGAGCAATGATCTCAGGCAACAAAAATGTGCAACCGGAATACTGAAGGAAAAAGTCTGAAGATGTGGTCAGGCACAGAGAGTTGTGTCTACAGCAATGCCTAGACACGTGCAAAGCCCCAGCCTTTGCTCGCTCAGCGTGGCTCTGCATGCAGCCATTTGTTTGCACAGGTGCTTTGGTCACTATGGATCCTTTACGTTGTCTTGTATACAATGCGTTTGCTGCTTTCTGAATTTTGCCTCAAGAGAATATCAGGAAAGTGCTCCATATTGGAAATCAATAGCTGAAACCATGAACATCAAATATACCTTATTTAAAACGCATTCTGTCTTCAATATCCTTTGAACGTTTAAGAAATATTCAGTCCAAGAAGGGAAAGAGAGAAGAAACATCGGTCGTCCCCAGTGCTTCCACATGGACAGCAATCCCTCTGGTAAGTGCCCCTCCCCCGTTGAGTCTTCACGTGGGACACCGTCACCTGTTGGGTCAGTGCACACAGGTTCCAGAGCTCCCCAGTCCGTGCATGGCGCCACCAACTCAGAATTCATTACACGTCCACACATCCACACTCACGTCAGGGCAACGGATGTCGCCGGTCCCCGCGCTGAACCTCATCGGGCTTCACTGCTTTGACCTCTGCCATCAGCAGTGGCCTGAAACTCAAGGTTCCTCCTCTCAAAAAAATGACTGAAACTGATTTCAATGTGTGCCGCGGACCAGCGCGGCTCCAAATAAGGGTGCGGAATTGAGGAAACACACTTATCAAAACAAAACCGATGGGACCGGGAGGACTCTTCAAACTGCCTGGCAGTATCTGAGTGCCTCACAGCCCCAGTTCGCTTTATTATACAGACCTATGCAAATCAAGGACCCTGATACAAAGTTGCACATCCAAGGCTAAGACAGGAACTCTCCCAAGGCAAAAACAGGATACATTAGTGAAATTTACAAACATCTGAAACAAACAAAGAGTCAGAGGAAGGGCATGTATATTGCTTCCTGCAACCCAAGGAAGGAAGTGGAGTGGGTGCAAATACTCAGCATCAAAGCCAAATAAGGAGATGGAGGGGGGAGAACTTAGCCCCCTGCCAAGCCTCGAATCTATAATGGCTTTTTGCTATTAACGGTCCACAACAAATGTGAAGGTATTTTCACCACCCTATAAAATGGCGAGGCTACCATGGATGGTTTAAGGTAACTATTTGATAAGGTCCTGAGAAGGTTAGTTTGAAGCGTTGAGCGTTCCGTGGGCCGTGTGACTTGCAGTGACAAGCAGGAGGAAGCTGACGTGGCCAGACCAGGATTTCGGGTCTGGCTTCACTGACAAATGACTAGCAGGTGTCAGCCAACCTTGCCGTTCTCCACTGCAAAAGATACTATTAATGTTTTCATGTGTGCACTAAATATAGTTTAAGAGAAATAGTTACTGCAACTGAAAGGACTTTAGGAGCTTTTTAAATTTACCCTTAAAGTTATCAAAACATTTTTGTTAAACAAATGTGTGTTTACTCTCACTTTGGTTTCTGTATCATCCTTACATAAGTTTTATATAGATAATATATATATATTTTATTAATTTCTTTTTCCTTGATTGACTTTTCAAGTGCTAAATAATTTGTCAGTCAGACCTGGAGTAGATGTAGATGAATAAAGCAACACATAAAAGAACCATAACATTTTTCACAAAAAAAAAGGCGTCATTTTAAAATCTGAAAGAAACTGTAATTTTCAGTCCACAATGTCTCTTCTTCTGTTGTGACATGACCCCCATGACTAATGACAATAACCTACCAAGTAATCTCATAAGCATACTCTAATTTAGTCAAAACCTAAATTGGTTTAAAAGGAGAAAAACACATCGTTAAGTTATAATACTGACAGCAATTAAAAGGATATCAGCATGAAAAAAAAAAAATGCCAGCATGAGCTCACGACTGGGTGAGACAGAATTAGAAGCATAGCTGTAACTCTCTTTTTCACACAAAAGAGCACCGTGGATTTTCAGAAAGTGAGAATAAATTTATCACCTAAGAATCGCACTTTAAAAAACATCATAGAGATGAGATAGTCATTTCATTTTCAAAGGTTGGTGTCTATATTAGAATATACCGTGATTCATCACTTTGTCATAAAAATATTATTAATTTCTCCAAGTGGCCCATTGTTGAACGTTTAATTTGGATCGGGCATTTTGCATGTGTTAAGACATTTTTTTTTCACAAAACACCCTCGCAGGGAATGTCTGGTATAGACTCTCCTCCACCCCACCCGTCTGGAAGATGACCACAAAATGGTCCCTTGGAGGAACTGTTCCTCCATCTCATTGGCCATGGTTTGTGTCAAGGATTGACCCGAGCTCCAACTCCAAGGATGGGCGCAGCTCCAGGGATGGCGTCATCTCCTCGGTTCCTCCCACTTCCTATGAAGTGATTTCTTCAGAGAGAGGGTGGAAATGAATTAGAGCTAAAGCAACGTGGGAATGTGAATACGGGGCCTCTAGGAAGAGTGCTGCTTGTCCTCTTCTCCAGGACACTCAGCGGGAGTGTGTGAGCCCCGGCTCTCCCATCCTGACTGCCACAGGGGGCCGCTCTGAAGATACAGTCAGAGAGAACCAAGAAGTGGCGAGAAACATAACCCGGTTTAACCATTTTTAACCTACTGGATCAAAACATGCTTAGAGATCAAGTCTACACATGGAATGCCACTTCCATAAACCAGTAAACTGACCTCCTTCCTCCCTTCCTCTTCTCTATTACCTCCCTCCCTTCCTTCCCTTCCTCTTCTCTATTACCTTCCTTCCTTCCTTCCTTCCTTCCTTCCTTCCTTCCTTCCTTCCTTCCTTCCTTCCTTCCTTCCTTCCTTCCTTCTCGATTTCCTTTCTTTCCTTTCTTTCTTTCTTCCTTCCATCATTTTCCTACCTAGCCCCTCCTTTTCCTTCCTTCCTTCCTCCTTCCCTCCCTCCCTCCACCCTCCCTCCCTTCCTTTTTCTTTCTCTCTTTCTTTCTCTTTCTTTCTTTCTTTCTTTCTTTCTTTTTTCTTTCTCTTTCTTTCTTTCTCTTTCTTTTTTCCTTCTTTCTTTTTCTTTCTCTCTTTCTCTTTCTTTCTTTTCCTCTCTCCCTCCCTCCCTCCCTTCTTTCTCCTTCCTTCCTTCCTTCCTTCCTTCCTTCCTTCCTTCCTTCCTTCCTTCATTACATGTAGTTTAAATTGAATATTTTGTCACTTGCAAATGAGAGAATTGTAACAATTATAAAATGTATGTGTATACCTTTATATTGCCTGACCTGTGGTGAGGCAATGGATAAAGCATCAACCTGGAGCGCTGAGGTCACCGGTTTGAAAGCTTGGCCTCACCTGGCCAAGACACATATGAGAGTTGATACTTCCTGCTTCTCCTCCCCTTCTTTCTCTCACTCTATTTTTCTCTTTCTCCCCCTCTTCTCTCAAGTGAATAAATAGAATCTTTTTAAAAATTATTTTTTATTGTTTATTCATTTCAGAGAAGAGAGAGAGAGAGAGAGAGAGAGAAGGTGGGGAGGAGCAGGAAGCATCAACTCCCCTGTGTGCCCTGACTGGGCAAGCCCAGGGTTTTAAACCAGCGAGCCCAGCATTTCAGGTGGAGTCTTTATCCAATGCCTCACCACAGGTCAGGCAATAAATAGAATCCTTAAAAAAAAAATGTATGTATATACCTTTTTCTTCATACTGAACTTAATAAAGTTTATGTAACTTGGCTAATGGTAGAACTTATTACAAATTCTGCTCCAAGTGACTGCAAAATCTAACCGTACTTCTTTAAACCATGTAGACCTTCTGCTGTTAACAAAGCCTCATGAGAGCAAGGCTGGGGCAGAAGCTTAAATCCTCTGCTAACTGAGCCAAGTATCTTCACAACACCAATCTCTGTAAGATTCATCATAATAAAATTAAGAAATACACACGCCTTATGGAGACAGTCTAACCAATGTTTCACTTTATCTCCTTTCTCTCAACATTTTGCAACTTTACTCATTTATTTGCAAGCCCTGAAGCTATCCAGCCATCCTTTGATAGAATATCGTTTCATTTTAAAAATGAAAACATGTCCAGGTTTAGCAGATTAAAATGGCAGGTGGTCAGGCAGTTCAGTTCCTATTGCCTTTTAAATAAAACATTCTACATTGGTGCAATTCAATCTCATTTTTCTCCTCTGATACCATACCTACAACGGACCCTTGACCAACACCAGTCTAAGCTTTGTGGATCTGCTGATACAAGGATTTTGTTCAATAAGGATACAGTCAGCCCTTTGTATCCCCCTAGGTTTCGCATCTGAGAATTCAACCAAGCCTGGAATCAAACAGTATTTTTGATCCACGGTTAGGAACTTGCAGATGTCGAGGACCAAGTATGTGCACTGCTCTACGCCATTTTGGGTCAGGAACTTGAGCATCTACGGATTTGGGTATCCATATGAAGTCTTGGGACCAATCCCCCATGGATATGGAGGAACAAACTGTGGTTAAATTTTAGAAGTCTAACATTATCTGTGGATATTTCAACTGCTTGTAATCTGGCTGCCATGTTATTTAAATTTCTGATATTAAAATAAGACAAAGTGCTCATGTCTGGCAGAATACATATAACATCCCAAATCACAAACATCTATGATAATAGTCAAACAACATTGATTTTTTTTTGAAGCTTGAGATACTAAAGCAATTTTCCAGAGCCTATAATCTTTTAGCTACTTGAACTTCCAAAAATGTAACTTAGTTTTGTAATCATGCTCTCAATATTAAACTGCTGCTCATATTAGAGGAAGCCCTTGCTTAAAAAAAAAAAAAAAAGGTACAGTATTGCTTTCAATTTATTTTTTAAAAAGCAAGAATATAAAATACATGGTATTTCAGAAGAACTTAGCTGGTTTCCTGAGCTAATAATAAAGTTTCTGTGCAAGCACTGATCATTCACAAGTCACTCAAGAATCTTTTATCAGTATATTTTGTTGGTAAATTGTGCATCATATTTTGCAACAATATACTGCCATCAAATATGTTGCGATTAAAACTCTCTCCATAAAAAATAGATAAAGTGAGAAGAAATAAAATGATAACAAAAAATTTCAGACTAAGCACAATGTCTGCAAAGTTTAGCTAATACACAAAGCCATTAATGCATATAAATCAGTAAACTCTGGAAGATTTGGGCCAAAAAGCAAAAAAATAAATCTTACATTTATGGCCAGACTTTGAACATACTCTTGAAAAAAAGAACCTTCCCAAACATAAACCCAATCTTTTCAATGATTTTATGATTGACAAAAAGACAGTCTTTTCCCCTGAATCCTGGAAGGTTCTTAAAATATTTTGACATATGATACATTTATAGCTGAAAGAAGTCTCTGTCCCATATCCTCCAAAATCCCTAAAATAGAATTATTAAAAGAACACAGAGAATTGCTGAATTTATTCTTTTTTTTTTAACATACAACAGTTTATTTTTTACTATAAGAATATATTACTGATGCATCTAGACTCTAGGTCATTAAAAAATAGAAGAAAAATGTCCATAATTAATTATATATGTATACATTTAATTTTTAATATTAAAAAGCTATAAAATGATTATTTCTATTTGTATTTTGATAGTGGAATATTCAACTATGCTTTTCAACAGAAAAGTCAAAAGCTCATATATTAAACATACCATTATTTTCTTCCTCTTAGTTTAATTTGGCAATAGCAAAAAATAAAAATATTTGATTTAAGGTTGGACTATTATATTTTAGCAGATAAGAGAATAATTAAATAAATGAGGATTTTAGAATTTGAATTTGGTAAAAATTTTAATCATGATAATAATTGAGAGTATTTTTTTACAAATTTAATGTGATATTAAAGTGGCATAGTATATACATAATTGAATATGCTAAATTTTTAAACAATTGCAATGAATCATATGACTTAAATGAATATAAAAATTTAGACAGTCATAATTTCATGCCATTGTATGTGGCACCAGGGGAAAATTAATTACTTAAGTTTATTTTGTTTTCTTAACTATTTAAATAGAACCGCAGGTATATTGAATTTCCTTAATTATTTAAATAGAACCGCGGGTATATTGCGTTAAATACTTAGGCAGTTTGAGGGAACTTGCTTCGAGTAGGCCAGATATTAAACAAAACTTTTCTCTGCAGCTGGACTACTTTACTCATAATGTACAAGGAAACTACATATTTAAGTTCATTCTATGAAGATATTGGATGCCTATTTAAATGCCTTTTCCTCAAAACCTTTTTTTTTCTGTTTATTAGAGTAAATTTGTTTCTGTGCATTAGTTTATCTTCACTAAATTGCCTAAGTTAAACCTGAAGGTTTTGCATGTATGTTCTCGTAATAAGGAAAAAACATCTATTTCTTTTTCCAGAGCTGGCTGCATCTCCTCACTGTACCGTAAGCACCCAAACTTTGACTAAGGGCTCGTTTGCCTGCGTACATCAAAGCCCAATAACACTCAAACTGGAGTTTACAGCAAAGAAGCAAGGATTTGAGAGCATGCACAGTAAAATCGAAATGCATTGGGAGTATTATACTTCAATAAATTGTTAAATTAGATGAGCTAGTGGTATTCTAATCCAGAGAGTAGCCCCTGGCTAACAGACGTAGGGCGTGGAGTTGCCCAGGATAGGGCGTGTTAATCTGAAAAACTATATTCAATGTCTTATTAAAACGTTACATATTTTTTAAACAACAACCGAAAAATAACTACGGTTATTTTAAAATATGAAAAAGTAAGATATTTTTGTGGTAATATTTAGATAATAAACTCAGTTTTGTTTTGTTTTTTTCCCCCAGGGCGGCTTGTTATTTCAGATGAACATGAGATATTTAAATTTCTCAAAAAGAATGAGGATGGTTCTTCTCAGCGCAGCGCACGAAGCACCACTTTGCTTAGTGCTGGTTTCCTGGGCTGGAGTGACTGCAGACCAAACAATGATCAAATATAAAAATACATTATAGTGAAATAAACATGACAAAAACATTTGCCTCTAAAAGACGTTGTGGTAGGAGGCTTAATTCACAACTCTGATTAGATCTTGGTAGAGACCAAGTAACCTTTTATTTAGGAGGTTTTGTTTCTCAGGGAACATAACGACATTGACCAGACTCCTCTCTCAAGCCTCTGTCAGGTGCCGCCTGTCAATCAATCACTGTGAAAGTTCAGCGTCCTCCCCAGCGTAAAACACACGCTGCAAATATTCAGATACGAAGCTGCCCACGCCTTCCGTTTTTCTGCATAGTAGAAGTCAACGCTTGAAGCAATCATCCGATATACACTTTTGAAAGAAATGAAACATCCGCAGAGTATCTATGTTCATTAATTCTACATGGTAAAAATTGAACATTGGTGTTCAGTGGACAGCTTTTGGAGATTATAGCAGTGCCTGCATCCACCCCTTTCTAACAGAAAAAACAAAGTTGCCATTCCCACAATCGCTAAATACACATCCCATCTAAACCAGAACACCATGCTTATTAATAAATACAATCTTTATTTTTTATCAGCATCTCAATTACAGGGCCATCCTAATTAGGAGTCCCAGAGCAGACACGGAACACGAAACAGTGTGGTCTCCCGGGGATGCAGATACCTTTTATAACCAGTTGGTAGAGCTGCTTGAGTTTCTGTAGTCAGAAGGAAAATGCACAGTATCTTCCAGCAGTGCAGTTTAAATTCCATGATTATTTCTAATTTGTGCATTGAGAGTTGTTTCTTTATTTCCATCAAATTAAAAACTGTTATTGAAAATCCAATTTACTCTATTTTATTTCTGACTTCTGGTATTGTGCTAATTTCTATTATTTTGGTAAGGACCACATAATTTCTATGTGCTGTGTGACTAATACCTTGTAGCTGGAGATAGGTTTATTCTTATTAATTGAAAGACTGTGTCATCCATGACATGCTTTTTCTTAGTTTTAAATATTTGAAAGATATTCCTACCTATTCATTTTAAGCCACTAAAGCCATATTAAGAAGAGAGAGAGAGAGAGAGGATAATAAAAGCCAAAGTAAGGACTGGTTTACTAACAAAAAAAAGTGCTTTGTTTTTCCCTTCTAAAAGGATAGTATTATTAAAACCTTCATCGATTTTACTATATTGAAGAAATTTGAAGAATATATAAGAGTTGTTTTTGTTACTCATACAGGACTTATCCAAGGACAAGATGAGGTTATCCATAAATACAAAGTTGCATTCTATATTTATTATGCCATGTTGTTCATTTAACATTCTCTAAAATTTCTTTTGTTAATTTTCCTTATTTTAAGGCCATACAGTTTAACATCTTCCTAGATAGTGAACCTTCTTTAAAAATGTTACTTCCATGCTAACAACAAGAAAAATAAATAACATGCAAAAGCAGACATTTTCTTGAAGCCCTCTAGGGGTTCAGGTTCAGAACAGGTGTCCTGAAATCAAGGACAAGAGGCTCTTCAACACCAGGTTGAACTGACCCATCCGTGACAGCCATGAAGAAGAAGGTACTGGGGACACTTAAGACATTGGAAAGAGCCTGACCTGGTGGTGGCGCAGTGGATAGGGCATTGGACTGGGACGCAGAGGACCCAGGTTCGAGACCCCGAGGTTGCCAGCTTGAGTGTGGGCTAGGCTCACCAGCTTGAACCCAAGGTCACTGGCTTGAGCAAGGGGTCACTCGGTCTGCTGTAGCCTCATGGTCAAGGCACATATGAGAAAGTAATCAATGAACAACTAAGGTGCTGCAACAAAGAATTGATGCTTCTCATCTTTCTGCCTTCCTGTCTGTCTGTCCCTCTCTCTGTCTTTCTCTGTCTCTGTCAAAAAACAAACAAACAAAAATAAAAACAAGTTGTGAAGAAATCAGACCAGATCTGATTACTGGTAATGAATTGCATATGGTCAAGTCTGGGCTGTGCTAGAGCACAGAACCCCCCAGGGCTGCAGACAGAGAGGGACCGGCCCCTCTGTGGGATCCAGCCCCTCCTCTGGCTGCTAAAGGGCTGGGGTGCTAAGGAAGGATGAAGTCAATGCAGCTTCCCTTCCTGGTGCAGACATGGGCTGTCCAAATATTTGAAGATTAGAGACCAAGATCAGGAATATCAACGTGATACAGAAACAACACAAAAAACGGTGGTGCCTATTGACAAAATGAACGGTGTGTTCTACTTTGGGGAGGATCCAAATCTTTGTCACTTTTTTTTCTTAACAACTTGCTGAGGTCCAGCTTCTGTGTCTCAACCTCCAGAAAGGCAAAACTCGTAAGGTTTCAGTAGGGGGAAAAGCTGGGTGGGAAGCAGATTGATGTTGACACGAAAAGTAGACATCGATTTCAAAAGAAGCACACACAGGTCGCCGTCTCTCCCCGGGAGGTCTTCTGCCACCGAGAGGATCGAGTGTCATAAACTCTCACGTGCCTTCCCGTCGTGATGTTCGCATGGGTAGTTCGTGCATCTGTTAGCTAGCAAACGCACCCGGAAGGAAAGCTGGTCTTCAAGGGCGTAGTGGAAGAGGTGTCCGCGGAAACGAGGAGTAACTATCCTCGGATGAGGTCTAGAGAAACGCTCATCTAGTGACGTGTTCACATTGCCGCTCACCGTCCGGACTTCGTGAGCCAAGGGCCAAGATTCGAAAAGGATTGAAGAGCAAATAAGCCTGAAACTTAGTGACGGTGAATTACTCTGGAGAGACAGAAGACCTCTTTTCCTGGGTTCACTTGCTTTCATTCTCGAATGGTGAGGCTGGGAACCTTCTCTTCCTTCTCCTCTTCCCTCCCTGCATATTTGTTCATATTACAGAGCTAACACTGTTTCTATCTATCTATCTATCTATCTATCTATCTATCTATCTATCATCTATCTATCTATCTATCTATCTATCATCCATCCATCCATCTATCCACCTACTTACCTACCTACTTACTTACCTACCCACCTACCTACCTACTTACCTACTTATCTACCTACCTACCTATCTACCTACTTGCTTACCTACCTACCTACCTATCTTCCTACCTACCTACCTACCTGCCTGCCTGCCTACCTATCTGCCTACCTACCTACCTACCTATCTGCCTATCTACCTACCTATCTATCTATTTACTTACCTACCTACCTACCTATCAACATACCTATCTATCTATTTACTTACCTACCTACCTATCAACATACCTATCTATCTATTTACTTACCTACCTACCTATCAACATATCTATCTGCCTATCTACCTACTTACCTACCTACTTATCTACCTACCTACCTACCTACTTACTTACCTACCTACCTATCTACCTATCTATCTATCTACTTACCTACCTACCTACCTACCTATCTGCCTACCTACCTACTTACCCACCTACCTACCTACCTATCTGCCTATCTACCTACCTACCTACCTACCGACCGACCTATATCTCCCCTAAAACCTAAGGAAAAAGGGGCAAACCCAATATGTTATCATCTCCAAGTCTCACCACCTCAGTGTTGTCCTCCCATGTGGCAATCCTGTGGCACACGCAGGGTGACGCAAGGTCCTTACACCCCATGGGAACTGGGGCTTTGGGAACTGACACCGAGATCCTCTGTGAGTGATAAATCTATCTGTTCCCGATGCGGGGATGTTATGTTTCCTGTAGCGGACAATTAGTGGGTTCTCGATGAAGGGCATCAGAGAGAAGGGCTCAGAATGGTGGCTCTCAAATTCTGCTCTGTAAAGATCTTGCTTCTCGGCGACAGCGCCATGCAAGCCAATGCCTTGACATGTTCTGACCGATATTTCTCAAATCTTGCATAATTGTATCCAAGATATTTCCACTCTTGAGCTGCCCGGCCACACCCATGTAACACTCCTCTGGTCTAAGTGCTGCATCTTCTCTGCCATTTGGAGGGCTGGAGACTCTGTGCATACGTCTTGTATAATTTTGGTTTGAAATCAGGAAAAAGTAAACACCTTTCTAAAGCTACTAAACAGAAGTGGCCTTCTTGGGTTTTGCTGGGGTTCTGAGGTATTCTATTCTCCTCCCTACTCAGAACAGTCTTTGTCAGAATGTTTCTTTTTACTTCTGGCTTTCTAGAGGTGGACACACTGACTGACTGATTCTTGTGTCGTTTTTATACACCCCTCTGGGTAAGCTAATTTATTCCTGTCTCCAATTCTGTTACATTCTTGACAACAACATTTGCCAAAGCTTTCATTAAAATAGAATTAATTTACAAGATGAAGTAACTAGTTCGGGTAGGGAGCATCAAGAAAGAAATATACATAGCACAGACTAGATTATAAAAATACTTTATGAAATCTAAAAATAAATCTAATAATATTAGGTTCACACCAAATTACATATTTGGATAATTACAATGAGGAAGATGACATGTTTTAACCATGTCACACTGGTGAAATTAATTTTACAAACTTAATCATCACACTTCACCATACTTAGATATGTATTTAAGTGTACAAATGCAAGTTGCCCCTTAATTTTGATTTGAGCAAATTGAACTGTAACACTAGAGTTTTTAGAACTTGTAAGCACAGACCTCACACATCCTAGATTCCCTAAATATTGGTGGCATGTACAAAGTTTAAAAAAACTGTACTTAATATTCAAGAATGCTGTTACTATCTGTGTCAACAAAGAGGTCCCTCATGCTTGAATGATTCTGCTTACTTCGGGAAGCAAAGTCTTTCGTAATGTGACTATAGCACTTTCATGAGTCCTATTTCAAGTCTTGGTCCCCCAAAGAGTAAACAATTCTTATTATGCTGTTTGCATGTGGTCTGATCACCCTCTCTGCATACTTCACACGAACTTCTACTTGGGACAAAGATATCTGCAACTTTGCTCAGAGAACGAATCGTGAGTTGGAAAGTCTAACCTGTAGACCCAACACTACAAATGTAACAGAGAATAGGGAGTGACAATAGTGACAGGCGTGCTTTTTCTTCCTTTTTTTTTAGGGGAGAGGAAGGGAGATAGTGAGGCAGACTCCAACATGAACCCCTACTGGGATCTATCCAGCAACCCTATCTGGGGCCAATGCTTGAGTACTGAGCTATCTTTAGCACCTGAGGCTGTCATGCTCCAATGAAGCTATCCTCAGCTCCTGGGGTCACGTTTTAAACAGTCCAGCCACTGGCTGTGGGAACAGAAGAGAGAGAGGGAGGGGAAAAGAAACAGATGGTTGATTCTCCTGCGTGCTCTGACCAGGAATCAAACCCAGGACATCCAGACACTGGGCTGAAACCCTATCCACTGAACAACCAGCCAGGGCTGATTTTTCTTCTTCATTTTGCAAATGCACTTACCAGTATAAGAGTGGTTAGATAATCAGATACATTTTGAAAGTTGTATCTGGATCTGCCCATGATACCTCTTCTTCATTCCTGGAGCAAGACGATACATTTAAAGACATAATTAAAAAAAAAAGAAAAAAGAAAAACTGTAATGCCAAGTTGTGTGTATGAAAAGTTTCTTTTTTTTCTTTTTTCTTTGCCATATCATGAGCCCATGGCAGGGCTGTTATTACAGTTTGTTTAAGCATTTACCTGTCAAACAATATCTGAACTGTCTCTAGTTTTTGGATCTTACAAATAGAGGTGCTATAAGCATCTTTTTTCCCCCAAAAATGTCTGTAACACATGCAACAAAGGTCCCTTTGTTTATTTTCAGTGGGCAGGTCGAGGTTCGAGGAACAAAAGCAGAGATGAGGAGACACACAGCTCCAGCCAGATCAAAACATCTGGCTGTGCCTTCACCTGATGTAACAGAAAGAGAGAGATGATAGAAGCGGACAGGAAGCCAGTCCCGGGGTCACAGCAAGAAGGACGCTCAGCAGGACCCAGGGCTGCGGGCAGACGACGACGGCCGGTGCCGAGGCGCCGCGGGAAGAGAAAGGGGAAGTTCCACACTCCGTCCCCTCTCCCTTGTTAAACAGCGGTTTCCCGCCGGAGCCTCCACATGGCTAAACCCAGGCAGAGTCCAGAGGAGACAGGAGGCAGAGCACAGTCCGTGAGGGCCGGTTCCCGAGCTGAGCAGGGTCAGCGTGGAGGGAGAAAAGACCTCCGTGAGCAAAGAGCAATGAACCAAGAGACTTCCTACTATCCCGCGGGCGGTTTCAGCAGCCGCACACAATTCTAACGCCTCCTAACTAACACAGGGGACAAACGCCATGCTCAGCGGTGTGATCAGTATGCTCAGAGGCAACAAAGGAGTGAGTAGTAACTCTGTCAACCTGAGTTCGAGAATGTTTCAGACAGCCTGACCAGGCGGTGGCGCAGTGGATAGAGCCTCAGCCGGGGATGCTGAGGACCCAGGTTGGAAACCCCGAGGTCGCAGGCTTGAACGTGGGAACATAGCCGTGACTCCGTGGTTGCTGGCTTGAGCACAAGGTCGCTGGCTCGAGCAAGGGGTCATTGGCTCAGCTGAAGCCCCTCAGTCAAGAAACATGAGATAAAGCAATCAATGAACAACTAAGGTGCCACCCCAAAGAATTGATGCTTCTCCTCTCTCTCACTTCCTGTCTGTCTGTCCCTGACTCTCTCTATTAAAAAAAAAAAATGTTTCAGAGAGTAAACACTGGATGCTGAAAGAGTAAAATAATTTGAGCAGAGGAACATTCACGGCATTATTTAATGAACAGTTAGTTTTTCTTGCACATATAATTAATAGAATAAAAGAGTGTTTAGGAAGAGGAAGTGGCAAGACACGAGGCCACAAGAGTATGTGCAGCTTAGATTTTTCTAAAGGTTTTGGACTAATTCTGTTATTAATAAGGGAATTAATAAGAGGGTAGAGACAGCAGACATGAACAGATATTAAGATGATATGAGAGGCAGTGAGCATGACCTTAGGCAAATAGAACGTTCTGATGTCTTGTAGGAAATTATGTAGAATTAAATTCATTTCATTTTTCTTTGTATTCATGCAGAGGTAGTATATTATAGTCTATCACATGGCAGGCGCTAGATCCATTCTGATGAGAACAGGGATAAATCCAGATTCTGAGGGGCCTGTGGCAGGTAGATAATTTGGTAAACTAACATTAAAGACAAGGAATAAAAATCACAAATATATATATTTCTTTCATATATATACATGATTTGAGAAGCAGTCATGCATTTAGTTACCTGGCTCTGAAGTCTAACCCTCATTAAACTTCTTAATAAACCTGCCTCTGTTTTTAGATTGGATAAATGGATGCTGGCATATGTATATACAATTCCAATAAAAGTGAAGTTTATAATACAGAAAATAAAACACTGTGTAAGCAAAAGAAAAAAAACCCATGAAAATAAAATAAAATGTAAGCATCGACATTTTTCTTATTGTTGGAGCCGGGGAAAGAGTAGAAAGTGGTTGAATGTTTAGGTCCATGGTTGGGCGCCGATAAGTTCATTGATTTCAAAGATGTTTATGAATGTTCTTAGTGCACCAGGAATTAGGCTAGAAAATACGGGGAGGGGGGACAGGGGGAATGTAGCCAATGCCTTCTAGACTAGAGAGCCCGTGAGGATGGGAGACAGAACCTGAGCTTACCCGCTGTGGTCAGTACAGGAAACTGCGCTCGGAGGGTTCAGAGAAGATTTGTCCCTCTAGGCTTGGGGTCTCCACGGTGGGACGTAAAGTAAGCTCTCACACAGGACGTGTAAGCCAGAGCTCCGTCACCTGGGAATCGATCGGATCACCCTGGCATTGGGGAAAAGCCTTTCTTAGCTGCATGCTGCAGGGTGGATTGATGATAACCACAGGCAGCGAAGCTACTGCAGAAAAAAGAAAAGAGAAAAGGTTGTGGGAAAGGAAATAATCCATTAATCACAGGTGGACCTCCAAGATGGACAATGTATCTCGAAGCAGGAAACAAAAAAAAAACTCGTCGGCAGAATAAAATTGAACTCGGTTCTGGACGGTTGGACAACGACGGGTCTGAAAGAGAGGAAAGGAGGGGTCCCCGGTTAGGGGACGAGCGGGGTGTCTGATGATGATGCCTCTCACCGAAGCACAGCCTGTGGAAGTCTTCGGAGGAGCCTGAGCTGACGTCTGTGACCTTCCCGCAGACAGTGAACGGGCCGGGGCTGGAGCTGGTGGGCAGGACCAGGGCTCAAGGCGGGGACGTGGGGGATAGATTTATTCATGCAGGGCAATCGGAGCTCTAAGCACGAGAGAGACCTCGGGTAGAAGTCAGACCACCTGCGGTGGGAACGAGGGGCAGGACCCGACTCTGACCAAGAGCGGCTTGAACACCAGGAGCGCTCACGTGGTTCCCGGGGGACCTCAGGCCCCCTCGTCCCTGGCTGGGTGGGTGGGTGCTGCATCGCCAACCCGCAGGTCCCCGGAAACCCCGGCTTCGGCCGAGGAGCCTGCCGTCGCACAGTCACTCAGCAGCTCCGTGGCGTGCAGGGAAGCGCACGTTTCTTGGCTCGGGCGGCGTGGGTGAGGACGCGGGTGGGTCTGGGCGGCGCTGCTGTGCTGAGAAGGGCAGGCCGGGCTGGGCTCCTCTGCAGCCTCGCTGAGCCCCAAACCCCGGTGGCTGTGCCGCTCTTGGACGTCCTTGCACTGGTTTCCCGGCAGCCCCGGGCCCAGCTGAGAGGAAGGGTCTCAGCGGGGGAAGAGACCCGATCACCCTGTGTTTCACATCAGGACCCGTCCTCAGAGGCCTTGCAATCTCACTGTTCCCATCGGCGCTCTGGGAAGCCTTCGACCACACCCAGGTGGCAGCAGGAAGGAAGTCACCCCGTGTGGGGAGTGACCGCAGTAACAGGCGCTGGTTCTAGTATTGGGATCTGAAATATTGCTGTGTCCATTTTGGGGGGGTGGACAATTTACAACAGCCTGGATTATCCCAGTTTCTTTCTTTCTTTCTTTCTATCTATCTATCTATCTATCTATCTATCATCTATCTATCTATCATCTATCTATCTATCTATTTATCATCTATCTATCATCTATTTATCTATCTATCCTCTATCTATTATCTATCTATCTATCTATCTATCTATCTATCATCTATCTATCTATCACCTATCATCTATCTATCTATCTATCTATCTCTCCATCTATTGTCATTGCTAAGGTGTGACCCTTATCCTCATGGTGCAAACTTTCGCCTTTCATCCAGGTATTAGGAAATTCCTGAAAGCCGGCACAGAACATGTGAATTTTCTTTTATTGTTAACACCCCACTGGCCGGAAGACAGGCACGTCTTCAACACAGAGCTCAGAGAGAAGTGGGGGAAAGTATTATTCTGGGTGGCCCATTTTTTTTTTCCAAATAAAAATCAAGACACACAGGAAACAAACAGTTAGCAATCTCTCCCAGGAGAGAGTCAAGACGGTTAACTGTGAAACTTGCTTTGTCTCTGCATAAAATGTCAAGCAGAGTTGTGTCAGGCCCACAGGTAAGCTACATTGAAAAAATATAGTTTTAACTGCTATTTTTGCATGAAAGAAATATTTGTACAGACACCTACCCTCTGCTGTAACGTGTAGACTCATGACAATTACGGTACTTACCGTGTTAAAACAAACTACGCGAGAGAGCCCCCCGTCCTGTCTGCTGTTTGGCATTTCCCTGCTTCAGAAATCTGCTTATCTGCTTCACGCTACATGGAGTCAACTCGGTCGTGAAGTGAGGAGAGCCGACAGCTGCCTGGGTCAGTTTCACAAGTTCCATGTGAAGCGAAGGGATTCAGGAGAAAGCTTTACTGTCAAAAAATTTCTTCTCTCTCAGGGATGGCAATGCCAATATGGATTCTCATCAGAAAAGCACTATGCTCTTTTTCCATATATATATATTTAAAAAAACAACAACAACATTTAAAGTGCAGTTTTCTGAACTTTGGAAAAAGGGTGTAAGAGTGGGAAATAATAAAAAGAGATTCCCACTACCACAGGGGTGAAAAATGGGAGACAAAATAACCGTGAGGGTTCCGGGTGCTGTTTTCACTGCTACGCTGCTATTCACCTTGCTTTCCGGGAACTCGAGCTCCTCAACCTGTTAGCAGGCAGCGCTATGAAATGAAGAAACAAAGTAACGCATTTTGGATACTGCACAGATTGTCAAAACGTTCAGTAGTCCAATGGATGTAATGCATCTCCAAGCAGGGACATGCTCTGCAATATTTCCTAAACCCATATTTTCACAGAATTTCTTTCTACTCAAAGCAGTCTCTTTCCTCTGCCTTAAGAAAGAGGAATTTTGTTCTTAATCCCTGCTTCTGTTTTCCTTCCTTCCTTCCTTCCTTCCTTCCTTCCTTCCTTCCTTCCTTCCTTCCTTCCTTCCCTTCCTTCAACTTAAACCTAGAAATGTTTCATATATTTTTAAACACTTCTTTTTTTTTTCTTTACCAGAATATCTTATTTGGGACAAAGTTTTTGTGATGAACATTTTAGAATAGTGGATTGTATTTTTTCCAGAAATATTACTTATGTGGGTAATAACATTTCATTAAGTTTCTGGAAAAAAAGATTAAAAATTCAGATTTATTTCAGAATAACAAAAGAAGTTAACACTCAACTGAAAATAAATTTATCAGACACTTAGATTTTATCTCTCTTCATCATCTCTGTTATGCTATTTCATCTAAAGAATTGTAAGGAAACTGAATTAAGTAACAGTCTATTATTTTTTTGTCTTTCCTATAATGGACTTTTTGCAAGAGAGTCCATTAATTTTAACGCTGTATATTAAAGTGGAAATTAAAGTTAAATAGAAATGGTAAGTCATTTTCAAAATGATAACACTAATGCAAACACTAATAGACAGCAAATTAGTTGAAAGTGTATAATTGCATTGCAAATATTACAGCTTGTTGGCATGAATTTGCTAATAATACTTACGATATATTTGCCACTATATACTAAGTGAGTTCCAAAGAGTTACTTATATATTTCCCTAAAAGACACAAAGTCAAGGAAAGGTAAACGTAGTAAGCTCTCTTTATCGCAGGGGGGAGAATTGTTAGAAATACTCCTAAAGGAAAAATAAACTTACCTCTAGAAGTCATTTTGCTGGTATGTTATTTCCTGTTGGTTTAATGCCCTTATCTTATAAATTAGTGTAAATTGAACTACTGAATTTGAGCCACAAGAATGATTTAAATTACATTGACACACGTCTTAACTGTCGACTTCTGTATGCTATAAATTTAAAACTAAATAATCTATATCCATCTTCTGCATTACGTAAAGAATACAATCTAAAAAATGCATTGTATCACCTGGCTCATTTTTTCTCGTCTAGACAGTGGGGAGAATATTAATATATTCTATTTCGGTTACCTTTTGATTATCTCCTATTGTTGTCTCAAAATTAATTAAATAAGAGTTCTCTTCCATTGCTGTGGGATAAATTTACTGTCTCAGGAAGGTCTCATTGTTTAATGATGCACGTTTTGACATAACTAAATTTTAAAATACAAACCTAAGTGTCTATTTGATAATTTATTGTACGTGTGACCACCTGACTCAATCCACGAATCTTCAGTCTAATCTCTGCTCTTCTCTGTTAAGTAATGAAATAACCTGACTTTTCCATTATTTGATAATTTTGGACTAACTAGTTTCTACAATATTTACCACTTATTTTAAAACACTATACACAGTGTGGCATTATGTGGGTGTTATTCAGTTACAATCTAAGCCTGTGTGGCTAGCACGCTAATGAAAAATATAGAGTCGATAAGTAGCTATCTCACAGTATTATATACAGGCTGCTTCTCACGGGTGGCTCCCCAAAATGGTATTTTTAATTTGAACCTGATCAACACTTACAAAATTAACACAAAGTTTACATCAAAATTGGATTGTTATGGGTGCAAATAATGCCCCGCCGACCAGCAGAATAAATGTTTTCAATAAGCTCTCTTTGATACATTTGAATGTATTGCAGTGGCGTGAAATGGTTAAACTATTTCGAAACGCTTCCCACCACAGGGAGATGTGGTACAGAAATCAGGTGTGGCAGGACAGACCGTGGGGATGACACTACAGGCTTGATTCTTCACATGCCTTGAGTCCGGCCACTGGTTCAGGGGGTTGTGTGACATCAGCACCAGTGGTTATAAAACCCCGTCTCGCTCTACAAAGCTGAGGGCCTGCCTTTCGTGGGCTTTTGGAGATGCGGTCAGGGCACCTCCAAGGACGGGACTGTTCACTCCAGCCGGCAGAGGGGATTGTGGGAACGGTTATGGGCGGGCTGGCTTGTTAATAATACACATGTGTTTGAGCAACGTCTGCCTGCCTGGCAGAGAATCCGTCTGAGGACTTGCTTGTGTGATCGTCTGTTGGGCCGTTTGTGGGGGACTCTGACCCACCTCAAACATTTTGGAGGTCACAGCGCGTTACGTTACTCAGCCAGCTGGGTAACACGAGGATGTCCTACGCATTCAACTGTTTCCTCCCTTCAGGTGAAGCAAAGTGAAAGCCAGTATGAGAAGCTCTGCAGCAGAGACAAAGGTGGACAGGGTCAGAGAGTACGGCCTCGATCGTGTCGGCGGGCGTGGCTGTAGGAAGGGTTTCCACAAAGACTTACCTGCGCATCAGAAGAGCGAGCTCCCCTTGAGCGCCCACCTCCAGGGCTGTGGTGAACGGCAAAGTCGGCCAGCACCTCACTGCTCTCTCGTCGAGTAATTCAAGGCCGCCTTCATCTCCGGGTCGTCCAGAGATCCTAATCCAGGAACGGAAGTTTCACGAGCTGCCCACGAGCTCGGCCCCAGGAGGAGACCGATTACATCGGGTCAGAAAGAACCAGGTGCACGAGGGGCTCACCTGGGTAAAGGCATTTGTGCTTCGTCTCTCTGGGCAAGGCAAGCCGCCTGCTTCCTTCTAGAAGACGCAGAGAGGGAGAAGGTTCGCCTGACTCTCCCGCTGAAACACAAAAGCAATGACTCCCGTCCTGGTCTGTCAGAATCTGTTCCTCGCCCTGTGGGGTGTGTGTGGTCCCTTTGCCTGCCTCTTCCAGAACTAAAAGTCCCAGCCACCCCTGTCTCTTTAGGAAGAGTCTTAGCACCTCAGGGACTTGTCATTTGTTTTTTCCCCTCCCCCACACCCTAGTGCATCCTAAGATGGGGACACTGTGTGAGGGGTCAGTGTGAGGAAAACAAGGAGAAGTCTGTCTTGGGGACATGTCAAATGACATAGAGCTATAGGTTTTCAAACGCAACTGTTGAATGAACAGGCACATAAATTAGCCTGAAATTTAAGAAAGCAATCTGGGTACAGATGAAAACTACATTTTGGAAATCATTAGAATGTGGATGGCATTGAAAGAATAAAGCTCTCATAGTTGCTTTTATTTGCTGAGTAATGAGGTTTTTTGTTTTTGTTTTTGCTGACCAGGAGGTGGCACAGTAGATAGACATTGACCTGAGATGCTGAGGATCCAGGTTCGAAACCCTGAGGTTGTCGACTTGAGCACGGGCTCACCGGCTTGAGTGCAGGGTCACTAGATTGAGTGTGGGATCATAGACATGATCCCAGGGTCACTGGTTTGAGCACAAAGGTCACTGAATTGACGCCCAAAATGGCTGGCTTGAGCCCATGGTCACTGGCTTGAGCAAGGGGTCACTGGCTTGGCTGGAGCACAGCTGGCCCTGGTCAAGACACAAATTAGAAAGCAATCAATGAGCATTTATGGTGTTGCAATCATGAATTGATGCTTCTCATCTCTCTTCTCTTCCTGTTTGTTCTGTTTTTGTCTCTCTCTCTCTCACACACACAAACAAAACTGATCATTCAATAAGGCTAAATATAAAGATTGACCATAAATAGAGATTTCTGTAGCCCAAGCCCTGGCATACATACATATGCACAGGTGGGCGTTATCAGATGGCATCACAACAGGGTCTGACATCTTTCCGTGAGAGAGGAAGACACGTGATGAGTACATTATCTTGGCCTCCATCCTATGAACAGGTATCAAGGACGAAGTAAGTAAAGATGCCGAATGTTAAGTGAGAAGAGAACTCAGAAGTGGCCCAGATGTAATCATGACAGTGACAGAAGCACTCTCCACAGGATTGGGGGAAGGAGAGGCCCGGCTGGAGAGAGTCGGGTGGTGGGGAGATCTGGGTTTCGAGCCTGTAAAGATATCCTACAAACACTTCTTCAAACAAATACAGAAATGCAGCTAGTATTGGTAGGAGATGGGGCATTTAAAAGTGAACATTTTAAAATTAAATCATTGAATCATGCTTGTAGCTCATGGCAATAAATGAGGGAAATCATAATTCTTCAGAGAAGGGGGAATTCTGAGGGACCACGGCACTGGAAGTGGGTATCATAAAACCCAGATCTCTGGACACGAGGGTAGAGGAAGCGGCCAGCGTTCAGACGTACGTGAGGAGACAGACACGCAAGTTTGTCAAGCTCCCCTGGCTAATTCTTTTTTTAAAAAAATATAATAATAAATTAATTAGCTGAGAATAAAAGGTCAATAAAAGATAAGGAAGAGATATAAGAACACATTACTCAGCAAATAAAAGCAACTATGAGAGCTTACATGACAGCCACCAGTCTTTTGTCTTCTTTTTTTTTTTTTGATGGCAACTTTTCTTATTAAAGCATTCACATTTAATTTCAAATAGTACGGTTATAACTTTCAGAGAAAAAATTACAATATACATAAAGATGAAAATTCCACCCTGGCCGAATGGCTCACTAGATAGAGCATGGGCCTGGCCTGCAGACATCTCGGGTTCAGTTCCTGGTTAGGGCACAGAGGAGAAGCGACCGTCTGCTTCTCATCCCTCTCTCTCTCTCTGCCTTCTCTCCCTCCTTCCCTCTCACAGCCAGTGGATTGGTTAGTACAAGCACCGGCCCTGGGCACTGGGGATAATTCAGTTGATTCAGGCATCCGCCCCAGATGGGGGTTGCCAGGTGGATCCTGCATGGAGAGCATGTGGGAGTCTGTCTATCTCCCTTCCTCTCACTTGAAAGTAAAAAATAAATTACTAGAGGCCCTGGCCAGTTGGCTCAGTGGTAGAGCGTCAGCCTGGCATGTAGGAGTCCCGGGTTTGATTCCTGGCCAGGGCACACAGGGGAAGTGCCCATCTGCTTCTCCACCCCTCCCCCTCTCCTTCCTCTCTGTCTCTCTCTTCCCCTCCCGCAGCCAGGGCTCCATTGGAGCAAAGTTGGCCCGGGTGCTGAGGATGGCTCTATGGCCTCTGCCCCAGGCGCTAGAAGGGCTCTGGTTGCAACAGAGCAACGCCCCAGATGAGCAGAGCATCGCCCCCTAGTGGGCGTGCCAGGTGGATCCCGGTCGGGTGCATGCGGGAGTCTGTCTGACTGTCTCCCCGTTTCCAACTTCAGAAAAATTTTAAAATAAATAAATAAATAAATAAATAAATAAATAAATAAATTACTAAAAGAAAACTCCATTGATAAACATGATTTCAGAGAAAGCATAGCCCAGCCTAATCAATGTTCGTGGGGGGGGGGGGGAGCACAGAGAAATCATGAACGTACTTATTTCAAGGATTTAGTAGACCAGGTAATTTGGACCAACCTCCCCACCCAGGGCCACTAAAGAAGTTGCACAATATATTATTTTTTGTCTCCTTGAAGTTACTGGGGACATCAAGACAGTGGAGAATTATCCAACTCCCATCTAGGAGCACAAGGAATACTAATGAACTCAGTCTGACATTTGGGGAAAAAAAAAACACAGACTTTTAAATATGACTCCACAAAAGGCAACGAGGAGGCTGAAGGTTCAGAAGAACATTTCAGAGACCGAAGCAGGTATGAAAACAGCAACTGGTGTTCAGTCAGGATCGCTGAGGACAGGCTGACAAATTTCTTGCTGCAGATTAGGGTTCCAAAAGGAGAGCTCACACGAGATGGGCCTTTGCAGCCATTCTCACTAAGCTTTGCATTATCTGAGCCCTGAACACTGAGAGAGTTCATATTCTTGCCAGGAGCAAACCCAAATGCTTTTTGGAAGAAGGTGTTGTTATTGAAGAGCTCAAATTATGTACACAAACTTTCAATAGGGGTCCCAGCGCACAATGGCAACTCATCAGACACATAAGAAGGAAACTATTAACTCAGACCAGCATCGCAAACAGGTGAAAGAATAGACTTCCGGGGCTCCAGATGGAGAGTTTCTCAGGCATAGCATTTTTTTTTTAAAGTACGCTATAAATATTTGAGGGTAAAAAACAAACAAACAAACAAAAAGCAGGTCTTAGAATTTCATCAGGAAAATTTTAAAATTACACAAAGGAATTTTTAAATGAAGATTTAAAATAAATCCCAATACAATTTTGGCCATAAGAATAACTGAAATTGATTTTCAAATAGATATGATAAATATGCAAGATCAGGTGGCCCACAGCAGTCAAGAGATGGCCAATATAGGAAAAATCTAACGGAACTAGTAACAATTAACAACAAAGTAAACACTATGAAGAAAGTCTTCAAGAGGCTTTTATGTAGACTTATACAGCTAAGGAAAAAAAAAATTAGTGAACTTGCACATAGGGTAAATTGAAGGTAGAATTTACCCAAACAGTGGCACAAAGAAAAAACCTCAAGAAAACCAAGCCACCTGTAAGAGTGGAAGAGTATCAAATAATCTAACCTATAGCCTAAAACAGAAGGAATTCTGCGGTGATGACAGAATTTTTAAAATGTAATAAAAAACACATGCCCTGGCCAGTTGGCTCAGTGGTAGAGCATTGACCTAGCTTGTGGAAGTCCCAGGTTTGATTCCCGGCCAGGGCACAGAAGAGAGGTGACCATCTGCTTCTCCTCTCTCTCCCCTACCCCTTCTCTTTCTCTCTCTCTGACTCCCACTGTGATGGCTCGATTGATTCCAGCACACCTGCCCAGGCGCTGAGGATATCTCCATGAAGTTTCCACCTCAGGCACTAAAAATAGCTCAGTTGCAAGCATGGTACCTAATGGGAAGAACATTGGCCCCAGATCAGGGTTGCTGGTTGGATACTGGTCTGGTGCATGCTAGAGTTTGTCTCTCTATCTCCCCTATCTCACTTAAACACACATGCACACACACATACACACACACACACACACACACAAAACCACAATTCTTGAAGCTCTGAGAACACCAAGAAAGACATGTAGAGAACACACAACACACATACACACAGAGGGGTTTATCCCTTTCAACCACTAAAAAGCCAAAGAAACTAAATAAAGATCTTAAAGTCGGCAAGAGGATAAAACACATGTTACATGTAGGGAAAAAAAATTACAGCAGACTGCTCATCAAAAATGTTTGCTGCAGGATAACAGAGCGACGTCTTTACAATGTCTAGAAAAACAACAACAAAGTGTCACCAGAATCCTCTATTATTTTTCCAATACGAAGGAAAAATACAGTCTCTTCAGGCAAGCAAAATCTGAGAATATATTTCCAGCTCAGATATTCACAAGGAGTGATGGATAAAGTGCTTCAAGCAGAAGTCAGATGATACAGACCTTCTGTTGCTTTTATCTGCCTGTAGTCTCCCACCCTCTCCTGACCTGCTTTAGTTCATCATGAGTTCAAAACAATGGATCTCCCTTAATGGAGGAAAGCACTTAAAATTTTATCCAAGAATGACTCTTTGCGTAAGGTACACATTGTAATAATACAGTAAAACTGTCATTTATCTCATGGGACAATTCATTCATTCATTCATTGACAAAAATATTTTTGAGCGTTTGTGACATAAGACACAGGACAGGCTGACCCCTTCCTATTCTCCTTCATTCATTTGTTGAGTGACTAATATTAAGTGCCAGTAATATTCCAGGCTCTATATTAGCCACAAGGTGAGGTATACATTATTATTCTTGCCTACATGGATCACTAGGTTTTTGTGGGGGTGGATAAACATATAAATAAATAGGTGGATAGATGATAGATAAATTATACTTATAATTAAGTTAAATAGGATGTGTTACATCCAAAACAGCATATATTTATTTATTTACCTTTAGAGTCATTTATTTATTTTTAGTTTTACAAATGATTGCATTCTTTATTTTTAAAGTCATTTTATTTTATTTTCTAATGACAATTTACATTTAACACCGTTTTGTATTAGTTTCAGGTGCACAGCATAGTGATTAAGCAATCATATACTTTATAAAGTAGTCCCCTGTTATTTCATGTAACCACCTGGCACCATATTGGCATGGACTATATTTCTTATGCAAAACAGCATAATATTTTAAATTATTCTCTCCGAGCCAATTTTACTTAAGCTAATATATTAGATTTAGTATATTATATTTGAAGAGTCACTAAATTCTATTTTGTAGACATTTACTTTATTGCTTTAGCTGGTAAGTGTGTGTGTGTGTCTGTGTGTGTGTGTGTGTGTGTGTGTATGCGTGTGTGGAGAAATTTAAATCCCCTCTCTTTTTAATTGAGCCCACCTAGGTTTTATGACTCACTCATTCAATGGGAACATTTCTGCAGATTTCTTTATATTTCTGACTGCCTAGAAATCTTGCTTAGCTCATGGGTTTATTAAAAAAAAGAAGACGGGTTTGGTTTGTAGCCACAGTTTCTCAACACCTGCTGTAGATTCGAAGATTCATTGGTGTATACACCACAGTGTGTTTGATATAGGGCAACTAGATGTCTGTTTTCCAAACTTTAAAATTATGGAATCCACGTTTATAATCTTCAGCTACTGATATATAATAAGTGGCCAAGGCTTTGTTAGAATACATATAAATTAACTCCTGGCAGAAAGCAGTTTGATAAACTTAGTAAGAATGCTTAAAAAGCTTGGCTCTGGTCTACCATGAATTAATGCATATTGACTTTCTGTAACTTGGGCTTCCATATCTCAGCCCTTGCACACTGTTTGACTTGATCATTTTAGGATTTTCCTAAGGACGGATTACATGCTTCTCTACACTCAGTATATTCTAAAACTAACCTTTCCACTTCTTCAAAAATGTACAGAAACCGTGAGTCTTGGCACGTAACTCCATGCTTATATACAGTATTCTCTTCAGTCTTGAGGCAATGATGTGTCTTCACCACTTGAATGGCATTCAGCTTTCTTACTTTCATTTTGAATGTCTCTGACTTCAATTTGGTCTCTTTAAAAAAATTCTTTATAGATACAACATTTCCTTTGACACCGAATAATAGAAGAAAATGGTCCATTTTTTTCAACTGCAGTTGTTTGAGATGATTCCTTAGCCTAAAATAAACAAAATGTATAAACATCTATTTTGATTGCCAATTTTTGTACACAATCCATACTTTATTCTGGATTTTAGGCTTTTCCCACTATTCTTACAGAATTGTATTTTGTTTTTACAGTATCCTCGCACGCTGTTTTACAGGAAGAGACAAGAAACTATCTTAGAAAAAAAGGCTTTGGAGTAATAAGGACACAAAATCATCAGACTGCAGCCTATATGATCTTTTCTTTCTTTTTTTCCCCCCTCTGCCTAAAATTAAAATGATCTGTAACACCCTTCCCGTGAAAGTTTTTGCAAAGTACCTTGATGGAGTGAGTTTGCATACAAAAAAAGCTGCTATTTTCCTGACTTTCAGCATTTGCTTGGATTTTTCACAGGGCAATTAAGAAGAGAGATTGTGACGGCAACAGAAACACAACTGATAAAGCCTGTGGACTCGAGACAGAAGGTCACTGCTTTAATAAAGGAGCTCCTGCCAAAAGCGACATCCAGAGGTCTCTGCAGGGAATAGATTTCTCCCAACACCAGGCAGTAGCTCGAGTGGGACATGGGACCACGGGGAAGGCGGATCAGCGAGGGTGGACGGAAACACGTCCGTTAATGAACGCAATAAAGAAGGGAACTCCAACAAGACCGCTGAGGGATGAGGAGTTTGGTGGTGGAAGCAAGACCATAATTTCACCAGCATTGAGAAAACAGAGCCTACAAGATAACATGAAACACGATTACTGTATGATTGCATATTAGCTGCATGACGTATAAGGAAACTCATTACATGGTCAGTTTGCCACGGTTAAGTTTGCTAAAGTCACTGGGAACACTAACATAGCAAGTAGCACATCATCGTGCTTAGAGAAAATACACGGGAGGTTTCTACCAGCCTAATGTCACCTGGCCAATTCATAACTACTTTGTTGCGAGTGTTGCTATGTAAGGACAGCTTATTTAACACTGTCTATGTGGACTCACTGCCTCCACACTCAGCCGGCCGCACTACACCTCGTGCCTGAGCAGAGTACATCCAGCACACGTGCATTCTCTTCAGGAGGCACATCTGTGCTACACAGAACACAAGACAGCACGTCAACACTGGGTTTGGGGGCCATTTTCAGCAGCTAATTACCAACAACAACAACGAAAACACACACAGAGAAAGGAGTGAAACACGACACTTAATAAAGCTGTGAAAAACATGCTTGCAGCATGAGCTGCAACAAGAAGACAGTGTCACTCTACATATTTCACTTCAAATGAGAACGTTCCCCGAGGGGCAAGGACTCCATCGTTCACCTCCCTGCGCCTGCCTGTGTTCACCAAGGGCCATGGAAGCGTCACCCAGAGGGGTTTGGGGTTTACAGATCCATGTTAGCCGGCAGGCAAATTCTCAGATGCAGAGCCTGCAGATAATGAGAATCGAGTGTTCCCCCAAGTGCATTTAATTGTTACCATAAATGTAGCCATTGTTCAGCACAGTATGGCGTTGCCAGGAGAAGGGATCTCAAAAGGGGGCATAGAAGCCCTGGACACGTGTTCCCACCTGAAAATCAAGTGGACCTCTGTGGCCTTTCGGTGCCTGGCTGAAACTTACCCAATCCCAGCAATGTATCCACATCTTCACACATCACGGAAACAAAAAGCGTAATCCTGTTGTTAGGCTAAAGGGGTGCATTTTGTATTGAAGAAGCAGAAGGAGCCCTTGCATGTATCATCTCTACCTTCTGAGAACTCACTATAAGCTACCATCAAGAATGTTTAGGGAAATAATACCACAATAAAGAAGAAAATGGGATGAGAGCTGTTCGTGGAGCCTATTGATAAGATTGTTGATGAGTATTATTACATTCTTTCTTCCAAAATAGTGGAAGCTAATTAACCCCTATAGGCGTGCCCCTAAGTGTGCAAGGTTCTGGGAAACTTTTTTTTTTCAGGTTCCTGTCTATATAAACAGTATCAATCTCCCACAACAACATTTAACAGCACCACTTTGATGGTTTAAAATCTCTCTCTCTCTTCATTTTTTTTTTTCAGGTAAGAGGAAGGGAGATAGCAAGGCAGACTTCCACGTACATGCTGATGGGGATCTACCTGGCAATCCCAATCTGGAGCCAGTGCTTGAGTACCAAACTATTTTTAGCACCTGAGGCCAACTCTCAGACCAACCGAGCTATCTTCAGCACCTGGGGCCATGTTCAAAACTGTTGAGCCACTGGTTGTGAGAGAAAGAGGGAGAGATGGAGAGAAGGAGAGAAAGAGGAGAAGGAGGAAGGGAGAAGCAGATGGTCTCTTCTCCTGTGTGCCCTAATGTAGGGAGAGCGCTGAGCATTTACCTAGCGGCTGTGGCTGATGCAGTGCTGTGAGAACACTCCAGCTCCTGGAACCCTCCTGGGCACGCCCAGGAAGGAAGCTCGCCCACTGCGTGGAAATGACTCAGCACTACCAGGCAGCTCCCTGACCTTTCAGCCATTGGCTTTGAAGAACATGCTGTAACACCCTATAGGCTGAACCTTTGTATATAAGCTAGTTTACCTCCTGAATAAAGTGGATCTGCATCACTGAACCTGGTCCCCAGAGTTGGGTCTCTGTGTCTCTGTCGTCCTCACCCCCGGTGGGCCTTGTCCACACCCTAACCAGGAATTGAACCCGAGACATACATATGGTGGGTGGAGGCTCTATCCACTGAGCCCCTGGCCAGTGCTGAATATCTCTTGATCTTATGAAAAAAATGCCATGCCAGCTGGAGGGAGTAATCTGCTTATCGGATCATGTTCCTGGAAGAGGGGTAAGACCCCCGGGCCTGGGAGGACCCTCAGGTGTGACTTCCGGGGCACTTTGAGGCATATCATTGACTCACCATGTGGGATAAGGAGTCAGAGAGCAACCTCAGGAGGAGAACTGGTTGTTGGGTCACACAAGCATACTTGTCTGGAGGGGATGCCAGTGTAGATGACAATTACTCCCCTGGTCAGAGCTAAAAATGTCAAGGAAGGCAGTCCGAACTGGGGACCACAGACTCACCTAGGATTCAAGAGAACAAACAGTATTGGATCCTTGAAAGCGCCAAACTTACAACCCTGGGCTCATTAAGTTATTATACACGAGCCCTGGCCGAATCGCCAGGTTGGCTGGAGCATCGACCAGATATGCAGAGGTTGCAGGTTCAATCCCAGGTCAGGGCACATACAGGAGCAGATCGGTGTTTCTGCCTCTCGCCCTCCCTTTCTCTCTCTAGAATAAATAAGAATAAAATAAAATTTAAAAGGTAGTTTGTACTTGAAAAGCTGACCATGGTCTGAGCTGCCACGAGCCCGTGAGACACATTCTGGCCAATGGGACAAAGGAACTGTTCCGGGAAGTTATTTCAGTTTTATTGGTCAGAAGCTTGTAAAGTAGAGATTTTGCTAGAACATGACACTTTCTGTAACAAATATAGAACTTCAGGCACTTTGTCTCATGTCATTTAACCTCATTATTCCTGAAGACAAGCGTCCTTGAAGATTTTATCACACTCATCACTGGTGCCTGGGGCAGAGCACGGCCCACAGGTGCTCAGTGGTCTGTGGAATAAATACGAGACCTTAAATTAAGTCATTTCCGCAACAGCAATATCATCAATATAAATAATATAGCTGAAATCAGTCAGTTCTTTGCGGGGGGGGAAAGTAAATGTTTGTTATAACCCAGTTGAGGCATGCTAAATGATATGTTGAAAGAGGTTTTTCAGTGGTTCTTGGTGAAAACCAAAACTTTACTCCCCTCTCCCCAGAGTACACCTTGGAGATGCTGATGTTAAGCTGGTTATCAAAAAAATAGAAGATTCAGCCCCTGGCAGGTTTGCTCAGTGATAGATCATCGGTCCGGCATGTGGAAGTCCCAGGTTTGAGCTTCAGCCAGGGCAACAGGAGAAGCACCTATCTTCTTCTCCCCCCCTCCTTCCTCTCTCTCTCTTCCCTTCCTGCAGCCAAGGCTCCATTGAAGCAAAGTTGGCCCAGGCACTGAGGACGGCTCCATGGCCTCCACCTCAGGTGCTAGAATGGCTCCGGCAACAATGGAGCATCATCTGCCCAGATGGCCAGAGCATTGCACCCTGGTAGGCATGCCGGGTGGATCCCGGTCGGGCGCATGTGGGAGTCTGTCTGCCTCCCCACTTCTCACTTCAGAGAAATAAAAAAGAAAGAAAGAAGAAGGCCCTGGCCGGTTGGCTCAGTGGTAGAGCGTCAGCCTGGCGTGTGGGGGACCCGGGTTCGATTCCCGGCCAGGGCACATTGGAGAAGCGCCCATTTGCTTCTCCACCCCTCCCCCTCTCCTTCCTCTCTGTCTCTCTCTTCCCCTCTCGCAGCCAAGGCTCCATTGGAGCAAAGATGGCCCGGGCGCTGGGGATGGCTCCTTGGCCTCTGCCCCAGGCGTTAGAGTGGCTCTGGTCGCGGCAGAGCGACGCCCCCTGGTGGGCAGAGCGTCGCCCCTGGTGGGCGTGCCGGGTGGGTCCCGGTCGGGCGCATGCGGGAGTCTGTCTGACTGTCTCTCCCCGTTTCCAGCTTCAGAAAAATAAAAATAAAAATAATAAAAAAAATTTTAAAAAAAGAAGATTCATACAGCATCCTTGACCCACCCCTCTCACCTGCTGAAAGGGACTCAAGAGCCTTTGTACAGAGAGCTTCAGCCTCATGCTACGAATGAACTAAGTTTGACCGCCTGGGACAAACCAAGTGCAGTCTGTTAGACGGCCCTCTGTGTCATGTTGTTTCTGGGTGACCTGGCAAGAACTTATTTACCAAACGCTTGCTTTTCCTCATCTCCCTGTGAGCTTCCTTCTCCCCCTTTGAAGTTCCAGTCCCAGGCTTCTCTCTTCTTAGTCCAGAACGGCTCATGAGCCTCGACTGCCTGATGTGTCTTCTGGTCCCACGTGCTTATAAACCCACCCACCCCATCTTTACAGACATAATACATTTGGTTACTTTCTTCTGCTAACCAGTCTAATGTCAATTTAATTACTAGACCAGTCAGATGAACTTAGCCACATAGAAAGACAATTATTTTCTCCTTTTTACCATGCTTACTTAATGTAGTATAGCTCTGCAAACAATGACTATAGGCATTAGCAATATCAAGAATTACTGTCTTCATTTCCACGTGTCTTACCATTCCTATTGTTTTTGAAATGCTTACAAAGACTTTTCTAATGTTTCTTATAAGAGCAATGATGCATGATTTATGTAAAATACAGAAAAACCCCAATCACTGGTATTCCTAAGCATACTTAGAAAGATGCAGTCTGTCAGCTATGCCTAGTCATGCTACCTGGGAATTTACTATTTACAAATGGGATTCACCAAGTGACATTATAGCGGGGTCGGCAGACGCCTGCAGAGAGCTGCGTGGGCCGGAACGCTAGTGGGAACTACGAGGCTAAGAACAGATAAGGTCCTGGTCTCTGTCCTCAGGGTACCTGCAGCCCGGGTATTTCTTAATCGCAGGGACGCCGTTCATCTTCGACTTCTTTATATCTGTGCCATGCTCTTTTTCTCGTTCAGCAGAAAAAATAATTTAAGTTACCAAAACCTCTGTGTAAATCGCGACACCTGGGACGGTTGCTTTCCCTAGACCCGTGATGGCGAACCTTTTTATAAAAACTTACCCACTTTTGCAGGGCTGGTCAACCTGGTCCCTCCCGCCCACTAGTGGGCGTTCCGGCTTTCATGGTGGGCGGTAGCGGAGCAACCAAACGGCGTTGTGATTGGCCCACCGTGAAAGCTGGAACGCCCACTTCTGGGCGGGAGGGACCAGGTTGACCAGCCCTGCAAAAGTGGGCGGCTTTTATAAAAAGGTTGGCCATCACAGCCCTAGATTATACTCACTGTTTTCACTTAATGTCACCTCCTTTCAGAGTTCAATTAGCCAACCAAAGACCAGAAAGCGTGTTTGCGACAGCGCAGCCAGGGATCTCAGATAGCCTAGGTCCTGTCCTCTCTCCCTGGATATGACTTTATTTGCATGACATCAGGGGCAAAACATTCAGGAAGTTTCCAACATGGAGGAAATTGTGTGTGTGTGTGTGTGTGTATTTATAATAACAAAAATAGTAGTAACAGAAATGCATCTTTCATTAGCATCACAGAGAGAAGAATAATAATAGGTATACACAAGATAATATCATCTATTCTAATAATGTTATCATAGTCATTATCAGTATGGAAAAAAAAAGCTATAGCGTTGTTTATATCACTTAGGGGAATTTTACCCTGACAGATATATATATATATCTAGAGGTAATGGTTAATTACCTCTAGAAAGCAATATGCCCTCTGCAACATTAACTAATCAACTCTGTTATAAAAATGAATGATTACTGCTGTTGGGCTAATGGGCCCTTTAAATCCATGAGAATGTCAGTGTTAAGGAATATTCTTCCAAATGTGACCTGCGTGCAGAGAAATCAAAATCTCACGTGTGTGGAGTCTCCCACTTTATCGTTCCTTGAAATCAAAGCGATCAAATAGGTCAAAATCCAGGTCAATCCTGACTTTAAAGGTCCTCTGCCGTCAGCATCATGTTGTCGATGACGTAAACAATGATGAAAGTACATCAATTATATAAGATATGGTTGTAAGGCATGGTCTGAGGAAATTCCAAAAGGTGGGGGCGAGAAAAAATATGTGATATTTAGGTTTGGAAGAAATGCATTCCAACAAAACACAATTTAGTCCAAGTCAGAGATGTCATGCAAAAGGCAGGAACAATAAGGATTGCGGAAACAATATCATTCTCCTTACGTTCTCCATTTCCATGCTATAAACTAGAAAAGACTGCAAATGGCTAGCAGCTCCATCAGCATGATCATGATTGAATATAACCAATCACTGTGCAAGGGGATAGCTTTAACCTCTAAGGGTAAAACCGTGCCAGTGACTGTCCCGAGCTCAGATGACAGAAGAGGGCCGTCACTCGCTATTCTAGAATGAAACAGGCCAGGAATGTCAATATTGAAAGTGGGACGGGGGAGGACAACTTATTAGGTTGTAAATACACAAAAGGAATGTTTCGTTAGTAAAGGAATGTTTCCAAAGAACAGAAATTAGATGGCAAATGCCTATCAATTATACAGACTTAGAATTAGACAGTGAAGTCTAATTAGTTAAGATCCTCAACCCCTCACACAGTGAACTTGGATAAAGCCAGGCAATAGCATTTGAGAATGTGCCCATTTTAAAAGATACTGTATTGATGAACACAGATGCAGATTTATTTTCCTTTTAGTTAGTTTCTTCCAAACTAAGATTTCTTTTTCCTACTAAGAGCCCTCCACGATTTTTAGCAAAACTGTAATCATGTCAACTTTATGAGTCTAAAATCTCATGTTTTTCAAAAGACCATGTCCCAGACCCTAAATAACAATACAATGTGGTAACTTTTAACACAGAAGATGTATATATTTCTATGAAAAAAAAATTAAAGATGCAGCTTCTCATTTTCATATTTATCTGAACAGGAGTCGAAGGGAAATTCAGAGAAGTCGTGTTTGCACTGACATTGAAGGATGAAGAGTGTTTTATATAAAACATTCTCGTAGAAGACACAGCCGGAGTGAGAGTGTTCAGGGCACAGAAAGCCTTAAGCTGCAAAACTCCTTGAGCTTGGTGCTTAGGCTCTGTCCGCAGGTTTTACGGGTTGTCTAACCCATCCCTGATGAGCAATCCACCTTTCCCACTGCGTCAGAGCTGGTCTTGACCAGGTCTTGAACCAATTGTGTGCTAATTGCACACAATTAGAAACCCCTCAGGTCCATCCGTGCTGTTGCAAAAGGTAAAGTTTCCCTGTTGTTTTATTTTCCTGTTTTATGGCAGTGTCACATTCTGTTGCGTAAATGCAGCCAAGCCTTCTCTCTCTCTCTCTCTCTCTCTTTTTTAACCTGGAGAGCATTGTGCTAAGTGAAATAAGCCAGTTGGAATTCACCCATTTGTGGATTCTAATGAACAAAATGAACTAACCAGCAAAACGGAGACAGACTCACACATAGACGGCAGGCTGGCAGCTCTCGGCCACGGAGGGCTCGGTTCATGAAGTGAAAGGATTGAGCAAAAAGTACAAAAACAATCTCCTGGACATGGACAACAGTGTGGAGGGGGCGGAGGAAGTGGGGATGGAGGAGAAGAATGGTGATGGGTGAAGACTTGGCTTGGGGGGGGGGTGAACACACAATATGGTGTGCAGAGATGTGTTGAAGAATTGGGCCTCTGCAACCTGTATAATTCTGTTAACAGGGTCACCCCAATAAGTTCAATTTAAAAAAAACTAACAGCCCCTTTCTGATGCCGTAACTGGAGGCTAGAATCAGTGTATTATCTCACTTTTGTGCAATGTTTTGCTTCCAGTGCGTGGAGGCAGCCGGGTGTGACTGGGCAGTGACCGTCTTACGGTCATGTACCCAGTGGTCATGTCTATTTGGTGGTTTTCTTTGGCTGTGTGATTCCAGTCCGTCTCGGAGATGTTCTGCCACACATTATTGTCTATAAATATACAGTTTCCAGACACTGCTCCCTTTAAAACTTGTTCTCTTCTGATGTAACTGGTTGCACCTCTTTTCTGATTTGCAGTTTGCACACAAATAGACACGTTTACTTCTAAAGGAATGTTATTCCTATCAATCACCTAAGCCTTTAAGTCATAAAAATGAAAAGCAATCCTTTAATCACATGCGCAGTTAATTTTTTATTTATGTCCTGAAACATAATTCATCAATCACATCTCTATTGAACAGTAATGCGCTCCATAAATATATTTGTCAACACTCAGTGGCCTTCTGTCTGGAGTAGCACTCATGTTACTGGGTGACATAAACATCACCTCTTTTGGGAAGCATCCCTGACCAATCTCTCACGGCCTCAGATTCTTATTAAGGTGTGTATCACCCATTAACAGAATTCTTTTTTTTTTACCTGTGTGTCCTCTTCACCAAATCACGAGCTTCTTAAGAAAGGAGACTGCTATTACATTTGTTTCTATCTCTGTTCTTAGTACATGATCTGATACGTCATCCTGTGAGCTCTTCTGCAGAGAACAGAGAGGAGAGGACCGCTTTCTACAATACTTGGAGCTCATGTTGTACAAAGGGCTACATGCAACACAGCTATTGTCACCAATGCGGTACCTCTGTGTCCCTACGGCACTCAGGGGCACATTTGCCTCACGCATGAATATACACTGTTGTACGTAAATCTGTTTGCTGAGACTACAGGTGAGTCACTGAAAGAATACTTTTTTAATAGGATATTTTTGCATTTTCATCTTTGTCATATGCATGGATAACACGGAAATCCATCAGAGCATTCCAAACTATAGTCAGTAAATGCAACTTGTCTTTATTTAGTCTAAACCAGGCCTTTGGTCAATATATTCTGAAATGGGAAATTAAGTGCATTCCTAAAGCAAATTACAGCCAGTATTACTTAAAATATGTCTGGATTTTAGTTTGTATATCTAAAGCGTGGTCAAACAATTTAAATGTGCTATTGTATCCTTTTAATATATTTCCTGAGTATTCTTATTTATTTATTTATTTATATTTTTATTTTTTTGTCTTTTTCTGAAGTGAGAAGCGGGGAGGCAGAGAGACAGATTCCCTCATGCTCCTGACCAGGATCCACCCGGCATGCCCACCAGGGGGCGATGCTCTGCCCATCTGGGGCATTGCTCTGTTGCAACCAGAGCCATTCTAGCGCCTGAGGCAGAGGCCACAGAGCCATCCTCAGTGCCCAGGGCCAACTTTGCTCCAGTGGAGCCTTGGCTGCGGGAGGGGAAGAGAGAGACAGAGAGGAAGGAGAGGGGGAGGGGTGGAGAAGCAGATGGGCGCTTCTCCTGTGTGCCCTGGCTGGGAATTGAACCTGGAACTTCCACACGGTAGGCCAACACTCTACCACTGAGCCAACAGGCCAGGGCCCTGTGTATTCTTATTCATAAGTTCCTTTGAATTTAGTCTCGTATACTAAGGAAGAGATTGGCTGCAGGACCAAAAACTGAAGATCTCTTCAAAAGGTCACCACCGTGGATGAGGCAGGCATTGGGCAGTCTCAGGGGAGTCAGTAGGAAAACACTGAGAGGCTTGTGGAGTCAGGAACCCCGTCTCCACGGAGCTGTATTTGTGATGGTTTTCCTAGGGGATGTGACTCCCCCGGTGCTGCTGGCTGGTGGTAGACTGACCACCGACTCTCCGCATTCGGGATACATGTCACAGGCACAGGGACACAGACAGTGGTGGTCAGAACGTGCTCTGAGCAGGGTGAAAGGTTAGGGCATGTGGATGAGGCCCTGGAGGCATCTGCTTTGATAGCTGATGGGTACACAGGGCTTCCACCTGTCAGGCACTGAGGCGTTTCATTTTTCAGACACCTGACATATTGATAAACACAATGCAAACCTGAACGTCAAATGATTTAGAACAATCCGTAGCACGTCTTTATGCCCTCAATTTAGTAAGGAAAATTCTAAATCTCGATGGTAAAATTACAAACCATCTGTCTGCACAGTCGTGGTCAGTTTTTCTGTGTGAAAGTTAGAATTTGTCTAATAAAAATGACAACAACAACAAGACAGGATAAAGGCAAACCTCGTTCTGGGAGAGGAGGCGTGAAACAAAGGGTTATTGTCCGAAATATGTAAATAATTCCTACAGTTACATAGACCAGTAATCTCACAGACACCTGTGCAAAGACCTTGAATGAGGGCAGAACGCTCTGTTGATTGATGTCACTAGTGGGGACGAATTCAGGTCAAAACCCTCATACAATCTTTGTAGCAGTGCAAATATATCTTATTAGACCGATTTTCCACGTGGTCTTATTTTGAAATATGACAAAGGCCATCTTATTGGGTCACATACATCTATATAGTACGCAGTATGACAACAGCATGTAGATTATACAGCTACAAACAATGCCTTCAACAATGACCCGTGGTCTCTGCAGGTTTACTCAGCTTGGTCCATGTTTGTTTCCAAACTGAGTACCGTTCACCTGACCAGGTGGTGGCGCAGCGGATAGAGCACCAGACTGGGATGCAGAGGACCCAGGTTTGAGACCCGGAGGTCGCCAGCTTGAGCGTGGACTCATCTGGTTTGAGCAAAGCTCACCAGCTTGGATGCAAGGTCGCTGGCTCGAGCAAGGGGTTCCTCGGTCTGCTGAAGGCCCCCAGTCAAGGCACATATGAGAAAGCAATCAATGAACAATTAAGGTGTCGCAACAAAAAACTGATGATTGATGTTTCTCATCTCTCTCCATTCCTGTCTGTCTCTGTCTATCCCTCTCTCTGACTCTCTTTGTCTCTGTAAAAAAAAAAACCCAAAAAACAAAAAACAAAAAAAAACTCAACCAAACAAAAAACAAACAAACAAAAAAACCCCAAACTAGTACCATCCGGTCAGATCATTCTGGGAGAAATGCTAGCAAGCCCTTAGATCACATAGATGACTCACCCTAGAAAAAGTATTTAATATAAAAGAAAACACACATTGTCAATGTCTGCACACAAAGATGGTCAGCTTTATCGGTCATCAGAGAAATGAAAATTAAAATAATACTCCTTCACACTCATCGTTGCAGCAATAAAAACATGCCAATGATAAGTAAACCAGTTTTCATTACTGAGTTGCTCACCAGCAGCGGGCAATGTTTTATGCTTGTTCATGGAATAATGCATTAGATCATCACAAAACTCTATGAACTCGAGATTGTTACAATCTCCTTCTATGGATAACAAAACTGAGGCTCAGTCGGGTTAAAATGAAGACGACAAATTATTGTCAATTATCCCATTGCAGGTAAATGTCAGAGAGCAGATGAGAACTCGAGGGCAAAAGCTCTTCCCAGTATGTACACTGACAAATCACATGTCAGTGTGGGCAGAGGCAAGAGGTATTGCAGACAGGACAGAAGGCAATACAATGCATGTGAACACCGCGGAAAACACTTTAAGTGTATCTAATGAACTTTAGAGTATGCATACGATATGACCCTGAAATCCCAAATCAGAATATATTAATTTTTCTCAACAGTTGAACAAAAAGAACTAACCCAGGACCTTAGTTGCAAAACTTAGTTAAATTTTTTTTTTTAATTTTATTGATTTTATAGAGAGAGAAAGAGAGAGAGAGAGAGACAGGAACATAGATGTGTTCTTCCTGTATGTGCCCTGACCTGGGATCGAACCGACAACCTCTGTGCTTTGGGCTGATGCTTCAACCAGCAGAGCTGTCTGGCCAGGGCTATCCTGGGTTTTTGGTGTGTCCCATGTCAGAGGCTTTAAGATGCCTTCCCTTAGGCAAGCCTCAGCATGGTGGGTGTGGTCTAAAGAAGCATCACAGATGTGTCCATAGCACAGTAACAGCGTCCTCATTGTATATCAGAATTAGGGACAATCCAAACCTATGCAGAATATCACTCAGAAGGTACTAGGTAAACACCAGGGAAAGTTAGTATAACTGCAAACCACAGCAGCCATAGCTGGGAAGGCGATCCAATACCTGAGATCAGGTGAGCCCATACAAGCAATACTCCTGTGCGTTCCCCTCAGCGGACGCATTCTCTTCACCTGAGCAGCTCAGAAGAGAAAGGACACTTATATCTATAGGACACTAGCAGGCAGGTACTAAACTGCCTCACAGACATTATCAATTTTATTTTTCACAACTGTGAGGAATAGATACCACCTTCTTGGAAAAAGGTCACTGAGCTTCAGAGGTGGTAAGTGACACACTTGAAGGGACAGGGTTCAACTTGAAACCCAAGTTTCCCGATTTAAATTAGAGTTTTGTTTATTATATTTCTCCAAGGTTCTTTTTTTTTTTTGTAAAAATACTCTAGAAAGTGCAACAAGAGAGGCAGATACCTGGACTCTCATGAAGACCTGCTTGGTCAGCAACTCCAGGGGAGACCAGGCGTTTTTAGAATTTCTTACAGTTAAAAAAGACATCAGGATCATTGTACACATGCCATATATAGACTCCCCCTTGCTGCCCCCAAATCACCGTGCATGGTATAAAGAACATTTAAAATTTTAAATCAATCCATAATCCTGCCAGAGGAAAATAAATAACAATGTTATAGTGGATCAAAATTGCAACCATCTTTACAAAGGGGGGATGGAAAATGGATGACCTAGAGGAACACACGGAACACGAGAGCAGAATTCTAGTACACTGTGGTCATTCGGCATTGAGTCAAGTTAAACACTCTGTAGGTGATGATGGTAACTGAGAAGTGCAAATGCAGGAGAACCCCGCCGTCTCAGGCTCCGTGAAGCCACCAAACTTGCCACCAAAGGACACAAGGTTCTGCACAGTGGACAGCTGCATCCTGGTGTCCTTGTAACCCCTGGAAACAGACGGGTCAAAGAGAGAGGGAGAAGGTTTGATTAAAAAGTCAATTTTATACAGGGACTTCTGCAGTAAAAGAAGTAAGCTTCCCCAGCTGTTCACTGGGACGCCCTGAGCTAGTCAACACCAACTTTTCACTGGAAGAATCATTCTGTGTGAAGGCAAAGCCGCTAGAATCTTGACGTAGGTAAAACAATGTAGAAAAAAAACCTGCATTGAATTTGCTCACTTTGGAACTGATATATTTCATTGAGATTCATTTTAAAGTAATTGTCTAGATTTTCTCTTTTATTTATTTATTTTTTAAGTGAGAAGATGAGAGTTAGTGAGACAGGCTCCTGCATGCGCCCCAACCTGGATCCACCCAGTGTTCAAATGAACAGAGCTATTTTTAGCACCTGAGGCTGACAAGCTAGGATCAACCGAGTCATCTTCCGTGCCAGGCTGCTGCTCAAACCAATCGAGCCACTAGCTGTGGGGGAGGAAGAAGGAGAGAAGGGGGAGAGAAGCAACTGGGCGCTTCTCCTGTGTGCCTTGACCGGAGATTGAGCCTGGGACTTCCACACACGGGGCTGATGCTCTACGACTGAGCCAACTGACCAGGGCCAGGAGAATCAATGTGAAGTGGGCCAGAGATTATGTCAAAGATAACAGGTATCAGAACTGTTAGCTGAGTTCCCACAACATAGACAGGTGGGTGTTTATACTTTCTCCACAGACTGGGCCAGGTGTGATGACCTAGGCATCTCCTTCTCTTGGAGAACATTGTGGCAAACTGGGTGCAGAGAGAAGGGACTGTCCTGAGTCAATGCTTCAGTGTGGAGGAAGGGGCAGCCTTTTGCTACACCTGAGCGGTTGGCCGGTGCTCTGTCCTGGCCACAGACGGGCCTCCTCCAGTCTTCCCCAAAGCAGCTGGTGTGTGAACCACACAGGAAAACTCCCAGTCCTGCTCTGCAGGGGGCACTGGTTAGAGTCCAACAGGAATCATAAACCAAACATTCAAGAACGCAGTGAAGAATTAGCTAATTGAGTGTAAACCCATCCTGTGATAGAAAAAACACATGTCCTCTGTCTACTTGGCCCTGAAGGATGAGTCAGCCAGTGGGGAGACAGAGAAGAGAGTCCGAGAGCCGGCTGGAGGGCGACCAGAACAAAGAAGAAGGTCTGTAGGTAGCCCGGACTGTGGACAGAGGGAGGTACGGCCCCCTCAGAGGCAGGCGGGGCTCCCCTCTTGTGTTGAAACCTGGCTGGAGGGGATGTTTGGTAGGGACCTCTGATGTGTGGCCACTATGGGAGCCGCTCTTGCTCAGGTCCAGTGTCATCATTACTCCAGGTCACCACCCAGGTGTGAGGACAGCTGAGGTGCAGAGTCCCCTACGCGTCAAAGAGGATGACTAAAATAAATCTATACAGAAATGTATCCCAGGGGGAAAAAAATCACATAACATAAAAAATAAAATACTATCATCTTCCAGAGGAACAACAAATTTTATTATCTAACAAGGAATAAAAACCACAATGCTACCTACCAGTCAAAGAAAACACAAGCCACTCCAAACAAAAGGCTCTATTCCGTGGCGCCTTGGAGACTTCCTAGCTGGGAGCAGGTAACGTGCAGGTAAGTACAGAGATGCAGAAGTAAGCGTGCGCATTGCTGATTTAGAATAAAACACTTCCTGATGTCAATAGAAAGGGACACTTGTTCTGTGAGATCATCTCTTACCCCTTGAAATAAAAGGTTACCAAATGATTCCCTGATATATCACTGTTTTTTTTTTCTCTTTTATAACACTCATTATAGATTGAAGTTATAAAATTGTGATTTTTATGGTCCTGGCTGCTTGGTTTAGTGGTAGAGTGTTGGCCCAACATGTGGGTATCCTGGGTTCGATTCCTGGTCAGGGCACAGAAAAGAAGCGATCATCTGCTTCTCCACCCCTCCCCCTCCCCTTGTCCCTCCCCTTCTCTCTCTCTCTCTCTCTCTCTCTCTCTCTCTCTCTCTCCTCCTGCAGCCATATGCTTGATTAGTTCGAGCACACTGGCCCCAGGCACTGAGGATGGCCTCTTGGAACCCCTGCCTCAGGCTATAAAAATAGCTTGGTTGCAAGCATGGCCCCAGATGGGCAGAGCATCAGCCCCAGATGGGGGTTTCCAGATGGATCCCGGTTGGGGTATATACATAAGTCTGTCTCGCTATCTCCCCTCCTCTTACTTGGAAAAAAAGAAAAACATTGTGATTTTTTTTTGTTAAAAGCCATTCCCTTGAGTTTTTCATCTATGCTATTAAATTTTACATCAATAAATATTTCTTATAGTAATGGGAAAATGATATAAACTAAGATTTAAAAAAATAATAATAGCATATTCCCAATTTTTCAGAAATCCATACATTGAATATTAAGTAAAATAAGGGAGGGTCAACTAAAACAGAACAAAGAATAACCTTAGCAATGTAACCATTTATGATAAACTTCAGTTTTCTAAAAACAATGTTGGTTTATTTTTCAAAATTGTATTTTTTTTACATGAATTTTAAAAAATTAAATAGCCTGGCCTATGGTGACTGACATAGTGGATAAAGCGTCAACCTGGAACACTGAGGTTGCCAGTTCAAAACCTGGGCTTGCCCAGTCAAGCCACATACAAGAAGTAGTTACTTTGAGTTGATGCTTCTCTTTCCTCCCCTGAGAGGAAAGGTCCCTGCACTTCTCTCTCTCTCTCTTCTCTCTCTCTATCTCCTCTCTCTAAAAATCAGTAAGTAAAATCTTAGAAGCTAAAATGAAAATTAAATAAACTAAGATCTACTCATTTTTGCTTTTGCTAAATTTTAAAATTTAGCAAATTTAGTGCTAAATGAATCCTTTAACCAGAGAAAGAACTTCCGCGCAGTCATCCCCTGAAAGTCCCTCTAGAGAGCATAAAATATTTAAGCATTCAAATTAAATTAGATATTTAAAACCCATCAAAACTTAATTGCCATCTGACAATGCTCAAGTACATTCTTTGAAATATGAAAATGAGGCTTTAACATAATGAAGATTAGTCAGGAGCCCTCCTGAGAAACCAGTGGGGGCTGAGGAAGATCCTTTGTTACGATAGTTTTAGAGGCTATTTTAGATCCGTGTTCCATAAAAATAAGTCCTTCAGAATCTTAGACTATTTTAAATAAAAACACTGAAGACCACTTGAAATAACTACGTCCTTACAAATAACTCCCTGAATGTGTGCATCGTTTCTATTGTTTCATGGTTGGACTCATTTTTGTTTTGCTTTGTTTTGTTTTTTTCCCCCAGGCATTTTCCTCCCCTTTACTATATTTCAAAAACACCCAGGGTCTTTCAAGTCCTGACGCAATGGCAACAGAAACTCGGTGTAGTTTTTTCTTGTGCGAAAGAGAAGTCTCGTTCTCAAAGTGGCGGAGTCTGCTGGTCAGTCTGCGGGGAGTCCAGGAGATCAGACACCAGCAAGTGCTCAGGATTAGAAGGCTGGAATCACTCTGGAAAAAAGGGGACGCTCTCTGGTCTATACGAAAAGAACGTATCTGGCCTAATGCTGCTGTGTAAACCTGACCATTGGAAAGTGCAAGAAAGATACCACACAGGTGACACAGATAGAGAGATGGGCTGCACATGTCACTTATACACATATATATTTGGTTCATTTCATAAATATATATACATATATTTATGCAGTTGTGTATATGTGCATATCTAATGCACTACCAGGTGTGTCCCTGTATTCCAAATACGTGAAATAAAGAAAGAACAACTCTAGGGGGTGCCTGTCCACATGAACAAACTACTTCATGAACCATTACAGACAAACTGACCCCGCCCTTTCATTTATTTGTCTGAGAGCCACAAGACAGATGCACCTCTCTCTAGGAGTTGCATTTTTAGTCCCTGTTGCTTATGTGACGAAGCTCAGTTAATTTATTTATTTTTTATTTCCTCTTAAACGCCAGCTGTATTTTGACCCGGAAGTGTTCTGCGTTTTGACCCGGAAGTGTTCTGCGTTTTGACCCGGAAGTGTTCCGTGTTTTGAAGCGGCGGTGGCCCTGACTGGGCTCCATTCTTCAGAGCGGTCTCCAAGGCTGGCAGAGTGCTTTGCGTCCCTTGGCCCTCCGACAAAGCCGGTGAGACGCCGGGTCAGTGATTGTTGTGTGCCGACATCAGGGCATTTCAGAGAAGCATCTTTGTCCGGACAGTTGCTGGAGTCTGTGGAGACCATCCACGTCAAGGTGGAAGGTTCCTGAGTTCTGATAGCCATATCAGGGAAGCATCATGGAGCTCTGATTCATGGAGTACTCATGAGAGAATGGCTCTGCTCAGGAATGGCAACCAGGGGTGGATGAAATGAACCAATGTTGTCCCTTGTCCAAGTGGATGATTCCTGGCATTTCAGAACATGGTCAAAAGGCATGGGCTCAGTAAGATATGACCTGGCCCAACAAAGGGCCAGCTGTCTCTGTGATCCAAATCCCAGGAAGAAAGCTTGATGTCTGCCTCTTGACCCTTCACTTGCTGGGACATCAAGAGGTTCACATCGCTCCAGATGGAAACCGTGTCCTGGATAATGTCAGTCACTGTAGGCGACTCATTGCTTTGAGGTCACTGAGAATCAATGTAAGGACCCCAGGATGGGGCCTCATGTGAGGCCTGGGAATGAGGGTGCTTTGTCTCTCCAGCCTTTGTCAGCTTCCTATTCTCAACCGGACGATGACCACCATCCCCAATTCTCCCATCACTGGGGAGGTAATATCAAGCACAGGTGATAAAATAGATAACCTGTTAAATATTCTCTAAAAATAAGGCATCCAAGCTTCAGGATAAAGAGACCCAAGAACAAAGGTGGTGAAGGTATTAGATGGAAATTGCCCAAGTAGATGGCCTCTGCTCTCATTGGTCGAGGTTTTCTTAGTCGGGACAGGATCTATGACTCCTCGGACATAGAATTTGCTTGGTTCTGTCCCTGGAAGGGATTGGGCCAGTGAAACAAAAGAAGGGCTGAGGACAGGAGAAGCAACAAGAAAGTCTGGTCAATGTTCTGGTTTGGCTCCATAGAAACATTATGGAAAAGAAGTGAGCCACACTGGGCTGCTTTTTATCTCACTAAAAAGTCAGAGATACTTCCATGTTCACCATATATGTTACAGAAAGAGCTTTGTCACTAGTCATCCTGGGTTGGCTTATGAGGCACAAAGCCACTATGCTCACTGAGCATTGGACATCTGATAGGATTAATGGTTTCCAAACTCACCCGCAGATCCCAGGTGATGTCTTTAACGTAGATGAGAGCCAGGAAGCAGGGACAGCTGAGGGGCCTTGGACCACCCTCTCCTCTTCACAAGGGAGCTGCACTGTGTTGATCTGACGTCCAGTCTCTGTTTCCATTTGGACGACGTGGTCCCCTGCTAAGGAGACGTGGAACATGTCCACACTGTGATTATGTTCTTTAAATTTTAAAATAAATTACATGGTTTTACAGAATTTTTTTTTCTAAATACATTTTTTTCAAAGTGCCTTTATACTATCATTATTATCCTTGGGAAGCTCTTTTCCATTCAAATCCAACTATATTTAGTTATATACTAACTTATTTTTTATTAATTATTCCACACAAATTAAAAAGCACAGGGCATTTCTTAATTTTCTTCTATGCATGAGTCCTTGCACCAGACATGGCAAAGAATCTGACAGCGGTTAGCAATAAAACAAGCTGGCAAATAAGTGTAACAAAAACGGATGTATCTGTAGAAATCTGTGTGCCTTAAGAAAGGCCTCTATCGTCTTTCAGAAAAGGGGTGGAGGTCTGCAGCTCCGTTGAGTGCTACGTGCAATGTGAGCTCAACGTTGAGGGATGTTCTGATCTTTTTTTTTTTCTTTTCAAGAAAAACAGAAAATACAGATTTTTTTATAAATTATTCCAATCTTTCATATTGCCAACTTACCCAACACCCTGTTTAAATACTGTGTAGGCCAAACCAAAAACATCTATGGGTCTTTATTGGGTCCAACCAAGACTGCCAGTTTGCAACTTCGGAATTAGGAATCACCTTCTAAGGACTTTTTAGAAAGCTGGATGGTGGTGGCATCGTCCCCTGGGGCCGATCTCTTGATATGTTGAGTAAAATGATTTTCTGACAGTAAGACGTTGATGATGGGTGGGAGAAAGAGAGGGCTGGAAAAAAGTTTTCAAGATGAAGCCAAAATCCAAGGTAGGTTTGGTCTGTTTTTTGCCTTTCTTCGAAGACTCTAACTTAACAATTTGCATTATTTGTGTAGTTGATGCTAAGAGGCCGTTTCTATAAACCCCTGCAGCGCCAGGACCTGACCTTCTCTTCACCTTGTTTCAATGAACTGAGACCTGTCTTCTCTAGGGACACCTCAGTGACCACCAATTAATTATGTTTTAGCAGTCAGGGCAACATCTCTTGGCTGATAAAAACAAATCCTTTATCCCTTTGTATTCCTTGGTTCAGCTTTCTAATTCTGAATTGTAGATTAAAAGAGCACTCGCACAATGCAATTTTTATTCACAAGCGATGAATTCTGTTAAATCCTCTAGGGCGGGTTTTAAGCTTTATTCCGTAAATGAAAAACAGATTATAGCTTTAATATTTTTTAGCTACCTATAAGGCCGTCACAAAGGAAGAATAGGTGAATCAATATACCCAGCAACTTTATCTAAAAAAAAAAAAAAAAAGAAAGAAAACTTGTTTATAATAATTACCCCTGGTGGGTTGTTGAAGATATTAAACACAATGGAAAAGATGTCTATTGATTGCTCTGAATTTTTGGAAGCTGTAGCATTGAAGCATGAAATATATTATTAGCATTGTCTCCTAACGCCTTCAGTAATCGTCTGGGTTGCTGTTAGTCTGATAAAAAGGGGCCCTAACTTATTCACAAAACAGCTGAACAATTTAATATGTACAAATAAAATGACCTCTGTATTTTCCATCGGACCGTGGGACAACATTAGAAATAACTTACGTGATATATAATTGATAAAGGTGTAATGTAATGTTCATTGCTAGAACCCGTCTGCCTTGAGAAGATATGAAATATTATTACCAGCTTTCCAAAAAATTCATAGAATCATTATAGTGGAAGTATACAGCTTTCTGTTGCAAAGGATACTTACCGTGCTGTTAAAGGAAAATGCAATCGTGTTTCTTGGGTGGTTTTTTTTTTTTTTTTTTTTTTTAGTTATTCTAATTATTAAACGGTATGGAAAACAAGACAGTAAAATCAGCGTTTACTGAGGAGCAGGAGAACTTTAAGCAGAGTTTTCCTTGAATAGAGTCTGGTGGTGAAACAACCCACAAATCCCACTGACTATCTCAAAGCTGGTTCTGCTCTCACAGCACAGGGGTGACTTACCGGGTCCTTGTGTTGAGACGGCACTGAGCATGTCCTCCTCCTCCGGTGACACCGCCTGAACCAAGGTCTCGCCCCTCCCCGCGGTCCCAAAGGACTGGGAAGTGACTGGGAGGTGAGCCAGTGAATCCTTTCAGAAACACAGGGTCCCTGGTCCAGGAAGCCCAGGGGTGGGGGAGCCGTAGTCCCTTACCCATAATTTTCTCCAGTTTAAACGTGTCTCACCCGCGCTTCTGCATGCTTGTGCCCATGAACTCCTGAACACCCTCCTCCTGCAGCCCTGGCAGGCGGCTCCGTTGGCTACGGAACAGACTAGACTCAGCCAAGGTCGCGGGTTCTATCCCCGCTCAGGGTGCACACAAGAAGCAGCAACCAGTGAATGCACAGAGAAGGGGAACAGCACAACGCTGTCTTTCTCTCTCTCTGTCTCTCTCCCCCCCACCTTCTCTCTGAAAACAACAACTGCCCCAAATAACCCTCCTGTTGTAAGCCACAGGGAGTTGAGGTTTGAGCCAAAGTTTTTCCGTCCTCCCTGATCGGCCTGGCATCCAAGAGAATGTAATTCTCCGAGTGTCTGACTGTGCTGTGCACTGGGGGGGGGGGGGGGAGGCATGAACTCTGCTCGGTTGCAATGGGAGAAAAATCGGTGGTTTGGTTTATTACTAGTGAGAAATTGTAAGCCCTGGCAGAACAGTTCGGTTGGTAGGAGTATCGTGCTGGGGTGCAGAGACTGATGGCTGGGGTCCCTGGTCAGGGCACCTACAGGGGCAGCTGGATGTTTCTGTCTCTCTCTTTCTCTCTGCCTCTCTCTCTCAAAAAAATTAAGACATCACCATGTTTCAGACAAGAATTTTGTTCCTCATTCTCTCACACTTGGAGTAGGGAACTGTCCAATTACTATGGGATAGCCTGCCACCCCTCAAAGTTTAGTTAGTATACCGCTTTCTCTCAAGCACAAGGCACTGAGACAGCGTTATTTACAAGTTCAATGATTGCATAAAAATATAAAGTACTTCTCCCCAAAGAACACGTTCACAGGCATCATCTCTTCTTTTTTGGCCTCCAGACAACACTTCTAAAACTTTTCAGACGGATATTATTCTCACCAAAACAAACAAACAAACAAACAAAAAAGAATACAAGAATCAAATTCCTAACTCAAGTGTAACTTGAATCACTTTTTTGTTAGTGCCGCCGGCGTATTTATGCATTCTGTGTTGTATATGAATGACCGTTTATACATTTTCACTAGACGTTTCAGAAAGTTGGTCATGTTGAAATCTGCTTAGGAAACTTCAACATTGCACGTGTGTATTTAAATGAGCGAGAGACTGAGGAAGACCTATAAACTCGACAGCATTATGTCATGCTGCATAATTTACCATCGGAAGGCTAGGCTTTGAGAAGCAGGTGGTAATAGGAGATTGCATGCCCCGGGCTTGATAGAAGGTCAACAGGGGATCACCAACATGCCTAGGACCATCTCTTGGTCATCCTCGTGCTCAATAGCTGCTAGTCCGTTACAAACAAATGACAAAATGTCAGCGAGGACCAGATAAGTACCTTACAAGACATGTATTGATGACCGGTCTAGTGTGTGTGCCAGAGAGCTCACTAGTATGTGCAATTCAAGAAAAAATAAAAGATTTGTATATTGCCTTCTAAGCAGGAGAGGTCTGTCTCCTGTAAGAATCCTGGGTGACAGGCGGACGGTTTCACACTGCGCGTGAGCAGCTGGGACAGAACGGCGTGGCGATGCCGGCGGAAGGCGAACCGACGTCAGCTCTCCGAGCACAGGTGAGCAGGAGGGCGGCGAGCACAGGTGAGCAGGGGGCGGCAGCGCCAGTCCTACCCACCACGCTCCACAGAAGGGGCGGGGCCGGAGCCTGCTGGTGGGCGGGGGAGACAGACGTGCCACACGGGCGTTCCTGACCTGCTTCCATAGGTTTAATTACATCAACTCTCTTCTCTGTAATGCCTCCAATCTTTGGTCAAGTCTGCATTGAGTGTGAATATGGTTTTGAATATGTTTGTGCGTGTGTGTGTGTGTGTGTGAGAGAGAGAGAGACAGACAGACAGAGAGAGAAGATCTATTGAGTAAATTGTGCTGATTTGTGTTTCCTGATGGATGTAAAGGTGATGTTTATACCACATGGTTTTATTAACAAGCTTAAAGGTAAAGGAAACACTTTATCTGAAAAATCTATGTATCTGCCTATCATCTGTCATCTATGTATATTACAATCTTAGAGCCACAACAGTGTTCTCAGCTCTGTACTAAATAAATATGCCTTGTAAAAAATAAAATATTTCTGATAAACAGAAATGTAACTCTTAAACACCAGTTAATTTTCAGTGTTTCCTTTGAACAATTTCACGTTTTTCCATTACTAGCAATAAACATGAATGCAGTTTATTTTTTTATTGATTGATTTTAGCCAGAGAGGAAGGGGGAAAGAGAGAGAGAGAGAAAGAGAGAGAGAGGAAGAGAGAGACAGGAACATCTATCTGTTCCTGTATGTGCCCTGACTAGGGATAGAACAGGCAACCCCTGAGCTTGGGACCAATTCTCTAACCCAGTGGTAGTCAATCTGGTCCCGACCGCCCACTAGTGAGCACTCCAGCTTTCATGGTGGGCAGTAGCGGAGCAGCCAAAGTATAAATAAAAAGATAGATATAACTAGAGTAAGTTGTTTTATAAGATTTATTCTGCCAAACTTAGTGAAAATCCGACATAAAGTACTTGGTAAGTAATTATTATTATATGCTTTAACTTGCTGTCACTCTGCTTTATAAATTTTATAAAGTAAAGTTACTTCCCTACTTTATAAATCACCATTACTGTGGAACCGGTGGACGGTTAGAAAATTTTACTACTAACAGAGATACAGAAGTGGGCAGTAGGTATAAAAGGGTTGACTACCCCTGCTCTAACCAATGGAGCTATCTGTCCAGGGCATGGTGGATGGAGTTTAAAATTAAAAAAATAATAATAACAACATCGAAAAAAGAAAAAAGGAAAAGAAGCTCCCCAGTTGCTATGGTCTGAATGCTTGTGTCTTCCCCAAAATTCATCTGTTGAAATCCTGCCCCCCCCCAAGGGTGATGGATAGTCTCTGGGAGGTGCTTAAGTTCCAGGGGCAGAGATCTCAGGAGTGGGGATAACCGCCTCATGAAAGTGCTCCAGAGAGACCCTTCGTCCCATCTGTCATGTGAGGATGCCGTGAGAAGGTGGCCGCTGTCCACCGGGCAGAGGACCCTTTCCGGGACTTCTGAACCTGCAGAACTGTGAAATAGAAATCTCTCTTATTTATAAGACACTCAGTCCTCGGGGGTGTTTTATGACGGCCTGAGTCAACTCTGCCATCATTCTTTCTCTGAGAGGTTTCAAGTCTTTCCAGAACTCAACGAGGGGGACCAGCGCCTCAGAGAAAAAATAAAACGAAATGAATGTATCGATGGCGCTACCAGTCTTTGTTTTAAATCTGAAGGAGAACAGGATTGAGTTGTTGAAGTTTCATATGAATTTGTTCACTGTTTTGAAACTTAGCAAGAACGCTCTCCCTGCATTTTTTATTTAGTGCTATAATTAAGACGGTGAGGTTAAAAATCTTTCTCAGCTACATGCTAAATAAAACACACGACAATAACAATACCTCCCTCACAGAGTTGTTTTAATGATTAGATGGAACGGTACGGGTACAGAGCTTAGAATAGCACCTGGCACATGGTCAGTGTTTCGTAACTGTGAAAGCAATTGTTAACTTGCTTTCTTGGTGTTTTATTATTAACAAAATGGCCCTTTCTGAGCAATAATTACAAATATCTCTTCAGGGGAAAACAGAAAAACAGAGCTTTGCTAAATCCTGACAGTCTAATTTATCTGTAGGAACCGAACAGATGGTCATCGTATTGCTGTGTTGACCCTGCTGGGAATTTCTACCTGGAGATAGCTTAGCTGAGACCACTCTGGCTGGTCCTTTCTCTCCTGACCCAGTCAGCAGGCTCCTAAAAATAGTCTCCTTTAGTGAACCAAGCATATGCTGATGTTATACATAATTTCTCTTTCTTTGGAAACCAAGTCATTCATTTTCCTGGAACATTATTTTAGTGCCAGGGATGGATCAGATTTTGTCCACATAGAAAATATTTTAATTTTTTTTTTTTGTAATGAAGAGAGCTCTTAAAGTTCAAAACTCCGTTAATTATTAGTTTAATAACGCTAAAGCCAGTAAAACCCCTGGACCATTGTAAAAGATTTTAAGAGTGTCGACTTTAAAAAATTGTACTAATTAGTAAAAAGAAGCCTTGTTCTTAGAGGAAAGGAGATGAGGCTACAGGAACCTGAAGGTCTCTCTCCGTGAGGAAGTAGGATAACATACATGGCTGTTCCCCAGAGCAGAACTCAGAGCTTGGACACGGCATGAGTAGGGCTCAGAAATGCCATCGAATCATCACCGATCACGTCATACCTTCTCTAAATCTCTAACCACGCTATATAGTATAGTTGCAATGAAAATACAATGGCTATAAATGTCAACGACAATTGGGAAATAAAAATAAATAAATAAGTAAATAAAATTTCCGGAAACTTGTTTTCTAATCCTCCACCATGGTTTGTTAGCCTGCGGATAAGCCAAAATTTTAGGGATTCCACCTTCCTGAATATGACCCTTTTTTGATATTAAGTGGTGATACTTTTCTGTCCAACTGCTTCTGCATCAGAGAAAGTAATGAAAGCATGCTAAATCATCACTGTCATTGGTACATTTATATATATATAATGTATGTCTACTTTCCGGTAGACCATATATATATATGGTCTACCGGAAAGTTCTGTCCATTTTTGGAATAAAACAAAATACAAATTTTTCTTACCATCAATAAACTTTATTAAATAATATAATTGCCATTATTATTAATGATTTCTTGCCAGCATGAGGGCAATTTGTATATCCCATTTTTGAAAAATGTTTTATCTTTTGATGTGAAAAATTGAACCAGTGCTTGTTTGATATCTTCTTCATTTTTGAAATTTTTTGCCCTTCAAAAAATTTTGTAAGGACAAAAACAAGTGATAGTCGGAGGATGCTAAGTCCGGGGAATATGGTGGATGTGACAGACATGCTTCTGTAGCATTTCTTCCTTGTTGAAATTCGTAAAAATTACAGTGGCGTAAATGAACTTTATCAGTAGCCATGGGTACACTATGGCTTCACACATAAGACTAATGTGAATCAACTTTGTTTTAGTTCATTTGCTACGTCAGTATGTATACATTAAGTGATAAAAATAAAAGAGGCACACATGTGCCAAATAAACATGTGCTTACGTGTCGAAACTTGTTGTGATAGAAACGAACAGAACTTTCCGGTAGACCATATATATATATATATTTATATATATATATATATTAAGGCCATGGTCATACTAGGCTTTAAGAAGCATAAAACCCAAGCTGGTGTTTCCAAAGCATCTTGTTCTAGTTCTGTTGCAATCTGAGGCCTCATTGACAACTTACACTGCAGCTAAAATCAAGGTCGTGGGACAAAGTAAATGACCTGGTGGTGTTGTTCTTCATTTGTCCTGATAAAGGAAAACACCGCGTGGTACTTGTCTTTGCAAACTAATTTTTAGGTAAACATAAAAATATCCAGAATCATTTTGTTTAAATGTGCACCTTGACATTATATGCTAAAATAATACTTTGTCTTTTCTTTGTTTTCTTTGTGTTTGATGATGTTGTAGCTGCAGCATTTTCTGACCTGAAATGTCAAAGGAATAACTTTCTGATTCCCCTCAAGGACCATAGCTCCATCACCATTGGGAGTATCCACGCCAAAAAAAAAAAAAAAAAAAAAAAAATTATGTTCTCACGTTCCAGAAAATATCCATCATATTAAAAATGATTTCATTAGAAGAAAAATAAGCTCACTCACATTGGCAGTAGATTATTAGTTTTGACACCACGCATTAGAAAATGTTTCTACATTCTGGGAGGCAAATCATTAAACAAACTGAAGTCTTGCATAAACATTAAGGCAAAGGGACTGACGCTGTTGTCTATTTTGTTTGTGTTTATTTAAAATGTTTTATCACTATAAAATATTTAGAACATTAAGTAGATGTGTCTGTACGTTTCTGACAAAATCTCTAAAGTAGGACAACAGAGGAAAGGCTTTTACATTTCAAGGATTCTTCCATTTCAAAAGGAAAATCTTCAGAGTAAGATTTCCTTCATAGTGTGATATGACTGCTATCGGTATTTTTTCTACTGTTCCATTTATTTTATCTTATTAAAACATCTATTTAACATATTTAACAGTCAAGATCATCAGTAAAGTGTTGTATTAGAACACGAAAATATGAGAATTAATTTGCTTGTATACAGAGGTTCTGTTCTATCCTACTACTTAAACCATCTCAGAGAAATAAAAATTTTTTTCACCTGACAATATTTACCATCATAGAGAAGAATATTTTATAAAGCACTTGAGCCATGAAAATAGGTAAAAGACATGGGAATAGGCAAAATACCCCCCCTTTTTTAGCTTTAAACTAATCCAAAGTATGATTAAATATACCTAATCCACAAAGTATGCAGAAAACATCAGAGCACTTTTTGAATTCACTAAAAATGGAAACTTATGTCTCCTTGTCTCCACCATGCAGCATGGATACGATGAGTCATTAAAAAGTTAAATACATAAATAAAATTTTGGAAGTTGAACTGTCTAAGGGAGGTGGTGCATATCGATATAATTCACTTTATGCTTAATTTTATTGAATTAAATATCTTCATCTTACTGATACTAAGAACCACAGATAATCTCTGAGTTTTAAACATTCTCATAAAAATAAAAAAGTGCATTTTCAAATTAAAACCTGGTTGACACTCTAATAGTTCTGTTATATTGTAGTCAAATTTAAACCTGGTTGACACTATAATAGTTCTGTTATACTGTGGATTTCTTCCTCCCTTCTGCTTCTCTTCAGTGCTCACATACATAAACTCAAAATCCGATCCCAGAGCAAACTTAGAACTTCTTCATTTAGAGACTCAAGGAGAATCTGTGGCATTTCCAGTATTAATAAGTATATATTTATTCGGATAAATCCTGTGGCTAAATTGTGAGACACCGAGCCATTATACATCGTCTCAGTCTCCATATCAGAACTGCAGAACACAGGTGCTATGGAGAGTTTGTTTCTTCATTGAACTAATAGAAGAATATTTTCGCTCTGCTGACATTCGAAATGGAAATGGGGCCCAGTCTAAAAATAAAGAATGTCGGAATGACTACAACACATTTGACAAGACAGCATAAACAGTGCGGAGAAAGTTGGGTGCTGGTGGAAATGGTGACCTTTCATGGAAAGCATTTCAGGGACCCCCCAGGGGGGAGGTTGTGACTCTGTGGTCAAGTTTCACGGAGTTGAAATAGAAGGCTTCCGCCAGGTTCCCAAGGTCACATGTCTCATCTCTGTCCCCTCCACCATGGGGAAATGTCCAGCCTAGTCTTCCTCAGGCCCAGAGCAAAGACCAGTGTCCAGAATCCTGTGCCACGGGTGCAGTCCACGTCTGAACCTGTCTGCTAACATAGTCGGTTCCCGGGTGCACTCCGACTGGTGCTGTGCCCAGGCCACGGCTGGAGTTGGTAGGACTGCCCACGGCACAGCCCCTGTGGCCACGTGGCTGTGTATAAGCTGAAGGGAGAAGGCCACTGGAAGCACAGAGGTTGCCGGTTCAACTCCCAGTCCGGGCACATACAGGACAGCTCAGTGTTCCTGTCTCTCTCTCTCTTTGCCTCTCTTTCAAATAAATAAATAGGTAAATAAATAAATAGATAAATAGATAAAGAGAGAGAGAAGCCAGAGAGCTAGCTCCTTTGTTGGGCTGATTACATCATCTCAGGTTTGAGAAGGACCAGGTATCTTTTAAGCGAACCAATGAACTTCCTAATCTTTCTCTGGCTGGCTCTCGGTTCCTCCCCCTAACCAATCCATGTCTTAGATCTTCCAAAGTTCTGCATCCCTTAGCCAACCAGATCGTTTTCCCGGGCTAGACGGACAGTCCTTGATGGCCACCGTCTTGGTTCCTAACGCCCACACCTCAAAGTGGAAGCACCTCCCTCTGTGCCACCTTGACTTCTACTGAGCCAGTGCCCGACAGAGGCATTCCTCCTGCTGTTTATGCCCCTTGCCCATCGTCCGGGTGAATTGGCTGGTTGTACCCTGGGGAGAGGGAAAAGCTGGCTCTTCCTGTCTACATGGGGTAAGTCAGGGTGCTAATCCCCTTGGAGGGGCAAGACTGCAGTCCCCTGGGGTGTCTGAAGCTGTGACTCCCTGACGAAGCACGCCCCATCTCGGATGCAGCTTCCCAGGGATTAGGCTTCGTGATGCCTGGTTCCCTTTGCCCCCGCCCAGTGGAAAGAGCTGAGTACCTGCCCTAGGCTACTTGTCTTAGGGAAGCAAGCCGGCCTGTTGTCCGGTTCAGCTGCCCGGTTCACCAGGTCTAACCACGTCTGGTCAAAGGTAGACTTCTTCCTCGTAAGAGTCGGGTATAAAAAGTTCTTTAATGAAACCTTGCAAAATGCTCCTTGAAACTCAAATAAATAATTAACATAGTTTTGGTAAGAGCTCACGCTGTGGAAATCAGAAGCATATGGGCTGGAGAAACATTTCTCCAGGCCAAACTCATTAAAGCTTTTGTTAATGCGAAACATTCGAAAAACAGCAAACAAGCTAGGGAAACCTAAAACGAACCGTGGTTGTCACCGGATTCAATTACCGAGCAAACAAGTCTTCATTTACTCCTTTATAACATTATCTTCTTCTTTATAAAGCCAGAACCAAAGAGCCACTAATTCATCCCAGAAGCACTTACTGAGTATTCCGTGCCATGATGGTTTTAGACTGTGGAATATACAATAGTGACTTACATATAAAATACTGGCCTCAAAAAGCTACATTCCAGTAAAAAATAAATAAATAAATAAATAAAACAAGGAAATATTATAATGTCAACGGAACAGAATCTAATCTGAGTGCAGGTATTGTCGTTCCTGCGGTTTCACTCGGCGGATTCCCACGGTTTTCTGCATCACAGAAATCTCGAAAGAGGAAATCAAAACCTGCTGGGGTAGGAGGCCTTCTGTCGATACATTCGGTCTGTCTAAATGAACCTTAAGAGTCTTTAATTAAATTGTCATTTTCATTCCACATCCTCCTCTACTGAAGGCGTGTCTGCACATTGGCGCTCATCTGGGAATTCTTGCCGTTCCCTTCTTGCACCTCAAAGAGGAAATTCTTTGAACTATTGAAACAGTGGTCAACATCGCTGCTCCAGGACAAGTCTGCACCCTGCTCCGGCTCCGGTCACTAAGATGACTGAGCTAACAGAGGCTGGGACACAGAGAGGAAGCCAGGGACGAGAGGAGAAGCCACACTCCGTCTCAGCTCCTCTTCTCCTGGGCCACGCTGTTGAATTTGTCCGCCGTCCCCTGTGCTTGGATGAGCATGCAATTTCATTTCTGAGGCACATGGAAGCCCTTGTCGAATTAGGACTCTCGACTCAGCCTGTTAATATGCATTTTAAACAGCTGGAAAATATTTGAACCTCCTGGCCACTATTCACCACGTGGTTCTTGAGGTGGATAATTGTAACAGGCATCAAACGAATTGAATTCCAAATCAACACGCACTTGACTGAGGCGTTAGGTCCCTGGAGAAGCATCCTATGTAATGCCTTCATCCTCACTTCCAGAGACCTAAGACGCCGCCAGTCTGCACAGGAGGCGAACGGGCGTGGACCCCGCTCCCCCAGCCTTGCAGAGTGACACTGTGTCTACGTTTCTTTGGGGGCAAGCGTCATAGTAACACTCACCACTCCAGGGAGAGGTTGCCTGCATTTGTGTTTATACACCGGTTCTTCGCCTCGTGCACGAAGTTCATCGTGCAAGCAGGGAATCAATTATTTTGAACACTGAGGCGTTTAGGCCGAGAACTAATCCAACGTAGAGTCATTGTGCCTGCTCTGCAGGACACACACACAAACGGCACCCAGTGAGTCCCTGCGCCTGCGCTACAGGACACACACACACACACACGGCACCCAGTGAGTCCCTGCACCTGCTCTACAGGACACACACACAAACACACGGCACCCAGTGAGTCCCTGCGCCTGCGCTACAGGACACACACACACACACACACACACACACACGGCACCCAGTGAGTCCCTGCACCTGCTCTACAGGACACACTCACACACACACGGCACCCAGTGAGTCCCTGCGCCTGCGCTACAGGACACACACACACACACACGGCACCCAGTGAGTCCCTGCACCTGCTCTACAGGACACACACACAAACACACGGCACCCAGTGAGTCCCTGCACCTGCTCTACAGGACACACACTCACACACACACACACACACACACACACACACGGCACCCAGTGAGTCCCTGCGCCTGCTCTACAGGACCCACACACACACACACACAAACACACAGCACCCAGTGAGTCCCTGCACCTGCTCTACAGGACACACACACACACACACACACAGCACCCAGTGAGTCCCTGCGCCTGCTCTACAGGACACACACACACACACACACACACACGGCACACAGTGAGTCCCTGCGCCTGCTCTACAGGACACATACACACACACACACACATAGTGAGTCCCTGCGCCTGCTCTACAGGACACACACACACACACACACAAACAAACGGATACAATGCAGAAACTGTGGAGAGACCAGAGAAAAAGAGTATACAGTTATGGAGGAATTTATAGGCATGCTGAACGCAAGACGGTGCATCTTGGCAGAAGGGCTAGAGCAGCATTGGGAAGAGTGGGTGATCGAGTTTGAACCTCGCACATTATTTCTACAGCAGTTAAGATGTCACACACAAACGCAGCCGTGTGGTCCGGCCGGGTGACGCCGCTGCACACGTCAGCCCAGGCTCCTGTCTGGGAGAGAAGACCGTCTCTGCCGGCCAGTTCGCCTCAAGATATCAGAAGACATAAAGCGTGTCGCCGTGGTATATTTTGTTTTATGACAAATGAAAATAGTGAACAACACTTGTAGCATCAGGGTGTCTAGAGAAAGATCTGTCTTCTTAAAACCTGTCATTATTTTCACCTTGACATGACCACCTGTGTATGTGAAGTTGGTTTCAGTTTATGCCGTACATGAAATATTCAGCCTACCATGAAAACTGCTACCTAGCCTGGATGCCCAAACTAATATTGTTTATTTATGGAAAATGGTAACAGAATAGGAACAGACTGTCACATGTTCTTTTTAAAACACATTGAATACAGCATTTGACTTGTTCATGTCAGAATTGCTACTGGCACTCAGGTGAGATAAATCATTTATAACTCTGGATGTATTAAACTACCAGAAAATTAATAATCTGATTTCAACCATAAGCCCAACTAAACATTTAAAAACACAAATGAACATAAATAAGAGATTAAAAATAGTATTAAACAGATGAAATATTTCTCTAAGAACAATGATGAAAATTATCTAAAAGTAAAAATGTTCTATGATTATTTGAGTTGACTATTAATAATTAAATACAGTTTTGTGATAAGGTCTTTCCACCATCTCCTTCCACACAATAATACTCATCTTATCAACCTACATCTCCTGCTTTTAGTTTATCCATGCAACCTCATTGGTAATCAATTTCAACACAAACAGTTCACTGTGTGTCTTGTTTTCCCATCATGCATATTAGTTGTATAATCAAACTGAGAAGAAAAAGGAAATATTGTTTACTCTATCTTCTAAATAACACAGTTCATATTCTCTCATGTCTATCTAGTTCTTTTTTTTTTATAGGGACAGAGAGAGTTAGAGAGAGGGATAGATAAGGACAGACAGACAGGAACAGAGAGAGATGAGAAGCATTAATCACTTTTTCGTTGGGACACCTTAGTTGTTCACTGATTGCTTTCTCATATGTGCCTTGACCGCGGGCCTTCAGCAGACTGAGTAACCCCTTGCTCGAGCCAGCACGTTGGGTCCAAGCTGGTGAGCTTTTTTTTTTTTCTTTGCCCAAGGCAGATGAGCCCGCACTCAAGCTGGCGATCTCGGGGTCTCGAAACTGGGTCCTCGGCATCCCAGTCCGACGCTCTATCCACTGTGCCACTGCCTGGTCAGGCTCTATCTAGTTCTTGAAACAACTTGTGAACTCCTGAAATTGTTAGAACTGGTTGGCATTCTGAAATACTTTTTTGTGTAGCATTGAGCTCATCGTTGTTAAACCCTGCCCCACCTAATGCTTAGCTCTAAGTGGTGCCCCCAGTGCGGCTAAAAATAGAGACCAGCAGGGTTACAATTTATGGAGTTACTCTTTCAGTCACACGAATAATAAAAACTATAGTAAACTTATTAAAAATATGGCTTCATCTTATTTACCCTAGAATGCAATCCTATTTAAATCCTCCAGATATCAACCATAATCATAATCATAATAATATTAACCCAGTTAATCCTTCAAGCATGTTCTCTATTGATATTCTGCCTGTCAGCAACACTGTAGTTAAGTAAGGGTTTGAGAAATTCTGAAGACACAAATGTATAGAAAATAAAGAGTATTTTTTAACCACACATTCAAGAATATTTTCTATTGTCCAATCAATCACAACTACATATTATATTACTGGTTTCAAAATAAAATAGAAATCTAGTAAGCATCTGTTAATTCCACCCAATAATTGTGAGTTTATTACTACATTTGCTTTCAAATAAACATTTTATTTATAAAATTTAGAGTAATGGGAGTATATCCATGTTTGGATAAAAAAATAAAATTATTTGTTTTAATTTTCAATATTTAAAATAATACTTGAGATGTGTTAGTTATCCACAGGGAATTGCTCTATTTGATGACATACTATAGCGATACATAGCAAAACAAAATCATATTTGAGATTACTTTAAATCAATAAATACTAGAATAGCATATTCATCAAATAAGTTTTCAAGGAATTGCAATATTATTTGCAAAATTAACTTAAAAATACAAAATGTAGAAAACCAACTTTATTAATAATATCAAAGTTCCTCATTTTTTACTTGCCAATCAAAACCAAAATGTTAAATTATAATAGATCTAAACTGATATTGAGTCACGGAGAAAAGTCATACAAAAAGAATATTTGAAAACTAAAACTAGAATAAGGATTTATAACAAATGCATGTTTACAAAAATGGATTTAATACTTTTCAAACGTTTTAACTAGACTACCCAAATTTAACTATATATATGTATATTTTTGCTACATTTGTTATAATGTGTGAGTGTGCACGCACACTCTAAAAGCCTGTGGACAGTCTTTTAAGCCTTTTTGCAGCAAATTCAAAACATGGAGACTGGTTTTCTTCCATCCCTCTTTAAGCATATAAAAAGCACGAGCAAAAAATACAAAAATAAGTTAGTTTAAAAGAGTAGTTACTTCAGTTGCTAATGGGATATTCCCTCCATCACACTCTTAAATATTTCAGAAACCTGAAAATACTGAAGAATGCATTTTCTTCACCTGATGTCTCTACAACAAAAGTGTAATAACTTTGCAAAAACACTAATGATGGTTCATCATGCTCCAAACTGTCAGAAAATTCATGTAGCATTTATAATGTAGCATGAATACAACATTTTAAATTAATTTTCACATCCTTATAATGAAAAGATGTTTTTTTTTCTCTAGCAGAGCTTATGAATGATGTAATTTTTGCTCATTCTCTGAACTTATTTGGAAATGAAATTTAAATTTTATGATATATGCTTTGAAGTAAGAATTGTATTTTTTCTATGTTTTATATATTTTTTTTTACCAAATACGTTCTGGAATAACACATTTTATACGTACATACTGTAATTATATGCTGTTTCAGCATTTAAAAGAAAAGAATATTATTTAGGCATAACCAATCATATCAAAGTTAGTAAGCTCTAGATTATATGGCAAAGAAAGATGATTTCTCTCTAAGCAAATCTAAAAAGTAGCTTCTGCCTAGATAATTAAACTATACTTGTGGTATTTAATTATATTCAATTGATGTTCATGTTAGCTAGTATTTAAAATGTAACCGTCGCACACACATATTCACCTAACATTTTGAATATCCACTATGGGAAGAAAGGAGTTAAATATATAAAGAAAATAACAACTTTGTGGTTTTGGGGAATTTATATAAATGTTAGGGAGGCGGTGGCAAAAACAGTCTCCACATATTGTAGAAAGTAGAACAGAGGCCCACACCAACAGGCATATAATAGGCATTGTTGAAGAATTAGTTCTGCTAACATCAGTAGAGAAGTTATAGCCATCAAAACAAAGAAACTAAAGTTTACACCTGTGTTGTGCAAGGCTATGAAGTAAAAATTTATACTGCTTTTGTGGTATGAGATCAGCCATACAGAAATTACCATATAACCAGGCGAGCACCAGGTCCCTAGGGCCTGAGAAAACAGCAAACACAAAGTTGCTATGTGTTGAGACTTCCATAGCCCAGGGGTACAAGTGTCCTACAAAAATAACAGCCTAGGCAATCGTGACTTAGCAATGAAACACTGGCTATCCCATAAAAACTAAATCACCGTGAAGAATCAACTCGAGACTTTAGAAACTTAGAACTGTAGATAACAACAGCACAATCACAAAGAATTATTAATTTTAAATATTATGGGTTAAAGTGATATGAACATATAATACCTACAATGCTGAAAGAAAGGGGAAGAAGGGAAAAACAAGAAGAATGCTCTAACTGAAGCCAAATTAGAAGAACATCTGAAAGTGAAATGAAAGGATATTGAAATTAAAATCTCACAGGGGTCTGATAAATAGCAATTTACACGTCAATCAATAGCTGAGTGAACTGGGAAATAGATTAAAAACAGGTAGAAGAAGTAAACACAATATAAAATTACAGAGACAGAAGTAGATGGACCCATTCAGGAAAAGGTAAGACACAGGAAATGGACTAACAAGGTTCAACACGTGTGGAAGTGGAATTAAACAAAAACCAAACAGACAAAAAATGTGAATAGGAGAGAGACAGTCTGCAAAAATAGTTACTCTGGAGAGAAATATCCCAAACTAGTCAAACCCATGAGTATTTAGCTAGAGGAGATAGAATATTGTTCAGGATAAATAAGAAACAATAGATGTATTATGGAATAATGGCAAGGCACCAGGGCAGTCGAAGAGAAGTCAAATAAACTGTAAATATAGAACAACTAGACTTTCATGAGACCTAGTTAGCAACAGTAGACACCTGAAACAAAAATAATTCATTCACAGTGCTAAGAAAAGATGCAGGAAATATAGGATTCTATATTCAGCTTAGCCATCAATCAAGAATGAAGGTGAAATCAAACCAAGGCCATTCATACACCAGGCCAACGCTCTATCCACTGAGCCAACCAGCCAGGGCCCCAAATTAAGTGCAAGTATGGCTTCTAGCTTGGCATGTATGTGGAAATTTTGAAATTATAGATAATTAAAATATATTTGTTTAAAATTTCAGAAATAGTCGGCCTGGTGTGCAGAAGTCCCGGGTTCGATTCCCGGCCAGGGCACACAGGAGAGGTGCCCATCTGCTTCTCCACCTCTCCCCCTCTCCCTCCTCTCTGTCTTTCTCTTCCCCTCCCGCAGCTGAGGCTCCATTGGAGCAAAAGATGGCCCTGGCGCTGGGGATGGCTCTGTGGCCTCTGCCTCAGGTGCTAGAATGTTTCTGGTTGCAACACAGCAACGCCCCTGATGGGCAGAGCATCGCCCCCTGGTGGGCATGCCGGGTGGATTCCGGTTGGGCGCATGCGAGAGTCTGTCTGACTGCCTCCGTTTCCAGCTTCAGAAAAATACAAAAAAAAAAAAAAAATTCAGAAATAGGCGATATAGGGGGATATTTATAATAAGACTGCAATTATATTGAAGTAACTACATCTATCTAAATTATGTAAAAATACATTAGAATTTCCATAATGAAATGATCACTGATAAAATATGTTAGAACTTTCTTGTACAAACAGGTTTTGTTTTTTTTTATTTTGTTACTTTTTTAAAGTAAATTTAGGCCCTGTCCGGTTGGCTCAGTGGTAGAGCATCGGCCTGGCATGCAGGAGTCTCAGGTTCGATTCCCGGCCAGGGCACACAGGAGAAGTGCCCATCTGCTTCTCCACCCCTCCCCCTCTCCTTCCTCTCTGTCTCTCTCTTCCCCTCCCACAGCCAAGGCTCCATTGGAGCAAAGTTGGCCTGGGCGCTGGGGATGGCTCCATGGCTTCTGCCTCAGGTGCTAGAATGGCTCTGGTTGCAACAGAACAACGCCCCAGATGGTCAGAGCATCGCTCCCTGGTGGGCATGCTGGATGGATCCTGGTCGGGTGCATGAGGGAGTCTGTCTGACTGCTTCTCCGTTTCCAACTTCAGAAAAATATAAAAAAAATAAAGTAAATTTAGGCTCTGGCCAGTGGTTTGGTGGATAGAGCGATGGCCCAGCATATGGATATCCTGGGTTCAATTCCTGTTCAGGGCACACAGGAGAAGTGGACATCTGCTTCTCTCCTCCTCCCTCTTCCCCCTCTCTCCTGTTTCCCAGCTGCAGCCAGTGGCTTGATTGGTTTTGAGCATGGCCCCAACCACTGAGGGTAGTCAGTTGGTCCAAGCACCTCAGCCTTTGGTGCTAAAAATAGCCCAGTATCAAAGCATTGGCCCCAGATGGGGTTGCTGAGTGGATCATTGTTGGGGCTCATGCAGAATTGTACCTCACTATCTCCACTCCTCTCACCACCACCACGCCCAGAAAAAAAACAAAAAGAAAAGGAAAAGTTAACAACTATACATGCGTGATCAAAGCCATGATAGTAGTTAAGTAAACTATTAGTTTATATATATTGTTTGTACTTTTAGCACAATAAAAAATAAAAGGCAAGAAAAAAATCTACCTTTAAAATAGTTTAAAAAATAAATTGAAGTCAAAGTGACATAAGTCAAGTATTTTAATACTTAAATGACTTAAGAAATAAAAAAAATTGAAAAGAGGACCTTTACACTTGATATTTTATTGTTGTAAGAGCAGAATTAGCTTAAGAAATAGCAGGGGTGTGGCACATACAGGGAATATCTTAGGTATTTAACTTTTACTCACATTAAAAAATATCCTAAGCTCTTTAAGCTAGGTATATAGGAGAACTAACTGTTTCTGAGTATGTGCACACACACACGGGCACAGGGGATTAACATTTTAAAACTTCATTCATCTGAGTACACTTTATTTAAAAATATATTTTTATAAACAGTTAACTATCTGCAGACCTGTGGTGTACCAGGATCTAAGAGGAAAACTGAAAAAAAAAATTAAAAGACTGTATTACCTTACTGGGCAGCTTGTTTTACCTTAAACTAAACTCCGTAAGGGCCAAACATGTTACGTATGTTCACTGCTTGCTGCAGGTCCCATGTTAATCAGAGTGATCAGCGTGAAGGAGGGGTCTACTATACACCTCCAAGTTCTTTAAGTAAATCAGGGGGCCTGCCCTGGGGTGGCACAGTGGATAAAGCATAGACCTGGAGGGCTGAGGGCGCCGGTTTGAACCCCTGGGCTTGCCCGGTCAAGGTACCTATGGGAGTTGATGCTTCTGAACCGAGCCATTGATGATCATTGCAAATAAAGCAGAACATCCAGCTGTTTCTACTGAAAATGGGGAGAGACAGAGGAACTGCTTGATGAAGGCGGAAATGAAGACGGCGTCTTTGAGAAAAATAGTCAAGTACCAAAGAACCAAGAGAAACGGGGTGCCTCTGCACCTCCAGGAGTCAGCCGAGACCTGACATGGTGACCGGGTGGCGTGGACCGAGTGTTCTGAGTCTCTGTGTCTCCTCCCTGTATGGTACGTGCAGAAAAGAGCAGGGACACCACCTGGGGCCAATCTTCTGGGTGGTGTGAATGGGCCAGAACCAGAGGGGAAACCCACGGGCACAGAGGGTCGTGGTCTCATGGGAGGGGGCGTGTGAGTCTCCGATTCTGGAGTGAGTGAGAGAACCAGCAAAGACAGAAGGATTCTGTGTCACAATGTTCTATTTATCCAGTCATGCTGGGCTCTGGGGGCATTGAGACCAACTGCTCTTCCTTACTAAGCTAACTCTACTTTAGGGTTCTGGTACGACTTGGGGACAAAAATGATCCAAGTGTCAAACAATTCTCTGGGGGCTGCTCTCCTCTGAGCCGTGAGAACTGAACTGGCCCGGCCCGCCTGTGCTGAAAATGTGTGCACTGGGCCCTCCGCAGGGGCGAACGTGGACCCCGAGTTCCCTGGGCTCCCTGCAAACCCTGCCAGGGACGTCTGTCAGCACCCCGCCCTCGGGAAGGTGCCGTGTATACCTGAGCTCCGTTGTGGAATAAACAAGCCTTTAGAAATCCATCCTCTCTCATGCTCTCTCTGGCCTGAAGATGGGTTCTAGATCGCAAGACGGGGTTATGTTTCCTTCTGCTGACTGGCCCACCACACCGATGTCGGGGAGTCCACCATTCCCTCTCAGGCCCCTCTCTGGATGCTCAGGTTGTCACACGTGGCCCCGTCTCCTGTCCCTAAACTCTCAGCGTTGTGAGCAATGAAGCTGAGCTAAACAGGAAAGACCTTTCGTTGGACGTTTTCTGAAACCAAGAGCCTCCTTACTAGAGCAAGGAGGATGCACCGGACAGCACACCGCAGGCCAACTTATCTGAGCGACGTCAGCCTTTTCCTTACTGAGCGCTGTAAAACCAGAAGTATTCATCACAGATTTCTGCTTAAGGGTTTTCGATGACTGGAAGAAACAACCCAACCAAGCCTCGTTGCACCGATTGATACACCAGGTAAAATCAACACCACACTTCATGAAGTTCTTTTACCAAACCGCAGTGTGTATCATTGGGAAGATGCGCCCATAGTAAACATGGCTTGCCCACAAAGAGAACGGCTGCCATGTTGGCTGCAATTATAGAAGATAGTATTTCAGTCCCTCAGTGCTACATACATACTTCCTCTCCCAAAGCTCTCATTTCAGGAAGAGAAAGGCATCCCAGTATCTGTACAATGCTAACCAGTAATACGAGCTCTTTCTGTAATTGTCACTGGATTGGAACTTGGCAAAGTTGTCCAATGCTCACATGTAAAAAAAAAAAAAAAAAAAAAAAAAAAAAAAAAGCTAGCGGACCAAGATTTCCAAAAGGATACCCAGTCTGCTTAAAGAAAATATCTTAGGTTATACTACTAGCCAGTAACTTAAATATCTGCAAATCCCCACTCTTTCCCCTTCTACTTGACATTGACAGAAGGTTAAATCTATAGCTCTGATACTTACATCTTACTAACACTCACACATGTGTTTCAGAACTTGGATCTAACAGAGGGCCGCCAGGGTTTGAAAAGGTTTTGATGAGCTGAAGTGTTGGTAAGTAACGGCGACACTGGCGTCGGGTGACACCACCATCTGAGACCTGCAGCCGGTGGGAGCCAGACTGAGGGGAATACTAGCATGTGGGAGCTCATTAGCCATGTAGACGTAGGAGACGCATCTCAGACCTACTGATTCCACCTCTGCATTCTAATAAGAATTCCTAAGTGACTCCTCTGCATACTAAAATTTCAAAGCATGACCTGGATCGGTGGTTTGCAACCATTTTTACACTTGGGCTTGGGTGAAAATAGGAGCATGCTTTCTAGGACCATGAGGGCTGAAATCACCCTGAGCATACGCACCGTCAACGGAGATCATTGGGTCCATGATCGTCACACAACATCAGGGTGATCAACGCTTTCACGACCAGCATGCAATTTCTGGCGTACCAGTTCACGGACCGGAGGATACAGAACGCTGGTCTGGGTTATTTTTCTTCATATCAGCTAGTCAACTGCCTTCAGCTTGAAGTATATCTTCGTCCTGTGAGCATTTCCTCTTTCCTTTCTGAAATAAAGTCAAAAGCATTAGACTAAGAATAATGTCTGTTGCCCAGACATATCTCCTGTCTTTAACTGTATAGGTGTGTGTATGATCATGCCAAGAAGAACAAAAAAACACATACACCAAAACACACACACAGACACAAACACATCATCTTTTTGTGTTAAAACGCAGGAGTCTATTTTATAGGAAAACTTGTTCCAGAGTGGAAAAGACACTTTCTCAAGGCAGAGGGCCCACCCACCCCGGGGCCTACTCCCCAACCCCCGTTTTGCCCACCTGATCCTAGGCAGCAAATGGTAATGGCAGGAAAGAGGAATTAGAACTTCTTCTCACATCCTAAGGGTGCCCGTGAATCACACGTCGGCCTTCTTTCTTCCTTCTGTCACTTGGCAGAGACTCTTTCCATCAGACCAGGGGTCGGGAACCTATGGCTCATGAGCCATATGTGGCTCTTTTGATGGCTGCATCTGGCTCACAGACAAATCTTTAATAAAATAAATAATAACGTTAAAAATAGAAAACATTCTCATGTATTACAATCCATTCATTTCCTACCGCTCATGTTCATGGTTGCGGGCGACTAGGGCCAATCACAGCTGTCCTCCGGGACAACACCAAATTTTTATTGGATAATGAGTAACATACATGGGTTGTTGTATGGCTCTCACAGAATTACATTTTAAAATATATGGTGTTCATGGCTCTCCCAGCCAAAAAGGTTCCCGACCCCTGCATCAGGGGCTCCCAGGAATGACTTTGGGGAGTAGAGGCAGGGCCCCATCACTATGCTCAGAAGAGGGACCACCACTCCCTCTCTAGGAGGATCATGGTTCTTCTCAGTTGACACCGGATGTACTCAGCAGCTTCCCTCCCCTCACCCTCCACCCCCCACCCCAGCGTATCCAGGAATCTCGTTCAACATTCAAACCAACCCTCCAGATATTCAACAAGGCGTTCAGATGTTGATGCTGAGAGTTTAATCTCAGCATTGTCCCTGGAAGAGCCATAACCCTTGAGTGATTCATTTCATTTTTCCCGCCTCAGTGTGTCTCCATATACAACAAAGAGCATGCACAGCTCTGTGAGCCTCAGGTTTAAAAAAATATGTATGTTGAGAAGACCTTTGAGTCAGCAAAACTACAGCTAAACTACAGAACAACCATCATTCAGAACCGCCTGAGAGCTGGCGGAATGGACATCCTACGGCTAGGGAATTCAGGAAGAAGCCACGTGGAGACTGGTGGGAGGGACAGAGACAGGAACGGCCTGGTTCCACACCCACACCTGGCTATGTAACATCAAGAGTGTGTCTCAGCTGTGGAAGTTCCCCCTGGGAAGCAAGGGGTTCCAGCCCCACAGCAGGGCTCCTAGCTCAGGGTTCCTGAGATAAGAAGTCCCTAGGGTGGGCAGTGAGACAGCCATGAGCAGAGCAAGGATGATAGGCCAGGTACAGAGGTCACCACAGTAAGCTCATTTGTGTTTCAGCTACAGATCCAGAAAAAACAGCAAGACCAGACAACCAATGCCATGGCTGACCTCAGCATCAGCTGTCTTGCCTAAGGACCCTGATCCCAGCCAGTCAGTGGAGACCACAACCCTGAAAGGGCACACCTGAAGAGCTCATGAATATGATATTGAGATCCCTCCCTGCACAGTTCCTAAAAAATCTTCACCCTTAAAACCCCTGAGGCTGGAGAACCCCGTACACTTCCTCCGGGGAGCACGCCTGTGCCTCTCCATACCTCCTTTTCCTGCCCCTCCCCCTCCCCAGGTGTGTTTCTCTCTTTCTCCTAAGCTCTCCCCCCGTTTTTGGCCTCTCTAACTTGTGTTCTAAAAGCCCGTTTCTTTTACTTCTTTGAATTTTAAATACACTTTCTCCTACAGGTTGAGTCTTGGCTCTGAATTCTTTCCTAGACACAACGCAAGGACTGAGGCTGCTGAGCCCAGGTCCGGTTTGACGCCACGGATCGAACGCTTGCTGCCACCTTTCGTTCTCCCAACAAGATGGACCTGAAGAGCCCCACACCCAAACACATCATAACTAAAATGCCAAAGCTTAGAGACAAGGAGACTCTTCAAAGCAGCAAAAGAAAAGCAAGGGAGCTCCTGTAAGACTGTCAGCTGATTTCTCAACAGAAACTCTGCAGGTGAGAAGAGATTGGCAAGAAATATTCCAAGTGAGACAAAGCAAGAATTTACAACCAAGATGGCTCTACTCAGCAAGGCTATCATTTAGAGCCAGGACAGATAAAGAGCCTCCCCTCCCCAAATAAAAAGCTAAAGAAGTTTTCACCATCAAACTAATATCACATAAAATATTAAAGGGTCTTCTTTAAAAAGAAGAAGGAAGAAAAGGTGAAAAATATGAACACTAAAATGACAATAAATGCTTATCTATTAACAATTGAATCTAAAAAACAAAATAAACAAGCAAAAGAGAAACAGACTAATAAACACAGAGAACATTTTGACAGTTGCCTAATGGGAGGAGAGTTGGGCAGATGGGTGGGTGAAAAAGGAGAAAGAATTGAATCTGGACTAAATCAGGAGACATAGAGAACAGTACATAGAGAACAGACATAGAGAACAAGAGAAGTACAAATATATAGTTACAAAAGAATCTCATGTAAAAGATTAAAAATGCATCTTAAACAAAGGGGACTTACAAGAAGTTAAGAAAAAAATACAAGTTCATTGTTTGTCAATACTAGATGTTACACTAAAATAATTAACCAAACAAAAGAAGGTATTATATACCTTCTTTGTTCTTATTTGTAAAGAAACTATTTTGTAAACTACACCAAATTCTAAAACAGAATCAAAGAAGTTTGAGTCTTGTGATGGGAGACACACTAACAGCTAAGCAGTCATCATCAATGAGCACTGATGCATTAATAATGCCCATGGTGGTAATGAAGTTGAGAGTTTCAGGTGGGGTTAAGAACACCTTTTAAAGTCAAATTATATTTGACTTTATATTTCCAGAGTAGCGTGATATAGAAAACTCACTTAAGTGCAGTTTGTTCTTCTTTGTACTTTTAATACCTGATACTTCTTACAAAAGAAAATAAGAAAGAAAGAAAGAGAAAAGAAAGAAAAGAAAAAGAAAAAAAGAAAAAGAAATGAATCCAGGGTGTGAGCCTCAGCTAAAACAAGATCAGAGGTCATTACCTGTCTTGATGGTATACTTATCATTTCTCCATTTTATTCTGATTTGGAACTAAAAGAAATAAACAAAATAACTGCAGTGCGTTTTATATGTGTGCGCAATACACATACATAAACTCTGTAGAAGGAACTCCCCTGTGCTGTTTTTCTTTTCTTTGTGGAAAAGGAAATGAATCAGATAGTAGGAAAGCAATTTGAAGCAGTTTCATTCTGGAGCTCTGTCACTTACAATGACAGGTCTTATGGTTCAAGTACATTGTATTCCTCTTGTTCCAGTCTGGACTAAATCGGGAGACATAGCGAACAGACACATAGAAATCAGTACGTCAGCACAATCACTAACAAAACCTAGGTTGTGAGAGGTGGCTAAGGTGTGTGGCAGCTGAGCACCTGAGCCCTTCTTGGTTCCCTCATCCTATCTCACCAAGTCTAGCCAAAGTGAACCCATCCCCAGGGCTTAAAGCAGATCAGTAGAATAGTTCCCCCCAGTCAAGAGCTGGAGTTCATCCTGCTTATGACCTGATGTGGTAAGGGTTAGAACTGAGGACCAGGAGTGCTACTTTGGTGGAGGCCAACCACATGTCCATGTGAGGGGGTGAGAAGAAGTAACCTTCTAACAAACAACTACACACATGCACCCCCGCGCATACTCTAATGCATGCCTACCATAGAAAACTGACTCTGTTAAGAAGTGTTGAACCCACCGGTTTTTATAATGCCCAATGTTAAAGCAGGCATGGCGAAACATCATGCTTATTTCTTATATTTGCATATCATCCTGGGATTGACAAAGAAGTTTCGCATATATAAATTTATTAGATAAATTTTAACTCTTTGCAGATTATGACATGGGAGCCACACTTCTGCACCTTGACTACTCTGCATGATGTCACTCTTGGATAAAACGCTGGGGGGGGATCGTACATGAGATGGGCACAGCAGCATATCAAAGAGACGTTACGTTGTACATAGTTTTTACAAATCACAGGGGGAACCTGGTCTGGATTTACGTTCCTTGTATTTCTGTCCTATTCATGCTTGTCTCTAGTGTCATCAAATGTACTTGGATGGCATATCGCTCATAAGTTTTCTTGAAGTTTAGTTTTATTTTTAAGTAACTAATGCTTTGCTCCATTTCAACCCCAAATAAAATAAAACAAAACATACATACTTTTTTTTTTTTTTTGTAGTCTCAGAGTAAGCCTGATATTTTTACTACATGCCTCTGAGCGTGGCGGACAGCTCAGTCCCGATGATGGCGACTGTTACCGCTGGCCAAGGCCGTGATGAACGAAAGAGCACCTGCATCACGGTGGCGTTCCTGCCATCAGCTCTGTCAGCACTAAAGAGACGTTTTATGGTTACTGTGTTTTCAGAATGGTGGCAAACGCACCGTTGCAGGTCCGTTACTTACCTTACTGCGAAACACAGCAGAACTTCATTGCTCAAGGACATGTCAGCTTCCGGGAATGGCTGACTCTTATTTGTAGCTTACTCTATGTGCTTAGGAGCTGACAACGTTTTCAAAGCTAATTTATATCTGAATAACCTGATAGGTGAAGTATATGGGGAAGGCAGACGCTTCTCCTTTCCGGAGTGAAGTCTCCTCGAGCATTAGAATGATCAAAATCCGGATGGTGCAGTCTGTTTTCTGGGTTGGAAGCTCTTTCAGAATTTATTAAAAGGCTCGGTGATCTTGGATAACACGATAACAAGACACAGGCAGCTCTCCCGCGTCATAAATGCATAAATGTGAATGCTGGTCTACGTGCCGTGCTTCCTCATCTCCGGGCTCCACTCTCTCTAATTCAGGTGCATTCTGGCGACTAAATCAAGTCAATGAGATAGATGCCTATTTTCTCAGAATGTAACAAACCCACATGAACCTTTCTGGGGCTGCAAATATATTCAAGAAAATATTTAAATTATTGCTTGTCAAAAATTAAAAGAACTAATTTAAGCTTCCTCTCTGGCAACCCTGAAATTTTTTTTCTTTCAGACTCTTTTTTTAAATAAAGGGCTTCATTAAGAATAGTTCATCAGTTCTTAGCGATCTGAGGCTATAACACAGCTTCAGGTCACAATCGCTTTGAGGGGTAAGTCAGGCTGTAGCTCTTTCTAATTCTCTATTTTTCCTGTGTGCTCTTTCTAATTCTGTATTCATAATTTCTGTGTGCTCTAATTCTGCCACCGCTTATGATGCACCATGACATGGGTTCAAGAGACAAAGTGAACTAGCTTTTATAAAAGGCATATTATTCTTTTTACTATTGCTCAAGAGCTGGTCAGTACTCTAGATGCAGGAGTGAGTGAATGAGTTTGTAAACCTCAAACTTTAAACTCTATGTCCACAGTGATTAATCAACTTTTCCTGCTGAGTACCTTCTGATTTGTCATGTGTGTTTTCTCTCCCTGTCTTCTTATTTTCTTTGTTGTTGACTCTCAGGACTGTTCAACTAGAGACCAACACTTCAGCAGTGGCTGAGTCTCTCTAAATTTTGAATGACTTGATCTTATGCTTAGAGGACGTGTGCTCAGGCTGCCCGAGCTCACGGAGTCATGTGTACATAGATCCTTCGCGTGGGGGATAAGGGTGCATCTAGTATTTCATTCTTTTGTTTCATCTTATAAGATGCAAAGGTTGCCCTGGCTGGTTGGCTCAGTGGTAGAGCATCGGCCTGGCGTGCAGGAGTCCCAGGTTCGATTCTCAGCCAGGGCACACAGGAGAAGCACCCATCTGTTTCTCCACCCTTCCCCCTCTCATTCCTCTCTGTCTCTCTCTTCCCCTCCCGCAGCCAAGGCTCCATTGGAGCAAAGATGGCCCCCGCACTGAGGATGGCTCTGTGGCCTCTGCCTCAGTCACTAGAATGGCTCTGGTTGCAACAGAGCAATGCTCTAGATGGGCAGAGCATCACCCCCTGGTGGGCATGCCAGGCAGATCCCGGCCAGGCACATGCAGGAGTCTGACTGCCTCCCTGTTTCCAGCTTTGGAAAAATGCAAAAAAAATGCAAAAAAAAAAAAAAAAAGATGCAAAGGTTTGCTGCCACTACATAGGATGTCCTAGAAACATCAGTATTCTCCTCCTGGGATGTCCCCAGGGTAACAGGTACAAAGACTGGAGTCTCCATTGTTTTTGTGTCTGTGTATGTTTGGCTGTCACAGGAGAGAAATTGTCTCACAAAACTTAGCTACTGAAATACCAATGAGAGGCAATATTTGAAGTCTATATAAAACCATATTGCTTAAGTATACTATGTATCAATGTAACATATATACATATCTATCTATATATATGTCTTCTTTAGTTCACATCTGTGTAGAAACATTCAACTGCTTCAGGTAGATTCCATTTAAATCTGCATTCATTCTTCATTTAGTTTTCCTTCCTGCTTTGACTGTGATATCAACTCCACCTCACTGCAATTCTTTGACAAGGTTTCTTGTGGTCTCTTTCTAAACTATTCTAGTGTCCTGGAAAATAAATTGTCTCTTCTATCTTAATGCACTTGCTTTCATCGAATTTTCCCTAACCAACCCCCTTTCTTGCTCTCTCTCTCTCTCTCTCTCTCACACACACACACACACACACTGAGGTCTTTTTAATAAGAGCCATGACCCTACGAATCTGCTACTTGAAAGCCCTCTCTGATCCCTCATTCCACTTCCAGGTCAAAGTCTAGATACTTGACCGCCTTCACACTCAGTCTGGTCGAACCATGTCTGACCTGTTTATGATTATTCTTCCGTCTCTCCCGGCTTGTAACATACGTGCATGTTCATTCTTCCTTAAGAATTGTGTACCTCACATAGCAATGTTAGCAGTCTCTACTCCTTGTCTGTTTAGTAATAATACTGTATTTTAAGCTCCTTTTTCCCTGACGAGTAAAATCTTCCTTCGAGGCGATACTAAAGATTATTTTATCTGCTGTCCCGCGCATCATGTATGGATTAATTAATTTAGTCAAACCGTGAATGATGCATTCACTAATTATTGTATCTCTGTGTCAGACACTGTACTCATCGCTAGCCAACTCTCTAGACTCAAACAGAAGACTCGAAGTCTCTCTCTACCTTCTCGGAGCTTAGACAATAGGCGAGAAGAAAGGGCATTGGTAAATTAGCAAACAAAAATCTACTATGGATCATGATACAACGTGCTATGAAACAGTGTGAGAGGGATGCAGAGGCCCCAGGGAGGACCACCTTAGGCCGGGAAAGGTAGGCGGTGCCTGGTCCATGCCGTGGGAAGCAGGGCTCAGCCTCAGGGGAGCAGACCTGTCCTGCCGGAGCCCCCTCCCCAAGGGAGGACCGCCACAGGCTGAGGTGGAGAAGCCGCAGGATCCGCAGCCCCGACGCCCGGCAGACGGGGTTGAAGAGCCAACCTCCATGCTAAGGAGTCTCGTTTGGAAGTTACCGGGCAGCCAACAAGGCCCAGGAGGGGAAGCAGACAGTTGTCTAGAAGCCGGTTCGGCTGCCATGAGGGACACAGGCTGAACAGGGACCAATGTGGAGGCCAGCAGATGGCCAGGAGTCAGGGGTGCTTGGGTGAGAGGCAGGTGCCGCTGGCCAGGGCTGAGAAGGGCGAGGGAGGTCATGAGGGAGGGAGGAAGAAGGGGAACAGGGAAGCTTTCGCTGAGTGACAACATTTTGCTGAATTAACTTGAGTACAGAGACTAGTGAAAAACACTGGTACACAGAGATCAGGGGTAGAATTAAGAAAGGATTGGCAAGTTCCTCCTAAATATTTTTGAGCTTCAGAGATTGTCATGCAAAAGATGGGAACACACACCAATTGGACTTTGTTGGCCTTTCTTGAGTTTGTACACACACACACACACACACACACACACACACACACACACACACAATGCATAGAAACAGGCAGGAAGCCAGCCACGTGATGTTCACAGCATACCCTCTCCAGAGGAGACATGTACCTTATCCGAGCACCTGGCCCATCCCGGAGGCACCAGAACGAGGACGGTCACTCGTCCCTCCCCTGGAAGGCCTGCCTGGTCCGACTCGGAGAGTTCAACCTCTAGGAAGCCCGAGAGACCAGAGAAAAGTCACAGCAGGTGACTCGTCCAAGGCGTCGGAGTCACAGAACATCGCCGAGAAAATCTCACAGTGTTCGCACGTCAGAGAATGTGTTCCGATGCAGTTCTGCAATGGTTCTGGCGGAAGCTTTTATTTTCAGGGTGGTTTCAAGGTCCGTTGTGGTCATCAGTGGTGCTCGGAAGGACCATGAATCGTTGTCAGGGACATAAGCCTGACTGCCCCATGCTGGGCAGCCCGGGAGGACACTGGTGAAGGTCAGCTTCCGCAGCGGCAGATTCTGTTCGGTCTTGGTTCACGTTGTCGTCCACATGAGGCGAGTGCCTCCCTGCACATCAGAAATGACAGGAGCCCCTCTCACCTCGCCGTGTCCCGGGAAGCGTGACAGCCTGTCTGACTGACCGGCTTCCTACTGTCTCCTTCCCTCAGCGGAATAAATTACACACATACCATAAACTGTGTTTTCATTTGATCCTCTATATTCGGCTAAGCACTCCTGATTCTTGATGCCGAAATGAATAGGCAAACTTCCTTTCTTTGATTGATGAAAATCGTCGCCTGTGTTTTTTTGCAGTAGACCTTAACCAACTGGATAAAAGCAATCTAAGTCTATATTGTGGTCATTGTATATTTTCTTGGAACACATGAATTTCCAATTTTAAGTTAAAACTCGGGTCAAAAAGTCTGTATGTATAAAACCTAGTCACGGGCCCTGGCCTGTTGGCTCAGTGGTAGAGCATTGGTGGCTGTGGAGGTCTGGGGTTCGATTCCCGGTCGGGGCACACAGGAGAAGCGCCCATCTGCCTCTCCCCTCCTCCCCTCCCCCTAGTCTCTCCTGTTTTTCCTCTCCCTCAGCCATGGCTCAATGGGTTCCAGCACGTTGGCCCCGAACACTGCAGATGGCTCTGTGGAGCCTAGGAATGGCCTCAGGGTGCTAGAAATGGCTTCTTGTGAGCAAGGGTTCCAAATGGGCAGAGCAGTGCCCCCTAGTGGGCTTGCCAGCTGGATCCCCTGGTTGAGGCGCATGTGGGAGTCTGTCTGTCTATCTCTTCTCTTTTCACTTAGCAAAACTACTACAACAACAACAACAAGAGAATAACCTGGTCACTAAAAACAAGTGTCTGGACCGAGAGCACAGAAGAGCCCTAAATAAACAAAGTTACGCATTAAGCCAACAGACAACTTAACAATCATGCTCCACTTCCTACCTTGATAAAATACACTGTCCCAAGTTCAAATTTTCTGTTGATGTTTTCAGTCTGTTCTTTTCTGACCTTCACTTTATTTTTTATTTATAATTCTTGTCCTTGTATTCCTTGTTACAAGATCTGATATTTAGAACATATACGCAATTGTATTCAAAGGATAATGAATTTGAATATATTTTCATAAAGAGTAAATAGTATAGTTAATTTAAAAACTTAAGAATACTCAATGTTTAAAATATTTCCTTTCAAATGATGCAACATTTTTCTCTCGAATTTAGAAGACCATATAAAAATCACAACTGAGCAAAATAAAAATTAAAATGAAATCATTTCTATAAAGTCAACTTATGAAGATTAAATTATCTTTAAACACTTTAGCAAGATTAAACATTCTCTGATGGTTCCATTCACTGTGTATCTAGTGGACAATATAAAAATTACTGACCCTCCTCATGTACTTTCAGGGGTGGCCAAACTTTTTCTACCAAGGACCAGTTAATAGTCTAGGTCTGTGAGCTACAGCCGTGTTACCAAGAGAAACCAGTTCCGGGAAGAGACCACAGGCCAGATTTTGCCTGCGGGCTCCTGGTCTGTGGATGCGTATCTAGGCGCACATATATACAAATTTAAGGCTAATTTGAATCGTCTGATATGGGAATGTGTGTCTGCAGCCGCCGTATGTCACGGATGAAATACCACAGTATTTCACGAGTGCTTCCACGACCTCAGATTAGAACAGAAGGAGTCCAAAAATATAAATAGGAGAATCTACTGCAACCGTACTATTGCAACTGAGGATTTGACAAGGTCACCGACTTTTCTTGTATAAGCACTTAGGCTCTGAAGCCCTTTCCATATGTCCTTGCAGTAGGGGCACCAGCCGCTAACTGCCATGATGCCAGGCAGCGCCTTGACTTTTGTCTGAGGACAGGTGTGAGAGAGGTCTGTTTTCCTGCATGGTGCTGGTCATGCTGCAACTGTTTCACGTTATTGGTAAAACTGTGTCAACCCTCCACGCCAGATTCGGAGTCAGCAACATTCCCCATGTCTGTTGATAAATTAATCGTGTGTGTGTGTGTGTGTGTGTGTGTTTCCTACCACCTGCACGTGGGCTCAGCAGACTAACGTATCTCTAGAGAACAACTCATACAGCCCTGATTACAACTCAGTTCTCCCCCACCGTGTCACCCACCTGTGTGGCCCGGAGAATGTTCCTTAGACTCAGAGGATTCTGAAACCAACGTAAATAGCACTCGCTCAACGCACACCGAGAGCTTGTGTTCAGCCGGAAACACCGGAAGAATTCCCATTCCTGTTTGTGAAAGCATAACCCCCACTCACCCAGTCACTCATTCCAGGCCAGCTGATTGGCTGCCTCCAAACACCACGGACTCAGAATAGCAGAAGTGGGGAAAATAAACACGAAACTGTCGATGTGGAAGAAAGTCAGGTTCTTCCATCTGACATGCAGTCAAACCTAACTTGATCTAACAACGAGTGACCAGGTGTCGTTGGGTGGCATCATATGGTGGCATCTCTCCCCAAAATTGGGGTTTATATTGTTGCAGGAAAATGTTCCTGACAGAGGAGGCATTCAGACAATTTAATTAATGAAGAAAGGAGAATTTAATAGTAGCTAGTGGAGCATGAGGCTAGGAGCACCAAAGCCCGAGCTGCCCGAATTAGATTTTCTCACAGGTTTATATACCTTTACAGTATCCAAGCAATGGGAGTGTTGATTTCTTTGTTTAAGGTTTTCCTGGACTCAAGGAGAGGGGAGGGGACGTTTCGGGGGTCAGCAAGGGGAAGGGGTCTCCAGATCACTGGCCTTAGCTACTTACAGATGTTACTTTTCTTGCTTTGTGTTGCAAGCAATCCTAAGCACCCATTTAGAGAACTATGGGATGTAGTTAATTTATCACTGGCTGACTTGGTTACCCCTGCTGGCTCCTTTTTCTTGTGTTCTTCGAATTTCTCCCCTCTCAAAGCCAAAGGGAGGCTTGCTTCCTCCACAATATAGCATCACATGTACCCTGATGTCTGTGACTCACCCTGCGTTGCGCACTATCGTGATCTCGGGGAACTGCGGTGGATGAGCTGCCACAGACATTCCCACCCCAGGGTTGGACAGCGCACAGGCAAACACTCTCGCAGCAACGCCAGTCTTCCATGAACTGCCACAGACATTCCCATCCCAGGGTTGGACAGCGCACAGGCAAACACTCTCGCAGCAACGCCAGTCTTCCATGAACTGCCACAGACATTCCCATCCCAGGGTTGGACAGCGCACAGGCAAACACTCTCACAGCAACGCCAGTCTTCCAATAAACACCAACATCTTGTTAAAGGAAAAAATAATTTAAAATCATGCATGAGATGAAACTGACTTGAAGTACAGGTGCTCAGACGCGGTGGGTGTCCGGATGATGACAACCTGTTTTCTTGAGTCTGTAGTTACTCACGAGTGCAGGGTGGCACCGCTGGTCACGGTGGCTGCTGGTTCCAGGGGACACTCTCTGCCTTCGTGCGAAGGGGACATCACCACGAGTATAATGTCCACCCAGCTGCCACCTCACTTGCTGTCTTCTTGAATGTCCCCAAAATTCCCCAGGATTATCAGATTAGGAAATTCAGGTTCAGAAAGTTTAATCTGTTTATGTAAAAATGAAGGGCATTCCTCCAGGTCTGCTTAAATTCCAAGCCCGGACCACACACAGCCCAGGACTATCAAGTAATCGTTGAGCTAATGGGATCCTGAGACTGGGTTGTAATTACTATAATCTCCAGTGACCATGGGGAGCAGAACCATGCATCTGACTCATTGTAACATGGCCAAACATCTTCCCCTCTATTGCTTACCACACCCTCCCCATTCCTGTGACTCTGTGGCCCCATTGTTTCCAGTTTGCAGTTGAGCTGGTTCAATTCAAACAAATACAGGTTCTCAGTTGGCTTGCTGGGTGGAGAAGAAAGGTCCACAAAACTGAATGCTTCTTCCTGATTCTTGAGCCCAGGTCGGTTTCTTCTGGCCTCGTTTTTATAAATGGGCCCCAGGAGATAGTTTCTCAAATTCCTGTGAAATCCCAAAAGGGTAAATTACTAAGAGCGGGACGAAAGGAATTGTGACAGGTATTGGGATAAAATTTGCAAGAGGCGCCATTTCCTGCTGTATCCGTACTCTACTTGTCATATGTAACGCCCGCATTTCCAAGAGAGAGACCTGACTCGATCCTACGTTCTGTCCCTAGAGCAGCGGTTCTCAACCTGTGGGTCGCGACCCTAACAGGGTCACCTAAAGCCATCGGAAAATGCATACTGCATATCAGGTATTTACATTCCGAATCATAACTGTAGCAAAATTACAGTTATGAAGTAGCCACCAAAATTATTTTTTGGTTTGGGGTCACCACAACATGAGGAACTGTATTGCGAGGTCACGGCAATAGAAAGGTTGAGAACCACTGCCCTAGAGGGTGTTTTTGTTCTTAAAAATCTTCCAAAGCGTGGCTGTGTTCCGCGCCGTGAATTGCAGGTTGCCACCCTGCAGGTCATTATTTGTGACCTTCCAGATGGAACTTTTGTAACTCTCCTATCATGGAGGCTACTCAAATGGAACAAATCTGTAAATGATTACAGTCTTTTGCAAGCAAGGTGAGCTATAAATACTGTATCTACAATTTTAAAAAGTCAAGTACTAGTTATACAATCTCTGCCATTGTGTTCAGTATTAAAAGACCAAGAAACACACAAACAAACAGAAAACAACAACAAAATAAACTATGTGATCTTATGGTTAAGTCAGACCTGAGATTTACTATCTATTAATTCCCCCCAAAATAGCACTATTCTCCAAACTAGTAGTGATCATATTGGATAATGTAAAAATTTCTCTCAACTTGTACCTTTCAATTTGAGAAAGTGTAGCCTCTCATGTGTCATTATAGAGGGCATCTTTAATTCCCTTTCCCATATCTTCTTGGTGTTTACATTAGTAACATTGTACTATAATTGAATCTTATAAAGCCTAAGACTCATTTAAATGCCAGAAAATTGAGCCAAGGGTATTTCATTTACCCCTGGCTGTGTAAGAAATAGAGTTATACAGCTCTATAAATGCTAATGGAAGTTCATGAATAAATCTTTAAATGTACAGAGTAAAATGTATCCCAAGAAAGACATAAAGACAATAGACTGGAGAAAATTTAAGTGGCAACTTGATTTTCTGAGCTAATATCTCGTAAACACAGAAGTCACTTACAGTTCAAATTATTTAAGAACAGTTATTTTTTTAGTAAGAATTCATGTATCTGAAAAACTTAAGTAATATAATTGGCACAAAATTTTTAATATTTACAATTACTAGTGACCTTAGGGCCATTTATGTAACATCCACTCCTTTGTAACTGTTTTTGATTAGCTATTTAGAGGATGAAATACATTTTAGCAATAAGTCATTATAAAATTATATTGTATGCTTTAAAACTACATATTAGAGGTCCTGCCTCTGTGAACTTCCACAGATACTGGACAGAGAAGGAAACTTTTTATGGAAATTATTTTCATGATTTGGTGTTTCATTATTTTAAGAAACTAAACTTTAAATATAATGAAATATAGATATATTTAATATCACCTGTGTGCATACTAATAATTATACTTTGTTAAAATTGGTTATACATAAATTTTTAGCACTAAAATTGTACTTATTTTTAAGTTACTGTTGACATACAGTATTATATTAATTTCCGGTGTACAACCCTGTGATTAGATATTTATATAACTTTTGAAGTGATCACCCAAATAAATGTAGTACCCACCTGACATCATATGTATCTATGTATTACATTATTGACAGTGTCCCCTATGCTGTAATTTACCTCTCTGAGACGATTCTGTAACTACTGATTTTTACTTCCTAGTCCCTTCATCTTTCTCACCCGTTCCTCTCCACCCCACACCCCTCTGGAAACCGTCAAAATGTTCTCTGCATCAACGAGTCTGGTTCTGTCCCGTTTCTTGGTTTGCTTTTAGAGTCCACATAAGTCAAAACTTGGTATTTGTCTCCGGCTGACTTATTTCACTTAGTGTAATAGCATCTAGGTCCATCTGTATTGTTGCAAATGGCAACATTTCATTATTTTTTTATGGCTGAATCAGCTGCCATTGTGTATATGTAATACTTCTCTATTTATTCACTTACTGATGGACACTTACGTTGCTGCCATATCTTGGCTATCGTGAATAGTCATCCATTAAACATGTGGATGTATATGTCTATTTAAATTTGTGTTTCTAGTTTCTTCAGATAAATACTCAGAATTGGAGTTGCTGGGTCTTTCTGTGTCTCTTCTTAAAGTCTTTGTTCCAATATTTATTTTGTTTAAGTATTGCTACTTACTCTTTTATGTTTTGTTTATTTATATTTTCATAAGATATATTTTTTCCCCATCTCTTTACTTTCAGTCTTTGTGTGTCTTTCAATCAGAAGGGAGTCTTTTGTAGAAAGCATATGTAAGGGCCTGGTTTTTTTATCCATTTAATCACCCTATATCTTTTGATTGAAGTATTTAATCCATTTTAATTTAAAATATTTGTTGATAATATCTATTTATTTCCATTTTATTATTTATATTTTTTCATCTTCTTCTTCAAGAAGATCCTTGAAAATTTCCTGTAATACTGGTTTGGTGGTCATAAACACTTTTAGCTTTTCTTGTTTGGTAACCTCTTTATTTGTCCTTCAATTTTAAATGATGGCTTTTCTTTTCTCTTTTTAAGTAAGAGGAAGGAAGACAGGGAGACGGACTCCCGCATGCACCCCCATTGGAATCCACCTGGCAAGCATCCTAAAGGGTGATTCTCTGCCCATATAAGGTCATTGCTTGGCAACCAAGCTATTTTTAGTGCCCAATACAGAGGTCCATGGAGCCATCCTCAGCACCTGGGGCCAACTCAGTCAAATCAATCAAGCCATGGCTGAGGGAAAGGAAGAAGGGAGGTGTGAAGAAGCAGATTGTTGATTCTCCTGTGTGCCCTGACCAGGAATTGAACCTGGGACATTGACATGCCAGGCTGATGCTCTACCACTGAGCCAACCGGCCAGGGCTAAATGATAGCTTTTCTGAGTAGAGTAATTTTGGTTGTATGCCTTTACTTTTCATCACTTTGAATATTTCTTGACAATCCCTACTGGCCTGCTAAGTTTTTGTTGAGAAATCAGCTGTCAAGCTTATGGGAGTTCCCTTATAGGTAACTAATTGTTTTGCTGCTTTTAAACTTTTTTTTTTATTTTTAGATTGGGGGGGGAGAAGCAGGAAGCATCAACTCATAGTAGTTGCTTCCCATGTGCACCTTGACCAGGCAAACCCGGGGTTTTGAACCAGCGACCTCAGCATTCGTAGTCGACACTTTCTCCACTGTGCCACCACAGGTCAGGCTACTTGCTGCTTTTAAGTTACTATCTTTGCCTTTTACCATTGGTTTTTTAATGATGATGTGTCTTGGTGGGGTCCTTTTGGGGTTCTTCTTTGGGAGTCTATGTTCTTCCTGGATTTGTATGTCTGTTTCCTTCATTAGTTTAGGGAAGTTTTCTGTCATTATTTTTTCACATAGGTTTTCCAGTCCTTGCTGTCTCTCTTCTCTATCCGGCACCCCATGATACAAATGTTGGTATGCTTGAAGTTTTCCATTACTATCCTCACATTACCATCATTTTTTTTTTGTTTTATTCTTTTATCTTTTGGATATTCTGATTGGGATTTTTCTGTCTTTCTATATTCCAAGTCACTAATTTGATTCTGTTTTATCTACTCTTCTATGAATTACCTATAAATGTTTCTTCACTTCAGTTCATGGAGCCTTCATTTCTGACTGGTTGCTTTTCATAGTTTCTATGTTCCTTTTGATGCTTTTGAAATTCTAAGTTCCTTGAGTATCCTGAGAACGGTTGTTCTGAACTCGGTGTTGGATTGTGGCGATATCTCTGCTAAGAGGAGGCATCAATGCATTGGGTTTGGAGTGAGCATCACTCAACTGAACAGAATACGTGCACCACGGACCCAGCCTGTTACCAAGGCTCTGTGCATACAACGGACCTCACTTCAGGGCATTGCCAGCAACGGCCTTCACTGTCCATGAATCAGTCTCCTTATGGCTCTCACATCAGCACTTAATTGCTTTAGTATGGTCTATGTTCATTTCCTTACCAGGAGGAGGCTGTCGGTTCCAACTGTTTTGTGCAGTCAAGGGAAGAACCCTGAAATACCCAACAGAAACAAGTAGTCATAGGTATCAAACTTCCTCCAGGTGTTTCATTCGGAAGAATGGGCTTTACACACCAAATGCTTAGCTCTCCTGTGTCCTATCTCGTTGTTCCCAAGGAGAGATCATCATAACAAAATTTTTCAAGAGGTCTCCCCATACTGTCTTTGACGTAGAAGCAGTCCAGCTGTGGTTTATTCCTTCTGCCTTTCATCTTCTGTGAAAAGAAGAAGCTGGCTGATTTAACCACGTCCCAGCCTTTATCACAGAAAAAAAAAATCCATATACATATATATATATATGGATTTTTTTTGTGTGTGTTCATATATATATATGAACACACACAAAATATATATTCTAAAAGATGGAGTGATTGAAGCAGAATACTCCCTTCTTGAAGGCTGACACAAGTTTCCCTATGGTCCTATGTATACCTACCTAATCTATTTATTTTACAGAAACCTGTAATATCCCAATAGCGGTTTTGCAATTCACCAGAACAGGTACATCCTCTTTACTGTGAATGTCTGAATGCACAAGGGTAGATATAATGAAATCTGTCAGCTAGAGGTCACTGCTTGCTTCACACAGATCATTACTGCCTGTCAAAGCACCCTGGCTGGGAGCTTTCAGCAGAGTATTACAAAAAAAAATGTGTTTAAGGGGTAAAACAGTGTCTTTCCGCATTAGCAGAGCAATGGCTGTTGACACTGGATGACAGTGTACAAGTATCAGGCCATTAGCACTGGTGGTTACAAGTGTGAGCGATCGCAGAGCAACCAGGTTTAGGTAATCATCCTTCCCATGTAGTGCTCATCTTTTCAACAAGAGTTCACGGATCTAACTTTATTTTGCTATTTTTAAGTGGCTTTCTCTGTAAGAGTCATACATGTGCTAACATCCAGTCAGGAAGAAAGGATAGAATCTTAAAAACAAAAATCTACTCCCCTCCCTTTCAGAGACACCTTTAATCTGTGTCTAAGATTTCAGGTAAGTATCTCAATATCTATACATGTTGTATTCCCACATTGATTGGTTCATTTGTCAGTATTAAACAGAATCTCTCCCTAAAAACTGACGCATCTTATTCGAGTTTAATCATTTCCTCTTACATTTCTAAATTGTTGCTAGCAACATATATACACATTCATTTTTTATTTTAGTATTAGTTGTATTTTTGTATATAAAACAATTAAATGTCTACTGCTTTACTCAAATATTTGAAGAAGGTATATTGGCTTTTAAAAGAAAGGAGAGAGCGTGTGGATACATATTGGATTTCTACATTATTCATAGTTCTGCATTAATATACTTGCTTGATTATTTGTGTTTTTGTATCTGCTCTTAATAGCCGCCTTCACTTTGTGCCCAAGGTCCTCCGACTTCTTAATCATGCATTTGTTATAAAGAACCCATTTATTTTCAGGTATTTTTCTTGGAGGGCCAAACGATTTTTATTTAACTTATTCCGCTTCCCTTTCAGGCAAGCTTCACTGTTTTCTTCATAGACTTTTACCCGTCCTCACACTGACTCCGTTAGGCTCTGCTGTTTGGATGCCTTGGACTCCCAACAGAAGCTCTAATACCTTCCATGTTTTTATGACAGGAAAGACCCGTGGGTGACATGCGTTCTTGTGTGTCCAAATTAAGTCTCTCTCTTAAGTTTGACCCTCTGATTCCTCAGGTTTTTATTTGTGCTTGTGTTTATCTTGGTTCATGTTTTCCTTTTTTGTTGTTTTTTTTTTTAATGTGAGAGGAAGGGAGACAGAATCTTGCATGCACTCTAACCAGGAACCATGGCAACCCCCACCTGGGGCAATGTTCATAACCGAACTATTTTTAGCACCTGAGGTGGAGGCTCCATAGAGCCATCCTCAGTACCCGGGGCTGATGCACTAGAACCAATCAAGCCATGGCTGCAGGAGGGGAAGAGAGAGAATAAAAAAGAAGGGGAAGGGGGAGAGGTGGAGAAGCAGATGGTCACTTTTCCTGTGTGCCTTGACCAGGTATCGAACCCGGGACATTCACACGCTGGGTTGACATTCTGCTGCTGAGTCTACGGGTTCATGTTTTTCATGTTGTGGTTTTTGTCTTCTCTGATGGTTCTTGCCATTCATCCCTGTTTATCAATGCAAGACTGTCACCAGTGGGTACTCCCTCTAGCCATGTATTTTATAGCTATGCAGATTTTTGTTATTTTAAATATTCTCCACTTTAAAATCTCAGTAGCTCTTAAATCCCCTTTTTTCATATCAGTGTATTTTCAGGACATGGTTTTGACATTGTAAGAATTTGAAGAAACATCCATAGCAGTGAGCGAAGCTCCCCTCCTATGTCCCCTGGGCCTGCACCCTGACACTTGGCAGGGTTCATCACTCCCTGCAGAGGTTTCAGAGCAGCCTTTCTGCGGGGTTTTTGGCCGCCAGCCAGCAACGATCTACTTTAAATTAGAACACAGTTGTCCATTTCAGAAAAGCAAACAATCCTGCCATGTCCGTTCCTATAGTGATAAGAAGGAAATTGGTGTGAAATGCCATTTCCTTTCTCACTGGTTTGTTGAAACACCTTTGAAATTCCACCAGCAACAGCAGCAAACACAGATCGGTACAAAATATTGACCTGAGAGGAACATATGTTGGAAACAGTTTGCTTCAGGCATGGTTACACATGGGAAAGGTGAGTTTTTCTTTTCTTTTCTATTTTTTTTTTTAAAGTAAGAGGAGGCAAGACAGTGAGACAGACTCCCACATGCACCCTGACCAGGATGCACTCGGTCACCCCTGTCTGGGGCCAACGCTCAAATCAACCAAGCTATTTTTAGTACCTGAGGCAATCAGGCCAACTGAGCCACTGGCTGCTGGAGGAGAAGAGGAAAAGAAAGCAGAGAAGAAAGGGGAGAGAGGCAGATGGTCACTTCTCCTCGGTGCCCTGACCTGGGATCTACCCCTGGACGTCCTCATGCTGGGCTGATGCTCTATCCACTGAGCAAACCAGCCAGGACCAGGAAAAATGGGCTTTACAGTGCGAGCCTGTATATTGGGAAAGGTGCCTTAGAGCTGCCCAGCACATCAGCTATTTTCTGTCAGAGAGAAGTGGGAGAGGACCAGGTGCTCAGGCGACTGCTCAAAGAACTCAGTTCCTGGCAGCCTCAGGGGGTGTTATAATTACACGGTGAGGGGTGTTCCATTGGAGGACGGCAGCACTTTACTGAGAGCTCTTTCCAAACTAATTTTTGGTTTTAAAACTAGAGCAAGTCAACGTGCTGTTCGCCCAGGGACCTGTTCCAATCTCCCCCCACCCCCGGGCTCCCCGATAAAGACAGACTTTGAGAAACCATGAACCAGGTGATCCTTTTCAACCTCCCCTTGATTGGAAGCCTTCCATTCATTCCAGAGGCAGAGAGCTGAGAATAAAAATTTAAAAAAAGTTAAATTAAACCTGCTTAATGTATTTTGCTCCAGGGATCTCTAAAAACATTTCAGAATATTACATGGTTGGCGGCCCTGGCCGCATATCCATGCTGCTTCAATCTGTGCGGAGTTTTCCTCTGTTTCTCGTGAAGGACGCCTCATTTTCTCCAGCGAAAGTCGCTTCTCCCCAGCCCAGCAACGCGGCAGCCCCCGACCCGATGGTCTCTCGAATGCTGCTCGGAGGCTGTCCCTTCAGTAGTGTACAGCATGCGCGATCGTGTCCTCCCTTTCTGGGTCAGCGCTTGGCCACGCAATCTGACTCTTCCTCTGGGGTTTTCCTGGGTCCTCCTTGGTTAGAGACCCAGGGCGCTGTGAACACAGGTGGTTTTCCTTGGTTGGAGACCCAGGGTGCTGTGAACACAGGTGATTTTCCTTGGTTAGAGACACAGGGCACTATGAACACAAGTGATTTTCCTTGGTTAGAGACCCAGGGCGTTGTGAACACAGGCGGTTTTCCTTGGTTAGAGACCCAAGGCGCTGTGAACACAGGTGGTTTCCCTGGTTAGAGACCCAGGGCGCTGTGAACACAGGCGGGGTTTCCTTGGTTAGAGACCCAGGGCGCTGTGAACACAGGCGGGTTTCCTTGGTTAGAGACCCACGGCTCTGTGAACACAGGCGGGTTTCCTTGGTTAGAGACCCAGGGCACTGTGAACACAGGCGGGCGGGTTTGAGAGATTGAGCAGAGCACTAAGGAAACACCCGGAACCGGCGGTTCAGAGCCCATGCGCTGGTCGGTGGTCAGCGCTCACCAGGCCTGTCCAGCTCCCAAAGTCTCTGCTTCACCGCGTTCACTTCTGAACTTCCCTTGCATGGGTGACCCCCGTTTCTTATTCATCTATTGTATACTTTCTAAAGCTAGTATGCTTTTCAGATTAAAAAAAAACCAAAACTCCATCTGACACAGGAATCACGCTGTGAAGATGTCTTGCTGGAGAAGACAGGGCGCGGTTCAGAACGCACAGGAGTGCAGACGTGGAAGCGGACCACCGCCTTGTCGCCCTGGCGGGCTCCTCCTGTCTCTGTGACAGTCTGACTGCCACAGGCCTTTCTCAAGAAGCAAGCACGGCCTCAGATAAACAACTTTAGTTTACACCCGAAGGAACAAAGGGAAGAAGAACCAGCCAGGAGCCTCAACTGAGTAGAATAAAGGAAATAATAAAGATCAGAGCAGGAAGGCACAAGGTAGAGTCTAAAAAAACAACAGTGCAAAAGATCAATGACACCGATAGCGAGTTCTCTAAAAGATAAACAAGAACAATCAACCTTTCATCAGAGTCGTCAAGAAGAAAAGAACACTCCCTCTCTCCTCCCCCCCCCCAAAAAAAAAGCTGAATAATCTCAGAAACATCACCAAGTCTCTATGCCACTGGGATCCTGGAATCAAATCACAAAAGCACAATTGTTGCCATAAAGATAACGAAGGACTCGTGGTCAGTGGTCAGTGAGGACGTAGGGAAGGAAAGGATGCTGATAAAATCAAAGTCCTGAGAGAGAACACGTGAGGCGCAGGATTTCAGCCCCGAGCAATGGGAACAAGAATGTTCAGGTCTGTGCGTTAAGGAGTTCAGGCAGCTAAGGAGCAGCATCGCAGGCTACACAGACATGAACAGCATGAGCATGCACACGCACACGCGTGAGCGCACGTATGCACACAGACGGAAATTCTGGAAGAAGGGAATGTGCCCACATCAGCACAGGGGTAACCTCAGGCCCTCATTGAACTTACTACTTACTGCTCCTGGGGTAAAGTTTTAGACTCCACCAGAGTGTGTGAATCTCCGTGTAGTGAACAGAAACCAACCAACTACAAACAAACAACAACAACAACAACAACAAAACCCCACACCGCTGCCTTGTCTAAATTAAGTTGATTTTTCTCTCAGAATTCCCACTTTGTTTGGCAGGTGAACAATGAACTCCGATTCCCACCTGGGCTCCGTGTCTGGCCCTGCAGCTCACCTGGGGTGCGCTCTGGCCTCCCGGCTGCAGAGTGTCCTTGGGACCCCTCCAGTTCTCTTCCGTGCTGTGACAGTAACAGGCTGATTTCTAGGGAGCCACAGCCTGAGGACTTCGCATTTCCCCACAGCCATGCAGGTGCACAGTGTTGCCATGGAACCCCAGACTGTCAAGCCTTCCCAGAGTCTCCGATTCACAGATTCTCTTCCATGTTCAAGAGAAAGCCTTTTATCTGTTTTAAACATGTACTCTAAGTCACGTACTGCCACCTGCATATGCGAAAAAAGTGAATTTAGATCAAAGGAGTAGCCTCTGTCTGCAGGAAGTTTTATCATTCTTAGAGGAACCTGTGGAAAAAGCACTTACTAGAGTACCTTTCCAGCCTTTAAAACTTGTTTTCACAAATATCTATTGAGAGCATCGTATGTGCCAGACATTATTTCAGATGCTCCGATGACAGCAGTTAAAAAATGATATGTTGGATTGAAAGGTGGTGATAATGAAACATTGAGCCGATCAAGAGACGTGGATGGGCCCTGGCCGGTTGGCTCAGCAGCAGAGCGTCGGCCTAGTGTGCAGAGGACCCGGGTTCAATTCCCAGCCAGGGCACACAGGAGAAGCGCCCATTTGCTTCTCCACCCCTCCGTCGCGCCTTCCTCTCTGTTTCTCTCTTCCCCTCCCGCAGCCAAGGCTCCATTGGAGCAAAAGATGGCCCGGGCGCTGCGGATGGCTCCTTGGCCTCTGCCCCAGGCGCTAGAGTGGCTCTGGTCGCAACATGGCGATGCCCAGGATGGGCAGAGCATTGCCCCCTGGTGGGCAGAGCGTCGCCCCCTGGTGGGCGTGCAGGGTGGATCCCGTTCAGGTGCATGCGGGAGTCTGACTGACTGTCTCTCCCTGTTTCCAGCTTCAGAAAAATGCAAAAAAAAAAAAGAGATGTGGATGCCTGCACTTCAACTTCAGAGAGGGCGGCTGTCAGAGCAGTGAACAGTGGAGGCCTAAAGGGGGCCGGTGGCTCCGCTGTGAGATCATCCGCTGTGAGGGATGAGGACAAGAAGCGAGGTCGCAGTGCGGAGATCACCAGCAGTTCCATGAACAGCCAGGAGCAGTGGCTCAGGCTGACCACGCTGGACACGGGAAGACGGTGATGAGGTCAGAGAGCCACTGGGGGCCGGTCCACTCTGCGGACCCTTGTGGAAGGACATGGCTCTAAGGACCATTTCTCAGTGGAGGAAGAGCCACTGGGGGCCTGTCCACTCTGCAGACCCACTGGGGGCCGGTTCACTCTGCGGACCCTTGTGGAAGGACGTGGCTCTAAGGACCATTTCTCAGTGGAGGAAGAGCCTTTGGAGAGCCTCTCAAATTAAAAAAAAAAAAAAAAAAAAAAAAAACACCAAACCTATTTCACATAGCGCCCGCCCAGTGTATGGATATATGCTGTCGCCCATTTTAAAAGGGAAACAAATAAAACAAAAGAAGTATGTTCAAGTCGACATGCTAAAATCAAATAAGCCTTAAGGTGTACAAAGCACCAAGATCCCCACCCCCTTTATTTTTCTAAACATAGGAGGTGATGAAGTATCACTGAACAGCCCTTCTGAATAACCAGAAAAAGGAAGCTACATGTTGTCCTCAGATGAAATTGTCCAGGAGCCCAGATGCAGCAGGTGAAGCCCGTCTGCCAAACAGCAACAGAGAGCATCCCTAAGCCCCAGGCGAGAGTTACCCTGAATCCCTGCAGTCAGTGGGTGAATACAGCTGGGCCAGGGAGTGAGCCAACCCCCGCGGTAGTGACTGAGTTGTCATGACAAGACCACACTCGACGGCCACCGGCAGTAGGAGTGCTGTATGCACTTGTCATCAACATGAGAGAGTGGAACGTCATCCTCAAAGGTCAGGAGAATTTGGAATATTTTTATAAGTAAGAATGAATCCCTGGCTGGTTGGCTCAGTGGCATAGAGTCAGCCTGGCATGTGGAGGTCCTGGGTTTGATCCCTGGTCAGGGCACACAGGAGAAGCAACCATCTGCTTCTCCAACCCTCCCCTCTTCTCTCTCTCCACACCTCCCACAACCAGTGGCTCAATTTGTTCAAGCCTTGGCCTCAGGATAGCACTGAGGATAGCTCAGTTGGTCCAAGCATCGGCCCCCCATGGAGCTTGACGGGTCAATTCTGGTCAGGGCACATGCGGGAGTATGTTTCTCTGTTTCCCCTCCTCTTACTTAGAAAGAAAAAAGTAAGAATTAGATAAGGCTCTAAACACTGTGCCCAGAATGTGCATCTTTATGGCCAGATATGGGAAATGAGAAGTAACTGTTTATCAAAAACAAACATTATGACTAGCAATTGATGTTTATAGCTTTGGGTTGTATCTGCCTTTATGTGAAATACATGGAAAACTATATTAGCTAACTATGAAATAGGTTATATTTATGTTTCTGCTGTTACTATAAGAACTGAGTTATGGTTTTATTACTGCTGTTTATTCCTAAAATTAAAAAAGTTGAGAGAGAGCTTCGATGCCATTTTGTCTAGTGCTTGTCTTAGCACTTTAAAAGTATTGTTATTTAATAGTGTTTAAATTATCTCCAACTAATTGTAATGGCTTTAAATAAATTGCTCTAATAATTGTTTATATTACCTAGAAAAATTCAACAAACCCTGGGAGATAGAGCGCTGAAAAAACTGTTTAAGTGTAACTCTTAGTAGGCACACTTAGACTGTGGCTATCTCTGAAGTGTTGTTTCCTCCTAACACATTTCCTGGTGATAGTGTAAATCGGAAGATCTCATTACCTATATAAGGAGTTCTCTCCCACTATGAACCTGTCATGCCAAACAGGGATGTCGGATAATCTTAAAGAGGATCACATTCCAGGGGGAAGATTAAAAGTAAGTTCTATTCAATATTTTGGCTTTAAAACCACAGTCTCTGTAATCTCTGCTTTGCAAAGATTTCCAACCATGCCTGAGGAGCACGTGACAACATTCCTCTCAATACGGATGTGAGCTGGCTTCTCACCCAGCAGTCCCCGTCCCTAGAATGCACTTTCACTTCATTATCTTTCCTTTCCTCCCATAGGAGGTTACGGCGGTCACAGTGGTGGTCACCCCAGTGCATGGAGTTGGCAAAGAACCGTGTTGGCCCAGGTCACAGAGGAGAGGTGATCATGGATGATATGAAGTGTGAGGTGAGTGACAGCTCAGAAGAAAGAAGAGCAGCAGAAGAGCTCGGTGGTTCCGACCCAGCCAGCTGAGTCCTCCACTGCAGGCACCAGTCACGGCCCAGGGGGCACCCCCAGGTCACTTCAGCCCCGGTGTCGGAGCCATCGCAGCACACTGAGTAAATGCGTACATCAACGCGTGCTTGCCCGCCCTGAACAGAGTACAGGCTCCTGAGGAGAATGATGTGGGTGGTGAACCACCATGCTGTGGAGTAAAATTTTATACGACACCGAATAATGGAACACAGGCACACGGTCATTTGAGTGACTGTGGACTTGGGTTCAGAAATGATGAAGACCAGAAGCATTTGAAAAATATCTTTAGAGTGTATAAGGACAAAAAATACTATTAACCCAGAACTATGTAATCGGCAAATACATCCCTCGAGAATATGACAAAAAAATAAAATAATAAAATAAAATAGCATACATATTCAAGTAAAAGAGAACAGAGATAGATGTACAACCTAAAATAGTAAAAGTAATTCTGCTGATTGCAAAAGAAACTCAGGTCTCCAGCAACAGATAACAAGCATCAGAAGTTTAAGTTAATTTGACCTTCAAATAAAATTTACCATCTTTTTCACATGGAGCATTTATATAGAGACATTGTGCCTTGACGATCTACACCAGCAGTCCCCAAACTTTTTACACAGGGGGACAGTTCACTGTCCCTCAGACCATTGGAGGGCTGGACTATAAAAAAAAACTGTGAACAAATCCCTATGCACACTACACATACCTTATTTTAAAGTCAATTAAAAAAAAGGGAACAAATATAATATTTAAAATAAAGAACAAGTACATTTAAATCAACAAACTGACCAGTGTTTCAATGGGAACTAATGCTCCTCTCACTGACCACCAATGAATGAGGTGCTCCTTTCGGAAGTGCGGTGGGGGTCCGGATAAATGGCCTCCGAGGGCTGCATGCGGCCCGCGGGCCGTAGTTTGGGGATCCCTGCTCCACACCATAAAGGGTGATGGGAGGAGAGTAATGGCTGTAAAGAGAGGCAAGATTTCCTACATTTTACGAGAGGTTTAGTGTGGACCTACAGCATTCCCCACCCTGTGTTAATCAATGCTAGACATCCTCTCCTGTCTCTTTATTAAACAATATTAAGAATAACTAAAAATAACCTACCTGCTGGCTGCAGGAAATACCTTCTCTTCGAGAATAAGACTGTCAACCCACTAAACAGCTTACTTATTAAAACGCATTAATTTTCAGACCTTTTCCTCCAAGTTGAAGTTAGTATATTCCGAACTCTGGCCAATTCAAACTGGTGTACTCACTTGCAACTGTCAACTGACGGCCGTCGGTGCCAATTTAGCACCAACAGGAATCCCCGGTTTGGGGTGCAGTGGAAAAGAACACTTGATTCCATGCAAACAGCTCAATGGGGTTACAGCACAGCTGTGACACCAGTTCGGCTGTGAGGCCCAAGGGAAGGTGGTTCTGGGGTCAGCCCCCTCCTCAGCTAAGCGGCTCATCTCAGCTCCGGTCTGCTCTGGTCTGCTCTGGTCCAGGCCACCCTGCCTCACTCCTCCGGCACAGACAGAGCCACGGTTGGCATTTCAGCTCTAGCCGGGGAACCTCAGCTTTGCAGACGCGGTCTTCAATCTACCTGAGCCAGGGCGGAACAGGCTTATATACACAGAGGACCCCGCCCCTGGTTCCTGATTGGTTCATCCTCATGCAAATACAGACTCCAAATCCTCCCGGTTTGAATGGTCCAGAGGGCAGTATCGGTCAGGAGAGAGCCACTGTGATTGGCTGGAGCTGCACACCTCTGATTGGATGGGGGATGTCTCAGTCCTATTGGTTCAAATAGGATTCCAAGAACTGCTTCATAAAGGCTGGCTCGCCTGGCAGAAACAGAGGGTGGAGAGTAGCTCAGTGCAGGAAGGAGGTACCTTGGTGCGGGTTTGTTTCTATCTTGTGTAGCAATGGCTGCTAGGATATTTTAATTTTTTTTTTTAATTTGAGCCCTATTAAACTCCAGGAGCCCTTCTTTGTAGGCATCGTCTTTCTTAGGGTTCACACCAGACATGCTTAAAACCATCCAGTTTAGACTTTGAAACCCTACTCAATTGACCTCCCCTTCTGAGACATGATTAAAGTCTGTCAAGGTGGTCATTTCTCTTCCTGAATAAATCGAATAAAGTTGGCTTTGCTTCGTCAACAGTTTTGTGTTGTTATTTTGTCTGTTTGTTTGGGTGGGCTTTGGGGAAATTGCTAGTTGACACAGAGGAAACAGTAGGCAAACGAGTGGGAGGGAGAAGGCACTTTCAAGAAGCCTGCAAGTTTTAAACAGCTGTCTTTTTCATTGAGATGTTTTGTTGTGCATTCTCCTGAGGAATGAACTTGAACCAAACACATAGCCTGGATGGAACCCACATAGGAAGCAGATCAAAGAGAGCTTTGAGTAAAAGATAAGGACAGGTGTAAACTTTGCATTTTTGTGATATCCACAGCTGCACCGGGCACTCTTAGGCAGATAGTAAAGGATTCCTGTGGTACGGCTTATTGAACAGAGGTAAGCAAAGTACACACTATATTAAGTTTTCCTCTACAGTGTGTCTGTAAAGTCATGGTGCACTTTTGACTGGTCACAGGAAAGCAACAAAAGATGATAGAAATGTGAAATCTGCACCAAATAAAAGGAAAACTCTCCCAGTTTCATACCTATTCAGTGCAGTTCGATGTGGGCTCACGCACAGGTTTTTTAGGGCTCCTTAGGTAGCTATCCCGTATAGCCTCTACAGACTCGTCCCTGACTGATGGCCTACCAGAACGGGGTTTCTCCACCAAACTGCCGGTTTCCTTCAACTGCTTATCCCACCAAGCAATGTTATTCCTATGTGGTGGCTCTTTGTTATAAACGCACCGATATTCACGTTGCACTTTGGTCATGGATTTGAATTTGGTGAGCCACAGAACACACTGAACTTTCCTCTGTACCGTCCACATCTCGACTGGCATGGCCGAGGGCTGCTCCGCTGTGAACACGGTGTTATGTCATCATCTGCGCACGCGCACATGCTGCCACATCATCCTACAGAAACTGGGAGGGTTTTCCTTTTATTTGGTGCAGATTTCACATTTCTATCATCTTTTGTTGCTTTCCTGTGACCGGTCAAAAGTGCACCATGACTTTATGGACACACTGTATTTTCATTGTTAATTAGTTGTTAAAACTATTTTAATTATCTGTGTTTTAGTTTCCTCATCTGTACAATCACAATACTCTTTCCCTTCTGATTATAATGAAAATATAGACACAATTACAGCTCTAAAATCTTACTCAATTCTACAAGAACTGTTTGAAAGAAGTCTACATTAGAACCAAGTCATTGTTAAAAAGCAATGCTTCTTACTCTCAATGTAATTAATGAAGACACTCGGTATTATAAGAAATGTGGCTTCCCTAAGCACAGGAAAACATAACAAAACTATTTTCATTAAATATAGGGTTTTCAGAACTGAAAGAAATCACTTTTGCTACTTACTTGTGTACCCAAGAAATAGAATTCCCAAACAGAAATTACCCAAAGGTCAAACATAAATGAATCAGTTCTTGAATACTAATTGGTGCTCTACTAGTGATTATATGAGAATATTTATGGATACAACATTGAATAGTAGAGATTAATTAATGAAAAGTGTAGATAGAATTAATAATTTATTCCTCCCACACTAATCAGGAATTCTGAGTATTTTATTCCTCAAACACAGTTAAAGAGCTTTTCTACTTATTTTTTTCCTTTGTGAATAACTTTTGTCATATATGTTAATAACTAAGGAAGCACTATTCATAATTGAGAGGAAAAATAGTATTTAAATTACATTATAAAGCTTTATTACTTGCTCATACACCACACTTCATTATTTTCTATCAATGGAGTACTTTGTCCCAGAAAACAATGGGTTCTTCAAATACAGTTATTTTATTAGACTTATTATTCTACCCATGGCTTGCCTTCAGCATGACAATTATATTTTTTAGTTAAGGCCATTTGCATATGTGATTTTAAAAATTAATATAACTGGCCCTAGCCGGTTGGCTCAGCGGTAGAGCGTCGGCCTGGCGTGCGGGGGACCTGGGTTCGATTCCTAGCCAGGGCACATAGGAGAAGCGCCCATTTGCTTCTCCACCCCCACCCCCTCCTTCCTCTCTGTCTCTCTCTTCCCCTCCCACAGCCAAGGCTCCATTGGAGCAAAGATGTCCCGGGCGCTGGGGATGGCTCCTTGGCCTCTGCCCCAGGCGCTAGAGTGGCTCTGGTCGCTGCAGAGCGATGCCCCGGAGGGGCAGAGCATCGCCCCCTGGTGGGCAGAGTGTGGCCCCTGGTGGGCGTGCCGGGTGGATTCCGGTCGGGCGCATGCGGGAATCTGTCTGACTGTCTCTCCCCGTTTCCAGCTTCAGAAAAATACAAAAAAAAAAATTAATATAACTGCAGTAGCTGTAAAAATATTAGTTTAGGATGATAAACTCTTATAAGAATGATTTCATTTGTGTGGTGCAATACACTGATATCGGTCTCGTGATGATGTGCAAATAGGCACAGACAGAGGCATGATATGGACTTAGCTTTGCCTGGAAAGTATCACAGAAATTGTGATTTCAGTAGAACAGTATCTGCTTATGAAGGACAGAGGTTATTTTGGGGAAGAAGAAATGAAAGCAAAACAAAGATTTTCTGATGTTTTCCTCCAAGGATCACTTGGCATGGAAGAACAATATCTGCAACCCAGGTTTCTCAGTTCCAGTGCTATCACACAATGCAATATGCAGATGATGAATTATAGAATCGTACACCCGAAACCTGTATAATTTTATTAACAAATGTCACCCCAGTCCCAGCTGGCTGGATAGAGCATTGTCCAGAGGTGCAGAGGTTGCTGGTTCGATCCTTGGTTCGGGGACTTTCAGGAACAACTCTCTCTCTCTCTTCCTCTCTCCTTGAAATCAATCAATAAAAAATTTAAGGGTTATATTACCCCAATACATTCAATACAGATGTAAATAAGTAAACAACTAAGAAACAATAGAGGCCTTGGAGAGTTCCCTTCCCCCTTTTGTCTATGAGATTACAACCAGAAGCGTTTCTCTCACTAGACGCTGAATCTGCCAGCACCTTGCTCTTGACTTTTCGGCTTCCAGAAACTGTGAGAAATAAATTACTGGTGTTTCTTTTAAAATTGATTACCAGTAGGTTGTTCCATGTAGTTGAAAATTAACCTGTACAAAATAAATATAACAAAGTTTGATGAGTAAGATCCTGAGTTTTGGAGAATGGTCCAAGATCCTAAAGTGGTCCTTCTAAACAAAACTCAAGAATGAAGGCGATGCCTGACCAGGCAGTGGCGCAGTGGATAGAGCGTCAGACTGGGATGCGGAAGGACCCAGGTTCGAGACCCCGAGGTCACTAGCTTGAGGAGCAGGCTCATCTGGTTTAAGCAAAAGCTCACCAGCTTGGATCCAAGGTTGCTGGCTGGAGCAAGGGGTTACTCGGTCTGCTGAAGGCCTGTGGTCAAGGCACATATGAGAAAGCAATCAATGAACAACTAAGGTGTAGCAACGCGCAAGGAAAAACTAATGATTGATGCTTCTCATCTCTCCATTCTTGTCTTTCTGTCCCTGTCTATCCCTCTCTCTGACTCTCTCCCTGTCTCTGGAAGAAAGAAAAAAAAAAAAAAGAATGAAAGTGATGGGATGGAACTCAATCAAAATGGTGTAAATCTTTAACATTTAATTTACTGCCTGTCATTTCTTTTCAGAATTTAGATGAAGAAAACATTGCTTTATCCATTCCATCCCTTCCACATAACGGATGTTTCATATTTCTGAATCTCAGGCCTCATGAAGTAATTCAGTACACAGAGTAGCAGGGCTCACGACTGAATTGCATTACCAAGAAACTAAACAGAGCACGATGGTTGTTGTAGTCTGGAAACTTAGGTTGGCTTCGCTTACCTTTATATATTAATAGTTAAGAACCAAAGTCTTTAAGAAGAGCTGCTGGAACCATATAACATGGTAGTTAAACCCATAAAATACAAATTAACTGATGATCCTAATACTCAGAGCCAAGCCAAATGAAAAATCAACCGTCAGAAATTTTTAAAAACTGTTTTCTCTGAATCCTCATCTGTACGTCTCTCTCTCTCTCTCTCTCTCTCTCTCTCTCTCTTTCTCTCCCTCCTTCTTGCAATTCTCATTAAAAATTTCCTAGCATTTGATCTTTGGGGTGAATTACAAATCTTCTTTTCAGAAAGGAAAAATTCAGCTTTACTTTGTTTCCTTGGCAAGAAAAAAATACATATATTCAGGAGTAGAACTTCTTATAAAAGCTGGGATTTTCAGTTTTCTTTGGTGGGCTGTTTTACTTCAACTTTATGAATAAATTGGCATAAATTTAGGTTCCGAAACCTTCTCCTTGAAATTGATTAATGTGATATTATCCATAATGATCTAGTTGGAAAAAAAATACGTTTTATAAGAATGAGTTTAAAGAAAAGTGATCTTTACTGACAGCAGTATCGCGCAACGCTTTCAAAGCGCCATTAAAACAGCGTGACGCACATCCAGGCGCCAGGGTCACTGACACGCCGCACCCGCAGATTGTGCGGACTCGGCGTCCAGTGTAAGGAAATCACTTCATAGGCGATTCTGAGACGACGTTCAAATTAGACTGCGATACGATTGGGATCGTTCTTGATGTGCCCATTCCTGGGCTTCTTATTTAATTTTAAAAGCCAAGAAAAGATGAATGCCTTTTCCTGCCTCAAGCAGCACGGAACTGTAAGAGCCCAGGCAGGGGGTGTGACCCCCACCCCCAGCCTGTGACCCCCCACCCCCAGCCTGGAGCGGGACGCCTGCTACACAGAGAAGAGAGCAGCACAGCAGTGTCAGACTAATGGACTCATTGGTACCCTCAGACGCCACACCTCCTGCGGAGTGTCTGTGGGACAGAGCGATGGGGCGGCTCACTGCCGGCACTGTGAGGGTACCAGCTTGAAGGGCGTGTCCAGGGGATGCTCCCCTGTCACAAGGAGGCCGTGTTCCCCACGCGCTGTCTGGGTGTTCATGGCGGAGAGCTGTCGGCTGAGTCTGCATTTCTCCACCACCCGTGTCTTCTTGCCCCGGTGATTTATGTGATTGTTAGGAGGGGATGAGAGCTGCCTCAGGGTCCTGCCCTTTGCCCTTCTCAAAACTAGTGATGAAAGGTGCAAAAGGCCCTGGCTGGTAGGCTCAGTGGAAGAGCATCGGCCTGGCGTGTGGATGTCCTGGGTTTGATTCCAGTCAAGGCCCACAGGAGAAGCGCCCATCTGCTTCTCCACACCTCTGCCTCCCCTTTCTATCTCTCTCTTTCTCTCTTTCCCTCCTACAGCCATGGCTACATTGATTCTAGTACACTGGCCCTGGGTGCTGAGGATGCTTGTTGAAGCCTCCGCCTCAGGTGTTAAAAATAGTTCAGTTGTCAAGCATGACTCCAGATGGCCCGAGCATCAGCCCCAGATGGGGGTTGCCAGGTGGATCCTGTTCTGGGCGCCTGTGGAAATCTCTCTTTCTTCCCTCCTCTCACTTGGAGAAGGAAGGAAGAAAAGGAAAAGAAAAGAGAGAGATGCTGAAGCCTGATACCTTGTCCTCAATATGGGACAACTCGGTCATTCCGCCCCAAAGTTCTTTTGGGATCAGCTAAAGTTTTTGTTCTTCATTGTAACAGTCCTATGACTCTCACCAACCCTGCTCTCTTCACTTTGCTACTGGTATTTTTTTTTTTTGGCAGAGACACAGAGAGAGAGAGAGACATCAACGGACAGACGGGAAGAGAGAGAGATAAGCATCAATTCTTTGTTGTGGCACCTTAGTTGTTCAATGATTGCTTTCTTATATATGCCCTGACTGGGGGGGGGGGGAGCTACAGCAGAGCGAGTGACCCCTTGCTCGAGCCAGCAACCTTGGGCTTCAAGCCAGTGAACTTTGAGCTCAAGCCGGCTGCTCTTTGGGGCAGCTGGCCTCCCTTGCTCTGCTGCCATGGAGGTTGGGAAATGCAGCTTGTAAGATTGGTGGGGATGTGCCTGGGTAGAAAATCAGTGTTCTAACAAAGAAGGAAGAGGAGAATATTATTGGAAATCTTTCACTGCCACACTAGCCAAGTGGAAGTCTAAAACATGAGATTTTTGTGAACAGGGACAGTTTGTTTTCCACTGTAGCAATAAAATTAAGATATAGAATATACCCTATAAGTGTTTTTTTAATAAATAAATGCATAGAAGCTGACACTCTGTATATCTATCTGTTCCTGTGAAATTTGTACTTAAAATATCTTCACAAGTATGATAACAAGAACGGCAGCACTGAGATGACTCTGAAGATAGCCGTGGTGAGCATGCTTTGCCATTTCAGCAGGATGATATACGCAGTGCGATTAAGAAACAAAAGCCACCTCTTCCAAGCAAAACATGAAAGTTTCTGGATAACATTTTCCACCTGAAGTTATTCATGGAAGAAATATGACAAGGCTCCAAATGTTCAGAGAAACATCAGTTCACCATCAGGTGTGTAGCTGTCTGTGAGGCAACGGCGGTTTTTCTTGCCAAATGTGGCTCTGTTCAAATCGAGTTTGCAGCAAGGAAAGCAGTAATTGCATAAAAAATTAGAGTTTCAATCACACCCCTAAGTCAATTTGCATATTTTTTGGAACCAGTATTCATCAACATAAACAACCAACACTTTTTTTTCCCCTCTCTCTCTTAAGTGAGATTGAGTAAAATGTTGTGTTGCATGATTCTAGCAGTTGGTAAGCCAAAGCATAACACAAGAAATAAAAGGCAAAAATGAATATGAAATTTCCAAAGCTATCTATGAGAAATCTCTGCTTGGATGCGGGTAGCATTGTGACCCATCCCAGGAGACGGATCATAATGGGTTTATCAGCATCTCCTTCCCTGAAGAATATACTCTCTTGAAGTTCCTGGTGGCCACATGACAGGGTTCCCACCAGGGATCACAGGCAGGAAGGTCTATGGCAGGGGTCGGGAACCTATAGCTCGCGAGCCAGATGTGGCTCTTTTGATGGCTGCATCTGGCTCACAGACAAATCTTTAATAATAAAAAATAATAATAACCTCAAAAATATAAAACATTCTCATGTATTACAATCCATTCATTTCCTACCGCTCATGTTCATGGTTGTGGGTGGCTGGAGCCAATCATAGCTGTCCTCCGGGACAACACCAAATTTTTATTGGATAATGCGTAATGTACACGGGTCGTTGTATGGCTCTCACGGAATTACATTTTAAAATATGTGGCGTTCATGGCTCTCTCAGCAGAAAAGTTTCCCGACCCCTGGTCTACGGGAAGGGCTAAGAAAAATGTCTGCTTTCGGGTAAAAGGGACAGGATTGTAAGGAGCTCGACTTATCCAGGTCTTCCTTTCTTCCTTCATTCATTCATCCATTTGACAACTGATTTAAAAAATGCAGTATTTGGGCCTAAAGTAATTATTTTGTGCCGTAGGAGGGAGAAAAATCTCTGACACATCAGACTTCTGCTTTAAGATCATTTAGCTACGTGATCATTTAGCTAAGAAAACTGCCTTTTCTTAGATTCCTCATTGAATAACCAATAAACATTGTAACAGGCTAAGCTAGAATTACTCCAGTTATTATTGCTCACCCCCAGGAACGGTGGTGATTCAAAACATCTATTAAGAGCGTAGTTTTTGCAAGCACAATTCTAGGTAAATTGAATGCACTAATTAACTTATTTTTCCAGACAATCCTTTGGAGTGTGTGTTATCACTATCTCCGTGTTATACACCAACAAAATCAGTCGTAGAGAAGTTGTCCACGATCCCGCCGCTAGTAACTGGTGGAGACACAATTAAAATTAACAACAACAAAAAAGACGTTTCAGGGGGGGGAAATACTGAAGAATGCATAACCAGAAGATAGAAATTGGAAAAAAAAATCATTAAAGGAAGGCCTTCAGCAGAAAGAAAATGATTCCAAATAAAAATGGGGGGGAATCTAGGCCCTGGCCGGTTGGCTCAGTGGTAGAGCATCGGCCTGGCGTGCAGGAGTCCCGGGTTCGATTCCCGGCCAGGGCACACAGGAGAGGCGCCCATCTGCTTCTCCAACCTTCCCCCTCTCCTTCCTCTCTGTCTCTCTCTTCCCCTCCCACAGCCGAGGCTCCATTGGAGCAAAAGATGGCCCGGGCGCTGGGGATGGCTCCTTGGCCTCTGCCTCAGGCGCTAGAGTGGCTCTGGTCTCAACAGAGCAATGCCCCAGATGGGCACAGCATTGCCCCCTGGTGGGCGTGCCAGGTCGATCCCGGTTGGGCGCATGCGGGAGTCTGTCTGACTGCCTCCCCATTTTCAGCTTCAGAAAAATACAAAAAAAAGAAAAAGAAAAAATGGGAATCTACACACATAAAAAATACTGAAAACAGAAAAATTATGAGTTTATTTTTTATTCAAATCTCTTTAAATGACAGTAGATGTTCAAACAATTAAAATATAGTGAGGAATTAATAACGTGTAATATAAACAGTGTAACAACAACAGCGCAATGATCAGGATGAGAGAAGTGTAAGCATGCTGTCATAACCCTCTCCTACCCAATGTGATGTAGTATCAGATTGCGTAAAGGCAGACTACGATGGGCTGAATATAAATGCTGCACCTCTCCACGCAGCCACGAACGTAAGAAACCAAAGAGTTAGAACAGAGAAGCTTCGCAATAAGATGACGTCCTTCCTGCAATGTTGCGATCTTGGGATTGAGTCTAATTTGTTTTCCCAGGTAGATGTTTGGGGGGGGGGCTCATCTCTCAGGAGCAGGTACTGACAGGTGAGGTGCACTGTGTGGAGAGGGGACCCCTCACTGCTCAGGAAGAAACACAGGTTTTTTTCTGATGATGAGTCACCGCATAGAGGTGGGCTTTATGGCTTTGACATTTTGTGGGGTTTTCCCTCTCATTTGCCTAATGTGCAGCCCTCCTTCAGCCAGGCTGCGGGTGACTTTGCAATGGAAATTGTTCCCTAGGTAACTGTAGACCCGGCGCGTCTGCAGGAGGAAGAGAGTTTGGGATGTCTTCATGTCACCTTCTTCAGCTGAAACCTTCAGACGCATATTGAAAATGGCTATGAAACATGAATACTTAGTATCTGAAAGGCGTCTCTCATTGAATTCTTGCTCTTCCTCCAATTCTGCACCGTTCACTCTAAGGAAAGTCAGTAAAAGCCAGCGTCTTTCTTTTTTTGGTTGCCTCAACAAGGAAGGATGATAATTCCTGATTTCTTTCTTTCCCACGCATGTCACTCCCAGACCATCGGCAGTGTTCTTAGCTATGCAGACAATTCTCCCCCCAAGAATCTAGGCAGTGTGTACCGCACAGACTGCTACCAACCTAGCCAAACCATCTTTATAGCCTTCCAACCAATCCCCGTCCTTCTAGACTTTCTCACTTGTAATCAACTTTCTATATCACGAGCAGAGTCATGCGTCTTACATTCTGACAGTAAGCATGTCACTGCTGCACGAACCATTGTGAAGTTTTTCCTCTCTGTCTCAGAATAAAAGGCAAGTTCCTCCAAACGGCCCAGGATTCAGGTACGACAAGCCACTGGGTCAGAGCCCGGAATGTGGAATGATTCAAACGGGATAGATGTTTCTTTCCAGGCTCCTACGTCCCAAACATATGTTTCAGATTAGAAGGTGCTCCTCCCCTTCATTGTGGTTCAAGGCCACACTGTCACACTTGTGTCTTTCACCCTCTGGAGAACGTGGGCTCCGCGGTCCCCGCGTGTATCTGTCTCATGTGGGACAGCGCAGAGGTCAAGAGCATGATGGTCGAACCTGGCAGAATTTTATAAGCTAAGGCCAGGACTGACACCTGTCACCTCCCTTCCATTCTCTGCTGTGAAAGTCTGTCACAAGGCTAGATATGATTACAAAGGAAAGATCCACTTTGGTGTGGTGAGCAAACGGTTTGTGACAAAGGTCCTGAGACCTTGCACGATCTGGTCCAGCTTTGACCCTCTGAGCAGTTTCCTTCCCTTCTCCCGCGGACGCTCCACCCCACACGTGGGCCTCCGTCCTTGGCTCAGATACTCGAACTGTGTCCGGTGCCCTTGTGTGGAATGCCCCTGCGCTTTGAGCGTGCACCTCCCAGACTGCACGCGGCACCCACCCCCCAGACGGCGCACGGCACCCACCCCCCCAGACGGCGCACGGCACCCACCCTCCAGACGGCGCGTGGCACCCACCCTCCAGACGGCGCACGGCACCCACCCTCAGGTCTCTACACTTCTCCTCGCTCACTTGGCTGAAACACTGGAAAGAAATAATAACAGGTGTTCTTGCTGTTTTCCCAGGTTTTTTGCCTTAAAAAAAATCGCCTGCCTGACCTGTGGCGGTGCAGTGGATAAAGCGTCAACCTGGAAATGCTGAGGTTGCCGGTTCAAAACCCTGGGCTTGCCTGGTCAAGGGAGTTGATGCTTCTCTCTCTCTCTCTTTCCCCTCTCTATAATGAATAAATAAAATATTTTAAAAAATCACCCACTGGTAGCCTGTTCCGATGCTGCAGACCTTGGGTCAGGCCTGAACCCCAGGCCCGTTTCCCGGGACACCCTATGGTCACGGAGGGACCCCCGGGGGAATCCTGGTCAGAACAGGCCACCACTCTGCCCCTGCCTGGGCAGCCAGCCCGGTCTCACTTCCCTGGCTGTGTGTGTCAAGGGGTCCTCCTGGAGAGGGGCTACCCCATCTGGGACAAGCTGAGGAGGGTCAGAAGCCTGGTGAGCCGGTCATGTCCGTGGGGGAGGGAGCGATGCTCTTCCACCCGGGGGTTGATCCTGCGCCCTGCCAGTGAATCTCCTTTCCCCCGGGTGGGGGTCTGAGGTCCACACTGTCTGGTGGCAGAAGGACAAGTGTGAAAACTGGCAGAAACTGGGGCCAGCAGGACGCTGATGCCCTGACCGGCCGCTGGTCACTGTCCGAGCAGTGCCCGATCTGGGAGCTTGTCCATAGGTCCCCAGGGATACCCCCCCATCTCCCTGAGTAAGGGGCAGATGTGCCGCTCCAACAAGGGCTAGGACAGGTTTGGGGAGACTGGGAACACAGACAGATCTCTAGAACTTGAGCCCGCGACAGGCCTGAAAGATCCTCCTGTGCTGACTGAGGCCCTTCACCCGCACCTGCGCCGGATCCTGCAGAAGACCGCCGGTGGGCAGGAGCGGGAGGCCCCGCCCCGGAGGGGGTGAGGGGTGAGCGTGCTGGAGGACCCCACTCTGGTCCAGCCCTTGAGTGAGCCTCTTCTTCAACCCACTCCCCCAGCCACGGCTTTCTTTTCCATTTCCAAGCTTTCTCTTTGTTTTCTTTTATATATTGATTTTATTTTCGTTTTACAGTATATGATTTTAAAGACATATAACAAAATTAAACACTATATATATCATATATAGTGTTATTTATATACATATAAAAGATGCTCCACCTTCTGTGTCCTCAGGGAAAAGCATGTTAGAACAAGAAGGAGATGCCCCAACAGACCTGTGAGGACGGCCACAGTCCGCAGCAGCACTGACCCATCCAAAGGCTGACCGGGTCGTGCAGAACCCCCGGCCTTCTCCTCCGCGGCCGCTGGGAACACAGGATGGTCCGGCCGCGTGGTGACCCCACCCGGCAGTCCACATCTCACCATGCCCTTAGAAGACAATCCGGCCATCAGACTCTGGGCTATTTATTTACACAAAGTGGTCGCAAGATGACGTCCATTGTTCATAATGGCTACAGTTCTGAAAACAAGCCGCAAGGGTTCATTAGGCTAGTGGACAGAGAAACTGTGACACCGTGGGACAGTGAGACATCACTCAACATTAGGAAGAGATGTTATTAAGCTATGCAAATACATGGAGACACCTTAAAGGCATAGTACTAAGTGAGAGAAACCAGTCTGTAAAGGCTGCATGGGGCCTGACTCCAAATAGATGACATTCTGCTGAAGGCAAAACAGGGTGAGGTGTAAAAAAAGATCCCTGGTTGCCAAGTGAGAGCCACCAGTTTGCTCCAGGCACTGTCCCCACGGGTGTGTTTCTATGTGTCCCCGCACTTCACAGGGCTTGTATTGAAAGAAAGTATTTGTTCGCATGGGATCCCTTCAGCAGGTGTGAGAAGAGGCTGACCCACTGGCATCTCTTTCGTTCTCTTTATGCTAAAGAGCTGCCAGGTTGACCTCTTTCGTGAAATAACCCTGTTCCTGGTTTTCTTAGAACACCTTGTGCAAACTGCTTCCTGGTCTCAGAACAGACACCTTGAGAAGAAGGGAAACCCTGAACCACTCCCCCCCCCCCCACATTCACCTTCATCTTAGAGACAATGTATTTTCACTCAGAGCATTTTCAATATCTATTTTCAAAGTGATAGATATTTTACAAATTTTATTTATTCATTTTTGAGTAGGGAGGAGGACGAGGAGAAAGAGAGAGAGAGAGAGAGAGAGAGAGAGAGAAAGGAAGCATCAATTCCTACATGTGCCTTGACCAGGCAAGCCCAGGGTTTTGAACTTGCGACCTCAGCATTCCAGGTCGACACTTGATCCACTGTGCCCTCACAGGTCAGGCCTCAAAGTGATCATTTTAAGGGATGCGTGTAGTAAGAATGTAACAGTGCAATGCACAGGAAATGCCTCATGAGTGGGCGGCCCCAGTATGCAGTTTCTCATGTCTCTGTGCACGTGCCTCATGAGTGGGCGGTCCCAGCATGCGGTTTCTCATTTCTCTCTGTGCACGTGCCTCATGAGTGGGCGGTCCCAGCGTGTGGTTCCTCGTTTCTCTCTGTGCACGTGCCTCATGAGTGGGCGGCCCCAGTGTGCGGTTTCTCATTTCTCTCTGTGCACGTGCCCATGAGTGGGCGGTCCCAGCGTGCGGTTTCTCGTTTCTCTCTGTGCACGTGCCTCATGAATGGGCGGTCCCAGCGTGCGGTTTCTCATTTCTCTCTGTGCACGTGCCTCATGAGTGGGCGGTCCCAGCGTGCGGTTTCTCATTTCTCTCTGTGTACGTGCCTCATGAGTGAGCGGTCCCAGCGTGCGGTTTCTCATTTCTCTCTGTGCACGTGCCTCATGAGTGGGCGGCCCCAGTGTGCGGTTTCTCATTTCTCTCTGTGCACGTGCCTCATGAGTGGGCGGTCCCAGCATGCGGTTTCTCATTTCTCTCTGTGCACGTGCCTCATGAGTGGGCGGTCCCAGCGTGTGGTTTCTCATGTCTCTGTGCACGTGCCTCATGAGTGGGCGGTCCCAGCATGCGGTTTCTCATTTCTCTCTGTGCACGTGCCTCATGAGTGGGCGGTCCCAGTGTGCGGTTTCTCATTTCTCTCTGTGCACGTGCCTCATGAGTGGGCGGTCCCAGCGTGCGGTTTCTCATTTCTCTCTGTGCACGTGCCTCATGAGTGGGCGGTCCCAGCGTGCGGTTTCTCATTTCTCTCTGTGCACGTGCCTCATGAGTGGGCGGCCCCAGAGTGTGGTTTCTCATTTCTCATGCACATGCAGCAGGGTCAGCCCCTTCTCTTCTATCGGGATACAGGGCCCCTCCATCAAGGACCCTGAGATGCATTTCCTTGAGGAGGAAGTGACCTGGGGCACTAACTACGCAGTAAGTGGTTTTGCAGACGCTCATGCTTGACATTTTGAGTTCTCTCACTGTCCGCTGACACGTAACATAGAGTAGTATTGAAAGGGGAATGAACTCGTAAGCCAGTGTTGCTCAGTCAAGTCACTTGTTCTGAATATTAAATGTGTTAGACTTTCTGGTGACTATACTAAACAGTAAACACTGATGTTTTATAGGAAAAGGCTTTCATGTTCAAAGAAAGACGTTACTTGGACTTATTTGGATGGATAAAAATATAATTCACTCTACATTTGGTTCAAGTTTTGTAAGCAAGTTGGTATGTTGACCTTGAAGTTTAAATTTAAACAAACACGTGTTTTTTGGTCACTATTTATCCTTCCTCCACCCTCCTCTCCCCTCCTCACCCCCGTTTTCCTCTTGTCTGTGTCTATGAGTGATTTTATTTTATTTCATTTTTGCTTAATCCTTTAACCAGCTTCACCCAGTTCATCTCTTCTCTGTTTTTCTGAGTTTGTTCTCTATTTTGCTTGGTAGCCTGTTTTGTTTATTAGATTCCACATATAAGTGAAATCCTGTGGTATTTGTCTTTCTCTGATGGACTTAGTTCATTTAGATAATGCTCTCAGTTCATTTAGATAATGCTCTCCAGGTCCATCCACGCTGTCACAGAAGGGTAAGATTTCCTTCCATGTTATGGCTGAGTAGTACTCCATCGTGTGAATGTACTTGTGTATCCACTCATCTACTGATGGGCACTTGTGCTGCTTCCAAATCTTGGCCATTGCAAATAATACTGCAGTGAACATAGGGGTGCATATACTCTTGGGTATCTTTAGATATACAGCTCTCCCAGAATGGAGTCTCTGCATCTATATGACAGTTCTATTTTTAATCTTTTGAGAAAACTCCACACTGCTTTCCACAGCGGCTGCACCAGTCTGTGTTCCCACCAACAGTGCAGGAAGGGGGGGGGGTCCCTTTTCTCCACACCCCCCGCCAGCACTTGTCTGTTGTTATATCAATGAATGCCATTCTGACAGGTGTGAGATGATATCTCATTGTGGTTTTTATTTGCATTTTGCCCAGTTTTATGAGGACCACACTTCAGTGGTTAAGCACTTATTTGATGGCCATATACCCAGCACCAGGCTTGGGGCTGAGTGTGGGGAGACACAGACAGCAGATCGAGCCCCACTCTGGTCCTTCCACCCGCCTGCCCATGGTGGAAACAGACAGGTGCATGCTCCGCCTTCTGTTATTAATCCATCGTTATGGAAACACAGAGGAAGGGGTCAGAATTATCTTTTCAAGGCATTTGAGGATTTTCGTAGGTACCGTTTTTTGGAAAAGTGAAAGAGTGCTTTAATCTAACTTTTAAGTCGGTGTTCATTGTGAGCTATTTCTCCAGATGTTGGCAGTGTTCTAATCGGTTATTGGTAGATGAGTTGGTGTGTAAATGTATCACCTGAAGACTATGTTTCAAATGGGTTCTAATCACCCTGTGTATTGCGTAGTATGTAATCAGGGAATAAAGATGGTCGCTTTCGGACTGATGCTGCTTTCCCTTAATTCTATTTAGAGAATATTTGCTGATTCTTAGGGTAAAAACAATGTTTTCACTATTTTTAAATTCTGGGAGAAGATTCAAACTATCCATTCCACTTTTGCTTTTAATTTTCAGAGAATGTTGCCTCAGCGAGTTCTGGGTGTTGTTTTTAGAAATTTCTCCTGTCTGTACTAACATGTACATATACTTCTCCAACTCTCTTCCTGGGAGAAGGTTGTGACGTCTTTATAGATGTCTTTTTTTTTTTGCTGGTTCTTTTTTGCATCATTTTGTTCTGTTACTGAAACCTTTGTCCCTAGCACAGTAGATGCGTGCACAGTCCAAGCTGAATAAAGGTTTTCTGGAGGAGTGGGTCAAGTGAGTCTTCGTCATTCTCACGCCACCTGGTGCCACAGTGGCTTGCGTGTAGGAGATGCCCACCTTGATGGCATCAGCTCTCACCAGCCGTATGAATAGAGACAGAAGCCAATGCTCAAGGCTGCAACCATGGGTCTTTCTGTCGTCACCGACGCTCTCGTTCTAATGGGTCGTGTTTATAAGCCATGGTTTTGCAGCCAAACAGCGTTCCTGCACCTCAGCTTGTCATTTTGTGGATGAACATGAGCTTCTGACTGCATTAACAAACAATTTCAGTTTCATTGTCCAACGTACCAGGGGAGGGTTGGAGGGAGGAGGTGATCTTTATGTAGACCTGAAACTTATAGTATATTATGGTGCTTAAACCATATCCTTGTTATCAAAACCATTGAAAAATATATATATAAATAGTGAACACCTGTGATAAAAAGATTCATGTCCTGATGCCACCAGTATACTTGTTTTACATACCATGAGGAGTCCAGCGTTAGGAAAGCCACACTGCCTTTTTTTTTTTTTAACAAGCACTTGATTGATAAAATTTATTTTATATAACATAGTAAATTTATGGTAAGAATTAGGTATGAAAACCTTACAGGTAACAACATAACCATAAAAATGGTGCATGCCAAGAAATGAAGAGGACTTTTTTTACAAACTGGAGGAAAGGGAAATGATAAACACAGGAATTTTTTTTCCTCCAGGCTGTCGTAAATTTTAGATCACTAAAACGAATGATTAATCTGAGTCGATACCAATGACCTAACTGGCTTCGTGACTGTTTCGTTGAACTGCCAGTGGTGATGACTGCACAGTGATGGGGTTTGGTCCTGCTGGTTCGCGGCCGGTGCAGAAGGTGAACTTCCCAACCGACAGCCCGGGTCTCCAGGGTGTGAGGACTCCCGCCCATCAGAATCTCAGAACACCTCTCACCCTCTGGGCAGAGCTCTCAGCTGGCAGCACGGCCCCTACAGCAGCTGACGAGGGGCACTGGGAAGGGTTGATCTCCGTAAGGGGGCGCTGGAGTCATCTATCTCTACCGTTTCCTCTCAAGTTCTACCATTCAAGGAGACAAAGAGCATCCCAGGAAACTGGACTCTATGATTCTGTTCACAGAAACACTTTCACTGAACTGGGATTTGACCTTCTGTTCTAAGGCGTCCACTTGGTTAACCTAAGAAATGGTCACGTCACGTCACATCACAAGTGTTGTCTAGTACCGTGTTCAGCATGACTTATGCATAAGGCCCACAAGTAAATTTTTCTAAAGATCCATGTTAAGGTATTTTGTTTTCTTATTTATTTATTTATTTATTTTATATTTTTCCTGAGGAGCTGGGCTCCCTCATAATAGACTGTGTGAGTGCTACTACTTAGCCATGTCTTTCTTGTATCTCTATTGCCAAGAAGTACAGCTTAAACTTCACTTACTTTATGTTTTCTACCTGGAGAGGTTTCTCAATAAAGCAAAGGAAGATAAGAATTCAATAAATCTCATAATAAAAAAAGTCTCATTTGACTCTAGTTCACTCAGATTTTGAAACTTATGTTTTTCGTATCGTATATGACTACATGTAAGTCAATATTTGGCTCCGCTAAGATTTCGTTGGAATAAATGAGCGCCTGTGCACCACAAACGCACCCCAACACACATCCCACCTCATCGACGCTCTGTCAACAGCAAGACGATCGCCGGGAATGTGTACTTTGCATTCGTGAACCGAGCAAGGTTTCTGATTCTTCGGATGTAAATTTATGTCCCAGATCCTCCATTTACTAAGTGACTTTCTCGTCCTGAACAGCTGACCTGTGCAACCTTCTGCTTCTTAATTTATAAAACATGCATAAATAATAATGTTGGATAAAAACTGCATCAGACGTTCTAAACAGGACATGGGAGGCAGCTGGACTGGGATTTTAGTATGCATGGCTGTTCTTTCAATGCTCTCTCTGCTGTGCTTCATAAACAGTGACTGGTATTATCTTCATTAAGACCATGCTTTCATCTGGACTGACCTGTGGTGGCGCAGTGGATGAAGCATCGCTTGCAGACACTGAGGTCACCAGCTTCAAAGCCCAGACTTGCCTCGACAAGGCACCTGTGAGGAGCAACCATGAGATGATACTTCCCACTCCTCCAGCCTCCTTTCTCTCTCTGTGTGTATGTGTGTGTGTGTGTGTGTACACGTGTGTGTGTGTGTGTGTGTGTGTGTGGTGGCTCTCTAAAACAACAAATAACATATTTTTTTAAAAAGCCAAATGTAATACATTATCCTGGATTGGATCCTGGAACTATAAAGAACTTTATATTTGACCAGTGGTTATACAGTGGATAGCATATTAACCTGGGATACTGAAGTTCTAGGTTTAAATCCCTGAGATCACCAGCTTGAGCTCGGGGTCACTTGCTTGAACATGAGATTATTAATATAATCCCATGGCTGCTGGCTTGAGCCCAAGGTTGTTGGCTTGAGCAAGGGCTCACTGGCTCAGCTGAAGCCCACCCCTGATCAAGGCACATATAAGAAGCCATCAATGAACAACTAAAGTGCCGCAGTGAAGAATTGTTGCTTCTCATCTCTCTCCCTTCCTGTGTGTCTGTCTCTATCTGTCCCTCTCTCTGTTTCTCTGTCACACACACAAAAGTTACAAAGTAAATATTGGAGTGGACAGAAGAAATAACAGGAGAGAACACATGGTTGGACAGTTAAAGGGCACAGGTTCTCTGTGTTACTGGGACAGACACCTCTTCCCTTGATGCATTTTAGTAAACTCCTTGATGCACTTCATCATGTGACTGTTGCCTGGGGATTAAATATTCTATTTATATAAAAACAAACATTAACACAAATCTAGATACAAAACACATTTCAAGTGCTTGGGGCCTCTGCTTACAGTCCTGTTAAAAGTGAAGTGTACAGTGTGACAGTTCCCCAGCGTTGATTCCATAGAATGAGACACAACATTAGGGCAGTTAGTCCTACGAGGGCAGTGGTCTGGTGTCTCCACAGAGAGCACCACCCGCTCTGCGTGCTGTCCAGCTGGTCACAGACTCAACAGGGATTCTCAGCATGGAGTTACCACATCTGCAATGGTCCACTCCAGCCAGGCATTCTTGTCCAAAGGGGGTGAACACCATCTGCTTTTCTACCCCTCCCCTTCTCTCTCTCTCTCTCTCTCTCTCTCTCTCTCTCTTTCTCTCTCTTCCCCTCCCACAGCCATGGCACGAATGGTTCCAACAAGTTGGCTTCAGGCACGGAGGATGGCTCTATGGCCTCACCTCCGACCCTAAAATAGCTTGGTTGCTGAGCAATGGAGCAGCTGTCCCAGAGAGCAGAGTATCGCCCTGTAAGGGGGTTTACCAGGTGGATCCAGGTCAGGGCACATGATGAGCTTGTTTCTCTGCCTCCCTGCCTCTCACTTAATAAAAAGAAAAGAAAAACATGCAGAAATACAGATCAACAGCTCTAACAGCATTGCTAATACTGACATAAAACAGGAAGCAACCTGTCTGTGTATCAATAGAGGAGTGAGCAAACATGTTATAATATATACATTGTATCTTCCACTATGAAGCTAAGCAAAGGTCTTTCTGAATCATCATATTCATGGTGAATGCGTAACTTTAAAAATTACTTAATGTGCACAGTGCAATCCAATTTTTAAACCAAGAAAAAAATTTATATTTTATGTTGTTGAAATCAGCATGAGAAAATTACAGAAGGCGACATGCCACACTGCTAACATTGCTGAGTTTAAAATAAAAAAAAACAAGGAATGTAAGGAGCACATAGAAATAATCATACTTAATCTGTGTTCATTTTTAATACATTTTTGAATTTTCAACTTATTTTGACCAGTTATAACTTTTGCAATTAAAAAAAAATCTAACAACCCTGGTCGGGTAGCTCAGTTGGTTGAACGTTGTCCCCAAACACCAAAGGTGCAGGTTCGATCCCTGGTCAGGGCACATACAGGGATCAAACAATGAATGCACAATTAGAACAACAAATTGATGTTTCTCTCTCTTTCTCCTTCCTCTCCCTCTAAAGTCAATAAATATAAAAATATGTAAAAAAAATACTAACAAGCAAAATAGAGACAGACTGAGAGAGAGAGCAGGGTGACAGCTCTCAAGGGTGGGGGGAAAGCGGGTGGGAGGATTGAGCAAAACAAAGATGAAAAAAGGAGAAAAAAATTATGAACACAGACAACAGTGTGGTGATTGCTGGGGGGGGCGGAGGAAGGTAGAATGGGGAGAAAGGGCGATGGAAGGAGACTTGACTTGGGGGGGCAAACACACAGTACAGCACATGAATGACCTAGATCCACCTGGTAAACCCCCTTACAGGGCGATACTCTGCTCTCTGGGACAGCTGCTCCATTGCTCAGCAACCAAGCTATTTTAGGGTCTGAGGTGAGGCCATAGAGCCATCCTCCATGCCTGGAGCCAACTTGTTGGAACCATTCGTGCCATGGCTGTGGGAGGGGAAGAGAGAGAAAGAGAAAGAGAGAGAGAGAGAAGGGGAGGGGTAGAAAAGCAGATGGTGTTCACCCCCTTTGGACAAGAATGCCTGGCTGGAGTGGACCATTGCAGATGTGGTAACTCCGTGCTGAGAATCCCTGTTGTATCCGTGACCGGCTGGACAGCACACAGAGCAGGTGGTGCTTGTAGACTTCTGTACCTGAAACCAGCGGCATCCCAAACACTTAAAAACAAGTATAGAATGCTCCTTAGGAGGCTAATGCGATCTTCTTTTGGAACATTTCAAACAATTTTTATTCAGGTGGAAATGTGCGAAAGTAAAAATAAACATAGTTTTTTTATGAAAATATCTTTTATGTTAATAAAAAAAAGTTTGTGATAGAATTAAACTCTTATAACATAGTTTCAAAGAAGTTTATACTGTGACATTTCACTCCTCTGAAAACAAGTGACCCAAGAGGTCTTTGGGCACTACGAAGACAGAAGGATCTCTGTGTGACGGCAGCAGTCCAAGAGCCGTCCGAGTGGTCACGTGCTCACATGCATCTCCATGGAGGTGTTTCTGCTTTCCCATTTCACATTCATTTCAACAGCTATAAATTCTGTGTTGACCCATCGGACTCCAGAACAGTACAGGTAACCTTCAGAAGAGCTGCAGTTTCGATACGCCTAAGGGAGTCGGGAATTTCTTACACGTACCCTTTAACAGAGCCTGAGGAAGCTCTTGTTTTCAGGCCATATTCATATTTCTTGGCACAGTTCTATTAAGAAGACAAATATATTAAAAACTTGAGTTGGCTACTGAATATGTTTTTTAGGACACTGGCTCTCATTTGAAAAAAAAAAATTCTCATAAAGAGACAGAGAAAGAGAGACACCATGGAAGAACCACTGTGCAAAATTAATTTTCCGGGTATTTTTAATGACAACATCTGAACTTACGCTTGAGGTCCAAATGGTCACTTTATGCAGTGTGTGTGCAGTACTCAAATAGAACCTCCAGTTGACTTAAGTGAAATGTACCCAATTATTGGATCTAGCTGGTTAAAGTGTTGACAGGTTTGGATGAGGAGAGAATGAGATGGTGGGACTGGGGCTGGATGGAAGGTCCCTTTAGACATCTTACAGCTCTCTCCCTCTACTGCTAACAAGCCAGACGCTGAGACGACCCAACGAGAACGCACATGCCTTAGCAATTTAATTTGCCCACCGCATCCATGAATATCTCGCCTCCTTTACCCTCTATAGCCCCCTGCTAGAAAGAGTGTTAACGTCTAAGGTTATAATATTTTATAAATACATTTCCTAAAAAAAAAAGTGCTATATAAGATTATATGTCAAAATTGAACTGTTTGCATTTGGACTTAAGTGACCGACCTAACAACAACAACAAAATGCACCAAGGGTAATCTTTCTTTTAAAGCTCGGAAGAGGTCCAAAACGTAACAGCTTACGTATGTATGATATACGAGAGCTTAACGTATTGTAGAGCTGTTGTACGGAGAAAATCAGAAGTACTTCTGCAAATGTACCGAGGAATTCCATGTCTCGTGGCCAATGGGCCTCGTTGTTAAAATCTTGAGGTTACCTAACCCCACCCGAAATGCAAATACTCTCAGACCTACTCATTGTGATTGTTCTAGAACTTGGTTACAAGAGACGACCAATAAAAATGATCTATTCAGCGACTTGGAAAGAGCCATCCATGACTAGCCATCCATGCAGATAAGGAGTAGTCACATTTTGACAAAGAATATCAGCATCAGTAACTCTCCCAACCTGGACAGTTTTATGTGTCTTCTCTTCACTAATTATCATTCTGGAAAAACCTTCAAGTGGTGTCCTTTATTACAGGCGAGTAGTTTTCTGATAAAGTTCTGATCTATGTGTCCTTTTTCTAAGGTGAGTTCTAAGATGTCTAGATGAAAGCTAACCAAGTCAAGGGTACAGTGGAGGTAACCAGCTGAAGGACTCGACTGTGTTGAAATACACCTAGAAGTAAGAAATTCACTACCTGTGAAAATAATTTGTTTCTATAACATATGCTATAAAATGTCAAATTATCATATAGATGTGAATGTATGACTTTTCTCGGAGATATTATACCTCTTAATGTTTAGCTCAACTAGTCTTTTTTCATGCACCTGGTGTTTATACACATGCAAGAGATGGTATTTGTGAAATGAGGTTCTGATATTAGATTAAAATTAAAATTAGATACGATCAAAGGTAAAGCTTGATCAGCCATCTTTTTTTTATTTTTTTTATTTTTTTTTTATTTTTCTGAAGCTGGAAATGGGGAGAGACAGTCAGACAGACTCCTGCATGCGCCTGACCGGGATCCACCCGGCACGCCCACCAGGGGCGACGCTCTGCCCACCAGAGGGTGATGCTCTGCCCCTCCGGGGCGTCGCTCTTTTGTGACCAGAGCCATTCTAGAGCCTGCGGCAGAGGCCAAGGAGCCATCCCCAGAGCCCGGGCCATCTTTGCTCCAATGGAGCCTGGGCTGCGGGAGGGGAAGAGAGAGACAGAGAGGAAGGAGAGGGGGAGGGGTGGAGAGCAGATGGGCGCTTCTCCTGTGTGCCTTGGCCGGGAATCGAACCCGGGACTCTGCACGCCAGGCCGACGCTCTACCACTGAGCCAACTGGCCAGGGCCGTTCAGCCATCTTTTTTAACCTTTGAAAAGTAAAACACATTTGAGCCAGAAATTAAAATATTACTGAACTGTTTTTTCAAAATCGGAGACAACATGGTTTGTCTTTCCATAGCATTTACTTCTCCCCATCTCATGTCTTCAAAATGTATGTCTATATTTTGAAGTACTGTACTTTTGCAAATCCATTAATATCTCAAATAAATATAAATAAATCAGTTTATAGCATACTTTTTTTTTTTAGTCAGCTGTTACTGATATAACAAGGAATTTCTAGATATATCTGATATGGTACTATGTTATTTTCTTCTGACGCCTACATAAAGCCCCTATTAAGTTATGTCATATAGTTGATCCATTTATAAGCCAGCTGTTAGTAAGATATACACATATTTGGCAACTATACTAAATTCAACCACCTGCATGTCAACCGCTTAATGACATGTTGTAAAATGCTTCCTAATTTAATGAGACTGTCTCTTGTTGTTATTTCATCATAACGATGTATCATGCTAATTTATGTTAGATCATTAAAGTGTTGCAACAGATTCAACTTCAAATATCAAGTCCATCAAAATACCAGTTGTTAAAAGGGATAAACTGACAACTTCTTATCTTGAAAAATACAACCTGAAATGTGGACTATGTCAGGATTCAATGACAGTTTGATGTTTATTAAGGCCAAATGCATACTAAAAAGTAGTCAAGTTCATCATAAAAATATTTGATTCCTCCTTTTAATTTTATTTAAATTATAGAATAACTTTCTATGTTGATCAAGTCTTTATAAATTTTTATGGTAACATTTTAAATAACTGTTAAGAAAACCATATTCCTTATCAATATAGACTTTCTTATATTTCTTAATTTTTTCCCATATGTATATGTATTAAAATATATGTAAAAAGAAGTAACAAGACAATGTTACTTTTATTTTTACTTTTTTGAGTCTTCTATTGTCAGTTATTGATATCTTAGAGTCAGATGCCTTCTCTGTATACATCTTAGTAAAACCAAATAAGATTTTATCTAATAAGACTTAAGTAATGTAGTCAATATGTGCTGTCCAAAAAGAAGCAAATTATAAACTCTAAAATAATTCATTCTACTTAAATTAAAAAAACTGAAAAGCTATACAACATATGGTTATTTGTATTTATATACATTATAAAATGATACCCTCAAAAACTAAGATAATGGATATATATGGTAAGAAAAAAAGAGAAGTTATGTAGGAGCAAAATAATATATATATATATTTTTAACAATTTTATATATATATATATTCTTTTTTAAAATTGAATTTATTGGGATGACATTGATGGATAACATTATATGGGTTTCAGGTATACATTTCAGAATACATTATTTATATTATATATATTCTTTTTGTATATTGATTTTAGAGAGAGAAAAGAAAAGAAAGAGAGAGAAACAGAGAAAACAACACCGATTTATCGTTCCACTTATTTATGTAGTCATTGGTTGGTTCTTGTATGTGCCCTGACTGGGAATCAAACTCAAACTCACAACCTTGGTGCCTCGGTGCCTCAGAACAATTATCTAACCAACCAAGCTATTTTAAGAATACATATATTGATTTTAAAAGTATATATATATTTATTTTAAGAGTATATATATATATATACATATTTATTTTAAGAACTTTGTGTGTGTTTTGAACATTCTTTGGTGTGATTGCTTATTTTATTGTAAATTTTAAATGAAAATGAAATAAAAACCTTGCATTAATGATATCTGATTGATGATTGGTACTGGTGCCTTTCACGTGGTCATGTGTGGTCTTCAAAGCAGCCTCAAGGTAGAAACAGTAGTGTTACAACCGGAGGGGTGGGATTTTCTATTGCAGAATATGAACGTGTTTTTCATTTCCTTTTGAGCTCTCAAAAGCACGGCCCTTAGAGGCCAGAGTCAATTTCTAGACTGCTCAAGGTGATTTAGGCGTTCCCTTTCAGGACTTTGCTGTCTGAGCCAAATAATCGCTTTAAACCTTATTCAAACCTGACCTGCAGTGGCGCAGTGGTTGGAGCATCGACCTGGAACGCTGAGGTCGCCAGTTCAAAACCTTAGGCTTCCTGATCAAAAACATATAGAGGAGTTGATGCTTCCTGCTCCTCCTCCTTCTTTCTCTCTCTCTCTCTCTAAAAATGAATAAATAAAATCTATAAAAGAAATTTAAAAGCTTACATGATTATGTGGCTACTCTGTTCAAAACACCCCAATGGCTGTCCATCTTCCTCAGAAAATATATGAAGAGCCTGACCAGGAGGTAGCGCAGTGGGTAGAGCATCGGACTGGGATGCGGAGGACCCAGGTTCAAGACGCCAAGGTCGCCAGCTTGAGTGCAGGCTCATCTGGTTTGAGCAAAGCTCACCAGCTTGAATCCAAGGTCACTCGCTTGAGCAAGGTCTGCTGTAGCCCCACGGTCAAGGCACATATGAGAAAGCAATCAATGAACAACTGAGGTGTCACAACGAAGAATTGATGCTTCTCATCTCTCTCCATTCTTGCTGTTTGTCCCTATCTATCCCTCTCTCTGACTCTTTCTGTCTCTGAAAAAAAAAAAAAGAAAGAAAGAAAGAAAGAAAGAAAGAAAAAAGAAAAATTATATGAAGATCTTAAAATGGCCATGGATCAGGGGACAATAATCTTTTTCTGTAAAGGACTGAAGTAAATGTTTAGGCCTTGCCAGTCTCTGTCCCAGCTACTCAACTCTGCCATGGACACACAAGCAGCCGTGGACAATATGGAACTGACTTGGAGCATCCTCTGCTTCAGTAAAACTTTATTTACAGAATAGTCTACAGGGCGGATTGGGCGCACGGGCTTGCTGATTCCTCTTAGAGATCACCTGAATCTTCGTCGTCTCAGTGATGTCATTTCTTTACTCATCTTCCCCTGTCATTCACTCTGCACGCAACCACTAACCAATCATCCTGCCTCTGCCCAGCCTTGGTGACCCACTTCACTCAGCGTATTTTTCACTATCTCTTTCTGTTAAGCAGGAAAAACAACATCAATCTCAGAGTGTCACTAAAAGAGAAGCAAAAATATCATCCCTCACCTGTAGTAGATGCTATAAAAATGCCAGTTTTATTTGCATAAAGTAAAGTAAATCTGTCTCATGAAAATATGTCTGAGTCATCTCCTGTGTGTGCCAGAGAAGCGAACCTGTTCAGATTCCTTCGTTTTAATAGGTTTCTTACCACTAGGTTTTTATTGTACTTTTCTTTCTTTTTTATAAAGAGGTGCCAGGTCTTCCCTGTAACAACCTAACACCCAAAAAGAAAAATAACAAAATTAAAATCATAATAACTTTCAAAAGACTACACACCACCTGCTGAGTTTATGATGAGCTAGACACCAGGGTGTTGTTCCCCCACAGATGACCTCATTAGACCTGTAATTCTTATTAATTTGCATTCATAGGGGAACAGACATGGGTGATTTCAGGAACGTCCACAAGAGCCCATTGCTAGGGAGGGACGGCAGGTCAAGGATCGAAATCCCAGGAAACCCATGCTTTGAACCATTAATGTTTTCTTTTTTTTTAACCCTGTTTTTTTATTTATTCATTTTAGAGAGGAGAGGGAGAGAGAGAGAGAGAGACAGAGAGAGAGAGAGAGGAGAGACAGAGAGAGAGAAGTGGGGGAGGAGCTGGAAGCATCAACTCCCATATGTGCCTTGACCAGGCAAGCCCAGGGTTTCGAACCGGCGACCTCAGCATTTCCAGGTCAATGCTTTATCCACTGCGCCACCACAGGTCAGGCCATTAATGTTTTCTTATTCTGTGGTAGCAAGCTATAAAATTTGTAGATTTATTAGACTTACATTCTTATTCTTCACTTTGAATGTTACCCCAATATAGAAAATGTAAATTAGTTTGAAATGCCTTTCATCTAAATACATACAGTGGCATATGTAATTGCATTCGAAAACATAGAGGAAATTCCCCCTGGTTTTATTCAGTTTTGTGTTCTGATACGAAAGTATTCTATTATGAAACGCTGAAATAATAATTGCTAGACTCACAACCCTTTCCTGTGTTTTTAGAACTGGCTTCTGTTCCCTGTACTGTGATACTTGTGGCTAAATTGTTTTCCAGGGAACCACGAGCTGGTAGGATTTGCTTGCTGTGCACATTGCTAACATCAGCGGTTTGAATACAAATGGGGCATTTATTTCCAGAGCATAATTTTTTACACGTGTTGTTGAACTCTAAACATTTCTGCAAATGATCCGTAGAAGAAAACACAGCAGTTTCAGGATAAGTGTCCAGAAAGCTCTAGCTTTGAAACATAGCCGTTTTAAATGATCGTTCCTTTATACCTAGACGCTCTCAGCACTCTCTGTCTCCTATCTGGTGCACACATTTCGTGGTTTCTGGCCTGAAAACGCGGCTGGCCCTTCTCTTCAGGACTTACGTGGTGGGGTTCTCCCTCTCCTCCTCTGTGACGAGGTTTTCCGCCTCGAGCACCCGGGGGTCCTGCAATCACACGACTCCCTTTTATTCGGCCGCATCTCCTGGGTCCTGCCGATTCAGCAGCCCTAGGGACATCAGTGCCTTAGACATTCCCGCTTCCCGTCATCACAGTCCTGGCGGCGGCTGTGCAAACAATTCCTCCAGGGACAGGTGAGAACGCGCCACCCCGGAGCGGGGTCCGTCTGGGAGCAGGCGCGCTCACCTCTGCTGGGCACGGGATCACAGACCACGTGACCGCACCCGGTGTCTTCCACGTGACAGTGGCGCAGGGCTTCCACGTGAAAGCTCACAGCGTTACAGATTTCTGGAATGAGGCCCGATAGAGCAAAGAAAATAAATAAGATTTTTTTTTTATGTTTCCTGTAGGTCTGGCAAAAAGCAGGGCAGGTGTCCATATTTCCACTGAGCCCAGGAAACCCTTGAGGCACAAGGACGTCAGGGGAATTTTCCCGAAGGTAGATCATTGTCCACACGGGCGCTCAGGTGCGCGTGGCTTCGGCCTCACGCGTGGGCCATCGCCTCCCCTCGCTCCTGCTTTCTCTAAACACACGCTGATGGGAAGAATTTGAAAGTTGCCGAACGCGGGTGGGGTGCTGGAGTTCCCGCCCTGGTCCTGCGGGACTTCTCTGGCTGCGTCAATTTGGGGAAATCACTTCCCCACTTGGTGACAGTGTTTTCTTTTCTATAAATAGCTATATAATTTTGCGTGTGTTTTTTGTAACAATGACCGGTCACTGTTAAGAGTCTGTATGAGTTAGCGATAACAGCCCCTGCCTCACCTGCTCTAAGGCGTCCGTTTTCTAGGTGAGATGATGTCACTGGAGTGGAGGCGATGCTGACTTATCCGGAGCTGTTGGTCCCCAGACCAGAGGGCCGCCCTAGACAGCCGTGGACCACCCACATGCAGCACGGGACGGAGAGTGTCGCGAGACCCGGGAAAGGCCGAGAAAGCGTCTCAAAGAAGAGAGAAGACACTGAGATGGGCATCAGGCATCTCAGGCACCCGGTTCCCAGCTCGTCATGACGCACTGAGAAGTGAGATAACCGAGTGGCCGCAGAGACCCGAAGGTCACCTTCGTGAGTGATGAACACACAGGGGTCAGAGCTGGGAGTGAAGCGAAGCAGGTCTGTCACTGAGCCCAGAATGAGACTGATTCACACCCAGACACAGGTACCCCACCCCCAGGAGGGGAGGGGACAGAGTATCCGCCTTCAAAGGACCATCAGCAGGAGTCTTGCTTCAGCCCTGCGGGCTCCAGGGGGCGCGAAAGTGGCACTGCACTGAGCACGTCTGGGGACTCTCCCAAGCACACTGCTCTGGTAAAAATAATCACTCTATAACCTCTAGCACTGCAGGGCAAGGAATAAATAATACAAACATCTGGCTGAGAAACAAAAGAGTTCCAGCGCAGTGAAAAATGAAGCAAAACCCACAATAACAAAAAGGCAATGTTGGGGCTCTGGCAGGTTAGCTCAGTGGCAGAACGTTGGCCTGGCATGCAGGAGTCCTGGGTTCGATTCCCAGCCAGGGCACACAGGAGAAGCGCCCATCTGCTTCTCCACCCCTCCCCCCTCCTTCCTCTCTGTCTCTCTCTTCCCCTCCCGCAGCCGAGGCTCCATTGGAGCAAAGTTGGCCTGGGCGCTGAGGATGGCTCCTTGGCCTCTGCCCCAGGCGCTAGAGTGGCTCTGGTCGCAACAGAGCGACACCCCGGAGGGGCAGAGCATCGCCCCCTGGTGGGCGTGCCGGGTGGATCCCCGTCGGGCGCATGCGGGAGTCTGTCTGACTGCCTCCCTGTTTCCAACTTCAGAAAAATTAATAATAATAATAATAATAATAAATAAACAAAAAGGCAATGTTGGAAATTTTGATACATCAAGCAAAGGCAACACACAGGAAACTGAACATGAATTCCTCGGAGGAAACGCCCAAAGCCTGCAGCGCCTTCACCACAGATCGGAATTTCAGAACGTGCCACGTCCCTGGGCTGCGTGCGTCAGAGAAGCAGGGCGCTCCAAAGGACAGCTTGCTTTCAAATTCTCCTGATCACCCCCAGGTCACAGGGACTGTATCTTACCAAAGAGAGGGGACAACCAGAGAAACTTATGTGCTTCCTGTGTCATTTAACTCACTCGTGGAAGTGCTGGGGATGGGACCCAAGCAGTGTGACTTCTGTTTCTCAGAGGAGATGACGCACGTGGCAGCAGAACACGATTCCCCATGAATGTGGGCGTCATGCTAACACAGACATGTGCTTGTTAACCGGAATGTAACACCAAAGACCATCTGGCAACACTAATAGAAAACGGACAACTTAGAGCAGGTGAGGCAGGGGCTGTTATCGCTAACTCATCGGGACACTTAACATTGGCCCGTCATTGTTATGTAAAATACACACAAAATTATATAGCTATTTATAGAAAAGGAAGCAATATAGCTTTGATGTCCTCTCCATTATAAAACTATATTCAAGGGTAGTTTTCAAAAAAAAAAAAAAAGGTGAAACTGCACCTCCCAGGCAAATGGAAAATCAAACCGCATAAAAAAATGTATTCTGCTATTAATTAATCCAGCCATAAGATATCTAAAATGGTTCCAAGATCATTTGAGAAGCCAGGGTGTGTATCGGCAATTTATCAAACAAATTATGTTACAATAGTTAGATTAGGTTATTTTTAGAGTGGCTAACAGCTAATGGAACCAGCCGTCAACCATAATCTGTTGGGCTGCATGTGGAGAAATGACTAGCACCATTGCTGGACAAATAGCCACAATTTGGCTTTTACTCTGTTTTTTTTTAATACAAATATTCTCTGGTCAAGCTCCTGGCTGCAGTCAGAGAGCACTCAGTAATCGCTTTGCCTGTGTCCGGTATTTAGATAGATACTCTGGCACACAAACGCAAACACATGCCCCTTCTAAATTAAGACCAAAAAGTTCTCCAGTCACACGCAGCTGTCTCAGCTAACTCTTCCATCCGGGAGACAGACAGAAAGTGATCCCTCTCTGGCCGCTCGCTTGTTGAACCAAGCCAGTGTTCAGTCCCATTGTAGGATGACATTTATTGAATTGAAGCTCTCTCTCTCTCTCTCTCTTTTACATCCCCCCCACCCCAATTGTCTGACTTGGTTGTCTTGACTGGATTAGACACTGTTCTGATCTATGAACTACGAAAGCAACATCTAAATCTAAACACACAACAGACAAATAGAAGCAGGCTCGTTGATACAGAGAACAGACGGACAGCTGTCAGGGAGGAGGGGGGTTGGAGGTGGGGTGGAAAAGCTGACGGGATGAAGCCAAAAGAATTAGTAGTAACTGGTAGCCCCAGACTAGGGTGTGGGGATGACAAGGGGAAGGGGTGAGGGAGGTAGAGGAGGGTGAAGGGTGACACACGGTGACAGAGGGAGGCTTGACTTAGGGTGGGGAGCACACGGCACAAAACACAGGTGATGTATAAAATTAAAAAAAAGTTGTGCATCTAAAGCCTATATAATTTTATTAACCAATGACATCCTAATGAATTTAATACAGATTGGAAAGAAAATCTGATGTCAACCACCAGCATCAACCTCCAAAAAAAAAAAAAATTAAATGTAAATAAATAAAAGAAGAAAACAAAACTAGCAAAACAATACGCACAGGTTCATTCCCGAAACTTGTGGGTCTTCGCCCGTAGACCTTCCGTGGGCCACGGTGACTGTCGCTGTCACTGACTTTTCTGACAAACTGTGGAGGTCAGGGACGGACACAGGCAGCCCCTGGCTGGCTCTGCGTTAGGGTGACGTCCAAGGTCAACCACAGTGTGAGCTCCTCCTACTTTCTCAAAATGGCTCATCTCTTTATCCTTCTGACATTTTTCTCAAACGTGTCTGTCTTTGTTTTCAAACTTTGGAGGGTTTATGGGCTAGAACTCCCCCGTGCGAGTGCAGTCCTGGCCCTTTTATTCACCCTTGTGGTTCTTCTCTCTATTCACAATCGCTCCAATGAGCTGATGGGCCGAAGCGCTCATTCATGTGTCCTTTTACACACTCAGAGCCGTTCACACACTCCTGTTTAAAAAGCATTATTATATTCTTCTGGTGTATAATTAATTGCTTGTGTTCAATACAGAATATAACTTTCCACGCTCTTTGCACAAAACAACGTAGTTCATCTAAAGTGAATAAATGAACCGATCCATGAAGTTGTGCAGATGGAGTAGTTAGTTAAGAAGCCATGTTGGCAGGTTACTACGATCTCACTAGTAATTTATACGGGTGAACTGGGAAGAGCTGTAGGTGAATGTAATTATATAAGATGTTTGTGTCAGGCCCTGGCCAGTTGGCTCAGTGGTAGAGCGTCGGTCTGGTGTGTGGAAGTCCTGGATTCAACCCCCACCAAGGCACACAGGAGAAGCGCCCATCTGTTTCTCCACCCTTCCCCCTCTCCTTCCTCTCTGTCTCTCTCTTCCCCTCCCACAGCCAAGGCTCCATTGGAGCAAAGTTGGCCCGGGCACTGAGAACGGCTCCATGGCCTTCACCTCAGGCGCTAGAATGGCTCTGGTTGCAGCAGAACAACGCCCCAGAAGGGCAGAGCATCGCCCCCTGGTGGGCATGCCAGGTGGATCCCGGTCTGGCTTATGCGGGAGTCTGTCTGCCTCCACCCCCCAGCCCCCCCACTTCTCACTTTAGAAAAATACAAAAAAAGAAAAAAGATGTTTATTTGACAAGTTACAATCCCTTTTATTGTCAAGGTTCTGTTCAGCCTGACCAGGCAGTGGCGCAGTGGATAGAGCGTCGGACTGGGATGCGGAGGATCCAGGTTCAAGACCCCAAGGTCACCAGCTTGAACGTGGGTTCATCTGGTTTGAGCAAAGCTTACCAGCTTGGACCCAAGGTCGCTGGCTCAAGTAAGGGGTTACTTGGTCTGCTGAAGGCCCATGGTCAAGGCACATATGAGAGAGCCATCAATGAACAACTATGGCAGAGGTAGGGAACCGTTTTGGCTGAGAGAGCCATGAATGCCACATGTTTTAAAATATAATTCCATGAGAGCCATACAACATTCCATGTACCTTACGCATTATCCAGTAAAAATTTGATGTTGTCCCGGGGGACAGCTGTGATTGGCTCCAGCCACCCGCAACCATGAACATGAGCGGTAGGAAATGAATGGATTGTAATACATGAGAATGTTTTATATTTTTAACGTTATTATTATTATTTTTTATTAAAGATTTGTCTGCGAGCCAGATGCAGCCATCAAAAGAGCCACATCTGGCCCGCGAGCCACAGGTTCCTGACCCCTGTACTAAGGTGTCGCAACAAAAAACTGATGATTGATGCTTCTCATCTCTCTCTGTTCCTGTCTGTCTGTCCCTATCTATCCCTCTCTCTGACTCTCGCTCTGTCTCTGTAAAAAAAAAAAAAAGGTTCTGTTCAGGCGTGATCTCCATCACGAAGTCTTCCCTCCTCGGCCAAGGGAAGATGCTGTGCCCATGTGGGAGTCACAGGGTGGAGGAGAACTGTGAGTTGTTAGAGGAGTGGTGAGAAAAAGAAGCTGAAAAAGAGAAAACAGGTTTTTTTTTGTTTGTTTTTTAATAGAATTTTTACCTAAGCCATCATTTTCTAAGTGTCAACCAGGCACATTGGTCATATTCAGAATAGCTTCATGCCAATTTCAAAAAAAAAATAATAATCTTTTTAACAAAAGAATTTCATATTTCCTGTGATAAATTTCCTGTAATGATAGATGCCACGTCTAACTCAAGAGCCATCCTTGCGAATCAGGGAGTCACAGAGTGACAGAAACAATGTCTCTGTATGTTCCCCACTTTTTGCAAAGAAAAAAAAATTTTCTGTCTGTCTCATATTTGGTGAAGATTGATGAATGTTTACAGGACCCATAAACTAAAGTGATTGTTAGATAGCTCTCTGTAGACTAGACTCTTTAGAATTTCCAAGACAATGTTTCTCATCGAATGTTATGCAAATTATTATGAATTATGATAATATTAAATGCAAATTTCCTGCTGAGGCTTTCATTGAAATGTATTTTTCATGCCATTGGAATTACAAGTTACAAACAAATCTAGTAATTTATTTAGGAGCTTTTTTATTCAAACTCAAACATTTGAACACCAGCTGGTTCTATAGAAAAGTCATCTGAGTTCTGGGGCTGCTATTAAGTGTATCAGTAAGTACTTATTATTATCTGAATAAGCAAACCTACTTCACTGAGAAATTGAAACATTGTGGGACCTAAAGCTTAGATATAATATAAAATATTATATCCTTCATGTGAACAGCTAGAACTTTCTGGCAAGAGGATTTTATGTTTCTTCAAAAACAAAATGCCAGGCTCTCTTCATGTCTAGGCATACAGTCCTTTAATTTAATTTGCTTGAGGTGACATTTTAGTAAAATATTTGCAGTTCTACCTTTTTTCTTTAAGCTGTGGTCATTCACTTTGTAACTGAATATAGAATCTAAAAAATTATCCTTAAGAAAATTGGTGAAAATGTATGATGGAAGCGGAGGACATGGACCCAAGAAAAGACCCCAAACCCTGATGTGTTCAATTAATAAAAATGAATTCTATAATTTCTGTCTTGGGCTACATACTTCAACCTACTCCAATTTTGGTAGAAGAAGAGGTTCTTATTGTCATGCACATACACGCACAGAGAAGAATATTCTGTGCATATCTTCTAATATGCCCCTAAGTTATTAAAGTATAACACTAACATACATTTATTTGCTTGATATATAAAGATATAATGTGACTTCCTTGTGGCAAATAATATAAAAGCCAGTAAACACTACTTGACTTCAGATTCAGTTATTCTTTATATTAAAAAAATACAAAATTATAGCCTTGATGGGTTGGCTAAGCAGTACAGTGTCGGCCCAGCATATGGAAGTCCCAGGTTCGATTCCCAGACAGGGCACACAGGAGAAGTGCCCATCTGCTTCTGCACCCTCTTCCTCTCCTTTCTCTCTCTCTCTCTCTCTCTCTCTCTCTCTCTCTCTCTCTCTCTTCCCTTCCCACAGCCAAGGCTCCACTGGAGCAAAGTTGGCCAAGGCACTGAAGACTATTCCATGGCCTCCACCTCAGGCGCTAGTATGGCTCCAACTGCACAGAGCAATGCCCCAGATGGGCAGAGCATTGCCCCCTGGTGGGCATGGCAGGTGGATCCCGTTAGGTCGGGCACATGCGGGAGTCTGTCTGCTGCCCCTCCCTCCGTTTCCCACTTTGGAAAAATACAAAAAAAAAATAAAAAATTATAAAAATGCAAAGATGTGGCATCATGCAAATTCACATCTACTTAGAACTACCACAGCTCACTGACTTGTTAAATAAATATTATTCACACCACAGATTTTCTAAATAAAGGTACAAAAAAACCCACCTGTGTCATGGGAGAATAAAATGGTTCAAATAACATAGAAGGTGCTTTCTCTTTTTGTCACACGTAAACTCTGTAATTGCCTGAGGCAAAGCACTAACAGGAGCCCAGAGAAAGGAAGATTATCTGCCAGTGACCTTGGGGTGGAGATTGGCAATATTTCAACGTAATTGGCTAAAATCAGAGCCACTTCTTTAAGCACAAGTGTAAGTTTAAATAATGCACGAGAACAAAGTGTCTCAAATATATTTTTAAACTTGCAAATCAAAACATAGATGATGTTTTCCCAGAGCCACGATTAAAGAACAGTTGTCAGAGAAGATCCGCCAAGCACACTTGGTCTGTAAAGACGAAGAAACTGTGAATAACAGTCTAGGAGTGGAGGGGTGATAAATACAGAAAAATAATAACATGTCAGAAAATGACAGTTGCCCTAGCAGAGGGCAGAATAGATTTCTACAGAACATGAAAGAGGAAAAGATTATACTCTTTCAAAGGAATCCAGAGTCCTCCCAGAAATGACTGTATTTTCCTGGACTTTGAAGAATGGGTTCAATTAAACCAGTTGGAAAGGTAAGAAATTTCAGGAGCACAGGAACCAGAATTAAGAGCCCTGGAGTGGAGGAGTCACACTCAGAGAAAGGCGGGACTTTCTGTGTGATAAGCAGCAGGGTCTCTGCAGGGGACCGTGGGCAGGGAGGCTGACATGGGATACTGGAGTCGTTCTGAAGATGCTCTGGTCCCAGGCTGAGTTGTGTGCATTCAACAGGCATTAAAAGTCTCTAAGTAGGAAAACAGGATGCTCTACCTTCTAAAAGACAGTGGAAGCCAACAATTTCTTATCTTGATGCACTGAAGTTCCTTCCAGTATTAAACCGAAAACAAGGATATAATCAGAGAAGTATACAAGTAAATAGCATGTTAATGCTGTACCACATACCTACTGTTCATAATTATTTCACTTAGAAACCTCCTTTTAAGATATTTACATAAGCATTCTAACCTGAGGAAGAAAGGGTTTGTTTTTAAAGTGCACGACATTATTTGTTGAGGTTTCTGAATATTTGCAATTTCTGAGTTTGAGTTATTTCTTCAGGGAGAACAGCTTTTACTTTGGGGGAAAAAATAGGAGTAAAATAATTGGAAATGTAATCTTTAAATTATTGAATATATTATGACAGGAAAATATGACCGACAGAGCATATATCCACTTAGATCAAAGTCTCCTCTTTTCCCAGTGCAGGTTTTAAAAAATTTTATTAACTCTGTCTATTCAGCCATAGCGTTAAAATTAAATCCAAAATGGAGCCCAGATTTGAGAATTCCCTGAGCAGAAAAAACAATTTAAGAAACTTAAGCAAAACTAATCTAGCTTGTTCCATCAACATAACCAAACTTAACTTAGGCTATTTCTTGGAAATACCTCTGACAATTTTGATAGGAACTTGTCGTCTTCTTAAAAATGGTATAAAATACTCACTTTTAACCAATCTCGTGCTGTCTGGAAGCCCTCTGTAATAACCACTCATTGTAAAAGTGCACTTCCTCATTTCCATGTTACGATCCATCCAGTAACTTCATGCCTCTAGACGTCAAGTCAATTTTTGAAAATAAGGGTTCTCAGTTCTGGAGCTGTTCTTATATGTACAATAAATTCTTACTAAACACTATTTGTGGGTTTGTTGATTTTATTTTTACTCTTCCTGGCTTTTGATAAGGGCACACTTTCAGTTAGAACATGAAGAACTGAAGAAGGTTTCAGGCAGAAGACTGACATTGAGTTGGTGTCTTCCAAATTAAAATTCTTTAAATTGAACAGTTGATGTCAGTTAATAAATAAAACAGAATTATATTTATATTATTGAATACACAGGAAAAAAATAAACTTAACATCTATTAGTATTTTCAAATTTGAGTAGAAGATCGAAAGATGAACATATGTAATCAAACTTTATATATATATATATAAAGTATATATTTTTATAAATTTTTGGTCCTCAATAATTACATAAGTGTACATATTCATATATCATGAGGTAATATTCATTGAATATCTCTGTATGCTCTTGATTAATATGAGAAATACTAGTGAGTAATTAATATTTCCTACCAAGACCTAATCACATGATTGCACAGTAAATTACCTGTGCATGTTGTATATACTGGTCCTAGATTAAAATATCTTCCAATGCCCAAATTCTTAAGTTCTTGACCTCCTGCTCAGAGTAATCTTTGCTGGCTGCCTCTGCCGGGAGGTCCTCTCAGTAACGCTCTGTTGGAGAAGTCTGCCTTCGATAGGGGGGTCACAGAGCAGCCCTTTAATTGATGGGTGGACCGCCTCTCCCAGTAGACCGCAGTCTCCCCAAGGTCAGGGGGCTTACCACACTGTGGGCCCCCAGAACTGAGTAATCCTTAATAAATATCTGTTGAATTAAGATGAAATTGTGTTGGGTTTTTTTTCAGAAATCCATTATTTACCTGGGGAAAATTTTTAATGAATCACTTGGATGTCTATACATGGCCAACACCTAAAGATTTTCAATAATTTTTTTATTAATAAAAGTTTTCCTGGTGTCTAAGTAATAAAGAATTTTTATATAAAATGATAAAACCTTGGGGAGATAATATTTACCTTTCACTTAATTATTTGTTTGGAAATAAAATTGAAATTATTCAACGCAACCTTTACGTCCATTTGTTCTACAGATTCCTAACGCATTCCTAGTATGTGTGAGTCACTGGAGTCATTGCATAAGCCCCGGTGGGAGGGAGATACACAGACAAAAGAGACACAGTCCCTCTGCGACGGGCTGACTCATACAGAACAGGTGTGAGACACGGGGGCTGTAACTCGCGGTAGAAATGACCACGGGCATCAGAGATTTGCTGAAGTGATCTTGGTCCCACTCTGTTTCACTGCAACCCACAGTAATAAAATCAATTCACACCGTGTGTGCATATAAACCCGAAACCAACGTGTCCAGACAGTAGTTCAGCTTTATTTTATGCCACGCCCTCCGGCACGTGGTATTTTGGTTCCACGCTGCGTGTGGGCTCCCTCAGCGGCGCACGGCACAAGCAGAGTCAGCACACCGCTCAGAAAGGCTGAGCTATCCGGAGGAGCAGCTTCCTCTCTAGGATGCTGTTTGTGCTAAATATTGAATTTTGAAAACTGTATCTTTACACAGCCACATTTGAGAAAAAGGAATCCGTTTGGAGAGAAGGAAGCATGCGAATCAAAGCGCTGAGAAACCGTGTGAGACGTGCGTCCCTAACGGGAGTCCGGTTGGGTTTGGCGGGTGGGGGGGGGGGTGCAGGGTGCTCGGCGGCCCCGGGTCCCACACCCTGATCTATTATCACACACTTTGTGTACCTGGCCTCTCTGGAGTGTGGTAGGAACTGTGGCTATACAAGCACACCATTTCCGTCATTGTGTTTACCTTCTCTGGGAAAAAAGAATTTTTGCAGATGGGATGAAAGCCCCTAATGGCTGAGGTAAGCGAGAGACATCGCCCAGGGTGGTCCAACCTCAGCAGACGACCTCGTCAAAGGGAGATTTACACTCAGACATCACACGCCTTCTTCTGCCCAGCTGTTCCCGGCGGCCCTGCCTCTGTTTCTATTTTGTGCCTCAGTTTATTGTGTCCACCGGGTTCCCGGGTTATCTCACTTTGCATAACGAGCCCCAGGGATTCCTGTCCTGGTGGTGTGGTAACTGACCAGTGTCACCAGATACCTCTCCACCCAGGTTCTCAATGGTGCCTTCAAACATACATTCAGATGGGTCTTCCTGGGTGGCGTGGACCGGAGAACCCAGTTCTGGCGCTACTTTGCAGGGACTCTGGCCTCCAGTGGTGCCATTGGGCCACCTGCTTGTGTTCTGTGCATGCTCTTAACCTTGACCCCCATCCGTCTAGACGCTCATGTGGGTAGAGCTGGAGCTGAAAGGAAATCATAGGGCTCGCTGACAGCTCTGCAGATCCGCTGAGGTCTGTGGCCTGGGCCGAGGCTTCCCCGTGTCTGTGCAGGGTGTCCTCACCTGCTGAGGTGCCCACTTTGATACCTGTGACACGGTGGAGGGTGTGCGTCCTGGCCCAAGAATACCCATGTCTTCCTCAGCTCGGTGTCCGCGGGGACCTGCACCGGCGGCCGGGTCGACCTCATCTCGGGGACAGATGCAGCAGCCGGATGATGCGGTCAGGGCGCACAGACCCGGTTTCAGGTACAGAAGGTGCCCGAATGGCCCGGTGCGGGCACACAGGGTGCTGAGTGTCATGGTGCAGGCACACTGGGTGCTCACTGTCCTGGTACGGGCACACAGGGTGCTGACTGTCCCGGTGCGGGCACACAGGGTGCTGACTGTCCCGGTACGGGCACACAGGGTGCTGACTGTCCCGGTGCGGGCACACAGGGTGCTGACTGTCCCGGTACGGGCACACAGGGTGCTGACTGTCTCGGTGCGGGCACACAGGGTGCTGACTGTCCCGGTACGGGCACACAGGGTGCTGACTGTCCCCGGTGCGGGCACACAGGGTGCTGACTGTCCCCGGTGCGGGCACACAGGGTGCTGACTGTCCCCGGTGCGGGCACACTGGGTGCTGACTGTCCCCGGTGCGGGCACACAGGGTGCTGACTGTCCCCGGTGCGGGCACACAGGGTGCTGACTGTCATGGTGCGGGCACACAGGGTGCTGACTGTCCCCGGTGCGGGCACACAGGGTGCTGACTGTCCCCGGTGCGGGCACACTGGGTGCTGACTGTCCCCGGTGCGGGCACACTGGGTGCTGACTGTCCCCGGTGCGGGCACACAGGGTGCTGACTGTCATGGTGCGGGCACACAGGGTGCTGACTGTCCCCGGTGCGGGCACACAGGGTGCTGACTGTCCCCGGTGCGGGCACACAGGGTGCTGACTGTCATGGTGCGGGCACACAGGGTGCTGACTGTCCCCGGTGTGGGCACACAGGGTGCTGACTGTCCCCGGTGCGGGCACACAGGGTGCTGACTGTCATGGTGCGGGCACACAGGGTGCTGACTGTCCCCGGTGCGGGGGACACAGGGTGCTGACTGTCCCCGGTGCGGGCACACAGGGTGCTGACTGTCCCCGGTGCGGGCACACAGGGTGCTGACTGTCCCGGTGCGGGCACACAGGGTGCTGACTGTCCCCGGTGCGGGGGACACAGGGTGCTGACTGTCCCCGGTGCGGGGGACACAGGGTGCTGACTGTCATGGTGCGGGCACACAGGGTGCTGACTGTCCCCGGTGCAGGGGACACAGGGTGCTGACTGTCCCCGGTGCAGGGGACACAGGGTGCTGACTGTCATGGTGCGGGCACACAGGGTGCTGACTGTCCTGGTGCAGGCACACAGGGTGCTGACTGTCATGGTGCGGGCACACAGGGTGCTGACTGTCATGGTGCGGGCACACAGGGTGCTGACTGTCCCCGGTGCAGGGGACACAGGGTGCTGACTGTCCTGGTGCGGGCACACAGGGTGCTGACTGTCATGGTGCAGGCACACAGGGTGCTTGCTGACTGTCCCCGGTGCAAGGGACACAGGGTGCTGACTGTCCTGGTGCGGGCACACAGGGTGCTGACTGTCCTGGTGCGGGCACACAGGGTGCTGACTGTCATGGTGCGGGCACACAGGGTGCTGACTGTCCCCGGTGCGGGCACACAGGGTGCTGACTGTCCCCGGTGCGGGCACACAGGGTGCTGACTGTCATGGTGCGGGCACACAGGGTGCTGACTGTCCCCGGTGTGGGCACACAGGGTGCTGACTGTCCCCGGTGCAGGGGACACAGGGTGCTGACTGTCATGGTGCGGGCACACAGGGTGCTGACTGTCCCCGGTGCGGGCACACAGGGTGCTGACTGTCATGGTGCGGGCACACAGGGTGCTGACTGTCCCCGGTGTGGGCACACAGGGTGCTGACTGTCCCCGGTGCAGGGGACACAGGGTGCTGACTGTCATGGTGCGGGCACACAGGGTGCTGACTGTCCCCCGTGCAGGGGACGATCCTTGCTTCCACTGCTTCCGCGTGAGAGGTTTAGTGCGTGGAGGACACATCACACTCGGATTCCTGCTCCAAACCACATCTCATATGAGGTGACTGAATTCGTTTCCTGTCTGAGTCTGGACCTGAGTGAAAACTTCCCCCACGTTTGCCTTCTCTGTGTAAAAACAACAGAGACATCAAAGAACTTATCTACCTCCAAGAGCAGTTTACTCTAAATATAAACATTCCCAGCCTGACTCCCGGGGGCAGAGACTGCTCCTCTCTTGGGGCTGTTTTAAGTCCTAAGCTACCCCCACACTCCAGTATGTGAACGAACACATTCGCTTTGATTCCAGAAATTAAGAGCCATTGATGGAATCCGTGTCACCTGTCGGAGATATCTTTATTAGTACATCAAAAGTCATTTGTGGTGTTCTGTGGACGCACCCATCTGCCCGTGGAGGGGTCCTCTCAGTGATTTGCAGTTATTTGATGAACTCTCTTACTACACCCACAGAAAGTCTAGTTCGAGCTACTCTGCTGAATTCTGGAATTAGTCTTCTATTTCCCCCTCTGATGTCACCTGTCTAGATCACGGCATTTTCATTTGTTAAAACGGAACCTGTATGATGGTACTACCCTCTCAACCAGCCTCCTCTGTGTGAAGGCAGTTAGCAACCCTACATTCTTTGACAGCACTGTTACAGCTACTGCTCGACTTACGACCACGATTGGTTCTGACAGACCGGTCGTAACACGATTTGGACGTAAGTTGAGTAGGCTATATGTACAGTGTACAGTACTGTGAAATGATGTTATAAAAAATCTTTCAGTCATATTTTATCATAATTTTCTTTCATTATTGTTATATATCATAATTTTCTTTGTTCATTTTATGCCATTTGTATCATCTCTACACCATTTTGTTTCTTATTTTTATATTCGTCAGGTTTAAGTAAAACACTGCATTACCAGTACAACTGGTTTAATATTTGCAAAGACAATTTCCTCTTGGTAATTGACTGTCATGGTGCAGGCACACCTTGGGAGCGGTTTGATAAAAAATATCCAAGACACAAAACACAGATTGCTGTGCCGAGTCTGGGATGACAGTTGAAGTGGTGCACGCGGAGATGGTAGTGCTGCCGGAAGCTGGTCCGCACTGTCCTACGCCCAGCTGGGCAACGCTTGCGCTGCCAGACCCATTGTGGTCGTAAAGTCGAATGGTCGTAAGTTGCATAGGTCGTTAGTCGATCGATATTTGTACCTAGTCTACCACGGGAATCACCTATGCCGTAGCAGTTGAGATCTCGTTACTTCTATGTCCCCCAGAACCATTTCACAGAAAAATGTTCAGTTTCTTCAGGGTCCCGGTCAGGCGCGGGTCGGGGTACCCAGCAGCTGAGGGGGGCTCTCTGCCCTCACGAAGGAGGGAGTGGTGGAGACTTGAGGAGCTGCAGCTCACAGACCAAGACTGTAACCATTTAAATGTTGGCAGAAACATCTCTAAGTCACATTAAACACGCATCCAGACTGATGCCAGTCCACGGACCTCCATGTGCGGACTCCGGACCGAGTCAACCCGGTTCTATCTTTTCATCCTCGTCTCTGTTCTCGCTACATACCTTCCACCAGCCCCCCCCGCCCCCCCCCCCCAGTCTCGGGTCTGCTTCTCTACAGGCTCAGCATCCAGGAGCTGCCTCCAGGCGTGAACTCACAAACACGCCGGACGGAGCCCACACCGGCCTCCCGCCTCTCCCGTGGCTAGAGCAATATCTCTTCTCTTCCCGATAGGGGCTCGCAGGAACCTGTCACTGCAACACTCCGTGATTTCAGAATTGAAATTTATGTGCCTGATCAGAAACTCTTCTATTTCTCCCCTCTCTACATCTGGCCTTACAGCGAACTGTAATTTTTCACGGGTACTCACACGGCGCCTCTTCCGTCTGTCGACGGGATGCCCCGGCTCTCAGGAGATGGAATTGGATGATGTGTGCAGCTCTCACGCTCTGATACGGTGTCTAGGATTTACAAGGTCTCCGTGAATTTTGGTGGCAATAAATTTGTGAGAGAGAGAGAGCGTTTCGATGGATGAAATGCACGGCAGCTTTCGGACCTAAAAGGATGTGTCTTTTATTTATAACACTCCGCTTCCTTAGCTACATAAATCCAACCCGTGATCAAATTCCCTGTCTCAATTTGGTTCACTCTGAGCTGACGATAATAAAGTAGACCTCATAGAGTTGTCATAAGAATTAGTCACGCCCTGGCTGGTGGCTCAGTGGCTAGAGCACTGGCCCAGGGTGTGGATGTCCTGCGATTGATCTCCGGTCAGGGCACACATGAGAAGCGGCTATCTGCTTCTCCACCCTTCCCTCTCCCCCTTCTCTCCCTCTTCCCCTCCTGCAGCCAGTGGCTCGATTGGTTCAAACATGGCCCCTGGCCCTGAGGATAGCTCTGATGATCCAAGCATCCACCTCAGGCAGTAAAAATAGCTCCGACCTCATCCACAGGGGTTGCTGGGTAAATCCTGGTGGTCGGAGTGCATGAGGGAGTCTGCCTCACTGTTTCCCCTCTTCTCACTAAACAAAAACCAAAAAGAATTAGACATAAGGTAACACATATCAAGTCCATGACGTGTTGTATGTGTCTAGCAGATAGTGCCTTTTGTTACTATTATTAATCTTTGCCCATGTAAAATGGCTTTTTGTTTGGAATTCCTGTTCAGTCTCTTTAAAATTGCTCTCAAGCGTAGGGCTCACACTGAGCTCTCGCTCGTCTGACAGGAATGAAGCGCCTGCTGCATCCAGACGGTTTAACTGCAGAGGGAGCGCCGTGGGAGGGCAGCCTGGCGTGGGTGCAGATGGCCACCCTCTCCCATCGCCAGATGGAACGGAGAAATCTGACCGAGAGCCAGCGGTGACGTGGAACACTCTCCCCACCCAGGCACTGGGATAACAGGGCAAACCAGGAAACGGTTTATAAGATTTCACAATCTGAGATACTTTCAATCACAGGTAACAGAAAGTCTGACTCGCCCTGTATGGAGAAATCCAGGGACATCGGGCAGTGGCCGCGGAAGTTTGAAGCATGATTTTTGAGTTTTTTTGGTTTTTGTATTTTTCTGAAGCTGGAAACGGGGAGAGACAGTCAGACAGACTCCCGCATGCGCCCGACCGGGATCCACCCGGCACGCCCACCAGGGGCCACGCTCTGCCCACCAGGGGGTGACGCTCTGCCCCTCCGGGGCGTCGCTCTGCCGCAACCAGAGCCACTCTAGCGCCTGGGGCAGAGGCCAAGGAGCCATCCCCAGCGCCCGGGCCATCTATGCTCCAACGGAGCCTTGGCTGCAGGAGGGGAAGAGAGAGACAGAGGGGGGGGGTGGAGAAGCAAATGGGCGCTTCTCCTATGTGCCCTGGCCGGGAATCGAACCCGGGTCCCCCGCATGCCAGGCCGACGCTCTACCGCTGAACCAACCGGCCAGGGCCTAAAGCATGATTTTTGATCAGAGGCCAGATCTACTTTCCCTGGTTCTGGTCTCTGCATGTCCACATCCTCCTCCCCTTTACTCTGGGACACTTAGAGCTTGATGCAGCTTCAAATCCATCTCTGCATCACACTCATTTTATTTATTATTTTTTTACAGGGACAGAAGAGAGTCAGAGAGAGGGATAGATAGGGACAGACAGACAGGAACGGAGAGAGATGAGAAGCATCAACCATCAGTTTTTCGTTGGGACTCCTTAGTTGTTCATCGATTGCTTTCTCATATGTGCCTTGACCGCGAGCCTTCAGCAGACCTAGTAACCCCTTGCTCGAGCCAGCGACCTTGGGTCCAAGCTGGTGAGCTTTTTTTGGCTTAAGCCAGATGAGCCCGCGCTCAAGCTGGCGACCTCGGGGTCTCGAACCTGGGTCCTTCCGCATCCCAGTCTGACGCTCTATCCACTGTGCCACCACCTGATCAGGCATCACATGCATTTTAAAAGAAGTACCACCTGACCAGGCAGTGGTGCGGCGGATAGAGCGTCGGACTGGGACATGGAGAACCCAGGTTCGAAACCCCGAGGTTGCCAGCTTGAGCGCGGGCTCATCTGGTTTGAGCAAAGCTCACCAGCTTGAGCCCAAGGTCACTGGCTTGAGCAAGGGGTCACTCAGTCTGCTGTAGCCCCACGGTCAAGGCACATGTGAGAAAGCAATCGATGAACAACTAAGGTGCGGCAAGGAAGAACTGATGCTTCTCATCTCTCTCCTTTCCTGTCTATCTGTCCCTGTCTGTCCCTCTCTCTGACTCTCTCCCTGTCTCTGTCACCAAAAAAATAAAACAAGTAAAAGAAGAAGTCCCACTCACCACCAATGCCATCACTGAGTGATGTGTCTGGGCTTTGCTCTGATTGGACCAACACACAGAGGTGATGACCCCTCCCCTGAACCAATCAATGAGGCCAGTGAGGACTCCTCAGCGAATAGATGACTCATTGAGTTGAGCCCCTGCGGATCGGGCAGCTGGAGTTAGGTCAGTATAACCAAAATAGGTGGCTGTGCTACAAGGGTTAAGTGTGAAATGGAGGATTATGGGGAGAAAATCACCAATCTTTAATGCGTATGTGTGTGTGTGTGTATGTCGTGTGTGTGTGTTATGTGTGTGTATGTGCTAAGACTGTCATTTAATTTTTCACTAACCATCTCAGTCTGCTGGTGAAAGTTTAACCAGGACAACAATGACATCAGTAGATAATTTTAACTTTCCCCCTCAAATCCTATAAAACTTTTCTGTATATGATATGGATACAAAAGTCATTTCTCAGGAACATATTTCAATTATTCAAAAATATGATTAGAGTATTGGGGTGGCATGGTTTAATAAAATTATATAGGTTTGGGTTCACCATTCTACCATGTATTGTATGTCAATTGTCTTGTGTGTTCACCACCCCAAGTCCCGTCTCCTCCATCACCACCTGTCCCCTCACCCTCTTCTTCCTCCCCACCCTCCTTCCCTCTGGTCACCACCATGCTCTTCTCTGTGCCTCTACATTTTTTTCTTTCTCAGTCCCTTTTGTTGAATATAAAATTCTCTATTCCAGTTGTTTATACATTGACATTTTTGTTCTTTCATGTATTTGAATTCCTTTAGCAAAGAGATACAGTCCTTCTGTGCTTTCTAATTAGTAGATGTAATAGACAGTGCAAATAATATTTCATTGGAGAAACAGGAAACTAACTACCAGTTACAACATAAGAGAGGGCAGAGAGTTTTCTTTTCTTCATGTTAACATGCGAAGAAAACAGATCTCTATCGTGGTGCTTGAAATCTTTCATTACAAATTGCTGACACCATTAACATCCACTTAGAATGCCTGAAAAAATAAACGAAGTATCTTTCCAATATATGACTATATTTGAACAGTGAACAAGCCAAGACTCAGTGACTTACCTTGGCAACAGGGACAGAAGCATTGGAACTGGAAGAAGCCGTGTGCTCATTTAAAGAAGTCTGCTGTCTCAGCAAGGAAGCACTTGATCTCAGGATTTCTCTTTACACCCACCGTAATATTTTTGACAGAGCATGGTGTCTCAAATGCTGGTTTTCAAGCTACCATTATGGACTCTAACACAACATGTTTGCACACTCAAATCAGGAGCAGTACACTCCATGGGCCTGCAACATCAGATAATGACCTCAGTCGATGGGGGTTTGGACACCGTGGCATACATGTGGTCAACTATTGTCATTTTTTAAAGGTATGCTGGTTCTGTTTATTTACTTTCTAGGAATGATAAAAGCTTCCCAGATCAATACGTAATATATACCTGTTTAGAAAAAAAATGGTTCTGACTCAGAGAAACCTGCCGTGAGTGATAGACCAGCCCCACAGGGACCACAGGGATCCTCAGAGGTACAGAGAATGCTGTTCCAATATGTTTCCTGCTCAAATAACAACTTGTGTTTTCAGTGTCGAGCTGCCTAAGGGGCTACAATGTTTCTATAGTTTTCAAGGTTTGTAAGTGTTAATTAAACCAACACCGCCTGACCTGTGGTGGCGCAGTGAATAAAGCGTGGACCTGGAATGTTGAGGTCACCGATTCAAAACTCTGGGTTTGCCTGGTCAAGGCACATTCAGGAAGCAACTGTGAGTTGATGCACCCTGCTTCTCCCTCCTGCCTTTATCTGTCTCTCTCTCTTTTTCTAAAATCAATAAATAAAATAATTAAAAAAATTAAACCAACACTAAGGGCCATTGTAAATCAAAGCTCTGCTGAAAGATTAAAAGCCTAACTATAATAGCAGATACATAATTTAGGGTGTATTGGCAATTGTGTTTAATCATCTAAAATATAAAGAAAACAAAGGTTTTTTTTTTTTTTAAAGGTAGTGAATGAATGGGCAGGAAAAATCTAACTTTCTACATTTGCTATGGAATAGCCTTACAGTATCTCAGACACAGAAAGAGAGGAGTCCGCAAAGCCTATTTATTGACCATGTATCCCCTCCTTTAGGAATATATCACCTGCTCTTCCCAGGAGAAAAAGAGTAAGATTGATCAAGCACTTTGAAATTGAAGAGAAAGATTTCAAATCTGTGCTTTATAAAGAAGCCTTTTGCACATTCATTTTGGGCAGATATCTTGGGAAGTGGTGTGTGTGTGTGTGTGTGTGTGTGTCCATGAGTGCATCCACAAATACCTAAAGATTATTCTGGGAATCTTTCATTTCACATGGACCTACTAAATACTCACCCAGTATACAGATTTGAATAATCTACATGCCATTTATTTTTTCAGTAAGTGAGGAATGAAATATGACAGTCACCTGCCCCTCCAGAGAGGCAAAGCAAGGTGTTAGCTGGTGGGTGCTCCAGCATTTTCTACCTAACAAGCCCGGCTAGCACCGTGTCTCTGATTCTCCCAGACGAGAGGACAGACCACAGCACCTCTTTCCATGGGGGCTCATTTCCCACGAGTGTGCACAGGCCAACAGCAGGTCTCTGAATCAGCGAGCACAGTCAAGTGTGGGGCTTTGTAGGTATTAACCAAGGATGGAAATGACTTTTTGTTATTATCATTCTATATAGTATTATTGTAACACGACTGGTGTCAGTGTGCCCTAGGTGAGAAGGTAATAATATGACTTATGACATGTCCTTGGTTGGTAGATGGGGACCAAGATGTTATGCTTTATTATTATTTTTTTATTTATTATTTTTTAAGTGAGAGGAAGGGAGATAGATTTTCTCCTGTGCCCCAACCGAGATTCACCCATCATTCCCTACCTGGGGTTGATGCTTGGACCAACCATGCTATCCTCAGTGCCTGAGGCCAGTGCTGGAACCAATTGAGCCACTGTTTACAAGAGGGGAAGAGGGAGAGAAGGGGAAGGAAGAAGGGAGAGAGAAGCAGATGGTCACTTTTCACGTGTGTCTTTCATTAGGGATCGAACCTGGAAGTCCATACACCAGGCTGAAGCTCTATCCACTGAAACAACCAGCAAGGGTCAGGTTATGCTTTAAAATGCTGCATAGAATATGTCGGTGTATCAGAAATTTATGTACAGGAAAAAAAAAGTATTTCCCAAGAAGCATTCAAAGTGGCAAGACTTTCTCTTGGAGAGCTAGGATGACAGAGAGTGGAGAGCGTTTTTATTCAGCGTAGGAACTGGAAACAGTTCCTCTCTGTCACGAACTACAGGTCAGTGCCACGTCACTTGCTGCCACTCACTTGCTTTTCAGCTCCGTCTCTCTCCTCCCTGACGTCTCTGCCACCACTCCCCTGAGGGAAGATGGCCAGGGCAGTGTGGACAGGCAGGCCATAGTCGGAGCCAGTGAGAACTGCCACCACCGAACGCAGAACAAACACGGAGAGAAGACGTCCCCAAGGGGAAGCACGTGCTTCAGAACACGTACCCCAGGAAATGGAAGCCCCCCCAGGAGTCTCACGGACCGGACTCATGCAGGATGAGGACAGCCAGAGACAACAAAAACGCTGAAGACTCTCCCCTCAACCAAGTTCAGATGTCTGAGGAATTCCATTAAATAAACATTTTCTGCCATTTCTGCAGAAACCAATAGGAGCAAATGGTTACTAGATACAAAGAGACACAGGGGATGGAAGAGTTGGGGCCCTTTCCAACCATTTTATTAATCAATATTATCAGTAAAGAAATCCTAATGGAAGCAGAAAAAGCTGAATGAACCTGGACCCATTTCTTGCAAAAAAAAAAAAAAAAGGAGAACAGTTATTGAAGGTAATCTGAAAGAAATGTTAGTCTTCTTTAAAAAAAGAAGAAGAAGAAGAAGAAGGAAGGCCCTGGCCAGTTGGCTCAGGAGTAAAGCATTGGCCCAGTGTGTCGATGTCCTGGGTTCAATTCCCGGCCAGGGGACACAGGAGAAGCACCCATCTGCTTCTCCACCCCTCCCCCTCTCGCTTCTTTCTCTCCCTCTTCCTTCTCCTCCCACAGCCATGGCTCGATTGGTTTGAGTGCATCGGTCCCAGGTGCTGAGCCTCCACCTCAGGTACTAAACATAGCTCAGCTGATTCAAGCCTCAGCCCCAGACAGGGGTTGCAGGGTGGATCCCAGTCAAGTTACATGCGGGAGTCTGTCTCTCTATCACCTATTCTCTCACCTGGAAAATAAGAAAAGAGAAAGAAAGAAAGAAAGAAAGAAAGAAAGAAAGAAAGAAAGAAAGAAAGAAAGAAAGAAAGAAAGGAGGGAGGGAGGGAGGGAGGGAGGGAGGGAGGGAGGGAGGGAAGGAAGGAAGGAAGGAAGGAAGGAAGGAAGGAAGGAAGGAAGGAAGGAAAAGAAAAGAAAAGAAAAGAAAAGAAAAGAAAAGAAAAGAAAAGAAAAGAAAAGAAAAGAAAAGAAAAGAAAAGAAAAGAAAGGAGGGAGGGAGGAAAAGAAAGAAAGGAAGAAAGAAAGAATTTAAAATATAAACAAAGTAGCAATAAACACATATCAACAATTGAATCTAAAAAAAACAACAAAATAAACTAGCAGAACAGAAACAGACTCATAGACACAGAACATTTTGAAGTTTGCCAGATGGGAGTGGGGTTAGGGGCTGGGTGAGAAAAGTAAAAGGGTTACATGCAAATGGGTAGTTGCAGAGGCGTCACCGGGACGCCAAGCACAGCACAGGGCGTAGAGTCAGTAACATGCTAACAACTGTGTCCAGTGTCAGTGTCGGATGGGTAGAGACTCATCCCGACGATCAGATAGTAAGTTACGCAATGTCTAATCATTGGGTTGTACACCTGAAAGTAATACAATATCGGATGCCAATTACAATGGAAAAATAGAAAGTCCTTAACAAATAAAAGAAACAAATAAATACGTAATACACCAGAATGCCATGCCCCTGACCCTAAGAGAGGGCCCAGTCAGAGGACAGTGTACACATTAGGACGGCAGGGGTCACTACTGGTCATTCATCCCTGGTCATTGCATTCACAGTGCAAACAAACACGGTGAGATGGCGCTAGGACGGAGGCTTCTGTCGTCGGTTAGTAGTCATCTGAGGAACGGCGCCTTTTGCTCTCGCGTCGCGTCTCCTGAATTCCTCTCTGAGAACCCATGTCAACGTCAGCAAAGGCCCTTCTGCAGAACTGCCGCGTGCCGCTGAGATGTGGACGGCACGACAAAGGCGTGTGATCATGGACAGTGCTGCGTGATCCGCTCCAGAACTATCCTTCTTACCTGCCATGGGCGCTAAATAGAATAATACCCTTGTCCCTGGGGCGGGCCAACAGCGGTGGGGACCAGATCACACGTGCAGTGCGTGCCCTTCTGCGTCTTGGGCCTCTTCTCCGCGGTGCTGCGGTGAGGAGCGCGTCCAGGCGTCTGAGGGATAGGCCAGCCGGACTGGCCCCATCCGATCGCAGGTGCCGGGTGACACTCTCAGCTACTGGAGGGCAGATGCCTTCTGGCCAGCGACGCACTTGACCTCGTTCCTGAGAGCAGCTTTGCCTCCTCCCTGCTCTCAGCGAGGCTGAGAATAGAATCCCTTCAGCTCCACTTTCCAGAATAATGGGGTCAACGCCTACCGGCCTAATTTTTTTTTTCTTTGAAGACAAAATTGCCCTAAGTGTTTTTTCTTCTTTTTTGTTGTTGTTGTTGTTTAAAAGATTTATGAAGAATGAATTCCCGAGTCTTTTTTTCTTTAATAAGTGAGATGAATGTCAAGGATTCTGTATCTTGTAGAGCCTTTATTTATTTATTACAGGCACTCGGTGTTCCTTTTTTTTTTTTTTTTTTTTTTTGCAAAATCTTGGGACTGTTTGCTTGGGCATTCGCTTTTATTTTGGTAAACTGTAGTCCTTGAATTAAGGAATGATGTGATGTCTCTTGAATATACTACCCGTATTTCAGTAAAAGTGCATAGTGCTCTGCTCAGCTAGCTGATTCAGAGAATTATTAGATTGCATTGCTCGGTCAGCCTAAAAATGTCACCCCAGCAATTGCAATCTTATTCTTGAGAGGTATCCAGACATCTTTCCAAAATTAGAAATAAAATGTATGAACACGAACTACATATTTGAGAGATCACTCCACTCTGAAGAAGCCCAGTGTTGTGTGTGTGTGTGTGTGTGTGTGTGTGTTTAATGCATCTTATCCAATAATAAGACAGATAAGTACTCGGGGCTGATTTAACCAAACACTTGACACCATTTATAGATTTTAAAAAAAAATCATGTTAGTGAAAGCTACTCAGCTTGGATCCTAAAGTGATTAAATGGGAATGGCCATTTAACGCCACCTGCAGAGAACGGTTGGGGGTCCCGGATGAGACAGGGCATGGCCCCCCTGATACTACCGCGTGGAGAAGCAACTTCCCATCGGAAAGAATTTGAACTCTTCTGTGTTTTGTCCCTGACGAAATGGAAAACACCGCTACGCCCGGGAAGGGAAATGCTTGCATCTCACTTTTGGTTTTCGGTAGAGGTGGCGCTGCTTCTGCGCATGATTGCTCAAACCAACCTCCGTGTGCGTCCACAGCGACTTCCTCCGCCCTGCCGTCCTGCCCTGGACTCACACAGGGCTCTCTCAGGCTGGCCCTGATCGCGTTCCAGGTCCATGTCCCTAAACGAAGTACTGTATTTAACCCCGTCAAGAACAGGGCAAACGTTAGTGGGCGATACGAGGAGAATTGGTCGTGATCTTTCTTTTTAAAGAGACGGTCACCTGCGGGTCACGGGACAGGTGCACAGTTTGAGCAGGACAAGCCGTTCATAGGGACAACGAGAGGAGGCAGGAGAAACTCCTCAATCTGGGACGTCACCAGGAAGAGCCCCCCCCCCCCCCGCCCCGGGAAGCGTCTACGAGTGACCCTGCGGGACTGGCACGCAGGGGCCCAGGTAGGGCGGAAGGGTTGGCATGTGCAAACACAGAAACCTGTTTGATCCAAGGCGCGAAAGTAGAAAAAGAACCGTGAGCGCTGACCCGACATAGAATAGAGCAAGGAGGCCTCTGTACTTGCTGATCTCAGCGGAGGACATCGTCTTTCTCCTCACCCCACTTGCGCTCTAGGACCCAGCTGCTCAGAAATCACCACCTCGAAGACGTCTCGGAGAAAACAGACACCCCCAGGCCAACTGCCTATTTCTATGATATTTCAGACATGCGCTGTGTTATATCATAATCTGAGTATGTCACCAAATGGGTCATTAAATTACAAATCCTAAAAAAAAAAAACAGATCTGAGACTTAATTATCTTTCTGGAAATCACCATGCTCGATACTTTGCAGATACATTGAACTAATGAGGGATTGAATGTTAAAATACTTTATCTGAAGATACACATACAAGCCCATCATCTTATTTAATTTTTATTAATTAATTAATTAGTCTGTTTGTTTATTTATGGTGTGTTGTTTTCAGGTGCAAGTTTAGGGGTTGGGCAATCGTGCCCTGTTAACATGGTGTTTCCCGGGAAATTTCCAGGTCCCCTCATGGGCACTGTGCACAGTTATCGCAATATGATTGACCATATTCCCTGTGCTCTGCCTGCCTCCCCACGACTCTTCTGTAACTAGCGATCCGTGCTCCTTAGCCTCTTCCCCTCCTGCACTCAGTAGTACCCTAACCCCTCACCTCTGGAAATCACCGGTTCTGTCTCTATTTTGTTTCAATGTTTTTTGTTCATTTATTTTGTTTTGTTTAGATTCCACAGATAAGTGAAATGATATGGCATTTGTCTTTCTCTGACTGACTTATTTCACTGAGCATAACACCTTCCAGGTCCAGCCACGCTGTCACAAATGGTAAGATTCCCTTCTTTTTCATGGTCAGGTGATACTCCATTGTATAAATGTATCACCATTTTTTTTTATCCACTTGTCTATTGATGGACACTTTGGTGGCTTTCATAGCATGGTTATTTTGGGTGTATGTGTGATAGAGACCAGAGAGAGGAGAGATAGAGACAGACAGACAGGAAGGGAGAGAGATGAGAAGCATCAATTCTTCATTGCAGCTTCTTAGTTGTTCATTGATTGTGTTCTCATATATGCCTTGACCAGGGGGCTACAGCAGACTGAGTGACCCCTTGCTCAAGCCAGCGACCTTGGTCTCAAGCTGGTGAACCTTGCTCAAGCCAGATGAGCCCGTGCTCAAGCTGGTGACCTCAAGATTTCAAACCTGGGTCCTCCATGTCCCAGTCCGATGCGCTATCTACTGTGCTACCGTCTGGTCAGGCTAGCGTGGTTATTTTATAAATATTTAGTACTGTAATAAACATTAGAGTGCATAATATTCTTTTGAATTAGTGTTTTAGATTGCATCAGATAACTCTCTGGAAGTAAAATCACTATGTCATAAGGCAGGTCTATTTTTAATCTTTTGAGGAAACTCCACACTGTTTTTCCATTGTGGTTGCACCAATATGCATTTCTACCAACAGTTCATAAGGTTCAATTTTCTCTGCATCCTCACCAACATTGTCATTTCTGGACTTATTGATGATAGCCATTTTGACAGGTTTTAATTTGCATTTCTCTATTAGTGACATTGAATGTCTTTTTCATGTCCATTGCCAGGAGTATGTTCTCTTTGGAGAAGTGTCCATTCATGATCCTCTGCCCATTTATTAATTGTATTATTTGTGTTTTTGGTGTTGAGCAATATGAGTTATTCATGAATTTTGGATAGTAACCCCTTATTAGATCAATCTTTGGCAAACATGTTCTCCCATTTAATAGATTTTCTCTTCATTTTTTATGATTTATTTTGCTATGCAAAAACTTTTTAGTTTAATGTAATTACATTTGTTTATTTTTCCTTTTGTTTTTCTTGTCTATGGCTGTACATCAGAAAAAATATATTGCTATAAGAAATGTCAGATATTTTTTGGCTACATTTTCTTCTAGACTTTTTATGGTTTTGAGTTTTACATTTAAGTCTTTAATTCATTTTGAGTTTATACGCCTATAAGGTATAAAGAGCACTATTTATTCAATAGACTATCTTTACCCCATTGTTCCCTAGAAATTTGGTAATAATTCTTTTTTTTTTTTTTTTAGAATTTTACTGTGTTTTATGACTGTCCTCTTCCATCTGACATTACCAAGAAGAACTTTGAGGATAATACACTTTGCATTTTTAAAAAAAGTAAATTTGGTTAATGCCCACTGGAAAATTGTTAGGGGTTCATCTTAAATATCCAATACTCTGACATTTGTTCCAACATTTGTCTAGTAATGAGATACACTTAAATTTATTCTATTCAGGCTTGGGCCGGCTACCTCAATTGGTTAAGAGCACCATCCCAAAATGACAAGGTTGTGGGTTCGATCCCCGGTCAGGGCACACACGAGAACCAACCAATGAATGCATGAATGAATGAAACAACAAATGAATGCATCGTTCCCCCTCCCCTTCTCTGTCTCTCTAAAAATCAATAAAAATTAATTGGCCAGATAGCTCAGATAGTTGGATTATCATCTCAGAGCACGGAGGTTGCCGGTTCAACTCCCCAGGCAGGGTACATAGAGGAACAGCTCAATGTTTCTCTCTCTCTCTCTCTCTCTCTCTCTCTCTCTCTCTCTCTCTGCCTTTCTCAATACATAAATGAATAAACATATTTCTTCTATTCAGTCCTGGGCAGAGCCTTTCAATCTAAGGATGTTGGTTTTTATCTCAGACAGTGAGAGTCTTATTTATTATTTTTAATGTCCACTTTCTTTGATTCTTTTGATTATTTAACCTTCTCTTTGATAATTATCACTTGGTCTCAGTGATTCAGTCCCTTACATTTCTTTTCCGTTTCTCATCTGAAGGATTTCAGGTTACTCATTTTCTCTGAAGCTCTTTCTCTTAGCCTCCGTTTGTTCTTTATAATCTGCTCAACGTCTCATCACTTTCCATGTCTGTCCCCGCCCAGCAGGGCGGTATCATTCAGGGACCAGTCCCCTTGGGAGTGCGACGCCATGGTCAGTCACTGGGTTGTCCCTCACAACACTGAATCCCGCTGCCCACTGGAAGCTTTTTTATTGGATGTCCGTCACCTTACGTTTCAGTGAGAATAGAATGAATATAAGCAGAGTGACAAAGGACAGGGAGATAATCCTGTTCCCCATGACATTGTCATATCTTTTCTTCCTACTGTAATCCTATTCAGCTCAGCAGTGACCCTTTAATGATTCTCAATGGCTGTGTGCATTTCGCATAAATGTGCAGAAAGAAAGTGCATGAAAGAATAGCATCATGGAACGGCAAGGGCAGGTGATGGCAAGTGACAGAAGCGGGAAAGAATGTGCGATGGCACTTGAGCTAATGTTGCCACTGATTTCATGCTCTGATGGACCAGAAAGGACAAGGCAGGCTAATGGTACTACATTTCTATTGAACACGGTGGGTGTCGTGCAAGTCAAAGCACCTTTTCTTTGAAACGCCTTCCGTAAAAGAAGGTGAATGGGAGCTGTTGGAAAGAATTGCATCTTAATCATCTACATGGGAGCTGCATGAGTGCCTCTTCAGAGAAGTGCCCTACAAGTGGAAGGTCCCCATGACCAAAAACGCCTTCACAAAGTGACTGCTTGTGGAATTGTGATGTAAATTAAGGAAATGGAGGTGGACAAAAATAAATCAACGTCCAGGCATGAAATAACAATATTATAGTTAGCCTAGACATGGTGGGGTCCTTACATGTTGACAACAGTGTTTCTAGATTATTTATGTTGGCGACCCTGCTCTCTGGGTACGGCAGAGAGAGTGACGACAGAAATGGCCGCTCTCCTTGCAGAGCTCAGGGTCTGCATTATTCATTCAAATAATCACCAAAAATAAATAAATAAATAAAAAGGCACAGTTACAGAATGGGGCTGATGAGAGAGGGTTAAGAAGGAAGGGAGGGGGAGATATGACAGCTTTTCACTAACGCACGGGGACAGACAGGGATATCCGAGCATGTTTCCCTGCAGAAAAGGTAGTTGAACTAGTTCTGGGGGCATGAGTCAGAGATATGCAGGAGAGAGGGAGGCTGGTAAGAATGCTCAGGGTTAAAGACAGTACATGTCAAGGCCCTGTGGCAGGAGGAAATGTAAGAAGAGACTGGAGAGCAGGGAGACAGCAGGAGAGAAGTGACACAAGGGGACCACCACCCGGCAAGAGATCTGCCACACTAAGAACTTCCGGCACCTTCCTAAGAACAATGGGGAAGCAGTGAATGGCTGTCACTAATCTGGTGAGGATGACAGTACCGGATTAGTGTCCTGAGACGGGGACACCTGTTCTAGTGTGACAGCTGAGAGGGAGACCAGAGCAGACTCTAAGCGTCCTGACCAGGGGGTACTGAGTGGGCAGAATCAGCCACTTGCCTTAGGCAGATACTGGTAGAGAAGCAGGAAAAGTATCGACGTAAACTTGTTAGAGCTGGATAATGAAATAACTACGTGAGGGGAGAGAAGATAGTGTTGACGGTAATAATTCCCAGGCTTTGTACTCACGTGCCGAGATGGAAGATGGTCAAACTCACTAAGATAGGAAATGTTAGATTAGAAACGATATATAAATAATGCTTAACTAGCCGCCTTCTTATCCACTTTATTTGGGCAGAGAGTATTTATGAGATCGGGAGTTTAATCCTGGGACATATTAAATTTTAGGTGAAAGTACATATCTCAGAGGGGTGGGAATTTCGAGTCGGTCGTTGGATATATAGGTCTGGTGATCAGAGGATGGGTCTGTCCTGGTGACATACATGGATGAGTCCGTATTACATGGGTGATCAATCATAACAAGGGGAGAGATGAGCTGGCTCTACCAGAGGCAGCAAAGGGAGAGAAAAGAGAGCCCCCGGAAAGTTCTGTCTATTCTCTGGGTCCATTCTGATGACTCTGGAGAATAAGATGGTGTGTGTTAGGAAACAGAGGAAAACAGGAGAAGTATGGTGCCATGCATGGCTGCTGGTGGAGGACACTGTTTTGTGAATCAAGGAGTGATCAATTTATCAAATGTTTGATGGGCGATCAAATTTTAGCAGATGACTAAAAAGCATGCTTTATACACAGAGAAGTAAGATGGATGAGGTGTTCTGGTAGAATGGTTGGAGACTGTTTACAAAATGTTGCCTAAATAAGGACTCAGGAAATACTCAAACTCTACAGTCTCTGATTTATTGCAGAACAAAGATGCAACGTTGGGAGCTCTTCCTCGGGGTTTCATGGCTAGTGTCTAAGTCAACACTGGCGTCCAAGGTAGGAAGTAGTAGGAACAACAGCGAGATGGAAGCAAGCTCACACTCCTTCAGGAAAATAATCACCTGAAAATAAAGAAACAAATAAAAAGAACCTCAACCCCCCATTTAGAAGACCTGGGTTAACTGATCACTTCCTCCTGTTCGTAGTCATGGAACTCATGACTCCTGAGGACGAATGTAGTGCAATTTCTGCCTGCAACAGGTGCTTCCGAGAACTCCTGCTTGGCTTAATTATTTCTTCAGGGGTGGCTTTATTTTTTCTAACATTTTCCAAGATTTGAAAAAAAAAAAAGATTTCTCATGATTCCTTTTGGCACCCCAAGTACTAAAAAGCCATGCACACATTTACATATTTATTCTCATAGTTGACCATAGTCATTTTATTCAAGACATTGCTAATTTTACAAGGACAATGTATTGAGCCCATTTCTTCCATAACCTCAACAATTAGGATGAAATTTTTCTCTCAGGTATATTCTGCGCACAGATTGATAAAAACAAAAACATACTAGAAAACATCTCTAATAAAAAATGTTGTGCCATCTTTTTTTCTAAATGAATTTAGTTAGGAATAATTTAATTTCAGTATGCAGCGATTTTAAAATTATATACTTGATTAACATGCAAAGATGAAGAAGATAAAAATACGTCTACACCAATGAAGAAGCTTCAAAGTCTAAAATGTTAATGAGATTTCGTAATATAGAGAAACAGCTTTGAAGAGCAGATTTAATCAAGTTCTGGTTCTTATAAAATTTCTGCCTTTCATTTTTAGCAATCGGGATAAGGCTATGCAATGGGTCTTTTAAAATAATGAATCAAATGCTTCTCCTAAAAGTGCTGAATATGTTCTTAGAATAATTTTGAAAGTAGACTATTACCTAATATCCCCATTACAAGTTTCTTCATTTGTCATCTTATGGGACTTTCTGTCCAAAAAAATGTCATCTCATATTTTTACTCGAAAGCAAGCGTTACTATAGTAAGGGTAGATTAGACTGTGAGCCACCCTAGCAAATCTTAAGTGCATTTTTTGGACAAAAAAAAAAAAAAAAGAAGTTTTACTTAAAATTAAAAGTATTCATGTCCAGAGGTATTTATTGAATTTTAGTAATGGACTGGAAACAGATAAGAAAGGAATTAGTATTTAATGACAGTAAATGTTTTGAGTACTTCATACATAGTATCTAAGAGGTAAACTCTATTATCAGCTTTAGAGATACATGCTAAGGAACTGGATCAGCAAGAAAAATAAACTAGCGAGGTATGTTGCTAGGGTCGCTACAGAAGTAATACTCGGGGGATTTTCTACCTACCGCCCCTGCCCGTCAACAGTAAGCACACCTGCATACACATCCACGTGCCTGGGGCTTCCTTTGTTGCTTTATCACACATCGTCGGTGGAACTGGTTTGCACTCCGTGCACATTATCTCGTTGAAGGCTCCACACCAGCCCTGAAACAGATGAATCTTCATCTCAATTTTACAGATGAAGGAATCGAGGCTCAGATATAATCAATGACCCTGCGTGGCCATCCAAGCAAGTTAATTCAGAGTGAAAGCTTGAGATCCAGACGGCAAACAACTTGCCCTAGTAGACACGGACAGGACAGATATGGCCTCGGGCCAGGTCTTCGTGGACCCAGCAGGAGACTGGGGGGGAGGGGGGAGGTGAGCTCCTTCCCTTCCACGGAGCGGCTCCCTCCCTGCCTCGCGGAGCGGCTCCCTCCCTCCCACGCGGAGCGGCTCCCTCCCTCCCTTCCTCCCTCCCACGCGGAGCGGCTCCCTCCCTGCCACGCGGAGCGGCTCCCTCCCTGCCTCGCGGAGCGGCTCCCTCCCTGCCTCGTGGAGCGGCTCCCTCCCTCCCTTCCTCCCTCCCACGCGGAGCGGCTCCCTCCCACCCTCCCTCCCACGCGGAGCGGCTCCCTCCCTGCCACGCGGAGCGGCTCCCTCCCTGCCTCGTGGAGCGGCTCCCTCCCTCCCATGCGGAACAGCTCCCTTCCCTGAGAGTGAGGCGCTGGCCCTGAGGCCCCCGGTGAATTCAGCTCAGCCTTCCTGATCCCTCTCCAAGCCGCGCTGCACAACCCTCTACTTCTACACCTCCAGGTTTTTTCTGCCTCCCTCATTCTTTGTTTCTAATTTTCCAGATAGGGTCACAAAGTCTCTTCTATTAAAAACAGGTCAAAAAATATTCAGCCACAAGGATTCAAAATCTGGAAACCGCGCTAGACAATGTGTACATCTATCTCTGCATGCTTGTAATATTCCAGATCTTGACTTTTACTCTTTAGGAACAAAAGTAAATGTTACTTGACTTTCATGATTAACTTGGCTGCGTCACAGTTACCTTGCTTACAAAGTATGTCTTCTTTGTATCCGATACCGTGGTGGAACAGTCAAGCAGAAAAATGTGTACTGTATATGAATATTTTTTTCATGGGCACACTACACGTGTGCTACTGACTTTTAAAAGGATGCAGTCAACTTTAAGGGGGGATTTCCTCTTTTACCCTAGCTGACTCGTTTTGAACAACAGAGATCAGTACCCAGATCAGAACTGGATGATATCTGTGCTGGTTTGGTGCAAGTCATTGAAAAGAGCATATTTCATACTCATGGATGGCGTCAGCACCAAGTGAGGTTCTGTAACTCCTGGGGAGATAGTACAGTTCAAAGGCATTGTTGCAAAATAAATAACATTTGACAAAAACTAGTGTAGGCATGAAAAAGAAGTATTTGGGGAAAGAAGAGACTTGCCAGGGGTCAGGGGGATCCATGTAACTGTCTTAGAGCACCGAGAGCATCATGGCGGGTAGACCCAGAGAGGGCCCCGTTGACCCCTCTATTCCTGTGCAGTCACACCAGCATGCATGCTGTCCCCTCTGTATTGTGTGGGGAGGGCCTGCGACTCACTCGGAACCTGTGGAATGCAGCAGAAATGGTAGCCTGGCACTGCAGTGATTACGCTGTGTATGTCTTGCTAGAGAGTCTCTCTCTTCCTGGCCATGACGAGAAAGTGGCCGTGCTGGGGAGGCAGGTCCGTGCGGCAAGGTAAGAGGGTGGCCTCCGCCGGCCAAGACCCAGCCAGACAATGAGAAGGGCCTCCGGACGATAGCCAGCAAAGAGCGGGGGCCTCTCACCGCATAAGGGACCGATTCTCTCACGCCCTTGATGAGCCTGGACAGTGTCCTTCTCCAGGTGAACCTTGAGGTTGGGCTGCAGCCTGGGCCAGCTCTCAGATGAGACCCTGAAGCAGAGAACCCCTCAAAGCCGTGTCCAGACTCCTGACCTACCCAAACAGGGAGAGAACGAACACTTCCTGGTGTGACCCACGAGAGGGTAGTAACTTGATACAAAAGAACAGGCAATAAAAACATGGACTTTCTCAGGATCGCCTATCAGACCAGCCATCCTAGGCAGCGGGGTGGTCTCGTCTCCTGGACCTCAGGATTGACAGCTGAGGAGCTCATGGGCACCCCCCCAGGCAATGGTGGACTACCACTGGCGACCTTGTTTCCGAGTCTAGTCTGGATATTTGGGATAAATATCAATATATTGTCATTTAGCCTTGGGCGTGTCTCTGTGTGTGTGTGTGTGTGTGTGTGTGTGTGTGTAAATATAAAAGCATTCCAAATAATTTGGCTCCAACACAAGGGTTATCATTTCTTGTAAAAATAAATCTAGATAGAGACCATTCAGGGCTAATTTCTCAGCTCCATTTTAAATGAGGAAGATAAAGGAATCTAGTCCTTTAATGGGGATCATTGTCAGCCCCAATGATGCTACAGTTTTATTACCAAAGAGAAAAAGAGGTTGGCATTCCGGAAGTCAATTAGCAGCACCTGCTACATGATTAAATTTCTAAAAATGTTAAACGTTGAAGGACAAGTTACGTATAAAAGTAGGTTGCAGAGGTAAACGTGTCCCTGAACGGTATTTGTAGGTGTACCACCCGAGCACGGGATCATGATGAGGCAAGGGAAGCAGTAATCCCATTTTAATTGATGATAAATGTGTTACAATAATTCGCATCTATACTCCACTTCTGCTTTTAGGTTGTCAGATATGCAAAAACACTTACCCTGACGCCAAAGAAAATCAATACCAACCACCCAACATTATAAATGGGCTTCAAATAACTCGACATGAAAAACGTTGATTATACTTTTAAAATATAAGCATGGCCCTCATCTGTCTTGTTTTAAATACATCACCATTAATAACCACTCTATTTCCTCAGCATCCTTCCTACTTTGAACTCATAGACTTTGGATAATCTACATACATTTGAACAAAATAAGACATCAACGACAAAAATGGGGGGGGGGAAATAGGAAAACTAGCTGATAAAAATACAATTAGATATGAATGCTTTTCCAAGAGAACAAACAAATTCAAATTATTGAATAGTCTGTTGTAAGTGTGTATTGATCTCAGAGAATTATTCTATTGTGTTCTATGACATTTTTAGTTCGCAAAAGTCTTAAAATGTAAATCTTTTTATATGCAGCAATTCTACCACTAGGCATTCATTCTGGGAGTAATAGGTATGATATTTCCATTGCTACAAAACGCATGATAGCATAAACGTGTCAGCAGGCAACTTCTCAACTAGATGGAATTAATAATCACGGGATGGTATAGACCTGTAAGAAAGATTACCCAGACTTTATAAACGAGCTAGTTGAAAAATAATCAAATTATGTTTCTAATAAACATCAGTTCCTTAAGTATTTATCAAGTGGGCCATTATAGCTTGTTACCCTTGGAAAAAAAGTTTCATCACTGAACATAAAACACTCAGTGTCCAATATCTCAATATAATTACCGGTAAGTGCATAGAGGGGCCGATTAATGTGTGATCACTTTTCCAGCAGCCATCACTCTGACGAGCGATGGAGGGAATGTGTGTGACGTCTAGTTGTCATCTAGTCGCAAAGGAGTTTACAGGGTTCAGGAGACATGTGACAACAGATCCGAGTGACCATTTTCAAACAATGTTCTTTCCAGAGGAGACAGCAACCCAGGGGTTTCTACTGACGCCCTCATCCTACTCACATTCCTGCTGACGAGCTTCCTCAGGTGGGAGAGGGAGGGAAGCCTCTAGAAACAGCATAGAGTGGCCCACACGTGTGAATGCTGCTGCTGCTGTGTGTGTGTGTGTGTGCACGCGCATGTGTGTAAGGGGGAAGGGAGAGAAAACCAGCAAGAAGCTGACTGTGTAGACATGTGCTCACCGAGGTGTGCCGAGACTGTTAGCCTAGAGGTATCCGACCACTAAGGGACTTTACAGGACTGCCAGTCCGGGGCCTCCCTGGGCCGCAGGTTCGTTGGGTGTGGTATTGATGCCTTTGGATTCACATCTGGTTTGTTTGCAGGAGTCAGAAGCACGGTTCAGTCTCCCTGCAGAATTGTGACTGATGTTCCAGGTCTTACGCTGAAGTAAGAACAGTGGTCTGTGGTTTAGAACTTCAGGTTCAGGTCGATGATCATTTCTGTTTGCACACACATTGGGGACTCGGACGGGAGGCAGCGGTGGGTCAGAGAGACTGTGTAGACTTATGGTAAGGCTTCTCAGGCAGTCCTTGGGCCGCCTGAGAAGCGCAGCCTGAGAACACTGGTTCCTGAGACAAAGATTGGGGTGTCGTGAAAATCCACATAAAGTGAGAGGCTGGGTGGATATGTGTGAAACATGATGGTTGTTCTCAGTGCTACTCAAGTCTGGTTCCCAAATGATCTTTTCCAGAAAGAATTCAAATGCAGAATTTCTCTGGAAGCTATCTAATAACAAATTCAATTTAACTTTGCATGCATATACAAACAGAAAGCATTAAACACGACTTAGCCATGCTTTACCAGGGGTAATCAACCTTTTTATACCTACCGCCCACTTTTGTATCTCTGTTAGTAGTAAAATTTTCTAAGCGCCCACCAGTTTCACAGTCATGGTGATTTATAAAGTAGGGAAGTAACTTTACTTTATAAAATTTATAAAGCAGAGTGACAGCAAGTTAAAGCATATAATAATAATTACTTACCAAGTACTTTATGTCAGATTTTTGCTAAGTTTGGCAGAATAAATCTTTATAAGACAACTTACTATAGTTAAATCTATCTTTTTATTTATACTTTGGTTGCTCTGCTACCGCCCACCATGAAAGCTGGAACGTCCCCTAGTGGGCGGTAGGGACCAGGTTGACTACCACTGGTTTGGATGAAGACTCTCTTTATAAATATGAAATTATAGTACGATCCATTTTCATAGAGTGAAGACAAGTAAGTTCCTCTTGGAACAAACCAATAGTTTGAGCTTTGAGTCCTACTTTACCTGTTTTTCCAATATCCTAAAATTACTGCTTGATTTTTACCAATTTAGTAAAGCACTCATTTTTTTTTTTTGGAAAATTTTTGAACTCTTCACTAAGTCCGACTGACCAGTTGTGAAAGCATCCACTCCTGTTCTTCCCAAGAAAGTCACAAATACCGCCCCTCCGATGTCCGCCAAAGATGGTGTCACAAGGAACTGACAAGTCTTTGTCCTTCCTCACCTCCCAGAACCAAAGGAATCACTTAACGGAAAGAAAAAAAAAAAAACACAACCAAGGACAGAGGTCACTTTATGGAACAAAACTTGAGAATCCCGCAGAAGGTGACATAGAAATCCTTTGAGAATGTCCAATCGAAACAAGGATAGCCCAGGAGCTGAGGCAGGTTCCTGAGAATGTGGATTCTCCTCTGATAGTCAGGGGGCTCAACCTCATTCATTGGATATGACAGAGAATGGCTGATAATGATCTCAACCTGCCCCAGCCAGAGCTGAAAGCCAACCTAATTAGCATTTTTATCTGGCCGTGTGAATCTTTATTACTCTAGAACAAGCTTCTGAAACAGCAGTGAGATCCTCTAAACATTTAAAAATAAACACTTGCATTCTTTCTGCATTTTACACACACACACACACACATACACACACACACACACACACAGTTATACGTCGGTTTTCATCGATAATCTGTCCAAAAACAATTGGCGAAATCCAAAACCGATCAAAACCGAGGCAATTATTTCCATGTGAAATAATGTAAATCCAATTACTGTATGCAGTAATCACTTACATGTAATTGCTGTATTAGCACTCACAATCAATAAAAAAAAGCACACAAAATCCCTGGAAAGCAATGGCTTTGTTCAGCTGGACGCGCAGGGTGACGCTCACACAAGAAACAATGTCACACTGAGCAGGAGAGCGCGTGGGCCACCCTTTGTTTTCGCAAAATTAGCAGCCAGGTCACGTGGGCATGCCGAGGAAATCTGAGACCAATTTTTTGTGGAAAAAGGATCGAGGAAAACTGAAACTGAGGATCACGGGCGTCAGTGAAAACCGAGGCATTCCTGTACATATATGACTTTTAGTTTTATTTTCTAAGTATAGACACTGTGTCCTACACTGTCATTTGTTCACGACAAAGTTTTTCTTCTTTTTAGAATACAGAGGCAGGGAGAGAGAGATAAAAAATATATATGAAAACAAGATCTACCCAAGATGCACACTGGAGGCAGGTTTTAAGTGAGTTTCCAGCGTTGCCTAAATACAGAAAGAGAGACATCTTTGGCCGAAAGTATAGGCCACACTCCAAGGGGGACCATGGGTGACGTCATCGTCGGTGAGCCTGGGACATCAGCCAGGCCTCTCCGAGGCGGCTCCCTCTGGATTCTGAGAACGGCACCGAGACATTGTATCTGAGGAGGCTTCTCACACAGAATGACCTCTGCTCCCTTTCCCGGCCACTGTCCCCTCTCTGTCCTCACCCCTTCCCGTAGGCCGGCCACCACCTACACAGCTTCAGGGTAAGTGGCGCATACACGGCCACCTCTGTCCCCCCGACCACCTGAGAGACCCAGGGACAAACACTGCCCAGGACCCCACGTGATTTCTGCTGAACTCGTCGCACACCCCCAAACTCAACAGCGTCCCCTCATCCTGCCCTGTCCCCCTTCTTACTGAAACCCGTGCTCCAGACAGAACTGCCCCCGTCCCTCAGTGCACCCACATGGCTCTGCCCACCTGCTAGGAAGTGGACCTGTCCTGCTAGGAAATGGACCTGTCTCATTTTGGGGATGCAGAACGCCATTCTCCTCCCACACCTTTCCCACGGGGTCCTGGTGTCTGTGAGCTGCGGGGGGCAGGGGGAGCATGGGGAGGCACGGGGGGGGGGCGACAGCAGGGTGGAACACAGGGGGGGGGGCCGCTCAGGAGGCTGGGGAGGGGGGAGCAGTTCATCAGAGCCGAGCTCAGTCCCTTCCTCCTTCCCACACACATCCTTACCAATAACGTCTGTGTACTAAGGAGTGGAGACTAGAGAATGGCCCCACTAGTCTCATGTGGCCTCATGATCTTCTAGACATTTATTATTATTATTATTATTATTTTAACCTGATTGAAAGTTAAATGAGGTTCCTGAACAGAAAGCCCGAGGCTGACACTCCTGTGTCAGACATGCTATATAGATCACGGCTCTTGGGAGGGTCTGGTTTCTAAGCTCTCTGTCATTTCTTAATGTTTTTTTAGAAGCCGGATATGATTCTTTTCTTTATTTCCTTATTTTTGAACCAGCCCACATTTACTCAGCCCACGGCTTACTTGTAGAATGATGCCATTGTTCCCAAACTATAATTAGCCCAATTATTTTGGTAGTTTTTTTTTCTTTTTTTCATCTCGTGGAGATGTTTCCCCGTGGGTAGGAGATGTCACAGCCGGCCGCGTGGACATCCTGCGTCTCTTGTGTCTAACAGAGGCGCTCGTCCTGATGTCTGTGGGGTTTCCACTGCCCAGCACGCAGGAGTCGGGGACCACAGAGAATTCCCAGCCCTGGGTCTCCCCTCTTCTCCCTGCAGTCTTGCAGTTGACAAGGACAAGTTAAGGGCCCTGCTCTAAAAATGCTCTTGTTCCTCTACTGACACAAACATGCGGGACACGAATACCTGCTGGGCAAACATGAGCTATAATGAGCTCCAGGTTCCACACCGCCTTCTCCTTGGTCTGCGCGGTAAGAGCCGCTTTGAAAGTCTGGCTGCCTCTTACCTGTCGGCTGACACACGTCCTAAGGGCTCGGAGCCCTGCTCACGAAGCCCGCCACTCCTTCTGGAACCCCTTCTTATTCCTTTGCCCCCCAAGAACCACTGCCCAAACCGTTATCCCAACATCTAAACTATTTCACGGGCGGAGACGTGAGAAAAGCAATACAACTTCTAAAACATTTTAAAATATTCATACGGCAGAGGCGGGTTTTTTATATATAAATAAAAGCTATTCATAGTGAGGATCTCATTTTATAAGTAGCTAGAGGCTAAATCTATCACTTAAGAAAACTGAGATTTTTTTTTGCTTTTTCCGCTCGTGTTGAGCCAAGGCACGGCGTCAAAAATATATACTAAGTCCAGAAAGGCTACACATTTAGATCAGATTTTTTTTCCCCCCTGAATTTTAATTCAGGGCCCTGGCAGGTTCACTCAGTGGTAGAGGGTCAGCCAGAGTGTGGATGTCCTGGGTTGGATGCCTGGTCAGGGCATGCAGAAGAAGTGACCATCTGCTTTTCACCTCTTCCCTCTCCCCCATCTCTCTTTCTCTCTCTCTCTCTCCTCCCTTCCCACAGCCGTGGTTCTAGGGAGTTGATCCCAGGTGCTAAAAATAGTTCAGTTGCCCAGCAACAGCCTCAAATGGGCAGAGCAATGTCAGCCCCTTTGTGAGCTTGCCAGTGGATCCCAGTCAGGGTGAATGCAGAAGTCTTTCTCTCTACCTCCCTGCTTCTCACTTAAGAAACACACACACACACTCACAGCCATAATGTTTTATTGTTTTGTTTTGTTTTTTAACTGAGTGGGACTGAAACTGAGATGTATTTATTCAAATTCATGTCTATGCTTTTTTTTACAGGGTTACGCAGCTTCCTCATAACAGAAATTTTTTTCCTACTATGTAGTTAATTTACTTTAGATTGAAGAAAAATATAGGTGTAACCTTAAATTTGACTTGTCAGAATTTCTGTCCACGCTGCATTGAATTGCCTCTTTTGGAATGTTTGCCGAGACACAAAATATCCGAATATCAGCAGGGCGTGTGACTGACAGATACTATATATTGACGCCTATAACCGATAAACACAGAAACGTTGACCGTGAAGCGTAGGCATGATTTCGCTGATTTATGACACAAATGGCTGTTAGGTGAACACCCGGATGCTTAGAAGATACAGTTGCGCCCGTCTTGCGCTGCGGCTGGAGTGACTTCCTCCCGAAGGGCGGGGACAGAACGGAGGCACACGTGACCCGGGCAGGTCATGAGAGTTCACCGGGATTCTGCACCTGCTCGCAGCGGCGTGCATGACGGGGTCACTCCATTTCCCTTTGGAAACCCTCCTGACGGGGAGGCCGCTAACCCCATTAACGCTACCACGTGAGCCGCGCTGCTCCAAGGGCTGGCGGAGCGCGTGTCTGCGGTAGGTTCACTGGTTTCTTTCTTTTGTGCTTCCGGCCCGAACGGCTCCTGGGTCTCTGTTGTCCCCTCTGCCTCAGGAGCAAAGCCCAGGCAGCCTCCTGGACCAGGCGACAGTTTCCCTAGTGACAGAATGACATTCCCCCGTCTCCCAGGCAGGTGGGGGTGACTCGGGAGAAGGAAGTGGAAGTGGGCAGGTAGGATTTGGAGAAGCACCTGTAGAAACAGACAGAGCTGCATACACCCTCTCCTTCATTCCAGCTGTCTCTCTGAAAGGCAGATATGCGGATGATATGGAGCAGAGACTAAGATGGGGGACCTGTGCCAAAAAAACCCGGTAAAATGGAAAAAGAAAAAAAGTCAGTTCTTGTCTGAGTCACCACATAGCAGTCAAATCAACCTAGGACTTGTTTCTGGTCTTCCTGTAGGGGGGAGAGAGGGAGAGAGAGAGAGAGAGAGAGAGAGAGAGAGAGAGAGAGAGAGAGAGAGAGAGAGAGAGAATGGGAGAGGGAGAAAGAGGGGGGGGGAGAGAGAGAAATATACTTCTATCATGCTCAAGCCACTATTCATTCCAGTCTCTCTTACTGGAGGTCAAACGCGGTGCTAAGCTGATGTATTGTCCCTTCTGTGCAAGGCCAGCTGGTGTCCACAGGAAAGGAAGGTCATCGAGCACCAGCCGTAATCACGTCTGGAAAATTGCCTTCCTTGTCCTTGAACTTTGCTTTCGTCTTCCGTCTCCTGTCACAATCCCTTGTTGCCTGAGGGCTGTGTCATTATTTCTCGAGTGAGAGTAGACTGCTCGGAGAGGGCAAACGGAGGTTGAAGTGCTCTGAGCCGTCAGTACGTGTAACGGGAAAGGCTTGGGATTGAGACCCCGGGAGTCCCGAGTTCAGATCCCAACTCTTAATGCTTTTCAGCTCTCGAGTTCCTTGGTTTTCTTAGGGGTCAAACGGAACAATAGGGCCACCTCGTTGGGTCGCTCTTTTTTTTTTCTTTTTCACCTAATACTATGAAGTATCATGCTAGCAATAATGTCATGTATTCTTTACTATTTCCATTCTAGCCGAATCTTATCCAAAGTGTGAGAAGAGATCGTTATGGCCTCAATAACGTTCTCTAACCTTATTAGTCATCTCATGGAGCCGTGATTTCTACTAGTCCCGAGAAGTTATTGCTGTTTATATTTTCTGTGTGCTCTCTTTTTTTCCCTACAGATGCTAAGTCCTACTCACTACCGGAGGGCCTTCTAGATTCAGGGTCATTAGTCAGGAAGTATTTGAGGGTGCTAGTGTAACTATGTCTGTTCTCATAAGTAGCAGAAAACATAGTGGGAGGGTGTGTAAGTGTATTAACCAGAATTCAGTTATTTCTTCGCCACCAAAGCTCTGCGTGTTCTAAGCCCCGAAACTCACAGCACAAAGCAGGAAGACAGGCCTGAATGATTGAACAGGTCTTCATTATTACAGTTGTACAGTGTACCTGATTCCCATTCCACCCAACTTATCTCCACCTTCTTCTTTAATCTTTAGGACAACGTAGCTGATGGACAGAGGCTGCCTCTATGCACGCTCCGATAGACGCTGGTTTTTTGTTTGTTTGTTTGTTTGTTTTATGGCCAGAGTCATGGATATTTGAAGGTGGCTTTTGGGATATTAGAAAACAAAGAAATCCAATTTTATAATGGTTGTTGATGTCAGATTAAATTAAAGATGAACGGTTAGCTAACAAAGCAATCCAAAACGTTCCCTGACCTTCTCACTCAGTAATATGTGAAAGAGGCCCAGTCAGCCAGCTCTGTTCCGTGTCATTATTATTTTAGGATGGCTTCACGCTTTGGGGAACGTGACTATGTAATTAATTTTATAGAACCATTAGTACCCATTCATCATCCGAATGGGGGCATTTTAAAAGGAATATTTAAATCCATCTGTCTTTGAAGTCAGAGATGATTCTGGAAAGGGCCTAATGAGGGTTGCTATCATTCCATTCTGATGATTAGAGAAACGTCTTAAATAGAAAGTCATGATATGTAGACAATGGTAGACAAACACAATCAGGCCATGGCAAAACTGAAGAGTAAGGCTAAATAGTCAACTGCTGACGCTCCCTGTTAACATTTAATTCCGAGCAACACGGGTCAAGAGGCAAGCACGTGTTACCCCTCACGTTAAACGTGTCCTCTCGCCGCCTGCGTTCACGTTAAACAATTAGGCAGAAGCACACGGATGGTGATGAAACTAGGAAACCATTCAAGATGCTTTAGGAATACGTGATCATACTCCACCCTAGTAAGGAGTCTGTACTCATAGACATAAAATCCACTTTACTTAATTCAGTGCACATCAATTGAAATCATTTGATATTCAGGGATTAAATCTGTCCTTGAGGATTTTAATATTGCTGATAAGTAGCCCCTGTCTCTAGAGTGTTCACAGTTTAAGGATGGACAATAGTAATGCAACGTAGTAAATGTAACACACACACACACACACACACACACACACTGATAAAAGATACGTACCCAGCTGCAAACTTTCGGGAAGTCTTCCTCTAGGAGACGATAGTTATGGCATCGTTAGCCTGACGGACGTCTCACTGATTTGCCTTCGGACTGTGCTGGGCCTTCAGTTTGCTGCAGTTCTCTCTGGTGCTGACGCCAACACACGTCTTCAGGGCAGGGGAGGACGGTGGGCAGAGGCGTGCCTCTTACCCCCCCCCCCCACCCTGCCCCAGCCCGGCCTTTCCCCGGTCACCAGCAGCCACGGAGAGGGCGAGGCTGTGAAAGCACAGAAAACAGGTGTCATCTCTGTGCACAACGTTGACACCATCCCCTCAGGTAGTGAAAATTAAACACTCATGGCACAAAGTAATTGCAAATGTTATCTTCCCATACATTGATTCTCTTGGTTAATATTCTCTTTGAACCACAATGATTCAAACAAACTGTTTTAAAAGGAACGATGCAGTATCAAGTCAGCTACAGCAACAAGAGGTCCGTGGGACGGCGGCTGTCCCCGCACGCCCAGCACTCTCCTAAAACAAAAGGCCACTTGCTTGGCATCAGACGTCAGCTCTGACGGGTCTCAGGTAGGCATCAACCCAGGGAAACTTAAGATACAATTGTTTAGGTATTGATGACCAGCTGTTCTAATTTTTTATTGATTTGAGAGGTAGACTAGAGAGAGAGAGAGAGAGAGAGAGAGAGAGAAACATCAGTTTGTTGTTCCACTTATTTATGCACTCATTGGTCGATTCTTATACGTGTCCTGACTGGGGATCGAACCCACAACCATGGCCGACCAGGACAATGCTCTAACCTACTGAGCTACCTGGCCAGGATATCTTCTGATTTAATTAATGCTCACGTTTCCGCTATAGCTCTCCTTAGCTGCTAGAAGAGAAGAACGTGTGTTCTTTCTCCACTGTTGTAAACGTTGGAGTCTGTGGTTAACGCGCCGTAGGGGCTAAACATACATTTTCAAACAAAGGGCGCGTTACACGTTGCTGACAGCTTCCCTCCTATGTACAGGTGAGCACAGAGTGTACCACTCAGTTCACATCCACTTTCTGCAGAATTCTGCTGCTTTCATGCGTGAGAGAAGAGAGACAGAAAGAGATGGTTAAGTGAAACTCAGTGCGTTTCTCTCCTGCTCATAAAAAACTTCAGTAAGGTTTAAAGGAGCACTACGCTATATTTTCTAAAGGTGCCCCCTTGTCTTTTCAAGCCTTATGCGACAGAGACAAGTGTGTGAACAAACACGTTCTGTAGCTAATTCTATTGCTTGTGGAGTTTCAGCCCAAACGAAGATGCCCGCCATCGAAATCCTTTGAAGATTTCATTCGCCTCAAGCGTAAGATATTTCTACCAGTCACCGTGTTCCACGTGGGGAAAACTGCATCGTAAGGAAAAAAGACACACTTTTCAACACTTAAAATGTTACCTTGAGTTGACTAGGTTTGTCTTAGCTCAACAGAGAAATGAAGGGAAAGTGAAATGTTTCAATTCGCGTTAAAATTCATCCAAACCAGGAAGAGAAATTGTGCATGAAAACAAATCCTCTCTCCCAGTTTTCCACGCCATTCAAAAAAATAATCAGAAATTAACTTGATTTCTTTTAATTTTTGGAAATTATGCAACACACAACTTCTTCCATGAGTGAATCTAAGCTCAGGATAAAGTATACGTTTCTCTTCTTGCACGTATGTGTCGATACCGTCAGCCATTGAAACAGAGGAGGCCAGAGAGGTTCACTGTGGAATTCTTCATAATAAAGGACGTGAGGAAGAGTACGTTTATGATGAGATTCAATGAGAGGGATAGAGGCTTCTGAGGGATAAATTCCCATTTCTGGTCGGAGAGTTCATGGATCACTGTAGAATAATTGACCTCCGCCCTCCCGGGTTGCCCAGACACTTCACATTCAGCCTCTCCAGAGCTCGGGTTAGTTTTCATTTCGCCTCTCTCCACAATGACTCGACTCCTATTTACATCATCCACAGCACGGGGGGGGGGGGGGGGGTGTCAACGTCAGTTCCTGGATCTGTTAGGTCAGGAATGCCAGAAGGACTCTGTCATTCGCTCCCTCCAGGGGCGTGCTCCAGCATTCAGAGGGATCAGTTTATTGCCGCCCACCCCCGCCGCCGCTGCCCCCACCGCCTGCCTCTCTAATGCCCCCTCCTCTCTAACGCCCCCTCCTCTTCGGTGCTCAGACAACCCCCAGACTTCTTTCCTCGCCGCTTCTCTCTACATTTCCATCACAGCCTCCTGACGTCTTCCCTCATTTCAACCATAGTCCTTTATGACTGACTGATTCTCCTCCAGGATGTGAAAAGCTCTTTTTAATTTTTTATTTAATTTTTAATTAAAAAAATTTTTTTTGAGAGAGTCAGAGAGAGAGAGAGAGAGAGACAGGAACATCAAGCTGCTCCTGTGTGAGCCCTGACCGGCTACCTCTGCTCGGGACGACTGTTCAGCCAATCGAGCCAGGTCTTAATTTAAAAAGTAAATAAGTAAAACAGTGAGAAGAAGGGAGAGAGAGGGGCAGGGAAAGGGAAGAATTCGTGTGTTGTTTCAATCAATCATGCGTTCACTGGTTGTTTCCCATGTGTGTCCGGACCCGGGGATCGAACCAGGAACCTCTGTGCAAGGACCACATTCCCACCAGCTGAGCTCTCCAGCCAGGGATGGAAGAGATACTTACAAAGTCCAATCACAAAGGACTTTCCTTTTTGAAACCGTTCACTAAACTCCATGACTTGCAGAATAATACCGAACTCTTTCCCATAACAGTGTCGTTTCCCCTTGTTCGTTCCCTTAGATCACTACTTTTCTCAAGTTCCCAAATTCAGTCCCGGTCTACCCTTGTCTGTGGTATGTTAAAGTGACCACCAAAATTCCTTTCTTTTTCTTTGTATTTTTCCGAAGTGAGAAGCAGGGAGGCAGAGGGACAGACTCCCACATGCGCCCGACCGGGACCCACCCGGCATGCCCACCAGGGGGCGATGCTCTGCCCATCTGGGGCGTCGCTCTGTTGCAACCAGAGCCACTCTAGCACCTGAGGCAGAGGCCATGGAGCCGTCCTCAGCGCCCGGGCCAACTTTGCTCCAATGGAGCCTTGGCTGCAGGAGGGGAAGAGAGAGACAAAGAGAAAGGAGAAGGGGAAGAGTGGAAAAGCAGATGGGTGCTTCTCCTGTGTGCCCTGGCCGGGAATGGAACCTGGGACTTCCACACGCCAGGCTGATGCTACCACCAAAATTCTTAATATCTGTAATTAGTATGCAGCTTCTCTTTTTCAAACAAAATTTTTTCACTCCACTCTTAATCCATTGCAAGAATGCAAAGCATCATATAAAACATTCACATGCAAAACAAAATTGCACTGGACAAGGTGTCACATGGTCAAAGATGCAATTACGGACCATCCAGAACCCCTCTGATACAATGATCTGTTGATGCTAACAGATCACAAAAATCAGACCAGATTCTTAGGGCTGACCTCAGATTCCAAGCTTTAAAATCCCTCAGGCAAAGGCCCTGGCCGGTTGGCTCAGTGGTAGAGCGTCGGCCTGGCGTGCAGAAATCCAGGGTTCGATTCCCGGCCAGGGCACACAGGAGAAGCGCCTATCTGCTTCTCCACCCCTCCCCCTCTCCTTCCTCTCTGTCTCACTCTTCCCCTCCCGCAGCCAAGGCTCCATTGGAGCAAAGATGGCCCGGGCGCTGGGGATGGCTCCTTGGCCTCTGCCCCAGGCGCTGGAGTGGCTCTGGTCGCAATAGAGCGATGCCCCGGAGGGGCAGAGCATCGCCCCCTGGTGGGCAGAGCGTTGCCCCCTGGTGGGCGTGCCGGGTGGATCCCGGTCGGGCACATGCGGGAGTCTGTCTGACTGTCTCTCCCCGTTTCCAGCTTCAGAAAAATACAAAAAAAAAAAAAACCCTCAGGCAAAGAAATTGCTTCATTATCTTTATTTAAGGAACGGTTTTAAGGCTTTGCTGACTTTCTACGACAAAGGGTAGTGCACAGAGATACCCTCCGAATGGATGAAAAGGGGAGAGTCCGCTGTTTAAGAACTGGAAATGACTTCAAAAACCACTCACTATAAACCCATCTTACAAATGCAAATATTGAGAGTTCCAAAGAGCTTACATGAATTTTCTAAGATTACAGAGAAAATTAGTGATAATAAAGACGGCTAGTCCCTCACTTTAAATTCAGAGTTTTGAGTTTTCAGTTATTTAATAATTTTACAGAAAATAGTCCACTATGCTGACTCAGTCTGCATACGGGAACTAAATTGCTTGCTCAGGTGTCGTGAGTAGGGAAATTGGCTATCTCCTTCCTAATGTTTTCAGACTGAAAGAAGAGCAGCTATCTTCACCAAACAGGAGGATTCTAAGTTAGCACAAGGGAGACAGGGCTTTCTCTGGTGTGTCCTAAACAAGAGGAGAGAAAGATGTGATCAACTCATCAAGTCAGAGTGGAGAGACTGACGGTAGGGTGGGCAGACAGTCTCCAAGCAGAAGATTTATAAAGAGCCTCTGTCCACCAGCAACCACTGGTGTCACTCCTCCTGATATTGCTCTTTCAAGAGTCAAAGACTCTGTCCTCAAAGCCCCTGAGAAGAAAGACCATCCCTGAACCCTCTGGGCATGAAGAGCTGAAGCCTGAGTCTCCCACCACTGAAGTCAGAAGACACAGACAAGCCATTGGCACAACTCAACATCTCCTTCTTACCGACAAAAATTCTCAGCAAATGAGGAATGGAAGGGAGTTTTCTCAACCTGGGAATGGACATCTACGATGAATAGATACCTAGCATTGTAGTTCATCCCCTCCTGAGATCAGGCACATCTCAGTGACCATGCAATAGGGAGACATCTGACAGGTCTCACCAGGCTCAACAGAAGGTGTGTCTGGGCTGTGTTCCTTCCCGGAGGCTTTAAGGGAGGAGCTGGGGCCTTATTCATGCCGATGGTTGGCCAGTTCAGGTCCTTACGGTTGTATCGTCCAGATAGATCCCTGTTCCCTAGCCAGCGGTCCGCTCAGGTCCAATCCCAGATCTGGAGCGGTCACCTGCACTCCAGAGCCTGGGTCTCCTTTCTCTCATCCTCGAAGCCAGCAACCGTGCGGCAAGCTCTTGTGCTTCAGATCTCTCCTGTTTCATCTCTCTGTTGCTTTTTAGAGCTCTCAGAATTTGATTGAGCACACCGGAGGATTCCAGGATAGTCACCCCATTTCAAGGTTTGCAACCTTAATCACACCTGCCAAGTCCTACTTGGTAACATCATCCCAGGTGCCAGGGATTAGAATATGAACGTCCCTGCGGGACCGTTGTTCTGCTTACCACAGGGACAGTGACAGTAATGGTAAACACTACAGCTATACACTTTTTGAAGCATTTTACCTACATGAACTGATTTACACCTGATGGAAACTATGAGAAACATAGCTTTCTTTCCATTGTACAGATGAGGAGAACAAGGCAGAAAGGTGATAAAACTGGCCAAGAGTCACGCCGCCAGAAAGGTGAATAACTCCCCCCCACACACAGTTGTATGGCTGTCGTGCGGGGTCCCGGAAGGTCCGTCTGAGTCCACAGGGACGGTCAGGCCAGTCTGTTTGGTCCTGCCCTGCCTCCGACAGAGCCAAGTCCTAGCTTTGAACAGGAGCAATGAACATAGAACGTTTTAAAGTAGGTCCTATAATAATTCATTTTAGGATCTTGCCTAAAATCACTGGGGGACTTACCAGCTCAGAATTTGTAAATATATTCTGTCTCCACTAAAAATACAAAAGATAGGAGGTGTTGTTTTTTTCTTTTTCCATATCAGGTTTTCAGAAGCATTTACCATCTCTATTATGTCCTAAAACCTTCGGTGCTGTCTCCTTTGAAGCTCTTTCCACACTGAGAATTTTAACCACATGGGAGGCTGGGCGAGTAGGGAGAGGCAGATATAAGGTTAACAACCAGATGCCTCTGGGAGCTGTAGAAGCATCCTGGGGGGGTGGTTCCTTTACCAGGAGCTGTGACCACAGAGAGCAAGAACGTGGGACAGCTCAACCTTGGCTGGGACTTCGCATTCAGAGTGCACGTAAGGGCATTTGTGGTGTGTGTGCCTGTATGTGTTAATCCAATAGAGAATTATAAATTGGCCGTATTTCATGGGGGGGGGGAAGTCGTATATTTATTATTAAAACCACATAAGAAGGATTTTCTTCTATATCATGAGGGGAAAGTCTCTTTAAATAAATCTTGAAGGATAGGATTATCACAATTAACCTCAAAATATAGAGATCATCCTCTATGTGTTAGTCAAAATGATAACCTTGTTGACATATTTAAATAATAGATGGTTGAGACACAAACCAATAAAACACAATAGTTTCAAGGTCAACAGTGACACATTCCACCTTTAATTCCTGTCACTACAGGAAGAAAAACACTGCCCTTAGGTGTTTCAATGTTTACCTGTAAACTGCAATAAAAACTCCATTATGTAGAATAGAGTACATATACCCTTATGAAAATCAATGAAGTCGATGCAACTTTAAAAGTAACCGTGTTCGAAAATCTACTTACATCACAGTATTTGAATTCTATAGTCTCGGTGGTATGTAACTTGATTTTAGTTATTATGTTACCAACAGAATAACAAGTAGTTTACAGATGAATACATTTGCAACCAGAAAATATTCCATGATTTTTTTTTTTTTTTGCTATGATAATGACTGTTTTTGAACCATTTCTCCTTTTATTTATTCTGGAAATGCATCAGCAGCAAGAAATACCATCACTGGGTAAATAAAGAAGGAGTGTAGTAGCAAAAAAATTGAGTTAAAAGGGAGGAGGAAGGGAAGGAAAAAATGTGAGCCACAAAAACTCTGGGCTTTGATTGAAGGAAGGCAAAATGTTAGCAAGCATTAAGTCTCAATTTGTTTGAAAGAATACCTTCCCCTCTGTTTCTCCGAAGAAAACAGAACCATATGTCATCAACCAATGTTGTATTCCAAAGGAACTCTCTCTCCTCGCCTAGACACGTGATATACGTGTTAGGATGCCATGTCATCCTCAAGGAATACGTCATCATCTGAAAGGGATTTCATCACAATGTGCTTTATATATAAATCCATAAACGTCAGAATTACATTTGTGTATACTCTGCACGATGCATCTTCTTCCGTTCCATGAAGACTATTTCAACCATTTCTCCTTCGTAACATTATTCAAAATGTCTGTTCACTTCTAGCAAGTGTTTTTTTAAAGTTTTTTTTTTCTAGTTTGATCATTATTCCTCTTTAAAATGAATAAAGTGCCTTGTAATTGTGTACACACCCCCCCAAAAAAATAATAGGGACTTTATTGGTCTTTTGGAATGTAAGCCATGGGGGGGGGGGGGGATTGGCCACAATTACTAAGGAACAAAAACAACATAGTAAAACCCTTTGATATTTTTCCCTTTTTTTTTCTTTCTTAAAGAAACCTTATAGGATACCTGTATAAGCATCCTTGAATTGGAAGGTCAACGTCTTAGTGACTTTGTCTTGGAGGAACACGAAGAAGCCTCCTGCTGATACTCTGAGGGGAAGATGGTCACCCCGGAGAGTTAGACTGGAATTGAGAGATCATAACGACCTTGGGGACAGCGTAGAAGCTGCCACATGGTACGAGGGGTCATGTCTACTCAGGCTCAGGGTGGGTGTAATGCAGTTCCCTACAGGGAAGGAGGGCTGAGGCAGCGTCAGAATGAAAAAGGACCTTTGGAAAATACTTTCTGTCCTGGATACTAATTATTACAGACACTTATTTAGAATTCAAGGCAAAAGCACAGGATCACCGGCTGGAGCATGGGATCATAGACATCACCCCAGGGTCACTGGCTTGAGCGAGGGGTTACTCGTTCTTGCTCTGCTTTAAGCCCCCCAACCGATCAGGGCACATATGAGGAAGCAATCAATGAACAACTAAGGAGCCACAAGGAAGAATTGATGCTTCTCATCTCTCTCCCTTCCTGTCTGTCTCTCTCTCATTAAAAATAAACAAACAGGCCCTGGCCGGTTGGCTCAGTGGTAGAGCGTCAGCCTGGAGTGCGGAAGTCCCGGGTTTGATTCCCGGCTGGGGAACACAGAAGAAGCACCCATCTGCTTCTCCACCCCTCCTTCCTCTCTGTCTCTCTCTTCCCCTCCTGCAGCTGAGGCTCCATTGGAGCAAAGATGGCCCGGGCGCTGGGGATGGCTCCATGGCCTCTGCCTCAGGTGCTAGAGTGGCTCTGGTTGCAACAGAGCGACGCCCCAGATGGGCAGAGCATCACCCCCTGGTGGGCGTGCCAGGTGGATCCCAGTTGGGCACATGCAGAGTCTGTTTGCCTCCCCGTTTCCAACTTCAGAAAAATACAAAAAAATAAAAATAAAAATAAATAAAAAATAAAAAAATAAAAATAAACAAGCAACAAAAACGATACTTGACAATTCTTGAAAGATGGCAAAGGGTGGATTAAGAGTTTGCAAAAAAAAAGGCACTGGCTACAAAAACTAATAAATAGCCAAGAGCAGGAGGAAGTGTCCGTGACACAGTGGGCGTGTTCACAGCGAGCACTGCTGAAGAGGGTCGGGGACAGAATGGGAGGGTGGGGGCAGCAGGGCCCTGTGCCTCCCAGGTCGGCAGTCATCAAGCTTGGGGGCTGGAGTTTTTGCATGAACAGTGTGGGTTCTATCCTGTAGACAGAGAGGTTTCGAGGTGCAGGCAACTTGGATAAAGTCCCGGAGGTGGCTGAGAGAAAGCTCTGGAAGGAGATAGAACTTTCAGGAGCCACACGGCTAGGACGAATGAATTTAGGGCTGTCAAAGTCTAATTTTCCAAAGGCAAAAGGATGAAATTTAGGCCAGAAAAAAAAAAAAAAAAAAAAGAAAAGAAAAGAATACTGTAACTAATTGTTCAACTAATTAATGAGGAAAACATGAACACATGAGAAACTAGTTATTTACAGGCCATAGGCAAGGTGGAAATGCATATTAGGTTGAGATTCTTGGCTTAATCTTATATTTGCTTAATGTCCAAAAGGGCAAAAAACTATAACCTTTGAGTCATTTGTTCCATCCTATGGAAATAATTTGGGTTTCTCCTGGACGAAAATCAATGTGCTAACATTTACCTTTCCTTAATCTGAGACCTTCGGTCAACAGCATGCAGGGAATTGAGAAGTGTACTTTCAAAACTGTGTGGCTCCATGTTCCTATAGAAAATGAAAATACATATTCTGTCTGACCAGATGGTAATGCATTGGATAGAGTGTCGGACTGGAACACTGAGGACCCAGGTTCGAAACCCTAAGGTCGCCGGCTTGAGCGCGGGCTCACCAGCTTAAGTGTGAGATCATAGATGACCCTGTGGTCACTGACTCGAGTGGAAAGGTTTCTGGTTTGAAGCCCAAGGTCACTGGCTTGAGCAAGGGGTCACTCGCTCTGCTGGAGCCCCTGGTCAGGGCACATATGAGAAAGTAATCACTGAACAACTAATGTGCCACAAGAAGAATTGATGCTTCTCATCTCTCTCCCTTCCTGTCTGTCTGTCCTTATCTGCCTCTCTCTCTGACTCTGTCTGTCTCTGTCAAAAGAAAGAAAGAAAGAAAGAAAGAAAGAAAGAAAGAAAGAAAGAAAGAAAGAAAGAAAGAAAGAAAGAAAGAAAGAAAGAAAGAAAGAGGTCCTGGCTGGTTGGCTCAGTGGTAGAGTGTCAGCCTGGCATGCAGAAGTCCCGGGTTCGATTCCCGGCCAGGGCATACAGGAGAAGCGCCCATCTGCTTCTCCACCCCTCCCCCCCTCCTTCCTCTCTGTCTCTCTCTTCCCTTCCCGCAGCGAGGCTCCATTGGAGCAAAGATGGCCCGGGCGCTGGGAATGGTTCCTTGGCCTCTGCCCCAGGCGCTAGAGTGGCTCTGGTCGCGACAGAGCGATGCCCCGGAGGGGCAGAGCATTGCCCCCTGGTGGGCAGAGTGTCGCCCCCTGGTGGGCGTGCCGGGTGGATCCCGGTCAGGTGCATGCGGGAGTCTGTCTGACTGTCTATCCCCATTTCCAGCTTCAGAAAAATACAAAAAAAAAAAAAAAAGAAAGAAAGAAAGTACATATGGCATACCTTTTGACTTTATTTCCAACTTCTGGATAAATATTCTTTACCTGGGAAACCTACATCAGTATTTTATTATGCACCGCCCTTTCCACTAAGTTTATGTACCATATAATTACACAATTTAAAATATGTGTACATAAAAGCTGTTTTCCCCTATCATCGTGTATAATGTATTCTAAAATTTCCCACTAAATATACCGCTTGAGAAATATTTCTTGCCTCTAGAAGTATTCATGGACAGCATTAAGTAGTGGGCTCTCTTTATCATTTTAAAAAAAAATCAGTTTCATGTGTATTTATTTCATCCAAAACAGTTGTCCGTCATAATGAAAAACAAACAAGCAAAAACCACACCAGATCATTCTGAAAGTGCGGAGAAGACTCGTGGCTTGGCTCAGCTTTTCCTCAGATCGGACGGCTATGGCCAAGAATTCCCCCTGTGCCATGTTGAATAAACTCACTGCTGTTCCAGGTGGTGGACGCTGTCCCCAGCTGTGTTTCGCGAAACCCATCCTGTGTAACTGGTGTCTGATAGGAAACAGTGAATACTCGGTGTCCTTGACTCTCCCGTGTCCCTCAGCAGGAACGATGGAGCTCATCAACGGCTCTCCCTTTAGAGATGGTTAAGTTTTTATTATTAAAAATTTAGGACTAGGCCCTGGCCGGTTGGCTCAGTGGTAGAGCATTGACCTAGCATGTGTAAGTCCCGGGTTCGATTCCCATTCAGGACACACAGGAGAAGCGTCCATCTGCTTCTCCACCCCTCCCCCTCTCCTTCCTCTCTGTCTCTCTCTTCCCCTCCCGCAGCCAAGGCTCCATTGGAGCAAAGTTGGCCCAGGCCCTGAGGATGTCCCCATGGCCTCCCCTCAGGCACTAGAACGGCTCCTGTTACAACGGAGCATTGGCCCAGATGGGAAGATCATCGCCCCCGGTGGGCGTGCTGGGTGGATCCCACCCAGTTCAGTGCATGTGGGAGTCTGTCTCTCTGCTGCCCTGCTTCTCACTTCAGGAAAATACAAAAAAAAAAAAAAAATAGGGCTAGGTGGCCTTTATGCAAAATAGAAGCAGTCCCTTAAATACTACACAGAAGAAAGTCCACACATCAACTAGTCTAAACTCCAGGTACTTGTACTTTAAGCAAATGTCTTTCAGTAGTTACCTGGCTCACACCTAGGACTTTATGTAACAAGAGTCAGTACATTCTTCTTCTGAGGGGTCCTGAAGAGAGGACTTGTGTTACAGAGTTGAAAGTTCATTCCGTTCGATCATGCAACAAATGTTGATTGACACTGTCTAAGTTCCGGAAACCTGACGATCCAAAGCCTGTGCTCTCCGCGATCCGCCGTGGAAAGTGGGGAAAGTCTGAGGACAATGAAAGGAAACTTCGAGTTTCTGTGGTGAGACCCAGGCGCTCACATGGGATTCTGATGGACAGGGCGTCCTGGGACCACGGTGTCCACCAGCGGCAGGACCACCAGGTCGATTTCTCACATATACCTTTGAACGTGTCTTTGGTCTACCAAAGCGACTGTTTGCGTTAAACACTGACAACCTTCCATTACGCACAGTATGGTTTGCAAGGAAGAATACAAACTTTTTAGAAATCGGTTTTGCTCTGTCCGTTTGGCAGGGGACGAACCGTGTTAGTTGCGGTTAGCAGGGTTTCTGAGGAAAGCTCACAGTATGTGGCAGCGCTCGCAGTGCCTTCATGGACTGGACATGCAGTACTGGACTCTTCCCGGCGAGCGGTGCGGTCAGTTACCTAATGCCGTGTTCTATCCATGATGTGACAGGGGACATCTTCCGGCACCTACCGCCCATCTCCCCCGGATCAGACCAACGGTGTCATGTGAGGACATCGAGGCACCTGTCCTCGAAGCAAATATGTCCCGAGGCCGGATGTCAGGTTCCCACCCCTCCGACGCTTTAAACAAATCTCGTCAACCGCTCTGTGTGTGACAGATTCCACTAGCAACGTTATTTTTCCCCCCTGCTAGACATTTTTTAGTTAAAAATGAAAAGAAAAAAAAAGAGAAATCTACGATGTGCTTCCGAGAGTATCTACCAATGCAATATTTTACTGTACAGTTTTATGAATCTGAATATTGTGCACCGAAGCAGCTGAATTTCAGGAGACATGCCGGGAACATGCTCTCTTAGCAGCTTTTGCTGTATCACTTGAAGCCTCCAACTGTGTAAGAAAATGACCTAATATAGGCTCAAGCCCCAGGGACTTACTGATGAACAAGGAAGTAGGCTTCGTAATAAAACAAACTAAACGTCATGGTTCAAAACTCAATGGGTGGTCCATCTCATCTTCTGAGAGAGGCTCCCAAACTTTTTCCTTCCAAATAGCCTAGTGTATGGGCTTTGAATATTAAACCAGGTAATTCCTACTAAACACGCAGTTGGGAGCGAACCAATGAAATATCATCCCTTAGTTCCCTGAGATCTCTCACAATCATTTTTCAAATTTATGACAGGATTCTGACAATTCTATTTTGTGATGCCCGCAGGTCGGCTAACCATTTCTGAAATGACGAGTCAAAACATTGCTTTGAGGCCCTGGCTGGTTGGCTCAGTGGTAGAGCGTTGGCCTGGCGTGTGGAAGTCCCGGGTTCGATTCCCGGCCAGGACACACAGGAGAGGTGCCTATCTGCTTCTCCACCCCTCCCCCTCTCCTTCCTCTCTGTCTCTCTCTTCCCCTCCTGCAGCCGAAGCTCCATTGGAGCAAAGTTGGCCCAGACACTGAGGATGGCTCTATGGCCTCTGCCCCAGGTGCTAGAATGGCTCTGGACGCAACAGAGTGACGCCTCAGATGGGCAGAGCATCGCCCCCTGGTGGGCATGCTGGGTAGATCCCGGTTGGGCGCATGGGGAATCGGTCTGACTGCCTCCCCGTTTCCAGCTTCAGAAAAATACAAAAAAAAAAAAAAAAAAAGCAAACACTTCTTTGAGACTTTCTGTTGGAATGAGTTCCCAGTAGCCATTCCAATCCTAGCATACCTTCCCTTGATTTTTTTTTTTTTTCATTTTTCCGAAGCTGGAAACAGGGAGAGACAGACAGACTCCCGCATGCGCCCGACCGGGATCCACCCGGCACGCCCACCAGGGGCGACGCTCTGCCCACCAGGGGGCGATGCTCTGCCCATCCTGGGCGTCGCCATGTTGTGACCAGAGCCACTCTAGCGCCTGGGGCAGAGGCCACAGAGCCATCCCCAGGGCCCGGGCCATCTTTTGCTCCAATGGAGCCTTGGCTGCGGGAGGGGAAGAGAGAGACAGAGAGGAAAGCGCGGCGGAGGGGTGGAGAAGCAAATGGGCGCTTCTTTTGTGTGCCCTGGCCGGGAATCGAACCCGGGTCCTCTGCACGCTAGGCCAACGCTCTACCTCGATTTTGTAGACTCTGATTACCAGTAAGAACATAGGATTTGGTACCAGAATGAGACCCTGGATGAGACAGATGTTCACCGCTCAACACTGGACAAGCTCTTCTTCTGAACCTCGGGGACCCTGTCTATAAAACCATGAAGGTAGAAATACCTTCCCCAGGTATGTTTTAGATACCTGCGTTAGAGGCAATGTTGATACGCATGGAAGAGATTTGAAACACAGTAGTTTCAAAGTACATTAATAGGTTTTAAAATAAGTATAAATATAATGATAGATAGAATTCAGAAGTCAACGGCCCCCTACTTTACAGTTTCAGCCCATTCTAGTCACGTCACGGATTGGTCTGATAGAAAGAGAACATTTTAGCTGGCGTGGGCAGTTACTCATTTTAACAATTTGGTAACTGGTGGATTGGCTCAGTGGATAGAGTGTCAGCTGGGCACATAAGAAGCGGCCATCTGCTTCTATCCCCCTCACTCTTCCCCTTTTCTCCCTCTTCCCCTCCCGTAGCCAGTGGCTCTATTGGTTTAAGCGTGGCCCCAAGCACTGAGGATAGCTCAGTTGGCCCGAACGCACCAACCTCAGGCACTAAAAATAGCTCAGTTGATTAGCCGCAGGTGGGGTTTGCTGGATGGATCTCTGTCCCGGCTCACGTGGGAGTCTGTCACATTATCTCCCCTCCTCTCACTTAAAAGAAAAAAAAGAAAACGAAAGAAAGAAAGAAAGAAAGAAAGAAAGAAAGAAAGAGAGAGAGAAAGAAAGAAAGAAGTATTGCTTTGTAAAATCTGCATCAACCAGTACATCATTTGAAACGTTAACCAGTTGTACTTCTTGTCAGTGTCTTATGTATCTTCCTTTTTGCTTCTCACCATGTCCGGTATTCCAACTGGTCGACCCAGACAATTCTTACATTTCTAGGTAAAGTTTAAGGAGCAAATAGACCAGTATTTAGAATGTGATCCACTTCAGCGTAGACTGAGCAACCTATACGGATCCTTGACCCAGCTGTGCGAGAGTCCCTCAGTAGACTCCATGATCAGAGAAACATCTCCATTATGAATTCTCCCAGAATATCGGAGTGGGAGTGGCCTAAGCCAGTATCGATCTCCCTTCTGCAGGAATGCTAAACTTTATCTGAACAGAAACTCTCATTAAAGCTCGAGCAGGGGCCCTCTGCTGATGCTGTTTCTTAAAATGTCTTTTGTGCGATACGTTTCTTTCTAATTAAACGCCCTCAGGTGTGGAGGAATCAATGCAGCTCTCCGAGATCTACTTTTGGTAAATAAAAATCATTGTGCGGCCACAAAATGAACCACGTGGCCGTACCTTCAGTGAGTGGCAGGAAAGCATCTTTAATTTGTACAAAAGCATCGGAAAAATCTATAAAACACAAACTCTACTTGGGCTCTTTTTTATTCCTAAGTGGCAGTTTTATGTTCTAGTTGGATATATGTTTTTTTCTGCTCAATATAGCTCTGCTTAATGGCCATGGTGCATATTCAAAATAAAGTTAAAGACAATAAATCCCGCCGATAGGAACTTATTTTAAGAAACTGAACAGGTCTAGCTTTTTATGCCAAATATGCTTTTAAAAAATCTATTATTTTAAAAAATGGCCAAAGTCGAAAGGAGCTACAGAAGTTTCCTTTGTTCTTTTCTTTTCTCTTGGACAGAACTAGAATTATAGTCCTCTATGCAGTCAAAAAGTTCCATCGTTAAAACAATTTTCCATAATTAAAACAATTTAGCTTAAAATTTTTTTTTTATCATGGAAGGCAGCCCTCAGGAATAACTCATTTGAGGGGAGTCCCTACACAGCAGACCTGCAGAACAGCTTCTCATATGGCGTTAGGCTAAGGGGAGGTGCTGACACTTTCTTTTAATTAGGGGCTACTGTTAACAACGTAAAGACGTTGTAACTACATTTTCCAAGCACAGAAGAGCTCATCCACACTGCGATAGGACCAGAAGGCATCCCTGGGGTCTCCCAGAGGCACCTGTGAACACCCAGCACCAGTAGGCATCAACCAGTGCACCATTTGAAATGTTAACCAGTGGGTGGGCGGGCATTCTGCAGATGGGCAGCTCCCATCTGTGTTGGTGATCTGTGGGGGCACTTGTACCAATCCCTGTCATGTGATGGGACGCTGAAAGATTGGCAAGGTAATGACCCTCAGTGCTTGTTTCTCTCTGGGATGTATGCTATCTGGATTAGGGATGGCATATTATTTAAAAATTATACTTAACTACATATTTAAATCCACAGGGCTTAGCAACGTGTCTAGTAGATAAAGACCATGATTTATCTATTGAATAACTGAGTATAAAACATGAATAAGGTCTGATCCATGGTGGTACAGTGGATGGATAAAGCATCGATCTGGAATGCTGAGGTCGCCGGTTCAAACCCTGGGTTTGCCTGTTCAAGGCACATATGGGAGTTGATGCTTCTTGCTCCTCCCCCATCTCTCTCTCTCTCTCTCTCTCTCTCTCTCTCTCTCTTTCTCTCTCTCTCTCCCACAACCTCTCTAAAATGAATAAATAAAAATTAAAAAGAAAAAACACGAATAAGGATTTCTGTTGCAGCAGAATTGGGCATTCTTGCGTGCTTGTGTGTGGTGTGTGTTGTGTGCATGTGTGTGCCTGAGCTCAAACCTAAGACAGACAGAAGGACGGACTGACGTGCTAGAAAAGAGGAAACCCACAATTGTAACCTTGTTGTTCTTATTTTAACTCATTCTTTTTTATACATTTCTTCAGGACAACACAGAAGACCGTATAAGTAGAAGCACCTAAGAAAAATGGCACTAAGACATTTTTGAACCATTACTTTATACAGCAGTAGCCTTCAAAATTATGTAGAACGCAGTATTTTTATAGTGTCAGTTAAGTCAAGAAGTTTGATAGTGTTCAGATATTTCATGGATTTTGTGATATTTATATCTCATTTAATTACTATTTAAAGAAGTATTTTTTTAAACTCCGTACATGATTATCTACTGATATCTCCCTGTAATCCCAGTGTTTGCTTCCTAAATTCTGAAGCTCTATTAGTTAAACACATAATTTTTATCTTCCTGTTAAAGTGACCCTTCATGCTTACAATATAAATCCATTTAGCTCTGTTAATACTCTGTTGAAAGCCTGTTTGTCTAATATCTGGGGAGATGCTCTGTCTTGTGTTTAATATTTGCATTTCTTCATCATTTTACATTCATTTATTATTTAATTGTTCTGTGTCTTTGTATTTAAACTATGTTTCTTATAAATAGCATAAAGCTTTTTTGTTTGTTTGTTTAAATCCCAACTGACAATCTCTTCCCGTTAACGGGAGTTTTTTATTTATTTACATTTAATGTAATTCTTTTAGTCACCACGTATTTTTCCCCTCGAAATTCCATTGTATGCCTTCTCATGGGATAGTTAATATTTTTATGTGCAAATTTAATTCCTCTGTTGACACGACCGGACCCGTTTAAATAATTGCTTCGGAGTAGAGTTTCTCAATGTTACCGCTATGAACATGTAAGCCTGGGTAATTCTTTGTTGTGAGGGGCCTATCCTGAGTATTGTATTGTATTTAGCATCATCTTGTCCTCTACTCCCTAGGTGTTAGGAGCTCTGCTCTTTCAGAAAGTCAATAGTATATTCCCAGATATACTAAGTGTTTTATGAGGGGAAGAGAACCACAACTTACAGTTAAGGCTTCAGGGTTTCAAGACCTGAATCACAAGGTCACCATGATCAACTTAAAGATAACATTATACTGCTCCATGTAAGAACCTTACACCCGTAACATAGTTTTACTTCCTCTGCATTTGGAAGTAAAACTATGTTGCCTTTACTTCATAACATGTATATACTCAAGTGTTAAGTCTCACAGAGAAACGGAACTATTTATACGTTCCGTATTCACTTCTCTTGAACGAATTAATATGTATGAAAGGTGATCTTTTCTATTTACCCACACAGTTAGTCTGTCTCTGGCTCTGCATTTCGTCTTGAAAATAGAAGCTTCCATCTGGTGTCATTGTTCCCCGGAGAACTTCGATTAAATTTCTTATGCAGCAGATATGCTAGCAGTAATTTCTCTCCATTTTTTATTAATCAGAAAATATCTCAGCTGCACCTTCATTTTTTAAGGATAATTTTGCATTTTTGCACTTTCATGATGTTCCGCAGTGTCTCCCCTTTTCATTGGCATTGGTGGAAAATCAGTTATCATGTGTATACTTGGTCCCAAGCACTTACAGTGTCTAGTTTGTCAGCCTGTTTTTCATGTTTCTCTTAATGTTTATAGCTTGCCATTTGAGAGTAGCATGGCTCGGTCCGTCTTGGCATATACCCTGTTGAAGAATTTGCTGAAATTCTTCTATTTTCCACCAATATTTTGAAACATTCAAACATTGTCTTTTTGATTCTTTTTTTTTCCTTCCTTCTCTCTAACCTCTCCCTCTAGGACTCTAATTGCATTATATTAACCTGCTTGATATTGTCTAACACGTCACTGACTTCTGTTCTTTTCCACCATTTTTCTCACTGTTCTTCAGATTAAGAAAATGCTATTGTTTCACCTTTCATACTGGTTAGTCCTATCAGCCGCAGCCTCAGTGCTGATATGTCTACTTTCTGAATTTTTTCACTTCAGGTCAAACAGCTCTATCCCCTTTTTATTTATTTACTTTTTCAATAGTCTCAATCTCTCCGCTAAGATTTCCCATCTAGCCACTTTTCAAAATTATGTTCTCCTCAAGAATTTGAACAGGTGTTTTTAAAAGTGTTTCAGAGTCCTCGTCTGAGAATCTAACACCTCCATTGTCTCAATGAGTTGAGTGCCTGTTTTCTAGGTATAGATATTTCGCTATTTTCTCGGCATGTCTAGAAATTTCTTTCTTAAACTAGATGTTTATCAGGGTGACACTGGTTAACATAACTGCGTAAGATTCAGATGCCCCATTCTGCCACACATCTTCGTGCCCTGTATTGTGTGTTCTAGAAATTCTAATTACCTGCCACAGTTAGATTATGATATTTTCTGGTAAAGACTAATAACTTTTTTCCCCTTCAGGTTAAATTACTGACTGAAAATGTTGGTCTTAGTATTTTTTTTTTCTTGTTTAGAACAAGTTTAGCCTCATAGGGAAGTGAGTCCTAGAAAGTGGCATTTATTTTTAAGCACGGTTGTTATCCTTAAAGGTAACATATTGGGTACATGATTCAATGCTGACATGCTAATCAATGTCTGTCTCTTCACTCTGCCATTGCGTGACTCTGGTATCACGTTTTGTCTCTTAACTCCGTGACAGGCGATCTTTGCTGGGCATCTTAGTCCTTTCCAGTACCTGTACGGCCTAGCCTTCACCCCAAAACTTAGGGTGAGTACTCAGAGAATTTTGGAGACCCCTTCTGAGGGGCTCCCTTTTCTTTAGGACTATGCTTTACAAAGCTCAGCTGCCTGATTCGTTGATGACCGAATCCCTTTCCCTCAGATCAACAGGATTACCAAAATTTCTGTCCGCCTCCACCTGTCTGAGCCACAGCCGTACACACCACCATGCAAAGAGCTGAGACACCATTTCCCCGTTGCAGTCTATTCTCTCAGGGGCCACTGGGCTGTGCTCCCTGTTTTTCAATGTCTAGAAAGACTTCTCTCAGCTATTTTAATCAGTCTGAAAGTTGTTTTCAGCAGGTCAGCATATACAGTACCAGAGAAATCAAAATGTCTATATCTAGATTTAGCAGCCCTGGCCAGTTGGCTCAGTGGATAGAGCGTCGACCCAGGTGTGGACATCCTAAGTTCGATCTGGGTCCGGGCACACAGGAGAAGCACCCATCTTCCCCTCTCTCTCCCCCTTCTCTCTCTCTTCTCCTCCGGGAGTCAGTGGCTTGACTGTTTTGAGCCTTGGCCTCGGGGGCTGAGGACGGCTCAGTTGATTCGAACATGGGCCTCGGATGGGGGTTGCCGGGTGGATCCCAGTTGGGGCCCATGCAGGAGTCTGTCTCAGTATCTCTCTCCTCCTCTCACTTAAAAAAAAAAAAGATTTGGCATGATTCTCTTTCACTGTTTTTTTTTTTTTTTTCAATGCTTGTCAAATCTTCCTTTAAAAGACCATAAGGTCAGGTCATTCGCCAGAATTCAACATAAATGGTAAACAATTAAAGTACATGAAGCAAAAGATGCAAATTGTAGAACAAGTTCAAGTCGCAATGCCGGCAAACCACGCTAGCACATAGCACATGCTTTACGCACACGCGCCTAAAACAGTACACCTATGAAAAATCCAACCAAAATATTGAAAATAATTACAATCATGACGATATTATTGATGATGACAGATGCTTTTCTGGGTTTACCGTGTGGCAGACATTTACCTGTATTGACTCCACTGACCTTTACAACAATTCTATGAAATAAATATGACCATGATCCCCATTCACAAGAAGAGTAAATACCCGGGCACTGAGAAGTGTAACAACTTGCCCAAAGTTACCAACGTAGAATCACCAGGAAGTGTTAATTTTTTTTATAAAAAGAACATACTTTTATAATTCTTATTGTCTAATATCTTGATTTTTTAATAATTTGTTTTTGGAATCTGTGAACTAATTGCCCAATTCCACTTTTTATTGTTTTTACAATTAGCACCTTGTTAACTGTAGACAAGTGTTTCCCAACAGAGGATTGGGCTCCAAAGAGGTGTTAATGAAAAAAGAAAGAAAAGGGAGCTAGTTTAATAAGGCACGGGAAAATTACTGTGTATCTGACATAGGACTGTGAATTAGCTGGTTCTATCGAGGGAGACATATATTTTTCTCTGAAAATCACTTCCCATGCTGTGCCCAATTTTAAGAACTTCTATTCATTCTTTGGTTTTCATGTAAGTTTATGATAACAAGACTTGATGATTTGATTTATGTAAATATTGCCTTGATCGTTGACTTTATATCAAAATAAATACTCTGACTACTCATGGCGAAATAACATACTTTAGAATGCAAAAGTTCGAGTATCAATGGGATAATCAGTGGAGGCTAGAGAAACACATAATATTTTTGTTTCATAATGAACAACTTTCTTACAGGCTAAACATGTTTGTTCAATCCTGTGCTGTCTGCGTTCACGAAGCCAAGTTCACATAATATTCAAGATTTGGTAAAGGAATTGTATTGGAATTTCCTTTGACCTATTCAAAGATAATGATCTGCTTTGAAGTTAAATTGTCAGGCAATGTTTTCACCATGATGTTTACAGCAAGTAGATGGAATACTTCCCTGAAACCCAATACAATGAAGGATTTTGATAGAACAGACAGAATACTTGATTCAATAAGGATGTAATAAGATAGCATTTTATGACCTGGACGGTTGGCTCAGTGGTAGAGCGTCGACCTGGCGTGCAGGAGTCCCAGGATCGATTCCTGGCCAGGGCACACAGGAGAAGCGCCCATCTGCTTCTTCACCCCTCCCCCTCTCCTTCCTTTCTGTCTCTTTCTTCCCCTCCCGCAGCCAAGGCTCCATTGGAGCAAAGTTGGCCCGGGCGCTGAGGATGGCTCCGTGGCCTCTGCCTCAGGTGCTAGAATGGCTCTGATTGTGGCAGAGCGACGCCCCAGATGGGCAGAGCATCGCCCCCTGGTGGGCATGCCGGGTGGATCCCGGTCAGGCGTATGCGGGAGTCTGTCTGACTGCCTCCCCGTTTCCAACTTCAGGGAAAAAAAAAAAAAAAGATAGCATTTTATGTCTCTATGAAGATAGTGAAGAAAAAGCAAGGTATGTTAACATATTATGTATCAAAAGATAAATATAATGATGGAAAAAAATGTACTTTATTTTGTAAACGTAAGTTACTGAACTAATCAGAGATGTGGACAAGTGTATGTTTTAATGTAAGTGTTGGAGTCACAGTGGAACTGAAGGAAAAGAGGTTTGTCATTTAAAGTAGGGTGGCCATTGTTCAGTCTCACTGGAAAGATAACATTCCAGCATAAACTTGCTGAGATAACAAATATTTTTAGGTTTTCTTTTTAACTTTTAGACTTTTAATCCATTTGAAGTTAGAGACATATGGGAAGTAGCATTCTTTATCTCAACCCCCCAAAAAAGATAGGCGGCCCTGTGAAACCTAACTTTCATCTGTTGTACTGCTAATGCTCACATCTTTATGTGCCACATACTCATCTGTTCATGGACTTCTTTTTCAATGGAATTTATGTATTTTTTTCTGTTGCTGCCTTTATAATACATGGCTTTAATGTATAATGTATATATACATATATATATGAATATGCTCTACAACTTACAGGTTTGTATCAACTTACAGGTTGTACAATGTATACTGAAATTATATTTTGAGGTATTGATAAGATATCCTCTTTACTATGGGCTGTCATTTTTCATATGGCTGGTTTAGGGTTATACTTTCCTGTACCTAGAAACATCTGTGCTCAGAACAATCTGTAGGAATGGGGATTTTTTATTCTATTTAATTTATCAATGGCTTTTGGAAAAACTAAAGTTCTGTATTTTAAATATATGATATCTCTTTTTATTTTATCAGATTTGCTTTAGTATTTACAACTTACTTTATCAAAGTTTATTTTTCATCTTTTTAGATTTATTACTTGCTGCTTTTTAAAATTTTTTTTTATCTATAAAAAAATTTTTATTATGAAGAATTGGCTTACATGATTATGGAGGCTCAAGAGTCCCATAATCTCCCACCTGCAAAGTGGAAGCCTAGGAGAGCCAGTGATGTCATTGAGTCCACAAGGCTGAAAAGTCTTAAGACCTCAGGGCGCACAAGGGCAAGAGATGAAATGAGACGCCCCAATTCAAACAATAAGGCTGGAAAAAAAGAGAGGGTTGATTCCTTAGACTTCCTTGGTGGTTGTTGTTGTTCTAGTGTAGTTGGAGGGTGAGGCAGCTTTGCCTGTGCGCCCTTGTTCCTGTTTCTCAGGAACTCCCAAACCACTGTCATTAGAGCTGGAGGGGATGCAGTTTTAAGTAGTAGGAGGTTCAAAGTGGAGCTGGTGAGTTTGACGTATGAAACCAACACTGTGGAGGAAAAACAACTGTATGTGTGTACATTCTCTGGGGAGTTGGATGGTAGGACAGGAATACACTTTTAAACATGTTGTTTTAGACCAGGGGTCTCCAAACTACGGCCCGCGGGCCACATGCGGCCCCCGGAGGCCATTTATCCGGTCCCCGCCGCACTTCTAGAAGGGGCACCTTTTTCATTGGAGGTCAGTGAGAGGAGCACATTGACCATCTCATTAGCCAAAAGCAGGCCCATAGTTCCCATTGAAATACTGGTCAGTTTGTTGATTTAAATTTACTTGTTCTTTATTTTAAATACTGTATTTGTTCCCGTTTTTTTTTTTTTTTTTTTTTAACTTTAAAATATGTGCAGTGTGCATAGGGATTTGTTCATAGTTTTTTTTTATAGTCCGGCCCTCCAACGGTCTGAAGGACAGTGAACTGGCCCCCTGTGTAAAAAGTTTGGGGACCCCTGTTCTAGACCATTCTATGTGGTTACTTTCCGTCTCTGAGTCTATAAGGCTCGCCATGCAGGACTCCTCCTGAGCTTATCAGATTTAATATGTGGCCCCGTTTTTGCTTTTTAAAATTTTGTAGCCATTATAAATGCAATATAATTTTATTATTTCTTCATTAGTTATCAAAGGTTTATTACTTATGTATATAGATGCATGTCCAGCCATGTTGTTAAAACCTCTTCTTAGTTATAATACCTTCTGAATTAATTTATTTTTAATTCTCTAGAGACACATTTTTACTGCCAATAAATGATGACAATTTTCTCATTCTTTTTCTTTTCATAAAATATAGTTGGATTGACAAGAAACTCTACAGCAATGATGACATTTTTTAATGTCTTGATTTTAATAGGATTGTTTATTATGTTTTAACTTTAATATGATAATTGCTATAATTTTATAACTGAAAGTTTTTATCATATAAAGAAAGCTCCCATTTATTCACATTCATTAAGATAATTTACCAAAATGTGTGTAGAGTTCTATCAAATTTTGTTATTTTCTGCGATTGTTAGGGTGTTTTTTCTCATTTTGATCTGTTAATGTAAAGGACATTAGTAGATATTTTTCAAATGTTACACATCTTTCAATTCCTAGTTAGTCCTGATTTTTTTTTTTTATCCAACGCTGGATAAACTTAATAATATTTATACGAAACAGTTTTGTTTCCACAACCACAAAATGTCCCCCTTGTTTTGTCTTACTATTAGAGTACCATTAGTTTCTTAAAATAAATTCATTTATTTTCCAGCTTCTCTATAATCTGTAATAACTTTATTTATTCTTTATTTATATATTTATTTAGTGAGAGAGAATGAGAGAAAGGAAGAGAGAGAGATAAGAAGCATCAATTTTTCATTTTGGCACTTTAGTTATTCATTGATTGCATTCTCATAGGTGCCTTGACTTGGGGGGGGTAGTGAGGGGGAGCTCCAGCTGAGCCAGTGACCCCTTGCTCAAGCAGTGACCTTGGTCTCAAGCCAATGACTTTGGGGTCATGTTTACAATTCCACACTCAAGCTACAACTCTACATTCACACTGGTGAGCCAGCGCTCAAATGGATGATCCTGTGCTCAAGCCAGCAACCCCAGGGTTTCGAACCCGGGTCCTCTGCATCCCACACCGATGCTCTATCCACTGTGTCACTGCTTGGTTGGGCTGTTACAACTTTTTAATATGAGAAATATCTCTGCCTTGAAAGTCAGCAAAATTATATGAGGTTGGTGTCTAATTGTGAAATTAAATACTGACTTAAAGATGTATGATTATAGGTGACTACAGATTTTCTAGTTACTGAGATGTGGTTTTGAGTCATATTTTTCTATAAATTGGTTCATTTTATCTGTTTCTCAAAGGTGTTGTTTTAAATGTATATCTTTAAGTTTTAATTTCATCTTTATCTTTAACAAAACTAAACTCTTAGTTTGTGTACAACTTATTTAAGCTTCCTTACTTTTTTGTTTGGTCCATAATTACAAGGATGTTATCTACTTTAATAACTTTTAGGATCTTTTTGAAAAACCAAGTTTGAAGTGTGTTGTCAATTGTATTACAGTGTTAGTTTTTAAAAATGGTATCTACTTTATCATTTAGGGAAATTCAAAGATATGGGGAAAAAAGTTCTGACAAGAGTGCCAGGATTCAGGTGGTCCACAGAACAAAATCTAAATTCCATCGCAAAAGGAGTCCTGGAAGCCACAGGTTCCTTACGGCGGTCCTCAGTGAGAGCCAGGATCGCTGTTTCCTCCAATGCGCATGGAGGGGTCTGGACCAACGGTGTGTGTCCACTGTCCGTCCTGTCTGGTTGGGGTTGATCAATATTTTATTACTACCCCCCATGCACAAAACCGACATGGTGAAGACCAGGGTTTAGGAAGGCAGTGTAATGAATGTAAGAATTATATTTTAAAATCATTCGAAAAATGTTACTTTTTTTTTTTTTTGTATTTTTCTGAAGCTGGAAACGGGGAGAGACAGTCAGACAGACTCCCGCATGCGCCCGACCGGGATCCACCCGGCACGCCCACCAGGGGCGACACTCTGCCCACCAGGGGGCGATGCTCTGCCCCTCCAGGGGTCGCTCTGCCGCGACCAGAGCCACTCTAGCGCCTGGGGCAGAGGCCAAGGAGCCATCCCCAGCGCCCGGGCCATCTTTGCTCCAATGGAGCCTCGGCTGCGGGAGGGGAAGAGAGAGACAGAGAGAAAGGAGAGGGGGAGGGTGGAGAGGCAGATGGGCGCCTCTCCTGTGTGCCCTGGCTGGGAATCGAACCCGGGACCTCTGCACGCCAGGCCGACGCTCTACCACTGAGCCAACCGGCCAGGGCCAAAATGTTACTTTTTAAATGTATTCAAATGTAACTTGCACTTAATCTGGTCACAGGTTTGAGAGCGGGTCTTTGATGTTGTTCGGAAAAGTAAACGATTTCAATCCTATTACGGTATTACAAATGTTTTTAAACCCTTGGCATTTCTCCTCAATTTGTCGGCTATGATTAAGATCCCGCTATGCAGAATGTGAAATAATTCATTTACATAAAAGATTCTTTTCTTAGCTCCAGACAGTGGGAATATTTGTATGCAGATTAAAGTAGACTCATGTAAAAACTTTAGGGGAAGGAGAATAGTAATAAAATAAAAATTCCCAAAAGTCAGAATCAGATTATAAATCTGATAAGCTGCAGTAAATCCATGTGTGTTTCAGCTGCTGCAGAAATAGGAGAATGTCATCGTGTATAATGCAATTCAGATAAAATGTCTTAGGCGTACTTTATCATTTCTCCTTGAGGATAAGAATTTAATATTTTACAAGTATTCCAAAATTATTATGCATTGTGTAAAACATCAAAGATTAAACTATTCCAAGATCATTGTATAAAAGTATGGATTATGCTCTGGGGGTGAAATGCTCTGAAGATATCAATTAAATCCAACTGATTGAGTGTCATGTAAGGCCACTGTTTCTGTGTTGATGTTCTGTCTGGGAGATCTGTCCACTAGTGTCAATCGGGGTGTTCAAGTCCCCTACTATGACTGTATTGCTGTCCATCTTTCCTTTTATACCCACTCCAATTTTCTTTACATATTCAAGGGCTCCTGTGCTGGGTGCATAAGTGTTTAGAAGGCTTATATCTTTTTGTTGGATTGCTCCTTTTAACATTATGTAGTGTCCTTCTTGGTCTCTCGCTCTATAGCCTTTGGTGTGAAGTCTATTTTGTCAGGTATAAGTGTTGCTACCCCAGCTTTTTGTTTTCATTTCCATTTGCATGAGCTAACGTTTTCCATCCCTTTACTTTCAGTGTGTGTATCTTTTGTTCTGCAGTGAGTGTCTCGTAGACAGCACATAAATGTGTCTTGCTTTCTTATCCATCCTCTGGGGGGGAGGGATGGATGGTGATGGATGGAAGGAGACTTGACTTGGAGTGGGGAACACACAAAGCAACCTACAGATGATGTATCGTAGGATTACGCACCTGAAACCTGTATAATTTTATTAGCCAATGTCACCCCCAATAAATTTAATAAAACATTAAAAATAAAATAAAACCCCAAAAATATGGATTATCAAGAATAAGAAAATTCAAGATGATTTTTCACCTGCCTGATGTCTCAGTACCAAATATTAAAAAAACAAACTATAATAACTATGAAAACAAGAATCTAATATATCGAAATCCCTTCTCGGCACTTTAAATTTCCTAATGAAGGAAATGTCTCCTTCTGAGTTTCTAATCAGAAAATCCAATGAAGGTTTTATTAAAATGAGCAGTCACAGAAAAGGAAAGTTTGAAGTAAATTATTTGTGCAGTTTCATAAGATCTTTCCTCATAAACAGCACTAAAGCCCTTCATTAAAAACATCAATAAAAAAAAAGATCAATAAGACAGAAATACAGTTTTAGTGCAGCAACTATTAATTAGGCTTCGAAAACTACTCTATGGCTAGAAGAAAGCATTAATGTAAAAGCAAAATAAAAATAGATGCCAGTTAAGAATGATGTTAAAGTGAATAATTGTTTTATTATAGATATAAAGTATATAAGACTCTGAACTAAATGTACGGGACCCTAAAATTATCAAGCAGCTGTGTACGAACGACTCAGGGAACCTGACCTGGAGCCAGTGCGCTTTAGCAGGAAACTATTTTATTCATGAAGCTGTGAAGACTCGTTGTTCTGCTATGACAAACATTAGTAAGAGCCAGCCTTGACTCTGAATAGAGCAAACATTATTAGTATTAAAACAGATGAATCATTTCTTTGACCATTGCAAAGAACTCGGAGTTCACTGCATGTTATCCTAGAAGTAAGAATTTTTATTTTTGGTGATGTTCGCTTCATCAATGCTTTTTTAAAAAAATGTTTATTGTATTGTTAGAGAGAAAGAGAGGGGAAGGGAGAGAGGGAAAGAGAGGAACATCAATCAGCTCCCGTATGTGCCCTGACCAGGGATTGAACCAGCAACCCCTGTGCTTCGAGATGATGCTCTAACCCACCGAGCTCTCCAGCCAGGGATAGAGGTAAGAATTTGGAGAAGACCTTCACATACACTTTTGAGAAAAACAGACAAACTTTATAACTGATAGCCTTACACGAATTTATAAGCTACGATTAATGTTTTACCTAAAAAATAAAAAATGTGCAGTAAGAAAGTAAGTTAGATAAACATGCCCACTTTACTTATTTCTTTTGTTAATGAGGATTTTTTTGGTAAAAATAGAATCCTTCAGTTAATTGGTGTTTAAGATATGATTTTTTAAAATATATAAGCAATTTATATGAATTATGGGGGAAGAATAAGAATGTTCTTATAGCAAATAAACAATCTTTATTTATGACGTACAGGGTAGAGAAAAAGTAAGTTTACATTGTGAGTACTCAAAATATAGTTTATTCTTGTATTATCATTCATTAACCACTATATTACTTTCCATATGAACACTGGCAAACCTACTTCTGCCACACCCTGTATAATTCTTTTTTAAAAGTCATTTACCATCAATGAAATGTCTTTCTCATATGCCTCCAATGGGATCATGTCTCCCACTTCCCTATTCCCTAATTGTTTAGCAACATGTTCTGACCTGAACATGAGTGGGTATATTGATCATACCTGGAGCTGATTAAATGTTTCCTTTTTAACACGTCCGCTTGTAATAACTTCCTTCAAAACTGAGGGAAGGTCCATACAGATGATGACAACACCAGGTGTGTCTCCCCGTCACAAGAGCACACAGCGAGAAACCGTAACTCACCCTCTGGCACAGCAGTGCGCTATTTTGGAGCAAGTACCTATGGCTCCAGGACAAGGTCACTGCACATGGCCCAGCGCTTCCCATGCCTGAAGCTCTTCCAGCCTTTGTCATTCTTGTCCTCATATTGACTGTCAATGTAGGCAAAGAACAACAAAAAAAAGACAAAAATAGACCATGTTTTCTTTACTCATCCGTACAACAAAGGCCTCCTCCTGGAATTGTTTTCATTTCAACTTGGTTTAGAACTTTTTGATGACAAAGTTCTACTCCTATTATCTTTTCTTCCTTTAAAAACAAATTAAGTGGATTATACGGCATAGGGAATAGAGTTAACGGTATCTTCCTAACTGTGCACGGTGCCAGGTGGGCACTGGAAATATCAGGGAAGGATACTCTGGAAAGTATACGATTGTCTAACCACTGGGCTGTACATCTGAATCTAGTGCAAAGTAGTGTCGTTGGTAATTAAACACATTAAAAACAGTCTTAAAACTTTTTTAAATAAAGAAATCAGTTTTAAAAATTAAGATGGATTTCTTGTTTGTGTCCATTCCTGAGCAGAACAGTGCTAAGGTTTTTAATGCTCTGGTACGTGAATTGGAAAGCCATGGGCCATTCATTGCTGGAAGAAACATTAGACACCCTCAATCCTCATTCCTGCATTTGCCTGTGGGGCCATCCACGGGATCAAGCTGACTAGAAGTTTTCACAACCCCTTGGGGCAGAAAGCACTCCGGGTCTAGGTGTGATTTCAAACTCAGAACTTTTACACAGTGTGATTGTATAAAACAGAAATCAGTGGAACCGTGTATTTGTAGAACCTTTTCCCATCTGTACGACGGGGGCCCACGGCATGTATGTATGTGTGTACGTGTGCACGTGTGTATTGTTAAACCTTTTGTCAGTATATGAAACCCTTCCACAGAGAATTGAATGACTTCTTGGCAAGCTCACCCACTCTTCTTGACACCATTTTGGAATTCCCCTTGCCTCCCACCAAAAACACTGGAACGTATTTATTTCAGTTTTATGGTGTAAAAAAGAGAGACTTGGCTGGGTGATGGTTAAAAACAAAGTCAGTGATGCCAAAAGATTAGGCTGTCGGTGAACTTTTGTCACCGTGTAAAAAGATCACGTGTGTGGAAGCACCAACTTCCTGTCCTCCCCGGTGGCTCACAGTCAGCCAGTGCCGAGGTCAGAAGAAGGCAAAGCCTCTGGCTGCTCGGAAAACAAGCATTGCCACACCTGCAGCCTACAATAAGTTTTAAAGGCTCTAGGACAGGGGTCCCCAAACTACGGCCCGTGGGCCACATGCAGCCCCCTGAGGCCATTTATCCGGCCCCCGCAGCACTTCTGGAAAGGGCACCTCTTTCATTGGTAGTCAGTGAGAGGAGCATAGTTCCCATTGAAATACTGGTCAGTTTGTTGATTTAAATTTACTTGTTCTTTATTTTAAATGTTATATTTGTTCCCGTTTTGTTTTTTTACTTTAAAATAAGATATGTGCAATGTGCATAGGGATTTGTTCATAGTTTTTTTATAGTCCAGCCTTCCAACGGTCTGAGGGACAGTGAACTGGCCCCCTGTGTAAAAAGTTTGGGGACCCCTGATCTAGGATGAAAGACTATAACTCAGTCCTGTTTAAACAGATTAAAATGTAATCGCATTCAGGTTGACAGGAATATTCATTCGTCTGCTTCTATCCTGTTGAATCGGTAAAGCTGTGAGTTTTCTACTGTAATGAATGTGGTGATTGCAATAAAAAGCTTTTAGCATATTATAAACTTCATGTTTTTATCCTACCAACACGCCTATGTTGAAGCCCTACACCCCAGTGTGATGGTATTTGGAGAAGAGATTATCAAGAGGTAATGAGGGTTGGAGACGGTCATAAGGGTGGATCTATCAGAAGGAGAAAGGCGGGACCCTGTGAGAAGAGACACCAGAGAGCCCCCATTGTCTCTGTGCCCAATTTAATGAAGAAGGCAGGTGCACACAAGGGGCTGGGAACCACCTACAAGCCCAGGGAAGTGGTTTCCTGATGAAACCTCACAGGCTCTGTGATTCGGGACATCCTAGCCTCAAGCACGATGAGAAAGAATTTTCTGTTGCTTAAACCACCCCCTCTATGGTACACTATTTTGATAGGACAGCCTGAGCTCACTAACACAGATCATATCATCAATTAACAAGAAAATTTGAGACCTAAAAGTTATGACTATTCTTGGTTTGCTTTCAGAAAACAGAAAAAAAAAAATTAAAAACAAAAATTTGACAACAACAGCAACAAAAAGACTTGTGGTTTTAATTGTACTAATGTGTTTCTTTTGAATGTTTTGATTAATTATACATTTACATTCTCAGTTGCAATTTTTACAACTTCTTTCTCTTGCCTCTTTAATAACTCCAAATTCAATATTTTTATTATGGTGTTGCATAAATTACAATACTTTACTTCTCATTTCATTTACTAATTCAATTGCATTCTATTTATTGTATTTTTCCATTGTTATCTTGCACTGTGCATTTGTGGTAAAGTCACAAGTGTTTTCCATTTAAAATAGACAAGCAAACTAATAGATAATATATGAATAAGTATAGAGACAGTCAGATAATATATCTATCTATTACACACACACAGACTTTTTGGAAAGATAATGCCAGTTTTTATATTTATCTTATACTATTTGTATACATACATTTTTTAAAAGTCAGACTAATGTTTAACATAATCAGCTCTCAGAGGGGCATCTAGAAACAATATTAACTGTCTAGTTTTACAGAGATCAGTTACAAAACTTTAAATGAAGCAAGCTATCTATTCCCTTCTCTCTGTGTCAGCAGAAGAAGGTATAATTTAAATTGTTCACTAAGAGTCACTTTATCCCAATGTCACAATGATATATTTAAGTATTTAGAAAAGTGGAACAAACTTTAGTAATGAATTTCAGATTTTCTGAGAGTCTCACATACTAAAACTCAAAATATCTTGAAGTCACAAAAATATTGCATTTTTACTTGTTTTTTATTATATTAACATTAATACTCAGAGAAAAACAGTTATGTTAATCAGTCTCTAGAAGAAAGTCATTGATTTCTGCCTATTTTAAGAACTAAATCTATATTATAATACATTATCCTCCCTAATAGTAAAGACTGTGTTATAACAAAAAAAAATTTAGATTAGAACTGTTAGCTTAATAAAGTTTTATCTCTTTCATGTAATGACTAGCTCATACTGATTATTGGTTCAGTGTCATTCCTTAGACTCCTTCAAGTAGTGGCCTCATGGCTGATTCTGTTTCAAATATCATTAAAAATTCCCTGGGTGGAGGAAGGAGGGGAGGACAGAGGACAAAGACCTAACCTGACACCCTAAGGAACTAGAAAAATAAAAGCAAATTAAACCCAAGTTCAAAAGAACAAAAAAAATAATTAAGACTAGAGTGGAAATACTTAAAATAGAAAAACAGCCAAAAAAGTCAATAATGCCAAGTTAGTTTTTGAGAAAATAAAAAAAAAAAACCACACACACACCTTTCATTAGACTAATTAAAAAATAGAAAAAATTCAAATAAATAGAATAAAAAGTTAAAGATCAGACACTACAACCAAAATACCACAGCCATTTTCACAGGTGTAAGGAGGCTATTTATAGTGCGGGTGCTATTTTCTCAGAATGTGTTAAGACAGGGGTCCCCAAACTTTTTACACAGGGGGCCAGTTCACTGTCCTTCAGACCACTGGAGGGCCGGACTATAAAAAAAACTATGAACAAATCCCTATGCACACTGCACATATCTCATTTTAAAGTAAAAAAACAAAATGGGAGCAAATACAATATTTAAAATAAAGAACAAGTAAATTTAAATCAACAAACTGACCAGTATTTCAATGGGAACTATGGGCCTGTTTTTGGCTAATGAGATGGTCAATGTGCTCCTCTCACTGACCACCAATGAAAGAGGTGCCCCTTCCGGAAGTGTGGCGGGGGCCGGATAAATGGCCTCAGAGGGCCACATGGGGCCCGAGGGCCGTAGTTTGGGGACCCCTGTGTTAGGATTTCCTCACCGCTCCTCTGGCCTCCGGAAGGCAAGGCCCGGTGCTCAGAGCTTGGGTTACGACCGCACTCGCCTCCACGGACCAGTTTCGGTTTCAGCTTTTTCTGCAACACCGTCCACTCCGAAATCTGGTGACTCATGACTACCGCCCTTTCTCTGACTCCCGGTTTTGTGGATTTGCAGTTGGATCTGAACTTAGTGGGGCCAGCAGCTCTTCTGCTACGGTCAGTTGCAGGTTTGCAGTCAGCTGTCAGTCATCCAAGAGGCTCTGCTGTGGAGGGACGGATGGCCACCAGCCAGGCACTGGACGATTGCTCTGGCCTGGGGCACAGGCGGCTCAGCTGGGCTCACCTCCGCGTCAGCCAGCCAAGGGGTGGTACCAGCTGATTTATGAGAGTTTTGCGGGGACTCGCAGCTTTGCTCCAGACTTGCCCCTATGGTAGGAACCCAGAAGCACCGAGGCCAGCCAGAGTGGAAGCTATGACCCAGATCTCCTCGGGTCTGAGCTTGGAACGGGCACCGTGGGTCTTCTGCTAAGTCCCATTAGTCAAAACCAGTCAGAAGGCCCTGGCCTGTTGGCTCAATGGTAGAGCGTCGGCCTGGCGTGCAGAAGTCCCGGGTTCGATTCCCGGCCAGGGCACACAGGAGAGGCGCCCATCTGCTTCTCCACCCCTCCCCCTCTCCTTCCTCTCTGTCTCTCTCTTCCCCTCCCGCAGCCGAGGCTCCATTGGAGCAAAGATGGCCCGGGCGCTAGGGATGGCTCCTTGGCCTCTGCCCCAGGCGCTTGAGTGGCTCTGGTCGCAAAAGAGCGACGCCCTGGAGGGACAGAGCATTGCCCCTTGGTGGGCAGAGCGTAGCCCTTGGTGGGCGTGCCGGGTGGATCCCGGTCCGGCGCATGCGGGAGTCTGTCTGACTGTCTCTCCCCGTTTCCAGCTTCAGAAAAATACAAAACAAAACAAAAAAAAAAAACAACCAGTCAGAAGCCTCGCCCAGGCTCCAGGACTGGGAGAAGGGACTGCACCACTTACAAACAAAGAGTATAAAATCCATGTAACCGTTTGGCAAGTTATGTATGTTTTAAAGATATAATACTTGAGTTGGGGGGGGGAGTGGCTATCTATAATAAATAACTCATAAAATTATTCAAACAAAATATCAACTATTGACTCCAAGACAAAAAGTTGTTACAAGAAATTCAAACAATGACTGTATACAGGCGACTGAGTTGTAAATGATACTCCCACGGTTATAATAACAAGAACACAATATTTATAAAGGCAGAAATTCTGGCTTCTGTACATTAGAAATAGGAGAGGAAAAGTGTGTGTGTTTTAGGGGAGCCGTGAGAAGAGTCAAATCCTTGTATTTTTTTCCATAGAAAATGAATAAGCAATATTTAAAATTGAAAATAAAAAGTAAGCATCAGAATAGTCCTGTTACTTGAACATATGAGCCTAAATCCCAGAAGAACCAGCTAACCATGTAAACCAGGTTTATCTCAGCAAAGCAGGCATCTGATGAGGAGAGTTGCGATGACGGACTGTTTATTGTAAGACTTAGAGACATACTATGAAGTTCTCCATCTTGTTATTGTGATAAATTCAGATTGCAAAATCGAAAAGGAACTAACAAAAGGGAGAGGTAAGGAAGGAACACACCCATCTTCGCTCCCGTAACTAACACCACATTGCTCTAGCTCCTCAGATCATCTGTGCTAGAATTAATCAGATGACACAAATGACAGATGGCCGTGTTGCAGAAGCTTATGTCTACAACAGATGTGTTGTAGTCTCAACTATGACACTCGATTACTGTGCAGCCTCGATTAAATTTCTCCGTCTCTCCAACCTCACTTTCCTCATGTGTATAGAAAGGTTAGAACGGGTGTGAGCGGTTAATAAAATAATCTATTTCCAGCATCCACCGTTCTTCCTGACACTTCATAGCTCATGGTAAAATATAGATATTTATTGGGTTTTCTTTTTTTCTTCTTCTTCTTCTTTTTTTCCCCCACAGAGACAGAGAGAGAGAGCCAGAGAGAGGGACAGACAGGGACAGACAGACAGGAACGAAGAGAGACAAGAAGCATCAATCATCGGTCTTTCGTTGCGACACCAGCTGTTCATTGACTGCTTTCTCTTATGTGTCCCGACTGTGGGCCTCCCGCAGACCGAGTGACCCCTTGCTCAAGCCAGCAACCTTGGGTTCAAGCTGCTGAGCTTAGCTCAAACCAGATGAGCCCGTGCTCAAGCTGGCGACCTCGGGGTCTCGAACCTGGGTCCTCTGCACCCCAGTCTGATGCTCCATCCACTGTGCCACCGCCCGGCCAGGTGTGTTTTCTTTTTCAATTGTCAAAATAATATCATCTATCAGTGACGTTACTAGACTCATTGCCTTCATTGAACTATAGCAGATTTAAAAAAATCACAAAGACAAATACCTACATTGAAACAGTCTACGCTCATGATCCCCCAGATTGACATCAAGCGCTGTATGAGTCATTTTGAGTTGTCAACTAAGTAAGACATTGGCCTGTGCATGAGAATAACAGTAAGAAATACAATTATTTTAGGTCACTCTTCTGAAAATAATGAATAGTTCAGTAAATTCCTTCAATTCTTAGAAGAGACAGGCTGTTGAAAGTTTTTTTTGTTTTGTTTGTTTGTTTGTTTGTTTTTGTATTTTTCTGAAGCTGGAAACGGGGAGAGACAGTCAGACAGACTCCCGCATGCGCCCGACCGGGATCCACCCGGCATGCCCACCAGGGGCGACGCTCTGCCCACCAGGGGGCGATGCTCTGCCCCTCCGGGGGCGTCGCTCTGTCGCGACCAGAGCCATTCTAGCGCCTGGGGCAGAGGCCAAGGAGCCATCCCCAGGGCCTGGGCCATCTTTGCTCCAATGGAGCCTTGGCTGCAGGAGGGGAAGAGAGAGACAGAGAGGAAGGAGAGGGGGAGGGGTGGAGAAGCAGATGGGCGCCTCTGCTGTGTGCCCTGGCCAGGAATCGAACCTGGGACTTCTGCACACCAGGCCGACGCTCTACCACTGAGCCAACCGGCCAGGGCCGAAAGTTTTTTTTTTTTTCCCTAAACAAATTGATGTTCTTCTGTGCTTTGTCGTTACCTGATACAGCTATCATGTGTCAGTGTTCAGCAATGACAAGTAGAAATACAGTTGTGGGCTTTGTACTTCTCAATGCGAGGGAGAGAGAAGCAGGAATGATGTGTTCCATGTCAAGGCTCCAGTCTAAGTTAGAGGCTAGAAACATAAAAAACGCTAGTAGGAAACACAACGTATAAAAACGGGTTTGCCTGACCCTCCTTTCTGACAGAACATGATGGCCCCCCTCTGTTCATGGCCCCCCTTTGTTCATCTGTCTGTATCATGAAGGGCTTATATCTGCGGCTGGAGGGGTGCTATCGCTCTCCACCAAGCAGATGGTGAATCGTAGTCAATCAAAACCTGCAACCAGCAGAGAGTTGGTGGTTTAGTGGTGAGCATAGCTGCCTTCCAAAACCTGCTACTATTTTAAATGTAAGGAAGTAGAGCCTCTCTATCTCTCAGTGAGGACACTCCAACAAGCATGCATTTTCCTCTCTGGTGACATCAGAGTGAAGCTATTTATATGTGATTATTCGAGGAACCAAGTTTCATGATTTCTTCCAGTGTTTTCTGTCATACTCAATTAAAAAAGACCAATGGATCTTAGCTACCTAAAGTTAATAGCTGGTCCTTTGTATTTGACATCTGTTAAACATGCCAGTTTTATAAGCATTCGGGTAGGTTTTAATAAGGTAGGTTTTATTAATAGCTGTTTACAGGAATACATGATGTTTTGAGGGGAAAAAAAATTATTTCTCAAAACACTGGGCTATGTATCATCTAAATTATTGTTACATATCATCTAAATAATGTTCCAACATTTTGGATATCATCTTGAGAGAAATTACAGGAGTAAAAAGTGTGCTAAAAGCCATGGTTTTTGGCTAAGAGACTACAATTTTAAGAATTGCATTGTCAACTAAAAGGAATCACAGTGAGCCAGTGAGAAGGAAGATTTTAAATGGTGATGAATTCAACATAAATAAATGTTAAAAATATCCAAGCCAGAAGATAACAACTGTCGGATAGAATTAGTTCTTGAACGGATGTAGTTCCACAGTATTATGGGTACATTCAAACACATTTTGATTTACTTATTTATAAAGAGGTTAAAAAGTACTAAGAATGTGGCACTATTAGTGCAAAAAACAAACAAGCAACTTCAGGATGCTCTCCGGGTCCATCCACGCTGTTACAAAAGGTTAGATTTTCTTCATTCTCATGGTTGCGTAGCCTCCCATTGCTGCACTGGTGATCTGGTTGGGTCGTGTATGTAACATATTATTTGGTAAAGTGTTAATAATTTAACTCATATATCACAGGTTGTTTGGTTATAAAAAGGCAATTTATATGACTAAAATCGCACAATATCTTGCAATAAAGTAAGTGCCCATCAATCTCATCTCCCTATTTTTCCCACTTTTATCACCTCCTCAAATTGTCTTGAAAAAAGTAGCATCTTCTGACTTTAGGTGTAAAACATTTAAAAATGTTCTAAAATACTTTAGATAGGAGAAAAGAAACCCTACCTTCACAAACAGATCTGTACCATGTTGACCTCCCACCTATGTCCATGAATGGTTTCAACCCAGGGTGGTTTACCCCCGAAAGGAATTGGAAAGCGTTGGAGGCATTTTGGGGTCATCATAACTATGCAGATGCTATTAGCATATGGTGAGCAGCGGACAGCAATTCTATCAAGCATCTTAAGATGCACAAAATACAAAGGAGAGCTCTTCCCCCTCCAAGAATTATTAGCCAGCTCAGAAAGCCAACAGTGTTGAGTCTGAGAAAGTCGGGTCTGATCCCTCAGGTGTAACACGACTGTTTGGATGAGTATAGAAATAATCCATTTTTATTTCAGAATAAGAGTTGCCTTATAAATTTTAGAACAGACGAAGGTCAGAATGGTGGGAATACAGTATGAAGCAGTAATAAGAGCTCATGTTTTCTTCCAACATGTCCAGTCTATGAGGAAAATGTACAAAGAGCCTCAATGCCTCTGACCATCGATTTCCTCAGTACAAAATAAAAGTGGTGCCTTCCTCTTTGATTCTCAAAAAATGAAAACTTTGAACATATAGGGATAAGGCCAAGAATAAACCCCACTTAGAATAAATCTATTCTCTCAACCAAAATAATTTGATTTTAAACTCCGTGTGGAGGTTTGCATTCTGACCTCAAAAACCAAATGTTTGCACGTGTTTACGTCAGATCAAAGGGCAATGGAAGCATATTGATAATCACTCTGAATGTCTTGCCAACCTTCCAATGTTTATTTTTTCCCGACATTTTTCTATAGCCAATTTTAGTACCTGTCAGCACTGCAAATCTTCAAGATTAATGCTATGGAAAAACTTTGGCATAAATAGCTTTCTTCATTCTGATTTTCAATTACTGTATTCATCTAAAATAAACTCTTTGCCCGTTTCTGTTCCTATAATGGCTTTAAAAGAGCCAACAAGGGAAATAAGGAAAATTCACTGAGGCGTACCAGTGTATTATAAAGAAAATGGCTAAAAACTCAATCCCAGTAAACAAGAGCTGATTACAAGGTCAGGCCATTTATTTTGCTGAAGAAACCTAATGTCAAAATTGAAATCCATTAAGTATTTCAGCTACTTAACAGCTTTGATTTGTTCTCAGGGAATATGAGTCATAATTATGTGTTCAATCCTCAGGGGCACAGTGGTGTTGGCAGATCTGATGTTATTACCGGGACATTTCAATGAACTCAAGTCACAGATAGAAAATACGGACAATTGCTACTTGAGAATCCGAATCCTAGTCCAGACCCCAGACTATTATTACGTTTCCTGACATTAATATTGTATGAATGCCTAAAAACAGACCCATTTTAAGATATTTAAAATGTATCTGAGTGAGGTGAAGCTACGATGATTTTTTTTTTTTTGCCCCATGACGTGGTTGGAACTTTAGAAATTAAGTTCGACATGACCAGACAAACATGTTTGTTTACTGGAAGCTTACTCATCACGCACATGAATGGGTAGAGAGTGGAATACTCTGTTTAAAAGTGGGTTAGGCCCTGGCCGGTTGGCTCAGCGGTAGAGCATCAGCCTGGCGTGTGGGGGACCCGGGTTCGATTCCCGGCCAGGACACATAGGAGAAGCGCCCATTTGCTTCTCCACCCCGCCCCTCCTTCCTCTCTGTCTCTCTCTTCCCCTCCCGCAGCCAAGGCTCCATTGGAGCAAAGATGGCCCGGGCGCTGGGGATGGCTCCTTGGCCTCTGCCCCAGGCGCTAGAGTGGCTCTGGTCGCGGCAGAGCGATGCCCCGGAGGGGCAGAGCATCGCCCCCTGGTGGGCAGAGCGTCGCCCCTGGTGGGTGTGCCGGGTGAATCCCAGTCAGGCGCATGCGGGAGTCTGTCTGTCTGTCTCTCCCCGTTTCCAGCTTCAGAAAAATACAAAATAAATAAATAAATAAATAAAAATAAAAGTGGGTTAAAATGGGTCTTTACATAAAACTTCAGTAACACTATGAAGTATAAATAGCATGAAATTCTTATAAAATTTGTTATACAGTAAAAATAAAACTTAAGTCTACCTTGAAAACAGCTATAAACTAACATGGAAAAGAAAACATGGCCCATGGCAACAGGTCACATGGCTTTAATAAATATAACTTCAATAAATGCTAAATGCTATAGAAGTTTGGGAAAAGCTGACAAAAATTCTCTATTAGATACACTAAGTTGAAAGTATTCTTTGACTTTTGGTCTCTTTCGAAGGAGACCCCAGGTGGACAAAGATGTGCCCTTCTGTCTGACAGGAAGACTCACAGATAATTCTGTAAAGATTCGTTCAAATTTTTGCAGAGTTTAAGAATGCAAATTAAAAACTCCATAGATTGAAAAGGGCAGTCCTGAGGCTTTTAAAAAGCAAAGAGAGTGAGAATAATATCAAACATGTTACCTTCAAGTAAACATATTACTCTGAGAGATTGTCCTGCATGTAAAATTATTTACTCTGGTAGAGAATCAAGTAAATTTAACAGCAAAATAAATACCGGATTAGAAGTTCAAGATCTCGGCCCTGGCCGGTTGAGCTCAGTGGTGGAGCGTCGGCCTGGCGTGCAGAGGACCCGGGTTCGATTCCCAGCCAGGGCACACAGGAGAAGCACCCATTTGCTTCTCCACCCCTCCCCCTCTCCTTCCTCTCTGTCTCTCTCTTCCCCTCCTGCAGCCAAGGCTCCATTGGAGCAAAGATGTCCCGGGCGCTGGGGATGGCTCCTTGGCCTCTGCCCCAGGCGCTAGAGTGGTTCTGGTCGCAACACAGCGACGCCCCTGGTGGGGCAGAGCATCGCCCCCTGGTGGGCAGAGCATCGCCCATGGTGGGCGTGCCAGGTGGATCCCGGTCGGGCGCATGCGGGAGTCTGTCTGACTGTCTCTCCCCGTTTCCAGCTTCAGAAAAATACAAAAAAAAAAAAAAAGAAAGTTCAAGATCTCTAAAAATTCAACTTCCAGGCAGTCTATTAAGGAATACAAAAGTATTAGGGAGTATACACTTTAGCACAACAAAACGAAACAAAAAAAAGCAACTGAATCCGATAAAGAAGATGTAGGATAAAAGGAATATAAATGAAAAAACTGGTGAGTTAAATTTGGCAAACTTCGAATTGAAAATGACGGATAACTTTGCGTCAAGTACAATAGGTGTTACAACATAGCCTTAGGCAAGCTGAAACAAAATGAAACCAACCACTAAAAACAGGAAACCAGAACACAGCCCTCCAGAGCGCATGCGACGCAGGATTTATCCACCACCACCAAAGTGACGGGGACTTCGGCGCCCGCCTACCGGACGGACAGCCAGAAGCAGCCCTGTTCCCCTGGTACAAGGAAAAGGAGCTGAATCGGTTTCAGACTCGGACTTGTTTTGAAGTCTCTCCACTGCAGGGGCCAAGCCACCCGGAACGAGCGCGGGCAGGGAAGGGGGACCCACAAGGGACAGAGGGAGCACGCCGGGGCTGACGGAACTGGACGTGGGCGAGCAGAGGTCCCCTGGAACAGGGGACAGATTCATGAAGACTGAGGGCGGATGAGGGGAACAGGGTGGAACCTCTGGGTGGAACAAGGAATTGGGGTGTGGGTGTCCATACCTTCTTACAACGTCCTACGCCATGCAAGGGCCCAAGGCGCTCACAGAGAAGACTGGAAACAGGACCCCAACAAGTCAGGGTGCTGAAGAGAGAACAGCGATGTGAGGAGGCGAGAAGTCCATAGAGCTAGTCTTCCTCCGCGTCCGCTTGCTAACGCGCTTGCAAACGGGGAAGGAGGGGGGGGAAGCTTACAGAACATTTTATTTTCCTCAGAGTTCTGGAACTGGAAGCATGAGATCGAAATATCAGCAAGTTTGTTTCCTTCTGTCGCCCACGACGGAGAACACCTTTTCAGCTGCTCTCTCCACTTTACAGGTTGGGGACAACCTTGGCGTTCATTAGCCTGGAGACAGATCGCTCGCATCTCTGCCTTCAAGGCTGCAGGGGATGCTACCTTTGTGCCTCTTTGTATCGGTGTCTAAGTATTTCTTTTTAAAAGCATATGGGTCATATTATTTAAGGGTCCCTCTAATTACCTCATTTTGAGTTGTTGACCCGTGTCAGGATTCCACCTCCACTGTCACATTCTGAGACCCAAGAGGTTAGAACTCCGACAGATGTTTGGGGAGGAACACGTATCCACTCCTCACATTGCCTGTCTCTCTAAGCCTCTCCCGCCATGAAAGGGCAAGAGGAATTGTCGCCCTCAGGGCACAGGTGACATCCCTGACAGCTGGGAAAGGGGACAATGAAAATCACTTGACTTCCGGTTGAGAGGTGGTATTCTGGGCCGAGCCCACAAGTACTGTTGACAGGGAGAGAAGGGGACTGAGGAGCCCACACAGAGACCCAGGGACACCCTGTGTGACCAAGACTGAGGCTTAGTCAGAAAAGCCACAAACGCCTCTCCCCCCCTCGATCTAGCAAAAGCTACAGACGCAAAGGAACGGCAGAATAATACTTCTGAGAGGGGCAGGAGAGGGCCAGTGGGTGAGGAGCCCTCAACCTCAGAACCAAACACATTTCTCTGGCGAATCGCCCTCTGCCCTCAGCACAGCTATCGCCACAAAACTGAAATCTGACTTACAGTCATGAGCGTAGCCATAGCAACAGGAACTACAGACCTAGTCCAAATGCTAAATATATTCAATGCAACTCCACTTTAACTAGCAGGAGGAAACGTGTACACATGTCCAGACATGAAAACTACCTCATCCCAGCTGCCCCAATAAAATGTATGTCTTTCATCCAAAAATGACGAGGCACAAAAAAAAAAAAAAAAAAAAAAAAGAAAAGAAAAACCTCAAGAAAAAAATAGCAAGTCTGGAGAGAGAAAATGACCATGTGATGAAACTCAACTGTGACAGAAATGTCAAAGACTCTGACAGGAAATTTCAAATTACTATGATTCATAAGTTTAAGGCACTAAAGGGAAAAGCTAAGCAATAGGCCACATCATTTGATAGGCAAAGCACCATGGAAACCAATGATATATATGTTTGTATACTCATAGATTACACACAGATACACGCACACGCAGTCACGTACACAGAGCCAATTGATTTTTAACACACGTGCACAGACAATGGAAACAAAGTATAGCTTTTCCAACAAATGGTGCTGGAATAACTGGCCATCTGTATGCCAAGAAAAATTAAGGCAGACCCGTTGCACATCATACAAAATATATCAATAAATAAATAAATAAATAAACAAACCTTCAAAATTGATCATCAACCGACACGTAAAACATAAAACTATACAAGTTACAGAGGAAAGCATAAGAGAAAACTGGCGTGACTCTGTCTTAGGTAAAGAGTTTTTTAATTCGGTGCTATAAGCATAATCTGTAAAACAAACAAACAAACAAACAAAACCCTGGAACATTGGACTGGGATACTTTTCGAGCTGCCAAAAACCGGAGTGGCTGAGGATGCAGAACAGCTGGGAGAAACACGAGAGGGGAGACGCAAAAAAAGATAGTGTTTTTTAAAGAGCTTTACATATGTTTCTGGTAGGACCCAGCCTCACCATCCGAGCGTGTTCACTCACAAGAAACGAAAATGTAAGTCCTACACAAAAACCTGCCTGCCAATGGTTACTGTAGCGTTATTCATAACTGCCAACAACCGAAGACTTGTATTTGCTAAGTGGATAAACAGAGAGCGAGGCGTCCGTAAAATGGATTCTAGTCCGTGGTCAAGAACGTTCGAGTCATTTACCCAACAACATCACGTGACACATAGGGATTTTGCTAAGGCAGAAAAAACAAAAAACAAAGCAAATTCAAAAGACTACATAGAACATGATTTGACTGATATGTTATTCTGGATAAGACAGAACTGTAAGGAGGAAGACAGAACTGCAGATGTCCGTCTGCCGGGGCTGGGTGGGATGAGCTCTGGATACAAAGGGTAACGCACGCCGGGATTGGCTGAGTAAAAGTGCGTTTGTTCTGCGTGGAGCTGTAGCAGTGGGTGCATTTGGCCACACGCATCTGTCAAAATCCATAGAGCAATAGGCCAGGAAAAAAAAATGAATTCTGCTGTATACTAATTTAAAGAAATAGGATATGTATGAAACAGCTGGAATGCAGACCTTTATAAACAAATCGACAAAGTGAGAAAGATTTTAATAACAACCACACTGAAAATTACGAGGAAGAAAAGGACTGGTCTAACTGTGGAGAAACCGTATCCTGGCAGCGTCAAGGCAAAGACAGAAGAATCCCTTTTAAATACGTAGCAGTTACGAAATCTGTTCTTGCAAGACAATAGGTTAGGAAGTCTATTATAGCTGCATATTAAGTTTAAAGAAACAAGTTAATATGTTGTAGATAAGGAGAGCCCTGTGTGTGAGAGGATTTATTTATTTATTTATTTATTTATTTATTTATTTATTTTACAGAGACAGAGAGAGAGTCAGAGAGAGGGATGGTAAGGACAGACAGACAGGAATGGAGAGATGAGAAGCATCAATCATTAGTTTTTTGTTGTGACACTTTAGTTGTTCATTGATTGCTCTCCCATATGTGCCTTGACCGTGGGCCTTCAGCAGACCAAGTAACCCCTTGCTCGAGCCAGCGACCTTGGGTCCAAGCTGGTGAGCTTTTGCTCAAACCAGATGAGCCCGCGCTCAAGCTGGCAACCTCGGGGCCTCGAACCTGAGTCCTCCGCTTCCCAGTCCAATGCTCTATCCACTGCGCCATTACCTGGTCAGGCTGTGAGAGGATTTAGACAGTATTAAATCAAGCATTCTTCCCACTTTGGGGACTGGAATTTTTCCTGACTGATTGAAGAACCTATACAAAGGGGTTGCCCCAATTTTGAATGGAGGGGCAGAGAAGATCAAAAATCCCTTTGCTGAAGAAGTTTAAAAATCGAGTGGAAAACAAATATTTTAAAAAAAGAAAGAAAGATAAAAAGAGTTGAGTAGACATAAAAAATATATTTTATTATTTAAGCTGTGAGGTGTGCTTGTTTAAATAATCAGTTATTTAGTCACTTTGTGTGTCTATTGATACAAATATTATTTATAGAATGTAAGTAGAAAAAATAAATAATAGGCATTGCTTATCAAAGAGAATGAAAAAGAAAAACTTTTATAGGCAACATAGGGATTTAAAAATATAAGTTAGATCGCAACACTATAGCAATGAAGAATGATTAATATAAAAGACTTTAACATTGCTTGGATACGTAGTAGAAGTTGATTAAGACAATACTCATCAAATGATTACTGGTCATCACATTTATTGGGAAATCCTGGGAAAGAATCAGGGAATTCCTTGGGGAGGTAACCGGCATCTCTCTGTAGGAAAGATGACTTTGGCTTCTTCCCTTGTGCCACTGTGTACATTACGGGAAGGGGGATTCTACCCGGTAGAGAAAGGAGAGGAGAGAATAGCAGTCCAAGGCAAGAGGTATTTAATATATAATATATATATGTGTATATATATATATATATATATATATACATACATACATATATATGGTCTACCGGAAAGTTCTGTCCATTTCTATTACAACAAGTTTTGACACGTAAGCACATGTTTATTTGGTGCATGTGTGCCTCTCTATTTTTATCACTTAATGTATACATACTGATGCAGCAAATTAACTAAAGCAAAGTTGATTCACGTTAGTCTTATGTGTGAAGCAATAGTGTACCCATGGCTACTGATAAAGTTCATTTACGCCACTGTAATTTTTATGAATTTCAACAAGGAACAAATGCTACAGAAGCTTGTCTGTCACATCTACCATATTCCCCGGACTTAGGACCCTCCAACTATCACTTGTTTTTGTCCTTACAAAATTTTTTGAAGGGCAAAAAATTCAAAAATGAAGAAGATATCAAACAAGCACTGGTTCAATTTTTTGCATCAAAAGATAAAACATTTTTCAAAAATGAGATATACAAATTTCCCTCACGCTGGCAAGAAATCATTAATAATAATGGCAATTATATTATTTAATAAAGTTTATTGACAGTAAGAAAAACTTGTATTTTGTTTTATTCCAAAAACAGAACTTTCCAGTACACTATATATATATATAGTAAACTAGAGATTGGTAAGAAATATAGCTAAGAAAATCATATATATATATATATATATATATATATATATATATATATATATATATATAGTAAACTAGAGATTGGTAAGAAATATAGCTAAGAAAATCTTGAATAATTTTCCATTTCTTCCCAATAGTACCTGATTTTGAGAAACAATTTTCGGCCAAGAGAGAAAAAAAAATATGTACTTAATTTGCCCAATTATATCAATGTGGTTATCATGTTCAACAATGGCACTGGCTCAATATAGTAATTAAGAAATAATTCACTCTATTATAATTCAGTCAGGAATAGATCATGCCACTCTGCCTGTGTTAATAGCCTGTTTCTTACTCAGTTCATTTCAACAATGATCATTTTCTATTATGGACAGTTAACTATAATTGCTTATTAGTTCCTTTTATTATCTTGTAAGCATAATGTAATACGTGGGATAGTTAGCATATTAAGTGTTAAGATGAAATTTTAATATTCCGCACAGAAGAATATGGGAATTAGGAGGGTTTTTTTTACTCTTGGAATGGTGTGTATAGTTTACTCTCCTAAAATTGTTTTTGATACTTTCTAATATAGTCCTCATCTTTATATGTAGGATGTCAGTAGGTTATTCTACTATAAATAAATAAATGTTTGAAATTATAAAATGCAATGGATTCATAAGAGCTGTTATTATCTCCTGCTGTCATCACAACTGAAACATTTAAACTCCATTTTTTCTTCCTGAAAGTGTGATGGGTTTTTATAATTGTATTTCTAATAAGTATAGTGCTTTTCAAAGTCTTAGTATATGAAAGGTTCCCTGCAACATTGCAACATTTTAGCTAAAATGGTTATGAACACTTCAACTTAGAGAAAAACATTAAAATGTAAATTAAGTTACAAAAGTAAATATGTAATATTGTTACAAACACTAGTATAGAAAGGACAAAGATTTAAAATAGTTTTGTAACTTCATCTAAACCCAGAGCATCGCTTGATGTTTCTGATGTTCAAGAAGTAATATATTCTTAGAAGTGACTTGATATATTTCTTTTTAGTATTATGGTTTTCATCTAAAAAAATCTATACAAATAAGCCACAAGGGTAAAAGTTTGCTATTTTAATATGTTCATGTTTTAGTGCTATTTTTTTCTTTAGTTTAAATTTAAAATGCATTGGGTTATACATCTGAAGACGGAATTATTTTGTACATTTTGATGTGTCCATCCATAGAACAAACATCGGAGATTTTTCAACACATTACAGGCAATGTTTTATGCTAGCAAGAACGTCAGGGTTGTCTGAAGAGCTGCCATCCCTGCAGCTGGTGGTGTGACCTGTGTGCAGCCGTCCGTCCACATGTTCTCAGCATTCCTGTGTTATTCAAAGAGGTGTGCAGCCGTCCGTCCACATGTTCTCAGCATTCCTGTGTTACTCACAGCACTTGTCTGCTAAGTCAGATAGTTCCGTGTTCGGTACCAAAATGAGCTAATATTTCAACACGCTTTGCAAAGTACAAAGTCTCATTTAAATACAAATAGTTTTTATTATCCCAGCCTCTTTTTTCTTTCTTTTTTTTTTGTCCAAATCCAGCAATTGGTCTTTTCAATTTAATAAATGTTTCTGATAATTTGGTATTGCTGGGAAGACATAGCTATAAATTAGTAAATTAACAGTAATCTATTCAGAATTTAGACTCAAAACATACAAAGACACATTTGAAAGAAAGAATTGCATTTAATTATTGACAGTTTCATAGAATATGTATTTCATGTCAGGCTTTACCAAAAAAGTTGATGGGAAATTAATATTAAAAGAAGCAAACTATAATTCCTTATTCCATAATCAGGATAAAACAATCATGGAAATTCACACCAATGAGAAGGGCCACAAAGCAGCGCATTTCAAATATTAACTAATGGACTCAGAAGGGGGTGTAGATCTTGATTCTCCATGGTGTATCAAGTAAGAGGCACAATTTGACTGATGGACATTTTTTTTTAAAGAAAACCTACACTGTCCACAGAATGTTTTAATTAATTGGCAAGACTTTAAAATGAATATCTTACCTACCAACACGCTATTCTTGCAACTTCTCTGAAAAACTGGAAGGTCTGAGTGGGCCCCAGTACAGCTAAATTCTGGATTGCTGGGAGAATGTGGTCCAAGCTCCGTCCCCACACTGACCAGTCTGCTTACCAGTGTAAACTCCCCGGGGTCACCATGTAAGGTTTGTAACCCCTGGTTGACATTTCTTTCCATGTACATTTGCAATCTCGCGTTAGCCTTGAAAATTCAGTCCTCTTTCATTACGAGTGAAAATGCATTGTTTAAACGTTTCCGGGGAAACCGTATCTGTACGACCAATAGATAGATGCTGCTACATTTGAATTTGACCTTGACGCTCCCTTCTCACAAACTGCATAATGACTGTTTATTGGGTGAGATGTCCCTGAGTTTTTCTGCTGTGGTTCATGTTAACCAACCTATACTTAATTTGCTTCCAGAGATATTTATTAAGAGCCTGTTGAGCAAGGACATGATGGGAAGATGCTGGAAGGATGCTTCCAGACTGTAATCACATCAAGTAGTTTTCTCATGCGAGGATAACAGCACATGGAGAGAGATGTACTTGGGTACCACAGTAAAGGAAACAGGCCAATTTTAATCTTGTATTCAAATTCCTTGTAGCACAAAATAATCTCTTTATTTTATCTACAGCTTATAGGTATATATATATATATATATATATATATATATATATATACTAGAAAACCCGGCGGTCATATGAAATGACTGCTGTTCTAGATATTATAAATTGTAATTAAAATGATTTGTGCAAAAGTGTCTGCTAATTCAAACTGAATTACCCAGGGCAGGCGGCAAGGATGCCCCTTTGCTTACTGCCCCACGGGGTTTCCCCCTTCTACTTGCTTAATTGCTTAAAGTAGAGTGCAATGAAGGAAACCACTGGTGGTACACTTCTTAAGAGCCACCGCTAGCTCAATAAATAAAGGTGATTTAAATAATAAAATGTTAATTCACATGTCAAAGATCTCTTTGTACATAACATTTCTTGTGTAGATCTTTCCATCATTTTTAAGCTCGCCTTGCAGAGGACCATCAATTATTTTTAATTTTTAATTTTACATCCGTTCTTTCACGAACTCTTGAACAGGCAACATAAAGTTGACTGTGTCCAAATGCAGGCTCAGGAAAAAAAATGCCAACACACTTAAGCATTTGGCCCTGAGACTTACTGATGGTCATAGCAAAGGCAAGTTTTACAGGAAATTGTCTACGTCTCAATTGAAACGGCAACCCTGTTTGAGATGGAGCCAAATCAATTCTTGGAATGACGTGTATTTCACCTTTAGAGGACCCAGTCAAAGACTTAGCTATTATGACATTATTTTTCAATTGGAGAACCTCTAGTCTTGTACCATTGCAAAGACCCCTTCTGGTGTTAAGATTTCTTAACAGCATAATAATTATTCCAATCTTTAACCTCAATTTGTGAGGTGGCATGCCAGAAGGCGGGACTATTTGAATGCCGTGGCAACTTCACCCCATTGGCTAGTACAGTTACGCAAGCAACCAATAAGCTATCGGCAACAAACAGACACTTAAGCCGCATATAATAAAGATATAAATATATATATATTTCACTTAGAATTTTCATACAGCATTCTTCCGTAGTGCCAGCAGAAAGCTAAACAATCATCACCATAATCGTCAATTCCCAGGTGTTGAGGAGTTTCTTACACTATCTTCAAGTTTCAATGAACAACTAAGGTGTCACAACGAAGAATTGATGCTTCTCATCTCTCTCCCTTCTTGTCTGTCTGTCCCTATCTATCTCTCTCTCTGTCTCTGTCACAAAAAGTTTCAGAACTTTTTGTTTCCTGTAATAAAATGACCTCATTTATTAAAAAGGTTCTCAATCAAAGCCTGTGACCACAAGAGCTTTAGCCACCTACTTGCGTAACATTGTCATACATGTTATCTTTTGCTCCACATTTTTTTTGTGTGTTAATTATAAATCCCAAATGATACTTTTAACTCAAGACATAACCTTGGAGATATAGATATAGATATCTATCTATATTTATCTATCTCTGTATCCAGGTAAATAGATCAATCTACAGCTATGTATCTATATATTTTTTAAATAATACATTAGGGGCAAAATTTACTGACAATTTGCTAAGTGCACACAGCAACCTCTCCAGGCATTCCTGCGTTTACTGTCACGTAAGCACAATCTATTCTTTCCATGGAGAAAACATTTGTGGTTTTCTACAACGCTACATTTTCATTACTTCCTCCATTTTTTTTTTATTTGTTGAAATATTTAGTATTTGAAAAATAATTTAGGCTTACACATCCCTAATTTCCATAAAATGACCATGGGCAAGTCACTGTTCCAAGATTGGGATGAAAGAATGTTTTTTTCATAATATATAATTACTACTTAACTGGATTAAAGTCCTGACAAATTGTTCCCGTCAGTGAATTGTACCGACACAAAATTCCGTTCGTCAGGGTTTTTAATTCAATTTCACCATCACGGTCTTCTCGTTTTGAAAAGACACTACATTCTCCTAACAGATGAGATTGGCTGAAACAAGCTTTCTAGACTCTGCCGTCTGATTAAATTCCATTTGAAGTTTTCTCTTCTCATAACTCAGACTCTAAACTGATGTAAAGTACAAAGTACATTAACGTTTAAATACCTGTGTGAGGGTGAGAACGAAATATAGCTTAGATGTGTTAATCCTTTAAAAAAAGACTTTTATTGTAAACTCCTAACTTGAATATGTGCTTATTTCTTAAAGGTTTTTCCTCTTTGTCCATTAACATATTCTAGTTCTAAAGATTAAACACCTTCTCAAACCATTCTAGACTGTTCTTTTTTAAAAACGATTAAAACACCTCTTTTTTTTAATTTATTTTTCTGAAGTGAGAAGCGGGGAGGCAGAGACACAGACTCCAGCAGGCACTCAACCAGGATCCAGCCGGCATGCCAACTAGGGGGTGATGCTTTGCCCATCTGGGTCCATTGATCTATTGCTCAGCAACTGAGCTATTTTAGCGCCTGAGGCAGAGGTCTTGAAGCCGTCCTCAGTATCCAGAGCCAACTTGCTCCAACTGAGCCATGGCTGCAAGAGGGGAAGTGAGAGATAGAGAGAGGAAAAGAGAGGGGCAAGTGTGGAGAAGCAGATGGGCACTTCTCCTGTGTGCCCCGGACAGGAATTGAACCCAGGACTTCCACACGCCGAGCCAATGCTCTACCACTGAGCCAACCGGCCAGGTCCAAAAAAATCTCTTCATCCAAGAAGCATTAAACCATTATTACTAAGTCATTTTGTCTCTTGCTTGTTATTCAGAAAAACGTTGACCCTGCTTGAAACAACTATTGATATTTGAGTAATCATTTTACCATCTGCTAAATTGGAGCCATAAACTGTGAAAAAAACTGCTGTAGAAAGAAAAGAGATGGATTCCATAATGTCTGATAAAACCTATTTTAACGTGTCCTTTAATTGTGCACTGGACTTCCCTGGACAGCAGAGATAATTATGCCACTGTTACTTGATGTCTCCTTTTGTAACATGTCTGTCATCTTTCTCGAATGACCTGCCCAAGAGAGAGCACAGAGTGTCCGACCTGAGGAAAGAGAAGTGGAGGCACGAAGAGTGGCCGGTGGACTGAGCGAGGAAATCAGGTCACCAGCCTGCAGGGGTTGCCGAGGGCAGAGGCCCCTCTCTAGAAGCAACTTGCTAAGGAGTCACTAGAGGAAAATGCCTTTCGGTGGATGTATTCCTCATGGAGTAACTTAAACAGTAGCAAATCCTGGAGGCACTACCTTTTCCCATGGTTGGTACCAAGAAGATTCACTTCCCATCGGGCACCAGGCACGGGGATAATAATTATCATCTTCCTCGATGTACTAGGTGCCTAGAAGGTTTGCAAGGATGCCATGCTCCCTCAAGGTGTGATCCCAAGGGTAAAAAAAAACAAGCCTGAGACGAAGTGCTTTCATCAGGGGAAATCCAATAGCAGCGTTTTGTCTTGACTTGATTTCAACGTCACGCTATCTCCGACACGTCTGGCAGAAGGCTCTGCCAGGTGCTCACGTGTAAGAAGCCTTGGAATATTCAGCTCATCTGTGTTAAACATGGGATAATTAAACGTCAAGGAGCCGGTTGTATCTTGGGGAAATTCCTGAGAGAGATACGGGGCCTACGTGACAGATGACAAGGCCGCAGCCCAGAGTGGATAGGTGATGTGGATTCAAGTCACCGGCCCTGGTTCTCGGTGAGCTAGCGGTCCCTGGGCTTCGGGAAGGCGGGCACGGCTGGAGCCGCGGACGCAGTGGGCGGAGCCGCCCGTCACGGCCCCGGAGTGCAGAGCAAACCGCTGTCCCACCTGCCGGTGCGGCTTCACAAACGGCGCCTCAGTCGGGTGAACCAAATGGTAACATATCCGGTGACTCAAAAAAGGTCCCACTTTCATATCAAATGAGACCGTTGTCCGTGAAGTAAAGATTAAAAGGGAAAAAAAAAGAACGTCAAGGATGAACTTCTTAAAATGAGGCAGCAAACACTCGAATTTGTGGTTATCATCATCATTCATGTTGCAGATTTAGTATTTCCCAGGACACTGTCCCCACATCTTCTCCTTTCTCGTGACACCAGACTAGTAATCGGAAGACATATGGGATAATTCAATATCACGCAGAGATGTCTTGATAATTAACAAATAACAGATTTGTACCGTCCATTGAGAATGGTTTGCTAGATTTATTTCACAAAGTCTGCTATGGGTAAGTTGTTCAATACTTCTAATCAGTTTGGATGGTACTGGATTAATCTGCATTCTTAGAAGCAAATAAAAAAAAAAAGTACCAAATATCAGCTAAAGCTTCAACCCATGTTGAAAGATGTCATATTATAGCCCTGGCCAGTTGGCTTAGTGGTAGAGTGTCGGCCTAGCATGTGGAAGTCCTGGGTTCAATTCCCAGCCAGGGCACACAGGAGAAGCACCCATCTGCTTCTCCACCCTCCCCCTCTCCTTCCTCTCTGTCTCTCTCTTCCCCTCCTGCAGCCAAGGCTCCATTGGAGCAAAGTTGGCCTGGGCGCTGAGGACGGCTCCATGGTCTCCGTCTCAGGTGCTAGAATGGCTCCAGTTGCAATGGACCAATGCCCTAGAGGGGCAGAGCATCGCCCCCTGGTGGGCATGCCAGGTGGATCCCAGTTGGGTGCATACAGAAGTCTCTCTGAGATGAAGTGCTTTCTGGAGTGTCTCTGCCTCCCTGCTTCTCACTGCAGAAAAATACAAAAAAAAAAAAAATTGAAATAAAAGATGTCATATTAAACAGCCACAAACATGCAACCATGTGTAACACTTAGCTTGACCCTCTGGTTTGTGAAAATCTCTCCCTTGGGCAGAGCACATTCATTGTGTGAGGTTACCATATAAGGAGGAAATAAGCAAGAATTAAAGCATTGCTATAAAACTCAACAGCAAAATAAAGGAACCTTTCCATTCTATTGATCGCCACTTCTCCCTCCTTTCTCTGTGCTCCGCCAATAACTTGTAAAAAATGATGACTTAGCAGCGATTATTGGGAGTCATCCTTCTTCTTCTATATGCCCGCTATTGCTCCCTCCTTCGGCATGCACGTTGACGGCAGCTCACCCTCCCACCGTCCGTTGACAGGACCTAAGGTTGCTTTTGATGGACCACTTATTGATTAGGCAGCCCTGGGCGAGCTGTTGCAAAGTTGGAAAGCGGTATTGGAGAGGCTGGGGGGGGGCGCTGCCCCTTAACATTTCCTCAGACCCGCAGCAAGTGCCAGAGAAGCACCGATACGGAGGACACTACTTCAGCTGCTCGGTTCCCCCGGATGGTCAGGGAGAACTTCCGTCCTGCTGGTCAGGGAAGTGCCCAAGTCCAGTGGCTCAGAGGGGGTTGGGTTCAGTGTCACCTGATGGAGTCAAAAAAAATTTTCACATGTAAGGTGGTGATAAAAAACAACAACAACAACAACTTTGTCTTGAGCGTGACTTGGGATTTTCCAGAGTGACAACGTGTGGAGAGACAGAGCGTGGTGGTTGTGATGATGAAGTTGTGATGACGAAGTTGTGATGGCTGAACTGCAGGCTGGGGGGGTGGGGGGCCATGAGGCTGCTCTGAGCAGCTGTGTTCCTCTGCGGCACCTGCTCTCATAAAGCACAGTCCCTTCCCTGTCCCCTCTCAGCCCGGCCCCTTCCCACCATGCCCTCCCCTCCCTCTCCACCTCTGTGCACCCTCTGTCTCTGACTACAAGGCTCTGGACGGACGCAAGCTCTACCAAGATTCAGTCTAATGCCAAGCAATGCTGTGACACTTCTTCTATCTCTGGTCCCTGCAACTGAGGGTGAAACATGATTCGTTGTGATTCATTCTCTCTGGATCTCGTCGTTCCCTCGATAATGGACTCATTCAGTCATTCCTCCGATCAATCATGTCCTCGGCCGCTCACTCACTGCCCTGGATGGGTTCATCACCCCTTTATCATGTGCCGGTCACAGTGCTAAGCCCTGGAGATAAAAATTAAAGGGAACAAGAGAGTCGTTTTGATATTAGAGACAGAACCGAGGACTTCGACAGCCGAGAGTGAATTTTAATTTTCTGATCTTTCTAGGGGATATACAAGTAAACGGATGTAACAAACGATCAGTACTCTGGGGTCACGACGCTCTCAGCTAGCTGAAGAACTAGGATAGAGACCAGGATGCTGGCGATCCATTGACTGCGTTATCCGCCCTGTCAATGAAAATGCCTGACACATAGTAGGTGTTCAGTGAGTATTTGTGGTTAGGTAAATGCTGAGAGAGAAGAGAAACGATGCTGGCTCTTAGGGGAATAGAAGAAAGGGATATGGAATGAAAAATAAGGTGAATTATAGTCTTGGGAAGCTATAGAGATCATGATTTTTTTAAAAAAATAGAACTTTATTGCAAATTCACGAGTAGATGAATGGAAAACTAGTGTCTGGCAGACTAGCCAAAGATAGAGAGTGAGGCTGGAATTGAACAAGAAAATAAAATCAAGTGCTGACAAAATTGGGCCGTATTTTAACACTGATATAGAATTGGCAAATATGTAGGGGAACACGCTTGTAAGGTTCAGATGCACTTAAAAATGTTCTTTCAACTCTATGACTTTTCAGGAAAAGTCAGATTTATAGAGACAGAAAAAAACCAAACAAACCATCAATGGTTGAGAGAAGCTTAGGGAGAGGGAGAGAGAAATAGTTGAAACAGCAAAGAAAGATTTTCAGGGCAGTGGAACTATTCGGTTTGGTCTTATTATGATGGATACGTGTCATTTACACATTATACTTAATGGATTTCAATTCTGATGTTAGGTGTCTTCAGATAATATTTTATCTTCTGTGAGACTCACAACATGATTACAAAATCCTTGACAGTAAGAACATTACAAAATGGCCCTGGCTGGTTGGCTCAGTGGTAGAGCGTCGGCCTGGCTTGTGGAAGTCCCAGGTTTGATTCCCGGCCAGAGCACACAGGAGAGGTGCCCATCTGCTTCTCCATCCTTCCCCCTCTCCTTCCTCTCTGTCTCTCTCTTCCCTTCCCACAGCGAGGCTCCATTGGAGCAAAGATGGCCCAGGCGCTAGAATGGCTCTGGTTGCAACAGAGCAATGCCCCAGATGGGCAGAGCATCACCCCCTGGTGGGCATGCCGGGTGGATCCTGGTCGGGCGCATACGGGAGTCTATCTGACTGCCTCCCCATTTCCAGCTTCGGAAAAATACAAAAAAAAAAAAAGAACATTACAAAATAACGTGGTTCGTCTCAAAGAAGGTGAAACAGAAGGGTCTAAGGAGTTCTGTGTAATTTGATTGGCTTCATTTCACCCACATTCCTACATGCCCTTGGTTTCAAGCATTTTCAGTCCTCTAGGAAAGAACATTCTGAGGGACATAGTTTAGGAAATGCTGCTCTATTCCCTCAGAGCAAGCTGTGCTTTTATTTATTTATTCATTCATTTATTTATTTATTACTTAGAAATACGCACAAGTTAAAGTTCCAGAAGGAAAGCGGCAAAGAAAAAAAAACACGAAAATAATTATTTTCTGAACAATTTAAGAGTTACATCACCGACTTCCTGCCCCATGATTCCCGGTAACTCCTGAAAACATTACTGTGCTAGGGAGATTCTCTAACTAACCGTGGTGCACCATCAAAAGCAGAAAGTGAATGTGAATACAACGCTTCAATGCCGTTTTAAGACCCGTTTCACGTTTTGCCCCTGAGTCCAGTATGTCCTCTGCAGCCGTGAGTTTCAGCTCAGAATTAGGTGCACTGTTCAGTTGTCTTTCATCCTCTTCAGTCTAAAAAAATGACCTTAACTTCTGTCCTTAACTCTTTTGAGGATTGCAGGCTAGCTATTTTGTAGAATACCATTCAGTTTGGGTTTGTCTGCTGTTTCTTCCTGATTAAATTCAGAGTATACATATTTGGCAGAAAATATCATAAATATGATGCTGTGTGTGTTTGTTTATGTGTGTGTGTGTGTTTACAGTATGTTATAGGATGTGACACATTTCAGTTGGCTGCATCCCAGGTTAGGTTCCCTTTGATCTCTTGAGCAAAGGAGCGGGTGACGGGCATCTCCCATGGCAACCTTACTCTTTTTTCCCTTTCTCATGAAGAATTCAGTTGGTGGAGGCCACTTTGACCTCTGTGTCTATTCTGTTCCTCGCTATGGTGGTCTCTAATGATCACCACTTCTGGTGGTCTTGCCCCTGCACAAACTCCTCTGTTGGCTGGAATGGTGACTGCTTCTGACCGGTAGAATACGGGAGAGGTGATGGGGTGTTATTCCCATGAGCACGTCTTGTTAGATGGAAGACTTCATCCTGCTAGCTGACTCATTCTAGACTCATGGTGTCCATGGCCGGCCTGAAGGGACACTAAGCCAATACAAGTTCTACAGCCATCGGCAAGCACATGAATTCTTCCAACGATCTGAGTGAATCTGGAAGCAGGATCTTGCCAGTGAAGACTCAGAGGAAAACCCAGCCCTGGACAAGTCTTTGACCACAGACTCACGGAGAATCCTGCATGAAGTCTTGAATCACAAAGAACCCAGCCTCAGAGCCCAACTCCTGACACGGTGAGATAAGAAACTCATGATATCTAAATGCCGCTACATCTGTGGTAATTTATTACTAGCATGGACTATGCAATACTTTCTATTAATTAAGTAATTGATTAATTGCAGTATAGGCTCATATATATTATTTATTCCATTATAATCTAACCCTATCAATGTTTACTTTGATGCTCAAGTGTTTAGAGATTAGGCCATCAATATTTACTGTGATATTGACATGTCCCCTTCAATCTTTAAAGATCTTTATTTTCTGTCTCAGCATGAGATTCTAGGCTCTCCTGTATTACCCGGCCCCAGCCTTTGGAATCAGCTACATCTCCACTAGATGTGGTAATTGTTACAGGGTGTTCCTATTTCCAGGCAAATACACACACACACACACACACACACATTATTTAGGCACTGTATAAATATAAATAGTGACAAATATAAACAATTATGTGTACCCCTATATTTTACTCTAATCCTCTAGAAAGCCATGATTTGGCTCACTCACATGTTTCCAATTCAGTCCAGCGCCACAGAGTCCATGCCAGTTATTATTGTGTCCCACATTTACAACTCCTTTCTCCGACAATAAGAAAATTGGCACCGATTCTTTTTCATGCATTGACTATTTGTTCAATTTGCCTAGAAAAGAACTATCTTCTTGGCATTCAGTGCCCCGAGAGAGGCAGCCCTGCCATGCAGACACCTTCCTCTCCCGGCTGTGTGTGTGTGTGTGTGTGTGTGTGTGTGTATTTACAGTACACACGGCTGTGCTCTGCTGCAGACACGAGCATCTTCTCAGACTTCGACGCCACGTGCGGGATGTTCCTCACCAACCTGCTTGAGCCCTGACATCCCGCGTGGTGCTGTACTTCCGAGGGGACGCCCTCCTTACTCAGCGCGGGCTCTCCTGCCCCGGGTCTGCTGCCTCCAGCGGCGCACTCAGGCTCCGACACCCCAGGCTGAGCTGCACAGAGTCTCTGAATCTCAAACCGGTACACCCCACTCTGCCAACTGCATTATGCAAGCTCCATCATTCTAGAAAAAAAACATAGTCAAGGAAGTCAAGACACAGAGAGACTGAGACAGAGAGATGAAAAAAATACACTGATTTTCTTCATGTGCTGATGGAGTCCATCACAGTTTATAGGCGACAAGAACTGTCACACCATCCAAACGTAAGTTCATGTAGCTCGCTTTAACAAAGTACTGATATGTAATGCAGCATATTTTAAATTTTCAGTTGCCATCATTATTCTATATGTAATTATAGTTATATATGTAGATATATACACTCAGTTCTCTTAACATCATAAGAGATTTATTCTTTGCTGACTGAGGTGTAAGTATGTAAAGTTGACTGACATTCTAAAGAGAAAAGCCAACCAAAAAAGGCATGTGCACAACAATGATTTTATGCAAAAATATGTATCTTTTGCTTAAGTCTACAAATATGAACAAAGGCTTTATAGATCGTATATTATAATTTCATAGGGTAGGTGGTCTTACTCTGTAATGTTAATATAGATAGATGATAGATAGATAGATAGATAGATAGATAGATAGATAGATAGATAGATGGCAGACAGATAGATACAAATTTCCTAAATACTTATGAAGTGTAAATTAAGTATTTAATCATGTAAAAATGTCAAAATACATAAATACATTTTCATGTCATTTTTAAAGCTTCAAAGGACCTAGAATTCACTGATACGTTTGACAGTCAGATGAAGATGTTAAAGAGCGTGCTCTCCAGGAATTCACATTCTGGTCAGTGAGGCAGATCATTACAATACAACAGAAAACTTGCGACAAAATGAGGCGTTGATAAGAAAGCAAAGAAGGAACAATCATGAACTCAGAAACGATTTTTTCTAATACTTACTTTCCAGTGAGCCTAAGGCTGAGACTGTCTACACTGCATCTCTGTCCCGCCAGATACGGAGCGCTAGAGCTCGGGCTGGGACACATTCTTCCCTCGCATACGCTGGGATACATTCTTCCCTCGCATACGCTGGGATACATTCTTCCCTCGCATATGCTGGGATACATTCTTCCCTCGCATACGCTGGGTTGCTGGGTTCTTTAACCGCACTTTCCAATACGGCGCAGAAGTGGAAGCGCAGGGATTTCCTAGGTGCGGAGTGTCTCGAGATACTGCTGTTCATATACCAAATAAAACACACTGCAAACAAAATATTCAAATATTTATCTCTCTACGCGTATATATCGCTGCAGATACACACACACACACTCACACACACACACACACACACACACACACACACACACTGAGCATGACTAAGCGCTAGTTTGCCGCGAAGCATTTAATAATAAAGTACAACTTCCACACGCTCAGCATATTGTCATGTGCGATCTTAATGAGGCAGAAAACTAAAAGCAATACCGGCAGGCGGGTCTTGCGCTGTTTCCACCCCTTTAGCCCCTGAGTACGTTCTCACCCTGTGCTCCGGTCGAGCAGTGTCTGTTACACGGCTACTGTGAACATTTATCATCTGCACGTGGAAAAGTATCAATTCCCACTGTTTCCACGGGATCAACTGACACCAACTTGGGAAGGTATTTGCAGACTGCTAATTATTATTATTTTCTTTCCTAAATGTCTTTCGCTGAAGTCTTCAAATCTTGCTTGAAAATTCTCTAACAACCTTATTAAGTTTTTAAGTTAATTAATTAATTAATAAGCTCGTTTGTTTGCCTCTAGTGTGTGCTTTCTAAGCTTTTACTGCAATGTCCACTAGACATAGAAAGATAGGGTCAGAAACGATGCCAAGCGGAGAGCCAATTTTGGTAAATGGAGTTGAGGGACTTAGGTGTTTTCTACTGAATTTAGTCTCTCTCAGATTAGTCTGTTGCAGTAAGTTAGCAGAACAAGCTCATAAGTGAAGTACCAGAAGCCCTTAGATTTAACAAAGCGAAACAGAAATGTCTGGTGCAAAGCTACACTGTGGCCAGGGCGTTTGGAACAGAGGGTGCTGATGCGTGCAGATCAGCGCCAGGGAGAATCAGATTTTAGATTTATTAAAGCAACGGCTACATTTTTATTGCTTAGTTGGCCACCTTTCCAACATCGCAGAAGCCTAAGTGGTTCATGTTACCTAAAAGAGGCAATTATAAAAATCTAGGTCAAATAGAGTAGCAATATTCAAAGGATGAAGTTTTATTAAATATATATTCTTTAAAATCTTACCAGATAGTTTAATTTCCATCGCAGAGCTAAATCAGAACATGGGAAACACCTATGTTAAATGTAATTTAGGACCTCAGATCCTACACATGCCAAAGAAAAGCTGACAATTTATTATGAAGGACGCTCAATGCTATTTATGAGGAGTGTGCACACAGCGCCCTGCATGTGAGTGCATGCATAACATCTAAGTGTATGAAAACGTTGTAAGTGGATGGATAATATGTGGTTTTATGGAATATATATATATATATATATATATGAGTTGTAAGTCTGAGAACTAAGGTTATCCATTGTTTTTCTGTTTTATTTGATCATTTCAAAATTACCATAAACCCATAAGGCATTTATTTCTTCCTTTATTCTTCCCTTTGAACTCGGGAAACTGAGTATATTCTTTTTTCATGATACTCTCTTATTCAGGCTTGACCACCATCCCATCTTCCAACATTCCCTGCCCAAGATAATCCTTATCCCAAGTCCCATTTTTATTGTTTCAGGTCTTCTTTTTTTTGTAATACTAGTTGTTTCTGATTCTAGAAAAAAAGGGACAACATGCTCTCTGTTGTCCTGTAGAACTTAAGTTTGGTCACTTAAACGCATGTGGCTGCAAAGAAGCACCTGGTAATTGCTCAAATAAGAAAACAAAGACCCCTGAACATCTACTCCTTCATAAAAACAAGGAGAAACCACTGAAGTTTTGTTGTTGTTGTTTTTTTTCCAAAATCCATATTTTCAAAATTCTGCAAGTTCACCAGAAAGGTTTACAACAATTCACAACGTGTTTATTCAAGGAGAGAGGTTAAGTCTGGTTAAGAAGCGGTGAGTCCCACGGCACGTTTACCTGTCCCGTTTCCATCTCCGGTCCCTTCGCAGCCTGACAGCCATGGCGGCTGAGCAAAAAGCAGCTTCACTGAGACCCGAGGGGAGAAAATGGGTTTGGAGCTCCCCACAAACCTAACACAAAGAGAATCGTCCTTGTACCTGTCTGGCTGCTCATTCACAAAACAGGTCTTTACTTGTTTTGATTTGAAACACATTCAATGAAAATATAATACCATCCATACCTCCCACAGGTGCCCAAAACAGCAGTAGCAATTGTGTGCCATCACACAGGCTTAAGATAAAAATATCATTTGGGGCAAACCAGAGGCTGGCTTAAAAGCTTAAAAATAACTCTGAGGAATAAGATGTCTTTAGAGGACTTCCACCTTCCGGTCTGGAATAGAAGAAGTTTGGAAGTCATAATTTTATCCTAATAATAAGTAAAAAAAAAACTGGAAAAAATACCAACAATGGGAAAATATCAAGAACTCTTCTTAGCTCTGCAAGAGATATGAGGTCACTAGACAGCGGCTGCTCCCCAAACTGGAGGGACCATCGGGCAAACACAGAGAACGGCAACTTTGCCCTCCTGTTGTGTGCCAGGTTTCAAAATTCCTTGTGAAATAGACAGGAACAAACACGAATGATTACAGTAATCATGAGGTGGTGCTTCCTGTGGTCTCCCAGGTTTAGATGTATAGATTCAATTTACGAGGTTATCACCCACAGAAAGTATTGAAAGCTACTATGCAGTAGATGATTCCTGATTTTCTCCATTATACATGGTTGTATTATGGTTGGACCCGTGGTTCTTCTATATTCATACAAAATTATTGGCACAAGCAGAATATGGTTATTAAAACAAATGACAAGCCTGACCAGGTGGTGGCGCAGTGCATAGCGCATTGGACTGGGACGCGGAGGATTCGGGTTTGAGACCCCAAGATTGCTGGCTTGAGCGCAGGCTCATCTGGTTTGAGCAAAGCTCACCAGCTTGAGCCCAAGGTCTCTGGCTTGAGCAAGGGGTCACTTGCTCTGCTGTAGCCCCACCCCCCACCCCATCAAGGCACATATGAGAAAGCAATTAATGAGCAACTAAGGAACCACAATGAAGAATTGATACTTCATATCTCTCTCCCTTCCTGTCTGTCTTTCCCTATCTGTCCCTCTCTCTGTCTCTCTTTGTCTGTGTCACAAAAAATGACAAAACAAACAAATAAAACAAATGACAAAAAAATCAGTGAGTAAACGTATTATTTCTGTACATAATACTTTTTATGAAACACTGGTTTCTAGATATTTATGATGACTTAATAGCCTTAAGCAAGGTAGAGAACTCTGTTAGTAAGAACTTTGAAGGTGAAATACTCCTCTACACAATATGGCCCCAGTGCTGGAAATACGAATAAAAAGAACAACTTGTTTTATAATAAGAGAAATTGACTGCACTTGGCATAATTAAAGACCCAGTTCAACTGTGAAAATGAGGTCACAATTTGCCTTTGTCTTCACATGGGAAAAGAGGCTGATAATTTCAACTACAGTTTGATTTTTTTTTGCATGAAATATAAGGTGTTGTTTTTGTTGTTGTTTTTCAAGAATATTAAGCCTGACTGGATGGCCAGATTATCCATTATTAGTCTAGATTATATTAGCTCTCCTCTTTTTGTTTAAAACTCTTCTACCTTATGGCTTGGATGAATGTTCTGAAATATAGGCTAACCAACATTGTGACTCTCCATAACACACTATTTATGAGAGGCTGTCTCTAACATATGTGAAGCCCTTTATCACCTACTCCACGTTAACACTGTGCAACATCTCCATGTATGGAAAAGGCAAGAAATAGATAAGAACTGATAACGTAGGGAACGATGTCATAAGTAACCAGACTAGAAATACAATTGGAAGACAATTAGGATAGTGAAACACTCCTGCGATATAATATACTATCTTATAAGAAAGAAAAAGAGAGTTACAGCTTTGGAAACCTCCCCTTCAACAAGCAAAGTGGTAAAATCAGAAATACCTATTGGAGCATCTGCTGTCAGCGAATGAGAGGAGTGTTAAGGACGCTTCTAATCATATACAAAAAAAGTTCCGAGAAGCATAAAAACATGTCCTGAATCTAGCCGAACGACTCCACATCCTTGACTCCCATTGCAAAAATGATGGTGTGTACATACTGATTTTTTAACCACATTTTTATAAATCTGATTCAAAATTTGTTCTAAAATATGATATTACTGCCCTGACTGGCTCAGTCTTGCAGTGTTAAGAACTAAAGATCAGCTTGACCAGGCGGTGGCACAGTGGATAGAGCGTCAGACTAGGATGCAGAGGACCCAGGTTCAAAACCCCAAGGTCGCTGGCTTGAGCGGCGGGCTCATCTGGTTTGAGCAAGGCTCATCAGCTTGAGTCCTAGGTTGCTGGCTTGAGCAAGGGCAAGGCACATATGAGAAAGCAATCAATGAGCAACTAAGGTGTCGCCATGAAGAATTGATGCTTCTCATCTCTCTCCCTTCTTGTCTGTCTGTCCCTATCTGTCCTTCTCTCTGTCTCTGTCACACACAAACAAAAAAGAACTAAAGATCAGTCTTCAGTCATTAAACGATATTAGATATAAAAAGAGAATTTGCTCTTTTGACCAAGCAGAAGATTGCAGCACAGCCATCTACAGTCACATGAGGAATGAGGGACCAACACACAACACAGCTAGCTGAAACGGGAAGAGATGGAGTATATGAAAACTCATTCAAAGAAACAGTAGATAAGAAAAAAATACTCAAATTGACTTCCGATGTGGTGATCCTCTCTGTCCATAGCCTCCTTCTCCTCCGAATGGCTCTCTTGGGATCTGCTCCCAAGGCGCTGAGCCTAATCTGGTCTCACTACGTGGATGGTGCCTTCTACCACCTCCCACTATCCTGATTCAAGGTCAGGTTGTAGCAAGCCTAGTCTACGCCGGCCACAGGTGTCCATCAGAATAGCACGTGCCTTGTTTCCCTGTTGGCGAAGAGAAGATACCTACCATGGATCATTTATTTTTGGATGGGTTTTATTTAATTTTACAGAAACCTGATTGGAGTGTAGCATACAATTATAATTCCAGTAACAAGTCACACGACGTGGGCATGCAATGCTTTAAGAGCAACTAATATAGTCTTTCGTGTGTGTGTGTAAAACACACATTAGCTGCCACGTGTTGGCCAAAATCAGTCTCTACAAGAAGAGACAGTCCAATACAGTCAGTAGGAGAGAGGTAAAAGAAGGAACAGCACCTTTCATGAAAAGAAGCCCTTCAGCTCTGAGTGGTGTGTATTATTTGGTTGCATAAGAACATGTCACCTTTATTTTATTCCTCTTTCCTTTAATTATACACTGTCCGTTATATTGTCACAAGTTTGTGCCATACCTGCTCCTACCTTTATTATTGTGAATCTTAAAATATAGTATTTTAGATGTGTCTTGTTATAAAACAGCATATATAGCTTGATTTAAAAAGAAATACTATCAACCTAAGTTCCTGTGTTCTTTTTAGGGATGCTCATCTAGATGGCTGAACTACGTAGATTTATCTTCTAAATCATGTTTCCGTTGTTGAATGAATATCCTTATTTTTCTTTTCTCCCTTAACCTTGTTTTCCCACCTTAATGAGAGAGTTATCAAGTTTTCTGTTGCTTCTTTCATCTTTTCTCTTTCTTCTTGTTCTTTTCTTCTTCCTTTCCTTCTAATCTGTTTTGTTCCATTGATTTAGTGGCTACAGATTATGTGTATATGGTTTCATAATTCTTTAACCTTACCCCATGTAAGTAATGGTGCTTTTCGAATGAATCTGAATTGCGGTGGTGCAGCTCTCCTATCCTGAGCTCGACAGCTCTCTCACTGCACTGTACCTGTTGCTGTGTGTCCTATAGTAGTACATCTTCACATCAGGGCACATGGTTCTGAAATGTAGAGTGTTTTCAAACCTGACAAAGAGTTGTCCTGCAGTCCATGTTTTTATCAGACCCACTTATTATTTTATATCGTCTTTGATCCTACACATTCTTTCTGGTTTCTTATTTCCCTGGGATGCAATATGCCCACTAAGAAGTTTTTAAATGTGAATACTTATGCGACAAGAACACTGGCTGTTGAGATATTAGAAAGTACCTCTACTTTGTCTCATACTTGAACGATCATTTGGCAGGTTGTAACATTTTGGGTTGACAGTTACTTTTCCCAGGCATCGGGATAATATGACTTTGTTATCTTTTAGAATAATTTAGCACTTTTGCTGAAAAACTAATGCATGCCTCATCATTATTTTTATGGTAGAGTGTTTTTAGTTTTGTTGATTTAAAAAATAATTTTTTTATTCTGTATGATTTCAATTTACTGTGCATTGTCTGGATGTAAACCTACCTTTGTCCTGTGCTGTGTTAGAAATCTCAAATTAAAACCTCAACCATTTGCTTAATTGAGCTTTTCTGTAACAGCTATTTGAAGATACGTGATAGGGACACTAAACCATTACTCTAGGATGACTCTTCAGTCTCCATGGTCTTCCACTTGAGCAATTTTCCAAAAGGCTGGGGCTACACTGGTGACATTTCACTAAATAAGAACATTTTTTATTTTCAAGATTTTTAGTTTTTTTCCTATATGAACTGTTCTTCTATTTCTTCTAACTTTGCTACCAAAATGTATGTTTTAGTTTTTCACTACTTTTCATTCATTTTATAAGTATTTATATAAAATACTTTGCTACTTACTCCATAAATGAATTGCATATGAAATAAACATATTACGTGTAGATTGGATATCTTTCTTAGCCTACTTTGCTTCATATGATTTATAATTCGTGTTGGCTAAATCATTGCGATTAGTTTGTCTATTCAATCACTTGTCTCCTCTGACTCACGGCTTCACTTACCATCCCTATGAGCCACCTCCATTTTTCCTCACTCAGAGCCTTTGCCCAACATCACATTTTATCATGACCTCTGGTTCTGTTTTCTCCAAAGTCACAACCTCAGGATTCATCTCCCATTTCTGACTTATTGGAGAGGTTTGTTTTATTCTTATGCATGGTCAGTGAGTTGGGATTTCTATTTTTCAGTCTTATCTTTCAGTGTGTATTTGCGGCCCAGGTGGTGAATCAAAGCACGGCCTACGTTGCGCTTCAAGTGGACGTCTTTGTGACTCCTCAGATGGACTTCGATGTCACCATAGGACCTTCCCTGTCTCTTTGTTCCTGATGTGATGGATTCTTGTCCATGTGCTCATTGTTACTTAGCCTCACTTTGGGAAAGCCTCAGCTGTTATCATGGTCAATAAGTTAGATTTCCAATATAGAAAATTAGTTTCCGGCAGGTATGGAATTATCATTGATCAAATTCTTTATGGAGAGAATAAAGTGAAGACATTTGACTTGAAATATGACTTAGGGTACCACTTGCTAAAATATTACAGGTGAGCCTGACCAGGCAGGGTGCAGTGGATAGAGCATCAGACCGAGATGCAGACGACCCAGGTTCTGGACTCCAAGGTCGCCAGCTTGAGTGCAGGTTCATCTGGTTTGAGCAAGGCTCACCAGCTTGAACCCAAGGTCGCTGGCTCAAGCAAGGGATCACTCAGTCTGCTGCAGCCTCCTGGTCAAGGCACATATAAGAAGACAATCAATGAACAACTAAGGTGCTGCAAGGAAGAATTCATTCTTCTCATCTCTCTCCTTTCCTGTCTGTCTGTCCCTCTTTCTGATTCTCTCTGTCTCTGTCACACACACACACACACACACTATATATATATAGTACACACAGTATATAAATATATATATCAATATATATATACATATATACTACAGGTGAATATTATATTTAAAAATGAGCATTTTACACAGGGGACTGAGTAATGGGGTGACATTGTAGAAACTGAGAAGGACACTCGGCTCCGGCTTAGGAGAGAGGAATCTAGTCTGTTTGTTTTCAAAAACCAGGTAAAAGAGGCTAAAAGGATCAGAACCTTCTCTCTTCTTTTATTTCCTCATTTGTAAAACTAAGACGTTGGAATGCAGAATTTCTAAGATTTTTTTTCTCAGCTCGAATATGTGATACCAATATTTAAATTGATGGTATGCTTCTGACATGAAGTCCAAAGTATGCAAGTCACTTTAATCAGAGTAGAAGAAAATTTTATAGAGGCTAGAACGATAAAGGAAATAGATTCCAAATGAGGGATTTGGATTTTCACAGAAAAATAACTGGAAATCATGCACAGGTAGAAATACAAACCCTAAAAAAAAATGAACATAGCTGTAGTCACACCTTAGTGCAATTTCTGAAGAGTTCAATCATTTTTCTTTTCTTTTTTTTTTTTCTTTTTGGCTGGGGGTGGGGAAGAATATTTCATCTGGGCAATTGAAAAAGTACAAGATTATGTTTTCAATTTTCAAGTTTGAAAATTACTTTAATCTACTGCTTAGTGTCTGTGTTGGCCTTGAACATAAAGAATGCCTAGACTTCAAATCAGCACAGTGACATACAGCATATTGTATGGAGTCTTCCACTCAGCGCACAGAGAGAAGTGGGCAAATTACATACTCGCTTGCTGCAAAGGTAAAGGGAATCCATTGTAAGAATCTACTTTTCTTATGTGGACCCTGAGGTCAAAGATGCCTACCGAGAAGGGTTCCCAGTGACTAACCGGGCTCATTGAAAACTAGAACTAACCAGCTGTTTCTACACGGAGCTCTCCCATGCAAACTGCCTTACAAGGAGAAGCCTGCCCTCAACTCCCTGCCTCCGTACTGGACGCCTTCCCGCATTCTGTTCCTGCCGCTGAGCCAGCCCTTATGAAGGAATCCCTGGACTTGTATTTCCACCAATGGGATGAAAGCTTTCCTGGTCTGATTGGATCTGCACAGCCATCTATCTCCCTATCAGCATCTTCACTGGCCAGTCAGAGAGGCTCCACTGGGACCAATGAGATGATGTCTTTTGGGTCAATTAAACTGCAAATATTTGGAGCCCTCATTTGCATGAGAAAACACCAATCAGGGACTAGGGGGCGGGGACTGCTTGTTATATAAGTCAGCTTCCCAGAACCTCTCTGAGGTGTTCATTGCACTTTTTTTTCCTACCTCTGTTGGAAGAGCTGAAACTTTGCAGAGAAAACACTGAGCTGGATCGTTGAAGCTGGCGCATCAGACTGGAGGCAAGAAGAGCGGGCAGGACAGAGCTGTCTAGCTGGACAGGGGCTGCCTCCCAGCCATGGGGCTGGTCCCCAGGTGGTCCTGTCTGGTAATCAAGCTGTAACGCTACTGACCATCGAGCTGTTCGAATGGAATAACCGTTTCCTACTCCACCACACCCCAGATTGAGAACTCTTTTTTTTTTAATGTTTATTTTATTGATTTTAGAGAAAGAAAGAGAACAAGAGAGACAGACACATCTGTTCCTGTAGGTGCCCCGATTGGGAATTGAACCAGTAACCTCTGTGTTTTGAGACAATGCTCTAACCAGTCGAGCTATCTGGCCAAGACAGATGGAGGATTCTTGTTAGAGCTTAATTGTTGCCAACAACCATAGGTTGACACTTTTTACTACACCAACAAAAACACTTTAGATATTTAGGAAATTATACCACGATACTTTTCTTTGGTCATTGACTTGGTTTCCTAAGCATGTACAAAAAAAAAAAAGTGCTTTATTTTTTTAATAAATGAAGCGTTGAAATAGAATCTCCTAATTTATGGATATTGTACTCTCAAAAGATCAAGCAGCTTAAAAATATTAGCATGAGTTTAACTGAGGGCAAGAATCAAGGGGGAAACCAAGATTATAGTATCTTCAGTCAACATCATAATATTTGGGGTTGTGTGTTGTTTGCTGAACTGATATTAAAGAGGTTACTTAAACTCTTAAGAAGTCAAGATGGGTAGAGATTTTGAATGTTCATCACTCTTAACAAAACACGCTTTTACATAGCAGGATGTTCCTAGACTCCTTAAAGATTTTCTACAGGGTCTAGGGTTCCTTATGTAAGCTCCTGGGTTTGAGATTTCAAACGATTTTGTATTTTAACGATCACTTTTGTGTAAACTGTATATTATGCATCACTCACAGAAGTGCCCGGCATTGAACCTTATCATGAAATAAAATAATCCCTGTCGCAAAAAAAAAAAAAATGTTCATATTGGTGAGATAAATAGGTTCACATCAAAGCTGGTTTTGCTGGCAAGGAAGTTTCCGGCATACCTAACACAAACAAAAATTTTTTTCCAGAGTTTTTGCATTTTGGAATTGCAAATAAAGGGGGGTGTACCTACAAGGACCTGGAGGGATGAGAGTGGAACACAAGAGTCCATTTGATCATCTGTTTGTGTTGCACAGAAATATACTGTGACTCAACAGCCTCTGAGGAGGCAACTGCACTCAGCGGATATTGTCATACACTTTCCATGCCTTTGTGAGATACAGTGAAACTGTAATGGACCTTGGTGGACAGTGTGTCTCAGAAAGTAGATTGCGTCTTGTATGTGAGGTCAACAAACTATGAGGAAATAGATTGAGAGCCTTGATTTCAACAGACAGACACTTAGCAATAGAATCAAAAGAAATAAGAAAAATAAATAGGTAATTATAAAAGAGTTGAAACATTGATGAGCCCCCATTAAAGTGTGAGAACTACTCTGGGGAGTTAGGGCTATCGTGTTGCCCACGTTTGAATTCACATGAGAACAAATTTAAAAAGAGAAAGAGTCTTTCAAGAGGGAGAAAAAGAGACATTTGTTAAGTAGATGGTTAAGTGAATAAATAAAAATAAATAAACATCATTGACAGGTAAACTTGTTTAGCAATGGAAAGGTGTTTGGTAAATAGATACATACATAATGACTTTTTAAAATCTGTTCATTTTAGAGACACTGCAACCAACTGAGCTACCTGGCCAGGGCAAGAAAAAAAATTTTTAATCGTATCACTGATAAAGGATTAGTATGCATAATTTTGAGATCTTCCACATATTAAACAGAAAAATACAAACTAACTCTTTAGAAAATGAGAAAAAGTTTATAAATTGGCAACTAATACAGAATTGAAATCCACATGAACAAGACACATGAATAGATAAACAATACAATCAGCACAAGGTAAATACAGTTATCAATGGGATACATTTTTATGTTCATCACTTTGAAAATAATTAGAAGTCCGGCAGTCTCAAGTATTTTAGGAAGAGAAGAAATGGGAAATCACAAGCATGGACAGTGAAAGTCATCAGTCCATATAGGCTTTTGGGGAACAATCTGAAGTATCCGGTCAAGTTAATGATCTGAATTCTTTCTGATCCAGCAATCTCAACACTTCTCTCCATTTACTGTTAAAAATGTATACATACAGAAGCTCTTGCAATAGTAATCATGAATATGATTTGCAATAGTGAAAACGAAAACTAAAATTCTTCAATAAAAATAATTTATTTAAAAAAATATTTTTATTGGATGACTTTATTTTTTTAAATAAAGTTTATTTTGTCCAACACCGTTTATTCCCCTTATACCCTTTCCCACCATCCCCCCCAGCAATCAGCACACTGCTGTCCATGTCCATGAGTCTTTTTTCTTTTGTGCCATGTTTTGCTTTATCTCTCCATACCCCCCGTCCAATGCTCCCCTTGAAAGCTGTCAATCAATTCTCTTTGTATGAGTCTGTTTCAATTTTGCTTGTTAGTTTTCTCTTTTTTTAATTAGATTCCACAAATGAGTGAAATCATAGGGCCCTTGTCTTTCTCTGACTGACTGACTTCACTTAGCATAAGGCTCTCCAGGTCCACCCATGCTGTTGCAAAGGGTAAGATTTCTTTCTTTTTTATGGCTGAGTAATATTCCATCGTGTAAATTTGCCACAGCATTTTTATCCAGTCATCGCTGATAGGCACTTGGGCTGCTTCCAAATCCTGGTCTTTGTAAATAACACTGCAATAAACATAGGGGTGCATAGATTCTTTTTAAATAGTGTTTTAGGCTTCTTAGCATATATTCTCAGAAGTAAGATCCCTGGGTCAAAAGGCAGTTCCATTTTTTAATTTTGGGAAATAATTCTGTACACTTTCTTTCTTCAGTGGCTAGACCGACCTACAATCCACCAACAATGCACGAGGGTTCCCTTTTCCCAACGCCCTCGCCAACTCTTACTGCTGATGTACAACAGATCTATTGATGATGAGAGAGAGATAAACAAAGGGGACAACATCAAACTGAAAAGTTTTTGCACAGCAAAGGAAACCATCAACAAAATGAAGTGACCACTCACTGAACGGGAGAACATCTTCGCTGATACATCTGATAAGGGACTTAAAATATTTTTCATTGACTGAGTTAATGAGAGAGAAGGAACAGAAAGAGAGACAGGAACATCCACCTGTTCCTGTATCTTCCCTGACCAGGGATTGAACCAGTAGTCTCTACACTTTGTGATGATACTCTAACCAACTCAGCCATCCCGCCAGGGCTGATAAGAGATTATCATCTAAAATTTATAAAGAACTTATAAAACTCAACACACACAAACTCACAAAAAATAATACAATTAAAAAATGGGCAGATGACCTAGACACTTTTCCAGTGAGGACATACAGATGTCCAATAGACATATGGTAAGATGTTCAATGTCACTAATCATCAGAGAAATAAGAATTAAAACTACAATGAGATATCACCTCACAGCAGTTCGAATGGCTATCAATGATCGATTGATTTTCTAGATAGAGTCAGGAAGAGAGAAAGAGAAATGTAAATTTGTTTTTTTTCACTTATTTATGCATTCAATGGTCGGTTTTTGTATGTGCCCTGACCAGGGATCGAACCTATGACTTTGGCGTATGGGGATGGTGCTTTAACCAACTGAGCCACCCACCAGAGGCAATAAACAATTTCTAATATAAAACAATGGAATACAGAACAGCCATCTAAATGCAGTATGCATGTACACACACACACACATACACCCATATATATGCATATATATACATGCACACTTATATAGAACTATAGGTCACATATGAATTCTACATATTTATAAAATATAGAGAATGAGCAAAATAAGAAAATAGCAAAATGCATACAATACCACATTACTAATGCAGTTTAAAATATGTAAAACAAGGTCACATATTGTTTACAGACATAGTGGTCATATTTATTGCAATATTTAATTAAAAAACCACTCACTTAATAGGTTTCACCAAGAACGGACAATAGAAAACAGCATTGATATGCAGTACAAAAGGAGCTTCAATTCCGTATCTGCAGTGTAGAATTTATTTTAAAAATCTGAAAAGAATGTGCCAGAAATAAGATTTGGGAAGACTGGACCACGGCCCTGTGAATTCCGTCCTATCTTTCTCCATATGATATTTTGTTATTTTTAAAGTCTCGCCGGGAAAAAGCACTTGCCCAGCAGTGTCTGGAAGCTCAGTCGCTTGGACACCGTGGAAACCATAGCGTACCGTGATTAGATGTCTGATGGGATGGGACAGCTGGCGCGGGGCCGGCCACCGCAGACAAAGGCACTTCTCATCCATCAGAGGCATCGTTTGTGTCCAGCCTGCCCAGTGCCCTGGTGAAATTACAGCCAGCTAAGAGGAGCTATTCTCAGGATGCACACGGTACTGATTTCCGAGTCGTGTATGTTCTTCCAAAGCTTTAGGAGTTGCTCCGTGTTTAAATTTCTCTTAGCACCTGAGCTCTCCCTGGTAGGTATAATAGGTATAACCTATCTTGCTTTACTGAGAATTTTTGTTTAGATTTCTTCTGCCCACCGAACACACACACACACACTGGACTGTTAGCTCCAAGACTGAAGAGAGTGTATCTGCATTTTGTTGTGCTTACTTCAAGGACTATTTTAAGAGTTCCTGGAAATTAGTGGGGGTGTTTAGAAAAAGAAAAAAAGAAAAAAAGAGAAGACAGGTAGGAAAGGGAGGGGCACAGAGGAGAGAGAGAGAGAGAGAGAGAGAGAGAGGGAGAGAGGAAGACCAGAGTTTGCCAGCCCAAAATATACTTTTTGGAATATTGATTATATTAAGCTGGTTAATGTTATGAAACAAAAAATTCAGAAAAAAACCCCAAAACGTTTTATCTTGCCCTTTCCCTGCTGAAAGGCATTCGAGTAGAAGCCCTGGCCCCGGAGGAGACCGTGTGCACATCAGCATGGATGAGCTAAGTGCCGCAGGAAAGACCCAAGCCAGGGGGCTCAGGCGACTCCCCTCTGGGTCCTGCTGTTCCTGGGTGGCCAGCAGGAGTTCATTGGCCACCTTTGCTCTTTCTCCTTCACCTGTGAGCTGCCCACTCCCCCTCGGCCACCCCAGACCCGTGCCTCCCGCTCTGTCCGCACCGGCATTCATAAGCCTCAACTGTCTGACGTATCCTGGGGTCTCAGAATCTTACGGAAGTCTCATCGGCCCCTAACATAATAAATTTGGTCATTCTCTCTTGTTAATCCATTTTATGTTATTGATTGTCAGTCAGGCCCAAAGAAATCAGAAGAAATAAATTCTACAGAAGAAATAAGGGGAACATTTAAGTGAACTTATAATGGAGCAGTGAAAAACAGTATTATTCTTATTTTTATGAACGTGATGTGTGTGTGTGTGTGTGTGTGTGTGTGTGTGTGTGTGTGGAGAGGGGAGATATAGAGACAGACTCCCAGATGCACCCTGATTGGGATCCACCTGGCAACCCCGTTTGGGGCCCATGCTCAAATATAGAGCTATTTTTAGTGCCTGAGGCGGATGCGCTCCAACGGAACCATCCTCAGCACCTGGGCCTTGCTGGAACCAATTGACCCACAGGCTATGGGAGGGTAAGAGGGAGAGAAGGGGAAGAGGGAACGGTTACAACCAGATAGTCACTTCTCCTATGTGCCCTGACTGTGGCTCGAACCCAGGACATCCATGCGCAGGGCGATGCTTTATCCACTGAAGCACCAGCCATGGTCAAACATGAATATTAATAGAAAGTATAGATATTAAGCCCAGGGTGTTAACTCAGGTCCAAAGACTAATGGCACAATGTTTATTTTCCTTCAACTTATCAAAGAGGCAACTTTTTTTTTATTCTCCTGGGGGCAATGTGGTCATAACTTTTCCCAAAAGTTAGCATTAAAAGGAATTTTCTTCTCTTCTTTTATGCTTACACTCCTATATGAAAACTTGTTTCTTTGTGGTTATTTTGTGAGACTCCTGTTTATGAGGTAGTTAGAAATGATCCTGGATTGTTCTTGAGGTTGGACGGGGTCGTTGAATCACTGTAACCAGCTAAGTGGGTCCAGCCGCCTGACACAACGAAGCCAAACTGAAGAGCCCAGCACCCGCAGGTGCAGAAGGAAAGAGGTTGATTCCGTATTCCGTATTTCCATGCCCGACCTGGGAGAATGGTGGGCTCCCATCTCCCAAATCCTCTCCTCTTCCTGCTCGGAGCGGAGATTCTTACAGGGATGGGGAGGGGAGGGGAGGGCTTTCTTTTCTTATCCAATTACCTTGCCAGCTGTTGGCCTGTGCAGACCCTGTCTTTTCCCCTCTCTCAGTGTAAGGACCTTCCCCTGGGCCATCTTGGTCACTGGAGAAGATGCCCCCGCCCTGCTCTCTGACTGTCTATGGTATTAGAGTCAGTGGCATGACATTGGGGCTGCAGACACCCCATCACAAAGCCTAGAGACGTGCCACCCTCAGCCCACCTCCTGACACACCACGTGCCCCCCACATACCCAGGGGAGCCCGCTTGCCGTGGGCAGGGCACTGCCGCCTGTCACCTGCGTGCAGCTCTCCCCACATGGCCCACACTCCCCACAGCCGTCTGTGGCGTCCTCATCGTGAGTTATACGCATTACTCTGACTGCTTCCGCGCTCTGTGGAGAACAGGGGTGCTGTTCTGCAGGAAATTACCAGGGACTCTCCGTGCTGCTCCCGGGCAGCGACGAGCGAATCATTGGATGAAGATGATATTGAAACTCCGGCATTCGCTGAAGCAACCCCCGTCCTCGGAGGCGGGGACTCTGAGCCGGCCAAGATGCTGCGTCTGTTCACCAGAGCCACGTGCAGACCAGAGCCTGCAGGCTGGACTCGGAAGAGACCCCGTCCAGACCTCCCAGTGACAGGGCACCCCCTGAAGTTCTCCCTGTCCAGGCACCACAGGCTGCAGGCAGAGGCCGTCCCACAGATGTTCCCCAGACCGGATGGGGATTCTGGGGTGGCTGAGCTGAGTCCTTACTCCCCTCGTTCTTACCTACAGCAGCCACAGTGGGGCCAAGTGTTTTAACTGTCATCGTGAAGGCAGAGACCTCCCTTGGAATCTCTAATCCCAGAGGATTTTTTTTTAATTCAGTGAGAGGAGGCAAGGCAGAGAAATAGACTCCCACCTGCGCTCTATGGGGATCCACCGAGCAAGCCCACTAGGGGGCATGCTCTGCCCATCTGGAATGTTTTTACATTGCTCAGCAACAGAGCTCTTCCTAGTGCCTGAGGTGGAGGCCATGAAGCCATCCTCAGTGTCTGGGACCAACGTTGCTCCAATGGAGCCTTGCCTGAGGGAGAGGAAGAGAGAGATAGAGAGAAAGGAGAGGGGGAAGGGTGGAGAAGCAGATGGGCACTTCTTCTGTGTGCCCTGGCCGGGAATCGAACCGGGGACATTCACATGCCGGGACCAACGCTCTACCGCTGAGCCAACCAGCCAGGGCCCCCAGAGGTTTTTCAGCTGAGGTCCAGCACACAGCAGGAGAGACAAAAGCCAAAAGGCATGAACACTTCTCCCCATTGACTGAACCGTGTGGTGTGTTCTCCACCGTCTGTATGCCGTTCAGAGCCCAGGAAACGCCGTTATTAGTGGGAGTCCCGATGTCTTAGAATTCATCAGTGGAGAAGAACATCGGAACAGGAGCCTGGGTTTAAAAGAACCGAGGGTCTGATGAACCGGAATTCTACACGTGCTCAGGTTTTACGAGAGGCCCGGGAGGAAGAAAGGCAAGGAGGTCACCATGGAGACGAAGAAGGAAACACATTAGGGGCCTGCCCTTTGATGACTGTCAAGGCCTTGCGCATCCGGACGCTCTGCAGAAGCTTTCGCCGGAAGGTGACGTCACGGCGAAACCCACCTTTAATTCTGGACGCGCAGAAGAGTTAGAGACTCTAGCCCCGGACTCGGGGCAGCTGAAAGACATGCGTTCCCCAGTGGAGTTCTCTGAGGAAGAAGAGAGGAAAAGGGATGAAGATTTCACCAAAGAGAGAGCAGAGCCACCTTCCCAGCTGCGTGTCTCCTCCACGCAGGACGCTCGCAGGGAGAGCAGTAGAGCCTGTGAGCGGATCCGGAGCCTCTGGAGAAGCCGTCAGAAGAGAAGGAAGGAGAAAAACAACAAAACTGAGCAAATCAAAGCAAACGCAATAGAGGATGTCCATGCGCTCGCACTCCTGAGCGGAGGAGAAGGGCCGGCCTGCCCGGGTGAACTGTTCCACGCACAGGGCAGCTCTGGGTCCGCCTGGCTGGGGCAGGAAGCCACAGCGTGGAAAGAAGCAGGTCCTTCCTTCCTTCCTTCCTTCCTTCCTTCCTTCCTTCCTTCCTTCCTTCCTTCCTTCCTTCCTTCCTTCCTTCCTTCCTTCCTCCCTCCCTCCCTCCCTCCCTCCCTCCCTTCCTTCCTTCCTTCCTTCCTTCCTTTTTCTTTCTTTCTTTTTTTCTTTCCTTCTTTCCTTCTCTTTCTCTCTCTCTTTCTTTCTTTCTTTCTTTCTTTCTTTCTTTCTTTCTTTCTTTCTTTCTTTCTTTCTTCTTTCTTTCTTTCCTTCTTTATTTTTCTCTTTCTCTCTCTCTTTCTTTTCTTTCTTTCTTCTTTCTTTCCTGCGTTCCTTCTCTCTTTCTCTCTTTTTTAATTGATTTTTCAGGGACACCCGAGGCGGGGGGGGGGAGGGGGGATGAGAAGTAGTTACTTCAGTCTAGCTGCTCATTGGCTGCTGTTGTATGTGCCTCGGCCGGGGAAGCCCAGGGCTTGGAACTGGTGACGTCAGCGTTCCAGGTCGGTGCTGTAGCCACTGCCACCACTTACCAAGCAACCTTGTGACTTTGTGTTTTTTAATGATTCAGATAACTTTTGTGAGTTTTGTCACTCATCTTGTAAAACCTCTAAATAAAATACAAGGGGTTTCAAAATTGTTTTAAATAAAAAATAATATACTCATTGAAGCCAGTTAGTGTGTGCTTTGTGCTCTAAATTGTCTCATTCAGTATGCAAACGCTAGAGGAAGAGGCATCGCTATTCCATTCTGCAAATAAGGAAATTGAAACAAAACTGCTTTAAGAAATCTGTCCAGTTTGAACATCCCACAGTTAGCATTAACACCTGGTTAGCATCAGACTCCACATTCCTCAATATGTGTTCTATTGCTTTCAAAAAAATATCTCAAGTAAGGAAGCAAAAGCAAAATCTTGCAGACTGACACATTCTTGACATGTTGTTCCATTTTCATCACTACATGTTAAAATAAATGTACCCAATCAAGCACATACAAGAGCAGCTCGATGTTCCTGTCTGTCTCTCTCCCTGCTCTCTCTCTCTCTCAAAAAAAATAGATAGATAGACAGATAGATAGATATGTAGGTGTGTATATATAGATGTCTTAAAATTATAAAGATATCTATCTTAAATTTTAAAGCCAAATATATATCTTAAATTATAAGGATACGGATCTTAAATTATAAAGATATCTTAAATGACCTGTTCATAATAACTAAAATTAGCACTTAGCATCTGTGATTATAAACACTTTAGGTTTGGAAATCAGTCTCATTACATTACCAGCCTGCTTCTGCCCCAAGGTTTCACAGAAGCATTTGGATGGATAATTCTCTTAAAGATATGTGAAGGATTTGCTGAGAAAATCAGTGTTACTTTCACTTAGTCCTTACCAGTAAAAACATTATGTGGGTCTGGAAACATGAAAGGAAAATGCGTCCTCATGGAGGGATGCCTTGCTGATTTATCCAACAGCGTCCTCCTCAGTGGTGGACACACCTTTACTGAGACCATTATTCTAACACTCTGTCTGGCAGCTTAAAGGTCAATCCAGTTCCTCCCACGGTAGGGACTCCAGCCCTAAGTTATATTGTTTCACTTTAAATACTGCATGTTTCTTCACATACGCACGAACCTGTTTCTTATGTTCTTTTCCCCCTTTTCTTTTTGAGAAACAAATGAGTCTGGGATTATGAGGGTTATCTTTCTTTTAAGAAACAATCATTCTTTTTTTTCCCAGTTGCTACCTTATTGTTATTTTCAAATTATATCTCTACTCCCACACTTCTTCCCTTCCAGCGATTTCCCTTTGATTTACTCTCCCCTTCGTTAGCACCCAGGCCTCGGGCGAACCCAGGCGGTGAAGCGAGCCTTCACGGGGTGCTGCTGCCTGTTAATCGGCTGTCTGCTCAAGTTATACGCCGCCCGTTTCTACCAGTCTCATCCGCTTTGTCCTCAAATTCACAAATACACTTCGTGCCATTCATCGGAAACCTGGTCATGCGTCCCCTAATTTCGCTCAACAAAGCACTCTGTGGCTCTGAGAGTGACCAACATCTGACAGCGTTCTTGGTTCCTTTCTTCTGGAACAAAAGGTTCATGGAGACGCTACTGTCTCCTTCGCGCATTGTGGTTTTTACTGATGTGTCCGGGTTCTCATTCTTACGCTCTCAAGAGTAGAAAAAGCATGGACTCCGGGGGGGGGGGGGGGGTTTGCCCTGTAGTGACTTGGAATCTCTTCTCTCCCAGTCAATACATTAACTCTCCAGTTAAATGGTGTTCCCTACAAGACTGCATTGGAGATCTTATCCCCCGGTACCTCAGAATGGGATCCCGTTTGGAAGCAGAGCGGTTGTAGGAATCATTAGTTAACATGGGGTGTTAGTTAAGGAAGGTGGTCTCTTAATCCGGTATGACTGATGTCCTCATAAGCAGATGGTCATATTGGAGATTCGGGGACATGGCGAGGATGACCATATGAAGATGGAGACAGACAATGACATGATGCATCAAGTGACCCAACAAGGACCCAGGGTCACCAAGCATCCCCAGAAGCTTAGAGAGAGAGAGAGAGAGAGAGTCTGGAATAGAGTCTCTCTCAGAACCCTCAGAAGACGCCAACTGTATCAACACCTTAGTTTTGTATTTCTAGCTTCCAGAGGATGAGAGAATATAGTTCTGCTCTTTAAGCTACCTCGTTTGAGGTCCTTTGTTGTAACAACTTTAGGGAACTAGTGCCCTGGAAAGTTACTGATTTTATTTGTTACAACATTCCCCCGTCTACAGAGTCAAGGTCAGAAAACCTACCTTCTTGTATCGGAACGCTGTCATTATTATTAGCAATACTCAATGCATGCTCCGTGTATACTTTGTCTACATGTACCTATGCACGTTTATTATTAATAATAATCTAAAAAGTGGCCAAATATGTGATTGTAAGTAATATATAGATGGTCAGAATTTGTAAACTTACAATACAATAAGAGCTCTTTGTAACTACCATTCAAAGTTCAAAGGCAAAGAAATAGTGACCAGAGATACCCTATGATATGCATACCCTGAGGAGTCCTGAGGGGAACAAATCCATCACACTGTCCACTCTATCAAAACATGCGTCTCCTAAAAAAAAAAAAAAAAAAAAGGAGAAAATTATGAAAAAAGAACACATCTGAGGCCAAAAATATCTCATAAGAATTCCATCCTAATAAGCCCATTTGTAGAACTGGAGATCATTTATTATTGGCAGCACAGAGCCGGTTAGCAGTTTTAGTCATCAATGGCCATGAGTAGATAATGGGCCGTGGCCAGTAAAAACCAACAGCAAAGACGAAAATAGAAATCAGCGCTTTAATGATGTGGAACAACCACCTTGCCCTTTCTTGACACTGTTGACAAGCCAAGAACCTTACCTAAAACCAGCCCTTGGTTGGGATTCCGTTGAGATCAGATGGCTTTATGTGAACACCGCTGGTGATGTTGGGGAATATTTGTGAAATGGAATGCCCAGCCCCCATCTCAATATCTAAAAAAGAGTTTGGTGTGGAACTTTCAATGTGACATGTTATAATGCACCAACAGGTGGGCACATTAACAAAAAAAAAACCATCAGGTAAAATTTGACGGTATTTTGATATCTGCATCTAAACAGATATTTTATTTCAGGTCATCACTGATGATGATTTGTTTCCGCTATTTTCAATATTAAAGGTTTTCTTTTTTTTTTTTAACAGAAAAAAATATTTTCAGAGCTGAATCCTGAACCAATGAACTAGGAGCCGCTCCTTGAATTCTTTTCAGTGTTTCTTTCAGCTCACGCCCTCCCATCTTGTGTCCCTGGTTTCTGGGTTTGGCACCTGTCTGTGACTCTGGGAGGGTCAATCTCCCCGGGCAGCCCTTTGCTTGTAAATGGCTCGTGAAGAAGTACCACAATCCTGCTTCTCTGCCTCACAACAGGATCCTCTTGGATGTGGGTTTCATAGTTGAGGGCTAACCTGCAAGATTAAGCTGCGGCTGGGACTGAATTCACCCCCATGCTGAGGAGCCAGTATTCCCGGCCCCTACTCTGTTCCCACTTCCTAACACCCTTCCCAGCGAGGCATCCTTAACAGCGCCCTGCTTCTGGATGTGCTTCAGGGAAATCTAGCCCAGAACAGTCAGTTATACGGGTTGCATTTTAAAAAGACCACCCTCATTCTATACATTGTACACTGGACCCTCCCTACAGTGAATTAACAGCAATGTCTGCTCAGCAATGTCTGAGCGGGAACAGCAGCGAATGACATTTGCTAGGAAAGAGGTAAAAAGGGGTTGGGGACTTGAGCTTTGAGGTCAGATGGCTGAGTTCCATTTCAGTGTGTCAACGAACTGAAATAGGGAGAGTGACCAATTTACCCGAGGCTCTGGTTTCCTCACCTGTCACATAGAGATAATGAGAACATTCACCTTCGGAGTTCACCCGAGGATTCATCAGGTCATCCCAGAAAGCTTCTGCCACGTGCAAAACATCTGACAAACGTCCCCATTATTAACATGTCAAGTTTAGGTAAACATATGATAACTAGCTAAATATTTTATCATCGTGTTCCCAACACACACAGATGTATCTGAGAGCAATCAAATTTTATAGGTTGCGCGTTTATTGGTGGTATACCTTTCACCCTAGTCCACTTTCTATACACTGCCCTTCATTTTGAAATCAGAAACTTCTAACTTGAGAAGGCTGTCTCTCCCTCATGAGTACTTTATAGTTGTAAAGTATAATCCCGTAATACTTCCCCGTTCTGCGATTTCCCTTATACACCCGTTCTGTAGAGCTAGTGGTATCTGTACTGTACATACTAAAATTGATCCGTACATCATTACAGGAAAAACTTTACATCCATCTCCCGGAACTACGCTGACTTCCTCAAACCTGAGAAAGCTATTCCTCTACCTGGGCACGGCAACGGTCCCTGCCGGCAATGACTCCCCGTTCAGGGTACCTTCAAGTGGATCAAATAAACCAGCATGTACTTCTCTAAGATTGTTTTCCCTTGATTTTTTTAAAACGATGTATGTGTGTTTATGTAGAAGGAAATTCTATCCATATTCGTGATGCACTCCATTGACGTTAATAGCATTTCATCAGCATAACCTTTGCTAGAGAAAACCTTATGCTCTGCAGTTCCACAATACAGCTAATATCATAAACTCCTGATCCTGGACTGCCCAGACCAATACGCAATTTAACAGGGATACTCTTACACCTACAATTTAAAAGATCGATTGCGTGGGAACAGAATTAGAGCTATCTTATTTGGCAACACGCAGGAAAAAATAGGCTGAGTGCTTTAATCACTCCTGAAATGAACATGATCGCCTATGACCAAGCAGCAGGTTCAGCCTGAGGTCTCATCCAAGGAAGCGACCACAGTTCTCTTAACGCCGTTTCTAGACGGAGCCGTGCGGACAATCTTCTTCACTCCTGAAGTTTTATTACGGCGGCAAGAACCGATCACTGGAATGGGAAAGCAGTTGTGAAGAAAGTAACAGTAAAAATACATTCCTTCCTTAAATAGAATGTATCTAGGGTGGCCAATAACAGAAAAAACGGCTTGTTTAGAGCAGTTGCTGAAGAGGAAGCTTAATTTAGGAGAACGTTCAAGACCCCCCAAGCCCCCCTTCTCCCATTATATCTTCCTCTGGGCAAGTTCCCCACAGGGGGTCCCAGGCTCCCAGGTTTCTATACTTCCGTGTTCAAAACCACAACAAGAACAAAACAAACAAACTTTGTGTGAGATGAAGCACAGCGTAGGAGAGAAAGCACACCCCGGTGATTCTCGAGGTAGAGCTCCTGCATTCAGAACCTGGCTCGACCACTTCTTACCTGGGTGACCACAGGCCAGTGGCTTCACCTCCTTGTGCCTTGATGTTCTGATGCATGAACGGGGATGATGCACGTCAAAAGGTTGGGTAAGAGGGCTAACCATGTTAACATGTGCCAGGCATGTAGAACACACCTGAGAGCACAGAAAGGAACATGCAAATGCTCGCTAAATAAAAAGAAGAGGGTTTTTTTTTTTGCATCATCTAACTCAATATCTGACACACAAGTAGCTAGTGGATGAATGGATGGTGATCTAACAAACAAGAGGGACTCATCAGACACAAGTGTAACCACGGGATAAGGGCTATGACCTTCAGGTGTGTAGAAACCACACCATCTGAAGGAGGTTGGAATGATGATTGATAGTCAAAGGAGGCGGGAATTCACCCACTGTATTCGAGAGCTTGTCCATGTTGTAGTTAAAGATTAAACTTGTTCTGTTTGTCCAGAGGTTAGAACGAGGACCCATGGGCAGACAACAGCCTAGTAATTCTGAGAATCCTGTTTCCCTAATGGAATGGGATAGGCTGATATTAAAATAGCAATCCGGGCCACTGGACACATTCAAGCAGAACATATTAGAATGGACCACGGGAATGTGAAAGCAGTTTTGACAAAGTAGCAATAAATATCCATTTCTTCCTCAAAAACAGACTATATCTACATATTTGGTGGTGTGAACTGAAACATAGAATGACTTCATAAAACCTGTTTCCCTTTATCTGAGCCTAGACGCCTGGTATCATTCTCACTTCGTCATTCTTGTTCTTGTTATGTAACAAATAATGAAGACAGTTACTCGCTACAGAGAGTGACCAATAGACTCATGTAAACACCGGTGTCATGCAATTAGGAAAAAATAAAGGTGTATTAAGATGACTGGCAAATCAATTTATTTCAATAAAAAGAAAATTAAAAGATAGAAACGAGGTTTTTGGAAATACAATGATTCTATCAAACATATGGTTCTATACCAGAATCGGTGTCGTTGAAGCCCACGTTGCTATCTTTTTTCCACCAGAAAGAGTGAAGTCCTGTGCCCTTCCGGAAACACCCGTGCTGGAGTGAATAGAATCCATTCAGCCCGGAGCAAACAAGGCTGGAGAAGTCTTATTCTACAGTCGATGGCAGCTCCTTCCTGGAACTCATAACAGGAAGGTAGAGACTCTACAGTCTCCTTTTGGGACCCAATTCTGTTATCTATACTCATGCTTATTCTCAGATGTCCATCTTCTGCACTTGTTGAGCCATGCCATTTGTATACGTGCAAATTCAGATGCAAGAAAGAAAATAAAATAAAGTAAAATAAAAGCTACACCACTAAGGCAACATAAACAAAACTCACAAGTTTCTTGTCCCGTGAACTCTCCCTACTGTCCGGAGAGTCTGTGTATGATATTATTTTTAACATGACTTCCAAACACCATCGCTGATGATTGGCTGTACACAGAAATGCCCAGTTCACCATTCCTTCTTTCAAGTTCTGGAGACTTCCGAGAGCCAGCTTTGAATTCAACTCCCAAGTCCCAGCACCCAAGGGCTGACTTTCCATGGTCACCATGTGCTGTGGGCTCCTGCTGCTGTGTGTTTCCTTTGCTAAATTACCTCGTAAAGTTGCTTTCTATATTTAAATCTTAAAACTATTGTTTCTATAACTATGCTGGTATTCAGCACATTTGAAAGCAGTGATGTTGATTTGATCAACTCAACAAATTGTAATGAGCAAATCAATGCAACGAAACACCCCATAAATCACGAGGTGACATAGTTATTGGGTTTATTTAATTTTCTTTTATAGGTTCCGGCCCGGGGCGGTCCTGGCATCGGTCAGAACAGATGTCCGAGCGGAGACTTGAGGTCTTCTTCCATCACCTTCCACCATCCATGAGGGCACAAAGAGGCCTGTCCGCAGAGAGCTCGAACACTAGTTAGCATGAAGAAGTGAATGTTAGAACACAAACAAAGGAAAAACATTCCCCCCTCTTCTTTCTACATTCCTATTCTAGTTCCTCATCAAAACTTGAACAAATGACCCGGCGTGGATGACGCAGTTCACAGGATGCAGAAACAGATCCTGCAGGCACAGCCGTGGATGTCGAAGGTGCACGCAGAGGACGTGGCCAGATAGTCACCGATATAAGAAAAGGGTTGTCCCGCGAACAGGCACAGAGAAACTCTATTCCGACCCCCACCAGTCTATCTGAAGGTCCACGGCACAAGACCGTTAGATCGGAAGAGACGGATCCAGGAACAAAACAGACTCAAAGCAAACCCTGTCCGTGTGCACACTGTCTGCGTTCTGGGGAACCGAAGACCACACGAGGTACTTTGTCCAACTTTAAAACATGTCATTAACCATCTCATAAGATTGCTGACACGTCTTAATGAGAAAATACAAATACGCCACTTATTATCCTGAGTGGCACATAAACAGAACCAAGTGGTTGCTGTCGTTCAGAACTTGGAAATGAATTAATTTGGATGAGTACCATACGTGCACTTTTTGCCTAAAAACAAAATTCTGAGCATACAATTAATAATTATCCTTGTCCTTATAAAAAATTAGATGTCCTCTTCAGCATAATAATGACTAAGCTTTGCCCTTTCTCAGAGCTAATTAAGAGTTACGTTACAAGGATTCAGATGACACTGGAGTTGTATTTGAGGCGACCCTGCACACGACCTCCAAGCGCATTTTTAAAGACGCAATATTGAAATGCCAGCAAATCGAGAGGAACGCTTGACGGTTGCTGACTGACCTAGGGACGTGTCCCTATAAAGAGTCTCTCCAAATTCCTCACTGCAAGACAAAAAAATAAATACAACACAACCAAAAAGCTGCCTGAGTTTTATCTCCGCACACAGGCCCTTCTTACAGAGACGCAGAGAACACACTGTATTTCTGAACTGAAGTCAGGGATGAGTGTTACGAGTTTTCATAGAGACAGTGCCACCAGCCAAGCTGTAACGATGTGGGGAACGGCAGCCCGCTATCAAAATATATATATATATTCTTTTCTGGCGGTGATGTCTGTAATCCTAAATCTAAGTTACCGAAATCCTGTCACCCAATAAGAATAAAAAGCCAGGCCGTGTGAGCACGGGGCCCGCCGGGATTTATGACGAGCGGGTGTCTCCGTGAACAGGACACACCAAATCAAATTAGAGGAGGGGGACGAATAGAATTTCATCAGCTCCCGGCATGGGGACGGCAAGGGCCTGGTCAATTCCCTGTGCCCCGAGTAGGGAAGGCACGGGCGTTCTTGTAGCTAAGTGCACAAAATGAGCATCGCGAGCAGCCTTCCCCCGGAGGGTGGAGTTCTTCCCTGGGCTTCAGCGGAGCGAGCGAGGGGAACAGAGCACGGATACCCACCCTCCCTGCCTCGCTTGCCGGCCCGGGAGGGACAGCAGGTCATGCTGGTCAGAGACTTGGACACCAGGGCCGGCCGGGTCTCTGGGCTTTGATGTCCGGCTCCACCACCTATGAACTCAACGGCCTTGGACCAGGGTAGTTGACTCTTCCTCTGGACAGAATGAGCATTATTAGAGGCCGACCTAACGAACCTATTTCTTTTCCTTCCATGCCCAGAGTTCTAATAAAATAGACTAATGTACAAAAAAAAAAAAAAAAAAGAGGGAACACGGACCCTGTAAGAGTTCATCCCTCCAAACAGAAATTCCCACGTCTTCGGGGCTTCTCACCACCTGGTTATTGCATCGGGGAAGCACGGCCCTGTCTTCAAAGGTGTGGGGTCTGCTGGGTTGGGCTTTGTTTTATTTAGAACGGTTCAAATTCCCTTTCTAGGAGAATTGTATAACTAGCTGGGAGCCCACTGGAGGAAACTATCGTGGCATAATGTGTTTACATATCTTTGGTCTAAAACTATCTGCAGTCAGAACTGCGCTGGTTTTTATGATGTTTCTGCTCTGAGGATAGGTGACTTCCAACATGAAGAAGCCGGGGGCAGAGGTATAGAAATGCACGAAGATCAAGATGAGGTAGCCAACAACCAATTAATAGCCCTAAGAAAAGCTACCGCAGATGTCGGCCTTGGGGAGCCACTCGGTCTAGGCCTACCCTTCTTTTTCAAGAAAGATTCGTCGAGGGTGTGGCTTGCGTGTTACACAGCCTTCCCGCCGCATGGAGCTGCCTGACACAGCGCCGCCTCCTCTGCTGCGTCCACTTCCTACGCGGCCACAGACAGCCCAGTCTTTAGGATTCCATCCCTTTGGCTCAAACACTTCTATCTTCATTCCTAACCTCTCTGCTAACTGGAGTCTTTTTTCTTTTTTTTCTATTTAGATGGGAGGAGGGGAGATAGTGAGAAAGACTCCCACATGCCCGGGACCGGGATCCAGCTGGCAATCCCATCTGGGGCTGATGCTCCAGTCCAGTGATGGTCAACCTGGTCCCTACCGCCCACTAGTGGTGGTCAACCTGGTCCCTGCCGCCCACTAGGGGGCGCTCCAGCTTTCATGGTGGGCAGTAGCAGAGCAACCAAAGTATAAATAAAAAGATAGATGTAACTATAGTAAGTTGTTTTATAAGATTTATTCTGCCAAACTTAGTGAAAATCCGACATAAAGTACTTGGTAAGTAATTATTATTATATGCTTTAGCTTGCTGTAACTCTGCTTTATAAATTTTATACAGTAAAGTTACTTCCCTACTTTATAAATTACCATTACTGTGGAACAGGTGGGCGGTTAGAAGATTTTACTACTAACATAGATAAAAAAGTGCTCCAATTTACTAAGCTGAGGCTGATGCTCAGACCAGCTGAACTATCCTCCCTGCCTGGGGCCAACACTCAAACCAATAGAGCCACTGGCTGTGGGAGAGGAAGAGGGAGAGAAGGGGGAGGGGGAGGGGAGGAGATGCAGATGGTCACTTCTCCTGTGTGCCCTGACTGGGAATCAAACCCAGGATGTCCGCATGGGGGAAGGGGCTCCTGTATTCTGTCCACTGAGTCAACAAGCCAGGGCTAACTGGAGTCTTTTTCCCAGCCGCCTACTCCTGTGATCTGACGATTGAATCTGCCTCAGTGCCTGCTCAGGTGACCGTGGGTGACATTCAGCACTGCGGGGATGCTACAGTCTCCCACGGTTGGTGCCCCACCCAACACCCCTGAGATTCCTTTTTTGTGTGTGTGTGTGCCCACCCCCAGCTCCAGCGTGCATTGTGCCCGCCCCCCGGCTCCAGCGTGCGTTGTGCCCGCCCCCACCTCCAGCGTGCGTTGTGCCCGCCCCCAGCTGCAGCTTGCGTTGTGCCCACCCCCCAGCTCCAGCGTGCGTTGTGCCCGCCCCCCAGCTCCAGCATGCGTTGTGCCCGCCCCCCAGCTCCAGCGTGCGTTGTGCCCGCCCCCCAGCTCCAGCGTGCGTTGTGCCCGCCCCCCAGCTCCAGCGTGCGTGGTGCCGGCCCCCCAGCTCCAGCGTGCGTTGTGCCCGCCCCCCAGCTCCGGCGTGCGTTGTGCCCGCCCCCAGCTCCAGCGTGCGTTGTGCCCGCCCCCCAGCTCCAGCGTGCGTTGTGCCCGCCCCCCAGCTCCAGCGTGCGTTGTGCCCGCCCCCCAGCTCCAGCGTGCGTTGTGCCCGCCCCCAGCTCCAGCGTGCGTTGACTCTGAAGGTACAATATATACCAGCAGCCTTCTGTCTTAGTCTATCAGGGCCGTACACTGGGCAGCATCGTAAGACACTTCAGTGGCTCTTCCCCACCCTCCTGGAGGCTGGTAAGTCCCAGAGCAAGGTGGCAGCTGCCCTGACCCCCGCGGAATGCCCTCTTCCTGGCTCGCAGGGGCCACCTTTTTATTTATTTTTTGCTGTGTCCTTACATAAAAGAGAGAGAGATCACCTCCTTCCCCTCTTCTTTCCCTTATAGAACCACTAATCTCACCACGGAAGCCCTACTCTGAGGCCCCCATTTCCCGTGCGTCCTCTTCCACAAGCCCCCTCTCCAGACACCACCCTACTTTAGGGAGTAGAGCTTCCACACGTGGGTTCGGGAGGAACACTGCAATCCACAGCACCTGCTTACAAGGGGGCCCTTGGTCAGAAGCCACGGGGAGCCCGGAGGGCCTGAGTCCCGTTCCTACTCCGGGACCCCGTCCGCAGCCCGCACCCCGCACCCAGAGGCCTTTGAGGCGGATGTGTCTGCGAGGTCATTCACCCTCCAGTCCTTCCTCTGCATCGGGCACACCTGGGACTCCACACAGCGTGATGGTGACACCCTGGCTGGGCTCTCTCCCCTCCCCCTTCCCGGTTCCCTCCCTGCCTTTACCGTCTCCCTTGGAAGTGTTTCCTTCGTCCATGATCTTCGCATCAACTTTAGTCTCAGCAGCTGTTGCTAAACTAGGACGCCCTCCCCCCACCAGAATGTCTTCTCCCTCCCCCCCCCAGGGCTCACACATCTCCCCCCACCGTGCCCCCTACCCCCGGGAAATCCTGTGTGCCCGCCTCCAAACCGTCTTAGCTCACTTGATTCCTTTTTCTCTCCACCTGACAGATGGCTCAGCAGAAAGTCGTGCTGGTTTGACCTAAAAAAATATATAGACCCAAACGCTGACCACTTCACAGGACCTTTCTTCCCTGGTACCTTCGTGGTCGGGTGACCACATCATGGACCGCCTTTGAGAGTGAGAAGGGACTGCTACTAATGTCGGGACGACAGGCACTGCCAGGGTTCTCCTCAGAAGACTGGGGGGTGCTTTTTCTAATCCTAGTCCCATTCTCCAACTCTTCCCTTTGCAAAACCACAAGAAGCCCTCGCTTCCGTCTTGACCTACATCTGTTCTCCACAGAAAGCAGGAGTGATACTTCAAAAAAAAAAATGCAAACTGGGTCTTCTACTGCCCTGCTCCGAAAACCTCCGACGTGTTCCCGTCACACTAGACAAATCCTAACTCTTTCCCGATGTCCAAATGTCCTATTTGCTTTGACATCTGACTACTTGACTGAGCTCAAAACACACAGAACTCTTTGATTTTTTTTTTTAATACGACAGGTACATTTCAACTCAGGCCTTTTCCCCCCAACTGATGTTTCCTGCTGCCTGAAGTGTTCTGCCTGAGGCTCCCATGTTTCCCTCGCTCACTCCTCTCCTCGCAAGGAAGACACGCCCACCCTCCCCTGCCCTCCACACTCTGAGCCTCGGTGTTCTTGTGTAGCGATGATCAGGATACAACGTATTACTCTTCTTCTTTTATGTTGGTTATCAGTGTCTTGTGGTCACTAGCATGCGTCCTGTTCCCAGCCTGCCCCTGGTCCTACGATGCTGCCCCAGAACCAGCATTCAGAATGATTTGTTGAGTTCTTTATTGTTTCCTTTTAATGACTTGTGGTTTTTTGCTTGAGCTAAGTCTCCTTTTATTTTGCTAAAACATACATAGAGTCTAACAGGTCTTCACCCTCTCATCCCTTCTTATTTTAGACTTTAATGAATTTAATTTATTATGGACTTGATGGTTAATTTTAGAAACAAAATGAATTATTCACATTTAGATTAATGGGAACACATATCTGAAAATGAGGGTTTAGATAGAGATGCTGTGTCATGACAATGCATTATTTATCATTTTTCCCCCCCAAAATAGAAACATGCCCTCTCCCTTTGAAAATGTCTACCATTTAGCACCTCTTGTGTCTCAGTCTGAATGTGTGGTTCTTCTATTGGTCATAGCATGCTGAGGAAGGCTAATCTCTTTTAAATACCTGGTTCTGGAGAGTCATTTGGGCAGTGCATCGTTCCAGGAAAGAGTTCTGGAAATGTAGCCTAAGACACTCCTACCCAAATGCCAAGACTTCACGGAAAATACAGAGAGTAGCTCCCACGCATCCCCTCCTCCATTTGTTCAGCTCTTCTGAGCCCGTGGTGACCTTCCTGCCACAGCTGGGAACCCTGTTGCCCTGAAAGCTGGAAGCATTTGGAGATGATGTCACCATATTTAAAAAAAAACAAAAAAAAACTTTCTTCTGCTCGAGATGTTGTGTTTGTTTTTTTAACTAGTAACCCAGGGGTCGGGAACCTTTTTGGCTGAGAGAGCCATGAATGCCACATATTTTAAAATGTAATTCTGTGAGAGCCATACAACAACCTGTGTACATTACGCATTATCCAATAAAAATTTGGTGTTGTCCCAGAGGACTGCTGTGATTGGCTCCAGCCACCCGCAACCATGACCATGAGCGGTAGGAAATGAATGGATTGTAATATTCTACATGAGAATGTTTTATATTTTTAACGCTATTATTATTTTTATTAAAGATTTGTCTGCGAGCCAGATGCAGTCATCAAAAGAGCCACATTGGGCTCGCGAGCCATAAGTTCCCAACCCCTGTGCTAACCTGTCTTTTTTTTCCTTTCAGATTTCACAGAATGCGAGCGGACTCCCTAGTATTATATTTATGAGACACAGAGACGGGTGCACCCATCTCATAGTTTCAGTGACGTTCCACGGAGAGGTCCTGTGAGGTCAGCTACTCCCTCGGCACCCACCCACAGCTCGATCTGTTTTTTCTTCTCTTTTAAACAATACAAAAATGTAAAGAATGTAACTATATTCTCACGTGAATGAAAACCATCTAGCTACCTACAGAGCAAAATATAAAAATCTGTTTATGTTTCAAACCTCCCAACACCCTCTGTAAGGAAGATGCCGCTAAATAGTTCCATGCTTGTCCTGCTGTCTCTTCCGTGCGCGCGCGCGTGTGTGTGTGTGTGTGTGTGTACACACGTTTGTTTACATAAATAACATCAGACCTTGTGTGTTGATCTGTGACTCTCTATGCTTGTTTACATTTCTTCCTTTATTATAATGGATGAATAAATTGCAGAGCACATATATATAATATTACGAGTTTCCCTATGTCTTTTTGACTTATAATTTCATACGACTACGGTAATAAAATTCCGTGCAACCAATATTCCTGCATATAAATCTTATATCCACGTGTCTGCCTGCTTGTAGAGAGGACTCATTAACAGCAGTGCTGACACACTTCACGCCAGTCTCATTCTGATGTGTCCTGCCAGCCATTCTCCTAAAGGATGAGTCCCGCCCGGTGCGTGAGAAGACCCGTGTCCCCAGCAACGTTCAGGATCCATCTTGGGGGTCTGCGTGCTGTTCAACAGCCAAGGTCTTTGGGTCGTTTTCACTTGCACGGCTCCATCGAAGAGTCTTCAGTCTGCATCCTTACACAGGACACTGTAGCCTCTTAGTATCATTGTGCCAGGACTATAATTAAACTTACTCCCTTCTTCCTTCTTTTTTTTTAAACAGTATTTGTCTCTCTTTCTTGATTTTCTCTTCTTTCAACTCTTTCTTACAGCGGAGGAAGCTGTGTCTTTTCTCCCTTAGGCATCAATGCACGAGGCTAGGGGCATCCACTTTGCTTACCATTTCAGAGGGTTTTGAACGCTCGCCGGTTAAACTTATCTACACGGGTTCACTGATGAGCCACAGACTTGTTGCTCCAACCCTGGCTTCTTTTCAGAATTTTACACTTGTGTGTTTCATTTCTTTTTTCCACAGCTCACAGTCCGTTTAGACGGCTCTCACACACGTTACATTCATTCAACATGCCCCGAATTAACCTTGGGTTATTCCTTCAACCATGTTTCCTTGACTACGGTTATTTTTTAAATCGAGTCTTATTGGGGTGACACAAATTATGGTTAACATAATTATGCAGGTTTCCGGTGCCCAAGTCTGCAAGACATCTCTGCACTGGATGTGTTCCCTACAGTTATTGTATGTCACTACGCAGTATTTTCACCCATTTATTTGCTCAGAGGGAAACCCAGTGGTCATCCTTGAGTCCTCGATCCTCCTCTGCTACAGTCCCTCTAGCCAATCAAGGGCTGACTATTCCTGAGGCTACATCCTCAAGAGTGGACATTCCCTTTCCTTCGTGCTGTGTACAGACGTCCTTTGGAATGGACAGTAATCTCTCTTCTGAGATAACCAAACCGCTTCGCGACTAGGTTTTCGTGATTCTAGCTTTATTCTCGCCAATTTTCACAGCGCTGCCCAAGTAAACTTTCAAAAATGCACCTATGGTCCTGCTTACAACTCTTCAATGCAATTCCCTTACGTCTCATTAAAAGAGATTTTTAAAGAGAACCTAATTATTAAACCATCCTGATCTCCTAACCGCGGTACTCCCCGTCCTAGGCTGGCTCTGAATTCCATTTGTAGGAGACGTGAGCATCTTCATTTCAGGATTCTTTGTTAAACTTTTCTCCTTCCAAGTGTTCTTTCTGCCCTCTTTCACTTTGGATAACTCATATCCACCATTCATATTAATTTTTCTTCCGAGAAGATGCTCTTGCCTTGTAAAAATAGATTATGTGCACCACATAAATGGCCCCTTTCCACCAATACACTGTAGTTTAGTCCTTATCACACTCAATTTTAATTTTTGTTTAGTTGTCTGTCTCCAGCTACCAGAATGTAATGTCCTTGAGGGGTTCTAAGGTGTCACTGTTGCATTTTCTGCTCAATAAATGTATCTTGAATGAGTAAACGAGTGCTTCTATAATTATTGTACAGCCTGCCTCCTGCATGGAGACTTCCACTATGACTTCAATCCATATGAATCTTTCCTGAAAATTCTCCTTATCATGTTTTCCCAGTGAAGCACTTAGCTTTTTTCCTGGTTATACCATGTGGCTTATTTCTCTATTCTAGACTGTGTATCACCCTTCAGTCTGTCCTCCAAACAATATCTCTTCTAAAATTAGAAAATGTGCTATATCACTATTTTAAAATTGTTAATTCATTCCCCTTTCTTAGTTAAAAACCAAAAGTAAAGATTACAATTCTTACTTATAATGTTTCTACAGTTGGAGTCTTACCTACCTCTCTAGACTTGTGATAACCAGAAATAAATATGTTACATTATTGATTTATTCATATTAGTCTGGCTGGCCATAAAATAGAGCTAAATAAGAATGTGCTAACAAAGTAAGCTTATAAGGGAATTTCTGTAAAATATCAAATCTACTTTGTTGCTATTATCACCATGATACACTATTGCTAGTTTGGTAATCACGGTTAGGTATTCTGTAGCAAAGCAAAAGTATGTAAGCAATACTCTGTTTTCACCTCCCGCCAAGTCCCTGTTCCCCTCGGGCTAATGGGCATCAAGCGATAACACCCAAGCAAGAAGAATGAGCATAGGTGGGAAATACATGCCTCTCAGTCTCCCTTCCTTCTACAACTCCCATCGCTCTGAGGCTTGCATTTCTGATTCTCGCCCAAGGCCGAGAGGACAGCCCGTTCCCCTCCCAGAGTAAGGAATGAAAACACTGGTGTTGGGTCACAGACCCCTGGCAGATGCACCTATCAAGAGTTAGCACCAGAATGAGAAGGATGAATCCTCAGGCCCCCTCTGCTCCTTCTCCCGTCATGCCGCTGATAAGACCAAAAGGACTGTGGAAGTCCAGCCAGCCATGATGATAAGAGCTCCCCTTCCTCAAGAGAAACTGTACGTCCATCTTCTCTCTAAGATCTCTCCCCTTCCTGAATTCCCCCAACCCTCTACAGACTCTGACCAAGGTGTCTGAGCTATGGGGATGGGCTATTGAGGACAAGAGTTCCCCCACCTTTTCAGGTGGCCGATAATTGAACAAACCTTTTCCTTTCTCATTGGCACCTGTGTTATGTAACTGGTTTTCATGGCGACAGCCAGCTGGACTTGTGGGTCATTTTTCCGGTTTCATTATGTTACCATATTCCTCTTTAAAAGAGGTATTGTCATGCTTCAAAATCCCAGTTCTGATTTTGACTTATTTTCTTTGAGAGAGAGGCAGAGAGAGAGACACACAGAGACAGGGACATTGGGCTGCTCCTGTGTGTGCCCTGCGACTCGAACCAGCACCCTCTGTGCCTCAGGGCAGTGCTCCAGCCAGCTGAGCTGTCCAGCCAGGACTCGATTTTGACTCTACCGTGTTCTTTCTCTCCCACTTTGATGGAAGCTCTCGGGCTTTCTTCTGTGAGAATCAGTCTCTCCTTCCACCAGCATGGTCACGTGATCACACACATTCTCTTCCTGGAGAGAAGAACCATGGGTCCTTTACCACCATTACCCCCGCCAGCTTCTGTGACGTCATACGTTGGTGGTACTTAGGATAATGTGTGTTGAATAGGAAATGAAAGTTTTCCCTTCCTTTTCTGTAAGGGTGGGATCCGATCGTCCTCATTTATACAACCAGAGCACCCACCAAGAAAGAGAAGCATACTGAGGATTTAACGAGGTCCACACAGTAAGGCAAATTTTTCTTTTTTAAAAAAAGAAAAACCACTTCAATAAGGCAGCAGCATAGAAATGGCTCTAATTGGCTGGATGTTCACAGCTTATACAGTTACATAAAAATCTGAACTACAGAAAGTGTTGCTCAACGGCTGGACCTTGAGAAACACCCGTGACGGCACAAACAAGAATGCACGAACACCTAAAACCCTCAACAGGCAAGAAAATGGTCTTAGCTTTGTAAGTAATAAGATTAACTCTATACTTCATATCTTTGTGTGATTTAGCAAATTCTTCTTATTATTTTTTTTAATCTAATTCAGTTTGCGCCAAGGCTTGGACGGAGGTACTTCTGGCTGCTAAAGCAGAAGCCGTGTTCTAATAAAGTTTTTTCTCTTGGGTTTCCAGCTGTTCTTGAAATTAACTGAAGCTTGTTCACATCAAAAAAACAAAAAAATCCAACAACAACAACAACAAAAAATACAAAACCAGTGGTGGTGACTTGATCACAGTGAAATGGATTCAGTTAGGAGCCAATGTTCTGGTTGAAATGCAAGGGTGTACTTGGCATCTAGCACTATATCTTAGGAGATACGATTAATTGTTTTGTTTGTAAAGTCTAGCCTCGTGACTCCTGGCTAGCCTCCATGGAAGTGAGGACTAAATCCAACTGACATCCCAAACACAAAGGCCTTGTGTTCAACCCTTGGGCCCAGTCTGGTGGCTCCGGATGTAACCCTCTCGGTTTGAGAATTCTTTCCTCCAAGTTGCTCCCTTGGCCCGCCCAAGGAGGAACACAGTTCACACCGGGGTCAACCTCCCCACCGCCCTATCTGCCATGGCGGTGGGTGGGATCCTGCTCTAACGACAGGGAACCAATTACTCCCTGGCCTGGCTCGGAACAAATCCATGTCCTCCAAACCCATGTGGTCTGTGGAAGACAGGAGGCAGCAGTAACATGTGTTGATACTTCACTTTTACCTCTGTGTTTCTCTTCTCTGTGAAGAAAGGCTGACACCTATGAGAGACGAAAAAAAACTTTCTCTACCTCCAATCCATAAAACCAGAGTCCTTAAGTCAAGTCTTCCTCAGCCCAATTTTCAAGAGTATCTATAGACAACATTGCAAAGTAAAGTTTACTATAAAACTAACCTTTTGTTCTTTTACACACACAAACACACACACACACACACATACACACACACATTTTTTTGCTACGTAAGCTCATGCTAGAATTTCAGGAAAGGGATTTCAAAATGGATTTCATTATATAGGTCAAGTAACACTTAATCGAGAAACATTTTTTTCTCTCTTTTACGGATGGTAAATGCTTTTCTCTTATCGTCTAAGACTCATTGGAGAAGCACACTCGTTCCAAAGTGTCTCCCTTTCCTGTAAATTCATTATAATTGATGTGAAAGGAGGGACTCTCTGGTGTCATTATCTTCTCCAAGAGAAAGACCAGTGAACAGAGTTCACACGAAGTTCATCTTTCTGGTCACGTTCATGATCTTGCTGATTTCTCAAGACTCTAAGAATGCATTACAATCGCATTGACGGGCATTTCCCCCCCCCACAGTAATATAATTTATTATTCAGTGATAACAGTCCCCCTGTGTTGACTTTTCCACTGAAAGGGCTTTCTACACCAATGAATTTCTAAGCACACTTTTTCTTCAGATCTTAAAAACGACACACTGTTTTTCTTTAACTGCAGTTTCAATACACATATATTTGCTTTTTAAAAATATTAATTTCCCAAAAGATTAAAACTAAACTGCCTATATGTAGAACTATCACAGTAATAGTCACTAACGTTGCGTCCTTACAGTACAGACACTATTCTCATGTACTTAGATCAACCACTTTGAGGTAAGGTAGATATCACCCATTTTTTTTAACAGAAGAGAGTTTGAGAATATATGTAACTTAAGCGTCTTATACAGCATGGCACAACCATTGAGAACGTGGGCATACATTTGCATACTTAGACTTTGATATAAGAGAAAATAGCCTGGCCAGGCGGTGACGCAGTGAATAGAGCATTGAACTGGGATGCGGAGGACCCAGGTTCGAGACCCAGAGGTCACCAGCTTGAACGCGGGCTCATCTGGCTTGAGCAAAAAAGCTTGCCAGCTTGGACCCAAGGTCACTGGCTCCAGCAGGGGGTTACTCGGTCTGCTGAAGGCCCACGGTCAAGGCACATATGAGAAAGCAATCAATAAACAACTAAGGTGTTGCAACAAAAAACTGATGATTGATGCTTCTCATCTCTCACCGTTCCTGTCTGTCTGTTCCTATCTATCCCTCTCTCCGACTCTCTCTCTCTGTCCCTATAAAAATAAATAAATAAATAAAATGTTTAAAAAAATATAAGAGAAAATACATTTTAATAAACTCATACCATATCTCAAACCACAGGCTTAAAAAAAAATAATCTAACTATACCCTAAAAATAACCTGTAAAATGAAGTCCTGATTGAACCCGTTTTCAGAGATTACCTGAAATAAAGTGACAACAGGAACATCACAATCAAAGGGCTTTTAGTGCATTTTGACTTTCTTCACAGATAAAAGCCCCGTCATTATTGTGTATTTCACTTAAAAAGAATACTATCGGCGATAAAAACCCATGTGGGATTCTAATTTAAATCCTAAATCAACTGAAGAAAGAAACAGCAGGTGGATGGATGGTTTGTTAAACAAATCTAACGGTCAGGTACCATCTGAAATTCCGAAACTCATCCCTGGCAGAAAAGGTAGATCTGTATTAGATCTACTTCAACTGTCCCCTCCAAATTTATTTGGGGTAAAAACAAAGCTTGCTTCATCTATCAATGATGCCGTGGGACCTTAGACAGGAGACCTTCTCCGTGTTGTTCATGGATAGTTTCGGCAGCAGACGCGGGGGTTTCTTGGATGAAAGTGAGCCCAGAAAGGTCCGGAGCAGTTGGCACAGGGACCAGGAGGATGTCCGGATTCTGCGTGGACGCTCAGGCCAGAGAAAGCTGTCCTTCTCCCCGGCAGCATCTGCTGAGGACTCAGGATGTCAGTAACAGGCACTGTGTGTGTGGGAGGGAGGAGAGGTCACGCAGCAGCTGTCTGCACGACTCCTCGCCCAACCTGGCTTCTCATCCGTGCGAAATCACACCGGAATTCCTGGGAGTCATTTCAGAAAACCACGCATGTTTGTTCGACCGACGTGAAGGCAGCGGAAAGACAGACAGGCCGGGGCAGATAGACAGACCTCAGGCGGTATTTCCCCCTCCTCTTATTCTGAGTCACTGCTTCTTTGGATACTTCTTCAGGACGATGAGGGGAAACCACCTTATTTTACAGAAGCTGAGACTGCTGCCCTCGGGCCATGATCCTGGAAACGTCCTTTCCGGAGCTGATAAAAAATAAAATTGCGTGTAAAATGCCACGACCTTTCGCGAGGGATTTAGGAAACGGGTCTGTGAAACACTACTCACGGAACGACGCGTGTGCGTGGGTGCGGGGGTGGGGGTGGGGCCCCGGGTGGGAGGAAATTGAGGGGTGAGGGCTGTGGGAACCTCAAGACTCCATCTGCTAGGCGAGAACTAAGCTAGATGCTGTGCTGTGTCTCCCAAGAACGAGTTATTTAACACTGGCCTCGTGTTCTTACACTGCTTTCAACAGTAACACGGTCTCTGGGCATGAAGTAGGGAGGTCTGTAATTGGAGACCCCGCGGAGGGTGAAGGGAAGAGCATTGGTTCAGCCATGTCTGCTCCAAAGTCTGCGGTTCTGGGATGACTTTAAAAGAACCAAGGTCTTTCACAGCCCAGGAAAGATAGGCCATCACCTTCCTAGGAGACAGGGCCTGGGTCCTCTTTTTTACAACCATACTACGAAGCAGGGACAGTGGGTCGTGTGGGCATGCAAATCCTGTTGATCCATTCACTCCTAATCTTGTGTGTGTGTATGTGAGAGAGAGAGAGAGAGAGAACGTAAATCTACACACATCTCTTGACGTCCTTACTTTCGAAACGAACCATGAATGTAGTCATGATTTTCCCTTTACACTTTGATTAGCTGGAATCATGGGCCAGATTTTTCTGAAATCACAAAATTCACATAATGTCACCATCTCTCGGTAAGTCATGTCACCGCCCACCACCCACCTCCCTCACCATCTTGAAACAGAAATGAGAAAACCGGAAATGAGTCTGGTTCTTCTCTTTCATTTGGGCATCGTGCCGCCTTGAATAATGGTGACTTCGTGATAAATTCGAAACAACAACAAAAAAAGTAACTCTGTGTCTTGTGTCTGCTTCTGTCGCTGGCACTAGTTGTAGTGGATCAAGACGCTTTGGACCTCCTCGTGTGAGAAATGTGGAGCTGGACACACCCTCCAAGGTCCTTTTCATCACAAATTCCGTGAATCTTGTAAATTATGCCCACTTGATGGCAGTTTGCAAAGTGCCCTTGTTTGTATTTTTCTGAAGCCGGAAACAGGGAGAGACAGTCAGACAGACTCCCGCATGCGCCCGACCGGGATCCACCCGGCACGCCCACCAGGGGCAACGCTCTGCCCACCAGGGGGCGATGCTCTGCCCCTCTGGGGCGTCGCTCTATCGCGACCAGAGCCACTGTAGAGCCTGGGGCAGAGGCCAAGGAGCCATCCCCAGCGCCCGGGCCAACTTTGCTCCAATGGAGCCTCGGCTGCGGGAGGGGAATAGAGAGACAGAGAGGAAGGAGGGGGGGTGGAGAAGCAAATTGGCGCTTCTCCTATGTGCCCTGGCTGGGAATCGAACCCAGGACTTCTGCACGCCAGGCCGACGCTCTACCATTGAGCCAACCGGCCAGGGTGCGAAATGCCCTTGTTTAGTGAACAAGTCAGGCCATGGAGACCCCAAAGGAGGGGAGACAGTAACAAATGAACAGGTCATTAATTCCCCTGAATACAGTATCTTTTGAAAACATCAAATGCTCTGATAATATGCTTAGATAGATACTCAGCTTCCATTTTAACTAATGGCTTTTTCCCTGACTCATCCTTCCTGTTTTATTTTTTTTTATCTTTTAGTTCAATTATTCTCTGATGATAAAATCAATATATTGTCATTGTAAGTAATAGCTTACAAAACACACATGGAAAAGCATAAGAGAGAAAAAAGGTAATGAGAGTAATTACCTTTAATTTTACTATCCCCAAAACCCATTATTCCTCTGGGCTCCTGTGTGTGTGTGTGTGTGTGTGTGTGTGTCCAGGTGTGTGTGCATGCGCACAATACAATTTTGCAATATAGAGTAATTGTGCATTCAAAGCTGTTTGTGGTCCACCTTTATCACATATAAATGTTGTGAATATATTTCTATGGTGATGAAGATAGAGTCTAGGTCATTATTTTAATTGTTACAAGCTATTCTCATGTTTGTGCCATAATTTATTCAACAAAACAATGTATCATTGGGTATTGTAACAGTTCCTTGGTTTGCTCTTTGAAATAAACATTTTAAAAAATACTTGATTTAATTATTTCCTTGCATTCTGAAAACTTAAGATGTGGGCATTTTAATTTTGTATTGTTGTTTTGGAGAGTAGGATTGCAAAAGTATTCTTATCTGCGGCTGGTCCTGCGTGCATACCTGTCTGAGCCTGTGATTCAGTCCCTGGCTCTCACTTCCTGAGTCACTGTCCCTTGGATCTGCAGTCTCCACACCCTGACACCCACACTCCTGCCTTTCTCAAGGGCTCAAGCATTGCTCCTCATCTCAACATTGCCCAGTAGTAGGGCTGTCTGACTCAGTCTTTGTTTTTGTTTTGTTTTGATTTGTTTGGTTTTGCTTTGTTTTACTTTTTTAGGTAAGAGGAGGGGAGATCGACAGACTCCCTCATATGCCCCAACTAGAATCCACCCAGTAACCCCATCTGGGGCCAATGCTTTAATTTACAGCTATTTTTAGCACCTAAGGCTGATGCACTCCAACCAAGCCATCCTCAGCACCCAAGGCCATGGTTGAACTAATTGTGCCACTGGCTGCAAGAGGGGAACAGACAGAGAGAAGGAGGGGAAGAGAAAAAGATGGTCATTTCTCCTGTGTGCCCTGACCAGGAATCGAACCTGGGACATTTATACACCAGGCTGATGCTCTACCCGCTGAGCCACCAACCAGGGCTTGGACTCGGTCTTTTATTCACTCTTTTTTCTTTTTATTTACTCATTGCATGCTAGCAAACTCTTCCATTCCTAAGGCTGTGTATTTTTTTTTTGTAGTCCCAATGAAATATTTAGAACAAAGCTTACATATATTGTGAACTGTATAGCTTTATATGTGTTCAATCCCTTTGAGCGTCCAATAGATGTGGTTATATTATTAATACTTGGATAGCATATATTTTATTCATGGACTTATATTGTATTTCTACATAAAACTATTATAGCTGATCCTTTAATCCTTTGATTTCAGACTTAGTCTATACATAATTCAAGGATTAATTTCATAATTCAGGAACATGAATAAAATCAAGGAAGTTCTCTCATGTGATATTGACTGCTGGGTTTGAGCACAGAAGCAACGCACCTTTGTAGTTTCTGAGATGCGTCCGGAAGGAAAAGAGAAACAAGCGTTTCTGCTCCTCAGTGGATCCTGTGGTCTCTCAAATCCATGTTAGTTTTCTTTAATTTTTGATTAACCCTATATAAAAAATACTCTTTATCTTTCCTGCCAATAGTGGTAAAAATATAGAAGCCCTGGCCTTATCTCATATAGCAGTAGCTAATTTTCATTTCAGGGTAGAATTCAATACCGAGGGCCGGGGTCCTGCCTATGCCTGGGCAATGAAGCCAGAGAGCTCAGGTCAGCAACCTCTACCCTCGCAAGAAGCTGGCAGTATAAACCCACAGTGCGCCTTCGACAGCACTGCTGCAGGGTGGCCATTCCGGGAGAGAGTCCTGAGAGCCAGGCTGCTAGTTAGTTCAGGAATCTCAGGAGGCCTGAAGAGAACTAGAGAGAAAAAATTCCAAAATCTGGCAGAGTGGTGCATCCTGAGCCGTCCCACCTCTACAACTCTGGGGAGGACAGAGGACAGCAGTCAGAGGCTTGGTCAGAGCATAGAAGCGTAGGTTAGGGGAAGATGGAAAGAGAGAGTTGGGATTGAAAAAAGAAAAAAAAAAGAACAAAGAGAAAAAGGGGAAACATAAAAATAAAATGTTTTATTAGTTATTGATTTTAGAAAAAGAGAAAGACTGGGAGAGAAAGAGAAGCTGGAAGAGAGAAGCGATCTGTTGTTCCACATTCACGCATTCATCGGTTGATTCTCGAATGTGCCCTGACTGGGGATCGAACCTACAACGGCATATCGGAAGGACTCTAACTAATCAACTTACCCAGCCAGAGTATGAGGTAAAGATAATAATAGCTAAAAAACACAGAGCAGGAAAAGACAAGCCAACAGACAGATCTGAACCAATAGTCTTACCTTATTGCCAGCCAGTAGGTATTAGATACAACACTATCACTCACAGAGACCCAGCAACATGCATCAATTGTGCAGAGCAAGGTGAACTGGTTGAGCTGACACGCTTGGGCTCTGCTAGTGTAGACATTCTGATCTCGGAGTGCGTGCAAGACTCACACACACACACAGCACCTGGCCACGTTGCCTTGTAAAGAGTGTGGGCACTTCTCCAACGCCAGGAGAAGCAAGTGTCATTGTTGGAAACAAAAGAGCAGAGGAGAGAGAGGGAGAGAGATGAAGCTGATGACATGGTGTCTATTCCTGTGAACCGCTGGGCTGGACAGGTTAATCCCAGAAGCCATGAGAAACGTATTTAGGAAAGACCATGAGATTAGAGGAGAGTGCTAGAATCTGCGGGAACTGTTACCCTGGGGGTCTCTGTGGGGCACTGTGGCTCCTGTGATAAGATGAGACATTCTCTTTCCGTCAGAATGGTTACCACCTCCCTGTTCTCCTCAAAGAAGCAGGCGTTCACATCCTGTTGCCTAGACCAAGATGCTCCGGGGGGGCCACTATGAGCGGGGAGTGCGTAAGTTTCCTCTAAGAGGCTTTGCAGGGGACCGGATTTATGGAGCAGTTGACGCCAGATGAGGAAAGTGAGATATGGCAGATACTCAGGTGCTAATTACGCCCGATTCAATTGCACGATCAATGCAATGTTGGGATATTTCCTGATACAACCAGAGTTCATCGTGAAAGTTAAAGCATCTGGCCCGAGGAAGGGGAGGGGGGTGGCTAGGGCCACTTTAGTGTGGACTTACCTGGGTTTACTTAAATTCAATGTGTTTCCACAGACCTAGGCAAAGTTGGATGAACTTGGGGTAATATCTAGATATATATACTATCCAAGGGAAGCACCTCAAATGTTGTGTGAGTTGATTTAGGACGGTGGAGAATTTTCTATTTTGGACATTTCTAGCTGTTTTCCATTAGCAATTTTCAACCTTTTTCATCTCAGGGCACACAGACACCAATTACTAAAAATTCTAGCTTGGTAAGGTAACTCAGTGGGTTAAAGCATTGCTCCTATACACCAAGGTTGCAGGTTCAACCCCCATTCTGGACACTTACTAGGATGAACTAATGAATGCATCAGTAAGTAGAACAACAAACCAGTGTTTCTCTCTCCTCCCTTCCCTCTCTCTCTTTCTCTCTCTTTTTCACTCGCTCTCAAATCAGTCAATCAATAAAAGGAAGACAATTCTATGGCACATCAAGAAATACGTTATATTTTGCCCATCTGACCAAAAAGTAAAATAGGTATCATTTTGATCCATTTATACCAGATAGCTATTGTTGTGTTGATTGTTGGGGGGTTTTTTTGTTTGTTTTGTTTTGTTTTAACAATCTAAGGGAAAAGAGGTCATTGCCCCTGACTAAATAGTCAGGTATTGCATGTTTTAAAAATTCTCGAGACATACCGGTTGAAAATCGTTGTTCTAGATTAATTTGAAGAACTTCAAATGACTTTATATGAAGAATACCAGGAATTCCCATGACTGGCAGAACATCCTGGCTCCAGAAACCAAACTGGGGCAGCCTGACCAGGTGGGGGGGGGGGTCAGTGGACAAAGCATCACCTGGGACACTGACCTCCCAGTTTCAACACCCCCGAGGTCACTGGCTTGAGTGCAAGCTCACCAGCTTGAGCACAGAGTTGCCAGTTTGAGCATGGGATCATCATCGACATGACCTCATGTTTCCTAGCTTGAGCCCAAAGGTCTCTAGTTTTAAGACCAACGTCACTGGCTTGAGCAAGGGATCATCACTGCCTTGGCTGGAGCCCCCGGTCAAGGCACGAATGGAAAGCAATCAGTGAACAGCAAAGAGTGCCACAACAACGGTTGATGTTTCTCATCTCCTTTCCTCTCTCTCTCTCTCTCTCTCTCTCTCTCTGCCTCTCTTTCTGTCTCTCTCGCAAAAAAAAAAAAAAAAAAAAAAAAAAGAAGAAGAAGAAGAAGAAGAGAAACCAAAATGGGGTCATAAGTCTATACTCTTCTATAAGTTCCTAGGATATTCTCAGAGAGGGAGCAGAGTCAACAACAGTGAATTAAATGTTCTCAGGTCATATTGATATATAGCCAGACCCTGGGGCTGAGAGAGGTCTTTTATTTCTCTGCTGGGGAGGGGGTATAGCCCGCCTACGTTGTCATCGGAGATAAACAACATTTGTTCCCAATCAGCATTCAAAACATAACTAGAATGTCTCCACATTAAATTTCAGATAAAGGAAAGAAAGTTGCTATTCTGTCTTACGAGAAATCAAGCCCCACGGGCAGAGTCTGAACGCCAAGAACGAGACAAAAAAAAAAAAAAAGGAAGAAAAACAGCTTTGCACCATAATGTAAAGGGTCATCTCTCTACTAAATGCCATCAAATGTCTAAAAGTTTCCACTCCCCAAGATTAACAAGTCATGTATCTTGAGCTGACTTGTGCTGTTTTGTATCTGAGAGATACAGTTTTTCCTCGGGAAGAAAAATACCAGAATATCAACCTGGGACAAGGACAGGAAGAGGGACCGTGGCCCTGAAACCCATTCTAAAGGCCGGAGCTCTGTGAGGTGTTCGGGGGCCCAATTCGCTGTTGCTCAGATGCCTACCAAACCCCACAGGTGGTTCCAGACGGCGTGACTCCGCACTGCTGCGGGGGGCAGCCCGGGCGGGGGTGTGGCCCTGGCGGGGGTGTGGCCCTGGCGGGGGTGTGGCCCTGGCGGGGGGGGGGGGCGGTGTAGCGTGTCCCCCTGGGAGAGGAGAGGCAGGGAGAGGGCAGGATTTCCCTAAGGAGGTACACATTTGCACTGTAAGAAAATAAAGACGTCTCTCTCTCTCTCTCTCCCCCTATAAAATACAACAAAAAGCACAAACTCCTGGGTCCCTAAGAGGGAAACTATGATAAGCTGAGCGTCTTTTGTCGTCTGTCCTCAGGCACCGGGAAAGTCACCTTGACGTCTCACTTCCATGTCTACTTCCCCCACTCCATGCTGTAAGTGTCTGTGGTTTGTAAGTCCCCCAAACGTCCATTCACTGTGTTACACAGGAAAGCCCAGCGTCCGGCCCTGGCGGACGGAAAGAGAGAGTTGGGATTGAAAAAAGAAAAAAAAAAGAACAAAGAGAAAAAGGGGAAACATAAAAATAAAATGTTTTATTAGTTATTGATTTTAGAAAAAGAGAAAGACTGGGAGAGAAAGAGAAGCTGGAAGAGAGAAGCGATCTGTTGTTCTACATTCACGCATTCATCGGTTGATTCTCGAATGTGCCCTGACTGGGGATCGAACCTACAACGGCATATCGGAAGGACTCTAACTAATCGAATTACCCAGCCAGAGTATGAGATAAAGATAATAATAGCTAAAAAACACAGAGCAGGAAAAGACAAGCCAACAGACAGATCTGAACCAATAGTCTTACCTTATTGCCAGCCAGTAGGTATTAGATACAACACTATCACTCACAGAGACCCAGCAACATGCATCAATTGTGCAGAGCAAGGTGAACTGATTGAGCTGACACGCTTGGGCTCTGCTAGTGTAGACATTCTGATCTCGGAGTGCGTGCAAGACTCACACACACACACAGCACCTGGCCACGTTGCCTTGTAAAGAGTGTGGGCACTTCTCCAACGCCAGGAGAAGCAAGTGTCATTGTTGGAAACAAAAGAGCAGAGGAGAGAGAGGGAGAGAGATGAAGCTGATGACATGGTGTCTATTCCTGTGAACCGCTGGGCTGGACAGGTTAATCCCAGAAGCCATGAGAAACGTATTTAGGAAAGACCATGAGATTAGAGGAGAGTGCTAGAATCTGCGGGAACTGTTACCCTGGGGGTCTCTGTGGGGCACTGTGGCTCCTGTGATAAGATGAGACATTCTCTTTCCGTCAGAATGGTTACCACCTCCCTGTTCTCCTCAAAGAAGCAGGCGTTCACATCCTGTTGCCTAGACCAAGATGCTCCGGGGGGGCCACTATGAGCGGGGAGTGCGTAAGTTTCCTCTAAGAGGCTTTGCAGGGGACCGGATTTATGGAGCAGTTGACGCCAGATGAGGAAAGTGAGATATGGCAGGTACTCAGGTGCTAATTACGCCCGATTCAATTGCACGATCAATGCAATGTTGGGATATTTCCTGATACAACCAGAGTTCATCGTGAAAGTTAAAGCATCTGGCCCGAGGAAGGGGAGGGGGGTGGCTAGGGCCACTTTAGTGCGGACGTACCTGGGTTTACTTAAATTCAATGTGTTTCCACAGACCTAGGCAAAGTTGGATGAACTTGGGGTAATATCTAGATATATATACTATCCAAGGGAAGCACCTCAAATGTTGTGTGAGTTGATTTAGGACGGTGGAGAATTTTCTATTTTGGACATTTCTAGCTGTTTTCCATTAGCAATTTTCAACCTTTTTCATCTCAGGGCACACAGACACCAATTACTAAAAATTCTAGCTTGGTAAGGTAGCTCAGTGGGTTAGAGCATTGCTCCTATACACCAAGGTTGCAGGTTCAACCCCCATTCTGGACACTTACTAGGATGAACTAATGAATGCATCAGTAAGTAGAACAACAAACCAGTGTTTCTCTCTCCTCCCTTCCCTTTCTCTCTTTCTCTCTCTTTTTCACTCGCTCTCAAATCAGTCAATCAATAAAAGGAAGACAATTCTATGGCACATCAAGAAATATGTTATATTTTGCCCATCTGACCAAAAAGTAAAATAGGTATCATTTTGATCCATTTATACCAGATAGCTATTGTTGTGTTGATTGTTGGGGGTTTTTTTTTGTTTGTTTTGTTTTGTTTTAACAATCTAAGGGAAAAGAGGTCATTGCCCCTGACTAAATAGTCAGGTATTGCATGTTTTAAAAATTCTCGAGACATACCGGTTGAAAATCGTTGTTCTAGATTAATTTGAAGAACTTCAAATGACTTTATATGAAGAATACCAGGAATTCCCATGACTGGCAGAACATCCTGGCTCCAGAAACCAAACTGGGGCAGCCTGACCAGGTGGGGGGGGGTCAGTGGACAAAGCATCACCTGGGACACTGACCTCCCAGTTTCAACACCCCCGAGGTCACTGGCTTGAGTGCAAGCTCACCAGCTTGAGCACAGAGTTGCCAGTTTGAGCATGGGATCATCATCGACATGACCTCATGTTTCCTAGCTTGAGCCCAAAGGTCTCTAGTTTTAAGACCAACGTCACTGGCTTGAGCAAGGGATCATCACTGCCTTGGCTGGAGCCCCCGGTCAAGGCACGAATGGAAAGCAATCAGTGAACAGCAAAGAGTGCCACAACAACGGTTGATGTTTCTCATCTCCTTTCCTCTCTCTCTCTCTCTCTCTCTCTCTCTCTGCCTCTCTTTCTGTCTCTCTCGCAAAAAAAAAAAAAAAAAAAAAAAAAAAGAAGAAGAAGAAGAAGAAGAGAAACCAAAATGGGGTCATAAGTCTATACTCTTCTATAAGTTCCTAGGATATTCTCAGAGAGGGAGCAGAGTCAACAACAGTGAATTAAATGTTCTCAGGTCATATTGATATATAGCCAGACCCTGGGGCTGAGAGAGGTCTTTTATTTCTCTGCTGGGGAGGGGGTATAGCCCGCCTACGTTGTCATCGGAGATAAACAACATTTGTTCCCAATCAGCATTCAAAACATAACTAGAATGTCTCCACATTAAATTTCAGATAAAGGAAAGAAAGTTGCTATTCTGTCTTACGAGAAATCAAGCCCCACGGGCAGAGTCTGAACGCCAAGAACGAGACAAAAAAAAAAAAAAAGAAAAACAGCTTTGCACCATAATGTAAAGGGTCATCTCTCTACTAAATGCCATCAAATGTCTAAAAGTTTCCACTCCCCAAGATGAACAAGTCATGTATCTTGAGCTGACTTGTGCTGTTTTGTATCTGAGAGATACAGTTTTTCCTCGGGAAGAAAAATACCAGAATATCAACCTGGGACAAGGACAGGAAGAGGGACCGTGGCCCTGAAACCCATTCTAAAGGCCGGAGCTCTGTGAGGTGTTCGGGGGCCCAATTCGCTGTTGCTCAGATGCCTACCAAACCCCACAGGTGGTTCCAGACGGCGTGACTCCGCACTGCTGCGGGGGGCAGCCCGGGCGGGGGTGTGGCCCTGGCGGGGGTGTGGCCCTGGCGGGGGTGTGGCCCTGGCGGGGGGGGGGGGGGCGGTGTAGCGTGTCCCCCTGGGAGAGGAGAGGCAGGGAGAGGGCAGGATTTCCCTAAGGAGGTACACATTTGCACTGTAAGAAAATAAAGACGTCTCTCTCTCTCTCTCTCCCCCTATAAAATACAACAAAAAGCACAAACTCCTGGGTCCCTAAGAGGGAAACTATGATAAGCTGAGCGTCTTTTGTCGTCTGTCCTCAGGCACCGGGAAAGTCACCTTGACGTCTCACTTCCATGTCTACTTCCCCCACTCCATGCTGTAAGTGTCTGTGGTTTGTAAGTCCCCCAAACGTCCATTCACTGTGTTACACAGGAAAGCCCAGCGTCCGGCCCTGGCGGACGGAAAGAGAGAGTTGGGATTGAAAAAAGAAAAAAAAAAGAACAAAGAGAAAAAGGGGAAACATAAAAATAAAATGTTTTATTAGTTATTGATTTTAGAAAAAGAGAAAGACTGGGAGAGAAAGAGAAGCTGGAAGAGAGAAGCGATCTGTTGTTCCACATTCACGCATTCATCGGTTGATTCTCGAATGTGCCCTGACTGGGGATCGAACCTACAACGGCATATCGGAAGGACTCTAACTAATCGAATTACCCAGCCAGAGTATGAGATAAAGATAATAATAGCTAAAAAACACAGAGCAGGAAAAGACAAGCCAACAGACAGATCTGAACCAATAGTCTTACCTTATTGCCAGCCAGTAGGTATTAGATACAACACTATCACTCACAGAGACCCAGCAACATGCATCAATTGTGCAGAGCAAGGTGAACTGATTGAGCTGACACGCTTGGGCTCTGCTAGTGTAGACATTCTGATCTCGGAGTGCGTGCAAGACTCACACACACACACAGCACCTGGCCACGTTGCCTTGTAAAGAGTGTGGGCACTTCTCCAACGCCAGGAGAAGCAAGTGTCATTGTTGGAAACAAAAGAGCAGAGGAGAGAGAGGGAGAGAGATGAAGCTGATGACATGGTGTCTATTCCTGTGAACCGCTGGGCTGGACAGGTTAATCCCAGAAGCCATGAGAAACGTCTGGGCGTCATCCAGCAGTGCACAAGTTGCCAGTTCGATCCACGGGCAGGAAATACACAGGAACAAATCGATGTCCCTGTTCCTGTCTCTCTCTCTCTCTCTCTTTCTTCCTCTCTCTTAAAAAAAAATCCACACAAAATTAGTAAAATACACATTGAAAAAAATAAAATAAAATCCAGAGTTAGAAGTCAGTGTAGTGGCAAAACCACAGTTGAACGGGCAACGCAAATCCTGTCGTTGTAGCAGAAACAAGTCAAGAGAACGAGGCCGGTGGTGGAGTGACCCTAGGAAACCTGGTGTCCGGGGAGCGACAGACTGTCGCACGCTCCTCTCCCAATAAGGCGGGGGGCAGCCTGTCTCCCCTCAGACACCCCCTTGTCAGACACCCACAGGGACTCAGTCCTCAGGCAACAGGGCTGTAATGAACCGTCTTAAACTTCCTTCTCTAGGGCGATAGTCACGCGGGCTTTCCTTTGACACCGGTGGTCATTTAATGGGAGCAGCAGCTTGTGATGTAGGGCCCACTCGGTCCGTCCCAACACACCCTCAGTTCACCTAGCCCGGTCACAGCCAGTGAAAAGCAGCTCCTGCCCATCTTTCTTCTGTGTGATTATAGAGCTCTCGCTCAGGGGTCCGATTCTACAGCCAGATACAAGTAACAGTCACAACAGTAACTCGGAGCCTCCCTGTTCCTCATCTGAGGGGCTTAAAATAGTTATTGGTTATCTCACTGTATCAGTGGAGAACTGGTGGGAAGAAAGAGGAAATGTACGTTTGGGTATCGGTGACTGAGAGGGTCAGATTTTCAGGTCTTTGGGGGCTTGAGATGCGTATTCCTGGAAAATAATTTTCTTTTTTTCTTTTCTTTTAATTTTGTTTAGAAAATTAAATTCAATGGGATGACACTGATCAATAAAAGTACATAGGTTTCAGGTAAACATCTTTATCACCTTTGAACTGTTGGTTATGTTGTGTGCCCGTCACCCAAAGTCAAATCATTTTTCGTCACTGCCCCTCTTTACTCCCCTCTAGAAGTGTCTTTCTGATCTTGGTATCTGTTTCCTCAAGGCCAGCCAAGGCTCATATAAGTCTGTATGTCCACTGTACCCATAACAGTGCTTGTCCTGTACCAATTCTTGGTAGACGTAAATTTTATGAACGGATCCTTCTAATAGAAATCTAATCTGCAGATATCAGATTGGGCTTCCTTTGCAAATTTCTCCACAGAATAAAAAGTTCAATGGCGCCCAGTTTGCAAGAAAACAACAGGAGACCCTGAGACCGCGGTTGATGGGGTAAATGTCATTAGGACTGGCTACCTTCTCTAAGTGCATGGAGTGTTTTAAACCTATGTTCACAAATAGGAAAAAAAAAATTGCATTGGCTGAAAACAGAAACATTTAAATAAATGTTAGAGTAACTGGAACAAAGCCAAAATCATCATCTTCAGCCTTCCATATTTTAAAGGGATAAACTTCAGTACATTAAGATATTTTTCTACTGAAGTAAGTATACTTTACCTTGACCAGTCCATTGCCCGTGAATAAATACGACATGACTGCGATTGGTTGACAACAGGAAATCTACAGCCAACTGAAGATCAATGAACTAACTAATGAAGCAATTCAAAGTCGGAGCTAACTGCTTTTACATCTGTTTTGAATTTTGCCGGGGGATGAGCCCCCAAATCGGGCATATTTTGGTATCTTTTCTTATTATGCCCTTCCTTTTGGAGTATCTACGTAAAAGAGAATAGATTTTAGTTAGATTCCGTATTCCGCATGGAAAGACGGCGACTATTTCTCGCCTCCCCTCCACCCCCGCCCCCACAACAGCCACCACCACCCCCGCCCCCCCAACAGCCACCACCCCCACCCCCCCAACAGCCACCACCGTACTAAGCGCCACACTCCCTGTGGGAGGAGGGGCCGTTCTCTCCGTGACAAGCGCAGTGCTTGAAGGACAAGGCAGACTTGTCTCCTTGGCAACGTAAGCGGGGAACAGATCTCACAGGATTGACCTGTTTCGGAGACAGCTAAAGGGGGAGACTTCCGATTTCCAGACCACCCTGGGACTGAGAAGACGGCATGTGAAGCCTCCCTCGGGGCCCAGGCTAACCCTGAACTCCACCTAGACCAAGTCCAAACCGTGTTGGGTCTGCGCAGCGCACCAGGGACCTCAGGCAAATATTCTGTCTCCTGTAAAGCCACGACAAGTGTGAGGCCACACCGGCTGAAGTCTGTGTTTCTAGCTGTTTTAACGGAACACTAACATGGCCTTCACCCCCTCTCTCTGTGTCCTTCCCCTTTTTTCGGGTTCAAGGCTACCTGATCAGCCAGTCTTCCCTGGTGGCCCCCTCACGCTCTCACCCACAACCCACACCGTGCTCTGGAATTGTAACAATGTTCCTTCCTTTAGAACCTAAGCGGAGTCTGTGGTCACTGGGTTTCTTTGTTTCCCCCTTTGCTGTCATGATCATCTGAGCAGTGTTTCAGGCTCTCAAAAGAAAAGAGACATAGGAGGAGTGCTGTTCACAAGTTTCCATTTAAAGGTCATAAAAAGATAGTAAAACATGTTTATTTATTTATTTATTTTTTAAAAAAAACACTCTTTCATTTAACCATAGCATAAGCATCCATATTATCCAACTGCTATTTCAATGGGATCACAGGAAGAAAAAAAAAAAAAAAAGCTTGGAAAATAAGATCATGAAGAAATAAAGGCATAAAAGCAGGCGTCAGACAGTGACACCGTCATCACGTGACTGTCCACATCCCATACATCCCCTTAGCAGCCGTCTTGTGCATGTTCTTGGCCGTTGGAGCATACGGGAAACCTCCCATAGAAGGCAAACCAGACGGAACGGAGGGGACTCAAACATGTGTGAGGCAATACATAAATAAATAGATGAATCAGTTCATAAGCCTCAATGGACTCATCAAGCCGACCATCGAGGCATGCACCGTCGATACAAGATGAAGGCCTGAAACGCAGGAGAAGCAGAGGAGGCTCCCCGTCCGGGGGAGGGCTTCCATCAGCCAGCCGCCCGCCGTAACCGTAACCGTTCTCACTTCAGGAGTCCCAGACGGACCCGCCCAGCCTGCCTCAGGCTCACGGGGGACCTGCCTTCGGGGGTGGGGGGATCACACCCCCCGAGACCCCCAGTCTCTCCCATCAAGCTCCGTGCTGCGCTGGTCCCATGCCCACTTGACCGCATCTGTATCTCTGCATCTCGGATCTGGCAAATATCTCTCTTATTCTAAAGGCCCGTTTTCCCCACCGTTGGGCACGTCCTCAGCAGGAGAGGTTAGAAAAGAAAAGGTGAAAGGTTAGAAAAGAAAAGGTAAAAGTTAAAAAGAAAGAAAAAGAAAAGAAAAATCATGCCACTGTGATGTCCAGCATATTGCCGCTCAGACCCGCAGGGAGTAAAGAAGCAACTGGCGAACAAGTGCATCAGGTGACACTTTCCAGCTCTCCCCAAGAGAGGCCGGGGACCCGGAGATCCTTCTGACAACCCATGTGGGAAGTCCTCCTTGAATCTGCCCTGCTTACTTTCCCTTCTTCTGTTCCTTATCTTCTTTGAGGACAAGAGTGGCAACCCACCCATCACAGACGAGCTTCTGCTTCAGTCCCAACTCCCTGCCCTGGTCACTTGCAGGGGCCAAGAGCGCCTTCATCGATACAACAGCACCGGTCAGTGTGAAGAGTGTGGGGGCTTCCCTGCTGGACTCCTGACCACGCACACTGAAATGAGGGGGTGATGGCCATTGGGCAAATGAGTCTGTCAGATTTGATTCTTACGTCTGCTTGTTGATAGTCTGCATTGGGGGCTGGGCAGCCCCAAGTATATGTGGGTCTGTGAAATTGCAAATTACCTTCCTGCTTGGTTTTGCTCATGTTTGCTGGAGGAGAGGTTTTCGCGCCAGAAAGCTTTGAAAGGAGCAGAGAAGGAGGAGAAGAGGCAGACGGGAAAAAAGGAGCCATGTTGGCAGGGAAAGAGAGAGAAGCCATGTTTTCAGGGAGAGCAGAGAGACTGCAGGGTGCTGAAGGAGAAGCCAGTTTGTGCAGAGAAGGGAGAAGGTGTGCGGATGGGGAACCAGAGCTGAGGGGCTTTGGGAGCTCCACTGAGGCTGGTGGGGCCTTTGGTTCCAGGAGGAACCGGAGAAGGTTCTCCTGGTTGTGGAACCGGAGAATGTGTCAGTGGCTGTGGGAGCCCTGAGTGAAAGGGAAGCGTTTTCCCTGTGTGTTTGCTCGTCAGCCGGTACAAGACTTGAATAAAGGCATGGCCCACCGTTCTTTGGCTCCGTTCTTTCTTTACCGTCTGCCCGAATCCAATGGGAACCTGCATGTGAATGGCCACGATGGCCAGGACAACTGGCCATACAATGGCATATCCTAAAAGGAAGAAGACTTCTACAGAGGGCTGTCTGGAATGTCTGGCTTGGGCCACACGAGGTGGCCACAGGAGTGACAGTAGGAGCAAAAGGCAGGGGTGAAATATTAAATATACATAGTTAACGTGGCCAAGGGCCATCCTTCCTAATAGTCACAGCCCCCAAGGTCCCCTCCCTCCTCTCACCCCCTTCTCTGCACAGTGTACATGTGTAAATGCCACAACAGGACTCCCCCCACCGACAGCATTTAAACAGTCTCCTTTTCTTACTTCTAACCCACATCCCGTGGAGTCTAACTCTGCCCTGTCGAGTTAATGATCCATTGCTTTGCACAATCACCGTCTCCGTCAGTGTGCTGTTTAAGGAGTTCAGTGTCGTTAGCTTTTTGCTCTGTCTGAGTAAGAGATCGGCTTTCTAACAGTCTTTCTTTGAGTCAGCAGTTCCCGTGCTCCATCTTGGCCCAGAAAAAAAAAAAAAGAGAGTGGTTATAAAACACCCGTGTTGTCCCCAATGCACACACAAACATGTCATAATGACTTGCAGAACTTTGGAACCGCTGGGTACGAGCCGTGCCTTAGGGCCGTGAGAGAAACTCAAGCCTAATTAGACACTTGCTCCATCTATTTAAAAAGCTTTAGATGCCCCCAAACTCTAAATATTTACTCGGAGCTGGGGAGCCTCCAGAAAGAGTCAAAGTACTTTCTGTGTAAACAGCCGAAAGCCAGAAGGGAGCCGGCCACAGCTGTTCTGCGCATGGCTATAGCCAGAAGAGTCTGGTCACAGCAGAACAATACCGCCCTGGCCCTCTGACCTACTTCAAAGCGGCACGGTCAGAATTCAGCCCCAAATGGACAAAACAAAAGCAACATAGCGTTTCAGCGATGATGTAAAACTTGCTAATAATCTCTTTAAACATTGTATTCAACCATTCTGTAAATCTAGGGACAGAAAGGTTAGGTGAGATTCTCACAGGCCCATAGATAGTTAAAGCCACGGAGCCGCGGTTTTCTGAGTACCTGTCCAATACCGACGGCCATGGGAGAAAAGAAATGCCCCTATTTTCACGTGCTGATGGGAGCAGTTGAGTGGGTAAACTGGAGGTTAGATGTCCCATTTTTTCAGGACAAGTTTAGGAACAGCACCAAAGGTCCTGGGTTCTGGGAAACCCCACAGTCCCGGGCAAGTAGGGGTAGTCGGTCAAGGTGGTTAGGAGTTCAGGACTCCTATTGATGACCCCTGAGGATACCAGGGGGTAGGGAAGAATAAAGCTGCCAGCTCTCTGGTTCCCTGTGAGGGCCGGGGAGGGAAGGCTCCTTAGCCCAGCCATCCATGTGGTGACAAGCAGTATCACATGGACGAAAGATTGTCAAATGAATGAACATCGTAGTTAGGTGAAAAACTGCTTTGGAATTGTGGGCACAAAGGGGGCGCAGGCTGAGCCCGACAAGCTCAGGGCAGGCCTGCACGGTGGCCTGGCAGACTCAGAGACCTACAGTAACCACGGAGGGTGGTCTGACATGAAACCTTTCTAACTGAAAGCAGTTCATGGTGAGGAGTCCTGTCCTAGGGCGGTGTTCTCCTCTAACACAGGTCCCTGCTGACCTTCACGGAGCCTGTCTGTTGTCTTCTGCATCTACAATAACAGTACCTGATAACATGCCTTTGAAATGTAAAAGTAACCTTTCCTCCCCCTTCAGGGAACACCCCCCCCCAGAGCAGGACAACCCCCTCATTGTTATTGTTCACATGTTGTTGTGAACTCTTAGCTCTCTTATTCCTGCCTATGTGGAAGAAATGTGAGTCTATACATTGTTACTTTTTGTCCAATCCCAGAGAGTTCCCACTTGGCATTCTCCCGCCTCCCTAAGCTACCACCAATCAATTTCCAGGAACCCTCTTCTGTCTTCCCCTTGGACTCTGGTGTTTAAAATAAAGGGTGAAACCACCATTTTCCCAGAGCACTTTCTCAATCCCTTGAGACTTTGCTTCCTGGCAACTGTCAACAGTTTGACTCAAATCAACTCATAAAAAATCCCTACGGGTTTGGACATTTCTTACGCCGACCAAAAAAAACCGATAGTGTCCAGGTCTATTACCCGGGAAGCTATCCGTGGTAACAGAAAAGTGACCTCTCAAAAATATCCCTGTCCTAACCCCTGTCCTTGTGTTGTATGTATTACATGGCAAAGGGGAATTAAGGTCTCAGGTAAAATTAAGGTGGTTAATAATAATCTGTCTTCAAAACTGAAGTGATTAGCCTGACCTGTGGTGGCGCAGTGGATAAAGCGTCGACCTGGAAATGCTGAGGTCACCGGTTCGAAACCCTGGGCTTGCCTGGTCAAGGCACATATGGGAGTTGATGCTTCCTGCTCCTCCCCCCTTCTCTCTCTCTCTCTTCTTTCTAAAATGAATTAAAATAAATAAATAAATAAATAAATAAATAAACAAACAAAACTGAAGTGATTATATTTGATTATCCAAGGGAGCTGGCCCAATGGATCACCAGAGTCCTTCCACGGGGATGGAGGGGGTGGTGGATCGGGACCAGAGAGGTGGCACCCTGGGAGACCTGCCTTGCCCTTTAAGGCTTTGAAGATGGAAGGGGCCACAAGCCAGGGAATGTGGTGGGTTCTGGAAGTCGGAGAAGGCAAGGAAAGAGATTTCCTCGTAGAACCTCCAGAAAGGCACGCAGCCCTGGGGACACCTGGATTTGAACACAGCGAGGCCCACTTTGGGCTTCTGACAGTCATGACTACAAGAGGATACATGGGTGTCGTCCTCAGTCCCTAGATTCGTGCACTTTGTTGCAGCAGCAAGGGGGAACTGACAGACTATTTCAGAACAGAATCGCACAGGGACCAAATTAAGGCGCTCAGGTCACCTGGCTTATACGAACGGGATGGGACAGGCGCAGGAAGAAGTTCAGGAGAAAGAGGTGAAGTGGGTCAAGACAGTGGACACACAGCACAAGGGAACTGCTGGAGTCCTGGGTACACACTGTCCACACGCCTGTACCTCCCTCTGCCGCGTCGGCCTCCCAGCCGTTCCCACGGTGCAATTAGGAGAATGAGAGCTGAGATGTGAGCAATAGCGTCCGCGGATGGAAGGCACCCTGGGCCAGTGACGTGCATTGGCCGGACAGAGGGACAGGTACGCCTGGTCACATCGAGGGGTCAGTTAACCTGGTGCAGAGCCATGGAATACAAGTGTGGTTCTCCTGGAGACAACACATAAAACCAGAAGGGTGTCACCCTCGAGTGGCCAAATGAAGACCTCGCGCATACTGAGTGTGTATGCATATTTAATGCACCCTAACTCTTGAGCGTCTTGTAGAGTTCGTGTATCATGAATAAGTGTGCTCAGGTGCCCCGTGTATGATTTAAAGTAACTCGTGAATATTAATTGCTTCTTGGTCCATCTCTTCTTCCTGTTCAATATATGCTCTGCTTATTACTCATTTATACGTAACACATCTCACAAGGTGCAGACGCCTCG